>NC_067405.1:28400954-33400954 GCF_009764475.1 Pristis pectinata | reverse complement strand
TTTGAGCTCTAAAATAATTCCCTAAGTAAATTAGCTCTGCAGTTTCTATGATAGGCACAGACTTTCACCTATCATTAGGAGTAAACTACTCTACCTCAACCCTGCTCCACCATTTAGAGATCATGGTTGATTTTTGCCTCAACTTTTAAACCACCTGATTTCCACTTTGCTTGATTTTTTTTTGAAAACATCCAAATCTCCCAGAGCTCTGGAGAATTCCAACATTCACAATCTTTTGACTCTAAATTTTAAAAAGACCCTCACACCATAGTCCTAAATGGTCAACAACTCAATGAGAATATGCCCTAGTTCAAATATCTGGCCAAAAAGAAATACTCAGCATCCACCATAAAGCTCCCTCAGAATCAAATATTTCCATGTAATCACCTCATTCGACCAAAGTCCAGAGAATACAGACACATTCCATTCAATTCTTTTTTTTTGCCCATTATTCCCCATTAGTAAATATGACCAAAAAATACACTGGAATAAACAATTCAGTAAACACTTGTATTATCTCCAAAAATTAATATTCTTCCCAATTTAGCTGCAAGATATAGCCCCAACCTCATGAGCACATTTTATGTAATAATCCTTTAAGGCACCTTACTGAATTCCTTTTGGAAGTCTAAAGATATCACATCCACTGGCTTTCCTCTACCAACACTAATAACTACATCTTCCAATATACATATAGTCAATGTTACAAAGCTAATACTTCTGTTAAAGGGGCTTAATGGATTTCTCTCATATTAATTTGCCCCTGCATGTTACATAGTATCCAGATTAATTTGAAAATCTTTAATAATGAACTTACCTTTTTACACATACTTATCTGCATCACTGCATAGCTGATGAGGGCCTCTTTCAAATCCTTGTTCTTCTGTTCCTTAAAACGTTCAATGTCAGCCCAAGCATTTTTCATAAAATCTCTAGAAGTAAAACAAATATCACAAGAGCTTTACTATATGGGAAAAGTAATAGTTTGTGTTTAATGGTTAAAGTGAAAGCTCCTTAAGGGTGTCAAAAAACAACATGATATCTGATGCATCCCAAATTGCTCAGAGCTCAAATCTCTGCAGCAAGGAAAACTCTGTATATTAAAAATAACATTCAAATAAACATCAAGCAAGAAAATTAGACAAGTTGTGAACAGGGGTCCAACTATATTTCAAAAATTAACTCAGGAAGTAGTACAACAAACAGTGCTGCAACATATAGTTTTGCCTCCACCAGAACTACTAATATAAACTTTTTATCTAAGTGAAAAATAGCTAGGGAATACGAAAAGGAAAAGCATTGAAATGTAAAGTGAACAAGAAAGATTTTAGGAAATTTCAGGAGCATCTTAACCTGATTAGGCTTGAACACATTTTTGAAACTCTACTCAGTAATAGCCATAGGCAAGATTACTAAATTGGGCCACTTCCACAAAAACAGTTGCTGTAATAAAAAAAACATTCCTTAACAAAAGCCAACTCTTTAAAATAAAATTAACTGGAATTGTATAACTGATAGGGATGGGGTAAAGTGGGCCAGTCTGAAATGGGAGCATCTTGCGGCCCAGCATTTTTATAGAACAACCAATATTGCACTCAAACCAAGTTGTTTTAATTGTAGATAAATATACAAACACTCAGGAGTGATCAGCATTAAAAGGTAAACAGATTAACCATTCTGCACACAAATACCTCAAAACGTGATGAGCAACCAATTTCTCTGTAAAGTGGTAGTTTAATCTAGTTAAAGAACCTCATGCTTTGAATATCATTAGAAGTTTACTGCTATTGCTAGGGAAGCATTTTAGCATCGTAGGAAAAGACATCCAGCTGTGCATTCCATCAAAACAGTTTAGCAGTAGACTTTGAAGATTCACTCTCAAACATAATGGATATTAAGGGTTTCCTCCAGGCTCTCAAAATTGAACTCTACACAGAATTCCATACAATGCCAAATTATAAAATTCATCTTTGACAGTGTACTTGGATCAAAATTGTTGAATGCCATGCTCAATTCACCAACTTGCACATGAAATCCTTCTTGCGAATCATTTTCATGCTTCAGAGTTCCTTGATCTTTTATATATACACACACATGTATATTACAAAAAAATCACACACGTGGGATATCAGACTGATAAACAGGAAAGCCATGAAAATGCATCAGATACTAACAGACTTTTGATGGGTGGGCTCTGCTTAGATTCTGTCTTTCCAGTTTTCCCTTACTGCTAGCATAAAAAAAAATTCTCTGTCCATTAAGGCATTAAGTCAGTCATGCTTTCCATTCCACTGGTAGTTTGCAGTTTTATTTTCTGATAACTTTACCTCAGTTGTGTCTGCTGCATTGGCATACACAAGGATAGCACGATGTTCTCTCTTTCCCCCACTTAAAGCCAGGTGTTGTTTTCTCATTTGCACATGCTAATTGTTGATCAAGATGCCACAATACCACATACAGTCTCATCGGCATTAAATTTCTCCCAATAAATCTACAATGTTCATCAGCTATCACAAGATTGAAACAGCACTCTTGATCAGCAACTTCCCTCTCCTAAAGTATCAAGCCTTTCAATAGATGCTAAAGCATTACAATCTTCCACCCAAAAACTAGTGCTTTATTATCTTAAGCTTGAAGAGTCCTTGGCCTTTGGTCCAGAAATCTGCATGCCTTCCAAATGTTTCAAAGCAAACCCCTTGTACAAAATCTTGTCCAAATTAAATTACAGTTTCCTTGAAAAGCACAAGAGGTTTCAATAGCCTTAGTCTTCTCTGAAGCAGCCATGAAATTCAGTAACTGATCCTCTTTAGCATTTTTTTTTTACAAAGAAAGAAATGTAGATAGTCAATGAGCTCATTGAATTATTTTATTCTCATCTTCACTCTTCCCCACTCACTTTATATCTTCAACTTCTGTGATTGCAAGGACAACATGATTGTACTTTTATTCACAACTCACTGATGTAGTATGATGTTCGATGGATAACATGATACAAGTGGGAATTTGCTCAAGTAGCAAAGGATGAATTTGTATTGGCTTGGAGAAAAATGCCAGTTCAGTTTTGTGATTAGTTGGAGCAGGACAAAGCTTTTTCTGTACTTTTCTCAGTGAAGTGCCTAGCCAGCATAATATGCTTAAATTCCACAGTAAGACTTCAATCTAAATAATTTGACAGAAATGGCATAATGACCAAATAAACTGAAGCATTAACCTGTAGGAGTTTAATTAGTACAACAAAAAAAAAAGCTGAAAAGTAAGGATGAATTCCATCAGAGGTTGACAAAACTTTGGTGGAGCACCATGGTTAAACTTCAAGTTATTAATTTCAGTCTTTAGTATTGAGAGATGAATTGCAAACAAAAAAGCACTGAAGTAGAATTACTTTGTCAATTTGTGCACAAGTATTTTAATACCCATTGATGGGGTGTTAAATAATTGTAACCTCTTGACAAACATAAAATGGCTTATTCACCGATAGTCTAAGCCATTTAAAATAAATCAATAATCTTTGAACAATATACTTAGAATCCTTTGTAAATTCACTTTAAAACACTCAACTGCCAAAGACTATTTTTTAAAAATATATTGTACGGGTTGTTGATCTCCAAGAACATAGTCACAATCTGTTGTGCAACCAACAGATCTAGGAAGAAAACACTTCCAACAGAAATAACTCCCATTCATCCCCTTTCAAGGCCCTCCTGCTTGACAAGTCTACAAACTTTTCATGTAGCAGTGTAGAATTAGGAAGTGCACTAAAACAAGCTCTTCCAAAAACAATTAGTGTCAATTCCAAAATATATTCTGCACAATTCAAATGGTACAATATGTTGTTTCTACTTATTGTTTGTGTTTAGAAAGATATTCATGTTGCTAGCCTTACTCGCACTCAAGATTTTTGGCTTTCACAAGCTCCTCTCCATCCGCAATTTGCTCCTCTAACGTATTCAGCTTGGCTTCTCTTTGTTCTGGTGTCTCTTGTCCAAAAAGCTTGCTGGTCATGCCTTTTAGTGAGAATGTTCGCACAGTCTAGACAAGTTAGAACAAAAATTGGTGTGATTCACAAGTATGAACATGATTTCAGACTCTATCAGAGTCTTTTTTGATGCTTTATCCTACTGACATTCTTAAAAATCAATTATCCACATGAAGTATAATGCTGGAATTCATAATTAAGGGCAGCAAATTGGTGCAGCCTCACATCTACAAGAACTCTGGTTTGATCCTGACCTCACATGCTGTTTGTGTGGAGTTTGCATGTTTGTGACTGTGTGCAATTCTGCCAGGTGTTCCCATTTCCTCCTACATCCTAAAGATGTGCTAGTGGGTTAATTGGCTATGATAGATTACCCCTTAGTGTAGATAAGTGACAAAGGAATTAAAAAGGAGAGTTCATAGGCATGAGAGAAGTTGCAAAGACAAAGAAATAAGTGGAGTGCACTGACAGGATTGCTCTGTTAGTTGCTGCCATAGAGCCAATGAGCAGAATGGCCTCATTCTGTATTAAAGAGTTTGAAACTGATTAACCAAAATACAGATTCAGTTAATACATAATTAGGGTTACTTAGCATACTGCACAAAAACTTGCAACATTGTTATATCATGAGAAATTGGCAGCATTTTGAATTTCAGACTCAAAGCTGAATGCACTTAACACTAAAATTTTCATTTACAGGTTGTGCAATACACAAAAATTAAGATTTAATGTTTATTGTAATTTACTACTTTTTTCCCCCTCCTCATCTGATTTTGTCCCTTAAAACTCCATCCACACAATAGGTGATTCCCAGCTCCAGCTGCATACAAGTTGCAGTTATAGATTCTCCCTGGTTCTTCTATGGTAGCATCAAACAACCAAATGAATTTAGTAATAGTAATTTCAAACTGGTAATATGATAACACTAATTCCCATGACCCCTAAGTGCAAAATTGTTCTTTTCTGACCCAGTGGCCTCTTCACAGAATCTCAGTTGGGTTGTGGCATAGGACACCATTCAGACTAGTGGGTCCATGTCAGTTCTAAAAGCAATCCAGGCAGTCCACATAGCCCTGCAAATTCTTGCCTTTCAGTAATTTATTCTGCTCCTGTTTGAATGCTACAATTGAATGTCTGTCCCACTACCATTCTAGGTAGCAATTTCCAGACTTGTAGTCACTGTGGAAAACTTTCTTTGCATCAGTTAACTCTTTTGCCATTCGCCTTTAGTCTGTTTCCAGTCCTCAACTCTTCTGCTTCCCTTCATGACTATAAATACCTTTTATCAGATCCCCTTGTAAATTTGTCCGTTTCAAGGGGGAAAAAAACCACCAGCTTCTCCAATCTATCCAGACATCCCAGAAACAACTTGAGCAATATTTTCTGCATCTACTTTAGAGCCTTTACGTCTTTCACAAAGTGCAGTGTCCAGAACTGGACAATACTCCCACTGTAACTGAAGTTTTTTTCCTGAAAGGTTCATTATAGCTTCCTTTTCATGCCTACATTTATAAAGATAGGGATCCCATGTTCTTCTCAACCTGCTCTGCCACATTCATTCTGAATAGTGCACTTGTTTTGTGTGGACATTTCTCATTCTTTCAAACAAAATGCAACACTTCATATTTACCTGTCACCCATCTGTCTATTTCATCAGCCTATCCATATCTCACTGGTCCACGGCTCATCTAAGTTTTTAAATCAGCTGCAAATTTGGTAATGTTCAGTACACCCAGATATCTAAAAGAGTGGTTTCAGTAAGAACTCCTGCAGCAAAGCCTTCCCCATGAAGCAGCTGAAACAAACTGAAATCCAAGCTCAACTGGCTGTAAAAATGGTCTTTGACTGAAATATTTGACAGCTATCAAAATTAATTTGAAATCACATTTAAAAATGAAACTACCAATGGGTCTCCACAGCTAATACTACAACACATCCATCCCACAAAAGCCGACATTTTCCTGCAAAATCCAAAGTTAAATCTTCTTGGTTAGCCAAAACGCCAAGTAAAATTAAATTTAATGCCCTCCACCCCCCCCCCCCCCCCCCCCACCAGTTCAATCAGCCAGGATAACAACCCCACGGAACCAACATCCAGAATAAGAATTTATAAAATGAGCCAAGTTAAATCAATGGTCAAGTTTGCCAAATTTCTATTTCCAACCTTTAATGGCGCAATATTTACTTCAAGTATTTCTAGTTTTTGCATTATGTTCAAGACATACACTTCAGCGCCACCAACACACCCCCTCCTCAGGAATTGAGCCACAGCAATTTGCACGCTTTGTGCCCACATCCATTTAGTGCTTAATACTTGCACTTAAGTGCTCTTCCACCAGAGAAGAACCAAAAATTATTATGAAGTCATGTGGTATGAAATCCTCAGTTAGCTGAAACTAAGAAACAAGAAAACAGGGATAGGGCCAGAGAAGGGGGAAAGAAAAAGGACAAAGTAGTCAGTCACACCCCAGTAGCCAGCTCTTCTTTTTGTTGCTTTTTTGATGTTAAATCCAAAGCAGCCATCTCTAACTCGTACTGTTGAAGTTCATGTTTTCTACAAACAGACCTAGAATAAAAGAAGATTCAAGTGAAAAATACTAATTGTGTAATACCTTATATTCTAATTTGAGTTAAACAGGTTCTACAATTCTGTAGATAGGTTCACAACTGTAGAAACTGACTAATGCACAAATGCTGCAAATTGTTGACATTCAAAAACACTTAAAACTTGAATTCTCATTAAGAAAGCAGCAAATAGTACACAAATCAGCGTGATACCCTAGGAATAGAGAATAAAACAGTTGCAGACTTCTGAACCATTAATCCAAAATTTAATTTGATTAAAAAGTCTAACTGCTGATCTGGTTATAGCTATTGTCAGTTTTTCTTCCCCCTCCATCTTTTCATATTACTCTCATGCCATAGGAGGCTACCATTTGGCTCAGAATCAAAGCCAATTCTCAGAGCAATCCCATCAAACTTATTTTCCCCCCATTTATTTTCCTTTAACCAATTCTTTCACTCGCCCATCAATTCTACCTTGATTGTCCTACCATGCACCTACACCATGGGCAATTTACAATAGCCAACTATCCCAGTAACCAGGTCTTTTGGATGTGGGTAGAAACTAGCACAGTCTCAGGGAGAACATGCAAACTCCTCCCAGGCAGCAGACGTCAGGAATAAACCCAGGTAAAGCAACTGCACCAAGTTTTAAAATGCTGGTCCAATACAAAACTCTGTTCCTAGTTGTCATATTTTCCCTCTGCACCCCCCCCCCCCCCAACCTAGAAAGGACTGCTCAGTTCTAGTATTTGGCATTTCTAGCTCTAAGTGCTGTAATAGTACTTATGGATACAAGACCCACCATATTTATTTTTTGTACAAGACGATTGAGGAATTAGATTACAAACTGTAATTTATGGAAAGCAATTCATCAATACAAAATGTGACAACTACCCAAATTTAGTCATGGTATTAAAAAAAAAGGGGTTTGCTGCCAATCAATGCCAAAAGGGCAAATCTAAAACACTTATTGCTGATGTGCAGTATTGCTCCTCCCTATTCCACATTAAAATCATAGCTACTGACCCCCATCATGTTCAAGGACACGATTTCAGATTTGACAAACGTCGTATCATTTTTGGCGCAGAAATCTTAATGAAAAGATTTCTTCAGAAAAAATTTGGATTATTTACCTTTTGATTCAGAGTTTTAAAATTAGCTTTTTTATAAAAAAAAGGATTGGACAACACAAGCAAGGCTAGGGTTATTGCTCATCTTACTTGCTTTGGAGGAGAGTTCCTTTCTTGTCAAGGCAAAAATAGGGTTCGCAGACTAGGGCTGAAGAACTGTAGCATTTATGTAGTGTAGCAACTCACCGCACCGGCATCGAACCGGCTCCCGACATCGCGACGTCGTCGGAGGCCCCGATCCAAGATAGCACAGGGCCCTCCTTCTTCCCCAGCATTGGGCTGGGAAAGCCCACACGCGGGAAGGTCAGGTGACATGCGCGTGACGTCAGCGCAGGAACTGTAGCGCGGGAATTGCTCGGCTATTAAAGGCGCACCGGTCGACATTCGACCTTCGATTTCGAAACTAGCGACTCTGCGTCTTCATTTGGTAGTGTGTAGCTAGCCACTACATTGGTGATCCTGACAGGCCCAAACATTTTTGGACCCACGATGTCTGCACAGCAAGAGGTACAGGCAGTAGCCCTTAAACTGCCCACCTTCTGGACCCGCCAGCCCAGTGTCTGGTTTGACCAGGCCGAGGCCCAGTTCCAGGTTCGCCAGATCACCAGGGATGACACCAAGTGCTATTATGTGGTGGGCGCCCTCGACCAAGACACCGCCACCCAGGTCGAGGATCTCATCCAGGCGCCCCCAGAGGAGGAGAAGTACGATAATTTCAAGACCCTCCTCCTCGAGACTTTCGGCCTTTCCCGACGCGAGCGAGCCTCCCGCCTCCTCCACCTCGATGGGTTGGGCGACAGGCCCCCCTCCACGCTCATGAATGAGATGTTGGCCCTGGCAGACTGGCATAAACCCTGCCTGCTGTTTGAGCAGATCTTCCTGGAGCAGTTACCCGATGACATCCACCTGCTCCTGGCAGATGCCGATTTCAGCGAACCCCGGAAGGTGGCCGCCCGAGCGGATGTCCTTTGGCGGGCGAAAAAGGAGAGCGGGGCGTCCGTTGAGCGCGTTGCCACACCACATTGCCAGCGGCCCAGCAGACCAGACCCAGCGATCAAATGCCCCCCACCCGCCACGAGGCATTGACCGACCAATGGTGTTTCTACCACCAGTGGTGGGGCACTGACGCCCGCAGATGCCGGCCACCATGCCAGTTTCCGGGAAACGCCAGAGCCAGCCGCCGCTGATGGCTACGGCGGCTGGCCACCCGGATAGCCTCTTGCATGTGTGGGACAGGCGTTCCGAATGTTGGTTCCTAGAGGACACCGGAGCTGAAGTTAGCATCGTGCCTCCCAACGGCCGCGAGACTCGCAACTGTACACCAGGACCCACCCTCAGAGCCGCCAACGGCAGCGCCATTCGGACCTTTGGCACCCAGTTGGTACACCTCTGGGTCGGCACCCGTGACTTTACTTGGAGGTTCATCCTGGCCGCCGTCGTGTAACCACTCCTTGGGGCTGACTTCCTTCGTGCCAACAGTCTGCTGGTTGACCTGCGGGGTAAGCGTTTGGTACATGCCAGGACCTTCCAAATGTTCTCGTTGGGCGAGGCCAAGCTGCCGGCCCCACACGTCGACCAACAAGTTTGCCAGGGTCCTGGCAGAGTTCCTGTCCATACTAATGCTCCAGTTCTCCACCACCTTGCCCAAGCATGGCATCCAGCACCACATCCCCACCCAGGGCCCTCCCCTCCATGCCCGCGCCCAGCGGCTCCCCCCAGACAAGCTCCGCCTTGTGAAGGAGGAACTCAGAAAAATGGAGGAACTGGGGATCATCCGCAGGTCGGACAGCCCATGGGCCTCTCCACTGCACATGGTCCCCAAGGCAGCCGGAGGCTGGCGGCCCTGTGGCGATTACCGACGCCTCAATGACATCACTACCCCAGACCAGTACCCCGTGCCCCGCATTCAGGACTTTGCTGCCAACCTACATGGGCGGTCCATTTTATCCCCCCAAGGTCGACCTCGTCCACAGGGATCACCAGATCCCGGTGCATTCCGACGACGGCGCTGATCACACCTTTCCGCCTCTTTGAATTTGTCCGAATGCCCTTTGGTCTCAAGAACGCTGCTCAGTCCTTCCAACGACTCATGGACGTGGTCGGGCGCGACCTTGACTTCGCCATATACCTCGACGACATCTTGATCGCCAGCAACAGCCGCCAGGAACATTTCACGCACCTCTGCCAACTCTTTTCTCGCCCGAGGGATTTCGGCCTGACCGTCAACCCAGCCAAATGCCAATTCGGGCTGGAGACAATCGATTTCCTGGGTCATCGGATCAACAAACACAGCGCCTCACCCCTGCCTGCAAAGGTCGACACCATCCGCCATTTCGCCAGACCCCACCTCCATCAAGGGCCTGCAGGAATTCCTCAGTATGGTAAACTTTTATCACCGGTTCATACCATCCGCAGCCCACATCATGCGCCTGTTGTTCGGTCTCCTGTCGGGTGGAAGCAAGGACATTGTTTGGTCGGAAGAGGCTCACACCGCGTTCGTTGAAACCAAGCAGGCCTTGGCGGACGCGGTCATGTTGGTGCATCCTCGCATAGACGTCCCGACTGCCCTCACGGTCGACGCCTCCAGCACAGCGGTCGGAGGCATGCTAGAACAGCTTATCAAAGGGCGTTGGCAACCACTGGCGTTCTTCAGCAGGCACCTTCAACCACCAGAGCTCAAATATAGCGCCTTCGACCGCGAGCTGTTGGCGTTGTACCTGGCCATCAGACACTTCCGTTACTTCTTGGAGGGCAGGCCATTTACAGCTTTCACCGACCAAAAGCCGGTGACCTTTGCCTTCAACAAGGTCTCAGATCCCTGGTCAGCGCAGCAACAGCGGCACTCGTCGTACATCTCGGAGTTCACCACTGATGTCCGCCATCTGGCGGGGAAAGAGAACGTGGTCGCGGATGCACTGTCACGGCCCACCATCCAAGTTTTATCCCAGGGGGTGGATTTCGGCGCCTTAACAGAGGAACAGCGAACAGACATGGAGATGCCCAGCTACCGCACCGCAGTCTCGGGCCTGCGACTGCAAGACCTTCTGGTAGGCCCCGGTGAGCGCACTCTGCTCTGCGATATCTCCACAGGTAGACCCCGCCCCATCGTCCCAGCTGCCTGGCGCAGACGGGTGTTTGATGCCATCCATCTGGACTACTGTCCGGATGGTGTCAGACAAGTTCGTCTGGCATGGCCTGCATAAATAGGTTTCCAAATGGGCCCGGTCCTGCACTCACTGTCAGACCTCAAAAGTACAGCAGCACGTCAAGGCCCCCTTGCAGGATTTTCAGCCTACCTGCCGGAGGTTCGACCATATCCATGTCGACCTGGTCGGCCCCCTCCCAGTCTCCCGAGGAACGTGGTACCTCCTCACGATTGTCAACCATTTTACCCACTGGCCTGAAGCCATTCCCCTCACAGATACCTCCGCCCAGTCCTGCGCATGGGCCCTTTTGTCAATTTGCGTGGCCCGTTTCGGTGTCCCGGCACATATCACTTCCGACAGGGGAGCTCATTTCACCTCCGGCCTACCGTTGCCGACTTGTGGGGTTCCCGGATCCGCCTCACCACCGCCTATCACCTGCAATCCAACGGGCTGGTGGAGAGGTTCCATCGCCACCTGAAGTCAGCACTCATGGCCCGCCTTAAGGGGCCCAACTGGGTAGACGAACTCCCCTGGGTCCTGCTGGGGATACGCACCACGCCAAAAGAGGACCTGCATGCCTCGTCTACGGAACGCCCTTAGTCGTCCCGGGCGAGTTCCTACCAGCCCCTTGGGGGCCAGAGGAAGGACCTACCGCGGCGCTCGAGCAGCTTGGAAGCCTGGCCCCGATTCCCACCTTGCGGCACTGACAGGTCCCAGCCCGTATGCCGACTTCCCTCCAAGACTGTAAGTTTGTCTTCGTCAGGAGGGGCACACACCGATCACCGCTGCAACGGCCGTACAAAGGGCTGTTCCGGGTAGTCAGGAACAATGGATCTACGTTCGTGCTGGACATAGGGGGGGCGTGAGGTGGTGTTTACGGTTGACCGGCTGAAGCCGGCTCATTTAGACTCGGACCAACCCATGGTGGTACAGCGAGTGCGGCGCAGGGGCAGGCCACCCACGTCGTAGTTTATTTAATTCTGGTTTTCGCGACAGTATTGCCGGTTCTGGGGAGGGTTATGTAGCGACTCACCGCACCGGCATCAAACCGGTTCCCAACGTTGCCGGAGGCCCCGATCCAAGATGGCGCGGGGCCCTCCTTCTTCCCCAGCGTTGGGCTGGGAAAGCCCGCATGCGGGAAGGTCAGGTGACATGCATGTGACATCAGCGCGGGAACTGTAGCGCAGGAATTGCTCTGCTATTAAAGGCGCATCACGCCCCGGTTGGCATTCGACCTTCGATTTCGAAACCAGCGACTCTGCGTCTTCATTTGGTAGTGTGTAGCTAGCCGCTACAGTAGTTTAATGTTGGAGCAGAGAATTAATCAAAAGTAGTTTTGGATCAAGCATTAAGTGTTAGTCAATTTCTCACTGTATGTCATTGCAACAGTTTTAGTCAAACAAAAACAAAATCAGGGAAGGACGATAAGCAAACAAGTTTAAATGTCTCTGCATTAAAATATCAACTATTTGGTCAACTGGTAATGCACAGAGTTTCATTTAAAAAGCCTACACTAGTCCTGAAATTTGAAACCATTCCAGAAATTTAGAAAACCTCTTTCCACAGATGCTGCTTGACTGGCTGAGCTTTTAAAACAACATTTTGTTCCCCCCACCCCCCACATTCCAACATGTGTAGTTTTTTGTTTTCAATTTTAGCTAGTTATTCAAATAACTTGTGCAATTTCATATACTGCAAATGGTTGCTCATAACATGGTGAGCAGCATTAAATGCTGAAGGTTGAAAGTTTCCATTTTTCCCCAAGTCTGAGCAAGACAAAAGTTTATAACAGTTATATTTCAAGAATGCACATACAAAATTAAATATTTTGAATGATCCCATTTCCTCAAATCTCCAGATTCAAACAAATGCACAATACACACCTAAGAGCTTCTGCAAAGAAGAGATATTCTTTTAATTGATCAGCATAGTGTTCCTCTTCTTCTAGAATGTCATCAATAGATGCTGCATATCTGAAAATGGCAAAAAGTATCAGAATTTTAAATGCAAAACTGTAATAACAATCTATCAAAAAAGATTCCAGTATAAAAGTCTTTCCTTTGCCACAGAAGTAAGAGCCCACTTCACTGATGCAAAAACCAGTGCATTAAATCTCAAACAGTTATGATATATGGTGACTCCACAGAGAGCCTAACTATTGTTACAGGGTAGTCTTACATTTCAATGGAAACTATCTTCAAAATGTTTATAACCACATATCCTCAAGTCACCAAACCAATACACACTGCTCGATGGGTAGTAGGGCTTCATACAGTTCTGCATGAAGAATTTTTCCAGTCACATACAATCTAAAGCCCTTGATACTATAATTTTGTGAAACAAATGGAACTCTTCAAGTGTGCAATACAACAGCCTTTTTATTATTTCACAAATTTTGGCATAGGTTTCAAAAGGGATGTGGGAACAAAGCCAAAATGTTCCTACAATTATAAAACTAGAAACTCCCCTTGAGGTTTTATATTTAGCTACTTCAATTTCTGCTGTTTCTGTGTCTTTTAAACATATCAAAATTATGTCAGTAATATTTTGCTTTTAAACTGCCCCAAGGAAAAAAGGTTATAAACTCACTTGAACCAACTGATGGAGCTTTTTTTTTTTTTTACAAAGTACAACACTAGTTGGGACAGACAAAAATATACATACACGTCCATGTGGTGACCAGCACTCTGAAGTCCATCTCCCATCTCCTTTTCTATTGCACTCCATTCACTATTCATCATAAAGAAGTTTTAATTAACATTTGAATCATCTTCCAGACAACAGCCATTCTCAAAAAGTCAGCCATACTGAAAATCTTCCAATAAAAAAAATCAAATATCAAAGTATTAAAAACATTTTTGATGAAAGTAACTGTGTCATGTGTTCTGTTCACACACCAAATTAGCAAATGTGATTATAGTATGCTCCACATAATTTTCAAAATACATGATATTCTTGATTTTCATTGAGTTTTTCAGTTTGTAAATTAAGTGGTAAAAATTCTATGACTTGCCTGAAAACCCTTCCATAATTTCCATGAACTTTGTATACACCATATAGGCGGTCTGCCACTCTCTGCAATTAAGAGTATTTTAGAAATTAGAAGTATTTGATCTACATTACATGCAAATTATTGTACATGAGCCAAATATAAAGACAGAATAATATCTTCACATCACAATGGAAAAGCAAGCTCTTTTTAAAAAAAAAATTGCCCTATATTCTGCCTAATTTCAGAACTTAAATTTTTCCAATTCCAGATCACGCTGGGAAACAAGAGAAAATCTGGAAAAACACTTGGAATACATACTGCTCTGACCCGCAGAAGCTGTGATATGACAGACTGCAGTTCATCCCCATAATGTTTCAGCTCCGTAAATTTCCTGTAAATAAGTGAAGAGTTCTTAATTTTTAACCTTAACCCAAATTATAAAATGCAAAAAAAATAAACACCAAAAGTCAGCATTTCTATTATACATGAAACTCCCATAATCCACTATCCAATTGTTCAGAACCTAGCTCATGAGGTGCCCATTCCTCATGCTCACTTTAACACAGGCGCCCGGTCCTGGCACTCCCTTTAAACCCAACTGGCTTTATTCCCTTTAGTCTCATTGTGTAATATCTTACAAAAAGTTGGAATATTAATTGGAACAACATTCAATAGTCTTGAAAATTTGCCAGTCTGGCACTACCAAAGTCCAGAGCACTGCGGATTAACAAAGTTTTACTGTACTTTCAAATAGGTGGTGACTACATTTGACAAAAAAAAAGCACTTATTGAAATTGCCCAACTATCTACAAACCTCAAGTTGTAAAATTCACATAACCAACCAAATAGGGCAAGTAACTGCTCTAGTCCTTTTAATTGCCAGCTTTAAACCCCATTTATTGTTCAGCTGGTGTTTCAGTTTAAAAAGTGAAACATGAGAATTTGTCAAGGCATGAAGTGGAATAATTGGGAATTTTAGATTAATGTTTCTCATTACACTAAATGTTTGTAAATGTAGCATCTTTCCAAAGCATCTTTGCAGCTTATGAGGTACTTTTTAATTGGTAGCATTGTTGTAACAGGAAATAATGTGGGAGCTGATTTTGAGGAAAAAATTCTTACATAGAGATCAGTGATCTCAAATAAGATCCCAATATTATCCAGTTCACAGGACAGAACTCAATTAACACCCTACTTGAGACTACAACATTTGAATCAGTATTGTAGCTTACACTTTCAACATTGAGGGGTGAAAAACCACAGTCTGAGAACTCAAATCAAAAATACTACCCACTATGTCACAAGTTGGCAAATTCACTAATAAATGGGACTGATACAGAAAGACATTTAATAGGGATGTTTAAAATCATTAAGGCTTAGATATAGTAATGAAAGAAAACAATTTTAAAGGCTATCAGGGAGCACTGATTCAAGGCAATTGCTAAAAGAACTAGAGGTGACATGGTTAAAATTTGCAATCCACTGCCATGGGTCTGGGAGATGGATACATAAAAGGAATTAAGATCTTTGAAGCATATGAAGCTCTTTAAAACAAAACACTGCTGCACATTTTGGCCTTTTGTGCTCAATACCGGACAAAAAAGTCAACTTCAGTGCACGTCATGGATCCTTTGCCATGAAGGTTTTCACCAGATCACCTAGTTATTTATGTAGTGAAAAAAAACACAAACCAACTAAAATACTGCATCTATAGAGGGCATCTCCATTTGTCACTGATAGAAAAGGGAAACGAAATTCATGTGAAAAACTGATAGAGGGCAAACTGCAAAAACTAAATAAAAATGTACCTGCAGTACCCTATTACTTTGGATGGAGTGTGCAGGGAGGTGGAAAAACAAGATTTTAAGTTAAGTAACAATGTAAAAGAAAACTTACTTGTCTGGGTTTTTGACTCTGAATGTTGCATTTAGGGCTTTTAACCTGGAATCTGCCTGTTTAAAAAAAGTCACATTTATAATTAAAAACGCTTCTCCAAAGAAAACATCTTCTCCCAAATGTCGGTCAACTTACTTCCAAACAACACATTACTATGCACAAAGTCAGCCTAAAATACCAAGCTTTTGCCTGCCTTTGAAAAGGTTAATCTCCGTTCATGGGTTTACCCAGTTTAGAAGTGTAAGCAACAGGAATGGAGTGCTTTTCTATAGCGTTCTTGCATTGGGCCTCACAGTAACAGTACAGGGCAAGGAACAGCACCTCATTTTTCTGTCTGGCCACATTGCAGCCTTCTGGGCTCAAATATTTCATTCTACAATTTCAGGCAACTGGATTTCTCAGTCTGCATCAGTCAACCATCTGTAATGTTAGCTCAGCTTGTTCCTCCCCATCCCTCTTCCTCCTTCCTTCCCCCCTCTCTCCACCCCCCCCCCCCCCCCAGGAGTGTAGGACATCCCCAGCCTGCTGGTCCTATCTTCCTGTTATACATTTCGCAACTCCTACTTTTCATCTATGTTCTCGCACTAAGTACTCCCATTCATTGGCCACATAACCTTATTCACTGCTTATCCCTATGGTCATCCCAATTTTACCCTGTCAGACATCCCCCTTCCCCCACCCTCCCTACAGCTTTATAAGCTGCTTTGGTCTCCTTTTCAATTCTGTTTGCAATGAGATCTTTCATCAATGACCATTTCTCTTCCCAGAGATGCAACCAGAACTATTTTCAGCTCTTTGTTTTTGTTCTAGATTTCCAGCATCTGCAATTTTTTTTTAGATATACATTTTCACAATCTGCTCTGCTGTTGGTCATGCAACCAACAGGAGGCTGCTCAAGATAGGCCAAAGTTCCACACTCAGATTCTTGCCATCAGTACACATTCCTAACCATAAATTGCTGGCCATAAATTAATCATTTGGGACAAGGCAGTAGCAGCAACTGGTAGCAGAAATGATGTGGAGTGCAAGAATACCAGGTTAGAGAAATGAAGACAGAGCCACATGTCCTCTTTTTTCAGGAAATTTCAGATGTCCTGGAGTGGAAGGCCTCACCAGAGCAGATACAGTGGAGATGAACAAAATGAGAAAGGAACAGAGTCAGATTAAGGGACAGGCTGGGAGGAGGTGTAGTACCAATAGCTGCGGGAGTCAATGGATTTGTAGTAAGCGTCAGTGGATAGTACAAGAAAGCTGGATTGGAAACCACAATTTCTTCATAATCGTTATCCAATAACAGTCAGAAAGTGTGAATGATGTATGACAAGTGTCAGGCTTCATTGTATGACCCACAATAAAATAACCTATCGAAATTTAACTCTCCACACTTGCTTGAAAAATGACCACACTGTCAAGGAACTGGAGAGCTGCCAACATAAATGCAACACCAGATTTCTACAAATTGTATTAATTTGAGGGTTCTGCTTCATGAACACAGTTAGTTGTTCAAGAAGCTTCTCTATTTCAAAACAAATCTGTTTTTTTCCTTACCATACAGCATTAACAGCCCATCAGCAATTCAATTTTCTACTTAAAGTGGTTTGTATACATCTCAAATCTCTTACTATGCAAATTAAAGCTCCAAAATTAAATCTCTCTTGCATTCTTTTCAACTTAAAAGCAAGGATAATATCAAGATACAAGATCAGACAAAATCCAGGAAATATCAAACCTGGCTATCTAAAATTTGAAAGTTAAGGTGGTACTGAGCTACAGAAGAGGATAAGGAGCTACATTCTCAGAAGTAATTGTGCAGAGCTCTCCAGTCTAATATACAGGGCATATATACTGTAAGAGTCAGTTAGTACATTTATTGCTTTGAATGAACAAATTCATAGCATCAGCATCTTGAATTACCACCAGGGGTTTCCACAAAACCACATACATTTCTAATACTTAGACTTCTTTTCCATATTGCCATATGGCATAGAAGGGTGAAATGTTGGTCCATCAAATGTATGCCAGCTCAGAGCAATCCCAATCCTCATTCACATCAAACCCCAGATTCTACTTCTCACTTGCACTCTAGGGGCAATTTACCTACTGGCCCAAACATACTTGGGATGTGGAGGAAATCAGCACCCATGGGGAAAACCCAAAAGGTCACAGAGAGAATATGCGAACTCTATACACGCAGCATTGGAGGCAAGGCTTGAACCTGGGTCATTGCAGCCATGCGACAGCAACTCTACTAGCTACACCCATTACTTTTCATGAACATTTGTGGTACACACATGTACAGAAAAAAGATACAACATTAACTTCTAGGAGCAATGAATCAAAAGTTAGTTTTTATTTTAACCCCTCCCCTGTAGAGATGCACTTCATTTTGGTACAGAATCAAAGGATTGGAGTACTTTAAATTCTCAAAAGAGAGTTTTTCAAGTTAATGTCTCCAGTCTATTGAATGGCATTTTAAAGGAACAGCTATGTGTCACTCAGTTCTAAATAATTATGGGATTCCTTTTAGCAGATAACATTCCTTTTTGCATTCACTTGCTATTTCAAAATACTGACTAACCGAGAGAATACAAGAATAGGCTCTTCAAAGCAACTGGTATGGTGTGCGTGCACTGCTCAAGGTGGGATCTTAAATAACAAAAAATGGACTGGAAACATTTTTAAAATGGAATGCTTTGAAACAAGGTCAAAAGATACTTTCTCTTTGAAATTCATTCTGAACTCCAAAACCCTTGACGCTCAACTCTAATTTCAATACAATTTCAACATTGTTGAAAAGTGTGAAACATTGCTATTCCAAGTACAAAATTAATTTGTTATCCTAGCACAGCTTTGCTTGATACAAAATCATGCTTTGCCTTTAAAGAACATTAAATTATTATAGCTTATATTTCCCCATTTACTTTGCCAAACAGTAAAATGTGCAACTTACCTTGGCTTGGAATCCTGATTCATTTACAGCTTCTTTCCAACCATTCTCCTAAAATTTAAATATCCAGCTTCATAAATATTTTAAATTTAAAATACATTTCATATACAATAACAAATAACCTCTAGTTCACCGTTTTAAAAAAGTTAATTGTGTTCATTTGACCTATGGAACTATTTTGTAAACAATCAGAGCAATTTTCTTCAATTGTTTAATATCTGCAATTTGGCAGATGCTTAAAATTGATTTACAAGTATTTTTAATCTTGGAAATTAACTATTTTCTATTTCCCAATTTGAAAGCAATGGGTAAATAGTTTTGAAGCAGGAACATCTTGTGCTTGCAATGGACAGACACAAGATCAACAAGCAAACTGCTGGAGGAACTCAGCAGGTTGAGCAGCACGATTGGCCCCGATGCAGGGTTTTGGCCAAAAACGTTGACAAGTCACCTCCACCAAAGATGCTACTCGACCTGCTGAGTTCCTCTGGCAGATTGTTTGTTGCACCAAATTCCAGCATCTGCAGTCTCTATATCAGTGGGAAGACCAAGCTGGAGAATGAAACTGGCTACATTTGCAGTAGTGTAGTGACTTTAGATTCTGCAAGTTTGCAATAAGCCTCTTGTAAAACTGCATCAGAGCAGTCACAGGTGTCATTCTTCCAGAATCTAAATTTCCTAACAATACAGATTCTGAATCTCTAACACCAATAACACAAATACTGTTGAATTGGGCATATAAAGGCAAGAGTATTCATCAGCAAAAATTTAAATCCGCAGAGTATTGTCAGAGCTTTCCAATATTAAAAAAAAAGTCAAATCCGTCTGCGGAACCAAGCTTTTGATGACCAAATTCCATCTTTATGTTTAATTGATTCTTAAGCGAGTAAGGGCAACGTCACAAGGTAACGCTTCTCGGATTTTCTTTGAGCAAAATAGGGGAAAGAACAGAAGTAGGGGAAGGAAGTTAACCATAATGCTCTTGTAAACTTCTTAGTGCACTGCACCAAATACACAGCAGTCACAACAGAGTAAAAGGCAAATCAAATCCTTTTGAATGCAATTTCCCAAAGCACAGATGGCAGGAATTCTAGCATGGTTCAATGAAAAGCCATATCCTTCCCAGCTTAACCGTATGCTGCAGCAACAATAATGCATTTGTACAACACCAGTCACAACCTGCAGACATCCAAAAGTAATTAACCATAATACTTTAGAAGTTCAGATCACTTGCAATGTGAGAAAACACATTAGCCTATCTACATATGGCAAGAAAAATAAGCACCAATCAGATAACTGTCCAATTAACCTGTTCTAGTGGTGCTGGCTGGGAGATGAATGTCGAAAACTTGCCCGTTCTTAAAAAGGGTTTTTAAAGAAAGCATTCACTCAAGTTAGCATATAATTAAAACTTAATCCTTCTTTGCAAAGGCAACATTCCAGTATGAGCAGATATGTACTGAATATTTGGAGTGACACTCGCCTCCACAACCACATAGCTCAAGAAAGAAAAATAAAAGTATTACTGCAGTAACTTCCAAGTAGAATGAACCATTATTTTAAGACAAACTGCCCATACTAAAAAGTTAAAACGTGTCAAGAATAGCTCAAGAATAAGGCAACAACCTTAAATCACATGTTCAATACTTAAACTCAGCTTATAAGCAGAACTCTTGGCTGTACCCAGTATATTTAAAAATGTCTCTCACTGCATCCACACTAAACATGCCAAAGTTAAATAGACTGAATTTCATAAGTGATGCCAAGAACATAGAAATTGAAGCAAAGTAACCATCCAGTACCTGTGTTAAAAATAAATAGAAGATTGTGTTGAGAGAGAGAACAGAATGAGAAGCAACACGCAAAAGAAAATTTTCAAGTCCAATCCTTCGTCGTTCAACAAAATCAGGATCCATGTTATCGGCAGATAGTTTATGCCAGACAAATTCAGCCTGCAATGAATCAATAAAAGAGAGGTCATTCAAGTTCATTCCAATTGTTTCATTATCCAAACTCTCAAATAATTGCAAGTTGTTCTACCTTCACTATCTCACCCTGACATCTAGTCAAAATTCTAAACATGGACTTCCCAACAAGTTCAATGGTTTTCATTTCAATATGAACTCGTTACACACGTCCATAAGGTCACATGGCACAAGTCACTGCATAACAGTGATGGGCAGGTTCAAGGGAAAAACAAAGTCAACTCTGCCAGCATTGATTTTCAAATCCCACCCCCAAAAGGCAGGTGTTTGATGACCTTAATTAATCTTTTTGATCAAGCAACAGAAGCTTGAAGGGAATGCAGAAGATTCTGTCAAATGCTCTCTCAAAATCCTTTTGGACAGAATATTACAAAAGGCTGATTAACAAAACTGAAGGACATGGGATAGGAAGGTTGGTATCAACTTAGATATGAAATTAATTAAAAATGAAAAGCAAAATTTACTAAAAGGTTGTTTTCCAGACTGGGAGGACAACATACAGCTTTGTTCCAGGAACCAGATCAACAAGAAGGGCTAGAGATGAATAGTAGAGGGCAGACATCATGGGGGGAATTGAAAACAAGGAAAGTTATAAAAAGCAAGGTATTGCAAACCTAGGTTGGCTCCTGATTAGGCAATAAGGAAGTGGGATTGGCACCTTTTAAGGACACTGCCAGGTGATAGTTTTCAGAACAAGATGCTCTGCTGTTTTAAAAAAAAATCTTCATTTCACTTCTGGTAGTAACCTTAAAATCAGCATTCTCCATTTGTTAACATTTTAACACCTCTTAATTCACTTATCAATTATTCTCCAACACCTCAGCCAAATTTTCAAGAATCTCTACATACAAATCCTCCATTCCTGATATCAGTGCAAGAGGTTTACTGCAGTATCTTCAAGAACTCAACTCATTTTTAGTTCCGAGCATCACAACTGAAACACTATTCCCACTGAGACTCAATTAGTGCTACAGGTCCTTCAGGTTATGACAGGGTTCCATTCCTGAGAAACCCAGAAGAAAATCTGTGTGGGGGAAGAGGATCACAGACACAGCTATGATGGAAGAGCAAGCAGGCACAGGTAGGACCACCACCAGCTGGCCTCACTGATTCAGAGACTGAGTAAGCAAGTCTGCTCAGCACTCCCAGCTCTGCTTGGCTTGATGCAGCCCCTGATTGTTGCAGCTCAAGGCAGGGATTACAGAGAGAAGGCATGAGGAAATGCCCCATTTCCACCTGCTAGAAGATGCTTGCAGCCCTGTGGCAGCCAGCAAATCCATCCCTATCTACCTGATCTCCCAGACGCTCATCTGTATGTTTGAGATCTCTACAAGTCAGGTGTTTGTAACCTGAGGAGGATCTGTACATCTTTGTTTTCATATCAGCCTCACTGTTGATTTTTAAATAATTGCTACCTTGCCAACTTTCATCTCCAACCCACCACTCTCACTGTTCTCTCCATTCTCCCCGTATGCAACCCAAAACACTCAACTCCTCACTCACAGTTCTGATGGGTCCTTGACGCAAAACGTCAATTGTTCCTCCAAGTACTGATGCTGCTCAACTTGCTGCATGTTTCCAGTAGTTTTTGTCTCAGATTTTCTACACCTGCAGTTATTTTGCTCCAATTCCTTGTTTTTGTATTTCATTCCTTTGTTAAATACTACAGTATAGCCTTCTCAAGTTTCTGATTTACAAATGAACTCCAAGTCCCTCAACTCTGACATCCCTCCAAAAAAAGTTACTATTTAGTTTACATTGCCTTTTCCTTTGCTCCTACTAAAATGTAGGAATTAACACTCAAGTTTCATTCCCAGTGTGCCTGATCATTTTACTAGTCTGTTTCCGAAGTCTATTTCAAAGCTGTTCATTTATGACATCAATTTCATGTCATCTGCAAACTTTGAAAATATACCTTGCATGCCCAAGTTCAAGTGATTAATAACCAGCAGTCCTAATATTGGCACTAGGGAACACTGCATAGTTCATGGTTTGGAAAAAAAAAATCTATCAACATTTATACATCTACTGTAATGCAATCTGCTTTCATTCCATTACAAATTTATTTTGAGGTACCTCCATAAAATAACTTTTGAAATTCCATTATCAGTTAATCCTCTCTTTTCCATTTCTTCAAAGAACTCTTATCAAACAAATAAACATGGTGTATCTTAACAAATGCACTCTGACCACTCATTTGCCTACAAATTTCCAGACTACAGATTCTTTGCCAGAATATTGTCTCCAAAGGATTACATACCACTGTTGTTCTGACTGGCCTACAGTTGTAGTTGGACAGACTTAAAAAAGGCAGTATAAACACAGTATTGCAATATTTACAATCCTCTGTCAACCACCCTCCCAACCTCAAACTGCCCTTTACACAATTTTAGGACATACCAAGCAAAATAAATACTCCCATAATCCCCAATCTGTATCTCTTGCATCCTTTTGCAATTTACTATTAACAGTCTCTCAATGACACTATCCCTCTCCAGTACTAACGACTTTGATTAATATAGTTATCTTTTCCCACCACTCCCTCAAATACCTTGTAGCCAGGAATATCAAGTTCCCAGCCATCCCCTTCTTAAGTCAGGTCTCTGCATTGCCCTTGCATCACATTTCTGTGCAATATTTTGACCATATTTGCATTTACAAACTCTAAATACAACTTCAACTACTTTGCATTTGCCATATATCCAATCCTTAAACTAAGTTTAAATAGTTTGAACAGATGGTAGATCTGAGACTATTCAGTTGTTCTAATGCACAAAGTTTGTGTACATATTAATTTTTTTTCTAGAGATTTGTCCTTCAATTAGCCATGTTAACCTTACAATTTACTGTCTGTGTACGGTACTCAGATTCTTAAATGACTCCACAGAAGTCAATAGAACTGAAGTTTCATAGTGGAGTATAATTCACAGACACTACCCAAAGGACCAAGTTTCTCCCCTCGTGTCTCAGCATTTGTATCGGTTAGCGTAGCGCTTTACAGCACCAGCAACCCGGGTTCAATTCTGGCCACTGTCTGTAAAGAGTTTGTACGTTCTCCCCATGGCTGCGTGGGTTTCCTCTGGGTGCTCCGGTTTCCTCCCACATTACAAAGACATACAAGTTAGGAAGTTGTGAGCATGCTATGTTGGCGCTAGAAGCGTGGTGACACTTGCGGGCTGCCCCCAGAGCATACTTACGCAAAAAAAATGCATTTCACTGTGTGCGTGTGACTAATAAAGATATCTTATCTTTCCCAGTAGGCATATAACAAAACAATCCAAAAAGTGGGGCAACCCTCATGCACATACATTTTCTATATGTTGTAATCTTGATTCCAGAGATCTGCTTTAAATTTGTCCTTTAAACATTTGGCAGAATGCAAGGAATACCCACTTAAGTACAACTTTGCTGAAGTATCATGATCTCAGAAGTATTGTCTAGTCAATAAATGATGGTAATAAATGGTACCATATCCTATCAGGACAGTTCAATTACACTCTAGCTTAGAAGTCCAATTTGCCAAGAGTCCAATTTGCCTCGTAAATTGATAGCTTTAAAAGCTTCAGTCTACTGCAAAACTCGACTAACTTTATATTTAATACAGAGTATGGATCAGACACCAATTTTCCCTCCCACCTGCTAGAAACATATTGGATGATATTTCTAAGTCAGCAAATACCTGAAATCAAGGAAAGTTAATTCCTCAGCCAATGCAGCAGCCTTGTATTTCCATCCATAGTTCGTGTATAGGATATGATTACAAAGAGGCCCTTTTCCTATCGACTTAGTTCAACCAATTGTATTCTCTGAAGTTAGTGGGAGAGGGTGCCTTTGTAAGAAAATAGAATATTGACTTGAATTTCTTGCATTACTTACTCTTTTTTCAGGCAGAGGGGGCACCACTATACAGGGGTAAGCAACAACTAAATAACTCCTTAGCAATTCAAATTCACTGTATCTCCTCCAGAGAGAGTCTGGTACACAATTCTCATCTTCATTTTGAGAATCAACAGGCCTGCATGAGGAAACAAATCGAAATTGAAAGGTTAACATTTACATCAAAACAGCAATCTCTGGGTACAGACTAATAAATGCAATATTCCTCCTGCAAGTTAAAACCAAGGTAAACATATCATTGCAAACAGACATTTCTAACACAAAGCAAACCAGATGCATTGAATATGGACAGTATTTGCATTTTCCTAATTATACAAAGAAGCCAGATCTTCACCTGTTTAAAAAGTTCTTAGAAACAAAGTTCTGTGCAAATTTACCACTGAGAACATAAGCAGCAGTAGGTTCTTTGTTCCTCATGCCTGCCATCATTTAATAAAATCATGGCTGAGGTTTTTTCTAAAGAAACAGTATCACTTTCCAACATGAACTCCATATTTGTAGATTTTTGGATCATAAGGGAATCGTCACTCTCAATCTCGAAGATATATATATTCGACAGCTAAACCTCTACACCCCTTGTGGGTACAGAATTCCAAAAATTCATTAATCTCTGGGTGAAGTTTCTTCTCATCTCAGGCCAGCCAAATCTCTTATTGACACTGAACCCTGGCTGTAGACACTCCACTAGGGAAAATATCCTGCATCTTCCCCGTACAAAATTTTAATAAGATCACCTTTCATTAAGCTTGAGGGTTTGGGGCCCAAACTTGATCTGAAGTATTCATAAGCTCATGGTACAAGTTACAAAAAAAAAAGCCAAAACGTTCTGACTTTGAAGTTACATAAACCACGAATCTAAATAGTATTCAAGACAACTGACATTATTTAGCAATTTTATTTTTGAGATATGCAAACAATTTTAACTAATGTGTTATAGTAGAGTCCACACGAAAAAAACAACAATGAATTGCCATTTGGAAACCATAGAATCAACATGATAACACAAGACAAAGAATGGAAAAGACTGAAGCTAAGGAGTGCACATAAGCAGAAGTTAGAGGCTATGGTGGGAGGAGGATTAGTTTTAGATTGTGGATTACAAGTTTTGAGCTACATCAGTGATCTTGACTTTCAAATACTCTTATCCCCCAAAAATCAACTATAGGTTGTGCCTGCACATGAAGGCTGTAATGAATTTCATAATTGACATCTGCCTTTTCCAAAAGGTGGCTCCTGAGATATGGGAAGTGATCCACATTGTCCAGGGCCATGCCGTGAACCTTTATTGTCAGAGGACGTTGTGGTTCAGTGGGAGTAGATTGGTACAGGATTTTCATCTTACAGATGTCGAATAAAAGGCCCATCCTCTCACATGCTCCAGTGAAAGAGCTAATAGTGGCTTGTAGCTTGGCATCCGAGTGCATACAAACACAAGCATCTTCTGCATACTGCAGCCTAACTGTCAGGATTGGGATGACCTTTGTTCTGGAGTGTAGTCACCGTTGGTTGAACAGTTTCTTAATGGTTCTGAAGATTAGCACCATTCCCACATTTGTTGAAGGTTAGGCGGGGACTCAGACAGCCTTGATGGTGGTGAACCCATTCAAAAAATCCTAACTGACTGGGAATCATCTTCCAGCCTGCCAACAAACTTTGTGCTTCCCTTAGGAATAACAAGAACAGTGTGGGGTGGGGGTAGAAGCAAAAAAGTGTTACACGTGACAGGAAACAAGGACAAACCTAGGCTGCAAATCACATTAACAGAATTTATCATGTTAAAGAAAAAGTGTAGAACAACTTGCTTTTGTTGTATCAAAGTCACTTGAGAGCCTATAGGCTGAGCAGACAAAGATGCTAAGGAAGTGGCAAAAACAGAAAAGTTGCTGCATCATTCAGTGCAATGAGCTTCTAATTCAATCACTTTAATGCTTATTTCTAACTTTACCCACTCTGTAAGTTGGGTAAATAGCATTCCTCCAATTTTTTTTTAAAACAAAAAGCTACCAACTACCATTTGCCTTGAACTTAAACCCCATTAAATGCATAAAGTGAAGATCTATAAAGTATTCAGTAAGTTTTGCTGAAAGCAGCTAACTTAATTAGTTGATTTGTTAGAATGCTTTTCCTCTTTCTGTACCCTTACAATACACTGACAGAGTAACCTAGTCATCTGCTTATAACACCAGTGGATATAACCAAATCTTACCAACAATAACAAAATACTTATGAATTTGATGGTCATTAATTATTGGAAGCAAAAAAGCAAATCAGATAGAGAAGGAAAAATAAAATATTTTATCCTTTCAAAGGATTGACACTATAAATCACCAAAAACTTTCCCTCCCTTTCTATAACCATTCCCATTTTCATCTGTGAATCACTCTAGCTGGGACACTTAGTTATGTTATGGCAAGAGTGAGAGTTTAGAACCACTTATGTTCACATGGAATAGGGAGTAGAATAATAAATCATTTCAAATTTCAACAATATTTTTTAAGAATCCTTTGCGGCATAGCATGTTCAACCCTGGGGTACAAACACAGTATCAGGGGCAAAATGTGAAAAAGCTAGAAGTAAAGAATTCTGAAATAAATAGATACACCCACACCAGTTAGCTCATCTTTTGTAATGAACAGCAGTATATATAACCTATTTCACTTCCTACAAATTAACCACATGGATTCAATTAAAATTTCCAATGAACATCAGCAAGGATTCAGACCATCACAAGCCAAATCCATTAATTTTAGAATTCAGTACTAAGCCTGTTCTATTTTCTTCTCATTTCCTTTCGAATTTAAGATATATTATCCAATAACTTCAGACTGTATGACATAGTAAACATGACAACCTAGTGATAGTTTTAAGGGCACAGAAAGAGGAAAAACATTCTAACAAATCAATTACTTATAGCACAAGTAGCTCACTTCCATACACCCTTCAGAATGCCAGATTAAAAGTTAGCTGAAAACTGGGAGGTTTACACTAATTTAAAGAAATAAAAAGGAATTTTTAAAAAAAATATTCAGAAGTAAAACTGATGCTTGGTGACACTTTTGGAAAAGTTCAAAGTTCATTCAAATTTACAAAGTCTAAAATTTAATTTCGCACAGATTAATAGCTAACAATTTGGTACATGTTGTAGCAACATTAAAAATGCAACTTCAGTGCAGGTTTGCTTCTGGGAAAATGCAAGGGAGGAGCTCAAGATCTCCCAGTTATGAGCAAAAATTCAATTTAGTATTATGCACTGTTAATGTATTCAATGTTTCCAGAACTTCCAGACATGTGGCTGTACATTTCTGGCCAAGTATAAAGTTCCAAATCACCCAGTAATTCAAACAACAAAGAAGAAATGCCATCTGACAATTCATTTTCAAATTTGTCACTCCTCTCTTGCTGCTCTCTCAGCCCGAGGTAACAAGTTTCAAAACAGGGGATAGGCCACTTTAGGACTGAAATGAGGTGCATTTTTTTTTAAGTAAAAGCATGGTGAATCTTTGGAATTCTCTACCCAGAGAGTTGAGGTTGAAAACCAAAATTAATAGATTTCTATGGAGAAATCAAAGGCTATAGGGACAGGACAGAAAAAAAATGATTGAGTAACTTCCTGATCTGGCTTCAAGCAGATAATTTATTTTGGCCTTTTCACCACCGCTTCCTCTACTGCACATTATCTCAGTAGGGACCCAAAATATAGCAACTTTAGTACTTTAATCTAGTTATTAGAACAATACGGCACAATACAGGCCCTTCAGCCCACCGATTATGCATCACAGAAAATCAAAAATGTTAATTCTGATGAAAAATGGATAAATAGTAAGCAGCTAACACTTCTATTCCTCCTCAATGCAAGATACAAGAGATTTATGCATATACATGTTTCCCCCCAATTATTAGCATAATCAGGAAGACATGCAAGCCTCCAGTTGCTTAGTCTTCTTTCCCTGTCCATTGCAAAATAAATTCACACTCAAACTGCAAGTTATCTTCCTACTCTTATAGTACTAAAAATAAATTGCACAAAATAGAGTCAATTGAAATAGTCATGCGTAAAATGACCACTGAAATACAAGAAGTGTCTCAGTTCCATAACAGGACAGTGACGTCACCAGGATTTCACATATTCTTAAACTTGTAAACAAATACACTGCATTTAACCAACAAGCAGTAAACTCACAATAAATCACATTAGCAGCAGCAAGAGTAGATTCATGTGATTTAATTCAATACTGAAACTTACTGCTCTATGAAATTATATATTGAGTTTCTACAGTATTGGTATACTGAACCACCTTAATGGTTTTATACCATATAGTCATAGAAGCACATCAAAACAGTAAGAAGGAAAAAGTGCAAAAACAACTGGGTTGTTGTAGTGGGTGACTTCAACCTCCCTAATATAGACTGGGACCTCCTTAGTGCAAGAGGTTTATTCAGGGCAGCATTTATTGAGTGCATCCAGGAGGGTTTCTTAAATCATTATGTAGATAGTCCAACAAGACAGAGGGCTGGGCTGGACCTGACCTGGTGTTGGGTAATGAGCCTGGCCAGGTGACTGACCTTTCAGTGGGAGAACAGTTAGGGAACAGTGACCACAACTCCTTAAGTTTTAAGATAGCTACAGATAAGGATAAGTACGGACCTTGTGGGAGAGTATTAAATTGGAGTAGGGCAAATTACAAGAGTACTAGGCAGGAACTAGGGAGAGTTAATAGGGAAAGTCCACATCTGACTTGTGAGGGCATTTAAAGACCAACTGCACAGGGCAAGTGTATTCCAGTAAGAACGACAGACAAGGATGGCAAGGTACAGGAACCTTGGATGATGAGAGAGGTGGCGAATTTTGTCAAGAAGAAAAAGAAAGCATATGTAAGGTTTAGAAAACTAAAATCAAAACTGAGCCCTTGAGGATTGTAAAGAATCCAGAAAAGAACTCGAAGAGAATTAGGAGAGCCAGGAGGGGCCATGAAAAGTCCTTGGCAAGTAGGATTAAAGAGAATCCCAAGGCATTCTATACATACATCAAGAGCAAGAGGATAACTAGGGAGTGGGTAGAACCACTTAAGGATAAAGGAGGGAACAATGCTTGGAAGCAGAAGATGTGGGAGAGGTCCTAAATGAGTACTTTACATCAGTATTTACCAAAGAGAAGGACACGGAGGATAGGGAGATCACTGTGGAGCTTGCTAAAATGCTAGGGCATTTTGAGATAAAGGAGGAGGTAGTATTGGGTCATTAAGGTGAATATTAAGGTGGATAAGTCCCTAGAGCTTGATGGGATATACCCCAGGTTATTGAGAGAGGCAAGAGATGAGATTGCTGGGGCTTTGACCAATACCTTTGGACCTCTCCAGCCACAGGAGAGGTCCCGGAGGGTTGTTCCATTATTCAAGAAGGGAAATAGGGATAATCGTGGAAACAGATTGGCAAGTCTCACATCGGTGGTGGGGAAGTTACTGAAGAGGAATATTAGGGATAGGATTGAGGAACATTTGGAAAACCATGGCCTAATTAGCGACAGTCAGCATGGCTTTGTGTGGGGCAAGTCATGTCTTACTAACTTGATTGAGCTTTCTTTCCCCCCCCCCAGGGGACAAAAGGTGATTGATGAAGGTAGAGCTGTGGATGTTGTCTACATTCATTTTAGTAAGGCATTTGACAAAGGTACCTCATGGGAGGCTCACCCAGAAGATCAAGACACATGGGATACACAGTGAATTGACTGTTTGGATTCAGAATAGTCTTGCCCATAGAAGACAGAGAACAGTGATTGATAGGACTCATTCTGACTAGAGGTCTGTGACTAGTGGTATTCCACAGGAATCTGTACTGGGACCTCTGCTGTTTGTGATATATGTAAATGACCTGGCTGAAAACTTAGATGGGTGGGTTAGCAAGTTTGCAGATGATGCGAAGATTGGTATTGGTTTATTATTGTCACCTGTACTGAGGTACAGTGAAAAGCTTGTCTTAAAAACCGATCATACAGGTCAATTCATTACAGTGCAGTTACATTGAGTCAGTATGGAGTACATTGATGTAGTACCAGGTAAAAACAGTAACAGTACAGAGTGAAGTGTCACAGCTACAGAGAAAGTGCAGTGCAATAAAGGCGCAAGGTCACAACAAGGTACATCATGAGGTCAAAGTCCACCTCACTGTATAAGGGAACTGTTCAATAGTCTTATCGCAGTGGGGTAGAAGCTGTCCTTAAATCTGGTGGTACGTGCCTTCAGGATCCTGTATCTTCTACCCGATGGAAGAGGAGAGAAGAGAAAATGTCCCGGGTGGGTGGGGTCTTTGATTATGCTGGCTACTTCACCAAGACAGCAAGAGGTAAAGACAGAGTCCAAGGAGGGGAGGCTGGTGTCTGTAATGCGCTGGGCTGTGTCTACAACTCTGAAGTTTCTTGCGGTCCTGGGATAGCATGGAAGATTGCCAAAGGATACAGCAGGATATAGATCAGTTGTAGATATGAGCCGAGAAATGACAAATGGAATTTAACCTGGCCAAATGTGAAGTGTTGCACTTCGGGAGACCAAATGTAAAGGGACAGTATGCTGTTAATGGCAAGACCCTTAACAGTGTTGTTGTGCAGAGGGATCTTGGAGTCCAAGTCCATAATTCCCTGAAAGTGGCTACACAGTTGATAGGGTGGTAAAGATGGCATTTGGTATGCTTGCCTTTGTTAGTCGAGTAATTGAGTTCAAGAGTCGGGAAGTTATGTTGCAGCTTTATTAAACTCTAGTTAGGTTGCATCTAGAGTATTGCATTCAATTCTAGTCACCCTATTACAGAAAGGATGTGGAGGCTCTGGAGAGGGTGCAGAAGAGGTTTACCAGGATGCTGCCTGGATTAGAGGGCATGTGCTGTCAGAGGTTGGACAAACTTGGGTTGTTCTCTCTGAAGCAGCAGAGGTGGAGGGGAGATCTGATAGAGGTTTACAAGATTATGAGAGGCATAGATAGAGTAAGACAGCCAGCATCTTTTTCCCAGGGTTGAAATGTCTAATACCAGAGGGCATGCATTTAGGGTGAGAGGGGTTAAACTCAAAGGAGATGTGTAGGGCAAGTTCTCCCCCCCCCCCCCCCCCAATTATAGACACAGTGGTGGATGCCTAGAAGGCACTGCCAGGGGTAGCAGTGGAGGCAAATACGATAGAGGCGTTCAAGAGGCTCTTAGATTGGCACATGAATATACAGGAAATGGAGGGATATGGACATTGTGTAGGCAGAAGGGATTAGTTGGGCATTTTATTGCTAATTTAGTTAGTCCAGCACATCATGGGCCAAAGGGCCTGTTCTTGTGCTATACTGTTCTATGTTCTAAAACAAAAAATATGTAGATTTCAGTGCATTATGAATGTGTCAACATCTCAGAAGGCAACTATAGTTGGAGGAATGAAGAGTAAAATATCATAGATAGTACAATACAGATTGCTTAGAAGGCTTCAACTAAAAAAAGTTACTGGACCTTTGACATGTAATAGTAATCTCATTGAAACTTTCAGACCAGAAAGTAAGGAGGTTTTGGTACAGCACTACAGGCATGACTAATTTGCTGTCCCAGCTGCTTGTTGGTCAATAAATCAATATTGATTACTCTTCCAGGTTACAAATTCAATTAACTTAAGAGAATAATAAAATTTGCATTTTAATTTACTCCCAAAGAAACCTTCATGGCTGATCATAACATTCACTAAAAGTTTGGGCAATTCACACTTCAGCCAGGCAAAAAGGATCCATCAGCAGCTCACTGAGGGAAGTGCTGTATACTCAATGCAGTCCATAAGAGGAACAGTAACATTTATAGACAACGGACAATAAACTCCACAAAGCTATGCAGGCCTATCAAAACTAGAAAGAGATAAGGCCACATTACTCAGTAACACTAATTAAAAAGTGTCCCTGGCTGTGAATCAAATACCACCTTATAAAAACATACTAATTATTGAATACTAAAGTCAGAAGTTAAAATTTAAATCTCAAGTTTGGATTGTAGTTATAGATACCTTGTTTCAATGAGGTATACTGTATAAACCTCCTGCATGTTCATTGCATTTTTTCCAGTTCGTTTTTCCGCTTCTGACACACTGATCTCCAGTTTCTTCAATAAGCAGCTTTTGTCTTCCATTATCTTTTACATATAATTGTAAAGAGTAAAAAAATTACCATTTATCCAAGCATTTACCTTATCACAGCATTTTTCTATTCTTTTAAATATTCTTTTCCAAAAACTCCAGTACCATTGCAAAATGTGTACAACTAGATAAGTATATGCTTTCATAAATGAAGTAGACCAATATAGATTTTATATAGACAAGTATCAAAAGATAGTAATTGTGGCTGAAACATTCGGCCATACAGACTGGGAGATCACACACACATGCTGTAACAACAGCATGAAGTTTTTTTGTCAGTGTCTAATTATAAGAGCAGGTATAATAAAAACTAGATTTAATAGATAAGAAATGAATCTTACAGGATGTCAATTCCAAGTTCTGGATTAAACCAAATTTGGGAAACTCCAAAACTTATTTCCAACAAGTTATTTTTGCAATTTTAAACTGGAAAAAAGTTAAATAATGAATGTGCTCAGCAGATCAGGCAGCATCACAAAGAGAGAAATGGAGTTAATATTTTGGGACAATGACCCCAAAAGATCATGGACTTAAAATATTTCCAAGGATACTGCCTATGCTGCTGCATATTCCTCTCACTTTAGTTTCAGATTTCCAGTATGCAGCATTTTGATTTTACATTGCAAATTGAACTTTTGTACTCATATGTATCCCCTCAAATCTTGCATCTTTTATATCAAAATTCTTAATATGGCTCATGGAATACAGTTTTCCTACAGGAATTGATGTGGCTCTTATGGGAATGTCACTGGGCCAGAACTTGCTGCCACCAACAAACTGCTGATTGATTTACAAAGAGTTTGTTCTGCATTTCCACAGATTCTCTAATGTGGACTGACTGACAGACAAGGTCTGGTATAAAATGGCCAATATATGTGCAGTGCCAGAGCCTTGCATGATGTAATGTGTGCAGATCAGATCAAGCCACACAAAAAAAAACAAAATCAGGAGTAGGCCATTTGGCCCTTAGAGCCTGCTCTGCCATTCATCAACATCAGGGCTAATCTTCTACGTGAACACCATTTTCCAGTACTATATCCATAAATCCCTTAGTATCTGGAAATCTATCAATCTCAATTCTGAATAGACTCAACCTTGAGCCCACTAGATCCTCTGGGTTAAAGAATTTCAAAAATTCACCACTCTACAAATGCAGGAGTTTCTCATCAGTCCTAAATAGCTTCACTCTTATTCTAACTCAAAGTTATTCTTTTAAACATTAGCCAAAACAGGCCTACTTTACTCAATCTCTCCTCACATGACAAAGCCACCATCCCTGAAATCAGTCTAGTAAATCTACAATGCACTCCTATGGCAAGTGTATCTTATCTTGGGTGACGAGCCCAAAGTACATGAGGCCCTATTATAACTGTAGTAAAACGTCCTTACACCTGTACTCAAATCATAAATTACTATATCTTCCTAATTGCTCGTTGCACCTGCATGTTCGCCTTCAAGGTCTTTTGTACAAGCACACCTTGATCCTTCTGAACATCTCCAGTTTCAAATCTGTCACCATTTAGAAAACAACTCTTCTTTTCTGCACCAGTCAATGACTTCACATTTTTCCACATTATATTCCACTTGCCATGTTTTTGCTCACTCACTCAGCTTGCCTATATACCCAAAAGCCTCTTGACATCCTCCTCCCCACCTCATCAGGGATTGCTTCATGGAGCAGTGCACTGGAGAGCCTATCCAGGAGATTAATAAGGATTAATGTGGTAAAGATCCCCAAGGCAATAGTGACCTGTTTGAGGAGGACCACCACAGGCCCATAACCAGCATCTTTAATTTAAACAGGGGCAATAATGGTATGAGGGGGGCATTATCCAAGGTGAACTGGGTAAACAAGCCAAGAGACAGGCGAGTTGAGGAACAGTGGGAGATAGCTGGTCTATACTGCTCAGCAAGAGAGGTTATCACAATCAAAAAGAGGGATTCCATAAGAGGCACAATCGATGATTAACAAAGGAGGTAAAGGATAATGTTAAATTGAATAGAGGCTTGTGGCAGACCAGAGGGAAGTTTTTAGGATCAGCAACAGAAGACAAAAAGGCTCAATAAAAGTGAGAAAATGAATTGAGAGAAAACTTGCATGCAGTATATATATTAAAAAAAAAGTAGAAGTTTCTATGGATACATAAATAAGAAAAAGGGCAGCTAAGGTAAATGAAGTTTTGGAGAAACTACAGGTGGGGGGGATGTGATAGAAGAGGGCTAAAGGTGGACAAGTCACCAGGACCCAATGGACTGCACACTAGGGTTTTAAAGGACGTGGCTGCAGAGATAGTTGACCCATTGGTTGAAGCTTTTCATAAACTTGCTAAACTCCAGGAGGGTACCAGAAATTTAGAAAACAGCAAATGTGACTCCCTTGTTCAAAAAAGGAAAGAAAGCAGAAGGCAAGGCAAGTTAGCTTAATAGCTATTATTGGCAAGATGCCTATAATCAAAGCAGAAATAGCTTATTTAGGAAAGATGAATATAGTTAAACCTAGTCAATGTAGTTTTATGAAAGGTTAATCATGTTTGACAAGTTTGCTTGAATTCTTTGAGGATGAAACAGGGAGAGTTGATAGAGTGTATTTCGATTTCCAAAAGGCATTTGACAAGGTGTCACATAGCAGACTGGTATACAAAGTTAAAAGCCCACGGTATCAGAGGAAGTGTGTACAATGGATTGAAAACTGGCTCTCTCATAGAAGACAGTTGGAATAAATGGGTCCTTTTCAGACTGGAAGGTGGTAACTAGTGAAGTACTGCAGGGATCAGCTCTTGACCCACATTTGTTCATCATTTACATTACTGACCTGGAGGAAGGAACAGTATGTGAGGTTTCCAAATGTGCTGATGATACAAAAATATGAACAAAGGCATATTGTGATCAGGATACTGTGATTCACAGGGGCAGGCATAGTGGTGTAGCAGTTTGTGTGATGCTATTACTGCGCCAGCAACCCAGGTTCAATTCTGGCTACTGTCTATAAGGAGTTTGTACGTTCTCCCTGTGTCTGCGTGGTTTTCCTCAGGGTGCTTCAGTTTCCTCCCACATTACAAAGACATACAGGTTAGGAAGTTGTGGACATGCTATGTTGGTGCCAGAAGCGTGGTGACACTTGTGGGCTGCCCCCAGAACACACTACATAAAAGATGCATTTCACTGTGTGTTTCAATGTACATGTGACTAATAAAGATATCTTGTCTTGTCTTGATTCTGCAATGAGACATGGATAGATTGAGTGAGTGGGCAAAAGACTGGCAAATGGAGTATAATGTGGGGAAATGAGAGGTCATGTACTCTTAAGAGAAATCAAAAAGGCAAATTGTATAGAGACACAAGAAATTCTGCAGGTGCTGGAATCTGGAACAATATACAAAGTGCTGTAGGAACTCAGCAGCATAAATGGAGAGAAACTGCAAGTTAGTGAAGTACAAAGGAATCTAGGTCACAAAAAGTTAGCAGACAGGTCCAACAAGTAGATAAGGCGGCAAACAGCATTTTAGCCTTCATTGCAAATGGGTTGGAGACTAAGTATAGGTAGGTTTTGTTGCTAGTGTACAGGGTGTTGATGAAGCTTCACCCAAAATATTTTTGGACCCTGTACCCAAACAAATATAGAAATATTGGTGGCAGTACAAAGGACATTCACCAGGCTAATTCCTGGGAATCAAGAGAGACTAAATAGTTTAGACTATTCCTTGGAGTTTTGAAGAATGAGGGGTTACCTTACTCAAATATGCTAATTCCCAAGGGGGCTTGACAGGATAGATGTTGGGATGTTTCCACTGGTGGGAGCATCTTGTTCAAGGTGATACAACTACAAGGAACTGGACATTTAAAACTGAGGTATGTAGAAATTTCTTCTCGCAGTGGGTGGCAAATCTCTGGAATTCTCTGCCCCAACAGGTGGTGGAAACTAGATCATTAAAGTATTTAAAGTGGCAGTGGATAAATATTTGATAGACTGAGGAAGAGGGGCATGAAGAAATGGTACAGAAGTGGAGTCAAGACGAGCATAAAATAGCCATGATCATATTAAATGGTGGGGTAGGTTTGAAATGCTCAATGGCCTAGTCCTGCTACCATTTTCTTGTGTTCTACTGTCTATTTTCACTTACTACTGGTTTATTTTCATATCTCATCTTGCCTTTTAATTAGTTTCTTAGTCCTCCTTTGCCAAGTTTTAAAATGTTCCCCAACCTCAGGCCTACAGCTATTTCTGGCAACTTTAAGTTTCTTCCTTTGACTTTAATTCCTCTTGCCAATCATAGATGAAACACTTTCTTTTGGATTTGTGGGTCTTAACAGGATTTTTTAGTTTGCAATTTCTTAAGTGTGACCCATGACCTATACAATGACAACCTTTCAATGCACTTTCTCAGTACAAAAAAAATAACCAACTCCTCATACCCTCGTGGTTTCCTTTGTTCAGACCCTAGTTTTGCATGAAACTACATCACTTTCAAACTCAATGCAAAATTCTAACATATTATAATCACTTTCCTCAAAATGCAATTTGATTACAAGATTATCAATTAACTTTTTCTTGCTGCATAAAACAAATTCCAAAATAGCCTTCTTCCTAGTTGGTTCCCTCACCATATTAACAGAGAAAACAACCTCGTATACATTTCACCAATTCATCCTCCACCCCATTACTGCTGAGTTGACGTATTCTGTCCACATGTGTAGATTAAAGTCCCCCATGGTTACTGTATCATGTACACCTAGTTTATTGATTTCTGCCCCAACCAATACAGTAGTGTAGCAGTTAGCATAATGCTATTACAGCACCAGCGACCAGTATTCAATTCCCGCCGCTGTCTGTAAGGAGTTTATACATTCTCCCCGTGTCTGCGTGGTGTTACGAGTCAGGTTGCTATTTGGTGAATGTCCCTTTAAGACACCTGGACAGCAGAGTAGTAGTGTGTGTGGGCAAGCAAGACTATAACAACGTGCTGTTTTGCAGAGAGAGAGAGCGAGCGACTGATCTCCGTAGCAATAGGTGAAGAACAGTAGCTGTGTCTGTCACTACAATCCATGTATGGATTTTTGGAGCAAACAAGTGGAGTCCACTTTGCCCTTAAGCTGAGTGGGAAACAGGTATTTCTGTGGGCAGCAGCCATGTATCGAATGCCTTCGGGGTGGCAGATACGTCGGAACAAAGCAGGGGAGATCATCGGAGATTGAGGTGTCGTATGGGTTCCATCGTGGAACATGTGGATTTCATAATTTCTCTCTACATTTTCTCTTCAGTCAACAGAGGTTTTGCAAAAGCCTTTGCTCACGTTTCACCTTATGATTTGCTGAACTGAACTTTGAGAACTATTCCTAGACTTGTGTTTGGGAACTTGCCACACACACACTTTGGAGTTTATTAGATTTGGGGTTAATGTTTAACATCTAACATTTTTGCTTTTCTTATTATCACAAGTAGTTATTAATAAAATAGTTTTTAAACACTTATACATGACTGTGTGTTTCTATTGTTGCTGGTACGTAACAGTGGGTTTCCTCCAGGTGCTCCGGTTTCCTCCCACATTCCAAAGATGTACAGGTCAGGAGCTGTGGGTGTGCTACACTTGCAGGCTGCCCCTAGCACTTTCCTAAAAGTCAAACTGAACATTCAGCTCCCAGCTTTTCCAAAAATGGTATTTGGATCATACCCATTTACGTCTATTAGTTTAGATAATTCATCTTCCTTGTTGTGAATGCTGTGAGCATTTAGATATGGCACACTTCAATTTGCCATCAACTACTTTCAGCACTTTGACCCCAATTTACTGCTTGCCTTACCTTCTCCTATCCATTGACTTTGCTTACTACTTGTCCAACTTCTAATTCCTGTTTTGTTTCCTTTTAAAGTTTCCTTGGAAATTCCAAACCCCCTGCTGAGCTAGTTTAAGCCTCCATAATAGCACTAGCCACCCACCCACCCCAGCAAAGATACTGGTTCCAACCCTATTGAGGAGCAACACTCTAGTTAATACAGGTCCCATTTGCTCCAGGAACTATCCCAATGCCTCAAATCTAAAGGCTTCCCACCTGCACTACCCATCCAGCTGCACATTAGTTTACTCTTTTTCTGTACTTGATACATGTGGCACTGAGATTACTACCATAAAGATCCTGCATTTTTATTTTTAAAAAAAAACCTCTTTCCTAGCTCCCCAAACTTCATCTGCAAGACGTCATCCTTTTTGCCATTTACATCACTGGTATTATTATAGCTTACAATCTCCTTTACAATTCCCTGCAGTCATTCCATAACATTCTTGCCCCCTGGTATCAGGGAAACAATGCATCATCATGTCTGCCCCCCCCCCCATATTAATATTACTCTCTCATTCTTCTTCTCCTCCTGTGCTGTTCAACAATTCATGATGCCATGCTCCTGGCTTTGACAGAACTTCCCAAAGATACCATTACCTCACAACATACAACACTACAGCACAAGCCCTCCGACCCACAATGTTGTGCCGACATTTTATCTTGCTGTATGATCTATTTGAATACAACAGTATCTAAAAAGGAAAGTCTGTTGGCGAGCAAGATTTTCTCAGGGAACTAAACTACCTACCAGTTCTTCAGTCTGTTGGCAAGACAGCAATCCCGTCTTTCTGAACTGTCAAGGAATTTGGACCATAAATACACTTCTGCCCATACTCCCTGATCAATATTGCACATTTATCATTCTATTACTCCAAGACAGAAGTGAATTACACCACAAAATAACAGCAGACACAATTTGTTGTTCTAATAAAATCAATAGAAAATCCTGGACCAAATCATTTTCGGTGTTCAGCACATCAACAAGTTGCTACGCACAAACAAAACTGGCAGGTAAAGACTGAAGGTGCATCTGAAGAGTCAACCGAAGAGTCTTCAGCAGTGCATCTGAAGAGTCAACAAAATCTGTTCCCTCCAAAGATGCCGAAAAGGCTCAGGGAGTGTTCCCAGAACTCACTGTTGGTGCCTCAGTGTATGAACCGGGCGCCTCAGTGTATGAACCAACACTCACATAGTTATATTTCAACACAAAGCCCTAAAGAGACAGCAAAGCAGCTGAATACCCCCAGCAGCCGTGAAACACTTGGCATGAATTACCTGCCCCTTGGAAAACCCGAGCACACGCAGCCCTGCAGGAAGACGGGTGGCTTTGCAACTACAAAACCCGCAGAGGGGCAGGAACTTCGCCTCTGGCCGCCGCATTTTCGCACACCCATCAGGGACTCTGAAGTAGCGACCAGCTCGGCCAGTCTGGGCCAAGCCTGCAAAGAGGAATCGCCAGGAAGCTCATTACTCCCGCCTCTGGGAGCGGCTGCTCCCCAAGCCGGGCGGAGACTACCCCCAAGCCCCGGCGGCCGACCTCGGAGGGCCCGAGACCGCCCCCCGTTCCCCGCAGCTCGCCCGCATCAGTACCGTGCTTCGGTTGCCGGCAGGGCTGCCGATGTCTAGACCGGACTGAAACCCGGGCTCAGCCTGGGGTCCCGAGTTACTCGCCACCGACACCTGCTCCTCCTCCTCCTGTTGCCCGACCTGATCTGCCATCATCCACCGCTCCGCACTGCGCAGCCGCGGCCCTCGGTCCGCATTTAAAGGGACAGTGCACCCTTCCCCCGCTCAGAGATCCTGCAGCCCTTCCGCACTGCTTCCACCGGTGACTTCACGGTGCCAACCAATGAGTTGGAGGCTGGAGACGCGAGGTCAAAGCAAACAATCGAAACAGTTAGAACCATAGAACAATACAGCACAATACAGGCCCTTCGGCCCACCATGTTGTGCCGACCTTTAAACCACGCCTAAGACTATCTAACCCCTCCCTCCCACATATCCCACTATTTTAAATTCCTCCGTATGCTTATCTAACAATCTCTTGAACTTGACCAATGTAGCTGCCTACACCGCTACCCCAGGCAGCGCATTCCATGCACCAACCACTCTCTGGGTGAAAAACCTCCCTCTGATATCTCCCTTGAACTTCCCACCCATTACTTTAAAGCCATGCCCTCTTGTATTGAGCATTGGTGCCCTGGGAAAGAGGCACTGCCTGTCTATCTATTCCTCTTAATATCCCTCTATCATGTCTCCCCTCATCCTCCTTCTCTCCAAAGAGTAAAGCCCTAGCTCCCTTAGTCTCTCCTCATAATCCATACTCTCCAATCCAGGCAGCATCCTGGTAAATCTCCTCTGCACCCTTTCCAACACTTCCACATCCTTCCTATAATGAAGCGACCAGAAATGGACACAGTACTCCAAGTGTGGTCTAACCAGAGTTTTGTAGAGCTGCATCATTACCTCGCGGCTCTTAAACTCAATCCCACAATTTATGAAAGCTAACATCCCATAAACTTCTTAACTACCCTTTCCACATGTGAGGCTACTTTCAGTGATCTGTGGATATGAGCCCCCAGATCCCTCTGCTCCTCCACACTACCCAGAATCCTGCCATTAACCTTGTACTTCGCCTTGGAGTTTGTCCTTCCAAAGTGTACCACCTCACACTTCTCTGGATTGAACTCCATCTGCCACTTCTCAGCCCAGCTTTGCATCCTATCAATATCCCTCTGCAAGCTTCGACACTATCCACAACACCACCGACCTTTGCATCGTCTGCAAACTTGCTAACCCACCCTTCTACCCCCTCATCCAAGTCATTAATAAATATCACGAAAAGTAGAGGTCCCAGAACCAATCCTTGTGGGACACCGCTAGTCACAGCCCTCCAGTCTGAATGCACTCCCTCCACCACAAGCCTCTGCTTTCTACAGGCAAGCCAATTCTGAATCCACACTGCCAAGCCTCCCTGGATCCCATGCCCCCTGACCTTCTGAAGAAGCCTACCATGTGGAACCTTGTCAAATGCCCTACTAAAATCCATGTAGATCACATCTACCACACTACCCTCGTCAATCTTTCTAGTCACCTCCTCAAAGAACCCTATCAGGCTTGTGAGACATGATCTTCCCTTCACAAAGCCATGCTGGCTGTCCCTAATCAGTCAATGATTTTCTAAATGCTCATGGATCCTATCTCTTAGAATCCTTTCCAACAGCTTGCCCACCACAGACGTAAGGCTCAACAGTCTGTAATTCCCTGGACTATCCCTACTACTTTTTTGAATAAGGGGACGATATTTGCCACCCTCCAATCCTCTGGTACCATCCCCGTGGACAATGAGGACTCAAAGATCCCAGCCAACGGTTCAGCAATCTCCTCCCTCGCCTCGCGGAGCAGCCTGGGGAATATTCCGTCAGGCCCCAGGGACTTATCTGTCCTAATATTTTCTAACAGCTCCAACACATCCTCTCTCTTGATATCTACATACTAGAACAATAATCTTACCAACACTGTCCTCAGCATCATCAAGGCCCCTCTCTTTGGTGAATACTGAAGATAAGTATTCATTGAGAACCTCACCCACTTCCACAGCTTTTATCCAGAAAAAGGGCGTCTGTTTATAAAGTGAAAGAAATAGAAAATAAAAGCGACATTAACTTCCCAACGAAAGCTGAGCATTTTGATTTGAGCATTGGTTTGCTGCAAGCAACTTATCTCAATGTCAGCCTCAGTGATTTACATTAATACCCAATCATCTCCATTCTGTATGTTGAGAGTGTTATCAGGTTTTGGAGCCATTCACTGAATCAGACAGCATAGGAAGAATCCAGCATGCTTTGGGAGCTGTATGCTCTCTAATTATCCCCATTTCTTACACTGAACAGAGGTGAACAATACATGGGAGCTAATGCATCACACATTGATGTCACACTTTTTACATGTATAACAATTCCTATGTTAATGATTTTACCACAGTCTCCTGCTGTGATGTGTGATGTAATTAAAGGTCACATGACCTGGTATCATTCTAAGTTTCTGTACACAAATATCATGCTGGTATTGGTATTGGTATTGGTATTGGTTTATTATTGTCACTTGCACCGAGGTACAGTGAAAAACTTGTCTTGCATACCGATCATACAGATCAATTCATTACACAGTGCAGTTACATTGAGTTAGTACAGAGTACATTGATGTAGTACAGGTAAAAACAATAACAGTACAGAGTAAAGTGTCACAGCTACAGAGAAAGTGTATGCAAGACAAGTTTTTCACTGTACCTAGGTAAAAGTAACAATAATAAACCAATACCAAAATAGAGAGACTGGAAGATGGAGGGTGAGGACAAGAAGAACGATACCTTTGTACTGGCAGAGAGGAGAAAGGATGAGAACAGAAGTGCACGAAACAGAATGGATATGGTGGCAAGGGATTCATAAATAACGAAAAAGGAGGATGGCATCATCAGACTTGCACCTGAACTCACAGTCACTGTGGCAAATGTCAGATCGGTCTTCCGGAGAGTGAACTCACAGAAAGCATCTGTCCCGGATGGTGTCCCTGGCCATGTCCTTAGATCCTGTGCAGATCAGCCAGCAGGGATATTTTAACCTCTCCCTGCTTCAATCAGAGGTTCCCACCTGCTTTAAGAAGGCCACCATAATCCCAGTACCCTAAGAAAAACAAGGTAATGTGCCTTAATGACTACTGCCCAGTGTTTCTAACATCCACCATCATGAAGTGCTTCAAGAGGCTGGTCATGGCACACATTAACTTCAGCCTCCCAGACAACCTCAACCCACTGCAATTCGCCCACTGCTGAAAAAGGTCTACAGCAGATGCCATCTCCCTGGTCCTACTCTCATCTCTGGAGCATCTAGACAGTAAAGACAACTATGTTAGACTATTGGTTATTGACTACAGCTCCGCCTTCAATACTATAATTCCAAGCAAACTCATCTCCAAACTCCTAGACTTGGGACTCAACACCTCCCTTTGCAACTGGATCCTTGACTTCCTAATCAACAGACTGCAATCAGTAAGGATAGGCAGAAACACTTCCACCATGATTGTCCTCAACGCTGGTGCCCCACAATGCTGCATTCTCATACCCCTACTCTACTCCCCATGCACTCACAACTATGTGGGCAGATTCTGCTCTAACTCCATCTACAAGTTTGCAGATGAAAGCACTGTAAAGGGCCGTATTTCAAATAACGATGAGTCAGAGTACAGGAAGGAGATAAAGAGTCTAGTGACATGGTGTCATGGCAACAACCTTTCCGTCAGTGTCAGCAGAACAAAAGAGCTGGTCATTGCCTTCAGGAAGGAGGGCAGTGTACATGCTCCTGTTTACATCAATGGTGCTGAGGTTGAGAGGGTTAAGGACATCAAGTTCCTAGGAGTGAACATCACCAATAGCCTGTCCTGATCCAACCACATTGACACCACAGTCAAGAAGGCTCACCACGGCCTCTACTTTGTCAGGAGGACAAAGAAATTTGGAATGACCCCTTTGATTCTCACCAATTTTTATAGATGTACCATAGAAATCATCCTATCTGGATGCATCACAGCTTGGTATGGCAGTTGCTCTGCCCGGGACCGCAAAAAATTGCAGAGAGTTGTGGACACAGCTCAGCACATCACAGAAACCAGCTGCCCCTCCTTGGACTCTGTCTACATTTCTCGCTACTTGGCAGCATAATCAGACACCCCACCCAACCTGGGCATTCTCTCTTCTACCACCTCCCATCGGGCATAAGGTACAAAAGCCTGAAAGCATGTACCACCAGGCTCAAGGACAGCTTCTATCCTGCTGTTATAAGACTACTAAATGGTTCCCTAGTACAATAAGATGGACTCTTGATCTCACAATCTACCTTGTTATGACCTTGCACCTTATTGTCTACCTGCACTGCACTTTCTTTGTAACTGTAACACTTTATTCTGTATTCTGTTATTGCTTTACCTTGTACTACCTCAATGCACTGTTGAAATGAATTGTTCTGTATGAATGGTATGCAAGACAAGTTTTTCACTGTACTTCAGTACATGTGACAATAATAAACCAATTTACCAGACTGGATGTGATGTAGATGGAGAAGATGGGAGAATGGAATATATTGTGGGAGTATGTAGGTTTTTCCATTCAGGTGCTTTAGCATATAGACTAATCTTAAATTCTCAGTTTGAATAAACAAATACAATGCTAGACAGGATGTAGCATTGGATGGAACTTCTGCTCGGGGACTGAAAAACCTGAAGGCATTTCTAGAGGCATTTACAGGTATGTTTGATGCATTCAGGAGAATATTCTAACACAAGCTGCAGTAAATCAGCACAGAAGTGTGATGCACATGAGGGATTCAGTGAGAAGATCATGAAACCTCCAACGTCCCTTTGCTCACACCTGCACAACCACCAGATTTTAACAGGAGAATGTATGACATTGTGTTTAACTGTCAACAGTACCTTATTCTCACCACTAAACATTGCATTTTATCCACATTAATATAAAATTACCATCATTACACAATATCTTTAATCTGTATTCACACATATTTAATGAGATATTTAGTGAGATATGATCCTCCACTGAACTTAATTAAATATTAGTTATGTGTGTTGATATGAAATCTCCAATCATGATGAAATAGATTATTGAATGATTTAAGTCCTATAAACCAATTGCAGGAGCTGAAGATTCAAAAATCCAACACATGGAAGACAGTTTTTTCCAAAAACTTTCAGCAATCTTTGGTCTTTGAATTAATACCGGGAATTATGACCATTCCTGGCAAGTCCAACATTTAATGGCCATCCCTAAATGCCTCTAAGAAGATGGTGGTGTGCTGGCTTTTTGGACTGCTGCAGTCCTTTTAGTAATGGTATTTCCACAGTGTGATTAAGGAGGGCATTCCAGAACCTTGATGCAATGATGAAGCTGCAACAGTATGTTATATAAAATGGGGGTGCATTTTCAGGTGAAGCCTTGGTGATGTGCCACAGTGCATTTGTAGATGATGCCTAATGCAGGCAGTCCACTGTGATGAAGGAAATGATTTGTCAGTTTTTAGTCTCTTTGATTTTCCCAGTATTTTCTTTTCATCATATTGACTACTTTACGATCCTTTCTGGGTCATGGTGCAATTGACAATACCCTGCTCACATTCACTGAGATGCTGTGACACAGACGCTGTGTGAAGTGTTAGTAAGCTGCACTTACCAATCTATCGGAGCTCTTTGAATCCAAGCTCACAACCTTTATGGTCCTCCTACCCTCCCCTCAACAAATGGAATTAAGCCTAGACAAAAAACACTGAAGAATACAATGACAAGCCTCCTTGGGATTTCACCAGCTTTGATGGTCATGGATGGTCCTAAACAGCATCTGAACAGGACATATTGTGAACAGGACATATCAGATTAACTGACCACTTAATGCAAAAGTAGCAAATCAAGCCCATTCTGCTGACAAATGCAGTAACCTGGATCAAGCAATGGATCACACCTTTACATTCTCCTCTCAACATAAATTCAGTCGAACATAAATTATCTTTAAGATGAATTCCCTCTCAGAAAAAGGCTAAACAGTAATTGGTGAACTTCAAACTCAATTTATAAATGTTGTGCCAGCTACTTTCAAGAAAAAGTGTTTTTAATTAGACTCTTGATTCTCTGGAATTTCCTCTATATTGTCTGTGAATTCTATTGTGAAGACAATTTTAAAATCATTGTTTTCCATTTCATTTTTCTAGTCTCTATTGTAATAGTCCACGTCTCTGTCTCAAAGGAATCCATAATTACTTTTGCTCATCTCTTTTTACATACTTGTGGAAACTCTTAAAATCTTTTATTAATTTTCTTGCTGATTTACTCAGATTTTCCATCTCCTTGTTTCTTCTTTTAATTTTTTTTTGTGTTTCATCAGCTAGTTTTAAAAGCTAAAACCACAATAGACTAAATCCAGGCTTACACATCAGTATAATAATGGCAAAGTGCAGCAGTACCATAGTGGCATCTTCCAGATGAGATATTAAAATAACACCCAGTTTGCCCTAGCAGGTAAATGTAAAAATTCATGGGAAACCACTTGAAGAAGAATACCTCTTACTAGCCAATATGTATTTATTCATCAGCCAGAATCCATAATACAAATTGAGCGGCACTGTTTTTAGGACCATGCAGTGTGCAAATTATCTCCAGGTTTCCCCTACATTGCAACAATAACTAAACTTCAAAAGTTGGCTGTAGAGTCCTTTGGGGCATCATATTACTGAAAGTTCATTATATTCTTCAACTGTTGAGTGAGGTTTCCCCCATGGCTGCAAACAACCATGTGCATTGCTCCCCTTTGGGAAAGATTTATATAGACCCAGCCAAGCGGGAGCCAGCTGAAGTAAAAGCAGTTCCGTTTTCCTTAAATCTGCATTGTATGCTGTCTGTCCCAGGTTGGTAGTTGCAATGTAAATCTGCACTCAGTCTATGACACTCATATTAGAATGACAAATCATAAAAGGGTACCATGGATCAACTGAGCTAGTGTAAATTCTGCTACATTTCAAAATAAAGCAACTATAAGAATTATCTACCAATACTAAAACTACATTTTTATTAAGCACTCATGCATTTGCAAGTTGGCATCTTGGACCTATAAACAAGATGGTCATCATTACTTTCTAGAGTGAGTTGCAGTGTGATTTTCAGGCATAAGGTGTTCCTTAAGCATTTTAAGGTCCATAGATGTAGTTTATGTAAATGTGTGTGATGTATTTCACATGTATTAATATGTGCATGGGCAATTTGTAAAGAACCTTGAATAAACTACACACATTTTGTTTGAGTTCTTCCTGTTTCATATGTATCATAATGGATTTTATTACTTCATTCTTGGTTAAGAAATTACATAGTACACTGGCAGTGAAGATGAGACGGTGAAGAATCACACCCCTCAAGTAGTAGTCATTGCGAACCTCAAATGACTGCATGACTACTTGGTTGGATGAGTCTGCGAAACTCAGGATTAGTCACGGCAAGGCCACAAGTCAGAATCAGAATCAGAATCAGAATCAGGTTTATTATCACTGACATATGTCGTGAAATTTGTTGTTTTGTGGCAGCAGTACAGACATAAAAATTACTATAAGTTACAAAAATAAATAAATAGTGCAAAAGAGGAATAATGAGGTAGTGTTCATGGGTTCATGCACCATTCAGAAATCTGATGGCAGAAGGGAAGAAGCCGTTCTTCGGGCTCCTGTATCTCCTCCCCAATTGTGGTAACGGGAAGAGGGCATGTCCTGGATGGTGAGAGTCCTTAATGATGGATGCCGCCTTCTTGAGGTGCTGCCTCTTGAAAATGTCCTCGATGGCGGGGAGAGTTGTGCCTGTGATGGAGCTGGCTGAGTCTACAACCCTCTGCAGCCTCTTTCGATCCTGCACATTTGAGCCTCCATACCAGGCGGCGATGCAACCAGTCAGAATGCTCTCAACTATAAATCTGTAGAAATTTGCAAGAGTCTTTGGTGACATACCAAATCTCCTCAAACTCCTAAAGAAGCAGAACCGTTAGCGTGCCTTCTTCATGTTGGGCCCGGGGTAGATCCTCTGAGATGTTGACGCCCAGGAACCTGAAGCTGCTCATCCTTTCTACCACTGACTCCTCAATGAGGACCGGTGTATATTCTCCCAACTTCCTCTTCCTGAAGTCTACAATCAATCCCTTGGTCTTGCTGACATTGAGTGCGAGGTTGTTGTTGCGACACCACTTAACCAGCCGATCTACCTCATTCCTGTAAGCCTTCTCATCGCCATCTAACATTCTGCCAACAACAGTGGTGTCACTGGCAAATTTATAGATGGTGTTTGAGCTGTGCTTAGCCACACAGTCATGAGTGTAGAGAGAGTAGAGCAGTGGGCTAAGCACGCACCCTTGATGTGCGCCTGTGTTGATTGTCAGTGAGGAGGAGACATTACTACCGATCTGTACTGACTGTGGTCTCCCAATAATCATTCCCGATAAGTCTTAGATGCAGACTTGAACATAATGGAAGGAAAAATAGAGAGCACTTGCAAAAATTGTTGCAAGTAAAAAGGCGAGTCCAGTAACTTGGTTTAGTGTAACTGAATGATTTATTGGCAGCACTAATTCAGTGAGCTAAAGGGTCTGTTTCTGTGCTGTATCTCTCTATGTCTCTAAAGCTGATGGAAGGGAAAGGGAAAGAAAAGTGGCTTCCATAACATTGAGGTAACATAACATTGAAGAGTATTTTTAAATTCCATTAGCTTAATGAGGACAAGAAAACCATCACTCTTAAAGGATTGTAGTCATATACCAAGCTACTAGAAGGGGTAGAATCATCACCACAGATATTTGAGGTGACTGGGTAAGATGCTCCAGGGTTCTGGCACTGTTTGTGACATCATAACTGCAAATGTGATGGTGAAGGAAAACCTTCAGAATCCTGAGGAAGTGTTCAGAGGTCTTTATCAACATAATGTCAAGCTTAAAACAAAGCAAATGTGTCCAAATGCAGATGAAAGTGACGTAGTTCGGTCTGTGCATAGATGAAAATGAGTTACAGACAATAAAAGAAATTTCTCCTTATCACCCAGCTTCAAATGGGGAAGTAAAAGAGACAGTAAAAGAGACATTGAAGAAATAGATCATGGAAGGATGATCAGATATCACCATGAAACATCAATTTTCAGCCTTTCCTTTAAGCTATCGAGCAACACCACACTTCACAATAGGATACATTCCTGCAGAAATGCTGATTCACAGAAGACTCAGCACAAATAGGAAGAAAACAAATGAGAAAAACAAAGCAATTGATAAAGAATAAGCATTATAAAACAAACCACAAGGGGCAGGGGTTCAGTCTCCCTGAAACAGTTGTGTATTGAGGTCTCCTGGCAAATCAAAGACAAGAAGGTAGGATATCAGGTATAATGACTCTGAGAAATATCTCATAAGGATTGGTCATGGTGTATAATATCTGAAGAATACTGAAAAAGACTGTGAAATCTAAGATATCTCTGAAGTGAATCCCACAATTGTTCAAGAACTGCTAACATGTAATATTTCTGATGGGAGTTACGATAAGACAATATCATTGTCCAACATCTCATGAATCTGCGAGTTCAACATAAATAACACAAGTGTTACTGTGAAGATCACAGAGAATGCAAAACCCGTGACTCAGTTAGATATGTAAACTTTTGAATTTGCTAAATCAATTCATGTTTTCAAGTCAGCAGTGTAGTATGTGTAAATATCTGATGTCATTCATTACATATTTAGACAAGTGTGTATTAGCGTGCACACTCTGAAGTATCCTTGAATATACTTTGCACAACCTGTTTGAACTCATCGTCCCTCATGCTGTGTATACTAGTTTGTATACCCTGCAATGGATTTCATCAGAGCGTAATAACTCACTGAGTACACAGGTCTTACAATAGAAACATGAGAAGGTTGGATCTCATTTTTGTCTTTTTTTTACCAGTGACAATAAATTAGCTTGTAAGACATCTAACAGCTTGCTTCATGTGGATGGGGTAGGGGAAGTGGCAATAGGGGCAGATGAAGAGTGGGAGGATCAGAGAAATAATGTACCCTGTTCTTACCAATTAATTATTAACTCCTAAAAAGAAAAATTACCCTTCAATTACCTAGCCAAAGGCAATGCATTAAAGGAGCTTTAAGTAGCCAGTTTAAATTACATATAAAGATAGCCCTATTTTATGATCAAACACCATTCATCTTTTTTAATACAGTTAGATCTACAGTTGGTTAACGAAATACTACAAAGGCTGTGCTGCATGCACTTGTCCCTAAATTAAGAATCATATAGGAAACTATATTTAATAGTCCATTAACTGGAGTGTTGCATTTAAATGATTGTCTATAGTTTGACTTCCTTGCATCAGCTGCCCTATTAAGAGAGAGAAGAAAGAAGAACACGTAGTTTCCTCTTTCTTCTTAGGTAGTCCCTCAGGATCAAGGATGATTTACTTCCACTCTGTATTTGTGGATTTTTAAGTGGTTAATAAGACCAATGTGGAAACCTCAGATGGGCCAGACGATGGCTGATGTGGGGTGTGGGTAGTTTGTGAAGTGAGCCCATCCTCATGCTCTGTGTATCATCAGAGCATTGGGTTTCATCAGAGCATAATGTCCAGAAGGCCAATAATATGAAACATTAACTGTTTCTCTGCAGGTGTTACTTGACCTGTTGAGTTTTTATTACCTACAGATTAGTAGCATTCAGGATTTCTCAAACGTTTAGATGTGACATCATTATAGCATCAAGCTTTCTTTTAAGGCTTGTTTATAATGCAACATTATCATAAGACAGAACAGAACAAAATTTATAAATCATCATGATAATTTTCTCCATAACTATTAAGTGCATCAAGGGGAACCTGAGTAACTCTCTGATTGCACACTCTTTAAAATGAACTTTCCATTTTAAATCGTGGGTGATTAAAAAGTTATGCAGGGCTTCCATGTGCCTCAAAGTTCTCAATACCATCCCAAATATCCCTTCTCCACTTTGATGGGCTAGTGGGGATGTTGCATTTCTTCAAGGAAGGCCTGAGCACGTCCATGAAATTTTCTTCTGTTTCCCTGGTAATCTTTCTATTTGTTTTGGCAATCTGATGCCAGGCATGCAAATGATATGATATGCCCAATGTAGCCAAATGAGTGTAACTAGGGACACAGTACTGTGGATGTTAGAGAAAGAAAGGATGCTAACATCCATTCACTTGTTCTTTCATTGAATTTGGAGGATTTTGCAGAGATAGTGTATTTTTTCAATATCTTGAGAAACCCACTGTGGGTATCCATGTCTCAGAATCAGAGGGCAGGGATCACAAGGATCAGAGGGCAGTGTATCACCTCACATTTGTTGGGATTAAATTCCATCTGCCAATGTTCTAACCAACTTTCCATCTGATCTATATCCTCCTGTAGCCTTAGCCAACCTTCCTTGCTATCTACAACTCGGCCAATTTTCACATCATTTGCAAATTTACTAATCATTTCTCCTACATTTACATTCAAGTCATTAATGTATATCACAAACAACGAGGGTCCCAGCACTGATCCCTGGGGTATATCACTGGTCACAGACTTCCAATCAGAAAAGCAACCTCCCAATGATAACCCTTTGCCTCCTATCATTAAGCCAATTTTGGCTCCCATTAGCCAGTTCACTTTGGATCCCACATGCTTTAACCTTCTGGACCAGCCTACCATGCAGGACCTTGTCAAATGCTTTAATAAACTTCTATACACAAAGTCTACTGCCCTTTCTTCATCAGTCTTCCCCTCCTCAAAAACTCAATCAAATTAGTGATACAGGATTTCCTCGTACAAAGCCATGCAGCTGACTATCCCTGATCAGCCCTGCCTTTACAAATGTACTAAATCCTATTCCTTGGAATCTTCTCCCATAGTTTCTCTACTACTGACATCAGAGGGCAGTGTGGTGCAGTAGGGGTAAGTTGGTGGACCTTTGTCTTGTGGATTTTGAGTATATGGCCCATTCTCTTTGCACTTCAGTAAAAGCATCAGTGATGGTCCATGCTTAGAAGACCAGCAGTTTCCTATGGGCATAGTTTAAGAGCAATAATAGCAGAAAGGCCTGACTGGAAGCAAGAGATCAGCTCTCTCTATTCAGACATTCACTCGAACACAATCAAAATCATTGAGTTTGAAAAATATGATCCTGCTGTGATAATCCAGTGACATGCTACATTGCATCAATAAAATGCATACAATAGAAAATTCATTTTAAGTTATATGATCAAAGAGTTACTCAGTTTTCACTCTTGAGGTATTTAGTCATAGTGGAGAAAACAATCATGACAGTTTTGCTCTGTTCCATCTAATGATAACGTCGCATTATCAGAAAGCCTTAAAAGAAACAGCCATCATGCTACTATGATGCTACATCTAAATATTTGACAAAACCTCAATCTATAAAGAATAAAAACTCAACAGGTCAAGGATCATCTGTAGAGAAACAGAGTTAACATTTCAAATTATTAACCTTCTGAGCATTTTCTATTTTTATTTCAGATTTCCAGCATTTACAGTACTTTGCTTCTGCACTGATTTGTGTGTGCTTTCAATAGTGATTTTACTTTGTAACTTGTTTATATAGCACTTTTAATCTAGAAAGATTTCAAAGGAATTTCATGGGAGATGAGACAAATGGACATATCTCTGAAAGGGGAACTTGTGAAGAGTGATCAAAAGCTTGGTCAAAAAGGAGAGTTTAAACTAAGGGTTTAAGGGATAGAGATGGAGAAGGCAGAGATGGAAAAGCAGGGTGATTTGGCACCTAATAAGCTAAAGACATGGCCATCAAGGTTGGAGTGCCTCCAGCCCTATACTTACATTCAGGGAAATTTCAAAAATACAATATTGAGGAGTCATGGCAGTCAACCATGATTGAGGAAGTTAGAAGCAGTATACATGACATGATCAATGTAATACTTTTCATTTTTAAACAAGAGCATAAATTAACAACAAAATGATAATGAATATAGGAATATACAATATAACCAGCTGCAATGCACTAGGTTATAATCAATTGTCTGACAATGAATTGTCCCGTCATTCAGAATATCGCAGATATAGTGGAGACACAAGAGACTGCAGATGCTGGGATCTGGAGCAAAAATCAAGCTGCTGGAGGAACGCAACGGGTCAGGCAGCATCTGTGGAGGCAAAGGGATAGTCGACGATTTGGGGCTGACAGATGCTGCCTGACCCGTTGCGTTCCTCCAGCAGCTTGTTTTTTTATTACAGATATAAGATGTATTGGCCTTGAAATCACTCAAAATATTTGATTTCAATAAAGAAGTTTATCAAACATTTTGATGTGCATATGAGTACTCAATGCATTGCAATTTCTCACAATAGATGTATGTTATTTCCATTTGTTATGGTGAATCTACTGACCATTTTTGGGATGACACTTTTTCAGACAAATTTTGAATAATAACACTTTTAAATAAGTTATATTTCAGGCATGTATTTATTTGACTAATAACTCCAAATCTGCAATTAAATCTGTAATATTTATGCTTCTAATAGATCAAATCTGCTCTACTGAAAATAAATGTGACCTTTTACCTTGAATTTTATGTCCAATGACTTGTCCCCCACAACTTTTGAATCACGATTTGATTTAAGTTCAGTTCATAGGTTTGTTTTGGAAGTTTGATCTCCAGTTTCCAATGTAGAGAAGTTTATGAACTGTGACATTTATTGCGATTTAGCATAAAAAGTTTCCTAATTCTTTTACATGTTTTCAATAAATTAACAGAAAAAATAAGTTTCTTCAGAATGAATAAAATCTTGCACTTAAACAGATTTAAAATATATGCTGATAATTGAATTACCCAATGAAGTTTATTATCCGGACAGATGATGGGATTCATATATTTTGCTGTTTTCTCTCAATGAATCACAGAGAAACTTTTTTTTCCAGATTTAGAAGCCCACATGTGTTTCGTTTTGCAAACTGAGGGACGTAGACACTCGCCAACTGAGTGTTATTCCCAAAAAGAGACGGGAGTAAGTTTTGTTCCATGAATTGCACCGTTTGATTTAAAAAAAGTGGCTGATTTGTCGCCGTTGGGTTTTTTTTGGTGGAAATTTGATTTGTTGACGTTTGAAAACCTTCCTTCTGGGCGGCCCCGCAAAGAGCCTTGTAGTTGGAGTTTAAAGGCAAGTTCAGAACAGCTGGCACCAGACCCGCCTCCAGTAAAGTCCCTCCAAGGCACCCCAAGCCCGGGCAGCATGAGTCCCTCACGTGTGCCTGCAATGATCTTTATACTGAGACTACACGATGGAACTAAAAAGCGCAGATAGATCGGTCGCTGTTTTTCGGTAGGATTCTCCATGCTCGGATCCCTGGAAGGAGAATGGACTGCTGGAGGGTCTTAACCCCAACATCTGTCTTGGTTCTAGCTTCCGGTAAGTGAAGAAATAATACACCATCAGGATTTAAGAGGGTAGGGATCGTAAATCAGAGCAAGCGCAGCTTTTTCCAGCTTTAACAACTACTTAACTCATAAAGTGTAACTCTCAGCATTTTTAACAAACACGTCCACTCTAAATCAGAATGCTGGATTATAGTGTTTACCGACATAGACATCAAATTTTCATCATTCTGATCACTGAGACCAGATTTTTCACCGAGTGCCTCAAATATTCTCAACACAGCTTCTGCATGTAATAGATCCCGGCAACGGCTGCCTTTTATTTAGTTCAATCGGTATCTCAGAGAGGAGGGAAAACAAAGGAAAAGTCTCCGTTTAGAATGACTGCCTAGTTTTTAATAGAATCGTTTCAGTGACCACATTTGCTGAAGTTCCGCCTGCGGCTGGGAACATTGAGCCAGTTTTAAATTTGCTCATTTTGACGAATATTCTTTAATGTCAGATTAATATAAGCAGAAATCCGTGTTTGCGCACACTTTAACTTTTACAGTTAAATAAAAGTAGTGCGATCAGTAGTACTGATTACGCGTTAGCACAGAGTAAATTGCTTCCCGGCAAGCGCCCAGTCACTCGAAGTATGTTATGAGATCCCAGGGGAACTCAATGGGAAGGCATAAACTTCAAAATATTGCTTTAACCAAGCCTAATTTTAAATTCACCGACCTTAATTGGTTATGCAAACTACTGGAAACAAAATATTCAAATTACGATTTAAAGAACAAGAGATCTACAGATCTTTTAAAAAATCAATTTATAATTTTACGCTGGAAAAAAATAGGTTCTGAGGACATTTTCTGCACGGTGTAAGTCACCAATCCTGAACCCGTGGTCCTTGCTCGCCAGGGAGAGCTGAAGTAACGGAATGTCGAAAGAAGTCACTGAACAAAGTAGCTAAAATTTAACTTTAGTTCGGTATTTACTAAAATATCAGAATGGTTTATTATTGTTGGTTTCTTTGGATTTGGACAAAAGGTTGACAAATCCTGGCAATATGGTCTCAATTGTTGCAACGTTTCATTAAGTAGGGACCTTCGAATCAGAAAGCTAATTGTTCGTTCTATCTTTGTGCTCTTTCGGACCCTTTCCCATTCTCTTTCTCCGCAAAGTATCCAACTAGTCTACATATTTATCATACGACTAAATATTTTCATCAGTTTGCTCCCACTGAGCTAAATGAACGTTTTTTTTCCACAGACTTAAAATATTAGGTGTAAATAATTCATTCTTTATGGAGTATTTAACTCATGCCTTTCTCAAATTACAGTCGGATCTCCATAGCCTCTGTGTCGTACAAATAACATCACTTATTTTAATTATTATTTGAGACGATTATATACTTAATATTATACAACTATTTAATAAACAATGTTGACATCCGAAGAGTTATTCAAGGTGCAATGCAGGAAATGAGGGGCACATAGATATATAATATGCTTTTATTTGTGTTCGTTCCTATTTCCCCCCTCCCCCCGAAGTTTGCTTTCTTCCAGATCTTCCCCTCTGCTTTTTAACTTCCATGTCAAACCAAAGTATTGTTTTTCATCATTAATTGAAAATGTTTCCCCATACATAGACTGCGTACTTGCCCACTTCTTTTCCCAGGACTGGTTCCAACTTCTTTATTGGGCAATAGGCATATTGATCTAGAAAATAGACTTGGACGTTTTGTAGAAAGCCTCCCCTTTATCCTCCAAATGCAATTACCTCTAGCTGTATCTATGTTGGATAATTAACATTCTCCATTTGTTATTTCTGCATACTTCAACATATTGTTGTGAAATATCTATGGTTTTTAGGGGAGTTCATCACTGGAAAATGCATTATGGTTAAGACACATTTTGAAATGCAAAAATAATATGCATATTTCATTCAACAAGATGTCTTTGAAACTTCTCATCAGGGAGGAGGATAAGATTTCTAACAATAAATTACTAGAATATGATAAAGCACAGCACTGAGGTTATGCTAATCATGGTTCAGCTCTAACTGGCTGGGCAGGTTGTTAGGTTGAATGACTATGGTTAGCAGAGCAAGTATTTTATAAGAGCTCATGGATGGCAGAAGAAAGGAGGCCAACAATGAAAACACTACAAGGACAAAGCTGTAGAACATGAATTTTGAATTTTAATGGAACAAGGCCACCAAAAGGCAGCAGAGATTTGCTGAAATGCAGAAGAAGGGTTGAAGTTCTCAGAGCTGCAGAATCATGCCAATGTGGAGGCAAGATTAGACAGAAGGATTGGCAATGTCCACAGATTGTCCGAGGGAACAACGAGTCCACAGATTGGGTTAACCATACTCCAGCCTGTTGTCTGGTTGTTTCCAAACCTGCACATATTCAGTACTATAGCCTTCCAGACCCGTGACATACTATAATTATGAATGCTTTTTAATGCCTTGATAGTATTTATTTATTTACAGTTTACTCAGGTACTTATCTTACTAATTACCTGGTATAGTTTAATGTGGGAATCAAGATGGTAGATTTATTTAGGCCAAAATTATTAATCACAAACTCTGCTATTCATGAGCATCTCTGAAACATATCCCTCATGAATAATGAGGAATGAGTGCATTATTTGGAAAAAACTGACTTAGTTACTACCTACATATTTGCAGTTACATATTTACCCACATTTATCTGATCTTAGCATCAGGTTCACTTTCCTGCCTGTTTCCCCATTATCATTAGTTCTCATACAGATTAAAAATCAATATCAACTTTGAATACATTCAATAATTTAGCCTCCACAGGCTCTATAATAATGAGATTTTCAAAGATTCATGACACTCCTAGAGAAGAAATTCCTTCTCCTATCTTAAATGGACATCCTATTACACTGAAACCATAAACCCAGTTTTAGATTCATCCATGAGGGGAAACATCCTCTCAGCATCCATTCTGTTAAGCCCTCTCAGAATCTTCTAACCTTCAGTAAGATCACTCCTCATTCTCCTAAACTCTAATGAGTATAGGCCCAAGCTTCTCAATCTTTCTGCATGCCAATGCTTCACCCCCAGAATCAATCTAGAAAATAGAACAGTACAGCACAGTATGGGCCCTTCGGCCCACGATGTTGTGCCGACCTGTATAAACCTACTCCATGATCAATCTAACCTTTCCCTCCTACACAGCCCATAACCCTCCATTTTTATTGCATTCATGTGCCATAGTGAATGAAAATAAAAAATAACTACAGATGCTGGAAACTGAAATAAAACCAGAAAATGATGGAGATCTGTGGAAAGAAAATCAGTTAACATTTCAGGTCCTTAAACCTTTGTCAGAATTGATAGTTATAATGTCATGCTTGGGACAGCAGAGGGTGCAATGCCAATCATTTAACCTCATCTCTTCTCACCATCCGGGGACACAAACACACTTTCCAGATAAAGCAGCAAATCACTTGCACTTACTCCAAGTGAGTGTACTGCATTCAGTGTCCACAATGTCTCCTCGCTGTTGGAGAAATTAAATGGAGATTGCATGATTGCTTTGCAGGGCACCTGTATTCAGTCTGCAGGAGTGACCCTGAGCTTCCAGTTGCCTGTTATTTGAATTCCCCACCCTACTTCCAATCTGATCTTTCTGTCTGTGGCCTCCTGCGCTGTTAAAATGAGGCCCAACATATTTGAGAAAGAGCGCCTTATCTTCCATCTGGGTATGTTGCAGCCTCCCACACTCAGTACTGAATCCTTCACCTTCAGCTAATTCAATCTTTGTTTCTGTTTGACAGTTTGAACTGGCCATTTGCCTGTCATCATTTTGGCTCAGTTTTTCTCTCTCCATATGGATAGTCTGGCTTGCTGAGTGAGTCCCATTGCCTAGAACAACAAATAACACAGAGCATAATGAGCTCCTAATTGCTACTTTTAGACATTTGGTCTCACCCTATCGGAGGTATTCCATTTGTTTTGCCCATCCCCACCCCACCCTACCTTTTCTAATAGAAAACTAACTTATCTTCTGTCCTTCCCAGTTTTGCAAAAGGATCCTGCACCTGAAACATTAGCTGTTTCTTTTTCCACAAATGTTACCTGAACTCCTGCATGTTTCCAGCATTTTCTGTTTTTACATCAACGCAGTGAATCTTTTCTGAACTGCTTCTAGTATGAGTATATCCCTCCTTAAACTACACTTACCTAATGCCATAAATAACCAATAATAAAGACAGAACTATCAAGAATTAATATTGGAGTTTAACCCTTTCCTGACCACTGACCCAATACTCTCTCCATCCTGCTCGAGGTGTAGTGGAAAATGCTGAAACCCAACTGGGTCTCTTCTGAAAGTTTGATATGATTTTAGAAGGAAAATGGTATTTCATTTTCAACATTGGGTGATATTACAAAGATAACAGAATGTTAAAAAGCAGAAAACAAAGGGTTTTTGAATCCAAGATGACTTTTTTTGTGCACTTGGTTCTTAAGGAAGTTATGATTTCACTCCTCAGTGTTTACTTTGTACATGCTCTGTTTCGATTATGTGATGACATTTTAGGTTTCTTTTCTCTAAATGTAATCATCTCTTTTATTTATAAACCCTGATTATGTTTAATTGATCCAGTAGTCTAATAGTTAAATAGTTTAATGAGAAAATCATTACAGATATAGCAATTGATAATCCACTGCTATGCACCTTTCCTCACAGTTGATTATTGAAGAGACACACTTCCATATATTCTGGCAAATTTTGCTAATGAGAATCAGTGTGCAATTGTTGAGGAAGTAAGTAGTTCTATAATACAAAACCCAAGTCAAATAGTGCTAGCTATTTAAATAGCTAGGTTTAATATTCCTTCAACATAGTAAAGATCTCTGATTGAATTAGGAGTGGAACCCAAAACTGTGTAGTCGATGTAGTTAAATAGAATTTTGACAAAGGAGTGGTCTTTGTTTGCTGTATTTATCAAGGATAGACATGGTTTAGGCATGACTTTATCATTTTATCAATGAAATGTTTTCTCAGAAACTAGCTAAAATCAAGAATTATTAAATGTCCCACTGGCAAACAAGTTGAGCTACTGAATTTGCTGTCGTGTTTGGAATTGTTTCAGATTCAGCATATTGTCCAATTCTTAGTTATTATACCCTTCCTTTGACTTAAGATATCGCTAGAAGACTGGTTATCTGTTGTGTAGCAGTGTACTTGAAAGCTGCCACTGATGTAGAACTGACAATATGACACTGAAGCCAATGAAAATGGTTGTAAACATAAACCCTACTGATGATCCATTCTTCACACTCTTCTAGCATTACTTTTGATGTTAGTTCAAGTAAAAGTGATCCCAGATATATTTATTAAAAACATATGTAATCTGTTTACCAAATATATATAGCCTGAAAGCTAAGAACATTTGCCAGCACTAATCAGCAAATATTTAAGAAAAGCACATAAGATTTACAGATGTACTTAAGGCACATGTGGGATTAATTACTGAAATCCAGTGAAAAAGTTTCATCACAAGAATGTACCTTTAATTTTGGGTATATTGTTTTTAATCAACTATGTACAGATTTCCATGTCAACATAAAATTAGGTTTCATTTGAATCAACAGGATGGTCTCCAAATGGTCATCAGAGTAATTGTTATTGAGAAAATTGCAGTATCATGGCAGATTACAAGACCTATGACCATTTAAGTTTGTGTTAACTCTGTTAGCAGCTATCCAGTTAGTTTCTCTCTCCCAGTGTTTCTCCATATCCCTGTACTTTCATTCTTAATCAAATATTTATCTAATTTTCTTTCCAAGGCTAACAATGAAGCCATATCCACCAACCAATAGGCAATATGTTCCAAATCCTAACCATTTGGAATTTTCTTTGTTTCATATTTTTTGTCTCGTATGTCCTTAATCTACACTAATAAAAATAGAAAATGCTGAAAGCTCAGCAGGTCAGGCATGCTTGTGATGAAAGAAAAACAGTTAATGTTGACTGTTTTTCTTTCATTGACTACTTGCTCTTTCCACAGATGCTGCTGACCTGCTGAGTTCTTCCATCATTTTCTGTTTTCATTTCATATTTCCAGCATCAGCATTTTGATTTTCCTTAATCTACACCTCTGATTCTCAACCTTTCAGCATTGAAAATTGTTTACTTTTATTTAAATCGCCAGTGATTTAAATCTGTCAATCACATCATGTCCAGTTTATCCATGTAATTTTAATCCCTTTCCCCAGAATCAAAGCCATCAGGTCCTTCCTAAAGTGAGGTGCCAAAACTGGACATATTATTCCAGTTGGGCCTCTTTATACTAAGTACCTTCCTGGGTTGACTCTCAATTACCAAACTGCAAATATTCCTTTCAGCAAGAGCACATTGAGTTCAGTAAGACATAAAGCATGAGCTTTTGTTCCCCCTTGCACAGTTAACCCATAGACTGGTAAATCAGAAGTCAACTGTATATGTCTTTTTATTGACTTCTCAGTTCACTTTCAAAGGCCTATGCACAAGCCCTTTGAATATTGTATGACATAGTGTGTATTGTCTTTCTTCATTCTTCCTACCAAAGTATATCATGTCGCTTCTCTTTGAGAATTTCATCTGTCATGTTCTACTAGCTTGTCTATGTTTCTGTGAAATCAATTACTAGCTTCGAATTCATCAAGAGAGGAGAACTCCCTCCCTATGGCACCATCAGTCTTCATCTCCAGAATCAAATCTGTTGAATTTTAAATTCAAAAATCCATTCAGGCCCCTGTATTATGCTTTGAAGAGCTTTTTCTAATTTTGAAAGTACTATGACCAGGAATTTCTGTTGGTTTGTGGTGACATTTCCAAACAAATCACCCAAAAATTGGCAAACCAGTGCACATGATTGAGAAATTTTAAACATAAATTACTTCCAAAGCAAATGGAGTTTCCAGATTCATTTTCAGTATTATAAAGAACAATGCTATGGAAGCCAAACAGATCTAATCACTTAGCATGGTAAGTTTCCTGCTAATTTGTAGGCCTTTGAAAATGTTAAATTTATGCCAAATGTTATCTTAGGTGCATGGGCACAAACAGGCACTTCTAAAAAATTTTACATATTATTTACAAGAAGTTGACTTCAGAAGGCCAAATAGTTCTGTAGATTTTTTAACAAGTCATTTTCAGTTATTTAAAATTAGTTTTATCACAAGTAGTAGACCAACTAATTTGATCAATATGCTTTTTTTTTGTGTGCTACATGCCTCTATTTATAAAGTGTAAATAAAACTATACCAGATTACTATTTTCAAATATAGTAAGGAACAATTTTTAAAGCAAAGTTCTTTTTAAAGGAAAAAAGTTCCAAAGCTGCTGTTGGTTCATGGAAACACTTACAGCTTGAAATATGCAAATGGATGTGAGCAGAATCTTAAGCAAATAACTTACTTCTGAAAACTGGAGCAATTTTCCACACAATTAATGCCAGGGTCATCTATTGTGCTCAAATGAAAATTCTTGGACTGTGTGTTTATAATAATATATCTTAGCCTATGAATCCCATTCTAGCTTCTCAGAATAACTTAGACAGAAGCAGAAATCTCATTTGGAGCTGATTTGGCAGGTTCTATTTTGTACCTGATACTTCCCGGATATCCTACTCGATGTTAAATAGGAGATTAATATACAGCTCACATATCCTGAACTACACAATGACTAGTGGTCAGTGAATCAGCTCAGCTCAGGGAAATAACCTTGTGCTGGAGAGAAATGCTAGTTTAGTGAAGATGCATCAGATTGAAAGGAAAACTGAAATTTCTTAATTCTTTCTTATACTCAAGTGCCTATTTTGTCTTTTGTTTAGTCAGAGAGTCAGACAGCATGTAAACAAGCCCTTTGGCCCAACCGGTCCATGCCGACCAAGATGCCCATCTAAGCTGGTCGCAGTTGCCCACATTTGGCCCATATCCCTCTAACTCTTTCCTATCCATGTCTGTCTCCAAGTACCTTTTAAATGATGTTAATGTATCTTCCTCAGTCACTTCCACTGGTAGCTCATTCCATACTATGGACCACCCTCCGGGTGAAAAAATTGCCCTCAGGTTCCTATTAAATCTCTTCCCTCTCACCTTAAACCTATGCCCTTTAATTCTTGATTCTCAACTTTGGGAAAAAGACTGTGTGCATTCACCCTATCTATGCCCTTCATGATTTTATACACCTCCATAAGATCACCTCTCAGTCTTCTACACTCCAATGAAAAAAGTCCTTGTCTGCTCAATCTCTCTCTATAAATCAGTCCCTCAAATCCTGGTAACATCCCCATAAATCTTTTCTGCACTATTTCCAGCTTAATGGTATTTTTTCTATTGCAGGGTGACTAATACTGAACACAATATTCCAAATGTGGCCCTCACAAATATCTTGTACAACTGCAACATAACATCCCAACTTCTATATTCACTGCCCTAACTGATGAAGGCCAGTGTGCCAAAGGCCTTCTTCATCACCGTTTTTCTTGTCCTAATTTGTTTTTCCTTTCTCTATTACTGCCTCCCACTGTCTCTACAGTCCCATCACTCCTAGATCTTTCTTTCTGCATCCTCATACTGCCGATTCTCAACTGTATCTCCTCTCTCCTTCATATGAGGTTATTTATATGTCACCCAAGAAATAAGTCTGTGATCTAGGATTGTTCTTTTTTTTGGTTATAATTCTTAATCCAGAGCCATTGATAACCCACCAGCCTCCAGCTCCATCTGGGTCAACCTTACCCAATAGCCTATCACTTTCTCCCTCCTTCTTACTGCTTGCCAATCTGAGAAGACAAGCAGAAGAGAACAAGAAGATAAAATGAAAGAACAAATAAGTCAATTGGCAGAGAAATAAGGAACATGGACACAAATAATGGAGAAAACATGTCTTCTGATTTATCACGAGTAATGTCACCAGAGATCTGGCACCTGCATTAAATCTGGACAATGTGTTTTGTGTACAAATCACATTCTGGCATCATACTTGGTAAAATACACATCTGTAATTTTCTTGGGTAGATTAGCTCAAATTTCATAATTAGTTTGTGGAGTTAAAGTAGATTATATAGTCATTTTTACTTTTATATTTAAAATCTTACTATTGCTTCCAGAAAAAAAAGTTTGGGCTTGGAAAGCAGAATAATAGCAATATGTAAAATGCTGAAAAATACACAAAATAAAGAGTTAAAATTGAAAGCTTTTTAGGACAGCCTAACCCAGCTTTCTCAGAAAATAAATTTCATACTTCCAGCACTTGTAGGAGAAAGTGTGAAAGATTTGCACATTAGTAGCACCTTTCATGACCTTTGGACCTGCCAAAGTGTGGAACAGTCAGAGTTCAAGGGGCTGGATTCATGGAGGATGCTTCCTCTGGCTATGGAGTCTCTAGAACCAGGTGTCACAGTCTCAAGATGCAGGGGAGATATTTAGAAATTTCTTCACTCATACCATTGGGCATCCATGGAATTCTCCAACATGTAAGGCTGTGGAGGCTGAATATACTTAAAAAGCAGTTAGATAGACTCCTAGACACAAAGCACATCAAGGGATATGGAGAAACTGGGAATATAGTATTAAAGTTAGAGGATTAGCCATGATTGCATTGAATGGCAGATGAGATTCGAAAGGGTGAATGGCCTACACCTATTTTTCTGTTTCTATGAAGTACTTTTTTATGTAGGCATTGTCCTAATGTAGGAGAGCCAGTCGTAAAATAGCACAATTTGAGAGAGGAGTCATTTTAACTTGGGAAGGTCTGATTTACCTCACAGAAATGAGTGGTAAGACATCCTGTCATCTTTTCCTGCAGAGTTCACCAGCCACTTCTTTAAATGAGGACTTCTTTCAGCCATGGAAGACACATGCAGGAACTACCTTGCTTTAGGACCTAAATGTTCTTTTACAGGAACAGTAGTGATCTGCTCACTAATTCTCAATCAGGCACAGAAAACATTGGCTTGAACAGAATGATGTGTTTTTGAAAAAGTTTGTGCCTTGCCTGTTTTGGGCACAGGTTTAAAATCTGCTGCCAGTTTCTTCCAGTAGTTCTCTACTCAGTGTTGTTACAAGCTGTGCTTTTATGTACTCTTGGGTTTGTCCATTAAAAAATAATGGTGAAATTCTCAATAAACCTTCAGTTTAAATTGTAACCAACTGTTGTCTCTTTGTACTTTCAGGACAACCCCTTATCATGTTGAGTTAGCACATTCCAGGGTTATTGTTCAGTTTTATGCTTTATTTGGTGATATGCTAGCTTCTGTGCAATATGGCCACCTTCTGATGGTACACCATGAATGGTACAAAGTACAAGTGATACATTAAAGTGTTAATGATCCATATGCAATATGTCAGTCTAATGCACAGTGCACTTAAAGATTTTTATTATGATGCCCCTTATGGGCCCCTTTGGTACGTGCCCTGTTAAAAATTTATAGTCTAATGATTCCCTCATGTTGGGAACTCTGCTGGATAGGGACAGCACACCACCTCCAGTTCTTGACATTCACTGGAACCTCTAGGTATGTTTGCAGCATTAGCTGAATAGCATACTCTTTCCTCTGCAGACATACAATGGCATCACAATGTCACTAAAAGAATATAATTCATATGTAGATAGGGAACCTTTAAAAAAATATCTATTTTAACTTTTTGTCAGTTAATGTGAACCTTTAGTTTGATCCGTCTCATAGGCAGATGAATGATTCTAAAATTTATAAACTTTGGGGGAGGAACTTAGTCTGTGAAGAATAAATATTACCTTTTGTCTATAATCAAACTGCATGGTAAATCCTTTCAGTCTGCAGAATTTAAAAATAAACTCAAGAAAGCCACATATACACAATGATAAGTGCATCCAACTAATATCAGAAAGTTGTTTTTGTAAGTTTAGAAGGTGTTTATGAATGAATTGAGAATGAACCAGCAGATTTCACTTTTCATCAATGTCTTTCTAGAACACATCTGGATATGGACCTAGAGCCAACCACCCCTCTTTGTTTCTACCTTCTCAACATCTTTCCTGCACACAGCAATGCTTCATTTATTTGGTTCATTCTTTCCATTAAGCTTAGTCTCATCTGTCTGCCTTGTTTTTTCCTTCCAACGTTTATGTGACAAGTTATTTTCCATTATTTGGCACTTTTCTAATGAATTGCAAAGTCGGTTTGGAATTCATTATGGCAATGATCCAATCTCCAGAGGTGAGGAATATTATGACCATATGGGTCACATTCACTCCTCTTCCAATTGTGTAATAAACTTATTGTTGACTGATAGTGTTAAACCTGACTTCATGGTATTGCATTAATTTTAACATAACAATGCTCAGCAATGAAATTTGATATAGTGGGATCAAAAATTTATAAATAATTATTGCTATTCCAAAATTATTGTTATAGACACTGTTTGTGGTTTTCATGATAAATTGAAATGAATTGTAGAATATGATTCCAAAATATCAGCAGAGTGAGAGAGAATACCATAATTGGTCTAAGAAAATTTGAGTAACTGAGGCCAAGTTACACCCACTATTCTTTCTCTAGCATAACTCAAGTAGTAAGCTATCCACATGTATCTGGCATAATTGCACTGAAGTTAGCTGCTCTTTCTTCAGTTTCTGTTAACTTACATATGTTGTTTGCATGCCAGAAAAGTCCTTCCCTTTGAATTTGGTGCTTGTGCCAAATAATAGATGGGATATAACTTTGACCTGCTGGTTGTTGTCAGAAAAAATGGCTCTCCAAATATATACATGCTGCTGCACAGAAAAAAATGTGAAAATGTTCCTTATAAGACAAATGAAGGGATAGCTTTGCAACTACTAACATTGAGTTTCCATAAGCTAAGATGTGTTCAAAAAGCACCCTGTATTGTGTGGCATTTTTAAAGTAGCAAAATATTGCAACACACTCTACAAGAGCATTGGCTTATTGTGCCAGTATTTGGTTGGAGGAAGTTTCTGCTCAGCCATGTTAGGATAAACAATGGACAATTCAGAGACAGTGGTGGTGTCAACACTGGTAGTGAAGTAAAGCCAGGTACCACCTGCAAACACATTCATAATGATGCCGGACTAGAAATTGAATCCACGTACATGTTTTTCATCTGGAAATTGCACATAAAAGTGATTTTCCCAGGTAATGTTGTGCTAGTGATCATTTCCAGATGAAATTACACCTATTGGGAAATTGGCCAAGGCTCTTCCCTATGCAATTCACATTAGCGGGACTGATGTTTCCCTGACATCATCTGTGCATCTAATGACATCACAGGTTGTGCTCATGTCCTCCCATTCTGACATAAATTGGGGCTTTTGGGTGCAACCTACTGCCTTCATTGAATACACATAAAGGAACTAGGAGCATATCATACTGTGATTGGCAATGAAATGTCAATTTAAGTGCACCTACTATGACATCGATGGCTTGCACACAGCATCTGCTAATCTCAGGTTTCAATGCTCAGGATAAGAGAAACATAATCTCTGGTTGTTCAATCGTTGATTGCAGCCTCTTTATACACTTCACATTTAACTTACATGCTGTGATCCTTGGTTCCTTGATCATTCACATTTTGCAGTGGCATGGAACTTCTTGCAGTACGGGACAGATCATAAATGTGGGAGATGGGGTAGCCATACACACAGGAGATTAACATCTATTCCCAATCCCATATTTTCCCTCACCTCTGTGGTAGCCTTTTACACACTGGTCTGTGATTGCTACTCTGATGCACCTCCCAATTATGAGCGAGGCAGTGGCACAGCTATTGTGTGCCCTTAAAATCATGGAGTCATACAGCACAGAAAGAGGCCCTTTGGCCCACCATGTCAATGCTGACCATTAATTGCTCATCTACACTAATTCCAGTTACTAGCACATGTTCCATAGCCTTATATGTCTTGGCAATTCAAGTACTCCTGTTGATCCTTCTTAAATGTGAGAAGCCTGCTTCAAGTGTCCACTCAAGTGTTCCAGATTCCAACTATCCTCTGAGTGAAAAAAATTCTTCCCCAGGTACCCTCTAAACCTCTCCCCCTTTACCCTAAACCAATGTCCTCTTGATACAACTGTCATGGGAAAAAGTTTTCACCTGTCTATGCCTCTCATATGTTTGTATATGTTAGGCTCCCAACAGGAACTGCAGACAGAGTGATTCTGTGTGCAAGCTGCTGTATGTTTTTGATGGGTTTTTTTGGCCAATTTCACAATTGCACGTTTAGTGCACCAAGAAAGGGTGAAATTTAATTTCTAGATGGTTGACTTTTGAATAATGCCACTGAGAGGCAGCTCCTGCATGAGAAATAGGTGGGAAGCAAGGAGGCAAGGAGGACATTCTTATGGACCATCAGAGATAACAGTGCATGAGTATGAAGAGAAGTCATTGCAGGAGAACCTCTGGCTATGACTGGATGGATTACCAAACCATGTGAGCACAGTCTCAGTTAATAGGATGTTGGAAGAAAGGCATCATCGAACAGTGTGGCATGAGAAGGAAGAGAAAGAATAGTTTACCTTTGTCCCAGTTACAGAGGATGTTACTTGTATATCTGATAACTGCCATATCAGAATCGTGCCAAAGGCCTGATCAGAGTGATTAAAACAAATTTATTTGAGAAGTGAAAACTAAATTCGTTATGATTGTACTTCAGCATTTACATGGGATTTGAGTAGTTGCACTTATTTCATCCAGGCTTTCAACCCAGAAAACATACATCATTTTCCCATATTATTCTTTCAACATAAAAGGACCCCATTTGGCCCATCGAGTCAATGCTATCTCTCAGCTATCCCATCAATCTCATACCCCATTCGCAATCTATTCCCTCTCACATGCCCAAATACTCCACCCTGATTCTCCTACCACCCACCTACACTAGGAGTAATGTGCAGTAGCTAATTCACCTACCAATAAGGATGCCTTTGGGATGTGGGAGGAAACCAGAACACCCAATGGAAACCCATGCAGTCACAGTAAGAACATACATACTCCACATCATCAGCATAAGAAATCGATATCAAACCCAGGTCACTAGTGCCATGAAGCTTCAGTGTGACCCACTAAGCCACTTTGCTGCCCGTCCTCAATCTGTTTTCACCCTGTAATGCTCTGACATCTGGAGCGTTCAGGACATTGAGAGCAGAAAGCACAGAAGAAGCTTGTTTGATCTGTTGGGTTTATGCTGACTCTTTGGAGTGCTGTTAACTTTAGTCCCACTTCCCAGGATTACCTCCATTACCCTTCAGCCCAGTCCTCTTCATGCCCACTTGTCTTTTGGAAGTTCCAATGGAGTCCTTTTCAAACAACGTATCCAGATCTTAACAACCTTCTGTCTAGAACAAAGTCCCCTCACTTCCCCTCTATTACCCTTGCCAATAACGTCATACCTATAGTCTCTGCTTGTTGACCCAATGCTTGGGAGAAAAGGCCTCCAGGTTTATTAAAATATTTCATAATTTTGAATACTTCTATTTACTCCTCCCTTAAGCGCATTTGCCGTGTGTAGAAAAACCTCCAAGCTCTTTACATTTCCAAGTCCTTCATCCCTGGCATTGTACACAATAATCTAGCTGAGGCTTAACCAGTGACTTCCTATTTAAAAAGCCAGTGTTTCTATTTAAATGGCTTCCTTAACCCACCTTATCAGCTTGCCCTGCCAACTTCAATGATTTATGATGTTCATTTCCTGGTCTTTTATCGCTTGTGCCTTCCAAAGCCATCACCCGTTTAGATTACACCACTCCATGTTGTTTATCGAAGTGTTTCTCAAAATGTTACACATTTGCATTAAATTGCATCTGCCATGAGTCTACCCATTTGCAGTTGTTTAGTAGACAAATAATAACAACCTAATAAAACATATTGCAGCTTGCAGCTATTTTTCTAAGAAAGACTTAGCTCCTTTTAAAGTGTATACATGTGCCAGGATTCCCATGAGATTTAAAGTCTGTATCATAATACAGTGGAGCATTGTAAGGTTGAACTAATTGGCACTTCTAACAATGCTGATGCAGAAGGTCCTTTTATTTTGAGTTTTGAAAGTCAGATAAAATGGTGATATGTCATTTAAATTTAGCCTTATGCATGACCCCAGGTAGCGGGAAGTAATGGTTTGCTGGTATCTATGGAAACAGACTGAATAAGTTGGCAGTTTCTTCTGTTAAAAAACACTCGCAGGATGTTTGTCATTTGTTTCTTCCTAGTGTGTGACTTTTTTCCCTTTTCCATTTCCCTTTCTCCTTCCCCACATGGCATTTTTATTATATAGTCTGCTTAGTACAAACTGTATAACAGCAAGTACATTTTATAAACTGACGCCTGAAAAATAAAAAAAAAGCAATATGGCATCTGTGGCTTCCCAGCGTAATGCCTGTGCACTGCAGTATAATGTTATTTAAAGATCAAAATAGCTTAGACTTTCTAAAGAAAATGGTGGGTTTAGTTGAGCCATTCAGATGAGAGCAGTATGTGTGTTTGAGTCCATGATAATATTGGTCAGAGTGTGTCCCTGTGCTCGGAGTGTGTGTGATTTGCATTTGTGTATCAAGTTGCATGTCTGTGTGCGCGTGTGGGTGCGTGTGTGTATTTTGAGTGTGCACTTATTCTGTGCAGCAGAATCTTGTCTCCAGTCTTGGACCTCCTTGCCATTGGACCAAGACCTCATTCTGTGAAATCTGTGTGGTAGCGATGTACAACCCTAACCCCACATTAAAAAACTTCATACCTAGATGTCTTCCAGTCCCCAGAATTGGGATGGAAGCAAGTCATCCTTAATCCTGAGGAACTTCCCAAGAAGGACACTCCTAGATTTGATCAACCTAATACTGTATTGACTGAGGTAGAGAAAAAAATAAACATGGCCCTGTTCAACCCCAATGAACAAGAAGGACTCTCAAATTAAGCGGCCCATGAACGTTCATCTCCATCCTTTGTTTGCTTCATGATGACATGTAAGCCATGATCCTAACCAATGGGTCGACAGCAGAGCCAATCTCAGTGAAGATTGGTGTCAAACAAGACAACATCATTGCCCTGACATTTTTTTCAATCTTCACCCAATGCTTCACCTCACCTCAGACAAACTTCCAATGAAAGTAGAGGTTGTTTTCAGAACTGACGGGAAACTACTCAATCTATAGTGATTTCACTGCAGAACCAAGGTCACCCAAACCTTAGAGGCTGAACGGCAGGATACAGACAATGTTTGAGTTTGTCTGTGCTCCAAGACCAAGCTCCAAGCCATTGTCAACTTGTTCACTGAAGCATGTGAGAGGCTGAGCTTTGCACTTAACAAGACAAATGTCCTCTACCAACTAACATCTCTGGAGTGCTACACCATCCCTCCAACAGTAAAGGTTTATGGTGAGACCTTGGAAATTGTGGATTACTTCTCTTATCTCGGGAACTACCTCTCAGCAAAGGCAGACATTGATGATGAAATTCACCAGCCACTTCAATGTGCCAGCTTAGACTTTGATCGATTGGTGAAGATTAAGATGTCAGATTTCATACAAAACCCATGGTCTACCAGGTGGCAGTGATCCTTGCTCTCCTATATGCTTCTGGGGCACAAGAAAGATACTACCAGCAATTTCTGCAAAATTCTCCAAATTTACTGGAAGGATAAGTGGATTAACATCAGTGTCCTCTCCTGACGAACATCCCCAGCATTGATTAAACTAGCAAAATTCTGTTGTGCTCCCCATGTTGATACCATGCCTGGGAACGAGAGGACAATGAGAGAGAAGAATTTCTGAGGTGTTTTAAAGATAACTTCTTTGATCAGTATGGTTCAGTCCAGAAAGAATGAAGGCAGTGCTGAATGTAATTATGTGAATGAGCTGAGCCAAGTGGGAGTACTGTTAATGAAGGAGCAATGAGAACACAAACCAACACTTTCTCAGGCAATCGGGGGTGTATAACGTGCATGACTTTGGCAACATTTTCCCCACGTCAAGACAAAGTAAGGAACCTTGGATGAAAATGGTGCCCTGAAGAAAATGGAAGAGAGCATTTCTAAAAATTTGCAAAACACAATATCCCCCTGTTATCTGTTATTGCCAACTCAAATGATTTGGCACAGTTCCTCTTAAGAACTAACAGGACTTGGAATTAACTTAACCACAGGAAATAACTCAAATAAAACAACTTTAGCCTGTCAGTTTATATGCAGACCTGAAATGACCACAATTCCCAAACAGAATGTTGTTGTAGAGTATAGAACAAGATAAAGGAAATAAGACGGGCTGAAATTATTCCAGTGACATCTTCCAGTCAATGCCCAGCCAAGTTTCCATTGTCTCAAACACAAACATTCTGATTTGCTTTTAAGTTTATAGAAATTCATGAATCTTTTGTATATGTCATCTTCATAACCCAAAAATTACCATCAGCTTATAAATTTGTACAGGCTTTAAGTCAGAAAATTGCTTTATGGGTTTGTGATGACCATTACACTTGTACTGCATGACAGCCACGTTATGGTCGATAAGGTCTGCAGGTAATATGATCCACAAATATGAGCTAAAAGAAGTAATGTCAAAAATATCATCTTTAGGAATCATGCAGTAAAAATGCCAATTCTTAATTTGAAAAACATGCATTATTACAGGAAGAGTTTCTCACATGCTGAATATTATAAGAGGACTACTATAGTTTCATACAGTATGAAAGACAGGAAGTTCCCAACTATGAGATTGTTTTTCTAGGTTTCTTTTGACTTCATTTCCTGAAGGAAAGTAAGCAACAGGAGAAAAGGGCTGCCAGGAATTTTAGTGGTACCATGGTATACTGTCCAGACCTACCATTAATTGGCATATCCAACCTGAGGACTTGACCCTGAGACCATAGAGAAAAAAAATTAAAAGATTCGTCCCAACATTCTCTGGTATTTTCCTTGTTAAGAAGGTACTTGGACTAATTTGTAATTCGTTCATACGGGTAGTGTGATGGGGTAGCAATTAAGTTACCTGTCTGGCAGCCAGGGTTTGGACCATTGATCCAGAGACACAAATTCAAATCCTACCATGGCAGCTGGTGTATTCAAATAATTAAATGAATCTGGAATTAAGAATTTACCCTAACAGTGATCATTAAACTACCAAAAAGTCATTAAAAAAATCTGGTTCAGTAATGTCCTTCAGGGAAGAAAACTTAAACAAACTTACCAGGTCTAGTCAATACGTGATTCCAGACCCACCAATATGGTTGACTCTTATATGCTTCCTCAGTCAGGGGGAAGTAGGGATGGGTGGTAAATGCTGGAATTTCCAGTGACCTCTACGTTCTGTGACCAGATAATAAAAGAAGTAATAGTAACATATATATTTCACTTGTATGTAAATTGCAATTTGTTCTGCATTATGTTCATTAATTTGAATCAATGCTTGATTTAAAATAGAAGAGTATCCACTGTGTTAAATGTTTGAATTAACCACATTGATTGCAGTATCTGCCCTGAAGTGAACACCAGCTTACAAGACATTTTTGAGCTTGCAAACACTATGAACAATGTTCCACAGTTCCCTAAAAAAATGTTGATCAGCTTTTTCCCATGATAAACATGATAATATTGAAAATGGGTTATGGAGAGCTGATTTTTTTCTATTGTACTAATGTTGACTTGCTTCCAATTTTATTCATGAATCACAAGCATATTTTTAATGTGGCTCATGCTATTCAGGAAATTATATAGTTGGTACCTTGTGTGATGCATGAAATCTTCTTCTTAGGCAGTTCCTTGGGATGGAAGATTACTTGCTTCCATTCTAATTCAGGGGAGTGGAAGTTATCTGTGTGAAACTTCTTTTAACATGGAGTAACCATTGCACACCAACCACCACATGGGCTTGGAAGAGCGAGGTCTTGATGGTCAGTTCTCGTCTACTGCTGATTTGATGCCATTCCTGTCAAAATGATTTGTGATGATTCAGTTAACACATTGGGTGAGATGCCAATCAAAGGGGTTGCTTTATCTTGGTCGTGTCAAGATATTTGAGTTTGGATGGAACTGCACCCAATTAGGCAAATGGAGAGATCCAGGTTATCTGAAAGAAGAAAGGCACGAAGATAGGGTCATTGTGAGAGAAGAGGACAGGGGAAACATAAATGCTTACGCAATCTATAGCTTGTAAATCAAAAGAATTTGTGGATAACAGGGAAGAGGGTTATGAGAAGAACAATTAGATATCAGCATACTTTTGTCTTCAGTGATCTCTGCACCATCTCGAACCATGGACACTGTATAGGCCAAAATGCTCTTTCAAGCTGCTGAATCAATGGACACAGACTAGTCCCTTACTGTTCTGTTGTTGCTCATGGAATTTATACACCATCTTCTCCTTCAAGAGTGAAGGAGATATGTTAATAATTATCCTAAATATCTTCCAAGGTTAAATAGCTGACCATGTGTGGAAAATAGGAAATGTGAACACAAGGCTTGAAATAGTGGCAGGTCTGTGAGTGTGATAGGGCAAATTGATATTAGGCCCTGATTTTTGGAAGTTGTTGATGGGGGTGTATAGCTTGGAGCACTGTGTGAGGTTAATGATATGGTGGTTGAGAGGCGGGACTTGATACTGTCATTGTTAATCTTGGTCATGAGTATTAAGTTCTTACATTTCTTGCAGCAATGCATTTGTGACTTTGGTGCATCATTAAAGCATTGACCTCTAACAAGACCTCACTACGGATCTTGACGGTATCTTGGGTCCCTGTGAGTAGAGGACTTTGTCAGATAAGCTGTCCAAAGTAATGTTGGAAAACTAGGTTAACCATTTTTGCCTGTGCTTTGCCATGATTTCCATCAATCTTCCCAAATCTATGCAATATCTTCCACCACTGTCCACTCTCCATGGCCATGCGCAGCTATAATTGACTTCAGCTGCTGCTTTCTGCTTTTGAAGTTGGACATCATAGGTATTCACTGGCTGGATGATCCAACCTTCATGATGAGGTGGAAGAATGACATTTGCATCTTTAGTGTTGGTTAATTGTGCAATAAAATCTTAGTGCACATTTTCCGGTGTTATCTAATTTAATGCTCTTTTTTTTTAGCTCCCAGTGAGTGAGCCAAATTTTAGTAGTCACCTTGGGTTTTTTTCTCCCACTATAAAAGACATTTGGAACATTTTGGACCAATATACCTGGGAATGGCGCATGGGAGATAACCTCTGGCTTTACATTATCAAGCTTGGCTTTTCCCACAGCTATCTTAGTAGCTGGCATGCCATCTGTTTAAAAGGATGAAGTCCCCAGAGTAGGGCAACCATGGAAAATGAAGACTCAGTGAGGCAAACATTTTTAGCAGCTTATACTTAAACAGCTAAATGTATACAGTAGAAATGCAAAACAAATATGTCAGTAATTAGCACGGATGTGACATCATACTATTGAAGTACATTTTGGCAACATTTACAAATATACCAGCAACAGCACTCAGATTTGTTAGAACCACAATCATAGGAGCTGCATACATTTCATAGGGTTTGCAAATTGCAGATGACGAATTCATGTTTTGAGGGACTTGGGGATATACGTTAGTTGTATATTCTCCTGTCATCTTTCTCCTATTCTGATATTTTATGCCACCCCTCAACTTAAATCTTCTGTCTCCACCTAAGTTGACCCTCCTTCCCCAATCTGACCCCCCCTGTCTTCCCTTCCCCTTCTCCCTCCCTTATTACAAACACCGTTCACTCCTTTCTCTCCCTCACTCTGTTCCTTCTTCCCTGCTCCAAACTACTCTTCCCTCATTCCAAACCCCTTCCTACATTTCCCTCTCTCCCCTTCCTTAAAATTCCTCTCTATCCCATTCCCCGCCTCTGCTTCCCTCAGCCCTTGGTCTAAACTCTTCCCTTCTCTCCCATTCTGTCTCTTCACCCTCTCTCTCTGCCACTCCAACCTGCACTTCATTCATCCTCTCCCTTTGCTTTTCACTCCCCATGGCTTTAAACTGATGTCCTCTCTCCAACTAATCTCCCTACAAAAAATGGCTAATGACATGGACTCAGATCCCCTTGGACACTGATGACAGACTGCAGCTAGGTGCGTGTTATCAATTATCATGCAAGCGTGCACAGCTCTGGAGATCTGAAGAGCCATTGTGGCAGCAGTGACTTGGCTTTCCCCACAGCTATCCTGGTAGCTGGCATGCCATCTGTTCAAAGAAATGAAGTGCGTGGAATAGGATGACCATGGAGAAGAAGGCAGAGTGAGGCAGACGTTTTTATCAGCTGATAATTAAACTGCCACGTGTATACAGTAGAAATGCAAAACAGATTTCCAAGTAATTACCACAGATGTGACGTCATATTATTGAAGTCACCTGAAGTCTTTGGAGTCCTGACAATGAATTACCATAGATCAAATTCAGAATTAAATGCAGAAAATTTTGGAAACACTCAGCAGGTCAGACAGCCTCTGTGGAAAGAGAAACAGAGTTAATGTTTGAGGTTGATTGGGGAAAAAAAGAGAAAAATGAAGGGTCATCAACCTAAAACATTAACCCTGTTATACAGCACCATACACATTTTAACTAAGCACCCACTTCCACATTGGAAAGAATGGACCCCATGCTGTGTGCCTGCCAAATTGGTGCCAATCTCCTTGGCATAGAATGCAGGCTTTCTGGCAGGCTTCCCAATGCACTGAGCATGCCCTTGTGAACACCAATGGGTGATATTGGGCACCTTCTGCATCTGCTCTATTTCAGTCCTTATATTGCATAGTGGAATTTATAGGTGCTTCATGATACGCAGACACATCTGGCATTACCCTCTGAACTATTCATAGAGTCTGAACTGGTAGCTATGACATTGAAATTAAGAAGGTTCATCACTACCTTCTGGTTGCTTCCCACTGTCTGGCCATGTTGCAGTTCATGAAATAAGAAAAGGCGTGAGTGTAAGGCTATGGTACAGGGAAGGAGAGAAAGTAAGAGGTGCATGCTAATACCATCTGCATCCTAACAGTCAGAAGAGATTTTGGGTTGACAGAAAGGCAGAGGTGGAAAGGATTAGCTACAAGGATTCTATCATCTTCAATATATTCAGACTTGTTGGTGGCCACGGTGTCTGCACGGGCAGGCCAGTAATGGCCAACATGTTCTCTACCATGGGTGGTTAGAGCATATAAGCATGGCTGTTCCCGCCATTTAGCTCTGTCTGTCTCTTGGAGTGTGCCATCTTCTCCAACAAGGGACAGGAAAGTGTAATATTGAGTTCAGTAATGTTATTGGGCGATATGGTTGTTGTAATTGAATAGCTGGTTGTGGGTATAAAGTGTTAGAGAAACTAATAGCAGCATTAAATGTGTGAAAGTGGAGTGGAAGCTTCATGAGAGGTAATTGTTGGTAGACAAATGACCTAAATGTGGTAAAGAGGACACCATCTCAAGCTAGAGCTACCATTGGTGGGACATTTGTCAGGGAGCATCTGTGGCAGCACATCTCAGTACTTGGGGCTACAGAGCTGTACTGATCCTCAGCACTATCTGTTCCCACATGCCTTCTTTCTTTGTGTCAGAAGGGCCTCCTGGCCATTTGTAGGTATCAGACATCTCTCCTACTTTCCACAGCATTCATCAAGGCCTCAGTGTATCTTCCCATAGTCTTGGAGCCCACTCTCTTTGTGTTGTACCATTCCTCATACTTTCACTTATAGAATACTCATCACACTTGATTGCACCTCCCATGAAGAGTGCAGCAAGCTAGATTTGGTAATGTACCTATGTATACAGATATTAAGAGTAGGGTTAGGCTACTCAGCCCCTTGACCCTGCTCAGCTGTTTTATGACATCATGCTGATCTAATGGTAACCTCAACTCTGCACTCCTGTCTAGCTGCAGAGCAGTAACCTCTTGCTTATGGAGTACCTATACACCTTTGCCTTAAAAACATTCAAAGGTTCTGCTTTCACCATCCTTTGAAGAAGAGAGTTCCAAAGACTTACAACTTTCTGAAATAAACAAAAGTCTCATTGTCTCTTCTTAAATGGGCTATGCCTTATTTTTAAACAGTGACCTCTGGTTCTAGATTCTCCCACAAGCGCGAACTCTTTTCCATATGCAACCTGTAATATTCCTCAGGATCTTATACATTTCAATCAAGCCCCTCCGCGCCCCCCCTTCTAAACTTCAGCTGATATAATCCTAGCCTGTCCAATCTTTCCTCAGAGCACAACCCACTCTGTCCAGGTATTGGTTTAGTGAACCTTCTCTGAACTGTTTCCAACACATAAATGTTGTTTCATATATAAGAAGACCAACACTCTTTATTGTAGTTCAATGCTCTGCATGGCTGAATCTGATTTCCTTACTTTTGTATTCACTACCCTTAACAATAAAGTTACATTCCACAAGCTTTCCAAATTAAATGCAGTACCTGTTTATGAATATTTTGTGAATCATGCACATCACTGTATTGGCCAGTTTTAACTGCTGCAAACCACGCACTCACTTTCTCCCCCTGCCCCTGCCCTCTACTCACCTAATGAAACATTCAACCAATGAAGAGAATAGTTTGGACTCTGTAATCTTTATAATGAGCATGCACATTGTCTGCATTACACTGATTGGGTGCAGTTAATTGTACATTATAATCCCATGACTATTTCAAAGCTAACAAATATCACTCCGGTGATATTAATGAAGAATTGTTTGAATATTACTTTACAAAAATATTTAACCTGTGAAAAAAAGTTATGGCAATATCACTTATCATTTTGCTATAGATTAATAAGTATTTTAGTAAATTTATATATTTAACAATGCAGTAATTAGGAAATTTGTTTCTAATAGCAATACAGTTGAAAGTAAATGCAGACACTTTTGACTCAAATAAATTAACTTATTTGTCACTTAATATATATAAGTATTGGGCCGACAAGTCTTAGAGTTTTGGTTTAAGCAACGAGTATGTTTATATAAACTTTGGCAACAATCCTATTTCATGTTATTATTTCGAAACATAATCCACGATTAGATTTGGCTTATGAAAGAAAGGCATGAGTTCAATTTTACTTGGGAAGATGAACTGTTTTTAATCAGTTTTATTTCACTCTAGCACTGTCTCATCCAAAGTTTTTGAAGTTTATATTTTGATGTTTTGGATTTGCCTCAGTAACATCTGGAACTTTTTCATAAATGCACAATCATTCTTTTTATGTTTGTGCAGCTTTATTAAATCATTGAAGGCTTAATTTGCAATGCATCATCTGGATTTAATTAGAGTTAATATGAAAGATGTGGCAGTCAGAATGTAGCGGTAGGGGTGGGGGAGGGATTGGGACATTTTACTCCAAGAAGTTAATGTTCCTTCTGACAAAAGATTATAATCTAATTTAGTCAATCTTACTCTCTTATACTGCTTCAAGTTCTTCTTAGAAACCGCTGATGCAAAACTGTGTCTGATTCCCTCACAGGAACTGGACTGAACCAAGCAAAGCTCAAGTAGAGTCATAAAGGCAAATGCGGTCAAAGGAGGTTGAGTTGGTGTTCTCCAATAGTGTGAAATCAGCTCACAGCAAATCAGCTATCTGCTTTACGTTATGCTAATTTTCTTTTACTTTGAAGTCATTGCAAATAGCCAGTTTGTTTTGTAAAGAGCCCAATGATCTTTTCCATTGACTTAAATGTAAAAGAAAATGTGGGCACTTTACATAATGGGATGGTTATTTGCTATAAGCCCATTTTGTATTCTTGGCACAAGGCAAGTTTTATGCCCAAGTGTTTTAATAGCCATAACAGATTAGCACATATGGAATGTAAGCAAGTTTTTATTCTTTAAACGATGGATTTCTACTGAGGAATTGCTGGGGTTTCTGGTGTGTTTAATAGCTCAAATGGTTTTTGATGATGATGTAGTTTATATCTTCTCTTTCTCCTCAAAGTGCCTGTAGTTTGATTGGATTGGAAGTTCATTTTCTTAATGTCGGGTGAATCCATAGAATTCAAAGTGAAAAGCTCTGCATTATAAACTGCTGGATAAGTACTATAAAGTTTGAATTGATTTGAGTAGATGATTTCGAATAACTGAAGACTCTAAAACATTCCCAGTTAACTTTAGAAATTTATGTTTTTCCAATATGTTTGCTGTCTGCTTTTTTATAATTTACATTCTACTTAATCACCTTCTATTCAGTCTTTTCCTACATTTCCTTCCCTCTCCACTTCTCCCTCCTGCACCTCTGCTTCTGAGGTTAGGGGCAGGTGTAACTATCATTGTTACCTCTATGCTTGTCAGTTTTTGTATTTCAGACTCTTGTTCATATTTATGGACTGCAATTGTGAACGTTTAAATGCAAATAAATATCATTGAGGTTTTTCTGCAAAATGATGCAAGCCCTGTAAAACATCTTGGTAAATAAAGCAGAAGCTCCCAAACTGTGCCATGTTTACCCCCGGAGCAGGGGTCATACCCTGCTTGGCAGGGTCAGCTTGATTGTTGCCCTTGCTTGGACCAGCGATGCTAGCTCAAGGCTGTCGTTGCTGCTGACGCAACAGCTGTTCCTCACCAATGGATATCAATAGAGTTAGGCATGCAGTTATTAATCTGGAAGTGGGTGCACAACACAAAATATTTGGGAGTCTCAATTCAGTGGTAGATGCTCAGAGACTGCATGTGAATATCCTGTTTTTGGAAGTTTGTAATTCTTTTGTTTTGCAGTTTTGAATTCACTCGTCATTGCAAGTTTCTTGGAGACGAACCTGTGCAAGTGGTGTGACTATACTAACCCAATATGCGAGGACAAAGTGTGTTACAGCAATTGTACACTGAACTCCTACTGTGTGAGCTCAGAGGAAATATGTGTGGCCATATGGTAAGTGTTAATTGTAGTCTTAGGTTTGGTGAACAGTGTGCCTTTTGTCTGACTAATCTGAAATTATGGTGAACTGTCATTTTCCATAAATGCAAACTTAACCATAAATTTTTACTGCTGTTGCAAGACACACCCCCAAGGGTTTTGTTCTTTAGCAGCCCAAAGGCTTTTATCTAAGTCAACATTACTTTTTTTATTGTTGTTGTGATTGGCTTATGATGAAGCCCTGCTATTCAAGTGGTTACCATTTTCTGAAATATTAAAGTAGCTGCTTTCTCCAGAATATTATTTACATTAGAAACTGAAGACTACAGTAGGATGTTTTAAAGAGGCCCATTGTCCCCACTAGTATTCATTAATCACATGTTAAATTTGGTTTCTGAACCTCCTGTTATCTGAAGATGAAACAAAAAACGTTAACAGTAATTACTTGCTGCTGACTAAAATGTTCCATTGTATCAAAGTGTTTCAAATGAGATAATGGTCTCCTGCTCAGTTAGTTGTTTCAGAACACATGCAAATTCTTAATATGGAAAGAAAAGCTCTTAAGAATTAACAATTATATGAATTTGTATTGAATAACAGCAGCTAAAGGTATTTTCTGAATTCAATTTTCTCAGTAGTATTGGCAACATTTGCAGAGTAGTGGTCATGCAGAACACAGAGATCCAGTTGCACTCTGTGGTGACATCAGAAAGGGTAGAGACCAGTGAGGAGAAAGATCAGCAGCATTTCACTCCTGGGTTTAAACCTGTATTGCTGTGAGATAATGGGTGAATATTCTCAGGAAAGCTTTACAAATTGTGAATGGTTGTACAAGTAACTGAGTTGAAGTGAAGGGCAAAGCCAAGGTGTAGGGGATTTTCCATATTTTCATTTTTTTTTATACATAAATGTTTTGGTTATTTTCTGTAAGTGTAATGAAAAATGCTATGATGCTGGAGGAACTCAGCAGGCCAGGCAGCATCCGTGGAGAAAAGCAGGCGGTCAGTGTTTCGGGTCAGGACCCTTCTTCGGGACTGAAGATAGGAAAAGGGGAAGCCCAATATGCAGGAGGGAAAAGCAGAGCAGTGATAGGTGGACAAAAGATGGGAGACGGGGTGGGCACAGGGTGGTGATAGGTAGGTGCAGGTAAGAGATAGTGATAGGCAGGTGTGGGGGAGGAGGGGAGAGCAGATCCATCAGGGGATGGGTCAAAGGTAAGGAGAGAAAGGAAAAAAAAGGGGTAGAGAAAAGAGAGATAAGCTAGCAAAGTGAAGAGAAGAAGCGTGGTGTGGGGGTAGGGGTTGTGGGGAAGGGGTGTGGGGATTACTTAAAGTGGGAGAATTCAATGTTCATGCTGTTAGGCTGCAAGGTTCTAAGACAGAAAATGAGGTGCTGTTCCTCCAGTTTGCACTTGGAATTCTCCTGGCAGTGGAGGACGCCGAGGACAGACATATCTGTGATAGTGTGGGAGGGGGAGTTAAAGTGACTGGCAACGGGGAGATGCAGATCGCAGTTACGGACAGAGCGCGGGTGTTCTGAGAAATGGTCACCTAGTCTGCGATTTGGTCTCACCAATGTAGAGGAGGCCACACTTGGAGCACCGAATGCAGTAGATGATGTTAAGGGAGGTGCAGGTGAATCTCTGTCTCATCTGAAAGGACTGTTCGGGTCCCTGGATGGAGGTGGTGTAGGGGCAGGTGTTGCACCTATGGCGGGGGGCAGTGGAAAGTTCCCAGGGTGGCACGGGATGGGTGGGTGGGGGGGGGGGAGAAGGAATGAACTAGGGAGTCGTGGAGTGAGCAGTCCCTGAAAAAGGCAGAAAGGGGTGGGGAGGGGTGGTAGTGGGGTCCTGTTGGAGATGGCAGAAGTGGCGGAGAATGATGTGTTGGATACGTAGGCTGGTGGGATGAAATCTGAGGACAAGGATATTCTTTTCTTTAGGTTTGCATATGAGAGAAGCTGAATCATTGCTGTGAACTTTCCAATTCTTATTTACATGATATAAACTTCTGCCTTTTCTCATAGGAGGAAGAACAATGAATCCACAAGTGTTCAAACTATGTGTCACTATCCACACCTACCAGTGGAGGACATAATAATCACAACTTACAATACAACAGTTTGCATCATGACTGAACAGCCTGTTGGGAAAGGGATGGTGTATGTCTGCGGCTGTACCAATGAACAGGAATGTAATGATAAACTTATTTTTGAAGCTGAACTAAATGGTGAGTTTTCTTTCTTTGAAAGAATCTTTTCTGACTACTATTTTTCATACAATGCATTTATCTTTCTCTTATCCCACACCAACTTTTGCAACTAGAAAACTAATAAATTCCTGCAAGATAACTGACAAATGAGCAACTGAGGGAAACATTACGTTATTTGTTAATTTTGTAAATCCTATATAGTCATTTTACCAAGATTTAAATGAAGGTATGTAAAATGTAAGCTGTGTGTAAATGCAGGATAATTTCCTGTTGTGTAATATACATTTAAAACAACTGGAACCAACAAAATTAAAGTATTTCAAGGCTCCTTGCATGAGCATTATTAAACAAAATTGACTGAGCTTTATAAACAAATGTTAGGGCTAATAAGATAAGGAATGTATTAAAGGAGGAATAAGTGTGCAGAAGAAACAAATGAGGGAGGATCATGGCAGCTAAAAAGCACAGCCAACCAAGGTGAAGTGACTAAATTCAGGGATGTTCAAGAGGCCAGAGTTGGGTGAGCACGGAAATCTTTGGAGGGTTGTAAAACTAGAGGGAATACAGAGAATAAAATTCTCATTCATGTTTACATACAAGATGAGAATTTAAAAAATAAGTAATTGTTAACCAGGAGCCAGTCTGCACAGGGCTGTTGACTGAGTGGAAAAGGGCAAGATCAGACATTAGCAACAGAACTTCCTAAAGTCTACTCAGGGCCAAGAGTTTATGAAAAGACAAACTCAGAGTTTTACTGTAAGTTAAATGTTGACATTTTCTTCCTCTCAAGCCATTGCCCCAAACTTGCATATGAAAATATTGATACACCATATAAGGAAATCCTTCGTATGAGTTTAGAATTCACAAAGGAAAGAGAACAAAGACTTCTCTCATTTCACTCCCCTCCTCTAACTGCATGCCATTAATGTCAAATTTTGTCCACGCACAATATTTTTCATTCATCATACAGCTTTTTTTAACTATTTTTCTAAACTTGTATCCTAGGATATTGTTTATATATTCTCCAGCATTTGTTTAAACAGTTAGCATGGTTAATGAATCATTTTACTTACCACATGTGGATGCAAAAATTAAATACAGCCCATTTCTTTAGACTGTGTAATAGCCAATAGATACCTTTGTTTTTTAAGTGGTCATGGACTCTTGTAGAACTTCAAATTTTGAAGCGTCAGTACTCTTGAAGTAACATGCAGTCAAGCATTGTAAATGTAAATGCAACTTGTGTCTAAGAAGGAATAGCTGCATAATCCACTGTTAATTGGAGAGTCCATTCTAAACATTTAGCTGAGAAATAAAACAAAATGGAACAAACTCCTTAAGAATGATTGATGGAATAATAAACTGGAGCACCAACATATGATGACATGGAGTGTTGCACAATATATTTTTAGTCACCATCTCCACACTACTGAGTTTCCAATAAAAATGTAATTTCTCTTAGCGTATTTCCAATAATAAAAAAGGAAATCAGACCTCTGCAAATGAAAATCAAGAACTGTAAGTACAGGAAATAAAAACAGAAAATGCTGGAAAATCTCAGCAAGTCAGGCAGCATCTGTGGAAAGAGATTTATCATTTTCAGGTCTGGGAGCTCTGTAACACTTCCCAGTTGCAAACAATACTATTAAAGGGTTTAGAACTAAATCAGACACATTGTGATGAGATCTAATTGGTGATAATGATACTAACTTAAAATATAGGAGGTCTTTATGCACCAAAATAGTGCTGACCTACAGGGCACAAATCCTTTTATTCCAAAACAGGTGTGAAATGTCATTGTCAATAAACCAACAAATTTGCTTCTGTCTCTTCAGAGATCCACATAAAATTCTATTCAGTTACTGAAACATTCTTGCTGTCAGAATTGAGAAGTGTTTTTAGAATATTTTCTCTTTTTTTCACTAGGTAGAAATAAAAAATAAACAAAAGTGATGTTTTTCTCTAATAGGCTCTTATGATTTTTGCAAACAGTAAACTGTGATGGTACCCCTGTGATATGGCATAACAATATGATTTCTTGCACAGAAACAAATCCCAATGTACATACTTAGCAGGATAGCGTGACGCTATCACAGCACCAGCGACCGGGGTTCGATTCCCATCGCTGTCTGTAAGGAGTTTGTACATTCTCCCGTGTCTGCGTGGGTTTCCTCCGGGTGCTCTGGTTTCCTCCCACATTGCAAAGACGTACGGGTAGGTTAATTTGGGTTTAAAATGGGCGGCGCGGACTCGTTGGGCCGGAAGGGCCTGTTACCACGCTGCAAATAAAATTAAAAATTTTTTTTTAATTTAAATAACTGAAGATATTCCAGTATTGAAAATTAGGCATTCAAAATGTCAATGTTTGACAGTCCCTTGATGATCTCAATAAAATTATGTGCAACACTCCATGGTCTTATGTCAGGTACAGAATTCATGAATGCTGTGCATCGTTTACCTATGATTTTATACTTTAGGATTATTGTACAAGGTTATTTCTGGAATTTTGTTCTTTCTCAAAGTATATTGAAATCCCATTACTAGTGTAAAAAGGTTCTTAGAAATTAGATTTCACTCATTTTTGTAGTAACAAGTTGGTATTTAGCCCTAAGGCCCAATTGGGACACCTTCTAAATTGGTGATAGTTAACTCTAAAAAAAATTTCAAGGAGAATTTGCTTCCCTCTTCCTTTGATAAAACACCGCCTGTGCATTTCTTGACAGCAGTTATACACGGAGCTTGCAACTGCTGCGTCATTTCTTCACTGAGCACTGGGAAGCAAGATGGCTTAAAGTACTCTCCATGGGGATGGTGAGAGGAGGTCTGTGTGACTTGAGTGTCTGTTGCCACATCCCACTCCTCCAACCTGCATTCCCACCACAGCCATTGGTGCAGAGCCTTTCAGTTACTTGTATAAATACAAGTCACTGCAAGGTACAGACTTGTAAAAATATTGCAATCTCTGATTATATTGACAAGGTACTGTGAGACCCAGCAATGACATTTGCAATGAACTGTGCAGTAAAACCTCTGCAGAGAGCAAAACATTTGTCTCGCACAACACAGTAATTCATATGGGCTTGATGGCTTGCTGCAAAGTTTTCTCCTTTTACGGTGAATTTTTAAATCCAGTTTCTGTCAGACTGGATAATTGATCACAATGCACCCTGATGATGTCAATTTGTGCATGAATGATGCTTCACAAATGGGCTTTTTGCAATCAGAAGTGCCCAGCCCAATTTCCCAGTGGGCAGGATGTCCACCAGAAGACATAGAGACTTACAGTACAGATCAAGGCCACTTGGCCCACCATGTCTGTGCTGGGCAGAAAGAGCTGGAAGGATTAGTTTCCAGCTCTTGTCTATAGTCTTATAGATTATAGCACACGCTGATCCAGGAGCTTTTTAAATGCAGTGAAGGTTTCTGCCTTCACCACACTTTCAGGAAATGAGCTCCAAGCTCCTTTTATTCTTTGGCTGCAGCTCCAAGCAGATCTCCAAGTAGTCAATGTTCATCATCATCATTTTCTTATGGAGTTTCCATTTTGTGAAGCCTTATCTAGAAAGTTATGCATCACATGCCTTTAAGAACAAGTCATTTAGCAGAGCACAGAATTTACCAGGCTTCTTACTTTTTTCTCTCCAATCACAACCCCAACCATCATCCAAAACACTGAAGCTCAAAGTTCCCTCCAGGGCCAAAAAAGGTCGCTGGTCAAAAAACAAAATGATATTTCACCTCATAGTAACACCATCCTGGCAAATCACAGGATGAAGAAAGGAAAGTAAAGACTATCAGTGAATAAGCTAACAATATGAATTCTGTAAACAGCTAAGCTCAGATGTTACATGGGTTAGGTGATGTTGAGATAAACAAAGATTATGTTAAATGTTTGCTTTTGTTCTTATTACTTTTGTTCCTTCTGGGAAGTACTAAAAGTGATGGTGCTCTATTGAACCAGAGGCAAAATTTCATTCCAACCATTTAATTCATAGGGATCACATATGATAAAACATGTACTAAACAAATCTTAATCATGATTTGTACATAAAATAGGGCACTCCAATTTCTAGGTTATTGTGCTTCATTTCAATGATAACAGTTTTTCTTCTTGTTCCAGACTATCCCATACCACAAAACAATGAAGTCATTCCTGTAGCTGTATTGAGCCTTCTTCCACCTATCCTTATCGCTTTCATGATAACAATGGCATTTTATCTGTTTCGCACTCGACAACAAAGAAAAGTGACCAAAGAGTGGCCAGAGGTAGAACACCGAAACCTGACTAGGACCGTTGACAGAAAGTCTGGCGAGTACGAGGGTAAATGCTCTGTGGAGACTGATGATGGTCATTCTGACATCAGTGCAACATGTGCCAACAATATCAATCATAATACCGAACTGTTGCCCATTGAACTGGATGGCATAGTTGGGAAAGGTAGATTTGCAGAAGTATGGAGAGCAAAGCTCAAACATAGCACTTCAGGGCAATATGAGACCGTTGCAGTGAAAATCTTTCCTTGTGAAGAATACATGTCATGGAGGAGTGAAAAAAAGATTTTTTCGGATGTTGATCTCAAACATGAGAGTGTGCTTCAGTTCCTTACAGCTGAGGAGAGAGGAAGGGGAATAGAAAAGCAATACTGGCTTATTACGCCTATCACAGCATGGGAATCTACAGACTTCCTCACTAATCACATTCTGACCTGGACAGAGATGTATGTGATGACAGGATCCCTGGTAAATGGGATTGCTCATCTCCATAGTGATTATACCACTTGTGGAACCCCAAAGATTCCTATATCTCACAGAGACATAAAGAGCACAAATGTACTAGTTAGCAACAAAAGGAATGCATATTGTGTGACTTTGGGCTGGCACTGAGGCTTGACCCATCTCTAACAGCTGATGACTTTGCTAATAGTGGCCAGGTGAGTCTCATATGACACTGGAATCAAAATAATGCACTGTAAGTGATAATCGTATACCACGTCAGTTCTAATATGACAAGGTGACAACTATTAAATAAAACAGCAGAAAAGGCATGTTGAAAATTATTTTATTGCTATGTATTCAATTCCAAAAGCTATTTATGCACAATGCAGCAGATGCACAAAATCAAGCATAAGACTGAATTTGTATCCCCTTTTTATATTTTTGCTTGTTTTACATTGTAGGCACATTGAAGTTTACACTTGCATGTAATAATAGGGCAGTGCCTAATCTCTGGAAAATGTGATATTGTGGATTTATCTGGTACGGACGTTCCCCATGTCAAGCTATATGCCAAAAGCTCTGTAGGCAAAATAAAAAATTCAGTGCTTCAGTTAATGAGGTATACTTTGGTACCATTATTGCGTTGCAGTCATAATTCTTACTGACTATCACCGTTCCTTCTCTCCCTGAAATAATTATTTTTGCTTGCCTACGATGTTACATCAACCAAAAGGCCATTTTATATATAAGCCTAGAAAAGAGATAAAATTTTATTCCATTATCAAAGGCACCACGATACACCTTGATTCTGTCTTAATGTATTTTCCTCATACATATACCATTCAAGAATTGATACCAGAAATAGGGACCTTGGTTGATTTTGGCCCACGATTAGCACATTGATATTGGTTTCCTTCAATGTTTTCATTTTGTTCACTCACAATAAATTAAATCTGACTTACTGTCACAGGAAATAATTGGTAATTGGTTTATTTTTGTCACGTGTACTGAGATACAGTGAAATGCTTTTGTTTGCATGCCATCCAGACAGATCATTCTATACATATGTACATCGACGTACTACAAAAGGAAAAACAATAACAGAATGCAGAATATAGTGTTACAGGACAGAGAAAGTGCAGTGCAGGTAGACAAATAAGGTGCAAGGGCCATGACAAGGTAGATTGAGAGATCAAGAGTTCATCTTTATCGTACAAGAGGTCTATTCAAGAGTCTTATAACAGTGGGATAGAAGCTGTCCTTGAACCTGGTAATACGTGTTCTCAAGCTTTTGTATCCTCTGCCTGGTGGAAGGGGGGAGAAGAGTGAATGACCGGGCTGGGAGGGGTCTTTGATTATGTTGATAGTGGGAAGTGTAGACAGAGTCAATGGAGGAGAGGCTGGTTGTGTTCACAACTGGGCTGTGTTCACAACTCTCTACAATTTCTTGTGGTCTTGGGCAGAGCAGTTGCTATACCAAGCTGTGATGAATCCAGATAGGATACTTTCTATCCCATAAATTAAAGATATTTCCCTTAAAAATGCTTCAATATCTATATTAGTAGAATAAGGATAAATTAATTGAAAACCCTTTTGCTAACAAATGAAGAGAATTACTGCTCCAATATTAAAGCTTTTTTCTCCAATATCCCAGTGTGTAAGCTGAAAACAATAAAATAATGGGCCAAGGCTGTGGGAATGGAAATTCCCCAAAGCTTCCTGAAGCTTAAAGGGGTAAACATATGGAAGTAATGGAAATATCTTAGTTCACAAAAACAGTCAAATGTGCCAATCTCATAAATGTAATCAGCTGAATTATATCTATTGTGTCCATATCTAAGTGGAAAAAAAGCTAGCTAAATAATGTACACATCTTTAAAGGAACCTGGAAAAGGAGACAGCTGTTGCAATATTAGTTCCGACTGTGATGGAACAATTAATCAACTGCAAAGTGTATTTTTTGTATATTTCTGTATTCACGATTAGATTAAGATAAAGGGAAAAAGAAATGAATGAATGGATTAGAGAAGAGGGTAGGTAAATGAATGGAATTGTATGCTTCCAACAATAGTAAATTGCCCAACATGGACTAGTTGGGCTGAATGTCCTTTCTCCATGTTGCAGTTCCCATGTGTTTCCATGAAATAAGCAGCCACAATTTTCCCACGCACAATATCTGTTCTAACTTATTTTACATGCACACAAGATATGACACTTATACTGGATAGTTGTTAGAAACAAGAATGCTTACTCACGGATCCACAGTTGTAAATAGATTACCATCCCATGGTATGGGTATCTGAAACTAGAGGGCATAGGTTTAAGGTGAGAGGGAGAAGGTTCAATGGGGAACTGAGGGCCAAATATTTCACACCAAGAGTAGTTGGTATCTGGAATGAGGTGCCAGAAGAGGTGGTGGAGGCAGGAGCAGTAATAACATTTAAGAAGTGGCTAGTATTTAAATGAGGGAGGCACAGAAGGATATGGAATTATTGCAGGCAAATAGGATTAGTAATAGGTAGGCAAGATCGTCAGCATAGACACAGTGGGCTGAAGGGCCTGTTTCTATGTTGTACAATTCTGTGACCATGACTCTGTTACATTAATCAGAGATCTGAAGTGAACCTTCCTCAAAATTGTATTTGAAAGCCAAGCAAAGGCACTCACTTTGGATCTCTGCCATTCCTATATTCTTCCTGAGATTTTCTTTATTCTGTCTAATCAGCTCTATTCCTTGTTTACAATGACAACTTGAAGTGATTTAAATCCTTTAATGTAGAAAAATGCCTAAAGGCCCTTTAGAGAGGAATAATTTTTGAAAGTGGACCAAGCCAAAGAATGAAATATTAGGAGGGGTGACGAATGACTTGATTGTAAAGATATATTTTAAGGAAAGTCTTAAAGAGAGACTGGAAAATGAAGAAGCAGAGAAGCTTAGAAAAGGAACTCCGGAGTAGGATACCTAGATAGCTGAAGGCATGGTGAAGCAACGAGTGTGCAAGGTTGGAATCTGAGAAACGGCTGGTTTGGGGATGTTGTAAGGCCAGGGGCAGTTGGGAATAGGGAGAGAATAGTCTATGAAAGTATGTCAATGCATAAATGAACACTTCAAATTTCAGGAATGAAAGCCAGTTCCTTTTCATTTAGTTAAATGATACTGGTGACCAAGTACTCCTCTCATTCTATCTTTTCGAGGTTAATCCTGATCTTGATTCCCCAAGATATTGTTCATTATCTGCTGGATCATTATTGTTTTAGCTCTAAATATATCATAGGCTTTTTTTATCTTTATTTTTCAATTCCCTAGTTGTCTGAACACTACTATTTTTGTAACAACTCAATGTATTTGTTATATAGATGTCTGGTTTGTATCCCAACAATCTAATGCCTGAAAAAAATTTCTCTTGTTTTTCCAGAATTTCATCTGCCAGTTTTCTGTTTCACTTTTTCTGGGATAGTTCCCTGTTTAACTTCTTGAACTTGCCTTTTTTTAATTAAGTGCTTTGGAATGTTTCCTCTCCTTTTCAGTTCAGATATACGCCAGTTGTCATGTTGAGATATGAATTCACAACCACTGTCTATTATCTTAACCCTTTCCCCCATGGTACCCTTCTGTCACAGACTGACTTCACTATCCCAGGAATTAATGTTTAAATTTATTATATGTCCCCTAACTAGCTGAGAAGGTAGGAGCAGGCCTTCACCTAGAGCAATAGTTGGGTTCACACTAAATGTATTCATGCACACTGTAATTCATAATATAAGATGCTAATGGGATTCAACAAGATCTCTAACATCTCTAACTTGCAATAGTTTGTTAGCAACTGGTTTTGCTTTTACAATGAGTACTATGCATTATATTATATTTATATCACAGAAAAAGACAGTCTAATGCAATGGCTGCAAGCTGGTGTTTATATTCCACAAAATACTCTTCCTGTCCTTCTACCCCAATCAATCATTGAAAGTTTATGACACAGAGGAACCCATTTGGTCTATCATGTCAGTATCATTTGAATCCAATTTCACTGCAGCTTCTAACACTTGGTCTGCAGCCCCACAAATCCTGACCCTTTAGGAACATGTCCAAATACCATTTACATGTGATCTTGGCTTCCAGGTAGTGAGTTTCCCTTGCCTCTCTTCTAAACCTGTTACCGATTACTCTAAACTTATGCCCTATGGTTTTTGACCCATCTGCTAAAGAATACATGTCCTTTCTATTCACTCTATCTTGGCTCCTCAGTTTTATACACCTCTGTTAGGCCTCCCCTCAGCTTCCTCTGTTCCAAGAAAAATCACCCCAGCCTATCCAATCTTTCCACATAGTTACAATTTTCCTATCCTGGCAACATCCAAATGAATTTCTTCTGTGCACAGTGCAATCACAACTTTCTTGTAATGTGGTGACCAGAATGGTAAGCAGAACTCAAAGAGTGGCCTAACTAGTGTTGGACACAATTCTCATGTAATCTTCCTGCTCTTACATTTTATGTCTTATCTAAAAAGGCAAACACACCTTACGACCTTTTAATGAACTTGTTTACCTGTCCTGTTAACATTGAGGTTGTACACTCCAATATTCCTTTGTTCCTCCACTCAGTATCCTACCATTTAAGACATATTCCCTTGCCTTGTTCCATCTCTCCAAAAGCCTCACATTTCCGTGGATTAAATTGCACTTTCCATTTTTCTGCCCAGCTTCCCATAGTCTACAGTTTTCCTCCTCATTCCCAAGCACACTACCAATGTTTGTTTCATCTGTAACCTTTTTCATGCCCCAAAGGTATTTAGGTTGTGTTCTGAACCCTGTGGGGTCTCAAAGGTAACAACATCCAGTCACAATATCACCTGTCCACTATTATGCTTTACTTCCTGCTATTGAGCCAATTTTGAATCCTTTTTGTCATGTGCTTTTGGGTTCCTTAGGATTTAACCAGCCTGCATTGCGGGACTTTAGAGTCATAGAGTTATAGAATGATACAGCACAGGAACAGGCCCATCTGTGCTGACCAAGTTGCCTAACTGAGCTAGTCCCATTTGCCTGCATTTGGTTCATATCCCTCTAAACCTTTGCTATTCATGTACCAAATACCTTTTAACCATCATAATTGTACTCATCTCTACCCACTTCCTATGGCAGCTCAATCCATATGCCCACCACTCTCTGTATGTGTGTGTGTATATGTGTATATATATATATATATATATATATGAAAAGTTGTCTCTCGGATCCCTTTTAAATCTTTCCCCTCTCAATTTAAATCAATGTCCTCTGGTTTTGGACTCCCCTACCCTGGGGAGAAGACTTTGGCTATTCACCTTATCTATGCCCCTCATGATTTTCTAAACTTCCATAAGGTCACCCTCAGCCTCCTAGGTTGCAGGGAAAAAAGTCCTAGCATCTCCAGCCTTTCCTTATAGCCCTAGCCCTCCAGTCTCGGTAACATCCTTATAAATCTTTTTTTGCACCCTCTCCAGTTTAATAACATCCTTCCTATCGCAGGGTGACCAGAACTGTACAGGGTACTCCAAATGTGCCCTTACCAAAGTCTTGTACAGCTGTAACATGACATCCCAACTCCTGTACTCGATATTCTGACTGATGAAGCAAGCGTGCCGAACACCTTCTTCACAACCTTGTCTACCTGTGTCGCCACTTTCAAGGAGCTATGTACCTGCACCCCTATCACACCCTCCAGAGCCTAACCCATTTACTGTGCAAGTCCTGTCTTACTATGCTCGTCTTACCAAAGTGCAACACCTCGCATTTATCTGAAATAAACTCCATCTGCCATTCCTCAGCCCACTGGCCCAGTCAATCAAGATCCCATTGTAATCTTAGATAACCTTCTTCACTATCCACTATATCATGAATCATAGTGTCATCTACAAACTTATGACCTTGTCAAAAGGCTTATATGAAATGCACTGGTCTCATCAACCTACCTTGTTACCTTCTCAAAGAATTTAATCGTTAGTCGGATATAACCCTCCCACACTAACTGTTCCTCTTAATCTATACTTTTTTTAAAATGAAACTTTATACTGTCCTTAAGAACGGATTCCAATAATTGGCCCACCACCAAAGTAAAAGTAACTGTCCTGAAACTACTTGGTTATCTCTTCCTTTGTAAAGAATGATACAATGTTAACAGACAACATATCAATTATTAACATACCCTGCTGCTCAGTTCTTCATCCCTTTAAATGCATCCATGCCACCTCAAATTAAATAGTATTGCTTCTGAAGAATAACAGCAGAATAATAACTGGACAATAATAACATAACAACAAGCTTGATGCACTGTCATTTTATCCTAGTTTTCAAAACAGCCATTACTAAATTTTTAAATGAAATTTTAAAATAAAGTTCAGTAAAGTTCAGAGCATTTCTTTGAAATAATACTTACATTTATTCATGCTCAAGTAATTATCAAAGTACAGAGCTCTTCCATTACTTGCATTTCAATACAACAGAAAATATCATATATATTGTTACTCTGAGACACAAATTGGTGTGATGAACTGCATTACATGCATAAACTATCATAATTACTTCCTACCATAACATTTTCTTAGTTAATTTTATTATGAGATTAAACAATTCTTCAACTGAAGAGTCATAAAATTGTTTAACATGGTTTAATCTTATTGAAGGCATTACGTAATCAGATTTGAAATTGCAGGATGTTGCCTGGGATGGAGCATTTCAGTTATGAGGAGAGACTGGATAGGCTGAGTTTGTTTTCCTTGGAGCAGAGGAGGCTGAGGGGAGACCTGATAGAGGGATACAAAATTATAAGGGGTATAGTTAAAGGTAGATAGTAGGGAATTATTCCCCACTGCAGAGTTGTCAAAAGCTAGAGGGGATTGGTTTAGGGTAAAGGATAATTGGGCGAGAGGGGATCTGAGGAAGCTTTTTCAGGGGAGCTTTTTACACCCAGTGATTGTTTGGAATCTGGAATGCACTGGCTGGATGGATGGTGGAAGCTAAGAGTATCTTTAAGAGTATATTTAAGAAATACCTGGATAAGCACTTGGATTATCAACACAAAGAAGGCTATAGCCTATGTGTTGCCAAATGGGATTAGTATAGATAGGTGCTTTATGGTTGGCATAGTGGGCCAAAGGGTTTGCTTCTATGCCTTATGACTGTTGTTTTCAAGATTCCCTGCAGAAAAAAAAACTTGTGTTGCAAAGAAATGCAAAGAGTGAGAAAATAATGATCCATCTACGATTTCAGAAGTTTAAAATGAAGATTTTATATCTGATTTTTATTTTAATGTTCCATTCTTTATGGTTACTCATTGTTATTACATTCAATGGTCATAGACTGCCTGGAAACAAAATTTATTATCTTGTTGAACAGGTTGGCACTGCCAGATACATGGCACCTGAAGTTCTGGAATCTCGTGTTAACCTGGAAGATCTTGAGTCGTTTAAACAGATGGATATATACTCAATGGCCTTAGTATTATGGGAGATGGCATCTCGGTGTGAGGTCATTGGAGGTAAGATTAAAGTCAGTTTATCAAATATGCATATTTGAATAATACAAAGAAAATGCTATTGTATGAGAAATAAGTAGAGAAATGGAAGTGCAAAATAGGCACAATGTCCTATTATGAGGACTTGTTTTTCCTTCTATATTATCCTTGCACAACTGTAATTTAAGTGCTACTATCTCTCATACCTTTTGGGAATCAAATGGCAATGCCAGTATCTTCTCATGCTCCTCATCCCTTTGGTTTCTCTTCTGTATCATACTTGAATTTGCATGTTACCCTGACTAATTTTTTGATGATTCAGGACATCAATAAATCTAGTTCAGATGAAGGGTCTCGGCCTGAAATGTCAGCCGTCCATTTCCCTCCATTGATGTTGTCTGAGCTGCTGAGTTCCTCCAGTGTTTTGTGTGTTGCTCCAGATTCCAGCATGTACAGTCTCTTGGGTCTCCATCAATAAAACTGTGCCATGCTATTGCAAACACTGCTAAAGCAGTACCATTCCTGACCTAATGGAGAAATGCAGAACAAACAAGTCCTATCAGTACTACTTAACAGTGAATGCAAACAAGGAAGGGAGAATTAAAGGAAGCTACATTAGATAGCCCCTGAAAATGAACATTGAGATCCCTTTATAGGATTAACCCATGATGGTTGCATCAGCAGCACTGCCAACCATTGTAACTTTTCAGTGTCCCACACCTGAACACTCACCTATCAATAATTGCAATCAATCAGGACTCATGCTGGCATTGGTTCACTTGAGCTTCATGACTCATTATTGTGACCATGTTGAATCCTTAACCAACAAGGAAGGTCAGCCTGCTGCCATGCAGCTCATGCTGCTACCTTGACAGTGATGCCAGTGTTCAAAGGGGCTCTCACAGTGTCACAGTGGTCCAGCAATCTGCCCTCTGATAGCTTACAAGGATTGTTAAGACATTGTTCGGGGTGGGGTGGGGCTTCTATTCCACATCTCAGGATGGCAGCGTTTATCCTCCCAAACTTGCTGCCCCACCATTATCTTTGCTGTAGCCTGTCAACCAGCCAGCCCAAAATGCTGCACATGCGAAAATACTGCAGCTGAAAGCTGGGTCTCTGGTCCTTTGCTGTTATCCATTGTGGATAAACTTCACAATGGTAATTATAACATACGGAACAGAGTTAAAGAATATAATCCATAGGAAAGCTGAACTCCAAAAAAAAATGTATTTTGTTTCCATTAAATATACAGTTCATATTATGCAAACATCCAGTCCTTTGCAGGCAAGTGTTTGACAATATATTCATATTGAATTGACTTTAGTAAGTTTGCATTTTACATGCTAAATGATATTATTATTTCAAATGTAAGTATTATAAAAATGGAATATTATTTTTGAACATACCGATCTTATTACATGCAATTTTGCCTCTTCTGGTTTATTGATTCCAGCTGGGGCCCATTGTATTGTCAACTTATTTGCATCTAAATGTAAATATGTTGTATTTAGCTCATCAGTGACACCTTGTGGTGATATCATGTTAGAACAACTCAGTAACAGCTATACCTCCCAAGTTGTACAAATAAAGTCAAAGTCAAGCTTATTGTCATATGCACAAGTACATGTATGCACAAGTGCAGTGAAAAATTTACTTGCAGCAACATCACAGGCATATAGCATCAGATACACAACATTCACAAGGAAAACATAAATTAAACATAAATTATACAAGTTTATACAAGGAGGAACACAATTAGAACAAAAAAAAAACAAAGCCCATTGTAGTGCAAAGGCGGTCATAGTGTTGCTATACTGAGGTAATGTTTAGGGTTGAGGCAGTTGGTTCAAAAACCAAATGGTTGAAGGGAAGTAGCTGTTCTTGAACCTGGTGGTGTGGGACTTCAGGCTTCTGTACCTCCTGCCTGATGGTAGCTGCAAGAAGATGGCATGGCCCAAATGGTGGGGATCTTTGATGATAGATGTTGCCTTCTTGAGTTAGTGCCTCATGTAGATAGTTCTGATGGTGGGAAGCGAAGTGCCCGTGATGTATTGGGCTGAGTCCACTGCTCTCTGTAGCTTCTTACGTTCCTGCACATTGGAATTGCCGTACCAGACACTGTAACTGTTTATTGTTTATTTTTTACACAGTAAGCACTGTGACTGAATAATGGAGGCAACATCATGATACTCTGCCGCTCCTGTCCCTGCAGGATGAATCCACCCTCATGGGCTGGCAACACACGCAAGGTCCCACCAATGTGGGCAGACATAGCCTGCTGACATCTGGCTGTATGTGTATGTGGCTAAAGTCGTTTGTGAAATTTATTGACGAAGGATCCTGCTTGTGTACAGTTCTCTGGTGATGTAGTTGCTAGGATTGGAGGAGGAGCACAGGATGAATGGAGGGGGTGGGCATCATTCTGGCCAGCAGCTGGAGATTGTGTGGGGGTGGGGAGAGCAGTTATGTATGTGAAAATTCTATTTAAAAATATGATTACAATGATCATATTAAGGGACCTGGGAATACAGATCCATAATTCCTTGAAAGTGGTATCGCAGGTAGATAGGGTCATAAAGAGAGCTTTTGGCACTTCGGCCTTCATAAATCAGGGCATTGAGTACAGAAGTTGGGATGTTATGGTGAAGTTGTATAAGACGTTGGTGAGGCCAAATTTAGAGTATTGTGTGCAGTTCTGGTCACCTACCTACAGGAAAGGTATCGATAAGCTTGAAAGAGTGCAGAGAAAATTTCCACAGATGTTGCCGGGACTCGAGGATCTGAGTTATAGGAAAAAGGTTGAATAGGTTAGGACTTAGGACTGGAGTGCAGGAGAATGAGGGAAGATCTTATAGAGCTATACAAAATTACGAGGGGTATAGATAGGGTGAATGCATGCAGGCTTTTTCTCCTCAGGTTGGGTGAGACTAGAAGGAGAGGTCATAGGTTTAGGGTGAAAGGTGAAATATTTAAGGGGAATCTGAGGGGAAACTACTTCACTCAGAGGGTGGTGCGAGTGTGGATTGAGCTGCAGCGGAAGTGGTAGATGCGGGTTCAATTGTAACATTTAAGAGAAGTTTGGATAGGTGTATGAATGAGAGGGGTATGGAGGGCTATGGTTCAGGTGCAGGTAGATGGGACTAGGCAGAAAACCAGGCTGGCATGGACTAGATGGGCCGAAGGGCCTGTTTCTGTGCTGTAGTACTCTATGACTCTATATAATGAAATTGTTTTAACAATTTGCTTAACTATTCTAGAAATCTGTTTCTGCCTTTGGTTCAGACACCAGCAAGTTGAGCTGCTGCCTCACAGTTCCAGCGACCCAGGTTTGGTCCTGACCTGCTGTGCTGTCTGTGTGACGTTTGCACGTCCTCCCTGTGCTCACACAGGTTTCCTCCAAGTGGAAATTTCTACCAATTTCTACCCACAGCCCAAAAATGTGCAGGTTTGTAGGTTAACTGGCCACTGTAAATTGCCTCCAGTGTGTAGGTGAGAAGTAGAATCTGAGGAGTCATTGGGAATGTGGAGAGAATGAAGTGAGTTTGCACTGGATTAGTGTAAATGGGTAGTTGATGGTCGGCGCAGACTTGGTGGACTGAAGGGCTTGTCTCCGTGCTGTATCTCTCTATGACTGCCTCCATAACGATTACAAGACTCTCCTCTCCAGGGCACTTCATCGGAAATGGTTCACAGGTGCTGGCAGCCCCTGGAGCACCTCAGATGAGTGGCTATTATTAAGAGTGAGCCTAGGCATTGTTTTGACAAGCTATTCTACCTTGTGATATCATGCTCTTACGTCATGGGTGTTTAAGAATGTTGCAAATTTTAGATAGTATTGGCTGGATTTGGATGAGCAAAAAATGTTATTTTAGGATGTGAGCCAAAACCCCTCATCTGTAAATAGATTAATTTCCAGAATCAGTGTGTTCTAATTTTGCACTAGGTAGTTTTTTTCCAGCAACCTCATCGACAGCAGGCAGGGTCTGTTCCCTATTTGCTGCATTTCTAAAACAGCCTATTGATCTTCTACATTTCCAGATGTCTATCCTTCTAAGCTAACACTCTTACAGATAACTAGCAATTTAGTTGTAATACAAAGCCAGTACTAAGTTAAAAAAGAAAAAAAGATAACATTATACTTCAAAACATTCATATCGTAATTTCAGTGTTAGAAAATTATTATACAATGAAATGGAGTGATTTTTTTTTTTAAACTTAACCCACACCACAGGTGTAGTCCTCAGAATTAGTTTTTTTACCCTCCTTTACATGGTGAGGCATACAAGAAAGAAAATATCTGTATTTAGATTGTGCCTCAACACATCGTAAAGTGTATCATAATCAGTGGATTACTTTTGAAATGCGGTTATTGCCAGAATGAGGAAAGTGCATGGAATGAAAGGGTTCTGTTTATTTGGTAGTTTCCTGATACTTTCTGGACTTCCCAAAGGGCTTCAGAGCCATTGAGCTACTTTGTTGTGCACTTGTTGCTATAGGAAGTAACAAATACACACAAATAACAAGTGAAGTAATTACCAGATATTCTGGTTCTGATGGAGTTAATTGAGTGGGGTGTGGTGAGGGGAAGGAATGTTGGGAAGGATACTTAGGGAAATCATTGTTCTAGTTTGTTTTAATTCTACTGCCAGTTTCTCATTCATCAAAATAGGTAGGCTGGGCCAAAACTTAGAATCTCAGTCAAAGTAAAATATCTTTCAACAGTTCAGCATTCCCTGAGAACTTATACATCTAGTTTGTGATAATGGTACATTCTTCAATATTTTAGAAAAATGATGAATTTGTAATTAGCTGATACAGTGAAGTCGTGACACAAAATATGCCAAGATAAAAGTAATTTTTATTACATGTTTTATGGGAACTGCATTTCATTTTAGGCACTGAATGCTTTTACAGTCTTTAAAACAGATTCTTTCTTTCTTCTTCAATCTTTTTATTAGTTGTCAAATTAATACAGATTAATATATAACATCAATGTTTGTACATGTAATACAAAGAGATTAGGAGAACAATCATGGCCTAGATAATCATAAAGAACAATAAAATATAAAAAATCTGTAGATCCAATGATCTCTTAGTAAATGAATATAATATTGAAGAAAGGAAAGAAAAAGATTCATTATATAAATTTAAAAAAAGAGAAAAAAATCCCCAAATCAATAAGAAAAATTATAAACAATATATCAAACCAAACTAAGCTAAACAGAAACATTTCCAAAAAAAACAAACAAAAAAAAAGACTGGACTAAAATTTCTCAGTAGAAACAGAGCAATATCATGTCGTCAACTCCGTTCCTCTAAGTTGGAAAGTTATTGAAAGGGGATCTACATCATGTGAAAATATTGAATAAATGGACTCCAAATATCTTCACATTTAAGCGAAGGATCAACAGTACCACTCCTAATTTTTTCCAAGTTTAAACATGATATAGTTTGAGAGAACCATTGAAAAGTATTAGGGGGTATTGGATCCTTCCATTTAAGCAAAATGGATCATTTGGCCATTAATGTAACAAAGGCAATCATACGGTTAGCGGAAGCAGATAAATGGCCAGATTCTGTCCTTGGTAATCCAAAAATTGCAGTGATAGGGTGAGGTTGTAAATCAATCTTCACGTTTGAAATAATGTTAAAAATGTCTTTCCAATATTTTTCCAAAAGAGGACAGGACCAAAACATATGTGTCAAAGAAGCCACATTCGATTTACATCTGTCACATATAGGATTTATATGGTGATAAAAACGAGCTAGCTTATCTTTTGACAAATGGGTCCTGTGAACTACCTTACACTGTATCAAAGAGTGTCTGGCACACATTGAAGATGTATTAACTAAATGAAGAATTTTCTTCCAAGTCTCTGTAGGTAAAGATGTCTGGAGTTCGCTTTCCCATTCATTCTTGATTTTGTCCAGTGATTCTGGACGTATTTTCATAATTAAATCATAGATTATTGCTATCAAGCCCTTCTGATAAGGATTAAGACCTAAAATTTTTCCGTAATTTCAGTTTTGTAAGGTTTCGGAAAAGAGGGTACAGTAGCTTTTAAAAAAAATTCTAATCTGCAAATATCGAAAAAAAGTGTGATCTAGGCAAATTGTATTTATTAGACAGTTGTTCAAAAGATGAAAAACATTTATCAATGAATAAATCACGAAAACATACTATTCCCTTCCTTTTCCATATGGAAAAAGCTGAGTCAACTCTGGATGGATGAAAGAAAAAATTAGATTGAATGGGACTTGACAGGTTAAGATTCATTGTATTATTTAGTCACGTTGGCACATTGAAGCAGCTGTTCTCCCCTGGACGGCCTTTCATCTTCATCTGAACACTGCAGCTAAAGTGAAAGTGTCAAATGTCAAGAAACAGATCACGTACAGTACATGTGAATTCAATTGGCATGAAGCCTGTGATCTGTGGTCAAACAGTTCTAAGCAGTTATCCAGATTTAGACTTTTCTGAGTAGTATAAAAGGAGTTTTGAATTTAGGCAGGTAACAACAGGACCAACTGAATCAGTAGGTAGTTTTTTTGTTTTTCCGAAATGCATATACTGATTTTCCTGTAAATAAGTTCTAAGGTGAGTTCCTTTTGGAATGTAGTTAGTTGGGATATACCCACCAGATAATATTGTGGTTAGCATGTTATAAGGTTAGGCTGTTTCAGTATTCTTTTAAAACACCCAAAGGAGAAATTAGTTTGTACCAATCATCAACCCAAATACAGGCATGACAGGAGCGCACCTTTTTAGAGTAACACCAGTTAGGAGTACCAAATCATACAGAAGAAATTTAACAACTTAAATAATACTTCCTACGTCCAGTCCCTGTGATATCCTCTGATCAAGGAAAGTGTCAAGCATATTGGCTTATACCACATATCCCTCTAGGGCTCCAGCACACAGACAAAGTCTTGGAAGAGAGGTCATTAACCAGAGCAACCATCTTTCTGTATCAATTTGGCAGGTGGAGTGCCTTTTATTAAGCAGAAAAATGAACAATGATTTAGGCAATTTTAGAATCATTGCATTGAGGTTGGGCGTCTGAGTCTATGAGGTCCCTGGGCACTGGGATGATCCACTGTGTGTGTGGTACTGAGCCAGGAAGATCTCACTCCCAGTGCTTGATTCATAGTTTGTGATCAGTAGGATGATCGCAAAGAACAGCAAAAGAATTTACCTTGCTATTTTTAAATTGGAAATACAGCACCTCAGATCACTATTCGTTTACATCAGCAAATATTATATGTCCTCCAGCATAAATCATACCATTTTGGAATGTGGAAAGGGACCTTCATCTCCTTTGTACCTGTGCTTTAACTGTGAATGAACCAGGAACATAGCCCTACCCTCTGGCCTTGTATTATTTTCATGTGCACGAATTTTGCTATTAAAAGCTTTTAAAGACTATTAATGCAGTTCTGTTTTTGTTGGGAAGCTTATGTCCAAACAATCATGTAAGCAAATAGATCTATCTATCTATCTATCTATCTGGTTATCAACTTCTCTAACAATAGAAGTGGTTTCTCCTGACTCTTCTGATCAAAATCCATTAAAAATTATGAACACTGCATGTCTGAGGGCTATGCAAGACCCTCAGTTTAATAGCTTACTCATCATGTGAAGTCACACAAGATTTGTCATTTAGGTGAAGCATGAATGCCATGGCATGTATGACTATCCACAGAAAAGGATGGATTAAGAAATATTGTTGAAAGAGAAAGTGAGGGACGGAGTAAGATAAATTGCTGAGGAGAGTCAAATGCTTTTGATAGTGCATTATATAAAGGGAAAAACTGAAAGAGATATAGGGTGTAATTTTCAAATTACCATTGAGTAATAAACTGGGAAAGAAAATGAGGCAGGTCCTAAAGCAAGCAAGCACTATATTACTCCAGTAAGGGTGAAGATTACCTTCATCCTATTTTAACATACAAGTATTTATTGTGTTTGATTATATTTAACTCTAATAATGACTTCAACAACTGCACTGAAACATTTAAAGGGATTTATCACAGTGCTTTTCAACATTAATTGTTACCTAAAATATAGTAACATTCATTATTTCTGTATATTGCTATAATGTATTTTTGACTTTTCTTACAGAGGTGAAATGTTACGAATCACCCTTTAGCTCAAAGGTTCGTGAACATCCATGTGTTGAAAGTATGAGAGACATTGTACTACGGGACAGAGGACGCCCTGAAATTCCCAGCAACTGGCGGGTGCATAAAGTAGGTGAAGACTGAAAATAAAATAAGTGTGAATACTGCTAACACTTCATCACAAACTTCCCTTTCAAAATGAAAAACTCTGACATCCACAGAATGATTAGGAATACCATTCTGTACTTTGGGTTTAAAAGAACCATTTTTCCATATTTCAAGAAGAGTGTGATATTAAATATATGTTGTAGAATCAGTATATTTACTAACATAAATCTATTCAATAATGGAGTGATTTTAATGCCAGTTTAGAAAGATAATAATCCTTTGCAAATTTATATCATGAAATATAATTTACTCTGGAAATCTATTATTTTGCTATGTTTACTTCCAGGAAGATTCTCAAATAGGAAAATCCCTACTTGATGACCATTTGTTATATACTTCATCTTCCACTAAGAGTTTGTTCTAATTATTAAAATATACTGTATACTGTAGACTTTTGTTTGCAAGTTCAATTGAGGTGAGGACTTTTCTTCACAGATGCAGATTCTGAACAAAAGTAGCATGGACTGAGATGTTGATTGGGTGATTACATTGATGATGAGAACTGACAGTGGAAGTGTCATCTTTGTTTCTAAACCTGAACATTGGGGGCTCAAGTACCACTCTTGTTATGTGATTAGAAGCCCCAGAAATTCAAATAAACAGACCAAATTTATCAGGCTTTAAAATACTTTCTTCACCTTTAATATGGTGGGTAGATCATCATTTTCAATGCAATCTTTGAATACTGCATGCTGTATTGATATACCCCAGAAACCTGGCATCCAGAACCAATAAGTTATCTAACACATTCAATGCTCCCACTTACATACTGGCTTTCCCTGCTGCAACCAGCATTGGTAGACCCAGCAGCTTCTCTTGGGATAAGAAGTCTACCTGCAGCTGAAAGCAGTTTGAAAAGTGTTTGCCTATGAGGTCACAACCAACAGGGGAAGATGTTATTTTTTAAAAAATATATCCTACTCGAATAAGGAGCTAAAAGAAGCAGGAGTGCTTCTCCTGAACCCAGGCTACCTTCTAGTTGCTTTCTTTTCTTAAATGGCAGTTTTAACTGGCATTCAGAGTTCTCCCAATTTCCTGATACATATTCTTTGGCTTTAATGACTTTTTAAAATCACTGAATCAGCATGAAAGAGACCATATGGGCCATTGTGCATTTGCTGATGTCAGTAGATCTAAGCAATTAATCCTACTCCTGTTCTCTTTCCTCATTCCACCTTTTTTTTTGTCTTCAATTCTGTTTTGAATGTTTCTATTGAATATGCTTCCATGCATTTCAGATCCCAACAATATTTTGTGCAAAAAAAAAAGTTTTCTTGTGTTTGTTCCTGGTTCCTTTGTCATTCACCTTAAATCTGTGATCTTTTATTATGTCAGCAGTTGCCCATAGTTTTTCAGGTCCTCTCTCCACCATATATATGCATTTGTATGTGTTAATTTATATCTATTTTTCTTTCTTTTTCATCAATATTCTGAACATGGAATGATTTTTGGTAGATTTTAGCTTGTTCCAAGATATGCAGGTTATTTTCTTCAATTTAAGTACAGAAGATGCTGGAAACACTTAGCAAGTCAAGCTGCACCTTGAAAAAAAGAAATAGAGTTAATGTTTTAGATCAATGATCATCATCGGAACTTCTATCAGATTATTTTCAGATTCATATTTATTATCACTGACATACGACGTGAAATTTGTTATTTTGTGGCAGCAGTACAGTGCAATACATTAAAAAATCTATAAGTTACAAAAATAGTGCAAAAAAGGGCATAATGAGGTTTCATGGAGGGGTCATGGGTTCGTGGATCATTTAGAAATCTGATGGCAGAGGGGAAGAAGATGTTCCTGAATTAAGATTTTTTTTTTGCAAATGATACCAAATCCAGTGGATGGAAGTTCATCCCAATTTTAATATTGAATCTAGCTGCATGTAATGAATTGTTGAAAAGACTGCCAGTTGGAACAGATGAAATCCCAGAAGATCTTGAGTCCATACTGGTACAGTTCTATGTGAGCAAGATTTCAATTGTTAACTTCATTTTACTAGTTTCTGGAGACTTGTTTTACTGTCACAAGGTTGCAGCGCTACTAAAAAATAAGTAATCTCAAGAGAATAGGTTATGTATGGGAAGTTGACATGCACATTATAATTATTACATTCATCGAAGTCATTATCACTGAGACTGCTGAAATACAGCTCGCTTTCCTCTCCCATGGATACTGTTTGACCTGCTGGGTGTGTCCAGCATTTTCTCCTTAGTTTGGATTTTCAGCTGCTGCAGATTTTTCTCCAGCGTCTGTATTTGGAACTTTACCCTGCAGTAAAAGGAGACGTTAAAGGCCAGTTTTCTTGGGAGTTGAAACATGTTAGAATTAGTATCACGACTGAAGGGAAATACTTAATTAAATGATATTTTGAAAAAAAAACCTTAAATCTGAGATTGATATTTGTTAACCAAAGGTTTAGAGCTCAAGACTTCATTGCAGCCTGGCCAAATACAGATAAAAGAGCTGAACTCCAGTGGTGAAATGAGAGTGATAATCCTTAGCCTTAAGGCAACATTTAACTGAGTGTGGCAGCAAGAAGCACTGGTAAAAACAGTCTGTGGGAACCGAGAATAAAATTCTCCACTGACTGAAGTCAGATGTAGCACAAAGCAGGTTGTGGTTGTTGGGCATCACCCAACTCAGCTGTCAGCCATTGCTGCAGGAGCTCCTGAGGAAGCACCTACCCCTGGCCATCTTTAGTTGCATCATCAGTCGTCTTTCCTAAGATAAAGTCAGGCATGGGTATGTTTGCTGATGATGCAGTAAACTATTTGCTTTAACATAGAACACTACAGACCTTTCGGCCCACAATGTTGTGCCGACATCTTATCCTGCTCCAAGATCCATCTAACCCTTCCCTCCCAAATAGCCCTCCATTTCTCTATCATTCATCTAGGAGTCTCATAAATGTCCCGAATGTATCTGCCCCCACAACCTCTGCCGACAGTGCATTCCACGCACTGACCACTCTCTGTGTAAAAACTTACCCTTGACATCCCCCTTATACCTTCCTCCAATCACCTTAAAATTATGTCCCCTCATGTTAGCCATTGTTGCCCTGGGAAAAAGTCTCTGACTGTCCACTCGATCTATGCCTCTTATCTTGTACACCTCTATCAAGTCACCTCTCATCCTTCTCCTCTCCAAAGAGAAAAGCCCCAGTTCACTCAACCTATCCTCATAAGACATACTCTCCAAATCAGGCAACATCTTGGTAAATCTCATCTGCACCCTCTCTAAAGCTTCCACATCCTTCCTATAATGAGGTAATCAGAACTGAACACAATACTCCAAGTGTTGTCTAACCAGAGTTCTATAGAGCTGCAACATCACCTCATGACTCTTGAACTCAATACCCCGACTAATGAAGGCCAACACTCCATACTCCTTCTTAACAACCCTATCGACTTGCGCAGCAACCTTGAGGGATCTATGGACATGGACCCCAAGATCACTCTGTTCCTCCACACTGCTAAGAGTCCTGCCATTAACCTTGTATTCTGCCTTTGAATTTGATCTCCCAAAGTTTATCACTTCACACTTATCTGGGTTTATCTCCATCTGCCACTTCTCAGCCCAGATCTGCACTCTATCGATATCCTGTTGTAATCTACGGCAACTTTCTACACTGTCCACAACACCACCAACCTTTGTATCATCAGCAAACTTACTAACCTACCCTTCCACATCCTCATCCAAGTCATTTATAAAAATCACAAAGAGCAGGAGTCCCAGAACAGATCCCTATGGAACACCACTGGTCACTGACCTCCAGGCAGAATATGTTCCATCTACCATGGCCCTCTGTCTTCTATAGGCAAGTCAATTCTGAATCCACATAGCCAAGTTTCCCTAGATCCCATGCCTCCTGACTTTCTGAATAAGCCTTCCATGAGGAACCTTATCAAATGCCTTACTAAAATCCATGTACACCACATCTACTGCTCTACCTTCATCAATGTGCTTTGTCACATCCTCAAAGAATTCAATCAGGCTCGTGAGGCACGACCTGCCCCTCTCAAAACCATGCTGACTGTCCCTAATCAGCCTATGCTTCTCTAAATGCCCATAAATCCTGTCTCTAAGAATCTTTTCCAGTGATTTGCCCACCAGTGAAGTAAGACTCACTGGTCTGTAATTCCCAGGGTTATCCCTACTCCCTTTCTTAAACGAAGGAACAACATTTTCCACCCTCCAATCATCTGGCACTACTCCTGTGGCCAGTGAGGACACAAAGATCGTCGCCAAAGGCCCAGCAATCTTTTCCGTTGCTTCCCGTAATAACCTTGGATATATCCCATCTGGCCCCGGTGACTTATCTATCCTAATGTTTTACAAAAGTTCCAGCACATCCTCTTTCCTCACATCAACATGCCCTAGCATATCAGCCTGTCGTACGCCATCCTCACAAATGTCAAGGTCTCTCTCTCTAGTGGATACTGAAGCAAAGTATTCATTAAGGACCTCCCCTACCTCTTTTGACTCTTGGCACCAGGCTTTATAGTTCCTTTCCTTTTTTTTATCCACAATGATTCAGAAAATGAAGCAGCCCAAGCCTTCTTGTAGCACTACATTCAGGCGTATGCTGTTAAGTGGCCGGAAATATTCACATCATAACTATGTATATATCACACCATAACCCACCATCCCTACTATTATGTGATCCTATGATCACAAGACCAAAGACAAAGGAGCAGAATTAGGCCGTTTGGCCCATCGAGTCTGCTTCACCACTTGATCATTGCTGATTTATATTTCCCTCTCAACCCCATTTTCCTGCCTCCTCCCTGAAACCTTTGACACCCTGACTAATCAAGAACCTATCAACCTCCACTTTAAATATGCCCAATGACATGGGCTCCACAGCCGTCTGTGGCAATGAATTCCACAGATTCACCACCCTCTGGCTAAAGAGATTCCTCCTCAGTTCTAAAGGGATGTCCTTTCATTCTGAGGCTGTGCCCTCTGGTTCTGGACTCTCCCACTACTGGAAACATTCTCTCCACATGCACTATATCCCGGCCTTTCAATATTCAGTAGGTTTCAATGAGATCCCCCCTCGTCCTTCTAAACTCCAATGAGTACAGGCCCAGAGCAATCAAACACTCCTCATGTTAATCCTTTCATTCCTGGAATCATTCTCGTAAACCTCCTTTGGACCTTCTCCAACACCAGCACATCCTTCCTTAGATATGGGGCCCAAAACTGCTCACAATCCTCCAAATGTGGTCTGACCAATGCCTTATAACACCTCAGCATTACATCTTTGCTTTTATATTCTTGTCCTCTTGGAATGAATGCTAACATTTCATTTGCCTTCCTTACTACTGACTCAAACTGCAAGTTAACCTTTAGGGACTCCTGCACTAGGACTCCTAAGTCCCTTTGCACCTCCGATTTCTGAATTCTCTCCTCATTTCGAAAATAGTCTACGCTTTTATTCCTTCTACCAAAGTGCATGACCCTACGCTGTATTCCATCTGCCACTTCTTTGCCCATTCTCCCAACCTGTCCAAGTCCTTCTACAGACTCCCTGCTTCCTCAACACTTCCTGCCCCTCTACCTATCTTTGTATCATCTGCAAACTTGGCCACAAAGCCATCAATTCCATCATCCAGATCATTAACATGTTATGTGAAAAGTAGCAGACCCAGCACTGACCCCTGTGGAACACCACTAGTCACCGGCAGCCGACCAGAAAAGGCCCCCTTTATTCCCACTCTTTGCCTTCTGCCAGTCAGTCAGTCAATCAATCTTCTATCCATGCTAGTACCTTTCCTGTAACACCATGGGCTCCTATCTTGTTTAGCAGCCTCACTTGAGGCACTTTGTCAAAGGCCTTCTGAAAATCCAAGTAGACAACATCCACTGACTCTCCTTTATCTATCCTGCTTGTTACTTCCTCAAAGAATTACAACAGATTTGTCAGGCAAGATCTCCCCTTAAGGAAACCATGCTGACTTCAGCCTATTTTATCATGTGCTTCCAAGTACCCCAAAACTTCATCCTTAATAATGAACTCTAACATCTTACTAATTACTGAAGTCAGACTAACTGGCCTATAATTTCCTGTCCTTTTGCCTCTCTCCCTTCTTAAAGAATGGAGTGACATTTGTGATTTTCCAGTCTTCTGAACCCATTCCTGACTCTAGTGATTCTTGAAAGATCACTACTGTCTCCACAATCTCTTCCGCTACCTCTTTCAGAACCCTAGGGTGTAATCCATCCGGCCCAGGCGACTTAACCACCATCAGACCTTTCAGCTTCCTAACCACCTTCTTCTTAGTAATAGTAACTACACTCACTTCTGCTCCTTGACTCTCTCAAATTGCTGGCACGTCACTGGTGTCTTCCGCAGTGAAGACTGACGCAAGATAGTTATTCAGTTTGTCCACCATTTCTTTGTTCCCCATGACCTCTCCAGCCTCATTTTCCAGTGGTCCAATGTCCACTCCTGCCTCTGTTTACACTTTATGCATTTCAAAAATCTTTTGATATCCTCTTTTATATTATTGGCTAGCTTACCTTCATATTTCATCTTTTCTCTCCTTATTGCTTTTTTAGTTGCCTTTTGTTGGTTTTTAAAAGCTTCCTAATCCTCTAGCTTCCCACTAATTTTTGCAATATTGCATGCCCTCTCTTTCGTTTTTATGCTGTCTTTGACTTCCCTTGTCAGCCACAGTTGCCTCATCCTCCCTTTAGAATGCTGCTTCTTCTTTGGGATGAACTGATTCTGCGTCTTCCGAATTTCTCCCAGAAACTCCTGCCATTGCTGCTCTACCATCATCCCTGCTGGGGACCCCTTCCAGTCAATTTGGGCCAGCTCCTCTCTCATGCCTCTGTAGTTACCTTTACTCAACTATAATACCGGTACATCCGATTTTAGCTTCACTCTCTCAAACTGCCAGGTGAACTCTATCATATTATGATCACTGTCTCCTAAGCGTTCCTTTACCTTAAGCTCCCTAATCAAATCTGCACAACACTGAATCCAGACCTGCCTTTTCCCGAGTGGGCTTGACCACAAGCTGCTCCAAAAAGCCATCTTGTAGGCACTTTACAAATTCCTTCTCTTGGGATCCAGTACCCACCTGGTTTTCCCAACCTACCTGCATATTGAAGTCCCCCATGACCACCGTAGCATTGCCCCTCTTACATGCCTTTTCTATCTCCTGTTGTAATTTGTACCCCACATCCTGGCTACTATTCAGAGGCCTGCATATAACTCCCATCAGGGTCTTTTTACCCTTGCAGTTTCTTAACTCTACTCACAAGGATTCTACATCTTCTGATCCTATGTCATTTTTTGCTAAGGATTTGATTTCATTTTTTACCAACAGAGCCACCCACCCACCCCCCCCCCCCCCCCCCACCACCCACCTGCCTGTCTTTTCGATAGGATGTGTACCCTTGGATGTTTAGCTCCCAGCTGTGATCTTCTTTCACCCGCGACTCTGGCAGCTATGACATTGTGGGGATCACAATTTCTAACTGCGCTATAAGCTTATCTACCTTGTTTTGTATACTGTGTGTATTCAAATATAACACCTTCAGTCCTGTATTCACCGCCCCTCTTCTCAAATTTGTCTCCATGTTGCCTGAAGTTAAATTCTTACTCCTTCTAAACTCTGTCTTATTTTTATTCTGGAGACTTCAGTAACCTCTCCTGCACTCTCCTTCCCTTTCACTTTGTCTACAGTTTTCCAGTCTATTGAACTCACCCCCCTACTATTTAGTTTAAAGCCCTATCCACAACCCTAGTTATGCGATTCACCAGGACCTTGGTCCCAGCATGGTTCAGGCAGAGCTCATCCCATCAGAACAGCTCCCTCCTTCCCCAATACTGGTGCCAATGTCCCATGAATTCAAACCCACTTCTCCCACACCAATCTGAGCTACGCATTTAACTCTCTGATCTTATTGACCCTGTGCCAATTTGCACATGGCTCAGGTAGCAATCCAGAGATTACCACCTTTTTAGTTCTGCCATTTAATTTAGTTCCTAGCTGCTCAAATTCCTTCAGCAGAACCTCTTTCCTTGTTCTACCTTCGTCGTTGGTACCCACATGGACCATAACAAATGGATCTTTCCCCTCCCATTCTAAATTCCTCTGCAGGTCAGATGAGATGTCCCGAAACCAGTCACCAGGCAGGCAACACAGCCTTCGGGACTAGAACATAGAACAGTACAGCACAGGAACAGGCCCTTCGGCTCACTATGTTGTGCTAATCCAATTATATTAGCAATAAAATTCCCAGCTAAACTAATCCCTTCTGCCTACATAATGTCCATATCTTACCATTTCCCTCGCATTCATATGTCTATCCAAGAGCTTCTTGAACGCCCCTATTGTATTTGCCTCCACCACCACCCCAGGCAGCACATTCCAGATACCCACCACTGTCTGTGTAAAAAAAACTTGCCCCGCATATCTCCTTTGAACTTACCCCCCTATCACCTTAAATGCATGCCCTCTGGTATTAGACATGTCAAACCTGGGGAAAAGACATCGGCTGTGCCTCTCATAATCTTATAAACCTCTATCAGATCTTCCCTCAGCCTCCGCTGCTCCAGAGAGAACAACCCAAGTTTGTCCAACCTATCCTCATAGCACATACCCTCTAATCCAGACAGCCCCTTGGTCAACCTCTTCTGCACCCTCTCCAAAGCCCCAGCATCCTTCCTATAATGGGGGCGACCAGAACTGAATACAATATTCCAAATGTGGCCTAACTGAAGTTTTATAACGCTGCAGCATAACTTCCTGACTCTTGAACTCAATGCCTCAACTAAAGGCGGCAAGCATGCCATGTCTTCTTTTCTGCCCTATCAACCTGTGTAGCGATTTTCAGGGAGTTATGAACTTGGACCCCAAGATCCCTCTGCTCATCAACACTGTTAAGGGTCCTGCCATTAACGGTGTATTGTCTCTTTACATTTGATCTCCCAAGGTGCAACACATCTGGCCGGGTTGAACTCCATCTGCCATTTCTCCGCCCATATCTGCAACTGATCTATATTCCGCTGTATCCTTTGCCAGTCTTCTACGCTATCCACAACGCTACCGATCTTCGTATCATCTGCAAACTTACTAAACCACCCATGTACATTTTCATTCAGGTCATTTATATCCATCACAAGCAGCAGAGGTCCCAGTACGGTTCCCCAAGGAACACCACTAGTCACAGACCTCCAGCTAGAATAAGTCCTATCGAACACTACCCTCTGTCTTCTACGGGCACGCCAGTTCGGAATCCAAATGGCCACTTCACTGTGGATCCCATGCATCTTAATCTCGATCCTTGTGACAGAGAATTGTATCTATTCCCCTGACTATATCTATCCCCAATTACAACTACATTTCTCTTCTCTTCCCTCACCTTGAATGGCTCCCTGAACCACAGTGCCACGGTTCAGTTGCTCATCCTTCCTACAGACCCCACTCTCATCTGCACAGGGAGCAAGAATCTCAGACCTGTTGGACAAGCTCAAGGAATGAGGCTCCTCCAGCAATTCCTTGTGGATCCCCCTACCTGCCTCACTCACAGTCACACCCTCTTGTCCCTGACCACAGACTGAATTGGAAGCAGTTAATCTAATGGGTGTTACTGCTGCTTGAAACACAGCATCCAGGTAACTCTCTCTCCTCCTCCCCCCACCTGCCCCCCCAACAGTGTCTGAAGCTCAAATTCCAGGTCATCAACTTTGAGCCCGAGTTCCTCGAGCATCCAACACTTGTTGTAGATGTGGTCACCAGGAACCACAAAGGGGTCCACCAGCTCCCACATCATGCAGCTACAACATATTACCTGAACCTGCATCCCTACTTTATTTAATTAGCTGTAATTTGCAATAGTAGAAGTCCCATTCTACCATGCTCCTGTTAATTCTCCAGTGGCTCATTCCAAGAGTTCCCACAGACCAAATTCATCCAGCATTCCATAGTTTGGGCAACTTTCCTTGAGGACAAAAGGAGCATCAACATGGGAATGGAACCATCAACAAGTTCCTCTTCATCGTGCATATTATCCGACTTGGGAATATATCACTTTTTCCTCAAAGCTGGTGGATCTAAATCTTGGGATTCCTTACTCAGTACCACAGTGGGAATATCTCCATCCAGGTACACCATAGTTCACTGACATTTTCTCAAGGACAATTAGGGAAGGAAAATAATTTTAAATTCAGTTATGGGATGAAGTGAAGCTGGCAAGGTCATTCTCTCAGGTTGGCCTTGTCATCTCTCAGGTTGGCCTTGTCATCTCTCATGTTCACCTTGCGAGAAACATACACACACATCCTATGAATTATTCTGTTTTAAACTGGGCTAGAGGTGGTTACATTGGATCAGTCATGATATCACTGACTGGTGGAACAGGCTTGGTAGGCTACATAACCTATTCTTCCTCCTGTGTCATACAATGTCCCTTTTTTTTTAAATCCCTGTCACATTTAACCTTCTATCTGAAATTATATGGGAGAACAACTTTGAAATCCTTACATTAAAATATCTGGCTCCTGTGTTCAACAGTAGAACCAGGACCCATCAGGCCTTAATTACACCAATGAGATAAGGAGCATCTCATCAATTTAGAAACAAAATTGGCTGATTCATAGGTTTAATTAAAGAAATCTTTCAGCCATTGCATGGTAATTATTTTAGATTATTGTTTTAAACATAGAAGGAAAACATTTGTAACATCATTTAATCATCAATAATAATTGTCTGTAAACATTCATATTTTATCATCTATGATTATGGCTCAATAATAGACTACTTGTCTCAAAAGCACCAGGACATTGAGGTTTCTTATTAATAATAGTTTGTTATAGGAATTAATGCAAGTATCAGCCCAATTACAGTCAAAAGTATTACATATAGATGAATATTTGATTAGTATTATTATACTGTGGCAACTACTGTGTATTTTTATTGTTCCCTGTACAGGGCATGCACTTCCTGTGTGACACTATCATTGAGTGTTGGGACCATGATCCAGAGGCACGCTTAACAGCCCATTGTGTGGCTGAAAGGATCAATATGATGGTACAAATGAACTGTGAAGATGTCCTCAATAACAATTCAGCCACTGAAGCAAGAAAGGAAGGAAGTTCTGAACCCTTAAACCTTGGAAACACTGCTGAACATAAAAATATTCAAGTAGTCACAAATGTATGAAAAAATTCAAGCATTGACAGAAGCATGAATTTTGATCTCTTTGGCACAAAAATGACATGTGACTGAATACCAAAAATCAAAAGGCATGTCAGATGAACAAAATTCCCTTAAGATTATGTATTATTCGTAATGACTTCATCTGACAAGGATATCAAGTGTGTGGGACTCCAGATACGTGCACACCTAATCTAAATGAACGTCTGGCTCATGCATTGAACTGCAACGTACCAGGCTGGCAGTGTACAGATTTCCTGTCATAATACTTTAAGTCCACTCTGATATTTCCTGTCTGAATTATGAAAACAATCTTGACATGATATAATTGCCAGAGATGATGTACTTTAAAGTCCAGAATATTAATCACATTACATACACAACTGGTTCTCCATAAGGCATTAAATTACACTTCAAATAAATCTAAATTTATGCCAAGTAACAATGATTAGATGAAATGAGGCATAATTATTATAAGGATCCACTGGAGGTAATAACTATTTATGAGATGTCATTTTCCACATATAGAAGTGTTGCTAAATTGGTTGCACATTTGTTGGGAGTCAATTGTTTATAATGGATTTAGATATTTAATATAATAGATTTGCACATTGAACTTGATATTTGGACATGATAAAGAAAACAGGCAGGGCAAATTTACTGTCAGTCAATTTATGCATTGCATCTCCAATCTCAATTATATAGTATTAACAGTAAGAATTTGTAAAACTGGTTTGTTGGTGGCGATATATGAAACCTTGGTGATGACAGTACTCACAAATAAATATTTGTTGCTGAGCTGTTACCCAAATAAGTATCAAAATGGAGTTATTCAAATGACTTGAGCAGGAAATTATACATGTGTTGTATAAATAAATTCCCCAAACATTTTAGTACTAAATTTTCCTCCAATGATTAAGGCATTTTTTAAAAATGTTAAAACACTCTAAATTTATGTCAAATTCATGTGTTTGCTCATATTTGCATGTATTCATGGTACACCAAAATCCAAATGGATGTAGCCAGCATCCACATTTGACTAAAATGTAATACAGATTTATTTTTCAATATTTTGTCAATGAAACAATGGCCATTTTGTATATCGTATTTGAATAGTATGTGCCATTAAGTCTTTCCTCAGAGGCCAGTGTCAGAGCTGTCACCTCAAATGAACCTCCCTTGGGTCACTATACAGCAGTCAGGAGTGGGAACTGTAACTTCCTTTTTCTACTTCAGAAGCAATGGGACATTATAGCCACCAATACTGAGACCAGGTAACTCAAAAGGAAAGGAAAAGCTCATGAAAACGCCATTCTCCTTGAGATCAGTCAGCACATAACTTTAAGAAAAACAATTTTATGAAATGCAAAATGTCCACTGCTGGGAATGCACATCCGCACATAAATACCCTGCAATTTTGTTTCTCCCCATTTCAACAGATGAAAATTAGGAACAATTAATAGCTTCTCTAAATATGTTCCACGGTGGGACTGTCAGGCATGTGTATTCATGGTTTATATTATAAACTAAACATTTGACAAATTTGTTTTAAATAACCGAGTCTGAGCTGAAGGGAAACCGTGATTGCAGGTTCACTAGAGGTTTCAGGGAGAGTTACAAGCTCGAGGAAATCAAATGGCATGCGTTATCATGGTTGCTAAATTTGCTGATGACACAAGGGACGGTAGAAAAAAGTTGTGAAAAGAACACGAGGAGGCAAAAAAGGATACGAGTAGGTTAAATGAGTAGACAAACATTTGCAAATGGAATAGAAATTGGAAAACTACGAAATTGCCTATTTTAGCAGAAAAGCAAAATTGCCTATTTTAGCAGAGGGTGTAGAGGAGATTTACCAATTTACCAGGATGTTGCCTAGATTGGACAGCATGTCTTAGAAGGATAGGTTGAGTGAGCTTGGGCTTTTCTCTTTGGAGAAAAGGAGGATGAGAGGTGACTTGATAGAGGTGTACATGATGATAAGAGGCATAGATTGAGTGGACAGTCAGAGACTTTTTCCCAGGGCGGACAAAATTTTAAGGTGATTGGAGGAAGATATAAGGGAGATGTCAGGGGTAAGTTTTTTTTTAAACACAAGAGTGATAGGTGCGTGGAACGCACTGCCAGCAGAGGTTGTGGGGGCAGATACATTAGGGATATTTAAGAGACTCTTAGATAGACACATGAATGATAGAGAAATAGAGGGCTGTGTGGGAGGGAAGGGTTAGATAGATCTTAGAGCAGGATAAAATGTTGGCACAACATTGTGGGCCGAAGAGCCTGTACTGTGCTATAATGTTCAATGTTCTAAAACACATTACACAGTTCTTAAATGCTAAGAAATGGCAGAGCTCTGAGGTGCTATTTTAGTGTAATGATTTGCAAAAGGTTAGCATGCAGATACACAAGTAATAGAATAAGGAAAGCTAAAAGAATGCTCTTGTTTATTGCTGGGGAAAGTGAATACAAAAGTAGAAAGGTAATGCTTCAGTTATATTAGCAAATGATGATTCCAGATACGGAATATTGAAATATGGTATTATTTCAGGAATGTTATTTAGTGTTATAAACATTTCAGATTTACGAGACTAATACCTGGAATGGGTGGATGGTCTCATGAGGAAAAGCTGGGTTTGTGTCCTCTGAAGTTTAGTAAAATGTCATAGGCACAGCACAGAAACAGGCTCTTCAGGCCATCAAGTTCACTCCCAACATCAAAACCCCAGCTTTACACTCATCCTACCCTAACCCATTTTCTTCTCTTCGCATTGAGAAAAGTGCCTTGATTGAAACATAAACAATCCTAAGGGGTCTTGATAAAGTGGATGTGGAGAGGATGCTTCACCTTGTGGGAGAATATAGAGCTAGGAGTCACTGTTTAAAGATATGGGGTTATCCATTTAAGAGAGATGAGGCAAAACTTTTTTCTCTCAGAGGCTTAAGAGTCACAGAAGTGGAAGCAGAGTAGGAGCACTTTGGAAAATTTTATTAAAGGCAAAATTTGATAGATATTCTATAAGCAAAGTGTTGAAAAGTTAATGCAGGAAGGCAGGAATGCAGAGATGAAGTTACAATTGGATCAGACACGATCTTATTAAATGGCAGAGCACACTTGTGGCATTGGGTGATGTGCTCCTGTTCTTGATTCATAAGCTAAAAGCATTTGGGATCCTTCCAACTTCATCTCCTGAAGGATCAGTTGACTGAAATAAAGGAATTGTGGCCAAAATTATTTGGTCATCGATAGGGACAGTTGTCAATTTACCTACAGGTCCAATAATGTAGGCAGCATAGTGGCATAGAAAATAGAGCTACCATCTTGCAGGACCAGAAACCAGAGTTCAATCCTGACCTCTATTGCTGACTGTGCAGAGTTTGCACATCCTCTGTGATCACATGGGTTTCCTCCCACAATCCAAGACATGAAGGTTGAGAGGTTGATTGGCCATTGTGTGTAGTTGAGTGGTAGAATCTGGGGGAAATAGATGAGAAATGCAGCAAGAATTTTTTAAAAAATGGGATCAATGTAGTATTAATGTAAACGTGTAGTTGATAACTGGTCCAGATAGGTTCTCCAGCCCACACTATTACCCATGTCAGTATGACTTCATTTATTGGAAGGTGTGGATAGTGATGAATTCCGAAAGGGCTCAGTTATGATCTTTGCTCATTGAAATGAATTGTCTGGCAATAAACACCAGTTAAATAAGGTACTGATGTTATTAGGAGTGGCTGTACAAATAGACATTGCCATGAATCATTTGTAAAAGAAAACAAATTAAAATGCCACTCCCTTTAAAGATAATTGTTGCTTATAAATTTAAATTGTTCAAACTTTTTTCTAGAATTGTAATTTTCTATCAAGTCTTTCAAAAATCAAGTTCTTCCAAGTAGGAATCATCTGTTGATTTTGCATTTCTACAGTAAATGAAGCTTGTGCACTCACGCTGTTCTATATTTCAGCCTTGAGCTCTGGCTCTGATTTGCAGAAGCCCATGGACAAAATGTCAACAATGAGTGTATCTAGACTGCATGTTCATCAAACTAGTGCTTCATACAGAAACATAAAATCTTCAAAAGTGAACAGAACTTGGAAGGAAACAAAAATTTAATAGGATGCCTTCCACCCCTAGCTAAAAGTCAGAAAATAATTACAGATGCGTGTAGTCTTGAGTTTTAACTAACGAAGCCACAACACTCCTGCCCTTCATGCTGACAGAAATAGGATAGAAGGAATTTACAGTCCAGTGTAGAGAGTTCCAAAGCAGAGCATGCAGCAGAATTAAAAGAGGCATCACATGTACACCACAGACCTGATACTCCTACAAAAACTGAAATGCACTTGAGCATGATAGTCATTGAGTAATACAGTATGGAAACAGGCCCTTGCAATTTGTAGCTCACTTTTATGCTCTAAAAAGATTGGCAGAGATATTTGATCTTTCTTTGAAATTACCAGTCTGTGTTGTTTTCTTGTTCCTTTTCAATTTAGTAAATACCCCTTTCTAGTTGTGCAGAACATAATAAATTTAATCACAAGCTACAGTGACACTGATTTGCTGCTGAAAATATACAAGGATCTAATGCATTTAACATATTATTCCTATGGCAAAAATGTAGTGCTTTGCTGTGATGAATTTCCTTTTGATACTGTAGTTGAGACCAGAGGAACCATTATCCCGTGCCTGATGCCTCATTCGTATATATCTGTAAAAATAATGGAATCTGTTGTATGTAGATCTGTCAGTCTGTTTTTCAATGTATTTTCAATGATGTGGAACTACATCACCTTTGAAACTATTTTTCAGGTCTTATTCTGTGCCTTTCCTTTTGCAAATGCTTCACACTGCAGTTGGAAGATCTTCATTAACCAAGCAAAAATAAAGAAACAAATAGTACCAAGAGCAAATAAGGTGGGGGATTCAATAGTTGGCATTTAATAGTATTCAACAATTATTTCGGCAAATGGTTTCATTATGGTACAAATATTGCATTATAAATCCAGAATTTAGATATATACTCCCCCAGAAGATGGACAAGATGCTCAATGCAATTTCTGTGCATCCCTAGCTTCAACTGTGATGATTCGTCAAATCTGCACTCCCTCCTATCTATATATGCTGTTGTCAATAAAAATGAAACTAAGTGTTCAAGTGGTTTCAAGACTGTGGGTTATTTGAGAATCATTAACCTGCTACTGTTACGTGATTCACTGGAGAGGATAGAGTATAAAGGTTTTTTCAACCCATTATATCTGTTGGTGATTTACTGGTCAGTAACACAATTAAAGGATTCAAGTGCAATAGCAAACCATGACAATCAAGCTTGCATGCCTTGCTATATTCCGAGTCCTGAGATTTATGTTACTACTGCTTTATATTATACAATAATGATGTCATGGAAAATCAAAGCCAACTGCTTTTTGAAATGCATATAGACTATATAAAATTCACATCACATTGGTTTTATTTGCTTTACAATGAATTATGATTGAAATTGAAGATATTTCTATGTACTATGGGATAATTACTATTGCGTGCATGTATATATTTAAACTTTTGGGCTGCTTTCATTACTGTTTATATTTTAATCTAATAAATACATTTTAGCATGTTGTCTATCTTACATTTTATTAAAGAACAAGTCTCATTCTTACTAATGCTTTAGTAAAAATTATGAAGCGTTACAACTGAATAAAAATAATTAGGATCTCTTATATTCCTAATATATTATGCATATTCAGGTAAATTAAAATTACAAGCTTTGAGAAAATTAATCATTATTAACAGCTCATCTGGAGCCTCCCTAAGAAAATTCCAAATATTAGCAAGAACCATCCGGCATACTTAATATCATATTCCTTTTCTATTGAATTCAAAGAAACGAGAGCATTCTTGTGGAAGAATTCTTGTGAAAAATATTACTGTTTTATTAAATATTTCAGATAGGAATCCTCTAGAAGCCTTGATCAGACTGTCAAAAGAAAACCATCAGATTCACTAGTGCCCTTTATAGAAACAGATCAGTTTTTCTTACTTGATTCAGCATATATGTGACAGCTGACCTACCCCGCCCCTAATGTGCCGACAACAGACCCCTAAAATACTCAAGTTGAAAGGCAATTGGAAATGGGTATTAAATGATAGTCTATCAACGTCTACGTCCTGCAAACAGGAAGTTCATGGATATAAATCAACACATCTTTCCTATGCAACACAAAAGGCATCACAACAGTATTTATACCTGGAAGCACACCTACTACAGTTGAAAAATATGATATAAATTCTGGATTTATACGAGCAAGTTACATACACAGTCAGAATTCCATTGAGAGTACATTACGCACTGAAACTTGGACTCTTAAAACATACAGATTCCATTGCATCAAGGAAACAACAAAGTACAGGAACTATTGTGGTATTTTGTAAGATATTGATTCTTATACCTACTGGTATATACATAACAGAGCTGACACAACATTACCTCTTGAGCTGCTTCCAACGTTCAATAAGTTGCAAATACTGTCTGATGCCATGGCTGATTCAACCTTTGCCCATTTAGCTGCTTGATCCCCCTATAGCTGCAAATTTAATACTTTAAGGCTAAACATACCCTGGAACTCTGATTTATAATTGCTTAATGGTGGAAAACACAATATTTAGTTCTGCATTTTCCAATCAGCATATTTTGTACTTACTTTATACTTGAAATTCCTCAGCCTAATCCCTTACTAGTAATACAAAAATGTTCCACCTCCAAGAACTTAAGAGTTGTTGTGGAGCAAACATTTCAGTCAAACGAACCAATAATCCTGAGCTATTTTCATATTTTGGAATGAATATTCATAAATGGAGATATTTGAAGGAAACTGGTCAAAGAGATACGTTTTAAAGGCATATCTTAAAGAGATGAATGAAGAGGAATGATAAAAGGATTAGGGGGAGGAGGGAGGGGGGAGAAGGGGAGTGGTATTTTGGTGTCTGGGTTCAAGCCATGACTGCTGTGGCTAAATGAAACTGGTTTCAAAAAGACTGTGGGTTTGGGAGGGAGAAGGACGAGAAGGTTGGAATGTATGACAAGGATGGGGATTGGGAGTGTCACAAAATAAGACTTGGGAATTTAGACTCAAAAGAACTAAATCAGCAAAAAAAAAAATAGGGTGACTAGGACTTGCTGTAGGATAGCACACAGGTAGCAGGGCTCACACCAGGTGAAAACTGGGAGCTTGACCAGAAGAGAAATCAAATTTGGAGGTGACAAAAGCACAAATGAAACACTCAACAAAAGATCTAATGTGGGTGTGGAAGTAGCCATTTTCTTTTGGATAAGTTGTCAAGTTGAAGGCTCTGACTTCTAATTCCAATCTAGGAGGCTGAACAGTCTTGCTCAATGATCACCCCTCCCCTTCTCCTCCATCTGCTAGTCATTCTCAAATTCTTCCATTCACCACCCTCCGTCTCTTTCCAAGCCCCCATTCTCCAGTCTTCTCAACTCCCATTCCTCTAAATAGGTGGCAAACAGGTGAAAATACACAAAATACCTCTGAAAAATAAACATACAATGGAGTTGAGGAATAAGCTAAATGCAATGGACAATGAGAAAAATTTTACATTAGGGCCCTAGTACATAAAACTTAAAATGTTAGAAAGGTAACAAAACCAGAGACTACTATCACTGTGGGGCATTATAAGATGACAATAATGTCAGTGTCATGGCTAAATTCAGAGTTTTGGAAATTAATTTCCAGAAACAGTAAACTAGTGAGTTAAAGACGGCAATCAATAAGAAATACACTTGGTAAAAACTGCTAACAATTCAAACAATACGCAAGTACAACGGGAAAACAACTTGGGATGCAAGCGACAGGAATTATGTATAATACGAACATTACGTTTAGTGATAGACTTCAAATAATCAAGTTAAATTGAGGAAATTCAAATCAGAACTCATGTCTAATGCAAAGCTACTTTATGACTCAACGTACGAATGTCACAACCATCCTGACCAATTATTCATAAACAGCACAGGTCATTAAAAAACACCTGGATAGGGCTAATATGAAAATAACCAGTTTCTCTAGCAACTTGATCAATAACCAGGGTCATATATTTAAGGTAACGTTGGATTAGAGGGGTTGAGTGTTGAGATCTCAAAATCACTGTTTGAAAAGGTATGTGAAGCACAAGCCCTCATGACATTTAAAAAGCATTTGTTTGATCATTTAATGTGTAAGAACCTAGAGACTGGCATGGATACACTGGACCAAATAGCCTCCTCCTACGCTGATGATTTATATGATTCTGTGGATGTAGAAGATCAAAGCATATCAGCAGAAAAAGTATAAAATAGGTTTTGAATACCACAGTGACAAATGGCATTTCAGTCAAGACAAAAATGGGCTGGGAATCATTAAATACAACATAGGAATTAATTTGAATGATTACCTCCTCAACGCGTTCGTGATAATGGTTGTGAATAAGTTGCCCTTCCCCAAAAAGTGCCAAGGCCATGCCAATCAAAACAAGAGAGCTATTTAGTCATATGTTAGTGACATCCATATTCTTAATAAATTATAGCCATGCAGTAAATATTTTGCTTTAGTAAAACTACACATGCTACAAGCATTTTGCTTTAGTAAAGCGACTATACAAGGCAAAAATGTTGATATTTACTGTCCAATTTGTTTAGGCTTCAACAAACCGAACAAGTTCAAAATTCGCCAGGTAGATGCATGTTCTTTCATAAACTACTATCAATCCTGTAGATATATGAAAGAAAATGTGACACTTAGAAATGTCAAATCTCTCAGAAAATGCTGTAAGTACTCTGCAAGTCAGGAAGCATCTATGGACCAAGAAATAGAGCTAGGTTTCAGGTCAAAACTTAAAGGACTTGGATCAACAATCATTAATGAGAAACCACAGGTATCTTCTGACTGGCTGAGTATTCCCAGCATTTACTGGTTTTATTTCAGATTTCAGAGATCCAGAGTTACTTTTGCTATTGAAACTTTTTAATCATGTGGTTGGAAATTCATGTCTGATTTAACCCATAGTGGAATAAAATTTTTTTAGATCACTGAATTACATTTTAAGTTTAGCATATTTTTCCTCCAGTAAACAGTGCTAAGCAATTTGATGTTAACTGGCTACTCAAAGGAGGTATCATTGTGCACAGTCTAAAGCACTTCAGGTCATTGTGCGAGCACATACTCCTTGTGATATCTGGCTGGCCAGCCAGATGTCTTCCCATTTACACAGCCACAATAAGCCAAGGTTGAAATTGGCAAGCATCCTGCCCCAACATTAAATGTAGGCATTAACTCAGTAGCTCACTAACGTGACTGCCATCTCAGCTCTACAGGTAATTAAGCTGTCGATTCTAACCACACACAGAAGCAGAGCTGTGTCACTACAACCAGCAGGAGAAAGTCATTGGACTTCAAAACCCTCAATTAGAAAAGCAAGACTACATTCAGAGATACTGAATCTATCCATTTTTCAAAGAGGGGAACGTTAAATGTGATTGACCTTACTGTGAAATTGGTAAATTGTTCATTCATGGACTTGATGCGACATCAACCAAAAGTACCTTGAAATTGTACCTTACCTTGACGGAATGCTTTTCATGGCACCATCTGTAAAGAGAATGCATATGGTGACAATTGGCATTTCAATAGCCAGTGCATGAAATATGTTCCCTTAATTTTATACTAATCTACTGTAACCAGAAATTGGAACTAAAGCTGGTTCTGAACTGAGACATGATGGCCATTTACAAAAGTGATCAATGACTTTCAATCCAAGACAATAACCAGCACAAAGCTTTAAATTTGTGATAACAGTTCTGTGCTTTTATCTTATTATGTATCATTCTAAACCTCAGATGTATTCAACTGTTCTTGACATATTTTCCAAGTGCAATGATGAAACATTTATAAAACTGATGAATGGAATGTTCTACCATTTTTATAGCATTGTTCATCAGCATAACTACATAGATCAGTTTTATCATCACTAACTACCATTGTTAAGTACCATGTAAAAATAAGGATTTTAAAAAGAAGATCATGAAGTTGGCAGGTTTTGCAGAATATTTAATTCAATCTTTTCACACTTGCTACTACTACAGGAGTGTCATTTTGAGTTTCCTTCAGTGCATTTTACATGATTGCAAAATATACAGGATTGTAGTATCAAAGTGGTGTGAGACAATCAGTACAGTTCAACTTTTATTTTTCAAATACAATGAATAATGATGTTTTCTGGTTTAGTATCTCACCATTGATAGCATAGAATGAACTTTCTATTTCCCTAATACTACAGTAACAAAACAACGTACTTTTGAATTAAGATCTGTTCAGGTAATTTCAATTAAACTTTAAAAAGAAAAATTGAAAATGAAGTTCCACACAAATGAATGGAAACTTAGCTGACATGGAAGACTTCATGACTTAACAGTTGAGTTTAAAGCTATGCCTTACACAAAAACTAGAAAAACAAACATCTTTCACCTGTCATTGCGTGACCACAAAACATTTCATGAAATGTGAACAGTGCTTTCATTGTCACAAAGGCAATTAATTAACAAACTGAAAATAAATTATGTGACATAACATTAAATGCTCAGTAGTAGCTTGTGGTATTTCAGATTTATTGCAACACTCAAGAGCCACACACATAGAATAAGCAAAATAAATCTCTGCGGTGATAGTGGGTATTTTCACTGTGAAAGAGCATAATTTACTTTGTGCTATGAGAAGTCATAACTTATGGTACTTCTATACACATGAAGCAATCATGGTTTCACCATCCATGTTGTTCCCTTGAAAGTAATTCTTTTAAAATCACTTCCTCTTGTTAAAGCTTGTATTTACGGAAGTTTGCTTACTAAGCAGTTTCAGCAAAAAAAAAGTTGAAATAAAATTTACAAAATTCATTACATTTTCAGTTCATGACGAAAATTAACATCCATATTTAAGCTACAACAGATAATGTCACACATACTAATTGGAAGACTACTAAAAAACAAAGGATACAGTGTAAGGCACGCTTTGGAAACAAGTATTCTGTTTTCAATCCGCTTACCCTTTTTGGGGGATTATTTCTTAATTGCCCGCAATTTTTAAAGAAATGTACTTAAAGGAACTTCATATGACAAATTTCTCCTGAATAGACTTTTTCTTTAAAAAGCATCATATGTAATAGATTAAGCCAAAGGGTCACTCTGGCATTTTTTGTTACAATAGTTCCACAGGCTGATCAATAGTCCAGCATTTCAGCCTTTCTTGTCAACTGCATGAACAAGCCAAAAAAGCACTCCACTGTGCCAGTTAGAAATAAATTTTTGTTCTGAGGCAGCAATCATTAAAGTAATACCTTTTTCAAATACAGGTGTCAAAATAATACAAGATCCTTGCCAAAAAGTAATTGTCAAAAGGCTTCAGATAAGATATAAAATGTAGTTGCAGATAAAAATTCACTCATTTTCCTGTAATTTTAAAGAGTCCTTCTGCTAACATGCCAATTGTTAAGCACTCTTACATTATATCATACAGACACACAATATTGAATAAAAGCAGCTGAGAGATTTACTGCATTTTACAATTTAATATGAAATTATCATGGTTAAATAACATTGGTCACAGCTACAGTTGTGATTGCTTATTACTTAAAACCATGTTGCTGTAGTCCAGTTGCACAGAATCTAGGGTGCTGGTGATGCTGTCTCAACGTTGCCTCTTGTAGATTTCCACAGGGGTTTGTAATAGATCCATCCTTCACCCTACAAAAGATAGGTCAAAGAAAAATGTTCATAATTACAAATTACAAAAGAAGATAGAGAAATTTTATACTACCAAAAGCTGTTTCAGCAGAATGGTTAGTTCACCTTCCAAGGGAAAAATCTGACAAAATAGCTGTAGAAAAGGAAAAAGAACCATCAAAAATTAATTAACTGGAAAGGGGCTCTCTTAGTCGAGTCAAAAAGAGATCTGGCCCAAGCGGCCTGAAATAACTGAAACAAAGAAAAGTAGATCACTCGGTCCTCTGAGCCCGCTCTGCCATTCAGCTGGACAATAGGAAACCTTCAAGAGATGGCTCAGTTAGAGAAGACACATAGGGACAGGATACAAAAGCATGACAATCTTCAGAAAACCCTCCTTCCAGGTGAAGCATTGATCGACTTGCATCTCTTCAATTTTAGTGTACTCTATCCAGCATCCATAGTCTTTTATATTTTTATATATAAAACAATGATAGAGTTTTAGCTGGAAAAACATGTTCAGTTCTGGCACCATATATAGAACATCAAAGCCTTAGAGGATCGAAGAGAAACTTACTAGAATTACATTTAAAAAAAAGGCACTGCAAAAACCTGAAGGAATGAAGTTTTATTTGTCAATTTGCAGGACATATAAAACATTCTTCACTTCTGACTTACTTACATATCCTCACTCCCTTTTCCAGTACATTGGTGCTATATCAGTGCCATTTCCTGTCCTCACCCTGAACCAGTAAATTTAATGAACTTTGTTCCAATTTCAACCTTTCTTTTATGACATAATCCATCTCTGATGCTTCCCTTTCTTCAATCTCTTTCCATTTTTGGGGATAGTTTAGCAGCAAGGTACAGTGACGGTGCAGCAGTTAAAAGATTGGACTAATAATCTAGAGATCTGGACCAATAATCCAGAGACCCAAGAACTAATCCCATCACAGTAACTATGGAATTTTAATTCAGTTAATAATCTGAATTTGGAAAATAAAACCCCAAATAGCCTCAGTAATGTTGCCCACAAAAACTGTTAGATTGCTGTAAGAATCCAACTTGTAGAAAAATATACACAATTCAAGAATCCTTTGTTTCACATCCTGCTGTAATTGTGCAAAGGTATTATTTATCAACAGTTGTTTATATAATTTTCCATGAATTATAGGGATATCTAAAGGTACCTCTTGATGGAAATACTTCGTCTTCCAAGGCGTCTCGGTCTCCGCACGGTGGCGTGCTTCTGACCTCTGACGTTCCTCTAGTAAGCTCTTATGTTCAGTTGCCTTTTCTATGTTTCTTGCCCTCAAAGCTTCAGTCACATGTTGCCACAAGCGTCTATTAAACATACAAATTACACTATTAGATACATTGCACTGAACTTTAAAACAATCAAATGTAGGACGTGGACACAGCTTGGAAAGCCCCCATTTATTTCCCATCTTGATTGGCACTTGAAGGTGTTCATGAATTTTCGATTTTAAAATCACATTAGTCACCCATTGCCCTAGGGTGAAGAATTCTAACCCAACAATAATGAAAGAAGGAATAGATTACTAAATAGTCAACATACATGTATGGTATGGATGCTGCATACCACTTATCAACCCAAAAAAGTAAGCCTGACTTGAGGAACATTGACCACATTCCTTTCAAAGACATTGCCAAAGTATTTTTTGAACACTCTGAAGAACCTCATAGCTAATGAAGTACTTTTGAACTACATTAACTGTTGTATGATGAAAAGTGCAGCAATCAGTTTGCATACATCACCATTCCCAAAATAACATTGAGCATGTCCAAAAAATGCTATCATGATATTAATTGGGAGGACACTGGGGGTATCTTACCAGCTCTTCTTAAAATTAATGCATAGAGTTTCTAAATGCCCACACAAGAACAACTTAATTTCTCCTCATTTAGCACATCACCAGAGAGTCAGCTTTCAATTCTGAGCTCAAGACTCAACTACACCATCGTAGAACTTTCTAACTCGGAGAAGGCAGACCCCTGGGCAAATTTGTAATTGGTGCTGGGAGTGGTGTTTAGACACGGTGGGCTTTGTGGAAGGAGAAACAGGCTTGTGAATTGTTGGGTAAGAAAAAGGAACCCACTATTTCCCATCACAGATGGAAGTGCTGCCACTGAGTAAAATGTAACTTGAAGAATAGGGGAGTTACCGCTACAGGTTTGGATAATATTTACCCCTCAATCAACATCATGCAAATAGATCAGTCATTAGCATTTTTCTTGGTACAAATTAGGTGTAACATTTCCTATATGGTACGTGACTCAGAAATCTGTTGCATGGAAAATATTGTGGTATTGGAGAGGGTGCACTGGAGATTTACCAAGGATGGAGAACTTGGGTTAGGAGGAAAAAAAGCCTAAACAATGATTTTTTTTCCTTACGGCCAAAGGAGACTAAGGAGAGACCACTTAGGTGTATGAGATTATTTGAGCCAATACAAAGAAAACTAGAAGCACCTACAGCGAAGAGGTATATAACTAAGTGACATAAATATTGATGGATTAGAGGTAGTGGAAAAAAGGTAGTTAAGAAAATTCATTTTCATCCAACAGGGAGTGGGGGCCCAAGTCTAACTGCACGCAGAAGTGGAAGCATAAATATTTAAAAAGAGTACCCAATGGGCTGTGGAACAGCTGCAAGTTATGAGGCTATGGACTGACAGCAGCAAAATGGGATTGGCCAGCACGTACTCAAAAGGTCAATGCAGTTAAGTTTCTAGGTTCTATGAATGCACTGAAAAAGTGCATTTTCTGTAACATGCTTTGGAAAGAATATGAAAAATGCTACATAAGTGAACATTTCTCCAGCTGTCTTTTCGAACACTGCTGTTTTAAGCCTGACTGCAGGTAAGAATTCCCTGATATCAGGAATCCATCAACAGACCAGGAATCTCCGCTTACTTCCTGCAGTACGAGTTTTCTCCTGCCACCAAAAAGCAGGCCAGAAACATTTTCTGGCATCCAAAAATAAAAGACTGCAATATTGGGTAAAATATAAAAGCCTGCTTAGTTCTCTGTCTAGGAGAAACCAATGTAGCATTTCAAAACGGCAAATATTCCATTTCTCAACACTAACAGGTATTTTAAGAGCACTCTAAGGTATGTGTTGCTAAGAGCAACAACAGGCCAGTTTGGAAGAGTAAATGGCATCATGTTGATCAATAATGGAGAACATTTAAAAATCTGGTACATTCTAAAATAATTGCTCCCTGTCCCATTGATTAAGTTAACAATGGTACAGTGCAGGTAAAATATCCTATTTTCCAGCCCACCACCCACAACCCACCACCCCCCAATCATAGATAGTGGTCCCATTTCAACTATGTAATATGCTTACTTGAGATCAAGAGAATGAAGATGCTAGGGAATAATATGTTTTATTGGTTTTGGCAAAAATCCTTTCACTATTTAAATATATATGGAAAGATAAAACGCAGAGTGATTCTTTCACCATTTATTTGCTTTACAGATATCTGCCAAAATAATGTGTAACACCAGCGAAAATATCTGGCTTCAGCCCTCGGAAACATGAGCAACATTGCACTGAAGTGGAATAACTAATCCAGGTTAGACAATAAAGCTCATGTGGCAATCAACAGCTTCAGCAAGAAACTGTAGCAAAGCCAAATCAGTATCCAGATATGTTGGAGAGCAGAGGGGGGAGTGGGGGATCAATGTCTGGTACATCTCTAATGTGTCACCATTCCTAGTAATTACTACTGATCACAACTGTTGAACAAGTGTAAAAACAGTTCTGAAAAGTTCAAGGCAAATTAAAAAGACTCCCAAATTGTATATTAAAAAGTAATGGATGTATGTAAATTTAAAGTATGAAATGCATTTGCATTCAAGTGTGCAGGATATTTTCTGCAATAATTGGTGCGTGATTTGTGGCTGGTCAACAATTCCCACTGGTAACATTATTGTAGTTCCAGAAATTACTGTTCTGAACGCCATGAGATTAATTTCTTTACCTGGATTCAAAAGGGCCTTGTTTCTTAGTAGGTCGCACTCGCTTTCTGGTGACAGGGAGTTTAGTTACATCTATGGCCCTGGTGTCTCCATTGCTGTAAGTGAATTCAAGCACACCATTCCATTCACCCTGCACTCTGCATACAACAGTGTTTGATGTATTGTGCTTTACTTCAGCTGTCACTCTGAAAAAGGAAGTTGCAAAGTACCATATCACATAATTATCCCATAACACAGATTTATATTGAAGCTAAAAAATCAACTTCAGTTCTAACATCATCCTATGCTATGAATTTGACAGTGGCTCATCATGTAGAGCTGCTGCCTTGCAATTCCAATGACATACATTCAATCCTGACCCTGGTGCTGTCCATGTGCAGTTTGCATGTCCTCCCTGGGACTGTGGATTTCTTCCAGATGCTCTGGTTTCCTTCCACAACCCAAGGATGTATGGATTGGTAAGTTAGTTGGCCACAGTGAATCTCCCTTCATGTATATGTGAGTGGTAGAATCTGCGGTGTTGATGGGAATGCGGGGAGAAGGGCCTGTTTGCATGATGTATGGTTCTATGACTTTAATACAAAAACAAATCAAAATATTGAGACACAACAATTAAATGCAGAACTGAACACCCTGAGCTTCTGCTTCAGTTGTTGTTTGCTGTATGTAACTTCTGGTGTAAAGACTTATTAATACAAATGGACAACATTAACTTTCATCTCTAAAGTTTAGGCAGACTGTGATTTTGCCTTGGCTGCTATCTCAGTCCCAACTTGTGTGATTGATGAGCTAGAGCAGGTCACAATTATTTCAGCAGTTTCTTTCTCCCTTACCCCAAAACCCACTTATGGTTCTATTAGTTCACTTCCAAACTAACCCACCCCCACACACACCTATTTTCAGGCTGCTTGTTCAATATGATCTTCTTTTCAAACACACCAGTCCCCGCCTCAAGTTGTCCTCTCCATCCTATCAAACTATTGCCCACTCTCTCTCTCCATTGTTGTACAGGAGTACAAAAGCATCATTTTCAATCTCCACTATAAACTCTGTTTCATCGTCAATGGCTTCATCTACTTGCCCTGCTTACTTAGATAGCATGGATCAACCCCAGTATTTTGCCTGATGCCAAGTGGAGCTTCAAACACAAACCCTGTCAACTCCCAATTAATGACGACTCAGCAAAATTGCCTAGTATCACTTCTACAGTTTCCAACACCAATTTTTACTAATCTCAAATCTTTCACCCTCTACAAACTTCAGCCACTCAAAACTGTTGCCACCTATGTTCCATCCCACCATCAAACCCATTTTTGCTAACTTACATGGAGTGCCCACTCATTAACGTACCAAATTGAAGTACTTTTTGATATGTTCAAATGTCTCCTCTTTATCTCTGCCAATTTCTTTGCCAATCACTGCATCCCTTTTAGCTGTCTTGGCAACTCCTCACATTTTTACAACTCGTTGGAAGAACCTTCATGCATCGTGGCCCTAGACTCTGGAAATACTCCTTTCTGCATCTGATTTTGTATTATTAAATCACCCTTTTAACCAGCCCAATCTTACTTTGGGAATTGTTCCACTTGTTTTTCCTCCATGAAGCATCTTAGAATGTTGTCCTGTGTTAATAGTCAATACAAGCTGCTGTCAGCAGTGTAATATTTCAGTATTTCTAAACATATCATACTGACCACTCCGCCAAACAGCTTTGCAGATCTGATCTTCAGCCTTTGTCTGAAAAGATCCACAAGTGTTCATGCAGAGTGTGTGTGTGTGTGTGTGTGTGTGTAATATATACATAAAATATATACAGACAATTTTATATACGTAAACCCACATATATAAAAAAACAAAGTTCAAGTGTAAATGTTACCATGAAGACTACTGATGCCCATAAGGATAACTGTACCTGTGAAGTTTTCCACCATAAAATGGCTTTGTGTGAAATGTTATAGCTGCAGAGTAACCAGTCTTTGCACAGTTGACATTAACTTTCCCTCCTAGCTCTACCCAAGGAACAGTTAAAATAGAACGAGCATAAGCACAAGGAAGGGTAAAGGTGTACTCCTCTCCGTGGTCCAAGAGACACAGAAGACCTAAATGATAAATGGATATTTATTAACAACCTTTAAATCAGAATCTCATCTGTTAAAATACAACATAATAACAGAAAATTCTGGAATTACTCAAGTCACACAGCATCTGAGGAAGAAGAACCAGAATTAACATTCCAGATTGACGATTTTTTGCTGGAACTGAAATGAATCCTATAGTGGGGCAAGGCTCATTTTGATGGCATTATGCAGGAACTTGCATGGGTCAATGGGTGAGGCTATTAGCAGGTAAAGGGACATCTGGTAAGTGGAAGGCTTTTAAAAGTGAGATAAGGAGAGTTCAGGGCCAAAATGTTTCTGTTAGAATGAAGGGCAGGACTGGCAGAATTAGGAAATCCTGACTGATGAGGGATATTGTGGCTCTGGTCAGGAGAAAAGAGGTGGCATATGTTACGTATAGGCAGGAAGGATCAAGTGAATCTCCTAAGTACAAGGGATGTAGGAGTACACCTAAGCAAATCAGGAGGGCAAAAAGGGCACATGAGGTATTCTTGGCAAATAAGGTAAAGGAGAATCCCAAGAGATTCTATATTAAGAGCAAAGAGAGAGAATAGGTCCCCTAAAGGATCAATGTGGTCATCCATGTGTGGAGCCACAGGAGATGGGCAAAGTCTTAAATATTTCTTGTCTGTATTTACCATGGTCATGGAAACTAGGGAACTCAGGGAAGAGAACAGTGATGTCCTGAAACATAATTGGCACTACGAAAGGAGGTGCTGGTGATCTTGAGGTGCAAAAGGTGAATAAATCCCTGGAGCTTGAGTGCATATCCTAAGATGCAGTGGGGAAACAATGGAGAAATTGTGGCCCTGGCAGACAAGGGTGAGGGACTGGGAGACTGGAATGTTGTGTCTTTATTTAAGAAGGACTTCAAGGTAAGCCAGGGAACTATAGGTCAATGAACTTAACATCAGTGGTGGGAAAATTACTAGAGAGGATTCTGAAAGACAGGATCTGAAAGGCAAGGACTGATTAGGGATAGTCAGCATTGCTTTATGTGTGGGAAATCATGTCTCATAAATTGGATTGAGTTTTTTTTTTGAAGAGATAACCAAGATGATTGAGGAGGGCAGCATAGTAGTCTAGTATGGGATGAAGATGTAGAGGGATTGAATATCCATGTGAAAATTAGCCAGTTAGGCCTAGGAAACTAGAAGCTGTCAAACTGTAGACGGTGTCAGAAAAGTCAGTGACGCAAGTGGGAAGAGACTGGACAGGGATGGAAGAATAGAATCAAGGCAAGAAGGAAAAGCTTCTGTGAGAGAAGAACAGACCAAAATGATGGATTTACTGGGACAGTCCTGTGGGTCTTGGGAGGCAGTAGAACCAGGCTGTGCACGATTAGGGAATCATGAGGTCGAAGGCCATGGAAGGAAGATCACCAAAGGAAATGAGGTAATTGATTGCATGGAAAGGGATGGTCTAGTGGGGTCATGGACAGGAAGGCAATATGAGGAGATGGCATTCAACTTTTGCAAAGGTCGAGGTCAGTTTCTCTAAACAACAGCATCTTTGACAGGTGAGATAATAAACCTTTGCTGCATTCACTCCATGACAAGAACATCTTTCCTCACACAAAACTCTAGATGGGAATCTCACCAAAACCCTGTACAACTGCAGCAAGATATTTTTGTTCCTCTATTCAAATCTGCTTGCAATGAAAGCCAACATACCATTTAACCAGAGGGAGAAAACAGAAATTGTAAACACAAAAATGCAGCTGTATCCATAAATCTTAATATTGTTCAGGAATGGAGGATTTGAACTAGCAGCAGATCCATAGTATGTGGAAGAAACTATACAAAGAATGCAAGATTATTTCACTGATACACATTCTAACATATCATGTAACATACTTAGTGAGCAGAACTTTTATGTATAATGATCACAGTTCTTTCATATTAAGAAATCTTAAATTCAAGGCCAAGTACAGCCAATTTGGTAAAAAGAACCATCTTAACCTACACTGCAGCTGAACATAGTGCAACAGAAATACCTGCCTTAATTGGCTTACATTCTGCAGGCGTTTATGATATTTCAAGTCAGCCAAAGTTGCAAACGTTTCATAACACTTTACCTCTATGTGCTCATTCTCCTTTCTAGGTGGTTAACCTACCAGTTACATACTACAAAACCTTAACTATAACTGCCACGAGAAACACCAAAGAGATTCACAGTCATAATGCCACCACTTTGGGCCGTTGGCAAACACAGATTTTTCAAGCTGTCAGTCTAATCTCAGGATAGTTAGTTTCCCGACTTCCTTCTACCTTCAGACTCTTGTGTGGCGCCAGAGTATAACAAAAGCAAAATATATTTTGGAAAATTGGAGATTCCAAAATATCTGAATGGACCCTTCCCACAAATTTTGACAAATAGTTATCTCCCTAGTGTTTCACTAAATTTATTATCTCATACACTGGTTCTACACTGAGCTGCAAGAGAAAGGGTGTCCAAAATGCCATAACACCATTGAAATGGTATAATTGATTAGCAGGTGGAGAGGCTTGTCAAGAAGTAAAACTTTTTGAAATGGCACTCTTGAAGGACTTTGACAGAAGTAATTTTTCAATTCCTGATCCACAAATTCAGAAAAAGTCACACACCTTTAGACTGTACCCTACTGAACCCTCATTAACCTTGATGCTGACACTCCAGTAGAATTTCATCCATGTCAAACTTTGGATCAGGCAAAGCTTTAAAAGATGCATAACTGTACATGCCAATAAATTAGGGATCATAGGAAATACTTCACACTTCCAAATCCAGACCATCTAATACAAACTATCACTGAGTTGAAATAACCTACATGAGCTCTACCAAATAGCAAGAAGGGGCCCCTTTGAACACCATTGGAAAGGTGACTACAGTTAAGGTATCCAATGATTTCTGGTGAAAGAATTGTATCAGTAAGTCTGTTACCAATAGTAGCTTGTCATCATTCATAACTTTCAAGCTGTATAAGGAAATTATGCTCCCACCAGCTTCAATTTTGGTTCCACTTTCTCCAACAGCCTACAACGTGAATGGAAAAAAAAATCTCTGTAGAATTTGAAGTGATTGCACTAGTCCTGCGAATATTCCAAAGCCCTAATAATCTGGCTTCAGGACATAATTATTCCAATAATGATGCCTTAGTATTTGAATTATGAGGAAAGACGCTGAAAGAATCTCAGTAGCAAATCTAGTAAGATGTCATGCTGCCATCTGTCCTGGAAATATTTGCAAAACCAGTTTTTTTTTGCTAACATGGGGGGGGGGGGGGTGTCACCAATTAATGTCAAATGTGAAAAACAAATTCAGTCACACAATGCTGAAGTAATGATGTATAGGTATAAGCATTTAGCTGAACTAATGAATCATTATGACTTGAGTTAGTACCTAGATTTACTCTTTTGGTGGATACTTTCCAGGGAGATGACCTTTGTACTTCCAGAGCTTGTAATCGTACTGACAGAACCATCAAATAACCATATTGGAACAAATGTGAAAGTCAACAAAGGCAAACTTCATTTACTTCACAAGAAAACATATCTAGAATTAACAGGTGCTAAAGTCAAAAAATCATGAATTCTTCAAAAAAATTTACATCTTTTGCAAATTACGTATATGAAACTGCAACGTTGACTTGCTTTTTCAAGAAAATGCATGATATTAAAGCTCTGATGGGAATAATTCTGCTGACAGTATTTAACAGAACTGTACAGTATTCTGAGGCTTGCTCATTTCTTTTTTGGTACAGTCACATGAATAATCTATGAATACCAACACATCTTAGGGACTTGGTCCTAATGACTTTTCTCCATCATGACTTGGCCGATCATACAGTATTTAGAGAATGCTGGAATTAAGGATCTGGAAATGAAAACTCTGTGAATCTAATAATCTTGAAAATGCAAAGCTCAAACAACTGAATCAAAATTATGATACCTAAACCATGGCATTTGTTTTAATAGGTATTTGTAATAAGACAATGACTCAGCTCCAAAATATTTCTAAGTAGGCCAAATAACTTAGCCCCCTAATTATTTTGAAAAAGAACATAAATGTAACTAGTTTTAGATATAATCAACAAATTAATCTAAAATAATAAACCATTCAGGACATTTGAACCATAGAATGAGATCTTCTCCTGCTATCCATTATTAAACATCAACCTGGCTTTAGCTTCACATTCACTGCCCACACACTAACCTTTGGCAGCCACACTGGATAAATTGAGCTCAAGCTGGAGTGGTCTGTGAGCATCCACTATGATGCCAAAACATTATGATGGATTTTTGACACATGCTGTCAAAGGCCTTCTCAACTGTTTCCAAATGTTTTTGGGGATCAGAGATATTTAAATAGTTGAAAGAGGTGAAAACAATTGTTTGAAAAATAACATTCAACTAATGATTATTATTTTTAATTTTCTAAAATAAAGAAAAAAAATCCCCTCTTACCTCTTCCATCCAGGAGCCCCATTCAAGTGTATGGCAGAGCCCTATTCATGGCAGGTGTAAAGCCGAGGGGCCAATTACAAAATATATGCATGTCCTCAGCTCAGCATGGTTAAGTTCTGGCCCAAGCTCAGCATTGGACTCTGCCCCTGGATTCGGAAGCACTGGCAGCTGACCCATAATGAGAATGTTTTCAGCAGTCCCCTATTAAAGCTTCAGCAAGGGGCAAGTACATTTTTTCCCAATGTTTAAGTATTATGTAATATAGGATAATAGACTTCAACCACTTCCTGATATAGGAACAGGATGAATAATAAAGTGACATATCAATAGTTCTCTCATTGGGATAGCATTAAATCAAGTTTTGATTCAAAATATTTTTGTGTGAAATGTTCATTTGAACCTGTCAGATTGCTATTATTATTTTCCATTTTTATTGCTAGATTTTTGTTAGATTCTAGCATTTCACACAAAAGTTATATTATCCTAAATCTATAAAACAAGCAGATCACATATCTTCATGTGAACATACAAATTAGGTGCAGAAGGCTACTCAACCCTCAAGCTTGCTCTGCCATTAATAAGATCATGACCGAGCCAATTCTAATCTCAATTCCACATTCCCATTTAACTGCCTTTCTTTCCCCTGCTTATCAAGTATCTAAGTACCTCTAACTTAAATGGTATTCAATGACTCGCTTCCTCAGAGTGGTGGAAGCAGAATTCCAAAGATTCGAGACGCTTGGAAAAAGTTTTTACTTCATTGCTACTTGAGAACTCAAATGTAAACCTACTACTTGGGTAACGTGTACAACCTGAAATTTGCCATAGTTCTCCCATATGGTCTTAGATTAAAGCCTTTGAAAAGTAGTAATACTTTCAATAAAGAGATAACTTTGTTTAGTACAGCAAATGAAGTTCCAACATTGCCTCCTTGGGTACAAAACTTAAAAAAAAAACAAATTCTTTCAGTTGGGGAGCAAATGATTCTCAAGATTGCTTCAATAAAACACATTCCTTCATTCCTCTTTAGCCATTTTCACCATTGCCAAAATTGGTTCACAGAAAAGGCATGTAGACTAATCTGTTCTTGGATCAGATCACTTCAAGCACAGTTAGTTAAAAAAAAAATTATAGACAGCAGTTTATAGATGTATCCTGCCATTCCCCATTTACTGTTTGATATCTCTTCTTTTCACAATCTTGTTAATCTTTTAACTATGTACAAGTTTTTCTCCATGACACTTGACTGATAGCAGAAGTTATTTGAAGGATCGTGACCACTCATATTTTTTCCCTAGGATCATAGGACCCAAAAATCATTACATCACTCCTTAAAGCAACAGGTGCATGCTTCATTGTGCTTTTGGGGCTTTTCACATTAAGCTAATTCTAGGTTCCAATCAAATACTACAAGACACATATATAGCTTACAACTATTGTATTAGCATCAGCTAATAGCACCCATAACACTTGAAAAAGAAATTCAACTATTTTTGTCAATAACCCAGTTACTGTAATTTTGCTGTTTCAAAATATTGTCCCAATTTAATAAGAGGCACTTTGCTCACATTTCTCACTTTGAGACAGAAACAATTGCTTCTTACCTTCTCCAATCATTACAACTCCAATAGACATGCCCATGAACTTGCTTTTTGTCCATACATGAGTGTTTGCACATATGTTTTTCTCTTCACACTCTACATAAAATCCTGAAACAGGTGGATGATGAGACACCTGCTCTGACACAAATCTTAAAAGATAGTCTGACTGGCCTCTTCCCTCTGAGCCATCAGAACACTCTGTCTTCTGCAGACAACTCTGTGATGAGGTATAACATGATTTACTGCTTGTGTTTTTTGGTACGTTCCATGAGCAGTGAAATGTTTCACCAATAATTGGATTGTATGGTTTCTTAGCCACGGCTCCTTTACGGCCTTCATGGAATGAGGTGAGGTAATACTCAACAAAGCGGATCATTCTCTCTTCAGGAGTAGCACCATCTGTGATAGCAATGAAGAGGTCTGGATGGGACATAAAATCTGCATACATCTCCAGTAATGAACGTTTTTCCAGTATAAAGGTTGGAAGAACCACCTACAGTGGAAACAGAAAACCAAATGTTTAAATGCACCCTAAATATGGCTTCAAATTTGGTAGTTTTACTAAATGATATCCAGCAAATAATAACACTTCACAAGGTAATTATGGATTAGGTAAGTCAATTTTGTTCATCTTGACATGTCACTGAAGTTCCTTTACTAACAGCATAAAGTTTCATTGCATAGCCCTTCATAAACAAAGTCAGAAGGCAAATATGCTCATCATGCATGTGGCTCCCTCCTTGTAGCCAACTGCTAACCAATTCATACCTTGCCTTTTCCTCGTAGGCTTGAATTTTAATATATATAATACTTCCTTTGGAAATAGGCTTTTGAAGCCACTTCCACAATCCTTGCAAGAAATACAATCCACTCCTTTACTTGTGATAGTAAAAAAAAACTCCCCTTTTTAAAAATTTTCTTAAACACATCCTCTGATTATAGATCCACCTGCTGAAGGAAATACCTTGCACCTATGCTATTACATAAGGCTTAAGTAGATTGGAATTTAACAACCTGCTTGTTTTTTGTTCCTACATCACTGTAAAAAAAAAGTTAAAAATAGCATCAGATATTTAATAAATTTAAGAAGAAAGTTATTATTTAGTATTTTGGAATACATGCCCATACTTGTACGAAATAGTTATTTCCCTTCATTGCATATATTTGTTTAGCCTACAATTATAACAAAAATATTTATGTACCCACATTTGTGCCTTTTAAACAATCCAAGTCCAGTATTATGCATTTTATTTAAAAGGAATTTATTTTATACAAGCATTTCATGCTTTTTCTATCCCAAATCAAAAGTTCCCAATAAATAAATAAATACATAAATAGATGGTGGGGTTGTGAATAGTGAGGATTATCATCAAAGGATACAGCAGGATATACATCAGTTGGGCATTTGGGTAGAGAACTGGCAAATGGAGTATAATTTGGACAAGTGTGAGATGTTGCATTTTGGGAGGCAAAACGCAAGAGGAAAGTATACAGTACATGACAGGATCCTTAGGGGCATTGATGTACAGAGGGATCTTGAGGTGCCAAGTCCATAGCTCCCTGAAAGTGGCAACACAAGTGGATAGGGTGGTAAAGGCGGCATAGAGCATGCTTGCCTTCATCAGTCAGGGTGAGAGTATAAAAGTCAGGATATCACACTGTATAAAACTTTGGTTAGAACACAATTGGAGTCTTGTGAGCAGTTCAGGTTGCCACACTATAGGAAGGATGTGGAGGCTTTGGAGAGGGTGCAGAAGACGTTCAGCAGGATGTTTTCTAGATTGCTAGATTGGAGAGAATTAACTACATGGAGCAGTTGGACATACTTGCATTGGTTTCTCTGGAAAGCTGTAGGTGGAGGGGGCGACCTGATGAAAGTATATAAAATTTACGAGGGGCATAGATAGGGTAGATAGTCAGTCTTTTCCCCAGGGTGGAAATGTCAAATATGAGAGGGCATAGGATTAAGACGAGAGGGGGAAAGTTTAAAGGAGATTTAAGAGAACGTTTTTTTGTACACAGAGATGCCTGTAGATGTCTGGAACATACTGCAAGGGGGGGGGGGGGGGATAGGAGCAGATATGGTGGCAATGTAACTGGATCCTTGACTTTCTAACAAACAGACCACAATCAGTGAGGATAGGCAGCAATACCTTCTGCACGATTATTCTCAACACTGGTGCTCCACAAGGCTGCGTCCTCGGCCCTCTACACTCATGACTGTGCAGCCAGGTTCTGTTCTAACTCCATCTACAAGTTTGCAGATGATTGTAGGCTGTATCTCAAACAGCGATGAGATGGAGTACAGGAAGGAGATTGACAGCTTTGTGGAATGGTGTCATGACAACAACCTTTCCCTCAATGTCAACAAAAGAGCTGGTCATTGACTTCAGGAAAGAGGGTGGTGTACATGCACCCATCTACATCAATGGTGCTGAGGCAGAAAGGGTTGAGAGCTTCAAGTTCCTGGGAGTGAACATCAACAACAACCTGTCCTGGTCAAATCACGTAGATGTTATGGCCAAGAAAGCTCACCAGCGGCTCTGCTTCCTCAGGAGGCTAAAGGAATTCTGTTTGTCCCCTTTGACTCTCACCAACTTTTACCGATGCACCATAGAAAGCATCCTATCTGGATGTATCACGGCTTGGTACAGCAACAGCTCTGCCCAGGACCGCAAGAAACTGCAGACAGTTGTAGACACAGCCTAGCGCATCACGGACACCAGCCTCCCTTCCTTGGACTCTGTCTTTACCTTTCATTGTCTTGGCGAAGCAGCCAGCATAATCAAAGACCCCACCCACCCAGGACATTCTCTCTTCTCTCCTCTTCCATTGGGTAGAAGATACAGGAGCCTGAGGGCACGTACCACCAGACTTAAGGACAGCTTCTACCCCACTGTGATAAAACTATTGAACAGTTCCCTCATACAATGAAATGGACTATGACTTCACGATCTACCTTGCTGTGACCTTGCACCTTATTGCACTGCACTTTCTCTGTAGCTGTGACACTTTACTCTGTACTGTTATTGTTTTTACCTGTACTACATCAATGCACTCTGTACTAACTCAATGTAACTGCACTGTGTAATGAACTGACCTGTATGATCAATATGCAAGACAAGTTTTTCATTGTACCTCGGTACAAGTGACAATAATAAACCAATACCAACATTTAAGGACGACTTAAAAACAGGCAGGAAATATAGGGATACAGACCATGTGCAAGCAGATGGAATTAATTAGATTGGCATGGTGGTCAGCACAGATATGGTGGACCAAAAGGTCTGTTCCTATGCTGTACTGTTCTATGCTCCCCCCTCCAAGTTAGCCAACAGCAATAGGAGCTCATTTACATGTCTGAATTCCTAAATTACACTAAATTGCCTGGCACAATGAACACAATTAATTTCTCTACTTGTATGGACTTGAGATGCAAAGTATTGCTTTTTCTGTGTGCGTGAACAGAATACCGTTTGTTTGAGATAGGTAACATGGACAATACAATCAACAGCTTTCTGAACTTAAAAGTCTAGTTGTTTGAACCCAATTGAAAAGCTGGTGTTAAATTACAGTTTCAACTACAAGGTTTGTGAACATGCTAACCAAACTTGTTTAATTTTATGCACATATTCTGGGAACAGATGAATTAACATCTTGAGGCAGTTTGGCTGGTTTTGTGCGCTTTTTCACACTAATAATTCTTGGCTCTCAAGAATGGAATATTGTTTTTCACACATGCTTTTCTCCTCACAATGAAACAGAAGAAAAAGCGTGTCCAATTAGCAATCGCTTACAATCCCAGACCCCAACTGCAATCAATTTTTTCCTTCCTTCCACATTCAACTTTAAACTATCAAATACTCTTAACTCAAAAAATCATATCTCAGTGTTTCCTTCCTCCTAGAATATTCAGACATTTTGAATTTCAAGCTTTGGCTCATCTAACCACTATTTACTGATTCACATATAGTCTTTTCCAACCTTGTTGCTGTGTAAAAGTTCCTTCACACTGAGCACCCTTTTGTTTTGAAAAATATCTTGAAATACATTACATGTCAAGGGACAGCCTTTAATGCAGCTGATCTCTTTCTATCTGGGTCTGGAATCATGTACGGAAGGAAGTGGGAGAGGGGATAGGGAAGGTGAACAAACGGAGAAGAAATGCAGGTGGATAAGTATGTGGGTGATGGGCAGATGGAACCCGATGGGGGATGGTAATGTTTGGGTAATTAGTACTGGAGGGATTTGGGGAGGTGGTGGGGGGGGGGGGGGTGGAGGAGGGAGGAGAAATGTGGTGCCAAAGATAAACAGAGAACCTGGGTGGACTGGTGGGAGTGGGAAGGGAATACACGGTGCAGGTTACTCAACATTGGAAAATTCAATGTTCGCATCATTGTGTTGTAGGCTATCCAAGCAGAATAATGAGCTGTTGTTCTTCGAGTTTGTGTTTGGCCTCATTGTGGCAGTGAAGGAGACAGAGGGCAGACAGGTCATTGTTGGAATGGGAAGGGGAGTTGAAGTGACATGCAACTGGAAGCTCAAGATGGTCATTGAGGACAGGGTGCAGGTGCTCTGCAAAACAGTTTATGCTTTGTCTTGCTGGTGTAGAGCAGACCACATCATCAGTACCGAATGAAATAGACCAGGTTGGAGGAGGCGCATGTGAATTTCTGCCTTTCCTGGAAGGGTTATTTTTTTTGGGTCCCTGGATGGTGGTGAGGGCGGATGTGAAGGGGCAAGTGTTGCACCTCCTACGGTTGTAGGGGAAAATGCCAGGGTCAGGGGTGGGTGGATGGATGGACCAGGAAATCACGGAGACAGTGATCCTGCGGAAAGCAGAAAGGGGGTGGAGAGAGGAAGATGTTACTGATGGCAGGATTCCTTTGGAGCTAGCGGAAATGGCAAAGGATGATATGCTAGATACGGAGGCTGGTGGAGTAAAAAGGTGAGGACAAAAGGAACTCTATCTGTGTTCTGCGGGGGAGAAGGGTGGGGTGATGACTCCATCAGCTATAGAAGAGGGAAGCCACGTCTCCGGGAGGAGAACATTTCATAAGTCCTAGAACGGAAAAACTCATTGGGAACAGATACAGTGGAGATGGAGGAACTGAGAGAAAAGGATGGCATTCTTTCAGGAGACAGGGTGGGAGGAGGTGTAGTCAAGGTAGCTATGGAAGTCAATGGGTTTATAGTAGCTATCGGTGGATAGTTTGTAAGGACACATCTGCACCTCCTCAAATCTGTCCTACTGGTCTATTGTGTTTAGTGCTCATGATGTGGCCTCTTCCACATCAGTGAGACCATGCAGAGACTAGCCAACCGTTTTGCAAAGCACCTGTACTCTGTCCGCAACAGTCATCTTGAGTTTCTGGTTGTATGTCAATTCAACCCCCTTCTCATTTCCACACCAATCTGTCTATCCTTGGCCTCCCTCTTGGCCACAGTAAAGCTACAAGCAAAGTAGAAGAACACCATGTCACTTGTGTAGCCTACAACTCAACGGTATAAACATATAATGTTCCAATTTCATGTACCTCACACCCCATGTTCATTACCCACACCAACCAGTCCATTCAGGCTCCCTCTTCCCTTTGTTTTCCTTTTACAACCCCCCATGTCCCCCCCACCTCATTACCCAGACTTGTTTACTCTCCCCTCACCTGGTTCTATCTGCGTATCACCCACATACCTATTCACCAGAGTTTCTTCCCCCTTGGTGACCTTCCCTATTCCCTTCCTCACTTGATTCCACCTGCCCATCATCCCTCTTTTATCACCTACCAGCCTCCATCTCACTCCTCCCTTTCACTTCTATATACTGACTGTCTTCCTTCTACATGCTCAGTCCTGATACAGGGTTTCGACCCGAAACATCGACCATCCCTTTGCCACCACAGATGCTGCTTGAACCCGCTGAGTTCTTCCAGCAATTTGTTGCTTGCTCCAGATTCAAGCATCTGCTGTCTTGTGTCTGTATTATAAGTCTGTGATGCTAAAAGCAAAACACACGTGCAAAAAAGTCTTCATAGCACTTGAAATATTGCAAGTTGTCATGCTTACCACAATAATAAATAATACACTATGTACTTACTCTTGTCAAATCCATACCAAGCTTCAGCTGAGATAACAAGTGTAATATCACACTACGCTGTTCTTCAACAACTTCAAGATCATCTTCCTCCTCATCCTCAACAGTATCTTCTGTTTCATCATCTGGGTTTATTTCTTCAGGTTCCTATAGACAAAATTATGTTAATAAACGTGATGGACAGAACTTTTTCTTTTGAGATGATTTTAAAAGTAAGCATCCTAGAAGAGATTCTTTAGGTTATGTACCAATATGCACGTGATGAAAGGAACCAGTATTTCGGCTTCTCTATCTTGAATTGCAGATCCTAGGACATAGGATTTAAAAGGACTTCATCTAAAAACCCATAGCAAAAAACTTTAATATCAACTTGTACTTAAAATTCCTAATGTATATATTAGACTATTGTAAAATAAAGGCCAAAATGTAATATGGTAATATTGTTAATTTTAATTTTATTTTCCCCAGTATTGTTCTTGATCAGAAACCTGGTGGCTTGCCTTCTGGCAAATCATGTCATTAGTCATTTTTAATTATACAAACCTGGAGAGTGGGGTTCAATAATCTACCAAAGAAGCCATTATACATCACTATGTAATAGGTATCCACAAATCTACATTACCAGACTAAAGCTGTGAGTGAGTACAAGTGAAAATCTTGGCACATTTAAGCAGATATTGGCTCACTGACCAGAGACCAGTTTTGATCTGGGGCCTTTCCAGTTGACTGTATGATTTACATTCTTTGTACCATAGCAATGAAAACCCCCAAGGTTACAATTCCTGTATCAAGTGTAACTATAATATGAAGAAAATAGTGAAGTAAAATGGGAAATTCCAATGCACTTGTAAAAATGGACAAGAGGATATTTGGAATACTCTTTGTGGTGGTAGAAGAATTGTTAGAATATAAACTATTTGACCATAATAACCAATGAAGATAAAGTGAAGGATGAAACTTAAAAGGAGAATTAAGAAGCAAGTAATAACTGCAGTGCATCAGCCATTCACTGAATACGAGGAAACTGATGCACATTTCTAGCTTGTACATCAAGTTAAAAAGCACTGGAAAGCAAGGAGGAACAATCCTGCATTTGAATAGCATCTTTCACATCTTCAGGACATCCCACAATGCTCCACAACCAATAACTTGCAAGAGACTTATGAACTTCTGCCCTTTGCAGAGATGTGCTCACCCAGAGTGCATAGTTTTTTTTTAAAAGAATTTTTTTTAAAACACTCAGAGGGTGGTTGAAAACTGGAACACACTTCCTAAGGGGGAGCGAAGGTAGGTACTCTCACAAAATATCAGTACTTATAGGAGCGCAAGAAATGCCATGGTATTGAAGGCTATGGCTGAATGCTGGAAAATGGCATTGGTATAATTAGATATTTGATGGCCAACACAGCCATAGTGAACTGGAGGGCTGATTTCCATCCTGTACGACTTTATATGCATATTTATTTTCCCTCCTGGGTGAAAAAGAACAACTTTAGGACAGGCTAGGCAAACCACAATTGTGTTTCCTGATGTGTTCATTTTTAGGTTCTTACATACACTGGTTCACAATTGATAACTCATTAAATAACTTTAAAATAAATTATTCATTTTTTTCCTGAATGATATCTCCTGACTTTCTGTTCAATAATAACTATATAGTGATTCATAAATAGTTGGGAATGTAATCCTTAAACTTTGTTCAATGAAATCTGACATAAGTTAATTAAATTAGAAGAGAATAAGTAAACAAGGTTGAGAAACAAACATTGTTTTGTGGAACATAGCCACTAAATCCTGCACAGTATTGGCAAGGGACTGCGACATGAATTTGACAATAAATAGTTACAATTTTAAATAATATTCCAACTATTAATGAATGTTGACAAGCAGAAAAACTGTACACTAGAAATCCAAAATAGAAAACGATGGAAGAAAAGTAGATCAGGTTACATTTGTGAACAGCAAAACAGTCAATGTTTTAGTTCCATGATCTTTCATCAGAACTATGAAAAGTTGGAAATAAATTTAAGTTGCAGTGAAGATGGAGTATTAAGGAGAACAAAAGGGAATATTTATGATAGGGTGGAAACCAAGAGAGATTAAATGACACAATCTATTGGAACCAGCTGAGAGAGGGCGGCGAAGGTGTGTTAACTGCAACCCGTCTGTCTAGATGTATAAATAGAAGATGAGTGAGAACAGAGGAGAAAATAAAAACAATGCCGAAACTGGAGATACAGAACACCGCAGTTGCTGAAAATGCAAAATAAAAGAGGATAGACATAGCTAGCAGGTCAGGCAGCATCCGTGGAGAGAGAGAAAAACTGACTTAATGTTACAGGTCAAAGATCTTTCATCAGACCTGGTCATTTCTGACACAAACTGGATAGATGATTCTTTGAAATTGTTGAATTCAACATTGCATCCCAGGGCTGTAATGTGCCTCATCAGGAAATAAAATGCTCTCATGTGAGCTTACATAGGGAACACTGTTACATTGTTGGAACAGTGCAAGAGCCAAAGGCAGAGATCAGAATGGGATGGAGAACTAAAAGTGACAGTCAACTCAAAGCACAGAACCACCCTTGATAATACACAAAGGTATTTTGTAAATTGGTCATCCAATATGCAATTGCCTTCCAAGATTAGGGGAGACCACATCATTGTCATTGAATGAAGGATATTCAATTTGAAGCAGCGCAAATCATTCACTGCTTCACCTGAAAGGAGTGACTCCAGATAGTGGGAAAGGAAGAGGTAAAAGAGCAGATGTTGCATCTCGGGCGGTTGCATGGGAAGGTAAACTGAAAGAGAATGAGTGTTGATGAAGAGTGAACCAGGGAGCTGTGGTGTGAATGGTTCCTGTGCAATGCTGAAAGGGGACATGATGGGGGAGATTTGTCTGGCAGTGGATTCAGCTTGAAGGTAGCAGCATTAAGGAGGATGATCTGTTAAATGTGGAGGCCAGTAGGATGAAAGGGGAACCATATTCCTGTCCTGGGTGAGAGGAGAGGCAAGAATTGTGACAAATGAAAAAGACACAGTTGACAGCTTTGTCAACTTGGAGGAGAAGCTGCGGTTGAGGAATCACTGATATGAAAAGTGCTATCATCAGAATTGATATAATAGAACCAGAGAAAGTGGGGTAATGGAATAGAGTATCTACAGTAAGCAAGATAGGGGGAAAAAAATGTAGTCAAGGTGGCTGTAGACTTGTAAAGTTATCTGCTGACCCATCCCCTGAAAAAAAGGGAAGGAAAAAGAGATAGATCACAGGAAAGTGAGAGTAAAATGGAAATTGGCAACAAAGACGACAAATTCTGCACGAGAGCAGGAAGTAGCATCAATACAGTCATCGATGCATTGGAGTAAAAAGGAGGTGAAGGAAGGTATCTGGAATAGAACTGAAACAAGGACTGTTCCATGTATCACATGCACAGAGGGGCATAGCTGGGTTCTTTGCAGATTCTAACTTTGATATGTCAGAAAGGAATGGAGTTAAAGGAAAACTCTAGAATGTGAGAATAAGTTTCATCAAGTGAAGAAGGATGACGGAGTGGGACTGGTTCAGCCTCTGTACAAAGAAGCATCACAACTTCATCCCTCAGAACTCAATGCTGAATTCAACAAATTCAGCTCTGGCTACTTCTGATGGAACATCTCAGTTTTTTCTCATTTCACAGACATTGCCTGCCCTGCTGACTACTACCAGCACTCTGTATTTCAGATTTCCAGCTAACACTGTTTTGAATCTCAGTTCTAGAACTTTATTTTCACTCATCTGTCCTTCTGCATCTCCTTATATTTACATCTCCTTCAGACAGATCAGCTGCAGTTAACAAGCCTTCCCCACCATCTCTCAACCCACATCTCCAGCTTGTGTCATTCAGTTTCTTTTGTTTCCTCACCTTATCATAGACATCCCCTTTGTTCTCTGCCCTTCCCCCACTCTACAGCTTAAAATGTGTTTGATTTTTAACTTTTACTAGTTCTGATGAAATGTTATAAACTTGAAACGTAAACTATCTGTCTTTACAGATGCTGCCTGATCTGCTGAATATTTCTTGCATTTTTTGCTTTTATTCTAACAAATGTTTTTCCTCTAATCTTTTTACAATTCAACTCAATGAAATATCTCAAATTAGATACTGGAGAAACACCTTTTGGATGCATTCACATAATTTCACCTTGTATCTGCATGCAATGAGAAGTGGCACAGTAACGTTTCATTCAGCGAGTCACTGAGATTCAAATTTACATAGCATTTTGAAATCTGTCGTGATATATTAGAAGTTAAATCAGTACAAGCATACAACGGATTCTCAGCTTGTCAATTTTTTTTTTAAACACACACTGCCATATAGCATGAGAAGACTAAATATTGGTCAACCTGTCCTATAATTCACAGCAAGCTTTTTAGTCCTATAATTCACAGCAAGCTTAAGCAACTGAAACTGAATAACTCAAAGGCCTGCAGCAATAAAGTTGACCAAATTTTAGCAAGAAAATAGTGAAATGTAGTTAGATAGATTTTGCCTTGTATTTATAAACTGCAACATCTATCATGAGTTTCATTGGCATGGACTTTAGAGGAAATGTGCCAGATTTAAATAAATGCAGCTATCCATTCAACAGGAAACTAGAAGCAATTAAAGAAATAAGACACGAGTAAATAACTTGCAAAATTATCATTGCTCACATGCTGAAGTAAAACAAGAACACGCTAATAAATCAAAATTAAATGGTCTTGTGGTCTTGAGGGGGAGGGGAGGGTTGGAGTTGAAATCTGAGCTAAGACTCCTACAAAGTCAAAAATCTACCAGACAGCAGGGCAGTACCAGAATACTTAAATCTGATCCCTTGACCTCCTTATATAAATAGATAATGTGCACACGGTTTAAAGTGGATTTGTATATTAGAAATGATGACCCGGCTGATCTATAGAAATGGTGGCAAAAAAAAGTTTTGTCAGAAAGCTTTAGTGAAACACCGAAAGCTTCTAAAACAGACTTTACCACACTTGGGCTTCCAGGTTATATTTCTACGTATATCTCAATAAAACCTGATCCAAATCAGCACAGATAATTTGGTACACAAACTTGTATTGAAAACCAAAGAAAATGGATAAAGCTTAATCAAAATTTCAAATCAACAACCAAAGTGAACATTTACTATCCAAGTTAAACAGTTACCATATCCAATTGTCCTAAAACTTCATGCTGATAAAACATTTAAAAGTACTGTGTCAGAAAACTGACATAAAGTAAATAGTACAGAATATCAGGTCACAGCAGAGTGAGTGACCATGAACCTACAGGCCACAGAAAGCAAGTGTTCATTGCAAACTATCTTGAGTAACATGTCAAAACTGTTCTTCATATTATATACACTTTCCATCATTGATTACTGAAAATAAGCTGGTTTTTGATGTTAAGTTGCTAAAATCATTGTGGAAGATACTTTAACAGGTTCTGATAAAAGGAATTTGAGAAGCAATTTGGAAGACTGAATAGAACTGGCCTCAAGTTTCTTTCAGCTGATCATTTCAGTTGCATTACAATACTGTTTAATGGCAACAAAATACCCAAGTACTCAAAAATAGCTTTATGGAGCGATAGCAAGACTTGAGACATATACAAAGTACAGGCAACCCCTCCGTTATGGCAATTCAGGTAATGGAAATATATCCTTACAGAATTCACAAATCACTAAAATCAAAGATCTGGGATACGGAATAAAAATTCACTTACAAAATTTGTGGGGAAAAAGTAAATAAATAAACACATTGTGGCTTTGCATTATGGAATATCACGATGCCGACCATTTTCTGGGAATGCACCCTCCCCCCCCCCCCCCCCCCCCCACAACGTGGGGGTCACCTGTAACATGTTGAATGAATGTTATGCAAAAACTCTTGCCTACAAAAGTTAACATGAGAAAAATAAAATTAATAATCTTTGTCAATGAGCTGACAAATACCAAAGAGCCAAAATCACAACAATTCAGAGCCTTTCATGAAGATTCCCCTTAATGCTGATTGACTGTCAAAGCAAATGAATGCAGAGCTGGTTAATAATTAAATAAAAGGTTTAATAAAAAAATACAAAGTTTGTAACACGTCAATTCTCCAATAAATATCATGCAAATGAGAATAATCCACAATAAATTGCAATAGTGCTTTTAACTTCCAAACGCTGGGTTCAATGTCTTTTTGAATAAATGACGAGGGGAGGGACAGGGTATTGGATAACCATTCCCGCACTTTTCCCACATTGGACAAATTAATAAAAATGAAATGTGTAACAACTTTGTTTACAATTTTATAAGTTTTACAAATTTGTAAAAAAAAAAAGTCAATAACTACATTGCTGCATTTGCAACCAGCAGTTATGACCAATTTCCAATTGGTAAGTCAAAAAAACAAGTATTAATGATTAAGTGATATTAGCACCCTGAAAATTACAGGAGGAAGGGAAAAGTTGGGAGAGAGACAGTTTAGAAGTACTGAAAATAAGTTAAGAGTACAAGATTTTTTAATGAAAACTGACTTCAACATAATGATGATGATAGGAGGAGGAACATGAAGGGCATATTTAAAAAGTATAAGAAATAAAGAAGGAAAGTTAGGGAACTGCAACAGCATGTAGGTTACAATGATAAAGCAGTATACTCTTTTAATAAGTTAGCTGGCACAACAGGAAACAGCTCAAGCAGCTCAAATAGATAGCCTGGTGATTCCTGAGAATACAGACCTTAGGAAAATTGTAATGAAGTACCAGAGGGAAAGTTACAGCTTTCTTATTGCCTAATGCATTCTCCTGTAACCCTGGCTCAGCAAGATTGAATTGGTCACTCCACTTCCCAAAATGATGAAAAAGTATGCAAGGGCATTTCTGTAAGGAGAGATTGGATTTCAAAATTTATAATCTTTATTGCATTTTTAATTCACATACAAATCTACTGCCCCATTTTGTCTTGTGTAGAGTGAAAGCGAAAGAAAAAAATACATTAAAATAGCTTTTCCTTTACAGTACTTGTGGTGTAAATAATTTGACAAAATAGATTGTTTAACTTGGCTATATAAAAATACCTGTATTTTGTGGAAAATTAGTACATTTCATAAATAAGGGTAGGCTGACATAAAATGTTTTGCTATTCTACAATATTTCATAAGTGGATACTTGACCTATAAAATGTAAAGAAAAATTACATGGTAAATTACCAAGTATTAAATCACAATAACATACTTCAAACTGCAGCTGACAATAAAATGCTTCTGGTGGGGATCAGAATAAGAACTGAATCTTTAAGAATTTAAAGTCAGCCAAGTATACTTTCAGGTTATAGGTGACCTTTATTTTATCTCCAGGGCAAAACAATAGAATCTTCTTGAAGTAAACCGCACCCAAAAACCATCCTACAACAGGAATGAATCAAAACAAGATCAAAATCTAAATGATCAAACCATTTGCAAGGCAAAGATATTGCTATATTTGAAATATTCATAAAAGGGCTTGGTAGTATGTTCTTGGGATTAAAGTTGTTTATTTATCTCAGTATATTAAGGTTAAAGAGACATAATAAGATGGTGAAAATTGTAGAAGATTTATTTTTAGAACTACCTTACCCGTGTCATTTGGTAGTGTTCAGAAGCTGGCTGATCTCCACAAGCAGCTTTTGACTGTGCCTTCTCAATTGATGACTGATGTTCATTTCCATTCTTGAGGTGGTCTGATAGTGATAATTTCGGCTCCAACCATTCAATTGTTGTTCCTGAAACAAATGGTAAGCTAGCTTTGAATTTTTTCATAATCAAGCAGGAGAAAATTACCACCATTGAAACTAATCACATTTCTTAGTCACCAAAAAAAACCTACAAACAGAGACTATGAAAGAAGTCTGAGGCAACGCCTACTATCGTCACCACAGGTATCAAGATACTGACTGGTGCATTCATTTTAATCTGTGCCTGTCAAACCTACTGAAACTTGATACTGCCAAACACATCTTGAAAATCAACCAAGACTGGAAGTACCGTGTGACACATTAAATCATTTAAGAACCAGCCCAACAAAAATTAATCTGATATGTTGTGAATGAAAATAATTGAAAATGCAAAACAAAAGCTTAAAAATTGAAAGTTATAGTTATGGTCAGTGTTATGACTACATATAGCTAATCAATAATTAATATTTTTTAGTCACTGACAGTTGAGCATTACAATTTGTAACTCTGGCAAAACAGCGCAGTTAATGTTTCACGGATCTCAAGTTGCTTCAACTGTCAGAGTGGCCTTACTTTCTAATAAATTATTAAAACTATCAGTTTCAAACACGCATCAAAATTACAAGGTTTCAAAAGGTTTTTTTTAAAAAGTCTATAGTCAACATGATGCTTACAATAATTCAAAATTATGAATAGCCTAAAAGAACATCATTGTATTTAGATTCGCTCTATAGGTGCACAGAGCACTAGCAGATTATCTTTGCCAAGACCTCAGACACCCAAGTATCTGTATCATGTTCTGTTCTCAGGGGAAAACATTCCTCTGCTTACATTTAGTGATTGTGGGGAGGGATGCAAGGTGTGGGTGGGGAAAAAAAAGTGAATCTTCCCAGCCTTCCCTGATCTAAGAAAAACTCTCCCAGGTTAAGAACATAAAAAAACAGCGGCAACGTCAACGACAGTCCTGTACCTCATCTACTTTTGGCATCAGAGTGGTGTAGCAGGTACTGCTGCCACACAGCTGCAGTGACCCAGGTTCGAGCCTGATCTTGGATGCTGTCTGTGTTGAGTTTGCATCATCTTAACATGACTACGTGAGTATCCCCTCCATATCCCAGGGATGTGCTGATTGGTAGATTAAATAGTTACAGCAAATTACCCTTAATGCAGGTGGATGCAGGGCAATTGGGGGTGGGGGCGGGGGAGTTAATTGGCATGTGAGAGATGATAGGTTGCAGGGAAAATATTGGGGGACTGGGACTAATACTAAAGCTCTGAGAGTCAGCATTGACTTGATGAGTTGAATGGCTGCCTCCTATGTTGTTAAAAAAAAACTGACGTGTTAACCAATATCTACTATAAATCCATCGCCTCCCACAGCTATCTTGACTACAACTCCTCTCACCATGTCTCATGTAATGATGCCATCCATTTTTCTCAGTTTCTCCACGTCCACTGCATCTGTTCTCAATGTGAGGTTGATGGAGCTCTCACTTGCATTTCCTGGACATCTACTCTCACCCTACCCCTTCCCTTTCCACAGGGACCACTCTCTCCATGACTCCCTGGGCCGCTCATCCCTCCCCACCCACCCCTTCCCGCACCCTGGCACTTCCCCCTGCAACCATGGGAAATGCAACACTTGTTCCTACACCAGTATCCAGGAACCTAAACAGCCCTTCCTCATGAAGCAGAGATTCACATGCCCCTCCTCCAACCTCACTTATTGCATTCAGTGCTCTCAATGTGACTTCCTCCACATTGGCGAGACCAAGCATTGACTAGGCAACCATTTTGTGGAGCACCTGTCCTCTGTCCACAATGGCCATTTTGAGCTTCCGACTGCATATTAGAGAAGGGAGTTGAAATATTTCCACATTGATGTATCTGGCCTCAGCCTTTTCCACTGTCACAGTGAGATCAAATGCAAACAGCAACGCCTCATATTCTACTTGGGTAGCCTAGAACCTAACGGTATGAACATTGAATTTTCTAATTTCAGGTAATCTGCACCCCCTGTGTTCCTTTCCCACTCCTACTAGTCCACTCAGATTCTCTCTCCCTTTGTTCACCTTTTCCACCCCTTCCCCCATCCCACACACAATCCTCCTTCCATTACCTAGATTTGTCATTCTCTCCTATCTAGTCCCATCTGCTCATCACCCACAAACCTATTCACCTCAGTTCCTTCTCACTTGGCCTATCCTTTCTATTCCCTCCCCCATCTGGTATCACCTGCCCATTACCCCTCCCTTATCACGTTCCATATCACCTTCCAGCCTGTCTCAACTTTTCCCCCTCTCCCTCTACCTGGCTCCATCTGCCCTAATATTTTTTTTTAAATCATCTATTTCCACCTATCACCCATTATCTCCATCTCTAACTCCTGCTCCCACTCCCGGCTCCATCTGCCCATCATCCCTGACCTCACCTGTCAGTCCGTTTCAGCCCTCCATCACTTCCTTATACTGGCTATCTTCCCTCAGCACTCTCAGTCCTTTCTTTGCCTCCACAGATGCTGCTTGACCCGCTGACTTCATCCAGCAGTTTGGTTTTTGCATATGTCGCATATGTCTCTATTCACCAAACTTTCTCTTAGCCATTCTGCTTCCACGCTGGCATTATCTCTAATTCCACGAGCTTCGATTTTAAATACATGCTTTGCTTTTGCAAGCCATTTACAAAAAAAGGAAAGGCTATGAGCCATACTACCTTCATCAATCTTTTACTTCTGAGAACATGATCAAAGTTATCAAACACCACTTTCCCTCACCAAATCTGTATGTATGGTTATTTGCTCATCCATTTCCAAATGTCAATTAAGTTTATCCTGCATTATTTTGTTTCTAAAAGTCACCTCACCATTGACATTGGGTTGATTGGTCATATGCTGTTTTTCTCTCTTTTATTTTAAAGGAAGACAGAGAAATTGTGCAATCATTTAGTTCTTTGGCATTCCCCACATCCAAGGAGGATTGGAAGAACCACAGTAACTTTCATCCTTGCTTCCCTCGGTACCTTGTGATGCATCCATCTATATTGGGCAACTTATCAACTTGTGCTCAGTCAACATTAGAAGTTCCTCCTTGCTTTTTTTTTTAAATATCTTATCCAATAATGTTACTGTCTATTCCTCAATGTCAAATTTAGCTTTTTTCGTGGGTTTAGAGGAGAATAGATATAGATGGGCATTTTTAAAACAGTGAGAGAATGTGCCTGTTCAGAAGGACCTGATTGTTCTTGTACACAGATCACTAGAAGTTAACTTGGAGGTATAGCAAGCCATTAAGGAAAATGTTATGTTAACTTTTATTGCAAAAGGACTTGAATACAATTAAGATTGCCTGCAACAATTAAACAGTGACCAGTTGGAATGGCAGCAGGAATATTAGCCATATACTGTCTCCATAAAAATGTCTCACTTTTCTCCTCTAATCAGCCTTCTTACGTTGACCCTATTGCAATGTATCTGTTTATGGACGACTTTGGGTTCTCTTTTACATTAGCCATTTGCCCATTCCTTCTCTTTACTTCTCATACCTGTTCAATTGTTTCTGTACTTTCCATACATTTCTTTGGTTTCTCTAAGCTTTTAATAATCAATAAATGTTTTGGTGCAGTTAGTTAAAGGGGAAAAAGTAGGCTCAAACACTGGGAGAACACTTCAAAGAGAGACAATGGAATATTTAACTTCACTCTGATAAACAGACAGGTTTAGCATCTTATTTGCACTAGGTCATTTCCTCAGTTCTTCACTGAAATGTCAGTCTATATTAAAAATTGGATTGTGCACTGGGGCTGAAATATGCTACCTTCAATTCAAGAGCCACAGTATTTGAATCAAGCTGTCTTGTATATACAAAGAGCAAATGTAATCTCCTAATGCTCTCAGTGGTACTATTCCAAAGGCACGTTCTAAGAACAGAGCAAAGGGTCGGTCACTACTACCAGCTTGCATCTTCTGAAGGGAGAAATCTGCACATTTCCATTAAAGTACAACAGTACCACCGATACCCAACTGCCCATGAAAATGTGTTATTCAATTTAAACAGAAAATTTCCAATAAAATCTGAAGAATGAGTTTTTTTTTTAAATTCTACCTCTTTCACACGTAGAAAAAGAACTTTTCTGGTTGGCTGCCTGCTGAAGGTGGAGAATATGGAAACAATCGCTTAAGCAGTTCATTGTTGCCATTGTGGTAGCTTTGAGCATAAGCAGATCTTGGTCCAGTGATGATATTTGTTCTCCAAAGGGAGGAAGTCCTTCAATAGTTCGGACCAATTCCTTGTGTTGCCCTTCAGCCTGGTTCATCATCTGCTCAAAGTAAAACATCATTGATGAGTACACTCTTTGTGCAATTGCCATTGACTCATCTACCAACATTCACCAATCAGGGCACAGACCTCATATTCACAGGTCCAATCACTTCCTCACTCATTTGCCACGACCCCAAGCCTCTCATTCACATCTTTCAGTTTGCATGGCCAGCCACACTTTCTAAACACATTTCATGGTATTAATATAGATCCTGCTCTGGCAGAAGAATGAAAAACAGAGTCAAAGTAAAAGTAACGAGGAAGCAATCATCTTCAACTAGAAGAATCAAGTAGCTAGTCTATCGCTATCTCCTCCTAAAGACCACACCATTACACAAGCGAATTTGAGCATCGAGGTATCATAAAATGTCGCTAAGTATTGAAGAGAGCAAAGACTGCCCGCATAATACAGGATAAATCTATTCTCCATTTGCCTTCCAGTAACCATCAAAGTCATGGAAAATATAGTTGACACTGTTGTCAAGAGTTACTTCCCATAGGGTGCTGAATTTTGGTTTTAGGCATCATTACAATAGTCCAACCATGAATTTAAGAATTCAAGAGGTAGGATGAAGTGACTATTCCTGACATCAAAACAGCTTTTGAATGAGGGTGACATCAAGGAACCTCAGCAAAAATTAAGTTCATGGGAATAAGTTCAAGCTGTGGATCTACTTGGTACAAATGAAGGCTGCTATAATTGTTAGGGAATAATCATCTCAGTTCCATGACATCTATGGAAAAGTTTCTCAGGGCAATGTACTAGGCCCAAATATCTTCATTTGCTTCATCCAGCCATCTTAATGTTAGAATTGGAAATGCTTATGATGACTGCACAAATGTTCAATTCTAGTCGCAATTTCTCAGCTAATGAAGCAGTTCATATCTGCTTGCAGCAAGAACTGGACAACATTTACACATAGCTGCTAACTGACAAGTAACGTGCTACACAATTGCCAAGTTGCAAACATCCCCAATGAGAGATGTATATGGCCATCTACCTATGACATTTAATAGCATCACAAAGGCATCAACATCTGGGAGGCATGACTGAACAGAAATCTGATGGGACCACCAGATAAAAAGTCTCTCTACCATCTACATAGCACATCAAAAGGATGACAAGATACTCTCCACTTGCCTAAGTGAATGTAAATGCTGAAACACAAGTTGTTTGACACCATCAATAAGAACAATATAAATAGAAGCATGAATAGGCCACTTGGTGCTTCGAATCTCCTCTGGCATTCATCAAGATCATGGCTGAACTTTCACCTAGAACATAGAATAGTACAGCCCAAGAACAAGCCCATCGGCCCACAATGTTGTGCCAAACTAATTAAATGTCTAACTAAACTAATCCCTTCTTCCTACATAATGCCCATATCCCTCCATTCTCTGCATATTCATGTGCCTATCCAAGAGCCTGCCAAATATCCCCATCATACCTGCCTCCACCACCACCCCTCACAGTGCATTCCAGGAACCCACCACTCTCTGTGTAACAAAACTTGCCCTGCACATCTCCTTTGAACAACTCCTCTCACCTTAAATGCGCGCCCTCTAGTGTAGGGCATTTCAACCCTGGGAAAAAAGTACTGGCTGCCTACTCTACCTACACCTCTCAATCTTATAAACTTCTATCAGGTCTCCCCTTGGCCTCCGCCACTCCAGAGAAAACAACCCAAGTTTGTCTAACCTGTCCTCATAGCACATGCCCTTTAATCCAGGCAGCATCCTGGTAAACCTCTTCTGCACACTGTTACGTACCAGCAACAATAAAAACCCAACGAGCCATGATTGTCCTCCCGATCTCTTTGTATTACATGTATAATTACCGATGTTATATGTATTATTCTGTACTAATATGAAAATTAATAAAAAGAAAAACCCAACGAGCCATGTATAAGTGTTAGAAACTATTTTATTAATAACTACTTGTAATAATAAGAAAAGTAAAAACATTGGATATTAAACATAGACCCCACAAATCTAAATTAAGTGTGTGTGTGGCAAATTCCTAAACTCCAAGTCTAGGAATAGTTCTCAAAGTTCAGTTCAGCAAGTCAAAAGGTAGAACATGAGCAAAGGCTTTCGCAAAACCACAGCTGACTGGAGAGAAAATGTAGAGAGAATTTACGAAATCCACATGTTCCATGATGGAACCCATACGACACCTCAATCACCGAAGATCTCCATTGCGTTGTTCCGAAGTATCTGCCACACCGAGGGCATTCGATACGTGGTCGCCCACAGAAATACCTGCTTAACGACAAAGTGGACTCCACTTGATTGCTCCAAAAATCCATACATTGATTGTATAGTGACAGACACAGCTATTGTTCTTCATCCATAGATACAGAGACTGGCAGTCAGTCTCTCTCTCTCTCTCTCTCTCTTCAACTTTGTGCAAACAGCCAGTACGCTCCAGTTATAGTCTTGCTGTCTTGCAGATAACACCACACACACACACTAGTACACTACTGTCCAGGTGCCTTAAAGGGACATTCACCAAGTAGCAACCTCCAGAGCCTCCACAGCCTTCCTATAATGGGGTGACCAGAACTCAATGCAATACACCAGATGCAGCCTAACCAGAGTTTTATAAAGCTGCAACACAACTTTCTGACTTTTAAATTCAATACCTCTACTAATAAAGGCAAGCATACCATACACCTTCTTTACCACCCCTATCAACAGCCAAGTCACTGTGGATACCTAAATGCCAATTTCCTGTACTATTCCCATATCCCTTCATACTCTTAATATCCAGAAATATATTCTCTACCAGCTACATCACTGTGCCACCTTAGCGCACTTGAAGTCAAAAAATAATGTAGAAAAGGCAGGAGCTCATCTGGGCAGAACAGGCTCCCACAAATAATGATTTTCTATTTCTAGAAAAGGGACAAATATTGGAAATAACTCCATGGATTCCTTTGCATCTATGAAGGCAGACAGGACTTTTGTCTAACATTTCAGAAGACTTCCAGAAGTGTTGTACATTCAGCAGTTCACTCAAATCTCATCCTGGATTTTTGTATTCGTCACTGGGGTGGGATTTGAACCCATAATAGAGTGACACAGAAGAGAGGCAGTTGATAAAGGGACCAATAAAACTGAAAATGAAGTTATATACTAACCTCTCGAACATCCGCCAAATGGTCAGGTTGCAAGGTGTGGGATCGCTTTAACAGTCCCTGCGTCTTATGATGAGTGACACCAAAAAAAGCTGCAGCATTCTGACTTGCTCTTCTCTGCACACCTGGAGAACTACTTCCTTGAGAAACCAAGGGAAAACTTCTTGATTTCAAGGGTGGATTATTCTAGAAAGTAGGATTGTAAGAAAGTAGAAAATTATTTTGATAGGGAGCCCAATTTCACTATAAAGTACTACAGGGACAAAAAAAGTTATTTACATTTGCTTCATAAGGCAACATGATCTAATCAGTGCAAGATTTTACTTTGACAATTTAGATGGGAATATATAAGGTATGATCAGCTAGTTTGAAAATTGATTGCGTTACTGATAGCGAGGAGGCATGTCTTGGCCTAACGGATGATATTGATCAATTAGTAAGATGGGCAGAGCAATAGGAGATGGAATTTAATGCTGGCAAGTACAAGGTGATTCATTTTGGTAGGATTAATAACGTTAACACAGATACAGTGAATGGTAGAGCCCCTAAGGTATATTGAGGTACATAAGGGCCTTCGTGTACAAGTCCAAGGATCCCTGAAGGTGGCAGTACAAATAGATAAGGCAGTGAAGATGGCATATGGGATACCTGCCTTCGTCAGCTGAGGCACAGAATACAAGAGCAGGGAAGTAAGACATTGATTAGGTCACAACTGGAATACTATAAGCAGTTCAAGGAAGCACGCTCTTGGAAGAGTGTTCTTTACACTGGAGACGGTGCAGAGGAAATTCACCAGGATGTTTTCTGGGATGAAGTAGTTCAGTTAGAGGCCAGACCAGGTAAGGCTGAGTTTCTTTTTCTCGGAGCAAGGGAGACTGAGGGGAGACCAGGTAGAGGTATACAAAATTATGAGGTGTATACATGGGGTAGATAATACAAAACTTTTCCCCAAAGGTGTCTAAAATTGGAAGGCATGTGTTTAGGTAAGAGGTTTAGAGGGGATCTGAGAAAGAACTTTTTCACCCAGAGGATGGTTGGAATCTGGAATGTACTGCCCAAGGGGCAATGGAGGCAAAACTTTTCTCAACATTGAAGTATCTAGATGAGCACTTGAACGACCAAGGCATAGCAGGCTTCAGACCAAGTGTTGGTAAATGGAATCACAGTGGATCAAAAGGGCCTGTTGCTGTGTGGTATGTTCTCTGACTCGAAAGTCTATATTGGTACTAAAGTTGCTATCAGCTAGAAGTTCCCTTTTTGTTTTGTAGTACTTGTATACTCTAACGCAAGAATGGTCGTACAAATAATGCAATTGATAATACCATGAATGTGCCCAAATAATTTTAGTGGAAAGCAAATAATCTACCATACAAATGTTAATTATTACAGAAAGCATAGGAAAAAAATATATAAAATTCTGGATTCAGAACAAGCTTATCTCACCTTCCCAATAGCTTCTGTGTGGTGCTGAGTACAAATCTGAAGTCTACTGACCCAGTGTTGACGTTCTTTTGCATCAGTAGCTGGAAAATACATTTAAGTCTACTTAAAGTAATTGTTTCTTGATAACATTACATTCTTACCCAAGATCATGGAAATTTCAAAATAACATTACAAATGAAATGTGCTCCACCAGAAGCCTAGTACAAGAAAGCAATAAAATACAGGATGCAGCTAAGGATCAAGAGACAATTTATGCTTCAAGGATGCTCAAAAATGGTCCTCAACTAATTGTTATTTCTATTTAAGTACAGTACTATTATCATGTAAACAAACATGGCAACAAATGTGCACCTATCAGGTGAGATGAAGGACAAATTTATTTTTGTTGAAATTAACTTAAGAGGAATAGTGCCCAAGATACTACAACTTTTGTTAATAGGCAGATAACTTCTTGTTTCTTTCAAGATCAGCCCAGATTGGGTTTTCAACAATGGCTATGATGCTAAATACCACATAAGGCATGCATGCTACCTGAACTAATCTAAAAAATATACTATTGCCATACAATGGAAAGTCGTGCCTGACAAACCTTTTAGAGTTTTTTTGAAGAGGTAACCAAAAAGGTAGATGAAGGTAGAGCGTTGCATGTTGCCTATTTGAAATTTAGCAAGGCCTTCGACATGGTCCCACATGGTAGGCTGGTCTCGAAGGTTGGGTCCCATGGAATTCAGGGAGAGCTAGTTAGGTGGATTCAAAATTGGCTCAGAGGTAGGAAGCAGAGGGTGGTGGTTGAAGGTTGTTTCTCAGATGAAGGACAATGACAAGTGGTGTGCCATGGGGGTCGGTGTTGGGACCTTGCTATTCATTAATATAAATCAATTGGATGCAAATGCACAAGGCTTGATCAGTAGTTTGATATGAAATAAGGAGGAGGTGTTGATAATGAAGAAGATTATCGTAGATTACAGGGGAATCTTGATCAGTTAGGGAAGTGGGCCGAGTGGCAAATGGATTTCAATACAGTTAAGTGTGAGGTGATGCATTTTGCAAAGTCAAACCAGCATAGGACTTGTACTATGAATGGTAGGGCACTAGGTAGTGCAATGGAACAGAGGGACCTAGGAGTACAAGTGCATAGTTCATTGAAAGCGGTGTCACAGGTAGACTTGGTGGTGAAAATGTTGTTCAGCATGCTGGCCTTCATCAGTCAGGGCACAGTCAGGGGAGTTATGACATTATGTTACAGTTGTACAAGTCGCTGGTGAGAACACACTTGGAGTACTATGTACAGTTTTGGCACCTTGTAATAGGAAGTATGTGGTTAAACTGGAAAGAGTGCAGAAAAGATTTAAGGATGTTGCCTAGAGGACCCGAGTTATAGGGAGAGGTTGGCCAGGCTAAGTCTTTATTCGTTGGAACGTAGGAGAACGAGGGGCGACCTTACAGAAACGTTTAAAGTTATGAGAGGCATAAATAAGGTGGACGGTAACAGTCTTTTCCCCATGGTAGGGGAGTCCAAAACTAGGGGGTATAGATTTAAAAGGGACCCGAGGGGCAACTTTTTCCACATAGAAGGTGGCAAGTATATGGAACGAGCTGCCAGAGGAAGTGGATGAGGCAGGTACAATAGTATCATTTAAGAAGCACTTGGATAGGTACATGGAGGGGCAGGGCTTAGAGGTACATGGGCTGAACGCAGGAAATTGGGACTAGCTGGGTGGACACCATGGTTGGCATGGACTCATTGGGCCGAAGTGCCTGTATCTGTGCTGTATTGCTCTATGATTCTCAATGACCCTAATATTACCATGCAATAATGAAGGCTTATATAAAGCTAATAATTGTGCAGTAGTGAACATAAATAATTAGATGTCCTAAATATACAATAAATGGAACTGAATTAACAAAGGCAGAAAAAAAAACTGGGAAACAATAATGAATATAGAGACAGGAAATGCTGGAAATATTCAATACCTGAGGGAGCATCTATAAATACAGCAAGTTTAATGGACCAAAACTTGCTGCTAGAAGGGTCTTTTTGCCCATAACTGCTACCAACCATCAAACACTTAATTGATTTTTTTTTATTATACAATCGCTAAACTGCCTGAGTTAGACGCATTCAGTTATGTCCTGCATTGTGCAAGGCCAGATGTAATGTAACTTAGACTTGAAAAGACAAAAATAAGCCAGTCTCAAAAAACCATCAGATGGCGAAACTATGCCCCAAACTTTGGTTCAAATTGGCAAGGTTTTTTGTTTTAAAAAAAAGTCATGGATGTCCCCGACATCCAGGTGCTACAAAACCTAAAATCAAATGAACACTTAAAAAAGTGAAAAATGTAACAATCAAAAATCACTTACGATTAAAAACACCATATCTAGCACAAATAACTTATTAAAATGTGGCCATTGTTATTCTTATTCGTGTTACTGCCCACACTAAAGCATACATTCAAGTGAACTTCCACTTCTGAGGGCACATTGCCCCATGTAAGTCCTTGCAATGTCTAGTCATGGAGATGAGCTATGAAATCGCTGTCAGGGCACAGTCAGTAATTTTGGATTTCAGTATTTGCACGAGAGCTCCAATCTTGTTGGCACTTAGAGAATAAATTTTAATTATTAATGCAGAACTTCTTTGCAAGTTCCAGTCCAGTGTTTCAGCCATTTACCTTTGGTTAGAGTTGGGAAATGGTTATAAATCAAAACAATTATGATGAATGGTCTTTGACATGAAACATTAATTCTGTTTTTCTATCTACCGATACTGCTTGATTTGCTAAGTATTTCCAGAATTCTGTTTTTATTTTAGATTTCCAGCATCTGCAATATTTTGCTATTGAAAGTGTTACAAAATGGAGGCGACACAGGAAAGAGAAAAAAGTCGATGACATAGTGGAAGACAGTCATATTCATTTGAATAACAGAACTATTACCAGCAACTACAGTCTGGAAAAAAAATGGAAGCATCAATTACTACCCGAAACTTTTGAACTCAGTTGAATTTGGGAGTTTGCAAAGTGCCTACAGAAAGAACTGCTATCCTACCAGGCTTCCTTGGATCTGCAAAAGAAGCAGTGATCAGAGATAGAAGGGATAGAAAATTAAAGAGTCAAGCTCAGGATCACAATTGCAAACATCACTTTTAATTACCAATGTGGCAAAGTAATTAAAAAGCAATGCAGGCAGGATGCATGAAATTAGTTTGTATTTGCTTGTGTTCGGAAGGTTTGGTGATGAAATAATCAAAGTTTTTAAAATGATAAACTAATTTGATAAAGTAAATATAGAGAATCCAGAACCAGGAAGCATAATCATAATAGTAGGTCATTGTGAAGTGAAATTAGGAGGAAAAACTTTACAGAAAAAGTAGTGGAAAAGTGGAATAGAATTTGTTCCCCAAAAAGCTTTGGATGCTATATTAATTGCAATTTCAAGATTAAGTCTGATGGAACTCAGAGGTAAGTGTTTCAAAGGATACGGAGCAAAGCTTAACTGATGGAATTCAGGTACAGGTTACCTGTGATCCAAATCAGTGGTGGAACAGGCTTGAGAAGTTGAACCACCTACTCCTGTTCATATTTCCAAGTGATAGGTTCACCAAATAATGTACCAATTGCTAGGCAAGAGAGTGCGAATGAAAAATCAGTGAGTAAAACAAGGACAATTACTGTTATTTAAATGTTATTCACCTATATTTTGGTTGATACCAAATAAATAAACTGGTACTGATTTAGAATATAGCATTTTTTAAAAAATTTTAATCTGAACCACAAGATGCTTCAGAGCCAGCCAGCACCGAAATTCAGCAGCATGTCATCTCGAATTCTAACAATGGTGGAACACCGAAGTGGATGCTATGGGAGAAAAATGGATGGAAAGTGTTATTTAACATGGGTGGTCACTTCTCTGCAGAGCAAGAGCCAAATGATTCACTCCATTGTACAATACCACACAAAAACAGAGACTCACCAACATAATCTATATCAAATGGACTACCACGCACATTATTGTACCTCTTAGCTTATACTGTTCTCCAACAGCTGCATTGACAGTAAATGTGTGAGAGTCTTCATCACTTGGTGAGATGACAGCCCCTGCTAGCTGTAAAGTGCCTCTTGGCTTCTGACTTCTGGACTGCTCATTGACAAAATATTCTAGTAATCCAGCTTCATGATTTAAAACAAAGAATCTGGTAGAAGGGAAAATTAGGATTCAATGTCAAGAATGAAAATAATGGCAATTTTCTTATTTGATGTGAAGACCACACGTAAGATTGGGAGAAGGAAGCCATTTATGTAGTGACCACCTGCTGCTAGGAATTAAAGTACTAAGGATTAACAATTTAGGTTTCTAAATCAGCTCAATAGTCCACTGGTGCATAGGAAGATTTCAAACTCAGAAAATGCACCATACAGCCAGTTAATTTCTTTTAGACTAACACTGCAATCTAATTTATTCTTTCACAGCTGACTACCATACAGTCATACCTTAACATTAGATCCAAAAGACATCAATATTGACATTGCAGAACTTACTCAGTACTGCATTTGTCAGTCTAGATTATGTACTTAAATCATAGAGGGAATATCGATTCCACAACCAAGATTCAAGAGAAAACTGGCATTACAAGCTGCAATTTTAAATAATAAATCAGTCTAGGAATAAGTATTACTTTTGTGATACAAGTTCATGTTCAAGGACAAGGACAAGCTAAATAATTCGTTACAGTACAAATGCTTAACCTAGGATGAAGGAAAATGAAGGTATGCCTGCTATGCCAACCATTTCTATAATTAAATATTTCAACATCTTAAAATATCCAAATATTAAAATACTAATTTATACCTCAAATATTCATTCAGCTTTATTCACAAGATGTTATGGTCCAAAGGTACTCCATTAACTTACACACTGGGTAACAAAATTCCAATAATATGTATATTAGTATCCTACAAATGAATGAATTAGTGTCTTACAAGTAATGAATTGACCTGTACAGTCAGTATGCAAGACAAGTTTTTCCACTCTACCTCAACACAAGTGACAATAATAATAGGGTTTCCTCTGGGTGTCCTACTACATGGATACAGGCCCTTAAGCCTGCCAAGTCCAGGCTGATCATCAAGCACCAATTTACACTAATCCCATTTTATTCTCCCCACATATTCCCACTGACACACCAGGGCAATTTATAGTGGCCAATTAACCTACCCGTTCCCATGTCTCTGATGTGGGAGGAAACAAGAACACCCAGAGGAAACCTTATTATTATTGTCACTTGTACCAAGGTAGAGTGGAAAAACTTGTCTTAAATACCGATTGTACAGGTCAATTGATTACACAGTGCAGCTACATTGAGTTAGTAAGAGTGCATTGAGGTAGTACTTGTAAAAACAATAACAGTACAGAGTAAAGTGTCACAGCTACAGAGGAAGTGTAGTACAGGTAGACAATAAGGTGCAAGGTCACAAGAAGGTAGATTGTGAGATCAAGAGTCCATCTCATTGTATAAGGGAACCAGTCAATAGTCTTATCACAGTGGGATAGAAGCTGTCCTTGAGCCTAGTGGCATGTGCCCTCAGGTTCCTGTATCTTCTGCCTAATGGGAGAGAAGATAGAATGACCTGGGTGGGTGGGGTCTTTGATTACGCTGGCTGCTTCAGCAAGGCAGAGAGAGATAAAGACAGAATCCATGGAGGGGAGGCTGGTTTCCATGATGCGCTGGGCTGTGTCCACAACTCTCTGCAGTTTCTTGCAGTCCTGGGCAGAGCAGTTGCCATACCAAGCTGTGATGCATCCAGATAGGATGTTTTCTATGGTGCATCGATAAAAGTTGCTGATACAGTCTAAAGGAAGAATGTGCAATCTCCACATAGACACCACCACAAGTCAGGATTAATCCCAGATCACTGAGTTGAGGCAGCAGCTCCACTAGCTACACCACTCTGCCATCCTAGATTAAATAGCCACATACCCTCATTTTTCTTCATCCTAAATTAATTTGTACAGTAACAATTCCGTTTGTGTTTGTCTCTACACCTGCATTTTGAAATGCAGATGACAAATACATTAAAAAATCTGCTCACAGACATCCTGACTGTCCACAAACCTTACTTCCTGATGGGAAGATGTATGGTCATGATTGAATTAAACTTATTACTGTTACATAACTTAAACTTATTACAACTTCGTCACTAGGAGACCACAATCAGTACAGATAGGAAACCTCATCTCCTCCTAACCAACCACCAACACAGGCATACCTCAGGGCTACGTGCTTAGCACCTTGCTATATTCTCTCTAATACCTTTGACTATGTGGTTAAGCATTGCTCTAATGCCACCTACAAGTTTGCCAATGACATTACAATTGTTGGCAGATGGTGACGAGGTGGTGTACATGAGTGAGCTAGTTCAGCTGGTTGAGTTGTGTCACGACAACAACCTTGCACTCAGTGTCAGCAAAACCAAGGAACTGAATGTGGATTTTACAAAGGGGAAATCAGCTGAACATGCACCAGTCTTCATCAGAGTTTGCAGTGGAAAGGATGAGCAGGTTCAAGTTCCTGGGTGTCGACATCTTGGAGGATCTATCCTGGGCCCAGTACATAGATGCAACCACGAAGGCAGCACACCATTGTCTCTACTTTCTTAGAAGTAGAGAGAGATTCAGCAAGTCATTGAAAAATCTGACAACTCCTACAGGTGTACAGTGGAAAATCCACACATCAAGGTTCAACAACAGCTTCTTCCCCACTACTATCAGCTTCTTGAACTGACCTGAAAAACAATAACACTACCTCAGACTGTATTTCCTTTCTCCCCCCCCCCCCTCTCAACTTGCACTAGTGTCGTTAAGTTTATCTAGTTTATTTGTCATGCAAGTTATGGATAATTTGTTAATTTAAATTGATGTTAACTTACATTTGTAATGTACTGTGTTTTTGCTGCAAAAAGCTAATTTTCATGGTATCTATACCCTGGGTATGTATGCCTATAACAATAAACTCACATCAATACTTCCCTTACTACCAGGCTCAAGGACAGCTGTTATAAGACTATCGAACGGTCACCTAGTATGGTATGTACGGACTCTTGACCTCATCATCTACTTCATTATGGCCTTGTACTTTATTGTCTGCCTGCACTGCATTTTCCCTGTACCTGTGACACTTTATTCTGCATTCTGTTATTGTTTTCCCTTGTACTACCTCAATGCACTGTTGTAATGAAATGATCCATATGGATGGCATGTAAAACAAAGTTTTTCACTGTACCTTGGTACATGTGACAATAATAAACCAATTTACCCTTTCAATGTTGACCTTGAGTACTATCATATAGTTGCAGGTTCTGGCCACTAGTGGGCTCAAAGAATATTTTTACTCAATATTTTGCATATTGTCTGCATGTATTCTAAGCTGAGCAAAAGCATTCTTGGTGAGGTGCAGCTCTTGAAGCCCATTGATGCACTTAGTCAGAAGGCACCCTCCACAATGATTGCTTCCACACAACTGCAAGTTGGGTTAATTCGAAGACCACAGCAATGTTAGTTAACTACATGGAAGCTCAAATAGGTCAGAAAGAGGTTAACATAAATGCCTTCCTCCTTTTCCCAATACCATCTATGGTCTCCACATCACACAGTATATAGCAGAACAAATACAGGTTGTCGAGTACTGAGGCTGGTGTCAGACATCAGCCTTCCTGCCACAGGACCTCCTTAATTGTGTCCTGTGAGACAGCAATAACCTCAAAGCAAGCATCTGGAGGGCTGAAAAAGTCCTCTCAAAAAAAAAGAGGCAAGCTTCACGTTACTCCTTGAGTAACTTGCTTCTTACAACATTTCTCCTGATGTGAGGGGGACAATTTGGTCCAGAATTGAGAGCTATGGAAGTTGATCAAACCCATATTGTTCAATTAAGCTGGACCTTTGTATATGGGAAATCGCATCTCACAAATTTGATTGAGAGGTAACCAAAAGGATTGCGAGGGCAGGGAAGTAGATGTTGTCTACATGGACTTCAGCAATACTTTTGACAAGGTCCCACATGGTAGGCTGGTCCGCAAGGTTAGATCACAAGGGATCCAGGGTGAGCTAGCCAATTGGATACAAAATTAACTTGATGGAAAAGTCAGAGGGTGGTGGTGGAGAGTTGTTTCTCAGATTGGAGGCCTGTGATCAGTGGTATGCTGCAGGGATCAGTGCTGGCTCCCATTGTTTGTCATATACATTAATGATTTGGATGAGAATATAGGTGGCATGATTACTAAGTTTGCAGATGACACAAAATTGGTGCTGTGGTGGATAATGAAGGTTATCTAATATTACAATAGAAAGTTGGCGAATTTTCCTGAACTTGTCAATAAAGTCAGAGCACGGTGTGATTGGATGGTATCTGAGGAGTTTTCAGGAACCTATTAATAAATACTGCATGTTCATGTTTACTTTCTTGAGTGACTCTGAAAAATGTCTTCCCAGAAGTTGTAATAGGAGAGTGCTCAAGAAGGATTGGAGAAAGTTCTTTTACTTTGCAGTAACATTGTGTATTTCGCAGTTTGCTTTCCAAATTGCTTGCTTGTTCATTGTACTTTGCAACTGCCTATGTCATCACGAGTACTGCTTGTATTGCGACACTGAGACACAGGAGTGGAGAATGATGCACAACATCAAGAACCTCAAGCAGCTCCTTATGTTTCTGGAGCTGCATAGGGGAAAGTTCGAGGGAGATGTGCGAGACAAGTTTTCTACACAGAGAATGGTAGGTCTGCGGGGGTGGTGGTGGAGGCAAATATGATAGAGACATTTAAGAGGTTCTTGTAAAGGCACATGAATATGCAGACAATGGAAGGATATGGACCATGAGCAGGCAGAAGGGATTAGTGTAATTAGGCATCATTAGCTTAATTAGTTCGGCACAACATTGTGGGCTGAAGGGCCTGTTCCTGTGCTGTACTGTTCTATGTTCTAACAGGATCTAGATCAACCAAGAAAGTGGGCCAAATAATGGCAGGTGGAATTTAACTTGGATAAGTGTGAAGTGATACATTTTGGGAAGTTAAACCAGGGCAGGTCATACAGTGATTGACAGTGCCATGGGAAGAGTAGTAGAAGAGAGAGATCCAGGGATACAAGTACATAGTTCTCTAAAAGTGGCACCATAAGTAGACAAGGTGGTGAAGGTGGCGTATATCACTCTTGCCTTCATCAGACAAGGCATTGAAGACAAGAGTTAGGACATCATGTTTCAACAAGACGTTGATGAGAGCACACCTGGAATATTTTGTGCAGTTCGGATCACAATAGTGTAGGAAATATATGATTTGGCTAGTGAGGGTGCAGAACAGATTCACAAGAATGTTTCCAGGACTAATGGGCTTGAGTTATAAAGAGAGACTGGATAGGCTGGGACTGGTTTCCCTAGGGGTGACCATCTAAAGGTTTATAAAAATCATGAGGGGCATAGATAAGGTGGATAGTCGCACAGTCTTTATTGCAGGGTTGGGAGTCTAAAACTAGAGGGCACAGGTTTAAGGCAAGGGTAGAAAGATTTAAAGGGGTCCCAAGTGGCAGATTTTTTCCACAAAAAGGATGGTGGGTAAATGGCATGAGTTGCTAGTGGCGACTACAATTACAATGTCTAATAGAGACATTTAGGCAGGTTCATGGCTAGCAAAGGTTTTAAATGATATGGGACAAATGCAGGCAAATGGGACTAGCTTAGGCAGGTACCTTGGTCAGCTTGGACAAGTTGGACAGAACAGCCAGCTTCTGTGCTGTATAATTCTATTAGTCTACTGAAATTCTTTCATGGTTTTACTCCTCATATTTTTGTGATCCCTGCCAGTACTATAACTCAAATAAAAACCAAGTAATCTGAGCCACATTTTGCATACTAGAACTGTTTTCATACAGTTAACTCTTTCAAGCAGTTTATTAGCCAATACTAGACCACTGATGGTCTACAATTAAGTGGGGCAACCACAACTCAAACTAATGACCAGAGATGCAATGTTGCAAATTAATTGCATAAGTTCATCCCCTGGAAAAAGCAAATCAAAACTGTATCAATGTACTGTTTATATTATACATGTAAAACAGCACAAAGCAATTTCCAGTTCTGATGCACAAATTTGAATCTGAATGAATCCGAGAGCCTGATCACTTGATTGTATTATTGTACTCAAATGGTACTAAATAGGTCTTGTATTAAAGTGAAGGCAAATCTGTTTTAAATCAACACTTACTTTGAATGCAAAAGAACCCTAAATAATGAGCTTAATTGAAGAAACAAGCAACTCACCGATATTGCCAGCCTGTGACAAGATTAGTATATTTCATCAAGTATCCACATACATTCTCCATATGATCACTGCAGGAGAGAGAATAAAATTCAGAGACAAAACTACATAAACAAAGAAACAAGTACAGCATCAGATCATACATTGCACGCAACAAAATAATTGTACCCTCATAACAGCAAAGCAAGGGGACAACAATATGAAGTTCAATTTGTTTACTGCACACAGGAAAATTTTAAACAGCCATTAAATCTCAGGCATGACCTAACATTTGGATGGATGGAAAAATGAAGAGGTCACACTAATCATTAAAAAGATCCAAAAGCTTCGCCACCAATTGTCCCAAATACTGATGCTGGAGCCCACTGCCCAATTCTGCCAATTCCTGTCTCAAGGACAGGGTATCGATGCCCTGCTCACCATCAGCCCAGATGTACTGTAAAGGGGTTGGTTGGTTATTAACAAGTGGGTCGATGGCCATTTTAACCATACATCTGTTTTAATTAAATGAAATGTTTCAATAAAGTTTCCTGTACACAGAAATCTACAATGAAAGATTAAAATTTGCTTTGGCCAACAGAAGAAAATATGATAGGAGAGTAGGTAGAAATTTTGAAGAAAAATATAGCAAAGAAAAATATACTTCGTTTTGCAGCAAAAAAAAAATCAGACTGCTCAAATAACTCAACGGGCCAGGCAGCATCTGTGGAGGGAAACAAACAGTCAACATTTCAGGCTGAGACCCTTCATCTGGACATACTTTGTTTTAGTTGTCCGATTATAGAACAATCTTTGGAGCCAAAAAGAGCCACAATGTTGTTTCATTTATGCTAATGAAGAGAGAATAAATTGATGTTCTTTTTAGGAAAAAATGATTAAGGGGTAGTTTGAAAGAAATAGAAAACTTGTAAAGGGTTGAGGAGGGCAAGTAATAAATAGTTATTTTGTTTTATTTGTGAATCCATAATACGACAGCATTGGTTTAAAATGAGTATCAGAAGCATACAAGAATGTTTTAGAAGAATATTTTATGCATTTTCATAACCTGAAGCATATCTAAGCTTGGATTGAAGCTGTACTCTGGTCAGCTGGGTGTCTGATTGAATTTTAAAAAACCATGAATATTAATGACAGCTCAGATAATTAAACAGTCCAGTCCTGCATGCACCAAGACATGGACATATTCAGGCTTAGGCAAATATTTAGCAAGTTCCAGACAATAGTTCACTCCAAAAAGAGTTGAACCTCCTTTGTCATCTTCAACATACCAAGGTCATCCTTGACTAGACCTTAATTAAATCAGCTACATTGATTTTGTAGTTTCCACAACAGATCACAGGCCAAGTACTTCATGGCAAATGATTCATTTCTTGACCCCTCAAAGCCTTTCCTCATCTACAAAGCGCAAATTGGGCATATAATAGAAAAATGATCACTTGCCCAAGGAGTGCAGCTCCAACAACATTTGAGTAGTTCTGCAATATCTAAAACAATGTAGACAATGTACTGGCACTCAATCACATTAAGCAGTTATATATCTTCACTATCAACACACTGTGGCTGTAGTGTGTTTCACCTAGAAAATGCACCAGCAATGCTGAGCAGCTTCACCAGTCACAACTTCCATACCAATAATGTCCAGTACCCAGAAGGGCCGGAGTTCCAGAGAATCACCTGCAAGTTCCTCTATAAGGCACACACCTTCCCAATTTTGAAATGTAATGCTATACTTTGGGTCAAAATCCTTGAATGCTACCTGACATTATCAAGATGAGACCTTTCATCACAGGAATGGCAATAATACAAAATTACCACAGCTATTCTAAGGCATTTAGGAGAGGACACAAAAATATCGGCCTTGTTAGTGATGCTCACATCCCATGCATAATTCAAAAAACACCGATTGGCACAAACCTAACATACCAAATAACTCTATTCTGTTGTATAATTGTCATGATTCTCGCATAGCATTTTAAAATTATATAACTGAAGTCACAAAACCATCATATAAACCTACCCCATATAAAAGATTTCTGATCTGGAAAATCAACAAAATTTGGGGTAGATAATCTGAGTATAATTCTTTAAGTGTCTTTTGGACATGAAATCAAAGTCCCATCTTCTCTCTCTCAAAAAAATATCCAATGTGCTGCTCTGGTGAGCAGTTGGGTAGTGATCATAAGTGCCCTGGTTGATAATTAAACCCTTAGTCAAAATCACTAAAAAAAAGAGCCATTATCATTTGCTGTTTGTTAGTTTCCCCATGTGCAAAATTGACTGCCATATTGTTTTAGATTATTATTTTAAATTACAACAGTAATTTGGGGTCAAAACTACTTCACTGGCTGTAAAACACCAGTTGGGGTTACTACACATCACTAACTGTATTACATTTGATTGGCAGTATTAAAAGCCAGTTCCTACACCAGACAAACAATAAAAAATTACACTGATTATTTTTCAGTTCTCTAAAATAATACTTGGAAGAATGTCATATTTCCTTCTATGTAATGAGCCAACATCTGATGCTTTAATCTGGCTCAGGACTCTCAGGTTCTAACGGACCAAAGATATCCTATCCTTGAAGATAATATTTTTAGCATCTGTGTCACCATATCTTCCCAGAAAGTTGATGTTAGCGACATACTTACTTCAAATTCTGCCTGCTGAGAAAATGCGGGCACAGATCGTAAGATTTATGCTTGAAAAGTTGAACAAAGTTATATTGGCCTGGGAGAGGCGCCTAATGATGGTTCACTTAACCTTTTAGTGAATTTGGAAGATTTTACGGAGGCAGGATTGGTGGTAATTGTCCAGTGGCTCGAGATTCCTACTTTAGGTAGGCCATGTATGGGAGGGCAGGGATTACACTGTCAGGTAGACCATGAGCTTTGTACCAGGTCTGACATCTTGATTTTCAAATACCCTTTACCTCAGCTGACCAAAGATTGTGTTGGTGCACTGAAGACTAATGAATTTTGTCATCAACGTCTGCCAGTGCTGAGGTGTGGCTCTTGAGATATGGGAAATGATCCACATCTTTCAGGGATTCATCAGTGTTGAAGAGCAGTGTGGTGCATGACCTTTCTCTTGCAGATGTTGAATGCAAGGCTCATTCTCTCATATGCTTTGGTGAAAGTGTTGATAACAGGTTGAAGCTCAGCCTGTGTGCAAAAATGCAACTATTAACAAATAACAAATGCGAGTTGTTTTTTTTTAAGGATTCCTGACACATTATGTGGACAGGCCGAATAGAGGAGAGGCCATTCTGGACCTCATACTAGGCAACGAGCCTGATCAGGTTTTTGATCTCTCGGTGGGAGAACATTTTGGAAATTGCGACCATAACTCCTTGACCTTTATCATAACCTTGGAGAGGGATAGGAGCAGGCGATATGGGAAAGCATTTAATTGGGGAGGGGGAATTATGATGCTATTAGGCAGGAACTTGGGAGCCTAAATTGGGAACAGATGTTCTTGAGGAAGTGCACAGTGGAAATGTGGAGGTTGTTTAGGGAGTACTTACATGGGCTTCTGGATAGGTTTGTCCCATTGAGGCAGGGTAAGGATGGTACAGTGAAAGAACGTGGTTGACAAGAGATGTAGAACATCTTGTCAAGAGGAAGAAAGAAGCTTACCCGAGGTTTAGAAAGCATGGATCAGACAGGGCTCTGGAGAGTTACAAGACAGTCAGGAGGGAGCTCAAGAATGGACTTAGTAGAGCTAGAAGGGGGCATAAGAAGTCTTTGGCGAGTAGGACCAAGGAAAACCCCAAGGCATTCTAGACATGGGTGAAGAATAGGAGAATGACCAAAGTGAGGGTAGGACCGATGTGGGATGAAAGAGGAAACATGTGCCTGGAGTCGGAAGAGGTAGGGGAGGTCCTTAATGAATACTTTGCTTCAGGTGTTCACCAGAGCGAGAGACCTTGACGTTTGTGAGGATGGTGTACGACAGGCTGATACGCTAGGGCACGTTGAGGTGAGGAAAAAGGATGTGTTGGAAGTTTTGAAAAACATTGGGATAGATAAGTCACCGGGGCCAGACGGGGTATATCCAAGATTATTACAGGAACGAGGGAAGAGATTGCTGCACCTTTGGCGATGATCTGTGTGTCCTCACTGGCCACAGGAGTAGTGCCAGATGATTGGAGGGTGGCAAATGTTGTTCCTTTGTTTAAGAAAGGGAGTAGGGACAACCCTGGGAATTACAGACCCAGTGAGGCTTACTTCAGTGGTGGGCAAATTACTAGAGAAGATTCTTAGAGACAGGATTTATGGGTATTTGGAGAAGCATAGGCTGATTAGGGACAGTCAGCATGGCTTTGTGAGGGGTAGGTAGTGCCTCACTAACCTGATTGAATTCTTTGAGGATGTGACAAAGCACATTGATGAAGGTAGAGCAGTGGATGTGGTGTACATGGATTTTAGTAAGGCGTTTGATAAGTTTCCTCATGGAAGGCTTATTCAGAAAGTCAGGAGACATGGGATCCAGGGAAACTTGGCTGTGTGGATTCAGAATTGGCTCGCTCATAGGAGACAGAGGGTGGTGGTAGATGGAGCGTATTCTGCCTGGAGGTCGGTGACCAGTGGTGTTCTGTAGGGATCTGTTCTGGGACCCCTGCTCTTTGTGATTTTTATAAATGACTTGGATGAGGACGTGGAAGGGTGGGTTAGTAAGTTTGCTGATGACATAAAGGTTGGTGGTGTTGTGGATAGTGTAGAAGGTTGCTGTAGATTACAACAGGATATTGATAGAATGCAGACCTGGGCTGAGAAGTGGCTGATGGAGTTCGACCCGGTAAAGTGTGAAGTGATACCCTTCAGGAGATCAAATTTGAAGGCAGAATACAAGGTTAGCAGCAGGACTCTTAGTAGTGTGGAGGAAGAAAGATCTTGGGGTCCATGTCCATAGATCCCTCAAGGTTGCCGCGCAGGTCGATAGGATTGTTAAGAAGACGCATGGTGTGTTGGCCTTCATTAGTCGGGGCATTGAGTTCACGAGCCACCAGGTAATGTTGCAGCTCTATAGAACTCTGGTTAGACCATACTTGGAGTATTGTGTTCAGTTCGGATTGCCTCATTATAGGAAGGATGTGGAATCTTTAGAGAGGGTGCAGAAGAGATTTACCAGGATGTTGCCTGGATTGGAGACCATAGCTTATGAGGATGGGTTGAGTGAGCTAGGGCTTTTCTCTTTGGAAAGGAGGATGAGAAGTGACTTGATAGAGGTGTACAAGATAAGAGGCTTAGATCAAGTGGATAGTCGGAAACTTTTTTCCAGGGAGACAATGGCTAACACAAGGGGGCATAATTTTAAGGTGATTGGACAAGGGGGCATAATTTTAAGGTGAATGGAGGAAGGTATAAGGGGGATATCAGGGGTAAGTTGTTTTTTTATATATATACACAGAGTGGTGGGTGTGTGGAATGCACGGCCTGCAGAGGTTGTGGTGGCAGATACATTAGGGACATTTAAGAGACTCTTAGATAGACACATGAATGATAGAGAAATGGGGGGCTATGTGGACTTGCACACAAAGTTGGGCTGACACTTCAGTGCTATCGTTTTGGTGAAGACTTTAAACTTAGATCATGCTTTCCTGTCCTAAGTATCCTCTAAGGGCACTTGGATCGTATCCTCCTCCAACATTAGCACACTGGTTCACGTCCTAATATGTAAAGATTCCACATTATCATTCAAGAGCAAAGAAGTTCTCCTGGTTTCTGATAAGATTTTTTTCTCAACCATAATCACCAAAACATGTTGTCCAGACATGTATCTTATTTGCAATTTGTAGGACCTCAACAATAACATAATGGGTACCCAGATCTGTTGGCACTGCAAAAAGTAATCAATTGATCATGAAGCACTTTTTAAAATCTAACTTTGCAGTGACCTCTGCTAAACATCAGGTAATGGATGACTAGTCTTTGAATCAGAAATGCACTCAATTAAAGGACAAGAATATGATGTACAGCTGTGAAGCAGCACCGGTATAGGGCAGACATCTTGGCTTTAAGAATCGTGAACCCTTTATCCCAATTCACCACCTCCCATCTCCCTATATCACACAGATATAGACTTTCCATTCTTCCTTTAACTGATATGCTAAATCATTCATCCATACTTTTGTACCAGAATAACCACTACATTATTACAACATTTCAAATCAGATCTTAGTGAAAGCTTAATGAGAATTAGCTGCTGAAGGAATCAAGTACTTAATCATTTTCCAATTCCTTGATTTAATACCAGTTATCAATCAGCCTGCTTTTATCCATAGTTGAGATAATTATTAGTTGAGACAATTTGAAGAAAACAGTAAACCTAAACTTCAAACCATTTTAAATGAATACTATTAAAAGTTTTGAGAGTTCTACCTTCCTAGGTTGACATCTAAGCAACACTGTCAATTTTCTATCGTTGTGTGGAGCTCACTGGTGAGATTACTAGTCAAATTTTAAATTTTAGAAAATGGCCAACTTGCTACAGAAGTCAAACTGGTGTGAGTCTTACTGATTATTGTGCTCTTATTGAAAAAAACTTGACATTCCACGGTGTCTAAATTACATATTTCCTCCATTCATCAGTTAACATAATAATTAAAATTATGAGTGTCCATGATAGATTTTGACCCATAATAATTAAGAAGAAACAGAAGTCCTTCATAAACCACGATAAAAGAAAATCAAAATAGCTTCTGAAATTTTTTTTTGCCCAAGTTCTGCTGCTGCTGCAAAATAATCTGCTGACATGATAAAAATCAAACTGGCTCTCACTTCCCTTCCATTAGGAGTGCTTGTATTAAACAAATTTTGATAGATGACTTCACAGATTTACTGACTAGCTTGCATGTGTTTATGAGACAGCTGCAGAAACCCTCATGACAGATTCCAATAACAATGGATACTAAACGGAAAGGCCAAATGAAAGAGCACCAATGGGCTCTCCCATCTTTCGATAAGTATGATTCCAAGCAAACTCATCACCAAACTCCTAGAACTGGGACTCAACACCCTTTTGCAACTAGATCCTTGACTTCCTGACCAATGGACCACAACCAGTAAGGATACGGAGCAATACCTCCGCCATGACTATTCTCAACACTGGTACCCCACAAGACTGTGTACTCAGCCCTCTATATACTCATGACTGCATGCCCGGATTCTGCTCTAACTCCATCTACGAGTTTGCAGATGATACCCCTGTAGAGGGCCATATCTCAATAATGAGGAGTTGGAGCACAGGAAGGAGATAAAGAGCTTAGTGACATTGTGTCATGACAACCACCTTTCCCTCAATGTCAGCAAAACAAAAGAGCCGGCCATTGACTCCAGGAAAGGGGGGAGGTGCACGTGCTCCTGTCTACATCAGTGGTGCTGAGGTCAAGAAGGTTGAGAGCTTCAAGTTCCTTGGAGTGAACATCACTAATAGCCTGCCCTGGTCCAACCATGTAGACACCACAGTCAAGAAAGCTCACCAGCGCATCTACTTCCTCAGGAGGCTAAAAAAAAGTACAAAAGAAAGCATCCCATCTGGATGCATCACAGTTTGGCATGGCAACTGCTCTGTCCATGACCGCAAGAAACCGCAGAGAGTTGTAGACACAGCTCAGCGCATCACGGAAACCAGCCTCCCCTCCATGGACTCTGTCTATACTTCTCGCTGCCTCGGTAAAGCATCCAGCATAATCAAAGACCCCACCCACCCAGTACATTCTCTTTTCTCCTCTCTCCCATCGGGTAGAAGATACAAAAACCTGAAAACATGTACCACAAGGCTCAAAGACAGCTTCTATCCCACTGTTGTGAGACTATTTAATGGTTCCCTGGTACAATAAGATGGACTCTTGACCTCACAACCTACCTCGTTAAGACCTTGCACCTTATTGTCTACCTGCACTGCACTTTCTCTGTAGCTGTTACACTTTATTCTCCATTGTTATTGTTACCTTGTACTACCTCGATGAACTGTATAATGAATTAATCTGCATTAACTGTATGCAAGACAAGTTCTTCCACTTTACCTCAGTACATGACAATAATAAACCAATTCTATTTATTTATAATTTTTTATTCCAGCTGCATGCAGGCACTCCAAAGTAAAGTGTTTTAAAGTTACCCAAGGCCAGTGTGCAATATGATACCATCAGTGCCAACACCAAATACCTCATTGACACAATGGACCTTCTTTTACACTGCAAGTATATAAGACTGCTTTCTCAAAAGGGAAGTATTTCCTCATTACTTTTTTATGTGGACTATAATTCACCAGCAGCAACTGCTTATTTCAAAGAATAAAATGTTTGTGTTTTCAAGATAATAATTAAAGTCAGTCAGAGATAACAGAAGCAAAGTTAATCTCCTGGCCCATTAAAGTGCATCATTCATAATTAAAGTTTGTATTCCAGTCTTTATAAATCCACCCTCTACTATCACATGACATTCTTCTGTTAGCCATACACCAAAGCTGTTTAATTACAAAAAAAATCAAGTATGTCCAACAACTTTGAAACCTGAAAAGCCCTCATTATTGGAGATACAAGAGAGAGCAGATGTTAGAATCTGGAGCAACAACCTGAGGGAGGAACTCAGCAAGTTGAGCAGCATCGATTGGGGGGGGGGGGGGGGGGGGGCGGTAGGAATTGTCGATATTTGGGGTCAAAACCTTGCATCATGTCCTGACCATCTTCGACAATTCCTTTCCTCGTACAGATGCTGCTCGACCCTCTGAGTTTGTCCAGCAGATTGTTTGAAGCCATTATTAGTCAGAAACAGGAGTTTCAATGGAAAATTCAAATAGTCTGATCTATACAAATTGAGACCTTAAATAAAATAAAAGCCAAAGTTGTAACATCATCCACATACAAGAATCTATATACAAAATATAACCCAGACTCTGAAGTTGAAGAGCACTACACATACAGTACACACATAGCTAGACTGCCCAACACAAAAGAACAAGGATTTCATACATAAAAATAATACAAAACAAGATAATCCATGTTAAAAACAAACTTTTCCACAGCCAGTCCCCAAACCCTTTCCCTCTCCGATTGTTTGAATACTGATGTCGTGCATTAGAGCCTCAGCTGCAGCCGAAACATTGTTGAAGTCACTGTGTGTTTGGCATTCCTGACCATGTATTATTGCTTCAATATTGAAGCAAAATAATTTCGAGCTCTGCTTCTGCCCTTTGTTGTGCCAAAGTAAATTCTCAAATGGAGAGCTGATGCTTCTCCACAGGGATACATGAAGGGAAATAAAACAAAGCTGTGTGCAACTGAGTACAGGCTCACTATACACATCTCCATTAGCCAATTCATAATACTATTTGCAGGGATCTGCATTACATGACGACATGCCCATCTTCTCAAATAGGTTGAATGAGCAAAAGTAATGTATAAAGGAAACATTTTCAAACTGTACTTGGGAACAAGTTTAAAAAAAACTGACTCCATAAATTTTCAGAAATTGGCTGATCACAAATTACGTCAGCTGCTACAATGGCTGTTCTGTTTAAGGTGCAGACTGGTACCTGACAGTTTAGGGGGTAAGCAATAAGCGAAAGAAATTTAACAAGTTTGTTTTGAAGTCAGATATAAATTAAGGTTCCCTTCTATTCTTAAAAAGTCTTCAAGACCTTTTAAGCACTTACTGTGCTTGTTAATTTTTGATGAGGCTTTTCAGTATGTCCTTGCACAAACTGACAACTAGCAATTTATTTTACTTGAAATTTCCACCCAAGAATACAAACAATTACAATATCAAAAAACAGATGGTAAATGAACAACATTAGCCCAAACTGCAACGGTTGGGCAGAAGTTTGGTTAGTTGGGTTTTGAGCCAGGATCTTTGAGGAGAAAAGGAAAGTAGAAAAGTTTCAGAAAGGGATTCCAGAACATTGAGTCCTTGGCAAACAGCTGTATGTGGAAAGTCATGAATAGCAATTTTAAATTTGAAACACAACAGCTGGGTTTACAATGACATCCAGAAAGTAGGCTGTAGAGGGCAAGTGAATGTTTCAAGGTAGGATACAGGCAGTAGAGTTTTGGATAAAATGAAGTTTCTGGCATACAGAGCCAACCAGGAGCACTCCGTCAGTTCTGAAAGTGATACAACACATTTGAAGATTTCCGCAAATGGTCATGGTGAAGACACACAATGTTAAGGAAGCTTTTAACAAACAAAAAAGCATTAAAAGGAATGAGCGTCGATCACAACTTTCAAGGGAAAGTGGTGGTGTGGCTCCTCTTCACTTACCCACTGGAATCTGTGTTATCCATTATCGTCATTAGTTAAGGTTCAACTGGGTCATGTGTATACAAATGGAGAATCTCCTTCTACAAAAGGATATTAGTGAGCGAGTTTGGTTTTTAAACAACAATTTGAGAACAGTGATATCCTGAAGCACACTGACATTATGAAAGACGTGTTGGCAGTCTTGAAGTACATAAAGGTAGATAAATCCCCAGCGCCTGACTAGGTGTATCCTGGGACATTTTGGGAAACAAGGAAGGAGATTGCTGGGGCTCTGGCAGAGATTTTTGTATCTTCACTAGGGATGAGTGAGGTACCAGAAGACTGAAGAAAGGCTAGCGTTGCATTTATGAAGGGCTGTAAGGACAAGCCAAGCAACTACAGGCCGTTGAGCCTTACATCAGTGGTGGGAAGGTTACTGGAAGGGAGTCTGAGGGACAGGATTTATTTGCGTTTGCAAAGGCAAGGACTGATTAGGGATAGTTTTTTTGAGGAGGTAGCCAAGATGATTGATGAAGGGGAGGGTGGTGGATGATGTCTATATGGACTTCAGCAAGGCCTTTGACAAGGCCCTGCATGGTAGGCTAGTCCAGAAGGTTAGAATACATGGAATCCAGGGTGAGTTGGCAAATTGGACACAAAATTGGCTTGGTGGAAAGAGGCAGAGGGTGGTAGTTGAGAGTTGTTTTACGGATCAGAGGCCTGTAACCAGTGGTGTGCTGCAGGGATCATGGCTGGGTCCTTTATTGTTTGTCATATATATTAATGGCTTGGAAGAGAATGTGGATGGCAGGATTAGCAAGTTTGCAGATGACACCAAAATTGCTGGTATAGTGGACATTGAAGAGAGTTGTCTAAGGTTACAACAGGATCTAAATCAACTAGGAATGTGGGCAAGGGAATGGCAGATGGAATTTAACTCAGAAAAAAGTGTGAAGGGATGCATTTTGGGAAGTTAAACTAGGCTAACGAGTGGCAGGGTCTGGAGAGTGTTATTGAATAATGATACCTTGGGTTAAAAGTACATAATTCTCTAAAAGTGGCATCACCGGTAGACAGAGTGGTGAAGAAGGTATATGGTATGCTTGCCTTCATTGGACAAGATGTTGAGTACAGGATCTTGTCCTATACAAGATCCTATACTCAACATCTTGTTGAATGAAGGAAAGCATACCATATACCTATACTCAACATGACATCATGTTACAGTTGTACAAATCAGTGGTTAGGCTGCACTTGGAGCATTGTGTGCAGTTCTGGTCACTACACTATTGGAAGGATGTGATTAAGCTTGAGATGGTGCAGAAAATATACACAGAAATGTTGCTTGGACTGGAGGGCTTGAGCTATTAAGACAGGTTGAATAGGTTTGGACTGTTTTCCCTGGAACAGAAAAGGCTGAGGGATAACCCTATAAAGGTTTATAAAATTATGATGAGGGGCATAGCTAGGGTAGGTAATCATAGTCTTTTTCACAGGTTAGGGTAGTCTAAACGGGAGGGCATAGGGTTAAGACAAGATGGGGAAGATTTAAAGGGGATCTAAGGGTTAGACTTTTCACAGGGGGTGGTGGGTGTATGGAACAAGCTGTCAGAGGAGGTGCAGGAGACAAGTACAAATACAACATTTAAAAGACATTTGGACAGGTACGTAGATGGGAAAGGTTTAGAGGGATATGGGCCAAACGTAGGCAAACAGGATTAGTGTAGAAATCCATTTGCCTTAGTGTAGAAAGGCATCTTGGTAGGCATGGACAAGTTACGTCGAATGTTCTGTTTCTGTGCTGTGTAACTCTGAATTTATGAAGAATTAATTTTAGTTAATCAAATAGAGCAGCTAATGGAAACATTATTGGTCAACAAGCTCACTGGTATAGAAAATTAACTATTACAAATATTAAATCTTAATTCTTCAATATTGTCATGCAGATTTAAATAATTAAAATATTTTCTTTAAAAATTTTTTTCCTTTGTCTTCTTTCTCTCTGGTTCCATCCATCTCCTTTTCAATTTCTGTCCCGATTAGCCATTGATATTACACTTATAGATTTAGACTCTGTGCTTCTCATTAATGTGGTTCTGCAGTTTTATTTGCTAAGGAATATGTGCAGTTGCTTGACTTAAGCAAGTTTGTGTCAGCATGACATCCAGTGAGAAGTCCCACTACAAGTGTGCAGAAAAGTACAAATACAGTGAAGCGTTCAGCTGTACTTATCTGCAGCAATGGTGCATGTGGATTTATCAGATTTAGGAAAAATAACTCAAGCATTACTCAATTGCTGCTTCTATTACTTAATAATTCCCCACACAATTGCTAATTTAAAACTTTACAGCTTGATATTAAAATCACAGATGGGAAGTTATTTTAGATTATGTAACAACATACCATCCAACAGAATGCACTAATTTAGGCACCACGTTCAAGAGCCAAGTGGGCATAACGTTATTTACATACAAAATCCATCAAGAATCAGTATATAGTCAAATTAATTTGGAACATTGTTTATCTCGAAGAAGCAAATTACAATATATTTGAATTTTGGAACAGATTATTAACATGATAAACTAAAAGTTCATTTGCAACAAATAACTGTTGAACTACTATTTGCATAACATGAGATAGAAGCAGGAATGAACCACTTGGCCCTTGGGCCTGCCCTGCCACTTGGCAGCATATGGACCAATTAGCAAGCATTTTGCAACAAAATATCTTTAAGTGCCGTGACAACTAACTGTTGACGATGAGTAAATTAACCAAAGCTCAAGGGAAAGTTATTCCAAAACTGTAAACGTAACACCATAATTTTGTTTTTACGTATTCTTTAACTAGAGCTGTTCAACATACTCAATTCTCAAAAGAGATCAGAAAACACTGGGCTATTCCAGCATTTAGAACATAAAACAGTACAGCACAGGAACAGTCCCTTTGGCCCACAAGGTTGTGCCGATCTAATTAAGCTAATGACACCCAATCCCTTCTGCCTGCACATGGTCCATCTCTCTCCATTGTCTGCATATTCAACGCCTCTATCATATCTGCTTCCATCACCATCCCTAGCAGCACATTCCAGGCACCCACATTCTCTGTGTTAAAAACCTACCCCACACACCTCCTTTGACCTATCCCCCTCACACCTTAAATGCATGACCTTTAGTATTAGACATTTCAAACCTGGGAAAAAGATACACACTTTGATCAGGTCACCCCTCTGCCTCCAATGCTTCAGAGAAAACAATCCAAGTTTGTCCAACTTCTCCTTATAGCTAATATTTTCCAATCCAGGCAACATCCAAATGAACCTCTTCTATACCCTCTTCAAAGCTTCCACATCCTTCCTATAGTGTGGTGACCAGAACTGCACACTATACGCCAAATGTGGCATAACCAAAGTTTTATAGGAGTGGTACTCGGAGGTAATTAAAAGTAGAGCGTCTTTAGGATTGAAGTCAGGAAACACTTCTACATGCAAAGGATAGTAAACATTTGAAGATAGCAAAGAATGCTGGGTAAACATTTTTAGTTTTGATAGTGACAGATTTTTACATAATAAAGGATGAGCAAAAGTGAGTTTATAGTTTTAAATCATGGAGCAATCATGACTTCGCTGACTGACAAAATGGGCTATAGGGCAAATAGCCTACTCCTAATCCTACAATCTGTGTTCAGAGCTAAATGATGACCCTACCTTAAATAATGCCACCTGATATATTGAGCAGCCACCAGACATGAGAGAGCAGACATCTCATGAAGTACAGAACTCTGTCAATCTACAACTTCCTTGTTCAAGGAGCAACAGCAACAGGAAACATTTCTTAGGTAACCCATTGGGATTGAGAACAACTTGCTTCCACACTGGTTTTATGGGTTCTGACCTGGCTGATGAGGTCAATGTTGGCACCAAGACTCATCCATAGATAGGGTAGGTGGTGCATGGCAGGTGGCAGGGAGCTGGTTTCAGGGGTGGTACATTCCTTCCAGCACTTGTGCACCATTTCTGTGAGCTCTCAATGGACTCGAGGTTTTTATTACCATCCCAAATGCACCTTCTCCATTTTGAACAGTCATAGGTGAGAGATTTCCAAGACTCAATGGGGAAGATACATTGCTTCAAGAAACTGAGTACATCCTTCATTCTTTTCTCTGCCTCACCTTGTGACCGAGTTCACAGTAGAGTGTCTGTTTCAATAGTCTGGTATCAGGCACATGAACAAACACAGCCTTCCCAAGTAACAACTTCAGTGTAACTAGGAACTCGAAACCGGGAACATTGGCATGTGAGAGGATATGAATACTGGTTCGCTTTTCCTTCCAGCAAATTTAAAGGATTTTGCAGAAACAGCATTGGTGGCATTTTTCCTCGAGAGTGCCTCGAGATGGCTCCTGTAGGTAGTCCAGGGCTCAGCAGCAGATAGGAGGAGGGCAAGGATCACTGCTGCACAGTAGAGCATGAATTTTGTGTCATGCCCAACATCTCGCTCTTCAAATACCCTTTTGATCAATGAACTAAATACTTTGCTGGGACACTGCAACTGATACTGTAGCAAAGACCATAAAACTCATTAATGGGTAACATTAGTCTCAAAAGAACTTAACTAATGTGTCATAAAAGGTGCCATTTTAAAACATCTTTGCTTTTAATATGATTCATTGGCCTATTTTCCATAAATGGTTGGCTCCCAAAAATACTTCTATGAAAGGAATATGTTTTTTTTAATTATTGAATATAGATAAAATAAATAAAGAAATTTGTTCTAGAATATATCTAAGATTGGCCCAAATATTTATATGGATATTTTACAAAAAAGTCACCAACTACCAACAATGTCAAAACAATCATGCAATTAGAACTTTTTCAGTTCATTCCAAACTAAGATCCTTTAAGTACCCAATAGCATATTTGCAGTTCTGATGAATACACTGTTCCACAAGCATCCAACTGTCAGATTAGTTGACCATAAATCCATTTCCTTGCCCATCATTTTTGCTTTTCCAGATTTTCATTGCCTGCAGATTTTATTATCTGGCATGAATAAAATATTTTGTTTGATTTCAAAGTGACTGTATGACGAAGGATTAAAACATTTAACTCCTTTATTGTAAATAGTTTTAACATTCAAAAGAGGTTGACATTTGTTTAAAAATGCTGACACCAAACTATTTTTGTTTTCATTATTTGTTTAAAACGTCAGCTCAGTCAGCAGCACCAAGGTCACTAATGACATCCTTAGCAACTGTGACACATTACCTTTCCTTGAACACAGTATCCTCCTTTAATAACACCCATGCAATCCTCAATTACATTTTGCAAAACCATGTATTCTCAGTTGCCTGCTGTTCCAAACAACATAAATATGGAATCAGCTGCAATATTGAATCCCCACCGACTTCTAACTCTGTAACATAGTTTTCCTCAGTTATTATCTGAGCCAATTCACTGCTTAAACATTTATTCATGCCCGGCTTACCTCCAAACCAGAGTTCAGATGAATAGTCTCAACCCAATATGCTGACTGTCCATTTCCCTCTGCAAATGCTGTCTGACCTGCTGAGTTCCTCCAGCAGTGTTTTTTTTTGCTCAAGATTCCAGCATCTACAGTTTTCCCGTCTCCATTACCTCCAAACATTAACTGTCAACTTAAGTTCATCTAAGACACCAATCCTCAATTTCTAAAATGCACCAAGTCCCATTCATGCACCCATCCCCGTGCCTGGTTATCCAGATCAGCTTCTGGTCTGTCAAACACCTTGATTTTAAAACTCTTATCCTTGAAGGTGTCTACAGCCCTGCCCTCCAGATCTCCACTTTCTTCCAGCACAACAACCTTCCAAGATACCTGCATGTTTCCAATTCTAGTCTCTTCAGACAACTCAGTTTTAATCACTTTATCACTGGTGGCTGGTACTTTAAATCTCTTGTATTCCCTACCAAAATCTCTCTAAGTCACTTTGACCAAACATCTAACATATTTCTTTGCAGACCTGGTATTTAATTTTGTTGGATAACGTTCTTGTGACAGACATACGGATGTTTTGTTATATGAAAAATGCTATATTGATACAAGGTGTGAAAAATTACAATGGGTGTTGCACTTCAAAAAAAACCAACTTCTCAAAGTACCTCATACTGAGATGTCCTGTCATTTAAAACTATGTTCCATCTTTCCTTAAAATCTGTTTCTTTGACCAACCATCAGCCACCTTGCCCAACAGCATGTTCTTTAGTTTGGCAGCCAGCTATTGTTTATTATCCCCTTGAGGTCCTTTAGGATGTTTTTCATGTTGATGACCCATATAAATACAGGTTGTAGAAATACATTGCAGCAGGGTAGGGAACATTTATTTGAAATGCGACACTTTGGGCCACCAGTGTCCACTTATGGGATGCAAACAACTCCCTGGCATAATCTGAAGAACACTGAATCTCCTGCAATGTCCTGATTAATGCTGTTCCCTCAACTCTCAAAAATAATGCCCTGCTCCTTCAGTTTTGTTTCGTGGTAGGATCTTACTGTGCAAAATTAGTCAATAGTTTTATCCTGCAAACAAGACAGCTACAGCTCAAAAAGCTGAGAAACATATATAGGTCCTCCCCAACCTACAAACACCCAACCTTTTTTCAGCTTGTACATACAAACAAGTGTTTGGGAAAACAGCAATGTGGATTGTCCGACTGCTGTGGGCAGCAGGCAGGGATTGGTTCTGGGATCTATCGATATGTGACTTGAATGAGAACGAAGGTTGGTCTGATTAGTAAGTTTGCTAAAGACACAAAAACTGGTGAAGTTGTAGATAGGGAAAAAGGTTGTCCAAGGATACAGGAGGACATAGATCAGCTGGGAAGTTAGGCAGAACTGTGGCAGATTAAATTTAATCCAGACAAGCATGAAATAATACATTCTGGAAATTCAAATTCTGGCAGGACATATACAGTAAGTAGCAGGGTTGCTGACGTACAGAGAGACCTTGGTGGGCAAGTTCATAGTCCCCTGAAAATAACACCACAGGTGGACAGGGTGGGGAAGATGGCATTTGGTATGCTTGCCTTCATAAGCCAAGGCAAAGAGTACAAGAGTTGCAGCTATACAAAACATTGGTTAGGCCTCACTGGAAGTATTGTGTGCAGTTCTGATTATCACACTACAGGAAGGATGTGGTAGCATTAGAAAGAATGCAAAAGAGACTCACCAGGATGTTGCCTGCAATGGAGGGCTTTAGTCATAAGGAAAGATTGGATAGGCTGGGTTTGTTCTCATTGGAGCATATAACATTGAGGGGTGACCTTACAGAAGCTTAAGATTACAAGGGACTTTGGGTAAAGTCTTTTTTCCCTAGGGCAGGGGAGTGGGGAGTCAGATTTAAGGAGTGGGGAGAAATTTAAAAGAGATCTAAGGGGCAAGTTTTTTTTTAAAAAACGCACAGGTTGGTTATATAGAATGAGCTGCCAGAGGAGATTGTGGTCACAGATAAAATTACAATGTTTAAAAGGTTTCTGGATAAGTACTTGAATAGGAAAGGAGTAGAGTGAAACAAGCAAATATGATTAGTGTAGGTGGGCATCATGGTCAGCTTGGACAAACTAGGCCAAAGGGCCCATTTCTGTGCTGTACAGTTCTATGACTCTATTGTGTACCTAACAAAAAATAAATGCATGGACTATTTTCTACATGAAAATCTCTCTTAAGAAAGATACCTCAGCATATCTGGGCTGTAGAGATGAAGGGGGAATATATATTGAATCCCCATTCCAGATCACGATTAGGTGATGCTGGTAGAAAGTGCATACATATGACATTAGCTAAGGACAAGTCCAACTCATCTGCAGTACTTCCCAATCAGGGAAGGGGCTATACTAGACCTTGAATTGGGAAATGAACCTGGCCAGGTGATCAGAGTTTCAGTGGAATAGCATTTTGGGAACAGTGATCATTACTCCGTAAGTTGTCAGATAGTTATGGACAAGAATAAGACCGGATGATGATATATGTATAAATGATTTGGATATGCCTCTCACTGTCTTGGTGAAGCAGCCATCATAATCAAAGACCCCATCCACCCGGGACATTCTCTCTTCTCCCCTCTCCCATCAGGTGGAAGATACAGGACTCTGAGGGGACATACCAACAGGCTCAAGCATAGCTTCTATCCCACAGTTATAAGACTATTGAACAGTTCCCTTACACGATGAGATGGACCCTTGACCTCACAATCTACCTTGTTATGACCTTGCACCTTATTGTCTACCTGCACTGCACTTCCTCTGTAGCTGTGACACTTTATTCTGTATTCTGTTATTGTTTTTACCTTGTACCACCTCAATGCACTGTGTAATGAATTGATCTGTACAAACAGTATGCAAGAGAAGTTTTTCCACTGTAGCTCGGTACAAATGACAATAATAAACCAATACCAATAAATGGCAAGACCGCAAGACCATTAAGAACATTAACATACAGAGGGATCTTGGGGTGCAAGTCCATAGCTCCCTGAAAGTGGCAATACAAGTAGATAGGGTGGTAAAGAAGACGTACGACATACTTGCTTTCATTGGTCGGGGTGTTGAGTATAAAAGTCGGGAAGTCATGTTGTAGCTGTATAAAACTTTGGTTAGGCCACATTTGGAGTATTGCAAGCAGTTCTGGTTGCCATACTACAGAAAGGATATGGAGGGCGCAGAAGAGGTTAACCAGGATGTTGCACGAATTAGAGAGTATTAGCTCTAAGGAGAAGTTGGACAAACTTGAATTGTTTTCTCTGGAGTATCAGAGGCTGAAGGGCAACCTGACAGGTATACAAAATTATGAGAGGCATAGACAGGGTAGATAGTCAGAGTCATTTTCCCCAGTGTGGAACTGTCAAATACTAGAGGACATAGCTTTAAGGTGAAAAGGGTAAAGTTTAAAGGAGATTTAGATGGGAAGTTTTGTTTTGCAGAGAGCAGTGGGTGCCTGAAACATACTGCCGGGGAAGTGGTGGAAGCAGATATGAGAATGTTTAAGCAGCATTTAGACACATGAACAGGCAGGGAATTGAAGGATATAGACCACGTGCAGGCAGATGTTCAGTTTAAATTGGCATCATAGTTTTCGAAGACATTGTGGAGTGAAGGACCTGTTCCTATGCTGTACTGTTCTATGTTATAAGTTAACTCTTGAGCAACATTTAAAAGTAATATACCACTGAAGATTGGGAGTTTTAATTAGGACCCGATGAAACACCAGCATTACCAAAGGGAAGGAATTTAATTCATTGCCCTTCCTTATGGATTAACATAAGAAATACATTTTAAAAGATAGTACAAATATTTCAAAAGAAAGGTCTAAAAATTTTTCCTTCCCCAAAACTAAAAATCTTTAAATTCATAGATTCTAGAACTCCATGAATATCTGTTTTTTTAACCTTCCGAGAAGTCAAACTATAATGTCACAGCCTAGAGTACAACGTATAACCTGCTGCTGAGATGAAATATACAATGCACAAAAAAACTCCTCAAATCCATAGAAGTGCAGTTAATTTTAATGTAAAGTATAAACTACTCTAATCAGTACCACACAGCACAGAAAAAGAGACAGTGAACAGTGAGACAGTGGACTGGTCCATGTTCAAGGACTCAGCTGCCAGCCTTGATGAGTATGCCACCACCATCACAGACTTTATCAGCAAGTATGTGGCGGACTGTGTACCAAAGAAGACAATCCGGGTGTTCCCAAACAGGAAACCATGGATGAACCGAGAGATCCACTCCCTACTGAATGAGGACTGCTGCACACAAATCTGGTGATCCTGATCTGTACAAGAAATCGAGGTATGACCTTCAGAAAGCTATCAGGGATGCTAAGAGGCAATACTGACTCAAAATAGAGTCCCTGACCAGCAGTCAGTTATGGCAAGGCTTACATGACAAAGTTGGGCTACATAGCTAACAACAGCGAATCCCTTCCGGATGAATTTAATGCATTCTATGCGCGCTTTGAACAGAAGGGAAGTGGATTGTCACCATCCACCCTGACAGCCACCAATGAAGCTGAACCTGTGATCACAGTGGAGGACATAAGATCAGTCTTCCGGAGAGTGAACACAAGGAAAGCACCTGGCCCAGACGGTGTCCCTGGCCGTGTGCTCAGATCTTGTGCTGATCAGCTGGCAGAAGTATTTGCGGACATATTTAACCTCTCCCTGCTTCAAGCTCAGGTTCCCACCTGTTTGAAGAAGACCACCATCATCCCGGTACCAAAGAAAAGCAAGGTAACATACCTCAATGACTACCGACCAGTGGCTCTGACATCCACCACCATGAAGTGATTTGAGAGCCTACCAGACAACCTGGACCCATTGCAATTCGCCTAGCGCTGAAACAGGTCTACAGTGGATGCCATCTCCCTGGCCCTACATTCAGCTCTGGAGCATTTGGACAGTAAAGACACATACGTTAGACTATTGTTTATTGACTACAGCTCTGCCTTCAATACAATAATCCCAAGTAAGCTTGTCACCCAACTCCGAGACCTAGGACTCACACCTCCCTCTGTAACTGGATCCTTGACTTTCTAACAAACAGACCGCAATCAGTGAGGATAGGCAGCAATACCTCCTGCACGATTATTCTCAACACTGGTGCTCCACAAGCCTGCATCCTCAGCCCTCTACTCCCTACACACTCATGACTGTGGCCAGATTCTGCTCTAACTCCATCTACAAGTTCGCAGATGATACCACCATTGTAGGCCATATCTCAAACAGCGATGAGTCGGAGTACAGGAAGGAGATAGAGAGCTTAGTGGAATGGTGTCATGACAACAACCTTTCCCTCAGTGTCAACAAAACTAAAGAGCTGGTCATTGACTTCAGGAAAGGGGGCGGTGTACATGCACCTGTCTACATCAATGGTGCTGAGGTCGAGAGGGTTGAGAGTTTCAAGTTTCTGGGAGTGAACATCACCAACAGCCTGTCCTGGTCAAATCACGTAGAAGCCACGGCCAAGAAAGCTCACCAGTGCCTCTACTTCCTCAGGACGCTAAAGAAATCTGGTTTGTCCCCTTTGACTCTCACCAACTTTTACCGATGCACCATAGAAAGCATCCTATCTGGATGTATCACGGCTTGGTATGGCAACTGCTCTGCCCAGGACCGCAAGAAACTGCAGAGAGTGGTGGACACAGCCCAGCGCATTACAGACACCAGCTCCCCCTCCTTGGACTCTGTCTTTACCTCTTGCTGCCTTGATGAAGCAGCCAGCATAATCAAAGACACTACCCACTCAGGATATTCTCTCTTCTATCCTCTTCTATCCTCTTCCATCGGGTAGAAGATACAGGAGTCTGAAGGCATGTACCACCAGACTTAAGGACAGCTTCTACTCCACTGTGATAAGACTATTGAACAGTTCCCTTATACAATGAGATGAACTATGACCTCACGATCTACCTTGTTGTGACCTTGCACCTTATTGCACTGCACTATCTCTGTAGCTGTGACACTTTACTCCGTACTATTGTTTTTACCTGTACTACATCAATGCACTCTGTACTGACTCAATGTAACTGCACTGTGTAATGAATCGACCTGTATGATCAGTTTTTAAGACAAGCTTTTCACTGTACCTCAGTACAAGTGACAATAATAAACCAATACCAAAACTGACAAATTTTGAAGCATAGTTTAGACAAAAGATTACTCTGCTGTTGCTTAGAATGTCATGCTTCATGCTCACAACTTCACATCAATGGCAGATGGATCAGAAACTGTTGATATAAGCATTCTGCTACAAATTATTTTATTAAAATATAAAAGACAAATTCACAATGTTGTGAAATAGTACCTCTCAGTTAATTTGACCTACTTAATTTTGAGGGTTTAAAAAAGCTGTCCAGGTTGCTGTTTGACAGACATACTGTAAATCAAATCGATGACAACATAAGGGAAGGCTTTTCTATGCTGGAACACTCAAACTAGTCAAAAATCAACTGAGGGACCAATAGAAGCAGTTAGCATAATGGTGCTTCAGGAGCCAGAACAGCATGGCCTGAAAAGGCAGTCAAGGTTGCAAAGAGTTGTGTCATTGTGCAGCTAATTATGAGCCAGTTTTGGATTTAAAACGAGATAGCATGACAAACGGATCCATTTGAGGTTTCATCATTGAGTTAAAACAATTCTAAAGTTTTTTTTTAAAATGTCCTTCCAATTGGGATTTGCTGAACCTTAATGCTCCAATGGAAATAGGAAGAATTATTTGAAGAGAAAAAGTACACACAATGTCAGACTGCAATCACATCAAAAAAAAGAGGGGGAATAGGATCAATTGAATGAAGAGGAACAGAGACAACCATAAATACTTATGAGAAAAGTATGTTAATTTCATCATTTATAGACATATAAATTGACCTTACATACAAGTTGGCTTACATAAGTATAATTTATCCAGGTTTCTTAACAACAGAAAGTCAGTTGGGAAAGAGGCTGCAAAAGACCATAGATAGATGGGCGATTGGTCATGCGGAGCCATAATGTGGGGAAATATTAAGAGACAAGTATTGTTACTCAGAATGATTTGGGATTCTATGTGCACTAATCACAAGACGTTAACAAGCAATTAAGAAAGCAATTGGTACGTCAGACTCCAATGCAAAACTTTTTTTTAAATAAAGAGTATGTGGTAAGAAAATCTTGCTGTATTAAATCAGACTTTGGTGATACTGCAGTTTTGGCCTCCTTTCCCAGGGATGAATATGCTTGGTTGGCATAGAAACAGTGCTCTATGAAGATTCGCTAGATTGATACCCAAAATAAGATGTCTGTTGCATGAAAAGTGATTGCCATCTTTATTTTATGCAGTTCAGCACGATCTAGGATTATCTCATTGGCATAAATAAAATCCAATAATTAATGAAAATACAATAATGTTGCTCCAGAGTTTCTGGATTTACCTAAACAATTTAAATTTAAGAAAGAGAAGACACCATGAGATGAAGCATACAGTTTTAGAGCTGATCTCTGAAATGAACAACCAGCGTATAATCTGACAAACACATCATTGTGATCTTGGGCTGTGTTACACTGGCAGGTATCATCTTTTGGGAATACATTAAAATTTGCATTTGCCTGGTAAGGTGCTCACAAAATGTCCTGAGTGCATTCCCTGTGCGTTGGCCAACATTAACATTTGAACCCACACCATCAAAACAAATTAATTTCTTACTTGCATTTGTTTTCAGGACCTCGTATCAGGCAAAGTAACTTCTGCATTAGCTGATGTAATTTTTTTGGTTTGAAAAGATTTTACAACATCCTGTGGAAATGCAAATTCTTTCATCCATGTTATTTGAAATCATTAAAACAAAAACCTTTGAAGGGAAATATAGAACATCACAGGGACTGAATTATGAATAACTGTTTTATTGGTTTATTTAATGGAAGATACCAGGCCACTATACCCAACACTGGGACATTCACATTCAGGTTCTCTTGCAAGGAAGTCAATTTTGAACAGTAATCACCATCTACTAAAAGTCTTTTTGCATCACAAAGCAGGCTAACAAAAGAGCATGTATAAACTGACCTTTGCCATCAGATGAGAGAAAATAGGGCACTACCCAGACAATTCCACTTATTGCACCATCAATGCCCTGAACAAAATTCCTTCGCTTGCAAATTTAATGTATTTATTTATTTTTCAGGATGTGACCATTGCTGACAACATCAACATTTGCGGCCCATCCTTAATTGTTTCAGAGTTTGGTGGTGAGCCACATTCTGGAACTACTGCAGTTGTCTGATGACGGTATACCCACAATGTTACAGGGTAGGGAGTTGCAAAACTTAGACCCAGTGAAATTGGTGGATAGGCTGTATATTTTGAAATTAGGATTGTGGTGCAATTTGAAAGGGAACCTGCAAATGGTGGTTGTCCTATATGGCTGCTACCCTTGTTTTTCTTGGTGATCGATATTGCAGATGATGCTATCAGTGTAGCTTGGGCAAGTAAACGGAGGCAGCACATACTACCATCACTGTGCACTAGTGGTGGAGGGAATAAATGTTCAGGACGGTGGATCGGGTGCCAAATGTGCAGGCTATTTTGCTTGAATGGCATTGTGTTTTGAGTGCTGTTGTAGTTGCAAGCATCCAAGCAGGCCATGCTCTTAACTTTTTCCTTGTAGATGATAGAAATGTTTTGTTATGTCAGGGGGTGCGTAGAGGCGTGTTACTTACACAGGACACCCAGCCTTCAACCTGCTTTTGTAGCCACATGTGTATGGCTAGTCAAGTTGAGGTTCTAGTCAACATGTGGAAGTTGTGCCAATAATCAACATTAACAAAGCAGCAGACCCCAACGCCTGTCACATCATGGCAGGAGACTTTAATCAGGCTAGCTTGAAGAAGTCTCAACTACTATCAACACATCACCTGCGAGGCTTGTGACCTCCCAGTATGTTGGTGGTGGAGGCCTTGGTGATGGCAATCCCATTGGTGATGGCAAGATTATCTTGCTGGGGGTGGTCAGTGCCTGGCACTTTTTGGTGCCAATATCGCCGCTTATCAGCCTATACCTGAATGTTGTCTGTGTCTTATTGCATGCTACATACATTTAGTGAGAAAGTGCGACTAGAATGGATTATTGTGCAAATCACCAACAAATAACCCCACTTCTGATCTTATGAATCAAGGAAGGTCACTGATGAAGCAGAAGGTGGTTGGGCCCGAGACAATGGGAATGAGGAACTCCTGCCACAATCTCCTGGAACTGGGACGAATGCCCATCAAAAACACTACCACCTTTCTTTGTGCAAGGTATAGCAATTAGTGTTTTCCAATCCAAAATTCAATTCAAAAGATGGCACCAGAGAGAGGCAACATTTTACTGGCAGCCAAACGAAATATACACAGTTATATACTCAAGATCTTACCTTTTAAAACTGAAAACTGTAATGTAATGGCACTTAAATGAATCAGCAACCTTACGAACGCAACACAGAAAACACCACCCAGAAGGAGAGTATAACACATGCAAACATCGGGAGGCCTCCATTGTGATAGAAAATGTGGTCGCCAGGCAGACTGAAGCATAGGGGCTCAAGGCTCCCCCCAGCATCCTTCTGGCCTATGTACAATCGCTGGAGAACAAGATAGAAGACCTGAGAACAAGATTGCTTTATCAGAGGAACACAAGGGACTGCTGTGTACTCAGTTTCACAGAGGCGTGACTCACCCCCAACTCTCCTGACACAGCGCTCCAGCCTGAGGGTTTTTCAATCCACTGCATGGACTGGATGGTAATGTAATGTAAGAGAACAGGCAGCGGTGGCGTCTCCCTTATGATAAATTCGTCATGGTGCACTGACATGGTGGTTTTATCCCATTCTTGCTCCCCCGATCTGGAACATCTAGCAGTGAAGTGCCAACCATTCTACCTACTAAGAGAGTTATCTGCTGTCATCCTGACTGTTGTCCATATCTCACCTCAGGCAGACAGCAAGCTAGCACTTGAGAAACTAAGTGCCATAAGAACAAAGCAGCGTACCCTGATGCTTGTCACATCGTGGCAGGAGACTTTAATCAGTCTTGCTGGAAAAAGTCTCTGCTTAACTATTATCAACACATCACCTGTAATGCTAGAGAACCCAACACACTCAACCATTGCTATACCACCATCAAGAATGCCAACCACTCCATCCTTCCACATGGCCGACCACATGGCCGTACTTCTTCTACCTACATTCAGACAGAGATTGAGGAGCATGGCATCAGTGAAAAGGATGATGAAGAGCTGGACAGGAGAGGCAGAGGAGCGAATTTGGGACTGCTTCGAGTCAGTGGACTGGATGATGTTCAAGGATTTGTCAGTGGACCTAAATGAATATGCCACAGTCACCACTTCATAAGGACATACGTGGATGAGTGTGTACCCAGAAAAACATTGAGTCTCCCCCAACTAGAAGCCCTGGATGAACCAGAAGATTCCTAATCTGCTGATGGCTAGATCCATGGTGCTTAAGGCTGGTGACCCAGAGTCATACAAGAAGTCCAGCTATGACCTCTGAAAGGCCATTGAGAGCACAGAGGCAATTTTGGACTGAATTGAAGTCACAGATGGATTCTCAACAGCTGTGGCAGGGCTTGCACAATATCATTTTCTACAAGGCGAGATTGGTTAGCATAAACTGCAATGACCCATTACTCACTAATGAGCTCAATGCTTCTTATGCACACTTTGATATGGAGAACTATGGCACATCCACACGAGCCCCCACATCTGCGGATGACCCTGTAATCTCAGTCTCTGAAGCCGAAGTCTGGGTATCCTTCAAGAGAGTGAATCCACAAATGGTCCAGACGGCGTACCTGACCAAGTACTAAAGATCTGTGTGGACCAACTGGTTGGAGTACTTACAGACATATTCAACCTCTCACTTCTGCAGTCTTAGGTTCCCACCTGCTTCAAAAAGGCATCTATTGTACCAGTGCCAAAGAGCACAGTGTCCTGTCTCAATGTCTATAGTCCAGTAGCGCTTACATCAACAGTAATGAAGTGTTTAAGAGGTTGGTTTTGGTGCAAATCAACTCCTGCCTCAGGGATTCCTAGATCTACTTCAATTTGCCTATTGCCATAATAGGTCAACAGCAGATGCGATTCCGCTGGACCATCTGGGCAATAGGAACTTATACATCAGGCTGGTGCTCAGCATCCAACACAATTATCCCATCCAAACTTATCATCTGGACCTCTGTACCTCCCTCTGCAATTGGATCCTCGACTTAGTCAGCAGCAGACCTCAATCAGTGAGGATTACTAACAACATCTCCTCCTCGCTGACCACCAGTACAGGTGGACCTCAAGGCTGTGTGCTTACCCCCTTGTTCTACTCCCTATACTCACATGACTATTTGGCTAAGCACAGCATCAATGCCATATACAAATTCACCAACACCACTGTTGTTGGACAAATCACAGGTGATGAGTCAGCATACAGGAGCAAGATAGGACACCTGGTTGAGTGGTGCCGCAACAACAACCTCTCACTCAATGTCAGTAAGACTAAAGAACTGATTGTTGACTTCAGGAAGGGGAAGGAGGACGAACGTGTGCCAGTCTACATTGGTGGATTGGCAGTGGAGAGAGTCAGCAGCTTTAAATTCCTGGGCATTAACATATCAGATGACCTGTTCTGGGCCCAGCATATAGATGCAATCACAATGAAGGCGTGCCAGTGTCCTTACTTTCTTAGAAAGTTAAGGAGGTTCAGAACATGCTAACAAACTACTACAGATGTACTGTTGAAAGTATCTTGATTGGTTGTATCATGGTCTGGTATGGCAATTCAAATGCACAGGAATACAAGCAGCTGCAGAGAGTAGTGGACTCAGCCCAAAACATCACGGGCACATCCCTCCCCACCATTAAAAGTATCTACAGGAGGCACTGCCTCAGGAAGGCAATATCTGTGATCAAAGATCCCCACCATCCTGGCTATGCCATCTTCTTGCAGCTACAATCAGGCAGGAGGTACAGATGCCTGAAGTCCCACATACCAGGTTCAAGAACAGCTACTTCCCTTCAATAATTTGGTTCCTGAACCAAGCTGTACAACCCTTATCACCACCTCAGTATAACAACAATATGACCACTTTGCACTACAATTGACTTTTTTTGTTCTAATTGTGTTCTTTCTTGTATAATTTGTTTAATTTGTTTTTCTTGCAAATGTTGTGTCTCTAATGCTATGTGCCTGTGATACTGCTGCAAGCAAGTTTTTCATTGCACCTGTGCATACATGCATATGACAATAGACTCAACTTTGACTTCCCCTGAATACCAAATGACTTCAATTTGTCTGATGTCAGACTCAGTCAAATAATGCCACGATGTCAGGGTTAGTCACTCGATCCTCACCTTGAATTCAGCTTTTTGGCCCATGTTTGGACCAAATCTGTGATAAGGTTTGGAGCTGAGTGGTCCTGACAAAACCCAAACTGGGCAGAGGTGAGCAGTTGTTCAAGTGCAAGTGCTGCTTGGCAGACTGTTCAATGACACCCTTGATCATTTTAATGATAGCTGAGAGCAGACAGATCAACTGGTAATTAGCTGGACAAGATTTGTCCTGTTTTTTCCTTAAAGGACACAAATGCAAGCAATTGTCAGATAGTTGTCTTTTGCTCTACTGGAACACAGTTTGGAAACAGTTGCTAAAAAAATAATCAAAAAACAATGTAAAATCTGACAAAAAGGCCTTTGACTTGAACTTTTAACAGCTTCACGTTCTATAGATACTGCCTAACCTCCCAACTGTTTCCAGTATTGTGTGTTTTTGTGGTCATAGTCACAACTATTTCTAAAGTGTAGGTATTCAGTACTATAGCCAGGATATTGTCCCAAGTCTCTTGTTGTATCCAGTGCTCTTAACTGTTTCTTGCTATCACAGAGAGCAAATAGAATCAGCTAAAGAGTGGGGGCTGTCATGGTGAGGATTTCATAAAGAAAACAAGATGTATTACTCAATTGATACTTTTGTTGAAAACAGTAGCAAATACTTCAGCCATGTCTTTAGCATTGACATGCTGATCCCTGCCATTGTTGAGGATAGATATGTTCTCAGTGCCTCCACCCATTAGGTGTCTAACTAGCCACCACCATTCGTCACGTGATGCAACAAAACTGCAGGAGCTTTGATCTTTGCCTCCTGATTTTTGTTTGGCATGCATGTAGTCCTGTGTTGCAGCTAAAGTGGGTTGGCATCGTTTGTAGGTGGTGCTGCTCCCAGCATGTCCTTCTTCTATGTTGAGGAGGGATGATCTTCTAGTTTGATAAAATGAGGGACATGCTGGATCACGAGATTACACATTGTGGTGGTATACATTTTTGATACTGCCGATGGTCCATGGTGCCTCATGAAAGCCCGGTTTTGGACAGTCAGATCTGTTCCGAGTCTGATTAGGCAATACTGTAGTACCACCAACACATGGATCACAAACTTGTGCGGCAGTATTTTAATTTCATTGACATACAAAGATTAGTTCAGTATTTGTTTTCAATCCTGCATATACATTTCAAATGAACACTTCTGTAGGGTACAATTGAAAAATTGTTCTACGCTAGACTAATAGTTAAGCTGATTTAGAAATACAAGTTCAAATTTCACTTTGGGAATGGAGAATTTAAAATCAGTGAATTAAATAAATCTGGAATAAAAATAAACTAGTATTGCTAACGTTGATCAAGATTATTACAAAAACAAAACATTTGTTTTAGAACACAGAACAATTACAGCACAATTCAGGCACTTCGGCCCACAAAGCTGTGCCCAACATGTCCCTACCCTAGAAATTACTAGGCTTACCCATAACCCCCTATTTTACTCAGCTCCACATACCGATCTAACAGTCTCTTGAAAGACCCTATCATATCAGCCTCCACCACCGTTTCCGGCAGTCCATTCCACACACTCACCACTCTCTGAGTAAAAAACTTACCCCTGACATCTCCTCTATATCTACTCCCCAGCACCTTAAACCGATGTCCTCTTGTGGCCACCAATTCAGCCCTGGGGAAAAGCCTCTGACTATCTACCCTATCAATACCTCTCATCACCTTATACACCTCAATCATGTCCCCCCTCATCCTCTGTCTCTCCAAGCAGAAAAGGCCGAGTTCCCTCAACCTGCTTTCATAAGGCATGCTCTGCATTCCAGGCAGCATCCTTGTAAATCTCCTCTGCACCCTCTCTATGGCTTCCACATCTTTCCTGTAGTGAGGTGACCAGAACTGAGCACAATACTCCAAGTGGGGTCTGACCAGGGACCTATATAGCTGCAACAATACCTCACATTTGTTTTAAATGTCAGTTAGGAAAGAAAATACACTGTCCTTGCCTAGCCTGGCCAAACAGCAAAAATAAACAGTTTGGATAAAAAAAAGGGACAAATGTTTAACTGTTTCTCATTCTACAGTTATTGTGTGATCTATTATTTCCAGCATTTTATTTAAACAAAACCTCCAGTACACACAGTATTTTGCTTTTGTACAATTAAAACTCTTATTTGGTGCCAGTTAACTCAAATATTTAAAATAAAGCAGAAAATGTTGGGGATACTCGGTAGGTCAGACAGTATCTGTGGATAGAAAAACAGAGCTGACACCACAGGTCAATGACTCTTCCTCTATTTGATTATAATGTAAACATTAGTATTAACCAAGTGGGAAAAAAATGGTGTTACTTGCCTAGTTTGATGGATCAATATAGCATTAAATATTGCTCATATTGCTATCCTTCAGTGCTTCAATTGCTGCAATAAAGCTCAGAATACCATCCAGACAGAACACGCCTTTGATAATCAACCAAAACACAGGACCAGAAAGCGACAATTATAATCAGCTCCAAATATTCCTGCTAGTCAGAGCAAGTTTCTGTCAATGACTGAAGCACCAGTGATCTTCGAATCATACACGCAACGGACGTTTCACATCCTCATTTTATCTCAGTCTCATGGAGAGCCGCTTCCCTCACTTATCCTCACACCCCGATGCATTGACGGGCCCGCTCTTTGCCGACCATCAGGACATACCTATATTGCCAGCCTCTTCCTCTTCCCACCGGCTTGTGGACAGGCGCTTCTGCTTTCACATCGGGGTCAGGCACTTTCATGGAGGCTGAAGCTGCGACCGTCACGTCCCCTCCTTGCATCGTCGAGCGGCTGAAGCTCCTCAGCAGCAGCGGCGGCGGCGGCTCGCCACCGAGCACCGGGGACTCGGGTCTGAGGGTGAACCCGAACAGCAGGGGGGGCGGGTGGGGGGGGGGAGGGGGAAGGGGAAGGGGAGGGGCAGGAGAGGAGGGGAGGAGAGGAGGGGGGGCGAACACTGATCCGGGCCACCAGCCGTCCGGGCAGCTCCAACCACCGCCCCTCGGCCACAAACTACAGACGCCCCTCGGCCCCTCCCCACATCGCGGGCCAGCAGGATGACCCGGAACCTGTCAAGGACACCCGATTCCCCCCGGGGTACAACCGGTCCCGCCGACAACTTCACAATAGCCCGGTCACGTGGGGTGACATAACTCCTGAGCAGCGCTTCCGGATCGGGGTCGGGGCAATTTCACCGGGTTGTTGACGGCCGCCCGCCATGCTTGTGCGGGGCACAGCCCCCGCCGCTGCCGCCCTCTGCAGGAGGACTGCCACTCCTGCATTTACCCCAAGGACATCTGGGCTTTCTGCTCATGAATGCCGACTCATTGCTGTCTCCGCTACCGGTCAATAAAAAGGCTGATTCGTTTTGTTTCATCCATTCTCCCTTTAGAGCGTAATTGGAAGTTGGTGACGGGTAAACTTGGCTTCTGCTGGATCCTAACTTTAAAGGTCTCGCTAAAAAAAAGTCTTGCTTATGTCTATTCTACAAAAGCCTGAAAGCACATACCACTAGGCTGGAGCACAGCTTCTTTCTTGCTGTTATAAGATTATTAAACAGAGCTCCTGTACAATAAGGTGGACTCTTGACCTCAAAATCTTCCTTATCATGGCCTTGCCCCTTATTGTCTGCCTGTACTGCAATTTCTCTGTAACTGTAACACTTTATTCTGCATTGTTATCGCTTTTCCTTTGCACTGATGTGATGAAATGATCTGTATGGATGGCATGCAAAGTTTTTCACTGTACCACGGTACATGTGACCTGAATAAACCAATTTATTCTCAGAAAAAGATCATCTTTAATCAAAATTCATCTACATGCTCCTACTTCAAGAGATCATGTTTAAATACTTCAAGTAATGGCTTCCAAAAGAAATATATGAGGACACAAAAGAGGACATGGCTGTGAAATGTGAACATAAATCTGCTAAATCCTCTAACAAACCTAAGCGGATTTATGTTCACGTTTCACAGCCATGTCCTCTTTTGTGTGAAGGTGTATCACTCATATATTCAAGCACTACTAATTCCAATTCCTCTCACAAGGTCCGCTGACACTTCCCCATCTGCCCACTATTCCTCCCTTATTTGGTTCCACTCTTCATGTTCCTTTCTTATCAGATTCCATAAACAGCAGCCCTCTGTGGAATCCACTTATCACCTCCTAGCCTCTATCGCTATCTCCACCCTTCCTTCCCCCACCTGACTCCATCTTCCAATCAACCCCTCCTCAACTGCATGCAGCTATCTCTTGCCCCACCCCTCCCTCCTCTCCTCTTCATACTGGCTATCTTCCTTCCGCTCTTTCAATCCAAATGAAGGGTCTCAACCTGAAATGTCGACTGCCTATTTCCCAGCGCAGATACTGCCTGACCTGCTGATTTCTCCAGCTTGTTTTTTTTTAACTACTAATTCCCTGTATGTCTGTGAATTGATTTTAGTATTTTTGTTATTTTCAAACCTCCCCAAGGCCATCAGCTCTAATGACTCATCCAAAAGACAACACCTTCAACAGTGCAGCATTCTCTTAGTACTGCACAGAGTATCAACCTTTGACAGTGCAGCCCTCCTACACAGAGTGTGAAACTTGACTTGCTTTGTTAACCTGAGTAATACAGATTGTAAATTGTTTTTCCAAATGTAAAGTAAAAATGTTGTAAATATGGGAAATTCAATAAACTTTAAAGAAGTCCTGATTTATAAATTGTAGTTCCATCTGTTTCTTAAAGAGCACTGGAAATATACAATTGTACAGAGTTCATGTCTTTTAGCACCAGTCACTTGCAAAACTTTACAAACAATTTAAAAATATCATTGTTGTTGTTTTGCTTCTTAATTATCCTATCAACATCAGTACAATTTTTTCTCTACTAATTTTAATACGGTATCATTATGAAAAAGTGATTGCACTAACATATGTCTAAGAGACTAGTATGTTTCCATTGATACTAAAATCTAATCTTCTTGTGTGCATCCACCAATATTGTCGATCTTTCCATGATGGGCAGGCACAGAGCAAAGCTCGCAAGTTGATCTATGTGTGGACTGACTTTGAGAGGCTGACATCTCAAAAAAGAGTTTAATGGTCTGTTTTTCTTCATGACTAGAAGTATCAGGTATTGTAGCATGGTCTCTTTTCATCATGTTGTCTCTTGATCAGCTGATGGTTCTAGGGTCTTCCAATGGTCCTTTTCTCCTCTGTCCCTACAAAAAACTACTCAATTGCCATCGCATGTGGAAGGCATTGGGCATCCTCTATTTGCTATTTCATTTCTCCTTCACTGGCTGCAGCTCTCCAGATGTTTGGTGGTAGCTAGTCTGGTGAGGATGGATAAACTGTTATCACTCTTTGGCTTAAGGCAGCTAGTGATGATTCAGAAACTGTCATTTAGAATTAGGCTTGACCACTTTTGCATCAGCAGAATATTCTCATATCAGGCAAACATAATCAGCACCTGAGTAACATAGTGCATGGATGGCTGTGCCCCTTATTTTGAATTGGCAAGCCCTTGGGTTATGTTGCTTTGGGCTTTAATTTCTCATCATTTCTTTTCTTTTTCAATCTTTTTATTAGTTTTCAAATTAATACAGATTGATATATAGCATCAATATTTATACATGTAATACAAAGAGATCAGGATAACAATCATAGCATATATAATCATAAAGAACAACAAAATATTAAAAAAACTGTAGATCCAACAATCTCTTAGTAAATGAATATAATATAAAAGAAAGGAAAGAAAAAGATTTATTATATAAATTTTTAAAAAACCCAAATCAATAAAAAAATTATAAACAATATAAACTAAACAAAAAAAAACTTTTTTAAAAAGCAAACAACAAAAAAAAAGAGAAGAAAAAACTGGGCTAAAATTTTTCAGTAGAAACAGAGCAATATTATGTCGTCAAGTCTGTTCCTCCAAGTTGGAAAGTTATTGAAAGGGGATCTACATCATGTGAAAATATTGAATAAGTGGACTCCAAATATCTTCACATTTAAGCGAAGGATCGACAGTACCACTCCTAATTTTTTCCAAGTTTAAACATGATATAGTTTGAGAAAACCATTGAAAAGTAGTAGGGGGTATTGGATCCTTCCATTTAAGCAAAATGGATCGTTTGGCCATTAATGTAACAAAAGCAATCATACGGTTAGCGGAAGTAGATAAATGGCCAGACTCTATCCTTGGTAATCCAAAAATTGCAGTGATAGGATGAGGTTGTAAATCAATCTTCAATACGTTTGAAATAATGTTAAAAATGTCTTTCCAATATTTTTCCAGAAGAGGACAGGACCAAAACATATGTGTCAAAGAAGCCACATTCGATTTACATCTATCACATATAGGATTTATATGGTTATAAAAACGAGCTAACTTATCTTTGGACATATGGATCCTGTGGACTACCTTAAACTGTATCAACGAGTGTCTGGCACACATTGAAGATGTATTGACTAAATGAAGAATTTTCTTCCAAGTCTCTGTAGGTATAGATGTCTGGAGTTCACTTTCCCATTCATTCTTAATTTTGTCTAATGATTCTAGACATATTTTCATAATTAAATCATAAATTTTTGCTATCAAGCCCTTCTGATAAGGATTAAGACCTAAAATGTTTTCCGTAGTTTCAATTTTGTCAGGTGTCGGAAAAGAGGGTATAGTAGTTTTTAAAAAATTTCTAATCTGCGAATATCAAAAAAAGTGTGATCTAGGCAAATTATATTTATTAGACAATTGTTCAAAAGATGAAAAACAATTATCAATGAATAGATCCCAAAAACATACTATTCCCTTCCTTTTCCATATGGAAAAAGCTGAGTCAACTCTGGATGGATGAAAGAAAAATTTAGATTGAATGGGACTTGACAAATTAAATTTATTCAATCCAAAAAATTTACGAAATTGAAACCATATTCATATTGTATGTTTAACAATTGGGTTAGTCGTATGTTTACTTAACTTGGTAAGTACAAAAGGGAGTGAAGCACCTAAAATAGAAACTAATGAAAAGTCAAGAACTGATTGGTGCTCAAGGCATACCCATTTGGGGCATTGAATTATATCAGAATCTTGTATCCAAAAAATTAAATATCTAATATTAATTGCCCAATAGTATAATCTAAAGTTAGGCAAGGCCAAACCACCATCCTTTTCTAATTTTTGTAAATATTTCTTACTTAACCTTGGGTTTTTATTCTGCCAAATATATGAAAGAATTTTAGAATCAATAGTGTCAAAAAAAGATTTCGGGACAAAAGTTGGAATCGCTTGAAATAAATATAAAAATTTTGGTAAAATATTCATCTTAATCGCATTAATTCGGCCTCCCAATGATAAAGACAGTGGAGACCACTTAGTAAATAATTGTTTAACATGGTCAATTAAAGGCAATAGATTAGCTTTAAATAAGTCCTTATGTTTCTTGGTAATTTTAACACCTAAGTACGTAAAATAGTCAGTTACCAATCTAAAAGGTAATTGGCTATAAATTGGGGTTTGCATATTCAATGGAAAAAGTTCGCTCTTATTAAGATTTAATCTATAGCCAGAAAAAACACTAAACTGATCTAGTAGTGATAGTACTTCGGGGATAGATTCGTCCGGATTAGAAATATAAAGTAACAGGTCATCGGCATAGAGAGATATCTTATGAATCATCTGTCCGCGAGTAATGCCACATACATTTGAAGAGTCCCGAAGTGCAATAGCCAAGGGTTCTAAAGCAATATCAAATAATAAAGGGCTTAACAGGCAACCTTGTTTAGTACCTTGAAAAAGACTAAGCAAAGGAGAGCTTTGATTATTAGTAAGTATTGAAGCCATAGGTGTATAATAAATCATTTTAATCGCAGATATAAATTTAGGGCTAAAATTAAATTTTTGAAGGGTAGTAAATAGATATTCCCATTCGACTCTGTCAAACGCCTTTTCAGCATCTAGTGAAATTTCTCATCACTTCAAGACGGCTCTTTTTAGAGAGCATGCAGTCCAGGATTATTCTTAGATAAAATAAGTAAAATAGATGCTATTCCAATTGAGGTCTAGTTTTATATTCCCATCGCAACTGTACAGGTGCAAGAGGCTGCGATTTGTTTGGGTAAGGTTTAAGTTGATTACCAGCACAACAGTCAATCAGCCTAACTAGTATAGCTGCTACAGTAACAACTGGAAATACAACACTACCAATGAAGACTGAGAATTGGGAATGTGAAAGTCAACCCGCATTGTAATAAATCAGACAACAGCAGAACCATAGAACGTACGATTAATGCTTTATTATTTTAACGCTAGCGGGAGTGAGGGATACAGAGAAAGAGTAAACAGTGTAACCCAAGCTCTGTACTGATCCCCACTTGGAGATTTACGTGTTAGTGTCCCTACTTTTATACCTAATCCGTGGAAAGCCTCAGTGGGAAGTTGAATATACTAAAGGCAGTTGCTTACAGCAAGCTTTTAGCAAAACAAGATAGGTCTTAAGAACTTCTTTGTTTCTGACCAGCACCTGTACATTCTACAGTCATAACTGTAGTCACTATATGTCTGAGGCAATATCACGCCATGGGAAGAATAGCTGCACACCATTAACCCTTACATTTCCAGTTGTTAACCCTTCCATTTCCAGTTATCTTTTACAGGAGAAACATCAGCGGAGGCAAACTAGCTGAACCCAATTCATGACCTCATTTTACCAAACTCTTGTTGCAATGAACACTGGAAATGAGGCTACAACCCTGATCTCACTTTTCCCAGCATTCATACTGCAGCATTAAGCTGCCAGGTGTTAATGGACCCATCTCATATTCTGAACATCACCCCATCAGGATCCAAGTCCATACAGTTGTAACATCAAAATTGCCACATTTCCATTATCATTTCCATTTCAAGAAACTGGTAGAATTTCATAATATTCCTAACCAACGTAGTGGTAGACAATAAACCTCATCTAGAAAACTAGGAGCAGTCTAAAAACATTAAATTCTGATCAATTCTAATAAATTAATCTATATCTAGAATATAGATCAATTTATATTCTAAAATTTATATTTTAGAACATAAATTGATCTATATTCTAATCAATATAGATTACTATCTTTTGTTCTGTTTTTTTTCTTGTAAAAATTGTGCATAATTTACGTTTAATTTATATCTAACTTGTGTGGAGAGGCTGCATAAACTGAAGTAAATTTCTATCCAGCATTCTCTTCTTAAAGAGTTAGAAAGTAAATGGCTGTCCTTAGGCTTCTACAAAGGCCAGGACATCCCTTTGCTGCAGCAAGCTTTGTATCAGGTGATTCATAGGCAGATTGACTTGGTGGCAATCATTTCCTCTCCAAGTTATGCCAACTGCCCCTGGTATTCAGAGCCAGACTCCTACCCGAGCCTCAGTCTGCTTTGCTTCTGTGATCACACAGAATCAGGCATTTTGAGACTAGTACTAATTCACTTTAAGGAGCACGTGTGCAGATAATAAGGTGAAGGCACAATTTGGCTTAGCATGAAAATTCTGCTGACCTTCACTGTCTGTTCAGGTGACAAAACTTGGGGATGTCAGCAAGGTAACAGATTGTGCTAAGTACCTGCATGCCAACCCTCGGTGTTTCGTGCACTAGGACTCTCAGATCCCTTTATATCACAACAGGCTGCCTGGGGTAGTGATGGAAGCAGATATGACAGTGGTGTTAAAGAGACTGTTAGACACATGGATATGCAAGGAATAGAGGGATATGGATCATGTACAGGCAGAAGAGATTTAGTTTAATTGTGTTCAGCACAGACATTGTGGGCCGAAGGGCCTATTCCTTGCTCTACTGTTCTATGTAACTATGTAACAATTTAGAGGCTCACTCCTTTTAAGTAATAATTTGCTTTTTCATTCTTCCTTCCAAAGTGGAAAACCTCACGGTACTCATTTAACACGGTAGTGTAGCAGTTAGCGTAACACTTTACAGCGCCGGTGATCCAGGTTCAATTCCGGCCACTGTCTGTAAGGAGTTTGTACGTTCTTCCTGCGTCTGCGTGGGTTTCCTCCGGGTGCTCCGGTTTCCTCCCACTTTCCAAAGACATACCTTAGGAATTGTGGGCATACTATATTGGCACCAGAAGCATGGCGACACTTGCAGGCTGCCCCCAGAACACTCTACGCAAAAGATGTATTTCACTGGGTGTTTCGATGTACATGTGACTAATAAAGAAATCTTAACCTATCTATATTCTCTTTCAGGCTCTTCACAGCTGGCCAACCCACCTATATTTATACTGTGAGCAAACCTGGCACATTCAATCCCTTCATCAACTCATTAATATAGATTGTAAATTGATATACATTGATCCCTGTGGCACCCAACAAGTTACTGATTGCCAATCTGAAAATGACTCATTTATCCCAACTCTCTGTTTTCTCTTAGCCAATTCTCTATGCTTGCTAATATAGTACCCTCAACCCCCTGTGCTCTTACCTTGTGCCTTTAACCTTTTATGTGACAATTTAGTGGATACCTCCTGGAAATCCAAATACACCTGTATCCACTGGTTACCCTTTATCCACTAACCAAATTTGAGACACAACTTGAAAAAAACTTCCAAGCAAGTTTGTCAAAAATGATTATCCTTTCACAAGCCACATTGAATCTACCTGATTGTCTCACGACTTTTCTAAATGTCCCGCCGTTTCCTCCTTAATATTGACAGGTGTTAAGATCTCCGTCATTTTCTATTTCCTATTGTTAATTCCGAATCCAACAATAGATCGAAAATTAGAAAATATCGAAGGTGAACTAGACTTCTTAGATACAGTTTTCGCTTTTATATTTTTAATTTCTCTTTAGTGGCAAATAAAAGCAGTCTTCCACCTCAATCACGGTAGTTCCGTAAACTGATGCCTTTATGTTTGAAGCTTGCAGTTTTTATAGTGCGACTGCATAGTTGATTTTGCATGTTTGCTCCAAGGAAGAAGTGAATTATTTGATGTTTATTATTTAATTTGTTATTCGATTGAGTAAATTTGAAGATCGGAAAACAATTAGCTATTTTGTATCAGAGAAGCGGTGTTGGGTTAACGACTCGGGGGAGAAACGTCCCCTCTTCTGGACAGTAATTGTTCTGCAACATGAAAACGATTCATGATCGACAGAGCCACGAACCAATCACAGATTACGGAAAAGGTAGTAAGGAAGTTACAACAGTTCCAATCAACCTCGCAGTGCAGAACTAGAAACACACCAAAGGGTAGGAGAAACTTAACCACTCCTAACTCGATTGATATAACAACTCTGCACCATGTCTGACTGCAAGAAGGTTTGCATCGTTGGATCCGGTAACTGGTATGTTGGACGTTAGTTGTGTTTAATGTGTGTCTGGTTGCATGACGTGTAGGTGGAAGGATCCTTTTTCACTTAAGGACCTGGGACTTCACATTGTAGAATGTAATCCATAACCACTTCCAGTTAGCTGCATGCTTTACAGTTCAGAATGTGAAGTTCCTCTAGTGCTGCCTTTGCCGTCAATAGGCTTCGATTGAGAATATCAAGAAATAAAGAATAGTCTGGCATCCAGTAGTGATGTTAGATACCGATTATCACATTGATTCTTCATCAGTGTGAAAATTATCCAGTCGTTGAACTATAGTCTCCATTTTCTGATCCAGATATGATTTTCATCATTACCTCTTTATGATTTCTGCTTAGATTTATATTATTGTTGTTTAGATGGCAGCAATGAAACACATTGCTTCAGTAATTGGCTCCCAAAATTCCATTCTGTATTTAGTCCTCTGTCTGTTAAATCAGGGCTCTTACTTTATCTGGCTAGTAAATTGATCTGGAAGCCATTTCACCAATTTTCTGAAACAAAACAACACACCTGAATTGGTCATTCCAATTGGTTGCTAAAACCGGATGCACCTGATTATAAGGTCTTCTGGAGATTATACACATGTAATATGAGGGACAAGTTAAATAGGATACATAAGGGACACCTGTTGCCAGGATACTTGTATTTGGTGAAGGGAGGACCTTTTAAACCTAAAGGCTGCTGAGGGTCTGCATACTCATGACTGCAGCAGGGAATTAATTCTTTCATTGCCAAGTCAAGACAACCTCTCCCTCAATGTCAACAAAACGAAGGAGCTGGTTATTGACTACAAGAAGTAGGGTGGAGTACACACCCCTGTCTGCATGAAAGGTGCCGAGGTGGAAGTGGTTGAGAGCTTCGAGTTCCTAGGTGTAAATATCACCAATAATTTGTCCTGGTCCACCATGTGGACGCTATGACCAAGAAAGCACATCGTCACCTCTACTTCTTCAGAAGGAAATTTGATGTGTCCCCAATGACTCTCGCCAATTTTTTACAGAAGCACCATAGAAAGCATTCCATCCAGATGCATCACAGCTTAGTATGGCAGCTGCTCTGCCCAAGACTGCAAGAAATTGCAGAGAGTTGTGAACATGGCCCAGTCCATCACACAAACCAGCCTCCCTTCCACTGGCTCTGTATACACATCCCATTGCCTCAGGAAAGCAGCCAACATAATTAAAGCCCCCTCCCACCCCAGTCATTCTCTCTCCTCTGTTGGGCTGACGATACAAAAGCTTGAAAGCACATACCACCAGACTCTTGCCAATTTCTACAGATGTACGGTGGAGACCATTCTGACTGGTTGCATCATTGCCTGGTATGGAGGCTCCAATATGCAGTATTGAAAGAGGCTGCAGAGGGTTGTAGGCTCAGCCAGCTTCACCATGCTCCCTCGCAATTGAGGACATCTTCAGGAGGTGGTGCCTCAAGAAGGCAGCATCCATCATTAAGGACCCTCACCATCGGAGAGGAGGTACAGGAGCCTGAAGACGCACACTCAACATTTCAGGAACAGCTTCTTCCCCTCCACCATCAGATTTCTGAATGGTCCATGAATGCTACTTCATTTTTCTTTTTTTTTGCACTATTTGTTTATTTTGTAATTTCTAGTAATTTTATGGTTTTGCACTGTACTGCTGTTGCAAAACAACAGACTTCATGACATGTAAGTCAATGATAATAAACTTGATTCTGATTCTGTTTTTCTATTTTAAATGCCTTAAATACAAATTGTTCTACCCCTGGTGTGCTGCTTGGGTTGGGTTGTGGATTGTAGGATTGTTAAATTAGTGTTTTCAGACTCTGTTATAATTGTCATGTTCTATAATTTTGCAATATAGAACTTCTGATGTTGCCACAAAATATGAGAGTAGAGTTATGTGCATCAGTAAGCAGAGGCTCATCTTAAGAGGCTAGTCGCCCTTTTAATGTGAGTGTCCATGGTATCTTAGTGTCAAAACTTCAAAGCCTTCACTCCTGTTGTTTTTGGAAAATTGGGGCAACCCTGTCAACACAAGTTATTTTGTGGTACATCATTATCAAAACTATCTGACTCCTCCATTCCCAAAGTTAAGATATTTTTGGAGAAGCATAATGAAGAAGAGATTGTGGGAGTTTAGTTTTGACTAGTTATATTTGATATATATGTTGCACTTTGTAACTGTGTTCCATCTGACTCTTTCAGGGGATCTGCTGTTGCCATAATTATTGGCAAAAACATTGCAAAGTTAAAGCAATTCAACCCTATTGTTAAAATGTGGGTCTATGAAGAGGTAATAAATGGAAGAAAACTCTCAGAAATAATAAACACAGAACATGAGAATGTAAAGTACTTGCCGGGTCACAAGCTTCCAGAAAATGTGGTAAGTCAAAGAGCTGCATTCAGGAAATATTTCACAGAAACTTAAGATGTTATTGTGGCACTTTGCTGATCTGATTCACTCTCAACATTGCGCTTTAAAAGATCTCACAAACATTTATTAAAGGCAGATCTTGCTGCAGTAGTGTATTCAAGATGGATTCTTTCACATAGCTTTCTTATAAAATAATTCAATGTATCAATAAAGCACAAACAGATGTTTGCTATGTTTTTGTGATGGGCCTGATCAACATTGAAGTTTGAACTTGCCTATTAGATACCACTTATTCAATGTGGTATCTAATAGGCAAGTTGTTATGCATTTACACTATATTGCACAATGTAAGTAAGATTGCATCACTTAAAAATATAACTTTTTAATTTAAAACAAAAAAAATGCATTTAAGGACGTGTAACAAGTCAAGGGAATAAACGGCAAAGTTTTGAATGGTGGAGAAACAGAAGGACCTTCAAGTGTACCACAGATCCTTAAAAGTAGCATGTCAGGTTAAGAAGGAATATGGTATGCTTTCCTTTGCTAGCTAAGACATAAGGCTAAGCAAGGAGACATATTTTATGATGACAATGCTCTTCAAGACCTGTTGTAAGTATATGTTGGAACTGCTTACAACAAGTTAGGTTACACTGTAATAACTGCATACATTTCTGGTCACCATATCACAAGATGGGATTGTACTGGCAAGAGAGCAGAAGAGACTTACAAGGAAATTGCCAGGACTAGAAAATTGTACTAATGAAAAAAGACTGGAAAAAGTTAGGGTTGTTTTCTTTAGAGCAGAGGAACCTTAACGAGATGTAGGGCCTCAGTAGGGTAATTTTCCTTAGCAGAGGTCAAAAACCAGCAGCTATAGATTTTAAGTAATCGGAGAAGCATTGGAGGGGAGTAACAAATGTTTCTATTCCCAGTGGATGGCAAGGATCTGAAACTCATTGCTTAAGGGTGGCAGAGACAGAAATTTATATCATATTTAAACAGTTCTTGGTGGTTTGTAGTCTGCAATGTTATGTAATGTGTGATTTACAATATGATTTCGGAATCAAAGTTAGTTTGTTTTGTAAAGAAAGACCTTGCAAAATTTAAATATTGCATCTATGACTGAAGCTAAAGAATGTGGAAGTAGAATGATTATTGTAATTAATCGTTCAAATTAATCACCTAAGTTTAATGTTTGCCAATATCTAACTGCAGTTGCACATAGCCTTTGCAAAACGTTCTGAATCCTTCCAACAATTGTGCAACATAGAAAATAACCTTGAACATAATACCAGTTATATTTTAAGATTTGTTATTATATTATTAAAAGTGCATACCATTTTGGGGAGTCCAAAGTGGAATATTCAAATTCCATTACATTTTAGAACTTTTGGGATATCTTAACTGTTTCTACCTGGTGGAAACACATCTGCAACTTAAAGGAGAGCACGGGTTCCATGTAACAGTTAATGTGGAATTTCATAGAATATTGGCTCCTTGTTTACTGAGGTGTTGTGTTTAGAGAGGTGGACTTGGCTTTATCTAAATTAATTTATATTAAGGAGACATGCTTTATGATGACAATGTCCTTCAAGATCCTGCTGGAATAAATTGATATTCTTAAATACTAGCTGATGAAACAACCCTATTTAGTAAGGGTATGATAAATGAAGACATCTGCCTTTCGGGTCCCTGAGACAGCAGGACAAATTTCAAAAGCATGTAGAGTGCCCTGCACTTTACTAAATGTTAATTAGATTGAACACTTACTCCCAGATTAAGGCTATACTTTCAAATTCTCTTTGGTATAGTCTAACAGCATGGCTAACTTGCATGAAAATTATTTCCTATTTTACAGGTGGCTGTACCGGATATTGTGGAAGCATCAGATGGGGCAGATATATTTGTCTTTGTTTTACCCCATCAGTTTATTGGAAAGCTTTGTGATCAAATAAAACATAAGATGAAGCCTGATGCAATTGGAATCTCGCTGATAAAGGTAATGTTTGAGAGTCCCATAAATGCAAAACAAAGGATATACCAGAACAACGATTGTGTTTTCTAACTGCAGTTAACTTATTTTTCCTTCCATTGTCTTGTTCAACCATAATTTAGTACATCTTACTTTTACACTTCCTAACAATTCTTCTGATCCTTTAATCACATCTTAGTAAATTTTAGGATTTAATTCAGGTTCTTTCCACTATAATCATTGAGAATGATACAGGCAGTGTTCATAAAAAGGATAGGGCTTTAGGTAGCTAATGCTTGTTTCTGAGTCGGATGTTTGCAGTTTCATTTTGCAGTCCAGAAAATCAAGGCTAGCATACCAGTAAGTACTGAGGAACTGCTGTTTTCTGGTGACACTTTTAAATTAGGTCCCTGTTTACGGTCTAAGATGGATATGAGAGACTCTATGGCAATATGTGAAGAACCGAGGAATAATCCCTAGTGCCCTGGTTCAGTCTTTGTCACTGCAACAGGTTGTCTGGAAGTTGATGCCTAAAATAAGTGATACAAGGTTACTGCCCAGTGCTAGATGGGGAAAATGGCAACATCACCTGCCTGGTTCTAGGGGTTGGAGGGCAGTGTTTAGGGAGGGACTGATAATCAGGAACATGAAAGGGATCTGGAGGCATTGGGGTGGGTGGTAAGTGAATGGCTGAATGTCAAGGATCTTTGGGGCTTGTTGCCCTCACATGGAGAGATGGGGGCTGGTTTGAGATCATTGCCTTGTAGATATGTTGGGGTGCAAGATCATAAGGTTGGTGGAGGTGAATGTGTTTGGGAGTTGGAGCCTGGGATAAAGGGGTTGGGAAGACATTGTAGGACGTGGAGTAAGATGCCACCATCGAGGGGGTGGGGAGACATTGTGATAGACTAAGGAGTGTAAGTATGCAGTGGGACTTAACTCGGTGGGGTCCCAGCTGATTATCATTACTAAAATATGGGGGTACCAAGTATGGCCAATGATGGGTGGTGCCAGGAAAATGTCATCTTATTTCCCTACTTGAATTGTGTCAATCACGCAAGGTTGAATCTCGACAAGTGCCTGGTCAAATTTTCAGAGCAATGCAGTTCAACACAGAAATATTCACAATCATGTTCCCCTCCAGAAACAAAAACAGTTTTTCAGATGCAAGATGCAGAGCATTCTATTTTCTCAGCTATTATTTGTCATTTTCAAATTGCTGTTTGTGGGGTTTTGCTTAGTACATATTTGCTTGTTTCTAACATGCAACTACACTAGTAACTCATCAGCAGAAAATCTTGTCTTTAGGTAGTTAAGAGAGGCAGTATGTGAATGGCTGTCTTTTATTTATTAAAATTTGTTTTTTTTTACAGGTGTGTTACATAAAGGATTCATCGGATTAGTATTTTGAAAAAGTGAAAGATTATTTGAATCACATACTTTATATAATACTCTTGTGTTTCTTGTAATTCCACTAGTGTTTCTATTACTTGATAATTTGTTATTGTTAGCATACACATCTTGTATATCATCTAAGGAACTGTTTCCCAGTTGTTTCCTTTTTTTGTCCCTACTGAATCAATTGTTTCGAAAAATTGTTTGAAAGTATAGAAAATTAAGGTACCAACAATTCCACAGTCTCTTAACAATTGTGAATCTTTGAACAATGTGTGAAGTATTGTTGTTGATTATTTTCCATTATGGGATAAACCCTTATTTATCACACTATCTCAAAAACAGCTTTGAATTTGGAATAAGTATTCATTATACCCCCTTTGAGAAATGCTTGAAGAAGCTTCTAATGCAACAACTTAATTTTCTTAAGCACCACCTTCAACAGCACTTTTACATCAAATAATCAGAACATTCCCTCAATCATTACCTTGTAAAAACATGTTTCAATCTTTTAGAATTAAAAGTTTACCATGTAGGATTTGGGTGAGGGAGATATTTCTACACTCAAAGCTTGGAATCTTTTCAAGTTCTCTATTCTCAGAGTGAGGATGCTCAATCATGTAGTATGTCAAAAAGTATGATAGTTTTGAACTCCAAGGGAATCAAGGAGTATGGGGAATAGAGTGAGAAAATGGATTTGACGGTTTTTTAATGTTACACTAAACATGAAGGGCTATAAATTTTGTAATAGGTAAGCTTAGGACTCCTGTTTTATAGAAAAATAAAGTTGAATTACCAGTACTAAAATTTGTTGTCTGTATTTAATTCTACAGGGTATTGATGAAGATTCCAATGGTCTTAAGTTAATATCACATATAATTCATCAGAAACTTGGTATTGAAATGTCTGTACTGATGGGTGCCAACATTGCTAGTGAAGTGGCAGATGAAAAATTCTGTGAGACAACAATTGGTAGGAAATATGATGTTATTATTCTTGCATTCCAATTCTGATCCTTTTAAACTGAAATTTTGCATAACTTAGTCACGTAACATTGCACAACCTCAAGTGGATTCCAATTATGAAATTAAGATGACAATTGAATCAGAGTCATGCTCCTTGTACTAAAACCTGAACTATTGAAGAGAGAACTGTTGCACTTGGCGCTATCCTTAAATATCAGTAGCATTTTCATTGAAAGTGTCTTCTCATCATACATAAGACAAGCAAGTGAATTAATCTCAGCAGATTTCTTTATATAAAACCATGGCTGTTCTTCTAATTCTTTTACCTATTGTAATGACTGTAAAATGACAAGTATAATCTGGGTGCCTAGTTATACTCAACATTGGAAAGTGTTAGAAATGACAAAATATTAAATTTTGCTGTGTTCATGTGTGTAAACTTTCATTCTTACCTTTTTATAAACATGCTTAGAAAATGGATAACAATTTTGATGTTGGTTTACATGAACTGATATGTTATTACAACAACCTGAAAGTTGCATAATTGTGTTACAATGAGAATATTGTACAGCATGATATATTATGTTGAAATATTTAAAAAGCTATCTTAAGTGGTTGCTGAGTGGTATCTGTTGTTTGTACTTTTTGTCTGTTTATTCAGGATCCAGAAATAAAACTCATGGAAAGATCTTTAAGGAGCTGATGCAGACCCCAAATTTCAGAATTACTGTGGTAGAGGAATGTGACACGGTGGAAATATGTGGTGCACTGAAGGTAGCTGATCAACTAGTTTTAATCAATACTTAAAAATCAAACAAAAAAAAGCTACAGATAGACACATGGTTAACGTTTTGGGTCATAGACCTCCTGTCAGACCTGTGGGGCATTTCCAGCATTTTCTTTTTATACTTTAATCAATAATTCCTTGCCAAAGAATGGGAAGTCTTTTTAGAAAGTTTTCTATTGACTTGATTACCTTTCGAGATCTTTGAGTTACAAAGATACTAAGAAATTCAAAACACTATATTTCTGCATAATTCTGCACTCTTCATTTATAGAAATGCAGGAAAAATGCAAATATTATGACTGTATATTTTGAAAACTGAAAATGTATGCTAATTTTAACTTGGATTATATAAAAATATAGAACATGATCTTTGTTAGCTTTGGAACTAAATTTTAATCCATTTTCAAAATATGTCACTTTACACAGGAAAAGATGCTGCTGTTTTCCTTTCACTATAAGCTGAATTTAATGCTTAGAAGAAAGTTCTCAGAGTTTCAGTACAATTAACCAATAGCAGTTATTGAAACATGACAGCTACATTGGGGAGCCCCTTAAACTGACGTGGATCGGGATGCAGAATTAATCAATGCTAATTGATTACAATGTAGACAGCACACTGAGTTCTGCTTGATCCTTGACTAATCTATATCCCACTAGTATGTGTTCATTAGTGGTGTGCATTAGCAGAGGGTCAATTTTCTGAACAGCTAAAGTTAACCTGCAGACTGATGATTTTGCTGGGAGTTGAGACTGCAGGAAACTTGACTTCAGAAAGAGTGAGAAATGGTGTAACTTTGGGAGCATGGCTCAACGTTATTTATATGCTGCTTTAGAGGTCTTGGTGGAGAGAGAATGGATATAAAGGAACTGTTTTAGAAACATGGTCAGAAGACAGCAGGAGCAGATAGCTCCAGATAGGTTAATGCCAGGATACAGTTTCACAGAAAGTTCAAGTAATGCGCACATCAGGAGGTTGTGGTGGCTGTGAAGAGACGGCCAGAAATGAGGACGTGGCATCGGCAAGGTTGGAACTGCTGACAAGATCATCAAACCTAATTACCCTCCTTGCATTTCACTTCCTTCTCAATCAGCGCACGTTTGTGTTTCACAAGCTGCAGATAGAGCAAGCATTATTTCTTTATTTCCTGTCCTACCTTCAGGAACCCAAGAGGAGCAATTTGGTGGTGGTGAGGGAGGGAATACAGAAAAGATCGATGCCTTGTAACGTAATGTCACAGTTGCAAACTCAACTCAAACACTGACACAGTGTGTACTGTAAAGGATAGATTGACAGACATGACCTGCATGTAGTGAAGTACTGGATATATGGGCTGTGCCTAGTGCAGGAGGCAAGGATAGCACAGATGCAGCAAATGAAAGTCAAAATACTCATATGCTGTAGATCTGAAATAAAACAGAAAATGAGGATATGCTGGAAACAGTTGGCAGGTCAGGCAGCATCTGTGGAAAGAACAGCTGAGTTAACATTTTGGGTCAAAGACCCTTTGTCAGAACTAGGAAAGAACAGGTGCAACCTTGTCGTACTTTCAGATGGGTAATTCTTTCATGGGTAATTCTGCAGTTGGGAGTTAATGGGACAGTCCACAGAAAACACATGCATGTGTACATTCAAATTCTTACTGCATTGAACAGTGTACAGGTGTCATGGAGCACGGAAGAATGCAGCAACAACTTAGCTCAGAGCTTTGTGCAGAGATTGAAGCTCATCCTTTCCAGGGTGGAAGTGGTGACTAACTCTATTCATATGCACATGGATCCAACTATGGTGCAACGTCTTGCGTCACCTTAATTCCCTGTCCAACTGCCACTTTGAGCTCTATATCTTTGACCTTTACACTTTTCTAATGATACTTGTTATTAGTCTAAGGAACAGCACCTTATCTTTTGATTAAGTACAGACTCTGGACTCAAAGCTGAGTTCGAGCATTGGAGATGATAGGCTGTTACTGGAACTGAAGTGATTCCTAGACTTTCACATGTGCTGCAAGTCTGGGATTTGCTGACTGATGCTGGCGGTCATTCTGACTGAAAGTTAACTGTTTCTCTGTGCTCAGATACTATTTACTTGCTGAGTTTTTCCAGCACATTTTTGGTCTTTAGTTCAGATTTCCAGCAGCTGCAGTATTGTGCTTTGTACAATGCAGTGTATGGCCGAAGATGGTTTCCATTTCAGCACAGCCAGTGGCCACCTATCATCAGAGTGCTGCAGTGGAAGCTCAATTCAGTCATACAAGATCAGTTCAATACAGTACAAGGTCCAACTCCTATCATGGTTGTAGATGACATTTGTAAAGAGATTGAAGGGTGTCACTGTAATTCGGGTAGCTGCCCTCCAGTAGATTAGTAGGATTGTTGAGGTGTTGTCCTCGGGGAGTGCCAGTGGACCATAAATCACAACCTTTGTGCTCTTATGCTTTCTGCTCCTCCAGTGCCCTTGTTTGCTGTCACACATCTGAATGGTGCAGACAGCAGCAGGGTTTTCAAGGTCCAAGAGAATGCCAGCTAGTGCATCCACATCTGGAAATCACTGGTTTGTGCAAATTTCTTGAATTTGCAAATGGTACTTCAACTGTCACACCACTCCTTTGCAATCAGAAACAAACTACAGTACCAAACACTTGGAGACATTCAAGGATTATTCAGATCCTTGACAGCTTTGACGGAAGATAAAACTCAGCCCCCAGCTTTGGTGGTTTGGGAGTGGGACCCCCTGCATTGAGGCTTAGTTACCATCTGGACCATGTTGTCTTGCTTAAGAATGCAGAGGATCAGTGAAATCAGCCTCTCTGTCTGGCTTTAGGAAGCTGGCTTTAGGAAGAGCAGAGACCATGGGCAGCAGTCCCAGGCAAGAGGCCGGATCCGGCCAGATCCGGTCTGATTCTGCTATCCGCCCTCATGCCTTCCCTGAACTTCTAGTGCCCATATTTTCCCCAGTGTCACCTCCTTTTCTAGCATTATATCTTTTCATTGAATCCCTCTTGCCTTTCACTCATCTTTGAAGAAGTTAGAGATAGAGAGGTTCAATTAAGTACAAAAGCAAGGAAGATGGGAGGAAAGAACAATGAGAAAGGTCCACCCTAGGATGAACATGTGAGATAGAAACAAAAATAGGCCATTCAGCCCCTTGAGTCTGTTCAGTAGGATGATAACCTCAACTCTAACATCTCCTCTGTGTAACCTTGCACCTCACCCCCAACCTTACCATGTATCCATCTATGTCTGCTGTAGAAATATTAAAATACTTTGGAACTCTCTTCCTCAAAGAATAGTGGAAGCAAAGACTCATAAACTTCCCAGAGAAGAAAAATTTGCCTCATTCCTGTCTTAAATGGGCAATCTCTTATTTTTAAATGGTGACCCTTAATAGTTCCAGATATTCCCTTGGGGAAATCCTCTCCACATCTGCCTATCACAGGCAGTTTAATGGATGGCACAAATTCCTTCAGCAAAGTGTTTGGTGTGATACATCCAGCCTGAAAAGATGAAGGTGGAAATTGTCACCATATTCATAAAGTATCTAAATGGGCATTTAAAGCTATAAGCTGGGGAGTGGAATTAAACTATAACGTCCATTTTGAGCTAGCGTGGACAGGATGGCTGAGTGGCCTCCGTGTGTCATAACTTTCTATGATTCCATGACTCAAACAATTATTGCCACACTCACTCTTGCAGTCAGTGACAATGTTGTTGTTCTGAAGTTGGAGGAGATTTTGGTTAGGGTGACCTTCCTGAAGACGAGATGCAGGTGGAAGAGTTCCTCCCTGAGCACCCTGATTGTATGTAGACTCCAGCTAGAAATAGTACAGGTTGGAGGGAGGGGGGGTCCTGCTGACCATAACCCACACACAGCTGCACAAGATTAGCACAGAATATTGTCTGGAGTGTTGAGCAGCAAATCAGCACCATCGGTGTCAAATTAGCATTATGGATTGGTTAAATTCATGATTGGCTGTCTCTCCATACTTTTGGTGCACATACATAAAATCACAAAAACAAAGGTTACAGTGTGGATGGTGGCCAGTTGGCCCATCAATTTAGTGCTGGGTCTATATAAGAGCAATTCAGTTAGTGCCTCTCCTCCACCCCACCGCTCTTTCTCTATCACGTACGTGCTAACATATGCAGCAGCATAAACATACGGTGTGATTCTCTTAGGTATAAGTGTGCATATACCAAGATTTCTTTTTTGTTTTTTAATTGCATTTAGGATCAGAGTCATACAGTGCAGAAACAGGCCCTTTGGCTCAACTGGTCCCTGCCGACCAAGATTAGTGCCATTTGCCTGCATTTGGCCCATATCCCTCTAAACCTTTCCTTTCCATGCACCTTTTCAAATGTTGTTATAATGTTCCTGCCTCAACCACTTCTTCTGGCAGCTCATTACATATACTGATCACCCTCTGGGTGGAAAAAGTTGCCCCTTAGGTTCCTAATAAATCTCTCCCCTCTCGCTTTAAACCGATATCCTCTAGTTCTTGTTTCCCCAACCCTGGGGAAAAAGACTGTGTGCACATTCACCCTATCCATGCCCTTAATTTTATACACCTCTATAAGATCACCCCTCATTCTCCTACACACCAATGAAAAATATCCCAACCTGCTCAATCTCTCTCCTTAACTCAGTCTCTCAAGTCCTGGCAACATCCTTGTAAATCTTCTCTGCACTCTTTCCAACTTAATGGCATCCTTCCTATAGCCAGGTGACCAAAACTGAGCACGGCGTGCCATGTGCAGCCTCACCAACATCTTGATCAACTGGAACATAACATTCCAACTTCTATACTCAATGCCCTGACTGAAGGCCAGCATGCCAAAAGCCACCTTCACCACCCTGTCTACCTGCAGTGCCACTTCCAGGGAACCATGTACTTGCACTTCTAGGTCCCTCTGTTCTACAACACTCCCCAGGGCCCTACAGTTCACTGTGAAAGTCCTTTACTAAATGTATTTACAGAAGATGGTGATTTTATACCTTTTGTTTTCCATGCAAAATTTGAATTATTGGTAATTTGGCCAAACCTGAATTGGTTTTGAAAGCTAGTACAACATTCATTATTGCTCTTGTGTTCTCACTGTCAGTAATTGTTTCATGAAAAATATTGTGCAATTTAGACATCATCCATGCTATAATAAAATTATTGTAATTGTGGCTGATCTCTATTAAGGACAAAAGTCTGAAGAATTGAATGCCCAGCTGCTCTGCACCCTATTTAGAGGAAGATTTAGTGCCACAGTTTCCTAAGAAGATTTTTCCTTTAATTGGGTTTTGTAGATTGCCTTATTAAATCTAGCATGTGTCAGAAATTAAGAGTTAGACACTTTTTTTTAATATTAAGTTGTTTACAGCTGAAATGAATGTTCTTTCCCTTTTTTCTTGCTGGGTTTGAAGATCCTTTCTGAAATAAGTTTAAGCAGTATCAATCCTAGCTGTGAGGGCAGAATTCCTAAGGTACCAAGACATCCATTACTTCCACTCAGAAAAGTAATTTGGGGGTGCTCAGTGATATTGTAGTGCTGGCAGAGGGCTAGAGGATTGTAAATATCCAAACAGTGACCACTAAGGGAGGAGGGGAATAAACATACGTGCATGCATTGATTCTTTTTGATTGGGGAAAAATTAGGGAAGTAATGCAAACTAAATGCCACACTTTTAAACAGTTTCAGGAATAGCAGTATAGAAGTACGGATTTTTTTTTGGCAGAAGAACAATTGAGAAGACTTTTTCATTAAAATAAAGGACCTTAGATGTATAAAATACAAAAGAAATTTCTGCCAAACTCTTGTTATGAATATAATTTAGCCCCAGCTGCAGTTTTGTAGCCTATTCACACTTTGGAATAGTGCCTCTGCGCCTCTCAATTGGATGTCAAGACGATTGAGAGGCACAGAGGAGATTTACTGGAATAATACTAGGACTGAAAGCATTGAGAAATGGGATTGTTCATCGTGGAACAGAGAAGGTTTATCAGAGCTTTAACAGATGTGTTCAAAATTTGAAAGGGATGATTAGTGTAGCAGAAAGATTTTAAGAAATAATAAAAGATCCAGAGGTGAAGATTTTTATGTAGTGAGGGAAGGGTGGAACTACAAGGACGACTTTCAAAGGGAGTTGAATTAATACTTGAAAAGGAAAGTAACTGCTCAGCTATGGGGAAAGAACCAAAGAATGGGACTAACTGAAAGGCTCTTTAAAAGATGCAGCACATAATTCCTTGGCTGTATTGGACATTGGATATAGAATGCACCCTAAAAATTATATTAAGCCAAAATTTCCTATGGGGTATAATCAATGCATTTATGTTCTATCACTAATGAAATGTTATTGATGAAATAATTTCATACTTTTGATTTTCTAATAAAATTGATCATGAAAATAGTGGAAATTATTACTTAAAATCATACATGCTATTAATTCATTGAAAGAATTGAGGATTCCTGACCTCTGGTAGTCAAAATCATCCTTATTTTAAATGCAACTTCTATTGCATCACCTTTCAATTGTGCTGCTACCGATCCCAAGTGCAGTGTTTATGTACATAAATGCATAATGCAAAATAGTAATGTATGCGTTATTATTAGAAAATGAAATGAAAACCTCTTTCACTGTGGTATTCACATACTTCTTCATTGTTGCACAGACAAATGAAAACTTAATGTACTGTGTGAATTACTTTATTCCCATCAGATTTTAATTTGGAAAAACTTGTATTTTAGTTGGTTATAGTACAATAAGGTTTCATTAACTACAAAAAGAATGTACTGTGGATGCAAGGGATATGAAATAAAAATAGAAAATGTTGGATTGACAGCAGATTGGGCATCATCCATAGGTAGAAACAAAATTACTGTTTCAAATTGATGAGCTTAAGAATTTTTAGAGAATATTTACAAAATAACAGATTTTAAGAAGCAGAGAAAAATGGGGATGGGAACGAGTAAATAACAAAAGTGGTGAAAGTGCAGTGTAACGAACACCAGGAGGAAACGTAAAGGCAAAGTGATCATCTGAAATTACTCAAGGAATTCGGAAGGACTGAGGGAATTGCTTATTCTCTGAATTTGTTGAGCTCACTAAGTCCTAGTCGGAAGGCCAAGTGCTGTTCCCCAGGATTGAAGTTTATTTGGAACAAATTAGAGGCTGAGGCTGGGGAGGATGATATAGGTATAAGATGGAGAATTAAAATGGCAGGTACTTGGAAGCTGGGGTTCACACTTGCAGGCTGAATGGAGGTGACCTGCAGAACAGTTTCCCAATTTGCATTAGTAGAAACCAGTTTACTACCTAAATATGCACTTATTTCCATTGCCTAAGTTGTAAGTAAATCGCTCCATCTCATCGAAACAAAGTTTGGGACCCTGGTTGGTGGGAAGGGGGTTGGTAGAAAAGAATGGGTTACATTAGGAAGGTGCCATTTAAATGGGAGTGGGTGTGGGTAAAGATGGAAGAATGAACCATTGTATTCCTGAGGGAATGATTCCTTCTGAATGTTGGAAGGGGAGGGGAAGACACAATTCTGCATCTAGGCTCTTGTTACCTTGTACAATAAATCATTTTGGTTATTTAATCTCTCCTGCCTTTTCCCCCCTCACAGACCTTCCCTATTTTTCTCTTCAACACTAATCTCCCTGCCCCCTCTCTTTTCTCCCCACCCCCCCAACTTTCCCTGCATATTAAAATCTGTTTAAATCTTTACCCACCCAATGTACAATATGGCCAAGGATTTCCATGCCGGATCTTTGGTTGACCATTGGCCTGAAGCATTAACAATTTTTCTCTCTCTGCTATTTGAGTTACTGAATGTTTCCAATATTTTTTACTGTCTTGTGTAATTTATGTATAATTTGTGTTCTCTGCATTGTCCAAATCTACATACCTGTGATGCTGCTGCAAGCAAGTTTTTCATTGCACCTATACTTCATCATACTTATGCACATGACAATAAACTCAACTTGTTTATTTAAGATTTCCCTATTGCATTGGGATAATGAAAGATGTAATGGGTCCATTATTTTATCTTGTCACAAGTTTGGAGGGAAAAATCAGATTGGTAGAATTTGAAAGTGGGGTGAAGTGATGAATCACTTCAGAATGTTGTTTATATTTAAATAGAGATAGCTTTCAACGTAGGTTGGGGGCAGAAAGGTTAAAGTTATTAGACTGAGGCCTAGAAATTGCTCCATGGAGTGATTTTTTTGTTGTTCTTGTTGTTTTATGTTTAAAACAGTGTTGTCACCCTAACACTATTTGTGAAGGTGACGTAAATGACAAGAACTTAATTACAAGGTCCACAAAGAGCATTTTAGTACATTCTTGGTTACTTTTTCTTTGTATTTTTTTAAAAAATTATCAGTTTCAGAACAGCTTTCCACAGGAAATACACTAAGACTGCAATAACATGTTTTTTTTTGCAAGTTCTGGCTGTTGTTGCAATGAAACACAGCAGGTGAGATTTTGCAGAAAGCACTTAAAGGTATATACAATTAAAGCATATTTACAGCTACTGAATGGATTCTGCATGATGGGAGGAGGTTGAGAGAATGCTCCTGGGAAGCCAGAAGATTATGGATAGGCTGGTAAAGAACAGTGCCTGCAGGAGCTATGTTCTTTGTGCCTGGGGTCAGGGAGACACTAAAGTTACAGCCGGTTGCTCCTGGTAGGAAGTTGCCAAAGAGGCCATGTGTTGCAAGGACATAAACATTGCTGTTGACATCATTTAGGGAAGTTTGCAGATAACGATAAGGAGCTAAAGTACTAATGAGAATGAAAATCCCCTTGAAAAGTTACAAACTGAATTTCTTATCTGATATTAAGTAATCCAGAAATAAGCACAAAATTGCTTTCTTCTGTAAAATTCTTGAGTTGTATGAACAAATTTCTGGTCCTGTTTGTCTGTTTAATACTGTGTACGCTGTCCGATTCTCCTTTTTCTGAAATAAGAAGGAAAATCACCATAATGGTGTATCTAATAGAGAAGTTTATAGACCTCAAAGTAATATTTTCAGCTCCAGTGACCCTTGTTCAATCCTGACCTCTGTGCTGTCTGTATCAAGCTTGCATGTTCTCCCTGTGACTGCATGGGTTTCCTCCCACTTTCCAAAGATGTGGTTGGTAGGTTAATTGGCTACTGTAAATTTCTCCTGCTTTCTTCTGTGTAACCGAGCGGTAGAATCTGGAGGCAGTTGGTGGGAATGTGGAGCAAATAAAATGGGATTAATTGTGGAGCAAATAAAATAGGCGTTTGTTAAGGTTCCTCATGGAAAGCTTATTCAGAAAGTCAGGAGGCATGGAATCCAGGGAAACTTGGCTGTGTGGATTCAGAATTGACTTGCCTATAGAAGACAGAGGGTGGTGGTAGATGGAGCATATTCTGCCTGGAGGTCAGTGACTAGTGGTGTTCCGCAGGGATCTGTTCTGGAACCCCTGCTCTTTGTGATCTTTGAATAATTTGGATGAGGATGTGGAAGGGTGGGTTAGTAAGTTTGCTGATGATACAAAGGGTGGTTTTGTGGATGGTGTAGAAAGTTGCTGTGGATTACAACAGGATATTGATAGAATGCAGACCTGGGCTGAGAAGTGGCAGGTGGAGTTCAACCCAGTAAAGTGTGAAGTGATACACTTTGGGAGATTGAATTTGAAGGCAGAATACAAGGTTAATGGCAGGACTCTTAGCAGTGTGGAGGAACAAAGGGATCTTGGGGTCCACGTCCATAGATCCGTCAAGGTTGCCACGCAGGTCGATAGGGTTGTTAAGAAGAGGTATGGGGTGTTGGCCTTCATTAGTCGGGGTATTGAGTTCAGTAGCCACGAGGTGATGTTGCAGCTCTATAGAACTCTGGTTAGACCACACTTGGAGTATTGTGTTCAGTTCTGGTCGCCTCATTATAGGAAGGATGTGTAACTTTAGCGAGGGTGCAGAGGAGATTTACCAGGATGTTGCCTTAATTGGAGAGCATGTCTTATGAGGATAGGTTGAGTGAGCTGGGGCTTTTCTCTTTGGAGAGGAGGATGAGAAGTGACTTGATAGAGGTATAGATCGAGTGGACAATCAGAGACTTCTTCCCAGGGTGACAATGGCTAACATGAGGGGACATAATTTTAAGGTGATTGGAAGAAGGTATAAGGGGGACGTCAGGGGTAAGTTTTTTTACACAGAAAGTGGTGGGTGTGTGGAACACACTGCCTGCAGAGGTTGTGGGGGCAGATACATTAGGGACATTTACGAGACTCTTAGATAGGCACATGAATGATAGAGAAATGGGGAGCTATGTGAGAGGGAAGGGTTAGATAGATCTTGGAGCAGGATAAAATGTTGGCCCAGCATTGTGGGCTGAAGGGCCTGTACTGTGCTGTAATGTTCTATGTTCTAATGTAAGCATAGATATGGATGCTTGATGATCAACACAAACTTGGTGGAATAAAGGTGCTGTTTCCAAGCAATATAACTTTACAATGAGCCATCAGATTGAGGCCATTTTGTGTTTTCCCCGATGCTGAAGTTGAAAGTTACCATTTCTATTTATGAAATGTTAATTAGAAGTTGGATTTCACCCCACTTTGTTGCACTAAATGTGTTGCATATGGTGCTAATGCCGAGTTGGGTCCCCTGCAAAACTTAATAAGCAGCACTATGGTGTCATGAGCTAAAATGGGCCAGTACCTATCTTGATGGGATCTGTTTTCCATGCTCATTACTGCAGGAAGCATCTGCTCCTAAAGATATTCTCCCAATGACAGCTGCAGAATAACTGTGTAAAAGGCTGCCATGAAGTGAGGTGAAAAGCATTGGGGTGAGGAGGGGTGCGATTCATTGTCTCATCCCCATATGATGGTCTTTCCTGATTGAACTTCTAGGTTACTATCTTTTCATCCAAACCTTTAACAGAGAACTTGCTACAGATTATTACTGTTTTTCAAACCTTTCTGTCTGGGAATCCCTTACAAATATTTAGGTATCCAGAAGACTTCCTGGAAGTTTTGACACATTCCTGAGGCCCTGTGTACTCAAAGAAAAAAAAGTTCTTCCAGAATAAAAAAATGCTTTTAACATCCATTTAAGTTAGTGTATAGAAATTCTGATGATTTCTGGTCTAGCTTTTTGCAAAATATTTGGAGACAGTAGTTTGCCAAGTAATTTAATGTTGATGGACAAATGTGTAATTTGATTTGTTTTTTTTAAAGCTTCATTACTATGCACATATCATACTTGATTGTTGCTTTGTGCATAATTGATTCCATATGAAATAATGCAGATAGAAATAAATATTATTTCTCAATGCAAATTTTGGAGTTAAATCAATTTTATCAACATTCTTTTCTTTTCAGAATATCGTGGCTGTTGGTGCTGGCTTCTGTGATGGGCTATCCTGTGGCGATAATACTAAAGCTGCTGTTATTCGTTTGGGATTGATGGAAATGTTAGCTTTTGCCAAGTTATTCTGTGAGGGATCAGTTACATCATCCACCTTCCTGGAGAGTTGTGGTGTAGCAGATCTTGTTACAACTTGTTATGGAGGCCGCAACAGAAGAGTAGCAGAAGCCTTTGTGAAAACTGGCAAAGTATGAATTAGTTTTTGATACTGTATCTTTTTTTAATCTTTGTGTACTTTTACATATTTGAGAAATATTTTAATAATTGCTTCATTCACTTTATCCATGTGAAAAGGTAAACCATAGGTTGCATTTTGGATGAAAAATGTGACATTTTATTGGTAATATTGTATCTAGATATGCAGCTAAATTGGAAAATAGTGCATAATACATTTGACGATATTTACTTTATTGCGAATAATTTATGGAAAATTAGACATGCCATGTAGTACATCTTAGATTTCTGCAATCTTTCCTTATATCCAGTCTATTGAAGTATTGGAGTGTGAGATGCTGAATGGGCAGAAGTTGCAAGGTCCTCAGACTTCTGAAGCTGTTTACAAAGTGCTCAAGCGGAAGAACTTGGTTGACAAGTAAGTATTTGAGCAATAGTTAAGTTCTTGCAGTTTTATTAGAATATAAGAAGATAGGGGCAGGAGTAGGCTGTGTAGCCCTCCAGTCTGCCTGCCATTCAATATAACCATGGCTGATCTCCTCCGGGCCTCATCTCCTCTTCTGTGCTGATTCTCTGTGGTCTTCAATTCCCTGACCTTTCAAAACTGTATCTACTTCCTCTTTAAATATCCTTAATGATCTGGCCTCCACAACCCTCTGAGATAATGAATTGGTTAATAAATGTGTGAATGTTCCATGTTTTATACAATGACTAAAACAGCTTGCATTTGTATTGCATCTTCAACATGGTAATTCATCCCAAGGAGCATTATCAAATTACACACCATGCTACAAAATGAAAAATTAGGAGAGATGACTAAAGGCTTGTTCATAGAAATGGAAATGACCTTTGCACAGATGTTAGACTCTATAAGTACAATAACATGCTGATTGCTACCAGACAATTAATCCAAAGGTCTGGGAAAACACCTGAAGAGTGATCATATCTCTGCAGAACAACTCGTCAGAAGATTGTGATGTGTACACAATACCTAAGCTGCTATGCCATTACAGTACTGACAGGGTGCTAGACTGTTGGAGATGCTGTTTTTCAGTTAAAATGTTAAACTGAAGCTCTGTCTGTTCTCTTGAGCAGATGTTAAAAGATTCTGTGGCATTATTTCAAGGAGCATGGTCTGTTGTATGTCCTGCTTTTCAATAAGGACTAAATGTCAAAATCCTTCTTGTACATTGCATTTGGGCACTCTGTGGTTGTGAAGGAGAATATGTTTTTAACTATGGTTGAGCAATAAATGTTAGGTTTGCTGGTAATGCAGATGTCTGAGACGGGAAAAAATCAAACTGGGGTAGCAGGGAGCCTTTTCAGTGATGTCCATAGCCTGAGAATGCAAAACAAAATGTTATTTGTCCCATCTTCAAATCTCTTTCTCTACTGTGAGAACTCTGCAAGAGGTTGGGCAGGTATCCTCTGCTACTTTTGTGTTGTAACAATCCTTTGTTGTATGACGGCATGGTTAATATGTTTCTGCCCATTGGACATTAAAGATCCTTACTGCTTGCTCCTTTCTAGCTCAACTATTTCAGACTGACTTTCATACTTTTACAGATTTCCACTCTTTGTTGCGGTTTTCCAAATCTGTTATGAAGGCAGGCCAGTCAGAGACTTCATCACGTGCCTACAGAATCATCCAGAACATTTGTAACTTGGATGGATACCTGCAAATCCATGTTTATTCAGTCAATATTTCATTTTTACAGGCAGAGTACACTACTGTGTAAGTCCTATTTTAATATCCTTTTAATAGGATGCTTTCAATGGTGAGAAGTATCAATGAAAATTTAACACCATTTCTATAATCTGCCTTTTTAACCAGTCAAATTTAGCTTTTCGCGTTCTTCAGAAAATTGTCTCTAAAATGCTTTTTTTATTATTAACATCTTCAATCATTCCCTACTTTTTCCAATATAACTTGATAGTGAACTGCTTCTGTTGGCTTTGTTTTTTTATTACCAAGTTGTAGATCATGCAGAAAGTGTTGGTTAATAAAAAATTCTGATCTATTTCATTCAGAAGCATCTATTTTGTATGTTAGAAAAGTGACGAAGTGGCTGAAACATGATCACATTCATATAATTTGGTAACTAAAGCTAATGTTTACATATAAAATGAAAATTTCTATATTCAAAAACGAGTGTAATTATATTGAAAAAATTTACATTTTTGTTTTCACATAAATGAAACAATGGTATTTTTAAAAACACATTGTAACTACAGTTTTTAAAGGAACTCGTATTCAATGCACAAATCACTGCCTTGTTTTTTTTTAAAAATAGGTTTTCTTAGTGCTTTAATACAACAATCCAGTGCAAGTTAGATGGGAATCAAAACCATCACTTTGTATTTTATATTATTTCAATCAATAAAGTGTGAAATAAAAATGGCTTTATTGATCCTTGAGTATAAATTGTGTTGGAAATAAATAATTTGAGACTCCACAGTTACTAGTGTATTGGAAAAAATAAAATATCACTTTCACATATTAGTGACGAATTAGTATGCTAAAATATAGCATCAAATCTAATGTTCGTACATCTGTTTGGATTTATTTTCTTGCTTTTTTATTCTTCAGGCAGGCATGTTAGTGTAGGGGTTAGCGTAATGCTTTACAGCACCAACGATCTGGGTTCAATTCCGGCCACTGTCTATGAGGAGTTTGTACATTCTCCCCGTGTCTGTGTGGGTTTGCTCCAGTTTCCTCCCACATTCCAAAGATGTACGGGTTAGGAAGTTGTGGGCATGCTATGTTAGCGCCGGAAACGTGGCGACACCTGTGGGCTGCCCACAGAACACTCTACACAAAAGATGCATTTCACTGTGTGTTTTGATATACATGAGACTAATAAAGAAATCTTATATAGAACATTACAGCACAATACAGGCCCTTCAGCCCACAATTTAATCCTGACATTTTAATCCTGCTCTATTATCTATCTAACCCTTCCTTCCCACATAGCCCCCCATTTCTATCAAATCTTCCATGGGATGGTGGCACTGTAAGTGAAGCCAGTGTTTATTGTCCATTAATTGCCCTTGAGGTAATGGTAGTAGAATTAGAATCAGATATATCATCACTGACTTAGATGATGTGAAATTTGTTGTTTTGCAGCAGAGGTACAGTGCAGACATTACTATAAATTGCAAAAATAGGTAAATAATGCAAAAAAAAAGGAATAACGAGGTAGTGTTCATGGAGTATTCAGAAATATGATAACGAAGAGGAAGAAGTCATTTCTGAATCGTTGAGTAAGGCGCCACCTTGAATTGCTGCAGCTAGGGCATTGAAAAAACCTCACTGTACCTTTTTTTGAGGCATTCAGGATTTTAACCCAGCAGCGGTGAGGTATCAGTAATAAATTTCCAAGATAGGATGGTGTTCCCATGTCCTTGCTACTTTTGATATTGTAAACAATAGAGTGGGTTTGCGAGTTGCTGCGTATACCTTCTGTGGTGGGTTGTCAATCGAACTGACTGTCATGTCCTGAAATGATATGGAGCTTCTTTAGAGCTTGATTATTGTTGTAGCTGCACTCATCCAGGCAAGTTCAGAACATTCCAGAATTTTCATATAGCATAGCCCAGTGGCACAGCTAATAGCACCACTGTATCACTGTGCCAGTGACCCAGGTTCAATCCTTGCCTTGGGTGTTGTCTGTGTTGATTTTGTACGTTCTCCAAGCTTCCTACAGGTGATCTGGTTTCCCCTCCATCCCAAATACATGGGGATTAGTAGGTTAATTGGCCACTGTAAATTGCCCTAGATGAAGTGGTAGAATCTGCATTGAGTTGATGGGATATGGGAAGAAATAAAATGGGATTTGTGTAGGATTGGTGTACATGGCAGGCTGAATAGTCTGTCTACAGGATGTATGACACCATACTTCTAGTTTGTACCTTGTGCTATTGTTGGATATCTCACTTTTTCAAACATTTACCTATATTTCAAAATCATTTATGATTTCAAGAATGATTTGTGACAAAGATTGTTAAATTGTCAGTACCATTACATTGATGAATTGATCTATAGGTGATGCCATAACTCTTGAGCACCAAAAATCTAGACATTTGTTTCCAATGGAGATAACTTGAAGTGAAAATTGTACTTTTTTAAAAAATATTGTATTTTAATCCAGTTGAGTTGTAGATTAGGCATAAGGTTGGAATTGTGTGTGCAAAAATTGGTGGTGGTTATGCCTTTGTGTCTGCTTGCTTGTGACTTTCTAAACCCTCACCTGCCAGCAGTGGCAAATTAGCAATTTCAATTATAGTTATCATTAACTGGAGTTCCAAATTTCTTATTAACATTTTTTTTAAATGGTCTTTGTTTCCTGAAACTCCCTAGTGAAACCAAACCAAGGCTCAGCAGCTTTATGCAAGGGCTAAACAACTGAAAGTAAAATCCTGGCAGTGAATGCTGTAAGACTCACGTGTGCATCTTTGGGTAGCTGTGAAGAACTTTCTTCATTATTTTTTAAATGACCTTTCAACAAGAGTGTTTTAAAAAGTGGAGAATGTTCTGTTGGAATCCAAGCTAAATGTGTGAATTACATTCTTTCTTGTGCTGCAATACCAATAGGACCTCAAGGAAAACCACATTGGCAGCAAGAACCTCAGCAACAGCAGAAGTATTCTCTTCAAATACTTGTGGTTGCACAAGAGAGGGAAAAATCAATGTTTCAGCTCATAGTTTATACCTAGTATATGGGATGTACAAACTGAGCCCCAGTTGACATGTTAGAACGTTTTTGCCTGAGGTGACTGAGGGTATTAGGTCAGTTGCCAATATTCACAGCATACTGGCCAAGCTGATCAGCTGCCCATTGACCAGGTAGCTACGTTTTACGAGGGTCTGTCAAAAATAATCACTATTCTCAATTATAATTCATCCTTCCAATGGTCCTTCTGGAAATATTTGCAGGACCTTGAAAGCCACCATGTACAAATGCCCAAGGGAGGAACCAATAACTATTTTCTAGTGTCATAATCAACTTTGCTTTTGGGCAAGCCAACATGAAGGGGTAGTTGTACTTGCAAAGTTTGGCAGATTTTGCACGGGTCCGGGAGTCAATCAAGGCATTCATCACCCAAGAATGTTCTGTCAACCAGAAGAGCCTCTACTCCATCTGGATGAGGTGGTTTGTAAACACAAACAGCTGTTTCTGCAGATTCCATGACAGCTACCATGATGGCTTCATTCTAGAAGATCATCCTCACTGATCTCTTCCCATCTCCAAGCAGATCCGTCCAGGCAGCTCAGAGACAAAAGCTTACCCCTTAAAATATGGTTTGCACTTAAAGGAACCTATGTATTGAAGCCCAGTAGCTGAACAACTAAACTACTTGTGTTCTGGAACTATTTTTTTTGAAGCATGCAGTGTGAATAGGGCAACTGCCAATGCATCAGGTGTCATTGTGTTGCTCCATAAGCATTATATGCATTCACAGCCACAGCGATGCATCAAACAAGCAGAGCTTAGACTATCTTGAGTCTCCAAAGAGGTTTGGCTACTGCTATCCCCTTCTCCACCATTCACTTTTAATCATTTGGAATGTGCAAATCAACAGTTGAGGAAACAACTTTTTATAGGAACTATAAGTTAGTCTTTGAACTGATTCATGCTGGGCAGCAGTCCTGAGGAATTGGATTCGTGCTGTTGCATAGACAGCACTAGTTGTAGTCACGCTGTGGGTGATTAAAGACCAGGAGCTCTAATGATGAATGTATGTGATCATTACCACTTGCTGAATTTGGGTCCACTTGTGCTGTATTCATCTAGGCTAAACAGAATTCTATCACCATGTAGCTCCATCTCCCCATTACCAAGGATGATGCATTCCATCACAGTGATTAACTCCAGGGCCAGTACCTCTGCAATCATGACTTGCAAGATGGCTGGAAACCCATTCTGTGCTCTCTTCTACATGAAGAGAAGGAAACCCCTGACTAAGCTCAATGAGATATGATGAACAGCTGAAGAACTCGAGGAGGTGATGACAAGTGATTTCCAGTGATGTCTAGGTGGAGGATTAATGTGGTTGTAAGGTGAGTTGGTGACTCAGTGAATGTCCCTTTAAGATAGAGAGTGTGTGTGTGGCGTGCTTACGTCAATAGAAGATAAAGGACGTAATGACGTTGTTGAAGAGGTCAGTCGAAGAGAGAGAGAGAGAGAGAGAAAAGGGAGAGAGACTCCAGTCTGCTAGTTTCTCTATCGATGGATGAGAAACAATAACTGTGTCTGCCATTGACATCTATTGCTGGAAATTGGAAGTAATCCAATGGAGTTCACTTTGTTGCTGACCTGTAGAAGGAAACAGGTATTTGTGTGGACAACCACGATTCGGATGCTTTTCAGGGTGAGGAGGTCACTACCGAGTCAACACTGAGGTGTTGTTTGGGTTCCATCGTGGGACATTTAGACTTCATAATTACTCTCTCTATGCTTCTCTACATCTACGTCTTATCTTCAGACAATGGTGGTTGTTGAAGAAGCCTTTGCTCATGTTTCACCTTATGGCTTGCGGAACTGAACTTTAAGAACCATTCCTGGACTTGGAGTTTGGGACTTTGCCGCACACACGAAAAGTTTAGTTTTTGGGGTTAATGTTCAAGGTTTAACATTTTTGAATTCTAACATACTAACATTTTTACTTTTATTTTTCGTATTATCATAAGTAATGATTAATAAAATAGTTTTTAACACTGAATCATGACTCAGTGTGTCTCTTTTGTTGCTGGTTCGTAATAAGAGAGATACACTAAATAACTCAAGAGAACAATCTGATTGTGTTAGTTCAATCCCTTCAATCAAATTCCAGGGGTGTACATACCCACTACGTGCACCTTTCCTGATCCAATATTATTTAGCCATTTGCTCTACTGAGTTGTGGAGCAGGGCAGTGGCAACTTGCAGTTAAAATATCCTGCAGTTTAGGGAACATTATGCACCTGCAGACCACATGGTCCTACCACAACCTTCAGTAGGAGATACTGAATTTTCCCGTAAATTTAGCAGCCTACTGCCAATTGGGCTTCAGCTCATTTTTAGACTTGCCTTTTATTGCACATTCAATCTGAATCCAGCAAATATCAGTAACTTTAAATTGTAGAGCTCAAGTCAAATCTTAAACATAATCAGCAGGCCCACTCAGGCTAATTGATCTGGAAATTTGGAAATGTGTTCATGCTGTTGCTGTCTTAAAATAGCTCTGACAAACACACTACTGTCACTCTTTCCCCTCCGTCAAGAAATTCAGGCCTATATTTTCTTTGAGCCTCAAGGGAGCTGCTGTGAAGAAAAAGTCTTAAAGTTGTCAACTGCGGGAATGTAGGAAGTTAAGGAAAATTTCCTCTCCCTAAAGGGAGGAATATTTTTTATATAAAAATGAAGTTCATAAATATCATGCAACCATAGATAACTAACACTGAACATGAATGTAAAAAGACAATATTTGCTAAGTTTATAAAGTTCCCATCTCCTCTCCCACCAAGCATTTTGTAGGATGCTAAGGATACAGAATTAGTCCTTGCAAATGCAATCTGAAATAATGGATGAACTTTACAATTTTAAAATAAAACACTTTCAAACTGTTTTGTCCGTCAATTAGAAATAACCTTAAACCTAATTTTTATTACCAATATGCCAGAAGTTTCATTTACTGCAGTGTTTAAAATAAAAAAAATGGCCCCAACTATACAATCAAAAATATTGGTTTAATATCTTTTCATGGAAATGAAAAATGTATATTATCCAGTCTAATTTCATGTACATTGCAATGTCTATTCATCATCTTCCATTATATAATATTTTCAAAAAAAGTTACTTGTTTACTCTGAGCAATTTCTATATTTGACATGCAAATAATCAGCCCTGAAGGTCAGTGTACTTCTAGATTTAATTGCCAAGAGCATAATGAAAAACCTCCAATATCAATTCAAAATATGAAAAAAATTAAAATACATGTACAAACATCTTCACAAACCAAGTGCAACAATTGTTAATTACAAGTTACAGCAAATTTCCTCATTTACATTTGAGAATCAATCTGAAAAAAATGGATACATTGCACATAGTTTGTCCCCACAGCAGCTTTATGCAATAAAGTAATATATTTTATTAAAGAAACCTGATAAGTTACCAAGAGCATAATATAAAGAGCAGAGAAAATATTTACTCAATCTAGTGTTGGTACAGTATGTATTAATTAGACACAAATTTAGCTGATGTTCATTGTTCATAACCTGAGATATGTTGATCGCACTTTTAAGAACTACATTCAAAGAGTGCAAAACAAATATTATGTAGGAAAGTTCTAATATAATTCAAGTAACTGTTGAAAAATACAGCATATTTGTTTGTTGTCTGCAACAGTTTCATGAGTATTCACTAACCTGATGCAACAAATTCACAAAGCACTTTTTAGGAATATGATGCACTACATCAATAGAAAGTCTATTGAAGTAGTGCATCATATTCCTGAAAGTGAATATGATGCACTACATCAATAGACTTTCCATTTTTATAAATGTCAATTAAAAGTACTTGGTTTACATTATCACCTTGTGGCATGATGCCAAATGGACCACAGAAAATTCTTAAAGATTACAATCGGCCATTTTTTTTGTGTACAAGCATCATCTTGATCATTTTGGTACTGCAGTCCAATGTGAAAACTGTCATCTTGAGAGCAATAATTTTTCACACAGTTAAAAGTGATTTCAACATAAATAATTTTTAGAAGTAGAATATACATTGCAATGAGCAAGATATCGGGTGTTTTATGGAACAGACAGAGGCTAAATTTCTACTCTGCCATATACATTACAGTTGACCAACCTAACCACCTGAAAGATTATTTATCATAGAGAATTACTGCTATTCAAGGAAAATTTCCATTGAAATCAATAGAATTGAAGAGAGGTACCAGTAGCAGCCATTTCTATATCATGCTTTCAGCACAAGCAAACAAGGACAAAATTTCTTCGTTATAGTTATTTTTTATTCTTGTGCCACACCACTACAAAATAATTGCTGACCTATATAAAAAAAAACTAAAAATAACTTTAAGTGCTCGTAAAATTTATTGCACTATGACAATTCTGTCCATTATAGAACAAAGATGACACAAAACCAAAAATTCACTTTCCCTGGATATTTGTTTAGTGTAATCTTAGTTATGGTTAAATTTTATGATTTTGGGTAATTATGAATTTTTATCACTTAGGCGGTGTCATGTAAAAAGTTATTTTATATTAAATAAGGTTCTTAAAAACTGACAAAAGTATATTTTCCCACCAGCTTTTTCTCCTTCTGACCTTAAAGTGCTAATTTCTTGTTGAGGCATAGTCTCATATTGGGGGGGGGTAAGGCAGCACCTATCAATGCCTCAACCAAGTGGCCACTTCTTCATTTACAAACATGGCTTAAAATGGTCACAAGAATTCAATCATGGAGACCAAGATAGTTGGGCCCAATTCATCTTGAATTCTTTATATAATGATTCAGTGTCTAAAATCACTGAGCCATTAAGGGTCTGAAGAAGAGAAAGCTTGATCCAGCTTCCTTCAACATTTTAATCTATCCCTTCAATTTTGTGTTAAATAATTTCAAACATAATCTTAATAAGAGGCCCCACTATCTTCCATGGTGCCCAAAGTAACAGACATTAATACTGATTAACTTTACAGCACAAGAAAAACAGAAGAGGGTTAACACATGGGCAGAGTAGTATTACATTAAGAAATAAGTAATATTTAAGGTAGGTTTTTTTCTTCGAATAGGACAATAATCCAAATAAGAATTTGCTGTGCTAGCAAAATTATCATACTTTAACAGGGTTATTTATGTGGGATTGTTTTTTGATGTAACTGAGACAAAATATCAAAAAAATGCAAGCAATGTAAGTGCAAACAGTGATGGTAGGATTGACAGTTACTGAAACTACTCAAAAATCTGTGCAATTCAATACCATTTAGACAGGAGGTTCAAACACTGAAAATTAATTAAGATAAATAGTTGGGAGTATTCAATCGTAGAAGAGATTGCATCTTCATTCATTTTAGTACTGTAGAGGTAGTTCAGTTTTTTTTAAATACAGTACAGTAGTAGCACCCTCTTCATTTCAGAATCATTGTTTCTTGTAGTAGTTCATCAAAAATGGCAATCTTTCCTTGTATCTTTCATGAACAAACTTCAGTCCCGTGGGAAAAGCAAATAATGTATTTTTGAAGATCAATGCTGAGCTGTGGCAGTGTCCTGATCCAAACAGCACAACTTTAATTAGGTCCTTTAATGGAAAGTGCACTGTAGTTAGTTCCATACACAAAGGAAGAATCCTACTATGAGAGGGAGGAAGTTAGTCACCACTAGCCAGAGAGTAACCACCAAACCCGACGAGCTGGAGCATGGATCTGGAAGAGTTAACAAAAAAAAGTAAAATCTTAAAATTACTGCATTATTTGTGACTTTTATGTACAACAGAAAATATTTTATCTCCATGATAATTCATACATTTTAACTGTGACCACACTGCATGAATGCTACACTTCATTCAAATCTGTGAACGTTTTCAATGAAAAGATACAATTTTCCTTCATTGCCAAACCTTCCTTGGCTCTCTTAAAGGCAACTACACATTATCACTGGAGAATCCAGAACATAAATTACATTAAAGTTTATGCATTATTTTGTGGTCACACTTAACTGAGAGGTTCCAGATTATCTAAGCATGATTCTTGTAATGCAGAAGTAGTGGTGCAGCACTGTGCTGCACTGTAAACAAGTTCCCTATTGCAACAAAAACAAGCTACGTACAAACGTTCACATATACTGGCTCCTCTGAGTTGCCAATAAATATAAAAAATTGGGCCAAAAGGCATCCCAACAATACTTAGATCACAGTAGGAGAAGAAACAAAGGTTCTTCCCCTGCCGTGACACGAAGGCTGGAGGTGTTGTGGATAGTGTAGAAGGTTGTTGTAGGTTACAACAGGGTATAGGCAGGATGCAGAGTTGGGCGGAGAGGTGGCAGATGGAGTTCAATCTGGAGAAGTGTTAAGTGATGCACATTGGAAGATTGAACTTGAAGGCAGAGTACAAGTTTAACAGCAGGATTCTTAGCAGTGTGGAGGAACAGAGGGATATTGGGGTCCCATAGATCCCTCAAAGTTGCCGCGCAAGTCGATAGGGTGGTTAAGAAGGTGTATGGTGTGCTGGCCTTCATTAGTCGGGGGATTGAGTTCAAGAGCCACGAGGTAATGATGCAGCTCTATAAAACTCTGGTTAGTCCACATTTAGAGTACTGTGTTCAGTTCTGGTCACCTCATTATAGGAAGGATGTGGAAGCTTTAGAAAGGGTGCGGAGCAGATTTACTAGGATGCCTCCTGGTTTAGAGAATATGTCGTATGAGGAAAGGTTAAGAGGACTAGGGCTATTCTCTTTGGAGCACACAGGATGAGGGGGTGACTTAATAGAGGTGTATAAGATTATGAATGGGATAGATAGAGTGAACAGCCAGCACCTTTTCCCCAGGGCAGCAATGGCCAATACCAGAGGACATCAGTTTAAGGTCAGAGGAGAAAAGTTTAGGGGAGATGTCAGAAGTAGGTTTTTTTTTTTACACAGAGAGTGGTGGGTGCTTGGAACTCACTGCCGGGGTGGTGGTAGAGGCTGATACAATAGGGAAATTTAAAAGGTACCTAGACAGGCACATGGATGTAAGAAAAATGGAGGGTTATGGGTTGTGTAGGAGGGAAGGGTTAGATTGATCATAGAGTAGGTTTATATAGGTTGGCACAACAACATGGGCCGGCCCATACTGTGCTGTAGTCTTCTATGTTCCATGTTCTAAACCCCAAATGTCTGGATGATACCAATATTCCTCGGGTTGAAAACTCTGCTAAAGTTAGAGTCTTGGGTTAATAATTCATACTGGGGCCTAGAAAAGATACATAATTCTTAACTTATATATGTCATTTAAAAACAGAACATACTTTATTTGAAACTGTACCGTTACAAGAATATTGGTTCTATTGCCTCACTTTATCAAAAGTACCACTTAAACATCCATGAAAAAAGATACTCTAATAATATGGGCGGCCAGTGAGCAGAACATAGGTCTGAATTAGTTTATTATTTTTAGCCCAGATGACATTTAAATGGCATCTCAAGTCTAATTAAAACACTTAAAGAAAATAAATACTTTACCTATAGGAGTCATCCTTGTGAAATTACTTAATGGTGGCTCACGCTCTGGTGGACAAGCACTGCAGAAGTCAAAACAAGATGGGCATACCAAACTTCCTGTGTACACCCAGTCCTTCATCTTTACATTAACAAATAGTACCTGCCCTATTCGACTGCATAAATGAGGCTTATCTGAAACCCAAACGATCAGTCCATCAGTTGAACAGGAAATCTAAAGGATAAACAGAAAGTACTTAAGCACTTATAATTTGGAGAATAAATTCATGAGTTTTTTTTTGCCAATTTCTTGTAAATTTCCAAGCTTTACTTGCTTTTCTTTATCTTCTGTTTCTGATAGTGTACTCTTATTTAGTCACATTCGTTACATCATTTCTGTACAGTGCATTACTGAAGAATAAGTTGAGGTAAAGTACAAACAAAATTCAGACATTTTGACATCATATTTTATAGACCTTCCAGCCTGTCTGAGTAACTTATTAGAAATTCATAATTCCTTTAATTTGAAAATTTATAATGCAAATTTCCAATGTCAAAATTCTATGGCTATTACGAGCTGAAGTGTTCTGTTCTTTAATCACCAAGGATAAGAACAATAAAGGTCAGGAGATGCTGTCTTGCTGAACAGCTCAGGAAATGTTTGATCTCAAATCTTGTAAAGCTTTTTTTAATCATCGAGCAACTTACAAGCCTTACCCCAATCTTTGCATATTCCTAGTTTTCTCTTCCTAGTCACAATTTCCAAGTGACAAAAAAAATTTGCAACGGAAATGTTTTCATTATCTTCAGCTTGTTCACTCAACACCATTTAAAAATGTTTAACATTAAGTGTAATTTCTGCCAACACTAACAAGATTCTGCCACCAGACCCATATTCCCTTCCCAATTCAGCATTTCAAAAGGGATCACTCCCTTTAAGATTCCCTGGTCTGCTCTTCTGTCCCCACCTTCTACTCCATGTTGTATGGCATTTTCCCATGCAACCACAGGAGGTGTAATACCTGTCCTTTCACTTGTTCTCTTCCCAACATCACCCAAGCAGTCTTTGCAGTTAATCTTCCAACCTAGTGTACTGCATTCAGTGTTCACAATGTGGCCTCCTCTACATTGAAGAAACCAAATGCAGATTGGGTGAACATTTTGTGAATCACCTGCACTCAGTCTGCAAGAGTAATGCTGAGCTTCCTGTGGCCTGCCATTTTAATGCACCAACCCACTCCCTCTCTGGCATCTATCTGTGGCTTCCTGCACTGTTACAATGAGGCCCATTTCAAGCTTGAAGAACCCAAGCAATCTTTGTAAGTCAGGCAGCGATCTTTCATCTGGGCATATCCCATAAGGCCAGACTTCAGAGCTTTACACAGACTTTACAACATTAGCAACACATTGTTCTGACAATGGCCAGCTGCTCATCAATGGCCACATTATTTCACCCTATCAGAGGAATTTCCTTTGTTTCACCCAATGCCCTCCTCCACCTTCTCTCTCCACCGACTAACTTCTTTTTCTCCTTCTCAGTTTTGATAGAGGGTCCTAAACCTCAAACATTAACTGTTTCTCTTTCCAGAGAGGCTGCCTGACCACTGAGTTTACTAGCATTTTCTGTTTTTATTTCAGATTTCCAGCGCCTGCAGTTTTTTTGATTTTCATCAAAATGGAAGCCATTTTACTTTAAACAAGATTGTGATAAAATTACTTGATTTTTATTGGTGCCTTCAGTTTATATTACTCTGGCATTATGCTCAATTGCATTGTTTTATTAACCACCGTGGACTTCAATTGGCTTTGAAGGCCACTGTATTATTGAAGGAACATTTTACAAAAATATACACATCGGGCATCTTCATTTAAGTGATAGTACAATAATGTGCTGTAAGATCGTCAATTAAGACTTAGACATGAATACCTCAACTCACCCTATAGCACCCGCTACCCCAATCTGGAGAGCCTGGAATCTTGTTGCACTGCTGCATAACAAAATAAGATTTCTGAGTTAGGCAGACAGACTCTGGTCCATATTCTTCAGCTCCATAGTTACGAGAAGGCTCTGAAATGCAATGGGAGTAATATTTTTACTGAACTTACTTCAGAGATAATAGGATTATGTGTTCATAATTCTGATCTCACAATTAAAATACAAGATAAACTGATAATGAAAGATGCACTTTCTAAATTCACCTTCTATTTAACAACTTACATTTTGCTCCAAAAGGTGATGTTGATCTTTCAGTTTGGTTCAATAGGTAAATACAGTACACAATTAAAGGATTATTCCCCCATTTACATTTGATGACTCCTCAAAAATGTTTCTTTATGACATTTATGCAACAGCATCAATTGTTCAATCTTCAAGAATCACCCTGCAGAATTATTTTGGGCCTCATTTGCCATGACAGAGCAACAAGCATGATGCTGGAAGAACTCAGTGGGTCAGGCAGCATCTGTGGAGGGAAATGGACAGTCGACGTTTTGGGTTGAGACCCCTCATCTGGACTTTACCATGACATAATTGGGCAATATTTGTCAATACACTGTGATCTTTTCCCTCTTTTAATAGAGTAAACAATAAAAAAAGTCTTTATTTTCTTCAGAATCAGGTCGTCGTCTTATATGACGTGAAATTTGTTGTTTTGCAGCAGTGTAATAAACTTTCATGCAACGGCAAAAAATAATTGTTACATGTTTGAACAAGCAGCAGCAAATTCAAAACACCATGAGTCTATCCTGCTGAATGCAGTATACTAGCATGGGTAAAAAGTGCCAAGTGTTTATGGCCAAGATAAAGTTCCTAATAGGTTGTTTATTTTATCAACATCATTTTACCACTTGTGCAATATTTAAAAAAATGTTTCAACTTCGCAGCACAACCACCAACTTTTGCATATATCAAAAATTTTACGATCTGGCAACAATGTCTACAATGATCTGTCCATGGATCAATGATGACCAGATAAATTCTAACAACTAACCTGGCTGATTTTGAGAAATCCTACAATCAGAGCCACGTTGGAACTCCCCACTTATGTACCAGCTGAATTCTTGGCTAAAAGGACAGTAATCAGCTATCTCCACTGATCCACCATAATACTGCAACTCTTCCTCGGGCACACCATCAAGATAATCAAAATACTATAGAAAGCAAATACAAACATTTAGTGCAAATGATCACAATTTGCTTTCATGATGGAACAAAGGAGGTTAAATGTGTAAAGCAAGGTTGGTTATACAAAGGTGAAATACTGCAGATGAAAAACAAAATCAAAAATACTGCAGGTCTGAAAATCTGAAACAGAAAACACCCAGCAGATTAGCCAGCTTCTGTAGAAAGAGAAACAGATCAACACTTCAGGTCAAAGACCATTTGCCAGAAATGGGAAAAAGATTTTTTTTAAAAAAATGGTCTTAAATTGCAAGCAAATCAGACAGCATCAGTAGAAAGAGAAGTAGAATTGATGTTTTTTTTATTAGAATTGCAATATTCTACAGATGTAGCAAATGCAGATGAAAAAAAGGGGAGGAAAGAACAAAGGATAGATATGTGAGAAGATGGAAGTGACCGAATGATAGAGGAGATAATCTTGCAAACCCAAGGAAGTGCGTAACAGACAAGAAAATTGAGATGATGTCAAAGAGCTGTAAATGGCAACAGCAGAAACATTACTAGAGAAACAAAGGACTGCAGATGCTGGAATCTAGATGAAAGAAATATTACTAGTGCCATTGCCTGAAGAAATATGAACAATGGTTATGATCCAAACTTGCTATACTTGTATGTTGAGTCCAAAAGTTGTGAAATCTAACAGTGTGTCACATTGCTCCTGGAGGAAAAGAGGTTTGTTCCTCAGAAAAAGTATGGATGAGCAAAAATTACAAGTTAATATTCAGCTCTAACATTGTTTCAAATGCAAATAACCCTAGAAAGAACATATTTAAAAATCAGGATTTAAGTGGACAGATCTGTTCTGGATAAAATGGAGTTACTTGGGTGTATCCAGGCAAGAGGAATACTTTTGTCGCATTCCAGACATGCCTGCTTGATGGTTGAATAACTTAGCTGTTGGTTTGTACTTGTAGCCACAATAAATACATGGCTGGTCCAGGTAAGTTTGTAGTTAATGGTGATGTCCCCTCCCCATACCTGGATGTTTTTGTTGGGCGTATTGAGCAACCATAATGCCTTTGAATGCCATAAGGCAAATGTTAGGTTCATTCTTCACAGGCGGCATTTGTTCAGCAGGATTATTTGCTACTTATTAACTTCAGCTACAGACTGCTTCATTATTTGAAGAACTGAGAATGGAAATAAATGCTGTTCAATCTTAAGCGAACAGCCCACTTTGACCTCATCAGGAAGAAGCTTACATAACATCCCAAGGGACTTTACAATGAAACATTTTTGAAGTGAGGCAATTTTGTAATGAAGTAAAAAAGGCAGCTAAGTTTTGCAAAAATAGCTCCTATAAATATTATCCTATCACTATTTATTCTGATAATGGCTGTTTGTAGTGGTAAACAAATAAAACTGCAGATGCTAGATGTCAGTTTAGGGTTGGGTACTGTTCAGATCACCAGTTATAAGCTTTCTGTTCTGCTCTGAAGTAGTGTCGTGGGAGCTTTCACATTCACGTGAGAGCAAACTTCAGTTTAATTTCTCGTCCAAAAGTCAGCTGCTGTCTGTAAGGACTCTGTACGTTCTCCCTGTGTCTGCGTGGGTTTCCACTAGGTGCTCCAGTTTCCTCCCACATTCCAAAAGACGTACGGGTTAGGAAGTTGTGGGCATGTTATGTTGGCGCCGGAAGCGTGGCAACACTTGTGGGCTGCCCCCAGAAGACTCTATGCAAAAGATGTATTTCACTGTGTGTTTCAATGTACATGTGACTAATAAAAGTTATCTTATCTAAAAAAAATGTAGCCCTCTCTCAATAATGTACTGAAATATTAGTGCACCCTTAATATTGCACAGAACTGTACTAAAGTCTTTGGAGTGGGACCTCTGTCCATAACTTTCTGACTTAATAGTGCTACCAACTGAGCAGATGTTGATAAGTCATTGATGAGGCAGTTGAAGATAATGTGGACTTCAGGACATGTACCGAGGGACTCCTGCAGCCATATCTGGGAGTTGAGATGATTGGCCTCCAACATCTATAACAATTTTCCTTTGTATACAGTAGGATTCTAGCCAGTGCAGAGTTTTCCCATTGTTCTACTTCAGTTCTTTGATTAAATAGCAACTTGATAAGGGCATGCATTCTCTCCTCACTTCTGGAATTCTGTTCTTTTAGTCCATGTTTGAACCAAAGTCGTAGTGAGGTCAGGATCTGAATGGTCCTTGCAGAACCCAAACTGATTAGCAGTGATCAGATTACTGTTTAAGTAACTTTTAATACCCTTTCATCACTTTGCCAATGATTGAGTGGAGGCTTTTGGACAGAGTAAATTTGTTCTGTTTTTTTGTGATCACACACCATTACAAACACAATATATTTTTATGTAAAGAAGACGCTTGTGTTCTAGCTGTACTGAAACTACCTATATAACAACATGGCTGGCCCTAGTCTACGCTTCAGCACTTACAGCCAAGATGTTTTCAGGCACATGAAACACAGATTTTGTACTACTTCACATTTCTATTTATTCTAATTAACAGACACATTGAGAAGAGGTCAGGAAAGAAAATAATCAAACAAACTAATTTCAGCTGTGATGAATGGAAGCAGTTTAAGAGTCTAATAATCCTTACATCAAAAGGACTGAGAAATTTTCTGGTTGCCAACAGAAAATGATCAGAAGACATTTCTGTTCCTACCATTACTTAAGTATACCCCACAGATATTTCTATATGGAAAAAATAAATCACAAATTATATTGATTTTTGTAACTTACACCCAACACATACAAAATTAAAAACAAGCTAATGGTCAAAGCAACTTTGGAAGAAATTTCAGCTATGGAGGCAGGAAGAGTAATCTTTACAGTGGTGCCTTCTAAAAGCTTTAAAGGATGCTAAAAGGATGCAAGACAAGAATTGATCCATAATACCTGGTACTCTTTTGGCACAGAAACTGGGTGCTTTTCTAAATTACATACTGCCACAGCCCTTTGGTCCTGTCGGCACATCAACCGTAATGGCGATGTCCTCAGCGTGTCACAATATGGAGTTACATTCTTATTCCTGAATGGTGAAATATTCACAATGGTATAATGGTCAGTAATAAACACTTCACATATTTGTGTGTCAGCTTTCAAATTATTTCAAGCACAGAAAAAATATGCCACCACAAATAATTTTGACTCTTGAATTACATCATACTCTCTTTTTCTGGTTGTAGTTTGAACCAAAAGTTCGAAGGAGCAAAACTGGATAGTTGAAAATGCACCAAAATTACATCACAAGTGTTAATGTATGCACAAAATGGTTTTATTAAACAAAAAAAGACAAGCTTAATTATGATAAAAATAATATACAAGGATCCCAAAAGCTTTCAAAAATAAAATGTGTGACAAATTAGAAATCCACTTTGTTTCAGTTTGTTAGAATGCTGGTGTTCATTATTGCAGCTTGCAAGCATCATATCTAACTTGCTGAAAGCCTCAAGTTTAAATCTTGAATAGTTTTGTTTAAGCTATGCAAGAGGAGGAATATATTGGTTACAGATTAAGACTACGAAGTGGTGGTAGTTTACTTAAATTGTAACAAAATATAATACCAATAATAACAATATTAATAATACTACTACAGCTAAGCATAGCAATATCCAAACAATGTCAGTCATCATTCCTTCAGCACTGCTCTTTCAACACATCCTCCTCTAACTGCTGTATGTATTAGGGGTACTGTTATGTGCAACGAAATACTCACCTCTTCCGTTGTTGGTCAATCCAGAATTTGCAACTATTCATTACAAAATCACAGCCCATTCTTTCACCCCATTCCAATCTCTCTGCCATGCTATAATTGGCTTTGTACCAACTGGTAAACGAGAGGACAAGAAAAAACAAATACATTATCTACAATGTCGAATATTTGAAGAATCAAGCCACATTTTGTACCATTTAAGAATTACGACAATTTAAAATGTATTTCATGTTCTTGTACTGATTTTGATCACAGACCACTTATCTTTTGCAACTTGCTTACAAACATACACAGATTATAGTCCCCTTCCATTCAATGTCTTTTTTAATATATATTTTGGAGCACAGACAAAAGTTAATTTGAAGATTTTAATGCAAAGCATGGTTACACGGTTTATATGCCTAGCTGACACAGGCATATAAATATTATTTATCAATCAAAGAGACTTAGATATCTTTTTTTTTCTTTTTGCATTTGCCTCTGGTATCCCTCTACAAGTATGACAACCTCAAATGTGAGTGATTTGACATTAAACTGAAGACACTGCTATTAGGCATTCTAATCATATTTGTGCACTCTGAAACCAGCTAACTGCATACTTTTCATTACAATATCATTTCCATGATGTGGAGGCCATCATAAGATATTCACTAAGAAATCCAACAGAGACTTCTGAAGAAAACTTTTTACTCAAAGAATAGCAGGAATGTGGTATTTGCTGCCTCGAGGAATGGTTGAAATAAACAGTATAAATTTAATGGAAATGCCAGCCTTGCCCTTCACTCTTACAGGAAGATGTTGGCCCCGAATTCTTCAAAAGCCTCCCATTTGCCAGATGTTGCTTTACCTGTTAATATCGAAAATCTGCTAAGATTGCCTGCTAACAGCCCCTCCCATCAGCCTTTGTAAGGTACTGTTAAGTGTCATCAAGATTAGCCTTCCCCCAGGTGAGAACTTTAACTTGTGGACCAGTCCTATCGTTTTTCATAACTTTCTTCCCCCCCCCCCACCCCCCAAGTGCTCTCCCACTGATACTGTACATCACCACTTGCCCACCTTTATTTCCTAAGACAAGGTAGAGTGTGGCCCCCTTCCCTGATAGGGCCATCTACATATTGCTTCAGAAAACTTGCCGACATACAATTAAATTCTGCCCATCTAATCCCTTAGCACTACAGCAGTCCGAGTCAATACTGGGGAAGTTAAAGTGTCCAAGCAGTCCAGTTTTGAAGACTTTGGGAACTTAAATTGTAGATCATTATGAGAAAATGACTGTCCCAAACCACGGTCTCTCAATATTAAAATAAAATTATTTATTTGGAGAAATGAACTGTCAAGTCATCTAAGCAGATGTAAAGCACTTTTGTAGTTGCCTTCCATACATTATTCACCAAAAACATCACTGCACACTCAAATTCAAGACTAGAGGCTACAAGATTATCACTGTCTTGAATTTAGAGGTTTCAAAATCTCAATAATTCAGAAAGGTTATGAACTTGCAGATTTATCCATTTCAGAACGAGTTAAATTGCACTTTATTTTCTACTTTCCAGTTAGAACCTGTAAGATTTGATCAGTACCGAATCATTTAAAAAAAAGGGAGATGGATGATTTTTAGCAATATATACATCATATCAGAAACATTGCTTTGCTTCTACTTCTGTTATCTCTCTAACTCAATACTTGGAAGCTATGTCTTTGTCCTCTGCAGACAGGCAAGTAAATGCTCCAAAGGAAAATTAAATTTTCCAGAGTTTACACAATTTTCTTTGCAATCAATAATGTTTAAAATATTTTCAACACTGAATGCAATAAAAGAATAGATTATCTATAAAATAACTCCCAAGTTATTGGACAATATAAACATTTATTTATACATCAGTTAACCTACCCAGTATCCTCTAATGCTGCCAAGGTTAATCTGGAGAATACCCTGTTCTGTGTGTGAGACCCAGTCATTGCTTCATTCTACGGAGTGAAATAGAATAAATCATAACTAAAAGCTTATCAAACCATTCCGTAATTATTTAGATTTTTGTTCAGTGCCCACAGTGATACCACAATAATCAACAGTTGAGCTTCCATCTTTCAATAAATCACTCCTAACTTAAGAGTGCAAGTAGGTGGTTTGAGCCAAGGTTTTCATCTGCATATCACAGTTAGGTCTTCAGAAGATAATATCTTCTCCAATTTTTTTTTCCTCTTGATCTTTCAGCGATTGGGTCTATAAGTGTATAAGGAACTTTATATTTAAACACTTCCTCATTTTGATGTGGACGGCGGTAATTTAGCAAGTGGAAAATAAATACTACCATGTGTTATCTCACAAAGGGTATTTTTGCATTATTTTTAGAAAGCTACTCTCTTGTTAAAATCTACAGCAGAACCGAGTTAAAATCTTCAGTATTTGATCTTCCATCAGAAGTTTATGACCCAAAACATTAATTCTATTTTTCACTCCACAGATGCTGCCTGACCTGCAAAGCAGTCCCAGCACTTTTTTGTTTACTTCAGATTCACAGCATCTGCATTTTCCCTTGCTCTTCAACAACTGAATTCCCTGGTTAATAAATAAGACTTGCAGATGATGCCACATTGGAATTGGTTTATTATGGTCACTTGTACCGAGGTACAGTGAAAAACTTATCTTGCATACCGATCGTACAGATCAATTCATTACACAGTGCATTGAGGTAGTACAGGGTAAAAATAATAACAGAGTAAAGTATCACAGCTACAGAGGAAGTGCAGTGCAAGTAGACAATAAGGTGCAAGGTCATAACAAGGTAGATTGTGAGGTTAAGAGTCCAACTCATCGTACAAGGGAACCGTTCAACAGTCTTATCACAGTGGGATAGAAGCTGTCCTTGAGCCTGGTGGTATGTGCCCTCAGGCTCCTGTATCTGCTGCCTGATGGGAGAGGGTAGAAGAAAGAATGACCCGGGCGGGTGGGGTCTTTGATTATGTTGGCTGCTTCACCAAGGCAGCGAGAGGTATAGACAGAGTCCATGGAGGGGAGGCTGCTTTCCTTGATGTGCTGGGCTGTGTCCACAACTCTCTGCAGTTTCTTGTGGTCCTGGGCAGAGCAGTTGCCATACCACGCCGTAATGCATCCAGATAAGATACTTTCTATGGTGCATCGATAAAAGTTGGTGAATGTCAAAGGGGACATGCCAAATTTCTTTAGCCTCCTGAGGAAGTAGACGTGCTGGTGAGCTTTCTTGGCCGTGGCGTCTACATGGTTGGACCAGGACAGGCTGTTGGTGATGTTCACTCCTAGGAACCTGAAGCTCTCAACCCTCTCGACCTCAGCACCATTGATGTAGACAGGTGCATGTATACCGTCCACTTTCCTGAAGTCAATGACCAGCTCTTTTGTTCTGCTGACATTGAAGGAAAGGTTGTTGTCATGACACCATGTCACTAAGCTCTCTATGAAAATAACCCTTAAGGATCAAGGAGTAACTTCAGTGAAAAGGTGGGACGTATTCCAATTCATATTCCAGCCCTTTCCATGGCTGAAAATCACCTTCTGGCACAGACATATCGTAAGTGATTCTATCAACTACAAATTTCACTGATGGAGGAAGGATGTCTGAAACCAAGATCATTTTATATTCTTGGTTTAAGCAGGGGAAAAGTAGGGTTAAAAACATATCCCAAATTCATGCCTCACAATATTGTACATTTTTATCAGTTGCTCATGTCTAACATAACTAGAGTTTATTCCATTGAACTAGAACATGAAGTGAAAGCATGACCATGTCATCATTATTTTAGTGTCTCTGCCAAAAAATGTATACATATGTCTTATTCTGCTAGCTTTATTCTCGACAAATGACAAATCATATCCAGTATGATTTCCAAAATTAGGAGCATGAAGTCTGGAAATTATGTACAGATATGTACAGAACACCATTGGATGCCACTGTGTACATCCAGGACCCTTTGTGTGGTACAAGTCAGACAGTTGAAGGACCCCTGAATGAAAATCATGGACTGTGCAAACTACATGCTAAATCTCCAATTCCCAAGTTACATTAATTCACAGGAATTGGATCACCTAATGCACACAACTGTGGGGCAACACAATCCAATTTCAACAGTGAAAAACCTGCTTAACCCAAGTTTTATTCAATCTTACCTCCAGCAACCTCTTTTCCCAGTGGTTCAGTTCTGTACCAATTCCACCTTGATTCTCAAGTTCCACTCCTTCAAGGATTGAGCAGTTAAAGTGTCGCTGAGCTTCCTTCTGCTCGATGAGCAATCAGTTGTAATTATTAAAGTAAAAATGGCCTCTCATTAAAATAACTTGATTTTTTTGCAACACATCACAAACAGCAGGAAGAATAGCAAAACAGAATATTATTTAAATGGTATGAGACAATTAAATGTTGGGTCTTAGAGAGATCCAGGTGTCCTCATACAAAAGATAAAGTTAGCTTGTAGGTACGACATCAACGTATATTTGAATCATTATTTGACTCAATCCCTTCATTTAACTCATTAATATGCTTTGTAAATAGCAGAGGCCAAAGCAGCGATCCTGAGTCACTCCTTTGTTACAGCTTGCCAACCTGAAAATAACGTGTTTATTCCTATCTTACGTCTATTAACTAATCTTCTATCCCTGTTAATATATTACCTTCAACCGCATGGGTATTTAAGTGATGTAATAACCTTCAATGTGATAACTTACTAAATACTTTCCAAAAATCCAAGTGTCCTACATTCAGTGGCTCATTCATTTATTCTGGTTACATCATCATAGAATTAGAATAAATTTGTTAATGCAATTTCATTTCATTAAATTATGCCATTCTAAGTGTTCTGCAATCATCTCCTTAATAATGGATCCCAGCGTTTGACCAACGACTAGCACGAAGTTAATTGAGCAATAGATCCCTGCTTTTTCTCTTCTCCTTTCTTGAATACCAGGTTTTCATTGCTAATTTCCAATATACTGAGACTCTCTAGAGCTATTACATTCTTCCAGTAAAATGGAGACAACAATTTTATGTGATATTCTAGTTGTGACCTTAACATTTTGTGTTGTTATAGCTTGCCCCCTTTGTTCATACTCAATGCCTGTCAAACAAAAATGAAAGTATCTTGTTTCACTTCTAACTACCTTATACACCTGGCCAACTCCCTTTCAGGGACCTATAGAGATGCTCTCCCACACCCCTGTTCCTCTCTACATTTCAATATTCTATAATTTAAAGCGTTCTAAATTAAAGTAGATTCCCTCGAGGTTTACCCTCCCCAAAATCTAGAGTCTAAACTCAAGTTTATTGTCAAATGCACGTGTATGCACAGGTACAATGAAAAACTTACTCTCATTCGCTCAGGTTTCATTTCGTCATAGAGTTATACAGCACAGAAACAGGTCCTTTGACCCATTGTGTCCATACGAGTGTTATACACATCTATACCAATCTCATTTGCCCGTGTTAGGTCTGTAACCTTCTCTGCCTTAGTTGTCCAAGTACCTGTCAAGATGCCTCTTAAATGTTGTGACTGTATCTTCCTCCACTACCTACCTTTGCAGCACGTTCCAGATACCAGCCACTCTTTAGGTGAGAAACCTTCCCCTATGATCCTTCTAAACCTCTTCCCACTCATCTTAAACTGATCCCCATGGGAGAAAAATTCTTATTATCTATCCCATCCATGCCGCTCAATTTTATATACATCAGTCAGACCACCCCTCAACCTCATTTGCTCCAGGGAAAACAAACCCATCCAATCCCTTCTTATAATTAAAGCCCTCTAATCCTGACAACATCCTAGTAAATCTCCTCTGCACCCTCTCCAGTACAATCACATCCTTCCTAGACTGTGGTGACCAGAACCGCACACAATACTCCAGGTGCATCCTAGTCAATATTTTGTAAAATTGTAATATGATACCCCAACTCTTGTATTCTGTGCCCCATCTGATGTACGCAAGCATACCACATGCCTTCTTCACCAGCTTATCTTCTTATGCTGCTACTGTCAGGGAACTATGGACATATCCCAAGGTCTCTCTGTTCACCAATACTCCTTCGGGCCTTACCACTTACAGTGTATGTCCCACCCTTCTCTGACTTCCCAAAATGCATCACCTTGCACTTATCGGGATTAAATTCCATCTGCCATGTTCGCCCAAATCTCCAGCTGATCTTGTCGTGGATTATCGAGATTCGATAATAATCAGGAGAAGCAGAAGATTCTTCAAGAATCTACATTATGCTTAGGCAATTTGTAACAATGACTAGTCTTGATAATGATGACCATAAAAAAAAACTTTCCTTTCTCATTCACAATATGCTATAAAGCAGGAAATTTACCATCCTTTCCTGGTCTGGCCTTTGCAACTCCAGACCCACCCCTTTCACTCTGGAGGGCACATTTACTCAATTGCCTAGGAAACTTCGCAATTAGGGTGACTCATCACCTTCTAAAAGGAGGGGCAATAAATGCAGGCCTGGTCAGTAACACCCAGATCCCAGTATATGAATTTAAAAAACTGTTCACAGCAGTCTCAAAGAGTCACCAATGTCTTCTATAACTGAAGCATAACCTCCTTTCTTTTAGTATTCAGTTCCCTTATCTTTCCTACACAAATGTTTTTGGATCAGAGCTTCTTAAGTGAACTACAGGAGGCCCTGTTGCCACTCAGGACACTCCACTGGAGCCTGGGATGTTCTGGGACAGCTCTGGGACAATTCAAAATGTGTTCTGAACCTGGATCAGTTAAGTTTGGAATAAAGGGTGAACATGAATGAAAATAGCATGCAACTTTGTCACTACACTGATATAAATGAAGTCTATTCAAATATAATCTGACCTGTAATACTAGGGAAGAGTATACAACAATCTTTGTGAACTATTATTTTCTAACAAAGAATAACTAGCTAAAGTTACATGATGTATTTCAGCAGTCAATCACTTTTGCTTTCTTATTAAGTTGTTTGGCAATTAAAAACCAACAAAATTACATGTTATTTGGCTGACTTGCAAAGAAAAATTACATGTGATCACAAGATAAAGCCAGTAGAAGTAAATATATTGAAGAATTTTTTTTTTAAAGTTCTTTTTTTGAGGAGTCTGCAGTTACATTTTATGTAATTGAAAACACTCTGCCTGGTACAAAGAGTCAGGGATCATTAATGAGAAAATGCTGAATTAGAGAAAACAAAAATTATGGAGATGCAAAATGAATATCCAAAGAAAAATGTAACACCCCACCTTAAAGCTCTATACCCTTGTATGTTGCTATTCTTATCATGGACAACATACAGTTTAACATATTGCCATATTTTGCTTTTTACTCCAAAGTATACTTCCACATTGAACACATTTATGCCTCCTCTCCTAATTTGCCAATATTCATCCTCCATTGACTCCTGCTTATTGTCTTCACTTTCTGCTATACTCACTGATTTGGTACAATCAAATTTTGACACATTGCCTCCATGCTCCTTCATGTTATTTGATGAAATATTACCATGACTTAAGAACATGATTTCTGAACATCACAAGCAGCATCACCTTGCCAGTCACTTCTTCATTCATTCTACTCCTTTAATTTTGGCATGTCACCTTTTCAAAAACTTAATAAGGGAATACATACTGATTTGTTATGATCCCACAGCTTTCAATAATAAAATTGAAAAGAAAAACAAAGGCACTTATGTTGATACTCACAACAACTCGAGGAGTTACAAGAAGAAGAACCTCATGATCAAGTTTGTTGTTACCCCGTACACTCCATAACCTTTTTGCCTTGCGTGCAACTTTTTCACTCCACTGATATAATCCAAGTCTATTCAAGTATAAATGACAAAACTGTAATCATAACATGGTTTCAGGAAATAAAAAAAAATAACCAGCAAGTAATAGCATTTAGAGAATATGGGACGCAGTGTAACAGTTAAGTTAATGAACTAGCAACTGGTGTTGTGGAACATTCATCAAGAAGCACAAGTTTGTATCCCATCATGCCAGCTCATGAATTTAAATAAATCTGGAATTAAAAGATAGCTATAGTAATTACTAGTTTGTTATTAAAACATATACGTTTCATTAATGTCTTTGGGGAGGGAAATATTGTTTCTTTACCTGATCTGCCTAATAAATAACTGCAGAGCCACCCACATGATTTACTCTCAAACTGCTTTCTCGGTTAAATATACTTGGTCAATAAATGCCACATTTATGCACCATCCACATTCCATGAACAAATAAAAGATATATTTTGTTTTAAGAATAAACAAGCAAACATAAATATTTCATTACAAAAGATTAAACTAAGAAAAGCTTATATACAAAATAATTAAAAGAAAAAGCATAGCAGAAAACAGTAAATACTATCTAAACTTACGATTCATTAAAAGGTGGAAGACCATTTGCCTTTCGCATAGTTAGAGGTTTCCCCTCATCATCACGGTAAAAAGCAAAAAGCCCTGCAGAAAAGCCCTAGATTGGAACAGAAAAAAAAACACAATTTGCAGCCGCATGATTACTGGGACAATAAAGAGTGGTTAACCAGGCTCAAGGGATGCATTCCATTTCTCCTGGATACTATGTGTGCAATCGCAATCCAATTACTTTTCCAAAAAGGGCAAAAAGTCATGAGCCCACTTTTGCAAAACATACTCAATGAGTTATTTCTTACTATCACAAAAGAGTCCATTTCTCCCCATGTGAAATGTTAAGTACTGAGAGACATAAAAAAAATGAATTGCCTCATTTGATAAGTAAAATGAAGATGAAACACAGAACGCAAAGTTGTATACAACTGGCTGGTGGAATAATTTATGCCCTTGTCACTGTATTTAGTAAATCATTAAATATAATAGTACCATCCTAATGCTGACCAATTGCTAATATCAGATCAAACTTTAAAAATTTGCGATGGAGTCAACTAAAAAAACACTATCCTTATGTTACCTTATGTTCTACATATCAAGGGACATCCTGAAAAAATTATAACAAGAAAACCACCTTAGGTCATTTCTTATATTTTATATAATATTTATAACATAGAACAGGGTACAACAGCAGAGACACTGGAAATACTCAGAAGATCAAGCATTATCTGCGGAAAGGGAAACAGTTGATGTTTAGTTGCATCATTTCTCCAAACAACTTTGAAAAGGGGTCATGTCCAGCATTAACAGCAAACTTTAATGACATTAAATGGTATCTATAATCACAGATTCTCTAGCTTAACTTTTTATATTATCTGTTTAAACCAGGATTACTTACTTAATAATGTCATTCGATTGAACAGACTATTCTAGTGTTCTATATACACATCTCCTCCACCCTACTTGAGGTACCCAGATACCATGGCTTATAGCCAAAGGGACAAGGCAAATAATGTGATCACATATAAGAACACAGTGTCCAATTGTAGGTCTTTCAACCATAGCAAAGTGTCACAGAATCTGGATGATGTGAAATGGAACCAAAGAGGTACTTAGTTAAGCATCTGAACTAGGAAAAGAGCTAGTTTAGAACTCCAATAGAGAAGAGTAAACCCAAGAGAAAGATCAGTTGTGATGTAAGGAATAGATATTATGATGTTGAATTCCAATAATACATACATACCACATGTTCCTGAACTAATGTATACAGAGTCAAAATTACAAGAGGAAGGGCAACAATAGTTTAGATTTAACTATTTTACAGAGAGGCCAGTAACCTCTGGAGATTGGGAGTATATGAAACACTTGCCATTTATTCAATTTTTGATCTGGCTGGTTTAACAACCAAGAATTTTTCAATCACTTATTTTCCCATGCATCCTTGGGGAAGAGAAGCACAGTTAAATGAAATGGACAGAAATTAAAACCTCCCCTTTGGACCTTTGACTGCCTTAATTTCCTAAGGGTAATGACAACGACTGTACAGGGAACTTACCAATGCATGAACAATTTCATGTTTAACAGTTGACAACATGCCTTGAAACTCCTGTGGCTCAGTGGGGATCATAATTGGGCACAGGTTTGCGTAACCTGCAATAGGCCTGCAAAATTAAGTAGAAAAGGATGAGTTAAGATTACATTTGCCTTTCATAATGTTGTTTTCATAGACATATTCTAACTTTACTACTTAAACTCTTAAATCTTAATTTTAAAAATAATTAAATGTTTTTTTAAAAATTAAACATGTTCATTTAACATCTAGACCACAATTATTTTTGTACATTCCATACTCTAAGACAATTAAAGAATAATTTTAAAAGATTTTACAATTAGATGCATAATGGTATAGAATGGAAAGCACGTTAGAAAGTGCTCAAAAGAGTGTTATCTTTTGTACTTTTCTCCCACCTGTAGAGATGACAGGAAAAGAATTTCACTAATTTTGTAAACAAAAGTGCATTTTGAATCAAATGAAAACAGAGCCACCTGAAATATTCTTTTATTTCCAAGTATTACATCAACAGAGAGTAATATATTTACAGGCATTCATGTACTCTGCCGTGAAGACATCATCTGCAAGTACATCATCAATCTGTATGCGAATAATACCCTTTTACCATGCAGTGGTTCTGTTGATCCCTCTACCATCTCTAAATTATCAGGCTGCCTCACATTCAGGACTGAATCAGTAGAAATTACTTTTAATAATGTCCTGGGAAAGCCAATGCCACCACTTTCAGTCTCAGTCACAAACACTGTTCCCCAACCACCGACTCCATTCATTCCCTTCCCCAACAGCTGTCTGAAATAGAACCAGAAGATTACGTCTATTTTTTCTCCAGATGAACTAAATTCACACTGCAATTTGGAAATCAGCTCTTCTATCTCTGGGAGGAGCTTGTTGAAAAGGACCCTGGCAATGACTTTACTTGTGGAGATGGCAGAATGGCACCTTTGTGGTTATCGCAACTGAATTTCCTCTCATCTTGAAGATGGTCATGATTTCTGTCTCTCCAAGATCCACTGACTCGTCCTACTCTTCCCAGGCATGGGAAACAAGGTTGTGAATATACAGTACAAATGTGGATCAGGTCAATATACGTCACCTACACTGCAGAACCAAGTCATCACAACCTCAATCACTGAGCTACAGTATACACTGTATGCACACATTTGGAGGTCGAGCTCCATGCCACCATTGACTTGCTCACCAAACATACAAGAAAATGAGCCTTGCACTGAATATTCACAAAATAAAAAAGGTCCTTTACCAACCTGCCTATCCAGTAGGTCACCACCCTCCTCCTCCACCACATCAAAACTGTGGAAAACAGGTTATTTCCCTTGCTTCAGGAGCCACCTCTTGAGAATAAAAATGCCTTCAGGGCACTAGTACTGCAGTTGGCCATCTGGGAAAAAGATCTTTTGAAGATCAAGACCTCAAACCCAGTATAAAACTCACAGTTTATTGGACAGCAGTGATTCCTTGTCCTCCCGTACTCTTTTCAGACAGGACTACCTATAGCAGGGAACTCAAAACACTGGAGAGATACTATCAAAGCTATAACCGCAATATTCTCCAAAACCAACGATAAAATAAGCAAGCCAATATCAGCATTCTCTTCTAATCCAACACTGAAAAGTCAGTCAGTTATGATAGGCAGGCCGTATTATTCACTTACTCAACATTAGATTCCCAAAACAGAGACACTTTTCCAAAATTCATCATGGTAAGAGATCAACGTATGGTCAGAGGAAATGATTCAAGGAATTTCTCAAACCTACCTTGAAAATGTGTAAAATCACCACTGATTCATGGGAATCCCTGGTCCACAACCAGGCACAGTGAAGAAGGAACATTGGCAATGATATAGAAAAAGTAGAGTCCATTTGTCAGCAGCACACAGACACAAAGCATCAAGACCAGAAGGATTGTATCACCTCCCAAGCTACTCAACTGCCTGTCTCATCAACACTTTGTGATGAGTCTGTGGTCCCACACTGCCTTCATCGTCCACCTCAGAACCTACAGAACTGGAGTGGAGGAAGCAAGACACACTCAGCCCTAAGGAACTGCTTAATAAGAGTCTCCATAAACTTGATGTTGTTCAACACTCTGCTGTTCACGTCCTAACTGGTTAAAAAGTTTCATTCACCCATGGCCCCTGGGCTTGCTGACCTGACTGGCTCCTGGTTAAGCAGTGTCTTCTTTTCACAGTGACATCTGTGCTCCTCCAGTTCTGGACTCTTAAGTAATCCCACATTTAATGGCTCCTCCACTGACAGCCATGCTTTCAGCTACCAGAGACCCAAGCTCAGGAACCCTGCCCCAAAAACCTTCTCTCTCCCCTTCCCCCCCCGAACACCTTTTTTTTGTACAATGTTAAGATGTTCCTGAAAAACCTACTTCTCAGACCAAGCTCATGATTCCAATATTTCCTTCTGATGCTCAGCAATGTTTTATTTTTGCTGTTGGAACAGTTCTAATCCTTGTTTTTCTATTTAAGTTGTTGCTGTTGTTATAATTTAACCTTCACTTCAAATATATTTCCACTTTAGTTTCCATTAAGAAATAATATGAGTAAATTGAGATTTGATTCCCTCCATTCTTACAACTTTCCTCTAGCATCTGACCAAATTACATCAAATAAAGAAGCAGCTCTTAATCCTGTAAATTCTGTTAGTGAACTAGGAGTTGTAATCAAATGGCTATTGGGTTAAATAAAGGATCACATGGCAATAAAAGTAGCAAAAAAGAAAATTTAATAACTTGCTATCCATTTGATATAACTAAATTTCACACCAAGAAAAGAAACTATGAATGGTCACCTACAACAAAATCATGTACTCTATAATAATTGTTGTTTTTACCTGTACTACCTCAATGCACTCTGTACTAACTCAACGTATCTGCACTGTGTGATGAATCGATCTGTGTATAAACGGTACACAAGACAAGTTTTTGACTGTACCTCGATACAAGTGACAATAATAAACCAAAACCAATACTCAAAACTATTCCTCTTGAGCCAGCTGACAGCATGAATATTGAATTCTCTCATTTCAGGTAAACTGCTTCCCCTCTGTTCCTTTTCTCTCTCCCTCTGATCTACCCAGTTCCTCCTTCACCCACCACAGCCCCCCACCACCCCATTTCTTTCCCCTCCTCCATCCACTCCATATGCCCATCACCCACACACTCCTCCCACTGGGTCCCATCTGCTCACCCCACCTCCTTTATTTGATTCCATGCTCCACCTTCCTTTCCTATCAGATTCCATCATCTGCCCCTATCTATGACCTCTCGGCTTCTGTGGCTACTTCCACTCTTCCCGCCTCCATTTGCCTATCACCCCTCCACACCTGGATCCACCTATCGCTTGCCAGCTCTTGCTCCACCCCTTCCCCTCACTTCTTTATACAAGCCATCTCCCCTCTATCTTTCAGTCCAGACGAAGGGTCTCGATCCAAAATGCCGACTGTCCATTTCTCTGCACAGATGCTGCCTGATATGCTGAGTTCATCCAGCATCTTGTGTGTTGCTCCAGATTCCAGCATCTGCAGTCTCGTTTCTCCCCTTGAACCAGATTTTTCTCTAACACACTATTCTTAATTTCTACATTTTTCTTAAGTGATAGAAATTCTTATTCAAGCTTCTGACTACAGAAGAAACTGTAAAAGCAACTCAGCCAACTCTTTATAGTCTGTATCAAAAATCATTTAATAAAAGTTAACCAGTTTAACACTGGAATATGTTTCAAAACGAATACCAGGAGAACTTGGTATTAAGAGTTTCAATACCATATTTGCTCTGCATATGTGGCTGCTGTGGAGTGTCAAGCAAAAATTTCACAAAGCTTTTTAAGGAGTGTGCCTAGTACTTCAAAATACAAGGCTTCCAACTTCATTTTCCTTTTCTCTTACATGACAAGGAACTGCTGTAACAGATCTTACCTGTCCAATTCTGCTTCCAATTGACAATATGCTGCATAGGCTACAATATCCTCTTGTCCACAGCGTTCTGTTGTTAGTGCACTCACATAGAGTAAGAAATCAGCATCCTTGACTCCTGGACCATCAGTTAATCCGGCAGATCCACAAGATCTTCCATTTTCACTGCACACACGACATTGCTGGAGAGATCATATAAATGTTAATATATCACATAATCGATAGAATTTAATTCTGAAGTGAATAAGGATCTGTGTCTAAGTGTAATCCACAAAACATTCTAAACAAAGTTGTGGTATGACATTTTAAAACTATCTCATGACAAACAAAACACATGACTTCAAAAGGGGAAGAAAACATATTTCAAGCCTGTGTTGGAGTGTCCAGTGGACATAAGCCACTTCCGTGAATTTGGTAAGGTTTTCTAAAACCTTACTAATTACATGCAAAAGTGACAAAAAACCTACATGAAATCAGAATACTTCAAAAAGTGGTTTGATGATGTCAGCATCGACTTGGATAATAACTCCGTTTACACAAGACTATAATTGCAGAATCATAAATTATCTGTTTATCTAAGACAGTGGTCATGTGCCTGTTACGTCTTGTACTGTGATATGGTTTTAATGCTAAACCATGCATTGTGCACTGTCAAAAAAGATTAACAATTAAGAGTTAACACCAAGAAAACAAGAAATTGTATTCTAGGAGTTTATTAAGCATTGATAAGTTCAAAAGCATCAGAGAGCAAACAATATAATTCTCATTTTTAAAAAGAGATACTGAAGCTAGCAATTACGGGTCAAGTAAAGTAAAATTAAGAAATATGCAGCAATCATATTTAGAAAATCAGGTTTAGAAAAAAATCTTTCAGGACAGACCAGATTACGCTGTATGGGGAAAGTGCAATGGATGTGATATGCATGAACGCACAGAAAGCCTTTAAAATAGTCAGCACGGGAAACAACTGAGAAAGATTAAGGATCATAGAAATAAAGAAAAGGGATAACAATTAGATTAAAAACCAGTTAAAAATTAGCAACACACACAAAATGCTGGAGGAACTCAGCAGGTCAGGCAGCATCTATGGAGGGAAGTAAACAGTCGACGTTTTGGGTTGAGACCCTTCATCAGGACTAGAATGGAAGAGGGCAGAAGCCAGAATAAAAAGGAAAGGAGGCAGAGGAGCACAAACTGGCAGGTGATAGGTGAGTCCAGGTGAGGGGGGAAAAAGGTAGATGGGTGGGGGATGGGGATGACAGGGAATGATGTAAGAAACTAAAAGGTTTTAGGTGGAAGAGGCAAAGGGTTGAAGAAGAAGGAATCCGGTAGGAGAGGACAGTAGACCATGGAATAAAGGGAAGGAGGTGGGGAGTTGGAGGGAGGTAGTGGGTAGGTCATGAGGGCGGGGGAGGGGAAAGAGAAGGGGTAAGAGGGGCTACAGGAATGAGGGAAAACGAAGGGTGGGGGGAGGCAATTGATTTGGCAAGTAATTTCTCAAATTAATAGATGCAGGGATTTGTATCCAAAAACATTGTTCTGAGAACACTGTTTGTTGTGTGCATCAATGATTTAAATATGGAGTGAAAGAAAGTGCTGTGTTTTTGATATGGGATTAAAGGAAGTAACATCCAAATTTGGAGATGATATTAACTTAGGATGCATGGTAAATAGTTCCAAGGATCCATAGACAGAGGATATTAATGACGTGATAGAATGGGCAAAAAGGTGGCAGAATCCAATATCAATAATTATGACTATAGTTATGAGAGTACTTTACAATTCATAAACAAATTACTACTTTAAAACTGAAAATGCTTAATAATTGGTAGAGGAATTTCAGACATGCAAAAGAAAATTAACACATTAGTTGAGTATTACTAATACTGATAGAATACTGGTCTTATGGCAAGAGGTTTAAATATAATGATCAAGATGCAACTGTGACTCTATCCAAAATTAATGGAGTCACAGTTGAAATATTTTGTGCAGCTTCGTGCTCCTTTCTACAGGAAGGTTGTTGATAATATACAGTTAGAAGGATTTCTGCAATTGGATTAGTGAAATCACAGCTGAAATATTGTGAACAGTTCTGGTTTCTTTAATTCAGGATCGACTTGCCTCGGAGGCAATGCAGTGTAAATTTCTGGGATGCGTGGATTGTATATGAAAAGAGCAGAATAAGATTTGCTATTCTCACGAGAGGTTAGAAGAATTTGAAGTGATCTCATTGAAACATGCAAGTTTCTGGCTAGAGAGTCTAGAACAAGGGAGATAATGGGGTCAGCCATTTTTTGTAAAAGATAAGGAAAATTGATTTTTTATTCAATAGGATCTGTGAATCTTTGGAACTTTTTACTTCAATGGACTGTGGTTGCTTAGTTACTGGATATATTACAGGTTGAGACCATTGGGTTCTTAGACATGAAATAAATCTAAGGATATATGGAATAGACAGGAAAGTGATAGGTCATTACATAACTAAATAGGTGTGGGTCCATGAAGATTTATTTTGCCTACTCCCATTTCTATTTGTTATTTTCTTTTAAGTAGTGAAGAAAAGGGAATGAAAGGATATGAAATGGAATGAACACATAAGACTATTATATTTGCTTGTACAGACACACAAATTGATTAGGTTAAAAGAGCTCAATGTTGTAATTTTTATGTAATTCTAAGTAACTGGTACAGAATATATAGATGCTGCTGCCACTGTATATTGGGGTAGAATAACCATAACATTTTGTACAATTTAGCCTGAGCCAATAGTTATTTTGCACAAGCAAAGTCAACATCGACAAAAGTAAATTTAAACTCACGTATATACAATATCTCTAACGTTTCTTTGCAACTCATCAGACTCATCTGAATCCCTTTTCTGCAATGTGCTCAAGGAGCAACAATACAAGCTTTTACCACCAGAATTCTTGATAATGAGGGAGTCACTGACCCTATATTTGGCATCTCCACTCCTACCACATGGCCAGAAAACAATCCCTATTTTATTGACTCACCCCAAGAGAGCAATAGGGTCTGGAAAATATCCCCATCATCTATTCTTTCCTTCCCCCCACCCACCACCCTACCCCCTCGTTCCCCTGATATTACCCTCTCTTCCCTCTTATTTATCTCCACAGGGCTTTTCCTCCTTGCCCTTCATCAACTCATCCCTGTCCTTCTCGCCACATATTTTCTCCTTTCCCTTCTACCCTAGCTTGCTCCCATTATATTCGGCCCTCCTTCTTTCCACCTGTGTGTACTCCTCCAATCTTAACGCCCTCCCTCCTCATTAGTTTATTTAGAAAAATGATCTTTATCCTAATGAATTCTTGGCTGTCATTTAAGTAGCTGATTAGGTATGTACTGTGTGGGATAGCTGGAGTGTCCGGGGTGGTATTAATTTTAAACCAATTTAGCACCTCCCATTTTATTTTCCTTCTTTCGCATTCTCTCGTCCAACCAGGCCCCCTTCAGGTTCTTAGATACTCTGTCCACATACCACATTAGGTCTCAGTGCCTCTACCACCCAATATTTTCCTTTGGGTATCATTAGGCCAATATCATCTTCTCAGTTCATCTTACCTTCCTCATCTTGGTGTGTGAAATGCTCCTTCACTTTCATACATGGAGCTTTTAATCCTGCTATAATTTATCCTCCAGCTTCTAACTCTGCTCAACATCTTTGCTGATCCTCATAAAATCTCATTGTACTATAACTTCTTGCTGCTGAACAATCTCTCTCCTAAGTTGATGCTTGTACTTATATTTAATCTTTAAAAGGACACTCCCAGTCATGGTGTCTCAGTCTTATTCCAATTGTGTTGGCCTCAAATACCAATTGACCAAAAGAAGTGCATTTAATCTAGGCAGTTCATGTGCAATACCAGGCATCTTTTATTTTGGAAGTTTAACAATGGTCACAAAAAGTACAAAATTTACACGCTAGCAAACAAAACATGGTTAATTAAAAAAAATTAAAATAGAGATTTACTTTACAACAGAGATTTTTACCTGCAAATGTTCTTCTGGTACAATCACAGGGCCACATCTTGTGATATTAGCACAGGCACCTTGGCAATACATATAAGGGTCATCTTTTTTTCTTAAGTACTGATTTGTTGCACATGGTCTTCCAAAATAAAAGAGATTAAAACAGATTAAGTGTTTAATTTAGCCATTGCAGCCAAAGAGATGCCGAGTATCCCAGCAGTCTATAGGAGCCAGGCCTCTCCAGTCAAGGAGTTGGCAGGGTCACAAGTTCAGACTCAGAGCTATGAAAAACAGAGTGACCTCAAGTAATCAGTGCTACACAACAGATGTATCTTATCTATTGAGCTTGTTACAAATGAAGGGGCAACTGATGGGCTGCGAAGCTGGGAGATAAACTCAAGCTGGGAGCTAAGATAGTAAGTGAAAAAGTTGGAAAGCAAGTACATATATGGAAAAAGAACAGATTTATAGCCCAGTGGTTAGCTGGAGAGTATGTGAAAAATTGTGTAAAAAGGACACTTCGACAGCAACAACTCCAGAGACCCACCATTGCAAGGAAGAGGTAACCCCCACTTCTGGGATGGTAGTCGGGAAAACCTCTCATCGTGAGCCTGGGCAGTTCACGTGTGTGGGTAATATCCCAGCTTAGTAATACAAAGTAAATGTAACAGTGCAGTGATCAATATATGCATACATTAATAAAGTAGCTTGGAAACAGAACTCTGTTGAGTGTGATTATTTGTCTGGGTGTGTTGTCAGATAATGATGGACAACACCATCTTAATAACAAGCATTAAGTAATTTATAAACACAAACATTAATTATAATTTGATTATGATGTACATGTTTCTGAAAGCCAGAAAAGGAACAATGTTTTACAATAGTTGTATCACTAAAATAATTAAAATGCAATTATTGATTTTAACAAATTAATCTCAGATTAATATTTTCTGCTGTTACGTGAAAAGGAAATTTTTTGGTGCAAGAATATAGGCGTTAGGCACATCACTGCTAGGAAACGGAATGCTGTCTACTTCAGCTTTGCAGTATCAGCGTCAAAAATGCTAAGGTTAGGTTTAGCAGGGTTCAATTCAGAACGTCATTTAAATCGAAGTCCCCCAGTCTATCTTTAGAATATCATCTGTAACGACTAATTTCACTGTGTTTCTTCTTACCACAGCATGAAGTCCATGCTTCTGACTAACTCACAATTTAGAACTTTAGTCCCATTTACCATGAGGTGATTTGAACTGCTCAAACTCACTTCACTTCTGACCTTTACAGCAAACATCATGAGGTTTTGAATATATTAGTAAAGTCTGGATTTGAACACAGTTTCTGCAAGTCAAGGGAAGACACAACAGACTGCAGATGCTGGAATCTGGAGCAAAAAGCAAACTGTTGGAGGAACTCAGTGGGGCAGGCCACATCTGTGGAAGGAAATGAATAGTTGACACTTTGGGTCGAGACCCTTCACTTGGATCTGAACTTGACCATAAGTCAGGTTCGGCACCTAATCCACTTAAGAATACTTCCTCATTTAAATCAAAAAACTTTACTGCAGATGATACAGGCAACACAAATGCTCAGAATACCTGCTCAGTAGAATTGGACCAATTACTTTTCGAACTTGGAATGTGTTTTGTAAATACGCAATCGCTTTTGGGAACAGTTTATTCTGAAATGGAAAAGAAACAAATGAAGATAAACCTTGGTTAATTGGAATTAAATCTAATCAGTTATGCAACTGATGCCCAAGATAATAACAACGTTATACTCATCAATGGTCCAGTAAGAAGTCATGACTTTGATTTTTTCTACTTTTTCCACAATGAGAAAATACCTTGCTGTAAAATTTCTCTCCAATAGAAAAAGCTATTAAAATCAAATCTTTTCCACCCACCTCCTCCTATCTTCAACACAAAATTTAAATATTACATACAGTAATGATAATCAGGGTAATTACTACAAAGTAACTTTGAGGTAATTATTTTCTGCTGTCTATTTGTATTACAGCTACATCCCAAGTCAATTGTTCTATTGTTCTCTTTCTGGAAAGATGGGAAGGCGAAGCATCCTAACTTTCATTTCTCAATAAAGAGACTTTATCCTTCTCAAACAGCTGCAAAAGCCTGGGTCCAGATGGTGATTTTTTTATTAAGTGCATAAGTTGATTATTTACTGTGTGTAACATATCATCATCAGCAAAAGACAAAAATCAGGTAAGGACAAACTAGGAAACACTTACTTTCATGAGAAATCTCTTAGATTAATTTAAACACAATAAAATTATTAAATTGAATAATTATAATTAGCACTGCATTTAAAGATGTAGCAAAAATATTATGCTTTATTTCCTGATTCAGATGCAATTTTCACTGCATTTATTCCAAAGTAGCAACATGATCTGAATATTCTATACAATACATGGTAATGTAAACATTTTTTAAACAACGTTATGAGCCTAGGAAGAGGTTTGTTGAAGGTCAAAACATTAGATGGCTGTGTCTAATTGAAGTTGTACTTGCAATTTCTGTTACCACATAGCAAAATACAATTTTTAAAAAATTATGTAATAAATAACTTATCAGGCAAAACAATCCAACAAAACAAAAACTGAAAATAGACAAGCCTCACGATCATTTGACAAAGGATACAAATTGTGGTACAGGAGTTTACCTCAAAACTAACATACAGGATTTTTGACTTAAATATTTATATACATCTAAACATATAACTAATACTTTTCCTGACTTGGCAAATATCTCAGCACACAGAAGGGGAAAGAAACTAGCATTGAATGGGAGATAAAAGAATTATGATGGAGACAAAATAAAAAAACAAGAACAGGCAGTTTTTAAATGGAAACAGAAACAAATTTCGATAAACTTGGCGAGATCCACTCCTTTTAGCAAACTAGGAAGAGACAGTGCCAAAGGTAAGATGATAAGAACAACTGAAATTATAGGGAGACTTTAATAGAATGCCAAATCTTACTAGCTATATAAAGTTCATCCAAGCTTGCTTATTCACAATCACATAGCACTTTTCACTAATCAACCTTTAGACCCCAAGACAAATGTACAAAGATAGTCAATGAAAAGATAAATACTCTGTAGCAATATTCTTCACAACTTGAACAATTCTCTAACAGCTAAAATGTTTAGTTTAGTAATCCCTCTGCTGTTGACTTGATGTTTCTTTTGTTCTATAAATCACTGTCTAGGGTGGAGAAAAGATTCACAAGGATGCTCCTGGGACTGGAGGGCTTGCTTGAGCTATTATACCAGAGACCAGATAGAATCATACAGTTTTCCCTGGAGTGAAGGAGCCTGAAGGGTAACATAAAAGATGTTTATAAAATCATGAGGGCCATAGACAATATGGATTGTCAGTCTTTTTCCCAGGGTAGAGGAGTCTAAAACTAGAGGGCATAGGTTTAAGGTAAAAAAGGGAGATTTAAAGGGGACCCAAGAGGCAAGTTTTGCATACAGAGGAAGGTGCGTATATGGAATGAGCTGCCGCAGGAAGTGGCAGACGTGGGTACAATTACAACATTTAAAAGACATTTGTCTAGGTACATAGATAGGAAAGGTTTAGAGGGATATGGGCCAAACGTGGGCAAATGGAACTAGCTCAAGAAGACACAATAGTCGACATGGATGACTTGGGCCAAAGGGCCTGTTTCCGTGCTGTATAACTCTATGATTGTTAAGATCTCACTCTAATAAGTTGACTTGATAAATTACTTAATGTAATATACCACATCATGATCTATATCAAGGTATACTTCACCCAACACTCAATTTTGCCATCTCACAAGGCTCAGCAATAATTTTAAAACATCTTATTAGAAACAAAGAAACAGAGGAAATAGGAACAGGAGTGGGCCAATCAGGGTTGCTCCACCATTTAAAATAAACCCTGCATTCCTGCCTTCTCCACGTATACCTTTATGCCACTAACATTTAGAAATATATCTACCTCCTCATCCCAAATACAAATATGATCCCAAAAACTGTACTCATATATTCTGCAATTGAGGCATTGACACTTACATCACATGCTTCCATAATGTGAATTGGTTATAACACGATTAATGGATTAGGGAACACTATTTGCATTACATGGGTGGCATTGGTTATAGAGCAATCACAACTGGGAAAACCTGTTTAAATCTGTGCTTTGAAGACAACTACAGTCTGTTCGGCTATAACGCAGCTTTCTATAGTGCAAGGTTTCTTAGGGATACATCTATCATGTCATAGCAAAGCTACCTGTATTATACCAAAACAGAAAATACAGGCAACTCAACAGGTGTGTAAGGAAGACAGCTGGGTTAATATAGTACAATCCAGTTCTAGAATGCTAACATTATATTTCTTTGTGTTCCCAGGAAAAGTTCTAACTTTTTTTCCCACTTCCATAATTACATCTTACAAAACAACTTTTTTATTGTTAAATATGTATAATGTGAAACTTGGGCATGTAATTTTGTTGGGTGTGTAATGAAGTTAAACATTATAAGAGATGAATTTATTACATACCTTTACTAAATACTTCTTATCCAGGGGTAGACTGCAATATAAAGATAAACAAGCAGCAAGATTACACTCTATATTCAGCAAGGTCATTTTGTAATACTTAAGCAAGCTGACAAATTATACTTACTATTCAATGCTTAAATCATATACAATTTTTATTCTTAGATGCTGATCAACACTCCTCCTGGTAATTCGAGGTGGCTGTATATAAACTTGATAAATCACCTAGAAAAAAAGTTATTAAAGTAGGCATCAAAGTATTTTAAAAAGGTCTTTAGTACTTGGCAGTTGTACTGTAAACCTCTGTTAATTTGGCACACTCAGGACTTCGATGGTGCCAGATGAGCAGACTTTTTGTACTATTGAATGGTATTCCTACTAATATTCCAACACATCTTTAATTCACTTTTTTTTAAAAAAGATGTTAACCTGTACAATAATAAATTTGCCAGTCAAACTGATAAGCTTAAAGGGAGCATCGAAACCAGGGCTCCAGTAAGCTTAAAAGGGAACACAGGAACTGGAACCCCAGGTGATAGGCAGCTCCAGAATAAGATAGATGCCATTTTGAATAGCCGGATAGCAGATTAGCAGCGTTTTACTGTACTCATCAGTTCTGCTTATTTGCAGCTTTAAGTGTATCCTCTATTCCTGGATAAGTAGGTGATATAATGTCCTGCAGTAACATCTACGACTACAATAATACTATTGATTTAAGCATGTAAAACAGATTCAGATTTTGGTCCCAAGATTGATAAAAACTGTTAATTTATACTTAACATGATTTATTTCACTGATGATTTTTCAATGCTACATTGCTGTTTAATTTTACAATCCAAGATTAGCAATCTCACACTTAAAAATGAAATAATTGTAGAACTGCCTTGTATACATTTATTAACAAGTCCAATTATTTTCTAACAGAATTTAGTACTACTTCCTAGCTCCTGCCATCATATCTCGATTCCCTGCCTCAGTGCAGATTTGGGATTGACTCACTTACTTAATTCATCTTCATCCAACTCAGTGTCTGCCGTTTCCCCCTTGTGCTCTATTCTGATACATTTGCTCAAGTCCACATTCCATGACTGGTCTGAATTTGCACACTCCACCTTTCTCAGGACAGTCTGCACTTGCACATGTTGTGTGGAAATGGGTTCCCATTCCGAATGAAATTATGCGTTAGATTGTCTACATCACTTTTTAGCTTTATGCCTGAGTATTAAATTGGGTCTCTGACTGCATAATGCTTTTAAGATTCCCATTGCATGCTTTTGTCTCAGTTTTTCTGTCTCTTACCCATTTTATATGCAAAGCCCATATTAGACTAACCTGGTTAGTTCAAATGCCCAATTGCTCCCATTCTTAAGGATAGCCTCACCTTCACCATGTACCAAGGGTCAGGCTCACCCTTGTCACGCACCATCTTCCCAGTCTAAACTCAACTTTATCGCACACCTTAGATCAGTCTCTCCTACAGCATATGCCCCATGATCAGAACCAAACTCAACCATGGTGAGGCACTTTCTCAATGTCTGATGCTCAGGTATCACATTCAGTGCCTAGTGCCTCTCAGTTCTAGGTCAGACTTAGTCCTGTGTCTCCCTCAGTCCCAAGCATGGCAGTTTATCAGAGTTTGAATGCATATTTAAAGCCTGCAGATTAGGAGGCAATTATATTTTATTTTGAACAAATATTTTCAATTTGTTCACAACTTATTTTATTTTAGAATTAAAATATATTTTATATATTATTTCAGGTTTTTTAAATATCTTTGAATGAGAGACATTGAAAAACTCAAGGTCCTTGATAACTTTGACAGAAGACAAAGCTCCAACCCCAGTTTTCCATCAAAGACAGTTAAAGCAATCCAGAGAAAGAAATTAGCACCACCCAGACTCCAAATCAAAAACAAGGAAGGCCAACATAAAAGTATGTCTGCATCAGGCCCATGCAATAGCTGGGATGCCTTGACTGCAGGCACCAATTATAGGCAGTTGGCCCAGTCCATCCGACCCAAATGCCCTTTGAGTTCCCTGCTAGGCCATTGTGTAGGGCACTGTTATATCTGGAAGTACATTTTACCCTAGAGTAGGGATGGCATGAGTATTAATGCAGAGTATTAATGAACGAGCTGTTCTTGTTAAATGACAATCCAGTAGTCTTATCGTCAACATTGCTGACAATGCCTGGGTCAGGTTCTCTTTCTGTGTTGGGTGCCAAGTCAAGAACCATCTCTGTGCCCGTCAAGATTCAGACTTGTTCTCAGTGCAGGCTCTGTTCCGTTCGCAGTGCTTATTTCAGATCCTCTATACACACTGTACTGTATACTCAGTGCATCATGCAGACTTTCTGCAAGCTGTTCTCTACATCCCATGCATAGTTCAGACTCTCTGTGCAGGCTCTGCTCTACGTTCCATGCAAGGTTCATCCTCTCTGCTCACAGTGACAGGGGCACGCCTCCGACTCTCTGTGCACACTCAGAGCCCAGGGACTGGTTCGGACTCAGTGCTTGGTTGGCAGATCAAACTCCTCCGTGCCTGAAATCGCTTCTCCCCGCTCGGGAGATCTGCTCTTTCGCGAACCTGCAACTGGTTCGCATTGGAGCAGCGTTGCCCACCTTGGTGCCGGCCCCATTCTGCAAGCATTCGAGAAACTGATTCTGCTCACCTCCCTGAAGTCCGGGACGCGGTGCTTACATGTGTGACAGACACAGGGTTCGATCACGGTGCAAATAACCCCCATTAGAAAATAAAGCATCCAGATCCTGATTCGATAACAGACTTTCCAATCCGTCGCCATCATTCCACACCGGCCAGTCAATCAGGGCAGCAATGACGTCACTCGGAGGCTCAGGCGCACGCGCAGTCCGCTTCAATTAAGCGGCGGGGACGCCAATGTAGCAAGAGGATGAGGGAATCCGCTTAAATTGCATTGCGAAGGCAGCGACTGGGATCCCAAACAGGTTTATGGATAGATGACAAATAATACGTGATGTGATCAGGTTAGTAAAAGTAATTTCACAGCGCCCTTACGAAACACCTTCCGAGTTATGGACAGAGGCATTTATTTTGTCTTGATCCCACACAGTCAGAGAGGACAGAGATTAAATGTCCAACGACTGTGTACTCCAGGTTGTAGGGGACTACATCTTAAATATATTCTGAGGAAGGGTCCCTGATCCGAAACATTAACTGAGTTCTCTTCCCACCGATGCTGACCGTTGACTGAGTTCTTCCAGCACGACTGTGTACTCCAGGTTGTAGGGGACTACATCTTAAATATATTCTGAGGAAGGGTCCCTGATCCGAAACATTAACTGAGTTCTCTTCCCGCTGATGCTGACTGTTGACAGTTCTTCCAGCATCTCTGTTTTAAATGTGTAGAGCTGGCTGTGGAGATCTTGTATGCTGCTCCTCTGTACGGAATGTATTCTATTCATCTGCCCATTTCCACATGTCAAACCCCTTGGGGAATTATTAAATTCGACGATGAGTCCTAAAGGCTGTAATGTAAAGTTGGAAGATGAGATGCTGATCCTTGAGCTTGGATTGGAATTTGTTGGAATGGAGTTAATGCTTCGGGTCCAAGGCACTTCATTTAAATTCTAATTTAAAGTCCTAATACTTCAATCCCCCACAGGACCTTCGGATGAACTGCAAAACATGCAACAAAAGCAGAATGGTGTCTTCTTCTCAGAAGAGTTCATGTACTCAGAGGATGTTAGACAATTCATGGTCACCATCCTCTGGCATAGATATTTGCACTTTGGTGGATGCAGTAAGACAGATGATTGGATTTCCACAGGAACTCTCACTTACCACGTGAATAAGAAATGTTGTAGAGAGACAACAGTGGTAAGTCTATGTCAAAGGGCACAAGACCCACCATGTTGAAAGCGATGTTGTATCTCAGATCCACCAGACAACTGCCATTACGCAGGATACTTTCAGAGCAGCAGCAAAGAATGAGTGAGAAACCAAGCACTCTTCTGTAGGGTTTGAGGGAGTTCATCTTAAGCATCAGGAGCATGATATCACTTTTGTAATGAAAGAAATGCTGCTTGTATGGAGCATCAAAGGAGGCAATCACATGAATACAGGTGGGTCTTCATGCAATTTATGAATAATATTAAATACAGGGCAATAGCTATCTTCGCCTGGGCAATTTAGCACTCCATTGCTTTTTGCAATGTGTCAGCTGCTCACTACTGCCAGTGAACTATGAGAAGATCATGAGAGAGGAGGTTGGTGACAGGAGATATGACAGTGGAGGGAAGAGGGTTGTGAAGCAATTCTTCCTCTTTTCATACGTCACCTGTTCCTCAGCCAGAACCACGCAGTCTCCCAATGGGTGCATCTACCCTTACACATGTAGAATTGAAACAATCCTCAGAGGAGCCCACAGTAACCCAAAACAGAGTAGGTGTCAACCAAGGGAAATCCAGCTGCTAGAGCATGGAGCTAACCAAACAGCTCTACCTCTGAAGAAAATATAATTTTATTCATAAAACTTGAAATATAAAATACTGTGCATTCATGTTGCACATCTCAGTACAAGACACATCATCCCAGTCACAACATTTACATGACATCAGAATGATATCAATTTTTCATTTTATACATAATGGTGGTCCAGTTGAGTTTCTGGTCAATGGTGACCCCAAGAATGATTATGGTGGAGGTAATGGCATTGAATGTAAAGTGTAGAAGGTTAGACTCTTGTTTTGGAAATGGCCATTGCCTGGCACTTTTGTGATGTATATTTCATCTGCCACTTATCAGCCCAGGAATGTTGTCTCGATCTTGCTGCATGCATTTATGGACTGCTTCATTTGTTAAGGAGCTGCACATAGAATGAAATATTGGATGATGGAAAGAAGGTCACTGATAAAGTTTCTGAAGATGGTTGGGCCTAAAACACTCCCCTAAATAACTCATGTGGTGATGTCCTGGGATTGGAATGATTGATCGCCAACAACCATATCCATCTTCCTTAGTGTGAGAAAAAAACTCAAACTCCTGGAGTATTTACCTATTGACACCCATTGACTTCAGATTTTCCAGGGCTCCCTGATGACACACCTCAGTCAAATACTGTCTCAATATAAAGGGCAATCATCCTCTGGTATTCAGCTCTTTGGTCAAGGTTTGGACCAAGGCTGTGATGACATCTGGAGTAGTGCTTCTGGCAAAACTCAAAATGGGCATCAGGAAGCAGATTAAGGTGAGCAAGTACTACTTGTAATACCATTGATGACAGTTTCCATCACTTTGCTGGTGATTGAGAAGAGACTGACAGGGTAGTAATTAGTTGGACTGGATTTGTCCAACCTTTTATGAACAGGATATAGCTGGGTAACTCTTCACATTGGTAGCTTGATGCCAGTGTTTTAAATGGAAAGGTGGTTATCTGAAATTATTCAGTTTCAGATAATCAGCTTTTCAACTCTCTGTCAGAGCTGGCCAGTTCCAATGTAAGTTCATTATCTTGTAAGGTTAACTTGTAATGTTGCTTGGTGCTGTCTGATATTTCCAACATTCTCTTTTATTCTGGATTTCCAACAGTAGCTGTGTTCTGTATCTCACAGTTGCAGCAATGTTTTCTCTCTCCTCTGTCTTTATATATCTCCTTCTATATACATCTCAACCAGATAGATTAGCTGCAGTTAACAAGGCTTCACCACTTACTCTCAACTGGCACAACGAGCTTTTGTGTCATCCAGTCTCCTTTGGTCTCCACACCAGCACATATATTGCCTTTATTCTCTCTGTACTCCCTCTTCTGTGAATCTGAAAGCATGATTTCTTTCTAACTTTTCCTTGTTCTGATATAAGTTCATTAACGTGAAATAATAATGCTGTTTCTCTCAATAAAGGCAAATTGCTTTCCAAGTGATTATGTAAGTCTGGTTATGACTGTTATACATTACAAATCATATACTTTTATGTATATAATAAATAGTTTGTATGGAAGACAAAATACACCACAATAATTCAGTTTTGCAAACTAATTCAGAATACCCAGGTATATTCGGTTAAATACTTACTTTATGTAAAAGGTTAAAACTTGACAAAATAAAAGTGACAACAGTAGTCTCCTTTGTTACACCCCCAATTACTGCCCTAGTTTCACTTCTGCTTGATCTGTTGTAGATGGAGAAATTCTTTTGGGCAAAGATTCTAGAAATGAAGATTCCAAAATTGCATATTATAGAAGGGATAATGATACACAACTCAATTATCTTAATATTTTTCATAGACATAATTTTTTTTTATATACCTGGGTTTGCAAACACAAAATGCATGTAAATTTCCACATAACAACACCATACTATAAACTCAATGATTCATTAAAATACACAGTGTTTTCAGATCAATTGCACTATTTTAATGAAGTCTTTTAATTTTATTGTACCAGCATCCTTAGCTGTTCCTTTGTGATCGAGGATGACTGGCTTCCACTCCAGCTCTGTGGGTTTTGAGGTGGCTGGTGAGACCCATGTAGGAGCCTAGATTCTGCCACAGGTGGGGCAGGAGGTGCGAGATGGGAGGAACAGTTAGGTAGTTTGGGAGGTAGTTTGTTCCTTCGGCTGTTTATGTTGGTCCGGATGAATAGACTTGCTGTTCTTAATGCCATCCCAAATGCTATCCAATTTGGCGTGGTCATGTGCCAGGAATTCCCATGAGCTTGTGAGGATGTTGCACTTTTTGAGAACATTTTGAATCCTTTTTTCTATCCATCCTATTTTCTTTGCTGGAGCTTGGAACAGAGAGTCTATTTCTGGAGTCGGCTGTTGGTCACAAGTGCTTAGCCTTTATATTGCAGCAATGTGGATCATCAGGGCCTCTGCTGGGGATGTTTGTCTGGGAGAGGATGCTGTCATTCATAGGCTTATCCTGCCAGTAGATTGATTAGATTTTGTAGACAGCATTGAACGCACACAGTATGACAGGAATCACTGCTGCTCTGTGGATCATGAGTTTTGTGCAAGGTTTGATGTCTTGATGTTCAAACACATTCAGATGCTCAAAGACTGCACTGGGGTACTGAAGGAGATGGTTTATTTCATCGTTTACGTCTGCCTTCAGTTAGAGGTGGCTCCAGAAATATGGGAGGTGGTCCACATTTTCCAAGGTCTCAAAGAGAACCTTTATTGTCAGAGTGTGGTGTTGTTCAGTGGGGAAAATCTGTTCCAGAACCTTTGTCAGAATCAGAATCAGGTTTATTATCACTGACTTATATGCCGTGAAATTTGTTGTTTTGTGGCATTTGTTGTTCTGTGCATTGGAGCCTCCATACCAGGCTGTGATGCAACAAGTTAGAATGCTCTCCACCGTACATCTATGGCAATTTGCAAGAGTCTTTTGTGACATACCAAATCTCTTCAAACTCCTAATTAAGTAGAGCTGCTGGTGTGTCTGCTTCATGATTGCATCAATATGCTGGGCCCAGGATAGATCCTCTGAGATGTTGACACCCAGGAACTTAAAGCTGCTCACCCTTTCTTTTGGTGACCCATCAATGAGGACTGGTGTGTGTTCGCCTGACTTCCCCTTCTTGAAGTCCACAATCAATTCCTTGGTCTTGCTGATGTTGAGTGCGAGGTTGTTGTTGAGACACCACTCAACCAGCCAATTTATCTCGCTCCTGTACGCCTCCTTGTCGCCATCTGAGATTCTACCAACAACAGTGGTATCATTGGTGAATTTATAGATGGCATTTGAGCTGTGCTTAGCCACACAGTCATGAGTGTAGAGAGAGTAGAGCAGTGGGCTAATGTTTTGCAAATGTTAAGCTTAATGGTTCTTTCTTTCATATGCTTCACCAAATGAGTTGATAATGACTTTGAGCTTGGTCTCTGAACGTTAGCATATGTATCATCTGCAAGTTGCAATTGAATTTATGAAGTTGAAGTGACCTTGATTCTGGAGTTGAGTTGGTGTAGGTCGGACAGTTTCAGTTTGTCATTTATATTACCTCCAGACATGCAGGGAAAATGATTGAGTAAAATGCTTGGGCTATGGTGCAGCCTTGCTTGATACCAGTCCAAACTGAGATTGAGCCTGGTGTGGACCTGCCGCAGATGTAAGATGGTGACAAATTTCTGTGGACATGCTCCAAGGTTCCTCTTGATTGAGGGTTATAGGCTTTTGTGCTGTCAAAAAAGACCATGTGTAGTGTTGATGCTCCTCCCTATATTTCCCTTGGTTCTTTTTGAATTGTAAGTATTCATAACCAACTCTATGAACACAGAAATAAAGGACTGCAGATGTTGGAATCCAGATGAAAAACAAGATAATGTCGGAGGAACTCAGCAGGCCAGGCAGCATCCGTGGAGAAAAGCAGGCGGTCAATGTTTCAGATCAGGACCCTTCTTCAGGAAAAGGGGAGCCCAATATATAGAAGGGAAAAGCAGAGCAGTGGTAGGTGGACAAAAGAGGGGAGCTGGGGTGGGCGCAGGGTGGTGATAGATGTAGGTAAGAGAAAGTGATAGGCAGGTGTGGGGGAGGAGGCAGTGCAACGTTTCAAGATGGAAAATGAGGTGTTGTTCCACCAGTTTGCACTTGAAATTCTCCCAGCAGTGGAAGAGGCCGAGGACTGTCACATCAGTGATAGTGTGGGAGGGGAGTTGAAGTGACTGGCAATGGGGAGATGTAGATCGTGATTACGGACAAAGTGCAGGTGTTCTGCAAAATGGTCATCTAGTCTGCGTTTGGTCTCACCAATGTAGAGGAGGCCTCACTTGGAGCACTGAATGGACAGGTTCTATCCATTTGGATGGACGTGATCTTTGTCATATGACAACTCCAAAAGAAAAGTTGTAATAATACCAGTATTTAAACTACTAGTACCAAATTGCAATAAATGTAAAGCTAAACTAATTCCAATTCATCCTTAATTTATTGTGTTCTTGGATATTGGACAAGTATTGTTTGCTGAAGCTTTTACTGAGCCTCAAACTCAAATGTCAACTGGATTATGGCTGCTGCCACATAACAACAGATTAAAGATTCCTCAATTTTCATGGAGCATTATTGCATTATTGCTTGCTTCTAATTGTACTCAGCCAAAGATTGTTGGTCTTTTAAATATGGTGAAGCTATAAAAAGGAAGGTGGTTGCAAAAGAAAGAATTGACTGCAGCTTTGGAAGAAAGAATGAGCTACCAAGCCTGTAATGCCTATTGCAAACTAGCAAGTATTTTACAGCTAATGAAATGTAATTGAAGCGTGATTACAGTCATGATCATAACAAGTTCCCAGAAATAACAATTAAATGATAGGCAAGATAATTATAGACATTCTAAAGATGTACGGGTAGGTTAATTTGGGGTTTAAAATGGGCAGCGCAGACTCGATGGGCCGAAAGGGCCTGTTACCACACTGTAAATAAAATTTAATTTAATTTAATTTAATTTAATTATTGGAACTTCAGTGAAGTTGATTGACATTCAAGTAATGGGCAAGACGTTGGGACAACTCTGCCTCTCCTTCTTTGAATCGTGTCATGGGAATATTTATATCCACATTAAACAACATAGATGTCATTGATTTAACACTTCATCTGAATGGCTGCATTTTCTACTTGGCACCACCTCCTCAGTAAAGCAGTGAAGCTCAAAATAGATTAAATGGCAGTTCTTGAAGCAAAAGCTAAACACTCCAACTCAGGAGAGAGAGATGACATTATTCAACAGAAAACTTGCATTTAAAATCCAAAAGTTAGAAAGCACTTTCAGCTAAGATAACATGAATCTCAAATTAACACAACAGAAATTTTCAGCAATATTTTTTAACACATTTAATGTACCAAGACATTCCAAGATCTAACAACAACTCATCCAAAGCCAGATAAGGAAATATTAATACTACGACTAAAAGCTTGGTCGAAGTGGCAGATTGAAAGTAGTGTCTTAAAAGGAAAGACATGAATTTCTGACATCTGAATACATTTATACCAACAATGGAGCAGTTAAAACAGAGAAATGGTTGATATTGATGTTGAAAATATACTGTATGAATACCATGCATTTAAATTGAGATCTAGGCGCAACCTCAAGTCCTAACAAATTTCCCACATTTCTGTTGAAAGGTTATTGACCTGCCAGCTAGTTCTGGTTAAATAATTATCAGCTGACTCAGACTTGATGGTCCCTGAGAATACAAATCTGTAGGTTCTGCTAAAGCACAATGAACTGTGTTTACATAGTGTAGACTTCAGCAAGAAAGGGAATTTGATAAGGCAAGACAATGTTACAGCCTCATATTTAAAGAAACGAATAAAGTAAATTATTCTAGTTTCTGCTTGGTGCAGTAATCTAAGCAGAAAGAGACTTGTAGGACACCTCATTTGCAGAATGCACATCCTGTGGCATGTAGGAACTCCACAATATTTGTGAAAATGATTGTAATTCAGTTAGAGTTAGTTTGGTTATGGCAAAGATCAAACATGAAATAGGAGTAAAGGTTCTAAATTGTAGTAACAGTAAATTTATCAGGTTGAGAAAAGTGGGCTGGAAATGGCCAATTGTAGGTAAATCAGACAATGGGAGATATTGAAGTTGGAGATTCAAGAGGTTCAGGGTAAACATGTTACAACAGAAGGAGAAGATGGGACTACCAAAATTAGAGCCTCTTGGGTAACAAGTTGCTTAGAGGTTATGATAAAGCAGAAAGAGGAAGTTTATGTTAGATAGTGCTTAATATAGCTGAAAATCTGGAAAAGTGTAGGAAGTTTATGAGTGAAATTGAAAAGGAAATTAGGAAAGCAGAGAAAAGGTATGAAAGAAAATACTTGCAAGTATAATCAAAGAAAAGCCAAAGATATTTCGAAGTATATAAACAAGAAGGGGATAGTTAAGGAAATAGTAGAGCCTAATGAGGACACAAAAGTAAACTGTGTGTTTGAGGTAGGGTCATGTGGAAAAGATTCCTATTGAATACTTTGTGACTGTCTACACAGAAGAGCAGAATGATCATGATATTGTTAAGGCAAATATTAATAGGATTAACATGGGAAAAAGAGGATTATTAAAAGGTTGACCATTATTGAAAATGGATAAATCACCAGGTCTGGATGAAATACATCTGAAGTCATTAAAAGGAGCAAGGAAGTAAATTAAGGAGGCTCCAACTACAATCTTTCTTTCTTTTCTGGTGGCAGGACTGGTGCCAGAGAGTTGGAGGACTGCTAACACTGTACTGTTGTTTAAACAGGGAGGAAGGGGGCAAACCACAGAATAATCAAGGACAGTTACAATGAAGTTGTTAAGAGCAGGTCAAGTGAGATGAATCTAATTAAACTATTTTGTGCAGGTAACAAGAATGACTAATGACAACAGTTCACTCTGTTATTAAGAATGCTTTTTACAAAGTCCTACATGACAGGCTGGTCAAAAAAGTAAAACATAAAAAATAAACTGGAAGACAAGAAGGCCACTTAGTCTGATATAAGTGGTAGGGAAACCATTTGAAAAAATTCAGAGGGGCAGGATTAATCTATACTTGGAAAGGCAAGGATTGATCAGGGATAGTCAGCATGGCTTTGTTGGTGGAAGATCCTGTCTGACTGAGTTTTTGAAGAGGTAACTGAACATATTGATGAGGGCAGTGTGGTTGATGAAGTTTACAGCAATGCAGCTGAACCTGTGATCACAGTGGAGGATGTAAGATCAGTCTTCTGGAGAGTGAACACGAGGAAAGCACCTGGCCCAGATGGTGTCCCTGGCCGTGTGCTCAGATCTTGTGCTGATCAGCTGGTAGAAGTACTTGCAGACATATTTAACCTCTCCCTGCTTCAATCTCAGGTTCCCACCTGTTTTAAGAAGACCACGATCATCCCGGTACCAAAGAAAAGCAAGGTAACATGCCCCAATGACTACCGACCAGTGGCTCTGACATCCACCATCATGAAGTGCTTTGAGAGGTTGGTTATGGCACGCATCAACTCCAGCCTCCCAGACAACCTGGACCCACTGCAATTTGCCTATCACCGAAACAGGTCTACAGCAGATGCCATCTCCCTGGCCCTACACTCAGCTCTGGAGCATCCGGACAGTAAAGACACCTACGTTAGACTGTTGTTTATTGACTACAGTTCTGCCTTCAATACAATAATCCCAAGCAAGCTTGTCACCAAATTCCGAGACCTAGGACTCAACACCTCCGTCTGTAACTGGATCCTTGACTTTCTAACAAACAGACCGCAATCAGTGAGGATAGGCAGCCATACCTCTGGCACGATTATTCTCAACACTGGTGCCCCACAACGCTGTGTCCTCAGCCCTCTACTCTACTCCCTATACACTCATTACTGTGTGGCCAGATTCTGCTCAAACTCCATCTACAAGTTTGCAGATGATACCACCGTTGTAGGCCGTATCTCAAACAGCGATGAGTCAAAGTACAGGAAGGAGATGGAGAGCTTAGTGGAATGGTGTCATGACAACAACCTTTCCCTCAATGTCAACAAAAGAGCTAGTCATTGACTTCAGGAAAGGGGGTGGTGTACACGCATCTGTCTACATCAATGGTGCTGAGGTCGAGAGGGTTGAGAGTTTCAAGTTCCTGGGAGTGAACATCACCAACAGCCTGTCCTGGTCAAATCACGTAGAGGCCACAGCCAAGAAAGCTCACCAGTGCCTCTACTTCCTCAGAAGGCTAAAGAAATTTGGTTTGTCCCCTTTGACTCTCACTGACTTTTACTGATACACCATAGAAAACTTGGTACGGCAACTGCTCTGCCCAGGACCACAAGAAACTGCAGAGAGTTGTGGACACAGCCCAGCGCATCACGGACACCAGCCTCCCCTCCTTGGACTCTTGTCTTTACCTCTCGTTGTCTTAGTGAAGCAGCCAGTATAATCAAAGACCCCACCCACCTGGGATATTCTCTCTTCTCTCCTCTTCCATCGGGTAGAAGATACAGGAGTCTGAAGGCACGTACCACCAGACTTAAGGACAGCTTCTACCCCACTGTGATAAGACTATTGAATGGTTCCCTTATACAATGAGATGGACTATGACCTCATGATCTACCTTGTTGTGACCTTGCACCTTATTGCACTGCACTTTCTCTGTAGCTGTGACACCTTACTCTGTACTGTTATTGTTTTTACCTGTACTACATCAATGCACTCTGTACTAACTCAATTTAACTGCACTGTGTAATGAATTGACCTGTACGATCGGTACGCAAGACAAGTTTTTCACTGTACCTCGGTATAAGTGACAATAATAAACCAATACCAAATACATGGATTTCATTAAGATCTTTGATAAGGTCCCACATAGAAAACTTGCCAAAAGGTTACAGCCAATGGGATCCAAGGCAAGTTGTTAAATTGGATCCAAAATTGGCTTGGTAATAGGACACAGAGCCTGATAGTGGAGAGTTGCTTATCTGATTGGAAGTCTGTGACCAGTGGTGTACCATAGGGATCGGTGCTGAGACATTTGCTGTTTGCTATATATAGGCAGTCCTAGGTTCCACTCCTGAGAACTGTCCATAAGCTGATTTCTCTGTAAGATCCGAAGCATCCATTTCTATAGCAACCCTTATCGTATCAATCTATATACACTTGCTATAATTTTTTCATTTCATTGAATAATCACCCTACCACTTCACATAATTAAACTAATGGAATATGTATTGTGACACACAAGAGAGGCTGCAGATGCTGGAAATCTGGAGCAACACACAAAGTGCTGGAGGAACTCAGCAGGTCAAGCAGCATCTATGGAGGGAAATGAACAGTAGGCATTTCGGGCCGAGACACTTCATCAGGACTATATCAGATATATATTGTAACAGTCATTAAAAAATACATGAAGCATGTTATTATTATTACCAACTTGAAAAATTCTTTAACGGCAGAATTTGTGTAAACTTGGTTTTCCATAAATCGGGTCATTCATAACCCAGAGAGCCCCAGTACATTAATGACAAATATTAATGTAAGAGGAATGATGAGTAAATTTGCAGATGATATGAAAATTGGTGGTGTTGATAGCAGAGATGGTAATCCCAGGCTACAGAATGATATTGATTGGCTGGTAAGCAGAGCAATGGCGGATGGAATTTACTCCTGACAGGTGTGAGGTGAAATAATGAGGTGAGGCGATACACCATGAATGGCAGGGCCTAGGGAATATTCAGGAACAGAGGAACCTTAGAGTACAAGTCCAAGGATCCCAGAAGTTGGTAGCATAGATAGGCAGATTTGGCTGCCTTCTTGGTTGGGGCACAGAATATAAGAATAACACAACTTTTTATGATATTAATTAGGCCACAACTGGAAAATTATGTGCAGTTCTGAATGCCACATTAGAGGGGGAGCGCATGATTGCACTGGAAAAGCTGCAGAGGTGCTTCACCAGGATGTTGTCTGGGATGGAATAAGATAAGATCTTTATTAGTCACATGTACATCAAAACACACAGTGAAATACATCTTTTGCGTAGTGATTTTGGGGGGCAGCCCGCAAGTGTCACCATGCTTCCGGCGCCAACATAGCATGCCCACAACTTCCTAACCTGTCCGTCTTTGTAATGTGGGAGGAAACCGGAGCACCCGGAGGAAACCCATACAGACACGGGGAGAACGTACAAACTCCTTACAGGCAGTGGCTGGATTTGAACCCCGGTCTCTGGAGCTGTAAAGCATTATGCTAACCACTATGCTACCGTGCCTGCAGTTATGAGGGCCTACTGTGCAGTTATGAGGAGAGACTGGATAAGCTGAGCTCATTTTCCTTGGAGCAGAGGAGGCCGAGAGGGGATCTGATCTGGATGTACAAAATTATGAAAGGCATAGATAAGGTAGATAGTAAGAAAACTTATTCCCAAAGCAGAGGTGTGTAAGACCAGAGGGCATAGCTGTGAGATGAGGAATTAGAGGTTTAGAGGTGATCTCAGGAAGAATTTTTTTCACCCAGAGGGTGGTTGCAATCTGGAGCTTCCTGCCTGAGAAGTTGGTGGAGGCAGGTACTCTCACAAATGTTAGGAAGCATCAGGATGAACCCTTGAATTGACAAGGCCTAGTAGGCTATGGACCAAGTGCTGGTAAGAGGGATTAGTATACTTGATGTTCAGCATTAATGTGGTGGGCTGATGGGCCTGTTTCTGTGCTGTATGACTACATGAGGTGCAAGGGGGAGTGCTAGATTGAATCCAGCATTGGCTCTGAGGCAGGAAACAAAAGGCAATTGTTGTTGTGCATTCTAGTGACTTGAAGTCTGTTACCAGTGGGATTCTGCAAGCCTCGGTACTTCATCCCTTAGTTTTTGTAATGATTTCGAGCTAAATGTAGAAGGCATGATAAAGAAATCTGCAAATGGTACAAAAATTGTCCATGTATGTATTTGACAGTGAGGAGGATTGCTTTGGAATGCAAGAATATATGGGTGGTCTGGTCAGTTAGGCAGAAAACTGGTAAGTAGAATTTAATCCAGAGAAGTCTGAGGTAGTGTATTTGGATAAGGAAATATATAATAAACGGGAGAATATTTAGTCACATAGAGGAATAGAGGGATCTTGAATGTATGTCACAGATCCTTAAAGGTAGGAGTTCAATAATTCTGATCAAAAAGGCATTCATGATGCTGTCTTTTCTTATCCAAGATGGAGAATATTAGAGCAGGCAGGTAATGCCAGAACTGTATTAAATAATACTTAGATTACAGTTGAGTACTGCATACCCTTCTGATCACCACACTGCAGAGAAGATATATGCACTGAAGGATCTGCCAGGACTGGAAAATTGTAGCTCAGAGTAAAGATTGGATAAGCTGTGGATGTTTTCTTTGTAAAAGAGGAAGCTGTTGTCGAGAGTTAACTGGTGTGTATAAAATTTTGTGTGGCCTAGATAGGAAAACTAGCAGAAGGTATCAGGGGGGTTAGATTCAGTGTATTTGGTAGAAAGATTAGAGGGAGGATGAGGATTTGTTTTTTCAAACAGAGGGCAGTAGGGTTTTGGAATTCGCTACTCAACTGGGTGATAGAGAAAATAAATCCTCATCGCACTTAAACAGCGCTTGGATGTTTACTTGAAAAGCTGTCACTCACAGGGCAAAGTGCACAGTGCTGTAAGGTAGGGTTAGGCTGGGTAATTCTCTTTCATTGGTTTATTATTATTGTCACATGTACCAAAGTACAGTGAAAAATTTGTCTTGCATACCGTCCATACAGATCAATTCATTACAACAGTGCATTGAGGTTGGGTTGGGGTAGGACTTTTATATAAATGGGTGCTTTGTGGTAGCCGAAGGGGTTGTTTCCATGATGAATGTCTCTATGACTCTAAGGAGGAAAGCAGAGAACCATGTAAAGCTATTTCAGAGGTTATTAATTAAAAATATGCATCTCATTACATGCTATAAGGTGACACAGTAGCACAGCAGTGGAGCTGCTGCCTCATAGCCCTAAAGACCCAGGTTCAATCCTAACCTCCAGTGCTGTCAGTGTGAAGTTTACATGAACTCCCTATCACCGTATGGGTTTCCTGGAGGTGCTCTGGTTTCCAAAGACATGCTGGTTGATAGATTAACTGGCTGCTGTAAAATTTCCCTAGTGTTTGTGGGTGACAGAAGAATCAGGGTGGAGTTAATAAGCATGTGAGACAGAATAGTTTATAGGAAAAATAGGTGGGGGAATAGAAAATTTACCACACAAATTATTTGGCCCATCATGTCTGCATCAGTTGAAAAAGAGTTACCCAGCTTAATCCTACCTTCCAACACTGTGTTCATAGCCCTGTAAGTCACAGCTTTTTAATAAAGGTCCAAGTACTATTAAAGATTTATTTTCCCTCTCTCTCATTTTGAGTAGTTAGTTCCGGAACCCTCCTGCCCTCTAGGGAAAAAAAAATTCAGCATCTGATCTTTCCCACAGTGCACTGAATCCAGCCCCCGATTCCCTCTGCTAAGGAAAATAGAATGTTCTTGTTCACTCCAAAGTTGACTTTAGTTGCATTATTTGTAACAACTCTGTGAAGGTGAAATTTTTTAATATTTCCATGTGATACAGTGTATGCTCCAAACACTAGCTTTACAAACAGAAAATGCTGGAAATGCTCAGCAGGTTAGGCAGCGTTTGTGCAAAGGGAAGCAGAATTAAATACTAACTCTGTGTCTTTCTCCACAGATGCTGTTTGACCTGCTGAGTGTTTCCAATACTTTGTTTTTATTTCACATTTCCAGCATCTGCAGTTTTCATCTTCTGTCAGTCTTGGCTTGTTTTGTCCTGCCTGGATTGATTCAGGCTGTAGACAGATAATAGTATCAGGGAAGACTTGTTAAAAGACAAGAACAACTAAAATAAAAATCTCAACAAAATTTATACACTTCCTTAGTTGGTATATCTCCTACATAAAGGCATTGCAGAATGTCACATTTTCTGGTATTTACAGTTGTTAATTCAATTTTAGCTTTGGTATTTCAAATAGTAACATTTTTATTGAAAATCTTTATTAATGTGAGAATATATTTCTTCTGCTGTGCTCCATCCTTCTGAGCTGAAAAGTAAAACGTGGAGATTCAAAACAACATGAAATTTATTTAAGATGCCAATGTCAAATCACTGTATAACTTGGCAATTAACAGAGATGCAAGAAAGGGGCCAATTTAAATTTATGTTGTGTTCTATCTGCCTGAAAAGCATTCACAGATAGTAATTAGTCATAGAGTCTTAGAGTTAGACAGCACGGAAACAAGCCCTTTGGCCCAGCTTGTCCGTGGCGACCAAGGTACCTTCCTGAGCCAATCCTATTTGTCTGTATTTGGCCCACATCCCTCTAAACCTTTCCCATTCATAAACCCTGTCCAAATGTTTTCTACACATTGTAATTGTACTCACCTCCAGCAGCTCGTTCTAAATACCCACCATCATCTGTGTGAAAAACTTGCCCCTCAGGTCCTCTTTAAATCTTTCCCCTCGCAATTTAAACCTCTGCCCTCTGGTTTTATACTCCGCTGCCCTGAGAAAAGTCTGTGACAATCCACCTTCTCTCTGCCTCTCATGATTATATAAATCTCTATAAGATCATCTCTCAGCCTCCTTTGCGCCAGGGAAAACAGTCACAGCCTATCCAATCTCTCACCAGTCCAGCCCTCCAGTCCCAGCATCTTCTGAAATGCAGTCACTGTGATGTAGATAAAACCACAAATTTAGTGGTGTTAGTGAATCAACAATTGTTGTGGCATGGAAGGAAACCTTTCAGTCTGCTGAGTCTAAGCTGGGTACCAGTAAAGCAATACACTAAGTCGCAAAAGATTTTGGTAAAGCTACAGCTGCCTATCTGATACTGCCTGTTGTTGTCTCCCAATTTGTTGGATCTGGGTTTGTCCTATATGGGTGGATGTTCTCATTCTGGGAGGCTGATTTATGCTTCCGCCTTGATTGAAAGTTCATTGAAAGAGTCCTGGAGAAGAGATCACTGACAGACACAGGCCTTGGACAGCATAGCCACCAGGACAGGGGGATAAGTCATTCAGCCAGCTTAAGGCACCATTAGCTAATAGGAACCCATCCTGAGGTTTCAATCAAAATTCAGGTAACATCAATTATGTTGGATAAAATGGACAATAACATTTACTATTGTCAGTGCTAGAGAGCAGGGTGGGAGGGAAGGACAGGGGGTGGCATGAAGAGGAGTGGAGATATGGGAGGGGTGGCGAGGGAGAGAACTAATGGGGCAGAGTACAGTGGAGGGTCAGTGAATAGAAAGTAGGTGCATTACCTGAAGCTGAGTGGCAGGCTGCGAGAGAGAGGGTGGGAAAAGTTAGGATGGGTGGGGGTCAAAGGGATGTGGTAAGTGGGGTGTGGGGGCTAACTGAAGGAGAGATGTGGGTATGAGGAGGGCCAAGAGTGAGGTTGTTCAGGGGAGGCTGAATGAGGGAGGGAGAGGACGAGGAGTGGGCAAGGGCATCTGTCTAAACCTACCTATATGTGTCAATAGGCATTTGTGTATGCATCCACAAATGAATGTGTTATGGACAAGAAGCAGAGTCTAGTCTCTTCCTACCTACTAGATCAAGACTTCTTTCTGGCAAGCCCTTATGATTGCTGGAATGTCATCTCACGTTAAGTCATTATCAGTCCCATTCACCCTCTTTTCCGAAAGCTTTGCAAATTACTTTCTCCTCAACAGCCTATCCAACATAGAACTGCCGACAGATGCTACATTAATGGTAAGTCTGGAATATTGCTGCTGACTAAATAGCAAGCCAAATATCATGTCTGAAGTCAGAAGTTGTCAAGTTGTAACAGTAAAAATAACAAGTGGTGGACATGACTGATATGTTGGCGAGCTGAAAAAAGTATGAAAAGTGACAGCCCTTTGCTCTGCATGTGGAGCCAGTGGAGATGTTCTTGAGAACAAATGATACCTTCAACGTGCAGGGGAAGGATACAGAACAGAGGAATGTAACCATACTTGAAATGAAGACTTTGATAGCAAGAAGGGCTAGAGACATACAAAATGTTATCTTTTTAATACAAAAAAACTACAAGAGAGGTTCTTATGAGGAAATTCTGAAAACTTAAGGTACATTTTAATTCACTGCTTTTATTCACGAGTTAGACATTTGTGCAACCAGAGATCAGAAGATTTGAATGGCAAATATGTCAGGTTAATGGCTAAAAGGTGCAACTTTCGGACCATTTTACATCAGGGGCTGCGGGATCTTTCAGTGTGTAGTGGCACATGAGAGAATTCAAGCAAAACTGTTTGGCACATAGGATCTGCTGCCTGAGCATGCAGAATAGCTATATCTAGAAAGAGCACTGAAGAACGTGAAGAGTTTTGCACAGGACGCAACTCTGAGGTGCAGTCAGGGAGCACCCGCACTGAGATGGTAATGGTAATGTAGACTTTGCGTAAAACTTTGGTAAGGCCACACTTTGAGTTCTGGTCACCCTATAACAGGAAGGATGTGGAGGCTTTGAAGAGGGTTCAGAAAAGATTAATCAGGATGTTGCCTGGATTTGAGGGTATTAGCTATAAAGAGATGTTGGAAAAGCTTAGATCATTTTCTCTGCAGCATTGGAGGCTGAGGGGAGAACTGACAGAAGTTTATAAAATTATAATAGGCATAGATAGGGTAGACAGCTAATCTTTTTCCCAGGGCAGAAATGTTAAATGCTAGAGGGCATAACTTTAAGGTGAGAGGGGGCAACTTTCTTACAGTGAGTGGTATGTGCCTGGAATGTGCTGCCAGGGGTGGTAATGGAAGCAGATATGATAGTGGCTTTCGAGAGGATTTTGGATAGTCACATGAAAATGCAGGGAATAGAGGGATATGGGTCATGTGCAGGCAGAAGGGATTAGTTTAAGTTGGCTTCATGCTCGGCACAGACATTGTGGGCTGAAGGGCTTGTTCCTGTTCTGTACAGTTCTATGTTCTTCTTTGCAGCTGAGTTATGTGGACACTACAAGTGCCTTCAGCAGGAAAGTAGGGCTGGAGTGAAGTAGCATGTCATGTGGGTAGAAAAGACAGGAGGTTTTGCAATGGATACCATCTAGGCTTGGAATATCAATTCAGAAAGGCCCAATGTTTCTAATATCCAATATTAAAACTCAAAACACTCTCCTATCTCACTTTTCTTAAAAAAACATGTTACACAGTAGTATAATAAATTTTCCAGTAAACCTGGGCAGTTTAAAGTGAGCAGGAAATGTAAACAATTTGGACAGTGGCTCCAGCCACACCCCCAGCCGACAGTCAGCAGCCCTGTCCCAGCTGCACTCTGAATTCCCTGCTCTGACCACACACCCCACTTACCCTTTGGACACTTGGCTCAAATTGTGGAATATGGAGTGAACCAGACACTAAAGTATCAGGATTTCTGATCAGTTGGATGCCAGGTTATCAGTATTTTACTGTAATTGGTATTTACTGTAGATCCACACCAGGAGTTACCATCAATATAGTGGTTGCCTCCTTATTGGGACATTATGACCAGTATGTCAGTGTGCATATTGATACTATTGCAAATTGGTCAGTAGCTGGCATGGAACTGCAGTCTCACATGTCAAACTAGAAGTTAGCTTGTTGCTGATGGGATGTTCACAAGTGAATAAGTGGGGACACCTGTAGGTGAAATGAAATTGTAGGTTAATCTGTATCTTAATGCTCTGCGAGGGGAAAGCATGGGCACAATTAGGGATGAGTCAGGAGATGGAAATAGTGAAGGAACATTTGGTTCAATTTTACTTTGTGTTCGATTGCAGACAGTTCAAAATGTTTGCCATCATCACACATTCCAATTAACTGAAATGCCTCCTATTATTTCTCAATTGTGTATTCTGATTTGTGGGACTAATTCCTTAAAGGAAGGAATTTCTGGTGAGAAGCCCAACATTTCAGGGATACTTCTGATTCCACTGCTCCATAATGGCACCTTACCTAGGTAACGATCAGGAGAAGATATTCACTGGAGTGGAGGGTATATCAGAGAGTACCAATAAGCAAGACTAGCTGAGAAAGAATGTTGAGGAAGCAACAGATGGTGTCCAGGGAAAACAGGAATTACTTAGCTGTGGAGGTCAATGACCAAGATCTCAGGGGTACAATTTCTCTGATCTGGGAACCTGGAGCTCATACTTTAGTGCAGACAATGTCACTTCTTGTAATATGGATTGTGGATAAGTTGAATTAAACACAAGTTACTTATTAATGCAAATCAGAATATTTGCCCAACTGAGCCAGAGAACACATGATAGGATGGCTGAGAAAAATACCCACTTCACTTCTTGCAGTCAAGAAACACAATGAAGCCTTGGGCACTACTTTGGATAATTAAGACCAATAAATTAGAAGTACGTGAAATATCTTTCTGCTCAAGGTGAAACTGAAGCTTAACTGGGAAGCATGAATGATTTACCTGTAATGTTCAGGCGAAATGTTCCATTTGACAACTGATTATATTTGTACTGTTTTAATGAGTTTCTTGAAACTGTTAAAGTATACATAGAAAGGCATGCATTCAAATATGACAATAAGATAAACAAACTGGTTAAAGGCTTGGTTAAAGCATCTGTCAAGGAGGATTAATAATCCCTGTTTAAACAAAGTGCTTTATACAAGGCACATACTTTTAAACAATTCCACTCATTAACTAAAGAAAAATACACGATTTTCTGGGTGAAGATTATGAAGTAGAAAGGTTTACTTATTAATGAAACATTTGAATAGTTGTAACAAATAAATGTCATTTAAAGAATTTAGTACAATAAAATTGTGCCTTTTTCATTTTTAGAGTGTTATAAACTACTGAAAATCAACTGGTCAGTGGATAAATGAAAAACTCAGAAAACATAGAAAAATGGGCAGATTAAAGCAACAGCAAAGATTGGCTTGGCAAAACCCAAGTGTGCAGCTTAATCCAGGAAGAGAATAGAAAAGGAGTACAGATTGAGATTTGACACCCTCCTCCTAAAGATGCAAAGTTTTGTTTTTGACAGCAGCAGCTCAATCAATGAGTCTGATGTTGTGGACTTGATTCTCCGAAGAAGAACTCTCTTCAGATGTTGCATCTAACAGTTTGGTTCAGTATAAAGTCGGGATTTACCTCTGCTTACTCCATCCTAAATAAGATACCCTGCCATGTATTTTTTTTGTGAATCCTAGCATGTTGGGGAATTGAAATTCAAGTGATTAAATATGTTTGTAATAAAAAGCTTCAATCAGGAACAGTAACTGTGAAACTGCCAGATTGCTGTTAAATTTCATCTGGTCTGATATGTATGTGACTCCAAACCCATCACAGTGGTTGACTTGTAATTGTCTCTCAGTTCTGCAGCAACTAGGGATGGGCAATACATCCCATCAATGAAAACAATTAGATCAATAGAAAAGCATACACGCTATCGGCAATACACATTCTATTTGCCTGATTTAATGCATGCTTATCATTTACAGCATACATTTCTAACATGCATTTGCTTTATGTCTATGCAAGGATATCCCAAGATGAAGCTAGCATTGGGGATATTGCATTTATGCCAAGCAATGTAGGAGATATGATCTCACCCTCTCAATATGATCTAGAATTGAAAGTGTATCTTAGACATGAAACAGCAGTGCTGTAGGACTATCAGCCTTTTCATTAGTTATTCAAAATTATTATTCAAAATCAAAAGCTCTGATTTCAACATTGGAATTGTATTTATGACCTGTAAGAATTTCAGAAAATTGAGTTCTAATATGATGTTTTATATCTGAAATAATTCAGTTACTTAAAAGTAATTAAGTATTCTGGGTAAGCTTGAGTGTCATTGAAAATAAGGAACATGGAAGGATTTGATGTGTTGTCTACAGTGCTGTCATACAAGTCTGTTGGATCACTTGGATTTTTTGAAGGGGGTGTGACCATTCCACCTTGTCCTTTACAGTAGACTCCAGTAAGTACTCGAGCACGATACATGTACTTCATTCCATTAACGTCAGGTTTTGAATATGTGCTGCTAGCAGAATAACTTGCATTTACGGCAAAATAGGTGCCATTCCCATACATTGTAGCTACAAAAGAAATAAAAAAAATGCTCAATTGTGCAATGCTCTTTTCATTTAGCAAGCAGTAAACATATTATCCATTTTAAGGAAACAAACCAGAAGCATATTTGTTTTGAACATTCCAAGATTAAACAATTGTAAGACTTCTCTCCAAAAATATGATTTTAAAAATATCAAATGGAAGATTTGGAGCAGTGGAGGCAGTTTTCGTTTGCTGTGTTGATCAAGAGGGCAGTGCACTTTGTGGTCTTGAGTGGGAGCACCATCCTCCTATTGTAACGTCTGCTTAAAAATCAGGGCGGTGGTGCATCAGTTGCAAAGGATGTTGCATTTTATTCTTGCAATTTAGTTTACAAACTAGTGTATTTTACAGCTTAAGTAAAACAGACAGCTTATGAAAATTATCCATATTATGCTAAAAAATGTTTTAAATTATTTTCTAAAAGATAAGAGTTTTGCAGATGAAAATAATGACAAATATTTTAAAACTGGATAAGACTAGATTTCTGGTGAAATCTAAACATCAAAGCATGGATCTTTTCCTTTTGACTGTTCATTGCCCAATACTCTCCATATTCTCTCTATGTTCTAATTTACAGATTTGCAATTTTTCCTTTTGATTAAAAATTGCATTACATACCATTCCTTCCTGCGTAGCTCCGGTTGAATCCAAGATGGCTGATTGAATCGAGTGTGTCTGGTGCTGTTCCATGGAATAAATTCCTTTCATTATTAGTTCTAGGTGGATTTTTGTCATCCAGCAATTGTTTCTTTATCATATAATTCTTCCAAAGACATGGGTTTTGAATTCTTACAATCTGTTAAAATAATTTATTTGGTCAATTGTGTTTTTAGTTTCAGCAAAGATAATCTCAAACAAACTTAGCTTTTATTATATAGGATGCTGTTCCTATCATACAAGATGCAGATTTCCAGCATCTGCATTTCTTTTAAACTTTTTAATTTCTCTTACAATCAATTATTTAAGAAGTATCTTAAATATTTTTGCATTGCTTGACTACCATATCACTGGTGATAAGAATCTCTGTTTTGTGCTTAGGATACAGGGTTTGTGCTGGGATGGTCTGAAAGCTTGTTGACGTTAAACCACAGTCATCGCAGAACCATTATTAGCCCTGCAGGACAGTTTGGAGGCCAGGAAACCATCTCATTGGCTTACAGTTTGACTCACCACCTCAAGAAGTGCAATGAATGTCTAGTAACTGCGAAGGGAAGTGCCAACATAACTTTGGTGCACAGTTACTACCTAAAGAGTCTGTCACATGGTTATATTGTATTGTGTTATCTTGTATTATATTTGCTGTTTAATTGAAGACCAGCTGCAATAAACAGAAGTTGTGCTTACCCGATGCACTTCCACAGGGTGGTTGTGTTACCCTCAAATGTAGAATACAAGAATCACCCACAATATACTGGCAACAAACCATGGGATGCATGTATGTCCCAGGCTCTCCAGGTTGCAGCTTGTGAATATGCAAATTCAAATTTCTCAAAATTAAAACAAGAATTCATGACAGGATAGCAAACATAGGATATATTAGAAGGCTTAGGAAATATGATAAAGGGCCAGAGGTATTTTGTATTTACTTTGGGTATTTGGAAATATTTTTCACAGTGAAGAACATTGTAGAGGTGACCATACTTAAGAGGAAAATGTGGCAATCTGTGAACAGGTAAAGGCCACTAAATTAGTTGAGGCAGGCTCCAACAGTAAAGCAACACCAGCAAACTTGTTGGCACCACAGAGTGAAATATACATCCCATAAGAATACACAAAATAGAAGCAGGATGAGGCCATTTTGCCCCTCATGTTTGTTCCACCATTCAATATCATGGCTGACCTATTACCTCAGTGCCACTACCCTGCACTAACCTCATAACCCTTAATTGCCTTCATATTCAAAAATCTGTTGACCTCTTGCCTTCATTATAATTAATAACAACCTCCAAATTTCCCTGGTTAGAGAATTCCAAAGATTCACTGCCCTCCTAGTGAAGAAATTTCTTTTCATCTACATCCTGAATGGCCAATCCCTTATATTGAGATGTTGACTTCTGAATCAGAATCAGGTTTATTATCACTGACATATGTCGTGAAATTTGTTGTTTTGCGGCAACAGTACAGTGCAAGATAATACGAGACATAAAAGTTACTAGAAGTTACAAAAATAAATAAATAGTGCAAATGAGGAATAACGAGGTAGTGTTCATGGACCATTCAGAAATCCGATGGCAGAGAGGAAGCAGCTGTTCCTGAAACGTTGAGTGTGGGTCTTCAGGCTCCTGTACCTCCTCCCCGATGGTAGTAACGTGAAGAGCCCATGTCCCAGGTGGTGGGGGTCCTTAATGATGGATGATCTTGAGGCACCACCTCTTGAAGATGTCCTTGATGGCGGTGGGTTGCGTGCGACATTGGAGCCTCCATACCAGGCAGTGATGCAACCAGTCAGAATGCTCTCTACCATATATCTGTAGAAATTTGCAAGAGTCTTTGGTGACATACCAAATCTCCTCAAACTCCTAATGAAGCAGAGCCGCTGACATACCTTCTTCGTGATTGCATCAATGTGTTGGGCCCAAGATAGATCCTCTGAGACATTGACGCCCAGGAACTTGAAGCTGCTCACCTTTTCCACTGCTGACCCCTCAATGAGGACTGGTGTGTATTCTCCCAACTTTCCCTTCCTGAAGTTCACAATCAATTCCTTGGTCTTGCTGATGCTGAGTGCGAGGTTGTTGTTGCGACACCACTCAACCAGCCCATCTATCTCACTCCTGTACACCTCCTCATCGCCATCTGAGATTCTGCCAACAACGGTGGTGTCATCAGCGAATTTATAGATAGTGTTTGAGCTGTGCCTAGCCACACAGTCATGAGTGTAGATAGAGTAGAGCAGTGGGCTAAGCATGCATCCTTGAGGTGCACCTACATTGATTGTCAGTGAGGAGGAGATGTTACCACCGATACACACTGACTGTGGTCTCCTGATAAGGAAGTCGAGGATCTAGTTGCAGTGGGAGGTACAAAGGCCCAGGTTTTGAAGCTTGTTGATTAGTACTGAGAGGATGATGGTGTTGAATGCCAAGCTATAATTGATAAACAGCAGCCTGACATATGTTTTGTTGTCCAGGTGCTCCAAAGCCAAGTGGAGAGCCAGTGAGATTGTGTCTGCTGTAGACCTGTTGTGGTTGTAGGCAAATTGCAGTGGGTCCAGGTCCTTGCTCAGGCAGGAGTTAATTCTAGCCATGACCAACCTCTCAAAGCACTTCATCACTTGAGATGTGAGTGCTATGTTGATAATCCTTGAGGCAGCTCACCCTGCTCTTCTTGGGCATCGGGATGATTGATGCCCTTTTGAACCAGGTGGGAACCTACGACTGCAGCAGTGAGAGGTTGAAGATGTCCTCGAACACTCCAGCCAGCTGGTCAGCACAGATTTTCAGTACCCTGCCAGTTACACTGTCGGGGCCTGACGCCTTTTTGCGAGGGTTCACCCTTTTGAGGGATGTTCTGACGTCAGCCTCCGAGACAGATCACAGGGTCGCCAGATGATGTGGGGACTTGCACAACTAGCTCACAACTAGGGGAAACATCAACTCCGCATCTACCTTGTCAAACGTAAAGGATTTTGTATGTTTAAATGAGATCATTCTTCTAAACCCTAGATAGAATAGATTCAGTTTCCCTTCTCATATCATAAACTTGCCATTCCCTGGAGTCAATCTGGTGAACCTTCACTGCACTCTCTCTACTGTAAATATATACCTGGTTACATAGGGAGACTGGGCCTGTAAAGAATATTCCAGGTACATCCTCATCAGGGTCCTATATAATTTGACCAAGGTGTCTCTACTCTTGTAATCCTTTCACAACTAAGGTCAATGCACCATTTGCCATGCTGATGCTTGCTGTATTTATGTGCTAACTTTAAGTAAATTTATGTTGACACTCAGGTCACTCTGAACACCAACAATCTCTCACCATTTAAAAAATACTCTTCTAAATTTTCTACCAATGCCTTAATGTTTTTTCAGCTTATCTTCCACCTGCCATGTCCTTACCCATTCATTTAACATGCCTTTACTTCACTGAAGCTTGTAACTTTCCCATAGTCCTCACTGCCACCTAGCTTAGAATCAGCGGCAAATTTGGACATATTACACTTAGTATCCTCATTTGAATCTTTCATACAGTGAACAACTGGGGTCACAGCATTAGTTCCTTCAGCATCCTACTAGTCATAGCCTCCCAATCTAAAAGTGACCCAGAGAGATGCTCAGAATACCAGTAAACATAACAGTGATGCATGTTGAATGGTATCCACACTATCAATGGTGATAATGTGCACCACTAAAATAAATGGTCAGTACATTGTAAAGAGTGTGGATTCTACAGAAGGTTTCACCGCAATGTTGGAAGAGAACTACAGAAATCGTATGCTAATAAAGAGGCAGGTCATGATAGGCACACAGTCTGGAAAGGTGTGAACATGAAGAAATTAGGCAGTCAAAGGTAATTGGGAAGCAGAGCTGCCCATGGTTATGACAGGCTATGCTTGCTGACGATATTAGAACTATATTGGATTAGGGAGCATGGATTTACAGAAATCTAAATGCAAAATTCTGCTGGAAGCCTGAAACAAAAATAGAACTACTCAGCAGGTCAGGAAACATTTGTGGACAGAAAAGCAGATCCAACATTTCAGGGCAGTGACCTTTTATTAAAACTGGGAGAAGACAGAAAAGAAATATTTGCAGTTCCAGAGAAAGGGGGAGGGCAGAGAGAACAAAAGGGAACATCTGTACAAAGAGTGTGGTAAAGATGTACAAGTAAAAGGAGACACATCTGAAATATCTGAAGAGGAGAAGGGGAAGAAAAATGAATGCTGGACAGCTGAGATAACTGATACTCTGAAATTGTTGAATTCGATATTGAGCCCCGCGCCAAGTTCAGACGCTAAGATGCTTTTCCTCAAGTGTAGGTTGTTGCAATGTAGAAGGCCAAATCAGAGAATTCAGAGTGGGAGTGGGATGGAGAACTGCAAGCTTTGGTCACCCTTATGGACTGAATTGAGGTGTTCTGTAAGGCAATCCCCAATCTGTGTTTGGTTTCTCCAATACAGAGGAAACCACATTGTGAGCACTGAATGCAGCACACTAAATTGTAAGAGATACATGCGAATCATTGAAGGTGACTTTAGGAGGGGAGTTGATATTGGTAGACCAGTGGGTCCACCCCCAGATACATCTTTTCCTTCCCTCCACTTCCAGCATTTAAAAGGGATCATTCACCCTTTGATGCTTTGGTCCACTCTAACATCTCCACCAACACCACTCCAGTCCTCATGTTATATTAGGAGAGGCACTCATGATAGCTGAGACATTAACTGCAGTAATCATAAGCTGGTTAACCCAAAAGAAAGGCAAAAGTATTAAAATGATCAAAGAGTACAATTCTGAAGATTGAAGCAAGTTGTAATGAAAGATAACCTAACAGAGGAAACCCAGAGATTGGTATCAGGATATAGAGGACAATGAAATTGGGACAGAAGCAGAGTTCATGGCCAGAAGCCCATTCTGGAAGCATAGGCTCAGCAGTAATCTAGTAACATCCAAAGGATGGGATTGTATGCCTGCATCTTTCCAAGGCTTTCTTAGAGGATGCTTTTCAAGTGTGGTAAGGCAATGGCAGTCTTGTGGAAAGCTGGTGTCCAGTCACTGCAAAAAAGGTGCAACCAATTGGTTATGATAGAATACATAGATCAGCTATCTCTAAGCCAGCATGTATTCTAAAGAATTCCTGTGGTCTACGAGACTTTGTATGGACGTGAAGCTCCAATGCAACAGTCTGTTCAAGATGATGATGTGTATGGAGTGAACCAGATGAAGCGAGATTTGGATGAGTTGCAGTAAAAGCGTGTGGTATAATGGAAGCAACTGGAATCCAAAGCTAGAGGCAGATTCTTTTGATGATAGAGCAATGCACAACATTAATAGTATCTGCTCAGTATAATGGAGCTGGAGCAAGACAAGATAGGCTAAGGAATGTCCTAGCTGAAGTGGAGGCAATTCAAAAGGACAGCAAGGGTCCAAGAAGGGAAGGTGGCGGAAAGGAGTGGCACAGCATCCAATTAGACATGGAACTAAGTGTACAAAGCTACAAAGAGACCCAGATGAAGGCATCCAAGTGAATAAACAGTAAAAATTTGGCTGATGAAGATCCCATAAGCTAAGAAAATGCTAGTTTTCATTTTTTTTTAATGCAAACTCATGAGTCTTTGCTAGTTGAGCTATGTTTAATGTATTATGAGGGTTAACATTTTAAAATTCATGTTTGCAAATTTGTTATACACAATAATAAAAGCAGAAAATGTTGGAAACACTCAGCAGATCACACATCATCTGCAGAAAGAGAAACAAAGTTAACTTTCCAGGTTGAAGACTCTTCGTTGTGCTAATGAAACAGCTTGTTACAAGTCTTAAATACAATTGTGAATATGTTATTGTGCGCAATAGGGTTTGTGAATATAAATATGTTACCTGTGGACAGATCTTATTTGGAGTACAATCTGTATTAAAGTTCTTGTAATGTAGAAATATTCACATTAATATTTTAAATTATGTAAGTCTGTATTGACTTATCAATGTAACTGTATTAATTTGCACAGCTTCGTTCACTTCTTTCTTTTTAAAGGGGTGTATATTGTTGTATGTCAGTTATGTGCTAAGAGAGGTGCCACATTTTGGTGGTGGGTTGTTATTGCCTTAAGATTTTGTGTCATATTACTATCTTGTTGCATTGTTTACTTCATGTTTGCAACTCAGTTAAAACAAAAAGGCTGTGTACATTTGATCCTCTCAGTTACATGGAGCTTATGTAAACTTCAACAAAAAGAATCTGTAATATACTAAGAGAAACAACACCTAACCCAAACAATGCCCCACTTTAAGTGTAGTCACTATTCCATTGTACAAAAGGTGACAGCAAATTCCCATAAACAGCAATGTGATAATGATTGGGCAATCAGTTTAAGATCATTAGTTTCCTAATGTCTATAACTAGTGCTTATTCACCACTCTTTGCACAAGGATATTAATGACAATGTAATTCAAATAGACGTGATCTGCACTAAACATATTAGTTACATTTATCCAAGTATCTCCATGATAAGTTAAAGCTATGAAAAGCCAATTACAAATTGACTAATGATAATGAATTTGAAGTACCTTGTCAATCTGATGCTGATGGATTGATGCTTTGAATGATTGTTCTACATCCTGATATTCTTTGGATTGCTTTTGCAGCTCCACAGATTTATATTGTAAGTTTTGCATGTCATCCCAATGCGTTGGAAGGCTAATAGTTCCTGCAGATGTATCAAATGAATCATAATAATTACCTTTGTTCAAATGTTAGTCAATTGTAGCTTTAGCTCATCAATGATAAACATATTAAACCAAGGATAATTTTCCACTTTAAGCATCCAATGCTATCATCAAGCACTGCCAGATTAGCTGTCATACAAGATACTGATTAAAGATTCACTAATGTAAAGATATGGTAACTTTTGAGAAAAGCCCTTGAGGAAACCTTTTGTCCTAATTGCTTACAAATGCACAAATGATGGCATCTACTGGAAGAATCAAATTATTTGTCCAAACTGCTGTAGTCAAACATAATGAACACATTTTTCAGCACTTTTTGCTGACCAAATAAATGTTTGCAAAATACTTTTTAAACAAAAAAAACTGATTCAATGAATACATTGGTCTAACATCTCCAGCTCAGAATAACACCCGAGTACACCAGCCAGATACAGTAAGTTAAATTTAAAGCACAAGCAATTCGTAGTGCTCAAGAATGTCAATCTGGCTCTCAATGGCAAAACAACATCATTTAATAAACATTTTAACAGAGCTAAACATTAAGAGACATTATGGCAGAAATTCAAAATCTTGCTCAAAAAAAGTGGGTATTAAGCAGCACTTTAAAAGGAAGAGAGACAGAGCTTTTGCGGCAGGAACTTGTAGAGCTTGAGGCTACAAATATTGGAGTGTTTTTCCTCTCTCCATAGTGCACCATGACCTGCTGGGCACATCTCACACTTTTTCCACATTCCTTCATCTATGTTCTTACTCACCTGTTAGCTTTTTCAATTTTTATCTCTCCTTTAACCCATCTACCAAATGACTTCTACAGCTTGCCTCCATCCCAGACACCACTCTGTCTATTCACCCTCCCTCACCTTCTTTGTAACTTAAAACTAACTTGTTTTCTTTCTTTCCCAATTCTGATAAGGGGTCTTCAACCTGAAACGTTAATTGTTTCTCCTTCCACAGATGCTGCCTGACCTACTGAGTGTTTCCAACATTTTCAGTTTTAATTTCAGATTTTCATAATCTGTAGTTTCTTGTTTTTAACTTATAGAAAGATATGGATGGGTTTGGTGAGCGGGCAAAATGTTGGCAAATAGAATATAATGTGGGAAAATGTGAAGTTGTTCATTTTGAAAGGAAGAACAAAAGAACACTATCATTTAAATAGAGAAAACTGCAGAACAAAGAAATTTGGGTTCCTAGTGCATGAAACCTAGAAAGCTAGTGTACAACTGCAGCAGGGAATGGGGAAGATTCATGGAACAGAGACACAGAGCAATACAGCAGGGATACAGGCCCTTCAGCCCACCAAGTCCCTGCTGACCAGGTGCCCACCCAGCTCATCCCAATTTCCTGCGTTCAGCCCATCTCCCTTTAAGCTCCACCCCTACATGTATCTATCCAAGTGCTTCTTAAATTATACTATTGTACCTGCCTCAATCACTTCCTCTGGCAGCTCATTCTATATGCTCACCAGCCTCCGTGCAAAAAAAAGTTGCCTCTCGGGTCCCTTTTAAATCTTTCCCCTCTCACCCTAAATCTATGCCCTCTCATTTTGGACTCCCCTACCCTGGAGAAAAGTCTGCTACCATCCATCTTATCTATGCCTCTCATAATTTTAAACACATCTATAAGGTCACCCCTCGTTCTCCTACGTTCCAAGGAATAAAGACCTAGCCTGGCCAACCTCTTCCTATAACTTAGGCCCTCTAGTCCTGGCAACATCCTCAAATCTTTTCTGCACTCTTTCCAGGTTAACCACATCTTTCTCATAACAGGGTGACCAAAACCGTACACAGCAGTCCAAGTGCGGCCTCATGAGCAACTTATACAACTGCAACATAATGTCCCAACTCCTACACTCAATGCGAAACAAAGGGCTGCAGATGCTGGAGTCTAGATGAAAAACACGATGATGCTTAGTTACTTCAGCATCATCGTGTTATTCATCTCCTGCTGAATTCCTCCAGCATCATAGTGTTTTTTCTCCTATACTCAATGCTTAGCCATTATTTCAGAGGGGTTGGAGTAGAGAAGCACTGATGTACAAAGGGATCTTGGGGTACAAGTCCCTGAAAGTGGCAACACAAGTAGATAGGGTGGGAAAGGCAGCATACAGCGTACTTGCCTTCATCAGTTGGAGTATTGTGTGTAATTCTGGATGTGGAGGCTTTGGAAAGGGTACAGAAGAGGTTCACCAGGATGTTGCCTGGATTAGAGAGCATTAGCTATAAGGAGATGTTGGACAAACTTGGGTTGTTTTCTCTGTAGCATCGGAGGCTGAGGGCTGACCTGATGGAAGTTTATGAAATCATGAGAGGAATAGACAGGGTAGATAGAGTCTTTTTTCCCCAGGATAGAAATGCCAAATGAATAACTTTAAAGGTGAGAGAGGGAAAAGTTTAAAAGAATATTTAAGAGAATTTTTCTTTAAACCCAGAGAGTAGTGGGTGTCTGGAATGTGCTGCAGGGGAAGTGGTGGAAGCAGATACAACAGCAACTTCTCGGAGGCTTTTAGACAGGCAAATGAACAGACAGGGAATGGAGGTATATAGAACATGTGCAGGCAGATGGAATTAATTTAATTTGGCATCATGGTTGGCACAGACATTGTGGGCTGAAGGGTCTGTTTCTGTGCTGTACTTTTCTATGTTCTGGAAAGGTAGGGCATTCTTACTGCAACTGCAATTGGGGGCGTAGTGGACAGTGAAGAAGGCTATCAAAGCTTGCAAAGTGATCTGGACCAGCTGGGAAATGGGCTCAAAAATGGCAGACGGAATTTAAAACTTTAAAAAAAGAGTTTATTTATACAGCACAGTAACAGGCCCTTATGACCCAATGAGTCTGCACTGCCCATTTAAACCCATGTTAACCTATCTGTGTCTTTGGAATGTGGGAGGAAACCGGAGCACCTGGAGAAAACCCATACAGACAAGGGGAGAACAATCAAACTCCTTGCAGATAGAGAGTGCATTACAAGTGTGAGGTGGTGCACTTTGGGATGACAAACTAGGGTAAGACTTGCAGTGACTGGTAGGGTACTGACGCATGCAGAAAAAAAAGGGACCTGGGAATACAGAGCCATAATTCCTTGAAAGTGGCATCACAGGTAGATAGGGTCGTAAAGAGAGCTTTTGGCACTTTGGCCTTCATAAATCAGGGCACTGAGTACAGGAGTTAGGATGTTATGTTGAAGTTGTATAAGATGTTGGTGAGGTTAAATTTAGAGTATTGTGGGCAGTTCTGGTCACCTACCTACAGGAAAGATATCAATAAGCTTGAAAGAGTGCAGAGAAGATTTACACAGATGTTGCTGGGACTTGAGGACCTGAGTGAGTTAAAGGGAAAGGTTGAATAGGTTAGGACTTTATCCCCTGGAGTGCAAGAGAAAAAGGGAAGACCTTATAGAGGTATACAAAATTATGAGGGGTATAGATAGGGTGAATGCATGCAGGCTTTTTTCCCCTCAGGTTGGGTGAGACTAGAACGAGAGGTCATAGGTTTAGGGTGAAAGGTGAAATATTTAAGGGGAATCTGAGGGGGAACTACTTCACTCAGAGGATGGTGCGAGTGTGGAATGAGGTGCCAGTGGAAGAGGTGGATGCAGGTTCAATTGTAACAACTAAGAGAAGTTTGGATAGGTGCATGGATGAGAGAGGTATGAAGGGCTATGATCCGGGTACAGGTAGATGGGACGAGGCAGAAAACCAGGCTGGCATGGACTAGGTGGGCTGAAGGGCCTGCTTCTGTGCTATCATGCTCTTTGACAGCACAAGGCACTAGTGAGACCACATCTGGAGTACTACAATAATTTTGATACTCCTGTTTGGGGAAAAATGTTAATTTATTTGAGGCAGTTCAGAAAAGGTTGAGTTTATTGTCATATGCACAAGTATATGTACGCATGGGTGCAAATGAAAAACTTACTTGCAGCAGCATCACAGGCACATAGCATCAGATAAACAGCGTTCACGAGAAAAACATAAATTAAACATATTATACTCAATTTTTACAAGAAAGAATGCAATTATAACAAAAAGAAAGTCAATTTTAGTGCTATATGATCATAGTATTGCTAATACTGTAGTGATTAGTGTTGTGCCAGCTGGTTCAATAACCGAATGGTTGAAGGGAATTAATTGTTCTTGAACCTGGTGGTGTGGGACTTCAGAAGGACTGTCCTACAAGGATAAATAGGTTGGGGGTTTACTCAGAAGGGTTTAGAAAAATGAGAGGCAACCATATTCAAACACATTAGATTCTGAGAGTAATTACCAAGATGTCTCCTCTCATGGGAGCCTCCAGAGGGCATAATCTCAGAGTGTTAGCCATCTGAGACAGAGATGAGGAAAAAATTTCTCAGTTGGTTGCGAGTCTTTGTTTCTTTCCAGAGAGAATTATTAGGGCAGAGTCCCTGGGTATATTTAAGGCTGAACTATTTCTAATCCACAAGGGAAGCAAGCATTATGAGGAGAGGGCAGGACAATGAACTTAAGGATTGTCAGATCCGACATGATTTTATTGAATGCCAGAGCAGCCTTGAGCAGCTGAATGGCCTATTCCCATTCTCACTTCTTACGATCTTAACCAGAAGCCAGAAGAGATGAGCAGGCACATGTTAACAATTGAATGAATCCTTATGAAAATTTAGGTGAAGGGCTGGTAAGTTTTGGATCACCTGAAGTTCTCAGAGAGTGGAACATTGAGACCAGCCTGGAAAGCCTCAGAATGATAAAGTTAATGGCACAGATGAGGGATTCAGCAGCAGGTGAGCAGAGGCAGAGCTGGGTGATGTTGCAGCAAACTAGCCAGTCTTAGTGATGACATGGATATAAAAATCTAGTACATATAATCACACCAAGATTGCAATATTCTGGTTTGGTATTCGAGTTACTGGCAAGGGAACTAAATTTGTAAGAGGGACCAGAGACAGTGGTTTTGTTTTTTTCCAGTATTTAGTTGGAGAAAATGTTATACTGGATGAGTTGAAATTATGAACAAAAAGTCTGACAATTCAAGAACTGTTACTTACAAATTTATCCCACATCATTATTGCAAAATATGCCATAACTATGTTAGAATGTTGCATTCTACATCTGAAATTCATTCCATTGAAGTAAACAGAACAAACTTTGGAGCGTAGCAGTTAGCACGACGCTATTACAGCGCCAGTGATCGGGGTTCGATTCCCGTCGCTGTCCGTAATGAGTTTGTACGTTCTCCCATGTCTGCGCGGGTTTCCGCCGGGTGCTCCGGTTTTCTCCCACATTCTAAAGACATACAGGTAGGTTAATTTTTTTGGGGGGTTTAAAATGGGCAGCGTGGACTCGTTGGGCCGAAGGGCCTATTACCACGCTGTAAATAAAATTATAAATTAAATGTGCTGATATGACTAATGCAGGATGAATACCAGGCAAGTGAAAGACAACAAGAATTGAAAGTATTGGTGGAATTGAGCTGTGAACAAATGAGCTCTTCAGAGTGAATTGAGACTGCCCAAATTAACATCACGTAGTTATTTCTTTTGTATTTTATTACCAAAAAACAATCATCTATTTCATCTTGTGGAAAAATAATGAATAGGAATGCAAAAGATACATGTAAATTAAGTAAAATGAGAAACTTTACCTTCAGTTTTTGAAATCCTTTTCAAATTCATTGTATTTCTTCCATGGACCTTTGCAGTAAACTTTCTCAAATCCACCTCACATTGCTTGCTGCAAAATTCAATAGTAACTGAAGGCATGCCTTTAATGACTGCCCGTTCCAGTTTGAGGTTTGTAGCACTGTCAAATGGTATGAATTGAGTGCCATCTTGAAACTGCCATTCAACCAAATTTTTGGTAAGTTCCTCATTTCTTCTTTCAGATTCCTTTTCTCTGAAGCACTCAATCATCTCCTGAATTTTAGAAAAGGCAGTCAGAACACCATTTGTGGGACCACAGATTTTGATCTGAGCTCCAGATCGGTTGCGTTGTAGTACCAATATTATTTGCAGACTTTTCTGAAGACGATTTAATTCTTTATATTCTTTTTCAGAAAATTCAAACAGACAGCTACTAGTGATGACTTCTTCACGCTGCTCCTCTGAAAGTAACTTTTCCATCCAGGATATAGTATTTTCAACTGTTTGCATACTAATTCCACAGACCTCAAAATGAGCTGGCTCAATCTCATCTTTGAATTCAATATTGTCTTCAGCAAAGGATTCTTTATTCTCTTTCTTAGGTTCCCCAAACAAGACTGATGTAACTGCATCTAATATTAGCAGAAAAAAAATATTCATAATAATGATACAAAAGGATTTTATACAGAGGATACGCAAAATAGAAACAGGATATATGTCATAACCAGTCCACATCAACATATGCTCTGCTTAATATTCCTCTCTTTCTTCATTTAAATTTATAAACATCATCTTCTACTCCCTCTCCCTCCTTGGCTTTTCCAACTTTCCTTTAATGTATCTGTGCTGTTCACTTCAACCATTTGCTTTGGTAGCAAGTTTCACGTTCTCATCAATGTATGAACATAGACACTACAGCACAGGCCCTTTGGCCCACAACGCTGTGCCGACCCTTCTCTCCCAAATGTTAACCCTTCCCTCCCATTTCTCTATTATTCATGTGTCTATCTAAGAGTCTCTTACATGTCCCTAATATATCTGCCCCCACAACCTCTGCCGGCAGTGCATTCCACGCACCCACCACTCTCTGTGTAAAAAAAAAACTTACCTCTGACATTCCCCTTATACTTTCCTCCAAACACCTTAAAATTATGGCCTCTCATGTTAGCCATTGTCGCCCTGGGAAAAAGTCTCTGACTGTCCACTTGATCTATGCCTCTTATCATCTTGTACACCTCTATCAAGTCACCTCTCATCCTCCTTCTCTCCAAAGAGAAAAGCCCCAGCTCACTCAACCTATCCTCATAAGACATGCTCTCCAATCCAGGCAGCATCCTGGTAAATCTCCTCTGCACCTTCTCTAAAGCTTCCACATCCTTTCTATAATGAGGCGACCAGAACTGAACATAATAACTCCAAGTGTAGTCCAAACAGAGTTCTTTCGAGCTGCAACATTACTTGGCAGCTATTGAACTCAATACCCTGATTAATGAAGGCCAACACACCATACGCCTTCTGAACAACCCTATCAACCAGCACAGCAACCTTGAGGAATCTATGGACATGGACCCCAAGATCCCTCTGTTCCTCCACGCTGCTTAGAGTCCTGCCATTAACCTTGTATTCTACCTTCAAATTTAATCTTCCAAAGTGCATCAGTTCACACTTTTCTGGTTGAACATCTGCCACTTCTCAGCCCAGGTTTGCATCCTATCAATGTCCTGTTGTAATCTACAGCAACCTTTTACACTATTCACAACACCACCAACCTTTGTGTCATCTGCAAACTTACTAACCCACCCTTCCACATCCTCATCCAAGTCATTTATAAAAATCACAAAGAGCAGGGGTACCAAAACAGATCCCTGCAGAACACCACTGGTCACTGACCTCCAGGCAGAATACATTCCATCTACCACCACCCTCTGTCTTCAATGGGCAAGCCAATTCTGAGTTCACACAGCTAGGTTTCCCTGGATCCCATGCCTCCTGACTTTCTGAATGACCCTTCCATGAGGAACCTGATCAAACAGCACACCACATCCACTGCTCTACCTCCATCAATGTGCCTTGTCACATCCTCAAGGAATTCACTCAGGCTCATGAGGCATGACCTGCCCTTCACAAAGCCATGCTGACTGTCACTAATCAGCCTATGCTTCTCCAAATGCCCATAAATCCTGTCTCTAAAGCATCTTCTTCAGTAATTTGCCCACCACTAAAGAAAGACTCACTGGTCTGTAATTCCCAGGGTTATCCATACTCCCTTTCTTAAACAAAGGAACAACATTTGCCACTCTCCAATCATCCGGCGCTACTCCTGTGGCCAGTGAGGACACAAGGATCATCGCCAAAGGCGCGGCAATCTCTTCCCTCGCTTCCCGTAATAACCTTGGATATATCCTGTCTGGCCCCAGTGACTTATCTATCCTAATGTTTTTCAAAAGTTCCAGCACATCCTCTTTCCTCACATCGACATGACCTAGTATATCAGCCTGTCATATGCCATCCTCACAAATGTCAACGTGTCTCTCACTGGTGAATAATGAAGCAAAATATTCATTAAGGACCTCCCCTACCTCTGCTGACTCCAGGCATGTTTCCTCTTTTATCCCTGATCAGTCCTACCCTCACTCTAGTCATCCCCCTATTCTTCACATATGTGTAGAACACCTTGGGATTTTCCTTAATCCTACGTGCCAAGGACTTCTAGCTCTCCTAAGTTCATTCTTAAGCTCCGTTCTGGCTACCTTGTAACTCCCCATAGCCCTGTCTGATCCTTGCTTTCTAAACCACAGGCAAGCTTCTTTCTTCTTTTTGACAAGATATTCTACGCCTCTCGTCAACCGTGGTTCCTTCACTCTACAATCCCTACCCTGCCTCAATGGGACAAACTTATCCAGAAGCCCATGGAAGTACTCCCTAAACAACCTCCACATTTCTGCTGTGTACTTCCCCAAGAACATCTGTTCCCAATTTACGCTCCCAAGTGCCTGCCGAATAGCTTCATGATTCCCCCTCCCCCAGTTAAATACTTTCCCACATTGTCTGCTCCTATCCATCTCCAAGGCTATGGTAAAGGTCAAGGAGGTATGCTCTCCCACCGAGAGATCTGAAACCTGATCAGGCTCATTGCCAGAATGGCCTCTCCTCTAGTCGGCCTGTCCACATACTGTGGCAGGAATCCTTCCTGGACACACCTAACAAACTCTTCCCCATCTATCCTCTTTACACTAAGGAGGTGCCAATCAATATCAGGGAAGTTGAAATCACCCATGACAACAACCCTGTTATTTTTGCACCTCTCCAAAATCTGCCTCCCAATCTGCTCCTTGGTGTCTCTACTGGTATTGGGGGGGTCTATAGAGTGATCACTCCCTTCCTGTTTCTGACTTCCACCCACACTGACTCAGTGGACGATCCCTCCAGGACATCCTCCCTTTCTACAGCTGCGACACTGTCCCTGATCAGCAAAGCCACTCCCCCACCTCTTTTAAATCCATCCCCATCTCTTTTGAAACATCTAAAACCCGGAATATCCAGCAGCCCTTCCTGCCCTTGTGACAGCCAAGTCTCTGTAATGGCCACAATGTCGTAGTTCCATGTACTTACCCATGCTCCCAGTTCATCACCCTTGTTCCTGATACTTCTCACATGAAAGTAGACACACTGCAGCCCGTCCAACTGACTGTAAATTTGCCCTTTCAAATGCCTATCCTTCCTCAGTCTTTCTACACTCTGCATCTACTTGTACACTAAATGCACCAACCTCTGACCTATCACTCTGGTTCCTATCCCCCTGCCAAACTAGTTTAAACCCTCCCCAACAGTTCTAGCAAACCTGCCTGCAAGAATATTGGTTCCCCTCCAGTTCAGGTGTAACCTGTTCATTTTGTACAGGTCATACCTTCCCCAGAAGAGATCCCAATGATCAACAAATCTGAAACGCTGCCCCAATTCCTCAGCCACACATTCATCTGCCAAATTATCCTATTCTTACCCTCACTGGGCACGTGGCACAGGCAGCAATCCAGAGATTACTACCCTTGCGGTCCTGCTTTTCAGCTTCCTACCTAGCTCCCTATATTTCCTCTTCAGGACCTCATCTCTTTTCCTGCCTATGTCATTGGTACCAATATGTACCACAACCTCTGCCTGTTCACCCTCCCCCTTCAGAATGCTGTGGACCCGATCCAAGACGTCCCTGACCCTAGCACCCAGGAAGCAACATACCGTCGTCCGGGAGTCTCTTTCATGTCCACAGAATCTCCTGTCTGCCCCCCCTACTATGGAATCCCCTATTACTACAGCTCTCCTCTTCTCCCCCCTTCCCTTCTGCGTCACACAACCAGGCTCAATGCCAGAGACCTGGTCACTTTGAGTTTCCCCTGGTAGGTCGACCCCCCCCAACAGTATCCAAGGCGGTATACCTGTTATTGAGGGGAATGGCCACACTTCCTGCCTATTCTCTGTCCTTCTCCTGACAGTCACCCAGTTACCTGCCTCCTGCAGCTTTGGAGTGATTGCCTCCCTGTAGCTCCTATCTATGAACTCTCAGTATCCCGTAAGAGCTGAAGGTCATCCAGCTGCAGCTCTAGTTCCGTAACACGGTCTGTAAGGAGCTGCAGCTGGATGCACCTCGTGCAGATGTAGTTATTAGGAAGACGGGATGCCTCCCAGAACTTCCACATCTCACAAGAGGAACACACCATTGACCCTGGAGCCATTCTAACTACTCTGGCCTGGCACTAAAGGAAACACCAAAGCAATAAAGAATGAAACTGACCAGAGACTTACCTTTACCTCTTCTTGCCATAGCCTCTTGAGCCAAAGCATCAGTCCCCCACTCTAACACTGGTCCACTCACACAACGGCCGCTCCACTTATACCTACCTTCCTCTTATTTGCTGCTGTTTATCAGCCAATCACCTGGTAACAATTTGCAAATGTGCCTCATTTAGACTCTTGCAAGGTGAAACTCACAAGCACATGCACAGACTCTTTTCTTTTCAAAGGACCCACTCCAACTCCCGACTCTGCAAGGTGAAATTCACCAGCTCAGGCAGAGATTCACCTCTTTTCAAAGGTCCCGCTCCAAATTTCGCTCCATCTCCTGACTCTGCAAGATGAAACTCAAGCACACGCACAGAGACTCACCTCTTTTCAAAGGTCCCGCTCCAAATTTCACTCCAACTCCCGACTCTGCAAGGTGAAACTCACAAGCACACGCACAGAGACTCACCTCTTTTCAAAGATCCCGCTCCAAATCCCGACTCTGCAAGGTGAAACTCAAGCACACGCACAGAGACTCACCTCTTCAAAGATCCCACTCCAAATCCCAACTCTGCAATGTGAAACTCACAAGCACACGCACAGAGATTCACCTCCTTTCAAAGATCCCGCTCCAAATCCCGACTCTGCAAGGTGAAACTCACAAGCACAAGCACAGAGACTCACCTCTTTTCAAAGATCCCGCTCCAAATCCCGACTCTACAAGGTGAAACTCATTGTAAAATCTCCACTCATCATATTATGGTGGCTTCCAATTATGTTCTTCTGCACAAATGAAAATATTCTCTCCATGTCCACTGCATCAAAACCCTTCGTAATTTTAAAAATCTCTGTTAGGTTACCCCTCAGCCTGTTGTCTTTTCCTGGTATATATACCCCTATTTTTCTGGTTCTATCCTTATATATTTTCTTTTTGTCCTCTTCAGCGTCTTTACATCCTTTCTACAATACCTAGAACTCTACAGAGTAATCTTGAGCGTGGTCTGACTATGGTTCAATATAGGATTAGCATAATATCCCTACTTTTTAATTCCATCCTTGTAGAAAAAGATCCTAGTCCTTTGTTTGCTTTTTCACGATCTCTGTTGGAAATTTTGGTGATGGGGAATTTGGATTATGTGATCCTTTTGTTTCTTCACTCCAAGTAGTTACTGACTGCTTTATTCTTCCTGCTAAAATCTATTGCTGCACTTACTATTTACAGTTCCAGGTTCTATATTGTAGAAAGCATATAGTGGCACTGAAAATGATGCAGAGAAAGTTTGTAAGGATGGAGCCAGAAACACAAGGGTAGAGATTTCAGTAATTGATGAACATTTGACAATAATCTGCCTTATTTACAAGTTTATGAATGTCCTCCAATTTTGTAAGAGTGCTCATCAGTACTGATTATCCACAATCCCCCATTTTCTGCCTCCATTTGGTATCAACTTCAAGTTTAGCAATTGTATTTTTGATTCCTAAATCTAAACCGTTAATGCAAACTGTAAGCAGTAGTTATCGCAATACTATTCTTAGGAATGCCACTACCTAATTTCTCAGCTTTGAACAATTGCCCTTTACACCCACTATTTGCTTTTCCTCCTGACATCAGACAGAAAACTTTTCTTTTGCTTGTTCTCTGAATCTGCATTCCCTGACCTTAGGCACTAGGTATTGTAGCGACACCTTTTCAAAAGGTTTTGAAAATTTAAACAAAATACGTCTACTACATATCTATTTGTCTTGTGCCTTTGTTACCTTTTTAAGCAAGATTTTACTTTTGAACTCCACGCTGACTATTCACTATTTCTCGTTTCTAAATTTTTGTTCATTAACCGCTCTTATAGGGGTTCCATTCTTTTACCTACATTCAATATTAATCTGACTGGTCTATAATTCTCTGCACATGTTCCATTCCTCATCTTAAATACAGATATTACATTGGATTTCACTAGGCCTCTGACAATATATTTTTCATACAATAAATTATTATATATGTATAATAATGTCTTTAGTGTCTATCTAAAGATTCTTTTAAAATGCATGATGCAAACCATTCAAAGCTGTTTTATCTTATTTGAATTTTATTAGTTTATGTAATAAATCCTCTATTTCTATTTTAAATGCATTTATCTCATTTCTCATTTTAGTACAAAATATATTCTTCTTTGTAAAATGTCTGATACGTACGTGTAAATCTTTTCAGCATAGATCCATTTTCTGGAAAATTAGATTCTTCACGCTTTTTCATGCTGCTATGAAATGCACTTAACATTTGAGGTTGAAAAATTACGATGCGAATCTTCTGCAAGGAAGGCGAAGGTTTCTTCTTTATAAACTCAATGACTGAATCAATCATTGCATCAGCAACCTGGGAAGGGTTGAGCCGTCCTTGTCCTATTGATTGGGGTGTAAAAGGTTTTAAAATTTACACATACAATTTGGCCTTCTAGTCATGATTAACACTATTCATTGACTAAAGACCTAATTTCATTCAAATTTTTTCTGTGCCAATATAGAAACATAGAATTTAGGAGCATGAATAGGCCATTTATCCTTTCAAGACTGCTTCTCTATTCAATACAATTATGGTATCCCATTCCTGGTTTCTCTCCAAATCATTTGATTGACAGCAATGTCCAGGATTCTGACTTTAATTTTTTTTTAACCTTATCAGTTCATGGCCCACGAAACTAAAAAAAACTCAATCTCAAGCTCATTTTCAGACCCAACAGCCTTTCCATTATAATGATCCATAAATTCATTCTCACATCTGCCTCGGAATTCATCTATATAGTTGAACCAAATTAAAGACACAACCCATGTATATGGATAACTCTTGTCTTAATCTGGATATTAACCATATTTTTGGCTCTACTCAATATATAATGAAACCCAAAGAGGAGTGGTGAATAAAAAAAGTTGAGGAAAATTCCAACCTGTTCCAACGGCAGGGAAAGCAACCGAAGAGAAATGTTGTTGTTCACATGCCTGAAGAACTACACCAACAGCAGCTTTGATTTGATTTGGATCTGTTTGTCCAATCATATGAATTATACTTTGACACCGTAGCTTTCCTGGATTTGTTATTATTATTGTACTGTTTGCTTGTAAGCCTATGAATTAAAGGGAGAATTACTTCATCTATTTTTTGCATGGTCATTATATAAATAACAATGCCATTAACACTAAATACTTCAGTCCAGTAATATTTGAATAGATGTCTTTTAAGAAAATCTGTGGCACTCATGCCACTTTACATCCTCATCACCCATTTACTTGCTGAACAACACTAGCTCCCTGTTCCACAATGTGTAGATTTAAATTTTTTATTTGAATGCATGAATTCTTGCATGATCTCACCCCCTCCACCTCTGTAGCATTCTCCAGACAAACAGACATACAAAAGCTCAGCATTCCTCCAGCTCTTGAACCTTGCACATCATTCACCCCGCCATTGCTGAATGTACCCTGCAGAATTTATGGAATTCTTTCTCTAAACCCTTCCACCAGTTCTCATCCAATTCACTTTTTAAAACCTGCTTATTTAACCACGTTTTTGGAATATTTCCTTCTTTGACCCCTGTCCATTATTATCCAATTATGCATCTACAGAAGGGCAAATTAAATGTTCCTTGTAGCAGCAAGGAATGAGGAAATTCACTGCGGAAGCTGGTGCATTAGGAAACCAAGACACATTCCTGGGTTTGGGATACAGTGGAGGGGCTTTGAAGTATTTAGGAAGGGTCCTCAGGTCTGGGAGCATTAGAAGCCCTGGAATAAGATAGCTTTGATATTCTTAACTTGATATGAACAATGAAAAAAATTTGGAAAGGGCAGTGGAATGAAATCCTGGCATGAGGACATCCGAAATCTATAGTTTAGAAGCATTAGGAAAAACAAAGTTTGAGGGTAATTTGGGACAAAATTCATGAAGAATGGTCTTGGAAAATATGGTTTCATTTAGAATGTCAAGCCTCTCTTCTGCCTCCTCTGTTTCCTTTGTCCTGCCTCCTCTCCTGACCCACATGGAACTGTTTTGGCAGCTCCATCAATACTTCTTCCATAATTAGACAGGTATTTTTTCAGTATTATAATACTGCCTGATAATCTTGTATAAAATCCTTGTCTTTGATTTAGTATAATATTTTGTCAACTAGAAGCTCCAGCTTAATACTATAAAGTTGAAATTCCATTGTACATTGTAGGTGGAAAGGCAAAGAGATTGTTGTGGTGGGAGCTGCATGGATCTGTGAAAGAAAACAAATTCCATACCTTTTAGTTGGCACTCAGCTTGCACAGTTGGACCAGCAGCATCTAAAATTGCCTTGGACACACCTGAAATTAAATTGCAAATGAAATGATTAAATTAAAAAAAAAGAGAATACTTCTCATCCAGTAATTGATCGTTTTCATTGATCTGTGTAACAAAATTACTGTGTAACAAAATGTGCATAAATTGGCACAGGTCTAAACCTAATTAACAGTATTGCTGGTAGATTAATTCCAATAATAAACAGGTATGTCTCTGTATCATAAATGCAAGTTGTCTCTTCTTATTGTCTCAATTTTTATTTTTCATTTTTGACAAAATGAATTGTGATGCTTTATTGTCAACCAGAAAAGCCCAGAATTTGCTTTCAACATGGTGTCTGCTGGTTACCTCACTGACATTTACTTTTGGGCATTTTGTAAGCTTGTGAAATCCCCACCAGTCTGGTATCTGTTCCATTGTAGCATTGTCCATGGGGCATCATTTCCTTGGGGAAAGAAACACGAAGACACTCCGACCAATTGGACCGAAGTATCCTCAGTGGCACAATGACTGCCTTACAGCTCCAATGAGCTTTGTTCAATCCTGACCTCAGGTGCCACCTGTGTGGAGTTTACACATTCTCCCTGTAACTGCACGGGTTTCCTCCAGGTGCTCAGGTTTTCTCCATGTCAAAAGTATGCAGCTTGGTAAGTTAATTAGCCACTGTAAATCCCCATAGCATTTTGGTGAGTGATGAGAATGTGGAGAGAATAAAATGGGTTATAATAGTGTTGGATTAGGGTCCAGATTGTTGGTTTATTTTGCTTTTCCTTGTAGTTTTAGCTTTATTATGTGTTTGTATAATCATCTGTTTGTCCTTACACTTTTAGTAACTTGTAGTATATTTGGTTCTATACTTCTGTAATTTCTTTGTCTGCAGAGCTGAAGTGTGACTCAGAGAGTACCCGTTCACAAATTCCTTATCAGACCAGTTTGCAGTATAAAGGGAGAGCATGTGTTCAAGTTCTTTGTTACTTCGTTTTACTTGCCTCGCTTGCTGGTACAGGCTGACCCTGTCTGACCTGTACTATGGTGAACATCTAATAAAATGGCTGAAACCATAAGATTTGCACCTCATTCTAGACTTCTGAAGAACCTTCTTCGACAACATCATCTCCAGATCTAACAGTAGTATTGGTGTAAAAGAAAATGGGTGCTTGATAGTCGGCGTGAACTTGATGGGCTGAAGGGCCTGTTTCCATGCAGTGTTTATGACTCTATGAAATAGGCAAAGCCCAAACTACAACATATAAAGTAGGAACTCAAAATTGAAATTAAATCATATACTGAAAGTGAAATATAGGCAGGGAAATGGAGACGGGATAACAAAAGTGACAAAAGGAACAGACTAAATTTGCTTAAAAACTCTTTCAATACCAATTTTTTCCCCCAAATGAGATGACACTTGCATAAAATTCATACCCAAGATCAGAGAGTTTCTGCAGCAGCAATTATAATTCACTAAAAAATTCCCTTGATCCCAAATGCATTAGACCTAACTTTTTAAAGTAACCTTTAGTAGGGAAGATTAGCAATTACCCCATTTCATGTCTTTGCAGTGCATTAAATGCTAGGTCTGTCAATGTCTGTCTGTACTGACTGCAATAGGGGATCTGTGGAGGACCAGGGCATTCCTAACAACACATCTGGATTTTCCCCATTTAACCACATCTGCACAGATGGGAAAAGCTGCAATAACAGCAAGACACCATTTTACAAATGCAGTAAAATACAGTCAATTCTTAGTGAATAAAACCAATGTAAAAGTTAAAGGAATTAGATTCTTCTCCAAATTAATATTTAACAATGTGTTGAAATACCTGATTTTAGTGTAAATGTTTTATTTGATGAGTTAACAATGGCATCTGTTGTCTCCTCTGTTATGTCTCCTGATACGACTTGTAGTAAAATTGGTCCTACTTGCATTTCAGCCTGATCAGGTGTAGGAGAAGACATTTTTCCAAACAAAAGACCTGTAAAAAGGTTCCAAGATATTTTTGCAATTATACATTTGTTCCTAGAACATTTTCTTTTACTAATCAAAGCAAACAGTCTTTAGAAATATATGATAATACATTGCATATGCAGCCCTGGCACTTTTTGACATCAGGTATTGCAAGGTTGAGACCTCCTGACAAAAAGGTGGATGGAGAGAGTAAATATTCAAGGTGCTGGATGGGTTGCTTTCTCCTGAGTGTTGTTGAACTTCTTGCGCGTTGTTTGAACTGTAGCCTGACAGGGACCCAGAGATTATTCCACCATATTTCCAACATGTATTTTAAGTGCTGAAAAGGACTTGAGGATGCAGGAAGTGCATCACTCACTGTAGAATGCACATCCCCTGATCTTCAATACCCCAAGGATGAAGATGATACTTTCTCCTGAGTCAGCAACCTCAAAACCTGCTGTTCACAAATCCAGAAACTTTGTCTTTCAGGACTAAGTCAGCAAATTCAGAAATGATGATGAATATTCCAAGTCTCCCAACCATTCTGCATTCTTCTAACCCTCTTCTTCCATTTAATGTTTATCATGGAGGAGTACAGGCTCATCAGCCAAGGAAGGGCAGTAGGTCATAATCAACAGGAAGCTCCTTTGCTCATGTTTGATCTAATGTCTTGAGACTTTATGGGGTTTGTAGTCAATATTAAGGATTTACAAGGCCATTCTGCCACTGAGGTACCACTGCGCCGTTACCATTGCTAGGTTAGGGTACACCCTGATGGGTTGTGATTGTGGAGACTGCACAGTAGCAGAAATATATGACTCTGAGATTAAGACTATGTCAAACTATCACTGGATTAGTCTATGGGGCAATTCTTCCACATGTAGGGCAAGTCCACTACACAAATAGCTTAAAAATACTTCGCTGGGGATTAGGGTGGGTGGGGTTGGTTGGTAGTGGGTTCGGTTGGTGGTGGGTTCTTCTAGATTCCCAGCAAAGCTGTAGTAGGACACTCACATGTAACCCACATGTTACTGTGTTGACAATATGTTTAATGATGGGTAATTATAAAATTGGCATGATGATGCATGAATTCAATCTGAAGTTTTTCAAAATTTGAAAATGGACCTAAAGTACAAGACCAAAGAATGGAGAAGCAAACAGTTTAATACGTGTTTGGTCCAACAGATATCTACGGATTAATAAAGTACAAGTGAAAATGAATTGAGCATCAAGTTTAACTTTGTGGAAGCAAGCCTGAAAAGGACTCATGATTTTCCTGAACTCAAAAGATATAGTGGAGTATTTGTGAAAAGAAACCTCAGAGGAAGCCAAGAGGGAGCATTCAAAACATTTTTTATTAAAGCTTTAAATACTTGCAATCTAACAAAGGTGGAGAAAACCTGCAATTTGGTAACAAATTAAATGTTCATTATCTGTTTGTGGTCCATGCACATAAACAAATTCTAATCAGCATTTGCAATAAATAATGACCTACCTGTGGGTTTTGGCTGTTCAATGGGAACTGCAGTTTCTGGCTGCTTTGTGAAAGCTCTTTGGAATTCAGAAGACATTGCCTATACAACAAAACACTGTTAATATTCTGAGTAAAGCTCACAGAAACCAGAGTTTAATAATAAATTGCATAATGTTGGATAAAAAAAATGGAAATCGACTAAACAAAGACAGCTACTTGCATCGAGTCCCATAGTACTTGGCACTAATGTTATTTCTAATGTACAGCAAGTAGTAAAAGGTCATCAACCTGAATCATTGATTCAGTTTCCCTCTACAGATGCTGCCTGACTGGCTGACTTATTTCCATCATATTGTCTTTATTTCAGGTTTCCAACATGTGCAGTTATTTATTTTTTGGCCACAATAGCCATATCTACAACAGTACAGCAGAGGAACAGGCCCTTTGGCCCATGTTGTCTGTGCTGACCAAAGAATATTAGAAACAAAAGATGGGACAAATTTAAGATCAGTATTGCAATTAAGCATACAGTAAATTTAAAATTGAAAATTTTAAGCATCCTTCATGATTCAAAAGAATGCAACATATATCAGCACAAGTGGAATGCTACTGTTCAAAACTGGGATGACATTGTTAACATGGTTAGTAAGTTTGCAGAGGACACCAAAATTGGAGGTGTGGTGGACAGTGAAGACGGTTAAGATCACAGCAGGATCTAGGTGAACTGTGGAAGTGGGCCCTGGAATGGCAGATTGAATTTTACTCAGACAAGCGTTAAGTGTTGCATTTCAGTAAGTTAAACCAGGACTTACACAGCGAATGATAGGGCCCTGGAGAGTGTACATAGAATAGAGATCTAGGGGTATAAGTACATAGTTCCTTAAAAGTAGCAACACAGGTGGGCAGGGTGGTGGAGGAGGAGTTTGGCATGGTTGCCTTCATGAGTCAGGGCATTGAGTACAGGAGATGGGACATCATGTTGCCATTGTACAAGTTGTTGGTGAGACCACACTTGGAGTATTGTGTGCAGTTCTGGTCATCTAGCTATAGGAAGGATGCCATGAAGCTGGAAAAGGTATAGAAAAAATTCACGAGGATGTTCCCAGGACTAGAGAGGGGAAATTTTTTCCACACAGAGCGTGGTGAGTGTATGGAATGCGCTGCCAGAGGAAGCTGTACAGGCTAGTACAACTACAATGTTTAAAAGACATTTGGACAAGTACATGGTACATGGATAGAAAAGGTTTAGAGCCTTATGGGCAAAATGCAGGCAAATGGGACTAGCTCAGACAGATATCTTGTTCTGCATGGGTGAGTTGGGCCGAAGGGCCTGTTTTCTGTGCTGTACAACTTTCTTAAACTTTCTTAAATCACTCACAAGTGCATTGTGTACATTCTTGGTATAGTTCAAAGCACTTGAACAACAGTGCAAACAGAAAAAAAAACATTACTGGCAGTCTAAGTTACTGGCAGGCTTCACTGAGAATTAGGAGAAATAATGAATAAGTTTAATCTTCCAAATGTTTCTTGTTAATGACTCTAATCCAAGCAGTTGCAAGGTTGCGATAGGAAGAGATATTGAAAGTAAGAAACAAGAAAGGGAGTGCATCTCAGGTAAGATTTTATTTTTTTTTTAAGAAGAGTCTCTCTTTAAAGTTTAGTGCTTTGTAAAGAATTGAGGGTTGCAGGTATCATAATAATAAAAAAAACAAAAATGTAGGAATCCCATTTGAGATAAGAGGAGTAGATCTATTAACAGATGAGGAGAGTTAGGTTTGGATTCACCATAAATAATAGTGTCAGTAAAAAATAGCAAATCATCTGTTTAGAAGGTTTAAAAGAGAAAAAAAATTTAATTGTTTTTTTGAAAAATAACAAAATACAAAGCAAGAACGATGATGGAATGACTGACAATATATAATAAAAATAAAGCCCACATTAGCAACGTGGACAAAATGGAACAAAGATGTAAAAGAGTACTGAGAATTCTTGAGAAGTTGATAAGTGAAACCAAAGCAGCTATTTATCAGCCAGGAAATTAATTTTTGAAAGGTGCATTCTTTGAAAGTGCTCAACAAGGTGCCAATGAACCAACAATTGTTCAGAGATTCAGAAATGCATTACCTAGCAAATCACCACTGAATAACCGTACTGAAAACATTCTGGCTTTCAAATTATTACGTCTACAGGAAATACAAAGCAGAATCAAGAATAAAAGAGCAGCTTAATAAATCAAACAAGTGAATACTAAAAAATTTCAGTAAAGGTATGCATTTTTCTGCTTAATCCTCACCTGAGCAATAGGATGATCATCAGGATGTACCACAAAGTAAACAGTCTTAAGATTTGCTGACCGTCTTTCAGTACTGAACTTCAGAACTACCTTAAACATAATGTTTGCAACAACATCCTTTGGGAAAAATAATTTGCCAGTTCCAATTGCTGGGAATGCGATGGAATCCTGCTGTGACCCTTCTGTGTTCTTCAGACAATCTTTGATTATGCCTTTCAAGACCTGAAGTGTAATTTCACATTTAATCTTCAACTCACTGCACAAATTTTTGAAAATATGAACTGCTCCACTGGTGTCAACAATAAAATGTGTTACCTTTGCTGCATTCGAGTTTCCTGATTCCCACTGAGGAACAATAGCATGATACACTTCATTACAGTCAAGATTACATCCTTTTGTTTCATATATGTTTCCCATTAAAGGTTCTTTTCTCCGCCTTTCATTTTGCAGTAATTGTTCGAGTTCTGGGCCAGCTTTCTCTAATATTGCTTTGGAAACTGCACCCGAAGAGAGCTTTAGATCCATTCCAATGACATTGACAATGACGGCAGCCTAGAAATAGGAAATCAATTAAATGTATAAGTAAAGGTAAAATAAGAATTCTGGAACTACCAACAATTTCGAATAAATAAGTTACATTGAAGACTTACTGTAATATCTTGAATATTCCCTTTGACAACAAGGATGTTTAGACCTTCTTTAGTTTGGGCTTCATGGAGACATTTAATTCTTCTGTTTCTCATGTTACCAGAGGCAAGCCTTTCATGCCATAAAGGTGAACTACTTGTCAGGTCACCAAAGGTTTTCTGAACAGCATCCAATACGGCACGGACGGTCTTATCATCATGATTTACCAAGTGGATCTCTTTCAGTGTACTCTCTCCACGTAAGTTCGCATAGTGTTCTCTGATTGTTGTGACAATTACTTCAGCACATAAATCCAGTGGAAACCCAAATATTCCTGAACTAATAGCAGGGATTGCCATAGACTTAAAGTTATAAGCTTCTGCTAGATATAGACTCTCCCTCACAGCATTTCTTAATCTATTTTTAGCTGTGTTTGGGTCAGTATCTCTCCATCTTGGACCAACTGCATGGATCACTCTGGAACATGGTAGCCTACCAGCTTCAGTAATAACTGCTTCACCAGGCATAAGAGATCCTCGTTGGTTAACAATCCAGTCACACTCATTTTGCAGCACTGCACCAGCTGCATCTAACAGAGCTTTTGCAAGGCCTCCAATGTGCTTTAGATCTTCATTTGCAGCATTGACAACCACATCAACACGAGTCTTGCACAGGTCTCCTTTATAAGCAGCAATCACAGGCCCATTGGGCAATTGTACTTTACAGGAAAACTGGCTTAAGTCATTATTACCTTCCATGTGCTCAATAAGTCTTACAATACATTTAAACTTACACTTTGCCATGGTATCGTATGCTTCTGCTTTTTCTTTGTATAATTGCTTTGTTCCTGGTGTGGTAATTTTCAACACTCTCCTAGCTATTTTGGAAGCTGCATTTGAAAGAGTATTCTCCACCTGACAGACATTCTCTTCAGGACCAGTGACTGAAACACTTGCATGATTTTCCCCGTCATTAACTTCTATTTGAACACCTGGAATTGTTGATTGTAAAATTTTGATTTCATCGAAGGCCATCAAAAACTGCAGCACTCCACGAGAATTAAATGGAATGTTTCTTTGAATGATTGTGTTCTTTTTGACAAAATCACTGAGCTTTTCAAATACTTCCCCCACAGCATCAGAATAGCCAGAGATAATAATGTGCACATGCTTGTCTGGTGTTCTCTCTTCAATTTCAACCCGTTTCCTTTGAGAATTCAACCTTCTGTCCAATTTTTCTTTTAAATCTCTCCATTCATTCTTTCTAATGACGCTTTCATCTTGTATTTCAATACAATTGAAAGTGAGATGCCTTCTGATTTGCTTTTCTGCTTTACACAAAATATTGTCTGAACTTCCTATCACCACAGCAGAGTTGTCCTGAATGTCACACGCAGCACTGAGTCCACTTAATGTAAAAAGGTTGGAGGTAACTTCTTCACAGCTTACTTTTTGTAGAAAGTTCATAAGACAAGGGTCCAGATGAACTTGCTTTTCCTTCATATGAATAATTTTTTCTAATATTTTGCTTTTGGCAACATAAACATCTGAAGGTAAACCATATAATGTTAACTTGTTTGCAACTGAGTTGTAGTTCATGGTAAGGTTTGGAAATTGTTTGGAAATGCTGCTTTCAAGACCATCTTTTAATAATAGATAATGTTTAGCAGGGTAAATTGCCACTGTCTCATACACACTTTGTTTTTCCCTGTCTAATTTTTCAATAGTGTCATTCACAACCGAATTGAATGTTTGTTGAAGAATGTCTACACTGTCAGTTGTTCCGGTGACTATTAATTCTCCCTTTGAAATTTCTGGTATAAGAATAACATTTTGGTTCAAATATTGATCAAAATCATTCTTAATTATTTCCCAAACTGATTTATTCACATCATTTTTAATAGTTTTGTACTTTGACAGAATATGAGTTAAATTATCTGAAGCTTTCCTTTTCCAGTTCTTTGCAAGTTTCTCAAATGAACTCTGATGTCTTGAAAATGTTGGGGAAATCTTGATTGAGTTTGATTGGCCCAATTCTGGGAATGCAATATCACAGTAACATGATGACATTTCATCACTGATTTCTGCAATTCGCCTTTCATCACTTTTAAGAAACTGCAGAATGTAGCAATCAATTTCGACCATGAAGGGATCAGGCATTTTCACCACTGGTCTTTTGTTCCCATATAAAGCTGAACCCAGCGTCTTATAATATGGATAGACATAAACTGGGGTTTTATCAATCATGTGTGCTTGAGACAGAATGGTATCCAGAACTGTAAGTAAAACAAAAAAAATGTTAGAGAACAATAGGTGAAATGACCTCAATTTAAATGTTCATATAATTTTCTAATTCATCATTTTCCAAGATACAATATTACCTTCAGAATCTTCAAAAGAAATCACAGCCATATTGTGCTCCAGTGTTATTTCAACAGAGCTTACAACTCCACTTCCATTTTTAGCACTTTCAAAGTATAGTTTCAGATAATCTTCAGTCATGTTAGAAGGTAGGTTCTCCACTTGTAAGCTCCTAGTTTTTTCCAGTACCTTTGCTCCAATTTTTTTGTTATGGAGAACTTTTCTGGAACATTTTCGAATAAATTCAGAGAGGTCTGAATAAAGAATGAGGGAAAAAATCTGTTAAAAAATATCAATTTTATTGTCAAATTTATAATTTAGTGATTAAACCCTGAGATTTGAATTACATAGAATTGCAAAGGATATACAGTAGCCCATTCACATAAACCTCCTGTCTTTGCTCATGTAAATCTAAGCATATTACTCTCTATTCCTTTCTTCCTCACAGGATTGTCTTAAACGTATCTGTACTATTCACTTCAACCACTCCCTGTGCTAGAAAGTTCCCCATTCTCACCAGTCTTGGTAAAAGTGTTTCTTTTGAAATCTATACTGAATTTCTTGATGACTATCTTATTACAATGGCTTTGGGTTTGTTCTTCCCTACAAATGGAAACATTCTCTCTACATCTTCTCTGTCATTTTTTTTCAGAATTTTAATAACACTCATTAAACCAGCCCTCAGCCTTCTTTTCTCAAAACACTCCTTGTCCATTCATCATTTCCCAATTTGTATAATTGTTTATTTCTGATATCATCCTTGTAAGTCTTCTCTGCATCCTCTCCTGTGCCTCCATATTCCTTTAAAAATATGGCAACTGGTACTGTATGCAGTGTTCCAGAATGTAACATTCTATACAGGCTTAGCATCACTTCCCTGCTTTTCAATCCTGTTCCTCTGTAAGTAAATCCTTGCACTTGGTTTGCTTTTATTTTCATGGTCTTCCTGACCTGTGGCATAATTTTTAATGATTCGTGTTCTGTCCTGAAATTATTTAGTCCCTTCTCATCTAGACTCAAATCTTCCAACTAATAAATATTCTTTATTCTCTATTCTTTCAACAAAAGTGTACTGTATATTTGTATCTGTTGAACATCGCTTGCCAATAATTTGTCCATTCTTTGTTAATAAATGTTCATTTGTAAATTATTGCAGTCATCCTCAGTATTGACCATCCTCCTGAGTTGGTTATCATCCACAAATTTACAAACTGTGTTTTAGACTCACATAAATTAATGTAAATTTTGAGTATCAGTGGTCTGAGCACAGGCACACCCACCTCTGTTGTGAACAGCTACCCTTTATCCCCAGTCTGCCTTTGCCTTGAAGCCAGCCAGAAATCCACTGCTGTCCCGAGTCTGAATTATCTGACTCTGTTCATTAGTCTGTTATGAGGGATGCTACAACTGGCCTTCAGAAAAGGCAGATAATTTATAACTACTGCATCACCAATGTCTGTTTCTTTTTTTAACCACATCAAAAAATTTAATAATGTTTCTGAAGAAAGATATTTACTTTTGAAATCGATGCTGACTATTCATAATTTTACCTTCCTTGCTAGACATTCTTCTACTCTCTCCTTTCAGAGTGATTCTATTATTTTTCCTATTGCTGATATTATAGTCTATAATTCCTTAGACCTGTTTCATGCCCCTTAAATTTATGAATTGAATTGACAAAGAGAAATTAATGTACTAAGATAGTAGGAATGATATAGTAATACAAGATACATCATTTTGAAAATAAACCTTTAACACCTGGATATTTAATATTTATTTCTTTACCGACCTTCAACCTGATGAAAAGTTATTGACCAGAAACACTGGACACAACTCTGCTACAATGGAGCTGTAGACCAATGGGCTTGCTTAAGACTAATAAGCAAAGATGGAACTCCACTCGAGGATTATTTCTATAAATCCTCAGGCTTTAATTCAGAGGGGTTTTTTTACGCTCACCTTTCAGTCCTCTTTGGCAGGTAAGAAGGAGCAGGAATAAACCATTAATAAAAGGACAAGCAAACTGCAAGTATAGAACACAGAACATTACAGCACAGTACAGGCCCTTCAACCCACGATGTTGTGCCGACATTATCCTGCTCCAATATCTATCTAACCCTTCCCTCCCATGTAGCTCTTCATTTCTCTATCATTTGTGTGGCTATCTAAGAATCTCTTAAATGTCCTTAATGTATCTGCCCCCACAACCCCTGCCAGCAGTGCGTTCCACGCACCCACCACTCTCTGTGTAACAAAAACTTACCTCTGACATCGCCCTTATACCTTCCTCCAATCACCTTAAAATTATGTCCCCTCGTGTTAGCCATTTTTGCCCTGGGAAAAAGTCTCTGACTGTCCACTCAATCTATGCCTTTTGTACACCCCTATCAAGTCACCTCTCATCCTCCTCCACTCCAAAGAGAAAAGCCCTAGCTCATTCAACCTATCCTCACAAGACATGCAAGAATTAAATACAAGAATTAAATGTGATCAAAATTATATTTTCATCAATTTTTCTGTGTATAATGAAAAAAGTAAAAATAACTGTGGAATGTTAACTCACATAATACTTCTGAACATTAAGAAAGCAGGCATTGATGAGGGAACCAGAATCATGGGGGAACATACGGGTAGGTTAACACGGGTTTAAATGGGCGGTGCGGGCTCCGGCCTGTTACCATGCTGTATAAATAAAGTTTAAAAAAAATGTGTCCACATAAGTGAATTCAGAGCTCAAAGAATCTAACTGGAGAATCTAACTGTTTTCCCCCCCACTCAGTTCAGTTTTGTGCGGCATTCCCCATCTTCTGTTCATTCCACTTTCTGAAATGTTTGTCAACCTCAGAGGCACTCTATCAACTTGAGTAAAATTTGCTATGATTGGTTATGAAAATAATTGAGATTTCACATTTGATTCCTTGATTAGGGTACCAGTGGTGTGATGCAATCACCTACTTGTTTTAAGAAGCAATGAAAAGGAAGATATTAAATCAGCCTATTTACATTGGGGCATTAAATAAAAGTTTCTAATGTTAGAAGTTCATAACCAAATGCTTGTGGGAGGAATCATTCAGAACGAGCAAACGGATGGGGATCCTTGGTGGTGGAAGCACATTTGCAAAAATAAATCAGAACTTTCCATTGCCCATGAAACTGGTTGAAATGCCAACCAGTCACAATGTTAAATTGGGATCCAGATTATACTGCATGAAACAGGTGGGTGCTTTGGGAGCCAGTATTAGGCCACTTCAGAATGGTATCTTATTTTCAGATCATTGCGGCAACTTAACACCAAAAGGAGCAAAAGAACATCCTCATCGCCAATCTAATTCTACCTGTGCTAATAAAAACACAAGTAAAAAAATGATAGACAGGTAGTTAATGATGATCGTTTCTTTACTTTGTCAGTAAAATCACAACCACTTTGAAGGTAGCAATGTATGACATTTTAGGAGAATTATTTACATAAGAAACCTAATAAGAGGATCACCGGAATATTTGGAATTAACCCATTACTTGCTACAGGTTGCCCTTGAGCCCTAGGGGAGTAAATGACATGGATACCATGCATCAAAGAGGGTGGTTGGAGCCCTCTTTGAAAAAGAAAGGTTCTTAGTTTAAAGTACAACCTCTGGACCATCCTGGATAAATAGTAAAGCTTTCACTGCTTGCTACCCAGCAGCAGCTTGGGTAGGGAAAGATTCTTTACTTGAGATAAAGAAGGAACACATCATCACTATTCAGGTAAAGCCTGCTTCTGCAGTCAAGGTCTCTACTGTTTGCATCCTCACTAGAAAATTGCAAGGGTGACGTCAGGGAAGTGTTGCATGGTGATTGACATCACTTTACATACCCATTGATTTCCACATATAAAGCATGTCATATGCATACAGCTTACAGAAGTGCACTATCCTCAGTTAGCAATCCAGTTTTCCATGGTGTAGTGCACAAAACCTTCCTGCTACATGAAAGAATTTCAAGGAAATTATTTTCCCAAAATGTAGGTAAAGGAGGAATTGAAGCTTTCTGTGAGGAAACTAAAAGACTGAGCAAAGAAAAAGGACAATACTGTCCCTAGAAACAGGCTCCATGGAGTACCTTTATCTGAATGATTAATGTACCTCTCATTTTGGATCCTGATGCCTGTGACACATTTCCATCACTTATCATTTATTTCTGTCATTATTTGTTATCTCTTTAAAATAAGAATTTGCTTGATATATTTTCTGGGTGAACAGAGATACCTTAACACCTTATGCTAAAAATTGCTGAATTTTAACTCTTACCAATGTCAGTTTTGAAGGTAATGACAGCTGCATCAATTTCAGTTAATATTTCCATACTGAATTTGCCATTTGCTTCATCTAAATTAGTAAAGTTTTCAACGAGCAGAACTAAAACCTCATATGTGACATCTTTAGGAAGATTTTGTAGCACCACAGCAGAGGATTGTAGAGAAGTGTTACTCCTTTTACGATGAAATCTCTTCACTGTTAATTCAATATTCTCCACAGAATGGGCTCTTTGTCTCAACACTGCTTGAGTATCTATATAAGAACCATAACATCAACACAACAAATGTTAGCAGATTCCAGACCTTAACTCCTCTCACTCCCATTAGACTATTACTTCTTTAGTTTTTCCACAAAATTACATGCAAGATACATTACAGTATAAATGCATTTGATTTGTCTAAACAGAAGCCAAGAATTTATTTTTCAAATAGATAATGTCTTTGCTTTTTAGTTCAAAATATGTGGATTATAATTCTACGGTTACACCAGGATCATGCCCATTAGTGCCCCTCATTGCTGCCTTGCTGACATTTGTAAGATGACAGGGAGAACATCACATTACCATGACAAACACATGTTGAAGCACCTCTCTGCCTATGGTAACCAGAAATTTATGCCTGAATGTGGGGCTGGCTAGGGTGAGTAATCTTGGTCCTCCTCAAGTCATTAGCCATCAGGGTAGGGAAAGTAAACACGTAAAATATATTTAAAAGCAATTATCCTTTGTGGTTTAAGCCATTTGTGGTAATTAAAACCATTTAAAAAAATTCATTTAAAGGATTTCGTTTCACTGGCACAATCAGCATTTATTGTGAATTCCTAATTTTCCTTGCTGATCAGCGGGCTTTTTGAACTATGATAAACCTTCTGGTGAAGGGATTCCTCCAGTTTTGTTGGTAGGGAGTTCCAGCTTTTAGATCTGGCAATGATGAAGAATAGGCATATATTTTCATAGCCTGGAGGGAATTTTGCAGGTGGTTGCACTCCAGTGCTCCTGCTGCTCTTGGTTGAGAGTAGTCTATATGGTAATTAATTGGATCAGATATGTACTGCTTTTTTTTTTGGCAGGCCACGCTTGGATACATTTTCACTGAACTGGAAGATTTTGACTAGTGGCATGGCTTGTACTGGAGTGCAAATCTTCCGTACTGCAATACTGGAGTGCAAATCTTCCGTGCTGCAGCTAGGTGATGTCAGGTCCCATAGCTTTTTTTTCCATATTTGCTTACAACACAGAAAGAGGCTATTCAATCCATCAGGCTGGCTCATTAAGCAATCCTAGTTACCTCCACTGATTTTTCCTTTGCTGTAACTAGTTTTCTCATCAATTTCTTTATGGAATTAATAAAATTGGCTGAAGAGAACCTCAGCAGGAAGCTGAGGTGAATCATTCACTTGGTACTCCTTGCTGAAGATGGTTGAGGTGCATCAGTCTTGACCTTAGTGGTCACATACTGGATCCCACCATTACCAAGGATGGGAATGTTCTTGAAGCCCTCTTCAAAACCCAAGCAAGATCAGTAATTTCCCTTGCAACAAACCACAAACCTATTATTTTTCAGACTGTATGTTGAAATATACAATACCAAGCAGACTGAATATTACTTCATATTGTCCTAAATATCTGGTTACAGCCTTTTCAATCTATATTTAGAGTAATTATTAAAAGCACTTGGATTAATTCTACCCAGAAAAAAATTAAATGAAATAAAAATCAAAGCAAGCACAAAATTTGATTATTTTATTATACTTCTCCACTTTATATTTGAAAATGTTAATCACTCTACTTGCCTTCAATGCTTTCAAAGGACACTATTAGATTTCTGTCCTCGCGGATGAAGTATGGTAGGGGCCCACCACCAGTGTTGAAATTTTCAAAATATTTTCGGAGATGCTCATCACTTATGATGCTACTGGATAGTATTACAGTAATTGTTTTCTGTTCATCTAGAAGGTTTTGCTCAGACAATTTTTCTAAATGGAAAGCATACAAATATTCTGTCATGTGTTGATGAGGACATGTAACAAATATACAATAACATTTTGAAAAGCATTTAACTAATCTTAAATACAAATACATAAGCATTTATAAAATGAATCATACAAACATAAGAACGTATGAATCGGAAACAGGGGTAGGTTACTCGGCCCGAGTCTGCTCTACCATTTAAGAACATCATGGCTGATCTGATCGTAACTTCAACTCCACACTCCTTTCTACTCATGTCATCCCCTTTCACGTCCTTTCTTATCAAGTATCCATCTATCTCTGTAATAAACAGATTCAAAGAGGCGCGACTTCATTGTAATTGAAGAGACTTCCAATGACCAACGACCTCAGAAAAATAAGTTCACCTCACCCCTGTAATGGGTGACTTCTTTTTTAAACCATTGACCACAAGGAGGATCTTCTCTAGTAACTTAACTTACCACACGTTAGGCTTACTATTCATAGTTTCCCAGTTTTTCTTTGCAGTCCTTCTTAAATAAAGGCACAACATTAGCCACCCTCCAATCTTTTGGCACTTCACCCATTGCTAATGATGCATACATCTCAGCCAGAGCTCCTGTAATTTCTTCTCTAGCTTCCCACAGTGTTCTTGGATATACCTGATCAGGCCCTGGATGTTTATCTATTTTCATACATTTTAAGACATCCAGTACCTCCTCTGCTATGATGCAGATTATCGCCAAGAACTATCTCAAGTTTGGAAGACTTCCTATTCCAGATATTAGTCTAGTAAATCTTATCTGAACTCCTTGCAACACATTAACATCCATTCTTAAATAATATGCCCTGTATACAGTAACTGAAGCCTAACCTTCTTACTTTTGTAGTCAATTCCCTGAGCAAAAAATTAAAACATCTATTAAGTTTTTTTTATTACCTACAAACCTTTGCATACTAACCTTTTCCAAATCATGTACTGTATTATGACACCCAGAACTTCATCATTTTGAAATTTTTTTTTCAGAAAACTTCCTAACAAAATGGACAATTGCACATATTCCTGCATTATGCTCCACTTACCCAATCTTTGTCCAACTACTTCACCTATTTTACCCCTTTTTAGCCTCCATATGTTCTCTTCACAATTTGCTTTCTTAACTATAGTCAAATATATAAGAAAAATTATTATGGAGCTTCTGAATTGTTTTACCATTGAATATTGTGAAACATTTTAAGCAACTTTTTTGACAAAGCAATCTGCATTTACGAATGTCTACCAGCAGGCTGGAGCCTTGATACATCAGGGCTGTGTTTGGCTGTAGTCTCCAAGTGCCAGATCAGCTAATATTTTGTGTGTGTGTGTGTGTGTGTGTGTGTGTGTGTGTGTGTGTGTTTTGGAGTGGGGGAAATTAATGCTGGCTCTTCTCAAACCTTATCCACTTCACTTAATTTTCCAATTTCACGTAACTCACAGCCCCGCTCACACACTCACTTCCCTCACACACTCACCTGTCCACCTGGTTTTCTCTCTCTTTGTTCATCTCTCCCACCCACTTCCCCTACCTGCTACCATCTGCCCACCGTCCCCTCCCCATCCAGTTCCACCCATCACTGTCCCACCCCCTATGCACTGCTATATACCAGCAATCTTTCCTGTTCCCTCTCAGTCCTGACACAGGGTCACAACCTGAAACATCAACCATCATCTTTTGCCTCCACAGATGGCGCTTGACTTGGTGAGTTCTTCCAGCATTCTGTTCTTTATTCTAGAGTCCAGCATCTGCAGTCTCCAAACCTTACCTAACTATTCCCAGGACTTCATCCTCCAAAGTAAAATCAAGCTCTTATAAGATAGCCAATGGTAGATATAAACAAATTTTAATAATCAGGCATCAGCTTTGAGGCATTTTACTTCAGCTCTGTGAGTACACAAGGCTTTGCTTGGAAATAGGGATCTGTTTGACCAAAGGTTGTAAAGAAAAGACTAATAACGACAAGATGAATGAAATATGGGAGAGAAGGAACATAGTGTCGCATTATAAACAAGTCTATTGGGGTATTCACAAGAGTAACCACTATCTGTCATTGTGGGCAGTGAGCAAAAGGCGGGGCTGAAATTTTTCAGCCATTTCAGGGCCACTTTTGCTGGAAATAGTGGATCATAAAGAGTATGCATCAACTTCCTGATCTACTTGTGTGTTCACATGGCTCTATTGTGGATGGAACTTCTGTGTATTCCAACTGCAGTCCTTTATATTAGAGGATGCTTGGCTAGGAGAACGAACTTCTAAGTTGGGAGACAGCCAAGTGAAGGTAGTTGGGCAGGTTTATTGTTGTGCTAATTCTTGGAAGTCGAGCATAAATGCTTTGAATATTTCTGGCATGTTTTAACAGTGACACTTCCAGCATGACTAGATAGTGGCAAGAGCATACTCCCAATGGAAAGTGGCAGCTGAAGTGTTTCTGTTCCATATGGCTATCTCACACCATTGATATTGGCCTTAACCAAACATTTGGCTGTATGGCAATCAACAAAATTCACCACCAAGCTAATAATAACATGTATATCAGGACCAAAGTCCATATAGTTTCAGGACCAATTTATATCCTTTACCTAAGTCAGGAATGTAGGAAATTAAAGCTTTTTTTTAACCTTATCATTGAAACCACTATCAACAAACAGCAGCTGTTCAGTTTTTGACCAACTTCAATTTGTTTGCATTCTTTCACCATATTACTGACTAAATTTTCTACCCAACTTTATAGCATTGATCATACTCAAAGCTTAGTTACGTATGTTTGACATTAAAGGATGCTAAAATATGTAGAAAGGAGACACAATGCTGGATCTTATTTCAAGAAACGTGCAGTTTGAAAAGAGGTGGTTGCAGGAGGTAGAGGGAGCATGGAAGCATTGTTTGCAATATTCCAATATTCCCTGGATTGAAGAACCCTGAGAAGATGTCAGAGAGGCCGTGAAGAGAGGATCAAGACTTGTTGGCTGGTCAGAAGAAAGAATGAGACTTGGTATTGTTACGGACTAGGTTACTATTGGTGAATGTCCCTTTAAGATAGAGTTGTGTGTGTGTGTGTGTGTGTGTGTGTGTGTGTGTGTGCGCGCGCACGCGCACAGCGTGATGACATCAACAGAAGATAAGGACGTAATGACGTTTTTGGAGCAGACAGTCGGAGTCAGTCAGAGTAAGAGACAGACAGACAGACAGACAGACCAGTATTTATTTCTACTTTCTGCCTCAGCCACTCAACTCTACACGTTTTAGATCAAGGTCTTCAAGTCAACATATAAATGTTATTCTGTTTGTAGAAACCTAGTCTTACAAGCCCCTCTTCTATCAAATGTTATTCTGTTTGTAGAAACCTAGTCTTACAAGCCCCTCTTCTATCAAAATTTGTTAGTATCTTCACCTTGTGTGAACCAGTTCTTTAACATCTTAAGAGGAAGTACAAGTACCTTTTCCTGTAGTGGGTTGGTTTCCTCTGCAAACCATACTCTGTCAAAACATAAAAATAATGTCAAAATTGAAAAGAAATTTACAATTCTGTTTTAGAATTACCATTTACACAATATACATAAAAACTTACATTTTGTTCTGGAGTCTGTTGTGATGCTGCTATCCCGTCCCTTTCTGCAGCTGCCTGAGATGGAAGTTTGACAGTGAAACTAATAACGCCTCTCTTTTGCAGATCAATCTGATGAGTTTTTTTCTCCAGTACATTGCATCTTGCTAAAGAAAACATTAGAAGCAGTTCTAAATATTAAATTATGTTTTAAGTCTCCATGAGTATCAAACAAATAACTAAGTATTCTGAAGTATATCACTGAGAACAGTAAAAATTAATACATTTATTTTCCTCAGAGTCAAATTCTGTATTACAACACACTATTCTGTCAATGTTTAGTTACAGGAAGTAGTACAGTGCAATTTAAACTGTAATCTCATTAGCAGCAATACTATCTGAAAAGTTGTACATTCACCTGCTTCTATGAAGCGTGAATGCTAGTACAAAAGAAGAAATGGCAACTATAGGCCAGTAGACCTGACATTGGTGATGACGAAAATCTTGGAATCAATGATCTGGGACAAAATTAATTGTCATTTGGAAAAACATTGCACAAGATAAATTGCATTTTACTAATGATTGGGTTCTTTAGCAATGCGATGAAAAGTAATGAAAAGGACTAATGAAAATTAAGCCCATTATTTTGTGTACAAGACTATATCAACTGTTTGGATAAGAATATACAAGGCATGGTAAGTAAGTCTGCAAATAACACGAAAATAGGTGGTATAGTGGACAATGAGGAAAGTTATCCAAAATTACAGGGGGTCTTGATCAGCTCAGTAAGTGGGCCAAGGAATAGCAAATGGAGTTTAATTCAGACAAGTGCAAGGTGTTGCATTTTCGTAAGTCAAATCCAGGTAGAACCTTCACAGTGAACAGCAGGGCCCTGCGGAGTGTGGTAGAACAGAGGGATGTTGGAGGACAAGTACATGGTTCTCTGAAAGTGGAGTCACAGGTAGACAGGGTGGTGAAGAAGGCTTTTGGCACACTGACCTTCATAAGTCAGGGGACTGAGTATAAAAGTTGGGAGTTGATGGTGCAGTTGTACTGGACACTGGTGAGGCCGAGCTTGGAGTATTATGTTCAGTTTTGGTTGTCCTGCTAATAGGAAAGATGTTATTAAACTGGAAAGAGTGCAGTAAAGGTTTACAAGGATGTCACCAGACCTTGAGGGACTGAGTTATAGAGAGAGGGTGGACAGGCTAGGATTTTATTCCTTGGAGCATAGGAGACTGAGAAGAGATCTTAGAGGTATATAAAATCATGAGGGGCATAGATAGGGTAAATACACTCAGTCCTTTTTCCCAGGGTTGGGGAATCAAAAACCAGAGGGTGTAGGTTTAAGATGAGAGGGGAAAGATTTAATAGGAACTTGAGGGACAATGTTTTTACACAAAGGGTGGTATGCATGTGGAATGAGCTGCCAGAGGAAATGGTGAGGCAGATACAATATCAACTTTTAAAGACAGTTAGACGGGTACATGGATTGGAAAGGTTTAGAAGGTTATGAGCCAAACGCTGGCAAATGGGACTAGCTTGGATGGGGCATCTTGGTCAGCACGGACCGGTTGGGCCGAAGGTCCTGTTTTCATGCTGTATGACTCTATTGCTCTAAGACTAACAAAAAGCAATTAATAAAGTAGTAAGCAATGGGCTTGTCAGAAATGTTGAAACCCATGGATCAATGCCAGCATAATATATAATTAACTAAAAGACAAAAGGCAGTGAGTAGTGGTAAATTGAGGTTAACCACACAGGAAGTGTTTGTAGTATCATCCTTAATTGTCCCCATTTGACAGGACAACCTACATCACAGATATTCCCTTTGTCCTGTACATCCCTCTTGCCACTCTCTCTGCAACTTAAATTCTCTTTTTTTTCCTCTCTTACAAAGGGTAATGGGAACTAAAATGTTAGCTCTGTCTCTCTTTCCACAGAGGCACCCTGACATTTTGATTTTTTCCAGCATTTTCTCCTTTTATTTCAGATTTCCAGCACCTGCATTTTTTTTTTGTTTTGATTTTCATGTGTTACAGATTGTTGTTCCCAGAGTTCTGTTTCTAAATTACAGTTCAAGATTCAAATCTGGTTAATACCTCATTTATTTTCAGACTATAGACCATGTGCTGTAGGGGGTACAATGTGCAATTTATGCCAGGATATATTGAGTTATGCAGTACATTAAGTACAAATAGTATTCTTGTGATTATAACAAAGATCTTTATTCATTCTTGCAATCATATAACAGGAGGGAATAATTGTTCCTCAGAGATCAGTATATGGACTATTTTCCATATATGCTTATACCCCAGTTAACACTGTCCCTGATTTGTTGTAGTGCTCTTGGTCTGAACACTTCTAAGTACATACTCTCCATACTTCAAAAAAAAGACCCTCTCCTGGATTACATGTGGTGCTCTGGTGTGACAGGAATCTGGCAAACCACTACCCTCCTTGGTGCAGCAGCTGGTGTGAACCCCTGCCTGTTCCAGCAGCAATAAATCACCCCACAGCTCGGTGTGGCAAGGTTGCCTGCGAGGGCTGGAAAGGGGCAAGCAAGGGCTGGTGGGGAGAGCTGTGTAGCAAAGCAAACAGAGGAGAAAACAGCAGATTCCATCACATCCAACAGGAGGTGATGAGAGAGACAGTAGGATCCAGGTGACCTAATAACACAGGGAGCAACTGCTGCCAATCCCCCAGAAATGGCCCACACTCACCATGCTGGTCAGGATGCAGCCCTGAACCCCCCATCTCGGCGCTTAGCAGTTGCATTGTTCGCCCTGGCCTATGCAACACCAGCCCTCACCAACAGCCTCTCCACACCAAACCGTGAGGCAATTCATTGCTGCTAAAGTTCCTGCTGCAGCTGTGTTGTCATACATATAGTTCAATACATCTCATCTTTATGCTGTTCCTTTTGCAACATCAACAAAAAACAGCATCAATTTTCATTTGTGAAGCTGCTTGTCTGACATCCAGTACTGGATGAGCAGAAGTTTCCCAGCATTTAACTGGAGGAAAACAAAAATGATTGCCTTTGTTACCTGTTATATTTCTGCTCCTTAGCCATATAACCCTCCAGCAAGCACTTCAAGCTGAACCAGATCTGTTGCAAACTTTGTGGCACATTTGACCCCCAAGATGAGTCTCTATTATTCATTCATTAGATGTGGGCTTCGTTGGCAAGAATTGGGTGGCTTGCAAGCATAGTTAAAAGTAAACTGCATTGTTGTGCAAGTCTGGGGCACATACACGAGTCCTGATGAAGGGTCTCAACCCAAAACATCGACTGTTTATTTCCCTCCATAGGTGCTGCCTGACTTACTGAGTTCCTCCAGCATTTTGTGTGTTGCTGCAGGATAGACTTGGTAGGTTTCCTCTCTTCTTTACAGATTATTAGTGAACAAAATTGATCATGGTGGGAATGTGGTATTTCCACATTCATCACGATTGATTCTAGTTTTCTATTCCAGAAAATAATCAACTAAATGAATGTCAATGCCCCAGCTGAGATGGATTTGAATTTATATTTATGAATCAGCAGTCCAGACCTCTGCATCGCTCCTCTAGTAACTTAATCACTCTGCTACCACACCTCTCATTTAGACTATACGTCCCGAAGAGCAACTACGTTCACTTCCGTAACAATAGAAATCCTGCCCCACCCCAGTTTATCTGGTACTGAAATGCTCAGCTATGCTTTTTTTTTACCTCTGGACTAGAACTCTGGCCCCACACCATCTTTCAACTCTATAAACTTGCGGTCATCAAAACCTCTGTTGCCCATCTCCTAATTAGCACCATCACTGCTGACCTACACTGACTACTCCAGTTAAGCGATTATTTGTTATTAAAGTTTTCATTCTCGTTTTCAAGTCCCCCCTCCCCCCATATTTCTTTATTCTCTAGCCCTATAACTCTGAAATATCTGCACTCTTCTAATTCTGGCATGTTCCTTACCCCTGAATTTAATTGCTCAGCCTTTGGCAGCCATTTCCTCAACTCCTTGAACTCTGAATCACTGAACATCTCTGCCTTTCCTTCATCTTTAGGAAAACCATTAAAAATCTAACTCTTTGACAAACATTTAGGTTATCTCCCTTAGTATGTGCTGGGTGTTGACTCTTGCTTCCCGTTTAAACAAAGGATTCAGTAGTGCCAGGCAGGGTGCGGAAATAAATCTGATGACTTATTTTTGTTTATACACAAAATGCACCAGCACAGAAATTTACATCCCAGGTGATTTAAGTCATCATTTTGAAGGAGCACTGGGGATTCACTGAGAAAACAAGAACTGGCACAGGTGATGAACAGAAAGAATGACATAACTAGGAGCTGTTCTCCTCCTCCTGCTACGGGTGAACAGAGATAACCTAAACATTTGTCAAAGAGTTAGATACCTTCAAGGATCTAACTATTAAAAGAAACATGGCATTCATGAGCCAAGCAATTGGTGAATGCACTACACCACTTTGCAGACAGCTTCAAAAGTAATTCAAATGATAAGGTTGCCGACTTTCTTCTTGCAGCTGGTTCTCACAAGTGAACTGGCACCACGGAGCATGTGGGAGTCTGACAGCTTTTGCAGCTGAGTATCTTCTACAGGCATGTGTGATTGAGGAAAAATCAACCTGGCACAAAACCCATGATCTGGCAGACAGCAGTGATTCCTGCCCTGCTTCTGAGACCCAAACCACCAAAAGCAAGCAACACAAGGCACTGGAACAATACCACCTATGCTGCCTCCACAAAATCCTTCAAATTCACTGGATGGGTAAGAGAACCAATGTCAATGTCCCAAGCCACTGAGGCCCTAATTATGTTGGTCAGACCATATCATTTGCATGCCCCACACCAGCCTTCTGAAACAGGCACTCTGTTCTGACTCTGTAGACAGAGGTAAAGATTCAAGATGTGCTCAAACCTTTCTTGAAGAAATGCAACACCCCCACTGATTCCTGGAAATCTCCAGCCCGTGATTTCTTAAATTAAAGAAGGAGCTTTCAGGACAACATTGAGACCTTGAGTCCATGGATCGGGAGTAAGCGACAGAAAGAGCACACCTCCTCATAAGCTACCCACCTGCCTGCCCTATCAGGCACCTCCTAGCCTTTCTGTAGATAGGTCTGCAGTCCTCACATTGGCCTCATCAGCCACCTCAACACCGACAAAACCTCAGTCCTAAGAGATTGTCTTAGGAAAGATACCATGCATGTGAGGTGTTGTCATATGAACAATCAGTCATGCTAATCTTGACAACTCTTTCCTCTGCCTTGGACAGACTGGGCGAGCAAAGGGATGGAGGCTTCACCTGAATCAATGATCTGCCAAGGTTTTTTGTTTGATAGACATGCTGGACTGAAGTATGTTGCATGGATAGCTGTGCAAAAAGAGTGTAATATCATCCCTCATGATAATACATCTGTACACTAGTAATACACTGAACAAATGCCCATTGTACTGGCAGAAAGGAAACTGAATCACACTGCCCCAGTGTGGAATCTGGAGCCAGACTCTTCTCAAATGTGTGATCCTGGACACTGGTAACCACAAGAATCTTCTGCCCTTTGACCTTGTTTCCTCCTAAGTTCAGCTATTAGGACAGGACAGAATACAAGTACTAGCATCATTGGACATACGTTTCCTCCACTAAGTATGAAAGCAAATCGGATTTGTTTGCTCTGCATCATTTCCCTTTTTCAATACATCATGCATATTTGTTTTAAATTTGGCGACAGCACTCTTTATATTGGGATTTGCTTGTTTATAATTTTGTATATAGGATAAAATTGAAGAAAAATCAACAACCTCAGTTCCAGAAGCACATAACTTATTGGCAAGATTTGATATTTTATAAGCAATGTACGCAGCAGCAACTTGGAAGACAATATGTAATCATATTGGCAACTGTGATAAAATATTTCTGAAGCACAACAGCTACTTATTTGCATCAGGGTTTTTGCAGCCTATCAATGTGGAGATGAATATGAAACGCTCTAAAGTAAGGAAGTGATAGCAGAGAGTTTCCTTTTGCTTAGCCAGGCAGTAAATGTGTGGACCCCGGCCTTCTTTCAAGTCTGTGAACGTTATAAAGGAATTACAAACATTAATGGAGCAAAATACCAGAGATTCAAGATCTGGTGGACAAATTACTTCTCTTTCCCCAATTACTGACACATCCTCCTCACTGTTTTCTTAACTGACATTGCATTATCGAAGGCCAACCACGTGTGTTTCTGAAATAGCTGTAGTCTTAATTGATGTAAAAGTGAATTCTAACGATTTATGAGCTAGTCAGAAAGAAACTCACGTACCTTCCTCACTTGCGAAGCGCACCACTGCTTGGTTTGAGGCCGCACCGTCATACTCCACGATACACTCTCCACCGTTCGACCTCTTCTTACTTTGGAAATAAATGTGCAGTTTATTTTTCAAAAGTTTAGCGACGTCCGGATCCCATTCGCCCTCGACTACTAGAGGATATGGATAAACACCCTCTTCGGCCATCTTCCACGAGTTAATGGAAACTACCTTCGTCTTCGCCAGTGTTTATTATCGGTTTCATTTTCGTTTTCTGTGAAACGAACCCTTTTGTTTTGGCTTGCAGGAAGTAGGAAATAACTTTGCTCTGTTATTTTCTTTGATACCTCAAACATTCAGAACTCGCTTTTGAATATTACCTAAAAAGCACTTTGTACCTTGGAAATCACTTTCAAATTTGTAAACATTCAAGGTGTTAAAAATATTAATGGAGCAATAGATGTCATCTCAGGGTACAAAACGACATGTGACACCTGGACCTATTAATAGAAACTAAGGAGATTACCAAAAACTGGGTGAAAAGAATTGGCCAGTTAGCAGTACTTTGGAGCAGTAAATTCCAGAAGAAGGGATGGGTGGGAAGTTTAGCTGCAAACTAAATGGGGCGGGATGATCTGGGTGATGAAGTGGGGTGAGGGGGAATGGATGATTTCAGTGATGGCTCAGATATCTTCATACTGGGGTTAAATATAGGCTGCAATGGTCCTGCATTGAATGAATTCTCTGTAAGATGTTGGTACAGGATGCCCTTTTGCCTGTCTGATTTTTTTTTAGCCCTGGGCACTTACCCTACAAGTCCCAGCCAGGGAAAACTTAATGACCAGGATTTGGCAGTAAGCATCGAGCAATGCCAGTTTGCCACTGATACCAAAAAATAGACAAACTAACTTTGTACTGATGTAAGTAGTAGGGAGATGCTGGGAGGACTCCAACCTGGAGAAACACAAGTAACAAGATTGCCAGCCACCACTTGTTTTTCACTGAGCTGTGAAAAACTGGCATTTGACTGTTGCAGAAGGAGAGGAAATAGGCAAAGGAGCTCCCTCTGCTCTTGGTTGCTCTTGGTTAATAAATGATATTATTGTAATCAGCCTGATTCAGCAGATAATGGTTGGGAAGAAGGGTGGAGTTGGCATCCAGGGTACAGAGCTAATGCTTATATAACTTTAGAAACACATGTGGTGCAGAGCCCCACTACTTTTCCAGCATTCATGCTTTAGGCAGTTTTGAAATTATAATCTTCTACTTGTCTTTTCTGAAGAAAGACCAAGGCTGAAATGTCAACTTCTTCATTCTCTCCACTCGTTTGAGTTAATGAAACAGATGTATCCCAATTGGGCTTCAGGGTAAAATGTCTGTGCAGTAATTTTTATTTTGTTATTAATTGTTCATTGTTCTTATAACTGGTTTTCTCACTGTCTTCCTGGAAGTATAGGCTAGTGGTGTTAATTTTAGGTTCTAGTGTTTTTATTCTTACTGAGGAAGCAGGAGCAGAGCAGCGAAGGAAACAATCTTTAGGTCATGTTTCTACTGGTCATAGAATCATAGAGCTTACAGCATAGGAACAGGTCCTTTGGCCCAGCACATCTATGTCCACCATCATCCCGATCTTTCCTAATCCCACTTGCCTGTATAAATTCCATATCCATCAATGCTCTGCTCATTCAAGTACCTGTTCCGATGTCTCGTAAATGTCGTTACTGTTCCTGCCTCCTACAATCTTCTCTGAAAGCTCATGCTAGATACCAACTACTCATTGTGTGAAAAATTTACCTCCCTCTCACCCTGAACCTATGCCCTCTTGTTTTAGACACTCCTACCATAGGAAACTGATTCAGACTATCTACCTTATCATGGCTCTCATAATTTTATATACCTCTATCATGCCACTCCTCAGCGTCCTCTGCTGCAGAGAAAGCAGTCCTAGCCTATCCAATCTCTTCATATAACTCAAGCCCTCCAATCCAGGCAACATCTTTGTGAATCTTTTCTGAGCCCTCTCTAGCTTAATCACATCCCTCCTGCAGTGCAGTGATACTTTGTATCATGTTATTGATATTATTTCCTCTAATGGATCTATACGTGAAAGATGTGTCTAAACTTATTCCTTGGACAGAGATGATAGATCCAAGCTTGCATCTCCACCATGTCCCATAGTATTGCATTTATTTTCTTGCCCAGGCCTACAAGTTTTCTGCAGCTTCACCTAGTACCTCGGTTGTTTTTCAGATCTGAATGAAGTGCTAGATAGAAAGTAGAATCAAACATGATGGGATATTTGTTGGCATGGAAGCTGTAAATAACATCAGAGTTGTTGTTTGATTCGGTCCTCAATGCTCATTCAGTTCCTACATTATTTTGAATAAATGATTTGATCATTATTGGCGGAAGAGTTGCCTCTTGTGTATGAAATTTTGGAACAAAGAATTTGCTCAATTTAACATTTCATAATTACTGTTCTGATTTTCTGACTCAAATGTGCTCACCTCTCAGTATTCAGGATCTGGATGCAAATTCAATTTTCAAAAGCAAATGGCCTCCTTGCATTGGATCTGAAATGTATAGAGTTATAGAGTTGTACACCACAGAAACAGGCTCTTCAGCCCACCATATCCATGCTTGCCATTGTACTGAACTATATTGGTCCCATTTATTCAAATTTGTTTGAAAACCTTCTATGCCTTGAAGATTCCAGTGCTTGTTTAGATGCTTCTTAAATGTTGTGAGAGTATCTGCCTCCACTATCTCCTCAGGGAGCACATTCCATTTCCAACCACTCTATGTGAAAAAATTTCCTGCCAGATCCCCTCTGAACGTCCTACCTCTCCTCTTATACTTATGGCTTCTTGTCCACCAAGGGAACAAGATTGTTCCTATCTACCTTATCTATCCCCCTCATAATTTTGTATACCTCTTTCAAGTCACCCTGCAGCCTGCTCCACTCCAGGAAAACAAATGCAGCCTATTGTAATTCCTCCTTATGTTACGGACTCAGTGAAAGTCCCTTTAAGATAGAGAGTGTGTGTGTATGTGTGTGTGGGGCGTGCTTACGTCAATAGAAGATAAAGGACGTAATGACGTTGTTGAAGAAGTTAGAAGAAGAAAGAGAGAGAGAGAAGGGAGAGAGACACCAGCCTGCTTGTTTTTCTCTATCGATGGATGAGAAACAATAACTGTGTTTACCACTGAAATCCATGTATGGAAGTTGGAAGTAATCCGGTGGAGTTCACTTTGTTGCTGACCTGTAGAAGGAAACAGGTATTTGTGTGTGGACGACCACGGTTCGGATGCTTTTCGGGGTGAGGAAGTCACTACCGAGTAAACACTGAAGTGTCGTTTGGGTTCCATCGTGGAACATTTGGATTTCGTATGTACTCTCTCTATGTTTTTCTACATCTACATCTTATCTTCAGACAACGGTGGTTGTTGAAGAAGCCCTTGCTCATGTTTCACCTTATGGCTTGCGGAACTGAACTTTAAGAACCATTCAGGAACTGGGAGTTTTGGACTTTGTCACACACACACACGAAGAGTTTAGTTTTGGGGTTAACGTTCGAGTTTTAACATTCTTGAATTCTAACATACTAACATTTTTACTTTTATTTTACGTATTATCATAAGTAGTGATTAATAAAATAGTTTTTAACACTAAATCATGCTCAGTGTGTTTCTTTTGTTGCTGGTTCGTGACAAAATTGGGGGCTCGTCCGGGATCGTTCCCAAGGTTAACGAGTGTCGTCTGGGATTGTACCCCAGATTGACGAGATTTGTTCGGGACTCAATCCAAAGATTTTTGAGGGAGGTCTGATAAATTCTTTTTAATTGGCTTGTGTGTGTAGAAACCAGCAGCAATGGATATTAAGGCATTTTTGGAGTCACCAACCCAAAAGGGATTGGAGGTGGCGAAAAAGGATGATTTGATAAAGATTGCTACAAGGCTAAACCTTACAGAAGTAAAGCAGTCTATGAGAAAGGCAGATATTCAGAGACTGATAGCTGGCCATTATGTGGAAAAGAAGGTGTTTGAGAAGGAAGTGTTAAAACAGTTTCCTGGCAGTGAAATAGCAATTTCTGAGGCACAGGTGCAGCTGGCAAAGATAGAGGCTGAACGAGAACAAACCCAGTTAAAGATAGAGGCCGAACGAGAACAAAAGAGATTAAAGGCTGAACGAGAGCAAAAGAAATTAGAGGCCGAACAAAAGAGATTAGAGACTGAACAAAAGATAACTCAGATGAAGATAGAGGCTGATCTAGCAATGAAGCAGATGGAATTGAAGAGGATGGAGCTGGATAGTGAGGAGAAGGAGAAAAAGAGGCAGCATGAGTTACAAATAAAGCGTAGGAGTTCGGAATCTGATTCTGATGATGGTTTTTCAGCCAGCAGGGAGGTTCGATTAGTCCCTCCGTTTGAAGAAGATCAGGTTGATCAGTATTTCCAACATTTTGAAAAGGTTGCTGTGAGTTCAAACTGGCCAAGGAAAGGATGGGCTCTTATGGTACAGAGTGTGATTAAAGGTAAAGCTCAAAAAGCTTATTCTGCTTTGTCTGTTGAGGATGCAGCTGATTATACCAAGGTAAAACAAGCTATTTTGAAGGCCTATGAATTGGTCCCTGAGGCTTATAGACAAAAATTCAGAGACTTGAGGAAATCTGCAGATCAGACTTATATGGAATTTGCCAATGGAAAGAGAATATGTTTTGAACGATGGTGCCTGGCTAAAAATGTAGATGGGGATTATGATAAATTGACAGAATTGATACTGGTGGAAGACTTTAAAAGATGTGTTCCAGCTGAATTAACAACATATTTAAATGAAAAGGCAGTGGAAACTTTACAAGAAACTGCTAGGTTGGCAGATGATTATGCTTTAACCCATAAATCCAAATGGGGACAACCTAAAACCTTTCAAAAGAGTTACAAAGACAATCCAGGTAAACCGGAGAGTAAATTGGGAGGTAATCAAAAAGGAAAAGATGAAAAAAAGCCAGGGCTGGAGAAACCTGTTGAGCGTACTTGTTATTACTGTAAGAAACCTGGCCATGTGATATCTAATTGTGCCCTTTTGAAGAAAAAGAAGGAAGCTGGGCCCAATGCTTGCTTTCAGGCAATTAAAAACCAAAAAGGTTTAGGAGATGCTGTTAAAGATCAGTCCTTGCAAGAGGTAAAAGCGGAAAAGTTGGAGGAGGTGAGAAAAGAATTCCGTTCGTATGTATCAGAGGGTTTTGTTTCACTGAATGATGAGTCACCCCAGGTGCCAGTGAAAATTCTTAGAGATACTGGGGCTAGTCAATCTCTCTTGCTGGACAGTGTTTTAAATTTTGGTGAAGAAAGTGACACTGGTGAAGTAAATCTAGTGCGAGGCGTTACAGGTGAGACCATGTCTGTCCCTTTTCACAGGGTGATTTTAAAGTCAAAGTTCGTAGAAGGACCAGTTGAGATAGGGATAAGACCTAGTTTGCCAGTGGAAGGAGTTTCTTTGTTATTGGGAAATGACCTTGCAGATGGAGAAAGTGATCCTGTGGTACGGTTAACAACCAAACCAAGGATTGATGAGTCTGAGGATGATTCAGATGTTTACCCATCATGTGCGGTGACTCGAGCTAGAGCTAGAGAATTAGCCAAGACAGACAGTCCGGTGCAGTCTGATGTGGTTCCTTGTGACAGTCCTAAACAGGAAGAAAATTATGATGCCTTATCTGAGACTTTTCTGTCTTCACTGGAGGATCAACACCTTATAGTGAGCCTGAATTTAAAGATTTGTCTTTGTCAAGGAAGGATTTTATGGTGGAACAGACAAAGGACCCTGAGTTGACAGAATTGAAAGAAAAAGCTCTCTCATGTGAGGAGATTGAAAAAGTGCCAACTGGATACTATGTCAAAAATGGAGTGTTAATGAGGAAATGGAGACCTCCTCATGTTCCTGTTACTGAGGAATGGGAAGTTATTCATCAGGTTGTTGTTCCAAAAGTTTATAGGGATGAGATTTTAAACCTGGCCCATAGTATGCCTTTGGGTGGTCATTTTGGTGTGAATAAAACTGTAGGGAAGATCTTGAAACAATTCTATTGGCCTGGTTTGAGAAAAGATGTGGTGATGTTTTGTCGAACCTGCCACACATGTCAGATGGTAGGTAAACCAAATCAAAAACCCCCTGTGGCTCCTTTGAAACCAATTCCTGCTTGTGGTGAACCCTTTTCGAAGGTGATTGTGGACTGTGTTGGCCCCTTACCAAAGTCTAAGACTGGAAATCAGTATTTGTTAACCATCATGTGTGCCACTTCTAGATTTCCAGAGGCAATACCCCTTAGAAATATTAAGGCCAAGACGGTGTCAAAGGCTCTTGTAAAATTTTTTACCTTGTTTGGTTTGCCAAAAGAAATCCAATCTGATCAAGGTAGTAATTTTATGTCAAAAATTTTTCAACAAATAGTCTATGAGCTGGGAGCAAAGCAGATTGTATCATCTGCATATCACCCAGAATCTCAAGGAGCTCTGGAGAGATTTCATTCTACTCTCAAAAATATGCTGAAGACTTATTGCTTTGAAAACACCAAGGATTGGGACGAAGGTATCCATTTACTTTTGTTTGCCGTTAGAGAATCGATCCAGGAGTCAATAGGATTTAGTCCGTTTGAGCTTGTGTTTGGACATAGGGTGAGAGGACCTTTGGAGTTGTTAAGAGAGCAATGGGTTAATGAGGAAGTTCACTTGAGTCTGTTGGACTATGTCCAAAAATTTAAAACTCGGTTGGAGAGAGTCTGCCAGCTAGCGAGAGAGCATTTGAAAACAAGCCAGATAAGAATGAAGACATATTTTGATAGACGTGCTCGGCCTAGGACATTCGCAGTGGGGCAAAAGGTGTTGGTATTTTTCCCTAGCCAAAATAATCCCTTGCAAGCTCGTTTTTCTGGACCCTATGTTATTGAATCTCGAGTGACTGATCTAACATATATAATCAAAACACCAGATAGACGCAAGAAAACACAACTCTGTCACGTAAACATGCTAAAACCTTATTATGAGAGGGATTCAGTGGTGGCCTTGGTGGATGGTGTAAAGGTTGTTTCTAGAATGCCTGATGTTGATGTTGAGGAAGGCCAATTTAGATCAAATATTGTTCCATCGAAACTAAAAAACCAAAATATCCTGGAGAACCTTGAAACGAAGTTGGACCATTTACAAGTTTCACAAAAACAACAGATGAGAGAATTAATTTTAAAATTTAAAAATCTGTTCCCAGATGTTCCAAACAGAACATCGATAATTACCCACGATGTTGATGTTGGGGATGCAAAACCAATCAAACAACACCCATATCGAATGAATGTGGAAAAAAGTAAACTTGTTGATCAGGAAATAAAATACATGTTGGAAAATGATATTATTAGACATTCTACTTCAAATTGGAGTTCGCCCTGTGTTATTGTACCTAAACCTGATGGAACTGTTAGATTTTGCACAGATTACAGGAAAGTGAATGCTGTAACAAAGTCAGATGCTTACCCTATTCCTAGGGTGGATGATTGCATAGACAGAGTGGGAAAGGCAAAATTTCTTACAAAGATTGACCTATTAAAAGGGTACTGGTGTGTTCCATTAACAGAAAGAGGAAGGGAAATTTCAGCCTTTGTAACCCCTTCTGGATTGTATGAATACAATGTTTTGCCATTTGGAATGAAAAATGCTCCGGCAACATTTCAAAGAATGATTAATTCGGTGATTCATGGGTTAAAACATACAGATGCCTACATTGACGACTTAGTGACTGGGAATGATACTTGGGAGGATCACATCTCTGCGTTAGAAAGGTTGTTTGAAAGACTTTCCAAGGCTAACCTTACAGTTAACTTGGCTAAAAGTGAATTTGGCCATGCCACTGTGACGTATCTTGGTTATGTTGTAGGTCAAGGCAAGCAAGCTCCTGTTCAGGTAAAAGTTCAAGCAATATCTGAGTTCCCTATTCCCACAGGTACGAGGACTGTTAGAAGATTTTTGGGAATGGTTGGATATTATCGAAAATTTTGTAAAAATTTTGCTGATATTGCTCTTCCCCTAACTAATCTTCAGAAGAAGGGAGTAAAGTTTGTTTGGACAGATTCTTGTCAAGAAGCATTTGAGAAGCTGAAAGCCATTTTATGCTACCATCCTGTGCTCAGAACACCTGACTTTGAAAAGCCATTTTCATTAGCAGTAGATGCCAGTGATGAAGCTGCAGGAGCTGTGTTGTTGCAGAAGGGTGACCTTGATGATATTGACCATCCTGTAGCTTACTTTTCAAAGAAATTTAATGAGCATCAAAAGAATTATTCCACCATAGAGAAAGAATTACTGTCGCTTGTTTTAGCCTTGCAACATTCAGTGTATATGTTTGCACCGCTCAGAAACCATTGACTGTGTATACAGATCATAACCCACTGGTGTTTCTGAGCCGAGTCAAAAACAAGAACAGAAGACTGTTAAACTGGAGTTTAATTTTGCAAGAGTTTGATCTCATGATAACTCACATTAAAGGCAAAGATAATGTGATTGCTGATTGTCTTTCTCGATGTTAAATGGGAAACATGTATCTGTACTAATCTGATAGTCTGTAGTTGTGTAGCATGATAATCATTAACATTATTAACTATGCGCGGTTAAAATTTTCTTGGGAAATTTTTTTTTTAGGTGGGAGGTGTTACGGACTCAGTGAAAGTCCCTTTAAGATAGAGAGTGTGTGTGTATGTGTGTGTGGGGCGTGCTTACGTCAATAGAAGATAAAGGACGTAATGACGTTGTTGAAGAAGTTAGAAGAAGAAAGAGAGAGAGAGAAGGGAGAGAGACACCAGCCTGCTTGTTTTTCTCTATCGATGGATGAGAAACAATAACTGTGTTTACCACTGAAATCCATGTATGGAAGTTGGAAGTAATCCGGTGGAGTTCACTTTGTTGCTGACCTGTAGAAGGAAACAGGTATTTGTGTGTGGACGACCACGGTTCGGATGCTTTTCGGGGTGAGGAAGTCACTACCGAGTAAACACTGAAGTGTCGTTTGGGTTCCATCGTGGAACATTTGGATTTCGTATGTACTCTCTCTATGTTTTTCTACATCTACATCTTATCTTCAGACAACGGTGGTTGTTGAAGAAGCCCTTGCTCATGTTTCACCTTATGGCTTGCGGAACTGAACTTTAAGAACCATTCAGGAACTGGGAGTTTTGGACTTTGTCACACACACACACGAAGAGTTTAGTTTTGGGGTTAACGTTCGAGTTTTAACATTCTTGAATTCTAACATACTAACATTTTTACTTTTATTTTACGTATTATCATAAGTAGTGATTAATAAAATAGTTTTTAACACTAAATCATGCTCAGTGTGTTTCTTTTGTTGCTGGTTCATGACACTTATAACAGAGATGCTCCAATACAGCCAACGTCCTGGTGAATCTCCTCTGCAGCCTCTCCAGTGCAAGCATATCCTCACACTGTGACCACCAGAACTGCACACAATACTCCAGGAGTGTCCTAACCAATGTTTTATAAAGTTGTAGATCCTACTTTCTGCAAGTCCTACCACTGTTCCAAACAATTTGTAGGTGTTGGCAATGAGCCACAGAATGGATTTAATTGATAACTTTCTACCAACTCAGTGTTCTCATATCATAAATGTTTCAGAGAGAAGCAATGAAGAGGCTGCTGAAATTAATTTTATTTCAGGGGGCTTTTTTTGATAAATCTATTCTTTCCCCAACCAAACTGGAGAAGGCCTATGGGTAGAAAACCTAATTCGTTGGCTAATGCCTTTACCAGAAAACAGGCTACTTTGAGAAAAATCGAGTTCTTGATTATTTTGCCTCCTCAAGCAAAATGTTTGTCAAACGTTTTTTCAATCCAGGTTATAAACCTTGAGGAGGAATTTGTTCACTCACTTTCCCCAACGCAATAATGGCATGTTGTTGACGTATGTTACAGAGACTAGACTTGCAACTGCAGCCTCAATCAACTATCGAAGGTAACGGAATCTGTCTGTGTGTGTGTTGTATTAAAGTTTTCACCATCGATACGACCTAAAAAAAAACGCTTACTGCAATGGTGACTGAGAAAGAGAGAGCCGGTCGTTATCCTTACGTTAAAATCTGTCTTAATCGTCATGTGACGATTCAAAGTATAAATTCATTGAATTTCCAGCATCCACTCTTTAATCCAAAGAACTGCAACCACCAGAAATCTGAAATAAAAACAGAAAATATTGGGAAGCTGAAAAGGCTGCCAGCATTTTTATACAATAGCATTTTTATAAGGATTATATCCATAATTAGATGAATTTATTTTTTAAAAAATGAAGTCACTGCGTTTTGCTTAGGTCTTTACGGATTTGGTTGCTTTTACTTTGGATTCGCTTGAAGTGGTCCCGAACCTGCAGCAGGGTTTCCTGATCGCGAATCAAAATCAGGTCCTTGCAACACAGCTCCTTGTCATAGTCTATCCGAAGGTTTCGCGTATGTTTCTGGAATTAAGAGGCGTTTCTCTCGGGGAGTTGGTATTGCACCTTATGTACACAGCTGTACACTGCAACTGACAGGAGTTCCACACTTCCTTTTCAGAAGACGACTGTAGGGATCCAGAGTGCAGACTTCGGACAAGATGGCAGTTTCATTTCCAGATGGTAGATCGTCTCTAATTGTGAGCTGGGAGAAAAATGCTCACATTCGGCACATGGAACGGATTCTGGACGATCACTTCAACAACCTGGCCCACCAGTTTCACACCAAATGTGAACTACGGAGTCTGGGCTCCAGGCAAGTTCTCGTTATCCTGACAAAGACGACAACAGAAGGTGACTATTGATCTTGTCATCTTGAGTTGCACAATTTCATCTGTTAATTGTATTTATTAAAATATGCAATTCAACAGCTTATTTTAGTTGCTAAGTTTGATCTAATTGTGCTTTCACTGAAGGAACGGAGAAAATTGGAGTGGAAAAGTTGTCACACGTCTATTATGGAAACTAGTTTGTGTTGAGTAGACAGTCCAGAAATTTATAAAATGTTCAAAAGTTAGAGTTATGAAGATCCTTTTACCTTCACTGAATCCCAACAATTTTGATTTGCTTCCTTCTAGTCACACAGTCGTAGTCATAGAGCATGAGTACAGGCCCTTTGGACTAATGAGTCCATACCAACCATGTTGTCCACCAGCTAGTCCCAATTTCCTGCATTTGGCCCAAGTTCTGATGGAAAATGACCACAGTTACTATCATTTACACATGCAAATGCAGTAGGTTTTGGCTGAATCCAGACATGGCAGTTCCACACAGTAATTTGGATTGGCAAATCTGCCAGAGTGCTCCGCTGCTGGTCTCTTCAAGCAGCCACTGATTTACTGAGATTTCCTGAACACACGGAGGAATCTGCTGAAGGATCATCTACAGGGTTAGACCTGGTACAGCATTGGTGAAGCACTCAATTCAGTGGAGATTTTGTATCTGATTATTTATTGAACTATTTTTATTAGTTAGGAACATAATAGGTGATTTTGTTTTCAAATATTATAAAAATTATCACTGATGAAAGAAGCTTGACAGCTTTGGAGAGGTCTGTGGTTTCTTGGTAGTTTTGCAGAAGGGTGTGTGATTTGATGTCATCTTGCAAAGGTTCGGTATGCTGTTGACCTTCAAGATTAGTTTTACGGATTCAACCATATGAGTGTGTGGAAAGGGGGAATCAGAGTGGCAAGTGCAGGCTCAGGTCCCACAGAGCAAAATCCAAACATTATGGTTTGATGTGGAGGTTTCATTCAGTTTAATAGCTTGTGAGACCAGGTTAGAATCAAGACTCTATCTGGTGTCAGCTGTGTTAATGCAGGTCTGAAATCATACAGTGGAGAAGAAAACCACATTTCTTTCCCTAAAGGACATATATGAACCAGATAGGTTTCAACGAGGAACTGGTAATTTCACGGTCATTATTGTCTCAGCATCCCTCTCTCTGAGATACAGCAAAATAATTTGTTTAACAGAAGAAAAGTTCATGGTCAGAGACTGCAACCTTGTTATGGCTTAATTGCGCACTGGCAGATTATGCCCAGTTGTACAAGGACACATAGGTAGCACTATGTAGCGAGCACTTGATCATGTACTACAATGCTTAAAAGACTACATACTTAATATTATGTAAATCCCATGTTATAATTATTTAATTCACATCAGTTGTATTTCATTTAATTGAGCAAATTATCAGGCATAGAATTTGAATTCATGTTACGAAGCCATTTATCCAGGCTTCCAGGTTACTCATCCAGTAATTTCACCACTGTGCTGCTGATGCCATCCTGCCCATAGTTTTACATTCAGATTAAGGGAGCAGCCATTTAGAATTAAGATGGCGAGATAGTTATTACTTAGAGGACTGTAAATCCTTGGGATTTTCTACTCCACAGACCTGGGGCTGCTCAAGTTTATTCAAGACTGAGATGATTACATTTTTTTGACGGCAAGGGATTGTGTAGGTTAAAAGTGGCTTTGAAGATATGTCATTATACTGAATGGCAAAGAAGATTCAAGAGCCTCATCATACATCTGCTATTTCAAATATTCTTATGTTTGTAAAAAGGTTCCATGGCTGCATTTATAGAGGGAATCAGTTGATGAAGGAAATGCCAGCTCTAAGCATAGAAATTTGTTAACTTGTCCAACTTCCACCCTGCCCTTAGATTCACCTGGACTATTGCTGACACTTCTTTCTTTCCCAGGGTCTCTCTCCCTTTGTTCACCTTTTTTATCCCTCCCCTTCATTACCTAAAATCATCAACTTCCCCCACCTGAGTCTATCTGCCCCTCACCCATCTACCTGGGTTTCTGCTCCCTTGGTTTACCCTTCCTAAACCCTCCCCAACCTTGTTTCATCTGCCCATCATTGCTTCCTTACCAGGTTCCACCTACCACCTACCAACCTCTGTCTTGCCCCTTTCTCTCACTTTTATGCACTGGCTACCTTCCCTATCTACTCTCAGTCCTAATGCAAGGTCTTGACTTGAAACGTCAACTATCCCTTTTCCTCTACAAATGCTGGATGACCTGCTGAGTCCTTCCAGCAGTTTATTTTTGCTCCATATTCCAGCATCTGCAGTCTCTTGTGTCTCCAGAGAAATTTGTTAATTTTGTTTTTTTTTCTCTAGAATTGCAGTAGATTTAGATTCTTTATTTGTAAATGTGGAAATGATTGGATAGATTGAATGGATCTCTCTGTTCCACTACTTTTTTAAAAAAAATAAACCTACCTGCAACAGAATGAAATATCCATATAATAAATTTGGCTTTTACTAATGATCATAATGTTTACAAAACAGTAAGGAGGATTATAGTTGTTGCAAGCAATAACTCAGAGCTAAAGAGATCGTTTACTTTTGTTGGCATTTTTTTGTAGAAGTACATTTATATTGTTGGAGTTCTCAAATTAGTGCTAATAGCAGTATGATAATAGATTTTCTCTTCTGCCTAGTGTTAAAAAATATTGCTGCAAACACAAGTGTTCCATATAAAAATGAAGAAATTAAACTTAAGATCAAAATTCCATCTGAAGAATCTTTTATTTTGGGTTCAAAGGATTTGGTTGGAAAAACAAAAAAGGTAATACCTATTTTGAAATAAAATTGTATTATAATTTCTAGACATTTTTATTAAGAAAATTTGATTGAAGTTAAATCAGTATCAGGCCAGTGAGAGACATTCAGAGACAGTGGAGAGTCCAAAGCAAGTATGTTCCCACTTAAAAAAAAAGGTAGAGACTTCAAAATGTAGCCACCCTTCTCCAACAACCACTGGCTGTTGAGGAGCATTCAATTTCAAAAAGGGGAACGTATGTCAGCTGATCAGACCTCAATACTGCAAAGACCAAGAGGAATATAGAACCTGACAATAGAAAGAAAATCAGGAGAGAAAAGCGAGGGTATGAAAAAATATTGGCAAGTAAAATTGGGGAAAACTGAAAAATGTTTAATAAGTACGCAAAGGACAAGAGGATAACAAAAGATAAAGTAATGCTATTGGAGCATAAAATGGTACCATGTCTGTGGAGGTGGAAGGCAAGGGCAGTATCCTAAATTAAATCTTGGTACTGGTTTTATCAAAAGAGGAGCATAACAAAAACATCTGTGAAGGATGAATGTGAAATATTAGGTAAGGTAAAAGGGGGAGAGGATACAGTAAGGAAATCATTGTCCATAGATCATGTGTATCCAAAGATGCTAAGAGAAGCAAGGAAGGAAACAGTGGTCTCTGGCCATCTCTGGATGCAAGCATGCTGACAGATTACTGGGAAGTGGATGATTATAGAAGGAGGTTCCTAAGGTGATTATTAATGAGATGACATGGATTTAATCTATTAGGAGAAGGATTAGAGGGGAGTCGAGGAAATTATTTCATCCACAATGGTGGGGAACTGGAAAGACAGAAACCCTCAGCACATTCAGAAAAACCTAGAGGACCACGCGATGTGCCATAACGCTATAAAAGCTAGGAAGTATGGTTAGCTGTAATATTTCTTTCTCAGTTTGCATTGACCTGATTAGCCAAATGGCTTCCTCTTAAAATTTAAACTTTTATGCGTCACTGATTCTATTAGGTGGCACCACTCAGTTCTTTCTCACTATTGGTCCTTCCTCTGATTTCACTGTTCACACCTCTACAGCTTTAGCAGATTTCAAGGAACTCTATATAGAGTTACATATTTGTAAAGTTAGGGGAGTACATGTCAGAGAGGCTACTTTCTTATAATTAAATTGTGCTGGTTTGATAAAATTGTCAGACTATGCTGCATTATGATTTTCATGGTTCCAATCTGAGTTTGAGATGGGTTCCTGATGGAATTTCACATTTCCAATCTGTTTATGACCTGATTGAGAGTTGTCATGCTGTTGATGCAAACTTGAATCCTGCAACATTTATACTGAACTTTGAAGCAAGGAAATTTATAAACTTGCAGCAAGGAATAGGTTAAACAAAGTGAAGAAATACATGCCTCTTTAAGCAAGGGATTGGAGCTCTGCAACTTAGTGACAGTTTACAACTAGACTGGGTGCACATTGACTTGAAATTGAGAATGGGTGCAAACAGATGAATGGAATCACACTGGACAGAAAGAGGGCTGTGTATATTGTCTATTACATCTCTTTGAATGGTGACTAACAGATTGTGCTTTATGGATTGCAAATACAAAAATATTAATCAGGGCCAGAACCAAAGCTCTTGAAAACAGCGATAGCAAATACAGGATTTTTGAAGGTTAAGTATACTTTTAACAAATTTCTTAAAATGCTTTCGAGTATGTGTAGAAATAGATAGCATGTCTCATATCCCTCATGACCTTGAATGAAGGAGATATTGTTCATTTAAAATATGATTATTTACATAAAATCACCCTCTACTTAATTAGTATTGATTAATGACAGACCCATCAAAAAAGCCAAAACACAAAAGTTATGGAAGTAAGGTTTTTGGGGAAAAAAGGAAAATCAATGCCCCACTCCCAAACAAAAAGTCACTCCCACAAATAGTTAACAGCCTGTTTTTCAGTATATGGTAGGGGCACAGGAAATTTGACTTGGCATTGCCTTGTTCACCCAGAGATGCAATTACACTCTTAAGTGTCTTCCTCACTGGATTGAGATCAAGTTAAATTAAAGAGAAACTGGGTTCCCTGCAGATTTCTCTCCTATCTACATTTCTTAAAAATATTTCATAAGGTTAATATGGAAACAGTGATCCTAAAGCAAATTACTGCAGAAGCTGTAAATCTAAGATAAAATGCAGGAAATATTCAGCAGGTCAGATAGCACCTTTTGAGGGAGTTTTATCAGAAAGGTTATTCTTTTATATTATATTCATTCACTAACAGATCGTTGGATCTACAGATTTTTTTTATACCTTATTGTTCTTTATGATTATCCATGTCATGGTTGTTCTCCTGATCTCTTTGTATTACATGTATAAACATTGATATATTAATCTGTATTAATTTGAAAACTAATAAAAAGATTGAAAAAGAAAGAAAAGAAAGGTTATAGCAAAAGTGATGGAACAGCTCAGGGAAGTGGCAGTAGATATTCCAAAAGCCCAGGTATGGGAAGAGGGCTGTAGTTGAAGATATTGCTTTCAGATCTTCAGTCAATCATCTTTGATCCTGAAACAGTCTTCTTGCTATTCTAGTTTATCTACCCTCACAATGACAGCTGCCTCTTGACAGTGGAAATCATTACCAATACCAATACCAATCTACGAGAGGTAGATTCCAACTTTGTAAAATGTATTTGGTTAGGGTGGATACAGGAAGACCATTCAGTGTCTCTAGTAATGACTGTTTCTTTACTAAGGTCTAAATTTATGAAATACAGAATGTTAATACCTATTCTGAATGTCCTTTTTGTTGAAATTATTCTATTTTAGAGGTGTTCATTACTCAAAATGTTTCTTATTTTAATTTTCGTTGTTAGGTTCCTGAGAAAGATGACGGAGACAATATTAGTAAGTGATTCCTGGTTTCAAGAGAATTTAGGTATACTCTTTTGTTTCCTAATTCTGAAGGCAGTTCTAATGTGGAGGGGGAGTAGGATGGTGAATTAAAATGACAGGCAACCAAAAGTTCAGGGTCACCTTTGTGGCTGAGTAGGGGTGCTCCACAAGGGAGGCATCCAATCAGTGTTGCATATCTCCAATGTAGAGGAGACCACATTCTGAGCATCAAATTCCTCATGATGATGGGAGAGAGGACAGGCTGTTACTGCTGTCACTCAGCATGTTTTCATGCCTGGGTTTCAGGAGAAAAACAGTCACTGAAAGTGATCAGGAATTTGGGAAATTGTAGCAATGTCCTTCTATACATTTGCAGGAGGCCTCTCCCAATGTGAACCACTGACAGGGATTCGGACAGCATAGTCTAGCCTGGAATCTTCAACAATGGTCCCAATGCAATCACAAGATCATCAGTCATCCTTCAAGTGGATTCTCCTTATTTCTTGGTGGGAGTAGTGTTGATGATGCTAATTCCTGCCCTGGCTGCTCACCTTTGATGATTGGCTGGTTGGAATTGAGTGGTGCCTGTCCCAATCACCCAGTGACCTCTTTAGGGCTGAAGAGCCCCACTACTTGACACAATGGTACCCATCGTGATCTGTCCTTTAAGAGCTTAACCTATAGCAGGATATTCTACAGGATTGTGGTGTTTCGGCCTGACTTTCAATTTTCTGTATGATCACCGCGTTCACAGTTCTACTGCTTAAGTCGCATTGCTGATTTGTGCGTTACAATATTGCTTCCTGTTGCCCAGCAAAAGTGGTGCAGGTCCATGGCACAGCACTACTCTGGTGCACTATTTTTATTCAAGAGTTTCCATTCCAAAACTCCTTTGGTTAGAGATCAGGATATTAAGATATCTTTATTAGTTACACGTACATTGAAACACACAGTGAAATACATCTTTTGCGTAGAATGTTCTGGGGGAAGCCCGCAAGTGTCACCACGCTTCCGGCGCCAACATAGCATGCCCACAACTTCCTAACCCGTACATCTTTGGAATGTGGGAGGAAACCGGAGCACCCGGAGGAAACCCATGAAGACATGGGGAGAACGTATAAACTCCTTACACCCAGTGGCCAGAATTGAACACGGGTCGCTGGCGCTGTAATAGCGTTACACTAACAGCTACATTACTGTGCCTGCCCCTGATATTATTTATTAGATTAAAAAAAATCCAATTTTTCATGTCTTCTGAAAAATGAAGCTTCTTCAGGTAGTGAAGTCCAAATAAATATAGAGTTATAGAAACATATGGCATGGAAAGTGGCCCTTCGGTCCACTGAGTCCATGCTGACCACCAACGACTCATTTACACCAATGCTACAAGAATTTCACTTTTAAAAATTCTCCCCACATTCTCAGCAACTCCCTTCAGATTCTGCCACTCATCATCATAGTAGGGGCAATTTATAATGGCCAATTAATCTACCAATTTGCGTGTCTTTGGGATGTGGGAGGAAACCAGAGCAGCCAGAGGAAACCCATGTGGTCAGGGAAAGTTTGCAAACTCCACAGAGAATACCACTTGAGGTTAAGATTGAGCCTGTGTCACGAACCAGCAACAAAAGAAATACACTAAGCATGATTCAGTGTTAAAAACTATTTTATTAATTACTACTTATGATAATACGTAAAATAAAAGTAAAAAAAAATGTTAGTATGTTAGAATTCAAGAATGTTAAACCTCGAACGTTAACCCCAAAACTAAACTCTTCGTGTGTGTGTGTGACAAAGTCCAAAACTCCCAGTTCCAGAATGGTTCTTAAAGTTCAGTTCCGCAAGCCATAAGGTGAAACATGAGCAAGGGCTTCTTCAACAACCACCGTTGTCTGAAGATAAGATGTAGATGTAGAAAAAACATAGAGAGAGTACATACGAAATCCAAATGTTCCACGATGGAACCCAAACGACACTTCAGTGTTTACTCGGTAGTGACTTCCTCACCCCGCAAGCATCCGAACCGTGGTCATCCACACACAAATACCTGTTTCCTTCTACAGGTCAGCAACAAAGTGAACTCCACCGGATTACTTCCAACTTCCATACATGGATTTCTATGGCAAACACAGTTATTGTTTCTCATCCATCGATAGAGAAAACAAGCAGGCTGGTGTCTCTCTCCCTTCTCTCTCTCTTTCTTCTTCTTCTTCTTCTTCTTCTGACTTCTTCAACAACGTCATTACGTCCTTTATCTTCTATTGACGTAAGCACGCCCCACACACACATACACACACACTCTCTATCTTAAAGGGACTTTCACTGAGTCCGTAACACCTCCCACCTAAAAAAAAAATTTTCCCAAGAAAATTTTAACCGCGCATACAGTTAGTAATGTTAATAATTATCATGCTACACAACTACAGACTATCAGATTAGTACAGATACATGTTTCCCATTTAACATCGAGAAAGACAATCAGCAATCACATTATCTTTGCCTTTAATGTGAGTTATCATGAGATCAAACTCTTGCAAAATTAAACTCCAGTTTAACAGCCTTCTGTTCTTGTTTTTGACTCGGCTCAGAAACACCAATGGGTTATGATCTGTATACACAGTCAATGGTTTCTGAGCGGTGCAAACATATACACTGAAATGTTGCAAGGCTAAAACAAGCGACAGTAATTCTTTCTCTATAGTGGAATAATTCTTTTGATGCTCATTAAATTTCTTTGAAAAGTAAGCTACAGGATGGTCAATATCATCAAGGTCACCCTTCTGCAACAACACAGCTCCTGCAGCTTCATCACTGGCATCTACTGCTAATGAAAATGGCTTTTCAAAGTCAGGTGTTTTGAGCACAGGATGGTAGCATAAAATGGCTTTCAGCTTCTCAAATGCTTCTTGACAAGAATCTGTCCAAACAAACTTTACTCCCTTCTTCAGAAGATTAGTTAGGGGAAGAGCAATATCAGCAAAATTTTTACAAAATTTTCAGTAATATCCAACCATTCCCAAAAATCTTCTAACAGTCCTCGTACCTGTGGGAATAGGGAACTCAGATATTGCTTGAACTTTTGCCTGAACAGGAGCTTGCTTGCCTTGACCTACAACATAACCAAGGTAAGTCACAGTGGCATGGCCAAATTCACTTTTAGCCAAGTTAACTGTAAGGTTAGCCTTGGAAAGTCTTTCAAACAACCTTTCTAACGCAGAGATGTGATCTTCCCAAGTATCATTCCCAGTCACTAAGTCGTCAATGTAGGCATCTGTATGTTTTAACCCATGAATCACTGAATTAATCATTCTTTGAAATGTTGCCGGAGCATTTTTCATTCCAAATGGAAAACATTGTATTCATACAATCCAGAAGGGGTTACAAAGGCTGAAATCTCCCTTCCTCTATCTGTTAATGGAACACACCAGTACCCTTTTAAATAGGTCAATCTTTGTAAGAAATTTTGCCTTTTCCACTCTATCTATGCAATCATCCACCCTAGGAATAGGGTAAGCATCTGACTTCGTTACAGCATTCACTTTCCTGTAATCTGTGCAAAATCTAACAGTTCCATCAGGTTTAGGTACAATAACACAGGGCGAACTCCAATTTGAAGTAGAATGTCTAATAATATCATTTTCCAACATGTATTTTATTTCCTGATCAACAAGTTTACTTTTTTCCACATTCATTCGATATGGGTGTTGTTTGATTGGTTTTGCATCCCCAACATCAACATCATGGGTAATTATCGATGTTCTGTTTGGAACATCTGGGAACAGATTTTTAAATTTTAAAATTAATTCTCTCATCTGTTGTTTTTGTGAAACTTGTAAATCGTCCAACTTCGTTTCAAGGTTCTCCATGATATTTTGGTTTTTTAGTTTTGATGGAACAATATTTGGTCTAAATTGGCCTTCCTCAACATCAACATCAGGCATTCTAGAAACAACCTTTACATCATCCACCAAGGCCACAACTGAATCCCTCTCATAATAAGGTTTTAGCATGTTTACATGACAGAGTTGTGTTTTCTTGCGTCTATCTGGTGTTTTGAATATATATGTTAGATCAGTCACTCGAGATTCAATAACATAGGGTCCAGAAAAACGAGATTGCAAGGGATTATTTTGGCTAGGGAAAAATACCAACACCTTTTGCCCCACTGCGAATGTCCTAGGCTGAGCACGTCTGTCAAAATATGTCTTCATTCTTATCTGGCTAGTTTTCAAATTCTCCCTCGCTAGCTGGCAGACTCTCTCCAACCAAGTTTTAAATTTTTGGACATAGTCCAACAGACTCAAGTGCACTTCTTCATTAACCCATTGCTCTCTTAACAACTCCAAAGGTCCTCTCACCCTATGTCCAAATACAAGCTCAAACGGACTAAATCCTATTGACTCCTGGATTGATTCTCTAACGGCAAACAAAAGTAACTGAATACCTTCGTCCCAATCCTTTGTGTTTTCAAAGCAATAAGTCTTCAGCATATTTTTGAGAGTAGAATGAAATCTCTCCAGAGCTCCTTGAGATTCTGGGTGATATGCAGATGATACAATCTGCTTTGCTCCCAGCTCATAGACTAGCTGTTGAAAAAAATTTGACATAAAATTACTACCTTGATCAGATCGGATTTCTTTTGGCAAACCAAACAAGGTAAAAAAATTTAAAAGAGCCTTTGACACCGTCTTGGCCTTAATATTTCTAAGGGGTATTGCCTCTGGAAATCTAGAAGTGGCACACATGATGGTTAACAAATACTGATTTCCAGTCTTAGACTTTGGTAATGGGCCAACACAGTCCACAATCACCTTCGAAAAGGGTTCACCAAAAGCAGGAATTGGCTTCAAAGGAGCCACAGGGGGTTTTTGATTTGGTTTACCTACCATCTGACATGTGTGGCAGGTTCGACAAAACATCACCACATCTTTTCTCAAACCAGGCCAATAGAATTGTTTCAAGATCTTCCTTACAGTTTTATTCACACCAAAATGACCACCCAAAGGCATACTATGGGCCAGGTTTAAAATTTCATTCCTATAAACTTTTGGAACAACAACCTGATGAATAACTTCCCATTCCTCATTAACAGGAACATGAAGAGGTCTCCATTTCCTCATTAACACTCCATTTTTGACATAATATCCAATTGGCACTTTTTCAATCTCCTCACATGAGTGCTTTTTCTTTCAATTCTGTCAACTCAGGGTCCTTTGTCTGTTCCACCATAAAATCCTTCCTCGACAAAGACAAATCTTTAAATTCAGGCTCACTATAAGGATGTTGATCCTCCAGTGAAGACATAAAAGTCTCAGATAAGGCATCATAATTTTCTTCCTGTTTAGGACTGTCACAAGGAACCACATCAGACTGCACCGGACTGTCAGCCTTGGCTAATTCTTTAGCTCTAGCTCGAGTCACCGCACATGATGGGTAAACATCTGGATCATTCTCAGACTCATCAATCCTTGGTTTGGTCATTAACCGTACCACAGGAACAATTTCTCCATCTGCAAGGTCATTTCCCAATAACAAAGAAACTCCTTCCACTGGCAAACTAGGTCTTATCCCTATCTCGACTGGTCCTTCTACGAACTTTGACTTTAAAATCACCCTGTGAAAAGGGACAGATATGGTGTCATCTGTAACGCCTCGTATTAGATTTACTTCACCAGTGTCACTTTCTTCACCAAAATTTAAAACACTGTCCAGCAAGAGAGATTGACTAGCCCCAGTATCTCTAAGAATTTTCACTGGCACCTGGGGTGACTCATCATTCAGTGAAACAAAACCCTCTGATACATACGAACGGAATTCTTTTCTCACCTCCTCCAACTTTTCCGCTTTTCCCTCTTGCAAGGACTGATCTTTAACAACGTCCCCTAAACCTTTTTGATTTTTAATTGCCTGAAAGCAAGCATTGGGCACAGCTTCCTTCCTTTTCTTCAAAAGGGCACAATTAGATATCACATGGCCAGGTTTCCTACAGTAATAACAAGTACGCTCAACAGGTTTCTCCAGCCCTGGCTTCTTTTCATCTTTTCCTTTTTGATTACCTCCCAATTTAATCTCCGGTTTACCTGGATTGTCCTTGTAACTCTTTTGAAAGGTTTTAGGTTGTCCCCATTTGGATTTATGGGTTAAAGCATAATCATCTGCCAACCTAGCAGTTTCTTGTAAAGTTTCCACTCCCTTTTCATTTAAATATGTTGTTAATTCAGCTGGAACACATCTTTTAAAGTCTTCCATTAATATCAATTCTTTCAATTTATCAAAATCCCCATCTACATTTTTAGCCATGTACCATCGTTCAAAACATATTCTCTTTCCATTGGCAAATTCCATATAAGTCTGATCTGCAGATTTCCTCAAGTCTCTAAATTTTTGTCTGTAAGCTTCAGGTACCAATTCATAGGCCTTCAAAATAGCTTGTTTTACCTTGGTATAATCAGCTGCATCCTCAGCAGACAAAGCAGAATAAGCTTTTTGAGCTTTACCTTTAATCACACTCTGTACCATAAGAGCCCATCCTTTCCTTGGCCAGTTTGAACTCACAGCAACCTTTTCAAAATGTTGGAAATACTGATCAACCTGATCTTCTTCAAACGGAGGGACTAATCGAACCTCCCTGCTGGCTGAAAAACCATCTTCAGAATCAGATTCCAAACTCCTATGCTTCATTTGTAACTCATGCTGCCTCTGTTTTTCCTTCTCCTCACTATCCAGCTCCATCCTCTTCAATTCCATCTGCTTCATTGCTAGATCAGCCTCTATCTTCATCTGAGTTAGCTTTTGTTCAGTCTCTAATTTCTCTCCCTCTTGTTCGGCCTCTAATCTCTTTTGCTCTCGTTCAGCTTCTAATCTCTTTTGTTCTCGTTCAGCCTCTATCTTTAATTGGGTTTGTTCTCGTTCAGCCTCTATCTTTAACTGGGTTTGTTCTCGTTCAGCCTCTATCTTTACCAGCTGCACCTGTGCCTCAGAAATTGCTATTTCACTGCCAGGAAACTGTTTTAACACTTCCTTCTCAAACACCTTCTTTTCCACATAATGGCCAGCTATCAGTCTCTGAATATCTGCCTTTCTCATAGACTGCTTTACTTCTGTAAGCTTTAGCCTTGTAGCAATCTTTATCAAATCATCCTTTTTTGCCACCTCCAATCACTTTTGGGTTGGTGACTCCAAAAATGCCTTAATATCCATTGCTGCTGGTTTCCACACACACAAGCCAATTAAAAAGAATTTATCAGACCTCCCTCAAAAATCTTTGGATTGGATCCCGAACAAATCTCGTCAATCTGGGGAACGATCCCAGACGACACTCGTTAATGTTTGGATTGGATCCCGGACGAATCTCGTTAACATTGGGAACTATCCCGGACGAGCCCCCAATTTTGTCATGAACCAGCAACAAAAGAAATACACTGAGCATGATTCAGTGTTAAAAACTATTTTATTAATTACTACTTATGATAATACGTAAAATAAAAGTAAAAAAAAATGTTAGTATGTTAGAATTCAAGAATGTTAAACCTCGAACGTTAACCCCAAAACTAAACTCTTCGTGTGTGTGTGTGACAAAGTCCAAAACTCCCAGTTCTGGAATGGTTCTTAAAGTTCAGTTCCGCAAGCCATAAGGTGAAACATGAGCAAGGGCTTCTTCAACAACCACCGTTGTCTGAAGATAAGATGTAGATGTAGAAAAACATAGAGAGAGTACATACGAAATCCAAATGTTCCACGATGGAACCTAAACGACACTTCAGTGTTTACTCGGTAGTGACTTCCTCACCCCGCAAGCATCCGAACCGTGGTCGTCCACACACAAATATCTGTTTCCTTCTACAAGTCAGCAACAAAGTGAACTCCACCGGATTACTTCCAACTTCCATACATGGATTTCTATGGCAAACACAGTTATTGTTTCTCATCCATCGATAGAGAAAACAAGCAGGCTGGTGTCTCTCTCCCTTCTCTCTCTCTCTCTCTTCTTCTTCTTCTTCTTCTGACTTCTTCAACAACGTCATTACGTCCTTTATCTTCTATTGACGTAAGCACGCCCCACACACACATACACACACACTCTCTATCTTAAAGGGACTTTCACTGAGTCCGTAACACCTGGTCCCTGCTACTGTGAGGCAGTGGCTCTACAAGTTGCGCTGCTGTGCTGCCTGGTAAATTCTGTAGAGATGTGAGCAAACAAAATTACTTTCCTATATTTGTGAGGAAAATTTATTGACAAATTATTTATTCCATTTAGAAAATATTCACCAACCACTTGTTAGATTTTCTTCACCCTATATATTAACATCAATACTAATATATTTTATGATATGTAACTATTTTGCTACTGATTTGCTTGATCACTGGTAAATTGCTGTTTTTTTCTTTGCACTTTCACATGAGGAGTTGATAATGAACTTGACATGTTTTTGCAAGAGGAGCAGAAATTATATGATGAGGAAATGGATTCAGTTGTAGTAAAAAAGCACTTGGAACAGGAAGGTAAGGTTAACGTTTCAATTCAATTGGCTCTTCTTTTGAACCCCAAAAAAGTGATGCCTTGTCATGTTACTAAAGATTTTACATACTTCCCGACAAATTAAGAAATGATACTGCTAATTGTTGATCCTAATTATCTTAGCCCAGAAAAAGAACTGAACTTGGAACCTCTTGGTTTCTGTAGGTTAGTGTAGTGATAGTTATAATAATAAACCAAAATGAACAGTAACTGCCTTTCCTGTGGTCATTAGATCAACAAGTGGGAGGAAATACTAATAATTATTACTTTTCATTAAATTTTGATGACCAAGAGCTATACTGTGAATATTAAAATCAATAATAGGATGAGATATCTTTATTAGTCATGTACATTGAAACACACAGCGAAATGCATCTTTTGCATAGAATATTCTGGGGGCAGCCCACAATTGTCACCATGCTTCCAGTGCCAACATAGCATGCCCACAACTTCCTAACCCGTACATCTTTGGAACGTGGGAGGGAACCAGAGCACCTGGAGGGAACCCATGCAGATGTGGGGAGAATGTACAAACTCCTTACAGACAGCAGCCGGAACCCTGGTCGCTGGCGTTGCAATAGCGTTACGCTAACCGCCACACTACCGTGTCGTGCCCAAGAAAATTCGCGGACACCAGCGTAATATTAAAATAAATGAAGATACCATCTTAAAAGTTATTAGAAACCTTAAGATAGATTGGACTTTCAGCTCGGAGGGTCTTGAAGAAACAGGACTTGCCTTTATGAACTCCTTACCCACATCTTAAAAAATAGATCACTTGCTGAAAAGGTGGTCACGTGGTTCTAATTTTCACAAAGGGAGGCATACAGTACCAGGGACCTAGTTTGAATTCAGTTGCAATAAAAAAGATCATAAAATTAAACCAGGGCAGGATATACACATTGAATGCAAGGCTCTGGGAAGTGTTTTTGAACAGAGAGACCTTGGGGTACAAGTACATAGTTCCCTAAAAATGGGAAAACACATAGACAGGGTGGGAAAGAAGGCATATGGCATGCTTGCCTTCAACAGCCATGGCATTGTCTATAAGATGTGGAATGTTATGTTGCAGTTGTAGAAAATGTTGGTTAGATCGCTCTGGGGAGAATTGTGTAGCGTTCTTCTTGTCACCACATTATTGGAAGGACATAATTAAGCCAGAGAGGGTGCACAAGAAAAGATTCACAAGGATGCTGACTAGATAGGAGGGCTTGAGTTATCAAGAGAGATTGGGTAGACTGGGTCTGTTTTCCCTGGAGACTGAGAGGTGACATGGTAGAGGTATATACAGTTATGAGCAGCATAGATGGGGTAGATAGCCAGTGTCTGTGTCCCGTGGTAGGGATGTGTAAAACTACAGAGCATAGGTTTAAGTGAGTGAGAGGGAGAAAATTTAAAGGGGATCTGAGGGGTAAATTTTCCACACAAGGAGTATTTAGTATCCAGAATGAGCTGCCAGAGGAGGTGATGAAGGCAGGAACAGAACATTTAAGAGGCATCTGGATAGGTACTTGAATGGGCAAGGAATAGAAGGATATAGAATTAATGCAGGCAAGTGGGATTGATATGTCAGCATAGATGCAGTGGGATGAAGGGCCTGTTTCTGTGCTGTACAACTCTATGACTCTATACTCCAGGTGATCACCTAGATCATCAGGAATGCCCAATGCAGCTATTGGGAAAGAAGATTGTGCTTTATTAAGTTGATTGAATTAGTGGAAATCTGGTGTAACGTAATAAGATTTGGCTGCATGCTTGTAGGTGGAGAGATTTTTTGAGTCTATGGGAGAATAGATTAGAGAAACATAGAATTGGGAGTGATTTGAAATGATTAAAAGACTATTTTGTGTGTATACTGTCAAATTGTTTCAATTTTCTAGGTTGGGAGGTATTGGGGAATCATGCGTTATGTCTACACAAGATTGTCTTTCCTCTCCCTGCTAATAGTTGACCTTAGCAACAGACCTCTACCTTGTTTGATGGGTGACTTACTATGTACTTTCAAAAGAGGGTTGAATATATCATTATCCAGGATGCAATTGCATGACACAAGATGAAACATGGCTGATGTTTTGTGTGCACTCTCCAGATTTATTTCCCTTTAATTGACCTTAAGTTTTGCTCTGATTATTTTTTGGCCTTTGCCAGTAGGCTGTAAAGTACCTAAGGGGTTTGAAATTTTATGACGATGCATGAAATACCATACCTGTTTAGGATAGATGGAGAGCTGATATTTTGAGATATTTTTTATGCTTGTACAGAAAAAGAAAATTACTAGATTACTTGCATATTCCTTCATGCAGTGTAAAACTTTGGATGCCGTTTCCCATGGCCTGCAATTTGTATAACCCAAACAGGAAGTTGTAATGGTGTGCATCACTGGTTTTCTTTTATTGAGAAAATATTTGTTTGCTTGATTTAACTAAAAGGTATCTCCTATATCTTGTGTTATAAAGGAGAGATGAATCAAAGCAAACCAAAAACATTGATTTACATGAATAAATTGTGCCTAATTTCTTTGTACAAGTTCTAATAAAATGATACACCTTTACCTTCCTTTTAGTCAGATTTTAAGAATCATCACTTATAGCTTTTGTTGCCTTGGATATTGAAAATTAATGAGAGAGAGTGGGTTTCCCTTTGGTAATTTTAATAATATCAAATGCACGATAAAATAATTTAAGATAAAGTAAAATAAAATTATTTGGAAGAAAAAAAAGTCAACTTCCTTTCTATAAAACAGGCCTCAGAAAACAAAACCAAATGGATAGAACAGCAGACTTGTCACATCATTTAATTCCACCAAGGTTGATTTTAATTATTGTTTTCTAAGTAGGTGAATACAGAATTGAAGACATCAGCCAGCAAGAAATGTGTATAGAGATTCCACTTGAAAATTATTTTGTCAAGTTTGTTGAGGATAACAGAAATCTGTTGCATGAAGTCATTAAAATGAAGTTTGACTGTACTGCTACAATCTGTATAAATGATAATATACGTCCAGTGGCTACAACAGAATCAATGGCTTCAGTTTCAGTTCCTTTTATCAAATCATTGTCCATAATGACTGCTTTGCCTACTGGAGTCAGGTACCTGAAGATCCTACCAGAAGGGCTTCGTATTTTTATCTGCTTGGATGATTTGACAAAACATGAAGTAGATACAGTAGTGAATAGCGCCAATGAATATTTGAAACATGATTGTGGAGTTGCTCGTGCTTTGGCATTGCAAGCAGGCCATGAATTTGAAGTCGAAAGTAACAGCCTTGTACAAGTGCATGGTGCAGTACCAGTTGGTACAGCAGTTGTCACAGGAGCTGGACACCTTCCCTGTAAAAAGGTCATTCATGCTGTGGGGCCTGTTTGGAATAAATATCCAAATTCAGAATGTGATCGTCTACTTTTGTATTCCATCAGAAATAGCCTTGTGCTAGCAAATAAGTTAGAAATGACTTCAGTTGCCATTCCTGCAGTGAGTTCTGAAAATGGTTTCCCATTACAAAGATGTGCAGAGTTGATAGTAAATGCAGTTAAATCATTTTATTCAATATGGCAGAGCACGGATCCTTTGAAACAGATCCGTTTCGTGAACTCCAGCGAGATGGTGACTGTAGCAATAGAAAATGCATGTAACAATATTTTTGGACCTACAGACCAAAAACGTTTGTTAAGCATGGATTTTGTTTCAAACTGCATACGCGACATATTTGAATTCCAGAATCTTCATTTAGAAATCAAGAGAGAAAATATTGAAGAACAGAATGTATGTACAATTTCACTTATTTAAAAAATTTTAAACCATAAACATATCTTCATATAATCCATTGATTTATTCCAATAGAATAATGCAAATCCTGTTGTTATTGAATAGAATTTAAGGATTTGTATTAATCATCATATTTAAGATAAGATATCTTTATTAGTCACATGTACATCAAAATACACAGTGAAATGCATCTTTTGTGTTGAGTGTTCTGGGGCAGCCTGCAAGTGTCGCCACATTTCCGGCGCCAACATAGTATGCCCACAACTTCCTAACCTGTACATCTTAGGAATGTGGGAGGAAACTGGAGCACCCAGAGGAAACCCACAGAGATATGGGGAGAATGTACAAACTCCTTACAGACAGTGGCCGGAATTGAACCCAGGTCTCTGGCGCTGTTATAGCGTTATGCTAACAGCTACACTACCGTGCCTGCCCGGATATTTCTCTATTTGATCTCAAAGGGATTTTGGATAATATTAAGTTGTTGCTATTAAGGTAAATACACATTGCAAAGGATTAAATCCATACACCATGTCCTGTTTTTGGGAATGCAAATTAGATTCAGGTGAAGAGTCTGGGAAATGGTAAATCTTGCGCACCGGATTAGATTGATGGAAAAGAGTTCATTGAACTATTGCTGTCACATTCACATTTAAAATGCTGAAATCAATTAATTGATTTGCCCTACCAAGACTTGTAGTGAGGGAAGCCCACACTTGTAACCAATTTGATTAGCCAGCCTGTCTCTGGAAGTGGAGGATTAGCAAGAACAAGATTACAAGACTTTAGCTTCCTGACCATCTAAAGGAGATATGATTTGTGGAAATTTGGTGCAATAAGACAGAAAATTAGTGAGGCAAATTTAACTCAACAGCAAGGCTTCTTCTATTCTATGAGGAAAATAATACACGTTATTCATTGAAAACTTCATTCTCACATAAGGTTAAAAATTTTAGTGGGCCTGGGAAGATATTTCCTGATTGCATTAATTTATTTTTAAATTTTTTTTCTTGTATGTCACATGAGTGGCCAGTAGTGGTTTATTTTTTACCATTTGCAATTGAAAGAACTTTATACATATATACTGTATGACATGGTGTCAATTGGTTTGCAGTTATCATAGGGGATGGACAGCTTCCTTGTACAAAATTCATGTTGTAGGATCTGTTTGGAATAAATATCCAAATTCAAATCAATTACTTGCTTAATCTTTCAGAAGTAGCATGTATATGTGACTGAGTTAGAAATGACCAAATGCCATAACTGAAATGAGTTATGAAATTGATTTCCCATTACAAAGATGAGCAAAGCCAATAGTACCTTTTAGAATCCAGTTTAGAAATTAACCTAGATATGCATATCATCCAAGCTGCCCTTTTCGAAGCCTTCTGGTAGTTGGTGTAGAGGGATTAAGTTATGTAACGTGATTATTGTTCATTTTCATCAAACAAAGGCTATTGTAAGTAGGTCATTGCTAGTTTCAGAGCAGTGCCCTATGCTGTGAGCTGCTGTTTTTCACCAAATTTCTTAATACTATAAATAATTAATTGTTTTAGCCAGGATTAGAATTACAATTCTCAGAAAGGTTATCAGCTACAGTAATATGATGGTCCAGAAACTTGGACATGAAATACCCATTTTCCAGATGTGTTTGGTTTATTTAGAGAGCCTATTATCTCAAGCAGGAAGTGTGTGCTTATATTTCTAGGCTGAACTACTCCGCTTTCTAAATGAGAGAATGTAGATGCATTGGTTGCAGGTAAATACTTCAGGATTACTTAAAGAAATAAGTAAATTCATAGCTTTTTATATTCTCTGTCATAATGTGAGCATGACTGACAGGTCTAGTATTCACTGCCCATTCTTTTGTAGCTGCTGTTCAGCCACCATTTTGAAAAGCTGGCAAAATTACTCACAGAGTACTCTTGGGGGAAAAAGGATTCATGATTTTTATCCGGCAATGATAGAGGAACAGTAATATATTTCCACCTCAGATGATGTGTGATTTGGAGGGGATTCTGCTGTTCCCATGCATCTGCTGACCTTGCCCTTCTAGGTGATAGATATTGTAGGTTTGGGAGATGCTGCTAGGTGCTGCCTTGATGACTGAACATCAGCTGATAGCTGATAATTAGTTGGATTGGGCCTCCAAGGGCACGTATCAAATGATTTGCACAGGGAATGATGAAGGCTGTCATAAGGGTAAGGAAGAATGACTACTGCAAGATGCTTGAGTTAATTACACACTGATTCTGTGTCTTGGAGTCTTTGTGGTAAGTCCAGGTGCAATCGAATTTGGGTAATAAGTTCCAGTACTTTCTTTATTAAAATATATGTGAACATTTAGAGGAATATAATCTGGTTGGTATCAAGAAGAGTTCAAAGAGGTGACTTCTTGGATCTTTTTGCCTTAAAACAGACTGATGTGATTGTGAATGCAATATCAAGGGATCTAAATCTGGATGTGATCAGAGTTTCTAAAGCTATTGGAGAAAAAGCTGGTCCAGAGCTTCGAAAAGAGCTTCGTAGAATTACAAAGATGGAATTATTGCCTTTAGGAGAAGTGTTAAAAACATCAGGATTTCTTTTGAATTGCAAATATGTGTACCATGTAGCGTTTTATCCAAATTCAAACCCTGAATCAGAAAAGGTAAACATGCTTTCATAATACATTTTATCCAGAAATTTATCATTTTATTTAATATATTTGTACTGAGATAGTCTTTTTCTTTAAAGTTTTTAAAGATGGTTATTTGTAAATGTTTGGAGCTTGCGAAAGAAGATGATGTTTGTTCAATTGCAATTCCTGCAACAAGTGATACAAAATTATCACTCCACCCAAGCAAGATGGCTAAGCTTTTCACCGAAACAATGATGAATTTCATTGAATTGAACAGAGAAAGCAAATTTGCTACTGTTTACTTTGTACTTCATCCAGAAGAAACAGAGATTTATGAGGTAATGTAGTAAACCAATCTGATAATATGTTTCACATTGTTAATTTTCACAATTAATAACTTGTATATTACAAGGCTCAAGCTTTTCTTTATTTCACTTTGAAGTTTATCATTGAATTTATATATTTTAAAATATTTCTCAGTTTTGACCTCTGATATATCTCTGATTATGCCTTGGGCATGCTTCCGGCATGTCCGGTTAACAAATGTGTTACCCAATTCGGCAGGCAATGGAAATTACAATAAAATTACCTGCAAGCAATTTGCACGGTGCCAAAATAAATGGTGATTTCCCCAACTAACTTTCACTGCCCTGGCAACTTTAACTTAGCAAAGGGACATGTAAAAGCTTTCTTAGTAATCATTGTGGATAAAAGCAAAGTACTAGAAAACGGTTTGGTAATAACAGTTATCTGTATGTTCCTGTTCAGGCATTTCTGCAGGTATTCGCTAGAAAAAAACAACAGTCTCATGAAAGACCAAAACTTCCATCAATAACTGGTAAGTTACCAAAATAAGAAAAAATGTAGATGAAGGAATTGAATACATTTTGCACTTAAAATGGCACCAAATAATAAATTGTTCTGAGCAAAAGAGAAACACAGGGAGCTGCAAGCTTTTATTTCCTTTGATATCCAATAAGAAAGGAAACCTGAAGTAATTGATAGACAAGGTGAACATAGAACATTACAACACAACACAGGCCCTTCGGCCCACAGTGTTGTGCCGACATCTTATCCTGCTCTAAGATCTATTTAACCCTTCCCTCCCACATAGCTCCCCATTTCTCTATCATTCATGTGTCTATCTAAGAGTCTTTTAAATGCCCCTAATGTATCTGCCCCCACAACCTCTGCTGGCAGTGCATTCCACGCACCCACCACTCTCTGTGTAAGAAAAACTTACCTGTGACATCCATGCTATACCTTCCTCCAATCACCTTAAAATTATGTCCCCTCGTGTTAGCCATTGTCCCCCTGGGAAAAAATCTCTGACTGTCCACTCGATCTATGCTTCTTATCATCTTGTACACATACATCTTGGTGAAAAAGGCATATGGAACACTTGCCTTCATCTGACAAGGCATTGAGTACAAGAGTTGGGGGTATCATGTTACAGCTCTACAAGACATTGGTGCAGAAAGGATTCACAAGGATGTTGCTGGGACTGAAGAACTTGAGTTATAAGGAGAGGTTGGGTAGGCTGGCACTGTTTTCCCTGGACCTTAGGAGGCTGAGTGGTGACCTTATTGAGGTTTAAGAGGCAAGTTTTTCACACAGAGCGTGGTGGATATGTGGAATGAGCTGTCAGAGAAAATAGTAGAGGCGGGTACAATTACAATGTTTAAAAGACATTTAGGCAACTATATGGACAGGAAAGGTTTAGAGGGATATGGGCCAAATCTGGGCAAATGGGACCAGCTCAGGAAGACAACTTAGTCGGCACGGACAACTTGGGCCTAAGGGCCTATTTCCGTTCGATGCAACCCTATGAATCTATGACTCTATGAAAGTGATTGAAGGAAAAGGGAGTGCCATCCAAGTTAAGTTAGCAACTTGTCTGATCCATTGCAATGAACAGTAGGTGGGATGTACAAGCTACAAAATATAAATTCCATTGATTTTCTAGAGAGCCAACATGTTTAATACAATATGAAATGCTCTAACGCTCTTACGATCACCATTGAATCAAACAACTAATTCCATATTCATTGCCTCCTTTCATCTGAGATAATTACCATCTTTCCTCCAGCCCTACAGAATAATAAGTTTAGCAAGCCCAAATTATTTCTTCAAAAATAAAGCTTATATCTGCAACTTCACTCCAAACAGAAAACATTGCTTGAAATGTGAATAGAGGCTCCTGACCATGCATTATAACTCCTTGCAAGGCATTATAGGCAAGGTTACTTTTCCTCAGCAACGGCTTTCCCCATTTCAACAAACAATATTCCAAATCCCCCTGGATGTATGGAAAAAGGCATTGCTGAAATCAGGAGAATTTTTTTCCCCTGTAACATCTCACTCAGAAGTTCTTCAGCATCAGCTCAATCTAAGCCAAATATTTACCATCCTCATAAAAAGGTAAATGGGCTTACTCTCATAGAATCCAGCTCTTGAGTTTTACCTCATGGAATTCTTACTTTCTCCTCCACCCTTAATGAGTAGAAAACAGGTCTGGTGACAAATGAGTTTGTACCATCCTCCATTAGCTCCTCTCCTTCACTCTTCCTATTTCAGACTCTTTGCTTAACCTAGCCTACATCATTATATCCCTACCCCTTCCATGTCTCTATGTTAAGAGGAAAAGCTATGCCCTATCCCAGTGCCTTACATCACTTGTCTGTTTTTTTGCTCATTCCTTACCTGATCTTGTCTTCTTGTCCACTTCCTTCTGTCCCTATCATCCTGTATCTCCTCCCTTCTTTTCTCTGTCAGTCCTTCTATCATTCAAGTGGAATTAATCAAGTGCCTTCAGATATTCTTGACCTGGCTACTTGCTCTTTACTCCCATGGTAAACAGTTAAGTCGCTACTTTTCAAAGATGTGAGACAATTTGTATGGAGTAACCAAAGGATATTACGATTTTTTTCTGTTATCCTGAACATGTTGCCAAAACTTAATGATGCAAGGCCAATGGTGTCGTAAAGGTTATGCTAGTGAAAATATCATTTGGGATAAGAAGAGCAGATAAGACCAAACATGTAATGTGTGGTCTCCAGCCTTGGGTATTTTGTTCTGATTAAGGAGTATATATGATTTAAAGGCCATTGAGTAATAGATAGGTGCTTAGATAACTGTTAGATAGCCACATGAATGATAGAAAAATAGAGGGCTATGTGGGTGGGAAGGGTTAGATAGATCTTAGATAAATATCGGCACAACATCATTGGCCAAAGGGCCTGTACTGTGCTGTAATGTTCTATATTATAAATGGTTCTTCATGCCTATGCTGTGATTCAGTGGAACTGTGTAGGCAGCAGGACGTAGAGATGGGAATGAAAGTTTTATTGGCTTAAACGAATTTAAGTTGAATCCTTTAAGTATACATTTGAGAGTTTTTTTTAATCACTGGTTAAATTAAGAAGCCTTACATTCAAAATGTTTTTCAATTTTAACTTGATTTAAAAACTCTGCTATTTTGTGATGTATTTTTTATATAGATTCAATGCCTTTTAGACTTGAGCAGGAAGAAAGAACTGAACGATTTATTAAGCTTTGTGGTAAAGATTACCCTTTACTGGAATGTGCGCAATTTTGGATCAATAATACCATTCTATCATATCAAGAATATTTCATCATAGAAAATAAAAGCATCATTTACTTCTCAGAATATGAACATCAAATCTTATCAGCCCTTGGCAACAAAGAAGAGATAACCGTGGAAGAAACAATAAATGAAATGAATGCATCCATTGAACTAAGTGGACCTCACTTTGAGATTATGTATGTAGCACTTCATATAGAGCTCTTACTTTGCAAGCTGCAGGAGAAAATGGTACATTTGGGAGAAACTCAGCTTCTGCAGTCTGTAGTACAGTGGATTTATTCAACAGAAGATCAGATAAATCAATATAATGCCACTGAAAACTTCCTTATAGAAAAAGCTTTTGTAGATAATAAAAAAATATTGATGATTGAAGTGAACAATACTAAGCAGACAGTATATTTACAAAGATTTATGGCATTGAATGATCGAAGGGATCAATTTAAAGTTGAAAGACTCAGTGAGTAAAAGAGATCCTTTACTTATCAAATGTGTGAACATTTGTTTTACAACTTGTTTAATATATTTGGTTAATACATCACCAATATTTTCAGATTACATTAGTTTCATGCATAATTCTACAAGCCTTTGTGTAAAATCATAGGACCATGCAATGATACGGTACAGAATGAAGCCAATCGAATATTACATATGATAAATCTTTTATAGAATTTATTCAGCTTACACTTCTCTGCCCCTCATACACAGCCCCTACTTATTTTTCTCCTTCATGCATTTATCAGTTCTATTCTGAATATTGCCATTGAATCTGGCAGAGATTTCCAGATCACAACAAATCACATTTAAAAAATAAATGCCTGGCCCATTTTGCTTGTTGCTCCAGATTCCAGCATCTGCAGTCTCTTGTGTCTCCTCTGCCCCATTTTGCTCTGGTTCTTTTGTCTGCTGTGCCTAATTTGCGATTCCTTTTTACAACAGAGGCACATGCAGATTTTTAAATGTAACTACTTTTCTTGAAAAGACAAATATATTCTAAGCATTAAAATAAATAGGACATGTACCATTAAAAAATAACACAGTGGATCCATTTGAATAAATATATCCTCCACCTTTTCTATGAGAAAACATCTTTCTTTAGATGCATCCATAAATGTAGCTTTGCCAAATTCTACAGACGTTGAAATATAGATTTAAATGCAGATTGTGTGGTAAAGATGACCTCTTTCTTGAAGTTGCTTAATTTTGGATCTGTTTTACTATTCTATCATATCAAGAACAATGTGTCATAGAAAATTATACATTGTTCTTGATATGATAGAATAGTATATCAGATCCAAAATTAATGAGTGTAAGTTCCACTAGCTTCACACTGAAATACCTGACGGTGGCTAATTCTCTTCTTATCATAATCTGTATAATGCTAAGTGAAGCATATTATTTCACTTTGAGAGTGGCTTGGGAATTGGTTTGTGTATTTCTGCACGTGAGTCATTCTCATCTAAAGAATCTCCAAACTCGTGATTCATGCTCGTAGTTTGAGTTCATCACACCCTTGAAGAAGTAGATCAAATTGCAATGCAGACCTGCAGCAGTAAATGAAAATCAAAATAATTGCAAATGCTGGAAATCTGAAATAAAACCAGAAAATGCTAGAAACACTCACTGACTGTTTGCCTGAATCTATGACCTGAAACATTAATTCTGTTTCTCTTTCTGTTGATGCTGCTGAGTGTTTCGGGTATTTTCTGGTTGTATTTGACAACTCTGGCAGATGCGTAAAAACTTAATACATCTTAAGTTTTTCTCAATTGTTTTTCTTTCTCTTTTTGGTGGTGTGCTTATAGTGTTTCACTTTGGAATAAATCCGTATGAAACTCTTCATATTTCAACAATATGTCCAACTGTCCGTCTGCGCTGGCTAGTTTTTACACGATCCTTCATTTTACTGGATCCTTCCCTCCATTTCCACCATTTACAATGACCATACGAAATCTGGGCAGGATCATTGCTAAGTTGTATGAAAACTATGAATTCATAAAAATAAAACTGTCAACTTTTGAAAGCTGATTCAAGCCAGGAGGTTGCTTCTGGTGTTCGACACCATGTTATATTAAGTGAATGTAATTCATTTCCAGACGCTTTTCGTCACAGTTTAATATGGCCTTTACGGTATGTACAAATTTCCTCTTGATGTCCTCCACTTTAAGAAGATTAATCCAGCTGCTGGATTCTCTACATAAGTGAAGATCCTCTTCCCTACCCTGATATGTATCTCCTTATGTGGCTCTGTCAATTTGTTTTTTGATAATGATCCTGGAATTTGGCTTGAGAGGTTGTTTTCTGAATTAGATGTGCTATATAAATGGAAGTTTTTGTTTGTGTCAGTGACCTCAACAGGACTCTAGATTTCTACCTCAAACAAATCCAGAAATGCTGGAAGACTTCAGCCAGTCAAGCAGCATCTGTGGAAAAAGAAAGCAGGTCACGTTTCAGGTCAATGACCCTTCCTCAGAAGTGGTTTTGTTTCAAATGCCAGCATCTGAAGTGTTATTTGTTTCCCTTTTAGATTTCTACCTGGTGTAATGAAACGTAAAACTTTATATTTGCTTTTACTCCTGATTTTATTTGTATTTCAACATTTTTGAGATAATTCTTTTTGCAAAAGTTGTTATTAATCAATATAATTTACCTTTATTATGTTGGTTTTCAGAATGTTTCTGTGAACTCATTGGGCTGAGTTTTCCTGGCTGTGGCTAGCAGATCTGAAAGAACTGCTGGCATCGAAACTGAAGTAGCATTGCTAGTCTCCAAATGGACTTCTTCAGTGGAATCCAGTTTTCTTGGGATTTATGTTACTGAACAACAAAGTCCATTGCAAATTTAACAGATTGAACTTTATTACAGCTTATGCTGGTCCAAGAAGTGCTGAGGAAGTGGTGTTTCAACATTTAAGAGAACTAAAAATTCATTGGCCAATAACATTTGATCAGATGTTCCACTTGAAATACCCCAACAAGCTCTATGCACATGTGGAAATAAATTGTATTCAAGGACTATTTTTCCAATTGTTTTCGAATGGTGACTTGGTTCTTCTTTTACCACCCAGTGGAATAAGTAGACTGGTAAAAGTTAAATAAGTGAACAAGCTTTGTTGTGGATCAATCACCACTAGGAGCACAGAGATATAGCTAGAATGAGTCCTTAGTAATTCAGTTTAAGTATGCAGGTGGGAGCTGCGATTAGAGTCTCTCAAATTGACAGAACACACCAAATATTTTACACAATTGGAGACAGACATTGACTGACAATTTCTAGATACTGATCTACTTTTATTAATTGACATTAATGTTTTGACCCATCCCACTTATTGTTCATGATAATCTCATTACTCATCATCTAGGCCAAGACAGAAGGACCCTACTATCTCAACAGCACCAGGTTACCATATTCCATTTGTCTGGTGATTTATAATTTGTGACCTCACTGTGGTTCAATTTTGCTCTTATCTATGGTCCTGGTTCTTAAGGTTCTAACACAATGAAAGTTCTTAAGGTGGCTTCCGTACATTTGATGTTCTTGTGCCAAAGGATACATTTTTGAACAGCCAGTACTGAACTATTGAACCTCTTACTTTTGATCATATCCTATTATGCCTTATGGTTAGGTTACATTTACAGCTTATTAATAGTGCAGAGTACATGAGAAAATCTGTAACCCATACAATTAGCAGTTCTAAATGCACAATATATGTTAAGCAACTCTAATTAACTGGAGGTGTGTTTATAACTCGTACATCCCTATGGTCTGCTTCCCTGGTGCCTCCCATACTGAACTATATCTAAAAACTGACTATATCTTATAATAGCAAGCTTAAAAGTTTGTCTGAGAACTGTCTTCATACCTTGATTTATTGAACTGTACTTGGTTATTGTAGCACTCCAGTTTGTCAGTCTGTTTTTATTAAAAAGCCACACCAATTCATGTCCTGTTACGCTACTCTCCTCTGTACCTTGCCCATAAGAAGATTGTCAATGTATGTGTGATTCTGTGTGTAAATATATCAAACCCATGACATAGAAGTTATTAGAAAGTTAATTCAGGAATTGTGCAATTACTTGTATCATATACAGCATCATATATCAAGATAGCTTTTTTATTAATCCTTTTCTTAGTTCAGGGAAGAGATGATTACTTGAAGAAATCACCAAGTTATTGGGGCCCAACTGTTAGTTCAGTTTTTCAGAAAATACCAATGGAAGTTACCAGAGGTGAATTTAAAAAAAGAATCAAGGCATTTGAAGATGTAGGCCTCACCATTCTGAAGGTAAGTATATTTGGGTTTTAACAGCATTTTCAAACTTTGTATATTTTGATCAACAAAACTTTGAGTTTGACCTTTATCTCAAACACTAACTTTAGTGTCTTTCTGTTTAACTTCTGACTGTTTCTTAAGTTCAGCATTCAGGCCTCAGTCACCTCCTTGGGAATCAATTCATTCCTTTACTAAGTAAAAAATTTCTCTTCCTAGCCTTTGAGTTGTGCTCTTTTGCTTTCTTATCTAAAAGTATTATTTCCATAGAACCATAGACCAATACAGCACAATACAGGCCCTTCGGCCCACCATGTTGTGCCGACCTTTAAACCACGCCTAAGACTATCTAACCCCTCCCTCCCATATATCCCCCTATTTCCAGTTTATACATTCCCTTGGATACACTGAGGAGCTTCATTCTCCATGATCCTGCTTGAAATTAGTTGGGATAAAGGGGAGTATTTTGGGAATGGGGCTGTACCTTCAATATCAGCATGGGAATTCCCATAACTCTAATTTGCCAATTGGTCCTGTTTGGGTAAGAGATGGAGGGGAAGTAAAGCTTAGGAATACCAGCAATTTTTCCCACAACTCAAAAGTGGCTTTTGGTCCCAGAAAGTGGTCAAAAACCCAAATGGAGTGTGATCTTCCAATTCCATCCCATCATTACCACTTCGCTCCCTTCACCTTCCCCCCCACCAAAAAAGGGTAGTACCAGAGTATAACTTGCTGAAGGCCTGCACCTGGTTGAAAAGACATTCTTGTTCTGCCCCATTGAATACATCAGATAAAGATCTTTATCTCCTTTATTAGTCACATGTACATTGAAACACACAGTGAAATGCATCTTTTTGCGTAGAGTGTTCTGGGGGCAGCCTGCAAGTGTCGCCATGCTTCTGGCGCCAACATAGCATGCCCACAATTTCCTAAAATATACGTCTTTGGAATGTGGGAGGAAACCGGAGCACCCGGAGGAAACCCACACAGACACAGGGAAAACGTACAAACTCCTTACAGACAATCTGGGATGGGATATTTGGAGACGTTTGTAGGAACTACCTAAAACTAATCAGTTAAGGTTGATTTAGACTGTGAGATATTTGCAGATATGATTAGAGTTATCGAGATAGAGAATTGTACAGCATGGAAACAGGCCATTTGGCTCAACTTGTCCACAATGACCAGTGGGCACCCTTCTATATTAATCCCATTTCCCAGCACTTGGTCCATAGCCTTTTATGCCTAAGCAATTCAAATGCTCATCAAGACACTTCTTAAATGATGTCAGCAATCTAGCTTCAAACACTCTTTCAGGCAGTACATTCAGGTGCATAGCACTCTCTGGGTGAAGGGAGTCCTCGTATCTCCCCTAAATCTCTGCCCCCTTATTCCAAATCCATGTCCTTCACTGAATTACTCCATCACAGGCAATATCCTATTGTGGGATGTTGCACACTCAGTTGTTGCAACATCTGCACCCCCCTCGGCACTATCACATCCTTCCTGTTGCATAGTGACCAGAACTCCAGCTGAGGTCTGACCAAGGTTTTATATAGTTGGAGCATAACCTCCCTATTTCTGTATTCAATGCCTTGACTAATGAAGATCAGTATCCTATATCCCTTCCCAACCATGTTATCTACCTGTGTTGCCACCTTCAAGGATCTATGGACATGTACCCCAAGAATTTAGAATATTAAGTGGTGATCTGATTGAAATTTTCCAAGATATTATGTGGAACTGATTGGGTAGATGGAACAATTTCTTCTGGTTATGGAATCTGGAACCAGGGATATAGTCTGAAATTTACAACCAGTTTGTAGAGATTGAATGATAAGCACTTGTTCATGAAGAGCACAGAGCCAATGGTAAATGATACAAGGTTAATTGTCAAAAAAAGTTTGAGATCTAATGATTTTTGTTAAGCAAAGGTATTAAAAAGATGATGAAAAGGCAGATACAGAGAATTAAGCATCAGATCTGCAATTGAAAATCAAAAAAACTACAGGTGCTTGAAATCTAAAAGCAGAAAACGCTGGAAACATCCAGTAACAGGCAGTATCTGTCAGAATAGTGCACTATATTTAGTGCTCACTGTGTGCTCTGTGTACACTGGAGAAAACAAATACAGACTGGGTGACTTTGTGCAGCACCTGTGTTTAGGCTGCAGGGGCAATTCTGAGCTTTCACTGTCTGCCAGTTAAATTCCCTATTCCCCTCCCACTCAGGCCTATCTGTCTCTGGCCTCCTGAGCTGTAAAAATGAGACCCATTGCAAGCTTCAGGAACAGGACCTCATCTTCCATCTGGGCACATCACAGCCTTCCAAATTCGTTATTGAATTCAATGGTTCAGGTTACTCTCTTTCTCTGTATCAGTACTGGCCAGATCTGCTGTTGGTCATACACCTCTAATATTAGCTCAGTTTTTCCTTATTTCCCTAGCATGGCCTGACCTGGAGGGTATTTCCTACAACTCTACATTTTAAAGCTTTTACATTCTGTTATTCATGCGCTCCCTCTCTCTCATTCATTCCCCCCTCTCTCTCGCTCCTCTCTCTCTCTCTCTCTCTTACTCACTCCTCCCATCTCTCTCTCTCTCTCTCTCTTTCTCTCATCTTAGAACCCTTAGGCAACCTTAACCTCGCCCTATCTGAGATATTCCCCATCTCTTATCTATCTCTCTCAACACTCTCTGTAATTTAAAGCTAACTTTCTCTCTTTCACAGCTGCTGCCTAACCAGCTAAGTCCAGCATTTTCCGTTTTTATCTCAGCGCAACCATTATGTCATTGAAAGGCAGAATAGGCTCACGGGGCTAAGTAAACTACTCCTATTCCAACATTGCTTTAGGTGAACATTTGAGGGCAGGCATGGTAGTGTAGTGGTTAGCATAACGCTATTACAGTGCCAGCAACCCGGGTTCAATTCCAGCCGCTCTCTATAAGGAGTTTGTACGTTCTCCCCATGTCTGCATGGGTTTCCTCCAGGTGCTCCAGTTTCCTCCCACATTCCAAAGACGTACAGGTCAGGAAGTTGTGGGCATGCTAATGTTGGCGCCAGAAGCATGGCGACATTTGCGGGCTGCCCCCAAACACTCCACACAAAAGATGTATTTCACTGTGTGTTTCAATGTACATGTGACTAATAAAGATATCTTATCTATAATTTCTGGAAGCATTTTACTAATCCCGCTCTGAACCAAACTTGATTATTTTTGTGCTTTGTTAGTATGATCAAGTCAAGTCGAGTTTTTTGTCATATGCACAAGTACAGTGAGGTACAGGTACAATGAAAAACTTGCAGCAGCATCACAGCAATTCAGACACAACACACAGAATATAAATTATACATACACAAGACTGAAGAGAAAAAAGACTTTCCAAAACAATACATTAGTGCAAAAAAAGACAATCCTACGATTCCTTGGTAGTGCAAGAGGTGGTTCCGTTGCTGAGGTAGAATGAGGGTTGTGCAGGTCAGTTGAAGAACCTGATGGTTGTAGGAAAGTAGCTGTTCCCCAACCTGGTAGTGTGGGAGTTCAGGTTACTGTACCTCCTGTCTGACGGTAGCTGTAAGAAGAGGGCATGACCTCACTCTCCCTGATGATAGATGCTGTCTTCTTGAGGCGGTGCCTCATGTAGATACTTTCAATGGTGCGGGGCTGGGGTGGGGCTGTCCCCATTTGTGTTCACAAAATGATCATCAGGGAGACCTCACTCTCCCTGATGATAGATGCTGTCTTCTTGAGGCGGTGCCTCATGTAGATACTTTCAATGGTGCGGGGCTGGGGTGGGGCTGTCCCCATTTGTGTTCACAAAATGATTGCGTTTGTGAAGCTTCCTCTGAACAAATGCTGACATTTCATAAATACATATATGAGATTCAAGAGTTTCAACATTTTACTTAAGATCCTTCTAATTAACTGCTTTCATTGGGACACACTCTATGCTTTAAGCTTGCATGTTTCATTTTATTGCTATATTAACAATATCCATACTGATTATCAAAAAGGACTATGGTAGTTTCTTGGAATTAAATAGCATAAAGAATATAGAGAGTAAGGAGCCACATGATTAACATGATACTTAATGACCACAATGATTTGCTCTTTGAATTTGTACTTTAAAGTGGATCCACATTTGGAGAATGAAAAACCCTTATGCTTTAATAAGAACATTGCTCCAATACAGATTGAACGAATCCAGAACCCTGTCTTATGGGCTTGCTACTTAAATACGATAGAAAAGAATAAAGAGTTTCTGCAAACTGATGGAAATGTTACCACCTTGTATCATGCTGTACCCAGCTATTTCTGCAATTTCGTCTGCAGAATTGGATTTCAGGAAACGTATTCACAAGAACAAGGTAATTATATTTCATTCCATCATGAAACATAATAACAGAGCGTGCATCCAAACCTTTGTTATTTTGAATAGTTCTCTAGCTTATCCACATTATTTGATTATATGCAGATTGTATACACGTGATAAACCAATTACATATGATATGTGAAAAATCATACTGCATTGTACCGATCATTTTCAATTCCCACCAGGTAAACTGGTTAATATCTATGGCTGTCAGTCTGCTCAAAATTCCTTCAAAATGGAGAAGGAAGCATGGGTCACTTTGAGCAAGCATAGGACAATGCTGGCTCATATTTCTATTTGAAAGTCATACTAAATTCTCAGCTGCAAGCTGGTGTGAAATACCAATAATAATTTTTGACATCAAGAATTTCTGTCCTAAAGCACACCAGAAAATCTGCTCCCAGAGCAAAGCAACAGTCAGAGGTGGTATTCAGGATGAACAGCAAGCTATATCAGCAAGAGTGTTAGGTGGTAATCAGCAGTGGATGGTTCCTCATATATCCTCATATTCTCAAGCACTGTAATTGTTTTTCACTTAATACTTGCTCTAATACTTCAAGATTTAAACTAAAGTTTTCTGAGGAAGGCCTGTGAGAGTAGATAGTCCTGTCCTGTTGCCAGCACACTCTGAAGTGAAGAGTTATATGAGTCAAAATTGTGTATACAGTCCTTCCCTAATTGATACACTGTTGGGTGAAAATAATATATAATGGGTGATAGGACTAAAAAATTATTCACAATTAATTTATATATGTTTTAAATTTATAGAGAAGGAATATGGTGATGGAATCTACTTCAGAAGCAACTTGAAAAATCTCATGAAAAGAATCAATATTGTTGGGAAGATCGTTTACATCTTTGAAGCTGAAGTGTTCACTGGCAATTGCAGCAGAGAGTCCACATTTCATACTTCACAGCAATTAAAAGATTGTGATTGTTATGAGTACAATGACAGTACTGCAGAGAGTGCATCCAAAACCTTTGTCATTTTGAATAGTTCTCTAGCTTATCCATGTTACTTGATTATATGCAGATTGTATGCACGTGATAAACCAATTACATATGATATGTGAAAAATCATACTGCATTGTACTGATCATTTTCAATTCCCACCAGGTAAACTGGTTAATATCTATGGCTGTCAGTCTGCTCAAAATTCCTTCAAAATGGAGAAGGAAGCATGGGTCACCTTGAGCAAGCATGGGACAATGCTGGCTCATATTCCTATTTGAAGGTCATACTAAATTCTCAGCTGCAAGCTGGTGTGAAATACCAATAATAATTTTTGACATCAAGAATTTCTGTCCAAATGCACACCAGAAAATCTGCTCCCAGAGCTAAGCAACAGTCAAAGGTGGTATTCAGTCATACATCAGCAAGAGTGTTAGGTGGTAATCAGAAGTGGATGGTTCCTTATAGGGACTGAAACAGAAAGGACAGAGTCCCTCTGTACAAAGAATTGTTGCCTCTGAATTTTTAAAAAATATTCTCAGGACATGCCCATCCCTAGTTTTACTGAAAAGATATTTTCTCTAAACCACAGCACTTCTTGTGATGGTGATGCACCAAGGACAGTTTCAGGTAGAAAATTGCAGGATATTAATCTATCAGCAGTTAAGAAATTACAGTTACAATATAATGGCTCATTTGAAAGGAAACTTATTTATTCATTTTTTTTAGGCAAAGCCAACATTTGTTGCTCATGCCCAACTTTTATGGAGAAGATGACAGCTTCTTTAACCATATTAGACCTTCTAGTGAAGGTACTCATGAAATGCTATTCCATAGGGAGTTATAGGATTATAGACCTAGTGACAAGGATAGATGGGGAAATGTTTCTACGTCATGATGATGTGCAACTTGGAGGGAACTTACAAATGCTGTTGATTTGATGTATCCCGTCCCTAGGATTGATGCTCGATTTGGTGGTCCTGCTGTGAATTTTATGGGAAGTACCCACTGCAGCCATGGTGTACAGATGATGGAATGAATATGTAGGGTCCTAGATAGTAGTAAGCTTCTAGAGTGTTACAGGGGCTGGATTTATTCAGTCAAGTGGAGATTATTCCATCATGGTCCTGATTTGAGCCTTGCAAGTGGTGGAAATGTTTTAGGGTGTCAGCAAGTTGATGTTGGGGGATTCAATGGTAATAATGCCATTGAATATCAAAGGTAGTGGTTAGGCTCTCTTGTTGGAGATGGTCATTGACTGTCACTTTTATGGTGCAAATATTGCCTGAACATTGTTGAATAATGGATTGCTTCATTTGCTGAACACTTGAGAATAGAATTGCCTATTGTGCAATGATCAGTGAAATTAAGATATAAGGTATTTGAGATATTTATTAGTCACAGGTACATCGAAACACACAATGAATGGTGTCTTTTTGCATTACTGAGAATGTGCTGGGGGCAGCCTGCAAGTGTCGCCACTCTTCCGGCACCAACATAGCACACCCACAGATCCTAACCTGTATGTCTTTGGAAGGTGGGAGGAAACCGGAGCACCCAGAGGAAACCCACACAGACACGGGGAGAACGGTAGCGTAGCGATTAGCGTGACGCTATTACAGCACCAGCAATTGGGGTTCAATTCCCGTCGCTGTCTGTAAGGAGTTTGTACGTTCTCCCCATGCCTACGTGGGTTTCCTCTGGGTGTTCCAGTTTCCTCCCACATTCCAAAGACATATGGGTATGTTAACATGGGTTTAAATGGATGGCGTGGACTCGTTGGGCTGGAATGGCCTGTTACCATGCTGTAAGTAAAGTGTTTAAGTTTTAACGTACAAACTCCTTACAGACAACAGTGGAATTGAACCCGGGTCGCTGCTGCTGTAATAACGCTATGCTAACCGCTATACAAAAATTAGGCAAAAGTTGCTTGAGCCTTCAACATTTCCCTGAATATTCCGAGTAAGGTAGATGAACATAAAGCCTACATTAGTGCATGGAATTTCAATGTTATGGCCATTGGCGAGACTTGTTGAGAGGAGGGCAGGACTGGCAGCTCAACATTCCAGGATTTAGACGTTTCTGACGAGATAGTGAGGGTTGTAAAAGAGGTGGGGGAGTTGCACTACTGATCAGGGGGAATGTGATAGCTGCATTTAGAGATGACATCCTGGAGGGCTCATCCAGTGAGGCAATATAGCTCGAACTCAGGAGAAAGAAACGTGCAATCACTATGAAGGAGTTTTATTGTAGGCTGCCCAATAGCCGGGAGGTGGAGGAACAGGTATGTAGGCAGATTAGGGAAAGATGTGAAAGGAACAGGGTGAATTTAATTTCCTAATATTAACTAGAACTCCCTTAGTGCCAAAGGCTTAGATGGGGCAGAATTTGTTAGGTGCATTCAGGAGGGTTTCTTGAAGCAGTACAGGCCACCCCTGCATTATGGCCATTTGGGTCACAGAGTTCACAAATCACCACACAAAAATTTGAGATGGGCAATAAAGTTCATTTTTACAGAATTTATGTGGGGCAAAATAAATAAATAAACACAAAATGGGAAAGAAACAACAAATTTTATCAGTTTTTATTTTTAGTCATTCAATGCTGTGTGGCAATAAGATCTGGATTGATTGGGTTGGCAGTCACAGCCAAGTCCCTCCTTTGCCGTACCCTCTCCAGTCGGAGGACATGTGAGCAGACATCCCAGAGTGCAGCACTGCTGCGCTCTTCATCCACAAAACATTTTCTCTGACATGTTGCATTGTGGGGAGCCACAGCAGCCATGGCCAGCTCCTTAAAGTAATGCCTCTGTCTTTACTCCACTTCCACTAAGTCATTATCCCCTGAACTCCCCCTACACTACCTTTCCCCCACAAACCCCGATCGTCGAATCCCATCCCTTTCCCTGAAATCCCCACTTCCTAAACCCTTTCTTAATCCATAAACCTTGCGCATCAGAGCAGATTGAGTTTTTTGAGGAGGTGCCAACAAAGATTGATGAGGATAGGGTAGTGAATGTTGTCTACATGGATTTTAGTAAAGCATTCAACAAGGTCCCTTGTGGCAGGCTGATCCAGAACATTAAGGTAAATGAGATCCATGGAGGCTTGTAAAATTGGTTCAAAATTGGCTTGGCCATTAAAGACAGAGGGTAATGGTGGAGGGGTATTATTCTGACTGGAGGTCTGTGACTTCTGCCGGGATTGGTGCTGGGATCATTTAGATTTGGATGAAGATGTAGATGGGCTGATTGGTAAGTTTACAGAAGACACAAAAATTGGTGGAATTCTGGATGGTGAAGAAGGCTGTCAAAGGATTCAGCGCAATATAGATCAGTTGAAAATATAGGCAAAGAAATGGCAGATGAAGTTTAATCTGGACAAGTGTGAGGTGTTACACTTTGGAAGGTCAAACACAACAGAAGTATACATTAAATGGTAGGACCCTTAGATGTACAGAGATGTACTTCTTTTGCAAGTCCATGAGTCCCTGAAAGTGGCAACACAAGGAGATAGGGTGGTAAAGAAGATGTATGGCATACTTTATCAATTTGGAGCACTGAGTATAAAAGTTGGGAAGTCATGTTGCAGTTGTATAAAACTTTCGTTAAGCCACATTTTGGGTACTGAGTGCAATTCTGGTCACCACATTACAGGAAGGATGTGATGGCTTTGGAGAGGGTGCAAAAATAGGTTCACTAGGATGTTGCCTGGATTAGAGAGTATTAGCTCTAAGAAGAAGTTGGACAAACTTAGATTGTTGTCTCTGGAGCATCAGAGGCTGAGGAGCGACCTGATAGAAGTATATAAAATTATGAGAGGCATAGACAGGAGCGAGTCAGAGTCTTTTTCCCAGGGTTGAATATGTCAAATACTACAGGGCATACATTTAAAGTGAGAGGGGGAATGTTTAAAGGAGATTTGCGAGGCAAGTTTTTTAGACGGAGAGTGGTAGGTGCCTGGAATGTGCTGCTGGGGAAGTGGTGGAAGCAGATACAATGGCAACATTTAAGAGGCATTTAGACAGGCCCATGAACAGGCAGGCGAAGGGAGGATACAGACCATGTGCAGGCAGATGGGATTAGTTTAAATTGGCATCATGGTCAGCACAGACATTGTGGGCTGAATGGCCCATTCCTGTGCTGTACTGTTCTATGTTTTATGAGGAACTCCTGCAGTGACGTCCTGTGGCTAGATTGTTCTCCCCAACAATTACAACTGTTTTTCTTTGTGTAAGATATGACTACAACCATTCATGTATTTCACCTTGGATGCCCATCGAGTTCAGTTTTACCAGGGTTCAACAATGCCACACTCAGTTGAATGCTGCTTTGACATCAAGGCCAGTCACTTCATCTCTGGAGTTTGGCTCTTGGTATCATGTGGAGTGAATTGAATTAACTGAAATCTGTGATTAGTTTCTCTGACGATGGGGACCTTGGGACTGCAAACGTTTGACCTAATCAGTTATTGGTGGATTTTCTAACTTGGCCTATTGCATGTTTTGGCTGTGTTGCAGTTTTGCAAACTTGGGATTTCATTTTCCATCTATACTTGGTCTTGGTCTTGACATGACCTTCGACAATCCTCTGGGCAGGGTTGATCTCCTGGCATGGCTGGACTGGTAAAGTGAAGAACTTGCTCGGTCATGTGGTTATAGTTTTGTGATGTACACTTCTACCACTGCTGATGGCTCACACCACCTCATGGATGCTCAGTTTTGAGATGTCACACCTGTTCTTCATCTATCCCACTTAGCACAACTGTAGTGCCAAATAACAGTGGAGAGTGTTCTCAGGGTGAAGATGGGAGTTTGTTTCCACAAGGATTGTGCATTAGTAACCATGGATGGTTGGATTGGGAACAGGGTAGACTGGTGAGAATGAGGTCAAGGAAGTTTCTCCCTTGAGTTGGTTTGCTCTCTGCCTGCAACAGATGCAGTCTAACAGCTTTGTCTTTAGATCTGTCAGTGGTGGTGCCACCAAGGCACTGGAATTCAGAGGATTGAGGGATTGTGGGGAAAAAATACATGATCTTGAACTGGATGTTAAGCAGCTATTTTCTCCAGCTGGAGATTTTATAACTAGGGCACATAGTGTCAGAATAAAGGTTCTGCTGCGTAGAGCTGAGATTCGGAGAAATTTTCTTAGGCAGACTGTTGTGAATTCCCTGTGTTTAGAATTCCCTAAACCAGATGGATGTTAATGCTCAGTCATTGGAGTATATTCAAGGCTGAGATTAATGGACACTCAGGAGATCAGATAGAGGATCAATGGATCAAATGGGAACATGGCCATGAGAAGCAAAATTAGCTGTGATCTTCCTGAATGATGGCACAGGTTAAAGGGACCATGTGATCAAGTTCGATTCTAGTTTCTTTTTGTTATATTCTTAGTACTTATTAATCTGGCAATGCAAAAGTTATATGAGAAAAGGTACAAACAGGAATATGGAGCAAATTCCCTGATGATGACTCTTGATACTCACTCTCCTTGGCCCACTTATGTGGGTGATTAAAGTTCTCCCTAACCTGTGATTCTGTATTAAAAATACATAATGCAATTAATATGGATTGGAACATGATTAAATCCACCCATTGCCCACCCGACTCCTACGATCATACTGTCCTCCAGGCCTAATTGCTGCAGCCATCCTATGAAGCAGAGTGACCCGTGAGTGGTAAGCCTCATGATGGATCCCGTGGCCCTGCTGCTGGACTTTCACACACAGAGCTTAAAGGCCTTTGAACTGCTTTTAAATGTTTCTGATGATCAGAGATGTTTAAACAATTCAAAATAAATCAAGGTCATCAGCCTTGTTCAAGTGAGTGGAGCTGTGGTAAATAAGCTAGCCATGGCTAGTTTCAAAGTGCAACATTACACAGTGAGTTAAAAGTAGGAAAATGAGTTAAAAGTAGGAAAATCACCAATAGCAGCTAACGTGCGCATGCAATGGTAAAGTCTTTGTTATTGGGAGAATAGTACCGGCATCATTTGAGAGATACAAGGCAGGAAATGTGCAAATCCACATGATCAGTGGGTACATTCTTCAGGTCATTAATTGTGCTCCATAGGTACCCAAAATTCTGGAAAGCCTTGAGTAGGTAAATAACATTTAGCTAAATGAGAATTCACAGTTGACATTAATCAGGGGAATGGTTAAAGTAGGGAAATGAATTAAAGTGCAGAAATCTATAATTTAATTGTGAGATGTGAACTTTTCAACTCTGAGATGTATGACATGGGATATGAGAAATATTTTTGTTAAAATTAATCACTATTTCCATCTATGTAATGTTACAATATTTCCAAGTTTGCTGATGAGTTGAAATTAAGTGGAAATGAATCAGATACAATGAGATTCAAAGGGATGTAGACAAACTAAATGAGTAGTTAACAACAGGGCAGATGAAGCAGTGTGGAAACATGTGAGGCTATCCATTTTGGTAAATAATACAGAAGAGTATTTTTTTAAATAATGAGAGACTAGGATAAGTTGACTTTCAAAGGGATGTGGATGCCCTCATACACAAGTCACTTAAAGTTAACATGCAGATGCAGAAGAAAATAGCAAGTTGACCTTTATTGCTGGAGATTTGAGTACAAGATTAAAGATGTTCCACTATGGTTATATAGGGTCTTGGTGATGCCACACCATGGGTACTGCATACAATCCTGAGCTCAAAGGAAATACGTGTTGTAAAGGGAGTGCAATGAAGATTCACCAACTGGTTCTCAGAATGGCGTCTGTTCTATGAGAAGAAGTTGAGTAGGCTAAACCTTTATTCTTTGGTTTGGAAGAACGTGAGGTGACCTAATTGAATTAAACAAAATTCACAGAAAGCTTGACAGGGTAGACAGAGGAAAGATGTTTTCCCTGGCTAAGGAGACTAGAAGGGTAACACTCTCAAAATAAGGGGTTGGCCGATTAGGACTGGAATTAGAAGAAGTTTCTTCACTCAGAGAGAGCCAAATCTTTGGAACCTTTTACCCAGGAAGGCTGTGGAGTCTCGATCACTGATTGCATTCAGAAGAGAAATTGATTAATTTCTGGATATTGAAAGATCAAGGTACATAGCAATAAGACAGGAACAGGGTGTTGAGATAGAAACTCAGCCATGATCTTGTTGAATGACAGAACAGGCTTGAGGGGCACAATGACCTACTCCTCCTATTTATGTTTTTATGCGAGGAACAAAAAGACAGGAATTGCATCTTCTGTAAGTGATTACCTCAGAAAACAAGGATGATGGAATAGATGTAAGGTTATGGGGTGGCCAGATGAAGATGGGTATGTGGTGGATGGAAGATGATTAATAGTGATGCGGGGTTGGGTTGGGAGGAAGAAAGTTGATAAGTAGAAAGCTAAGGGATCCAAGGGGGTGGCATTCAGGTAAAGAAATACATGAGCTAAGTGTGAAAGCAAGAATGTGGCCCATGATGTATAACAAAGTTTCAGAGCAAAACATTTCCTATTTTACTTAATTTACCATCAGAACACAATCTTACAGCTTTGAGAACCACAGGAAAATGAAAATACCAGCAAAGAAATCACAAACTCAGATGAATTCTGTTTTAATGCTCAAATAAAATCATAGACAACTACAATGCAAAATTATTTATTTGTATTAAATAAGGTCTATATAAAAAGAAATCCATATCAAAGTCTTCTGTAAAAACCTCTGTAGCAATATAATATGCATGCCTGGGTCCATATTGCTCAGTGTAAAATGGCAAAGAAGATTTTAACCTAAAAACTTTTGAAACATTTATTTAAGTCCTCTTTAGAGAGTCCAATTTGGCCTGCCTCATTGCTGTACCAGTGAAGATACCTGATCTGAACTTGGACATGTATTAACTCAAAACTCTAAATGCCATTTGTTATACGTAAAATTCCTTTCTTGCCCCATGTTTGTGCCATATGAACATACATTACAATTAAAACACAAGCTTAAGCAATAAACAAAAGGTAACCTAATTTTATCTGTGCTTTTTACTCAATGTGAAGTGTATAGTGCAATATAGAAAATTAATGATATTTTATTTAGTTTCATAGTTTTTAAATTAGACAAGTGTGGAATGGTGCCTACTGAGACAAAACATAGTGAAAGTTCGTGCAGTTAAAGGATTAAAAGTTAATGAAACTAGAAATGTCAAAATAAAAACATAATAGCCTAGAAAGTGGATTGATCAGTGCCAGTTTTTATCCACAAATCACAGACAATTCTACTTAGCCCAGAATAGATCACTCTAGAGATTATCTCCTGGTGGAACACTGCCCATCAGGAAATTGGGTTGGACATTTCCATGCATTACTCACGTATGTGCACCTGACCATTTTCCAGTCCCAGGTTTGAACAATATTGCTATCCATGCAAAACCCATTTCCATCCATACTAAGATAAAATGGAGTGGGAAGACGAAAACTACATCCTTCAAGGAAGTCTCAGTATAGCTCTGAGTACATCACATAGTTTGCTGTTCATAGGAACATTCTGCTGACATCAGAAGGACACTTGACCAGATAGCTTCAGAACTGACTGCAGGCTGCTCAAACACCTTCGAGAGTCCACAAAGCGTTTTTACAACTAACAGGCACGTTGCACGGAAATGTCCAACCCAATTTCCTGATGGGTAATGTCCAATTCAATAGGTGCCTCAGCTCCATTACTAAATGGCCAAGATATGCTAAAGCAGAGATTCATACAGTGAGAGCCATGTAAGTAACAGAATCGTTGTGATGTTCCACTGGTCTTCTAAAAATGAGATTTTTTTTCCTGCATTGGTACAGGAACATCCTGCAACATGTAGCACCCAAAGATTGGAGACTGCATTGTGACGTGTTGCATACTGCATAACCCGGCTAACCAAAGACAGCAGTTGCTGGAGAATAAGCTGCAACAAACTGGATCCTGAAGCAGACCTGCAGAGTGGCAGCAGCAGGGGAAGAACTGGGCTATTAGGGGGGGCATCTTGGTTCATCAAACATAGCTTTATCCACCAATTAAGCAGAGAAAGCAGGCATTCTCTGCACAAGATGGGAGTCTTTCTTGAAATGAGAATGCAAAATCGAAATCTCCAAAGCAAATCAAGTGACCCTCTCCACATTTTGATAGTACATCAATAATCAGGCAGGAGAGCCCAGGTGACACTCACATGCTGTCTTGCAGGTCTATTTCACTGATTATATGACATGAATAAATATCATATAGAAACCGCAGCAGGTGGAAATCTGAAAAAAAAACAGAAAATGCTGGAAACACTTGGGAGGTCAGGCTGCATCTATGGAAAGAGAGACAGAGTAAATGTTTCAGGTTGAAGATTGTTTGTCAGACCAATCCAACCTGAAACGTTAACTTTTTTCTCCTTCATCAAATGAATCCCTGATCCGAGTAATAATATTTGATAATAAAACAAGCCTGAGGGCACATACCACCAGGCTTAAAGACAGCTTCTATCCCACTGTGATAAGACTATTGAACAGTTCCCTTATATGATGAGATGGACTATGACCTCACGATCTACCTTGTTGTGACCTTGCACCTTATTGCACTGCACTTTCTCTGTAGCTGTGACACTTTACTCTGTACTGTTATTGTTTTTACCTGTACTACATTAATGCACTCTGTACCAACTCAATGTAACTGCACTGTGTAATGAATTGACCTGTACGATTGGTATGTGAGACAAGTTTTTCACTGTAGCTCAGTACAAGTGACAATAATAAACCAATACTAATATGCTTGCTACAACCATCACTAATGGACTGAAGATCAACCTGATTTTTTTTTAAAAGTGAGGACAGCAAATTTATTTGTGTGTTGCTCAACTGGGTGGGGGCTTTTACACCTGGAGAAGACAATTGTACTACCTGCTGCCAGGCTCTTATATTGGCTCAAGCAGGTTTCCTGTCCCCAGCACACAGGACCTCTCTCCTGGCATTTATCTCACTGATGAGAAGTCCAGGAGTCTTTCTCTAATTATGGGCATTCTTTTTCACCCCAAGGCAGCCATGGTCTATGCTGTTGCTGTCTGGTTGCCATGGGAAATGTGCCTTTTAAGGACTGACGACTTGCTTAGATTGGTGTGCAGCAAATTGTCAGAAGCTGTGTTTAGCTGATTGTTGTCCCACCAGAGATTGTTCATGCCTTTTTTTTCAGTGCCTGTTCCTGGGAGTAAAACCAAGTCTTCAAAAGTCTTTTAGGCTAATTTCACTAAATTTTGTGGGGGACCCAAACAAACTCGAAGCACAGTGACAGTTTAGCACAACTAAAAACGAAACCCAATTTCTAAGCAAATGTGCTTCTTTTTTGAATTCATAATTTGTACCTGTGGCTTTTTATTCAACTTGCATCTATACCAGAAGCATACAGATACCTTGTTCACTTCTCATTACAGGAACAAAAGAATTGTCGTTCAATACAAATGTTTGTTTTAAATGCTTTGATAGCAAGAGTAGCTTGAAATCAACTATTCGCTTCTTATTATGCACCAAAACATGAATTTTCTTAACTGATCAGAAATAGAATTCCTTCATTACCACTGTGTGTCTGATATTATGACAACTGATATACCAAAATATTCAAGAATATTTGTTCTTTTGCACAGCTGCCATTCAGGAAGTTATTCAACAACTTCTGGGATTTCCTGGTCATCCATAATAAGAGTGTGGATGATTCCTTCTCTTCGTTTCCCACTGCTCACAGCTTTGATACAGAGGTCATGATTACCAATAGTAAAGTGGGTCTCAGTGCCATCTTCAACAAATTCTCCCTACAATTTAAAATAGTAAAATGTTTTAAGCAAAGGAAAGGAATTGCACTTCATCCTGCCCTCAAAATATTCCATAGTGTATTAGAAGTATAGCCAATATTTAGGCATGATTTGCACATAGATCTCAAACATTTAATAATCAATGAACTGAATAACCTGCAGATCAGTTTCCATTGTGATAGATGAGAGAAGAATGCAGACAGGACACCAGGAGAACACCAGAAGTTGGCTGAAATATAGTGTTACTGATAAGTGCAATACTTCAAGTATAGGTTTAACTAATGTGCTCATCCTGGAATAGTTATAACACAAAATCTTCTAACTTGGGGGTGAAAGAGCATCAAAAGAGCCAAGTTGAAACTCTATTATAATTAATATCAGAAGTTGTGTCAATTAATTTTGTAGCAAAATGAGCATACAAGAAAACCATTACATTTAAACAATATCTTATTTCAGATATAATATTTGGAGTTCAAAAATTAAAGTATAAGTTAGTACAATGTACTTACATCTATCCCCAAATATCATGAAATTGATGATAAAATTAAATGGATTCATTTAAAAAAGCCCACATAATGACTGCCGAAACTGACAAATAATTTATGGATTACAAGTTAGAGGAAATACATCGAGATGTCTTTCATACGTGTGACAATCAAGCAGAGGAACTGGTGCAAAAAACTTTAATATGTAATTATTTACAAACATTCTCTATCAGCAAACAACGTCTTACTGAGAAAATAAAGTGATCAAGAAGATGTTGCCAGCAATCGGTGCTTTGTTGTCTCACCCAATTAGCTTGGGTGACCCAAAATTGCAGATATTAGCAAGGCTATTTAAGTACTGGAATACTTCCCGCAAGGGTGATGAGAACTGGGAAATTAGTGTTTCCCCATCCAAAGCTATTTAGAGCAACTTAAGTTTCTACCACCATTACCACCAGATACAGGAGTTGTTTTAAAAAGAAATGCATTTATGTAACATATCGTAAAGTAATACTACAGATGCTGCAAGTCTTAAATATTTTTATCTGATGAAAGGTAATAGACTGAAATTTTAATAGTCTTTTCTACTCTACAGATTCTGCCTCACCTGCTGAATATTTTGCAATATTTAATGTTGTGAAAAGTATCCAGACATTTGACTAGAGCACTATCAAACAAAATTTTGCGCTGAGCCACACTAGGAGAAACTAGGGCAAAAAACTAAAAGCTTTTGGGTAAAGAGGTTGGTTTTAAGGAATTCTTAAAAAGAGATAGCAGGACATTAAGGTTTTGGAGAGAAGGAAAGAGTTCAATTGTTTGGCACCTGAAGGCTAGGCCAGTAGAGCATTTAAAATCTGGGATGGTCAAAGGACCAGTTTTGGCAGAGGGCAGACTTCTGAAATGTGTTGGAGGAGATCATAACTTAGGAGAAGAGAGATCATAAAGGAATATAAAAATCAATGATGAGAATTTTAATGAAAGCCTTATTGAACTGGAGCCAGCACAGGGCAACAGGCATGGGGTTAGTGGCTGGACGTGACTTGTTGCAAATTAGGACAAAGATATCATGGTTTTGGACAATCTCAAAGTCTTGCAGGTTTTTGTGTGTACTTATTATCACAACTAGACGAGTCATTTCATTTGTTTGAAATATGAAGCAAAAACACAACAGATACAATTTTATATTTTTCTAAACTGCCACTTAAGTCAAGTATCAAAACATTAACCTTCTTTAATTACAAACAATGTTAAAGTTTTATGTTAATTAATGTAGGGAATCACTTCCAGCAGCATATTCAAAAGACAGAAACTCTGCATGTTTCCAAGACAAGTTGTCCTTTCAAAGTTTTCTGAGCATGCCAGCCTCAATACAAAGGAGCCATAAATTACAAAATCTTACCGCTGTCTCCATCTTCTTCCCGTTGCACCAAACATCCATAGTGTCTTTCTCTGTAACGATAATTTGGTCATTTTGTAATTCTTCTCTGAGAAATGTGCTGAATGCCAAATGTTTACATTTGATTTCCATTTTTCTTTGCTTGCATTTCTGAGTCAAACTACTCCATAATTACTACTCATTTTACTTCAAGCAACAATAATCTCATTACATTTATTTACAAGACATGCCATTTACTTCACAGTTTCAAGAAATACCATTGTACACAGAGTGAATAGGGTGACATATATTCTACATTACTTTTGTAGATAATTGAAGCACAGAACATTAAATGGGGCATCACCAGAACCTGTCTTAAAGGTAAAACATGGTTTTATCACTTTATATTTCAGTCATCTTGAGATGAACATTCCCAATGTTATACCTAGAGGAAGAGGATTTTTTGAATGTGGTGGCAGAATACTATAAGCAGATGTTGTCAAACGTGAAAGTTAAGTCCATGATCATGGATGATTTTGCAAAAAAGCAAAATGTAGGTGAATGGAGTGGTGCTATATGTAGTGCAGCTAGCTGTCTCATAGCTCCAGGATCCCAGGTTTGATTTTGATTTCCTATACTCTCAATACAGAATTTGCACTTTCTCCCCATAACAGTATGGGTTTCTCCTGGTGCTCCAGTTTCCTCACACATCCCAAAAGCATCTAATTGGTAGGTTAATTGGCTATTCAAAATTATCCCCAATATTGGTGTGTGGTGGGAGAATCAGAATGTCTGTACCTGCGTGCCTGTGATGCTGCTGCAAGCAAGTTTTTCAATGTACCTGTACCTCTCCATACTTGTGCACATGACAATAAACTCAGCTTGACTTGGATAGCTCCAAGGATCTGTATAGACATGAAGGGCTAAATAGACTCCTCCATGTTCCAAGAGAAATTTGGAATGGAAACCCTGCAATGCTCTCAGTTCGAGATCAGGAAAAGATATTGGAATTATGCTGACTGTGCTAAAAAAAAACTGGATGCATGAAGGTAAACACAGATAAAAAATCGTGGAGGAGAATTAAATGATTGACCACACTGAATATCAACAAAAGACAAGGATGACAATGTGGGACTTGTTTATCACAACTGAGAACAATGTCATTAGCAAGTTTGACCAGGGCAATTTCAGTGTACATGTAAGTAACAAAGCAATTTAAAAAATTTGGGAAAGGAATGATGGGAGAGGTGAACATTGATTTGGATGGCACTGTATTCAAGGGACGCAGAAAGGAAAGGCTGGAGATTAAGCAACTATTGGACAGAAAATTTAAAAGAAATTGCAAATGCTGCAGATCTGAAATAAAAACAGAAAATGACATAAACACTCAGGAGGTCAGGCAGCATCCATGGAAAGAGAAACAGAGACACTTTGTCAGATGTGGGAGAGAGAAGTTAAGTTAGTCTTCAGCTGCAGAGAAAGTAAGGAGGGTAGAACAGGTGGAAGAAGGGAATATCTCTTGATAGGGTGAGTCCAAATGGGTTAGTGTGGCAGTCAGAACCAGATTATGCTTCTTTGTCAGTGTTACGTGTTGCTAATAGCAGGCCCTTGGGACAGGCTATACTAATGGAGAGAGAAAAACTGAGCCAAAAATCATAAGTGGATATCTGGCAGAAATGGCCAGTTCTGATAAAGACAGATAGAAAGAGTAAGTTACCCAAGATGGAGTCCAGAAGGATGAAAAGTGCCCAGATGTAAGATGAGTTGTTGTTCACATGCAACTGCAGGATTTGTAACACCTGTCCTTTCACCTTTTCCCATCCATGGGACCCAAACAGTCTTTCCAGATGAAGCAGCAGTTCACTCGCACGTCCCAATCTAGGGTACAGCATTTGGTGTTCACAATGTGTCCTCCTCTATACTGGAGGAACCAAACATAGATTGGAGAATTGCTTTGCGGAGCACCTGTGTTCATTTTGCAGGAATGATCCTGAGCTTCTAGTTGCTTGCCCCTCTGACACTGATCTGTGGCCTTCTGTATTGTTACAACAAGGCCCAACATAAGCTTGCAGAGCAATACCTCATCTTCTGGATTCAAGTATTGAATTTTCCAACTTTAGGTAACTCAAATTTACTTTCTGCCTGTATCAGAGCTGTCTATTTCTGCTGGTTATCCATCTGTGATTATGGCTCAGTTTTTCTCTCTGCATTAGTATAGCCTGTCTTATAGCCCTGTATTAGCAACATACAGTGAAGACAAAGAAGCATATGCTTCTACTTGTGGCAGTGACCCATTTGGTCCCACCCTAGAGATATTCCCCACATTCTTCCCATTCATCCTCCACCTTCTCTGTGATTGAAAACTAATCTCATTTCTCCCCCCCCCCGTTCTGATGAAGTGTTTGGCCCAAAATGGTAACTATTTCTCTTTCCACAGATGCTGCCTGAGATGTTGAGTGTTTCTACACTTCTTTCAGATGTTGGATAGGATGGATAATTTATTGAGAGGTGATTGCAACAAATTAAAGGCCCCAAGTAGATAACTGAGTGTTAGTGACCATGAGAAGATATAGATGATTACAATTCAGGAAGGGGTAGGGTTGTTAAGCAATTTAAAGAACAAGGAGTGTTTTCATGAAGGAAATAACCACAGTTACATTGGGAGATACAAGTTAGAATGATAAGTGCTAGGGAAGCCTTGAAACTGTCTTAATTAGGATCATTTAAATATACACTCCTTGTGAAAAAGTAAAAAATCCCACTATGATGTGCACTTACCCAGCACAATCCGAGAATCTACTCCATCTAGATTTAATAGCCATGTATTTGTAGTCTTAGATCTGTTCTCCAAATACTTCTTTAGGCTTTTCCCATTGATCTCCAACGTGTATTCATATGCAAAGCCACTAATTGCATCAATGTTGATTGTTGCTTTTGTTTTAGTTGCCCCAACTGCAAATGTTTCCTTCCCAACAAGCTTGAACATCCAGTCCCTTCTTATGACTTCCTGATAACAAAATACTGTTTGTTACACACAAAAAATTCCTCAATTATTACACAAAACAATAGTTAATTCACACATGTGCAGAAATAATGGCTAATAGGAGGATGTAACAAATCATAATAAGTTATAAGGCATAAAATGCAAAATAAAAGTGCAGAAGCCAAATACTAAAATTTATTAAGTTGTGGAGAGCACAATGGCACAGCTGTAAGAGCTTTTACTCATGACTCCCACTCACCCCACCCTATGTGCTGTTTGTGTGGAGTTTGTACATTTTGTGACCATGTGGGTTTCCTCTGGGTGCTCTGGTTTCCTCAGACATCCCAAAGATGTGCTGGTTGGTAGGTTAATTAGCCACTGTAAATTACCCCTGGTGTGTAGATGAATGTTGGAATCGGTGGGGGGGGGGAGGGGGGGTGGAGGTGTGGTTTGGGTTGACAGGAATATGGGGAGAATAGAAAATTGAAATATTGTATTAGGGCATTTAATGGTTGATGTGGACTCAGTGGCCAAAGGGCCTGTCTCTGTGCATGCTTTATGACCAAGGGATAAGTGGACAAGGAATTCATGCTTGGATCTTCAAAATTCAAAACTACTCTATCCTCTAACCCTTATTTAGTTATAAAAGACAACAAAAATACAAATAAAGATATCAGAGCAAATCTTGCTGGCAAATGGCAGTTCTGCGGCAAACTTCTGGCATTTACTTCCATAAATACAAGCCCATCTGGAGTTCTGCTCTGTGTATAGATAAGACTCTAGCCAGTGAATTAGAACACGTTGTTGTTTGAACTAGCAGATTTCTAATGCAGAATTTGCAAACCCAAACATTTGTATGGAAACTTTTACAGCTGGGAGTTAAAAGAGTAAGATTAAAGTAAGTTGGTTACTTTATTTTAATTTATGTTTGCAGGAATGTTTTTAACTAATTAAAAACAGCATTTTTTCAAAAATCTTTTGATATTGAAAATATTTTAATGTTTAAAATTCAATTGCATATTTCATTTTTCCAGAAGCCTTTGAATGCTTCTGAATCTCAGACATTCAGAAATATTCCAAAGGTCTGACAGATGGCAATGCGAGGTCTTGGCTTTGCCATCCGACAAATGCTTACACAAACAATTTTGTGGATGAGGCTTGTTGTTCACCCGCATGACCTGATTACTTTATACAAGATCCTGGCACTCTACAGGCATTGTAGCTAGGACTCAGGGCAATGGCCAATTAGATCTGGGACTCTCTTGCCAGCAGGTTTAGCCTTCTGGACCTTAACCAGGTTAGTATGGTGACAAAGGGGGATCTCTGTAGTGAAGGAGGCAGTGAACATCACTCATCAAAAAGCAGTCTATTATTTAGCAAACTCCCATTCTAGGAATAGTGCAAATGAGAAGCACTGCTCCTGAAACAGATGTAACAGAATTTCAGCAAGTGAGAAGAGGATTGTCAAATTTCATTTCCAGTGCTAAAATGTAAGCCAGTGGAACAGTCCGTGAGAATTAAAAATCTTTACTGATCCTTCAAAGGGATTGATCTCTCTTTTTATACTTGAAAATCATATCAAATTCTTACTGGACAAGTAGTGTAACTTTCTCTCTGCAACCTTCCTCTCTGCTTGATTATTTGAAAGCAGCAATAATGGGCCTAGCCAAGAATTCTGGAATATCTTAATTTTGAAATGGCCAAGTGCCAAACTGTCTCATAGGATTTGGTTCCATGAGTATCATGCTCCTTGATATTTCACGCATGGATATTGTTCTTGCACAAACAATATCCATGCATGAAATATCAGGCTACTTGACCATAAAGGAGGGCTTGCATTGTTCTTGAACAAAAGCAATACTGGCAGGCTATTTGACCATAAAGAAGGGCTTGCATTTGGACTTTCCTGACCCAGAGTGCTTTACAATTCATGAAATACTTTTTGAATGCAGCAGTTAAATTTCACACAGCAAGTTCCCACAAACAGCAATATGGTAATGATAAACTAATCTCATTATTGAATGAGAAATAAATAATATGCTATATCCCTTATTCTTTTTTGTACAAAGTTCCATAGGATCTTTTATATCAATTCAGGAGAGCAGAAAGGGCCCCAGTTTAAAATCTCATCTTAAAGATAACAACTCCAACTGTGTAGCTTTCCCTCAGTACTTCAATGGAATATAAGCTCACATTTTTTGTACTCAAGTTCATGGACTGGGACTCGAATGCACAACTTCTGCATTCTATATCTGTACTAATCTGTACTACACCCAAGACTACTTGGGAAACTCTGCAACAATGGGTTATCTCGTTTTCAACTATCAGCCACAGATGTAGGCTTTTTAAACTCAAGTTACTGAGTAGAATTTTTTCTTAATTTTCAGTCTGCCCACTGGTAAAATCAAGTGATGTTCCAATAAAGAATCCATGCTAAAACCTTCTGATTTATGAGGGTTAGTATTCCACCATTAAGTGCACCCATTTATTAAGTCATCAGTGAAATGGGTACACATAAAAAATAATATAGCAAATTAAATATTATAAATGACATAGATAGTATTATAGTTTTGAATATCATACCTGTCCATCAACGTACACCACTCGCTTTCCTGAGGTGGTGCCATGCTCAAATTCTATTTTGTGGACACCGTCACTCAGAGCCACTTCCCACAATGCCACGAGGTCAGCCATTTTTTCCCCCAAGGTGGCCGTATGTATCAAGATCTAAATGAAACAAAATAATTAATTTTTTAATACACAGGTTTAAACAGTAAACTATCCACAAACTTTGTCATGACTAGTTTGTCATAAGCGAGAGGTTATTGTTGCAGCACCATTCAACCAGGTGTCCTATCTTGCTCCAGTAAGCTGACTCACCACCAGAATCAGAATTAGGTTTATTATCACTGACTTATATGTCATGAAATTTGTTGCACAGCAGTACAGTGCAAAGAAATAAAATTACTATAAATTATAAAATAAATAAATAGTGCAAAGGAACAATGAAACAAGTGTTGATGGACCATTTAGAAATCTGACAGCAGAGGGGAAGATGCTGTTCCTAAATCATTGAGTGTAGGTCTTCAGGCTCCTGCACCTCCTCCCCGATGGTAGTAACAAGAGGGCACGTCCCACTGGTGAGGGTCCTCAGTGACGAGTAGCAAAGAGCAAAGGTTGATGGCTGACAGAAATTTTGGTGACTGCAGCCCTGTAAACTATGTGTTCTGCAGGGCTCAGTACTTGGCCTTTTGGTTTGTACATGCAAGTAATTTGGAGTTTGATATAGGGGTCACAGTAGAGAAGTTTGCCAGTGATAGCAATATTGGAAGTGCGGTTGGCAGAGTTGAATAAAGTTTTAAGCTACAAGAAGATTTCAATGGCCTGGTTAGGCAGGCACAAAAACAACAAATCATGTGAAGTGTGGGATAATAGATCTAGGAGGTACAAATGAGATAAGGGAATACATTGCAAATGCTTGTATATTTAGAACTGCAGTGGAAGAGAGGATCTTGGACTGAATGGTCACATATCCATGAAGGCAGCAGATGAGGTAAATAAGGCGGTTAAGAAGACAGTCATATTCTATGCCTTGGCCAATAAAAGAAAGAGCAATAACACAAGGACGTGTTGGAACATTGGTTATAGCACAGCTGGAATACTGTTAATTGTTCTGGTCACTACAATACATTAAGCCATTAGTAGCACCAGAGAGGGTGTAGAAGAGATTTAATAGGCTGTTTACAGGATTGGAGAATTTTGGGGTTGGTTTCTTTGGTACACGGAGACTGAGAGAAGATTTAACTGAAGTGTTTAAAATTACAGGAGGGCTAGGCAGTGCCAGCAGAAAGTGATATCAGTAACTAAAGGCTAAATTTTAAGTTAATTGGTAAGATTAGAGGAGAATTGAAAAACAAATTATTTCTTTCACTCATTGAATGATAGGTGTTTGAAACCCAGAATATGAAAGGGCAGTGGAAAACAAATGTACACCACATTTTAAAAGGTATGCAGATCAGCCTTTACAAGCCCCGTAAGGCTATGAATTAAGAGCCTGGAGTAGGATTAATCCAAAAAGTTCACTTTTGGCTGACAAGTGCTGAATGGATCACTGTGCATCCTTATGATTTTAAGCATAAAAATGCACAGAAGCTAACAAGCAAGGCCATAACTGGCAAACAGCATATTCCAGTAAGTGAAATCACTTGAAGGAAGAGCAATGTGTAGCACTTGAAAAAGCTAATGTATAAAGGGAGCTCTGTCCACCATCTTTGGATGGTGGAAAACTATAAAATGTAGATATGAGAATGTGTATAAGGTATAAGGAAGGTTAGGGGAGTAAAAGATTGTGAGCCCTGGGACGTGGAGTAAAGGGTACATCGGTATGGCTGTATTAGAATGGTTATACTTTGCTTTGCCCCAGACCTTCTGCTTGCTTCAGCTAGTTTACTGCAACCTTGAGGGATGATAAACAGTTCCTCTCCCTGCAAGTTTGCAGAATTGTTTCTTGCTTCTCCAAACTGACCCTAAGGTCACAATACAAAGATAGCTGATGGATCCAGATGGTCTGAAAAAAATTAAGGACCCATTGTCTCAACCAGAGTATTAACTATTTTAAGCAAATTCCTTTTTCTGTAACCAGTCATGATGCAAAGACTAAGCGAACTGTTGTCTGGCTAATGCATGATCATTCCTTGCATGGTAATTGTTTGCACCTCTAAAAAAGTTTAAGAATGCTTGTTAGCTGATGTATCTTAGAGACCACCAGGTCCGGGACATAGGTGCCTGGCTTGGTGCTCTCTCCTCAGATCAAGTAATAAAGAGATTGACCGAGAATGGTGGTCTTCTGAGTTTTCTCTCCGACCGAATTCGACAGATAGATCATCAGTACCCTTGTACACAGCAATAATTGGGAAATGAATTAAGACACTTTTGTAGCTAAAGACATTGAAAATGACATCATTCTACTATTTAATTCTTTGCATTATTTAAAGTAATAATCAGCCTATAAACTATTTACTTTAAAATGTAATTTAATAACCAAGATTACACAATTTCTTGATACTTGCAAATATATGTTTAGTATAAAATATTTTTATACATTGCATTTGCAATAGTGGCAGTTCAACATTCGTGGAATTCTGCTCTACTTCAGTACACCAGAAATGGTATTCAAAGACAAGAAAATTGTAACTGCCACCACTGACATATGTTATGAATGTATGTATGTATGTATATATATGTATAAAAAATATATACCACCATGTTACAGAGTTGGAGGGCAGGGGGAAATGTTTGAGTTCTTAGAAGAATGAGAGGCGATTTGATTGAAACATGATCCTTAGTGGTCTTGACAGGGTAGATGTGGTAATGATGCAGAACTAGGATTTCATGGTTTAAGACAGAGATGGGACAATTGTTTTTCTTCTCAGAGGTTCATTTTTAAGGCAGAGGTAGATAGATTCTTGATTAGCAAGGAGATAGGGTGAAAAGTTACTGAGAGTAAGATAAGATCTCTAGACAAGAATGCAAGGTTGAGTTAACAGTCAAATCAGCCATTATCTTATTGAATGGCAAATCAGGGATAAGGGGCTAGTGACCTACACGTCCTCTTATTTCAGAATGCTAACTTCCTGTTTTCTGTTACAAGGATATCCAGATCTCTAAACACCAAAATGTAATAATCACAGCATTTAAATTATGTCCAGTTTTTCTATTCTTCCCATGTTATACTCCATCTGCAATCTTTCTCTCCTCCAACATCCCCCCCCCCACACACACACACTTTTCTTTTGTTCAATCGTTGTATCTTCTTCACAATTCCCATTTTTATCTGTCTTTCTATTGTTAACAAAATTGGAAGCACTACATTTAATCCCCATATGTAACTCAACAGATTAGATAGTTGAGGCCTCAGTATGGAACTGGAGGCATCTTGCTGGTTAAAACTTGCCAACCTGAAAATGACCCACTTATCCTTTTACTTGTTTTCTGTCTGTTAGCAAATCCTCTATCTTTGCTAGTATACATAATCTTCAACCCCACAAGACCTAATTTTATGTGGCATTTACATGGCATCTTCGCTCATGACTTTTGGAAATTCAAATACTACCTCCTCTTGGTGGCGGAAGAGCTGCTCCCCAAATTGCCACATGGACTCCCCCTCATGACATGCAACATGACTTTCAACATACAACAACTCCAAGAAATATCAACCAAGATATATAGCCTTTTCTAATCTTACAAAAGCTTTTAGCATTTTAACCAACGTGGACTACAAAGAATTCATTTCAAAGTTGGCTGCCTCAAAAATGTATCCCCATTCTGCATTTGCCATGATTCTAACTAATGAGTCCACTCTAGACCTAACTACAGGAGTCCTGATGAAGGGTCTCAGCCCGAAATGTCGACTGTTCATTTCCCACCATGGATGCTGCCTGACCCGCCGAGTTCCTCCAGTATTTTGTGTGTGTTGCACCTAATTACAGTATAGGCTGGTGTCAAGTAAGGTTGGGTCATCATTGCACCTCGCTTCAAACAAATTTCCTGCTGGAGTGGAGCTAATCTACAGGATATATGGGAAACTGTTCAACCGCTGTTGCCTGCATTCCAGAACAAAGCCACTCCAATCTCGCTCACTGAATTGGTATATGCCGATGATGCTTGTATACGTGCCAAATCCCAAATCATTGTTAATGAGTCCTCTGTAGCATATGAGAGAATAGACCTTGAACATCAGCAAAACAAAGATCCCTTACCATCACAACAGTGCCCCCGGCAATAAACATCCTTTTGCAAGACACTTAAAAATGTGAACCTACTTACGATAATAAGAAAAATAAAAGTAAAAATGTTAGATTGTTAGAAGTAAAAGTGTTAAATCTTAAACATTAACCCCAAAACTAAACTTGAAGTGTGTGTGTGGCAAATTCCCAAACTCCATTTCCAGGAATGGTTCTTAAAGTTCAGTTCAGCAAGCCATAAGGTGAAACGTGAGCAAAGGCTTCTTCAAAACCACTGTTGACTGAAGACAAAACATAGAGAAAATAGAGGGTAATTACGAAATCCAAATGTTCCACGATGGAACCCATACGACACCTCGGTGTCTACTCAGCAGTGACTACTCCATCGCATCTGCCACCCCGAAAGGCACTCGAATCGTGGCCGTCCACACAAATACCTGTTTCCTTCTACAGGTCAACAACAAAGTGAACTCCATTGCTTTGTTCCGAAGTATCTGCCACCCTGAAAGACATCTGAGATGTGGCTGTCCGCACAAATACCTGTGTCCCTCTACAGGTTAACAACAAAGTGGACTCCGCCGGATTACTCCAAAAATCCATATGTGGATTGTAGTGACAGACACAGTTACTGCTTTTCATCCATCGATAGAGAGTAGCAGGCTGGTGTCTCTCTCTTCTCCTCTCTTCTGACTCTGACTGTCTGCTCCAAAAACGTCATTACGCCCTTTATCTTCTGTTGTCGTCATCATGCCACACAAACACTATGCTCTATCTTAAAGGGACATTCACCAATAGCAACCTAGTCCGTAACACAAGGTACAGTGAAAAACTTGTCTTGCATACCAATCATACAGGTCAATTCATTACACAGTGCAGTTACATTGGGTTAGTACAGAGTGCATTGATGTAGTACAGGTAAAAACAAAAACAGTACAGAGTAAAGAGTCACAGCTACAGAGAAAGTGCAATGCAATAAGGTGCAAGGTCACAACAAGGTAGATCGTGAGGTCATAGTCCATCTCATTGTATAAGGGAACTGTTCAATAGTCTTATCACAGTGGGATAGAAGCTGTCTTTAAGTCTGGTGGTACGTGCCCTCAGGCTCCTGTATCTTCTACCTGATGGAAGAAGAGAGAAGAGAGAAATTCCTCCAATTTCCTCTGCAAATTCCTCCAATTCCACTGGCAGGATAAACAAAGCAATGTCAGCTTCCTCCACCGGGCCAACACCCTGAGTATCAAATCTCTAATTACACTCAGCCGGCTCTGATGGATGGGCCAAAATGGCCACTCCAAGCCACATCATACAAGAAGATTACTTGGGGTGGGCGGGGGGGGGGGGGGGGAGGTGGTGGTGGGGAGCAAATACTGCCAGGGTACAGTCAAAGGCTCCTTAGAAAGAGTTGCATACTTATTGTTTTGTGGGAATCCCTGGTTTGTAACTGATCAAAATAGAAGATGGGATGGCACTGAGCACGTACAATCTCTGTTGTCATGTATTGAAACCCAGCAAAAAAATGGCAGAAGAGTAAAAATACTTTCCCTACTGCCCAATCAAGCACCCTCTGCCCAACCCACATCAAAATATGCACATCCTACATTGGCCTCATCAGCAACAGAGTTCAGAGAACTGGAATGGAAGCAAATTATCCTCAAACTCAAGGGAACGTGCAAGAAGCTGCTGCTTCTACCCTTCCTCATATATTACACACAACCTTATTAGCCCTTACCTTATGCAGTAAACCATTTATGTTGTAGACTACTAAATGCCTTTGAAGATTAAAATATCTAAATCCAATAGTTGTTCTTACAGCCCAAAAGAGGTCTCAAAAAAATCAGTTCCTGTCACAATGTGATATAAAGTAATGAAGGTTTTGAAATCAAAAAGAGGAAGTGTTATACCCAACATGGATAGAGGGAGAGCTGAGCATAGAATGAACTGGCAGGTTTAGGTTTTTCTGAAAAAGTTGGAGTAAGAACACTATTGAAAAGAAAATAGGGTATAAAACAATGTGTTCATAATTATTGAGGAGGAAGTGCTTGTGGTTTGGGATATTTCATGGTGTATAATTGTAAAAGATCAAGATTTTTATTTGTTTTGGAAAGCTTAAATAATTTAATTTACAGTACAACCTTGCTATTAATATCAGTTTATAAATGCTCATTTTCAGGAATACATTAGCTATCTTGGAGATTCACAAAGGGTTTTTAAATCCATGAGTCAGAACAGCAGCTGTCAAATATTGTCTATTCTCACACATCATGTTAGTTTTGAGATCAAGTTTGTCAGTAACTTTTATAACTAGATCAATTTTAATACAGTTGACAAAGAAACCCATTTAAACACACTGGTTATCACGGCACTCAAACCAGTGGAGGCTTGAGGTATTATTCAAGATGCAAATTTGAGCAGTATTATTCTTAAGAAGAAGCCTCTGGAGCAGTGTTGGGAGATGGTTGGAGGGGGGCTGGGGGAGTTGTCGGTGGTGAGAGATCATCATAAGTTAGCATCTGTTGTAATTTCCATCCTTAAAAGGTCAGCAGTTGTTCATCTGAAATAATATCAAGAACTTGTCTCTATCGAATGTTTCCGTTTCAGCATTTACATGCACTCCAATTGTCTTGCATTTACATATAGGAATCCCTGGAAGCGTTTTAGAGTTTGTCTCTTGATGGCTGCTAAAGAGTTCTTAATTTTCTGCCTATTGTTATTCCTGATGTTATTATTGTTTTCATTGGTGAATAATATTCAATTTTATCAAGACAGCTTTTCAAAATAGCAATTTTAGTACTTTAAGTGATTGGCAATATTTGCTGTTTTGATCTTTTCTCACTGCATGCTAGTGTAAATGTTTTCATGATGCATCTTCATTTTGAAATTAAGGACTACGAACAACTGGACTATATTTGTAGCAGTTAATAAGCCTATTTGAATTATCTGCATTTGAGGTCTTCAGATTATGCTTTGATTGGTGGAAGATTAAACAAATTAGAAGCTTAAAAGGACTCTTCATTAACAAACATTGCACTGGACTGATTTTTGTAACTTATTATAATATTCTGTGATACTTCATTTACTGTACTGATGAATTACACCAATAATTAGTTATGCCCATTACTTTAAGCAGCCTTCACAGTAAAACTGATAATTAACACTTGCGCAAACCTTTGAATAATCAGCAAAGTCTGAAGAATTTTACATTACAGCCTCAGGACTTTAACCCTCAATTTGGCAATTTCAGTTAATCAAACATTCCACTTTGTAATAGAACTGACCATTTGGGAGTTAAATGTGAACATTATCCACATCCTGAGAAACTTTAAAAATTGAATAAAAGTCAATTAGAAATTATTTTAATATCCAATTTCTTAAATTAATTATTTTAAGCTACATACTGGGAACAACTTGCCAATTACGTTATTATCTTGCAGGTTGAATTTTCATCATTTGAAAATCACAAGTTGCTGATTAAAACAAGGATAGTTTGTTCAAGCAAACTATCCAGTAAAGAGTTTTTTTCTTTATTTGGCATTCTTAAGGGACACAAAGTTTCACTTGATAACTAATAATCTCTTGCCCTAATTTTCTGGCAGGTTCCTGGTAACAATCCCTGCAAAAAAAAGTAAATTCCAGGCATATCAAAACAAGTGTTTTAACCACCTGTTGCAGATAAAATGTGTCACTATATGAGGAACAAGATATTGAGAAAAGTTTCCTGCATTCATAGAATCTGGATGCATGGGAGGCCATATGGCACATTATCTCTAATAAAAATTGCTCCATTTAAGCTTGTATAATTTCCTCCATTATCCTGAAAAGTATTTTTCCTTGGATATCCAACTGTCTTTTGAAAGCCTCCGCATTGTCTGATTCCACCAACTTTTTGAATTGTATGATCCAGATTTTAACAATTCTCATGTAAAAACAACACTTTTCCTCTATACTTTTGTTATTTTTTTAATCTATGACTTCTGGTTAACAATCCATTTGACAGTTTTCCTCCACTTGCTCCATTAAAAATTCTTTTTAGTTTGGAATACTTCTTTTAAGCTTCCCCTTTGTTCTATTATGGACCCCTGGAGGACCTCACTTCATATTTCTCCCAGTCAGAAAATCACACTTGTCTTAAAGCAATTACATACTTAAAATGTCATTGCCCTTTTGATACCTAGGTTTCTGGTACTTAGATTCTAGTTTCCTTCAACTAAAGTCACAAACTGAGACATACAGTTTATTTCTGAAATTACTTTAAAATCTGTATCCATTGCCAAATACATAGTCAAATTGTGCAGAACAAAATTCCGATTACATCTCAAATTCGTAAATAAATCAAAAGGTTCTAAAAGATAAATGATACATCTCATTCATGACATGTGGCAGTGTAGACAAAGAGCTGTGATTCCTACTAATCCAATGAAGTGTTGCCAAATTATTATTAACAGTGAACAGTTAGTAATAATACTCGGATTACTCATCCTAAACTTGAATGAACAAAACATAAATTTGAAAAATTGCTTGCATTTATGTTGCATTTGCACAGCTTCAAAATGCCCTGAAGTGCTTCACAACTAATGATTTATTACTTGTGTCATTGTGGTTATTATACAGGTAATCTGACAGTCATGACTATGGCAAATAGTTTACAAACTGTATGTATTTCATAAAAAAGGTCTAAAGTATGGCAAAAATGTCCTTAATTTTTCATTACTGTACATGAAGACAAGAAAGAATAGTAACATATTACTTGAAACAACACATAGTCTATTGCACAATCTTAAGAACCTAGCTCTTTCACCTGGATATTGAAATCAAAATGTTACTTGAAACAACACTTATAGTCTATTGCGCAATCTTAAGAACCTAGCTCTTTCACCTGGATATTGAAATCAAAATATTTGCTTAAACTTACATATTGCAGTACCACAAGGTTTTAAGAAAAGATAGCCTTTACTGACAAGGTTAAGCAGTTTCATCAAGATTTGTAAACTAAGCAGTAGAGAATTCCAAAGCATAGACATTTCTCCTCATCTCAGTCCTAAATTGCCTACCCCCTATTCTGAGACTGTGTCCCTGGTTCCAGACTACTCAGCCAGGGAAAAACATCTGCTCTATATTCACCCAGTCGAGCTCTGTAAGAATTTTATGTTTCAATGAGATCATCTCTTATTCTTCTGAACTCCATTCGTACTCCACTCATTCTCTCCTCATACAGAAAACCTACCACCCCAGGATCCAGTCTGGTGAATGTTCCTTGTAATCATTCTGAGGCAAGTACATACTTTTCTTAAAATAAAGAAACCAAAACTATACCCAATATTTCAGCTATGGTCCCGCCAAGGCCCTGTTTTATTGCAGTGAAACATATTTCGGCTGCACTCAGATGCTCTCATAATAAAATTCGACATACCCTCTTGCTATCCTAACTGGTTGCTGCATCTGTTCGTTAGCTTTTTTAAAAAAAATGACGGAAATTTTTTTAGTCAACCTGCTCCACAGAAATCACGGCAATGAATCAAATATGTATTTACAAACAGTCAATAAAAATCTAAATATAATGAAACCACAATGTAATGGCTTGGTGTGTAAAATGAAACAAGTTCTGTTAATAACATCAGAATGCTATGAGAGAGACCTTCATTTATATAGCGTCTTTATTTTCCTTCCTGAGATCTCAAATCTCAGTTAAAGTACTCAGAAGTGTAAAACATTGTTGTGATGTGGGAAACGACGCAGTCAAAATTGCACAGAACTCCCATAAACTGCAATGACCAGAAAACCACTTTCCAGGATGTGATTTGAGAGACAGATTTTGGAAGGAAAACATCCACTATAATCACATTGCGGATAGAAATCAACCCGAGCGCTGCCGTGAATAAGAATGTTATCGAGTGATGAGGAATGCATACAAATGTAGAGCCAGGTTTAACCCAGGTGCACCATCTGTCAGTGAGACTGAGCCGCCCGCCCATGTTTACTACCTTCGCGCACCGCCGCTTCAAGTTACCAGCATCTGACGAGCACCGCTTGGTAACTATGGCAACTTCCAGCCACCAGCTCCTCCGCGATTAAAAAGCCATCAAAATAAAAGCGAGAGCCATGGGATCCGGCGCAGACTTGCATCCGATCAGATCTGCCATCCACCCTGCGGCAGGAACACACAAACCGACATCTTCGCCCCCCACCCCTCCTCCCTTTTTCTCCCGGGCCGCGCCGAGCCGAGTGAACGGGAATGGCCGAGGAGCAAAATCCCGCAAGTGAAACCTCGCGAGAGCACAGACGCATCACCCACCCCCCCTCCCCAACGGATCGATGTGATTGGCTCATTTGTATTTACAGGACGGCTGCTATTGCAGGAGAGCGCGTCGATGCTCGAATGGGACGTTAGCAACGGGAGCAAAACAAAGGGTGGGAACTGAGGGAGGGGATGAAGTGAGGTGAGCGGGGGTGTTAAAGAAACTGCACTGAACACTGCCCATCGACAGCATTAGAGGTAATAAATACGGCTTGCACTGATATTGTGGACTTTAGCTTTTAAATTTCTGCCGACGCCATTACAGTCGCGTCTTTCTTACCTGTCAGTTGGTGGTCGCTTCCCCCTCCTTCCCCGCAGTGTGACCGCGACTGGCGACTGCGCAGTTGGGTTTGGGCCATTGGCGATGGTTGGTGGCTCTTCAGTCGCTGAGAGCGCAGTGAAGCGGGTGGTGCTGCAGCCCTGACCGGGTAAGCACAGCGTTGTACGAACATTATCGAGTTCCACATATATGTTGGCGCCGCCCAGCTCCTGTGACCCCGGTTGACTGACTGTGTGGAGTTTGCATGATCTCCATGTGACTGTGTAGGTTGGCCGTGGGTTGTCAGGTTCCTGGGCCACGGTAAAATGCCCCAGCTGTGTAGGTTGGCCGTGGGTTGTCAGGTTCATGGGCCACGGTAAAATGCCCTAGCTGTGTAGGTTGGCCATGGGTTGTCAGGTTCATGGGCCACGGTAAAATGCCCCAGCTGTGTTATTGAGTGGTGGGTCATGGAGACAATGGATATGGAGAGGAGGAGAAGAGGTTAAAATGGGATTAGTGTAAGTGGGTACGTATGTTTAGCACTGACTTTTGTGGGCAGAAGTCACATGTCCATCGAAACACACAGTGGAATGCATCTTTTGCGTAGAGTATTGTGGGGGTAGCCCGCAAGTGTTGCCACGCTTCCGGCGCCAACGTAGCATGCCCACAACTTCCTAACCCATACGTCTTTGGAATGTGGGAGGAAACCAGAGCACTCGGAGGAAACCCACGCAGACACGGGGAGGACGTACAAACTCCTTACAGACAGCAGCCGGAATTGAACCCAGGTCACTGGCGCTGTAATAGCATTAACACTAACCACTACACTACCATGCCTGCCCTGTTTCCGTGCTGTATGATGCCATGATTCCACTTTTCCTGGTTTGGTGGGCTACCTCGTCTGTAGAAGATGAACAGGGGTTTCTTTCTCACCAACCTCTTGCCCCACAGGAGCTCGCTTCTTTTGTGCAACCCTAATTTTCATGAGTCATGGAAGTCCTGCCCTCATCTACCTAGCATTTTAGCTCAGGAGCAACACACACAAAATGCTGGAGGAACTCGGCAGGTCAGGCAGCATCTATAGGGGAAAATAAACTGCCGACATTTTGGGTCGAGATCCTTCATCAGAACTGGAAAAGAAGAGGGCAGAAGCCAGAATAAGAAGGTTGGGGGAGGGGAGGAGCACAGGCTGGCAGGTGATAGGTGAGAGTGGGAAAGTAGGTGGGTGGGGGAGGGGTGGTGAAAGGGAGCGATGTAAGAAGCTGAGAGGTGATAGGTAGAAGAGGCAATGGGTTGAAGAAGAAGGAATCCAGCAGGAGAGGACAGTAAATCGTGGAATAAAGGGAAGGAGGTGGGGAATAGATGGGCAGGTCATGAGGGCAGGGGAGGGGAAGGAGAAGGACTAGGACTGAGGGGCAAACAGGAATGAGGGAAAACAAAGAGGGGAGGATGTTACTGGAAGTTAGGGAAATTGATGTTGAGGCCATCAGGTTGGAGACTACCAAGGTGGAATATGAGGTGTTGTTCCTCCAACCTGCGTCTGACCTCAACGTGGTAGTAGAGGAGGCTCTGGATACACCTGTCCGTATGGGAAGTGGAATTGAAGTGGCTGGCCTCTGGGAGATTCTGGCTGTTGCAGCGGATGGAGCAAAGGCGCTTGACGAAGCAGTCACCCAATCTGCATCAGTCTCACCAATGTCGAAGAGGCTAAACTGGATGCAATAAATGATGCCCTCGAATTCACAGGTCAAGCTGTGCCCCACCTGGAAGGACTGTCTAAGGTCCTAAATGGTGGTGAGGGAGGAGGTGTAGGGACAAGTGTAACACTTAGTACAGTTGCAGGAGTGAGTTCCGGGAGGGTCATCAGTGGAGAGGGACGAGTGGACAAGGGAGTTGTGGAGGGAGCAAGCCCTGCGGGGTGGGGGAGGAGGAGGAGGGAGGGGAGGATGTGTCTGGTGGTGGGATCCCGTTGGAAGTTGCAGAGAATGATGTATCGGATGCGGAGGCTCGTGGAGTGATACGTGAGGACAAGGGGAACCCTATCCCTGATGTGATGTGTTGGTGGGGGAGAGGGGAGCGAATTGAGTGAGGTCAGACATATGGGAAATGGTGGAGATTTGGGTGAAAGCTGCATTGATGGTGGTGGAAGGAAAACCCCACTTACTGAAAAAAGAGGACATCTCTGATGTCCTGGAATGGAAAGCTTCATCATGGGAACAGATGTGTTAGAGGAACTGGTAGAAGGGGATAGCATCCTTGCAAGTGACAGGGTGGGAAGAGGTGTAGTCAAGGTAATGGGAGTCAGTGGGCTTGTAAAAGATGTCAGTGTTTAATCTGTCCCCCATCCCACTTCCCCCTCCCCGCCCATTTGTGTCTCTGTTCTAGCTCAGGAATTCCCCTCCCAAATCTCTGGCTCTTCTCCTCAATGTCTTCTTTTACAAAATTCCCTTAAAATTCTAATTCCACCTGTCCTAAGTATTATCCTTGGTGGCACTGTCAAATTTTGGTTTTAATTCTCAAAAGTCAGAGGATATTTATTAATAATGAATGTTGCTATTCTTGGCCACTGAGTGCTGTACATATTGTGTACCATTCTTAATTGTCATGCATATTTTGTTTTTGCCAGAAAAGGAAATGTTGGAAGGCAGAAAAAACAGCTGATTGTTGGTCACCTATTTGTTCTTTTGGGAAATAGAAAACACAACTCAAAGCCATGATGATAAGATGAGCTCCACCAGTAAACACTTTCTGTCTGGTATAATTTTAGCTTTTGATTTACATTCAAACTATATACCTTAAAGTTTTACTTAAAAGGAGTTTCAGGAGTCTAAGTAATTCATGTGACTCCACACTGGATAAAAATAATCTGGCTAAGTAATAAACACGTTTTTTGGTAAGGTCTTGTCTTAAATTATATCAACTAAAACTAATTGTCAACTTTGCTTTTTGAGTAAGAGGAGATATTGATGCATCTGTCATTTTTTCTTACTGCAGGGGAGGATAAAGGTGCTTTAGGACAGGTGAGTTATGTCTAAGCAATGATGATTAGAATTGGCTTGTGTTCAGATGGCAAGGAATCACTTACAAGCTCTTTCCGGGTTACAGATGTCCGACTTATCAACATCTGTATTTAGAAGCAAGCTCCCACAATATTATTAAATTCAAAATTCAGATGTACATGCAAACTTTCATTCCTATGAATGGCAGAACTAGTTTCCTCTTCTCCTCCAGTTTTGGTAATTGTTCTTTCTTATCAGTCTTGTGTCCTTTTGATGACATTCATTACAACACTGGAGAGGTACTGTTACCATATCAAGTGATTTTTGTGTATTTTCCGACTTATGGACAAAAATCAAGCATGGAACTGGTGTTGAACTATCATTTTTTACGTAAATATTGCTGATATCTTCATGGTAAAAGGTTTTTATGCTTCAAGGCAAAGGGACTGAGATCCTTCGCAAATTTAATACAATTCTGAGTAATTATTTTAATTTGTTTCTTCATAATTTCAGATGTTTATAAAGTACATCTTTTTTCCATTTGGAGTTTGGCTGATGCTCTGCTATTACCTCCGAGCTCTCAAATATTTTGTCAACTTAGTAAACATCCTGACCTGGATTTTAATTATTCGTTTTGTTATATGTTATTACTTAGTCATGAGGAACTTGTCAATCTCATCAGCTTTGCTAACAACTTCCACCCTGTCCTGCAATTCACTTGGTCCACTTCTGCCACCTCTCTCCCCTTTCCTGATCTCTCCAACACCATCTCAGGAGACAGACTATCCACCGACATTTACTATAAACCCACTGACTCGCACAGCTACCTAGACTACACCTCCCACCCCGTCTCTTGTAGGAAGCCATTTGGTTCTCTCAGTTTCTCCATCTCTGCCGGATTTATTGTCGAGATGAGGCTGCCCACTCCAGGACATCTGCGATGTCCTCAGTTTTCAAAAATGAGGCTTTCTCTCCACCGTGGTTGATGGAGCCTCACCCGCACCTCCTGTATTTCCCACACTTCTACTCTTACCCCATCTCCCCCCCAGACAGAACAGGGATAGAGTTCCCCTGGTCCTCACCTTTCGCTCACATCCAGCACATCATTCTTCAAAGCATCTGCCAGCTACAATGTGATCCCACCTCCAGCCACATCTTCCACTCCACGCCCCTTTCTGCTTTCCACAGGGACCACTCTCTCCATGACTTCCTGGTTCGTTCATTCCTTGTCCCCTCTCTCCCGCCTTCCTCCCTCCCTTCCTACCCCGCTCTTCCCCCCCCTCCCCAACTAATGATTTTAGTTAACATTGCTACCTTTAATGTTTCTTTTAGTTAATTTTTAATATCAGAGGCACTTTAGAAACAGGTTTGACTGGGTTTTGCAAGGGCGTTTCTCCAGTGTGTTGGTTGAATGTCGGGTTTTGCTTGTTCTTTGCCACTTGATGCTGTGGGTGGGCAAGATAACCTTTTGCATCTGGTGCAGTTAAGTTTAGGTGTGGAACAATAGATCTGATATAAACTAACTACATTTTTCCAGAGATCTGAATCACTGATGTTGCACTGTTAGAAATAGTTGTCTTCTGTTTTACAATTCTGGCTACGTCATTGTTGCTACTTATATGCATGTGGAAGACTTCAGGGTTCTTTTTATAGCTATCTGCATCCTGTCTCTTTGCACCCCATCTCACTTTCCCTCTGATTTTTGTGTATTCCCTTTTTTATTATCAAACTGATATTTGCTGCTCATCCCCTTTTCTGCTTAATTTTGCACTCCATTTCTTTTCCAGTTGTCAAGGAAACTTTTAAAAAATATGAATACTTGTGAAAATGTTTATTTAATCTTAAAGAAATGGCAAAGAATCCCTTTGACACTAACCTTTGATTAACTTTCCAAAGCATGATAAATATTGAATATACTATTTTAACATTCAAACTAGGCATGGAAAGAAATCCACCATCTTCCAGTTTAAAAAAAAATCTAATGCAGAAACATTCCATTTTATTCTCTAGGATGAACAAACGGAATGGCAGATCTTAAATGGCCTTCTTCAGCGCCATGGATTCAAACCAATCCAGCTTGTGGATCCACTAATGAGCAAACAAAATGGTAGAAAAACTGAAATCCAGAAAGCTTGATTTCTTTAACATTTAGGCTGTATTTGCATTTCAATATTTGGAAAGCTGTTTTGTTCACATCAGTCTTGCAGAAATATTGTTAATGAGGTCCATCATGAAGTCACGGTGGACTAAGGTAGAATTAAATGGATGTCTGCTTTTCTTTGAAAACTCTCTGAGCTTTCACAAAATAATATGATGTTGAGACTGCTTTTTGGTGTTAAATATCGTGAGGGCACACTATTAAATCATTTGTGGAGACATGAGACTGCAGAATCTGGAATCTGGAGGAAAAAAACTACTGGAGGAACTCAACGGGTCAGACAACATCTGCAGAGACAGAGAGATGGTCGATCTTTTGGTTCGAGACCCTGCATCAGGACCAATGCAGGATGTCAACCTGAAACATCGACCACTTCTCTGCTTCCATTAAATCATCTGTGCATTTGCTAGTTTGAGCAATGTAGTTTTGCATGAATGTGTGAAATGAGTCCTCAAATTATTTTCAAAATAATTCCAAACGATTTTAATGTGCGACTAGGCTAGCAGTGAAAACTAATGTACTTTATTTGTTTAAGGCTATTGCACAATTGAAGATGTTCATATGCTCAATGAAGATTTGGACAATTATTATTCCTACTCAGAAATGCAAGCTCAATTTTGCCACCTGGAGCAATGACTTAAAGTGTGAACTTAATACTTCCTAGCCAGAACGGTTTATAGCTATAATAGGTGGAATTATTTTTGACCCACTTATTTTGGATTCGGTCATTGGATATAGTTATTGACTAGGCCTACTTAAAATAGTGGTATACCTAAGCTCGAATGGCTGAGGAAGGCAGGAGAAGTTGTGGCAATATCCTTGGTCAGTGGTGAGGTTGCTGAATGGCATTATGTTTGAGGCTTGTATGTTCTGTAGTTCATTTGTGGTTTCTATGAGTGATCTCAAGAATGACAATAATTTGTTGATATGTGAAAGTTAAGCTGATGCTTTTGTTATGGCATTTATATTCTATTTCCCTGGAGACCTGTAGTAAGAAATTTGCAAGCTGGTTTCAGCTGTAAAACAATTTCTGCTTTTTTTTTAGATCAGTGTAAGTTAGAATAAAACATAGAACAAAACATTGTACAGTACAGCACAGTACGGGCCCTTTGGCCCACGATGTTGTACCAACCAATATAAACATCTACTCCATGATCAATCTAACCCTTCCCTCTGACACAGCTGATAACCGTCCATTTTTCTTGCATCCATGTGCCAGTCTAAGAGTCTTTTAAATTTCCTTATTGTATCTGTATCTACCACCACCCCCGGCAGTGCGTTCCAGGCACCTACCACTCTCCGTGTAGAAAAAAACCGACCTCTGACATCTTCCCTAAACTTTCCTCCTCTGACCTTAAACTGATGTCCTCTGGTATTGGCCATTGCCACACTGGGTAAAAGGTGCTGGCTCTCCACTCTGTCTATGCCCCTCATAATCTTATACATCTCTATCAAGTTACCTCTCGTCCTGCATCGCTCCAAAGAGAAAAGCCCTAGCTCGCTCAACCTTTCTCGTAAGGTTGAATGATTTTCATTATTTTCCACATAAAGCTTTCAGTTAATTCATTTTAAATGTTTAATATTCAGGGTATTAGAAGTCAAAAGAGAGAAAGGAATGCATTGGTTTTGTATGGCCTTAGTCAGGTTTCATTTGGTGTACTGCCTTTAATTTTGAACATCAAATTTCAGGAAAATGTATTAACCTTGTAGACTTTCAAATTATTCTGAAGCTTAATAAGGCAAACTTGATTAAGAAGAAAGTGGCTTGTGCTTTATATAGTTGAAGTGTTATCAAATAAAAGCTTTTGAAATGATTAAAGGATTTAGTAGAATGGACACAGAGAAACTATTACCTCTAGTGAAGCATACTGAACAAGGTGAACAATCTTGAAAACAGCTGATCCAATGATGTGAAATCAGAAAGGTTTTGAGTGGTGGGATATTTGGAACTTGCTTCTGATGGCAAAAAGTGGAAAGATTGAGTAGTTACTATGGCTCCTTACTTAACAAGGAAACTATCAAGGTCTGCATTATGTTGGTTATTTAAAGTAGAAAATGGGGAGATAATAGTAAAAGTAGATGGGGAATGGAGACCAAGGTAAATCACTGGCACAGAAGGAGCAGGATAAGGCAGGGCAAGACAAGGTGAAACAAGATAGAAGGCAAAAGATGAGGCAAGACAGAAACTTTATAATAGATTTCTGAAGATTGTTGAGCTATGTTGGATAAGGAATACTATATTTAAAATTTCATAAGGATAAGAATTAGTATTGGAAGACTGATAGACAACTTGTGTTCTTGTATTTAAGAAGGAAGATGGAGCAAGTCCAGGGAATTGCAGAGCATTTAGCTTAATGCCAATAGGAGGAAAGATGAAAGTTCATTCAAAGTAGTAATGGAAAAACATCTAGAAGTTTAAAATCTAATTCTCAGCATGGATTTCAAAAGGAAAAGTAATTGATCAACATTTTTGAATTTGGAGAAGTAAACAAATAGCGATAAGGGTAACATGCTTGTATTTTCTGAAAGCCATCAATAAGAATTGATATAAGGTCAGCGCAGGTGGAGGCAGGATATGGATGGCAAGATTGGTGTAAATAGGGAATAAGGATAGCGAAGTGTAAAGAAAAGTGGGCAGTTGTCTTTCATTGGATTAGATGCCAGGAGTACTGTAGCTCAGCTTACTTCAATGATTTGGAAATGAGAAGCAGTTTTCATATTTGGGAAGAATGGCAGAAAATACAAGACAAGAATAAATGTTCAGAATAAGTTTAATTGGCAAATGAGTTTCAAAATAAATGGATGTGCTAGGAAGAATATAGGGGCTGTACAATCTGCAAAATCTGTAACTGAATGGATGAGGAGCAAAGGAATCGAGGTGCATAGGTGCACACATATTGAAAATGGGGAGATGATTACAAAGCCATTTTTATTTTAAAAAAAGCAAATTAAGCATTCAGGTTTATTTCTAGAGAGTTAGAAATTAAAAGCTGAGAAATTTAGGCTAAATGTATGGAACCTTGTTTAGAACTTGTACGGAACCTTGATTTGGCCTGGATGGCCTATTTTGTTAATTCCTTTAGAAGGGTTGTGGTTGCTGGTTAAGTTGGAAATTGAATTACTATAGAGCAGAAATATTGTACAGGAAGGGTGATTATTTTAATAGAAAAGCTATTCCCTTTGTATGGTATCAGAAGTCAGCTTCAGTCTGGATGGTGTACTTAGTCTAGGCCTTTGGATATGCCTTTGAGACCTGTAAATGCTTAAATACTTGCGCATAGTTATTTTGCTTTAAGTGTGCAATTCTTCAAGTCCTCACCTATCTGGTTATATTTTGACCTTTAGTTGTATGTATTTTAACTAATTTTGCTGGGGTTTTACTTGGAGTATTTGCCTAGGGTATAAGGGGCCTTTTGGAACCTCTGCATTTTTGATCTTGAACATTCGAAAATTGCTGAAAAATCAACTGTTTTAAAGTCTCTAGTAAAATCTAATAAAGATCTCCAAGAGACCGGAAGTTCATGATCAAAAACTCAATTTTATAGAGCGTGTTTGCTTCAGGTCCACTTGCTAAGGCAATGGGAGACTTTCGGAAGCTTTTTCTAAAAAGAACAGTACTACAGAATTACTTGTTGTTATTTTGTTCAACACGTACTGAAATCATTACAAGTATTCTTTTCAGACTCAGGATCCTATTTATTTTTGAACAATGGGATTACCAGTGGCAAATGGTGATGATTCTACATAAATGTATTTTGATCTTGTAGGCCTAAACCATTTTCTTCAGTATTAATTGGAACATATAGAGAACATTACATTAAAATTTTTGATTAACAGTGGTACCCTCGGTTACCAATTTTTAGCCTGCTGGTAATCTCCCAATATTTAACACATAAACTAATAATGATGAAACGTAGGTATTGATCAATTTTTCCAAAAAATGTTTTCCTTTATTACTAATTATATCTTTTTAAACTATTGTAGATGTGATCCTTCTAGATAAAGAGTCAGCTGTGGAAATCAGAGAGGTAGTGAAGTCTCTTATAAATGATACTGAGCGACGTCAGGCATTGATCTGGGATCTTGTCCAGTGTAATAAGGAATTGAAGTAAGGAGGCTGCTTGACTCTTTCACCAAACCTATTCGTTAATGTGGTGTATTGTGCAATTACTAAAGACTGTTTTTCTAATAGCCTTATGAAGTTACCTATCTATAATACCGAAGTGTGACAGTATGAACGTAGAGTTGACTAGTCTGTGAGTACAAGATGTATTAATAGAACATAGAACAATTACAGCACAATTCAGGCCTTTTGGCCCACAAAGCTGTGCCGAACATGTCCCTACCCTAGAAATTACTAGGCTTACCCATAGCCCTCTATTTTACTCAGCTCCATATACCTATCTAACAGTCTCTTGAAAGACCCTATCGTATCAGCCTCCACCACCATCTTCTGGCAGCCCATTCCACACACTCACCACTCTCTGAGTAAAAAAACTTACCCCTGACATCTCCTCTATATCTACTCCCCAGCACCTTAAACCTATGTCCTCTTGTGGCCACCAATTCAGCCCTGGGGAAAAGCCTCTGACTATCTACCCTATCAATACCTCTCATCATCTTATACACCTCTATCAGGTCCCCCCTCATCCTCCGTCTCTCCAAGGAGAAAAGGCCGAGTTCCCTCAACCTGCTTTCATAAGGCATGCTCCGCATCCCAGCCAGTATCCTTGTAAATCTCCTCTGCACCCTCTCTATGGCTTCCACATCTTTCCTGTAGTGAGGAGGCCAGAACTGAGCACAGTACTCCAAGTGGGGTCTGACCAGGGACCTATATAGCTGCAACAATACCTCCCGGCTCCTAAACTCAATTCCCCGATTGATGAAGGACAATACACCATATGCCTTCTTAACCACAGAGTCAACCTGTGCAGCTGCTTTGAGCGTCCTATGGACTTGGACGCCAAGATCCCTCTGATCCTCCACACTGCCAAGAGTCCTACCATTAAGACTATATTCCGCCAACATATTTGACCTACCAAAATGAACCACTTCACACTTATCTGGGTTGAACTGCATCTGCCACTTCTCAGCCCAACTCTGCATCCTATCTATATCCCTCTGTAACCTCTGACAGCCCTCCAAACTATCCACAACACCCCCAACCTTCGTGTCATCCACAAACTTACTAACCAACCCCTCCACTTCCTCATTGAGGTCATTTATAAAAATCACAAATAGTAAGGGTCCCAGTACAGATCCCTGAGGTACACCACTGGTCACCGACCTCCACTCAGAATACGATCCCTCAGCAACCACTCTTTGCCTTCTGTGGGCCAGCCAGTTCTGGGTCCACACTGCAATGTCCCTTTGGATCCCATGTCTCCTCACCTTCTCCATAAGCCTCGCATGGGGTACCTTATCAAATGCCTTGCTGAAATACATATACATTACATCTACTGCTCTCCCTTCATTGATGTGCTTAGTCACATCCTCAAAAAATTCAATCGGGCTCATAAGGCAGGACCTGCCCTTAACGAAGCCATGCTGACTATTCCTAATCATATTATACCTCTCCAAATGTTCATAAATCCTGCCTCTCAGGATCTTCTCCATCAGCTTACCAACCACTGAGGTAAGACTCACCGGTCTATAATTTCCTGGGCTATCCCTACTCCCCTTCTTGAATAAGGGAACGACATCCGCAACCCTCCAATCTTCCGGAACCTCTCCCGTCTCCATGGACGACACAAAGATCATCATCAGAGGTTCTGCAATCTCCTCCCTCACCTCCCACAGCAACCTGGGGTACATCTCATCCGGTCCAGGTGACTTATCTAACTTAATGCTTTCCAAAAGTTTCAGCACCACCTCTTTCCTAATATCTACATGCTCAAGCTTTTCAGGCCACTGCAAGTCCCCACTACAATCACCCAGATCTTTTTCCGTGGTGAATACTGATGTAAAGTATTCATTAAGTACCTCTGCTATTTCTTCCGGATCCATACACACTTTCCCACTGCTGCACTTGATAGGCCCTATCCTTTCGCATTTCATCCTCTTACTCTTCACATACTTGTACAACGCTTTGGGGTTTTCCTTGATCCTGCCCGCCAAGGCCTTCTCATGTCCCCTTCTGGCTCTCCTAATCTCTTTCTTAAGTTCCTTCCGCTTAGCCTTGTACTCCTCCAGATCTCTAACATTACCCAGCCCTCTGTACCTTTTGTATGCTTCTCTTTTCCTTTTGACTAGATTTATTATAGCCTTTGTACGCCACGGTTCCTGTATCCTATCACAACTCCCCTGTCTCATCGGAACATGTCTGTTCAGAGCTCCACATAAATATCCCCTGAATATTTGCCACATATCTTCCGTACTTTTCCCAGAGAACATCTGTTCCCAATTTAATCTTCCAATTTCCTGCCTGAGAGCCTCATAATTCCCCTTACTCCAAGTAAACACCTTTCTAGCCTGTCTGTTCCTATCCCTCTCTAGCGCTAATGTAAAGGAGATAGAACTATGATCACTATCACCAAAATGTTCACCCACTGAGAGATCTGACACCTGACCAGGTTCATTTCCCAATATCAAATCAAGCACAGCCTCTCCTCTTGTAGGTCTATCTACATACTGTGTCAAGAACCCTTCCTGAACACACCTAACAAACTCCACCCCATCTAAACCCCTCACTGTCTGGAGATGCCAATCGATGTTTGGGAAATTAAAATCCCCCATCACAACAACTCTATTATTCTCACACCTTTTCAGGATCTGCTTCCCTATCTGCTCCTCAATAACCCTGTCACTATTGGGCAGCCTATAAAAACAACACCCAGTTCCATTATCGACCCCTTCCTGTTTCTAACCTCCACACACACAGACTCCGTAGACAATCCCTCCACAATGTCCACCTTTTCCGCAGCCGTGACATTATCTTTGATCAATGGTGCCACTCCCCCACCTCTCTTGCCTCCCTCCCTGTCGTTCCTTAAACATCTAAAACCCGGCACTTGAATCAACCATTCCAGCCCCAGAGTCATCCAAGTCTCTGTAATGACCACCACATCATAGCTCCAAGTATTGATCCAAGCTCTAAGCTTATCCACCTTGTTCACAACACTCCTTGCGTTAAAATAGACACATCTCAAGCCTGTCTGAACACGTCCCTTCTCTATCACCTGCCCACGGCACCCACTCCTAGCCTCCTCCACTCGAGAGCCAAACCCCTCCTCCCCAGTCTCTCTAATACGGATCCCACCCCCCCCCCCCCCCCCCAACAATTCTAGTTTAAACTCTCCCCAGTAGCCTTAGCAAACCTCCCAGCCAGTATGTTGGTCCCCCTGGGATTCAAGTGCAATGTTTCAGTTTACAAAATTAATCTTTGCTATCTAATTGATATTAAGGTCTAATCAGAGACACAAAACATTTTGCTTTTTGTCAAATACTTTCCATGTGCTATTTTTAAATTATTTCTGATTATTCCATAAATATTTAAATTCGTGTAAAGCCAAGATGTCCTGCCTTAGTGTTTGTTGTGTTGGACTTGAATTTCCTTTTTTTTGACCAAATTTGTATGCCAGCTTGTTCACAACATCCAATGTGATATGAGAAATACTTGTATAGCCCTTTAAACCAAGTAAAATGGCAAGATTGGCTCCACTAGATTTTGTTAGATACATGCAGGATGATGTGGCCTGCATAATGTAGCTCAGTGGTAATGTCATTTCTTCATAAGTCTTCATAAATTAAACATGTGGATGTTGCTGCTTAATATTATTTATTGTACTTTTGAAACAAATAATTACCTTTGCAGGAATGACCTAAGTCGGTGGCAGAGCAGAGCTTTTCTGAAAAAACAGTGTACGTCAGACCTGGAGCAAGTCCTCGACCCCATTAAATCGGAGATTCATGAGGTACAGAGTGACAAATTTGTGAAGTGCTGGGAACACCAAAGTCAAATTGAACAACTGAAGCAGGATAATCAAGATATGCAGGTAATAAGTTGATGCAAAGTGGTAACTTTTAATTTAAAAATGTTTTATGCTGTCCTTGTCTTGGATCATGGAGTTCCGTGGTACACAAATTTACTGATGACACCTTTCATGGTCCTGTGATAATTTTAGAAAACAATAAGTTGTTTATGTTACTTCATGGAAATAGTAAAATCAAAAAACAGCTCGCCTTTTAACAAGCCAACACAGCTATTTTTACCTTCGCAACGCCTAGAGGTGGTGGTCAGCTGTGCTTTAAGAAACCAAAACTGTCAGGTGGAAATCAGGACAAATATGCTGGGGAAACTAAAGAGCTGGGGCAGCACTTTGGGGGGGAAAAAAAAGGAATGTGTTTATTGATAATTTGTCAAAAATTCTGAAGAGCCATAGATCTAAAATGTTAACTTTTTCTAGCCATATGATCTGCTGGCACATTCAAAGATAAAATCCAGTAGTTCGCATTGGGCCCTCAATTGTTCCAGTCCTGCTACTTTCCAGTCAAGTTGGGGGCCACTTAAACAACTGGTTGAAAAAGGTGGAGGCTGTAAGCACATTATCTTCTTTCATCATCTGCAGCCAGGCTTAATGAATGGGTAACTGATCTCAACCTTCAATTAATGGCAAAAGCTACTAGCCCCAAAAACACTCCAGGTATATGGCAGAAGACTTTTGCTGCAGAGCTAGCTGTGCTTTTTAGCCAAGCTGCTCCAGTAATAACATCTACCAAAATGGAAAATTGCCGAGGTATATCCTTTTCATAAAGCTTATCCAGTCAATTGTTTCTGCCCGATCTTGTACCCCTCCACCCAGTCCTTTGTCCTCATCCTTCCCAAAGACTGGGTAGAACTCTGTCATCAGCAATCTAGTGGCAGGTGTTCATCATCAACTGGACTATGAATCAGAGAATCATTAGAAAACTTATAACACAAAAGGAGACAATTCAGTCCATGTCTGAGCCAGTTGAACGGAGCTTTTTATCCTTTGGGTTAAAAGATTTTACTTGCCTCCCCTCTAATCTTAGAACCAAGTACTTCACTTTATGCCCTCTGGTTTTTGATCCCACTACCAAGGTAAATGGTTAATTCCTATTTGCTCCATCAAAGTCTATCATAATTTTATGCATTTTAATCTAGTCTCTGCTCACTATCCACAAAAAAACAAATTCAGCCTATTCAATCTTCTCCCATAGCCAATATTTTCTAATTCTGGCAATAACCTTTGCACTCTCCCCAGTGCAATCATAGCTTTCCTTTTAGGTGGTGTCTAAAACTGTATGTAGAACTCCAGCTGTGGCTCATGTGTTGTATATTGTTTGAGTATAACCTCTCTACAGTTATATTCTATGCACCCATATTTTCTGTTTGATTTAAATGTTGTTCTGAGGAGATACATTTTAACAAGTATTTTGTCTCTTGACGTTGCTAATTGTTATAACTTAGCTAGATTGAAAACTCAATGTATTTCTGACAAATTAGTTTTAACATTGTTTGTTGCTTTAAATACTGTAATTTTTCATAAGCAATTAAAAGAAATTCCTGTACCAATATTATTATAAGTTTAGTTGGTTACAGACTGGTGATTCAAAATTGAGTTTTGTTCTGCAGTATTGGTTCAGTTTTCACTTCAGTGTATGATGAGGATTTTGTACTCATTAGGTATATTGTCATGAATTGGAACAGAAGTTGTATAAGCAAGAGAAGACCATTGTGCGATTGCAGAAAAAGTTGTACATGGTTGTGACTGAACAAGAAAAATGCATTGAAAGATACAAGTTTCATAAGCAAACCACCAGAACACATACCAGGTCCAACAAAGAGTAAGATTCAAACTTTTGGTATAGTGAGAATTGAATAAAGGTGATAGAATCATAGAAACGAAGCACAGAAATGGGCCCTCTTGGTCTGCCTCATCCATGCTGATTGTGATGCCGATCTTTGCCAATCCCATTTGCCTGTATGTGGCCCATATCCCTCTAAACCTTTCCTATCCATGTACATTTCCAAATGTTTGTAATTATACCCACCTCAACCACTTCCTCTGGCAGCTCATTCCAGATACCTACCACCTTCTGTGTTTAAAAACTTGCCCCTCAGGTCCTCTTTAAATTTTTCCCCTCTTACCTTAAACCTATGCCCTCTAGTTTTGGACTCCCCTACCCTGGGGAAAAGGCTGACAATCCATCTCACCTATGCTCTTCATAATTTTATAAAACTCCATAAGGTCACCCCTTGGCCTCTTACATTCCAGCAAGAATAAACACAGCCTATCCAACCTCTCCTTAAGTACAGCCTCCATTCCAGGCAACATCCTGGTGAATGTCTTCTGCACTCTTTCTATTGCTATCACATTCTTCCTGTGGTGGCAATCAGAACTGTACACATTATTCTAAGTGTGGTCTAACGAATGTTTTGTACAACTCAACATGATGTTCCTACTCGTACTCAATGCTTCAGTCTATGAAGGCAAGCATACCAAATGCCTCTTTAATTACGCTATCTACCTATGTCACCACTTTCAGAAAGATATGGACTTGCACCCCAAGGTCTGTCTATATATCAGTGCTCCTAAAGTGGCTATCTGGAGCTCCTGGTTCCAAACCACTTTAATTCCCCTTCGCATTCCCACACCGACCTGTCTGTACTTGGCCTCTTCCACTGCCAGGATGAGGCCAAGCGCAAACCAGAAGAACAGCACCTCCTATTCAGCCTGTGTAGTCTACAACCCAGTGGCATGAACATTGAATTCTCCATTTTTGGGTAACCTGCTCCCCCTCTGTCCTTACCACACAGTCCTCCCACTGCCCCCCTCCTGGTTACCGTCTACCCACCATATCTCTCTTATTTGGTTCCTTTTCAAATTTCATAATCCTCAGCCCTTTGTTGCCTCGATCAGTCACCTCCCAGCCTCTGTCGCTATCTCCACCCTTCTCTCCCCCACCTGACTCTGTCTGCCAATCAACCTCTCCTCACCTGGATCCACCTATTGCTTGCCAGCTTTTGCCCCAGCCCTCCTCCCTCACTCCTTTATATTGGCCATCTCCCCTCTACTCTTTCAGTCCAGATGCAGGGTCTTGACCTGAAACGTCAATTATCCTTTTCCCTTTACAGATGCTACCTGAGCTGTTGAGTTCCTCCAGCAGCTCATTTTTTGCTCTAGATCCTGTCAGGCCTTGGGGATTTATCCACCCTAATGTGCTCCCCTATTTCTATTTTCTCCTTCCTGATTCAGATGTGCTCCAGAATATCAATGTACTCCTCCCATAACTCCAGTTTCCACATCTTCCTCCCTGATGAATACCAATGAGAAGTATCGATATAGGATCTTGCTCTTGTCTCCTGGCTCCACACATTGTTTGCCCCTCTGATCTCTGAAGGAACCTATTCCTTCCTTAGTTACCCTCTTGTTTCTAATATGCTCTTTAAAAGATTTTAGGATCCTCCTTAATTCTACTTGCCAAGGTGATTTCTTGGACCCTTTTTGCCCTCCTAATTTCTTTCTTAAGTGTTCTCCTTTATCCCCTGTAAACCCCAAGTGACTCATTTGATACCAATTTCCTATACCTGATATATGCTTCCTTCTTTTCCCTTATCAAACCTTCAATATCCTCTGTTAAACTAGATTCCCTAAACTTATCTTTCCCTCCTACTCTTGCACGGACATACTGACTTTGAATTCTTACTATCTTGTTTTAAAACTTCTCCCACTTATCAAATGTTGTGTTCCCCTCTATCAGCTGCTCCCAATCTATCTCTCCCAGGTCCTGTCTTACACCATCAAAGTCAGTTTTCCCTCCATTTTCAAATTCCTCCCCATCTAAGCTGCTTGCACTAAAGAAATCCTAGTCAACACTGGGAAAGTTAAAATCCTCTACTGCTACAACCCTACTGCTTTTACACTCTTCTGCGATCTACCTATGTATCCGTTCTTCTAATTCCCAAGATCTAGAATGACTGGCAAGTAACCACTTTCTGATCTCTGCAGGTGGCCTGAAGCAGTCGATACCTATGAAACCCAAATTCACTGTTTACAACAGGAGTTGAGGTAACTGTATTAGAATCTATGGCTTTATACTCCACTTTGTGAATACATACAGTAAAACTCCTATAATCTGGCATGCTGGGGACTCTGGTGGTGCCAGACTGGCAGGCTTTTCAGACTATAGGTTGTTAATTCTAATAATGCCCCAATATTCTTTGAATTCATTTTTAGATATTACTCAGTATTATAATAAATTTTTCAATGAAAGGAAGCACAGGAACCAAGACTTCCATGTGTGGGAAGGGAGCTTAAGAACTAGTGTCCCATCAATAGGAAGGGAGTACAGCAAACATCACCTGGTGAACCAGAAGCCAAACCATTGCGATTGCTGATAGTCTGATGAAGGATTATTGGAATTTTGCATTTCTTTTGTGCAAACTGAATTTAGAGGAACAGAGGATGTAGAAAATTTGATTCTCAAACTAATCTTAATAGCAAGGATTTTTTTCCCTCTTACCTCCACTAGCTAACTCTTTGAATTATAGTTTATATCAAAGTGGGAGACCATGCAGGCTTTTTGCTGCCTTCACTGGCTACTATTCAACCAGTGAGTTCCTGACTGTCGTTACTCCAGCTGTTGAGATACCTGGGGTACTAAGTTATAAAAAGACAGCTTGTGAATTATTTTTCAATTTTTGTCACTCTTGTAGGGGAAGCAATATATCAAGATCCTACAAATAATAATGTGATAATTTGTGTTAGAGTTGATGATTTTGTGTCCATGACATTATGTAGCAACAATAAAGTGCATTTCCTACATTATTTGATACTGCTGCAATAAAAATGAACCACAATATTTGGGGACAGTTTTGCAGACTTAGGATTACATTTATTGTTTGCACTTATTGAGTCGTGAGATAAATTCTGTTGATTCATGGCAATACTTTCCATATTTATTGTATCCTAAAAGCACATTTAATTCTACTGTTCTACTTCTTATTATGAGTTATGTATTCTCCCGGTGCTCATCACTCATGTCCAGTAAATCATTTTCTTGCTTCAGGCAAATCTTTGCACCCTCATTATCTGAAGTATGAGTTTGTTTCTTAAATAACTAGGATAAGATGCAAAAATAGCCTGGAATAAAAACAAAATTCTGAAAACCTCGAATTAGGAAGTTAATATTTCTGGTCAAAGACCTTCCTTTGGAACTGGAAGATGTAGGTGAACACAAGGAAGAATAAAGGAGAAATAGATGACAGAAAATGAGGAAATATATGATGGTGCTAGAGGAGAAAGTTCCAATGTGAATAAACCTAGCAAAACTAAATATATATTCATGATTTTTAAAATCTGTTTTGCCAGCAATGTGGTCAATAATTAAACATTTTATCAATGGGGTTCACACTTGAATTGACCAGCATGTGGGCAAAGATGTAGTACTTCTGGGAGTAGTACTAGTTTTAATATAGCTAAAGGCTGTGCTGTTGCACTAAAGGCAATGGTGGATTTTATTATTGGAGTCTACCTTTATTGAGACGTGGCTCCTGAAATATGGGATGTGGCCCGTGTTTTTCACTGTCTCATCGTCGACTTTTATTTTTTGGAGGGTGGTGTTAAACAGGGGCAGGTTGGTAGAGGATTTTATTTTGAAGATGTTAAGTGTAAAACATTTGCCATACAATTTGGGGAAGAAGTCAGTGATGACATTGCATGACCCCTGAACATGCCCATGTGGAAATGTCTTCAGTATATTTGAGCTTAATGATAGAAGTTGGAATGACCTTGGATCTGGAACAGAGGTGATGTAGTTTCTCATTTGTCCTATAAGATTAGCATCTATACAACAGGGAGCTTACTGGAGGTGACCAGAATTGGGAAGACCAGGATTGAGGCGGGTATTGTGATGATGTTGCAGCCTTGCTTGATGCACTGAGATTGGATTGATTGTGGACCTGTTTAAATTAAATTGCCATCATGAAGGAGAGATAAGAGGGAGAAGAATTTCTTTGGGCAACCAAATTTGAGAAAAAAGCATTACGGTTGTTCTTGATTCAAAGCTGTCTGAAGAAAAGAATACTTGAAGATAAATAGCTCTAAGCCAAGCATAAAGCTTGTGATCTATCAAGCGGCAGTAATCCACACCAGGGACACATGGAATCCCAGCAACAGGCACTTAAAAGCAACCGAAAGATAACATCAATGCTGCCACTGCAAAATCTCCAACTCATTGGCACGATAAGCAAATGGTCCTCTCCCAGGCTAACAAACACATTTGAGGCCCTAATATGTCATATGTCCTTACAACATAGAAGGAGGCCATTATCCATCTTTCAGAAATGTCATATAGATGTTCCACTTTGACTTCCTCCTGAGATCCCCATCATCGCAAAAGCCAATCTCCAAAGAATTTGATTCACTCCACATGATTATCAAGAAACTGCTGAGGGCACTGGATACAGTGAAGGCTTTGGGACTAGACAACATCACAACAGTAGTGCTGAAGACTTGAGCTCCAGAGTTAACTGCACCCCTAACCAAGCTGTCTCATAAAGTTACAACAATGGTATCTACCTGATAATGTGGAAGATTGCCCAAGTATAACCTGCTCACAAAAAGCAAGAATCCTTGCTGTGGAAAGTGTTTAAGGATCGAATACATAGGGTACAGGATAGGTATGTCCCGATTAGAAGGAAGGACATGAATGGCAAAATAAGGGAACCTTGGATGTCCAGAGAAGTGATGAACTTAGTCAAGAAGAAAAAGGACAAGTATGTAGAGCTTCGGAAGTTAGGATCAGATAGATCATGTGAGGACTATAAAGAAACTAGTAATGAACTCAAGAAAGGAACTAGGAAAGCCAGGAGGGGCCATTGAAAAGTCCTTAGCAAGTAGGATTAAGGAGAATCCAAGGGCATTCTATACCTATGTCAGGAATAAAAGGATAACGAGGGAAAGAGTAGGACCACTTAAGGATAAAGAAGGGAATCTATGTTTGGATGCAAAGGATGCGGGTGAGGTTCTGAAGGAGTATTTCTCTTCAGTATTTACGCAGGAAAGGGACATGCAGGATACAGAAATTGGAACTGAGGGTGTAAACGTGTTGGGGCATTTTGAAGTCAAGGAGGAGTTAGTGTTAGGTCTCCTAAACAGTATTAAGGTGGATAAGTCCCTGGGCCCGATGGGATATACCCCAGGTTGCTGAGGGAGGCAAGAGAGGAAATTGCTGGGGCCTTGACCAGTATCTTTGTGTCCTTTTTGACCACGGGTGAGGTCCCGGAGGACTGGCGAGTGGCTGTTGTTGTTCCTCTATTTAAAAAAGGAACAAGGGAAAATCCGAGGAACTATAGACCAGTGAGTCTCATGTCACTTTTAGGGAAATTGCTGGAGAAAATTCTTGGAGATAGGATATACAAGCATCTGGAATCCAATGGCTTGATTAGGGAAAGCCAGTATGCCTTTGTGCGGGGCAAGTCGTATCTTTACTGACCTGGTTGAGTTTTTTTGCCAATGTGACGAGAGAGATTGATAAAGGTAGAGCTGTGGATGTCATCTATATGGACTTCAGTAAGGCATTTGACAAGGCCCCGCATAATAGATTAATCAAGAAAGTTCGGATGCATGGGGTCAGTGGAGAATTGGCTGTGTGGATCCAGAACTGGTAGAAGACAGAGGGTGGTGGTTGAAGGGACTTATTTGGGCTGGAGGCCTGTGAGTAGTGGTGTTCCGCAGGGATCTGTACTGCGACCTCTGCTGTTTGTGATGTACATAAATGACCTGGAAGAGTATGTTGATGGCTGGGTTAGTAAGTTGTTAGTAAGCTACCAAGATTGGTGGAGTTGTGAATTGTGTAGAAGACTGGCAACGGGTACAGCGTGATATAGATCAGTTGCAGATGTGGGCAGAGAAATGGCAGATGGAGTTTAACCCGGATAAATGTGAGGTGTTGCACCTTGGTTGGACGAATGTCAAGAGGCAGCACACTCTTAAGGGCAAGACCCTTAACAGTGTTGAAGAGCAGAGAGACCTTGGGGTACAAGTCCATGACTCATTGAAAGTGGATACACAGGAAGATAGGGTGGTTAAGAAGGCTTTTGGAATGCTTGCATTTATTAATCGAGGTATTGAGTATAGGAGTCAAGAAGTTATGATACATTTCTATAGAAGTCTGGTTAGGCTGCATTTAGAATATTGCGTGCAGTTCTGGTCACCTCAATATAGGAAGGATTTCGAGGCTTTAGAGAGGGTGCAGAGGCGGTTTACTAGGATGCTGCCTGGATTAGAGGGCATGTGCTATCAGGAGAGGCTGGACAAACTTGGGCTTTTTCCTCTGGAGTGGCAGAGGCTGAGGGGTGATCTGTTGGAAGTGTAAAAATTATGAAGGGCATAGATAGGGTGGAGAAGCGATATCTTTTTCCCATTATTGAGCAATCCAATACCAGAGCGCATGCATTTAAGGTGAGAGGGAATAGGTTCAGAACAGACATGAGGGGTACGTTTTTTACTGAGAGGGTGGTGGATGCCTGAAATGCGTGGACTGATAGGGTGATGGAGGCAAATTCATTGGGGGCTTTTAAGAGGGGCTTGGATGGGCACATGAATGAGAGGGAAATGGATATGGGCATTCTGTAGGTAGGAGGGATTAGCTATATCGGCATAACATTGTGGGCCGAAGGGCCTGTTCTGTGCTGTACTGTTCTATGTTCTAATCCAATCAGAGTCCCCCAGTCATTAGCAAAGTAATGGAAACTGTTGTTGACAGTGTAATTAGGTAGCAGTAACTCACGAATAATCTACGAAACAATGCCCAATTTGGGTTCTGTAAGGACTACTCTGTTCCAGACCTTGCCACAGTCTTGGTCCAAACATGAGCCGAAGAGCTGAATTCCAAAAGTGAGGTGAGAGTGATACAGCATTTTACTGAGTGTGGTATTAGGGAGTCCTGGTGAAATTGTTCAAAGGGAAAACACTCTAGTGGTTGGAGTCATATCATGAAGCTGGTTGTGGTTGTTGGCAATCGTTCCAGATCCTGGACATCATTGCAGGAGTTCCTCAGGGTTGTCTCCTAGGCTCGACCATCTTCAGCTACTTCATTCATCATAAGGTCAGAAGTGGGTATATTCCCTGATAATTGCACAATGTTCAATTTCATTTACATGTCTTTAATAAAATTCATGCAGCAGATCTGGACAATACTCAGGCATGGGCTTTTAAGTGGCAAGTAACATTTGTGCCACAAAAGTTCAAGGCCAGCCTGAACAAGTGAGAACTTAACAACCTACCCCTGAGATTCAGTGGCATTATCACCATTGAGTCCTCCAGCCTGATGGTTACCATTGACTAGAAACTCAAGTAGATCAGGCACACAGACACTGTGGCTACAAAACCAGGTCAGTACCTGGGTCCTACGGCAAGTCACTCTCCTCTTGATGCTCCAAAGACCTGCATGGATGAGTGCAGTACTAACAACTCTCAAGAAGTTTGACAGTATCTACATCGAACTGCTTGCCTCATTGCCACCCCATCAACCACCATAAATATTCATTTCCTCTGCCACCAGTGTACAGTGGATGCAGTGTATACCATCTTCAAAATGCATTGTCGTTACTCACCCAGGTTGCCTTGACAAACCTGCAATCTCTACCATCAATAAAAATAAGGGCAGCAGGCACATGGGAACGCCACCACCTGTTGGTCACCCTCTAAACTGCACACCATCCAGACTTGGAAATGCATCATTATCCTTCATCATCACTGGCTGAAATTCTGGAACTCCCTACCTGGTCATAACACCTTTGCCTGAATGACTGCAACAGCTCAAGAAGGTGGCTCACCACCACCTTTTCAAGGGGAGTCAGGGATGGGCAATAAACGCTGGCCTCCCCAGAGGTGCCTATGGATATTTAAAATGAATGGTTATGGGGCTGAGTAGGAAAGTGGACTTGAGTTACAGAATCATCTGTGGTCTTGTTGAATACGAAATGAATCATTCGAAACTGGTAATTTTATTTACACAGAACCCAGAAAAAGACTGAAGATGTTCCCAGTGTCTGGAAAACAGAATTTACAAACAGTAGGTACTCAATTCCACGTGAAGTTCCAGAAGACAGCAAATTGGAAAAGGTATGACCCGGAGAAATTAAATTTTCTCACAAATAGGATTAATTAACAGTTCATGAGGAATTGCTTCATGAATTTCAGATGCAAGCTTAACAAAAATTGTGAGCATTTCATTTCATTTAAAAAGTTTATTTGATCAATCAAGATACCATATGGTTATAAGGAGGTTTGGTCTTGGATAAAGCTAGATGACAGGTTTTCTTTGACTTCCTGAGAGCCCTGCAAGTTTCTCCATTACACATATGTCAGACTCCTTTATGAAAAGTTTAGAACTGACTTCATTCCTATCATCCTTTCAGGCTATGACAACTTGCATATAAAGATTTATTTTTTTCCCCAACCATGCCCTGCACACTTTTTAAGCCAATTTATTTTATATTTGTATCAAAAGTAGAAATTGCTAGAAATAGCATTTCAAGCAGCATCAGTAGAGGGGGAAAAAAAAGTGTCAGGTCAATGCCTTTATTCAAAACTGGGAAACCTCAGAAAACAGGCATGTTTTAAGATGCAGAGAAGAGGGAGGGTGAAGAGGAAGGGATTGTCTATGATAAGATGTGGACCAAGAGAGACAGGCGAAGCCAGCTAAAAGAGGATGGTGGAAGTTTGTTATTTGCAAATGGGCAGGCACGGTAGTGTAGCGGTTAGCATGACACTATTACAGCGCCAGCGACCCGGGTTCAATTCCAGACACTGTAAGGAGTTTGTAGGTTCCCCCCGTGTCCGCGTGGGTTTCCTCCGAGTGCTCTGGTTTCCTCCCACATTCCAAAGACATACGGGTTAGGAAGTTATGGGCATGCTATGTTGGCGCTGGAAGCATGGTGACACTTGTGGGCTGCTCCCAGAACACACTATGCAAAAGATGCATTTCACTGTGTGTTTCAATGTACATATGACTAATAAAGATATCTTAATCTTAATCTATCTTAATGATCTGTCTGGAAGAGATGTTAATGGAAAGAGATGAATAGAAACGGAGGAGAAAAGGAAAATAAGCAATGCTGGAACTATGAGATACAGAAATGTGCAGTTGCTAGAAATCTGAAATAAAACAAAATCATGGAAACATCCAGCAGCTTGGGCACCACCTGTGAAGGTGATAAAAGACTGAGTTAATGTTCCAGTTTGATGACCTTTCAACAGAACTGTCTAGTCGGAAAATGAAATGCTGTTCCTTTACCTTGTGTCAGACTTAATTGGAGCAATATCAGGGATCAAAGACACAGAGGTCAGAGTGGGATTGAGAATTAAAGTGATGGGCAACTAAAACATCAAGGTCACCCTTGTGCACTGAATGGAGCTGAATAGAAAAACAGTCATCCAATCAGTTCTACCTGCTGAGTTTCCCTAGCAGCTTGTTTTTCGCTCCAGATCCCAGCATCTGTGGTTTCTTGTGTCTCAGTCATTCGATCAATGTTTGGTTTCTCCAGCGGAGGGGAAACCACCTAGTGAGCGCTGAATGCAGTATACTAAACTGGGGATACTTATACAAATTGTGTTGTTTGATTTGCTTGGTTGTTCTAATTTTTCCCTCAAATGTTTCACTTACCTCACTGTATTTGTCTGAAGAGGTATACTTTCAGAAGTTGGGGTTTAGAAGGAAAGTTTACAATAAATGATAGATTTGTAACGAAGTTGGATTGGCTACTTTTATTTTCCATTGTAAAGTGATGTTTCTTTTAGGCCTGTGAAGAACATTTACTGGAAACGAGGTCCAAAAATCACCATAGTTTGCAGAACAATCAAAATCGTAAACAAGTAATGAAAAACAGGTAAAATAAGGCTTTTCCTTGTTTGTTCATATTAAATGTAATAACTGTGGAAAAATACTTTTAAATACAATTTCTGCTTCACTTCTTTATCATGTGTGAAACAGAAGTTAGCCAATCTCTCAAAAAAAGCTATAAACACTTATTGTAGCAGTTTAATGTGTTTCCAGATGACACAGACTGGCAAGACCCAAATCTACTTGTACTATGGTTTGCCAACATTGTACTTGCACACTATCTTTGGTATTTAATTAACTACTTGGGAGTATAAAGTCATTGTGAAAAACTATGCTCAAGTTATTTAAGTGTTAAAGAACTTAAGCTTAGTTTTGCACAATAATTTTAAACTACCAAGTAGTTAATTAAATACCAATCATATACAATTATTCTGAAACTCACAATATGGTAATAGTCTTCTCAATGCTCTTCAGCATCTTGTTTATAAGCTGCTGGAAAATCAGATTGCTTATTTATCCAGCTGCCACATGAAATTACAGTGAAATTTACTCAGATGTTTGTATGAGCAATGTAAATGTAGCAATTAAAAGGATTCGAAGTCCACAATCTTAATTTAATTCAAATGCTCCAGCTACCAGCATCTGCAATCTCTTATCTTTTTTACATCTTCTGTTGGCGTTTGGTTGTAACCCTGCACAAGGGCCTACAGTGGTATGCAAAAGTTTGGGCACCCCTGGTCAAAATTTCTGTTACTGTGAATAGCTAAGCAAGTAAAAGATGACCTGATTTCCAAAAGGCATAAAGTTAAAGATGACACATTTCTTTAATATTTTAAGCAAGATTACTTCTTTATTTCCATCTTTTTACATTTTCAAAATAACAAAAAAGGAAAAGGGCTCGAAGCAAAAGTTTGGGCACCCTGCATGGTCAGTACTTAGTAACACCCACTTTGGCAAGTATCACAGCTTGTAAACGCTTTCTGTAGCCAGCTAAGAGTCTTTCAATTATTGTTTGGGAGATTTTCGTCCATTCTTCCTTGCAAAAGGCTTCAAGTTCTGTCAGATTCTTGGGCCGTCTTGCGTGCACTGCTCTTTTGAGGTCTATCCACAGATTTTCGATGATGTTTAGGTCAGGGGACTGTGAGGGCCATGGCAAAACCTTCAGCTTGTGCCTCTTGAGGTAGTCCATTGTGGATTTTGAGGTGTGTTTAGGATTGTTATCCTGTTGTAGAAGCCATCCTCTTTTCATCTTCAGCTTTTTTTTTACAGATGGTGTGATGTTTGCTTCCGGAATTTGCTGGTATTTAATTGAATTAATTCTTCCCTCTACCAGTGAAATGTTCCCCGTGCCACTGGCTGCAACACAAGCCCAAAGCATGATCGATCCACCCCCATGCTTAACAGTTGGAGAGGTGTTCTTTTCATGAAATTCTGCACCCTTTTTTCTCCAAACTTTCCTGCATCTTCACCACAAAATTCAGCATCAGAAGTTTGCAGAGGAACATCTAAACAAGCCTGATGCATCATGGAAACAAGTCCTGTGGACTGATGAAGTTAAAATAGAACTTTTTGGCTGCAATGAGCAAAGGTGTGTTTGGAGAAAAAAGGCTGCAGAATTTCATGAAAAGAACACCTCTCCAACTGTTAAGCACGGGGGTGGATCGATCATGCTTTGGGCTTGTGTTGCAGCCAGTGGCACGGGGAACATTTCACTGGTAGAGGGAAGAATTAATTCAATTAAATACCAGCAAACATCACACTGTCTGCAAAAAAGCTGAAGGTGAAAAGAGGATGGCTTCTATAACAGGATAACAATCCTAAACACACCTCAAAATCCACAATGGACTACCTCAAGAGGCACAAGCTGAAGGTTTTGCCATGGCCCTCACAGTCCCCCGACCTAAACATCATCGAAAATCTGTGGATAGACCTCAAAAGAGCAGTGCATGCAAGATGGCCCAAGAATCTGAGAGAACTTGAAGCCTTTTGCAAGGAAGAATGGGCGAAAATCCCCCAAACAAGAATTGAAAGACTCTTAGCTGGCTACAGAAAGTGCTTACAAGCTGTGATACTTGCCAAAGGGGATGTTACTAAGTACTGACCATGCAGGGTGCCCAAGCTTTTGCTTCGGGCCCTTTTCCTTTTTTGTTATTTTGAAACTGTAAAAGATGGAGATAAAAGAAGTAATCTTGCTTAAAATATTAAAGAAATATGTCATCTTTAACTTTATGCCTTTTGGAAATCAGATCATCTTTTACTTGCTTAGCTATTCACAGTAACAGAAATTTTGACCAGGGGTGCCCAAACTTTTGCATGCTACTGTATATTATGAGCTAATAATGAGATTCAATAAGAAGAGAGGCTTGCAAGCCACAGGCAACCACTCACTTATCCAGTATAATTGATGTTACATAAATGGCTACCTTGTGGATGAGGTCATGTTTCAGCCTGTTTTTGTTGCATGTTGACCTTTCTGTTTTTACCTCTCCTTGCTCATTCTTTTAAAACCAAATCACCATCTGAAATGTTTATCTCTCTACAGATGCTGCATTTCCTGTTTATAGATTATTCAAGAATTTTAAAATTAAAATGTTGCTTAACTGGATGCCAGTGTATGTCAGCAAGCAAAGGGCACAATGGGTTTACTGAATTGGTGTGAACTAGGGCGTGGACAGAATTTTGGTTTACAGAGCTTATGGGAGAGGCTCATCGGCAGTGTGTTAGAATAATCAAGTGGGTACACTAGCAATTGGGATGCTTGAACTAGGGTTCCGGACTGTTGATCTTGATATACGAGTTCAACACTCACCATGGCAGCCAGGGAACTTAAATCCAGGAAATAAGTATATCTAGAATTAATCAAAATAACTTATCACAGTAACAGTACTCATGAAACTATTGAATTGTTGTTAAAAAGCTGTTTGGTTCATTAATGTCCTTCAGGGAAGGAATCTGCCATCTCTGCCTTTCTGGCCTTTTTGTGACTCCATACCTATCATTGAAGTTGGCTCTTAATTGTTCTGTCAGTGCAGTGGCAAATAGGGAGGGTCAATAAATGTTCACTGTGCCAGCAGCATCCACATTCCACATACAATTTTAAAAAAAGTTGTCCAGTGATAACAAAAGCGTGGTTGAGGATTTTGGGAGCAAATGTTGAAGTGAGGATAATATTGGATCATGTCATGGGGGGTTAAAATAGGCGTGCTTGTTGATCCTGGGGATATGTGATCCAAAACTCATGTCAGGGCCTCTAAGGTTATCTGGAGAGTGGTGAAGTCATTGTCTAGGTGACAGAATTGAGATGGAGCCAAAGATGACATCTTTAACCTCCCCTGATTTAGTTGGTAATTTCTGTTCCTCTAGAACTAGGACAATGGACAGGTGAGGTGCAGGCAAGGTAGACTTGGGTGTTTTCAATATACATATGTAAACTGATGCTGTGTTTTGCATTGCTGCAAAGGGAAACCATGTAGATGAGAAATAAGAGCAGGCCAAGGACAGATCATTGAGAGACACCAGAAGCAAAGGTAAGGCAACACCCAACTGGAAGATGGAAGAGGCATTGAAGGTATATGTGATGCTGAACAATGTCAAAGGCTGCAGACAAGTAGAGAGGGTTGAGGAGAATTAGATCACCTTTGTCACAGTCGAAGGCTATCATTAGTGCCTTTGATTAGAGCTATTTTGGTGTTGAAGGAGGTGCAGTAGTTTGAATAAAGGATGAAGGAATCGGGAAGTTAATTTTGAAAAGATAGCACTGTTCTTAACACAACTCTCGCTAGATTCTACTATTCTTCGACACAATGGGGACAGGTTATTGTGGCCGACTAACCTATCAACCTGCAAATTTTGCACTCAGAGGAAACCCATGTGGTCATAGGAAGAACATGTAAATCTCATACAGGCAGCACTAGAGATCAGGATAGAATCCGGATCATTGGAGTTGTGGGGCCTCACCACATGCCGTCACAAATTCTTGAGCCTTTGGCCTTGAAATTGCATGTGCTGTATTATTTACTTGTGGTCTCTATATTCCAGGTGAGATGGAAATTACTGAATGAAGTCTAAGTGAAGGGCAGAAGGTTGACTTATGGAGAGAGATTTTATAGCAATGAGCTTTCCCTACTAGAGGCGGATGACTAGAGGCAAATGTCCCAATTTGGAGAGAAAAATTTTTATATCAGATTTAGGATTTCAGAACAAGGGCAAACAATTTAAAGGATACCAAAAGAAAATTTGTGTTAATTTACATTATCTTGGGTTTAGATCAGTACTGCCTCATGGCTAGGCTTGTGCAAGAGTTATTACCTGGATTTTGTAGAGGCAAGTAAACTGTTCTCACTGTTCATTATGCTTACAATTAGACTTTCCAACAGAGTTTGCACTGGGACCTGCTATAATTTTCTTTTTTTCCTCTACCTACATGTACATTCATTGCTTCTTTTACTTAAATGTGTCAAATGTTGTCTTTTGGTCAAAACTATGTGGCTTTGCTTTACTGAGAAACATCTTTGTATTTCAGTATTCTTGTTTTTAATTATGTGTATCACATTCTGACAAATGCTTTTACCCTTGTGCTTTAACAAACAATATTGTACTTGTGATATCTTGAATTTAGCTTTTCAAACCGTGGCAGCTATGTGAGCAAAGAACTCAATAGCACTAAAGTAGAAGATATAGACTGCATGCCAGAAGTCACTTGTAAAGAGCTGTTAAAGGTATTGGGGCATTTTTTTTCCTTAAGATAAATTAATATTGGTAGAAGTGTTAATTATCTAGCTTAATCCCTATTTCTTAACAAAATATGTGTCATACTTATTAATGCCATATCTTTTTGAACAGCAGCCATCAAGTCTTGCTTCAGATGTTTCTTCCATTGTATTTTACTTCTTAGAAATTTTCTTTGCTGCAAAAGTTGCAGCTTATGACGTGGAAAAAGCAACCTTCAGTCGGTTTTAGTGAGAGTGCTACAAACTAGGCACACGTGTTTCATCTCAGCTTTAAAAACTGTTGGATATGGGGCAACACTCATAAGGCAACATTGTTAGTACCCTACTACTTAAAGTTACTTTACCCTCCTTGAACCACACTTTTGTAGAGCAGAAATATTGTTTTGTTGTTTATTCTGCAAATCCATATTTTGAGACACCATTAACCAAACACTAATAACATTGCAAATCACTCACCACTGATTTAATATCCCTTTAGCTTCTTAAAATAGGTACAGAAAGAATGTAAGCATGTAATTAATTTATTCTTGGGAGAAAAGATTGTGAAACATGATTAGAGAAAATTTTGGATAATATTTTCTGGATATGGGTTACAGAGGCAAGGTCATAATTACTGTACAGTCTTTGTTGTAAAGGTGATCATTTTTGTGATGAATCTTTCTTGAAGAAATTTTGGAGAAATTTGAATGCACTGCTGGTAGAGGTGTGGGGGCAGATACATTAGGGACATTTAAGAGACTCTTAGATAGCCATATGAATGATATAAAAATGGAGGGTCATGTGGTAGCGAAGGGTTAGATTGATAATAGAGCAGGATAAAATGTCGGCACAACATCGTGGGCTGAAGGGCCTGTACTGTGCTGTTACGTGCTAAGAAATTTTGAAGAAACACTCCCAAACAAAGAAACTTTGTTGTTGGGATTCAGTCACTGTTAGGAAAGCTTAACACCATCTGTTGTGTACTGTAACTGACCTGAAAATGTTCAACATTGAGACAATGTGTTGGCAAAAGTAATGTTTTGCCATCTGTTGCCTTGAGCTTAATAATAACTGTTTAAATTGATTTCATTCTTTCAAAAATATGGAAATATTTGCTACTGTATATTTATAAAAAGTAGAATTTTTATCTATAATATTTATACATGAATGTATATATGGAACATTAAATATTCCATGTTGAATGTATGATATTACTAAACATTGGATACATTTTCTTGGGATATTTCTGGCAACTTATTGAACTTTCTGCCTTAAAAGTAGTTACAAAAAAATAGCAGCTAAAATTATACCAGTTATTTTAGTTACTGAGAAATAAGGATCTCTTGATTTCTTGCAGAATAAAATCAAATAGTTGCATTGAACTTTAATTCCCTAGAATTTTTTCATATCAGGAACATTTCAAATGTAAAAACATTGATAACTTTGACTGTATAAAATTACAATCACCATAGATCACATTACAATCACATTACACACTTGTGGTGTGAAAAAAGTAATATTCAAATGGCATTCTTTTCGTATTCGTTTATTCCATGCTGATCATTGTTTCCCCCCATAGATTACTTGCAAGGAAATGGGAATCACTGCTGTAAAAGATCTTCTACCAGCACTCAGTGAGAGGTATAGATTAGCATCTGATCATCCCAGACTGCAGAAGGTAAATCTCAAATATCTTTTTCCATTTTCCCCTTTTCTCTACAACCTGAATTACTTTTTAAAATGGTTCTCAAGGATTTATGCATCTAAAATTGTACATTATTGTGCTCATTGTCTTAAGTCAAGATCATACAAAGTATTTTGTCAAAATTTGTTTTATTAGCTTAATGTTTATTGAAGAGTTTATTTAAGCGAATTCGGAGATCTTCACCATTCTTTTTCTTTTTGGTGGTTTCAACAATAATTTGTCTCTACTTTCACAGTAGACAAAACACAACATTCTGGTGGGAGGTGGAGGGGCTAAGTTAATTAAAATGGACTAAATTATTTCCCAGTATGGAGCAGTTTTATTGATGTGAATTTTTAAAGTACAGGATGGTGCCTCTCGTTGAAAGTATTTTAATCTTTGAAAGACTCAACAAAAATATATTTGGTTGTTAGTTATGAAACTCTATAAAATATGCACAAAGCATCATACAAAGAATATACATGGATAAATGTGATTCAATTGATAATGATAATACCATGGCTCAGTACACAAATTCTTTGCTTGAGTAGAGCTATTGAAATATAAATGGTGTAATAGCAAGTATATTTTTTTCCATTTTTCAAGGAACAATTAGGCTGAATTATACTCTAAACTTGGGTCACTCCCACAGTGCTTTCTCTATAGCCATAACAACTTTGCAGAGATCAGTGGGTCCAAACAATCTGGAGCCAGCTGGTGAGATATTTAGAGACTTCAGCTGTCAGACTACCAAGGCCCTGCACCTGGAAATCCCTACAATCTTTGGCAGGTTAGGACAGAGCTTCTTGTCAAAGCCTGTCAAGCTTTTATACTGGTAGCTGAGTGTCTGATGTTCAGAGATGTTTAAAAACTATTAAAATTGATTTAAATAATTAAAAGAAAACTTTAAAAACGTTAAATAACTTGCCCTTTCCTCCTGATCCCTACATCACAAATCTCCAATCAAATGAATAAATGTTAGCATATTTGGGCACCGCTGCTAAATTCTATGTGGTGGTTCTGCACGTCCAGGATGTGCACGTCTGCCTGTTCATGGCGGAATATTGGTGGTTAATTTATTAAGTCATTGAAGTGGTCAAGGCAGAAGGAGAAACTAATTGTTTATCTTTCTAGGGATATAAAAGTGCTTCATTCTCCCTGGAGGCCATTGTGTCTCATTTCCAGAAACTCTTTGATGTGAGTTCTCTCAGTGGAGTCTATCCACGAATGAATGAAGTATACTGTAAACTTGGTGAACTGAACAATGCTATGAGAAATATTCGAGAAATCTTGGAATTAGGTAAGTTACTACTTAATGCAAGTTTGGTGGCTGTTATTAATTTTGTAGCAAAATTAACCTCAGTAAAGTGAGGTAATTAAATCACAGCTTTCTTCTTAAAAATAAGTTAAATAAACTATAAACGTGAAGCTTTTAAGCTTAAATTTCTTTTCAGATGAATCTACTCCTGTTAATGTGTTAGTGGATATGATTGGAAAACTTTGCAGCTCTGTCACTGCTGACACATACAGACAAGTGCAGCAACTCCTGGGCACTGAGGACATAGACAGGTAAATATTTTTATCATTGGTTAGTTTTGTCAAAAAGCTGCAGTAGGAGAATCCATATTTTATATCTACCAAACTTACACTTGGAGATTTTCTTGATATTAGACTTCTGGCATTGTAGATTTTTTTAAAATGTAGAATACAGACCCAAGTAATAAGGACAACCTTTCAGAAGCATGAAACTTGTAATACAGTGCCAATGAAGTTTAATTTTTGTTCTATACACTGAATTACCAATGTTCTATTTACAAGTATACTGTCAAGTGAATTAGTTAAATAGGGCTTAAAAAAGATCTGCAGTAGTTAAGCAAAGTGAGAAATTGAGGAACTGAAGTAATACTTAGTAATAATATTGCTTATCAGTAATCTCCTAAAATACTTGATTCTTTAATGCAAGAAACATGGCAGCTAAACTATGTATAGCAAGGTCCCACAAACAGCAATGAAACGTGACTATGTTATTGTCTATGTATTGAGGGACAAATGCTGGCCAGGGCACAAACTTTGCATTTTTTCGTACTTGGATCTTTTATGGTTACATGAGCTACTGAAGTACTACCACACACTGAGTTGAGATATTAAAGAGCCTTAGGTTTAATCATAAAGGGAAAGATGGCTGTAACATTCACTCGATCTAGATTGTTAGATCAGTTTATTAAACCCTGTTTGGGACTTGAATTCCTGACTTTATAGCTCAGATAAATCACAGTACTGGGCCATGTCAAGACCTATTGTGATTTTTTTTCTTTGGCAGATTACATGTCAGCAATGGAAGGCTTTACATAATTTGTAGAGGTTGTCAAATTCTTGCTTTCTACTTGTTCCAGAATATAGTGATCCTAATACAGCACATGGAAGATCATTTTCTTCCACTTGACAAAATGTCATTTTACAGTCAAACTATGCAAATAACATGTATGGTGTATGATTGAATCAGATTTATAATCACTGACATATGACTTGAAATTTGTTGTTTTGCGGTAGCAGTACAGTGCAAAGACAGATCTATAAATTACAAAGTTCAAAAAAGGAATAATGAGGTAGTGTTTATGGATTGTTCAGAAATCTGATGGCGGACGGGAAGAAGCTCAAGTATGCTTAAGTTAAAAGGGAAGCAATTTTTATAATACATCCTTGCTCTTTCTAACTCACCTGTGTTTGTAATGTGGATTTCCCTTTTTAAAGAAATTTCATTTTTAACTTTTTAGCATAATCAATATATTAGAAGAGCATGCAGAATTCTTTCCAGCATTCTACACACTTTTTCAGGATTTACTGCAGATATTGGGTAAGAATGACAACTTAAATCATTTTAACAATTGTATGATTCAAATCCAGAAAAAAACCCCTCACATAATCTGGCATCCAATTTTTCGGATATACTGATGGTGCAAGCATCTGGCTTATGGGCTATAACTGAAGCTGGAACTGGGGTCAGGAACTTTTGTGCCCAGAGCTGGGGTCTGGAGAGCTTGTTTATTTCCTGGTCCCTTTAAACTCTCTGTTCATTAGAAACTTTATACACTACTGTGCAACATGTAAGAATTGCATTGTATGTAGATATCATTAAGAGTAACATCCAATGGCCTGGAAAACCCAGTCTGACATCAAAGTTCCTAGGATGACAGATTATCAGGGTTTTACTGTTGCTACCTAATGTCTTAACTTGCATTTAAGAATAAAAGTTTTAAAATAAATGCTTATATAGAAAATTGCAGTTAAGTACCTCTATTGAAATTAGCACAAGCTTAAATAAAATGTTCTAATTGTCTTTTTCTCTTTGTTACAGAGGTAGACAGTATAGATCATGTTTTACCAGCAATCCACGCTATAAAGCTACAAACTAGAAAACAGATTTAAATTCAAGCATTTCTAATTGTTTATTTTTACAATCCTATTTATAATCTGAATGAATCTCTATTTTTGGATATTTTAATTAAATTTGTTTTAACTAAAGCAAGCTTGAGGAATTCTTTGCTTTCAATGTTCTTTCTTTCACACCCCCACCCCTCCAGAAGCAGTTAAAGATTGCATTTATTTAATGACATTCAGTGAATTTTTAGCAAATTAAAAACCTGAATTATCCTAGAAATACATGGAAGGAATATTTCTAATCTGCATCGTGGTAAATGCAAGAACTAATTGCTCTTTCGTGGTCTGCAATTTTAAATGTTAATATCCCTGCAAATCCCGTCCACGCTGAGTTAAAATTAATACACATTCAGCTGTATTAGCTATGAAAAGAAATCTAAAATTTAGTGATGACTCTGTACATCCTTTAATGTTTTGCATTTCAGATTAGTCAACAAAAGATATCAAGTTAGTTTTAATACAGCTGACTTTAGAATTGAATGAAGTAACAAATGTGGTTGGTTCATATGAAATCAATTTATTTACAGCTGCTAATAAATAGCAATTCATATTTTAATAGCCATGGTCTAAGCATTTTCCATTCAGGAAATAACCAGTGTCACATGATATTTACAATAGATAAAACATTAAGGAAAAATCTATTTTTAACTGACAATATGTTGCCACCTGCTTTTCCAAGACTTTATTCCAGTTAATATGCATCACACTGATAACAAAATAGTAAGTTTGGTGGTAGAAAAGTGGATTTTAAGGCACTAATACAACTCTGGTATTTTACCCAAAAAGCTAAATGCATAAAACACAACCTCTATTAAGGCAAAAGTTAAATAGAATGTAGAGAAAATGCACATTAAAAAGCAGGAGCTTAAACAACACTCTTGTGAATCTAGATCATATACTTCAGGAATGAAATTTTGTTCATAAACCAATGGGGGAACAAAATAGTTTGAGAGAAGCTTTAGAAATATGGTTTATTTACCAATGTTTCTATGTAAAACCCTGTTTCAAAGTGCAACTTCACTTCTTCTACATTCGGTTTAATAGGTGCAAATCCTTACAGTCTGCCCAGTTTTGACGAAAGTATTCAGCTTAATTGACACAAAACTGGACACTTCTAAAGAAAATTTAGGCATACATGTAATCTTCTCTCACAAAGCAAAGTCATTTGCTATCAAAAGGAAATTAATAGAACACCAAAGTGACAGCCAGCTTGCCAAGTGATCAACCAGGAAAAATTCCAAGATCCTTCTTCGACCTATGCAGAAAATCAAATGAGGCTCCAGGTGAGTTATATATCAAACATTTTCTCTTTCTTTGCTTGGCAATCCATCATGTTAGTTTATACCTGTGAAAATAAAAGGAAAATGTCACTATCATACATAATTTAAAGGTTAATATGTGCCTACTATTTGTAAAAACAAATACATAATCTTACATAAGAAAAAAAAGATAAGATTTTAAACATACACACCCACTGTGACATGGTCACAGTAAAAGCGAAAAGCAGTTTTGGTAAACTGCTCCAAAAGCTGCTGTAGTATATATGTGGTGAATAGATACAAGGCTAATTGCCCAATTTCTGTTTACTGTCACACTGATGATTATATAGAATGTTTGTTTCTCACAAGAGTTTAAATCTAAAATGCATTGCTCTTCATCTCCCTGGCCCAGCTAAAGATAACTAATAGTTATAGTAAGAAACAAAAATAGACAGAATTCACCTTAGAAAATAAATTAATCTATAAAAGCTTTAATATCAGAATATATACAAAAGACAAACTTGTATATACTCAACTCTAGTTCAGGGAAAAGATCACTTTCTCTTCTGCCACATTCTTTCTAGGAACAGTTACAAGGAACCTGGAAATTCTAGTAATCAATTAGATTTAACTATTCTACAATGATTGCTTTTAAGTATCTTGGGTATGTACCTGTGTACTCAAGATCTGTAATATTTAATTTAAATATTAAATACACAAGGAGTATACCTTACCATTCTGTAAAACCTGGGGTTAAATTATCCTTTGGAATGTCAATCAATACCTTGAATAAAGAAAAAGTTAAAACTTTAATGTAGTCTATGAATCAATTAATAATTGTGGAGTAACTCCAAAATGCATTCACAAAATTTCTTTTGAGCAACCAGCTAGTGTGATTTATCTGAGAGGAATATCAAGATGAATATGCAATCAATAAAGTTGAAGCTTAAAATTAATAACAATACCGAAGACTGTTGCTATTTTGCAGTTAAATGAAGCATTTGATACGCTATTGAACAATAGGTAAATGTATATGGAATCATGTAGAACACATAGGTCTTAAAGTGGATACAAGAAAAATCTTGAGTTCCAACTCCTATTCACTGACCCTATCAATAAATGAGTGCAGGAACACTGATTTCTTCCACATTGTAAGCAAATTATTGTGTTGTCAAGAGTCTGCTGGCATTTGTTGAACCACTTAAATTTTGAGAGAGACAGGAAGATGCCAAATGGACAAAAAAAATCAAATTTTTCAATCTTTTGTAAATCTCTGTTTAATACAATGCAGTAATTGAAAAAGATGTGACACGAGCCCATTTGGCCTACAGCATACAAATTAAGAACTACCTTTAGGGTTAATACACATCCAAGTCCTCCATCTGCAGGCTGCAGCATAAGTTATCCTGTTACTAAAATGTGATTAGGGTTACTGCCTCTCTAAAGTGGTGGGGTGATGGTCTCAGTTCCAGCAGCTGTCACAAGGGCAATGTACAGTGTGGCCAATGTGCTGATCATATATGAAAGATCTGATGTAGAGGGCCTTTCTCATCACTAATTAAGCATGGTCTTGGTGCTTGTTAGAAAGCTTAGGTGATGAGCAATTCTGCCAAATTACTATTCAGGTAATCATTTCACAGAATCCAGTGCTCTGATGATTTTTTTTTCCCTAATTGATTCATGATCAAAGGTGCTCTTATGGATAAAGTTTTCAACCAGGTACAGATGGTGTGGATTGGTACAACTAAAGGGAATGTTCAGGGACAAAATGGCCAGACTCATCCTTTGCAATGCTGGGGCCACATAGAATTTCAACACAGTATTTGCATTCCCAGGATCTACACACAGCTCAATGCAGCCACACACAAAAGGTAGGAGAATGAGAGCTACATTGGGTACACTTTTTTTTCCCTTTTCTCTGAGGGTTTATACGATGAGGCTCTGCAAACTCCCTCCAGAAGCAGAAAAGGTCTTGGGTGATTGCTACAGTGCAGTTGAGGGTACTTGCGCCAGTTACAGCAACAAAGCATCTTGTACCTGACAACCAGGTTCCTTCCAGTGATTGTTAGTGAGTACTATTGCTTGGCTAATAAAGAAAAACACCTTGCCTGTTTTTGAAAGTACTGTGCTACAACCTATATAGATCAGTGGACATATACTCCAAGGTCCTTCTGTCCCTCTTAACTACTCAATATTACTGAACATATTTTTTGGAGTTTTACTTTATCATGACACTGATTGTACTGGTGCTTCTGGGAGATGTCATTACGTATTTGTCTTGTTACTTGTCAGATCAGATTTTACAAAATTACAATTAGTAATGTAACATTTGTAGTGAACATCTGCTTATGTCATGCTGAGGACTTAAGCTGAGTGCATTCAAATTCCATTTTCCAAATTCCTCATAAACAGAAATCACTCTTACCTTTCCAAGTTCCTTCCTCTCATGGGATCGAAATGACCGGTTGTTTTTTACAGCAACATCTAATTTTCGTTTAGGAATTTCCTCCAATGAAACTGAAAATTCAAATCTGAGACAGGCAGAACATTATTGTAATGTTGATACTCTCTTAAGTTCAGCTATCAATTTAACAAGCAATTTCTTAGGAAGATCATACTTTTTGTGTGCATGTTGGCAGGATAGGTTGAAAAGGGGGCCAGTCACATGACCAATGCCTATATTAACATCTTTCTAAAAGTCAATTGATGTAGCCTTGCATGCCACATTGTTACGAGTTTTTTTATTTTTATTGAATTACAAAGATTATTGTCTATTACTGAGAATAACACCTCTGGCAATGAAGTCCCTACCGCAGATTAGACCAAATCCCATGGTTTTGAAACCAGGAACAAGATGTATTTATGCCAGCATTTTGCGCAACACACTTACTTTTCATCATATTGTGGATCTACAGTCTTCTTCTTGACTTGTGTTCTTCTCCGGCCTGACCAGCTCTTGTCAGGAAGAAGGTAAAGTCTGACATATGGATCTGATCCATCATTTGAACAGGGTATTAGGCTTCTGTGCCAAAAATATTAATGGTATTAAATGAAATATAAAACTCCAACTATTACCTTGGGTACCTTGGAAATAATAACTTAGCTATTTCATAACCATTAAATCTACTCTTTAGCTCATATTATGCTGCAAACTTGCAAAAGAGAAACCTTCACTTGTGTGGTAAATGTCACTTAAATGAAAAGAAGTAGGCCATTCAGTCATTTGAACCCATTCTATAGTTCTGTTAGGTGATGATATATTTAACCCGCCTTTGATTCATAATATAAAAATCTTGTCAATCTCAAATCATGAACACTTTATTTGACCCAACATCCACAACTTTTTGGAGGAGTTTTAGATTTCCACCAATCTTTGTGAAAACAGTGCTTTTTGATTTTAAGATTCTTCTCCTTTGTACTGAATATTTCACTGAAGGAAACTGTTCCAGGTGCCTGCTGTTTAGAAACCCTGAATCATTTAAACATCTCCTAGTTTGTCAGGCTCTATTGCAGAGAAAATTCAATGCTTCAGTCACTGTAAATCAACAGAAAATATGTAAAATGCCAAACATATCTGTATAATTAGGGATTTAGGAATAATTTAACTATTACCATTTCATCGGAAGTCTGCACTTGATTTTCAGCTACAGGTGACAAGAAACTGTCAAGAAAGAAAATATCCAGAAAAAAAACTATTGCATAAACAAAAATGAAGCAAGACGTGATTAAAATCATCTTAAGGGGTTTGAAGAGGTACTTGATCTGGATGGGTCCTGGGTCTTTTATGCACTCATATTTTATGGGAGTGGTTTGTATTGTGACAAATTCTACTCACTATGAGATTTGGCATAGGTGCTTTAAACAACAAATTTGAATACTTGTTCAATAGTGGATGCCTGTAATGTGTCTCTCCCCAATTCTATATTAACTGTCTTAAAAATCAAGCCTTAATCAGAAGATGGTCATTCAATTATTTTCTGATTCATTTGCTTTTTAGGACATGCACGTTTGCCATTGATCTTGCTATTAACGTTACAGTGCAGCAAATTTCACAAATAAAATTATTGCCCATAAGGAAAATTACCTGCAACAGTGAACAATTACAATCAGAGAGTGACGTGGAGTGGAATAACGTACAGTCAGCTGGATTTTGCCCAGAGATTCCTCAGTCAGGGCTGTGCCACTGGAAGAAATTAAACATTTTCTTATCTACCTTCTCTAAGTGGATTTCAGAGTCTTGAAATCATATATCATACTTGAAACACTATAAAGCTTCATATTTACAAGATATAGTTCAAAAGTTATTCTACAAATTGTCTCAGATCATAATTAACAGTGCAACTAAAGGAAACAACGTTTTGAGTAAGGAATTATTCTCTGCTTTATATTCCCAAATTAGACTTAAATTTTACGCTATGTTAAAAATGTGCATCTAACAAAAAAAAATCATCGAAATTTGGTATTTAGAAGATTTGTAAACTCAAAGAGAAGGTACAATTTGTGAAACATTGATTATTGTCCCAGGATAAATCAGACAGGAAATTTTGCCCTTAGTCCTGGCAATCTCTTCGAGGTCAGGTAGATTTTCCTTCACTGCCAGAAAATGGTGTATAATATACACACACTTGTAAGGGCATATCAAGGTTGCCCAAATTTGTAAAATCCAGCAAAGTCACCCAAGGGGTAGATTTGGTGAATATGGAATGTCACATAATTTACCCTAAACAATAGAGCACTTCCTTTGTTGGTCTTTATCAAAAATCCCGAAAGTCATCCTATATCAGGAAGATGGTCAACCAAGTATCCCTCAGTTACCCATATGTCAGGTGGACACATGACCCAGACCATAGACCCAACCTCAGTAGTCCCCATCTCTATGTATGGCTGTTGATTTGTAAATAGATTAGAATTATTTCTAAAGCAATGTATACTGTTATGTGTACTGGAGTTTTTTTTAAATTAACTTTTTTGCTGTAAAACGTGATGCTTTCGCCACAAGTAATAGGATGTGATAATCCTGTTGTAGGTGAATCAATTAATTCCAGATGTACCTGAACTAAACTGCTCAGCTGATAGCTTCTGGATATTGAGAACTCAAGTGTTGGTTTATTAGTTTCTTCAAGCAAGTAATGGAGACAGTCAGAAGTTGATATTCTCAATTTACCTCTTGTCCAAAATGTTTAAAAGAATTAGACTTATGAAAGGAGGAATAAATAACATTACCGGGGATAATCATAATACCTTCTCATTTGTTTACAAAAAAAAACATTGTGCTTGCTTATTAGGACACAGGAGGCCATTCAACTCATCAGATCCATGCTGCCTTGCAGCATAGGCGTCCCTACAATCCTAATTCCCCTTACTTCCCTGTAATCCAGCAATTTACTCTCTCTCAATTGTCTATCAACTCCCCATTTAATGTTTTGCCCCACTTACCTATACTAAGGGCTAATTTACAGTAGCTAATTACCCTAACCTGGTTTGCTGTCAGATGAAGTCAAGGCTACGAGTAGTCTAAAAGGCCAATATCCCAACTGACAAAAAAAGGAATCTTGTTGAGCAGATGGCTTCTCCACTAAAAGTTCTAAAACTCAGCAATAAAGAACTTAAGTCACGAACCCACAGTCTTATCATCTACATCTGGGAAGGGGAGGATATACATAGGAATCTTACAGATGCCATAAATGCAAGGAAGTAGACACACCTTACTATGGTAACCATGAAGGGTTTTCTCTGCTGTTTGCCATGGGAAAAGTCCTCAACTGCTTCCTCCCAGCTGCTGCCAAATTGTAGTGTGAATTCCGTCTATCTAAGAGGTACAGTGGACATGATCTTCACCATGTGACAACTCCAGGAAGAAGTATCAGCCAGTATACAAAGCCTTTTCCAATCTCACTAAAGCCTTTGACTCCATCAATCAGGAACTATGGAATACCTCATCAAATTCAGCTGCTCACAGAAATTCGACCTTTGCTCCATGACAGCAAGCATACTATGATGTTAACCAGTGTGTCTACAACACAGCCAATCTCAATACAGACTGGAATTAAACAATAATCCACCAGTATCACCAATGTTGCCTCTGCAAAACCCTCCAAATTCACAAGAAGGATGAACAGACAAATATCAGTGTTCACTCCCAGGCCAATATCCCCAACATTGAGACCCTAACTGTCTACCCAATAACAGATTTCTGAATGAAACATCCTATTCTGAGCTCTTTTATGGAAAAAGAGTTCGAGGCAAACAGAGGAAAAGATTCAAGGGTGGGATCAAAGCCTTGAAGAAATGTATCAACCCACTGACTCTTGGGAATTACTGGCTGACATCAGTTCGAACTGGAGGAACAATGGCATTGAGAACAGAGTCCATGTAACAAGAGCAAACAGAAGTATTGGTGATAGAAGGAGATCATCACCTCAGAAACCACCCACCCACCTTGTCAGGCATCACCCATCGCATCTGTGAAAGAGTCTGGTTTCAGACACTTTGCAACCCATAAAATCTGACAGGAAGCAAGTTATCTTTAATCCTGAGGGACTGTCTATTGAGAAGAATATGCTTTAATTGAGAGATAATAGGCAAAAAAACTCATGGGAGCTTATAGATTTTTGTGATAATTGGTAATAGATTTTAGCCTGTCGTAACCATAATCCACTATAGGAATTGTTCAATGGCTTTTGCAGTCAAATGGTAATCTTTGTTGCAGTAACAATTCCAGCTTAGCCAGTTCTAGATTTGTATTACTAATTAAATGATAAGTAACAAAGCAGAATGAACTTCATAATTCAGAGTATTTAAAAATGCTAATATATACAAAAAGCCTTACTTTTGCAGTTGAACATCACCATCTTGAAGATTAACAATGGAACTGGCAGGTTTAAGTATAGCACTGGATTTCTCTCTTTCTGTGGCCTCTGAGGCACTGGATTGTGTTGCAGTTGTTTGCAGTTCTGGTATAATTTCATCAGTATCATTAGACTGTTTATTATTTTCTATTCTCTCCATCTGGTCACACGCTGTGCCATCATCAAACATCTTTGGAACATTTGGTGTTCTCAGCGTTGAAGGAGGAGTGTTGGGTTTGTTTCCAGTTTTCCTTTTCCTCACCGAAATAGGACATTTTTTCAGGGCATTCAGACCTGTGTAGACACTGTCTGGATCTGGTTCCTCATTGATTAGAACCTGTGTGTATTTCAAATAGAACAAACATCAACAAGCAACTCACAGCCATAAGTCTTTGAATTTACAGTATGTATCTTCCTAACAACGTAACACTTATTTTCCTCATATGATTGATTACCCCAGCAGCTCAGAGATAAATCCACCACATGGTGGGATATGATAATTATTGGGGAAGTAATCAGGTTCAGTCTCATATCTGCAGCATTATCCAGTTTTATCTAGTTAACAGTATGAGACCATTGTAATGCATTTTAGTCAACTACCTCTTTCAGAAAAGAGAGGGAGAAAGTGTCAGGCAGGATTTCCTGCCTTTGACTGCTAACTCACTATTTCTGCTGGAAATGTTTTACACAGGAAGGTGTGAAGCTATTCCCATGTTCAATACCGACCTCTGTGCTGTGTGTGGAGTTACATGTTCTCCCCACAATTACATGGGTTTCCCTGGGTGCTTGGGTTTCCTCCCACATCCCACAGATATGCATGTAGGGAGGTTAATTGGCCACTGTAAATTGCGCCGGGTATGGGTGAGGTTAATGGGAATGTAAAGAGAATAGGTTACAGGGAAAATTTGTGGGGAATGGTATTGCTCTATAAACCGGCATTGACTCAATGAGCTGAAATAGCTTCCTATATTGGAAGGAAATATGGAAATACTGTGAGATACTGCATGAGAAGCACAAAGAAAATTGCACTTTTAGCAGAAGCAATGTATATCATATTTATGACTGTGAATCAGGTAATTACAATATATACTTGAATAACAAACAAAAAAGCAAATTACTGGAGGAACTCAGTGGGTCAGGCAGCATCTGTGGAGGGATATGGACAGTCGACACTTTGGGTCGAGACCCTTCATCTTGATTGAAAGATAGAGGGGGAGACACCCAGTATATAAAAGGTGAGTGGAAGGGGTGGAGCAAGGGCTGGCAGATGACAGGTGGATCCGGGTGAGGAGGGGTGATGGGCAGGTAGAGGAGGGAAGAATGGAAATAGCGACAGAGGCTGGAGGTGGTAGGTGGCTGCAACAAGAGGCTGCAGATGATGGAATCCGTAGGAAAGGAAGGTGGTGCATGGAATCAAATAAGGGAGGTGAGGTGGGCAGATGGGAACAGTACAGAGAGGGGACCTGTTGGAAGGAGTGTGTGGGTGATGGGCAGATGGAGTGAGTGTAGATGGGGAAAGAAACAGGGTGATAGGGGGCCGGTGTTGGGGTGGGAGTAGGAGGAACTGGGTAGATCAGGGAGGAGAAAGAAAAGGGACAGAGGGGGAGCAAGTTACCAGAAATTGGAGAATTCAATGTTCATGCTGTCCGGTTGTAGACTACCCAGGCAGAATAAGAGATGCTCTTCCTCTAGTTTGTATTTAACTTCACCCTGGCAGTGGAGGAGGAAGGAGATCAGGCATATTGGTGGCAAGAATAGAGAAGGAAATTAAAATGGAAGCTCCAGACAGCCATGGTGGACAGAGCACAGGTGCTCAAAGAGGTCCCCTAGTCTGTGCTTGGTCACAATGATGTAGAGGAGGCCACACTGACAGCACCAGAGGCAATAAACAATGCTGGAGGAGGTGCATGTGAATCTCCGCCTCAACTGGAATGGCTGTTCGGGGCCCTGGATGGCAGCGCGGGAGGATGTGTAGGGATAGGTGTAACACCTCCTGCAGTTACTACACTTGAATAACATTTAACTGGTGCTGTTCCCCAAAATTATACTGAGGATCACTGGAACAGTAAACGAGGCAGAGGACTGTGGGAGGAAAATGGAGATTTTAATTGATCAGCCATTGAAGTCATAATTACAGATGAATAGAGGTGCCATGAAAAGCAATCAGCTAATCTCTCAATTTACCTCACAGAATCTGCTATCCTTGCCTTCTGCCCCACTATGCTTCAGATTCAAATGAATCATCCCCGTCCCGGCCCCCCCCCCCCAATAATGATGTTATCATCAAATACACTTTCTCCTCTCCACTTTCAACATTCCAAAGGGATCGTTCCCTTCCAACATTTTACTCTTTTCTCTTAAGTCACCACTGACTCGAACCTTTCTGTGCAACCACAAGGGCTACCATCTATCATTTTACCTCCTCCCCTTCCACCATTCAAAAACCCATGCACACTTTCTGGATGAAAAAAAAGATTTTTGATTTATTGATGGAATATGGATATTGTTGGCAAAGTTGGCAATTATCACTCATCACTAATTTCTCTTGAATGGAATGGCTTGCTCGGCCATTTCTAAGTGCAGCTGCCACAGTGCTATAGTTCTGGAGAAACATATATGCCAGTTTAGAGAAGGTCAACGGATTGCTCTCCAAAGCATATTAGTGAAGTAGATGAGTTTTCTTTGATAAGCCAGAGATTTTATGGTCAGTATGTACATCTTTCCATTTAGTACTCTGTATTTACTGCTCACAAAGTGCTCTCAAGTTGGTGAGAATTTTGCTCCAAGTGAGGATAGACATTTTAATAAATTGAATGCAATTATATAACATTCTTACCCAGGTATTAAATTATTTAACATAGAATACACTGAAATGTAGCAAGAATGAATTAGGAATTTAATTGGGGGGGGGGCCTCTTGTTAATTACAAATTTTACAGTAAGTCTATGTAGTTAAATAATTATAACATGCTGGATGAAAACCTCCACTTGGAGAGACAGGAGTGGGTTGTAAGTTGGTAAGACTATTCAACAGAAATGATTATCCAGTTTCTTCATTTTTGCACAGATTTCTATATGTTTGACAAAGCCTGTTCAACAAACATTTAACATTAAAATTGATTTGAATTACACCTGTCGTGCACAAGTATACCTTTCAGAATTGTTGCAGTATAAATGTTGATACTTGTGGTGGCACAGTGGTGTGGCCAGTAGAGTTGCTGCATCACAGCTCCAGTAACCTGGGTTCAATCCTGACTTCCAGTGGAATTTGCATGATCTCCCTGTGCATTTGCTCTGGGTGCTCCAGCTTCCTCCCACATCTCAAAAACATGCAGGTGGTAAATTAATTGGTTACTGTAAATTGCCCCTTGTGTTTAGTGGTAAAATCTGGTGTGGAATTGATTTTAACATGGGGAGAATAAAATAGGTTAGGTCTAATGCAAAATGGTTGCTTGACAGTCAGTGTGCACTCAGTGGCTGAAGGTCCCATTTCCACGCTGTCCCTTTCTATGACTCCATTATCATTATAGAAATAACCATCTTCAATAAAGGACTTTTCTTGTTGGTAGGTCTACCTGTTGTTTGCTTTACTGAGCAGCAACATTAAAGGCATTACAGACATTATCGAACTCATGTAAAATGAAAACATATATCCAGACCAAATAAAAGCAGAATGCCTTAAAATAATATTAATCTCTTTGGTACAGTTGTCTTACCCGAAGAACCAGCTTCAACTTTATTAGGCTGCTGGGACCTGAATGGTCGAGTGGAAACCTTTGGTCGAGGGTCATATCAGTTGCTTTCAACAAATGGTAGAAAGGAACAGTCAAGATCCCAAGGGCACATTCTCGGTCTTTGTCTTTGATCTTCTCAAAACAAATTATACAAGTAGTTCACAAAATATACAATATAAAACTGAACATTTAATTCTTCCATTCCAAACATAAAAAATAATTTAGTATGTACCTACCCAAAAGTAGCCAATACCCTCTAATTCCTGAAAGTATGGTTTTTTATAGTTCATACTTTTGTAAATCACTCCCTTAAGAAAGATTTGGAGAAAGAATTTTTAATTCTGAGAGAAAAGAAAACAGAAGGTTGTGTTCGGTTCTGGTTGCTTCATTATAGGAAGGATGTGGAAGCTTTAGGGAGGGTGCAGAGATTTACCAGGATGCTACCTGGATTGGAGATCATGTCTTATGAGGATAGGCTGAGTGAGCTACGGCTTTTCTCTTTGGAGAGGAGGAGGATGAGAGGTGACTTGATAGTTGTGTACAAGACGATAAAAGGCATGGATCGAGTGGACAGTCAGAGACTTTTTCCCAGGGCGAAAATGGCTAACATGAGGGGGCATAACTTTAAGGTGTTTGGAGGAAGATACAAGGGGGATGTCAGAGTTAAGTTCTTGTTACACAGAGAGTGGTGGGTGCATGGAACACACTGCCTGCAGAGGTTGTGGGGGCAGATGCATTAGGGACATTTAAGATACTCTTAGATAGACACATGAATGATAGAGAAATGGAGGGCTATGTGGGAGGGAAGGGTTAGATAGATATTAGATCAAGATAAAATGTCAGCACAACATTGTGGGCTGAAGGACCTGTACTGTGCTGTAACGTTCTATGTTAATAAGATGATCAAAGGCAATGCTGCCAACTGGGTTACTGGTATCAGTCAACAGTTCGGGTCTCAACCCAAGACATTTACTGTCCATTTCTCTCCAATAGATGCTGCCTGACCCACTGAGTTCCTCCAGTATTTTGGGTGTTGCTCCAGATTCTAGCCTCTGCAGTCTCTGGTCTCCATACTGGTATCAGTGCTGTTCTAATAGTTTGGAAATGACTACATTGCTGAAACAAAGATGTCAATTATTTAGGACTGGAAAAGGTGGTAGGGTCCCAATCTCCTCCTGGCTCGATTTTCAAGTGACTTACTTATCTCCTTGTTCAATGGGACTGGTTTCTGGTTTTCCTTGAGACACTGCCAATCTCACGGAGGACACAAGGTCCCAAATCAAAAGGATCCACATCCATTTCAGGCATGAGTCAAAGGTGCCTTCATTTTGTCCTTACCTAACATGGAGTCTTGGGTTCTTATGCCAGGACAGAATCATGGTTGAAGAGATCTTTGAAGTTACAAGTTGGTGCTGATTGCCTCTGTCATGGACAAGGTCTCTCAACATTCTTGGCTCTCAGTAGAATATGGCCTTGACAAGACTAAAGAATCCACACATTTCAAGGCAGTCAGTGAGCTGCTGGACCTCCTACCTTCTTTCCACTAACCCTTGCCTTCAGGTGCCTGTGGAACTGCTGCTTGAGGCAGGGTGGAGCTTCTAATCCAAGACCACTTTGCTTTTGTGGTTAGCTAGCTCCTGGTTCTCTTGGCCATTCTTGTCAATATAGTCAGGTTCTTTCTGGTAGGGAAGCCAGGAGACTCTTCACAAGTGCTAATTATTATGGACTTCAGGTCAGTTCAGATGCTGTTAACACTATGCAGGTCCTATTGGCTGGCAGTTGTCAAGTTGCCTTTGGGATGGTAACAGCTATCTTTGTGGGGTCCTTAAGAGCTTCAGCATTAATTCTCTTGTGGCAGAGTTCCTGTTCTGGAGCCAAGTTGATGGAGTTAACAGGGCAATTAGACGGTGGTCTATCCAACAATCGTTGGTACTTATTAAGGACACAGAGGCACTTTGAAGATTTCCTCAACTCCATTCCAAAGGAATCTATCAAGTCCAACCTTGTTGCCAAACCTGGCAAGACATCGAAAAGGCATTTTGCCAATTAAAAGTAAAGGCCTCAGGAGCAGAAGTTTGCTTGTAGGTGGTATTGCCGCTGAAGTTTTAACTCTTGGCACTGAAGGACTTCAGACACAAATTCGCAACCACATCTGGTAAGAAAAGGATATGCCAGTGGACCTCAGAGATGCTGTAAGTGACCATCTTCAAGAAAGGATACGTTCAATTGCTGTAACCACAGTTTATCATGCAGTAAGTCAGCTGCTCCCCAAATTGAAATCTGGTTTCCGTCCCTCTAGAGGCACCAAGGACGTGGCCTTCATTGTGCAACAACAACAAATGAAGTGCAGGGACTATCACCAACCCTCCATATGTGGCCTTTTCTGACCCAATTGAAGTATTTCATTCTACAATTGGGGAGGGACCTTGGCGCAGTCTCAAATCTGACTGCCCACGGAACCTAGTCTCTAATTTACATTTGCTTCATGCAAGCTGTCATCCTAACCACAGATCCAATCTTAGAGTATATTAGCACTGAGCAAGGCGGCATCACTGCCCCAACACCTCTCTTGCCACAATGCTTCACCTCACTTTACCCATGCATCCCACTGTTGTGGAATTAATCTCCAAGACCCATTGGAAACTCTTCAACTTCCTTGACCTCGACTCCAGAACCATGGTCACTCCAACTTCACTTGCAATATGCACATGTTCATAGACTGATCCCCAAGTCATTGTCAGCTCAATCACTGAAGAGATGATGAGTGTTAAATTCAATATTCACCAAACAAGGATTCTCTCCCAATCTGCTCTGGTTATACAACACTGTTCTCTGACAATGAAGATCCATAAAAAGGCCTTATAAAATAGGGACTACTTCCCATGTCTTGTAAGCCACCTCCCAGCAAAGGCAGACATTGATGATGAAATTCATCAGTGCTTTCAGTTGCACCAGTACAGTTGTTCATCATCCAAGGGAAAGAGCGTGTGAGGATCAAGACCTAAAACCTGACAAAAACCTGTTGTCTAGTAGATAGCAGTGATCTGTGCCTACCTGTACTCTGAGGCTTGGACTACCTACAAGCAGACACCTCACAGCACTGGGGAAAAACCACCCATGCCGTCTCTGCAAAATCCTCTATATCCACCAGCAGAACAACATCAGTGTCCTCTCCCAGGTCAGCATGGAGGCCTTAATTACACTTAACTGGCTCTGTTGAACAAGCCACATTATTTGCATATCTGAAGGCAGAGGCCCTAAACAAACTCTATTCTGAGCTCCATTACAAGGAGATAATTAGACGCACAGATGTCCTCAAAACCTCATTGAAAAGATACAACATCCCCAGTTTTGCCTGGTAGTCCTTGGCCCTCGACATCTCAAAGAGAAGCACAAGGAACTCTGGGAGCACATAGAAGGCCAGCGTAAAGAGCAGAAGGAACGGCCACCTCCCAAACCACTCCCCTGCCCTCCCTGCCAATCACTGCCTTCCCTACCCGTAGCAAAACCTGCACAGTCTCACATTGGTTTCACCAGCCATCTCAGAAGTGAAGTGGAAGCAAGTCAGCCTCAATTCTGAGAGACTGCCTCAGAATATCTAATAAAACAAAAAAAAAATTCATGTTTCAGAATCTTCTGAAGTTACTTTTACAATCTATACCACATGGTTTGGTTTGGAAAATGAGCCTGAATCTAATAGTTATTTTCTTGTTCCACACCGATTACAAACAATAGCTTTATGTAATAAATTATATATTACCTCTATGTTTAGACCCTCAGAATGAACATTTTTGATGAAGAAAGTAAATGCTTGTTCCCAGACCGGTGCACTAGTATTGTAGCAAATCTGTAAATTCAAAATCGTGTGCTGGTTAGACTGTCTCTCTCAATAATGAATAATTTTAAAAATTAGTTATTTGATTTACTTAAATTGCTGGCAAGAACCTCTCACTGGCAAGGATTCCTTTCCTATGAAGAAGTCATTAATTGGGTTTACAGTTAAACAACTACAAATCTTTGAAAGGATCTAGCTTTAATAGCTTAATAAATAAATAACTTACCTGCCATTACAATTTCAACATTTTTTTTAACCTGGCTTTTCTCAGCAAGTTTGCACCACCATTGCAGTTTTTCTTATTTCATTTCCCTACTTTCTCTATCACGTTGATAAACTGCTCTTAGCAGTGATTGTAATGCTGCTTTTGAGAATTATACAATGACTTTAAACCATGCAGCACTATACAATAAACTGAATTTTGAATGAGAAAAATAAATTACCTTTTGGCAAATTGGACAGGCCCCAAGATGCAACCTTAATACACAGCAATAAGTGTTTAACCAACAGGTCTGCCAATTTCCAGATGGCTGCTTCTGTTTGTGTACTGGATTTTCCAGCAAAATTCTCAAGTACGACTGCCCGCAGAAATTCATCTCCATCTTTCATCTACTGCGTCACCCAAGACATAATCTTAACCAACGGGCCTGTAACCCAATCAAGAAGCTCCTGCCCAACCTTTGGCAGAATCTGCCAATCCCATAATGAGCCTTATCGGCCACCTCAGAACCCACAGATGGAGTAGAAGCAAGTCATCCTCAACATAAAAGACTGATTTTCCACAGCAGTCAACCCAATTGTACAAGGTATTCAGTCATACAATGGATTTCAAGTGTTCTGCTGGTGATGCTCAGACTAAAAAAAAGAGTAGGACATCTTTGTAAGACCAGGAAGAATAGAGATGCTGAATCAGTTGTTTTCCCACTCGAGGCCTGAACTGGGATCTCCCTTTTCAATTGCCATTCAACTCATTGAGGGTACTGGCTTATTTTCTGCCCTATTTTCTGCCCTTTTCACAACCAGTTAACAGCAATTTCCACCAAATCTTTCTTTCACATATGGTCCACCATAAACTCAAGGAATCGCATCACATCTTCCATCTGAGCACATTGTAGCCTGCAGGATTTCATACTGAACAACAATTTTAGGACATCTGCTTGTTTTGTTCTCTCTCTCCACAGATTTGGCTATACCTTTCTGTTTCAATTTCTTTCCTTTTTCCTCTTCTGATTCTAACTGCTGGCTGTTTAAGTAATTATCATCTTGACAACTTTGTTTGTACCCTATCACACACATTCTCTCCATCCCTCTCCCACTCTGCAACTTAAAACACACCCATTCACTCACTTTTCCAGTTCCGATGAAGGGCCACTAACTTGAAATGCCAACTCTGTTTCTTTCCTCACGGATGCTGCTCAACCTGCTAAGTTCTTCCAGCAATTTCTATTTTTGCAGCAGCAGAATGATTAGGTACCTATGGCTTCTCATCACTGATTTTGGCCAGGCAATGTGGGTCATCGGGCAGAAGATCACATCCACCTTCTCTGATATTTACTTATTACGACACAGAAGGATGCCACTTGGCCTGTCAGGTTCATGTTAGCTCCCAATAAATTAATCCCATCAGTCTCACCTCACCACCACCCCCTTTAGTTCTTTGTAGCTATGCAAAATATTCTCACTTATATGCCCATCAATTCATTGTTTCATTTTCCATTTGCCTACTGTAGTTAATTAGTCTACCAGCACATATAGATATAAAATAGGAACAGATGTAGGCCATTCAACCATTGAAGATGTTCTGTCATTTAATAAGATTGTGGCTGATCATTTATCTCAATTCCATGTTCCTACTCTCTCCCAATACCCATCTCTGCAAGTCTATGGAACGTGCAAGTAAAATGAAGCACCTGACAGGAATGTGTGTGGTCATGGGGAGAACTTACAAACTCCACACAGAGAACAGACACTGTCAGGATCGAACCTGGTTCCCTGGAGCTGTGAGACAGCAGTACTAACGGCTGACCCACTGGGCTGGCTACGGAAAAGTAATTCTTCTGTAAAGTTTCACTGTAACTAAAAGAACGTTGAGAAATTGAACTCATTTACATTTTCGTTTATGACTTTTTAAATAAACAGTCCTGAAAATAGATATCTTGTACCTTACTTTCTTGCTTGACATTTTCAACTTCAAGCTGAACAGAACAGCTAGGTTCCAGGTTTGTCTTCTTTATTGACTGTGAATGGAATGAAAGCATAATCCTCACCAACAGCATGCTAACACGTTTGTATCAACAATGTTGATTAATTTTCAATGTCCATGTTTATATCTGAATTGAGCATGACTATCACAGTGACAAAAAGCATAATAGGACTTCTGCAATCTGTTCTTTGAAACCATGATCAAATTATATACCACTTAACAACTCTCTACCCCCTATACAAATTAGAATGTGATATGACAGATAGACTCACTCTCCTCAAGAACATTGGACTGGTTAACTTGACTGCAATTGGATCTATAAGACAGTGACTTTAAAAATTAACAATGACTAAGATTTTAAGATTTTTTTTAAGATATCTTTATTAGTCACATGTACATTGAAACACACAGTGAAATGCATCTTTTGCATAGAGTGTTCTAGGGGGCAGTCCACAAGTGTCACCACACTTCCAGTGCCAACATAGCATGCCCACAACTTCTTAACCCGTACATCTTTGGAGTGTGGGAGGAAACCAGAGCACCCGGAGGAAACCCACGCAGACACGGGGAGAACGTACAAACTCCTTACAGACAGCGGCTGGAATTGAACCGGGGTCACTGGTGCTGTAATAGCGTTACGCTAACCGCTACACTACCGTGACTAACCACTATTAGTGATAAACTCATAAGAAATAGATTTCTTTCAGCATTATTGTTTTTGACTTTTATAACCTTAGGTGGTAACACCATTAATTTTTGTTGCCTGAAGTAACGAAAAGCACTTGTTCACTGAATGACAACACATACTATACTCCCATAATTCTAATTTTATTGATTTTCCAAGTTCACCAAAACTGGTTGGCCTGACTACAATGACCCTAGAGGTTTGGACAGGCAAGCTGGACCAACATTTCCAACAAGAGTCCTTTCCTCTAATCTGAAGGACTATTAGCACATGAGAAGTTGTCTGGGGGACGTTGGCCTGAAGCATGGTTTGCTGAGGAACAAAATATTCTGCAAGGCAGAAGCTCTTAAAAGATTGTGGCCCATCATTCAAGGTGCAGGTGCTGGATAAGAAGAGTGGCACAGGTATAGCAGGGAAACGGTCATAGAGTCAGAGTGATCCAGCACGGAAACAGCCTTTACCACTTTCTCTGGCAGCTTGTTCCATATACCCATAACCCTCTGGGAAAAACTTGCCCCTCAGCTCCCTTTTAAATCTTTCCCCTCTCACCTTAAATCTATGTCCTCTAGTTTTAGACTCCCCTACATTGTGGAAAAAGATTGTGATCATCCATCTTATCTACAGCCCTCATGATTTTATACATCTCTAAAAGGTCACCCCTCATCCTCCTAAGCTCGAGGGGAAAGAAGCCCCAGCCTATCTAGTCTCTCCTTGTAAGTCAAGCTCCCAAGTCCTGGTAACATCCTCATGAATATTTTCTGCACCTTTTCCAGCTTAATGTCATCCTTTCTATAGCTGGGCAACCAGAAGTGTGCACAATACTTCAAGTATGGTTTTACTAATGACTTGTATACTTGCAACATGATGCCCCAACTCCTGTACTCAATGTCCTGACTGACGAAGACAAACGTGCCAACCATCTTCTTCACTACTCTGTCTACCTAAGTGGCCACTTACAGGGAACTATGTACCTGTATCCTTAGGTACAGGCTGGAGCCCACTGACCAGAATCAGCTGCATTGGGGCAAGTTAGCAACAAAAGCAATGCGCTTACTTAGATCTGTGCCTTCAGTAAACACGGAGAAGTGTCCTGTAGTTTTGCAGAACCAGGAGAGGAGAGAAGAGGAGGGAAATATGGGGTTGGACTCATGAGTGTATCCCTGGAACCATTTCAGCTATGAAATGGGAAAGATCAAAGATCTAACAGCTTTGGGGATGGTGCACTGGGGCTAGTGTAGTAGTGTTGGTTTGTAAGTTTCTAATCAATCTCTGCATTGAATACCAAGTTTTGAACTCGAAATGATTATGTCTAGCAGTTAATGTAATACTATAAAATTACCTTGATATATTTTGCTTTGTTCTTTTTCTTCATACTGTATTCATTGTTCGTATATTCAAACTGATTTCTCTTCAAGAAAAGAAAGTTTCATTATTCAACATACAAGGAAATAAAAAGTTCCTAGTTAGAATATACTTCTTAACAATATACAACAGAGCAGAGCAAACCCACTGACTCATCCCAAGTGACAGGATTCTGAACTCCAGAGTAAATTGAAGAGATTAACTATTCCTGGATAATCTGAAAATAATAAAGGTGTTCATCATTCTTTTAAAATATTCTTTTGTAATACATACATACATACATATATACAGGGAGATATACATACATGCACACACATATATATACGCACACACATATATATACACACACACATACATTATTTATATCTATATCTGTCTATATATATATATATCTGTCTATATATATATATATATATATATATATCTATATCTGTCTATATATATATATATATATATATCTATATCTGTCTATATATATATATATATCTATATACACACACACACACATATATATAAAAATATACACACACACGCGCTGTATATATTTCTTTTATATTCTTGGATATATTTGCAATTATATATAGATTTACTTACAGGTAGATGATATGCACTATCCAGATAAACAACCAGCACTGCATTTGATTTGTTTGGGAGAATCTGCTTCATAGCAATATCCTATTGAAAACAAGATTTTTCCACTTGACATTAATCAAAAGTTATATTCCACTAACATGCAAGATTGTAAATGTGTACATTGGCATTGTTCAATTTTGATTCGATATTTCAAATTTCGTATTTTAATTACTTAGCATTTACTTAAAATGCAACAACAAATTTATTTATTTGTATATAGATCAGGGATTGATGTTTTGATACTAGGGTGAGAGCTCTTCTCCAAGCTCAAATGAAATAATATCATAAATACATGTATAAGTATGTTCAGCAGGTCTCTAAGTTATTTTTAGTTATGAATTGTAGTACATGGTGTATTAGAAGACAGGAGTGCGACCAAGTAAGTGTGACAGGAAAAGTATTATAAATACTTAATATTACTTAAATACTTAAGTATTATAAATACTTTTTAAAAGAAGTATTATAAAGTATTATGGATGCGCTATTTACACATTACTTCATAATGTTTGACACAAGAGATTGCAGATGCTGGAATCAGGAGCAACACACAAAAGGCTGGAGGAACTCAGCAGGTCAGGCAGCATCTATGGCGGGAAATGGACAGTCGACATTTCGGGTCAAGACCCTTCATTAGGGCTTTATAATATTTTATGATTTTCGAACAGAGCAGATAAAATGAAATTTGCCATGGCAATTTAGATCCATGCTATTAAAAACATACCACAGATTCATTTTCTTGATCAGTGTGCAAGGACAGCCATTCAAGTTTTAGATGTACTTTTCCATGGTCCACATCGCTCAGAGGAAACCACTGTTCAAAAGACAAGGAACATTTATGTGAGTTTAAGGCAGTGATAGTAGAAAACAGTCTTATAGAACCAAGAGCAAATAACAAGTTGCTGAAGGAATTCAGCGGGTGGAGCAGTATCTGTGGTGGGGGAGGAATTATCGATGTTTTGGGTCAAGACCCCGCATTCAGATTACAGTATCTGCAGTCTCTTGATTAAACCAAGAGAGTGCATGTACTGAATCTCTATTAAATATAGACTAGTCTTCATCCATGAGAACAATCATTTGTAAGGAAAATATCATACAGTACAGTAATTTATCTTGGCTAGCACATTGCTTTTGTTTTGAAAAACTGCACTTTGAATAATTGCAATAAAAAATTCTTACTTCTACTCCTCCGATGAAACATTAACTGCTTATTTGCCCTTGTTTGACCATAAAAATGAGATTTCTACCTCTTGCAAAGTGCAGAAAATTTAGCACAATTGGTTCTCAAAAGAAAGTGAAACCTTGTATAATTCTATTTATTTACTCATGATCATCATATGAGTTTCACTGGGAATTGTTTTCAAACTCCTTCTATCAGAACCTGATGGAATGGCCACTCTCTGTTATGGATCAACCAGTCGCTGTGTATTCTCTATCTAAACCAAAACATCAAGATTGTCGTTACTGGAGTCCTTACCTCTTCCACAAGTCTGTCTTTCATGACTTCACCAAGATCTATAACAAGGCTGTAAATCAAAATATAAAATAAATTACTATAGTCCAGAGTATATACATTGATTGATGTGTCTATGGTTTGAATTGGTGGAAATAACAACAGCCCAAAGCATCTTTAAGCGTATACTAATAAGCGCTCAATGTGGGGATAAATGCATCAGCCACCACAGTGCTCATGTAGTTTCTACAGTGGCTTCCTGACTACTACCTATTAACACATTTACTATCAGTGTGGATGGATATCGGGTTAAAATTAAAATGCTGACATCAGATAAAAGCATTTTGTGTGGATAGATGTCAGGATAATATTACTGCAAGAGAACTTGAGTGTAATTTCCCTCATACCCAAATAGTGTTTTGACATTCACTTTCAAGGTTCATACATGAAGAGTAGGTGGAAAATTTCCTCAAAAACAATGCAGTATTCTTCAGGATTCTCAGAGAAAGGTGACTGGTAGAGATGATGGAGAGGAGACACTGATGGTACAACAGATGTCAGGACATCTGGGAAATTTCCACCAAGGCCATAAATTAGAATGCCTCTGCAAATTATTAAGTCACCATTGTCAGGAGCTGCAGAAGATAAACTGTGATATTGTGAAATATTATGATTACACCTGACCTTCCCAGAAAGTCATCTTTATCTGGGTCTTCATCAAAAAGTTCCATTTCCAAATCTTGTCCAAAGGCCTCATGAACTACAGCCTAAAAATAAAAAGGTGAAAGAATTATGGGCCATCCCTCCTACTCAAGGAGTTTTTGTGTTCAGAATTCCAAGAGTTAAAGTAAAAATTAAGAACATCAAAACATGCCAACATGTTGCTGGGAAGAGGGATGGTAAATGAAGGGCAGTTGTAAATTTTAGAAAAATAAACTTACCTCATAAATTTCATACCATTCAGGATTTAAATTTCCTTTGATAGTTTTGCTGCGAAAAGTCTGTGTCCCAACTCGAATAATAGCATATGGATCAGACTTCCCTGGGACCATACCCATTAGGTATGTGTCTTTCCTTATTAAATTAGCAGCTTTGTTTAGATATATTCTCACAACACCCTGTAAAACAAAAAGGAGACTTCCAATGTCATGACATACAAATACAAATTATTTTTCTCCTTGCCACAATGCGACAAATGTTCAAATCCAATTCTTGTCCATCCCTGACGTTGTTGCAAATAGACCCAGTAGGCCCTTGAACATCAATAATTCTTCCTTCATTTTGAAAACCAAAACTAAAATTCACATTCTATCCTTGTTACTGTTACTCTAGAGTTCTTGTAGTAATTTAAACGATATAGATTCCACATCTGAAGAATCATTCAGAAGCAATAACATAGGACATTTTTTGAAATAAACATCCTTGAGTGGTAGCACTTAAATGTCAGTACAATAGATCTTCAATAATCCACTGTCCCATCGATCTGACATCCAGGAGGTTTGGCAGCTGGTTCACCACCAGTTTCCCCACAATCCCTTTAAACTCACCAGGATTCTGACCCCATGCTCCTTTTAAACTCACTGGGACCCTATTCCTTTTAAACTTACCAAAGCCCTGTTTCCCATTCTCCCTTTTAAATTCACCTGGTTCACTGAAAAATTTATTAAACTACCATGTGTCATCTAAAAATAAAGTGAAACTAAAGTTTGTTGGTGTATTAATGAAAGTCATATCCAAATTGGCCAGAGTCCCCAGGGTGCTGGATTATTGGAGGAGTTTTACTGTATTTCAAAGTTACATTTTAATCAAGGTTTTGAAGTGTAGGACACTTGTAACTATTCTATCCCATTCAACTACTTATAAATGCAGAAGTTTTTGAAATATTACAATTGTATTTGATTAGAATATAGTTTGTACAATTTAGCTAAGGGAAAGTATGTTGCAAATCCTTGCACTGTTGATACAGAGTTTCTTCACTCTTTGTGAAAAATTAGTGTGCTGAACTTATAAGTACCTTAGAGGTGACCCAAGAAGTTGACTCCTGTTATTTCCAATTGTGAAACAACTGAAGAGTTAAATCAATCAAAACTATTATGAGATGTTGGAAACCACAATAAAGATATTTTTAGCTCATTGACCAACATTTACATTAGTCTCAGAATACAATCTGCAGGCATATACAGACATGCTTTCAAAAATATTCAGTCCTGCATATAGGAATGGGGGTGGTTGTATGGCTGGCCGATGTCACCTGACCCCGTAAAAACCAAAAAAAACATTATTTTAGATTCTTTTAAAGAAATCTTTCAAATATGCAGATTGTGAAAGTAGACAAGCAAACTCTATTCATGAAGTGCACTCATCAATATTAATTACCTTTAACTACTTACATGTGGTAAAGGAAATCTTAGCTGAGAAACACTGACTTGATCAATCAATGGGCAGGTGTACCTATTAGGCAATACCAGGTATGAAGCAATAGTGTCGAGAATCTTTGTGTCTGACAACCCACTGAAAGGAAGAGAAATAGCATAATAGCAAAGCCATTGACCAATGATGTACTCTACTTGTTTCTTTAAATATGCTTAAAAATGTTTATTTTTGTTGTTATTGTTTGGGTAAATGGTTATTACAAATAATATCTACCATTCATACCAAAATCTTAAGAAGAATATAACTGAAGTAAAAGCAGAAAATCCTGGAATTAAAAGATTTTGGTATTTAGAAAGAACAAAATGGTACAAATTCCATTCGTTAGAATGTTCTGATAAAATGACTAAACCCTTAATGTTATCTTCTCTCTTTTCATATGCTCAAAATTAGATTTATTATCACTGACTTATATGATGTGAAATTTGTTGTTTTGTAGCAGCAGTACAGTGTAAAGACACAAAATTACTATAAAATAAATGGTTTGAAACAAAAGGATATGCTAATAGATTTTACACCTATTTTCCAAGAATTCTTGCGTTATTTCAGTTATGCAATAAGGGGCAAGATTATCATCTGTAGCAACTGTCTGAACATGGACTGAGGAATATCACAGAATATCGCAAAGATGCCTGTGATTATCTAGGGCAATACTAGTCATTGTACAGTTGGTGGCTGCTAGAGTGAAATCTGATCACAGTAGGCTCTTTGCCAGTAGGGAGACAGGAAATTTTGCAATGCAGCCAGTCAAATCCTGCAGTAAATGGAAGAATATTTTTAAAGAACCAACATTATGGAGTACCAGGTGACACTAAAGAAGAATCTAAAGAAGCAATTGCATACATTTTCAATACCATTAAGTGGAATAATTACAAAGGAAGCCATCTCAAGGGGCCAATAAAACAAAAAGGATTTTCAGGCTATGAAATTATCACTTGAATTGGCCGTTGACTGACTTGTACCAGGGCAGAGCACCATTTAGTCTAGAAAAGTATTTTATATTATGTGGTTTTATTTCCTCAGAATTCATTTCAATATTTATTGATTTTAATACAAGTTTAGAACTGGCATTGAGATAACCCACTCCAGCTAATTTTGGAGCAAATCTGAAATATGCGCTTGCTTTATGTTTATCAGTCTCTTGCATTATCATGGCTGCTTTCCAAACTAAACAGATTTCTTTTGTTAAAACTGGATAAGTAATGAAGTGCTCTCACTGGATTCAAGGACAAAAGAATTTGGTATTATAGACAGCTTTTCATCATTTCAAGGCACTCCAAAGTATTTTTATAGCCAACAAATTTTTTCTTTGAGATGTATAAGAAATGCAATAGCCAATTTGCACATAACAGGAATCCATAAGTAGTAATGTGATAATGACCATTTTTTATTTGAATTGGAGAGAAGTCAGTTTGCTGTCTTTCGAACAGCATGTTGACTTGCTGCCCAATGCTACCTAATATCAAATTTCCTTATGATACATATGGAATCCATTCGGCCCATCAAGTCCAGGTCAGCTTTCAGAACAATCACATTCCCCCACATCCTACTCTGTCACATATACCCATTAACACCCCACTGATTCTCTTACCATCTCTTACCACCTACTCACAATCAGGGCAACTTACAGCAACCAATTAACTTGACAACCATTCCACCTTGGCATGTAGGAGGAAAGCAGAACACCCAGACAAAGCCCATATGGTCACAGGGAGAACATCAAATCGAACCCAGTCTCTGGAGCTGTGAGACAAATACACTACCAGTAGCAATATAATGCTGCGTGTTAATTTTGAAAAGGTGATGATTTTTGGGAAAAAAATTAAACTTATTATGTGGGTAGTTTGGAACAAAAATATCCCCAAAACAAAAAGATAAATGGCTAGGCCACTCCTCCACATTTAATCTTTCATCAAACACTCAAAGTCTTCAGTGCTTCTGAATAACCCTTGCATTGAAATGACTGAAATATTCAAAAGCTATTAAAAGAATAAAACAATTTTTTTGGACGTGTCAGAGTCTTAAAAAATATCAGACAGAGGCCTTTCATACTTTTGCTGTACTTTTCAAAATAAATTTTAAACTTAATCCTTTGACTGCACTATTTGGGATTGTTGGAGAAAAAGATATAACTTTGAAGGCTTCTGATTTACATATTCTGGCTTTTATTTCTCTTATAGCCAGGAGAGCTGTATTGCTTAAATGGAAGGAAGTTACTCCACCTACCCATGCTCAATGCTTATGGGATGTTATGTCATACTTGAATCTAGAGAAGATTCACTGTTCAGTTTAAATGCAGATATTGGCTGACACGGTTACGTTTTTAAAAGTTTTTCCTTGTTGCTTTTTCCATCTAACAGCTTCAGGTTTTGGTAGTGGGAGTAGATTTTTTTTATAATAAACTATTTCAATGTTTTCTTTCTTTATTAACTAACTACTATATGTGATTATTAATTTAGAGTATTGTAATCTAAGTACGATTTAATACAACATATTCAGTAGTATTTTTATTCTCTTTCTTGATGCATGTACTCTATTTTTTTTCATGGATTCAATAAAATATTGTAAAGAGAAAAGAATAAAACAATTCAAAAAAGTAATTTAACTAATACTTAACTGGAATCCCCCACAACATTTCCTCTCCATTGAAATTAATGGACCAGCTGTTCAACACACAGATTCCATAGTGTGCATGCATGTCCCAGAAAATTTGGTTTAAGGCTCTTGCCTAATTATCAAATAAAAGGATATTCCAAATTGATGAATAAATATTTCTCATTTTGGTCAGCTGGTGGCAGCATCCACCACCCTGCATCAGTACAGTAGTCATTACCTCAACTCTAACAACATGGTAAATGATCCATTTTTCCAAATTAGCTAAAATGTTTGCTTTGCCAGTGAGTTTATCAACTGTTACCAAACGTGGCCAATTTCCATGAAGTTTTGGAACTGCTTCAAGTTATTTCAAGGATCTTCATACAAAATGAGAGAATAAGCTTTCACTCTATCAGGCAGAAGTGAATTCAAGCCCATCTTAAGAATTCAAACTAAAATTCAAGGAGCTTAGTGATGAAATAACAAGTGCATTGACTATAATATTCAAATGTTCATTGAAAACTGAAAGTCAATCAATAAACACTGATACTGATTGGAAAACTAAATGAAAATGAAAAAAAAACTACAGAAGCTGTAGATCCAAAGACAGAAAATTCTGGAAATACCCAGCAGGTCAGACGGCATATATGGGAAAATAAATAGAGTTAATGTTTCACCCTATCAGAGACATCCCTGCAGCTTAATAAACTTCTTTTATCTCCTTCCCAGTTCTGACAAGGGTCTTTAACCTGAGGTGTTAACTCTGTATCCTTATCCTAGAGATGTGGTCTGACCTGCAGGATATTTCCAACTTTTTCTAACTTGAAACTTAACCATTTCTTTCTGCATAAATTGCCCTCAATTCTTTGCAGCATTTTGTTTATAAACCGGAACAAGTTTCATTTCATCAGCGTGAGCTGGCCTGGAGTTCAAACAACCAAGTACTAGAAACTGAACAATAAAGTACTTGGGGCAATACTTGGGGAATGGCTTGAATCCAGATCAGAGTAAAGATGTGAAAGTGAACTCTAATTTTCCAATGCAATAGAAAAAAGCCAAGTAATTAATGGCCAGTTAGCCTTTTACTGCTAGTAGGTTAACTGCTAAAGGTCATCAATTAACTTTTAAAATGCTTTAGATTAAGCAGATATGGTTGGTTTGGAGTTGTCTTATTCAATTTCTTTAAGAAAATAACTAAAAACATGAATAAAAATGTAGCAGATGTCAAAGCTCTATACTTGGACTTTTAAAGAAGTTTGAGAAGATTTATTTCTTATATTCTATGGTACCTCCAGCTCATGCTGACATGAATTGCACAACATTATGATAATGATATGTAACATGAAGATTTCTACTTTCACTGGCTAGGCAGTAACTTGTTGGAATGGATCGCCTGCCTGTTATGGAACCTCCCTGATTTCATTCTATGCAGTGAAGACAAAATCAATACAACATGGTGATGAAAGAAAAGTGGAAACCTGGAGAAATAAATAGAAAAGCAGAGTGGGTGCTTCGCAGATGGACAAAAGATAGTCAATGGTCCAGGGAACAAGGTGTATAAAAATGATGAGAGGCCCAGACAAGGTGAACAGAAAGGATTCATACTTTTTGGATAAAAAAATTGAAAACACAGAAGGATTAGAGAGTCATGGAGTTGTACAGCACAGAAACAGGGCTCTTGGCCCATTATGACCTTTGACATGTGCTACATTTTCTTTATTTATAGTTTTGCCCATCTGCATTAATTCCATTTGTCCCCATTATGACAATGTGCTTCTACGCCTTGCCTATTTAAGCACCTGTCTAAATGCCTTTAAAATGCAGTCATTGTATCAGATTCCACCACCTCCTCTGTCAGTGCCTTCTAGATATTATCTGCTCTTTGTGTAAAAACTTAACCCTCAGATCCCCTCTAAAACACCTTCCTGTTACCTTAACCCTATGCCATCTTGCTTTTGATATCCCTACCACAGGAAAAAGATATTGACTATCTACCCTAGCTATGCCTCTCATGATCTTGTATATTTCTATGCCACCAGCCTCCTACACTCCAGGGAAAACAAGCCAGCCCATCCAATCTATTCCTAAAGCTAAAATCCTCTAATCCAGACAACACCCCATATAACCTCCTCTGCACTCTTTCCAGCACAATCACACCCTTCCTATACTGTGGCGACCAGAACTGAACACAATACTCCGTGCAGCCTAACCAGTTTTTGTTTAGCAAAGAGAGGCAAGAGAAAATATTTTCACCCAAACCATGACAAAGGTCTGGACTCGCACGCATTTAGGATGGTAGAGGCAGAAATCCACTTCACACTTAAATATGACCCGGATGACTTAATGTGCTGCAACCTACAAGGCTGTGGATTGAATGGCAGGAATGTGCGATAAGTTCTTAGTTTAGCTGCTTGGACACCATGAGCTGAATGACCCCCATATGTGTGCCATAAACTATCTGATTCTATGTTTAGGGTTGACATAAAAACATTGACTGGAAGGGATGAACATATTTTACTCATACCAACTGGTTCTTAAAATGGAATTGTTTTATCAGAGGTAGCTATCATCAAGCTATCAATCACAATGGGGTGGGTTTGAATAACTTTCCTACTCATTTTAAGTGCATGGAAAAGTAGGGAAACATGGCTTGTTTTTCTGTGGAACTTCAAGCTATTCAACACTGCCACCAAATCAATTGGTAAACAAATTAGTGAAAAAACAGAATGAATTTTTTTGGCCAACCCAAATTTCTAAAGCGTAATTTTTTAAAAAAAATGGATGAGCAATTAAAATTAATTATTTGAATCCTGCCACTGGTTAAAGTTTTGGGGTAAAATTAGTCACTTTTTGGCCAAGACCTCAGTGGGACAAAGCATCTTGATCAAATGCCTGGGTAAATAGACCATGGCACAACAGTGAACAGAATTCAACTTTCTAAAAAAAAATAGCTGTAGCACATAAAGCAAAGGAAAGTGGAATTCTGTACCTGATCCTGGCTGTTTATTGTCTTTGCAATTATTACAGCTATCATACCATGCCACGTCGAAAAACTACATCTTTAAACAATGTTTTAAGATAATTGCAATTCTAATATTTGTAATGCACATAACTTTTTCCACAGTCTGTGAAGTATTGTACTTAATTTGAAAACCTGGGATGTAATGCTTTGTGCTATTGTATAAGCACTTGTACATACAGTTTGATAACCACAGATTGCAGCTGAAGTGTGCACTGCTTATGAATTTGAGTTAATTTAACTCAATAGAATGTGAGACACAAATCAAATCACAAAGTTTCAATACATTGGCTATTGGTACTATGTGCATTGTTGAACATTTGTTTCCTCTGAGTAATCTTATTATTTGTTGCATTTCATAAAAGAACATTGTAAATAATAGTCTCTGCAGAATATTACTCAAAAGCTCAGAAAAACTTCATGAATACTTTACCAGTCAGCCATTATGTTTTCCCCCAAACACTTGGGTTTCCAATTTTAAGGCACTCAACAGAGCACTTTGTTGTATGGTCTGATAAGGAGTACATGTTTACTTCATACTAAGCAAATTAGAATAAATGCAAACATAATAAAAAGGAATAAGGCATCACAGAGCAGCAACGATCATTATTGAACATTTTTCCGAAAACATATTTTTGACTGCTAACCACATGATGATGATTGGATGCTGTGGGTAGAATTTCTATTTAGTTGTGCAAGTTTATCTATTGTGATTTGCATGAGAACAGCATAACCAAGAGATTAGAAAAGTTCAATTTACATGCAGTGATGCAATTTATATTTGCCATGTTGGTTCACTAGACATCAGGACAAAACCCAGCCCTGTTCATAAAACCAGCCACAGCCCCAGAATAAATTGCTCACCTTTGGGATTTTCTGCCAACTATGTACATTTGCATGTCTTCATGATGCTCTAAAATTAAAATGCCTCTCTTTCAACATGGGTAGGCCAATAAAAGTGGTTTAAAGGATTTTGAATGCATATTGTAGACTTTTTCTTTTACTATACTGGCAACTGTCCAGCAAGTTTTTCTATACATTTAAAAATGGGTAATATCATATTAACCTTTGTGCTACAGCATATTTTCAGTTTTTTTTAAATCAAACTGCAAAATAGCTTCCACTCTTAACTATATCAGGCTTTTGTCCCCTCCAAACCAAAACATCATTTTAATGCATGTAATCTACCATAATGACTCATTTTATCAAATTTTGAATTTGACAATATGCAAACTTGGTTGATTACAAACAAGAAGAAATAAAACTCCAACTTTGGAGTAAAACTGCAGATACTGGAAACCAAAAAACAAAAACAGAAAATGTTGAAAGTACTCAGCAAGTCAAGTAGGTTCAGTGGGTAGAGAAACAGTTGATATTTCAGGTCAACGATAGGGTGAAAAAACAAGTTGCCAAAACCAGCAGTTTGTACACGCCTGAATCAGAAACCTTATCTCAATTAGTTATTTGAATTAGATGACAGGAGTCAATTGGAGAGAAATCATAGATCATGTGGGGTAATGGCTCTGTAGAAATAATGCACAACAGAACTCCATTCAAATTCATTATGTGCTAATATAAATACAGCAAAGCAATATAAACATGTTAGCAGTGACTAATATAATAGCCACATTAAATAGTACCTTTTGGAATTGATGCTGACATATTACCCAATTCCCACACTGCCATCTAGTTCATATTGATATGGTTGAGATATCTGTGAACTAAGTTGTCCAAAAATGGAACTGTTACAACACAGGAGGCATATATGCTGCCCAGTGAGTCTGCGCTGACACTTTTAGTGATGCATTCAGTCCCATCTGTCTGCTCTTTCCTCATGCAAGTCTTTTACCTTTAAATATATATCCCATACCCTTTTGAAAGCTGAAGCTAAATATGGATGTGCCTTACATCCATCAGTGCATTCCAAATCATTCCAAGTCAATCCAGAGCAATGCTGAACGTTTTTGCAATTTTCAACGCAAGTCTTCTGATCAATGACACGCCAACAAATGGGAACAGTGCACCTAATCCAAACCTTTTAAAATGTGATATACCCTGATCAAGCTTTCAATGCCCTTGTGAGAGCAACCCCAGATTTTTTCTGTTCACCCTCATAACTGAGATTCCTCATCCCTGGAAACATTCTAGTAAACTTTTTCCCTGTGGCCTTCACCACAATACTCCAGAGTCACTGTCATAAAGTCGTATAGCACAGAAATGGGCCCTTTGATTCATCATGTCAATGCTGACCTTTTTGCCCATTTACATTAAGCCCATTTACCTGAAGTAGGTCCACATCCTTCTATGCCTTGCCTACTTAAGTGTCTATCTTGGGAAAGAGGCAACTTAATCATGGACCCCTCCCAACCAGATCATTCTCTCTTCTACTTCTGCTGTTCATGCTGAAGGTACAAAAGTTTGGGAACACATGCCACAAGGCTCAAGGACAGCTTCTATTCTGCTATTACAAGACTCTAGATGGACCTCTTATATGCTAAAGGTGAACTTTTGATCTTGTATCTCTTCTAGTTGATGCCTAACGTTTGTTTTATAGTAGGTCAGCATACCTTACTTTGCTTTTCCATTCTCTGAATCCATTAATGAAGCCTTGGATCCCAAATGCTTTATTGCTTGCCACCTTGAAAAATTGGTCCAATGCCACCTTGAAAAATTGATGCACATATACACCCTGGTCCCTCTATTCTTGCACCCATTTTAAAATTGTACAATTCAGTCCATATCATCAATCCCGGGTCTTCCTACCGAAATATATCACTTGCACTTTATCAGTCTCTGTCTTCCTGAGGTATACTGCTATTTCCTTTAACTGCTTATCACACATCTAAGGTGCAGCATCTGCAAAATTTTGATATTTTATTCTGTACACCCATGTTACTCGCAAACATCAAAAATAGCAATCAAAATATTATCTTTCCTTTCTCATTTAAGATATAGTAACTATCAGCAATTTAAATGTCTACGTAACTAGATTGATCTCCAGTTAGTGAAATGAAACAATTTCAGTTTGCCCTTGCTCTCCCAGCAAACCTACAGTGCTCATAGCTCAAGTAAGTTTAAGCAGTATTCTATAGGCACTCCAAGAGCACTATAGATGCACTTTAGATCCTGTGCATTGGAGCCTCCATACCAGGCGGTGATGCTAACAGTCAGAATGCTCTCCACCATACATCTGTAGAAATTTGCAAGAGTCTTTGGTGACATACTAAATCTTCTCAAACTCCCAAAGAAGTAGAGCCACTGATGAGCCTTCTTCGTGATTGCATCAATGTGTTGGACCCAAGGTAGATCCTCTGAGATGTTGACGTCCCGGAACTTGAAGCTGCTCACCCTTTCCACTGCTGACCCCTCAATGAGGACTGGTGTGTGTTCTCCTAACCTCTTCTTCCTGAAGTTCACAATCAATTCCTTGGTCTTGCTGATGTTGAGCGTGAGGTTTAGTGTTGCGACACCACTCAACCAGCCCATCTGTCTCACTCCTGTACGCCTCCTCATCGCCATCTGAGATTCTGCCAAAACAGTGGTGTCATTGACGAATTTATAGATGGCATTTGAGCTGTGCCTAGCCACACAGTCATGAGTGTAGAGAGTAGAGCAGTGGGTTAAGCACGCATCCTTGAGGTGCGCCTATGTTGATTGTCAGTGAGGAGGAGACGTTACTACTGATCCGCACTGACTGTGGTCTCCTGATAAGGAAATTGAGAATCCAGTTGCAGAGGGAGGTACAGAGGTCCAGGTTTTGAAGCTTGTTGATTACTACTGAGGGGATGAAGGTGTTGAATGCTGAGCTGTAATCGATAAACAGTTGCTTAACATACGTTTTGCTGTTGTCTAGGTGCTCCAAAGCTGAGTGGAGAGCCAGTGAGATTGTGTCCTCTGTAGACCTGTTGTGGCGGTAGGCAAATTGCAGTGGGTCTAGGTCATTGCTCAGGCAGGAGTAAATTCTAGCCATGACCAACCTCTCAAAGCACTTCATTATAGTAGATGTGAGTGCTACCGGGTGATAGTCATTGTGGCAGCTCACCCTGCTCTTCTTGGGCACTGGTATTATTGATGCCCTTTTGAAGCAGGAGGGAACCTCTGACTGCAGAAGTGTGAGATGTCCTTGAAAACTCCAGCCAGTCAGCACAGATTCTCAGTACTCTGCCAGGTACACTGTTGGGGCCTGACACCTTGCGAGGGTTTACCCTCTTGATGGATGTTTGAAGACAGTAAATCACCCAACTCAAAAACATCAAAAAAATTATTGTGGGAAAAGGAGAAAGCTGTACTTGGCTCATTTCAATGAGCATCAGATAATAAACAATAAGTCCTGCTTACATTACCTCCCAGTGATTAATTAGTTCACTGAAACATTGACCGCATGGAGCATTTCCTTTGCATATCATGTAGCTAAATCATAAACACGTTTCTAAAGACTATAAACTTTATAAAAGATGCAAATTTGGCACACAAAGCCTGCCATGTCACAAGTAAGTAACTGAGGTTTTATCTATCAGTGCCAAAATATTATCTGTTGTTCCCACTGAACATAGCCTTCCCACTTGAGAAACAATAAATCTGTCAACAGTTGAATTCTACCTTAAATAGACTTCATGATTAGGATTTGCTGCATAACACAATTAAGAATTAAACCATTATTAAAAAAGATTGAAATTTAATGACAGAAAAACCATGCTTTACAAAAAGTGTGTAATTTATAACAGGGAAATGTATGACTTGTAAAAGCTTTAAAAAAACAAAGGATCAAAGGAAACATAAATATCTGTCATTACTATACTGGTGCACACTAGATTTCAGAAAAGACTGCATTGCCTACTTACGATAAGCAGATTTTTAAATTAGACCATTTCCATTGGCAATTTTACATGCAAGACACAAGAAAGAAAGTAAGAGGTCCCAGACCACAACCCTGAATTGTGTACATTTTCTTGAGTAATTGTTACTATTACTCAAATGCAACAATCTTCATATATAAAGGTGGACTGATGTCAATATCCCTTTGTTGAAGCATGTTAGAAAGAACAGCAATATAACTACTCTTTGCACAATACATAATAATTAAATTAGTTATGTATTGTGGCAAAGGTTAGGAATAATGCTGAATTATATTTGAAGGAACTTTTTGAAAAATAATTATGACAGTTGCTTTTACAACAGGTTAGCAGTCATTAAATTTATGGTTACAGCTATCAGCTAATAGAGGTTTCTTGCCACTGTAAGAAATGGAACAGAACCAGAGTTTTAATTGATTTTTTCATTCATTCCTGTTTTTTTTTTAAAGAAAATGATAAATATTTAAGAGACTACCTTCTGAACAGAAAGTCGACAGTAAACTGTGATTGAAACGACAATCATCTCCAGAAGTAGTTATGGATCACGTTGTCCAGATCCCTTTCTACTTTATTGCTAAATTCAAAATCTTCCAGGGCAAATGGACTGCACAATAGCATGTTCTTTATTGCTTATATTAACAAATGCTCCTCGATCTACTTAAGAGTGTAATCAAGCTGGCTTGATTTGATTAATGTATCTGAAAAATAGCTTATCACAATAAAAGGAAACATGTAGGTGTCTGGTTCACCTGGTATGAGTAATGTCATTTTAAATAACTGAAAGTGACTAAAAAAAAAATCGATACAGTTCATACCAGTTTAATTGAGTTCATGTCAGTTTCTTGACATTAGTAAATAAATAGAAAATATTGTTTAATATTTAAAAACTTTCAAAGCCTGCTACTGATGCCTTTACATGTTAAATAATGATACATTCATTTGATGAGTCTCTTGAAGGACCCACAGATGGTTTAACAGTGGAAACTCATCATGCTCATTATTTTGAGGGGGCAAGGCTAGTTTCCAGCACCACATTTTAAAGCAACATGGAAGATTTTGTAAAATCTTCTGTATGTAATTTCCACTTAAAATTCCTCTGTACCTTACTTTAGTGTTCTGATTTTGGGCAGAAGGTGACATAGAACTTACACGTTTTGTTTACCTAAATAAGAATATTGCAAAAAGCATGATTTTCATGCAAGGTATCAGAATCCCTGGAATTGACATGAAGCAGGCCATTTCAGCTGTAAAGTTATCAGTTCACCCATTACACAGAGCAAATACACAGGAGTATGTTACAAACTGTGCAATTCAATTGATGATGCATTTGAATTCAAAACATTCATCCAAATTCTATGTAGAAAATTAGGAAAGTCAGATTTTTGAGATAATATTAAAGCCATTGAACAAAGTAGCTGATACTATAGTCATCTTTTGAAGTTCTGCTCAAGAGTTGGAGTAAAATTTTACCATCATCTTGTTAGAACAAGATCGAATGCAATGAATCCATTTAAGAGTATGGTTCTACATCTTACACAAATTAAAAATAAATTTTCTCGTTCATTAAATTCAGCAAAATTGTATATATTATAAGGATTCACAGAGGATAGAGGGTAGTGGTGAAGGGGTGTTTTTCTAACTGGAGGTCTGTGACCAGTGGTGTTCTGTAACGATCAGTGCTGGGAACTCTGCAATAGGTGGTCTGATTAGTAAGTTTGCAGATGACATGAAAATTGGTGGGAGTTGTGGATAGTGAGGAAGATTGTCAAACAATATGGCTAGAAATGGATTAGTTAGAAACTAGGAAAGAGAAATGGCAGATGGATTTTAATCTTTACAAATGTGAGGAAAGTGTACAGTAAATGGCAGGAACCTTAGGAACATTGATGTACAGAGCGACCTTGGAGTGAAAGTCCATAGCTCCTTGAAATCAGCAACACCAGGTAGATAGGATGGTAAAGGACGTGTACAGCATGCTTGCCTTTATTGGTCGGGGTACTGAATATAATAGTTGGCAAGTCATGCTGCAGCTTTATAAAGCTTTGGTTAGGACACATTTGGAGTATTCAGTGCAGTTCTGGTTACCACATTATAGGAAGGACGTGCAGCAGTTTTTCACCAGGATGTTACCCGGATTGGAGTACAAGGAGAGGTTGGACAAACTTGGACGGTTTTGTCTGGAGCGTCAGAGGCTGAGGGGCGACCTGATAGAAATAGATAAAATTATGAGAGGCATAAATAGGGTAGATAGTCAGAGTCTTTTTCCCCGGGATGGGGATCTCAAATATTAGAGGCCATAGGTTTAAGGTGAGAGTGGGAAAGTTGAAAGGAGATGTGCGAGGCCAGTTTACACACACAGTGGTAACTCTGTCAGGGGAGGTGGTAGAAGCAACGTTTAAGAATCATTTAGACAGACGCATGAACAGGTAGGGAATAGAGAGATACACAGGCCACGTGCAGGCAGATGGGATTAGTTACATTATCATCATGGTTGGTGCAGACATGGTGGGCCGAAGCTACTGTTCCTGTGCTGTACTGCTCTAATGTTCTATGTAGAGGAATCTTGTTCTGAGCCATTGATACCATGGGTCTTATTTATTTATGAACCCTTGAGTGATACAAGGCTAATCTATGATCTGCAAGTATACCAGTATACATCAGACCGCTGCCTTGGCTGTATAAAAGGGAACTACTGTATATGCAGAATTATTCAATGATACATTGTTCTTTCAGTTCACTGTAAAGCAAATATCTAAATCAGTTCTCTCTCAAAATTAGATGTGCAATTATACTTACTTGAGTCCAGGAATATCCAGTATATTGGTTAGTCCTGTCCAGTTGATTTCCAGCACCTGATGTGAAACAGAACATACTTTTGGTTCCACCAAGGATTATATCTTCACATTTTTACATTCACGTTTCAGCTTGAAACATTTTGAAATAACATTGGCCATATATGAAAAATAGGGCATCTTTACCACAAAATCATAAGTAGAAAAATATATTTAACTGAATCAGGACATTGCTCCCCACTCTGTCATGGGACCTATTTGATACTTCATTTAAGAAGAAGATTTCCCTTGCTCCCATTTCCAGTAGGATAGTTGCTCTTTCTGAAATTTATCTCTATTAATCCGCATTCAGACAGAAAAATATGGGCAGATTATAAGGAAAGTGAGAATAAGTAATGACAAAAAAATCAAATCATCTCTGGAACTGCAAGCCCAGAACCAGAACCTGGACAGAGCACAGGGTGGTCTGCAAAATGGTGGCCTCTTCTACACTGGTGAAACCAAGTGTAGATTAGGCAACCATTTTGCAGAGCACCTGCACACTGTCTACAATGGTCACCTTGAGCTTCCTATTGCATGTCATTTTAACTCTCTTTCTCACTCCCACACTGACCCGTTGGTCCTCAGCCTTCACCAAACAGAGGCCAAACACAAATTGGAAGAACATAATCTCATTCCGCTTTGGTGGTTTACAACCAATGGTATGAACACTGAATTTTCCTCCCACACACCTTCCCCACACGCTTACCTGTGCACCTTTCCCATTTCCTTCCAACCCGTTTCCATTTGCACATCATCCCTTCCGCACCTGGTTCCACCTATCACCTACCAGCCTCTATCCCACACAACCCCATCCCTTCCCCACCCCTCACCATCCTGTACTACTAGATAGTGGCAATCTTTCCTCTTCCCTCTCAGTCCTGGTGCAGGTTCTTGACCTGAAATGTCTCCAGAGATGCTATTTGACCCACAGAGTTCTTCCTGCGTTCTGCTTTTTGCAACAGCAAATGCCGTCGCTTTGCTATAACCACCAAATATAGGCCAATGAATCATTAAAGCACAGATTCAACCTCAGTAACCTGCATCTGTGCAGTGACATAAGTGCAGGAAATAAATATAGGGTGCTTTACTGCAGAAACACATAAAAAGTATATTGCCATGCAACTCAGGAGATGTTGTGAGGTGACAGAAAACTGGAATGACAAGTTTACAGTCAATTCACCTTTTTGTTTTAAAAAGAAAGGTGGAGCTCTGCTAACACAGCAGCCAGGAAGTGGGAAGGTGATATTATAGCATGATTTTGTAGTACTAATTTCAGCTGAAGGCAGCATTAATTATCATATCTTGGCAAATACCATTTCAAAAATAGGTAAATATGATTATAAAAGGGCAGGGCATAAAATGCAACACCCTGTACTTCTGAGATGTGGCAAGAAGACAGAATACTTTATTGCTATCTTAAGTGCTACACGTGCACTCATGGCTCATGGTTGAAGGTGGATCCCATCGTATGTGTAGCCTACATGGAAGATTAAAATGTAACTGATGGAAACCGCACTGGATAGCCAAAGAAAGCCTATCTACAAGGAGATACCTGGATGTGCTGCTATAGATATAGCAAAGGAACAACACGTTACTTCAAACTGCTATTATAAATAACCCTTAATATCAATTCATAAGTGATGATATCAATTCATAATCGAACATATTAATGCATTTAATAAATATTGTATTTCTTTATTTGAGTCCCTCATCATTTGGGGAAAGTTCAGAGGGCTCCCTTCAGCAAAAACAAAATCACCTGAAGTTATTTTGTGATGAAGTAAATAATAGTCACTACTGAAACCATCATTAATCACTACTTACAGTAACTTGACTTCAAAGGTATGGCACAATTTTAATAAAAGAACCACTTTATGCTAGAATATTAAAAAGGTAAAACCAAATGAAATAAGTTGCAAAAGCATCATACTGGTCGGCGAAGGAAGAACAAAGTCACAGCTCCAACCAGAGGCATCTGACTGGAGAGAGGTTCTAGGATCACTCGGAGTGTGCCGTGTAGCTGTAACAGAAACACATGTATTAACAAGTGCCAGCTTTAAGAAATGTTACTTTCTCATTGATAATAAAATGAAAGCTTGCAAGCATGCTAAACAAAGCAGTCCAACAAATCAACAATTAGAGATGGTAGGATTTGATAAATTTCACTACATGGAATAGGAATTTCAATATGCTACTCTACTTGTTCAAATCTCTCTCAAGACTGCACAAATGGAGTAATTCTACATTAAGGAATAATAAATCTGTTTATATTAAGAGAGGCAGCTAAGTTCTGTTATCAAAAATCGTACCATGATGACATTAAAGTAGCAATTAAAAATATTATACCTCTAATAATAATCTTTTGCAAACAAGTGAAACACTGCCAATTATACATTTATTGGGAACAGTCTAATGGCAGACTGTTCTCCTGGCACAATGACTGGCGTAGAGGAAATACTGGCCAAGATTTTATAGCAAACTATGCAGAGTTCCACTTGTTAGTACTTCCCCATCAACCAGTGCCAGCAATTTTAGAAATTCCAGACACGTGTGAACACAGATGTCCTAAATGTGCTGATGACTATTTTCTCTTTTTTCTCCCCACTATGCACCAACACTCAACTCCTCATGGAATCCAGCATGGGATTATGAAGTTGCAGAAATTCCCTGTCATTTGGTGCGGAATGTGTTTGAACAACATGGCAAGTACACATAAAATATGACTTTATTTTTGCGAATTATGTTGTGAACTCAGAGTCAGAGTCATGCAGCTTGGAAGCAGGTCCACTATATCCATTCTGACCATCAACAGCTAGTTACACCAACCCTACACTAATCCCATTGACAGTGGTTAAGTTTGTGGGCTTGTAGCCTGTAGTGGGCAATCCTTTCTTTGTTCACCACCCACTTCGCTCTCATGATGACAATTACATTGTGACATACAGAGCCTTGCAGATGAGCATCAGACTCATTTTCATAAAGATTCCACCGGAGCAATGGGCAAAATGCATTTGTATATATTGTGTCAGCAGTAAGTTTGGGCAGTTCACTACAAAGCAATCTCTAGTCATCATTACTTAGCCTGATGTTTTCTTTGTATTTTTTATGAACTGTACTTTTGGTGGGAATTATTAACAAGTGGAACTCTGCACAGTGGTTCCCTTCAAACAAAGAAGGCATTTTATAATTTGATTTGTTAATTCTATTTACCCCAATATCTCCTTGGGGCAAACAGAAAAGCACCTGTGGAGAGAACAACAGTTACATTCTCAGATCAACTTCAAAACTTCTGGTGAATGATAAAGGTTAGAAGCTTCTGATGTTCTGAGCAAGGATCTTTGACAGAAAACATTAATTCTGTTTTCCTTTCCACAGATGTTACCTGACCTGCTGAATGTTTCTGGCATTTTCAAATTCAGATTTCTACCATAGAGTGAAATCAAAAAGAAATCTGTCAAAGTGTTAACTTTGCGATCTCAATATTTACAGGATGGTTTGAGGGAGTAGTAGTGCATGCGAGGTGGGGAAATCCAGAAAATCAGGAAAGCAGACATTGACAGCAAAGGCTGGGCAGGAAAGTGAGTCACATTTAGGGACTCTTGCTGATGCCCTGGCAATTGGAAAAGATTGAGGCATGGGGTGGGTGGCTTGGTATGCAGCAACAAGGTGGTGAAGGAAAGATGGGGTCATAACCTAGGAGGGAAATCAGGTGAGCTGGAAGAGTGCAGAGATTTCCCAGTGGGATGGGATTGAGTGTGAAAAATCAGCAATGTACAGGCCAAAGAATTTCCAATAGATGATTGGTCCAAAAGGTCCAAAACTACTCCTATGATACAAGAACAGCTTAAAACCTTCTACCCGCTTCCCTTTAGTCATGCATTTCTAAGAAATGGAAAGCCTACATAGTGACCAATAATTTTAATAGTTTATTTAAATTATTGGACACCAGCAAACCCATTGTGGTCAAATCATTCACAGTGAGTTGCTGTTGGATTTCTCTTATTTACCAGGTTATCTGTCCCAAATCCTCTTAGGTTCATTCATAGACTTTAATATTCCCTCCTGTATGTTTTCTTTCTACAATTCCTACCTGACTTGCTGAATGCTTTAGTTCTTGTATCAATAAAATTAACATTGCTTTTGTAGTTTAACCAGTGTTCTGCGGAAGGTGTACACTAATTCAGCAAAGGGATGGTCTCAGAATATAACATTAAAATGTATAAACAGAGTGCACAGAGGACTGAAAATAACAGTAGAATTAGGAATACTGCAGAATTAGTTGGATCACACAGAAGACAAGTAGATCAAATTTACACTTCAAGTGTGTAAATACACAAAGTGTGACAAATGCAGTAGGAGAGCAGCAGATGCAAACAACCACATGGGTATTTAACGTGCTGGTTCAATTGATCTGATTCAAGGAAAATATGCAGGGCAAAGAAAGACTTACAAGACTTACTTAAGGCAGGCATGGTAGAGTAGCGCTTAGCGTAACGCTATTACAGTGCCAGTGACTCGCGCTCAATTCCAGCCGCCGTCTGTAAGGAGTTTGTATGTTCTCCCCATGACTACGTGGGTTTCCTCCGGGTGCTCCGGTTTCCTCCCACATTCCAAAGACATACAGGTTAGGAAGTTGTGGGCATGCTACGTTGGTGCCGGAAGCGTGGCGACACTTGCCGGCTGCCCCCAGAACACTTTACGCAAAAAGATGTATTTCACTGTGTGTTTCGATGTACATGTGACTAATAAAGATATCTCATCTCTCTCATCATTCTTTTTTTTAGTGCTATTCACAACCTTGGGAGATCCCAAAGGGCTTGACAGCCAAGGGATCAAAGATGGAATTTATATTGCTGTGGTTGACAAACCAATGAAGGACTTATTATGCAATGTGGTGCATTTTATGGGCTGCCAAACAGTAAACAGGAGTTAGAGAAGAAAATCTATAAAATTTGAGGAACACAAAAGCTACATAGTGGTAACAGGAAAACCTACCCTAACACTGCATGGAGCAATGAGCAGGATGGGGAGGAGGAATTGCTTAAGTGTGTTCAGGAGAATTTTCTTGATCAGTATGTTTCCGGCCTAAAGAATGAAGAAGCTCCTCTGGATTGGTTTATTGGTCTATTATTATTGTCATCTAATCCTGAGGAATGAGTAATCCTAGGAGAATGGTGATGGAGGTTACAAGGTCTCGATTAGTTTATGAAGTAGTTGTTAAATGGGAAGGGGTAATTTTAGGAAAATCTGCTGAAGCTTTGTCTCGGTAAACTAGAGTGTAGGACAGGCAGGCAGAAATGAAACATACCCAAAAGGCCTTGAAATTAATTATTCGGGTACAGCCCAGGTATAATCCTGAAGGTGGGGGTGAGGGGAGGGGGGAAAACTATTATCTCCTGATGAAGGATGCAGGGAAAGGGTCACAGTGGTATAGTAGTTGGTGCTGCTGCCTCACAGCTCCAAGGACCCAGGTTTGATCCTGACCTCAGTTGCTGCCTATGTGAAGTTTGTACGTTCTCCCCGTGACTCTGTGGGTTTCTTCTGGTTGCTCTTGTTTATTCCCACATCTCAAAAGATGTGCTGAGAGGTGAAGTGGCTATTGTAAATTGCCCCCCTACCAAAGGTAATTCGCAAAAGAATCAAAGGGGAATTGATGGGTATGTGGGAGAGAATAAGTTTGATAAGAAATATCTTTATTAGTCACATGTACATTGAAACACACAGTGAAATACATCTTTTGTGCAGTGTGCTGGGGGCAGCCCCCAAGTGTCACCATGCTTCCAGCGCCAACATAGCATGCCCACAACTTCCTAACCCGTATGTCTTTGGAATGTGGGAGGAAATTGGAGCACCCGGAGGAAACCCACGCAGACACGGGGAGAACGTATAAATTCCTTATAGACAGTGGCCGGAATTGAACCCAGGTCACTGGCGCTGTAATAGTATTACGCTAACCACTACACTACCTTGCCTGCCATAAGTTACAGTGGTACAGGGAAATAAGGAGTGGGAATGGGATCAGTGGGATTGTGCTGTTGGGAGCTCTTCTCCTCTGTGTTGTAATTAAGGAAATATGATGCGTTATTGATGTCAATTTGACTCCACCATGGGAAATCAGAACAGAAATAAAATAAACAGAGGAATACTAGAAAACATTATAAAAGGGGCAAAAAGACAATACAAGAATATTTTGGAGGCTAACATAAACATTTTGCTAAAGGCATACAAATTCCAAATGGCTTGGCAGAGCAGGAGATGTCATCTATGAGTAGAAGCAGAATGCAAAATCAAGTCACAAAATGAATACATTGTATCAGAGCCTATTAAGGAACAAGACACCTTAAAACCAATGAGGTACTTGCTGGGTACAAGATAAGATCAAAGTACAGGCAGCGTCCCATGTTATGGGGATGTGGGGGGGTGGAGATGGGTTGTATCCCTAGAAAACTGTATCGCTACTTTCCATAAGGCAAAGCTGTATCTTCTGTGCAAGCATCAAGAAACAAGAGTTGAAAAAAAATGTTGATTTATTTACTTTTTGCCCCTCCCACACACACAAAAAATCCTTGAGAGTGAATTTTATTCCGTATATCAAATTTTGTGGGTAGTAATTTGTGAATTCAATAAGGGTGAATTTCCATAACTCAAATGCCCGTAATGCAGGGGTTGCATCTATATATAAAAGAAGTTACTCGAAAAATAGAGAGGTCACCAGATCCAGATGCATACAGATACATCCAAGGCTGCTGAGAAAAGGCGAGAAATCATGGAGATGCCAACCACAGTTTTAGTTACAATTCATGAGGGATGATTGTAAATGTTAATTTGCAAAGTGAAGGATAAACCTCTAAGTCAGTTTAAGTTAAGCTTTAGAAACAATATTCCAGAAGAAAATTATCACATGGAGTTATAAAGGACAGCCATCAGAAATGCCAAGGGCAAAAGTCATTTTGATCAATCTTTCTGAATTATTGAGATCAAGTAAAAAAGAAGGCGATTGATGATAGCACAGGACATGTTTATACAGAAGAAACAGGAAGCCAAACATTTCAAGTCTGATCCTCCAAATCAAGTTTCCTGGCCATTCCCCATTCAGCTTTTCCCTTGGTGTGTAAAATCTACTGCTCTCAGACTGGAATGCATGTGGTGAGTGAATATTCAGAACTTTTTGCAGCAGAGAATTTGCAACCATTTGAATAAAGAATTACACTTCATCTCAGGCTGAAAAGGCTAACATTTTATCGAGACTATCCAGATCAGAATCCTGCACGTTTTAGTGAAATCACCTCTCATCATCTAACTCCAGTGAGTAGAGGCTCTCTAACTCGTGGGTCAGAGAGCAGGGGACAGAGCACCTTATAAAAGGACATTATCTGGCATACTTGAGTGGTAAGACTTAGCTCTGAACCCTCTATCAATTTATAGTTTTGTCAGGGAAATAAAGGAAATCTTCCCAAAGTTTGAAACTTTGAATAATGAGTAACCTTCACCATTCCAATATATTACTTAGCAACCATAGAACTGATTACCTAAACCTTGTATGGATTGAGGGGAGAGGTGGAGATATAGATAAAGGAACTTAAAGGAGATTTTATATACATATGGTTTAATCTGGAATAATTTCTACTTGGAACCAGATTAAACAATTTCCCACCTACCTGAATTCCCTTTAAGCCAGCTTTACATACTTTCTTCACCTCCACATTAATTTCACAATCCCCTACATAGCTGGAACAGAAACATTTCAAATGAAACTCAAGGTAATACCATGGAGCACGCAGCTACAACATTGCAGCAAACCACTGAACCCAGTTGTTTATTTTTCTGATTTGGAGATAGCAATGTTTAGTTTATGATTTCACAAGAAAATTGCAGTTTGCCTTCACCACACACTTCTACAAAACTGCTCCACAATTTATATGAATTTCCATTAACTAAAAAAAACCTGTGGCTGTATAATCTCTACTGATTTTCACAGGGATGATGGTGGTTAAGAGAGAGGACAAGAGAAAGGTGTGCTCACTCTGATGTTCTACTAACCAGAATATGAATCTTGTGCTTCAAAAATAAAGCACTGGCTTACATTTTCTTGTATTAAGAATGAAAGCTTGGGAATTTGTTCTTTGTTATTATTCATTAGTTGGTGGCAATGACTCGGGCTTTGAAATTAAATCATGCAAGGATACACACTTCATGTCTGTTATTAAAACAAAAAAAAATACTTAAATTATATATATGTTTTTAATAAACAGGATTTCTTCTTACGTAGTCTCTTGGGATTAAGGATGACTTGTTTCCAGTGCATTTCTTTGGGATCTGAGATAGTCGAGACCACCAATCTGGACTCCGCATACTCTGCCAAAGATGGGTTAGCAGGTGCTTGATGGAATAGGTGGGTGAGTAGTTTGGAAAGTAATGCATTTGATCTGCTATTTACACTCGGCTTCTCAGTGCTTTTGAACAATGGGATCAAGGTTCCTAATGCCACACCAAATGATCTTCCTCAGTTTTAAGTGATCATGGACCAAAAAATCCTTCAAGTCTGTGGGGGATGTTACATTTTTTCAAGTAGACTTTGAGAACATGTTTGCATCTTTTTCTCTGTCCATCTGGTAATTGCCTCCAGTGGCAGAGCTCAAAGTGGAGTGTCTGTTTCAGGATTATTGGGTATGCAATTAATGTTGTCTGCCTGTCAGATTCAACAGAGTAAATTGAAGCCTCAGTGCTGGGAACATTGGCCTGGGGGAAGGACTCTGACATTGCTTGCTTATCCTGTCAGTAGATTTGGAGAATTTTGCAGAATGCCAATATCACTCCAGTAGTTTAAGGTCACTGCAACCAGTCTGGGAAGCATACAGGAAAATTATTTGTGTCTGATAGACCATGAATTTTGAGGTCTTGATCTTCAAATCCCTTTCTTTCATCCGACAGCCAAAAGCTGTGTTGGCATACTTAAAGTGATGGCAAATTTTATCATTGACATCTGCCACCACTGAAACATGGCTCCTGACGAGGCTGGCTATGAGAAATGGTCCACATTTTGCACAGTATTCTCATTGACCTTTGTTGGAAGAGGGTAATGTTATAGAGCAGGGGTCTTTGTTTTCTGTTTAAATGCAAGGCCCATCTTCTTGTGTGTTCCAGTGAATGTTTTGAATGATGACTTGGCAATTTGCCTCAGAATGCATTCATAAGTGTTGTTGGTGTATTGCAGTTTGATGACTGAAGCTGGGGTGAGACTGGTTCTGGTATTTAGGCTGGACAGTTTCCCATTTGGCCTTAAGATTAGGTTCACGCCAGTGGGAGATAAGTAGCAGCATTGCAGCAATAAAGATTGACTCAAGAGTTGGGACTTGACTCCAGTCTGCACGGGGGATTGGGTTTGTTAGTCATAAAGGAGACACAAGATGGAGAGAAATTTGTGTAGAGGGCAAAATTTAACAAGGATGGCCCATTGACTCAATCAATTGAAACAGACCAAGGCTTTCGGGAAGTCATAAACATCCACATACTTTATTGATGCTTCTACTGAATATTTTCTTAAACTGACACACAGTGAAGATTTTGCCTCTCAATGGATGGAATGCACAGTAAGCTCTAGTTGTCTTTAGGTTAGTTTTATAGAGAAATAAAAGTAATGTCCCTGAATATAAAGGCTCACAGAACAGTAATGTTCTTTGTTCACATTGTCCCAGATGTTAAATTTAATTAAATGTTTTCCTTCCTCCAGTGTATTTTTCCACCTACTTACTCACTTGGATTAAATGTTGAGGTGGGGCCTATTTTTGCCCTCAGGACTTTTAAACTAGTCTTGCACACAGAACTAAGGGTTGGGTAGATCTGGTTAATAGGTTGGGAGTTTTTAAGGTTTAATAACAAAGCAAACATCAAATTCATTACCATCCAAGCAAGAATCCTTTCTGGAAATTCACTGCAATACTTAGATGTGTAGGTAGCTGAACAATTATATCCTTCAGATTGATTTTATGCATGTAGTCAGCAAGGATTATGCACCGTATTTGAACCACAATACTGGAATAACTACTTTTAGTGCTATTGCAGAAACTTCTAATGTATTCACACAAGAGGTGGAGAAATGTGAACAAACTGGTTCCACCAATATTTGGTGCTACTGATAAGCTGTAATTTATAATTCACCATTTGTATCTTTCCATTTTTTTACACCTACATTTTAATTCTAATGCCTGGCTCACAGCAATTTCTCCAGTGATCTGTATTTTTATGCAATTGCGTAATATCTAAACTTTGCACTGTGTAAAGCCAGTCAGAAACAAAATGTCCTGTTCCAATAATATGATGCTTTTGGGATTATATCAATTTTTGGACTGAATTACCTAGGAAATGAGTAGCTTTTAAAAAAAATATTTAAGCAACTAAATAAAAAACTATAAGCTGGAAAGCTGGTTAGAAGGCCACCAGAATAGCCAGTCTAAATATAATAAACAGGTACATTTTCCACAGTAGATGGGCTGCAGTAGGGAAGTGGTTGTACAAGCAATATTATGTACAAAAAAAAGGGACAAATCAGTTGCAAAGTCAACAACCTGAAACATAGCACCTATATGTGTATATATAGGCAATCTGTTTTGAGTATTTCCAGCTTTGTCCATTTTAAATTTCAGATTTCCAGCAACTGCAGGTTTTTGGTTTTCAAATATTAAAAGTGGAGATCTCAGAAATTTAAATCAGGCTGAGACTAATTCCACTGGTGTTGAAAAATCCAGAACCAAAAAAGTTTTAGAAAATGTCCACTTTTCTATGAGGTTGATTTATGCTCATTCACAAAACACATATAACAACTGAAAACCAGACTTGAGCTCCAAGTCACATGGATGCTGGAGTATGCAGTTGGACACTGATACTCCATGATCACAAGTTGTGTTTAAAAAAAAGTTTTTTTTAAAAAAAAAAGCTAATTGCACATCTTAAAGCTTTTCCAAACTAGTTTAATCTATCCCACTTTTGTAAATTTTTGATCTTATAAAATTATTCTGGTTTTGAACAATTTCCCTGCAATATCATGCCTTTTTGGTAAGATGAACATATGATAGTTTGACTTTACATCAAAAAAGCCTCTGCATTTAAATATAAACACATTAGGGTAAAATGAGCCCAATGTGTGGAAAAATATTAGCTTTTTAATTTTTAAGTTGAAAGTGATCCTCAGAGCAGTGTACTTTTGCTCTGTCACACATTGGTCTGGCATTGTGTGGATTTGTTAGAGCCATTGACAATGTAACGGAACCAAAAATTAAAAAAATCAATGAACTGACATGAACCTCAAATTCATTTAAACACCATTCTTACTGTAAAATACACAAAATATTGCTCCCAAATGAATGGGGTAAAACAGTTCTTTAAAAAAAAGTACCAAGCCATAAATACTGATTAATCTGTTTAGCACTGAAAAACTAAATGTTATACATATGGAGTCTAATTTGCTCAATAATCATAACAAAATTCCATGGATTTTATACATCTTCAATGTGTGCCAGACACTCGCTGATACAGTTTAAGGTTAGTCCACAGGACCCATATGTCCAAAGATAACTTAGCTCGTTTTTATAACCATATAAATCCTATATGTGATAGATGTAAATTGAATGTGGCTTCTTTGGTCCTGTCCTCTTCTGGAAAAATATTGGAAAGACATTTTTAACATTATTTCAAATGTACTGAAGATTGATTTACAACCTCACCCTATCACTGCAATTTTTGGATTACCAAGGATAGAGTCTGGCCATTTATCTGCTTCTGCTAACCGTATGACTGCTTTTGTTACATTAATGGCCAAACGATCCATTTTGCTTAAATGGAAGGATCCAATACCCCCTACTACTTTTCAATGGTTTTCTCAAACTATATCATGTTTAAACTTGGAAAAAATTAGGAGTGGTACTGTCGATCCTTCGCTTAAATCTGAAGATATTTGGAGTCCATTTATTCAATATTTTCACATGATGTAGATCCCCTTTCAATAACTTTCCAACTTGGAGGAATGGAGTTGACGACATAATATTGCTCTGTTTCTACTGAGAAATTCTAGCCCAGCTTTTTTCTTTTTTTTGAATTTTTTTTGTTTAATTTAGTTTATATTGTTTACAATTTTTCTTATTGATTTGGTTTTTTTTTTAATTTATATAATAAATCTTTTTCTTTCCTTTCTTTGAAATTATATTCATTTACTAAGAGATTGTTGGATCTACAGATTTTTTTAATATTTTATTGTTCTTTACGATTATCTATGCTATGATTGTTATCCTGATCTCTTTGTATTACATGTATAAATATTGATGCTATATATCAATCTGTATTAATTTGAAAACTAATAAGAAGATTGAAAAAGAAAGAAAGAAAATTCCATGGATTTTAAGATGATGAACTTTTCCCACATAAATTCTTTGGTATTTCACATTCCACCATAATCTATAACAATGTTCCTGTCTTTAATTTTGTGGAGAGCAAATTAATTAGGATTTATTTCCTTCCTGCATTGCTGTCTGTCAGCAATCAGAGTGTCTGTTCACTCGGACAATTGTATCAGATTTATTGAAATGATGGAGACCATCTCTAAACAGCATTCGGCTCTGGCTAATATCAGGAAGCATCACAGCAAGTTTCCAGGCATGCTTTTTCTCCCAAGCTCAGTGTGAACACTATCCATTTCCTATTCATCAGAAAAATCTAGAGCTATATTTTTAATTTGTACTAGATAACAAAGGTGTATATCATTAATATTTGGTGACAAATCAGGGAACCAAGCTTTATGAATGACTTTGTGAAGACAAAGACAGGTCAGCAAAATAAGGCAGATGGTAAAAAGAAACAATTTAATGTGTAATCCAAGACAGAGGTTGACCAAGTCTGCAGAATCTTACTTTAAAATGCAAGAACAGGAGCAAACAATCCCAAAAGTTATGAGTACTTTACATAGAACACTAATGAAATATTACAATTGTTTCCATATTTTCAATTTTGTTCAAAGATAATTTAATATTGGTTTATGTTAAATGGCTACTTGCAAAAAGTCAGACCTTTCACATATAATTGCAGATTCAGCTTTGGATGGATTCCAGACACAAGCACATTAGTCATTAACTCACTTTATGGTTTGCAGATCATTACTATGTTTACAGACTATTCCATCAAAAAAGTTACACATTCAAATTGGAAAGTGTTAAAAACACTGTAGCAGCACTATAGGAAGATTTTTAATTGCATATCAAATCTTGCCTGCACTATTTGATACTGTTTTGTAAATCTTTGTTGAATTCTACAAAAAGTTGATAAGATGTGCTACAGGTGGCCAAAATAATTAAAAAGGAAGAAGGACCAAGTGAGCCTAACTAAACAAATGTGATTTTTAAAAAAAATAATTGTTTCTCCAGGATCTGGACATCCCTAAAATTGCCTTTGAGATTACAGTCCTTCTGATGAAAGTAATTACATGGTGCTGTTGTACAGGAGTTCCAGGATTTAGACCCAGTGATGATGAAAGAACAGGGTTTTTTCTCCCCAAGTCAGGATGGTGTGCTTTGGCTTTTTCTCCCCACCATTATAAACTATGCTTTTGGTCATCTACAGACCTCAAGCTGGAATTACTTTTCTCAGCCTTTCTGTTTTAAACCCATACATTTTTGATTAAACTTTTAAGATTGATGCCTAATTGTTATTTAACTCCTTCAGTTTCCTTATGAAATAGTTTAGGATTTTTCTCTGCATTAAAATGCATGTTTTTCTTATTGTGGAGAGAAACTGGTGGAGTATTAGGAACATGAAAATTGCTTGATGATGAAAGTCCACTGTCTGTGGTTTTATGTTTATCATCCTGATAGTCACAGGATATGAGCATAAAACAGCTATGACTAACCATGGCAGTTAGTTAATTAGCCAACAGACCCAGATAGGACACCAGGGAAAATAACTGCAGAGAAAGAAAGCATAGAACCAAGGTCCACAAAAAGCATCTGGCCTCAGATTATATGCTTAAGCATTATGTTTTGAACAACATTTAATTTGAATTTGGATGAATCAGCACCAATTGCTTCCACCAAATCTAAGGACTACTTGCTTATTCAAATATTATTTTGATAGATTCCATATTTTACATTAGCAATGAGTCATTTTTCCTAAAATTGAAAGATTAGGTCATAAACAAGTTTAAATCAAGTTCAAAAGGCAAAAGAATGAGGTTAAAAGGAAAATGCAAATTGCTGACTGGGGAGTGAAATTTTCTTTGAACCTAGTTATTTAAATGGCTAACATCAAACCCAAGTCTTAACTGATCTACTTGTACATCATATAATATTAATTTGGATCATTTTCAATTTATTTTACCATTTGGCCCCAATGAGTTATTCTTGTAGACTATTCACCAATAAATTAACTTAGCACTAATTCATAATCAATCAATAGGGTTAACATTTCAGCTGCTTTAGTTCCTAACTTCCACTATTTTACCAAGAGAATAACAATAGTGATTGTTGCCACAAGTTTTTTCTATCATGAACAATAGAAAGATGATATTGGACATATAATTAGGATCAGTGAAGGGTAAAGCAAGTAATTTGATATACACAGATCTTTACTAAAAAAGCAATGCAACAAATAATTAAATGCAACCTTCAATAAAATAGAATTACCTAATTTGCAAATCAATGATCACTTGTCGTCTGTCCACCTGCTCAGTATACACTTTGACACCAGAGATTTTAGGTGACTGGAAATAGAAAGATTTATTAGCAACTCTCCCCCAAAGTTCATTGTTATAAGACATCTCTTTAAAAATAACTTGAAACAACAATCTACACCCAAATTCAATGGAAGCACAAGTAATCCTATGTTTAAGTCCTTCTAATTTTTTTTGGTGGAAAACACACAGAAAAGTTAAATTTGATACATTTATGTAAAAACAAAACAAAATGCTTCATAGAGTAATTAGTCATACTTATGTGGAGTTATGGAGCTCAACTTTTCTGGTCTCCCTCTGCCCTAGTGCTGGACAGGCATAGTGTCGAGGAACTGGCTGCTTGGGAAGAGAAAAAAGGGAGAAAGCCTGAGATAAGGACATTGTGGCTCCTGAAAGAGAAGTGCTGGAAATACTCAGTAGGTCAGGCAGCAATCCATAGAAGGGGAAAACAGCGTTAACGTTTCAGATCAATGACCCTTTATCAGAACTGCAGGAGTCCAAAATACACACACAAAAGCAAGATAGACAAAACTTCTATTCCCCACTCGTGAGTTGGGATATCTTTGCCTTGTCTGCTTTTGTATTTCAAAGCAAGTCTTTTTTTCAGAATCTTTCACATGCTGAAGAAAGCTTCTAGTTCATTGACTGGAACACAATTAAGAGGGTCTGATTGGCGAGCCACTGATTGATATCTTTAGAAAATTGATATGTTCTGTATTTGTTTCCACAAATGTACATACTGTAGCGACTCACCGTCCGAGCAAGCGAACCGGCTCGGCGGTCGGGTCACGCGTCGTTGAAGCGGTGAGGCTCAAGATGGTGGTGGGCCTTCGTCTTCCTCAAGCGACAGGGAGAACCTGCGCGCGGGAAAGGTTTGATGATGTGGCGTATATGTCATTGCCGTTTTGAGTGGGCGGGAACAGGCTCACTTAAAAGGCCTGCGCAAGGCGGGAAAAAACCCAGTTCTGTTCTGAAACTCTACAACTAGTGTCTTGTGTTCATTCTGCGGTAGCAACCGCTACATCAATAAAACATGGCACCAATTCTCTACCACCTCTTATAAATCCAAGCACTACTAAACCATCCTGAGCAACACTCATCAGCTGGGTACATGCGCTTTGGAACTACTGGGCAATATATTATCGCAGCTAGAAATGTATAACAGCAGAACATCATTACATTCCAAAACTTAACAGCCAAAAGGGAATTATAACCAGATAATGCATTAACAGCACCATTGTGGAGATTGTATTGAGGGCAGGGGCAACCAATTACCTAGCCCTCCATAAGTATTTTCCAAGTTTGTAATTTAGTAAATAAATTCAAACCACTGGGGAATACAGTTTAAGCATGAGGCTATACAATCCATTGAGTTGCTTTTGTTTTGTACTCGGGTAGACTATTAAAAAGTTCATCAAAATGGTAACCATTAGAAAGGACATGGCATTTTCAATGCTAATTTCTTTTTTATTTCAAAGCCATTCACCAAATCTGTACTAATTCAATTGAGTACAATGAACATGCTGTCTTAAAAGTAATCATCAAAATGGACTCAATGTTCTTCAAATGATATGTTCATCAATATGCCAAACTGTTCTGTTCTCACTTAAAGAAGCTTCAATGAGGCAACTGTATACAAGTTAAAGACTCAATAAAAAGACTATTTAAAAGAATGACAAGATGAAATTGTATCCAAGCTTATTGTAAACACAGCCCGAGTCAATGACGACCAAGCTCCATTGCCAGATAGGTCACATTGTGGCAACATTCAAGGCATGGATTAAAAGAACAAACCATAAAAGTACAAGTGAATCAAAGAATAAATTAAATGATTAAAGTCTAATAGCCACGCTCACCCAACACACACACACACACACACAATATTTTCAGTGGATTCCTTTACTCTATTGAGGAAAAAAAGCAGGCAGAATGAAGAGAAATCTTACAACATCCATATATTTCAATTAAAGAGTCCTATTAATATTCAAAAGGTGAGACCAACAGAAAGCAGAAAACTAAGGCTAGTTAGCTTAACATCTGCCATTGGTAAAGTGTAGGAAGTTATTATTAAAATGTTATTATAGGCATAGCACATGAACAATTTGAGGAAATCAAGCAAAGTCAGTTTGTGAAAGGGCAAATCATGTTTGACCAATTATTGCAGTTCTTTAAAGTAGTAACATGTGCTGTGGTTAAAAAGGAAACTGATGGCTGTGTAAAACTAAGATTTTCAGGAGGCATTTGATAAAATGCCACATCAAAAAGGTTATTGGGTAGAATAACTCCACAATGTAGGAAGTAATGTCTTGGCATGAAAAGGCAGCTGACTGGCTAACAGGATACAGAGGACAGGGTATAAACGGTATTTTTCTGGTTGGCAAGATATAGATTAGTATCCTCAGGGAGTGGTAAAGATGCTGAAACCTTCTACAATTTATTTCAATGACCTGGATGAAGGTCCAGTTGACAAATACGTTGATGGCACAAAGATAGGCAAGGAGAAAGTTGTTAAGAGGAAACAGAAGTCCACAAAAAAGGTATTTAGATAGGTTACATGAGTGGGTAAAGATAATGCAAATGAAGTATAATGTGGGAAAATGTAAAATTGCCCATTTTGGCAGGTAAAATAAAAATGCACATCTACATGATGAGAGATTAAAGTTCTGAGATGCAGAGACTCCTTGGTGACATAGTACATGATTTTCAAAAGGCCAATATTCAGAAAAGGCAAGTAATTAGGAGAACTAACAAAATATTTATTTTTGTTTATTGCCAGAGGAAATGAACACAGTTGAAAAGTTATTCTTCAGTTATACGGGGCACTGGTGAGAGAACATCTGAAATACTGTGTACAGCATTGGTCTCCTTACTTAAGGAAGATGTTCATGTGTTGAAACAAGTGGAAGAAGGTTTACTAGACTATACCTGGAATGGGCATAATGACTTGAAGCAAAGGTTAGATAGGCTAGGCTCTTATCTGGAGTTCAGAAAAGTTACTCAATTGTAACAAAGTCCTGCCGGGACATTTTCCGCAAGGATGATCTGAATATCAACATTAAGTGTATTAAGTGTACAGAATAATGAAGGGACATCTTAAAATTTATGCTAGGTTCAGGCAATATTATCGTACAATTTGGGAAAGCCTCAATGTTATGGGACCTGCTGCATTTCTTTGTTAAGAAAAGCAAATTACAGGAAAATCACTTGAGACGTAAATATGTAAAAAAAAAAGTACAAATCCTGGTCTACAGAAAGTGATCTGGGAACATCAAGAAATTACAGGGCTTGCCAAACTTTCATCTCAATCTAGTAGGATTTACCCATGCTTGGTCCCCGATATACAGGCATGGGAAACCCTTAGACTAGCAAAGGGAATTGGATTCGGGCTGGGAAACAAGATTATCAGCATCAGTGCTTAGAGTTGCTAGTGGAATTTAAAGTGCCATTACTTGTTAAAAAGAGGGTTTATCTGGGCAAAAATGTGCGAATATTTAAAACTTCTTCAACATTGAGAAAAAGTGTGAAGGGTCACCAAAAAAAAAGCAAAACTGAAAAGAGATTGTGATTAAATACAGCATGGCATCCAAATAAAATTTTGCTAGCTGGCAAATCAGAGACAAGCACACCAAGCATATAGCTTTTTGTTACTTTGTGTGCACTTAACTCAATGGTTCACCACAGTATGCCTTTTGGGAGGAGGTGAACAGCTTCAAATGCATGGATTGTATTTCGGTGCATAGTGCGTAAAGATCCAGAAGAATTGGAACAACTTATCAACTAAATTACCCCTACGACAGATTTTTTTTTAGTTCCCCCTTTGAAGTAACCTGCCTATATTTCTACTCAATATTTAGAAAGCATAAATCATTACAAAAAAGTTTGCACCTTGTATAAAAGGGTTATCCTTTCAAACAACCAATCTGGTGGAAATGTGGGTAAGTATCCACTAATAGGTTTTGGTAGATTGGATACAGAAAAATTGTATCGTATGCAATAATCAATAAAATTAACCTAATGTAAACCATTTTAGTGTTCATTTCTAATATTTTTGCCATTTTTACATTACAAAATACAGGGGTTACTTTAATAAATTAGAAGTAGACAAGGAAAATTAGAAATAAAAGGAGGCCTTTTAGATGATAAATTATATTACAGACTTGGCCAATGTTATTATAAATTTGGCTGCTCAGAAAAATTCTGGAGAAGTTTCATTTTATGATCAAGCACATCAAACCAAATCAAAAGCAAAGAAAAATATTGTTACCTTTTCACCAAAATTAAGTTTTGAGAAGGTGAATGTTTTCAAGCAAACATTTGATCCACATATTAAAGGCTCAATGATGTCTTTAAATGTTCTTTCCAGATACATCCCAAAATATGGCCAGGCTTGTTTTAAAATCTAGTTCAGAAAATAAATTGTTAGAGAACACACATGTACAGAAAATGAAGCCAACATAATATGAAAATCTGAATATTCTGGTTTAATCCATTGTAGACTTATAATATTAAAACAAGACTCTGAATGAACCTTTCCAAACTAACCAGTAAAGTAGTATTGCCTTTTAACTGAATGAGTAGGAACATTGGTACCTTACATTGCACGTCTACTGTTTTGACATGGGTCTTCAAACCAAGAAATTAACATTGTTTATTTCCACAGGTGCTGCCCATTCTGTTGAGTGCCTCCAGCATTTTCCATTTATGTCTACTGAAGTTCATGCATGACTTCAGTAAAATGTACCATGTGATTCTGTTATACTATTGCAGAGGTAGTTAAAGGTTGAAAATGCTAGAAATACTATTAGATTAGGCACCATACACACACAGAAAGGTTGATGACTTCATCTGTGATGAAAGTGGCTGGGGCTATTGGAGGAAATGCAAGAGGTGTCAGAGACCAGGAGATCAGCTGGGTGAAGGGGATGCTGTGAACTCATCTGGAAATTGGGGGGGGGGGGGGGGGGGGGGGGGGGGGGGGGGGCGGGGTGGTTTTAAAAGAGCCAATAATGCCAATTTAAACTGCATGTCAGCCTGCACATGGTCCATATCCCCCTGCCATAATACACACAAAATGCTGGAGGAACTCAGCAGGTCAGACAGCATCTATGGAGCGAAATAACAGCTCATGGATTTGGGTCAAGACCCATCATCAGGACTGGAAAGGAAGAGGGGAAGAGGGCAGGAGCCAGAATAAAAAGGTGGGGGGGGGAGGAGAAAATAAAAAGAGCACAAGCTGGCAAGTGATAGGAGAGTCCAGGTATGAAAGGGAATGTTGTAAGAAGCTGAGAGGTGATGGGTGGAAGAGGCAAAGGGCTGAAAGAGGAGGAATCCTGTTGGAGGACAGCAGACCATGGAATAAAAAAAGGGAAGGTGAGGAATAGGAAGGAGGTAGTGGGCAGGTCATGGGGGTGGGGGAGTAGAAAGGTGCGAGGGGGGCCACAGGAATGAGGAAAAACTGAAGGGGGCAAAAAAAAAGGGGAGGGGTTAACATAAGTTAGGGAAATCAATGTTGATGCCGTCAGGTTGGAGACTACCAAGGTGGAATATGAGGGGTTGCTCCTCCACCCTGCGTCCGGCCTCAAAAGTGGTAGGAGGTGGCTATGGATAGACATTTCAGTATGGGAATGGGAAGTCGGGGGTGGGGGGGGGGGGGGGGGGAGAAAGGGGGATGAGGTGAGGGCAGATGAACAGGAAATGGAGATATGGGTGAGGGCTGCATTGGTGGTGGTGGAAGGGAAACCCCACTTACTGAAGAAAAAGAGGACCTCTCTCATGTCCTGGAGAAAGATGCTATCCCCTTCTCTCAGTTCCTCTACCTCTGCCGCATCTTTTCCCATGATGAGGCTTTCCATTCCAGGACGTCAGAGATGTCCTCTTTTATCAGTAAGCAGGGTTTCCCTTCCACCATCATCAAATGCAGCCTTCACCTGCATCTCCTCCCCACTGGTGTCATTTCTTGCATCCGGTGCAGCCTCCTCTGCATTGGAGACCCGACGCAGATTGGGTGACCGCTTCGATGAAAACCTCCGTTCCATCCGCTGCAACAGCCAGGATCTCCTGGTGGCCGGCCACTGTAATTCCACTCCCCATTCTGACATGTCTACCCATGGCCTCCTCTACTGCCATGTTGAGGCCAGATGCAGGGTGGAGGAACAAAACCTCATATTCCACCGTGGAAGTCTCCCACCAAATGGCCTTAACATCAATTTATCTAACCGTCAGTAACCCCACCCCTGTTTTTTTTTTGCCCCCTTTGTTTTTCCTCATTCCTGTGGCTCCCTCATCTCTTTATCCTTCCCCACCCTCATGACCTACCCACTACCTCCCACCTATTCCCCACCTCCTTCCCTTCATTCCATGGTCTACTGTCCTCTCCTATCAAATTCTTCCTCCTTCAGCCCTTTGCCTCTTCCACCTATCACCTCCCAGCTTCTTGCATCAGTCCCTTTCATCACCCCCCCCCCCACCTATCACCTGCCAGCTAGTGCTCCTTCTCCCCTTCCACCACCACCCCCCCCCCCCCCCCCCACCTTTTTATTCTGGCTTCTGCCCTCTTCCTTTCCAGTCCTGATGAAGGGTCTTGACCCAAAATGTCGACTGTTTATTTCCCTCTGTAGATGTTGCCTGACCTGCTGAGTTCCTCCAGCATTTTGTGTGTTGCTCCAGATTTCACCATCTGCATAATCACCTGTGCATCCATATCCCTATGTTCCCTGCCTGCTCATGTGTGTCTGAATGCCCCTTAAATGTTGCTTTTATATCTGCTTCCATACCCTCCCCGACAGCACATTCCAGGCACCTACCATTACGTAAAAAAAAAACTTGCCTCGTAAATCTCCTTTAACCTTTCCCCCACTCACCTTAAAGCTATGTCCTCTAGTATTTGACATTTTCCTCCTGGGAAAAAGACTGACCATCTACCCAGTCAATACCTCATCATTTTATATTCTTCGATCAGGTCACCCCTCTGTCTCTGATGCTCCAGAGAAAACAATCCAAGTTTATCCAAACCCTCTTCATAGCTAATACTCTCTAATCTGGGCAACATCCTGGCGAGTCTCTTCTGTACCCTCTCCAAAGCCTCCATATGTTTTTTGTAATATGGTGACCAGAACTGCACAAAATTTTAAGCAGTCTTTTCTCATTTCCAACATTTCTCTTCCCCCCATCCTCCTACCCATCAAACATCAATATATCAACAACATTAATGTGTTGTACAAGTCTTTGCACATTGAAGCTTCAGATTTGACCCCCAGAACAAATCGTTGCTGGACCTAATGTGTTCACTTGGGTACAAAGTAAACTGCGAGCAACAGTTTCAGGGTGAAAGTTTCTGTTCTCACATTTCAATGTTGCAAATTGAAAAGGAATTTAAAAAGGTTATGGGGAGTACTTTTATTGTGTGGCATGCAAAGATTTAGATCACTATTTTGTTTACCTTGCATCCTTCCCAGTAAGCACACTGGAAGTGAAGATCAGTAAGAACTCCCAGATCAAGGTGGGCCAAAATCCCTACAGCACCCCAAATTGAATTAAGTCAAAGGGGCAAAGAAGGTGACGACAGAGTTTGCAGTCAAAATTTTCAAATAAGCGACACAAGCTGGCCTGCAAGCTGTTGGTATCATGCTGCACCACAACAAAAGTGAAAATAATGTTACACCATCAACATTTCTGGCTAATGTATGATACACATTTACCAGTGTAATATGAGTTTTCCCCACAGCTACTTTATCATTTGGCAAAACAAATGAAAGCTGGCAGCCTTCTCATTAAAAATACTTCTTATAACTTCTAAGTTTAATTTCGTGAATCCATTTAGCAAAAAGGAAGAAAGGTGTAACACAACTGGATATCTATCACTGGAAGTTCACAAAAGACAAGGCTTATTTGTTGTTTATATATTGGTGTATGAAAATTAGTACATCAAAAATCTGACAGGACTTTCAAAACCTTCAGGCTTGTAGGCAGGAGGAAAGAGTAGTAATCTGCTTGTAGTACGAGAAGGTTTGTGACACTGCAGTGCAGTTGCCACTCTACCCATTGCTATCGCTGCGCTGATACTTTGAAGTTTTCCTTTGTGTGAATGGAAATGAGTTGGCACTGTAATCAGAAATTACCCTTTAAAGGTGAAAGTTGAATACTGACAACTGCTGGCCTTTGAACTTTAAATATTATCTTCCATTCTATTTCTATCACTGTCATGACATGTTTCATTCTGCTAAATTTCCTTTTAAATTCAGACTAACCTGTGGCAAATGAGGTTGTCATTTTTAAACTTCATAGGAATATTCCCATGTCCATAATAAAGCGCAACTTAAACAATCAAAACAGATTTACTATTTCACTGAAAATTCATGTAAGAATTGGGTTTTCTACAAGCTGGGGATTTCTATCTTCTACTAAAGATGGATAAATTTGTTCTATTTTCGCTCGTTCTATTGGTTTGCTATTTTCTTCAAATAGGCATGAGCCACACTAAAAAGATCAAAGTAAACTCCCAATCCATGAAGAAATGTAGACATTTGCCCATCTACCAATTATGCATAATCATACTAGGTCACATGAATCCCTAGAGAATCATGAAAAAAAAATCAAATGTTGCTTTCAAATATAACATCCAGCTACATGGGCCATGAGGAAATTTATATGGAAGGATCTAGATCAGAAATGAACTAGTGACACAACAGAGCAGGGTGCTGGAGTGTGATGAGACGGGTAAACTGCTGACTCAGTGCAGAGCAGTAAATGAGTGCAGGATGTTCCTTGGTGTGAATGAGGAACTTAAGGAAAAAGAAAATACTGATCCCTTCATACGCATTTAAGGTCCCCTTCCCAGTTGTACCACAGTGACCTCCCAAAAAGAGGCTCATGGGGAGACCAACTCTCCATATCTCAGGAGCCACCTCTCAAAAGCAGATGTTGATGATGAAATTCATCAATGTGTTCAAGGGTGCCATCGCACCTTTGGCCAATTGATGACAAGGGCATTTGAACACCAGGATTTCAGACCTGGCACAAAACTAATGATCTACCAGGTAGCAGTGGTCTCTGCCTTCCTATATACTTCTGAGACCCAAACTATTTACAACAGGCATCTAAAAGGCAATGGGAAAATACCAACACTGTCTCTGCTAAATCCTTTACATTACATTCAGTCAGCTATGTTGGACAGGGTATATCATTTGCATTCTTAACACCAGACACTCAAACACTATTTTGAGCTGTCATGGTAAGTGATTACCAAGCAGAGGAAGAGAGAGTCAAAGGTGTGCTCAAAACCCCTGTGAAGAAATGCAGTATTCCCACCAACTCCTGGGAATCACTGACTCATGACCCACTTGGGAGCAGTGCGAGGACAAGATGTCCTGTGCATGTAGTGGAAGAAGTGGATCGCCTCAAACAATCCACCTTTTGCCCCATCAGGCATCACCCATCCTATTTGTGGGGTTGGGGGAGGGGGTGGTGGTGCAGGTAGTCTGTGGTTCCAACATTGTGGGTTTTCAGGTGATGGAGGCAGCCCAAGCTAAAGTAGAAGAAAGTCATCTTCATCTTAGTAAATTTTTTTTTTAAAATGTTGTTTTTGTCGAAAAAAAATTTAAATACCTTCAGAAACATGCAATTTAAACAGTCAGTTTGATGGCTAACAACAGACAGAACCTCACTGACCACCAAAACTGTTCTATTATCACAGTGGGTCTTCTGCACCGAGTGTAGCCCTGAAATAAAAAGTGAGCAGCGATCTCAGGGAAACAGACAGACAGTCTGCCCTGATGTGAAAGAATTTTTCCTGAACTGCTTGAGTGAATAAACTGAAATTGAAGGACAATATTTGGGAGCGAAATCTTACTGCAGCTTTCACATTATGGAGAAGACAAATAATGATCGCAAATGCCATTGTATTGCAACTAGCTTTCTGAAATTTAAATCTCAAAATTTAAACCTCAAAATTTAAACAAAACTCAGATTCTTATTTTAGATTTTTGGAGACCCCCTTTTCTTACCTTGTTCAACCATTCGACTCTTTCTACATCTGGAAAATGAACCTGAAATGAGGGGGGAAAAAAAAGTATAATTAATTTCAGAAAAATATTGACATTCTGTGGTTATCATACAACATGGCTTGGAATTGCTGCTAAATGTGCCTGTTTTTCAGTCCAATTCCCATTTGACTTTGTTGCCACAATCAGTGCAAAAGACAGCAGAAAAAGTATGGATAGTTTTGAGCACAATTCAACTTTCCAGAAGTTTGTGCACTACTTCATAAGCTATGGCTTTGTGTGGGCAAACTTAAAAACACCAACATCTTCTTGATCACTAGAGTTCCCTCTTCCTGCACTCCATGGACAGGACAGAGGTAGAACAACAAAAACAATGCGCAAAACAAATTTCACTTCATACAAGTCAGTGATAATAAATCTGATTCTGAGTTAGTACTCAATTAAGATTGGACTAAAACAGCATCTTAGTTAATTTTGACATAACTAAGTGCAGTAGTGATGTTTTGATCAAGTTTCCTAAAAAGCCCTGGTATTACACAGAAACATTGCTGCACAATAAGATGAAATCTTGATCTCTTAATCTATCTCATCAAAGCCGTTGCACTTTGTCTACCAGCACTTTCTCTAAATGTAACACTATATTTGGCATTCAGTACTCCCCCCACCCCTTTTGCACGACCTCAGTATATGGAATGATCTGTCTGGATGGCATGCAAACAAAAACTTTTTACTGTATCTGTGCCCGTGACAATAATAAATCAATTATCTTAATAAGCTGGGTCTGAAAGGTTACAGTAGCAGTGTTTACACTACTTCAACAATCAGGGTTCTAAACCATTGATATAGAGACACAATTTCAAAAGAACACACGATTCAGGAGTAGGCCATTCGGCCCTTTAAATTTACTTGCCATTTAATCAGGTCATGGTTGATCAGATTATAACCTCAGCCCTGCATTCCTCTCTACCTTCTAACCTCTCACTTACTTACTCATCAAGAATCCACCTCTGCCTTAAAAATGTTCAAAGACTCTGCTTCCACCACCTTTTTGATAAGGAGCTCCAAATCAAAAATAAAATTTGCCTTGCCCGTTTTAAAAGAGCACTCTTATTTAAAAGAAAAGGCCTCTCCCACAAAAGAAAACATCCTCTCCTAATCCAACCTGAAGAGACTCCTCAGGATCTCATACATTAAAGTGCCCCTCACTTCTCAACTACACCATAGCAGCTGGAGAACTTAAATTCAAATAATTAAGAAAGCTCATCTTGATAATGCAGAGCACAAAGCTACCAATTGTAATCCACATCCCATGAATGAATAAATTTTAAAAAGCCCTGTATGCATGCAATAATGGAAGACCAACAAGTCAGGTGACTTTGCAGAAGATAGCTGCCCTATTGTAATTACACCTATTGCTGGTGCTCCAATTCTACTTGTTTTATATTCCAGTTTACAATGTCACAAATTTCTAGAGGGAGACAGACACAGCATGGAAACAGGCCCTTCAGCCCACTGACACCATGCTGACCATCAACCACCCACTTATCCTAGTCCTACATTAATCCCATGTTCTCATCAACTCTCCAGAGATTCTACCATTTATCTACACACTAGGGACAATCTTCAGTGGCCAATTAACCTACTGACCAGCATGTCTTTGGGACATGGAGGAAACCAGAGCATCCAGAGAACATACAAACTCCACACCAGCAGTACCAGTGGTCAGTCTCTGGTGCTGTGAGGCAGCAGCTCTATTAGCTACATAACTATGCCATCCAACAAGAGATTCTCTCTCATCAATTCTGTAGAAAGGCTAACTAGGAAATCTGTAATGAATATTACTTAGAAACAGCAGAATCAAATTTATCTTGCATGTGCATCACCTTTTTTTCTTAAATAAGCAGAAAAAGCATCCAAATATAAATGGACCAAATTAAAAAAAGCTGAGCAAACATCTGTTTTCAGTTCCACTGATACTTTGCTCCAAATTCACCTCATCACTGAACCTTTAAATCCTCCTTTCAGTAAGTTACAAGGTTATATGCGTACATTGTTGTTTATTGCATTCTTTCATCATTACATCAAAACCTTGGAACTCCCCAACAGCACCTTCAATGATAATGAAACAGAGAACGACGATTCCATTCTGCTGCCAAGTAGAACTTCTGGCTTATACTTGGTGTGAAAGAAAACATACTTTGACTAAATATGTTAATATCAAAACTGGAAACATTTTGTTCTCAAAAGCATTGGTTGAAAACAAAATGGACATAACAAGAAACTAACAGGACAGAATTTTGGTATTGATGGATACATGGAAATTTATAAAAATAGCAGGAAATGATAAAATTAATTACATAAGCTATTAGAAGTCATCCTTTTAGTAAATCACAAGATCATTTGCAAACATGGAATTTTTTAAAAACAAGCCAAGCATTTGTTGCTTACTGCAGTCTTTCATCATTGTATCAAAACCTTGGAATTCTCTCACAGCATCTTCAACGACAGCAGCAGCTGAAGATGATCGATCACTACTACCCATCTTCTCAAATAGGACTTGGAATGGGCAATGTATGCTGGGCTTAGCAGTGCTGACAGTCCAAAAGAATAAAATTCTTGTGGAATCCCATTTACCCTAAGCAAAACAAGCACTGCCTTCTCTCGCCAATTCTACCCTCACACACAGCTCTCATTCGTGCCAAATAGATTTCCCCCATTTTATCATACTACAGCTGGCGAGTCCTGTGCATGTGTAGATCTAGCTACAGAAGCAGTTATTCTTAAGTAAATAGGTCAAATTCCAATTGGGAAATCAAGAAACAAATCCAAAGATAAAAGGGATGACAATATTCACCTAAGTATATGGCCAAGAAACCTTATACAGTTTATTAATAGCTCAGATTTAAATAATAAATTAATTGTTGCAGTTCATTAAACCAACTAGTTATCCAGTAATAACCACATACTTGTTACAAGTACTACTATAATTTAACGTGGAAGCTTACTGTATATTAAATTGGATACAAAGCCAAGCCATTTGAAATGTTTTTCTTCTCAGAGGATGCAAGTAGATTCTATATTTCAATAAGTAGGGGTGAAGTAAAAGGATGCAGGCTGGGAAGAGGAGGAAGGGCAATTTTCAGATTGGTGATGTTGCTGCCAGATGATTTTTTGTTTCAGTATCCACTAAGCCTTTTCATGTTATACAAGCACTAATAGCTTCAATAGTTAAATCACAGAAGGACATTTACTAGACTTTTAAATACTCTCACTTTTTCAGTTTTCAAAACTGTACAGTGAATGGGGTACAAATATGCAGCTATTTAATAATTAGTAAGCTTGCAGAACAGCTTTCACACTGGATATTAAATCCCAAAAGAAATAAGTGTGAGAAACTTAAAATACTGATATTATTTGAAATGCATTCAGAGGTGCTCAAAACTTAAAAATAAAATTCCTGTCATGGTCAAGCAGTAAAACAATCAGAACAGGACAATGAAAATGGCTCTAAATAGTGTAATTTTTGGCACAAAAACTCATTACTTGCAGAAGAGAAATATGCAGAAATGAACATTCAGCAACATGACTGATAACACTGCTTATATGATATTAATAGACATTTAGTTATGCCTGTTGATTGGTTATGCCAAATGTTTGGAGGCATGAACAGAAATAATTGTGATGAAGAGGAGAGGATTTATATACATAATATAAATTTGCCTCACATAATAAAGCCCCTCCCCGTCTGGAAAAAAAAGTCTAAAAAACTCACGTGGAGCAGATCAGTAGGGAGTGCTCCACTAGAGCAGCTTTCAACTAAGCTGACTCCAAGCACCTCCCAGCACGCACTTGAGTGCTGCTTTAGGCAGGGTAGATAATAAAAGTTGACATTTGTCGGGATGAAACAGTGGAGGACAAACCATTCAATATTCCCACTGAAGTTATGGTCAAAGCAATATTATTCAAGATATTTCTTGCCCATTACAAAATTTCCCAACTCCACCAGAGAACCATAAATTATGGTAGCAGTAATGGTGCTGTTAAGATGTACAATTAAACAGTAAAACTTACAGAAAGACAGATCCTTGCTCGTGTCCTTAGGGCATCATTGTAACTTTTACACATGGAATTCTTCAGAAATTGCCAACTTGTAGCGGTAAAGAAATGGCAGCTTTAAACTTTGCTCTTTCAGTTCTAACTGGGTATTTAGCAACATATCTAGTTTGAAAGAATGCTGAACAATAGAACATAGAACAGTACAGCACAATACAGGCCCTTCGGCCCATAATGTTGTGCCGACTTTTCAACCTCGCCTAAGACTATCTAACCCCTTCCTCCCACATGTCCCTCTATTTTAAATTCCTCCATATGCCTATATAGTAATCTCTTGAATTTGACTAATGTACCTGCCTCCACCACCGGCCCAGGCAGCACATTCCATACCCCAACCACCCTCTGGGTAAAAAAACCTTCCTCTGATATCTCCCTTGAACTTCCCACCCATTACTTTAAAGCCATGCCCTTTTGTATTGAGCATTGGTGCCCTGGGAAAGAGGCGCTGGCTGTCTACACTATCTATTCCTCTCAATATTTTGTATACCTCTATCACGTCTCCTCTCGTCCTCCTTCTCTCCAAAGAGTAAAGCCCTAGCTCCCTTAGTCTCCCCTCATAATGCATACTCTTTAAACCAGGCAGCATCCTGGCAAATCTCCTCTGCACCCTTTCCAACGCTTCCACATCCTTCCTATGAGGCAACCAGAACTGGACAAAGTACTTTAAGTGTGGTCTAACTAGAGTTTTATAGAGCTGCATCGTTACCTCACGGCTCTTAAACTCAATCCCTCGACTTATGAAAGCTAACACCCCATAAGGTTTCTTAACTACCCTATCCACCTGTGAGGCAACTTTCAGGAATCTGTGGATATGGACCCCCAGATCCCTCTGCTCCTCTACACTACCAAGAATCCTGCCATTAACTTTGTACTCTGCCTTGGAGTTTGTCCTTCCAAAGTGTACCACCTCATACTTCTCTGGATTGAACTCCATCTGCCACTTCTCAGCCCAGCTCTGCATCCTATCAATATCCCTCTGCAATCTTTGACAATCTTCTACACTATCCACAACACCACCAACCTTTGTGTCATCTGCAAACTTGCTAACCCACCCTTCTACCCCCTCATCCAAGTCATTAATAAAAATCACAAAATATTTGGCCTTAAAATAAAAATGAGTCTCTCCTCAAATATACAGTATTAACTACAGATGACTTTAACAAAAATCAAAATTTGCTTTTTGAAAAAAAAAGGGAGAGGGCATCCACTAGGCCTATGAACAAAAGAATTTTGCAACCGATTAAAACACAGTATTTGTCATCACTGCATGTGCACATGACATGCACACGAAGGATCCACAACAAACTTCCACAAATGCACCACCCAACAGCAGTTAGTATAATTCTTAAAATTCAATTGTGTCCTATTCTGGTCACCTCATTATAGGAAGGATGTGGAGGCATTGGAAAGGGTGCAGAGGAGATTTACCGGGATGCTGCCTGGATTAAGAGACTATGGATTATGAGGAGACTAAAGGAGTTAGGGCTTTACTCATTGGAGAGGAGGAGGATGAGGGGAGACATGATAGAGGTATACAAAATATTAAGAGGAATAGATAGAGTGGACAGCCAGCACCTCTTTCCCAGGGCACCAATGCTCAATACAAGAGGGCATAGCTTTAAAGTAATGGGTGGGAAGTTCAAGGGAGATGTCAGATGGAGGTTTTTTTTACCCAGGGGGTGGTTGGTGCATGGAATGCACTGCCTGGGGTGGTGGAGGCTGATACGTTGGTCAAGTTCAAGAGATTGTTAGGTAAGCATATGGAGGAATTTAAAATAGAGGGATATGTGGGAGGAAGGGGTTAGATAGTCTTAGGTGTGGTTTAAAGGTCGGCACAACATGGTGGGCCGAAGGGTCTGTATTGTGCTGTATTGTTCCATGGTTCAATTAGAAAAATGTAATGCAATTTCTAGTTTGTGACTTCACTGCCAACAAAATCATGGAGCAACTGCCATTTTTACTGCAGTTGACGTTTATTAGGAGAACCCCAGTATGGCAAGTGGTTGTGTCGGTCAGGAGAAGCAGTTGTAATCTTTTGTGCCCTACTGTACACAGAAAGTAGGGTAATCTTTGCAATAAAGAGAAACAGTACTGCATTTCGTTCTGCCCGTCTCAAATGCCCAATGGAAGCAAATTATTATTATTAAAAATAACTTCCTGTAACTTGGAAACAACAAATCCTGTGGGCTAGTCGTTTCCCCCACCCCCTAACAATATTGGCCCAGATTCTGACAGCAACTTCAGTTTTCAGATGTTTCACTCAATGCAAAAATCCTAGTGGTTATCAGGAAATCAGCTTACCACAGGTTGTTATTTTGCAGCCTTTCCATTGGAATGGACAAACAAAGTCAAATTGACACGAATCCAAAGTATTTACAAGCTATTCTCAATATAAAAGTACCCTGAAACATTACCCTGTTTTGTTAGAAATCCAAGCAACTTTTGAAAACAATGCACTAAACCACAATTACAACTTACAAACCCTCTAGCCAAATAAGAAATTGTGAGTTACTATTCTCTCCTATTAATTTTTTTCTAAAAATCGGAAAATATACACATTTAAAACTTGGAAGTTTTTAGCTTCTACCTTATTTGCACATTCCACATTCCAAAATTTAACACACAATACAATGTTTAAAAAAAAACGCTTTTTCCTTCCTGGTTTGCCATCTGCATAAAATCTTGGATATGATTGGCTGTTCAGTACCTCAATTACACAAAATTGCTGTATTTCAAGCTGTTCTTGAAATTACATCTGTCATCAACTGATATCAAAAACAAAGATCTATGCCACAGACATCATCAGATCTTTGGTGGGCAGCTTTGAGTGGTTAATGGTGACCGCTGTCATTTCACCAACAACTACTTAATCTGGACTCAATTTATAACCAAGCTTTACTGGAACATACTTGCATATTATAAAACCGAAGCCGATTGTGTAAAACAAATCCATCCCCACTTCACTCAGATTTCAGTAACACGATGCAGAATGTCATGGTTTGTGGCAAAAAGGTTTCTAGTTTCGGTGTTTGATTTTCATGTGTGGCGACATGACAAAAACAAAATTTAAGAGCATTTCAGGTGTAACTGTTTATTTAATAATAATTATGTGAGCACCTTCAACATTATAATATTCTGCTACATTGTCATTGCTTGTCAAAAAAGTAGTAAATTTCATAAGGACTTGCTGCTCTGGCAGACACTTGTAAAGTATAAAGAAACAATGGGATCCAAACACTTGTCCTCATATGTAACTACTTTATGATGTGTTGAGTTAGTTATTCTTTCTGCATCTTCCTAACGTATAATACAATTAGTGATGAATAGTTCCTAAAATGGCAATATGAAGGACAGAGCAAATATACCAAGTGCTTTCTGATGAACAAAGTACAGTTTTAAATCAAATGATTCTAAACTATATTCAACAAAAACTGCAATCACAGTAACACGCATTACTATTTTGAAACAAAGTATTTGACTTAGTATTGTATAACATGAACTGCACTCGGCTGTTCATAACAATGCGACACATTCGATTAATACTTAGCAGGCAATATGGAACTCTCAACAAAATTGGGAGAAACACAATTTTTAAGCCAAAAATAAAGTCAATAAATAAAACAGCAACAATAACAGCATTGAAAAGAAATCCCTGCTTGGAAAAAGGGCAAGCACCTTCCCTCCATCCACCATAACAGCCAGGATCTCCCGATGGCCGGCCATTTTAATTCCACTTCCCATTCCCACAGTGACATGTCTGTCTATGACCTCCTCTACTACCAAATTGAGGCTAGACGCAGATTAGAGGAACACCACCTCGTATTCCTTCTTGGTAGTCTCCAACCTGACGGCATCAACATAGACTTCTCTAACTTCTGGTAACCACTCCGTTTCTGCTCCCCCCCCCTTTGTTTTCCCTTATCCCTTGGGCCCCATTATCACTTCTCTTTCCCCTCCCCCGCCCTCATGACCTACCCATCACCCACACCTTCCTCCCTCTGGTTCCCCACCTCCTTCCCTTTATTCATTGATCCACTGTCCTCTCCTATCTGATTCCATTTTGTTCAGCCCTTTGTCTCTTCCACTTATCATCTCCCAGCTTCTCACATCATTCCCACTCCCCCCACCCCCACATCTTTCCCCTCTCACCTGGACTCACCTACCACCTCATGCTTCCCTCCCACCCTTTTATTCTGGCTTCTACCCTCTTTCTTTCTAGTCCTGATGAAGGGTCTCGGCCCATAATTGCGACTGTTCATTTCCCTGACCTACTGTGTTGCACCTAGTTGAGAAAGTACTTTGACAATGTTGTGCCATCACATAGAGACACCCGACGGAACTTTTATATAATCAAAGGATTCTCGGATTGCAGTCATTTTCAATTCGACAATTTAAAAGAAAATTTCAGCATTTTTCAAAAGTTACAAAAAAATGAAAATAATGGAATTGTTACTATTTCAAAGTATATCCAGCTGAGAATTCAAATATCCTTTCCCAGTGACATTCCTGGATTACCTCACTGAAATTTCAAAGCAGAACAATGACCTTTTCAGCTTTTACTCACTCAATTTAACAAAATTCAGGAATTACTTCTTTTTCCCTTCCCAAATCATTAAAAATCCTTTACATATTTTTGGTTGGAAATTTCGTTTAGGTTCTCCTCCAGTCTCAAGTTAGACATGCAGATCAATATTAGATGAGAGTAATTATATTAAAACTTGGCTCAATGCAAGGAATTCTGCATTTTGAACAAAAGATTACCATACAAGTAAATTAAGACAGCATATACAAATCCCTTCAACTGCAACTCATCCACATTACTTGTCACTGTCTTGGAATTTATGATCATATAGTTTTATGACAAAGTTCAAATAAGACTGTCCAACTCAATAACTTTTACTCCATATCACAAGCCAGCATTCTTGTACAGGCCATCCCCAGGTAATCAACAGATTCAGTTTTTACTGATGCCTTTAAGTTGATTTTGTCCACAAGATGAAAAATACACAAAAAAAATTCCTCACTATGGTAACCAAACCACTTTAGTATTGTAATGAATAGCATCAAAACACACAAGATTGATAATAAAGAACAATTACTAAAATGAGAGAAAGGAACTCATTCAGCCATTCATAGGAGTGAATCTATATACGTACATCGGACTTTTGAATTTAATAATATTACAGGGGATTGTTCGGATGTAGGAGGTTCTGAAAATCATGTGTTCTTAATGCGGGGATGGCCTGTACACAGTAACACTTCGATAATCTAGATCCGTCTGGCTCATTCATTAGTATGCCAATCCCTCATGGGATTGGCTGTGTACAAGACCAGAGGGGGAGTTGGCATTGGCAACATCCGGGATTAAGAACTTGTAGCCAGAACTGGGGTCCGTAATGTGGACCTGAAACAGAAGCTAAAACTCACTGTCCTGTTTCCTGTGCATCCTTTAGCAGGTTCACTGGAAAATTTACTCTTTTATTCCACTTTATATATTAAAAAAATATGGTATCTTGGGGTAACACAAATAATATCAAATAGAATAGAAAATCTGAACAGTTTGATTATGTTGTGTGGGACAGTAACATATTGATTAACTAAAAAAGTTTCTTCAGAGGGTTATCAAACGGTGGAATTCTTATCCCTGTGGGGAGGGTCACATTGCCCTCAACAGAAAGACACATGTTTGAATACTAGAGGAATCAAAGAACATGGGGATAAAGCAGGACAATGGTGTTGAGGTGAAAGATCAGACTCAATCAGATTAAATGGCAGAGCAGACACAATGGGCCAAATGGCTGCTCCTATCCTTACGTTTACTGAGAGGTAGTTCCTAAGATATGGGAGAAAACCCACTCACTTGGACAGTTCAGTAGACGGAACTGTGCAAACACAAGTTGCACCTACAGACAGACAAGTTGGTATTGGTTTATTATTGTCACTTATACCGAGGTACAGTGGAAAAACTGGTCTTGCATACCGTTCCTACAGGTCAATTTATTACACAGTACATTGAGGTAGTACAGGGTAAAAACAATAACAGAGTACAGAGTAAAGTGTAATACTTAGTGACATAGAATTTAAATAGAAGAAAGAAAGAGTAGAACGATTAAAGTAATGAGTAGATCAGCAGAGAGCAGCTTACAGCGAGTCGCCATGCTCCAGCACCATCTTGCTATTATTACTATCAGCAGCCCATAAAACACTGGTCTGGCCCACCGAGGAAAGGCCAGATTTAAGGTCCTCAACTAGGCAGCAGCTGAATCATTGGAGGATGAAAGCAGGGTTAAAAAAAATGGAAGGGAAAGGAAGGGTCCAAGAAGTGAAGAGGAAAAAAGCAAAACAGAGGAGAACCCTTTCCCCTAACACTAGCCCTCCTTTTGTAGGCTCATTCCCCCACTCTGCTGCCCACAGTAATAGCCTGGAGAACCTCCACAGCACTGGTCTATTGACCATCGATCGATGTAGGGTAGAAAGCATTCTGACTGGTTGCATCATGACCTAGTATGGAAACTACAATGCACAGGAACGCAAGACGCTAGAGTGGTGGACTCAGCCAGTTCCATCACGGGTACAGCTCTCCCCACCATCGAGGACATCTACAAGAGGTGATATCTCAGAAAAATGACATCTATCATACTGGCCATGCCCTCTTCTTGATGCTACCAACAGGCAGGAGATACAGGAGCCTGAAGACCCACACCTCAAGATTCAACAACAGCTTCTTCCCCACTGCCATCAGGTCCTTGAACTGACCTGAAAAACAATAACACTACCTGAGATCATATTTCTTATTTTTCTCTCAACTTGCACTAATGTCATTATGTTTATTTAAGTTCCTTTTGTGCAAGTTATGTATAATTTATATTAATTTAAGTCTGTTAACTTATGTTGTCAGGTTTGTGGTGTATTGCACTGCTGCTGCAAAAAGCTAATTTTCATTTATACCCAGGGTATAAATGGGTATCCTCACCTCCCATGAGACTTCCCACCATCTACATGTCATGACTATACTAGAATATACATGCCTGGACAGGTGCAGCTCTAAAGACACATTAACAGTGCAACACCACTTTAGACAAAACTTGATTGGCACTCCAACTGCCACCTTATACACTCACTGGCTCCACACTGGCAAATCAGGCCAACAGCATACAACATCTACAAGTTGCTCTATGGTAACGTACCAAGACTTCTGAAACCATCTTAATCATTCGCCCCCACTCTGGGGAAAAAAAAAATCACACCGGTGTATAATGTCTACAAGTGGTAACATGCTGAGATTGCTTCAAAAACAACACCCAAATTTCACAACCTGCCCCACCTAGAAAGTCAAGAGTGGCAGGCACATGGGAACACCCGTCAAACAAAATTTATAAGCCATTCTAACTTGTACATATATCACTACTCCATCAAAATCCTGGAAATTCCTCCCTCACTTGTGTGAGAAGCACTTCACAATGCAAGTTTTCAACAGTTCAAGATGGCAGCTTCAGCAATGCTACCTTCTTAAGGTTAATTGAGATGCATCACAAATGCTGGCTTTATCAGAGAAGCAATGATCCAAACACATTGAACACTGATGGAGATAAAACTTATTGACATTTCAATCAAATGGTTAAGCATCCAGGTCAATTGACCCAAATAAATTTTATTGCTGGAAATTCACATTTCATTCATCCAGCCCACTGACAATTAATTGGTAACTCAATACTTCCAGCATTCAATTGATATTTGATGCCAAAACACCACTGTTTGGCAGAAACCAGAATGCATAACATATTCATTGACCTTGGTTGTAAAGAAAGTTCTTATAGGAATGAGAAACCCATCAGTTCAAACTGTTAGATGCAAACAGATGTACTCTGTTTCCTGCTTTTTGTTTCGTTTCAGATATCCAATATCTGCAGTTATTTGCTTTGTTGCATTTACTTGTGCCCGTTGAATTAAATGTTTACTCTCCATACCTGTGGCTACCATACTTCAGTTCCACCATTCAACCAGATCATGACTAATCTGTCAATTTTCATTAAAGTACACACTATCAAAGTTAATCATAATAAAGAATAAATTTCAACAGGAAGAAAGTTAACAGAAAATATTAAGTAATCATGAAGTAATTCACAGTCCATACTATTAACTAAAATCAGAAATCTGGAGTGTAACCAGTCAGTAATGGAACAGATTGATGTATACAACTGGAAATTAAGTTAAAGCTGTAATGTAATCTTAACCATCAAACCTTAAAAAGCATTCCATTTGTTTAAACAAGTTGTTTTAGCAGTTTATGTCAACTGAACCAGTTGGATCATAAAATGGCTATCAAAGAAAGTTTCTTTTTTTAAAAAATGTATAATCTGCAAACGTAATTACATTTGGCATTAGTTGTTGAACAGAATTCTTCACAACTTTTCGATTATCAGTCCTAACTGCTTCCAGGGAACTAGTCAAAGTTTTGAAAGATGGGATGCATAATTTGTGGAGGCTTGCAAACATAGTCAAGGTGCCCAAATCCCAGGTACCTGATAAGCATGTGGGGCTTATGGATACAGAACAGGCAGAAGGGGACAAAGTCACCCTAGGTGATTTTTTTCCCCTGTTTTGTAAATTATTCTGATGACTAGAACAAATAGCTGGCAGGTATGAATCTCACCCAGATACTATGTGGCATTATAATATTTGCTATCAGTTCCTCAAATAAATGCCACTCAATTTGACTTCATTAAGGAATTCACAATGAGCAAAGGGAACTAGTAGGATCGGATATTTTAACAATTTCCAAACAAAATTTGTCAAATTCTGCTGCAATACACTTTAATTTCATTTGAGCCAATTTTCTTTTTGTGTTCTTCCACAGGTAATCTGTCCAGTGAAATTATAGTTGAGGAAAATAAAGTATTCCGTCACCACCCAGATATCGTTTTCAATTAACATATCTGGGCATATGTGGGGGGGGGGGGGGGGGGGGGGGGAACGCATTTGGGAAGAATTCCAGACTTTCAGAACAAACCACTTTCAATTTGGGAGCCCTTCCAAAACTGCTTATCATCTCAATAGGTTCAAACAGCAATACAAAAACCTCAACAACTATTAGTTCACATCCAGTAAATCTACTCGTGTTATTTCAACACTACTTTGTGCAGTACTTTAAAACAGTTTGCTTTATTAAGAAGTATTTACAAATTAGAAGTTTGAACAAAATGGCATTTTGATGTTCTTTCTTGCTTTGTCCATCATAAAAGTTCAACCTCAACCATTACTAAAATCTCAACCAACATTACATTGTGCATGGTCATAGAACAGAATTGAGAATTGTATGCTTTAGAAGTCCAGGACAACAAAAATACATAATAGCCAGATGGAGAAATTTATTACATAACAAATGGATCAAATGCAGAATCTTATCCAGATACAATAACCTGTTAACATTCCCATATTTGAAGATTTACTAAGCACTTTCAACATCACACAAAAGGATATCATAATCTCAGTATCACTGGATAAATGAGTTTTTATTTAAACAACTAACCATACCTCCAAAATAATATGGAATTAAGGTCTGACAGTTTACAAGTTTATACTACCACGGAACATACACCACCATCACAATGCTATCATTGGATTGTAACTAGAAAGGGTTATTTGGCTTTACTGCAATCCTTTTAACAATGTGCGTGAACACTTGGGTACAAAAGAATGCATCAATAAAACAAATATACAGTACCTTGGAAGTCTTGCATTGTCAGATTTGCTCCTGACTGCAAGAAGATTGAAGTGGCATCATCTCATTACACTGTACGCTCAGAGGTTATGCAGAGCATTTGAAAACAAATTGGGTATCTCATGGAATCTTCATTCTCCTGCCAAATGATTCAATATGGCTAACAATCCCCTTAATTGTTTTGAAACCAGAAATCTCTCTAGCACTCAGAGGCTAATAATCAGTGCAAGGGCAAGGAGAGAGGGAGGAAAGCAAAATGGTCAGACTTGGTACAGGATCAGAGACCACAATTCTTGTGGAGATTACCAGTGCTTCATACTAGGAGGCAAAGGGGAAGGTGAAGTAATTTTCTTTATTGATTAAACCAACATATGTTTGCAAATCAGTTAAAAAGCATCTTGGCTGACTTTTAACTGATGAGAATTTTTTTTTTAATTATTTAGTTCAATGTTCATAGTTACTTCCCTAATTGTAAGAACTGGCAAAAATTGGAAGTGGAGACCTGTCAACTGTTAATAACTTCAAGTGTGTTTGGAGGGGGCAAGAACTACTCCCTGCACCACTGGAAGTCATGCCACTACCAAGATCATGCTGCTGGAGCTCAGAATGCTAGCAACTCATCAATATAGCTTCTTCCTTTCAGAATATTGGTGCTAATGTCCATATAACTTTAGCTGTAACTCTCCTGATTTGCCAGTTTCTATGTCAATTCACACAAGGCAAAAGGTCATAATTCAGAAATTATGACCAGCAAGAACACCTTTAACTTTAATCAACACTCACTTAGTGAAGGCTCCCTGTTCTTTCTTATGTTCAGATCTGCCCATGAAAATTGGATTTACTCCCTCACTTTCCAAATTCCTCTGATTATTGCAAGATATCCCTCACCCCAGTACAGGAGACAATATACCCCATGGAGCCCTTATTCATGGCTGCAGAGGACACCATTTATCCCCCTAATTGTAGAATCCCTATCACTACTCTATTCATGCTTTGCTCTCCATCCTTTCTACAGCCCCCTCAACAAATCCTTTATACCTGCTAGACAGTAAACATTTCCCCATTGGAATCCTTTCTGCTGTAGCATTTGCTATCTGACTCCTTGACAGTCACATACTTCCATTCCTCAATTTGTGGTTTTCTCTTGGCCACAATAACAGTCCGGATAAAATTATCCAGCACACTGGTCTCTAGTTTACATTCCAGCTCGATGTCTGGGCCAGAGGTTTTAAAATCAAAAGGCACTTCCTATAGCTGGAGGTATCTGTGAACGTTGTTCAGTAACTCCCACATAATGCGATTCCAACATATCTTCCAAATTAGAATTATCAATAGAAGACAATAGTGTTCAAAAGCTATCTTACATTTAGCACTCATTTACAGTCTGCTTTTGGTTGAATCATGTTTAAAGAATGTCTTTAATTGGATAAATAATTATATCAAATTGTTCTTATAATGTTATTTTGTTAATGGTACCACACCTTGATGAAACCCAGAACAATCAAAATATCACAATAGTTACAGCACAGAGGAAAGTGATTTGGTCCAGTGAGACCTGACTGGATCCATGTCAGTGTAATCCAGCTCATCCCACTCCCCCAACTTCTTCTCAGTCCCAAAATTTCTTGCATGTAATCATCCAAATTATAATCAAATTTCTCTACGTTACTGCCTCTCGGAGCATTCCAGACCCTAATCACGTGTTAAACAAATTCATGTCACTTATTTACCAGCATCATTCTGTATCCTGTTGTTTTTAAACCTCTCCACCAACAGGAACAGTTTCTCCATTTCTACTCTAATTGCATCATTCATGATTTTAAATACCTGCATCAGATCTCCTTGTAACCTCTTGTGTTCCAAGGAAAACTGCCCCAACTTCTCCATTTTATACACAAATCAAGTCCCTTATCTGTGTAATCAATTTAGTAGTTTTTTTTCCCCACATCCTTTCTGAAACCTTCTCGTGCTTTTATTTTTTAACCACTTTGTGATGCTGGGTTTTTATACAAATACAGGTCACAGTATTCATAACCCCAGATTACAAATTCCCAATTTATGTATAGCCCATATAAATGAAAGAGCATTTGGGAGACTAGCGGGATGGATTTGCAAGCTGCTGTGGGACTGCAGGCATCTTGGTTTATGGCAATATCTGAATAATTGAGTTAAATGTCCTGGTTTAACTACACGTTGCCCTTGGTTGTCCCGTTTTTATTTAAATATATGGCCAGGCAGCCTCACTTCTGACTTACTAACTGTTGGAGTTACAAACAGTTCTCAGGAATGGAGTGCTGTTGTAACCTGGGAGGAGCTGTAGATATGGAGTACAAGAGCAAGGAAGTCAATGTGAACCTTTATATAACACGAGTTTCGCCACTGCTGGAGTGCTATGTCCTTCTCGGTCCACTACCTTTTTAGGGTACCACTTTCAACAAACACACACATACCCCTAGATCTCTTTTCTTCTACTGCTTTTAGAAATGTGTCATCTAGTTAAAATTGCCTCTATCTTTCCTACCAAAATGTAATGCTGAACAATGTCAAGTGTTAAGTTTCATCTGCCACCTATCCACCCATTCCCACCAGCCAATGTCCCCATGAAGTCTGTTACAATCTTCATTGCTCAGAACACCACCATGTTTTCTGTCTCATCTGCAGATTTGAAAATTTTGCCTTGAATGTCAAAGTCCAAATCATTAATATAATATTGTGAAAAGCAATGGTTCCAGTACTAATCCCTTGAGAAATCCACTTTGTGAAAAGGTTTTTTGGACCTAAAAGCACAAGTAATCTGTTTCCTGTTACAAAGACACAGTTTTGCTATGGCATCTTCTGTTCAATGGCATTCAGTCTTGATGATAAGCTTATAACATGGCACCTCATCACATCAATTTCCTCAAACAAAAACCCCATTGAGTTAGACAGACACCATGTGTCCTTTTCTCAAAGAAAAACATATCCTACTGATTCTGTCCAGGACTTTCCCCACCACCCAAACTAAAGCAATAGGTCATAGTTACTGGGTTTCCTTGCACACCTTTTCTTGAACAAATGTGCAACTTTTGAAGTTTCCACTCCTCAGGCAACACTCCTGAATCTAAAGATGCTTGGAAGATTATGGCCAGTTCCTTTGCAATTTCCTGTTACATCCACCAGCAACCTAAGGTGTACTCCATCTATCCTGATCCAGATGGAGTACACCTTACTCAATTAACCCAGTAGAACCTTTCAACTCTATTTTAGGTTGTGCCCACTGTACTAAATGTACCACAGAATCAATTAGAGGAAAAAACTGCAGATGTTGCAAATCTGCAAGAGAGAGAGAAGTCAACCTTTCACATGAAGTTTTCTGAAGGACTCCATTCTGTTCTCCCAGTTCCTCCATCTCCACTGTATCTGTACTGAAGATGAGACCTGCTACAGCATTGTCTTTAACTTGTCTCTCTTTTCTCTAAACTGCAACGTCTCCTATTGGGAGTTGATGAGGCCCCCAATCATATTTCCTCCATTTCCCAGAATTCTAATCTCATCCCATCTCCCACTGGTCAGAGCAAGAATAGGATTCCCCTGGTCTTCACCTTCCACCACATTCAACAATCATCCTCACTAAATTCCACCAATTTCAGATCAGGATTTCACCACCAGACATCTTCCCCTCCCAACATTTCAGAGACCATTCTTTTCAGGACTCCATGGTTCCCTCTTCCATTCCAGCATTAACATTCTCACAACACTTTCCCAGGCAGTTAATGGAAGAGGAAATGCATGCAGTTTTACCTCCTCCCTTCCTACCACCCAGAGACCTGAACAACCCTTCCAATTTAACGTATTGCATTTGATGCTTAAAATGGGATTTTCACAAGTTGTGAAACCAAGAGCAGATCTTCAGCCTCTTCCATTGCTCCAGTGATGTCCTGACATTGCTCATCAGGCAACACCTCACATTGTGTGGGTACATCGTTGCCTCTGGGACTCAGTTTTGCATGTAACAATTTCCCCTTCCTCCCCAAGTTGTGACCACACCTTTGTTTTAATTGTCTTTTAACTGCCTTTTTTTTAAAATAAAGGTAATTGTTAGCTTGACAACTTTCTCTGTACCCTAGCACACACATTCCCCTTGTTCTCTCCACCCAACACGCTCTTTTCCTCGCATCTCCACCTGAAACGTCAAGTCCGTTTCTCCCCCACCCCACGGATGCAGCTTAACGCGTGCTTCCAGTATTCTCTATTTTTGTCCTAACGAAATCAAGTTCTACACATAGAGGGAGAGTCTATGTTGTAATCAACAAGACGCAACCCTTTTCAGGTTCAAATGACTTGCTGGAGAATACCCGGATACAGCGAGGAACCTTGTGTTGTCACCTGGTGCCCGAACAACACACAGGAAAAAAATACAACGTTCATAAAACTGGGCAGATATGTAATGCAGGTTCCTAAAATGGCAGCTGTAGGTGTATTAAACATATCCCAACCCATTTTAAATGGATTTCAGTTTAGTAATTTAATGCATTATTACACATACCCACGGTGGGAGATCTTGTTTAATCTCATTGGTAATCACGAATTTTTCATCGTCCAGCAATTGAAACGCTGCCTGTAGACGAGCACACTTCCAACCTCTGTTTCTCTTCCACCAAATCCACAGCAGGAGCCCGAATACAATCCAGGTGAGGCTCAATCCGAAGTAGCCCATCAAGTAGATGGGGAAAAGGTAAATGAAAGCCTTGGCAAAGTTGGTCAGCAGGTCCATCAGACCCGGAGCCGGGCCGTTCTCCAGGTCATCTCCCGGACCATCCCCGAGCAGCTCTGAAGACACTGAAGTGCTCCGCTCCGGGGACCAGATGCTCCCCCTCGCTCGGGACCTGCCCAACTCCGCCGCCGCACCCCTCATGTTGCTGGCCGGCTCTGAGCAAGCGGGGCTCTGCCGGGCGCACCTTCCACTGCTCGGGATCAAACTTCTCTAACCAGCAAGCAGCTCCGCATTTCCAGCCAATCCCCAGCGCTTTGGACTCTCACCTCCTCCTCCCAACCGGTCTTTCCTGCTCCGGGAACATTCCCGATTGGAATCACGATTTAAACGCTCTCCGTCTCCCTCCACCCTTTCATCCCTGAGCAAAGAGCAAATCTCCGCCTCCAGCTGCACCATAACAAGGGGCGGCCCCTGCTGACTGGCTCGGTAACTTCTCCACTTTGTGTTGCTTTGTTCCCACTCAGTGGCAGTTAGTGAAAAGCCATTAGAAATGCACTTCACTTTACGGCAAGTTACACCTGTGCTTTCGCTATCAATGACCGCTTAGACAAGCAAATCAGTTCCTTGGATTCAGCAGAACCAACAACAGGTTAATTCCCGTAAGTGAGACCGAAGTTTGCCAATTGGCAGGTGCGTATAAATTCAGATCAGGAGTAAAACAGCCATTTTTAACTGGGTTGTGGCGTCTGCAATAATCCCCATTCAAATGGTCTGTTTAAAGAGAACAATCGTTTTGGTTTCTGCTTATTGTAACAATCATTAACAATATGGAAAGTGAAAGCACACAGTTGGTTGTCAACATCTGGTCTTCAGATGCTACTTTAATAGAGGGCTAAAGATTTGTGTCTGGTGGATGAACATTGAGTTTTTTTCTGGAGGGCATGCATTTAAGGCGTGAGGGGGAAAGTTCAAATGAGATGTGAAGGGCAAGTTTTTTTTTAAACAGAGAGTGGTGGGTGCCTGGAATGCATTGCCGGGGTAGTGGTGGAGACAAATACAATACAGGCATTTAAGAGGCTCTTGTACAGGCACATGAATGTGCAGAGAATGTAGGAATATGGACCATATGCAGGCCAAAGGGATGAGGTGTCATTAGCTTAATTAGTTCATGATAGTGTAGCGGTTAGCATAACGTTATTACAGTGCCAGCAACCCAGGTTCAATTCCCGCCACCATCTTTAAGGAGTTTGTACATTCTCCGTGTCTGCATGGGTTTCCTCCTACATTCCAAGTACGTACGGGTTATGAAGTTCTGGGTGCCAGAAGTGTGGCAACACTTGCAGGCTGCCCCCAGAACACTCTACACAAAAGATGCATTTCACTGTGTGTTTCAATGTACATGTGACTAATAAAAGGTATATTATTGTGAGCTGAAGGGCCTGTTCCTGTGCTGTACTATACTGTTCTGTTCTATACTGTTCTATGTTCTAAACAACCAGTAGGAAGAGTTTAAAAAAAATAATCAGCTCCTTAATTACATGTTGCAACAGTCTCTTTTATTCCCAACTCCATTGCAGGAGTCTACAAATAAGGTCGTTCAAATCAATGTACAATATTCAAAAAATATAGTAAAGCAATATGCCACTCCTTAATAATCCTCCAATTTACTTCCATATGTAGAAGGCCCTCAACTCCTCATTAATGGTTTTGACCCTGAATGTAAACTGGCCCAGTGATAGATGTCACCAGACCATGTCCTATCCCAACCTGGACCAAAATGCTCATTCTGCTGATGAATACATTGCCAGCAGAATCAACTCTGGAGTCATAGTGTAATTACAATGCAAATGTTTCATCTTTTCCAAATAAGATTTGGAGCAGTTTATAGAGATTTTTAGGTTGAATTGGTTTTCTGCTCTGTACTTTTGTATGCATAAAAGTGTGATGAGCCAGGTGGCAGATACTGTACCAATTATTTTTCCCCCCCTAAAGTTTTGTTTTCCCTCAGATTGAAATGAAGCTTAAAACTGGTACTACATTCACCAACAAATTCAAGTAATTAAGTGAAAGATCTGGAATTACTAAAAGAAAAGCTTGTCTCATTCACAGTAGTCATGAAACTGCTGGATTGTCAGAAAACTCCATCTGGTTTGCTAACATTGTTCAGGGAAGGAAATTTAGCATCTTCATCTGGTCTGGCTTACACAGCTGTAGACCTACCAACATGGTTATAAAAACACATGCCAGGATACACTTCACAGGTCAGGCAGCATGTATTGACAGTGAAGATTATTCAACAGAACCAGAAAAAAGAAATCAGGACCTTGAAACATTAACAGTTTCTTTTCCCCACAGATGTTGTCTGACTTGCTGAATGTTTCCATTATTCTGTTTTTGTTTCAGTAAAGCAGCCAGTATAACCAAAGACCCCACTCACCCCAGACATTGTGTTTTCCCCTCTCCCATCGGGCAGAAGATACAAAAGCCTGAAAGCACATACCACCAGGCTCAAGGGCAGCTTCTATCCCACTGTTATAGGACTATTGCACGGTTCCTTAGTATGATAAAATGGACTCTTGACCTCACAATCTACCTCGTTATGACCTTGCACTTTATTCTCTACCTGCACTGTACTTTCTCTGTAGCTGTTACACTTTATTCTGCCTTCTGTTATTGTTTTACCTTGTACTACCTCAATGCACTGTGTAATGAATTGATCTGTATGAACAGTATGCAAGACAAGTTTTTCCACTGTCCCTCAGTATATGTGACATTAATAATCCAATTCTAAGATTTCCAGCATCTGCAGTTTTTCGGATTTTCCACTACCAAGACGGTCAACTCTTCACTACCTGCTTAGTTCATGGATAACTACGTATAGGCAATAAGTGCCATTGGGCAGGCACAGTAGTGTAGCAGTTAGTGTAATGCTTTACAGCACCAGTGACCCAGGTTCAATTCTGGCTGCTGTCTGTAAGGAGTTTGTACATTGTGTCTGCTTGGGTTGCCCCCAGAACACTCAACACAAAAGATGCATTTCACTGTATGTTTCAATGTACATGTGACTAAAAAAGATATCTTATATGCCCATTTAATGAATAAATTTAAAAAAAATTTCCTTCATTGATGCTGGGTCTAAATCTGGAGCACCCTACCCAACACAATGGGATCACAAGTATCAGAAGGATTGCAGTAGTTTAAAAAGGTGCGATACCACCATCTTTTCAAGAGTCTTTATGGATGTGTAATGGTCAGAAATGACAACACTGCATAACTGCTGCCAAGTTGAAATGTGACTTAATTAGGTTGATGGTTATCTTAAAAGCCTCCCATTTGTCTTGACATTTTTTGTTTTCCATCCTGCCTCCTAAAATCATGTCCCTTTTATATTATCGTAACCATCATAATTGTTACATCATACAAAAGGATTACCAGCTCTTAGATATTCACTGTAGATAGGAGGCTTCTGAGGAGCAATGTTATAGAATTAGATAGATTGTAACAGACCTTGTTTCCTGGAATAACATATTTTCAGTCTGCCACATGATATTTTAACTATTAGTTTTCGATGAAGCTACTTTAGTTGAATTAAGCAATTAGTTTAGTGATGCCATGGAGACTGCTTAATTGCCTGCTTTGGCTTGTGGTGACATGCATCCTCTTTTCAGGCCTCAGTGTATATATTATACACACACACACACACACACACACACTCACACAGTGACAGCACAAAGCAAAATGTTAACTCAGCACTTTAGTTTTATTCTGTTTGATTCACTGAACTCTGTCTGAGCTTTGCAATAGGCTAAATGGATCAGATTAAATTTGTTTCCATTCTGGAAAAATTCTCCAATTTAATATCATCAATTATTTGGGGATTAAGGCACATGGAAGTGTGAGGGAGAAGAGAGAAAGTGAGATGAGATGCAGAAAAAAACCCAAGAAATATAGTGAAATGATTGTGTAATGATACACTTTCATTATCTAGAAATTATTAAATCTTTAATAAGAACATTATGATTTGGAGTAGAGTTTGTTCTTTGACCACAAAATATCTTGGATTATCATAGATTAGAAACTGGAGGTGATTAACAATTCAACCATCTGTCAAATGTTTTGAATCATCAAACCAGAGGCACATGAAGCTGAAAGAACATATCAAGCCACCATCAGTTCTGAAGAGTGGAAGGAATGACCAAAGTAGTCTTGGCAATTTGGTTGAGAAAGAAGCCATAATCTCAGAAGGAAATGACCACAGGTCTAGGCAATGTTGCTCAAATTTTCTTGCCCCTGACTTGCCTAACTTCATGAGGGATTACAAAGGAGAACTTCCCTATCTTTCTACCTGCTACATCTTTTTAAATTTGCACAAAAAATGAAAAGAAATACAGTATTACCTGCGATGTTTCATACAACACAAGTGGAATTTAGTGGAATCAACTTTTGAAGTAAATAGTCCTAGAAAGAGAGAAACAGCTCCCAAATGATAATGATAAAAGCAAGGGAGTAGATTGCCATGGTCGGTCAGTTTTAGAAAAAATGTTCATATTTAGTGATTTCAGTAGTGTACTTTCAAAAGGGAAATGTGGGCAAATTTGTCATGTTTGGAGATCAGAAACTAAACACATACTATGTGTAATACAGAAAGCAAAATGTACCTTTAAAAATAAGTCAAAAGTGCACTTATATTTAACTCCCCCCCCCCCCCCCCCCCCCCCCCCCCCCCCCCAAGGGTAACATTGACAGACTCAAACTCTCACCTTTCCCCAGGATCACATTTATCAATCTGAGACACATCATCCTTAAAAGGGAACAGTTCCAATCTGTTTTCTTTCATTTTCTGATTTTCTTAGCACAGAGACTGCATTTTATTTGAAAAAATGTTGCTCACCCTAAAGTACAATCCCTAAAAATCTGGGATGTCAATGATTGTTTTTTGAGATTCTCAACTATTTTGTTTACATGATTTCCCCTTCCACATTTGATAAATGTCAGAGGAACAAAGTGTACCACAAAGTGATAACACTACAAGGTTTGTATTATTCATCATTCAACCATTTATTTTTGATTGACTTTTTTTAAAAAAATCAGTCAATATGGGAATGCAAACATTATGAGGAGAACTGGAACTTGAACAGCCTCTTGTTGGACATAAATTTGTACTACTACATTAACTATGCTAAAGGTAAAGTAATGGTTAGGATTAGACTTTGACAACTCAACTCAGTTAAGCTTGAGGAAAGTGACTTGCTAATTCAATAGGAAGCAGGGTGTTGGGAATACTGGGTCATTATTTTGTTACCATTTTTTTTGTTGCTGTGGTAAAAATAACTAAGTCTAAACATATGAACAATTTACAAGAATTTAGTTGATAATTCAAATAAAGGTTTAAAAAAAGTAATAACTTCTGGTTATAACCTGTTTGCAATACACTCAGGGAACTTGGATCAGAAATGTTAATTCTGTTTCTTTCCAGAGATGCTGCCTGACCTGAAGTCAGAGAGAGTCAGAGCAATACAGCATGGATACAGGCCCTTCAGCCCAACCAGTCCATACCGACCACCCAGCTAGTCCTAATTTCCTGCATTTGGCCCATATCCCTCCAAACACCTATCCATGATACTTAAATGATACTATTGTACCTGCCTCAATCACTTACTCTGGCAGCTCATTCCATATACTCACCAGCCTCTGTGTGGAAAAAGTTGCCCCTCAGATCACTTAAATCTTTCCCCTCTCACCCTAAACCTATACCCCCCAGTTTTAGACTCCCTTACCCTAGGGGAAAAAAACTGCTACCATCCACCTTACTTATGTCTCTCATAATCTTAAACACTTTATAAAGTCACCCCTCATTCTCTTACATTCCAAGGAATAAAGACCTAGCCTGGCCAACCTCTTCCTACAACTCAGGCCTTCTGGTCCTGGCAACATCTTTGTAAATCTTGTCTGCATTCTTTCCTGTTTAACCTGTGGAGTGATTCTAGCATTTTGTGTTTTTATTACTTAAGATGTCCAGCAGTGTGGAATCTTCAGGATAAAAGTCACCGATGGTACCTGGAAACATGACCTTCATCGTGAGAAAAATTCTCCTCAATCTACCACAGCCTGCACATTGAGGAATGGAAACTTTCAGTTCATAAAATAGTCCAGGTTATTAAAAAGCTCCCTAATGGGAACTGAATTATCAATGGCTACCTACACACTTAGGAAGCCAGTAATGTTGGCAATTCTCAGTGGCTGAGACACCATCTGTTCCCCTTTGAAATCAAAGCAGATGAAATTATTCCTTTAGGAGTAGAGAACCTGGCTGACCTCAATCTTTGGTAAGCTGCAGTTTGGTAAAAATAAATAGAGATCTGCTGCTGCCAGTTATAACATTTGTGATGAGGAAATGGAAAACCAATGTGACCTTGACTGCCACAGGGAGAGCTATCCAGGCCCAAGATTGTGGCCAGTGGTTTCCTTGCAGAATGTTATTATCTCAGAGATGGCAGGCTTGGAAAACCAGAGGGCTCCAATTATGATGCAGTACCTCTCATGACTTGGTGGGAGTAGAGTCTTCACTGATGGATGTGTCTTTGACATACGCTCAGAGGTCTCTGGCCCAACCTGACTGGTGAGGTATGCTCACAACTTTGCTTTTAGTAATGGAATGCTGTCAGTAGTATCTCCACTGAGACATCCATGGAATGAATATTTCACCAGCTAAATGCTAGAGAAAACATTCACTGTAGCACACTTTTCACCTTGGAAGTGTTTGTGTAGCCAGTAGCGGGTTGCAAAACTGTCCAGTCAGGTTTCCAGATGTCCACTGAGTGACTTTTTAAAGAGCAAAAAAAAAAGCAGCTAGTCCATGTGAGGCTGTCAAATGAGAGTTGCGGCGTGGACATTTCTACTCCAGTTTATACCAACATGGATAAAAATCAGTGTTTGGCAAAAAGTGACATCATTGGTGTACTTGATGGTAGGGAAACATGAGGCAATCGAATGTGAATAGTGTACAGAAGAGCATCATTCAATTTTGCACCCAGCAAATTTTCACCTGTGTGTAAATAAAATGCATTAAGCAATCCAGTTTCTAGGCTATGGTTTAAGACAACTAGTGTTATTCTGTTTGGCATAATTTGGTTTCCCATGAGTAGCAGACCAATAATAGAAACAGATGTAAATCATAAGTCATGCTGTAGTACAGAAACAGGCAATTAACTAATTGTTGTTAACTGGAAGCTAAATTCAAGATATGGGCAATTGATCTTCCCACCTGTTTTCTCTTCTTCTTTGAAGGCAGCATTTCCCATTCCAATGCAATTCCAATCTAGATTTCATTGGTAACCCACATTCATGTACTTTTTCCCCCAGCAGAGATTAGTAATAATCAGAAATGGGAATCCAGAATTATTTATTTTAGCCACACACATCAAGATCAATTTCTTGATCTAATGATCCATTTGATTGGATTCCAGTGCTTACCACCAATTAGCTTATGATTTTAAATAAAAGGCCTCCTTTGATTCACCATTGATGGACAGAAGGGAAAGTACACAAAGGGAAATGATACACTAGATTACATGCAATTGGGAAGCTGGTATGGAGCATAAGTACCAACCTACTGGGCTGAATAATGTAATTCTGGGTTTAGATTCTACAAGTATCAATTGAACATTAACCTAGTATAATGGTGTTCTCAGTACCCATTTTAAAAAAATTTCCATTCTGATTCCTGAAATGTTGTTTACTTTATGATATACCCATTTTCTTTGTACCAAATTTCAGGGATATTCATGCAGTTGGGACAGGCAGATATTTTTTCCTTTTAGGGCCCCATCAAACTCACCAGAACGAATGTGAAAATAATGTGGTTGTGACTCATTGAAGGATTATCCTTGAAAATTCAGGATCTCCCTATCATGCTATCACAACGAATAGGAAGCACTGATGAGAACAAGAGCCTTCACCTCATTGGTCAATAGTACTGGGTTTTCATGTATTGTGCATTGAATCCTTCCAGGAAGAGAAGTGGGAAGGTACTTTTGGTAATTCCTCAAGTAAATACATGCAATAAACATCAAATACCATTCATCAATGCCCCATCATCTCTGGAAAGAATTAACTTTAAATATATTCTATAATTGTTATAGAACTGACACTCAGTTGTAATTTCATCATATGGTAAATGCGAGACACCTAGATGGTCCACCATACAATCATGTTTTATGAAATGAGATATTCACAGATGTTAATTTTGCTTTTAAAAGCCAATTGCCACAGAACCTAGGAGAAAGTTTCTTGCTCATCAGGCTGTAATCTTTCTTCAAAGATTTATTACCCCTTCATCTATTCCTGTAACTTTCAATTGATTTTAATTGCTGACTTGAGGGAAATAGGGTAACTGGAAAACCTAAATTTTGCATTCCAACTTCCATTTATAAAGCATCTTTATAATAAAGGCATTTCAAAAGCGTGCTATCAAACAAATACTTGATACTAAGCCACACTAGGAAATATTAGGCAGATGGCCAAAAACTTGATCATAGAGCCTGGTTCCAAAGGATGTCAAAGGAGAAGCAGAGAAACATATTTGGGGCAGGGGAAATCCCTAAGCCTTGAAAACTGAAGGCATGTCTCTCAGTGATGAAGTAATTATATTTTGGGATAAACAAGAGGACAGAATTGGAGTGCCTATAACTTGGAGTTTAATAGGCCTGGAATATGGAGGGACAAAGATACTACAATGAGAATTGTAAAATTGTACTGGTGCTTGATCAACAGGAAGTGCAAGTCAGCAAGCATGGAAGTGATGTGCAAATGAAACTTTGGATAAGTTTGGGAGAGAGTAGCATTGAATGACCTCGTGGTTATGGAAATTGAACAGGAGTGCACTGCAATTGTTGTCTAGATGTAACAATGCTATAAATGAGGGCTTTAACAGATGAGTTGAGGCAAGGGGAGATGTGGAAATAGCAGTCTTACTGATCATATGAATACAAATTCAAAAACTCAATTTAAGGTCAAATATAAGTAGATTATGAACAGTGTTCAATTTCAGTCAGACACTACGAGGGATGGCATTGATATGCAAGGAATTGAGTTTATGACAGGATCAAAGACAACAGCTTCAGTCACAAGTGAGATTTGTTTCTATTTTGGATATTTGACACTATTTGGAAAACATAGGTGGATTGATAGAGTTTTTGATTAAATGCAAGTCTCTTAATGAACCACCACTGGTAAAGAGTTTGAGTTTTAACTATTATCTAGATGTGGTAGAAGTTTCTTCTGTGGTCTGATCTATGCGAGTGAATTTGAACAGTTTCAATTCAATTCCAGAAAAAAAGGACTGCAGATAAAAGTGCATATTACTTGTATTAATACTGGCATACCAAAGGGTTGCAGAGAAATAGCTGCTACAAGAATATTTTAAACACAAAGTTATTTGTCATGACAAAGTACATAGAACACTACAGTACAGTACAGGCCCTTTGGCCCACAATGTTGTGCCAACATTTTATCCTACTCTAAGATCTATTAACCCTTGCCTCCCACATAGCCCTCCATTTCTCTATCATCCATGTGTCTATTTAAGAGTCTCTTAAATGTCCTTGATGTACCTACCCACACAACCTCTGCCGGCAGTGCATTCCACACCCACCACTAAAAAACTTACCCCTGACATCCCCCTTATATCTTCCTCCAATCACCTTGAAATTGTGTCCCCTCATGTTAGCCATTGTCACCCTGGGAAAAAGTCCAATCGATCTATGCCTCTTATACACTTCTATCAAGTCACCTCTCATCCTCCTTCTCTCCAAAGAGAAGCTCTAGCTCAATCAACCTATTCTCATAAGACATGCTCTCCAATCCAGGCAGCATCCTGGTAAATCTCCTCTGCACCCTCTAAAGCTTCCACATCCTTCCTATAATGAGGCAACCAGAACAAAACAATACTCCAACTGTGGTCTAACCAGAGTTCTATAGAGCTGCAACATTACCTCACTGCTTTTGAACTCAATACCCCTAACTAGTGAAGGCCAACCCACCATATGCCTTCTTAACAACCCTATCAACCTGCGTAGCAACCTTGAGGGATCTATGGACATGGACCCCAAGATCCCTTTGTTCCTCCACACTGTTAAGAGTCCTGCCATTAACCTTGTATTCTGCCTTCAAATTCAATCTCCCAAAGTGTATCACTTCACATTTTTCTGGGTTGAATGCCATCCACCACTTCTCAGCCCAGGTCTGCATCCTATCAATGTCCTGTTGTAATCTACAGCAGCCTTCTACACTATCCACAACACTACCAACCTTTGTGTCATCAGCAAACTTATTAACCCACTCTTCCACATCCTCCAAGTTATTTATAAAAAAATTTAGAAGAGCAGGTGTCCCAGAACAGATCCCTGCAGAACACCACTGGTCACTGACCTCCAGGCAGAATACACTCCATCTTCCACCACCCTGTCTTCTATGGGTGGGCCAATTCTGAATCCACACAGCCAAGTTTCCCTGGATCCTATGCCTCCTGACTTTCTGAATGAGCCTTCCATGAGGAACCTTATCAAATGCCTTACTAAAATCCATGTACACCACATCCACTGCTCTACCTTCATGTGCTTTGTCACATCCTCAAAGAAGTCAATCAGGCTCATGAGGCATGACCTGCCCCTCAAAGCTATGCTGACTGTCCCTAATCAGCCTATGCTTCTCCAAATGCCCATAAATCCTGTCTCTAAGAATCTTCTCCAGTAATTTGCCCACCACTGAAGTAAGACTCACTGGTCTGTAATTCCCAGGGTTATCCCTGCTCCCTTTCTTAAACAAAGGAACATTTGCCACCCTCCAATCATCTGGCACGACTCCTGTGGCCAGTGAGGATGCAAAGATCATCACCAAAGGCGCAACAATCTCTTCCCTCGCTTCCCATAAAACCTTGGATATATCCCGTCTGGCCCCAGTGACTTATCTATCCCAATGTTTTTCAAAAATTCCAGCACATCCTCTTTCCTCACGTCAACATGCCCTAGCATATCAGCCTGTTGTACGTCATCCTCATAAATGTCCTGGTCTCTCTGGTGAATACTGAAGCGAAGTATTCATTAAGAACCTCCCCCACCTCTACCTCTTCTGACTCCAGGCACATGTTTCCTCTTATCCCTGATCAGTCCTACCTTCACTCTAGTCATCTCCTATTCTTCACATAGGTGTAGGACACCTTGGGGTTTTCCTTGATTGTACTTGCCAAGAACTTCTCATGCCTTCTTCTAGCTCTCCTAAGTCCATTCTTAAGCTCCCTCCTGGCTACCTTGTAGCTCTGTCTAATCCATGCTTTCTAAACCTCAGGTAAGCTTCTTTCTTCTTCTTGACAAGATATTCTACATCTTGTGTCAACCACGGTTCCTTCACTCTACCATCCTTACCCTGCCTCAATGGGACAAACCTATCCAGAGCCCCCTGCACGTATTCCTTAAACAACCTCCACATTTCCACTGTATACTTCCCCAAGAACATCTGTTCCCAATTTACACTCCCAAATTCCTGCCTAAGAGCATCATAATTCCCCCTCCCCCAGTTAAATACTTACCTATGTTGTCTGCTCCTATCCCTCTCCAATGCTAAGGTAAAGGTCAAGGAATTATGGTCACTATCTCCAAAGATGCTCTCCTACTGAGAGATCTGAAATCCAATCAGGCTCATTGTCTAGTATCAGGTCCAGAATGGTCTCTCCTCTAGTCAGCCTGTCCACATAGTGTGTCAAGAATCCTTCCTGGACACACCAAGCAAACTCCATCCCATCTATTCCCTTTACACTAAGGAGGTGCCAATCAATATTAGGGAAGTTGAAATCACCCATGACAACTACCCTGTTATTTTTGCACCTCTCCAAAATCTGCCTCCCGATCTGCTCCTCAGTGTCTTTGCTGCTATTGGGGGGGGGTGGTGGTGGGGTTCTGTAGAATACTCCCAAGAGTGATTGCTCCCTTCCTGTTTCTGACTTCCACCCACACTGACTCAGTGGACGATCCCTCCAGGACATCCTCCCTTTCTACAGCTGTGATACTGTCCCTGATCAGCAAAGCCACTCCCCCACCTCTTTTACCTCCATCCCTATCCCTTCTGAAACATCTAAACCCTGGAATATCCAGCAGAGATTCCTGCCCTTGAGACAGCCAAGTCTCTGTTATGGCCACCACGTCATAGTTCCACATACTTACCCATGCTTTAAGTTCATCAACCTTGTTCCTGATACTTCTGCATTAAAGTTGACACACTTCAGCCCATCCAACTGACTGCAATTTTGCCCTTTCAAATGCCTATCCTTCCTCACAGTCTCTCTACACTCTGCATCTACTTGTACACTAAATGCATCAACCTCTGACCTATCACTCTGGTGCCCATCCCCCGGAAAACGAGTTTAAACCCTCCCCAACAGTTCCAGCAAACCTGCCTGCAAGATTATTGGTCCTCCTCCAGTTCAGGTGTAACCTGTCCCTTTTGTATAGGTCGTACCTTCCCCAGAAGAGATCCCAATGGTCAACAAATCTGAAACCCTGTCCCCGCACCAATTCCTCAGTCATGCATTCATCTGCCAAATCATCCTATTCTTACCCTCACTGGCGCACAGGCAGCAATCCAAAGATTATTACCCTTGAGGTCCTGCTTTTCAGCTTCCTACATAGCTTCCTATATTCCCTCTTCAGGACCTCATCTCTTTTCCTTCCTATGTCATTGGTACCAATATGTACCACAATCTCTGGCTGTTCACTCTCCCCCTTCAGAATGCTGTGGACCTGATCTGAGACATCCCTGACCCTGGCACCAGGGAGGCAACATACCATCCGGGAGCCTCTTTCACATCCACAGAATCTCCTGTCTGCCTCCCTTACTATGGAATCCCCTATCACTACTACGTTCCTCCCCACTTCCTTTCTGCACCACACTACCAGGCTCAGTGCCAGGGACCTGGTCACTGCAGCTTTCCCCGGTAGGTCCCCTGGCAACAGTATCCAAAGCAGTATACCTGTTATTGAGGGGAATGGCCACAGGGGTACTCTGAACTACCTGCCTATTCTCAGTCCTTCTTCTGACAGTCACCCAGCTACCTGCCTGATACAGCTTAGGAGTGACTGCCTCCCTGTAGCTCTTATCTATGAACTCCCTGTTCTCCCATAGGAGCTAAAGGTCATTCAGCTGCAGCTCCAGTTCCCTAACACAGCCTGTAAGGAGCTGCAGCTGGATGCACCTCATGCAGATGTAGTTGTCAGGGAGACTAGATATCTCCCAGAACTCCCACATTTCACAAGCTAAACACACCACTGATCCTGGAGCCATTCTCACTACTCTGGCCTGACACTAAAGGAAACACCAAAGCAAAGAAAGAAAGGAATTTACCTTCACCTCTTCTCACCAAAGCCTCAATACCACACCCTAACACTGACCCACTCAAACAATGGCCACTCCTAAAATAGCTGCTCCACTTATACCTGCCTTACCTTCACTTGCTGCTGTTAATAGGCCAATCAACTGGTAACAATCTGCAAATGTGCCTCGTTTAGACTTTTGCAAGGTGAAACTCACAAGCACAGGCACAGAGACTCACCTCTTTTAGAAGATTTAAATGGATTAAGCTTAATCTGATCAGAAGGCAGACAAATATACCAGGTGAAATAATATTAAAATCTAGAATGGGCTTCAGCTTTATATTAAACTTTTTGATGTAAAATATGATCAAGGTCAGGGTTGGCTTATCTACATCTTTGATACCCGAGTCAGGACATGAATCAATGAGCCTAAGAACCACCCCCTAGAAAACATGATCATAATAGAAAACAATTCAGCAGTATTTCTGTTTTTAAAAAAATCATAGTATATACACTTTAATATCTTCATGCCTTCAATACATACAAGGATTACACTGTATAGATGGGGACGTGCAGAAGCCTTGTTAGTTTCAAAAGACTCAATCTTCTTGATGCCTGGGACCCCAATTTTTATTTACTTTTGGTCAGTTGATTTCAAGAATCACCATACAGAATCAGAAAATGCCAGAAATACTCAGCTAGTCTGGCAGAGTTAATGTTCGACCTGAAACATGAACTGTTTCTCTTTTCACAGATGCTGCCCGATCTGTTGAGCGTTTCTGGCATTTTCTGTTTTTATTTCAGATTTTTAACATCTGCATCTTTTTTTGTTATATTTTTATGGCTTTTGGCCAGTTGCATACATTTCAGTAGCTTGGCTTCTAATATTCACTGAAGAACAAGAGGATAATTGTCCAAGATTTTATGTAAAATAGAAAATGCCATTAGAAGAGTTTCTGGATACTCAAAAGCATTGAAACACAGTTTTGCACTGTATAAAAACGCATTGTAAAACTTACCCTGGGAATTCTACATCCTGTAAAGCTGGTAAATCAAATGTGAAAGCTGTAATTAGTACTTTATAAATGGGCACAAACCATTCTTTCAATAGAGATACTGAAGAATGGAAATGTCAGTGGCTGATAGTTATTAAAAAGCATGGCTTACGAACAAGTGCATCTATTTATTCCTGTTTACAGCGAGAAACTGGTTAGAGGACTTGATAGAGATGAAAAAAAATATCTTGAGAAAAGTCAGCAATTAATAATGGATGACATGGGGCATTTGCACAACTGTTCTTCCCTAAAGTTCTTGCCAAAAAAATTTTATTTAATATAGAGAATTCACCAGACCATTTATTGTGTTTCCCCTACCTCTCAAGCTTTGTCTAAGTGCCACGTAGGTGCCCTTGGGGATTAATTTTAGTTGAAACCATGAAGCAAAGAGGAAGAGCTAGGAAGTTGAAGGGCCAAACATGATGAAAGCACAGGGGAATAAAAAGAGTGGAGGCTCCTTAAACATCGCCACACAGAGTAAATTTTAGATAAATGTAACCTCCAAGAACATGAAACAATAGATCGGGAATAGGCCATCTAGTCTTTGAGCTGGTTCTGTCATTAAGATCACTGTTGTTCTTCTACCTCTAATTTTCCAGCACTATCCCCAGATCCCTTGATTCCTTTAAGATCTAGAAATCTATTAGACATAGAGTTATATAGCATTGCGACAGGACATTCGGCTCACCAGTTCCATGCTGACCATTGTGCCTATCTGTACTAATCCCACTTGCCTGCATTAATTCTATATTCCTCTTTGCCTTGCTCGTTCAAGCACCTGTCCAGATCCCTCTTATATATTGTTACTGTTCCTGCTTCCACCATCTCCTCTGGCAGCTCATTTATGTGTAAACCTATCCCTCAGATTCCCTTTAAACCTCCTCCTTCTCACTTTAAACCTATGCCCTCTAGTTTTAGATACCCCTACCATGGGAAAGAGATTCTAGCTATCTATCCCATCTATGCCTCTAATAATTTTATATACCTCTATCATGTCACCTCTCAGCCTCCTTCACTCCAGGGTAAATAGACCAAACATATCCAATTTCTCCATATACCTCAAGCTCTCTAATCCAGACAACATCCTTATGAATCTTCTGTGCACCCTCTCTAGCTTAATCGCATCTTTCCTCTGGTGTGGTGACCAAAACTGCGTACAGTAGTCTGTAACAATGTTACAGTTGAAGTCCCAACTCTTGTACTCAGTACCTTGGCTGATGAAGGCAAGTATGCCATAAACTTTCTTCACAACCATGCCCACCTGTGTTGCCATGTTCAGGGAACAATGTACTTCAACCCCAAAGTCTCTCTGTTCAGCAAGACTCTCCAGTGCCCTGCCAATCACTATGTATGTCCTGCCCTGGTTTAACTTCCATCTGCCACTCCTTTGCCCACTTTCCCAGTTGATCTATATTCTGTTGTAACCTTAGAGAAGTTTCTTCTCTGTTCACTATACCACAAATTTTGATGTCATCAGCAAACTTACTAATCATGCCACCTATTTCCTCATCCAAGTCATTAATATACGAGACAAACAATAGAGGACCTAGCAACGATTTCTGCGACACACAACTGGTCACAGGCCTCCTGTCTAAAAAAAAACTCACTTTGTCTCCTTCCACCAAGCCAACTTTGATTTCCAACGAGCTAGCTCATCCTGCATCTCATGTGATCTAACCTTCTGGACCAGCCAATCATGTGGGACCTTGTCAAAGCCCTTGCTAAAATCCTTGTAGACAACATCTGGTGCTCTGCCTTTATCGATCCTCTTGGTCACCTCTTCTAAAAAAAAATCAATTAAATTCATTAGACATGATTTCACACACACACACACACACACACACACACACACACACACACACACACACACACACACACACACACACACACACACACAGACATGTTGACTATCCCTAATCAGACCTTGGCTTTCCGAATGCAAATAAAATCCTGTCTCTCCAAATTCCTTCCAATAACTTTCCAGCACTGGTACAAGGCTCATTGGCTTGTAGTTCCCTGGTTTATCTCTGCTTCCCTTCTTAAGTAAAGGCACAACATTAGCTATCCTCTGATCTTCCAATACCTCATCCATGGCTCACAAACTTACAAAAATTTCTGTCAGGGACCCAACAATCTCCTACCTTGTTCCTGTAACATCCTAGGATACACCTGGTCAGGCCCCAGGGATTTACCCACCTTTATGTGTTTCAGGATTTCTAACATGTCCTCCTCCATAGTGTTGATATGCTCCAGAATATCACCCTTCTCTCCACTGAACTCACTAGCTTCCATGTCCTTCTCCACAGTATATACAAACAAGAAGTATTTAAGACCTCACCCAACTCCTGTGGCTCCACACATAGATCACCATGTTGACCCTTAAGGGGACCTACTCTGTCCCTAGCTATGCTTTTAATATACTTATAGAATCTTTTAGGATTCCCCTTTATCTCATCTGCCAGGGATATCTCATGGTCCCTTTTTGCCCTCCTAAATGTCCTTCTTTAGTGTAGTCCTATATCCCTTATACTCTTCAAGGACTCACTTAATCCCAGCTGCCCAAACCTGATATATGCCTCCCTCTTTTTCCTGACATCTGCTTTGAATGAACACAATGACTGACCCTCCACAGCTCTGGGAGAATTCCAAAAGTTCACCTCTGTCTGAGGCAAGACATTTCTCTTCATCTTAGTCCTAAATGACCTATCCCATATTTTGAAACTATCACTCCCCCCCCCCCCCCCCCAGGGAACGTCCTCCCTGCTTTTAGCCTGACAAGCCCTTTAAGTGAAGGGAGGAAGGGATGCTTATGAAGCAGACTGCTGTCTTGCATTGATGCTGCTCGAGCTGTTGAGTGATTCTGTTGTTATTTCAGATTCCCAGCATCTTCAGATTTTTTGCTTCTTGTCTCCAACTGCTGTGTTTTTAAAAAGTAATTGTTAAGCAGTAACTTTGATTTGCACCCTATCATAGATATTGCCTTTGCTCTCTCCACCTGGATCCTCCCTGCAACTTACACACACTTGCATCTCTCACTTGTCCAGTTCCAAAGAAATATTCTTGACCTGAAACGTCGACCCTTTCTCTCCCCACCAATGCTGCTTGATGCAGTGAGTACTTCTAGAATTTTCGTTTATCTTCGCTGGGCTCTGGATTTCTTATTTACTGTAAAGAAAAATGGGAAAACCTGCAAGCTGGTGAGAAGGAAGCAGAAAACCCTGTCCACTCTATCTATTCCTCTTAATATTTTGTACACCTCTATCATGTCTCCTCTCATCCTCCTTCTCTCCAAAGAATAAAGCCCTAGCTCCCTTAGTCTCACCTCATAATGCATACTCTCTAAACCAGGCAGCGTCTTGGTAAATCTCCTCTGCACCCTTTCCAATGCTTCCACATCCTTCCTATAATGAGGCGACCAGAACTGGACACAGTACTCCAAGTGTGGTCTAACCAGAGTTTTGTAGAGCTGCATCATTACCTCGCGGCTCTTAAACTCAATCCCACAACTTACGAATGCTAGCATCCCATAAGCTTTCTTAACTACCCTATCTACCTGTGAGGCAACTTTCAGGGATCTGTGGATATGGACCCCCAGACCCCTATGCTCTTCCACACTACCCAGAATCCTGCCATTAACTTTGTACTCTGCCTTGGAGTTTGTCCTTCCAAAGTGTACCACCTCACACTTCTCCGGATTGAACTCCATCTGCCACTCCTCAGCCCAGCTCTGCATCCTATCAATGTCGCTCTGCAATCTTCGACAATCCTCCACACTATCCACAACACCACCAACCTTTGTGTCGTATTCAAACTTGCCAACCCACTCTTCTACCCCCTCATCCAAGTCATTAATAAAAATCACAAAAAGCAGAGGTCCCAGAACCGATCCTTGTGGGACACCACTAGTCACAGCCCTCCAATCTGAATGCACTCCCTCCACCACAACCCTCTGCTTTCTACAGGCAAGCCAATTCTGAATCCACAGGGCTAGGCTTCCCTGGATCCCAGGCCCTCTGACCTTCTGAAGAAGCCTACCATGTGGAACCTTGTCAAATGCCTTACTAAAATCCATGTAGACCACATCTACTGCACTACCTTCATCAATCTGTCTGGTCACCTCCTCAAAGAACACTATCAGGCTTGTGAGACATGATCTGCTCTTCACAAAGCCAATGCTGGCTGTCCCTGATCAGACCATGATTCTCTAAATACCCACAGATCCTATCTCTAAGAATCCTTTCCAACAGCTTGCCCACCACATACATAAGGCTCACTGGTCTATAATTCCCTGGACTATCCCTACTACCTTTTTTGAATAAGGGGACAACATTTGTCACCCTCCAATCCTCTGGTACCATTCCCGTGGACCACAAGGACTCAAAGATCCTAGCCAAAGGTTCAGCAGTTTGAAGGTCTAAAATTTCATGTATGTTATTTTTCTGACATTAAAGCACAATGTGTCTCCCTAACATTGTTTTAAAAATCTATAAAAAGACTGAGAAATTTCACAGCTGTATTGTTTCAGAAACAATGGGCTTTACATAAAAGTTCTCATTGAATTTCTTGCTGGAATATAGAGACAGAGCTGAAAGCTCTTCAGTCAGCCCTTAAGGACACTCAAACACAACACCACCAACATTCTTGTACTACTGGAGATTGCTGCTTCACCAGGGCTGCCCTTGCGATTTCTGAGGGTAGGGAGTGTGCTTCCAGTTTTACCAAGAGGTATCTTGAGATGCTAGTGGATCCCATCACAGTCATGAGGTGGCTTCTCTGTTCAAGGGGGCCATGGATCCCACCTGGGCTAAAACCAGGTGCTACTTACGGTAACTTGCCAGGGATGATCCTGTAAAGACATCAGCAGAATCTGTGAATGCTTGCACTTTGAGGAAGTCCACAATGGCTGCATGTTCCCATGACTGGTGTGTCTGCTACTCTGGGCCAATGGAGAAGTAACATAGTCTGCTATTGTTGAATTGTGTGTGCCAATGACCTCTCTGATGCAGCAGTGATGAGCCAACAGTGAAATATGTCATATATCAGCAAGTAACTTGACACATATTGGAAATTTGCTGTGCTAGAGCTGGAGGGAATGAATGATTTGGGTGGAGGAAGGGATGTTAATCAAGCAAACTGCTTTGTCTTGCACGTTTAAGCATCCTTGCAACCAACCTCATTCAGGTAAGTGGAGAATCATGCTCCTTACTTGTGCCTTATAAGGCCTTTGGTCTCAGATGAGTCACTTGCATTAGTTTACTCAGCTTCCGAACTGTCCTTGCAGACTCAGTAATTGTAACATATTGAATGTCACAGGTAGGTAATTAGATTCTTTCTAGTTGGAGGTAGTCATTGTTTAATATTTTTGTGGTATAACTGTTACTTGCCATTCATCAATTCATGCCTGAATGTTGAATGGATTGTTGTCCATGTAGGTACAGACTCCATTATTTGGGGAATTAAACATCATAGACTCATCAGCAAACGGCCCCATTTCTGAGCAAACAATAGAAAGCAGCTGAAGCTGAGTGAGTCGAAGACACTGACCTGTAAAACTCTTTCACTGATGTCCTGGGGCGAGATGTTTGATATCCAATAACACAACCAGCTTCCTTTGGGCAAGTTATCATTCAAAGTTGGATGTTTCCATTTTGCTACAGTTAGATCTGGAGATGATGCTGTCCAGAAGGTTCTTCAGAAGTTAAGAATGAGGCACAAATCTCATGGTTACAGTCATTTTATTAGATGTTCAAAGTACAGGTCAGACAGGGTCAGCCTGTACCAGCAAGCAAGGCAAGTAAAACGAAGTAACCAAAGACCTTATCCATATGGTCTCCCTTTCAACTGAAAACTGGTCTAAACCAGTCAGATAATGAAACCCGTGAAATGGTACTGTCTGAATCATACTTCAGTTTTATAGACCAAGAAACTACAGAAGTATTGAGCCAAATATACTACAAGTTACTAAAAGTTTATAGACAAAGAGGTGATTATACAAACATAAGCAAGTGTAAAGAAAGCTAAAATTACAAAAGAATACAAGAAAAACAACAATCTGGACTCTAATCCAACAATACCCATCGACTTTAGTTTTACCAGGGCTTCATCATGGCATACTCGGTCAAACACTGTCTTGATGACAAGGACAATCACTCTCAGCTTACCTCTCAAATTCTTGGTCCACATTTAGACCAATTCTGGGATGAGGTATGGAGCTGTGTAGTCCTGGTAACCTAATGTGGACATGGATGAGCAGTCATTAGTGAGTAAATAATGGTAGATGACATCTTCCATTACTTTACCAATGATTATGATTAAACCCAGTTGGCAGTTGTTTTTTTATATATAAGCAGCCCATACCTGGGCACTTGTCCACATTTTTGGGTAGAGACCAATGTTGTAACTGTTCTCGAAGTATCAGGCGAGACACATGACTTGTTCTAGAGTGCAGGTTTTGAGTTCTACAACCAGCTTGTAGTCTGGTCCCAAAGCCTTTGTTGTATCCAGTACTCTTTCCATTTCTTGATATCACGCGGAATGAATTGAATCGGCTGATGACTGGGCTCTGTGATGCTTGAGATCCAAGGAAAACATCATGGTAGATCATCCAATCATTGCTTCCACTGAACATGGTTGCAAATTCCTATGTACTGTACCTCACCATTGTTGAGAATGGAGATCTTGGAGCCTTTTGTTAGCTGTTCATTTGTTCATCATTGATGTTAGGACTGCAGAGTTTTGATCTGATCCTTAGGTTGTAAGATTGCTTAACTATTGTAGTGTGGCAAGGTAGACTTACCACCTACTTCAACTTTTAATGTAGATTGTCTACACTTTAATTCGCCACAACCATGAGATGTTACATGGAATGAAATAACAATAAATTAAAAAAAAAACAAATTAAAATAAACTCATTTATGTAGGAAGCCACCCAGAAGGTACTAAATTTACTGGATAGACTGTTAGGTTAGCACTGTTCACATCATATTATGTGTTGAGGCGAACCATCATTGTCCTCAAACCTAACTGTTACATCAACGGCCACAGCAAAACTTTCCCTCGGACGACGTTGGGGATCCAACAACTACCAAAGTCCACAACAAAACTTGGCTCGTCATAGACTGATCATCCATATTGTGTCGCCTTATCATATAACAATTTGACAATTCGATCATGCCTCTTGATTCGTGACAGCCTGACCACAGGATATGTGGTCCACAATGAGACCACAATGAATCATTGGGACCTGATACGTGCCCCAATGATTCATTTGTCAAACCACACCTCCTGCAAGATTTATCCATTGTCAGCCCAGCAATAGCCAGACTTCACTTAACAGGGTAGGTATTAGCTCTTACAAGTAGTGACTTAGTAAAATTGGACTCAAATGAATGAATCAAACCCCTTAATCCAACAGTTTGAGTTATGATTGCCCTTAAAATACGCAACCCCGATTCCCTGCATCAGGAGCCTAGCTATTGAAATAACTCCTCCTCCCACCAACCAACATTAAACCCTGCCCTGTTATTACTAACACTATGAATGCTATATCAAATGTCCTACCTACTTAAAACGTTTAAGTTCCCTATACCTAGCAATTTTATTTTCCAAATCATTTCCTGCACATCTAAAGGACATAGGGACTAATGTGTCCCTAACCCTTCGAAAGCCCTCTACCTTCCTAATAATCACAATGGGGATCTGTGTAGTCAACTTAGGAATACCCAGACCTCCCCAACAAGCCCTACAATACAAAAGACCATTATTAACGTTAATTGGGAGAGGCAATAACTTTTTAAGAAATTTTCTGATCACCTAATCTAACCTTGACAATGTGTATTGTGGTGCCTTGTTTAAAATTTAAAAAAATAAAATCAAGATATCACAAGCACTTTAGCCAGCTCAAGTTTCTGAGTAGGCTTAAGTCTGGCCTTGTCAGCATTATCTAGCCAGTTAGTCAATTTCATCACTGGATCCTCACTAAAACTTCTGATCCAAAGATCAATCCTTGCACCCAAATATTTTTCAAAAGATCCTGGCTCCTTAGTCTATTTAAACTGAGACTATTTATTAAAATTATCCTCATCTTTATTAGCAATTTTAAGAGTACCAAAATCATTAAAACCTTTATAATCCATTCTACAGTCAACATTATCACAACTAATCTCCAAAGAAATTGAAACTTTCTCCAGGATGGCTACCTAAAAAGGTTAAAATGTCAAAGTCGGAATTAAAAGAAAGTCAAAGTTTGACCCAGATCCACTTCCTCCATGTGCTCCCACTACCAACAACTGAGCTCTCCTCATCGAACGTCTCTACAGCCATAAAACCTGAAGGTAAACCACTTGCTTGGAGAGCTATTATTTTCTTAATTAAAATTAAATCATCCTCATTAATTTGCTTGAAAGAGATGTAACTAGTCTCACTGGGCTGACAATGGTCTGTCCACAGTGTGCATTTTTCGCAAGAGGCCCCCCACGGTGACCTCAATGGAGGAGTTATTTACTCGGAACCCCAGCTGGGTTTTAGCCCCCCAACTAAAAGGAAACCAGACAACATTCTTTCTCATGTGCCTGTACCACACACTGCACGATGCCCAGCGACTTCTCAGCAAGGTCCTCTTTGCTGACAGCTAAAGCTATAGCTGCAGCCCAGGGTACACCATGTGGAGGTGGGACCTGCACAGCTATAATTCGTCGTGTCTAACAGGAAAGTCAAAATCACCCTCTGCTCAGCGGTGAACTGCCTTGCACTAAACCAAACTCTGATTCTGCTTTCTGCACACCCCAAATTAACTATTTACCACATGCATATTCTTGCTTTGCGGCTTCACAAGGCGGGCATCTAACTTTTAGGAATACCTAGTGCTGATCCCAAAATGCCCTTCTGCACTCTCCAAGGTTGATCCCCTGACATAATTGTGATGGTAACAAGAGGCATATGGCAAGGTACAAAGTTACATATTGTGGGCATGTACAGTTCTGCTGCTGCTGACAATGCCCAATGTTGAACTACCAGACCTGTTCTATATACTCCACTCCAATGGTAGTGCCACATAACACAATGGAGGTGTCCTCAGTGTGAAGGTGGTAATTTGTCTCCATGAGGAATGCATCGTGGTCACTTCTAACGATGCTGTCATAGACTGTTGCATCTGCAACAGAGAGATTGAGGACAAAGAGGTCAATTAAGTGTGCCACATGGCTCACTTACTACCTGTTACAGACCCAATCAAGTCATTCAGAAATTGCCAACAGCACTGATCACTTTATAGGTGCCATCACTGGGGGCTTGTCCTGCTTGTCTCACTGTGGCAATTAACCTTTAAGTTTTACAGGTATTTGCAAAGACTCCTAAAGGAAGAAAACACATCTAATTTATCTTCTATTAAACATGTGATCTTTTGTTTCTTTTTCTCTTTTCGTTTGCTTACAAGCTACTGCATTTTAATTAACATCCTGTTTTAAAGGCAAGTCTTATTTTGATTTAGCTTGTGTACAAGTATGACTGAATGTTTGCCCGTGCATTCTTTGAACGAAAGTCTCTTAAAAGGTCTGGTGCTCGAGTTCAGTATCAGTCACTGTTATACTGAAAACTAACAGCTGTTAACCCCTCATAATCTTGACTTCATTGCTGGAAGTGTTCATTTCTGTATGTGTATATTGTGTCGGTTTTTGAAGTCCTTGTGTGTTTAAGTGTTACACTCCATTTTTAACTAATCCAAATCGTATAAATGCTGTGTGGTTTGCGTGCTCAGTTATTACTTAAAAATTGACGTATGTCAAGTTCCTATATGGATAAATGTTTCTAAGTTGTCTAAAGAGATGTGCTTTCCCTTAATTCGTTAATTCCTTTAAATCTTTACATGTCTTGGAAGGAATTATGAACCAAAAAATGAAGCATTACAGTTTAAATTGCAAATAAACGTTGGCATGTTTTCTTTTAACCAGTAGAAATCTTGACAACGCTGGGGAATTAGGCATAAGATGTGACCTTGAAGTCATAGTGTGGGGTTTTAATTCAACGGAGCTTTGAAACAAATGGTGTTTTAATTTGGCTACGATTAAGAAACTGCTTAGTTTCATGCAGGCTAAATTAATAATGACCAATATAGTTTGGCACTTATTTGAAATATTTATTAATTTACAGTTTAATTCAATTACTGCAAGTGTGAGAATTAGTTTTTTTGGATTGGCTGCTCCCATAACTGCACTCACGCATTTTATCAAACTTGAAAGAAAAGCATTAAACCAATGCGACATACCAAGAACAACAAAATGATTTTTCAAAGGAACAATCTTTTTCTCATGTCAAAGAATTTCCTCTATACTTTGAGTAAGTCTTAAAAAATCCATTCTTTCAAGGGCAAACCTTGTATCCGCAAAAAGGCCCACTAGTAGCAGTTCCAGCCTCTCAGAGAATGAGCAAGTGGTACAACTTGAAGAAGCCATACATACCAAGGCCCCTTAGACAAATTTTGTAAATAAGCAACTTAATTAACTAAGCAGATCATATAAGAGGCCAACAGTGAGCAAACTTTTTATTTTGCTTTGTTTGCCTTTTTTTTTAAAAAAAGAAGCTCCTTTAGGAATTGTGTGGACCGAGATTATAATCTAATGAGGATTGGTGTTTATCAATTACCACTTAGTGGGAAGAGTCACTAAAGTTGAGAAATAGTCTGAAGAGCTATATTTTGCATGTCTGTTTGTGTAGCTGGCTGCTGTACATCCAGTTTGCTGCAGGTGGAATTGGAATTGGTTTTTATTGTACTGAGGTACAATGAAAAACATCTTGCATACCGTTCACACAGATTAATTCATTACAGTGTATTGAGGTAGTACAAGGTAAAACAATACAGAATGCAGAATAAAGTGTCACAGCTACAGAGAAAGTGCAGTGCAGGTAGACAATAAGGTGCAAGGTCACAACGAGGTAGACTGTGAGGTCAAGAGTCCATTTTATCGTACTGGAGAACCATTTAATAGTCTTATAACAGCAGGATAGAAGCTGTCCTTGAGCCTGGTAGTACATGTTTTCAGGCTTTTGCATCTTCTGCCCAATGGGAGAGGGGAGAAGAGAGAATGTCCAGGGTGGGTGGGGCCTTTGATTATGCTGGCTGCTTTACTGAGGTAGCGAAGTATAGACAGAGTCCTTTGAGGGGAGGCTGGTTTCCATGATGTACTGAAACTCCCTGCAGTTTCTTGCAGTCCTGGGCATTGCAATTGCCATACCAAGCCGTGATACATCCAGATAGGATACTTTCTCTGGTCCATCAATAAAAAATTGGTGAGTGTCAAAGGGGTCATGCCAAATTTCTTCAGCCTCCCGAGGAAGAGAAGGCACTAGTGAGTTTTCTTGGCCATGGCATCTACGTGGTTGGACCAGGACAGGCTATTGGTGACGTTCTCTCCTAGGAACTTGAAGGTCTCAATCTCAGTACTGTTGATGTAGACAGGAGTCTGTGCACCACACACCCCTCCCCTTCCTGAAGTTAATGACCAGCTCTTTTGCTTTGCTGACATTGAGTGAAAGGTTGTTATCATGAAACCATGTCACTAAGCTCTCCATCTTCTTCCTGTACTCCAACATCGTTATTTGGGATACAGCCCACAACGGTGGTATCATCTGCAAACTTTTAGATGGCATTAGAGCAGAATCTGGCCACACAGTCATGAGTGTATAGAGAGTAGACTAGGGGGCTGAGGATGCAGCCTTGTGGGGCACCAGTGTTGAGGATAATTGTGGCAGAGGTGTTGCTGCCTATCCTTACCGATTTCAGTCTGTTGATCAGAAAGTGAAGAATCCAGTTGCAAAGGGAGGTGTTGAGTTTGCTTGGAATTATAGTATTGAAGGTGGTGCTGTAGTCAATAAACAATAGTCTAACATAGGAGTCTTTACTGTCCAGATGCTCCAGAGATGAGTGTAGGGCCAGGGAGATGGCATCCGCTGCAGACCTGTTTCTGCAGTGGCAAATTGCAGTGGCAAATTACAGTGGCGCAAGGTTTTCTGGGTGGCTGGAGTTAATGCATGCCATGACCACCCTCTCAAAGCACTTCATGATCATGGATGTCAGAGTCACCGGGGGATAGTCATTAAGGCACATTACCTTGTTTTTCTTGTGTAGGTTGTCCTGCATAGAAACAATTCCCTCTGATAGCAAAGCTGGACCTCTTTGCATCTACAGTATTATGATCTTGACATGACATTTGCTCATCCAGATCCTGCAGAGGTTACCAATGCATTTCCAGCTCTGGCTCAGGACATCTACATATGTGGATTTGTGCATGTGCAAGATCAGATTCTGTTCTAATTGCACTGAGAGAATGCACAGAGCTTCTAATTTCAGAAATGACTGTGTTGCTTTGCTGTCTTATTCTCAGGAGACTTGCAGCAGCTTAAAGCATTTCCATTTGGGACTGGATGGGCTGGTTGAGATGAGGAAGTCCTTCGAGTATTGATGCACATCGCAACTCTCTTAATGAAACTTTGGCTTTATTCAAGGCCAAATGCCAATCTTAATTACATTTTGTTTAATACAAATGTTTTTGTGCCTAGCAAGCCAAATGGTAATACTCTTAGGAAAAGGATAATTTTCCACTTTGGCCACTCAAGGTTAGATATTTGCAATTAATATTTTCCACTCATGGAACAGGGCTGCAGAAGGAGAAGTAATATCTATTAATATGGATAGAAGATTAAATAATGGAAGACAGAGTTGGAATAAATGAATCTTGTTAATAGAGGAAAATAGTGCTCAATAATTCCAGGTGCTTGTTTTTTCATTATACATCCACCTTTACAGAAGGCTCCCATCAATTAAACTGAAATCACTCAACCACATCATGAATACTAACTTTTGTTAATCACCAATCTCATTGGCCATTTCCTTCGTAACCTTTTTTTTAGTGAGACAATTTATTCTCAGAAACTAGTCTCAATGCTGTTCCTAGAGGCCAAAAATATGGACCAAAATAAAAGAGAATTTGTAACCCTTCAGACACTGTTCTTTGAACTTTTGTGCAGGATATTGCAATTGGGGCAGGACAGTACAAATTTCTGATACATATACAAAACATTTTCAACTGATATTTATAAACCACAACTAATTACACATGTCAAAACTCAAATGTATTCAGGTGCAAACCAAAAACTAAACTAATGAAAAAGTGAAACAACATGTTCGGCTGAATATAACAATTTATCTTCAAATAAGGCTTTTCCTTAACTAAGCAATATTGTGAAAAGTGCTGACATTTTCAGCTTCCTATATTAAGTATAATATCCAAATCCATGTCAAACATTAGTTGTCATCATCATCATATATCATGCTGTAGTTAGTTGCAAATTATGCATAACACAACAATATTCCAGATTCTAAAAGGGACATCCCTGGTCCTCATAGTTACACATGAAAGTAAGTTTTAAAAATAACCAAACATTTACATTGCTGGCCTTCTGCAGTCCCTTAAAGGATCAATTATTTGGCTGCTGATGATGCAGTGCTGACTTATTTCTGGATTGGTTTCAAAACAGCTGTTGGGGCCCCTCATTAACATATATTTTAGGCACCTGCAAGGAAAACCTAATTATTTGACCGCACTAACTCATGAGTCGAGGTAGAGTCAGTGATACATTTCACTCTTAGGAGGTTTTTATGCCCATTTAAAAATACACCCCAAATTCTGCAGATTGTATGGGGGGATGCAAGATTAATCCATTCTAGCTCAGGTGCAGATCAGCAAATTTTGAATCATTAATGTTATGGAAGACAATGAGTGCTAATTTGTTCCAATTTATTATGCAAATCAAGAGTGTACATTTTCAACAGGCATCATGGCAACCAGCAAATTTGTCAGAAGAACTGGTTTCCTAATGGTGCAATCAATAACTGATTGCACCCACATCATCCTGTGACTTCACACTCAAAAAAAAATCCTGAGACATCCAGGGACTGAAATCACTCCCTCAATGTCTATCTCATCTGCATGTGACCAGGGTCAAAAGAGTAATAATAGTAAATACCCATTGTCCAGCACATAGCGATGATTCCATTATAATGCAACAGTTTGCTGTCCCTCCTATTTGTCCCTCAGCTTAAAGAGTAGCTACCTGGGTCAAAGGATACCTTATTTCACCTGGATTCTCATGAGTGTTGAAAGACCATGCTCAAGAGAGATCCATGCTGCCACCCATGATCTTTACCACCTAAAAAAAAGATGTACAAACTATTTTGGCCATGGTAACTCCACTGAAGGTGCTCTGATGTTAGGTGTCAGCAATGGTAGAACACGCCCTTCTTTCATGATAACCCAGTATTGCGGAGATGAAGAAGCTAAATCTTCAAGCTCAACCACTCAGTTAAAACCTGCTTCATTATTCTTGCAATCTTTGGTTTACATTAAGATTTTGCACTGATGTCACTGCACGTGCTCAAAGGCCTCTGTGCCCTAGAGCATCACATGTATAGAAGTGCAGAAAACAATTTTCATCTGTGGTCTTCTTGTAGAGTCATACAGTCATAGTGAGATGCAACATAGGAATAGGCCTTTGGTCTCCTGAGTCCACACTGGCCATCAACCACCCATTTACACTAATCCTACATAAAATCCCCATTTTTCATTCATTCCACATTCTCATAAACTGCTCCTAGATGCTACCGCTCACCTAAGCACACTATGGGCAATTTACAGCAGCCAGTTAACCTTCAAACCTGCACATCTTTGGAACACGGAAGGAAACTGCAGCCTGGAGGAAGGCCACGTGGTCACGAAAAGAATGCGCTAACTCTACATGGACGGCACCCGAGGTTAAGATTAAACCTGGGTACCTGGCACTGTGAGGCAGTGACTCTAATAGTTCTGCCGCTGCTGAAGTCTTCTGCTTAGATTTGAAACTGGCTCTTTAAAGCAAATGGTAGGGCACCCCAGAATTAGAAGGGCAAGGATAGAAAGTGCATGGGAATGCCATCACTTGCAAGTCTCTCCCCGTATGACACATCATCCTAACACATTGGCAATTTTAATTATTGTTGGGTTAAAGTCTTGCAATTCCTTATCTAACAATTGGAGTACTTTCACCACAAGTACTTCAATGGTTCAAATAGGTGGCTCGCTATCATATTCTCAAAAGGCAATTAGGCACAACCATGAAAAGCTGGTCTTGCCAGCAAAGCCCACATATCGTGATTAAAAAGTAAACTGAAAAATCCCCATTACACCACAGTACTACTTACCATCTGTTGCAGATAATTTCACAGTTCAGTGGACCTCAATTGGTGAATGCAAGATCATTCTGAATCATACTTGTAGGGCCAATCACAGCAAAGACAAAATACTGTGAATGTGGGAAATATGCAATAAAAGCAGGAAACAGCAGGTCAAACAACATTTATGGTGAGAGAAATAGTGTTAACACTTTAAAAACTTTATTCAGGCAAAAATATCATACAAACGTATCAACTAATTACCTACATGCATTGCCTTGGTGCCAGTCTTCTGTCTGACATTGCCTGACCTACACTTCCTAACCAGTGCTTTATCCAGTAGATATACCATTGCTGGTGGAAGATTGTTGACTGCAATGGAGAAGATAAAAATGTTCTTTAAGGATGATCTCAACAGCTCCAAATCGTCCAACAGTAGACGACAATTTCACAATACAAACGGGCTGGCTAACTGCTAAGGGAATGTTCCAGACACTCGTGTGTTGAAATGTTTGCAGCCACAAGACATGCCACCTTTATCAGGTGCTGTTTCAGTCAGTGGGCAACTAAGTTCACCTGATGTGAGTTGCTCACAAAATTTGGTCCTGTGCATTTGAGCCAAGGTGCTAAAGGTCTGCTTAATGCTGACTGGTCACTTCAGTCACTTTAATGAGGTTCCACCACTTTCTGAATCAGTATAAATGTGCAGAGGCCTCATTTTCCCCTCATTGAATCAGTTCCACTGTTTTTCAAAGTTATCAGATTCTGTTTGCTGTAGGGTGAAAGAAACATTTACTGTTTGACTCTGAAATGAATAATTTTAGCATCAGTTGTACTATATTGCTCATATAAAAAGTGGCCACTTTCAATCTCAATACCATTTGAAATTATAAACTTAGTTTTGCAAATCAGCAATTCACGGCAAACTCAAGAGATTCAAAGTTTCAATCCCCAGTGCCATTTGCACTCATTCTTTCCCCGGAGGCTAAATCTTAATCAATTCTGATTGAGTTTTAAATTGTTCCTGAGCCTTTTTTCAATTCACCCAAGGAGCCAAGCTATCAGTGTTTATTACAAGTTCAGTGACCTGAATCACCCAATAAACACAGACAGGAGAGTGGTGTGATGCATTTGTTTACATTATGAATCAGGTGGCAACTCAAAACATCTTGAGAATGAAATTCTAAAGAGAAAAAATGGGTGATTCTTTTGGCTGGGTATCTTCTGGTGGTCAGTTCTCCCAAAATGCATCACCTCACATTTATTTGGATTAAGCTCAATCTGCCATTTCTCAGCACATATCACCAACACATCAATGTCAACCTACAGCATAAGACCACCCTCCACACTTATAAAATGACTTCATCAATCTTTGTGTCATCTGAGAACTGATTGTGCCACCAACATCCACATCCAAATCATTCATGTATATTACAAACAGCAAGGGTCCCAGCACCAATCCCTGTGGAACACCACTAGTCACAGGCATCTAATCACAGAAACCCTGTATTATCACCTATGTCACCTATTGCCAAGCCAATCTTGGATTCAGTTTACCAACTTGGAGCCCATTGGCCCCAACCTTTGGACCAGTCTCCCAAGTGAGACACAAGAGATTCTGCAGATTTCGTCCTGACCCTTCGTCAGGACTGGAAAGGAAGAGGGCAGAAGCCAGAATAAGAAGGGGGTGGTGGTAGCACAGGCTGGCAGATGAGAGCCCAGGTAAGAGGGGGAACGTAGGTGGTTGGGGGAGAGGGGATGAAAGGCAAAGGGCTGAAGAAGGAGGAATCTGGTAGGAGAGGACAGTAGACCATGGAATAAAGGGAAGGAGGTGGGGAATAGGAGGGAGGTAGTGGGCAGGTCATGAGGGTGGAGGGTGGGGGGTGGGAAGAGGTGAGTGAGCCACAGGAATGGGGGAAAACAAAGGGGGGGAAGGAGAAAACAAAGAGGAAGGGGGAAATAAAGGGGGAGGGTGAAAACAGGGGGAGGGAGGGAAACAAGGGAGGAAGGGGGAAAACAAAGGAGGGGAAGGGGGGAAACAGAGGGGAATGGTTACTGGAAGTTAGAGAAATTGATATTGATGCCGTCAGGTTGGAGACTACCAAGGTGGAATATGAGGTGTTACTCCTCCAACCTGCGTCTGGCCTCAACGTGGCAGTAGAAGAGGCTGTGGACAGACATGTCAGCATAGGAATGGAAAGTGGAATTAAAGTGGCTGGCCACCGGGAGATCCTGGCTGTTGCGGCAGACGGAGTGAAGGTGCCAGATGGGATCTCGTCAATATGATTTTCTCAGTTCTAATGAGAAATTGAATTTTTGGGAAGCAAGAATTTGGTTGAGATTATAAGTGATATTGTATATTCACTTGTATTGAGAACCTTTGCTTCATCCAATCAACTGAGCTATACATCTACATGCGTAGTATACCACCAGGTCATAAGAACATGGATGCATAAATCTAACAGTATTTTGTTAAGACATGACAGAGTTGTGCATTTGGGCCATGTCAAGAAATGCAGGATATTCTTCTGGGTTTGTGGTAGCAGTATAAAACCTTGCCCAACGCAAAAGCATGTTGAAGAATTATTGCTTTCAATACACGGCTTCCAGTTTACCTATTTGTGAGCAGCGATGACATTCTTCCCTCCTACATATTGAGAGAGTTTAAGCCCCAGATGAAACATCTGGGTTGTGGCCAGAAGTACCAGGAACTGCTTGTACTGATCCATCTGCCTTCATTAAGTTGTCCTGACTATTTGATGATTTTAATACAAGTAGGTGGATTACTAGTACTACAGCACATTCTGTGTTTAAATCATATGGAACTTGAATGGAGAAGGGTGGGAAGGAATCTCTCATATCTTCAAAGAAGAACCAGCTCCAAATTAAAAACAGAAAGTGCAGAGGTGAATACAGCCATTCTAAGCTGTTGACTTGCAAATGCCTGTGCAAAGGGTGCTATAAGAGTGTATTGTTCTGGAGCAATTGGTATATGCAGAATAGCTTGGAATTTGCAGAAAGTTAGTGGTGCCTTACCTGGGAATAAATTTCCAATGATGAGTTTTCAACATGAAAATATTAACTGTTTCTCATTTCATGGATTCTGTTCCTGGCCAGCTGAGTATTTTTTTTCAGCATTTTCAGGTTCTAATTTCAGATTTTCAGTATCCCCAGTGTTTTGCTTTTATAGGGAATAATTTTAATGAACCACGGGAGTTTGCCAAGATAGGAATGCTGACACTGCATAATTTAATATTATGTTCTTGTAAGGCACACAACTAAATATAAAGATGCAGAATCACAGAGGGATAATTCATACAGTCCCGTGAATATTCAGCCACACCTTAAATTTAGGTGCTTATTCTCTTGGTAGAATCCTCAGAGAAATAACACTCTCAGCAAGAAAGCCTCCAGAGCTCTTTCTCTGGTATTACTGCTAAATTCCTGCCAGTAGATAAGAAGAACCCCCAGTATTAAGATTGCTCCCATATTGTTTGTGCTATCATAATGTGTTTGTGCTATGTTCCAGTCAATTAGAAAGGATATGTAATTTCATTGGTTTCCCCATGTGATCCCAGCTGGCGCAGGTAAAGAGAGGTGAGGAGAGGCAATCTTAAGGGAAATCTGTGGATGGCTGGGAACCACAAGGAGTCCATTTTGATTTAATTAATGCATATACGATCTTATCATAAACTATGAACTGGAAAAATATTACTCATTGTTTTCAAAACCCAACTTTATCAAAACTTTCACTTTCTCTTGGTGAAATAAATTGAAATTTAAATTCACATACATTGCATATATATGGATTTTCCTCAAGGGACTTAATTTACCATAATCCAATTCGGCATGATGGCAAATCAAACTAATGATTGTGATAACTTAAAACATAGTTTTGAGAACACTCCTGTAAAAATTATCTATTAGTGCCATCTTGTGGTACAAAGTGTCTCTACAGATAGAGTTCTTCAGACGGTCACACAGTGGGGATATTTTCTTGGCAATAAAATCATCAGGAATATTGTCTACTGACATGATTCCACCTATTTGCATTTACCTTGTCGGGGAGAAGCCACAATAATCATGTAGTCTGTCTCTACATATTGCTCAAACCAGACAACATTCATTACGAAAATCAAGTTTGCTTAGATAATGTCACAGGGTGAAATTAATTTTTCAGATTGTTTTAGATTGTCGTAAAAAATGGTTAGCATTGATTTTTTTTGTTCTGCATAAACCTCGGATTGGATTATTCACCACAGCTTAAGCAAAATCGGAAAATGCTTGAAAGCAATAAGGCCGTGCTCTGAGTATAGGAAGGTAGGGCAGCAGCAAACCTTTCATTAAAACATCCTCATATGTTTCATAGAAGATAAATAATGTACCTGATTTTTCCTGAGGCATTGATTCAATTGATTTTTATTTCTGTTTTTACCTCAGGTCTCCAGCGTTTGCAGTTCTTTTTTATTTGTAGTCAGTACTCCTAATGGTCTGTCATGTCGAGATAATACCACTGACTCTAGATGTTGATGTCTAGTACCTTAATCTAATTTGAAGCCAAAGCACAGATCACTTGGGACAGAAACTGCCTTTGGTGACATTTTATATTTATTATTCAACATGTAAAAAACATAGCCCTGATTTTCATCTTGTTTGGTCACCTCTTGTTAGCAGTATAGGTAAGAGGTTAAAGTCCCAGTTGTGAAATATCTGCTGTGTCCCCAACATAAATGTAGCCAATGTGTTTTAACCCCATTGAATTGGTTAAGAATGAAGGTCTAGTGGGAACATCATTAATATTCAGAAGTTGGAGTCCAGTGACAGAATTAGACCACTGAATGAATCATTGGGTCCAATAGGGCAATGTTGAAACCACATCTAGATTACTGTGTACATTTCTGGTCTCCTTATTTAAGAATGGATGTTAATGTGTTTGAAGCAATTCGGAGAAGGTTTACCATATTAATATGTGAAATGAATGGGTTGTCTTATGAGGAAAGAAACAGACTGGGCTTGTATCTGTTGAAATTGGAAGGATCAGAGACAACTTATTTGAAACATTTAAATTCAAAGGGTCCTGATGGTGTGGATGTAGATAGAATGATTTCTCTTGTGGAAAAATCTAGAACTAGTTGTCATTGTTTTAAATAAAGGGTGGCCATTTAAGATGAAGGTAAGGTGATCTTTTTTCTTTCTGAGCATTGTGAGTCTTTGGAAATCTCTTCCTCAAACGATGGAGGAAGCAAAGTCTTCGAATGTTTTTAAGACTGAGGTAGATAGACCCTTGGTAAGCAAGGTGGGGGGAGGGGTATCAAGAGTGCTATGGGTAGGTGGGAGCACGGAGCTGAGGTTTCAATCAGATCAGCCATTATCTTATTAAATAAGGAAGCAGACTCGAGGGGCTGACTGGCTCACTCATTCTCAATTCATACATTTGTATGTCCAGTGAAACCTAGTTACATCCAGGGTTCAGACAGGTGACAAATCAAATATTCTTAGTGCTTGCCTTCAGGCCTTGAGGAACAGTCAGACTTGGCCCTCCTCTGCTTTAGGCTTTCCTTTGATTTCTCTGACTGCAAACTCTCTGTCACCCAGTTCCCCACCAACTGGGTTAATTGACTGCCATGGATGGTCCCCAGAGAGTAAGTTCTCCTTCCAGCTCCATGTTCAAGTAACTTTTTCTTCTTTGTTGAGGCTTGCACTGGATTATTTAGCCACGTGGAGACCTGACTTTCCTGAACATGGCTGGTGGCAGCTTTGGCTGCCTCAGGATCACCCAATATTGCTCCATACAGAGATTCGTTGACTTGTGTTTATCAGGGCATTACGGCCTATTTCGTACATGCATCCTGGATGCCTATATTTTTCCTAGACTAATCTGCTGCATCATGCATTTCTGACATAATCAGCATATGACTGAAGTAAGAGATCCTAAAACATTTATTTACTACACAAACTACCAGCACTGAACAATTAAATGTCTATATCTTTAACTTTAGTTTTACATTGAGGAGCCTTAAATTCTATCACTGGAAAATGAACAGAAACGGATAACTGACATTGAAGTATGCTCCAGGTGCTATATTTAGAGATGTGGCAAAGTGTGGGAAGAATGAAGAATGCATACAATAAGAAAATTGAGCAGGTAGGCTGGGAGACACCATTTGAGGCAGCAAACTGTAAAGAAAAGAAACACAGGGACAGATCACGCTGGTTTCCTGTGGTCCAGAGGCATGGTCTGAACAACTTCCCGAAACACCTCTAATGGCCTTTGGCATTTGGCAAAGGTTGTGTGTGGGGTCTTTGGGGTGAAACCCATTACAACTGTAAAAATTATAAATACTTTTTTCCAGATCAGATCTAATGCAGATTGGCAAACTGCCTGGGGTCATTAATCACCTGCCCTCATACCATGCTTTTTTTGTCCAGCAGAGTCCTGGGCGCAGTCGTCTATTTGGGAGGGTTGCTTCCAGCTGATCACTGAAGCCCAGTACAGAACAGGGCCTCTTATATTGTTCAAAAAGATATGACTTTCTAAAACATGAAAAACTGAATAATGTTTAAATATGTCTAAAATTGTAAAGAAAGGTGAGGGGGGAAAGTTTAAGGGAGATGTGTGGGATATGTATTTTACAGAGGGAATGGTAGGTGCCTGGAATGGGCTATCAGGGTGGTGGTTGAAAAAGATGTGATAGTGGCATTTAAGAAGCTTTTAGATAGACTGAATATGCAGGGGATGGAGGGCTATAGATGCATGCAGAAGAGATTTTGTTTAATTTGGCATAGTGTTTGGCACAGACATTGTGGGTCGAATGGCCTGTTCCTGTGCTGTACTGTCCTATTTTCAAAAACATTAAAAAACCACTGTGCACACTTAGAGATGATCAAATACATTTGAGGTAACTGAATTAAGTTAAATGATTTGCTCATTTTACCCAGGCTCAGTGGGCAGATTTGTCCTCTTAAAACCTTTAATATCTGAGGAAGTCTATCCTGCCCCACTGGACACCATGAGGAGTCCACTGGCACAGTGCTGGGGTCCTCAGCCCAGCATTTAACTGAAGCAAAGTGCTGTACTTCAGCCAGTACATGAGAATCCTGATCTTCCCTGGCATATTAACTAAGAGCCAACAGACGTGAAGAAATTCACTGGCTTTTAAGTGGTTGCACTGCCCAAAGGATTTCAGATTAAAATTGAAGTACATAATTAGAATTAAAACAGTAAAAGTATGGTTAACTAAAACACATAAAACACTTCTAAATAATGAAAAAGCATTGAAGTAAAATAATTTTAAGAAAGTAACTCACCTTTCTATTTGCCTGGATAAAAATTATGAAAATATTGAGAACTAAAATGCATGGCCAATTGAAGGAAAGGAGGCTAAGGGGAAAAGGGTGAGTAAAAGTAATTGTAATTACTCATTTGTGTAGAGAATAAGATTACACCAAGATATAGATAAAATTGGGACGGACAAGTGGAATTTAGCTCGGATAACTGCAAAGTGTTGTGTTTGGCAAGTTAAACCAAGGAAGGACCATGGCTAAGGCCTAGAGATTGATGCAGGACAGAGAGACCTCCGTGCGTGGGTCCCTGAAGGTTGTGACACAGGCGGTCCGGGTGGTGAAGGAGACGTTGGGCACACTTGCCTTCAGGCACTGAGTACAAGAGTCGAGATGTCATGTTACAGCTGTACAAGATGTTGGTGAGATTGCATGTGGTGTGTTGTGTGCAGTTCTGGTCACCTGGCTACAGAAAGGATGTGATTCAGCTGGAGAGTGTGCAGAAAAGCCAAGGACGTTCCTGGGACTGGAGGGCTGGAGTTACAAGGGGAGGCTGGAGAGGCTGCAGCTGTTTTCCCTGGAGCGTTGGAGGCTGCAGGGTGACCTTGTGGAGGGATATCAGATCGTGAGGGGCATGGATGAGGTGACTGTTCACAGTTTCTTCCCCAGAGTCGGGCAGTCCAAACCCAGAGTTATGATGAAAGGGAAAGCATTTAAATGGGACCTGAGGGGCAGTTTTCCACACACAGGTTGTGGGTCTGTGGAGGAAGCTGTAGCAGCAGGTACAGCTATAATTACACTTAAAACACAATTGCATAGATCCATGGATCAAAAAGGTTCAGGGGGATATGGGCTGAACACAGGCAGATGGAACTAGCCCAGGTAGGCAACTTGGTCAGCATGGATGTGTTGGGCTGAAGGGCCTGTTTCCGTGCTGTATAAATCTATAACTAATCGCATGTGAACTGAAAGGCAGTTCTTTAGCTTAAGGTAATGTGGACTCCATCTGGAATTCAACATTAGGGTGAACTGATTAATTCAGCATTCTAAATCTTTTGGTAAGTCCTGGCCTTCCATGCTTCACAGTGCATTGGTTGAAGTCTGGGCGCTGAATGTTGGCAGTTCTGTTTGCAATGGTCAGCACAATCCAGCCTATAATGACAATATAAATGAGTAACAAAATAAAAGTTACTATGTCCCAAGAGGAGCTAATAATATCGATAGATCCCTTAGATAAGAATCTGGAAGATGCATTAGAAGCACATAGCAACTCACCTAGAGATGAAACGATTGAACATCGCTAGTTCTTTACTGGCACCCAGAAGAATCCGTCAACACTTTTTTAACAGAGTTAAGGTTATGAACATAGAACATAAACCAGTACAGCACAGGAACAGGCCCTTCAGCCCAAGATGTCAATTTAAACTAATCCCATCTGCCTGCATGTGGTCCATATCCCTCCTTTCCCCGCTGGTTCATGCACCTGTCTAAATGCCACTTAAATGTTGCTATTATATCTGCTTCCACCACTGGCAGTGCATTCCAGGTACCTTCGACTCTGTGTGTAAAAAAAATTGCCTTGTAAATCTCCTTTAGCCTTTCTCCCTCTCACATTAAAGCTATGAGCTCCAGTATTTGTCATTTCCACCCTGGATAAAGGCTCTGACTATCTAACCTATTTAAGCCTTTTATAATTTTATATACTTCTATCAGGTCGCCCATCAGCTTCCGGTGCTCCAGAAAAAACGATCCAGATTTGTCCAACCTCTCCTTATAGTTAATACTCTCTAATCCAGGCAACATCCTGGTGAACCTCTTCTGCACCCTCTTCAAAGCCTCCATATCCTTCCTGTAATGCGGCAACCAGAACTGCACACAACACTCCAAATGTGACCTAACCAAAGTTTTATACAGCTGCAAAGTTTTATACATTTGCAGTTCAGCAGATTTGAAGGACTCAGCTTTCAAAAATCAAATTGTATGTTGAATCAGAGAGTCCAGCCTGATGGAACAGCTAACTCACACAACAAAGTTAACTCAAAGATGCACAAATGTGGAGTTACCTAAAGCTGGCTAGACATGTTGGGTGACCATCAGAAGGAAGTGTATGCAATAAATCATGAGATAAAAGGCCAAAGTGGCTTTAATGTTGCAAGTCTTGTACACAAGAACAGGAATGGCTCAAAAAGGAAATGCCCTGCATATGGAAAAAAAAGGAATTGAATGATAATTTTTACAAACATACCACATGGAGAGGATATTAACAGTCCATTCTGGTCATTGGGTGGGCTGGTTTGGTCACAAAATTTGAATCTTGCACTAAGCTTTCACTGATCATGTTCAATCTCTCTTCTCTCGATTGGCAAAGTAGCTAGGTGGAGCATGTTCTGAACTGGCTTGAATATTGCAAATAGAGGATAAATAGGAATTGGAATGGGACCTAATCGATTCACTTGTTGATTGTACAATGCAATGGATAACAGATGATAAATTGATCCTGTTCTGTGCATCTCCTGCTAAGCTATAAATTTGTCCCTTTCTCAATTAGAATTGTAACTTTGGGAGAAGTGTTAAAACTATGGTGTTTTTATTATAATTTCTAGATATACAAACTGTTTTATGCTGATAGGGAAAATAGTTATGATTCATATTAAGTAGAACTTACGCAATAGGGAGACAGGATGAAATATATGCTGTTTGTTCATTTTGTCTGGAAGCTTTGTGACCTTGCAGTTGCTGTGGTTAAAGTCAATAGAATCACTGCAATATGAGTCACCTATAAAATCCTTTTTTACTTGCAACTAATAAAATAAGAAGTGTGCTGAGTTTAATTAAAAATAATTTATTGTTCAAACTCTGGCGAATGAATTGTGATTTTTATCACACAATTAAATTCTTAGGTCAATTGCTGTTAGCTCCAAACTTAGGTCATGTAACTTCATTATAAGTTTAGTTGGTTTCATACTTACATCTTAAACTAGGTAGTCATTTTCATGAAAAACTTCCATTTCAGCAAACTGTAAATATAATCCAAAAATATTGACCATGGACTTCCTTATTGAAGAAAGATTTCAATAATTATAAAGCCCTTCTATTTTCCACTAGGTAAGACCTAAACGTGTGGTATTAATTAATATAAATTCTTCCCCCAATCTGTGGTTACCTTATGTTCAAAGGGTGTTGCAATTTTTCCTCAAAAGTTTTAGCTTGAGGAAAAATAACTATGGTTTTTATCCATGAGCTAAGCATAAACAATTCCTTCCACAATGAAAAGCCATCAAAATCCTAGTGTAAAATTAGCACATCAGACATTGGTCTTGACATATATTTTGTGGTCAATCTCAGTCACTTAATTTAGCTGGAAGTGTGACTGTTTTTTATTAGCAATGAGGAACTTACTTGGAGCAGAATTAGGAAATGAGAAAATTGAAACTTAACATTCCAGCAGCTAAATGCAGTCAAGTAAAAAATAACATTTGTAATGCTGGCCAAGTCTAATTCATTTTCAAGCAATCAATTATCATTGAGATAAAGGAACATACCAATGGTCTGAGTGTTTAGTGATGCTATGGTGTTACTGCTGGAAATTTGTTAATTAGAATTTTCCCATCATATTTAAGCACATCTACCTTTATTTGGTTCAATACATTCAGATCTGCTATGCCTTTCGACAGAAGATGCTGGAAGTGGGAAGTCAGTATAAATGCTCACTCTTCCACTCGCTACTCAACTGTCTGGAATCAGACGACAGAAAAAAGAAAACCTTGATTCATGGGAATTAAGTGGCTACACTGTCAAAGCAATGGAGGCCTCCTGTCATCCAACTTGAGCCACTCTTCAAGAAAGAAAGATAATTGGATTGAAATAAAATGCTGAATTTCAAAACTATAAATAACCAACAAACTTTAGTTATTGGCCCTGCAGATGCGGAGTTCCTTGTTCTCTTCACCCAGCCTACAAATGCCGTTTCCTTTACTGTGACAATAACAGGCTGCATTTTCAGCATCTTGCCAGGTGAAAAATTTAATAAAGGTTGGAAGGGACTGTCTAAATAATGGCCATTGCCATTCAACGATCTTCTCTGGCAAAATGTGAGCCTATGTTTTATATATAGAGGTAGCTTGTAGAACTGCTGCCTCATAATTCTAGTGACCTGGATTTAATCCTGATCTCTGATGCCATTTGTTGGAGCTTGCACATTCTCCCTGTGACCACATGTGTTTCCTCCGGGTGCTCTGGTTTCCTCCCACATCCCAAAGATGTGTGGGTTGGTTGTTAATTGACCACTGTAAATTGCCCCTAGTGTCTGAACAAGTGGTAGAATCTGGAAGGATGGGGCTGGGTTGCATGGTGGAATTAATAGGATTGTGGACAGAGTAAGATGGGTTTGGCATACGATTATTGTGGGTGGGGTCTTGATGGCAGGTGTGGATTTGGTGGACAGAAAGGCTTGTTCCTGTACTGCGTAACTGATAAAGAGGAGCAGTTTGAGGTTTATCAAGTAAGCAGCAGATGGCTCTATTTTGCAGCACACAAATTTAATTACTAATGGTGATATTGTTTTATTTCTATATACATTGATATCTGTCAACTGAGAATGTTGCAGGTATGGGCAAGTGGTGTGTGATAGTGGAGATTAACAACATTGGACTTCAATCTTACAATAGCACCTTTTACTGTCAAAGAAAAAAAATCAGTGCTGTTGGGCAAAGGCTCCTAAATCAAAAGCAAATAACAGACACCCAACTTGCAACTTGATAGATATGGTTACTTACTTTTAACAGATAAATATCCATTGTTTCACACATTTCAGATGCCAGAATGAGCCCATCAGTTAGAAGTTACAAATATGTTGTACAAACAGAGACACAGTTACATTTCAGTGAATAATTTTCATTTCAGTTTGGTGGCCTGTGTGGTTGAAGTAGGGCATGGGAGGGAAATTAAGTCTGAGAGCTTTTGGAGGGCCAAGCATTCAGAGAATATATTTTTTTAGGTGATTAACTGGAGTCCTCCTCCTGCTTGTTCATCATTGTGTCCACCCCCTACAGTGAGGCAGCTGGACCATAAAACTTGATAAACAAGCCTCCCTACATAAATATTATACCAAGCATTCTTTAAGAAAAAAAGTGAAAAATTGTTGGATTCAAATCTGCATCCAACATCCAACTGTGCTCAAATACTTTCATACTTATGAGAAATTATCCTTTCAGTAGGACACATTTATTAATGTACATTTACACAATATATGTACATTTAATTCTTTTAAAATTAAAAAAGATTCTTGCATTCTAGGTTTATGAAGATGCAATGCTATTTTTAATCTTTTCAAAAAGTGTCTCACTAAAATAAACTCTGATCAAAAGGAATAATGTACCAATGGCCAATTGCACTAATTAACCAACAGCATGAAATTTATATAGATTGCTCTGGTCAATGGGGGAGGTAGGGTGCTGATGATTATCACGAGGCTGGTGCACACTCCTCACAACTGACTCCTCCCACCACCACTGCCCACCTACTCTCTCTCTCTCTCACACGCACGCACGCACACGCGCGCACGCACACACACACACACACACACACACACACACACACACACACACACACACACACACACACACACACACACACACACACGGTTTCAAGGGTAAAATTTGCTACTTCCAGCCAATACAAGCCACACTATCAATGTGAGAAGGGGTGGCTTGTATTGGCTGGCAGTACCAACCTCTGGTTGGTAGCCAGCTATGTAGGACAAGGCTAAATACATTTGAAAAGAGTCATGGGAGGCGAAGATGGATGAGGAAAGTCATGATACAATTGTTTTTCAGAACTGTGATTAGGATATCTGCATTATTAAAGAGCTGAGATTATCAAACTTTTACAAGGGTTAATCATTTCTTTAACTATGTGATCTCATCGATAGACCTAGATTCAACATCCCATGGCAAGTTAACACATCTGTAAATTGAGGAGGGATAAAGCAGGGATTTATGAGCAATGATAATACATATGAGGTAGTAGTTTAATAGACGTCTGGCAGTTGAGACTGAAAGAGAAAATGAATGGTACTGTCAGTTTTGGCAATTGTTATGCTGTGTCTGTTGCAGATGTCTCTAGATGACTTTGCAGCAGACAGAATAGACCTGCTAGTAGCTTCCTACTGCCCTGTCAGATAAATAGTTCACAATATTCTCACAAAGCAGATATAACAGGGCTTCCACTTGTTGTGGCACCAGAGGTGTGGCCAGTTTCATGGGGAGGGAGCTTTCTTGCCAATGTTTCTGAAGGTAGACACTTATATTCCACTAGACACAATTTGTGCTTGAAATGTTTTGATCTTTTGGCCTGATTTGGCTGCTCCCTTGTGAGTGAACCCTGATCTGAACTTTTAGATTAGCCTCACAGCTCCTGCTGCACATGAATGTAACTTATGAGAAGGTCTACCTTTTAATATTATTCTATTCAGAGACATTCTTTAAATAAAAATACTGCACAGTTTCTCTAATATTTATAAGAACTATGTTAATATTTTTCTGTACTTCTTTTAAATACAGAAAACATAAATTGTAAAAACAGATCACTAAAACAAAATACAATATATAACATTGTATAACTAAAAACCAAAAGTACTAGAAATACACAACAGTCAGGTAACTATGGAGAAATATTCCATGTTTACGCTTCAGGTCACTGACCCTTCATCTGATGATATTCATTTGATTTTATTTCAGATTTCCAGCAACTGCAATTTTTTTGTTTTTGATTAGGTAACCTAATGTTTGTGTCATGTTATTGATTGGACCAGAGAATGTAATTCCAAACTTCAACATGGCAGCTTGAGAAATGAAGTTTTAAAAATCCGAATCCCATCCAATATTCAGACACTGCCAGATGGAAAATATGTGCACTCAGTTCATACTTATCAGGTCATGGTAAACATTGCAATTGATCCAATTTTACAGATATTTCTATCAAAAGTGGGCCATGTCTTTAAATTACTGGTTGCCTTTTTCTTGCATGAGAGCATAATGATTAGAATTCCATTGGTGACCTTTCTGAGCTCAGTCAACTTTTAGCATGGGGCAGGTTATATAAATATGCACATTGAGGTCCTCAACTCATTGTAAAACTCTGCAACTTTCAGGAGAGATTAGTGAAGTAGAACAGTACAAGTCAATTCCCTTATCCCAGCAGTTGAGAGGCCTAACCATTATTCCTTAATATATTTGACTGTTACGATTTATTTCTCCAGACCAATGTTTATTCCCTTCTCTCATTACAAGCTTTTTTCACCATATACTACGATCACTTCTGACATTTTATGTCTCCTATCTCCCGCAATATCTCAGACTTTCCCTTTTTTCATCCCCCCACTCTACACATGCTTAAAGTTTGCAAATTCGCTAGAAACATTAACTCAGTTTCTCTCCCAATAGATGCTGCCTGACTTTTCTCACAGATCCTACTTTTTAAAATTGTTGTGCCTTTTTTGCCTTATCCCTCTGAGTTTCATACCGAAAGACCTCTGGTCTGGATTGTTGGGGTAATGAAACCATTCTGTTGCCCCTTCTGCCTCAGACAGGGAGTCAACTGACACTGCAGTCAAAGAAAACATTCAAGCTAAAGTTTAGTACAATTCAATCTTTATTACTTAAAACATACAAGCATTCAATTAACTCTTATGACTCTCAATGACCTTGCGTTTAATTCACTATCTTAGTTTGCTACTCAATACATTAAATTATAAAACTTGGATTCGGATCCTACCTGTGTGAGATGAACTGGCGAGGCTCACATCAATAGATTGCAGTCTTCTCTGAGTTCTGAATCCAGGGTCCTCCTTCTGTAATAGTTATTCCTAGATTATTGTCACCAATGTAATCGATGCTCCTTCTCTTATATTTTTTACATCAATCTTTCAGATTTCTGTGGCTCCTCAAACCCCAACTGAGCCAATCAGACACAGAAGAGTATGGAATTGATTGCTGCTGACAGTTTTCTTATGTAAGTATCAGAACCAAGTCTTCCCACCCAGCTATTTCACTGCTTTAACTAAGGCCTCTGGTGATCTCCTATTGCTATCGTAACAACCAGCCCTTCTGCCCATTGTTGAGGTCGTTGCTCCCACGGGATATGTTTCAGAGTTTCTCATCTCATTATAACCAAATTGTCGCTGTGCTATTGTTTTCAATTCATTAGGTTTCTGAGTTTTGAGCAAGGAACTCCCACTGAAAATAAGGAGACTGAATGGCTAATACAGAAAGTCCATGGGTTGTGAACACCTGACTTATGGACACCTGTACATGTGAACGAGCTCCCATAACAATATACATACATTCATTCCTACAAATGGCAGAACTAGTTTCCATTCTCTCTTCACTTTTAGTAATTGTTCATTCTTATCGGACTCATGTGCTTTTGATGTCATTCGTTATAATAATGTGGAGGTATGGCTACCACATCAAGTGATATTTGTATATCTTCTGACTTACAAACAAAATTGATTTATGGACGTCTGTAAATACAGAACCCGTTCATTACCTGGGGACGGCCTGTACTTTGCGACTCCATTTTCTTATCTCATGAAGATCTGGTTTCAGTCAGTACATTATTGTTTAATTGCCATGGCCTCTCACAACAGCTCCCGATTCACAATTCTGAGATCAGTCAATCAATAATGGAGAACACTCTTCCAGTTAAACAGTTATCAGTTCTCTTAGTATTCTCAGAAAACTTCACAGACTATTAATGTTACTTGTGTGTGGCCTGTTCAAACTGAAGACACTGTCCATCATTCTGTTCTGGGATGGTTGTTTTTATCATCTTACAATAACCTGTTTGTCATGTAAGGTTGGCTTCTTTTTCCATCATGCTTTATAGAGGGTTTAGTAGCAGGCATATGTGGCTACAATTCACAATAACCTCTATCCTTCAGTTCTTTCTCTCCATGAATATGGATCAATGAGGATTTCAGAAAAAAAAGGTCTAGATCTTTGGAATCACTCAAAATGAATAGGATCTCAGGGAGAATTTGGGAAAGAAAATCCACAAGTCATTAGTAAATCATAGCCAGGAACATAATGCACCTGTAATTAAAACATACTTGTGACAGAAATAAATTTTTGTTGATTGATATTATTCTGTGGTTTGGTTACTAGTTACAGTGCAAAATCATGTTCATCTCAAATAGTGGGCTCACTTTAAATTATATGTGATGTATGGTCTAAGATTACATTGTTTTAGCTCATTTCCATGGGAATATATTGTAAATAGGCAGGCACATTGTTCAGTAGTTAATACTGAGTGATAGTTAAGACTTACAGGTGGTACAGATGTTTTCAATTAGCTGTGTCATCTGCAGTAGCAGAAAGTGTCCGACACTTGGAAACAGTATGTTTCAATTAAGGGGGAAAAATCAACCAGTTTTGTACCACAAATTAGTATTGAGAGATGCTGCCTATTTAAAAATGCATATGTGGAATTTGGACTTGGGTCTTTTAACTGCGCTATACAGTCTCGGTAATAAAGAATAGCCGCGTAGGGAAGGCATAAGAGGATGTGCAGCAACATTGCAACCAAACCTAAGCCAGGAGTCAATGAATCATGGAAGGGGCAAATAGACGCTTAGAGACTACTTAGTTTTTGCCTTTCTCAGTGTAATGCAAAAAAAACCCTTGTATTGATAAACCATCTCAAGGGGCTTCACAGGAGAATCATCAAAGAGAATGTGTAAAGTGGGAAGTAGATGGGTTTAGGTAGGAAATTGCAATGCTAGGGATCTAGGCAGCTGAATGAATGCCATTAACAGAAGAGTGATTAAATGTGGAGATATGTGAGAAGCCGGTATTAGAGAAGCACAGAGATCTCAGAAGCTATGGAAATGGAAGAGTTCAGGATAGAGAGGAGACAAGCCATGAGGGAGTTTGAAAGGAGAGGTGAAGATTTTGTAACTGAAATGTTGCTAAACTGTAAGCTAATGTAGGTCAGCAAACCCAGGAATGATGGATGAATGGATTCCATGCAAGCTAGAATCACAGACTTTTGGATCATCTCCAGTCTACATAAGCTGGAAGCTGGTCAAAATGGTAGATGGAGTAGGTGACCAGACTCCATCAGGAGTATCTGGGAGCAGGCTGATGGGTGTGGAGGGAAGCAGGGTGTTGAATACACCCAGTAATTATTTGAAACCAGCAACTGTAAATGATTAAGAATAAAAAAAAATACTTTTATGAGCACATTTTAGGAGTTGTGGATTATTTCTTTATTATGAATAATGGCAGCATCGCTCCCAAGATTTAAAAAGTCCAATCTGAATAGATGGCTTGTAATCACATGATGAACTGTTTTGCCAAGTGATGACAAATTGAATGAAAGAACAGAGTGAGCAAATGCTGTTTCAATTAGTCTATAAATAAACTGATAAGGATTTAAGAAACATTCTGTAAAAACATTTGAAAAAAAATTAGCTGATAAAAGCACTGTGGAAAATTTTTACTGAGAATGTAAAGGACAGCTGTAAATTTCTTTTTCAAAAATATTGAATTCTTTTTCATTTCATGTTGCCAAATAATGGAGAGGGGGAGTAAGAGGGAATGACAAGAGGAAGAGAGTTTTCAAATGTTAAATTGCATTTTATTTCTCAAATTCAGTTCAGTTGATGTTCTTTTCTATATTTAATTGCAAAAATAGCTGATGGTTTTTGTCATTAGAAGTCCAAGACTAGACTATTTGTGATTATTTTATTGTTATACAGACAATTTTATCTGTCTGATCTGCAGTTACTTTGGTTTTTTGGCAAGAACAGTAGTATGCTAATAGAGTTTTTAACACTCCTTACACATTTTTCTTAGTGTAAAATGGTCTAAACCCATGAAAATTCGCTCCAAATAATTTAGGTCATTGACAAGAGGAAGGTAAAGTGCTAGTTTAGATGGATTCTCCTGACTCTATGTGGAGACAGTTTGCTACAGGTTTTAATGATCAGACCATCTCTGCTCTTTTTTTTAAATAAAAACAGAAAATGCTGGAAACAGCAGTTCTGGCAGCACTTGTGGAAGGAGAAACAGAGTTAACATTTCAGGTCAGAGACTTTTCATCAGACTCTTTACTACCAAAGCCAGTATTTATTGCCCATCCCTAATTGTCCTTGAGAAGGTACTGATGAGTCCCTTTCTTGAACCTGTTGTCCTTCAGGTGAAAGTATTTCCATTTGCTGTTTGTAGGGTTCATGGATTTAGATCCACTGACAATGATGGAATGGTGATATAAATCAAAGAGGGGATAGTGTGTGACTTGGAGGGGAATTTGCATGTGATTATGTTCTCATGTGCCTGAGACCTTTGCTCTTCTCAGTGGTAGAGGTCATGTGTTTGAAATGTGGTGTCAGAGGAACTTTGACAAGTACCTGCAGTTCATTTGGTACATGGTGCACACTGATGGTGGAGAGGGTAAATATTCAGAGAAATGGATGGGGTGCCAAACAAGTAGACTGCTTTTTCCTGGATGCTATTGAGATTCTTAAGTGTTTCTGGAACTGTGGCAAGTGCAGGATATTGTATTACACTGGTGACTTATATCTCGTTATTGATAGAAAGACTTTGCAAAATCAGGAGTTGAGTTCCTTGTAGCAAAATTCCTCATCTCTGATGTCCCCTTGAAACCAGGGGGAACAGTCTCATGATTGAAGCATGCTGGTTTAAGACTGAGATGATGACCGCTTTCTTCTTTCAGAGGGTTGTTGATGTTTGGAATCGTCTATCCCAGAGAGCCGAGTCATTTTGTTTATTCAATTTAATTATAATATCCAATAAAATAATTATTGGATTCAGGTCATTCTTGAGTACACTGAGGATGTTGATGATAGGGCCTGGGCAATGTTTAATATCAAGGGGAAATGGTTATGTTTTCTTTTATTGAAGATGGTCATTGTCTGGCACATATACAGTGCAACTATAACTTTCCACTTATCAGCTCAAGCTAGTCTAATCACAAGGTCCTGCAGCATGCAGGCATGGACTGGCCCTATACTTCACATAAGCTGTGTTTATGTGAAGTGTGACCCTTTGTTGAAACAAAGCTATATCTGGTGGCACATCCAGGGAGGACTTCTCATCGCTGTGCCCTACCAAGATCTTCACCCTATTGTTCTTCACCCTCTTCTTCCTCTTTTTCTTCTCCTCCTCTCCCATCTTATTTTCCTCCTCTTTCTCCTGTTGTGCTGCCATAAGCAAGGTTGTGTCCACATAATGGAAAGATTATATTGGTTTCAACAGGTGACAATGAAGTGACAACCCTCTATTGTTTGTACTGTAGTACAGATCAGTTCTCTAACTGAAACCTGTTTGGAGGTCCCACTGATTATCCATGTTATATTTTATATATCTTCATGGCTCTTATTATATAAGCATCCAGCAGTGACAGTTGGAGACCTTACTGGTGTAAGGAACCAAAGATTTAGGCTTTAGTTAAGAGCCAGGTGTTGATCCTGCAGGGGAACACAGCAGAATTCCTGACAATTAATCAACCATCTGGGCTCCAAATGTCCCTTTCTTTTCTTATTTGTTGCTTTTTCAGGGTGTGCCCATTTCTAACTGCCCTTGAGAAGGTGATGGTTGACACCTACTTGTACTGCTGCAGTCTGTGCAATGCTTGATGCAGAGAGTTGCAGATGCAGCAAATCTTAAAAACAAAACAAAATGTTAGAAACTCCTAGCAGGACAAGCAGCATCCGCAGAGGCAGAATAGAGTCAGTGCTTTGTCAATGACCCTTCAGCAGAACTGGAGAGAAGGAAGGGTGGAGAGTGAATGACTTTGAGAGTGTGGAATCAAGGTTTTCCCAGCAATGTAGTTACTTTTGGTGCCAGCAGTTAGAGAAAGAAAAGAAAGAAAGGAGCATATTGGCTGGGAATCTGAGGTGCTATTCCTCAGACTTACATTGAGCAGATCAAAGATCTGTAGCCCTGCCACATTGAGTTGTGAATGATGGGAAAATAATTAAACAGTTAACAACAAGTGGGACAAATTCAATCTGGCTAGTTACTGTGACAATCCGTCTCCTCTCAATCATCAGCAGGTGATGGAAGCTATTATTGACAGTGCTATCAAGTTGCACTTACTCACCAATAACCTCCTGACTGATGTTCAGTCTGGCTTTTGCCAGGATCACTCTGCTCCAGACCTCATCACAGCTTTGGTCCAAGCATGGATCAAAGCATGAATTACAAAGATGAGTACATTGTGACCTTAGTACTTTCAGTGCTTCTTCCTGCTGTTGTTCAACAGGGACAAGTACTGATGTACCAGCTGAGAGAGGAGGGTAGGCAGTAATTAAGAGAAAGTTTGACCTGATGACATGAAATTTCAAGGGGTCTAGAGTCAATGTTGAGGACTCCCAAGTTTGCTCCCTGCTGCCTATATATCGATATGCTTGTTCTCTTCAGGTTACTTTGTCCTGCTGGTGGCACAGGACGTACCTGGGGATTATTAAATACTGAAAATAGAACAGTACAGCACAGAAACAGGCCCTACAGCCTATGATGACTAATCTAAATCTCTTCAGGTTGTACACGATCCATATCCTTCCATTCCCTGTATATTCATGTGTCAATCTAACAGCTGCTTAAACGCCACTTATCGATGGATGAGGCTGGCACACTGTCTGTTAGGTATGGATTCTGGCAGTATAACTATATCAGACTATTGCTTGACTAGTGTGTGGAACAGCTTTTCCAAATTGGATGCCCCCCTCACAAATGTTTATAAGTTTGAGGCACTGTTGGCAATTACAAATAATTTTTGAGTTTAGGGAGTGAAAGTCTTTTTGTTACCAATACATTCCCCAAATCCTTGGACAATGTAATGAATAAATCAGAGAGCTCCTGGTGCTTATCCAACAGTTCCTGCAGAATGTAGTTATATGTACCTAGTTAATGCTTTCCCTATTAAAACATCCTGACAAGATTGTCTCAGAACATTAAGCAGTTTTCCACTATTGAGTAATGAAAATATAATCTAAATGCACAGCAAAATTTGAGAATTCTCGCTTCGGCAGCACATATACTAAAATTGGAACGATACAGAGAAGATTAGCATGGCCCCTGCACAAGGATGACACGCAAATTCGTGAAGCGTTCCATATTTTTTGGGGCGGCACGGTAGTGTAGCGGTTAGCGCAACGTTATTACAGCGCCAGCGATCGGGGTTCGATTCCCGTCACTGTCTGTAAGGAGTTTGTATGTTCTCCCGTGTCTGCGTGGGTTTCCTCCAGGTGCTCCAGTTTTCTCCCACATTGCAAAGACGTACGGGTAGGTTAATTTTGGTTTAAGATGGGCAGCATGGACTCGTTGGGCCAGAAGGGCCTGTTACCACGCTGTAAATAACATTTAAAAATTTAAAATTTCTGTCATTAACAGCACGGTACTGTAGCAGTTAGTGTATCGCTTTACAGCGCCAGCGACCTGGGTTCAATTCCGGCCGTATTCTGTCTGTAAGGAGTTTGCACGTTCTCCCCGTGTCTGCCTGGGTTTTCTCTGGGTGCTCCTGTTCCCTCCCACATTCCAAAGACGTACAGGTTAGGAAGATTTAGGCATGCTATGTTGGCGCTGGAAGCGTGGCGACACTTGTGGGCTGCCCCCAGAACACTCTACACAAAAGATGCATTTCACTGTGTGTTTCGATGGACACGTAACTAATAAAGATATCTTATATTTTCACAGAAGTTATAACTTTGCTATTACACTGGTGCCCATCGGCATTCTTCCTTTTTCTCGTTCTTTGTATAGTCCTACTATTACTGTTTTTATTTGTACTAACTTTTAACATTACTATTCTTCTGTCAACTGTATACACTCTGCTTTTCAGTCTTTTGAACTAGTCTTTGCGACAAACTTTCAAATCCATTGAACCAGTATCCAACATTCTCCTTGTATGATATATTCCAAGCTTTCACCTTTCATCAATGCTCACCTGCCATCGTCATACTTCTTTTTCTCCTCTTGCTATCATGGGTTGTTATTTAGGTTCAGGTTCCTGCCATCAAACCTGTGATTACATAGTCCAAAGGAATCAACAGCAGTACACTATCTGTTCTCCAATGGACTACTAAGAGTGCTGAGGCACTGCCCTGGAGGACAAACATACTGTCCTCGATTAGAATAAGGTAGTCAAACTCCCATTCTTTCCACTTTTCCAGGGACCTTGCCTGTCATTCACAGTGATGGTCAGTCACAGGCAACGGCTGCGCAGAAAGACATTCTGTAAGTCACCTCCTTCTTCTTTCCCTCATCTCTCTCCTTCTCCTAATGCCTCCACTCCTCAGTTCCTCACCATAAAGTTACCGGCAAGGGCTGTGTAAACGTATTGGCAAACTTGTGCAGCATGCAGCAGAACAGCACCAGTCATAATCAAAGACCCTACCCACTCGGGTCATTCTCTCTTCTCTCCTCTTCCATCAGGTAGAAGATAAAGCCTGAGGGCACGTACCACCAGGCTTAAGGACAGCTTCTATCCCACTGTGATAAGATGATGAATGGTTCCCTTATACCATGAGATAGACTCTGACCTCACGATCTACCTTGTTGTGACCTTGCACCCTATTGCACTGCACTTTCTCTGTAGCTGTGACACTTTGTACTGTTTTTTTTACCTGTACTACCTCAATGCACTCTGTACTAACTCAATGTAACTGCACTGTGTAATGGGTTGACCTGTACGATTGGTATGCAAGACAAACTTTTCACTGTACCTCGGTACAAGTGATAATAATAAACCAATACCAAACCAGTCTTGAAACACACTCTACCAAGTACAAGAGGGATTCTCTACAGTAGACCAGACAGATATCATCTTAGGCAGTCCTTTGAATCCAGGATGACTTACTTTCTCCTTGGTTTTGTTGGTTTTTAAATGGCTAACGAGGCCAATGTGGAAACAGCACTCTTCCAGCGATGGGTGCAGATGGTAGTCTGCAGACTGGATGGGTGGGTAATTTCTGAGGTAGTCTGCTCCTTCTGCCACTTACACAGGGCTTCCATCTGATGACAGATTTTGGTGCAGACACAGTGACCTCACACATTATTCATTGCTAAGGTTTCGTCAGGAGAATTGTTCTCTGAATACATTGGGCAGGTATGGCATCCTGCTGAGAGCCCTTCTCCCCTTTCTCCTCGTCCTGCAGAAATAAAAATAAACTAAATTAGTGAATGTAACACAATGCATTTTAGTGATATGCCTAACATGGATAATTAGCTGGCAAATTGTGCAAGCTTTAAGATATGAATATATAAAAAGGATGTGGTGGTGTCTATACGTTAGGATCCAGTCTGATTGATAGAGAGGTGATGGGGGTCTGGTGAATTGTTCAGTATTTGAAGCTAACGTTCACACTTGTAGTGAGGTGGCCTGTGTGAGCTCACTGACCTTCCTTCGGTTCTGCATCCACATGGTTTGGATTGCACTCCGAGCATTAATCTTGACAGCTGCCTCTTCCATTTGCTGACTTACATGTGCCTGGAGTCATCCTCGAGCTCCTAGAGTACAGGACCTCACAAGCATGTTTACCAAGGTCCCTGATGCTGTGGTTATAAATCTACTCTCATCCACTTTCAACCAAGACTTTTAGAAAGATGCAAAGACTTTTGGACATTCCTCAACCACTGGTTTCTGCCACAAGGCATCTCCTATGTAACAGTCCAGGGGAAGCTTCAAACAGCACTGCTTACTTTAAGAATGGGGTCATAATGAAGTACCAGGGCAATGAACAATGTGGCTACCAATATCTGGTTGCTGAAATCATGTTGAAGTACAGGCAGCACAAATCATGCATGCATCCTGTATTAGGTCAAAAGGGCCTTGTAGATCCTGTCATTCATTTTCTGACACTATTCAATTTAGACTCTCCAAGTGTGATTGAACTTGCCCTGAACATCCAAATACAGGTATTTTTAAAATTTCTAGTGACAACCTGAACAATCCCTGCACACACATTTGAAGGGTGCCCATGGGTTTTACAGTCCCTGTCAATGCCATAACTGTGGATGTGCTTTGATACAAGTCTGCTTTCAACTTGTGAGATACTTCTGTCACAGTAGATTCTCTGGTGACCACTTGCATCACTCCTCTGATGTGAAAAAGGAGGACTTGTATTTATATGAACACATCATTACCTTTGGATGACCAAGATGCTTTACAGCCAATGCAATACTTTTATGAAGAGTACTTATCATTGTAATATAGGAAGTATAACAAACACAAACAGCAATGTCATACTGACCAGATAATCTAATATTAATTGAGAAATAAATATCGGCATGGACTCTGAGTATAACACCTCTGCTCTCATTTGAAATAGACAAAGAAGCCTGTTCATTCACCTGAGAAAGAAAATAGAACATAACATTTCATTGAAAGATGACATCTCACAGCCTACATTTTGTTCTCAGATCACTGCAGTGGGACTTAATCCTCCTGCAGCGGGACTTAATCCTCCTGCAGCTGACATTGATGTATATGCACCTCGGCTTGTATATTTTGATATGAGGATACGTCTCTTATATAGCTTGACATTTCCTTCCTCTTTAAGGTAGAAATGTAGGACCCCATGGCAGTACCATGAAAGTGGCATTTAAAGAGAAAACGCAGAGGACTTACTACAAATGGTTTTAGAATTCAGTGAAAACAGAGAAAGTAAGAAAAATTCTTCAGAAACAGCTTCAGTGTCTAGTAATTTTAAATGCTCAATTCACATGGACGTGTAAAGGGGACATTGTGAAAGGGGCAATTTTAAGAAAAATCTTCATTAGGTAATCAGATAAAAAGTATAGGTATTAGATAAAATTAATTGATATTTGGTATATTGAGACTCCACCCAATTTTGTGATCAGGTTTGTACATTTTATGTCTGTAAAATGGACATCTCTGACCACACTATCTTACCCACTAATTTTCAAGAGAGGCCAATAGTTATTCCATGCCGATATTTATTTCTCAACCACACCCCCCACCACACCCCCCAAACCCCACCCCCATTCATTCCACAGAGGCAGTGAAAGATAAGACACTGATGATGTAATATGGAAAGCTACTATTGAATTAATGAACTGGGATGCATCCCAGGAAACATTGGGAATTGAGACATCCCGCAGGAATAATCTGGGACATCCTCAGAGCTGCTCTCACTCCACTAGTGAGATGGAATCATACAAGAAATTCTAATCCAGTTAGACATGAGATGTTCCAGAGAGATGGTAAGAGATGAACTAAGTCACAACGCTATTAAAATTAAACCAGTGAACCAAGCAATGGATGAGATGCCAAACAGAAATGTTCAGATTTCTGGTGTGGTTTTTCTGGAGAGGCACAATGTTGCAATTACTGTCCAAAGCATAACAGTGGTGAAACATGACTAGATACTGAAAATATAACAATCTTTTTACATTTTAGTTTAAACTGCTGTTCAAGTTCAATCGATTGCCTTACAATTAATTGTCTTTAACATACAGGCCATTTTAAAATTAGACCTTCAATTTTAAACCACTGTTCAATGGACTAGTACCAAGCATTCAAAGGTGTTAAGATGAAAATTATGATAAAACTGCAGATGCTGGAAATCTGAAATATAAACAGAAATTGTCAGAAGGTCAGGCAGCATCTGTGGAAAGACAAATGGCTGATGTTTCAGATCCAGGACACTTTATCAGAACTGGGAAAGAGTTAAATACAAGTTAATTTTCAGTAGCGAGAAGGTGGTGGTGGTGGTGGGGGGGGGGGAGGAGGTTAGTAGGTGGGTTGGATGGAACAAAGAGAAAACATCTGATAGGATGAGACCAAATTATTAATGGGGTATTAGAGTAATAAGTAGAAGCACATTATGCTTTTTTGCTTTATAATGTAGCGTTAATAGTGTGGCTGTGGGACATGCCCAAAAGTCAAATTATACTAATAAAATAAAAAAAAGGAAAAGAAACACAAGCAAAAATGATAGCAGGGAGAAATAACCAGTTCTGATACAGACAGAAAGAAAGAATGAGTAACCTAAAATTGGAGAATTCGACATTGAGTCCAGAAGGCTGCAATGATCCCAGATGGAATTTGAGGTATGGTTCCTCAAGCTTGTGTTGGGCCCCATTGTAAAAGGGCAGGAGGCCACAGACAGAAAGATCAGAGTAACAGTGGGATGGTGAATTAAAGTGGCAGTAACCAGAAGCTTGGGGTCACTCTTACAGAGTGACTGCAGATGCTCTGCAAAAATCTGATCAATCTGTTTCCAATGTAGAAGGGACTGTATTTTGTACAGTAGATTGGAAGAAGTACAAGTGAATTGCTGCATCACGTGGAAGGACTGTTTGGGTCCCTGGATGGTGGGAGGGGAAGAGGTGAAAGGACAGGTGTTGCATCTCCTGTCTTTGCATAGGAGAATGGTAGGTAGGGACGAAAGAGTGGAGCAGGGAGTCATGAAGGGAAAGGTCTCTTCAAAGTGCTGAAAGGGACAGGGAAAATGTATCTGGTGGTGCAATCTTGTTGGAGCAGGAAGAAATTATGAAGCAGAGATTGGTGGGGTGGAAGGTAAGGACGGAGTAACTCTGTTCTTGCTCTGTCCAAGAGGAGAGGGGTTGAGAGCAAAGGTACAGGAAATAGATGAGATAGATCAACTGGGAGAGTGGAATGGAGTTTTTACACTATGGTGAGAGGAAGTATAGTCAAGATTGCTGTGGGAGTCTGTGGGCTTGTAATGTATGTGGCCAGTCTATGCTTTAGGAAGGAGACATAGTGAGTCAGAAAGGAGAGGGAAGAGTCAGAGAACTATGTGAAGGTGAGAGCAGGATGGAAATTGGATGCAAAAGTGATGAAATTTGATCTCCTCCTGAGTGTCGGAAGCAGCGCAATGAAGTCATCAACAGACCAGATAAAGGGTTGAGGGAGTGGGCCTGAGTAGAACTGAAACAAAAATGGTTCCACATATTCCAAAGAAAAGACAAGTGCAGCTTGGATCGATGTGAATGCCCATAGCTACACCATTGATCTGATGAAAGTGAGTGGAGTTGAAGGGGTTGTTCAGTGTTAGGACAAGTTTAGCCAGAATGAAGATGTGTAAAAGGGATAGTGTGTGATAGTGAAGAAGTGGTGGGAGTTGGTCAGGCCTTCTTGATGTGGAAAGGAGGTATGGGTGGGACTGTACATCCATTGTGAAGGTGAACAGGTTAGGACCAGGAAATTGGAAACTACCTAAGTAGCCAAGGGCATCCAAAGTGTCATAGATGTAAGTGGGAAGGAACTGGGCTAGGGGAGAAAGGATGGAGTCAATGTAGGAAGAAATAAGTTTGGTGGGGTTGAAAGAAGAAATAAAGGGAAAATTATACCCTGTAGTCCATTTCCATTATGAACATCAGATTAGAAAACATCTCCATTAATAATGTGGGATCTGGCAGGGAACTGCTTTCCAGTTGACTACCTTTGCAGTACACTCAAAGCCACCCAAAGATTAGAGATTAGTAGAAATGAGGATCCACCCCAATAAATGCTATAGTGACGATGAGAAATAAGATGCTTAACAGTGGCAGTGAGGGTTAAAACATAAATAAAGGCAACAAGGCATCTGTACAGCATCAGTAAAACACACTTCGCAGGACCATTATCAAACAAATTCATATGTACGTAAATTAAAAGCTTTTTTTCCTCTGAAAAACTATGTCACGAAAGGAAGTTCCAGCTGAAACATGACTTTTAATTCTGATTTTATAACAGTGATGGAATAACATTTTCACAGTGTTCTAAGAAAACAAATAAAAAACAGCATTAGAACTCTGTGCCAATATGATATGAAGATAGAATGGACGTGCAGGTAACTAAATGCGTAAATCAGCAATGATACAGGAGTGATAAGTTGGTTGTGACAGTTTTGTGAAACTAGTTTTGGTGAAAATTGGAATTAGATATGATTAAACTATTAAAGGCATGTACTGATCTTATGACTATGTGGCTGTAAGGCACAGAGCAAATGGCTGTAACCACTATTAATAGCAGTCAAATGCAGTTCGGTTTGAAACTAGAGCTTAAGGCTATCAGAATGTCCTTTTGATTGATCAAATAGCCAGATATTTCCTTCAGAGCTGAAATCAGATAGATGGAGAAAAAGTGCAATTTGGTGAAAATTGTGAGAAATATTACTGCACAGAATTGTACTATCCTAAAAAGGAGCTGTTGAAAGTAATTTCCCTAATGCTGGACTAAAATGTTTTCCAGTTTTTTTCCACTACTTCCTTCAATTTCATTTTATTCACCAATGAAAGAACTTTTCCTCACCTTTTTTTTTGATTTCTTATTATTCATTTCTTTATTTTCAACTATTTCAGTGCTCACAATATTGAAAAAAAACTGCAGATGCAGGAAATCTGAAACAAAAACACTAATCGCTAGAAATACTCAGTAGATCAGGTAACACCACACCCGTGGAAAGAGAAACAAAGTTAATATTTCAGGTCAAAGATGAATGATTGTTTTGTCTTTCCACACATGCTGCCTGACCTACTGAGTATTTCTAGCATTTTCTCTTTTTCTTTCAAATACTGAAGCTGCACAGATCTGTTGGCCATTTTATCCAAAGAATAACTTCACATGACTGTTGTATATTTTTAATCTAAATTTGGATTGTCAGCTCTTGTTAAAACTATGGTACAAATTATATTGCTTTCATCGGCTCCAAAAAGCAAAAATGTTGCAGAGACAATGTTGGTGCCTCTTGGAGTCTATGCCAGAGCAGAAAATTGATGCTGGTGTCACATCTGGGAAATTCTGCTGACCTTGGGAGCTTTCAGGCCTTAGCCTCCAATTTGGCATTTGTGTAGCCATGATATAGAATATGAATGGATGGCTGGGAGATCAAAGATATATTGTGGAGAAGAAGTGTGGGAGGGAGACACTCTCTTCACATAGTGAAATCCTTAGGGTTCTGGTTAATTTTTGTATATTGCTGGAGATACAAATCAAATGTGGAGAGTTCCCAGGTATTTTAATGCAACCAACAAATATTACCTTTATCATATCCATTTAAAAGGGAATTTATTTCAGTCATTGTATTAATAGTTTACTTTGTGGTCCAGGCCATTATATAGCTATGTGCGCTTGGTGGGCCCACTTCCACTGCTCCAGAATGGAGATACATGCACAAGCCAACATGCTGAAAAATAAATGCACCTCCAGTCCATTCCCATGTGTCATATCTTGCTCACCCACATTGCATTCATGGCAAGCAGCCATATTATAGAATGAAACTCTTTTCATAGTTAATTATATTCTACAGGCGGCTCCCGGGCTATGTAAGGGTTCTGTTCCTGAGAACTGTTCATAACTCGTATTTTTCATAAGTCAGAAGTAAACAAAAACAGTGTGTGGGAGAGGATCACAGAAACAGCTGTGAAGTGAGAGAGAGCAGACAAGGGAAGACTGGCTGCCAGCTGGCCTCATTGACTCAGTTAGTGAGCGAGTGAGTCGGTTTGGCGTTCCCAGCTTGGCCGTATCCAGCCTCTGATGGTTGCGGCTCAGGGGGCTGCAGGGTGGGGAGAGGAGGACGTGGAAATGCCCCATTCCCATCCGGCAGAAGATGACTGCAGCCCTGCAGCAGCTGCAAACCAATCCTGCTGGTCTCCCAAATACCTGAGGAAATACTCCACTGACTCCAAAAAAGATCACCTGCAACCCTGCAGCAGCTGGCAAATCCATCCTCATACAGACCTCCAAAAAGCTGACACGATGACTCAAACCACTCATTCCTGCCGAAAATATCGCCTCCATCTTGGCAGCACACAGCTGCACAGTTAGGCTCTGACCGCACCCGCCAACTCCAAATCATTTAATTCGCCTCAGCCTCACCTGTAAAGCTAGGGAAAAGTTAGGGAAACTGAACTGTTTCAAAATTTGTTTAAAAATTCATCAGAAATTTCTGTAAAGTCGAAAATTTGTAGGTCAGATCGTTAGTATGACTGGGTATCCATAAGTCAGGCATTTGTAACCCGAGGAGGGCCTGTATCTTGTCCTTGCCAATAGAACTTCCGTCTTCTTGTGATTACTACCAGAATTCATGCCTTTAAGCAAGTCTATATTCCCTGTGAACTGCAGTGTAACTTTATATCCATAAAACTTAGTAGGTAAATTTTGTTTTGCCCAAGGTTACCCCTATCATCTTACTGTATTAGTTTAAAACTTAATGTGTCTGTTTCCTGCCACCTACTCTGCTAGTGCTGTAACTCAGTCAGCTGGCTCAGGCTTCTGCAGATCACGCTGAAATGTTGTGATCTGCAGCCAGGCTTTAGACCCAGGATGTCTCAAATGTCTTCAACAGCCTTTTATCCCTCCACCACCCACCACCCACCCCCCTCAAGATGTAGCCTCCATGGAAATATTTTGTAGGGGGTCCAGGACAGGAAGTGGGGTGTATAAGTCAGGCACCATGGACTTACACTACAGTGTTTAACCATTATTTTGTCACTGATGACATACTTGTTTGTTCAGTACAGTTTTTATTCTGGCTTTCCTGTTTGTGTTTGTCTTGTAGTGAAAGAAATGGAGGAAAGCAAGAGGGAGGGGTAAGAATTGTCAGCATTGGTGAATGGGGAATGGGAACTGATTTAGGGGAAGTCCACTTTGATAAGGTTATCTCTTAGACCTTAGGCAGACATAAATGTATGGTTGCTGCTTCTTCTCCCCTTCTCTTCCTCGTCGTCTTCTGGGATACTTTTAGTTAAGGCTGGAGCCTCACAATAGTAATGTTATGGAGCACATGATAATAGATCTGGTGCACTACAAAACTTCTCCTGAGTGACCTAGAGAGCAAACACATCACTTGAACATGCAGGATGATATTCCTGTGGTAACATGGCTCTTGATGTAGGTGCTGAAGACATGAGTCATGTTTATCTTCCAGATGCCAGATTGCAATGTCATCATTTGGTTATAGAGTTATACAGCACAGAAACAGGCTCTTTGTCCCACAGAGTCCACACTGATCATCAAGCATTGATTTGCATTAGTTGTACTCTAATCCCATTTTATTCCCCTCACTTTCTCAACTCCCACCAGATCCAGCTACTGCTACACTCACCTACACATTAGAGAATATTTATATTGGGAAATTATCTATGAACCTGCACATCTTTGGCAAGTGGGTGGAAACGGGAGCATCTGGAATGAATTAATGCACTCACAGGAAGAACATGCAAACTCTGCACACAGTACCAGAGGTTAGAATTGAACATGGGTTGCTGGAGTTGTGAGGCAGCAGCTCCACTAGCTGAACCATTTTGCCATCCATTGTTGGAATAAAAGTTGACAGAGGACTGGTGCAGGATAGAAGAGTCATGACAACTGATGGGATAATGGTAGCCAACCAGCAAAATGTGCTGCAGAGCTCTTAAACCAGTTGTAAATTGAGGATGTGTGATTCTTTTTAATTAAATAGATGCCAGAGGTGTTTACTCTGTGAACTTCACGCGAGGAAGCAATTTGATTACACCCATGACAATAATCTAATTTGAATCTGAATAGAGAGAGAGAGAGAGAAACTTGGAATGTCAAGATCTTTGTTGTCAGTCCCCACAGCTTCAGACCTGAACGTTGCTCAGCTATCATAGGCCAGAAACTCAAGACGATTTGACATCAGTTTCGCTGCTTTCTTTTAGGAAGTCCTTATGGATCCAGGATGACTTGCTTCTACTCTGGTTTTGCAGGTTTTGAGGTGACTTATGAGGCCAATGTGGGAACTGCAGGCTCTACACAGCCACATAAGGATTCACTGCATGTAAATAGGGCTTCAATGCTGAGGATGTTAGCTGGGGAAAGGATGTTGACATTGGTTCACTTATCTTTCCATTGGTTTTGGAGGAATTCACTGAGACGGTGTTTCCAGTGCACTGAGATACTGCAAGTCAGTTAAGTCTTAGAAACATATTGGAAGACAGGGATCACTGTTTCCTGGTAGACCATGGGTTTTCTGCAGGGTTTGAAGTCTTGATCTTCAAACATCCTTCTTCTCCATGCGTCAAAGCCTGTGTGAGTGTACTGAATATGGTGGTGAATTTCATCACTGATCTCTGCCTTCACTAAGAGGTGACTCCAAAGATATGAGAAGTGGTCCATTACATGGATAGTCCCATTAGCCACAAACCTGAATGATGCTCTGCAATCATAGGTCAGGAACCCAGATGATCTAACATGGAGATTGCTGCCCTGAGTGATAGCTGATGGGCAGGTGATGGCCAGGTCGAAGAACAAGGAATCAGGTATACCTTCTTATGGAAGGACAAACTATAAAAGGAATGCTATCTTCATGGGGTGAGCTATGCTGTCAAGAATGATCTAGTCTGACATCTCAGTTACTCCCCCTGTTGGTTAAGTGAATGTCTCGTGACATTACCTCTTGTTCTAAGGCTGAACCAGCACACCATGATAAGATATCTTTATTGGTCACATGTACATCGAAACACACAGTGAAATTGGAACACAGTGGAATCCTTAAAGGCCCAATGATTGCTCCATTTTGCTAGCTCACCACCACACATTGGAGGGTAAGGACTAATGAGGACGCGGTCTCTGAAAATGTTTCGTGTCAACCAGGCTGTTGACTCTTCACTGTTTACCTCAGGCTTTGGGCAAATATTCTCAGCCTTCCAAAATTAATCCTGAAAGTTGTAATAGTCTGGAATGGGTGCCTGGAATGCACTGCCGGGGTGGTGGTAGGGGTCGATATGGTAGGGTCATTTCAGAGACTATTAAATGGGCACATGGATGAGAGAAAAATAGGGTTATAGGAGGTGAAGTAGAGAGGGAGATAGATTGAATGGGGACAAGGTTTATATAGATCAATGCAACATCGTGGGCCGAAGGGCCTGTACTGTGCTGTACTGTTCTATGTTCTATGTTCTAAATACATCCTTTTGTGTAGACTGTTCTGGGGGCAGTCCGCAAGTGTCGCCACTCTTCCAGCGCCAACATAGCATGTCCACAACTCCTAACCTGTACTTCTTTGGAATGTGGGAGGAAACTGGAGAACCCGGAGGAAACCCTCACAGACACGGGGAGAACATATCAGCTCCTTATAGACAGCGGCCGGAATTGAACCTGGGTCGCTGGCACTGTAATAGCGTTATGCTAACCGCTACATTACAGTGCCGCCCACATTGGTGCATATGCCACTACCCCAGAAGTTATCGATGTGGCCAAGAAGGATTTCTACTCCAATCCTGAAAAAGCCTGGCCTGCATCTGAGAAAACAAACCAATTCCCCTGGCTGACTTCAATGTCAGGATCTGAAACGACATAATTTTCTGGCACGGTGTGAATTGAAAGGAAGGAATAAGGAAAGCTAACTCCTGACATTGCAAAGACTGTGATTCATCAGAGAGACAAGCACAAGGGATAATCCAGGTCATTGTAGGCCAGTGAGCCTCATGTCAGTGGTAGGGAAGCTATTGGAGAGGATACTGAGGAATAGGATTTATGCACATTTGGAAAGGCATGGCCTGCTGAGGGACAGTCAGCTTGGCTTTGTGCAGGGTAGGTCATGTCTTACAAACTTGATTCAGTTTTTTGAGGAGGTGACAAAGGAGCTTGATGAGGGTAAGGCAGTGGACGTTATCTACATGGACATGGACAAACGAAGTTGACATTTGATAAGGTCCCTCACGGTAGGTTGATTCAGAACATAAAGATGCATGGGATCCAGGGTGAATTGTAAGTTTGGATTCGGAACTGGCTCGATCATAAGATAAGATAAGATAAGATCTTTATTAGTCACATGCACATTGAAACACACAGTGAAATGCATTTTTTGCATAGTGTTCTGGGGGGCAGCCCATAAGTATCACCACGCTTCTGGCGCCAACATAGCATGCCCACAACTTCCTAACCTGTACGTCTTTGGAATGTGGGAGGAAACCGGAGCACCTGGAGGAAACCCACGCAGACACAGGGAAAATGTACAAACTTACAGACAGCGGCAGGAATTAAACCCGGGTCATTGGCGCTGTAAAGAGTTACGCTAACCGCTACACTGCCGTGCCTGTCATAGAAGACAGAAAGCTGTTATTCTAGCTGGAAGGCCGTGCCCAGTGGTGTTCCGCATGGATCCGTGCTGGGACTGCTGTTGTTTGTGATATTTATCAATGACTTGGATGAAAATGTAGATGGGTCGTTTAGCAAGTTTGCGGATGACACCAATATTGGTGGAGTTGTGTACAGTGTAAAGGACTATCAAAGGATACAGTGGGACATAGATCAGTTACAGATATGGGCAGAAAAGTGGCAGATGGAGTTTAATCCAGGCAAGTGTGAGATGTTGTACTTTGGGAGGTCAAATAAAAGGAGAAAATATACAATTATGGTAGAACCCTTAATGCTATTAAGGTATAGAGGGATCTTGGGTCCATAGTTCACTGAAAGTGGCTACGCAAGTGGATAGGGTGGTAAAGGAAGGTGTATGGAATGCTTGCCTTCATTGGTAGGGGTGTTGAGTGTAAGAGTAAGGAAGTCATGCTGCAGCAATATAAAACTTTAGTCAGAGTATTGTATGCAGTTCTGGTTGCCCCATTATAGGAAAGGTGTGGATACAGTGGAGAGGGTGCAGGAGGTTTACCAGGATGTTGCCTGTATTGGAGGGTATTAGAGGGTATTAAGGAAAGGTTGGACAAACTAAGTTGGCAGGGGGAAGGAAACCAGGGTGTTAGGGATGAGGAAATGGAAAATAGAAACAAGTCAAAGATAGTGTGCAGCAAAGATGGCAAGAGGGACAGGCAGGTGAAAAGACAGGATAATTTGCTGTGCAACAGAAATACAGCAAAATTGGTAACAGGTACTGGTCTAAATGTACTGTACTTAAATGCACGTAGCATTAGAAATAAAGTGGATGACCTTGTTGTACAGCTACAGATTAAAATACATGACATTGTGGCCATCACTGAGTCATGGCTTAATGACGGATGTGATTGGGAGCTGAATGTCCAAGGGTACACAGTGTATAGGAAAGATAGGCAGGTAGAGGAGGAGGCGTGGCCCTGATGGTAAGCAACGATATTAAATCACTAGAAAAAAGGGACATAGGATCAGAGGAGGTAGAATCCTTATGGGTTGAGTTAAGAAATGGCAAGGGTAAAAGGACCCTAATAGCAGTTATATACAGGTCCCCAAACAGCAGCCGGGATGTGGACTACAAGTTACAGCTGGAAATAGGAAAAGCATGTCAGGAAGACAATGTCAAGATAATTATGGGGGATTTTAACATGAAAGTGGATTGGGAAAGTCAGGAAGGTACTGGATCTCAGGAGAGGGAGTTTGTAGAATGCCTACGGGATGGCTTTTTGGAGCAGCTTGTTGATAAGCCCACCAGGGGATTGGCTGTTTTGGATTGGGTGCTGCGTAATGAACCTGAGGTGATTAGGGAACTAAAGGTAAAGGAACCCTTAGGAAGTAGTGATCATAATATGATTGAGTTCAGTTTCAAATTTGAAAAGGAGAAGCTGATATCAGATGTGTCAATATTTCAGTGGAACAAAGGAAATTACAGTGGCATGAGAGAGGAACTGGCCCAAATTGATTGGAAAAGTAAACTAGATTGAGGGACGGCAGAGCAGAAATGGATTAAATTTCTACAAGAAATGAGGAAAGTGCAGGATAGACGTATTCCAAAAAAAAATTATGAATGGAAAAATGGCACAAATATGGCTAATGAGAGAGGTTAAGGCTAAAATTAAAGGCAGAAGGGAGGGCATATAAGGAAGCAAAAATTAGTGGGAAAACAGAGGACTGGGAAACTTTTAAAAACTTACAGAAAGAAACTAAGAAAGTCATTAGGAAAGAAAAGATTAATTATGAAAGGAAGTTGGCAAATAACATACAAAAGGATCCTAAGAATTTTTTTAAATATATGGAGAGTAAAAGAGAGACACAGGTAGATATAGGACCGATTGAAAATGATGCTGGAGAAATTATAATGGGTAACAAGGAGATGGCAGAAGAACTAAATGAGTATTTTGCATCAGTCTTCATTGTGGAAGACATCAGCAATATACCTGATAGTCAGGGGTCTCAGGGAATAGAACTGAGTACTGTCAAGATTACTAGAGAGAGGATGCTTGGGAAGCTAAATGGACTAAGGCCAGATAAGTCTCCCAGACCGGATGAAGTGCACCCACGGGTTCTGAAGGAGGTGGCTTTAGAGATTGTGGAGGCATTGGAAATGATTTTCCAGGAATCAATAGACTCTGGCATGGTTCTGGAGGACTGGAAGGTCGCAAATGTAGTTCCGCTGTTTAAGAAAGGAGGGAGGCAGCAAAAAGAAAATTACAGGCCTATTAGTCTGACATCGGTGGTTGGAAAGTTATTGGAGTCGATCCTCAAGGACAAGGTTATGGGATACCTGGAGGTGCATGACAAGATAGGTCCAAGCCAGCATGGTTTCATGAAGGGGAGATCCTGCCTGACCAACCTATTGGAATTTTCTGAGGTAATCTCAAGTAGGATGGACAAGGGAGAGGTTGTAGATGTTGTGTATTTAGATTTTCAAAAGGCCTTCGACAAGGTGCTGCGTAAGAGGCTGCTTAATGAGATGAGAGCCCATGGAATTACAGGAAAGATATTAGAATGGGTGGAGCATTGGCTGATAGGCAGAAAACAAAGGGTGGGAATAAAGGGATCCTGTTCTGGTTTGTTGCCGGTTACTAGTAGTGTTCCGCAGGGGTCGGTGTTGGGGCCGCTTCTTTTTACACTGTATATCAATGATTTAAGATTATGGATTAAATGGTTTTGTGGCTAAGTTTGCAGATGACACCAAGATAGGTGGAGGAGCAGGAAGTGTTGAAGAAACAGAAAGGTTGCAGAGAGACTTGGACAGTTTAGGAGAGCGGGCAAAGAAATGGCAGATGAAATACAATGTTGAGAAATGTGCGGTTGTACATTTTGGAAGAAGAAATAAATGGGCAGATTATTATCTAGATGGGGAGAAAATTCAAAATTTGGAAGTGCAAAGGGACTTCAGGGTCCTCGTGCAGGATACCCTAAAGGTTAACCACCAGGTTGGATCGGCAGTAAAGAAAGTGAATGCTACGTTGTCATTCATTTCGAGGGGTATAGTGTATAAAAGTAAGGAGGTATTGATGAGGATCTATGGGACACTGGTGAGACTCATTTGGAATACTGTGTGCAGTTTTGGGCCCCTTATCCTAGAAAGGATGTACTGATGTTGGAGAGGATTCAGAGAAGATTTACGAGGATGATTCCCGGAATGCAAGGGCTTACATACGAGGAGCATTTGTTGGCTCTTGGACTGTATTCATTGGAGTATAGAAGAATGAGAGGGGAGCTCATAGAAACATTTCGAATGTTGAAAGGAATGGACAGAGTAGATGTGGCTAAGTTGTTTCCCTTTGTGGGCAAGTCCAGAACAAGAGGGTACAGTCTTAGAATTAGAGGGTACCCATTTAAAACAGAGATGAGGAGAAATTTCTTTAGCCAGAGGGTTGTCGATTTCTGGAATTCTTTGCCACATACAGCTGTGGAGGCCCAATCATTGGGGGTGTTTAAGGAAGAGATTGATACATATCTAATTAGTCAAGGTATCAAGGGATATGGGGAAAAGGCCAGGAATTGGGGCTAGATGGGAGAATAGTTTAGCTCATGGTGAGGTAGTGGAGCAGACTCGATGGGCCGAATGGCCTACTTTTGCTCCGTTGTCTTGTGATCTTGTGATTTTGTGTTCTTCCGAGAGTGCTGGAGGCTGAGGGGAGACCTGAAAGAGGATTTAAAATTATGAGAGGTGTAGACAGAGTAGACAGTCAGAATCCTTTCCCCAGGGTGGAAATATCAAACACCAGAGGACATGCTTTTAAAGTTAGAGGGGGGAAGTTTAAAGGCGACATGAGCATCATTTTTTTTGTACACAGAGATTGGTGGGTGCTTGGAATAGGCTACCAGGGGTACTAGTGGAATCAGGCAGTTTGGTGGAGTTTAAGAGGCTTTCAGATAGACACATGAATGAAGCAAATGGAGGGATGTGGATGATACACAGGGGGAGGACATTTAGTATAAATTGGCATCAAGATCGGCACAACATTGTGGGCCAAATGGCCTGCCCAGTGCTGTAGTGTTCCATGTTCTAAGACTTCATATCCAGCATTGGTACCTGGCAGAATGACATCATCCAAGCTAGAGAGTGCAAGGATTATTCACATCATGACAAGTGCCAATGGCTGTTGGACTGACCATCACCTAATCTACTCTATCATCTCCATCAGCCTGGTCCTAAACACACTAGCAGTAACAAAAATGTTGCCCTGTGAAAATCAATGTTGAAGCTCCTCTCAAAGTCCTAAATTTAGCTCTCCTCAGACAGTGCCCGGGAACCTGACCACTCCTGACCAAGCAGGAGTCAGTGTGTCCACAGTGTCAGGACTGCCCTGAAGTCCACCATAATTAGCACCTGGGAGAAATCCCTTGAACTTTCTAACAAAAGTACCAGGATAAGTTTGATGAGAATGGAGATCTGCCAGTTAATTAATCGCAATGCAAAGTGCCCTTTGATTGAAGCTCCATCTCTCAAGGTAAAAATAAAACCGCTCTACAGGCACTGGAAAGTCGATGTTACAGAAAATCAGTAAAGAAGTCTAGCAACTCATAACATGTACATAGTCCAGTTCCGTCAAGGTGATCTGACAACCCAAACACCTAAGGGTCTACCCTGCGGAGAACCAAACTCTTGGATTACCAGGCAGTAGTGATCCCTGTTCAACTATGTGCTTCTGAGTCAGGTGCTACCTATACCAGGCACCTCAAAGCACTGTAGAGATACCATCTACAATGTTTGCACAAACTCCTTCAAATCCACTGGAAAGGTAAGCAAATCAACATCAGCATCATCTCCCAAGCCAACATCTTCAGCTTTGAGACCGTAATTTTACCAGTCATCTCTGATGGGCAAGTCACATTGTTCGCAATCCCAACACCAAACTCCCAAAATAGACCCTTTGTTTTGAGTTCTGTCACAGCAAGAGCTAATCTGGTGGACAGAGGAAACAACTTAATTATATTCTCAAAACATCTTTTTAAAAGTTTAACATCCTTAGCGTATGACTATTCAAAATGGAAAGGCATTTGAGAGTGCATAGATTACTTTGAATCCATTCATCAGGAGCACACAGGAGCCCATGGTAAACAACAGGAGAGTACCAGCTCCCAAACTGTCCACTCACCCATCAAATGCCTCCCAAGCACCTCTAACTCTTCTATAGCAGAGCCTGCAAGTCTCACTTTAACCTCATCAGCCACCACAGAAGCCCTAGAACTGGAATGGAAGCAAATTATTCCCTAGCCAGATAGATCATTTCAGAAGAAAATAAATAACAACTACAGAAAAGTCAACCAAATCGCAGAGCCATTGTAAAAAACACAATTTATCACACTTATTAATAGTTTGACATGACAATGGTAAAGTGACTTCATTTCTATTTGTATCATTTGTATCTGAGAAATCTGCTGTGCCTGTTTCAGATAAAGAAAGCTTTTATACCCTAAGTGTAGATGACACTTCCATTAAGTACTTTCATTGTAGAATTAGACATTATGTTATAATCATTGTACCTATTTTTACCTTTTAAAATTCATTTGAAGAACAAACACCCCAAAGCACGTTATACATGAATTGCTTCATTAGATTTCAGTGGCAAAGTACATTGCTATGAGCACCTTATTTTAACTTAATTAATTATAATGAAAAGAAAAATATTAGATGATAGGAAATATTGTGATGTAAACAGATCCTGCCATTAAATGCCACAATAATGAATGATGTGAATGAGGTAATATTTGTTCAATATTTCATCAAATTATGAAAAATAATTCAAGGAAGATTCTGTATAACGCTGTATAATGCATCTCCTGTGCCATGACACAATGAGTGTTGCACACAAATTAGGATCAATTAGCTGAACTCATGGAATCATACAGCTCAAATGAAGGGAATTCAGCCCGTAATGACTGGGCACTTTGAAAGAGTTATTTACTTAATCCTGTCCTTTGCCCTGTAATCCTGTATATTTTTCTGTTTAGCAAGTTATAAAGTAATTTTATAAGTATATCAGGAAAAACAGCTAGAGGGTAGTTAGGGAAAGAGTGGGCCCCCCTAGGGAGCAAAGGGGTAATCTACAGTATGTGTGAAGCCAGGCAATGTGGGCGAGTCCTAAATGAATACATCTCATCCGTATTCACCAAGGAGAAGGATGTCGAAGATAGTGAGTTCAGGGAGGGGTATGTAGTTAATCTGGAGCAGGTCAGTATCAAGAAGGAGGAGATGTTAGATGTCATGGGATGTATGAGGATTGATAAATATCCAGGGCTGGATGAGCTATCCCAGTTTGCAATGAGAAGCAGGGGCTGAAGTCCTGACAGAGATTTTTGCAGGTGTGGTACCAGAAAACTGGAGGATAAGCTAATATTCCTCTATTTAAGAAGGAAAGCCAGAATATGCCAGGTAATACAGGCCGGTGAGCCTTAGGTCAATGGTAGGGAAATTGTTGAGAAAATCCTAAGGGATAGGATTTATGTACATTTAGAAAGGCAGGGACTGATCAGGGATAGACAACAAGGCTTTGTGAAGGGGTAATCCTGCCTCACTAATCTGATTAAGTTTTTTTGAGGAAGTAACTAAGAAGATTCATGAAGGCAGGGCAGTAGACATTGTCAAGATGGAGGATTTGACAAGACATGGTTGGCTGGTCCAGAAAGGTAGATGGGATCCAAGGACTGATGGCTAATTGTTTCCAAAATCGGCTAGGTGAAAGAAGGCAGTGGTAGTGGTGGAAGGATACTTTTCTGATTGGCAGTCTGTGATGAGTGGTGTACTGCAAGGATCAGTGCTGGGATCCTAGTTGTTTGTGATATATATTAATGATTTGGCTGTGAATGTGGAAGGTATGTTAAGTAAGTTTGCAGATAACACAAAAGTTGGTGGTGTTGTGGATAGTGAGGAGGGTCTAAGGCTACAGCAGGATATACATTAGTTGGAAAGTTGGACAGATCATTGGCAGATGGAATTCAGTCCTGACAAGTGCAAGGTGATGCATTTTGGGAAGTCAAATAGGGGTAGGACATATATAGTAAATAGTAGGGTGCTAAAGAATGTTGATGAACAGAGGGACCTTGTGGTTCAATCCATTGTTCCTTGAAAGTGACAACCCAGGTTAATAGGGTGGTGAAGAAGGCATATGGTATGTTTACCTTCATAGGTCAGGGCATAGAATATAAAAGTTGAGTCGTTATTTTGCAACTTTGCAAAATACTGGCTAAACTGCACTTGAGTAACGAGTATTGTATGCAGTTTTATGACTCAGATTGAAAGAGGGAAGTACTGTCAAATAGTAAACAGCTATTTCATAAGAACTGCTGTCTTCCACAATGTAAGTCACAAGAGTTCCATGCATTTGTACCATCTTGAGGTAGAATGGTTTACCTCATAAAATTTGTCAGTCACCACACTGGAGTGGTGTACATGCACTATTGATGAATGAAGACTTAATTTTGCCTCCTTTCAAAGCTAAAGCCAGAAAATAAATGAAATTAATCCACAAAATACAACACAGATAGATTGACAAAGCCACCTGCATTACATGAAACATCAAGTATGAAAATTAGCAAGAAATTAGTGTGCATTATTCTCAGGGAATACCAGTGAATTTATAAAAAAATAAAGATTTATGCCAACCTGTAGTGGACTTTGTTCCCAGTATTAGGAGGAGTATAATGAGGTCAGTCATTAGGTTACACTAAATAGAAGCACGTTTACTTGATGTGATACCTTAGGACCTAGAGTTATGGATAAATTAAACATTAATATTTTGACCTAATACTACTATCTACTACAAAGAGGCAAAGTTTCAGATTCAGAAAAAGAGGGCACCAATAATATCCTCAATCAATTGATTTTTTTTGTATGCAGGCTTATTTCTCATTTCCTTTAACATTCCATCAGTTTTTTGCTAGAGCTACAGTGGGAGATTGGAAAACATTCACCATAAAAAAGCCATGCAGAAATAATTCCTTGAGTACAGTTTATTACCTTTAAAATGAATACAACTGAAATGCAGAACATCATCACAATAATGAAGAATTTGTGAATTTAATTCTAGTTTTGACGTTATATACAACAGTTCACTCTAAATGTATTCCAATGTGGGCACATAGAATTTCTAGTACATAATAATGGCACAGTGTCAATATTCCATAGATAGATAATTTTACTTTGAGCAACTTTAAAAAAAAAGTGATTGTAAGTATTAAAATGGTTGTGTACCAAGCAGCACACATGTCTTTTTGAAACTGCAATGTAGTACTGAATGTCAATTTCAGTTTAGAAGCAACATCTTGTTGATACTTAAACGTTTTAGGTGCTCCATTCGGATTTGAAAATCTGATCCCAGCCGGTTGTTCTGTACTTGTAGAGAATTCTCCAAAAGTTGTTCTCTTACTTCCCTGAAAATATGATCACTGGTTAGCACAGGTGAGAACAGAGGAAGTGGAGTAGAATCTATGCACAAGATGCACTAATTCCCTTAAAGCCACACACCAGGCTGACTTGAAAATTTATCATTGGACTTTCACTGTCACTAAATCCTGAAGCACCCTGGTGTTCCGACAAGATGTGGACTGCAGAAGGTCAAAAGGCAGCTAACCACCCCCCATACAATGGTAATTAAGGATAGGCATTAAATGCCAGCCTTACCAGCAATGGTCACATTCCAAGAAAGAGGAATTTCCATGGTGGGGGAGGGGGGGGTCCCAATTTCCCATGGCAGCTTTAGTGGAAGAATGGTGGAACACCCAACAAATAGCTGGAATTTTTGCCGTTACCATAAAAAATTGACAGAATTTAAGAGGGAATTTTAAGGTGTTGCCTCTTTAAATTAAGGAGCTTACAGCATGCTAACAGAATGAATTAAGAAAATACTGGATGCATAACAATGTTGAACACTGAACCAATTCTCTTGATTTATCTGAATGAAAGTTTATCAATTTCAAACATGCTGTCCTTGTTTAAATTACTCTATTTGTGGTGCATTTGTATAAAATAATAGAGCTTGGTTGACAGCTTATGTTCACAAAACTTTTGCAAAGGACAAGCATGTTATGATTACACGTATCTGCAGTATATGTTATAGACACTTATATGGGTTTCAGTTATCCATCATTAACAGAAACCCATAAAAATGGCATGCACAATCATTTAAATAAATTTCCTCTTGCTTTCTGCTGCTCTTCCCTTTGGATTAAGGTGAGAGACAATGAAGCCACTGGGTAAATTTTATCATAAAGCCACATTTCCCAAATGTGATGAAATAAAATTTGACTATATCTGACACTATGCGTTCTCAAAGCCTGTAAATATTGAACTTTGAATCTAATCAGATAACAGGGCAAAAATTTTGTCATTTCTCTGGTTTATCCTTATCATAGACATTGAACAATATTTATAAATAGAAATCTTCTTTTGAAATATAGTAATGCATATAACATAATTAATAAATCCTTGGTTTCTCCCTCATACTTGGTGAAGAAAATGAGGTACATTGCTTGGCATGATTCAACTACTTCACAAAATAAACTTAAATTTGTACCTACAAAATTTTATTTCCTAAAAAGTGCTTTAGAATACTGCAAATTGACTTTTATTCCCTGTTCAATTGCTCCTGAAAGAGAACACCTTAGTCATCAGCCATTGATAGACAACCAGCTGATTTTTGTGTGGTCCTGTACCCAGCATCCACAGATTTCTTCTTTAAAGTATGTAATAGGTTTTTTTGTCAGTTGATTTAACCATTTTTTGCATCTGTTCAGATACTAAGTAATGATATTCATTAATAAAACAAAATGTATTTTTCAATCCTTTGCTTGTTATATGAATTTTAGCAATTTTACAAGTTAATTATGACTTACTAAGATCCTTAAATATGAGCTGTTTTTGCAATGATTTTCTTTAATTCTTTTGATGTTAAAATTGCAAGCTATTAGTTCTTTTTTTATATCAGCAATAAAAATGATTTACTGCTTATAATTTCCTGACCACAGATGATTAAATGCTGTATCTCCCATTTTACAAGTGAAACAACCATTGATGCAAGGGCTCAGTTTTCATTGTTGTATTGGCTAAATGCTATTAAAAAATATAACAACAGCATGTGAAGTTCTTAGATATTTCAAAGAAGCAATAATTGGTTACAGAGTGTTTATGTTATATTTACCTTGGAGTCGGTTGAACAGGAGTCAATATTTGTGAAGATTTTGGCTTTATGGGCTTACTGGGGGAAAAATAAATAGGTAATTAATGTTCCTTTCAATACCATTTAAAGAATCATAATTTCCTGTTTATTCCTCCTCTTTAATCTGTCCTTCCTAGATAGAAATAAGTGATAGAATTGTTTCAAAAATTGATTTTAAAATAGATAAATGAATAAGTAAAAAAATAAGTTACTAAAAAGTAAAATAAATGTTAAAGTAACAATTATTATTGCGAATAGCTTGAATTTATGAAATGTTGGTGCGAATTCTTGTCGGCCCTGTGGTCAACATAACAAAACCTATGTGATTTGCTCTAACATATGAATCACTATCAATTTTTGTCTTAAGTGCTTCTGGAAAGCACCTGGAAACATTTTGCTGCATTAAATGTGCTTTACAAATGGAATTTGTTGTTGACACCTTGCCAAGCTGAATCATGCTCAAATTTTTGTTACATTAAATGTACCACCCTCATCAACTTTCCAAGTTATCTCTGACAAATTAAATCTAGTTATTCAGACACAACCTATATTGATGATTTATTTAAGGAAGCCAGGCAGTAGAGCACAGATTTTTTAGCAGTGAATATCAGTCACTTCATTACAATTTTAGAATTTCTGTCTATGTATACTTTCATTCCAAATCCACTGTCAATACTTTATCCCTCCTCCGACAGTGCAACCTTCTACACTACAAAGAGAAATGAATGCATAATGTTTATGATCTTATTTTAAAAGAGGCCTAAGTGAGATTTAAATTGTGTACTATGCTATAAATACTGCTGTGAAACTCACTGGAACTAAAAAAACTAATGTTATATATGTATTGCAATACTCCCCTCCACATAAATATTTCGCATTTTTATGTTTTATATAACATTATTTATGGAGGAATCATGTGTATATTTTCTATTCATTGTTGTGTGCTTCGTAAATATTAATTAAAAACTGGCCACTTTGTACCCTGATCTGCTTGGTGTGATTAACTTAATTTGATTGGCAGCTCAGCCAACTTTGCTGATATCTTTTGTAACATTACCATCTAGTTGTCTCTTTGTGCAGTTTCTCTAGATTACTAGTCACGGTTATCATTCAATCACAAAGGCATAAGAAATAGAAGTAAGAATAGAGCAAATGGCCTCCTGAGCCTGCTCTGCCATTCACTAACCCCCCAACTCATTCACTTTCCTGTCTGATACCCATATGCCTTGATTTCCTTTAATATCATCTGCCAATCTCTTACCCACTCAATCTGAATATACCTCTGTGTTTTCTTCATGGCAAACTTCTCATCACAGCTCAGTAACAAGCAGTGATAACATTAGCAGGCTCTTTTTGATTGGCATATGCATGGACAACAGCTATTCTTTCCCTGGGATTTCTATTCAACTTCTTGATCTTCTGAAAAGGCATAGATAAGACTTGCACAAAGTTAATGAGATTCATTTTACCAAGTTTTTATAATATGCCTATTATTCATGGATACCAGCTTTCCTTTCCATTAACATTGTGAATGGGAGATCATTCCAATACTGCTAATTTACCAGCCTGCCAAAACTGAATATAACCTCAAACATTGTATGTAGCTAAGAAAGATGAAAGAAATCAATGTGGGCGAATACTTACTCATCCTCTTGTTCTGCTTCAAATTTTGGATTCTCTGATAATGAACTTTGAATCATTGTGAATTCGGCTTCCAACATTTCTGGTGTTAATACCACTTCTTCAGGACTATGATGCAAAATTCAACAATTATTGCAAACACCATTTTTTTAAATGAATGCAATACAGGTCTAATTTTATTCCATTTCAATTTTCATTTGTACTTTAACTATCAGGTTAAGGACAAGAACAGTCATCGGAAGATTTAGGCTTTTCACTGCTTTTGGCACTTCAATCTTTTTTGGTAACTTGTAAACGTCATAAACTGAAATTGCCAAACCAAGACATTGCAAATGTCAGAATTTTGAAATATAAAGACTGGAGTTGTTTATTTTCTGAGGTCAATGAAGTTAATGAACTCTTTGCACAGACTAGCAGCTGTAATGTGCCTTGTCAAACGACAAGGTGCTACTTCCCAAACTGCATTAAGTTTTATTGGAAAATTGTAGGAGAATAAGGATTGAGAGCTCAGTGGGAGAGGGACGGAGAACTAAAGTGACATATGACTGAATGTTTAGGGTCACACTGGATGTGTTCTGCAAAGCTGTCACCCACACTGTGCTCATTCTCCTCCAGAGCAGTTCACAATCTGAGTAGTCAATACAGCACACTAAATTAAAAGGAATATGAGTAAGGTGCAAACTTCAGCGGAAAAGTGTGTTTGTGGCTTTGGATGGAAGGAAGAGAAGAAATAAAAAGGTAGGTGTTGTATCATCTGTGGTTGAATGGGAAGGTGCTCTGGGAACATGTACAGGTGAAGATGGGAGACAAATCCAAGTGATCCAGAGTGAAATGTCCCTTTGGAATGCTGAAAAGTGAGGGGCAGGGAAGATGAGACTGGTGGTGGCATTATGTTGGAAATGTCAGTAAGTGTCTTTGCTGTCTGATAGTTTCCTTTAAAGAAAGTACCTTCTGCAATTTCTTCTAATGAACTCATGCCATTTATTCTATGTTGGCTAATTGTGTATATGACCAATTTTCCCATTTACTCATGGCATATATGAAGATCCAAAGGATTATTTTGCTCATATGTCAATTAATAGAATGCATAAATGTAAAACTGTATATTTTAAAATGTACCTTTCCATGGTTACGTTTTCCTTGTTTTCATCTACTTTATGATCCAATTGCAAAGGAACATCAACAGGAAGCATATCCAATGAAAATGGATCATTCCTAGACAAACAATATATTAAGTAATCAGACATGCTAAAATGCAGTGATGCATAGTTTGCTGCAGTAGTTTCTAATGTAGTGTAAAATGATTTCATAAATACTAGTATTCAGAATTGTCTCCAAGTTGGCTGCTAAAAATGGCATTAAAATCACTGTGGCCAGAGCAGTGAAAATAAAAATGTCAGATCATTACTTTTGAATACTTTTTATAAATTCTGGTGGAATGCTGCCAGTGTGGCTGCCTTTAACTGTTTATTAAATTTGTAGCTACTTCAGATAATTTGAAGTATTTCACTCTATTTGAGTAAAATACTAATAATAATGAAGGTGGAAAAGTGGAAACGTTGCACCATATCAGTTTGAATCATATTAGCTAACTGGGAACTGGTGACTACTGAACTGGAAGGAAATTCTAATTCATCTCATTTAGGGTACATGGCAGTTGGGTGAGATGGTGGACAGTCTATGGAAATCCAGGGTGCTGAACTAACGGTGAATTTTGCAGATACCTTAGCTGAACTCAATTAACTAAGTCTTGATGAGAGGGAAGAACCTTGGATTAAATATTTCATTCAAACTGTAATGCAGAATGTAATAGATAAATTGTAAAAAAGCAGCTTTTTAAGATAAAGATAATAAGTAATTTGCAGTTACATCTAATTATAACATTTAAAAATATGGTTAAATGGAGTGCATGGTGCTTTAAACAGTATTATCTTCATTGCGAGGACATAAGAATTGCTAAAATTTCTAATGGCTGTAAGGGTTTCTAAATGTAATTAAGCCAAAAATGACTATAAGCTTAAACCTGGTAAAATCAAATGCTTGTTCAAATGATCTCAGTTCTCATAATCCCAAATTCCCCATAATGAATTATTCTTGTATAAACCAGAACTAGTAAATTTATCTGCTTCCTTTAGGACATCCTATGCTTAAAGATATTTAGTTAGTCCAAAGAGATAATTGAGAATAAGTCCAATCCAAGCTTTTAAAGAAGACAGATTATAAACAATAACAGAAATTTAAAATAGTACAATTTTCATTTTTATGGTGCCTTGAAGGAAGAAGCATGCCTAATGTACCATATGACAACTACATATTAAAGATACTAACTACACTTCTCTTTTCAGCCAGTCCCTCAGAATTGAGGATGATTTGCTTTCACTCTTTTTTTGTGGTATTTGAGGTGACTGATGAGTCCTTTGAGGGATCCCCATTTCACCACAGGTATGTGGTACTTGAAGGAACAGGTGGATGGGTTGTTTGGAACGTTTGTGCCTCTTCAGATATTTGTGCTTGGTCTCCAAATGCTCGTATTGTAGAGACTCCAGGTGATCTGTGCCTTTCTGGGTGCTTTAACCATTTTGAGCAGTCTAGTTCTGTGGCAGCACTTACCATTTGCAGCTGCACAGCTCCCATCAAAATGGAGGCCTAACTTCTGCAGTCATCCCATGAAGTAAAACTGATCCTTCAGCAATAGAAACTGGAGCCCTAGGACCTGGGCCAAACTTATGGTCTTCTGACAGTTCATTCTGTTAAAAGACTGCCAACCTTTTCTAAATACCTCAAATAATAAAAGACAGAAACAGCTGAAATAAAAAGCTTTACTCATTCATTTTTTCAGGATCCAGGCAATGCTACCAAAGCTAATATTCACTGCCTTTTTCCAATCGTCCCTGATAACGTAATGATGAACAGCACTCTCACAGTTCTGTCACGGAAGGAGTTCCAGGATGGTTACTGCTCAGAGGCGAATCTGCATTTGGTGGTGTTACCCTGCTACCCTTGAGTGCAGAAATTCTGGACTTGGGAAAAAGCTGTAAGAACAACTCACACAAGCAACTCCAGTGCACTGTGCCTCATGGCAGGGAGAATGAAAACCCAGGGTAGTTGATGAGATGCCAATCAAATAATTTGACTTGTTCTGGATGGTTTCAGAAAATTGTTGGAGCTGCACTAATCCAGGCAAGTGGAGATATTCCATCATAGTCCACAGAGGGTGGAGTGCCAGAAAGTGAGTCATGGATGCTAGCCTTTGAACCACACTCATAACCAAAGTATTTTTGTGGCTGGTTCAGCTAAGCCTCTGGGTAATGGCAACCCCACGGCTATTTATTGTAGAGGTACGGCGATGGTAATGCTATTTATTGAATGTCAAGGATAGGTGATTCAACTCTCTCCTGTGGCTGATAGTCACTGCCTGGTATCCCTGTGACTTGAACATTACTTGGCACTCATGTCCTTGACCAAATGCTGTCCAGGCCCTGCTGTACACAGGTATGGACTGCTTGTTTGAAATGTGCAACCATGAGCGAACATCCCCACCTGTGATCCTTGATGAAGGTGGTTGACCTAGGAATGTCGCCCTTAGGAATTTCTGCAGTGATGTCCTGAGGCTGGGAGTATTGACCTCCAACAACCATATCCATTTGTTTTCCCCTTGATATCCATTGATTTTAGTTTCTCTTGGGGCTCCTCGATGCCCGAGTCACAAGTTGTGTAAATGCCAAGAACAGTAACTCTCATTTCACCCTTGAAATATCGCACTTTCAGTACCATTTTTCACCATTTCTTATTTCTCACCATCAGAAACTACAGGGCCACTGTCCACATTCGGTCATCATTTGAACAAAAATCACTTCAGCAAAACTATTTAGCTGCTAGCTTCCAATGAGCTTGTGCTGAATAGGGAATTTATTTTTAGTCTGTAGTAGATGCCTCACTCTCCTTGGCTCTCAGTGAAGGTCCAGTTTTCTCTCTCATTTTCTTTCAATGAGACATAGCAACAGAATGCGATGGCAGTTAATATTCAAGCCCCCTTCCTATACTGAAATAAGTTTAACAATCCCTGACCAGGTTTACCACAAGAAAAATTATCATTTTGGTGAAAGTGTCAGGCATCCATGCAAGGAGACTCAGCAAGAAAACAATGCAAGTGGTGGGGGGGGGGGGGGTTTGAAATAATGGCTAGGGTGCTCCAGTCTACCTCCACTCACAAAATAACACTTCTTATTAATGGACTTACAAATCCTGTTAACATCAAGCCCTACACTAATGCTTAAGCAGACCTACAACCCTTTATCCCCTCATATAAAGGCAAAGGGTACTTGAGATGCTCGGTGGGTCAGGCAACATCTGTAGACAGAGAAATGTTTACATTTGAGGTCAATGAGTTTTTATCAGATCATTGACATGAAACATTGATTAGTTCTTGCTCTATGAATGCTGCCTGGCCCACTGAATATTTCTACCACGTTGCTTATAGTTCAGAATTGCAGTTTTGTTTTTCTTTGTCCTTTTGTGTTTGCACTGCACCATGCCACACTGTTGGTGCTGCTGGCTCACAGCTCTAGGGTCCCAAGTTCAAGCATAACCTTGGGCGCTATTTATGCGGAATTCTCTCCAGGGCTGCACGGTTTTCCCCTGGGTGCTCTGGTTTCCTTTCACATCCCAGATACACTGGCAGGTTAATTGGCCACTTAAACTACTTTTTAGAGTGGGCTAACGGTAAAAAGAATCAAAAGGGAGTTGTTGGGCAAGTGTGAGAGAGAGTAAATGGCAGGAAAACTGAGAAATATGGAGAGAGGGAATGGGACTAATTGTAAAAGACGCTAGTCTTCACTGAGGGGTCAGCGGTGGAAAGGGTGAGCAGCTTCAAGTTCCTGGGCATCAACATCTCAGAGGATCTATTTTGGGCCCAACACATTGATGCAGTCATGCAGCAGGCACGCCAGCGTCTCTACTTCATTAGGACTTTGAGGAGATTTTGTATGTCACCAAAGACTCTTGCAAATTTCTATGGATGTACAGTGGAGAGCATTCTGACTGGTTGCATCACTGCCTGGTATGGAGGCTCCAATGCACAGGATCGAAAGAGGCTGCACAGGGTTGTAAACTCAGTCAACTTCATCATGGGCATAACCCTTCCCGCCAGCAAGGACATCTTCAAGAAGTGGTGCCTCAAGAAGATAGCATCCATCATTAAGGACCCTCACCACTCGGGACATGTCCTCTTCATGTTACTACCATCAGGGAGGAGGTACAGGAGCCTGAAGACCCATACTTAATGTTTCAGGAACAGCTTCTTCCCCTTCGCCATCAGATTTCTGAATGGTCCATGAATCCATGAACACTACCTCGTTATTCCACTTTTGCACGATTTATTTATTTTTGTAAAACTTATAGTAATTTTTATGCCTTTACGTCTTATGCCTTTACAACAAATTTCGCGACATACATCGGTGATAATAAACCTGATTCTGATATTGTTCTCCTGGGAGCTGCCATGGAGCCAATTAGCTGGATGGCATCCTTCTTTGTCATTACAAGAATAAGCTGAAGCAGGTATTGTATCACAATGGCAGCAGAATACAAGGGTAGAATGCATGTGGTGACCACTATCAGGTTGAGAAACAGACATGCAAAGCAAAGTAAGAGGCTGATCAGAGAACCAGACCAGAATGGAGTTTCCCCAAAGGGAAAGATATTTTGAGTCCAGGGCTAGTGGAAGACAATCCATCATGAGTAGCACAATGAAAGCTTTTACTGTAACACTGCCATGTCCATCAGCATCTTAGAACAATGGGACTTTCACAAACTTTGATGACAAACAGCTCAGAGAATTGGCCACAAAACTGTCTGGACAGTGTGAATGAGCTAGTTCACAGAAGCTTCAGGACGACAGACATGTCTTTACAAGATCCCACCAGCAAGCTGAAAAGCAAAAGCTCAGCATATGTCACTAATGGGCTCAGTATAAGTCACTTAATGGGCTAAAAATGTGCTCTAAAGTGAAAATTGATTGCAATTAATGCTACTTAAACATACAATCTTTGCATGAAATGACATACATGGACAAACCAGTGGAGGCCCCTTGTACAGTGCTGCTTAGCATGTGCCCAAAATGCACTGTTCATCAAAAAAGTAACTTGGAATCCTTCATACTAACTTCAGTAGACAAAAGAGCATTTGCTTCAGGGTTAAAAGAATGTAACCACACAAAATTTTGCATAAATAAACTCATAAATATACATTTCTTTTGGTGTCACTTCTTGTAAATTGCAAAGTTGCAGTCAACTCCTACCATCGACAGTCCTAATAATACATACCATCGTGGCACCCACGTGCTGGTTAGAAAGTCAGTGGTAGTTAAGGACTTAAGAGCAGCAGAAGGAAACTTCTTCCAATTCATTAAACCTTTAATTATCTCCTGTATGAAAAAGAACAATAGTTAATAGGATTGATAATACATTATTTAGATTCGCTATTCAGAATTAACGTGATGACATAAATAAAGGTAAACAGTAATTAAACTCCAAATTGTGTTGTATTATTTGTTCATTATTGATATGCCAAGAAATCTATTTAATGTTTGAACTAGTGTTTTTTTTAAGAAAGATACTACATTCCTGATTTGTATAACTCAGGCAATCAGAAATTTTGTCAGTAAGTAATTGAACCATACAAACCAGCATTACTGGCTGATTTATGAAAATGAAAAACAAATGCAGATTCTGGAAATCTGGAAAGAAAGGAAATGCTGGAAAAATTCAGCTGGTCAAGTAGCATCTGTGTAAAGGGATATAGGTGGCTCATGTTGTGGGAGAATGTGGAATCAATGATACATATTTAAAAATATCAGACTTTTTCCTCTTAGGAGGGTTGTAAGTTTAGGAACTCTCTTTCTCAAAGGGTGGTGACAGCAGCATTTTCAAATATTACAAAGGCAGAAGTAGATCCTTGAGGACAGAAGAATGCAGAACTGAAGTTACATTTTGATCAGCCATGACCTATTGAATAGTGAAACAGGCTTGAGGGCCTCAGTAGCCTATTCCTGCTCCTAATTCATATGTTTGTAAATTCCATATACGGCAACAAATATTTTCATGTGTTCTGGGTAAATGAAACCATCAAGAGTCCACTAATGTAGCCATACTTTCCAATATCTATTTTGTCACCTCACTCCTTTTATTCCTGTAAAAGGACTACTATAAATTTGTTTCTAGGTTAGTAAGCTTCTGATTAATCTTCAAACTGGTTAGGAAGTTAAAGGCTTTCCTGCTCTGCTTTTGTCAACTGTGTCATGTTACCTTGACCTGGCCAACAACACAATGCTACCATCTGAATCTAATCCCTCAAGAACCAAAGCTATTCTAGTGTTTTGAAAGGGATCACAGCAGCCTTCCAACTGCCAATCTGCAGCTAATGGAGCTACCCTTTGTAAATACGATAGGGTGGACAAACAAGAAATGAGAACTAGAATTAACAGATAATACAAAAATCACCAAGTTTCATTTTTAAACTTTCAAACATGGGATATAGTCATTGCTACTAAGGCCAACACATTTCTAATTTCCTTCAAGAAGGTGATTGTGCATCTGTAAACTTAATTCCATCAAAATGTAGAAATGTATTGAAAATACTTCTAGGCAAGGAGAAGACTCTGAGTTTTGAGTCTACCAATATATCTGTTATCCTTCATACCTGGAGCCATTCTGATGAATCCCTGTTGTATCATTTTCAAAAAAAAATCTTGTCTTTCCTGAAGTGGTGTCCAGAATTGTACATAATACACATGTTGGGACCAGTGTTTTATCGAAATTTTGCATAATTCCCTGGATTTTGTATTTATGTCTCCCAAGTTTTAAACCCAGAATTTTATATGCCTTATTAACTACTTTGATTACCAGAACTGCCACCTATATAGATTACCCACAAGCATCCGCACATCTCCTGCTCTCTGCACCTGCATTCAAATCAGAAGTAAATGTCTGCATTTCTGCAAGAATTAAGGTTACTGATGAAGCAACTAATAATTGTTGACCTTGGAATTCTTCCTGAGGAAACAGTGCATTATTCAAAGGTTGAAATGAATGAGCTACACAATTGTAGCCAGTTTCTTTTGTACTAGATATGACTTCAGATGGTAGAAAATCTCCCCAATTCACTCTTCGATTTCAATTTAACCAGGGTTTCTTGACATCAGATTTTGTTGTATGCTCTCTTGACATCAAGGTAATTAAGTGTCTAGAATTCTGTCATCTCTGCAATTCAGCTTTTAGTCTATGTCTTGACCAAAGCTGTAATAAGAGGAAAAATGTGGTGATCAAACAGGAGGCATTTTTGCTCATATTTAACTTCACATCATAGAACTTCACAAGGTCCAGATTCAGTGCTGACCATTCCATTCCTTATGTATCTGAGAAAGTGGCTGACAGTCACACTTATATCCACAACTCATCAATTTGTTTGGTCCTTACTTGACTTGTCTGCAGGATAGCTCTTTCAAATGTTACTATCCTTCACCCTATCCCCGCAGTCCTGAAGAAGGGTGCTGACCCAAAACGTTGACCGCCTGTTTTTCTCCACAGATGCTGCCTGGCCTGCTGAGTTCCTCCAGCACCATAGTGTTTTTCATCTAGATTCCAGCATCTGCAGTCCTTTGTTTCTCTTCACACTATCCCCACCTAATATCAGATTGGGACAGTGTCTTTTTCTAACGAACATCAATGAAATGACTGGGATTCTTTTGATGACACAAGAAACTACAGATGCTGGAACCTGGAGTGAGAAAATAAATTCCTGGAGGAAGCCAGCATGTTGAGTAGCACCTGAGCAAGGAGAGGAATTGTCAACATTTTGGATCGAGACCCTGCATTAGGACTGAGAACGGGGAGGGAAGATAGCCAGTATATAGTGGAGAGGGGGGAGGGGTGATTCAAGGGCTGGTAGGTGATAGGTGGACTAAGAAGGGGTGATGGATGATAGGTAGGAGTCAAGTATGGGAGGAGGAGGAGGAGGGGGGGAGTTGAAAGTCAGATACAGGTAGGTGATAGGTGGAAGCAGACAAGGGAAAAACAAAAGAGGCAGATGGAGTCAGGTGAGGGTAGGGGAGGGCAAAGGTGGATACAGAGGTTGGAGGATGAAAAGCGCGGACACAAAAGCTGCAAGTTCTGGAATTTGGTAAGTAAAGAAGGTGATAATAGGAGCCGTTAAGGGAGAGATGGAGGGCAGATTGAACCAGATGTGGGAGTCGATATGGATGGCGAAGGATGTGGGTAGTAGGTGGATGAAACCAAAAGGGGGAGGGGGGAATGAAAATGGTTGATGAGGGGCTGGAGGTGGGTATGGGAAAGTGAACAAAAGCAGGAGGACTGGAGGTGAATCAGAGAGACAGAGAGAGGGTAAGGTAACCTGGAATTGGAAAATTCAATGTTCATATCATTGAGTTGTATACTAAGCAGGTGGAATAGGTAGTGTTCATCTCCTGGGTTTGTGTGGGCCTCACCCTGGCAATGGAGAAGGCCGAGGACTGGAAGTTGGTGTGCAAATGGGAAAAGGAGTTTAAAATGGCATGCAGCCAGGAACTCAGCATGGCCATTGCAGACAGAGAGTAGGTGCACTGCAAACTGGTCACCTAGTCTGTGCTTGGTCTCCCCGATGTAGAGGAGGCCAAATTGGGGGCAGCGAATGCAGTAGACAAGGTTGGAGGAGGTGCTTCCATTATAGGAAGCTACCCTTGAATAGCCTTCCAGCTATCTTAATTCCACACTCCTTAAGTGGTCTCACGAATATAAGAAGACTTGATTTTCTTTTTTCCTTTGTTTAATTTGATAGGATAATATTAGATAAAATAGTGAGATTGAAATTTTAATTTAAAAAAAAGCAAATGATCACAGCTCCTTACATCACGATCAAGAAATTTCTTCTGTGTGCTTGCAAAATTACTTCCATCTTTGCTGTCTATGACATATCTCGGCAGAGGACAAAGGTGAAATTCCAGATCTGTTTCAGCGAACGAAAGAGGCGTCTTAAATGCACAAAGATCAGGAACAAGGTTCTAGCAAAAGATAGGGTTAAAGATTATAGATATTATTGAATGAAATCTTGATTTAATTTTCTATACTTTTTCCTTCATCCAGAATATTATCCACAGCAAACCACACCAAACGGGAAAATTGTGATTTAACTGCATGAAGGAGTTTACCAGCATGTTGCAGACTTCATAGTTCCCAGCACTCTTTGGGTGTCCCCTCTTTCAGCCTGCAGTTTCCCTACTAATGATTATCCTCTGCCCTACGTTCTGTATTGGACCTTGGCAATATTTCATTACTTGTCCCCTGCATTTTCATCCACTTCCAGGTATCATCCTAAAAAATCCATAAATTAGCTGTTGTTGAAGGATATGTGTTAACAAGCTAAGAATAGGGAACATCATAAATATTCAAACAACAATTTTCTGCAGAACTATGGAATAGAAATTTCAGTGTGCAGAAATGCTTCATAAGTATGAATTCTGTGAAGAGAGATCAGACACTTCCATCAAGACCTTGAATTGACAGGTCCCAGGACCAAATTTAGACCATGATTAGAACATTTAGGCTGTTGTGAAAAAATGTGGAAAATCATAAGTCTGCATTATAGTGGGTTTTGGTCATGCAGAGGTTCTCTTTACAAGATGAACATTTTACCTCATTGGACAAAATGCCACTTGACTTTAAATGATTGCTTCCCTTGTTACTGTAACAGGGCAATAAATACCACCTCCTCGTAACTAGGCTCACTGTCCAGGTGGGAGCTATCTATGAAATTCAAACAAGCATGGAAGCAAGCAGTGCACTTTCCATTTCCAGCTGTGTACATTGTTGATGTTTCACCCTTAATTTACAAGATTTGCACAAATATTAATATTTCAAGCAAATCTTATAAAAGTATTCTCTTCAGGTCACTATCGATAAATCACTCAGTTTCCTCAGCATTGGAATATCAACATTTTGTCAAGTTTTACTTCCATGGAAAGTGCTGCTCTTAAGGTTAAGTTTTCATTCCTGTGGATAGTTCTTTCAATTACCTGTCGATAATTCTAGGCAGACAGGAGTGGGATTTTGTGGTTAAATTTAAAACTAACCTGTTTTCTACCTATCTAGATATGTATTTCAATATTCAACTAAAGTTTACTTATCGCTTTGCTATTTTATCTAGACAATGAAGCTCCATTATGATTCCTGGGTCCCTTTCAAAGTTTTCCTCTGCTAATTTATTCATTACATACCAAACGTTCAATACATTTTCATCTTGTGTTGTCTTTTTTCAAATTTATTCACAGGACAAGGCTTCACTAGGATTCACAGGATGTGGCCAGCATTTATTATCCATCCCTTAATCGCTTTCATAGATATTTGGCATGACTGAACCATTTCTAAGAACATTCATATGCTACAAAGTAGCCTCATAGACATTGTTCTGGAGTTAGATCAGATTTGAAAAGGACAATGGAATTCTATCCTCAAAGGACATGAACAATCTGGGTGTATTTTTACACAATCTGACAGTTTCATGGTCATCATTACAAATGTAGATCTTTCAATTAATAGTTAATTAAATTTAATTGCCATAATGCAGTCTAAATTTGCATCATTAGGACAATAATCCGGTAACAATACTATCAGGCTATCTAATATCCAGTCACTGTCAATGCAGGTTAGGCTTCACCAAAATAGTCTCACTGAGATCCGTGGCCTCCTGCAACCTGAAATGCAAGCTTGTGCCTGAACTGCTTTGCCCTCAAAGGTCAAGGTAGTAGTTAATTCTCAGCTTCCTAGCCAAAGGATCATTCAAGGCTGCTACTGTTGATCTATGCCACTTCTTCCATTTTGCTGCTCACTGCTGCATTGTGGAGATCACCCAAGTTCCTACGCAAGAAAAAATTCATTTACCTTTTCTTCAGCCCAGAGCTGTGGGCAAAGCCAGCATGGGGATTGTACTGAACTGTGGTCATCTCCAAAGTATAAGCATTCACAGACAGAACTTATTTGGTATTAACCCTTACAGAGATTTCTCAGGGAAACAGCTGTAATCCTTGAGGATCTCTGTGACCCCATTGCACAAAGAACAGGCTGCCTGCAGATTTGTTCTCCTCCACCCTGTCCAGATCCCTCCAAGCTCCTGGGAACCTCTGCTATTATTGCAGCATATATTGTTGAAATGGAGATATTCTCCAGTAGTATGAAGAGCATTGCTTGTATTGCGGAGATGTCCCTTTAGCGGATCGCTACTGAGGTCACAGTTGTGAGGGCTTGCAATAGATTAACACAACAAAATGTACAAAAACTGACACAAAACACACAAATTGCTGGAGGAACTGACAGGGTGCATATTTACACAAGATAACCTAACAACACTGCACTGGGAACCTTGCATTAATGCTGTTAGGGTATCATGCAATGATGTTTCAGTGCCAGTAAAATATAGGAAAGGTATTTTAAGCTATAATGGAATTTTTGCACTTACTACTTACAAATACATATAATGGATGATAGTCTGGTCGTTTGAGTAACCCTTTGGGGGGAAATAAAGTTGATGTGCCAGGGACTAATTTTTCATCTTCTCCTGAAGCTTTTACCATGTGCTGTTCATCCAAATGTGTGTCAGTTTCAAAATGTTTTTTGCCATTTAGTGACATTGAGATGCATTCATCCTGTAAAATAAACATTAAAAATAGCATTTAAAAAAAACTGGATTGGAATTTGCAATAATAACTATGGAAAGACAGTCAATGCCTCCTTTTACTGTTGAGTTAGGAACTGCTGGTGCCCGTATATCTACAGCTCAATATGGTAACCGAGAAATTGCCATCAGAAATGATCTGCTCCCTAAATGGATGTCCACTGACAATAACTTTTCCCTTATAACTAACAGTAACACAACACCTCACTAATAAGGCTATGGGTCAAGTGCTAGTAAATGGGATTAATACAGACAGATACCTGATTGTCAGCATGGCCAAAGGGTCTGTTTCTTAGCTGTATGACACTTGCGTCTTTTTAACGTTTTCCTCTTTCCACCTTATTTTCCCTTCCCGCCATGGCCTTTCCAATCCACCTCTGTTCTTACAGCTCCTAATGGGCTGCCAGACGAAGTCTGGAACTAATCCTGATGGAGTGAGATGGCCTTTCAACAGTTTCTTGTTCTTTTATTTTACTCCCAGTACTTACCTGTTGAACATCTCAGTGTTGGCCAAGGATTTTCATGGTTAATTGTTGCAAATGGCCTTTACCTTTTCTGGCACGGTTGTGGCATTTCTACTAAAACACTTGCTATTTACTTGGATCTGATGGTGGATTCGTCATTAATGCTTAATGACCCTTAGTCTGGGAAATTGATTAGATGTAATGGGGGAATTGATATATGTAGAAATCAAATCCTACCCATTTGTTCTAGGTGCATTTAGAGGTAAATCAAGCTCTTAAACTTTGAAAAGCTGACTTTCCATCACACCAGGAGATGTCTTGCCCCCGCTGTTTCCTATTGATTTCGACACTGTGCAAATAGCATGCCATTAGGATAGATCTTAATACTTCAGTTTTAAAAAATCATTACTGATTATGTTTCCTATAAGGCTGAACATTTGTGTACATATGGTGCAAAACAGGCATGGACTTGTTGAGATCAATCCCTGACTGCCCTTCCCCCAATCACCCCCTTCATTTAAACCAGCTGCAACCAATCTGCAGCAACCCAATAAAAGGTCATTTCATACCTGATTCCTATTTCAGTTATTTATAAAGAAGTAAGTGCATCATTTATCACTACATGATATTTACTTCCATTAATAATGATCATCCCAGATATTTTTAATAAATTAATTTCAATGAGGCCAATTAGCATGAGTATGTCCTTTTTGAGGAGATTCTGCTCCTTTTCTGGTCCAAAATATCAAGACTACTCAGAGCAGATGAATGTACTGCAATCGTGTCCTTGCAATGTGTGCAGTTTTGGCAATTTTTTCCACAAGCAGAAATTGCCAGATCTATAGTTGCTCATCTTAACTGGAAAAGAGATGAATAAGTTTGGAAAATGAATGGATGTTAAAGGTGCAACATCTTGCAAACATTTTCCCCATTTATATTGGAACTTAGATGATAAATAAAATTCTTATTTGAGATATTTAATGGCTAAGTTATGTTCTTGAATGTTTAGAAAACATAGAAAACCTACAGCACAATTCAGTCCCTTCGGCCCACAAAGCTGTGCCAAACATGTCCCTACCTTAGAAATTACTAGGCTTACCCATAGCCCTCTATTTTTCTCAGGTCCATGTACCTATCCAACAGTCTCTTAAAAGACCCTATCATATCCGCCTCCACCACTGTTGCTGGCAGCCCATTCCATGCACTCACCACTCTCTGAGTAAAAAACTTACCCCTGACATCTCCTCTATACCTACTCCCCAGCACCTTAAACCTATGTGCTCTTGTGGCCACCATTTCAGCCCTGGGGAAAGGCCTCTGACTATCCACCCGATTAATGCCTCTCATCATCTTATATACCTCTATCAGGCCCCCCCTCATCCTCCGTCGCTCCAAGGAGAAAAGGCCGAGTTCCCTCAACCTGCTTTCATAAGGCATGCTCTGCATTCCAGGCAGCATCCTTGTAAATCTCCTCTGCATCCTCTCTATGGCTTCCACATCCTTCCTGTAGTGAGGCGACCAGAACTGAGCACAGTACTCCAAGTGGGGTCTGACCTGGGTCCTATATAGCTGCAACAATACCTCTCGGCTCTTAAATTCAATTCCCCGATTGATGAAGGACAATACACCATAGGCCTTCTTAACCACAGAGTCAACCTGTGCAGCTGCTTTGAGCGTCCTATGGACTTGGACCCCAAGATCCCTCTGATCCTCCACACTGCCAAGAGTCCAACCATTAATACTATATTCTGCCATCATATTTGACCTACCAAAATGAACCACTTCACACATCTGGGTTGAACTACATCTGCCACTTCTCAGCCCAACTTTGCATCCTATTTATGTCCCGCTATAACCTCTGACAGCCCTCTATACTATCCACAACACCTCCAACCTTTGTGTCATCTGCAAATTTACTAACCCACCCCTCCACTTCCTCATCCAGGTCGTTTATAAAAATCACAAAGAGTAAGGGTCCCAGAACAGATCCCTGAGGTACACCACTGGTCACTGACCTCCATGCAGAATACAATCCTTCAACAACCACTCTTTTCCTTCTGTGGGCCAGCCAGTTCTGCATCCACATTGCAATGTCCCCTTGGATCCCATGCCTCCTTACTTTCTCAATAAGCCTTGCATTGGGTACCTTATCAAATGGCTTGCTGAAATCCATATACACTACATCTACTACTCTCCCTTCATCGATGTGTTTAGTCACATCCTCAAAAAATTCAATCAGGCTCATAAGGCAGGACCTGCCCTTGACAAAGCCGTGCTGACTATTCCTAATCATATTATACCTCTCCAAGTGTTCATAAATCCTGCCTCTCAGGATCTTCTCCATCAGCTTACCAACCACTGAAGTAAGACTCCCTGGTCTATAATTTCCTGGGCTATCTCTACTCCCTTTCTTGAATAAGGGAACAACATCCGCAACCCTCCAATCTTCTGGAACCTCTCCCGTCTCCATTGATGATACAAAGATCATCGTCAGAGGCTCCGCAATCTCTTCCCTCGCCTCCCACAGCAGCCTGGGGTACACCTCATCCGGTCCTGGCAACTTATCTAACTTGATGCTTTCCAAACGTTTCAGCACCTCCTCTTTCCTAATATCTACATGTTCAAGCTTTTCAGCCTGCTGCAAGTCCTCACTACAATCCCCCAGATCTTTTTCCGTAGTGAATACTGATGTAAAATATTCATTGAGTACCTCCACTATTTCTTCTGGATCCATACACACTTTCTCACTGCTGCACTTGATAGGCCCTATTCTTTCGCATCTTATCCTCTTGCTCTTCACATCCTTGTAGAATGCCTTGGGGGTTTTCCTTAATCCTGCCCGCCAAGGCCTTCTCCTGTCCCCTCCTGGCTCTCCTAATTTCCTTTTTAAGCTCCTTCCTGTTAGCCTTATACCCTACCAGATCTCTAACATTACCTAGCTCTCTGTACCTTTTGTAAGCTTTTCTTTTCCTTTTGACTAGATATATTATAGCCTTTGTACACCATGGTTCCTGTATCCTCTCTTGACTCCCCATCTCATTGGAACATACCTATGCAGAATTCCACACAAATATCCCCTGAATATTTGCCATATTTCTTCCATGCTTTTCCCTGAGAACATCTGTTCCCAATTTAATCTTCCAGTTTCCTGCCTGAGAGCCTCATAATTCCCTTTACTCCAAGTAAACGCCTTTCTAGTCTGTCTGTTCCTATCTCTCTCCAATGCTATCGTAAAGGAGATAGAATTATGATCACTATCTCCAAAATGCTCACCCACTGAGAGATCTGACACCTGACCAGGTTCATTTCCCAATACCAAATCAAGCACAGCCTCTCCTCTTGTAGGCCTATCTACATATTGTGTCAAGAATCCTTCCTGAACACACTTAAAAAACTCCACCCCATCTAAACCCCTCACTGTCTGGAGAAACCAATCGATGTTTTCGAAATCTTAATTCCATTCTTGATAACAAAGAATAGATTTTATATTTATATTCCCAAGATGTATGCTAAACTAAAGATTACCTCTGCTCCTGTCCTGAGGGGCCGTGCCAAAGTTAATGGAACATATCTGGATGAAGAATACTGAGTAGAATATGGTTCATAATCCATTATCTTATAACGATGAAAAGCCTGTAAAATTTATAAATTGCATAAAATAAAAGAGTACACTAAAAAAGAGCAAAGATCAATTAAAATAATGAAATGAAAGCTTTCAAAACATATTTCTTAAATACTTTTGCTTTACGTATTTAACATTATTTCAAATGTATTAAAAGCATAATTCTGACACTATGCACCATTGAAAATAACTTAAGAATAACAACAAAATACCTAACCTTTAGGGTGAAGTATGGTACCACTCGATTGATCGTTATTTCTGAAGGTTTGACAGGCACAGATCCAAGTCCATCAGCAGCCTAAAATAATTATATATTTATGTATTAAACATGATATGCTACTTTGAATACCTTATGCATTTCTAGTGGAGATTTTACTTTGTACATTGCCTTAATTCTAAACTGAACAATGATGTTTTGCATTACTATAGCCATGATGTTCACACAGCGTTACCAAAAATTGCGCATGCTTTTGTTACTACGGATAAAATCACCTAAAAAAGCCCAAAAAGTATTATATACTGAGTACCTAAACTATGCCCATTTCTCCAGTATATATGTCAAATGTTAATCTATATTTAAGTGCTGAACATCTTAGGACTTAATACATATGCTTATACAATAGGAAATATCAGATAAAGCAAGGGAAACATACAGAGAATATAGTGACATTATTACAACAATGAATGCAGCAGCATCTCAAAAATGGTCCTGTTAGCCTCAGGTACATGACTTACCCAGAAAATATGCACAACAAGAACTAATTTCTACACCTAAAGCTGTTGCTGAATTTAAATTGTTGCTGCTGTTGAAGCATTTAAAACCATAAAATCAGAGAAGCATCGAGTCATACAGCACGGAAACTGGACCTTTTGTCCACCGTGTCCATGCCAACCATTTTGCCTATCTACACTAATCCCATTTGCCTGCATTAGGTCTGTATCATTGAACTGCACTCCAATCTGTCCTCTGTAATGAAACGAGAAAAAAAACGTGACCTACTGAAGAACCAGTTACATTGAGTGAGCTTAGGCAGGCCAGATATCTATTTCCATCTGCATTTGTCCTGTCATCTTGAAGGTAATTCCACTTTCCTCATCATTTACCGAACTTCTGTCTGCACTTGGTTTTAGTTATGAGCATTTGCTCATTGTACTTATCCAAATACCAAAATGCTGAATTTATACTGCAATTTATACTTCTATAACCTATTGTAAGTAAAATATTGCTATGAGAAAGAATGTATTTATAAGTACAGTCAATATAATTATTTTGCTGTTTTAACTAAATTATGAATATAAAAAGTACCTGTTTCATTTATTTGAAATTTGTCTTGACAGCAATTAAATAAAAATAATTCAAAAATTCATTATGTTCTATTTAATTCACTTACTAATTCATCACTCCAGTCAGGAGAAACATAATAAGGGAATGTAAAAGGTAGAAGTTTTTCCATGGAAAGACTTGCATGATACTTTTCAGTTTCCTGATCTGAACAATCAATGGTGACTATGCTGCTCTCTGCCAAAGGAGAAGGAAAAGTAGCTTAAAGCATGTTAGTATGGAAAAACAAAGAAATTTGTGTTTTGGTCACAGCATATAGTTATGGTCTTCCATCTTGGCCCAAGAAATGAAGAATAGGTGGGCACATAGCCACTGGAATTTAGGGCTAGAAATTGCTTTCAACAAAATTTCTTGCAGTTTGGAATATGATAAGTATGTCATCTGTTCTTCACTATTATATCTAAGGGTTTCATGGAAGACCCAAAGAATTTCATCCCGTAGATCCTTTTAAAGGTTTCCTGTAATTCTCACCAGCTGGTAATTTTGAGAACTGCAGAAAAGGTTTCAGATCTTGCCCTGAATTAAATAATTGAGCACTGGGCTGGGTGGTTAATTGATATCTAATGGCTCCTTTAATAGTGCATGTTTTAAAATCTTCATTTAAGAAGAGCTCCATTAGGGCTAGTCTACCTAGTGCTAGCAAGTCCGGAGAAAACTTCCTGACGCATCCTTATTGGCACAGAACGTTCATCCAGACAAATTACCTTGTCTGCATAATTTAGGACAGGGTCTGGATTATCTGAGATTCCTGGATTTATGGTTCTTCTGCTGGGAGAGCAGAGCCTTGAAATTTCAATGCTCATATGTGAAAACCAGAGTTGCTTGTAAAACTCCTGAGTGGCACTTTTTAAAATACATACAGCTACAAACTAAGATTCATTTAGAAAACAGCACAATGACTGAAATTTAGTGCTTGTTCCTAAAGAAAAAGGACAATCCTACAATGTCAACATAATGTTACATACATGCTGAATAATCCAAAACTAGTTAGTAATCATATGTCAGAGTATTATGTAATAAGATTTATAAATAATATAAGGCATTCAGTTTCTGCTTTAAGTGAAAGTATAAAATATTATCATTTAAAATGATAGTTTTTGGTATATGTTTTACTGAGATTGCTTTAAGAGATTAAAAAAATCAGATGCTTACCGTTGAAATTGATTAAACTTTCTGTTTGAGTTTTGAGACTTTCAACAAGTTTTCGCAATAAAGTCAATCTGTGATTTACTCGGCATTGTATGATAACCTAAAATCAAAAGAAATGCTTGCAAATAAAATGTTGGCAGAATGAGCATGCCAATACTATGTTAACTATGTTGAAGATATTGATGCCATGTAAAGTTTATAAACTAAATTGTGTTTAAGAGGAGTGTTCCAGAAGTGCCTCATATAACAGCATATTCACCAATGGGAATCATAAATTACAGAAAGATTTTGAAGCTGATAGGTAATTAGAGATTAGGTACCTAAACATTAGGAAAAATGAGCAATAATTTGATGGACATGGAATCAGCTTCTAGGACATCACTGCAAGAGTCCCTCCACTACCACCTGCAGATCTCCCTTCAAATCACACACTATCCTGACTTGGACATATATCTCCCTGTCTGTCATAGCTGGATCTAAATCCTGGAACTCCTAATCCAACGGCATTGTGGAAGTGCCTTCACCAGATGGACTGCAGTGGATAAAGAAGTTGCCTCCCCACCATCTCATTCAGGACAGTTAGAGATGGGCAAGAAATGCTGGCACTCATGTTCTGCGTAATGAATAAATGAAAACAAAATATGGGCTTTGAAATGAAGACCGTAGGGAAGGCATTGAATACAAATAAATTCTGAGCTAGGCATGTTACAAATTATGGGAAAGACCATATCAAAACTACAAGGAGCATTAGTTGTTGTGAGTTACAGATTCTTCATCCAGATTATTGAAATTAAATTTAGGGAAAAAAAGGATAGACATAATGAACAATTTGACAACTGATCTATTAGGGCAGAGGACAGATGGAAATGAGGATCTACAAAACGTGAGAAAGCTCTAGAATGGCAAGGAGAAGAAAAACTATGAGATGCTTCTTTTTAATGAGGTTAAAGTTGGCAAATCTGAAAATAAAGTTACAGAAACTGTGACATGACATTGACTCAGTATACTTCAAACTTAAGACAGCTGATCAGCAAAACTCTGCTGGCCTTCCACAAATGCTTGGCTTTGGAACAATAGAAACCAGATGCTTTAGGATACCATTTCAATCTCCAAGCTAGCCAAAGGGGACCGAGAAACAAAGAGAAATAATAGCAAAAACTTCTCCAGCTATTTTTAGAAAAGTTAGAGAGTAGGATGATCAGGGAAATTAAATTTGTGGGTCCAAAAGAGTGAGTGAATGGAAAAGAGAGAACATGACTGATAGAAATGAGCAGAATTAAAAGCTTTAGTTTTAATCAAGCCTGCAATTTATTTTAGCATCTCAGCAGATGAACTGCAATAATACTATTCCAGTCAACCCATGGGACATGAATTTATTATTCCTGCCAGGGTCATGCAAATAAAGAACCCCTACAAGTTTACAAGCTATTTAAAAATACACTTGAACTATTCGCTCTCTATTCATGACATATATTTCTCATCCCATAACTCTCAGTCTTGAGCACTTTGTTCTAAAATTTGCCTGTATAGTATAAAAGTGTTACCCAACTCGCATCAATTCCAGTAAATGTTCATATAATATTTTTTATTAATTACTGCATTAGTCTGGAGTTTAATTTTGTTATTGAAAACAGCTTGAAGCTTTCAGCTTTTTCTTTATTTCAAACTTTTTTCCTTCACAATCTAGTACCTATTTTAATTGTTTAGTCTGGTCTTATGAGAAAGTAATTCTAAATAATTGCAAATAAGTTGCCTATGCATTATAACTCTGGAAACAATTGAATAATTAGCTAATCATTATCAGTGCATATGTCCAATATTTCTCATTTATTAAATAAGTGGTTCACATCAATCCACCTAGTGGGATATAAGGCATCTTCCCAGGTGAGTCATAGGCCAGTGATTAGTGAGCCAGAGTGTTGCAGTATAATAACCCAGATCTTTATAAAATAACGCTATTCCCAGCTGCGTTCTCTAACTGACAACATAAAAAGAGAAAGAAGTTAAGGAAGGGGCAAGTAAAGGAACTGAAATGGGAGAAGAAAAAAATGAAGGGAATTAAAGAATGAAAAATGTTAGATGAAAAGTCTGCAAATTTATCAACAATAGGATCTAAAGCTGACTGACGACAAGAAGGTTTGAAAATAATCAAGCTACGTCTAGTAAAGCCTTTCTAAGGCTAGAATAGGGCAATGTCATGTAGGTGGAAATTGGTGTTCCTAAGCACGACACAGATACAAGATCTAAACTCAATTCAAACAAGGCTGGAAATGGTCAGTTTTAGGTCAGGGAGAGGAATGATGTTAGTGACACAAACCAAATATGATGCGTTTTATCTTCCCAGTGTCAATTTAATGCCTCTAGTAATTGTTTAAATGAAGGAAATTCATGCTTATCCAGTGCTGGATGTCAGACAAATTGTCTGACTGTTTAGAAAAGGCAGAATATTTGAGGGAGATTAAAACAAGGTAAAATTGGGCTGTACTATACATCTGGAAAATCACATCATCATTTTGGCTTTTGTAGATGAGGAGTTGGAGGGGGCCAATGAGAAATACTTAGGGAACACCAAAAGTGATAGTAATTATGCAAGAAGAAATGCAATTGCTAGTGATCCTTGAGCTAGAACTGGACAGATAGGAATGAAACCAAAATATCTGAGGTACCATTCTGTTGGATGCTGATTAACAAGTACTGAAGTATGGTGTGATTAACTGGGTCAAAGGTTGCAGATGGCTCAATCATATAATAAAATATATCTGAGTTGTATCGTCACTGTGACAATGGTGGAAGCCTGTTAATATTATAATATTCAAGGAGAGGAAAGAGAGATTAGAGACAGTGCAATAGGTTTCTTGGATGGAAGGGCCAACAGGTTTTTAAGCAAAAAGTAGTTATCCTTACAAGATTACAAGAAACTTTTACTTGCTTAGAACTCCTGCCTTACTACAATTGCCTAGCCGAAATCACAATGCAAATTTGTAATGATCAAAATAAGAAGAAAAAGCTACAGTGTGTTTCATTGACACAATTAAATTTCTTCATCACTTTTCCATTTTGTGAAATAAAATTATTGAGTTTATTAATTCTGCATTTAGAATTGATTTGTACCTTTCTTGCAGCTAGTTGAAAATGTTTGAGAGCTCTATTACGAACTTCCCAGGGATCATTTGAATAAGGATCAAATTCCGGGGTGCAACTTGGAAACTGAAAAGCACAAAACAAAATCCCAATTATTGTATGTTAATAATTTTCAGATGTGATGTAGCAATTAAGTTCATTCTTTTATGAAATTTAATTTATACATCCTAACCTGACTCAAGCTTCTTTTCACAATTCTTGTTAACATCATAAAAGATGCATAACATAATTTTCCATAACTACATGATTTGCCTTTTGCAGAACATTTTATAATAAACAATGTTATTCCTTAGAAATTAAATTAGATATAACCATTATTAATTAAAATGCAAAAGCAAAGCACCACAGATGCAAGGAATCTGAAATAAAACAGGAAATGCCACAATGATAAAATGCTTACGAATAAAACAGAAAATGAGTATGTGAGACAGCATCTGTGGAGTATAAAAACAGATCTTCATCAGAGGTTCTGCTGCAAAGTTGCTGAGCTAAAAGATTAATGTTGTTTTCTTTTGCCACAGGTGATGTCTAAACTGCCAACTTATTTCTGCTAGTTTCTTTTTCAATAATTAAAAACAAATTAAAATTATTAAAAAAATAAAAATAAAGCAAATACTCCACATTACTTTTATTTCCTTTTAACCAGCATGTTATTACTTTTAACTGAGAGAAAAAGCAGACAGTGGGTTCTTTGAATTCTGCCAGTGGTGTTCTTAGACAGCTATCAGCAGGCTTTCCTAAGGCAGTCTTAACTGTTCAGCTTCTGAATTTCCACAAAGTTATTTCTCCATTTCCCAACACTTGATTTATGAATTTTTGCTATAATGCCATTGACTCTATGGAATGCAGCACTGAGTCCCAAGTTACCCTCTGTTGGCTATGTTGGCAGACAATTTTGTTTGCATTCCCAACACTGGACTCAGGAAACAAACACATTATTCCAAGTTCAATCGTGGGAGATTACCAACCAGACAGAGAGAAAAAAAAATCCAAGGAAATGTTCAAAATCTGATGTACTGTACATGCCATCCAAGGATGCTAGAGAATTCTGTCCACCACAAGCCATCGGCATTACTAGTGATTGAACAATGTTCAATTCCTTTCACAACTCCTCAAAAAATGAAGCAATCCATGCTTGCAAACCACAAAGTCTCAACAACATTCAAGCATGAGCTGATAAGTGGCAAGTAAGTTCATGCCACAAGAGTGCCAGGCAATGACCATCTTCCAACAAAAGAATATCACCACCTTAACATAAAATTGCATTGCTATCACTGGGTCATCAGCCATCAATAAACTGGGAGTCACCACTGACCAAAAACTCAAATGAACTAGCCATATATATCATAAATACTGTGGCCACAGAGGCTAGGTATCCTGCTTCTAGTAACTCACCTCCACATATCCAAAAGCCTTTCCACAATACACAAGGCATAAATCAGGACTGTGATGGAATTCCCTACACTTGCCTTAATGTGCAGCTCCAACAACACTCAAGATCTTTGAAGCTATCCCAAAGACAAAGTAGCCCGCTTGATTAGTTTCACATCTATCAATACACAATGTCTGCCATATCAGGCATCGACAAAATACACAGTAGTTACTCACCTAGGGTATTCAGAGAGCATCTCCCAACCTGTGATCCTTACTACTAAGAAGGTTAGCAGGTGCATGGGAGCACCACCATCTGCATGTTTTCCTCCAAGTCGTGCAGTCATCCTACCTTGGAATTAGGTTGCCATTTCTTCATCGTCACTGGGGCTAAATCCTGAAACTCCCTAGCCAACAGTATTGTGGGAATTTCTTTTCCAGAAGGATTGTACAGTTTAAGAAAGGGGCTTGCCATCACCCTCCCTAAAGCAATTAGAAATGGGCAATAAATGGTGGCTTTGTCAACAATGCTCAAGTAAAGGGAAATGTATAAAATAAACAAGTTCAGAGAGCTGTAATGAAGTCTAAGGCTATGAAACTCAGTCCAAAGCATATTGGTGACATCTATTCAGTCAACTGCCATCAGTACATTGGCTGTCATTTATCTCAGACTTGTCAGTTTAAAATGGCCACATGTTTCAGTTGGTTCTTACTTAAACAGTTTCAAGGTTAAGACAAGAAGCAAAAGCAATTTCAATGGCCATTTGAAACAGAAATATAAAGGAGGACTTTATAGGTGGAAATTCATTCAGACAATTTGGATTGTATAGCATATATGCTGCAAGAAATAACAACAGCAATAACATTAACAGAAGGATTTTCAATAAAAATTTTGATTAATAATCTGTGCTTTGACATTTTATTGACATTGCCAGAGACAGTTCGATGGTAAATCAAGGTATCTTTTCCTGCAAGTTCACTCAGATACTACTGCCAGAGAGCATCACTAAACTGAAAATCTATTCTGAAGAGGTCACACAGAGTTTACTTGTAAGCAACTATCACTGAGGCAAACTATGAAAAAAGGGCAACTTTAATCAGAAAAGACCAGGCGAACAACTCAAGCTACATTGGTATAGCATGTTCAGCACTGATGCTTCAAAGTCAGTTCCACTGGCATGACAGGGTACGATGATTGTACGTGAATCTCGTTCCATTGGCATAACATATGTATGTAAGCAGATGCAAGCCCCAGACCACTCCCATAGGCTCTGAAGATGCAAGTTGATAAGTGGCAAGATAGGCTAAAACAAAATGGTGTATGTGTGCAAGCAATTGGAGTGAGTGGTCTAAGCCCATTGTGGTTGCGCATAAAGCAGCCAAAACCATGCTACTGTGAAGAGATTACATAGTGGCATGGTTTTGGCTGCTTTATGCACAACTCCTACAGGTGTCCTGGGAGAGGACACTGACATTGGTTCACTTATCCTGTTAGCACATTTGGAGGACTTTACAAAGATAGTACATGGCCTCTTTCCAACAGTTTAAGGTGTCTGCTGTAGGTTGTAGGAATCTCAGAAGCATATAAGAAAGTCAGGAATCACCACTGCCTGGTGGTCCGTGTGTTTATGATGAATTTGAGATCTTGATCTTCAGCTATCGTTTTCCTCAGATGACCAAAGGTTAAGCTAGCATACTGAAGGTGATGGTGAATTTCATGCTGAGAGGTAGCTTCCAAGATATAGGAATCAGTCTACATTTTCCGGGCTTCTGATGTAGACCTTTACTGTCAGAGAATAACATTGTACAGCAGGGTCAGCTTAGTAGAGGGCGTTTCCTACTTGGATCTTGAGCTTAAGTCCCATCTTCTCTTTGTTTCAGCAAATGTGATGATGAATTGGAGGTCAAGGTTTGAACATGCGTATGTGCAACCTTCATCTGCCTTTTGCAGCTTCTGGGTTCAATTCTGACCGCTATCTGTAAGCAGATTTTACGTTCTCCCTGTGTCTGCGTGGGTTTCCTCAGGGTGCTCTGGTTTCCTCCCACATTGCCCCCAGAACACTCTATGCAAAAAGATGCATTTCACTGTGTTTTCATTTCACCACTTTTCTATCATAGGACAAGTATTCAATCAGGTATAGGAGTTCCACGCAGAATTTTGCTGTCACAGGACATCAGTGCAGGACTTTCTTTCCATCGTAAGGCCAGAAATGTGAATGTTCACTGGTGGTTGCATAAATGTTCAATAGTCTCAGCAAATAAACCAGTCCAAGCTCATGTGTGGAAGACCTCAGCAATATTCAGGCATGCACTGACAGGGCAAATAATATTTGTGGCACAAAGGTACCATGAAATGACTGTCTCCGACAAGTCCAACTATTTTCCTTCACTTTCAATAGCATTGACTGCCTACCATCAACATGCTGGGAGTCACCATTGACCAGAAACTCAACTGGATGAACCACATAAATACTGTGGCTAACAAGAACAAGTTTGAGGCTGGGTATCTTGCAGTGAGTAACAATTCCTAAGTCTTTCCATCATTGCTGAGTCTTTTCACACCAAAGTCTTTCTACCGTTTACAAGGCACAAGTCAGGAGTGACAACTCCCAAGAAGCCTGCTTAAAAGCCTCCCATCCACCTGCCTAAAGATTTATTCCTTCAACCACCAGAATACAGAAACTGTAGCGTACTATTATCAAAATACACTATGGTTACTGGTCTATTGAACTCTGAAAGCACCTTCCATAACTGTAACCTCTAGGGCTTTAGGTGCATGGGAATCACCGCTTGGAGCTTCTCCTTGTAAATGCACATCATTCTGACTTGGAAATATATAGCTGTTCTTTCATTGTCACTGGATTTAAATCCTGGAGCTTGTTACTCAACAACACTATGGCAGTATCTGCACCAGGAGGACTGCCACAATTCAAGAAGGTGTCACCCATTATCTTTTCAAGGGCAATTAGGATGAGCTAAAAATGTTAGCCTTGATGGTGATGCCCAAATCCTGACAAACAACAAAAAGTAAAAACAAACTCCTTTGGTAGTATTCTGTTATCTTTGATTTTTCTCAGAATCTACCACATTTTTTAATTGATTTATTAACAGAGAATTTTTGACTATGCTTTCACAGTACAAAAAGACTAATTTACATTTGATTTTGATACTGTATTTAGTGTATTTGGGTATTAATTTTTATTTCTGAAAATGCCATTCTACTTGGCTGTTGGAAAAGAACTGCTACAACCCAAAAATGTTGAAAAATTTCATACAATGTTAGCAAAGAAAACATAACTAACCTGTCCAACAGATCGGAGGACACGGGTCAATGAAATCTTTGTTTTCTGTCTTTGACATTCCTTTTCTGGTACATGGACATCCAGGTAAATCTATTAAGTAAAAATATCAATGCTATTATGTAGTCTAGACATGCACACCATGAAGAAATAAATCCACACTTCCAATTAATACTTAAAGGAGTTATTGCACTGATCAATATCAATGTGGCATTTAAAGGAAATTCATGGTTCAATACTGAGTCATTTATAAAATAGAATTCATTTCTTTCATATAAAACTGAATCTTCACTCTCTTCATACATTGAACCTTGAAAGCCAACAATCACTGGGGTAACGGAGACACAAGAGACAGCAGATTCTGTCTGCAATCATTGGAGCAAGATATGAGAGCTTTTAGTTTCTATTCTGCTGGTAGCAAAATATTTTGACAGTTTATGCACGAAAGGATTAATTTGCTGAAGGCTGAAGAATGTCAGATCATGCACGCATCCTTGTGTATATCCTGTCAGAAAAGGTCACAACTGACATTAGGAACAAAATACAGCATCTTTCCTTTCACATCTAATCCTGGAGGAAACAAGATAAATTGTAATAAAACTATTATTAATGCAGTCAGTTATCCAATTCAAGGGAAAACAAATCAAAATTATGAATTTTGAGCATTTGATGCTTTAATAGGTTTGGAATATAATGTGGAAAAATATGTGGTTATCGACTTGGGCAGAAAATAGAGAAATACTAAATTGTTTAAGTGGTGAGAGATTGGGAAATGTCGATGTTCAATGAGACTTGGATATCTTTTTTCACAAGTCATTGCAAATTAAGGTGCAGATGCAGCAGGTTGTTAGGAAAGGCAAATAGTTGGCCTTTGTTGCAATAAGAGGAATGATTTGAATATAAGGGTAAAAATGTCTTATTACAATTTTATAGGGCCTTGGTGAAATCACCCCTGGAGTACTGTGTATAACTTTGGTCTCCTTACCCAAGAAAGAATATACTTGCTTTAGAGAAAGTGCAGCAAAGATTTGCCAAACTGGCTTCTGGTGTGGCAGGTCTGTCATTTGAGAGAGATTGAGTAGACTAGGCCCCTGTTCATTACAGTTTTGAAGAATGATCTGTGACCATTGAAACATACAAAATTCTTAGAGGACTTGACAGACTAGGTACAAAGAGGATGTTTCTCCTGGCTGAGGGGTCTAGAATTTGGGATTGTTTCAAAATAAGTGGGAGGCAACTTTAGACTGAAATGGGTAATTTCTTCAGAGGGAGGTGAGGGAGGTTCAGCCATCTATTGCACTTAAATATGAAATAGATAGACTTCTGAATTTTAGAGGAATCAGGGGATGGTTTCAAGAAAGAATATCCACCTTGACCTTATTGAATGACCTACTACTGCTCTATAAATACATACTGTCAAGGAGCCCAAAGGCATTGGAAAAAAAAATAATTCTGAAGTTCTGACAGTGTACATAGCCAAGTAAACCATTAGCATGTGTGCTCTTCATGGTAAGTTAACATGGACCAAACAGTGACCAAAAACTCTGTGGCAGCATGCTGTGAGAAGCCAAGGAAGTCTGCACTAAACTTTTCAAATTGTCCGTGAACTGGAAGGAATTCAGAAAAAAATCTTGTTGTGTAAACATGAGCAAGCTTCTCTAAATTCCTGTGGTATGGCAGACAACAAAATGTTAAAAATTAATACGAAGATGGCAACAACATGGCTAGTTCTATCCCTTGCAGCCTTTGAAAATGATAAGCATCAGAATCATCACTAGAGTAAAACCAATTGATCAAATTTTTAGAATGTTGTTAAACTTTGATCTTCTTGTTGTGATAATGGTTGAACTTTTCATGCTCATGCAGCAGGTAAACAAGATGAAGATTGCATCAATCAGGTTCCCATGGGCGACATATGAAATAGAGAAAGTTCAGGGCAAACTTTAGCAATTTTCAGGTAGCTGCTGATATGGCTGAACACATGGAAATACTTTACATGGAAGTTCAGAATCATTATGGTATTGGAGAAGATTCTTAGGGATAGGATCTACTCACATCGGGAAAAAGCACAGACCTATTAGGAACTGTTAGGAACACAGCATAGCATTGTGCAGGAAAGGTCATGCCATACAAGCATGATTGAGTTTTTTGAGGAGGTGATGAAGATGATTGTGAGAGTAGGGCAGTGAATGTTGTACACAATGAATTTTAGTAAAGCTTTCAACCAGTTCCCTCATGGTAGGCTGATCCAGAAGATGAAAGCTTAGGGGAGCCATGGAGATTTGGTAGACTGGATTCAAAATTGGCTTGGCCATAGAAGACAGAGGGTAGTGGTGGAGGGGCATTATTCTGACAGCAGGTCTGTGACCAGTGGTGTTCCACAAGGATCAGTGATGGTACCTCTGTTGTTTGTGCCATACGTAAATGATTTGGATGAAAATGTGGGGGGTGTGATTAGTAAATTTACAGATGACACAAAATTGGTGGAGTTATGAATAGTGAAGAAGGTTGTCAAAGGATTCAGCAGGATATTGACCAATTGGAAACATGGGTAGAGAAATGGCAGATGGAGTTTAATCCGGATGAGTGTGAAGTGATGCACTTTGGGAAGTCAAATGTAAGAGGAAAGTATACAAGTAAGTGGCAGGACTCTTAGGAGCATTGACGTATAGAGGGATCTTGGGGTGCAAGTCCAGAGATCCATGAAAGTGGCAACACAATTAGAAAGGCGGTAAAGAAGGTGTACGGCACATTTGACTTCAAAGGTCGGGTCGTTGTGTATAAAAATCAGGAAGTCATGTTGCAGCTGTATTTTTATATGTGGCCTTGGTTAGGCCACATATGAAGTAGTGAGAGCAATTCTGGTCACCACATTACAGGAAGGATATGGAGGCTTTGGAGAGGGTGCAGGAGAGGTTCACCAGGAATATTGCCTGGATTAGAGAATATTAGCTGCAAGCAGAGGTTGGACAAACTTGGATTGTTTTCTCTGGAGTGTTGGAGGCTGAGGGGTGACCTGATAGAAGTATATAAAATGATGAGAGGCATAGATAGGGCAGAGAATTGAGTTTTTTCTCAGGGTTGAAATGTCAAATACTAGAGGCATAGCTTTAAGGTGAGAAGGGGAAAGTGTAAAGGAGGCTTATGAGGTAAGTTTTTTTTAACGCAGAGTGATAGGTACCAGGAATGTGCTGCCAATGGAAGTGGTAGAAGAAAATATGGCAGCACCGTTTAAGAGGCATTTTGACAGATACATGAACAGGCAGGGAATGGATGGATTTCAACCACGTGCAGGCAGGTGTATGGTTTAAATTGACATCATGTTTGCACAGGCATTCTTGGGCTGAGGGACTGTTCCTGTGGTCTTCGGTTCTATGTTCATCCAATGTTAAAGTGTGAATAACATTTGTGGAGGGAATAGTAAAGTTATACCAATGAATAGCATAGCGATTTAATCTTTTCATGAGTAACGACAGTGACGATACTACCCCTGGTCTTCATTTAATTAGCAGGTAGTCCTACAGGGTCTGCAGGAAAAACAAGCAGGATGACAGATTTGAGATGGGAAGGATATCCCACTGGAGTGCCCATGACAGTGAATAATTGGAATTGAGCTTATGCAGGACCCCATGTTTATGAGAAACTTAACAGAGTCCACCAAGGCCCCTATTGGGAAGTTGCAGAAGTGGAAACAGTTAGTCCCACAATACAGGACCCCAGGCCTTGGTGGAGGTAGGGGGTACAAGGCAATCATGCAGGGCTGGTGATATTAGCTTCGACAGATCACGAGCTCATTCTACATGATTGGCTCTGTGCTAATAAGAGAGTACTGTACATTGGATGATGTTGTGAGATGCTGTACCATGTCTCAGATCATGTATGAAAATGCCATATTCTGTACAGTTGGGGACAATGCGTAGACTGTCTTCTCCCAGTTGCAAGATCAATCAAAATAAATACATTTCTCTTTGATCTGAAGAACGGACAGTGTGAGTGATTTTTTTCTCTACAACACAATTAAAGTTAAATGGAACTGCGGACAAAGTTGATTGCCTGTACACAATTGGGTACTGGGCTGCTTCAAGTAATTGTTGGAACAAGTTGTGTTCAAAGTCAGAAAAAAGTACATGCAAACTGATGTCATATATATAATTAATGGTTAAAACTGTGTGTGAGGTACAACAAATGGAGGTCATATCAGTGTACTGTAATTTGTATCATCTCACATCATATAATTGTTGCTAATTTTATACAAACCTCTTATGACATTCTATGATTTTGTATGTATTATTTTATTTCTGGCGTTTACTCATTTTTAAATTGCCTTTAAAAAATTCTGGTTGTGCTGCTCTGTGGGCCTTGACTGGTTTTATTCCTTCCAGGTTTGTTCAGGTTGACTCTGGAAAATAGGTGTAAGAGACAACTACCTATATGCCTGATAATAGACTAGTTGAGCATGAGCAAAAACAAGATATGCCCTCCACTGCATTAAGTGCTTAAGGTGCACAAGTCTCCTTCATAATAAGCTTGCCATTTTTCTACAAATAGGCAATGACCATTAGTTCGTTGTTGATTAGACAAATTAAATCATCACTTCTGTCTTATTTCATTCCTGTCTTATTTTATCTTTGGCTTACCACATTAACTCTCTCCATTTTGGTCTCATTATCAAATTTCATGAACAGTATTCCATCTTATTCACAGACACTCTGCAAAACCTACTACAAGCACTGACATTAATGCATTTGGCTTTAGCTATATTTTAACTTTCAAATCTGTTTTAATTTTAACTGTGTTTTCTATATTTCCCATCCCCTGCCATTTAATTTTGTTTTATCATCCTTAGCTATTCACACATTTTTTGTTCCCTTTATGTCTGAAGAATGCAAAATGGTAGTTAGCCTAGTGGTTAAGTTATTGGACAACTGGTCCAGAGACATTGATTTGAATCCTATCATGGTAGTTAAGATATTTAAATTCAAAGTATTTAAAAAAAACTTGGAATAAAAAAAATGGTTTCAGCTGTGGTAGCCATGAAGCTATTGAATTTTTGTAAAATGCTAGCTGGTTCACTGATCTTCTCCAAGACAGGAAATCTGCCATCCTTACTTATAGGACTCCAAACCAACAAATATGACTCTTGACTGCTTCCTCTCTTTAGAGCAATTAGGTTTGGAACAATGAATGCTGGCATTAGAACTAATGTCCACTCCAAGGAACGAACAAAAAAATTATGGTACTTGACTTAACTGATTGATTATATCATTCTACACAAAATGACACTTCTGTATGAGAGAGCAATTTATGTGTACCGTTCTAATATGAATTATTTGTCTTTGTTTGCCTGCACTTCTATTTTTGCTTTATTTATCTTTTGGCTTGTAATTACCTGGAAACAGCAAGTTGGCTGCTTCCCAACTTGCTAGGTCTGCTATTACCAGGTGGCAACTTGGTCCACAAAACTGGTCCTGACATGGTTAGCATAGCCCTGTGCAGTGCAAGGGCTTCCCAGTGGCAATGGCATCAAATTGTAGGGGTTGAGTAAGCTTTGCTGACGGAAATACTTTGACAATTGGTTAAGCAACATATCCAACTTTAACCAGCAGTCAAAGCTTCAAGCAATTTGAATGATTGCAATTATCTTTGACATTCACAAACATTAAATTGTTAAATATTAATCACGCCACAAAATAATTGAAAATGTAAAGGATTACAAAAAGTAAAACAATCAAAATATTTAAATCACAAGAAAACATGTAAATGAATTGCATTTATTTTTTAAATATAACTAACACCAAAAATGTAAATTACCTGAAACTTACCTCTTTTGCACATAGCAACTTGACTCCACTGAAATGAATAGATTGCTGGATGGCTAGTTTCCAGCATAACTGCTGGAAAACAGCAATACATTGCCAAAGCATTCCAAGTGGAACTGCTGCCATTTCCCAGGAAGATCTTGGCCATTATTTCCACTCTTTTTTTTCCTTTTATTCTTCAAAAAGTGTCTTGGGATTTTTAACCAAATGGAACCACTAAAATCAGCATATGAGGTCATGGTGGTACATCTCATCTGAATGCCAGGACCTTCAAAGAAACTGTATTTTCCAAACTCGATATTGAGTGATAGGCCACATTATATACAGAAGTTCCCAAATGGGGATTGAAATATAAGCCTTTTGATTCATAAGTTGTACTGCTACCAAGTGTGCTAGAAAAGAACAATAATTTATAGATAGAAGATAAAAATTAATTTGTGAAGACAAAGCAAATGAAATTTCTTTCCCAGAGCGTGGAGACAGGAGTTCCAACAGTCAGAAAGCCATTATTGGACAAATTTTAAAACATTTACTTTACAGAGAAATTGAGACAAACTTTATAGAAGATATTCTCATGTGATTCTATGACCTTCTAATGGGTCATAGCTCCAGTTATTTTCAGATATATACTGGCTTCATATTTCATTTTTGCACATAATTTCTGGCACTGATTTTTATCTATGTAGAACTACAGAGCAAAAAAAAAGGAACAAATGCAGTCTGAATCACACATTCTTAGCCATTTCATGCACATCTGAAAAAAGCAGTTATCTGTTGTATATGCTGCATTTCATTTAATTGAAAATGGTTCATTTATCTTATCTGCTACAGTAATGACCTTCCTGAATTAACATGTCTCAGATGGGTTTCATTGCCTTGTGTACTGACAATCCACAACTTTGTAAACAGGGTCAAACTGACTTTTTGTGTTAATAGGATAAAGAAAGAAGCTGTACTTAATCCATATTACAAGAATCAAAGTTTTAAATAATCCTTCAAGTCTGTTCTCTATTTCCTAGAATTTACACTGCTGGATTTAAGTTATTTCTATCCAAGGGAACTGAAGTATTACTGGATGATGTACTGATGTGCTTATCAAAATGAGGCATGTTAGTATTAAACATTCTTTCACTCTTAGTACACAGTGTTAGATACAGTATGTTACAAATCAACCGAACACTGCCTTACAGTGCTCCATCAGTATGCTTTAGTCCTATCCTTAAAACAACAGCTGTACTACACACATTTTTATTTTTCATACCACTTTCAAACTGCTCTGTTGGAATAAATCCACCATTTAATAATACCAATAGTTATCAAAGAAAAGTAAAATTTTCTCTGGTTTGCTCCAATGCGATGCTTTGTTTAAACTCAAAACCTTACAATAAATTTTATCATTTCTTTCTTCCTCTTCCCCCAACCATTTCCACCCCTCACCTTTCCTTGCCCCACTAGTCTTTCTGAGTGTGACTCTGCCAAAATGAAATTAGGGCTCAATGTCTGCTGTTGTCCAATATTAAACTGAGATTTCCATAACTCGTTTCATTTTAAGACTTTATAGTAAGTAGGTAAGTGTTTTTGGATTTTTTTTATTTGAAATTTTTAAATTATTTAAAAAATATTATAGTTTTTTTTAGTGCTGGTAAGCCAAGTTACAGATCTTTGATGAGGAGATGGAAATTAAACAGGTGACACAAACGAATTAGTGACAAAGCCAGCTATGATGTCACAGATGTCTTTTCTAGATTTACTTAGATTTCATCATTCCGCCTTCTAAACATCTAGATTTTTCTGTTCCAGTGTTTTTTTTCTTGTTATGTTCCTTCCCCCAGTCAAGCCTCAATGTAAGCATGTACCCCAAAGAAGACTTTGGTCCACTCCTCCCTTTTGTCCACTAAGGCATATTTCAAGAAAATAGGAGTGCATCACCTGTGTTTCATTATGGCTTCCAGGAAGATTCCAAAACCTCCAGAGAAATCATCACCATTTCCATCCACAAAATAACTCTGCTTTAAAAGATGCTTGCTTATTTTAGTGAGTGACTTCAACTTCACTTTATGTTACCACTCATGAAATGGCAGCCCATAAATATGTGACAATACAATAAACAGCTTGGTTAGTGTTGGCTGGATACTGCAATCATAGTAATCAGTTGGGAACTCGAACTTTAATTTAGCAGGTAAACTGTGCAAAACATTTCCACAGCATATTTTCTTGAGGTATTCAATATCCCCTCAAGAGTATAATTTTCAACAGTGTGATGGGAATATAGAGGGTCAGTAAAATTTCTATCAAATATTATGAAACAATGCCAAATAATCATACTTTTGTAAAGGAAATGAACTATTAATAATCTGTAGATAATAATTCCACCAATAATGCACTTGATATATTTGCCCAGTTAGATGAACGAATTACATCAAAGCTCACATTCGAAGATTGGTGAGATTTCAGTTTATTGATGTAAAAAGAGTAATGTATTTCAACTCCCTTGCTACTTTCTGGCCTATCTGTTGGAAACATATGAGTGGTGATGGTCATTAGCTGGTGCCTTTAAAAGCATAGATTTTTACAGCACAGGGGAGATAATTTTTCTCTTTAGAGAAGAAATAAAATGCAGCCAATAAGAATTTTATGTCAATGAAATGTCAATTTAGCACACAGGGCCTTAGAAGCTTGATAGACACAAAAATGCAGCCAGGAAATGTTGTTATTGTTGTAATCTATGAAGACAGTGCTCCTCCTAGCTCATACTAGCAACAGTTGGTAGAATTTTTGTGAAGCTAGGAGGAGCGCTGTCTTCATGGAATGCAACAATAACAACATTTTCTGGCTGTGTTTTTGTGTCCTTCGATGGTTCTTAAAGATCTCAAAAAATAGGCAGAACAGATGGAGCAGAAGCTCCTTCAATTTGTACTCCTTTTTGAGCACCACATCTATCCCAGTTTGCATTCTTAATACCTGTTATACCGGGGCATATTATAAAATTAAAAGTCGTATTGGGAACAATGGGTGGAAAAATCACCATACAAGATTTATCCACTATTTCTAATTACACACCAAATAAACAGGTGAAATTATGTTGAATTTCTTTTTGTGTTTCATCTGTGTTCGCTCATTAACACTTCAGCCTAAAAATCCCATTGCCTTATTCTCTTCCTGTAATTACAAAGGTTGTTTTAAGTATTTGTCTACTTTTCTCATAAAGAGCAATTGTTTCCATCTCACTTGGGTCTGTGTGATAAAGCATTCCACATCGTGCAAAAATATGTCCTCATTTCATTTGTTCACTTTCTTCGTCATGATTTTAAATTTTCTAATCCTACCATTGATTTCTCAACCAAAGAACACGTTCTTTTCCTATTCCCTTATCAAATTGTTAAATAATTTTAAGCACTATTTTTTCTTTAAAATGTGGTTTACTATTTCAGACAAAATTTGATGAATTATGCCACATACTCTCTATGTCTTTATGTCTCTCATTTAATATGTTGCCCAAAACTACATGAAATCCTATATTGCCCAATTACTGACACAGAGATTTACTGTTATCTCTTCAATTGTGGAATCAATGGGCTTAATTTTAAACTCAAATGCTACTGGTCATTTTTACTGCTTAATCTATCTGCAAATGCATTTTCAGGAAATCCAAATTCTTAAGTTTCTCTCATTGTGCATATCCTTTCAATGTTCCATTGAGTTTATGTTTCCATTTCTTGATTTTACTCACAAAATAATTTATGTCATATTTACATCAATATGGAGCTACAATGCTCAGTGGTGCAAGCCATACTGAGATGACAGAATGACCAGGGCAGTGGCTTTATGCTATTTTACACTAGTTCCACGTTTTCCTTGGGTCTTGTGTGAGGAATAGATGATGTTTAGCTTCACGTTTGAACAGCTATTGTTAAATTTATACATGCAGCAATAAATTACTTCAAACCTTGTACTCTTCATCCGCTAGTTGTCTATTTTCCAGAATCAACTGCTTAGCTTTAGGAGAAATGGGATCTCTACCAAGGTGCGACTGCCTGAAATGTAATACAAAAATGTTTAGTGTAATTTCTAGAGAAGCTGCAAATTGAAGAAAAATAACTGGAAACTGTAGTGAATAGATAAAATATCAATAAAAATGAGTACTTCTAAGTTAACTATCAATCAAATGGTATTTTTGAACAATACATTGAAATTAAAATAAAATTAAAATTAATATCATATTTGGAAGGCATTTCACATTTCAAGTAATGATACAAATTGGTACAATTCCTATTTTATCTTTCACTTACCATTGTAATTGGTTAGCTTGCTCCAACATAACATTATTGTTGACCTTTTGATTAAATATTGCTTCCTTTGCCTGTCTGCCTTGTGATGCCCCTTGAATGTTAGCCAATGCTTTAAAGAAAAGGGTTGAAAATACTTCAAAAAACTTGAGGACTGAAAAATAACACCCTATGTCAGAATTTATAATTCATTTTAAACAATAAGGTCTATTTGACAGTGCAGAATTTTGAAATGTTAATTACTTCTACAAAAACACAAATAATCTTTCACATTCCTGAGTGAACAGAGTCTTGTGACTCTGTGTTTTCTTGGCCCATGTTGGGTGAAATAGGAAGATTAACCTTTCCTGCAACCTTCTAACCTTATAAAAGATCTAAATGCTTCGGAACAACAAAGAGATTACTGACTGTACACCTTTTGCACCTTATATTTTGTTGACATCATTAAGAGGATCTTAATTAAGAGGATCATTATGAGGGATGAAGGAAGAGAGAACACACAAACAACAAAGAGAGAGAGAGAGGTTGAGAGAGAGCATAGAAAAAAGATAAATATGGGCAGAGAGGTAGTAGTCTTTAACGAATGAAGGCCAATCAATGGCAGAAAGATCCTGCTGACAGGAGATCTAGGCCATTTTCTGAGAACGCGAAACAAGAATCTGCTGTTTATTGGCTCTGAGCTCAAGGTCTATTTAATACCAGACAGATTGAAGGCTAGTTGGCAGGAAAATGGGTTCACTATTGAGGGATGACATTGGTTTACTTCGTTCTTACATCAAGAATGTGACATTCTCCTGGCCCAACAAAAATAACTTTCCTGTTACCTTTCGGGTAACTCACCTGCAATAGAACCTTAATATAATGGGGCAGAGTGGTGAAAGCGCACATTGCCCCCATCTATCCAGCAAAATGTTCATTTTACATCCATTTGAAATGGATTTTTCAACTGCTCAAAAGTAAGCCCCTTTAACATGGGTGGCACCAGAACAACTATGTAAATGAGACAACAAGACTTTGTCATTTTGCTGGTGCACTGGTAAAGTCTATCTTTCCATGCCATAATGGTACAGGGTGAGGTTGCAAAAACAAGCCCATCCCGCATAAAATGATTTGACAACCCTCAACTTAGCCAGAACTGGCAGAGAATCACATAGAAATTTGATTGTACAGCACTCTTTTTCTAAACACTATTATTTTTTGGTAGTGGAATGCAATTACAATGGCCTACGATCAAATTAGATCAATCTGGAAAATTGACCAGGTACTCCAATAGCTGAATCATGCTTGCACCAATGACACACTTTCTGCATCAGATACACATTTCACGGCAGTATCTCCTTGTAGCATGGTTAGTAAGTTTGCGGATGACACCAAAATAGGCGGTAATAATGGAAAGTGGAGAAGGTTATTTAAGATTACAACAGGATCCAGATCAACTGGAAAGTGGGCCAAGGAATGGCAGATGGTATTTAAGAACATAAAAAAATAGGGGCAGGAGTTGGCCATATGGTCCGTCGAGCTTGCTCCACCATTCAATAAGATTGTGGCTGATCTGGCCATGGACTCAGATCCACCTACCTGCCTTTTCCCCACAACCCTTAATTCCCCTACTAAGAAAAAAATCGATCTAACTGTGTCTTAAATATATTTAATGAGGTAGCCTCTACTGCTTCCCGGGCAGAGAATTCCACAGATTCACTCCTCTCTCCTCATCTCAATCCTAAATCGATTCCCCCGAATCTTGAGGCTATGTCCCCTCATTCTAGTTGCACCTACCAGTGGAAACAACTTTCCTGCCTCTATCTTATCTACCCCTTTCATAATTTTATATGTTTCTATAAGATCCCCTCTCACTCTTCTGAATTCCAGAGAGTATAGTCTCAGGCAACTCAATCTCTCCTCATAGGCTAACCTCCTCATCTCCGAAATCAACCTGGTGAACCTCCTCTGCACTGCCTCCAAAGCCAGTATGTCTTTCCTCAAGTAAGGAGACCAGAACTGCATGCATTACTCTAGGTGCGGCCTCACCAGTGCCCTGTACAGTTGCAGCATAACCTCCCTGCTCTTAAATTCAATCCCTCTAGCAATGAAGGCCAACATTCCATTTGCCTTCTTGATAACCTGTTGCATCTGCAAACCAAACTTTTGTGATTCATGCACAAGCACTCCCTCTGCACAACAGCATGCTGCAATCTTTCACCATTTAAATAATAATCTGATCTTCTATCTTTCCTTCCAAAGTGGATGACCTCGCATTTATCAACATTGCACTCCATCTACCAGACCCTTGCCCACTCACTTAACCTATCTATATCTCTCTGCACTCTCCGCATCCTCTGCACAATTTGCTTTTCCACTCAATTTAGTGTCATCAGCAAACTTAGATATGCTACACTCAATCCCCTCTTCCAAATCGTTAATGTATATTGTAAATAGTTGTGGGCCCAGCATCAACCCTGCGGCACCCCACTCACCACTGATTGCCAACCAGAGATTCTAATAACCTTTATGTCCTTGTGTTTGACTTATCTGTACTCCACTCCTACTCTTCTCTTTTCTGACTTTTACTCTCGTCTCTGCTTTGGTCCCCTCTGTCTTTCTGCATAGACTTCCATCTCCCTGCCATATCAGTTTAAACTCTCCCCAACAGCGCTAGCAAACAATCTCCCTAGGACATTGATCCCAATCTAGATCATCTGGTTTGCACTGTTCCCACCTCCCCCAGAATCGATTCCAATGCCCCAGGAATCTAAAACCCTCCCTCCTGCACCACTGCTCAAGCCACATATTCACCTTCTATGCTACTATTCCTACTCTGACTAGCACGTGGCACAAGCAGTAATCCTGAGATTATTACCTTTGAGGTCCTAGTTTTTAATCTATCTCCTAGCTTCCTAAATTCAGCTTGTAGGACCTCATCCCGCTTTTTCCCTATATCATTAGTACCTAGATACACCATGACAACTGGCTGTTCACTCTCCCCTTCCAGAATGCCCTGCAGCCGCTCTGAGACAGTCCTGACCCTTGCACCCAGAAGGCAACACACCAACCGGGAGTCCCATTTGCAGCCACAGAAGCTCCTGTCTATTCCCCTTACCATGGAATCCCCTACTACTATAGCTCTGCCACTCTTTTTACTGCCCTCCTGTGCAACAGAGCCACTCATGGTGCCATGATCCTGGCTACTGCTGCCTTCTCCTGATGAGCCATCTCCCCCAACAGTATCCAAAGCAGTATATCTGTTTTGGAGGGAGATGACTGCAGGGGACTCCTGCACTACCTTCCTGCTATTGCTCTGCCTGTTGGTCACCCATTCCTTATCTTCCCCTCAGCCTTTAAACTGCAGTGTGACCAACTCACCAGACGTGTTATCCACAACATTCTCAACATCACGGATGCTCCAAAGTGAACCCACGTGCAGCTCCAGTGCCAATATGCAGTCTGTCAGGAGCTGCAGCTGGACACACTTCCTGCACACGTAGTCATCTCATGGTGAACTTGGACAAGTGTGAAATATTGCATTTTGGGAAGTTAAACCAGGGCAGGACTTATACAGTAAATGGCAGGGTCCTGGAGAGTGTTGTAGAACAGAGAGACCAAAGTTACAAGTACAGAGTTCCCTGAAAGTGGTGACACAGGTAGACAGGGTAGTGAAGAAGGCATTTGGCATGCTTGCCTTCATCAATCAGGGTCTTGAATACAAGAGTTGGGAGTATTGTGTGCAGTTCTTGTCACCTAGCTGTAGGAAGGATGTTCTTAAGCTGGACAGGATGCAGAAAAGATTCACAAGAATGTTACTGGAACTGAACGCCTTGAGTTATAACCAGAGACTGGATAGACTGGTGCTGTTTTCCCTGGAGCATAGGGGGCTGAGGGGTGAGAGGTACTGTATATAAAATCATGAGGGGTATTGATAAGGTGAATGGTCACAATCTTTCTCCTAGGGTAATGGAGTCTAAAACTAGAGGACATAGGTTTAAGGTGAGACGGAAAAGATTTAAAGGAGAGCTGAGGGTGGTAGGTATATGGAATGAGCTGCCAGAGGAAATGGTCGAGGCAGGTACAATTACAACATTTAAAAGAGACTTGAACAGGTATTTAGATAGAAAAGATTTAAAGTAATATGGACCAAACACGGACAAATGGGACTAGCTCAGGTAGGCAACTGGTTGGTGTGGATGTGTTGGTCCAAAAGGCCTGGTTCCGTGCTCTATGACTCTAACAACTTACAGCATTTCCACTGTTGGGAAAAAGTTTGGACTTAGTTCTGAAGCAGATCTGTCTCAGCCCAACTATATTTTAATGGTGTTGTTTTCTCTGCAACAGTGGAACTTAGGAAATAACTGAAAGAACTGCATGCAGGACCGGACAACATCACAGCTGTAGTACTGAGATCTGCACTCCAGAACTAGCTGTGCATCTAACCAAGCTGGCATAGTACAGCTGCAATACTGTCATCTACATGACCAAAGCAGGATGAATCCAATACAGCTAATTGCTAGTCAATCGTCAGCCAAGTGATGTAAAGTGTCATCAACAAACCATCAAGCCGCATCTGCTCACTGATGCCCAGTTTGAGTTTTGCTAGGTCCTGTCAGTTCCAGACCTCACCGTAAGCTTGGTCCAAACACAGACCAAAGAACTGAATTTAGAAGCGAGTGGGAGGAACTCTCTTTAATACCAAGGTGGCATTAGACTGAGTCTGGCATCAAGCAGCCCTGATAAAACTTAGGTCAATCGACATCAAGAGGGAAACATTCCGATGATTAGAATAATAACTTGTACAAGGTAGATGGTTGTTGTTGAAGGTCAATTGACCCAGAGCCAGGACATCTTTGAAGAAGTTCCTCAGGGCAATGTTCCACACCAAACAATCTTCAGCTGCTTCATCAATCACCTTCCTTCCATTATAAGATCAGAAGTTGAGATGTTTGCTGATGATTGCATGATGTTCAATTCCATTTGCATTGCCTCAGCAATTGAACCAGCCACATCTGCACGAAACAAGACCTAGACAACATTCATGCATGGGTTGATAAGGGGCAGGTAACAATTGTGCCACAAAATGCCAAGCAATGACCATCTCCAAAAAAGAAGTTCGAACAATCTACCCATATTCAGAATCATATTTATTATCGCTGACTTAAATGATGTAAAGTTTGCTGCTTTGCAGCAGCAGTACAGTGCAAAGACATAAAATTACTATAAATTACAAAAATAAATAAATCATGCAAAAAGGAATAATGAAGTGGTATTCATGGACCATTCAGGGATCTGATGACGGTGGGGAAGAAGCTGTTTCTGAATCATTGAGTGTGGGTCTTCAGTATGGTACCTCCTCCCCGACGACAGTAATGAGAAGAGGGCACGTCCTGGATTAACATCACTCTCTTCTCCAACATCCTGGGAGTTACCATTGACCAGAAATTCAACTGAACCAGCCACAAGTACAGAAGCAAGTCAGAGGCTTGATGCACCTCCTGACACTCCAAAGGCTTTCCACCATTGACAAGGCACAAGTCTGGCGTATGATAGAATATTCTCCACATCTGAATCAATGCATCTTCAACAACACACAATAAGCTTCTCATCATCTAGGACAATGCAGTTCAAATCACTGGTACTCCATCCACCACCCTGAACATCCATACTCTCCACCACCAATTGGTACGTTGTGGCTGCATTGTGTGTCATCATCAAAATGCACAATAGTTACTTGCCTATGCAATTCCAACAGCACTTTCCAAATCTAGGACCCGCCCACGAAATAGGATGACTTTGGAAGCATGGTAACATCTCCATCTGTATCTTCTTCCCCCACCCCCTTCCCCCAGGGTCACACAGCATCCTGACATGGAAATATATTACCATTGTCGCTAGTTCTAAATACTGTAATTGCCTACCCAGCTGCACTGTGGGAGTACCTTCATTGTGAGGATTACAGGGGTTCAAGGTCACAGATTACCTACACCTTCCCAAGAGTAATCATGTATCAGCAATAAATTCTGGCCTCACCAGCAACACGAAGACCTTGAAAAAGGAATAAATTAGAAAATACAAAGAACTAAGTGTTGAGAGATTTACGATCAAAAAACACATTAAAATGCTGTAAAACACCTTAAAAAGACTTCGAAACAACTTTAGGAAAGTAAATTGGTAAATTAGTTTATTATTGTCACATGTACCGAGGTACAGTGAAAAACGTTGTTTTGCGTGCCATCCATACAGATCATTTCATTACATCAGTGCATCGAGGTAGTACAAGGGAAAACAATAACAGAATGCAGAATAAAGTGTTACAGTTACAGAGAAAGTGCAGTGCAGGCAGACTATAAGGTGCAAGGCCATAAATAGGTAGATTGTGACGTTAAGAGTCCATCCTTATTGTACTAGGGGGTTGTTAAATAGTCTTATAACAGCGAAGTAGAAGCTGTCCTTGAGCCTGGTGGTACATGCTTCCAGGCTTTTGTATCTTCTGCCAGATGGGAGGGGGAAGAAGAGGGAATGTCTGGGGTGGGTGGGGTCTTTGACTACATTGGCTGCTTTACTGAGGCAGCAGGAGGGTAGACAGAGTGAGGTTGGAGGAAGTTGGTGCAGATGTAACAGAGAAGAATTAGTGGAATGAAGTGGTAGTTGTAGGTTGGAGAAAGCCACAAAACTATTTACAGTGGGACAATAAGAAATATAGAGCCAGTTCTGCCATTGTAGGTTAGCAATGAGAATACAAGCAAAGGGTGCACATAAGATATGAGCTTTAGAGTCTTGAATGTATTGCACCTTATGGAGAAGATATTATGAACACATAATCTTTTAAACTAGTTTGACTGAAATTCTGCTAAGATTAATCCAAAGGTTCATTCTTCCTGTTCCATTGGTAAAGAATTATCATAAACTACTCAAAACAAAATAAACTAATTTATTTATTCTTAAGAAAGAAATGTAATAAACAGTAACCATGTCACTGACTGAATTACTGAATTACCCTCTCGCAGATCTTTAATTCGTAATTTGCCAGGTTTCTGGTTTAATACAAGGGCTACAGCATGTGGATTGGACAAATCGGCTGGAAACTTTGTGTCCTGGTGAAAAAAAACATGCATTTATCTTTTCACAATTTTGAGCATCACTTATTACTTATTTATTAAGATTAGTCCTTCCCCTACTCATGTAAATTTTCTCTCTATGAGAATATATACAATATCTCAGTTTTGCTTCATAACTTGGTAGTCCAGTAACATTGACTAAGGAGAACAAGTCAAATTCTTCACCAAAAACTAATTGCAAGAGAAAATAAAACATAGAACAGTACAGAACAGGAACAGGCCCTATGGTCCATCATGTCTTTGCCGACCACAATGCCAATCCATACTAATCCCGCCCATCTGCCTGCACAGAGTCCATTTCCCTCTATTCCCTGCCTGTTCATGTACAGGTGACCCTCATACTACAGGAGAAGGAGGGGTTGCATTCCTAGAAAACGGGCCAGATCGTAATTGTTTGTAGCATGTTCATCATCTTCATCACCAAGAAACGTGAGTTGAAAAAGATAAATTTTGTGTTGATTTATTTACTTATTTACACATAAATTCTGAGAGACCAAATTTTATTCCATTTCTAAAATTTTTGGGTTGTGATTTGTAAATTCTGTGTGGGCAAGTTTCCATACCTGAATGGCTGTAACGTGGGGGGAAAAGTCTAATCCTGTTTCTATTTCTTATGCTCTGCTTTTCACTTGTATTGTTCAATCTTTCTGAGTCTCCACCCTTTCAAAGACCTTCCCATTTGCGGACACAAGAGACTGCAGGTGCTGGAATCTGGAGCAACAAACAATCTGCTGGAGGAATTTTCAATGTTTCAGGTCAAAACCCTACATCAGGGTTTCAGCCCAAAACTTTGTCAATTCCTTCCCCCTCTACAGATGCTGCTCAACCTGCTGAGCTCCTCCAGCAGACTGTGTGTTGCTCCACCTTCCTATTTGTTCTCCCTTCCTTGCAACGTTGGCTTATTTTGACATTTCCCCAGTTCTGATGAAAAGTCATCAAGCTGAAACTCTAACTCTGTCTAACTCTTCATTGATGGTGCCTGATTAAGTGAGTGGGTAAAGATCTGGCAAATGAAGTACAAAGAGCGAATGCATGAAAATGTCCATTTTTACAGGAAAAATAAAAGCAAAATCATGTAAGCGGTGAGAGACTGCAGAGCACTGAGATGTAGAGGGATCTGTGTGTCCTCGGTACAAGTGACAATAATAAACCAATACCAATAATTAGGAAAGTTAAGAAAATGAACATGTTCATTGATAGGGGAATTCAATACAAAAGTAAGGAGAATACTTTTAGTTATATTGAATATTGGTGAGATCACTTCTGGAGTTCTGTGTACTGTACTTGTCCTCTTATTTAAGGAAGGGTGTAACTGCATTGGAAGCAGTTCAGAAAAATTAACTTAACTAGTACCTGGAATGTGTGGGCTGTCTTATGAAGAACAATTGGACACACTAGGCTTGTATCTGCTGTTTAAAAAAGTTAGAGGACTTTATTGAAATATATAAGAATCTGAGGGATCTTGATAGTGCAAATGTGTAGAGGATATTCTCATGGGAGGTTTGGGAACAAGATGGGTGGGAAAATATTTAAAGATAAGGGTAAGGGTTTTCCCATTTAAGACAGAGATGAGGCATTTTTTTTCTCTCAGAGGACTGAGATTCTTTGGAACTCTCTTCCTCAGAGGGCAATGGAAACAATGGTTTTGTATATATTTTTGGCAGAGGTAAATAGATAATTGATATGCAGGGAGGTGTAAAGTTACCATAGGTAGATGGGAATGTGGAGCTGAAGAAATAATCACATCAATTAGACAGTTGCCACGATCTTATTAAATGGTGGAGCTGGCATGAGGAGCTAAGTAGCCTACACCTGCTCCTAATTTGTTTGTTCATATGACCCACTTCCAACATTTTTGTTTTTATATCTGGATAAACTTGAAATTTCTTTCACTATTCCACAGAAATTGACTACAGCTTTTCTAAAAAAAATTACCTTTAATTTTCCAGAGGTATGATCCAATACATGTTTCTGATGTCTCTTTTTTCTTGAAATGTGCATTGGTGAAATACTCTGGGGGTCCAATAATTTTCTTGTAACGGTGTCTTTAGTTTCTTCATATTCAGCTTGAGGCCTGGGATATATTAGGTAAATTACATCAATTCTGAATTTCCAATATACATAGTATATTTAAAATAGTGGTATAATTTGAAACTGGGGATTCAGGTAGAATTCATAAGATAAAACAACAGTCTTTTTTGTTGCGCAGAATATTCATACCCTCTCTACAACATTGACTTGCATCCAGAATCAATTGCACTTTGAATTTTTGATCTTTGTGATTTGGTATAACAACGTGAATGATTTTTCAACATACACACAAAAGAGCAAAATGTCAGTAATATATCTGCTCCACTTGCTTTTGCTCTTCAGTTGAACGGGCTGTTGGAGGTTGTCTTGTAAGTACCAGAGGACTATGGAGTTCTTATTACTTCTGACCTCCTTGTCCTGGCAAACATTTACCCAAAATATGATCCAGTCCTTTTGTGGAATGCCTTCAATAATTCCTTTAAGGACAGGTCAAGGCATTAATTGGCCTGCTTAGAAATCCATCGTATGTTTAAAAGTCCAATTCTCTTGCACCTATTTTCAGATACACCCATTGAAAGGGAAATAGTTACAAGTATATACATAATGGAACTTCAGGTGGATTATTTTAGACAACGTGGGCTGGCATATTCCATATCATAAATCTGCTCCCTCTATAATGAGCTGGGCTGCTCATTTGGCATTCAAACCATGCATCCAAAACTGCTATTAGACATTGAATATGAAAGTAGGAGTCCTAATGCATGTTTCACATCCCTTTGTGAAAATAAGTTGCAAGTGACTAAACAGTGTATTCTCTTCAGTTTTCTTCAGAACTCAGCAGAATTCTATTGTAGCAAAACCTGGAGGTTTTAACACACAAGCCAGGTGTCTTTTTTTTAAACTAGTGCCATTCGCAGGAAATGCTGCTCTCAGGTCCACATCATAACTATGTGTGGACATGCTTATGATGTGGTCCAATTAGTCTTGCTTTTGCCAACTTATTATTCATGATGTCTTGTGCTGCAAATTGCTATAAGTATGAATTCAAATATTTTATGGAACATAGAACATGGAACAGTACAGCACAGGAACAGGCCCTTCAGCCCAAAATGTCTGCACTGAACACAGTGCCAAATTAAACTAAATCTCTTCTGACTGAAAATGATACTTATCCCTCCATTCCCTGCACATGTGCCTTTTTAAAAGTTCCTTAAATGCCACTATCATACAGGTATCTGCTTCCACCACTACCCCTCCCAGCACGTTCCAGGCACCTACCACCTACCATTCTCTGTGTAAAAAAACTTGTCCCGCACATGTCCTTTAATCTTTCGCCCTCTCATCTTAAATGCATGCCCTCTAGTTTATGACATTTCTATCCTGGGAAAAAGATTCTGACTGTCTACCCTATCTATGCCTCTCATAATTTTATAAATTTCTATCAGGTCTATATAGAGCATATGGGATCAGACTGAACGTAAAAATTAAATTAATTCCCTCTTAACTAATTTGATTTAATGATTGTTAAGCACTAATGAAAATGTGAGTTAATATGATGAATTCAATGCAAAATCAAATACAGAAATGGTAACGGAGAGAAACCTTGAATCAACAGAGGAAAAAGAGGAAACAAAAAAAAGAAAAAAAGTAATTAATTTTCCAATAATAATTCAAACCAGAAGAATGGAACTACAATGCTTAGTAACTGGACTTAGTTTTGCAATACAAGTGATTTTACAGATACTTTGAAAGGTTTACTCCATATCCTGTTGATGCCCCGCCGGCTTGGAAATTAGATTGGGCAATTCCTGACTTGATTCACTCTTACAGAAGTCATGCCAACTGTGATGCCTATCTATGCCTATCCCATTTGCCTGCATTAGGCCTGTGTCCATCTATTCTCTTCCTATCCAAGTACCAGTCCAAATGCTGTAATTGTATCTGCCTCTACTACTTCCTCTGGCAGTTTGTTCCATATAACCACCACCCTCTGTGTGAAAAATTTGTCCCTCAGATCTCCTTTAAATTTCTCCCCTCTCACCATAAACCTATGATCTCTAGTTTTAGACACCCTAGGAAAATTACTCTATCTGCCCTATCGATGCCCCTCTTTATATTGTAAACCTCTATTAGGTCACCCCTCAGCCAGTGATAATAATCCTAGCCAATCCAATCTCTTCTTATAAGTAAAGCACTCCATTCTGGGCAACATCCTAGTGAAATAAAGCCCTCCATTCCTGGCAATATCCTGGTGAAAGTCCCTAAGATATCACTGCCAGGATGAATCTCTCTCAGTACCTCTTTTCACCAGCATTTCATTTCATGCCTTGGTGGTTTCCTGCACCCCAAACCCAAACCCCACTCCCAGTGTGTAGAATATCTCTTTGCATCTCCAGCTGCTCAAAGAGAATCTCAGTCAGCATTAGCAAAAAGAGGTGTCTACTAATGTGCCTGGGTTGCCATTACACAATGAATTTGAACAGTGATTGAATTCAGTGGTCACCATCTTTAAATATGTTAAGGCATAAATTCAAATCTTCTAGCTAGTTTTACTGAATGCACAGCATTCCTGAAATGAATTGCACAGAACATGCAATGATGAAGCAAACATCACTAAGTTTACAATTCTTGGATGATGTGTGCTAGCACTAGCAACATTGGAATGAAATGGTTTGGGCTCATGTGATACCACCACCATAAAGATTTTCCCCTCCCCTTTCAACATTCTATGAGATTCATTCCTTCCAGGACACCCTGCTTCACAACTTCATCGCTACCAACAGATTCATCTCCATTGTTGCAACACCTTTCTGTGTAATTGTAGGACATTCAACACTTGCTCTTTTACCTTCTCTCTTACCATATTACACAGCCTAGAAAAATGTTTTTCATATGAAACAATGATTTTTTACACTTCTTTCAATTTAGTATATTGCATATGCTGTGCATGATGCAGCCTCCTCTACGCTGTGGAGACCAAATACAGATTGGGTGATCAGTTTGTGAAATGCAGCTGTTCAGTCAGTAAATATAATGCTGATCTTTTATTACCTGTCTCATTAATTTTCCCACTCCAATCGCTTTGTCCTAATACTGTTCCAAAGAAACTCAAAGTAAGCTTGAGAAACAGCACCTCACTTTTTGACCAGGCGGAACAATGGCAGATAGAATTTAACCTTGATAGGTACGAGGTGATGCACTTTGGGAGAACAAACAAGGGTAGGACATACACAATGAATGCTAGAGCCCTAATGAGTACTGAAGAAAAGAGGAACATTGGTGTACAAGTCCAAGGATCTCTGAAGGTGGCAGCACAGGTCGATAGGGTGGTGAAGAGATCTGTCAGGATACCAGCACAATGCTGTCACCTCTGCCTATTTTTCAACGATTCCTGCTGCACAATGTTGGGAAGAGCCTCTGAAAGATGCACAGTGGAGGGTCAAGTCAGTCAAGTCACTTAAAATGCATTGTCAGCCTGCTGATGAATTTCTAATCATATGTCTTGTAGGAAGATTGTTTTAGGTAAACTGCTTCTGGCTTTGTTGTTTGGTTTCCTCATTGGGACAATCAGCCATGCTTTACTCTGCTGAGACTCCTTGGTGGTATAAATAGATCGGGGGGATGGACTGCTCAGAACAAACAAATCACAGCAACTGTTAGGAAACCTTGTAGACAGTCTTAAAGCTACAGATCTCCTCAACTATAACCCTACAAACTATCTTGAATTTCTGGGAAGCTTTGAAACACACGTGCATGTATTCAATTACATTCTATACCAATGGAATGCCATTCAAAACTCAAACTTAAATTCACTTTCATCAGATCGGCCTCGTTATTAGCAAAATTGATGTAATTGCCAGCCCTTGGAAACATGTGTCACCTGCCTAATGCACTCAAGAGTGGCTAACTGCAAGATCTTACAAAATTTCTGTCAGGGCCTTAGAGAAATCCTGAGCATAATAGCTGAGGGTATTGGTCACTTTCTCAACCACAGTTATAGTATGGTCACCAGGACCAGCAGGCTCAGATGTCCTACTAGAATCTGCAAAGATATACCACCATCTGCTATAATACTTTCAACCTCTTCAGACACTGACAATCAAACATGTTCAGGAAACCAAGCCTCTGCCTTTAGACCATAAGTGCAGAATATGACCTTCTGCAAGCCTGATGATCCCCTGTCCCATGTAACTGCAAGTAAATGAGAAGCACTCGTCATCTGTTCTTATGTGTGTTCTTCACAGTCCTTCTTTGAGGCCTACAATATTGCTGTGAGCAGCATCTAACATAATATTGTAATACTGACCTGCTAAATGCAATGGCCAAGTGGAGAGATAAAATGTGTTGGAAATGAATAGCATTGTTCAATAACTTGGGAAAATTCAACAGAAGTATCACCAACCAAACTTTTGTATCAAACAAAACACACTTCTCATGAAGAAATCCTTTCATGGAATCATTCAATAAAATAAAAGCAAAACATTGTGGATATTGAAAATCTAAATTAGAAACAAAAGAAAAATGCTGGAAATACTCAGAAGGTCAGGCAGCATTTGTGAATGCTCATCAACATGAAATGTTAACCCTGCTTCTATTTCCAAAGGTACTGTTTGATCATCTGAGAATTACCAACATTTTCAGCTTTTATTTCATTCATGAATGTAGCTGAAGCTGAGTATTTGTTCCCAGATCTTTTCATCAACCACTCAGACTCTATTGAATGCCATTCTAATTTCCAACCAGCAGCTCGAGTACATATCCTTTTCATACACTGAAGTACTTGTGTTAAATCGAGAAGTCAGCAGATTGGCATCAAGTATCCAAAATACTGTTACGATTTGTGGATTTAAACCCCGACCTGTGTCCAAAGCCACCTGATTGGTGGGGGGGTTTGAACTAACCAAATGAGTGAGAAGCAAAATGAAGTGTTTCAAAATTAAATTAATTTAAAAGTGTATCATTTTTCTGATTATTGTTATAAATACCTACCTATGAAGCTAGTTTGACTTAGACAAAACACATTAACAATTATGACATGGCTTAGCTCATTCTCAACAACCTACACATATGTAGAACATTTAGCAAACCAAAATGTCCTGAGATGGTCCTCCAAGACTGACAGTTACTGGAGTAAAAGAAATTAAGGAGAAAATTAGAGAAGGTGGTTAAAAGTAACAATGAACTCACTCTTTTAGTGAAAAGTTCAGGTATTGTTAGAATTTTTTATTATTTATTCATAAGATTAGGGCACTCTTGCCAAGCCAACACTCTTGCCCAACTCAAATTACCCATTTCAGAGGGCAGTTCAGTTCAACTCCATTGCTGAGGGTCTGGGGTTACGTATAGAACAAATCAAGTACGGTTGGCAGATCTCCTTCCCTGAAGGGAATTTGTGCAACTTATGATTTTTACAATAATCCTGTAAACCACCACTTACAGGTAAGTTTCATTCAACACTTCGGCATGCAATGGACTCCAAAGTTAAATCCTGGCTGAAGTGGAGCATATTAATTTTTTATAAAGTTGTTTTTCTTGCAGAATACAGAATTTTAATGGCAGGCATTTACTAAATACTTTGTTTTAGTTTCAAGTGACTTAATTACATCATATTGCACTAATTCCATTGTGTTAATAGATACATCTATTGAAAACCCTCACGAAAGAACAAATTATCCAAATTTTCATTTCATGACCTGCTACTTACCTAAATTCAAGGCCTGGAGAGTAAATCCCAGTGATAGTACAAATGTAGGGCTTTGAGTTAAACTCTGAAATGATGAGCTGTACCTTACTTTGAGCTGTAGCACGGTCAGAAGGTGTATATGTGACAACAATGTCAATTTGTTCATTAGCTGGTATTATTCCTGTGTGATGAAAATCCAGTCACGCACTTACATTTATAAACATGTAATTAATCAAAAAAGTACATTATTAGTTATTATCATGAAGAAATCTACATTTGGAAACAACATTTCAAATTTCCTGTGGTCTTCTCCTTATTGGCTCCCATAATCTTGGATAGATGCCTAAACAATGTTGTTGCTGATCTTCTGCCAAAATTACAGTAGCCACTTGGGAGAACCTACAAGGAAATTCCTAGTTAAATTGCATATAACCATTGTTTCACAGAGGACATTCATAGGATACAGTAAGTTTTTAAAACATTTGTTCTTTAACTCATCAAGTTTTTCACTAGGGTACTTACATCTCATTACAAGCAAGAACATTGTAACAAAACAAAATATGGCAAAGGAAACAACAAACCAAATAATATCACAAAGAAATACATGGGACATGCCACGAAGGGGGTTTTTTCTGTATGGGCAGAAAAATCTTCTTAAAAATGAATAAAATCAAAACTTTGATATATTAATTATTTTCACTTATTTAGGTATAAATATGAAATACTAAATTCGCACAAAGGTTGACAGTGAACATCTGAGGATCTAGATTTGAAGTCAACTTGCATTACGTACAGCTACCAATTAATTGAAATGAATCTGATACAAGTTAAAAGTTTGTTGAAAGGGAAGAAGGCCAAGGTATTATAGTATATTTGTGTGTAAGAACACAAATGCAGTACTCTAGTAAACACAATTTAGAGTACAGTATCATGATTTATAGATATGATTCAACACAAGACAAAAAGCACATAGTGTTCTCACTAAAAGACTTTAGTTAGGCCCATGGAGAACACGGAGTCCAGTTCACAGTGATCCCTATGCAGATAAGAGGCCCCGCTAAAGAGTTATGACAGGACTACTACTCTGATACATGCTTTGTTAAAAACTATTAATTATCAAAGTGATTTAGATCATTTTTTGTATTTCAGCTATCAACTCTTGTATCAGAAGTATCTGATTCCCCAAAAATGATCCTTCTACATTTCCAACACGTATGTAAAATGAATCAACAAGATGTTAGAATTGTTAAAAGATATGTATGTGATGTGGTATAAATTGTGTATTATTTAATGAAAATTATTAAGTCATTTTTGTGACTGGTATCCTAACAATATTTTATTAACTTGAATGGTTGTACGAATATTTCTCTTTCGGGCTGTGTACGCATCCTCCAGGTCCTGTTAATCTTGAGCTCAGCTTTACATATCACATCCAATCCATCACCTGAGCTACCTGCTTCTTCCTCTGAAATATTACCCATTTCTGTTCCTACCTAACTACTGACAATATTGACATCCTTGCCTTAGATGATATCTTCAAGTTTGACTTGTTAGGTTTTTGTGCTCAAACCTACAAAGAAACTCACTTATTTAAAAATCTAATTCTCACATCCTTTCTTTCTCCTTCTTTATTTGATTTAAAACCATGGTGAAAATATTCATAAAAATGAAGATAAAATTCTTATTTCATTGCTCTTTTAACTAAAAGAAAAAGAGGTTCTAGTCTAAGCTTTCAACAATAACTATAACTCAAATTTCCAGCCAGAAGAAAATAAAACAAACTTATTGAGTGTGATGTAAATATAATGTGTCATTACAGAGCTGGGGGATAAGAGATGATGAGGATTACTGGGGTAAAGGGGTGGTAGGAATGGTTCAACAATGATTACGAGCTTAAAGTGTTAAAGTTTAAAGATGCATCATACCTGATGTAGGCTGAATTTTGAATGCATGATGCAGTTGTGGACAATTTAACTGAAACTCAAAATCAACTGGGCAGCTACACCGCAAAGGAATGATGATGTCTTTGCTGTAAAATTTGGGAAAATAATATTATTAAGATTTGTGGTTTAAAAAACACACAGAAGTTATATATGCTCACAGATCAATCACCACATTTGCCTGAAATAAAGATTATTCAAAACTATAAAGGAACTTCAAAAAAATGCAGATCCAGCTAATTTTGCAGTAAAAAAAAACTGTTTCAAAGGAATAAAGTCCTAGCTTGCCTAACCTCTCCCTATAACTCAAGTCCTTGAGTCCTGCCAACATTCTTGCATATCCATGCAGGATTTTCAGGGTTAATTCTCCAATCTGAGCTTTACCAAGGAACAAAGTTTGCGACATTTCATTTCACTTCACTTCAGATGGCTTCACTGAAATTTATTTTAGGTTCCAGCTACAACTTCAACCTGTAAGTAGGACAAGGACTGTCTTGCCATTAGCTCACCAGGGGCCTGATTTTTATGTGTGGCATTCCTGCCAGAGCAACAAAGTATCAGTTAGCCCTTCACTGTTGTATAAAGCCACAGATGCTATCTCTTGAATATTAAATATATTGCCATTTTTCTTGCCAGAGAGCAATGTGCAGAGAAGATATCCAGCCATACAAGGTTCATAGGCTTCCTCACAGTGCAAGGTGCATTTAAAACCATCTCATTTGCTGACCATCATGGCATGAACTTGGCCATAATGACAATATAAAAATGAACATAAACTCAGTATTCCTAGCCAAATTTATAAATAAAAGCAAGTTAAACATCATACAAATGTCAACAAAGACTCTTGTCTTCTAAGTGTCTGTTTTGCCTATCCTGTTATTCCAGTGCAGAACTACCCTGGTGGTTGGTGAATAGCTCAAAAAATAGGTAGAAAGGGACAGAAAGTACTGCAATAACTGTTGACAACCTTAATCTTCATAATTGGACAAATCAAATTGGTAAAATAGCCTTAAGGGTTAGTACTTAGAATGTATTCAGGACAGTTTCTTAGAACAATTTGTTGTGGAATCAACTGGGGATCAGGCTGTTTTAGATCTGGTCATTCATAATAAAGGAGGATTAATTAATTTAATGCTCTTTGCCTAATGCATGGGTCCACAAGTGTAAAAGCAGAGTTGCCAATGATTGGAAAGGATGGACCCGCACTGCGCAAGGTTTACTGAAAATTAATGCTAGACCTCCACGTTTCTAGACAATATGTGCAGGCTTTCTGGCAGGCCTACATTTCAAGAGGAAATCAAAACATTGCCTTAAGAGTTCATCATAACTGAGATCAATATGTGCTCCTTTCATCCTTTTCCATATGTTCTTGTAGTATTGGAATACAGATGGAGATCACAGATAGCTTGCTTTGATATGTCTGCTATAAAACTACAAACTTGTGTAACCAACAAACATTAGGTCACAGCCTCAGGCAAGCAATCAAGGTAACATACTCCAACATTGACTAAAAATGGAACAGAAAATTTTATAAGGAGGTAAACAATATAAGTCAATGACTGTACACATTATGTGTATAACATCTGCATCTAGAAGAAATGCTAAAGATGTGAGAAAACACAGCCATATTATTATTCCAATATGTCTATGGGTTTGACTCTAAAAACAGAAAATTAGGTCAACAGTAAAGAAATAATAAAGGTCTTCAAAAAAAAGTTATTATAAAATCTTACCTTTGTCCAAGAGGGACATCATTTATATTTAAGTGAGCAGGAAAATCCACTACATTTGCAACAGGATAAGCATGTATAGGAATAAGCAGTGTTTCATCTTCCTGGCAAAAAAAAAGAAATATGAATGTTAAAAATTAAAATGAGGAAACTAAAATGTGCACTGAAAATATTGGTAACCAAACAGATCTTACAGAAATTAACAGTCTTTGAACCATAACACTATAAAATTGAAAACAACTTTGGGATTTACACATAAGCATAGTTTAGCCAGAAAATCCCTAAAGATACTGACAATTATTTAGTCAATAATCTCAGGATCTGCAGTCACACAATAACAAAAAATCAACTCAGTTGATCAAAATTTCAGGAATGAAATAAACTGATTTCATTTTTAAATGCTCTGTAAAGTTTACACTTTTTGCATGAGGTCTTGAGTTTATAGTAGGATATGAATCTCTGTATACTGCTTAACAAACTTCCTGGCCCTAAACTCAGTCAGATTTTGGTTTGTAACTCAGTCAAATGTGGTTTGTAACTCAGTCAGATAGGAATTTCAAATTCTAACGTATTTCAAAAAGTATATTTTTATATGTTTTAAGTTGCACACTTCTGATATTTCAATTTCCATACTGTATCTCCTAATCTTTCTTTCCAAGACTCAGTAAAATGCTTATTATATGAGCTACTAATTATGCTATTTCCTTCCTGTTTGAACTGAAGTCTGAGAGTAGCCAACATCTGAAAATCCAAAGTTCATCTACAGAAAATGCTAGATTCTGCAGATTTCCTCAAGATTAGTGGCTTGAGTCATTGCTTTACAGTTGATTGAAAATCTAATCCAGTAATATTCCACTAATCTGTGCATTTGTTCTCAGAATTTCTTTTGTTACAGTTTGTCACAGAGAATGAAGTAAAATCAATCAATCAGGAATAAGATTATCAGGACTATTGTTTGGGGACAACTGTATAACAGTTACTGGTCTCATTGCAGTACTTTTTTTCTTGGTGCTAACAGACTCCTCTGTTGACATTCACAGTTATGTTTAATAAATTCGTAATCAGTCTTATGGAGCACCAAGATTCTTCTTAAACTTTGAGGGGCATTTAGAGGTACTTAGTCAGCCATATGAACAGGTACGGAATGGAGGGATATAGACAGGCAGATGTACAGTTTAAACTGTGTTTGTCACAGACATTGTGGGCTGAAGAGCCTGGTCCTATGCTGTACTGTTCTGTGTACTGTGTTCTATGTTTGTTTTCCATCAGCCTATACATGATGCCAAACCCAGAAGGTATAGGTCTACTTCCTGAAAGTGTTCATCGGCTCCTGACATCATGTAATAAGATAAATTACCTGGTTCCTAATTATAGCATCACTTTTGTATCCATGTACCCCAAAAACATTTTCTGTTGATGCAAAAATCGGCAGTTTAATTTGCTTGTAATATATGGCTTGCTGGCTATATCAGAATGGTAAACAGGGAAGTCAACTGCAAAAGGCGAGGATGACTAGTTGCCAGTTAAAAGATGATTACAGTAATATTTCCAACAATATCCTTTAAGTAACTTTGTATCTACTGATCCCCTCAACATTCACAGTTAAGTTTAATAAGTTCGTAAACAGTCTTATGGAGTATCAAGATTCTTTTTAAACTTTGAGAGGAATTTGGAGGTACTTAGACAGCCATATCAACAGGTATGGAATGGAGGGATGTAGACAGGCAGATGTGCATTCTCATATAATGTTCCAGCCTTTACCAAATTCTGATCGCAGTGTATCTCCACCACTCCTACTGGCGCAACTTCCAATGCAGGGATCAAGTAGCCATGAAATGAGTTTCAATTCTTTAAAGTTCTCTTTTTGCTTTATAAAATCCCAGATATTGCATTGCATTAACTTCTACAACTCTGTAATTCTACCAAACATCCATACAGTCATAAGTATCTTCTTGGTTTATTTTGCCTGAACAATGATACACTAATAGATAGAGTCAGAGAGCCATACAGCACTGAAGCAGGCCCTTCAGCCATGGAATACCTGTTTAATGGTTAGTTGATTCTCACCATTTTGCCATCAACTCTCTCACATTCTAGCTCTCATCTACATACTTGGGAAAATTTACACTGGCCAATTAACCTACGAACCCAAACGTTTTTGAAATGTGGGAGGAAAATTGAGCACCTGGAAGAAACCTGCAGTCACAGGGAAAATGTGTAAAATGCACAGATGGCACCAGAGATCATGATTAAACTCAGGACACTGGAGCTGCACCACTGTGCCACCCTGTTTTGATGTATAGGCATTGCTGTAACAAATCATTTTGAGCTTCAAACATAATCCAATAATTATATTTGTAACAGGAAGACCAAACCAAAAAAAAAGGTAACTACAAGTATAGTCATTACAAGAGAGCAGCCTATCCAAAAAACACCATGCACAATAGCCATTACTGGGAAAGAATTTAAAGACTTACCTTACAATGAATGCGAACACTATCATAGTAATATCGCCATTCATTAGGGCAGAAATCAACTGAAACAATAAATGACATTCCAGGGACCAAATGATTCTGCATGATAAATTACAAAATTAATTATTTCCTTAAAATTATAATATACATTGAAAATATAATGTACAGTAAAACTCCGATAACCTGGCACCCACGCGAGCTTGGTGGTGCTGACGACCAGATTTTCCAGACCATTAGGTGTTATCCCTATTAATATACCAACAGACTTCTAATTCAGTTTTTCTTGTATTTGTTCCATGGTGGTATAATAAATTTCCAACAAGCCTGGTGAATTTAAAAGGAGCACAGGAAACTGCCACAGTGAGTTTAAAGGGATCATGGAAGATTGGTGCACCAGTGTGCTGAACCATCTATGCTGAAACTGCCTTCCCATTAAAAGTTGCCTCCTACTCTGCATAACAATGTTTCTTGTGATCACAGTAACAACCACCTGCCTTCCTCATATAACCATCTTGCTTTCACCAAAACTTCGAATTTCCACTTCTCGTATTACAACAGTCAATACTAGTACCTCAAATCCAGTAGTTGCTTGCTGGACTGTAATTAGCAAGTAAGGGTGCTAGATGTTTTCATTGACTTGATTATTTTTCAAGAACAACTTCTTTTTCATCATTTCATCAAAGGATAATAGGATAAATATAAAAGAAAATAGATTGCACACGGATACAACAAAAGTAGTTATTCAGCTGATAAAGGCAAAAGTGACCATTTATCTCAAATTGGGTAAAGATGAGCTCAATGCAAGAAAGAAAATTAACCTAACTTGAACTCTTCTCTGTCTGATTCACACAAAACCAAAAGCTTAATTGAGTACTCACCTTTTTGGTATATTTGATTTGGAAGTGTTTTGTCTGAGGAGGTAGAATGTGAACATTTGTCACTACTGAAGAAATATTGACCAGTTTCTGTAAAGAAACATTCAAGATCTGTGTATTTATTTTAAACAATTATTTCTGAACATGATACTGTACTTTTGCTTCGATTTTGAGCAAATGAAAGTTTTATTTCAGTATAAAAACAAAAAAATTCATTTAACATTTTAAGTAGAATTTACAAATACTAGAAGCAATTCTTGCCATCGATCCTTTTATCATCAATTTTATAATTTGTCAAATAATTTTATATAAACTCATGTACCTTTTGCTACTATTTTAAACAAATCATCTTGCATAATTCAATTCTACTCTAATGACCATACTAAAGTTAAATGATATTTGCACTATCCTCGTAATTTTCCTCAATTCATCTTCCAGTTATTTGTGCTGCAGGAAATAAAGAAATGTTGTACTGGACTACTGGTAAAATCCTTGTTCATTTATTAAGGATGTGGGTTTTGGATTATAATGATGATAAAATTGTCGGTTTTTGCCTCTATTTAACTGCAAATTCTTCAACCAGATCCAAAACTAAATGTGTAAGTCCAGAGGTTGCTAATAATGAAAATTAGCTTTTCATTAGGATGCAAAGTTGGCATCTTTGTTCATGAAAATCATTTGAAATCACTAAATTAACATGAATTTCAGATTTTAATGTATTATTCTCAATGCCCTTGAAAATATTAGGCCTTATTGAATGAGGTCCAATTCTCTAAATTAAGCAGACTGCAAATATTATCAAAAGAACTCTGTGGATGAGTTTTAAATGATTTTTTTTATATTTACATGTTACTACCACTACATTATTTCCTTATAATAAAATTTCAGAACTTAGTGTCATGTTATTATATAATTCAGTGAATAACTTTCGATTATTCTTAAATCTAATTTAGTAATCTTATAGTCTTCAATTAATGTTGTTTTAATACTGTTTAATTCTTATCAACATTATTCAAAGAGTTGATCAATTAACTCCATGTGATACCAAGCATTGGCTGGGAGCACTGGATATAGGAAAGGCCATGGGGCCAGACAACATTTTTACAGCAGTGCTAAAGGCTAGCACATTTCTATTCCAGTGCAGTTATAACAACTGCATCTAACAAACATCATGGAAAATTGTCCAAATTATGCACTGTCCAGAAAAGGCAGGACAACTCCAATCCAGACAATTATTTCCCTATTAAATTATTTTCAGTCAAAAGCTAATCAATGGAATGAGTCATCAACACTGCTATCAAGTGACATGTATCAAAATTCTGTTCAGTGATGCTTGGTTTGGATTTTCAGACCTCACTACAACCTTAGTCCAAATATGAAGAAATCAGTTCTAGAGGTGAGGTAAAAATTACTCCCTTGATGTCAAAACAGCATTTGTATTTGACTATGTGTGGCATAAAACAAAGCACTAATAAGACTGAAATCTATGGGAATTGGGGGAAAACTCTTCACCGGCTGGAGTCATATTTCACATAATTGAAGATGGTTGTGGTTGTTGGAGGTCAATCATCTCAGCCCCATGATATGAGTTCCTAATGCAGTGTTTTCTGGGCATGAACATCTTCAGCAGCTTTTGCTTTATCATAAGGACTGGTGTGGCTATTTGCTCAATTCCATTCACAGCCCCTCAAAAAATGAAACAGCTGGTGCTCACATGCAGCAGCACTGCACATATTTTGGACATGGACTGATAAAGTGACAAGTATCACACTACATTTATATCATTGGTCCAATAAAGGTTTTGATCAATTACAAACACCAGAACATTGAGAGTGGGAGACTCAACAATGACCATCACCAGTAAGACAGAGCCTAACCACTCACCTTTGGCATCCAACAGTATTACTATTGTGTCTCCCATTGTTAACACCATGGAACAGAAAACCACATAAATATGATAGCTACAACAGCAGAACAGGGTGTGGGAATCTTGAGAGGAGTCATTCACCTCCCTTTTCATCTACAAGGCCAAATAAGCCTGATGAATTGCCAAATAAACTCAGTTCCAACAAAGCTTGATACCATGCAGGCAAAATAGCCTGTTTGATTGGCACCCCATCCAAATTCCAAAATATTAACACCATCCTCTATCAGCACATCATGTGCAAATGTGCATTGAATTTTACATCACACGTGGGTCATTTCAGCCAATCTCATCCATTCTGTGTTTATTGCTTATCCGGTTTCCCTCTATGCTTCCTGTTTCAGTACCTGTCCAAATGACTTTTAATTGTATTTGCTTCTATCACCTACTCTGGCAGCTTGTTCCAGATAAATACCATGTTCTCTGTGAAAAACTTAGCCCTTAGATCTCCTTTAAATTTCTCCTCTCTCACCTTAAACCAGGTCCTCTAGTTCTAGACCCCCTTGCCCTGAGAAAAGGATTTTGACTATCTATCCTTATCCATGCCCCTCTTAATTTTATAAACCTCTTCTCAGGTCACAGCCTCATAAATTCCAATGAGAGTAAACTCAGCCTATCCAATCTCTCCTTGTAACTCCAGCTCTCTATTCCAGACAACATCCTGGTGTCTCTTCTGTACTCTCTATTGCTACCATGTCCTTCCTCTACAAAATGCACTGCAGTTAACCACCAAGGCTTCTTCAACAGTGCCTTCAAACCTGCGACTTCTACCAACTAGAAACACAATGGTAGTAATGCACAGGAACACTATCACTTGCAAGTTCCCTTCTAAATTGCACAACATCCTGACTTGGAAATATATTGTCTTTCTTTCACTACTGAATAGGCTATATTCTGGAAATTCCTGTGCTATGCCACTGTGGAACACTGTCAGAGACTATAGCAGTTCAAGAAGAAAGATGATTGTTGCTTCAAGAGCAAATAAATATTGGCAATATATGATGACCTTGCCAACAATGCCCACATCCTATAAATTAATCAAAACACATTATCAGAGTTATCTTCTACAATGAAATTATCCACTATGTATCCGGAAATATGTCTCTCTCTTGTAAGTTTTCAGCCTACCAGATTCTGTTGGTGATGTTTTCCTATCTCATAGCCTCCAAAATGTAGCACAGCAGGGATAGCCTTAATTGATTTGTTTCTCTGTAATGTGCTATAGATCTCTGCAATAAAGAGTGAAAAAAATAGGAAATGAAAAAGTACCCAGAAGTATATTATTTGAATAGACTGAACTATCCTTTCAATGCATATCTAATTTTAATTAACGCTGCCTTCACCGACCAGATAAAATATATTTGTTTTTAAATGAGGGACTCAGTACTTTTCAATATTTTGAACCAGGATTGTATGATCTTCCTATTGGCTAAAAACACTATAAATACCCATTAACATTGACTTCTAAAATTTACTCACAATGCATAACTGTGCTTTACACAATGTAAAGTATTTGTTTTATGGAACCATTTAAGACATTTTCTTGTAATCTTCGGGATTAAAATTTTGTATGACTGAAAACATATCCAGCTCTACTACATAAATTCCATAGCTCATGGTTTGACACTACTACTTTACACAAAGTTTTTGTTATTTATTTGGCAATACTGAAGCTATTGTTTAAAACCAAGTATCCTTTTTATTCTGTAGAAGGATGATGAGCGATAATAAGTGACCAACCTACTTCCATGTTCCTTCTAGTAATTGGGCAACAGCAACTTTTTATATAGTGAATATTATTGTACTAAAACAAACAAAACTGTAGGCAGGAATTAGATGGATGGACTTTAAGGATGTAGCTACGGCTAGTAAAAGTGTGCAAGTCATTTCTATCTGGTAGAGCAAGGAAATAATTTTATCTCAAACTGCCATGTACCACTAGGTGGGTTTGCATGCATGTATGAGGTAAGCTTTGCTACTAAGCTTATTTAATTTCAGATTCTTTTAATTTTTAGAGTCATAGAGTCATAGAGTAGTACAGCATGGAAACAGGCCCTTTGGCCCAATTGGTCCATGCCGAACAAGATGCCCGTCCAAGCTAGTCCCGTTTGGCCCATATCCCTCTAAACCTTTCCTATCCATGCACCTGTCCAAATCTCTTTTAAATGTTGTTATTGTACTTAGCCAGGTTTGGACTACTTTTTTATTTTCCACACAAGGAATAGATTATTTATTTGGAACGACAAATTACTTATTTAAATGCCTGTCATAAATATGCTAATTTGTTATAAAACCTTATTTCTCCCACTCAGTGAAAGACCTTCACAGCTATATAATTTCCATCTACACCTGCTCCTTTCAACTTACACCTACTCCTGCTCAGTGCAAATTTTGTGAAGCATTATTATTGGCTGCACCTACCCCAGATGTATTTAAGAATATAAGAAACATTAAAAATAGAAGAGGGAGCAGGCCACACTCCTTAGCAAGCCCATTCTGCCATTTGACAAAATCATGACTGATCTATTTTAATTCTAGTTACTGACTCAATCATTATATCCCTTGATTCCCTGGATTTAAAAAAATCTACTTATCTCAGCCTTGAATGCACTGAATAATAGAGCATCGACAGCCCTCTGGGACAGACGATTCCACAGATTCACAATCTTCCAGTCAAAAATATTCTTAACTTTCTAAAAGACGGGCAACTTTTTCTACACTGTGGATGGTGGGTATGTGGAGTGAGCTGACAGAGGAAGTAGTAAAGACAGGTACAATTACAATGTTTAAAAGACATTTGGACAGGTTCATGGATAGGAAAGGTTTAAAGGGATATGAGCCAAACACAGGCAAATGGGAATGGCTCAGGTAGGTAATTTGATCGGCATAGACGAGTTAGGCCGAAGGGCCCATAGCATAACTCTATGACCTGGTTAAAAAGCACAATCCTAAATGTTCAGTCCCTATATATGTTCCCAAATTATAGATTATCTTGTCTAGTCCTTACATAAGTACTCATAATTCATAAAGAGGTTTGCATAAGACCTAAGCATAAAAATTGATCCAGCCTTTTGCTGTTGTCATTAGACAGATCCAACCACTGACCTCTAACCAAAAATGTACACTACGATGTTGTAAAATATATTACTATTTAAATCTGCAGTTCATATGCATATAATATTCTTCCCCTCATTCAAAATTTCTTAAATGAAGTGACAATTCAAACTTTTAAAGACAAATGTTGTTCTGTTCCTGCTGTACAGTCAATTAACTGCCAATTAATTCATTATCTTGGGTAATTCAAAGTGTTTTTAGCTCTTTAAAATAGATTTATTAAAAGTATATTTTTTCCAGTACATCTGTTTATTGATTAAAGTGCAATAACATATTCACATATAAGACAGAAAAAATTATATATGTGTTGAACTGGATTAAAATGTCATTCTTGTATTTGTTATTTGTCAAAAGGTTTTAGTTGTATTGTTTATTTCTATTATTTCTCTACAGTTAGCTTACTTGTTTCCAGTAAATGGTTTGGCACATTTTCATGCTTGGGTTCCTCCACCAATCTGTCTTTAGGAAGGATTGCTTGCTTTGTTAGGGCATGACCATGGTTGCTGAACTGCAGGACAGCATGTTTTTCTACCTCCATGATGGCATTGAATTTAAATAACTTGCTTTGATCCAAAGAAAAGAAATGTGCAAAAGAAAATAATTGCATATTAGGACTTCAACATCATGTTTAAAATTTTAAAAATTTTTTGCTCAACTTATTTTATACAAAGATATAGTATTATGCAATGCAGTTTTCTTCAGAGTTTGAAAAACATTGAAAACACATGTATTGTAACCTGTCTATTTCTGTAGGTGAAGGATAATGTATACAAGAAAAACTGTATCTTGGAGCTCATTAACAAATGGAAGTCAGACTAACCAGCCCAAGGCTCATAAACCTAGGGCCAAGGAAGCCTGCAAGTGCTGCAATAAGACTGCAGGCCAGGTAGAAAGAAGCCTATAAGGAAAAATAAAAATCCAAAAATTGCTAATGCTGGAAATCTGAAATAAAAACTTTTAAGAAGTACATTAATCAAACATTTAATGTGAATAATATACATAAAGGATTAAATATCAATTTCAAACTCCTTTCAGAATTCTGAGAAGGGCTTTGCAAAAATGCTCTCTAAAAGAACTAACTTTGTCTCTTTGTCTCCTTCATAGTATCTGGTACTAAATCATACCTTCCAGATTATTAATCTCCTCATTTGTGAACTTTACATTAAACTAAGGCACAACAGAAATTCCCAGTTTTCATTATGTTCAAAGTTCCCTCATGTTAGGATTTACACCTTTCAAAAAAAAAACCATGGATAATGAAATATCACCTGGCTTGAAAGAATTATCAAGCTTCACAATATTAACTACAACCTGTGAATACATTTATACACACTGAATAAAAATAAGGCTAAAATTTTAAACATGCTTTGAAAAGTGGCTAGGATGAACTGTGCAGGCGATAGTTGCCTCCCTGGTGTGGGGGGAGTAATGTCACTGAACAGCTGTAGTTGCTGAAGGCCAACAAGCAGGTGCAGCATGCAATTAAGAAGGCAAGTGGTATGTTAGTCTTTGCTACAAGAGGATTTGAGTACAGGAGTAAGGAAGTTTTATTGCAATTGTATGGAGCCTTGGTGAAACTGCACCTGGAATACTGTGTACAGTTATAGTCTCCTTACCTAAGAAAGTATGTACTAGCTAAAGAGGGAGTGCATTTAAGATTCACCAGACTATTTCCAAGGATTATGCGATTAGCATATAAAGAGGGATTGAGTAGACTGGGTCTATATTCTCTGGAGTTCAGGAGAATAGGACGAGAATTTATTAAAAGTAGCACAGTTCTTAAAGGGCTTTAATTATAGTTACAATGTTTAAAAGACATTTTAGACAGGTGCATGGATTGGAAAGATTTAGAGGGATATGGGCCAAACGCAGGCAAATGGGACTAGCTCAGGTAGGTATCTTGTTCGGCATGGACAAGTTGGGCTGAAAGACCTGTTTTTGTGCTGTATAACTCTATGCCTCTATGGCTTGATAGGCTGGATTCAGGGAAAATGCTTCCCCTGGCTGTGGAATCTTGGATCGGGAGGCACAATCTGCGAATAAGAAGTAGGCCTGAGATGAAAAGAAATTTCTTCACCCAGAATGTGGTGAACGTTTAGAATTCCATACCTCTGAGGGCTGTGGAGCCTCAGTCATTGCATTCCTTCAAAACACAGCTTAATAGATTTCTGAACATTAAGGGAATCAAGGAATATGCCAATAATGCTGTATAATTGATGTGGAATTAGAAGATCAGTCATTATCTTTAAGAATAGCACTGCAGGCTTGAAGGGTCAGATGGCCTGCTCCTGTTCTTTAGACAATAAGAAGTAGGAACAGGAGTAGATCATTCAGCCTTTCAAGTCTGCTCAACCATTCGATAGGATCATGGCTGATCTAATATTCCTCAAGTCCACTTTCCCGCCCTTTCCTTCCCTCGATTCCTTTACTGATCAGAAATCAACCTCACTCTTAAATATACACAGCACTCTGTGGAAGGGAGCTCCAAAGATTCACAACCTCTGATAGAAGAAATTCTTCCTGATCTTGGTCTTTAATGGGTGCCCCATTATTTTGAGAGCATGCCTGCCAGTACTGGACTCTCTCATGACGGAAAACATCCTGTTTGCATCCACCCTGTCTAGACCCCTAAGAATTTTATCTGTTTCAATAAAATCACCTCTCATTCTTCTAAACCGCAATGAGTAGAATCCCAACTTGTTTTACCTCCCCTCCTGGGATCATTCTAATAAACCTTTTTGAACTGCCTCTGATGAAATATAGAGGGAGACCAACATTGTTCACAGTACCCTAGTTGCTGAACGGCTTCCTTACTTTTATACTCCAACCCCTTGAAATAAAAGCCAATATTCCATTAACCTCCCCATTGCCTGCTGCACTTATGTGCTCGCTTTCTGTGTTTATAGCACAAGAACTCCCAAATCACCTTGTGCTGCATGTTTCTGCAAATTCTCTGTTTAAATCTCTTCTTTTGTTCTTCGTTCCAAAGTGAACAACTTCACATTCTCCCACATTATACTCCTTGAGAGAACTTTTGCCCACTCACCTAACCTATTAATATCTCTCTGTAAATTTTTTATCCTCCTCACTACTTGCCCTCCCACCTACTTCTGTGTAGTTTTATTTCTTACACTCTTATGCAGGAAAAGTGGTCCAAATATGGATATTAAGGGAAGTTAAAGATAGTGTTGGATCAAAGCTTGTCATGTTGCCAAACAAAAGCGCTATGGTTGAGGATTGGGAACGTTTCAGAGTTCAGCATATTGAGGATTAAAAAACTGACAATGAAACAGAAAGTAGAATATGAGAGTTGACTAGTAAGATAACTTCTGGGAAATATGAAGTCTAAAGTGCAAGAGGAGCTCAAAGAAGTATTGTATAAATTAATGAGACTGTCTTGGAGAAATTAATGAGACTGAAAGGTGATCAATCCTAGAGTTTTGACAGAGGTGGTTATGGAAATAACGGATCTTCCAATATTCTAGACTGGTTCCCTCGAATTGAAAGATAGTGAATGCAATTCCACTGTTTAAGAAAGGAAGTAGAATAATAGGAAACTCCAAGCATTCAGTCTGATGTCGTTAGTAGGGAAAAATGCTGGAATCTATCAAGAAGAAAGTGGTAACCAGGAACTTAGAGGACTGGGCAGAGTCAACATAGATTATTGAAAGGCCAACCATGTTTGACAAATCTGTTAAAAGTTTTTTTTGAGGTTATGCCGGCAGAATAAATAAAGGCAAACTAGTTGAAACGTGTATTAGATATTTCAAATGGTATGAAGGTGCCACTCAAGAGAAGATTAAAGAAATTAGTGCACACCGTTGGGGTTAATATACTGACTTGGACTGAGGATTTGTTAATGGATAAAGAGTAGAAAAAAATGAATCAACTTCAGGTTGGAATGCCATAACATAGGAACTGACGTTGGAGTTCCAGCTGTTCAAAATCTTTATCAATGATTTGGATGATGGGATCAAGTGTAATATATTCAAGTTTGTTGATGATGCAAAGCTAGGTGGCAATGTAGGTTAATGAAGAGAATGCAAAGAGGCTTCAGGGAGACATAGAGAAGTTAAATGAATAGGTAAGGACTTGGCAGATGGAATATAATGTGGAAAATGATGAGGCCATCCACCTTGATAGAAATAAAATTTAAAAGCAGAGACTTTTTATATGGTGAGAAATTGAAAGACATAGGTGTTCAGAGGGACACCTTGTATATATATCACTAAAAGTGAACATTCAGCTATGATATGCAATTATGAACAAAAACAGTACATAGGCCTTTATTGCAAGAAGATTTGAGAAGGTCAATAGAGGCAAGATGCTCTGTTATGTAGGTGAGACGACATTTGGAATATTGTGTATAAATCTGGTCTTCCTTCCTTAAGAAAGATACACGTAATCAAAGGGATGCAGAAAAGTTTCACCAAATTGATTGTGGGTTTGTCAAGTGAGAAGTGATTCACCAGACTGCACCTTCACTTTCTAGAGTTTAGAAGAATGAGAAGTGATTTCATTCTTCAAATGAGCTTGTATAGCAATGACACCACTGTCGTTGGTAGAATCTCAGATGGTGACGAGGAGGTTACAGGAATAAGACAGATCGGCTGGTTGAGTGGTGTCGCAACAACAACCTCGCACTCAATGTCAGCAAGACCAAGGAACTGATTGTGGGCTTCAGGGAGGGGAAGTTGGGTGAACACATGCCAGTCCTCATTGAGGGGTCAGCAGTGGAAAGGGTGAGCAGCTCCAAGTTCCTGGGTGTCAACATCTCAGAGGATCTATCCTGGGCCCAACACATTGATGCAATCATGAAGAAGGCACGCCAGCATCTCTACTTCGTTAGGAGTTTGAGGAGATTTGGTATGTCACCAAAAGCTCTTACAAATTTCTACAGAGGTACAGTGGAGAACATTCTGACTGGTTGCATCACCACCTGGTATGGAGCTTCCAATGCACAGGATCACAAGAGGCTGAAGAGGGTTATAGACTCAGCCAGTTCCATCACGGGCACAACTCTCCCCACCATCAAGGACATCTTCAAGAGGAAGTGCCTCATGAAGGTGGCATCCATCATTAAGGACCCTCATCATCCGGGACATGCCCTCTTCTTACTACCATCGGGGAGGAGGTACAGAAGCCTGAAGACCCACACTCAATGATTTAGGAACAGCTTCTTCACCTCTGCCATCAGATTTCGGAACAGTCCATGAACCCATCGGTCCAAGAACTATTTCATTATTCCTATTTTTGTACTACTTATTTATTTTTGTAATTTATAGATTTTTATGTCTTTGCACTGTACTGCTGCTGCAAAACCACAAATTTCATGTCTTATGTCAGTGATAATAAATCCGATTCTGAGTAGAGTTTTTACTGCAGCACTTGGACATTAGCTGGCTTCAGCTAGTGCTGGAACACAGTTGATGCATCAGCCAACAGATGATACATGAGTAAGTGGTTATGTAAATATTGAAATTGAGCTGGACATAATCTTGATGCTGGAAAAGACTGTCTCCAGGCTCTGCACAAGTGCTGTGCGAGTTGAAAACTGGACTGGTAAGAACACACATGGAATATTTCATGCAGTTTTGGACTCCATATTTAAAGCATTGGAGGCAGTCACCAGTTTGATTCCTAGGATGAAGGAGTTGACATAGTAAGAAGGTCAAGAGGGTTGACAGCTTCAAGTTCCTCGGAGTGAACATCACCAATAGCCTGTCCTGGTTGAACCATGTAGACGCCAATGCCAAGAAAGCTCACCAGTGCCTCTACGTCCTCAGGAGGCTAAGGAAATTTGGCATGCCCCCTTTGACACTCACCAGCTTTTATCGATGCACCATAGAAAGCATCCTATCTAGATGCATCACAGTTTGGTATGGCAACTGGTCTGTCCAGGACCACAAGAAACTGCAGAAAGTTGTGGACACAGCCCAACACATCACAGAAACCAATCTCCCCTCCATGGACTCTGTCTATACCTCTCGCTGCCTTGGTGAAGCAGCCAGCATAATCAAAGATCCCACCCACCCAGGTCATTCTCTCTTCTCTCCTCTCCCATCAGGCAGCAGATACAGGAGCCTGAGGGCACATACCACCAGGCTCAAGGACAGCTTCTATCCCATGGTGATAAGACTATTGAATGGTTCTCTTCTACGACGAGATGGACTCTTGACCTCACAATCTACCTTGTTTGACCTTGCTCCTTATTTTCTACCTGCAATGCACTTCCCTGTAGTTGTGACACTTTACTATGTATTCTATTATTGTTTTTACCCTGTACTACCTCAATGCACTGTGTAGTGAATTGATCTGTGCGAATGGTGTGCAAGACAAGTTTTTCACTGTACCTCGGTACAAGTGAGAATAATAAAGTAATAAACCAATACCAATACCAAGAAAGGTTGCCAGGTGGGGTCTACACTTGTTGGAACTTAGAAGAATGAGAGGTGATCTTAGTGAAATGTACATGGTTCTAAGGGGTATTAACAGGGTGAATAATAAGAAAATGTTTTCGCTAGTGGAGAAACATGATCTGTGTTTTTCTTTAAAACTAGGGCACATGGTTTTTCTTTAGTTGTTCTTTAAAACTAGGGCACATAGTTTCAGAATAATGGGCCATTTATGATGGATATGAGGAGGAATTTCTTCTCTCAGTGAATCTTTTAAATTCCCTTCTCCAGAGAAGCAGAACGATTGAATATATTTAAGTCAGAGATTTAAACTACAAAGGAGTCAAGAGATATGGGGAGTGCGGGAAAGCGATGTTGAGGCCATGAATTGAATGATGGACCAGCTTAAGGGACTGATTGGACTACTCCTGCTCCTGCTTCTTTTGTTTCTATGTATGTTTCTCCCCTGTGATCCCTGAAGGTCATTGCTTACCATTTCCATTTTAGCATCTGCCTGGATGCCTCCCTTACACCCTGCAGGCAAAGAATGTCTCCTCTCCAACTCAGCACCAATGCCTTGTATGCTGCATCACAAAATCTGAGCATTCATTCTTGTGTTTAGCTGCACCTTCCAGAAAGCTGTGGAGACCTCTGGACTGGCAAGCACCACTAGGATTTCCTTTTATGAAATGCAGGATAGGCTAAGTAAGTGGTAGCTAGACTTAATGAGATGCTAGCCATTCACAATATTGAATCTCACTGTGATGAACTAAGATAACCAATAGAACAATTATCCCTGAAATCCTGATAATAAGGAGTCAATTCAAACTTCCAGCAAATTCTGGAATCGGTTGACCAGGCACAGATAAAATGTGCATCAGAATTAAATTAGTAGTTGGTTCATTATTGTCACATGTACTGAGATAAAGTGAAAAACTTTGTTTTGCATGCCATCCATACAGATCATTTCATCATATCAGAGGCAGTACAAGGGAAAACAATAATAGAATGCAGAATAAAGTGTTACAGTTACAGAGAAAGTGCAGTGTAGGCATATAATAAGATACAAGGCATAACAAGATAGATTGTGAGGTCAAGAGTCTATCTTATATTAGAGGACCGTTCAATAGTCTTATAACGGTGGGATAGAAGCTGTCCTTCTTGGTGGTGCATGCTTTCAGCCTTTTGTATCTTCTGCCCGATGGGAGGGAGGAGAAGAGAGAATGCCGGGGGTGGCTGGGGTCTTTGATTAGGCTGGCTGCTTTACTGAGGCAGTGAGAAGTGTAGACAAAGTCCATGGAGGGGAGGCTGGTTTCTGTGATGTGACAGAGGTCATCCAATTTCTGGTAAAATTCAATTTGGTCCCCAGCATCTCTTAAGGGATGTAAGGATATATGTGTGAAGCAGAGGAAGGCACTGACTATTGGGAGAGAGCAGGGCAGTGGTATTGCATTTTGACTGCCCTCACTAGGAGTAAATTTTGTACAGCAAATGGTCTCCTTTTTAGCTTCCATGCACTACTTAAGAGCAGTGTTGTCAGGGCACTGGAAGAATGTTGTCTAACCTCTCTATGGCAGTGAAATTATCAGTCACGGGTAGGAAGGAAATACAAAATGGACATAAAATAGAAGCAAATAAAATATTATACTCACTTAGCACCTCTCCTTTAATTTCTTTTGACATTGAAAAAGATCTTTACAGAAGGTTTTACAGCAGTATTAATATTAACTCAATTACTTTTTAAATTCATCTATAATGTGTAATCATGTGGAAAATATTGAACAGGGAAATATTAAAACTACAAACAAATTGATTTGAATTTCAAGGTCAATTGTGTATTGTTCTTATTGATCCATTAACGTTTTTAAAACGGACTGCAAAACAACATAGCATTGTTGGTTTAAAAAGAAACTACTTTCATTCCTGTATTGACAGGATTTTCAAACAACTTAGGTAAGGTTTTATTAGTAAATAGATAGATTACTTCCTGCAGCCATCTGTTAAATATTTGTTACAGTTATCAACCTTGAGCACTCAATTTTCCCATTTTACAAAAAAATTGCATAATTTCTACAAATTTTGGATCCTGAACCTTATAAACTAGAATTAAAGTAACGTTCATCATGTTACCTTAGAAGATACCTTTAAGAAGCTGACTATTTTAATGTTTAAAATTCTAATTAGCTATATAGAATTATGTGGCACAATCAGTATATTCATCACCTTGTCTCATCATTAGAGCATATTTAAGGTTTTGATGTATTGCTATCAATCAATATGCTTATTCCAAATGTCATAATCAACCTGGGAGGTCAGATCAGTAACATATATCCAGATTAACAGAATTTTTTCTTTCTGGAGTCATTGTGGAATTGTCTTATCTTGCTCCATCCCACTTTTTAACAATGGATTTATATCATAGATATTCACACTAATGTCAGTGAGTTCTAACTTAGAATAATATAGGACAATCTATTGATTGACCATCAAATAGCCTGATATAGTATTACATACCAGATAATTTTGATCCAAACTTCCTTGATGATGCAAGTATACTAATTGCCCAGACCTAATCAATTGGCAGGAACAGCATATGACTGACACATTTATAGCATATACCATAGATAGCACAAACATTTTTTTGTTCCAGCAACAACCATGTTCAATCCTGACTTCCAGTGTTGTCTGCATGGAATTGGCACTTTGTCCCTGTGACCGTGTGGGTTTCTCTTGGGTGTTCTGGATTCCTCCCACCTCCCAGAAATGTTCAAGTTGATAGGTTAATTGGCCACTGTAAATTGACTCTAGTGTGTAGATGAGTGGTAGAAAACAGGGGAGAATTGATGGGAATGTGGGTACAATAAAATAGGTTAGGGTAGGAGCAGTGTAAAAAGAAATGGGTACATGCTGATTGCCGTGGACAGCGGGTTTGCAATACATTAATTACTTTGGAGTATGTACACACATGCACAATATAAGCTTGTCTTCAGTACAATACTTCAGGGTATATAAACTTAAAAACAAACAGATTTATTTTTGTACTCATGTTACATTATAGTCCGTACCATATTAAATGTATAACTTCCACAATCTGGAAGAACAAGGACAGAAGACTCCAGCAATCCCTGCATTCTCTTCAAGTTATACATCCATCCTATCTATAACATATTTCACTCTTCCTTCATTCTTACTGTCGCTTAAGACCAACTAGGGATGAGCAATTATTGCCAGTCTTACTACTTATGCTTCACCCAGAAAATTGGAAAATGCTGTACGAAGGAAGTTCAATAGTTCAAATCAAAATATTCAAATTAAATCAAAAGGACAGAAACACTTTACAAGCCAGGCAATAACTGTGCTGAGAAAAATGGAATTAAAAAGCAATATGGAACAATAATGCAAAGGCAAAGTGGGAGGGATGAGAAAGGAAACAAAACATCAGTCTAAAAGAAAATCAAAAAAACTGGAAATCTGAAATAAAACCAGAAAATGTTGGAAATGATCAGCAGGTCAGGCAGCACCTGGTCTGAGACTCTTCATCATTGACTGTCACCGGCCCAATTGTGGAAGTTCTGATGAAGGGTCTTGAACTTGAGATGTTAATTTTATTTCTCTTTCCATAGATGCTGAATGACTTGTTGGATGCTCCCAACATGTTCTATCTGTCTGAAGGAGCTGTAAATAGGTAAGTAGTTTTACTGGGGTGGAAATTACTTTTCTAAACCTTAATGATGTTAAACAGTTCCCAATCCTGTTGGTAAAAGTTGCAACGACATTTAAGAACTTCAATTTATTTGTTCACAGAGCAGTATTGTTGGTTTTCCCTGTATAATACTGAGCTGAAACTGACTTTGCCAATACAAACAAAAAATGGCCTTTGTTGTCCTCACAAAAATGTTCAACTCTGTTAACCATGAAAGACAGTAAAAAAAATCCTTCTCAAAGTTGGGTACCTTTAGAAATTCATCTTCATTCAATGTCAGCAATGTATAGAAATACAAGTCATAATTCTAAGCAACAGTTCTCCCATAGATTCAATCCTAGTGCTAAATAGGAGTAAGCAAGGCTGTGTCATCTCCCTAACCCTTTTCTCAATCTTTCTTGCAGCAATGAATGCACCTCACCTGCAGTAAGTTTCCCACTGGAGGGGAGATGATTCAGAAGACAAATGGGAAACTGTTCAAACTCTGATACATTCACTCTCGAACCAAACTCACCCCAACCTCTAACAAGCTGCAGTACACAGATTTTATTTGCGTGCACGTGCACTTGAAGGCTAAGCTGCAAGTTATCGTTGACTCTTTCACTGAAGCATACAAGAGAGTGGGCCTTATACCAAGCATGATAGCACTGTCAACAACATCAGTCTGCTGATGATAAAGAGTAGACTGATTTAGCAGTTATTAGCCTAATTAGCTTTTTTTTAAAATGAACAGTTGTACCTGGACAATTTTTTACATTGTTGGGTAGATTTGTGTTGTCATTTTACTGAAACATCTTGGTTAGAGGTGCAGCTAGTTCTGGAGTGCAGGTATTCAGTACTATAGCTGAGGTGATATCCAGTCCTATTGTTCTTGATAACAATGATGTGAATTAAATTGGCTTTGATGATGATAGGGAATTCAGGATGAGGCAAGATGGATCTTCCACACAGTATTTCTAACTAAACATGATTGCAAATGCTTTATTCTTGTCTTTAGCACTCACATGCTGGATCCTACCATCATTTAGTTTGAGGATGTTCTTGGAGCCGCCTCCTCCTATGAACTATCACTATTCACAACTAGATGTGACAGGAATACAGAAATTTGATCTGATCTGTTTTTGCTCCCAGCATGTCCTTCTGCAGTCCTTAATGAACCAGGGTTGATACCCATGCATGACAGGAATGGTAGAATGAGGAATAGGGCTGGTCATGAGGTTACAGATTGTGGCAGGTACGTTTCTGCCATTGCTGATGGTTCATTGCACTTCACTGATGAATCTAAGTAATTTAGCATTATGGTAGTGGAGGGTGACTTTGATGCAAGGATGGACTTTGTCTCCAAAAAGACTGTGTGGTTATCATTTCTAGTAATGCTGTCATGGACAGATACATCTGCCAAAGGTAGGTCAGTGTGGATGAGATCAATTAGGCTTATCCCTGTCTCAGTGAACCTCCTGATAATGAGGCCATCCTGGTGAGGACTTCCCTGCACACTGGCACTTTCAGTACCTTTAACTTCTGACCAGCTGTCCAATCCATTCACTCATTCAAGTTAAAATCCAGGCCAGTAAATCAGCTAAACTCTTAGCAAAGTTTATTGAACAATGTGGTTACTTTGGAGACTACTCATAAATCTTTGCAAGTAAGAATGTTTGTGAGATACAGAATACTGAAGTTTGTTTATATTCACTTATATAAACGGTTTTCAGGCTTTTAAAGTAAAGATATACCTGCTCACATTTGATAAAGTACACTTTCCCTCCGCAATCCCTCTCCACCACATAAACATCTGATGATCTCATGAGCTATACCTTTTAAGAAGTTAATAAGTTAAGGCAGTTCTTTGGATTATTTGCAGGCCCATTGACCATGTCAATCTGAGTTTGTCTAACCTTGTTTAAGAAATGTTAGCAAATACTGCATGCTGTATTGACAAAAAAGTTAAATAGGAATAAATACTGTCTGGTAAATGTACAATTTTCAGTAGATATACGCATTCAGTACTTTGTAAGGTTCTGTTTTAACGTGCAAGTAACATCCCACGTTGATCATTTTAAGATAAGCTTAAAATGGAAAATGCTAGAAATACTCAGCAGGTCAGGCAGCATCAGTAGAGAGAGAAACAGATAACATTTTAGGTTAGGGAGCTTTCATCAGAAAGGTCCCGGACCTGAAATATTAACAGTTTCTCCTTTCCTAGATGCTGACTCCCCTGTTGGGTGCTTCTAGTATCTTCTCTTTGGGTCCCAGTCTTCAAACATTAACGGTTTCTTCTTCCACAGATGTTGCCTGATCTGCAGAGTATTTCCAGCATCTTCTGTTTTTAAATTAACATGTAGCACCTCAGAACATTGAAATCAGCATCCACGCTGCCAATACATTATAATTGCTTTATTTACCAACTATAAAATCACTTCAGGAAATCACTGCAGCTACTCCAACAACATTGCTACTACTAGGATAAAAAAGAGCTACACAGTGGGAATACATCAGCTTAGAAACCAAATTGTGAATGAAGGCAGGCATACACCAGCAGGTCTCAAATTTTAGCCTTTGGATGCATTGCCTTGTGAACAAGTCAACATGGAAAGAGTCAAGGGCATAGGCTTTCCAGGCTAGAGTCTTTCCCTCCACCATCCTTCTGTTTTTGTGCAGGGTACATTGTACGTGGCTCCACTCTTCTTGTTTCTGGACATGGAGACTCTGTGGGATTTTTTTTGGTTGGAAATAGACGCTTCACCTATGCAATGTTCAGATCACTCAAATTTTTGCAGTTCTGCATGCTTGATTCCACTGAGTTCCAATTAACTATTTAACAAATCTGCAAGTAAATTATGATTTGTTTAAAAATAGCCCATTAACAAAAATGGCATTGCTTTCAAGTCCACAATATGCAGTAATTATATAGTATAAATCAACATGGGGTGGAAGGGGGGACATCAATTGATGACAGTATTGGGTTGTTTCTGTGATTGGAAGCCTGTAACCTGTCATGTACTGCAGGGATCAGTGCTGCACCCTGTCTGTTTGTTATATACAAACAGATTCTAATGTAGGACCTATGATCTGGATTCAGATGTACGACCTATGATTAGTCTGTTGGCAGATGACACAAGATTTGATGTTGTTGTTGATCATAAGGATGGTTGTCTTCAGTTATAGATGATATTGAACATTTGGTAAGATGAGCAGAGAAATGGCAGAATTTAATCCTGAAACATATGAAGCAATACATTCTGGAAGGACTAATAAGAATGCTAGGACCCTGGGAAGTTCTGAGGAACCGAGAGACCATGGTGTACGAGTCCTAAGATCCTTGAAGACAGCAGCATAGTTAGATAAGTTAGTTAAGAAGGGATATGTTATACTTGCCTTCATTAGCTAGGGAAAAGAATATAAGAGCAGGAACGTTATGGTACAATTATCTAAACCATTAGTTAGGCCACAGCTAGAGTACTGTAGGCACTTCCGTTTACCACATGAAAGGAAGGACACAATTGCACTTGAGATGATGTAGATGAAATTCAGCAGGATATTGCCTGGGATGTAACATTTCAGCAATGAGGAGAAACTGGATAGACTGCGTTTGTTTTCTTTGGAGCAGGGAAGGCAGGCGGATAACCTGACTGAGGTATACAAAATTATGAGGGGCAGAAATAGGGTGGACGGTGAGAAGTTTTTCCCCTTAGCAGAGATGACCAGAGGTCATAGGGTTAAGGTAATGGGTAGTAGATTTAGAGAAGATCTGAGGGAGAATCTTTTTCATCTCAGGGTAGTTGAAATCTGGAATGCTTTGCCTGAGGGGTGGAGGAAGCTGATACTCTCACAACATTTAAGAAGTGTTTAGATGAGCACTGGCATTGAAGGCTATGTACCAATGCTAGGAAATGGAAGTAGCATAGATAGGTAATTGATAGCCAGTACGGACATGGCGGGCTGAAGGCCTGTTTCCGTGTTGTTTGACTCCATGACCATTATGAGAGCACCATCATCTTATGATCTGCTATTGCTGAAGGACAATAACCACGTCATTTTCTTAGGGTAATAAAGGACGGGGAATAAAGGCAGCTTTGGCCAAGTTACTCTTCTACTGAGATCAAGTGGCTCAAGGATGTGCTGGCACACTAGAGGTACCTTCACTGTAAGGTGGCTCTCTATATATCAAAAATGATCCAATTTTTAGAATAGCATCATGGATCTTGATTGTCAGAGCCCAATATTGTGCAATGGAGACAAGCTGATAGAGAATCTTTTCTGTCCGGTCATATAGTTTGAGGCATATCTTTTCATTGAGATAAGTGAGGGAGTCAATGAATGCTTAGAACTCAGTCCCTGACTGTGTACACAGGCAGGCGTTCTCGATGTTCTATTAATCGATGACTGTGGTTGCGTCTATCTTATCTCTGGAGTAGAGGTGATGAATATTGAACAATCCAACAGATTAACTCCACTCCAGGTGGGCACATGTTGAAGATGATATGCAGTACTGCTGCTAAGAAGACTGAGAAGACATTAGAGTGATGGTACAGCTTTGCTTGACCCTAGAATGCACTGAGACCTCCCCTGATGCTACAGTCATTAGCTTGGAAGGGAAAAAAAAACATTTGTCTTTATTGTTTAATTCTGAAAAGTAGTAAAAATCAATTTGTATCTCAAGGGCTTTAAAATGTAAGTACTTTTTTGAAAAAAGAAACACTGTTAAAAATAGTTTTAATAAAGGTATTGATTATTACTCCAGGATATAACTATATTGGGCTGTGTTCTTATTCCAGCTTTAACATACTATACAGTAGAGCAGATATGGTCTTGGCGGCAGCCACAAATACAAAGAAAATGGAAGAGGAACTGAAAAAAATAACAACTTTGAAATCAAAAAGATCAGTAGATAGTACTTTAGAAAATCTGAACAATTCATGCAAAATGATGATAAGTACCTACAACAGCAAAGAAGTCTGGAAAGCATCTTTCCAGATGTTCTTAATTGCAAAACCTGTCATATCAAGTGCAAATGCAAAAGCTCAATTTTCCAATGATGAGCCAGAGTTCCAGATCTGTGTATATCTGGATGAATTTCTGAGAGCGGTGAATATATAAAAAACATCTCCTTCTTTAGACTAATGCATGTTTTAAACATGAGGTTTTAATTTATTTTCCTGATATTAACTTTATCATCGTTTCCATTTGAGATAACTAGATAACCTTTGTTTATGGAAGTGTAAACTTTCTAATTAAAATATTAACAGAAGTCATAAGATCTAAAGCTATAATCATTTTTAATGCATGCTATCATTTCAAATAAATTAAACTGATTGTAAAACATTTCTCATGCTCAATGCATTCATAATGTGTGCCAGTTTTTTTAAAGAAAGATACAGGAAGCATACATGAAACCTGTAACGAATGCCAAAAGAGACAAAATAAGGAGCAGACCATTTGAATTGCTTTGTGTTATTCCTAAGTGAAACAAATATTCTGTGTATATATATTTCTCTGCCAATAAAATGGCACACCATTGAAGCTAGCCAAAAATGGGAATAGTCACCCCTCAATAACACTGGCTTCCCAAGTAACTTAAAACACTCAATATTATTGGGTAATCTTAAAGCTAACCGACAAACATATTTTGATGAAATTATGCTCCAATATGGATTTTAAAGAAACCATGGCTTCACTTTGAAATTAGCTTGGAAGAATTTGGTTTACCCTTATCAATGGAGCCTATTCAACTGTAATTAAAGAACTGCAACAATGTAAAATATCACAAATTACATAATATTTGGACTTTATCTTTAGAACATATACTGGGGTGTTTTACAGAAAACTGGTACCTTTCAAAACTTTAGACTCCATCTGTCAAAGGTTGTTGGTAATTTGAAATAAAAACAAAAAAACTTGAAAAACACAGGGGTCAGAGAGTAGCTATGGAGATGGAAGCAATTAGTGTTTCATAAGTATAACATCATCTGAACTTCTGTTACAATGAAATCAGTGAGAAACACTAACTTATTATCTCTCCACAAATGCTGGCTTCATGCTATTTCCAGCACTGTTTATTTTTATTATTAATACAAGTGAAGAGCATGGATAGATTTAACTGGAAACAGTTTCTGAAGTATTCTTTTATTTCAATTCATACCAGACAGCTTCCTAATGAAGTTACACTCTTCCCTTTCTACTGGCAGCTTCATATAAAATGGAGCTAAAACATAATACTTAACTGTAGTTTTAGTAAGATTTCATATAGATATACCATCATATCTCAGCTTTAAAATTCTACATCTCTTGTTACAAAACCCTCTGTTCCATTAGCTGTTTTTATGACATGCATTTGAGGTAGAGTTTTTCATAGCTTAAGAAAACTTGAATTCCTCAAATCGTTGTGCTGTTCCATATTACCCAACTTTTTCATTGAAGTGTAATAGCTATTCTTTTCAGAAATCTTTTGTTACCCTTACATTTGCTGCTAACTGCCACTTATTTATAATAAACTGTGAAAATATCAACAATATTTAAGGGGTTAACTAGCATATGACCAGGGGACTTGCTAGTCTTTAGTCCCATCAGGAACGCCTGATACCTTTTCCCAAGTTACACTGTTTTTTTTTAATTCCCCTTCTCATTTGCCCCTGGATTTTCAAATATTACTGGAATTTTATTGCGCCTTCTATCATGAGTACAGACTTCCCTTTTTCAATTCCCCAGATGTTCTCTAAGTGATCAAAATTTATATTAGTTATTCTTCCTATATACATAGTCATACAAGCTCTTTCTGTCTATTTTCATATTTCTTGCTAGCTTACTTCATAATCTATCTTCTCCCTCTATTTTGTTAGTCATCCTTTTCCAGTTTTAAAATGTTACCAGTTTTCTGGCCTCCAACTAATCTCTGAACCATTCCATGTATTTACTTTCAATTTGATACCATGGATGGATTATCCTCCTCAAAGAGCCTTAATTTTCCAGTTGAGTATATCTTTGGTAGGAATTTAATATCTATCTACTTTTTATGAATGTAGTGGACATTCAGGTAAAAGGCCCCAATGCTGTCTCTATTTGCTGCACAAGTTCCTTTGAGCAGTGTCCTAGGTTTAACCACCTTCATCAAAAATCTGCTCTGTATCATAATGTCAGAAGTGATTATTCACAATGTTCAGTAACATTTACAACACCTCAGATAATGAAGCAGTTGACTCCTACTTTCAGCAAAATATGTGCAATATTCAAAGCTGGTTTGATAAGTACTATAATACTTCTGTTACATAGGTGCCAGGGATCTATCATCTACAACTACGGTGCTTAACCACCATTATTTTACATTTGACAGCCATACTGTCAGTAGTAGCTAGCAATACTCTCATAGTCATAGAATCAGATACTATTATAGCATTACCTTCAGCAAATTCCCCAAGATGAATAATGTGTAGGTCATTATTGACCAGAAATTTAACTGAGGCAGCTACAAAGTACAAAAGCTACAAGAAAAAGGTCAGAGGCTGATTATTCTAGTGAGCGACGTAAGATAGAGTAGCACAGAAACAGGCCCACTGGCTCAGCTTGTCCATGCTGACCAAGATGCCTCTCTACGCTAATCCCATTTGCCTGCATTTGCCCCAAATCCCTCTAAACCTTATCCATGTACCTGTTCAAGTGTCTTTTAAACATCATAACTGTACCTGCCTCTACCACCTCCTCTGGCAGTTCATTCCATATACACCTCATCCTCTGTGTGATAAACTTGCCCCTCAGATCCCATTTAAATCTTTCCCCTCTCACCTTAAACCTATGCCCTCTTGTTTTAGACTCTCCTATCCTCGGAAAAAGGCTGTGACTATCTACCCTATTTATGCCCCTCATAATTTTATAAACCTCTATAAAGTTACCTCTCAGCTATCACTGCTCCAGAGAAAACAGTCCTAGCCTATCCAATCTCTCCTTTTGACTCAAGCTATCCAGTCCAGGCAACATTCCCGTGAATCTTTTCTACACCCTCACAATTCCTTAATCACATCCTTCCTATAATGTGGCGACCAGAACTGCACACAATACTCCAAGTGTGGCCTAATCAATGATTTGCACAACAGTGATATGACATCCTATTTAACTCTTGACTTCCCAAATCCTTTTCACCATTACCAAAGCATAAGTCAGGAGACTGATGTAATACTCCTCACAAGCCAAAGAAAACCACTTGATTGTTACCCCATCCACTCCATTAAAAATTTACACCATTTTCTATTGACACACTGTGGCTGTGGTGATTATAATTTATACAATGCATGAGAAGCATTCACTGAGGCTTCTTTATGAGAACTTTGCAAACCTCTGATTTCTATCACCAAGAGGAGCAGACTTCCGGGTACATGGGTATGCCACCACTTCAAAGATCCTTCATGGTTGCACAAATTTACTATTTAGAAGCAGGAGTAGGCTATTCGGTCCTTCAAACCTGCACCACCATTTAACAAGAATCACACAAGATTCCACATTTTCCCATATTGTATCCCATTTGCCAGTTCTCTGCTCATTCACTTAACCTATCTAGCCCTTTTAATATCCTCTTCATAACTTATTCCCTACCCATTTTTTGTATCACCAACTAATTTAGCAATCATACCTTCATCTAAGCCATTTATATAAATTGTGAAAAGTTGTCCTTGGCATCATTCCCATGGCACACCACTCATTACATCTTGTCAAGCAGAAAGTGACCCATTTCTGCCTACTGTTTCTTGTTAGCCAGCCAATTTTCCATTCAATGTATTAACTCTACATCATGAGCTTTTATTTTCTGCAATAACCTTTGATGCAGTACCAAATCAAATACCTTTAGGAAAAAAATCCTACATCCCCTTAACCTAACTACACTCCTCTGGAGAACTTTCATTATGCAGACAACAGCGATTTAAGGCAACAATTCAGGACCTTCCGGGAAACTTAAAGGTCCTGTATTGTTGTCTTAAATAGCTGGAAGGGCAGAAATTCAAGTCTTGTCAGTGATCCTCATATCTCATGAATAAAGAAATATCTCCTATAAAAGATTATTCTAACAGATTAATTGAGGAGTTTTTGGCCACAGAGCAGACAAATTGGGTGTAGTTAAAGATCAATAAATACAATAATACCTGTAGCTGTCTCCTAGGTTTGGCAAATATATCAAAGCATAAATGTATATCTTCAGATGATCCTCTCGTATCTCATTAAAACTGGATTTCTATTCATAATGGTCAATTACAGCACAGTTTGTTTAGTGAATGATCTTATTAATCTTGCCATACAGATTTTTTTCACTGCTTTTTAAAATGAGCCTTTAGTCATGATAGAAGTCAGTTGGCAAAGCAATCACATAATTTTTTAAAATAAATTTCGACACATTTTGGAAATATTGTGTCTAGGGTGTTGACCAATTTTTAATTTACTCCAATTTTAATTTTTTTTTTTGCCAGAGAGCCTAATTTGAATAATCAGGATGATTTGAAAGACTCGGGACAAGGTGTCCTTACCACCCAAAAGTGACCTACTGAAGTTTCCTTTCAGGAGTCTAAGTAAGAATGTACACCTTTGGACACAAGAGTGTACACCTAAGTGGGAGTGTACTCCTTTTAGGAGTCTAAGTAAGGTCACATGCAAAGTTATTTCAACCTCATCTTGGAAGGGATAGAGAGAAATTCTGATTACTCATTCTTTGCATTTTTCCACAGGAATTGGAAGAATCAACAAGAAATTGTATCAGTTATAGACAATTCTCAAGAGTTCCTTGAGATTGGCCATGTATGGACCAGAATCATTGATAGTTCTTCAGATTTTTGTCACATGTTCTGCAGGAAATTCCCACTAAATATAAAGGTAAATATACTTTTAAAAATCTTTTTATCATGTTCAGACTCTTCCCACCATGCCATTCGCCATTGTTTTTTTTAAATTATTTCTTCTGTTTCTCCACCCCATCTCTCCTTGCTTAAAACATGTGGGTTTTCTCACATTTCCACTAATGATGAAAAGTCCTTGGCCTGAAATGTTGAGTCTATTTCTCTCCCACGGATGCTGCCTGACCTGCTGAGTGCTTCCGGCAATTTCTGTTTTGTGTTTCAGGAGTCTGGCATCAGTAATGAAAACATTGTTGTAGATTAAAGCCAACTGAATGTAATTAGGACCTCTATGTTCAGAGGGTTTGTCTGCAAGAGCATGATGATGTTAATTCACTTAACTTGTTCGTGGCAAATTTTGCAGAGGCAGCATTGGTGGTCCAGTGTTCTGAGGTGGCTACTAGAAATAGTCCATTTCTCATAAACGTACAGGAGGGTAGAAATCACCTCTGCCCCAAAGGCCAAAGCTTTCTACCTGGTTGTGGTCTTGATTTTCCAATGCATGTTTCATTAGATGGTTAAGACTTTGCTGGTGCACTTAAAGAGATGGTGAATTCCATGATTAATTCCATGGATTAATTTAATGGATTAATTCCATGATCCATTGAGAGGTGGCTCCCAATATAAGGAGTTTCAGTTCATGTTTTCTAGTGTCTTATTGTGAACCTTTTTCATTGCAATGCTGCCCCCCACCTCCAATTAGCTTCCTGCTGGAGTGTGGCTAATCAACCTACATCACCTCCACTCCAGAACAAAGGTCACCCAACTGCACTCATTGGGCTGCATTAACACAGATGATGTTTGCATGTGCACATGTTCAGAGGCTAAGTAGCAAGACATTGTTGACGTGCTTACTAAAGCATATGAGACAATGTACCCTACACTTAACATCCAGAAAACAAAGCTCCTCTGTGAACCTGCTAGTGAATATTCTGTGGACAAAAGACTATCTGTTTACTCTTGATTAATCATCAATATCACAAACCAGACTCTGGTGAAGATCATGATTTAAACTTGTCCTGAGAAGAAAAGTTCTCAGCTGTGACCACAGCTACAGATTAAGCTCTTATCAGGAATTATTGACCTAAATAATCTTGTAGTGATGGCATAAAATTGAAGCCATTGAGTGGATTCCCATACTCAGCATATTATGCTGCTGTTCACACAGGCTGCTATTCATATAAGCACACACAAGAATGCTCCCGGTTTAAGTAAATGAATAGTAAACAACATGATATCCGGGTAGCTCGAAAATGGTGCAATTGTAAGAGGTTGGTTCTTGACTGTGGTTCCGCTGTCAGCTCTAATGTTACTGCACAACCCAGTAATTTGCTATTGCTCTAAATCTTCTAGTCATTTGTGCCACGAAAAGAATTATACTCAGAAAAAAAATCCCCTGGTTATGAGTCGAGTTATACTGAATGCCAGAGATAGAGTAGGGTGACATGCATCCCGTTTTTAACGGGACAGTCCCATATTTAAGTCATGTCATGGGATGCCTGATTTTTTTCGTGAGAAGTTGCCCTCCCTTTTCCTAATTTTATTTGCATTTCACGATAAAGCGTAGTTCAATTTTGCCATATGACAATGTTTCTGAAACCAAATTTATAGCGAGTATTAGTATAAGGAAGCCACGTTAAAAAAAAGTCGCTCGCACATTATCAGCGGTCAAATTTAAGACGTTCAGTAGTGACCACCCACACACTGAACATATGTATTGTCCTTGTACCCAGTTCAAAATGGTCTCCGTTATCTAGCTATGTGCAACTGCTTCTGCTTTAGCCATCCGCCCTTGGCCGGGAACAGCTTTACATCTCCAACACTGCGAATTGTGGCAGGAGCGGGACAGGCAGCTGGGAGTGAAAGCAGCAGCAGGTCCAAGTGTGCGGACGTGACAGGGTCTGGTATGGGGCCAAGTGTGTGAACCGAGTGTGATAGCAAGCTGGGAGCAAGGGGCGGGGCCGGCAGGAACATGACCGACAGCCGAGAGTAGGGCGGTGTGACTCTAGAACAGGCCAGACATGCAGATGAAACGTGGCCCAGAACAGGGCGAGGTTTGCGGGCATACTGGAGCTGGGAGCATGGGTACGCGTGTAGCCAGAGTGCGGTGGGAGTGGAGTCGCTTGAGCAGTTGTTCATCGGGATCGGATGTGCGGATGGTATGCATGTGGATATGCCGATGGTCAAGAACGAGACTTGGTGTGCAGCCAACAGCCAGGGCTAGAACTTGACTGGGTCTCGGAACGAGGAAGCCGAACATGACCGGGAATGTGGGCCTAAGCTTCAGTGGGCATTGTTGGGAAACAAAGACATCCAAAGCAGCCTTGCCACTTGCCAAACTAGAATTGTCACCTGCAGCTTAATGGACAAGAATTGCCCTTTTGGTGAAGGGGCAAATGCAAAAACAATAATCTCCCAATTGATGTATGATTGGAACACACGAAAAGTTTCTTTAAAGTGTTTTTTCAAGAAGTTGAGAAAAATGTGGTGGTGTCCTCAGATCTGGTAAAGGCAATTGAGTTCACACTGTGCAGACGTGATGTATGTGCAAGCAGCACAGCTCCGACAGAATGAGTCCTTTCAATATGTAGGGTCTCATCACCCGAAAAAGCAGGAATCATTGTTTCGACAATGACGACTATTTTGATTGTGAGGGTAAATTTTGACCTCGATTGCATAGCTTTCTTTGATAAACATTTGAAGAACGAAACAATTTTACAAATGATTGCATAAAAACAACCGACAGGAAGCATTACGTCGTAGCCACCAAAACAGCGGGAGGGTAGTAGCTCCTTGACTATATGACACTGATCATTAATGTTGTGACAGTTAAAGTAAGTTTTTGATGTTGGATGGAAGGTTTGTGTTTCATTTGTGATTTTCGACATTTAGGAAATATTTAGATGAGCACTTGAAACACGATGACATACAAGACTAGGAGGCGATGTTGGAAATTAGAATTAGTGTAGATGGCCAGTGCAGACCTGTTTCCGTGCTGCATGACTCTAATTTCTACTTTCGAGGGCATTCGTCATCCCATGGCACATGGGCACTCTGGCGCTGAGCGGGGATCTGTTCTGTGGGACCAATCAATTGCCCGAGATTAACGGCACTGCCAGCTCTGCCACAGCTAATGCTGCCAGTACCCAGGCCAGTTGAAGGTGATGGCCCAACTGTTGCAGGGTCAAAACTCCAGGGGAAGGTCTGGAGCATCTTTCCTCAGCACATTTCCAGTCCCCCCGAATTTAGTGGAATAGTGTCCACCTCACTGCATCATGTGCTTCAAATGCACGGCGTAAATACTCCTTTAAACTGAGTGTTTAGAGTAAGACCAAGGGCCAGCAGAGGGGGGGGGGGGGGGGGAAGGGTTGTTAAGTTGCCCTCCAATTGGAGGAAGCTGCATATTTTGATATCAACCAGCACTGGGTCTGGTCCACGTTTTTGCGGCGGCACATAATCGCCCAGGTCGCTTAAAATTCACTCACCCTGTTGCGGCAGAGACAGTAAAATCCTGCGGTTCGCTAAATTCCCCGCTTCCCGGGCCCGCCGCCGTCCGTTACCATGGCAGCCGGGCCGCCTGAACAAACAGCTGCTTCCGGTCATGTGATTTCTTCGCCCGGACTGGTTCGGGGATCGTTCTGTTCAGGCTGGGATCACAATATTGCAGCATTGTGGACCCTCGGGTACCAATTTAGATACGGTAACAGATGTGTGTCAGGTTAAATTGTGTATTATGAATATCATTGGACTATTTTATATTAGGTCTTATGAAAGACCAGGGCTCCCGGGGAGGAATATCCTGCAACATAGGAATGAAATTAAAACTTTCTCCACAAGCAATTAAATTTGGTGTGATGGAGTCCATGAAGTGTCAACTGCAAACCCACACATCTGCTCTGGGGGGGGGGGCGGAGATTTCTTATGACGAAGTGTTTTGCGCCAGTCTCTCCTCCCACACAAAAATTATGTTAAATCCTACAGTATGTTTTCAAGGTGGCTAGGTTTATAAATTTACATTGATAACAATCAACAAATTATTACTTTACAAATTCTTAACTGTATTTGTGGTTAAAGGAAAGGTATTATATGTGCCTTTTGAAAAAGTAATATTGCAGCAGAATATCTCAAGGTTTTCCACTGAGGGCTATTGGGCTCTATCAATGCTCCCACTAGTGCCATCAATGTCCTTTGGACCCTTAGTGTCTGTTTAACTGACCCTTTCCTGACCCCAAAATTATGTCCCTCTTCCCAGTAAGCTCCAAGTAACTGAGCCATCAACGTAAACCATCAATCTTCTCTCTGATTGACCTACTCGGATCCCCAAACCTATCAGACTCCCTATCTGTCCCTACCCCAACTCTCTAATATGCTCCACAGCAACTGGAGGTGGAAAAGAAAGGCCTATAAATTTTATTATGTACTGTTAGGTACATGATTGAATTTTCTCAAAAATCTTCATGGTAAATATAATCAGGTGTGTGTGAGGAAATTTGTAGTTTGTAAAGCAAAAAACAAACTGCTGGAAGAACTCAGCAGATCAAGCAGCATCTGTTGGAGGGAAAGGAATTGTCAGGTCAAGATCCTGCATCAGGACTGATTAGCATACCAATTTAGATAAACTAATGGATACCAATTGTACACTAGATTAATTTGTGTCAGATCCTAAGTGCTATGCATTTCACATGGAGGCCACCAGGCACTTAGTGCTTCAAAGGCACAAAATTCTTAGGCACAAAGTAAGCATTAACTGGAGAGTTGAGTCTTTTTTGCCAACTTTATTAGTGTGTTGACAGTGAGTCTGGCAACCCATCATTTTTCAGGACTTGGGCCACCTTTGAGTAGTGCTCATTCCCACTCTATTAATGTTCCCACTAGTGCCATCAATGTCCTTTGGACCCTTAGGGTGTGTTTAACTGACCCTTTCCTGACCCCAAAATTAAGTCCCCCTCTTCCCAGTAAGCCCCAAGTAACTAAGCCATCAATCTAAACCATCAATCTTCTCTCTGATTGACTGACTTGACCCCCAAACCTATCAGACTCTCTATCTGTCCCTTCCCCAACTCTCTAATCCACATCCACAGCCTAGCTAACTTTCTCTGATATATTCTTAATTCCAGAATTGCTGAACCAAAGACTTTGTTCAAAGTTTTTCAGACCTACTTTGTTACTCATAAAGACTAGGGCCTTGAGCACAATAGAATTTTGCTGGTGGAGGCCACACATAGTATTGATGTGAGCCCCCTTATTGTGCTGCTTTAAGGTGCCTTGTTAGGTTCCCTACAATACCTAGCACATAATCTAGATAGTGCCTGAAGCTTAATTTTCAAGTGCCCCTCATTCAGTACATTTCATAATGTATGAACTTGAGAGTGCTTCTGTTGGGAACCACCAATATGGTTTCAGGCACATTACTGTTCATTTGAGTAAAGCTTTGACTCATCCATAAAGAAAGCATGCAGATGAGGAATGGGAGGTTTAAGTGGGGTAGTGACTGTGGAAGTGAGAAAACAAATATTGAAAAAGTTGCATTGGCTACATATGGGAAGGTTCAAATGGAATCTTCAAGGGGGAACTTCTACAGGGATGAACCACAGAACAAAGATGATGGTTGACAAATGGAAGGGCCAAAGAGATTAAGGGGTAAATTACTGATTAGTAGCTAAACAGGAAATTACATGGGACTTTGTCCAGGGTGGTGTTCAGGGAGTCACCATGTAGCTAAAGTTACAATCATCACCATATTTTCAAAGATAATCCTTCCCTGTATTTCAATTTGGCAGTCATTGCAAAATCAGACTTGCCAGGATCTCTTAGAAATCCTCTGTACAATATTGAGAAGGAGTTCACTGTTTTCCTAGTTAGCACAGAGAGGAAATGCAAGAGTATAACTCAGTTTGTCTCTTTAGAAACACTCCTTGGTAGATTTACAGGAGGAAGGGCTATTAAGGAAAATGACAATTTTTGGTAACCAAAACCACAAACTGTTGAAACTGAGGATCAAGTATATGCATGCAGATAGCTGCCAGAATATATTAAAAGGGGAAACTTATTTTTAAATGTAGTCACCTATTCACAACATGTCCTGTTTATATTTTAATGTTGAATGTACTTATTTTTCAATTAGTGTAAAAGAATTAATATAAATAAAATGGTGGCCAATTGTATTTCCCCTCCTTAATACATTTTGTGTTCTACATTTCTGACAGCGTATTCCTTTGTGTCTGTCTTCCTTTATGAGAAAATGATGTAAAAATCCCTGGGGATAATTCTGAAATGAGCTCAAAGCATAGAAATTATGATCATTTTGACCAAAGGGAGAGCATATCTACTAAACTAGTGGGAAATGGGACCTGTTCAGTGAAGCCGACAGTTCTGTTTTCACCTAGCCTGATACCCTAAGACTCCAGGAACATTACTGTTTCAAGATATTGAGGAATGTGATCTACTGTTTGTATACTGTCTGTGCAGGATATAGCCTCTGATGAGCTGCTCCTTTGTCATAATCCCCTTGCTTTAATTCAGCTGCAGGTGGGTCAGCAGGAGACTGATGCTGAGGCTACATGGTTGCCTAGGTTTCTTCTCTTCTGGGTCCCAATGTATTTATGTAAAAGCAAAACCTATTCTCCTATTGTGGTGGGAAACCTTTAATTACATTAACCAAATAAGCAAGCCTAGAATTGTGGTTACTAAACAACAAGGTTAGCACGAATCTTCTTAATGTTTATTCCAAACATTAATAAGGGAAGAACCATTAGAACTCCTATAAACAAAAGTTCTCATAGATAGGAAAGCACTTGCAGATCTGTTGTATTTATAGCAAGATTAAGTTAACAGCACTTCAGCTCCCATCTAAAGCTGTTTTGATTTTGCGAGGGTTTCACGGACAAGTTTGAGAGAACTCAGGAACCCATGCACCTACAGTAGGTTTAAATCCCCAGAATGTAATTAAAGTAATTCTTAATGCTTGATTAATGTTTAATTAGGCTGATTCAGCCTTCCAAGCTCAACATTCAACAATTTCTTATAACGATTCTGATATTCTCACTTCGACCTCTGAGACCTATATTGTGCTTCATTACTTGCTCCCAAACCATCCTCTTTTTCCTTGCATAATCTTCCTTAATGTGATTTTGTTGGGAAAGTAGCTCTAAGGTCTGGATGTGGGAGCACTGGAGTGTTGAAAAGAGAAGAAGAATTATTGGATGTGGGAGCAAGAGAGAAGGAATCAGTAATCTCTCCCTCTAATACCTTCTGTTTTTTTCCTCTAACATTTCCTTGACTCTGTGCTTGCTTGAAACCTGGTATATGTCTAACTTTTTCCAGCAATTAACCAAGCTGCTGTGTATTTCTAGCACTCACTGCTTTTAATTCAGATTTCTACCATACACAGTACACTGCCACTTCTCTTGCAATAATGCCCACTTTGAAGAAGTTCTGCTTATTTCTCCAATGAGACTTCTAATTTATTTTGTTCACCCTCAATAGTTTCTGTTTCCCTTCTTGTTTTTATCTGTTCTCTCCATCCCCTTTCCCCTCTGCAATTTAAAACATGCTTGTTTTCCAGTTCCAATAAAAGGTCGTTAACCTGAAATGTTTAAACTGCTTCCCCCTCCACAGATGCTGTCTGACCTTCTGAGCATTTTTAGCATTTTCTGTATTTGTTCCAGAGTATCCAAATGCATTTTCTGTGAATAGAGGAGCTTCTTCTATCCTTTCTATGTGTCTGTTCAGTCATATGTTTATCCCAACATCCTACCTCCACTTCTACAAAACCCTGATGTACCTTCCTACGGACATCAAACATACTGATTCCTCCTCTCTTGCTCCTAAATCCGATAATTCTTCTCTTTTCAACACACCAGTGCTCCCACATCTAGACCTTAGAACTACCTTCCCAATAAAATCAACGTACATGGATTCCTCTCTCCCTGGTACTGCTGCATGTAGTTTCTGCGACTGTTCCATTTATTATCAAGTGCTGGAACAGTTCTGGCTTTTGAAAGCAGGGAAGAGATAAGACTAACCAGAGGACGATGGATCACTTAATTATAATGGTCATTGATTTATTGTTTCACCATAATTTTTTTCAACATAAAACGTATTCAAACCTACAAATATTACTAGCACTTCCAGGAAATATCATAAAAATACAATTGTCATTCTAAGTTTGGTAATATACCATAAGTAACACAAAATGACATGACCTTTCCTATATATTGCATGCAATGCCACGGGAGAAATGTTAGTGGTGTAGCTTTAAGTCATGTGTTTGGCCCTGTGTCTCTCAAATGCAGTTCACAGTGCCATGGTAACAATCTTTTTCTTAGAAAAAGACAATTTATTGACTAGGATCCTGCAATTTACAAAGTTTTATGATTTTCTTTTGATTTAACTCCTGAGGTGCAATTACTATAAAATGCCTACTAAGATCAGTACACCTAAGTGTACAAAGGTGCTGGATGTACATAGATAAACATTCCAATATGTTCCAGATCGCAAACTGTTCATGGGCATGTCATAAGAAATCAGTTAACACATTAGATCAGGTATAATGTGTAAAGAAATGAGCCCATAGCTCATACAAGGCAAGTTAATTTTGAATAAAATGCACAAGTGTCTGTCAAAATATAATAAATAAACAGTAGATACTTTGAAGCTGTTGTCACTGTTATGTCTAGTCATTTTAACCCAGTATTTCAGTTGATTGCAGCAAATAAGGGAGGGATCCTGAGCTTTCTTGGAATTTTGTTTATTTGAGTTATGAATACTGTTTAAATGTGATAATTGACCAAACATTGATACCATTACCTTATAGGGTGAAAGGATCGAGATGCCATTTTCAGCACATACCTACAGCAATTTGTTAATTTATTTAAACTGCTTGTAATTCATTGTTATGCTTTCTTTAAATTGGTAAGAAAATGCCTAAGTTTTTTTTTGTTATTTTGTCATGTCATCCTGCTGAGGAAATTTCTCATCCCCTAAAATATTAATTTCTTGACAAACAGCTAGTCTCAGCGCAGTGTTGCAGCTAGTAGAGCCGCAGCCTCACAGTGCTAGAAACTTGGGTTCAATCCTGATCTTGGGTGCTGTCTGCATGAAGTTTGCCTGTTCTCACTGAGACTGCGAGGGTTTCTTGGTGATGTGGTCCCCACCCAAAGGCGTGTGGGTTGGTCAGTTAAATAGCCACTGTAAATTTCCCGTAGTGTATAGGTGGATGGTAGAATCTTGGGGGGGGGGGGGGGGAATTAATGAGAATTTGGGGAGAATAGAAAAAATGGGATGAATGTAGAGTTAGTAAAAATGGGTGCTTGTTGGTCAGCATGGACTCGGTGGGCCAAAGGGCCTGTGTGATTCCATGACTTTATGATAACAAACCTACAAACATAAAAACGGACAGACAAAGACTGGCTGATTCATCTAACTCGTCTGATACAAGTATAATGCTTCCTACAGAGTTGCAGGAAAATTCTACTGTCAAAAGCTGAAATGAACATTCAAATAAAATGATAATATTCAATGTCAATGTCACCACATGCTCTTATGGTCTTTTTCATTATTTCTTGAATTTACCTCCAGTTTAAATGACCTAGTTTCTAAGCACATGGACATACAGTCATTGTTAATAATAAACTTACACTTAATTAACAAAGGACCTATTCGTGTCTTCTATGTGCTTTATAGCATCCCAAAAAATATTCCAAGTCCACTTATAATGTTCATTGTTTCAGCATCACCTTCAATAACTTGTATACTTTGGCATTGCTAAATGACAGACCTACTGTAGCTGATTTATTGGCTTATGTTACCCATGATCCAAATTTAGTCCATTCATATGCTGTTACAGCTGAATATTTACAGTGACTCATTGGGAATTATACATTCAAAATCATGAAGTGAGTAATTTCAAGATTCAAAGGTATTGCACCTGCAGGTGCAGACTTAATTTTCTCAAAGAGCCTGAACCTAATGTTATGCAGCATCTCTTCAGAGCTCATGAGAATCCTAGGCACCAGCAATTGAGAAACCATCAAGTCATAGATTCACAGCACGGAAACAAGCTCTTTGGCTCAACATGTCCACGCCAACTATCAAACATCCACTTATGACAATCCAGCATTAATAGTTTTATTCTCCCCACATTCTCATTATCTTCCCCCAGATTCTACCACTCAACTACTTTCGAGGGGCAACTTACAGTAGCCAATTAACCTACCAACCTGCACCTCTTAAGGATGTGGGAAGAAACCAGAGCATCCAGAGGAAACCCACACAGTCACAGGCAGAACATACAATTTACATACAGACAGCACCCGAGGTCAGGATTGAACCCGGGTCTCTGGAGTTGTGAGGCAATGACTCTACTGACTATGCCAACTTTCCAAATCAAAGAGAAAAACAATCCTAAACAGGATTTTTAGGGGAAAAAAAAGCTGTAATGTGATAGATTTGTGATAGGTAATTGCAATGCTATTTAGCACTCAGTCACTGAGCAAGAGAACCACTTCTTCCTCCTTTCATTCCAAGAGAGGGAGATTACAGCCCAGACTAGCCATCTGAAAATCATTTCATCTCTGACTTTTTTTTTAAGCAAGCTCCCTGAAGGACTGTCTGTCTCTTCTCCAGACATCCAAATGGCCAGCTTTATGCTTTCAGAAACTAATAGTAACGTGGTTTATTTTCCTTTTTGCAACCATTATTTCCACCTTGTCTTTCTTTTAAACATTCTTTTTTCTATCACACAATCTTTCCCTGTACATTGCCCTCTTGCCTCTGACTCCCCATCTTGATTTTATGTTTCTCTTATCATGTAACTCTTCATAACCTGAAAAAAATATTGATTTTGCTCATTGATGTTCAACACCATCAGAAATGATTTTTTTAAAGAAAACTTGAAATGTATGCAACTATGGGAAAGTATTTGGGTAAATTGATTACTAGGGCACTAATGATTTGTTTTGCTGCTTTAGAAATAGTTTTAAGCACCCACAATGATGATAGGGAAGCTCATCTATTGTGGTTAAAATTGTATATTGATGTACCCGTCTTTGTGAATATCCATTTTATTTAAGTATAAGAGTCAAGAATTCATGTTGCATTGAGTACATAAGAGTCAAAAAGACATGTTGTAGCTAATAAAACTTTGGTTAGGCTGCATTTGGGATATTGTGTGCAATTCTGCTTGCTCAATTACAGGAAAGGTGTAGAGGCTTTGGAAAGGGTGCAGAAGAGTTTTACAAGGAAGCTGCCTGGATTAGAGTGTATCAGCTATAAGGAGAGGTTGGACAAACTTGAGTTGTTTTCTCTGGAGCATTGGACTCTGAGGAGGGACTTGATAGAAGTTTATAGGATTATGAGAGGCATAGTGTGTGAAATCATTCTTTTCTGTCTTAATGATCAAGGACTCTGGACACGAGCTTTGTAGACCAAAACTAGTTTAATCACAAAGACAAATGTGGGACAGAATGGATGGGAACAGACACACGCTCACCCACACGCAGGAGACCGCGAACAACAGAGGGGATCGCAACTAGTTTAGGATACACACACACAGTAATACACACAAGCACACAGTGACAATGTACAACATCAGGATATAGCCCTTCAATGCCTGACCCACACTAGCATTGGCTCTAATACTACCCGGAGTCTGAGTGGAATGCTCCCAGACCATGTGGTGATGCAATCTTACCAGTGATCTTTACAGCATTGTCTCACTACTCCTGGGGTCGTCAAAAGAGGAAGGGCTAGGGGATACAGCCCTTTTTATGGTGCTAGGAGGCTGGGTGGAGCCTCACTGTTGTGATTTAAATGAGCCAATGGTGTGGGGGGGGGTCAAAGACAAAGGTTCCTGCCACAGCCAATGGTCAGGCAGGTTCAGAGACAAAGGGTACTAGTCAGGCAAGTTCAGAGGCAAAAGGTACTCTCACACCTGAGGGGTGGGTGGAGCCGCACCTTGATTGACTGTAGTATCACTTCCGATCAGAGGAACAATGCTGTCCTCCGATCAGTGTCGTTACTGTCACGTGACAGCCATGTGGATTTCTCACAACACATAGATAGGGTAGACAGAATCTTTTTCCCAGGGTAGAAATGTCAAGTACTAGAGGATATGCATTCAGGTTGAAGGGGAAAAAGTTTATAAGAAATATGCAGGGCATATTTTAGACAGAGAGTGGTAGGTGCCTGGAACAGACTGCCGGGGTGGTGGTGGAAGCAGATATGATGGCTGTTAGGTAGACACATGAATGTACAGGGAATGAAGGGATATGCATCACGTACAGGCAAAAGAGAATTAGTTTAATTTTGCATCATGTTCGGCACAGCCATTGTGGGCTGAAGGGCCTGTTCCTGTGCTGTGCTGTTCTACGTTCTTAATAGTAAGTGGCACACAATCAAATGTAATACAATGAATTTGTACAGTTGACACACCACCCTAAAAGTCTTATCTTCTGTGATGATATCAGCTGAACTGTCTAGGTGATGTTGCTTGTAGCTTGTTGCTGCAGGAAAAGTATTTGTTACACCAATTTAATCTGCAAAACGAAATCACTTGTGTTCTATGGCCCATTGTCCGTCTACCACAGAACTGGGTCGTTATTCAGGCAGCACGGAGTTTGACAAGGAGAGGAACTTGTAGAAGAATTGATGTGCCTGTGGCTCCTGTCTTTCTAGGGGACTGAGGCCGTCGTTTAGGCAACTCTAATATGCACTATTACAAACCTGTGAATTTTGGGCAGTTGACGGGAGCAGCAGAAGCACACATTCCATGGGTGAGGCACCATGGAGGAGACTCACAGACCCACGTTGCGAATGCTTTTATTGATGTTACACATAAATGTCGGAAGCAATCTCCAGTATCATTATATCAAACAGACTTAAAACACAGATTTCACCTTTACGAATCTTTGGATTGATTATAAATAAAACAAATTGAAATGTTGTACCCCTTATTGTCATAGTAACTCACCGATAACGCAACTCAAAACAAGCAGCGCTAATATTATTTAAAAACCTAAACAAATTACAATTCCACTGCACATTACAGAGATTAAAATGCAAATGCTTGTAAGCATGTTACAGCAATTCATCACGAGTTTCATCTAACAAGGACCGATAAACTGAAACAATTGGGTTTGCCCTGGACAGGGTTCCTCCTCCTTCTCCTTCTGTTCATTGCTGCCGAATAAAGGATAATAAAATATCGGCAAATCACGCAAACACCGACGGCCAGAGCAACTGCCAAAACAAAAGATCATCTCGGCGAGAGAGCTTCAGTCTTCGTCGTGTTGGCAGCTTTCGCAAGAGGTCGCACATCATCAGCGTTCGGTTTGCTTAAACGGGACTTTCAAACTGAGAGTGGGTGGGAGGCGTTTTACATGCATTTATTTTTTTCTTCAGCTGGAACATTTCATTATTTGCGTGTGTTGGTCCTCTAACTGTGTAATCTGTGACTTCACCGTATCGCCGATACCATCTACAAATGTCACGTCTTGGGGCATAAATCTTGTTAGCTGTAGTCATCGAATTGAGATCAGCGGCAGGAGGAAACATTTACAAACAAAATAACAGAGGAGGCTGAAAGAACTCAGCAGGTCCAGCAGCATCTGTGGAGGCAAAAGGTCGAGATCCTGCATCAGGACTTTTCCGGCATCAGAAGTTTACAACCCAGTTCTTCTTGCAAGAAAGGGTTTCACGTCAAAGATCGACAAACGGAGGGTTGTGTTTTCTTTGAATGGTAAAGTGATTGTTTCTTTTTATTTCTGATTAAAACTGTCATTTTCATTGGTAAGATTAACCAACCCCACACCATTTATTTCAATTATAGACAGGGCGGCAGAAATCCAAGGAGCACATCTTCTGGAACGTGTCCACACTATGAAGATCCTTCTCATTTTAATGTGCATGGACACCATCGTTACAGTAAGCAAATCGTTTAGTTCTGGATTTTGAAGAATATTGTATACGAATGTTTTCATTAACTTATTTGCATGAGTAGAAGTTCATATAAGAGAAAAAAAAATTGATTTAGGTTGCGAGGATGTGTCCCCGACTTGAAAGCGGTATCTCCTTCTACAGATGCTGCGTGACTGGGTGGTTGCTTCCAGCATTCCTGTCTTTGTTAACCTAATCTAAGTGCGCCAAAACCGATGTTAGCGAAGTGCTAAGAACAATAAATTATGTGTAATACCTTCAGCATCGAACGATCGTCTGTATGCTCATCTGTCGTAATATTCATTCCAACTGTTGCTCTGGCCCAGGCCATTTCAATTTACTTCGGTCACGAGTCTACTATACTGTGTTACTGGTGAATACGCACACATTTCACATGGAATTTCAAATGGGAGAATTGTCTGTCATTGGCTGTATTCGTTATATATTTGCTACGTTAATTAAAGGCTCTATCAGTGACTTTTATTTTCAATTTTCTTCAGGTGAAAAACAACCCAATAGACTGTGATCTACCGGATATTCTACGGACAGAGAAGGAACATTGCCTTGAAACATTGTCAAACAATAAAATGGATTCGGAAATGCAGGAGTTTGAAGCAGGTAAGAATACACCACTAGAATGGAACAGGTGATATTCGTTGTGGCAGTTCAATAAAATACTGGATTAAGATTGTGGTTTCCAATGTACAATTCTCATGAAATATTTTCTAATGTTCAAAAGAATTTAATTTTTCATTTTCCGAAATATGCCAGAACACAATGTATCTCTTTCAACTGTACTGGAACCAAATAACAAAAGAATGTAATACATGCATGAATAATTTTTCATTACATTTCATTAAAACTGAAATTGAAATGCTGTGATATTCGCACACAAACGTGTAGATTTGTCTGTTATTTTAGGATAAACATTAACCTGAATATTTCAACCTATTAACAATTTGATTCAAAGTTCCAGTGGATTTAGGTGCTGGTATCCTATGGCATACCTCCAGCTTCATAATTCTTCACAAGATGTCAGAGGTAAAATAAACAGAATATATGGTAAAACCCATCAGTATGTTGTTCATATCTCACTGTGGTTTTGGATAGAGACATAGATCAAAAAGATACATGTTCTGCTATAAATCTCTATTTTTTAAGGAACAAATCTCAAGTAATTAGATTAAATATTGTTTTAAATTATGAGTATGATTTTATGAGAATTATATGTACATGTGACTAATAAAGATCTTCTTATCTTAGTGTCAATTCTAGTATGGCTCAGATTACCAAAGCAACATAACACTTACTGTAGTTAATTAATAACATATTATACAATAAAATTAGTCAATAAGTTATAATTGGGCAAATTAAAAAATTACAGTAAAACAATGTAAGTACATGACTGAATGGTGATGATTTTCAATTTTAAAAGTGGAATTGGAAATACAGATTTATTTAATTAGTAACAGAGGCAGCTATCTTTTCACATTTCATTCATTTTATTAAAAGCATCTGTTTTATTAAAAAACAGTTACAAAATGACTTGAGGTTTTTCAGATAGTATTTTATTTTAAAATGTGAATGATTTATTTGGTCTGACTCAATGGCATTTTTTTTCATGTGATGACGTTTTGTGTTTGAACTGTACACTAGGATTTCTGCATAATCAACATGGCAGTGCAGTCACTTTCTAATCAGACATTAGACAGAAACCTAGCCAAGTGAACATTAAAAACTAAAGCCTTGTAGTATAAGTAAATCAATAATTTGATTCTGAAATTCTATAAAACTTGGTTAAATTTGCAAAACTGAAGGGGGAATGTAAATGAAAGTGGCAGCTCAGAAACCACAGAATGAGCTAAACAATGAAAGTGCCAAACAACGACAATGAAAAATGATACCGACAAGTGTAAAGTGTTTCATATAAGGAGGCAATGTGAACAGTAAAAGTATTTCCATAAATAGTTTTGAAGTAGTTAGAGTTGAAATTGAAGATTAATCAACAGTGGTCAATATATTCACCTACTGCAAAGCAGCAAACAAAGATAAAATTTCATTTATCTAGTATTTCTAACATGGTCAAGCACCCCAACCCACTTCACAAGGGACAAAGTTTGATATTGAACCAACTAAGGAAATAATAAAATTCCACTTATATGGTATTTCTAACATGGTCAAGCACCTCAACCCACTTCACAGGGAACAAAGTTCGATACTGAACCAACTAAGGAAATAATAGGACAGGCAGCTGTGATCAAATAGGTAGGAAGTTGAACTACAAAACACAAATTTTAATCAGACTATACAGTACACAGTTCTGACTGTACCTTGATTACTTTCTTCCAGTTCTACTTACCCAGAAATAAGTGAGGTATGGCAGTCCAGAAATGAGCCTTTCAGTTGATCCCACATTTCAAGGCTCAGGATTAAAAACAGTTACAGTGTTATTATCTTTGCAGCATCAAAAGGAAAAATTTGGAAGATCATGGTATGAAAGATAATTAGTGCCAGGAATGGAGGACTGTAGTTATAAGGAGAGAACGGATAGGCTAGGTTTATTCTCACTGGAACGTAGGAGGTCGAGGGGTGACCTATAGAGGTTTATAAGATTATGAGGGACATAGATAGGATAGATAGTCAGAATCTATCCTGAGTTTAGAACTCAAAGGCACAAGTTTAAGGTGATAGGGGAAAAATTTAAAGGAGATCTGAGTGGTAAGTTTTTCACACAGAGAGTGGTGAATATCTTGAATGAGCTGCTAGAGGAGGTGGTGGAGGCAGATACAGTTACAACATTTAAAAGACATTTAGACAGGCATCTGGCTAGGAAAGTCATAGAGGGATAATGGCCTAATGTGGGCAATTGGGATGACCATAGATAAGCATTACAGTTGGCATAGATAAGATAACACAAAAGAGCCCGTTTCTGTGCTGTACAGTTCTATGATCCTACAGTAGGAGAAAAAGGTTAAACTAATTAAATAGAGCACTTGATGAAATTAAACCATCAGAGTACGACAAAAAGGGGCAAACTGTTAGACTGGTTATAATCAAATTTAGGATGGATATCTGAATGTCATTTTTACACACAGATTGTTTAACACTTGGAATCAATGTCCAGGAAGAGTAGTGGAGGCAAAAGTTCCAGAATCAATTAAGGAATAACAAATATAGTAATATGGGAATGTCAGATCATACTATACTGAAGAATCAAAATGTACCAAATTGCCTTGCTTATCTGTAAATACCTAGGCACTATTGAGGTATGACATAGATTAACTAATTCCCAATATCCATAACAAAATCCTCCTTTAAAATAATCAACTAAAGTAAAGTATGTTTTGCAAGCCAATACTTTTGTGGGATATTGCATGTTGTTATAGATATTGCCTTTTAGTAACATTACAGTCGCTGCTTCGAAATGGCTAAATAATGAAGTATGCTGAGACTTTCTCATAGCACAATAAGGTTTAAAATAATTTTTAAATAGTATTTCATCTATCAGTAAAAGGGAAAATAATTCTCTGCCATTTAAAAATTTACTTTAATAATTTATTACAACCTTTGAAAAACAGTGTAAATGCATGTCAGAATAAATCAGTAAAAAAGATTCACAGTGAAAACCTTTTCAAAACAAAAAAAGTATTCCTTAAATGCTTTTTAGACTTTTATGATGTCCTCCCTGAACTGAAAATATAATTTACAAATTTCAGTCTTTTCTTAACTTTTTTTTGAAATCTGAATTCTTGATCATTTCTTCATCAGAATTCTTTCTAAGATTTCATATGTTTATGAGGGATTATTCTAATATCAGGAAAACAAATATGTTCTAATGTGTTTTATTTTAAACAGACAATTGAGATGAACAGAAGCATACATAAATGGAATAACTGCAATATTTAGTGGAGCAAGGATTTAATTTTATGTGGGCTACAGTCTACATGAAAATATTGAGAATAATAAGAAATTGTATATTTGAAATAGCTGTTTACTTAGTAGATGCAATATGCTAATAATTTTAAATCAATCAGCTATGCATAGAATTTGTGATTGAAAGTATAATGTTACTGAGCAATAATAAGCAGATTCAATATATGCAGGTAGGCAACATCCCAAAAGAAAGACTATTAGAAGCAGAGAAGAAAAATCAAATCAAACAAGCTCACTTTATCTGCTTTAGGAGCAGTATTGTAAATTATCTATGTGCAATCAACGGCTACCCAATGCACCATCCAAGCCATTGAAAGGGGAGAGATATGGAGAGAAAAGGAAACCTTAATTCGATATAAAACAGAGATAAGTTCCAGATATTGCTATGGATCAATATTTAATGAGAAAAAAGTCATGCTTATAAAATCTAGAATTCAATCAATCTTATAATACCGTTCGCATAGACAGTCCAACAAATTGCCGTGTTGCTGTTGCCATCTAGTGGTTTATATGGATTGTGTTAAATATCAGTAAGTACTGACGGCACAGAAGAAATTTTAAAAAAACCCAAATCAATTAGCAAATTTGTGAGGGAAATGAAAAAGGTTTGCATGTTATATTGTCATTGAGTAGCAATTTATCCCTGGCAATATCATCTTGTAATACATATATTAACCTCCTAAAACAAAGTAAATTTTGAAAATCATTTTGTGCTGTTTAAAGTGAAGATCTGTGTTGGGAGTAGAAATGGCACATGCTTAGTTCTGTAATTTAGAAATTAATTTAGATGTTAGTTTTAGAAAATTGTCTACTGAACAGGATGCACAGTACAGTTAAATTTAATTCATGCATTTAGTTTGCCATATTTGCTTATTTGGGTAATAATTGAGTTTTGCTGCATATTTGTTAAAATTATTTTATGTGGAAATGTATATGTTATAATTGAAGGCACTAGTTTAAACTCAATATTTGAAAATAACTTATGAAATCAGGTAGCATGAGTTTTTCTGTGAACTCAAGCTGAGTGTATGGATCTGCATGGGATATTATCACACTGGCATGAGAAACTCTTTTCTCCCATTTTCACCCTTTCTCAGCAAGAGATACAGGCATGTTGAGACTTAGTTACATATTTATCAGTGGCCCTACAACAGCCATCAATGATTTTGTTTCTATGGCATTTGCTGTGAAACCCTAGGGACCACCTGGTGCCTCGTGTATTCCACAATTACAGGATCCCAGCACATCTCCAGACTGATTGGGAAATCTGATTGACATAAGATCAATTTGATCTTGAACAACTGTCCAGTGCTCCCTGGGATGGACTTGGGAGTGTAATATAGTCAAATAAAATTTATCTGCAGCAGGTCTTAGAGGTGCATATAGTGTCTATCAGCATTATAGATTGCTGTTGACTGAAGAAAAATTATCTTTCACATTCTTTCAAAATGTGCCATAGTCTGTGCAACTGATTGCTTCATTTAGTTAAATATATCCTCCAATGCTCACAGGAATGTTGGAAGCCAAGGTACACGTGCATAACTTCCAACCTACATGTTGAGGTACAAATAGTAGTAAACATGTAGTTTGTATTTGTATGTCAATAAAATGCACTACCATATGTTGGATGTAAGAGATGGGGATTTTGGGGAGAGTGGATTTGGAGCATATATGGGAGTGTGCAGGGAGTCTTTGGAGCAGCTCTAGTCAGTTGGAATTATGCAGGAAGGTTGCTGAAACTTCAGCATAAGATCCAAACTATAAAGTTTGAATTCAAATTTCAATTAAGTTGAAACATCTCAGTTATTTAATACTCATAAATCATGGTGTGTTGATTTTATATTTACTCATCCATGGGTTTACCACACTAAATGATGATCTCTACCAAATTCCAGTCCTATAGATACTGAAGATAATTAGATGAATAAAATAATTTCATTCAATGATCTCAGACTTCCATCTATGTATTCACATAACATTTCTGAATGCTGGAATTCATGGAAATCAAAATTAATACTAATAACTTACGTTGGAGTTATTATGTACATCTATAATTTTCAGACTTATTTAAGTAATCTATGCATAAAATCAGCTTTTCTGTAACACCTCTTTATAAGTTGTTACCATAATAGCTAAGGTCGTTAGACATGTACTTATAGCACCTTTATTAGATGTGAGGTTTCTATAACAGACATGTAGTCATCAATTCTCAAAACTGTGAATAAAAGCAGAAAATGCTGGAGATACTTAACAGGTCAGGTAGTATCTATGGAGAGAGAAACAGAGCAATCGTTTGAGGTCAGTAACCTTTCATCAGAACCAATCAGCAAATACCCTGGAAGCCATCCCATTCCATTTATAATAAGAAACAGTTTTATTCCATGAACATAGAAGTAATGTCAGACTTCAAATAGAAAATATTGCAGTTGAATTTCTAATACCACACCTGCAACAAGAATGCTTCATGTCTAAATTCCCTTTACCAGCTCTATTTCAAGCAAGAGGATGACTTATTGCTTGACTGTTAAGGGACAGGAACTAATCTTCCTCTGACTTTCAATGGAAATGCCAGAAGAATCAAAATACATGATCATTATTAACATCAATTAGCTATCTTGGTACGGAGGCTGAGGGGAAATTCAGAAGTTCATATCTCAAATCACTTCTGGTGGAATATAGCACTGACATGTGAAATAGAAATTGTGATAGCTCTGCAACCCTGAGGAGGTGACAAATATTAACATTTGTGGAGAGGAAACAATGCTTCACTTAGTTATCTCTGTTGCCAGAAAGTTAGACTGGAAATTTCCTTGAGGAATCTTCCCCTCTGTCTCTGTAACTTAAGAGCAAGTATTTGTCACGTACCACGATGCTGGGACATTTTCTCTGTGATTATAGAATCAACTCTGTGAGCACAAAGCTCTGACTTGTGTCGCTAATTTCTCATTGTTAGGAAAAAGTCCTGCCAACAGTAGATTCAGCTCAATATTTGTGCATTTGCCCAGTGAAGTCACTAGATCATCCACAGGACATTCTCCATATAATGTGCAATTAGTTCCCTTCAGCTGATCAGAATTGAACTTGGTGCCCTGGTTGAGGAAGATGAAAATGGGCCTAGGATCATGTCATCTTGCAATAGTTCACTCAAATACACAAGCAAATATTAGTCCTGTGAGTGATGGTGCTTGTGGAATTGTACCCCAGCAAAAAGTCAATATCCACAGGGAAGTACTCTAGCTGATTTGCCTCTGCAAATTGCAAGATCATCAATAATAATTCTAGCACTCTTCACCAACATGTTGGCTAAAAACATGTTAACGTAGCATAGACCTAGGCGTGAACCTCAGATTTATTTAGTTCAGCTGCTCATTGTCTGATCCAGCTGAGCAGTCAGATAAATCCCATGAAACTTTTCATTACTCTACATTCTATTTACAGGCTTACGGTAAGGAGCCAAATATTTGTACTCTTTATCTTTGGATGCTTAGTTGACATGTTCCCTGATTGGCAATGGTCTGCGATTTTCACAGTGACAGAGTATAATTATATATTCCCTGTTGGTGATCATATATTTTGACTTTTCTGGCATTCCATTGAAAGTCAGAGGACATATAAATTTATGGCACCTGGAACAGATTGCATTACAGCTCTGAATATGTAAAAAGAGTCTTAGAATAGATTAAAGATTAGCTGCAATAAAATTACCTGAGGAGAGAAAGGTTGGAAAGGGTACTACCCCTGAAAGAACCACCCTTACTCCACCACCCAAATCACTGGAAATAAACCGATTTGGCATTCAAACCTTTGAAGTGCCTTTGTTACAAAGCTCCCCCCCCCACCCCCATTTGAAAACTTCTGTCTGAACCTTGGCTAAGTACTTCATAAACAAGATGCTATCTAGATACTTTACAATAGCTTAACTGGAAAGAACATTTTCACAAGCATAATAAATGGAGTCAATGAGTGCACAGAGAGTGATTGATGGATTAACCTTTTACAACTGGCAACATGAGTTTATATTGATCTGTGAAGCACTGAACCACATCAACTAAACAATGGAGGATTTTCATCCGATATTCAATATAAACGAGCTTATCTTTTTCTATAAAAGAATAATTTCATTCATTTTCTTAATACAGTGCATCTTTAAATCCATAGTTTCTGTGTTGTGGTATAATTTACTTAAATGTATTGAAAAACAAATTCAATTCAATCATTATTGATCATATTATTGTGAAAATTTAAGATGCATGGATTTATTATACAAAACAAGAAAATTTGTTCACAATAACATTGTTATTGGGCCAGATGTTGTGAAGATACGTCAGAGAATCTGTCAGAGTTTGAAAGTGTATTCTCATGTGGCTGATAGCAACTGTTCCTGGTAGTGGTTTGTCATGAGCAGCTTAATGATGAGTAGGTCTCCTTATGATGTTCAACATAGAACTGGAAGTTACAAAATTTCCCCACTATTTACAATGGGGAATCTTCATAACTTGCCCCTTCTCTGTTGAACTTCAGGAATCAGTAATGAAGTGCACTAGGCTGCCCAGTATTTATGGTGGGGATCTGCTTGAAGGTTTTGCTTCAAGTTGTAGATGATACAGTGATGCTTCCTCATTCATTTTAATGAAAGGGAATGAGTGCAATTAACTAATTTAGGTTAATTTAGGTTTCTTTTGCGAGTGTTTTTAAGTGTTCCAGACTTTCATTTGTTTTGTTTGTAAAATGTTTAAAGGCTTCTACAATATATTACTTATCTTTAAAAACTATAAATCATTCTGTATGACTTTTGAATGTTTTTGAACTGAAAATTGAGAAACATTCATGTCTAGAAATTAGATATTTGTGCACTAACTGTGTGCTACAAAAAATGGAAAAATTGGGACATTCTCAATTTAAGAAATTGTTATCTTGGTTTATAACCCTTAAAAAAATTGGAAGTAGATTTGCAGGTTCACAGATGACAGCTGCAGTAAGTTGCTTTGTCATTTGCATGCTATCTATTAGAAAGTGGGTCAATTCTATTATAAGGATCTTTCCATAGCATTCTTTAGGAAAACAGGTGTGATGGGGGAGAATAGGAATTGGAGCATGGTAGGGGGATGGGGGAGGGTGCAGGAAACAGAAAGGGAGGGGAAACATAAAAAAAAAATCTGCAGATACTGGAAATCTGAAATAAAAACTGAAAATGTTAGAACTCAGCAGGTCAGGCAGCATCAGGTCCAAGACCCTTCATCAGAACTGGGAAATAGAGAAATAGGTTTGTTGTAAATTGCAGATAAAGTGGGGGAGGGGTAGATAAGACAAAGGCAATATCCCTGATAGGGTGTGACCAAATGGGGAAATGTGGCAATTAGAGGCAGATTATACTTCTTTGTCTTCATTATGTCTTGAAAACAGCATGGCTGTGGGACATACCCAGCAGGTCATGGTGCACTAATAGAAAACAACAGATAGATGATGGGTAGAAATGGCCCATTTTGATACAAGACAGAAAGAAAATGAGTTACCTGAAATTTTGGAGTTCAGTTTTGAGTCCAGAAGGCTGCAATATGCCCTGATGGAAGATCAGGTACTATTCCTCAATCTTGCATTGGGCCTCATTGTAATACTGCAGGAGGCCACATGCACTTAGGTCAGAGAGGGAGTGGGATGAAAATTAACGTGGCAGGCAACCAGAAGCTCAGAGTTACTTTCTTAGACTGAAGCCAGGTGCTTCACTAAGCTGTGTTTGGTTTCTTCAGTGTAAAGGACCACATTTTGAGCATTATATATAGTACAGTAGATTGGAAGAAGTGCAAGAGAACTGTAGCTTCACCCGGAAAGTTTATTTACTGTAGGTCCTGGATAGTGGAAAGTGTGGAGATGAAAGGACAAGTTTTGCATCTCGTGCGGTTACATGGGAAAGTGCCATGGAGTCGTTGGTAGAGATGGAAGAATGGACCAAGGTGTCATCAATGGAGCGATTCTTTTCAAATACTGAAAGGAGAGGGGAATACTTTATGGTGGTGGAATCTTGCCGGAGTTGGCAGGAAGTGAAAGGATGATCCACTAAATGTGGAGGCTGGTAGGGTGGAAGAAGAAGACCAGGGAACTCTGTTCTTGCTCTGCCCAAAAGGTGGGGGATGAGAGCAGAGGTATGGAAAAGGACTCTGTCCACTATGGCAGAGGGGAAGCCAGAGTTCAGGAGGAAGGAAGACATTTCAAAGGGACCTGTGTAGAAAGTCTTGTTGTCAGAGCAAATGTGACGGAAACAGAGGAACTGGGAGAATGGAATGGGGAATATTGGGTCAAGGGAGGATTTTAATGGCACAGTGATGTGGGCCCCCTGTTTTATGGGGTGGCCTGATCAGGATCATGGCCATGTTCAGGCTCCAAGGCTGCACTAAGCTCAACTGGACCATACCATTGCTTTTGTAAGGTCCATGGTGCTACCTGTCTGCTAATGAGGAATAATGGGAATGGAAGAAGGTGAGAGCAGGTTACTTAAAGAAGCATTCAAATATTATACTAAGCATTTTGAGGTTATGATATTTGTGATTACATCTTTTTACACTGAAATCAACAACCAAAAAAAAATCCATATGAAGTAAGTACCTGTGTAGTCAAATCTCCAGCAAGTGTACGCTTAACTCCTGGTAACTAACATCAGCCAAAAAATTGACCAAAAATTTTATTGCAGCATGCTGAGAGGAACTAAGATGCTCAATGATGAACTTTTAAAACCAGCTGTGAACTGAAGGAAAATCTTGTTCATACATACATAATCAGGGTGCATTTGGGATTTGATGGTGGTGTACTTCCCTAAACTCTTGCAGTGCCAATACAAAAATAGCAAAGATGGTTGCAGCAAATCAGTTTTTGTCCCCAACAGCTTTTGGTAGGAATTGTCAGAAACTTTTCAGAATGATGACAACATTACACTTTTCCCATTAAAACATTTTTGTTGTGCTAATGATCAAACATCAAGTGGAATGATATTTTTAAATCAACCAGTTCATGGATTTACAACAAGCAGACTGGATGGAGATGGTACAATAAAGGCAGGTTTGCAACTATCAAATTGTCACAACTGTGATTTCTGTAATATAAAATAAGGAGGATTCAGGGGAAATTTTGGCAACTGCAAGAAGCTGTGAACAGGACTAATCCCCTGAATGAAATATGTTCAAAATCATCTAGATCTAAGGAGTGAGTAATATTTAAAATTAAAGACCAGCTTGCAAGAGAATTGCGACAGGAGTAATTGACTGTACAGTTGGGGATGGGATCCTTTGGGCAACCATTCTAGTGTGTTGCTTTCAGATCAAAATTAAGGAGAGGTACATGTGAGTGGAAGTTACAGTTACTGTGAAGGATTAAAGCTGTGTAATTTGTGTAGGTCGTATTAGTGCACAATACACTGAAGTATTTTAATCTTATCTTAGGTAGTTTCTTGAAATATCTTTTGTTTTTGCAATGTCTTTGCTTATGTTATTTGTGACATTTTTTCGGTCTTTATAAACTTTAGAAAAGTGTTCTGAGTCACGCTGCTCTGATATCTTCAATGACTTTTACCGCATTCAGGTAGATTCAGGCCAAACTCGGAGGATAGGTGTGAGTGAAAACCATATGCACTCTAAAAGATCACAGGGAAATTTCATCTTTTCAGATTCTCTGCATGATGTATTTGGACTGTTTCCTGTGAGTTTCACTTTTCATTCAAACACCATATATCTAGTTTCAGTTCCCATATTCATAGCATAAATAATGTCTTGGGGAAGCATTATTTTTAATGTGTTAAGGCAGCAGTTATTTATAATATAATTTAGAATAATTTATAATGAAGATAAATTTTACAATCATTAAATGTGGAAGCTTATTTTTCCACCTATTCATTAAACTTTTGACTGATATGTGATGGAGGATAAAAGGCCATTTGGTCTAAATACTTTTACTCTGCTTCTGCTTTTACTGCAACAGGTTGTGAAGGAATGTGGGACAATGTGATATGCTGGCCGCCCTCCTCACTGGGAAAGACTGTTGCTGTACCTTGCCCCAAGGTGATTTTTCTTCTGACTCGTGAAGAAGGTAAGTAGAACAATGACAAATAACTCTACATTTTTTTTGCTAAAGTTGCCCTCAGTTTCACCCCAGTGAGAAATCTACTTTATTTTCGTATATTCTTCTGAAAAATGCCTATTCTTCAGAGATAAATTTTACACTATTCTAACAGGTTCTGTATTGTTACCACACCTCAAAGGTGGACCCCTTTGTTACAATATGATTGAATGCCTCCATAACCACTGTTGACAACAACTCAGTTACAGACAAATAGTAAAAGTTGCTCTTATCAGGAACCAGCAGCCTCACTATAACTAATCAATCAAGCTGTTCAAATACCTTTTGCAAATTGACCCAATCATGTCACTTCCACTCTCAATAAACTGTATATATCTCAAAAAAAATCCGCAACACGTTTAGCTGTCACGTTGTTGTTGGATAGAATGGCCACCATAAATTGCACCTACTCTAGGTGGGTGGCAGCAGAATTGGGGCTGGGGAGACTGTTACTGTAAGAAAGTAGAATGCAGGGAAATGAATTGGGGAATGGTATTGCTCGGACAGCCAGGTATTATCTGATGGTCAAAGAGCTTTATGCTGTGCCATAAAGAAATATGAAACTGTCCAAGTCTAGGAAGTTTTTCTCCTCAAGGTCTGTTTTCCTTCGGGACCTGGGCTGGAATTTGGTATCTCCCTTGAAGCTTCTTTCTTACATGCATAAATGTCCAGGCCAATGCCCAAACACAACCTCTGTATCCAGTAACACCTTTGCCTTTGTGACCAGACCATTAAGAAAGCATAATTAATTTAAAGATCTCTGTCACATAAAACATTTTCTTACTGAAGAAACAAAGAAGTCTTAACTGGTATTGTTACTTCATCTTGACAAGCATCAAAACTAACAACCTCAAGATATTTAATGTAAAAAAGTTATGTCAGCAAAAAATAATGCATCACTGGAAGGTTAGCTGATAGGAAAACTCATGCTATAAAGTTTGCAATCTTAAATACGTAAATAATGAATTATTGAAATACTAGCACAGTTAAAATCATTGTCCAGTATATTTTTACTATGAGTTTAGCTATCAAGTCAAGAAAGGGCTGAGACCACAACTGATTTCTAAACTAAATTACAATATAGAAGTGCCTTGAACCTGAAACCTAATGCCAGTTTCTGGGCTCCGTTCTAAATATCCAATAAAAGCCTTCAGCTGCAAATGGATCACCATCTTAGAAGGAATAGGTAGGGAAGGACAGTGGGACTGAGAAAACTTTCAGCAGCAGACTGACAGAATAGCCAGGAGAAAGCTGATGTTTGGGGCATGTGAGGTCTAACTTTGAGTCTAGTCCTGGATCTGAACTAGTCCCTGAAGAAAATGCAGGTGCTGTTAAAGTGGCATGGTCACTTCGTAAAAGTAAATTAAACCCATATATCATGGATTTTATGGAAATGAATGATGTGTTTTATCACTTCCTTCCTCATTTTTTCCCATGCATTCCATTCTCATTTTCAGTATTCTCTGAAACTTTGGGCAAACTGTTTTCCAACTGAAGTTAGATTTGATCCTTTTACTGTCACTCCTTTGGAAAAGTCCTTCTAACAAAGAATTTCATACAAAACATAGGATATTTTATTTGTTTGATAATGCCAATGAAAACATTTGGTTGTCAATCACATTGTGCACTGACTCGCATGTTATTTCCTGCCACATTAATTTTTGCAAAACAAGGGCTATGATTTTGGTTGGGATTTGTATATTCTGGTTTCTGGGTCCATTGCAAATGTCTGTCTCATCTTCACAAGATCACAAGACGAGGGAGCTTGGAGAAAGCCTTCAAATACAATCCTTGTCAGAAGAGGTATACCCAGGGTGGATGTGCACCTTCTGTACCAGACTAACAGAAGAATAGCTAGGCGAAGGTTTATGTTCTGGGTATAGTAATCTGCTTATGGCCATCTTTAAGTCTACTCCTCAGTCAAATACCAGACTCTGAAGAAAATGTAAGCCCCTTTTAAGTGTCATGGCATCCATATAAAAGGAAGTTTCAAAGCATTTTGTCAGGATGAGGGTTGACCATTTCTTGGAGTGACAGGTTAATTTACCAAGACCAATTAATCTAACAACCCTTACATCTTTGAGATGTGGGAGGAAACCAGAGCACAGGGTCACAGGGGGAACATGCAAGCTCCACACCGATAGCACCAGAGGTTAGGATTGAACCCTGATCTCTGGAGCTGTGGGGCAGCAGCTCTACCTGCTCTGCCACTGTGTTGCCAAATAGCCAGCTTATCCAATCACCAGTAGTGAATACTGAGATGGTACAGTAGGATGCTATGTTTTTTAAGCCCAGAACTACTGGAACTTATCCTCTAGGGCCGTCAGCAATCTCCCCCACTGTACATCAGTTGCTTTCCGCCAGTTGTGCTACAATTACTGAAAGAGCAATGTGCAGAAACATTAGCACAGGCAAAGGAATGTGAAAGATAAGCTTTAAGCAATGCGCAAGGGTGATAAGTTGACATTTCTACGTAGTGCAGTATGGTTTTTACATTTATTTTTGAAGGATTACCTCATGTTACTTTTCATTTTTACATTATAGCTAAGTGGACCTGAAAGCTGATAACTCCCCAGGATTAGATATCTTGTATCCTAGGTTATTGGAGGAGGTGCCTAAGGAGATAGGATCACCATCTTCCAAAGTTCCATAGATTCTGGGATAGTTCCCATAGATTGAAAGGAAGCAAATGTAATCTCATTGTTTAAGAAAAGATAGAGAGAGAAGATAGAAAACTACAGACCAGTTAGCCTGACATCAGTGGTATGAAATACTATAGAAATCTATCATAAAGTAAGGGATTCGAGTATAATTGGAAAATAATATCAGTATTAAGAAGAATCAATATCGACTTATGATACAGAAATCATGTTTGACAAATCTATTGGTTTTTTTTTGGAACTCGTAATTAGCAGCATAGATAAAGGTGAACCAGCTGATGTGGTATATCTAGCCGTTCAGAAGGTCTTCGATAAAGTGCCACCAAGATATGATTAAATAATATTAGTACATGCAGTATTGGAGATAATATGCTATTGTCAAATAATTTGTTAACGGTCAGAAAATAGATTTAGAATATCGGATCAATTTCAGGTTGGGAGGCAGTGACCACTCGGGTGCTGCTGCATCTTTATTGGGACCCAGTTGTTCACAGTCAACATCAGTGATTGGGTGAGAGGATCAAGTGCAAAACATCCAATTTTGCTGATGATACAAAGCTAGTGAGGCACCAAGGAGAATTCAGTGAGAAATGGGCAGTTTAAGTGATTCAACAAGAACATAACAGACAGAACATAATGTGTGAAAAAATGAGCTGATCCACTTTAGTGGAAAAAATAGAATGACAAAGTATTTTTTTTAAATTGTGAGGTTGAAGAGTTGGTGGTCAGAGGGAGCTAAGTGTACGCAAGTCACTGAAAGTTAATATCTATGTTCAACAAACAACTGGGAAGGCAAATACAAGAGTAAAGACATCTTGCTCCATTAATATAGGGCCTGGTGAGATCATAAATGAAATATTGTGCACAGGTCGCTTCTCCTTGCCTAAAGGAAGATATAGTTGTGAAACGGGGAATGAAGCAAATGTTCACCAGATTGCTGGGATGGCAGCTTTGCATATGAGAAGAGAGTAAGCAGGTTTGACTTATACTCTCTTGAGTTTCAAAGAATCTCATTAAAACATAAAATATTCTTAGGGGCTTGACAGGGTTGATGGGCTGTTAGTATTCCCTCAGGCTAAGGTGTCTAGAACTACGGGGTCACATTCTCAAAATAAGGAGTCAGCATTCAGGACAGGTGAGAAAAGAATTCTTCCCCCAGAGTGTAGTGAGTCTTTGGAATTATTCACCCAAGAAGATTGTGGAGGCTCAGTCTGGGTAAAATCAAAATGAATGGATTTTTAGATTATAAGGAGATCAAGGGTTCTGTAGTTATTGCAGGAAAGTAACACTGAGATAAAAGATCACCTACTATTTTATTAAATGACAGATCTGGGATGAGGAGCTGAATGGCCTACTCCTCCTTCTATTTCTTAAGTTCTTAAGCAAACACTGCAATGGTAAAGGTAACCTAAAGTGTGGGACTCTTGGTCAATGAGAAGTTGGGGCTATGTTCATTGGGAAAGCAGACAAATGAATTGTTCGTAATTGGCAAGGGTAGAAAGGGACTCCTTTTCTATTCATCCACTACTACCTGTTCCTGCTCCTCAGCTGTAACTGTAACTGTACAGTTGGTGACATTACTTGTGCCCTCATAAGAGTGATATGGTATTATGAGTGCTACCTGGCTTTCACCTGCATGATTTGCTGCTGATGACTAAAGGTTGAAGAAATGGAATCCTTTTTATTTGCAGGTCATATGGGGGTAGATCTACAGTGTCTGCAAAAGGACTTGTGTGTAAGAATGGCAACACAGGGAAAAGTATCATGCTCACAAAACTACATGCTCACCCCATATATTTGCAGATTTGTTGGGGAGACTGGGGAAGGCACAGGTGATGGAGTTTGGAGTAAATGTGTGCATAACTGGCTTTATGAACAAATGATGATTGCAGAAGTTACTGAACATTATCCTTGCATTTAAACAATACTTTAAATGGTCATATTGCAGGAAAAATAAGCATTATACAAACTTGAAAGTGGGCACAACTACATTAAGAAATTGATGTAGATAGAATGCACATCATTTTTGGAATAGCGATATGGTGCATAGGGAAGCCCAACGCACTAATGTTCAGGGTTGTGGTTCCCTTGGCAGCTTCTGGCAAGTGACCCTTACTCTGTTCTGAGCTTGCATTGGGAACAATTGGCTAGTGTTGAGGCCTAGAAGTAACAATAAAGTTCTTCAGCCCTTGCTACACCAGCCTCTGTAAACCTTTGTACATTTGGCAGACTCCAGAAAGCTTCAAACATCTGTAAAATGGAAGCACCAGCCTATAGAATGCAATTAACAACTTATTTAAAGTTTTTTTAAAATTATTCATTATTCAGGATATAGTGGTCACTAACAGGCCAACATTTATTACCCCTACTAATTGCCCTTTGAATGTGGTAGTGAGTACCTTCTTGAATCATTGTAGTTCTTCTGGTTAAGGTACTCCCTCTATGCTGTTGGATAGGGAGTTTAAGGTTTTAGACTCAGCAACATCAAAGGACCAGCAAAGGTGCGCATCTTGGTGAGGAACTTTCAGGGTGCAGGTATTCCCATATGCTTACTGAATCAGAATCAGATTTATTATCACTGACTTATACGGCGTGAAATTTATTGTTTTACACAGCAGTACAGTGCAAAGACATAAAATTATCCTTTGTCTTCTTGGTGGTAAAGGTCATGGCTTCGAAATGTACCTTTCAAGTAATCCAGGGTATATGCTACATCAGTGTATGCTGATAGTGGAAGAAGTTAGTGTTTAGGATGGTTAATGGGGTGCAAATCAAGCAGGCTGTTTTCTCTTAGGATGGTATTGAATTTCTGAGGGTTGTTGGAGCTGTACTAACCCAGGTAAATGGAATGTATTCCATCACACTCCTGACGTGCCTTGTAAATAGTAGGCTGACTATGCAACCTCCACCACAAATATGCCTCTGGGCATTAGATACTATCTGTAGCTGTAACTTTGAAATTCATAGCTTTCAAAAAATGTACTCTGTTGACTTAAATTTTGCAATAATAAATTAAAATGAATATACAGATAAAATATTAAACTGCTTTTAGAAAGAGAACATATTCCATGATCACACGATGATCAGTTCTCAACAGAGGAGCTACTTATGAAGTCCATTCACTTTTATTACTTTGGAAACATGATAGGCAGTTTGCACATAATGGCAACAAATAACAAGCAAGTTAATAATAAGATTGTGTTTTTCAGTTGTTAATTGAGAGATAAATGTTTGCCAGAACATTGAAAAAATTGATCAACTTTATTCCTGTTAGAGCTGATGTCCATGTGAGAGAGCAGACAGGACTTGTTTAATGTTTCTTCTGAAATGCTCCACCTCTAACAGAGCAGCATTCCCTTAATGTTGCGGTTGAATTCCAGTTTAGATTATGTGCTTGTTTCTGTCACCATAAATGCCACCACCAAATCAAGGCTAACTCTTAATAACACTTGGCAATATTTGGTTGATTATCTGGGGAGCTTGGGGAATTAATGCTGCAGTAATATGGTATCTTTTTCCCACATGTTTTTGCACACTGATGGCCTGGTTTCACGGGTCACTTCAATTTAGCAGTTTTTTTTATGCATCTTCTTGGAGAACTTACACAAAGACTTGCCTAATTACAGATGTGAAAGTAGTTACAGAAGTTTTCAGTTTTTAAAAGACATCAGCTTAGCTGTAAGCGAATAGAGGCAGCAAATGGTAAGAGGCCACATATGGAGACTATATTCAATTAATCTCTATTAGTAGTTTTTCTGCAGTGGAATGAATAAAATGGAAGGATCCTTTGGATAACCTATGGCAATTTGTATTTTTGACATCTTATTTTAAAGTCTTGGAAGTGATTTCAAGTTCTGTTTACAATTTTTGTCAGGCTTCCTTTACCGAAACTGCACAAGTGAGGGTTGGTCAGGTACATTCCCTGGATATAAAGCAGCTTGTGGATATGATGTGAATGATACCACAGGTGACATAAAGGTGAGAATGCAGAAATGCAAATATGCCAGAGGGAGTGTTTGGAGTGGCTCAAGTAATGTGTTTCAATGAAAGCTTTGCTACTAGCATTTAATAACATAGCTCAAATTTTGCATAAGCAATTAAATTAATTATAAAGCTGGCTAAATTATTTAAATCATGACACAGTTACATTGAACATAGAACAGTACAGCACAGAAGCAAGTCCTTCAGTCCATAATGTCTTTAAATGATGCCAATTTAAAGTGCACATTTGCCTGCATGTGGTCTATACACCTCCATCCCTTGCCTGTTCATGTGTCTGTTTAAATGCATCTTAAACATTGTGATTGTATCTGTTTCTACCACTTCCCCAGGCAGTGCATTCCAGGCACCTACCACACTCTCTGTGTCAAAAAAAACTTGCCTCATAAATTTCCTTTAACATTCCCCCTCTCACTTAAAGCTATGCCCTTTAGTATTTGACATTACCACCCTTGGAAAAAGATTCTGATTATCTACCCTGTCTATGCCTCTCATAATTTTATACACTTTCTATCAGGTCGCCTCTTAGCCTCCATCATTCCAAAGAAAACAATCCAAGTTTGTCCAACGTCTTCTTACAGCTGATACTCTCTAATCCGGGCAATATCCTGCTGAAGCTCCTCTGTACCCTTTCCAAAGCCTCCCTATTATTCCTATAATACAGCGACCAGAACCACAAACAATACTCCAAATGCGACCTAACTAAAGTTTTATACAGCTGCAACATGGACATCCTGGACCAATGAAGGCAAGAATGCCGTATATCTTCTTTACCACCTTATCTACTTGTGTTGCCACTTTCACAGAGCGATGAACTTACACCCCAAGATCCCTCTGAGCATCAGTGCTCCTGAGGGTACTGCCATTTAAGTATATTTTCCTCTTACATTTGACCTCCCAAAGTGCAACGCCTCACACCTGTCCAGATTAAACTCATTGGCAGAGTTCTCTGCCCATATTTCCATCTGGTCTATATTCTGCTCATTCCTTTGTCAACTTTCCTCACTAACCACAGTTCTGCCAATTTTTGTGTTATCTGCAGACTTACTAATCAGATATCAACATTTTTATATAAATCATTCATATATATCACAAGCAACATAGGTCCCAGTACTGATCCTTATGGAACACCACTTGTCACAGATGTTCAGTCAGAATAACATCTTTCCACCTCTACCATTTGTCTTCTATTTGAAACCAATCAACCAAATCACCATGGACCCCTTGTACCTTAATCTTCTGGATCAGCCCACCATGGGGGACCATGTCGAAAGGTTTACTAAAGTCCATGTAGACAACATCCACTGCCTGACCCTCATCAATCATCTTTGTCACTACCTCAAAAAATTCAATCCAGTTTGTAAGATATGACCCCTCTGCCCTCACACAAAGCATGCTGACATCCCTAATAAGTCTGTGCTTTTCCAGATGTGAGTAAATCCTATCCCTAAGAATCTGCTCCATTAATTTCCCTACCACTGAGGTAAGGCTCATTGGCCTTTAATTTCCTGGTTTGCCTCTACTGCCCTCTTAAACAGAGGAACAACATTGACTATTCTCCAGTCCTCTGGGACCTCATCTGTAGCTAAAGAGAATACAAAGATCTCTGTTAAGGCCCCCAGCAATTCCTTCTCTTGCCTTTCTCAATAGCTTGGAATAGATCCCATCAGGCCTGGGGACATCTACCTCAATACTCTTCATGAGACCCAATACCTCTTCCTTCTTGATATCAACATGCCCTAGAATAAAGCACAGCCATCCCTGATCTTGCTATCCTTCATGTCCTTCCTGCTGAATACTGTTACAAAGTACTCATTTAGTACCTTGTCCATTTCCTCTGGCTCCAGGCATAATTCCTTCCTTGTCACTCCCACGACACACCCACCTCTTTTTTCATCCCTCTTTATCATGTCTGAAGTTAAATATATTGTTTTTTTTAAAATGTTATTTATTTGTATTTTTACAAAGAGTGCAAACTATATGAACGTGAAGATCATGTATACTGTAGGATACAGTACATCCTTCATATCCCTGTCCATAGCTGTAGCAATTCTTGGATTATTGCGGTGAGTATCAATGTTAATAAATGTTTAATGTTTACTTGTCTGCAAGAATGTATTGATGCAAGACTGTGAATGCTTCAGTGGTATTGGCTATTTGGATGGGCATGAACTGTGTTGACTGGTGATGTCTACTTCCCTGACAGCTGCCCATGACATTTTGTGAGTTTCTATAACACAAGCCTGGCCCAGGCTCCTCTAAACTGGCATCCAGAATCAATGCAGCACCATCTACAGATGATTTTAAATAGCTGTAATCTAAGGAACAGCAAAGCTATTCAACCAGATGATTGAAGTACCCTTAAGGAGACGGACAGAGTTAAAGTTTTATCCTTGGTCACATGTGCTGGGCACACCAATATCATAGTACAGGCATATTACACTCTACTTCCAAAATTCAATTCCATTAAAGTCAATGGAATGAATTTTGGTAGTGGAGTTCAACCATTCATAGACTATTGTGCATTTGGTGCCTTCAACTGATGATGTTTCTACCCTGCAGAGTCTGAACCAAGGAATGTAGAAACTTGAGTTAGTCTTACATCATCTATAGAAAGTAAGATCAATATGGGAAATACAAATGGGATTGAGAGAGATTTCAAAGAAACTGAAAAAAGTGAAAAAAGTACATTAACTTTAAATTTGTTAAGCATCTAGCACTAACTTCTAGAGAATGAAACAATGCACTTGTAAAATTCTTTTTAGAGCTGGAATATTACATAACAGTAGAGTGAAACTCCAATAACCTGGCTGCCCTGTGATTTTGATACTGCCAGACTATTGTGCGTTATACCTACTAACACCCCAAAAGACTTTTAATTCACTATTTTTTTCCATGTTACATAGAAATGTAATAAATTTTCCAGTAAACCTGATGAGTTTAAAGGAAATGGGAAATGTACAAGCACTCCAGATCCTGGGTCTGGCTGTAAACCTACCCATGCTCCTGAACCCTAGGGTTCTGCATCTGAAGCTGGTTCTGGTTGCACGCCCAGCCCACAGTCTGGACTCTGGCCCTGGCTACACTCTGGACACCCAGCTCTGGCCATGTATGCAGCCTGCATTATAGAACATAGAACAGTAAAGCACGGGACAGGTCCTTTGGCCCACTATGTCCGTGCTGAACACAATGCCAAATCAAACTAAATCTCTTCTGCCTGTAGATGATCCACATCTCTCCATTCCATACACATTCATGTATCTGTCTAAATGCCTCTTTATCGCCACTGTTGTATCTGTTTAGACCACCACCCCTGGCAGCCCATTCCAGGCACCTACCACTTCCTGTGTAACAAAAAAACAAACTGCACTGCAATTTCTTTTAAACTTTCCCCCTCTCACCTTAAATACATGTCCTCTAGTATTTGATATTTCTACCTTGGTAAAAGATTCTGACTGTCTATCTTATCTATGCCTCTCATAATATTATCAGGTCCCCCCTCAGCCTCCAACACTCCAGAGAAAACAACCCAAGTTTTTCGAACTTCTCCTCATAGCTTATACCTTCTAATCCAGGCAGCATTCTCATAAACCTCCTCTGTACCCTTTCCAAAACCTCCACATCCTTACTGTAATGGGACAACTAGAATTGCATTCTGGACCCCCATTTCACTTTATGGACAATTGAGTGAGCCAGATGCCAAACAATTGGATGCTGGATTATCTGACTTTTGCTTTAAGGATTCCTTACATTCATGTTTAGAAACTCTTTCTCTTTGCTATCATCAGTACAAACTCATTCTCTTTGCTATCATCAGTGGAAAGTTAATGGACAACATTTTCTTAGCTCCCACCCAATTTTTGTGTTGTGATGACCATTTCAATGTGAAGATAGTTATCGAACACGAGTATCTCTGACAACAATTTCCAGACTTCTGCAGAGAACTTTGCATGTGCAAAGAGGATCTTTCCTGATTTAGCCCATATAATGGTGAGTGCTGTAAACCTCACATTATTCTTAATGCAAAATTGCCATGAAGCCTATACAATCAGCAAACTGTAGTCCAACCAAAAATACAAACCCCTCCATTTTTTTCTTTTAGTCTCTGCAACCAACCCAAGAAAATGTATATCTTATAGAACACTGACGTTCTCTGTCTGCACTCTGCAAAACCATCCACCAGACCTGTCTCTTGACTAATTCCACCCACCATTCTTTGAGCTATGTTTGCTTCCACCTCCCTCCCCTCTCCAATGTGCTAGGGCTGACCAGAATCAGAATCATATCACTGACTTATATGATGTGAAATTTGTTGTTCTGTGGCAACAGTAGAGTGCAAAGACATAAAATTACTATAAATTACAAAACTAAATAAATAGTTGCAAAAAAAAGGAATAACGAGGTAGTGTTCATGGGTTCATAGACCGTTCAGAAATCTGATGACATAGGGAAAGAAGCTGTTACTGAATCACTGAGTGTGAGTCTTCAGGCTTTTGTAACTCCTCCCTGATGGTAGTAATGAGAAGAGAACATGTGAGGGTCCTTAGTGATGGCTGTCGGTATTGGACTTGGTAAAGGTATTGGTATATTTGATTTACATGCTGGAAGAGATGTATTTACATTTCATATTGTGTGTTCCTCTTTCTGCTGTCTGTTCTTTACTTGCAAGATGATTAGCAATCCCTTGGAAAACATACCATTATTTTAAAATGTACAGAAAGACTGATATTTTTAACAGTTTAATTTTGTACTCTATTACTTAATCATTTTTTGTATTTTTTTAGGAAACTTCATTGCACCAGGAATTACATTCACATGCATCTGTTTGTGTCACACATGCTTCGTGCAGTTTCAGTCTTCATAAAAGACAGTGTCCTGTTTTCCAGCGCAGCTATTGATCATTGCAATGCTTACTCGGTAAATATTATATAGCTTAACAAAAATGACATCTTCTTGAAGCCACTTCTGAAGCTGCTCAGACAGGTCTCTGATGTCAGGAGAATTTAAATAATGAGTAAAAACAACAAACTAGCACAGTGCTGCTAGTTCTGCTGATATCATAGCTTGCAGCTTTCTATCCTAGTTTGTCTCAGTAAAGAAATGGTCATTACATAAACCGTGATGTCATGTGATGCATGCCTATCATCAGTCACAAACATATCTTATTGCATGAAAATGAATAGTTCAATCCCACATTTGTTTCTATTTCATAGAGAAATAATTTTCAATGTGAGCTATTCTAAGTTGAAATTGAACCAATAAAAGGGATGCTATGCAATCCATTTTCTAGGGTTAGGCCTCTGCCCAAAATATTTAGTTGTAGGAATTCCCACTGAAGAGTTAAATGGAAGTATGATGTGGCCTCTTCGAGGTTCCTGAATTGTTGTGGGGTTGGCACAATTGTGCCACGTTGCTCACTCATCCCATCTTCTACCCCCACACAACACAAACATTATGCACCCATCCGGGTTAATTAAATGCTTGAAGTGGAACTCGTGTGTTTCTAGCCTAGGAGAACCTAGAATTTTTTAGCCTTGCATCTTAAATCATGTCTTCAGACACTATGGGGTTACACTACACCCGATGCAAAGATCACACAGTGTCAGACTGTTTTTGCTGCAGTGCATTTGGACATTAGATTGTGAGTTGACTCCAAGATATATTGCCATTTTGTTCCCAGATGTATTTTTACTCTCTTCCAAGATACTGTTATTTTTGTATATCTATGCACAACCAAAATCACTGGTGACAATATAAAAGTATTACTTACTTATTGCGTCACAGAAGAATGCCATTTGGCCCATAGGATCCCCGTTGGCTCCCAGCAGAGCAATCCCATCAGTTTCATTCCCCACCTTATTTTCCTGTATTTCTGCAATTTATTTTTTCTCACATGCTCATCAACTCTCTCCAATCTTTTTAGCCACTAACTGACAGTAGGGGGTCACTTACAATAGACAATTAACCTACCAGCATCTCTTTGAAATTTGGGAGGAAACCAGAGTGGAAACCCATGCTGTCAGGGGGAGAATGTGCAAAATCCAGCGAAACAACAGCCAAAGTCAGGATCGAGCCATGGTTGCTGGATCTGGGAGGCAGCAACACTAACCGCTGCTCCACCATGCCATCCTAGTAAATGCTGTGCAAGTGTGCTGCCTAACAGATTAGTGGTATAACATCTAAGTTATCAGTTTCTAGAGTGGGATAAGAATTTCGCTGTGGGGAAAAAAACTGCAGATGGTGTCAAACATAAATCAGAAAATGCTGACAACACTCAGATCAGGTAGCACCTGTAGAAAGAGTAAACATTTCAGGTCAAAAACCCTTCATCAGAATCTAGGTTAACTCAGGACTCGTGATTTATTTTATTTTCTGTTTGCTTGTTTCCCAGGTTGAATGCAAATTTGTTATTGTTTTCTTCCAATACTGTATTATGGCTAATTTCAGTTGGTTGCTTGTAGAAGCACTGTATCTGCACACACTCCTGGTGGTATCTGCATATCCACAAAAATATTTCAGGTGGTTCATTATTCTAGGATGGGGTAAGTTTCCCTTTAAGAAACTAAATTACATTTTTGTGTTCAGTTATACTGTTCATTTTGGAAAATCTTGTTCATTTTTTCTGAATCCAATAATGTTATTTTATTTTGTGGATTCTCTCATCTTCTCACCCTCAGGTGCCCCAGCACTTTTTATTTTACCTTGGGCAATTGCAAGAATTTTTTATGAAAACATTGGGTAAGCTTTGTTTCCATGATAAATAAAACCTATAAATGAAAAACAAATATTGCGGGAAATTTAGAGTATAATATAGGGCATTGAATACAGGAGTTGGGATGTTATGTTGAAGTTGTACAAGACGTTGGTGAGGCTGAATTTGGAGTATTGTGTGCAGTTCTGATCACGTACCTACAGGAAAGATATCAATCAGCTTGAAAGAGAGCAGAGAAAATTTACAAGGATGTTGCTGGGACTTGAGGACCTACGTTATAGGGGAAGGTTAAATAGGTCAGGACTTTATTCCCTGGAGCACAGGAGAATGAGGGGAGATTTTATAGAGGTATACAAAATTATGAGGGGTACAGATAGGGTGAATGCAGGCTTTTCCCCCTAACGTTGAGCGAGACTAGAACTAAAGGACATAGGTTTAGTGTGAAAGGTGAAATATTTAAGGGGAATCTGAGGGGGAACTACTTCACTCAGAGGGTGGTGTGAGTGTGGAATGAGGTGCCAGCGGAAGTGGTGGATGCAGGTTCAATTGTAACATTTAAGAGAAGTTTGAATAGGTGCATGGATGGGAGGGGTTTGGAGGGATATTATCCGGGTGCAGGTAGATGGGACTAGGCAGAAGCTCAGGTCAGCATGGACTAGGTGGGCTGAAGGGCATGTTCCTGTGCTGTGGTACTCTATGACTCTATGAAATTTCAAAGCTTTAATTTTATGACATAGGTGGATGACATTGTTTTTAATATTAGACATTATCAAGAACAAATTAGGGTAGACTAGGTGTTAAACCTCCAAATGTATCAAAAGCTACAATGTTATTTATTAATTATTAACATTATAATGGCATAAATTTACATTACTATGTACATGAATGTACAGAGGTCCCAATGCTTTAAACATGTATAGAAAGTGTTCTGACTCCCCAGGTTAGTAGTAAAGAAATGCTGCTGTTCTGTCCCATTTTGACAATTGTTCTTTATTGCCTTTCTAGTATATATCTTTATATAATTTTGTTTTATGAATATCTTATCCAGCTTTGTATCTACTGTATGCTGATTATTAAGGATACCAAAAATAAAGTGAAAACTAATATGTAAATGTAATACTGGTGTATGTGCTGTACCTAATCTAACAGTTTATTCTAATTTACATACATTGTTCAGCCATTTAGTCCAAGAGAAACAACACTATTTTAAAACCTTTTTGCCTAATTCACAGCTGCTGGGATATTAATTCAAATGAATTCATATGGTGGATCATTAAAGGACCTGTACTTTCATCTATTTTTGTAAGTATTCTTGAATTTTAAAAATATTCTGAGTTGTGGTAGAACATTAGTTAAGATGACATTTTAAATATAAATAACATTTAACAATTTGATGACCATTGTAGGTTGCAGCAGTTCTCTGTTCATGTGGAAGTTTTCTGAACTTTTGGCAAGAAATAAATCTATCATCACTCTTTGAACTCAATAGAAGGACATTTGGAAGAGGTGTCAATCCAAAGCATCCATTTTACACCTTCAAATGTTAAAATCAGCTCTAGTGATGGGCTAAAAATCCATTTTCTGGAAGTACCACTCTTTTCAGATACAAGACCAGTATTGCAGGGATTCAGATTATTATATTAATTTCATTTTTGTTTAACGATATTGGGAACAAGTTAGGAGAATGGACCTGATGTCAAAATTAAGGCATGATCTCATTGAATAGTGGAGGCCATTCCATGGCCCAAACCTATTCTTATTTTTTATGTTCTTGGAGTCTTATAATTCTGTGTACATATAACATTATACTTCGGCCACATTGTGGAATCATTGGTTTCTTATGCCTCAAATGGCCTTGGGTAATGTTAAGGGCCTGAACCCTGAAATTCTCCTGACAGTCCCTGGCACAAGGCAAAGCTGGACCGAGTTTTGCCTTCTGTCAAAGCTGACATTGCATTAAAGTATTTAAATATCTGCAACATTGAAAAATATTTAGAAACTATTAAAGTTGAAATAAGTAATGAACAAAAAATTTGAAATAAACACAATTAAAACAAAATCAATTAGAAATAATTTAAAATATTAAACAATTGAAAAATAGTTAAAATAAATATTTAGTTTCCATTTGATTTCATATTTAACCCCCATTGAAATCAATGAGGTTTTGAATCCTCTGCTCCTGTAGAAGAACATGTACCATTGTATTGCAGGGGAATGCCAGCAAGTCTTGGTTCTTCAGTTACGCTCCATGGGGAGTCCAGCGGCAGAATGTTGAGTGATGTTGCCAGCACCCCTCTCCCCTAACCTGAATCTGTCAGTAACTCTTTGACTCACACTACATACATGTAGTTGTTGTAATTTGTTATAACTTTCTTTATGGTGGTGATATAAATAAAATTCTCTAATGGATTAACTAGTGAAATTGATTACATCCTTATTCGTGTGTTTTTCCCCTTTCTCTGTACTTCTTTATTCCTTATATTCCAACAAAGAATAGAGGTAAATGCTGGAGATTTCCTTAGGATTCTTAGATTGGCTAGTTTAACTTTACTGGAAGTTCCATGGATATCCCAGTTATGCAAATAAGTGGGGTCTCTACTGGATCAGGAGAACCACTGAGGAAATTATCAGCAGCAGACTGCTGGGAATTGCTTCTGCATACTACTAATCGTTGTGGCATAATTATGGCTGGTAACATCACAGGCACATTCAGAAGTAGTGTGGCTCCAAGAAAATGAAAAGAAGATACTTGCAAATCAAGATTGGAATGACAATCTTTATGTGGAGTACTTGCAAATGCTGTTTTTTCTGTTCAGAGCGTTTAGGACATTTCAGTTTATGCTAAATATTTTAGAAGATACTAACTGAATGCATCTTCTGAATTTAAATTCATTGTAATTAAAGCTGTTTTATTCATTTACAATCTGATTTTTTTATATGTTTTAAAATAATTAAATATAAGGATATAAAATGGCTCATGTAGTTTCCTTTATAGCTTCTGCCCACTCCCTGGAATCTCATTGTACATTATGACTCTTTTGGACATTTTGAACTATCCAATTAATCCTGCTTCCTTGCTCTTTCCAATCACCCAAAAAGTGTTTTCTGGCACCACTCTTTCACACCTTCCCAATTTTTCACCCGTTGTTTTAAATGTTTATCTTTTGCTTACTAACATTCCTCCCTGTGGATAAATTGATTCCCTATGGGTTCTATAAAAACTCTTCATCATTTTTATATCTTCCCATAATCTCCAGTGCTACAACAGGAACAATCCAAGTTTCTGTTGTTTCCATGTACCTGAAGCCCATCAAACCTGGAACCATTTGATCACTTTGCACTAAAGTGGACTTTGTTTTTTGGTCTAATTGTGTTCTTTCTTGTAAAAATTGTGTATAATTTATGCTTTGCTTGTGAATGCTACTTATATGATGCTATGTGCCTGTAATGCTGCTGCAAGTGAATTTTTCATTGCACCTGTGCATATGGCAATAAACTTGATTTTGACTTTGACACTTTAGTAAATTTCCTGTGCACCTTCTCCACAGCATAAGCATCCTTTCTATAGTGAGGTCCCTGAAATTAGAAATAATACACAAGAGCATATCAGGAATTTATAAGGGTTTAACATAACTTCTTTTTTTGTTATACTTTATTTCTATCAATCCTTAACTGTCGCCTTCAAGATCAGTTACACAGTTCAAGGGCAATTGGGGATGGGTAATGAATGACACCCATGTAATAGGGGCGGCACAGTGGCACAGCTAGTAGAGCTGATGCCTCACAGCACCAGGGACTCAGTTTCAATTCTGACTCTGGATGCTTTTTATGTGGAATTTGCACGTTCTCCCTGTGACCGCGTGGGGATGCTCCGCTTTTCTCCCACATCTCAAAGACATGTGGGTCGGTAGGTTAATTAGCCACTGTGAATTGCCCCTAATGTGCAGGATAGAATAGGGGGGGAAGAGTTGATGAAATGTGGGGAGAACAAAAATGGGATTAATGTAGATTTAGTATAAATGGGTGGTTGATGGTCAGTGTGGACTTGGTGCTGTATCTCTCTGAATGTTAGGGCAATGGGGGGCTATGTGGGAGGGAAGGGTTAGATTTTAGAGCAGGATAAAATGTCGGCACAACAATGTGGGCTGAAGGGCTTGTACTGTGATGTAATGTTCTATGTGTGATGTTTACTTTTATTTTTTTTGCAGATCAGCTTTGTGCTCTTTGTTCACATCATTAGTATATTAATAAAAAAGCTAAAGGCACCTGATGTTGTGAGGAATGAGTTTAACCAATACAAGTAAGCCACTTTACTTGCAAGCCTCTTTATTGTAAATGCTAATTTTCCTCTGGGTGTGGGAAGTCATAAACACTCCCCAACAGTGTTGCAAGATCCATACCACAGCATGATGATATCTCTAATTTAATATATGTTACTTTTCTTCATAACCTATATTGTGGGCTTTAAAATTATGAAAGATATAAAAAAAAGCTGGATTTTGTATAGCTTCCCAAGGGAATGTTTCAGCAATTTATATTGCTATAAAACATTTAGAAGGAGTAGTATGAAAAAGGTGGTTTGTAGCATTAATCAAAGTTTCCATTATCTTAGAAAATAAAGAAGATACAGATGTTAGTGCAAAATCAGAATGGGTTACTTTTGGGAGTAAGGAGAGCTATTTCTTTATGGTAATTAAAGTACAAATCAAAAATTTATAGCTTGCAGATATTTCTTGTTGTTCACAGTAACCCACAGTAAAAGGAGTATGGGAGAAATTTAGAGTTTTAGCTATGTAAGTGCAAAAGCTGCTGATGCTGCAAGGGAAAGCATGCAATTTCTTTTCAGATAAATGCATGGGATACAAAAACAAGGAGATAATTATAAATGTGTACTGTTTGGTTATTTTGGCATTAGTTACAATATTCAAAAATAAGGAGAATGAAAAAAGAGGGAAGTGTGCAACTCTTTTAGAAATATGGTTTGTGCATGAAAGCCTGAATGCTTCCCTCTATGCTATGAAGTAACGTGTATCGATGTTGTATCATACTCATACTTCAGGAATCAGGCTACTAATAAGCACACTGTAGAAACATGAAGTGAAATAAAACACCCTTCTTGTGCAAAATAAAGACTTACAGTTGAATTTCTGATTACTGATGACACCAATGCTAATTTAATTTCAATGGACTTTGTAGTTCTTTGAATACATTTAAGTGAAAGTGAAAAATTTAAAACAGAGGCATGTGAGAACTTCTTGCAGAGGTTGATATATCTCTGGAATTCTCTATCCCAGAAGGCAGCAGAGGCTAGATCATTGGTAGTGTTTAAAAGGGAAGTAGGTAAATGTTTAAAAGATCAGGGAGTTGAGGGCTATGGAGTAGTGGCCTGGAAGAAGAGATGAGACCTCCTATTATATTCTTATGTCATTATTTCTGTACCATTTTCAAGCAATATTAATGCTATTTAATCTCTATTTATCAAGGAACAGTTATCCATGTTCACAGAGAAATGTAGGAACATGAATTATGTCATAATCAAAGGCATTTCTGCAAATTATATTCAGGCATCAAATCCAAATGATCAAGTTAACATTCTTTTCCCAATTCCTATTCAATGGAATTGACACATTAAGGGCTAGGTTGACTCATGGTGTTAGGCAACTAACTTAGCTGTGCAAAAAATTACCCCCACCTGTTAAGACTTTGAATCATTCAGGCTTTCCACCTAGAATTGAAAATCTATTCAAGAATATAACGATCAGATAGATTTTAACATATTTTGTGTATTGCATTTGTTATTTCTAGGAGACTTGCAAAGTCAACTTTCTTGTTAATCCCCTTGTTTGGAATCCACTATATAGTTTTTGCATTTTTCCCGGAAAAAGAAAGCAACCTTGCAATAGATTCACGAATAGGCTTTGAGCTTTTTTTTGGATCATTTCAGGTATGTACTTGAATAAACTGGAATTAGCAGTTAAAATTAGTGAATAAATCATTAGAAGTGTTATTTAGTGGATTTTGTGAGAATAATTTTCTCTACCCATTTTTAGTGTGCATTAGTTCAGATTGCCTGACATAGGTGCATGAGGAATATTTATTCCATACAAGTTAAAAATAATTGCAAATAAATATTATTTTAAGTGAGGAATGGAAGAATTTTGTAGATGGCTGTGTGCATCAATGGATCTTTCAGCCATTAATAAAGTTTTTTTTAATCCATAGGGTTCTGCTGTTGCTGTCCTTTACTGCTTCCTTAATGGTGAAGTGAGTAATTTTAATAAACAATGTTTACTTATAAGACACCTACAGTCAAAATCACTTTTTATCTTAAAGCAATCAATATGATTTTGCTTTTCTATCAATAAGATATGATTGATTGCACTTAGGTTCGAACTGAAATCAAGAGAAAATGGAGACGATGGAAACAGAAGAAATATTTTGCTGTTGATTTGCAAAACCAACACAGTTCCATAATCAATAGTGGAATGACTGGTGGAACACAGGTATCTCTATTGACAAGTTCCAGTTCCAAGGAACAAGAATTTGCTTTCCAGGAATCAAATGTTCTTTAAAGGACCAAATGTAATATTTTAATTCAAATGATTTATTTAACAGTGAACAATTTAACAAAATGTAATGCTGCTATTGGTAGGTCGGATGTCAGGCTTGGCAGTTCCACTGGGAAGTATAAACTATTCCAAGTTGGTTTGTCCAATGAATTGGTGTTTGCAGCAAATGCTTATTGTGGGGCATCATTCTGATCAAGATGGGCATGAAATTTCTTATACGTGTGGATTATGTGTGACTGCACACATGTGCATTTTGTATTTAAGCAAGTTAAATTCAGTTTGTTGTGTCAATTAGCTATAAGTGAGCATCATTTAGGGAGCAGGTACTTTGTAAAGTATTGTAAAGCTGTCTTCCTGTTATATTTTGTAATGTCTAAATTGTGTGTGGTCACATGCAAGAAAGACAAATTCATAACAATAGCTCGGTGATAATAGCATCAATGCTACCTCTGGGATGAGCTGTGCAGACAAACAAAGAGAGAGGGAGATGGCAGCTTCCATCGTATCCAATCAGAGACGATGAGAAAGACCGAAGGATATAGTGGTCTGTCAACATAGGATGTAGCTGCTGCTGGTCCCCAACGACGGCCTGCATTCACTGCACCGGCTGGGATGCAGCCCTGAGCCTCACATTTCAATGCCCAACACCAGACCTCACAGACACCCTTTCCACACCAAGCCACAGTGATATCACCAACCATTTCATTGCTATGAGAGTCCCAAAGGAAGGCTGAGCCCTCAACCGGGCTTCTGACATAGTTGTATTGTTATTTTGTTTATCTATAATGCAATAATGATCTTTTAAAAACTGATTTTAGCACTCTCATTCTTGGAAACACATCCTGAGCACTAAGTGAGAAACTAGTAACTTGTAATTATAATTCTGTCAAATATAACAGTAATTAAATGGGAGAAATAGCTTTTATTTATTAATTCATTTTACAGGCTATGGTTGCACTGCAAAGGCCAGCATTTATTGCCCACTTCTAATTGCCCTTCAGTAGGTGAGTGGCTGCCTTAAACAGCTGCAGTCCTTCCGGTGCAGAAGCTCCCACACTGCTTGTTGGGATGAGAGCTCCAGGATTTAGATCCAGTCATGGTGTGGGATTTGGAGGGATACCTGCTGGTGATGGTGTTCTCATGTGTGTGAAGCCCTTGACTTTTTTGATGGTAAAAGTCATCAGTTTGGAAGGTGTTATCAGAGTTGCCTAGACAAGTATCTGCAGTGCAAATTGTACATGGTATACACCACATCCCTTGTGAGCCAGTTGTGAAGGAATGAATGGTTAAGATGGTAGGATACCAACCAACCAAGTTCTTTTGCCTTTGATGGTATCGAGCTTCTTGATTTTTGTTGGAGCTGCATTCACATGGCAAGTGGAGATTATTCCATCATGCTCTGGCTTGTTTCTTGTAGATTGTGGAAAGGTTTTGAGATGTCACTTGCTGCAGAATACCCAGCCTCTGACTTGCTCTTGTAGCCACGGTATTCATGTTGCTGATATAGAATATCATTACTGTACCTGCCTTAACTGCTTTCTTTGACAGCTTGTTCCATATACACATCACCTTCTGTGTGAAGAACTTTTCCCCTCAGATCCCTTTTAAATCGTTTCCCTCTCACTTTAAACCTATGTCCTTTAGTTTTTGTTTCCCTTTCCCCGGGAAAAAGACAGTGCGCATTCACCCTATCTGTGCCTCTCATGATTTTATACACCTCTATAAGGTCACCTCTATGCACCTCTCCCTGTAACTCAGGCCCTTGAGTCCTGGTGACATTCTCATATTGTTCTTTTCTTTCAGACAGTGCTGATCTGGCCACACAAACTCCTAAGGAATTATTGGTGAGGGGGTGATTAATGTAGGTGCTGTTAAAATGTTTGAGATTTGATGTAAGCATTACTCAGAGCTTAAGTGACACAAGCACTACCTGCTGCATCTGTGTAAGCATGCATGTTATCTTAGTCTAATAGGACTTATGCTATGAACGGTAGGGCACAAAGGAGTGTAGTGGAACAAAGGCACCTAGGAGTACAAGTACACAATTCATTGAAAGAGGCATCACAAGTAGATAGGGTAGTGAAAAAGGCATTTAACACGCTGGCCTTCATCAGTCAGGGCACTGAGTATAGGAGATGGGACATTATGTTGTAGTTGTGTAAGTCGTTGGTGAGGCTGCACTTGGAATACTGTATACAGTTTTGGTAACCCTGTTATAAGAGAGATGTGGTTAAACTGGAAAGAGTGCAGAAAAGATTTATGAGGGTATTGCCAGGACTAGAGGGCCTGAGTTATTGGGAGAGGTTGGGCAGGCTAGGTCTTTATTCCTTGGAACATGGGAAAATGAGGGGCAACCTCATAGATGTGTTTAAAATTATGAGAGGCATGGATAAGGTGGATGGTAACAGTCTTTTCTCCAGGGTAGGCGAGTCCAAAGCTAAGGGGGATAGATTTAGGGTGAGAGGGGAAAGATTTAAAAGGGGACCTGAGGGTCAACTTTTTCACGCAGAGGGTGGTGAGTATATGGAACGAGCTGCCAGAGTAAGTGATTGAGGCAGGTATAATAGTATCATTTAAGAAGCACTTGGATCGGTACATGGAGGGGAGGGGCCTGGAGGGATATGGGCCGAATGTAGGAAATTGGGACTAGATGGGTGGACACCATGGTTGCCATTCTCGTTGGGCAGAAGGGCCTGTATCTGTGCTGTATTGCTCTATGACTCTTTCTGAAGGAATTAAAAATGGTGACAAATAGAATGAAATTTCTAACAAACAATCCCCATTACTAGACCTTATGACCAAAGCCATGAAGGACATGTAGAAACCTATCCAACGAGAGGGATGTGATATTCTCAGTTACAAGTAAGGATATTGAAACGATATTCATATCCATGCCCTATCAATTTAAGAAAGAAAATTAGAATTATGCTGTTCAGCCCTTCCCACCTGCTCCATCATTCAATAAGATCCGGCTGATCTTTTAACTCAGTGTCACTTTATGCAAAATTAGTTAATTAGGTAAGAGCAGAAGATTGCAAAGTGCGGTAAAGTGCAGTCTCATCCACTTTGGACCTATGAATGTTAAATCAGCATATTTTCTCCATGATAAGAAGCAAGGAACTATAGATGAGCAGAGAGCTTCAGCAGGCAGACATGAAAATATTTTATAAGTCTTATGGAATATTGGCTATGTGAAGAGGGCCAGACTCTTATTGCAATGTCAGTAACAGTCCCTTTAACAACCACCTTAAGACATTCTACTAAATCAGACAAGCTCCAAGCACTTCTTGATTTATATGAACAGAGTTTATCCTGGGAGCAAGGCACTGTGGAGATACAAATGAACAAATGTTTAAGTTATTATAGGTCATGGTCCCCCATTTTAAGTAGATCTATTTCTGGTTAAAGTTGAACACAAAATATATCTTAGCACTACCTTTTTATTTTACACTGACATATCTTCGTTGTAGCATTGGCGGTGCTCAATCTAGTTTACCTTGTATTTTCACATGACATATATAAACTAACAGTAATTTGTAAGTAATTTGCAAGATATTAACTTTTTATGTCATTAACCATGTTCTCACAGTTATTCAAGACTTCTTTAAAAATAATAGCCTGGAAGATTGAGAAAAGTAATGAGTGCTTTCTTAATGAAAAATATGGGTATATTTAAATGCCTGTATTAAGCACAAACAAACATACAAGTGTTATAGACCTTTCGTGCAATAGCACAGTTAGGATAGGCATATGTTTTAAGAAGTTGCACATTATAAGGCATATGCATACAATTATGAATCCATATCATACAATACATTAGAAAGGCACAGATTAATCAGGAATGATCAGTCTGGACATTTTAAGAGAAGGTCATGTCTGACTAACTTTCTTTGAGGAGGTAATAAGGAATGTTGATGAGGGCAGTGTGTTTGATGTAGCCTGTGTGGATTTCAAGCAAGGCTTCTGACAAGGTCCCACGTGGCAGGCTTGCCAAAAAAGTAAAAGTCCATGGACTCCAAAGGAATGTCCCAGATTAGCTCAGGAACAGGAAGTGAAGGGTTGTGGGTTGACAGGTGTTTTTATGATTGGAAGTGCTTTACCAGAAAGGTTCCACAGGTTCTTTGTTTACCGTAATAGATATTAATGATGGGGGATGAAAAGAAAATTGATGATGATATAAAAACTAGCTGTGTAATTGCAGTAAGGAAGAAAAATGTGAATGGGCTCATCAGTTGTAGAGAAAAATTGCAAATGGAATTTAATCCAGAGAACTGTGGGGAGGATACCGAGTGGTGCTAAGGAACAGAGGACCTCCGCGTGTATATAACAGATCCTTAAAAGGTCATAGGGCAGGCCAATAAGATGATTAAAAAGACAAACAGGCTGAGGCTTAGAGTATAAGAACAGAGAAATTATATTAAAACTGTATGCAACACTAAAAGACATAACTGGAGAACTGTGTATAGTCTGGTTATATTACAGGGAAGATTGCACTGGAATGGATGCAAAGGAGGTTTAAAAAGGTTTTGCTATGACTTGGAAAATTGTAGCTGAGTGGTAAGATTGGGTTCTTGTGTTGTTTTCTTTGGAGCAGAGGAGGCTGAGGGGAGACTTAATTGATATGCCTAATTATGAGGTGCCAAGACAGAGTAAATGGAAAGAGGGGCGGCTATTTAAAAAAAAGGTTACATCCAGAGATAGTAGAATTGGATCTCGTTGACTGGAAAGGTAGTAGAGGCAGAAACACTCAAGTTTTAACTTGCAGAGCCATGACCTGCAGGGCTATGTACCAGATCTGGGAAGTGGAATTAGGCTGGCGAGCTCCTTTCTGACCAGCACAAACTAGATGGGCTAACAGACTCTTTCTGTGTCATACATTTTGTATGATTCCAATAACTAGAGAAACATTATGGGATTTTCACAATGCTTGATGATTTTTTTCTACAATGGAACTGTGAGAAGTAATTATTGCATAAATTAATTGTTGTTAATTAATAAACTAACATTCCTTATTTATTAAAATAGAATACCATCGCTAACTAAATTTCATCTTAAAAGTAAAAGCATAACTGCAAACAATGTTTATTGCAAGGTTGTAATAGAGAAAATGTTCCAAGTAAAATATTACACCAAATGATTCATAACAAATAAAGGCTTTCAATTTAAGTAACTATTAAATTCCAAAGTACAAGAAGATTCTCAGATGTGTATTTTCAACAAAAAACATTAAAACATTTTTTTGAACCTCTTCCATTACTATTACTAGATTTAAAAGCAAACTAAAAGATCAGCTGGAACTGATGAAATTCTATACAAAACATAATGTGGAGGCTTCCCTATTAGCTCAACTGTTCATGCCAAGTTAGTTTATTTCACCAAGATGGCTTCAACACATTGAGTAGAAATGGAGAAAAATCAGCTGGTTTTCCAGTAAAAAATTACTATACAGCAGCTCCACTGTAAGTTTACATGTGGAAATGTTGTTGAGAACAGGAGGGGGCTCAGTTGTGATTCCACCACTAACAATTAGCTTACCAGTACTCATTATCATGATCCCTGCATAAATAAAGCTACTGGAAGGAGCAATAATAACCGATGATATCATATTTTGGCAAAGAGTCAGCAAATGAAAGAAGAAACTAGACAAAAAAAAGACACAAATAATAGCATGTGACTAACCTTAAGAATGTCTAACCCAAATATTCAATTCACAATTAACAAACTAGAAAAGGAATTTCAGGATGGTCAACAGAACCACATTACACAATTTTAAAACATCAGGATTTGTTTTTGAAATATAGGCAATCAAAAATAGTTTATATTTTTTGATGTTTATGATAAAGAGAGCTGGTCCACACCGACAAATATAGACAGATCCTCAGCTCTCAAATAGTATAGCAACGAGAGGTGCAGATTTATACTGAAGGAAGCCCAAAGTGTTCAATGGTCTTGATGACAAGGCCTATTCATTTTAGGGGCTTCTTCTTTGTTGCCATTAATGCCAATAAGATCCTAGTCTATCCTAGTTTAAAAATAGATTTGTAAACAATAAGTTTATTTGCACCTACAAATATAATTATCAAATGCTTGAAAATATACAAAAATCAAAAGGGATCCTACTTAGGCTAAACAAAAAATACATTCTGCTTCCAATTTAAATGAACAGATCTCAATAAATAGCAGGAAAGCTCATATCACTTTCTATCATTTATGCACATTCAGCAATTTCAAGTTAGTTGTTTCTGAGATATGACACTCCACTGGTAGCTTTATAAAATTGGCATCTTGTAATCTGTCTCAACATTCATTGAGCGGTGTGGTGTATTTCTGTGGTAAAGTGAACTAAACTCACTGCACAAAATCTAGTCTATTTCAGTTTAAGTCTCTTTTTAATAACAATAAATGTTAATTACCATCAAACAATCTCATTAAGACTGAAAACTATTAAAAGAAGGTGCAGTTTCATTTCTTTGGGTATGAATTATTGAGGGAAATTTTTAAGAATGTACATTCTTTTAATGAATTTTTTCCTCTGTACTCCAGATTCAATCTTTACTCTCCACCACTCCCACCCCCAACCCTTTATTCCTTTTCTTGGTTTGACACTAAATTCACTCATTTTAATTTCTTTCACAGACCTTGCACTGTTTATTTCACATTCCTTCAATTTGCTTTTTTAAGGAGATATGCAGCTTATTTTCCGGATCACTTAGGCCCCAGATCCCCCAGTTATCTCACTACTGAATTAAATATTTAAAAGCAAAATGTGTAACAGTTGGTCTAAACACTGGAAATGTCTAAATAGCCCTGCTTCAGCATATTATGACACAATAAAATGGAATCTGCTAACAGGTTCTTGTTCAAAATAAACTCTGAAATTATATCTATAGTCTAATATCCATTAGTCTGAGAAGTGGTTGCACAACCATGCTGACATGACATATGAAAGGCATTTTAATATGCATTTTAATGAACAGAATTAAACATTACAGAGAGCCTAGTGATTTCTTTCAGTACTGACAAATGACTATATTCAAAACTGATAATACAGCACTTATAACATAATTGAAATCAGTGTTTTGTTGTTCAGGTTTTATCAGCTTGAATCTTAACAGAATCTGGGAAGAGGGCAAACAACACATCTAAGTTCAGCAGCATAATTTTAAAATTTATATTCAGAGAAAAAATTTTACAACAAACCTACAATACTGGAGGGAAAAATGTGAACATGGAACAACATTGCAGATTTACAAATCATTCACAAAATGCTACTAATACAAAGAAGTAATTTAATATATGCATCTTAATTCAGTATAGATGATAATTAACCCTAGCTAGACGGGGTATGGTCAGATCATTTTATATTAGGTTACAATGTCATTTTAATTTTAAAATAAATTGATGACAGAAAGTAGATCGCAAAGCACTCTTAAATTGGCTTGGCCTTGCTTAGTATATCTGATAAAATTGCTAAAACTTGTCTGAATGACACTAAGTTTTTCTCAAAAGACACCTCTCCCCTTTGCAAAAGTAATAACATTATAAAACACTCAAGCCATTCAAACCAAAATGAGTTTATAAATGCATAACATTTAGATATTTGGTTCATGACATTATAGTTCCCCACTACCCTACGAGAAAGATCTCAATATATCCTGTGAATGATCGATTTGAAACAGAAGCATTTATTTGTTGAGTATAGCATTATTGTAAAAGATTTGAATGTGATCTATTGCTTTTTGAAAACCATTGTGTAAAACTGAAATTTGATATGTTGGGCTGAATTAGTTTAGATTTTAGGCACTGTATAAACCAGGAAATGTAATTTACCAAATGTCTTTTTTTTCATATTAACCATTCCATGCTTAAAGTTTCCTTTATATTGTGTATCAATAATTCTGAAATGTGTGTGATCAAATCAAGAACATCTACAAGAATGTGTGAATAATACAAAATGCTTTTACTGTATAATGACAAGTTCAGTCTATATTTAGAGATATTGTTAAATTTGTCTTGCGTAGGTTTCAAACTACATTATTCAACTAATTCCATTAAACTCAATGCTTCAGTTTTATCCGTGTTATTCTGCATGATTTCTTATATAGTTATTTATCATTTTTCTTTTGCAAAATGAGCATCATTATAGTACTTTTGCAGTGCTACACAGCTGGCAGGGCGCCACATGGCACGATCTCATCAGAACATTGAGGCGCAAGCTGTTGATCGTAATATTGCTATCATATGGGGTGATTTCTTCTATGCCTCACTACTAGACACTGCATTGACAGCACAGAATGATAAAATGACTCTGTTCAGTATCAGCATTAAAGCTCTTAGATGACAGGTATAGTTTAGTGAAATTTAGAGGAAAAATATCTCTCTGTTCTATCCCAACAATGTGCCTCAACACAATTTCAGAGGAGCACCTGCACTGCATCAGTATCCATTCTTCTAATTCCCCTAGCCATCAGTCATTTCCAAAATTTCTCAGTGATTCAGTCAATTTAATGTCAACTCATGGACATTTTATGTTGTAAACCTATCCCCTAAAGGATTGGTTTAAGACTTTCCACATTAATTTTACTCAAAGCTCCTGCAGTCGAAGAAGAAGAACCTTTCATCCAGAAAGTCTGCGTTGGATTCAAATCCAAATCCCATGAAGGTAAAAACCACAATGTAGTAAACCATAGCGCTATTATTAATTCATCAAGGACGCTAGTCTTCAAATGCACTGTGCAGCTGTTTTTTTGAAGCCAAGATTTCTTAAAAAATCTAAGTTATTTTCTTTAGGTAAGGAAGTGCTGAAAATTTTCAAAGTATTATTTCAATATTAAGATAATAATACTTTGTCCCCACTTGCCTAGCCCTATTGCAGTACTGTCAAACAAATGGGTGCTTTAAAAAAATATGCAGTGTTTCAGGAAAAATTTTGGCAAGTCCATACCTTCCCCACACCTCACCTGGAAAGTAAATTTCTTTTTGTCTGATTTCTGTATCAAAATTATTGAAACACAAAACTCCACATTACAATACAAAATAGAGTAGGTAAAAAAAAAAGCAAAATGATCTGTTAATTTCACAAGGATACCGAACGAGCCAAAACTTAGATTCGCATTTTACATTGACAGACATGGGAACTCATTTATTTTTAAAGAAGTAAGGAAATTAGGATAATTATACATCTGTTAAACTATCCTTAGCTGAGGATGTCATGCTGTAAATTTGAAGACCACTAATACTGCTGAGGTAAAAAAGGCAAGTGGCAATGACTTCAAACCAGAACGCTAAACTGAAACCAGTGAACGTAATAAAGTTCCGTAACTGAATGACAAAGGTCAACATGCCAATAGATGTCATGAAGGAAGATAATAAAGTCAGTCCCGAGCCAAATGCCCACTTGCGCCTGGCGTAGGCATCTTGACAAAGCTGAGAAGTGATTAGCATCTCCAAACCAAATATTGCTAGTACCACAGCAAGACTTGCGGTGATCCTCGTGAAAACTAGGCCAGTGTATAAATCAACAATCTCAGCAACACTGATTTCAGTTGTACACTGAGCCTTGAGGTCAAGTTCTAAAGTGCAGAAATGCCAGAGTCCAAATATCTTCTTGTCTACAAACAGCCAATAATCATGGCACACAGAAATGGATGATAAAACAACTGCTATTGCTGTGCAGAGAATGATAAGACTCCTGATGAACACATATGGTATTGATCTTACAGTCTTGCTGCACAGGGGGCCCTGAACCTGTAATGAAATGTACATATTATTAAAGAAGGACATATTTTCATAATCCACATTCAATTAAATTTTAGTTTTTACTTTCACATAGAGAATAGGGTTCATTCAGCTTTCCACATGGAGCTTTACTTTCAGGTACTACAACTTGGAAAATGTTAATGGACTGGAGGTCCCAGACTGCATGATGGTAATTCACTTCTCAGACAGTTATAAAAACAATCCTTATGATAATAAATACAATTAAGTAGTTCAGATGTCATGATGATCCTTGATAGTAAAATAATGGACAAAAGCATATGCTTTTACATGCATTCACGTAGTGAATAACTATCTGAAACATAAAAGCTAGGGTTTCAGCCATGCAAGTTTCCTTTAACCAGCTTTATTATGCAGGGAATATTTAAACTTATTTTGGATAAAGTACATTAGTGTTAGAGAGTCACACTCTATATAATTCAGACACCCAGTTAACTCATGGATGAGAAAATGACCTAGCACCAGATGGCCCATCTGGAAACAGTAGCCAAGAGTCTGAGATAGTATTACTGGCTTTAAAATAAAATCCATTCTATAATCTTGGATATCCATTCAAACTCAACTTTATTGACAAGAAGTCCAACAAACCAAAGCACTGGGCTGCTCAGCAAATGGCGGTCAGAGAAGTCGAGGACGGATTACAGTTGGAGAAAGGTATGCCTGAGGTATAGGAGAGCTGAAGTAGGGGAGAAAGAAAACTACAAAGCCGCCTTATTTATGGGCTTGTCCTGGTCTGGATTCTTGTTTGGCTTAAGTATTTCCTTGGGGAGGCTGAGGGAATCTGAAATGCATATTTAAATAAGGGCTACATTTTGTGCCAGGTTCAAGTGTGCTAATAACACCCTGTCTGCACAAGAATGCATGCACAGGAGGTCATTTTGTTCCTTGAGTCTCTTCCACAAACTTATTCAATCTGAACTGTGCCTTTAAAATGCAGTGAGTATTTGGAGTTTTTTCATTTACCCACACACACTAACAAACTGCTCATAGTTTATTCTCTGTGGGGAAAGCAGCTTCCAGTTAGCATATTAACCACGTTTCATCTAGAAACCTTGTTATAAACATTATAGTGATTCTTGCTTAAACATAAGAGTATCTGCATTTTCAATTCTTTATGTGAAAAATATTACATTCTGAATTTTTGCAATATGGTTTTGACACACCAGGGATATTGTGTAAATGTGAATCAGTATGTCTGGATGGGCCTTGTTAAGGCTGAAGAATTATGCTGAGAACAATAGCAGCAGAAATATTGCTTAGGGGACCAGGTTTAGATGGATAGTACTGCCATGGTCCCACATTGCTGATAATGATATCATTACACCTAAGAATGAGTTTGAACCTCTATTTGGTTTGAGTGATGTGGAACTGACAGAAATGAGTTACTTTACTAGCTCATTGTTATACTCCTTTGAAAAAAATAAAGCTGTATGCATCCATGCTTTAGCTGAACTTGCTGTCTTTTAGATAATGATCATACTTTACTGTTGGAGGGAAATGACAAGACTATTGGTTCTGAAAATATTCAAGGTTCTGAAAAGATTAAATATGAAGTGTAAAGGTTTTGAGCTTTGCATAATTTATAGGAACAAAATTAGGTTATCTGGGCTCAGGTTTACTCTAGCATTCAATTAAATCATGGTCGATCCTCTACACTAACTCGGCTCCCCAAACTATCCCCGTATTCTATGATTCTCCATGTATTGAGAAACGTTCTGAATTCCTTTTTGAATAAAATCAACAAGGGAGTCTCTGCAGCCGCCTGGAATTGAGAAATCCAAAGTTCTCAATTCTCTGAAGGTGTAAAACTTTCCTCATTTTGGTCACAAATACTTGATATCTTTGCTGTCTTAGAGTGTACTCCCTAGTCAGAAGATACACCTCTTAAACACCAACTCTGTAAAAACACATTTTACATGTTTCAATGAGATCACTTATCATTCTTCTAAACTCTAAGGGATATTGGTCTGGACAACTCAATCTCTCTCATTGGACAACCCTGTGAAATCATTCCCAAATTCAGTCCAATTCTCTGCTTAAGAACAGATGGGAAATAAATAGAGACCATGATGTGATGTGATAGGCTTTGGGGAGACGGGGGTGTGGGGGGGGCAGCAAGAGCAATCAAGCTTTTAAACATCAAGCTCCAGAAAAATATTAGGCTCAGCAAGTCCAAAATGCCACAGCAACAGCTGGATAATAAACCTTATCAAATCTCAGGTCTGGATTTACTACTTGCACAAGGCATTTCTTTTATGATGTTTAAGTAGTCTCACTTCAAACTTTTCTAAATGGATCCAGCCCAAAAGGTATTAATTATTCACCAGGTCGGGGCTGTCAACAACATGGCCCATTATTACCTTTCTCTCATGTGTGAAAAAGTGGTCTGTAAACAAATAATCACGCAACCAGAAACACTGTGTTCACCTCACAATTTAAATGACTCATTGTGCTGACTAAAGGGGAATGATTGGCATAAACCTATGTTCTCCTCCCATGTTGCACAATATGTGATGCGCGCAACTACAGCTTAAAAATAATACGTTAGTGTTGGTGCACAAGGAGATTGCTATCATACCTGGACCACATCATGAGATTGAAACATGGAAATAACGAATTTCGAGGAAGGAAAATATCCGGTGCTGGCATTTGTGGCAAACTGACAGTTCTTTTTGCCTGGAAGCCGAGTAATTTGAGCTCCAAAGGAACATGATCAGCCAGCATATGCAGGGTTTTGACATCTCGTGGCTTGCTGTGCTAGCCAGGGTTGATTGTGTGGTTTCACAGTTTTAAAAGAAAGCCATGCCCACAAATGACCTGGGAAGTGTGAATTGTGATGGAATAGCAAGGGAACCATGGTATCTGGAAGTTGGACTGCTATGACCAACAGACTAAGGGGAGGGGCTCAGAAGGATGGAGAGGAGTGAAGGGAAAGGTGGAGGCTGAGGAACAGGCAGACTGAGGGGAAAAAAAAAAGCCAGGAAGGGGGATCTTAAGGATGGTGGGTGTTTAGGCAAGACCTCATGCCTGTGTCAATTTGCATACATATGTGGAGTGTATTTCACATATTACTAAGGCATGTTCTGCAGATCTTGGTCTCCAAATGTTTTGGACCTCCTTTTGACATTTGAACAAAACATTGCTTTATCAAGATAATGTGGCAGTTAACCAGCTATCCTGCAAATAATTCACTCATGGGCACCTTCCACTGCTCAGAAGTAGAAAAGAAGCAGATCATATTTGACCTCACATGGCTGGCTAAAAAGAATAGCTGTGCCTCTGTATTCCCAACTGAATGGACCTAAAACTTTCAATGCTATCTCAAATACTCCTTGTTCATTTGGAGCAGTCATAGGCAGGGAATCCCATGAGTTGGTAGAGATACTACACTTATTTCTTGATCCTTGAAGCATTTTACCTGATGTCCACTTGAAGGAGCACTTCAAAGAATTCCCCAACCATGACCCCATCCTTGGCAATGAGTGCCCTTTGACTTCATCCCAAAAAACATTCCATTAATATTAAATATTAATGTCTGCAAACTTTCCAATGAGCTGGAGTTTTATTTTCAGGAACTTACTTAACGTGTGCTTCCTGCTCCTGATTTCAGGAAATTGAACAATTGCTATGGCTATTGCAGTCAAAACTGGGGTTTTACACTCCATTGTTAAGCTTAAGGCAACAGAAGATAATCAAAATATTACAGCGCTTAAACATTATCTGTGGTCATTAGACTGTAGGGAAACAACTGCTTTAAAGGAGGACAGAAAAGCTGAAAGCAGCAGTTGTTTACTTGTTTTGTATGAGAATGTTTTAACCACAGGGGAATATAGTGCTTTTTCAGTAAATCAGTGCAGCTTAATGTAATAAGAGCTCTTGTCGTGAATTCAAGAGATTCCCAAATAATATTGCAATGGAACCTTCAACTGAAAGTTAATGTAAACGTTCTTTTTCCCTTTACTTCTTCAAGAGAGCAGTTGGGAAGTTGCTAGTAGGAAAATGGCAGGAAGTTTGAGATTTGTGCATTCATGCAGAGTAGCAAGTCACAAGGAAATTTTCATGGGAATGGGTCTGAAAGGTGTTTCTGAATGAAATGATATGATAACACTATCTCTCTGCTACTGCATCTGTATGGGATTTACCAGCTTAATTTTCAATGTGCTTCTTACAGCATGGATGATTGTGACAAAATACAGCTTTGACGAAGGAACATATATAGAATATCTAAGAAGTGAAAATCTGATGTGGGACCTCAACACTTTTCGAATGGCACAATTGATATTCTCTCTTGAGGAATGGACAAAATCAATTGGCCAATATAAATCTTTCATGATAATATTGGACACAAAAAGCAATAATGTAATATCCTAATTCCCATGGAGGTTTACATAAAAGCTCCATATTCTATTCAGGAGAGCCTCCTTTCATTTTCCTTTTCCATTCTTGAATTATATATAGCATTTCATGTCCATTTCTGCTCTGACTGAACGGTGTTTCAGGGTATACTTTCATTTAATTATAACTGAATATCTTGGAGTATATTTACATCTATTATTTGAAATATGTAATGATGGCACATACATTATTTTAAATTATACCAAACCCCCTTTGATCCCACATCTCCCTTCCCTGCCTCCACATTAAGACGTGGAATGTTAAGAGCAAGTCTCGTCTTTCCTTTTTTTGGGAAGCTAAAGTCATATGAAGCTCCAGTAACACGAAACTATATTAGATTCATGAAAGGCCATGGAAACACAAGATTAAAGTGGATTCAATACCAGAATGTTTCCTTGGAGTGTATCAGGCATTTACATGGCAGAGAAAAACATCAACTTGAAAACACAAGATGGACAAAAAGAAGTTACACTGAGAGAGGAGAAAAAACAGAGTTGCTGAAAGTAAGATCAAGTGAGGCCATTTCAAAATTTCAAACAGTATTACACAAGATCCAAAATATTTTTTTTGGCCTTAATTTTTACCAAGTAACAGAGAAATAATTTACTTATATAATTAACTATTTAGAAGATCAAAGGAAACTGCAATGGAATATTAATATAGGGAATGGGTTAAATTTTGACAGTTGGAAGTGGATGTCAATGAAATATGCAATATACTTTCTTTTAGTAGGCTCAGTGTTGTGGAAAAAGAGAGGTACATTGGATTTACAGGATGTTAAATATTCACTCAAATGGACAACACTGTAAACCTATACTTTGTCTCAAGAAGAAGAAAAGATAGATAAGATATCTTTATTAGTCACATGCACATCAAAACACACAGTGAAATGCATCTTTTGCGCAGAGTGTTCTGGGGGCAGCCCACAAGTGTCGCCACGCTTCCGGCACCAACATAGCATGCCCACAACTTCCTAAACCGCATGTCTTTGGAATGTGGGAGGAAACTGGAGCATCTGGAGGAAACCCACGCAGGCACACAGGGAGAACGTACAAACTCCTTACAGACAGCGGCTGGAATTGAACCCAGTTTGCTGGTGCCATAATAGCATTACGCTAACTGCTACACTACCGTGCCTGCTAAGAGTTTATGATGAGTCTATATTTAACATATGACCTCGGATGAAGTTGCGTGATTGGGCTCCACACACAGGATACTCAGGCTTTAAAGAAGGTATGCTACAGATTTGCATGATTATTGACCACTATAAAATATCAAGTTAGATTTGAAATATACAAGTTCTCCCCAGGTTACAACAGTGTTCTGTTCCTGAGAACTGCTTTTAACCTGAACAGTTTGCAAGTTGGAAATACGGTCACAAACTGAGTTCCCACAGGGCAGAAGATGCCTGCAGCCCTGCAGCAGCTGGCAAATTCATCTTAAAGATTTGTTAGTATGTATCAGCTGTACACAAGTCAGGTATTCATAAACTGGGGAGAACCCAGTTGTTCTCTTGTTAGAACAATGCACATTGTGGAATGATATCATAATTATTTAAAATTGTAAGCGTGGGTTAGAGGAGATAGAAAGAGAACTGTTTCCAGTGCTTCAGAACAAAACAAAATAGATTTGGGACTGAAAGGAAAAGATTTAAAGCAGAAGACAAGAGAAGCTTTTATGCTAAGCATTGTGAATTTACGTTTAGCTTTAGTGCTTGGCTTGCACAGGAACTATGAGGGGATGGTGTTGTGGAAATAATCCAGAAAATTTCCACCCCAGAGTATGAATATAGCGGGAAAATGGTTTTCATTGAACAGCCTTAACTTACAGATTAATATTTGATGTCTTACTGAAAACTTGGTTTTATGATGTGAAATTGTGGCAATTAGAAAATGATGTATAGTTGTGTCTATTCCACCCATCCCATGAAAAATACTCTACATCCAATCATTATTTGAGGTGATCCAAAATCACTCTATATTTTGGTATAGACCACTCTGGTCAGACCACAGTTGGAGTATTGTGTTCAGTTCTGGTCGCCTCATTATAGGAAGGATGTGGAAGCTTTAGAGAGAGTGCAGAGGAGATTTACCAGGATGTTGCCTGGATTGGAGAGCTTGTCTTATGAGGATAGGTTGAGCAAGCTAGGGCTTTTCTCTTTGGAAAGAAGGAGGATGAGAGGTGACTTGATAAAGGTGTACAAGATGATAAGAGGTATAGATCAGGTGGACAGTCAGAGACTTTTTCCCAGTGTGACAATGGCGAACACAAGGGGACATAATTTTAAGGTGATTGGAGGGAGGTATAAGGGGGATGTTAGGGGTAAGATTTTTATTTTACACAGAGAGTGGTGGGTGCATGGAACGCATCACCTGCAGAGGTTGTGGGGGCAGATACATTAGGGCCAATTAAGAGACTCTTAGATAGACACATGAATGATAGAGGGAGGGAAGGGTTAGACAGATTTTAGAGCAGGATAAAATGTCGGCACAACATTGTGGGCCAAAGGGCCTGTAGTGCACTGTAGTGTTCTATGTTCTATATTGGCTGCTGGTTCAGCTTTTTAAAAAAATCAGGTTCCAAAGGCTTTCTATATATTTGTTTTTATTTTTTTACAAACTATATGAAAAGGAAAAAAACTATACAAAATCCCAAGTGGTTCTATAGATATATTAAAAGTAAAAGGGTGGCTAGGGAAAGAGTAGGTCCCCTTAGAAATCAGCAGGTTCACCTATGTCTTGAGCTGCAGGAGATGGCTAAGATTTTTAATGAATATTTCTCCTCCATGTTTACTGAGGAGAAAATCATGGTTGCTCAAGAGCTAAGGGAACAAGTGAGATGTTTTGGAGAACATTCATCATCACAAGGAGGAGGTATTTGCAGCCTTACAGTTGCATTAGGTGGATAATCCCCAGGGCCTGACCCGAGTGCATCCTCAGACTTTGTAGGAGGCTAAGGAAGAAACTGCAGAGGCCCTTGCAGAGATACTTGCTTTATCGTTAGCTACTGGTGAAGTTCCCGAAGGCTTAAAGGTGGCTAATATCATTCTGTTGTTTAAGAAGGGTAGCAAGGACAAGCCAAGGAACTACAGGCTGGCCAGCCTGACCAGCCTGACATCAGTGGTGGGAAAGTTACTGCAGGGAATTCTGAGGGACAGGATCAACCAGCATTTGGATAGACAGAGTCTAATTAGGAGGAGTCAGCATGGCTTTGTGTGTGGGAAGTCGTGTTTGATGAATCTTTTAGAGTTTCTTTGAAGAGGTAACCAAAAGGATAGATGAGGGTAAGGCAGTGGATGTTGTCTATTTGGACTTTAGCAAGGCCTTCAACAAGGTCCTGCTTGGCAGGCTGGTCTGGAAGGTTAGGGCCCATGGAATCCAAGGACAGCTAGTTCGGTGGATTCAAAATTGGCTCGGAGGTAGGAAACAGAGGGTGGTGGTTGAAGGTTGTTTCTCGGAATGGAGACTGGTGACTAGTGGTATGCCACAGGGGTTGTTGTTAGAACCTTTGTTATTCATATTTATATAAATGATTTGGATGTGCAGGCACAAGGCTTGATCACCAAGTTTGCAGATGACATAAAATAGGTGGTGTTGTTGATAGTGAAGAAGGTTGTCGTAGGTTACAGGGGGATCGTTGATCAGTTGGGGAAGTGGGCTGAGGAGTGGCAAATGGATTCAATACAGATAAGTGTGAGGTGATGCATTTGTGAAAGTCAAACCAGAGTAGGACTCATACTATAAATGGTAGGGCACTAGGGAGTGTAATGGAACAGAGGGATCTAGGAATACAAGTGCATTAGTTTGTTGACAAGCGGTGTCACAGGTAGACAGGGTGGTGAGAAAGGCATTTAGCACACTGGCCTTCATCAGTCAGGGCATTGAGTATAGGAGTTGGAGCATTATGTTGCAGTTGTGTAAGTCATTGGTGAGGCCACACTTGGAGTACTGTGTACAGTTTGGTCACCCTGTTATAGGAAAGACATGGTTAAACTGGAAAGAGTGCAGAAAAGATTTACAAGGATGTTGCCAGGACTAGAGGGCCTGAGTTATCGGGAGAGGTTGGCCAGGTTAGGTCTTTTTTACTTGAACATAAGAGAATGAGGGGCGATCTTAAAGAAGTACTTAAAATTATGAGAGGCATAGATAAGGTGGACGGTAACAGTCTTTTCCCCAGGGTAAGGGAGTCCAAAACTAGGGGCCATAGATTTAGGGTGAGAGGGGAAAGATTTTAAAACAGACCTGAGGGGCAACTTTTTCACGCAGAGGGTGATGAGTATATGGAATGAGCTGCCAGAGGAAGTGATTGAGGCAGGTATAATCGTATTTTTTTTTAAAAGCACTTGGATATGTACATGGAGGGGAGGGGCCTGGAGAGATATGGGCCAAATGCAGGAAATTGGGACTAGATAGGTGGACAACATGGTCAGCATGGACTCGTTGGTCCCAAGATCTGTATCCATGCTATATTGCTCTATGATTCGATATGGAAGTTTATCCATATAGGTCTACCTTCATTCATAATATCTAATTAATCCTAATAACCCATGAGCCCATCATTCACAATATTTTGAACAGATGATTCCTTCCTGAGAGGCAGCATTGTCTATGACATCACTTCCAGCATGACATAATAGTTTGTACAGGTTTCAGTTGCGGATTAGCCTAAATTGATTTGGCAAAAGGATGTTATTGTTTTTGGGTTAACCAATATTTTGCTCCCAAAATTATTTTAATTTTATTAGGTTCAAAAAATAATTGCAGCTCTTCTAATAAAATAATAAGCAATTGTGTGCAGGAGCCTCTCTGTCAGTGCTATTGGAGCATTTAGTTTTTATATACACTGAAGTCAAGTTTTTAATAAGTGTCAGAGTTATTTGGATCATAGGATAAGAATATCTTATGGAAGCTTAACGGAATATTGTATGGCTTGTGATATTTAGCTGATATGTGTTTAAAAGATCCAGTTTTAGGGATGATTTACTTTTCTCACTGATTGCTTCTTGGCCTCTTTTTGTTAGGTTTCCAGTGAGAATATTTAAGAGGAAGCTATGCACTCTATCTCAATATTAATTAAACTTGAACAACATCCAGGATAGTGTTTCCAACCAATCTGTTTTGGCAACAGCAAAAGGAGCCTCTAGGCTGAAGCTTTTCTCCTCTTAAATTAGTGTTACTTTGGAATAGCTTCAATAGTTGTGATGAATAAGTTAAATATGAATAAAGATTAAGTACCTTGTTAAGTCATCACCCAGTAGTGTACAGAGGCACCATTGCTATATCAGGAGGTTATCTCCAGTAAAGAACTAAAAGATGCCAGGCAAAGTTAAAATTGAAACAGAAATTTCTGGTTTCAAAGATAATTTGGATGTTTCATTCATGGTCAGGATAACTTACACAAAGTAGCCTAATATCTAAACTTAATCCTCACGTGGATGTTTAAGCCAATATTAATACCTTTTTGTGACAGGTTGCTCTAATAACTTGTAATTTAGCCATAAAGATTGAACTAATTAAATTGTTTAAAGAATGATGTAATGATAGCTTTCTTGTGACACAGTGTTATTTAAACTTCTTCATATAAAAACTCATTAGCAAGCAATAATACCCACAGGACTCTTTCACACAGTTTGTAATTAGCCTGATAGTTTGGTAATGATATTGCTTTATTGGTTAATAATTAAGAAATTACAACTTGCAATCACTGACTTTCCCTGGCACTGATACCAACCACCTTCATGCTGTAACCCCACTGCCCCTGCAAATCACCAGTCCCAATGCATGTTCACTGATTCTCCATCATAATGACTGATCTGTTTCCAATGACCTTCTGTTCAATATTCCAGTCACTGATCATCCACTCAGATTATGGAAATCCCCTTGAAATCTGGCCTCCTGACCAAGGCAACAATCAATAACCTGCTCCCCTCTTCTCCCGTCCTGCAACTACCAACATCATCAGGCTCCAGTAGGAGCAGCAATTCCAAACCATAACCATGACTTTCCTTCACAATCACCAATTCTCATGACTCGCTTAATTCCACTTAGGTTTTCTCTAGCACCAACATATCCCTTATCCCAATTTCACTCTCCTTGACATCTCACCCCACACCCCATCCCCTTGTCTTCTCAATCTCAATCACAATCACAAACAGCCCAAAAAGCTTACCCGCCTCTCCCACCACAGTCTCCAGTTAATAAGGTAGCATTATCTCTCCATGCCTCCTTCTTCTACACAACTTGAAGCATCTTTGATTTCTAAGTTTTCCTGGTTCTTATCAAACAATAACTCAATTTATCTCCCCACAGTTGAAACCTAACTTACTGAGAGTACTTTCAGTTTTTGTTTTAAAGGCTTGCATGCCCTGAAGTTAAAACTCCACAGTCAGAAACAGTAATTCTCGGAAATCCTGCCCATTAAATATCCTGGCCATTATTCCACTAAATTTGTTGGGAAAATAAATAAATACAATTTACAGAATACTGAGCACAAGCAAATCTACACTGAACCTACAGTATATCAAGTTAAGTTTTATTTAATCATGGACATCACACAAACACATAAGAATTAATTTTACCCTTATCTGATATTAAAAAACCTCACTTTACTTGCTCATTGACTCCTTTGTGTAATTGTCATTTGCTAGGGTAATTTCAGAAATAGATATACATATTTTTTATATAATAAAAACAGAAAATGCTGGAAACATTTCACTTGCTACCAATGCTGGCCAACCCACTGAGTTTTTCCAGTATTTCCTGTCATATTATTTCTAAATTTACTTATTTTTATTTCAGATTTCCAGCATCTGCAGTTATTTTGGTTTTCATATTTCTTCCATTGTTCTGATTTGTGTGTGTGAGCATATCTGAAATGGAAAAGCATTGTATGGGCCAAAAGGTCTTGTTTAAACTAGTTCTGTCATTAAGGTACCTATTTGCAAAATATTAATCTTAGTATTGAACAATAAATGTCTTTGGGGGGAAAATAGAACACATTCAGAAATGTTATTGATTGCAGTAAACTTTGACAAGATGTGTTTTTCTTCTCAAATGGTGTTTCCAGTAGGTGGCACAATTCGATGCAGAAAAACAGCACACTAGCAAATTACTAAGATGCTGCAATTATTCTCAATAGCAAGTGTAAAATGTACAAAGCAAGGCCTTGAAAATTATACTGAAAATCAATTTTTCAATTACATGTGTGAGTCACAATTAGAATGTGTTTTATTGGCTGTGGACCAATGATACCAATTAATTAACTTTAAAATATATTTTTACAAATCAGCATTTCCAAAAAGTAATTCTTCATCAATTGAAAAGGGAAAATTGGGATTGCAAGATACATTTCTGGTAGGAGTTTTGTTATGTCTCTAAATATGTCATCCAGTTGTCTCCCCAGTATCCGTACCCATTATGTCCCTGTTGTGAACTGACCGCAATATGAGATTTGGTAATTTGTGCCTTAAAAAATTTTAAACAAATCCAGGATTTAAAAAAAAACTTACCTTAAGCAAGTTTTCATTTTGTTTATTCACAGACATCTTCACCTTTGTTAGTGTATGCTTGTCATGTGTTCCATCATTAGTCTGCAAAGGTATAAATCTGAAGGATAATCTTAGCTCATTATTTGACTTATGTTGTACTTTGTCATCGATACCCAAGGTACCCCTCCTCATCTGCAACTTTCATTTAAATTCCAAGCCCTGTGAAGCCTACACAAGTTTCAACAGAAGGATTTCCAATTGCTAAGTGGATCATAGTCTATTTGTCAGCTTATCGTTTCAGTTCAAGTTGTGTAACAGGTTTCGAAATAGACAATTGTCTCGAATAATCTAAAAACAATGCACTGATCATATATTATCCATTAACTTACAAACTCTAATACTGACATCAGATTTACTCAGTATCCTTTAGCTCCAGTTGCAGAGTGCTTGATTCTTTTCAACCACTTCCTGTGGAAACTTCAAAACTTGCAAGATGTTTGTTGACTAACCACATCAGTAACATTGTTGCTTCAATAAATTTGAATATCAGTGCTGCAATCAATATTTTGGTTCCAGTCAAGATACCCATCATTATTATGTTTAACATTTCAATATCTAACGCATGATAAAGGAGTCCATTTGTGCCAAGAATCTTAATTTGAAAACCTGTATGCTTTACCTTATCACCATGGCCACTCCATTTTAAATCTTTTATAAGGTGGAGTGATTCACTTGGGTAAAGGCCTACATTAACATTGGTGTTGGTGTGATAAAAAATGTTACATAATCGTATCAATGCAAGAACTTTTAAAGAAAGTAATTACAACTTAATCAAAATTAATTTGATCTGTTTGAAACATCATTCAGAAATTTAATTAGCTATGTGGTAAAGTTCTTGTGGATAACTAATCAATGTTGGTAAATAATCCAAATTACTATTAGATTAGTAAGCACATTTGTGCTAAATATTCATCTGAAACAGTAGTCAACTGACATAGTTGAATTTAATTTTTTTTCCATCAAATGCTTTTTCAATCTTTACAAGTTGCAGTGCCTTTCGTTCAATATCCAATCACAGATGAGTAATAATTTTGATTTAAAGAAAAGAGCACAACACATCATGATGGAAAAGAGTGCATAATTGATTCCGCCAAACATTATTAATTCATTAGAACATTATTGAAACTGCAAATTTCTTGTGCTCCTTATATAGTAGCATATAACAAATTGTCTTGTGCTTTCCGACACACTGAGATCTGTAACAAGCTTGGCAGACATTCATCATCTTTATTCTTCATCCATGTTCCTTTTCAGGGGAAAAATACTGAAGTGCTTGGGTTTATTCATGTCAGTCCTATGTTGATGCACGTTGAAGAGTGGAGTTTGCTATGCATGACCCAGAGGCCACTGCCATTGGCTGCCTCAGCCTATTGCTAAGGGAATGTTTCTCAGTGACAGTGCATGGGGCTTTTCTCAGGAGTGCAGGGCATGGAGATGGGTTGTGAGGTTGGGGAGAGAAGGTATTGAGGGGTGAGAACAGAGGGCCAGAAGGAAGTGAGAGGGAGGGTTGCCCATTTCAGGGAAGGAAGGGTGTAGGTGAAGGAGATGCTGTAAGGGTTGGAGATAGATCAGAGGAAGGGAAAGACTAAAGAAGCAACTAAAGGACAGGGAGAACTGAGAGTGACAGGGACCAAGGGGAGAATGAATGGAATTGTCCGAGTCTGCGTGTGCATGGCATACATGCTGACAGGCACTCTGTGCATCTCTATGCACTTATGGATATTAATATTCATGTAGCACAGTCTGGTCACCAATCGCCTTGGTCCCCTTGTCACTGGATCAACAGCTCCCTCTGCCAAGTCTGTGTGGTAGCTGGTATGCAGCAGCTGTCCCATGGTAAATAAAAGTTTCGCAAAGACAATTTCTGCTCTTCAAATATGAAGATCGGGACCTAGAATGTCAGGACTCTCATGTACAATCCCAACAGGAACAAGACTTAAATGCTGCTCCACTATCATAATCCAGCAACTCAGATGCTTTGACAATGGCATCACTGCCCTGAGTAAGACATAATGGGCAGGAGATGGTCAGCTCAAAAAACTAGGCAATGGGTGTACCTTCTTCTGGAAGGGCAAACTGGAAGAAAAGTATTATCTTCAAGGGGTGAACTTTGCCATGGGAAAGGCCTCAATGGGAAAGATGTAGAGAGCATCCTTCCCCTAGCTAAGAGTCCAGAATTAGGGATCAACGTCTCAAAATAAGGATAGGTCATTTGGCCTGAGATGAGGAGAAATTTCTTGGCTCAGTGGGTGGTGAATCTTTGGAATTCTCTACCTTAGATGGCTGTGAAGGCTCAGTCATTATTGATCATTGCTTTGATTGCAATTTTGATTTCTGGATATTGGAGGAATCAAGGAATGTCGATAGGGTGGGAAATTGATGTCAAGATAGAAGATCAGCCATGAATTATTGAATGGCACAGCAGTCTCGAGAGGCTGATTGGCCTATCCATATTGCTGGTTCTTGTATGTTATCACTATATATATGCCTCTAATATAAATCTAGTCATCTCTTCTTATGCAAGATTTCACTTTCTGCTTAAAGGGTATTATCTAGGTCTGTTAGCTGCTAAGGAATGTTGGTGGTTTGCTGTTATCCCTAAAGACTGTGTCATGTAATTATATCTTGTTACATGTTTGCAGTTCAGTTGAAGCCCCACTGTCACAAATAAAGGTTGTATTTACCCAAAGTTCTATTTTTAAGCAAGCAACATTCTGCACTTGAGACCAGCTCAGAAGAACCCACCATACACTAGTTTTGATTTTTGAATACATCTTTCATCACTGTTCTTCTCCCAGACCACATTCCTTCTCATTACTATCTCGCTCCTGGAGCAGTAAAAACTTTCCTCTTTAATGAAGAGTGCTCCCAATAGTTCTCAAACCCTGTAACTCAAACTTTCACCAACACAATTTATATCATACAGAATCCATTATGCTTCTTCAAAGGAATTGAAAATACTTGAGTTGGAATATTTTAAAAAGGCAAGGAAAGGGTGAAGTGGGCAATTAATTAATAAATCTTACAGAATGGGCTAGGTAGACTGCCAATGTAAATTAAAACACATCCCTAATTTCTTGGATTATACCAGCTATGACAATTTATGGGGCCTAGACTTTTCAACATTACATCCAAAATGAGACAAGCTGTCATCAATTTATTTTGTAAATATATTTTAAACACCAGAACCCATTGTTAATTGCTAAAAAAAAATCTTTATTGCAGAAGAACACTAAATAACATGCCAGCTGAGTAGAAACTTTTGGAGCAGACCAGTTTGACATCTTTGAACAACTTTTAAGCTGGTACAAAATGATGAAGGACATTTGCCCATAAATTTCTGGAGGTGTTTTGCTTCACAAAATAGGGTTGGGATCAACTTCTAGGAATAGCATTAATGAGTTAAATGTGAGTGACAAAAACAAATATTGCCTTTTGTTGTAGTGAATTAAGAAAAAAAAAGTTTATCCAAATGTACAAGATCAAGCAGAAACAGAGAAAGGAAGCAGATGTTTGGTGTGTGGATACTGATAAATCCTGCAATTTTCCCTCAGGGTCCAATGGAAAAGCAAACATTTTACACAAGGTCAAATTTGTGTCTACGAGCATAACAAAAGGGAAATTCTGAAGCATCAGCACAACATTAATAGCACTTGGAAGCATGGATCTGACTTTTATTTAACTTTGTCACTCAACAAGCCTCCCAAGTTGCTAGGATAAAGAGTAGTCTATTAATTATTGATTCCAATTTTCCAGATCAACAACATTTAATACCATCGTACCAGTGATGTTAAAAGTGCTCAGAAATTATCAGGAACTGAGGAATAAATTCTTTTTTAACATAATACAAAATAATATTTTATATTTATAATTACAGTGAACTTGCTTAATGGTATAGGTGTGGCTGCCTTATGTTATCTAGGAAAGTGGCTCAAACGTTTCCTTCACAGACTAGTAGGTGAAGCCAAGCCCCACGTTCTAAAATCTGCTGCTGTGAAAATGTTGAAGTCCCAGCTTAGCTCTGTGATGTCCCAGGACCATCCCCTTCAAAGCTGCCAACTTCCATGACCTCCTCCCTCTCCTCATTGCTGCTCAAAGTAGCTCTGACCCATTATGTCCTTCATATTTTAAAAGTGGTAAATGATTTTTTTAAAAAATATGAATAGATGAAGAATATAAACAAATAAAAGGGACCTTAGTTCTAAAAATAGCTGTGGGTTAGATGGTGGCACTGCAGTTAACTTACTGTATCAGTAATCTAGATATCTGGACTTACAATAAAGAAACCCAGTTTTAAATCCAACCATGGCAGCAGTGAAATTTAAATTGAGATTAATTATCTGGGATTTCGAAATTAAAAAAAAACTAGTCTTAATGATTAGAACCACAAAAATTAATTGGATTGTCATAAAAACTCAACTGATTTATTAATATTCTTTACGGGAGGAAACCTGCCTCCCTTACCTGATCTGGCCCAACTCCAGACCTACCCAATTTAGGTGACTCTTAAATACCCTCTGAAATGGCCTAGCAAGCCACTTGGTTGTACTTTTACCACTACGTATAATGAGGGAAACAATAAAACTGGATGGACTATTGGCATGAATGGAATACCTTCACCAGAAGGACTGCAGCAGCTTAAAGCAGCAGTTCACCAGCACCTTCTCCAGGGCAATTAGGGTTGGGCATTAAATGCTGGCCTTGCTAGTGACCAAAATCCTCGAAAAATTGACTAAATAAAAGTAAAATAATCACATCAATCCCCAAGACACCAAGATAAAAATGCCAGAATACCATACAATTGAAAAAGGATCAGATAAACATTATTTAATCATCAGTCAGTAGTCCGAATGGTATTTCATGACATAACACACCTTTTGTTTACAAAGCTCTTATTTTTCTTCTGTTCACAATGTGCAAGGAAAAGAAAATGTTGCATTCTATAAAAGTTCATGGAAAAATATAATTTGGTCCTCTCCCTCATCAATACTAGTCACTTTCCATGTACCAATACAAACAAAAGCAGAAGTTAACAAACATATTTGTTCAACAAGTGTCCCTGTGGTTTGTCAATTTACATAATCTTAAAGGCAACACAAAATGTGCTATCAAAAATTGTGAGTTATAAGGTTATGGATTCTCCCTACAGAATATTTTCATATATTCTTTCTAAGTTTTTCTCAGAGTTTGAAGTCACTTAGGGGTCATAAACACAATCTCGCAGTTGTAACTACACATCATCTTTGACATAGTAAAATGAAGTAAAAAAAAAGATGCTTCATGGAGACATTTGACATTGAGACAAAAAGCATAAACAGAGCCAGCAGAGATTACCACAAGTTAAATAAGTAAAAGTTCTACAGAATATCATTTCATGAGTCATCAACAACTGTATGAATTGTACCACAATTTATCATTTGGAAATCTACTTACAAGGGTTTCCCTTTAAATTTTATATTTTTCTATACAAGATATACAGCACAATTGTAAATTTTAAATAATTGACAGACATTTTAACAGCAATTACACATTGCAACTCCTAGAGGTTAATGATCCATCCTCACTGTAAGCAGTCAATGGAACCAAATTTTAGAAGCTAGGCACAGCAGGCAAATGCTACTACACTTTTTTTTGTAGTTCCAGCAGCCAGAGCAGCAGAGGGGAGGGGCAAGCATCTCTCTCTCTCTCTCACTCACTCACTCACTCACTCACACACACAGACACACACACACACACACAGGTAGAGCAGTGGGAATGACACCCAATGCAGTGGTGTACACCTCTTGCATGATGTGGGAAGTCAGGAAGACCTCCAGTGTCCCTGCTGACTACATCTCCGAGAAGTGCATCTGGCTGCAGCTCCTTACAGACTGTGTTCAGGAACTGGAGCTGGAGATGGATGGCGTTTGGATCATTCGGGAGACAGGGGGTTCATAGACAGGAGTTACATCAAGGTAGTCACACCTAATTTGCGGAAGGCAGGTAGCTGAGTGATTGTCAGGAGAGAGAAAGGGAATAGGCAGTCAGTGCGGGGTACCCCTGTGGTCATACCCCTCAATAATAAGTATATAATTTTAGATACTGATGTGGGGGGGGGTGTAAAATTACCTACTGGGGAAAGCTGGTCAGGTCTTGGGCACTGAGTTTGGCTCAGAAGGGAAGTGGGGAGAAGAGGCAAGCGGTAGTGATAGGGGATTCATTGATTAGGGGAGCAGACAGGAGGTTCTCTGGTTGAGAATGAGACTCTCGGATGGTATGTTGCCTCTCAGGTGCCAGGCTCAGAGATGTCTCGAATCGAGTCCATAGCATTCTTGATGGGGAAGGGGAGCAGCCAGAGGTCGTGGTACATGTTGGTACCAATGACATAGGCAGGAAAAATGATGAGGTCCTGCAAAATGAATTCAGGGAGTTAGTTGCCGAGTTAAAAGTCACGATCTCCAGGATGGTGATCTCAGAACTGCTGCCATGTCACATGCTAGTGAGGGAAGAAATAGGAAGATACTGCAGTTTAACATGTGGCTAAGCAGATGGTGCAGGAGGGAGGGCTTCAGATGTTCAGATCATTGGGCTCTCTTCCAGAGCAGGTGGGACCTATACAAATGGGACAGTTTGTACCTGAACTAGAGGGGGACCAATATCCTTGTTGGAAGGTTTGCTAGTGCTGCTTGGGGGGGGGGGGGGGGGGGGGGGAACCAGAGTGGCAGGACAGCAAGTGGAGGGGCTGTGGGGAAAGTAGATGTTAAGACTACAAACAAAGATGGAAACCGAAAGCTTGAGCGTGGTGGTGGGACTAGTGTTCTGGGTTGTCTATTTCAATGCAAGGAGTATTGTGGGTAAGGCAGATGAACTTAGAGCGTGGATCCATACGTGGAATAATGATGTTGTAGCCATTAGTGAGACTTGGTTGCAGGAGGGGCAGGACTGGCAGCTCAATGTTCTGGGGTTCTGTTGTTTTAGACATGATAGAGAGGGAGCTAATAAAAGGGGAGGGGTGGCATTACTCATCAGGGAAAATGTCATGGCAGTGTTCAGAGAGGACATACTGGATGGCTCGACTACCGAGGCAATTTGGGTGGAACTGACGACCACGTTAATGGGACTATGTTATAGACCTCCCAATAGTCAGTGAGATTTAGAGGAGCAAGTTTGTAGAGAGATAGCAGACAGTTGCAGGAAATATAAAGTTATGATAGTAGGTGATTTTAACTTTCCACATATTGACTGGGACTCCCATACTGTAAAAGGGCTGGATGGGATCCAGTTTGACAAATGTGTTCAGGAAAGTTTCCTTAATCAATATGTAGAGGTCCCAACTAGAGAGAATACGATACTGGCTCTCCTCTTAGGGAATGAGACAGGGCAGGTGACAGAAGTGAGTGCAGGGGAACGCTTTGGATCTAGTGATCATAATTCCACTAGTTTTGAGATGATTATGGAAAAGGATAGGACTGGTCCCAGGGTTAAGATTCTAAACTAGAGGAAGGCCAATTTTCTTGGCATCAGAAGGGTTCTGGCAGGCGTGGATTGGGATAGGTGGTTTTCTGGCAAAGAGATGCTTGGTAAGGGAGGTCTTCAAGAGTGAAATATTGAGAGTACAGAATCTGTATGTTCCTGTTAGGATAAAAGGCAAGGCTAACAAGTTTAGGGAACCTTGGTTATCAAGGCCCTGGTAAAGAAAAAGAAAGAGGTGCATATCAGGTATAGGCAGTTAGGATCTAATAAGGTGCTTGAGAAGTATATAAAATCCAAGAGAACACTTGAGAGAGAGAGATCAGGAGGGCAAAAAGAGGACATGAGGTTGCTCTGACAGACAAGTTGTAAGAGAATCCCAAGGGTTTCTATAGCTATAGTAAGATCAAAAGGATAGCAAGGACAAAATTGGTCCTCTTGAAGATCAGCGTGGTCATCTATGCGTGGAGCCAAAAGAGATGGGGGAGATTTTAAATGGATTTTTTGCATCTGCATTTACTTGGGAGTCAGACAGTCTGTAGAACTGAGGAAAAAGAGTAGTGAGGTCATGGACCCTATCCAGATTAGAGAAGAGGCTTTTCCCCTCAGGTTGGGTGAGAGTAGAACTAGATGTCATAGGTTTAGGGTGAAAGGTGAAATATTTAAGGGGAACCTGAGGGGGAACTAATTCACTCAGAGGGTGGTGCGAGTGTGGAATGAGCTGCCAGCGGAAGTGGTGGACGTGCGTTCAGTTGTAACACTTAAGAGAAGTTTGGATAGATATGGAGGGTTCTGGTCTCGGTGCAGGTAGATGGGACTAGACAGAAAACCATGCCAGCATGGACTAGATAGGCCTCTTTCTGTGCTGTAGTGCTCTATGACATTATTCAGTTGCTAACGGAGGACAATTTTTTTGGCAAGAGTATCATCCCTCCTTCAGATCAGATTGATAATTTTCTCAAATTCTTAATTGGTCAATCATTATAAGGGGCTTCATTCATATATTGGTTAGGGTGGTGATTATTGAACACAGTGAGAGCTGACACCAATAACTGGGTACAAAGCAAAATACATAAGTTTACTGTCATATTAGAGTGTTACATAATGACGTGTAGCCTTTTTGACCGAAATTGTTAGGGGTGTATCTTGCAAGAGACTGTTTTCTTTATAAAATTTATTCCTCTGAAGAACTCAGATTTATTTACACTATTTACTAGTAAATTGAGAAGTAATATCTAAAATCAGAGTAACAGTGTAAACTCGGTAGTTGTAATTAGGTCTATTGATAGCTTGCTGGGTCAGAGCTCTGATAAAACTGTTGAGGATAATTTAAATCAAACTACCAGATCCTCTTGAAAACAATATCCCCAACTCACCCTTACTTTTGTCATTTAGCGGGTGGTAAAAGATGTGGTATACAAGAGTCTGTAGATGCTGGAATCTGGAACAATAAACAATCTGCTGGAGGAAATGTCCACAATTCGTTTCGACCTGCTGCGTTCCTCCAGCAGATTGTTTATGATAAGAGATATGGTGCCGGAAAAGCAAACTGATTTTATTCTCTGGTCAGTACAGGCCAATCAACACTTCTAAACATCAAAAGCAATTATCTTGTGCTTTAAGAGACAATAGCGTATGGACTTTATCCACCTTCTAGCCTTTCTCTCGTTTTCCCCCGTCTGTCTTGCATGTAATTTCGAGCCAGCCTTCATGAAGTGGAGCTTTGCCCGAATACGAACCCAAAATACTTCTACAATACTAGATTCATACGTCAAGCACGTTTACCATTTTGCAAGACTGTAAAAAAACAAGACAAGATTGAGTATACCTGCAACAGGTCAGCCTTCATGTTTGGAGTGGAGAGACAGCCTGGGACAGGGGATGCGAAGTTTCAGCACACAGAAAGTTCAACAGTCTCGGACCGGGTTTTATGACTAATGAGCTGCGGTCGGGAGAGGAAGGGACATTTTGAAGCTTCCTTTTTTGCTGACATGACTGAAAACAAAACAGGCGTTTCCCAGCTCATTGCGAAACCGAAAGCGAATGGCTCCAGTGCTTTCTGGTTAATGGTGACCCGGTGAGAATGGGCCAAATCCAGAGGCAAAAGATGCTGCAATCTGGAGCAAAAAGACAAACTGCTGCAAGAAGTCTGCGGGTCAGGCAGTCTCGATCCGAAACGTCGACCAGCCCTCTACCACCATTGAACTGCTCCAGTTTAATTTAAATGAGCAGCATTAGACAACAATATCTGCTCACTGACGCACTGGAAAACCTACGTGATTTCCCACATGGTTGAGATTAATGAGTTAGCGATGTGCTTCCGGTCAACAAATTGAAATGTCCCATGTCAATCCTAACAACCACCACCACCAAAGAAATGTACTTTGCAAACAGGTGTTGAGAAATTGCCCGGAGACAGTTACGTCCAGGGTGCTCCAACTCAATGCTTGGTGGGATAGCCGAGACGGAGTTCCACAGTGATAGCAAGAGTCCAGATGTTGCAACTAACTTCAGAGTGAGACCACCTTGTGGGGAGGATGTCAAAAGAAGAACGCGTTCGGCTACATTGCGTTTGAAAATTTAAACATATTTTTTTGAGGAGGGGGGCGGAATAGTCCTCGCCACTGGCCTGGTAAAACAAAAACCTGCTCATAAAGATTTAGGAGACTCAGAGACTATAATTCCCCTTATTCCCAGGTGGCATTTGTAGAACTGCAGTACCTACAACCGCGAAGTTATCAAATTTCCCTAAAAAGAGGAAACAAGGAAGCAAGAATTTATTGTTATTTTACAGGTCAAAATAAAGATTGGGAAATACAGACTGGTGTTTTTATTCAGTTACCAGAAGTGGGTTTTACTGGCAAAGCTGGCCTTTTATTAGCAATCACTTATTGCCCTGAAAAAGAATGTGGTGAACCTTTAGCAAGAGGTTTTCCTGTATGCTGCCATTGTCCCTCTTGATGGGATTGTGATGTACTGTTAGAGCAATTGCAACTCGTATTGAAGATGACACACAATGCATTGAAGGTGGAGGGAACATGTTGAGAATAGTGCCAGTCAAGTGGGCTGCTTTGTCCCAGATGGGGTCAAGTCAAACACTCAAACACATGGAGAATATCCATTGCATTGCTCGATGAAAGAGATGATGGAAATGCTTTGTGGTGTCAAGAAGCGAGTCACTTGATTCAGGAATGACCAGCCTCTGACCTGCTCTTGTACTTGTAGCGAAAGAATTTATGTGGCTGGTCCAATTGAGATTCTAGTTTATGGTGATGCTGCACATCCCAATTCAGCCCCCTTCCCACAACCCAGAACGTTAATGATGGGGACTGAGTGATGGGTAATGCTATGTAGTGTCAAGAGTAGGTAGTTAGAGGCTTTCATGTTGGACGTGATCATTGCCTGGCCCTGATAGAGCACAAATGTTAAACGCCTGAATATTGCCTTGGTTTTGCGGTGTGACGGTGTGGACTGCTTCATGTTCTTAGGAGTTATTGAAGCATCAAGAAATAGTTTCCTCTTTATAATACAGTCACCATTAGGTTATAAATAAATATATTTCTTTCCCTTATCTTGCGGTTTCCATCCGGCACTGGCTGTATGTGGAGGCCAGGTCATTTTGTTACATTCAATTACTGATAAGTTGAAGCAACAGCATGACTATTTGGCAGCTATAGCTCGCCAGTAAGTTTCAGCTGAGACCAAACTGGAATATGGTTCCGACTAATGAACCCTGAAATAAGGCAGATCCAATAGATGCATTGGCAACTTCAAGTATAATTTGCACCAAAGTTGAAAGTCCATTCTCCAGACCGACAACTAACTTTACGGATGGTTCACAGAGACCTTGAATCATGAAGCATATGAACTTGCATGAAATGCAGATTTGTAATAGGATTTTTATTAAAAAGGTACACTGGCTCCACCTAGTGAGTACTTACAGTTATTTAATTAACTAATTTCTTTACATGCAATAGGAAACACAGGGAAGTGATGGGGTAATAGGATTACTTTAGGATTGCTCCAGCAAAGGGTTAGCATAGACAAAATGCTCAGATAGCCTCTTTATGTGCTGCAGACATTCACTGTCCTTAGTAGCATCTTAATATGAGAAATCATCCTGAGTTAACTGAGAAACATTGCAGAAAATAACTTGCATTAAATAACATTCCTTATATACACAAAGACATATAAATATTTCCAATAGATGAAAAGGATCTTGCCTTCCTTGTCATCCACTTTTATTCAACAGCATTACCATCACCAAGCACTGCATCATCAATCAGCATTTTTGGGGGGCAAGGGAGGTGGGAAGAGAGAAAGAGAGAGAGAGAGATCGATGAGGAGCTGAAATATACCAACCGTGTAAGTCCTTTGCTGACAGGAGTGGGACTATATTTGGATATTCAAAAATAAATTCCTCCCTGACTCCCAAATCCACTAGCTACAAGGCAAAAGTCAGGAAAATGATGGCTCATAACTTCCCCTATTGATTGCAACTCCAGCAATGCATGGCATAGCTTCCCACTCAATTGCCTTTCAAATGGCATCATAAACATTCAGTCTGTCCAACAGCAGAGCTGTCTGGCTGCACTGTGTACCATTCACAAAATGCACTCCAGTTAGTCACCAAAGCTTCTCCACCAGCACCTCCCAAACCTATGATTTTTACCGCCTGGAAGGACAAGGGCAGCATAGGCATGGAAATGCTATTGTCTTCAAGTTCTCCTCCAAGTTACTGACTATCCTGATGTGGAAATATTTGCTGTACCTTCATCACATTGCTGAGCCTAAATCTTGAAACCTGTGCCCTACAGCACTGTGAGACTTCAACAGCTCAGGATGCCAATACCTACTCAAATGGTGACTTTGCCAAGGATATCCATGCACTGTAAATGCATAAAAAATTGATTTTCCTAGCATACTGTATAGTCAGTTAATTAATTTTGCAATGTATTTTTCACTCGGGTAATTCCTGGGATGAAATGGTTGTCCTATCAAGAGCAGCTAAAGAAATTGGATCTGTGATCTTTGGAGTTTAGCAGAAATAAGATATCTTTATTAGTCACATGTACATCGAAACACACAGTGAAATGCATCTTTTGCATAGGGTGTGCTGGGGGCAGCCCGCAAGTGTCGCCATAGTTCTGATGCCAACATAGCATGCCCACAACTTCCTAACCCTTATGTCTTTGAAATGTGGGAGAAAACCAGAGCACCCGGAGGAAATCCACGCAGACGCAGGGAGAACGTACAAACTCCTTACAGACAGCGGTCGGATTTGAAGGGGGTGATCTTATTGAAATATGTAAGAGCTTAAGGAATATGGCAGGGTAGATGCTGAGATTCTTCCACCAGGAGAATCTTGAGCAAGGGGACATAGTTATAAGGTAAGGGAATTGTCATTAAAAACTGAGATGCATTGAAATTTCTTCTCTCAAAAAGTCATAAATCTCTGGAATTCTCTACACTGGAGGTTTGTGGAGGCTAGATCATTGGAAGTATTTAAAAAGGAGGGAGATGATTTTTTTTTTATAAATTTGGAATTTAGGACCATGGGAAACTGGCAGAGAAAAGAAAAAGAGGCCTGGAGCAGATCAGCCATGGTCATATTGAATGATGGGGCAGGTGTGAGGTGCAAAGAGGCCTATTCCTGCCCCTGTTTTCTTGTGTGCTTGTGCTTCCTTGTTTATAGCCATAGTTATATAGGCAAAACAGACTTGTTAATTTGTTTTTTTTCCAATGAAGAGAAAATGTTGGCAGATGGAATAAAATGTCATCTGAGATACGGCTGTTTTAAAGTAAGTGAAACTTGTGAAATGTCAGTTCGGGGATTCAGCTGGAAAAGCACTTGATGAGTCAAGCCTTATGATGATGATGTAGGACCTAGCTGCCAGAGGAAAAGCTAACTATTGAGAAAGCCACTGTTCTGGAAAAAGAAGAAAATAATCTTGGTAGTAGAATGAATGAGGTGTGAGAAACTGAGATTGAGGTCAAAAATCCAAATTGTCACATAGTAAATCAACATGAAATGACAGTAGGTGGAATCCAAGCCAAGGGTTGGAGATGCTAACAAATACCAAGGAGGATGACAGCAGTCTTTCTGATTTTCAGCTGAAGAAATATCAACTTTTTATGTCAGACAGTTTGAGAATGTGACTCCAGCAACAACATGTTGCCTCCTTCCACCTCTGGTCCAATGGGAGGAGGCAACATGTTGTTGCTGGGGTTAAAAGTGAAAGCTGACCCAGTGCTTCCAGATAACATTATTGCTTACAAATAGCAATGACAACTCCCTTGCTAATCCTCCTGTTCATTGTACCTGCTGGAAAGTTCATTTAACAAATTCCTTCCTATCCTTCTTACCGTACTCCTTGCCTCATGATTTGTGGATTAATAATTTTCAGCCAAGGCCACTTCATCACTGCAGACAAAGAGGTAATTATGTTCCACAGGGACACAACTTTTTTAAATTGGTCACTGTAAGTCACTCTTAATATGTGGGTGAGTGATAGGATCTGGGGGGAGGATTTGATGAGAGTTTGGGAAGAATTAAAAAACGGGATTAGCGTAATGTGTATAAATGGGTAGTTGATGGTTGGTGTGGACTTGGTGGACCGAAGCGTGCTGTATGTCTCTATGACTTAATGAAGCTGCACAGAAAAAGCTTGTTAAATGGAACTGTGGATACTCAGTACAGACAGAAGGGAACTTTTGAAGAATACAAAAAAGGACAATCTCCAGAATTTTAGCAAGCTTGATATTTCACTTATCCAATCGATACAAATCAGCTATCAATAAAGTAGAATATTGAACTACCTCCTGCAGTTGTTGCAGTCCCCCTTCCCTCTCCACTGTAACCTAGTCCAACAACCCTCCGAGGTCTTAGTTGATAACAACTGTGGTACATGTGGCCTGCGGAGATAGAACAGGGAGCTATATGCAGCTGAGAAATTAAATTCAATTTCCATGGATCCTTGGGTTTGCAGCATCTGCTGCACCAAATTTTCCCCAAATTAGGTCCAGTCTAAGCTCTGTCCCTAAGTCATTACAGTGTTCTGGTTCTAGTCAGAGAGAAATATTTAGATGCTATGTTCAATTCAGGTGAAAGCAACAAGGCTGATAGCCGGGATATGCCTTGGTAATAAGGAAAAACTCATGGTTCTTGGGCATCAGTGTGAAAGCCACACATGGAGGTGAACTTAAAATAAACAACAGTAAATGCAAGTTTTAGATTAAATTGTTAAAGGGAGGCATAGTTTCAAACTAATAAAGAGTAGACTCATAACTGAAATCAAGATTTGCTTTCCCACAGAAAGACTGATGAGCACAGAATGGAATTCTCTGTGGACTACTGGAGTCAAAATCCATGAGAACATTTCTAAAACAATTGATTGGCACAAAGGTGTTGGGCATGAGGCTGTTGGGCTGCTGGATAAATTAAAATTGGCTAAATGGTATTTTTTGGTAATAATCTTATTATCTTGTTTTATGTGTACATATTAAAACACAATAAGCAAATCTCACAAGAAAAATAAACTTTCATTTGTAGCAGCTGCTACTGCGATGTGAAAGCAAAACACTAGTTGGTGGGCTGCAGAGCAAAAACTGATTTATTTTCCTGCCTTGCGCGGGCCTTTTAAGAGGAATGGTTCCCGCCCACCAAAAACGGAAATGACGGATGCGCTACGTCATCAAACTTTTCCCGCGCGCAGGTTCTCCCTGTCGCTTGGGGAAGACGAAGGCCCAATGCCATCTTGGGCCTCGCCGCTCTGACGACGCGCGACCCGACTTCCTAGCCGTTTCGCTTGCTTGGATGGTGAGTCGCTACACAACACCCCCCCCCCCCACCCCCACCAACCGGCGATACGATCCCCAAGGTTCGTGGGCTGTGCTAGCCATTGCTTAGGAGGTCGGCCTCTGCGTCGCAGTGTTGGGACCTCGACTGGTTGTTGTAGATCTAAATGGGCCAGTTTGAGGCGGTCCGTCGTGAAGACCTCTTCCTTGCCCCCAGTGTCCAAAATAAAGGTGGACCCATTATTCCTGATGACCCAGAACGGCCCCTCGTATGGTCATTGCAACAGTGCCCAGGGTGTGCCCCTGCGAACGAAAATGAACTTACAGTCTCGTAGTTCCTTGTGCTCACAGGATGGTGCTTGACCATGCCGCAAAGTGGGAATCGGTGCCAAGATGCCGAGCCTCTCGCGCAGTCTTTCCAGGACTGCCGTGGGTTGTGCCTCTTGGCCCCGAAGGGCAGGTATGAAATCCCCTAGGACGACCGGGGCGCACTGTACACGAGTTCAGCTGACAAAGCATGGAGATCTTCCTTGGGGGCAGTGCGTATGCCGAGCAGGACCCAAGGCAGTTCGTCGACCCAGTTAGGACCTTTCAGGCGGGCCATCAGGGCTGACTTCAGATTGCAGCGGAAACGTTCCACCAACCCATTTGATTGAGGGTGGTAGGCCGTGGTGGTGTGCAGCTGCGTCCCTAGCATGTTTGCTAATGCAGACCAGAGACTGGAGGTAAACTGGGTGCCCCTGTCTGAAGTGATGTGGGCCGGAACACCAAAACGTGAGATCCAAGTTGTGAGCAGCACCCGGGCACAGGAATCAGTCGTGATGTTGGATAGAGGGGTTGCCTCTGGCCACCTTGTGAACCGGTCCACGATGGTAAGGAGGTACCAGGCTCCTCTTGAAACTGGCAGAGGACCAACAAGGTTGACGTGAATGTGGTCAAACCTTCTACGGGTAGGCTCAAACTGCTGTGGCGGGACCTTGGTGTGTCGTTGGATTTTTGATGTCTGGCAGTGCGGACAAGTCGTGGCCCACTCACTGACCTGTTTGTGCAGGCCATTCCAGACGAACTTGCTGGCGACCAGTCGGACAGTTGATCTGATGGACAGGTGCGCCAACCCGTGTACCGAGTCGAAAATGCGTTTCCACCAGGCTGCAGGAACTATAGGGCAGGGTCGACCTGTTGTGATGTCGCAAAGGAGGGTCTGCTGACCTGGACCGACTAAGAAATCTTGGAGCTGCAGGCCCGAGACTGCAGTTCTGTAGCTGGGCAGCTCGTTGTCGGCTTACTGTGCGTCAGCCAGGGCCGTGTAGTCGACACCCAGGGACAGGCTGTGGATCGTCAGTCTGGAAAGCAAGTCAGCAACGACATTGTCCTTTCTGGAGACATGTTGGATATCCATTGTGAATTTGGAAATGTAGGACAAATGTCGCTGCTGACGAGCTGACCAGGGATCGGAGACCTTGGAGAAGGCGAAGAACAAAGGCTTATGGTCAGTGAAAGCGGTGAAAGGCCTGCCTTCTAAAAAGTACTGGAAGTGCTGGACCGCGAGGTACAGCGCTAAAAGTTCCCAATCAAAAGCGCTGTATTTCAGTTCGGGTGGTCTAAGGTGCCTGCTGAAAAATGCCAAGGGTTGCCAACGGCCTTCGATCAGTTGTTCCAGTACTCCACCAACCGCGGTGTTAGATGCGTCCACCGTGAGGGCGGTTAGGACGTCTGTCCTAGGGTGTACCAGCATCGCGGCATCTGCCAGGGCGTCCTTGGCCTTAACGAAGGCAGCCGCAGCCTCGTCGTTCCAGGCGACGTCCTTGCCCTTGCCAGACATCAGCGAGAACAAAGGGCACATGATACGGGCTGCTGCAGGGATGAACCGAAGGTAAAAGTTGACCATCCCCAGGAATTCTGTAGGCCTTTGACCGTGTTGGGACGGGCAAAATGGTGGATAGCATCTACCTTGGCAGGTAGGGGTGTTGCTCCTTCGCTGGTAATTCTGTGGCCGAGGAAATCGATAGAGTCAAGTCCGAATTGGCACTTGGCCAGGTTGATAGTGAGGCTGAAATCACGGAGACGGGACTACAGTTGGCGGAGGTGGGAAAGGTGTTCTTGGCGGTCACGGCTGGCTATTAGTATGTCATCTAAGTAAATGAACAAGAAGTCCAGGTCTCCGCCTACCGCGCCCATCAGCCGCTGGAAAGTCTGCGCGGTGTTCTTAAGGCCGAACGGCATTCGAAGGAATTCGAAGAGGCTGAATGGAGTAATAAGCGCAGTTTTGGGGACGTCGTCAGGGTGGACTGGGATTTGGTGGTATCCCTGGACGAGGTCCACCTTGGAGAAGATGTGGGCCCCATGTAGGTTCGCTGCAAAGTCCTGGATGTGAGGGACGGGGTAGCGGTCCGGGGTGGTGGCGTCATTCAGCCTGCGGTAGTCACCGCAGGGCCTCCACCCGCCGGTGGCTTTTGGGACTATGTGCAGGGGGGAGGCCCAGGGGTTGTCTGACCTGCGAACGATCTCCAGCTCCTCCATGCAGCGGAACTCTTCCTTTGCCAGGTGGAGCTTGTCTGGAGGTAGTCGTCGTGCTTGGGCATGAAGGGTAGGCCCTGTGGTAATGATGTGGTGCTGCACCCCCTGTTTGGGCATCGAATTTGTAAACTGAGGTGCCAAAACCGATGGGAACTCAGCTAGGAGCTTGGTGAACTCATTGCCAGACAGGGAAACGGAGTCCAGACACAGGGCTGGTAGGCTGGCTTCTCCCAGGGGGTAGGTTTGGAAAGGTCTGGAGTGCACTAGCCGCTTGAACTGTACGGGTACTGAAAGTCCGTATGGTTGTGCTCTTTGTGGCATTGAGTACAGGACCTTGTTGCCTGTTAGGAGTGTCGCGGCCGGTCGGGGGCAAAATACTGACCTCTGCTCCAGTATCGATGAGGAAACGACGCCCGGACTGCTTGTCCCGAACGAATAGAAGGCTGTGTTGGCGGCCAGCTGTCGTAGCCATTAGTGGCGGCTGGCCCTGGCGTTTCCCTGAAACTTGCGGGGTGGGCGGCATCGATGGGCCTCCGCGCCCCACCTCTGATGGTAGAAACACAGCTGGTCGCCAGTGTCATCATTTGTGTTTCTGGGGTGTAGTCGCTCGGTTGCTGGGACTAGTTTAGGTGAGCGTTGGGCTCGTGGCCTGGCGATTTGGCCGACGGACGACCCGCTCTCACGTTTGGCCTTCCACAGGACATCTGCCCAGGCAGCTACCTCATGTGGGTTGCTGAAATTGTCGTTGGCCAACAGCAGGTGAATGTCATCGGGTAGTTGTTCGAGGAAGGCCTGTTCGAACATTAGGCAGGGCTGTGTCCCTCAGCCAAGGCCAGCATCTCGTTCATTAGGGCCGATGGGGATCTGTCCCCCAGGCTGTTGAGATGAAGCAGGCGGGTGGCACGCTCGCGATGGGAGGCGCTGAAGGTCCGAATAAGAAGGTCTTTGAAAGCCGGGTACTTAGCCTCCTCTGGAGGAGACTGGATGAAGTATTCAACCTGGGCGGTTGTCTCCTGGTCCAGAGAGCTGACCACGTGGTAATAATTTGTGGAGTCGGAGGTGATCTGCTGAAGTTGGAATTGTGCTTCAGCCTGGTCGAACCAGACGCTGGGCCGAAGCCTACAAAAGGTGGGCAGCTTGAGTGCCACTGTGTTGGCTGCTGCGTTGTCATCCATTGTGCGGGTCCAAGGTCCATTTGGATGGTCGGGGTCACCAATGTAGCGGCTGCTACCGCGATGTGAAAGCAAGACACTAGTTGGTGGGCTGCAGAACAAAAACTGATTTATTTTCCTGCCTTGCACGGGCCTTTTAAGAGGAATGGTTCCCGCCCACTGAAAACGGAAATGACGTATGCGCTACGTCATCGAACTTTTCCCGCACGCCGATTCTCCCCGTCGCTTGGGGAAGACGAAGGCCCAACGCCATCTTGGGCCTCGCCGCTCCGACGACGCGCGACCCGACCGCCGAGCCGGTTCGCTTGCTCGGACGGTGAGTCGCTACACATTGATAATTTGTGACAGGTGTATGATTCAGCTTTTCAGGTGTAATCTGTGCAACTGAGCACAAAAGAAAAATATTCTTTACTTTTATGCACATAAAAATATCAAAATATTCATCCCTCCCATCCAACAAATTTTTTTGTTTGTGATTTTAAACAGTTATGCAGTAATCATACTGTTTTAATCTATCTCCCTAGATCATTTTTTCTATATCAGTTTATGATCCCATCGGCACCAAGCATTTAATGGTAAGATCATGACATTTACTGCTGCAGATCTGAAGTTATTAAACAACCATAACATGTGCATCACTGGGTCCGTAGAGTTTATAGTGATTGACAAGTCCAGTCAATCAAGACTACTGCCTGAGGAATAGTTCTTTAAATAGGGAGAAGACAATTATTTTAGACCTGGAACTTCCTTTTCTCATGGTAGATAGGTATTTTTTTCTCAAGGGGAATTGCCTCCTAAAGCAGTTATGGAGTTATTTATACAAGTTCTATGTGGTTCACAGCTCAACCGAAAGTTTTATAAGATAAATATCTGCATCTCTTTAGTTTTTTTTCATAACAACCATTTCACTTTTATTATTTTAACAAAATTAGCTACTACAAAACACTGATAGAAAAAAATTGGTGTCTGCCATTTTAATTTGTATTAATTAAAATAGTAAAAATCAGGAAAAAGTGGGTAAAAGAAATTAGGCTTAAAATTTGATTCTGTGTCTTGCACTTTTAGCTTTGCAGGTATTGTTTTGGTCCTGAGATATTGGTTGTTGTAAGTAGAGGTATTTGTATCTGCACCTATACTGAGGATGTTAGAATGTGCACAGCTAATGGACACTGGAGATCTGTATAGGGGAATTGTATGCCAATGAATGTATAATGCTGATTTCATGCTAGTGCTAACACTTCAGAACACAACACTTCAATTAGCAAATTCTCTAAACTTGGCAGAGATGAACATGAGTTCGGTATCAGAAAACACCTCTCATCAGCACTGTTTAGAAGAATCAACTACATTCCATTTAGTTGCAGGCTAATCTCTACTGGATGTTTCCATATTTTTACAAGTATCTAGTGCTTTCTAGAGATCTTTAATGTTGTTACAATCTACAGGGATTCTGTGTCAGGTGCTGATGGACTTTCATCTGACTTTGTTCTGGCTTCAAGGTTTAAATACACACCAATTACTGCCAAACGTGGATGTATTAGGAGGCAAACGCCATGGACTGCAGCATGACTGGGAGAACAGGCAATACAAGTGTGAGAAAAAGGTAGTATAATAAGGAGAAAGATGAGAAGGGCTTTCAGCAGTTTGCCATTTTTCTCCAGAATGTCCACAAAGCAACTTTTTGTGTGTGAATCACAATGAGGAATGGTGTCTGAGACATCCATGCTTCATCTGGATGCCCTTACTGAAATCCGTTACTAGTCCCAGTGACAACTGCAGCGACAGAGGAAAGCATTGGCATTGTTTGATCATGGCCATTAACCTTTATACTCAGGACTTGCAGCTAGTTGCAACATCTCATAATGCATTTTGTTTCTGTTGCAAACACATACTGATGAATATTTAAGATTGCTGTTACAGGCCCTTCCTGGGTTGTGAATGCCCGATTTATGGACACTCATACATATGAATGACCATTTGGTAGACTGATGGGATGGATTTGCTGGGTGCTGTGGGGCTACAGGCATCTTCTGCTGGGTGGGATTGGAGCATTTCCACATGCCCTCTGTCACCCCCACCACCCCTAGGCCGCTACAATCGGAGGCTGAGTTGAGCTGAGCAGAGCTGGGAGCACTGAGCAGACTCACTGAGTCAGTGAGGCTAGCTGGCAGTGGCTCTTCCCACACCTGCTCACTCTCCCATCCCAACTGCTTCTGTGCCCCTCCCCCGCCCACTGCTTTTGTTCATTGACGACGTACAAAAAATTTGGGTTACGAACAGTTCTCAGGAACGGAACCCTCTTGTAACCTGGGGACTTTGTGTATAGAAAGATTATCTCGTATAATCTATAACATCAGTAACACATCTGCTGCAATTTATAAGAGGATATCACAATTAATTTGATACATTTATAAAAGCATGATTACATTCAATGAAGAAATCAAAATATTACTTGAATTTCTTTAGATAATGAAACTTGAAGATTGAAATATTATTGCTGGAAAAAAAGTGATTTCACTTTTGTGGCTACACATTTAAATGAATTGCAAAATTGTGTTTTGTTTTTGCATGAATGAAATCATGACATTACTTTTATTGCAAGAACAAATGCCCTTTACAGATGCATTTATATAGCTGTTGTGACAGTAACTCTATATAGGTCTTCCTAGCAAAATACATTTCTGATTACCTGGCACCACTTTATTGTCTAATGGAACACAGAGTGTGCACACAAAATGAAAATGGCATGACAAAACTGAAGCAAGTCACCATTGCTTCTGAGGCAAGATCATATTGATGGATGCTATAGTATGGCAATATTAAGCACGTGTCTATACAATTTCATTAACTCAAATTTGTCCAGACTGAAAGAAAGTACATGTCAGGCTGCACTTAAAGTTAAGTAGTCCTTGGCAAGATACAGGTCTAAAAGTGCAGGTTGGAAGGAGCAAGGTCTCACTTAACCATTATTTCAAGAACAAGTTTCACCTTTTCCACAAATGCTTTTGAGGCATTACTGCCAATACTGGGATTGAATCAAGATTCTGATTTATATAATGCTGATTGTTATGATTACAGAACCATTGAAATATTGGCTGCCAGTAACAATGCTTTATTATTATTGATTTGCAGTGTTCCATTTTCAAGTAATTTATGGGGATTTCCATGTCTATTTTGCAATGAACTTGCTACTCTCAATTCAGATCATTGTACGTTTCCAAGTGCAGACTTAGACCAGTTCCAGAGACTTCAAGTATTTGGCCTGACCTTTTGAAGTGGATCTGCATAGCACACAAACACTAAATCAATCAATTTTTTTTAATGTCAAAAATGGAAAGATTTACAAGACTGATCTCACAGAGCTCATAACCTTTAAGGACAGATCTTTAAAAATCCCCACATATACAAAGTGCAAGCACAACAGCACTTCTTATCTCAGAGTTCAAAGCATATTGAAATCTTTCTGTACTGACACAAAAAGATCACCCACTGGCCAGCACTTTGAAATGCTTGGTAATATCACACTGAAGGAAAATGTCACTTATCATAGTTATGCATCACTGAGGCAAATCTGTTGTGGCTTCTTCATTTCCAACAATTCTGTATTAAATTGTTTGGATACATGTCTTCATGGAACAAAAATGAAAACACTGAAGGAATTATGGAGCCAAAAGTGAACAACAAACTGATATATCAGCATTTTATTTTCTTTGCAAATTCAATATCAGACTAAATACTCTGCTATTTAGCCTTCTGATATTCCAACCTCAGTCTCAGAGCTTGTGTTGAAAATTTATTTAAAAAATCAAAAATTAGAAAAAAATGTTTTTTCAGCAATGTTTTTGGACAACCAATGCTTTATTATTAAAAACACAAGATACAATATTGCTTGAAAATGACTAATCCACATTTTAAAATCAACAGCAGGTTTTCAAACTTTTATAACAATCAGTCTCACAAGGCCATGTGGTGCAGTCATATTTTAGATATCTCCTGTTCATAAATAAAATGTCTTATATGAAATATTTATGGATTCACATATAATAAAAATACAAGCATGTTGTAGCTAAAGATGAATTTCATCGGTTTTTACCTTCGGGCAGGAGTACATATACAAATTTTTACCAAAACTGTGCTTAGCCTCAAATGAAAAGAAGACAGCTCCACTGGCAGATGAAGGCAGAGGTCCAGCAGAAAACCCGTGATCTGAAACAGACAGTGAGCAGAAAGAGTTCTGGAGGCTCAGCTACTTTCCAGTAGCCAAGACATGAATAGATTCTTCCATGCTGTCAAGGCAACCTACTGTCCAAATAGCCAAGGCCCCATCCCACTAACTGCTAAGAATGGAACCAAAATCAGAGACAGAAAGGCAGTCAATGACTGCTGGAAGGAACACCTTGAAGGCCTCCTCAACTGCTTCTCTGTCATGGTTGTGAACACCCTTGATTTCATACCACCATTTGGCCTAGGCTTGCTGTTACTTCCATTCAACAGAAGGTTGATGAAATCGTATTCCATCTAAAAAAATAAGAATGCCTCAGGATCAACAGCATCCCTACTAAACTTGTAAAACTCAATGGTTAACAGTTTCAGCCATACATCCACAATCTCATCACCTACATCTAGAAAGAGGGGAATAACCAAAAGACCTCAGAGATTCCATTATTGTAATCATCTTCAAGAAAGGAGACAGGTCTGACTGAGGTATCTGCAGAGTGGGTTCCCCGTTATCTGCCATAGTGAAAGGCATCACCAGGGTCATTCTCAGCTGCTTCTCCCCAATAGCTGAAGAACTACTTCCGAACAGAGGTATAGATTTTGTCCATCCAAAGGCACAGAGGACATTATTCTCACTGTGCAACAACTTGAAGGAAAGTGCAGCAAGCAGCAACAGCTAATTTTGACTCATTTACCAAAGCATACGAGAAGATGGGCCTTACACTCAACATCTTACATTACCAACCTGCCTCCTCTGCAACACACTGCCTTTTACAATAAGGATTCAAGGTGGAGATGATGGAAAACATGGAACATCTCCCATATCGCAGAAGCTTTCTCTTGGTGAAGATGGATATTGGTGATGAAATTCACTTCTTCAATGCTCCAACTGAGGGAAAGCATATTTGAAAATCAAGATCTCAGATCTAGCACAAATTTTATGGTCTACTGGGCAGCAGTGACCCCCCGTCCTTCCATATGCTTCTGAGACATGGACTACCTATATCAGGCACCTCAAGGAACTGTATCTAAAATTTAGTAATGGCAACTGCAATTAATTAAAATATTGACCTTAAGATTATGTATTACCCTTATACACAACAGACCCTCAATGAAGCGTATTATCAGTCTATCACTTAGTAATTTTACCATCTTAGCCATTCTTCTGTCCCTTTCCTAGTAATTTATCTCCATGGTTTATTTCTTCTACTTTTTAGCAGGATGGGCTGGGTATCAGTTACGTCTTTTAACTGGTTCTTAGTTCCATGTTGATATAACATGTGGAATTCTATGCACAGCACACAGCTCTTGCTCTTTCAGTGGCATTCTGAAAAGTAGCTGAAAATTCACCAACATTCAAAGAAGATGCAAGTCTTCAATAATGACTAGCAGACTACATGCTGAAGCAAGACAGAAAGCATGAGTATTTCATAGTCTAAAGCAATGGATAACCGGTGTTTATATCTTTGTATGCTCAGCATCTAGTAAACTGGATAAATAATTTATTCTATGCTGTTTGGCTATTTTCATTACTCACTGATAGAGATGTCCCAGAAGTGAAAATCAAAATAGACAACTTTCATGCATGAAACACTTGACAGTAAACAACATGCAGTGTTCCATGGATAATTTTGAGACTCTGGAGGTTCTACAAGTAGGTTACATTAACACATGGAATAAAACAGTGTGGTGTTTCATTTAGGCAATGAACCATTACTTGCACCTCTAATTGCAAATGAATCATAGGTCTTTGAAACAGCTGCCCTAGTGACAGCCTGTAAACAAGAGAAGTACTTTAATATTTTAAGAGTGTAATTACAGTTCTCATCATTGTAGTTAGTGATATGCCATTTTTTCTAATATATTGTTGTGTACTTCCTTATTAATTTATAGAACCTGTTTCACACACGATGAACAAAAAATCATTTCAATATCCTCTTCTACCTGCATCTTAACCATGGTTGGATTTGCAGAGGTCCCTAGTTTTGGCATTTGAAAACATGGAACTCTTCTAATACCAATGATCTATTATGAGAGTTGTCTACATTTACGGCAGATGGCTTTACTAGTGGAAATTAGAAAGATTCCCAATTTATTTAATTTTGATATAAATTTTTCTACAAAGGATCATTCAAAAGATTTGATAAATAGATCATAAATTTAGTACTTGAATACTCTTTAAAAAATTAGCTTAGAAGACTGAAGGGGTTTTGAATGAAACACAAAACATATGAGAGGTCTTGGAAATGCATAAGTTATCTCTAGTAGAAGAATAAAGAACCAGGAGTCACCCATTTAAAAATAAGGGATTGCACATTTAAGACAGAGATATTGGGACATTTTTCACTCAGATAATCATGAGCTTCTGGACATCTCTTGCAAAGGATGGAGATAGTAGAGTCTTGGAATATCTTTAAGGAAAGTAGCTTGGCAGAGGCGAGAGGTTACTGCAGGGAATAGGTTACAATCAGGGGCTGAGTGGACTGTCCTGCTCTTAATTCTTATGTTCATACATTTTAACATGCATGCTACCTTAATATGATTACAATGTGTTTACTACTTTTAAATATAAAATTGAACACTTCTGGCTGCAGTAGAATGGTTGAAAAGTGGACAGGTTTTAATGACAAGTTAACATCAAGTATAATGGTTCAATGCTGCAGAGGTCTAATTAAATTTACGAACACAGTAAAAGTAGCCAAAACACCAGATTTATGCACAACACCTATTGCAGAATCATATGTAATCATGCATTAAGGATTTGAGTATACATTGCTGTTCACAGACTCATGGTTTTGAAGAGGGGCACATTGCCCAGAATATTGTAAATATTTTACAAACAGTTCGCCAACATCTTGGAATGTAACAGGTCAAATTATGGCATGCTACACGCCAATGCAAGTTTACTCAAGGAGTTGGTCACATGCTTCACGAAATGCATATTTGCTGCTTGTGGTAGAGTGGTGTTACATTTTCACCAGAGCATCGTTGCTACGAATACTTTGAAATAGAAACAATGTACACCAATATTCCTGTTCATATTGGGATTCTTTGTGTGATGTATTTGAACACTTATAAGAACAGGGCTGCGAGTACATTATCTGTCAGGAAAGTTAAAGAACTGACTTACGTTAGATGAAACCCAAAGAACAAGAATTATTGCTAGTATTATTGTTCCCAAAATATACCACGACAATGGGCAGCCATTCTGATGCATTTATAATTGTGCATCATATTACTATACACTACTTCAAAGTATCTTAAAGTAACTGAAAAGGGGCATAATAAAGTAATAAAGTTCAAGATAATGGTTGCATAGTATGTGCAGAGGTGGGACTGCTCTTGTCACCAGAATGCCCAAGAGAAAGTAACATTTCTAGCTTCAGCCTTAGATACAGACACAAACATTGGAAGTTTCTTAATCCCTCACAAGCATAGCTGGGAGAGAGACACAGAGAGGACATACTAAAATTATTCAACAGAATTGGAGCAAAACATTCAGAATGATAAGTAAAATCAACTTTGTAATAATAAAATGTTTGCCACAATCACAGACCAAAAGGCTAAGAAAATAATTACCCCACAAACAAAGAAACAAACATAAACCCACATTTTGGAGTAGACTATTCTATCCCAGAAATAGCTCACATACAAAATTGAACACTACTTTCTGCAGCCTTGTATTTCTCCTGATGAAGATTCACTTTTGGTTGGAAAACAAGCCATTTGCAAGAAAACTTAGTCAGCTAGCAAAATGGCCTCTACATTCCCACATCTGTTACAACAGAGTGTGCTCCACTACAAGTATAATTATAGTCAACAGATTTCAGTCAACTATCATGAGATTTGTGGATATGCTTACTTTAAAAAAAATAGAAACAACTTTTTAAACTTCAACCTCAAAAAATGCATTGCCTTTTTAGTGCAATGGCATGAAAGTTTCAAACTCGTTGCAACTTTAAAAAGCTTACTGTAGCGACTCACCATCCGAGCAAGCGAACCGGCTCGGCGGTCGGGTTGTGCGTCATCGGAGCGGCGAGGCCCAAGATGGCGCTGGGCCTTCATCTTCCCCGAGCGATGAGGAGAACCCGCGCGCGGGAAAAGTTTGATGATGTAGCGGATACGTCATTTCCGTTTTCAGTGGGAGGGAACCGTTCCTCTTAAAAGGCCTGTGCAAGGTGGGAAAATAAATCAGTTTTGTTCTGCAGCTCATTGACTAGTGTCTTACTTTTGCATCGCGGTAGCAGCCGCTACATTACAATATTTTTCAGCCTATTTTACTGGATTGTGTGTCACACAATTATCTTAAGGTTATATTTATCTGAAAATAAACATCATATACTCAACCTATTATATTACAATGTGCTACGTTAATGTTAAAACCACTTTACTGCTTCTTTGAAATTGTTCTAAAAAGTACAAAATATGTTAGGGTTTTTAAATTTACAATAATTTTCTGGCAATAGGATTAGCAACTTGAATATTTTGTCACTAGAGTACTCAAGAACTAAATTAGTCAAATTCCAATCTCTAAAATTTACTTAAAAGTAGAACTCTCTAATTTACTCCTGTTGGTTTAAATATTTTTGAAAAGTTAAACCAGCTAGCAGATAGACAATTACAATAATAAATCATCAATCTCAGGGGAGTTATGTGGATACAAAAGTAATTCCAGTTTGGACAATTATAAAACAGTTTTGAGCAAGAAAATCCTCATGTCAGTTTTTGGAGGTCAAGTCTGGATTACAGATAAAGGAATCTCACTGATTTTACGGAGGCTGATATTTCCTAATGTATTTGAGAAGCTAAAGAAAACTAAGCTTTTTCTAGCCAGTGTTGTACAACTTCAGCAAAAATTGTTGTACAAAGGAGAATAGCCAGTTTAGAAAACCAAAACTATTAAACAGATGCTACAGTGATCGAATGACACTGTTGGCAGTTATGAAAAGCTTTTGGTCTTGGAAATAGAAACATATAATTTTGTGATACAAATACTTGTTTCTATTTAGTTTTATATGTATATTTCACTTTTTAAGAAAAAGGTAAATTTAGACTTTACGATTCTGTTATCAATTTTTTTTAAACAGAGTACAGTGGATAAGATTGCAAATGAGACAAACACAATTCCACCAGACCTGGTTTCACTTACATCTTCATTATTCTAGTCTGCTTGCTTTTCAGGTGAAATTTATGTGACTCCCAGCAAAGGAATTTTTCCATTCTTAATTCTATAACTAAACCATGCTTATTTCTATAACTAAATCTGAATCCCAACTAAAAATCTTGTCCAGCTTTTTGAAGAATTTATCAATTCTCAACTGCTTTTGCTAGCAATCTTTCTAAACATCCACAGATCACATAGGGAGGTGTGTAGAATTGAGGATTGGCTGTTGGGTGGATGGCCAAAAGGGCAGCTAATTATTACTCCTAATACTGCATGTCACTTGATTGTTTATTGGAATGCAGAAATGAACCAATTTCCACATTTCATTTTTGTGCATTTCAACTACATCATTTACATCCTTTCTCAGTTCAGTAAAAAGTTTTGTGTGCAAGTTTTTTCCCTAAATAATTCAAATTCTGGAACCAACTTACTGCTTCTTTGAAATGGTTCTAAAAAGTACAAAATGCAAGTTTTTACAACAGTTTTATCCTGGTGTATTAGTTGCTAACTATTGGCAATGTGAGCTAACTGCCTCAATTATCCAGGATCAGCTCATTTGATTGGTTATAGTTGCCGTCCTAAATGGGACATCTTAGAAAATACAAACATCAGGTCAAATTCTGAATTTGTGTATTTTTAAGGGAAATGATTACTGATGGAGGCAAAGAATATTTCAAACAATTATAAATTTCCCAAAGGACAAATGTGTACCAATTCTCACAGCAGATGTTAATCAGGTTCTACCCTCTCAAATCCACCTGCAATAGCTAGCAATAGCCAGACAAAATGGATGCATCACTGCTTGGTATGGCAACTGCTCTGCCCAAGATTGCAAAATAAAATTGCAGCTTTGTGAACACAGCCCAGTCTATCATGAAATCCAGCCTCTCCTTTATTGGCTGTCTACACTTCCTGCTGCCTCAGAAAAGCAGCCAACCTAATCAAGAACCCCTATCACCCTAGTCGTTTTCTCTTCTCCCCCTTCCATCAGGCAGAAGATACAAAACCTTGAGAGCACATACCACCAGGTTCAAGGACAGCTTCTATTCATTGTTATAAGACTATTAAACAGTTCCCTAGTACGATAACATGGGTTCTTCACCTCACAATCTACCTCGTTATGGCCTTGCACCTTATTGCTTGCATTTTCTCTGTAACACTGTATTCTGGATTCTGTTAAATGTTTTCCTTTTGTACCATCTCCATGTCCTTATGTCGATGATTTTTCTGGATAGCACACCAAGTTTTTCCACTGTATCTCGGTACTTGTGACAATAATAAACCAATTACCAATTAAGTAATCTGGAAAGACAGTTCTAAGCATAAACTACATGGCTCCAGAATGTATGCTGGAAAACTAACTTATTTCACACTTACTGCTGGGCCAAACCCCTCAACTCTTTCAATGCATTATCAATGCCTCAGTAAGGCCCAAATAATAGCACACTTTTCAATGCTGTAACTGTTCAAATCACTGTCTTACACTTGAGCCATAAATATACTCACCATCATATTGAGTTTGTTTTGCCCAATCCTATTTTGCAAAAATGGGTTATGGATTCAGCAAGGATGCTAAACACTTACTTGGTCTGACGTAACCAAGTGACTCTGACAGTGGCTGTATTAAACACTTGGAAAATGGATGTGAAACCATTTTCAAGAGACCCACATCCAAAATCCCCTTGCTTTAATTCTTGAAAGGATTTAGTTTCCATCTTACCAGCACTGGACTGCCTGATTTTGTGAAACAACTTTCTGCAGTGGGAAAATGAAAGACTCAAATGTAAATAAGCAAACACTAGGTACGAGGGAGCAAGGGAACCACATGCCAAATTAAATGTAAACTAATGAAAAATATCCAGAAAAGTAATACTTCATATTCAATCCCAAAGCAGCTAAATACAGATTTAAGAGAAAAATAATTTAACACTGACCTTCATTGAAGATGTTATGTTTGGGGATCAAAACCATACAAAATGAAAGCACAGGCAGCTCATTTGCAGATCTTTCCCCGAGGTCTTGCATATTTCAGAAATACAGGCCTCTTAAATTTCTAGTGCAAAACAGGCAAAAAAACCTAAGACAAGGCAATCATATTGCCCAATCTTTTTGACCACCCCACATCAGTATTACACGGTAGTGTAGTGGTTAGCGCAAACACTATTACAGTGCCAGTGACCCAGGTTCAATTCCAGCCACTGTCTGTAAAGGAGTTTGTACGTTCTCCCTGTGTCTGCGTGGGTTTCCTCCCACTTCCAAAGATTAGGAGTTGTGGGCACGCTATGTTGGTGCTGGAAGCATGGCAACACTTGCGGGTGCCCCCAAGAACACTACGCAAAGATGCATTTCACTGTGTTTTTATGTACATGTGACTAATAAAGAAATCTTATCTTAATTGCTCTTGCTTGTACAACAGACAAGAGCAAGAATTTTCCCCTAATGTTTCAAAGATGTAGGGGGAAGATGGGTTATGGATTCAGCAAGGATGCTAAACACTTACTTGGTCTGACGTAACCAAGTAACTCTTGACAGTGGCCATTTTTTAAACACTTGGAAAATGGATGTGAAACCATTTTCAAGAGACCCACATCCAAATCCCCTGCTTTAATTCTTGGAAGGATTTAGTTTCCATCTTACCAGCACTGACTGCCTGACCTATCAAGAAGATAAGTCAATTTGAAAAAAATATTGACTTTTCTCATGTAAATATCTTCATTGCATACATGTTTCATGGTCTTAATGTGGATTAACTACTTTTGGTATTGGTTTATTATTGTCACTTGTACTGAGGTACAGTGAAAAACTTGTCTTGCAAACCGATCATACAGGCCAATTCATTACACAGTGCAGTTACAATGAGTTAGTACAGAGTGCATTGAGGTAGTACAGGTGAAAACAATAACAGTACAAAGTGTCACAGCTACAAAGAAAGGTCACAACAAGGTAGATCCTGAGGTCATAGTCCATCTCATTGTAAAAGGGAACTGTTCAATAGTCTTATCACAGTGGGGTAGAAGCTGTCCTTAAGTCTGGTGGTACGTGCCTTCAGACTCCTGTACCTTCTACCCGATGGAAGAGAAGAGAGAATGTCCTGGGTGGGTGGGGTCTTTGATTATGCTGGCTGCTTCACCAAGACAACAAGAGGTAAAGACAGAGTCCAGGGAGGGGAGGCTGGTGTCCGTGATGCGCTGGGCCGCATCCACAACTCCCTGCAGTTTCTTGCGGTCCTGGGCAGAGCAGTTGCCGTACCAAGCCGTGATACATCCAGATAGGATGCTTTCTATGGTGCATCGGTAAAAGTTGGTGAGAGTCAAAGGGGACAAACCTAATTTCTTTAGCCTCCTGAGGAAGTAGAGCCACTGGTGAGTTTTCTTGGCCATGGCACCTACATGATTTGACCAGAACAGGCTGTTGGTGATATTTACTCTCAGGAACTTGAAGCTCCCAACCCTCTTGACCTCAGCACCATTGATATAGACAGGTGCATGTTTACCACCCCCTTTCCTGAAGTCAATGACCAGCTCTTGTTTTGTTAACATTGAGGGAAAGGTTGTTGTCATGACACCATTCCACTAAGCTCTCTATCTCCTTCCTGTACTCCGACTCATCGCTATTTGAGATATGGCCTACAATGGTGGTATCATCTGCAAACTTGTAGATGGAGTTAGAGCAGATAACTAATTTACTTAATAACAGCTAGCTCAGATTTCCCTGCTGATGTTTTGGGTTAGAAAAACCTTTACAATCTAAAATTACATTTCTGCAAGGAACTAGAATGGAGATAATTTTCAGCAAAAAATCAGTATGCCATGGTAGTAAGAAGAGAAGCAAAAAAATCCCTCATTCAACCACCACCCTATCTCCCATGCCTTTCCCAAAGTTGGTGTTTATTTTAAACATCTTTCCTTCCAGTTTTCAGAAACTTGAGTTGCTTGTGGAAACAACTAGTTGCTAGAGGCTAAACAGCCACAGAAGAAATGCAGAGTGTGATTGTACACTCTGAATTAGAAGTGAAAGCATTTTGTTGAGGCAATGTATTGAAGTTCAAATGCTTGTAACCTTATGTTTTGAAGTATTTCATAGTCAAAGCAGACAAGTAATAGTTAAAAATCTGTTGTAATTTTATTTTTCTTTACAAGGTTTACTGTAAATCCAGTTTTCAATCTACATTTAGTAGCTAACCGTTAGTAAATGTGAACAACAATATTATTGTATAAAATTAATCATAACCACCATTAAGGCAGCTTTATTTAGATATTATCTCAACTATAGATAAGGCGAAGAAAAAAATTAGCTCAGTGCTTTTTATCCCCCCCCTACAATTGTAAATAAAGTGTGCCATTTTTAAAACAGTCACATTCTATTTCATGCCATGTTTTTCTTTCAACTCTTGAACTTTTTCTATGTACTTCTTCATTGACTCTTCTTTGCTTGTACCTATTAGAGGATAGTCAAAGAATTAAAACAAGCTACCTTCTAAAGTGTATGCACTAAAGTTAGCTTACTTACAACCAAGTTTTAATTTTATAAACGGAAATCTTTTGCAATGTAATTCCAAAAGGTGTTAATAACAGCTCATTTAAATTTGATTATAAAAGAAATGCAAGTGAATCAGAATCTTTATGCAAGAATTTCCATTTTTGATTGCCAGGAAATGAGAAAAATATGTCCACCCCACATAAGAAGGTCCAAAACATTTAATCATGAACTTGGATATATGTGGTTCAAACTATGTACATCATGTTATAATTTGAGCTATAACTTCCACATACGTTCCCCTTTAATAAGAGGTTCTGCCACTCTAATTGCCCACAATGACAGCTTAGAAATTACTAAAGCAAAAACGTTAAATTATTGGTTTATATATATGATGTACTTAATTATATAGACAGGTAGTTTCAAATATTACTAGCTACTCTTCAGAAATTGTAATTCCAGTTTCCAATTAGTAATGTTAGTCCAATTTAGAAAAAAAAGCTAGGAAGTTGGATATGTGTTCTATTTACCATACATCAGCTATTATATTAGTTAATTAGGAGCCTTTTGTTTTGCTGTACAATATTAACCTTTTCGTTCATTCCACGCATCCCACTTGGCTTTTCCTTTCAGGTCTAACATGCCTGGACGGTCTGGGAAAATAAAGAATATAATACATGAAAAAGTGAGCAGCAATTCCACGATAAACTGATATTGGCGCCGAGTCTGATTATCACCAGACCTGTATTCACATCTCCAACAGTTGCCTGTTTGTATAGGCCGTAGATAAGTAACATGTCTTCATCAGTTGGTTTACTTTTGAGTTGTTTGACCTCTTCTGCTGCCTTTTCAAAATCAGCCTAAAACAGAAAGAACAAGATTTTAGATCAAAGCCATCTAGGGACATGATCAAAATTTGCCATCCTGTTCATGAAACTTGGTCATGTGTACTCTACTATAATACCGCACTGGATAAACTCAGGGTCTAATGAAGGGAATAACGCGCCCCAAAAAAGACAATATTTGTTCAGCAAAGTCAGCAGAATCAGTACACTTACAGCAAGATTGTTATATCAATGTTATCTAACAACAACTTGTAGCCTTTTTTGAATAATATATTTGAAATAGTTCATTGATAACACATCAAAAACAACAAGTTCTCCTGATAAGCTGCTACTAATAAAGCTTGTTAATTCTCCTATTAAATTCCTGCTCCCATCCATATATTCCAAAACTAGTAAAATCAGGCTTCCATTACCCATTCTCCATATTTGTATATAAAGAAGTTCAGCTGATGAACACTCTACATATTCAATTGAGCCTAATCTGTCAGAAACAGGCATATCAAAAGACAATTACAGGAAGAACTCCTCTGAAATGTATAGCTTATAATTTAGTATCTTAATCACTTTCATCTCGTTGTAATATTTGATTAATGGCACAACCAGATAAAAGTTCCAACATTAAGATTTAGGTTTTAATTAAAACTGGCTTTAGATCTCCTACAATAACACAAGTTCTAATTAGGTAATATGAAGTGGATCAAAGAAAACAAAGGAATTTCATTTGTTGAAAAGCAGGAAAAAATGTTGGAAATCTGAAATAAAAACAAACAACACACAAAGGGAGAGAAAAAACAAGCTGCTGGAGAAACACATGGGGAGAAGATGGTCTTTGGTGCTAAACAGGGGCAAGTATCAGCTGTTGGTTGTATTCATCTCCTGTCATTTAGAACCACTGATTTCTTCTGCCCTTTCTTATTGTCCTAACTACCTGCTGACTTTTGGTGACACCACACAACAGCATATCAAGCTGTACGTGCATTATTACTACATTCTGGTCTATTTATCAGCACCATCTATCAACCACCTGCACCCACAATAAAGTGTTTTAACTCACTCTCAGTGGATCTGAAAGGCAGTAGAGAACTAGAGTCACAGAGCACGACAACACAGAAACAGGCCCTTCGTCCCATCTAGTCCATGCTGGCCTGGTTTTCTGCCCAGTCCCATCTACCTGCACCCGGACCATATCCTTCCATACCTTTCTCATCTATGCACCTATCCAAACTTCTCTTAAATGTTACAACTAAACCCAAGTCCACCACTTCTGCTAGAGTCCACACTTGCACCACCCTCTGAGTGAAGTAGTTGCCCCTCAGATTCCCCTGAAGTATTTCACCTTTCAACCTAAACTTATGGCCTCTAGTTCTGGTCTCACCCAACCTGAGGGGAAAAAGCCTGTGTGCATTCACCTTATCTATACTTCTCATGATTTAGTATACCTCTATAAGGTCTCCCCTCATTCTCCTCCGCTCCAGGGGATAAAGTCCAAACCTTTAACTCAGGTCCTCAAGTCTCAGCAACATCAGTGTAAAATTTTCTCTGCACTCTTTCAAGCATATTGGTATCTTTCCTGTAGGTAGGCAACCAGAACAGCACATAATATTCTAAATTTGGCCTCACCAACGTCTCATACAACTTCAACATAACATCCCAACTCCTGTACTCAATGCCCTGATTTATGAAGGTCAATGTGCTAAAACCTCTTTACGACCCTATCTACCTGTGATGCCACTTTCATGTATGGATCTGTATTCCCAGGTCCCCTTGTTCTACTGCACACCTCAGTGCCCTACCATTCACTGTGCAAGTCTTACCCTGGTTTGTCTTCCCAAAATGCATCACCTCACACTTGTCTGCATTAAATTCCATCTGCCATTTTTCAGCCCATTTTCCCAGCTGGTCCAGATGACTTTGCAAGCTTTGATAGCCTTCTTCACTGTCCACTATGATCCCAATCTTGATGTCATCCACAAATTTGCTGATCCAATTTACATCATCATCTAAATTATTAATATAGATGACAAACAACAACAGACCCAGTACCGATCCCTGCAGCACACCACTAGTCACAGGCCTCCAATTAGAGAGACAACCACCTACTACCACTCTGCAAGTTTTGATAGCCTTCTTCACTGTCCACTATGCCCCCAATCTTGGTGTTAGCTGCAAATTTGCTGATCCAGTTTACCACATTATCATCTATATTAATGATCTGAATGATAAACAGACACAGCACAGATGCCTGCAACACACCACTAAGACACAGGCCTCCAGTCAAAGAGACAACCATATACTACCACTCTCTGGCTTCTCCCACTAAGCTAATGTTGAATCCAATTGACTACCTCATCCTGAATGCCAAGTGACTTAACCTTCTGGACCAGCCTCCCATGTGGGACTTTGTCAAAGGCCTTGCTAAAGTCCATGTAGACAACGTCCACCCCCTTCCCTTCATCAACCTCCCTGGTAAACTCCTCGAAAAACTCTATTAGATTGGTTAGACGTGGCCTGCCATGCACAAAGCCACGGTGACTATCCCCAATCAGGCAGTCTATCCAAATACCTATATATCCTGTCCCTCAGAATACCTTCTAATAATTTACCCACGACTGACGTCAGGCTTACTGGCCTATAATTTCCTAGCTTATTCTTAAAGCCTTTCTTAAGCAACGGAACAACATTAGCTATCCTCCAGCAAATCACTTGTGGCTAAGGACATTTTATTTATCTCTGCTAATTTCTGCACTAGCCTCCCACAAGGTCTGAGGGGACACCTCTACAGGCCCTGGGATATATCCACCCTAATTCGCAAGCACCTCCTCTTCCATAATCTGGATACGATCCATGATCTCACTGCTCTTTTTCCTCAGTTCTACAGACTATGTGCCTGTCTCCCAAGTAAACAGAGATGCAAAAAATCCATTTAAAATCACCCCCCCCCCCCCATCTCTTTCAGATCCACGTGCAGATGACCACACTGATCTTCAAGAGGACCAATTTTGTCCTTGCTATCCTTTTGCTCTTAATATAGTTATAGATACCCTTGGGATTCTCTTTCACCTTTTCTGCCAGAGCAACCTCATGGCCCCTTTTAGCCTTCCTGATTTCTCTCATGTTCTCTTGCATTTCTTATACTCCTCATTTGATCTAACTGCTTATACGTTAATAGGCACCTCCTTTTTCTTTACCAGGGCCTTGATAACCAAGGTTCCCTAAACTTGTTAGCCTTGCCTTTTATCCTAACAGGAACATACAGATTCTGTACTCTCAATATTTCACTCTTGAAGACCTCCCTTACCAAGCATCTCTTTGCCAGAAAACCACCTATCCCAATCCACGCCTGCCAGAACCCTTCTGATGCCAAGAAAATTGGCCTTCCTCTAGTTTAGAATCTTAACCCTGGGACCAGTCCTATCCTTTTCCATAATCATCTCAAAACTAGTGGAATTATGATCACTAGATCCAAAGCGTTCCCCTGCACTCACTTCTGTCACCTGCCCTGTCTCATTCCCTAAGAGGAGAGCCAGTATCGTATTCTCTCTAGTTGGGACCTCTACATATTGATTAAGGAAACTTTCCTGAACACATTTGTCAAACTGGATCCCATCCAGCCCTTTTACAGTATGGGAGTCCCAGTCAATATGTGGAAAGTTAAAATCACCTACTATCATAACTTTATATTTCCTGCAACTGTCTGCTATCTCTCTACAAACTTGCTCCTCTAAATCTCACTGACTATTGGGAGGTCTATAACATAGTCCCATTAACGTGGTCGTCAGTTCCACCCAAATTGCCTCGGTAGTCGAGCCCTCCAGTATGTCCTCTCTGAACACTGCCATGACATTTTCCCTGATGAGTAATGCCACCCCTCCCCTTTTATTAGCTCCCTCTCTATCATGTCTAAAACAACAGAACCCCAGAACATTGAGCTGCCAGTCCTGCCCCTCCTGCAACCAAGTCTCACTAATGGCTACAACATCATTATTCCACGTATGGATCCACGCTCTAAGTTCATCTGCCTTACCCACAATACTCCTTGCATTGAAATAGACAACCCAGAACACTAGTCCCACCACCACGCTCAAGCTTTCGGTTTCCATCTTTGTTTGTAGTCTTAACATCTACTTTCCCCACAGCCCCTCCACTTGCTGTCCTGCCACTCTGGTTCCCACCCCCCCCCCCAAGCAGCACTAGCAAACCTTCCAACAAGGATATTGGTCCCCCTCTAGTTCAGGTACAAACTGTCCCATTTACAGGTCCCACCTGCCCTGGAAGAGAGCCCAATGGTCTGAACATCTGAAGCCCTCCCTCCTGCACCATCTGCTTAAACTGCAGTATCTTCCTATTTCTTGCCTCACTAGCATGTGGCGCAGGTAGCAATCCTGAGATCACCACCCTGGAGGTCCTGCTTTTTAACTTAGCACCTAACTCTCTGAATTCATTTTGCAGGACCTAGTCACTTCTCCTGCCTATGTCATTGGTACCAATGTGTACCATGACCTCTGGCTGCTCACCCTCCCCCTTAAGATCCAAGGTATCTCTGACCCTCACACCTGGGAGGCAACATACCATCTGAGAGTCTCATTCTTGTCTACAGAACCTCCTGTCTGCTCCCCTAACCAATGTCCTATCACTACCACTTGCCTCTTCCCCCCCCCCCCCCCCCCCCTTTCCCTTCTGAACCAAAGAGCTAGACTCAATGCCCAAGACCTGACCACTGCAGCTTTCCCCAGCAGGTCATCCCCCCCAACAGTATCTAAAATGATATACTTGTTATTGAGGGGTATGGCCACAGGGGTATCCTGCACTGACTACCTGTTGACAGTCACCCAGCCACCTACCTACCTACTGCAACTTAGGTGTGACTGCTTCCCTGTAACTCCTGTCTTTCAACCCCTTAAGTTTCCCAAACAATCCAAAGGTCATCCAGCTCCAGTTCCCTAACACAGTCTGTAAGGAGCTGCAGCCAGATGCACTTTCCACAGATGTAGTCATCAGCGACACTGGAGGTCTCCCTGACTTCCCACATCACTGCACTGGGTGTCATTCCAACTGCTCTACCTGTGTAGTAATAAAGAATGAAGGAGAACTTAACAGAACCCTCCACCTCTTCACAGCTGAACCTCTCTTGTGCCAAAGCCTCAGCTTCCTCCACTTCACTTAAACAATGGCCACTCTGCTTTACCCTACCTGCCTTTTATTGGCTGAGTTGCCACACACTTAGCCAATCAGAAACAACTTTTTTAAAAAAAAGGTGCTGGCTCCTCCCCGCTGCTGCTCTGGCTGCTGGAACTGCAAAAAAAATAACAAGTATAAACATTTGTTCATATCCAAATGTTATAACATAATGGTCATATGTCCATTGGTAGATGTGGCACAACCCATCTGGTGCCACCAGTGGACCAAAACCTTTCCCACAGGTCAACTCCAACTTTCTTATTGTGTAATTTCTTCAGTTCTGTTTCAACAATTCAGCAATAACAGATGGTGAGGACAGCATATTGAATAAACAAATTTATAAGTAAATATTTACATTTCGACAGACAAGCTCCTAAGAATTTATTACTTTTTTGTTAATTAGAACGCATATAATTATAGGCTAGGCCTTCAAATCAGTCATTTATTCGCTGTAAAGCTGTTGGTGAAATTTCCGCTAATGTCACTTCCTGAGTCAATGGTCTCGGGGCCATTGATCAAAGGCCTTAAAAGGTCGCTAATCTTTTGGCAATTATTTTACAAAAAGAATTTTTAAGTCTGGTTTTAGCAAAACAAAAAGTATAAAAAGTATTAAAATATATTTGCATCAACATATTGTTAAGATGTTATACCCCTCCCTTTCTGGCTGCGCAGTCCCTCCACAATCAGTGAATACGTTTACCACCCGATCCTTTTTTTCTCAGAAACAAAGGCGGACACTGAAGGTTGCAGAAATCCGCCATACCACCAAGAGTTTCCTCCCTCCCTGCAGCCCCCGTTTCAGCAGAATGCGGCGGCCGACAATACCCAGCTAGCAAATTGACACCACCGCTCGATCACTCTGGGGAACAGCTTCGACCCCGGGTCCCGACGTGGTACCGAACAATGCAGAGGCGGGAGCTCAGTGCAGTGACTGGAAGGGCTGTGGCACCATTCCGCTCATCCATCCACTCACAGAACCATGCAGACGGCTCCACAGTTCGCACCCTAGCAGCCAGATTTTCGTCGGGACTTACCGATCCCTTGAAATATTTCCCTGCAAATTCAAATTCCCACTCCCCCACCCCGGGATCTTGCATTAAGCACATTACCTGAGCCATTGCTGCAACCGTTCACGCTCCTCCAAAACCCGTGCCTTTCCGCTCAGAGCCCCACCGTGAGCATGCGCTGCGTGGCTTTGGCTACAATCGCAGCGCGCCCTCTGATTGGGCGATGAGAGCCCGTACAGGGACATACCAAAGTTCTCTGCAGCCTCCCCAGAGCCCATCCATTCAGTGCAGCCAAACGCTGGCTGCAATGCTCGGCTATTCCGGGTTTAGTGTGGCAGAGTGCTGGCTGTGAGCCAATACGATCACAAACCAGAAACTGTTCACTGGGGAGCCATCTTTCTCTCTGTCGAAAACCATCGTTGCACATGCATGCGAAAATAAAGAATTACAAGATAAATTAAGAACATAACGTATAATCTGAAAATAATTCACCATGATGTATTATTGATTTAGTCATTCAAACAACATTTGATTGCATAGATTGCATAAGCACAGCTCTTCGATCGAATTCAGCTATGTTATTTCAAGCTGATTTAATCCTGACGTAGAGTCACGACCCGAAACGTCGACCATCCCATTGCCTGCGCAGATGCTGCTTGACGCGCTGAGTTTCTCCTGCAGTTTTTGCTTCAGATTCCAGCATCTATAGTCTCGGGTGTCTCTGTGTTATTCCTCCTATCGATTTCATCGTTGATCTAATCTAGTTTCATAGCAGCATTATCATCGCATTCAAAAAACAGACATCTTGCTGCAGCCCACACTGAAGAATCCGCCCTATCTCTTTGAAATTTCCTGTTGTGACATTTCACTCAGGACAAAGCAGCTGTCTGGATGGCATTTTATCAATGGCCCTAAACACTAAATTGACTTCTTTTCCTGTATTGGAATAATATTTAATTGTGAGTTAACAAGGACAACCATATCTACCCCATCAAAATTTCGTCTTTTTAAATAATTTAATTAAATTATTCAACTTTCTGAACTCAAGAGAAAACGAGCAACTCCGACAGTATTCACCAAACATAAGGAGAGCAGGAGTTTCATTCATTTATATATTTCGGGATATTAGCTTTTGCGTTGGAATGACTGGAGCTGGACTTAAAACACATACTTTTTGTTATGTGATAATTAAATGAAGTAAATAAAATTACAGGGAAAATTGCGTCGCTCTGCCTCATTTAATATAGAGAAAAAATACCAAGTGAACAATCTCAATGTTCCTTATTGTCATTGTATTCCAAATATTACTGTAGTGGCGGCTGCTCAGCTATTCTGAGAAGTGTGGTAGAAGAATCACGGGATTTGCGATGAGAAGCAAATGCGCAAGCGCGGGTTGGAGTGTGTCTGCTGGTAATGTTATAATGGAGGCAGGGTGATGGTGGGGTTTGTGGTGTGGGGTGTTAGGTGGATCAGCAGTTGGTCTGATGCTCTGCTGAGGCTTTGGCAGGGCTATGGCGCAAATGAGCGAGTGCCTCAGAAGAATCGTAGTGTGTGCTCTCGGACAGAGTAAGGGATGGAATCTAGAGAGTGCAGGAGCTGGAAACAGGAGGATTTAGTGGCAGAGAAAGTGCAACTGATTCAGGCAGTAACTTGGTTCTGGACTCACAAATGCATGACCCACTTGATAGTGATTGAAAACGTAGTCTGAGGAAAACTGGAGAAAGTATGGGGCAGGTTTCCTTTTATTATTTTACAGTGGAGTGACCTTAAAATTCCGGGTTCCATTAATCTGGAGAGAAGTGGGATGTGATAGAAGTTGAACAAGTAGAGACCAAATTGTTGAAGATGAAAACAAACCCTACAAATGCTGGAAATCTGAGATTTAAAACAGAAATTGCTGATACTCAGCAGGTTGGGTAGCATCTGTGAAAGGAGAAACAGTTAATGTTTCGGGTCAGTAACATTTTGTCAGACCATTGTTATTTAGTCTATAAATGATTTTGGTATTTGCACAACATTGTTGCTGTGGTGCAGTTTTGCCATCTTTTTCTTCTGGTCTTTTGATCCCAGGTATGTTCATCATTTGTGCTGATTCCACCAAGAGTAAATGATTCTCAGGAAAGCTTGTATCTGTTCATACCTGCTGAGTGTCCCCAAGCATGTGCTGTTCTGGTATTAGAAATAAATGGTTTTAATAGCTGTTCATGAGAAGTGATTCTCAGTGACAAAGGTTGGGAATTAAATATTTTCTTGTAGTTGCTATTTGGAAAAGACACATGAAATGGAAGTGGTTGGTATACCCTGATGTAGTGAGGAATGATACTGGCTCAGAAAAAACAGGAAGTAGAATTGGCATGGATGGAGGTAAGAGAGACCAAAAATTCTTGTCATAATGGTTTATGTGCTTTCTTACTACAGGAACACAATTGGACAATAGATTAATCAAGAAGTAAGGAAATCCTATTGTCAAGGCTTTTACTGTGAGTTTTATTCTTTGATTGGACTAATAAAATTATAATAGTTTGGAATATGTTCTGAATGCATCCTGAGAACATTTACCTGGACTAATATTCTATGGCATCAATAGACACTTCAAGAATGTTAGATTTCTTTTGGAAACTTAGTCATTATATGGTTTAAATGGCTGAGGTGAACAATGTGAACAACTGACAATTATTTCCTAAATGTGCATTCTATTCAGAAACTTCTGTGAGTAAAGGGATCCCTCTATAGATAACTAAAGAGCTGAAGCATAGTATGTGAATAAAACAGATTTGTAATGCTGTCTGTAGGAAGCCTGGAAATTAGAAGTTTTAAGAATCAGTATGACTGCAGAATTTAAACTTTTTAAAACTATTTACGGAATGGTTACAGGCCAGTGAGTCCGCACCACCCACTTTAAACCCATGTTAGCCTACCCCTATGTCTTTGGAATGTGGGAGGAAACCCAAGCAAACGGGGGGGGGGGGGGGGGGGGAAGAGAGGAACATACAAACTCCTTACAGACAGTGGGAATTGAACCCCAATTGCTGGTGCTGTGATAGCATCACGCAAACCGCTACACTACTGTGCTATCTTTAGGGGAATATGACGATAAATGCAGTGAAAGAATGAAATATTAAAAATTGAGTACTTCTACAGCTGTGTAGAAGGAGAAATAAAGTGGGAAAAAACTAAAATAGGTAATAAGTAGCAGACCATTTTAAAAAAAACCTTTATCTTCACTTGGATTCAATTAATATACCAGAAACAGTGGAGAACCAAGGGTTTAGCAAGTGAGATGTTTTAATGATATGTTATTAAAGAAAATGCTGGAAAATTGAGGGGCAATGAATTCATTGGACTCCTGAATTCTTTATTCCAAAATTCCCTGCAAATCTAGCAAAGACACAGCTTACTACTTCCATTTTTTCTTGTTTTCCTGTCTGCCTATGTCTAGATGTTGTAGGTGTAGAATCTTAGCTTTTGTAGCTCTATCTTTCAGAGATTCATTTTCCTGTTTTGCAAGGTATTCTACATTTAAATGATAATGTGAAATGCATCTGGCTGGAGTTCTTTACTGACTGCATTAGAGAACTGGAGCTGGATGAACTCTGGATCATTTGGGAAACTGAGATGATAAATTGGAGTTACAGAGAGGCAGTCACACCTAGCTTGCAGGATGCAGATAGCTGGCTGACCATCAGGAGAGGGAAAGGGGATAGGCAGTCACTGCAGGGTACCTGTGTGACCATTCCCCTCAATAACAAGTATATCATTTTGGATACTATTGTGGTGGGTGTGGTGTGGTGGGTGGGTGACCTACCAGAGGAAAGCCATAACAGCCAGGTCTCTGGCATTGTCTGGCTCTGTGACTCAAGGGAAGGGGTGGGAAGCGGAGTGCAGTAGTGACAGGGGATTCATTGGTTAGGGGAACAGATAGGAGATTCTGTGGATGAGAATGAGATTCCCAGATGGTCTGTTGCCTCCCAAGTGCCAGGGTCAGAAGTCTCTGATCAAGTCCACAGCATTCTTAAGGGGATGGTGGGCAGCTAGAAGTTGTGGTCCACATCAGCACCAATGATATAGGCAGGAAAGGTGATGAGGTCCTGCAAAGTGAGTTCAGGGAGTTAGTTGCTAAGTTAAAAGACAATCTCCAGGGTGGTGATCTTGGGATTGCTACACAGGACAAGTGCTAGTGAGGCAAGGAATAGGAAGATTCTGCAGTTTAACATGTGACTAAGGGGATGGTGCAGGAGGGAGGGCTTCAGATTTTTGGATCATTGGGCTCTCTTCCAGGGCAGATGGGACCTGTACAAATGGGATGGATTGCACCTGAACTGGAGGGGGACCAACATCCTTGTGGGAAGGTTTGCGAGTGCTGCTTTGGTGGGGGGGGTGGGAACCAGAGTTGCTGTGGGGAAAGTAGATGTTAAGCCTACATGCAAAGTCAGAAACTGACTGGTGGATGAGCATGGTGGGACTGATGTTCTGAAATGCATCAATTTTAATGCAAGGAGTACTGTAGGCAAGGCAGATGAACTTGGAGCATGGATTGGCATGTGGAATTTTGATGATGTAGCTATTAGTGAGAGTTGGTTGCAGGAGCGGCAGGACTAGCAGCTCAATGTTCTGGGGTTCCGATGTTTTAGTCATGATAGAGGGGGAGGGGTGGCATTACTCATCAGGGAAAATGTCATGGCTGTGCTCAGAGAGGATATACCGGAGGGCTTGTCTACTAAGGCAATATGGGTGGAACTGGGGAATAAGAAAGGGATGACCACGTTAATGGGACTATATTATAGACCTCCCAATAGTCAGCAAGATTTAGAGCAAAAATAAGATTGTGATGGTAGGTGATTTTTAACTTTCCATATATTGACTGGGACTCCCATACTGTACAGGGATTGGATGGGATCAAGTTTGTCAAATGCGTTGAGGAAAGTTTCCTTAATCAATATGTAGAGGTCCCAACTCGAGAGAGTGTGATACTAGATCTCCTCTTGGGGAACGAGGCAGGAAAGGTGACAGAAGTGTGTGTCAGGGAATGCTTTGGATCTAATGATCATAATTCCATTAACTTCAAGATAATTATGGAGAAGGATAGGACTGGTTCTTGGGTTGAGATTCTAAACTGGAAGAAGGCCAATTTTGATGGCATCAGATGGGATCTGGCAGGCGTGGATTGGGATAGGCTTTTTTCTGGCAAAGAGTTGCTTGGTAAATGGGAGGCTTTCAAAAGTGAAATATTGAGGAACAGAATGTGTACGTTCCTGTTAGAATAAAAGGCAAGGCTAACAGGTTTAGGTAACCTAGGTTATTGAGGGATATTGAGGCCCTGGTAAAGAAAAAGGAGGTGCCTATTAGGTATAAGCAGTTAGGATCAAATGAGGAGTATAAGAAATGCAAGAGAACATGAGAGAAATCAGGATGGTTAAAAGGGGCCATGAGGTTGCTCTGGCAGAAAAGGTGAAAGAGAATCCCAAGGGTTTCCATAGCTATATTAATAGCAAAAAGGTGGCAAGGGACAAGATTGGTCCTCTTGAAGATCACTGTGGCCATCTATGCATGGAGCCAAAAGAGGGAGAGATCTTAAATGAATTTTTTGCACCCATATTTACTCTGAAGGCAGACACAGACTACAGAACTGAGCAAAAAGAATAGTGAGGTCATGGACTGTATCCAGATTACGGAAGAGGAGATGCTGGCTGTCTTGAGGTGAATTAAAGTGGATAAATCCCCAGGGCCTGACAAGATGTCCCCTTGTGGCAGGGGCCCCAGCAGAGATATTTGAAATGTCCTTCATGGGTGAGGTGGTAGTAGACTGGAGGATAGCTAATGTTGTTCAAGAAAGGCTCTTAAGAATAAGCCAGGAAATTATAGGCTGGTGAGCCTGATGTCAGTCGTGGTTAAGTTATTGGAAAGTAGTCTAACGGGCAGTATGTATAAGTATTTGGATAGACAAGACCTGATTAGGGATAGTCAACATGGCTTTATGCATGGTAGGTCATGTCTAACCAAATCTTAGAGTTTTTCGAGGAGGTTACCAAGAAAGTCAATGAGGGAAAGGCAGTGGATATTGCCTACATGGACTTTAGTAAGGCCTTTGACAAAGTCCCACATGGGAGGCTGGTCCAGAAGGTTAGGTCACTTGGCATTCAGGATGAAGTAGTCAATTGGATTCAACATTAGCTTAGTGGGAGAAGCCAGAGAGTGGTAGTAGATGGTTGTCTCTTTGACTGGAGGTCTGTGTCTTAGTGGTGTGTCGCAGGCATCTGTGCTGTGTCCGTTGTGTTTATCATCCAAATCATTAATATAGATGATAATGTGGTAAACTGGATCAGCAAATTTGCAGCTAACACCAAGATTGGGGGTATAGTGGACAGTGAAGAAGACTATCAAAACTTGCAGCATGATCTTGACCAGCTAAGTAAATGGGCTGAAATATGGCAGATGGAATTTAATGCAGACAAGTGAGGTGTTGCACTTTGGAGGACAAACTTGGGTAAGACTTGCACAGTGAATGGTAGGGTTCTGAGGTGTGCAATAGAATAAAGGGACCTGGGAATACAGATCCATAGTTCCTTGTAAGTGGCATTGCAGGTAGATAGGGTTGTAAACAGAGGTTTAGGCAGTTTGGCCTTCATAAATCAGTGCACTGAGTACAGGAGTTGGGATGTTATGTCAAAGTTGTACAAGATGTTGGTGAGGCTGACTTTAGAGTATTGTAGCAGTTCTGGTCTCCTACCTACAGGAAAGCTATCAATAAGCTTGAAAGAGTGCAGAGAAAATTTACAAGGATTTTGCTGGGACTTGAGGACCTGAGTTATAGGGAAAGGTTAGGACTTTATTCTCTGGAGCACAGGAGAATGAGGGGAGATCTTATAGAGATGTACAACATTGAGGGGTATAGATAGGGTGAATGCATGCAGGCTTTTGCCCCTAAGGTTGCGTAAGACTAGAACTAGAGGACAAAGGTTTCGGGTGAAAGATGAACTATTTAAGAGGAATCTGAGGGGAAACATATTTACTCAGAGGGTGGCGTGAGTGTGGAATGAGTTGCCGGGGGAAGTGGTAGATATGGGTTCAACTGTAACATTTAAGAGGAGCTTGGATAGGTACATGGATGGGGGTGGGGGGGCGGTTTGGAGGGCTATCATCTGGCATGGACTAGATGGGCTGAAGAGCCTGTTTCTGTGCTGTACTATAATGTGCTTACATACTTTAAACTAGAAAGGTTGAACAGGAGTGAGAACTAAACCGCAAACTTTAGTATAAAACATTGGGATATATTTTTTAATTTGCAAAAAACTGCCCAATTTCATTCATAGTTGGTAATTGGTGTATGAAGGTTCAACCATTTTAATTTGAGTTGCCACATCTCCAAATCAATGAGGCATTAGCACCTGAGGCTCAGATTTATTCTTTAGCTTCTCAGGGCTTTACTAACAGGGCCTTTTAATATTGCACATGAGCTTTATGACCTTGATGAGCCATTACTGGGCTTCTGGTCTAGGTAGCTTGCTTTCTGACCCTGGTGAGTTTTTGAGGTTAAATTAACATGGCAATTCTAGGGACTCAATCTGGCTAATTCCTTTGAGGACACATTTAACTTATTCTTGCCCCCACTTTACCTACAAATATTTTGTAACTATAAATTGCAAGTAAAAGTTTAGGTTTTTAATTTCCAGTATAATCACAAATACCTCTCTAGTAATCAAAAGTTGAATTGACTTTATGCACAAAATTTGGTTTATTTTTTTGTTTCAAATTATAGGCTTAAAGTTCCAACATACAAAATGTCCTCTGAAAAAATAACTGTTACTGTTCGTCTGGTTCGTTCCTTTGAGCATCGCAATTTCAAACCAGTGGTCTACCATGATGTTAATGTAAATCAGTCTGTAAAGGAATTCCTTGCCTTTCTCCAGAATGGTGAGCTAAATATCTGTTCTGTATTTTATCGTAATTACACATTATTCTTGCAGTACTTGGTTAGTTTTAAGATGCATATGCATTCTACTGTCAATGTATATTCAAAAATCTTTCTAACAAAAGATGTCTTGTTTAAAGTCTTTGCTGATATAGTTTTATCACCAGCTACAAAGCAAAATCGGGTTAGCTGGGCTATAGGATTTCGAACAGAATCAGAGTTTTACCACTAGCAGTATATGCACTTTTGCGCTAAAAAGTTAGTGACTGCACATTCAATTCTGTAATGTGCTTTGAGATTAATGAGTACAGCAAACTTCAGTGAATTTCCTCTTGGGTTAAAAATGATTGTTATTGAGCTATGTAGATTTGATCCAAGAACTCCATGGTTGAATACATGGAACATAGAACAGCTAAGAACAGGAACAGGCCCTTTGGCCCTTGATTCTGTGGCAAACTAATTGAGCTAATGATGCCTAATCAAACTAAACCCTTCTTCCTGCACATGGTCCATATCTCTGCATATTCATGTGCCTCTCTAAGAGCCTCTTAAATGCCTTTATATCTGCCTCCACTACCACTCCTGGTAGTGCATTCCAGGCATCCACCACTTTGTGTTTGTCTAGTATTAGACATTTCGACCCTGCAGGAAAAAGATACTGGCTTTCCACTCTATCTATGCCTCTCATATATTATAAGCTTCTATTAGGTCTCGCCTCTGCTGCTCCAGAAAAAACAGCTCCTTGTGGTACATGCCTTCTAATCCTGAGAAACCACCTCTGCACCCTCTCCAAAGTCTCCACATCTTTCCCATAATGGGGAAACCAGAATTGAATGTAATACTCCAGATGGGGCTTAACCAGAATGTTAAAGCTGCAACATAACTTCCTAACTTTTGAACTTAATGCTTCGGCTAATAAAGGTCAGCATGCTATATGCCACCTTTACCACCCTATCAACTTGCGTGGCCTCTTTCAGGGAGCTATGGATTTGGACCCCAAGAATCCCTCTGTACGTCAATGCTGTTATGGGTCCTACCATTAACAGTGTACTGTCCCTTTACATTTGACCTCCCAATGTGCAACACCTACACTTGCCCAGTTTCTCTGTCTCCATTTCTCTGTCCATATTTGCAACTGATCTATATCCTGCTGTATCCTTTAGCATTCTTCTCCACTATCCACAATGCCACCAATCCTTGTGTCGTCTGCAAACGACATACTAACCCATCCAAGTCATTTATTTATATAATCACAGACAAGAGGTTCCCATTGACCTCTATCCTCTGTTATACAGGCAAGCTAATTCTGAATCCAAACGGCCATTTTACCATGGATCCCATGTATCTTCTGGGTGAGCCTACCATAAGTACTTATCACAACACTGCTTTCCTGTAATAGTTCCATTTAACAGGATACTTCTGCTTTGAATTCGATGGGTGACCCAGCCTCCACTGCCTGTGTGGGTAGAGAGTTCCAAAGATTCACTACCCTCTGGGTAAAGACTTTTCTCATTTCTGGTTCTGAACACCTTGGTCCAAGGAAACCAACTCAACATCTACCCTGTTAAGTCCCTTAGAAGTTTCAGAAAGCTCATGGGCCTAGTCTGTTAATTGCTGATCATATGATCAATCTATTATTCTAGGAACTATCTGGTGAACCTTCACTGAACTACCTTTATTGTAATTGTATCTTTCCTTGGGTAGAGATACCAGACTGATACATAGTATTCCAGACTACCAGGCCCTGTACAATTGGAACAAAGTAAATCCTCTTGTAGTAAAAGGCTAATGTGCTGTTTGCTTTCTGTTAACTTTTGGTGATTCATGTACAAAGATACTTAGGTCCCTCAAAACACCAGTACCTTTCAATCTCTTTTTTTTGTTCTTTCTACCAAGGAGGATGACCTTGCATTTTTCCACATTATGTTCCACCTTCCAAGCCCTTGCCCATTCACTTATTTTGTCCATATCCTACTGAAGTCTTTTGGCATCCTCTTAATTCCCCACATTGCCAGCTAGATTTGTCATGAACAAACTTGAATATTACACATGATGCCCTCTTTTCAAATCATTGACAAAGATTGCAACAGCAGGGGCCTCTGCATTGATCCTGATGGCAACCCATTATTTTACAATCTCTCAACTCGAATGACCTGTTTATTCCCACTGTATTCTGCCAGCCAACCAATCCTCATTCCACACCAGTATAATGATTCCAATGCCATTTACTCCACTTTTGTTTTCTCTTGCAGCACCTTATTGAAGGCCTTCTGAAAATCTGAATACACATCAACGGGTGTGCCTTCATCTATTCTTGTTGCCACCTCAAAACTTGAGCAGATCTGTCAAATATGATTTTCATATATCAACATTGACTCTGCCCAATCCTTTTATTAATTTCCAAGTGCCTTGTTGCCATTTCCTTAATAAATCTTAATAGATTGCAGTTTACTGATGTCAGGATAATTGGTCTGTAGCTACTTGTTTTCCCTGTCCTTCATTTCTTAATTAGTGGGATTAAGTTTGTTACCTTCACATCTGCAGGAATTGTTCAAGGATCTATGGAATTTCCGTAGCTGCCAGTTTAAACCTTAGGATGCAGAATCATCAGGTTCAGGGTTTTTATTGCCTTTCAGTCTCTAATTTTAACTAATGCTCATTTCTTTGAGCTCCTCATGCACTAGACTTAGTTTTCTGCTGTTCTTGTAGGTTTTCTGTGTCTTCTGTGAAAACTGCACATAATTGTTTAATTTATCTGCTATTTCCTTATTGCAAAATATAATTTCTCATCCCTTTGTTTGTAAGGGACCATCATTAACCTCAGCTAATTTTTTTTCCACTTTGTATGAAAGTTCTTTGTTTTTTTTCAATTTTGCTAATTCATTCTCATTCTCCTTCTGAAACTTAAAATTTATTTTGGGGTTGGACCTGGCTGCAGAGTTGTTTTTTTTCTGCTCCCTGGATGAGGTATCTAGAAACAAGGTGTCAGTCTCAAAATAAGGGATCAGCCATTGATGACAAGAATTATTTTTCACCCAAAGGGTGGGAAGTCTTTGGAGTTCTTTGCCTAAGAGTGCTATGGAGGCTCAGTTGCTGAGTGTGGTCAAGATGGGAATGATTGGGTATTTAGACATTAAGCAAAGCTAGTGATATGAAGATTAGTGCAGTAAAATGGCACTGATCTTATTGGAGGAGGAGCAGGCATGAGGGGCTGTATGGCTTACTCCTCTATTTCTTATGTTTCCTATTCATATCAATGCCTTGTTCCTCTCCTGCTGAATTGTGAAAGATTACCAAGCTTCAGGCCTTACTGTTGTATCTACCAATATTATGCACTTTTTTTCCTTTGTAGTACACTATTAAGTTCTCTTGATAGTCATGGCTGGACCACTTTCTTTCTTTTCCCTTAAAGGGATACATATTACTGGTAGGTTGCATATTCTTTAAATGTTTGTCATTGCTTTTTTTTTTAAAACTGTCAAATCTTTTAATGTAGTCTCCCAATCTACATAGCCAACCTTGTGACTTTATAGATTGCTTTATTTGTATTTCAGATTTAGGTTGAACTTGATGGCGTCCAAAGGCCTTTAACAACCTGATCATCAATTAATCCTTCCTCTATACCTAAAATGGTCTGTTCCCTCCTTGGTTTGTCAATGTACTGATTTGTTTTTAAATCTCTTGTACACTTCATTTCTCTACACTATTCCTGCTCACTTAGTTTACCCAGTCTGTATGTAGATTAGTGGCCCAAATGATCATCTTATTCCCCTAGATAAATGCAGCTTTTAATTTCCTAATTTGTGTTATGTCCTGCATTTCTACTGCTGTTAGGGGTCCTATATACAATTAAATTATTTCTGCCTCATGCTGTTTCTTGGCTCCATCTAAAACTGATACTGCCCTTAATTTTTTTTTTAAAAGGGTGGATGCTTCCTCTTTACATCCTTTATCCTATTCTTATTGAGATTACCCTGCCTCCTTTTCCATTTTGCCTAAAAGTAGCCTGGAATTCCCAACCATGGTTGCATGCAACCATGTCTTTGTAATGGCTGTTAGATTGTGTCTATTTCTATTTGTGCCATTAATTCACCTATCTTATGCTGTATGCATTCAGAAAAAGAGCCTTCAATTTTGCCTTTCTATCATTTTTCTCTGCTCTGACCCTAATTGGAGGTATACTTTAGTGTTTGTAAGTTGGGTTCATATTACAATTCTACTGGATTCCTCCTTCAGCCCTGTGCCTCTTCTACCTATCACCTCTCAGCTTATTACATCTCCTCCACCCACCTACCTTCCCCCTCTCGCCTGGACTCACCTATCACCTGAACTCACCTCTCCCCTGCCTGCGTGTGTTCCTCCACCTCCCCTTACCTTCTCAGTTTGGCTTCTGCCCTCTTCCATTCCAGTCCTGATGAAGGGTCTCGGCCCAAAATTTCGACTGTTTATTTCCCTCTGTGGATGCTGCCTGACCTGCTGAGTTCCTCCAGCACTTTTTGTGTATTGCTTCATATTACAAATCTAAGCCCTGACCTCAACGTGCCCTCCAATTCTATTTTGGATTTTAGAGGTGGAACAAGTAGCAGACAGCCATTGAGCTTCCTGGAGATGATTAGTAATTAAATATATTAATGAGGCTGCCTGCCTCTGATGTAACCTCTTTTATTAGGCCTTGCCTGAAGTGAGGTGAGGACAGGCTCTGAAAGCTGGGTTCATTCACTGCAGGAGAGCTTGGCTGCTCCCTCCCCAGCTGCAAAGTGCCCCCACGGTTAGGTTCCAACACCACTGATACCCTTGATAACACAGCCTCTTTCCTCATTTGGTCATTCTAAGTCAGAGCTAAATAGTGCAACAGTCTTTAAGTCACTGTAAATGATGTGCAAGAAGCAAATAAATTATGGGGAACTAAGCATTTACATATTTGTATTAAAGTTACAATTTTTCATTATCTCAGACAATTGAAATAATGAAATCATTCTTGGAAAGGCAACTTTCTGTGCCAGTGAGATTATTTATTAATTTATAATTAAATTTTTATTTGTACTTGAATGACCAGCCATTTCATGGTGTATTTTAGTGTTAACTTCATAACCTCTCATCAATATGAATGACATATCTCTTGATTTATAGCAAAGCTTTGGAATCGTTTGTATTCGTGTCTTTCTTTCTGTTAATTTCAGTTGTACTTTCAAGTAACTTCTGAATAGCTGCTATTACTTGTCCTTAAACACTGTCATTTTTATTTTTGGTCATCTGGACCACTACTTAACTGTTTTTTCCTTTCTGCAGATATATCTTCAAAGCCTGGACTCCCCCCACCATTTAAGAAGTACACCTATGGTATGTTATATTTTAATTGAAATTGCTCACTAGCTCTTTTATGAAGTTGTTTTTATTCAAAAGCTGAACAGTTGACCAATCATAATCTGTCACGTTAATATGATGCACATAACTAAAATGTGTTTTCTGTAACTTTGACTTTTTTCTGAAAGAGTATAGCAATATTTCCCTATCAATTTCCTATGAAATATTTCAAATTTCTGGCCATATGTGATCTGGTCACTATTTTTCTCTGGCTTAAAACTACACATTGTCTTCCTGACTATGAATGATGTGAGTGTCATGGTGTTGAACACCCCTGTTGTTGGTCTTGATTGACAGGTGCATCTTCCCACACACTTGTTCATGAGGAGCTTTCCACCATTCTCCAGCTGACAGCCTTCTCTCTGGTTTTAATTGCTTTTGCTATTGCTTTTTCCCACAAAGAAACATGAGTGAGCCTGTACAGCATCAACTTTTTTCTAGTGTGGTTCCTCTTTGACTTTATTTGGTTTCTAAGCACTTTGGTTAAGCTAGGAGCATAACCAATTATGAAATATGAAAGACCTCTTAAAATTACTCATTTTGAAAATCTCAGTGGAATTTTTTTTAAAATCTTGATTGAGTTGCTAATGTAAGTGTGTCTTTAAATGTGATATTATTTCTTGGTTTGAGTGCCCCCACCTACTATTTCCTTTGGTCTGCAGTTCCAGCTTTTCTCCCTCTACACCTGAGGAAAAAACATAATTTGTGCCTTAAAAAAATTAGCATCCCAAGACTGATTCCAGAACTAATTGAAAATTAGGGAACTCAGAAATGGTGAGAAAATGGAAACAGACATAATTCACAAACAAAGAAAATTATGGATTTGTGTAACTTTTATCATTTTTATTTAGATACATTGAAGATTATTCACCAAGCACATGGGGCAAAGGTATGTTCAAATGTTGAACACTTAGGATTATTTTCTGCATTTAATCTGTTTAAAACTTGTTCTAGTGTATGAATCGCTTAAAAGAATATATTTAGTACGTGATAAGCAGAAAACAAAATTCACTTTTGTATCACAATCTTACTGAAACAAATATGCTATTTATATGTCCATTGTTTTTCCCTCAAGCTAACTGACTTTGCAAGCTGATTCTATCGCAGCATTTTAAATTGCTATATTCCAATAACCAAATGCATTCTCAAATAATTTTAATTGATTATTAGAATTAACGATCTTGTCCACTTTAGTGTTGAGATAATATAAAGTGAGGTCTGCTGATAAAGTGTTAATTGAACTGTTATGAATATTGACATTTGTGACTTTGGCATTTTTAAGTCTGTTTGGCTTGCATCTAGGAAGAAAGCAAATGGTGCTTTGGTATATGAAGGGATTTTAGCTTTGTTAATTTATAATTTACATTTAACTTAATAACAAATTTAATGCTATTTTTATTTTTTTTGCCCAAATTGTAGCTGTGTAGTTTTTGCTTTTCACATTTTCTTAAGCTTCTTCTGGGCATTTTTGTATAAAAGGAACATTTTTTTTAATCAATGTGAAACTGGTGCTTGCTGCTGATGAAAGCCTCCTTTTTGGTGAGATCCTGGCGATTTGTGTTCTCTTTTTGCTTCATAAATCTAACACTTCAACTTTCAGTTATAAAGGAGACCAATGAAGCTGAAACTACATGTGCATTCTGGTGGAAACTTTTTAATAGTTATTTTGAAACTGGCTCTGAATGTCTAACCTAATTTTATAGCTGGTGATTTTCCCGAAATATGCTCTCACCTCCAATATTGTAGAGTATGGATTGACGCCTTTTGAATGGCATGTTTTTGTTGTAGGTAAATGTTTCTCTTTGAACTTTGAAGCTTTACAACTTAAAATACTTTAAATTATTGGCTAGCTGCCTTCATTATTACTTCCCCTCACTACTTCTAGAATTGCCTCACTACCCCATGTGAATAATCATACACATTGTGTCATATGAACAGTAGTGTTTAACATAATTTTTGGTTTATGTTGCATTTTCTTGGTCTTAGTGGGTATACTAAGTTTTTGACACTGATCTGAACTACTTTTTGTTGACTGCTTATTTCAAGAGTACTAAGAGGATTCCAATGTATAATCAAATGTTAGCAATATCCTTAAAGATAAATATTGAAACTGAGAATGATCCAGGGGTGAGAATGTACCTGTCTCCAAATCCACCTTCCAACTTTCTTGGTGTTAATTTTGGGAGAATTAAAGTACAATATGTTGCATTGAAAACTCTAGTTATAAAGATGCTCTAGAAATTTCAAAAGCGTGGTGGTTTGTTTATAAAATAAAATCACACTTTTCATCTTATTAGGACTGGGCCATTCTTTTGAGGACCTTGGTGAAAACAAAACATTCACTTGTGCAGAAGCAAATTTTGTTTTGGATTATTAATCCATTAGTACTTGGATTAAAAGATAAATACTTGTGGGTACAATGAGTAAATTCCAGTGGTCCATTTTTCCAAAAATGTAGCTTTACCAGATTCTTAAAACAGGAAAAGAACATAATGTGCAACCAACAATTTGCTGGAGGAAGTCAGTTGGTCAAGCAGCATCTGTTGTGGTTGGGTGGGGGGGTGGAGTGGGGAAGGAAGAAAAGCAATTTTGTCTCCAAAGAAAATAATCATGCAAGGCATGTACTGAAAGGAAACAAACTTGGATTCCCAGAATTTTCTACCCTAATGCAAATTAAACCATGGTGCAGTACATTTTGTATTCTCCCTTACAGACGAATGATCTTGTTGTAAGTTTGGATAATGATGATCAACTTTTACTAAAGGAAACCAGCACACTGAAAGAAGCAGGAGTGGGTAAGTGCTTGGAAATGTTTTTTATTTTTGGATGGTTTGTAGCTTTTGGCAGATGATGATTAGGGGTTAGGCAGCATTGATCAATGAGCAGTTGGCCACCTGTTCACCTTACAGTACAATTGACCAATGGCAATCAGCTGCTGACTTGGTGTCTCATTGGCATCACATGTCCAATCCATTGCATAGTGCATGCACCTACAACTTGAAAGTAAAATATTAGTGGAAAGCAGTGGTGGACAAATCTCAATGACATCTGGACCATATAGTGAGATTAAAAAGTGGAAGTAGGGAACTTCAAGGAAAGAAATTATCTGATGCAGACATTTCTTTTTGTTTGGAAATTGAGTGATTTGAGCAAAGCTATATTGGAATATGTTGGACTAGATTATGCTGGAGCAGAACACTTTGCAGCCTCTATTTATGGGGATTCAACATTTTTTGTTTTTTAAAAAAAGTTTGCCACAAAATATCTGGAACTGCAAACTGATCAACTAACCCAGCCAGAAGTGGGACCACTGTAGGTAATGGAATAAAGGAAAGGATGCATGGAATTATTAGCAATAGTCTACTCTGCTCCACAAGCCATTTTGGCCATTTAATATGATCATGGCTGACCTGATTTGTAATCTTGGCTTTGTATTCCAAGTCTACCTATGGTAACCTTTAGAGTCATACTGCACAGAAACGGGCCCATCAGTCCAACTGGTCCATGCTGACCAAGATGCCCATCTAAACTAGTACTGTTTGGCCCATATCCCTGAACCTTTCCTATTCATGCACCAGTTCAAGTGTCTCTTAAATGTTGTTAATGTAGCTGCCACAGCCACTTGCTTTGTCAGCTCATTCTATATATAGACCACTTTCTGAATGGAAAAAGTTGCCCCTCAGGTTCCTATTAAATTTCTCCCCTCACATTAAACCTCTGCCTTCTAGTTCTTGATTTCCCCAACCCAGGGGTAAAAAAAAACTGTGCATTCATCCTATCTATGCCCCTCATTTTATGCATCTCTCATTCTCCTACACTCCAACAAAAAAACATAATGTTCACTTTCCTGAGTAGTTGATGTCCTGCATTGCTGAATTTGCAAATTATTCAGAGAAACAAAGGACTTCAGATGCTGAAATCTAAATGAAAAATGCTATGATGCTGGAGGAACTCTGCAGGCCGGGCAGCATCCGTGGAGAAAAGCAGGCAGTCATCGTTTTGGGTCAGGACCCTTCAGGACTGAAGATGGGAAAAGCAGAGCAGTGATAGGTGGACAAAAGAAGGGAGGCAGGATGGTGATAGGTAGATGCAGGTAAGAGATGGTGATAGGCAGGTGTGGGGGAGGAGGGGAGAGCAGATTCACTGGGGGGATGGGTCAAAGGTGGTGGGGGGGGGGGGTGGAATTCTAGGAATGAGAAGCGTGGGGAGGGTAGAGAGAGATTACCTAAAGTGGGAGAATTCAATGTTCATGCTGTTAGGCTGCAAGGTTCCAAGATGGAAAATGAGGTGCTGTTCCTCCAGTTTGCACTTGGAATTCTCCTGGCAGTGGAGGAAGCAGAGGACTGTCATATTAGTGATCGTGTGGGAGGGGAGTTGAAGTGACTGGAAACAGGGAGGTACAGGTTGCGGTTACAGACAGAGTGCAAGTGTTCTGCAAAATGGTCACCTAGTCTGTTTGGTCTTGCCAATTAATTGTTTACCAGCCCATCCATTTTCTTCTACCTCTCAGAGCTCTGCAGCCTCTACTATTTAGATAACATTTTCTTTCTTGGCCAGATAAACAATTTTATTTCCCACATTGTATTTCACCATTCAGAACTTTGCCCTCTCACTTAACCTGTTTATATATCATTATACCTTCCTTATGTCCTCTTCACAATTTGCTTTCCTACCCTTTGTGCCATCTACAAATTGAGCAGCCTTGTGTTTGGTATCTTCATTTAATTTGTATAAATTGATGCCCCAGCACTGAACCCTGTAACTGACCACTCATTATGTCTTGCCAACCAGGAAAAGACCCATTTATGCCCACTTTCCTGTGAGTCAATCTTCTGCCCACACCAACATAACTTCTTATAAAATGAGCTTTCATTTTCTGCAATAACCTTTGATGCAAATCCTTATCAAGTATCTTCTGGAAATCTCTGTATTCTGCATTCACTGGTTTCTTCTATCCTCAGCATCTTACCACAGAGTGGGAAGAGGTTGGGAGCCAGAAGGGAGCTGGACACTGAGGGGGTAGCAAGGGAGGGGTTTGATCAAAAATCTGGGCAAGATCATGTCTGGGTGGTCAAAGACATGTAAGAGGTGCTTGGAGTCTGTGCAGCTGAGCCTGATTTAATATTGTGTTGGACCTCTGTGCCACTTGACCAAGACCATATGGCAATGTGGGGTGCTGTTGTACACAACTTGAGTTCACACATGGGGATTTTTCACTCCTCTGAACTGGCATGGAGGTAAGTCTTCCTTGATCCCAAGGGACTGCCTAGGAAAGCAAGATATTTCAGAGTGGAAATCTGAAATTAAAACAAAATCTTGGAAATTCTGTAGTCAGGCAGCAGCTGTGGAGGGAGAAAGAGTTAACATTTTAATTGAATGATCCTTCAGCTGGGGTTCTGATCAAAGGTAATTCATAGATAAGATGCTAATTTTGTTTCTCTTTCCACTGTTGCTTCAGCTGGCGCTTTTTTCAAAGAATGCTGTTTAAAAAAAAAAAAAATTTGTATCTGTGTGAATATTTATGAATGTAGTATTCTAACTTGTTCACCAGAAATAATAAAGCAATCTTATTTAAGAATCACATGCAACAAGCAGCTTACTCATTACACTTTTACAGAGTTGAAAAAGATGACCATTTAAATGTTAATGTACGTGGATCGAAAAGTTTTGCTATTTAAAACTGGCATTAACATTTGGAGAAGCCCCTTTCCAGGATTTTGCTAATATAGTGACAAATATGGAAGGTCTACAGTAAATGTAGGTTGGAAATTGCAGGGTAATTAAACAAACTGAAGTGTTTTTTTTACATCAATTATCCAATTAAAAAAGATTTAATAGTGCATAGGTTACTAACAATATGTATTTTTAATCAAAGTATCAGATTTTTCATTTAATCATGATTGATTGTTGCTAAATTCAAGTGCTTTAGAGCTTCAGCTGTTTCAAGGTGTCTAAATATTGATATAGTACGATTCATAGACTACTTGAACATTTTCTGTTTCATGTACAGAGTATGAGTTGTAGTACTACTGTTTCTCAGTTTACATTCATCACCATTGATTTAATTGAATAAATTTGACGGTGACTATTATAAATTTGAATTGTAAATGAAACCCTCAAGCTTACAATGATCAAGGAGAAATGGACACAAGTTTTTTTTTTCTCCACAACATTTGGTTTGTCATCTGAATTGGTAAAAGCACCTCCATTGAATTTGGTGGTGTCATCAATGAAAGGTGTAGGTTCACACTTCTGTCAAAGTGAATTTGTTCGATCTCACTTGGGGCACAGACACTTTAATAACCAGTCTCAAGATACCTGCAAGGCTGGGGTGAAAAATGCCATGTCCCTACTGTTGTCAGAAGCAATGAAGATGACATTTCTCGGGCTATATTTTGAATGAAAGTGGTTTTCACAGCATTAAACTCTATTTTTGTTTTATTTTGCAGCCCATGAAACGGAGATGGCTTATTTTAAGAGAGAAGATTATGAAACTTACAAAAAGAACCCTGTAATGATCTGGTGACAATAGTAAAAATGATTTAATGACCAGAATTACCACATTCTGTGAACGTTTTGAGAACAGTGTAATGGAGGATCTTGTTCAAATAATGGAATTTTTTTTCTTTCCTGTTTAAATGTTAACTGTAAAAACATGTTTTAATTTGTGTGGTTTATTAGTATCACTCCACAATATTTCCACCAGTTGAGCAGTTGCTATGTACACTTCTGTAATAAGGAGACATTTAGGAAGATTTTCCAAATGCTTGTTTGTTCACAGCCCAGTATTGAGGGGGATCAGAATCCAGGAAGGTTTCATACTTTCCATTGGGAAATGTGGGATAGAACAAAATAGCTGAACCAAAGTAAATTTTTTGTACATGGATATCAAATTGTTAACATTCTTTCAAATAAGCAAATTGTTTTATTTGTGCCGATATAAAATCATCAGGTTGAGATTTGCAGTAAGTTACTAATAGCATGCAGTGAACTGGATATTCTAATGCAGAGAAGTTGTTTTCCTAAAGCATTTTTCTTTGCACCATCGCTAGTTGAGTTCCTGGCCCATGGCTCCAGTTACCCAGGTTCAATCCTGACCTCCAGTGCTGTCTGGAGTTTGCAAGTTTTCACTGTGACCCCAAGAGTTGCCTCCATGCTCTCATTTCCTCCTGCACCCCAAAGATGTGTGGATTGGTAGGTTAATTGGCCACTGTATACTGACCCAACCATGTGGGTGAGTGTTAGCATTTTTGAGAAACTTGGAAGAATAAAATGGGATCAGTGTAAATGAATGTTTGATGGTTAGTCTGTTTCCTTGCTATTTGACTGACTCTTAAATGCTTTATGGCTGACGTGTTATCTTTTGAAGTGTATTGTTTAATAAAGATAATGATGGCAAATTGTAAGAAATGAATGACTGTTATTGGATGAGTAGGTGAGGTCAGGTTTTAATTTCTTGAGCTAGAATACCAAGTTATCCCAAAGCATTTGATGTTCAGTTTAGACATTTGAAATAGAAAGCTTGAATTTAAAACTGATAATTATTTTAATTGGATAGATATTATTGGACTTTAAAGATGTATTTAAAAATCCACCATGTGTAATTTGAAGTATAAATTATAGCACAGTGAAAAACTAAAATGTGAATTCCCCCCAACAAACAAAATCAAATGTTACTAAACATTTAAATGCAAATATCTAAAATGGGTTGCAATAGTTGTTTAAATGAACTAAAATCACACAATTGCAATATTTGAGACTTAAAGCTTTATTCAATAAGGACTGTCATGACATAATTCTACAGTAAACAAGAACTTCTGGGACTGAATTTGTCTGGAACAAATTTGCCAAACTATCACAGGATGAATGGTTGCCTCCTGTCATAAAATTTGAGAAATATGACTAGGATATTTTGAAAGCAACTTTTAAACTAGACCCTATCAGTAAGTAATAAGGAGAGGTGCAGTTAACTTGCCATCTATCCCCAGGTTTACAAAGTGGGAGAAATTGACCCCTCTATCACTTGCATACTGTGAAGTTGAGCAATGATTCTCATCGTAGAGAGATGGTTGGTAGTATGGTCTTGGTCTCCCCATCTCACTTCATATGACTATTTAAGCTGAATATTGTGATAATTAAGATCTAGGACAGTTTTCTTCCAAATTAGTTCAAGAAACCTGGAATTTTAAACACTTGCCAAGGAGACCCAATTAGTACACAATACTGCACTATTTAATGTTTAAGTTACCTAGTCTTTAAAAAAAAAATACTGAATAGTCAGGTTTAAGTCAAGCCTGGATGTTTATTTCAATTCAAGATGAAATATTTTGATATTCCTTGTATTTACTGGCATGTTTATTTACAAGCTAAAAATTAAATTGAGAAAAACTGGAACAATACTAAATTTTGTTTTGCTATAAGGGAATAACATTCTAGGTAATATGTTAGGTAAATTATACAAGTTCTAAACTCGTGTTAATTAGAATGCATCTAGCACTTCTGGCACTTAATTTTTAAATTAAAATATACCCTGTGTTGCAAATATGCTTAAGAATTGAGATATGATGGGTGGTTTTAATTCTAGAAAATTAGAGAAGCAATAATTAATACTTCAATTGAAACAAATTTGACAATGCACATTCAAATACTTTGGTTATAGCAATTAATTGCCACTTCCTCATGTTTAAACTTATGGGAACATAATTGAGAGGGGTGCTGAGGAAATGGCTAAAATACAAAAGTATTTTTTTCTTACCCACAACACAACCTGCATGCTGAGCTATGCACAACTTTTCTAATTTTCCAACATTAAGGATTATTTTTGCTTAACCCAATAGACCCTACAGCTATTTCTTAGTAATCTTGCCCCATAGTGAGTCAAGGATACACCAATGCAAATAAATACTGTGCTTAAAAAGAGAACACTATGATCACAAACTATAGAGCTTCTTACTGAATTCTGCAGACCTATTTGTACATTGTTTAAATACAAAGATTCAAATCCATGTACACAAGGTTCTATAACTATCCTGCCATATCCTAAAATCACCCTAATAAAATGTTCTTATCCTAGCTATGCACAATGTTAGCATCTTATTCATTATGTACAAACCCTATGCAAAAAAAGTGTGTGCATTTAGAGCAATAACTAATCTTGAACAGCATCTCCAGATTTTTATATACTACATATTTAAAAAAAAACTACAAAATATGTAGTGCTTACAAAATATACTTTGAAGGTAGAAATCAAACCATGCTGGTGCTCTCTGCACTGAAATCTGAAAAATGGCTTGCTTCACCAGGTTCACAGAACCTCACGTGGTGATTGACTTCCCAGCCTCGTCTGATCCGTATCAGCTTGCGATTCACACAAGGAAGGAGAAGGTACACTTTGGCCAGAAGGACTATGCAAGGCACAATGAGAGTAATTGTGAATGTAGGTGGTAGGTAGAACTTGTACTGGGTAGAGTCAAAGGCTTTACGCCATCCAAAAGTTAGAACATGCAGAGTGCTGATCACCAGTGCAATGAATCCAAGTCTAGACTGAAAAAGAAAACTCATTTTATAATTTTTACCGATTAACTATTTCTTATGGAATCCACATGAATAATGTACATCACTAATGAACTTTACACAATGAAGTTTTAGAACTACCAGAATTAGAAATTAAATTATTTGTACAATTTAGATTCTATAATATAGAGACTACTTTGGTATTTTTCTACCATTCTAATTCACCATTTTCAATTTACCTCTGTAGTAAGTGGGTAAACACATTTATATGCATTAATAACTTTCACATTTTGATTTTAATCGTGTTTGTATCTTAACAGTGACCAAAGTAAAAATTGTATGTAAATGACTAATACTGCCATTCTTAAAAATGGGAATTATGAAACAAATTGCTAACCTAAACCACTGTCATTTAAAAATACACCTTCACCTATAATTTTGCCTAATGATATCATTTTAAAGTGGCCTTATGATCATTCTCCTGGACAGCAAGTACTGATGGACTTCTTAACCATTGATGTCAGAGATAGATCATCATCTTGTGATAACGCAGTCTACATATTTGCACTGCATGCAGGAATCCTGGCTGTTTTCCCTTTCAGATGCCAAATTTGGCAATTCAGAAGACAACGGTAGCTCCCATTGATGACTTATAAGAGATAAGATATCTTTATTAGTCACATGTACATCGAAACACACAGTGAAATACATCTTTTTGCATAGTGTTCTGGGGGCAGCCTGCAAGTGTCGCCATGCCTCCGGTGCCAACATAGCATGCCCACAACTCCTAACCTGTACGTCTTTGGAATGTGGGAGGAAACCGGAGCACCCGGAGGAAACCCTTGCAGACATGGAGAGAACGTACAAACTCCTTACAGACAGTGGCCGGATTAGAACCCAGGGCGCCGGTGCTGTAAAACGTTCTGCTAACCGCTACACTACTGTGCCTGCCCTTTAGCCTTGGCAAACAAGAATGAATTTACACTTACACAGTCCCCCTCTCTATTGCAGGAAATCCCAAAACATAATTGGGTACTTCTTCAACTGAAGTCACTGTTTGAGGAAAATATAACAGCAGGTTCATACACAGATACACAACCAAATAATCTAATATAGTAATAGTTGAGAGATAAATATTGACCAGATCACTGAAAACTCCTAGTTCTAATTCTCATAGTCCCATGAAATTTTTTACAGTCAGTTTAATATATTACCTGAAAGGCAACATCATTGATAATGGAGTTTCATACCAAATTTTCAGCCTAATTCATGACCTCAAGACTCTGAACTGACCTGAACCCACAATCTTCTGACTTAGAAGCAAAAGTGAACCAAGACTGGCATTTTGATAGTGCAGATTTTGCTTCCTCTGACTCACTTACTTTGGGGCAGATTGTCTACTGCCCAAAATCATTAACTGTCTGAGCATGGGCACACTGTTTGTTCCAGAGTAGTTTGCTCCAGCCTGTGGAGAGCCCACCTCCCTCAGCACAGGCAACTGGCTGCACTTCATTGACCATCAAAACTATCAGTGTTATTAGCTGGTTATGAAGTATTTGATATTTACAAAGCTCAATAATTTGTCAGGCATCAAAAAAAAAGAAACTTTCTTTTGAACATTTAACTCAAAACCATGTACTTAAAAAGTCAAAATGTCGTAACCAAATAATAAAGCAAACTCTACTTGCTCCTGGCAGCCAATTTCTCTCATTCATTTGAATGAAGACTGCCATTATGACACTTAACGGGATTCCCAGCCTGAGGGAGGGAGACCCTACAGAAGTTTGTGCGACCCCATTAACTCTTATAGAGAGTCCAGAAGTGCAGCACAGAAGCAGCCAGTTGCAGAGACAGTAGGGTAGAAGATGCTACTGCAAGGTTGAGTTCATGCCAACACTGGAAACCAGGACTTCTGTGGGGAAATATGGGCAAGTCCCAGCAATAATACTGCAACTCCATTCATTGAACTTTTAAAAACTCTTTTTTAAATATACTGTTAATTAGCAAAGAAAAAGTGAATCACTGTTTAAAAAATTATTGGCAACTAAAGTAGCCCTGATCTAAAATAGCTCATTTCCTAACCACTAACATTATCAAATTTAACAAATTAACAAAGGATTTTTTTCTTAACATTTTACATTAATAAGACGTTGGGCTGTGTTTTGTCACTGACTGCAGAATGAAGTCATTCACTACTAAAATCAAAAGGCACTCCAAAAATATAAAGCCAACTTTGTAGCATGAATTTTGTCCTTCCAAACATTCTGGTGGATTCCTGATGTCAAGTAACAGCATTGTCATCAAGTTGGCTGAGCATTCAGTCACACTGAAGCATTCTCAGACATGAAATTAATAAATATAATTTATAAACTAAGAGTCCAAGGAGGTTTTATATTAAGGGAAAGAGAGTAACTATGGAGAGAATAGGGCTCATCAAAGACGAAAGTGGACATCTTTGTGTGGAGCCTCAGGAGATGGGCGAGGTCCTCAATGAGTATTTCTCCTCTGTTTTTACCATGGAGAAAGACACAGACTTCAGACCTTGAGATAGCTAATGGGGAGATCTTGGGGATAGTCCTCATTACAGCAGAGGTTTTGGATGTCTTAAAACACATGAAGGTAAATAAATCTCCAGGGATTGATCAGGTATATCCAAGGAGACAGTGGGAAGCTAGAGAAGAAATTATGGGAGCCCTGGCTGAGATATAGGCATCATTATTTGTGATGGGTGAAGTGTTGGAAGACTGGAGGGTGGCTAATATTGTGCCTTTATTTAAGAAGGGCTGTAAAGAAAAACCTAGGACTACAGACCAGTAAGCCTAACATTTGTAGTAGGTAAGATATTAGCGGGGATTCTGAGGGACAAGATATACAAGCATTTGGAAAGACAGTGGTTAATTAGGAATAGTCAGCACAGCTTTGTGTGTGGGAGATCTTGTCTCACAAATTTGACTGAGTTTTTTTAATAAGTAACCAAGAAGGTCGATGAGGGCAGGGCGGTAGACATAGTCTATATAGACTTCAGTAAGGCCTTTGATAATGTTACTGCTATGGAAAGTTAGATCGCATGGGATCCAGGGACAGCTAGCTAATTGGATATAGAATTGGCCTGATAGTAGGAAGCAGTGGGTGATGGTGGGAAGTTGTTTGTCAGACTGGAGTCCTGTGACTAGTGGTGTTCCCCAGGGCCCAGTGCTAAGCCCATTGCTATTTGTCATCTAAATTATTTGGATGAGAATGTACAAGGTATGGTTAGTAAGTTTGTAGATGACACTAAAATAGGTGGTGTCATTGACAGTGAAGATGCTTATTAGGATTTACAGAGGGATCTTGATCAGCCAGGTAAGTGGGCTGAGGAATGACAAATGGAATTCAGATAAGTGTGAGGTGATGGATTTTGGGAAGAGAAATGAGGATAGGACTTTCACAGTGAAAGGTAGGGCCTTGGGGAGTGTTGTACTCCTAGGTCCCTCTGTTCTACAAGTACATAGTTCACTGAAAGTAGTGTCGCAGGTAGATGGTGGTGAAGAAGGCTTTTGGCACGCTGGCCTTCATCAGTCAGAGCATTGAGGGATGTTATGTTGCAGTTGTACAAGACTTTGGTGAGGCCGCATTTGGAATATTGTGTTCAGTTTTGGTCACCCTGCTGTAACTAGTAAGAGTGTACTGGAGATTTATGAGGATGTTGCTGGGATTTGAGGGACTGAGTTATTGAGAGAGGTTGAGCAGATTGGAACTTTTTTCACTGGTGTGTAGGAGAATGAGGGGTGATCTTACTGAGGTGTAGAAAATTATAAGGGGCTTAGATAGGATGAATGTGCACAGTCTTTTCCCCAGGGTTGGGGAGTCGAGAAATAGAGGACATTGGTTTATGGTGAGAGGGGAGAGATTTAATAGGAACCAAAATATAGCTTTTCCACTCAAAGTATAGCTTTTTTTTTCTTAGTTAAAGCTTGCTAAACTAGCTATATCTTAGCAATTAAATGTTCACAAGTCATAGCTGCAAACTGCGGTATTATTATGGGAGTTTATGCAGTATTGTATGGGAACTGGTGTGCTCGAGGGAGTACAGCAATCAGCACCCAGTGAGTCAGATGCTGACCCATTGGGATTTCTGAACAATTGCAAAGTGGATTATTGGAATTTACTGCATATCCTGAATAAATGAAATTCTCATCAATTGTATGGACGAGTTGGGCTGATGGGCTTGTTTCTGTGCTGCAATTACTCTATGACTCTATAATTTACCAACTTTTGAAGATTAGATTAAGGGAGTCTGAAGAACAATGAGGAAGAGCATGGAATCTGACAGCAATTTCCAGATTTCCACACTTACCTGTGCATGCAAACTGTGAATTTAAGTAAAATAGCAATGAATGTTAACAGTTTCTCCATCGCAATCACCACAAAATCTGGACTGGGGGATTCTAAAATGCAATTAAAATATAGACACAAGAGAGACTGCAGATGCTGGAAATCTGGAGCAACACACACAAAACGCTAGAGGAACTCAGCAGGTCAGGCAGCATCTATGGAGGGAAATTAATAGTCGACATTTTGGGCCGAGACCCTTCATCAGGACTGGAAAGAGGGCAGAAGCCAGAACAAAAAGGGGTGGGGGGAATGGGAGGAGCACGAGTTAGCAGGTGATAGGTGAATACGGAGGGAAGGTAGGTGGGTGGGGGAGTGGGGGGGGGGAAGTGTAAATGATGTGAGAAGCTGGGAGGTGATAGATGGAGGAGGCAAAGGATTGAACAAGATGGAATCTGATAGGGGAGGACAGTGGACAGCGGAATAAAGGGAAGGAGGTGGGAAACCAGAGGGAGGAAGGTGTGGGTGAGGGGCAGGTCATGAGGGTGGGGGAGGGGAAAGAGAAGGGGTAAAGGGGGGGAGTGGTTACCAGAAGTTAGAGAAATCAATGTTGATGCCATCAGGTTGGAGACTACCAAGATGGAATATGAGGTGCTGTTCTTCTAATCTGTTTCTTGCTTCAACCTGGCAGTAGAGGAGGCCGTGGACAGACAGGTCAGTGTGGGAATGGGAACTGGAATTAAAATGGCTGGCCACCAGGAGATCCTGGCTGTTACAGTGGACAGAGCTATGGTGCTCAACGAAGTGATCTCCTCAATCTGCATCAGATCTCACTGATGTAGAGGAGGCTGCACTGGGAGCACCAGATGCAATAAATGACCCCATTGAATTCATATATGAAGTGCTGCCTCACCTGGAAGGACTGTCTAGGGTCCTGAATGGTGGTGAGGGAGGAGGTGTAGGCGCAGGTGTAACACTTAGCATGGTTGCAGGGTTAAGTGCCTGGAGGGGGATCGGTGGGCAGGGATGAGCAGACAAGGGAGTCACAAGGGACAAGGGACAAGAGAGAGTGATCTCTGCGGAAAGCGGATAGGGGAGGGGAAGATGTTTCTAGTGGCTGGATCCCATTGGAGATGGCGGAAGTTGCAAAGAATATGTTGGATACAGAGGCTCATGGGGCTGTGGGTGAGGTAGGTTTCCCTCCATAGAGGCTGCCTGACCTGCTGAGTTCCTCCAGCATTTCATGCTCTCAGCTCCTCTGTCGCCGCCACATCTGTTCTCGTGATGAGGCTTTCCATTCCAGGATATCCGAGATATCCTCTTCTTTCAGAAAACGGGGCTTCCCCTCCACTGCTGTCAATACAGCCTTCACCCCCATCTCCTCCACTTCCCACATGTCTGCCCTCACCCCATTCCCCCACTTGACATAACAGCAATAGGGTTCCCCTTGTCCTTACCTACCACCCCATGATCCTCCATATCAAACATATTCTCTGCAACCACTCTGGTAACCACTCCCCCATTTCCCCTCTGGCTTCCTTATACCTCTGGCTCCTTTACCCCTTCTCTTTCCCCTCCCCCGCCCTCACGGCCTGCCCCTCACCCACACCTTCCTCCCTCTGGTTCCCCACCTCCTTCTCATTATTCCATGGTCTACTGTCCTCTCCTATCAGATTCTATCTTGTTCAATCCTTTGCCTCTTCCACCTATCACCTCCCAGCTTCTCACATCATTCCCACTTTCCCTCCCCCCCATCTTCCCCCTCTCACTTGTATTCACCTATCACCTGCCAGCTCCCACTCCCCCCACCCCTTTTATTCTGGCTGCTGCCCTCTTTCTTTCCATTCCTGATGAAGAGTCTTGGCCTGAAACATCGACTATTCATTTTCCCTCCATAGATGCTGCCTGACCTACTGAGTTCCTCCAGCATTTCGTGTGTGTTGCTGCAATTAAAATATGTTGACTGGTATGGCCATTCACAAAGCACATCAATTGACCCATTGTTTTACATTTGAATTCATGTCCGATTGAGGTTAAAATATGACTACTATGAGATGTATTTAGTAGCCAAAGACTGAATGAATACCAGCATGAGACTTATAAGTGGTCAAAATTAACCTCAGTTTTCAAACATCAGAGCACTGTTCAACTCTTACAATTAAATCCCAAGTAAAAACTCTTATTTTAAAGCCAGTGCTTTACTTATGAAAGAGCCACACCAGTTACTTTACATAAATCTAAATTAATATTGACATTCACAATAGTACTCACCAAATAAGCACACTAGAAATAATCAAGTATCACTGTCAGAAGCATGTTAACTCCAAGTTACAACAACAAATGTGAAATTGCCTTACTTGAATGAAACTGAATTCTCTCCAGTTCAGAGAATTTGCCACTGAAGGCAATGATGTCACAGCGAGCAGTGAAAGCACGCCAATAGCCAAAATTCCGAAGAAGAGGTAAATTTCAATCCTCCACACTTCTTCTTCTACCCAAGCATTCTTCTTATCACCTCTAACCTATTATGAATCAGAAATTAGATCATGTGCAAATATGGAACTATATTAACTGCACACAAAGAATCATTAATTTTCTATCAATCAGTTTGCTGCCTTTTAACAATATATTCATTCAACTCTTAATCATTCTTCTATGTGTTTTCAAACCCTACAAAGATAATTTTTTTGAGTTTTGATGAAAGATTCACACCTGCAATGTCAATACCTTTTTATATTGCTGATGAATCTGGTAAATAATTTCCAGAATTAAGATTACCATTTTCTTCAGAGTACTTCATTGCAATATATTGTGGTATGTGTCAACTATATGATAAAGTGTAAGATAGAAGTGCTTACTAACATCTCATTAAGTAATGTCAGACTTCTGTTACAGAGGCTTCAGCAATCAAATGATTTTAGAACAATACAGCACAGGAATAGGCCCTTCGGCCCACAATGTTGTGCCAAACCGATTACATTAGTAATAAAATGCCCAACTAAACTGATCCCTTCTACCTACACAATGTCCATATCCTACCATTTCCCTCACATTCACGTGCCTACCTAAGAACTTCTTGAACGCCCCTATCGTATTTGCCTCCACCACCACCCCAGCAGCACAGTTCAGGCACCCACCACTCTCTGTGTAAAAAACCAGCCCCGCACATCTCCTTTGAACTTACCCCCATCACCTTAAATGCATGCCCTTTGGTATTAGATAGTTCAACCCTGGGGAAAATATACTGGCTGTCAACTCTATCTATACCTCTCATAACCTTATAACCCTGTATCATATCTCCCCTCAGCCTCCGCCACTCCAGAGAGAACAACTTAAGTTTTTCCAAGAACACATTCCCTCTAATCCAGGCAGATTCTTGCTAAACCTCTTCTGCATTCCCTCCAAAGCCTTGATATCCTTCCTACAATGGAGCGACCAGAACTGAATGAAATATTCCAGCTGCGGCCTAACTAAAGTTTTATAAAGCTGCAGCATAACTTCCTGACTCTTGAGCCTAAAGCCTTGACTAATGAAGGCAAGCATGCCATATGCCTTCTTTTCTGCCCTATCAACCTGTGTAGACACTTTCAGGGAACTATGAACTTGGCCCCCAAGATCCTTCTGCTCATCAACACTGTTAAGGGTCTTGCCATTAACAGTGTATTGTCTATTTACTTTTGATCTTCCAAGGTGCAACACTTCACATTTGGCCGGGTTGAATTCATTTCTCTGCCATTTCTCCGCCCATATCTGCAACTAATCTATATCCTGCTGTATCCTTTGCCAGTCTTCTATGCTATTTACAACACCACCAATCTTCGTATTATCTGCAAACTTACTAACCCATCCATGTACATTTTCATCCAGGTCATTTATATCCATCACAAGCAGCAGAGGTCCCAGTACAGATCCCTGAGGAACACCACTAGTCACAGACCTCCTGCTGGAAAAACTCCCATTGACCACCACCCTCTGTCTTCTACGGCAAGCCAGTTCTGAATCCAAAATTGCCAATTCACCGTGGATCCATGCATCTTAATCTTCTGGGTGAGCCTCCCATGAAGGACCTTGTCAAATGCCTTTCTAAAATCCATGTAGAAAACATCCACAGCTCTACCTTCATCAATCACCCTTGTTACCTTGTCAAAACTCAATCAAGTTAGTAAGGCACAACTTGCCCTGCACAAAGCCATGCTGACTGTCCTTAATCAGGCTATGGTTTTCCAAATGCTCATAAATCCTATCCCTAAGAATCCTCTCCATTAACTTCCCTACCACTGATGTGAGACTCGCCAGTCTTTTGTTACCAGGATTATTCCTGTTTCTCTTCTTGAATAATAGAACAACATTACTCTTATTAGATTTTAACTTTTTTAAAGGATTAAAATTCTCACTGAAGTGGAGAACTTAAACTTATTTCTTTGGACCATAGGAGATGGAAGCTATGACGGGATGGAATATCTGTTTGAATCTGGTCTCTTCGTCACCATAATCTTTATACAGTTTCTTTGGCAGTATTATCTTAGCAGTCAGATGGGCACTGAGAACTGTATTTTTGATGCCCGATTATTAAAACCCCAAAGTCTAGATAGAATGTTATACAAAGGGATGTGTTTCAGGGACAGAAATCAAAATAACATTCTCAATATTGATTACATTATAGTAGGGATATTGAAATACTTCATCATATGAATTTCCTATGGGAAACACTCACAAATGAATTATTAAAACCTAAAATTTAATTTCCAGTATATCATACTAAGTCCCATAGAGTACAAATTTCTGTTCCTTCCTATAAGCCCCCAGTAAGTTTTGAGTTAAATGTAAAATTTAATATTTTGTTCAAAACCATAGGTACAAGATAATTATAAGGGCCAGGTGATTTTTCAAGCCATGGTTTAAAAACTGAATAAAATGTTTCATAAATAACAAAGGCTATCAGGATTTACAGATTTGTAAGAATCTTTAGATTACATGCAGTAGTCTACAATTGATCAAGCAGATTAAAGATTGTTTGTGATGTTAATTTCTTGTCAATAGTTGCTGTTTTTTTTGTTTGCAATGACCAGAATTTACTTTTAAAATGCTACACATTCAAGTTCCAGTGATTATAGCCAATTCTTCCTCAGTTAAATGGCTGCCATTCATTTAATGTATTCTGACACAGCTCAGAAAAGCTACAGAACACATTGTCACTATATTAAGTATTACAATCTAAAGTTAATTAGAAAGACGGGTTAATAATTTTTACTAATTGTACTCTGTTCCTACTAATTTAGTCAGTTAAAATTTTTCTGATAATTTGAATTGCACTTAAAGTGGTAATTTGCCATCTTAATGATATTGCTTAATTGGAATTTCTAGATAATTTGATAAATCAAAAAATTTCTTTCTATCCCCACCCCCACCATCCCCACTTCAAGAGGTGATTTTACTTTGGGATTCTCTTCAAAAACACCAAATTTTATTTACAAGAGCGAAGATCCAGCTTGACACTTGTAAAATGCTCAAAAAATTGTTCTCCAACAAAACCTGCCACTTGGTGGTGTGCTTGCTGCATCATCTTTGAAATTAGCTAATAACATACCAGTCCTATGATGTTTTAAATTACAATTCTCTTACCCAAGCAGAAGCTTCGTTCAGCAGCTGGTAACGGGTAGACCTACGCATAGGGAGACACAGGCTGTAGACAGCATGCAAGGCAGCACAGAGAAAACTCAACAAGCCAAGTTGCTTCCTTTGCTGAAGCCACTGATCTAACCAGTGTGGAAAACGTTTGTACTTTGTACCATTACGCAGTTGAAAGATGGCTGCAAGAACTCCAGGCAGGTAAACAAGGGACAGCATCACAAATGAAACACATGGTAGGGCGGCATTAACAACATCAATTGGGATTTTATAAAATGTATTCTGCCCTTTCATTACATATGGGTGAACAACTTTTCTAATAAAAGTATAAAGATAGAAAAGTACAAATAAGACTACAGCCAGGATAACAGGTATTTTCCATGAAGGAAAAAGACGTAATGGGAGGTTCTCGATTTCTCTTGCAGATGATAACAGGCCCACATCCACAGGAATGAATCCCATATTTCGTGCTATTTCAATCACCATACATCTAGCTTCTTGGCTGTCACTGCAGATCATCACCTGTGGAGAAGAAGATATTCTTGTAAATCAAGAACATGGAGACATGTTTCCAGAAAGTTTAAGGCTAAATATTGAAGTTATTCGCACTATCAATTTTTTTAATGCTGTAACTAGGAATTAGTTTGCAGAAGTCAATAGGAAATACAAATTACTCCACTCTAACAATTTTGTTTATATGTACAAGACTGCCCAGAACCCAATACAGGAAGTCCCCGACTTACGAACGCCCGACTTACAAATGCCCGTACTTACGAACCGACCTTCGTGGTGGTTCATAAGCGGGCCCGACCCCTGATCCTACCACGGCGGCGGTACATCTTCTTTGGCCCAACCCCGGGCCAAGTGTGTATGTGCGGCTGGGGCCGTGTGCGGCTGTGATTCCTGGCCCAAGTGCGCATGCGCGGCTGCGATCCCCGGCCCATGTACGCATACGCGGCCGTGATCCCCGGCCCAAGTGCGCATGCACGGACACTGTTTCGATTTACATACAAAATCGGGTTACAAACAGTCTCAAAAACAGAACTCGTTCGTAACCCGGGGACTTCCTGTATTATATCAGCCAATCCTATTACACTTCATCTGACTCTGAAGTGTTACAAGTTATTTTTAGTACAAAGTGGAAACTCTTTTACACCAAAGTTAGTTTCAAGATAAACTCATTCTAAATGAAATGTAAAAATGGTAGATTTCTTCTGAGAGATGTGCTGAAGTCATATCTCAAATAACGATGAGTCAGAGTACAGGAAGGAGATAGCCTAGTGACATGCTGTCATGACAACAACATTTTCCTCAATGTCAGCAAAACAAAAGAGCTGGTCATTGACTTCAGGAAAAGGGGTGGTGCACATGCTCCTGTTTACATCAACGGTGCTGAGGTTGAGAGGGTTGAGAGCTTCAAGCTCCTCGGAGTGAACATCACCTACAGCCTGTCCTGGTCTAATCACGTTGATGCCAAGGCCAAGAAAGCTCACCAGTACCTCTACTTTCTCAGAAGGCTAAAGAAATTTGACACGTCCCCTTTGACCCTCACCAATTTTTATTGATGCACCAAAGAAAGCATCCTATCTGGATGCATCATGGCTTGGTATGGCAACTGCTCTGCCCAGGTCCACAAGAAACTGCAGAGAGTTGTGAACACAGCTCAGCACATCACGGAAACCAACCTCCCCTCCATGAACACTGCCTTGGTGATACAAGCAACATAATCAAGGACCCCACCCGCGCCAGACATTCTCTCTCCTCCTCCTTCCCATTAGGCAGAAGATACAAAAGCCTGAAAGCATGTCGTCGTCGTCTTGGCTACCCCTCGAGGTCGAGGATGATGGTCTTCATTCCGTTGATCTATTTATGGGCTCTCAAGTGGCTTATGAGTCCAATTGGTACCACCAGGCTCAAGGACAGCTTCTATCTCACTGTTATAAGACTATTGAACAGTACCCTAGTACCATAAGATGGACCCTTGACCTCACAATTTACCTTGTTATGACCTTGCACCTTATTGTCTACTTGCACTGCACTTACCCTGTAACTGTAACACTTCAGTCTGCACTCTGTTATTGGTTTACCCTGTCTACGACCTCAATGCACTGTTGTAATGAATTGATCTGTATGAACGGTATGCAAGACAAGTTTTTCACTGTACCTCAGTATATATGACAATAATAAACCAATTTTAAGTCCTGATCATGATCTGCACATTTTTTTAAATCATAATTCAACTCTTTGATGAACAGAGACTAGAACTGGCCTGAAATAGACTGTTTTATAAAGAGGTACTTTCTACCCAGAGTCCAATAGCAGTTTGTGATCCCATGTCCATCAAAGATCATACTGAATTAATAAAAAGAAATAATTAAATTCCATCACTTTATTTTACCGATACATACCTGTTTATTTCCATCTCTAGCACCAGATTGTAAAGCCCAGGCTGAGATGACATTAAACCCTTTTACAACTGTAGATTCTGGGAACAGAGAAGCAAGACGTTCTGCATTTGATTCTTCACGCTCATTTACTTCTAAGTTGTTGCTGACATCCACCACAATCTTTCTTGTCAGACCATCTCTTAGTTCGCTCAATGTACTGTAATGTTCACTGTGCACTGCTACAAAGATAATGTTGACCTTGTCTATGGCTTCACGTTGACTGGTAACTTCAACTGTACTGGGAAATAAACTTCCATTGCGTTTGGGATATCGACTTCCAACGATCACGCCATAACCAGAACATACCAGACGTGCTGCCAATGAGCGGGCAAAATCTCCAGTCCCCAAAATTCCAACCGTAATTTTCTGGAGGTTGTAATGACGGATTTCACTCTCAATCCCCAAGAGTGGCTTCACCATCTCTTTTTTAGCCATTCTCTGCAGCAGGAAAAGAAAAGGCAAGATATGATTTTCTGTGGATAATTTGCTATGCAGTAAATAAACATATTGGGGTGGCTGTGTGAAGGAGAGAACACCAGCTTTCTTCACTGATGTTAAATACTTGAGAGTCCTGGCTTCTGAATGCACCGGAACATACAGAGGTGGGAACAACTGGTGGTCAATACTCTTGCACTATTAAATTCTAAAGATGAATTGCCACCCAACCTTTATTGGTCTAAATCACACTGGTTATAGCTGGCAATTCTAAGGAGTGTCTAGTGTGTAGGTGAATGGTAAATTCTGGGGGTGGCGGGGGGGAAGGGGGGTTGGGAGATAAGGCAAAAGTGAGGAGAAATAGGATTAATGTAGGATTAGTGTAAATGGGTGCGTGATGGTTGATGTGGACTCAGTGGGTTGAAGGGCCTGTTTCCATGCTGTATGATTCTAGGAGAGCCACCAGTGTTTAGCTGCTCTAACACGAGTCAGCTCCCAAATTACCTGGATCCACTGAAAATATGGGATCTGCCTAGTGACTGAGAGGTGCTGGAACATGTTACCCCACTCTGTCGCTGGACTTAATGTGGAATCTAGCAGCACAGCTGAGTATGCTGGGCTTTCCCAGCATGGTGCTGGGATTCATCACTCTGATCCTCTGCCAATCAAACCTAGTGTAGGATCAGAGTCCAAACTGGAAACTGGGAGGGTACTTTATTTTTTATATTATTTTGTTTTAATATTTATCAGAATCAGGTTTATTATCACTGACATATGTCATGAAATTTGTTGTTTTGTGGCAGCAGTACAGTACAATACATACAAATTTATACATAATATTTATAATAATTTTAACAATTTCAAGCATTTTAATTAAGTTCATTTTTCAACAAGTAAGTATTTTTCATTTTTAAAAAATCATTTACATCCACTTTAGTTGTTTTTAAATGTCTCCGTACATCAGACCTGGCTTTGAAGGGTGCCAAAGCCATCTTTGCTTCCTTTCAAAGGTGCACAGGGAAATCCAGAGATGGGCCTCAGTGGAACCTCACCAAGGACGAGTCACTACCGAGGCTGCCCTGTGCCTTACTGGACACCTTCAGGTTGTGGGTCAGTCAGCTTAAACAACCATCTACATCCAGCCCAGTTAAGTGTGATGGGCTGGGGACTGTGGATTGTGAGCTGGATTCAGCCGATTTGCTTCAACAGTTTAAAATGCACATATGTACTACCTACATTAAAGCCATATACCAAAGATACTGGATATCTGAAATAAGAGTAAAAAAATGATGGAAATGATTAACAGATCATGTAGGATCCATTGAGAAAAACAAATTTAATTTTGCAGACATGGGCCTAGTCACACCATGCAAACCCTCCTGATCCAGATGTAGAGTCCCAACCTTACCAATCCGTGGTCAACAACCTTGAGACAGGATATCCTGAGGCCCTCTTCATCATTGCAGGGGACTTCAATCAGGCCAACCTCAAGAGTGTGTTACCAAAATACTATCAGCACATCTGCTCCACCGGGGCGCCAACACCCTTGACCACTTCTATACAACCATCATAGATGCACTTTGAGCCACCCCTTGTCCTCACTTTGGGAAATCAGACCACCAGGCTGTGCTCCTCCTCCCTGCATACAAATAGAAACTGAAATGGGAGGATCCAGTACAGAGAGTCACGCAGTGCTGGTCTGAGGCTTCTACGTGACTGCTTTGAGACAGTGGACTGGTCCATGTTCAAAGACTCAGCTGCCAGCCTTGATGAGTATGCCACCACCATCACAGACTTTATCAGCAAGTGTGTGGCAGACTGTGTACCAAAGAAGACAATCTGGGTGTTCCCAAACAGGAAACCATGGATGAACTGAGAGATCCACACCCTACTGAAGGAGATGACTGCTGTACACAAATCTGGTGATCCTGATCTGTACAAGAAATCAAGGTATGACCTTCAGAAAGCTATCAGGGATGCTAAGAGGCAATACCGACTCAAAATAGAGTCCCTGACCAGCCGTCAGTTATGGCACGGCTTACATGCCATAACAGGCTACAAGACGAAGTCGGGCTGCATAGCTAACAAGAGCGCATCCCTTCCAGATGAACTTAATGCAGTCTATGCGCGCTTTGAACAGAAAGGAAGTAGATTGTCACCATCCACCCTGACAGCCACCAATGAAGCTGAACCTGTGATTACAGTGGAGGATGTAAGATCAGTCTTCTGGAGAGTGAACACGAGGAAAGCACCTGGCCCAGATGGTGTCCCTGGCCGTGTGCTCAGATCTTGTGCTGATCAGCTGGCAGAAGTATTTGTGGACATATTTAACCTCTCCCTGCTTCAATCTCAGGTTCCCACCTGTTTTAAGAAGACCATTATCATCCTGGTACCAAAGAAAAGCAAGGTAACATGCCGCAATGACTACCAACCAGTGGCTCTGATATCCACCATGATGAAGTGCTTTGAGAGGTTGGTCATGGCACGCATCAACTCTAGCCTACCAGACAACCTGGACCCATTACAATTCAGCTATCGGCGAAACAGGTCTACAGCGAATGCCATCTCCCTGGCCCTACACTCAGCTCTGGACCATCTGGACAGTAAAGACACATACAGTAAAGACACATTGTTTATTGACTACAGCTCTGTCTTCAATACAATAATACCAAGCAAGCTTGTCACCAGACTCCGAGACCTAGGACTCAACACCTCCCTCTGTAACTGGATCCTTGTATTTCTAACAAACAGACCGCAATCAGTGGGGATAGGCAGCAATTCCTCTGGCACGATTATTCTCAACACTGGTGCCCCACAAGGCTGCATCCTCAGCCCTCTACTCTACTCCCTATACACTCATGACTGTGTGGCCAGATTCTGCTCAAACTCCATCTACAAGTTTGCAGATGATACCACCGTTGTAGGCCGTATCTCAAACAGCGATGAGTCGGAGTACAGGAAGGAGATAGAGAGCTTAGTGGAATGCTGTCGTGACAACAACTTTGCCCTCAATGTCAACAAGAGAGCTGGTCATTGACTTCAGGAAAGGGGGCGGTGTACATACACCTGTCTACATCAATGGTGCTGAGGTCAGAGGATTGAGAGCTTTAAGTTCCTGGGAGTGAACATCACCAACAGCCTGTCCTGGTCAAATCACGTAGATGCCATGGCCAAGAAAGCTCACCAGCGCCTCTACTTCCTCAGGAGGCTAAAGAAATTTAGTTTGTCCCCTTTGACTCTCACCAACTTTTAAAGATGCACCATAGAAAGCATCCTATCTGGATGTATCACGGCTTGGTATGGCAACTGCTCTGCCCAGGACTGCAAGAAACTGCAAAGAGTTGTGGACACAGCCCAGTGCATTACAGACAGCAGCCTTCCCTCCTTGGACTCTGTCTTTACCTCTCCCTGTCTTGGTGAAGCAGCCAGCATAATCAAAGACCCCACCCACCCAGGACATTCTCTCTTCTCTCATCGGGTAGAAGATACAGGAGTCTGAAGGCACGTACCACCAGACTTCTACCCCACTGTGATAAGACTATTGAACAGTTCCCTTATACAATGAGATGGACTACGGCGTCATGATTTACCTTGTTTGTGACCTTGCACCTTATTGCACTGCACTTTCTCTGTAGCTGTGACACTTTACTCTGTACTGTTATTGTTTTTAGCTGTACTACATCAATGTACTCTGTGCTGACTCAATGTAACTGCACTGTGTAATGAATTGACCTGTATGATCGGTTTGTAAGATAAGCTTTTCACTGTACGTCGGTACAAGTGACAATAATAAACTAATACCAATACCAATGCATCTGATATCAAAGTGCTGAACAGAGGAACTGAAGCCTTGCCCTTGAAAAACTTCTGACAGCTTTGACAACTGATAAGATCCTGAGAGGCAGGATTTATGAACATTTGGAGAGGCATAATATGATTAAGAATAGTCAGCATGGCTTTGTCAAGGGCAGGTCCTGCCTTACGAGCCTGATTGAAATTTTTGAGGGTGTGACTAAACACATTGATGAAGGGAGAGTAGTAGTTGTACTGTATATAGATTTCAGCAAGGCATTTGAAAAGGTACCCCATGAAAGGCTTATTGAGAAAGTAAGGAGGCATGGGATCCAAGGGGACATTGCACTGTGGATCCAGAACTGGCTGGCCCACAGAAGGCAAAGAGTGGTTATTGATGGGTTGTATTCTGCATGGAGGTCGGTGACCAGTGGTGTACCTCAGGGATCTGTTCTGGAACCCTTACTGTTTGTGATTTTTATAAATGACCTGGATGAGGAAGTGGAGGGATGGGTTAGTAAATTTGTGGATAATATGGAGGGCTGTCAGAGGTTACAGTGGGACATAGATAGGATGCAAAGCTGGGCTGAGAAGTGGCAGATGGAGTTCAACCCAGATAAGTGTGAAGTGGACTTGGCAGTGTGGAGGATTAGAGGGATCTTGGGGTCCGAATCCACAGGATGCTCAAAGCAGCTGCACAAGTTGATTCTGTGGTTAAGAAGGCATATGGTGTATTGTCCTTCATCAACCGTGGAATTGAATTTAGGAGCCGAGAGGTAATGCTGCAGCTATATAGGACCCTGGTCAGACCCCACTTGGAATACTGTGCTCAGTTCTGGTCACCTCACTACAAGAAGGATGTGGAAGCCATAGAAAGGGTGCAGAGGAGATTTACAAGGATGCTGCCTGGATTGCGGAGCATGCCTTATGAAAGCAGCTTGAGGGAACTCGGCCTTTTCTCCTTGGAGTGATGGAGGATGAGGGGGGACCTGATAGAGGTATATAAGATGATGAGAGGCATTGATTGCGTAGATAGCCAGAGGCTTTTTCCTAGGGCTGAAATGGTTGCCACAAGAGGACATAGGTTTAAGGTGCTGGGGAGTATGTACAGAGGAGATGTCAGGGGTAAGTTTTTTTACTCAGAGAGTGGTGAGTGCATGGAATGGGCTACCGGCAATGGTGGTGGAGGTGGATATGATAGGGTCTTTTAAGAGACTTTTGGATAGGTACATGGAGCTGAGAAAAATAGAGGGCTATGGGTCTCTAAGGTAGGGACATGTTCAGCACAGCTTTGTGGGCTGAAGGGCCTGAATTGTGCTGTAGGTTTTCTATGTTTCTAAAACCATTCCTCCTGTCTTGCCAGCTGTCCAAAATGTCGTGTTATATCTATTTCTGAAACTATGAAAAATAAAGTGTTAAAATGTAGTTAAAAAATAAACTAACACTTAAAAAGTTTTAATGTAACCGATAAATACAGAAATAAAATATAACTTTACTTTTCTTCCCTTAAATGCTGGGATTTTCAGCCTGATGGATTTTCACTGCTAGGCAATCCTGGGGTGGAGTGTACTCTATCGTGCAGTACCAACTAATGGTAAATTCAGGTCTTCCATGGTTGACCATACATGCATGGAAGTCCTGGAGTTGCTGCTATTTACCAGAAAATGTGGGCAACATTTCAGGTCAATAACATTTTATCAGACAGGAAAGGTGTGTTCTGGCCAGTAGACTTTGCTTGGAGAAGAATGAAAGTGCACCATCACAGTGATAAGGTCATGATATTAAGAGGTAAGAAGTAAACACTGAAGAGGATATTGGAACCAATTTCAGAGAAACCTCAATTTCCAGATCATCTTTTCAGTACAACAGAGCAGCTTTGCATCATTCAGCTCGCCAAGAAATAACTAAGTACTTGTACTACGGTGTGCTAAGGATTAAAAGGTGGGGGGGGGGGGGGGGGGAGGGGGGAACTGCCTGTAGGAGTTGCTTTATATTGTTCCACAAGGCACAACTTCCAAAACTGACATCTTCATAGGAACTCCTGGGGCACTTGGTGATACAAGTATAGAGGTATACTCCTGTATTGGGTCATTACTGAAAAATGTGCACCTTTCCTGCCCATGGTGCACAAACAATCTCGTGGGTGCTCTCTTAACCTTGTGAAGTTTGAACTTTGTTTTTGTTGGATGATTTAAGATAACATATTTGATGCAAGCTCAGCTGTTCAGTACTGGAGAAAGAAAATGGCAAATATTTCATCTTGTTCCTAAAAATATCCTCATAATTGTAGATTAAGAGGCATCTTACTGATATTTGGAACCATACAAAAGTAGACTTGTTGAAAATTAAGAATTAAAATAATGCAAGCTACATTGAAGACTTACTCAAAATATCTCCAAATTATGGAACTGACAAGTTCACTCCTATTGTATATATTTTTGAAAAGTACTTTGAAGAATATTTCCACAGTAATATAAAGCTGAGAACTGGTGTGTTAGGCAAATCCTTAACTTCAAAAGGCTATATTTACCCACAGCTGTAAAGAGGAAATGCCAATGTGTGCCAGATATTCTAGACAATAAATTTCTGAACCTCAGACTCATGTTTGTATTCAAAAGTTCACTCATTTATTTTTTCAGTGTAAATACTCAGGACACTTGGCCAAGGACACTCAGTTAAATGATACCGCAATGGGAGAGACAATACAGGAAAGTGGCAGCTGATTTTTTTTGCAACTGATCCATTATCTTTTGCAAACATTCAGCTACGAGCTTCTGATTTGCAACTGTCAGTTCCTACTGACTGGCTGAAATGCATTGTTATTACTTCTGAGTATGTAGGTAACATGAGCAAGTGTGCATTTATTGCCCAGCCCAGCTGTTGAGATGTCAGTGGGATTTCCAGTTGAATATTTTTTCAGTTCTGGTGACAACTGAGCTTCCACAATGGTATTTAGTAGGAATTTCAGAAGTGATGGTTGTTCTGCAACATTACTGCAATAGTTTTTCTGTGGTGGTTAAAGAAAAATTCACAGGAACAATGTATTCTTAAAGTAATTTAAGCTGCTGCATTACAAATGTGGATAGTCAATATTGTAGCTACTTGCATCACAATAGTGTGAAGCTGTCAAGTATTATTGGGAGCTACACTCACCTATATGAGTAGGAAATATTTCATCATACTCAACTGAATTTTCTAGATGGTAAATAGTAAGTAGGCAAGCCAATCTCAGAGGATCCAGCTATTGTTTTGTTCTTGAAATCATAATACTGATGTGGCCAATACTGTACAATTCTGGTCCATGGTGAGGAATTCACTGATGGTGGTACTGTTTAAGATTAAAGGCAGAGAGCTAGGCTCACTCTGCATGCAAATAATACCTGCAATTTCTACTATGGGCTGGCAAAGGCTGCTTCATTATAAGCAGAGCAGCAAAGTTAGATAGTTATGCTCAGTCAGGCCAACGGTACTGCCCTAAGAAATTCTATCGAAGTTATTCTGGGACTATGATGACTGACTGCTGACCACAATCTATCAGGCTGACTCCAATCAGTGGAGAATTTCTCCTTCAATTCCCACTAACTTCAATTTTTTGTTTAAATCCTTGTGCCATGCTGGGTTAAATGTGCCCTGATGACAAATTCAGCTACTCTTTTGCCTAAACTCCTAGTCAGCCTCCATATCTTTATCAAAATAGTGGAAAGGTCTGAGGCAGAGTTGTTCTGGCAGTGAGAACATTATGAGAGTGTTTGTGTTGCTTGGTGGCATTACTTAACTCCATGCATCTTTATTGGTGGCTGTTAATCTAATGTGACCAATTTTGGTCACATTAGATCTACTCTGCTTTTCTGTAGGCCATTTTACTGGTTCCAGAGAACTAAGCTGTTGCTGAAGGCTATGTGAACTGCACCAAGTAGCTAAGCACCCCTACTGATGGTGCTGACACCTTGGAGGAAGCTGAAGTGAACTTCTAGCAGAAGAAACCTGTAAGCACTTTAGCTTCATCTCATGCACTCCACCCATGAATAGATGGATATTCATGGGCCATCCTCCTTCTAAAACATTGAGATAAACATATTGCTTTTTTCTATTAAGAGTGTCTTTTTTATCCATGTTACAGTTTAAATAGTGGTGTAAATAGTGTAATTTCTGTAAGTTAAGAAAAAACAACCTGTATAATTGTGAAAACAGAAAGTTCACACCATCAGCTTCTCAAATAGTGAAATAGTGAAATCTGTGACAAATTATGAAAACCACCCTTCTTTTGAGTAAACAGTTCAAAAATGGACTGCAGAAGTTCTTTCACAGGGACGCGTGTATATAGTATGGTTTCACAGGCAAAGAAAAGGCTAATTTAACTTGGTATTATATAGGAACAAAGATGAGTCTCTAAACTAATAATCCTCAATTCCCTACTCCATCAAATATCTAACCAATTCTCCTGTATATTCTCCCTACTCCACCCCCTCACCCCCCCCCACCGACTATATGCACCTGCATTAGGGAGTCAGTTCCACACATTCAGTAGACTCTGCAGAAAATAACCAAATGTGTACCATCCCCTTATACTCTACAATCTATTTCATTGAGATTTATGCATAATATTAACCAAGAGGCTTTTCTTCACCAAACTAAGCAATCCCAGATTGCTTGATTTCAGAATTTAAGGATAGTTAATGTTTCAATTACCCAATCACAAACAGTATCCCCAGAGTTTTTTTAAAAATTTAACACTATAATCAAAATTGGACACAATCGATGGACTCATGACCATTAATTATGACTTGTACACTATTTCCCTCTATTTATCATACAACATAGTTACATCTCTTGTTGTTGCTATTTCACTGCTTGATTGTATTCTACTATTCAATAGCATTTCTTACAACAGATCCCTCTGCTGTGTAATGGTCTGTAGCCCCTAAATTGCATAATTTATTGTTAATATTAATATTTTAAACATTTTATTTCATTTTCCTAGTTTAATGCTGTGCAACATGCCACATCCCACCTTTTCAACTTACCAAATACCTTTGTATTTGCTTTACCTTTTACTTATTATTTGAAATCTCACTTCCAGTGTGGTATTTTATTGGACATCCCTGGCTATCTTGGATGATGATAATAATAGCCAACAACCTGGTCCTTTTCCTTCCCCTGAAACAACTGAGATTTTGTACAACAAAATGTCAAGCATCACAGATATTTTCTGGTGTTTGCTCTTAAAATGTAGATTTATTGAAATCAATTTCTTCTTAATTTGCCATAATAGGATTTGCGCTCTCAAGAGCTGAAAGTCTGGTACCATAACCGGCAGGATGCTTTAGCCTTAATGTCATCTGCAAACATAGGCAATTGTGATTACATCCTTAACTCCAAATTGCAATCCCATCCCAGAACAACTCCTGTGTTACTGTGATAGCTACTCTCTACCATGTCTGTTCTACTTACAGTATCCTTTCACTAATTTAGCCAATTTCAAATTTCTGACCTTTCTCCAACACTTAATTAGGCTTTTCATAAACACTCTTTCAGGATGCCTTTTAATACTTTACCCACAATGAATGTTAGGCTTGTTAGCTGGCAATTCTCTGGGGAATCCTGATATCACTGCTTCAACTACTTACTTTCTTTTTAGAAATGCGGGGCTGGCAAAGTTGCAACTGACTTTCACTTTATTTTTTTATATGCAGTCTTGGTGCCTCATACTGGCTCAGGCAGGAAGGTTATTAGAAAACAAAGATCTCTACTGGATCTCCATTTTTGGTCCCATGGCTAATAGAATTGGAAATCTTCAACAAATAGCCATAACAAATTGATTTTAATCTTCTGTGGGTCCTTGAAACAACTGAAAGCTATTTAACAATTAGGTATAAGCAGATTTCAACAGAACACATGCATACAGTAGACAAAGCAAAGCTCATACTTTGTGTGCAACATGTTCACAGTCTATGACATGCATTCTTTTGGTTTACAACCTTTCCGGTTTGACAGAACATATAGAAAATTTCTCTGTTTTTTTAGAAAAAGAAAAAGAAAAAGCACTTAACAATAAAGTTTGTCCTGAAATAAAATATTCTGGTAAAAGAGAAAAAACAATTTAATAATTAACTTTGTTAATTCTCATCTGGTCTGAAAATCCTTAAATACATATAACGTTGCAATGTTAGTTTATTATGGCCATGGTGTTTGTGCATTGTAATATTTAGAAATGTTCACGGTGGCGTCCTGGCCAGTTCTAAATGCGGATTGTTTGTTTCCCGAGGGAGCTATCCCTCATCCTATTATCAACATTACAGAAATGGAATTGAGAAATGAAAATTATGATGTCTCATGCAAAATAGACTTTTACACAAGGTTTTGATACATGGATGGAAAAAATGCATTTCTTTCCCACACAATACTTCTTTAACTGCTGCCAAAGAGAAGTAAACTCGTGTCATATGTTAGAAGAACTTCAATGTTACTTTGTTGACATCTGTTTCACTCCAAGCAGCATGTGTTTCATTTTTGAAAACCATTACAAACAAATGCTTTGAATACACTTGCAGAAAAAATACTGAATGAACAGAAACCAAATGGATTCCCTCCATTTCCTCTTGACTACCTCCAGTAGAAAAGCAGTTGACATCCTTACAAATCATAATTATGTATGCTTCACAGATAGATTTACCCCAAGCTAAATTACATTCTGTCTAATTACTGTAGTATGGCACGGTTTATAATGACTGAGTCTGTTAGTGAGACACAAACACCTAGTTCTAATCAAGAACCCTATACTTGCTATGGCTTCATGTCTGACCTCTAGCTCTTGGGATAAAATGACAATACTAACTTGTACCAATGTGAATGGTCAAGAATTGTGATTGTACAAGATTCTTAATACTTCACTGGATTCACTTGGAGTATGTCTACTTATTTTTAGCAGTGCAAAAGATTGACTTCCAAAGGATTCTGCTAAATCTAAGGGAAAGAAGTTAACTCAAAATTTTACTTTTGCTATAAACACTATATTTATGACATTCATATACTCTAAGAAGTTACCAGTTTTGTGGATGGTAGAAGAGATATTTCAGAGTCATTATTTTGGTTGTGGGCACAGTGCACAGTCCGGAAATTAAGATTGTTTGGTAGTGGCTCTTGGAATTGGGATGGGCTAAAAGTAGAATATTCTGCCTTGATGAATTAGCTTTGGAGAGTACTGGAAAAGCCAAATTTTAGTTTGCAGTTCTTTCTTGGATTGCTTTACTGTTTTGTGGGAAAATAGAAAAGACTTATTTAGAAATTTAAGATCGTGAAATGATGCTGTGATATTAGCAGCTGGACAGATTATGACAGTGCCTTTATGTAGCATTTGCATCACATTCACCTAGCTCTTGTGGTCAGCACCAATTATAGCCCTTGATGCAAAAAAAACTGGCAAAAAAAGACCCAGTGATTTCTGTGGTGCAGATTTCACCTTTCCCTAAAGTTAATTTAATCTAGAGTCAACTTTAGGAATCTCTGGTAATGAAATCAAGTTGCATTAGCAGCCAATCGCATTGAAGAGTTCTCATTAGCAGCAATGCAGAAAGTAATGAAGACACAAGAAATTCTGCAGATGCTGGATGTATCTGGAGCAACACACAAAAAGTGCTGGAGGAACTCAGCAAGTCCCCCCTACCTTCTTACTCCGGCTTCTGCCCTCTTCCTTTCCAGTCCTGATGAAGGGTCTCAGCCTGAAACGTTGACTCTTTATTTCCCTCCATGGATGCTGCCTGACCTGCTGAGTTCCTCCAGCACTTTTTGTGTATTGCTGCAGTTTTACCATTCCTTTTTATAATTTTACAGAAAGTGAAATAAACAAAAATATCAGGAGATACATAGGATTACAAGGGAAACTGAATAATTAAAGTTTTAAAACTTTTGAATATTTATGAAAAACAGAGAAATTTGACATTCCAATTATCAACTTGTATTTACATTGCTCCCCAACATAATAAACATCACAAGGTACTGAGCAGAAATATTATCACACAAAGATTTGATACTTTATTACAATAAAAAGGTTAGATCACCAAAAGCTTGGTCAATGAAAAGGATGACTTGGATCTGTATGTTAATATTCAATCCCCTTTCAGAAAATTCCAGACATTTGAGGCAATGAAATGCTTCAGCACTGTAATTGTTGATGTAATGTAGGATGCACAGAAACCAATTCACAGACAACAAGCTCTCACAAACTGCAATGTAATAGCGAATGGATTATCTGCTTTCTTACTATTATGTGAGGATATACATATTGGCCAGGGCAATTAAACAGCACCCCAGTTCTTCAAGATAGCACATCTACTTAATAAGGGAAGGTGGCTGTTGGTTTAAAATCTAATCCAAACAATGGAGGCCTGACAGTACTCCCTGTGTTACAGGGTTAGCCTAGATTTGTCTTTTTAAGTTGACAATCCCAAATCATCGAACAAATGATAACAAGAGGCAAGTTCTAAGGAGGTGACCCGTAGTATTCGGAACAAGGTCAGTGAACTTGTGGCACAAATCAATACAAATGAGTATGATTTAGTGGCCATTACAGAAACGTGGTTGCAGGGTGGAGATGAGTGGGAATTAAATATCCAAGAGTAATGGGTAATACAAAAGGACAGGCAGGAAGGTAAGGGAGGTGAGGTAGCACTCTTAATTAAGGATAAAATCAGGGTGATAGTGAGAGATGACATAAGAACTAAGGAGCAGAATGTTGAGTCCATCTGGGTAGACATTAGGAATAGCAAAGGGAAAAAAAAATCACTGGTGGAAGTTGTCTATAGGCCACCGAATAATAACATTACAGTGACACAGGCAATAAACCAAGAAATATTTGATGCATGTAAGAAGGAAATGGCAGTTGTCATGGGGGACTTTAACTTCCACACAGATTGGGTAAATCAAGTTGGTCGAGACAGTCTTGAGGAGGACTTCATAGAATGCATCCGTGACAGTTTTCTTGAGCAGCATGTTAGTGAACCTACAAGGGAAAATGCTATCTTTGATCTGGTCCTGCGCAATGAGACAGGTAAAATTAACGATCTTGTAGTTAGGGATCCTCTTGGAAAGAGTGATCATAGTATGACTGAATTTTTCATACAAATGGAGGTTGTAATACTTTGATCTAAAGCCAGTGTTTTATCCTAAACAAGGGAGACTACAACAGGCTGAGGAAGGAGTTGGCCAGCGTAGACCGGGAACACAGGCCATATGGTGGGACAGTTGAGAAACAGTGGAAGACTTTCAAAGAGATTTTCATGGTGCTCAAGAAAAGTATATTCCAGTCAAAAGCAAGGACAGTAAGGGTGGGGAGTGCCAGCCTTGGATAACTAAGGAAATAAAAGAAGGCATCAAGCTAAAAGTTCATGCATACTACATCGCCAAGAGTAGTGGGAAACTGGAAGATTGGGAAAGCTTTAAACAGCAACAAAGAACTACGAAGCAAGCAATAGGGAAAGGGAAGATAGATTATGAAAGTAAACTAGCACAAGATATAAAAACAGATAGTAAAAGGGTGGCCAAAGTGAACGTAGGTCCCTTGGAAGATGAGAAGGGGGAATTAATGTTGGGTAATGTGGAAATGACCGAGGCCTTGAACAACTATTTTGTGTCGGTCTTCATGGTGGAGGACGCGTCTAACATGCCAAAAAGAGATGTTATGGATGTGCAGTGAATAGAGGGGAACAGGTGGATGTTGTATACTTGGATTTCTGGAAGGCATTCGATAAGGTGCCGCATAAAAGACTTATCCATAAGGATGCATGAAGTTGGGGATAAGGTATTAGTATGGATAGAGGATTGGTTAACCAATAGAAGGTAGAGAATTGGGATAAATGGGTGTTTCTCTGGTTGGCAATCAGCGGTGAAGAGGGTGCCACAGGGGTCAGTGCTGGGCCTGCAACTGTTCATGATATACATTAACAATTTGGAAGAAGGGACTGAGCGTAGTGTATTTAAGTTTGCTAATGACACTAAATTAAGTGGAAAAGCAAATTGTGCAGAGGATGCGGAGAGTCTGCAGAGATAAAGATAGGTTGTGAGTGGGCAAGGGCCTGGCAGATGGAGTACAATGTTGGTAAATGCGAGGCCATCCACTTTTGAAGGAAAAGTAGAAGATCAGATTATTATTTAAATAGTGAAAGACTGTAGCATACTGTTGTGCAGAGAGACTTGGGGGCACTTGTGCATGAATCGCAAAAGGTTGGTTTGCAGATGCAACAGGCTGTCAAGAAGGCAAATGGAATGTTGACCTTCATTGTCAGAGGGATTGAATTTAAGAGCAGGGAGGTTATGCTGCAAATGTATAGGGTACTGTTGAGGCCACAACTGGAGTACTGTGTGCAGTTCGGGTCTCCTTACTTGTGAAAAGATATACTGGCTTTGGAGGCAGTGCAGAGGAAGTTCACCAGGTTGATTCTGGAGATGAGGGGTTTAGCCTATGAGGAGAGATTGAGCCACCTGGGACTACACTCACTGGAATTCAGATTAATGAGAGGGGATCTTATAGAAACATGTAAAATTATGAAAGGGATAGATAAGGTAGAGGCAGGAAGGTTGCTTCCACTGGTAGGTGAGACTAGAACTAGGGGACATGGCCTCAAGATTCGGGGGAATAGATTTAGGATGGAGATGAGGAGAAACTGCTTTTCCCAGAGAGTAGTGAATCTGTGGAATTCTCTGCCTAGGGAAGTAGTAGAGGCTACCTCACTAAATATATTTAAGACACAGTTAGATATATTTTTGCATAGTTGGGGAATTAAGGGTTACGAAGAAAAGGCAGGTAAATGGATCTGAGTCCATGGCCAGGTCAGCCATGATCTTACTGAATGGCAGAGTAGGCTCGATGAGCAAGATGGCCTACTCCTGCTCCTATTTCTTATGTTCTTATGACAAGAAAGTGTATCAAGTAATTCGGCAGACAAAGAGGTTGATTAGTAGTAACAATGACTTACTACACCATTAAAATTTCAAGTTGATTTCATTCAACAAAGCTTAACATCTGAGGGTTAACATAGGAAGAATTACAGAAGTGGAAATTTATACTGACTTATAATGATTTCCATCTGCAAGGACGTTCAATAGCTCATGCTCTGCAGGAACAGGCCATCATTGCCAGCAACCTCTGGATTAACTACACGCTTGAAAGACAGAAGTTGTTTTAGGTTTCACAAAAAAAACTGACCATTTCACCATTACTATAACTACAATTGGCTAGAACTTAGGATTAATACATGATATAATACAATAATATATTGTGCCCCAGATGATTAGCAAAATATAGTAAGTTGCATTTAGGTAGATAACATGGAGAACAATATATTGAAGAGAAAAGACGGGAGCAGTGTAAACATCTGCAATGTGGAGAAAGGTTGGGGATGAACAAATATTTTTTGTGCTGAAATGATTACAATCTGTGGCCAGAAATTTCCTCAGATCTGCTCTCGTTTCTTTGCCAGAGGTCCAAGGGAATTTTAGTTTCAACGTGAAAGCAGGGTTTTTGAAAAGCAATGACAAGAAAGTGGGAGCAGGTTCCAAGAATTTAGTGCAACACACAAAGGAGCCGGAGGAGCTCAGCAGGTCAGGCAGGAAAATGGACAGCCAACATTTCAGGTCATGACTCTTCATCAGGACTGGAAAGAAAAAGGGGACATAGCCAGTAAAAAAAAAATGGTGGGGAGAAGGGGTGGGGCAAGAGCTCACAGGTGGTTAGGTAGATCCAAGTGAGGGGGTTGATAGGCAGGTGAGGGAGGGAGGGAGGAGAGTGGGAATGATGTAAGAAGCTGGGAGGTGATAGGCGGACGTGACAAAGGGCTGAAGAAGATGGAATCTACAGGGGAGGACAGTGGCCCATGGAATAAAGGGAAGGAGCTGGGGAGGGGAACCACTGTGAGGAATGTGTGGGTGATTGGCAGATGGAGAGGGTGGGAGAGGGGAAAGAGATAGGGTGAAGGGGGCCGGTGGGATCAGGAACAAAAAGGGAAGGGGCAGAGAGGGAGTGGTTATTGGAAGTTAGAGAAATCGATGTTCATGCCGCCAGGTTGGAGACTACCAAGGTGGAATATGAGGTGTTGCTCCTCTAATCTGCATCTAGTCTCAACTCAGCAGTGGAGGAGGCCATGGACAGACATGTCAGTGTGGGAATAGGAAGTGGAATTAAAACGGCTGGCCACCGGGAGATCCTGGCTGGTGCGGCAGATGGAGCAAAGGTGCTCGATGAAGTGATCTCCCCAATCTGAGTCGGGTCTCACCGACGTAGAGGAGGCCACTCCAGGAGCACCAGATGCAATAAGTAACACCAGTGAATTCAGATGTGAAGGAATACCTCACCTGAAAGGACGGTTGAGGGCCATGAACGGTGGGGAGGGAGGAGGTGTAGAGGCAAGTGTAACAATTAGTGTGGTTGCAGGGATAAGTACCTGGAGGGGGATTGGTGGGGAGGGATGAGTGGAAAAGGGAGTCACAGCGAGAGCAATCCCTGGGGAAAGTGGAAAGGGGAGAGCAGGGGAAGATGTGCCTGGTGGTGGGATCCCGTTGAAGATGGCAGAAGCTGCGGAGATCACAAGACAAGGGAGCAGAAGTAGGCCATCTGGCCCATCGAGTCTGCTCCAAAGAAAAGGGGAGAAAAAAGAATGAGAAATGGGGGGGGGGGGCAATGAAAAAAAAACTATTCTAACCCCAATTTCCGGCCTTATCCCCATATCCCTTGATACCTTGACTAATTAGATATCTACGTATCTCCTCCTTAAACGCCTCCAGTGATCTGGCCTCCACTGCTGTACGTGGCAAGGAATTCCATAAATTCACTACCCTCTGGCTAAAGAAATTTCTCCTCATCTCTGTTTTAAACCTGTACCCTCTAATTCTAAGATTGTGCCCTCTGGTCCTGGACTCACCCACCAAGGGAAACAGCTTGGCTACATCTACTCTGTCCAGTCCTTTCAACATTTTAAATGTTTCTATGAGGTCCCCTCTCATTCTTCTGTACTCCAGTGAGTACAGTCCAAGAGCCGACAGACGCTCATCATATGTAAGCCCTTTCATTCCTGGAATCATCCTCATAAATCTCCTCTGAACCCTCTCCAACATCAGCACATCCTTCCTAAGATATGGGGCCCAAAACTGTACACCGTATTCCAAATGAGGCCTCACTAGTGCCCCGTAGACCCTCATCAACACTTCCTTATTTTTATACACTATACCTCTTAAAATGAATGCCAACATAGCATTCACTTTCTTTACCACCGATCCGACCTGGTGGTTAACCTTTAAGGTATCCTGCACGAGTACCCCCAAGTCCCTTTGTACTTCTGTACTTTGAATTTTCTCTCCTTCTAGATAATAATCTGCCATTTATTTCTGTTTCCAAAGTGTACAACTGCACATTTCTCAACATTAAATCTCATCTGCCATTTCCTTGCCCATTCTCCTAAACTATCTAGGTCTCCCTGCAACCTACCTGTCTCCTCAATACTCTCTACTCCTCCACCTATCTTGGTGTCATCCACAAACTTAGCCACAAAACCATTTACTCCATCATCCAAATCGTTAATGTACAGGGTAAAAAGAAGTGGCCCCAACACTGACCCCTGCGGAACACCACTAGTAATCGGTAGCCAACCAGAACAGGATCCTTTTATTCCCACCCTTTGCTTTCTGCCAACCAGCCAATGCTCCACCCATTCTGTTATCCTACCTGTAATTCCATGACCTCTCATCTTATTAATGTCTCTTGTGCGGCATCTTGTCGAAGGCCTTTTGAAAGTCTAAATACACAACATCTACCGCCTCTCCCTTATCCACCCTATCTGAGATTTCTTCAAAAAACTCCAATAGGTTGGTCAGGCAGGATCTTCCCTTCACAAAACCATGTTGGCTTGGACCTATATTCCTTGCACCTCTAGGTATTCCATAACCTCATCCTTGAGGATCGATTCTAATAACTTTTCCACCACCGACGTCAGACTAATAGGTCTGTAATTTCCTTTATGCTGCCTCCCACCTTTCTTATACAGCGGAACTATATTTGTGACCCTCCAGTCCTCCAGAACCATGCCGGAGTCTATCAATTCCTGGAAAATCATCACCAATGCCTCCGCTATCTCTAAAGCCACCTCCTTCAGAACCCGGGGATGCACGTCATCCGGTCCGAGAGACTTATCAGTCTTTAGTCCATTTAGTTTTCCTAGCACCTTCTCCCGAGTAATCTTAACTGAACTCAGTTCCATCCCTTGAGACCCCTGACTAACTGGTATATTGCTGATGTCCTCCACAGTGAAGACCGATGCAAAATACTCATTTAGTTTCTCTACCATCTCTTTATTTTCCATTATAATCTCTCCCGCACCGTTATCGATTGGTCCTATATCAACCCGTGTCTCTCTTTTACTCCTTATATATTTTAAAAAACTCTTAATATCCTTTCTAATGTTATCTGCCAACTTCCTTTCATAATTCATCTTTTCTTTCCTAATGACCTTCTTAGTTTCTTTCTGCAGGTTTTTAAAAGTTTCCCAGTCTTCTGTTTTCCCACTAATTTTTGCTTCCTTGTATGCCCTCCCTTTTGCTTTTATTTTAGCCTTCACCTCTCTCATTATCCACATTTGTGCCTTTTTTCCATTCAAAACCTTCTTTTTTCTTGGAATATATCTATCCTGCATTTTCCTTATTTCTTGTAGAAATTCAATCCATTTCTACTCCGCCGTCCCTCCAGCTAGCTTACTCTTCCAATCAATTTGGGCCAGCTCCTCTCTCATGCCACTGTAATATCCTTTGTTCCACTGAAATATCGATACACCAGTTATCAGCCTCTCCTTCTCAAATTTGAAACTGAACTCAATCATATTGTGATCACTAGTTCCTAATGGTTCCTTTACCTTTAGTTCCCTAATCATGTCTGGTTCATTACACAGCACCCAATCCAAAACAGCCGATCCCCTGGTGGGCTCATCAACAAGTTTCTCCAAAAAGCCGTCCCGTAGACATTCCACAAACTCATTCTCCTGAGATCTACTGCCTTGCTGGATGTCCCAGTCCCCCTTCATGTTATATGTTGGATGTGTAGCCTGATGGGGAGGTAGGTGAGGACAAGGGGATCTCTATCCCTGTTATGCCTTGGGGATGGGGTGTAGGCAGATAAGTGGGAAATAGAAGAGATGCGGGTAAGGGCTCCATCGATAGCAGTGGAGGAAAACCCCATTTTTTGAAAAAGGAGGACATCTCGGATGTCCTGGAGTGGAAAGCCTCATCACAAGAACAGATGCGGTGGAGACAGAGGAGCTGAGAAAAGGGAATTGAGTCCTTGCAAACGACAGGGTGAGAAGAAGTGTAGTCACGGTAACTGTGGGAGTCAGTGGGTTTGTAGAAGATCTCCCTCATCCTCTCCATCTGCCCATCACTGACACACTCTTCCCACTGGTTCCCCTCCGCATCTCCTTCCCTTTATTCCATGGTCCACTGTGTTCTCCAGTCAGATTCCATTTTCTTCAGCCCTTTGTCACTTCCATCACCTCCCAACTTCTTCCATTCCCCCCTCCCTCACCTGCCTATCACCCCTCTCACCTATCACCCATCAGCTTTAGCTCCACCTCTTCCCCCCACCTTTTTTCTAGCTATCTCCCCTCTTTCTTTCTAGTCCCAATGAAGGGCCTTAACCCAAAATGACGACTGTCCATTTCCCTCCATGGATGCTGCCTGACCTGCTGAGTTCCTCCAGCTCCTTGGTGTGTTGCTCTAGATTTCCAGCATCTGCGGTCTCTCGTGTCTCCAAGAATTCAGTGATCATTTATATCTTTGGCAGACAACTCTGATGTATAAACTAAATTATACTTATATTTATAATTGCATTTTACAGAACAAGTACTGGCACAGGACTGGCTCAGTGATTTAGTGACACCAGCAACAGTTTTGTGGAGACATCATCTTATTTGCTTTAGTCAATTCAAAATTAAATTTTCTCATGAAGGAGATGGTTTGCTCAAGCAGTGGTAAAGGCTTGAGCAGATCTCCATTCTTAAAGGCTACAATTCCAATGCTTTGAGTTTACTGCCAAAAGTTACATCACTCAATAAATGCACTAATTCTAATATGATATTTAGAGGTCGTGTGGACCCATTAGCACCTTCTTATTTGAAATTGAATATGATCCAGTGCTGGAATTTGACTTAATTGGTGCAAGTCGCTCTCTATCTTTGTGTTCTAACCCTGTATTTTTAATATGTTGTTGCAAAATATAAACAGCTTCTCAACAATACAAATGTGCAACATGTACACATCTGAGAAAGTCAAATGATCCGTAAATTGAACATGTGCACAAAGAAAATATGAAGAACACAGAACCAGCATTTCTCTTCAAGGAAAAAGTTATTCCTGTATTTCCACCACTGCCCCTTCTATTTTTTATGTGTCCACATATTCTGAAGTTAAAAAGGCAGAACAATCTTTAACAGGATTACTAGTACCATTCCTTAGCCAAACCATCAGGAAACAAGTTTAGCCAGTGAGAGAATTCAATCATCATGACCACCTATAAGCAAAGTTTCCCTCAGTGATCACTTGAGCTGTAGTTGTCAGTAAGCTTCTGAGTCAAATCAGTTACATACACTGCAAGCAATGTAATATCTAACAGAAAAATTATACCATTAACCAACCTGGACTAAGATCCAGTATTTCAACACCACACCCAAAAATGTTTTTTGAAGTCTTCCTGCTAACAATAGCCATGAGCCAAAGAAACCATTTAAACCACTTCAAAGTGAAGCACGATGGTTCAATCCAGAAAAGGACAGTTAAAGTCTGTGGCAGAAATGTGTTCATTGTTTGAATCACCAGAGATCTGCTATGAAATCCAATGTACAAGTTATCCCTCAGTATAACTTGTTTACCTCATTGGTCAAGAACCCCATGACTCAAGTTACAACGAGCTCAAACCTAACACATGTTTTTTGTTCCTCCCTTCTTGACTTGAAACACCAAATGCCTGAACTGGAATAAAGACAAGAGGGGAAAAAAATATATTTATATAGCAATTTTCATGGTTTCAAACTGCCACAAATTTCTTTCAGCTAACAAAAGGAAATATTTTCACTTGGTGATGTAAAGGAAATGTGATAACCAATCTGCAAACAGCATGATCAAGTTAAACACAAGGTAAAAAGGTCAGATAATTTGTTTTAGTGGTATAAGTAAAGGGATATAAATAGGCCAGGAAACCAAGGAAGAACCTCTCAGCTTTAAAGTAGTGACACAAGATCTCTCACGTCCACCTGAGGATAGATAGAGCCTTGCATTCAGTGCAATACTTTTGGACAAAACTTAAGGAATAGCCTGAATAATATGCTGCAATCTCTGAGTTGGACCCTGAACCCATTCTCAGGGGGCAGCTATTCCTCCACTAAACTTAGTGTGCCTAAGTTAAAGTTTATAGAGTCAAAGAGCATGAAAACATGACCTTTGGCCCACTGATTCCGCACCAACCATCAACCATACAAATCTACTTGAAATCCCCCTATTTTAAATGATAAAAATGTATTTGCCAATTATCTAGCCAGAAGGAATACAAATAAAAGCACAAAACATTTTCATAATTTAATGTTCATAACTTTCCCTTCATGGAATATCTACAAAGGCACTATTTATTCACTGTACTGTACAATATAATATAGAACTCTCAATATCACAAATTGAGATCATTTAAAGTTACTTTATAATCACTAATTATTTATTCAAAATCACATTCTTCAGATTTCTTTCAAAGTTACAGTATTACTCAGGAGTTTACCCATGACCAGGCTTCTGTTGACATTAACCTGTGACTTGTTGCCAGAATATAGCCAAAAATAACTTTGCTCATCTTATTTCACTATCCTTAAGCAAAAACAGCAATGTTTTACACAAGAGCATTTATCGGCACCCTTACATTAGGATTAACAGCTATAGGCTGAGTAGTTAAGTTGTTTTTGTTTCAAATACCATGGACTCGCATCATCTCAATGATCCAAGGTTATTCAATGTCAACAGTGCTCTTTTCAGACTGAAAGGTAAACTAACCATATCTCTCTTCAGGAGCCTACACATATTGTGCCTTAGACTAAACTCCCCTCTTTCCTCTACTCCCACCCCTTTCCAAAGTATTTATGCATTCTTTTGCAGGTGGAAGTTTAGCACAGAGACATATGTTACAGAATTCCACTGTCCCTGAAAGTCTTTCAAATGTGAAAAAAAAATCCAATACATTTTAGGTGGAACTAACACAACTATTTTAAAAGCAACATGGGCAATAAATGCCGGCCTTGTTAGTGACACTCAGATCCCAGAGAATAACAGAAAAAGAATAGGTACAGTTTTCCAGGTGAGATTTTCAATTACACCATCACTTCCCTAAACAGGCAGATGCAAAGGATCCCATGGCTGTATTACTTGAACAAGAGCATGGGTATTATCTACACCACCAATATTGATCTCTCAATCTACAACGTAACAAAAATAGATTATCTAGTCATTATAACATTGCATTTTGTAGAGGTTTGTGCACAAGTTAGCTGTCTCCCTTCCTACTTTATAACCGTGTCCATACTTTAAAAGTACTTAATTAGCTTTGCAGAGCTTTGGTTGAACCATAGCTGTGAAAGCTATTGTATTAACATAAATAATGATGAAATAATGGCTAGCTTACCCTGTGATTTCCTAATTGCTTGCTGTACCTGCAAGTTAATTTTCTGTTTATTATTGCTACTTCAACAGACTCAAGTATCCTCTCTACCACCAAGACGGAAGAATAAAAGCATGACTACTGTTGGAAACTCACCTCCATCAATTTATATGTAGGCGTGAAAGTAACTGAAATTTCTTACTGGTACAGTCATATTGCCAACACTGCCAATTTAATCCACTTGTACTGATTGTGTCAGTCACTTTCATCTCTGTCATGCACACAATTGTGGCTTCATCCCTAAATTGATACACTGAAATTCTTTAGTCGATTGCCTTCTGGGGAGTACAATCCTCATCAGGAATTTAAGAAGCCTGATATGTTTGAGACTAATTTTCAGGGCAAATAGGATTAGGCGTTAAATACCACCATGCAAGGATTCCCTAAATTCCAGGAACAAAAATGTAGTTTGTTCAACCTCTTTACATTGAGCCAGATTTTGAATCATGTGCTATTTGAAAACAAGCAGTAGACAAATACCTTTGTGGAAATGGCATCTTGCATGATTTGCACATTCTTAATTGCCTGGTAAACTAGAAAGTGTAGTAATTTAAAATTGCATATACTCTTAGTGGCGACTGTCAATTAACCTCACTTATCCAGAAGGAGAGAGTGGAGAGTTGTTCCTTCAGGTTTTAGGATAATGTAAAATGTAACATTTAAAATTTGAAACATCTTTTTCTTACTTCTCTTTGCCTCTTTTCTGGGACCTGTTGAATCTGCTCAACAAAAAGTGATGCATCAGATATTACTGCTGCCTCACAGCTCCAGTGACCTGGGTTTGATTCCAGCCTCTGGTGCTGTCTGTGTGGAGCTTTTATGTTTTTCCTCTACCTATGTGGATTTTGCTTGAACGCTCCAGTTTCCTCTCACATCTCAAAGACACCCAGGTCATTTTGAGACTGTGGTCGCCTGGTTCTATGGTCTTCAGGCAGGAGAAACATTATCATTGCCTCTACCCTGTCAAGGCCACTGAAAACTTTGTACATTTTAATGAGGTCACCTCTCGTGCTGTTAAACTTTTCAGAACACAGATTTGACCTACTCATTCTCTTTTCATGTGAATGGCCTACCATCCCAGTAAGAGAGAGTGCATCTTTGCTGCACTTTCTCTGCAGCAAATATACCTTATACTTTCAAGGTAAAGAGAGGAAAACTGTGCACAATACTTTAAGTGCTTCACCAAAGTCCATTAATATTACAGTAAAACATCTTTACTTTGTATTCAGTTGATCCTGAAACACCAACATACCATTTACCTTCCACACCTTCATGTTAATTCTGTGTATGGCCATCTGGGTTCCTTTGAACATCAACACTTCACAATTGCCCACCAGTTGAGAAAATAGTCTGCTTCTATTTTTTTCTACCAGGGGATTACCTCACACTTTTCCACATTGTAGTCTATCTACCATGATATTTGCCCATTCACTTAGTTTGCTTACATCCATTATCAAAATTCATATTCCTCATTCCTAGTTCATCTCATCAGCAAACTTGGAAATATTACAACACTAAACAAAGTGCAGATACATCCCAGAATTGGAAAAAAAATAGTTTTAAAGTACAGGGCAATAATCTGGAAAGAGGAGGGAGTATGGTAAAGGATTCTCTCCCAAGAGGCAAGTTTCTTTTAATTCCATTAAGTGAAGGATAGGAAGAAACCACCAACTTCATTAAATTCATTGCAATTTATTAAATCTATTCAGGTTCTTCTTTTAATGCATATCATTTTACAATTATCTGTATGATTTACATTAGTAATAATTCTGCCCCTTGAACATGTTAGATATTCCCCGACCTCCATTTATTAACCTTTGCCAACTTGATCTAATTGCACCTGTGTTTCCAAAACTAGGTAATGTGAATTAAAAATAATGATTCTAAAACCAATCCACAGATTTCTGCATTTTATTCTTTTTCCCATTCTAACCATAACCATTCTCACTCAGCTAACTACTGCTGTTAAATATTTAATCCAATGAATCAATCTCCGTTAAGATTTTGTAACAACCTTTCATATGAGGCCTATTCCAGAATTCTGGATACCTGTGGAGCATATTTAATCACCTGAAGAATGTACACACTGATCTCATGGATTTATAGGTTTCCATCTTTCTTGGATGTCTGCAAGTAATGCCCAAATATATTCTATAGGGTGCATTACAGTGCATATTGTAACTGTAATAACATGCAGCCATTCCTCCATTTATGAAAGGCATATGTTCTTGGAAAGCATTACATCCAGCAAAACACTGCACAGTTGAAAACCTTGAAAAGGCTGGGCTAAATGCATCATTGGAATTTTGGTACAATATATTTCCATACATGGAAAATGGGACATTATTTGTGAACGTAGCTTTACAAGCTAAAGGCGCAGACACCATAGAGCAAATGGCATTGCAGTGAAAATTCATAATTCAAACGTTTGTAAATTGAAAAAGAAATAAACGTTGTTTAGTTTTCCCCATCTACCATCCAACTATGCCTCTCACTTCATCCCCCAACTCCCTCTCACCTACACCCACAACTCACCATATCATCTGGTACTAATCCCATTAGAAGAGTGCTCACCAATATTTTTTTTGATGCTGATTCTCTCCAGCCTATCACAATTGCATTATTTATGGGTCCATGTGAACGGAACGATTAAAACAAACTACTTCCTAACACTCTTTAAGTAAATGTTACAGAGAGCGCCTACTTTTGGCTGCAGAAACTTTCCAAGCTTCCTGCTGTATGTCTTACGGGATGAGTCGTGCAGTTTTACACGTTCATGCATAAGCTTTGGTTAGAAATCTGAAAAGTGACATTAAACTAACTTTGTCCATTTGACCGTTAGACTGGGATGGGTGACTGATATATAACTTTCTACGTCTCACTCATTTCGATCTGCTGTAGTTAAGTGTGGGTCAGGTTTGCTGTTAGTTAAATGCAAAGTCAGCAACCAAAAAGCGAGCCGAAACGGTAAAAGCACTCGCACACCAGGAGCGCACACACTTCCTTAAAGTTAAGGTCAAAGCAGCGATACTATGTTACACGACCTAATCTTTCACTGCCAAATTTAGCAACATATGGCGACTGTTCTGACCCAGAAACCAGAAGGAAACAACTAGGTTTAGAAACTCAACACAATTTACGGCAACATTACAACACTGCATTAACACAGCGAGCTCACAAATACATTCTGACTTCACAGTACTTACACGTTGTTCCTGTACTTGGTACAAGTAGAATGCAAATGTGCCATGTGACTAACTGCAGTCAATCCTCAGACTGCCCCTCCCTCCACACTGAGTACTGCGATTAGATGGAAATACACACTCTAATCCTAATCAACACCCAAACTTTCGCTTATTAGGAGTATCAGGACTAACCACCCCCGTGGACAACAATGGATATCTCTCAAGAAATATTTGTGGGGTTGAAGAGATTATCGCAAACTCAAAGAATTTCGAGTTTTCCTCACTATTTAGTCCCACCCAGGGCGTACTGTACGGTCCAAAAGGCATTACTCATCATTCTTTGTAATTTTTTGTCATTTGAATATTCTTTTGCACTTTGCAAAACCAAAGGGAAATATGAACAGCTTGAATTCATGTGGAACTTTTAACATAGAAAAACAACATAAGGACATAAGTATTATGAGAAGGAAAAGACGATTTGCCTTGGAGTCTATTCCACCATGCAACAAGATCATAGCTGATCTTCTACTAAGTGCCATTTTGCTGCACTATTTCCCTACCTCTATGTTCCCCTCTAGTGATCTCTGTTTTGGATGAACTCAATGACTGAGTCACAGTCCTCTGGCATAGAGAATTCAGCACCTCATCAGTCATAGCCCGCCAACCTGAGAAGAATCTGTTTATTCTCACCTTTTGCTTTCTGTCCGTTAACCAATTCTCACCATAGGAGTATATTATCCCCAATTCTGTGTGTTCTAACCTTGTTGACTAACTCTCTGTGTGGGACCTTATCAAAAGCCTTTTGAAAATCCAAATACAGTATTCAAAGATCAAGACCTCAGACATGATGCTAAAGTCACACTCTAGTAGGCAGCAGTGATTTCTGCCTCCTATATTAGATCTAGACTACTTATAGCAGTCATCTCAGGGCACTGCAAAAAGATCACTAATGCTATCTGTATAAAGTCCTCCAAATTCACAAAAGGACAAACAAAACAAGATCAATGTCCTTCCCCTAATACTGAGGCCCTAATTACATTCAATCAGCTATGTTGGGTAATCTGTATTCATATGCATGTCCAGCACCAGAGTCCCAAAATACGCACTTTATTGCATGCTCTGTCATGGAAACAGATTACCAGTCGAAGCAGAGGAAAGGTTTCAAAGACATGCTCCAAGCTTCTTTGAAGAAATGCGTTATCCCTGTTGTTTCCTGGGAATATCTAGCCCATGAGCAATCAAAGTGGAGAAGGAGCATTTGGATGGTTGAGAACCTCGAGGCCCGGCAGTCATACTTCCATAATGGCAATTATATCATGCCCATTTACTTCTATTTGCATCATTATTTCTCTGCCTTGTTGGGAATGCTGTGTGAATTTAGATATAGCAGCTTTCATTTTGCAATTTTAACATTTTCCCTACTTTTATCTCATTTCCTTTGCCTCTGCTGCTTATTTATTATGACCTTTCTAGCATCCACCTACTGCTATGTTTCTTCCTGAATTCTCTGTATTCCCTGCCAAGACAATTTAAAACCATTTCCAACAGAACTTGCAAACACCCCCGCAAGGATGTTGGTCCCATTCCTGCTGAGGGACAAACAGTCTGATTTGTACAGGTCCCACCTGCCCCAGAACCTGCCTCAGAAATCTAAAACCCTCCCTCTTGCATCAGCTATGCATGCATTATTTTGTCCTCCTACTTCTATAATTGTTAGTTTGTGGCACAGGGAGTAATCCTGAGATCGCTGGCTTTAAGGGTCTGCTTTTTATTCTGGTCTATCATATTCCATTAACGCTTTGTTCAAATCTCTCAATTTCCAGACACAAAGAACTGTCAGGTTTCCACAGATGTCCGCATCAGATAGTTTCCTTCCTTGAAATGTCCTCCTTTTGTTTTTTAAGCTCACTACATGGCCCAGGTGAGATAGTAATCTCTTTGTGCACTAATGCTAATATTGTGGCGACTCACCTTACTGGTATCGAACCGGATCCCGAGATCGTGAGCGTCGTCGGAGGCCACGGCCCAAGATGGCGCGGGGCCCTCCTTCTTCTCCACCGTTGGGCTAGGAAAGCCCGCGCGCGGTAAGGTCAGGTGACCCGCGCGTGACATCAGCGTGGGAACTGAAGCGCAGGAAGAGTTTCGATACTAAAAGGCGCACTGAGCCCCTGTTGAGCAATCGACTTCTGACTCCAAGCAACAGACTCCGTGTTTCTATTCTATAGTTGTGTAGCTAGCCATTACATTGGTGACCCCGACGGGCCCAAATGTTTTTGGACCCACGATGTCTGCGCAACAAGAGGTAAAGGCAGTAGCCCTTAAACTGCCCACCTTTTGGACCCTCCGGCCACATGTCTGGTTTGACCAGGCCGAGGCCCAGTTCCAGATTCGCCAGAACACCAGGGATGACACCAAGTACTACTATGTGGTGAGCACCCTCGACCAAGACACCGCAGCCCAGGTCGAGGACTTCATCCAGGCGCCCCCGGAGGAGGAGAAGTATGATAAGTTCAAGACCCTCCTTCTTGAGACTTTCGGCCTTTCCCAACGCGAGTGGGCCTCCCGCCTCCTCCACCTCGATGGGTTAGGTGACAGACCCCCCTCTGCGCTCATGAATGAGATGTTGGCCCTGACAGACAGCCACAAACCTTGCCTGATGTTCGAGCAGGCCTTTCTAGGGCAGTTACCCGACGACATCCATCTGCTCCTGGCGGATGCCGACTTCAGTGACCCCCGGAAGGTGGCCACCCGTGCTGATGTCCTTTGGCAGGCGAAGAAGGAGAGCGGGGCGTCTGTTGAGCGCGTTGCCACGCCACGTACCCAGCGGCCCAGCAGGCCAGACCTGGCAATCGACCGCACCTCACCCGCCACCAGGTCTGAGACACCGACCGACCCATGGTGTTTCTACCACCAGCAGTGGGGCGCAGATGCCCCCAGGTGCCGGCCACCATGCAGATATCCGGGAAATGCCAGGGCCAGCCGCCACTGATGGCTACGGCGGCTGGCCACCTGGATAGCCTCTTGCATGTGTGGGACAGGCGTTCTGGCTGTTGTTTCCTGGTAGATACCGGGGCCAAGGTCAGCGTCATGCCTCCCAACAGCCATGAGACTCACAACCGCACACCAGGACCCACCCTCAGAGCCGCCAACAGCAGCGCCATCCGGACCTTTGGCACCCGTTCGGTGCAGCTTCAGTTCGGCACCAGCAATCTTACCTGGAAATTCACCCTGGCCGCCGTTGCGCAACCACTCCTTGGGGCAGATTTCCTTTGCGCCAACAGTCTGCTGGTTGACCTGCAGAGTAAGTGTTTGGTACATGCCAGGACCTTCCAAACGTTCTCATTGGGTGAGGCCAAGCTACTGGCCCCACACCTCGACTCCATCACCATGCCGACCAACGAGTTCGCCAGGGTCCTGGCAGAGTTCCCATCTGTACTAACGCCCCAATTCTCCACCACCTTGCTCAAGTGCGGCGTCCAGCATCACATCCCCACCCAGGGCCCACCCCTCCACGCCCATGCCCAATGGCTACCCCCGGACAAGCTTCACCTCGTGAAGGAGGAATTCAAGAAGATAGAGGAGTTGGTGATCATCCGCAGGTCGGACAGCCCATGGGCCTCTCCACTGCACATGGTCCCCAAGGCAGCCGGAAGCTGGCGACCCTGCGACAATTACCAACACCTGAACGACATAACTATCCCGGACCGGTACCCTGTGCCGAATATTCAGGACTTCGCTGCCAACCTGCACGGGCGGTCCATTTTTTCCAAGGTCGACCTCATCTGCGGCTATCACCAGATCCCGATGCATCCAGACAACATTCCAAAGACGGTGCTGATTACACCTTTCGGCCTCTTTGAATTCGTCCAGATGTCCTTTGGCCTCAAGAACGCTGCTCAGTCCTTCCAATGACTGATAGATGCGGTCGGGCGCGACCTTGGCTTCGTCTTCAGATACCTCGACGACATCTTGATCGCCAGCAGCAGCCGCCAGGAACATCTCACACACCTCCGCCAACTCTGTTCTCACCTGAGGGATTTCGGCCTGACCATCAACCCAGCCAAGTGCCAGTTCGGGCTCGAGACAATCGATTTCCTGGGCCATCGGATCGACAAACACGGCGCCTCGCCCCTGCCTGCAAAGGTTGACGCTATCTGCCACTCCGCCAGACCCACCTCCATCAAGGGCCTGCAGGAATTTCTCAGTATGGTAAACTTTTATCACCGGTTCCTACCATCCGTGGCTCGCATCATGCGCCCATTGTTCGCTCTCCTGTCGGGCGGAAGCAAGGACATTGTTTGGTCAGAGGAGGCTGACACCGCGTTCATCAAAACCAAGCAGGCCTTGGCGGACGCGGTCATGTTGGTGCATCCTCGTACGGACGTCCCAACTGCCCTCACGGTCGACGCCTCCAGCACAGCGGTCGGAGGCATTCTAGAGCAGGTCATCGAAGGGCGTTGGCAACCGCTGGTGTTCTTCAGCAGACACCTTTGACCACCAGAGCTCAAATATAGTGCCTTCGACCGCAAGCTGTTGGCGTTGTACCTGGCCATCAGACACTTCTGATACTTCTTAGAGGGCAGGCCGTTTACAGCTTTCACCGACCACAAGCCGTTGACCTTCGCTTTCAACAAGGTCTCAGATCCCTGGTCATCACGGCAGCAGCGGCACTTGTCGTACATCTCAGAGTACACCACTGACGTCCGCCATCTGTCCGGGAAAAAGAATGTGGTCGCGGATGCACTTTCACAGCCCACCATCCAAGTTTTGTCCCAGGGGGTGGATTTCGGCACCTTGGCGGAGGCACAACAAACGGACATGGAGATGCCCAACTATCGCACCGCAGTCTCGGGCCTGCAACTGCAAGATCTACCGGTAGGCCCCAGCGAGCGCACCCTGCTCTGCAATATCTCCACCGGTAAACCCCACCCCATCGTTCCAGCTGCCTGGCGTCGACGGGTGTTTGATTCCATCCACGGCCTGGCACACCCATCCATCCGGACCACTGTCCGGATGGTGTCTGACAAGTTTGTCTGGCATGGCCTGCGTAAACAGGTTTCCGAATGGGTCCGGTCCTGCACACACTGCCAAACCTCGAAAGTACAGCAGCGTGTCAAGGCCCCTCTGCAGCACTTTCAACCTACCCGCTGGATGTTCGACCATATCCATGTCGACCTTGTTGGTCCCCTCCCAGTCTCCTGAGGAGCGCAGTACCTCCTCATGATTGTCGACCGCTTTACCCGTTGGACCGAAGCCATTCCCCTCGCGGACACCTCCACCCAGTCCTGCGCACGGGCCCTTTTGTCAATTTGGGTGGCCCGTTTCGGTGTCCCAGCCTATATCACCTCAGACAGGGGAGCTCAATTCACCTCCGGCCTGTGGTCTGCCGTCGCCAACTTGTGGGGTTCCCAGATCCACCTCACCACCGCCTATCATCTGCAATCCAATGGGCTGGTGGAAAGGTTTCATTGACACCTGAAGTCGGCACTCATGGCCTGCCTTAAGGGGCCCAACTGGGTAGACGAACTCCCCTGGGTTCTGCTGGGGATACATACCACGCCAAAAGAGGACCTGCATGCCTCGTCCGCGGAGATGGTCTACGGAATGCCCTTGGTTGTCCCAGGCAAGTTCCTACCAGCCCCTCAGGGGCCAGAGGAAGAACCTGCTGCGATGCTCGACCAGCTGCGTGAGCAGCTTGACAACCTGGCCCCGATACCCACCTCGCGACACGGACAGGCCCCGACCCGTATGCCGACGTCCCTCTGAGACTGTAAGTTTGTCTTTGTCAGGAGGGGTGCGCACCAAACACCGCTGCAGCGGCTGTAGGAAGGGCCATTTCAGGTCGTCAAGAACAATGGGTCTACGTTTGTGCTGGAAATTGGGGGGCGCGAGGAGGTTTTTACAATTGACCGGCTGAAGCCAGCTCATTTAGACCTGGACCAACCGGTAGTGGTCCAGCGAGTGCGACGCAGGGGCAGGCCACCCAAGTCATAGTTTATTTAATTCTGGCTTTCACGACGGTATTGCTGATTCTGGGGGGCGGTGGTTATGTGGCGACTCACCTTACCGGTATCGAACCGGCTCCCGAGATCGCGAGCGTCGTCAGAGGCCCCGACCCAAGATGGCGCAGGGCCCTCCTTCTTCTCCATCGTTGGGATAGGAAAGCCCACGCGCGGGAAGGTCAGGTCACCCATGCGTGACGTCAGCGCGGGAACTGAAGCGTGGGAAGAGTTTCGGTATTAAAAGGCGCACCGCGCCCCTGTCGAGCAATCGACTTCTGACTCCAAGCAACAGGCTCCGTGTTTTTATTCTATAGTAGTGTAGCTAGCTGCTACAATATGTTATTTTTTAAGCTGTAGTTGCTTGCATTACATATTGTGCAACATGATAGGAGAACATGGGTTTATGTCAATCATTCTCCTTCAGTCGGCACCTGATCCCAATTGGCAGTTGCACTGTGAGATTAAAACAATGTTTCTGGCTGTGTGCTTTTATGTTAAGCTACCCCTACCTGCTCCCACAGGTAGGGCCCACATTGCCCACAATGTGCCCATATTGACCTCATAGCAACCTCAGAATCCACAAATCTGGAATGGAAGAAAGTTGTCCTTGGTCCTGAGGGAGTGCCTAAGAAGAAGGTTTGAGCACAGACCAGCTGTTTTTCAGGTAAATGAGAGAAAGGCAGCAATAGGTCCTGTTGTTGACTGTCCTAACCTAATTAATAATTAATATCTTTTGGGCTGCTTCATTTAGAAAAGCTTGAAGTGACACACCATATGAATCATATAAGAAACCTTACGCTAACAAATAGTCAATCCATGCAGAGATTTGATAGAAGTATTATCTTCGAACGGTTTTGGCATTTCTGACTTGCTGAGCCTGTCTCTGGAGTTTAGTCTTTAAAGACTTCGCTGCCCTTGCTGACATCCTCTCTCCCCAAAGCCAATCTGATGCTCTCTTTTTTTTCCCCATCTGTTCCCATGCAGAATTCAAAGGACTTAGTGCAGTGAGGTGTTTATCAATTAACCACACATGCTAACAAATTGCTAATAGTTTATTCTCAAGTGGAAAAAATACAACATTCATTTAACATATTAAGCAACTTACATCCAGATCCCCTTGTTAAAAACAAGATAGAGCATTTCCCTTAAAATAATGTTAAAAACATTTCCCATTTTAAATTCTTTCTTGGAAAATGGTCAAAAAATTACATTTTGGGACTTTTTAATTCAGTTTTGGCACATTGGGGACAATACTGTATAAATGTGAATATGTATGGGCCTTGTTAAGGCTGAGGAATTATGTTGAGAACAACAGCAGCAGAAATATTGCATCAGAGCCCAGGTATAGATGGATAGTACTCACATGCTCTTTCTTGGCTGATAATGATATCATTGCACCTAAGAATGATTTTGAACCTCTAACTGGTTGACTGATGTGGAACTGACAGAAATGAATTATTTCATCAGATTGTTGTTATAATCCATTGAAAAAAATAAAGCTATATACGTTCATGTTTTAGCTGAACATGCTGCCTTTTAGAATCTGATCAGACTTCATATTTGGAAGGAAACAACAGACTGAAAATATTCAAGGTTCTGAAAAGATTAAATATGAAGTGTAAAGGGTTGTAAGCTCTACATAATTAATAGGAACAAAATTAGGTTATTTGGGCTGGAGTTAGTTCCAACGTTCAATTATGGCCACTCCTCTACACTGAATTCAGTTCCCCAAACTATCCTTATATTCTTTGATTCTTTTAGTATTGAAAAAAGTTGACCTCCATTTTGAATGAAGTCAACAAGTAAGCATCTACAGCCTTCTGGAATTGAGAAATCCAAAGTCCTTAACTCTCTGACTGAGGAAATTTTTTTCTTACCATTTATCTTATTCTAGGATTGTGACTCCAAGTTCTAAACTTTCCCATCAGATGACACATCTTCTAAATACTATTAAACATCATTTTACATTTTTCAGTGAGATCATGTCATTCTTCTAAATTGGACCAGCTAACTCAATCTCTCCACTTAGGGCACTTCTGTGATATTTGTCCCAGAAATCAGTCCAATTTACTGCAGTCTGTCTAAGACAATGAGTTTCTTCCTTGGCTAAGGAGTTCATGACCGTGGGATTGTAGTATTTTTAGTGCTATCAACATCCTTTATGAAAAAAGCTAACATACCATTTGGATTTCTAACAATTGCTAGTCTTCCATCTTTAAAAAAAATCTGCCTGCCTTGAAAACTGGAGTGGGTAGTGGTGCCATTTTGCCCCATGTGATCTAATTTCCATGAAAATAAAATGTGTTGAATACTGCAGACTTGCCAAGTGCTTCATACTTTTGTTCCAGAGTGTATCTGACATGCTAACTTTAGGAAGAGCCCAGACATGCAGTTGCATGCAGCTTTGGGTGTTATACTGTAACTTCAATTGTGTCGTATGATCAACAGGTCATGCAGAAGCAGGCCTTCATGGTGTCAGTAAAACCTATTGCAGCATAATTTAAAGTGGACAACTTCCTTGAGCAAGTCTCGAGGCTGTGCTGGAAAATGACCCAAGTAGGTCCTTTTTATTAATTTAATTACCCAACTCTCTCTTGGACCCCTCGCACCTCAACCACCCATTTTCCCCAATCGCAGGAATGCCCCCAGCAACCTTTCCTGGTACTCAACCTTTATCCAAATCCCCCCAAGATGCACTGATCTACTGACCTAATCCCTTGCCCTCAGCTACCTATCATAACCCACTGAACCACTAATTCTCCTGACTGAATATGTCCCCTGACTATGGTCCAGTTTGAGTAATGAACACCATCTCTGTCTACCAGTCCATAGCTCAATTGCTGAATGCAACTCCCTAAGCTGACTATCTCCACACTCGGATTAATGACCAAACCCATCCCCACCACGATCCCCAACAGCCAGCTGTTGTCAACTTCACCTTCTTACTGTGTTGATTCTCATTTCCAGCCTCCTTCCCCATGACCCAGCACTCTCCTGCAAGATTTCTTTCAGCAGTTCTGCTTTGTATAGTACATGATGGAAAGGCCTTTCCTTTCCTTTCTCCATGTTTTAAGACTCATGTGTTGCATGTTTCCTAGGGATGAGACTACACAGTAAAAGTTAATGGGCCCAGCACAATGCAGGTGTTTAATGTAATTTTATGGGCATCAAAAATTTGTCAGCTCCCCCCACCCCATTTTTCTATTTTTCTAACCAAAGTGTACAACTTCATATTTCTTTATATTATATCCTACATCTCACATCCTTGCCTTCTCATTTAACCTGACTTTTGTAATTTATTTGTAATCTCCTCACAATTTTTCACTTTGGATTGCAGATATACTGTACTGCTTTGAGGCTAATACGGTGTGAGATTATTCCCCAGAGATGGTCTCATAATAGTTCTCTTTTTTTTTATTTGAGGGATTCGTACATGAAATTCAGAACAATTTTAACATGGAAATGAAGAAAAATTGTTTAAAATCAATGGACAGGTCTTCACCCAGATGGCAGTACACCTGACGACCTTACCCAGGTTTCTCTGTGGGCTCAAGTGAACAGCACCATCTTTTGCTGTGTCATTTGTACTGCTGGGTTTCCCTGCAGTACTTTAGTGGACTCCTCAAGGAATCCAGTGTTGTAGTACAAACTTTCATGGAGTTCCCACTTTGCAAGTTGGTAAATCTGCTGCTAAGGTTGCACCAGATTGTACCTGATTGAAATTCAGTGGGAAGAAACAGCTGTTGGGAGCCATTTGATTTAATACAGCTAGTTTAAATTTAATGAATTATTTTTTAAGTGTTTGTGTTTGAATGCCATAACTTTTAAAAATAATTTATATTTTGTAATAATATTTTAATTTAAACATTTCAGTGACAGCCTTGATGCCTGTTAATCCTGGGCGGGATATCATCAGTTTCAAAGCCCTTCTGTGAGGACAGTTGGCTGCTGGTGTTGGGAGAGACTCTGCTATAATGCACCGTAGATGGCATTGGAGCGTGGTGACTCATTGCAAGCTACTCTCTGCAGATCTACTCATTACTTCTACTATAATCGTTCTACTCTTTTAAGTTTAAATTCTATGTCTCTAAGACCTGCAATACACTTCCTCTGTAGCTGTGACACTTTACTCTGTATTCTATTATTGTTTTTATCCTGAACTACCTCAATGCACTGTGTAATGAATTGATCTGTACGAACGGTATGCAAGACAAGTTTTTCACTGTACTTCGGTACAAGTGACAATAATAAACCAATACCAATACTGAGTGATGGCCAAGGGAAAACTGTGCCCGGGATTATGTTGGAAGAAGCAGCTGAAGGATGGGAGGGATCAGGCAGTGGATGTTCTACTTTATTTTTCTCATTTGCCACCTTTACATCTACAGACAAGTTGGTCTGTGTTACAACAGGAATGTCTTCAATTAATGTCTCTGCTACTACCCACTCATTTCCTGGCAGTATTCCCTTCCTTTTTGTATTTCCAAATGAAGGGTATTGAAATCACATTCAGGATGAACATATTCTGTTGCTGCCTAATCCTATGATTAAAAATGTAATTCTGGAATTGGATAAAAGTTTAGCATATGTTAATTCATCCACACAGAGTGACAATGAAGTCCTCCAATTGCAGGATTCCATTGGTTATTTAACTGTTATACTTTTTGCTTGGATTTAATATAGCTCATTGAACAGAGTGGTAAGTGTGAGTGGAAACTGATGTAGGATGTTGCAAGCAGTTGAATTTTCAATGAAAACCACTACTGGCTTTCTGAGATGGAAGATGAAGTCTAGCCAGGGGAGTATTGGAGCAATTGAGTTATTCATCACAGATGGGCTGAAATAAGACAGAACATTTAAGATCAGTGATTGAAACTAGGACAGAGGTTTTGTAAATCACATTGGGAATGCGATTTACAAATGACTGCAAATGGTGTTTGCCGCTGGTGTTTATTTTACATTAATGTGTTAATATATTACTAGGAACCTTGAGGTTAGCTACCGAATTCAATACTGGGTGGGACTGTTAGTTTTGCATTCAAAATCACTTTACGTAAGTATGAAAAATGGATCAATAGAATGGTGTATAAAATGATGGAAAATGGTCCAACACTTTACAAATATGGTAGAAATAAAATTTCTAGCCTTTTTCATTGTTTTTTTTTGTTTGCATGAACATTTGGATCAATTCTATTAAAATATTCTCACAGCCAATTGGATTGGCTGTGTGTAATGTTGTATTAGGGTTAATCAATTGGAGAAGCAATATTCACAGAAGGTGCTTGTGCCCTGTTTCATGAAAGCATAAATCTTGCTTGCATTGGAAAACATTTCCTACTCTTATGTATAAACATTGGTGCCAGAGTGTTGCATGTGGTCAGAGAAACTAAACTTTCTTTTTCTTGGATTAATAAACCAATGTTCAAAAATTAATAAATAATATATCACATTTAACATGCTAGTGGTATCAAATTTCATAGAATTCTATCTTAATGAGAGTTATTAACCCATGTACCATTACTCTTAGGTAAAATAAGGCAATTTATCTTCTTTTACAGATTGCATTTCTGGTGCTTTTTTTCATGCTCTGTCCATACTTAGAGTGAAAGTAATAATTAGTGGTTCTGTGATAATTAATATTTTAACTCAAGGCTAGCTCGTCAATTGTTTTTGTTCCTGTACCACTTGCTGCCTGGGAAACAAGGCCAGGTGGTTGGCAGCTGCATCTTTGGTTTATCTGATCTGTTCATATTTTAGATGACAGACAAGATAGGGTAGCAGGAATTTGTCTTCTATGAAATTTAACACGTCTACAAAGAGAATATCAGATAGACAAGTCAGAAAGCTTGTCAAGGATTTCAGGTGATGTTACAAGTCATCATTTGAATTCCTGAATGTGATTTTGTCATGTAATTCCATCCACACATTTGTTATTTTTCATCTTTAATGTCATTGTTTAGAAAACATCCTGAATTAGGTTTTTGGCTGTGTTCTGCTGCTGAGCCCTACATGAAAGTAGAGTGGAGTTGCTGCCACATTTATTATATGAGCTGGTCAAAGGGCGCATATTTTTTTTAACAGCTTTTATCTTGTAATTTGTTTCACATCTTCCCTTTCTCATTTGCTTTTATTTTAACCCATTTTTCTCATTGATCTAGATATTTCATTCTGATGTTACATCTTTCACTCTAATTTTTCGTACTTCCATATTTTTTTGGGTTGTTACTTTCTTCTTCTACTCCCTCATTGACCATTATTGTACGTTATTTCTCATTGGTTTCCACCAAATGCATATAGGTTAAGCAGTGCCAGCTGGGAACAAGCTTGAGGTACTGAAAGTCTCCACATATGGATTTCCAATAGACATTCTTCTTACATTTTCCTATTATAGCACTGTGTCAGTCAGAAAGGGAATTAGGTATTTAAGTAGTTCTAGAATTGGAGAAAAAAATGGTAAAAATCAGCCAAGTTAGATGTAGGAAGACCTGCAGGTGAGTCAGGATGAAGCAGACGACCTGTACTTCAGTAATAAACTGCTGGAGGATTGTCGACGTTTGGTGTCAAAACCCTTCCCTGATGCAGGGTTTTGATCCAAAATGTCGACAATTCCTTTCATCCCACAGATGCTTCTCGACCCACTGAGTTCTGCCAGCAGATTGTTGTTCCAGATTCCAGCATCTGCGGTTCCTTGTGTCTCCTCAGCCTGTATTTCATCTTGGAGACAGAAGGAGGACAAGGCCTGAGTAGCAAATATAATGGACATTTGGCCTTAAATTAATGATTATTTCTCAAATGCACTATAGTTTTAAGAAATTTACTGTTGCTGCTAACTGTTTCTTTTTACGGGTCCAAGTCCATAGCTCCCTGAAAGTGGTACACAGATTGAAAGGGTGGTAAAGAAGGCCTGCTGGCCTTTATTAGTCAAGGAATTGAGTTCATCATTCAGGAAGTTACGTTACAGCTTTATAAAACTCTAGTTAAGCCGCATCTGGAGTATTGCATTCAATTCTGGTCGCTCCATTACAGGAAGGATGTGGAGCCTTTGGAGAAGGTGCAGAAGAGGTTTACCAGGATGCTGCCTGGATTAGAGGCTATTTGCTATAAGCAGATGTTGGGCAAACTTGGGTTGCTTTCTCTCGAGTGGCGGAGGCTGAGGGGAGATCTGATAGAGGTTTATAAGATTATGAGCGGCATCACTAGAGTAGACAGCTGGTATCTTTTCCCCCCAGCATTGAACTTTCTAATTCCAGAGGGGATGCATTTAAGGTGAGGGGGGTAAGTTCAAAGGAGATGTGTGGTGCAAGTTTTTTTGTTACACAGTGAGTGGTGGGTGCCTGGAATGTGCTGCCGGGGATAATGTGGGAGGCAAATACGATAGAGACATTCAAGGGGCTCTTAGATAGGCACATTAATGTGTAGGAAATGGAGGGATATGGACATTGTGTAGGCAGAAGGGATTAGTTTAGTTGGCCATTTGATTACTAATTTAGTTAGTTTGGCACAAAATCGTGGGCCAAAGGGTCTGCTCCTGTGCTCTGCTGTTCTATATTCTATGTTCTACTGGAGTCTTTATCATTTACTTTTCTGGAATGTTTTTTTTCATATAGAAAGAGATATACAAAATATGGTTGATAATTTCAAAATTTGCAAATGACAGACAGACTGGTGAAATGGAAAGATACACAGCTGACTAACTTGGACGCAGCACAGTACAAGGTGTTACATTTGTTGGGATGAAAGAGGAGCATCAATATAAAAGCCAGCTCAGACAGCTGATTAGAAGGCATTTTCTATGACGTATCAGTTTTTGATTCCAATCTTATTCCTTGTTTTATAGCTCTTGTCATTTTTTGTAAAGTTAAGCAATCTGGAAACCCTTTTTTTGGTAGATGATAATTACTCCCGTTTTGTGGTGGTGGAAATAATTGGAAAACAGATTGTCGTATGCCCCACAGACATTTACAACCAAAAGAGAGAAAATGACCAGATATAACAAGAGCCGAATGAAAAATTGCTAAGGGTACTATTAACTATTTTACTCTCTTAAAGGTGCAATTTAAATGCAAGTGGTTGTTGTTGTTTCATCTATGCAAGTTATTTGAATGGTGTGAGCTCTGATATTTACCCCACAGTTGCTGCTTAACTTTTTCAGAAACTGCAGTACCAAGACTAATGCTGGGAAGTCTGAGAGCCAAGGATTATATATATATTTTGTTTTGTTTTGTTTTCCGGGATCTGGGCATCCTAGCCAGGCCAGCATTTATTGTTCATCCCTAGCTGCTCCTGAGACTGCTTTCTTGAACTGATGTTCTCCTTCAACTGAAGATACCCCTACACTGTGGTTAGGTAGAGATTTTCAGGATTAAGATTCAGTGATGATGAGAGGCTAGTGATATATTTCCATATCTGGATGGTGTGCTATTTGGAGGTTGTGATATTCCCATGCACCTGAAACCCATGTCCATCTTGTAGTTTGGTGGTCACATGTTTGGGATACGTTGGTGAAATGCTAGTTGAACATCTGCAGTATATTTTGTAGAAGATACACACTGCAGCCATTGTGCAAGAGTAGTGTAGGAAATTAATGTTCAGGGTGATTGATGGGATGCTAATCATATCAGCCTCTTTGTCCAGGGTGGTGTTGAGCTTACTGGAAATTGCTGGAGCTGCATTGAGCTAGGCAAGTGAGGAGTAGTGTAGCACACTCTTGACTCATGCCTTGGAGATGGCAAAAAGGCCTTGGGTATCAGGAGGTGTGTCATTTGCCACAGGATACCCAGCCTCAAACTTACTCATACGGTTACACTATCAATGTAGCTGGTCCAATGAATTTCTTGTCACTGATAATCCTCAGAATATTGATGATGAGGGACTCAGTGAGGGTAATGCCATTGAATGTCAACCGCAACCATCTGCCTTTGTGCAAGCTATTACTCCAGCCATTTGAGTGTTTTGCCCTTGATGCCCATTGACTTCTGTTCTCCAGGGCTCCTTGACTCCACACTTGGTCAAGTGGTGCTTCAATATCAAGGGCAGTCACTCTCACCTTACTTCTGGAAGTCAATTCTTTTGGACCAAGACTATGAAGAGGTTTGGAGCCAAGTGGTCCTGACAAAACTCAAATTGGACATCGGTGAGAAGACTATTGGAGGTTAAGTTCCACCTCATACCAGTGATGACACTCGCTTCTGTCACCTTTCTAATGTTTGAGTATAGATTGATTGCGCAGTAATTAGATAGTTTGGACTTCCCTTGTTTTCTTTTGCGAATGGGAAACACTTGGCCAATATTCTACATTGTCAGATAGACAATTATGTTGGAACGGCTTGTCTAGAGAAACAACTAAATCTGGAGTACTGGTCTTGAGTTCTACAGTTGGAATGTAGACTTGTCCCATAATCTTTGCTGTGTCCTGTGCTCTCAGCTATTTTTGAGATGTGGAGCAAATCAAATTGACTGAAGGCTGGCTTTTGTGATGATAGCAATCTCAGGAGGAAGCAGAGGTGGATCATCTACTCAGCATTTCTGGCTGAACTTCATGGTGACTGCTTCAGCCTTTTCTTCAGCACTCATATGCTGGGCCTTGCCATTGTTGAGAGGGTCTTCCTCCTATTAGCTGTTTAATTGTTCACCAGCATTCATGATGAGAAGTGGCAGGATTGCAGAGCATTGATCTGATCCACAGTTGTAGAATTGATTAGTTCTTTCTGTTGGATGCTGTTTTTGCTGTTAGAGTGGTCCTGTTTAGCAGCTTCATCAAGTTGGCAATTCATGTGTAGGTACATGTAATGCTGATGCAGCATTTTGTTCCACATTTCTCATTGAACCAGGGTTGATTCCTGGCTGGATAGAAACAGTGGAATGGAGAATATGCCAGGCCATGATGGTACTTGTGGTTGTGTATATTTCTGCTGCTTCTGAGGGGAGGTCAGCAAAAATAGCTGTAGCAGAGCTCATATCACAAACTGCCATGCTGCTTGCACCTTCAAGTATCTCCAGCCCCAGCTGTGGCAGAGTTTGCAGATCCCACAATGTGCTCCTCAGCAACTTCAGAACTTATAGAAGTGGAGTGAAGGAAGTCATCAAGTCCCCAATAAACTAGCTAACAAGAAAGTAATGAAATTTTTCATTACCAACCTCATTTAGTTTGAATGCTGAATATCATATTAATGCATAATAATGTTAAACTGGCAACAATTTTGTATTTTTAAATTTAAAAATAGATTAAAGGATGCAAACTTCACCAATTGGCCTCTGTTGTAATGATTCCAAATGAATATGCATACTAAACTACATTTTAGAATTAGCTTGTATATTTCATGCGACATTTTATGATGTGACTGTCAGATATATACTATCTGTCACATCATTACATGATTTGATGTATAAAAAAGGATTTAAATAGCATTTTGCCACTGAATTCAGATCTGCAACAATGTTAAAACTACTTTTGCTGAAAACCACGAATTAAGAAAAGTCTTAAACTTGATATGTTTCCCTTCTACTTTCTAATTTTCATGTGAAGATGCTATAAGAAGCAAGTTTTACAGATGGTCTGCAGAAGATTGATTTTCTAGTGGGTTATGCCTATGTGCATCTGATCATGGGAAAACGAGATTGCAAATAAGAACACAAACCTGTCAGCCTGTGCTTATGCTGAGTGAATATTTTGGTGGTTCTGAAGGCAGGTGCAAAAAACTCCCTGCTGAAATGGGCATGAGTATCCAACACCTGCTCCTGGTGTCACTGGAAATGTGTACCAGGTACAAAAAGGCAGGAGATTCATTAAACTATTCAAATAACTGGCCCATTATGCCAACGCAACATCAGAGCCAATTATACCCATCCATAATAGATACCAATGGGAATGAGCTGCAGGCAGAATTTCATTTTCTGGAAACAATAGGGAGAGTAATTGAGGAGATTAAAGCCACATCAATAGCAATGTTTTTGATTTTTTTCCATTTTTCTGCTTAGGTTTTAGGATTTGCTTTTCTGGTAAATTTTTCGCACAAAGGGTGGTGAATATCTGGAATGAGGTGCTGGGGTGGTGATGGTGGCAGATACAATTAATACATTTCAAAGGCCTTCGGACAGGCACTTGGATAAGAAAGCTGTGGAGGGATATGGGCCTAATGTGGGTAAGTGGGATGAGTGTAGATAGGCATAGATGAGGTGGGCTGAAAGGGCCCATTTCTGTGCTGTATGATGCTATGATTCTGTGATTTTTAAATATCAGTCCTGTTACCACTACCTGTGGGCTCCACAAGGGAATCCCTCATACTGAGCTCGAATGGGGAAGAAGAGGAGGATGACCACAGGATGCTTAGCAGGTAAGGTCACATGGAAGGGTCCTGACTCTATTTACAAAGGTAGTGTAGCAGTTAGCATAACACTATTACAGTGCCAGCGACCCAGGTTCAATTCCCGCCGCTGTCTGCAAGGAGTTTGTACGTTCTCCCCATGTGTCTGCGTGGGTTTCCTCCGGGTGCTCCGGTTTCCTCCCACACTCCAAAGACGTACAGGTTAGGAGTTGCTGTCATCCTATGTTGATGCCGGAGGAGTGGTGACATTTGTGGGCTGCCCCCAGCACATTCTCAGTAATGCAAAAAAGACGCATTTCACTGTGTGTTTCGATGTACATGTGACTAATAAATAAATATCTTATCTCACTTTGCTTTGTCACAAGATTAGTGCAGCTGAGGGCTTAAGTGCTGCATAAATACTGAGACAGCTGACATAATAACACAAGAAATATACATGAATAACTGATACATCTTATGGATATGTTTATCAGAAGTCCCACTACCAGAAGAACCCTGATAGAACCACTGATGAAAATACTTGATATCTTGAGATATCTGAATATTCTATCACAGATTTTCCAGGTATGTGTTCATCATCCACTGTTCCTGTCAATTAAAAATAAATAATAGAGTTTGGGAAGTGTGGGGATAGCAAACGTTCACCCTTTATGTCATCTTTCAGTATTAAGCAACAAACAACCTGCTGGAGGAACTCAGCAAGTAGAACAGCATCTGACGTTTCAGCTCGAAACCCTGTATCAGTCAATAATTCTTTTCCCCCCACAAATGCTGCTCGACCCATTGAGTTCCTTCAGCAGATTGCTTGTTGCTCCAAATTCCAGCATCTGCAGTCTATAGTGACTCCACCTTTCAGTATTACCTGGATGCAGTAATCCATATTTGGATTAACAGTGGTCTGATTGGTCATGACCAGAAAGCAGCCATCAAATTAAAGGCTTACTTGCATCCAGCTGACAATGAGAGTGGGAAATAAAAAACTGAAAATGATGAGGATATCCGGTAGGTCAGGCAACATCTGTGGAAAGAGAAACAGAGGTAACACTTCAGGTCAAGGACCCTTCATCAGAAATGTTAACTCTGTTCCTCTCTCCGTATATGCTGCCTGATGCAATGAGTGTCCCCATCATTTTCGTTTTTTATTGCAGACTTCCAGCACATGCAATTTTTTGCTTTTCATTGAAAGGGGGAAATGGTCCATATGGCTTTCAGTTCTTCAGAGACCTGTATACAGAGCTGTGCCACATGTTGCAAGGACAACTACAGCCATCAGGTGTTACTAGTTTAAATAGACACACCCAACAACAGTGTAAGACAACAGCATGCTGCAGTGCTGATCTATGATAATGGGGACAGAATGTGGGGCCAAGCCACCCATTTTGTGACTATTTCCTCAGCAAAACCTCCATTACAGCGGAGATCAAACAAGAAGTTAGATACTAGGTTCACTTTCACCTACCTGAAGTATCAATATTGATTTTCTTTTTCCTTTTACTTTGCTCTCAAACCCCTCTCTCTATTCTCTTCAGTAATAGACATTCTGTCATGGAGTAATATGCTGCCAAATCTTTCAACAGCTGAAGTGATTTCCATTAATTGTCAAGATCCTTTAAATTTGATTGGGGCAGAAAACTGCAGTTGCTGGAAATCTGAAACAAAATCAGAAAATGCTGAATGTACACAGCAGGTCAAGTAGTATGAGTGGGGAGAGCGACAGAGTTGACATTTCAGATCAAGGATCTTTTACCAGAACTGGAAAAGTGAGAAATCAAGTGTGGCTTAAGTTGCAGAGAGGGGAAGGGGTGAAGAAAATAGAGGGAATGTCTGTCATAGGGTGTGGACCAAAGTTATCAAGTTAATAATTACTTTAGACACCAGTAACTAGGTACAGTATGTGAATGATGGCCTGTCCAACATAGCTGACTGAGAGTAACAGTGGCCTCGGTGCTGAGGTTGTTGGCTTGGGAGAGGACACTGATGTTGGCTTGCTTTACTTTCCAGTGAACTTGAAGGAATTTGTGCAGATACCATGGGTAATATTTTTCCAGGGCTTTGATGTCTGGATGGTAGACCAGGTGTTAGGGGCCTATAGGAGGACAGGGATCATTCATCAGAATATCTAAGGCTCTTGCACTAAATCTAATGGCTCTCTCCCTCTTCCCTGCAGCCTCTCCTTCATGGCAACAATCGATTGTGTTGCAGTTGCTATCTGGCTACCATAGAAATGTAAACAGGAAGTGCTGGAAATTCTCTGTGGGTCAGGCAGCATCTGTGGAAAGAGAAACAGAGTTAATGTTTCAGATCAAAGACTCTTCGTCAGAATTAGGAACTAATTTGCAGAGAAGGAAAGGGAGGAATGGATGGACAAGGAAGATATTTGTGGTAGGTTCAGGCCAAGGTTGCTGTGGGCACACAGGGGCAGTTAGAGGGTGATGAAAGAAGTGTGATGTGTTGCAAGTAGTAGGTCAGGGTGTGCTATTGGAGAGGAAAAAAAACTGAGCCAATATCTCGGATGGATGACTTACACCAAAAGAAGCCACTTCTGATTTAAACAGAGGGAGCCAGTTATCGGAGGTTGGAGAAAATGACATTGAGTCTAGAAGACTGCAATGATCCGAGATGGAAGATGAAGTGTTGTTCTTCAATCTTGTCCTGGGCTTTGTGCGGGAGGCCACAGATGGATAGGATCAGAGTGGAAGTGGGATCAAGAATTAAAGTGGCAGGTAACAGGAAACTCAGTCTCACCCCTGTGGACTGCACTCGGGTGTTCTGCAATGTGGTCACCCAACCTGCATTTCGTTTCTCCAAAGTAGAGGAAACTACACTCTAAACACTGAATGCAGCACATTAGATTGGCAGAAGTGCAAGTGAATCTCTGCTTCAGCTGGAAAAACTGTCTGGGTGCCTGATGGTGGGAAAGGAAGAGGTAAAAGGACAGGTATTGCATCTGCTGTAGTTGCATGGGAAAGTGCCTTAGGGTGGCAAGTGGTTGCTGGAGATAGAAAGCAGACCTGAGAGTTGCAAAGGGAACAGTCCCTTTGGAATGCTAAAAGGGGAGGAGAAGGGTGGGGAAGCTGGTAGAGGTGGTGGAAACTGCAAAGGATGATTTGTTGAATTTGAAGGCTAGAGGGGTGAAAGGTGTATATGAGGCCAGTGCCTTGGCTTCCAGAGGTAGAGGTGGTGAGAGCAGAGGTGTGGGAAGTAGATGAGGTGGCTTGCTTCAGTTGTTCCACAATGGAACTTCTACAAAAGCCTTTGTGACTTCCAAAGTCAAGCATCCCAACTCTCCTCCTTGTATCCCATTGCTCCACCTTCATGATTTCCAATGTGTACATTGGAATCACATGGATCTTACTTATTGAGTTCCCTTTAATAAACTGATCCACTTCTCTCAAATCCTTTTACAAGAGATCTTTTCTAAATCCACCTCTTCCATCAAAGTTTAGGGCCACTAGTTCATCGTTTCCAGGTATGGCATCCATTTACTGCAGTTCTCTATGAGGGATTTTAACATACTCAGTAATAATAAATCTATATAAAGGTAATTTGTTTCCCTCCTGTTCAGTTTGGAACTGTAAATTTTCCTCATTTTTTTCCAAAGTTAATGATTTTATCCACTATGTGCTTTCATGACAGGCAGATAGTGTTAATACTGGATGAATTAACCTTAGAGATCTTATCTTTTCTCAGTTATTAAATTCAACACAAACCATTTATCCACAGACATATAAAAATAAGAAGCACTGAGACAGAGCAAAAAAAAATCCACTGCAGCAGAATTCCAGTTCCATGAAAAGATGCATTTGTTCTTCTTGCTGTACAGATCAGTGAATATACAAACCAAGACTACAGCACATGTGATACTTCCAGCATACAGATTGTCTCTACAGGAAATGAACCATTAAAATGTATGAACATTGAGCACAGTAGACTTCCCAGATTATCTTAATAGAAGATGAAACTATCCAAAACAAGAACCCACATAATTTTTTTCGATAAATTTGATTGCTTTCATTCAAAATGAAACATGATTATTATGTAGCAGGTGAACACAGTTACATTCATGGCTTTATTCCACTGAGAAAATGCAAAATCTGTCATTTTATAGGCTGCTAACTTAGGGAAGAATAATGGTGGGAGGGATGAAAGCTGAATAGTAATATCAAAGAGAGATACAGCTAGCTTTTAGAGAGAAATTGTGCGAACAGAATTATCGGTGAAACAATTCATTGGGAAAATAGGCCAGTCTGATCTGATTAAGTTCAGCTGTTTTTCCATTTGTACACTAGAGGTCACTTAGGAGACATGTCTCAATACTATTAGGAAAGAGCAGCATCTGAAATGTTTAAAATCCTATCATTCAGGTGTGAACATATTAGGACACAACTGTCAGACACTGTGACATTAGAGAATAACACTTGGCTTCTCTGTATTTGCATTGATGGAATATATATAAAACTTTCCCCTGAAGATTGAAGGCATGCAAAAATGTGTGACTGAACTTTGTCAAGTCTAACTGTAGCCTGAGGGTATCATAAAAAATAATGGAAATACATGAATAAATGCAATAAAGCTAGAACTATTTGCAAAAAGAAGGCACTAACGAACAGATCATGACAAGGTCAATGTGATCTAGGCCTGTATTTCAAAGCAAGTATGTACGAGACATTTTTACTTGTGTGATTCTAAAGGAGCACTGTTAATGAATCACTCAGTACATAAACTAAGATGACAGATTGGTGTAATATTCTGCAAATACCCAAAAAGATTGAGGGGATCTGAAGGAGGATGGTAGGAGGTTAGGAAGAGGGAACAATGAAGAAGAAGAGATTCAGGGCAGGGGGGATTGAGGGTTATAAGGGTCAAGGAAGTGGGAAGGGGAAGTATTGGTATTGGTATTGGTTTATTATTGTCGCTTGTACCGAGGTACAGTGAAAAGCTTGTCTTACAAACTGATCGTACAGGTCAATTCATTACACAGTGCAGTTACATTGGGTTAGTACAGAGTGCATTGATGTAGTACAGGTAAGAACAATAAGGAATAAGGAAGTGAGGAAGAATCAGTGAGGAAGGGCATCTGTGCCTGAGCCATGTGTGTGTGTGTGTGTGTGTGTGTGTGTGTGTGTGTGTGTGTGTGTGTGTGTGTGTGTGTGTGTGTGTGTGTGTGTATACGGTTGTGTACATACTGACATCTGTCTATTCATGTCCATATGTGTGTGTGTGTGTGTGTGTGTGTGTGTGTGTGTGTGTGTGTGTGTGTTTTACCGTTTATGCAACAGAACCTGGTCTCTATTCATTTTGGACCCCTTTGCCACTGGATCACGTCACGTCCATGTGGCAGTCAGTATGCAACAACCATCCCATGGTTAAAAAAAAAGTCACTCACAAGCACTTCTACTCTTCAGTATATATACCAAGACCAGTTGAACCCTTATGGACAACCCCAAATGGGACAGATCTGAATGCTGCTCCTCAGTCATAGCCAGGGAAATCAAATGCTTTGACATTGTCATTGCTGGCCTGAGTGAGACATGATGGGCAGGAGATGGTCAACTTAAAGAACAACCTGTTGATACACCTTCTTCTGGCAGAGCAAACCAGAAGTGGAACACGGTTCTCATGAGGTGAGCTTTGTTGACAAAAGTGAGTGAGTCTGGCATCTTAGTGACTAATCCTTTGAGGTAAGTGAACATCTTATGACCTTTCAGCTCACTGTAGCACAGAAGCAGCAGACAAGAGAAACAAAGGACTGCAGATGCTGGAATCTAGATGAAAAACACTATGATGCCGAAGGAACTCAGCAGGCCAGGCAGCATCCGTGGAGAAAAGCAGGCAGTCAACGTTTCGGGTCAGGACCCTTCTTCAGGACTGAGGATAGGAAAAGGGGAAGCCCAATATATAGGAGGGAAAAGCAGAGCAGTGACAGGTAGACAAAAGATGGGAAACGGGGTGGGCACAAGCTGGTGATAGGTAGATGCAGGTAAGAGATAGTGATAGGCAGGAGCGGGGGAGGAGGGGAGAGCAGATCCACCAGCTGATGGGTCAAAGGTAAGGAAAACAAAAGGAGGGTAGAGAAAAGAGATAGGCTAGGAAAGGGAAGAAAAGAAGAGGCATGGTTGGGGGTGGGTTGGGGGGGGGGGTCGAGAAGGGGTGAGGGGATTACTTAAAGTGGGAGAATTCGATGTTAATGCTGTTAGGCTGCAAGGTTCCAAGACAGAAAATGAGGTGCTGTTCCTCCAATTTGCACTTGGAATTCTCCTGGCAGTGGAGGAGGCCGAGGACTGACATATCTGTGATAATGTGGGAGGGGGAATTGAAGTGACTGGCAATGAGGAGATGCAGATTGCGGTTACGGATGGAGAGCAGGTATTCTGCGAAATGGTCGCCTAGTCCGTATTTGGTTTCACCAATATAGAGGAGGCCACACTTGGAACACCAAATGCAGTAGATAATATTAAGGGAGGTGCAGGTGAATCTCTGTCTCACCTGAAAAGACTGTTTGGGTCCCTGGATGGAGGTGATGGAGGTGGTGTACGGGCAGGTGTTTGCACCTATGGCGGGGGCAGTGGAAAGTTCAGGGTGGGAGTGCGATGGGTGGGGGGCGAGGAGTGAACTAGGGACTGGTGGAGAGAGCGGTCCTTGCAAAAGACAGAAAGGGGTGGGGAGGGGAAGATATGCTTGGTAGTGGGGTCCCGTTGGAGATGGCGGAAGTGGTGGAGATGATGAGTTGGATATGTAGGCCGGTAGGATGAAATGTGAGGACAAGAGGGACCCTATCTCTGTTGGGTCTGGGAGGGGTGGGTGTGAGAACAGAGGTGTGGGGACTGGCAAGATACGGGTGTGAGCTCTCTCAACCACAGTAGGGAGGGAAGCCATGTTTAGAAAAGAAGTTGGACATCTGGGATGTCCTGGAGTGGAAAGCCCTATCATGGGAGCAGATGCAGCGGAGGTGGAGAAATTGAGAAAAAGGAATTGTGTCCTTGCAAGAGAGAGGGTGGGAGGAGCTGTAATCAAGGTAGCTGTGGGCATCAGAAGGTTTGTAGAAGATGTCAGTGGACAAGGAATTTCTTGAGATGGAGATGGAAAGGTCGAGGAAGGAGGGAGAGGTGTAAGAGATAGTCCAAGTGAATTGGAGAGCAGGGTGAAAATTAGTGGTGAAATTTATGAAACTGTCGAGTTCCGCATGGGTACAAGAGGTGGCACCAAAGCAGTTGTCAATATAGTGGAGAAAGAGTTGAGGAATGGGGCTGGAGTAGGCTTGGAACATAAACTGTTCAACATAGCCAACGAAGATGCAGGCATAGCTGGGGCACATGCAACTGCCCATAGCTACACCCTTGGTCTGTAAAAAGTGAGAGGAATCGAAAGTGAAGTTGTTTAGGGTGAGGACAAGTTCAGCCAGGTGGAGGAGAGTGTTAGTGGAAGGGGAATGGTTCTGTCTTTGGTCAAGAAAGAAGTGGAGGGTGGTGAGGCAGTCATGATGGGGAATGGAGGTATATAGAGACTGGACCTCCGTGCTGTAGATGAGGTTGTGCGTGCCGGAGAACTTAAAGCTATGGTAGAGTTGGAGAGCGTGTGATGTGTCACGGACGTAGGTGGGAAGGGATTGGACCAGGAGGGACAGGATAGTGTCCAGATACAAGGATACGAGCTCCATGGGGCAGGAGTATGTGGAGACAATAGGACTGCTGGGACAGTCCTTCTTGTGGATTTTGGGGAGAAGATAGAAGCGGACAGTCCTAGGTTGCAGGACTATCATGTTGGTAGCTGTGGGGGGGGGGGGGGGGGAGATCTCCTGAGGCGATGAGGCCAGTGATGGTGCAGGAGATAATGCCCTGGTGGTCCTTGGCGGGGTTATGGTTCAGGGGTACATCGGAGGAAGTGTCTGAGAGTTGGCGTCTGGCCACGGCACCAACTTTGTCACCGCTCTGCTTTTCCCTCCTATATATTGGGCTTCCTCTTTTCCAATCTTCAGTCCAGAAGAAGGGTACTGACCCAAAACGTTGACTGCCTGCTTTTCTCCACAGATGCTGCCTGGCCTGCTGAGTTGAGTTCCTCCAGCATCATAGTGTTTTCCAGAAGCAGCATACTATGGTCATCAGCCCATCCTACTCTGGAAGCTGTGTTTGTGGCTGAGGAGGAATTCCACTCAAACCCTGAAAAACTCTGGCCCACATCCTAAGGGGGACAAACTGATCCTCCTGAGCAACTTCTATGCCAGGGTTGCAAGGACACTCTAGCAGGGTGCGATTGGCAAGGAGGGTGTGCTGAAAGATAAGATATCTTTATTAGTCACATGTACATCAAACTACACAGCGAAATGTATCTTTTGTGTAGTGTTCTGGGGACAGCCCGCAAGTGTCGCCACGCTGCCGGTGCCAACATAGCATGCCCAAAACTTCCTAACCCATATGTCTTTGGAATGTGGGAAGAAACCGGAGCACCCGGCGGAAACCCACACAGACACGGGGAGAACGGACAAACTCCTCACAGACAGCGGTGGAAATTGAACCTGGGTCACTGGTGCTGTAATGGCATTATGCTAACCACTACACTACTGTGCCTGGCTGACTGCAACAGAGTCCTCCTCCTAACAAGATTCTTGGAACATTTTTGTGTCATAACCAACAATCTGTTCCATCAGAGAGGTATGCGCAAAACCACATGACAACACCCCAGGACCAGGCACTGACACCGTTAGAATATACCATCATCTGAGAGACAGAGCACAAGGATATTGATGTCACCCTTGCCACAACAGCTGCCATGACTGTTGGACAGACCGTCATTGAGTGCTCTCTGTTACCTCCATCAACCTGTCCCCAAAACAACAGTTGTAGCACAAACATTGCTGCAAGGAAACCATTGTTGTAGGTCTTAAGGACCCCACAAAGAAAGCAGTTCTCAGACAGTACCTCACTAACAACCTGACAGCTTCCAACCCACAGGAGGTGCAGCACATTCACAGCGCTGGATTGACCTGAAGTTCTCTATAATTGCACCAATGAAGAGGATCTTGGCATCTCAACCAAAGAAAAAAAACATTAGAACTGACCAGGAGATCCTGAAGCTAATTAACTACAAACAGAAGGTGTTTTTGAATTGGAAATTTCACCACACCTCAAGGGAAGAGAAACATTTCCACAAGCACCTGATCAAGGTCCATTGAAAGCATATCTTAAAGAACAAACGGTGGATGGAAGGAGCACAGGAGGTCCAGAAACTCTCTGATAATCATAATATGCATGCATTTTTCTGTGTTGTCAAGGCCCAAAGCACCCAAATGCCACCCTGCTGAGAGCCAAGCGCAGATGCAATCTTATCAGTGAAAGGGAAGCAGTCACTCCTTGATTGTTGATATACAGAGGGATCTTGGAGCCCAGGTCCATAGCTCCCTGCAAGTGGCCGCACACTTTGATAGGTTGGTAAAGAAGGCATATGACATGCTTGCCTTTACTAGTTGAGGTGTTGGGTTCAAGAGTCAGGAAGTCATGTTGCAGCTTCATAAAACTCTGGTTAGGCCATGTCTGGAGTATCGCTTTCAATTCTGGTCACCCCATTATAAGAAGAATGTGGAGGCTCTGGAGAAGGTGCAGAAGAGGTTTACCAGGATACTGCCTGGATTAGCGGGCATGTGCTATAAGGAGAGGTTGGACAAACTTAGGTTGTTTTCTCTGGAATGGCAGAGGCTAAGGGGAGACCTAATAGAATTTTTTAAATTGTGAGAGTCATAGATAGCACAGGTAGCTGGTATCCTTTTTCCTCCAATGTCAAATACTAGAGGGCATGCATTTATGGTGAAGGGGAAAGTTCAAAGGAGATATATGGGACAAGTTTTTTACAGAGAGAGTGGTGGGTGCCTGGCTGCACTGCCAGGGATGGTGGTGGATGCAAATACAATAGAGGCATCTAAGAGGCTCTTAGATAGGCACATGAATATGCAGAGAATGGAGGGATATGGACCATGTGCAGGCAGAAGGGATTAGGTTCATTAGCTTAATTAATTCGGCACAACATTGTGGGTCGAAGGGCCTGTTCCAGTGCTGTACTGTTCTATGTTCTTCGTGTCTCTATCCTTGATAAGGGCCCATGACTACATTCCTCAGCTAATTATTTGGTTCAGCCTCACCACTACTCCTGGTTGAAAACACTGAAAACTAACTATACCTCAGCAGCAGGTGCTAGCGTTGCTGAAGTCATAAAATGCTGTGGGGAGAAACTTCAGTCACGAATCCACAAACTCAATTCCCAGGCCTGAAAAGAGAAGGACATTACAGGAGACCTCAGAGACTCATAACTGTAATCATCTTCATGAAAAGAGACAAATCTGATTGCAATAACCACAGAGGGACATACCTGTTGTTGGCCACAGGAAGTATAATTGACTCTTTGTCCTTAATGACTTCTCCCAGTGGCCGAAGAGCTCTTTTCTATGACCACAGTGGATGCTATCCATCCGATGCACAAGATAAGATATCTTTATTAGTCACATGTACATTGAAACACACAGTGAAATGCATCTTTTTTTGTGTAGAGTGTTCTGCAGGCAGCCTGCAAGTGTTGCCACGTTTCTGGCACCAACACAGCATGCCCAAAACTTCCTAACCTGTACATCTTGGGAATGTGGGAGGAAACCAGAGCACCCGAAGGAAACCCACGCAGAACATACAAACTCCTTACAGACAGTGGCCGGAATTGAGCCCGGGTCGCTGGTCCTGTAAAGCATTAAGGAAGGCTGCACCATCGCCCCAACAACTTTCTTAATCCTTCTTACCACAATGCTTCACCTCACCTCCAACAAACTTGCTGCTAGAATGGAGCTGATCCACAGGACGAATTGGAAACTGTTCAATCTATGTCACCTCCACTCCAGAACCAAGGTCACCTCAGCTTCAGTCCTTGAGGTGCAGTTACACAGATGACACTTGTGTATGTAAAGACCAAGGTCCAAGACACTGTTGACATGTTCATTGAAGTATATGAGAGAATGGGTCTTACACTAAATGACCCAGCAAACAAAGGTCCTCTATCAACTTGTCCCCACTGTACATTACCGTCTCGTGACAACAATCGTCCATAATGAGGCCCTAGTAATGTGGATCAATTTGCTATATCTCAGGCACAACCTCTCACTTCAGGCAGATATTGATGATAAAATTCACCAACACTTTTCAGTGTATCAGGACAGCCCTTGGCTGCCTGAGGGAAAGGGTGTTTGAGGGTGCACTATCTCCGTGCACTAAACTCATGATCTATTGAGCAGTGGTGATCCCCACCCTCCTCTGACTCACGGTGAACCTAGACCAGGCACTTCAAAGCTCTGGAGAGAAAATCCTCCAAATACTCTGGCAGGATAAGCACAATAATTTGTGTCCTCTCCCATGTCAATATGCCCAGCATTGGTGCTCTAATTACATTGAGTCTTCCCCATGTGGCAGGCTACATTGTTCACATGTCTGATACCAGACTACAGGGACACTCCATTCTTTGCTCTGTGACAGCAAAAGATTAAAGAAAATCTATGTTCTCAAAGCCTTCGTGAAAGCAGCCCTGCAGATCTGTGGGAATTCTTTGCTGTGATCACTCAAAATTGGAGAAGGAATGTTCAGGCTGGCATCAAGAACCATTCGTCATCAGCACACAGAAGCCCAGCATAAGCAGTACAAGGAACACACCACCTCCCAAACTACCACCCACCTGCCTCACCTGTGACAGAGTCTGCAGATGTGAGGATGGCTTCATCAGCCACCTCTGAACTGGAATGGAACAAGTCATCCTTGATCCTGAGCGAGTGCCAAAGTGAAAGGAGAGTGCAAACACGGTATTGTTGGAAATTAAATCAGGGGACTAACACTTATTTCTTCCTTGTTACTTTTTTAGAACAATAGGCAGTTCCTTTAATATTTTAGTTTACACTCCTCCCTTAACCAACACAATCAAAACAAATTAGTCAAGAAATGCACTGATGCCTGCAGAGGCTGATTAGTCAGTTGCTACACAGCAGGAGCAAATGTATGTTCATGGATCTGCATGTTGCAATCCATTTTTGCTGGAGGGCCACCCTTGCCCAAGGTCCAAGTCATTGTGCTACTGAATTAGGCCTACACATGTTCTACAATGTTTGGATGTATTGGGGACTGTCTGATGTGGCACATTTTTTGAGAGAGATTGCAACTACTTAATAGCATGAAATACTTATGCTTTAGTAACCTCTATTTCTACATAAAAGAAAGGTCAAGTTACGTATTAAATTCAGTCTAAAAATTCTTCTTGCATCCTTCATGGATTCGTGAAAGGGATTGAACTTGGAGGAAAGCATTGTAGTTGTAGTTGCAAATCTCAGGAAGAGGGATAGGGATATTCTAGAGCAATGTTAACTTTAAAATGCAGGATGTATTAGACATCCCAGTGGATGAAATGTATTCCAGGCTACAATGGGAGGCAAGGGAGGAGATTGCTAAGGCTCTGACAAAGAAGTCCGCCCTGGCAGTGGTGAGGTGCCAGATGACTGATGGACAGCAAATGTGTATCTTTAATCAAGAAGGGCAGTAGGGATAAGCCAGGTAATTACAGGCCAGTGAGGCTAACTTCAGTGGAGGGAAGTTATTGGAAAAGATTCTGAGGGTCAGGATTAATCTACAGTTGGAAAGGCAAGGGTTGATCAGGGATAGTCAGCATGGCTTTGTTGGTGGAAGGCCTGTCTGACCTATTTGATTGAGTCTTTTGAACAAGCCACAAAATATATTGATGATGCCAGTATGGGTGATGTAGTCCATATGGACTACACTAAGTCCTTTGACAAGGTCCCACATAGAAGGTTGGTCCAAAAGTTTGGAGCCCATGGAATCCAAGGCAAGTTGGAAAATTGATAACAGGAGACAGAGGGTGATGGTGGAAGGCTGCTTTTGTGAGTGGAAGCCTGTGACCAGTGGTATTACCTTGGGATTGGTACTGGAAACCTTACTGTTTGTCATATACATTAGCAATTTGGATATGGATGTAGGAGATATAATTAGTAATTTGTAGATGATACAAGAAACAGTGGCATTGTTGATAGTGAGGAAAGTAAGTCATAGGTTACAGAATGATATTGATCGGCTGGTAAGCTAAGCAGAGTAATGGCATATGGAATTTAGGGAGACCTACTAAGAGTAAGGCACTGTGAATGGTTGGGCCCAGGGAGCATTGAGGAGCAGACAGACCCTTGTGTAAAAGTCCCATAGATCCCCAAGGGTGGCAGCATCAGTTGATGAGGTGATGTGGAGGGTATACAGAATGCTGGGTCTTTAGCAAGGACATTGAATACAAGAGCTGGGAGGTCTGGGAGGCATGTGCACATGTGCACGCGCTGCGCGCGCACACACACACACACCACACACACACACACACACACACACACACACACACACACACACACACACACACACACACACACACACACACAATGTACCCTCTGGGCTAAATCCAGGCTTTAATTTGATTACAATATTAACATAAAACAGAGCCCTGTTTATAGAGCACATCAGGGATACTCTTATATAAATAAAAGATGAAGCAGTTTTGGACTTTCAAATAATCATGTAACAAAATGAAGATGCTCAATTACACTGCATTACATAAAACTCTTTAGGAGCAAATTGAACCTATTCCAACCAGTGCAAATAGGTTGGTTATCCATTGGGTTGACAGGTAAAGAAATTGTCGTGGAGGATGTGGAAGCCCAGCCCTGAAATCCCTGCTCTCTATAATTTCAACTACATAGTCAGCTGAGGTGCTCACTAGGCATATGAAGCAGTCACATCAGTATGTGGCTGCCTGTGAGATTGGCAGCCTGTGAGATTGGCACCCCATCAACTACTCGAACCATTCATTCTCTCCATCTCCAGCCCACAGTGGCTGCACCATATACCAGCTAGCTACAAAGTGCACCAATAGTTGTTTGTCCAGGCTATTCTGACAGTCTTTCCCAAACGCATGCCACCAAGAAGCACAAGAGTAGTAGGAGCATGGGAATACGACTCTCCAAGTCTCACACCATCCTGTCTTGGAAATATATCATTATTCCTTCATCGGGGTCTAAATCCTAGAATTTCCTCCACAACAGAATTTTGGAAGTACTCACACAAGAAGAACTGCATTGATTCAAGAAGGTGATTCACCATCACCTCCTCAATGAGAGTTAGGAATGGGGAATAAATGCTAAACTTGCCAGCAATGTCCACATTTCAAAAAAGCAAAGATAAAATTATATGTTGATATAAGAAAATTTATTGTCAAAAACAGCAAGGATGCTGGTACTGTTGAAATGTGAAGATTAGCTATGCAAATCACAAAAAGATGTCAAAAAGCATATTTATGGCTACATATGAAGATTCAGAAGATCCTTTCTGAAATACACCAGTCTGACATTAATATTCCTGGAAGTGACACCTCACTGCCAGACTCGTCATGTTAAGTGCATTGAATAGTATGAAAGTTCTAGGTCCAAGTTAAACTCACCTAGGTAAGTTAGGGCTTGTCCATTTGAGGCTAAGTACTTGCTATGTAAGGTAAAATAAAATACCATGAGACAGGCTCTTTGGCATGGAAGGATAGCATGGAACTTCATTCTCCTGATTTCTAATTGGAGTCTTTTAAAAAAGATACATTTTTGAGAATCATTCTTTCCCACTCTTATTCAACATTCAATACGTGACTTTAATTAACCATTCTGTCACTTTGTGGGGCAATACTTGAATATCATTACTTAAGAAGATGCACCAGTACTTGCCCTGCTAATACAGTTCCCAGATGCCTGTAGAGAAAATGACAGGGTTTGTATTTCCCACTTGTAGCAATTTGTAAGAGAAATGGTTATGCAAATACAAATGGTAAAGAACAAGTCTAATGTACTGCAAATGTTGTTTAGTCACTGGCTTCGAGAAATTCTGGTTCATAACTATACATATAAAAACTGGATTGCATAATATCACAGGAGTTTTGAATAGATTGATGTATTTAGCCAATGTCTACCTTCTTAAGAACTGACAAAGGATCAACAGCCACCCACAATGCATCTCTTTAAGAAAAAACGGTGAACCTTGAATGATATACAGCTTTGTAATTCAGTTGTGGTTGACAAGATAGTCTGAAAAAAATAGTATTGATTAAAAACTGTTTACTTTTATAAATGTTTATACTAAAATATTACAGTCTTGCAAATTCTTTCTTATTTAAAATTATATCTTTAATTAGTTTTTTTCTTGCCAACATCTGCTAATGTTGATTAACCCAAGGGTTTCTGTTCAATGTACACCAAAATTAATGAAGAGTAATTGAAAGACAGGTGTCAAGTCAGATATGGACTTTTCTCTTTGCAGGGGCTCTAACATAAATCAGCTAGCAATGGAGAAAATCATGACAGAATCAGTTCATTACTCCTCTTGAAGCCATACCCGAAGTAATCAAGAGAATCAAGCTCTTGCAGCTTTAAATCCATCAATCTATAAAAAAAACAGGCCTTGGCAGCCATAGGCAAGCATTTTCTGGGAAATCCTGACAAAGTTAGACAACATAAGAAGTGAATTACTAGAAATTGTTGAAGAGAAACACTGAGCAAACTGAAATGTTAATTTACAGCCAAGCTGATGTAAAATGATCTTGCCAATCACGTATTTTCCACTTGTTACCAACTCAAAATTGCACTGGAGATAAAATGCAATGTTTTTAATTATATCATACTTTAATAGCTTCTCAGATTTTTGAAGCATATTGACACTGCCAGTAGAAAACTTACCACTTATGACTGTCAACTAAAAACTGTAAACCGGTAGCAGAAAGCAACAGTAAATAAATGAGGCACTTGTGTAACTTGTAATTGGTTATAAGACTTCCTTTACATACTGTATGTATTTTTTTTGGAAAATGTGGTTGGTCAAAAGGAAGGGATAAGTTGCACAGGTTGTTCATATATCCTATTTGATCTGGCACTATGATAAAAACAAAACATAAACACATAAAGCAGAGACATACACAGCATCAGACACAGGTCCTTCCAATAATTGTTATGTGCTTCAAAGATGTGCACATGTGCATATGGATACAAGTCTATAACATGCATTTGTGTAAGGTGCCCATTCAAATTCCTATGCTTTTACCTATTATAATGCAAATTTTATTTAAAATGTTAAGATTAATGACTAAATTAACTCTCTATATGGACCATGTATCTTTACTTAGTTAGCGGTAATGCTAGTGTATCTTTGAGGATGTATTAATATGTATTTTCCATTTACCTTAAAATGAAAGTTGTGCTTGTGCATTGTTCAAACTTGCAAAATATAATTTTTCTACATACCAACTTTGATAAATTGTGAGCTATTTCTCAAAGTTGTGCGAATCTGATTTGTTTGAATTGCTGATTGATACTTGAAGCTCACTGCTATAACTGTGATATGTTGTCTTAATTTTTAGTTAGATTCTTGATTATAGGGTGGCAGGAAGAGGTAAATCCCCTGGTGAATAAATAAATTCTAACCCTTTTCTTTGGAAGGTTATGTTCAATCTTAATGAGAAAGTTGCCTTCATTACAGAGCTGAAGGGAATAAAGGCCACATCTCGTACAAGGGTGCATTCAGAGAAACCAGCAGCATTTGTAGATGTAAGTGTGGAATAAATGTTAAACTGTATTACACAACATCAGGATGTCAGTTCTTGCCAATCATCCAAATTCTTAGTTATGTAGATGTGATATGAGACCGAATGGATATTGAGAAATTCCCTCATGGAGGAATAATTGGGTTACGTAGTCATTCCTGGCTAGTTTAATGCACATCTCCTATTTGCAGGCTTTAACCTAGCATAGACTTCAGGTGGCAGGTTATTGACTTATTTTTTTCCTCCTTCAATGAAATGTAGTGCCTGAAGACGAGGTTGAAACACTGGACAACCACACTGGAGAACACACTACCCTCCCCACCCAATACTTCACATTTTTATTTTTGCTGAGGCTTTTTAAGGAATATGTAAAAACTGCATGTTCTCTTTCTTATTTTTTAAAATAATGATGAACAGTATTGTTGATTTTATCTGTGGTAATTTATTAACAATGTCACCCTATTTAAAATTGCCATCAGTGTCTTGTTAAAAAGTGTATAAATGACATTCTGATTCTATCATTGCTACAGGCACAACTGATTGTCAGTAGTCAAGTACATCTATACAGATATATTTCATCACTGACATCTCACAGTGAAGCCCAAAGCTATTTTTATATGATTTTCCTGAGCTGGTGCAGATTTCAGCAATAAAAAGTTTAAACGGTCATAATTACTACTGCAATAGAATTACTTCTCTTAAGTAGAAGAAAATGAGCCACCATTCTGGGTAATTACTGAAAATCAGATGAAATTCTAAAATCTATCTGAATATATGCTGTATTCTCATTCTGGAACTAGAGGCTTGGAGCTTACAAAAAACTACTAAAATTAGACTTACCACAGAAATGTGTTGTGTATCAGTCTTCCTCTAATTGGATAACTGCAGAGTATACTTACTTAAAGCAAGAAATCTCAGGAAGCCAACATTATAATGCATCTTTCTCAAAAATATTTCTAAACGCTACTTGGAAGGAATTACTCCAAAAAGAAAAAAAGATTTTTAAATTGGTTTATCTTCATAGTTATGTTCTACTACATTCTCCAGTAAAACAGTGACTGCACTTAGAAAAGTTTTGTATTTTGGAACATACTGAGATTGAGAAAAGATGATGTAAATGGAAGTTCTTTCCCTTTATTGCTATGGGATGAGGAATTTCTAACCTAGGAATTCTTTAGTGGTGAGAAAGAAGTTTTAAACCTAGAAGAACAGTGGACCGACAGAAACTGAAAATCAAAGAATTGCAGATGCTGGGAATCTGAAAAACAAAAGAAAATGCTGTAAATCCTTAGCTGTTCAGAGACTATCTGTGGAATGAGAAACAGACTTAACATTTTGGGTCAAAGACCCTTCATCAGAACTGGGGAAGAGATCTCTGATTGTATTAGGGCAGGGTTGCCCAGTTTACAGAGCTGTGTGACTACTCAGTTAATGGGGATAGTGAGAGAGAGAAAGAGAGAAAACAAAGAAACAGATAAAATTTAACAACCCACCGCTGTAAAATGCTATTGCACATGAGGCTCAAGGCATCATGTGCAATGGAACAGGCTTGACACAACTAAGACTCTCCTTCAAATGCTCTGCCATTGTGGAATTTAAAGCAAAAAGGGAGGCTTATGTGTCTTGGGGTCAGGGGGAGTGCTTATGTGAGGGAAAAAAGCTTGAGGGGAAGGGAGCAGGGGCACATTGAGGGTTGGGTATTGTAAAAGGGGTGTGGTTCTGTCATGATCGGATTAAGTGGACCAAGGTTATGATGGGGTCAGGGGGAGTGCTTATGTGAGGGAAAAAAGCTGAAGGGAAGGGAGCAGGGGCACATCAGGTTGGGTATTGTAAAAGGGGTGTGGTTCTGTCATGATTGGATTAAGTGGACCAAGGTTATGATGGGGAGAGTTGAAGCACCTGAGGGAGAGCCGTTGTGAGGGGTGAGTGTTCACTGAAAGTGGGTTTACCTGCAGCCACTTCCCACATCTGCTTTGGTGTAAATTAAAACCAGGTAAAGGAGGTCCCTTGTAATTCACTCCAGAGCTAAATGCTCATGTATTGTGAAGGTCTGATTCCTCATGTCAACATTTATGGCCCTCATTGAAGTTTATGGTTGTGTTGTCCAGACAGATTGCATGGTGTCAGATACTATTGTGCACATCAGGGACCTTGCTGCGTTGGTGTATCAGTTGCATGGATAACTTGAAAGGATAATTGTACACTTTATGACTATCTTGTAAGTCCAGTTTTCAGAAGAACTTCTATCATGTAGAGTGTATAAACATTGCATTGTGATATAATTTGTTGGTCCATGCATTTTATTTGTGATGCAATGTTCTGATGTTTAATTCATGTTTCAGTCTCAGGACAGGATCTCAGTCTGTTGGCTTCTTAGTGAAGATGATATTCTTTTTGGTAGGAATGAGCCTGGTGCGAAGAGAAAATGTTTAAAGATCTCAGAGAGAGTAGTAGGTCTTCTGTGGTATAAAAAGAAAGTTTGGGTCAATATTAAGGAGAAAATAGATGTTAGGGCCCGTAAAAATAATGCCTGTAATTCTGGTGCTGAGAAAAGGTTTGCTGCTAAAAAGAGTAAATTTAAGAAATTGTAAGGTCTTTACAATAAGAATAGGAAAAGTTTAGCCCGGCAGCTGCTGGGAAGTCCAGTGGACTGTCCCATCAGTATCGAGGAACTAGAGCTGCATTTTAGATCTTGTTTCGCATTGATTAATAGTAATAATTGTGCACTAGTCTTGTGAACTGGGTTTATGAGACAAGCTTGTGAGATTCCTTTTAAATATGATTAAGTACTTAGACTTTGCTTTCAATCAAACCCATATCTGGATCTTCATGCTTTTTCCCATCTGATTTTCCCACAGGCTTGTAGCTCCATATGAAAACAAGTATGTTAAACATCTACAGCATCTTGTAATGATCAGTTATTTATCAATGATTCTTTTTGCAGCTATCTTAATGTGTATTATATATTTGGATTCAGGAACTAAGGGTTGGGAGTTTACCAAATCAACTAAACTTAGGCTGACCACAGAAATATTTGTGGGTTCAGTCCTCTAAGTGACTGGTTGCAAAGTCCAATATTTCTATTTTATGGGAATTATTGAAAATGTCTGGCACATTTTTGGCCTATCAAATCCATGCCAAGTCAAAAATAGACAAACATTGATAATCCTACCTCCCAGGTCTTGGTCCATAGCCTATAGTTTAGACCCCTTCTGGTGGTCATCCAGGTTCATTTTTAAATATAGTGAGGTAGAGTGATGCCCCAGGATTGACCCCAATGTATTTATCACTGCATGAATTATATTTTTTTAAATAACAAAATCTTGAATTTAAAATCACAATGTGTATTCTTGAAATAAAGCACAGTTTATGAAAATCAGATAATTTAACTACATTAGCATAGTGTGCCAAGGTCTGTACTGTGTTTTATTTCTATTGTTAATCCACTATGTTTAAATGAAAATCAAACATGCCTGATTACATTGGTTTGAGATGGTTGGTTGACTTGGTGACATGGCTGTGCATTCTAACATTGTGAGACAACATTGTTTTGAAAGAAACTCCTTAATTTAATCACTGTAATGATGTTGACTTACATTGTGTTCATTCTTAAACCTTTTAGGCAATATGTCAGCTTCATAATAATCCCTTGAAATGTTTACTCTGGTGAAAAATATAAAAAAAACAGCGTCACTGAACAATGCAGTCCTGTTGTCAAAGAATAATGAGGAGTTTTCCAAAATTGAAAATAAAGCATGCATTGAATGACTCTGCTAAAAGTCAAAGTTCATTTCAATTTTAAAATTCAACCATGTTGTCAGTTATTGGAATTCAGAATACAAAAATAAATGATACAGCTTTGTTGCTTCATGTAATAACCACAGAGATAATCTACAGATAAGTTTGATCTGTAGATCTGTTTGATCTGTAGATGTAAATGCTGTAGAGTCTTAAAATATTTATTTTGGGTGTACAAATCCAAACCCTGTGGCTTAATCAGGTGGAAAATAAACACGAAATGAGATTGTGGATTTGATGATGAGAGATGTCTAATTACTGATGTGCATCTGGCTGGGCCGTGGATGAAGCTCCAGAAACTGATACCCTTAGCTCTTTTGAACTATTGTTTTGCTTCTAGGTTATTATTCTTGTAACCATTTTTTTCTTCCTCTGCTGCTTACAGCTGACTATTTTATAAACTGAATCGGATTCTGTTTTACACCCTGTAGCTATGGCACTTGTTCTACCAAATTATATATCGTCAGCCAATACCATGTTGATGCAGTCTCTATACCCGTTTGTGCATCTTAGGGTTTTCTGGGGCGAGGTTTCTGTTGTGTGGGAGGAGCACATATGTTTGGAACAGATGCAGAAATGCAAATTTGATGGTAATGATGTGGGAGTAATATCATTATCATCCTCCTTCATTACCTTAAGTCTCCACTTAAGATAATGAAAGAGAATTGAGGAAGCAAATTTACAGCATTGAGGAAGCAATCAGCCCAGCCTTGGTGGAGGTTTAACTACAGCATGCCAGCAATGTTGGGTATCAGAGAAGAGGGAAAGAGAGCACCTTGGCTCTAACACCTATGAAAAGGGTATATCATGGTTTCATAGTCATGAGGCTTAGGAACAGGCGTTTGGCCTACTGAGTCTGCACTGACCATCAAACACCCATTTACACTATGCCCACACTAATCTCATGTTATATTCTCCTCACATTCTCAACAACTCCCCCCAAATGTTCCAAGATGGGTGGAGATATGTCTGCATGGCTGTTTGGGGAAATATCCAGCAAGGCCATGGAAGGTCAGCACATTAAAGTATTTTTCTTCTGTCTTCCACTCATCTCCTGGCCACATTGTTCAGTTGTGAATGAACTGTGAGGTTGTGGCATGGCTGCAGAGGGGGAAGAGAGTGGCATTTGGGTGTGATTGGGGCTTGTGGGGGAAAGTTAATGATTGCTGTAGGAGAGAGGGGCACTGAATTTCACAGAGAGGGAGCATGCTTACTTGAAGGGCCAGTGGAGTAGACCTGCCATTAAAAAGTGTAGTTAAAGGCACAATCTCCAGAGCTAGTACCTCTTGCATCCATTTTATCAGCACTGGCAGCATGCATATGCCTGAAGAGTTGGGAACTATCTCTGTAGTTAATACATGAAGTAAAGAATATTTTTAGTGATATCACCCCATGACTCTCTCCTGCTCATTACAAGAAATAATAATACTTAAGGTCTAGATCCAATAGAAATAGATTTTTAAACAGAAGCAATGAACAATTGGTCAGGTTTATCACTACCCTCCCAAATTTTGTCAAAAGCTTCTCTTGATAGGTATTTCTCAGCTGGGTAGACATCAGATCTATTAAAATAATTACATAGAACATAGAACACTACAGCACAGTACAGGCCCTTTGGCCCACAATGTTGTGCCGACATTTTATCCTGCTCTAAGCTCTATCTAACCCTTCCCTCCCACATAGTCCTCCATTTTTCTATCATTCATGTGTCTATCTAAGAGTCTCTTAAATGTCCCTAAAGTATCTGCCACACAACCTCTGCCGGCAGTGCGTTCCACGCACCCACCACTCTCTGTGTAAAAAACTTACCCCTGACATCCCCCTTATACCTTCCTCCAATCACCTTAAAATTATGTCCCCTCGTGTTAGCCATTGTCACCCTGGGAAAAACTCTCTGACTGTCCACTTGATCTATGCCTCTTATCATCTTGTACACCTCTATCAAGTAACCTTTCATCCTCCTCTCCAAAGAGAAAAGCCCTAGCTCACTCAACCTATCCTCATAAGTCATGCTCTCCAATCCAGACAACATCCTGGTAAATCTCCTCTGCACCCTCTCGAAAACTTCCACATCCTTCCTATAACGAGACAACCAGAACTGAACACAATACTCCAAGTGTGGTCTGACCAGAGTTCTATACAGCTGCAACATCACCTCGCAGCTCTTGAACTCAATACCCCGACTAGTGAAGGCCAACACTCCATACGCCTTCTTAACAACCCTATCGACCTGCGTGGCAACCTTGAGGGATCTATGGACATGGACCCCAAGATCCCTCTGTTCCTCCACACTGCTAAGAGTCCTGCCATTAACCTTGTATTCTGCCTCTCAATTCGATCTCCCGAAGTGTATCGCTTCACACTTATCCGGGTTGAACTCCATCTGCCACTTCTCAGCCCAGCTCTGCATTCTATCAATATCCTGTTGTAATCTACAGCAACCTTCTACACTATCCACTACACCACCAACCTTTGTGTCATCTGCAAACTTACTAACCCACACTTCCACATACTCATCCAGGTCATTTATAAAAATCACAAAGAGCAGGGGTCCCAGAACAGATCCATCAAAACACCACTAGTCACTGACCTCCAGGCAGAATACGCTCCATCTACCACCACCCTCTGTCTTTTATGGGTGAGCCAATTCTGAATCCACACAGCTAAGTTTCCCTGGATCCCATGTCTCCTGACTTTCTGAAAAAGCCTTCCATGAGGAAACTTATCAAATGCCGTACTAAAATCCATGTACATCACATCCACTGCTCTACCTTCATCAATGTGCTTTGCCACATCCTCAAAGAATTCAATCAGGCTTGTGAGGCACGACCTGCCCTCACAAAGCCATGCCGACTGTCCCTAAAGAGCCTATGCTTCCCTAAATGCCCATAAAACCTGTCTCTAAGAATCTTCTCCAGTAATTTGCCCACCGCTGAAGTAAGACTCACTGGTCTGTAATTCCCAGGGTTATCCCTACTTCATTTCTTAAACAAAGAAACAACATTTGCCACCCTCCAATCATCTGGCACAACTCCCGTGGCTAGTGAGGATGCAAAGATCTTCACCAAAGGCACAACAATCTCTTCCCTAGCTTCCCGTAATAACCTTGGATATATCCTGTCTGGCCCCAGTGACTTATCTATCCTAATGTTTTTCAATAGTTCCAGCACATCCTGTTTCGTCACATCGACATGCCCTAGCATATCAGTCTGTCGTATGCCATCCTCACAAATGTCAAGGTCTCTCTATCTCTGGTGAATACTGAAGCAAAGTATTCATTAAGGACCTCTCCTACCTCTTCCAACTCCAGGCACATGTTTCCTCTTTTATCCCTGATCAGTCCTACCCTCACTATAGTCATTCTCTTATTCTTACATACATGTAGAACGCATATTACTTATGGGTGAGTTGAGGCCTTGTTAGGGTGAACATACTTTGGGCGTCTATCTGATGCACAGACTAAAGGGCAGAGCACAATCAGCACAATTATACTTCTTCTTCTCGGGCATTCCCTTGGGATTTAGAGTGAGATTAAGGCCAGCTCTGAGGAGTGGAAAATGTGTGTGCTTAAATGGATTGGACATCAGCTACCACATGGTATTGACAGAGTGAAGTTTTGTCCAATGGCAAGCAGGTTCGAGATGACTGGCTCAGGCCAAGCTCAGCTGCACAGACATTCTATGCACATACAGTATAGGTGAATTCTGACCACACACACACACACACACACACACACACACACACACACACACACACACACACACACATGCACGTGCGCATTAATGCATTTGTTAATCTTCCCATTTCCAAGGAGTGTAATCCTGGCCTTTGTAAATTCACTTTGTAATTTAATCTTTGAAATCCAGGGAATTACTTTGATAAACCTGACAGACTAGATTGATTGTGGAGTTGGGGTCTAAACACAACAAACTGGGAGGATGAAGCACACATGTTGGAAGGCTGTACATGTTTTAGTGACGGTAGCCTGGAAATGCTGATAATGGCTGTGAGAGCTTCACAGAGATAAGGTCCCTTGCTGTGGTGAGGAAGAAGCCTGAAAATAGAAAAAAGAAAGCTTGGCTGCAGGAGATCGTTGAAGTCAGCAGAATGAGTGTGGTAGCATGTTCATGGAATCAGTGTTGATGAGAAGGATTGGGTAAGTGAACCACGCAACAATGAGGTCAACTTAGGAGTAAGGTACACCACTGTTATATCATGGCCTGCCTCCTTCTTCTCTCATCCTTTTCCTTGGAACTACTTAACAATGTTCTGCAATGTGTATCCCTTTTTCCCTGCCTGCCAAGACCTTGCTATTGCACTATGTTGTGCACTTCTTCAGCATGCCTGGCTATCATGCAGCTTTTATCTTATATTTCCTGGGCCTCATTGAATGGGTTGCTCGTGAATGTTATCAGAAAATTGTCTTGTCTTTAAGCAGGTACCAGAGACTCTGCTTTAAGATGCATAGGAATCAGGGAGGGTGGACTGTTGCAAATGAAAAGCATCTTGGGAGCTGCCTGGGTGTCTCTCACACACTTACATAAATATCTTTCAGTGGTTACATTGCCAGTTGCACATTCATGACATGGATGCCCTTTCATTGATAAACCTTTTGGGTGATCTGAGGGAGCTTTAATTGCTGCATGTATCCATTAAATCACTTCCTCTACTTGTGAAAAGACACTCTTAGCCACAAATCTGAGTGCTTATTCATTAAGTCTAGCACCATACCAGGAATCAGTGATCTAATTAGTGGCTCTGGAAATCAGGGCATCACCTACTTCCGTGATTCAATTATAGTCTGTCGACTGTGGGATCCTGCAGATGTCTCTGGTATAGCCCTGGCGAAGAAGTTGAAGGCAGAAATGACTTTGATAGCTGTTAGTCAAATGTGACAACCAGGACCACTTGGCAACAAATCATATCCCAGCCAGTGGCAAATATCTGCTAATGTCTGACAGGAGATGCAGAGTCACCTCAGATGCTGGTGTCACTACACACCTAGGTAGATTACTTTCTCCCTGGGTGGTACATACAGTTTCCTGCAAGCTGCATCTCTCCTTTGAGTTCCACCCTCCTGTCACCCATGAGATCTGCATTTCCTGCTTCTAGGTTTGCTGTTCCTCCTGCTGTAACAAATTCACTGTAACAAAGTGTACCTGGCATTCAAGCTGATCTGCAAAGTGTAATGCCTGTGAACAAAACTTTCACACAAGAAGACTGGAAAATAACTGGGAAGCTTCACAACATATTGGCATATTTCCCTTTGGATTCTTGTCTTGATTTCACTGACAAGTTCGAAGAAACCCAAGAAACCTTTGCTTTGGTAAGACTGCATCTGAAACATTGTGTACATGATCTGCTGTTACTTCCCAAAGAAATATATACTTGGTGGCAGAAGGAATACAGCGAAGATTCATCAGTTTGATTCCTGTGATGGTAAGTTTCTCTTTTGAGGAATGAGTAATCAGACTGGGCAAATGCTCCATGAATTTAAAGGAATGAGATGTGTTTTCACTGAAAATACAAGATTCTTACAGGCTTTGACAGAGTAGATGCGGTGTTGATATTTCCCCCGCTCACTTGTCTAGAACTTGAAGTCACCATTTTTAAATAAGGGTTGGCCATTCATGACCGAGATTAGAAGAAATTTCTTCACCCAGAGGATGAGCCTTTGGAATTCCCTACCCAAGGTGGGTATAGAGGCTCTATTGCTGAGTATATTCAAGGCAGATACTGATGAAATCAGAGCATGGGTAGGTATATTGGACTGGGATATTATAACTGTTACAGAAACATGGTCGAGGGATGGAGTCATAGAGTCATAGAGCAATACAGCATGGATACAGGCCCTTCTGCCCAACTAGTCCATGCCAACCATTGTGCCCTCCCAATTTCCTGAGTTTGACCCATATCCTTCTAAGACCCCCACCCCCATGTACCTATCCAAGTGTTCCTTAAATGGCACCATTATACCTGCCTCAACCATTTCCTCTGGCAGCTCATTCCACATATACACCACCTTCAAAAGTGGTGAGTATGTGGAAGAGCTGCCCCTCAGGTCCTTTTTAAATTTCTCCCCTCTCACTCTAAACATGCCCCCTAGTTTTGGACTCCCCTACCCAGGGGAAAAGACTGTTACCATCCACCTTATCTATGCCTCTCATAATTTCAAACATTTCTATATGGTTGACCCTCATTAGAACATAAAACGTAGAACAATTACAGCACAATTCAGGCCCTTCAGCCCACAAAGCTGTGCCGAACATGTCCCTACCCTAGAAATTACTAGGCTTACCCATCGCCCTCTATTTTACTCAGCTCCATATACCTATCTAACAGTCTCTTGAAAGACCCTATCGTATCAGCCTCCACCACCATTTCCGGCAGCCCATTCCACGCACTCACCACTCTCTGAGTAAAAAACTTACCCCTGACATTTCTTCCATATCTACTCCCCAGCACCTTAAACCTATGTCCTCTTGGCCACCAATTCAGCCCTGGGGAAAAGCCTCTGACTATCTACCCTATCAATACCTCTCATCATCTTATACACCTCTATCAGTTTGCCCCTCATCCTCCGTCTCTCCAGGGAGGAAAGGCTGAGTTCCCTCAACCTGCTTTCATAAGGCACACTCCGCATTCCAGGCAGCATCCTTGTAAATCTCCTCTGCACCCTCTCTATGGCTTCCACATCTTTCCTGTAGTGAGGCGACCAGAACTGAGCACAATACTCCAAGTGGGATCTGACCAGGGACCTATATAGCTGCAACAATACCTCTCGGCTCCTAAATTCAATTCCCCGATTGATGAAGAACAATACACCATATGCATTCTTAACCACAGAGTCAACCTGCGCAGCTGCTTTGAGCGTCCTATGGACTTGGACCCCAAGATCCCTCTGATCCCCCATACTGCCAAGAGTCCTACCATTAATACTATATTCCGCCAACATATTTGACCTACCAAAATGAACCACTTCACACTTATCTGGGTTGAACTGCATCTGCCACTTCTCAGCCCAACTCTGCATCCTATCTATGTCCCTCTGTAACCTCTGACAGCCCTCCAAACTATCCACAACACACCAACCTTCGTGTCATCCGCAAACTTACTAACCCACCCCTCCACTTCCTCATCCAGGTCATTTATAAAAATCACAAAGAGTAAGGGTCCCAGTACAGATCCCTGAGGTACACCACTGGTCACCGACCTCCACTCAGAATACGACCCTTCAACAACCACTCTTTGCCTTCTGTGGGCCAGCCAGTTCTGGATCCACACTGCAATGTCCCCTTGGATCCCATGTCTCCTCACCTTCTCCATAAGCCTTGCATGGGGTATCTTATCAAATGCCTTGCTGAAATCCATATACACTACATCTACTACTCTCCCTTCATCGATGTGTTTAGTCACATCCTCAAAAAATTCAATCAGGCTCATTAGGCAGGACCTGCCCTTAACAAAGCCATTTTGACTATTCCTAATCATATTATACCTCTCCAAATGTTCATAAATCCTGCCTCTCAGGATCTTCTCCATCAGCTTACCAACCACTGGGGTAAGACTCACCAGTCTATAATTTCCTAGGCTATTCCTACTCCCCTTCTTGAATAAGGGAACAACATCTGCAATGCTCCAATCTTCTGGAACCTCTCCCGTCTCCATGGACGACACAAAGATCATTGTCAGAGGTTCCGCAATCTCCTCCTTCACCTCCCACAGCAACCTGGGGTACATTTCATCTGGTCCCGGAGACTTATCTAACTTAATGCTTTCCAAAAGTTTCAGCACCATCTCTTTTCTAATATCTAAATGCTCAAGCTTTTCAGGCCACTGCAAGTCCCCACTACAATCCCCCAGATCTTTTTTCCGTGGTGAATACTGACTTAAAGTATTCATTAAGTACCTCTGTTATTTCTTCCAGATCCATACACACTTTCCCACTGCTGCATTTGATAGGCCCTATCCTTTTGCATTTCATCCTCTTACTCTTCACATACTTGTAAAATGCCTTGGGGTTCTCCTTAATCCTGCCCACTAAGGCCTTCTCATGCCCGCTCTCCTAATCTCTTTCTTAAGTTCCTTCCTTTTAGCCTTGTACTCCTCCAGATCTCTAACATTACCTAGCTCTCTGTACCTTTTGCATGCTTTTCTTTTCCTTTTGACTAGATTTATTATAGCCTTTGTACATCACAGTTCCTGTATCCTATCATGACTCCCCTGTCTCATCGTACTTTTCCCAGAGAACATCTGTTCCTACGTTTTCAAGGAATAAAGACCTAGCCTGGCCAACCTCTCCCTATAACTCAGCCCCTCTAGTCCTGGCAACCTCCTCATAAATCTTTTCTGCACCCTTTCCAGTTTAACCACGATTTTTTTGTTATAGAGTGACCAAAACTGTACACAGTACTTTAAGCGTGGCCTCACCAATGACTTATACAACTGCAACATGATGTCCCAACTCCTATACTCAATGCCCAGGATCGGGATGGGCAGGACTGTCAGCTCAATGTTCTGGGGTCCAGGTGTTTCAGGTGTGATAGAGGTAGAGGTCAGAGAGGAGGGGGAGTTACATTTTTGATTAGGGAGAACATCATAGCAGTAGTTAGGGAGTATATTCTTGGGGGATTGTCGGGAAAGGCTATGTGACTAGAACTCAGAAATAAGAAAGGAGTGATCACTTTGATGGGAATTAGAGGAGCAAATATGTAGAAAGTAGCTACAAAGATGATATGGCTGTAATACTAGATGATTCCAATTTCCTTCATATTGACTTGGAGAGCCATAGTGCAGAGGGCTTGGATGGCATGGAGTTTGTTAAATGTGTCCAGGAAAGTTTTCTCAGACAATATGTAGATGGCTCTACAAGAGAGAGGGCAACACTGGACATCCTATTGGGAACTGAGGCAGGGCACATGATAGAGATGCCAGTGAGGGAACTCTCCCCTCCTCCCCTACGCCTGCCTATCACTATCTCTTACCTGCATCTACCTATCACCACCTTGTGCCCACCCTGCCTCCCCCCTTTCGTCCACATATCACTGCTCTGCTTTTCCCTTCCAAATATTGGCCTCCCCCTTTTCCTATCTTCAGTCCTGAAGGGTCCTGACCCAAAACATTGACCTCCTGCTTTTCTCCATGGATGCTGCCTGGCCTGCTGAGTTCCTCCAGCATCATAGTGTTTTTATTCTAGATTCCAGCATCTGCAGTCCTTTGTTTCTCTAGGGAGAACCTTGGGACCAGTGACCATAATTCTATTAGTTTTAAAATAGTTATGGAAATAGTTTTAAAATAGTTAAAGTTCTAAATTCGGACAAGGCGAATGTTGAAGGCATTAGACAGGAACTTGCAAAGGTTGATTGCGAGAGACTGTTTGCAGGTAGAGGGATGTCTAGCAAGTGGGAGGTTTTTGAACGTGAGATAGGGAGAGTTCAGAACCAGCATATCCCTGTTAGAGTGAAGCGTAAGGCTGGCAAGATTGGGGAACCCTGCTTCATGAGGGATATTGAAGATCTGATGAGGAAAAAGGAGGAGGCATATGTCAGGTATAGACAGTGGAGATCAAGTGAATCCCTTGAGCAGTATAAGGGATGCAGTAGTACACTGAAGAAGGAATCTAGGAAAGAAAAAAAAGGACATGAGATAGCTTTGGCAGATAAGGTAGAGGAGAATCCTATGAGATTCTTTTTGTATATTAAGAGCAAAAAGGCAAATAGGGAAAGAATATGTCCCCCCAGAATTTAGTAAGACCACACTTACAGTATTGTGTGCATTTCTGGTTGCCTAGTTATAAGAAGAATGGCATTAAACTGGAAGGAGTGGAGTAAAGATTCACAAGAATGTCACTGTGTCTGGAGGGCATGAGTTATAGCAAGAAACTGGAAAGGCTGGAGCTTTGTTCCCTGAAGCGTAGGAGGCTGAGGGGTGACAATACAGAGGTATATAAAGTCATGAGGGGCACGGATGAGGTGAATGGTCACAGTTTCTTTCCCAGGGTAGGGGAGTCTAAAACTAGAGGTCACGTTTACAGTGAGAGGGAGAAGTTTAAAGGGGAGCTGAGGGGCAACTTTTTCACACAGAGGGCGGTGAATATGTGGAGTGAGCTTCCAGAGGAAGTGGTAGAGCCGAGTACAATTACAACATTTAAAAGACATTTGTACAGGTACATAGATAAGAAAGGTTTCGAGGGATATGGGCCAAATGCAGACAAATGAGACAGCTCAGGTAGGCAGCTTGGTTGGCTTGGATAGTTGGGCTGCACTGCCTATTTCCATGGTGTATAACTCTATGACTCTATGATAGGTTTTTAGACATTAACGTATTAAGCAGTATGGGGTTAGAGATGAAAGAATAGCCATGAATAGGAACTCAGGCACAGGGGTTGTTATTTCTTACATTTTTCTTAGGTTATGGACTGACAATTAAATTGGAAAAGCCATGTTAATATAGTTTAGTTTGAAGTATTATCATATTAAAAATGATAACCCTGAGAAGGGTGTATGCACACAGTCTTAAGCCCTAGAGTTAAAAGTGGAAGTAATTGGATTGAAGCTGATTTCCTAGCATTTTGTCTTAACTCTTCATTTTACTCCTAAATCCATGTGCAGCTGGTCTTTAAAGATCTGTGTGTTCAAAACAGAATTGTAAGGGATTTTAGATACACATGAGAGTTCATCAATATAAAAGGCATGGGAGGCCATGATGAATTTCATCATCCAGATAAAATTCAGCAGGGCCGATGGGGTTCTTCAGCAGTTCTTCAGACTTTTCCAAGCTCAAAGCAGTCCCCCACTACCTTTCTTTTTCATCTCCATGTTACTTTCCAAGTCAAAGGTACTGGAGCTTGAAGATCTTGCAACGGTGCTGCGATTTAGCTGTGCAACATTTCAAAGGTTATTGTAGTCTGCTGCATAAATGTGAAAAGGGATTATCATGGAAAGAGTAAAAGCAAAGATTCTGCCCCAAACTTCTTTAGAAAAAAAATTGTTTAGATATGAAGATCTAAACTATTGTAGAATCTTGAGAAAAGCTCTGATCAATAGAATTTACAGTTGTGTTTTTCAGAAAAACCGTGAATGATAAAATAAACCTACCGTGATAACTACCATTTTCTGCTCTCTCCATTTGCCATGCTTTCATTGTTTTCTCTGGAACATTGGATGCTGGGTGGTGAGGGTGGGGTGTGGTGGGAGTTTGGATTTAAAATTATGAGAGGCATAGATAGGGAGTTTTTTTCCCAGAGTGGAAATGTCAAATACTAGAGGTCATAGGTTTAAGGTAGAGGTTTAAATGAGATTTGCTAGGTGAATTTTTACACAGAGAGTGGTAGGTGCCTGGAATGCACTGCAAGGGGAGGTGGTGAAGCAGCAACATTTGAGAGGGCATTTAGACAGACAGGGAATAGACAGATACAGATCACATACAGGCTGATGGGATTAGTTAGACTTGTACCGTAGTTGCCACAGGCATGGTGGGCTAAAGGTCCTGATCTTATGTTGTACTGTTCTATATTCTATGTTTATGATCTATTATCTTTAATGATATAAAATTTGCCTTGAAAAAAAGTTGTCTTCAAAAGAAAAGTAAGTCAGCATGAACATAGTAACAGGCCATCCTGAATGTCATAGATCCATGAAGTTTGGAACAGGGACCTTTGGCACACCAAGTTCACACTGACCATTAAGTACCCACTTATACCCATCTCATTTTATTCTCCACCCCCCATTCCATAACTCACCTCGGATTCTACCACACACCTACATGCTAGGGGCAATTTACAGGGACTAAATAAACTGCACATAAATTAGCTGCACATCCTTGAGACATGGGAGGAAACTGGAACACCTGCAGGAAACCCATGTGGTTGTATGAAAAATGCACAAACTCCACAATCTATTACTCCAGACAGACAGCATCCGAGGTCAGGATTGAACCCAGGTTGGTGGAGCTTTGAGGTAGCAGCTCTACTGGCTGTTCTACTTTGCTGCAAATGACCGTGGATTATCCAGCTGCAATGAGTTGATGATTGAAACCTTTGGAACAACTTGGAACAGACCGTCCCAGGGTAATCTGTTTCTTACAGATGACCATGAGTCAATTTTGTCCGTAAGTCAGAAAATACACAAAAATCACTCAATATGGTAACCATACCTCCACAGTATTGTAATGAATGGCATCAAAAGTGTGTAAGACTGATAAGAAACAATTACTAAAAGTGGGGAGAGAGAGAAAACTAGTTCTGCCATTCGTAGGAATGAATGGATGTATGCATGGCAGATTTTTGAATTTAATACTTTTATGGGAACTCATTTGTATACAGGGGTGTCCATAAGTCAGGCGTTCATAACTGTCTGTAAGCCTAAGCATTCCATTATAGCAGCAGCTTAAGGTATTCTTATTTCTGCCGTTCTGAAGGAGAGGTATTCATGAACTGCAATGAAAGAGCTGCAAGTTGGTTTACAGGCATGGCATTGGCCAGTGGTTTGCATTATATTATTCTGTAATCTTCCATTGCCAGAATGCCTTGAAGTGAACTATTTTCCCTTGCAAATTGTGAATTATTTGGACAGGCCAACCTTTCTTTTCAGTTTCATTTGTAAGTGAGTTGCAGATTAACATCTTCAGCAACTCAGGATGAATTGATTTATTTATTGCTGGATTTGAAAGTATTAATGACATCACTGAGCATCTTACTTTATTCTTGTTTGGTAGTTCCAGTAAAAGAGCAGTAAGTCCTTGTACTTGAGACATAGGTAGTCCTTGTACTTGAGACATAGGTTTGAATCTCATGTTTAACTTGCTTTTAAATTGGATTATCTTCAGGCATTAAGTTTCTTTCAAATTAATAAATAATCACAGAGGAATATAATGTATGGTCTTCCATCTGCAGGAATCAGATTCAAATCCAAATGAAGATAATGGGACATACGTTTGATGACTCTGATGATCTCAGAAGATGAATATGCATGTGAAAGATTATTCAGCATTTTAGCTCATTTATTAACAAATATGACTTATGTCAGTTAAATAAGATTAACCAAGAGTAACATGGCCTGTCTACAAAGACATTATACAGTGATTTTTATTGTGTTGTGAGACTAATGTTGAATTAAAGAAAGATACATTAATGGTTAGTCTAGAAAATTACCATGATTGATAATAAAGCGGTTGATAATATCTGCCTGACCTTAGTATAATGTTAGTCTCTCTCTGCCTTTTAGAATATTGGAGAAACATGCAAGAGAACAGATACTGCTGCTGAGGATTAAAGGTGAGGATTTTAGGAGGACACTGTACAGAAGGTTGGTGGCTGTGAACACAAGAAAAGGTTTGGTGCATTGGCAGATCTCCTGAATATTTTCAATGTCAAGGAGCATGGAGAAAACCAGCAGCAAACTTAACAGGACTTTGCGCACAGCTTGAAGTCCAACCTTTCCAGAGATGCTCTGTGAAAGTCAAACGTAGCATTATGTTAGGAATGTAAAGAATACAAGGATAAACTGGCCATTTGGCCCCTCGTACCTACACTGCCATCCAATAAGACCAAGGTTATTCTTTCACAGCCCACCTTCTTGTATTAGCAAGTTATATTCCTTGATTATCTTAAGATACAAACATTGTTTGATCTCTCTCTTAAAGATACTCGGTCACTGAGCCTTCACAGCCGTCTTGGGTAGAGATTTCCAAAGTTCACTACTACCTGGATGAAGAAATTTCTTCTCACCGCAGTGCTGAATGGCTGGCCACTTATTGTAAAACTGTGATTCCTGAGTGACTTCTGGTTCTAGACAGCCCAGCCATGGGAAGCATCTGCTTCCGTCCTTTCATGCCTAAGTAACATTACAATGCTGCTTCACAAATAGTTTTATTTTGAAATTTGTTTCAAATGATGCTTGACATGCAACTTCCATAAGCTAGTGTTGCTTTTGACAAATTTCTTGTCTGGCTTAACACAAGGAAGGATATCAGGAGTACATGACAATGAGCAAAAAAGAAATGGAACCTTCATTTACATAGATGTGGTGTCATGACGGCAACCTTTCCCTCAATGTCAGCAAAACAAAAGAGCTGGTCATTGACTTCAGGAAGGGGAGCGGTGTACATGCTGAGGTCGAGCGGGTTAAGAGTTTCAAGCTCCTAGGAGTGAACATCACCAATAGCCTGTCCTGGTCCAACCACATTGACACCACGACCAAGAAAGCTCACCAGCGTTTCTACTTCCTCAGGAGGCTAAAGAGATTTAGCATGTCCCCTTTGACCCTGACCAAGTTTTATTGATGCACAATAGAAAGCATCCTATCCAGATGCATCATGGCTTGGTACAGCAACTGCTCTGCCCATGACCACAAGAAACTACAGGGAGTTGTGGACAGCACATCACGGAAACCAGCCTCCCCTCTATGGACTCTGTCTACACTTCTCGCTGCCTAGGTAAAACGGCAAGCATAATTAAGGATCCTACCCACCCTGACCACACTCTTTTCTCCCCCCTCCCATCGGGCAGAAGATACAAAAGCCTGAAAGCACGTACCACCAGGTTCAAGGACAGCTTCTATCTTGCTATAAGACAATTGAATGGTTTCCTTGTACGATAAGATGGACTCTTGACCTCACAATCGACCTCATTATGACCTTGCACCTTACTGTTTACCTGCACTGCACTTTCTCTGTAACTGTAACACTTTATTCTGCATTCAATTACTGTTGTTACCTTGTACTACCTCAATGCACTGTTGTAATGAATTGATCTGTATGAACGGTATGCAAGACAAGTTTTTTACTGTACCTTGGTACATGTGACAATAATAAACCAATTTAAGAATTTGCCATAGTGTCAGTCAATGTTGAAAAATTACCTAATGTGTGTCACAGAAGTTTGATCAGAATAAATGGATGTCATATCATTGAATAAACACATTAGGCATAAGCATAACTAAGAGGAGGGCTTGACAGAGGCTTTTAACAGAAGAATAGGAAGTAAAAGAGTTGAGGGGAAATTCCATGGTGCACTTACAAGGTTTCATTACTAATTATGACACAGAAGGAGACCATTTGCCTATTGGATCGATCTATGCTGGGTCCCAGCAAAGCAATCCCATTTCCCCTTTCTCTCTATAGCTCTGCAACAGCATTAAGTAGAACCTGTGGAGAGTAGATTGGGATCAGCTGTTACTGGGTAAGTACATATCTGACATGTGGGAGTTGTTTAAAGACCAGCTGGTCAAAATTCAGGACCAACATGTTTTTGTGAGGAAGAAAGACAAGGATAGCGAGGTTCGGGAAACTTGGATAAGGAGCGATGTTGCAAATTTGGTCAAAAAGGAAAAGAAAGCATATGTAAGGTTTAGGAAACTGAAATCAGATAGGACCTTCATGGAATATAAAGGAAGCAGGAGAGAACTTAAACAGGGAATGAGGAGGACTAAAAGGGACCATGAAATGTCTTTGATGAGTAGGATTAGAGAGAATCACAAGGTATTTTATTCATGAATTAAAAACAAAAGGGTAACTAGGGAGAGGGTAGGACCACTCAAGAACAAAGAAGGAAATTTATGCCTGGAGCCAGAGAAAGTGGCACAAATATGTCATCCAAAATGTGATGTACCCATCAGTATTCACCAAGGAGAAGGACATGGAGTACAGTGAGATCAGCGAGTGATATGCAGATATTCTAGATCATGTTGATATCAAGGAGAAAGTGTTGGGGCTTTTGAAGAACATTAGAGTGGATGTCTCCAGGGCCTGATGGGATCTATCTCAGGTTACTGATAGAGGCAAAAGAGGAGATTGTTGGGGGTCTTGACAGAGATCTTTGTATTCTCTTTAGCACAGGTGAGATCCCAGTGGACTGGAGAATGCCTAGTGTTGTTCCTCTGTTTAAGAAAAGCAGTAGAGACAAATACAGAAATTATAGGCCTATGAGCCTTACCACAGTGGTAGGGAAATTATTGGAGAGGATTCTCTGGGATAGATCTACTCGCATCTGGAAAACCATAGACTTATTAGGGATAGTCGGCATGGATTTGTGCAGGGGAGGTCATGTCTTACAAACTTGATTGAGTTTTTTGAGGAGGTGACAAAGATGATTGATGAGGGCAGGGCAGTGTATGTTGTCTACATGGAAACTTGGTCGACTAGATTCAAAATTGCTGGCCATAGAAGACAGAGGGTAGTGTGGAGGAGTGTTATTCTGACTGGAGTTTTGTGACGCAAGGAGCAGTACTGGGACCTCTGTTGTTTATGATATATATATATATATATATATATATATAAGTGGGCTGACCAGTGGATGGTGAGGAAGGTTGTCAAAGGACTTGGTCCTTGGAAATGTGGGCGGAGAAATTGCAGATAGAGTTTACTCTGGGCAAGTGCAAGGTGTTGAACTTTGGGAGGTCAAATATAAAGTGAAAATGTACAATAAATGGCAGAACCCTTTGGGTATTGACCTGAAGTGTTGACAATTTCTTTCTCCCCACAGATGCTTCTTGACCCATTGAGTTCCTCTAGCTGATTGTGCACGTTAGTGTAGCGGTTAGCATAACGTTATTACAGCACTAGCGACCTGGGTTCAATTCCACCCACTGTCTGTAAGGAGTTTGTACGTTCTCCCCGCGTTTCCGTGGGTTTCCTCTGGGTGCTCCAGTTTCCTCCCACATTCCAAAGATGTACGGGTTAGGAAGTTGTGGGCATGCTATATTGGCACTGGAAGCATGGCGACACTTGCGGGCTGCACCCGAACGCTACGCAAAAAGCTGCACTTCACTGTGTGTTTTGATGTACGTGTGACTAATAAAGATATCCTGTCTTATCTTATCTTAGATACCAGCATCTGTGGTCTTTTGAGCCCACCTTCGGAGGATTGATGTACAGAGGGATCTTGGGGTGTGTCCATAGCTCCCTGAAAATGGCAACACAAGTAGATAGAGTGTTAAAGAAGGTGGACAGCATGCTTGCCTTTATTGGTCAGGATGCTGAGAATATAAGTCGGGAAGTCATGCTGCAGCTGCATAAAACTTTTGCAGTTTTGCGGGCCACATTTGGAGTATTGTGTGCGGTTCTGGTTGCTGCATAACAGGAAGGATGTGGGTGAGGGTGCAGAAGGGGTTCACTGGAATGTTTCCTGGATTAGAGAGTATTTGCTATAAGGAAAGGTTGGACAAACTTTTCTCCAGAGTGTCAGAGACTGAGAGGCGACCTGATAGAAAATTATGAGAGGCATAGCTAGGGTAGATAGGCAGTGTCTTTCTCCCAGGGTAGAAATGTCAAATACTAGAGATCATAGGTTTAAAGTGAGAGAGGGGAAGTTTAAATGAGATTTGCGAGGCGAGTTTTTACACAGTGAGTGGTGGATGCCTGGAACATGCTGCCAGAGGAAGTGGTAGAAGCAGGTACGATATCAACATTTAAGGGGCATTTCGAGAAGCACGCGAACAGGAAGAGAATGAGGGATTTAGACCATGTGCAGCCATATGGGATTAGTTTGGATTGGCATCATGGTCAACACTGATATTGTGGACTGAAGGGCCTGTTCCTGTGCTGTACTGTTCCATTTTCTATGTTCTATGTTCTAACCTATTCTCTCTGATATGCCCATCAACTCCCTTTTGATTCTTTTGACACTTACCTGTTTCAGAGCAATGTATAGTAGACAATTAATCTACCGTCACTACTTTCAGATGTGGGAGGAAACTGGAGCACCCAGCGGAAATACATATGTTCACGGGGGGAATATGCAAGCACCCCACAGACAGCATCCAGTGTGCAGGGTTGAGGTGGGGGGGGGTGGGGGGAAGTGGTGGGGGAAAGTGGTGTGAGAGAATAGCAGTAAATGATAATTAAACATAAGAATGAGAATCTTAAAACTGAAGTATTAGGTGGTAAGGCACCAGTGTAGTTCAGAGAGTACACAAATGGTGAAAGATTTCGACATGTAAAGGATAGCGGGGCGGACAGCAAAGTTTAAATGAATTGGAGTTCTTTGAGGGTGGAGGCTCGTTATGCAAATCTTGGAACTATATCAGGAAAAATATATTTTCTGATTACCCAATACATGATTTTTTATCATAACTGCAGATTTAATAAAAATGACAAAGATTTACAATAAATTTGAAGGTATTTCTATGAAGATTTTTGACCTCCTTATGAATTACCTGTCTTATTACGCCATATAACATCTAAGATGAGCTTGGATAACATATTGGTGACAGGAGAGACTGCAGATGTCGGATGAGATATGAGAGACTGCAGATGCTGGACTGCTGAGTCTAGATGAAGGGTCTCAATTCGAAACATCAACTGTCCATTTTACTCCACAGATGCTGCCTGACCTGCTGAGTTCCTTCAGCAGCTTGTGTTTTGGATGATATATATGTGCCATCACAAAGGCTTCCTTCTCCCATATCTATAAAGTCACATGGCTCCATCCAGCGCTTCAGCTCTGCTAAATCATCATTGGCCTTTGTTACCTCAGGATGCAATTAAATCAACACTTTCCTAGCTGTCCCTTTATAAACAAACTCATCCAAAAGTCTATGTCTGTATCCAAACCTACACTCATAAGCTTGCCGATCTACATTGACCCAACTTATAAATTCTCATCCTTATTTTCAAATCCTTCAACTACCCTCCCCTTCTCTATCTCTGTAACTTCTTTTACCCTATAATCCACCAAGATTTTTCCCACACATCAACTCTCTTCCTTTACACACTCATTAAAATTTATATCATTTTGCTTTTGCTCATCTGACATAATATCTCCATACATGACTCTTGTCACATTTTGTTTGATAATTCTCCCAACTGCCTTGGGTGAATTTGCTCTATTAAATACATCATGTGAATGCAAGCTCTTGCTTGTACCCATATTCCTGCAATTAGCTCACCCCAGGTTCATGTGGAAAAGCTGTGTCATCAGTGAGAAAGTTACTAAGTTCAGCGTGGAAATTAAATCAATATTTTCAAAGAATGGAACTATTACATCAGCTTAAAATCTCAGAACTGTCATTGACCTTGAAAACCAGCAGTTTCACGATGAGCACTCTGCACCACTTGCATAGACTAGCAAAATAAGGGCTAGAATATAATGAACACTGAAAGAATTGTGATCTTATGCAACTTCAATGCCCAGTAGTAATGGTTTATGTTCATCTCATGACAGAAGGCTCTTCTAGCTATACTGATTTCTTCCAGTACCAAATCTGACTGCCACAAGATATGCTTCCCTTAATACATAGTAATTGTGCTGTGCAATACATTGATAAGACTTTTGTTTACATTTGGATTGTTCCTTGAATTTGATTAGTCCAGTGCCATGCTTCACATACACTTATTTTGTATATATTCAATATATAGTAATGAGTTTGAATTAGATTTTAAAGTATCAGTGTTTTGGGATCTTCAGACTTGAACACAGACAAAGTTGTTTCAACACTTAGTTTTCCTTTCTAAATAAAGCTGACTTTCACTGTTGATAAAGTCAGTTCTGTCTATACAGTTATCAATGATATTAAGAAAATGGGTGTTATATTTTCACTGCCTCATTTAAATTAGACTTATGCTCACAGCAACAAGATTTACTGGTTTCCTCTCTTTTTCTTATTTTGCATTGTTCATTATTATACTCATTGGCCTATCTTGAGGTCTTGAAATACCTTCAGTGACTTCCATGTGTGAGGTACTGGAAAACTCACTGACCTTGTCCATTGTACAGGTGGCGTTGCTGACCAAGCTGGAATGCTATTCACTTATTTACAAATTACTTATTACAAAATGAACTTAATCCTGCATCGCTCTCAGTGCTTGCTATTCATGTACACATCTGGCTGAATGTCATAAGTGGTCTATTTGTCATTCACTTGAGTATAACATGTCACTCAAGTAATGTGAAGTTAATTTGACTTGAGATTGCCTTTGAATTAGCTACTTTTCTGACAGAAATAAATATGGATTTCTGTTTCATAAATGGCATGTGAATAACAAGTTGTACCTGGGCAGTTAAAAAGTATTTAAAATATGTAGATTATCTCCAAGCCCACTTCATGTTTTCTAATTGTGAAAATATGGTACTTCCTCAGAAATATCTTAGCAAAGGAATAAGTCAAAATTCTAATCTTTTCATCAGAATAAATACTAGTTTTACAAGCCAATCATTTAAAAATCCTCTACTCATTTCAATATCAACATAAGATAAGCAGTTTACACAGATGATTAATTGGATTAAAAAATAAGCATAAAAAATCCTCCGACTTCGTTTTCAAAGAATCTGTTGTCACCTTAAATTGACTATAAATAATTCAAGTTCAACTTGTTTAAATTTACAAATACAGTTAAAGAGAAAATTGGAACACGTTACACATGTACGAGTGTGCAAGAAATAAAAATTCTTCATAATGTTCTACAGTTTGTGCTGAATTCTGTGCATTTTCATCCAAAACATGCAGTCCAAATTTACTTCCTCCTTAATACAAACACAAATGCTGGCTGCACTCATCAGGCCAAGCAGCAAATTTGGAGAGAGAAATGTTAACTCGGTTTCTTGCTTCTCAGATGCTGCTTCACCTGTAGCACATTTCATTTTTTATTTCAGATTTCCTGAATCCACAGAACTTTGCTTGCTCCTTAGTTCAATATTTAAATTATAATCATACATTTTTTAAATTAAAATTATAAATGGAATTGGATTTGGTTTATTATTATCACGTGTACGAAGGTAGAGCGAAGAACTTATCTTGCATACTGTTCATACAGATCAATTCATTACACAGTGCATTAAGGTAGTACAAGGTAAAACAATATCAGAATGCAGAATAAAGTGTAACAGCTACAGAGCAGTACAGGTAGACAATAAGGTGCAAGGTTATAATGAGGTAGATTGTGAGGTCAAGAGTCCATCTTATTGTACAAGGAATTGTTCAATAGTCTTATAACAGTGGGATAGAAGCTGTCCTTGAGCCTGGTGGTACATGCTTTCAGGCTTTTGTATCTTCTGCCCGATGGGAGAGGGGAGAAAAGAGAATGTCTGGGGTGGGTGGGGTCTTTGATTATGCTGGCTGCTTTACCGAGGCAGCGAGAAGTATAGACAGAGTCCATGGAAGGGAGGCTGGTTTCCATAATGTGCTGAGCTGTGTCCACAACTCTCTGCAGTTTCTTGTGATCACAGACAGAGCAGTTGTCATACTACACTGTGATGCATCCAGATAGGAAGCTTTCTAAGGTGTATCAATAAAAATTGGCGAGGGATAAAAACTGGTGAAGCTAATAAATTAGCATACTCTGAAGTCTGATAATTTTGATTTTTTTTGACTAATCAGTACCTTGAAGGTAATTTTTCCATTGTGTGTACATACTTTTATATTGGATAAGCAGTTTATTAGTGATATAGTGGGGTACAAGGCAATTCAATATAAGTCAAATATAAATATATTTATATATTTATTAATATTGGAAATGATCCAAATATATATTGACAAAATATATATGTTATAGCAAGAGCATTGTTAATATTCTCTTTGTTCCTGTTTGGTTACTCAGATTAGCTCCTTAGATCTTATTCCATTCCTTTCATTGAAGTGTCTACTTCCAGATCAGTGAACACTAAATACAAATCATGAGTTAAAAATAACTATCATGGAGATGCTGTATGTGAAAATTTGAAAAATGGTTACCAGAAGGGATTCTATAACCTGTTGTCATGTGATGTGATCTGGCCCTGTGTGAGAATTTTGCAATGGTGATCTTAATGCCAAACTCTCATGTATTCTGAATCTTCCACTGCTTTAAATATGCTGTACCAATAATCTCAATTTCTCAAATTCTTGTTTGATTTTCCTGCCTCCCCTTGATAAATACACACAAAGTGCTCTGTATTTCCTATTACCCAGGCTACTCCGACAGCCCCTCCCAAACCCATGACCTCTAACATCAGGAAGGACAAGGGCAGATGGAAACATCGGTACCTGTATGTTCCCCTCCAAGTTGTGCATCATCTTGATGTGGAAGTATATCACTGTTCTTCATCAGTGCTGGGTCTAAATCCTGGAAATCTCTGCCGACCAGCACTCTGGGTAAGTACCTTCACCAGAAGAATTGCAGAGGTTCAATACGACTAGTCAACACTAATTTACTGAAGGCAATTAGGGATGGACAATCAATGTTAACCTTGCCGATGGTACACAGATTAAAAAAAATATGAAAATAATCAAAATTGTACACAATTTGAAGGTCTATCCAATTAGTACTACTCCCCTGCCTTTTACCCATTTCCCAGCAATTTTTATAGTAGCAAAATACTGCAGATGCAGGAAACCTGATGTAGGAACAAAGGAGCAGGGTTGGCTATTGAACCCTCAAGCCTGTTCTGCCAATAATTTGAGATCACTGTTTGATTTGTAACCTAACTCCATATATTTCCATTTTACCACCATCTTTAATATATTTAGTTAACAAAAATCTATCAGTCTGAGATCAAAGTTAAAATTGACCTTTATCAATATAATTTACGGAAAAAAGTTCCCAATTCCTAATGAGTTTAGTTTTTAGAAGCATTTCCAAACTTCACTTTCAAAATGCCTGCCTCTAAATTTTAGACTTTATCCTGTATTCATAGCTTTATCTGTGCAAATAATTTCCCTCTATCTGCTCTTTGAATTCCCTTCAATGCCTTGATTAAGTCACTTTCTAACCTTCTAAATTCCAAGGAAAGCAATCTTACTTTGTGTAATCTTTCCTCATAATTTAACCCAGAGTTCATGTACCATTCTGGTAAATTAATGCTCCATTCCCTCCAAAGCCAATCCATTCTTCCTAAGTTGTTGTGTCCACAAATGCTTCAGTATTCTAATTTAATCAGGGCTTTGTACAGCTGTAGTATAATGTCTGCCCCTTGTATTCCAATTTACTAGGTAAAGCCAGAATTAGATCAAGCTTTTTGATTATTTTCTGTACATATCCATAACATTTGATGTTCTGTGCACATGGTCTCTTATGTGTCTTTATACCTCTGCTAGATTAAGCTTTTAAGTATTTCGAAAGTACTCTGATCTATCCAAAGTTGATGTTCATATTCGCCAACACTAAAATCCATTTGCATGAGTTTCAACGATTTATATAATCTGTTAATATTTCTGTAACTTAATGCCTCTATCTACATTGCTTGCAATGTCACCTGTCTTTATATCATCAATACACTTGTATACACAACCTCCTCATCCATCTACTAAGTATGTTATAATACAGTGAATGTGAGGCTCTTATAAGGCACCAAACCACAGTTTGACAGTTACCCCTATTCTCTGTCTCTTACAGCTCAGCTAATTTGCAAGCTAACTCAATAATTTGTCTTCAATTCCATGAGCTTCAACTTTAGCCCAAATGAATAATCATCCATATAAATCAGAACAATACATCTTCTCCTGTCCACTACTTTCCTCACCATTTCAAAGAATTCAATCAAGTTTGTCAGGCATGACCTATCCATTCTAAATCCATGCTGGCTCTCTCTATTTAACTAAAAGAATTCAAGGCGTTTAGATGATCCCTAATTATAATTTTTGTTTGTAACTCCTCAGTGGAACAAAAGTTGTGCATATGAATTCTCAGATCTCTATTTTTCACCCTACTGTACTTCATGTTTGTGCAATATGTATTTATTTCCTATTTGCATATTCTTTTTGGTTAATGAATTCAGAAATTATAAACTATAATATTGGAAAGCATGATCCCATGCATCAGTTGGGTAAGACTCGTTCTTCCTTTTGTTCCGATTTTGCATGGCAAAACAAATCACAATCAATTCTCACCAATCAGCAATACATAAAGGATAATAGGATTTCTTATGATTCAGAGCACAAACTAACCTGTTGTTATATTACATCTGAATCTTGCATCTACAACTCTAAGGCTTCTGTTCCATTTTCACTTTCTCCATCACATCTATCCTGACAATTTCAGCTCCTACACCAGTGCTTTTGAAGGTCTTCTGTTTTTGTCATCTGAGGATTCCCCTCCCAGTGTAGATGACACAGTTCTCTTCTCATTTTTTTTTCCATTCTTTCAACAGCTTCCAATCCACTAGCAAAATTTAAACAAATCCAGAGATGGAAGACCTGTTTTTTCTCTTCCTCCATTTTCACGAACCAATAATATCACTATTTAAATAACACTTTCTGTTTTTCCTACCAAAGTGGAAAAGATCACATTTGTATATGTCATGCTGCATTTGTCACATATCTACTCAACTTGAAGCATCTTCGTACCCTTTACACAGCTCATAATCCCACCCACTTTCATGTTGTTGGCAAACATAGAAATACTGCATTTGGTTCTCTTATCTAAACCGTTGATAATATTATGAATAGCAGGGGCTCAAGTCAATGATCCCTGCAGTACCCCACTAGTCACCAGTTGCCACTTCAAAAAAAGACACATTTATTCCTTCTTTCTTTTTCCTGCCTGTCAACCAATTTTTAACTCAATTCCATGTGTTTTAATTTTACAAATTGACCTCTTAGGTGGAACTTTATCAAAGGCCTTCTGAATATTCAAATACACCACATTCAATTCTACCAGTTACATTCTCAAAAAACTTAAATACATTTACCAAAAATGATTTCCCTTCCACATTGACTTTATTTAATCCTATTAATATTTTTCTTTATAGTAGATTCTAGCAATTTCCCTACTGTTGATGTTTGGCTGATCAGCCTATAGTTCCCTGTTTTCTCTCTCCCTCCTCTTTTTTTAAATGGTGAATTTACATTTTCCTCTAGCCGATCTACAGGAACCATTCCATAATTTATAGAATTTTGGAAGGTGACGACTTATGCAACCATGTATATCTATATAGATCTCTTGACAGAGATCTTGGTATTCTCTTGAGCATAGACGAGGTCCTAGAGGACTGGAGAATGCCCAGTGTTGTTTCTCTGTTTAAGAAGGACAATAGAAACAAATCAGGAAATTATAGACCAGTGAGCCTTACATCAGTGGTAGGGAAATTATTGGATATGTTTCATAGGGATAGGATCTACTTGCATCTGGAAAAGCATAGACTTATTAAGGTTGGTCAGCATAGAGTCATAGAGTTGTACAGCACAGACACAGGCTCTTCAGCCCAGCTCATCCAGGCCAACCAAGTTGCCCACCTGAGCTAGTCCCATTTGCCTGCATTTGGCCCATATCCCTCTGAACTTTTCCTATCCTTGTTCCTGTCTAAATATTTTTTAAACTTTGTAATTGTACCCGCCTCTACCACTTCCTCTGGCAGCTTTTTCCATATAATCTATCACCCTCTGTGTGAAAAACTTGCCCCTCAGGTCCCCTTTAAATCTCTCCTCTGTCATCTTTAATCTCTGCCCTCTGGTTTAGATTCCCCTACCCTGGGAAAAAGACTGTGACCTTTCACCTTATCTATGCCCCTCATGATTTTGTATACCTCTATAAGGTCACGCCTCAGCCCACTACACTTCAAGGATAGCAGTCCCAGTCTATCCAGTCTGTCCTTATAACTCAAGCCCTCCAGTTCTGGGAACATCCTTGCAAAACTTTTCTGCATCCATTCCAGCTTAACAATATCCTCCTATAACTAGGCAACCAGAACTACACACTCTCTCCATACTCCAAGTGTGGACAGACCAACATCTTGAACAATTATAAAATTAAGTCCCAACTCTTGTTCTCATGACTTTGCAAGCATGGCCTTGTGCAGGGAAGGTCATGTCTTTCAAACTTGATTGAACTTTTTGAGGTGGTGACGAAGATGATTGATGAGGGTAGGCCAGTGAATGCTCTATACATGGACTTTAGTGAAGCTTTTGGCAAGGTTCCTTATGGTCGGCTGATCCAGAAGATTAAGGCACATGGGATCCATGGTGACTTGGTAAATTGGATTCAAAATTGCTTGACCATAGACCACAGAGGGTAGTGGTAGAGGGGTGTAATTCTGCATGGAGGTCTGTAACCAATGGTGTTCTGTAAGGATCAGAACTGGGACCTCTGTTGTTTGTGATACGTATAAAAGATTTGGATGGAAATGTAGGTGGGCTGATTAGTCAGTGTGTAAACAACACAAAAATTGGTGGAGTTGTAGGTAGTGTGGAAGGTTGTCAAAGGATCCAGCAGGATATAGACCATTTGGAAATATGGCCAGAAAAATGGCAGATGGAGTTTAATCTGAACAAGTCTGAGGTGTTGCACTTTGGGAGGTCAAATGTAAGTGGAAAGTATGCAGGGATATGCAGAGGGATTGAAGTGCAGAGGGATCTTGGAGTACAAGTCCATAGCTCTCTGAAAGTGGCAACACAAGTAGATAAGGTAGTAAGAAGGCATAAAGCTTGCTTACCTTCATCAGTCAGGGTGTTGAATACAAAAGTCAGGAAGTCATGTCATAGCTGTATAAAGTTAGGCCACATTTGGAATCCTGTGTGCAATTCTGGTCACCTCATTACAGGAAGGATTAGACTGGGACTGCTATCCTTGAAATGTAGAGGGCTGAGGTGTGACCTTATAGAGGTATACAAAATCATGAGGGGCATAGATAAGGTGAAAGGTCACAGTCTTTTTCCCAGGGTAGGGGAATCTAAACCAGAGGGCAGAGATTAAAGATGACAGAGGAGAGATTTAAAGGGGACCTGAGGGGCAAGTTTTTCACACAGAGGGTGATAGATTATATGGAAAAAGCTGCCAGAGGAAGTGGTAGAGGCGGGTACAATTACAAAGTTTAAAAAATATTTAGACAGGAACAAGGATAGGAAAAGTTCAGAGGGATATGGGACAAGTGCAGGATTATTTGGCTTTGGAGAGGGTGCAGAAGGAGTTCATTGGGATATTTCCTGGATTCAAGTGCATTAACTATAAAGAAAGGTTGGACAAAATTAGATTGTTTTCATTGGAGCTTTGGAGGCTGAGGGGTAACCTGAAAGAAGTACATAAAATTATGAGAGGAATAGAGAGGGTAGATAGTCAGAGTCTTTTTCCCAGGGTGGAAGTGTCAAATATTAGAGGGTATAGCTTTAAAGTGATAGTGGGAAAGTTTAAATGAGATTTATGAATCATGTTTTTTTAAACAGAGAGTGAGGTGCCTGGAATGTGCTGCTGGGGAAGAGGTGGAAGCAGATAGGACTGCAATGTTTATGAGGCATGTAGACAGACACTTGATCAGTTAGGGAATGGAGGGACATAGACAGATGTGCAGGCAGATGTGCAGTTTAGATTGGCATCATGGTTGACATGGTGGGCTAAAGGGCCTGTTCGTGTGTTGTACTATGTTATCTTCAATGTTCTATTATTTTCATGGATACCTCTCTTAGTACTCTGGGATGCAATTTATCAGATCCAGGGGGTTTATTGGCTTTCAGTACCATTAATTTCTCCAGCACTTTTTTTTACTCATTCTAATTTCATCTAATCACTCTTTTCCAGTTGGCTCTTGATTCCCAGCATTTTGAGGAAATTATGTATGTGAAAACAGAACAAAAGTACTGTATTTGTTTAATCATTCTGCCATTTCTTTGTTCCCTTTTAGAAATTCCCTTGTGTCTGACTGTAATAAATCTACATTTATCCATTTTTGTTGAATTTTATCCTGGTCTCAATCCTCAAGCCTGTTACTTTTTCTAGCAACTTTATATGGATCAAAAATTATCTTTGTCTTTTGTAAGTCAGAGTTGGGTCACTTTTCCTTATTTGTTTTTGCACCAGAAAGGAATTTATAACTATTACAGTTCTTGCATTCATTCCTTAAATGTTAACCATTGCCTGTCTACTTGTCATGCCTTTTGGTGATGTTCTCCAATGGTCTTAGCCAACTCACTCATTTGTGAATCCGACAGTTTAATGGTAAAAATAACTACACAACTCACTCAAATAAAATCAGAAGGTATGTTTATTTGAAACCCACAGTAACCAACAGAAACAATGTAAGGAATCAGTCAAGTCAACTTTACTCTTTAAGGCAGTTGGTCAGTGTACATGCATAAGTGTAATTGGTTTATAGTGGCATTTCACCTGGGTTGGAAGGAGGATAAGCTAGGTCATGTTAAAGTAAGTACTAATCCTCTTTACATTTTATTATTCATAAACTTTGCAAGTCGACATTTTCCAGAAATAAATAGACTCCTGGTGAATCCATCCCATCAAATGGCCATGCCCTAGATGGCCAAAAAATCTGTGTGAGAATTTGGGCTCACACAGACGCCATTGTGCTAGTCGCAAGTTGTTTCTTATTTAGGAAACCTGACTTAAGCTGACTGAATTCATCCTATAAATTGATGTCCGTGGACGTCAGTTCTGGATCAATGTCATGGAATGCGATACCCTAATACTATCGTGGAGATTAGAATAACAGCGCTTAAAGTTGTGAAAAGGTCAAAATAAGAATTTAAAATAACTGAGATATTGTAATTTAAATCCCAACCTGTAGCTATGGTTACGCGATCATAACTGCAAAGTATTTGAGGCATATAGTCCTTAGTAGTCTTAGGTTGTTAGATTATTGTATAGCTAGAGATGATAGTTTTTCCATTGCAAATGTACAGATATGGTTGATATAAACGCAAAACGTTGTGAGGACACTGGAAATCTGAAATAAAACAAATACAGAGATTGCAAGAGCACTGAAAATGTCAGGTAGCACTAATGGAGAGAGAAATAGAGTTATGTCAGGTCAACGAAAGGTCACTTCCCAGTATTATCGTTTTATTGTATGCAAGTGCAGTAACGGCTTCTATACAGGTTGCATTCAGATATTCGTTTTATTTACTAGATCTAGTTGTCAGTTAGCTATGTATCAATTTAATAATGACCACTCCAAATACATTGTTATGGAATTCTCGAGAGCGGCCAAATTCGGTCACTCGGTCTAATGAAAACGTGCAGTCTCAATATCGACGTCGTCTTCACAATTTTTCTGTCACAAATTCCTAATGCACATCACAGGTTTAATATATTGTTGGCGTGGCGAGTTAATAGAACGCATTATCCTGTACCTCAACTTGCAACCAATTATAATAATAAGTGACTTAAGCTCACAAAGTTGTTTAATTTTTTTACCAATCCTTTGAATGTACTCCTCCCCTCTTCCCTCCGTCGTTACTCCACCCATCTCAGAGTTCAGCTTCTGGTCTGTTAGTCCTTTAACTTCTTTATCAGACTACGTATTTATTTAATTAGCACAGCATTTAAAAAAATGTAGAACATTTTCATGATCATAGTTCATGGTTTGTTTTGATTGACATCACTGTCAACTCGGAGAGAAAAAAAATGCCGTGCCTGTCGACAATATCCTTTAGCCGCTTGATTGAAAGCGCCTCTTCTTATATTCTCTAAGTAGCGCGAAAATATCAGTCATTTAACAGGCTGCCAGAAAACTTCCGAAGGACACATGTGTTTGTGAAACTTTCTGCATCACAAAATATCCTTAAGCTGGGACTCTCAAACTATTAAAAAAAACATGATGTGAATATTGATCCGCGATTAATCCACATTGCATTTGGCATTGCCCTGGACCCATTACGTCAGTGGGTTTTGTTGCAGTCCAGGGGCTGCGATTGCTGCAGGTGCCTGTTGAAAGCGTTTGTAGCTGCCAAGCCATGCCACGATGAATAGAAGTCGCTGAAGCTAACTGAGTCTGGCAGTACTGGCAGTCATCGCCCGTGGAGCTCCGAGCTTTTAGTTAAGAGAAGTCGTATTCTTCCCTTATATATTTAAGGCATAGAGCAGACTGCTCGCTGTTGTCCTGCTGGAAATATATAGAGGTACATAAGCTACCAACATTACTTCTAAAAGTAAAGAGTTACTGGATTTGGCTTCTCGGATTTTCCGAAGAAAGCGTCTAGTCGCGGCACTGGTGAGCGTCATCATGGTGCTGATCCTGCTTGTAGCTATCCCACTCGTGGTCCAGAGTACCAACGCTGCCGCTCACTATGAGATGCTGGGGACTTGCAGGATGATCTGTGATCCCTACAGCCCCAAACAGGGCAACACGGCCGTGGAGGTCATGCAGGATTTTAGTGCCATCCCTCCACCGCCCTTCATCCAAGGGCCAAAAGGAGAACCTGGACGGACAGGAAAGCCTGGGCCAAGAGGTCCTCCAGGTGAACCCGGGCCACCGGGTCCAAGGGGGCCACCGGGAGAGAAGGGGGATCTGGTTAAGTCTGGCTTTCCGGCGCTGACCGCCTCAGGGGGACCGGTTACAGGAGCACTGAGCGCCACCGCTTTCAGCAGCCCGAAGATCGCCTTTTATGTTGGCTTGAAAAGTCCGCACGAGGGATACGAAGTCCTTAAGTTTGACGATGTGGTCACCAATTTGGGAAACTACTACGACTCGACCACTGGAAAGTTTACGTGTGCTGTACCCGGGATATATTTCTTCACGTACCACGTCCTGATGAGAGGAGGTGACGGGACAAGCATGTGGGCAGACCTCTGCAAGAACGGCCAGGTGAGTGAGAGCTTGTCCTTTTTATACTGCCATGCAGATACTTCCAACCACACCACGCCTGGCTAGTATTTATAAGATATATATTATTTGCTGCTGTTTCACGGCTTCAAAGGCACCACTTGCAGCAAACTGTAAGTAACTCAGTAACACGATTTCCCGTAAAGAAATATAAGAAAACAATTGTTCAATTAAATTTAGAGGTCACAGAAAATGTCAGGCTATTTCACTACACCTAATAAAGTGCCTTTGAAGTATCAGGGTGAATTATAAGCCCAAATTTTCCTTTAATATTGATTTATAAAAATACAGTGATTTTCTGTAGTAAGTTAAATCGTCTGCCTTTATTAACGGGGAGGTTCTGACCAACCGGTCACTCAAAGTTAGAGGCGAAAGAATAGCATTAATTCAGCAAAAAGCAGGCTCCTTAGCTTGGAGCACAGTGGTTCACCCACAGTGGAGGCGGAGGAAGTGATCTGATAAATCAGTCTGGTGAAGACTACTTGAAGCTATCAATTGCCCTTTTGTCTTGCCCTTCGTTTAGGTTCGTGCCAGTGCGATTGCCCAGGACGCAGACCAGAACTATGATTACGCTAGTAACAGTGTGGTTCTTCACCTGGACACTGGAGATGAGATTATACTAAACTAGACGGCGGGAAAGCACACGGCGGCAACAATAACAAATACAGCACTTTTCTCGGGTTTCATTTTATATCCAGATTAAATAATATAGTCTAGACATTCAGAATATAAATTAGATGTTAGTTAAAGACGCTTACATGTCAATGTTAGTTGTCTGTGTTATTTAATTTTCATTTCAGACTTTTTGTACTGAATGCGTGCGTGTGGATGTCCGGATTATGCGTATTCGTAAATGAAGTTTGCTTGGCACATGGCATACTGGTTTGTAACAATGCTTTACATCAGGCATGTACGAACAGTTCTTGGGAAGATGGAGCATAAAATTGGATTATTTCCATCCCAGGTACTGAATAATGTGAAATGGCACATAACATATTAGTGCACCTTTGTACACCCAATACCTTTTTGATCGTTACACCCCAAGCCTTTGATGTATTGTTCCATTATTAAATGTCATTTTCCACAGGATTTTGCTCTAGTCCTTTACATGCACTGAAAGTAGGCGACTACCTTGGGTAATACCAAGAACACATTGAATGGTGCGGCAGGTTGGAATGGCAAGATGGCCTACTCTTGCTCCTAATTCTTATGTTCTTATAATACTGTTACTTAAGTTCTGCAGTTCATTTTTCACCATTTAATCAGGTGTTTTCTATCATATATAAATATATGAAGCTTGTATGATTGTATCACTTCACCTCCAAAGGCTGCCAAAATATTTCTATACAGATATTAAGCACTTATTTCAACAGAGCCTTTCCTTTTTGTGTTGTATGGGTATCACTTACAAAGACCTTATAAATGATTTCTGACCAAGTATTTCATTAATCAAATTGGATTATGTGATGTGTGACTAATGTGATGATGTCAAGGAAGATTAAAAGTTATGACCACATTAGTGCTTCTGGGAATTTTCAACAGATACCCTTGTTCTTTGAACTTTGAGATAGATTCATCGCAGTTTAGCTACATAAACTAATATTGCTAGTGTTTGCAAGAAAGGCAGTAAAGTTTTACTAGGCATTCCCTTTCACAAGGTTTTAATGTAGGAAAGCTAATGTGTGCAACAACTTGTACTGTTGGTTGTGACCAATCTGTTTGATGCAAGTACAAGCATAAAGATAACTTTAGTTGTGGTAGAATTTGTATGCACCATGCCCTATGACGATTGATCTTAAAATACATTCATTTTACGTTAGTTATGGTAAAGTTGTACACGTTCTACGTAGTGACCAACTCTTCTAATATATCTATCTTGTATTAGTGAATAGGGATTTTTCTTTAAGATGAACTGAACTGCACCTGTGTCATTTTCATTGAGTTTTCAATTCTTGCTTAAACTTGTCCTTCGGCTGGGGAGAAAGTTAAAACACCAAACTCCAAGTGTAAAGAATAAATATTGGAATGCAATGCATTTTTTTTCTGGGACAGAACGAAAAATCCAAAGTGAAATCATTGTACTTTATTCTGTGTAAAGGAAAACTGTTTGTACTTTTTAACAAAGACTTGAGTGTTCCCTGTGGTGAAAGGGCAATGAAGATTCATTGCATGGGAATTGGCATTCACATTAAAAATACAAATTTCATCCTGAGGTCCGAAATTTGTATTCCCTACTATAGGCAGTTTCCTCTAATTTTCATTCACCGTTGTATATGTGTCTGTTGAGATGTCAAGAGCTAAATGATGATGGATTGATGAGGCTTGTGTAAGAGGAGAGTTGTGTGACAGTTCACCCTGACAGTGATGTATGTATCCTCACATTATCAATGTCATGCCGGGGATTTAGTAAAGCTTGCCGAGCCACCCACTTTCTACTTGCTGTCATGTTGCTAATTATCATGTCGGATAACATTCACAAAGACATATTGCTGGTGACAATGACAGCAGACACAATCGATAAAAAGATGAATCAATTTAAGACATAGTTTAGGTGCTTTTTTATGTTTCTTTCATAGTTACTACATTAAAACATTAAATTGCAGTATCTGCAACACTAATTATATATAAAATGCATTTGAGGAGCTGTCAGGTTTTTTTCAATCAATATACCAAATTGATTGACTGCAATCTTCGGAGACTTTTCAGGTTGTCGAAAAGAGTTGCCCGAGGCATTAATGATAAACCTAGAAAGTTAATTAAATAAACTTAAAGAAATAACCTAGTTTATTAGATTTTTTGGAGCATCTACACTGATGAATAAGTAATTATTAGCATTGATTTATGATTAATAGTCCTGCTGAACATGACTTCAAATCCATATATTTCTATGCCTAATTATGGGATGAAAATGATAGGGTGATTGGATTGTAAAATTTTCTATATACAATTTGGAACCAAAATTTATGTTACTTGAAGAAAAAGTGGAGAAGTACTTTTTTGCCATTATAGTTTATGACTTCTTCTCCCAGGACGACAGCCCCAGCATGAAAGCTCTAATCACACTCATGCAGCTCCGATGAGTGGGTCACATCGATCACACATGTCATCAGACTCTTGTAACAAGTAATCTAGTTTGAGCTCCATCATGGCAAGGTCTTATCAGGAGGACAGAAGAAAGGTTTCAAGGATGTTCTCAAAGTGCTATTGAAAACATGGAAAATCCCCATCAATCCATGGGAATCCCTGGCCCATGACGACTCAAGACAGAGAAGGAACCCCTGGAATGGTATTGAGAAATTCATGTCTCTTCATTTTGAGCAAGGGGAATCCCTGTGAAAATAGCATAAGGGGAGCACCACCTCTTGCACTACCCACTCACGAAGAACCTCCCAACCCATCTGATACAACCCATTCCAAAATAGTCTCATCAGCCACTTCAAAACCCATAGAATGTGAATGGAAGCAAGTTGTCTTTGAGCCCAAAGGACTGGCTAAGATGAAGAGAAAGTGGCTTACCGATAATAGAGTTGGAGGAATGTATAGTTCAAAGATGCAGAGTTTCTAGAAGGTAATTCCATTGACCTCAGTTGAAAAATGAAAGTCTTGTACATTTTTAACAGTAAACATTTAACTGTTCTGGAACAAAAGTTAAACATCTATTGAACATGATCTCAATAAACAATATTTTGCAAGAAATTGATTGATAGAAACACCGAAAGCCAACTGTTTAAAGCTATTCCAGACCATGTCAATGAGAATAAAAGGACAGAGTGCAAAACGGGCTAACTGAATATTATGCGATCTAAACCACCATAAATGTTTACCCTTTGTAGTTTTACATTTGGTCAGCATCTGGAGGTGAAAGATTTGTATTTTGGAAAAGGCACTCTAACATAGACCTTGCAAATTGGGAAGAACCTGACAAATGGGGTTTCTGCTTCAGTTTTCTTTGCCAAAGATCCCAGAAATTTACAGAAACCTTTCATTCGTGGGTATTAAGCAAAAGCAAATCATCTTTGTTGTTGTTATTGCCTACTTTGTTTCCCAAAATGAAGTAGAGGAAAATCTAGCCCACAAATTAATTGTTATGTCATAAACACTAACAGGATTTTGTACAATTGCAATGTTATAAATGTAACACCAGTTAAGTAATATTTGCATTAATAATTCCATTGTTGTTAAAGCAGACCAGAGATATTTCCATATTAGAGACACAAGAGACTGGATACTGGAGCAAAAACAAACTGCTGGAGAACTCAACAGGTCAAACAGCATCTGTGGAAGCAAAGGGATGGTCAATGTTTCAGGTCAAGACCCTGTATCGGGTCCTGATGACCATCATTGACTATCTCTTTGCTTTCAAAGATGTTGCTTGACCTGTTGAGTTCTTTCAGCAGCTAATATTTTGCTTTATATTTCCATATTAAACTGCCAATGTAGCATTCAACATCAATAATGCTGGAATGATCCTGCAAGAAGGTTGGAGTAGATCAATGGGGCTGTGAATTGAAAGTGTATAACTTGATTACTTTTCCACAGCCATTGCTATGACAGTTGCATTAAGCTTGTCTCCATTTATAGCTGTGCAATCAAGATCCCATTGTCTAATCACTCACTCCAACGTCACACTGAAAGAAAAGTGCTTGCAGACACTCTTTAAAGGAAACCAAAAAAAAATAACTTGGTCAATATTCCTCCTTTAATGAATGCTAAAAACAGGGGGGAAGCATTATCTGGCAGTACTGAAGAAGAGGGTGGTAGGAATCTGGGCCACACTGCCTGTGGGGCTGATGAAGTCCAAGAATCTCACAGCATTTAAGAGGTATTTAAATAACCATTTAAATCATCAAGGTGTAGAAAGCTACAGACCAGGTACTAACAAAGAGGTAGTTGATGGTTAGCCAAAGGGTCTGTTTCTGTACTGTATGATTCAATAAATCTAATATGACAATGCTCTTTTCTCTATTTTACTAATTAGAATAATAAAAAATCTAAACCAAAATCTTAAATATTTGGTACATATTGAAGTAAAATATAAACTCACATATATATTTAAAAAGTGTTAGTAGTTATGATAATGTCCAATGTTACATTTTGTAAATATCAATGTTTTAATGTTGATAGGTGATCAATATGTCTTCTGGAAGAGTGAAGATATATTGCCTTGAGTGTATATTGTTAAATTGAAAGAAAATGTGTACATGCATTGGAAATGTCAGTTTAACCAACGTCTAGAGTTCAAGACAGCTAAACTGTGCTCGTTGACCTGCATGTTGGATTATTTGTTATTTCTGAGAATGTCAAACCTTCAAGTTACAGATGAAAAGAAATGAACATGACTTGTTGAAATGTTACGACTGTCAGAATTGTATGTGAGCTTCAGGTATCCTGCCATCACAGCTTAAACATGTCTGATTTATATACGCTGATACAATTATCAAAGACCTTTGATGACAACCCTCTGGCAAAGATGCTTCTTACAAAATGTGGCATTTACCTGGCTGATAATGCTCAGTAAGGACTTCCTGTCCTCTTCAATACTCGCAAAACCCCTGGCTAATACATGTAATTTGTTGCAGTCATGGGCTATGCAAACCTATGATCTCTACCACCAAGAAAGACAGGGGGAGAAGCCACAAGCAAATGCCACCACTTGCAGGTTCTCCCCCAAATCCCACAACATCTTGACTTGCCTTCATTATCACTAGGGCTAAATCTTGGAACCCCCAACCCAACAGAATTGTGCGAGTACCTTCACCAGAAGATTTGCAGTGCTTCAAGAAGATGACTCATCTCTACCTTGTCAAGGACAATTAGTGATGGACAATAAATATCAATGATTAAATGAAACAGAGTTGCAGTAAATTCAAGAAGGGGTACCAAGCATTAGTTAAGCATTCCTACACATAATTCAAGGAGAGTCTCCGTGTAAATGCATGGAGCATACAACACTACTTTTAATGCAGTAAAACAATAAAAAATTAAATTTGGAAAGCACATTCACTGTAAAAAAAATCGCAAGGGCTTTCACAAGGATGGAATCAGAATTAAATGCAGGGGGCATGATAAAGAAATTTGCAGATGATAAAAAAATTGGCTGTTGGTTGACAGTGGGCGGACAGCTTTAACCTGCAGGATGGTATGGATGCTCTGGTCTGTTGGGCAAGAAAGTGGCTTATCGAATTTAAAAAATAAAGGGTGAAGGAAAGCATCTGGGGAGATGCCATAAGGGAAGGGGACAATTAATGGGAGAACATTGAGTGGTATGGTGGAACAACAGGACCTTGAATTGTAGAGATCCTTAAAGGAAACAGGGTAGATCAATGAGTGGTCAAAAAGGCATATGGGGTGCTTTCCTATATAAGCTGAGGCACAGAACATAAGAAAAGAGAGCTAATGCTAGAACTGCATCTTTTAGTTAGTTCTTCTCCAATTCTGTGGATTTTTAGGTTCTGTGGAGGGTGATAAGGCCATTGTGTGACCTGCAGAGTCAGCTACAGAGCAGGAGATACTTAATGGGAGAGGTGAATGATTAGGTCAGAGTTGAAGAACTCCTTGGCCACATCCACAGGTTCCAGCATTGAGGCACTTGCACTCAACAGTGTGTTGGTTCTTCATGAAAGTGAGCTGGAGGATCATGAGACAGGGGGAAGATGCTGATAAGCCAAACTTCTCATTCCTGACAGCAAAAATGGCCTCATGGATAGAGTGCTCCCCTTTCAGCTAGCTCTTCCAAAGCTGACCATCTCTTGCCCATTGTATTTCACTTAGAGCAGTGACATCAATGTCAAAGTGTCTGAGTTCCCAGGCTGTGATAGTGAAATGATGTTTAGGTCTGTCACTGTTTGGGCTGTCCATGATGGTCTCATTCTTTAAACAGCCAAGAGAAATGGAAGTTCCTGTGCATGAATTACTCTACCATAGGGTAGCCATTGCATATCAGTTACTGCACAGACATGACAGAGCAAAATCTTGATACGAAGGCAAGGGGTATAAGTTGAATGGAGACTAGGTCTTGCTATATGGTCATTAATACAAACACACACAGATGGACTTGTGCATAGATGTCTGTCAGTATGCACATTGCTGGGCTCAGGAACAGGTGCTCTTGCCACTCCCTCCTCCCTGATTACCCCATCCCTCCATCCTCCCTGTCCCTGAAACTCTTCTTCAGTGTGCCCCTCATCTCTTCCCATCCTCCCTCCAACTCTTCCCTTTTATTCTCTTGCACCCTGTGTTTAGCCCCCACTTCCTTCCCAGCACTGGGCACCTTTCTTGTGCCCCTCTGTTCTCCATCCTCTGCATCACTCTCTGCACCTCATTGTTCCCTCCCCCTTGACTCCAATCTGTACACAACACTAGTTAGACCACAACTTGAGTACTGGATACCATTCTGGTCACCATGTTACAGGAAAGATATGATTGCACAGGAAAGAATGCAGGGGAAGTTTATCAGGATGTTGCTAGAACTAGGAAATTGTGCCCAAGAGCCAGAGTTGTTTGGAACAGAGAAAGTTGCGCAGGCTTAATTGAGATTTATGAAATTAAGAGGAACCTTGAGAGAGTCAATAGGAAGGACCCATTTCAAAAATCAGGGGGTGCAGATTTGAAGAGAAGGATTAGATAGAGATGAGGATGAATCTTTTCATCCAAAAGGTGGTGGGGTCTAGAACTCATTGCCTGAAAGGATGGTGGAGTAAAGACCTCATCATATTTAAGATAAGATTTCTTTATTAGTCACATGTACATTGAAACACACAGTGAAATGCATCTTTTGCGTAGAGTGTTCTGTGGGCAGCCCGCAGGTGTCGCCATGCTTCCAGCGCCAACATAGCATGCCCACAAATTCCTAACCCGTATGTCTTTGGAATGTGGGAGGAAACTGGAGCACCCAGAGGAAACCCAAGCAGACATGGGGAGAACGTACAAACTCCTTACAGACAGCAGCCGGAATTGAACCTGGGTCGCTGGTGCTGTAATAGTGGTATGCTAACAGCTACACTACTGTGACTAGGATGTATTCTTGAAAGCCCATGACCTACAGGGATGCAGACCTAGTGAGAAAATTTTAGGACTTTCAGCCCTAAATGGCCTGCCCCTTATTTTGAGATTATGATCCCTAATTCCATTCTCCTCAGTCAGATGAAACATCCTTTTCATATCTACCCTCTCAAGACCTCTAAGAAATGTGTGTTTCAATGAGGGCACCTCTCATTCTTCTAAACCCCAAAGGAAAGAAGGCTGCCTTATTCATTCACCCCTGGTATGGCAGACCTGCAGTACCAGGAACCGCTCCATTGAACCTTCACTGCATTCAGACTTTCAAATTAAATAAGGAGATCAAAAGTGTACACAATATTGTTGACTTGGTCTCAGCAAGGCCATATAGAATTATAATAAGACATCTTTACCCTTGTACTCAAATCCACTCAAGTCTTCAGGCCAACATATCAGTTGCCTTCCCAACTGCCAGCTGGACCTTCATGTTACTTTCAGTGACTAATGTGCAAGGACATTCAGGTCCCTTTGAATATCAACATTTCCCAATCTCATACCATTTAGAAAATCACAGTATTTCTGTTTGTTCTGCCGAAATGGATAATTTCAGGTTTCCCTCATTGTACTCCATCTGCCATGTTATTGCTCAGTTTCTTTAACTCCTCTTGAAACCTCTTTATGTCCTTAACATAATTCACTTTACAAGTTAGATTTGTGTCATCAGCAAACTTCTAAAGTTACTTTGGTCTCCCCAGACAAATCATTGATATAGATTGTGAATAGTTGGAGGCCAAACACAGTCTCTGTGGTACTCCATTGGTCACAGACTGCCAAGGCAAGAAAGACTTGGAAACTCCTCCTCTTTGTTTTCTATCTGCTAACTAACTCTCAGTCTGTGCTGTTATGTCACCCTTTATTTCACATGCTCTAACTTTGTTTTCAAACCTTCTGTGTGGGATCTTATCAAAAGCCTTCCAAAAACACAAATACTCCACAAATAACCCATCATCTACTCTACTGGGTACATCCTGAAAAGAACTCCAATAGATTACTCAAACATGATTTTCCTTTCATAAATCCTTTATTATAGATTCCAGCAATTTTCCAGCCACCTATGTTAAGCTAACAAGTCAATAGATCTTAGATTTCTCTCTCTCTCTCCTTTCTTGAATCTACAGATACCATCCCAGAATCTATAGAGTTTTGAAGAATGATCACCATAGCAACCATTCTCTCCATGGCTATTTTTTTTCAAACCTTTGGGATGTAGGTCACTAAGTTCTTGGTATTTATCAATTTTCAGGCTCATTAACCTCAAATAGAACTTCTTTACCAATACTAATTTCTTTAACTTCCTCACTTACATGGACTATTTGTTCTCCAGTATCTCTCGGACAATTTTAAAGCCACAAAGTATTTATGATATAAAGTTTTTGTTTAATTCCTCTGCATTTTCTTATTCCCCATCATAAGCTCTCTTGTCTCTGCCTGTATGGGACCCACATTTGCCCTCACTTGTCTTTACCTTTTTATACACTCTTACAATCTGTTTTTTGTCATCCACTCAAATTTACTCTCAAGTTCTATTTCTTCTTTTATCAATTGTTGGTCATCCTTTGTTGAAAGCCAAAATATTCCCAGTCTTCAGGCTTACTGCTTTCTCTGGCAAATTAATAAGCCTCATCAGCTACCTCAGACCCACACAACTGGAGTTGAAACTGTTGTCCTTGATTCCAAGGGACTGCCAAAGGAGATAAAGAAGAAGCATGCATGACTTGTTTGTAACAATGTTTGCAGGCAAGTAAACCATGACATTTGGTATATTAACTGTGGTAATGTGCTAATTCAGAACAGCAGAAGCAAATACTCATATTGCTGCCATATATGACTTCATATTCAATATCTAAGAATATATTGTCAGCTTTGATGAGCTTGAATAATGAAAACCATTAGGGAAGGACTGCAGTATTTTCATTACCACATAACAAATTGAAACAAGTGTTACGGACTCAGTGAAAGTCCCTTTAAGATAGAGAGTGTGTGTGTATGTGTGTGTGGGGCGTGCTTACGTCAATAGAAGATAAAGGACGTAATGACGTTGTTGAAGAAGTTAGAAGAAGAAGAAGGAGAGAGAGAGAGAAAGGAGAGAGACACCAGCCTGCTTGTTTTTTCTATCGATGGATGAGAAACAATAACTGTGTTTGCCACAGAAATCCATGTATGGAAGTTGGAAGTAATCTGGTGGAGTTCACTTTGTTGCTGACCTGTAGAGGGAAACAGGTATTTGTGTGTGGACGACCACGATTCGGATGCTTTTCGGATGAGGAAGTCACTACCGAGTAAATACTGAAGGTGTCGTTTGGGTTCCATCGTGGAACATTTGGATTTCATATGTACTCTCTCTATGTTTCTCTACGTCTACGTCTATCTTCAGACAACGGTGGGTTGTTGAAGAAGCCCTTGCTCATGTTTCACCTTATGGCTTGCGGAACTGAACTTTAAGAACCATTCCGGAACTGGGAGTTTTGGACTTTGCCGCACACACACACGCACGAAGAGTTTAGTTTTGGGGTTAACGTTCGAGGTTTAACATTTTTGAATTCTAACATACTAACATTTTTACTTTTATTTTACGTATTATCATAAGTAGTAATTAATAAAATAGTTTTTAACACTGAATCATGCTCAGTGTGTTTCTTTTGTTGCTGGTTCGTGAGACAAGAGTAAGCTATTTGGGTTCTGGTGCCTGCTGCAACACTCAAGAAGATTATGGCTTGATCTTTCACCTCAACACCACGTTCCTGAATCAACCCCATATCCATTGATTTCCCTCATATTCAAAAACTTATTGATCTTTGCCTTGAATGTACTCAGCTACTGACACTCCTCAGCACTTTTTGGTTGAAAGATTCTGTGGAGAGAGATACAATGATTGATGGAGTGTCTGTCACCTCTGAGATCACTTCCTGTATTTTCTAAATTCCAGAGTATAGGCCCAGTCTGCTTAATTTCTCCATTCAGACAATCCTGCCATGTAAAGGAATCAATCTATTTGGTAAATTTTTGTTGCATTCTATTGTATGTACATCCTTCCTTGTCCGGGGGACCAGACCTCTACAAAACATTCCAGACATGGTCTCACTAGGGCCCTATATAATTCTGTAAGATGCCTTTATTCTTGGACTCAAATACTCTTGCAATAAAGCCCAGCATGTTCTTTGTCTTCCAAATTGCTTGCTGTACAGTACCTTCCACAGACTTACTGTTATACGTTGGAATAGTTTAACAAAAGTCATGTGAATATGGTTTTCAGTAGCGCATGGATGTGGATGTATAAAAGAACAATCAAGTGCCTATGATGGTAACTGAAAGTATGTTAGTGAGCGTATAGGTAAAATGAGCCAATGGATTCATTGATTCCTTAAACAGAAGTGTCACATTTTCTTATATTGAAACACAACATTTGTTTTACCATAGAACCATAGAACGATACAGCACAATACAGGACCTTCAGACCTCCATGTTGTGCCGACCTTTAAACCACACCTAAGACTATTTAACCCCTTCCTCCCACATATCCCCCTATTTTAAATTCCTCCATATACTTATCTAACAATCTCTTGAACTTGACCAACGTACCTGCCTCCACCACTACCCCAGGCAGCGCATTCCATGCCCCAACCACTCTCTGGGTGAAAAACCTCCCTCTGATATCTCCCCTGAACTTCCCACTCATTACTTTAAAGCCATGCCCTCTTGTATTGAGCATTGGTGCCCTGGGAAAGAGGCGCTGGCTGTCTACTCTATCTATTCCTCTTAATATTTTGTATACCTCTATCATGTCTCCCCTCATTCTCCTTCTCTCCAAAGAGTAAAGCCCTTCTCTTCTTATAATCCATACTCTCCAAATCAGGCAGCATCCTGGTAAATCTCCTCTGCACCCTTTCCAATGCTTCCATATCCTTCCTATAATGAGGCAACCAGAACTGGACACAGTACTCCAAGTGTGGTCAAACCAGAGTTTTGTAGAGCTGCATCATTACGTTGTGACTCTTAAACTCGATTTTACTTAGTTAAGCATCTGAATTGTTTTCAAGGCTGGTTAAAAATAAGAAAAAAATCTGTTGAGCTATTGCAATGAACTGGCAAATTAGTTGGGGAGCCACTTCAGCAGCATCAGTTCAAGGAGTTTCTGCTGGAAGAGATATTGATTATATACTATGTGTAGGAGGAACTTTAATATCAGACACAAATGATGGAAGTTCAGAACTTTCTGGTTGCAGGTGAGGTGCACAGGCAAATGGGTTACAAACTTTAATATCCCACTTTGTTTGAAGTAATTGTACACAATATTAAGCAAGCACAGAACCCTTTTGGAACTGGACCTTCAGTTCTAATACCAAGCACCAAAGAGAGCGACAACATTTTGTAGAAATGCAGCCTAACACACTCACATAGCATCATGGAGCTAATGATTAATACTGAGCCATTCTTTGTGCTGTGCTTGTGGACAAGCCGAAAGATAGTAGTGGAGGAGGCTGGCACACTGACCAAATGGTACGTTTCTGTGATTATGACGATGTCTGTTGGCCAGTCGATGGGACATGTCTCTCAATCTTAGAGCCATAGTGTCAAACAATTATAGAGAGATACATCGCAGAAATAGGCCTTTCAGCCCACTGAGTCTGTGCTGACCATCAACCACCCATTTACACTAAGCCTAGATTAATCTTGTTTTCTATTCTCCACACATTATCTTTAATTTCCCCCAGATTCTACCACTCATCTACAGAGTGGGGGCAACTTATAGGGGATAATTAACCTACCTAACTTGCACATATTTGGGATTTGGGAGGAAACTGGAAAACCTGCAAGAAACCCATACAGTCATAGGGAGAATGTGTGAACTCTACGTAGACAGCACCCGAGGTCAAGATTGAACTCAGGTCTCTGCTGCTGTGCCACTAAACCACCCATTACTCATGACCTCTGGTTTACAAAATCTTGTGATATTCATAGTACGAAGCACAGAAGGAGATTAGCTTGAAGGAAAACTCATTTTCATTTGGTTATAATTAAGACAAAGTAAAAAAAACTATCAGGAACAAACAAGATGCTGGAGGAACTCAGTGGGTCAGGCAGCATATGTAGAGGGAAATGGACAATCAACATTTTGGGTTATGCACCTTCTCTGACAGAGTCTGCACATCCTAAATTGGCCACAAGATCCGGAGAAATGGAATGGGTGCAAGAAATCCTCAACCTCAACGGACTGTCTCAGAGAAAAAGTAGAAAACACTCCTACAGTACTGCATCAGAATGTCATTGAAGACTTTGGTGCTCAAATCTCTGAAGTGGAATTGAGGCAGAAGTGCTACCAAAGGAGTCACAGTTTAATATTAAGCAGCACAACACAAAGTCTAATTAGGGATCAAAAAGGAGATTTTCATGTGCCTGCGAAATTCTGTTCTGACTACAACAGAAGTTAAAGGTAAATGAGCTTTAGATAAGTGTGTTTATTCAATTCTAACAGCAAGGAACTCACTAAACATCATATTTTTTATCTTTATGAAAATTTATCTAAATGTGTGATGTTACTGTGATACCCGACCTTTTCAGTTACTCACATAATCTCATTATACTCACATAAGCAGGGAGGGGAGTTGGGTTGTTTCCCCTTTTTCCCCCCTCCTCCTGATCCTCCTCAGGTTCTCCCATTTTGTTTCCTCTTCCTCAACTGTCCCCCAAGCCCCCCATTGCCCATCTTTGTCCCCCTCCTTCTCCTGGTATCATTCACCCCCTACACATACAGTTCACCCACAGGCTTCCCCCTCCCCTCCTTCATATGGTTCTGGTTCTATCTGCCATTCACCTCTTTCCTAATGGTTCCCAGTATCTCATCCTTAATTTATCAGAGTCCAGCACTGGGAGCCCTTTGTGTTCCTACTTATCTCCCTCCAGCAGCTGTCTCCAACCCTCACATTCCCCTCCCTCCATCTTTCTCCATCTGCTTCTCAATTCTTTTCTCTCTCTCTTTGTCTGCCTCCGTCTATCATTCACCTGCCACTGTCTCCCAACTCCAGCCCTGCTCCCCTCCCCTACCTGGTGTAACCTGTCTGTCATCTTACACCCCTCCTGTTCACCAATCACCTTGGACTTCTGTCTCACCACTCCCCTTCTCTTTATACTGGTCATCTCGCTTCTCCACTCTCAGTCCTGAAGCAGGGTTCTGGCCCAAAATGTCAACAATTTCTCTTCTCCCACAGAAGCAGATTGACCTGCTGAGTTCCTCCAGCAGATTGTGTGTTGCTCCAGCATCTGCAGTCTCGTGTCTCCATTGCAAATGTTACAAAGGAATAGAATTAAACATGATAATCACAGGTCAATCAGCCTAACAACAGAGATGGAAACTTTTAGAGACAACAATCTGGAAAAAATATTCATTGATATTTGATAGTATTTGAAACATATCACAGAATCATAGAATTGTTTTGGCACAGAAGGAGGCCATTTGATCCATTGAGTCTATGCTAGTGCCAGGTGGAGCATTCCTATTCCTGCTTTATTTCTTCATAGTCTCCAGTTTATTCTCTTTCAAATGTCGATCCAATTCCCTTTTGAAAGCCTGGATTGAGTCTGTTCCCACCACCCTTGAAAGCAGTGAGTTCCAGACCATAACTACTCTCTGTTTGGAAAAGTTTTTCCTTACATCCCCCTAGTATCTTTTACCCAACATTTTGAAATTGTGTCCCCTGCCCTTGAACTATCAGCTTGTGGGAAGAACTATCCTCAATCCACATTAACCTGCATAGAAAACAAATAAGAATGTATTTACTGCAAATCAAGTTGTGACTAAGTTAATTGTGATCTTTGAGCATGGAGAAGTTGATAAAGCTCATATGGCTGATGTTATGAACGGACTATCAAAAGCCATTTTATAAAGAACCACATAGTAAACTTGTTAGTATAATTGGAAAGTGGTGGGGCAGATCCAAAGTTGGCTCAGAAAAAGAAAGCAGAGTGTCATTATGAATTATTGTCTTTCAGATTGGAAGGGATTCTGTTATGAAGAATGCAATGATTTCTGTCATGAAGGTTGGTGTTAACACAACTACTTTTTAAAATACAAATTAATGAAATAACCTTTGGCATGCAAGATATAATCTCCATGTTTTGAAACAGTACAAAACTCACAAATGCAGTAAAAACTGAAGAGAAGAATAAAAGATTTCAGGGAGACAGAATGTGAATTAACATGTGAGTCGAGACACTTTGGAAGGAAAAATACAGATAATGCAATTTTAAAAAGTTGCTGGAACAGAGGTATTTAAGAGTAATAAAGAAGTCTTTGAAGGTGGTAGGACTTGTAAATAAATGTGCTAAAAAGGCAAGCAGCATCTTTAGCTCTTCAAATAGAAGAATACATTTTAAAAGCAAAGAAGTGATACCGGATCTTTATAATACATTGGTCAAACCCCAGATGGAGTATAGTCTGCACATTTCTCAAGGTGCAGAGGGATATACTGGAATGGGACCAGGAATGGAAAGTTTCACTTACTTTAGACACTGGAAAATCTAGTCCTGTTCACTACGAGGGGAGATTTAGTTGATTCATTCAAATGCATGGAGAAGTTACAGTAGATTAAATTAGTAAAAAAAAATTTCAAGTTTGAAGGGCTGGTAACCAGAGGAAATAGATTTAAGGTATTTACTAAAAGAAAACAAGGAAAAAAGAATGTTGTACATTATGATGTACTGGAAAACACTATCTAAATATATGGTGGGAATAGATTTAACAATGACTTTCAAAGGGAAATAGATTAAATGCTCAAAGGAGAAAAATCTGCTTGGTGATGATAAAAGAACAGAAGAGTGGGACTAACTGAATTTCATGTTCAAGGAATCTGCAGGGAGTTGTTGGAATGAATGCCTCTATTCTTTGCTCTATCTTCCTTTAACTCAAAAGGGCTCGCGGCTTCAGTGACCCTGGTTGGAACCTGGCTTATGGTGCTGCCTATGTGGAGTCTGCAGTTTCTCCGTGTGACTTCATGAGATTCTTCCGGGTACTACGGTTTCCTCCCACATCCAAAAAATGTGCAGGTTGATAGATTAGTTGGCACTGTAAATTGCCAGTTGCATGTAGGTGAGAGATAGAATCTTGGGAGGAGTTGATGGGAATGCGGGGAGAATAAAATGTGTTAGAGTAGGGTTGGTGTAAAAATGGGTGCTTGATGGTCGGCATGGACTTTGTGTGCTGAAGGGGATTTTTCCATGATGCATCACTCTATTTCTTCTTTTGAGCATGAGGAATATGTAGGAAAATGAAGGATTATGGGGACTACAGAGGAATACAGCAGGCACAATAGTGTAGCGGTTAGCATAATGCTATTACAGCGCCAGCGACCTGGGTTCAATTCCGGCCGCTGTCTGTAAGGACTTTGTACATTCTGCCCGTGAATGAGTGAGTTTCCTGCAGGTGCTCTGGTTTCGTCCCACATTCCAAAGATGTATGGGTTAGGAAGTTGTGGGCATGCTATGTTGGTGCCAGAAGCGTGGCAACACTTGTGGGCTGCCCCCAGTATGCTCTACGCAAAGATGCATTTCACTGTGTGTTTTGATTTCCCATGTGACCAATAAAAATATTTATCTTATCTTAATCAGGTATTATGGAGAACAGGCAGGAAAATGGAGTTGAGGCCAAGATTAGATATTATGAATAGTAGAGCAGGCATAGGGGGCTGTTATAACCTGAACCTGCTCCTATTTTTAATGTTCTTCCTTGTGACTGCCCCAGCATTATAGCCAATGGCCCCACTGCCTCAGTTCATACGTAAATCAACTTGATGTTAGGGACTTTGTCAGATTTAGGGCTGCAGATGGAAGGCAGGCAGATGACATACACTGCCAAAGATCTGACTTTGTAGCAGTGGAGGGAAATCCATGCCACTGCTTGTGCAGGCATCTTATTACCTTTCTTTTAAATGCCTTCATTAACCAAGAAGAACTGGTGGTCGGTGTGTACCTGAATTTCCAAAAAAGTGTTTGATAAGGTGCCACGTTAAAGATTTTTGCACAAAGTAAGACCTCATGGCATTGCGGTAATATATTAGCATGAACAGAGAGCTGGGACAAATGGGGTATTTTCAGATTGGCAAGTTTTAACTGGTGGGGTACCAAAGGGTTCCTTGCTGAGGCATCAACTATCGACAATCTATATTAATGGACATGGGGATCAAGCATATTGTGTGAAAAGACAGATAGAAGAATAAGTTGTGAGAAGGGACAAAGAGTCTGCAAGGGAAAATGAACGGGTTAACTGTGTGGGCAAAAAGTTGGCACGTGGATTAAAATGAGGAGAAATGTGAGGCTACCTTCTGCTCTAGAAAGCATGAGTATTGTTTATTTTTGTTTTAATTCTTGTTTTCAGAATCTTAAAGTAATTGGCATGACCAGCATTTACTGTCTATCCTTAGTTGCCCATAATTTGAATAGCCTACTAGGTCATTTCAGAGTCAACCAGAGGACATTGATAGGATGCAGAGCTGGGCTGAGAAGTGGCAGATGGAGTTCAACCCAGATAGGTGTGAAGTGATACACTTTGGAAGATTGAATTTGAAGGCAGAATACGAGGATAATGGCAGGACTCTTAGCAGTGTGGAGGAACAGAGGGATCTTGGGGTCCATGTCCATAGATCCCTCAAGGTTGCAGCGCAGGTTGATATGGTTGTTAAGAAGGCGTGTGGTGTGTTGGCCTTTGTTCATCAGGGTATTGAGTTCAAGAGCCACGGGGTAATGTTGCAGCTCCATAGAACTCTAGTTAGACCACACTTGGAGTATTCTGTTCAATTCTGGTTGCCTCATTATAGGAAGGATGTGGAAGCTTTAGAGAGGGTGCAGAGCAGATTTACCAGGAAGCTGCCTGGATTGGAGAGCTTGTCTTATGAGGATAGGTTGAGTGAGCTAGGGCTTTTCTCTTTGGAGAGAAAAAGGATGAGACGATGTCGGCACAACATCGTGAGCCGAAGGGCCTGTACTGTGCTGTAATGTTCCATGTTCTATGTTCAACCACATTGGTGGGAGGAGAAGGAGGATGACTTGATAGAGGTGTACAAGATGATAGAGGCATAGATCGAGTGGACAGTCAGAGACTTTTTCCCAGGGTGAAAATGTCTAACATGACGGGGCATAATTTTAAGGTGACTGGATGAAGGTATAGAGGGGATATCAGAGGTAAGTATTTTTTATACAGAGAGTGGTGGGTGTGTGGAAAGCACTGCCGGCAGAGGTTGTGGAGGCAGATACACATTTAAGAGACCCTTAGATAGCCACTTGAATGATAGAGAAGTGGAGGGCTATGTGGGAGGGAAGGGTTAGATAGATCTTAGAGCAGGATAAAATGTCGGCACAATATTGTGGGCCAAAGGGCCTGTACTGTGCTGTAATGTTCTTTGTTCTATGTTCAACCACATTGGTGGGTCTGGAGTCACATAAACGCCAGGCTGGGTAAGGATGGCAGATTTGCACCCCTGAAAAATGTTAGTGAACCGGATTGTTTTTGTACAGCAATCTGTGGTATTGTGACTCTCATTACCAATGAGTATTTTTTCTTTAAATTCACAGTGGGGTTTGAATGCAAATCTCTGGATGGTTAGTCCAGGCTGCCAATTTACCAATTGCTGTTCTGCCCCCATGGAGAAAGATTATTGAATGTCACTGTACAAAATGATCTGAGTGCATTCTTACTTGAAAAACAGAACATCACAGCAAGTAATTAGGAAGGCAATTAGAACATTGCCCTTTATTTCAAGAGGGTTGCATTATTAGAGTAGAGACCACACCTGGGGTACTGTGTACAATTTTGATCTCATTATTGGAGGCAGCTTTCAGTGAACATTCACTAAATTGACTTCTGTGATGAAGGATGTTTGAGCAGGTTTGGGCTTTATTCACTGGAATTTAGAAGAATGAGAGCTGAACAACAGGAGAATTGGAAAGGGTTTAACCTGGCAGATCTGGGAGATGTTTTACCTCCTGGGAACATCACAACTAGGGGTAGTAGTTTCAGGATAAAATGATGATGAGGAACCTCTTCTCTAGGAGGACTGTGAATCTTTTGAATTCTCTACCAGAGGGCTGTAGAGACAGAATCAAAGAGGTATCGGGGTTACGGGGAAAGAGGAGCAAGGTGGAAAAGAGGCCAAGGTCAGATCAGCCATGATCTTACTGAATGCTGGAGCAGATCTGAGGCGGCCACATAGCTCATTCCATCTTCTTCATGTTCTTACATGCACTGTGGTTAATTAATATCAGAAACCAATAGATGTGTGAACCTTGGAATTATAGAATGAAATAGTACATAAGCAGAACATCTCACCCAATTAGAAGCAATTGGACCACATACAAATGCCTGCTATATGTTTGTTGTCTGAATATATGGAGAAGGTTCCTTGGTCACCCCATTAACACTCAAAAACCTCAAGATAATATGCTCATGTGAGCTTGTAAATGAGAAAACAGAAATCTGCCTATTGCTGGCAGAAGGCTACTTAAATATGGAAATCAAGAATCTATGCCTGTTGCAATTTTTAGGGACAAGTTCCACCAGCTAACTAATAGGCCTAAAAGACCAATGATCACTCCTTTCAAACCTAACCTATCAGCTGTTTGTTTGTTAGTATTGCATGATTTTACTCTCTTCCAAACCTGGGGAGCTGTTGTGTGATGTTCCTTTGCTATCTCCAGCACAGGTGTAACATTTAAATGGAGGACAAATCCATGGATGGCTTAGGATTCTTGACTTGCAGATTTAGGTGGGTCAAAGTTCTCACCCCTTCCACATCCATCCTCAGTCACCGGCCCCCACCCCCCCCCCCCCCCCCCCCCCCCCCCCCCCCCCCACCCGCCACATACACACTGCTCCCTATACATTTGAATAGTATTTAAAATGTTGGAAAAAAAAGTCTTTGACAGCCGATGAACTGTCAAAGGCTGTTGGGGTATTTTGGAGGCTGGACCTCAGGGTACACTGCCTAGGGCCTTTACACTGTTTCATACCTGGTCTATCTTGGCAAAACCCAGTTGGATGTGGAGGATCAGCTCATAATACAGGTCTGGATAATACAAACAGACTGGAGGGTTCCAAGAGTAGTTGGGTGCAGGATGATCAAATTCATGAATTCACTGAGAGTATCCCATGTACCACCCTCTGAATAGTAATTTATACTCAGAATGCCAAGCACAGCACATATTTGAATTTATGATATGTACTCTTTCTAGCTGAGACTCCCACTGGGGGATCAAAGCTATGCATTTGTGTCTTTAGATCAACATGGTATGAAGAAAATTTATTGAAATTTCTTCGCGACTTCAGCAAGACAGATTTAAAAATTGCAGCAAAAGTAATTGAAATCATTTCTTTTTTTCTTTTTCTGAATTCAGTTCTTATTGTACCCCAGTGCACCTGGGAGTGGTGATTAACCATACTAGAATATCAGAGAGGTTTCCTGCCAGCTGTTGCCTTTGTGAATTTTGTAGTCTCTCTTCAGCTCAAATGATTTATTGAGAAATCTCCTGCTGTTTCAATTATATTGTCACAAACTATAATAATGCTGATCTTTTTTAAAGTTGCATGTTTCTGCCAATATTATTTTTTAAGTATTTTTCCCAAGGTACACAGACTGGATTTACCATTATCACCCTCTAAAGTAAGATTCTGTGAAGGTTCTTCTGTTGATTGGCCCCTATAATGGAAGATCTGCATAAACGTTGCTTATGGTGTTCACAAGATTTGTGGAAATTTACAGAATAGAAGCCATTCAGCCTCATAGACCTATGTTAGCCAAAAATTGACTTTAACTTAATTTCACTTCCCAGCTCTTGGTCAAAAGTCCTGCAAGTTATGGTGCTTTGCAAATTGACCATGAATATCACAATAGATGGTAGTGAGAAAGCAGGTGGAAGTAAATGGGCTCCTTCTCTTCAAGTGAGCATAGGCATAGATGGAGGTGACTGAATCCACCATATCAGAGCTAGCTCTTGGGTAGAACAACCCGAATCTTTGACTAAATTGTGATCTCATGGTAGAGTTTCCAATATGTGCACAACTTAAGAAAAAACTGATTATAAAATTGTGTGCAGATGGAAAATTGATTTTTCCTAACAACCTTATTTGATGTCATCAAATTCAACATCTATCAAGAATCAGTGCAATTGATTATAAAATATACCTACTTTTAAAAATAAATTTACTTAACAATTCCTTAACAAATTTAAAAGTGATGGTTTTGTGGAGATTGAATAACAATAGAACATGGGATTTTCAGAATAAAATAAACTGTTTACTTCCATCTCTGAGTAACCTTTTGTCCTGAACTATTTGCCTCCAGGCCATTCCAAGTTGTGACAACAGATATAAGCCAAGTGTAGAGGTATGTAGTACACCCTTGCATATGATACCTGCGGTTCTCTCTTATCAATGAATTGCAATTTCATATCAGCTCTCCCTGAGTACTGCACAGAAGACATTGCAGGTGCAAATGCCAGAATCTTCCACTGAAAATCTGGTAGGTCTGCTCATCTCTGCTAGATTTTACCGATGTAATTGCACAGAAGTTCAAGACTACTGAGTGACAGTGGACACCTGGAACCTGTACTAAGGTGATCTTTATTTATGGGACATCTCTGTTTCCCTGTTGGACTCTACAGGGAGTCCAATGCAGAAGTGAAACATATGAAGAGAATAGGCAGGATGAAACATGCCCAGAAGTTCCAGTTCTGCTTCTCACTGTGTGATAATTTGGTTCATCTTGTTCATCTATTGGTCCATGTCGATTCCTCTACAGTCCACAGCACGTAGGTCTTGGGGAGCATACTGAACAAGCTATTGATATCTACTCTCCGCATTCAGTTGAACTACATTGGAGATCAAAGGGGCAAGTTTTTCACACATAGGCTGGTGGTTATGTGGAATGAGCTGTCAGAGGAACTGGTAGATGCAGATACAGTTACAGTGTTTAAAAGACATTTGGACAGGTACTTGATTAGGAAAGAAGCATTGGGTTCTGGCCTAATGTGGACAAATCAGATTAGCGTAGATAAGCATCACGGTCCACATGGCCAAATTGGGCCAATGACCCTATACAGTGTGCAGGACATCTGCCCATTGAAGTCCAGAGGGCCATTCATTCAATGGGAAGAAATGATTGTAGGCAGAATGATATGTCCATGGTAGTTTCCTTTTTTGATTTAAATGATTTAAATGCATTTGCATATTTTTAATTATTTACATCTTTTCGTGAATTTAAACATTTTAAATGTTTTTAAATGTCTGTAAATGTTAGAGACATCAGAAACGTTCAATCTCTTTGACAGCACAGAAGCTTAAGGGTAGGACTTAATTGGATCTTTATGGGATGAGACCTGTCAATTTTAGATATAGAGGTCCTGTATTGCTCTGGACCTTGGTGATCAGGTGACTCACTCCAGGTAACAGCAGAGTTCAAAGACAGCAACACAAGAGACTGCAGATGCTGGAATCTGGAGCAAAAAACAAGATGCTGGAGGAACTCAGCAGATCAGGCAGCACCTGTAGAGGGAAATGGACAGCCAACGTTTTGGATCAAGACCCTTCATTTGGACTAGATGTCACCAGAACTTATTGTCCATGCCTAAGTGCCCTGAATTGAGGAGGCAGTTAAGACTCAACTGTACTGTTGGTAGTGGGATCACATGTAGGCCAAACTGGATAAGGAGATAGGTTTTTAAAACAATGGTACTTTCATGGTTACTGTGACTGGCTTATAAAATTCAAATTTATTTACTTCCTTGAATTTAAATTCTCCAATTACCATTTAAACCTGTGCTTCTGGATCAGTGGCCCAGAGCACACCCTGTTAGTTCAGTTACTTAATCACCTTGTTATCACAAGTTTGCTCAGGTTGGTGGCTTCAGGGAATGACAGATTATATCCATGCGGCCTTCAGACTCTGTACATTAACCTAGGGTTCTTCATCTATCAGAAGATCTATCACTCTCTGAAGTGGGTGACCAGCAGTAAAAGACTGCTATGATCAGTACCATATATCCAGGGAGGTTGAAAGCATCAGTCATTCTGAGGCAGTCCATTCTCCCACCATAATTCTTTCGTGGCTTCTCACTACAGTCCCGGTTCCTGGTTGTGTTGGGAAAGCAATTGCAAACTCAGTCACAAAGCCACAAGGAACATTATGAAGACTGCTGCTGGAGTTTTCTGGATATGATTTTTATAACACAATGTTTTGGGGGTGCCAGTACTTGCCTGAGAGGGCTTCATGCTTTGTCAATATCATGACAATGCTTTGTCATGCTTTGTCAGACATGATAGAGGTATATAAAATACTGAGAGGAATAGATTGAGTAGACAGTCAGCGCCTCCTTCCCAGGGCACCAATGCTCAAGACGAGAGGGCATGGCTTTAAGGTTATGGGTGGGAGGTTCAGGGGAGATGTCAGGGGGAGGTTTTTCACCCAGAGAGTGGTTGGTGCATGGAATGCACTGCCTGGGGTGGTGGTGGAGGCAGATACATTGAACAGGTTCAAGAGCTTGTTGGATAGGCATATGGAGGAATGTGGGATGGGGGGATATGCGGGAGGAAGGGCTTAGGTAGTGTGAGGGTGGTTTGATGGACGGCACAACATGGTGGGCCGAAGGGCCTGTTTTGTGCTGTATGGTTCTATGGTTCTATGCATGAGGCACAATCTTGTTACCAAAATTGTAGCTCCTGCTTCCTGCACCGTAGCTAGAGGAGGAAGATGGGGAGATGCATGAGGAGAAAAAAGGAGGAGGGTGGCAGGCAACAATAAAGAATGGTCCATTCTGGATGAGCTCTCCAATGGACATCTAAGACACAAGGGATGCAAATTCAGGTATCTGGAGCAACAGACAATCTGCTGGAGGAACTCAGTGGGTCGAGGAGCAATGTGTGGGAGGAAAGGAGTTGTCGATGTTTCAGGTCAAAGCCCTGCATCAGGATGCAGAGTGATGTGGATTTGTAACAATTCAATGTTATGTTAAATTAATGCTTTGCAATGACCATCTCCATCAAATGAAAAATTTCTTCTCAACATTACAGTTGCCCGTTTCTCAACCAGCAAAGTTCTGGACATCACTGAGAATCTAGAGATGAACAAACACAAGCTTAGTGTGGTGGTATGAGTATGCTGGAAGCCCATGCATGCTGCAGTGAGGAACTTGGCTCTTTGCAAAGTTGCATCACCATCTGCAAGGCAAAACTTCTCCGCACCTTCAAAGATTGTGAACAATGTTCTGAATTTGCTTCTGTGGATTCATCTCCAAGAATATTTACTTCATTCAGCACAAGGCAGCCTCCGCCTTTCCTGTTAACTTGGTGGAACTTTTACTGCAGAACAGCACCGATACAATGCCTGCAGCTTATCAATCACATTAATCACAAGAAGAGGCCTCAACTTAAGCACTTTGGAACTATGAAGACCTTTGCGCCTTGCCTGATTTAATGCCCTCAAATGCCTCTAAAAGACATATGGGTAGGTCAATTTGGGTTTAAAATGGGTGGCACTGACTCATTGGGCCGGAAGGGCCTGTCACCACGCTGTGAATAAAATTTAAAAAAATTTAAAACATTTAAATAACTTCTTGACTTTGTCCTTAAATCTAATCACAAAGTTCAATGACCTACATGATTCAGTTTCAATGAAAAAAATATTCATTGTAAGAGTGAATTATGAGTTTCATGAAGCCTGCAGTTTTACTTCTGCTCTTTTTTAAATCCATGCAATGGTATCTAATGGTGTGCAACATACACACAGATTCCGCTTCCCTGATTTCAATCTATGCATGTGTCACTCATGGCCTAAGCCACTCATGCAGAAGCAGACCTTCACAGAGATGTGGGGTTTATTTTGTTCTCTATCAAAGAGGCTCTGCTCGAGCAAGTCATAGACCTTCGTGTCTGCCACTGGGAATCTGCTTCAGATAAATCCTCGTTACCATCATGATGGCTCTCCCTTCAGCCCACCAGTCATAATCCTCACAGCACCATCTGATTATGAGCCTGAAGTGAGTTAGCCCATAATAATTACACTTATACATGGCTGCTGTACTTACATCAACACTAGTGCCTCCTAAACACTCAAAATCATTTTGGGATGCCTGCAAATCTGTAATGCACTGAAAACAGTGGACCAACAATGACGTCATTGAAATTCCACTGAAATGTGTGGTCCTGAAGAAATGCACAGTGTTCAGATTTTAGCACTACTGATTATTAGTAATTTCAACATAGTCCGGCTAAATCCACGAACAAGTGCATGTGCAGAAGCCTGGATGAAAATCAGATATAATATCATTATCTGGTATAGCTTGTTAATGCACCAATGTGATGACCACTGGGTATGCTTTCTGCTTTATTTGCTATTTAATACTATCAAATCATTCCACCAGAGCTTTAATTGTTTATTTTAACTAGAAGTTCAGTTTGCTCACTCTTTCAACTTGAACTCCTCCTGAACATTGCTATTAACTCTTCTAACTGGCAATGTTCCTTTCACCATCACATTTCTGCCTACTAACTTACATCGTGTCTTGTATTGGAAACAGCTCAATTTTAAAATTCTCATCCTTGTTTTCTTTGTCTCACAGCCTCCTGTCACTATAGTGTTCTCTAGTCCTACAAACCACTCACAACTCTGCACTCCTCTAATTCTGGGTGACTGTGCTTTTGCTTGCTTAGGTCCAAGCAATGGGATTCCTCCTTTCTATTTTACTGCCACTCTGCTTCTCTAAACTTTTCCTCTGAGATAGTCCTTAAAGTCTCATACATTGACCAAGCTGCAAATTACTTTTCATATTGTATCCATACATGAATTAGTGTCAAATTTTATTTGATAATACTCTTGCGAAGTGCCTTAGAATATTTTCTTACATTAAAATACTATATAAATGCAAGTTCTTGTTGCTGTTAATAAAGTATTTATGTATGCATTATAAATATTTATTAAAAATTGTAATTTTCACCTCTTACATTTATAAAAATTTACTTATTCAAGTCTATACTTATTTTAATATTGCATTATTTCATGCAGGTATTTCTTGGCTAACTACTCATAAATAATTGAATAAGTTTTAATGCACTATAAATCCAATACTCGCATTATTTGCAGTAAGCACATCCACAAAATATAAGAAGAGAAAGAAACCCAAACAGGAGCAATTAAAAGTGAAACTCAGATTGTAGAGGGAAAAACTAGGAGAAAGAGATCTGGGAGAAAGAAATCCATGACTTTTATGAAAATACGTTGGAACATTTAATCAATAATGTGGTTATAAGAAGTGAGTATTTGTTTTATAAATGCATCCTCTTAAGTAAATTCATGTCCTTGTTTGATGCATTATTTCCAAATGAATTGTTAATCATAATAAGAAAATTTGTGTTTGTGTATTTCTAACCAAATGTATTACCACAGAGAAGTTCTCACCAAGGATACAGAATACTGAAGAAAATGATCTGCAAGTAAGTTATTTGTTTGTAAATTCCATTCTCATTATTAGAACAATGAATTAGAATCTATGTGGAATATATTTATTAACATATGCTAGTTATCAATTAGAACCTAATCTGAAAAGTATAAAAGAGTGAATTTAATATTTCTTGGACTGCCCACAGGCTAGAATCTAGCATCAAATCTAATGGGTGCTAACAGAGTGTCAGAGGATCCAAATCTCAGTATCTCTCAAAACACAGGGACAATAGCACTAATGTGCATCAAGTACTGCGCTTGCATTGGGAATAGGGGATGACCTTACCTCATAATACAAGGCCAGCTCATTTAAATATTGTTTTCAAATTATCAGCATTGACATGCTGAGGCTATGCTAAGGTCAGGGGATGCTAATTCCCATCTCAGCAGCTCGAATATGGTTTTCCCAATGCTGTTAAAGTTATAATTCTCTTTTTTGATAGAAAAATGATCAGGAAAAGAATCAGCAAATAGTTTCTGAAGATCCTGATGCAATAGGTCCCACAGTATTAGGTGATGAAGTCTTGAAGTCTGACCTATGAGAAAATGTACTCAGGACAAAATTGATAAGGATGTTGGAAAGCATAAATGCAGTCTCAATTGTGGCCCAAACCTGAGAGCTGGTGAGTACCAACCATTATGCTTTATCCAAGAATGGTAAATTATTAAGCATATGGCAAGATCTTAAGATCATGTCTTCTTTTACCCTTCACTATAAATGCCATCACCATCATAAAGGGAAAATCAATGGAAATACATAGGCATTTTTCAAATAGATGAGTATGCTTGTTTTCATAAGTTGTGCTGTGTGCCATTGACATATGAGTCTGTGTTGTCATTTATTAAAAGTGACTAGTAGGGAGCATCAAATGAGGCTCCTTAAAGTCGCCTGCTCAGACACCAATTATAGATCCTTTAGTAGTTGTTACAGCAATATTGTGGTGCTTCCTTAGCTGTATCCTCATCTGAGCCATGCAGCAGATCTTAAGCAGGGAGCCTTTGTCTCCATGTAGCCGGTCTCTAAATTTGCTCAGAGGATTGATGATATCAATGAGAATGGAGTATTGCAGAATGAAGGGGTCTTGAAACTACTCATCCATCTTGTATACACCTGGAGATACGTCTTCCATTAAGGTGCACTAGCTTCTCCAATATCTGTAGGATGCTAGCAAGAGTAGTAAATCAAAGTGGTATCTCCTTTAGGTTTGCGTTATCCATAATGAAGCTGATCTACACTGCAGTCACCTCAAACTAGGCATCTATCGCTTGCCCAATACATTTCTAAGTAGCAGGGTGAAAAGCCCTGCAAATGCCTCCAATAACTCGGGAATGTAAAAGCTGAGGACTGTGGTCACTTTGACAGCTCTTGGCAGAGTGTGTGTACTAAGTATGATAGCCAGTAGGTGTTTGTCAAGTTCAGAATCTCCAATATCAGCCAGCAAGATCTGGTCCAATGGTTTTGTGAAATTAAGCTGCATGTCTTCATGGTTTGAATCACTGCACAAATAAATACAGAATCACTGAAAAAAAGTCTTGCTAAAGCTACAGAGCCAGTTCCGTGATGTAGAATGAGATAGTGTAGAATCACTTTGAGAAGCCACCCCAAACAAATTCTGAAGTTAATGAGTGTAAACTTCTTGAAAGTTCTGGCTCCATTGCAGTAACTTGAAAGAGTTATGACAATGGAGCAGAAACATTGCTGAGCAAATTCCTGATCATAAATTGTCAAAATGAAAACAATATTGAATATGGAGTGATGGCATTGGGAAAAACTTGCATTTATATTGCATATTTAATCAATATGTCTCAGGGAAGAAATATGATGGAATTTAACTACTCTCTCAGTTGTTATGACGATTGGTTACAGAGGGACATTGGCAGATAGTGTTAGTTTAAGACTTTTGATAATCCTCTTTACTGGGGATATGAATGACAGTGGAATCGATGAATTGCTACATTTTGTAATTCTGCCACTCAAGACACAGGGAAATGAATTAGAAGTTTTACTTGAGAAACAAAGGACTGCAGGTGCTGGAATCTAGACGAAAAACGCTATGATGCTGGAGGAACTCAGCAGGCCAGGAATCAGGCTTTAGCTTTACTTGGCCAATCAGACAATACGAGTTCTAAAACTACATAAAATTAAAATTCAGTTTTGTCTAGTTGCTCAACTCCAAATGTTGATCTACTGATAGCAAAAATATGAAGATAAAACAAAGATCAAAAACCTGCTTTCTTCTCAGCTTTGTGAACTGTAGTTTTGGAGAACAGCAAAATTTTTCCAACTGTTTTAAGCTATGCTTTTTGTCCTACACTAAAATGAGTTAGAAGCACATTAAGGAATGTTATTGACGTTTTAGGTTCACTCCAAAAGTAAAATAATAAAATTATTTTTTCATTGCTGATTGTTAACATAGTCATACCTTGATGATGAATATTAAAAATGTATTGAAACAAAACATACACTACCAGGGAGAGAAAACCTCAAGCAAATCCAATTTCTATTAAGGATTATAGAAACAGGATCTCACTTTATCCTCCAAGACTGAGCTCTGGGAAAGCCTTTGATTTATACACTTGGGTATTAATCCCTGGAAACTTTCTTTCTTGTTACATGTAAACTTACAAAATACTAGCTTAGAAATCGGATCAATTAGCATCTGCTTTTCTTGCACAAATCACGCACAAAAACAATTTAACCCAAGTTAGATTGTGCTGTCCATTATCTCTGTAAGAAACTGCATCTGTTGGAATGTTAGCTTAGGCACTTCAATCTGCAATTCGCCCTGGTGTGGTTTATGTTTTCCTGGCCTCGGTTACAAATCTAATGATGCCACATGTTTTCTTGATTACTGGCATAAATTGGGTGCAACGTATGACCTTTGTTAAAGATTCACAGAATTAAGAACACATTGCACTGAGATGGGCAATATGATGTCAATAAATAGTGCTGTACACAATGCATTTTTAGTATACCAAAAAGGATGATATCAAATTTCTAGACAAATGACTGAATATTGGTTGGCCTTGACCCAAAACATCGACTGTCCAGTTAGAAAAATAACACCTTAAAATACCTTTAGGTGATGGCGTAAAATGCAAAAGAGTGCTGGAAGCAGACTGTGAATATTTTTAAGGCAGACATAGGTAGATTCTTGACAAGTAAGGTGGGCGGGGTGAAATAATTTATATTCTGCAGGTGCAATGATATATGGGATTTGAACTCATATTTCCTTTAAAACAATCTGAAAGAAAAAACAAAACGTGAAAGTTCATTGATGAAAAGTCATTGATCTTAAAAGTTAACGCTGTTTCTCTCTTCACAATTGTCTAACCTGCTCAGAATTTTTTATTTTTGTTTCATATCTCCTTTAGGTTAAACCTCTGGATTACTAGTCTAATAATTTATTGTTTCTTGTCATTAAAAATATTAAACAAAATACTTAAACCTCTGTACCTCTTTTGCATTTGAGATCACTAACTACTCAGAGTCAGCTCATGTCCATCATTGAATCTTGTAGAAATTCTCTGCAGACTTTTCAGTATTTATTCAAGATAATCTCTCTAGGGTTGGAATAAAAAGCAAAAGAATTGATTCATTCTGACTTTTCTCCCCTGAGATATTTTCTGAATTTATACCTTCTGATACACGTGATAGTGTCTCGATCATTTTACGTAGTTTAGCAGCTTTAAATATTTGAGAAAAATTCTGTCGTATGAAACAGTGATGGTTCATTTGAAAAAAGTTCAATGACTTTGCATTTGCTTTGCTTTAAGCGATTTTCTGTACAAAGGTTTTAGTGATTTAACTTCCAAATGCGATAGGACAGTATGTTTCCCTGCTGGAATTGACATTATAAGTAAACTGTGTTACTAAAATTAGATTGAAAATGTTATTATTCTTTTAGTAGTTATAAATTAGAAGATCATTGGATACCAGAGGTTTTTTTTTTCTTTTCAATGGTGCTTTAGGCATTTCGCAAAACTGTGTGCTGGTTTTGCAATTGGAGGCTCTGAAAATCAGGGAAGTGTTGTACCAGGACTACCTGTCCCTGTCTTCCTTATTTCTGACATGTGAGAGTTTCATTACAGCCTCAAGAAATATCTTCTCTGCATTCCATGATGGTTAGCCCCAATTTTGTACTATTACCATATAAGGAGGCTGTATTTTCAATCTGATTTACTAGATCTGGGGGTATTTTTTTAAAGGTGTGTCCAGACTATGGTCCTCCATTTTCTCTATCCCTTTTATTAAACAGTGGTCTTACCATTTTCTACCTCTTGAACTGTGGGAATTATTCTAAATCAATGGAATTTTGGAAGATGATGACCAGTGTATCCATCATCTCCACAGCCACCACGCTCAAATCTTTAGGATGCAGTTCACTAGGTCCTGGAAGTTTATTGGCCTAAGACCAATTAATTTCTCCAGTATACTATTTTGATACTAACACTAATCTACTTTAGCATTTCATTCCCTCTTGATCTTCATGATTTCTGGGATGTATTCTATATCTTCTTTGAAGAAAGAAACAAAATATTTGTTTAATTTCTCACCCATTTCCTTATTCCTCAATATAATTTCACCTGTATTGGCCTGTAAGGGACTTGCATCAACTTTTGGTAGTCTTTTCCTTTTTACATATGTCTATCGAGGCTTTTGCAGTATCTGCATTTTTTTTTTGCTACATTACTCTTGTATTCTACTTTCCTTTTCCTTTCAATTTCTTGCACCTCCTTTGCTGAAATCTGAAATATTCCCAATTCTCAGGCTTACTGTTCTTTTGGCAAGTTTATAAGTCTTTTCCTTTGACCTAAGTTTATCTTTAATTTCCCTTATTAGTACATAGCTAGGTCCCTTTGCCTGTTGGGTTTTTGTGCCTTAAGAGGATATATATTTGTTGTTAACTAATTACTAATTCTTTAAATGTTAACCAATGTCAACTGTCATACCTATTGATGTAATTTCCCAATCTTCCATAGCCAACTCACATCTCAAATCTTTGCAGTTTGCTTTGTTTAGATCTGAGACTCCAGTTTTGAATTGATCTCATTCACTTTCAATCTTAATATAAAATTCTAACTTATTACTATCCCATTTCTCTAAATGTCCTTTCACTATAAGATTATTAATTAACCATTTTGCCTTGCACACTGGTTGATCTAAAATAACCTGTTCTCTAGTTAGTTCCTCAACACACTGATCGAGAAAAATTTCTTGAAAAGAATCCATGAATTTTACCTCGACAGTGTTGCTGCTATTTTTAAGCAACAAAGCACATTGGTATTGCCTCTTGAAATGGACTCTACTCAGTCATCATTGTCTAAGGAGAGATCCCATGGAGGCTAGGGAATACTTAGACCTATTTTGGGAGATTTGTTTTTAGTACCTACATTTTATCAAGCAGGCAAGCTTGGAATATTTCTATTTCATGCAGTCCAACCTGTGACATTTAAGCCAACGTGAACTACTTTGATTATGACATTGAAATTCATCATTGCCTTGAACTTCAAAACAATAGACATCTTTCAAATTGTCTTTAATAATTTCAGCCAAATTATCCAACAGTCAATACAGCACTGAAAACGTCAAACAATATTTGGTGCATGAAATTTAAAGTGCCTAGGAATACAGCACAAATAATCAATGTGCGGAGCTCACAATACACAGAGCAGTCTACTCCACATCCATGTACATCGTGGTTATCAATTGCAATGGTGGTGCAAAATTTATTAGTACAGTTCTACATGAGCATCTCTCAGGGGGTTTTCTTCTTGTTTGCAGTTACAGGATAAAATCCCATGATTAACAGGGAAAATGAAATTTACTCCTTATGTGATTTTAGTTACTTATGGAAATATGATTCATATCTTTCCTCAGAGCATCATTGATTACAGCCTTTCCAGACATCTGCTGTAGTGTTTATTTTGGCTGAATATCCATCATTCTTTATTATTTAGCTCCACGAAATTACTACAGTACCCTCAACAATAGTTCAATAATTATTATGGACGATATATTACCTATTTTCTTTTACTGACTCTTCAGAGGTGTATGACAGCCTAGATTAAATTCAGTGTTCCTTCAGTTTCTTATAAGTATTATAATATCATTTGCAATTTCTTCAATGATCCAATTTTATTTTATGGTCACATTTTAAATTTGGGAATCATTACTCCTTATCAGAACCAGACTGGATGGGGGAACATTTTGTCTCCTCATTTTGAGCCTTGGATCTTTAGCCCATGAACCATATTTCCTTGGATCCAGTTTGAAGCATCTCTGATGAAGCAACTGAAAATAGATGGACCTAGAACACTGCCCTGAGGAGTTCCTGCAACAATAATCTGGGCCTGGGGTCATTGACTTCCTGAAGTCACTACTATCTTGCTTTGTGTGAAGAGTGACTCCAACTCCACTGGAGTGTTTTCTCTTTGGTGCCTGTTGACTTCAGTTTTACCAGGGTGTTTTGATGGGTAACTCAAATTCTGCCTTGATGTCAAGGTTAGTAACTCTCACATCATTGCTGAATACTTGCTCTTTCATCCATGTTTGGATCAAAGTAAAGATGAGGTCTGGAGCTAAGTGGCCTTGGTGAAACCCAAACTATACGTCAGTGAGTAAGTTATTAACATAGAACATAGAACAGTACAGTGCAGGAACAGGCCCTTCGGCCCACAATGTTGTCCAAAACTAATTAAATTATTAATTAAATGCCTAACTGAACTAACCCCTTCTGCTTACACAATTTCCATATCCCTCCATTCCCTGCACATTTGTCTGCCTATCTAAATGCCTCTTAGACTCTTAAGAGCTGCCAGGGGTGGTATTTGACTCCAATACCACCCCTGGCAGCTCATTCCAGGCACCCACCACCCTCGACGTAAAAAACTTGCCCCGCACATATCCTTTAAACTTCCTCCCTCTCACCTTAAATACATGCCCTCTAGTACTAGTATAAGTTATTGGTGAGTAACGTCTACTTGATAGCATGGTTGATGTCATCTTCCATTGCTTCCTTTATGATTGCGGGTAGACTGTTTGGACGTTAACTAACTGGATTGAATTTGTCCTGCTTTTTGTGAAAATAACATGCATGGTCAATTTTCTGCATTGATGGGCAGATCCCAGTGCTGTAACTGTACAGGAACAGCTTGGCTGGAGGCAGAGCTCATTCTGGAGTGCAAGTCTTCAGTACTACAGTTGGAATGTTGCCAGCTCCTATTTCTGACTTTTTGCTGTGACCAGTGTTCTCAACCATTTCTTGATATCATGTGGAGTGAATTGAATTGGCTGGAAACTGGTTTCTGTAACAGTGGTGATCTCCGGAGGAAGCCAAGATGGATCATTTATTCAGCACTTCTGGCTGAACATCGTTGCGAATGCTGCAGCCCTTCCTTTATCACTTAGATGCTGGACCCAGCTCTCCTTGAGGCTGGGGATGTTCCTAAAGCTATTTCCTGCCGTTAGGAGCTTCAAGTTCCGAGGAGTGAATATCACCAATAACCTGTCCTGGTCCAACCATGTAGATGCCATGGCCAAGAAAGCTCACCAGCACCTCTACTTCCTCAGGAGGCTAAAGAAATTTGGCATGTCCCCTTTGACACTTACCAATTTTTATCGATGCACCATGGAAATCATCCTATCTGGATGCATCGCAGCTTGGTATGGCAACTGCTCTGCCCGGGATTGCAAGAAACTGCAGAGAGTTGTGGACACAGCTCAGCACATCACGGAAACCAGCCTCCTCTCCCTGGACTCTTGTCTACACTTCTCGCTGCCTTGGTAAAGCAGCCAGCATGATCAAAGACCCCACCCACTCCTCTCTTCTCCCCTCTCCCATCAGGCAGAAGATACAAAAACCTTAAAGCATGTACCACCAGGCTCAAGGACAGCTTCTATCCTGCTGTTACAAGACTATTGAACAGTTCCCTAGTACAATAAGATGGACCCTTGACGTCACAATCTACCTTGTTATGACCTTGCACCTTATTGTCTACCTGCACTGCACTTTCTCTGTTGTTATGACACTTTACTCTGCATTCTGTATTGTTTTACCTTGTACTACCTCAATGCACTGTTGTAATGAATTTGATCTGTATGAACGGTATGCAAGACAAGTTTTTTATTGTACCTTGGTACAAGTGACAATAATAAACCAATTCCAATTCCATACCTGTTTAATTTTCACCACCATTCATCATAGATGTAGTAGGACTGCTGAGCTACAGTTAAGTCTGTTGGTTATGAGAGTTTTTAGCTCTGTCTTTTGCATGTTTTGCATGCATTTGGCTCTGAATTGCAGCTTCACAAGGCAGAATTTTTAGTCAAGTCTGGTGTTGCTTCTGGCATGCCCATCTGCACTCCTCATTTAGCTGGGTTGATGCTTTTGGTGGTAAATAAGAGGAGGCTTCCTTGTCCTTTGACCTGATGCCATGAAACTTCATGGGGTCTGAATTCAATGATGATAATTCCAGGGGCTACCCCATCCCTTCTGTATACTAAAGTGCCACCACTTCTTGTGGGTCTGTCATGCCAGTGGAAAAAGATGGATTCTGATAAAGGAGGCTGGTACACTGTCTGTGGGGAATGATCCTATGTCAGCCCATTGCTTTACAAGTCTGTGGGACAATTCTCTCAATTAGACACTGGCCCCCAGATGTGAGGGCAACTTTTCCAGGTCAAATGGGCTAGGAGTGATTTTACTGTGTCTGAATGTTGTACCAAGGTTGACACCAGGTTGTCGATCTGATTATTGGTATTGGTATTGGTTTATTATTGTCACTTGTACTGAGGTAGAGTGAAAAACTTGTCTTGCATACTGATCGTACAGGTCAATTCATTACACAGTGCAGTTACATTGAATTGGTACATTGAAGTGGGTGGGGTCTTTGATTATGCTGGCTGCTTTGCTAAGACAATGAGAGGTAAAGACAGAGTCCAAGGAGGGGAGGCTGGTGTCCGTGATGCGCTGGGCTGTGTTCACAACTCTCTGCAGTTTCTTGCAGTCCTGGGCAGAACAGTTGCCCTTAATATTGAGCCTTCTCTGATATTATATTCCTTCTCTGATTGAATGCAGTGATAATGTTATAACTTGCAAAACTACTTCAGAAGGCATTTAAGTGTCAACCATATGGGGTGGTCTGGAGTTATTTGTAGGCCAGAGCAGGTAAGAATGGCAGATTTGTTTTCCAGAAGGACATGATGAACCAGACAGATATAGAGATTTTATGGTCATCATTTTTTTCTCAAAATTATTAATTGAATTTAAACTACTCAGCTGCCATGATGGAATTTGAACTTAGGCTTCCAAACAGGGGCTTTTTTCTGAACTCTTGCAAACAATAACAAAAATATTCTTATCATTTCCTGATCATGCTTTGCATAAATTGGTTGTCTTGTTTACCCACACCATGAGTATGTGCATTGCAAAAATGGATAATCTGATAAAAAGCATTTTAAGATACTACAAAAGACAACAAATATCTATGTAAAGTCAGTTTTTATGCATCTGTTTTGGACATCCTCCTAGATAAACGTATTTCAGAGCATTTTCCTAACCTTTCTTCTATTCCTTTTGTATAAGTCAATCTAAATTTGCTTTTATTTTCAAAATGGATCTTTGATGTCCACCTGAAACACTGGGACAGACAGAGAGTGCCTCAGCTTGATGTCTCATTCAAAGGCAAACCACAGCATTGTGTTTTTACACTAATGCAAGGAGAATACATAATAAGTAATGGATTGAGAAGTTTATGAAAACAATCAGAATTAGTAAAGGCAAAACTAACTTTGGCTTGGTGCAGAGGAATTGTCTTGCGATTAATACAACAGATATTGTAAAGGTGAAAAATGATAGAACAAATAGAATAGAGTGAAATCTAGCTCAATATTAAGGGTTTGCCAGCAAATGCGTGAAGAGCTTTGTCCTTGAAAGGAAAACTGTCAGGAGCAATTTGTGTGGAAATCAAGAAAACCAAAGCTGCAATAGACTTCATGGACAGTTTTAATAGATCGCCAAGTTAGACAGGAAAAAGAAATCAGGTCATAGTGCCTTGTAACATTGTGATAAGTGGAAATTTGAATTTGCTTCATAATTCAACTTGAATTGAGTTGAAATTAAGTGATATAATTTGTAGCAGAAGAGAAGGTAAATTCATTCAGATTGAAAAAATTTTATATAGGGAAACTAGTTTTGGTTTGCTGCAGGAATTGGAAGGATGTAGGAATCTAAACATTGACATTTTAGTGGTGAAGTGTCAATATTATGTGACCACTGAGATATAAGTGCCAAAAAAGTGCAATGAGGCATTTTGAGATTAGGGGAAGGAGGGAAACCAATTGGATACCAACTGATTTAGAGAACTGTGGTGCATGGCAGTGGGGAAGAATTAAGAGTGTGGAAATGATCTCACAGAGAAAAAAGGAGGCAGCAAGTGATGGATGTCCTAGGGCTATTTTTGAAAGAAAAGTATTTCAGCAAGTTTTTTTGAGTTTGCTTTTGTTATTCCCATTTGTTCAGTCAGACCATTGTTTCAATAAAATATATTCTCATTAGGGTTTACAATGGCTGAAAGCCTGATTTTATTTAATTAGGGTTCCCATCTATTTTGTGAGTGAGCACTAGACAACTATTTTGAACCCCACACGACAAGTGTATTGGCTGGGCCTTTTGGAGTTCATATATGCAGGTGTCATATTTGATTTAATGTTCCAAGTCAGTAGTTATAAGATAAAAACATGTTCTACTATGACAGGCACCTACTGTTTGTTAAGTTTGGCTGTTTCATGCTGGCATGTTCAATTTTACAATACAGTAAGAATTCAATAGAACAGAAGAAAGTAGCCTTTCAGCTTGCTGTGCTATGTAACAGCAATTTGTATTATGTTGCAGTTTTGTTCAGTTTATTGTGAAATTTGCTGAGGCTTAATGTAGATAATATTATTACTGATATTGTTTTTAATAGGTTGATTCTCTGTTTTACAAATATGTTAAAAACATGACATGCACTGTTCATTGAAGTAAATCCCCTAACTTTTCCATCTTATCCACTGATGGTGCATTCAACTATTTCCCCTCATTGCGTAGGAAAGGCTTCATAGAAAATGCAAGCTAATAATAAGTATAATGATTGAAGAGTTGGCAAGAAACATATTTAATTCAGATTTTATATGAACTTTTCCAATCTAAGGAAGATAATTATTTGAAGCTTGATTATATTAGAGTTTCATTGTGGCGATTGAAAATATCCATATCTACATTTTTCCTCCTTGTTAGCTTCCCTGAAACATTTCTGTTATGTGTGGAGTGCCAAAGAAGAAAATACATGTAATTACTTGTTCATTGGATTCAATCAGGAAAACCTGTCAGGAGGTAATAGGCATGCAGTGCAAGAGACTATGAAGTATATTATTTGTGACATGCACACAAACTGTATTCATTTTCCAACAGACTTGCAGTCACTGCAACAAGACTACAAAATTTTCCCTGTGTTTTGTCATTCCTCCTTTAATGGATAATCCATCCCACAGTAAGTGAAACTTGGAGATAATGGGTTCCCTAATGTTCATCTGAAAGATGAGTACTGTTCTCACCATCTCAAAGTGCATTTGAATTGCAGTCACTGTTATAATGTCAGAAATGCTGTAACAAATTCAACAAAATCACACTGATTGCCATATGATAATAATCAATACGTAGAAGTTCATGCATCGGGAGAACGTTTAGATGGCCACACCCAATTTGGCAAGAAGATGAGCACCAAGGTGCAACACAGAAAAGGAAGCAGAAGGTGCAGAAGGGAGCTATTGATTGCACCAGGGCATAAATAATGTGGTTTTAGATAGGACCAGGTTAATGTGGTTAGATAGGACTAGGTTAACAGTGAGTGCAAGCAGGTCAATGATAGCTTTAGAGAGAAGGTACATAAACACACAAACGTTTACTAGACATGATTGGAAAAATGCAGGCACAATTAACCATGTGATATTAGGATACTGTGGTTATAACAAGAAACTGGTGAAGAAAGGGCAGAACAAGGTATTAAATTTTCCAGGATGCAAGGTGTTCAAGGGAAGAAGAGAAAAGATGGGGGGGGGGGCGCGCGGTGTAGCAATATTAAAGGGGATCTTGCAGATCTGGAGATGGAGGATGTTCTGGAGTAGTCAAAGGAAGAATATATTTGGATAGAATTCAGAAACAATAAAGATGTCATTAAACTTTATTCCCTGGAACGTAGGAGATTGAGGGGTGACCTGATATAAGATCATGAGGGGCATGGAAAGGGTGAAAGGACATAATCTTTTTTCCCAGGGAGGGTGTGCTAAAAACAAGAGGGCATAGGTTTAAGATCAGATGCGAGAGATTTAAAAGGGACATCAGGGGCAGCTTCTTCATGCAAAGGGTGGTGTGTATTTGGAATGAGCTGCCAGAAATAGTGGTTGAGGCAGGCACAATAGCAACATTTAAAATCCATCTGGATAAGTACATGGATAGGAGAGGTTGAGAGGGCTATGGGCCAAATGTGGGCAGAAGGGACTGGCTTGCTGGGCAACACAGATGGCATGGATGAGTTGGGCCAAAGAGCCTGTTTCCTTGCTGTATGGCATTATGACACTATAAATTACTGCAAATTTTCTATAAACTGTCAATTAGTGAAAGCATATAGTGCAGCAAATATGTAGGGTAATTAAAAGCTATAGAGTAGTGACAATGGGAGACAATAGTAATCAGTAATAACAATAATATAAGCAGCAAAGAGAGGAGGGATTTTTGAATCGTGTTTAGGAGAATTTTCTTGACAATATGTTTCCTCCCAAAAAAGGAAGCATTGATGAACTTGGTTCTGGGGAATGAGGTGAAGCAAGTGGACCAAATATCAGTATGGGAATATTTAGGGGATAGTGATCATAGTATCATAAAGTCCTGAACAGCTATTGTAAAAGTCAATAGAATGATAACAGATCCAGCCTGGGAAAACTTGAATCAAAAATTTGCAGGCAAGTCTGTGACTGATCAAGGAAAGGAGGGTTCACAGTTAGTCCAGGTATATTCCCATTAGGGAGAAGTGGAGGAAAATTCAGCAAGTCAGAGCACGGTGGGTGATCAAAGGGATAGTAAAATACAGCAGAAAAAGGGCATATAACTGTTTCAGATTGATAGAACCAGTGAGAAGAAGGCTGAATGTAATAAATTTAGTGGGAAGTGCAAAAGATAAGTGGGGCAAAGAGAGAATATGAGAAAAGCAAAGTGACAGACATAAGAGAGAATCCAGAGATCCTCTTTAGGCATGTAAACAGTAAGTAGGTAGTAAAAAGAGATGTGGCTGATCAGGGTCAGTAGAGAGATTGACTCATGAACGCAGAAGGCTTGCCTTTACATCACATAGATCTTTAGCAAGAAAGATGCTGTTACTGAAGTCTTCACAAATGACAATGTATGAGAAACTGGAAAGTCTAAACATGATAGAAAAAACAGGTACTCAAAAGGCAATAAATCACTCAATCTAGATGGCGTGTATCCTCTGCTGCTGAGGGAAGGAAGGACAGAAATTGTAAAGTGAAGGGTTGTAACCTTCCAAGAATCTATAAATATGGAGGTAGTTTTGAGGACTAGACAATTGCAAGTGTTCCACCTTTGTTCAAAAAGTGGGGAAGGTAAAATCCCAGCAACTACAGGCGTTAGTTTTCCTGTGATCTGCATCTCTCCGTTGCCAGTCACTTCAACTCCCCCTCCCACACTATCACTGATATGTCAGTCCTCAGCCTTCTCCACTACCAGGAGAATTCCAAGCGCAAACTGGAGGAACAGCACCTCATTTTCCATCTTGGAACCTTGCAGCCTGACAGCATGAACATTGATTTCTCCCACTTTAGGTAATTCCCACCCCTCCTTCCCCACAACCCCCACACCCCATCATGCTTCTTCTCTTCTTCCCTTTCCTAGCCCCTTTTTTTCTACCTTTATTTTCCTTTCTCTCCTTACCTTTGACCCATCCCTTGGTGGATCTGCTCTCTCCTCCTCCCCCGCACCTGCCTATCACTATCTCTTACCTGCATCTACCTATCACCACTTTGTGCCCACCCCGCCTCCCCTCTTTTGTCCACCTATCACTGCTCTGCTTTTTCCTCCTATATATTGGGCTTCCCCTTTTCTTATCTTCAGTGCTGAAGAAGGGTCCTGATCCAAAACGTTGACCGCCTGCTTTTCTCCACGGATGCTGCCTGGCCTGCTGAGCTCCTCCGGCATCATTGTGTTTTTCATCTAGATTCCAGCATCTGCAGTCCTTTATTTCTCTTTCTTTAGTTTACCCACTGTGGTTGGGGAAACCTTAAGAAATGACAATCAGATTCTGAATTATCAATCATAGAAGTTTTGGAGAGGTAAAATGAGATTGATAAGGGAAATATGGTATATACAGACTTTTTTAAAAGTGTTTGATAAAATGCTACCAATAGGCTTGTTTTCAAGTTTGAAAACCATGGAATTAAAGTAGCAGCATTGTAGAAAATTATCTAAATGGTAGGAAACAGAGAGCATTTGTAAACAGTTGTTTTTTCTGACTGAAGGGAATTGTGATGTCTCCCAGGGGCTGGTACTTCTCTAAATATATGCTGATGACTTAGACTTGTGGGCACAGATAACACAACAATTAGAAGTATGGTGAAATATGAGGAATAGCTATCAAGAGGATATGGTCAGACTAGTGGAATGGATAGAATAGCTGGAAGATTAAATTTAATGCAGAAGATTTTGAACTGTTACATTTTGGTATGAAGAGAGAAGAGGCAATGTAAACTAAGAAGGACAATTCTAAAAGAGGTGTGGAAATAGAGAGATCTGGGGTATATGTGTATAAATTGATGAAGGTTGCAGGTGGGCTGAGAATGTGGTTAAAAAAAGCATACTAAATCCTGCAAATAGAGGTATTGGGTACAAGAGCTAGGGAGATCCGATGAATTTTTATGAAACATTGGTTCATCTACAACCGGAGCATTTGGATGGATGGCCTGAACTGCCAACCATCATTTACTGGGCATTTTCCCACTGTTTATGTCAGAATATACCTAGCCGGCAAGAGTGAGTTGGGTTAGGTTAGGAGAAAGGCCTCCTGCTCGCTTTTTTTACTGTGACTTTCCTGATGCAGTCACTTACTAAGACGAAGAAAAGATTACTTTATAAAGTCTCTGAATTGAAGACTAAGTTTCTCTAAAAAAAGCAATTAGCCTCTGAAGGTCTCCAGTTTGTATATAGTACTTCTTCAAAGGGTGATGATCAGGCAGAAGCAGATTTTTGCTCTGAAGCACATGGTGGTCTGGCCATTTCAACACAGCTTCACTTTCGTTTTGTGCTACTTTGCTGTTTAATCAGATGCAAAAAATAGTGAAAAATCAAATAGGAAGCAGCTTGTGCCATTAGCTAACCAAAGATTTCTATCTGTTTAAGTGGAGGTCCAACATAGGAAACACAGAAATACAAAATGTACTGTAGTTACTTGCCTAGTCTACTCTGACAGCACCTCCCATGCCTGTGACCTTTATTACCAACAAAGACAAGTGCAGCAAGAACACTGGTACAGCACCACTTGAACATTCTTCTACAAGTCTGGCACCATCCTATCTATATTGCTTTTCCTTTATTTTCACTGGGATCTAACTCCTCTAACTCCTTCCTCACCAGCACTGTGGGAGTACCTTCAACTGAAGGATTGCAATGGTTCAACAATGATGGCCATGTCTGTAATACCTAAATGAAAAAGAAAAAAAAACAGTTCAGTTAAATGGTGTGAGAAGACAGTATAATGGCAAAAGGACAGATTCCAGTCTCTTGACTTATTAAGTGGTTGTACAGTAATGGGTGGGGTATATGAATTTGAGAGAGGTAGAAACACATTTGAGAAGGTATAACATGGTGTGCATTACAAAGATACAGCTGAAGCTTGTTGGGATTTAAATATGCAAATGATAATGTTATTAGCAAAGATAGAAAACATGGAAGAGGAAGGGGGATAGTATTGATTAAATATACCCTACTAATATAAGAGAGGTCACGAGTAAAGGAAAACATAGGATTACATAGGCTACATAGAGCTAAAACAGCCTGATACCTATGTCCACTTCAGCCTCTTTCCATTTTTCCTCACTGAATCTATCCGTGTAAAGCAATTATCCAAAACAATAACGAGAAATGAGGAGCAAGACTGGACTTAAGGATGTAATGGGAGTTGTTCATAGGCACCTGTACAAGACCTGTGCAGCTGTACAAGACGTTGGTAAGACCACATTTGGAGTACAGTTCTGGTCGCCCTGCTATAGGAAGGATGTCATTAAACTGGAGAGTATGCAAAAAGATTTATGAGAATGTTACTGTATGGGTTATAAGTAGAAGCTGGATCATCTAGGATTTGTTTTCCTTGGAGCCTAAGAGGCTGAGAGATGACCTTATAGTTATTTATTAAATCATGAGCAGCATAGCTAAGGTGAATAGCCAAAGTCTGTTCCCCCTGGTAAGGGAGTCCAAAATTAGAAGGCTTAGGTTTAAAATGAAAGGGGACCTGAGGGTTAACTTTTTCACAGAGAGGGTGGTTAGAATATGGAATCAGCTGCCAAAGGAAGTGGTAGAGGTGGGTACAATTATGACACTTAGAAGGCATTTGGACAATTACATGGATAGGAAAAGTTTAGAGGGATATGGGCCAAATGCAGGCAAATGGGACTAGCTCAGTTAGGTAACTCAGTCAGCAAAGGGCCTGTTTCTGTGCTGTCTGGCTCTATGACTCTAAATCAATGAATGTAGATAATATACTAATTATGCATCATCTAGATGACTTACCTGTGGATTTCTAAAGAGCTACATCCAAATGTAGCTCTCGCTGCTTACCATGATAACTACATTCATGAATTTTGGAGCATTTATACTTGTTCTGCGACCCTTAGCTTTTTTTTAGATCATCCACTGAGCTGTTAAAATATCATTAAAATATGTACATCAGGATTAGTGGTAATTTTTCATTACCTCCAATGAAACCATTATCTTGGAAGTTCTATATTTTAAAGAGTGTGTTATTCCATGAAGAAGAATGAACATTTTCTGACTGTACTATAGGAGAAACTACAGTCCTAATTTTTATGGTATAAAATTTTGCATACTTGATAATGACAATACACCAAGTTTGATTTAAACTTCTAGCTTTGACATGTGCATGTAATTATCACATTTGCTTTTCTATTTAATTTAAATTGGCACAGTGCATTTCAGCTCAATAAGTATATAATGTTTGTGAAGATTTGACATATGCATACCTAACCCTAAAGACTGATACCTATATGTGGTCTGGATCATGGTGCTCTTCCATAATTTAGCAGTTAGCTGAGTCAAGCTATATGTACTCCATAAATAACTATTTCACAGAAGTATCATCAAATCATAAATGCTAAGAGCTGTTTGTACATTTATCAGGGATTTTCATTTATCACCTGTCGCTTGCTTTATGTTTCCAAACACTTGATGAGATACTATCTTGGAATAATATTCCAGCTGCAGTGGCAACTATTTTGGATTCAATAGCATTGTGAGTTTGCAGAAACGTACTACTTTGAGGAAGGGTCTTACCCACCTGCAGATCTCTGCTCATTAAAATGAAAATAGTGCCAAAGAATTGAATTTGGGGCATATACTAAGTGTCCAATTTTAACTGACCACCTGCCAGTGTTAAAATCCTTCCAAAAGAGATAAGCTTTTGTGTGCCAGAGTTTGAAGATGAGGGCTTAAGTCTTAGCACATAATGTTTCTGGAAAGTTCAATGTTGTTACTGAGGACATTCTGCACTCTCAGAGATTCCAGATTTTGGATGTGACATTCTCGAGTACAAGTAAAAGGTCTCCCTGCATTATTTGAATTAAACCAGAGGAATATCCTTGCTAACACGTAACCCTCAACCAACATCAGAAGCTCATTACTACCTGTAAAACTTTAACATATGCAATCCAACTGTTCAGTTTTTTCATATAATAAAAAAGATTCAATTTAGCCCATCGAGTTTATGCCATTTCTCCAGAGCATTCCCATCCACCCCATTCTCCACATTTTCCTGTAACATACTGCATAATATACTCATCAATTCTAAAGTGATTCTCCTCCTGGCCACCTATGCAAGACGTAATCTATAGTCGCCAATTAACCTCCCAACCAAAGCAGCTTTGGGATGTGGAAGTAAACTGGAGCACAAGGGGAAACACACATGGCCACAAGAAGAATTTGTAAACTCCATGCAGACAGCACCAGAGGTCAGCATTGATTCGAGCTCACTGGAACTGTGAGGCACTTACACTACCTGCTGTGTCAAAGTGCTGTCCATGTAGGGCCTCTTATTCACCAAAGGTTTTCAGAGAGTAATTTTGCTGCAAGTATAAGATTTGAGATAACTTTGCTTCAGTGAGTTGGTGGGCATAGACTGTTGCAGGGAAGAGATGGAACCATTCAGCCAACAGTGATTTTGGTGATGGTGGCTATCAACTTTAGTTCTTCTGTATGTTTATAGGCTGGAGTAGGAGATAAATGCAATGCTTTGTCAAGTCATCATTTGTGCTCTTTGCAGCAAAACTATGTGCAAACTCACTCTCAGGTGAGCTGGTGCTTGAGCTCCCTTTTCATTTTCTCCTGACTGCATGTCACTTCTGACACTACCTAAGTTCTTCAGTGGACGAAGTTTCTACATCTGAGCTGGTGAGTATGAGTGTAGGGTGAATGAAAGAGGGTCATAGAATTATAGGATTACTATTGCACAGGAGTAGGTCATCTGACCCGTTGTAGAGCAATCCTATCAGTCCCCAGACTTTCCTCACTGCCCTGCAAATAATTCTCTCTCAAGAACCTGTTGAATTCCCTTTTTGAAAGTTACAGAGCCAGCTGATGGATAGAGTAGGTCTAGAGGAGTGCTGGAATTCAGGGGCTGTGATTTGCTCCTGGTTCTGACAAAGGGACTCTCTTTCTTCAGATGCTGCCTGACCTATTGAGTGTTTCCAACATTTTCTGAATCTTAGACCATAGCTACTCAACTTATGAAAGTTTCTCCTCTCATCCCATGCATTTAAGGTGAAAGGGGGAAAGTTTAAAGGAGATGTGCAGGGCAAGTTTTTTACACAGAGAGTGGTAAGTGCCTGGAATGGGCTGCCAGGGGTGGTGGTGGTGGAAGCAGATATATTAGTGGCATTTAAGAGGCTTTTAGATAGACACATGAATATGCAGGGAATGGAGGGATATGGACCATGTGCAGGCAGAAGAGATTTAGTTTAATTTGACATCATGTTCAGCATAGACATTGTGGGCCATAGTGCTTGCTCCCGTGCTGAAATGCTTTATGTTCTATCCCTCTTGCAGCTTTTACCTAAAATTTAAAATCTGTTCTCTGTCACACTTGAACCATCAGTTAATGGGAGCAACTCTCCAATCTAATTAAGTCATGACCTTGAACACCTCTACCAAATCTCCTCTCGGACTTCTTTGCTCCAAGAAGAGAAAAAAGAAACCAGCTTCTCCAATCTAACATCATTGAGATTTTTCATCCCTGGAATTATTTTAGTAAATCCTTTTTGCTCCTCTCTAAGGCCTTCACATCTTTTCTAAAATTAGATGCTCAGAATGGGATGCAATACACCAGTTGTGGCCTAACCAGAGCTTTATAAGATTCAAAATAACTTGCCTTTTATGAGCACAGGGGTCAGTGTATGGACAGAAGATGATGAGTGGTGGCAGAAGTGCAGAAGACGGATGATGGATGGTCCAGTGAGAGGGGCATCTTTATGTTGTCTGTAGTTTGTAGGTCAAGTATACAACAACGGGAAAATGATTGAAAAAGGGAGATGCATCTTCAACTGCAGTCTTGCTACTAGCCATGTCACAGTTGGCAGTGTATGTAAGCTGTGAGATATCTGAGCATAGTGATTGAGTAGGTGAGACATATTATTTGAAGATGCATTCACTGAGCTTGACCACACATATTGGCTAATGGAACTTTTTGTTCCTCTGCATCCATTGTTTAGGGGCTGCACACATTACAATCACCTCCACAATTCTCTCCATTCATTGGCCTCTAATCATATGCCTGGACAGCCTCTTGGGCCCCTGTGAATAGAGGTCATCTTTCTCTTCTCCACATCATTGGCTAAGGCTTCCAATAGATACCAGGTTCTCTACTCTGGAACTGCTTCTGCTAGGTGCTGCAGCCATGATGTACATGCCCTTTAAGAGGTGCAGGCTGGCTTTAATTACTCAAGGTAGTGCATTTAGTGCTGGCTGATCACTGAAATCTTTATAACAAACAGGCAGTACAATCTTCATGTGTGGCCTGTGCTACATCAAACATGCATGTTTACTATTGCTATCCAATTCACTCACCCACCCCCACTCGGTAAGTATTTGTATAATTGATACCACATCATTAATTGCAGCTTACTTTGCCAGAATGTGTGTAGGAGGGGTAAAATATTTGGATTAATAAATTTATCAGTAAATATTAATTGTCACAATTCTGTCATTAGCAGCATTAATTAAGTCAAATGCTGCAATTTTCCTTTTCTTTTTAATTGGCACTCATGATATTTCAGTGGATGGAAAATCCCTGTAGAGCCAACTGAAAGGTCAACAGTTCTGCACAGCATTTTGGATGAATGTTAGGAAATGCTAATATGAGTCAGCCTTTCAGCAAATTGTAGATTGTTCTCTGAAATGATGGATGTGAACAAACTAGTGTTAGTACATAAATCTTAAGTTAACCATGTCCTCAACTTAAAATGAGTCAACAATGTATTTCCAAGTTAAAAACTAACAAATTGATTTTGTTTTTGGTTTAACCTCATGCTTCCTGTAAGATTTCTAAAGAAGGACAATGAAGAAGTGACCTGAGTATTTCATGATTTGTAACTCCTACTCCTTCACTTTGAAATCTCTGATCCTGTCATTTTCCATATATATTTGATAGCCCTTCTTCTCACTCTCTTGTTTTTTTTTTCTTTGTTATTCTCACTATCGCTCTGTTTCTTTTGAGCTCCCTTTACATTATCTCTGTCACTGGTGCTCTTTAATTTTCTTTCCTTTTTCCTATTCTTTCAATGTTCTCTTCTTTTCTTTCCACTGCCTCTTCTATTTTCATTCTATCCTTTATTTCCTTTCTATTGACTGTCCTTTGTACCTCCTTTAAGCAGTTTCTCTGAATCGTTCATGTATCATTTCTTCTTTCCTTTTTTGTTTCATTCCTTTTCTCAGAAGCACATACGAGCAGCAGCACTTGTTGTCATAGATCTGAGAGGCCTAATAAAGATAAATTATATGGAACCTTCCATTTTAAAGGGGGTATTAAAGGGCCCTTATCTCCCTGATGTTCTTCATGATTGGCAATGGAACAGGACCCAAAGACCCTTGGGTGGATGAAAGGCCTAAATTTCTTGCCATTTTGCCAATTTTGAGTATGAAAGTGTTAGAAAATCCAGGATACAATCTGTTTTTACTCTGCCTTTGTGATTTTTTTAAAATCTTAAGACATCACACAGCTTATTTCCTCAAGAATTCTTGGATTCATAGATACTATATTGGTTTTGAGAAGTGAAAATCTGATTCCAGTTTCTATGTAATGTAAAAAGATGCAATTCTCAAAGTAAGTATCTTATGTTTAAATGGGAAGGCTTTCATCATAGTAACTTCTATCTCACACAAATCTGCAGTTGCTTCTTAAAATGCCTAGCTCATTCTGATTATTTTTGTCCTTTTGGGTCCAAGGTATTTTGTCACATTCCGAAGAAGGGCTTCCTACCCAGAAGTAATTGTGAAAATACAGTGATATCTTCCACATTCATGTTGCATGCATTTAAAATTCATTTGTTTTAGATGCCATCAGAATAATGCACTACTTTAATTATCAAGTATCTAGTGGGTTCGACAGCACATTAAGGAAAATACAGCAATCCATTCATTTTACTTCAACCTCTATTTATGATATCTGTATAGATAAATATTTTGTAGTTATTCACTTTCACTGTATAGAAATACAGAGGTTTCAGCGTAGGAGGAAACCATTCTGTTTCTTGGGCATGTGCTAGTGCCGGCTCTTCATGTGGAGCTATCTCTTCCAATCCCATTTCACTGCACTAAGCAATAATGGGAATTGACTTTCACCATACAGAACTGTTACTTGAAATTATAAATAAGTCTTCCACTTACTGATTCAAGAATTATAGACCAGTGCATTAACCAGATCTATAATTTCCCCTTGCCACTATTCTTCCAAATACTTTAAATTGGTATATTTAGTTCACTGGCTTTAAAATTTTAAACAACAGATTGAACACTTAATTGCAAAATGTGCTGTTTTATACCTAATGAGATCCATTTACCTGATATTAATGTTCAAATTCCTGGCAGCCACATGCAGCTTCCAGGGGGAATTTTAACAAGTATGCGGGGGAGGGCGATTGTTTTTCATCCATGAAGATCAGCTGACTGAATTCACTGGTGAAGTAAACCAGGGAGGGAGGCATAATAGCCTTTTGGTCCGGACCACATGGTAAGTTTTGTTCTTGCTTTGCAATGTCTCCACTGAGTGTCTACAGTAGGTACTCTGCTCAACAGACAGTAAAAATTTCATCAGGGCTTGTAAGTAACTCTTAGGACACTGAGCCAGTTGTGATTCTTAACCACCCGAGGATCAGCAAAGTTAAAGAAAGCTATGGAGTGAGGTCTGAGCTGTGAGTACAGCCATTGTTCTGATCAACAGAGGTGGATAAAATTCTTTATGCTTTATTTGTGTGTCTCCCTACATTTGAATGAAAGTGTCTACGATCATCTTTCAATGTCCTTACCATCAGCCCATCGGGCATGGGTCTCCTTTCTGTGATGGTTCCCCTTGATATAAGCATATGATACGTTACTGAACCACTACTGAAGATGGTGGTTAAATAGTGTAACACAAATTGATCCTCCCAGAACTGAGGTAGCTCTCTTCCCACATCAATTAAATTTTGATGCTGATTTGTTGGAGGCTACATTGCATTTGTTGCTGTACTGGGAACCTGGAAGCATGATTTGTTTTCTGATAGACAGCACCAAGGTTAGGCACATTCCTGTCAATGAACCTATTTCACACTGGCTGGGTATGGTCTGTAACAGGCAGAAAAGAAAACCTAATTCCGCCAATGAAATTAATTAAGCTGTTCTGCAAACATTCACCAAGCCTGCCATAACCTGTAATAGTATGAGCATCTGCAGATGAAGCCCTTAAGACCTTTGTTATGTGAGTCTTCCTTGGACACAAGTTCCAGTGGTGGACCTAATTTTTGTTGAAAAGCCTTACCCTTTCAGGATGGCTCAATATCTAATATTTATGACAGATTACTAGGAATGAGTAAGGCACCACTAGATAAAATTAAAAACGCTTGGGAACAAGATTTGCAGATGTCAATTTCCGAGGAAACTTGGAATGAAATTTTCAAGTTGGTTAATACTTCCATCATTATGTGCTCGTCACTCTCTCCTTCAATTTAAAGTGGTCCATAGAGCTCACTTGTCTAAAGATAACCTATCCCATTTTTATTCTGATATATCTCCTTACTGTGATAAATGCAATAACCGAGTGGCTTCCTTAATTCACATGTTTTGGACTTGTCAGAGTCTTTAAAAATATTGGACAGAGGTCTTTCATACATTTTCTGTACTTCTTAAAATAAATTCTAAACTTAATCCTTTGACTGCACTATTTGGGATTGTTGGAGAAAAAGATATAACTTTGAAGGCTTCTGGTTTACATATTTCTCTTATAGCCAGGAGAGCTGTATTGTTTAAATGGTAGGAAGCTACTCCACCTACGCATGTTCAATGGTTACGGGATGTTATGTCATACCTGAATCTAGAGAAGATTCGCTGTTCAGTTTTTGAATCTAACCTAGACTTGCAAACCCTGTGAGGACCCTTTTTGAATTATTTTCAAAATCTCTGATTTGGGGACTAAAATGCAGATATTGGCTGACACTGTTACGTTTTTTAAGGTTTTTCCTTGCTGTTTCTTCCATCTAACAGCTTCAGGTTTTGGTAGTAGGGGTAGATTTTTTTTGTAATAAAATATTTCAATTTTCTTTCTTTCCTTATTAACTAACTACTATATGTGATTATTGATTTAGAGTATTGTCATCCTAAGTACGACTTAATACAATGCATTCAGTAGTACTTTTACTTTCTTTTTTGATGCATGTACTCAGTATTTTTTTCATGGATTTAATAAAAATATTGTAAAGAAAGAGAAAAGCCATTTTATGTGCTGAACTTAGAACATAGAACAGTAGAGCACAGAACAGGCCCTTCGGCCCACAATGTTGTGCCGACATAGCTAATCCCTCCTACCTACAGAATGCCCATATCCCTCTATTTTCCTCTCATTCATGTGTCCATCCAAGGCCCTCTTAAAAGTCCCCAATGAATTTACCTCAACCACCCTATCAGGCAACGCATTCCAGGCATCCACCACTCTCTCAGTAAAAACATACCCCTCACATCTGTTCTGAATCTACTCCCTCCATTGAAAGCCTTTTGAGGAACATTGTAGGGTATAAGCCTCAACATCTTGATGCTCCACCAGCACTTCTTCTCTAAATGCATGACCCATGAGTTTCAAGTAGCCATGGTTTCAGCTAAGGGACAAGGGCTGTTAATGCTCTCCAATCATATATTCTTGCTTGTGTCATTACTAATCACTCTATTCAGTCACATTGTGTGCTAAGTAGCACCATCTGCCTCACTATAATTTTTCAGAGATGGATTTCTTTCGGTGCTTGTAAAGAATTTGGCAGAGCATCATTGGGTACAGCACAATATTGGTAATATTATGTCCCAAATGGTCTGCAGTTTATTCAACTGAAAGAGAAGAGAAAGATGAAATGTTTTAAAGAGCAGCATTTACAAGATGTCAACATTTCACTGACAATTAATAAATATGCTATATAACTGCAAATTATTATTGTATTACTTTACAATATAGACATTTCTTCAAGCCTTTTTTGACTAATTTAATTTCCAAATCTCAGGGTGAAAACCCAGCAGAAAATCATTTCAAAAATTATCCTGCAGTTTGTCAAGTGATTAATTGGTTAAATCATATTAAAAATTACACTGGTGCTCAAATATAATTAATATTAATAATGGTTTACATGATCTGAGGATGAGCACTGAATATTCAAAATCAGCTATCCTATGAATTATCCATGTAAATGTTTGCATCTTCTTAAAGAGATTTGCCCCTGTTCCTTTTTATCTCTGCATTCATTACATTGTGTTGCCAAGCACATAGATATTGGAACACTTTGTACTTCCCTCTTCTTCAGCATATCCCTACGGAATTGTGTGATTAGAATATAGTTATCTGTTTCGGATAAGGCTTTCGCTAACCATGGAATAACAGCAAATTTGAAATTATCTTCATGCGTGACTTACACTTCAGAATAATTTCCACTAAAAATATAATTTAAGTTACTTTGGTTGTTTTTCTATTGTATACAGGTTCTCCCAGACTTACGAATGCCCAACTTATGTAAAGCCCGTATATGCGAACAAGTGTTTGGGAGAGCAGGATGGATATGCTGGCTGAGGTGGGGCTGCAGGCATTTTCTGCCATGTGGAAACTTAGTTCACGACTGCATTTCTGAGTTGTGAACTTCAGGAACCATGCTGTAACCTGGGGAGGACCTGCATGCGTATTGAGAGCCAGTGGAAGACTAGGGCGATCAACTAAATTGATCAATTTTCAGATTGTAGTATAATATTATAACATCCTTATTTATCTGTGCTTGACGTCCCTCCACCCTGGGACATCAAAACAATCTGGATGGATTCTCACTGGATGTGTACAGAAAACAGAAGCCTTGAGGTCTCTCGCTGGCTATCAAGTGTTGCAACCAGCTTTTGGGGGAGGAGATCATCTTCCTTGAGGGAGACAGGAGATACTGTTGAGGTGTCAGGTAAATAAAAACTAGATAGGAACTCAACCTTAGAGTCCTCTTTTGTCTAACCAAAGGAGTCCAGTGGCCGAACCTTGTAATTTAGCCCCAAATAACACTGGGGCTGCATTTGGAGGAGGATAACAAAATGTCAGTGGAGCAATATGTTTTGCAACTCTGTTTTTAGGCCATTACTACTCTGTTTTCATAATGCAGACTGAAAATTCAGTCTCTCTCCTATAAATCCATTGTTTCCTTTAAGTTGTGCAATAACTAAAGCTTTAGAAAAAAGGTAAATTTTGTTCACAATGATTACGTTGTGAATTCATCAATGATTTACTCCGTTGCATTGGCTCTTTTGCAGAACAAGACTGAAAATGGAATATAATAACTAGTGATATAATGAGTAGGAAAACAATACAGAAATTTATTGAAGTATCATTATGGGCTCAGAGTTATAAGTAGTAAACAGTAGTGTGCAATTGATAATGTATAAACATTTTTAGCTTTGTAATCTAAAGTACATTCGCATTTTGTGTAATGTATCTCTCTTTATCGTACCTTTACCTCCCTTCATTCTAAGAGGAGATTCCAATTATCAACTGGTTTGATGACTTTTCAATTAATTACTTCCACTTTTACTTTTTGTTTAAAGCCTCAAAGATTTGAGCAAGGAATCAGATTGTGCCAAGGATTGGTGTGGTGGGATCCATTGCTGGTCCTAAATTGGGTCATCTGGTTTCATTTTTATAAAAATGGCCAATTGGTAGTGCTCATCAAGACCTCTCTTGGATGACTGTGAGAGGAGCCCTCTCTGTCAGATCTTTCCTGTATGTTTGGAGTCTCATATTCAAGGCACGCTGCCCTTGAGTTGGCTGCGATGAGGACAAGACGAAAAAATCTACATTTTTGTGGACTGTGTGTTTGCCAAGAATGCCTGGTAAAGGAAGCAAGGGTCCATGATGAGGTTCATCTCAAGGAGCTGTGCAAGAGAGGACTCTTTGATCCACAGGCTGTTCCCTGGGGCATGTACTGAAACAGATATAAAGTGATGCTGGAAGGTCATCAGTTTGGTGGAAGATGCACTTTGGTCTGCCTGAAACTTGTTGGTCTTCACGTGCAATGAGATGTCTATAAATCTCAAGATGTCTGGCACATTCCAGGCTGTAGGCATACATCCTAAAGGATAGGGTGAAGCTTGATGCAGTCAATGCAATGTCTTTGTGGGGAAGGACTGCAATCAAAGGTCCTGCTGCCACTGGACAGAGTGAACCAGTGTAAAAGCCTCTCAAATGCTAGATGGGTGCATTGTTCAAAGAGATCACATAAATGGCATTGGTGCTGTGCAAATCAAATTTATTAACTTGATGACACAATCAATACTATGAATGTAAAGAAAGACATCTACTGTTTATATTATATTTCCTGTATATATTTTTATGAATGGTTTATTTTTGAAATAAAAAAGTAGCTGGTTATTCAGGGTCTGCTCAGGATTGACTCACAGGAAGCTGGTGTGTTGTTAGGTCCTGGGATAAGGGACAGAGAGGTGATGAACAGGACTTGAATCGTTGGTCCAATTTCTTCATTGAGGTAGGTAAATAGTAAGAAATATACTGTCCTTCAGCAGTCTCAAACAAACACCTTAAGCAGTGTTAGTTAAGTTGCTGAGGTCTTACTTACTGTGTTAGTGAGGTCCTAAAACAAGTCCTATACTTCTAATAAGCAGGGAGCTAATGTTGTTCTGAGGCGTTGTGTTAGGAATGCTGATCAGACCAATTACAGGGGGAGAAATCAATCACTGGGTATTTTGCCTCCCAATTTAAATTTTATGCCTAATAAATGGGTGTGGCAGGGAACAATTTCTTGCCCATCTTTCTTGCCTGCTGGTATCTTAATCTGAAACAGGAAAATGCAGGAATGATGAGCAGGAAACAACCATCTAGTTCATCGGGCTATTGGTACCATAACTGGCACAGATGTGTGGACATATCATGAGCAGTTATGGACATATTATCTATTCTAATGAATACATAAATTTGGTCAGCATAACCTTCTGCCTCCCCCTATGCAATCCTCCCCCCTCCAACCCCTACTCTACAACTTTTTAATCTCTTGGGACAGACAAAAGAACACAGAAACCCCAAAGTATATGGAATGGCTCCTTTGTTATTTCCACACATTCCTTTTCGCCAACAATTTCACTATCTGTTCTTCTTTTAACTATTACGACATACATGGTTTTATTATATTTGAAAATGTTTTTAAATGAGACCTATCTGTCCTTGGTGTTTGATTGTCGATATTGTCGGGCTACTTAGCCAGTTTTTTGCACAGATGTTGAAATAGATTTGTATGTTAGCCTCCTTAACATAGAACAGTATAGCACAGGAATAGGCACTTCGGCCCACAATGTCTGTGCTGAACACAATGTCAAATTAATCTGAATCTCTTCTCCCTGTACATGATCCATATCACTCCATTCCCTGCATATCATCTATCTATCTAAAAGCCTCTTAAGCATCACTATCTTATCTTCTTCCACCACTACTTCTGGCAGCCCTTTCCAAGCATCTACCACACTCTGTGAAAAAGAAAATTTGCCCCCCCACATCTCCTTTAAACTTTCCTCCTCACCTTAAATGCATGTTCATGTTAAACCCACCAAGTTTATTTCATTTGTGTTGCATTCTGAGATAAACTGATTTTACTAATCATCAGTTGAGCAGCTCATTTTTGCCCACTGTTTGGATATTTGTTACATAATTCAAATTATAATCATAGACACTGTCTAAGTTACTAAAATGTTTTTTAAACATTTCTTTATTTATAAGTTCAGCAATAACATGTTGCCTTATCAACAGTCAATTCCCTTGGGGAATTAGGCTTCTTTGGATACTTCAAATTAGTCTAGAGTAATCACCTATCATTGAAACTATATCTTTTATTCAGCAGTGCATATTAGTTTGGCATAATCACGTTGCAGTCCATTACCCTCGCAAAACCAAACTAATATTTTACACCAGAAAACTGGAGGTTGGTGAAATGGGAAACGTAAGGTACTAATTATAATTAAGCCATCAAAGTACATTTTTTTTGTGAAAGAACAGAATGGTTACATTATTATTCCTTATTTTGCGATCTACATGGAACCAAATTGAACAGAGGACTGGAACCGTTTCAAGAATTTTGATCCTTATTTAGTTGTGCAGATTTGGAACTGGGCTGTATTTATCAGAACAAAGCAGGCTCTTACTGGCTACACAGAATTTATACTGACATCTTAAGGGTATTGCATTAAAATAGATGGAGTGAATTACATACGGACACATAATCTATTCTAATGAATACATGAATTCTGTCAAAACCCACAGTTACTAGACAGCCAGCAGTATGTATTCCTTTTGTTGCTAATCTTAATCTTTAGTTTAAAATATTTTAAAATACCAGAGCTGAGAAGTCCCAGATCCAAGCCCTGAGCAGGCACAAGATGCTGGCACACAGATATAATAAGATAAAAGGCAATTTGATGGCACTTAACTACTGACCAGCTTGGAACAAATGGAAAAATTGCCCACTCATTCTCTTACCTCAACTCAAACCTTGGGTCCCTGTTACAGTCAGCATGACCTCTAGTGACCAACAAGCCCACTCATTGACTTTCCATCTCCGTTTAATTTCTGGACTTCTATGTTACTTATCAGTTAGACAGTGGACCACCATGATGTCCAATATCCTGTTTTAAATGAACCAAGGTATTTTCGACATTGAAGCAACGCTCTTCAGGCATGCCAGGAAAACTGCAATCCATAAACTTGCTATATAGTACCCTCTCAAAATCAATCCACTGGTGTCCAGTATCAATATTCCACTGATCCCTGAGCTGAGCTTCAAACCCTGTACCATACCCACCGTACAGAGGCAGAACTAGCTGTGCTGCTAGGAGGAAGTGCCAAGTAAGTTCTCAAAAAGGAGAGAATATTAGAGGGTAAAGTACACCAGGAAGATTTCACAGAATGAAAAGACAAAAATCTAAAAGTAATTTGCCTTTCCCTCCAAAATAAATGTTTCTGAAAAATAATAGAATACCTTTCGTAGCCAAACAAAATCAAAAGACCAACTAAAATAGGAGCATTCAGTGGAAGACTCAGTTCCCTTGGGGTGCAATTTGTATTATCAGGTTTACTTCAGTAATGATGTGTTGCTATGGAAATTGGGTCTGGTTTGGGATTGCCAGCTGCTTGGGATCTAATATCCCTGCTACCCAATGCCATTTACTTGCTATGTTTATAATGTGATGATTAAATTTAATTTTGAATGGATTATTTTGTTTTTCATTTAGAGTTGAAAGATCCTTTATAAATCTGTAGATGCTATAAATCACAGGTACTGAATTTTGTGGCAATACTTTGATTAGTTGAGGAAATTCTATTTCTATTCTTAACAGAGAATCACAGGTAGCATTTTGATTTCATCTCTGGGATTGATGTGTCACAATGGAATAGCAGGGATGGGGGGTGGGGTGCAGTGGAGGGCAATACAATTAACATATACTTTTGCAATTAAAAGTAGAAATCCACCAGATTGCATATATTGTGATTTTTAAAAAATGTTTCATTGTTTTATTTGTGCTAAAAATATTGGACCGGAAATTCTGATATGCTATTGAGAGGCATGACCTCTCACCAATCATGCAATTGGACCAGATGCTTCCATGTGTGATTCATGTTAGCATGCTTGACCTTTACACTGAGTCAGGTATGCAGCTAATGACATCATTATTCAAATAATGCCCATTGCAGTCCACATCAATAGAAGCTGGAGTTTAAAATTCCACAATCTATTGCCGTTGAATGGTATCAGTAGAAATGGAGCACATTTCACAAGGTTGTTGTTTTTCTTGTGCATTACACAATCTACTCACTTTAGGAGATCTGACTGGGCAGCGTCTTGTCTTCATCATGTTAGCCATAGTGTGTGTGGCTCTAGTCTGGCTGCCCTTTGGAGAATGCCTTTCAGTGCTGATGCCCTTTGTTAGTTGGGTGAGCTCCATTGAGAATTGTGTTCCAGGGCTTGCTTCTGGCTGTAGGTGCGGCTTTCACACTGATTTTGGCCGGTTTTGTGATTTTTTTCCACAGGGAACCAGATTTAGTGTTAGCGCTAACCACAGCCGTTCTGTAGTGCTTCAGAAAATATGTGAAATTTAATTTCTCGGCAGTGAGATCTAGGACAGTGAGTGCATGCTGAATTTTTGCCAGATTTTGTGGGAGAAGGATTGAGAAAATAGTTGTGGAAGTGGAAATGTGTTGCAACAGTAAAGTATAAAACTTATCTTGCGTGTTTATGAATTCCAAACTTGATTCATAACCAATTTTTACACTTTTAATAAGACTAATGCGACTTCCAATCCCACCCTTTTACCTTACATTTATTTGTACAGCTCTTCCAGGATGCAGGTACAATTACAACAGTTAAAAGGAGTTTGGACAGGTACTTGGATAGGAAAGGTGTAGAGGGATAGAGGCCAATGTAAGCAACTGTGATTAGTGTAGATATGCATTGCAGTCAGCATGGAAGAGGTGGGCCAACAGGGCATGTTCCTATGCTGCATGTTTCTATGATTCTATGACTTGTTATGTTAAAACTTTCACTGGCCTGTGTTCTGTTCATGTGCAACTGTCAGCAATTACAACCCTAAAGATTCTCCATCGGCAAGAATGCCTCAATAGTGTGGTGGGTCAATTTTGTGTAGGTCCATCACTACAAAACTCTAATGTGTACAGGCCCAAGATCTTGCATGTGTGAATAAGTTACTGGAAAGAAAAGCTCAATAGCAATGTCCTGAACTTTGAGATTGATCCAATGAGCCTCCAATCAAGTTGAGTGATTGGCTTTGATTTTAAAAAATTCCTGTTGAATAGTGTACATAATTATTAAACTATGTGATAGAATTTCTAGGTCAATATCTTAATGGAGATTTTCTCTCTGTTGTGTTGGGTTTTGCCCTTCATTGCAAAGATTTCATGGAAAAAAAAACACTGCTCGGCAAAATTCTGCAGTTCAAAGCATACCGAAATGATGCATGAGGTTTTGACAGGACTGTAATGCAGCATACCAGTTGATTAGTCAAAGCAGTTAAAGCATTACTTTGGAATTTCTGTGGTGTGCTCAATTATGATTCTAGTGGTTGCACATGCTCTGCTAGATGTGAGGCTCAGCTGGAATCCACAATGCCTGAATGCAGAAAAATCCTTGATTGACCTTGCATTCTTCTTTGTGACTCAAATAATGATTGACACCTTTGGTTGCTTGAGGATGAAGACATTGTGGTTGTTGCTAGATTAGTTGACATTGACACACACAGTTCTATGATGTGCATACTGAGGGAATTCCCATGCAGTACATCGAAGGGTGCCAATCTTGCCAATTCCTTCTGGTCCTGCTCACCTCAAATATTGATACCCCATCTTACGCCAGCATCTCTGCAATTCCCTCCTGATTGCCTGTTCATTTGAGAAAACAGCATTCTGTGTGTTCGTAGTGGATGATTGCATTGACATCTGGCTTTGCCAGAGACTTGACTTATTGTTGATTGATATATTGCCCTTTAGTGAAGCCTGGATCCCCAGCTGTATTTTCCACCCAAGCTTCAATGTGGCTTATGATCTTTACTGTCTGTACAGCACTTTCTCCTCCTTTGAGCTTCCCACCTATTCTATCCTTTTCACTTCTTTGCAATGTTTCCTTCCCACCCCTCACCATTATATTACTCTGCATTTTTCACTGAACTAACCTTCCTGCTTTAGTTGCTCTGCTCAAGAATTTCTCAGTCTCAGTGATATCAAATGTTCATTCTAACTGTCTTGTTCTCCCTGCCCTAATTTCACTGCCCTCCTATCTTCTGTTATTGGTATTGGAATTGGTTTATTATTGTCACTTGTACCGAGGTACAGTGAAAAACTTGTCTTGCATACCGTTTGTACAGATCAATCATTACACAGTGCATTGAGGTAGTATAGGGTAAAAACAATAAAAGAATACAGAATAAATTGTCACAGCTACAGAGAAAGTGCATTACAGGAGGAAAATAAGGTACATGGTCAAACAAGGTAGATTGTGAGGTCAAGAGTCCATTTCATCGTATAAGGGAACCGTTCAATAGTCTTATCACAGTGGGATAGAAGCTGTCCTTGAGCCTGGTGGTATGTGCCCTCAGCTCCTGTATCTTCTGCCTGATGGGAGAGGAGAGAAGAGAGAATGACCCGGGTGGCTGTGGTCTTTGATTATGTTGGCTGCTTCACCAAGGCACCGAGAGGTATAGACAGAGTTCATGGAGGGGAGGCTGGCTTCTGTGATGCACTGGGCTGTGTCCACAACTCTTTGCAGTTTCTTGTGGTCCTGGGCAGAGCAATTGCCATACCAAGCCATAATGCATCCAGATAGGACGTTTTCTATGGTGCATCAATAAAAATTGTTAAGTGTCATAGGGGACATGCCAAATTTCTTTAGCCTCCTGAGGAAGTAAAGGCACTGGTGAGCTTTATTGGCTGTGGCCTATCCCTCCATGCATATTCCAGCTAGCCCTTCAAATTTTCCATCAGACAGGATCAAGTTTGAAAACTTTCAATTTCATTATCACCCTTATGCTGATACTGCTTCCCAATCCCACTCCCTCTTTATCTATCCTGTTAAAATTGTACAATTGTAATTGTACATTCTAAATTTTGGTTTCATATGTGTTGGCCCTCTAACTACATCAACACTTTTGCAGCTGCCGATTTTCTCATCTATTCTCTCTTATCTTTTCTACCATGCTCCCTGCACCTCAAAAATCATTAAGAACAAATGGTGTAGATTTTGATTTATGGGATGCAAAGATGATTTTACAATTTTTCCGTATCTTTAAGTATGGAACATACTGATTTCTCTGCACAGTATTTACTTGATTTATGAATATTGGAAGCAGAAATCTTGAGTATCTGTCTTCTATTTACAAAATTATTCTTTGCTATAATGAATAGTGCACCACTCTTGGGAGTACATCGTATTGAAATGTTCATAATGCATTTTGCCCAGACTTCCAGGAATGCAACCTTTTAGCAAATCAAGAAATTACTGTATTTGCATGTGTTTGTGTTGTGATTCTATTGGCGAGCATACTTCTCAAACGATGTAACAATTTCACATTCTGGAACATTCATCTGCAGTATGTCTTTTAATATATGAATAGTGTGCCGTCTTACAAACAAACTAAACTTCTTTGGATAATTATTTCCTGCCTCTTAGTGCATTCTGTATAGCCTGCAACTTAGTGATTAAGATATTGAGGTATTTGCTGAAGAACATGGATAACTCTCATGCGGAAAGTTTTAGGTGAATTTGGAGCACCATAAATGATTTTTTGTGATGTTTTCCTGTCGCTACTTACGTGGAATTCTGTCTGTCTAAGGCCTCTGTGTGTACGGACATACATGCATAACGTGAGCCGTAGGGACACAAGCCAGTAGCATTGCCCTATCACTGGATTATTGCATGCATCAAGTTGACCATATCACAGTTGAATAGGAAGGTGGCAACACGGCTGCCCCGTCTGTTGAAATTAGGAGCTTTGCTATGTATGATCAGGTTGAGGGACCATTCACTTGTACATCAGAAAAATGGACATGTTCAGTAAAGCAACGAATCTCCTGGGAGTTGAAAGAGAAGATTATACTGTGAAAGCCCAAAATAACACAATTTATGAGCATAAAAAGTCAATATTTCTGATGGAGATTCCAGGAAAATATATTGCACAATGACAAATCTTATACCACACAAAGCAAAAGATACTTTGTTTAAAGATGTTGCACAGAAGCAGGAATTTATGTCTTTCATTTAAGTCATTAGAAATAACTGAAAGGTATGAATTTGGGATAAGGAAGCAGAAGCTGCGTGATACCTTTAGCGAGTGCACTGATTATTAATGAATTTATCCTTGCAATTCAATTGTGGTGCCTTATGCCATTGTTTTTTTTTGTCATTGGAAATTAATTTGAAATTGTTCACACAACACCAGAAATTCGAACTTGTCGAATTGTTGTGTGGATGGAATTGACACTTAAGATTGTTCAAAAATGTTATCTGCCTCAGGCACATGGTATAATTGTAGCTCACGGTCAGACAGCTGTAGCAAAGTCCCGGGACAAGAAATCAAGTCCGCTGCATACTAGCGAGACCAGTACCATCAGTTTCTATCATTGCAATGGCCATCACTTATCTCGAGATGAAATGTTTTAGTCATCAAAAGAAGATGTCACATTTCATTAGCCTGTAGATCCAAGGCTAAGACGAGCAATAAAGACAGTTTCAGTGGCAATTCAAAATGACAACAGTGAGGAGGACATCATAGTTTAGCCATTCATTCAAACAACAGAGAGCTGGCCTATCAGCTCCCCCCACTTAACAACACTGAAAAAAACTATTTCACTTGTGCAGGCTTGGTCTCTACCCCATCACAGATTTTTAATTTGTTCTCTCCACCACTCCCTGCTTCTATAACTTAAAATATGCTTTTTTTAAATTCACTTTTCCACTTCTGAGGATAGGTACCAGACCTGAAACATTAACTGTGTTTCTCTCTACACAAATGCTGGATCACTGACTGAGTATCCCTAACATGTTCTGTTTTTCTGAATTACAGATGGGATTGTACAGTATGTGTGCCACAGACAATAACAACTGAAACAAATAGACTTTGAAGTACACTTGTTGATTAACAATCAGTGATTGACATGCACATCGAATTGAAAATCTACCCTCATAAGGCTTAACAGACATTTGAGCAAATGGATTGCATAATGTAGCACGATGTACATCGATATCAGGAGCTTTAGCATTTGTGACCAAGCTTGAGAACTTTTCACTTGTACATCAGAAAAGATGCAGTGTTATATGGAAACATAGACATGAGGACCAGGAGTCGGCCACTCAGCTTTTCAAGTCTGCTCTGCAATTTAATATCATCATTGCTGATCATCCAAATTGAGTACCCGTTCCTGCTTTCTCCCTATATCCCTTGATCTCTTTAACCATCAGTAATTCATCAAAATTATTCCTGAATATAATTAATGATTTGGCTTCAACTCTCTTTTGTGGTAGGGTATTCTTTGCATGAAGCTATTTTTTCTCATCTCAGTGCTAAAGGCCTACCCAATATCCTTTGGATATATCCCCTTTCTCTGGACTTCGCCATCGAGAGCACCTCTCCTGCATCCTGTTCCATCAGAATCTAATAAGATTCAATGTAGTAAATAAAAGCCAATTGTTCCATTCGCTCCATTATTTATTGCAAGCTCAGACCAGTCCCATATGCTGTAAAGATCAAAACTCAGGATAGTTAACAAAAACAAACTCTTCAAGTAAACCAATGACATGCACAAGTAGGCTTTAACATATCTGTAATATATTCAGAGTGGCACATGAACCCATGTGTTTCACTTCAATCCACATTGCCATTATCTTTTCATAGAAGTCTAAAGTACACTCTGGGGAGAAAAAACTTACATGGGTCCCCTGTCACAGTAAAGCATGTATTTCTATGTATTCTACAATTTTTAGCCTATTAACTCCACATATAGAGCAATTCTGACTGAGAATCCTATTCATAGTTATAACCTGCACATTAAATCAAAACCAAAATTCTGCATAGCTATTTGTTCCAAATGCTGATTTTATTTCAGCACTGTATAGCTGTGGAAGATTTGTTTCATCATGATGGTCAAATGAAAGCAAAGGGATTGAGTCTAATGGTACAAAAAATTGATTCTGCTTTATCCCACTGATCTTCTTGTGAGTTGATTTTATAAAACTGCCTTCTATCAATCAAAATTGACTTTCCTTCTTCAAAGCCTCACAATCCAACAGAATAGGTCAATCTATATATTAAGAACTATTCTTCTGGGATACATCAAAAAGATGCACAGGATAGCTTACAAGGAAATTTATCATGACATGTGTCATCAGTATTTAAGTAATTGTTCTAAATATCTTCAACAAAACTAGAAGAATGATTGACAGCTACCTGGGGAAATCTGCTCAGAAGAAATGCAGGTGGCAATCTTTTGATAAATTTCAGTTATTATGAAAACCAAAACAAAGCATTCCTAAATTGCATACAGTGGTTCTATTATTAAACAACAGTGAAAATACCAGGGAACAAAATTCATTTGTATCATTAAGAGTGTCATGGTGTGGCAATATTTTGTGTCGGCAGTTTTAGAGTACTTTCAAATGTTTGTTTCTAAGATTGTGCCTGTGAGTGTCAGTGTAAAACATATTAATTTACAGACTCAGTATGAGCACAGCTTCTATGTCTATTCAGCAATAGTTAACGGGGAATTTACAAGTTCACTCCTGCTGACCTTTAAACATTTCATTCATAAAGGAGGTACACAGTGAGTGAGGAGAACTGACAATGTTCAGACATGAGGCAGCACAGGGGAGATCAAGGTGGGTAACTCAATATGTTCAGTCTACGTAGGAGATTCAGCAAGCTTTACCTTGCTGGAGGATGAAGAGTTGCAGAGCATTCATTCCCTGTTATGTCAAACAACATACAGGAGAAACTTTAGGACCTGTAAGAAACCAGACAACATGTCGACCCCATAATTTTACCCATCTTGTGAGTACTGCAAAAGGTGTTTGCACCTCATCAAGGAATCCTCAGCTAAAGTGTGTTGACTTATAAATCACAATCAGTAATAAAGGTGTATTATCAGCGAACTGGTTTCTTCTTCTTCAGTCTTTTGCCTCTTCTGCCTATCACCTCTCAGCTTCTCACATCATTCCCTTTTACCTCCCTCTGCCACCTACCTACCTTTCCCCTCTCATCTGGACTCACCTATCACCTGCCAGCTCGTGCTCCTCCCCTTCCTCCTACCCTTTTATTCTGGCTTCTGCCCTCGTCCCTTCCAGTCCTGATGAAGGGTCTCAGCCCAAAACATCGACTGTTCATTTCCCTCCATAGATGCCGCCTGGCCTGCTGAGTTCCTCCAGCATTTTGTGTGTGTTGCTTCAGAATTGTTAAAGTTGGTGGGAGCACAAGGAAGATAATTTTTCCTTAGTGTGGAACTGACTTGCTTAGATCTGGCACTATTTTACATGCTGCTGAATCCAACTCTGTCAGTCTGTAGCTGTGTAGGTTAGGTTAAAATTATCCTCAAGCCCTGTTCGAATTTCTTGAATAACATCATGAAAAGGCCTTCAGCCAAGTGCAGTCAGAGCCTTACTGAGATGCAAAGTTGCATTAAAATATGGTCAAAAGATATTTGAGGAAAAACTCATTGTCTAGATTCAAAACAGACAACTTATTATTGTGATATATTTCTGTAACTGGGATAATCAATTGGATAAAACATATTGGGGATACATTTTAATCTTGTTTCACAGGAATCCACACCATTAGTTGAAGTGTAGTATTTCAGTGGAACCAATGTGATTTCATTTATCCAATTTCACAAGCAAAAGTAGGGAAAATTGTGAAAGGTATAAATTTCTTGACGTACAAAATATGTTCATTTTCCTCAATATAGTGTGCAATGAAGTTCTTGAGGGCCATACTAAATTAATCATTTAATGTAATAGTTAAATTGAATAAAGTATTGAAAATAGTTAGCAGTCTGTCTATTCGAAATAAAAGGCTTAAAATTTTCAATGTAATTGATTCTGATGAAATGTTTTGCCCCAGAGTTGTGAGGCTCATGTTTTTACTTTACAGATGTTAATAGTTTTATTGAGTTCTTAAAATATATTTGTAGTTCCTTGTCAAATATACATGGCAGCAGGATAGTTTTTGAATTTTAAACAGCCAGGCAGCTTTCCATTCCAAAAGCAAAAAGGGCCCAGTTATTTTGAGTTCTGAGCCTATTTAAATTAGGCAGTTGAACTGTGTAATGTTATTCAGGTGGTAGAGGCAATGGGGCTTCTGCAATGCCCTGTGTACTTATTTCTGGTAGCCTTCTTGGCTTCAATTACCTGTGGAACTGCTTGCACTTCACAGGTTTCTGGCATTTCCTACCTAAGGTGGGGACTGAGTTCTTATTTACATTATAGGACCCTTTTTAACAAGGGCTCAATATCTGAATCAGTCCTTTTGCAATAAGCCTCTTTTTAAATGGAGCCAATTATGTGGTTTTATTATGGTATTTTGTTGCCACTTTGTTAACACTTGGAGATGGCACTCAAAGTTGACCTCAGTGAATTTTAATATAGCTCCATGAGGATAAATAGTATCACAATTTCTCAGACACTCCAATGCTTAAGAATGAATGGAGTTAGGATATGGATCATGCATGATCTCATTGAATAATGGAGCAGAACCAAGGGAATAATTGCCTTCCCTGAAACAGAACAAGATGTGTTGGAAGTGCTGCACATAACATTCAGTGAAGGGAAAAATATAGGCTTATGTTTTGGACTTCTTCCCTCCTCAGAAATGAAAACCAAATCACAAAAATAAAATCAGTAAATGGTCTGCAGATTGCAAGTCATTGGATAGATTTCCATATTTATTCAAAGATTTTGCCAGGAAATTGTAAGCTATTTCAAAAAGAATCCTCAGAACACTGCAGCACTTAACCATGTGATGTTATAATCAATTAAATCAAGTGCCAGTTTTCATTTTAATGCTTTGAGCATGTCAACCTGCACTTTAATTCTTGGCACACGCTCTTGTAATTATTGGGCTTCCTAAGTAGGGGTAAATTGAAATGAGTGAAGCCTCTAATTTTTCAGTTCTCACTTCTTAAACTTGATTCCATAAATTTCACTGCAACATAAATATTCAATTAGTTAGAAACATGGCATTGCACAGAATGTATGAAAAAATATGGAAGACATCCACAATTAATCACTTCGGAAACAGAAACACAAAAATCAAATCATATGTGGATTTCAAGATTATTCCCATTGTTTTACACTCAACCAAGTAAACTAACATATTGGTAAGTTATATTCATGATGTGAGTATGCGTGGCATAATATAATGAAAAATATCTCTCTATATATACAGACTTTCAAACAGCCAACAGAACAGGCAAACCAATGACATACTGCAATTTGTGAAGTATAAACATAAATGACATGAATTTTGTATGTATAAAAGTGGACAAAATTAGAAGAAAGGAAAACATGGAAAGCAGAAAACATTTAATTCTAAAAGCATTGGTCCCAGTAAGTTAATGCATGTAGTGGATTCAGGGACAAATATTGATAGAAATTTTTAAACTAGTCTGATAATAAAATATCCATTTTTTTATTCATTATTCATATATGATTATGATTAACTGAACAGCAGGTGAATGAGAACTACTTACAAATATGTAGACAATTGCACTACAATCGATCTTTAGGGGCTGACTTTGATTCCCGTCATTTGGGGTCCACTGGGTAACTTGGCCGAGAAATGATCAAACTCATCCCATGTAAGTCATTAGAACTTGAGTGTTAAGTTATAGAGAAGTAATTTTCTGAGTATACTCTGCTGGTGAATGTGGATTTCTGACACCAAAATGCTCTCATAAAATCAGCTCTACTCACTGACTTGCTGCAAAATAGCCAGTAGTCCAGACTAAGTTGAAATATTTTTTTATATCAAGTACTATGAAGTGTTTTCTGAAACGTCGTAATAAAATAGTGTTTTAGAATGCAGTTGAGATCCTCAAATCCTCAAATGAGGCCAAACAAATGAAGAACTTACACAAGTGTTTATTAAAATGCATCTTGACCTAAAGTATTCCATACACAGTGTCATTAGCTAGGACTTCTCTTCATTACATCTCTTGAGTATGAAGTAAATGGTAACCAGCTGGATAAACGGGGAAAAGAATCCCCTCTTCTGAAAGAGTATTTTATATTTGTGTTTTTTTTATTGTACTAAGTTAAATTTTTGTTTAGAGACTTCATTTGAAGCCACTAATTTTTGAGTCAAGAAGTGACAATTGTGGCAGAACGCATGAAGCTGAAAATTCACAATGAACTCTCATTGTAACTCTAGTAAGATACCCTGGAATTGCTGGAAAACTAACTGTGACTCAGATGCACCAGACCCCAATGACCAGGTGGAACTCAAATAAAACTGCAGAAATCTGAAATAAAAACAGAAAATTCCAGAAACATTTAGCTGGTCAGGCAGCATCTGTGGAAGGAGAAACAAGAGTTAATGTTTCAGGTCCAAGACACAATGTCAGAACTGGGAAAGAGAGTAAACAAGTCACAGAGAAGGTGGGGAAAGGATTGGTAGAACAAAGGAAGTATCTCTGATTAGGTGAGAACAAGTGAGTTAATGTGGCAATTAGAAGTGTATTATCAGAATCAAAATCAAGTTTATTATGACATTTGACGTGGAATTTGTTATTTTGTGGCAGCAGTACAGTGCAAAGACATAAAAAACTACTATAAATTACAAAATAAATAGTGCAAGAAAAGGAATGATGAGGTAGCGTTCATGGGTTCATGGACTGTTCAGAAATCTGATGGCAGAGGGGAAGGAGCTGTTCCTAAGTCATTCAGTGTGCATATTCAGGCTCCTGCACCTCCTCCCCGATGGTAGTAATGAGAAGAGGCCATGTCCTAGGTGCTGAGGGTCCTTAATGATGGACACCGCCTCCTTCAGGTGCTGCCTCTTGAACATATCCTCGATGGTGTGGAGGGTTTAGCCTGTGATGGAGCTGGCTGAGTCTACAACCCTCTTCAGCCTCTTGCAATCCTGAGCATTTGAGCCTCCACACCAGGTTGTGATGCAACCAGTCAGAATGCTCTCCACCGTACATTTACAGATATTTCTTTGTCTTCTTTGTCTGAGTTATGTGTTACTAATAGCAGTGCTGTGAACGTGCTCAGCAGGCCAAGTCATACTGATGGAAAAGGAAGAACTGAGCCAAACTCATAGTCAGATGACTGGCAGAAATGGCCAGTTCTGATACAGACAAAAAGAAGGGTTACCTAAAGTTGGAGAATTCATTATTGCATCCAGAAGGCTGCAACGTTCCCAAAGGGAAGAAGAGGTGCTGGCCCTTAGGTTTGCTTTGGACCTTGTTGTAACAGTGCAGCAGACTACAAAAGTGAAATGGAGAATTAATAGCAGGGAATGGGGAGCTTGGGGTCACTACTGTAGATTGAGTATGGCTGCTCTGCAAAGTGCTCACGTGATCTGAGTTTGGTTTCTCCAATGCAGACAAAGCCCAATTGTGAACACTGAATGTAGTACACTGGATTGGAAATAGTGCAAGTGAATTGCTGGTTCACCTGGAAAGACTATTTGGGTGCCTGGAGATTGGGAAAGGTAGAGGAACCTTTTCTTCAGAATTTTAAAGCAGACCCCTTGGAATGGAATCAGCCAGGAGTACATTTAGAGCCTCCAGGCAATGGATAATATGTCACTCATCCACCAGAAAAACAAGTTACTGCAGATTTTCTGTGTGCTTAGGCACCATATATGTGGCATGGTGGTTATCCGCTTACATTCACCCGTAAATTATTTGTGTCAACTAAGTGGTACATCTGAGAGACTATGCCATGTTTAAGAGTTTAATATCACAGATATGTGGAAATTAAATTTTCTGTGTGTCTGATGTGGTTTGCACGTTTATCCAGAGATTTCTTCTCTGAAATAATTCCCATGCATTAATGTCCTTCCTTAAATAAGACCACAACTTTACCCAATACTTCAGAATAGTATGGAAGATACTGGAATCAATTATTAAGGAAATGTACTGGTCACCTAGAAAATCATAATAATAGAATTGAGTAGAGTCAACATGGAACTAATGAAAAGGAAATTATGTTTGAGAAATTCATTAGTGTTTTTTGAAGTTGTAACTAGCAGAAAAAGTGCTATACAAATTATTAAAATTAGTTTTGAGTGTTATATACTGCATAGACTGAGGACTGGTTAAAGGTGAGAAAATGGAGAGAAGGAAATATGAGTCATTTTCAGGTTGTGATGCATGAGGTGGCACAAGGATCAGTGCTGGGGTTCTAGCTGTTCTCAATCTATATCAATGATGGAATGGGGAATGAGATGCAACAAATGCTAGCTATTCAATCAAAACATACTACATGACAATCACTGACACATTTCTTGTTGTCTTGAAGGGGACAATGGCACACAAAATGACACACTAGGAACTAAAAGCAGGGAAATTCTTGACTCATACCAAGCAAGCATAGCTGCGGGCATGCTTTGTTGGTGTCGGAAGAGAGGCAACACTTGCGGGCTGCACCCAGCACATTCTCAGTAACACAAGAAGGCGCACTTCACTGTGTGTTTTGATGTGCATGTGACTAATAAATAAATATTTTAAAATCTTAATTGTGTAATGGGCATTTTTGGGAGTAAAGCCCATGGAGAAGAAGGTACAGGCCATTATGGGAAAGCCAATTGATAAAATGCTTCAGTAGGCTGTTGCCATTAAAGAGTATGCATATTCCTAATCCTCCTTCTCTCGTCTTACATCTTACAAAAGTTGCTGCTAGTGTAATCATTCATTGATTGCTTTCCCTCAGTTCCTTAGCACAACACTGCCATTATCTCATAAGTTTTTCATGAAGAATGACAAGCAGCCCAGGTGATAAAAGAAGACAGCAGAGATGAAGGATTGTCACCACTCAATTTCACTGTCATAGCCGCCAGCTCAGATACTGGCAACTGATGTAATGCAGAGGTGTGCATGTGGAGGATCATCAGAAACAAGTGTGCTGGAACCAGGGATAAGAATAGTGTAAGTGTCAGCTTTACCCAATGTGGAATGGATATCCAACTCCAGCCGAGCACCTGCTGTACCATGATGAAGCACTTGAAGGCTGATGTCTCAGTTCTGATTGGGAGCACAGATTATGGGTCTACAATCTCAAACTGTTGCTATCTTAGCTCTAAACACAACCATGAATTGTGGCTCCAGGAGCTGTCCGAGGGAATAATCAACAGATCAAACTATATCCCAAAATATCCAATAACATAATGCAAATTCAGACAGCATATAACTATCATAACTATGAGGAGAAGAGATTCATGCTGGCAGTGACCAGCAGTTAAAATGTAGACTGCTGGTTAGGCCACTTTGAATGCCTTGGGAACTTCAATGGAACATATTGCCATGCTTAATTTAAACAAACATCTGGTGTGGGTCATAGAGCATATTCCTCCACATTTCAAACCCTAACATCTGCTATAGGCAACAGCCAGAGAGTCTGCCCAAAATATTCCATCCAATTTGACCTTGGAAGTTATTTGGGCAGAAGAGGCTGGAGTTATTTACCCACATTTTCCAACTGAGAAAGGGGAGCAACATGTCCAATTTCTATGTCATTAACTTTAAAGCCATAGTACTATTCAATAAAATGCAGAGGAAAACATTTTTCTCAGGAATTTGTAACGTGCATGCAACTCCAGAGATTGGACTATAATTCACTTCTTCTCATGCCCATTCTAATGATGTCAAGTTGTACTCAAATTTTCTGTGAATTTTGAAATAAAAACAAAAAATGCTGGAAACACTCAGCAGGTCAGACGGCATCTGTGGAAAGAAAAACAGTTAATGTTTCATATCATAAACACTTTTTCAGAACTGGCAAAGATGGAAAACAGTTTGTCTGAAATGGTAACTCTCTCTCTTTCCACAAATACTGCCTGACTTAACAAACTTTGTCAGCATATGCACATCTGCAGCTTTTTGATTTTCATCTCGTAAATTTTGTTTGCATATATCTAAATGTGAAATGCTTGTAAATCAGTGGAATAGAGAGGCTCAAAGAAAGGCTAAAACTCACACCATATATTTTTTCTTTTTATAAAAATTAGTTTTAATTCACTTATTGATCCAAAAACATTATGCACAGAATATTCAAGCACCTTTTTGATCTTGCTATTGATGGCATAAAAAAATAAATACTATGGTGTAGGTCTCACTGTTCATTTAAAAAATTCCAAAATATATTTCAATGATACACCAGAAAAAATGACTTTATTTTGATATGCTTGATACTCAAAGAACTGAAAAGTAAATAAAACAACAGGAAAACCAGCCCACAGAACTGATAAATTGAGAGCAAACCTATAATGAGTAGTCACATATCCAAGCAAAGGGTTTGATAGATGATTGTAGGATGTCTGGGAAAACTGTACCAACATGCTCAATGAGTCATACCAATCTCACAACACTGAAGAAGACCATTCAGCCTATTGCATCTGTGCTGGTTGAAAAGGAGCAGCCCAGTCTAACCCCACCTTTGTGTAGATGGTCCATCATAGACCTGTTGTTCACAGCTCTTTTAAGTCCACACCCATGGATTGTTTAAATGGAATAGGGGTTTGTGTTTCCATCTCTCTATCAGGTAGTGAATTCCATACTACTACCACCCTCTGGGTGAAAACATTTTCCTCTTTTCCACTCGAATCCTTCTACCAATAGCTTTACATCCATGCTCTTTGTGAAGGGAAATAGGTATTTCCTACTTAGTCTTCTAGGCCCCTCAAAATTTTTTGTATCTCAATTAAGTCTCCCCTCAGCCTCCACTGTTGCAAAGGACACCTTATGACCCTTAGAACAACACGTTGAATTCAACAATTTCAGATAATATTCTTTTGCAATTGGTATTGGAACTGGCTAGTTCTCATGAAATGTCACCAACATGAAACATTGACTCAGTGTTTCTATATCCACAGATGCTGCATGATCAGCTGAGTACTTGCATTTTCTGTTTTTATTCTAGATTTTCAGCATCTGCAAATTTTGCTTTTTGCTTGCATTTATATATTGGTGGATTGTGTTTCAAAACACCTCATGGAAAATGAACTACTTTGAAGAGAAGTGCAATTGATCTGCAGCCATTACATATCTTTTGAAACTGTTACAAACCAGCAACAAAAGAAACACACTGAGTCATAATTCAGTGTTAAAAACTATTTTATTAATCACTACTTATGATAATAAGAAAAATAAAAGTAAAAGTGTTAGTATGTTAGAAGTAAAAATGTTAAACCTTGAACATTAACCCCAAAAACTAAACTCTTTGTGTGTGTGTGTGTGTGTGTGTGTGTGTGTGTGTGTGTGTGTGTGTGTGTGTGTGTGTGTGTGTGTGTGTGTGGCAAAGTCCCAAACTCCAAGTCCAGGAATGGTTCTTAAAGTTCAGTTCAGCAAGCCATAAGGTGAAACATGAGCAAAGGCTTCTTCAACAACCACCATTATCTGAAGATAAGACGTAGATGTAGAGAACATAGAGAGAGTAATTACGAAGTCCAAATGTTCCATGATGGAACCCAAACGACACCTCAGTGTTTACTCGGTAGTGACTTCCTCACCCCGAAAAGCATCTGACTTGTGGTCGTCCACACAAATACCTGTTTCCTTCTACAGGTCAGCAACAAAGTGAACTTCACCGGATTACTTCCAATTTCCATATGTGGATTGCAGTGACAGACACAGTTATTGTTTCTCATCCATCGATAGAGAAACTAGCAGGCTGGTGTCTCTCTCCCTTCTCTCTCTCTCTCTCTCTGAACTCGACTGACTTCTTCAACCACGTCATTACGTCCTTTATCTTCTGTTGACGTAAGCACGCCACACACACACACACACAAACACACACACACGCACACACACACACGCACACACACACACACACACACACACACACACACACACACGCACACACACTACTCTATCTTAAAGGGACATTCACCGAGTCCGTAACACCTCCCACCTAAAAAGAATTTTTTTCCAAGAAAAAAGTTAACTGCGCATACAGTTAGTAATGTTAATAATTATCATTCTACACAATTACAGAATATCAGATTAGTAAAGATACATGTTTCCCATTTAACATCGGGAAAGACAATCAGCGATCACGTTATCTTTGCCCTTAATGTGATTTATCATGAGATCAAACTCTTGCAAAATTAAACTCCAGTTTAACAGCCTTCTGTTCTTGTTTTTGACTTGGCTCAGAAACACCAATGGGTTATGATCTGTATACACAGTTAATGGTTTCTGAGCTGTGCAAACATACACACTGAAATGTTACAAAGCTAAAACAAGCGACAGTAATTCTTTCTCTATGGTGGAATAATTCTTTTGATGCTCATTGAATTTCTTTGAAAAGTAAGCTACAGGATGGTCAATATCATCAAGGTCACCCTTCTGCAACAACACAGTTCCTGCAGCTTCATCACTGGCATCTACTGCTAATGAAAATGGCTTTTCAAAGTCAGGCGATTTGAGCACAGGATGGTAGCATAGAATGGCTTTCAGCTTCTCAAACACTTCTTGACAAGGATCTGTCCAAACAAACTTTACTACCTTTTTCAGAAGATTAGTTAGGGGAAGAGCAACATCAGCAAAATTTTTACAAAATTTTCGATAATATCCAACCATTCCCAAAAATCTTCTAACAGTCCTCGTACCTGTGGGTACCTCGTACCTCGAACTCAGATATTGCTTGAACTTTTGCCTGAACAGGAGCTAACTTGCCTTGACCTACAACATAACCAAGATACGTCACAGTGGCATGGCCAAATTCACTTTTAGCCAAGTTAACTGTAAGGTTAGCTTCGGAAAGTCTTTCAAACAACCTTTCTAACGCAGAGATGTGATTCTCCCATGTATCATTCCCTGTCACTAAGTCGTCAATGTAGGCATCTGTATGTTTTAACCCATGAATCACTGAATTAATCATTCTTTGAAATGTTGCCGGAGCATTTTTCATTCCAAATGGCAAAATATGATATTCATACAATCCAGAAGGGGTTACAAAGGCAGAAATTTCCCATCCTCTAATGGAACATGCCAGTACCCTTTTAATAGGTCAATCTTTGTAAGAAATTTAGCCTTTCCCACTCTGTCTATGCAATCATCCACCCTAGGAATAGGGTAAGCATCTGACTTCGTTACAGCATTCACTTTCCTGTAATCTGTGCAAAATCTAACAGTTCCATTAGGTTTAGGCACAATAACAGGGCAAACTCCAGTTTGAAGCAGAACGTCTAATAATATCATTTTCTAACATGTATACAATCTCCTGGTCAACAAGTTTACTTTTTCCCACATTCATTTGATATGGGTGTTGTTTGATTGGTTTTGCATCCCCAATATCAACATCATGAGTAATTATCGACATTCTGTTTGGAACATCTGGGAACAGATTTTTAAATTTTAAAATTAATTCTCTCATCTGTTGCTTTTGCGAAACTTGTAAGTGGTCCAACTTTGTTTCAAGGTTCTCCAGGATATTTTGGTTTTTTAGTTTCGATGGAACAATATTTGGTCTAAATTGGCCTTCCTCAATATCAACATCAGGCATTCTAGAAACAACCTTCATACCATCCACCATGGCCACAACTGAATCTCTCTCATAATAAGGCTTCAGCATGTTTACATGACAGAGTTGTGTTTTCTTGTGTCTATCTGGTGTTTTGATTATATATGTCAAATCAGTTACTCGGGATTCAATAATATATGGTCCAGAAAAATGAGATTGCAATGGATTATTTTGGCTAGGGAAAAATACTAACACCTTTTGTCACTGCAAATGTCCTAGGTCCAGCACCTCTGTCAAAACATGTCTTCATTCTTATCTGGCTGGTTTTCAAATTCTCTCTCGCTAGCTGGCAGACTCTCTCCAACCGAGTTTTAAACTTTTGGACGTAGTCCAACAGACTCAAATGCACTTCCTCATTAACCCATTGTTCTCTTAACAATTCTAAAGGTCCTCTCACCCGATGTCCAAATACAAGCTCAAATGGACTAAATCCTAATGACTCCTGTATTGATTCTCTAATAGCAAACAAAAGTAAATGAACGCCCTCGTCCCAATCCTTTGTGTTTTCAAAGCAATAAGTCTTCAGCATATTTTTGAGAGTAGAATGAAATCTCTCCAGAGTTCCCTGAGATTCTGGGTGATATGCAGATGATACAATCTGCTTTGCTCCCAGCTCATAGACCAGTTGTTGGAATAAATTAGACATAAAATTACTGCCTTGATCAGATTGGATTTCTTTTGACAAACCAAACAAAGTAAAAAAATTAAAAGAGCCTTTGACACAGTCTTGGCCTTAATATTTCTAAGGGGTATTGCCTCTGGAAATCTAGAAAACATGATGGTTAACAAATACTGATTTCCAGCCTTAGACTTTGGCAATGGACCAACACAGTCCATGATCACCTTTGAAAAAGGTTCACCAAAAGCAGGAATTGGCTTCAACGGAGCCACAGAGGGTTTTTGATTTGGTTTGTCTACCATCTGACATGTGTGACAGGTTCGACAAAACATCAACACGTCTTTTCTCAAACCAGGCCAATAGAATTGTTTCAAGATCTTCTCTACCATTTTATTCACACCAAAATGACCATGCAAAGGCAAACTATGGGCCAGATTTAAAATCTCATTCCTATAAACTTTTGGAACCACAACCTGATGAATAACTTCCCATTCCTCATTAACAGGGACATGAGGAGGTCTCCATTTCCTCATCAACACTCCATTTTTGACATAACATCCAATTGGCACTTTTTCAATCTCATCACATGAGAGTGCTTTTTCTTTCAATTCTGTAAGCTCAGGGTCTTTCGTCTGTTCCACCACAAATTATTTCCTCAACAAAGACAAATCTTTAAATTCAGGCTCACTACAAGGACTTTGATCCTCCAGTGAAGACAGAAAAGTCTCAGACAGGTCATCATAATTTTCTTCCTGTTTAGGACAGTCACAGGGAACCACATCAGGATGTACAGGACTGTTGGCCTTGGCTAATTCTTTAGCTCCAGCTTGAGTCACCGCACAGGATGGGTAAACATCTGGATCATCCTCAGACTCATCAATCCTTGGTTTGGTCATTAACCGTACCACAGGGACAAATTCTTCATCCGCAAGATCATTCCCCAATAACAAAGAAACTCCTTCACTGGTAAACTAGGTCGTATCCCTATCTCAACAGGTCCTTCTACGAACTTTGACTTTAAAATCACCTTGTGCAAAGGGACAGACATGGTGTCACCTGTAACACCTCGCACTAGATTTACCTCACCAGTGTCAGTTTCTTCATCAAAATTTAAAACACTGTCCAGCAAGAGAGATTGGCAAGCCCCAGTATCTCTAATGATTTTCACTGGCACCTGGGGTGACCCATCATTCAGTGAAACATAACCCTCTGATACATAAGAACGGAATTCCTTTCTCACTTCCTCCAACTTTTCAGCCTTTATCTCTGGAAAGGACTGATCTTTAACAACATCTCCTAAATCTTTTTGATTTTTAATTACCTGAAAGCAAGCATTGGGCACGGCTTCCTTCCTTTCCTTCAAAAGGGCACAATTGGCTATCACATGGCCAGGTTTCTTACAGTAATAACAAGTACGCTCAACAGGTTTCTCCAGCACTGGCTTCTTTTCATCCTTCCCTTTTTGATTACCTCCCAATTTAATCTCCGGTTTACCTGGATTGTCCTTATAACTCTTCTGAAAGGTTTTAGGTGGTTCCCATTTGGATTTATGGGTTAAAACATAATCATCTGCCAACCTAGCAGTTTCTTGTAATGTTTCCACCTCCTTTTCATTTAAATATGTTGTTATCTCAGCTGGGACACATCTTTTAAAGTCTTCCACTAACATCAATTCTGCCAATTTATCATAATCCCCAACTACATTTTTAGCCATGCACCATCGTTCAAAACATATTCTCTTTCCATTGGCAAATTCCATGTATGTCTGATCTGCAGATTTCTTCAAGTCTCTAAATTTTTGTCTATAAGCTTCAGGTACCAATTCATAGGCCTTTAACACAGCTTGTTTTACCTTTGTATAATCAGCTGCATCCTCAACAGACAAAGCAGAATAAGCTTTTTGAGCTTTACCTTTAATTACACTCTGTAACATAAGAGCCCATCCTTCCTTTGGCCAGTTTGAACTCACAGCAACCTTTTCAAGATGTTGGAAATACTGATCAACCTGATCTTCCTCAAAAGGAGGGACTAATCGAACCTCCCTGCTGGCTAAAAAAACATCATCAGAATCAGATTCCAAACTCTTTTGCTTCATTTTTAACTCATGCTGCCTCTGGTTTTCCTTCTCCTCCTTATCTAGCTCCATCCTCCTCATTTCCATTTGGGCTTTCCTTTCCTCTGCCTCAGCCTCAAACTTCAACCGAATTAGTTCCCCTTCCCGTTCAGCCTCTAACTTCACCTGAGTTAGCTCTCGTTCCCGTTCAGCCTCAAACTTTAACCGAGTTTGCTCTCGTTAAGCATCTATCTTTGCCAGCTGCACCTGTGCCTCAGAAATCGCTGGTTCACTGCCAGGAAACTGTTTTAACACCTCCTCCTCAAACACCTTCTTTTCCACATACTGGCCAGCTATCAGTCTCTGAATATCTGCCTTTCTCATAAATCGCATTACTGCCTCAAGATGTAGCTCTGCAGCAATTTTCACCAAATCAGGCTTCCTCATCCCCTGCAATCCTCCAGGGGTGGGTTTTTTCAAAAATGTATCCATTGTTTCTGGTTTCCACACACACAAGCCAATTAAAAAGAACTTATCAGACCGACCACAATCAGTCGTCCACTAAGACCTCAATTTGTTCAAACACAGACCTCCCTCATCAATCTTTGGATTGGATCCCGGACGAGCCCCCAATTTTGTTACGAACCAGCAACAAAAGAAACACACTGAGTCATGATTCAGTGTTAAAAACTATTTTATTAATCACTACTTATGATAATAAGAAAAATAAAAGTAAAAATATTAGTATGTTAGAAGTAAAAATGTTAAACCTTGAACACTAACCCCAAAAACTAAACTCTTCGTGTGTGTGTGTGTGTGTGTGTGTGTGTGTGTGTGTGTGTGTGTGTGTGTGTGTGTGTGTGTGTGTGTGTGTGTGTGTGTGTGTGTGTGGCAAAGTCCCAAACTCCAAGTCCAGGAATGGTTCTTAAAGTTCAGTTCAGCAAGCCATAAGGTGAAATATGAGCAAAGGCTTCTTCAACAACCACCATTATCTGAAGATAAGACGTAGATGTAGAGAACATAGAGAGAGTAATTACGAAGTCCAAATGTTCCATGATGGAACCCAAATGACACCTCAGTGTTTACTCGGTAGTGACTTCCTCACCCCGAAAAGAATCCGACTCATGGTCGTCCACACAAATACCTATTTCCTTCTACAGGTCAGCAACAAAGTGAACTCCACCGGATTACTTCCAATTTCCGTACGTGGATTGCAGTTACAGATACAGTTATTGTTTCTCATCCATCGATAGAGAAACTAGCAGGCTGGTGTCTCTCTCCCTTCTCTCTCTCTCTCTCCCTCTCTCTCTCTGACCACTGACTTCTTCAACCACGTCATTACGTCCTTTATCTTCTGTTGACGTAAGCACACCACACACACACACACACACACACACACACACACACACACACACACACACACACACACACACACACACACACACACACACTACTCTATCTTAAAGGGACATTCACCGAGTCCGTAACAAAACCAAATCATTCCATAATTAGCTAATGAAGCATAAATGCAATTAGAAAGTTGCTAAAAGTTTAGTTTTTTTCTCTAGTAACATGACCGCTGATTCATGATGTAAGTGTCAACAATAACTGGACACACAATGATGCAAAGTAAAATTACTGCTTTCCTGGCATTTGGTTCGGAACTAAGTCCAAATTTGGTGAGAGAACTTATTCAGTCTTTGTAGAGTCATAGAGATGTACAGCACAGAAACAGGTCCTTCATCCCACCACATCCACACCCATCCTTTTGCTCATCTACACTAATTCCATTTGGCTGCATTAGGTCTGTGTTCTTTTACGCCTTGCCTATTTAATTGCCTGTCTCAATGTCTCTTAAATGTAGCAATTATATTTGACTCCACCATCTCTCCTGGCAGTGAATTCCAGATATCAGCCACCTTCTGTGTAAAAAATATTTCCCCTAATCTCCTTTAAAATTCCTTCCTCTCACTTTCAGATTATGCCCTCTTGTTGTTGATTCCCTTATCATGGGAAAAAGATTTCAACTATCTACTCTACCTATGGTTCTTATAATTTTATATACCTCTATCAAGTCATCCCTCAGCCTCCTTCACACGAGGGAAAACAAATCCAGCCTATCAAATCTCTCCACAAAACTAAAGCTCTTCAATCCTGACAACATCCTAGTGAGTCTCCTCTGCACTCTCTCCAACAGAAATACATCCTTCCTATGGTGTGGCGACCAGAATTGCACACAATACTCTAAGTTAGTGTTTTGTAAAGTTGCAACATAATGTAGACTAGTCGAGAATGAATGAATTATGACTGCCAACAGGATATCAGGTACTTATCATTGTGATGGGCTGTTTATGGTCACACAACTGTTGTATACTCAGGGAGTGCAATGCTTTCCAGTTGATTATCCTAAACACCAGCAGTGTGAAATAAGTAGAGCCAATAGCCTTCTGCTTCTCTGGAAAGACTGCAATCTTGTTGTGAGTATCTATGACTCCCTAATGCAACAGTGTTATGAGAACAGGGGGATATTGTACTGGTCCCCTGCACTAAATTTGATGAGCACTGTGATCTTAGCACCCTCTGCCAATATGGATATTGTTCACATCATAATAGATAGCAGTGTCTATTTCAGCTCACATCACCATTAGACAGAAAATCATCCTGGTAGCATATCTACCAGATCTAGGTACCAGATCAATATGCCCATATAGTTTCTTGAAAAGCTGCTCCAATTTATCCACAGCACAACCTGAGGGTGTGAAACGGTGCCCAGTGATACCATCAAAATCTGAAGTGTCAATTCTCACCAGAAGCTTAATTGCTTCAGCCACGTCAATGTTGTAGTTAAAATGCCAGAGAAGAGACTATGCCAAAGAATATTTTCCTCCTGCCTACTGTCACTCATGTTCTGATTCACATTGACTGTGGCTTCAATGTTGAATATCAGCACCAAGAAATTAATAAATTAGTTTGGCCAAATTGACTGCAGCGTTTCTCTCGTGTCCGCAATTCAAGAATACATCATCAGTTGTGAAGCACTTTGAAACATCTTGAATTAATATATAAAAACATATACTTTCCCTTTTCCACACAAAAGATGACTCAGATTAGTACGAAATCCCAACCCAAACAATGTCATTCATTTTGAAATGTTATTTTCTGGCTTAAAGTACTAGAAAAATGAATATTGTTTGTTTTCATTAGGTTCTGTTTTGAAGTCATAAATCCCAATTATTATGTGATTCTTGTGATTGTTCTCATTACACAAAATAAGGAGGAGATGTGTTGGGAATTACAATATTATTTAGAAAAGCAATCACAGTTGTGAAAAAGGATGATATGTTACAAAGGTCATCAAATGAGGCATTATGGGTGAACTAAAGAACAAAAGAGGGGTAACCATGCTATTTTAAATGTACTGTAGCCCAAACAGTTTGAGAGGGATAGAAGAGCAAACTTGTGACAAGCAAGAATAATTGAACACTTTTAGAGGGGATATCAATTACTCCAGTACTAATAGGGATACAGTAAGTGCAAAAATTATTGAGAATTCCCAAATTGTTTTCAAGAGTTTTTTTTATTGGAAGTACTTAACATGCCAAATAAAAGTTTAATGGGGTGAGGGCAGAATAAAAACAGAAAATGCTGGAAACACTCAGCAAGGCATGCAACATCTGTGGAAAGAGAAATAGTTAATGTTTTAGGTTGAAGTGATGAATGACAAGTTGATTGGATGAAGGAAATGTGTTTAATAGGTTTTAGGAATGGGGCAGTTCTGTATTTTGTTTTAGAAAATGTAGCTGGGCAAGTGGGAGCATTTTTTTGTACCAGTGATTATAATTTGGTTAGGTTTAGCATAGCTATTGGAAAAGGACAAAGATAAAATAGGAGTAAATGCTCCAGTGTGAGGGAGGCCAAATTTCTAGATTAAGAAGTGATTAAGAAAAAGTAATCCAGAAACAGTAACAAAGGTAAATCAGTCTCAGAGCAAAGGAGGCATTCAAGAAGATTCAAGAGGTTCAGGGTAAATACTCCCATAATGAAAAAGATCCTTAAAGTTAGTACGACCTGTCAATAAGGTGGTTAAAATACATATGGGATGGTTTTCTTTATTAGACAATCCACAGAATGCAAGAGCAGGGAGTTTATGCTGCAATTGCATACAAATTCATTGGACTGCAGCTTGAGTACTGCATATAGTTCTGGTCCATTACAGGAAAGATGTGAGTGCATTGGAGAGGGTGCAGAGGAGATTTACAAGGATAGAAAATTCTGACCATGAGGTAAGATTGGATGGGCTAGAGTTGTTTGCCTTGGGAAAGAGGAGGCTAAGGTGAGACTTAATTGAAGTTTATAAAATGATGAGGGGCCCAGAAAGAAGGAGGACCTATTTCCCTTTGCTGGCACAGATTAAGCTAAATGGTAAAAAGGTTAAAATGGAAATGAGGAAAAATACTTTCACCCAGAAGATAGGAGGGGTCTGGAATTCATTGCTTGAAAGGGAGGCAGATGCAGAAACCTTTAAACTTTTAAAAAAGCACTTGGATGTACACTTGAAGAACTGTAACCTCCAAGATGTCTGGGGCTGGAAGGTTGGATTAGGTTTGGTATCTCTTTTGAAATAAGTATAGATACAACAGACTGAATGGCTTCCTTCCTTCTGGGTCATTAATTTTCTATATTTCTATAATTCCAATCTGTGCTGGTGTTGTAGCTGCACAGGAGCAACGTGATAACCAAATCCCACACCATTTTGACACACACAATTTGCACTATCAGAAGCCCCAGTAAGAAGGTCAGAAAGTTATGGAGGAAACCTGTTAGGCTTCCAATATTAAATGACAAAGATCTGGGCTCCCATATGTTCCCTTTTCAATTAGGAGATTAAAAACTCAATGGCATCATGAAGTTTGGAGACCACTTGGAAAGAGAACTTCAGCAACCTTCCCTCTCCAGAACTTAGTAAATGGCTTTCTTAGTATTCAAGTAGAGTTATAACAGGAATGCAAATAAAGCACAGTGAATACTTGACCCATTTACTTTTAGCTCTGTATGCTAGCCTGAGAAAAATCAGCAACTGAAAATTATTTAAGCTTTACTGCCTGACCCATTATTGAATTAATTTTTTCTCATAAAAAATCATCACACATTTCATCCTGGATGCTAATGTTTCACAGAGACTTAGCTTGGTTATTACAATACGTTCATCTTCAACCTGTACTGATGGTACCTCATCTCTTATAACTGCTTCAGGATGTCACAGCACCTGTCACTGTCATGTCATCTGATATGATGTATCTTTATGTCACAATTTTGACATGTTACTTACTCTGACAACACTAACATATCACCATGATATAAGAATTATATGGGCTTGTCATATCAGGTGTCAAAGTCATTTATCAATATGAAACTGTTTCCAGATAAAGTTCTGCCTTTTCCTCGTGTTACTCTCTGTTTAAGAAACTCTAATCTCTCTGTGTATGTCCTTATGTCTAGGCATGAGATTTAAAAAAAATGTCCCTCTTCTTCTTCTTCTGCTTCTTTTATTTGTTGCATTTCTGCTTTTGCTTCCTAGACATATTCTTCTCCAAGAATTCTTTGTTCATGAGCAGTCTGGACTGGGTATCCTTACTAAATTGGAATAGAGATGTATGCCATTTTACTAAAATTAGCCATGAAAGTTTTGTGCAAACCCAATCCCAACCCCCAGTTGCTCCCTGATTACCATTCACTGAGATGGATATTGCTTAACTCCCACTAACATCATGAGAGATTACTGAGAGAGAAGATGTGGAAGATTTCTTCCAGTCCTATAGTACCAATGATCATGAGCCCAGAAAGAAGGTGGTCACATGGAAAACTTGGAATGTAGAGGCAGGAAGACAGCTGGCAGGCAGCTTCTCTTGATCTAATATATTGTGTTGAAACATTGATTTGTCAAGCTTTTTCCAAATTCCTGTCCTTAATCATTTAGGGATTCTATCTACCTTTAACTTCGGTCAATCCATTTCTGATGCTGCAAAGACTGACTCCTTATTTGATCCTGAACCAAGAAAATGGAATGGGATCATGGCAAGGTCAGAAAGGAAGATAAAAATTCTACCTTAGCTCAATTCTAATGGAAAGAGGAGAATCCAGGCCTTGTTTTGCACTTAACTGTTTCAGATATTCTTTGCTTCTCTCCTTCATTTCATCTCTGTCCTGAAAGCCTAATCATGAAATTGTGTGTAGGAGACATCTAATGAGCTGAAAATTATGCCAGACTGAATAGTTCAGAGTACTGCATAGTACAGACTCATGCATCCATTTGAAGACTGTGTATCCCTTGAAACAACTTAGGAAAACTGAAAATAATTACTGAACTTCCACTTGAATTATAATTTCAATGCTAAACTAGGTTTACAAAGTAGGAATATGGTCCACTGGGTCTTTGTGAAACTCAAATATACAGATGTTTTGAGAAATCAATTGTTCTTGCCATATTCTCCAAAGAACAGTTTGAAAGAGAGTTCGGGATATTCACATAAGCTTGACTGTGTAGAACTGCCTCTTGGTAACTGTAATTGAGATTAATGATCTCAGAAAGCGAGTTCTATATAAGTGTAATCCCTTAATTTTCTTTTATATTTCAGAGGTATTTATTTGTAGCCTGTGTAACAATCATTGATTAATTTTCATTTAAAGCTTACTAGTGTTAAAGCAATGCAGAACTGACTATTACATCTGACAATGAGTGCTATATGAAATTCTACCTCTACATACAATAGCGCCATTACCGAGTGTCTGTTTATCCGCACTATTGCGGCCAAAATGCTTAAATTCTTAGGAAAATGTTCAAAAATTAAACCTCTTGTCATTTAAACACTTGATATAATTTAACATTGAATGTAGCCCGTGATAACAATCAAAGAACAAATATCCTGCAACCTTTAGCACCTGCAGTAACTGTGAAGGTAAAATTATACCAAAAGCTGCAGCAGGAACCCACAATTATCTTGCAACCACCGGGCGTACAACAGTACAAATACCTGAGGAAATGACCTACCACTTGAACTTCTGAACACAGGTGGTATAACATCTATAGGTTATTTAGCGTTGTTTATTGAACCATAGAACCACAGAACAATACAGCATAATACAGGCCCTTCGGCCCACCATGTTGTGCCGTCCTTCAACAAGACAATACCATAGGTAGAGCTATACCATAACTTATAGGAGCTTGATTAGGCCCTTTCTGTATGGCTGAGGTTCTAGCTAAAATAGTGTTTATGGTAGGAGATCAACATTGCAGCAAGATTATGGCTGATTGTTTACCTTAAACATAATTTTCCTGCCTTATTCCCTTAGCCCTTGAATCTTTCATTATTTAGAAATTTATTGATCTAGGTTTTGAACACAATCAATGGCTGAGCCTCATAGAACTTCAGGTAGGGAATTCTAATGATTCACTACCCTCTGAGTCCTAAATTGCCTCCCTCTTATTTTCAGATAGTTATTTGGAGCCTTAGTTCTGCAATCCTCCAAACAGGAGAAGCTTCCTCCCATATCTGTCCTGTTGAACTCTCTAAAAATGTAGGACAGTTCAATGAAGTAATCTCCAGTCTTCTAACCTATTCAATTACTCTCTTATGACAGACCTGCTGTTCCATGAACCAGCCTGGTGAATCTTTACTGCACTTCCTCTATAGCAGGTATATAATTTTAGGTAAGAAGACCAAAGTTGTCCACAGAACTCCAGGTGTGGTCTTGCCAATGCCTTACGTAATTGTAGTAAGACAACTCTACCTTTGTAATCAAATCCACTTGCATTAAAGGCCAACATATCACTTCCTTTCCTAATTGGCTGCTTCACCTGCGTGTTATCTTTCAGTGACTTATGTACAAGGACATTTAGGTGTTTTCCAAATTTTCACAATTAAATAAATATTCAACATTTCTTTTCCTTTTCTTTTCTAAAAACACAGTGTACTTTTAACCTCACATTTTCCCATACTGTACTCTATTTTCCATGTTGTTGTCCATTCACTTTGCTTCCCCAAGTCTCCTTGAAGCCGCTTTGCATCCTAATCATTACTCGTATTCCCACTTAGTTTCATGTCATCATATGTGGGATCCAAGTACAGATTCCTGTAGCACCACTAGTCACAGCCTACCAACTTGAATAGAAAATCCATTAACTCTCAACTAACAGCAGTATTTGTAGAACATGGTTTCAAAGTCATATCATATCTATACTTATTTCTCAAAGCTATACTTACACTGACATACACCTCATTGCTAACCTTTAGAAAAGCGTCAAATTATACAGACTATTAACTATTTATGCAGATGAATTTATGCAATTGGTTACATACTTAGATCAATATAATATTGGAAATTCAACTAACTATAAATTTACTTGATTTCTTGACTTCTTTGTTCACAGAACTCTTTACTGCAAATTGCAGTTGCCATTTCTGGAAAAGCTACTCCAGGCACTAGTAATTCCAGAAGAGGTCTTGGCAAGTTGGCCCCATATACATCTAGTCTCACATCTTGTTCTACAATTAATGCCTCAACATTAATGTCTTCTTGACTGTATGCAGTGTGTTACACACTCTGGATGACTATTTTCTTGATATCACTTGTTTTCATTAAACTGTCAACACTGAAACCTAACAGAGGGATCAATATCTCCATTAATATCTCCATTACTTCATATTTGCTTTTGCCTCTGACATGATGGATAGGAAAGGTTTCAAGGGTTGTGGGCCAAACGTGAGCAACTGGGACGAGCTTAGATGGGCATCTTGGTTGGCATGACCTGTTCCATGCTGTGTTACTCTATAACTGTGTTCAGTCTGTCTTGCACTTTCTGGCTGCACTATATTTAACTGAATCCATTGCATTTGGAGCATCCTTTGAAAGATCTTTGCTGCTTTGAAGCTGCCTCCAACTAGAGGGTGTAGAAATAGTGGATGCATAGATTATCATTTTCCACAATTCTATAGATTATGGGATAGTTGCTACAGATTGGAGATGGAAAATGTAATCCTACTATTTAAAAAAGGAGGGGGAAGCTACTGGTGCCCAACATGAGCTAGAGTCTATTATACAGAATGAGAGAACAGAACACCTACAAACCATCAATGGGATTAAACAAGTCAACGTGGACTTCTTAAAGGGAAATTATGTTTGAAATAAACTACTGAAGGCTTTTGAGAATGTAACTGGTAGGATAAACAAGAGAAAACCTGTAGATATGATGCACTTAGTTTTTCAGAAAGATTTTGGTAAAATTCCACACAATAGGTTATAGAGTCATACAGCAATACAGCACGGATACAGACCCTTCGGCCCAACCAGTCCATGCCAACCACAGTGACTACCCAGCTAGTCCTAATTTCCTGCATTTTGCATTTGGCCCATATCCCTCTATGCCTTGCCCCTCTATGTACCTATCCAAGTGCTTCTTAAATTATACTATTATACCTGCCACAACCACTTCCTCTGGCAGCTCATTCCTCTGCAATGAAAAAGTTGCCCCTCAGGTCCCTTTTAAATCTTTCCCATCACACCCTAAATCTATGTCCCCTAGTTTTGGACTGCCCTACCCTGGGGAAAAGACTGTTATCCTCTGCCTTATCTATGCTTCTCATATCTTTAAACACTTCTATGAGGTTGCCCCTCATTCTCCTACATTCCAAGGAATAAAGACCGAGCCTGGCCAACCTCTCCCGATAACTCAGGCCCTCTAGTCCTGACAACATCCTTGTAGATCTTCTCTACACTCCCTCCAGTTTAACCATGTCTTTTCTATAATAGGACGACCAAAACATATACACAGTACTCTAATTGCAGCCTCCCTAACAACTTATACAACTACAACATAATGTCCTAACTCCCATACTCAGTGCCCTGACTGATGAAGGCCAGTGTGCTAAATGCCTTTTTCACCACCCTGTCTACCTGTGATGCTGCTTTCAACGAGCTATGCACTTGTTCTCCTAGGTGCCTCTGTTCCATTACACTCCCTAGTGCCCCACCATTCATAGCATAAGTCCTACTCTGGTTTGACTTTCCAAATTACATCATCTCACACTTGTCTGTATTGAAATCCATTTGCCACTCCTCGGCCCACTTCCCTAACTGATCAAGATCCTCCTGTAATCTACGATAACTTTCTTCACTATCGACAATACCTCCTAATTTCATGTCATCTGCAAACTTGCTGATCAAGGCTTGCGCAAAATTAAAGTGCATAGTATGAAAAGTTAGTGTGCAAAATTAAAGTGCATGGTATTGGGGATTTTGAATTGGCATGGATTGAAAGTTAGTTGATAGACAAGAAGCAAAGAAGAGGAATAAATAGGTTTGAAAAAGACCTTGAAAGAGACTAGATGGCTCTTATGTTGCAATTCTAATCGGTGCAAACCCCTGAAGAAGGTAACACCCTTGGCCTTATGCCCTCACATGACCTGTAGCCATCCCATCTTTTGCATTCATGTGACCTATTAGTTTCCACCCAAACCTATCTGTAGCCTCCACATGACTTGGCAGCATGGAAGAAGTCCATGTGTTATGACGTTCTCTATGGCCTTGCTCATCAAATGAACATGGAACCATGCTCTGAGTGAAGCTGACTCACGTTTCCACACTCACAGCTATTTCACCTTTTCCCTTGAATGCTTTTTCCACTGCATTAAATGGTTTCCACAAACCAAGCGGTCCAACAACGTCTATCTATAATGGTGTGGAAATTATACCTTTTTACCTGTTCCTTAAGCTCAACCTACTTTCCCTCAAGTGGCAGAAACTTAACATCAATTTAATTTCTGTAAGTTTCTTTGAGTTGCTTCTTGAAAAGCAAATAACAGAGACAGCGCTATACCTAGATTATTCTTTATTGAAGGCAGTCTTCTCACGAGACATTTCCTTGGGATTGAGGATGACTTGCCTCCACTCTGGTTTTGCAGGTTGTGAGCTGATTGATGAGGCCAATGTGAGAATCGCAGACCCTACCTCTCAAGATTCTCAATATCAGCCCAAGTGTTTCTTCTCCAGTCTGAATGGTCACGGGCTTAGAATTCCCAAGTCGGTGGAGTTGTTGCATTTTTTCAAGGATGCTCTGAGCACATCCTTATATATTTTCCTATGTCTGCCTGCTTGTATCGTCCTGCGGTAGAGTTCAAAATAGAGTATATGTTTCAGGTTTGTGACATAGTTTCCTCCATGGAACTGAGTGTCACTAGGGCCTCAATTATGGGGATATTGGCTTGTGAGAAGAGACTGATATTGCTTATCTTTTCAGTGAATTTGAAGGATTTTGCAGAGGTAGCATATCTTTCCAGTGCCTTGAAATTCCTGCTACAGATAGTCCAGGTCTCAGAAGCATGTAGGAGGTCATGATTCATTGCTGCCTGGTAGACTATGAGTTTATGCCAGTTTGAGGCCCTGACCTTCAAGCATCCTTTTCCCCAATTGACCAAAAGCTGTGTTAGTGCACTGAAGATGGTGGTGAGTTTTATCATTGATATTTGCCTTTGCTGAAGAATGGCTCCTGAGGTATGGAAAGTGGTCCATGTTTTCCATAGGGCCTTGACGTGAGTTGAGGCAGTAACTCTCAAGTAACAGAAGTGCCTGGAACAACAAGGTAGCAAAGTCACACCACACAGTATATGTAGTTCTTAAGAAGTACAGCTGCACTTACATTTAGATTGTCAGATGTTGATGCCACTTGGGAGACTGTTGAACAGACACCAATGTGGTAATTTTTCATTAGTGTCCTGACAGCTGCCTTGGATTTACATAGAGTGTAAATGCATTACTACAACTTTTTTTTTGGTGTTTGTCTAAAACATCAAAAGCTAGTGCACTTGTAACAAATTTTATTGCATCTCTCTGTTGTTTGGGTCAAAGAACACAGAAAAGGAGAAGATTACTATTAGCTCCTGAAAAGATTCCCATAGTTTTAAGTTGCATTAAATACTCAGAGCAACTGATAAATTTTCTGTGAATTAGCCAAATGGGAATGATGGATGCAGAATTGATTTAGTACTGAAAAAATGCTAGAATCCATTACGAAGAAAATAATACTGTAGCAGGGCAATTAGAAAATCATAACAAAATTAAGCAGAGTGAACATGGAAAAGGAAATTATTTTGATAAATTTATTAGAATTCCTTAAAGACGTAACAAACATGGTGGATAGAGGGGAACCAGTAGCTGCAGTGTACTGGGTAGTATGAACAGAGAATTAGCTGAAAACAGTATCAGGATATTTGGGTCATATTCAGGTTGGTAAGATGTAACTATTGGGGTACCAAAGGGGTCAGTGCCGAGATCTCCATGACCATGTATAACAAATATTTAGGTGATGGAACCTAATGTACTGAAGTTAATTTTGCTGATGATATGGACAGGATGGAGAGCAAACTGTGAGGAGGACACAAAGAATCTGCAAATGGATATGGGCAAAAATTTGGCATATTTGGCAAATTTGGCAAAAATTTACAATGTATGGAAATTGAGGTTATCCACTTTTGTAAAAAGGATAGAAAAGCAGAACATTGCTTAAATAGCAAAAGACTACAGGATGTTAAGTTAAAAACATAAATAACAGGAACAGGATTGGGCAATGTGGTCATCCATGCCTGCTCTGCTGTTCAATAAAATCGTGACTAATCCAAGCTTGGCCTCTGCTCCATATTCCTTTATGTTTCCTCAGGGCCCATGACTCCCCTATAGATCAAAAGTATGTCTCAGACTTGAACATGGTGAATGATTTAGTCTTGACAGCTGTTTGAAGTAGAGAGTTCCAAAGATTCATGACCCTCTGATAAAAGAAGTTCTACTTCATCCCAGTCTTAAATAGGCAGATCCTTATTCTGAAGCTGTCTGCTAGTTCTAGATTCTCCCAAGAAAATCAGAATCAGAATCAGGTTTATTATCACTGACATATATGTCATAAAGTTTGTTGTTTTGCGGCAGCAGTACAGTACAAAGACGTAAAATTACTGTAAATTACAAAATAAATAAATAGTACAAAATAAAGGAATAATGAAGTAGTGTTCATGGATTATTCAGAATCCTGATGGTGGAGGGAAGAAGCTGTTCCTAAATTATCTCTCGGCAAATGAAGTATCAAGTTCCCTCAGGTGTCAATAAAGTTACCTCTCATTCTTCTAAACTCTAATGAGTAAAGGCCCAACTTGAGTCACTATTCTTCTAAGGACAACATCCCAGGAATTGACATAGCCTTCTCTGAACTCCTTCCAATGCACCTAAATCCCTTCCTAAATGAGGAGACTAAAACATTAGGCAATTTGGGCACAGTCCATTCATGATTACTGTAAGAACAATGGAATTTGGCCTAATTTATTCATGTGCAATAAACTTATTTACCAAATAGAATCTCCAAAAATTTAGTTGATACTCAGCTTTTGTTACTGGTTTTCTAATGCTGCATTTAGGATTCAGTTGCATAAATATGTAACATAAAACTTTCTGTTAAATATGGAAAGATTTAATCAGTTCATTAAAGCGTGAATAAGGAACCAAACAAAGAAAATATATTTCTCTTAAAATGTATGTGGAAAATGATAACATGCAATGATTATAGCAATTCAAGCATTCTTTACTTTCAGTGAATGAGCAATTGTGTATTTGTAGTATTGGTTTATTGGTGATTTTTCTGTAGAGCTTCTTCCAGCATATACACTTTCTTCTGATTGTCTTCATTATCTTTATTGGATGAATGAATGATTTTTAACTTTGAATTATCTTTCTACAGCCTTGGATGAAGACCAGGCTTTCTGTATACAGCTTACCATATGAAAATTCATTTAGTTCACTGTAGATATTCGTACCTTCATAACACAATATTATTGTGCTTTATTTTTTCCACAAATAATTTTAATGCAGAAGGCTGTTCTTCTACATTACTAAGATCATCTTTGTCTTTGGTAGAGTGATAAATAGAGGAGAATAAATTATCAATAAATGTAAAGAGCATGGTTACAATCTTTGCTGAGCTAATTCCTTGTCATTGACACATTTTATCAATGTCTATTTACATATATAAAAAAACCTGGACCTGTATCATTTAATACCAAAATGGTATAATAGCTTCTAATTCAGGTATGCTTCCTGCCCTGAGAACTGAGTAACTGGACCATGGTATTGGAACGACATTCCCACATAATAATGTTTCATCAAAAAAAATTGATTTGTTGAAAAAGCAGTTGTATATGCCATTTTGACAATCCGTTAAGCTGTCATGTGTTCCAAAACAATATATTATGACTTGCAATTATTTACAATTTTTTGCAGATTAGTTTCTCAACCCAGCACAAAATCATGAAACTAAAGGGATTACTAAGGAGTAATATCCTCAAACTTAGTTATTCAAATTAGTATTGAAACCTTGCCCTACCTTGTCTCAAGCTGAAACAATATATCTTTCTCATTCTGTCCAAATAGACTTTGTAATAAATATTTCCAAAGTTAAAGGTGTCCATTTTTTGACCTTAGGTTAAGCTGAACCATATACCTAATAAGAGGAGAAACAAATCCATCAAGTTGAAAAGGATCAAACACAACTGTATGAAGTTTTAGATTAAATGGTGGGGAAAAATATGACCTCACTATATAGTAGTTGAAAACGTATAAACTGTTTTCAAAATGTTGCATAATAATTTATTAGAAAATATGGAAGTTTACAATATATTTTGCCAGCTCTACATTAAACTCCTTTTTGAGTGCATTTGAGTTACAATATAGAAGTCCATTCCTAAGCAGTAGTTCATTGACTTCAGTGGACTTTAGGCACCGAGTACACGATGCTGGCACTACTATATAACACATTTAGCACAAATGACCATGAATGAATTTCTAGGCTTACATTGTAGCATGGGATTTGACATATTTTCAGCTTTGCAAAAATTCTAAATCGGAAGAGTATAAATCTGGAGCCACAAGGATGCTGAATGAGAGACTGTAGAAAGGATAAGGTTGCCCTGATTTGACATTGAGTATAATTCAAATGCAGTGTCAAAGTAACAAAATATGACTTGAGGCCATAGCTGGTATTACCAGACCACTTATACCATTTTACTTCTATCTGGCTAGACGTTAAATATCCTGTTTAGTAGAGGGCTCTGTATATGCCTTTAGTATGGAAGAAAGCTCTCTAAAGAGTGCTTAGTGTCAGAAATCTTCTCTCCATTCCCTACATTGAATATTTAATGGTACTTCACACTGCAAGTTTAGTTTCTTATTGACATTAAACTTTCAAATATAAATTGAGAATCGTGTCTGACCTGAATTCCGAGAATATGGAATCATCTTTAAGTGTCAACTAACTTGACAAGCACCTACTGCAGAGGTTATGAGAATATTAAATTTTAAAATCTTGTAAAAGTCTCTAGAGAGGGTAACATACAATAATTTAAAGAAAGTTATCATAAATAACGATGTGAAAAGAGAATAGCAATGGAAAGGTCAGAATAATTGCATAAAGATTCATATAACAAATGTCTCAAATGCTTGTTTTACATTTTATTAACCAAATTATTGTGTAAAACTATATACCTCAATCAAAGTGATATTGTGCAATGCATAACATACCTCAGAGTATCTTCATAGGAGTCCTCGATGCTTAGTTGCAGGCATGTTCTTCCATACTTGCAACAATATGGATTCATTTGTTTTTCAAAATGATTACAAAACTGTATCTGATAATAAATGTTAAAAGCTATTTTAAGTAAGTAATTTATATAAAAAGTAGTCTATACTTCTATTACAAATAAATTGAATTTCTGAAACAGAAAGATATAGATCTACAGACATACAAGCATAGTTAACAATACTTTGATATAAATCAAGAAGAATATCTGTTTGAAGATAATATATTTTTCTTGGCACATTCATTTTTCATTAAGGCATTGCAATACTTTTCAATTTCTGTGTTTTCCCAAATGATTTTAAGGTAATACAAATTGAATTTAAAGACAGTCTCCATTGCTCTCTCCTTTGAGAGAAAAGGGGGAAATCCTAGGCCTCAAAGATATAGACACATGGGCACTATTATCAACGTGAAAATCAAAAAACTGCAGATGCTGGGAATCTGAATCAAAACATAAAATGCCCCAAATACTCAGCAGGCCAGGCAGCATCTGTGGAAAGAAACAGAGTTAATGTTTCAGGCCGAAAGCCCTAGAATTGGAAGAGAGAGAAAACAAGTTGGTTTTAAGTTACAGGGAGGGTGGGGAGAAATGGAAAGAGCAACAGGAATGTTTCTGAAAGGATGAGGCCTGGAATACTGTGGAATTAAATTATTAATGAAACTATCTGGTTGGTAAATTAATTAGGGCAGTAAGAGGGAAGCAACAAACTAAGGGACGCATAAAAGTTGTGAAATCAGGATCAGAATTGGAGATTTAAGTATAATGCATCCACCTTCATATCTCAGAAGCTACCTCTGAATGAAGGAAGACCTCAGTGATGAAATTCGCATCATCTCCAATATATCAGCCCAGCCCTTGGCTGCCCCAGTTAATGGATGTTTGAAGATTATGACCTCAAAACCAACACAAAGCTCATGGTCTACTGGAAAACATCAATCCCTGTCATCTGCTTGCTTTAGACAATTTATTACAAACACCTCCAAGCCCTGGATAGGTACCACCAACGCTGTCTCAGCAAAATCCATTGGCACAATAACTGAAAGAACATCAGTGTCATCTCCCAGGCTGTCATCCCCAGCAGTATGATACCGATTACACTCAGCCAACTCCCTAGGGCAGGCCACATAATTTGAATACCTCACAGTGAACTCCTGAAACAGCTGTCTTACTCTGAAGATTTCCAAATGGGCAGAGGAAATTCTTCAAGAATGTTCTCAAACCTTCCTTGAAAATACACCAACTTATGTGAGTCCCTGGTGCGTGACTGATCATCACATTATCAGGGCCTTCTGCCTTACATTTGGCAGAGACTGCAGATCACACATTGGCCTCATTAGCCATCGCAGAACCCAGGGAATTGGAGGGGAAGCAAGTCATCCTTGATCCCAAGGGACTGCCGGAGAAGAAACAGTTCCAAACCACCACTATGCAGCAAAGCCTATCATTTATTTTCCCAGCTGCAATTTTTTTGTAGAAATATGTTTCATGTTAAAATTAATTATTAACTTCCTAGATCATTGCCTTGTGCTACCAAACCATCGCACTCTCTCTCCAATGGTTGATTCCTCACTGAAAGAGACCAGTCTCGCAAACAAAAGTTTCCTTCCAGATTCTACCAAACTCAGGACAACAACAACCCCAACAACCTTTCACACCCTGCTCAACAATACTCCAGTGATTACAACTCAGAAGTTTCATCCAAGTACTGCCAGACTCTAAGATTCTGGAGGATACTGGATCTAATCTTTTGAAGATAGAGACTGTAATTCAATATGTTTTAAGATTGTTATGGAGGAGAATAAATTGAAATCTAGACCAGAAATTAAGGTCCTGAATTGAGAGAAGGCTGATTTCAATTTGATAAGACAGGTCCTTGTGAAAATGGACTGATAGTAGTTAGTTGCAGGTAAATTTATAGGCAATGAGTAAGGGGCATTCAAAAATGAAATAGTGACATTTTCAAATCATCTCTGACCACAGAAGAGGTGCCTGATGACTGGAGGGCAGAGAATGTGGTACATATATTTAAGAAGGGCAGCAGGGATAAGCCAAGTACTTATAGATGGTGAATAGGGAAATAGTTGGAAAAAATTCTGAGAGACAGGATTAATCAGCACCTGGAGAGGCAGGGTTAGTCAGCATGGTTTTGTTAAGGGAGTTCCTGTCTGACTAATTTAATTGAACTTTTTGAGGAGGTGATTAAGTGTACTGATAAAGATGGGGCATAGGAGACAGGTACAAAAACTAGCAATCTGGCAAATTGTATTGGAGACAGAGGGTGCTGGTTGAGGTTTGTTTATGCGATGGCAAGCCTTTGAACAGTGGTGTACCACAAAGATAGATGTTGGAACCCTTGCTGTTTTTTCTATGCATTAATGATCTTGACATGAATGTAGGAGGTATTATTAGTAAGTTCATTTATGGTTTTGTTGACAATAAGAATAGTCTTTGGTTACAGAACAATATTAATAAGTTGGTAAAATGGGTGATGAAATGGCAGGTGGTATTTAATCCTAAAGAATGTGAGGTGTTACATTTTGGGAGGACCAATATGGTTAATTTATACATAATGAATAGCAAGACCCTAGGAAGTACTGAGGAACAAGGGGATCCTGGAGTGCTTATCCAAAGATCTTCAAAAGCAGCACAGGTAGATAAGGTGGTTAAGAAGGCCTATGGGATACTTGCTTCCATTAACCAGAGCAAAGATCATATGGACTGTGAGGTTATGGTATAAATATGGTATTAGTTAGGTCATAGCTTGAGTGCTGTGTGCAGTTCCGGTTGCCACACTATAGGAAGGATGTGATTTTGATGGAGTGGGTGTAGAGGAGATTCACCAGGATGCTGCTTGGGATGGAGCATTTCAGCTATAAGGAGAGACTGCATAGACTGAGTTTTTCATTGAAGCAGAGTAGGATTAAGGATGACCTGACTGAGATACGCAGAATTGTGAGGGGCATAGACTTGGAGAAATGTCTTCGTAGTAGATGTGTCTGTAACCAGAGGGTACAGACTTAAGGTAGAGCACAGGGGATTTAGGAATGATTTGAGGAAGAATTTATTTCATCCAAAGGGGGTTAAAACATGGAACATAGTGCCTGTGGAAGTGATGGAGGCAGGTAATCTCATGACATTTAATAAGGACTATTTGAAATGCTGCGACATAGAAGGATATATACTGAATGCTGGGAGACCGGGTTCAGTATAGATAGGTACTTGATGACTGGCATGGGCACAGTGGGCCAAAGAGCTGTTTCCATGCTGTATGAGTCTATGAACCCATGGACATAGTTTAACATGTTGTGAAAACACTGAACCACCTCTTAGTGCTTCCAAGTTCATGACACCATTGTGTTTCTGCAGCTCAATATTCCAGCAATAGTATTGTTAATCCCCAGGAACACTTCCCTGATGCCTCCAAACTCTTGGTTCCTCTTTTTTGTTACTATACTTTACCTTGCAAATCTGCGAAACTCTAACATTCCATCCCCATTTCAAATCAATGACGCTGAAACAATATCTTGTTTATTCCATTGCCAACTATCAATATTGTTGAAAAAGATGCATTCTCTCATTTATTGTATTCAGTTCTTTGAGATCAGCTAGTGTATGGTAAATAATAAATAGATGTAAAATGTCACGCAGAAACAATGTTTAACTATGTAACAATGGTCACTACACTAACGGAATTATTATGGCTAGCAATATTTTGATGGCTAAGAAACACTTTGAATGCTAACACCCTAATTCCATTAACTTGCACAATTCATTCAAATTATGTGTGTGAGAACCATTGGCCCATTTATTTTTGGTTTTATCAACTGAATTTCATTAGATTAACTGGATCCATCATTTTCACTTTTAGGGTAAGACTGCAAAATGATGCAAAATGGGCATTGGCATAGCAAAAAGGCTGAAGAGACATGAGACTTTTAACAACTCAGGTTTTAGGATTTGAGGTGACTCATGAACTCAGTCAAATGCAGAAATGAGGCCAACTCTGGTAAAACAAACTCATCCTGATTTCAGTTGACAATGCAAGTCCAGCCGCACATGCAATAAAAAAATGCTGGAAACACTCAGGAAGTCAGGCAGCATCTGGGGAAAGAGAAACAGAGTTAATGTTTCAGGTCGTAGACCCTTTGTCAGAACATATGCAACATTTTAATAATTGCTTAGGTTTGCATATTAACCACATTTTTAAATCTCTTTCATGTTTTAAGAGAATCTTTCCTTCTTCCTGTACTTTCATAGTATTAAAATTAGTCACTCATGTGGTTGAGACTCATGTGTGGATTTAAGGATACAGCTGAGTTTAGTGTGAGATATATTCTACGATAAGCTTTGTGCTAGATGAGTTTTATACCCTGCTGATACTAGTTATAGCCGCAGTCTTTAATTTGTAGCCCTATATTTCTGGTAAATATGCAATGTTTAAATAATTTTCAGCATTAGAATTGACAGCATGGAAAAGTCCATTTGTCTTTTCCTATACTTTTCATGCAAAACCTTAAGAAGAAATAATGAGAGAATGGATGATTGCAACATTGATTAATATGAGTTTAATAATGACAACAAGGATGAACCAATACAAAATTAATTTAATCTAGCTTGTGTTTGCTTTTATGTGAATGAATACAACTTAACATTCATGAACAACTTTTGCTGATAAACAATAACTGGAGTGAATGCACAGTTGCCTTTATCAGAGACAGACTTGAAAAGACAACAGTATTTTGTTGCCACCTACAGGAGGAATCTACAGTTCATGTTACAGGTGCCATTATTCTGCAAACCCAAAGTACAAACACATACCAGAAAATCAGAAATACATTTAGACAGATATTTTAAAAAATCTAGTATTAGCTTTATGCCGAAACTATTGCGTGTTTGTACTATGCAAGCAATTTTTATTCTTGAAATTTTGAAGTGTTTTTACTGACACACAAGAAGGTGCCTGTATTTAATAGTTCATTTTCCAGACCATGAAATAACTACATATGGTTGGCAAATGATCTGAGATAAGCAGGCACAAGGCTATAGTGCAGGAAGGAACTGTTAGAAAAATAGGCACATAATGCATCCGATGTTTGGTATTGTATTCTTTCAAATTTCATCATAGAAATTAGGTTAGTTGTTAAAGACAAACTAAGAGCTTAGAACAAACTAACACTAACATGAGTAGACAAAAAGAAAACTTACACATTTGCAAATGTTTGGCGAAGAGCCTGCTTTAGCATTAAGACCCTGGAATATCTCGTTAACTCAGCTTTCACCAGAAAAATTTTAAGTAAAAGAAAAACCTCATCCACATCAAATAAGAAAGACTTCTTGTAAGAACAGTATTTGAATTTGTGTAATGTGAAAGACATACTCAATCACTAATGATTGTTCAAGACAGAAGATGGTCAGAAACGCTTAACAGCTTCTGTGTCTATGGATCATGTATGTAAATCATAGAAATATTTTGTTGTCGTACAATGTAAAATTTGGGGTTCTCTGAAATGGAAACAAAGGTATAAAGATTAAAACTCCCTCCCCCCCAAACTCTGCAGTTGTGAAACTGTAACATTGAAATAAATGTGATAGCTATAGAAGAAATATTAATATCATTGCACTTAAAATTCATAATATCGTTTTTAATTCCAACAAACAGATTCAAAGTCAGTTGAACAACGGTGCCTCTATCCAAAATCTAAAGCAGAGGCCCAAACAATTTTCAGGTACCTCACCATCTTCTTCATCATTCAAAGGCATTGCAAAAACTAAAATTCCTATACTTGGAGAGTAAAGAAACTCATTATGGAATACTAGGATCTGTGCGTGACAGTGTAAGCACCCTTTTGATGATGCATTAATTCTTAATTGCTGCTAAGCAGCCTTTCAGGTCCATTGGAAACCGCTGCCCCCATTGGAGCCTGATCCCACCCAGCAGCAATACACCACAACTAAAAGGTACATTCCAAATGCAAATATGAAGCCAGTTGTACTGGGTTATTCAGTTTGGTCTTAGATAAATACCAATAAAATATTTCTGAAAGAAACCTCTTCAGATCATTTCTCTTCCAAACCACATCACAATATCAAGCAATAAAAGCCAAATGATATCACAGGATATGGAAGTTTCAATATTCAAGATCATCCATCATTCAAGTTTTTACATCATTTCAATAAAATCAGTGAACCAACCATCTATTCCCAAAAAAACATATGTCTTTTATTGAAATGGAACAGGAGAAAATATTCGGAAGATAATTCACACTAAGAATTAAATTAATTTTAATTTCATCCTTCCATGTTTCAACTAGAACAGGCAAATTTTTAAGATTTCTTCACAACTTTACGATGAAAGTTTCCTATTTTGCCTCAATAAATGACATAAATAAAAACAACTTCATGAATAGATGCAAAAAATATTACGATCAAAATTAAATCTCTCCTCGTTGACAAGGTTTCATGATTGCTTTTCCAAATTCATTCAATTTACAATTTACGTGATAACTAGGAATATGTTTCATTTAACTGAAGATATAGGGAAGCAATTTCTTTAAGTCTAAGAGTAATAATGCTACGTGATTTACTTATAAAGCTAAGTTATGTGGGCAGGATGTGAAGGTCTGATCATATAATGGCGAATGGCTCCAGCAACTTTATAATGAAAGCAAACAATTTACAACTTCTGAGGCGGAAGGAAGATTATATTTTGTGGTTTGTTTTACGGAACTTTCAAATAGGCTTCGAAATCAGATCTTTAATCTACATTTAGTATGAAATCATGCTGTGTAATATTAGCATGTTCATATGAAATTGCTCTTCCTACAAATTTAATGCAAATATTCACAAAGTAAAGCAGTAAAGCAAGGAATTTCAGATGAACTAATATTGTGCATGACTAACTGAACTAAACATCATTACCTGGTGAGAATAATATGTTACAGGAGGATAAATGGGAAGAATCTTCTACTGAAGAGGGTGCCTAGTAAGCTTGTTGGCTACTTACCCATGGAGCATGTCCTTTCTTGCAAAATGCCCTCTTCCTCTAGGAGTGAGACCCTGGAGAACATACGGCCTCTGCGAGTGCAAGGGCCAATGCTCCCAGAATGCCTTTGACAGCCAATAAGGCTCATCTTCAGGCTCACCACCTGTCAAAGTTGAATGCTTGTAAATGCCTCTGGCATTCTCAAACATTCAAGAATTATGAAATAACAAAATTACTAATACAAAGTTAAAATTCCTAAAAAAAACACACAGAAATGCACACACATTTATACACAAAGGAATGCATTTAAAATAACTGAATTAAACAAAATATAGAGAAAATTAACTTTTACTTACTCTTCCATGCACAGCCTTGCCTTCCTATTAATTTTGATGGGCCTAATGGAGTTGCATGTGCTGGGAAATCTGAGAAAATCTGTGCGGTCCCATTGAACTCTATGAGAAGTCCACCCACACAGTGCAGGCACGATGGGATCAGTATTTAGCTGAGTGGAGGTCTGGATTTCAGCCGGTGCTCAGGAGTCCCAAGCTGCTGCTAAAAGCTGCTGGATTTTAACTGGAAGATGAGGGGAAATATCTGGCACAATCTTCGTGATAAATCATGACAACAAAGAAATCCATTTTCACATAGCTCACAGACCATGTTTGAAATAAATGTTATTTCATCCTTAATTTTTTAGGACATTCACAAAAAATCTTCTGACTTTACACAGTCTCAAAGGCCAGATGCTTTACAACTCTGAAATTAAATAAATTATTCGTTAATGAAAGGAAAGAAGTATTGCGTTTGTAAAGCCTTTTCACGTCACTTTCAGAATGAATCAGTATGCTTTACAGTGAATGAAGTATTTTTGAAAGGAGTTACAGCTTTAATGCAAGAAATTCAGCAACCAGTTTGCAAGGTCCCGCAATAGCATGCAATAGACAGAGTAAAGCAATCTCAAAAACAATGGATCAGATCACAGCTCTTTAGCCCTACCATATCTGGTCATAAATGGTGGTAAACAACTAAACAATGAATTGCAGAAAGAGGATCCAACAACATCTCTATCTTCATGGATGTTGATGCCCAGCAAGTGGTTGCTGAAAACAAGGCTTAAGTATTTGTAACTGTGCTTAGCCAGAAGTGCTGAGTGAATGATCCATCTCTGCTTTCTATTAAGTTCCCTACCATCACAGAAGTTAGTCTTCAACCAGAGTGAGAGCACCAGATACGCTAACGGTTGTGGGACTAGACAACATCTCGACTTGAGTACTGAAGACCAGTGATCCAGAATGAGTGCATCTCTGACCAAGCTGTTCCAATACAGTTAAAACAGTGTCATCTCATCAACATTGTTGAGGAATGCCCCCTTCGCAAAGAGCAGGACAAATCCAATTAGTCCAGTATCAATCTTAAACAGGATAATAGAATGTATCATGGACAGTACTTTCAAGCAGTACTTATTCGACAATAACTTGCACACTGATACTCACTTTGGCTTTATCAGGACCACTTGGCTCCAAAACTCATCATAGCCTTAGTCTAAACAAGGAGCAAGAACTGGATTCCAGAGTCGAGGTGAGAATGACTACTCTTGTATGACAGCAATGCCACATTTGATCAAGGAGCCCTGATAAAAATGAGGTCAACGGGCTTCAAGGAGAAAAGACAATTGGAATCATTGCTTAAAGGAAGATGGCAGTAGTTCTTGGAGGTCAATTAGCCCATCCCCAGAACATCACTGCAGGAGCTTCTCAGGGAAATGCCCAAAGCTCAACTGTTGTCAGCTGTGTTATCACAAGGTCAGACATGGAAATGTTCTCTGATTATTTTACAGTGTTCCATTCCTCAGCAAATGAAGCAGTTTGTGCCTCTAAATAGAGAGACCAAGGCAACATTTAGGCATGAGCTAATAAGTAGCAAGTGTCATTTGTGCCACAAAAGAGACAGCCAATGGCCACCTCCAACAAGAGAGGGTGAAAATACCTACACTTGACATCAATGGCATTACAGTCACCAAATCTCTGACCATCAATATCCTGAGGAGTCACTATGGACCAGAAACTCAACTAGACCAACTACATAAATTCTGTGTCTACCAAAGCAGGTCAGAAGCTGGGTACCATCTGTGAATGACTCATCACTGGATTTCCCAAATCCCTTCCACCACCTAGAAGACATATCAGGCATGTGATGGAATACTCTCCACTTCCCTGGATGAGTGTGACTCTGACGACATTCACGAAGCTCGACGCCACACAGGACAAAATAGTTGCTTGACTGCTACCCCATCCAACATCCTAAGTATTCAATCCCTCCACCACCACTGGTGCACAGTAGTTAATGTGTGTACTAACGACAAAATGCACTGGCATTACTTGCCCAGGTTACTCTGACTGCATTTCCCTAAACCACAACCTCTACCATTAAGAAGTCTTCAGGCACAAGGGAACATCATCACGTTCAGGTTCCCCTTCAAGTTGCACACCACACTGACTTGGAAGTATATCACCAGTGCTTCATTGTTGGATCTAAATTCTGGAACTCCCTCTTGAACAACACTGTGGGAGTGCCTTCACCAGAAGGACTGCAGCATTGAGGAAGGTAGTTCCCCACCACCTACTTAAGGAGAATTTCAGATGGGCAATAAATGCCGGCCTTGCCAGTGATGCCAAATCCCTAAAAATAAAAAGAAAATTTTGTAAGGGTTGCTGCAACTGGATAATGTAATATTGGTGGAAGATTGACAGAAATCTTGGAGAATTGTCACACCTACGTACTTCTGTTTTCCTTCTCACAATTCATCAGCTAAAGATATAGTTTACGATTTGGGGACATTTGTACGTAGTTATTGTTCTCTTCTGATTAGGTGATTAAACGTGCACAAAGTCTGCTATGATAATGCCCTCAGCAATTATTGGCATGCTGAGCTGAGAGATTTACTGGGCCAAGGCAGAGTGCGGAAAGTGTTCTATCTCTGCAATACAGGGTAGAGGGGTTGAAGGAATCAACCAGGAATCGGCAAGTGCCAAAGTAATACTGGACAACCATTTAACACTCAAGAAATATGCCAAGTGAAAAATGTATCATCATTTCTACCAAACTTAATGAGGCACTGGGTCAGTTTCATACACAGTTCAAGCAATTAGCATTAAAATGTGAGGTCAAAGATTTAAATTATAAACTCCAAACTGTTGGACTTCAAAATTGTTTAAGTCTTGGCTATCGGAGAAGTTTAGCAAGGTAATTGAGCTCGTGCAATCAGTTGACTTATCTGGAAGCTCAGCAAAGGATGTGGAGATGGAGTACAAGACCAAAACTACATGTAGAACATTTAAGCACATTAAGACATGAGGACCTGAACAAAAGAACACATTAATACAGGGCAAAGAATGTCATTTTGAGGTGGGATGTAATGACATGACACTCTCCCTAGCAAATAGAAATCATTTGGATCCTATGGGAAAAAAAATTATTTTTCACAATGCTGTCTTTCACAAGGGTAAGTAGAATTGACAAACAGAGCTGAGAAGAAATCTTGGAGGCTGAGCAGTAAACAAAAGGCAGAAGTGTTCACAGTAGAATGGCAGCAAAGTAAATTGTAGCAGTTCTGGGAGAAAGATAGCTGGGAATCCGGAGAAAGAGATAATTTGATAACAGAGGATTCAGTTGTGACTTCAAAAGAAATGAAGGGAATGTTAATTCAAAATTTAAAATGTAAAACAGAATATTGATAAGTAGGAAGTTTCAGGATTTTGATCCTCAGAATGATGTGTTACTTGGACAGAAACTTGGAGGTAATTATCTCCCATTCTACTGATGCCCTTATCCTTCTAGCTGGTAAGCATCACAGACTTAGGAGCTGCTGTTGAAGAAGTCAAACTGAGCTATTTTAGTGCATCTTGCCAGATGGTACATACTGGAGGAATGGTGCAGCGTAGTCAGAGTAGGAGGCATCTAGCCAAGTAAAACTCAATGCAGTGTTACGTACCTCGATAAAAAGATTAAAACAAAGAAGAATTTATGCTTTGTCATAAAAATGTTATTAATAAAAACTAAATAAATGTTTTTAAAATATATTTGGAGGATATAGTTATCACCAGGCCTAATGAAAGAAGCAAGGGAAGAACTTTTCATTATAAAGTTGCTTACATGATAACTGGATACCCCCAAAGTGCTTCATAGCCAATAGAGTTATTTTGAAACTTCATCACTGTTGTCTTGTAGGAAAAATGTAAAAGTAAGATTGAGGCTAACTAGAATCCCAAAAGACAAAATGCTACTGTGATGAGAAGCTTTCTGGAGATGGTCATGTACAGCTTTATCCAAAGTCTTGCTACAGTTGTAGGATTAATAGTGAAAGGCGTAAATTTCCAGTGAGAAATCAAACATGGTTACAGAGCTTGTAGGGCTGGACGAGGTTTAAAGACCATAAAGGGATTTAAACATGAGGATGAGAATTAGAAGATGGAGGTGACGGATGGGATAAAGGAAGCCAAGCATTGTATGAACTGAAGTTTAATGAGGGTGAAGGATGGGAGGCTGCCCAAGAGAGCATTGGAATGCACTTAGTATTTCCAGAAATTGAATTTCTGAAAGTAACATCTGCTCTAGCTGTAATACATTTGCTGGATAAGATCTTTGTAGTTCAAGGAATTCCAAAAGCTGTCAGGATTGATAAAATGCATTATTTAACTGAGCAGAATTCCAGCAATGTGAGCATATCCTAAATTTTATCATTGAAGATAACAGTATATTGACAGGTCAATGGAGTGGTAGAAAGATACTTGAAAATACCAAAAAAAAAGGCTTTGTTTAAACTAAACTTAAAAGGAAAACATACATTGTGTATATTTATGAAGAATTACTGTACCCTAACGACACAGGGGCAGAGATGAAGCACCTATTGAAGCATTACCTAAACAAGAGCTGGAAGTACCTTTCCTACGATTGATCAAGATAAACCACAGTAGAATGCCACTATTATGAAAGGCAATTATTAATTGGAGAGCAAGATGAAAGAATCTGGAAAGGGAGCTCAAACAAGGAGTAAAAAGGAAAGGATTTCTTGGAAGTTACAGTGTAATCGTAGTTCAGGTCTGGAATTATGTTGATTTGTTCCAAGGTAATTTCTGTATAACTGGCTTAACCTGCTTTACACCAGTGTTTACATTGATACATATTGGACCAGAATTTCTTACCAGAGGCAACCCATCTACATTGCTGACATGTGAAAAAGAGTCTAAACCTACCTGCAGTGCTGCTGAGTGCAGACCTGGTTCACAGTAGTAAAATCCTGCACAGCAGCAGAGCCTTACAAATATAAATGTTATTACGTGGGGGAAGATGGGTGCCTGAAAAAGCCCCACCCACAAAACAGCTGAAAAAATTTTGACAGCCTGCTAAGCCAATGTACCTAACTTAACCAACAGTCAAACCTTCAAAGACTTTTGAATGTTTTCAAATTCAAAAACTATTAAAAATCAATTAATCTATTCTAAAACCAAAAACGTAAGAGAATAGAAGCTAAAATACTTACAAACATTTAAGAATAGTTAAGAATGATTGGAAGTATCTAACTAAAATCAATTTGAAATAATGTATAATTATCTCTTACTTTTCTATTCTCTCTATTCATGAAAAAGCTAAAAATATTTGCAAGAAAAATGGTGTTGGGGTATTAACAGTTGAGAGAGAGTGTGGCAATAAGTGAAGAAAGTATAGGGATCCAGAAGGTAGCATTGGAGGAGGCTCAATCCTTGTTCTTCTCTAAGAGGTATAAGAGTCTTGCAACCGGTGTGGATGAGGGCAAAGACTGAAGAGCGGATAAACAAACTGACCGCAGCACCATGGTTCAAGGAGTGAGAATAAATTAAGTTGTAATAGGGGACAGTATAATGAGAGACACAGATATCATTCTCTGAAGCCACAAGCTGAATTTCCAAGTCTTGCCTGCTTTTCCTTGTCGGGATTAGGGATATCTCTTTAGGACTAGAGAGGAATGTGAAGTTCGAGGGGGAAGATCTAGCTGTTGTGGTGCATGTGGGAACCAATGATATAGAGAGGACAAATGAGTTCCTGCTGTAGGAATACGAGCAGGTAAAGTTCAAAATAAAATGTAGAAATGCAAAAGTCATGATTCCTGGATTACTGAGTCACAGGCAAATGGTATATAAAATCAAAGAACTGAATGCTTGGATTAAAGAATGGTGTCAGAAAAATGGGAGGTTATGGTACAACTTAATAAAACATTTGTTAGGCTACACCTGGTGTGCTTTGTGCAGTTCTGGTTGCCTCATCATAGAAAGAACATGATGGCACTGGAGAGGGTGCAGAGAAGTTGACTGGGATAGAGCTTTTCAGTTATAAGGGGAGACTGGATTGGCTGAATTTGGGTGGGGCAATTTCCATGCTGTGACTCAATGACTTTGTGACTTTAAATGGGCCTCAATTCATGGAACACTGGCACTGGGGAAATAAAGAGCTGTTCCATTTGGGCAGGCTTTTCTTGAATTGGGCTGGGGCAACTGAATTGAATAACTAGCACTATAGAAAAGGGTTTAAATTAAATAGTCAGACAGGGGCATAAGTTAAGCACATAAGAAATATAAGCATTAGTAGGCTATTGCCTGCTCAGTCATTCAGAAAAATTATAGTTTTAAGCCATTAGCCTTGATTTCCTTAATATCTAAAAATCTATCAGTCTCAATCTTGAATATAGTGACTAAGCCACCACAGTCCTCTTGCTTAGAGAATTCCAAGAATTCACTCCTCTCCTGTGAAGAAATTTCTTCTCATTGCTGTCCTGAATGGCCAACCCTTCCTTTTGAGGCTGTGAGCTCTGATTCTGAAGATCCCATCCAAAGGAAACACCAGTTCCATATTTACTCTGTCGAACCTCATAAAACTTCTTTAATTTTCAATGAGATCACTTTTCATTCTTCTGAACACAAAGGAGTGGCCTGTCTGTTTACCTTCTCCTCATACAATAAATGAACCAATCCGGGTACCAATTTGCTGAGTTTTTGAGCACCCCCTCTACCCTGAATATTATCCTTCCTTAGGTAGGACATCCACATAACATTCCAGATTCATTATCACCAGGGCCTTCTATAATTGGAAAAAGACTCATATTAATTTAGCTAATCTTTTTTCCATTTTACATATCTATAGAAACTTCTGCAGTTTATTTTATTATTCTCACAAGACTGCTTTCATATTCTACTTTTAATTTCCTTATCAATTTTATGATCCTCCTTTGCAGAATTCTGAAATCTCCCAATTCTCCAGCTTATTGTTTCTTTTAGCAACCTTATATGCCTTTCCTTTGATCTTTAGCTTCTCTTGATAGTTATTGTTGGACTACTTTTCCCATTTTGTTTTTGCCTTAAAGGGATCTTCATTATTTGTAATCTAAGTATTAATCTTTTAGCCATTGTTTGTTTGATGTCACACCTTTTAATGTAATTTTCCAAAGCCGACTGATTCCATGCCATTATCTACCACAGTCAACTCATGCCTCATGCCTTTGTAGTTTGCTTCACACAGATTTCAGACCCTGGTTGCATATTGAACTAAATCACTTTTATGTACAATTCTAATATGTTATGATCACTGTTCCCCAAAGGCCACTTAACTAACCCCTTTTCATAACACGATACTCAGTCTAAAAAGCTTGTTCCCTCATTGTTTCTGCGACATACTGATTTAGAAAACCATCACTTGTATATTCTGTGACTTCATCCTCAACATTATTACTTGCCCAGTCAATATGTAGTGTAGGGTGACTACATGATTATCATGTTGTCCTTCTTATGTTTCCCCTAATTTTCTGGATTCTACAATACTCTGCATTACCACTACTAATGGTCTACAAACACTTCCAGCAATATTTTCTATCCCTTGCTCTTTCTTAGCTCCACCCAAAATGATTCAGCTTCTTGATTTTCTGAGCTGAGATGAGTTCACCACATCCATTCCATTCTATAAGATCAATGCTATCTCATTTTCTTTTCCACTTTGTCTATGTCTTGCAAAAACTAAGTCCTGGAATATTTAATTCCCAGCCTTGATTTCTTTGCAACCACATTTTTGTAATAGCTTGTAGACTCTGCTCATTTATTTCTACTTGTACCATTAATTCATTCATCTCGTTAGGAATGCTGCATGTATTCACATAACAAGTCTTCAGTTTTGTCTTTTTATCGTTTTTCCTTAAATTAGCTGTAATTGGAAGTATAGGTTTATGTCTGCCTGCTCTGTTCCTTCCTAGTGGACTCTGACTATTATTACCCATTTTGATATCCTGCACTATTACTTTGTCCTTTCTCTTTAAACTTCTAAATTTCCCTTCTTCAGAAGGAGGGCCAGAGCATTGATAAGGCAAAGGAAAAAATGAAAATAGGCTGGCAAGAAACATACAAACAGATTTTACTTCTATAGATATATAAAAAGAAAGGTTAGCTAAAGTAAATATGCGTCGCATATATGAATAATGCCGAAATGGGTCTTGAGGAAATTGAAGGAGAATATAATAGAGTTGTAGTAGAGTCAATACTTAACATGCCACCCAGAGCAACAATCAACAAAAACTGTAGAATGCTGTGCCGTTTAGTCAAAACAATATAATTCAAACCAGAAGAAGTCATAAATGAACTATGTCCCCATTTACAAAGGTAATGCTGCGTGGTAGAAGGAAAAACAAGATCACAGAATCATGGAATGGTCACAGTGCAAAGGAATACCATTTGGCTTGTTGCCTGTAACAGGTCCATGTGAGAGGAATCCAGCCAGTCCCGATTTTCACTCTCTCCCCATAGCCCTGGTTTTGTTTTGGATACTTACCCAGCTTGAATCTGCTCCACTATTATCTCTGGCAGTCATTCCAGACTCTAACCACTCATTGTGTAAAAGAATTGTTTCCCATGTCATTTTTAATTCTTTTGCCAAGTATCTTTACTCTGTGTCTCCTAATTCTTGATGCCTCTGCCAAATGGAGGAATTTCTCTCAATCTACACTTACTATAACCTTCATGATTATAAAACCCTCTTTCAGATCTCCTTGCATCCTTCTCTGTTCCAAGGAGAAAAAACACCAACTTCTTCTGTCTGTCCACATATGTAAGGGCCCTCATCTCTGGAAATGTTTTGGTGAATCTCTTCTGCACCCTCACATATTTCTAAAGGCATTATGTCCAGAAGTGAACACGATAATCTAGCTGTGGTTGAATCAATGTTTTATAAATGTTCATCATGACTTCATTGCTCTTGTAAGCTATGTCTCTCTTTATAAAGACCCAATTTCCATACCCATTCTTAACCACTTTCTCAACTGCTGTGCCACCTCCATTGATCCATGCTCATTTGTGCCCTCTCCCCTGGTTCCTTGTTTGGCACAGAGGATATGTTCCAGGGAACAAGCTCCCAAACGGAATCAGTGTTAAATGGGGCCATTATAACATTATATGTAGAGAGATGCATTACTGACAATGCTGCTCTGCCTGGAACCCGATGTGAACACCTGTCCTCTCCACTGCTGTGGGTTGTGGTACTAGGAACATGAAGTGAATCCAGCAATCAATTGCCCCATGACTTGGTGTGGATAGCCTGGTTTTGGATGGGTTGGGGCAAGCAGTGCAGCCGTTCAGCATTAACATGTGGGGCTCAGAGCTGCATCCTGACCAGCATGGTGAGTGCGGGCCTTTGCTGTGTAGATGGACTGCCCGGATCCTATGGTTTCTCTTACTACCTCCTTTTGGATCTGATAAAAGTCCCCAGCGATGGCCCATGTTCACCATTCTCGCTATTTTGCAGAGATAAGGAGAGCCAGTGAAGGGCAGGGACTTGTGCCGGGTTACCAGTACACAGGCATGAGAGGTATGTGCCTGTGGGTGTTTGGACTGGAGCAATATGACTAATAAGTAATCAGCGAGGCAGCAGTAAGTGGGTTACCAGTGTAGTTTATACTGCCTTTCTCATTCTTCTTGTAATGTAACAGTTCACATTTCACAGTGTTAAATTTCATCTGGCTACTTCTCACAGAGGCTGGTGAATCTCTGAAATTCTCTACTCCAGAGGTTTTTGGAGGCTAGATCAATGAAAGTACATTAAAAGAGATCATGTAAGACACTATATAAATCCTAGTTCATTTTTTAAAGTAGTTCTTAATTAAATTTTTTGCATGGATATCCCTCATAAATATTGTGTTCATACATTTAACCAAAAGGAAATGTTGAATCATACGGAAGGATTATGAAAGGAGGCCATTTGGCTCATTAAATCTGTGCTGAGTCTTCCAGTTATTCCCACTTCCTGCTCTTTCCCATCAGTTTTTAATTCAATTTGCATTAAAAGGTTTTCCATCACAATACTCTTAGTTTTTTGGCCAAATATCTTAAAGCTATACCTTTTGATTATTGCTCTCTTAATGGCAGAAACAATTCTCCGTAATCTATCCCAATCCTCCCCCTCTGCTGGGAACAATTCAAATATAAGATAAAATAAGATATCTTTATTAGTCACACATACACCAAAACACACAGTGAAATACATCTTTTGCGTAGGGTGTTCTGGGGGCAGCCTGCAAGTATCGCCATGCTCCTGGTGGCAACATAGCATACCCAAAGCTTCCTTGCCCGTACGTCTTTGGAATGCCGTGCGAAACCGGAGCACCTGCAGAAAACCCACGCAGACACGGGGAGAATGTACAACCTCCTTACAGACAGCAGACAGAATTGAACCCGGGTTGCTGGCGCTGTAATAGCGTTACACTAACTGCTACACTACCCTGCCTGCCGTGCATCTCCAGTCTATCTAACTAACTGTAATTCATGGAACCATTTTGGTGAATCTCTTCTGTTCCCTCTCCAAAGCCTTCACATTCTTCCCAAAATATGGTGCCCAGAATTGGATACAACACTCAAACTGATGATGAAAAGTCATTGACTTGAAAAGTTTCACTCTCCACAAATATTGTCTGATCTACTGATTATTTCCAGCATTTCCTTTCTTCACTTCTTCTTCTTAGGCAGTTCCTCAGGATTAAGGATGACTTACTTCTACTCCAGTTTTGTAGATTCTTATGTGGCCAGTGTGGGAACCCGACATTCTTCCACAAATGGGGCAGATGGTTTCTGAGGGGGTGGGCGGCCGAGTAGTTTGTGAGGTGGTCCACTCCTACTGCTGCTTACTGGGACCTCTGTGTGTTTTCAACGTGTGGCTTTGAGGTTCACAATACCAAATGCACTTGTTTCACTTTGGATGGTTAGGGACCAGAGATTCCCAGAAATCAGTGAGGATGTACAATTTTTCAAAGGGGCTTTGAACCCATCCTTGAATTTTTGCCTCTGTCCACTTGGTAATTTCTTCTCATGACAGAGCTCAGAATGGAGTGTCTATTTCATGAGTCTGCTATCAGACATGAGAATGATGTGACCTGCCCAACATACCTGACTGAATAACTTTAGGACCTTAGAATGAAAGGATAGACCTTACACTCAACATCCCCAGGATAATGTACCTCCAGCCCACAGCCCTCTGAAAATAAAAGTTCACAGTGAGACCCTGGAAAATGTGGACTACTTCCCATATCTCGGGAGCCAACTTTCTGCAAAGGCAAAAATGAATCATGAAATTCACCACTGCCTTCAATGCCCCAGCACAGTCCTTGGTTGATTGAGGAAAAGACTATTTGAAGATCAAGACCTTAGACCTGGCAGAAAGCTCAAGGATAGTAGTGCTCTCTGTGGTCCTGTATGCTTCTGAGACCTAGACAACCTACGGAAACACAGGTCTAAAATCTTGTGTTTTCACACTTACATATATGCATACTCTTGCCATTACATTAATTAGCAATGTCCCCACTAACCTGAAATGGCTCCATCAACACAACACAAGAAAATAGGAGACACAAAAAATTCTGCAGATGCTGGAATCTGGAGCAATACATAAAAACTGCTGGAGGAACCCAGCTGGTCAGGCAGCATCCATGCAGGGAAATAAACAGATGACATTTTGGGCCAAGTCCTTTCATCAGAACTGGAAATGAAGAGGGCAGAAGCTAGAATAAGAAAGTGGGAGGATGGGGAGAAGCACTCGCAGGCAGGTGATTGGTGAGTCCAGGTGAGAGGGGGAAGGTATGTGGGTGGGGGAAGGGGAGAAGATGTAATAAGCTGAGAGGTGATAGGTAGAAGAGGCAAAGGGCTGAAGAAGAAGGAATCCGGTAGAAGGCAGTGGACCATGGAATAAAGGATGGGGGATGGAGGAGAGGAAATGGGCAGGTCATCATGGTGGGGGAAGGGAGTCATAGGAATAAGGGAAGACAAAGGAGTTGGGGGGGGGACAGAAAAAGAAGGGGTGGAGTTACCGGAAGTTAGAGAAATCGATGTTGAGGCCATCAGGTTGGAGACTCCCAAAGCAGAATATGAGGTGCTGTTCCTTCAACCTGCACTTGGCTTCAATGTGGCAGTAGGGTAGGCCATGGATAGACATGTCAGTATGGGAATGGGATGTGGAATTGAAGTGAGTGGCCACCGTGAGGTCCTGGCTGTTGCGGTGGACAGAGCGAAGGTGCTCGACGAAGCGGTCACCCAACCTGCGTCGGGTCTCACCGATGTACAGGAGGTAGCAGTGGATGCAATAAATGACACCTTCGGACTCACAGGAAAAGCGCTGCCTCACCTGGAAGGATTGTCTGGAACAGTGAATGGTGGTGAGGGAGGAGGTGTAGAGACAGGTGTAGCACTTGGTGTGGTTGCAAGCAAAAGTGCCGGTGGGGTGGGGGGGGGTGGGTTGTCAGAAAATAGGAGCTGGAATAAGCCATCATGCCCTTCAAGCCTGCCCCACCATTTAATATGATCATGGCTGATCTATGCTGGCCTCAACGCCTCTCAGAGTCATAGAGTCATAGATACTATAGCACAGAAATAGGCCCTTTGGCCCATCTAGTCCATGTCAACCTGATCTTCTGCCTAGTCCCATCTTCTGCACCCAGACCATATCCCTCCAAACCCCTTCCATCCATGTACCTATCTAAACCTCTTAAATGTTACAATTGAACCCGCATCTACCACTTCCGTTGGTAGCTTGTTCCACACTCGCACCACCCTCTGAGTGAAGAAGTTTCCCCTCAGATTCCCCTTAAACATTTGTCCTTTCACCCTGAACCTATGACCTCTTGTTCTAGACTCACCTAACCTGAGGGCCATTTCTGTGCCATTTCTCCATATCCGTCAATTCCTCAATCTATCAAGTATTTGTCCAGCTCTACTTTAAATATTTCTAATCACTTAGCTTCCACCACCCACTGGGGCAGAGAATTACAGAGATTCACCACCCTCTGTGAGAAGAAATTTCTATGTACTTCAGTTTTAAATGACCAGTACCCACATCTTGTGGTTATGTCCTCTTGTTTGAGGCTTTCCCACATTCCAACATAAAGCAGGCAACACAAGGCATAGGAAAAATATCACCAAAGTTATCTAAATTCACTGGAGGAATAATCAAAGCGACGTCAGTATCTACCAGCCCAAGAGCCCCTCTATAGTTGTTGTGTAAACAGGCTGATGCAGTGGTACTATTTTGTGTCTGTATCACAACTTCCTGGCTTTTACACTCTTTATCTATTAATAAAGGCCAGAATGTCATGTGGCTTATTAACTGCCTTAATAACCTATCCTCCAAACAGATGTGCACTCTTGCAGCTCACTCCCTTATTGCATTCTCATTAAACTTGTATTATTTATCAAGTATTGCCTCTACTTATTCCTCTTAACAAAATGCAGTATCTCCCATTTTTCTGCATTGATTTCATCTGCCATATGCTCAGCCATTCCACTGCCTTCCTGAATACAATCATTTTCATATTTTAGTGCATTTCCAAGTTTTCCATTTTCAATATTGTGCTCTGTACCCACAAGTCAATGACATATATCAAAACAAAAGTCATCCTAGTACTAAACTCCATGTCCAAAAATTAATTTAATCAGGGAAGAAATGGTTTCCAGGAATGATCTGGGATCTTACAATCAGTTAAGAAATGAATTTACTTGCCACCAAGCTCAGAGAAAGCTTCTCACTAAGGATCTAGTAATTTCTGCAAAACAAATTTCTCATTTCTCAATATTAATTTCACTCTGTGACAAGGAAGCTCTGGCAGCCAGCAATAATGATGTCATCGAAGTAGTTAATTAGCCAGTCACATTTTAACTCTCTCATAAAGCAAACAAAGAAGTAAAAACCAACTTTTTAATCTTCTGTTTAAATAATAAAGTTGAACAATAATTTGAAGGAATATGTGAAATTATGCTTGCAGTTGAAATATAAATAAACTTTAAATTTATTTTTAATCATTAATTTTTAAGCTATTTATTCTGAGAGCACCGTACTCATACGTAGCTTTTCATGGCCAGAGAAGTACTTGGTAGTATTTATGGCTTTATAAACTAATAATGTTACATCCTGATTCAACAAGGCTTAACTTTTTCAAATATGTTTTACACCAAGAATAGTGCAATAAAATTTGAAGGTCTTGCAGATTCAGTAATTTCAAAAAACATTTCCATCTGCAAGGACTTCAAAAGCACACCCTGCGGAGGGATAGACTAAAGCTGACAGCAGTGTCTGGATTTTTATACTTAACTTCACAAACGTAAAGTCCAGAAATTGCTGTCTGTTTCAATGTGATGACGTGAAAAGCCAACAATTTAGGAGTCATTACAACCAGAAAACCTGGGCAAAGTTATGTGAATACAATTAATATACAGGTAACGGAACAGGGATATAGAAATCAGAAGCTGACCAATAGAAATCTGATAACTTTATCGATCTATAGGAATACCTACAGTTATCTAAGATTCAGAGTTCATTTTCATAACTTGAATTTTAATTCTAAGAATAATTCATGTGTAAGAAAGATCAAATTTTATTTCTGCATTATACTGAATTTTCCCACTGGCCCTATGTTTCATACTGTGCCATCATGCCTAAATTTCAGTACTGCACTTTTGTGGAATTCTTTAGTTAGTCAAACTATTTGCATCCTTTTATCTATTTGGATTGAAACAGTTCCATTGCTTTGGTACTCTTTAATTTGAGCTATTTTTCTCACCACCTGCCAGATTTTCTGACTAGAATAGACAGAACTCATTCTTTGTAAGATACATTTTATTGCTTGTCATCTCCTTTGTGTATTTCTGAGTTCACCACCGTCAACACTCATGCCAACAATTCACAGTGATAAACTATTTCCTCACCTGCCATTAGGTAAATCTCACAAAACTGGATTAATATTTTTTTCAGTATTTGTACTGGCATTAGAGACTAAATGATTAATTCGGAAGATATGCATGGATTAGCAGTTGTTGTTCACTGCAAATGGAAGAACCTGTGTTGATATAGCACCTTACATGACCCCAGTGGCTCTCAAAGAACTTAACAGCCAAAGCACATTTGAAGTTTAATCAGTATTCCGAGGTAAAATGTTGCAATAGCCAAATTGTGCATGGTCAGATCTCACAAACAGTAAGGAAATTGGATGTGTTGGTAATATAGCTAAGTGGGTAGAGGCAGGGTTTCTCTGTTTTTTTTTTCTTCATATTTTGCAATGAAATCTTATACAGTGCCCTGGGAGGGCAGGTAGAAATTCAGCTTAATTTTTACAGCACAGCCCAGCTTCAAAATTGGGCAGGCACAGTGGTGTAGCGGTTAGCGTAGTTCAATTCCGGCCACTGTATGTGAGGGGTTTGTACATTCTCCCTGGGTCTGCGTGGGTTTCCTCCGGGTGCTCCGGTTTCCTCCCACATTCCAAAGACATACAGGTTGGGAAGTTGTGGACATGCTATATTGGCACCAGAAGCATGGTGACACTTGCGGGCTGCCCCCAGGACACTCTACGCAGAAGATGTATTTCACTGTATGTTTCGATGTACATGTAACTAATAAAGATATCTTATCTTAAATTGCACCATCTTAAATTTCTGAAATAGAATTTAACTAACAGGAAAGACTGTTAAGCCTACAACCACAACAACAAGATATTTAACACCAGCAACAGGCAGGTCATTTCAGAGGAGTGTTTTCAAATGAAAGGTTGTTTCCTACAGAAGATAATAAGGAGACGACCAAAATTTTGTCTGAGGAGTAAGATTTACTGAGGATCTTAAAGGAGGGTGCAGAGGTTTAGGAAGGTAATTCTTCAGCGCTCAAGGGCCTTGGCAGCTAAAGACATACTTGGTCTGATGATTAAATTTGGGGGATGAGAAAAGGACAAAAAATTAGCAGATATCACAGAGTTTGGATAAGAGTACAGAGAAGGGTGAGGCAAAACAGTAGAAGGATTTGAAAGTAGAGAACTTAGAAATCATGCTGTTATTTAATCAGGAACAAGTGTGGTTAGAAAATGATGCATGAATGGGTTTTGGAGCAAGCTATGAATGTTAGTTTGATGGAGTTTAGGTTTATGGACAGTAAGTTATAAAAAATTTGGCTGGGAGTCCATTGGATAGGTTAAGTCTCCAGGTAACACAGGCAGCAGGTGAGCTAATGCAAGGATGTCACAGACATGGAAACAAGTGGTTTTCGTGATAAATTGGATAGGTTCCACCAAGATTGAGTACAATCTAATTCAACTTCAGACAGATGCAAGGGATGGAGTAAGACTCAGTGGCTAGAGACAGAGTTTGTAATAATGATGATGTATTGCTTTCCCCACCCCCCCCCCCCACCCCCACCCTCCCCGCAATATTTAATTTGGGGAAAGTTCTGCTCACCCAGATCTGAAAGTCAATTAAAATATGGAGGGGTCAAGAGAAGTGTTAGCTGGAGAGAGAACTGGGTGCCGTCATTATCTGTGTAGAAAGTGGTGCCATATTTCTGGATGTTAAGGGTCATCAGGTAGATAAGGAAATGAAGCATCCAAGAAAAGACTCTTGTGGGCACCAGAGGCATTGGAGGAGAAGGCAGTGCTGTTGACACACGGGTGGGTAGAAACTATAATTAAGCGATCAGCAAATTATATTCCTAGAAATTGGTCTTTTTCAAATTGTCTGCTCTTGCTATTGCAACAGTTAATTCAACCATTAATTACACTTTATAAAAATGTGTATGATTTCATTTTTTTTTCCAAAAGAGGAATGTCACCCTATAAAGATCAGAAGAGTTTTAAAATATGAACCATATTTCGAGGGGATTGTTGACTAAAATCATAGGATTGGTGAAGAAGCTGGAGACAGAATACAGATGTTATTCTGGGAATTGCAAAGCCAGCTATATTTTTGAAAAGATGCTAACAGAAGTGACTACAAAATGATCTCGATAATCTTCATTAGTAAGTAGTGCCATAACTTCAAAATGACACCATACTTATTAGATGACTAGTCTAATCCAGGGAGGCACTTGTGGGCGGCACATATGGTTAACACTATTTTGTCAATGGGGAACTATATCCAGCGTGGAGTTATTGCGTATAATTCTACTCGCAATAAATCAGATAATTTGCTGCACTTTTGAGTTGGACGGATTTGCGCGCATTCTAGAAACTAATCCTCGTCAGAAATGTTGCTCCATTCCCGTGAGGTGATGTACTGCAACTTCGGCAAAAACTGCAGAACCGAATCATTCTGGAAGTAACCCGACACCAACTCACGGCCACCCATAAACGTTTCCTAAATCCCAAAGATTTCGGTAGTTACTGATATTCTGGCAATGTTGAATGAGTTGATACAAGCAGATTAAATTAAAGGTGTTTATATTTGATATGTTGGTCGGGGATTCTGCAATCTGTGAAAGAACCTATCCGTGTTAACTGAAAACGAGAACCATCATACATGTCTCTGGAACAATAAAATGGCAGATTGGGTGTAATTATATATTTACAGTATCTGGGGAAAAACAAAATGTTGTAAATCTAGATTATCTGCACCTTGACCATGGTAAATATTAATTTGATAAACAAGGCGCGGCTTCCAGTTTCAATGTAGTGATTGCGCCGAAAGCATCATAACTCATTCGAAACTTGTAGCGGTTCACCGTGCATAAAATACCCTAAATCTGCAGATAGCATTCTGAACGATTGCCTTTGGTGAATCGATGTTCTGGCGCCAGCACTGTCTACGTTGCGCAGAAATGAATACTTCAGCCAGCTCCTTCAAACAATAAAAATAATAATATAAAACAGCGATTTTTAAAAAAAAAATCCAGATCAAGCTGCCCATGGCATACTTTTACAGCCAGAAAAGAATGACCTAATTTATCAGTATCATACGGAGGAAACCCTTTTCTACTTTGCACATTTCCTGCAAACCTTCGACCCAGACACTTCGGAATTCAGTCCGTGAATGAATCACTTAATGATTCACACTTCACACTTGCGCCTTATCATTTCAGTGTTCTAAAGCATTGGAGGACAGTTCTACTGTGGATCTTTTTCACGTAGAATATAAACTAATACAGTGTTGTTTTGCCTTTAAATGAAGTTGTTAGACTGCATAAGAAAACCAGACACGCCACCCAACACTGACAGAGCCATGTATAACGTTTCTGTAAACTACGAAGCTAATACCATGTGGCAATGATAAGTTAGCTATTGGTGGTGGTGAGGGAAGAGGGGAGGTGAGGGGAATGGGGTTGAACGGGAGGAAGTATGAGGAACAGATTGCAAAATCTACAGCAAAAAAAAATGAATGGAGCTTACTTTTTAAGGGTCAATCTTCGAGAAACCTTGATTTAAGTCTCCTGTTCAAATATTGTCCCGACCTCCAGAGCATTCACATACAAAATCAGTCATTCTGTTCAATTCCCTTAAACAATTACTAAGTTTAAATAATTAATCTGCAAAACAAAAATGCATCAAATGGACGCGCATGCAAATAGTTAAGACATCACGAATCGACATTAAAAGGATGCAACATTGTAGAAATTGGAATGGTACGAAACAATCAAATTATCGCTGAGTTCTCATATTTGAAGATTATAGTGTTAAGAAATAATTACATCAAAAGAAGAGTATTGTTACTTGCTTAATTCGTGTAACTACAATTAGAACAAATTGAAAGTTGTGAAAATGAGAAAAGGAAGTTCTATTGTGAGTGTTGATTAGTTCGGTCACCACAGGCAGCAGGCTGTCTCATCACGATATGCATCCTTTCGAGCATATTGCGCGCCCCCTTAGGTTTTACTGCTGGTACTACACAATAACTTGCCCCATCCATAATAGTTGCTGATTAATGTATATTACCGCAGATTAAACATATTTACTCAACGATTTGATAGCACCGTTTATTTGATTGCAAAATGTATATACATTTTCCCCATAAGAATGGGGTTTAAATATCTGATCGCAATTGCTTGTTGCCGCTACTCTACAATTAAAGAAATAAACATTGAGCTCTGGTGCTAGATATGTCATTAATTTAATCCTCTAGAATGTTTTAATGAGAGAAATATATTTGTTGACTATGATATATACTAGTTAAAACGAATTCACCACATTGCATTAGTACGAGTATTGGAAATCGTGTATATATTTTAAGTCTTTTGCAATAAAACTCCATACGCGCAAGAACTATTAAATTATTTCAAATCAATACAATTGACCATGAACTGCAATTAAACAAAAAATTGCCTGTTTATAACCCACCATGAAACTGATATTATTTTATTTGTTGGCAAATGTAGATGAAATAAGCCCCATTTTACCAAAAATGATGCACGTTTTTTGCAACTTTTAATTATTTTAAAGAATTTGTTGCCTCAGCGACGTTCGAAAGTTCAGAGGAGCTCAAGCACTATTCGCAAAACTCTCAAAGAACAATGGTAGCACTGTTGATACAGCAGGATTTGTTCTGCTGAGAATTGCCTTCCCTTTTTACAGCGAAAGCTCCAGATATTCACATCAGCGATATGAGACTTTTACAGTACTTTATCTCAAAGCAGCATTGACTTTTACCTCGTTGCTAAATAAACAATGGTGAAATATCTAATTGTAATAGCGTTAAAAGGTGATTTGATTTAATTTGTAATTAAATCAATATGACCTTTTGTTCTTGGCGGAATGGTTGAATTGTTTGGATATCATATATAGTAAGCCATAAATATGGAGCTAGATTCTGCCCGAACACGTCCATATTTAAAGTGGAATGCATACTAAGAGCAAATTTATAACCGCAAGATTGCAATAATCTATTCAACTCACGTGCAAATAACCTAATAGTGTAAGCATTTGAATGGATCATTGCTTCACACTGCCAAAATTATGTTACATATTTTAAGTCCTTTCTTATACTCTGTCAAATAATAATTTTAAATTGTTTGGGGAGATCGGCTTAACACAGACCACATCAAGTGCGCTAGGTGGCGCTTCCGGTCTTCGAGCCGCACGAGTAGGTGAGAAGACTTGCTTCACCTAAATCAAAAATAAACACTTTATCGCGGTATCCTGGTTGGCATGTAGTGGGAAATTGTTAGGGAAAGTAAGGCACCACTTGTATTTTACTTATATCATTATTAATCGACACCAAACTTAAGTGGCTGGTTTCTTCAACTAAAATAAAAAAATATATAAAGTCAACATTTAACGAAATCATACAAAGCACCTACAATGGTATCATTGTTACTGCCCTTCTCAAGAAAAAAAACTTTGTAAATTCAGAAACGCTTCCGAGGTTCCCTGCGATATTTCTATTTCATTCGAATAAATCTGTCAGTTTATAGTGAAGGAAATGCAATGTCACAATTTGCCTCAGGTGAGGTAAAGTAAGGTAAAGAATGCCATTTTAAAGTCTACGTTCGGAATTCCGCGTGCCTCGCTAAATACACAGGGAAGATGTTTTGATAAAATGCCCTGTTATTAAACATCAAAGTTTGAAAAGATGGAAGGAAATGCTTTCCGATTGTAAATTATCGTACATGGCAAATTGGATCTACCGTCTGACTTTTTTTGTTCCTCGTTAACCCCGAGTTGGTTATTTCGCTTGATCACTTACCTCAGAAACGCAATCCCCATCCATGATTTCCAATACATATAGGCCTTGTGCATTGTTTGTTGAATCAAGGGAAAGTGAGAATGGTGGCCTGCAGCTATTTACGATTTTTTTTTCATGTACCGATAACTGGGATGATTAATTCCTTGAGCTACCACTGGGCCGCAGCAGAATTACATCATGAAAAAGTCTGCTCCGACGCAGATATTTCATTCAACACCGAAGGACTTTTTGTTTTCTAGCACACATTTGCACCAGTTTGTAAAACTTTTTAGATGCTTTTTAGCATTGAAAGGAAGTCAAATAATTTGTACGAAAAATCGTTTTAGTAGTATGGGCTGTAAATAATAAATGTTACTGCCGTTCATTTACCTTTTGGCTTGCCTGGTGCTGATTTTGGTTACCGCTGCGATAACGAAACAATTCCAAACCTTCTGAAGTGTGTGAGGCAGGACACAGTTAGAACTAGCAAACCAAAGAGGCAAATCTTTTACTCATTGTTCAGTTCAAAAACAATAATTCAATGAATAATCATTATCATAACAGAACTGTTTTCCAAGTAATTGACGTATTTATGGACGATTTCAGAAGGCCGGCAAACATTTGGCATGAATTCAATAAGAACATAAAGCATCATCAAAACAAAGCGATTCTGGCAATCTGAGCATTGTAGATGGACATGCAGTTGATCCACGGATTGATGGGGGTTACGCGAATACAAACGCTTCGTGTTATTTGGCGCTTTTTTGGTGAAGTAATTCATTTATTTTGTGGACTTCACTGCACGCTTATTTTCCTTTGACGTTCATGCATCAACACCATGGTGCGGCGGATATTCAAACTTGAAAAAGACACGTGAGATTAAAAAAAACAGGTCTAAAGCCATAGTATTACTCAATAACCTTAAAAACGTGTCGCCTTAACCGTCGCATCTTCCTTTAAGTGTATTATTCACTGAAAACGTGGTGCGTGCGTAAGCTTATATCTGAACTCTCAAAGTACTGGTTTCCCGGAGCTTAAGACCCCGTCTACTGTGTGCTTGGAGATGCAGTTGAGCGTTAAATGATTCGTTAGCTACAGATTTTATTCAGAAGTGAAGCCAGAGACCACAAGGAACACAGTCACAAACCGTGGCACGTGACATTCGCATTTCCAAACCGATCAGAGTGGACCCTCCGTTGAAAGCTGTCCGGCTTCGGCTTATGGCAGTAGTTCAAAACACATTTACCGTCAGAGTCCTTGTTTCCAGACTAAATGAAGGCTTGGGCGCTCTCTCTGGGCTGAAATTTAAATCATTTTGTCAAAATCATTCCATATGATTTTTAAATATTTGCAAACTCTTTTTTTAAAATCGATGTCATCTACAAAGGTATTTATTTGCAAGCCCGAAAGCAAAAATGGCGACTTGATTACTGTATTCCTAATATATTTAATATGTGCAAATATATTGCAACATCTGAATAAGTAATTGCAATGCTGCATCTAATCGCATCAAGATTGTTCAGAAAATGCAATTCTATTTTCTCAAACGTGCTATGTAATTAGATTGCATGAACACGTTATTACACTTTCTTAAACTAATGGGGTCTGCAAGGTTCCTTTACAAATTGGTACCAAATCATTTGATCCGAGTTGAATTAGTACAATGAAAGGATCGGCAGGTAATGACTTGCTGCCCCACACATTTCCGATGTCTAGCGTTAGGGACATAGAATGTGTACAGCTTGACCTTACAGCTCCTAATTAGAATGGTGCATTTGTGGAAGAAATCTATTCGTATTCAATTCAAACAAAACCCCTGGTCACCGATTCGCTGTAGGAGCGATGAAATCCATTGTATGGGAACAACTCATTTACGTCCTTCAAGGAGTAGCCGAAAGTGATTTGATCACGACCTTTAGATATGTTGGACAGAGAAGTTATATATTTCGGTGTCATAACAGACTGGTTAATAAGAAGAAAGCACTGGCGAGGAGGCAAATCAGAAAATTGATGAAATTGTTTGCACTATTTTAGAATTACTGGTTTTAATAGTGATTTACTTTACGTGTCTTGCATAATCTATAGTTTTTATTACAAAGTATGTTCTACTTTATCACGCAGACAGTTGAACACACTCACTTGGAACCTATAATTTACATTTTGTATTTTTCATATTTAGGAGTAAATCACCTGACAAATCTCTGAGTCTTTATGTTATGATACACAACTAAAACGTTTTCCTTCTTAGGCGCCTCTGTGTATAAATTTCCTCGGCTCGTTTTGTAGTTTCCTTAGCTCGAGGATGTATATATAGGATTTGCAATGGGTGTGTGCATTATATTCAATAATAAAAGCTATACGCCACCAGTGCATTTATCATCCCATTACTGTAACAAATCAAAGCTCCAATACATGAAAGGTAAAATGAATTACCGACGTTAAGCCGTCAATAAAGTCATTTCTGTAAATGGTGTCTCAAAAGGCTGGGGCATTATTCAACCAGCTTTATCAGCAGCTTCTAAATTACGTTTAGGATCTCTCAGCGTGTAATATCGCCCTGCTTACTTTGATTAAGCGTCTTGCCAGGGAATACTGACAGTGCTTTTGACCAGATTTTATTCACTCACATGTGATGAACGCCAAGCTGATCAGGCGGAATGAAGAGTAATTAAAACCTATAAATTATCTTTTGCAGCGCTTCTCAAGGCGTCTCTTGCAGTCGAGATAAGCCACCGATACTCCATTTACTGCATGAAAAGGGCTGAATCCAACAATAGCTACGTGGCTAAATGGGATATTGATAGTGTCGTAATTAGAATTTAATTAAGTACCCAGGCTCGCTTTTGGGATAAAGATTTCAATTTTGCTAACTTAAATATAAATAAACCTTTGGTTCCAAAGGAAGCTTGTTTTTTTGTGAAAACGGCACCATATTTAATTGCTGCTTATTGTTCGCCTACTTCGAAACAACGGTTTCCTTATTTCCTACTTTTTAAAAGAATAGCGGTTGTTTTGTACTCTAACTTCTTCAAAAAAGGAAACTTTGAAGCGGCAGTATTGAATATTTTGCCTTTCACCTTTTTCTAAATGTTCTTTTTGTTTAGATTGACTGCCATTGGGGATTTTTTCTTTAAACTTCTTGGGTCTTGTAAGTAACACACACAGATTTATTCAAACGAAAGAATACCTGCGGCACGGTTTGCTTAATTTATCATTGTTCCATAATTATTTGATTCTGAATGTTCAAACGATTTAGGTTATAGTTTTGTGAAAATTTGATATTGCAATGTGAACCCGCATATTTTTATTTCATGAAAAAAACTTAAATGAAAGAATACATCTTTTCTGACTTTTGGAACTAGTGTCCATTACAATCGGGTATACAGGCTGTCATTTAGATACTGTTATCAATCTTAATGTCATAAAACTTGCACAACGTTAATGGTAGATAATTGCTGGCATGTTCAATGGCAAAAACGTTTTCTTTTAAATTTGGATCACTCTTTCCTAACTTATTTATACGCATTTTAAACTACCCGGCATTACACTGGCGCCGAGATTGTTGTAGTAAGGCGGGGAGAAAGTATTGGATCATTGTTTAGGTATAGTTATTTCGTCGATCCCAAACAAACACGTATTTAGTATTTATGAATGGTCATTGTTTGATTGAAGAGTCTTGCTTACTTTTATATTATCAGAGTTAAGTTCTGTACAGGTTTAAGTGAACCTAAAACCTCTACATAAAGACAGTATATATTGTTGGAAAAACGGATTGTACCCATTAATAATATATTCTGTCAAAAAATCTGTAGAACTGCGCCATAACTGCAAGTTAGAAATATTAATTTGTTCTGGACCTCTCCCCTGGCACCATAAAATGGTATCCTTTTTCGTGGATTCTACCGTGTCTTGTTTCACAGCTATCGTGTGTGAGTTTGCTATTTTCACTTCGGCATGCATAAAAGAGGCAAGATACATTTTCCAATAAGTCGAAGGCACATTATTTCTCACAATTCTATGACAGTTTTTCGAAGAGGGACACTCCACTTGTTTACAGGTAAGCATCATCGAAAACTTAACAGAATCCTATTTGACTTAAGCTACTAACACAGCTGTGTGCACTGACACCTTCACCGATACGAAAACTGGAGGGCCGAATTTATGACGGTGAGGTGGAAAGTTTCATCATCTGTGAAAGCAAAATTCAATTAGTTTTACCTTGAACGACGCAACTACATTGGTAAACATATAGACACGCAGATCTATATAGTATCGTTTTAAAACACGACTGTCGTCACATCATTAACGGAAGTACGGTCTGAAACTTGAATTACATTGAATTCGTGAATTAAATCTGGCAGTTCTTCCGCGATGAAGCTCACAGCAAATGTTGTACTCACTGTTTTATAAACAAAAAAAGAATGCTGCTTCTGTTCTGCAACACAAGTTAATATACTGACCAAATTCCAGTTATTGAAACCTACGAGAGTATCAAGCTTTTTTTTTGCTAAACAGTTTCGTGAGAAACTTTGTTTCAAAATGCAATAACTGATCATGAGGGATTTCTCAGAAGTTTAGCTAAAATTGGAGTGTTCATTTTCGTATGATTTTTTTTTTCACGTTTGCTTATTGCAAAGATCCTGGGAAGTGGATCTGCAAGACCCAGCGGTGAACCCCCTTATTACGTTTCATCTGGGGTTTTTATTTATTTGGGAAAGCTGCGCCTGCGATTGGCCAGCCCGGCCGCTGTCACTGGGAGTCCACCCCGGGGGCCTGACGCCGAGGCCGCTGATTGGCGGAACGCACGTGCCTGCCATTCACGTGCTTCCGGTCGCTGGAAAAAGTGTCCGAGAGAGGCTGCGATTTAGGAGTTTGCAAAGCTCGCACTGTCAGAGAATCGCCACGGACTCCAAACAAAGATCAATGCAGTGCCAGCTTTGCATGGCACAGTAAGTATGAAAAGTGGAGGTGAAAGCACCGAGACACCCACCATGCCAAGTACATAGAGCAGCTGTCGTTCAGAAAGTGAGTGGGGGGAAGCAGACTGCCAAAAGGCAAGCGGAGAAGGTGTTTGGCTTTCGTCGTGTTGGATACGTCGCCGATCAAGTGGCGCAAGGATCAAGCCGGTGAAACTGACAGCTCGAAATATGGAAGAGCAAAAGGATCAAAACATTCGTGTGGAGAGCAGGGAATCGAGCGAGGCGGATCGCGTTTCGATCTCTCCGCCCTTCCAATCGCCCCAAATACAGCCCCATCCAGCGGCACCGCAGCCGCACAGAAACACTAACTTTTTTATTGATAATATCCTGAGGCCGGACTTTGGGTGCAAGAAGGAGAGAGATCGGGCGCAGACGTCCGGGAGAGAGAACGTCAATCCCCTCACAAGGCCGTCAAATGCATCGAGTCTAAGTGCGGATTCAGATTGTAGTGACAGCTCCTCGCAGCCGTCCAAGCAATCCCAACCAAAGCAAAACGAAGGCAATGGAACTAATTCGACAAAGTATGCAGAAAACACTGGCTCGGCGCTTATGCTTATGGGGGCTAATGCAGAACCTATATCCAACAGTGATGGAATCAAAACAGCAACATCAGCGACTCTAATGTGGCCTGCCTGGGTTTATTGCACTAGATATTCAGACAGACCGTCTTCTGGTAAGAAATTATAAAACTTGTAACGCAAGCAAGAAACAGTACAATCGGTCAACAAAAAACTACAACTTTTTTTGTAAATCTGCAGCAGGCTACTGATTTTTAAAAACACCTATGAAATCTGAAAGCAGTGAGTGTAATTTTCAATCTTATAGAGCATTTTATCTAACGCCTTTGGTTTATTTTTTTTAGTATCTGAAAAAGCGGCACGGTAAAAGAATGGTTAATCACAGCCATAAAAATGAAGACGATTGTATCAGAAATTAAACTTTTAGATATGTCAGATCAATAGTGTTGAAGTTACACAATCGAAACAATTGGCAAACATAACGGTGGAACAGCGACCCGAAGCAGGTCTTGAAGTTTTGGGCCTTGATGTTGGTCTTGGCTGGCCGGGGACTGAAGGGATATAGGACAGAGACAGTGTTCACTGCAGTTTAACTTCGTTCTTGATGTTAAAAGCAAAATGATCGAAATTTAGAGAATTGTGACATTTTTATAAACCACAGCGTTTATTGCTCGAGCGCATAAATGTCGGAGCAGCTTGTTTGCTGGTGCGAATAGAATTAATTCAGTTCAGTGCCTTCCCAGGCTCAGGAAAAAAATATAATTTAGTAATCGTTTTGATTACGTTCAACGATCCATTCTGGAAATATATTTATCTATCAATTCCTGGCTTAATTTACTAGCGAAAATCAGAGTCAGTTGGTGCTTATTTTGATGGCGTTAGAACCCAGTAAAGAAAAGGTAGATTCGACCTTGTCTCTTATGATGATTTAAAATAATTTTTGAGCTGATTAATTCTTATTCGTGAATATTTGCCCGCATCGGGGTTCTTTCTGTGCAAGAAAAATAGTGATTTTACCCGAAAATAGCAGATCGACGAATTTCATATAGTCAGTGTAAAATCAAAAACATCAAGGAATCACCTCAGGATATAAATAGCACAACCGAGACAGATCCTTCCTCTGAAACTCGGGAATCGGAAAGCATCGATTAAGGAAGCATTTGGTGTCTGCTTTCATGTATACTTTTACTAAAGGTCTAAGCAGATGATTTATGCATTGGCTCCTGTGTGCGGAGGCCTGGCGGGATGGTTACGCTCGCGATTTGCAGAGGGCGAAGAGAAATGCCCTCTTACTGAAAGCGATCCTGCAAACTTCTGCGTCCATGTAGTGTAGTTTGAGCTAATCATGGCGCCGAGCTCCACAAACTAAGAAAAGCCAGCTTGATTGACTAGTTGATTGATTGATTGAGCTGTCAGGCTAAACATTTAGCAAAACGTCACTTTTTAGCTTTTCAATCAAGTAGTAAAATGATTTTATTAACATTTACAGCGCTGTTTAGGCTCGTTTTTCAATGGATGCGATATCTGTGAGATTTTTAAAAGTCAATTTTACAGTAGTCTTACATGGTGACAAGGGGAGTTTTAACTATGGGTCAAATGTAATCACACCATTCAGGAAAACGCAGGACTGCTCCTAGAATGTTTATATCCCGTTCTTTTTACATTATCCTTTGCACACACATCGCTGGGTCAGTATAATCTTACATCAATAGAGGTAGGTAATATAGAAGATTTTGTGACAGGAACTTGTGAAAGAAATTTGCTGTTAATCGCCGATGTGATCGCAATTCGGTTTCCTTGAATCTTGAAGGAAACTATTGCAAACGAAACAACAGATTTCCCAATTTATGAAAGCACTGTGATATTTTCTGTAAAATGTATACAAAATAGGGTATCCGGTCGCATGTAGCTTTGTTTCTTTCTTGGCGGTTTGGGACACCTCAGTCTGAAAGCGATAATCTAAATTTACAGGACTTCTTTGTTATTTTAAAAAAAAGAATCTTGCCCAGTTTTAAGAAGAGGACAGAATGTCGACAACACACCTAGAAGGTGGATTGGAAAGAACAGCAGCAGCAGCCTAGAAGTTGAACTCCCTCCCGTTCTAAACCAAGCCTATTGTAATCCACAAATTATACTTATTGTTCTTTAAAAAGCGGTACATTTTACTCTTGTGAGTGTGGGTTCATCAACAGAGCTAACTGCTCGCTGTTGTCCACTGGCAGGCCATATAGCTCCACGACTATTTGAAAACAACCGAATTAAATGTTTTATTTCTGCTCAAGGACGAAAAGGAATGGAGAGGGGGATTCCGTCCATGGGCGATGATCTGAATGTTCAGTTATTACCTTTACTGCAAAGTCATAGGTCGTGCCTACGTCTTTTCACTGCCTCCAAAAGAAACGTTGCCGTATTATCATCTTCTTTGCACGCAGTTTTACATCTAGTAACCATTGGCCAGCTAATTAGACAAAAAGTGCAAACCTTTACAATGTTAATAAACTTGTATATACTGAAAGATCCAAACGAAATAAAACTGCACCCTGCAATCCCTGCAGGGCAAAGGATCAAACGTTGCTGCACGAGATTCCGTACATGATTAAACATAAAATCAAATGCTGCTTCCCTGTGGCAGTATTGTTTTGTGGTGGGATATGTACTTTGCGCCATTTTGTTAATTTTAAGACCATAAATATGGCCGCCTATTTAAAGGGCGGCTGTGCACTTTGTTTTGTATGTTTAGCTGCACAGGTCCCTGAAAGGTTTGTCGTAAAGTGGTTTAAGGGGAGAATTTGAAAGCGTGACGATGTGTGTGTTTTTTTATTTGCTGTTTCCACAGGTCCCCGAACTAGAAAACTAAAGAAGAAGAAGAGTGAGAAAGAGGACAAGCGGCCACGGACGGCGTTCACAGCCGAGCAGCTGCAAAGACTCAAAGCAGAGTTCCAGACCAATCGTTACATCACCGAGCAGAGGCGGCAAACTTTAGCACAAGAACTCAATCTGAACGAATCCCAGATCAAAATCTGGTTCCAGAACAAGAGGGCCAAGATCAAGAAAGCCAGTGGCCTGAAGAACGGCTTGGCTCTCCATCTAATGGCCCAGGGACTTTATAATCATTCCACTACAACAATTCAAGACGAGAAGGAAGATAGTGACTGATGTTCCGTTTTATTCTGTTGAAATAAAGGACTGTGACAGGTGCTATTTAAATTGGATCTGCGTGTATCTATATGGACTGAATTATAATACAAGCATTTTAAAATTATATATAACCAAACACATTATGACGTTGTATATATTTAATTTCAGGTAAGGAGATGTCTAGAAATCCCTGCTTGACCGAGATTTTATCATTTCCGTTTTCAATGTTGTCGCTAATTGTTTTAGTCAATGTCAGGTCTAGAGATTTTATGTGAACCCAGTCTTTTCTGGACTTGTTCAGAAATATAAACAGACTACGTAATGAATCGCCGCTACATGCCAAAGATTTTACTATGTTGAGAAATGATGTAGCTTCAAATAAAGTGTAGACTGTGCTCTGTGCACATTCTGACTAATAGTTTGGTATCGTACTCTTTTTTTTTCTGAGCTCTGTATTTGACTTGAAGGGCCCGCACAGGATGCGTCAAGAAAAGTAAAAGATAGTCGTGATAATTAAAGATAGTAATAACAACTAAATGCATCAGCTAGAATCCTTGGCTCTTGTGGCGAGCAAAAACCTGCTCGTTTTAAATAGGAAGGATTTCTACCCTGTAAAACGCAACGCATCTAGCATTTTAAATATTTAATTCTGCAGAAGTATGAATATGTGAGCATAATGTATCACTTTTAACTCCAAATTGTTATATCGCTTCCTTAAAATAACCTGTTTTTGTTTTACCGTGAAGCGCCTTTAGACACCATTGAAGGGGGAAAAATATCTTGTAACAGCTTGTAATCAACATTTGAGTGTTTGACTTAGTACTGATTTCATGTACTCTATAGTGTGATTTTGGAGAAGCAGTTTCCACATGATTTTCCATATTTTTGTAAAGGCATGCATTTAGGTATGTTGCATCTAAAGCTGAGTTTGGACAACCTTTTCAAGGCTTTTCGTTTAGAACATATATTTAAAATTACACGAAGATGCAAATTTATTCCTCTTTTCTGTATTTTAGACTGACATTAATTACATTTCAATTCCTGAAACAAAATGGTGAACAATTAATGAACGACGTTTAGCTCGTATATGATCACGTTTACTTTACACAAAAAGAAACAAATATATATTTTCGACAGAAAATTTCATTAAAAAATCCGTACCACTGTTGCTTAATTGGCATAAACATGACTAATAATCCCCAACAGTTGGAGACAGCGTCCAAAATAGAAAAAAATAATATCATTGGAACCGTCCATGTGATTCTTGTAAAATTGACTTTTTCGATAAGTGCATGTTTTTTCAGTCATTGTGAGCTGCTTCCTCATTAAACAACCCGATAAAATATTCGATACAAACTTTAGGCCAGCAAGGAGTCTTGTTGGCGATCTGCTGTTTGTACTGTTGGTGATATTCGTTCCTTACTCCATAGTCTCGTAAATTCCACACCACCAGTTCTTAGATTACTAAAGTAGCAAACTATTTACTCCCGGTCGTGACGTGTTAAAATTGCAAATAAAGAGAAAGATCCCTTCTGTTAATTATTTGTAGCCAAAATTGACAGAACATTTCCTTAAATATAGCGATCAGAGGAAATACTGAAGCAACCATAACCACGTGCCTGCTAGACAGAAATTGATGAAATCTGATTTACCTGCAGCAAGACGAAAGCAATAGCGTGCTAATTAACAACTGGAGAATATTGAAAGATAGAAAGAGGGGGACATATGTTCAAGATACATTGTACAGTGGTTCGAAATGTGACTTGCCAAGACGATTGTCACAATATAATTCAGTAATCGCTATGATAACTGGTATTGGTTTTACAAATTCTTAAATTATTGATTGACAAATGAAACCCAATGATTTTCGCATTATTTCATGTAGTCTGTGTCAGAAAATATTTTATGAACAACAAAATCTGGAATAAAAATGCAAAATAACATTAATTCCTAATATACACCCACATAGATTCTAAGTTGCAAAAACCACAGTAAAAGAAGCGTTATACTTTAAAATACGTCAGAAAAATTGTTGCGTCTTGATTTCTTAAATATTGGTATAAGCAGCAAAAATATAAATCTAAATGTATTTCAGTTCATCAGAACATTGTTTTATACAATTGCATTTTCTTTAACATTAGTTTTCTAAAGTGAACGCCTATAGCTGTAAAATTTAGCATCTGGAGGATTTTCTTAATTTCATGTGCAATAACAATTAATGTTTGACCTAAATATATGTTTAAAATATCCTCAATATTTGCTGATATTTGGTAGAAAATTAACTCCTCAGTTCAGTCAAAAGTCGCAACCTTCTCAGTACGTAAATGTTCAAGGAGAAAGGGTGAATTTATAATGTACTCGTGGCAATGTGGCATGATATTTTGCTGACTTGCAACACACAGAAATTACAATTAGCAATCATGTATAGCTCAACACCTGTGGAATAGAGGTGCGGTGTCTCGGAAAGGAACTTGTCTTGTTGAGGAGAATAATTGCTCTCTTCAATATTTGCAACTAAAAGTGAAAAATAAATTGCATTGGATTTAATTTGATGTTTTGTTTCGTTCGCAGAGATTATATAATACCAAACAAACATTATTGTTTTTAGCTGGATGCATAGTCTATTTTCTGAAGGGTAGTAAGACAAAGCCTTTCGTCATATTTCGTGCATCTTTTCACATTTGCAGAAATTGCTCCTCTGAAGCATTTCCAACGAGTCTATGACGCATTGCTAAACATGCAATCTCTGCTGCTTCAGCGCAATCCTTAAAAGCATGTTACGAGGAATTGCCAGATTTAGCCAATAAACAGTTTAGTTCCTATTTAAAAGTAGTTCCATTATACGAGAATGTAATTCATATGTTATGTGAACATTGGCCGAAAGAAAGAGACCTTTTGTACGAATTCATATCTGTAGATACACACGCGAGACAATTCAAATCAGCGCCCTCTAGCTTTGGTTGAAATCAAATTCTGTGCAATGAGCAGCGCAGCATATTTTCCCAGTCCCACTTAATAATGTGCACTAACTTTGAGTTGTTTAGTTATTGAAGACAAACAAAATATTCTGTTGTTCAACAATTTAGTACAAAGTCTAACACATTAAAAAGATGCTGCAGATCATCTTGCTTTCATTTGTTTTATCTTTCTAACCAAAAGTTTATACACAAATGAAGCCTTCTTTTTGCAAATTAGAGCATTAAATATACGTAGTGTTAATTTTTTAAAGAACCAGTCTAAAGTTTGTTGTTTTTTAAATATTTTTCCTGAATTCTGGCAGAAACCGCTGATGTTTTCCAAGGAAGGAATGAAATGTATTTAAAATACACGTGTGCCCTTTTGCAACAACTTCAGTTATTACGTAATGAATAATGTTCCATTAAAACAGAAATGTATGGATTTATGTCCGCATCTTGGTTAGTTCGCAGCCTATCTGTTTCACTATTAAGCCAACCTAAAAACAGAGGAAGAAATAAGGCTCAGGTAAGAAAGTCTACGACACGGAATTTGTCAAAGGAGCTCATGTGATCTATGCTGACTGACAATTATATACAAACATTAAACATACGACAGTTAGTTCAAGTCTTTATTTATGTTAAAAGCCGTAAGATCTTAGTTCACTTTTAAGATTTGACGGGGATAATTTTTAAGGCATAATTGAGAAAAAAAGCATAAAATAAGCTTTCAACATTCTCCAGTACGTAACAGATAGTTAAAAACTTGAAAGAAAATATGCTGAAGTATGAAGTTGAAAGTGGATACCAACTGCTGGTCACATAACGTGTTGAAGAAAGTAAAATCAACTTGGTTAATATGGTAAAGTTTGGGTAGTGACCCTTTCAGTTGGATTGTTAACGAGGTTCACTTTGCAGGTTTATGAGGGAAACCACAGTGCAAGTTTAAAATATATAACATTTATTTAATACCGACTTGAAATAAATAATTGCAGTACGGTCAAATTGGCTCTAGTCACATCACCAGTGAATTGTGCCGTAAACTTTTATTGCAAAGTACATATTGAAAGGCATCTACTTTGGAACTTCTTAGCGAATTACAACGGAACTTGACACTGCTAATGTTATCATATGATGTTCTATTAAGTATAGGCAATTTTTCAGCTGTATGCATATGATGAATAATAGAAATACGTGTACTTATACGGAGAGAGCATCTTCTGAGGAGGTTAAAGGAGAAAATAAAGTTAGATGGATCATGAAACGTCCTTGCAGCTTTCAGTAATAAAAGTTGTATCATTTTAATGTGTGCGGCATTTGATCATAATGGGTAGTCTGAATATTAATAGACATTTAGATTTCGCAGTTATGCATAGCATTTAAAAATCGGAGACATAAATCTGAGAATCCATATGCCTAAAATCTTTTTGCTTACACTTGTCCATGCTATACACATCTGTAACACATACGCAGATTTATTATAGGGAGAAGACAAATCAAATCACGTTTTCACACGGCAAAATCTATTCAACTGTTCGGTCAAGATTATGTCCATATGCTGCCAATATATCCCATGGAATTATATTTACACATACACACACACACACACACACACACACACACACACACACACACACACACACATGCGTGCAGGTTGATGTTGATGTGAATGATCATACCACAGTGTAGAGTATCTAATAAATAGTGTGGGTATTTATTTCCGTCGACTGGCAGGTATCTTTTAGTTGACATGCCAGTTCCACTTCTATGAGGCGCCCTGGAGGGTCCAATCTTATGTCTTCTGTCAGTCACCTTGCCGTTTGTGGCCCTGTTCCGGAATAACACTAGACGCAAGGAGAAGGTGGGAGATGCTGCTTTCCTTTTGGGGTCAAAGAGCAGATTCTAGACAGCAAGAATGCATTAAAAGAACACACAATATCTGACGGTTATTAGCTCAATAAGAATATTCGATAGATGTTTTGGTTAGTGGTGCCTTTAAAATCAGTTGTGAGTTGAATAAGCAGTGGAAAGCTGATTACGTTGGTAATTTATGGCTTGCATATTTCACTTCTGGTTATACAGGAGTAATGATAAACGGATCAGGCAGATCTGGAGAGCAGCGCATGAATGTATAAAGCCATATTGGAGTGATTATCAACTTCTGTTTGATTCTAATACAATAATCATGTTCTTGAACATCCCTCCTAAAATTATTGAAAAGTAGTTTCCTATCTCTAAAAGTTGAGTACATAATTCCAATGTAGGTTTAGTCTAGAATACACCCCTGCATTCATAGTTTCATTTTTGCATGACAAAACGTGAGCTCCGGCTGCTCGAAAAGCAATATATTCATAATACTCAGGGCAGATCAAAGTTACCAACTTGACATTTGTTGTTCTATGCAATCTGACACGTGCAATCAGAAGCCTGCGTTTTCGAGCAGGGCAAACCAACAACTAAGCTTTTGCAATTAGAAGGGAAGAAGTCTTTCCTACGTTGAACAGACGACTTGATGTCGCATATTATAAGCGTTACACCAATGATACCTAAAAAGCAAAGTGAACAAACTATTAGATATTTCTTTGATAGCACAACCTACGTAAAAATCTGCCAGACAAACTGCACTTCGAATAAGTTTCCAGCTCCCATCTGTTCTTTCAATTTTTATTTTACATCTCCGAAAGCCAAATACTATTATATATAGAAACAATTGAAAAAAAAACATAGACAATTCCGTCCTTGTATCGAAATATGTTCAATTTGTGCTTCCTATTTTCCGAGTTTTCCTAGTCTCCGTTTACTTTATTCTCGGGATATGATAATCAAAATCATATTCGAACTGTATATATAGAGCACGGGTTTATTCTGCCAAGTCACTATTTCACGCAGTGACTGCGGCTTCATGTACACTTGGGATGAACACCTCGACATGTAAATCGCTTGTTTCAATTCTAGTAGATCGTTTGGTGCTGTGCCTTATAAATGTCTACATATTTAGCATTATTATGGCGGATACGTTCAAAGACTATTATTTCGGAGCATCAAAGGTCTAGTGCTTGTTCGGTTTTACCTGAATTCTTAGACTTATTTAACCAGCGTAGCCTCCTGGTGCTGACTGTCGTGTTGTAAACTACAAAGCAACATGGCTGGAACTTTTTCTAAAATAGTTTCAAATGGGAAAGGATATTCTCTCTACTTAATGTCTCTCAAACACAGTAATTCAAAAATACACGACTTTTGGGTGTGTGGCTTAACAGGCATAGGTGAATGCAAGAACATTCTGCTCCAGTTACTCCACGCCCATATTTTAAGTTCTGCCATTTAGAGTCTCTCTTCAGATAAATTATAGTGACAGAATTTCAGATGGGAGCAAAAGTTATCTAGGTTTATTTCTGGAAATGAACAACTGGTAAGTTGATTGAAATAAAGTAGTTTTCGTCGGTGCAGTTCGTATTTGCTCGTTCTGCCCAATGAACCAAAAAAGAGGTCATTCTGTTCGGAATTGCGTTCCAACAATTTCCACTTGCGCAGCAGCAGCCGAAGAGGCGTGCTCACGTTTATATGATATCATTAGTCATCTAAAAACAAGCATACAAACATGCAAGCATACAAAGCATTCATATTACTTAGAAATTCTAAATCATCACACATTTGTACGACAAAATGGAACAGATGTAAATGATTATTTCAAACTGCAGACATTTTACTTTTCCTGAAGTATTTGAAAACATTATAAAGATTACGGGGCAATTACAACAGCAGAATATGGGACAATTACTCCCTAACAGTTCAATGATTGTTGAGATATATTATTTGATGGTACTTATGAAATTTGGAGGAATTGCATATGCAAACCGTAATGCATTTGTGTTTTTTTTTACATTTTTTTATTATTCAAATGCAATACTTACGCGAGAGAGACAGCTTTGTGGTCAAGAAGTGAGACCTGTGTTTTTATTTGATTTACAGCGATATTAAAAAAAGGCAACCTCAGTGAATGTCACCAACTGAATAATTTGCTGTTACCGAAACGCTGGAATTAAATCCTACGGATGAACAATCATATTATCTGCTTATATAATAAACTAAATAATTCCATGCCATTTTTGTTTTGCTATTCGGTCAGTTCAAAATCTGTGGTGAATTTTTCCAAGGTTGCATCAGATTCTGATTATGGTAACGCTAAGGCACTTATTTAATATCACATACACTTTCCGAAAAATGAGATTAGCTCGTTTTGAAGGAGGTAGTGTAATGCCGAAGCTTTGTTGAGAAAAGATTATAAATAATTAAAAAATTACCTTGTATTGGCAGCAGTTTCGTCATTAGAAGTTTCTCTTGAACAACATATTGCAAACGGCAAACGAATAATTGCAAGGTCTTGCTAAGAAGTACCAGATACGACATTAATCAATATTGGAAGGCCGTTACAGGATAGAGAATCAGACCAGCTAACCCAATAAAAGTTAACCAGTGGGAAGATCAGTTGTACAGTATTTTACGTTTAAAGGACATAATAATTCTACAAAAAGCCTTTGGTTACAATCCCATCACAAATAAAAAAAAAATTCAAAACTTAAAAGCAAATCAACGACAAAGATGAGAAACTTTTCCGTAGCAGAAATTGATCGAAATGTAGATCACTATTCCATCGGATCAAGCAAGCACAGAAACGAGGGGAAAATCATTCAAATTCACCTCACCATTGCAGACTGGAAAAGAGTAATTACTGACCAGGACAAAGTGACCCATGAATATACATGTGCTTCTACACAAAGGAAGAAAAAGTATTACTAATAATTTTCACGACAGTTGTATATGCTGACATGCCCTGAGGTGACCCGTTGCTGGCCACGTGAAATTTGCTACACAAATTAAGAAACATTTAAAAGTCAGATTTCGGAAACAAACACTTCAATAAATGTCATTATCATGCTACAGAATGCACTCTTATGCAGTCTATTGCAAGGGACACAATAAGTAGGAAAGTTGGATCACTAAGAAATATATGATGCACAATTTGCAAATGGTTAGATTGTTTGAGGGGAAGGAAATTTGAAAAACAAATATCCTCCGTATTTTTGTCCTTATGCTATCCTTCAAAGAATACGTTAGAAAGTAGAATTTTAACGAAAAACAATTTAATTCAAATCTTTCAAAGAATTCAAAACAACAAGAAAACCCATTATTTTTAAGCAGGTTGAATTACAGTTTGTCCAAAGTTATATTTGAGAGGATGCTTAAATGAAGTAATTTTAACTTTGGGTGACTTAGTAGCCTGCGACAGAATCTGTACCATTTTCGGTAGACATTTAAATAGGTTACATTGTAAGTAAACGGCAAACAACTACAAAAGCTGCACAAGCATTTAAAGGGTTTGCTCATTTCTTGACTTTTTCTTTGGTCCAACCAGACTAAAGGTGTAAATAATTGGCCATCAATTGACTTTCCAAACATTCCGTCCAGAACGTTGCAATTGACACGGTTGAATGCTAAATTGATATTGGTCTTTTCAATGACTAAGTATGAATACGTCCCTCAACTGATAAACAAATCTTTTAGCAACCATGTATTAGTTCCTTGTATATTTAATAATATTCTTCCAACGTTATTGACTTATCAGAATATCAAGTTTGACCATGTACCTGAACCACGGTACGCTCTCGAAACAAATAATTAGGTTTATTTCACACAATAAATAACACCAACTGGTGTTGAAGAATCACTCATGGAGAAACCGCAGAACATTCAAACAAAATACACCAATTTCACTAATTATATTTATGAGAATTCTTCTAAATCTGTAACTTTATTACAATAATATACGCATATAATGTCTGTGATCAATAGATGTTTGTATTATATGAGATTTTAATACATTTTCTCACCAGAAATACTGTTAACGTTAAAACTCGGTATTTATTGCCATTAGGGCCTCAATCATATGTGGTACTAAACATTTTTAAAGTCTGAACTGCCTGGATAATACAGAAAACCCACGAAATAACACGACAGAAAGAATTACAATAAAGCACACACAATATTAAACACTAACACATCAATTAATGCATACAGCTGGCCTTTCAAGCATTTCATTCGGACTGGGCATTTCGAAATTGATCAAGTTGCAAATACACTTTATTGTGATCAGATGTGGTTTAAGCATTTGTAGCGGCGCTACTATTTCCAGTTGTTCTTTTTTCGGATGAAATGGTGGATAAGTTTAATTATCTCTAGTCGGTTACAGTAGTGAATTGAGCAGATAAGAAGACGTATATGTAGAAACTACATATCAATGAGCTATACATGTACAAGGTCAAGTTAAAGAAACAACTTTGAAAAACACGTCATTAGGTTTACTTGTCTCTACTTGACTACTTGCGTCATATTTGAATCAAATAGCCCAACAAGTATTAATTGCAGACATTTTATGCTGGCGAGCCTTTATATGTTATTCTTCAAAAAGCGTTGCTTTATTTTGCTCAATCATATGGAAAATTACAATTACCTTTATACTTATTAATAGTTCTTAGCGATCAACAACGCATTGACGAGAGTTTACATTCTATGTCTGCTCGTGTGTTCACCGATTTCGGGCAACGTACCTGAAAGAGTAAACATTTGAATCCGTGCATGTATGCTGATCCCCATTTATTAAACGAGACCTGCGCAGAGATTAAACTTTCCCAGAGAAAGGTAATGAGATTCTTAAGATAGTTTGTTAGCTTTCAGATCATGACCACCATTTCGCTACTATCCATATGTTTTATCGTTAATTTTATTTCGTGCTTTAAAAAAATAGACGCGAAAAAAGGAAAGAATTATTTGTTAATTACATATTTGAAATTTCGCTGTTTAAATGTAAATCAAACTAAAGTTTTTTTTTAACTTTCATTTTTATCACAACCAATTGCAGTATAGTTATTTCATCAACGATAGTGCTGTAAGGTCCCGCGAAAGCACTCTTGGACATTTGTTTTGCGTATAACATCCAAGTTAGAAAAGAAACACAAGCAAGGACGAATTTTAGAAAACAATAGGACAAATCCAATATAGAAGTACTCCAAGCAATGATCAAAGGTCGATCCAGAATACAAATGAAAGTGTTTCAGAGGTGGGTAAAGAAGGTTGAACGAGGACAAAGATTTCCTTCCTTATTTCACCAGTTTTTTTTTGGATATTTGGACTGCTGAGAGAGCAGCTGAGCCTGTTTCTGGTAGCAATGCATCATGAGGATGCCATGTGCAGTGCACATGTTCACATACTTCTGATGTGACTCCAATTTTCAGTCTGCTTGCAGACATTTGTTTATTAGATGCAAGAAAGTAGACAATATATGGATAACAGAATTTTAAAATCATGGTCAACAATATTGAAAAAAATTCTCACAGTCCCTGTCAATAACAACAAATATATATTTTTAAATGTGACAAAATTCCTGAAAACATAACATGTTACAGCAAATAAAAATGAATCCCTCATCACATTCTGCTTACAACAATAAAGTTTACAATCAGATTGAGGAGAAGGAAATCTAACTTCCTTCACTATCACTATAAAATGTTTAAAGTCAAACAGACCAAGCTGATATGAATGGCACAACATATTGCTTCTCTAATGGATCGGTGCTTTGCTTGATTTCCCCCACAGTGACTGCAAGAACATCTGGGGAGACACCAAGTGGAGCATTTTTCTTCACAAGGGAAGAGGATAAGAAAGAAAGACAATCCAGGCAAATGCTCTTACTGATTCTAGGGCTGAAACAGCACATGACTTGGGTTGGAGACTGGTTTGTTTTCTTCACCAAACCATAACATTTAACTTCAAATGAATATGAAGCTGGATACAATAGTACCAACATAAGACTTTCTTTTAAAAATGCATCTCTTTTATTTCAAAATGGTTATTTTATTTATGATTTTACATCAGTGTCTTCCCTTTTAACTATTTGAATGCCAAAGGTTTAACCAATTCAAAAATATAGTTGGTGACATTTTACTTCATTTTTTTGGCAAAAGCCTTGATTGGAGACTTTGGTCTTCTGTATGTCAATAGTTCTGAAAGTAGCAACACTTACACCTTAATGTTGACCCAACAAGTACCATCAATGATTGGACAATAAAACATGTTTCTCAGTTATGGGGATCAGATTTGTCAAAAAAATGCTGCAATGGCTACCATTCTTGGAAAAATTGACAAGGCAATGCATATCACTTCCCTAGTCTGTACAAAGTCCACTAAATAGGTTGTACATGACAAGGACATAGTAAAGATTCATAAACATTGACCACACTGATCTGATTATTCAAACTTCATTAAAATTAAATATACTTGACAATACATGCTGAGTCCAGTAATAGACATGGAGTCATACTTCTGAGTGCCTGTAACTTGTAACTAGGGAACATGGTTAATATATTATTCCATGTAGTTTATGTAAAATGATACTCACATGTAAATTTATTCACATTCATTTAACAAGGGAGTATGCAAGAGTCTGCTCAGTGAATATGAGTGGACCATTTGCTGCATTATATCCAAACTGATGATGATTTGGTAGTTTCTGCATTATTACTCCTTTCTCCATCAATTTTGTAAATACCCTGGTCATTCCCCTTTTCAAGATTTTGCTGAACTTTTCATCTTATTTTACTTCCTGAATTTAATTTTTATATTTATCCTGTTTTACTTTTAACCGTTTGTTCGGATCTTTCTTTGATATTCCATGCTTGTTCTTTACTTGAAAAATATTGTAATAAATTTTAGCTGGTCTTCATACCACAATAATTAGATGCGTACCTTTTAGTACCTGTTTGCATTTTGTATATGATTAGCAATTTTTTTCCTCAAATTTTACTTGATACAGAATCATACATAGAAAAATACACAAAATCATGTTAAAGATCTGGAACACCAATAGCCTAGAGAGAGCCAATAATAAATACTGCTGCAAAGAAAATACAGGGAATGCTTATAGAAAAGTAAAATAGCCAGAAAGCTAATGAAACAAAACAGAAATAAATGTTAAGTGAATAGAATAGTGAATGCTGAAAAAAAAGTAAGAATTTGATGGTTGGTGTGGATTTGGTGGGCTGAAGGGCTTGTTTCTGATCCTATGACTAATTGAAACACACACAATGAGTTGTCTGGGATGGACCATATAGCTCCCAGTAGTTGAACAAACGTTGGCTTTGGTAAATGTTAGAAGCAGTTGACCTTTCAGTGTATATCTACCCATGATGGATCCAAGAATGAGATGAGATAGCTTTAATAAGAAACAAAAAATATAGAAATGGAGAAAGCAATGAAAGCAAGCAAACACAAAAGTATGTGAGAAAAGCATTGAACAAAGGAATGTAAAAATACATAGAAATGCAAAAGTACAGAATCACGAGGGATGAAAATAAAAAAGAGAAAAGATAAAACTGAAAATTAATTATCCTACAGTATTTTGTTTTTGACCCTTCTAAGAACTGATTTGTTGTACACATGTACTTGAGTTTATTCTTTTTAAAATTGACATTAACTTTGCAATATAGCCATTAATATTGCAGGTTCCATCATTGGCAGTATACTTCTATACCTACATTTAGGAATAAAAAATACAAAAAAATACAAAAAAATGCAAGTTTGCCAAGCAAGTCAAGGTGAGATGCTACATTTAAGCAGTGAAGAAATGCTGTTTATGACCATTGTGAGTGTGATCCAACACTGACGCTGGTACACATGATACTATCTATACAATATCCTTTTAACATATTTTTAGTTTTTTTTTCATTTTCTTTGCTTTGTGTTTTCAGGTGTCAAAATCTACAGTGGTTAGGTATGTTAACCAAGTACCCATTTTCATATGGAAGCCTCATGGGCAGTGTGAGAAAAGTATTCAATTGTGGAAGCTAGTGTAGCAGAGATCTACCCTGCCTCAACCGGGATCCACACACTCATCTTTTTCAGAAGGAAATCATTGGGCAGTGATTAGTGTCAGGGCCCTAAAAAATTTTACCCCATCTTTTCAGTTGCAAATCTGAAGTCAAATCCAGTCTCCAAATAATGGTGTTTTGTGATGAACTAACTATGATCATAATACTAGTCCAGACTTAAATGTTTTTCTTAAAATTTTCCTGAAAAAAAGTACGTAACTTATGAAAGATTGGGGCTCTTTTATAGAGAAGCAATACAGCTTATGGTGATTATGCAGTTTATGGTAATTTCTTGTTCTTGAGCTTGAATGGACGTAGTGAAGTGATCCTTTTCAATTCAGTTTGGTCATTTTTGAAGCTCTTAAAAGGTTTTCATATATTTAAGGTTACTCAAGCATATCGTTGGTAGTATTCTTGCATTTCTTTTTTAAAGAATGACAGAAACACTGTGATACCTGGTCATCTCGTATATATTATGATGGATAAAAATATTCCCATGGTTCACTACATTCTGCCTTTCTACCTTTGGGCCATGGATTTGATTGCAGACTCAAATGATGGAATGAAAATCTCTTCTCAAAGCTGGCTATAGGGTTCATATATAAAATGAATTCCCATCGACCCATGAATCCACTATAAAAACCTACTCACATTTATACATAAATTAGCAATCTCTCAGGAATGGCAAGGATTACAGCAGGAAATGAAATAAAAAAAAACACTTGTGGGGGTTGGGGTGCTCTTATAAGGTTGGGGAATAAGACAAATTATTATAGCAGACAAGAAAAAGTTTTATTTTATACTTGATATTTGCTTTGTCTGATGCCTGATGGTTTGCTTGGTTACACAGTGCAGCTAAAATTGTATCACTGAGTTAGTGGCTTAAGCAGTCCAACATTTGGACAATAACCTCCATCCACAAAGTCCTTCTGTGTTGTCATAATGAAGCTACGTGTGATATGCATTGATAGGACATGGAAAATGAAATTTAATATTTTTTGCAAAAGCATGCCAACATTTAGTAGCCGTTAGGTAATAAAATAATAATACAATTCCACTTGAAGAAGCTACTCATAAAATTTGTTACAAAATAAATAAAATTATTTATGGCATGAAAGGTATTTTAAATTATTGATGTGTGAATTGCTTTTATTAATTTTCATTTTTGAGACTGAAAACAAAGAATACAACTTAAAGTCATTTCTCTTCTGATAATTTATATAGAGAATGCTCCAAACACACAAGTTAAATGTGAATTAAATGCAATTAAATAGCACTAAAATAAATTTTGCAAAAATATGAATAAATAAATAGCATTTCACCACGACATTCAAAATAGAGGACTGGAATTGATCATGAAAATATCCATACTATTTTTATATTTTGCTTTATATTTTACAAAATATTTTTATATTTTCCTTTGCCTTTACAAAAAATACATCCTATATTTGAATTATCTCTCATTGGATTTAGTTCAATTTATTTCCTCACTTGGGGACTTTTATGTTTATTTCTGTATTTGAATTATTTTATTTTTACCTAGATATTTTCCAAACAGATGTAATTGTACTCTGTTGTATAATTCAGTAACTAGTTCTGTCCATTATCTTAAGTGTGTTAACCTATTTATTTAAAATTGGGTAACTTCATTATTAAAGTAGCAGGTTCAGGAAATTAATATGATTATGTCACCATATTAGCATTACTATTACATGACAACAGTATCACAGAAAGACAGCAAAACCAGAAGCCATCTGGCCCATCGAGTCCATGCTAGGTTTGTGCCACAGCAATTCAGCTCATTCCATTCTCCTGCTCTTTCCTTATAGCCCTCAAATTTTCTTTTCTTTCAAGCAATTATCCAGATCATTTCGGAACACTGCAATTAAATCTATTTCCATGATCCACCATCTTGGTGAAGAATTGCAAATATGACAGTTAACAACTTCTCTTTCCACAGATGCTATCTGGACTGCTGAGTTTATTCAGAATTTAAGTTTTTAATCCAGGTTTCCACCATCTGCAGTTTTCTTGTGAGTTTCATCCATTATCCCAACTGACTATGCTTTCTAGATCCTAGTCACTAGCTGTATGAACAGTCTGGTGTCATTTGTGGTTCTTTTGCCAATTATCTTGATTCTGTGTCTTTTGGTTCTTAACCTTGCCACCAATGGGGAGAGTTCCTCTTCAGTTAGTCTGTCTAGACCCTTCTTGAATTTAATTATCAGAGCCCTAAGCAACCACCTCTGTTCCAAGGAGGAAAAGAATACAGCATCTCCAGTCGATCTACATAACTAAAGTCTTTCATCCCCGGCATCATTTTAGTAAATCTGTTTTGCATCCTCTCAAAAGGCTTCAGATCTTTCCTAAAATGTAGTGCCCAGAACTAGACCCAAAAATCGAATTGTGGCTGAACCTGTGTCTTACTGACATTCATGACTTTCTTGCCTTTATACTCTATTTCCCTGTTTGCAAAGCCCAACATTCCACACGTTGTTGAACTGCTCCCTCTAACTGCTTCACCCCATTCGATGACTTTAGAACAAATTCCCCCAGACTTCTTTGTCTCTGCACCCCTTTTAGAACTATGCCCTCCAGTTTCTACTTCCATTCCTCATTCTTCTGATTAAAATTAAACATACTTTATTTTTCTTCCTTAAATTTCATTTACTGTGTCACTACCAATACCATCATACTACCTATATCCTCCTGAATATTTCAATGCAAATCATTTAATTGATTTTTGGCTTTCCATCTTTAAAATGTTATATATAACTAAGATCACTCCAGAGTCTCTTAGCCTACAAAAACCTGATACAAAATATCAGCAAATTTTAATATGAATTATAGAATATAATTATATTATCAACATAAAGCACCATAAGATTGTTAAGCTACTTCCAGTAATAGATTTTTAAATGTATAAAACTGTGCCTTGTGTACAAAACAAGAATTCTCCATCTCATGCTAATAGCTAATATTGAATCTTTAGTTGAGAAAACCAGCCATCAAAAACTTATCGATAGTCATTAACGCTCAACATTTGTGAAAATGTCCTCAGCATCCATTGTAGAAAAGATATAATAATTTTAATAATAATATTTGTAACTGCAGTTATTGGAAGAGTTATATGTTTTGCCCAGTTGAACAGAACATCAATTAATTAATTAATTTTGATTTGAATACATCTAGTATATTTCAATATCTTGCCTTACGTATATGGTATAATAATCTTTCCTTTGGAAAACACCAAGGAATATTGGAAATGTTCTGCATTCATTTATTTTTATCTATTTTATCGTGAATGAACAAAAAGTAAAAGAATGTCCTCAAATGTAACATTTCCAGCTAAATAAATTGTAATAATGTACAGTAGTGGAAAATTGCATATATGTGCTACTTTTAAAATAAATTGGATAAGGGTATTATTAAAATAATTTAATCCTGACTTTGATACAATGCATTAACTGATTGCACTGAAATAAGTGCATTTCTCCAGTCCTACAAAGGTTATGTCCAAACATTTTGGGATTCAGTGTTTCTCCTTTACAAACAAATAACAGGATAATGCTTGATTTCCAGCATATTTAGTAATTTGAGGAATAAATCTTCTGAGTAAGTGGCTCTGAAGTTTGCAGTTTCTAAGAATTAGCTTTTATTAACCATTTGTTAATAAGAACAGGATATCTTAATTGATTTTCACAAATTTAGAAGAGCACAGAAGGGTAAAAAATATAACTTTCAACTTATAGCTCCTGATTGGCTGAAAACATTTAATAAGAAACAGTAATATTTCTTAAACTTATATTTTCCATCATGATTGTAAAAGAGACCACAGAAAATTTTAATATTTGTCTGAAATTTTGGCATTCCAACAATTTATTTCCATAATATTTTATTGTATAATGTTCCTAATTTCATGAATAAATGGCCAAGTTGAACAATATTTACTGAAGCTTTTTTTTTAAAAAAATGAATAAACATAACACTGTACATAGGTTGAGGATATTTTCCCTCTGTAAAATATGCTGACTACTTTGAGATTGGATTACAGGTCATTAACCATCTCAAAAACTATCTATATCTATACTTAACAATATATAATGAAAGCTACTCAGCCATTCATCTATTATAAGCATTTTTCATAGACTACCTAATAGATTCTTGAAATTACATGTTTTATGATAATAATAATTTAATCAACTGTATTAGATCTTTTGTCTTTAAACCACTGAAATTCAACATGTAAAAGGTGCTAAGCTTATTTAATCTATCTCCAAGCAGCTGAACTAAAATCTAGGATGCATGTTTGCTAAACAGTAAACAGGTTCTTAAGCTATTCCATTTTAGTGATTTCCAAAATTTAAAATGAGATTGCATAACACAGATGCACAGTACATCCTTGTGCTACAAAGGGGTTGTGTTCCTAGAAAACCATCCATATTGTGATTTTCTGTAGGATGAAACATTGATAAAGTTTGACCAAATTTGTGATTTCTTTTGCATTTTGTGTTTATTTAGTTATTTTTTGCACATAAATTTCAAAAGAGCAAATTTTCCTATGTACCTCAATTTTTTTGTGAATTCTTTAAGGACAAATTTCCATTACCCAAACTGCCGTATCATGGGGGTAAACTGTACTTATAAATCTGAGTAATTCTTTAATGCACACTTCCCACAGTAGTTTTCCTCAGTAGGTTGACATTGAAAATATTTGAATACTGCTGTATTTTTAACTTCTATGTCATATGTCATGTTATTTTTTGGGGTAGCAGTGTGCAAATGTTTTAAAATACAGATATTAAAAGGATAGTTGGAAAACAAACAAGCAATTAAATTGGTACAAATTTACTCTAGTTTCTCCACCCTGTCATTTAGCTGCTGCGTGGAGCAATAAAACAAAGAACTCTGGTAAAGTCAATGTTTTTGTGCACAACTGCCTTGAAGCAACAATGCAGGTTTAATTTATATGCAAATGAATACACAAATGGGAGAATAAGCTCTAGAAATAGCATGACAAGATGATAAAAAAATGAAATACATTTCAAAATTCCTTTTCTTAAAATATATACTGGCTGACTGGCAACTGGCCATCTTCTGATGAGATCAGAAGTTACTTTCACAGAATGGGATGTGGACTGTAAGGGTGTTCTCTGGAAGTGGATGAAAGCTCCAACAAACATTTCTTGTGAGATCCAACATCAGGACAATTTCACAGTCTCACTTCTGACTGCTTCGTCCTGAGTTGACCAGCACCATGCAAGGCTGATCAAAGGCCATCGGAAACATCAAGTAGGAGTGAATGGAGTTAAAGTATGCTAATACAGGAGCTAAATTTACTTTAATCCTGTTATAATACAAGTTAATGCAGAAGTGGTGGAGGGGCTTTTTGCCTTTCCCCACTGATTCAGTAGGACCCCTGCAAACCATGAATAGAACCAGCTTCCTATTCTTTCTGCTGTTGGGCTTACGCTTTTGCAGATGCACACACAAGTCCCTCCTTCTCCGTTTACTAAGTGTCAACAGTCGGATGAGCAAGACTTCACAGTTCCTTAGATCAGTACTCTGTGACCTTCCACATTTAAGTACAGAACATTAGACTAAGCTTTCCAGCTGTTGCTTGAATTTGATTGTTTTTGGGGGAGGGTAATTCCAGATTGAAAAATAACTTACCAACAGTTTTGTAACATGCATGACATTGTGCACTTAATATGTGCTTGCTGCCTTTGCACGAATATTTTCAATTTTCTTTCTTTTAGTTAATTATAAGAAGATTTTATCTTTCCCACAGAATTATAATTGTAGTTTAAAGATCAAATTTATGAATGTTTCCAATATTTCTAGGTCAATTAAGAAATGAAATGTATCATTTTGTTTTTCAGATGTAAAGCACGTGTAAATGATCACTTTTGGGAGCTAAGATGGAATAGTGCCTGAAATATATTCATTAAGGCATTGACTCGGGTATGACTCGGGTACTACTCAGGCATTCTTCATGACCACCTTAAACAGGCAATAAGACCCTTGCATATGTTAACATCAGATTAAGGATAACTCCCTGAAATTGGTAAAAAAACAATATAGAGCTTACACTGGACAAGCACAACTAGTTTCTTAGGCTCTGCAGTGGCCTAATCAATGGTGTTTTAATGAACCCCCAGAGGCTACCCAAGACATGGTAAGTAAACTTTATTTTGATTTACATTAATATAGAACTAGGAGGAGTAAGTGTGCTGCACAGAAGTGCTACAGGCCACTGCTGACCCAAGATCAATCCGTTCAAAACCAACCTGAATATCACTGTCATCAGGATACCTAAATGGCACCCAGAACTTACTGTTTAGGCTAATGAAATCCAAGGACCAACATTAGGTGATTCTTGGGTAAATCTGAGTAGGTATTGCAATAAACAGGCACAAACCAATTCTTCACTCAGACTTAAAGTAATGTTCGATGTACTTGGGTGAATCCAATCAAACTACTCCATGGAAAGTTTAGTTACATCTGTGCTTTGATGAATATTATAATTTCAGAATTGACAGAATTAGTGAAAGCAAAAGTCCATCAAATCTGATTCTTGAAGTAAACTAAAGACTTTTTAAAATAATATTGTTTTATCACAGATATTTACATATATTCTGAACTGGTCCACCGTACATGATAATTATACTGGAACATCTAGTCATTCCATAGTATCTCAACATTTTGTTGAAAAGTAACTAAAATGAAAAACTCCAGACCAATTTAGAACATATATTTATATAATGACAGCAAAAGCACTTGTAATATGAGGGAGATAAAAATAATTTTTTAATTCTGTATGTAGGAAAATAATTTCCATCTTTATATAAAAATGAAATAATGTAGTACATCACTGAGATTGCTTTAGCAGAAATATTTTGTTACACATGTCTGCCACTTAGTGGATATGTTAATATTTTTCATTATAATTCTGAATTAATACATTTCATGCAAGAATATTGGTCACATTTTGAACAACGTATTGAAGTTTTATTAGTATTTGTTTAAATGAAAATACATTTGGCAGCTTGTTGTCAAATCTTTATTTGAATTTTCATCAAGTATGCAATTTTTGCACTCGCTTTTATAATACTGGAAGTTTCATAAATGAAGATTATCACATGCCATTTTTGGTAGGTGGCATTCTAATAAAATCTGTAGAATTATGAGTCCACAAAAATATGAAGGAAAAAATGTGAATCATATTTTATTTGTAATGAGTTGAAATTGTCTTCTACATATTGTGCCTCAATTACATATTGACAGCCTTCTTATTCATGATTCTCAAGATCTCCTAGTTGTCTTCAATGCCACTTCTGTCCAATAATTAAACAAAATTTACAGATTGGAGGCTATTGATTGCAACCTGATGAGGTTTTTAATTAATGGCAGTTGAGTCCAGACTTTGTTGTCTCACATACAGAGGGTGGTTGAGATGTCTATGATATGGTATTTAAAAGACTTTTTAGATTGTAATCTTTGTAACTCAGTATTTAATTGTGCAATCATGGACAACAAAATAGATAGAGGACTAGTATAATTGGCTAAAATAACAGACAATGTAATTTTATATTCAACTTTAATTAAAATGAGTTAAACAAAATGAATTGTTTTTAGTTTTTGTGTAAGAATTAATTATTTACATGGCTTATTTATTTTAAAATGCTCTATCAGTTATGCAGTCACAAATATAATATAAAACATAATATAGCATGTTATAATTATATACTGTTAAGTTAAATCATGTAATTTCACACATGATAACTTAGTTATATACTGAACAAAAGATGATTTGAGCATATTAAGTTCTGATTATGTCAGGTTCTGACTTGCAGTGGCCTAACAATTATTTACAAAATGACTTGTAAATGCTTCAAGATTGCAGGGCATACTTTATGGCCTAATAGTGTTTGAAGCTCACATCCTTAGCTACATTGGATGTTGGGATGAAAGGGAAATTCCAAATAATACGATTTTATCATGTTTCTATATTCAAGTAATCATTTAGATCATGATTTGTAAATCATAGTATTACAGATATGGGAAATGAAAAACTCTGTGAATTTTGCTTTTTAACAATATATTCAATCTCATCACTATTACTGTTGATATTTTTTCTTCTGTTTTGTGTTTATCAAGGTGAGTCTTATCTTCTACTTTCCACTTTAGCAGCTACTGTTAGCATCAACTAATCCTAAATTAAATGTAACATAGGCAGATGCACAGTAGAGGTTTCTCAATCCTGGAAATAAATAAACAGTAATTGACTTACATCAGGCCTTATCACATTGAAACACCACAAAGCCATTCACATAATGAATTATGGCCAATAATTCATCCCACTAATGAGTCTTAACACCAACTTCAGAAATGCACCCCTGCTGTACCAGTGTGAATTTTCCCACTTCCAATGTTAGCCATTCTAATGATTCTGAATGTGAGTGCCAATTTAATGCCAATTTATGTTTGAACTCACAAGAAACTTGATTGTGAATGCCCAAAGGCATTTCATGTCGAACCCATACTGCTAGGAAGGAATAGGGATTTTTCATCCCATCTGTCTGCACTGGATTTGAGTCAGTGTCCCAGATGTAACAGGTCAGTATGCTAACACAATATCTATGCAGTGCCACTTTTTTTTAAGTTTGAGATTGTATTCTCAAAATCACTTCTACAGCATACTTAATGGACTTTGCTTCAGTTGGGAACATTACATCCAGATAATGCTGTGTAATCCTCACCAATATAAATGATTTAGCTAAAAGTTGAAAGATGACACGAAATATTATATAGAGAGTCCATAATCTTACGGTGTGGGGGTTTATATTTTATGGTTTAGCCAATGACATGACAGGAAGCAGAAAGAAAAGGGGCTGAAATTAAGAATCAATATAAAATAGTCATCCTAGTAAATGGCACTGGACCACAATCTCAGATCTACAAAAGGCATTCATTTGTAAAGCAGTGTGGAACATAAGATCATTATCCCAAGCAAAATAGTGAAATGAGTTTGCAGTTTTACCTCAGTTTCAAATCACAGCACGTATTTCTATCAAGAAGTTCACATAAGCACGTGCACAATAGAGGTCGAACTTAGTGGAAGTGCGATTTGATAAGTGTGCTCTTCTTTTACGTGACTTTAATTGTATCAATTTTCTTATAGATAATTGGTTATGACATTGATAATAAAACCCATCAATATTTTAAAAATATTTTTTGTAAATGTATACTTTTGAATATAATAACTGCGATAACCCATTGTGATTAATTGCATTGTAATGATAATCATCACATGCCTGGAATCTTGTTATTAATAATCAGATATTTTAATTCATTTCAAAATAAAATTAATAATTCTAATTGATTGTAGGGTTTAATTAACATTAGCAGCAATCTTCTATCCAGAACTTAATTGGTGTTATTGTCCCCCATTCAGATCAAAATTCTTTTGGTGTAGGATTGAGGGTTTTAGATTTTTTTCAGTATATTGAGAAAAATTTATGAGCTGATAAGAATTAGGATAGAAGAAAAGAGTAGGCTAATGGCTATTCCGGTAGAAGACTTTTAATTACGAAGGAGTTTGATAAGGTAGATATAAGTAAAATGTTACCTCATGTGTGGAAACCAAAAATAGACGTCAGCATATAAGAAAGTAATAAATCCAAAAAGGATTGGAGAACAAGCTCCTTTACCCAAAGAATGGTATGGCTGTAGAACATGCTACTACAGGGGACTGAGACATACAGTATGGGTACATATAAGGGGAAACTAGATAAGCACACGAAAGAGAAAGGAATAGATGGACTTGAATATAGATGATAGAATCAAATGAAGAGTGGTGGCAGGGATCTTAGCATTACATAGAAGAATTACTTTGAATGATGTATTTCTGTGCTGTACTGTTTAATTAATTCCACATAACCTTTTTAATTGTGTATAAGTTGATTTCCTTTTGGAGAGTTTGGGTAAACTAAATTGCATGAAATTCAACCACCAATCCTAATTGGATCACTTACCCCTTTACTGTCCTCTACATCACAAATCATAGATCTAAAACTGGTAAGGATGCTTAGAAACCATTTTGTTATAATAAACCAAAAGTAATATTAGCTATAATTGGTTACATGGTTGACTATAGCTTTCATTCGCAGTCAATATTTGAGTACTGGTCCCACAACTCATTTTGTTTACCACAACCTCAGTGAATCTCTCTGGGACAATGGCTACATTCAATTAAAACCTATCCCACAACAGGTTGGGGCAAAATAATTAGTGTGACGCCTTTTATTAAATGAACAGAAGCTTTCACAATTGTATAGATAAAAAATGTCATTTTAATTAATCTAAATATTTATCAGTTAAATAACATGAAGCAAATTAAAATTAGAAGTGTAATAGCCAGGGCTTCTCCCTTTAATACAGCTTTTATATAAACTCAATAAATTCATGAATATTAAAATTATTAGACACCAGTATAGCAGATAACTACTTCTAATAATGATGATCTGATTTTTGGGAAATTCTAGTTAAGCCTAACCTACAATGTAAGAAATAAATATTGACTTTGACAGAACCACACACCAAGGATTATTAATGTTAGACCACTCAGGATTTAGTGTTCAGTTGTAAGAAAGTCAAAACTGGAATCACAGAATGTTAAAATATATTCAAACATATTTCATAAGATCAATTTAAAAGCCAACTGTTCATATGAAGCCTTTTGTTCAGACGTTACAAGTACAGACACCACCTTTTGGATGTTTATATTAAATAAAGGTGTACCTATTTATTTATAATGAACTCAATGTAAATGCATATGTTTGATATTCTAAGGTTTATATTTTTTGCGGAATTTGAATCAAGCATGTAGTGTTAAACATATTTGAAATACATGTCACATAAAAGACCACAATGGGAGGATTTAATATACTGCATGAAATTATTAGTTGCTCTGCTGCTGAAAGTGTAATTGAGCTCAAAATGATGTAAAACAACTTGACAATAAATGAAGTGCTTTACTGAAGAAAGAAACAATATAATTTACAACATTTACTTTCTAAATCAATGGCTTACTGATACATGATTGGAGATGAAAATCCTGGAAATTTATTCTAAATGACAAAATACTGCCATTGTTTAATTGGATGTTAGAACAAACTTGAAGGAGGGTATGGCCTCCTCCTCTTCCCGAATTCCTATGCTTCATTTTAGAACAAACTTGAGGGAGGGTATGACCTCCTCCTCTTCCCGAATTCCTATGCCTCAACATTTCAATGTGCCATCTGGGTGCAACAGTGGTACCCTATGCCTGGAGGGTATTTCTTCACAATGTCTACTGATTTATGAGAGCAAAATAATGGGCTTTTAAATAGTGACTCCCTGCAACCTTCCTTCAAGTACATTGAATAAATTTTGCACCTCAGATTTTCAGGGGAGTTAATCATAACAGATGCTTCCACTCCACTAATCCACATCATCACACAGCAGTGGAGACAACTATTGTTCCATAATGTTACTTACATGAAAATTGCTAGGATATATCTGGGTATTGGGCTTATAATTTTGGATTATTTGCCCATACCATGGCATTTGTAAAATTATTTGTGGAATGTGATGAGGACAGCATTTGTTAGTCATGATTAACTACCCTTGGGAAGATGTGGAGGGTTGCTTTAGTGAATTGTTGCAGTCTATGTAGTGCAGATACTCTCACTGTGCTGTTGAATAGGGAGCTCCAGGAACAATGAAGGAACAGTAATCCAGTTTTAAATCAGGATGGCATGAAGCAAAAGATTCAGTTAAAATTCTGGTCAAAGATGACCTCAAGAATATTGATGGTGGGTTTCTGGGCAATGGTAATGCAATGATTATCACAGATAGGTGCTTAGACTCTCTCTTGTTAAAATGGTTATTGCCTGGCACTTGAATGTTGCCTAAATCTTGCTGTATGCTATCACGGACTGCTTCATATTCTGAGGCATGGCAAATGGAATTAACATTGTGCATTCATCTGCAAACACCCCCATTTCTGATCTTACGATGAAAGGAAGGTTATTGATGAAGTAGCTGACAGTGTTTGGGGGAGGTTAGTGACCCGAAGAATTCCTACAATGATATCCTAGGGCTGGAATGATTGACCTCCAACTACCAGAATCATCTTTGCTTTGTGCAAGGTGTGACTCCAACCAAAGGAGCATTTTCTCCTTGATATACATTGCCTTTTCTTTTGCCAAGGCTCTTTGATACCACATTTGATCAAATGTTGTCTTGATGTCAAAAGCAATCATTCTCACCTCACCTCTGGAATTCTGCTCTTTGGTCCATGTTTGGATCATGGCTACGACGAAGTCTGGAGCTGAGTGGTTCTGGCAGAAGCAAAATGGAACAGGTTACAAGTAAATAACTGCTACTGAATAGCGCAGTTGAGAACAGCTTCTATTATTTTGTTATTGATTGAAAGAAGACCAATCAGCTAGTAAGTAGCCTAATTTTCATTTATTTTTAGTGTTTCTCCCAGCATGTCCTTTATTGACCCAGGGTGATCTCCTATCTTGATACTGATGGCAGAATGGGAGATATGCTGGGCCACAAGGCTACAGATTATAGTGTGCACTTTTCTGCTGCTGCACGTTACTCTTTACTCTGTACTGTTATTGTTTTTTTTACCTGTACTACATCAATACACTCTGTACTAACTTGATGTAACTGCACTGTGTAATGAAATGACCTGTAAGATCGGTTTGTAAGACAAGTTTTTCACTGCACCTTGGTACAACTGACAATAATAAATGAATACCAATATGTGGTCCATTCTGCCTCATGGATGCCCAGTTTTAACTGCCTTTTTTTTATGTTCATCACATTTAGCATGATTGTAATATAACTCAAAATAATGGAAGGTATTCTCCAATTCTCCATGTGAATTTTGGACATGGTCTCCAAAAGGAGTGTGTGTGTGTGTGTGTGTGTGTGTGTGTGTGTGTGTGTGTGTGTGTGTGTGTGTGTGTGTGTGTGTGTGTGTTCTACCAACACTACCAAGGACAGATAACCTGCTGTTCATTCATCCATTATGAGAATGACTTCAAGTAGTTTTTCCATGGTTTTGGCCACAGACCAAATTTGCCAGCTAGTGAACTCAGTCAGCAGTGGTACTACTAAGCCACTCTCAGACACCTGGAATTCATTCCAAGTCACTGCTACTTTTAATGTTTCTTCCAAGTTTTTTCCAACACGGGGAAACACTGGTTCCTTAGTTGAGGGAGGAGAGTAAGCAGTAACTAGGAGGACGTTTCCTTGACCATGTTTGATCTTATGCCATGAGACTTTATGGGATCTGGAGTCAATGCTTAGAACTCCCAGATTTACTCCCTTCTGTATAAATACCACTGTGCTACTTCTTCTGCTGGAGATCACTTCCAGAGATTGTGCTGAAGGAGTCTAGTACTGTATGTTGTCTGCATAGTATCATTCTGCAAAGTACTTTTCTCAATTTAGACACCAGCCTCCATATTGTTTGTCAGTAGGAGTGGGATGGGGGTGACATTGCAATATCCAAATTTATCGCCTGGGTTAATGAGGGCTGCCTACCTGGTTTTATTCTTTCTCCATTTCATCACAGCAGTTACGGCAGAATTGAATAGCTTGCTCAACCAGTTAAGAGTCAATCATGTTAGTGGTTCTAGAATCTTATACAGGCCAGGCTGGATAGAATGCCTCCTTGGAAAGGCATTAGTGAACCAAATGCACTTTTATGACAATTTGGTAATTTTGTGGTCATTCTTACTAATGACTTGTTTTGTTCTTTTTTAAATTCCAGGTTATTAATTTGTCATGTTGTAATCTGAACTCAGAACCAGATCACCAGTCCAGTAACAACCATTGAGCCACCACCATACCCATATTGCCAAGATAAATCTGATGCCTTGTTTGATGCTAAGTAGTTGTCTATTTTTATTCTTATTGTGTTTTGATATGGTAGTTTTCATGGAACTCTATGTCATGCTATGATATTTATCAGGGAGTAGGAGTTAACACTTTGCTGTGGTTCTGGAATCACATAAAGGCCAGAGTGAGTAATGGTGCCAAATCTCCTTCTCTGATGGACATTAATGAACAAAAGGACAATCTGGTTATCTCATGGTCACTATTACTGAGACTAGCTTACAGATATTAGTTAATATAAGAAATTTAAATTCCACAGATGTCATTGCAAGATTTCAACTCATGTCTCCAGATTGTTAGTTCGGACCTCTAAACAACTGATTCAGCACAATGGTAATATAGTATTCCTTAATGCTGTATTTTTCTCTATCAACCTACAGCTCAAAGCTGACTCTCTGATGTCTGATTTCACAAACAATTTTATAGGAGCATATTGGTTTTGCCTTGTGTCACCTCCCTCCCCTGCCCATCCCCCAGTTAACCAATATAATGTTTGCTTTGTCCTCACCAGTACATGTTACTGCCATGTGCTTGCTTCTTGATTGTATAATTGCTATTTTCACAGGCTTCCTTTGCTCTGGAAAAAAAGCAGATGAAAAAATTATTTGAATGTGGCAAACTTAAATCTTTTAAAATGCTATTTGATCATAAATGTACAGTGAAAAGGGACATGTACTACACAAACAGCCCCCATTTTAAAGATTAGAGTTTTTTGTAACTTTTTTCCCTCTCAATGGTTTCACAATAATTTCCGCAAACAATAAGGCTGGCACTAAGTGGGTTGATTCAACAAACCTTGCACCAAAACAAGTACGCTTAACGTGCATTGAATAATCTGTCTTGTATCTTTCTGCATGAGGTTATTTAACTGTGAGTCCTTGCTAGCCATCCCAAGGCATTCAGTGGTGAAGAGGACTGAAGCTCCTATTGCTGTGTTGCTGGTAGCAGGTTTCTGGGAGAGAGGATGTGATCAGGAGGGAAGGGATGGCTGGGAATTGTTTGCCATAAAAATACTTTATTTCACAGAAAGTACTTGCATATAAAAATATATACAAACACAGGTCCAAATGTGCTCTAATATTTTTTATGTATTCACAGTCAATACATTTCTACATCATACATTGTGTAACTTCATTTTTCTTTTGAAAACTCCACTTGGCCTGTATTTGATTGCACACCCAGCACCGAGGAGGATTGGTGAAGGTGTTATTATAGAGTAACAATACCCAATACATCTTTGCTTAGTGTGTCCTGCAGCATGTACCCCTGAATTTTCAAGTTTTCTAATCAGCAACATTGGTGATGTGAATGGAAAGGAAGACGTGATTAGAAATCAAAAATAGTTGATGAACTTACAATAACTGTGAGTCCTGTTCATTCCAACTCCACATTAGTGAAGCTAGTTTTTAAAAATTACTTTTGGTGGTGTTTAGCAGTGGCCTTTTTAAGATTAGGCTGCAAGTACAACATGATTTTCAGAACTGACATTAATTACATTCAAGCAAGCTATTTTGATAAAGTGGCTACACATATTATTGGATATTATCAGGCCCTGCTTGGCTCTTTTCATACTCAGAGCAATGTGAAGGGTGGTGTACCTTTGGTTCAGAAGACACACACTTATGTTACTTATCAGACTACTCTTACTCTTATAAGGTGGGTGCTGCATCATTAAATTTCCAGCCCATGTTATTTATAATGAAACAGTTATAGACTGCCTTGAATCAAATTACAGGAAATGAGGGTAATTATTACCCTACAAATAATAATCTGCTCATAGGGTTTATTGTGGTTTCATGCTTCACCATGCACACTTAGTGCTTTGCAGAAAATTATCTATTCATAAATGAATAGAAATATAACATACAAAGATCTGAAAATTATAATGTGTAGTGTAAAATATAAATAATGAAACAGCATGTAATGGGTCAGTTATCCTTTGAATGGCCGTCTTGAGATTAAAATTATGTTTCTGAGAAACATTGTGAAAGTTTTATCTCAGGATAGGGATTTTCAGTACTTTCATCTTGCACTAATTTTGGTATTGATATTGCAATGTTACAAATGTAACATGACCTATATGCGGAGAATGGAATGGAAGAACTCATGTCTGAATTTTGCAAGAACTCCAGTTCATGTTCCAGTACCACATTTTAACCATCCAAATTTTTTGCATCAGGAAAACCAGACAAAAGTATGCATGAATTACAACTTCCTCAGATTGAATAGCAGGAAAATCAATGTCATTGCCAAGGGCACCTACCACAAAGTTTTCTCCCTGAGCACGAGTCTATTTTCTTCAAATTTGGTTTGGTGGAATAAAACTGCAAATACTAGGCATCATTTTTCACGTTGAGCTCTAAATCCTAAAACATGATGAATTATTTTGATGTGTACAATAACTGCAGATCTGCCTCATCTAGGAAACTGGTTGTGGTTGCTGGAGGTCAATTATCCAAGTCCCAAGACATCACTGCAGGAGTTCCTCAGGGCAGTGTTCTTAGCCCAACCATCTTCAACTTCTTCATTCAAAGACCTTCCATCATTAGGTCAGAACCTCAACAAATGAACTTGTCCAGCCCTCATGCAGCAAGATAACTATCATGCATGGAAGGTAGCATTTGCACCACAAAAGTGCCAGTCAGTGATGATCTCTGTCACAAGAGAGTCTAATTGCCCACCCTTGACATTCAGTGACAGTGCCAAGTTCCCCACCATCAATGTCCTGGGGTCACCACTGACCATAGTCTCAACTGAATCAGCTGCATAAACATCATGGCTACAAGAGCAGGTCCAAGGCTGAGTATCTTGCAGCAATGCCTCATGTTCTACTGTCCCAAATTCTTTCCACCATCTACAACTCACAAATCAGGATGGTGATGGAATACTCTCCAGCTGCCTGGATGAGTGCAGCACTAATAACTCATAAGAAGCTCAGTATCATTCAGGACAAAGCAGCTGCTTGATTGGCATCCCACTGACCACCCTAAACATTCATCCCACCACTACTGGTGCACAGTGGCTGCAGTGTTGACCATTTACAAAATGCACTGTTACTTGCTTGGGCTACTCCACCAGCAACTCCCAAGCCATGACTTCCACCTTCGAGCAGGACAAGGGCACCAAATGCATGGAAACAACACCACAAACATCATCAGAATTAGGAAATATATCACTGGTTCTTCATTGATGCTGGGTCTAAATCCTTAACAGCTTTATAGTAGAACCTTCTTCAGAAGATCTGAACTGGTTTAAGATGGAGGCTGATCACCACCTTCTAAAGGGAAATTAGTGAGTGGGAATAAATGCTGGCCCTTCACAATGATGTCCGGATACAGAAAAATGAACAAATAAAAAAAAATCCCCAAATTCCTTTCCCATACTTCTGCCATTCTTAGATAAAATTATTTCAATGCTCTCTGTCAACCCTCAATTGCCACCATCCATCAATTCGTTTGTCTAAATCTAGCAGTCTGTCTTTAATCTTAAACCAAATCCTGCTTGCCATTACGCAGGCCTTGCTGATTTACAATGTTTTCTGTCCTCCAATTTAAATTTGTCACCTTGCCTTCCCATTACTTCATCCACAGAATACATGTATATGCAAACTTCTCAAGCTTATACCACATTCTTTATGTAATGTCTGTAGGCTCTTGTGTGTCACTATCCACTGATAATAGACCTATAACAAAATATCCTTTATAAACAGTCAACTCTCAATTAATAACAGTGGCTAATACAGTAATATATCAAATGCTATACAAAATGGACTTAAACATACATTTACATTCACATATGTTTTATTGGTTCCCCTTAAAACTGTAGCAGTCCATCAACTATTTACACGCATAAAATAGCAAGAGTTAGATACTTACAGATAAGGAGTTATACAATTATACAATTTATCTATTTGCAACAACATATAGACAGGTAATAACACATACATTTACTCAGTCTCTCAATCTTCTCAACTATAAAACTCATCAGCTGTCCTTATCATCTTCCCACTATCCCCTCTAGACACTTGTAATTCCAGTGGATCACGACTTCTAACTACAGGTGTTACCATAATGTAATTATCTGAATAACTATGCGTTACTATTAATATATAACATTACAACTTTTCTAAATGTTAGCTATTAACACTAAAATTAACAGAGATTTATAACATATCAGCTACTACATTAGTCACACTTATATATTGTGTTTGTTTTAGTATTAAATACCATGATTCCAATCACATCTGTTTCTCCTTTGGTTCTTTCATAAGGCCCTCCATCTTCTTTCCTCTGCTTTTACACAGTCTTGCATCTTGACTTCCACTTCGACTTCTCGTAAACATTGGAATTTTCTATTTCCTGTTATCCCTTTTGAAATTAGAAAGTTGCCTCCTCTGACTTTCCCTCTCTGGATCATTTCCAATGCTTGCAATTTGGCCGTAACTGTTCTCAGCCTCTCTTGTCACACTCTGGCTAAATGGTTTGAGCTGACATGGGATCTTCAGACTTTTTGAATCACCTCCACATCACATACAGCCATCCCTCAAGGCATCCAGCTCAATCTGAACTTGATTTAGCCCATTTGGAAATACAATGAACAACAGAAGCCTTGTACACTCCATTCTCTTTTTCGTTACTTGCACAATCTCATCCACTGCAGAGGCATCATATGACAAAATTGAAATAAACTCACTACAGCATCCCATGCCAAGTTTGCAACTTTCCACCTTGTAGTGACACATCCATTGTCCTCCAAATCTAGTGAACCAGCTGTGTTGAACTGTCCACTTACATTTCAATATCCAAATCTGAATGCTGGGTGAAAGTCCAACAGTTTTTATGTGCATATTTTTAGGAATTTTGTGGAGAGAGATGATTTTCTTTTTGCTACATGTAACGAAATTATAAAATGTGTGGTTTATACTCTAAAAACTGTAAATATATTTAATAAAATGTATTTTCCCTCAAACCTTTGGCAGATAATTCTTCCTACATTTGTCTCCCTCATATAATGAATATAGGTGGGAATTTTTAGCCTTACTTGATTTCTTAGTCTTCAATATACTTCAAAGATAAAAATTATGAGGGAATGGGAAAGTATGCCTGACACACTTTTTGACTGGATAGATTACGATGCTTACATGAGCCAAGTAGTTTCGAAAATCTCTGCTTACATTATTCATGAGATAAAACAACTACACTAATTCTGGATAATATTATTGAATAGTGGTGCTGGAGTAATACAACGTAAGTGAACCAGAGACAGTTACAAACATCATTATAGAACAAATTTCTTCATAATGCTATTCCATCAGGAATTTATCAATAACTATTATTTAATGTTACTGCAAACAGTTTATCATGTTCATTGTTCAGTTGTATGTTTTTGCTATTAATATCTTTTAAAAAAACTACAGTGTAAGTGATAAACATTAGCTGTCACTTCCACCCTTAGCATGTGAATAAACTGAGGAATATTGAAAATCAAAAAAATTGTAGATGCAGGAAATCTGAAATAAAAACAGAAAACATTGGAAACATTGGAATCAGGTCAGGCAGCATCTGTAGAAGGAGAAATAGTTAACATTTCTCTTTCCACAGATGTGCCTTACTTGCTGAGTATTTTCAGCATTTTCTGTTTTTATTTCGTTATATTGACCTCTGCCATTGTAAACTTAACCTTAATTTTCCTAAATATAATAGATTTAAAATATTATGTGATTCCCCCCCACCCCCGCCATCCAAAGGTTTCCCTGTAAAAGGATCACAACAGCCTTGTGCAATTTTTTTGTTTTCGGTTGCAATAATTCATAACATAAGATTTATTAATGGGTTATTGGTTCATCTTTAAAATTTTCCATATTTCAGATGAGCTAGTTAAAAGTCAAACACAGATAATATGATTGGTAAAAAGGGGTATTCTCTAACAGTGTTAAAAACACTGCAGAAAATTTAAATAACTTCACTGATCATATTCATTTTCTTGCCAGTGAGAGTTAATACTCCAAATGGACCACTCATTACCTTATATCCCTGAGATCTACATTAAGTTTTAAACAGAACAGAATTTTAGCAAATTCTCTCAGATTAACTCGAGAGTTTACTTTAAAAAAGTTTTGTCACTGTAAAACTTTGTTAGTTGTATGGTATAATTAGAAACAAACAATATTTAAAGGAAAACTGCATATCAAAGAGAATGTAAGCTCTGTTATGCATAGCCCATAGGTTATATATGCTTTATATTGAAGCAGCATATGTCTTCGGAAAATATTCAAACTTTCACAGCACATTTCTAAATACTCTCTCCTCATATATTGCTCACTGCCAAGTTGGTGGTTTAACATGCAGGACTAACCATTAGCTTAGCATTAGTCTTCACACTCCTTGTCGTAAAATGTGCTCTTCAGAATCTTTTTCAAAGTCTTCAAGTCCTTCCTCAGGTACTTGAAATAATTTTTTTTATACCTCTTACTTTGATTCCTTTCCATTTCACTGTGCTTGCATTATTTTTAAAATGTGAGCTCTGAGCAATGCTACAGTAATTTTTATTTTCTTAGAAACTTATGGGATCAATTTTTGAACCAAGGAAGTATTAAAATAATATGGGTATGCAAAGTTCAGATTTACTGCTGGATTTAGTCGAGCTGGTAAGAATAGTCAAAATCTTTTTCCCATAGAAGGGATATAAAAAAACAAGAGGGTTTAGGATTAAGGTGAGAAGAAGGAGTTCTAAAGGGGGTTTCAGGGGAAAGTTTTTAACACAGCGAGTGGTTGATACCTAGAATTCACTGCCAGAGGAGGTGATAGAGTTAAATACAATCACTATGTTCAAAAGACATTTGGATAGGCACTTAAGTAGGCAAGGCATAGAATGATACAGACCTAATGTGGTCAAATGGGATTAGTGTAGATGGGCAAAAAGATCGGCATGGATGTGATTGGCCAAAGGGCCCATTTCTGTGCTCTACAACTTTTCAGGTGGTGTCATACCCCTTCTCTTTCCCTTTATAACTTATTTTTTTTTCTCCTTTAGCTACTTATCCAGTTGGCTTTTGGGAACAATTATTGAATTGTACTTGTCCACTTACCATGCAGTCCAACTCTAACATCTTGTTCCATTGAAAAAGTATTTTCTTACGTCCCCTCTGCTTCAATTGCAAACCAGCTAAAATCTTTCTCATTATTGAACCTTTTGGTGTTGGCTTTAATTTGTACTATCTAAACACTTTATGATACCTTGAATTTTCAAATTTCTTCCTTTTCTTCTGTGTTCTAAAAAGAACAATGCCAGATTCTAGTCTATTCATGTGTATGCAATCCCATATCCCAGGAAAAATTCCATTAAGTTTCTTTGGAACCCTTTCCAAAGTCTTCAAACCTACCAATGGTCCTAATGGCCCAAATAGGAATGGCCCAGAATCACTGCCCAGAGTCCTCCCAAGGCTGCACTCACTTGAGCTGAATATAAGGATCTTATCTTCATGGCCCTATGCATTTTGGATTCCAGCAGCATGGTCTGTATGGCGACTGGGGCTCAGGTAGTGCAGTGAGGAGGAAGTGCCTTTGAACTGCTCCTGACAGCATTTGGCAGCCATTAAAGCAGGCCTTTCCTGACTTGCAGACCTCTGACACTTAAGAACAATTAAATCTGTTGGTAAATTTCACAGCTTGTGACTGGGTGTCTGTGGCCTTCTTCAGTTTCATAGTCTGAATGCCAGCAGTACCATTTGTAACCACCAACCAAAGTCAGCACAAGAATGGAAAAAAAAAACTTCTGCTGGAAATCTGAATCAAAGGCAGAAAACACTGGAAACTCTTAGTAAGTCATGAAGCATCTTTGGAAAGAGAAACACATTCAGTACTTCAGGCTGGAAACTCTTCATCAGAACTGGGAAAGAAAGATGAAATAAAAGGTAGTTTTAATCTGCAAAGAAGATGGCAATGTTGGGTGTCAGAACAGTGGAACAATACTCCATTTGGGGATGAGCCAATGCTTCATGTGGGTGTTTGAAATCTATATTTTGCCTGAGGATGACATATTTTCTTATTCCATGGTGTCTAGTGCTTTCAAAACTCTTGTTTACTGCTATGGAAACTGCATCACATCATCTAAGCAGGGGCAGAGGTTGAACGTCAACCATCTGATGTGGCCAGTTCAAGAACTTGTTGCGATGCAGAGGCTGACCAAAGCTTTGATACAGTGCCCGGGTCAAGCCCTTTGACAACTGGGAGAATCCTTGCCATAACCACTCAATTTGAAGAGGCTAAGCCAAGACTGCTGGAATGATCCTGGAGAGGTACTGGGGCACCCATGCTGGGGCTTGCAGGATGGATGGCCTTCTTCCCTTTCATCGTTTTTTTTGCAACTTCTCCATTTTCATTTCACTTTTATTGCCTCTCTTATTTGTTACTCACCTGAATTGTTCATTTGCTCTCTTCTCTTGTTTACTTCTCCTTATTCATGCACCCGTATCAGGATTTTACGTTGTCCATTTATGTCATTCCTTTCATTTTTCTCTATGCCTTTGCACTGGAAAGCTGTGATTATGCAATATTAAAATTAATAAGTCTCTGAACTTGACAACAACCCAGTTTTCAAATCTAGTCACAGCTGAGAGCTGCCATCACCTGCCGACATTCACCGCTTGGCTTTGAAATACGCTACAATAATTTTACACCTCTGAACATGTGCCACTTCATTCAAGATGTTCACTAACTGTGTGGACATATTTGCAATTTTTTTGATAAAATGATGTAGCTAATAAAAATCTCTTGTAAGATAATATCTGATGTTAATTTGAGAAGTAACCCAGCAGAGATTGTAATGATGATGCCATTCTTGAAGAGGTGCGATTTCTATTATCTTGAGGATATTTTGTCATAAGGTTGAGAAAAGGTTATTCTCCTTAATGAAAGATTGGAATCTTTTTTGTCTATTAACTATGGACAACTAATTTAATATACTTATAGTGCAATTTTACTGTGTAAGTAGCATCCATGTGAAATGATTTCCATTCTGCAGCAGTAAAGAAATTGGGATTATAATTGCTGCAAAATAAAAACTTAATTTTAAACTTTAAAAAGTATGTATAGTTTCTCAGTTAATGTTTTAAGTTTCTTACTATTGGAGGGGGAGCAACCATTTAGCTGGAATTTCTTCAACTTTAGATGTCTAGTTACATGATCAACAATCCTATTGCCAATACTCGGCAGGTCAATCAGCAACTGCAGAGAGAGAGTAACAAAGTTAATATTTAAGGTTTGTGACCTGTCAATTAAATACTGATGAACATCTGAGAGAGTAAGACTGAAGACTCACACTTGATATTTTCAGCAGTTTCATGGCAGTATAAAGATTGTAGTTAACTTTTAATTGTTTCACTTTGGCAAGCCCTTAAACATTTCAAGAAATATATTAAGCAAGAATGGACTGTACAATAACAGACAATCAATGTGGAGAGCATATGTTTGTTTCATACAATGGACTTTTTCATTTTATAGTTCTTGGGTTGCGTTGTCTGAATTTTTGTAGATGTGTCAAAACTATCTTTGGCTTGCACATTACTTGATTCAATACTATAATTAGATAAAATAATAATTACAAATGGACCAAAGACACATCATGGGTTCATTTCGAACAAAGAGATTTGTAAAGAGAGAATATCCATATCACAATATTTTTCAGAAAATTTCCAGTCTATTCTCGGCAAATTATACTTGCCTGAATCATGTTGCTTCCTGGCGAGTGGCTTTGTAGAAAACTATCAGCTAGCTGTTGTCGATGGGTCAACTTGCTGCTGATTTCCATACCCGTGCACTGCAACACAATTTGTGCTGTATTACTCCATGACTATGACTCTAATCCCATTTATTGTATGGGGTCACCAACCTGGATTGTAAAGGTAAGAACAAATACATATATTTTTACTTCCACCTTCAATTAATATTAATATTTTAACTCCTTTTAAAAATGGGTAAAAAGACTTTTGACTGCGGTTGTCTTGGGGAGAGCATCAGGAACCCCTGCCTGAGGCCTAGTTACAGCTCACATACTACTTCCCCTCATGAGTCAGCTGTGGCAGCAGGTCCAGGAGCTCAATTGGACGCATGAGACCACAAAAAAGTAAGTGCAATCATGGGACTAGTGGAGGCAGTAAGTACAAGGAGTGGACCTGATTGATCTTGCCCGATATTCTCCAAATTACTCCATTTATTTTGTTTCAATATTCCATTATACAGTTAAACTGAATGATTATTTGGTAAGAATTTTCACATTTGTTTTCCAGTTTTACTTTCTGTTTCTTTTAACACTCAACAGCTATTTGTACTTTGAAAATGTAAAATGTAAATTGTCAAAATGCTGTCAAAATAGCTTTAAAGAATACTTTCTGGAATTTATTTGAATTTGTTGTGGGACATTTGAAGTTAAAAGTACATTGATAACCATTTGCTTTCAATCATATTATTCATCCGACTTTACAGTAAGAAGAATGAATTCTAACAAAATCGGCATTGTACTATTATATTCTGGGAATTATTAATATTGCCTCTGACGTACAAGAGTTTCAGACACAGCGATAGCTGGGCAAGCAAATTTATTTTTGAATGACTTTGCCCCCGCTCCCCTCCCCAAAAGCATTCTGCACTTCAAAATGCAACAGTGGCTACAAAGGGAACAAAAATATGTTCATTTCATTAAACATAAGGGGAAGAAGTATGTTTTCATAACATGTATATACAATATTTGGACATGTTAAAATATGTCATCAACTTCTGTTGCTAGACAATAAGAAAAGTTCAAAATTTTTGGATGAATAGTTATATGACCATAACTAAATTTCAGACACCAAATATTCATTTGAAAATCTTGGTGTGGCTGTTTATCATGATGTGTTATTTGATTTATTATCCAGCACATTCTCCAACACGAGATAATGGAACAGAGCATGACTGGAAACACATTTAGGAAAATCCTACCACCCTGTGGTACTCAGAAGCTATTGCATACACCAAATGTCATTAGTGCTCATTTACATGGAAATCATTACCAACAAAGTCTAAAATTTTGAAAGATCCATCTGAAATATTCTGCAGTTATAATTTTATTAAGGAATCTACGTGAACTCCAGTGCCTATACCTACCCACATATGTGTGCTCTATGACCACCAGATGAGACAGAAACAGATGGAAATGTTATTTTTCATGGTGGTTTTATGGCTTATCAAAATAAGGTGGCAAAAACAAAAGCTATTTAAACAAAATCAGAATACTTTCATGGACCAGATCATAATCAATATTTGATGTCTAACGTTAATGCATGTTTATAAAGATGATTTCAGACTCTTACTAGTGTTAGTTAAACATTGTATCTTTCTAAAATAATGACTGACAAAGTTAAATGTCTGCTAGTTAAAACAAGCAGGAGGCTAATAGGATTTGCTGGTGCACATTTTACAAATACTCTGAATTTTATTTGCGGCAGATGGCTCTTAACTGCAATGAGCTACAGCAGCTAGAACAGAGAGGGAGATGGATGGAAAAAAACATATTTCCTTTAAAAGAGTAAGATGACCTGCAGATGTTTGTGGAGACAAGGTGCTGTCGCAGACAAGTGAAGCAACAGCTTCAAGACTCCATTGATGTCCAACAGTGGACATCTATGGTAGCTGTCTCTACTGATAGGCAAGATTTATGGAGGCTATTTTCCAGATTACACATTGTCAGGGAAACTGCAGTTAAATAAGGAAAATACACCATTTCTTCTTCCTACCAGGAAAAGTGATACTTACAAGAAAAACTTTAAATCATCTCACTTTCATACTTCAGGTCGTTTTTTTTAACAACTTTGGGATTTTCTCAAGCAATGAAATTTTTACATCAATCTCCTTTTGGGTTTTGAACCAACTTGCTTGCATTAATTTGTTGTGATGCATGCCCTCAAGTCCAGTAAATGACCTAATTCTACACCTGGAGGTCAAATTAATCAACAATGACACATATAAGTTACTACTTAACAAGTTGTAGGAAATCCCATCTCATTTGGTTTTATATTTTCAGAGCAAAGAGAGAATGCATAAAATGAATTGACATGTTATATGAAATGGTAGAAGTATATTTTGTGATGCTTTCATTAATGGTTTATAAATCTATATTCCTTTAAAAGGATGGAGTTGAGTTTCTCAGTTTATTCCTCAGAAATTTTGCTGCTTTGATTATTTTCAATATTTCAGTAACTTTTCAAAACTTGCTAAACTCTTGAAGGGTACAAGAAGGTTAGAAAATAGCCAATATGATCCCCTTGTTCTAAAGGAAGACAGAAATCGGGGAACCATCAACCAGTTAGTTTATGATCTATTGTTGGCAAGATGCTAGAATCAATAATCAAAGAGGAAATAGCTAATCATTTAGGAAAGCTGAAAGTATCAAACCTTGTCAACATGGTTTTTATGAAAGGTACAGTAGATCATGTTTAACAAATTTGCTCAAATTCTTTGAGAATGTGATAGGGAGAGTTGATAAAGGGGAATCTGTAGAAGTAGTGCATTTAGATTTAACCAGGTGCCACATAAGAGGCAGTGTATAAATTAATAACCCAGGGTATTAGAGGAAGTATTAGCAAGGATTGCAAACTGGTTATCATAGAAAACAAAGTGTTGGAATAAATATGCCCTTTGGCTGGGTGAATGTGACTAGTACAATACTCCATGGAACAGGTTTGGACCTCAGTTGTTTACTATTATCATTAGTGACCTAGAGGAGGGAATGAAGTTAAAGTTTCCAAGTTTTCCTATGATATGAAAATAGATGGAAAGACAAGTTAAGATGAGGGCATTGTAATTCTGCAAAGTGATGTTGACACATTGAGTGATTGGGCAAACATCTGTCAAATGAAGTTTAGCATGGGGAAGTGTGAGCCCATTTACTTCAGCAAGAAGAATCAAAAGATGGTTTATTATCTAAATGGAGAGAGACTGCAAATTAGTAAAGCTCAGAGGGAGCTATGTGTTCTGGTGAATGAATCGTAAAAAGGTATAGCAGGCAGTTCCAACAAGTAGTTAAGAAGGCAAATGGCACTTTGGCTTTCTTTGCAAAGGGGTTGGAGTTTAAGAATTGAGAGGTTTTGTTACAGTTGTACAGAGTGTTAGTGAGGCCACACCTGGAATGGTGCACAATCTGTTCCCCTTATCTGTAATAGGATATTGCAGCATTAGAAGCAGTCCCAAGGAGATTTACCAGCCTAATTCCTGGTAAGGGTTTCCTATCAAGAGAAGCTAGACAGTTTTGGTCTTTATTCCTTGAAGTTTGGAAGAATGAGGGTGACCTTATTCAAATATATAAGATCCTAAGGGAGCTTGACAGGAGAGATGTTGAGATATTGTCACCAGTGGGAAAGTCACAAATAAGGGGACATACACCAAAATAAGGGATCAGTCACTTAAAACTGAGATGTGTTGAAATTTCTTCTCTCAGAGGGTAGTGAATCTCTGGAATGCTCTGCCCCTGAGGGTGACAGAAGCTGGGTCATTAGATATATTTAAGATGGAAGTGAGTAAATATTTGAAAGATGGTGGAGTTGAGGGTTATGAGGAACTGGCACATAAGTTGAGGCCAGTATAGATCAGTCATGATCATATTGAATGGTGGGGCAGGTTTGAGGGGTCTGGTGGTCTACTCCTGCTCCTATTTTCTTATGTTCAGTAGCTTGGTGTATTTAAATGCTTTGACTATTTATTTAAACAGTGCTTTCAAATTAAACTTTAGCTTCTCAAACCAATTATGACTTTTTATTCAGTTTTCTTAAAGCAGTGAATCATGTAATATAGCCTTATCCTAATATCAAGCATCACAAATGCAGAATGGTGCTAATTTGTATGTTTTTACCATTCCAAGTAGCACCTTTCAGCAAGAACACAGGGGTAATGAAAAGATTCTCTAGATACTGAACTGAGTTATTAATGGGATGGTTGAATGCTTGTAATTCACAGTTTCTATCACAGTACCTTTATCTAGTAAACAGAAAAGAGCATGTAATTACAGATTACATCTTTTCTGAATTATTTTTGAATAGCACCACAGGAATATTTTGTTTCAAGATTTCTAATGTGATTCCTAATGTGATTTTTTTTCTTATTAATGAAGCCTCATGACAAGAATATATTTGCAGGATATTAAAGCTGAATTTTTCTTAAGCTTCTTCTCATCCACCAAAGTCAGATTTGTTTTAACTGTAATGGTGTAGGGCAAAACCCCGTTGCTAATGTTACTTGTCAATCACCTCACACTGTTTTGCAAAACATATTTGTTAGTCTCCTAAAATGGATGGTTAATTTTTGGGTAAGCAACAAACATAATAAAATATCCTGCAGCTATTTCAATTGATTATTTAGTTTGTATTTATTTTTAAGCTGAAATCCTTTTATTGCTGTTTACTTGGAAATTATTGGCTTGTACATAGAAAATATTAATGTTGTATTTCTTTGTGATTCATCTACTCCAACATTTCAATAAACCCAAGATAAACTGCAAAACCATAACTATAAATATATTCAATTGAGTTTAACAAGAATATCGTGATGTTCTTCAGGGTCTACAGATTTGGGATATACCTCCCACCAGATAAAGTTGTTGGGATGACATGCATTCCTAGCATGTTAATCCCTTATCAGTCAATTTTTTGTATAATCTGCCACTCTTGTTTTCCATTTTCTTCAATCTCTCCTCTACAGCATCACCATTCCCTACTTGTCCTGTCTTCAAAGACATCTCTCCAGCTGGTAGACAGTCCATTGCAGCCCTTTTGCAAAATGATGTTATGTCGCAATCGAAACAGGATGGTCTGGATTTTAGTGATGTAGACCTGCTGCCCATCAACAGGTTTCAGTCCCTGAAGTGCATCTCAGCCTTATCCAGAAGGCCTGCCTTGCTTGTCCTGGTTTTGTTTTATTGATCCTCTTTTTTTGGGATGTGGGTATTTCTGGCAAGGTTGGTTTATATTGCTCATTGCTTCTAATAACGTTGCTTGTAGCTTTCTAGGCCATGCCAATGGAATTTAAGAATCAAGCACGTTGGTGGGTCTGAAGTTACATATGGGCCACACTGTGTAAGCCTGGCAAATTTCCTCACCTGCAGGACATTAATGAATCCAATGATTTTATAAAAAATTATGCTAATTATCCATTTTGTAAACAGTTAAATCTATACACGACAAGCAAAGACTGTGAGTATTTTTACATTTTTAAAATATGAATTACAGAAAGATTTAGCAAAATGGCCTCCAAAAATCCCTGAAGACCTTTTTCACAGACCTGTATATGGAGGTCTTGTTAAGTAGCTTGATTGAAATGAATGCGCCCTAACAGAACTCTTGGTGGTAGCCCTAACCTGACCTTATTCCTGCTGGTAGTGTTGACCTGATCTGATTCCTGCTGGCAGCTCATGTGTTCAAATGGATAAACTTACACCAACTGGCAAGCCACAAATGAATTTATCTGTGCTCATCAACTGACAACTCAGCCACTTACAATGTGGTGAGGATATGTGGAGCAAAGCACATTCAACCCACAAGACCCAGACCATTGAAAGCCCTTGCATAATTATTCTGTCATTCTCCATTCCATATGTTGATCTGTAAAATATGAATAAGATTTTATTCACCCTTATCTTTTCTGAAACAAAGGTTAAGCAGTTAATATGCCTGAATGTTCTTCTCAAAGGATTTTGTTCCGGCTCTCCTTTAGTATTGTCAGCTGTCAGTTTGCTTCAATTGATAAAACCCTCACCTCAAAATCAAAAATAATCTAGATTCAAACCACACTCTCAATTGACAATCTTGTATATTAACCATGGAACATCGTATTTGTCATATGAGATATCAAGACAAAGCAATGTAAAAGAGTGCTTTGAAGAAAGTTAGGGAGATTATTAAGGTAAACTTCCTAAATGCAAACATTGGTCAGTCTGGCCTATATGTGACTCCAGACCGACTAATATGGTTGATTCTTAAATGCCCTCTGATATGGTCCAGAATGCTATTTAATTGTACCATTATGTTGAAAAAGAGAAAGAAAAAAGTACAGACAGACCACCCAGCATTGATTTAGGCATTAAATTTAGACATGGCAAAATTGTTCCCAGCCAGTCAACTTTGTAAAGTTCTCCCCACAAACGTCTAGGGATTGCTGTCTACATTGGGACAGTTGTCCCACAGATTAGTTAAGCAACAGCCTGACATAGTACAGTGTGCCAGACTCGCCCTCCTCTTGTCTCACTATCATGACAGACCCACAAGAGGGGGCGGCAGAATGGTATAGAGTCAGGTGAGAGTGTTCCTGGGAGTCCTTAACATTGACTCCAAGCTCCATAAAGTCCCATGACATTGCCAAACATGGGCTACCATCCTGCCTCAGTTGATGAGACAATGCTCCTCCATATTGAATATCACTCAGAAGTAGCACTGAAAGAAGCAAGGACACAGATGCACTCTGGATTGGGGGCTTCGATATCTCCATCATGAAGAGTGGCTTGGTGACACCACCACTGACTAAGCTGGCAAAGTCCAGTCAAGGTGGCAGATGGTGAGGGAATCAACACGTGAGATAAACCTACTTGAGCTTGTCCTCCGTCTCCTCATGACAAAGGCATCTGTTCATTACACAAGCATTGTGGACAACATCATAATGTTAAATAAGATAGACTTACAACAAATCTGTCAGCTCAAAATTGGGCATCCATGAGGTATTGCGGACACAAGGACACAAGAGAATACGAGCAGGAGTAGACCACCAGGCTTCGAAAGTCTGCCCCCACCGTTCAATATGATCATGGCTGGTCTATGCTGCCCTCAACTTCTCTTTTGTGCCAGTTCCACAACCCTCAATTCTGCCATCTTTCAGATATTTATCTCAAGCTAATGATCCATACCCTCAGGAGCAGGGAATTCTGGAGATTCACTACCCTCTGAGAGAAGACGACAGCAGCAGCAGAAATGTACACTAAACAGTCTGAAAGCTCACATCCCAGCACATCACTCACTCTATCTTTACTATTAAGTCAGACCACCGACCTTGGTTTAATGAAGAATGCAGAAGAAAATGCACCAGGCATATCTAAGAATGAGATGGCAAACTAGTGAAGCTACAACTCAGGACTACAAACATGCTAAACATCTAAAACAACACCAATAGACAGAGCTAAGCAATCTCACAACCAATGGAACAGGTCGAAGTTCTGACATCCTGCAACATCTAGCTGTGAATGGTGGAGGATAATTAAAAAGCTATTGTGAGGAAAGGAACGTAGAATATCCCCATATTCCACATTAATAGGAGACCTGCATGTGAATATCTAAGGCAGAAACATTTACAACCTTGTTCAGCTATAAGCACCAGGTGAATAATTCAATTCAGAAAAGGCAGGACAAGTAGAATTCAATTACTTATAGCCCAATCAGCCTACTCTCAATTATCAACAAATTGATATAAGGTTGCCTTTGACAGTGCTATCAAGTGACACTAAGTCATCAATCACCCCTGCACTGAAGCCCAGTTTGGGTTTTGCCAAGACCATGCCTTTCCAGACCTTATCACAGCCTCAGTCCAAACATGGACTAAAAGAGCTGAAATCCAGAGGGAAGGTGAAAGTGTTGCACTTGACATCAAAGCAGCATTTGACTGAAAGTGGTATCAAGGAATCCTGGTAAAATTGAAGTCAATAGCCAGTCACCAGAGTCATACCTCACAGAAAGGTAAATTATTGTGATTGTTGGAGGTCAATCACTGCAAGAGCTCTCTAGGATAGTGTCATAGGTTTAACCACTTTTAGCAGCTACATCAGAGACTTTTCTTCCATCATAAGTGAGAATATTTGATATGATGCATAATGTTCAATTTCATTTACGACTCCTCAGCAAATGAAGCATTCCATGCTTGAACACAATAAAACCTAGATAGCATTCACACATGGCAAGTATCATACATGCTACAAAAATGCCAAGTAACAATCATCTCCAACCAGAGAAAGTCTAACTATTTAACCTTTGGCACTCAAGAATTTCCATCATCATAATATTCTCTACTATCAACATTCTGGATGTGATCATTGGCCAGAAGTTCAACCACATAAAAACTGTGGATACAGGCACAAGTCAGAGGCTGGTTCTTGCACCGAATCCTACAGCCCCCTATTTTACTCTCTTTACACTCACATCTGCATGGCCAGATTCTACTCTAACTCCAGCTACAGGTTTGCAGATGACACCACCGTAGTGGACTGAATCTCAAGTAATGAAGAGTTGGAGTACAGGAAGGAGACAGAGAGCCTTGTGACATGGTGTCATGACAAAAACCTTTCCCTCAATGTTAGCAGAACAAAAGAGCTGGTCATTGACTTCAGGAAAAGGGGCAGTGTATATACTGCTGTTTATATCAATGGTGCTGAGGTCGAGAGAGTTGAGAGCTTCAAGTTCCCAGGAGTGAACATCACCAATAACCTGTCAGGTCCAATCACGTAGACACCATGATCAAGAAGGAGCACCAGTATCTCTACTTCCTCAGGAGGCTAAAGAAATTTGGCATGTCCCCCTTAACCCTCACCAATTGTTATTGATGCACCATAGAGAGCATCCTATCTGGATGCATCACGGCTTGGTATGTATGGCAACTGCTCTTCCAGAGACTGCAAGAAATTGCAGAAAGTTATGGACACAGCTCAGCACATCACGGAAACCAGCCTCCCCTCCATGGATTCTGTCTATGCTTCTCGCTGCCTCGGTAAAGCAGCCAGCATAATCAAGGATCCCACCCACCCTGGACATTCCCTCTTCTCCTTCCCTTCCATCGGACAGAAGATACAAAAGCCTGAAAGCATTACCAACTGGCTGAAGGACAGCTTCTATCCTGCCTTTATAAGGATATTGAAAGGTCCCCTAATACAATAAGATGGACTCTTGACCTCACAATCTTCCTTGTTATGGCTTTGCACCTCATTGTCTGCCTGCACTGCACTTTCTCCGTAACTGTAACACTTTATTCTGCATTCTGTTGTTTTCCCTTGTACTACCTCAACGTACTGATGTGATGAAATGATCTGTATGGATGGCATGCAAAGCAAAGTTTTTCACTGTACCTCGGTACATGTGACAATAATAAACCAAGTCACCAATTTGAATCACTCACACCGACAGCCAAAGCCTCTGCCATCACCTACAAAGTACAAGTTATGAGTGTCATGGAATATTCTTCACTCGCCTGGGTCTGCAGTTCCAATAACTCTCGACAACACCCAGAACAAAAGAACCCACTTCAGTGGCACTCCAAGCATTCATTTCTTCCATCACCAATGCACTAGGGCAGCAGTGTGCATAATCTACAGAATGCACTGCAGTTACTCACCCAAGCCTACTCCAACAGTGTCGCCCAAACCTGTGACTATGACACCAAGACAAGGACTTCGGGCTCATGGTAATACCACCACTTGTATGTTAAAATATATTTAAAAAACTGCAAATGCTGGCAATCTAAAATAAAAACAGAAAATGCTGGAAATACTCAACAGGTCAGGCTGCATCTTTGGGAAGAGAAACAGAGTTAACGTTTCAGGTTGAAGATACTTCATCAGACCAGCTGAGTATTTCCAGCATTTTCTGATTTTATTTTAGACCACCTGTATGTTTCTCTTCAAATCACAGACTGCCCAATTAGCTTCAACAGGACATGCCTCGACAAGCAGAACAGGAAGATATTGGCCAATGGAATTTAATACTAAGAAGTGTAAGGTGATACATTTTGGCAGAAGGGATAAGGAAAGAAAAATAGCTCAATTCAAAAGTGTGTGGTGTAACAGGGGAACTGGGAGTTCATACGCACTTATCTTGAAAGATGCCAGGAATCTTCCTTACTTTGTGATCATTTCCTTAGGGACAGAGGGACCGAGGAGTACAAGTACATGGTTTTCTGAAAGTGGAATCGCAGATAGACAGGTTGGTGAAGAAGGCTTTGGGTACGCTGGCCTTCATCTGTCAGGACAGTGAGTATAGAAGTTGCGTTGTTATGTTGCAGTTGTACAAGATGTTGGTGAGGCCACCTTTGGAATATTGTGTTCAGTTTTGGTCACTCTGCTATAGGAAACATGCCACTAAGCTGGAAAGAGCGCAGAGGAGATTTACAAGGATGTTGCTGGGACTCAAGGGACTGAGTTACAGAGAGAGGTTGAGCAGGTTGGAACTTTTTTCAATGAAGCGTAGGAGAATGAGAAGTGATCTTATAGAGATGTATTAAATCATGAGGGGCATAGACAGTGAATGCATACAGTCTTTTTCCCAGGGTTGGGGATTCAAGAATTAGAGGACATAGATTTAAGGTGAGAGGGGAGAGATTTAACAGGAGTCTGAGGGGCAACTTTTTCACCCAGACGGTGGGCAGTATATGCAATGAACTGCCAGAGGAAGTGGTTGAGGCAGGTAAATTAACAACACTTAAAAGGTACTTGGACAGGTACATGGATAGGGAAGGTTTAGAGGGATATGGGCCAAACACAGGCAAATGGGACGAGCTAAGATGGGAATCTTGGCCGGAATGGACCAGTTGGGCCAAAGGCCTGCTTACATGCTGTATGACTCTGTGACAAGGCTGACTTGCTTCCACTTCAGTTCTGTGAGCTCAGGGTGGCTGATGAGGACAATGTGCCTGCTGCTGACATCATCCTTATCCTTCAAGAAGGTGAATCCATGAAATGCGCGTAGTCCAGATGGTGTACCTGGCTGAGTACTTAATATCTCTGTGGATTGACTGGCTGGAGTATTTACGGACATATTCAGCCTCTCGCTTGTGTGGTTTGAGGTTTCCACCTGCTTCAAAAAGGCATCTATTGTACCAGTGCCCAGGAAGCGTGGTGACCTGCCTTAATGACTACTGTCCTTACATCAACCATATTGAAGTGCTTCGAGAGGTTGGTTATGGCGCGAATCAACTCCTGCCTCAGAGATGACCTGGATCTGCTCCAATTTGCCCACCGCCACAATAGGTCAGCAGCAGATGCAATTTCTCTGGCTCTTCACTCTGCTCTGGAGCATCTGGACAACAGGAACTCTTACGTTAGGCTGCTGTTCATCGACTACAGCTCAGCTTTCAACAGAATCATCCCATTCAAACTCATCATTAAGCTTCAAGACCTGGGCTTCGGTACCTCCCTCTGCAACTGGATACTTGACTTCCTCATTGGCAGACCTCAGTCAGTGAGGATTGGTAACAACGTCTCCTCTTCACTGATCCCCAAGGCTGCGTGCTTAGCCCCCTGCTCTACTCTCTATGCACACATGAATGACTGGGTGGCTAAGCACAGCTCAATGCCATCTTCAAATTCACCGATGACACTACTGTTGTTGAACGAATCACAGGTGGCAGTGAGTCAGCTTACTGAAGGAAGATAGGACACCTGGTTGAGTGGTGCCACAACAACAACCTCTCACTCAACGTCAGCAAAACTAAAGAGCTGATTGTTAACTTCAGGAAGGGGAAGGAGGGTGAACGTGCGCCAGTCTACATTGAGGGATAGGCAGTGGAGAGAGTCAGCAGCTTTAAATTGCTGTGCGGTAACATATCAGATGTCCTGTCCTGGGCCCAGCACATAGATGCAATCATAAAGAAAGCCCGTTAGCATCTCTACTTTCTTAGGAGGTTAAGAATGTTCAGCATGTGACCAAACACTCTAACAAACTTCTACAGATGTACTGTTGAAAGTATCCTGACTGGTTGCATCATAGTCTGGTACAGCAATTCGAATGCACAGGGATGTTAGAAGCTGCAGAGAGTAGTGGACTCTGCCCAATACATCATGGGCACATTCCTCCCCACCGTCGGTAATATCTGCAGGAGGCGCTGCCTCAACGAGGCAACATCTATCATCAAAGATTCCCGCCATCTGGGCCATGTCACCTTTTTGCAGCTACCACCGGGCAGGAAGTACAGAAGCCTGAACTCCCAAATCACCAGGTTCAAGTACAGCTACTTCCCTTCAACCACTGGGTTCTTGAATCAACCGGCAAAACCCTAATCACTACAGTTTAGCAACACGATGACAACTTAGATCACTTGGCACTAAAATGAACTTTGTTCTTTTTTTTGTTCTAATTGTTTTCTTTGTTGTAAAAATTGTGTATAATTTATGTTTAATTTATGTTTTTCTTGTGAATGCTGCTTATATACTATGTGCCTGTGATGCTGCTGCAAGTGAGTTTTTCATTGCACCTGTGCATACATGTACTTGTGCATATGACAATAAACTCGACTTTAACTTCAACTTCGACTTCATCACATCTGGAGCAGGAAGCACGTGATGGATGTTCTCTTTCCAGTGTTTTTGCTCCTAACAAATAAGAGGAGAAGAACATAAGAAATAGGAACAGGAACAGGCACTTTTCGACCTTGCCCATATGGCTAATCTTAATCCTCAGTGCTATTTTCTGTCACTGTCCCCAAATCCCTTGATTCTCTCAATACCCAGAAATAAACACAATGACAGCCTCCATGGCCTTCTGGGAGTAGAGAATCTCAAAGGTTAGCCATCCTGTATGTGAAGAAATTTCTCTCATCTCAGTCCTAAATGATCTATGCCCTTATTCTGAAACTGTAGCCCTTAGTCCTAGACTCCACAGTTAGGGAAAACACCTTCCCAGCATTTAGATTACTGAGCCCTCTAATAATTTTATGTTTCAATGAGATCTTCTCTCATTGTTCTAAATTACAGAGAATGTAGTCCCAATCTACTCAATCTCTCCTCCAATAGCAAACCTGCCATTCCTGGAACCAGTCTGATGAATCCATGCTTCACTCCCTCTTAGCAAGTATGGTATTTATTAGATAAGGACATCAAAACAGTACACAATACTCCAAATGTGGTCTCAACAAGGCCCCGTCAAATTGCTATGAAACTGCATTTCTGTGTTCAAATCCTCTTAGAATAAAGCTAATATGCCATTTACCTTCTTAATTGCTTGCTACACTTGAATTTGGTCTTCAGGAAATGAATTTGATGTTCTCAATGCCATCCCATATGCTCCTTCTCTGTTTTGAGTGATTGTGTATCTGAAACATCGACCTACACCTTTTGCCTCCATGGATGCTGCCTGATACACTGAGTTCTTCCAGCATTCTGATTTTTATTCCTACAAGTGGATGTGGATGTTACACATTTTCAAGGAGGCTTTGAGGAGACCCTTGAATCTTCTCCACATTTCATTAGTGATCTTTTGCTATAATGCAGATTGGAATAGAGTGCTTGTTTCTTGGATATGGTGTTGGGCATATGAACAAGTTGCCCTACCCATTAGAATTGACTGAATTTAATACCATTGAGCTGTGGATGTGGCTAGGGAAAGGATGCTGACATGGTCCATATATTCTGTCAATGGGTTTGGAAGATTTTGCAGAGACAGTGTTGGTGGTATCACTTCAGTGCTTTGAGATATTTACCATAGTCTGCATCCCAGAAGCATATAAGATGGTAGGGGTCACCTCCTCACAGTTGCTAAAAAACTGCTACTGGAGTTGCAGTGTGGATTTTGTCCATTCTGAAGCAGAATGAGCGACAACATCAAGAGTCATGCAGCAAACAGCATACATGCCCTTTATTGAACTGATGAAAGTTATTGACTCCATCAATCAAGAGGGATTGTCGAACGTCCTTCAGAAATTTGGTTGTCCACAGAAATCCATCTCCATTTTATGTCTTCAAGCAGTTATCTTGACCAATAATTCCATAATAGACCTAATCTTAGCGCAGACTGATGTCAAAAAAGACCATCTAGTCAACCCAACAATTGCCTCAGTCTTTCTCACCGCAGTTTTGCATCTCACCTCCAAAAAGTTTCTCACTGGTGTGGAGCTAGTCTGCAGAACAAATGGGCACTGTTCAAGCTATGCAACCTCCACTCCGGAAATGAAGCCAAGCCACCGTAGGCATTGAGTTGCAGAATGCCGGCAATGGTTGCATTTGCATTTGCTTGAGGCCAAGCTCTATATCATCATTGACTCATTCACTGAGGCATATGAGATTATGAACCTTAACACCTGCAAAAGAATGGTCCTCTACCAAACTGCCCTTGCTGTGCAAAAACATGCCTTCTTGCGAACAATAGACATCTATGACAAAATCCATTGACTACTTACCATATATGGGAGTCACCTCTCAATGAACGCAAATATTGATGGTGAATTTCATCAGTGCCTTCAGCTTAACAGTGTAGCCTTTGACTGTCTGAGGAAAACAGATCAAGATCTCAAACTCAGCACCTATGATCTGCCCATAACAATACTCCCTGCCCTCTGGTACATAATGGGAGAGCAGTTAGCCAAACATTTTGGAGCTTGAGCTTCATAAATAGAGGTTCAGGATACAAAAGCAGGGAACTGATGCTGAAGCTATATAAAAATCTTGTTCGGCCACAACCAAAAAATACCACAATTTAAACAGAATGTGAAGGTCCTTAGGAGTTTGTAAGGGTGATTCACTAGAATGTTCCAGGGATAAGGGATTTTAGCTACAATATTAAATTAGAGCTAGGGTTCTTTTTGTAGTGAAGGAGCATAAGGTGAGATTTGATAGAATGTAAAAGATTTTGACAGATTTAGATAATGTAGACTCATGTGTAAGGATTTAGAAAGATGTGAAGAAGAACTTTTTTTTACACCACAAGTGGTAATGACCTGGAATTCACTGCCTATAAGGATGGTAGAACTGGAGGGAATCAATGTTTTCAAATGGAAAATTGGATCGGCACTTGAAAGAAATAAACTTGCAGGGCTACAGGAAAAGAGAGCAGAGTATTGGAATTTTCTGGATTGTTTTTCAGGGAGCTGGCATTGATTCATTGGGCTATGTGGTCTCTTCCTGTGCTGCTATGACTGTATGGCTTCCCAAATGCCTTACAGCACTAGTGGTCTGCTACAGTTTGTTTTATTTTAATTGTTTATGATCTAACCAATTAAAAAAACTGTTTTGGTCATCCATATTGTCATTTTAATGAGGCTGCTCTTTCCAATATATGAGACATTCTATTTGATTGTCTAAAATATAAATATAATACATTTCCTTTCTACAAATAGTTTTATGTGCCAATGAATGTGCTCATGCTTCTACAGACACTCAGTCCAATATCATTCATAAACAGAACAAATAACAGGCAGCCTAGAACAGATCCCTATGGAATGCCACTTGTTACTTTTCCCCGGCAGAGTACTTTTTATATATGAAGGATTGAGCCAGTAGACATTCAGGCTTAGATCTTTCCCTCCTCTCATTTATTGGAATGTTAAAAAATATTAAAAATGAAAGAAATTAATAAAAGAGATAACCAGAGTAGGAGTGGTTAATTGTAGACCCACTTTGAAATGTATCTCATTTTGCCAGGGCTTTAGTGTGGGTCTGGATTGGAAGAATATATGAAAATGAAATACGAACTTGAGAATTACATCTCCTGGTATGTTCCTGTGTAAATGTTTAGGTGACTGTCTGACCCAGGATCCTAGCATCCTCCTGACAGAGATGGAGGCTGATTGCTTAATATATGAAAAGTATTCCACCTGGGAAAGGTAACCAGTCGTGTTCCATAGGGATCTGTTCTAGGCCACCTATTACTTATACCATTTACGAAAGATGGAAGCTCTAGTGGTCATTGTATGGGTCTGTGCAAATGCTGACAGAGTGCAAGTCTCCACAGGCCAACAAGAAGAACCTATAATTTGTTTTAAAAGGTAAAAAAAAATTAGTTGCTTCCTGCTTTTGAGACCTGGAATCCAGTAATGCAGTGGCAGAGCCTGACTTCCCCTCCCTTGTGCTTTAATGGGCTTGGTAATAAATCTAGGCCTACATATTTTCTTTTGTTAAGGCCACTTTTGAATCCACCTGGCCAATATGTCTTTTACCATAAAATTTACAATTTGATTAATATGAAGAACATTGTCAAACACTTACTGAACAGTTAAAAAAGAAACAATCACACAGTGGATTAGTTACATCCAAAGAAAATATCATTTAAGTTTGTAAAGTATGACTATGCAAGTTGGTATCTTTAAAAGATTAATTTATAGCAATCTTGCGGCGGGCCCTCAAGCAGTTTACCTACCAAGCATTTTAAGCCTGTAATTACTAGGTTAGGTTTTATTCCTGTTTTCAATATGTTAGAACTCCATTTGTTACTTTTCTATCTAATACTCTAATACTTCCAGAGGTCTGAATATATCAAAGCATGACTAATTTTCCCCTCTAATTCCTTAATTGCTCTTGGGAGATTTTTACCTATCCCGAGAACCTTAAACATGGTTTACTCCATTGTTTGGCTACTTCCATTTACTTTGACTGAGTTTTTAAAGCTCTCAATGAAATAAAATGCTCAATAAACAACTGAAAGATGAAACAATTCTCCATGGTCAAGAAAGAATGGAAATGAAATGAAGTTGGATAAGATGTTTTAAACTGTCATATTAAACAGAAGTACCTGGAATGCACTGTCAGGGAGAATGATTGAAGCTGGGTTGCTGACAGCATTTATGAAGAGTCCAGATGAACACTTGAATTGCTTAGGCACAGATGCCTATGGACCAAGTACTGGGTGATGGGATTAATATGCAAGGGTGCCCACTGGTCAGCGTGGATGAGTTGGACCTAATGGCCTATTTTCATGCTGTACAATTCTATGATTCTATATGCTGAAATGATGAGATAGCTACCTGAACGAGAAGCATGCTCATTTCACTGTTTTGAGTGTTTTATGTAGTGAATAAATAAATATTTTCCATTTACAATACAATTTTGGTAGAGACAGAATTCTGTTTCATTTCCTTCCTTGTAGACAAATGAAATAAATATATTTTAAATACAGTATTGCCAAATTATAGTTTCTTACTATTCTTCAAAATGTAAGCAAAAATTCAAATGCAGGCCAAGTTGTTCGATTTATATATTTGTCAGCGTAGAGAAGATTTGTCTTAAGCTCTAATAAAGTCATAATTGGTTGAAATATTAACCAGTCCTTTGTAAGTAAGCAATGTGAAACACCTGTTCATCAGTCATTGTATACATAGTATACTTGAATGGGTCTTTAATTGATTAACTGATGGCTTTGTCCTGACAGAACTTCAGTCCGTATTATACACTGCCTTTTCTTAATATTTTTAGTTCAATTTGATTCATTTCTGAATACATTACTCAGAGTTTTTGGACAGACATAGAAATTAACCCCATTGTATATTGTGAAGGAAAAGAAAAGTCATTTTATTCGAAACCTGTGAAAGAAACAACCCCTAAAAGGATTATTTTAGCTACTAATAGATTGACGCAATTTTTATTATTTCAATTACTGTACTTTTAAATTCTGTATTTTGTTTCTTTTGTGTACCAGCTTGCTTGTAAGTAATTCCAGATGTGTAAATAAGTAAACCCTATCTGACAGGCCCAAGGGCAGACTGAAACTTGGCTTTGCATCTCATTACCATTTTTTCATGAGCTATCAATGCAACTGATGCCTTCTTAGGGAACTTGAGCATTCAGAACAATAGAAAGGTAACAATTAGGAGCGAGGTGGAGGGAGGAAGTATTTGGAGCAGGCAACATGATGTCTGTGGAAAAGGGTCACACTCTCTGCCTCTTCTGACTCCACAGGAAAATCTTAAAATAAAACATAAAGTTGTGGGCATGCTATATTGGTGGCAGAAACATGGTGACACTTGTGGGCGGCCCCCAGAGCACTCTATGCAAAAGATGCATTTCACTGTGTGTTTCGATATACATGTGACTAATAAAGATACCTTAAAACCTTATCTTAATTTAAAAATAATGTACCTTTCATAGATGGCCAGAGAACTAATTCTCCATGTGTTTCTTTTAACAGGTATTAAGCTCCTAAATAACATACACAAAAAACGCTATGACCTGTCAAGGATAGATATCTTGACTATTTAAAAACATGCCCGAAAAAACACACATATAAATTATCCCATTTTTATCTTTGTCAGTATTGTGCCTTATTCCCAAAACATAACTCTAATATTTATCAATTTCTATCAATTTTAAATTGATATTTAAATTGTAACTGGCAGAAAATAGTTTGCAAACAAACAAACCTATAACCTTCCTGCAGGACATTTAGATTAAATATTAATCTTGTGATGTTGAATGAACAATTTTGCCTTGGGCTGGTTGTTTTTATTTCAACAATGTTCCTCGTAGGGACAGGAACTAGCAAGGGCAGAGCTGAGACAAACCCACAAAACTGTGCTCAAACAGATTTCCAGCACTATTACTGTAGAGAGAGGTACAGAGAACAATAGTGCAAATGAAATCATTTTGGGTGTTTTTTAAATAATTGCTCTGAGTACTTGAGCCTCTCATGCCATCAATTTCAATTCAACAATTTTCATTCAACTATAAATTTATTAAGAGTTAGTTCTGATCTTCCGCTGCCCTGAGTTTTCTGGTCACTGACATCCTCAGTGACACTGATTTTTCCTGTGCAATCAAGGGTGCAGAGTTGCAGTGGGAGCTTGGCCCACCACACATCACTGAAATACAACGTGGTGCAAGGCTGTCACACTTACTCTTTATGTTCAATGCTTGTGGATGTATTTGGCTTTCATCTGCTGAAAAAAATTAAAATGATCAGAATTAAAGTTAAAAGAGTAAAAATATGCACAGACGTGCAATAAAAACAATTAAAACATTGAAACCACCTTATCTAAATCAAATAAAAACCTTTTCTTATTTTTTTCCCTAAAGCTGAATTCTCTCATTGATTCCAACAGGCTTGCTGAATTTGGGCCAGGTTAAATCTGTGGATGTGCATATTGCCCTGGGGGACTCCAACTGGATAGCACAAAAGTACTACAGACTCCACTCAGGAACTGTGTCATTATGGGCATTTCTGCTGGCAGACCTGCATTCATCTTAGTGGGAGATATACCCCAATAACCCTGGTGTTCTCCCGACAATATATGTTGGCAGACCAGGAACAAACCTCTGGAAGTACTCAGCATTTCAGGATTAAGTCAAGATCAAATTTTTCAAATGCACTTGGTGCATTAAAATGTTGCACTATGCAATGTCCAGCAACTGCTCTGCCCAGGACCGCAAGAAACTGCAGAGGGTTGTGGACACAACCCAGTGCGTCACGGAAACCAGCCTCCCCTCGGACTCTGTCCTTACCTCTCACTGCCTTGGCGAAGCAGCAGCATAATCAAAGACCCCACCCACCCTGGTCATTCCCTCTTCTCTCCTCTTCCATCAGGCAGAAGATACAGGAACTGAGGGCACATACTACCAGGCTCAAGAACAGCTTCTATCCCACTGTGATAAGACTATTGAATGGTTCTCTTATATGATGAGATGGACTCTGACCTCACAATCTACCTTGTTGTGACCTTGCATCTTATTACACCACACTTTCTCTGTAGCTGTGACACTTTACTCTGTACTGTTATTGTTTTTACCTGTACTACATCAATGCACTCTGTACTAACTCAATGTAACTGCATTGTGTAATGAATTGACCTGTACGATCAGTATGCAAGACAAGTTTTTCTCTGTACCTCGTTACAAGTGACAATAATAAACCAATCCTAATACCAATAGAATTTCTGGGCTTCAATGTCTAAAATAAGTGTAAAAAGCCAATGAAACCCAAAAAAATAGTCTGCAAATGATGGGAATCTAAAATAAAACCAGAAAATGCTGGAAATACTCATCAGATCATGCCACATACAGAGTTAATGTTTCAGGTCAAAGACCTTCATCAGAACTGGGAAGGAGAGAAAAGAGACTTCTTAAACTGCAGGGTGGGTGGGGGAAGGGAATGTCTTTGATAGGGTAAAGCTGGGGTGACCATGGGGATAAGCTCTAAACTAGGTTATCTGGTCCAAGAAACAAGTTGCTGGAGGAACTCACTGTGGAGGCAAAGGGATAGATGACGTTTTGTGTCGACACCCTGCATCACGACTGAGAAGTGTAAAGGGGGAGATAGCCAGTATAAAGAGGTGAGGGGGAGGGGTGAGGCAGGAGTTGGCACGTGATAGGTGGATCCAGGCAAGGAGGAGTTGATGGGAAGATGGAGTCAGGAGGGGGACGGAAGGGTGGAGATAACGACTGAGGCTGGGAGGTGATGTGGAGATAAGAGAGGGCTGCAGGATATGGAATCTGAAACCAAAAGAAGGTGATGAGTGGAACCAGATAGGAGAAGGATGGTGGGCAGATGGGAACAGTGGAGGGAGGGGATAGAGGACCTTGTGGGATGGGTGTGCATGTGTGCATGTGGTGGAGGGGAAAGAAAGTGGGTGACAGAGGGCTGGGGCGACGGACTGTTGGAAAGAAGCGGGGTATGGGGTGGAGATGAGGGAGGGCCTAGGTGAATCAGAATGAAAGAGAAAGGCACAGAGGAAGTGCAGGTTACCTGAAATTAGAGAATTTAATGTTCATGCCATTGCATTGTGGGCTACCCAGGCAGAATATGAGGTTCTGTTCCTCTAGGGGAAGTTCATCCGGATAGAGGAACAGCACCTTATATTCTCCCTGGGTAGGCTACAACACAACATGTGAACATTGAATTCTCTCATTTCAGGTAACCTGCATCCCCTCTGTTCCTTTCTCTTTCCTTCTGAATTAGAGGGCATAATTTTAAAGTGAGAGGTGAAAGATTTACTAGGAACCTGAGGGGCAACTTTTTCACACAGAGGGTCGTACATATATGGAACGAGCTGCCAGAGGAAGAGGTTCAGGCAGGTACAATAACAAGATTTAAAGAGATTTGGTCAGGTACATGGATAGCAAAGGTTTAGAGGGATATAGGTCAAACACAGGCAAATGGGATTAGCTTTGATGGGCATCTTGGTCAGCATGGACGAGTTGGGCCAGAGGACCTGTTTTGTGCTGTATGACTCGAGAATACACCTAGGATCTCTCACGCACACCCTTCCTTCCAGCACCCCACTCCCCAGTCTCCTGAGAAACTAGAGAAAAGGTTGTATGAATTGTGAAATGCAGAGCAGGAAGGTATGCCTGACACACCACTTCCAGAGAAAAAAAAAGAAAAAAAGGGAAGTAAGTGAGCTGAGCCGATATCACAGATGGACGACTGATTGGGACAGAGAAATCCAGTAACTTGAAGATGTAGAACTCAATATTGAGTCTAGAAGTCTGCAACATGCCCAGATGGAAAATGAGGTGCTGTTCCGCATGCTTGCATTGGACCTCATTGTAACAGTGCAAGACATCACAGAGGTCAGAGTGAGTGTGTGTTGGAGAATTAAAGTGGTTGGAAGCAGGAAGCTCAGGCTCACTCCTGTGGACTGAATGCAGGTTAGACCTTAGACCATAAGACCATAAGACATAGGAGCAGAATTAGGCCACTCGCCCATCAAGTCTGCTCCACCATTCGATCATGGCTGATTTATTTCTCCCTCTCAACCCCATTCTCCTACCTTCACCCCATAACCTTTGACACCCTTACTAACTAAGAACCTATCAACCTCCGCTTAAAAAATACTCAATGACTCGGCCTCCACAGCCACCTGTGGCAATGAATTCCACAGATTCACCGCCCTCTGGCTGAAGAAATTCCTCCACATCTCTGTTCTAAAGGGATGTCCTTTTATTCTGAGGCTGTGCCCTCTGGTCCTAGACTGTACCACTACCGGAAACATCCTCTCCACATCCACTCTATCCAGGCCTTTCAATATTCGGTAGGTTTCAATGAGATCCCCCCTCATCCTTCTAAACTCCAGTGAGTACAGGCCCAGAGCTATCAAATGCTCCTCATACATTAACCTGCAATAGGTTCCCCACAAAGTGATAACCCAATCTGTATTTGGTTTCTCCAGTGTAGAGGAGACCACATTGTGAACATTGAATACGGGACACTAGATTAGAAAATGTGCAAGTGAATCGCTGCTTTGCCTGGAAAGACTCCTGGAGTCCCTGGATGGTAGAAAGGGAAGAGGTGAAAGGACAAGTGCTGCATCGACTGTGGTTGCAAGCGAACGTGTCGTAAGAAGGGAGTGTGTGTGTGGGGGGAGAGTTGTAGGGAATGCAAGAGTGGATCAGGGAGTCGCAAAAGGAATGGATCCTGCAAGATATTGAAAGAGGAGGAGGAGAGAAGATATATCTGGTGGTAAAAAGCTAGATTATTAACTGGAATGTAAAGTCATGTTCAGAAAGTAAAATGGAGGAAAGGGAAAAAGGGATTGCCAGAGATAAGTAATATATTTTTTGTTTGTTAAACATACAACAATAATTAATATCTGTAGGAGTAAGAATTCAAAATGGCAAATGCCAGAAAGATTGTTCGACAGCTTACAATCTTATCAAAAACTTATTTGCACTTAAATGGACAAGCCTTAGCTTTTCCAACATGTTGCCTGGTTATCTAGTGGATGAGTCCCTCAGCTTCACGTGAGTCTCTAGTCAATGAACTGGTATAGCAGAGCTTGTGGAGAAGCAGGACATCATCCTATACGTACATGCTGAAAGTTGGTGACCATTTGCTCTGAATAGTGGCGATCACTGTTAGTCTTTTCATTATTTTTAAGCACAAGATCTGGTCTGTAATTTGGAAAAGGAATTGGATTGAAAATCATTTTGGCATAATATGCTGTCTGCTTATAATGCTTTGTGCAAAGTCCTTTTGATGTTACTGGGGAATGAGGTGAGTTGAACTGAGGATTATTTTTAAAGTTTGCTTTCAGAGATATCTTCATACCAGAGATAAATCATGAAGGGAAAAGAAAGATAAGTATTATAATGGATGACATAGTCATGCAAAGCTTTTGAGGATGAATATTTTCCAGATGTTTTAGATAGTAGCAGCCTAACTGCCCTGTAATTTGTTTGGAGATTTTTCTTCCTTCAACATATCCTCATGCTCCTTCTGCACACTTCACCACTTGCTTTGTTAGATGAATGCGCTGTTTATTGAAGTACAAAGCAGGCCACTGTGATTCTGGATAGCTTCCTTGCATCATATTACAGGGCACCCCTTCTAATCAATCCAAGACATCAGAACCACTGCTTCATTCCAAAGGTCTTTGCAATGATCAATTTGGTGAACATATACATTTATTATATCCCTGCTCCACATCAGAGTGTCACAGACTACAGTAACATTGACTGAGTAGCCAAAATCTACTATCAGGTGAACACTTCTCTTTAATCAAAAACAAAAAATAAAAACTGCAGGTGCTGAAAATTTGAAATATAGCACAGAAAATGCAGGAAATACTCAGCAGGTTAGTCAGCATCTGTGGAGAGAGAAACAAGTGAATGTTTCAGATTAATGACCTTTCATCAGACTAGGAAAAGAGAGGCAGCAGTTTCCATTACATTCAACAGGAGGTATAGAGAGAGACTGTAGGATTAGGGTAGTCTGTGAACACATGGAGCAGTTGCATGGGGATAGGTTTGAACATCTTACTGATAGACAACTTTGGGTCATCGCATAAAGCTTACTAGACACCCTGTTCACTCTCTCTGAGCCAGAACAATGCCTCTAGTATTCAGTGATCTTCTATATCCAGCTTGAACTGCCTCAGCACTGAGAAGCAGAAGCTCAAACAGTGGGTTCTGTCTTTGAGGCCACAGAAATGGAGTGTGGTCAAGTCCCATAATACCTGGTCAGTTCTCCATTTTGTAACATGGCATGTGACTATTCTCCATTTGTAACATGCCTACACAAGCATTTTTGTATGTCTACTTTTGTTATGCCGCTTTCACCCTGGCCACTTCTAAAAGGGCTGAACTGTGTCCAGTAAAAGATGAGATGCTGTTCCTTAACCTTAGGTTGGGCTTTGTTGAAACAGTCTAAGATGCCAAACACAGAGAGTTCAAAGCTTTTTCAGTTTGTTTCAGAAATGGCCAGTTTCAATGAAAAGTTTCTACCTTTTAATATTTTTGATTGATTATTTCAACTAATTATGTTTCAGATGTTTCTGACTGTCAGAGCCATTCAAAAAGCATTAAATGATTTTGACAGTTCTGAGAGAAGTAAAGTTAGGAGCATGGTTTTCTTAACTGCTGAAGACTTCCTCAGTAGTTTTGTGGGCATGACTTATTCCAGATCATAATTTAACGTGCTCTGCGACCTGATTATGTTCCACAAGACCTTGCCATCCCACTAGGCCTGGCTGAAGGGACAGCTTCAGAATGTTTTTGTCAAGCAGGTTCCTCTTCATGGATACACTTAAGTGTGAGATATTTGTGTATGCCAGTGGTGACTGAGAGAGTGAGTGCTGCTTAGCAAAATCAAAGCCATAGTCTTTGGTTTGTACGTACATGATTTTCAGTATGTGCTTTGGATTTTTTTGTCAGCTTTGGCTTAGAAGTCTTGCCTCTTCATCGTAAGGATGTGAGTTCAAGCCCTATTCCAAACACCTGGGCACATAATCTAGGCTGACATTCAGTGCAGTTCTGAGAGAATTATATTACTGTTGATACTATCTGTTGAATGAGTGTGTTCATGTTCCTTGGTTCACTTTTGTCTATGTTGTTTTTTATGTTGTCTGTGTTTGATTAATACTGAATCAAACTCACTGGTTACTTTATTCATGTGTGTTGGAAACATTTATGTAATCTATAACAAAATATAATCTTCCTTGCTATATTATTTAGCATATAATTAAACCTTTTCCTGTACTTTAGATTCCTTTCATCCTTTTGTGCAGGCTTATAATATCCAAGCAAACCTCACTCATATGTTAGTAGTTCAAGACATTCACTATAATACTGGGAGGACAATTTTCTCCCTGATTTAAGCCAAGCTGCAGTCAATATGCCATCATAAACATTTTCCAGGGTAATGGGAAAAATAGGAATGCACATCCAAAAGATCTGTAGTCAGCAACAATTAATTTATTGCCGTAACGTAGCCAGCATGAGCATTACAAGAAATGATGGCTTCATTATTGCCTCAGTCAAGTGGTCCATCTCTAGATCTTCCCCATCATTTGCTTAACATCTGTAACTGCTTCTTTTGGTTACAATTCTTTAAGTGATTAGTGGGGTTTTCTAAATGCAGTAGGCCACAAAGAACTGATAGTTAACACACTGTGACCATCCCATTGAAACCTAGACATTGAAAATACAAAATTAATGGCTCAGATATATTTATAATCGACTCGATTATCCAGCATTAGGAGTAGAGCACTGCTATGGATAATTCAGAGACACGTATAATGTAAAAGATGATACAAAACTCATTATAGTCTATTAAAGGGCATCAAATGTGCTGTACAGAATTTATCTTGTTTCTTGTTTATTCAAATTTCTTTCATGTTTTTTGGTTTGAGGGAAGTTTTATAGTGATATCTTTTCCATTTTCTTATGCAATCTAAATTCCTTTTCAGTGACATGCAGAAGTCTGGGCACCCCTGGTCAAAATTTCTGTTACTGTGAATAGCTAAGTGAGTAAAAGATGACCTGATTTCCAAAAGGCATAAAGTTAAAGATGACACATTTCTTTAATATCTTAAGCAAGATTACTTTTTTATTTCCACCTTTTACAGTTTCAAAATAACAAAAAAGGAAAAGGGCCCGAAGCAAAAGTTTGGGCACTCTGCATGGTCAGTACTTAGTAACACCCCCTTTGGCAAGTATCACAGCTTGTAAATGCTTTCTGTAGCCAGCTAAGAGTCTTTCAATTCTTGTTTGGGGGATTTTCGCCCATTCTTCCTTACAAAAGGCTTCTAGTTCTGTGAGATTCTTGGGCCGTCTTGCATGCACTGCTCCTTTGAGGTCTATCCACAAATCTTCGATGATGCTTAGGTCGGGGGACTGTGAGGGTCATGGCAAAACCTTCAGCTTGTGCCTCTTGAGGTAGTCCATTGTGGATTTTGAGGTGTGTTTAGGATCGTTATCCTATTGTAGAAGTCATCCTCTTTTCATCTTCAGCTTTTTTACAGACGGTGTGAGGTTTGCTTCCAGAATTTGCTGGTATTTAATTGAATTCATTCTTCCCTCTGCCAGTGAAATGTTCCCCGTGCCACACAAGCCCAAAGCATGATCGATCCACCCCCGTGCTTAACAGTTGGAGAGGTGTTCTTTTCATGAAATTCTGTGCCCTTTTTCCTCCAAACATACCTTTGCTCATTGCGGCCAAAAAGTTCTATTTTAACTTCATCAGTCCACAGGACTTGTTTCCAAAATGCATTAGGCTTGTTTAGATGTTCCTTTGCAAACTTCTGACGCTGAATTTTGTGGTGAGGATGCTGGAAAGTGTGACTCTAGGTTACAGTAATACTGTGTAAATAATCTTCAATAAGTGATTTTTGACCTCATGAAATCTGGAGAGATTAGCTCAGTGGCACTTTCAGCCATGTCTGGACATGAATACTGCTTGTACCTTCTCAGTCTGTGTTTACATCTCCAACACATCGCTCCTCTCTTCAACTGACCTTCTGGTTACACCGTTTGGTCCATGAACCTCCTTAGATCCTGATCTGTTCATCCACCAATCACATTCACCCTTAGCTTCACCCAATTCTCAGACTCTTCATATGGCCACTCCCAAAAAATGCTCTCCATCTGTTCCATCACATACACTTAATGGTATTGGTATTGGTATTCTTAATGGTTTCTTCTTTGCCTCCTTCAGTAAACATAAAATGTGAGGGAAAGACACAAGACCAAGTGTGCCACACCACCCATTTAATCTTTTACACAGCAGAGGGGAGGCTCTGAAAGTAACCAACATGGTGAAGTGCATGGCCATTGGAGGAAATAGGAATCTTAAGAGAAAATTCAATTTCAGCCAGTCATATTGCATGCAACATTATAGGATGTGCCCTCTTTTATATGAAATGTTCAACTGATGGTCCTGTTTGCCTTCTTACAGGTGCCTGTAAAGAAATCTCATGGCAATCTTTGAAAAACAGAATAAGGTTATCCTTTCTATCATGATCAATATTTACTCCTCAGAATTATTAAGAAATACTGATTCTCCTGTCAGCAACACATTAATTTTTGTGTGAGCTTGTGGGAACAAATTGATTCCCTGGCTTCCTTCATTACGTATGTGAGTACACTAAGTTCTTCATTGATTGTAAAACATACGGAAACTGAGGTTTTGTACTGAGTATAATAAATACACTGAGTGTATTCAAGGATGAATTCAAGAGATTTTTAGCCACAAAAGAAATCAGATGATGTGGGAATTGGTCAGAAAAGTGGACATGTCATAATATTGAGTTGTGGAGTATGTTCTGGATGGCCCTGGGGCCTCATCCTACTATTTTTTACATCCTGAAAGATACCTGAAAGGCTTTATTATACATGCAAGTCTTTTTTACTTGGACTCTCACTACTGTACACATGAATTCAGCAGTGAGTAAAAACTGATCACGTACTTAATAATAATCTTAAATATACTAAACTCCAATAATCTAGCATCTGATTGTTTGGAAATCCTGATGGTCCAGTACCTGGCTCACTCATCAATCCAGAATGTGAGCCAGGGGTCTAGAATGCAAGCAGGGTGTGTGTCCAGAGTCGGGGGCCTGGACTGTGGGCCAGGTGTGTGGCTGGAGCTGAGGTCTGGATCGCTTGAATATTTCCCACTCCCTCTAAACTCATCAGATTTACTGTAAAATTTATTATACTACTGTAAAAAAAGTAAAATAAATGTATGTTTGTGTATTGATAGGAGAAACATCCTATAGACCAGAAAATCTGTTAGTCCCATGGGTGCCGGATTTTTGGAGTTTAACTGTACTCTTATCTTGTAAATTCTAATTCATCTCCTTAATTCACAGCTTTAACCTTTCAGAACGATGTCATTTGTCCACCAGAATGTCTAGCAGAACGACATTGACTCCTCCTCAGAGGAGGTCCCTCAGTCTGAAGACGCACCCTCACAGGACACATGCCTGCCAGACATTAGGTCAGATGTGTGCACATTGGTTGGTTCAGTAAGAAAGGCAGTGGCTTGTCACTTAGTTAATCACACATTGTACATGAGCAGGAACAGATGGTGGAGACTGTGAAGAGTGGAAAGTCTCTGTCAGAGAGTGCAGGACTAAACTCTTATCAGCTGAACTCAAGTGTCACATTTTCAGCATTCTGATGCCTTGCTCAATGACACATCTGATTGCCTGGTGGCTTTAGTCGTATCACTCTTGGGCCTCATGGCTTGTCTTCCTCATGGGTGTCATCAAGCATGGTTTATGAGGATATGTCTTGTCTTCCAGCAGCTGGCTGGTAATCATGTCTTGACTTGCAGACTGATCAGGAGGTTGGTCTGCCACAGGATAAAGACAACATGGCAGCTGTCAGAGAGTTTTGCTCACACCTGCATGATTATCTGTCTGTAGTTTCATGCAAGCTGCACTTCAATGGAATGGAAATGCATGCTGTTTATGAATATTCCTGACTAATCTAGGGATAACTTGATAACAACATCCAGTATGAATGACTCCTTGCACCCAAAGTAAGGCACCCAGAGCAGCAAAGAAAGTGCCTGCTCATTCTGACTGGGCACTTTGATTCCATAGATGATCTAATTCCCAGCCTTAGCGACAGTTTTAAACATTTAGTCTGTGTGTGGCACAGAACAGAATTCTGAAAGTGTATCCAGTTGAACCCTGGAATGACCCTGAGGCAAAAAAGCTCAGGTGGTCATGACTTTAACCAGCTACCATAGATGGTAGCAGCAGCAGCTGCTGCTGATAGATGCAGCAGCAGCAGTTCCTGTGAATACCCAGTGCCTTGACCCTTCTGAGACAATAATATTCAGTCAAATATATTGATGGATCTTAGCCTCAGCCTGTATCTCATGTATGCTCTGTAGATGTTTCTATAAGCTGCACATCTGTTGTTCCTGTGTAACTGCAGAGTTTTGAGGAGAAACCTTCTGATGTTCTAGGACTGGTGGGGCATCAACGCCATCCTTGCTGACTTTGCCAGAGAGAACCTTGAAGTGCACTTCACAGATTGCAAAGTTTGCCATCTGAACTAGAAAAAACTTTTGAAAATACTTATGAATAGTCAGAAATTTTACTTCAAAGTTTTCCAAGTAACCTTTCAGAACAACCTCAGTGAAGAAAGCCTTTCACAAAGCCATTCCAGAAAGTAGGTTTGAAGCCGAATTTTTTTGACAGCTTTGACCATCACCTCTTCACCCATGTTTGATACTGTTGTGCTCCCACCTTTGTTTCACTGGTAAGTTCCAAGAGGCATTGGAAACCTATTTGTACTAAGTTAAGATCCAAAACCCAAGTTAATACCACTCTTAGTGGACAAATACATGATGAACATAACAGCCCTGGTTTTCTAAATGTCACAGTCTAAAAGTAGAGAGAGATATAAAAACAAAAATGTCATTTCTTTTTCTCTGCTATCATTTAACTGCCTCTATTCACTCCTCCAGAGAGATCAGCCATGATTAACAAACATTCATTTCCCTCTGCTAGACATTACTGAAAGCCATTGTGTACCTCATCTTTCCCAATCACAGACATTCCCTTTGTTATCCCTCAATCCCTCCCTTTCCCTGTAACCTAAAACATGCTTGTTTTCTCACATTTTCTGAAGAAGTGTCATTGACTTAAAATGTTAACTATGCTTCTCTCTCCACATACGTTGAATGACCTGCTGAGTACCCCAGCACTTTCTAATTTCATTTACGAGTCACAGCAATTGCCGATAAGGGACAGGAGAAATAAACAAAAGGCAAAATTTTAAAGAAAGACATTGTGCCCTAAATAGCAGCATTTTTACCTGATGGACTTTGAGAAATCTCCATGGTTGTGAGAAAACATTACAAAAAACCTGTAGAGAACAGATCTCAACATTGAATCTCCAGTGCATTTTGTGCATGTCTTCAGCTCTGATCAGAATAAATGCAGACAGATCAGATTAAATGCAGACAGGTAGAGCTCCAGAGAAGTGAGTTTGACTCTGAAGCAGAAGCAATCATTCTTAAAGTTGCATTGACTGATTACTGAAGCAAAATTAAAACAAGATGGACAATCTAATTTTGCAAGTAATGGAACAGGTTGACAGTAAAAGTACAAACCAATGGGAAGCTTGGGTACTATTTTAGGGTGAAGAAAGAAAATGCCGGCTCAAGCACAGGAGGCTTCATAGGCAGCCTGGGGGTGTATAACCAGGCGTGTGGGTCATTCATGTCTTCCATGTATAGCTTGGAGATGTTTTACATGGGCAATGATATTCTTGAGGTGGAAGACAGTGCTGAACACGTGCATGAGCTATGATATAATCCTGGTACATCATTATAATATAATGCTCAAAGACCTCTCAAGATATTGTAACTTTAGAGACTAGCTATATAGTGTATGCAGAGACAGGCTTGCATGTGTTCTGAGAAACAAAAAAGATCCAGTCAAAAAGCCTTAGATTAATTTGGCATGTAGGATTTCTACTTCTGTGGAGAAAATAGCTAAGGCGGCCATGGAATCCTGTTTGGTGCCAGCAACAGATGTAATGACAGCCAATAGTCAAAAATCTTTGGTTCAGAAACAAGAATGACATGTGACTGAAAGTGGTGATATGACAATAATATCGTAACTGATGCAGATGACATGGATTTACTTTGTACAACATCAGAGTTAATGCTGCTAAAATGCATGAAAACAGGCCTTTCAGGTCATGGTCCTGATTGACAAAAAGTCATTAGAGATACAGATTGACACAGCTGCAGTCTGTTCCATTCTTGAGAAGGAAACTTGAAAAGCAGTTCTGTCACTTATCCTTAGTAAGGAAAGAGATTAGTCTTTAGAGTCATTCAGGACAAATTTTGAGAGTCTTGGAAGATATATAATGCATTGTATGCTATGATTATCAGCGTCTTGATTTATAGTTGACTATAACCTTTCTCAAGAAAGGTCATTAAGCCATAACATTAACTCTGTACTCTCTCCACAGATGTTGCCATACTTGTTAGGTATTTCCAGTGTCCCCTGTTTTTATTATTCTGGTAGATTCCAATGGGCGATGCACAATAATAGGCAAAAACTGGTTAGCAAGAAGAGAAATTGATTAGGCTGAAGTATGTCTTGCTTAAACTGATACCCTGTCCAGATTACTACATGATCTTTTTACTATTGATAGTGAAAATGCTTGAAATCAAATATGTGGATACTTGTAGACAGCAGAAAATAGCATTGAAGAGTCAAGATGGATACTTGCTGTGCCATCGCCAGATCCCACACCATCAACACTCTGAGGCTCACCATTGTACAGAAATTCAACTGGATCAGCCACAAAAACAGTAGACTCTGGTCTACTGCAATGAATAACTCACTTCCTGATACCCCTTACCACGAGCACCAAATCAGGAGATGGTAGAATAGTCTCCATTACCTTGGAGAATGAAACTCCAACAGCACTCAAGAAGGTTCACACCACGATGGACAAAGCCTTGACTGGTATTCTGTCCACTCTAAATATTCATTCCCTCCACCACTGGGGGCAGAGTTACTGTGGAGATTGTCCGATGTAGGATGCACGGCAGTTTTTTGCCTTAGTCATTTTGATAACACATCTCAAAACCTCAACCTCTATCACCTAGAAAGAAAAGGGAAGAAAAACATCGTCATCTGCAGGTTCCCCTCCTAGTCACATATCATCCTGATTTAGAATTATATTGCTATTTCTTCAGTATTATAGGGTCTAAACCCTGGAATTCCTAACACAACAGCATTGTGGGTATATCTGATCCTGAAGGACTACCAGTGGTTCAAGAACTGACACATCATGACCTTTTCAAAAGGCATTTTGGAATGGGAAATAATTGCTGGCCTTATCAAAGATGCTTTCATTATGAAAAAGATGAATAAAATGAATAAATTAAAAGAAAAGGAGTACGTTTACAGAATTAAAAGAAACTGATTCATCTTAAATTTGCAATACCACTTTCATGGTTAAATGTCTTCAAGACTGTTTTCCATTAAAGCCTATTTCAGTTTTAGAAGTTTTGAATTCTTGCAATCTAAGTCATCATGTTCAGATGAAGTTTAATAAAGTAACAGATTACAGCTGCTTCATTCATTGATAAATTGTGCAATGTACTCAATGATATTACCAGACTTATTTCTTTTACATACTTTGAGAACAAAAGTTCGTATGCAATAGGGACAATGTTAATCTGGCAGTTGTACTATCAGAGTGAATTTTACTGGTGAACAACTGTTGCCAAATGGCTATTTAAACTTGTGGCTTTAGATAACTGAAACACATCAGGCTTCTGCACAAATTTGGCCAGTAGATAAGGTCTGTTGTCTGGAGGGGGAGAGGATCTGAACTGTGGTCATAGGAGTGATGGGGTGATGAAAGAATGGGCTGAAAATTGGTAAAAAGAAATATATATGCTTATTAAACTTGCCTTTTTCCTAAGCAACCTTAGCAGGATTACAAGATCATAAGAATTAAAGCCTCACGCAGCTGTGTATCTTGGTTAGTTTAATGGTCACCATTCACAATGGGGGCTGTCAGTAGAAATTATGCAGCTGGTGAGCAATTTGAAGATTGGGCCTCATTCACAGATATGCACCTGCTATTTGATCTGGAACAACCAGGGGCTTTTCCTTCTGCTTTTTCTGGTAATAAGTGATCCTGGTGTTCCTGCAAGCTTCATAAGCAGCGCTTGGAAACTTCCCTTGCAGCCATCAGCACCTCATAATTCTGCACAGTGACTGTCAATCCCAGCTGCCTGAATGAACACCAAACATCTACCATAATTTGTCCTGCAAAATTGAAAATGGGGAAGTATATAGCTGGTCCCTCAAAACAATGATATTGTATGGGTTAGGATTAAGATTTCTTTATTAGTCACATGTACATTGAAACACACAGCGAAATGCATCTTTGTGTAGAATGTGCTGGGGGCAGCCTACAAGTGTCGCCATGTTTCCAGCGCCAACGTAGCATGCCCACAACTTCCTAACCCATATGTCTTTGGAAAGTGGGAGGAAACCGGAGCATCTGGAGGAAACCCATGCAGACACGGGGAGAACGTACAAACTCCTTCCAGACAGTGGCCGGAATTGAACACGGGTCACTGGCGCCGTAATAGCGTTATGCTAACCACTACACTAATGTGCCTACCGTGTTATATAGCTAACATAGCATAGTACCAGTAGAGTATTAAATTCTGGACATCTGGGAGATGAAGTGAAGCAGTGGACATTCCTGACTTCACTCATTTCAGTCAGAAAAATTAGGCATTCCTTTATAATCTTGGAGTTATTGGTTTGGTGAAACACTGTGAACCTAAAGATTGTCCAATATAATCATATCACACCTTTCTCCTGCTACTGCGTTATGTAAGTTTTCTCTTTCCTGAATAAATATATTCTTTTTCACACAATATTCTCTTCTCGTTCTTATCCCCTTCTATTTTTAGATCATTATTTTGTTCCCTGGATGCTATATGCCTACCTCTTTTATAATTCACTCAGTATTATCTGCCACTTATGCTATGTTATTTTCTATGAACAGTTAATTATTCACAAAAAGGTGAGCACACAGGAAGACCACCTTTTCTTTGGCGAACAGCAGTAAAAATCAGGCAATCAGGCAGTTCCACTAGTTTTGTGCCATCCAATGGCACTTCTGGAAAATGACACCAGCCATATGATATGTGCACTTAATTTAGGGAATTATGTTGTAATAAGGCACAAGATGGCATCTGACAACTTATTGATTATTTGCATCCTGGCAATTCTTGGTTCCAGGAATGCTGGTACATTCAGAGTAGAAATCATTGCAATCAATAATTTCATTCAAAGTGGAAAGTTGAAACATTGCTAACTTTTCTTCCATGACAAATTGCCACTACATTGCTTACCTGACAGGAACTGCAGCAGTATTTCAAATCAATATATAGTTAATTTATTTAGAAACTAATGAAGATACATCAATAAAATCATTATATTGTTCAGTACCAAGACAGGGTACAATGAGGTTGTTAAAAGATGTATAAATTTAGTTTTTATGGCATTCCCCATCCTTCTCACAGTCTCTGGACTTAAATAAAATGCTGCATGTTCTTCTGTATGTGAACTCAGTTAAAGAGAATTCACTTAGTTTACTTGTTTACATTTCATTTGCTATCATGTCACCATTAGAAGCTTAGGATAGTAATGCCCTTTCCACTTATATCCACTTGTTGCACAATCTTAATGGGAATACTTAATATTTATTTTAATATAACCTGTTTTTTAACTCCACTTGACTCCCATTTTCCCGATGAAGGAATGAACCTAATTTTTGCAAGGTTTGTAAGAGGCGATCTCATTAAAATGTATCAGAGTGGTTGAAAAGATTTCATGTTGAAAGCTTCTTTCCTTTGGGTAGAGACCTAGGTGAAGGTCTCATATTCTCAGAAAAGGATAAGTTAGGGTTGAGATAAGACAACATTTCCTTTCCTCGAGACAGTTGTGAATCTTTGGAATTCTTCCTTTTGGCTGTGGATGCTCATACTATTGAATATAATCAAGACTGGAATTGATAGATTTTTGGACTTTGAGGAATCAAGGAATGTTGCAATAAGTAGGAAAATAGAATTAAAATACAAGGTTGCCATGGTATCATTGTATGCCAGAGCAGACCAGAGAGACTGTGTAGCTTGGTTCTAATCCTACTTCCTATGTTCTGCCCTGCCTGACTCTCCTGGACAAGCTAGATCTGTTTTCCCTGGAGCAGAGGAGGTTAAGAGGTGACACGATGGAAGTACATGAAATCATGCGTACACTACAGGAAACATTTCCCTGTATCAGAGGTACCTAAAGCTAAACACATAGATTTAGGGTAAAGGATAAGACATTTAGAGGGGATCTAAGAGGAACTCTTTTCACCCAGAGAGTGGTGAGATCCTGGAATACACTGTCTGAGAGAGTGGTGGAAGCAGAGTCGCTGACAGCATTTGATAAGTGTCTAGATGAGCATGTGAATCATCTAGGCATAGAAGATTAAGGGTGAAGTTCTGGAAGATGGAATTAGCATGGATGAGTGCTCACTGCTCAGTGTTATTGTGGTGGTCCAAATTACCCTTATTTCCATGTTGTATGACTTTATGACTCTACGATTCTATGAGTTCCATAAGTCCCTTGATTTTGCAGCTTCATGTCTTTTCATATTGCTTAAATTCCCCACATTTTTTTCTATTTTCCCTCACTTGATCTTTTTCTCTTCTAATTCTTTATTTTTACGTATCACCTATGTGCTTTGTGTTTGTTTATTTTGAAACTGATTCACATTTCTCCTAATTATTCCTCTCTATTAGTATTATTCTTAGCTCATTCCTTTCTTTTTCTAATGTTGAATGTTTCTGTTTTATTCTCCTTTCCATTATAAGCTTTTTCTTACATTTCACCATGTTGTGGTTATTGTTCTCAGATTTCACTCTGATTCAGTGTTGCTTATTTGTTGTCTATTATCAAGTTCATTGGTGTACCTAGAACAAAAGTAAACCACTATGTTTCCGAAACCATCAGTTACCAAATTGATTGGTTTAAATTGTAATGGAAAATTCATTGTGCATGAGTGGTTTCGAGTTACAAAAGATTACATTACATTTATACTCATTTGCATATGTTAAATGCCTGGTCTCCTTTCAGTTCAAATGTTCCTGCTGTCGTATAAAAACTCTCTTGATATTTAAATATTGCAATTGCTGTTCAAGATATTAAAAAAGATTTAATTGCAATTTAACTCACCTCCAAATTAAAATTATACAGCTGGTATCATTAAAAATCCATGAGCTCCAAAGCTGTAGTATAAAATTTTCTGATTTTAATAACAATGAACTCTTTTGAGTTATCGTGGCAATGATCAATAGTTAATGATTAAAATACAAATGATTAAATACCACCAACATCAGCTTTTCCTTTATGGTTTATCTTGTAGAGATATAGCTCTAATATCAATGGATGACAATCTTTGGAACTCACCCATACTATTTTAGTAGATTACTACCGTGCTGTGAAAAAGTTCAACCAAGAAAGTCATTCATTATGAAAAAGTAATCACTCTAAACTAGAAAATCCTTTATGAAAAGTTTGTCTCTTCCTTGCAGTTTTTTTCTAACCTTAATTTATCTCTTCAAAAGCTTCCTTTTGCTATTGTTGGAGACCTGCCATCAGACTGGCAACAGGGTGTTGATTTTGAATGCTCGGACAGCTCTGTTAGCGAATTAATGTTGTGCAGGATGTTCTCTTCAAGATAATAATGTCAATCACTTTCTCTGTTTGCTGCCTTTCTCTCACTTTTAGGCTGACTTCCAAAACAGTAGCAATGGTTATATACATCACATGAACACAAACTAAAAATAATTGGCTGTCTGGTTCCCTCCCAATTTTTTTTGCAGATCTTCCCAAACACAAACACTGGTGCAGTTAACTCTTTCAGTGTCCATAAATAAACATTTTAGACATATGAGTTATTTTCTAAAACTAAATGTTGAGTAATGAAAATGATAAATGCAGGAAATACTCAGCAGGTCAAGCATCATCTATAGAGAATGAAACCAAGTTAACATTTAAGGACAATGTCCTTCCAAAAATTTATATGCTAGCAATTTACATCTCTGATACTTTTTCACCGTAATTTGTTGCCTGAAACTGTGGGGTTCATTCTACATATTATAGTTTTGAGAAAGCTTTGAGATAAACCATAATGGTGACATTAGCTTGCTACTATTGAATATTGAACGAATTTTTTTCTCTAAATTGCTTGAAATGTGCACAGTTTGCTTTCTCACTGGTAAAGTACCCTTATAGAAACACAATTGGTATACAGAGTGCATACTTAGATCACTGAAATGTTAGCATTTATTGCCTCACAGATCTGTTGGATTTCTGAGCTGCAGCCCAGTCACAGAGGGAGTTATGCAATAGGAATGAAACACAATGTCATCTCTGGTGATGACAGCACTGATGTACATTATGACCCCCTTAACTGATTTCCACTCTGATGCATTTTGCAAGTGCACCAGAATTGCTGATAGAGCACTTTGGACAGGCACTAGAGGCATATGCTGGAGTGCAGAAATAGTTTATAGGCTTTTTTTTATAAGCCAAAGGACTTTTGTATAATCCGTTAAAGTACAAAGCTCTTTGAAATACTTGTACACAATATTTTGTAGCTGGTGATATTACAATGCTGGATAACATGAATATCGATTGTGGTCTTTGGGACGAAAGTACTGATGGTAGGATGGAAAGTCTGGAGAGAACTGTATACAAGCAGGCCTGGATTATGTAGTAGAAGTGGCCCAAATTTCCCCAGCACCTGTACAGTAGTGGTAATAGTTGCTGTATGGCATGGGTCCACCACTTGAAACCCAAGGTGTCAAGTGCTGCTGACTTAGCATTCTATTAGTAAGGCCTTTTCATTGGTGTGACAATGCAGAACACACAAAAGAAATAAGGCAGGTTTTGACCCATGGCTGAGTTTGAAGGGGATTACAGGGAAACAAGTTTAGGTGTGGTGATGGGTTGGGGATCAGAATTTGGGGCAGGGTGAGTCAATGCTGTCAGCAAATAGTAGAAATGTAAGTAGGGGTAAATGACTTCAGCAGCTACAACGAGAGTCGAAGGGCGCTGGGGGAGGTGCACGGAGTGTCCGGGTGATTGGTGTGTGAGTAGCTTGGTCTGGGTGACTGTTGCAAACTTTATGGAGGGCAGATGGAGGTGAGGTCAGGAAGTCTGAAGGAGAGCTACTAAGTATATACGTAATTTAAAGGGAACCTCCCAGAAGTGGGTTCCCAGAGCCAGGGTGTGACTAGATTAGGAAGACCCCTTTAAATCATTCAGCAGCAGATCTCATTGGTACTGTGAGATCTTACATCTGAAGGAGGAGACTTTGCCTCAGAAAAAAAAATCAGCACTATTAAAAATGGAACAAAGAATTTAACTACTTTAAAAATTCTGAAAATATTTTTCAAAATAAAAATATTATATCAACAAAAATCACGTAAAACTTTAAACTAATTACAGGCATTAAATAAAGCACAAATAATTTTATGAAAAAACTTTTCCTTCCCTTCCATTACCACAATCCTATTATTCCCAAAATCAATGGCATTACAGGTCCTGTGCCAGGTCTAACCAGGCATTGGATCTGAGAGCACATTCCCAAAAGAAGTGTCCAGGAATTCCAGTAAGATCCTGCTTCACAACAGCAATCCCATAATGAAGCACAGCAAGGGAATGGCTAGCAGACCTGGCCAATAAATTTGGAACTTCCTCATTTGTGCAGAGGTCCTGCAACATGCCATCACTTACACTAGAGCTATCACAGTTCCATTGCCAGAGCTTGAATCAGTGTTGGAAGACAACAGCAATCCATTCTTTGTGGCCTCCAGTTAACCAATGTAGCAAATTCTCACAAACATGAGCTTCATAGGAGAGTTCAGGTACCCTTAGTTTTCAAGCAAATACCTTTAATTTGGTATCCAGCTGTAAAGTGTAGATGGATGGATAATTATGGAATTTAAAACAATCAAGGCATTGGCCTGTGTGAATAACTACTGGCTAACACACATCAACTTCATATTTATGGAGTGTAAGTCCATGTAAGTTATATGAGTAGAAAAATAGTGTATTTTTTTAATCATGGGAGATTGAAATACATTGGTTTTAAAAGAGACCTGGGTATGCTTGTATGTGAATCAGTGAAAGTTGACATGCAGGTACAGCAAAAAATTAGGAAGATGAACAGTAAGTTGGCATCATTATTGAACATAGAACAGAGAACAGTACAGCACAGGAACAGGCCCTTCAGCCACAATTTTGTGCCGAACTAATTAAGCTAATGATACCTAATTATGTTCATCCTTTCTGCCTGAACGTGGTCCACATCCCTCCATTCTCTGCATATTCTTGTGCCTATCTAAGAGCCTCTTAAACACCTGCCTTCACCACCACCCTGGCAGTGCATTCCAGGCTCCCACCACTCTCTGTGTAAAAACTTGCCCTGTACATCTCTTTGGAACTTTCTGCCTCTTACCTTAAATGCATGCCCTCTATTTTTTTTTGGTTTACTAAATTTTAATCCTTTAAATTGATATAAAAATATTTTCATAAATATTTTTCCAGAGAGGCTATACATTATTTAAATTACATGCTGAGCTCAACAAGTTACATTATTGCAAGACGATTCTATCATAAGTGTAAAGATGTCCTACTACACTCATATTGGGCCCAGGAAAGACTGCATGAGAATATTGTGTACACATCTGGTCCCCCTACCTAAGGAAGGATATAATTGAAAAAAGGTGAGTGCATGAAGGTGCACCAGAGTGATGCCTGGGATTGAAGTATTTATCCTTAGAGGAGAGATTAAGCAGACTAGGCCTATGCTCTCACAAGTTTAGATGAAAGAAGGGTGATCTCATCGAAACTTACAACATTCTTGCAAGCTTAACAGGGTAGACACAGGGATGATACTTCCCCTGGCTGGGGTCACAATTTCAAAATCACACAATCCAGGACTCAACTGAGAAGAAGTTTATTCACCCAGAGGGTAGTGAATTCTCTATTTACAAATAGTCAATTGCTGATTATATTCAAAAGATGGATTGACAGATTTTTGGATATCGGGATATGAGGATAGTGTAGGAAATTGGTGCTAAGATAGAAAAACAGTCGTGATCTTATTGAAAGGAGGAGGAGACACAAGGTGCCAAGTGGCCTCCTCCTGCTTCTTTTTCTTTTATTCTGATGTTGTTAGTGACTTTTCAAAACAATTCACCAACATCCGATTTCCAGTCAGGATGATGACTCTTGATCTTGATTGGATCTGGAGGGAGACTTGTGAATGGAGTACCAGTACTTGAAATAAAATCTCTCCAAATATCAGAATCAGGTTTATTATTACAGACATACTGTATGTTGTGAAATTTGTTGTATTGTGGCAGCAGTACAGTGCAAGATATAAAAATTACTATAAGTAACTAAAATAAATAAATAGTGCATAGGAATAACAAGATAGTGTTCACGAGTTCATGGACCATTCAGAAATCTGAAGGTGGAGGGGAAGAAGCTGTTCCTGAAACATTGAGGATGGGTCTTCAGGCTCCCGATGGTAGTAGCATGAAGAGGGCATGTCCCAGGTGGTGAGGGTCATTAATGATGGATGCCACCTTCTTGAGGCACCGGCCTCTTGAAAATGTCCCCGATGGTGGGGAGAGTAGTGCCTGTGATGGAGCTGGCTGAGTCCACAACCATCTGCAGCTTCTTTCAATGTTGCGCATTGGAGCCTCCATACCAGGCAGTGATGCAGCCAGTCTGAATGCTCTCCAAATATGCAGATTCAAGCAACCGGAGATGGGAAGAAGTGAGAAAGAAACATCAACAAGGAAGGTAGAAGATCTAAGGCCATTTCCTGGTTCACCAACACTTCTGTGGGCTTGCAGTATGGTGCGATTGGATCTGGAGGGAGAAACTATAGTTGAAGAATAGGATAAAGAAGCTAGCTGGAGACGCTAAGTTTGTGTAGTTGGAGGTGCAGCAGGAATTTGTTATCATTCTTTTACAGCAAATGCAGGAAGTGGTTCAATGAGCCATGGAGATCATAAATGTGAGAACAATAGCAATTTAACCAACACCCTGATTTACATATTGCCCCAGTTTGTTCATCTGCCTTCCCAAGCCTCCATTTCAGCACATTCCTACTCATGCCATCTTATTTTGTACCTCACTTTCTGTGAATTTTCTCACATCCCCTCATTCGTATGCAATGATCAATTACTAAGTTTGCTGATGACACAAAGCTAGGTAGGAAAGTAATTTGTGGAGCCAAGAAAAGGAAAACACCAAAAGGATATAGATTGGTTAAGTGACTGGCCAAAGATCTGGCAAATAAAGTATAATCTGGGAAATTAAAATTGTTCATTTTGGACTGAAAAATAAAAAAAACATGTTATCTAGATGGGGAGAGATTACAGAGCTCTGACTTGTGGAGTGATGTGCATGTCCAAGTGCAGAGTTTGAAAAAGGCTAATATTCAGGTACAGCTAGTAATTGGGAAAGCTAGCAGAATATTATTGATTATAGAGAGGGGAATTGAATAAAAAAAGTAGTGAGATTATGCCTCAGTTATATAAGGCATTGGTGAGATCAGAAGAATGCTTACAATACAATTCAGGGCATTGAGTACAGGAGTTGGGATGTTATCTTGAAGTTGTATAAGACATTGATGAGGCCAAATTTAGAGCATTGTGTGCAGTCCTGGTCACCTACTTACAGGAAAGATATCAATAAGCTTGAAAGAGTGCAGAGAAAATTTATGTGGATGCTGCCAGAACTTGAGGACCTGAGTTATAGGGAAAGGTTGAATAGGTTAGGACTTTATTCCCTGGAGCGCAGGAGAATGAGAGGAGATCTTATAGAGGTATACAAAATTATGAGAGGTATAGATAGGGTGAATGCTTGTAGGCTTTTTCCCCTCAGGTTGGGTGAGACCAGAACTAGAGGTCATAGATTTAGGGTGAAAGGTGAACTATTTAAGGGAAATCTGAGGGGGAACTATTTCATTCAGAGGATGGTGCGAGTGTGGATTGAGCTGCCACTGGAAGTGGTGGATGAGGGTTCAATTGTAACATTTAAGAGAAGTTTGGATAGGTGCATGGATGAGAGAGGTATGGAGGGCTATGGGCTGGGTGCAAGTAGGTGGGACTAGGGAGAAAACCAGGCTGGCATGGACTAGATGAACCAAAGGGCCTGCTTCTGTGCTGTAGTGCTCTATGACTCTATGACTCTAAGACTCTGAGACTCTGATACTGGTCTGCTTATTTAGGGAAGAATGCAAATGCATTGGGAACAGTTTGGAGAGAGTTTATGAGGTTAATTCCTGGATGGGCAGGCTCTCCTATGAGGAAAGGTTGGACAGGTTAGGCTTATAACCACTTGATCTCAGAAGATTGAGAGGGAACTTGACTGAAACGTATATAAGATCCTGAAGATTGTTGATGGGTTGGATGTGGAGAGCATATTTCATCTTGTAGGAGAACCTAGAAATAGGGGGTCACTGTTTAAAAAGGTTGCTTCTTTAAAACAGAGATGGGCCAAAACCTTTTCTCTCAGAGGGTCATGAGTCCTTAGTACACTTTCCCAAAACATGCAAGAAGCAAGGACTTTGAATAATTTTAAGACAGAAATTGATAGATACTTGATAAGCAACATGATGAAGAGCAACAAACAATACTATGGGCAGACATGATCTAATTAAATGGTGGAGCAGGCTTGAGGAGTGGAGTATCTTCTCCTGCTACTGAATCAAATAGTGGTATGTTTGTACATACCATTCCGGTGTCTTCATTTTTTGCCTTACAGTAGGAGAGATCACAGATACGAGGAAGAATCATAGAATCATACATTGTTGAAGGCATAGGTGGGTATCATTCATCCCACTTTCTTCATGTTGACCAAAAATATATTTTAGGTTAATCCCAATTCCCAACTCTTGTTTCATAGCCCAGCCAGTTATGGCTCACTCAGGTACATTTTAAGTGTGATGAAGGTATTATCAGGTAGCAAATTCCAGACTTTCATCACATGTTGAGTGACATAATTTTGCCTCAAACCCCCTTTCAAATCTTTCCATGAGTTAATTTAAATTTAGGCCATCTAGTTACAGACATCTCTGCTGAGATTAGGACATTTTGGTTCACTTTGGCCAGAATGCTTATAATTTTAAAACCCTCAGTTAAGTGTCCTCTCAGTCTTGTTGCAAAACAGACACACCTAGAAAATCTCTCTCATAGCTTTGATTGTCCTGCATGACAACACCTTCATAAAGCTCCTCTGCACCCTTTCTATCCCTTTGTTTGGTGGTGACCCAATCCTGTACACAGTGATCTCGATGTGGCCTTATTAATGTTTCAGAAGTTATTATCATGACCTCACTGCTTTTGTATTTTATGCCTCAGCCTATAAAGGCAAGTGCCCTGTATACTTTCCATAGGCATAATGTAATCCAGCATGATCACTGAAGAGAACCTGGGCTGCAAAAACTTTTTATTTTTCAATCTTTTTATTAGTTTTCAAATTAATACAGATTAATATATAACATCAATGTTTGTACATGTAATACAAAGAGATCAGGAGAACAATCATAGCACGGATAATCATAAAGAACAATAAAATATAAAAAATCTGTAGGTCAATGATCTCTTAGTAAATGAATATAATATAAAAGAAAGGAAAGAAAAGGATTTATTATATAAATATAAAAGAAAGAAAAAAAATCCCCAAATCAGTAAGAAAAATTATAAACAATATATCAAACCAAACTAAGCTAAAGAAAAAAAAAATTCAAAAAAAAAGAGAAAAACAAAACTGGACTAAAATTTCTCAGTAAAAACAGAGCAATATTATGTCGTCAACTCTGTTCCTCTAAGTTGAAAGGTTATTACAAGGGGATCTATATCATGTGAAAATATTGAATAAATGGACTCCAAATATCTTCAAATTTAAGCGAAGAATCAACAGTACCACTCCTAATTTTTTCCAAGTTTAAACATGATATAGTTTGACAGAACCACTGAAAAGTAGTAGGGGGTATTGGATCCTTCCATTTAAGCAAAATGGATCATTTGGCCATTAATGTAACAAAGGCAATCATATGGTTAGCGGAAGCAGATAGAGGGCCAGACCCTATCCTTGCTAATCTAAAAATTGCATTGATAGGGTGAGGTTGTAAATCAATCTTCAATACATTTGAAATGATGTTAAAAATATCTTTCCAATATTTTTCCAAAAGAGGACAGGACCAAAACATATGTGGCTCATAAAAATGAGCTAGCTTATCTTTTGACACATGGGTCCTGTGAACTACCTTAAACTGTATCAAAGAGTGTCTGGCACACATTGAAGATGTATTAACTAAATGAAGAATTTTCTTCCAAGTCTCTGTAGGTAAAGATGTCTGGAGTTCGTTTTCCCATTCATTCTTATTTTTGTCCAGTGGTTCTGGATGTATTTTCATAATTAGATCATAGATTATTGCTATCAAGCCCTTCTGACAAGGATTAAAACCTAAAATTGTTTCCATAATTTCAGTTTTGTAAGGTGTCGGAAAAGTGGGTATAGTAGCTGTTAAAAAATTCCTAATCTGCAAATATCGATAAAAGTGTGATCTAGGCAAATTGTATTTGTTAGACTATTGTTCAAAAGATGAAAAACTGTTATCAATGAATAAATCATGAAAACATACTATTCTCTTCCTTTTCCATATGGAAAAAGCTGAGTCAACTCTGGATGGATGAAAGAAAAAATTAGATTGAATAGGACTTGACAGATTAAATTTATTCAATCCAAAAAATTTACGAAATTGAAACCATATTCGTATTGTATGTTTAACAATTGGGTTAATCATATGTTTACTTAATTTGGTAAGTGCAAAAGGGAGTGAAGCTCCTAAAATAGAAACTAATGAAAATTCAAGTACTGATTGGGACTCAAGGTGTACCCATTTGGGGTGTTGAATTACATCTGAATCTTGTATCCAAAAAATTAAATATCTAATATTGATTTCCCAATAATGTAATCTAAAGTTAGGCAAAGCCATACCACCATCCTTTTTTAGTTTTTGTAAATATTTCTTTCTTAACCTTGGGTTTTTATTTTGCCAAATATACGAAAGTGTAGCGGCTGCTACCGCGATGTGAAAGCAAGGCACTAGTCGGTGGGCTGCAGAACAAAAACTGATTTATTTTCCCACCTTGCGCGGGCCTTTTAAGAGGAACGGTTCCTGCCCACTGAAAACGGAAATGACGTATGCGCTACGTCATCAAACTTTTCCCGCAAGCGGGTTCTCCCCGTTACTCGGGGAAGACGAAGGCCCAACCCCATCTTGGGCCTCGCCGCTCTGACGACGCGCGACCCGACCGCCGAGCCAGTTCGCTTCACAACCGACCCCCCTCGCCCCCCCCCAACCGACGATACGGTCCCCAAGGTTCACGGGCTGTGCTAGCCGTTGCTTAGGAGGTCGGCCTCTGCGTCGCAGTGTTGGGACCTCAACCGGTTGTTGTAGATCTAAATGGGCTGGTTTGAGGCAGTCCGTCGTGAAGACCTCTTCCTTGCCCCCAATGTCCAAAATAAAGGTGGACCCATTATTCCTGATGACCCAGAACAGCCCCTCGTATGGTCGTTGCAACGGTGCTCGGGTATGCCCCTGCGAACGAAAACGAACTTACAGTCTCGTAGTTCCTTGGGCTCACAGGATGGGGCTTGACCATGCCGCAAAGTGGGAATCGGTGCCAAGCTGCCGAGCTTCTCGTGCAGTCTTTCCAGGACTGCCGTGGGTTGTTCCTCCCGGCCCCGAAGGGCGGGTATGAAATCCCCTGGGATCACCAGGGGCACACCGTACACGAGTTCAGCTGATGAAGCGTGGAGATCTTCCTTGGGGGCAGTGCGTATGCCGAGCAGGACCCAAGGCAGTTCATCGACCCAGTTAGGTGGGCTATCAGGGCTGATTTTAGATGGCGGTGGAAACATTCCACCAACCCGTTTGATTGAGGGTGGTAGGCCGTGGTGGTGCGCAGCTGCGTCCCCAGCATGTTCGCTAAAGCAGACCAGAGGCTGGAGGTAAACTGGGTGCCCGTCTGAAGTGATGTGGGCCGGAACACCAAAACGTGAGATCCAAGTTGTGAGCAGCGCCTGGGCACAGGAATCAGTCATGACTTCGGATAGAGGGGTTGCCTCTGGCCACCTCGTGAACCGGTCCACGATGGTAAGGAGGTACCGGGCTCCTCTTGAAACTGGCAGAGGACCAACGAGGTCAACGTGGATGTGGTCGCACCTTCTACGGGTAGGCTCGAACTGCTGTGGTGGGACCTTGGTGTGTCGTTGGATTTTTGATGTCTGGCAGTGCAGACAAGTCCTGGCCCACTCACAGACCTGTTTGCGCAGGCCGTGCCAGACAAACTTGCTGGCGACTAGTCGGACAGTTGATCTGATGGACGGGTGCGCCAACCCATGTACCGAATCGAAAACGCGTTTCCGCCAGGCTGCAGGAACTATAGGGCAGCGTTGACCTGTTGCGATGTCGCAAAGGAGGGTCTGCTGATCTGGACCGACTAAGAAATCTTGGAGCTGCAGGCCCGAGACTGCGGTTATGTAGCCGGGCAGCTCGTCGTTGGCTTGTTGTGCATCAGCTAGGGCCGTGTAGTCAACACCCAGGGACAGGCTGTGGATGGTGGGTCTGGAAAGCGCATCAGCAACGACATTGTCCTTTCCGGAGACATGTTGGATATCCGTTGTGAATTCGGAAATGTAGGACAAATGTCGCTGCTGGTGAGCTGACCGGGGATCGGAGACCTTGGAGAAGGCGAAGAACAAAGGCTTATGGTCAGTGAAAGCAGTGATAGGCCTGCCTTCTAAGAAGTACGGAAATGCCGGACTGCCAGGTACAGTGCTAGAAGTTCCCAATCAAAAGCGCTGTATTTCAGTTCGGGTGGTCTAAGGTGCCTGCTGAAAAATGCCAAGGGTTGCAACGGCCTTTGATTAGTTGTTCCAGTACTCCACCAACCGCGGTGTTGGATGCGTCCACCGTGAGGGCGGTTGGGACATCTGTCCTAGGGTGTACCAGCATCGCGGCATCTGCCAGGGCGTCTTTGGCCTTAACGAAGGCAGCCGCAGCCTCATCATTCCAGGTGATGTCCTTGTCAGACATCAGCGAGAACAAAGGGCACATGATACGGGCTGCTGCATGGATGAACCGAAGGTGAAAGTTGACCATCCCCAGGAATTCCTGCAGGCCTTTGACCGTGTTGGGACGGGCAAAATGGCGGATAGCATCTACCTTGGTGGGTAGGGGTGTTGCTCCTTCACTGGTGATTCTGTGGCCGAGGAAATCGATAGAGTCAAGTCCAAATTGGCACTTGGCTGGGTTGATAGTGAGGCCGAAATCACGGAGACGGGAGTACAGTTGGTGGAGGTGGGAAAGGTGTTCTTGGCGGTCACAGCTGGCGATTAGTATGTCATCTAAGTAAATGAACACGAAGTTCAGGTCTCGGCCTACCGCGTCCATCAGCCACTGGAAAGTCTGCGTGGCGTTCTTAAGGCCGAACGGCATTCAAAGGAATTCGAAGAGGCCAAATGGAGTGATAAGCGCAGTTTTGGGGACGTCGTCAGGGTGGACCGGGATTTGGTGGTATCCCCGGATGAGGTCCACCTTGGAGAAGATGTGGGCCCCCTGTAGGTTCGCCGCGAAGTCCTGGATGTGAGGGATGGGGTAGCGGTCTGGGGTGGTGGCATCATTCAGCCTGTAGTAGTCGCCGCAGGGCCTCCACCCGCCGGTGGCTTTGGGGACCATGTGCAGGGGGGAGGCCCAGGGGCTGTCTGACCTGCGAATGATCCCCAGCTCCTCCATGTGGCGGAACTCTTCCTTTGCCAGGTGGAGCTTGTCTGGAGGTAGTCGTTGTGCTCCGGCATGAAGGGGTGGCCCTGTGGTAATGATGTGGTGCTGCACCCTGTGTTTGGGCATCGAATTTGTAAACTGAGGTGCCAAAACTGATGGGAACTCAGCCTGAGCTTGGTGAACTCGTTGCCAGACAGGGAAACGGAGTCCAGGCGTGGGGCTGGTAGTCTGGCTTCTCCCAGGGGTAGGTTTGGAAAGTTCTGGAGTGCACTAGCCGCTTTCCTCGCAGGTCGACTAACAGGCTGTGGGCCTGAAGGAAATCGGCTCCCAGGAGTGGCCGGGTGATGGTGGCAAGGGTAAAGTTCCAGGTAAAACGGCTGTCGTCGAATTGTAATTGAACTGTATGGGTACCGAAAGTCCGTATCGTTGTGCCATTTGCGGCATTGAGTACAGGACCTTGTTGCCTGTTCTGAGTGCCGCAGCCGGTCTGGGGCAAAATACTGACCTCTGCTCCAGTATCGACAAGGAAACGACGCCCAGACTGCTTGTCCCGAACGAATAGGAGGCTGTGTTGGCAGCCAGCCATCGTAGCCATCAGCGGCGGCTGGTCCTGGCATTTCCCTGAAACTTGCAGGGTGGGCGGCATCGGTGGGCCTCCGCGCCCCACCTCTGATGGTAGAAGCACAGCTGGTTGCCAGTGTCGTCGTCTGTGTTTCTGGGGTGTGGTTGCTCGGTTGCTGGGATTGGTTTAGGTAGGTGTTGGGCTCGCGGCCTGGCGATTTGGCCGGCGGATGACCCGCTCTCGCGTTTGGCCTTCCACAGGACATCTGCCTAGGCAGCTACCTCACGTGGGTTGCTGAAATCGGCGTTGGCCAACAGCAGGTGAATGTCATCAGGTAGTTGTTCGAGGAAGGCCTGTTCGAACATTAGGCAAGGCTTGTGTCCCTCAGCCAAGGCCAGCATCTTGTTCATTAGGGCTGATGGGGATCTGTCCCCCAGGCTGTCGAGATGAAGCAGGCGGGCAGCGCGCTCGCGACGGGAGAGGCCGAAGGTCCGAATAAGAAGGTCTTTGAAAGCCGGGTACTTATCCTCCTCCGGAGCAGACTGGATAAAGTCTCCGACCTGGGCGGCTGTCTCCTGGTCCAGAGAGCTGACCACATGGTAGTACTTTGTGGAGTTGGAGGTGATCTGCCGAAGTTGGAATTGTGCTTCAGCCTGGTCGAACCAGACGCTGGGCGAAGCATCCAAAAGGTGGGCTGCTGTTTTGTCGTCCATTGTGCAGGTCCAAAATCCGCTTGGAGCGTCGGGGTCACCAATGTAGCGGCTGCTACCGTGATGTGAAAGCAAGACACTAGTCGGTGGGCTGCAGAACAAAAACTGATTTATTTTCCCGCCTTGCATGGGCCTTTTAAGAGGAATGGTTCCTGCCCACCTAAAACGGAAATGACATATGCGCTACGTCATCAAACTTTTCCCACGCGCGGGTTCTCCCCGTTGCTCGGGGAAGATGAAGGCCCAACGCCATCTTGGGCCTTGCTGCTCCGACGACGTGCGACCTGACCGCTGAGCCGGTTCGCTTGCTCGGACGGCGAGTCGCTACAAAAGAATCTTAGAATCAACAGTGTCAAAAAAAGATTTCGGGAAAAAAGTTGGAATCGCTTCAAATAAATATAAAAATTTTGGGAAAATATTCATCTTAACCGCATTAATTCGGCCTACCAATGATAAAGACAGTGGGGACCATTTAGTAAATAATTGTTTAACATGGTCAATTAAAGGCAGTAGATTAGCTTTAAATAAGTCCTTATGTGGGCTGCAAAAACTAAAGGGTAAATTGTGATCTGTCATTCATATACAACATTCAACATGTCCACCTAATGGTGTTATGACAGCTAATGCATTCCTCATGGGCCTCACTACTTGGGTTTCTGATAGTATCATCAGCCAAATTTATAATAGGTATGCATTATGGCCAAGTAACCAGCTGGTTTCATCACGGAAATTGAGGAGTTTGAAGCCATGAATGGAAAATATGCAAATAAACTTTCAATAGTCATAACTGCTTTCTTACATAATTGTCTGCAGTACTCATTCTGAAAGGTTACTTTACACGCATTAGAAATGCTGTCTTCACTTTGAAGGTTTGTTGGAGTAAAACATGGAATTTGATGGGCTGGCTCCTTATAGCTGATTCATTTGCATTTTTCCAGTGTTTTCTCCTTTCTGAATGTGTAAACTACATAGTTAGATGTAGGGCGGTAATATTGGAAAAACTATGTCAAACTATATAAAACTACACCTGCCCCACACCCACCCCGATGAAGTCAGTTACAGATTTAGGATGAGTTGATTAGGCAACACATGTGGAAAATGATATCCTGAACCGGACAATTTTCTGTAATCTCTGTAACCTCCAGGGTTTTCTTCCGCCCATTCCAGATCTCGCTGGTGGAAAGCAACATTAATGCAAGCATGGACCACGCATTGAGATCACTGAGATCCCCTGCCCATGCAGTTGTGAGTGTATAGGGAGTACAGTAGGGGGCTGAGAATGCAGCTTTGTGGGGCACCAGTGTTGAGGATAATCGTGGCGGAGGTGTTGCTGCCTATCCTTACTGATTGCAGTCTGTTGGTCAGGAGATCAAGGATCCAGTTGCAAAGGGAGGTGTTGAGTTCCAGGTCCTGGAGTCTGCTGATGAGTTTGCTTGGAATTATAGTATTAAATGCTGAGATGTAGTCAATAGGCAATAGTCTAACGTATCTTTACTGTCCAGATGCTCTAGAGATGAATATACGGCCGAGGAGATGGTGTCCACTGTAGACCTGTTTCGGCAGTAGGCAAATTGCAGTGTGTCAAGGTTGTCTGGGAGGCTGGAGTTAAATGAGTGCCATGACCAGCCTCTTGAAGCACTTCATGGTGGTGGCTGTCAGAGCCACTGGTCGGCAGTCATTAAGTATGTTACCTTGTTTTTCTTAGGTACCGGTATGATAGTGGTCTTCTTAAAGCAGGTGGGCCCCTCGGATTGAAGTGGGGTGGTTAAAAATGTCTGCAAATACCCCCACCAGCTGATCTGCACAGGATCTAAGGACATGGCCAGGGACACCATCCAGGCCAGACACCTTCTGCAGGTTCACTCTCTGGAAGACTTTTCTTACATCGCAACGATGACTGTGGGTTCAGGTTCATTGGAGGCTGTCAGGGTGAGTGGTGACATGCCAACCCCCATCTGTTCAAAATGTGCTTAGAATGCATTGAGCTCATCAGGAAGGGATGTGCTGCTGTCAGCAATGCTGCCCAACTTAGTTTTGGAGCCCATTATAACATGTAAGCCCTTCCACAACTGATAGGTGGTCTAGGATTCAATTTTGGACTGGTATTGTCTCTTGGCATCTCTGATAGCTTTACAGAGATTGTAGCTTGATTTTTTGTATAGATCAGGGTCACCTGATTTGAATGCTGCAGTCCTAGACTTCATTAGGGAGTGGATCTCCTGGTTCATCCATGGTTTCTGGTTTGGGAACACCTGGATTGTCCTCTTTGGTACACATCACACTTGCTGATGAAGTCCATGATGGTGGTAACATACTCATCTACACTGACAGCTGATTCTTTGAACATGGACCAGTCTACCAACTCAGAGCGGTCACATGGAGTCTGCTGCTGAGTTTGCTTGGAATTATAGTATTGAATGTGGAGATGTAGTCAATAGATTTTCCTCAGACCAGCACTGTGCAACTTTCTGTACTGGATTCTCCCGTTTCACCTTCTGTTTGTATGCAGTTATAAGGTTACATCATCTACAAGGTTATAATAAGGTACTCATAACTCAAATTGATGTTTTCAGCAACATCAATAACACGCAATAGCCTTGAATAGAATTGCTTGCTTGATCAGTTTGCTTGGCATTGGATTCATTATCCATCACCTGTAATATTGACACATTATGACGGCAGTGCATAATATTTTCTTAGTTGCACTGAGGAAAGGTTGCTATTTCAATATCTCTTTCATTCCTTGCAAATCTGCTACTAATGCAGAAAAAATAGCAATCTCTAAATTCTCCCCTCACAGGCTATCCTAGTATGTAAGTATGTACGGGAGCTTACAGTTGATACACAGAAAAATGAAAAGTTGTGAGGTTGATAAGAAAGTAATACAGTGACTAGACCAATTTCTTGCCATGTCATTTTTTACGGATATTGTATCCAGGGAAAGATATCCTGACATTAAAGAAAGTCCAAGATAATAACAAGGATAATGGTACTAGGTTATGATGAATGATTAGTTAATTCAAATAAAATTCACTTAAAGAGATTGGAGTTCCATTCTTGTTTTTAAGATAAGGAAGCTGATGAAAAGAAATGGATCTCAAACTACAAGAAGAAGATTTCTATGAAATATAGGATTGTGAGAATATGGACCACTCCAATGAGAAGATTGTGGATGCAGGTAGAAGACCTTTGTAAGTCTGCTGTTAGTAAAGAACTCTAGCCAGTTGGATGAACTGAACAGAAATCTCAACTGCCTAACAAAGGCAAAACATTAATTGCTTTTAATTTCAATTAGTTGTCTTAATTAGCAACTAATATTATTCACACTTTTGAATTTAATTGTTGCATATTAGACAGGCACATGAAATGGCAGGGAAAGGAGGGATATAGATCATGTGCAAGCAGATGGGATTAGTTTGGACTGGCACAGATATTGTGGGCTGAAGGGCCTGTCCTTATTCTGTACTGTTCTGTGTTCTATGCTCTAATGCATGGTTTTGTTTCCATGGGATACTTGAAGATGTTTCGAAATAAGGAACCAAATGACTGACAGCTTATTAAGGCCCTCATGTAAATAGACAACCAAAGTTTTCTTAAGAGCACAAATTTCTTTTACAGAATCATCACAAAGAAATCAAGTTAAATAAGGCAAACTTAAAAACGGACCGGCATTCAAAAGAAGAAAAAAAATTGCCTTAAATTTTTAATTAACATACTGAGGATCTTTTAGAAAACATGAAGTGGAAAACTAAACTAGAAGAACCTTAGCATTTTAGGTAGGGTAATAACAGAGCTAAAGTGTGCATACTATTTCAGCTATTTGAACAAAGGATAGCCAACTGACATTCAACTATGATATGATTAATGAGGCTTTTCAAAAGTATCAATCAGAGTCTGACATTTGCAAAAATTCAAGATCAGCTTTCTTGATTCAACTGATGTCCTACGGGCAATTTAAATGGATCCAAAGCCTTTAATTCTTCAATTAGATTTGAAATAAGTGCAGCCGTACGGATAGAGAGGGAAAGCCCAAGGACTGAGAGATTTATCATTGAATTTTATTAAAAATTTCTAACTGAAGCTAGCTAAGTCATTAAAGGAAATGTATGATGACTTCCAAACAGATTCATTCTCAACTACAGATGTGTATATGTTTTTGGCATCTATGAAAAGAAGATTCTTGAAATTGGCCTTGCAGATGAATTTAATTATTGAATCTGAAGGTTTGATGGAAGTATTTTCAAAACAGCTGGATAACATCCTCTTCCTAAACAGATCTGTCTCAATTTAACTGGCTTTATCCATAATAGACAGATGTTGCACATATGTAGTTTTTAACGTTTATGTATCGCAGCTTTGGCCATCTCCAAGTTGCTAAAAATGTGCTGACGAATAGGATTTGCTGTTTACAGTATTGACAAATTTAGATTAGGAGACAATATACTATGGTTCAAGTATTAACTAAACCAATGAATTCAGGGAGTCATATTGTAAGGACTAGAAGACAAATGTACTCCATCTCTTCACATTGATGGAACAACTAATAGATAAAAGGTAGGTAATTATCATAACATTTCATTTGATACTGGCAATATTTTGCTTTTCAGTATTAATTTACAGTATACTATTATCAATCATGCAATCTATTAGTAGAGTACCATTTCTGGATTTGAGCAGCCTGAGCTATCAATTTATACATTTTTTGGGCAGATTGTATTTCTGTTTTATTTATTAAAATCACACTTCATAACAGCATAAATAGTAACATTCTACATCAATGCTGGTGTCAGTATATAAAATCTCGAACATTATAAATACTTGCAGAAAATTGTTAATAAATATTTACTCATTGTGTGAAACTGTGAAAGGAATGCCATCTAAAGGTAAGATTGCTTGAAAAAAGATGAATTGTAAGTGTTCATTTGGCACCCTTGCAGCACACCTTCAGGTGAAGTTTAGTCACTGCTTGTTCGGTTATTAACTGGGCGTGCTCAGTATTAAAGTATGTGCTGACAATTTTCTACCTGATACAGTCTGAATACTGAACTTATCTGGCCCAATGGAGAAATCCCAAAACATAATTCATGTACCTACATGTCATTAATTACATTGGATCTGTTCAAAGCTGTATTTGTACTAATATTAATTATATGCAGAATCTGTTTTCTCAGTTTTGAGATTCGTACCAGATGTTGTTTCAAAACAAAAAAAAATCTCAAACACTTGTATTTATAAAGTGCTTCATCACATCCAATGTGTTCCTCCTTCTATAGTGCAGAAGTTATTTGACCCGGATTAATGCACGTATCTTAACATAAATAAGCCTTATGGTGGTGAATAAGCTTCTCTGATGCACATGGCATGATTAATCGAAATTTGCTTCTCCTTTTGCTTCTCAAACCTAACCACACAAAACAACAGAGATTAATTTCAATACAGGACATTGGGAAATCCTCCTTTAATCAATGAAATTAAAAATAATTAATTCAGTACTGACCACTTGCTTTCCGCAGTAGATTCATCCATGTCCCCAGCTGCATGGAATAATTATATTCTGCAGAAAACTTGATTAGGATTGTCTATCCTCATGATTGTCTATCCTCATAACATTTATTCCAGTTCTTTCCCTCTCCTAAAAGAAGTTAATCAACATAATATTAACTCCTATTGTTGTGTGTCTAATCCACAGATCCATTGCGTGTGAAGGTAAAAAAAAAATCTTCTAATCTCTAGTCTCATTAATGGTGAATTAATTTTCAACATATAATGGGCCATTTTCCAATATGTTGTTCCCTGTGGATGCCTAACTCTATTCTACACCCCTCAGCCAAGTCCTTTCCATCCCTCTCATCCAACACATATATGACTAATTTTTGTTTGCACTCCACACAATTTTTTTTTGTTTAATTTGTGGTTGGAAAACCCCATAACTAAGCTTCTGTTTTATGCCTCTGGTGTGAGATACAACCTGCTGGGTGTGAAAAATTGGAAAATTTTGCATTTATTCTCGTCATCATAGTTATAAATGGATATGATCCAGGCCTTTATAATCATCAAATATCTCATTCCTGACTAAAAATAACTAACAGATATTTTAACATCTGGCATTTTAACATTGTCTGATTCAATGCAATTGATTTATTAGCAGAAATTAAAAAAAAACTGCCAGCTAGCCATAGTGTCCCCAATATAATGCTAATTAGGATATCAAGACCTTGGCAAAGATGCAGACCAGATTTATAGTTTTGAATGGAGACTAGGAAAGCTGGGATTGTTTTCCTTGGAGAGGAGAAGTTTACAAGGAAATTAATAGAGATTAAAACTTTGAAGGGGTTTGGTACAAAGTATATCCAATGACAGGAAGCTGGGTAAGCAGAGGATACAGATTTAAAACAGTTGGAAAATAAGGCCAAGGGGCAATGAGAAGATTTTTAGCTTTTATGCAATGTGCTGTTATAATCTGGAATACACTGCCTTAAAGATATCGGAAGCATATTCAAATGTAGCTCATAAAAGGAAATTAGATACATACTTCAAAATGTGGGGTGACCTTACAGAAGTGTTTAAAAGAGGTATAGATAAGGCAGATGGTAACAGTCTTTTACCTAGGGTAGGGGACTCCAAAACTAGGGGGCCATTAGTTTAGAGTGTGAGGGGAAAGATTTTAAAAAGGAAGTAGGGGCAACTTTTTCATGCAGAGGGTGGTGAGGATATGGAATGAGCTGCCAGAGGAAGTGGTTGAGGCAGGTACAATAGTATAATTTAAGAAGCACTTAGATAGGTATATGTAGGGGCGGGGCTTGGAGGGATATGGGTCGAACGTAGGAAATTGGGACTAGCTGGGTGGGCACCGTGGTCAGCATGGACTGGTTGGGTCAAGGGGCCTGTATCCGTGCTGTATTGCTCTATGACTCTCTCCATAGCTCTAAGAGAAATGTGTGGCAATGGGGAAGGATCAGGACAGTAGGACTAATTAGATAGATCTTTAAAACAGATGGCACAGCCAAATTGGACAAAAGTGAATAAAATAAGGCTAGCTGTGCCATCTTGAGATTCTTATCACCTCATTATCCCTGGTTGAAGAATTATATTTGGTGCCACTCTTGTTAATAGAGTCATAAAGCCATAGAGTTATACAGCATGGAAACAAGCCCTTTGGCCCAACTCATACTTGCTGACCAAGTTACATTCCTGAGTTAGTCACATTTACCTGCATTTGGCCCATATCCCTCTAAACCTTTAATATCCATGTACTTGTCCAAATGTCTTTTAAATGTAGTAATTGTATCCACCTCTACATCTCCCTCTGGCAACTTGTTCCATATACCCACCACCCTCTGTGTGAAAAAAGTTGTCCCTCAGGTCCCCTTTAAATCTTTTCCCTCTCTCCTCAAATCTATGCTCTACGCTGGGAAAAAGGCTGACTATTTATCTCGTTTATTCCCCTCAGAATTTTAAATACCTCTATATGGTCACCCCTCAACCTCCTTTGCTTCAGTGAAAAAAAGCCTAGTCTCTCCTTATAACTCAAGCCCTCCATTCCCAGTAATATCCTGGTGAATTGTTTCTGTACCCTTTCCAGCTTAATGACATCCTTACTATAGCTAGGCGACCGAATTGCACACAATTATCCAAGTGTGATCTCCCCAGCAACTTGTATAGTTGTACAAAGATGTCCCAGCTCTTGTACTCAATGCCCTGACTAATGAAGACAAACATGCCATTCTTCACCATCCTGTCTACCCCTTTATTGTCACTTTTAGGGAACTATGTACTTGTACCCCCAGATCTTTCTGTCCCAGAACAATATCCAGGGCCCTGCCATTACTGAGAAAGTCCCACCTTGGCTTAACTTACCAAAATGTAACACTTTGCCTTCGTGGGAGTTAACTTCCATTTGCCATTTCTTGGCCCATTTTCCCCGTTGATCTAAATCCTGTTTCAATCCTAGATAACCTTCTTCACTGTTTACTATACCACTAATTTTGGTGTCAACTGCAAACTTACTAATCAAACCAAATATATTCTCATTAAAATTGTTAATATAGATGACGAAGAACAGTGGACCCAGCACCGATCCCTGCAGCACACCACTGGTCACAGGCCTCTAATGTGAAAAATAACTCTGCACTGCCACACTCTGACTCCTTCCACCAAGCCAATTTTGTATCTAATTGACTATTTAATTGGGAGAGATTATAATGGATGATAAAGAGATGGCAGAGGAACTAAATGAGTATTTTGCATCGGTCTTTGCTGTGGAGGACATCAGCAATATACTGGATAGTCAGGGGTCTTAAGGAATGGAACTGAGTTCAGTTAAGATTACTAGAGAGAAGGTGCTAGGAAAGCTAAATGGACTAAAGACTGATAAGTCTCCCGGACCGGATGAGGTGCATCCCCGGGTTCTGAAGGAGGTGGCTTTAGAGATAGCGGAGGCATTGGTGATGATTTTCCAGGAATTGATAGACTCCGGCATGGTTCCGGAGGACTGGAGGGTTGCAAATGTAGTTCCGTTGTATAAGAAAGGAGGGAGGCAGCATAAAGGAAATTACAGACCTATTAGTCTGACGTCGGTGGTGGGAAAGTTATTAGAATCGATCCTCAAGGAAGAGATTATGGAATACCTAGAAGTGCAAGGCAAGATAGGTCCAAGCCAACATGGTTTCATGAAGGGAAGATCCTGCCTGGCCAACCTATTGGAGTTTTTTGAAGAAATCTCAGATAGGGTGGATAAGGGAGAGGCGGTAGATGTTGTGTATTTAGACTTTCAAAAGGCCTTCGACAAGGTGCCGCACAAGAGACTGATTAATAAGATGAGAGATCATAGAATTACAGGTAGGATAACAGAATGGGTGGAGCATTGGCTGGTTGGCAGAAAGCAAAGGGTGGGAATAAAAGGATCCTGTTCTGGTTGGCTACCGGTTACTAGTGGTGTTCCTCAGGGGTCAGTGTTGGGGCTGCTTCTTTTTACCCTGTACATCAACGATTTGGATGATGGATTAAATGGTTTGGTGGCTAAGTTTGCAGATGACACCAAGATAGGTGGATGAGTAGAGAGTATTGAGGAGACAGGTAGGTTGCAGAGAGACCTAAATAGTTTAGGAGAATGGGCAAGGAAATGGCAGATGAAATTCAATGTTGAGAAATGTGCAGTTGTACACTTTGGAAACAGAAATAAATGGGCAGATTATTATCTAGAAGGAGAGAAAATTCAAAGTACAGAAGTACAAAGGGACTTGGGGGTATTCGTGCAGGATAGTCTAAAGGTTAACCACCAGGTCGGATCGGTGGTAAAGAAAGCAAATGCTATGTTGGCATTCATTTCGAGAGGTATAGTGTATAAAAGTAAGGAAGTGTTGATGAGGCTCTACGGGGCACTAGTGAGGTCTCATTTGGAATACTGTGTACAGTTTTGGGCCCCATACCTTAGGAAGGATGCACTGATGTTGGAAAGGGTTCAGAGGAGATTTACGAAGATGATTCCCAGAATGAAAGGGTTTACATATGATGAGCGTTTGTTGGTTCTTGGACTGTACTCACTGGAGTACAGAAGAATGAGAAGGGACCTCATAGAAACATTTAAAATGTTGAAAGGACTGGATAGAGTAGATGTGGCCAAGCTGTTTTCCTTGGTGGGTGAGTCCAGGACCAGAAGGCACAATCTTAGAATTAGAGGGTACAGGTTTAAAGCAGAGATGAGGAGAAATTTCTTTAGCCAGAGGGTAGTGAATTAATGGAATCTTTTGCCACGTACAGCAGTGGAGGCTAGATCATTGGAGGTGTTTAAAGAGGAGATAAGTAGATAGCTAATTAGTCAAGGTATCAAGGGATATGGGGATAAGGCTGGAAATTGGTGTTAGAAAAGTTTTTTTTGCTCATGGAGCAGACATTCCCCCCCCCCCATTTCTCATTTCTTTTTTTAATTTTCCCCTTTCCTTGGAGCAGACTCGATGGGCTGAATGGCTTACTTCTGCTCCCTTGTCTTGTGATCTTGTGATCTTGTGACTAGATCCCATGTGATCTAACCTCGTAGACCAGCTTACCATGCAGGACCTTGTCAAAGGCCTTGCTAAGGTCCATGTAAACAACATCTATCACTTTGCCCTGTCAATCCTCTTTGTCACCTCTTCAAAAAACTTTATTAAGTTCATGAGAGATATCAAAGAACGTCTGGCACACATTGAAGATGTATTAACTAAATGAAGAATTTTCTTCCAAGTCTCTGTAGGTATAGATGTCTGGAGTTCACTTTCCCACTGGACAAAATCAAGAATGAATGGGAAAACGAACTCCAGACATCTTTACCTACAGAGACTTGGAAGAAAATTCTTCATTTAGTTAATACATCTTCAATGTGTGCCAGACGCTCTTTGATACAGTTTAAGGTAGTTCACAGGACCCATATGTCAAAAGATAAGCTAGCTCGTTTTTATCAACATATAAATCCTATATGTGACAGATGTAAATTGAATGTGGCTTCTTTGACACATATGTTTTGGTCCTGTCCTCTTTTGGAAAAATATTGGAAAGATATTTTTAACATTATTTCAAATGTATTAAAGATTGATTTACAACCTCATCCTATCACTGCAATTTTTGGTTTACCAAGCATAGGGTCTGGCCATCTAACTGTCTCCGCTAACTGTATGATTGTCTTTGTTACATTAATGGCCAAATGATCCATTTTGCTTAAATGGAAGGATCCAATACCCCCTACTACTTTTCAATGGTTCTCTCAAACTATGTCATGTTTAAACTTGGAAAAAATTAGGAGTGGTACTGTTGATTCTTCGCTTAAATTTGAAGATATTTGGAGTCTATTTATTCAATATTTTCACATGATATAGATCCCCTTTCAATAACTTTCCAACTTAGAGGAACAGAGTTGACGACGTAATATTGCTGTTTCTACTGAGAATTTTTAGTCCAATTATTTTTTCTGTTTTTTTAAAAAAAAATTTTCTTTAGCTTAGTTTGGTTTGATATATTGTTTATAACTTTTCTTATTGTTTTGGGTTTTTTTTCTTTCTTTTATATTTTATAATAAATCTTTTTCTTTTATATTATATTCATTCACTAACAGATCATTGGATCTATAATTTTTTTTATACTTTATTGTTTTTTATGATTATCCATGTCATGATTTCTTTGTATTACATGTATAAACATTGATATATTAATCTGTATTAATTTGAAAACTAATAAAAAGATTGAAAAAGAAGTTCATGGGAGATAATTTTCCATGTAAAAGGCCATGCTGACTTGTCCTTGCCTTTCCAAATGTTAGTAGATTCTGTCGCTTGGAATCCCCTCCAGTAACTTTCCCACCATTGATGTTAGGCTCACCAGCCTGTAGTTCCCTGGCTTGTCCTTCTTATTGCTCTTCTTAAATAAAGGTACAACATTAACCACCCTGCAGTCTTCCAGTAACTTACCTGTGGCTAACGATGAAACAAATATCTCTGCTAGAATGCCAGCAATTTCTTCCCTACCTTCCCATAAAGTCCTAGAATACACTTTGTCAGGCCCCAGGGATTTATCCACCTTCATGTGCTTTGAGATAATCAGTACCTCCTCTTTTTCCATATAGATACATTTCATGACATCTCTATTCTCTTCCATGAATTCACTAGCTTACCTGATGCTCTCTCCATGGTAGATACAGGTATTTATTTAAAACCTCAACCATCTCCCATGGCTTCACACATCAATGATTTAAGGGGCCCTATTCTCTCCCTAGTTACCCTTTTGCTACTGACCTACTTATAGAATCTCTTTGGATTCTCTTTTACCTTACCTGCCAAAACTCTCCCATGTCATTTTTTTACTCTCCTGATTTCCCTATAAAGTGTGCTCCTACATTCCTTGTACTGCTCAAGGGATTCGCTTGATCCCACCTGCCTATACCTGACCAGAACCTCAATATCTCTCATGAACCAATGTTCCCTAATTCTGCCAGCCTTGCCCTTCTCTCTAACAGAAATATGCTGCCTTTGAACTCTCCCTATCTCACTTTTAAAACCTCCCATTGCCAGTCATACCTTTAACTGCAAACAGACCTCCCAATCAACCTTTGCAAGTTCCTATCTAATGCCAGGAAAGTTAGCCTTGCCCCTATTTAGGACCAGCCCAATCCTTTTCAATGACTATTTTAAAACTATTCAAATTATAGTCACTGGTTCCAAAGTTCTTCCCCACTGATACTTCTGTCACTTGCCCTGTCTCATTTTCCAATAGGAGGTCAGTGTTGCCACCTCTCTAGTAGAGCCATCTACATATTGCTTGAGAAAACTTTCCTGGACACACTTAACAAATTCCAGTCCACCCAAGCCCTTAGGACTATGGCAGTCCCAGTCAATATAAGGGAAGGTAAGATGACCTTCTGTTAAGGTCTGAAAAAGCAATGGCTTGCCAACTATTTCTCTTGTGCTGTAAGATGCAATGATTTCATAAACAGATAGCAAGTCACTGCAAATTTACTGCAGCAATTCAAGAAGATGGTTCACTGGCTCCTTTTCAACAGCATTTGGGGAGCAGGAAGGGTGGGGGTGGGGGAAGGCATTAGATGCCAGACAAGCTAGCAATACCCAAATTTCTAACATTAATAAAAGCAACATAACTGATATAAAAATGAATGATTGTTAATGTGGATGTGGGTTTTGCACTAGCTTGCATAGATTGAAAGGGACTATTACTGTATTGAATAAAGTAATCACCTGTCTCAGGCAGTAGGTCCTATTGGGTCAACCAGTGATCCTTAACAGAGAAACTGAGGCTTATTCAGAAAACGTCCGAAGAAACTTTCTTTTTAATCTTATGGTCCTTCTGGGACTACAAAACCTTCAGCCTATTTTCAAGATGTTCAATCCTCTCTCTCTTTCTCCAGCTGATCACCCCTACATCTACAATTGACCTCCAGCCAGATCCAAGAGAGAGCTTGACAATTTCCTGCTTTCCTCAATTTGCATACATTTCAACATGTCCAAAGCTAAACCTGGTAGTCTGGTCCCCATAACCTTCATGAGAAAAAAACTTTAAAGCAAACATTGTAAAGTGGTTTCCCTAAGTCTTCTTCCTCAGGATTTTAACTTTGTTCCCATATTCAGCTCATCACCTGGCAACCATTATTTCCGGGCAGGAAGAGAGTTGTGAAGCAGACCTTGACTTTCCGCCAGAGTGTAAAATGGGTGGTAGCGATTCATTAGTCATTTTTACATCTCTCTTGATTTATATTTACATTGACCTTAAAGAAAATACACATCAGGAGTGAGGTAAGACAACTATTTTATCCAATAACACCAAGCCAATTTCCATCCCAGAAACACTACAAAATTGATTTCCCATCAAAATAACACAAAAAGACCTTTGATATTCATATCAGCTGATTTTTCAACACTGGAAATGCACACTATGTTTGAAGTTGGTGATAAAAATCTCTGATTAACATTTTTCTCTCTTATAATCTGTATAGAAAATATTTACGGGGCACTACAGAGGTGAGAACATGCCTTATAAACTGTACCAAGTTATAACTTGGTTAAAGTATGGCTTACGGGGCAGACGGTGACAATACTTGATAATTTTAGAAACTGGTGCCTCACTTTTTAGATCTGCCAGGTAAAACTGCACTATACTTTTCCTTTATTTTACCAACAATATACTGTATATTGATCAATAATCAAAAACTTCTGAGAAAATGTAAATTGAAATTAATACTACCTGATATTATCAATATGCCTGTGTTTTTTTCAAATTGGAACTAAGTTGGTGTAAAAATTACTGATGCTGAAAATAGCCTCATTAATTCCTTAAGACCCTGCACAACATATGCTTTACTGATCTCAACACATGTCATGAATTCCTGACCCAAGATGACTGGATATGAAATTTGTACAATTTTCAGCATGAAGACTGACATGAAGAATTCACTTAGTTGCTCTGCCACTTCCTGATCCTCTGTAACACTTTCCCCTAATTTATACTCTGAGTGCTCTTTAAGGTTCCATTTTCTTCTTGCACGACTAAACATTTATTTCAATCTGTCTTTCAGTTATCTGAATTACACCTTTCAATTAACCTTCCCTCTCTTTGTACTCATTTTGGTAATCTCCTTTGCTTTTCTAGCACACCTAAAATGAATTGGATTATATATTGAATATTACAACTATCTACAGGCTGTTAATGTATTTTGGGAGAACTATGATCTGCTTCAGTACTGCCATTTCATTTGTATATTAATCCAGGCAAATCCCTCTGTAACATTTTTTCTAATCCTCCTTGTAGCACATAAATTGCACTGTTGAAAGACATCAAGGTACATGTTAAAGCCTATATTTCATCTTCAGTTAAATAAACTCACATTTCTCAAATTGTTTTACATTTTAGAGAAGAGTTTCAAGTTTTGACAAATTTCTGGCAAATAGCTTCGAATAAGATATATTCAGTCTGTTAAAGAAATTCTTCAGCAGTTTGGCAGGTGTAGTGTTGTAGCTGTGGTGTGAGACTGACTCCGTACCACCACAGATACATTGAATAAAACTCAGTGGAGACTTCTTACCGTAGGACTTACTGTCCTTGGTTATGTACATGGATCTGGTGAAATATTTTTGAGCACTACACTGAATGAAAATATACAGGCCACCACACAGGTATGTGTGGCCATTCCCAGTGGGGTACAGTCCTGTCGTGGGGCTCCCTCAGCAGAGATGATGTTAAAAGCAATCTGCTTTATTTCCCTCTCAGAATCTGCTGAGTTGGAAGCAGGGGTGGAGGAGTGGTGGGGTGACAAGAAGGACCAGCATCCATCTTCCAGTTAGCTGCTTGAGTTTCCAGGTGCCTGGGGAAAACACGTGCTTTGGAAGCATGCAATGTGGCATGTGCCACCTGTTTCCTGCTAGTGAGATACTTTCCCTTTCACCCTAGAACCATGAGGTGGGGGGGGGGGGGTTGGTCAGTGACGAAGAGAACTAATGGTTCAGCACAATTACCATGATTCAAAACTTTGGAATTTTGTATCCTGCTGGTATATACAGCTATGATACAATACTGGTTAAAATGTAACAAACTAGTAAACCCAGTTTATTTTGCGGCAATTATGATTTTCAAAAATTCTGGGGGGTTACCAGTGATCAGAAATTCAGCTGGACCAGGCACAATTATTGTGACTACAAGAACAGGTCAGAAGCTAGCTGTCCTGGGTATCCCACGACAAGTAACCATTGGTAATATTTACTGAAGGCACTTCCTTAAAAAGTCAACATCTATCTTCAAAGATCCCCACCATCCAGGCCATGCCATCTTTTCACAGCTACTATCGGGCAGGAGATACAGAATCCTGAAGTCCCACACCACCAGTTTCAAGAACAGCTACTTCTCTTCAACCATTTGGTTCTTGAACCAACTGGCAAAACCCTAATCACTACAGTTTAGCAACACTATGATCACTTTGATCACATTGCACTAAAATGGACTTTGTTTCTTTTTCACTCTAATTGTGTTCTTTCTTGTAAAAATTGTGTACAATTTATGTTTATGTTTTTCTTGTGAATGCTGCTTATATGATGCTCTGTGCCTGGGATGCTGCTGCAAGTAAGTTTTTCATTGTACCTGTGCATATATGTACTTGTGCATAAACTTGACTTGATTTGAGTTCCTGACACCTCTGCTTGCATAAGTGAGTGCAGCTTTAACAAAATACAAGAAGTTTAAGAAGTTCAACATCCTCCAGAACAAAGATGCCTGCTGGATTTGTACCCCATCCACTACTCTAAATATTAATTCCTTCTACCTTTGATGCAATGTAGCTGCAGTGTGTTCTAACCACACAATATACTGGAGTTACTCACAAAGGCTACTCCGACAGCACCTCCCAAATCCAGAATTTAACCATCAAGAAGGAAAAGAGAATTGGGGGCAGAGGATACATCACCAACCTACATGTTCATCTCCAAGTTATGCATCAAGCTTGGAGAGATATTGCCTTCGTCTTCACTGGGTTTTGCTTCTGGTGATCCCTCCCAAACAACACTGTGGGAATACCTTCACTAGAAGGACTGCAGTAGTTCAAGAGATATTTCACTGCAGAAGGCATGGAAGGTGTATCATTCATTATCTCATAGCATGGTAGAACTCATTATCTCACACTGGCACTATGCCAGTCCCCTTGTTACTTTCTGTCAGCCTTCCTAAACTTACATTGCTCATGGTATGATAGCATATGATAGCTCGTCCCAAGGACTGTCAGGCTATGTGTAGCTTTCTCCACTGACCTTTTAATGTGCTTTTGTAGCCAAGGCAATAACGTGCTTGGTCCAGGTATGTTTCTGAGCAAAATTAATCCTAAGGGCAGCCTGAACTAGCACCTCATATTCTGCCTTGGTAGTCTCCAACCTGACAGCATGAACACTGAGTTCTCTAACTTTGGTAACCACTCCTCTCTGTCCCTATTTTCCCCCTTATCCCACTGGCCCCCATCACTCCATCTCTTTCCCCTCCCCCACGCTCTCGATCTGCCCATCACCTACACATTCCTCCCTCTGGTTCCCCTCCTCACCTCCTTCCCTTTATTCCATTGTCCACTGTCCTCTCCTATCAAACTCCATCTTCTTCAGCCCTTTGACACTTCCATCTATCACCTCCCAGCTTGCTGCATCATTCCCACTCTCCTCCCTCCCTCCCTCACCTGCCTATCAGCCCCCTCACGTGGATCCACCTATCACCTGCCAGCTCTTGCTCCACTCCTTCCCCTGACCTTTTTATACTGGCTATTTCTTTCCAGTCCAGGCTTCATCATCAAAGTCAAAGTCAAGGTCAAGTTTATTGTCATATGCACAAGTACATGTATGCACAGGTGCAATGAAAAACTCACTTGCAGCAGCATCACAGGCACAGAGCATCATATAAGCAGCATTCACAAGAAAAAATAAATTAAACATAAATTATACACAATTTTTACAAGAAAGAACACAGAACAAAAAAAACCCCGCAATGTCCATTTTGGTGTAAAGTGATCGAAGTGGTCATTGGGTTGTGTCAGTTGGTTCAAGAACCGAATGTTTGAAGGGAAGTAGCTGTTCTTGAAACTAGTGGTGTAGGGCCTCAGGGTTCTGTATCTCCTCCCCAATGGTAGCTGCAAGAAGATGGCATGGCCTGGATGGGGGGGATCTTTGATGATGGATTTTGCCTTCTTGAGGCAGCACATCCTGTAGATACTACAGATGGTGGGGAGGAATGTGTCTATGATCTTATTGGGCTGATAGTTAAGGAGTTCTTCATTACCTAAGCTCTGGTGCTTCCATTCAGGTTGCTCACAGGAAGTGTAAGTCAATTGCTCCGTCCCTTACATCACAATCAGAGAGAGCTTTTTGACATTGTCTCCTTCCTTGCTTCTCCGCCTTTTTGTCCTCTAACTCCTCTTGTTCCACAACTAAGGGCAAAATCAATATCTGTTTGAAGGTCAAGTTGTGGAAGACCCAGTAAGCTACGTCATAGCAAGAGATCCATTCCTTGCTTGCACTGGAGTGTGCCCCTGGAGTGGTCAAGCCATTTAATAAGCTCAGCACCCCAATGGATATCTCCTCTGTACTTTGGATGGCTGCATGCCTGATTATAAGAGTGTTCTAGGTACGTTCATACAGCTCTGCCTGGTATGAGGAACAATACTTAAAGCAATACTTCCACAAAAGCTATCCATTGATTTAACGTAGTGGCTGGAATACAGAGGGCACAACTCACCACAAAAGATGTTTTGCTTGGTGTTTTGCATTCACTACAAGAACCTTAAGTTGTGGGTGCATTGTTAGGAAGTTCTGATATTTATTGCTCACTACATGTGGTGACCATTATCCTACTTCCTTAAAAAAGTCAGTTATTCAAAAGGTTATAATATTTGATTTAGTTGTTGACTGGAGATCTCAAATTATCTCATCATGGTCCTTGCACCTTATTTGTCTAGCTGCACTGTACTTTCTCTGTAACTGTAACACTATATTCTGCATTCTGCTTTTGCTTTTCCCTTTGTACTACCTTGATGTACTTATATTTGGAATGATCTGTCAAGATGACTGGCAAAATAAAGTTTTTCAATGTATCTCAGTTCATATGACAATAATACCGTACCGCAGGCATGGTAGTGTAGCGGTTAGCGTAATGCTATTACAGCGCCAGTGACCCGGGTTCAATTCTGGCCACTGTCTGTAAGGAATTTGTACGTTCTCCCTGTGTCTGCGTGGGTTTCCTCCGGGTGCTCCAGTTTCCTCCCACATTCCAAAGACGTACGGGTTAGAATGTTGTAGGCATGCTATGTTGGCGCCGGAAGTATGGCGACACTTGCGGGCTGCCCCCAGAACACTCTACGCAAAAGATTTATTTCACTGTGTGTTTCGATGTACATGTGACTAATAAAGATATCTTATCTTATAATAAACCAATTACCAAGTACCAATTACCAAACTGACGTGGGTGCAATCTATTGTCGTTTACATCATCGAGAAGCTTACACTGTCAGTAACATGATTAGTGATTAATATGATTCTGAAGTTTTGCAGGTCTAACTTAATTCTAATCTCAATGGACTGGCTATGCCAGAAGAACTAAATTATGTCAACCTTTCTGGTTCTGTGCCATGGGATGCCACTGTTCATGCCTGACATTCCCACATAGGAAGGCAGTGGAAAAGGTTAAGGAAGCAGGCTCATTCTTACCATCTGGAATGATGTAGGGCATCAGCTCTATGGTGTCATTATAAAGCAAATCATTTCAAACATATCTTGCAATCCAGCCACAAGTATGATACTTCAGTTAAGCATCAAGCTATATATTGACACCATGGTAGCTGACATACTGGATTTCATAAGTGTTCTTACTCCCTCCTATCGATGCCTTGTTGCTGCAGAAATAACACAGATTATCATTTCCTAGTGGTTTTCTGCAGCTTGCAACAATTTTCTGCACTATATTACAGTTGCAGATGTGTATAATGGAATCCTCAATCATCTCAGTCTCATGAACATATAGAACACAGAACTGTAAAATCATGGAATCTTCATGATGCAGAAGGAGGCGATTCATCCCATTGAGTCCATGCTGGCTCTGTGTGGAGCAACCAGTCCCACCTTCTTTCCCTGCAAATTATTTTCCTTCAGTGCCAATTCAATTCCCTTTTAAAGGCACCTGTTTGACTCGGTTTCCCACATCTTACAGGCAGTGAGTTCCAGAGTTCTAACCATTCTGAGTAAGAGGTGCTTCCTCACATTACTCCTCCATCTTTTGCTCATAACTTTGATATGTGTTCCTTGGTCCTCCAATTATCTGATAATAGGGACAGCTTCTCTCTTTTTCCTCTATCTAAACCTATCAATAACTTTAACATCACTAACAATTTTCTTTGCTCCAGTGAGAATAACTCCAGTTTCTCAAGCCTAATCTTGTGGCTGAAATCCCTCATCCCTGGAAGCATTGTGGTAAATTGCTTCTGTAGCTTATTAGGACCTTTAAATCTTTTTTTTTGCTTTCAATTAACCATACATGTGAAACTTGGTCAGTCAATGCTGAAAGAAAAAGAAGTTGGAAGATCATGAAGGCAGAGGATTACTTGATTGCATGTACACAACCACCATCTCAGCTATTGATACTGACACGTGTGCTTAATTTAGAGGATAACACTGAAGTGGGATATGCACATGGTGATATATCAAGCAAGAGTGATCTGCACCCATGTCAGAGAGCCAGGATAGCACAAGTACCAGTGGAGAATGAAGTCAGACATATGTTCTGCTGCAGAGTACTGAGAAAAAGGCTGTAAGGCATATAGAGTAAAAAGCCTGATGCATTGGGAAGTCTGCCAGAAAATCTTGATGTAATGATGAGCAGCATGAAGGAATTCAGCAGAACTTTGGCACAGGACTTTACACGGTGAGTGAAACCTATCCTTTCCAGTACAGAAGTGGCCAGTTCATTTTGCTGCCATGAAGCTGCACCTCATGTACTATATTACAGCTTCGGCAACATAATCAGTGTCTGAGTATTACTGTGAGAGCTAAAACTTCTGCCATGCAAATGTGGCTTAACTAAAGTTTTTTACAACTGCAACATAACTTCTGATTTTTATACTCAATGCCCCAACCAATGAAGGCAAGCAGGTCATACCACCCTGTTCACTTGTGTTGTCACTTTCAAAGTCAAAGTCAGATTTGAGTTTATTGTCATATGATGATAGATGTTGCCTTCTTGAGGCAGTGCCTCATGTAGATACTACTGGTGGACTTGCATGCCAAGAGCCCTCTGTACATCAATGTTCTTAAGGGGCCTGCCACTTACTGTATACTTTCCTCTTTCATTTGACGTCCCAAAATGAAATGCCTCTCACCTATCCACATGAAACTCCATCTGCCATTTCTCAGCTCAAATTTTTAACTGACCTATGTCCTGCTATATCATTTGACAACCTTTCTCATTATCCACAAGTCCACCAATGTTTGTGTCGTCTGGAAACTTACTGATTAAACCAGATTTAATCAGGCTTGCTCATAGGTTTATAGGTTGATAGGTTTGTTTATAAATACCATCCCTGATTTTGAATCTATCAAATCTACTCCTTACCTTCTCTGCACCAAAGAGAACAATCCCATTCCTCTTGTCTCTCCATCTACATCTCTCGTTCTGAGTACCATCCTATTAAAACCCGTTTTGATTCCTCCCTGTCTTGACACCCATCTTTACTGGTTTTGTACTATACCAGACTTCTGATTGTACATCTGAAACATAAGCGATTGATACCACAGGCCAATCCATTTTGATGAATAGTTTTCTCTTCTCTTGAAGGCTTGTCCCACTTAAAATTGAAATCACAGTGTGTGACTCTTATTTTGCCACATTGAGCCTATTCTTGTGAAATTAAACAATAATCTTGGAAATTAACATTCAGCAGAATGTAATCATAATTCTACCTACTATATGTACTGATTTGGAAATATTCAAGTAATAAAATATTATAGATGATTATAATACTTAAGAACAAATCAGGAATTGTTTGGTTTGAAGTGCAGTGTTCTTTAACTATATAAACTCTATTGAAGTTGCAATTCAGTACACAAAAATTAATGAAAAAATGTATTTAATTCCAAATTTTGGAAGAAAGAAAAAGAGACAGCTGATAAGTGAGATGGTAAAATATTTAAGGACCTACAGGAACAAAGGCACACTGGGGGCTCATGTACACAAATCCCTGAAGGTGCTAGGGCAGGTTGACGAACATATGTTATCGTAGGGTTTATAAAGAGGAACACTTGGTGCAAAAATGGAAGCTATGCTAACCCTTATAAATCATCAGTCTGTTAATTTCCAGATACTGTGTTATTACCATAATAATATCAAGGATGAATGAATTCAGCTATAGGAAAGGGGCAGAGAGTTGGAAATGTTCTTTTCAGAGCAGAGAAAATTAAGGGGAGATTTCATTGAGGTATTCAAATTTTGAGGGGTTTTGATAGAGTACTTCACTGTTTCAGGCAACTGTTTCACTGGCAAAAGAAATAATAACTGAGAAACAGTTTCTAATAAAAGAGAAACGGTTTCACTGGCAAAAGAGATAATAACCAGAAGACACAGATTTGAGGTAATTGAACCGGAGGGGAGTTTTCTTTTAATATAGTGAGCTGGTATTTTCTGAAATGCTGTGCTGGAAAGGATGATGGAAACAGAGGCAATAGTAACTTTCAAGAGAGAATAGGATAATTAAAAAACAAAAAAGTGGCATTAGTTTGAATGCACTGTCAAAGAGCCAATACAGCAGGATGGGAGGAAAAGTCTGTTGCCTGATTTTGTTCTGTGGTATTACACTCACATCAGTAGTGATGCAAGGTAAAAGATTTTGCATTGATCAATGAAATATAAACATTAGAAATTCTTTAATGACATAGAAGGAGACCATTCAGCCCATCAACTCTACACCAGCTCTCAGGGAAACCCTATCAATCCAATTCCCCCATATATTTTCCTATAACTCATTCTCTCTCATACGATCGAACATAATATTTAAGAATACACCTCTGAATGTATACATATTACATCGATGTCAAATAACTTTAACCATATATTTAGATATATTCCCTTCACTAGTTCCTCGGGATAACAGTAATGTAAAGCATAATCACATAAGTATTGAAATGAAAGCAGAAATTGCTGAGAAAACTCAGCAGGTCAGGCAGCATCTGAGGAGAAACAGAAAATATTCTGTTTCTTTGTCCACAGATATTGCCAGACCTACTGAGTATTTCCAGCATTTCTCTATTTATTTCAGATTTGCAAAATCTGCAGGAATTTGCTTTTGTAAATACTGAAAAATTAAACTATAGTACCTAATATTGTTCCAAGCAAACAAAGAAGATATTCATTTCAAGATCTGCAATCAGTTGGATATAAATCTTTGATAAAATACAAATGTTAACTGACGAGCAAGCAAAGTGACAACTCTCACACGCCCTATTGTTAAAGTAATAGTAAAGCATTAATTTGTATGTCTCATTTCCCTTCATCTTCATGTGGCCTGCATTGTTATTTTGCCTTGTTACTTGAGGGCAGGAATTGTAATATTACTAGTAAGGTTATTAAGAGAACAGGAAAAAAAACAGAAGTCAAATCCCAGTTTAATGCCATTAGATGCGAATATATAAACATTAACTTCAAATAAGATGAGAGACTGTGTTTACAATTGCAGGAACTGTTAAATGTGTTTGCTGGTTTAACACTGAAAAATAATATTAAATCATTTAATCAGCTTAATTTATGCATAAATTAAAATAATTATTCCTTGCTATGACTCATTTTAAGAGTGCTCACCTCTTTGCAAACCTTTTTTATTAACCTATGTTATTCTTTGGACATATTATTGCCATAGCCACTTCAAGAAAATTATAGATATCCATTAAATTCTGTGGCCTTCAGTAGACTGCAAAGGTCTTCTGGTAAAACTGCAGAACTCTATTGTTGATTTAACCTACAGGAATAATGAGAGTGACACATATGGAAAAATAAGTCTTGGATACAATTCATCTGAAATGGGTCCAAACATTTTGACACAAAAATAAACTGCTGTATTTTCCTCTTTTGTTGGTTTACCGTCAGAAGCCTGCTGTTAAGATTGAAATTTTAAACACCATCATCAGGTCTTAGCTAGATTTTTCAATAACATATTAGGGTATCACATCTTAACAACAAACAAAAAAGGAGGCTGGATTTTATCCTTTAGCAAGTCTATTTTCTTCAAGCCTGCACAATGTGTTTGTCTGCAAACACAATCCTTGCAGAGATCAACCAAAATGGTGTCTGCCAAAGATCAAAACAGAGACATAAGAAGAGCCCCTGAAAACTTTATGACCCTGTTGGGTTTGAGGAGAACTTCTATCAACAATATACATTCAATTATAAATATATATTACTACATAAATAATATATATCCCTACCTCTCCTACCCCCTCCCCACCACCACACACTCCAAGTTAATTAAATATTATTTAGCAAAATATGTTGGAGATCTCCTCCGTTTGGTGGGGTGTCTGCCTTCCACTAAAGACCATACATGATTGTCTACTGTCCACTATCCAATTTACACTGTGCTAAATGGCAGATGATCTAGCTTCATACTTGGATATTCTTTCATCAGCAGTTATCTCTGGCACTCAAAAGACAGCTGGGAGCACCTGTGCTTCCATGGTACTCCACATCTTTGCAAATAATAGTATATTCATATACTCTCAAGTCCATCTTTGACCTTGGGGGAAACTAGCTGAGGCACTGCTTTTATTTCATGAAACAGGGAAATCAGAGGTTTGTGATCTGTGTAAATAGTGAAGTGATGTCCATAAATATATTTATGGAACTGCTGCCATCCTAACCTGATAGTTATACCTTCATTATCCAGTTGAGAGTACAGTTTTCATCTGCACTGAGTGTTTTGGACATAAACTCCAACGGCTTTTCAGAACCATCATTCATTTGATGGCACAGTAAAGCAACAATACCCTATGATGATGCATCACAGGATAAGATTAACCGTCTGCCTTTTGAGTAGTGAACTAGTACATTAAGAAACAACAGAAATTTTTTTGAATGCATAAATACTTCTTTCCATCTCCATTTCACATCCTTTTGCAGCAACTGATTGCATGGAGCTAACGGGCCATTGCTTGTTTTGATAAGAATTCATTATAAAAATTCAACAATCCTAGTTATGCCTTTAGTTCAGTCACATTAGTTGGCCAGGTGCATTGACAATGGCTTATATCTTCTCTTGAACTGGGTGTAGACCTTTAGCATCCATGTAGTGTCCTGACTATTTACTCCATTCACCAAGAAAGTTCACTTACTTATCTATAAATGTAGGCTTGCCTTTTCCAATCTGCTCACCACTACTTCCAACTTCTGCAGGTGTTCATCACTTGAGGCTCCCACATTATCCAAGTATTCAGTGACCCTGGAATGCGCTGCAGCAGCCCCTTCATGGTTCTCTGAAAGATAGCAGGTGTAGACAGAACTCCGAAAGGTAGTTGGTGAGATATAAATAAACCTTTGTATGAATTAAAAGCCAAATACATCTGAGATTGCTCCTTTAACACTGTCAATGGATATGCATGATTCATATCCAACATAATGAACTGCTGCCCTCCGGACAAAACTGCAAACAAATCTATTCTAGGAATGGGATACCGTCCGAAGAATGAAACTTAATTAACAGCTTGTAATCTCCAAAAATCCTAATAGATCCGTCATGCTTTAACATTGGCACAGCAGATGCTGTCCTTTCAGAATACTTAACAGAAGCCTGTCACTTTCTGCTGCCAGTTTTGACTTCATTGCTTAGGGCTTGAATAATGGTGGAGCATTGGGATCAACATGAATTTTTGGCTTGGGTGCTCTTCAGCAGGCACAGCTTATTTTTGAAAACCTCTTCATGTCTCCCTAGCACTCCACATAATGTTCCTCTCTTATCCATTTAACATGATGAACGTTCCTGTAATCTGGGGGAATTTCTTTCGGCCAGTCTCTATCCAACAGTTTTGCTCCAGAGCCTGCAACAACTATGAGTGGTAATGATTTGGCCTGTCTTTGGTATTTCACTGTCATGTCAGCAAATCCAAATATACAAAAGCTTTTACTGTACACAAGCACTTCACATGGAAGATGTGTCCCCAGGAACAAGAGGGCTAACTGAATCAGCAATTAAAATTATATATAGTTTTATATATAAAAAGATGTATTACCGACAGTACAGGTCTGCTGGAAACCTGGTATGAACTTTGCACTCTCTGCTGCGCTGGGAATTTGGATGCCAGAAACCTGGTGCAAATCTAGCAATTAGTTGCCCATGGCTTGATGTTGAGAGATTGCCTGTGAGGTCTGGTGTTGGGCAGGTGGGATCGAGCAGTACGATTGCTCAGCATGAGATTTGGGGCCCAGGGTTGCAACCTGGGCAGCACGATGAGTGCAGATCATTGCTGGGGACTGGCAGCATGTGCTCCAGGTGTTGATAGACCACCTGGATCCTGCGGTCACTCTCATCATCTCCTGTTGGATGTGGGGGAAGCTCTCTCTCTCCCTCTCTTTGGCTGTTCAGCTCCTTCAGCCCAGAGATTCCTCTATGATAACAAGCTCATTGGCCAGTGATCACCTTTGAGCTTGTTACCATAGAGACATCTCTGGGCAAGGGACAGGTGCAGTGTTTTTTGGCTATCCAGCTGCATATTCAGTTTTTATCATCATCAGTTAATGCCCAACCCAACATCAAATATGTCATTCACTTTCATGACAAAAATCAGCAGTTCTTATTTTTGTTAATTCAGCCCCCTACCCAATAAACATAGTGAACACTTCCTTTGTATTAGTCTTCACTTGCTTTCTTTATCTGATGAGAATTGTAGAAATTTCAAAAATTCTACATTGCTTCCTTTAATTTCTTACTTTCATTTTGTTTACTCAATATTATGCTTATTCCTAAAAGCTCTGGTGACAGGAGGGGAGGGGTTTCTACACAGGAATCTCCAATATTGTTGGCATCACTGAGACATAGCTGAAGGGTGGACAGGACTGGCAACTCAATATCCTAGGGTACAGAATTTTCAGGCAAGACAGAGAGCTGAGAAAAGGGGAGGAGGTATTGCACTGTTAGTCAAAGATTAGATTACTTCAGTACTGAGGAAGGAGAGTCTAGAAGGCTTCTCAAATGAGGTCATATGGACATTATATTATGTTATTCCATTATGGCCATTACAGACCTCCAAATAATCAACAGGAGATAGAGGAACAGATATGTTGGCAGATATCAGAGAGATGAAATAAAAATGAGGTTATTGTATTAGAGATTTCAATTTCCCAAATATAAGCTGCGATTGCCTTAGTGTCAAAGGTGGTATTTTTGAAGTGCTTCCAGGAGAACTTTCTGATGCAGCATGTAGATAGACCAATGAGGGAAGCAGCATTACTCGACCTTATTTTGGGGAACGTAGCTGTTCAAATGGAGGGAGTGTCAGTGGGGGATCATTTTGGAGATAGTGACCATAACTCCACGTGTTTGAAAGTGGTTATGGGAAAGGGTAGGGATGGACAAGTTATAAAGGTCTTAAATTGGGGTAAGTCCAGTTTCATTAACAAAAGGAAGGACCAAGCAAAGATAGATGGGGAACATCTACTTGCAGGTAACTCTACATCTGCTCAGCAGGAAGTATTCAAAGGAGAAATAGGAATAGCAAGGCCAACATGTTCCTGTAAGGGTAAAAGCCAGGGATGACAAGTATAGGGAACCCTGAATGTTGAGTGATGTTGAGAGATGGATAAAGAGAAAAAAGAAAGCATGGGACAGATATAGGGAACTAATTACAGAGGAAGCCTGTCAAGAGTATAAAAAGTGTAGCAAGGTACTTAAAAAGGTAATTAGGAAGGCTAAGGGGGTCACAAGTAATCACTGGCAGACAGAATTAAGGCAAATCCAAAGGCGTTTTATTAATAAGGGCATAAGAGTAAACAGGGAAAGAGTAGGGCCCATTAGGGACAACATGGCTAATCTGTGCTTGGAGCCAGAAGGTGTGGCGAGGCCCTAAATGAATACTTTTCATCGATATTCACAAAGGAAACAGTCTTTGTAGTTGGAAAATTCAGTGAAGGGGAAGGTGAAAGTGTAGTGCAGGTCTCTCTAAGTCAAGAGGAGGTACTCGATGCCTTAGCTGGCTTAAAGGTGGATAAACCCCCAGGACCTGATAGGATTTATCCCCAGCTGATATGAGATGAAAGGGAAGAGGTTGCTGGGGCTCCAGCTGAAATTTTTAAATCTTTGCTGGACAGAAGTGAGGTGGCAGATGACTGGAGGAGAGCAAATGTGGTCTCCCTTTTCAAGAAAGGCAGCAGGGAAAAGCAAGGTAACTGTAGACCTACGAGCCTAGCATTAGTGGTAGGGAAGATACTGGAAAAAGATTCTGAGGGGAAGGATTAATAATTACCTAGAAAGGCTGGAAGTAATCAGAGATAGCCGGCCTGCCTTTGTCAAGGGTAGATTTGAATGAATTCTTTGAAGAAGTGACAAAGTGTATCAACGAGCGCAGGGTAGTAGATGTGATTTACATAGACATTAGTAAGATCTTTGACAAGGTCCCACATGGGAGATGGGTTCAAAAGGTTAGGGTCCTGAGATCCAGGGCATGTTCGCAAACTGGATCCACAAATGTCTTGGTAATAGGAGACAGTGGGTGATGATAGATTTTGCAATTGATGCTTGTGACTGATGTTATCCCACAAGGCCTGGTGCTGGCATCCTCGCTGTTTGTAATATATATTTGGCTCTGAATAGGGGAGGCATGATCAGTAAGTTGGCAGATGACACAAAGATTGGAAGAGTGGAAACTAGTCTTAGGCTGCAAAGAGATATCAATGATGTAACATGTCGAAGGAACGAGTGGATACAGTATTTCTGATGGAATCAGTCAACGTAGTATTTCTGGGTTTTCAAAACATATTCATTAAGGTAATGCATGAGAGATATTTATGTGAAAGATATTTATTCAATGAAGTCAGGACAGAGAGGCAGGTAGCACCTGCTGAAGGAGCACTTCAAGGAACTCTGCTACTATGCCTCAGTCTTCAGAGCACGTGTCCTTGACTCCATCACACAATGTATTATTTGGTTCAATCTCAACATTACACCAGACTGATAAAAAATTGTAAGGGTCATATATTAACTAAAAGACAATAAAGTCATGCACAAGGGGAAAAGAGCGTCATGGCTAAGTTCGAAATCATGATGGAGTGGAACTTTGCACCAATTATCAGCCTCATCTGTTATATCAGGGAAGACAAGGATGTACCAGTGGACCTTAGAGATGTGGTAATTATAACTGTCTTTACTAAAGGAGGCAAATTACAGAAGGGTCTCTCTTCCATCCACCACAGGGAATGTCATTGCCAGGGTTATTACAAACTGTCTGCTCTCACTGGCCAAGGAGCTACTCCCTGGTTTATATTCTGTCCATCGCAAGGCATACGGGTGTCATGAGTTGACTCCAAGGAAAATTCAGGAAGTATCATCAACCACTATAATGTCCTTGGAGACACCAGATAGTGCAGTTTCTGGAATCTGGAGCAACAAACAATCTACTGGAGGAGCTCAGCGGGTTGAGCAGCATCTGTGGTGGGGGGGAATTGTCCTAATGCAGGGTTTTAAGCAGAAAGATTGACAATTCTTTTCCTCACTACAGATACTGTCACAAACCAGCAACAAAAGAAACACACTGAGCATGATTCAGTGTTAAAAACTATTTTATTAATCACTACTTATGATAATACGTAAAATAAAAGTAAAAAAAAATGTTAGTATGTTAGAATTCAAGAATGTTAAACCTCGAACGTTAACCCCAAAACTAAACTCGTCGTGTGTGTGTGTGACAAAGTCCAAAACTCCCAGTTCCTGAATGGTTCTTAAAGTTCAGTTCCGCAAGCCATAAGGTGAAACATGAGCAAGGGCTTCTTCAACAACCACCGTTGTCTGAAGATAAGATGTAGATGTAGAAAAACATAGAGAGAGTACATACGAAATCCAAATGTTCCACGATGGAACCCAAACGACACTTCAGTGTTTACTCGGTAGTGACTTCCTCACCCCGAAAAGCATCCGAACCGTGGTCGTCCACACACAAATACCTGTTTCCTTCTACAGGTCAGCAACAAAGTGAACTCCACCGGATTACTTCCAACTTCCATACATGGATTTCAGTGGCAAACACAGTTATTGTTTCTCATCCATCGATAGAGAAAACAAGCAGGCTGGTGTCTCTCTCCCTTCTCTCTCTCTCTTTCTTCTTCTAACTTCTTCAACAACGTCATTACGTCCTTTATCTTCTATTGACGTAAGCACGCCCCACACACACATACACACACACTCTCTATCTTAAAGGGACTTTCACTGAGTCCATAACACCTCCCACCTAAAAAAAAAATTTTCCCAAGAAAATTTTAACCGCGCATAGAGTTAGTAATGTTAATAATTATCACGCTACACAACTACAGACTATCAGATTAGTACAGATACATGTTTCCCATTTAACATCAGGAAAGACAATCAGCAATCACATTATCTTTGCCTTTAATGTGAGTTATCATGAGATCAAACTCTTGCAAAATTAAACTCCAGTTTAACAGCCTTCTGTTCTTGTTTTTGACTCGGCTCAGAAACACCAATGGGTTATGATCTGTATACACAGTCAATGGTTTCTGAGCGGTGCAAACATATACACTGAAATGTTGCAAGGCTAAAACAAGCGACAGTAATTCTTTCTCTATGGTGGAATAATTCTTTTGATGCTCATTAAATTTCTTTGAAAAGTAAGCTACAGGATGGTCAATATCATCAAGGTCACCCTTCTGCAACAACACAGCTCCTGCAGCTTCATCACTGGCATCTACTGCTAATGAAAATGGCTTTTCAAAGTCAGGTGTTCTGAGCACAGGATGGTAGCATAAAATGGCTTTCAGCTTCTCAAATGCTTCTTGACAAGAATCTGTCCAAACAAACTTTACTCCCTTCTTCAGAAGATTAGTTAGGGAAAGAGCAATATCAGCAAAATTTTTACAAAATTTTCGATAATATCCAACCATTCCCAAAAATCTTCTAACAGTCCTCGTACCTGTGGGAATAGGGAACTCAGATATTGCTTGAACTTTTGCCTGAACAGGAGCTTGCTTGCCTTGACCTACAACATAACCAAGATACGTCACAGTGGCATGGCCAAATTCACTTTTAGCCAAGTTAACTGTAAGGTTAGCCTTGGAAAGTCTTTCAAACAACCTTTCTAACGCAGAGATGTGATCCTCCCATGTATCATTCCCAGTCACTAAGTCGTCAATGTAGGCATCTGTATGTTTTAACCCATGAATCACTGAATTAATCATTCTTTGAAATGTTGCCGGAGCATTTTTCATTCCAAATGGCAAAACATTGTATTCATACAATCCAGAAGGGGTTACAAAGGCTGAAATTTCCCTTCCTCTATCTGTTAATGGAACACACCAGTACCCTTTTAATAGGTCAATCTTTGTAAGAAATTTTGCCTTTCCCACTCTGTCTATGCAATCATCCACTCTAGGAATAGGGTAAGCATCTGACTTTGTTACAGCATTCACTTTCCTGTAATCTGTGCAAAATCTAACAGTTCCATCAGGTTTAGGTACAATAACACAGGGCGAACTCCAATTTGAAGTAGAATGTCTAATAATATCATTTTCCAACATGTATTTTATTTCCTGATCAACAAGTTTACTTTTTTCCACATTCATTCGATATGGGTGTTGTTTGATTGGTTTTGCATCCCCAACATCAACATCATGGGTAATTATCGATGTTCTGTTTGGAACATCTGGGAACAGATTTTTAAATTTTAAAATTAATTCTCTCATCTGTTGTTTTTGTGAAACTTGTAAATGGTCCAACTTCGTTTCAAGGTTCTCCATGATATTTTGGTTTTTCAGTTTCGATGGAACAATATTTGGTCTAAATTGGCCTTCCTCAACATCAACATCAGGCATTCTAGAAACAACCTTTACATCATCCACCAAGGCCACCACTGAATCCCTCTCATAATAAGGTTTTAGCATGTTTACATGACAGAGTTGTGTTTTCTTGCGTCTATCTGGTGTTTTGATTATATATGTTAGATCAGTCACTCGAGATTCAATAACATAGGGTCCAGAAAAACGAGCTTGCAAGGGATTATTTTGGCTAGGGAAAAATACCAATACCTTTTGCCCCACTGCGAATGTCCTAGGCCGAGCACGTCTATCAAAATATGTCTTCATTCTTATCTGGCTTGTTTTCAGATTCTCTCTCGCTAGCTGGCAGACTCTCTCCAACCGAGTTTTAAATTTTTGGACATAGTCCAACAGACTCAAGTGAACTTCCTCATTAACCCATTGCTCTCTTAACAACTCCAAAGGTCCTCTCACCCGATGTCCAAACACAAGCTCAAACGGACTAAATCCTATTGACTCCTGGATCGATTCTCTAACGGCAAACAGAAGTAAATGGATACTTTCGTCCCAATCCTTGGTGTTTTCAAAGCAATAAGTCTTCAGCATATTTTTGAGAGTAGAATGAAATCTCTCCAGAGCTCCCTGAGATTCTGGGTGATATGCAGATGATACAATCTGCTTTGCTCCCAGCTCATAGACTATTTGTTGAAAAATTTTTGACATAAAATTACTACCTTGATCAGATTGGATTTCTTTTGGCAAACCAAACAAGGTAAAAAATTTTACAAGAGCCTTTGACACCGTCTTGGCCTTAATATTTCTAAGGGGTATTGCCTCTGGAAATCTAGAAGTGGCACACATGATGGTTAACAAATACTGATTTCCAGTCTTAGACTTTGGTAAGGGGCCAACACAGTCCACAATCACCTTCGAAAAGGGTTCACCAAAAGCAGGAATTGGTTTCAAAGGAGCCACAGGGGGTTTTTGATTTGGTTTACCTACCATCTGACATGTGTGGCAGGTTCGACAAAACATCACCACATCTTTTCTCAAACCAGGCCAATAGAATTGTTTCAAGATCTTCCCTACAGTTTTATTCACACCAAAATGACCACCCAAAGGCATACTATGGGCCAGGTTTAAAATCTCATCCCTATAAACTTTTGGAACAACAACCTGATGAATAACTTCCCATTCCTCAGTAACAGGAACATGAGGAGGTCTCCATTTCCTCATTAACACTCCATTTTTGACATAGTATCCAGTTGGCACCTTTTCAATCTCCTCACATGAGAGAGCTTTTTCTTTCAATTCTGTCAACTCAGGGTCCTTTGTCTGTTCCACCATAAAATCCTTCCTCGACAAAGACAAATCTTTAAATTCAGGCTCACTGTAAGGATGTTGATCCTCCAGTGAAGACAGAAAAGTCTCAGATAAGGCATCAAAATTTTCTTCCTGTTTAGGACTGTCACAAGGAACTACATCAGACTGCATCGGACTGTCTGTCTTGGCTAATTCTCTAGCTCTAGCTCGAGTCACCGCACATGATGGGTAAACATCTGGATCATTCTCAGACTCATCAATCCTTGGTTTGGTTGTTAACCGTACCACAGGATCACTTTCTCCATTTGCAAGGTCATTTCCCAATAACAAAGAAACTCCTTCCACTGGCAAACTAGGTCTTATCCCTATCTCGACTGGTCCTTCTACAAACTTTGACTTTAAAATCACCCTGTGAAAAGGGACAGACATGGTCTCACCTGTAACGCCTCGTACTAGATTTACTTCACCAGTGTCACTTTCTTCACCAAAATTTAAAACACTGTCCAGCAAGAGAGATTGACTAGCCCCAGTATCTCTAAGAATTTTCACTGGCACCTGGGGTGACTCATCATTCAGTGAAACAAAACCCTCTGATACATACGAACGGAATTCTTTTCTCACCTCCTCCAACTTTTCCGCTTTTCCCTCTTTCAAGGACTGATCTTTAACAGCATCTCCTAAACCTTTTTGATTTTTAATTGCCTGAAAGCAAGCATTGGGCCCAGCTTCCTTCTTTTTCTTCAAAAGGGCACAATTAGATATCACGTGGCCAGGTTTCCTACAGTAATAACAAGTACGCTCAACAGGTTTCTCCAGCCCTGGCTTCTTTTCATCTTTTCCTTTTTGATTACCTCCCAATTTAATCTCTGGTTTACCTGGATTGTCTTTGTAACTCTTTTGAAAGGTTTTAGGTTGTCCCCATTTGGATTTATGGGTTAAAGCATAATCATCTGCCAACCTAGCAGTTTCTTGTAAAGTTTCCACTGCCTTTTCATTTAAATATGTTGTTAATTCAGCTGGAACACATCTTTTAAAGTCTTCCACCAGTATCAATTCTGTCAATTTATCGTAATCCCCATCTACATTTTTAGCCAGGCACCATCGTTCAAAACATATTCTCTTTCCATTGGCAAATTCCATATAAGTCTGATCTGCAGATTTCCTCAAGTCTCTGAATTTTTGTCTATAAGCCTCAGTGACCAATTCATAGGCCTTCAAAATAGCTTGTTTTACCTTGGTATAATCAGCTGCATCCTCAACAGACAAAGCAGAATAAGCTTTTTGAGCTTTACCTTTAATCACACTCTGTACCATAAGAGCCCATCCTTTCCTTGGCCAGTTTGAACTCACAGCAACCTTTTCAAAATGTTGGAAATACTGATCAACCTGATCTTCTTCAAAAGGAGGGACTAATCGAACCTCCCTGCTGGCTGAAAAACCATCATCAGAATCAGATTCCGAACTCCTACGCTTCATTTGTAACTCATGCTGCCTCTGTTTCTCCTTCTCCTCACTATCCAGCTCCATCCTCTTCAATTCCATCTGCTTCATTGCTAGATCAGCCTCTATCTTCATCTGAGTTAGCTTTTGTTCAGCCTCTAATCTCTTTTCCTCTCGTTCAGCTTCTATCTTTAACTGGGTTTGCTCGCGTTCAGCTTCTATCTTTAACTGGGTTTGTTCTCGTTCAGCCTCTATCTTTGCCAGCTGCACCTGTGCCTCAGAAATTGCTATTTCACTGCCAGGAAACTGTTTTAACACTTCCTTCTCAAACACCTTCTTTTCCACATAATGGCCAGCTATCAGTCTCTGAATATCTGCCTTTCTCATAGACTGCTTTACTTCTGTAAGGTTTAGCCTTGTAGCAATCTTTATCAAATCATCCTTTTTCGCCACCTCCAATCCCTTTTGGGTTGGTGACTCCAAAAATGCCTTAATATCCATTGCTGCTGGTTTCCACACACACAAGCCAATTAAAAAGAATTTATCAGACCTTCCTCAAAAATCTTTGGATTGAATCCCGAACAAATCTCGTCAATCTGGGGTACAATCCCAGACGACACTCGTTAACCTTGGGAACTATCCCGGACGAATCTCGTTAACCTTGGGAACTATCCCGGACGAATCTCCAATTTTGTCACAAACCAGCAACAAAAGAAACACACTGAGCATGATTCAGTGTTAAAAACTATTTTATTAATCACTACTTATGATAATACGTAAAATAAAAGTAAAAAAAAATGTTAGTATGTTAGAATTCAAGAATGTTAAACCTCGAACGTTAACCCCAAAACTAAACTCGTCGTGTGTGTGTGTGACAAAGTCCAAAACTCCCAGTTCCTGAATGGTTCTTAAAGTTCAGTTCCGCAAGCCATAAGGTGAAACATGAGCAAGGGCTTCTTCAACAACCACCGTTGTCTGAAGATAAGATGTAGATGTAGAAAAACATAGAGAGAGTACATACGAAATCCAAATGTTCCACGATGGAACCCAAACGACACTTCAGTGTTTACTCGGTAGTGACTTCCTCACCCCGAAAAGCATCCGAACCGTGGTCGTCCACACACAAATACCTGTTTCCTTCTACAGGTCAGCAACAAAGTGAACTCCACCGGATTACTTCCAACTTCCATACATGGATTTCAGTGGCAAACACAGTTATTGTTTCTCATCCATCGATAGAGAAAACAAGCAGGCTGGTGTCTCTCTCCCTTCTCTCTCTCTCTTTCTTCTTCTAACTTCTTCAACAACGTCATTACGTCCTTTATCTTCTATTGACGTAAGCACGCCCCACACACACATACACACACACTCTCTATCTTAAAGGGACTTTCACTGTCCATAACAATACTGCTTGACCTGCTGAATTCCTCCAGCAGATTGTTTGTTGCACTATAGTGGCCTTTTCTGACCTTACAATAGCCTTCAATCAAATCGGACTGTGGAGAATCCTTTTCAAATTGGCTACCCTCTGAAATGTAATCTCCATTCTGTCTGCTACATAATGCCTTAAGTCTAATCAACATGTCAACTACAGACCCAATCTCAGTGTAGACTGGTGTCAAACAATGTTGCATTATTACCCTGTCACTTTTCTTGGTCCCTTTTGCCACAATATTGCATTACACTTGCAAAAAACTTTCCGCTGGAATAGAGCACTGAGTGAGAAAGCTGCAATGCCTCCACACCAGAACCAAGGTCACTCAAACTTCAGTCAAAGGGTTGCAAATGACACTTATGTGTGCACACATTTGGAAGCTGAGTCCTAATCATCTTTAACTAATTCACCAAAGCATACCAGAGAATGGGCCTTCCATTGATGGTCTGTAAAAGAAGGCCCTCTATAAACCTGCCCCCACTGCACAACATTGCCAAAACATTGCTGAGATCATGGAAATGTGGATCACTTTGCTTATCTCTGGAGCCACCTCTTCTTGAAGGCCGACATCAGTTATGAAATTTGTATTGCCTCCAGTGTACAAGCAAAGCTTTGGGCATCTGAGAAAAAGAATGTTTGAAGGTCAAGACCACCAACCCAACACAAAACTCATGGTCTGCTGGGTAGCTGTGAACCCAACCCTTGTGTATGCTTCAGAGATGTGGACGACCTACAGAAGGCACGTCAAAGCACTGGAAAGATACCACCAATGCTGTTTCCACAAAATGTTTCCCAATCCACTGGCAGGATAAGCAAATAAATGCCAATTTCCTCTCCCAGGACAATATCCCTCGCATTGAGGCCCTCAATGCACCTATCCAGCTCTGGTAAGCAGATCACGTCATTTGCCTGCCCAACATCAGACTCAAGAAGCAGATAGCTTCTTGCACCATTATGTAGATGGTCTTATCAGAGAAGGAACAGTTATGTAACCCATGAAACTGAAGTGGAAGCAAGTCACTCTCAACTCCAAGGACTGCTCAAGAAGAAAAAGAATGGTTTCCAGCATTTTTCTGATGGAAGTTTGACAAATTCTGTATACCATGATCTGCCAGCTGGTAAATGGTTTTCATACATGTGTTCTTCCTTAGATATAAGCTCGACTATATCTTGACTTTCCATATTGGCATGAAGAGATGATTCTGTTAAATGGTATCTGGAACCTGAATAAAACCAATCAGAAGAAAGGGTAACACAACCTTCTTGTTTGTGGTGCATGTTCCATGGGAAAAGAATATGCAATGGGCTGACTCCAAGAACAAATACATTACTTACCTTATGAAGGTTACAGAGGAGAGTCTATTGGCAGACATTTTCTGGTTTCTTTTTGGAAGAGGGTGGCAGTCAAAGCCGAGCTTAAGGTTTATCCATTTATTTCGTATTGCAAACTGGATGACTGCAATTTTAAACTATATGTGGCAAGACCATCTGTTGCAAGCCCATGGGGCTTTTGTAAAATAAGCACAGTCAATTCCAACTGGTATTCTAACTTAAAGTTTGAACAAGAATGCAATAATGTCTTTCTCACGAGATCAAACCCGTTATCTCTGTCCAATGTCCTGGAGCACCGTGGACATAATATCTCTAATCTTGGTCAGATCTGTTCTGAATCCAATAATATTTGAAGAACATTTCACCTGGTCCTAAGCTGCAGCCTTTAGTATTTCAGTGTGGCTGCTGAGGAGTAACTTCCTTTCAAGATCTGTTTCTGTCAGGAAGTTTTCATGTAGCATTTTAACAAAGCCTGGATATTAAAATTAGTTTGAAATTCTCTGCTACTGTTCCTGATAGTCTGGAGATTCTCATGTGGGGATCCCATCTGGAAACTAAAATCAACTCCTAGCTTAATGTGGTATTTGCATTGTTTCAGAAGTACAAGATGTACTTCATCTTTTTAATATTATTGCAATGGTGACATCTGAAGAATTTTGAATAATCTTGAGTCGGGACAGATATTCCAACATTGTGAACTGTTTGATAACATCTCCTTGTAGCTTTTGGGCAGAGCTACACAACAGTCTTGTGAGGTGTTACAATGCCCTTTCATATGACTTCCAACTGTATGCTAAGATATCAAAGGCTCCAGAGAGAGATCATGTTGCTTCCAAATGTGTGCTATGTGAATTTGCAGAAAAGTAAATTAAAAGCAGCACCTAGTACAGATTCTAAAAACTGCACAAACTCACAAAAGCATGACAGTGGCTGAAAATATTATGAAAAATTGTCTTCAATGGCAAAGAAAATTAAATAGTTTTTCTAACCCTCATGGCCAAAATTAATTGCTGCTTTTGCCTTTTTGAAGTTGTTGAAGCAGTGCTTTATTTAAATGCTCATTTCCGCAGTGAATTCCTGACAAAGGGGAGCTAAAATTAGACCAGAAACAAATAATCTAAATAAAATGGAAATAAAATGGAACAAGAAAAAATTGTAAATACAGGGAATCTCTTCTACGCAACTGAGCAATAACTGGAATTCTCAGCTTGATCAGTGACATTTGAAGGAAGACTGCATCTGCTGGAGACACATTTAGGCTAATGGTTTTGGCTGAAGAATGTCTGTGACTGAAGTTCCAATGCCAGTTGTAGCAGCTGAATCACATCCCATGGTCTGTGTTCATTCAGCTACAGCAGATTATATTGATACTCCGGTTACTTCAAGAGATAGTCAACACATAACACTGTGATCAGATAATATAAAGTAGAATTAAGCCTATTAAATTGAAATTTACTTTAGCAATCAGATATGATGAAGCAGCAGTTAACAGAATTGTCTGAAAGATTGAACTATGAATGCATAATTAGAAACTAAGTCAGTATCCTTAATCAGTTGGATTGGAGTATAATACCATGTTACAACTGAATGCATAATTAGAAACTAAGCCTGTATCCCTAATCAGTTGGATTGGAATGTTATGCAATGTTACAACTGAAGATTCCTGATAAGAACATTACAAACCAAAGGAACTAAGTTATCAGAGTGCAGAAACTGTTTAGAAGCCTCTAACACAATTAATATTTGAAGGAGTATATAATATAGTGTTGCAACTTTGCTTCAGTAGAGATTCAGTAGAGAAACAAACAGGGCTGCATCATAAAGCTTTAAGAATTGAAGGACTATAGTGTAGGATCACCAGATCACAACTGTAACTACTGCCTTATAATCTTCAGTAATATTATTAACATCATGCTCAGAACTAACTTTAAAGGGATTGTAAATGGGGTTTAAGCTTTCAAACACAAAATCAAACCAAAAAATAAAGCAGATAGTTCAGGATATACTTAACAGTCGAAATAGCGTCTGTGGGGACAATGTTAGTATTTCAGGCCAATGATCATTCACTTGTGACTGATCTAACAGTTTCTGAGAAAGTGTCAAGCCAGGAAAGGGAAAGGGTGGAAAGAGGGGAAAAATTTATCAAATGCATTCCACAAACAATTATATTCATAAAAGCCAATAATAACTATGACAAGCAAAAAACAGAATATTCCTTTGCATAAAAAGTTCAATAGATTTAACAGTTATATCCAAATGAGGTAAATAATTCACCTTTCTCCTTTCATTCCCCAAATAAGTCTATTGAGTAGGTTGGGTTGGAACTGAGCCACACAAGCTGAAAATAATCAACAGTTGACACAAGAGATTCTGCAGATGCTGGTATCTTGTGCAACACACACAAAATGCTGGAGGAACTCAACAGGTCAGGCAGCATCTATGGAGGGAAATAAACAGTCGACGTTTTGGGTTGAGAACCTTCATCAGGACTGGAAAGGAAGAGGGAGGAAGCCGGAATAAGAAAGTCGGGGGAGGGGTAGGAGTACATGCAGGCAGGTGATAGGTTGGTTCAGGTAATAGGTGAGTCCAGGTGAGAGGGGGAAAGGTAGGAGCGTGGAGGTGGGGGAGGGCGGAGAAGCTGAGAGGTGATAGGTAGAAGAGGCAAAGAGCTGAAGAAGAAGAAATCTGATAGGAGCAGACAGTGGACCATGGAATAAAGGGAAGGAGGTGGGGAATAGATAGGCAGGTCATGAGGGAGGGGGAAGGGGAATGAGAAGAGTGAAGGGGGCCACGGGAATGAGGGAAGACAAATGGGAAAAAGAAGGGGGGGAGAAGAGGGGAGGGGGTTACTGGAAGTTAGAGAAATCGATGTTGAGGCCGTCAGGTTGGAGACTACTAAGGCGAAATATGAGGTGTTGTTCCTCCAACCTACATCTGGCCTCAATGTGACAGTAGAGGAGGCCATGGATAGACATGTCGGTACGGGAGTGGGATGTGGAATTGAAGTTGATGGACACTGGGAGATCCTTGCTTTTGTGGTGGAAGGAGTGAAGGTGCTCGACAAGGCAGTTACCCAATCTGCGTCGGGTGTCACTGATGTAGAGGCCGCCGCACCAGAAGCACAGATGCAAAAAGTGACTCCCTTGGATTCACAGCTGAAGAGCTGCCTCACCTGGAAGGATCGTCTGGGGCCCTGAATGGTGGTGAGGGAGGAGGTGTGGGGACAGGTGTAACACTTAGTATGGTTGCAGGGATAAGTGCTGGGAGGGTCATCTGAGAGGAGGGACAGGTGGACAAGGGAGTCGTGAGAGAGCAATTCCTACAGAAAGTGAAGAGAGGGGGGAAGGTGAAGGTGTGCCTGGTGGTGGGATCCCATTGGAGGTGGCAGAAGTTGTGGAGAATGATGATGAATCAACAGTTGATGCGTTATTTACAATCAATGTAAATATATATACCAATATGTTAGTCTAGTTCCATTTGGGAAGGCAAATTGCAGGTAGGGATATTACTGTCCAAACATCCTGTTCAGAAATTTAGTAATGTACTGTATGCAGGTGTACTACATTTTCAGGTGGCACTCTAACACCCACTAGCCTCACACACTGCACTGTCTTCTGTACCTTCTCCTTTTAAACTTAAAGCCTACTGGCACTTGATAAACCTGCCTGGGGATATTAGCTACTTGTCTGAGTATTGAAAAGCTGGTGATACAGGTTGAATTTTGCCAACTTTGTTGCTTTGGCAAGTGTTTGAAATACTATGGGTTTACAGAGAGCAAGAACTGTTCCACAAAATATGCTGTTTTCAATTGCTGAATATGAGAACGTTTCTAGGCATCCAAGTGAGATGTCCAAACAAAAGAAGTAGCAGCAAGTCAACCAGCAGGGAAAAGGTGGAGGAGGCAAAGGCAAGATGGACAAGACGGCTTGTGGACATCAGATTGAGATGCTTGTTTGGCACCTCACACAAAGAGGAACATTGGAATTCAGGAACTTGGGGAGAGAGCCACTTAGCTGCATCAACTGTTAAAATCAATTCCAGGACATCCTCTACTCTGCGTGCAGAAGTGAAAGTCATTGTGACTACCTTTTATGTATCAGCTTCTTTCCAAAATGTTCCTGGTGACATCACCAGCATCACTTTTTAGTATTTGATATACTGTTTTGAAGTATTAAAATGCTTTTCTTTCTTCAAGGATTCTGACAAGAAAGAGGAATCATTAGGATTTACCTTTGTTGTTGTGTTTCCATGCAGGCAGGAATCTTAGACCACAAGCATGTAGTTCTCTGCGCCTCCATCGCGAATTGGCTCTGTTTTTCAAAAGGAAGGGCCTCCAATTTTTGGATGTCCATTGGCACATGACCACAGGTTAGGAAGGACTGCATTAATTTCCTGGAAGAAGGCATAAGACTTTCATGCTGTAGAAGGGCTCACTTCCCCTTGGATTGCACAAAGTCTAAATCAGCTTCTATTTTGCAAGTGCTAATCCTTCATCAACTGACTCATATAAAACAATGGCTTCACTCAACGTGTTACTGTCAAATTCATGGACACAGACAAAGACTGCTGACAAAAAAAGATACAAAAAGCAACATTTTCACTGTGCAAACTATTAACTTCTTGACCCAGTTGTTCTGCTGCCCAGACAACTTAGAAAAGTCCATCACCCCACACCATAATAAAAGTCAAGATTCATAACCTGTACTGCATAATCTTACTTTGCAAAAATATGTTTCCTTGGTACTGTCTGAAGAGGAAGAAATGCAGGAGAAAGATGAACGTTATCTCAAGGGTAGTAATCTCTGGATTACTCCCAGTGTCACATGATAGTGAGGATAGAAATAGAAAGATAGCTCAGATATCTGCCTGGCTGAGGAGCTGGTGCAGGGGGCAGGGATTTAAGTTCTTGGATCATTAGGATCTCCTCTGGGGTAGGGTTGACCTGTACAAGAGAGAAATGTTGCACCTGAACTGGAGGGGGACCAATATCCTGGCTGGGAGATTTGCTGGTGCTATTTGGGAGGGTTTAGAGTGGCAGGGGAGTGGGACGCTGAGCAGTATAATGGCTGATGAGAAATCAGGGGATAATACTATAGCCATTGAGAGCAAATTTAATCATCAGGATGGACAGGAGTACAGTAAAGGGAGAGGAAAGACCATTGGTTTAAACTGCATGTATTTCAATGCATGAGGATTGACAGGTAAGGCAGATGAACTCAGGGCGTGGATTGGCTCTGGGGACTGGGATATCATAGCCATACAGAAACATGGCTGAGGGAAGAGCAGGACTGGCAGCTCAATTTACAGGATACAAGTGCTACAGGTGTGACAGAGGTGCAGGTAAGAGAGGAGGGGGAGTTGCCTTCTTGATGAAAGAGGACATAAGAGGACCTTAAAGAGGATATTCTTGGGGGATCATCCAGTGAGGCCATAAGGATAGAACTTAGAGATAAGGAGATGGTCACTCTGATGGGATTGTATTATAGGCCCCCCAATGGTCAGCAGGAATTGGAGGAGCAGGAATGTAGAGAGGTTGCAGCTAGTTGTAAACATAATAGGGCAGTATAAGTAGGAGATTTTACCTTCCCTAATATTGACTGGACCAACCATAGTGTGAAAAGCTTGGATGGAGTCTAATTTGTGAAATGTGTCCAAGAAATCTTCCTTTATCAATATATAGAGGAAGCTACTAGAGAGGGTGCAACACTGGACCTCTTCCTGGGGAATGAGGTCGGGCAAGTGGCAGAACTTTCTATCGGTGAGCACTTTGGATACAGTGACCAGAATTCTATTAGTTTTAAAATAGTTATGGAGAAGGATATGGTTGGTTCACAGGTTAAGGTCCTGAACTGGGGCAGAGCAAATTTTGGAGCCATTAGGTGGGATCTTGCAGTGGTTGATTGGGCCAGATTACTTGCAGGGAAAGGAGAGTCTGCCAAGTGGACACTTTAAAAGTGTGATGTCCTGTAAGGGTGAAGGGCGAAGGGAAAGGCTGGTGGGTTTGGGGAACCCTGGTTGACAAGAGATATTGGGGCTCTGGCTAAGAAAAAGAGGGAGGCATACACTGCGTATAAGCAATTGGGAACTAGTGAATCTCTTGATGACTACAAGTAATGCAGGAGTGCACTTAAGAGAGAGGTTAGGAAGGTATAAAGAAGATATGAGAGGGATCAGGCAGGCAAGGTGAGGCAAAATCCCTAGAGATTAGGTATATTTAGAGTAAAAGGGTGGCTAGGGAAAGAATAGGTCCCCTTAAAGATCAGCATGGCCATCTGTGTGTGGAACCAAAGGAAATGGGAAAGATTTTTAATGAGTATTTCTCTTCAGTTTTTACTGAGGAGAAAATGATGAAAGATGGAGATGGAGATGATCTTTCCATCTCCATCTCAGGAGATCCCTTATCCACCGACACCTCCTACAAACCCACTGATGCCTACAGTTACCTTGATTACAGCTCCTCCCACCCTGTCTCTTGCAAGGATGCAATCCCTTTTTCTCACTTTCTCCACCTCTGCCACATCTGCTCCCATGATGAGGCTTTCCGCTCCAGGACATCCGAGATGTCCAACTTCTTTTCTAACTGGGACCTCCCCTTGACTGTGGTCGAGAGAACTCGCACCCATATCTCTGTCATTTCCCACACCTGCTCCCAGACCCAACAGGGATAGGGCCCCCCTTGTCCTCACATTTCATCCACCAGCCTATGTATCCAACACATCATTCTCCACCACTTCAGTCATCTCCAATGGGACCCCACTAACAAGCATATCTTCCCCTCCCCACCCCTTTCTGCCTTTCATAGGGATCGCTCTCTCCATGACTCCCTAGTTCACTCCTCCCCCCCCCCATCCCGCTCCCACACGAGGAACTTTCTACTACCCCCACCATAGGTGTAACACCTGCCCCTTCACCACCTCCATCCAGGGACCCAAACAGTTCTTTCAGGTGAGACAGAGATTCACCTGCACCTCCCTTAACACCATCTACTGCATTCAGTGCTCCAAGTGTGGCCTCCTCTACATTGGTGAGACCAAACGCAGACTAGGTGACTGTTTCGCAGAACACCTTCATTCCTTCCAGTAACCGCGATCTGCATCTCCCCATTGCTAATCACTTCAACTCCCCCTCCCACACTATCCTCGGCCTCCTCCACTGCCAGGAGAATTCCAAGCGCAAACTGGAGGAACAGCACCTCATTTTCTGTCTTGGAAACTTGCAGCCTATCGGCATGAATATTGAATTCTCCCACTTTAAGTAATCCCCACACCCCTTCCCCCTTCCCACCCTGCAACCATGCTTCTCTTCTTCCCTTTCCTAGCCTCTTTTTTTCTATTTTTTTTCCTCTCTCTCCTTCCCTTTGACCCATCCCCTCATGAAAACTTCATTCTCCTTGAGATCAGTCAGCACATAACTTTAAGAAAAACAATTTTATGAAATGCATAATGCCCACTGCTGGGAATGCACATCTGCACATGCATGCCCTGCAATTTTCCCCCCTATTTCAACAGATGAAAATTAGGAACAATTAAGAGCTTCTCTAAATATGTTCCACGGTGGGACTGCCAGGAATGTGTATTCATGAAGTTTATATTATCAACTAAACATTTGACAAGTTTGTTTTAAATAATCGAGTCTTTGAGCTAAAGGGAACTGTGATTGCAAATTCACTAGAGGTTTCAGGGAGAGTTACAAGCTTGAGGAAATCAAATGGCGTGCGTTATCATGGTTGCTAAATTTGCTGATGACACAAGGGAGGGTAGAAAAGAGTTGTGAAAAGAATGTGAGGCAGCGAGAAAGGATACGAGTAGGTTAAGTGAGTAGACAAACATTTGCAAATGGAGTAGAAATTGGAAAAATATGAAATTGCCTATTTTAGCAGAAAAGCAAAATTGCCTATTTTAGCAGAGGGTGCAGAGGAGATTTACCAGGATGTTGCCTAGATTGGAGAGCATGTCTTATGAGGATAGGTTGAGTGAGCTTGGGCTTTTCTCTTTGGAGAGGAGGAGGATGAGAGGTGACTTGATAGAGGTGTACAAAATGATAAGAGGCATAGCTTGAGTGGACAGTCAGAGACTTTTTCCCAGGGTGACAATGACTAACATGAGGGGACATAATTTTAAGGTGATTGGAGGAAGGTAAAAGGGAGATATCAGGGGTAAGTTTTTCACAGAGAGTGGTGGGTGCATGGAACGCACTGCCAGCAGAGGTTGTGGGGGCAGATACGTTAGGGACATTTCGAAGACTCTTAGATAGACACATGAATTATAGAGAAATGGGGAGCTACTTGGGAGGAAAAGGTTACATAGATCTTAGAGCAGGAGAAAATGTCGGCACAACATTATGGGCCGAAGGGCCTGTACTGTGCTGTAGTATTCTATGTTCTATGTTCTATGTTCATAGCATTTTTCTTCTATATAATGATCAGATCACCCCACCCTAGAGTTAATATGCTGCTGATTGTCTCCTGACTTTGATGTTGATTGCTTGCCACATTTCACCTGTGAGTCGCCCAAGTTACAAATAGTTTCTTTTGTTTCTTCCTTCAAATTATACAGACACCATGAGCTGATCTAAAATTAAGACAATTTCCTAACAAACAACTTAAGTCATGCATTGTTATGTTGTGAACAAATACAGCCTGAAGATTAATTGAGTGTAAATAGTCATGTAGGCCATGGACCTGATATGATGAATTCCAAATGCCTACATGCTGCCTTCTGTAGTTGTCTGCACTTGAGATACTACTACCATCCAGTAAAAGCTGTGAGCTCTGTGAGCACCTCACCACAGGAATTGTGATGAAGGTGTTGCCCCTTGCAAACATAGGGCTCATCACTTGCTTTATATAGGTGTGCACTGCAGACTACCTGATGTACCATATGGTGGATTGGAGCATTGCAGTGGCATGAAAGCTTCATGCTATGATAGCTTTCCCTCCTAAGGGGAAAGCTGATCCTGTTGTCTGTTGGTTATTCTGCAGCAGATGGTATGTTAAACAACTGTCTTTTTAAACTTGAAGCCAACATTATACTGGGGATGCAACATAATTAACAGATCTAGCCTGCCTGTGCATTTGCTATTCCTTTATAAAGAGCAGATTGATGAATTTGAAAAAAAAACTTTGCCATTTAAAGTTTTCATTCTTGGAAGAGAAGCAACCATTACACTTTTGTGCACTTTGGATGTTTCAGGATCAGTCTGATTTACCATTGACTTGGTTGGCTGTGTAACAATACGAAGTCCAAAATGTTAGTCAAAATGTCTCAAGTTGGATTGCACAGAGAGATTTGGGTAAAGGGATGATCCTTAGGTGAACTGAGATTTAATAATAAGTTCTGCATTTTGCTTATATTTTGATGATTTCACTGAAAAGAAACATTTGGAACAAAAGCACATGAAGGTGCTTACATTAACTTTCCTTTTCCTTCATTTCCCAAGAAGGTGAGGTGTCAGCAGTACTCTGATTTCAGATTTTATCAGAAGTATTTGGAATTTGCGCACCACTTAGCTCAACGGATCTGTGACAGTATTTATATTCCTCATGAGACTCCCTGTATCAACACCCCATTTGTCTATCTGTATACACTTCTGTTTGTTTCTTCCTTCTAGTTTTGTGCACCTATGCTATTCATCTTAACTAATTGATGTCGTTCCAGATTCCAGCAACTTTCTCAGCAGAGAAGTTGGCCTGATATTCCCTACTGGGCTAAATCAAGTTGGATGCAGCCCATTGCCTGGACTCAACAGTTGCGCCCCCCTCCCACCTTCCTTAGCTGGGCTGGATGTGAAGGGCCAAGCAAGTTGATCCTATCCCCCACTACATACATACACTTGGGAGGCATCCAACAAGGCCTTAGCAATGAGTACTACTGCTGAGGCTCTGTCCCAGAACACCTTCTGAGCCTTTGACAGGCAAAGCTGTGAGTGGAACCTCACCTCCTGTCAAAGCTGTTAAGGCTTTGTAACAGTTTTAAATGCCTCTGATACTTATGGATGTTTAAAATCCATTAAAACTGCTGTACGTAATTATAGAAATTATTAAAAAGTAAATAAATGAAAACATAAGCAATTAAAAATATTTTAAGTGAAATTACTAAAAAATAAGTGACTGAAATTACCTTGTCTTTTCCCATTAAATTAGTAGAGCAAAGAATATGCAAATGACCAAAATTCGAAGAATTCAGATATTTTGGACACGTTCAGGGCTGGGAAATGACAAAGCTGGGGACAAATATAAGCATCCTAATCACATTTACTCAATCAAACATTTTCATATTTTTGAAGTCCTTCTTTGATTGCTCCTCCACCTTCACTTTTGTAGAGGAACAAGTCATAGCCTGTTTCATCTTTCTAGATGTATACTTAAAGCAAATAATGAAGATAGAAACTCTCTCCATTTTAGCATCATATAATGTAATTATTTTTGGACCTTTTCCAGTGCCTTTGTATCTTTTCTGTAACATGAAGATCAGACCATGCACAATATTCGTAGTCTAACCAAGGTTCCACACAACATTTTTTGCTGCAGAGTAATGCTCTTAAATCAGATTTGGAGAAGCAGCTCCTTATGCATGTTTGACATTTTCTAACTTCCACAGCAGCCTTCCATGCGTCCTTGGAATGCCTGTTTAAAGGCGTTTACGTTCTGTAATCTTCTGTCCACTGGGATTTGAAGTGAGGCTATCGAAGTGCATATCACTCCAAACCTCTCAGCTACAGTAGAACATTTAACTCCTCAATCTTGGCTGAATTTATATCGAGGTTCAAAGATGAAAGGCCTGTGTAATGTTTCAGTGCAAAATTCTGTATCTCATTTTTCTCTTAATTTCAAACCAGACATAGGCACGGAGATTCAAAAAGCTAACTTTCTTAAACAATTAAGAGGGTTTGAAATATTATGAAGCTATTTGCAAATAATGTTATTTGCTATTTTTGTTGCCTTCAATTATTCTCATTGTTACACATCAGAGCCAAGAGTACTTACAGTAAAGAGGGTTTCAGTCAAATAACTGACTTTCAAATATTCAGCTATCAATTTAATATTTGTGATATTTCAACTTGAGAATGGTGTCATTATGTAGAAGTGAAGAGAAAATTGTGAATTGTAATATAACACTGTAAACTCACATGTGCAGCAAAATTAGATTCACTATAAATCTCTGAAGGCAAGGCTCAGTCTGTCAAAGCATCCATGATTATCTTCCTATTGTGTAAACACAACTGAATTTAGGGGTCATAAGGTAGGGCAGAACAAAGTCATGCCAGAGCCATGCACCTTTCCAAAGATTTAACTGGGTGCCATCAGAGAGCATGGTGGCAAAGATGACTTCAATTTCATGCTGGCTGCATTCCTCAGAGTGAAGGAAGTGTGGGTGGTGGGTAGTGGTGGTGGGAGTTGGGATGGACAGGAGGTTGAGGGAGAAGTGATTGAGGAATAGGAAAAGGAGGAATGGAAGAATAGGGTCAATTGAGACAGAGGTGTGTCTTTGGCAAACCAGCATGTTATGTCAGGGTATCCCTGCACCTCATTCAGGATAGGTATCTAAGATAAAGACAGGTAATTGGTATTGGTATTGGTTTATTATTGTCACTTGTACCGAGGTACAGTGAAAAACTGGTCTTGCATACATTTCGTACAGCTCAATTAATTACATAGTGCATTGATGTAGTACAGGGTAAAGACAATAACAGAATACAGAGTAAAGTGTCACAGCTACAGGGAAGTGCATTGCAGGTAGACAATAAGGTGCAAGGTCAAAATGAGGTAGATTGTGAGGTCAAGAGTCCATCTTGTTGTACTAGGGAACTGTTCAATAATCTTATAACAGCGGGATAAAAGCTGTCCTTGAGCCTGGTGGTACATGCTTTCAGGCTTTTATATCTTCTGCCCAATGGGAGAGGGGAGAAGAGAGAATGTCAGGTGTGGGTGGGGTTTTTAATTATGCTGGCTGCTTTACCAAGGCAGTGAGAAGTGTAGACAGAGTCCATGGAGGGGAGGCTGGTTTCCATGATGTGTTGAGCTGCACCCACAACTCTCTACAGTCTCTTGCAGTCCTGGGCAGAGCAGTTGCCATACCAAGCCATGATAGTCCGGATAGGTTGCTTTCTATGATGCATCGATAAAAGTTGGTGAGTGTTGATGGGGACATGCCAAATTTCTTTAGCCTCCTGAGGAAGTAGAGGTGCTGATGAGCTTTCTTGGCCATGGTGTCTACATGGTTGGGCCAGGACAGGCTATTGGTGATGTTCACTCCTAGGAACTTGAAGCTCTCTGCTCTCTCGACCTTAGCACCATTGATGTAGACAGGTGTATGTACACTGCCCCCTTTCCTGAAGTTAATGGCGAGCTCTTTTGTTTTGCACTGACAAAGTTACTAACCAGCCAGGGTGAACATGATTGTGTAAGTCTCTGCCAGTCTGGTGACTGCAATGCTCTGAGTGACTAAAATTGATTTAATTCACTTAATTTATATGTAACCTTTCTCCACTCTGCTTTTGCTGCTTCTGTTTTCCTAGCTCATGTATTGTGTGCAGTTCTAGTCACCATACTATAGAAGGATATGATTGTGCTTGAGAGGGTGCAGAGGAGATTCACCAGGATGTTGCCTGGATAGGAGCATTTCACTTATAGGAAGAGGTTGAATAGGCTGAGTTTGTTTTCCCTGAATTGGAGGAGGTTGAAGATTGTGTAGCTGATAGAGGTATACAAAATTATGAGTGGGATATTTAAGGTAGAAATCTTTTTTTTCCATGGTGAGGATCTGAATGGGAACATATTCACACTGAAAATGATTTGAATCTGGAACCTGCTGCCTGAAGAGGCGGTGGAAGCAGGTACCGTTATCTGGACGAGCATTTGAATTGCCAAGGCATAGAAGGTTACGGACCTATTATGAGTAAATGGGATTAGTACAGGTGGGTGCAAGGGTGGCATGGACTCGGTGGGCTGAAGAACCTCTGAACTGTATGACTATATGAATCATTCCAAAGTCTGTTTTCTGAGTCTATTGTTTGCCGTGTAGTAAAAGCCACAACCATTTTCTGAACATCAGCTGATACAACATTGTCAGTGAATAAACACCTTAACAAAATATTTACTCCTTCTGTCACTGCTGCCAGTAGTTCCTTAAAGGAATGCTACTCTGGCCACATTTAACCTGCATTATCTGGAATACAGCCAACTAATTCACACTGTATTCAGTCTAATATTGCTTAGGAATTTGGTAATCTATTTGCATATGCACAGAATCTTACACCTGTTTCAAGCAAAGGCCCTAGACATTCATTTTTGCTACCTTCAATGTAATGGCTGGCACATATCCAGCCTTTAATGAATGCCAAATGAGGCATGCGCATATTAAATGCTTTGGTGCAAGATTTGCACCTGTAAAACAGGTGCATTAGCATCGCATTTATAGGTCATTGCAACTTTTAAATTAATTCAGTGGAATAGATTAGATCCTGAAACCCACACACTTGTATTTATTTGCTTTATATACATACAACAACAGGAAACATATTCTTAGCACCAAGCATTAATCGCTGTTGCTTCCAGTTTCTGAACACTTCCTTCAATTTTCATTTATTTCCTTAAGGACCCCTAGAACATTGATCAAAAAGAAGTGTATTAAGATATTTTAAGGGTGTCTATTGGAAGGACATGTCACAATAAAAATAATCAAAATGAATATATTTTAATTAAAAGGCTATAGTAAGGATAACTGATGCAATTAAATTAGAAGTGAAATAAATGTTTCTGGTACCTATTTTGGTGAGTAATTGCTTTTTCTACTTTTTAAAAATAAGAACTCTTACTGATGGGTACATAGACAGATGCTTATATTCATTCCATTGGGAACAGGATGCACAGCAGGTATCTCCCTAACATTAGACAGGTCTACAAATCATTCCGACAACTGGAACCATGAGATTTAACCAGGCTAAAAAAGGGCAACCCCAGAAAACCTTGCATGCCCTCCAAGGCCATTTCTACAGACCACTCAACATTTCACATTTGTTTTATCACTGAGGAATGGCAAAAATCTGTTTGTCATAAGGGTAAACTTCTTTCAGGTGCTTTGAGGTAGCAATGTTATTAGCAAGGCCATATATAAATATATATATATAGGATCGCTTTCTCATTGCACCCCAAATCCCTTTTTGGGAAGGTACAATACATTGAACATTTTTTTTAATCAAAAGTTATGACAGCTGGAACTGCTTGATCAGCTACAAGTAGCATTGAACAATTCTATCAGGTTTTCTGTGCTGCCAGTATGCTAATGTAAGACAGGTGCTGCTTTGTGCTAACTAAGTCCTCAAGAGGAAAACTGGGTGCAAAGTCAAACCACATGTCGAGTGCAAGGGAAAGTGTGATATGATGAAGCAGGCACTTTCTGAAATGTCAACTGTACTGGATGTGTGCAGATTATGTTGTACTCTGTGGGCTGAGCTGAGCACTTTGCCAGGTGGACAGAAAGTCACAAGAGGTTAGAGGGTCAGGCTTAGCTCACCGCTGTGGATGGCATGTTAAATTGAAGTGTTGACGTAGACTTTCTACAAAGCTGCAGGTGTTTTGCTTCACAATGAGATTTTCTGACCATTTTTAAAAAATCTATACTTTAATATAATATGCTTTCTCCACTAAAAGACAAAAGTACAGATTTTCTTAAAGTGTTTTCTAATTGGTAGGATCAGTTTTTATATAGTTAATACTATCTTATATACTAATACTAAGATATATATATAGTTAATACTATTACAGTATTAATTATATGTAACAGTACTATAGGTAGAATCATCTAGGTGTAGCTATGTTGCTTGTAATTTAGAAAAATAAATTGCCAGTGTAGTAAAATCTGTGTTTCTTTGATTAGTGCCTGCATTATTATGTCTTAGCTCCAATATCAATACCAGATTTCATTTATATAGTACCTTTGATATAATAAAGTGTCAAAACACAAACATAAAATGGACAGAGGTTAACCTTTTAAATATAGAGACAGCCTACATGCTTGCACAAGAATGGGAAATAATCGGGTTATATATTTTGCTGCTTGCAAGGGGTAGTATTTGAATTCAAATAATCTATTAATATTTGTTCTGTGTGTAACATTTAGAATATGCTGTATTGTGAACAGGAATGTAAAATAATATTACTCTTTCAGATACATGTATCATATGTAAATGTATGTATTCTCCTACAAATTGTCCTACTCTATGACAAACCACAACCTATGACAGTAGTCACAATATTCAAGAAATGAACCAAAGACGTAAATTGGAAGGTTTATTTGAAAAGATGTGGTGTAATTTATTAAGTAGTCAATTATTTACACTACAAAATTAAAAGAGAAAGGAACTGAATTTTTATTACACTTATTGTAGATTTTTCCATATTCTGAATTAGTAATCACTGTTCATTTGGGTAATAAGAGAAGAAAATGAATATGAAAAGGATGTTGAACAGAAAAAATGAATACATTTATGACAAGTAGAGTGATATCTTGAAGTACAGAAAAAGTGAGATGAAGTAGTAGAATAATCTTGTCTCTTCAAATATACTGTAATACATTATCTACCACTTGATTGGCTTCTAAGCCATCTGGAATCCTGATGTGTTTAGCTGTGGTGGACCCTGCAGTTGGGGATTGGTACAAATGGACTTAACGAGCTATCTAAATCTGTTGCAAATTACATTCATGTTCCATAGTGCACAAGAGGTTGACATTTCGACTTTTAGTTGCTCTGAACAATCTCACTAATTAAACTTTTGGGGATATTGTTTTGGAAGATTACCATATTTTTATTGATGATTCACATGGCCAGTACTCCTATGCTGGTGACTTTATCTTATTTTTGTTTTTATTCATGGTGTCCCATTATAGATATGACAGGAGCCCAATGTGGTCTCCACATGTTTAAATGTTCATGTGATCAAACTGTTAGCACAATTCTTCGAATACAAAATCTATCTGCAAATTAAACTTTTTCAAAAGGTAAATGGTTGTGAAACACAAAATAATGTGATCTAATTAAAATGTTGTCTCTTCAAACCCGACTATTGCTATAAGTTTTAAAAACAAGGTCTGATACTGTAACAATATTCAAATATACATGTACAACAGAGAGTACATTAAACTATCAATCATACTTACTACAGGATACCATGATTGCTGAGCAAGATGTTGGATAATTCGCATATTATTACCTATATTTACAATGTTGTATCACTCATAAATTTTGACACAATTGCTCTACTTCCTGACTGTAAATCATTTATGAACATAATAAACAACAGTAGCATCAACAAAGATCACATGGTGCACCATTTCTAGTCGACTTGTCTATCTGTCTAAATCCCAACCTGAATTTTCTGCTTTTGTCTATCTTTCAATCTGTTGTGTAACATGGCTCCGACTTGTATGTCTTAACCTCTGCCATGAGTTTCTAATGTAATGTCTTACTAAAAAGCCAAATGCTCATGTATATAACAACCACATTATTGCCCTTGTGTTCTCTTACTGCTATATCCTCGAAGAATTCAATGTTTGCTTAGGAATCTATGCTTCTTTTATATACATTACCTACCTCCTCTGATTTTTGTTTCAATTCAATACCTTTTCTCACATTAACATCAAGTTAACTGTTCTGTAACTCTCTGGATTAGTATCCTATTTTTAAACAAGGAATTAAATGTATTGTTCATCACTCCACTGGTACTATTGCTTTTTCTTAAATTGGAATATGATGTATGGTTGACCAGAGGGATGGTTCTATTGATATTGTTGAAGTAAATTTGGTAGAAAGTTCTTCTTAAGCTAAGCTCCTGATTATCATTTCATAGAATCTCATTCTTGATCTTTCCTCTGCTCAAGAAGAAATGTTTCTTTGTCCTCCTATTTCAAATTACTTTACAACTAGTTTGAAATATTCCTTACTGTAGTCCATGCAATATTGGTTGTGAACTATAATTATTGCTTTAAGGCTGTCACACCTTCAAAGATTGTGTCATGTGACCAATTGCCCTCTGGGTTGCAACAATGTTATTGAAAGTTCCAGAAGTAACCTGGCAGAACCCCTGAGTAAATTGCACATACATTGTTTGAGCTCCTTTTGTCTTATCTGAATCAGCCTGCGCACTCTGCAATGGACTTTATTTGAGATTATGGACATACTGAACACAGTATTTTATACAGGAAGTCCCCGGGTTACGAACGTCTGACTTACGAATGCCCGTACTTACGAATGGCGGGAAGAAGGCGTGGAATTGGGCGCAGAACGGTTTGCCTGTCAGTGTTGACTTTTTCCAGGTGATGGAGGTGGCAAACGGCTGGATCGTGGATTTCACGTGTTATTGTCTGTACCGCTATTTCAGGGCAGGGATGTTCGGGGAGTTCCGAATGATGAGGGATGCCATGAATGGTCACCAGCCCCCTCTCCTGCTGCCCCCACTCACCATATCTATCTCTCTATCTATCTCTATCTCTCTCTCTCTATATCTCTCTATCTCTCTCTATCTCTATCTCCCTCTCTATCTATCTATCTATCTATCTATCTATCTATCTATCTATCTATCTATCTATCTATCTATCTATCTATCTATCTATCTATCTATCTATCTATCTATCTATCTATCTATCCAGAACTTGCTCTCCCCCGACAGGTCGTCCGTGGGTAATGACCGAGGTCCGTTTCTACAGATGTCCTTAAGTTGATTTTGTCCGTCAGTCGAAAAATACACAAAATTCATTCGATATGGTAACTGTACCTCAACAGTACTGTACTGTAATGAATGACGCCAAATGCACATAAGACTGATGACAGTCTTCACATGTCCCGGCGATAACAAGTTATGCTGTATTTTAGATTGCTTCACATTATGTGTGGAATTATAATGAAACTGGAATCAAAATTCCTTTTGGATCTTAATATATAGCAATAACTAACTGAAGCTTGTAGTGATTTAGGACTAATTGATGCTAGATGTGAACTGTACGTAACTGTTCCGACTTACATACAAATTCACCTTACGAACAGACTTAAAAACGGAACTTGTTCATAATCCGGGGACTTCCTGTATTGGTAATGAGAATGGGTGGCAAAGAATCACAGCTATTAAAAATGACATTGGCATTCTGAATAAGAAAAATGGATGATGCTAGTGTGACTTTAATCCTCCTATAAAGTGCAAGTGGGCTTTCCAAAGTCCCATTTAATAAAACATATATGAGCATCCGAATAAGGAGCAGGTGTGGCCCCATGAGCCTGCTCCACTACTTAATGATAATGACAGAACTAAACTCAACTCCATATTTCTGTCTATCTGCGGTACCTTTCACCCACTTGCATATAAAGAACCTATTTATCTCTGCCTTAGAAATATCCAAGGATTCTGATTCCACTGCCTTATGAGGAAGACAGTCCCATAAACTTAGACATTTAGGTACTGGGCGATAGGGTTAATACAGAAGGGTGTCCATGAATTGACATAGACAAGTTGACCCAAATGGTCCATTTCCTTGCTGTACTATTCTACAGAGAAAAAAATGGACTTGTTTTCTTAAATGGTTGGCCCTGTTTTTTTTTAGAAATGGAATTGGTTTATTATTGTTGCATATATCGAGGTACAGTGAAAAACTAGTCTTGTATACTGTTCATACAGATCAATTCATTACACAGTGCATTGAGGTGGTACAAGGTAAAATAGTAACAGAATTCAGAATAAAGTGTAACAGCAACAGAGAAAGTGCAGTGCAGGTAGACAATAAGGTTAAGGTTCAAAATGAGGTGATTGTGAGGTCAAGAGTCCATCTTATTGTACTAGGAAACTGTTCAATAATCTTATAACAGCGAGATAAAAGCTGTTCTTGAACCTGGTGGTACATGCTTTCAGGCTTTTGTATTTTCTGCCCGAAGGGAGAGGGGAGAAGAGAGAATGTCCGGGGTGGGTGGGGTCTTTGATTATGCTGGCTGCTTTACCAAGGCAGTGAGAAGTGTAGACAGAGTCCATGGAGGGGAGGCTGGTTTCCATGATGTGCTGAGCTGAGTCCACAACTCTCTGCAGTTTCTTGCTGTCACAGGCAGAGCAGTTGCCATACCAAGCCATGATGCATCTGGACAGGATGCTTTCTATGATGCATCAATAAAAGTTGCTGAGGGTCGATGGGGACATACCAAATTTCTTTAGCCTCCTGAGGAAGTAGAGGTGCTGGTGAACTTTCTTGGCTGTGACGTCTATGTGGTTGGACCAGGACAGACTATTGATGATGTCCACTCCTAGGAACTTGAAGATCTCAACCGTCTTGTCCTCAGCACTGTTGATGTAGACAGGAGCATGTGCACCACCCCCTTCCTGAAGTCAATGACCAGCTCTTTTATTTTCCTGACATTGAGGGAAAGTTTGTTGTCATGACACCATGTCACCAAGCTCTCTATCTCCTTTGTGTACTCCAACTCATCGTTATTTGAGATACAGCCCACTATGGTGGTATCACCTGCAAATTTGTGGATGGAGTTAGAGCAGAATCTGGCCATGCAGTCATGAGTGTATAAGGAGTACAGTAGGGGGCTGAGTACGCAGCCTTGTGGGGCACCAGTGTTGAGAATAATTGTGGCAGAGGTTTTGCTGCTTATCCTTACTGATTGCGGTCTGTTGGTCAGGAAGTCAAGGATTCAGTTGCAAAGGGAGGTGTTGAATCCCAGGTCTCGGGGTTTGGTGATGAGTTGTTTGGAATTATAGTATTGAAGGTGAAGCTGTAGTCAATAAACAATAGTCTAATGTAGGTGTCTTTACTGTCCAGATGCTCCAGAGATGAGTGTAGGGCCAGCGAGATGGTGTCTGCTGTCCACCTGTTTCAGTGGTAGGCAAATTGCAGTGGGTCAAGGTTTACTGGGAGGCTGGAGTTAATGTGTGTCATGACTAGTGTCTCGAAGCACTTCATGATGGTGGAATTTAGAGGCACCGGGCAGTAGTCATTGGCGCGTTACCTTGTTTTTCTTAGGTACTGGGATGATAGTGGTTTTCTTAAAGCAGGTGGGAACCTCAGACTGAAGCAGTGAGAAATTAAATATGTCCACAAATATCCCCACCAGCTGATCTTCCTAGGATCTAAGGACACGGCCAGGGTCACCATCCGGGCCAGATGCTTTCCACGGGTTCACTCTCCGGAAGGCTGATCTTACGTATGCAACAGTGACTGTGGGTTCAGGTGCATTGTAGGCCTTTGGGGTGGGTGGTGACATTCCAATCCCCTTCTGTTCAAAACGTGCATAGAATGCGTTAAGCTCATCAGGAAGGGATGTGTGGTTGTCTGCAATGCTGCCCGACTTAGTTTTGTAGCCTGTTATAGCATGTAATCCCTACCACAACTGGAGGCTGGTCTGGGACTTGATTTTGGACTGGTATTGTCTCCGAAATGATGCCCTCAGTTTTAGATTCTTCTACAAGAGGAAACATTTTCTCCACATTCACCCTGTCAAGATATCTCATCATCTTATGTTTCAATCAATTACCTTCTCACTCTTCTAAACTCCACTGAACCTATCCAATCTCTGCTGAAAAGACAGCTTGCCCCTTCGTCTAGTAACCTTCTCTGAATGATTTGCAATACATTTGCATGCTCCCTTAAATAAGGCGATACGTGCTGATGTGGTCCCACCAATGCTCTACATAACTGAAGCATAATCTCCCTACTTTTGTATTCAAGTAATAGAAAAGTTGCAAATCCACTTCAGTCAAATTCTGGAAGAGATCGTGATGTTATAAATTTGGAACCTGTGATCAGGTCAAGAGAGATGATTAATGATTATGCATTTTCCAAAAAAAATCTATTGTGACATTGCAACTGCAGTGGTAAAGGAAATATGAAGAAACACATCATGCAAAGTCAAACAAACATCACCATGAATTCTTGATTTGCACCATTTCTTCCAAGCATTTGACAAGGTACACTCCTGCAAAAATGCTAATGGATTCGGAACTTAGAATGTAGTTGAATCTCTTACAGCTCAATTTGAAACTAGAAGTGAAGGAAAAGCAGTTCAAGCAGAGTAAGGATCATAATGCAAGCTGCAAAGCGAAGAGGTTTATCTTGCGATCAGTTCATGAGATCTCCCAGTAGGTTGGGATCAGAGAATAACATCTTGTGAAAATTCAGGAGTAACTAGAAGTTCACATTGATCATTTAATCGTAATCCAGAGTACTGGGGAAAATCACGAGAGGTTCCTGAAGTGAATCCAACAGTTGTTCAAGAAGAGTCAACATGTATGATTTCTGATGAAGATAAAGCTGAGACCATGTCACTAAATCCAAAGACAGATGAAACTGCAGCAAACCTGTTAGCTTAACCCCAGTAACATCAATACCACCACAAAGATCACAGGGTGTAAAATCCAGTGATTTGGTAAAATTTGAAAATATGTGGAATCAGTCTATAATTTTCTTCTTTAAAAGAGTTGACAAGTGCAATGTATAATACTGGTGGTGAACAATAGTTGTTGCTTCAAGACCGTCATCTAAAAGAATGTGTCATTTGACTGTTGAAGCCCAGAGAGCAATAAATCTTTATTGAAAATTCCAGAGATAGTGAAGAGCCCGAGAAATACCCACACACTTCATGTTTGAACTTCTCATGTCCCATCTGCATCAGGCTTTTCACTCTGCAGATGACTTTGTTGGATATTAAGAACCAGATGACATTTTCTCCTGCAGTCACCTCTGTACGATGCAAAGTATTCTCTCTGTTTCTTCCATAGTAAAATTCCCTTGGATGATAATTCTTCTTTTGCATTTCCCATTTTAAACACTTTCTCTCATTCCATAATATGTTAAAATTCTGGTTAACACCCCTTCAGCCTTCAACTTCATCCTGAAAGTAGCAAGTTTGTCATTCCTGTTGGTCAGGTCTAGGTACTGCGATTTCTCCTTTATTTCTGCTGCTCACAGAGAAGGATCAAACAAGGTGGGATGCTCAAAGAAAGTGGAGGTGTCAGAGGAATAATGTGACCAACCAGGACGTTATTTAGTATGATTTTGCTCCACCAAGATACTGTTTTGTGTATAGCTATTGAACAAAATAGAAAAACTGAAGTAGTTGCAATTCATAGTGGGTTCTATTTTAATTATTTGTCAGTCATTATGCCTATTTCTTTGTAATCTGTCAGATTTTCTGCTCTTTATCAATCACATTAACATTTGAAAGAGTTTCTTGTGTGCAAACTGGCCGATGTGTTTCCTGTATTATCACAGCATCTGGACTTCAAAAGTATTTAGCTGGCTGTAAATGGCTTTGGGACTTCCTGTAGTCATAAGAGGCACAATATAGATTTTTTTCTCTTTTTATTTCTCTTTTCACACTGAATTAGCACACTTTCTTTTTCATTTACTTACACAATTTAAATTATGCCTAAGTATGAACCACAGATTAATCTCTTATTTGAGAAACTGAAGTATGAAGAATATAGATTATTTCTCATTATTATAATCATCTTCCTAATTACAATTTCACATCATTAATTGTCGCTGCGACGTTCTCTGCTGCTACAATTTTATTGTGCATTGATTAAAACATGTTAGGTATGACAGGGAACAATGTATCAATTTTAACAGCAAATTTTACAACCAGATGGAAAATATATCAGTCGATTTGCAAACTATTTTACGGGAAGCTTAGATTTTCTTTATCTTTTTGAATTTTTATTCAGAAACTTTATAAACAACTGATGGTTTGGTCTTTTGAATTTGCTTTGCCACCACTGCTTCACTATAGAATGAATCTGGAGGTAACATTAGATAAAATATGAGTGAACAGATTATAGAAGCAAATTATCCTTGCCATTAGCAGGCATAACCTTGCACAATTAAGTACATGTGCAGCATTATAATGGACAGATGTATAACATAAGAATGCAGTGATGATTTTCAGTAGATGCATGAAAGAAGCTTGACTGTTCTTTGCCTGTAGAAATACCAATAATGACTTGTATTTATGTAGTGACTCTAACATAATAAAACACCCTTAAGTGCTTAAAACTAGGCTTAGAACAGAAGTCTAAATTGAAGGGTATGTTTACCATTTGTTTCCTGCCTGGAGGTAATGGAACACCAATGGAATCAACTGTTTTGCAATCCTGAAGCATTTTTAACTGCCCACTGAGTGGGATGCCTGTTGAGGATGGTTTGTTTAGTATATGCTGGTGGACAACCACGACATGCACAGAAGGGTGGGGCAGCAGCTCCTGACAGTCACTTCTTCAGATCCTCAAACTTCTGGATCTCCATTGCTGTTTGACTTCCAATGTGATGATCAGAGCCGCCCTTTCAATGCCTGTTTCAATCAGGTGGCTGGCTAATATATCGTTAATCCATTTTGGCCTTTAAAATGAAACAGATGTCTCACTACCACTCCCAAACAAATGGCCTCCATGTTCTTTTGGTTTCTTATCAGGCGCTTAAATAGCTTCTGCATAGAAAGCAGGATACAATCCTTGGCAACAATTTTTCAAATTTTCAATGTGAATTGATTGAGGCTTACTTGTCTCCTTGAGGTTTACTTTTTGTCAAGAACACATTCCTTCCAGAGTTATGGCCTGCAGAACCAATCTCATTCTCAAATGTCCTCAAGGGAAGGAAATCTGCTATTGTTATGCAACTCTAAACCAACAATAATGTGGTTAACTTTTTAACTAATCTGAGAATTAGCCTATCCAGCTACCCAGTTATACTAAACTTCCATGAACAGCCCTTATTAACAGCTCTAAGGATGTACCTTCTCCTCAATGATTCAAGATGGCAGGTCACCACATCCTCCAAAGATAATAAGGATAAGCAGAAAGAGCTGACCTTGCCAGTGACATTTGCAATCTTTGAGAGAAGAAAATAAATAAAACCAAAAGAATAATTTTTCCCATGAGATTTCAGGTGATTGGCTGGTGGAATGTAATGCCGCAGGAAGCAGAGCTGATATTGAAGTCTAAGTCCCAGTAATATTGAAATAGCAAAAAGCAAACCAATAGCAGGCACTGTAAAGCATATCAATGCCTCCAATATTGAGAGGTCAGGCTAACCTCCAGGTCAGGAAAAATAACTCCTGCCTGTCTCAGGCCAATTCCCAAGGCAGCTATGGAACACCCTTGGGAAGACTGCATAAACTACAAATGTTTCCATTTTGCCAAAGGCTACCTAGAAATCACCCTTGTACTGTTTATATATTAATAGGGTAATCATAAGAACTGTTTTTTTTATCTCGTGCTATGATTCTAATATATTGCTGTTTAGTTGAGAGTTACTATCTTCAATAGAGGTTGTTCTGTTTATTATAAACTACATTTATTCCACTTTATTCTCCCCACATTCCATGACCTTCCCCCAGAATCTGCCACTCATCTCCATGCCTGATCAAGTCTGTTTATTTGCATATTTGTTTGTGCTTGCAGCAAAACAAAAGATAAATGTAGATGCAATATTGGCAATGAGTTTGGGCTGTTGCTGATTGAGGGAATACCAGGGCAGTAATCTAGTGCGAGGTGTTTTCTCAATACTAATGGCAGGCAGTGGATATGACAGATATGTTCAGGGGCTCTAGAGCTGTGAGCGGTCTAAGTCTGACTGAAAGAAAAAGAAGATAGGCCAAGATAACTTTTTCTTTCTTTCTGATACTCTGGCTCTTTCTATGGCTTTCTAATTGATATCTTGCTGCTGCTAATGAATAATGGACTAGCATATCTTCCTTCTGTCCTTGAAAGAACCAAAACATCTAATGAAAAGGGGTTTCTCAATTTAATTGGATGGGACACATGAATTGCTTTAATTCACCCACTATCTTTCAGTGGAGTATTTTGCATAAATTCAGAATGAAGATCTGATGAGTTAAGGCAAGCTTCAAAAAGGTTTTGAAACTGTCATTTTAATGCACAGATTGATGACATGCTCTTCAAATTTTATTTTGAATGTTAATTTCTGACCATCTCGTACTTACTTTCTCTTGATTCCCTAAACGGACAATTCACTCTTATCGGCTCAGGGAATGATGGCAAATGCCTTTCCATTAGCACCAATTTTGCTTTCAAAAATCACTGTTAATCTAACCTCGGCGATGCTGCTATCGAAAACTCCTGTCCCTGTCATGGTATGAGCTTTGACATGATGGAACTCATCCATCTGTGAACTTCTTTACGTGATGTATGACCAATTCATGATCCACAAGTCTGCCACACACATCATATTGGTGGCTTGGTTGTGTCTGCAATAATAAACTGACTGTCATCCTGTGGCAGAGGGGGCTGACAATATTTCTGAAATAGTAAAACACCTACAATGTCACTTTTAAGTTCACCAGATTTTTATTTTGATTGATAATCTTGAGATGATTTTTGTAATGTCAAGGTGCTATATAAATGGAGGTTGTTATCAAAATTGTTCAATATGAAATGACTGTGGCCCAATACAACCGTTTAAAGGATTTGCCATTTTGTGGAACAACTCCCAGGAAGCTAGAAAAAAAGTGAACCAAAAATAAAAGCAGAAAATGCTGGAAAATACTCAGCCAGTTAGGCAGCATTTGTGGAGAGAGAAATCAAGTTAACATTTCAGATGAATGGTCTTTTCACAAATTTCAAAGTTAATGATAATCAGAAGTTGAGCTGTTGAGTAAATGGGGAGGTGAGAACAAAGCAGGATGTCCATGATAAACTGAAAGGCAGAATATATTAGCTGGTAAATGAGATGATGATGACAAGTCAAGATGGAAATGGGAGTAGCAGAATCATTATCTGAAATGTCTGAACCAAATATCAAGTCCGGAAGACTCTAATATTCCAAAAGATTTGAAAGATTGAGCTTCATTCGAACATTGGAGGAGGTCAAGAACAGAAGTCAGAGTACTAATGGGATGGAGAATTGAAGAGCCAGACTGGTGGATGCTTGAGGTCCCTCTTGTTGGTCAATGTGAGATATTCAGCAAAGCAGTCACCAAACCTGTGTTGATTTCCCCAGTGAAGAGGAGGCTGCACTGGGAGTAACAAATATAGTATATTAAATGGAAAGAAATGAGAATTAAATATGGAAAGAGTGACCGAGGCCTTGAACAATGAAAAAGATGGAGATAAAAGGAAAGAAGCTGTATATCTTGCTAAGGTGTCAAGGGAGGAGAAGAGGATGTTAGTGACAATTGGCAAGTGAACCAGAGTGTTGCTAATTAGAAAGGGAGGGGAGATGGAGATGAGTTTGCCAGTGGCAGACTGATGGTGGAGGATGATCCATCGAATTTGATGGATTGTGAGAATGAGAGGAATTCTTTTGTGCTTCTGATAGAGAGGGGAAGAGGTAAGAGCAGAAGTTCTTGGTCAAGGGTCCTGTGAAATATGAACTGAGGGAATTCTCAGGTGAAGAAAAAAGATATTGGAAGCAGAGAGGAAGCTAAAAAATGTCAGCACGATTCAAAGTACTTTACAGCTGAGGAAGTACTTTTGAAATGTAGTCATTTGTGCAAAATATGAAACAAAGCAGCAGATTGGCACGTAGCAAAATGCCACATCTATCCTTTAGCTAAAAATCACTAAAAACAGATACATTTGTCTTTAATGATTTTTGGCTAAGGGATAAATGCTGGCCATGATTTTCCTGCTCTTTAAATTCTGCTGCAGAATCTTTCGCATCCCGCTGAGAGGCAGATGTCTCATTTGAAAATGTGATGGGCATAGGTAGAAATGAAAGATAAGCAACTTCCTGGTGGAGAAGAACAAAGTCAAAATTTGGCTGTAATTATCAAAAATTCCAGCATTTTCTAATCAAAGAACTCAGCTATGTAAATCATGATTTTTTTCATGCTTTGATTACATTATAGAATAGAAATGAGAACTGTGGGAAAAAAACACAGTTTTCAGTAAAGATTTGGAATTTACTACCAAAACTTCTGTCCCCCTCGTCCTTCGAAGTATCCTTTAAAATCTAACTCAGTGACCACGTTTTTGGTCGCCTTTTATATGCTAATATGGCTCAGTGTCAGATTTTGGGCTGAAATTTTTAACACACATAGAAACATGTTTAAATGATGCTGCATAGACAACCTATGCCAGACTGAGAGAGGGCCATGGGACAGTCCATTTTGTACATATACAAAGAACAATAAGTTGTGTGTTTAAGCATTGCATTTCCCAACCTTCAACATGATATGCACAGCAACCAACCATAATTTTGGAAATACTATGTGAGTCAAATTTATTGGTGTAACCTCCGACTCTGATGGGAGATCTTGAGACAAGATTTCTCAAGAGGAACTGGTGCTGGAAGTTTGATGTGAGATTAACTCATGTAATGTTTCTGGACAGAGGAGCTAGTATCCAATTTGCTGATACTTAAATAGAGATTTGTGAATGTGGTCAACGACCCTGAAAGCAAGTACAAGGCCTCATCTTAAAAATACTGAGACATTAAGCCCTGTGGTTTATTGGAGAGGAATCAATTATGACCTTCCAAGGCAGATACCTGAACAGCAATTCGGGATTGCTGCTTTAAGAAGTGCTAAGACAGCACATCTTTCCATTAGGGATTGCTTTCCTGGTTGAGACCTACACTATTTCCCATTTTCACACCTGCACATCAATGTTGCAACTGCAATATGATGATTAATATCATTGCTTCAAGCCAATGATCCACATGCTTGGGGATATCATATACAGGGAAGTGTGTGGTTCAATTCCTCATTACATGTTGTACACATTAGCAAATGATCATGTTTACTTCATTTTAATCACATTATATAAATAAAACATAAGCAATTGAATTTCATGTGTTTGTTTGGTAAGGCTCCTGTGAAAGAAAGACTTGGACTGTTTTGTGGCTGTTAGGCACCAAAGTGAAATGACTCTTGTTAAGGGTCATCAACACAATTATTTGAATTATGAATGAAAATTAAGTGCATAACACTAACATTGAGCACTAATAATACGTCGTGTACAATAATGTTTATATGTTTGTCAAGCTGCTTCTAAATCTTCTTAAGTTTTAATGATTTTTTATGAGTATTTCTGCAGATGCATTTTACAAAATCACGGTGCAGTACTATGTACTTTAGAAATTAAATAAAATTACATTCTGTCTTCACTAATGATCCTTACGTTGTTAAGTTTAAACCAACAGCAGGTCATCAGGATTTTAGTGGACATATGTGCCAACCATGAGGAACCTGGTGTTGCTGAGGAATGTGTGAAAACAAAAGAGGTGCAACAAAGACCATGTGGGAACCAGACCCGAGAGTTTATGGCCAGGTGATAGTAGGAAATCTCTCATATGGAGGTATGCTCCATAGGGTCAACATGGATAAGAAGGCACATCGGCCAGAGTTCACAGGTGCCGTCCCTTCATCTCCCCTGCCATAACCACAGAAAGCACAGGAGGGAGTTCTGACTACCATGTATGCAATGTGGATTTAGTTATGTGCTCTGAGACATAAACCATTAAATTACTGTAAGCTGTGTTATTCTAAAGATTCTTATTGCCTTTCGAGTAAATTCTTTTCAGTTTAGCAGTGATTCATTCATTTAAAATGCATAGATTAAACCCCTTGTTACAATGTTGAAAATAGAAATTTTGTACATGTGAATTGTGTTTTTTCTTAAAATTACGTGCAGAAAAAGGAGGATTTTGCCTTTAATCTACTAGCAACTGTTTTAAACCTTATCTGGGGAGTTTACAATTTGGCCATTGCAGGAAACTAAAGATGGATAATCACACCAGTTTAAATTTGGTTGGATCAGTCTGGCACTGATCAGCATAATTTAATTAATTTCAACACTTCTCAGAAATAATTTCCTGGCCAAGTATGCATAGAGAGGACAATTAGAACTGGTGCAAAATATGGCCATGTTATCAATTATTTCACCACAATTTGATTACATGTTGAAGTAGACAATAACCAATATTTTAAAATTACTCTCATAAAATTTGCATTGGTAATTTCATAATCTTATCAATACATCAGAGCTAGGGTATATTACATTGTCTACTCCATTATAAGTATTTTTGAAGGTGTAAAAGATTCTGTTTTTGCAATTCTTTGCCCGTAATATAATTATATCGCTACAGTCCTGAATGCAATAGCATTACTGCTTGCAATGAAGCAAATTCATGATCTCTTGGATCATTTGTTTCTGGAACTAAAAATCATTATTTGAAAAGTCTTCTTTTTCAATAAAGGCATTATTTGCAAATGTTAGTTCCTTTTAGATGAACATAGACACTACAATACTGTGGTCTGAAATAATTTTCATATGTGAACATTGTCTTTGAGGGTAGCTTTCATTCCATAAGAATCCAGAGGCAGTGTACTTAAACCATCAGCAGCTTGCCCATTAAATTAACCAGCAAAAGTATTATAGAGCTACATGTTGTTGTTTCTATTCTATGCATGTGGCATGCAAGGAAAATGAAAAGTAGACATAACAATCACTGCAATGATTTATTCATTTGAGCATAAACACAGATATTGCCATATGTGTTAGCATTCCAATTAAGAATACGGTTAGATGTGCATTCATAAGCAAGCAATAAACATTTTAATATGAAGCTATTTGCAATCATAATGAACAGGATGCAACGAATAAATAGCACCTGCAATTCATTATACTTACTTTGCTCATTTAATTTCCATGAGTTTTTGCTCAACAAATTGCTAGAAATGGGAGATGGAAACAGTGTAAAGCACCCCACACACATATTCAGGATCTGTGTGAACAGTACATCTCCTTCATCAATCAGAATGTAGAATTGTTGAATACTTGAGTAGGGTTAAAACCAATAATTTAGAATAGTAAGTTTAAAGGTGAATCAAATACAGGGAAGTAAAATAAAGATGGAGAAATAAAGAGAGAAATAAATGAGACTGAAGGAAAATAAGATTAAATATCTTCAATAACAGTTATACTTATTATGCATAAAAATTTAGTGCCAGAGATTGTTTTCCAGTAAGTAAGACTAAATGGTCTACCAAAAGATACCTGGACTCAAATGGACAAGACTTAACTTTCCGCGGTGAGCTCAGTGTCGGCAAGTTCAAAAACTTTGTGCCACTCCGTGCAGTGGATTGGTCAATCATATTGCGAGATAACATCTTTGTGTAGCTCGTGAGTGAACAGCACATCTCAAAGAGCAACACAAGATACTTGTTTTTACTTGTGCATCTGCCCTCATATGAAGTGGTGTCCCATTTGTTTTGTATATAATAGCACTGTTATTTTACTGTCATTTTTATTGTAATTTATAAGATAAGACATCCTTATTAGTCACATGTACAGTGAAACACATGGTGAAATGCACCTTTTGTGTACGGTGTTCTGGGAGCAGCCCGCAAGTGTCGCCACGCTTCCGGAGCCAACATAGCATGCCCACAAATTCCTAACCTGTACATCTTTTTTGGAATGTGAGAGGAAACCAGAGCACCTGGAGGAAACCCACACAGACATGGGGACAACGTACAAACTCCTTACAGACGGTAGCCAGAATTGAACCCGGGTCGCTGGCGCTGTAATAGCATTACGCTAACTGCTACACTACCGTGCCCTCTAAATTGCTCTCTAAGTTGCTCTTCAAGCTCTCGAAATTGAATTACTTCTACTTTATCATTCAAACTTGAATTATTAAAAATTGTAACAACTTACTGTAAAATTAATAATGGTGTTTAGCTGAAAGCAGCATACACAGGTCCTTCCCAGGTTACAAACAACTGACTTATGTACAACCCATACATATGAACAGGCATTTGGGAGACCAGCAGGATGGATTTTCCGGCTGCTGCAGGGTTGCAGGCATCTTCTGCCATCTGGGAACTCAGGTCGCAGCCACATTTCCGACTTGCGAATTGTCCGGGTTACGAACAGTTCACAGGAATGGAACCCTGCTGTACCCCAGCGAGGACCTGTATGAACAAATGAGAACTGCTTTGAATTCAGACACTTAATTGCAGATTTCAACAAATGTATTCATTTACCAGTATGCTGTCAGCATGTTGCAGTAAATAAATGTTCAACATTGACAAATACTGCCTGATGTAATATATGAGCTGCTAAAATTTTCTTTGGCTTAGTTTTGACTTTAGAGAATTCAGAGTTGCAGAAAGCTGAGTGAAACATAAAGACAGCCTCAGTCTTCCCAGAGTGAATATTATCCAAAATATTTTTTGCACCAAAAATAATCACTTCACTTTTGCATTTGTGAAAAATGTCAATATTTCAAGTGTGTTTCAATTACACAAGAAGATAATAAATGCATATGAATTTGTGTCGTTACTGCTCAGGAAAATAAGATATCATGTCTGCTGTCTGCTTGATGTCAGCTGCACTGATCAAAACCCAAATGCCTCCTCTTATTCCATACTTACTGTCGACTGCCAAACAGTTGGGTTCAGCCAAAGTTCATAAAACTGCTGCAAAGCATCTTTATTTCTCATATAGTTTCTTCTATATTTGTTTTCTCTTTCATCACCTCAGTAAGTTATAGCTCATTTTACCTTTTTGGGCTGGTCCCAGACAGTTGCTGAATAAATACAGTGGCTGGGAAATTTAATGGCTCCATGTCATTTCCATGTGCAAAAGATCTGCCTTAGTATCCAGGAAAATAGGGGAGGAAAAATGGGAATGGGACAGGCTCTCATTTCATGCTAGAAGAATGGCACTTACTGTAACATTAAATGCACAAAACAAAAACATCTAAGGTCCATATCTTTTTATATATATAATTGGGGAGCATCTGGGGAGGGCATCTAATGTCTGTTGAAAGCACTTTATGGCAAAACTAAGCTGTCCTGAAACAGTCAATGCTAAATCAACCTTAAATCAAATATAGTCCATATGTGGCTGCACCAGTCCACCAAGAATATATATCTTTGTTCAAAAAAAGTGAAATGTGGAATTAGATGAAGCAGTAATACTTTTCTCAGCACTGCTGATATCCCAAAGCTCATTGCTCACCTTTGAACAGCCACACACGTATCAGCTCACCTTATTCCTTCCCACGTGTCTCCTTTCTGATCCCTTACAATACGTCTAACACAATAATCTTGGTCTTATTCATGTTCTTGATCACTTACCTCTTACCAATGTAATTGGTTGAAAGGTACCATCAATATAAAATCGAGAGCCACTTTGATGGTTAGCTGTCTGGGATGGCCATCGTCTGCTTGTTGGTCTCCTGTAAATGAAGCCCAAAGCCCAAAATCGAGTGTGTGTCAGCCTAACTCTTCTGCAAATTAGATTATTTCAATTTCTAGATTTGAACATCTTTTAAGAAGTTATCTTATTTCCCAAAAATTACTTTTGTACCTCAAATAAATAAATGGCTTAGCATGTTGCATTTTCCAACATGAAGCTACTTTGGTTCTTTTCTTGAATTATTTCAACAGTTGTTCCAAATGTAAATGTTAAATCTATGTTGATTCATTTAAGTAATCTGGTCTGAATTATCAGGATAGTTCAACAATACTCAATGTCTGTACAGAGGAACCTATATAATATCTTAAATGGCTCATTTTTGGCATCAGTAGTGAATACTGACTGATCTCTGAATTCATCAATTTAAAGAAAGCCATAAAAAATCAGGTGTAGTCAAGCTTAAGTTTTCCTGAGTGTCTCCTGAAACTGCTCCAGAGACGCAAAGTCTTTATTTATTGCTAGATACAGCCAATTGGTTAAAATAATTGTTGGTTCTCACTTTCCGAATTATCAGTGTCAGTCATTACTATAGATCAATCAATCTATTTTTCACTATCGGGAAAGAAAGTATTTGTGATGTTTGACTTTCAGGGCAAGCAATGGCTTTTCCACCAAGAAGGAAATCAAAAGATGAAATAATTTATGCAAAGACATTATATAATGTAGAATTTCACTTGGGTTTACTTCTGTGAATTTTCACAAAGCTCAAACTATATCAGCTCTTTCTAAGTTATACAATAAAACTAAGTTTCATCTGTTATAATATTAGCATCATTTCAACTTGCTATTGATGATCACAAAATTGGTCCTGCTTTCACTATTTAAGTATAAATATCATTCTATTGAATGTCAATTATTCTTCTCCAATTTTACACTGACCTAAGTATAAAGACAGTTATATGCATGATACAGTATTTGCTCCAGCTTTTTTCAAATAAAATTTATATGTCGCTGTGGTTCAAAATACTGTTGTTTGGATTAGGGTATTTTACAGACATTGGTATTAAAAATGTACATATGTTTAATGATTTGAAACTTAGTTCCAGTAAAATTTTCTTCTCTTTACTGACTTGAACTGTTCACAAAATATTCCAGGCATGATCATTTTTTTTTGTTCGATTTAATTAATCAACTAACATTGGTCAATGGCCAACATGTATATGTAGACTGAAGGGCTTGTTTCTTTGCTGTACAACTGTATGACCTCCATTGCAAGTCACAGAATCTTATAATAACTAGACTCAGAGCCAAATCCTTAATTCTTTTGGTGACTTTATGTTGAATTTAACTTTAGTCAATGTTCTCTCAGGAGTGAGACATAGAAGAGGGAGAACGATGCAACGTGTAGTGCTGGTGCCTCACAGCTGGAGTGACTGAGGTACAATTCTGACCTCCAGTGCTGTCTGTAAGGAGTTTGCATGTTCTTCCATTGACCAGCAGGATTTTTCCCTGGTGCTGCAGGTTTCCTCCCACACGCCAAAGACAAGCTGGTTGATAGGGTAATTAGTTACTGTAAGTTACCCCTTGTGTAGATGAGTGACAGGAGAATCAGAATGGAGTGGATGAGCATGTGAGAGGGAGCAGGTTATCAGGAAATCAGCAGAAAATGGGATTGTTCTGAAAGGCAGCGTGACATTGCTGAGCTTACTGGCCTCTTTTAAGTTGAGAGAAATATGAGATACGGATACTGGGAGAAGAAGAGAAGCAACTAATTGGAAAACCCCTCAGACAGGGAAGTGGAAAGGAGGAAAGGGACAGAGCAAGAGAGGAACAGGAAAAGTCAGAACAGTAGGAAAAGTAGAGCAAAAGAATAGAGTGTTGAAGGTGTGATTGAGATGAGGGAAAGGCAGGAGGATGAAAGGGAAAGCAAAGGTAAAGAAGTAGAAGTTTGGAAGTGAGAAGCAAACAGGGAAGAATGGAGATGATAGAGAAGGTGTAGGACCAAGAGAAATGAAAAGGAGTGATGGACAGAAATCAGGGTGAGAAAGCAGGGAGACGTATAAATCAGAAATGGGAAAGAAGAGAATGTGCAAGGGGCAGGGAAGGGAAATGATTGGAGAAAAATGAACATAGGTTAATGAAAGGGAAGACAAAAGGATGGATGGGGGAATGGAAGAAGGAATTGGTAAAGGATTGAAACAATCTTTGAACCTTATTTCAATCCTAAAGTTATGTTAACTGTTTAGTGGCCCTAAAATTAATCTTCAGCATGTTGCCATATTGCATTACAATTAATGCTATTTCAAATTGTGCGCTGGCAGGTAAGCATTTAAAGTTAAAGGTAATTGATCATATTCATTGTGCCAAATTCTTGTAGTTTAATCCAGCCAGTGCTCGGCCACCTTGCAGTTTACTTTTTTCCTTTCAATACTTTTCATTCCTTTGAAGCTGCAAGCCCCCTTCCTTGTGTGAATTAAGTAAATTTTCTAGGACCATGGGAGTTTAAAAGATGGACAGACAGTCCACCACCGAGCTGGCGGTCACATCTGTGGTAAATTTAGTGGCAGCATCATTTAGGCAAGTCATTTGTCAAGGACCAAGTGCTACAGGAAATGCTGGAAATACTCAACAGGTCAGACGCATTTGTGGAGAAAGAAAACTTAATGTTGCTGATAGATAAGCACTCATCAGTCCGATAATGATTTATGAGATCCAAGAATTAAATAAACTTATCTTTGGACTGTTTATGAATAGCCATCAAGTTAAATTCAAAGGGCTCACTGAAGCTCATTAACCTATGTTCAGGCAGATTTTTGAGCCTTGTAAGAATTGAACTCCATGCATGGAAAAGAGTTGGAGTAATATTTCTGGATAATGAGGATTATCTAGATAGATAATGAGGAAAACTTTAAAAAATGAAATCTCTAATGAACACTGCAGAGGATATCCATAGTACTAATGCATTAGAGATGGCCAGTGTTCTGAATCCCAGCGGATCTGGCCATCACTGCTACTGGTTCTGGTGAAAGGTGATCAGAATCAGAATCAGGTTTATTATCATTGACTTATCTGTCGTGAATCAGCCTGAAATGTTAATTCTCTCTCTACTGCGCTGAGTACATCCTGCATTTGTTTTTACTGCAACATTGCTATTTACTCAGCTTTAAACAATTTAAAATCAGATGCCTGAATGATTAAAATTCCTAAATGTATTATACCTCTAAACATTTAACTTTGGTAACAGTTGTTTGCAACAATAATGAGACAACCTGCCAGTGAACATTGGATTCCAGCAACCAGTGTGCTTGGATGTTGATTTCAGCAGGCAGTCCATCATACAGTGTCAAGCTCCATAAATTATGTTAATCAATTAGTTTCAAAATTAATGTTGGCAATTGCTGGTTGCACTCAAACACGTGAAATTGGAGCAGAGGGCTGGGTTTAAACCAAGTCTTGCTGTTTCCCCTTTTTTTAAAGCCAAATCTGGATAACTTTTGCACAATTATTGAATCAATTTGCGAGTTTTTTTCTGGTTTTTCAATACTGAAGCAATGAACATTCCTTAATTTTGCAAGCTCTGTCCCATCTGCGGTTTGCTAAAGGAGTTAAAATGGACAGAGATTTTATATAATGCCATAGGCTATCCCTTGGGTCAACCCTTTCATCTGCTGATTTAGGTTAAAAGAAGTATCAGTGGAGGTATGCAAAACAGGTGTGTCTTCCATGTTAGCTTAAGCTGTTCCATCAACCAGCTATTTACACCACTCTATATGGGTTGTTCAGAAAGGCTATGATTCTTTCCCATCTCCACAAGGGAAGAAAGTGCGGGATAAACAATGTTACTATCAATCTGTCCTATTGATAGGGTAAGCGTGGCTGGATTCTAGCCATCATCTTCTGTCCATTTTGTCCTAGCCTTTTACCTAGTGATTGTAATTTATTAGAACAACAGGACAGAGTGTGTATCAAGCCAATGAGCAACTTAATATGATGTACTTCAATGTGAGCTTTGGAGGTTGCTTACATAATGGCTCAAAAAGCTATATTTTGTTTTTGGTGAGGCCAAATGGGGTGAAGTTGGACTCCTCTGAAAGCCCTCAACTTCTATCTGCTATTGGATGTGAGGATCAATTACATTAAGGTAGTGCTTTGGTATCACAGTTCATTCTCCTCTGGCAAGGAATGGGAAGGTGTAACATGACCTACTATCTGTTTATTCCCTGATGATAATTAAAATTGGCCAGCAGGTAGTTATAATGGTGCTGAATCAGAAAAACCATAGTTAGTTTTCCATTTTGATAATGCAACAATTTTTGTTACAAAGTGTACAGAGCTGCCGAGTCTCACTTACTGGGTGTGACAATCACTTATTTTGGATTAAAATGATATCTAAGAAAGAAAATTGTAAGAAATAAAAGAAAAAAAACACTTTGATATATGTCATTCTTAAAAATAAATACAGCTCCATATGTTTAAATTGGATTGCAAGCTGTCTCACTCCTTTTGATCATATATCTCACACTTAATATATCTCTGATGTGACAAGCCTGGAAGTAGACAATGCTGTCTATTTTCTTCAGGTGGATTTCATTTCTAGCATTGATAGGCTGTCATAGTCTTCACGTATGGATGGACATTTTTGTAGCTTGAAATCTGAAAGCCAGGAAAATGTTATGAATACACACAGATACACAAGGGAGGAGAAAATAATGAAGGGAAAACTCCAATCCTGGAGTTGAATAGGTTAACAGACTGACTTCTTCAAATCCAGAATCTCCTGTTTCGAGGCTAGAAACCAGGCAGAGAGGAATGCAGTTAAGATTCTTATCCAGATGGTGTGGTTGCAGTTAGAATTAGTGTCCTTTCACATATGGTTGTTGTTTATGTTCAATAAACTAACAGGCTGCAGAATCTATTTTGATCCATTTTTGTTTTATAACTGCTTAGTTGTTTTAAATTAGTGGCTCATTGCTTCTTTTAGGACTTACTATATCTGATAAAGCATCCTATGTTTTGTTCTGAAGAAATGTCATCATCCTGATACATTAACTATGTTTCTTTTGCCATAGATGTTGCTTGAATTGCTTCAGCATTTCTGTTAGTATTATCTTTAATATTTGGAGGTGTGCAATATCCTGACATGGAAAGATTTATTCAAATTTTAAAGCAGAGATTAAGAAATATATTTTTGCTTTAAACTTTCTCTTCTACATTTTCCAGAAAGCAGAAAATTAAACAAGCTCCATAGATGCCAGTAATCCACATACCTCAGTTCCGATTCAATTTTTCACTTCTGCTGAATATTGCCAGGCTGCATAAAAATAAAAGTGGAGTTTATTACTTGCATTTAGATTTGAGTTGACTGTTGGTGGGAAAGCATTAACGAAAAGGCAAAATATATTTGAGCTTTGAGATGATTTGTGAAGAGAACAGTGATAAGGTAGAGATGTTTAAGGAAGGAATTGTAAAAAACAGCATTAGGGAGCTCAAGACATTGCCACCTATAGTGGAGTGAAGGTGCAGGAAAGCATGAAAGGCTATTGTCTGATGACTGATGGATGCAGAAGGAAATATAAGCTGGAGCAGCTTGCAGGGATAGACTTTGGAGAGATTTGAAGTTTTAAAGTTACAGCATTGTGACAATCACTAACATGACTTTGGAAGAGTGTGAAAGTTGACAAAATGTTAAACCAAGGCTCTGTCTACCTTCTCAAGTGGACATACAGTAAAGCATCTCCAGCTCCCTGATTCCCCAGGCTAATATTTATCCTCAGCCAGAATTAATAAAATAAAATGGTTATTATCTTATTGGTCTTTGAGGGGTTGTGCTGTGTGCACAATGGTTAAATCATTTTGTGCTTTGAACTGTAGACACACTGCAAAAGTACTTCACTGGTTGTAAGGTGTTGTTGGATATCCTGAGATCAGGAAAGTCATCATATAAAGGCAAGTCTTCTTCCCTTTAAGATCATTCATTATAATAGTTAAAGAAATGACCATAAGTTTGACAATATGAATATTACTACCAAATTGCCTATTATATTGAAAATTATATTTCTCTTGTGTCATTTCAGATTATGGTCATTCTGAAACAGAACTAAGAATTTTCTCAATGTGGTGCAAGAATCCTTTGTAAGCTAAGGTTACAGTCTGCTTAAGAGGCATGAACATACAGAATGTTAACATTTATACCACAATTCTGCATTGTATCTATTGTAACTTACCTGCCCTCAACCTCTGTCATATTTTAACAGGAATAACTTGTGCATTGTCCATTTATATTCCAGTCCCCTTTCTAAAGAATGAATGTAATAACTAGACCTTTTGTATAATGCAAATTTAAGTGTTAATACCTGTAGTGAATGTTCCTGTATTATTGTACTAGAAGAGAACTCTGATCTTTAAGATATTACAATATTTATAGAGCACCTCAACATAGCTAATGCCACAAGAACGTCAAAGGAGCCTTACTGGACAAAATTTTTACAGGAGTTGAAAGCTTAGTCAAAAAGGTAGGTTTTTTTTAATGGAATAGATGGAAGTATTTATACTGAGAGATTTAGGAAGGAAATTCCAAAGATGAGGGCCCAAGTAACTGAAACCATGGCTGCCAATGGTAAATTGAAGGAAAGTGGGAATGGTCAAGTGATCAGAATCGGGGCTAGAGAGTGCTGCTGTAGTGGGTAAAGCTGAGATATAGATGGATGTAAAGGAGAATGGCATTTTTAAAATTAAGGTCTTGGTGAACCTGGAGCATGAGCATGAGCTGGTAAAGCATTAATGGTCATTTTTATCCATTTACATTTTTTCTCTGGGGTTCTCTTGATCTCCTAGAAGAGAATACCTGTGGTTTTTGCTTTTATTAGATGACGTCTTGAAGGACCGTGCATGGACTTGTTAATACAATAGATCTGCAAAAGCAAATGCATGATTGAAATGTTGTCTGTTCATATCTGCCCTTCATCTCTATATCATTAATTGCATTTTTTTCAAATGCATGCCATTGGTTGTTTTTATACTTCAGTTATCTGATGTTGTTTGAAAATTTAACTAAACTTCCATTTTGTTCACTTCAAGGCAATTTTTTTTTACTTTAAAGTTTTCATAGCTATTTTCCCAACTATCTTGTGTAATTGGTATTGATTCGATTTACTTTAGGTAGTTTGTTAATTTTATATGAACATAATCAAAGACCCCACCCACCCGGGACATTCTCTCTTCTCTCCTCTTCCATCAGATACAGGAGCCTGAAGGCACGTACCACCAGACTTAAGGACAGCTTCTACCCCACTGTGATAAGACTATTGAACAGTTCCCTTATACAATGAGATGGACTATGACCTCACGATCTACCTTGTTGTGACTTCGCACCTTATTGCACTGCACTTTCTCTGTAGCTGTGACACTTTACTCTGTACTCTTATTGTTTTTACCTGTACTATGTCAATGCACTCTGTACTAACTCAATGTAACTGCACTGTGTAATGAATTGACCTGTACGATCGGTTTGTAAGACAAGCTTTTCACTGTACCTCGGTACAAGTGACAATAATAAACCAATACCAATACCAATGAAAATTCATCCACTGATCAACTTTTATATAATGATCTCAAGAGATACAGTTCATAGAGAAAAGATGTTTAATAGTACAAAATACATCAACCAGTTTTAAAATGCCTTGGGATTGTCTTTGAAATATTATGAAGGAACATGCACATTTTCTGTTTGCATTTTAATGCCTAATCTTTATTCATCAATATAGATCCAGTTAATTCTTTTGTAAATATGTGTATAGTCCTTACTGCAGCATGGTCACATGTGATACAAATGAGGTACTAGTGCTTGTGCAGCCAACAGTACTGGAATAATGCAGAGATGACAATATACAACAACATTTTGAAGCTTGATGTTCTATTTTCTTAACTTTCCAAACCATAGTTTTATTTGTTATATTTGTATACCAAGAGTTTTTCCAGGGCTAGAAGAAGCTGGGCTTTTGGGCGGTCCCTTCATGTCGTCCATTCCCGAACATCCCAAACACCACCTTCAAGTGCTTCATGCAATCTGTGCCAGTTGTGGCTCTCCTTTTGGCTTTTACACTCCAGTTGTACTTCCTCTTTCCCTTGGCAGGGTAGGCACGTTTTGTGAAAGTAAAATGTGAACGATGCCAGAAATCTGAAAAAAAAAACAGAAGATAGTGGAAGTATTTAGCCCTCCTCACCTGGATCCACCTATCGCTTTCCATCTCTTACCCCACTCCTTCCCCTCAACTCTTTATACTGTCTATCTCCTCTCTATTCTCTCAGTCCAGATGAAGGGTTTTGACCCAAAATGTTGACTGTTCATTTCCTTCGTTACATGCTTCCTGACCTGCTGATTTCCTTCAATAGCTCTTTTTTGCTCCAGATTCCAGCATCTGCTGTCTCTTGTGACTCTGAAATACTTAGCATGCCAGGTAGCATCTCTGGAGAGAGGAAGAGAGTTAATGTTTTAGGCTGATGAACTTTCATTATCTTTGCTTTATTTAACACATTTGAAAAGGTATTTAGCCACAGGAAGAACCTCAGGAGAATCTTAGGGTGTGGGGAGACATGCTGGGGTTGAGGTAGTTGATGGGGATGCAAGATGAAAAATGGGATTAGTGTAGATGAATGCTTGGTGACCAGCATGGATGCAGTGGGCCAAAGGGCCTGTTTGCAGCTGTATTAGTCGACGACTCTCCTTATAGGTTGGCAGTTAATACATTTATGCTGGCTGTTATTTGGATACTGCACATGTTTTGTGCTTTCCAGAATCCTTTAATGCTGCTGAGGTGTTCAGGGAATCATATGCTTGGTGCTGAACAACTTTGTTCCGAGTTCAAGGATTCTGCCCAAATCAATTGCTCTTTAGGTCACACTAGCATTATTTCCACTTGCAATACAGCAAAGCCAGGAGCATAAGCAGAATGCATGCAAAGCAGAACAAGCTGCAGGCAGAGGGAGGAGAAGGGAAATGATCTCAGTAGGAAGCTGTATATTACTGGTCCTTAGGAAAGAGTACTCCTATCTGAACCTCAGCAAAGAACAGCAGATATGAAATGTCTGCATTTCAACAGGATTATCCTCACTGAACTTTGCTACCTGCTGCATCCATAACATTATCAAGGTCCAGGGACCTGACGATTAATTTTTATATGTCATGCTCTTTCCATGCTGCAACTGGATATATTTGCAATATCTTGCAGTTTGCCATCACCTGTTACCTAAGGGAGGTCACTGATGCTCTCTGTTCAAAAACATTTTCTTTTGCCATTAGGGAGTAACAGCCGAAATGTACTTGCACCTTAATGAGTTCTGCAGCAGCTTCATGAGGATTGCAGACTTCCCCATGGAGCAGAGTGCTACTGCCTGCATGCACATTACTTTGCAGATAATTCTGAATTGTATCACAACTGAAAGTGATTTCACTCCCTCAAGGTCTAGTTGATGATAATGAGCACTGAATCTTGCAGTTCTGTGCTTGGTATCCCGGCAGCAGTCATGATTCCTTTAGTCTGCAAGAAGTCCACCATGCTAACTGCATTAGAGTCAAAGTGTGACAAGGCAACATGCACCGTCTGCTGATAATGTGGTTGATGACTCTGCTCCACAGAGATGGACAAGGAAGCAACACTGCTTCATGAAATCCCTGGCATACAAATGTAATGTATTCACTGCCTGAACCTCTCCATATGATACTGGTAGATTCAACAGAACGGGTCATAAGATTTGTGATAGTATGCTGGGTGTTTCACAATCATGCTATCATGAGTACACATTAAGCAACAATGGAATGGGATAGATCAGAGACTCAGACCGCCCCTTGCAGCTGGGCAAATTCTCCATTTTCCACCATCGCAACGTCTGGTTGAATGATTAAAAAAAACAACACAAAATGAACAAATCATGGTTATGAATTGAATCAAGAATTATTGCATTGAAATGTTAACTAACCTCCTTGTGGATTCTCTTAGTGCATATCTTCCATTGGTCATACTGCTCTAATGCAGTAATATCTTCATGGCTTGTGGAAATGCTGATTTTTACTAGAGGAGATTTTGCTTGCAGCCCTCAAGCTGCCCTCTGCCTAAAGAGCCAGCAGACAACTGTACCATCTAGGCTTGGGCAGCACCAGTCCTGGCTGCCCTGGTCAGAGACTTTAGCAGAGGAGAAACAAAGGACTGCAGACGCTGGAATCTAGATGAAAAACACGATGATGCTGGAGGAACTCAGCAGGCCAGGCAGCATCAGTGGAGAAAAACATGCACTCAATGTTTCGGGTCAGGACCCTTCTTCAGGACTGAAGATAGGAAAAGAGGAAGCCCTATATATAGGAGGGAAAAGCAGAGCAGTGATAGGTGGACAAAAGAGGGGAGGCAGGGTGGGCACAAGGTGGTGATAGGTAGATGTAGGTAAAAGATACTCATAGGTAGGTGCGGGGGAGGAGGGGAGAGCAGATTCACCAGGGGATGGGTAAAAGGTAACAAAAGAGAGAGGAAAAAAAAGGCTAGGAAAGGGAAGAAGGGAAGAAGAGAAGAAGCATGGTGAGGGGGAGGGTTTGGGGGAGGGGGTGTGGGGATTATCTAAAGTGGGAGAATTCAATATTCATGCCCATTAGGCTGCAAGGTTCCAAGACAGAAAATGAGGTGTTGTTCGTCCAGTTTGTGTTTGTAATTCTCTTGGAAGTGGAGGAGGCTGAGGACTGATAGTGTGGGAGGGAAAGTTGAAGTGACTGGCAACGGGACATGCAGGTCGTGGTTACGGACAGAGCGCAGGTGTTCTGCAAAACAGTCGCCTAGTCTGTGTTTGGTCTCATCAATGTAGAGGAGGCCACACTTGGAGCACTGAATGCAGTGGATGATATTAAGGGAGGTGCAGGTGAATCTCTGTCTCACCTGAAAGGACTGTTTGGTCCCTGGATGGAGGTCATGGAGGTGGTGTAGAGGCAGGTGTTGCACCTTTGGTGTGGGCAGTGGAAAGTTCCTGGGGTGGGGATGGGAGGGGTGGAGGGGGAGGACTGAACGAGGGAGTCGTGGAGAGAATGGTCCCTACGAAAGGCAGAAAGGGGTGGGGAGGGGAAGATATGCTTGGTAGTGGGGTTCCGTTGGAGATGGCGGAAGTGGCGGAGAATGATGTGTTGGATACATAGGCTGGTGGATGAAATGTGACACAAGGGGGACCCTATCCCTGTTGGGTCGGGGAGGGGTGAGGGTGAGAGCAGAGGTGTGGGAAATGGCAGAGATACTGGTGCGAGCTCTCTCGACCACATTAGCGGGTAATCCCTGGTTAGAAAAGAAGTTGGACATCTGGGATGTCCTGAAGTGGAAAGCCTCATCATGGGAGTAGATGTGGCGGAGGCGGAGAAATTGAGAAAAAGGTGATAGCATCCTTGCAAAAGACAGGGTGGGAGGAGCTGTAACTGAGGTAGCTGTGGGCGTCAGTGGGTTTGTAGAAGATGTCAGTGGCTGAGGAATTTCCCGAGATGGAGACGGAAAGATCGTTGAAGGAAAGAGAGTTGTCAAAGATAGTCCAAGTGAATTGGAGAGCTGAGTGAAAATTAGCGGTGAAATTTATGAAACTGTCAAGTTCCACATGGGTGCAAGAGGTGGCACCAAAGCTGTCATCGAATAGTGGAGAAAGAGTTGAGGAATAAGGCCAGAGTAGGTTTGGAACATAGACTGTTCAACGTAGCCAACGTGGAGGCAGGCATAGCTGGGGCTCATGCAAGTGTCCATAGCTATGCCCTTGGTCTGTAGAAAGTGAGAGGACTTGAAAGTAAAGTTGACAGAGGCACATGTTGAATCTCAGAAAATGGAAGATCTAAGCTTTCAACCTGAGAAAGGACAAGAAATTTGTGAACCATGGAATAACTGCCATTGCTCCATGTCAACACTTCCCCAGCAATCTTGGTGTGAGAGGAACCAGTTTGCTCAACTATTGTGACCCCGCCAATTATGATGCATGGCAGAAATTTAGACTTTCACTGCATGACTCAGATATTGGGTGGCTTCTGCTTGTGCTGAGATGCTGTCCATCAGAAGCTGTGGGTCAACAAACAGTACAAACAGAATTCCGTATTAGTAAGGATGAGCTCTAAGGACTGTTCATAACCCTGTCCAAAGTTGGTCCTGAATTTCACCACGCTTCTTGAGATGATAATGAGAATTACAGATTTTTGGCAAGCCTGCCAATTCCCCATGAACCTTCTGTGCCTGCCCCATTTCAAGTACTTATTTGCATCCTCTGCAATAGAAGTCATTTGCCACCACACCTTCCAGGGAGGTGGCAACCATTACAAGGCTGGTGGCTATGAATAAACCTTGAAACATTCTAGTTTGTACAGAAGCTTTGAAGTCAGTATCTGAGCTCTTTGCTGCAGGTGTTAAATTGCATGACAGTGTTTTTTCATCTTCACTGCCTTCCAGCTTTTTATCTTCTATCTCTGCCAATTCTGGGTGTGTGTGAAGAGAAAGGGACAAAGGTGGGATTGGGGTACGGGGAGAGGTCCATTAGGAATGAGGATTCCATCAACTCAGTGCCAGTTAGTTTGTTGCAGCTTGTGTGGAGGGCTAGCTAACCCCTGTGGACAGAGAACATCTTTTCAGCACTCTCTGCTGGCATGGAATCAAATGACAATGCATGAGGTAATGATACGTTCTCTGTTCCTTAGCAATTAGCTGGTGGTGGTGATGAAGACCTTGATGGAGGGGATGGGAAGGGGGAGAGTGCACTAAATCCACAGGTTAAGAGTTCCTGTGTTCCTGTCCAATGTACCCTGAATTGCAAGAGAGAGAGAGAGAAATTTATCAGTGTGTGTTGTGCAATGTGTTATTATTATAGCTGTGAAAGTTGAATAGCTGGACATATGTACAAACTGTGATATGTGGGTGTACAGTTAACAGTTGTTGCCATCTATGAGTGTTAAGTTTGCATTCTATAAGGTAGAGATTGTTGGTAGATGGGAAGATGGTACATTAAGCAATTCATGTGCCTTGCAGTACACTTTGTGGGGCAGGACATGCACTGATTTTGAAAATGTTGTGTGTGGCTTCTTGACTTTGTGTGGTACTGACCCTGCTCCAGGCGTTTGATTCCTGGAATTATCCCTCATTGCTATCTGCTCTCACTGCCTTTGATAGCATATTTGGAGGGCCCCTTGCACCATTGCTCTCCTGCTGAGCAATGCAGCTCCTCAATAGTACATTTATTGCTGGTTGTGTGCTGGAATCATCATACTTAGCAGAAAACTAAGGAATTGACATGGAAGCCACAGAAGCGGGTGCATATACATTTTTGGGAGTATTGGGTTTTAGTTTTATTTAAAATCCATACAGACAACAAGAGAGTCTGATGAAAGGCATACCTAAAAAATTAACCAGTCTGTTCTCTTTATCAATGTGACTGACCAACTGGGTTTTTTACTAGCATTTTCTGTTTTTATTACAACAATATGATGCCTGTGCCGGCAAAAAGGAAGTAGAAAAATAATTCCCTTCCTTGTGAATTCAGAACATAATGCTGTCTCAATTTGGATTGAAGCTTTTGTGATGGCAACATACCTCAGAGAATGGAGACATTTAAGACCAAAGTTTTTAAGATCAATGCTTTTAAAGCACAAGCAAAATAATTATGGGAGAAAATTATATGTGTCTGTTGTACAAAAAAATAAATTTCAGTGGTTGCTTTCACTGCAAGTTGAGACATACTCAGCCATATAGTCTGGACTTTATTTTCTTTACCTTAAGTAATTTAAAAATTATGTACAAAAATCTGATTTCTTTTTGGAGATGACGTACACTGTAGGCTATAGATGGCTTGTGATGAAATGAGTTAATGTGGCATTATTGAGAAGCATTACTGCCTGTTTTTCAGTTGCTACAGCAATTCTCACCCAGTTCCTTTGTAATATAATTTACAATTCAATTTTTCCATTTTTGAAGCCAATACTTAAATCCATCAACACGTGTTTATAATGATAGAATGATCACAAGACAAATAATCATTATGTGGGGAAAAATTCTGGTCCTTTCTTTACCTCATTCAACCAAATATCTCAAATTAATTTAGAATCAATTTACTTGAAAATATCAAAGGGAATATAGAACACAGTATAGATTTGTAGTCTAGGTAGCCAACACGTTAAATTTCAATGGTTTTGCTGTGGGTCAGTACTCAGCTAATGATAGTTACATGTCTAAAGGAATAACCTCCAAATTTCTTGTCAGCTGCTTACCACTGTTGAATCTTGAATGTGACATCAGTAGTTGTTTGAAATGAGTTCATTTATCCATCCTTTGAGTCAGTACTGATGTTTGGTTTGATTCCAAAATTTCAAAGGTAAAGCCACCTTAAAACATCAGATCTTCAAATAGGCAGAAACACGATTACTATAATAACTGGAATATAGTAAAATTACAAATCTTGGTGCAGCATATCTTTGCATGTTAACTAGTGGCAGAGAATTAAATATTCATCAAAACTTTTTAAACATAATTCTGAGAAAATGTCAAAAGCACAAATTTTAGTAAATAATTGGAGGTAATATTGTCTCATGCGTAGGGCAGTGCCTAACTAACTGAAAACAGAGAATCAGGATAAATAAGTCATTTTCAGCCTAGAAATCAATAATAAATAGGATGCCACAGGATCCGCACTGATGGCACATATTTTTAATATGTGTTAATGATTTGGATGAAGGGACTGTGCACCATAGCAAAAAGTGCAGCCCTTCAACAATATGGTTATTGCTGGTGGCCTGTTGAAATCACCATACTTAGCAGACAGCTGAGGAAATTGGCACTGGGATCCACAGAAGTGGGTGCAGCCTACATTACAATTCCCATTTTCCATTTACAAATACAGTTGGATTAGTGTGATAAAACAAAGAGCTTGGAAAGGGATATAGATAGATTATGTGAGTGGGAAAGAAGTTGGCAGATTAAGTATAAAGAGGGAAAAAGAGGAAGTTATCAACTTTGGAAGTATTTAAATTGTATGAGACAACAAAATATTGTGGTATAGGGATCTTCAGTTCCAGTACATGACACACAAAGTTAGCATGCAAGTGAGTGGAGGAATGGGACTGATGGGGTGTTGACCTTTATTGTAAGAGGTATGGGATATACTAGTAGATAAGTTATGATGCAAATTTACAAGGTATTGGTGAGGTCAACATATGGTGTAGCCATATAATTTTGGACCCCATATTTACGATGTGCTTGCACTGGAGGCAATGCTGAGAAGGTTCATGAGATTGAAATCTGGGATGAAGGGATTCATACATGAAGAAAATTTGAGCAGGTTTGACCCAAACTCATTGAAGTTTAGAGGATATTGCCAATTATGGGATTATCTAGAATAAAGGAGTATAGTTTCACATAAGAGGCCACCCAGTTAAGATAGAGATGAGGAAGATTTATTTTCTTGAAAACTTTGGAATTCTCTACAATAGAGAGCTGTTAAAGTGAGAGTGAGTGAATACATTGAAGGAACAGATTGGCAAACATTCAAATCTCAAGGGAGTCAGGAGGTATAGGGAGAAAGTGGGAAAGTGGTGTTGAGTTCTAAACATGGATCAACCATGATCTTACTGGATGACAGGACAGCTCAAGGGACCAACTGGCTTTCTCAAGTTCCTGAATGCTATGTACATATATTTCTTGCATAAGCTTATCTACTGTGTTTCTTCAGCATACCTGTAATATAGGATTTCTTTTGCTTCTCAGTGGAAAGGTCTTTATGCATGCAAATGAGCTTCCTCCTGCACTTTTGATGAAGTACTGTTGCTATATTGGGTACAGCTCTGAGGAAGTTCCCCGCATTGATGCAAACTGACTCTTGGACTCACTTGTGCTTCAATTCGTTCTCACCTTTAGACTTGCAAGCTTTGTCATTGTCTTAAGTAACTAATCTAACAGTCCATTGGAGGTAGGATCTGCCATTTAGATGTTACAAATCTGGATTCAGAATATTCTAGCATAATAAAAGCACTTAAAGAAAGCTAGAAAATTCTGCAGCTTTACAATTGCATTTTGATTTGAAGCAGCATTTAATCATATGTAATGGTGTGGGATAATTAATGAGTAGTTGTTAGGTGATCAGATAGATACAACTAACAGGATTTGAAGCTAGAATATCATTCTCGGTCAGTAGAGCTAAATATGTTATGTTGCAATGTCATTGTCTCGTACTCGGTTTTATTCTAGTGAAGTAAATCTTTAGGCAGTGGTTTCATAATAGAAACAAATAATTGGGACAATGAATTTCATTTAGACTCTACTGTAACTATGTTGCATGAAAGTAGTGCTGATATTTAACTTGTACAAATTAGGTATAATGAACACTGCTAAGTATAAAAGCTGGTTTGCAATGACTAGAACACCTATTTCTGAAAACCTGGTTTCAATTATTTTCATATCAGTAAACTGGGTTGAAAATGTTTGCATTTATCTCCAACCTCCATTGGCATCCCTGCTTGTGATAATATTAATGATGTCTGTCTTCTCCAGCATTTAATCCCCCAAAGATTTGCATTGAAATCTATAACTGTACACCATTACTTTAAAGGGGTTCTAATTTTACTGAACATTGCATTTGGTCAAATATCACTAAAAGGCTATTATTAAATGTCAAAATTCCATAATTCAGTCATATATTTTCTATTTTCAATGCAAACAGAAGTACAAAATGAAAAATCACTACTCGGATTTTATTGCATAAATAGGCCAGGGAAAATCATTATCCAAAACAGACTGTATTAAACAAAATAGTTTGAGATCAGAACAATATTACAATAGGACAATATTGGACATATGTTACTGAAATCAAATTAAGAAAAGCACCCACTCTATCCATTAAAATAATAATCATTCTCTTCTCACCACAAAATGTTTGATTTAAGAGCTCTTCAGCATCCATGGTGACTCATGGATGGTCAAACATTATGATAAAAGATTTTTCATGCAGAACTTGGCATCAACTAGCATGTAGGCTCTCTTAGTGGCTTGTAAACTATTATTTTCATATTTCTGCATATTCACTGGAACATCTGGGAGAATAATGTGAACAGACCTATTTACTTACATCTTTGCTTTCAATATCTGAATGTATATTTAGCTATTATCATTAATATAACAGCAAGACTAGCAGCATTGTACAAAGCATTTGGAGCAGATGTTTGTTTTTGTCATAGCATATTAATTTTATATTGAAAAGAATATAACAGCAAATATTGACAGAAATACAGAAGAGGCATTACAGAAAGATATAACATAAGTAAGATATACAACCATATGTATTGCTGGAGAAGCAATATTGTTTTGTCTTTTACATTATGTACTTATGATTTTTTTTGTAAATGTCAGAGTAGAAATTGAAGGACTTAAGCAGAAGCAGCAGTTGGCCAACAGGGCCCTCAGACCTGTTTCACCATTCAATAAGATCATAGCTGATCCATTCTTGGGTTTAACACCATCTTTCTCATACCCTTTGTCATTTAAGTGTCTGTCAATCACCGCAATGCACATATTCAGTGATGATGACTCCTTGGCTTTCTTGGATACAGAACTCCAAAGGTTTACAATCCACTTAGACAATTTCCTCCTCTACTTTATATGGGTTTATTCTAAAGCTATCCTCCTAGGTCTAGAAAACTATGGTAGGTGAAACATCCTCTCAATATCCACCTTGTCAATCCCCTTCAGAATCTTGTATGTTTTATAAAATCACTTCTCATTCTTCTAAACTCCAATAAGTACAGGTCCAATCTGCCTGACCTTTCATCACACATCAATCTCTCCTTCCCAGGAACCAACCACATGAAACTTCTCTGAAATCCTTCCAATGCAAGCACATCCTTCCTTAAATAAGGACACCAAAACTGTACATATTACTCCAGGTGCAATTTCACCCCCACCCTCTGAAATGTCATCTTTACTTGATTAAGCCCAAATGTGCTTAAAAGATTTCAGAGTCCTTTGTTTTCAGGCATCCATGAAATTAAAACATCAAAAAGAATGTCTCTAAGTTCAGGCAAAATGATCTACTAACATGATCCGGAATGGGAGTCAGTGGTTGTAGTGAAAATCAACATCGGCAGAGCCATGAAACAATCAGTCTTAAGTGATGAAACTGAGTTTAACCTGGAATAAACTGCATTGAACGAAACATTTGGGAAGAGGAGCAATAGAAGGAATAAGAAGGAAAGATCGTTCTCAAAGTGATCACAGTAATACAGTAAAATGAAGGCAAAGACAAATGAAAGGAGGGAGGGGGAGGGAGAGGGGAGGGAGTGGGAAGGAGGGGGAGAGATACATTCATACGTACATGCCTGGAAATGAGAGTGTAATTTACAATCCAAAAATGTTCATTTCCTTGTCTGCTGTCCAGAAATGCAGAAGAGGAGCTGGAAGAGACTACCTAATATAGGAATGAGGATTTGATCTTTAGACATGTTTAGCTTTATGACAAGAAGTAAAAAATTGGGGCAAAAGAAGAAATTGAGTTTCCATTGATGGAGGACATATGGGATTCCACTTCAGTTCAGAGGAGCTAGCGATGAAGCTAAGAAGGTTGACAGATGAAGAAAAATCAACATATTTTACCTCAAAGATAAAAGATGGAAACTTAGTGGGTCTTTTTTTAAAAAACAAAGAAAACCTGTTTCTTGAAGGAACTGGAAGAAACAAAAAGGTATACTCACTGATCTTGTACTCAAAATGGTGCAGGTATGAAATATAGTTATAATATCATAGAGGCAATTCCCGAACTCATGCTCCACACGTGTGCTGACAGTGTGACATTAACAAACGTGTGCAAAGATTGGACTATTTAAAGCAATGGAGAAGATTAAGGGCAGCACACTGTGGGAGGACTGGAATATGTAGATATTAATGGCTTTAATTCAAAAGGAGTTAAGCAATATAAATTGGAACTACCTGGAATATATTAGATTATTTGCATATTCATCACTGATATGAGAAATTAATACACTGCATGAGAACATAGGGGCTCTAGGAAGTGTTTAATTTGATGGAAAATCATTGAAGTGGAATACAAGTTGAACCTCAAAAGTAAAACCCACTTTGCTTGGACAAAGTAGTATAACATTTTTTTACATGGACTATTAGCTATATAATTTTCTCAAACATGCAGGGCACAAAAATCCTCAGAAACTAATCACAGCATTTATGCTTGGATCATACCTACTCAAGTCCTCCTGCAGCTAAACTTGCAAGGTCACTGGAAGGGTACCTGATTTGCATTTCACAATTTGAAGCACAAGTGCTGCAGGAAGTGTACCTTCAGTGCCCACTTCCAATGTTTACCGTCTACCCACCATTTAGGGATGGTTGTTGAGGAAACCACCTTTCGTGCTCAATTCCATCACACCCCCCCCCCCCCCCCCCCCATAGATCTTAACTTCACAACACTTTTTTAATGGAAATTCTTTCATTTGTTTTAATTTCTCCTTTTCACTAAGGGGGTGTGTGGATGGTGTAGCTACTGTATACTTCACTGACCTAGTCCACCAATATCTTTCCCTTTCTCAATAGGTTCTGCTTTCACCCAGATCATTCTGAATACTAGCCTTTAGAACAACAATAACTTGCATTTATTTATAGCCGTTAATATAAAACCCCCATGATTCTTCACAAAGGTATTATCAAACAAGATTTTATGTTGGACTATATCTGAAGATATTAGAACACTTATCTAAAAGTTAGTTAATGGAATAGTTTTCAAGGATTCTCTCAAGGAAGAAAATATAGAGATGTAGGGAGATTTCAGGAAGATGTTAAAGTGCTTTGGGTTTAAGCACCTGAAGATGTGTCTGCTGGTGGTTGAATTATTAAAATTGGGAATGCATGAGAGTCTGAAGAAGTGCAAGCACCTTGAAGGTCTGCAGGAGGTTACAGAGGCAAGGAGTGCAAGGGCATGGAGGGATCCGAAAACAAGAGTGAGAATATTAGCGCTTGATCTTTGCTAAACTGGAAGCCACTGTAGCTCAGCAAGAATGATGAATGACTGGGCCTCAGTATGAATTAGGAAAAAGACTGGAGGGTTTTGGATGAGCTTAAACTAATCTATGGTAGGAGATGAGAAGCTGGTCATGACAGTAATGGAATAGTCATGTGTAGAGCTAACAATGGCATGAGTGAGGGTTCAGCATGAAAGGTGTTGATGCAGGGGTGAAGTCTGGTATTCATTGGAGGTGGAAGCAATCATCCTTGATTATGAAGCAAATTTGTGGTCTAAAGGTCGTCTAACCATCAAATACTGGTCCTCTGGTGTATTGCGCCATATCTGATCCTGACAAGTTGAAATTTGTACTGTGAAAGAATGGGCAAAAATTCTGCCCATTCGTAGGAAAGGTGGAAAATCCTCAAAACATTGGAGACCCAGAATTATTAAGTTACTGCCATTTTCTGGCAGATTCTGCCTCTGGAATTATAGAAAGCTGAGGAATTCCATGTATTTTCAAAGTCATTGCCACTTGCACAAAGAAAATACAGATTTATATCACCAACATAATTTTCTATTTATGATTAAGCATTACAATTACTTCCTTATTTCCAGCTTTCCCTTGGTCACCTTAGTGCAACAGCTACTGTGTTCAATTGGATAAAACAGGAATCAGAAAAGTACAATTCCATCCAGCTGGGTGATGGTGGAGAGGCATTGGAGGAGGACGGTGTGGTGAGGTAGATCAAAACCTGAAGGTGGGTCAAGAACAAAAGGGAACAATAATTTCTGACAGTCACACTCACATTAAATATAATGTGTGGCTTTGATAAGAACCACTATGGTACCATGACAGAGCCAGATAGGTGGATAGAGAAAGCGAAACACATTCTAGGAAAGATGACACAGATTTGGAAATGTGTTTGGAGAGGAAAGGGGGATTTGAAGATGGGATAGTAACTGCAAAGGCAGAGAGATTGCACATACATGTTAATTGTATCAACTAATTCACCTTAGTATACTTTGTATATGTGTTCTTGGTACAAATCTGTTAGCACTACAGTGGCAGCACAAGCTATACAATTTAGCTGTTATTTTCATTGCTCTTCCTGAATCTAAACGTGCAGGAGAATGAGTTTCACAAACTTCCAGCTCTCCCAGGAGAGCTTGGAGGCTTCCAACAGAGAAGCCCAGTATCCCGACGATGCCCAATAGGCACAGCTGGCACTGAACTGGTGCCAATATGGACTAACACTGTGGCTATGAGTACCTGTCAGGTGTCTTCTTACTGCATTTAAATGTTGCTTTTAAATAGTTATTGGATGACTACCTCCTGAAGAGGCTGTGGAATGGAGCCAGTGATGGTTTATGGTTCAACATCACAGGTGCACTGAAAATATTAAAATTAACTTACCCCAGAAACTTGCTAATAACTCCCTCTGGTGGTGAATGGCACAACTGATTTTAAAGGATTTCCATGCAAACAAAGAAATTCCACTTCATTAGCTTAATTTTCTTTTCCTCTTGAGTATATGGAAACATAATTAGCTACATACCATTGCTTTAATGTGCTATCCTGATCATTTTACATGTTGGCCCAGATCTTGTGGTCAGAGGCAAAGGGATGATGTCTGCCACTGAGTCACAATGATTAAACAGATCTGTGGCATTTATTTTCCTTGGTTTCAACTTAACTTTCAGTTTGACATCATCCACAGATGTTGTGCCCAGGAACAACTGTTATCAAGTGGGCTGAGTAACAAATCATGTTGAAAGATTCTCAGATAGCACAACTAAAGAGGTAAAAGGGACTTTTAATCCTATTACAGAAATTAATAAAGATTGAGGCACAAACATGATGAAGCTGAAATATCAAACAAACTTTAAACATTATTTTGAAAATCTTGAAAAATTGAAAATTTGTATTGAGGATGGAGAATGTCACTCCACACTTCTTCACTTAGTTTCTCAGAAATTTGTTCATTTTAGTACTATTAAAACTCAGTCAGATGTCATCCAAAATTGTTTCAAATTTTCAATGGGACTTATAGAAAGAATGGTGGATAAAATTCTGAGATTCATGTTAAGTCACTGATTTTGTGTTGATTGCATCTATAAAGAGTGCAGCAATGCACCTTTGTAGTAAAGCAGGGGATCATTGACCAGAGCATCCAATTTCCAGTTTAAAATTGCCTATAGTAGATACCAGCAATTATGGCAAACACCAAAGAGTTTTGCCAACATTAGTGATGAATCCTGTTCCTTTCTCTATCTTCTGTAAAATCCCTCCTCTGTTTTCAACTTTCAAGGATTGTGTTTTATAATCCTCTCTTCAAAATCTGACAGCCTGATTTTGTATCTGTTTTCTTTCCATTCCCTGTCAGGAGCAAGACTTGGGTGCAGACTTCCTACCTGCTAGTGATTTACCAATAGGCTAGTCAATAAACTAGGCTACTTTCTATCCTCCTCCAAATGTGGGTTGGATGAAAACTTCTCCTGCTGCTCTCAAAACGAATGAGAGCCATCTGGCTAATGGTCCTGGAATGAGACAACTGAAGTTTATTGAATCAGTTTGAAGTAGACTGCGAATCACAACATTTCTCCAATTTGACCATCTGGCTTTAATAAACATTTCGAATGCTTGAAGCATTTTTTAAAGAACCTGTGTGAATTCAACATGTTTTAAAGTATAATATTTAAACCCAACTCATTTCTAAAATTGTTCACTTGAATTAATAAAATGATGAAAATTGCCAAAATACAACATCTGCTACTCTTTTTCCTGTTTCTCTTCTTTGACCTTGGTTATATGCCATCTTTTCCTTTGGAATAAGAGAACGGAATTAATAGAATATGATGAGAATGACACATCTTTATCCACTTGCATATCACTCTTATCAGACTTGCAGGTGCAGGCTTCTCTTAAACACAATTCTTTTAAGTCTAGCATTTTGGCATGCAATGACTTTTCAAGATGCTCTGGAGGTAATGCCACACGGTTATGTTTTCAGAGATTCCCAACAAATAGGCTGGTTTACCTGTCATCTAAGCATTGACTAAGAGGACATCAGAAATAAAGAAGTAAGATATGCCTGCATTATTCCAATAGCAATGTGTATGAGGAATAATGCCTCACTCCCAGTGTGGACAATGTTATGCTATCATTAAATCATGTTCTGCACTGCAGCAGGTTAAGGGATGGTCAAGGTTACACCTGCTGATTTGCTGCTAAAAAAATGGGCAGTAATGGGGCCAAAAACCACAAGGCAATTGAAAAGCCGGATTGCTTCTGGTTGTCTGCTCTGATTTTCAAGCAGAGCTTGATGAGGTTGGCCACTGCTCCAAAGTGAAATAAATGGGGACTTCATTAATAAAAGCAAATAGAAATCAAGTGACATAGTTACAACTCTCATTGCCGATTTGTTCCTGCCTGTCTTTCGACCACCACTGCAGGTAATATCAATTTAAAAAGTGGCTTTAAGGATAACATAACTGCTTTCATGTAAGATGCTAAAACATTTTAAGAATCATCTTTGTTGTAAATAGCTTTTGCGTTTTTGAAAAGTGCTTGGAGATATGGTGAAACCTTTGGAACTCTTCCATCAAGACACTTTTTATGTCCATGGGTGAACATTGGGGAAGCACTAGAGCTGCAGCTGGAGAGAGCAATGATGAAACGAGGTGTCCTGATAGGAATCCTTACTCTGGCAGCAGAAACTGTAGCCTCAAGACAACAGTCAGACATATGAAATACAAGAAGGAAAGGACCAGCTGGTCCATCAAGCCCCTCCCACTTACATTGAAGAGAATTTTGCCAAAACAGCATCTCTTAAAGAAGTCCCTAAAGGCTGCTCAGGCAAGACCAGAAAAAAGGTTCATAATGAAATTTTGTCAAGCAGGAGAAACCTCACAGCAGTCACTGTTCAACCTTCTAAATCCTCCCCTAAAGGATGAACTGTCAGCTCATGGTTCCCAGCCCTCCCATTTGGTGAGCAGCCTATCTGCACTTGTTTAGAATGGGTAGCTTGCCAAATCTATTCAAGCAAATTCTGACCATGAAAACGGTTCAGACAGGCCTCTGGCAAACTTCATTGTGTAGTTTGTGAACTTGCACTAACCGCCTGCTGAGGGGAGCCTTGAAAATTCCTTTCAGTATGTTGTTACTACTTTACCTGGTTATGGATGATAAGGCAGAGCAGTTTGGATTTAAGAAAATGCTTGAGAAGCTGTGATCAGAATACAGGCAGCTTCAATGTGAGAACAGCAAAGAGAGTGAAATTGAGTACAGCCTACTTTGAGCTTATGGATTTCTATTAAATGAAAATAATGCTGGGAATTTTACAGAGAAGAATGGAGACCCTAAATGAGAAAAACATGAGAGAAAATAGACAGAAAGCGATAATGAAAAGACATTAGGTAAAGCAATGATAAGATATTCACAGCCAATTTGAAACCAAGAGATGAAGAGAGCAAACTGGCAGTGAACAGTATAGAAATGCCATTTCTACTAAAGAAGTACCTTGCCTTAGTTTTCAGAGAGGAAATGGATACCAAAAGTTTCAAAACAGCAGAGGTGGTGTAAAACAATTTTTTGATAATGTTATTTAAAGAAAGATGGTATTGAAGAAGTGATGGTATTAGAGGAAGGCAAATTGCTGGAATATGACATTTATGTTTTGTTTTTGTAATTTTCCAAAATCCCATTAAACTGTCCATTAAACCAAAGTGATACAAGAGGGGTCAAATGAATATCCCATATAAAAGATAAAGACTTAAATATTCCAGAAAATTACATGGCAATCTCATCTCTTGCGGTGTATTTATGTTTTATATCTGAGAAACTATGATCAGAATATAATCTGAATAATGTGTCAAGATGTCGAGCAATCAGATGTACAAAAATCAGACTAGAGGGGCCTTTAATAAGGAGACAGGGATGCAGTGTGTTGGATGCAGTGTTGTAGAACAGAGGGACCAGGGATACAGGTGCATAGTTCCCTGAAGGTGGTGACACAGGTAGACAAAGTGGTAAAGAAGGTCTATGGCATGCTTGCCTTCATCAGGTCGGACATTGAGTACAAGAGCTGGGATGATATGTTATAGCTGTATGAGGCGTAGTATGCAGTTTTGGCCACCATACTCTAGGAAGGATGTGATTAAGCTAGAGAGGGAGCAGAAAAGATTCACAAGGTTGTTGCCAGGACTGGAGGGCCTGAGTTATAAGGAGAGACTGGATAGGCTGGGATTGTTTTCCCTGGAGTGAAGGAAGCTGAGGGATGACAGTACAGAGGTTTATAAAATCATGAGGGGCACAGATAAGGTGGATGGTCACAATCTTTTTCCAAGGGTAGGGCAGCCTAAAGCTAGAGGGCATAGGTTTAAGGTGGTAGGGGAAGGATTTAAAGGAAACTTGAGGGGCAAGTTTTTCACACAAGAGGGCAGTGAGTATATGGAATGAGCTGCCAGAGGAAGTGGTAGAAGTGGGTACAATTGACAAAAGACATTTGGACAGGTACATGGATGTTAAAGGTTTAGAGGGATATCGGCCAAAGGCAGGCAAATGTGACTAGCTCAGATGGCACCTTGATCACTATGGATAAATTGGACCAAAGGGCCTGTTTCTGTGCTGTATAACTCTGTGACTTTAGAAAAAAGAGATGACATCACTCATGTATGTTTGTGTTTGTGCATATAATATGATATAAACCCATGTGTAGAGAGTTCCAATTGATAGAATAGAGTAAACACTCTTGTTTGAAACTTCTGTCTTCTATAATTGTCATTATAGACAGCTTTAACCATGGTCCATCTGAGGATGCATCACATTTAATTGTCAATAAATGATAATCAATAATATAGAATAGAATTACTAAATAATGGACTTACTAAACACAGGGTCAAATATTGCAATAAGTGATGCAGACAGTGTAAAGGGTAGATTTTATGGAGTGCAATACTGGGATGAGGGAAGAGTCCAGCTTGTAAGAACTGATGTATTCCCCACACTTCTGCACCTTCCCCGTACCCCCTCATCCCACTATTGCCAGACATGATCTGACCCCTTCTGCTGCTTGACACCTGCTCTCCCCAACTCTGGACCGTTTCCCAATTTCCTGTAGACCAATACAGCTGATTCTCATCTCATTATTAATGGCCCCTCTAGTCTGATTTTTCATTACTGTTTGCTAAAGAGCGTTTACACTGAAGCTAAAGAACCTGATTCTGGGAAACTTCAGGCCTCATGAGTCAGGAGCAGAGAGTGGGCCCACTTCCCATGATGTCCCCCTAACTCCTACCACATCTGCCCCTTCAAATGTGAGCATGCTTGAATTTCTGTATTTCTGGATTGTAAACACAGGAACTAACTATTGAACAAAGACAAGTGGTGCTGTATTTGTTTGAAATGGCCATAATTATGGTATTATGTTCAATCCAAAGCATTCCCTTTATTAGAAGCATATCAGAACTAGGGAAAGGACACATTCTATACAATGAGACTTGAAATGAGACAGAGATGTGTTTTTACTACAATGAGTTTATTTTCTTGAATTAGTTTATCTATTATTTAACTATGATTTACTCAACCAAATAACCATTTCTAAGCTGTTGGTTTAAGCACCCACCTCAACAGTTTAAATGAAAGATAAGAAGATAATGCTCATCAACCAATCATCTATTGGCAGTCCTGTAAGATCATTCTTGATTTTGTAGTTGCAAACTCTTGGCTGCTCCATTCACATTTTCCAGGGCTGTTCAATCCCAGACTGCTTTTGTCCTCACGGATGTAATTACTCTCTCCTTGATCATGCTGACTTTATGATCACTCTCTTCATGGTCACATTTACTCCTATTGCTTGTCCAAAGATCGTATGCAAGCCATGATCAGGTTGACTACAGAATCAGTCTCAGTGAAAACTGGTGTCAAACAAGGCTGCGTTATTGCCCTTATACTTACTTCAATCATTCTCACTGAAATATTGCACCTCACCTCTAACAAGCCTCCTGCAGGAGTGAAGCTAACGTTCAGAACTACTGAACTTGAGGTGACTACACTCCAGGACCAAGACCACCTCTAAAAGCAGTGGTCAAGCTGCAGTATGCTGATGATGAACATTTAGAAGCCAAGCTATGAACAACTCATTTACTGAGGCATGCAAGAGGACGGTCTTATGCTTAAATTCACAAGACAAAGCTTCTCTACCAACCTGCCCTGCTGTACCCCACACTACCCTCTGACAATAAAGATTCATGATTAAACCCTGGAAAACATCAACCACTTCTCATATTACTCGCACCACCTATTAGAGAAAGCAGACATCAATGATAAAATTCACCATCACCTTCATTGAACCACAGTAGCCTTTGTTGAGTGAGGAAAAGAATATTGAATATCAAGACTTCAAACCTGGCACAGTAACTCATGATCTACCGGGCAGCAGTAAACCCTACTCTCCTACGTGTTTATGTGATCTGGACTACCTACAGCAGCCACAAGAAAGTTATCACCAACTCTGTCTCTGCAAAATCTTCCAACCCACCAGTCAAACAATCTCAATGTCCTCTCCCAAGCCAATGTTCGCACCATTGAGGCTTTAATTACATTCAGTTGGCTCCACTGGACAAGCCACATTGTTGTCATGCTGAACTCCAGACTCCTGAAACAGACACAGCCTTCTGACCTCTGTCACAGGAAGGGAATACCAGGTTGACAGAGAAAAGGTGTACTCAAAGCATCCTTGAAAAAATGTGATACCTTCACTGACCTTGGTCCATGTCAGCTCAAAGCAGAGGAGTAGCATTTAAAATGGAATTGAGTACTTGAGTCCATGCATCAGAAGCACACAGAAGCCCAGCATAAACAGTGGAGGGAGCAAAACAATTGCAAATTTATTTGGGATAGTCAGCATGTCGTTGTGTGGGGGAGGTCCTGTCACACCAAACTGATTGGTTTTTTTGAGGAAGTGGCCAAGATGATTGGTGAGGGTAGGGCAGTGGAAGCTGCCTACATGGACTATAGTAAAACATTTGACAGGATCTCTCATGGTAGGCTGGTCCAGAAGATTAAGTCGTCTGGGATTCATGGTGAGTTGGTAAATTGGCTTGGTCATAGAAAGTTGTAGGGTGGGGTGGGTGGGGTGGTGTTTATTTGACTGAAGCTCTTGTGACCAGTGGTGTTCCACAATGCTCAGCCATGCAATCTCTGATGTTTGTAATATACATAAATGATTTGGATGAAATGCATGTCGTCTGATTAGTAAGTTTGCCATTGACATGAAAGTTGGTAGAGTTGTGGATAGCGAGGAAGGTTGTCAAAGGATACAGCAGGACATGGATCAGTTGGAAACTTGGGCAGAGAAATGGCAGCTGGAGTTTAATCTGGATAAGTGTGAGGTGTCGCACTTTGGGAAGTCAAATGCAAGAGAAAAGTGTATGGTAAATGGCAGGATCCTAAGGACCATTGATATACAGAGGCATCTTGAGGTGCAAGTCCATTGCTCTCTGAAAGTGGCAACGCAAGTGGATAGGCTGGTAAATAAGGTGTACGGCAAGCTTGCCTTCATCGGTCGGGGCATTGAGTATATGATTTGGCAAGTCATATTGCAGCTGTATAAAAGTTTGGTTAGGCCACATTTGGAGCAATGTGTGCAGTTCTAGCAGCCACACTACAGGAAGGATATGGAGACTAAGGAGAGGGTGCAGAAGATGTTCACCAGGATTGGAGTATAAAGACTATAAGGAGAAGTTGAAAAAACTTGGATTGTTTTCTCTGGGGTATCAGAGGCTGAAGGGCAACCTGATAGAAGTATATAAAATTATGAGAGGCATAGAAATGGTCGATAATCAGAGTCTTTTTCTCAGGATGGAAATATCAAATACTAGAGAACATATGTCTAAGGTGAGAATGGGCAAGTTTAAAGGAAATTTTGAGGGAAGTTTTTCTTACACAGAGAGTGGTAGGTGTCTGGAATGTGTTGCCAAGGGAGGTGGTAGAAACAGACATGATAGCAATATTGAAGAGGTATTTAGACAGACTCACGGACTAGCAGGGAATAGAAGAATGCAGACCATGTGCAGACAGATGGGAATAGTTTAATTTGGCATCATGGCATGTGGAGACATGGTGGGCAGAAGGGCCTGTTCTCATGCTATACTTTTTTGTGTTCTATGTACCTTCCTGCCACGTCATTGGGCTCATCATGTTGCTTTTGTGGAAGAATCTGCAGTTGCCACATTGGCATCAAAAGTCATCTCAGAACCAGAGTGGAAACAAATTGTCCTCAATAGTGAAGGACTGCATAAGAAGAAAGCTTAATTATCCTTGCATTTCCACTGATAATTCAAAACTTATTAACCCTATCAGGAATAAAAATAGACAATGCTGAAAACACTCAGCATATCAAGAAGCATCTCTGGAGAGAAGAACACAGCTAACCTTTCAGGTCAATGACCTGTCATCAGAACTTCCAAGTCTGATCAGCAAGCTATTAGATCTAGCACAATAGCTGCTGATTATAATTTGTCTTTGATTATATCTCCAAATTATGTTAATCAGGTAAAATACTTTTCCAATAATTTAAAATATTCTTACTGTTATAAAATATAAGAAATATTGTTGCTGAAGTAGTTTAGTTCCAATATTGGTCATAATAATTAGACATAATTACAAGTAAGATAACTTACAAATCACTGCAAAATTCCATGCTTTATTCACTGTTTGCAACCTGTGAGTATCAGAGCTAATATTACTGCTGGCTAAATAACATGTTAAAATTATTTTAGAAACATAGGTTTATCACTTCTGAATAGACTATAGATTGTAATTTAAGCATATAATGTTTTCCTTATTCTTGTCAAACAACAAAAATTTCATTTAAGTACTTGCTACATAGATATTGTACTATAGAAATGGTATTTTGAAAATGCTTGATATAATTACAGTATTACAGCAATTTAAAAATTTCCTTTGCAATTTACTGACACATTATAGAATTATTTTGGTCATCAAGATCACATGTAATTATCACCGACAAGTTCCAGGCCAGCATATTACCAGTGTGGACGCTGCTTTATGAAGCTAATGTTGGAAAGTACCGTGAGAGGGATCAGTATATTGATGGATTATGACACTAAATTGATCCTGATCATATCCTGCACTTTGGCAGAGTTCCAGGTATATTCTTCTAAGGTCTTGCCTGTTGTTTGAATCTATTCTCCACTTTAATCATACTCACTCTATTGCACATGTTTTATGTCATGGTCTACCTGGTGTGAACTGTAAATCTGCTGCATATTATGTGCCTATTCCCAGTAAGAGTACCAAAAACAATAAATGTCTATTTTATTGAACATCTTATTTGAAATTATGGTAGCATGAATTCTGTTCCCACAGATTTAGTTAGTGCTTAAAGGTAAAAACCACAACCTGTCTCAAACATAACTTTTTGATGTTTTTCTAACCACCACTCATTATATTCTTCTGTAGAACTACTAAGTGAGATCTTAAACAGATCAAATATCAGATCTTAAAGAAATCTTATTTTGCATCATGTGAAAAAATGTTTCTTAAGTAGTGGTGGAAGAGTAGTTAAAAAGTACATGCATGTAAATAACCTACAGAGCTATGTGCCTAGTATTGGAAGGTGGGATTTTTTGGATAGCTCTTTCTTAAGCTGCATAAACATGAAGGGCCAAATGGCCTCCTGTGTAGTGAATTTTCTATGATTCTAATGAACGTTTGGATTGTGATAAATTGTGATCCAGTAATGCAGCTGTATCAACTATCTTTGCCACAAATGAGAGCTTTTACTTGCCCTGGTGTTACTAATAGAAGACTTTAGGAACAATACAACCAATACAGAAATCATCTGTTAATTTCCACATTAACTCACCAGCTGAGAATATTGTATTAAAAAAAACCTTATTTTTTCTTGCCATGTTCAGAAATAAAGTTAATTGAATCAATTTTGTGTAACATAGAGGATTAAAAAGTCTTCATTTTCTTATATATAACATCTTATTCTATATACACTGCATGCTGAGCTCATTTTATGCTAGAAATGAAATAGTGAATACTACCAAGAAGTTTGTGAAATTATTTTTATATGAGAAAGTTGCTCAACCTGATAAATCTAATGTGATGATGTTACATTCAATAGTGCTTCCCAGAGTCTCATAGTGCTGAGTTGAGGAATAATACTAGACCTGTTGCCACACTGGGAGTATACACGTATATAAAGGAGGTTGGTGGGGGGGGGGGGGGGGGGGGGGGGAGTGTGGTGGAAGAGAGCAGTGAGTGGGATCTAGAGAGGTTTATGAAAGAAGATTGACATGACGGGAAATAACAACACACATAAAGAGTAAAAGCATAACCAGAGAATAGCTGCAAAGCTGAGAGAGAAAGAGAATCCATCTTGTACTTGAAAGTGCGGATGTGGTGCAATACTTCAAAGGGAAAGTTGGGACTGTCGAAGTACTTAAGGAGAATGTTGTAGAGGCTCCACTGGAGATAAACATACAAAAGGAAACAGACATTAAAAAAAAAGTTAATGGGACTAAAAGAAGAAAAATCACCAGCCTCAGTAGGGATGCATTCCAGAATACTGATGGAATTGTGAAGGGGATAGAAAAGATAATAACCGTAATTTTCCAGTTCTTTTCAGGCTGGGCATTCAGCCAAAGGACTGGAAGAAAGATGTTGATCTGTACTGTTGATCACTAGTGAAAGTGACTGACTGATTTTACAGAACTATTCTCCACTCACTGTATTTTGCACTTACTGGAGAAATTACCATGGTTTGATCATAAAAGAATCATTGCAAAGAATCTCTTTAAAATAGCTATGTCTGTTCAGATATTTGATCTGCTGTGCACATGTATTATTTGATGCAGGTCCCCCTAGGCCTTCAACTCATTGGGCTCAGTTTTAATACAGAAAAGAACCTGAGTTTGTGTAGTATACTTGCATGTAAATTATGTCATCATACAAGTGACAAGCACATGTGGTAGTTGTTGCTAATCTGCAATAAAGTGTTTGAGATATTCTGAGGCTCCTAGTGTCTCCTGGAAGTTATTATACCGATCCTACAAAACCTGTTCATAGGTCATCTCCAAATATTCTACCATTTGAGATAGTACAGGAAAGTGAAAACTTGCAAAAACAGCTTCAACCTGTCACCATTTTTTGGCCATATCCTTCCTGGGCAGTACAAGAAACATTTGCAGGAGCTCATAGCTGACATCATAAGAGTGGATAAGACAGATAACTGTTTACTACTTTGCCAGGGCTGAACAATTATGTTAACTTCACCAGGAAGAGAGGGTGCTAGCTTCCAGTTGATAGATGCAGGTGTCATTGAATACACACATGCAGCAATTTAGGCACTTTTAGAACATCCAAAAGTATTTACCAACCAGAATGACTTCCACTCCATCAGTCTTCAGTTAGTGTGCTGGGTATAGGAAAAATTCCTGAACATCTGCAATTATGTTTGTATCTTATGGCAGTCCATCCTCCCAAGCCTCTGCACTTGGAAGCAGTGTTATGAGTTGGCTACACAGAGGCAAGGGAAATCTACTTAAATCTCCTTCCAATGACACTTTTCGGAAACTTAACAAATGAGATCCAGGTCCATTATAATGAATGCCAGATCGCCTCTGTGTGTGTCATTGAATGTAGAAGGTACAATTCGGGTACCTGAACTAGAAACATCTCAGATTGTAGACCAGTCAAAGTCTATAGAGTGACTATGATGTGCCCTGATCTGAAAACATTGCAGAGAAGAGAAGCTTCAATATGTAGAAGTTATACAGCGCCAAGCATGAAGACTCATCCTGTGATTCCAAGAAGCAGCAGGAAGGGGAAGTGGTTGAAAGTGCTATACACTGTGTATGACCAAGAGTACACACTGAATCAGGTACCCATAGAACCATAGAACCATAGAACAGTACAGCACAGAAAACAGGCTATTCGGCCCTTCTAGTCTGTGCCGAAATGTTATTCTGCTAGTCCCATTTACCTGCACCCAGTCCATAACCCTCCAGACCTCTTCCGTCCATGTATCTATCCAATTTATTCTTAAAACTCAAGAGTGAGCCCGCATTTACTACATCAGATGGCAGCCCGTTCCATACTCCCACCACTCTTTGAGTGAAGAAGTTCCCCCTAATGTTCCCCCTAAACCTTTCCCCTTTCACCCTAAAGCCATGTCCTCTTGTACTTATCCTCCTAATCTAGGTGGAAAGAGCCTATTTGCATTAACTCTGTCTATACCCCTCATAATTTTGTAAACCTCTATCAAATCTCCCCTCATTCTTCTGCACTCCAAAGAATAGAGTCCTAACCTGTTCAATCTTTCCCTGTAACTCAACTCCTGAAGACCCGGCAACATTCTAGTAAATCTCCTCTGCACTCTTTCAATCTTACTGATATTCTTCCTATAGTTAGGTGACCAGAACTGCACGCAATACTCCAAATTTGGCTTCACCAATGTCTTATACAAACTCACCATAACATCCCAACTCCTGTACTCAATACTTTGATTTATGAATGCCAGGATGCCAAAAGCCTTTTTTACAACCCTGTCTACCTGTGACGCCACTTTCAGGGAATTATGTATCTGAACTCCTAGATCCCTTTCTTCCTCCATACTCCTCAGTGCCCTACCATTTACCGTGTATGTCCTACCTTGATTTGTCCTTCCAAAATGCAACACCTCACACTTGTCTGCATTAAATTCCATCTGCCATTTTCTGACCTATTCTTCCATTTGGTTCATATCCCTCTGCAAGCTTTGAAAGCCTTCCTCGCTGTCCACAATGCCTCCAATCTTAGTGTCATCAGCAAACTTGCTGATCCAATTTACCACATTATCATCTAGATCATTGATATAGACAACAAACAACAATGGCCCCAGCACAGATCCCTGAGGCACACTACTAGTCACAGGCCTCCACTCTGAGAAACAATCGTCCACTACCACTCTCTGTCTTCTCCCACACAGCCAATTTCGAATCCAGTTCACAACTTCTCCATGGATACCTAGTGTCTGAACCTTCTGAACTAACCTCCCATGTGGGACCTTGTCAAAGGCCTTACTAAAGTCCATGTAGATAACATCCATAGCCTTTCCTTCATCTACTTTCTTGGTAATCTTGTATTTCACTTAGTTCCCACAAATACACTAATTTAATAACCGTCCATTAACAAAAGCCACTTTTGATTTACTCCAACTGATTGACGCAAGCCAATTTTTCAAATACCCAGCCTCCCTTTCCGAACTACTTATTGCATCTCTTCCCTTTCAACAACACACAACTGAAAATGCCATACCTGCTAGGAAGCAGGGATAAATAAGATATGAAAGTAAAGACAAAATGTTATGTTTATATGTCAGCTGTATGCAACTGAATATTGTTGGGTACAAATCTTTACTTTTCCCTTTCTTGTCATTTCTATAAGTTGCAACCATTATGGTTGTTCTGGCAGCTATGTTGTTCTTAACCGAAACACTCTGCTTCTTGGAGTCCACGACAACTGAATCATTTGTGTCTGTACACATGCAAACTCAGATGTTGAGTCAAAGGTAGAAAAAAAGCCACTGGTTTCTGCAACATCTATTTTTGTCATATTGGCAAGTATAGTAAATGTATGATGTGTGTGCGTATGCAGACTTGTGGGGTTATGGTCACAATAAGCATGCAATGTTGAACATAGAACATAGAACATAGAACAGTACAGCACAGTACAGGCCCTTCAGCCCACATTTTATCCTGCTCTAAGATCTATCTAACCCTTCCCTCCCACATAGCTCCCCATTTCTTTATCATTCATATGTCTATCTAAGAGTCTCTGAAATGTCCCTGATGTATCTGCCCCCACAACCTCTGCAGGCAGTGCGTTCCATGCACCCACTACTCTCTGTGTAAAAAACTTACCCCTGACATCCCCCTTATACCTTCCTCCAATCACCTTAAAATTATGTCCCCTCATGTTAGCCATTGTCACCCTGGGAAAAAGTCACTGACTGTCCACTCAATCTATGCCTCTTATCATCTTGTACACCTCTATCAAGTCACCTCTCATCCTCCTTCTCTCCAAAGAGAAAAGCCCCAGCTCACTCAACCTATCCTCATAAGACATGCTCTCCAATCCAGGCAGCCTCCTGGTAAATCTCCTCTGCACCCTCTCTAAAGCTTCCATATCTTTCCTATAATGAGGTGACCAGAACTGAACACAATACTCCAAGTGTGGTCTGACCAGAGTTCTATAGAGCTGCAACATCACCTCGTGGCTCTTGAACTCAATACTGGACTAATGAAGGCCAACACTATGCTTTCTTAACAACCCTATCGACCTGCGTGGCAACCTTGAGGGATCTATGGAGGTGGACCCCAAGATCCCTCTGTTCCTCCACACTGCTAAGAGTCCTGCCATTAACCTTGCATTCTGCCTTCGAAGTCAATCTCCTGAAGTGTATCACTTCAAACTTATCCAGGTTGAACTCCATCTGCCACTTCTCAGCCCAGGTCTGCATTCTATCAATATCCTGTTGTAATCTACAGCAACCTTCTACACTATCCACTACACCACCAACCTTTGTATCATCAGCAAACTTACTAACCCACCATTCCACATCCTCATCCAAGTCATTTATAAAAATCACAAAGAGCAGGGGTCCCAGAACAGGTCCCTGTGGAACACCACAGGTCACCGACCTCCAGGCAGAATATGCTCCATCTACCACCCCCCTCTGTCTTCTATGGGTGAGCCAATTCTGAATCCACACAGCCAAGTTTCCCTGGATCCCATGCCTCCTGACTTTCTGAATAAGCCTTTCTGAGGAACCTGATCAAACACCTTACTAAAATCCATGTACACCACATCCACTGTTCTACCTTCATCAATGTGCTTTGTCACATCCTCAAAGAATTCAATCAGGCTTGTGAGGCACGACCTGCCCCTCACAAAGCCATGCTGACTGTCCCTAATCAACCTATGCTTCTTCAAATGCCCATAAATCCTGTCTCTAAGAATCTTCTCCAATAATTTGCCCACCACTGAAGTAAGCCTCACTGGGTCTGTAATTCCCAGGGTTATCCCTACTCTCTTTCTTAAACAAAGGAACAACATTTTCCACCTTCCAATCATCTAGCACTACTCCTGGGGCCAGTGAGGATGCAAAGGTCATCGCCAATGGCACAGCATTCTCTTCCCTTGCTTCCCCTAATAACCTTGGATATATCCTGTCTGGCCCCGGTGACTTATCTATCCTAATGTTTTTCAAAAGTTCCAGCATATCCTCTTTCCTCACATCGACATGCCCTAGCATATCAGCCTGTCGTACGCCATCTTCACAAACGCCAAGGTCTCTCTCACTGGTGAATACTGAAGCAAACTGTTCATTATGGTCCTCCCCTACCTCTTCCAACTTCAGGGACTTGTTTCCTCTTTTATCCCTGATCAGTCCTACCCTCACTCTAATCATACTCTTATTCTTCACATATGTGTTGAATGCCTTGGGTTTTTCCTTGATCCTACTTGCCAAGAACTTCTCATGCCCCCTTCTCGCTCTCCTAAGTTCATTCTTAAGCTCCCTCCTGGCTACCTTGTAACTCACCAGAGCCCTGTTTGATCCATGATTTATAAACCTCAGATAAGCTTCTTTCTTCCTCTTGACAAGACATTCTACACCTCATGTCAACCATGGTTCCTTCACTCTACCATCCTTACCCTGCCTCAATGGGACAAACTTATCCAGAGCCCCATGCAAGTATTCCTTAAACAACCTCCACATTTCTACTGTGCACTTCCCCAAGAACACCTTTTCCCAATTTACGCTCCCAAGTTCCTGCCTAATAGCATCATAATTTCCCCTCCCCCAGTTAAATACTTTTCTGTATTGCCTGCTCCTATCCCTCTCCAAGGCTATGGTAAAGGTCAAGGAGTTATGGTCACTATCTCCAACATGCTCTCCCACCAAGAGATCTGAAACCTGATCAGGCTCATTGCCTAGTACCAGGTCCAGTATGGCTCTCCTCTAGTCTGCCTGTGCACATACTGTGTCAGGAATCATTCCTGTACACAGCTAATAAACTCCGTCCCATATATCCCCTTTACAGTAAGGAGGTGCCAATCAATATTAGGGAAGTTGAAATCACCCATGACAACCTGTTATTTTTGCACCTCTCCAAAATCTGCCTCCCAATCTGCTCCTCAGCATCTCTGCTGCTACTGGGGGGTCTGTAGAATACTCCCAATAGAGTGATTGCTTCCTTTCCTGTTTCTGACTTCCACCCACACCGACTCAGTGGACGATTCCTCCAGGACATCCTCTCTTTCTACAGCTGTGACACTGTCCCTGATCAGTTAAGCCATTCCCCAATCTCTTTTACCTCTTTTTGAGTTAATGCCAGCACTGCCTTATTGATCCTCAATATTCTGTGTTCAACACCCATTCTAAACATCTGTGTGATTTGAGGCAAAAAGGTCCCCCAACTGGTGCTAAGGAGCATTAATGACTTATAGGTTTGTTGATAGCTAATTTATGAAAACAACCCTATTTGTCTTTATACGACTCATCACAATCTCTAAGACTTGCAAATAGTGTTGTAATGGAATTTGGGACTATGGCCTAACCTATAAAGTTTACTCCAACTCTGTGGAGAGAAAAATAGTTCAAGATGATCACTTTCATCAGGACTATGAATTGTTAGAAATCCAAGATGTTTTAAGTTGCAGATAAAAGGAAAGGGTGGAGAGAATTAAGAAAATGTCTGTCATAGGGTGGAGACTACGAGAAACCAAATGATAGAAATAGGAGGCGCCAGCTGAGAGAGAGTGGTGAAGACTTCCAATTGCAGTTGGTCTTTCTGGGGGAAACATAAATAAAAGGAAATTTATCAGAAAAGGGGAGATAAAAAAAAGTACTGTTGGAACCAGGGATATCACAAAAGGAAATGCTGGAAATACTCAACTGGTCAGCCAGCACCTGTGCAGAGAGTACAACTTGTAATTTTGCAGGTGGATGATCTTTCATTGGACCTATTTAGTCCTGACATAAGCTGAAAAGGATGGTTATTTGAAATTGTTGAGTTTAAAACTGATCCATGAGAGTTGTAACATGCCTAGTCAGAAGATGAGATGCTGTTCCTTGAGCCTGCATGGGTCTCTATGTGAATGACTATGGGCAAATTTAGACTCTAAACTAACCTCTGGAGTGTACAGATTGCCAATATCTGAACTGGGACTGTCAGAGAAAGAGGCAGGTTGATTTCATCGCTTTCAACTACAGTCACCTGTCCACAGTAGACATTGGCTACCTTCAGTGAGAAAGGCACGCATGTATGGTTATAGTGAGGGGAGGGATTGCAAATAATAGATGTTCACATACCCCCTGGGTGTTTGTATAGTCGTCCTCACATTTTGTTGCAGTGCTGCCAAATGTTTGCCACCTTGTCCTGTAAGAGTGAGGAGAGTGTATTACTGTGTGTTGGTCAATGTCTATATGTAATGTACCTGCCATACTTGAATACTTGGCAGCAGATGTCAGCTGTGAGATTTAGAAGTGAGGCTAATTGTGTGGAGGTGTGGTAGGGGATTTGAATGCTGTTTCCCAGGCAATGAAACTGGACTTCAGCCTGTCAACCCGAGAAACAAACAATTAATTGATGAAATATTTGGTGAATCAGATAAAGTGAGAAATAGGACAAGAACATATATTTTCTTTTTCAATCTTTTTATTAATTTTCAAATTAGTACAAAATAATATATATAACATTAGTAATTATACATATGATGTAAAGAGATCAGGATAGCAATCAGAACAGTTAATATATATAATCACAAGGAGTAAAAAAAGTAATCTAGACCTCCGGTTCTCTTACTAAGTGAACAAATACAAAAGGAAAGATCGAAAAGAAATGAAACTTAATTATATGAAAGAAGAACCCCCAAATCAAAAAAAATATTGATAATAAACCAAAAAAAACAAAAACAAAAAAAACTGTACTGATATTTCTTCAATTAAAAAGAAAAAAAAGCATTACTATGTCGTCAACTCCGCTCCTCTGCATTCAAGGGTTATTGAAAGGGATCTGAAAAAGGTCAGCTTATATCATATGGAAATATTGAATAAATGAACTCTAAACTTCCTCAAATTTAAGCGAAGGATCAACAGTAACACTCTTAATTTTTTCTAAGTTTAACATGCTATAGTTTGAGAAAAACCACTGAAAAGTGGTGGAGGGTATTGGATCCTTCCATTTGAACAAAAGGGATCGCTTGGCCATTAATATGACAAAGCGATCATACGACAAGCAGAAGCAGATAAATGGCAAGATTCTATCATTGGTAACCCAAAATTTGCAGTAATGGGATGAGGCTGTAAATCAATATCCAATAACAGATGAAATAATGTTAAATATCTTTCCAATATTTTTCCAAAAGGGGAAAGGACCAAAACATATGTGTCAGGAAAGCCACCTTCGAATTACATCTGTCACATATAGGATTTATATGATGATGAAAACGGGCTAACTTGTCCTTGGACATATGGGTCCTGTGAACCACCTTAAACTGTATCAAAGAGTGTCTAGCACACATTGAAGATGTATTAACTAATTGAAGAATTTTCTTCCATGTCTCTGTAGGTAAAAGTATCTGGAGTTCTCTTTCCCATTCATTCTTAATTTTATCAAGTTCCTCTGAACGTATTTTCATAATCTGATCATAAATTATTGCTATCAGGCCCTTCTGATAAGGATTAAAACCTAAAATTTTTTCTGTAATTTCAATTTTTTATGGTGTCAGAAAAGAAGGTAAAGTAACTTTTAAAAATTTCTAATCTGTAAATATCAAAAAAAAAATGTGATCTAGGCAGATTGTGTTTATTAGACAACTGTTCAAAAGATAAAAAACAGTTATCAATGAATAAATCTCAAGAATATGTTATATCCTTCATTTTCCATAAGGAAAAGGCTGAGTCAATTCCAGATGGTTGAAAGAAAAAATTAGATTGAATAGGACTTGATAAATTAAATGTATTCAATCCAAAAAATTCAGGAAATTGAAACCATATCTGTACTGTATGTTTAACTATTGGATTAGTCACTTGTTTACTCAACTTAGTAAGTGCAAAAGGGAATGAAGCTCCTAAAATAGAAACTAATGAAAATCATTGCACTGATTCACACTCATGGTGTACCCAACAGGGACAATGAGTTGCATCTAAATCTTGTGCCCAGAAAATTAAGTATCTAATATTAATTGCCCAATAGTAAAATCTAAAATTAGGCAAAGCCATACCACATCCTTTTTAATCTGTAAATATTTCTTACTTAACCTTGGGTTTTTATTCTGCCATATATATGAAAGAATTTTGGAATCAATAGTTTTGAAAAAGGATTTCAAAATAAAAGTTGGAATCACCTGAAATAGATACAAAAATTTTGGTAAAATATTCATCTTAACTGCACTAATTCAGCCAATCAATGATAAAGAGAATGGGGACCATGCAGTAAATAATTGTCTAACGTAAATAATTAAAGGTAAAAAGTTCACTTTAAATAAGTCATTGTGTTTCTTGGTAATTTTAACACCCAGGTACGAAAAATAATCAGTCACTAATCTAAATGGTTATTGCCTATAAATTGGGACTTGCATATTTAATGGGAAAAGTTCACTCTTGTTAAGATTTAATCTATAACCAGAAAAAACACTAAACTGAGCAAGTAGTGATAATACTGCAGGGATAGATTTCTCCGGGTTAGAGATATAAAGTAACAGGTCATCAGCATAAAGAGATATCTTATGAGTCTCCTTTCCACGAGTAATAACCAAGTATGTTAGAAGAATCCCGAATGGCAATTGCTAAAGGTTCCAAAGCAATATTAAATAATAAAGGACTTAGAGGGCAACCTTGTCTAGTGCCTCGAAAAAGCCTGACCAAGGGTGATCTCTGATTATTAGTAAGCATTGAAGCCATAGGTGTGTGGTAAATCAATTTGATCGCGGATATGAAAATTGAACTAAAATTAAATTTCTCAAGCATGTTAAATAAATATTCCCATTCGACTCTATCAAACGCCTTCTCGGCATCTAACGAAATAACACATTCTGGAATTACAGATGAACCTAATATTAAAATGCAAATAACGATTCTTAATGAATCCTGTCTGGTCATCAGAAATAATTTGTGGAAGTACCTTTTCCAATCTAGAAGCCAATATTTTGGAAAAAATTTTAGAATCCACATTCAATAAAGAAATAGGTCTATAAGATGCACATTCGGTGGGATCTTTATCCTTCTTAAGAATTAAAGAAATAGTTGCTTCATAAAAAGATTGTGGTAATTTACCCACTGATAGGGCATCTTTAAAAATTTTACCTAACCAGGGAGAGAGAAGGTCGGAAAAGGACTTTAAAAATTCAACTGTATACCCATCAGGACCGGGTGTTTTACCCGAATTCATTGAAGAAATTACTTTCTTTATTTCTTCCTCTGAAATGGGTGCATCTAATAATAAACATTCATTAAGTGATAATTTCGGAGTCTTCAAATTCCTTAAAAATTCATGCATTAATGTAGAATCCTCAGGAGATTCTGATTGCTATAAAGAAGTATAAAATTCTTGAAAAGATTTATCAATTTGATCATGTTCTACCATGTAGTTATCATCTCATTTACAAACTTTAATAATCTGACGTTTAGTTGAAACAGTTTTCAGTTGGTTGGCCAACAATTTACCAGATTTATCACCATGTATATAAAACTGACTTTTGGTTTTGAGTATTGATTTTCAATTGGAGATGTTAATAATAAACTGTGTTGTAATTGAAGTTCTGTTCTCATTTTATAGAGCTTCAAACTAGGAACATCAGTGTATTTTTTTATCGATTTTGTGGCGACCCACCTTCGACGCAGCAAACCGGCTCTGAAGTCGGCGTGCGCGTTGGCAGACAGGCCAGCCACAAAATGGCGCTGGGCCTTCTTCTTCAACAGCAAGGGAAGAAAGCCCGCGCGCGGGAAGAGGTTCAGTTGGCGCACCTCTGATGTCATCGCCGCACGTCAAGTGCGGGAACTTAGCTGTTTAAAAGCCAGCGCGGCAAGATTCGAATCAACCAGTCTCAAGTTCAACCCACTGACCATGTGTCGATATGCCTAGCTCAGTGCATAGCTCATCGCTACATTTGGACTGAAGATGATTGACTCTTCATCCATTCATGCAGTTTTGTTGAATCTGCCACCCTTCTGGACGCTGCGACCACACCTGTGGTTTGACCAAGCAGAGGCCCAGTTCCAGATTCAGCAGATATCTTCTGATTCCGCATGTTACTATTACGTGGTGAGCTCCCTTGACCAGGAGACAGCCACCCAGGTTGAGGATTTCATGCAGTAGCCCCAGGAGGAAGGCAAGTATGCAGCATTCAAAGCGCTGCTCATATGGACCTTCAGCCTCTCACGACAGGAGCGCGGTTCCTGCTTGCTGCACCTGGACGGTTTGGGGGACTGGCTGCCATCAGCATTAATGAATGAGATGCTGGCTCTGGCTGGTGGACACAAGCCCTGCCCCATGTTTGAGCAGGTGTTCCTAGAGCAACTGCCCGAGGACATACATCTGCTACTGGTCGACGCAGATTTCAGTGACCCCCGGAAGGTAGTGGCCTGGGCAGATGTGCTGTGAAAGGCCAAGAAGGAAAGCAGGGAATCTGTCGGCCAGATTACCAAGCCACATGCCCAACGCCAGTACAGACCAGGCCCGGCAACTGAGCGCACACAACCCAGAGGCAGGAGCAAGGAGGCCACTGTACAGTGGTGTTTCTACCACCAGCGGTGGGGCGCAGAAGCCTGCCGGTGTTGCCTACCCTGCAAGTTCTCAGGAAATGCCAAGGCCAGCCGCTGCTAATGGCTACGGCGGCTGGCCACCAGGACAGCCTCCTGTACGTCTGGGACAAACAGTCGGGACGCTGCTTCTTGGTCGACACAGGAGCGGAAATCAGCGTCTTACCCCCGACGGGGTATGACACCCGCAACAGGGAGCCAGGATCCACCCTGAGGGCCGCAAGCAGCAGCACTATATGCACCTACAGCACCCGCACAGTGCAGCTGCAGTTTGGTGCCAGCCGGTTCACGTGGGACTTCACACTGGCCATCATGGCCCAACCACTCCTGGGGGTGGACTTCGTGCGAGCTCACAGCCTACTGGTCGACTTGCACGGGAGAAGGCTGGTCCATGCCAAGACTTTCCAGATGTTCTCTTTGGGCAAAGCCAAATTGCCGGCCCCACACCTGGACTCCGTCACGCTGTCGGACAACGAATTCACCAGAATCCTGGCGGACTTCCCATTGGTTCTGGCACTGCAGTTCACAGCAGCCATACCCAGACACGGAGTACAGCACCACATTCCGACCAAGGGACCACCCCTCCACACCCGCGCACGACGGCTTCCCCCGAACAACTCCGCCTGGCGAAGGAGAAGTTCAAGAGGATGGAGGAATTGGGGATCGTACGGAGGTCAGACAGCCCATGGTCTTCCCCCCTACACATGGTGCCCAAAGCAGCTGGGGACCGTTGACTGAACGAGGCTACAACCCCAGACCACTACCCCGTGCCACACATACACGACTTTGCAGCAAACCTGCACGGGGCAAGCGTCTTTTCCAAGGTGGACCTCATCCAGGGATACCATCAAATCCCGGTACACCCTGAAGACATCCCCAAGACAGCACGCATTACCCCATTCGGCCTGTTCGAGTTCCTCCGAATGCCGTTTGGTCTGAAGAATGCCGCACAGACGTTCCAGCGGCTAATGGATGTGGTGGGATGCAACCTGGACTTCGCATTCATCTATTTAGACGACATCCTCATAGCAAGCAGAAATCGTCAGGAACATCTGTCTCACCTCTGCCAGCTCTACTCCCGCCTGAGTGATTTTGGCCTCACAATCAACACAAATTCCAGTTCGGACTCGACACCATCGACTTCCTGGGCCACAGGATTACCAAAGGCGGGGCGCCCCTGCCCGCAAAGGTAGACGCGATCCGCCACTTCACCTGGCCCAACACAGTCAAAGGCTTGCAGGAGTTCGTGGGTATGGTCAACTTCCACCGCCGTTTCCTCCCCTCAGCAGCCCGTGTCATGCACCCTTTGTTCACCCTGATGTCGGGTAAAGGCAAGGACATTACTTGGGACGAAGAGGCCGCGGCCGCTTTCATCAAAGCCAAGGAAGCCTTGGCAGATGCCGTGACGCTGGTGCACCCCAGAACGGACGTTCCAACTGCCCTCACAGTGGACGCATCCAACACGGCAGTCGGTGGGGTGCTGGAGCAACTCATCGAGAGGTGCTGGCAACCCCTGGCGTTCTGCAGCAGGCACCTGCGGCAACCCGAACTCAAGTACAGTGTTTTCGACCGGGAGCTGTTAGCACTATGTCTGGCCATCCGACATTTCAGGTATTTCTTAGAGGGCAGGCTGTTCACCATGTTCACGGACCACAAACTGTTGACCGCATTCACGAAGGTGTCCAATCCTTGGTCGGCCCACCAGCAGCGACATCTGTCCTACATCTCCGAGTACACAATGGACATCCAGCATGTATCGGGAAAGGACAACCTCGTGGTGGATGCACTCTCCAGACCAGCTATCCAGGCCCTGTCCCAGGGGGTGGACTATGCAGCACTAGTGGAGGCGCAGCAGGCAGATGATGAGTTGCCCAGCTACAGGACCGCAGTCTTGGGTTTGCAGCTGCAGGACATCCTAGTAGGCCCATGTGTGACGTGGCTACCGGCCAACCTCGCCCCATCGTCCCAGCAGCCTGGCGGCGGCGAGTTTTCGACTCCATACATGGTTTGGCGCACCCATCCATCAGGACAACCATCCGGATGGTCTCCAGCAGGTTCGTGTGGCGCGGCCTTCGCAGACAGGTCAGTGAATGGGCCAAAACGTGCGTGCAGTGTCAAGCAGCCAAGGTGCAGCGGCAGACCAAAGCCTCGCCGCAGCAGTTCGAACCCACCCACCGGACATTCGACCACATTCATATGGATATCGTGGGGACCCTGCCAGTATCGAGAGGAGCATGGTACCTCCTAACTATGGTAGACCGGTTTACGAGATGGCCAGAGGCGGCGCCGCTCACTGACACCTCCGCCGATTCCTGCACCCGAGCGCTGATCGCAACCTGGGTAGCACGCTTCAGGGTACCAGCCCACATTACCTCCGACAGAGGCGCCCAGTTCACCTCCAGCCTGTGGTCGGCCACGGCCAGCCTGTTGAGAGCACAGTTACACCACACTACTGCCTACCACCCACAGTCGAATGGACTAGTGGAACGTTTCCACCATCACTTGAAATTGGCTCTCATGGCCCGCCTGAAAGGGCCTAACTGGGTGGACGAGCTCCCCCAGGTCCTGCTCGGAATCCGCACAGCACCTGCACACCTCGTCGGCCGAGCTGGTATACGGCGCACCCCTGGTCGTCCCAGGAGAATTCCTACCAGCTCCAAGGGGGCAAGCTGCAGTCCTGGACAGACTACGCGAAAGGCTCGGCGACCTGGCCCCTGTACCGACTTTACGACATGGACAGATCCCCACCTGCGTACCCAAAGACCTGCAGGACTGTAAGTTTGTATTTGTACGGAGGGGCGAACACCGGACACCGCTACAGCAGCCGTACGAGGGGCCGTTCAAGGTACTCAGGAACAACTGGTCCACGTACGTTCTAGACGTTGGGAAGAAAGAAGAGGTTTTCACGGTGGACCGGCTCAAACTGGCCCATGTGGACTTGGCGCAGCCAGTTGAGGTTCAGGCTCCGCGGCGCAGAGGCAGACCGCCCAAATAGCGATTGATCCAAGCTGTGGACTTTGGGGGTTTATCGCCGGTTCTGGGGGTGGGAGGGGGGGGTGGTTATGTGGTGACCCACCTTCGACGCAAGCGAACCGGCTCCGAAGTCGGCGTGCGCGTCGACAGACAGGCCAGCCATAAAATGACGCTGGGCCTTCTTCTTCAACAGCAAGGGGAGAAAACCCATGCGTGTGAAGAGGTTCGGTTGGCGCACCTCTGACGTCATCGCCGCGCGTCAAGCGCGGGGAACTTAACTGCTTAAAAAGCCAGCGCGGCAAGATTCGAATCAACCAGTCTCGAGTTCAACCCACCAACTACGTGTCATTATTCCTAGCTCAGTGCATAGCTCATCACTACAATTTCTTTAATCTTATCAGCCAACGTATGTAATTCATTATTAATTTGTTTTTTCAGTCCAGCAGAGTATGAAATAATTTGACCGCGGATATAAGCTTTAAAGGTATCCCATAATATCCCATTGGAAATTTCTTCAGTAAAATTAGTTGAGAAGAAAAAGGAAATCTGTTCTTTAATAAAATGGACAAAGTCTAAATCTTGCAATAAAGAAGGATTGAGTCACCATTGTCTAGCACCAGAGGGTACGTCCAATAATTTAATTGATAATTTCAATGGCGCATGATTGGAAATAGCAATTGCATCGTACTACAGTCAGTAACAAGTGGAACTAATCGTGCATCAAGAAAAAAGTAATCAATCCTAGAGTAATTTTAAATTTTTTAAAAAATTTATTTACAGCGTGGTAACAGGTCTTTCCGGCCCAATGAGTCCGCGCCGCCCATTTTAAACCCAAATTAACCTACCCGTACGTCTTTGCAATGTGGGAGGAAACCGGAGCACCCGGAGGAAACCCACGCAGACACAGGAGAACGTACAAACTCCTTACAGACAGCGGCGGGAATCAAACCCCGATCACTGGCGCTGTAATAGCGTCGCGCTAACCGCTACGCTACTGTGCTGCCCTATGATATACATGAGAAAAGAATGAAAACTTTTTATCATTTGGGTGTAGAAACCTCCAAACGTCTAAAATTCTGGAATCAACTAAAAAGGAGTTGATAAAAACAGCAGAATTGTTAGGAAGTGCAAAACTCGACACAGATCTATCTATCGAAGGGTTTAAATGACAATTAAAATCTCCACCATAATCAACATATATTCAATTAAATTAGGAAAGATGCAAATAAATGTTTAAAAAATTCAGTATAATCCACATTAGGTGCATAAACATTAACCATAACAACTTTTTTGTTATGAAGTAAGCCAGTAATTATTAAAAATCTACCATTCGGGTCTGAAATTGTCTCACGATGAACAAATGAAATTGAGGAGTCTATAACAATAGAGACTCCTTTCACCTTTGCTTGTGAATTAGAATGAAACTGTTGACCTCTCCAAAATCTAAAAATGCGCTGATTATCCTCTTTCCTGATATGATTCTCCTGCGCAAAAATAATCTGAGCATTCAGTCTATGAAAAACTTTAAAGGTCTTCTTACGCTTAATTGGATTATTCAAGGTATTGGATTATTGGTAGGTCAAATACGTTGGCAGAATATAGTATTAATGGTAGGACTCTTGGCAGTGTGGAGGATCAGAGGGATCTTGGGGTCCGAGTCCATAGGACGCTCAAAGTGGCTGCACAGGTTGACTCTATGGTTAAGAAGGCATATGGTGTATTGTCCTTCATCAATCAGGGAATTGAATTTAGGAGCTGTGAGGTATTGTTGCAGCTATATAGGTCCCTGGTCAGACCCCACTTGGAGTATTGTGCTCAGTTCTGGTTGCCTCACTACAGGAAAGATGTGGAACCCATAGAGACGGTGCAGAGGAGATTTACAAGGATGCTGCCTGGAATGCGGAGCATGCCTTATGAAAACAGGTTGAGGGAACTCGGCCTTTTCTCCTTGGAGCGATGGAGGATGAGGGGGGACCTGATAGAGGTGTATAAGATGATGAGAGGTATTGATAGAGTAGATAGTCAGAGGCTTTTCCCCAGGGCTGAATTGGTGGCCACAAAAGGACTTAGGTTTAAGGTGCTGGGGAGTAGATATAGAGGAGATGTCAGAGGTAAGTTTTTTACTCAGAGTAGTGAGTGCGTGGAATGGGCTGCCGGAAACAGTGGTGGAGGTTGACAAGATAGGGTCTTTCAAGAGACTGTTAGATAGGTACATGGAGCTGAGTAAAATAGAGGGCTATGGGTAAGCCTAGTAATTTCTAGGGTAGGGACATGTTCGGCACAGCTTTGTGGGCCGAAGGGCCTGAATTGTGCTGTAATTGTTCTATGTTCTATGTTCTAAGCCGTTTGTATTCCATGTAACAAAATTAATCATCTCATCCATTTTAATAGACTAAAAAAATATGGTATGTAAAGGATTAACCTTGTTGCTAAGGAGATTCATTAACAGGAAGAGGAAAAATAGTTCAAAGAGGAGCCGGATATGACGACAGTTTAGACATATTTGTAGTTTATTAGTCCAGAGGGAAAAAACAACTAACCTAAAAACAGCCCCACCCCCCACCCAACAAAGCCCGAAAACTGGCCAATAGACAGCCAGAATGCTACCTATTGTTTAACCCTGACCTTTTGGTGGCCTTTCTCCAAATTTAAAAGAATGCAAGACACCATCTATAGACTAAACAAAAAAAGATTAGCCAAAACAATTTTTCAAATTGTAACCAGACTTGCAAAAAATACAGTCTTGTTTTAATTCCAAAGAGAAGAAGGCAATCAGTCACTTGGTTAAATTCTTAATTATTACCCAAACAGAACATTAAAAATGTTAAAGTAAAATAATAAAGAGAGAAAAAAAATTAAATTAAAACATGGTAAATATCCATGTTCCAGAACCAAGCACGAAAAAATTAAGAAAGGGAAGGAAAATATCTCCGGGCATAAAAAGTGCTTAAACCTGTAAGTTAGTCATTGCTTAATAGACCAATTAAGTATAAAGTCAAAGAAAAGCACATTTCTTGACCATCTGGAGACAAAAAGTTAACCTTGAAGGAAATCTTCGGCTTCTTTAATGGAATTAAAGTACCAGCGTGATTTGTCGGGAAGTGAAATTCTCAAACGGGCTGGAAACAATAATGCAGGTTGGTAACTCTCTTGATAAAGCCGCGACATAATCGGTTTGTAAAGCAGTCTCTCTTCCATAACTCCTGGGGTGTAACCTTCAACCAGACGAAACTTCCATTCTTTATATTGAATCATTCCTCGATGACGAGAAATTCGAATCAAATGCTCTTTGGTACTGACATAATGAAATCTCAATATTACTGGTCGTGGTTTTTATTCTGCCAGAGGTTTTGATCTTAACGCTCGGTGGGCACGATCAGGTATAGGGTTTGCAGAAAAAACTTCAGGGCCAAACACATCCTTCAGAAGTTTAGAAAAGAATTCAATGGGATTACCGGATTCGGCATTCTCGGAGAGACCGATAATTCTCACATTATTCCTCTGACTGCGGCTTTCTAAATCAATAACCCTCTGTCTTTGCTGTTCCAGTCTTTGTTTAGTCACCATAAAATCTTTTTCCAGCAAATCCAGCCTGCGATCTCTCTCTTTGCCAGCTTGATCCAGTTCAGCAATTAATTGCTGTTGTTTAACACTCTCCTGTATAAGTGTGGTCTGCCTGTCTTCCATATCTTTTAACAGCGTTTCCAAAGTGGCAAAGCTTTTTATCCAGTTTAGAGATAGCTTCCAAAGTGACTTGGAGATCTCCATTACCCTTGCTATCAGCTCCAGCCTTAGCTCTGGTATTCATTCCGACACTTAGAAGTCAAAATCAATCTTGTAAAAGTATTATAAAAGTCTTAGTAAAGAGTGGTGCATAAGGAGTTAAAAGGTAAGTGGAGCAAAGCCAAGATACGACTTACTCCATACAGTGCCACCAAAAGACTCGACGACAAGAACATATCAGCTTATCATTGAAGGCCTATCTTGATAAATGTGGAATGAGAAAGATATGTGAAATAGCTTTGAGGAAAGAATGTGGATATTGCTGCAATGCAGAAGACCACTCTGGAGAATCACTTGAGTTGTTGAGCCGGTATAACTAGATACCAGCTTCATATTATTGGATAAAAAACAAGTCACAAGGATTGAACAAAGCATGTCTGCTCATTACTATTGCTTAATATATTCTGCTCGGAAAGGAATAATCTTACAAGTTCCTGTCTAGCTATTCATTACAGAGTGATGACTTGGTCCACTTTCAGGAGAATTGGGGAGGCACATGGAACATACTTAAAAGACGTGAATATTCAGTTTGTATCACAAGGCGATACTATCATGTGGATAGCTTACATTTTTTACAGTTTCTCCTACTTAATTAGATAACATGCTTAATTAAAACTTTTAATGAGTTGTACGTAAGCATTTGACGTAGATGAATTACCGGTTTAGTTGTTTTTCATTCTAAAGGTTATAAATAAAGCAAATATATTTGCATAAATGTCAAAGAAGTTTTTATTTAAATATAATGACCAAGTAAACTATTTACATGGTTTTCAGAAGTCAGACTTGTTGATATAGTAACTATTTTAGTTTTTTGTCATGTCAATATCAATCATAAAAATATAATGTAAAAAAACCATTATTTATTCTCTTGACCTGGTGTACAACCATGAAAAACCTTCATAAAACTACCTCAGAACTAAATCCAACCCTTCATCTACCTTTTCCTCTGCAAAAAACCTTGAGACATTTTCTGTTTTACGGAAATTATATAAATGCATGTTTTTTATGCACACAGAACAAACCAAAAAGATATTGCGGATTTAAATTATAGAATATTAGGAAAAAGGCCATAGTCCACAAATTGCAAACAATACACACTATGTATAAGCTACTTATTCCACCAGTTTTCACTCCCAAGTTATTGGGCAAGTTGCAAATAAAACGTTAGGAAGTTGTAGAAGAACTTATGAGGTAACATTCTGAGCCACATTGCATTGACTTTTAGTCAGAGATTCTGCTGCATTGGTGTATTTCAAACTTTAACAGGTAGCCAACCGGACCAAAAATTGACTGATTGTCAAGTGGGAAAGCAGTGTTACAAGGAAGCTGATAGGGCCAATAGGGATGGTTAAAATGACCTTCATTGATGGATTACCATCATACAGTCAGTATCAATTCTAACATATGTTGAACCATACTGTGTATGAACTCAAACCTTGATCTAAATATAACAATAAAATAAGCCAGATGTGGGTTTAGTTTTTAATGTAGTTTATCAATTGAACAAATGACAATAGTATTGCCTGAAAACTAGAATTAAAGAAGCACTAACCTGAATATATTAGTCTGGAACTTTTCTTGAAGGACTTCAGTTAGGGGCATGGTCACACTCTGCAATGAGGATAGAAATGGCCCTTTAATATTAGAACACTAAGTTATTCTGATTTTAAAAATCATAACAAACTTTTGACATACACACTGACCTTTATTGAGAATGTTTGAAGAAATCTTACAAGTTTGTATCACAGAGGTAGGTTGTGTGTGATCACTACACTTTTATACTGTTTGCTGTAATATTAGTTATTTCCCTTACAACTTATTTTCTAATCAATGTTTGTTTATGCCTTGGTGCCAAGATGAAAGGGAGGCAAATGTATTCGGTCCCTAACATGCTGCTATAGTAGAGTGTGCAACCAACTCTAGGATATTAATGAGTGGAGTTATTGGTCTGAAGTGAGTCAGTTAACATGTTTCATTCTGTGCAAATGCAGAAGTTCTTTCTTCAGATCCTTCAAATCTCACTTACCTGAAATCATGAAGTCATGAGTACTGATACTTAAATGTGGTACATCATGGCTCCTTCTTGATAAAACTTAATAACTTCTGTATTTTTGTATTACCATTTTATGTATGGTGCCATTATTTCATATGTACAAATTATGTCTTTCCTGTGATCAATAAACCATAGAATAATATAGACCTGCAACACCCAGGAAGCTATTCAGCCTATAGCGTTGATGCTTGCACTTTGCTAGAATAAACCAAAACTAGTCATTATGTCCCACCTCTCCCTCTAAAACCATGATTTTCCTTTGTTTGAAGTATCTCTCTAATTTTTTCCAATATCATCATATTAAAAAAGATTCTTGTTACTTCACATCCAATCCACCCAACTGTGATATATTGTTTTAATTTGTGCATTAAGATCTGGAAAGGCTAGCATTTATTCCCTAATTGCTCATGATTTTTAGTCCAATTCTCTGGAATATTAGTCCAATAATTTACTTGGCTTTTCATGTCATTTCTGAATCAGTCACATTGGTGGGTCTAAAGTCACATATAGGTCAGGCAGGTAAGTTTTCCTCCCCTGATAGAATTCTGTGATCAGGTGCATTTTACAAAAATCTGGCAGATTTGTGATGTTCATTACTCATGACTGTTTTGTTTTTAAATACTGGATTATTTATTGAATTTAAAGTGCACAGCTGCCAGGCTGGGATTTGAACTCAGCTTTCTGATGTGTGAGTCCAGTCCTCTGGATTATTAGTCTGATAATTTAACTTCTGCACCACCATTCATCCTAATAATGAAATAATTCTATTAATGCTGATGGATTTTATGGAGCATGTACACTAGAATTATTTCGGCATATCTTTGACAAGCATGGAAATATCTATCTGCATATCATGTAATTTAAGATATACTGATAAGACCAGAGACTGTTTGTTGTCTGCTCCTGTCACATATATATTACACAGGCATTGTTCAACATCATAGGTTACTATACACAGCTGGAATAATGACAACTGCAGTGAGTTATGGCTCAATAATGATTTTAACAAAGATAATATTTTTGAGCAACTTTCTGCTTCTGGGCTTCATTTGCAGTAATGCCAGATATGGTTTAAATTGACATTAGGTTGTTTTTTAGCATTTTCATCCAAGGTAAATGGTATTTTCCAAAATTGTTTCCATCCCTTGAAATACCCAAGGACTCATTTTAAAACCTGGCCATCTTTGTTTAGTCTTTCTTTCTTTGGGGTAGCAGAGAGTGAAATTGTGCTTTGTCAAGCTCATTTTCCAATTGTTGGGGACCAAAATTGTGTTTGATTGCAAGCAACCCTCTACTCCAGTTGCATGACATGTGTAGAGCTAATGACCAGTGAATGTACCCAGAGTGAGCATATCATGACATCACTGAACACACAATGATAATTAGCTGCCAAAGTTAAGGTTTTGGGGATCAGTGTTCCAGCCAATAGCTTATCTTAATATTGTGCAGCTGAAGTCTAATTGAGTAACAAGAATGACACCCATTTATACTATTTAACTGTATCATCAAATACTTGGTTAGATGTTGACTGATTTATTCTGATGGTTGATCTGATTCTACAAGTGTTTGGAGCTTTCAAGTTGATTCAAGTTATAAGAATCTGCAGGGAGTGGTGCAGGTAGTGCAGAAGGACCTTTTGCTAAGTTCATTGCTGCTGTACAAACTAGTTACTGCAAGATCTCAGTGCTAGAGCAAGCATTCCCCCAGCAATATGGCATGATTTGGGCAAAAAACAAAAGGCAAGCAGAGAAGAATAACATCCTAGATGATGGAGATAGAGGAGAGGGAGAAGGGCTCTTGGCAAAGTTTTCAAATGCTGTGCTCTGGTTTCCTCCCACATTTCAAAGACGTGCATGTTGATAGATTCGTTGGCCTCCGTAGATTGCCCCTAGTGTGTAGGTGAGTGGTAGATTCAGGGAGGGAGTTGATGAGAATGTGAGGAGAATAAAAATAACAAAGATTAGAATAAAAATGAAAGTTCATGGTCAGTGCAGACTGGGGGGCCCATTTCTGTGCTGTGTGTCTCAATGAATCTGTGACTCTCTATGAAAGGAAAGAAAATGGATAAGGGTAATTTTATGGTACAAGGATGGGGCAGACCTTTTACAATCCATGTCTTATAAGTCAGAAGTGATTGTCAAATGAGGAGAAACTGAGAAGAGGGGTTGAGTATGATGACACAGACATCGTTGATAGCAATGGCATATCCAAAAATGGCAATCACTTCTGACTTATAAGACATGGATTGTAAAAGCTCTGCCCTATCCTTGTACCATAAAATTACCCTTATCCATTTCCTTTCCTTTCACAGAGAGTCACAGATTCATTGAGACACACAGCACAGAAATGGGCCATTTGGGCCACCCAGACTGCACTGAGCATCAATGATCTTTTTTACCCTAATCTTTATTTTTGTTATTCTCCTCACATTCTCATCAACCCCCCTCCCTGAATGGGTGTTCCCATAATATGTGTCCCAGGTCAAATTCACCTCTTATGTGACTGGGAACACCTGCTTCATGCCTCTACTCCTCCACTTTAAGGGGTGCAGGCTACTTAAGAGCACTGTAGGCTGTATTTAACACATGCAAGTGGTGATATTGAGCATGCAGTCAATCAATAGGCAGCATGAAGTCATTAAATGGCCAATATTGTAATTAATGGACATAACATAATTTGACATGGCAATCCTCAGGCAATTGAATTTAATTCCCATTGTTCCCCTAAGCTTATCCCACTCTATAACATTTTATAATATATAACTGATAGACATGTTTTAATTGCACATCCAGATCTCTGTGTCCATTTTCAGGCATTAAAAACTTGTTGCCTCAAAATTCTCTCATTAACAGCACTTTTTAGTATAAAGTAAATTAAAAATGTGAAGATTTTAGTGGTAATTTGCATTTACTGCAATTCTCTGGGAAAGCATTGGTTAAATAAAATACATTTGCTGTAGATGAATGTTATAGTGTCTCAATACTGATATTTCTGTATAGCCTCAGGAGAGGGAGCTGGATATTGTTACGGCCTGTTAATTGGTGCTGTAACTGCCATAGATTCATACATTTTTAGCCACAGGGACAAGCCTTGAAAATGGAGATAGTATCTTTGAACAAAATAGAGGTGACTGTCAAATTGTGAGGATAAATTTAGACTGACTTGAATGCCAATGCACATTTTTATATTTTAAAAATCTCAAGTCTAGACTTCCTGGCTGCTTTCTGACAGTATTTACCTGTTGGTACTGTTTTAAAATTAATCAGAACAGAAATAATGATTGTAATTTGTGTAACAGATAAAAAATTAACTTATTGAAAATAAGACCAAGAAGACAAGATCTTTTCAATCTTAAGTCTCACAAAACACAAATTGGCTAATTCCCATCTTCTCAGACAATTCAAAGTATTCTGGTCTGTGTCAATCATTGCTGATAGTTAAGGCAGGATAGTAGCTTTACATTTTGCCACTGCATGAAGTTAAACTCCCATAAAACATTGGCATTGGTAGCAGTAAGGATATTTGCTTGCAATATCTCAGCAAAAATATCAAAAAAACACATTTTTCTTGGTGACATGATCAAAAAGACGGATTGTGAGAATAGAGCTGAAACATTGAGAAAGACAATGTCTGGATTTTGTGGGAATAAATCTGAACGATGAAAGACAGAGCCTGGAGACATTTACATTCTTTGATATTCCTGCATTGAGAAACCACATAGACCTCAATCTGCACCCACACTAGATAAATTGTTGTCATTGGGTATTATAGAAATTATAATATGGACATGAATTCTAACAAGGAAGAAAGATATGGATGGGTATTTAAATTGAGCAGGTAAAGAATTATACTCACAACTTATCTCCAACATACTGACTTACGGCTTTCACTGAAGTGCATTTGGATGCACCCAAGCAAGCTGCGTCCTGGAGTCAGTGTGATCATAAGCACCAGCAGGGTAACAATAAACACATATTCTAAGGTGATAATTGAATGCAAATAAAGGCCATTTCATAAGTGTTTAGTTTTCTTCCAGATTAAATGCCTGGAGTTTAGGAAAACAACTAGTTTCCTAAAGATGTGAGTTGCAGGTATAATTCATGGATGTCTGTCAATTTCATCTAACTCAAACATAATAAACGCTCGGTTCCTACAACTGCTTTGCCAGTCGTCTCTGGCAATTATTGGCAGAATTTTCTTATCACTATATTTCTGACTGTTAGAAGCTTTCAAACAGATATCAGCAATATGGGAGTATGCAGGGTACCATTAAGAAATTGTTTCACATGGTATAATGTCTGATAGAATGTTGTACTGAGACACTGCAAATTAGTTGAGAACTGTTGCATTCAATAAATGATGTCCAGTTTATAGCTTTACTTTGTTAATTTTGCTGACACAACCAGCAACACAATGGACATTACTGGGATTACAGTCACCTTCCATGTCAGCAACACAATGCTGTGGTGGAATGATCAGATGTACAGGAAGATCTTCATTGGTGGGAATGGAGTAGGGGAGGGCGGATCTGGTTGTGTGCACAAGGGAGACCAAGGTTACAGGGGGCAGTATCTGTGCAACAGAATTTGGAGGCAAATGTTGAGCTTTCTTATTCTCTTGGGAGAGCAGTTCTTGGACAGGCTGGGATTGTCATGCAGCCTTCCAGATGACTTGCTCCCTGCCAGGCCTGGCAAGCAATAGTTGTGAAGAGTGCAGTACTTGTTTGCCTCCAGCTCCCTTGCTGGTGATATTGGAGAGATATTATGTATCTTTCAGCTAAAAATAATAGAAGGGGCCGTACCTGCATATGAGTTCAGGTTACAATTTTCCTAACTGAGTGCCAGCAGCCAACAATGTGTGAGAGAGATCTACACCAAGCAGGCCTTCACTAAAATCTGCTTTTGAATGTGGCTGTCAAAGTGGCCATGGTGTTTGGTGCATTGGCTTCATCTTAGCTGTTGCTCAAGACGTTTGGAACATCTCAGGGGATAAGTGGTCACTGAGGTTCTCTATTCATAAAGAAACAACAATTTCCTTTTCTCTTCTGTGAAATAAGTATACAAAGTACGTACAAGAGTTTAATCAGACTACAAACTTCCCCATAGTGCAGGGCACTTCTAACTTGATGCATATTGTTTTCTGGACAGCGAATGTTAACAATTCTGCCATGGAGCAGAGCCTCCTTTTATGCTGAGAACTACACAAAGAATTAATTTGAATGAGATACTTTAAACCAAATTTTCCATTCACTGAATGTCCCACATTTTGCCTTCTCTCTGTCAATGATCAGCACATTATCCTTTTGGTCACAATACAAAAATAAGCCAACCCAAATCAACCATTCCAATTCAAATGTTTAAATAAAATTATGCATTTGTATGGAATAACTGTCCTTAAACATCCTTGTGCATTACATAACCGTCCTTCCATGTTCCTTTGCCTTGGTGCCCTTATTCAATGTCACCCAATTGGATGCAACATGACCAATGGAAACCTATTGACTTTCAGTGTATGTGCATTTAGAAAACCTCAAAAGATAGCTGAAAACACCTCAGGGTCTACAAAGCCCAGCTACAGATTGTACCATCACCGAGAATAATGGCGGTCATCCTGAGAGAGACTAGAATATGTTGCATGGAAGCAATTCAGTCTCTTGACGCAGCAAGATCAATCTCCTAGTAATCTGTTGGAGGACCAATTGTTGGATCAGTGGGGCATCCTGCAAGGACTGGAGAGGGCAGCATGCATGATTGCAAGCTTAGTTCCTATCACTTCATTCCAGAAACTCACATCTGAACACTGCAGCACTCAGACTTTGGAAGCGTTGCCTTTGCTGCAATAAAAGCTGAAAGGCAGACCATCAAATGCAAGATTCCTCCTTGTTCTTTAGGCTTTCTGGTAGGCTTGTCATTGTATCAAGCATTGTATCACTGTATACCAAGTACTGATGAATTTAATATTGTTTCCATTTACTGTATTGGTTTTGCTCTTTAACCTTTCGTTACAGACTGATTTATCAACATATTCATCTGAACCTTCAGGAGGAGATCGTATCTACAACCCCACCAATAAACAAGTTGGCAGCTTTTCTATATTTGCCCCAGCTGACTGCAACACCTTGGTGTCCAGTGTCTCATCACTTGTGGATCCCACTTCTAATATAGGTTATAAAGGTATGAACTGTGTCAGGATCTGAACCTGTGGTGATGTGTGTGAAATATAATGATGCTCTCACTTCATCATCACAGTGTTCTTGGTCGTCTTCTACTCCCCTAGTATTTGAGAGGAGAAAGGCACAAAGATATGATTCTAATGCTTACATCACCTACAAGGCAGAATGGATTATTGGATGAGGAGGGAGTGAAGTCTGACAAATACACTTAGTTTTGAGGATACTGTGTTCTTTAAAGGTTTATTCCTGCAGTTGATTACAGCCTCAATATAACATTTCTGATAATGGCCAACACTGTCTCCATCATGGGGTTAGACCATGCAGGCTTCCTCCTGAAGTTTTGATTGTGCACTATCTTTTCCTGTGAGAGATAGATGTGCTTACGTGTCATGTAACTCACTGTGTTTTGTGGCACTCATGGATGAATAGCTGCCAACAAAATGTCCTGGTGTGAAAAGTATGTCAGGGTGAGATGGAACATATGAGAGGTAGGTGTTCATTTCAATTGACAGAGTAATGGAGCTCTGGTGAATTAAGGAAGGTTTGAAGCTAATGATGCAGTTAGTAGAATATGGCACAAGAACTCTAAGCGCATGTAGCCTGCAATGTGAATTAAGTCTCCATTAATTTATTTTTCCAACTGTCCAGGATGGTGAAGTCGATGAAGTCATAATCTAGCCTTCATAAAAAATTTCTGCTCCTAGTGTCATGTCCATGCAACAGAGGTTCAGCTGCAGCAGCCACTGAGGTGATACATGCCTCATGGTTGCCACATGTATCTCCCTGTCGCATGTAATAAACAGCATAAGTTGGTAGTGGATCTTCTACACACTTCAATGTTTTGTGAAGATTTACTGGCAATCAATCCAATGCAATGAGGGATTGCACGGAACATCAGAACTTTATTCCCTTTGCTCTGGGGAAAACAAGGAATTGGATTTTTAGAGGCAGGCTTACCATCCATTCCCCCATTCTCCACTATTATCTGAGATGTGTGTTTGCTTGAGCAGTGGGGACAGCTGCCTGGTGCTCTAACCAGGTCCTGGGACCAATGAAACTTCAAAATAAAAAAGTACTCTGCAGATTCTGGAAATCCAAAATAAAAGCAGAAAAAGCTGGAAACACTCAGCAAATCAGGCAGCATTTGTGAAAAGATAAACTGTTCATGTTTCAAGTCCTAGACCCTTTGTCGGAACTGGTGAAGGGTCTAAAACTTGAAACATTCACAGTTTCTTTTTCCACAGATGCTGCCTCATCGTTTGCACGGTCTGAGCAACATTTCTGTTTTTATTCCCAGAAACAATGCCTGTAACATTTTCTTTCTCCATGAACTTCCATTGTTGCTGATAATTCATACAGAAAGAGCAATTCTTCCCTTCTGCTGTTGTTTTTCTCCCTGAGCACTATTACACTTGTATCAGAGAAACTCAGGACTGTAAGGTAAGGCAAGCCATGTTTTCAGATGCACCAGAAAATTGCTGTCCACCATTGACTATTGCAAAATAAATTCCTCTTTTAAGATATTTTAGTTTACCTTTAAGTCATGACTACTCCAGTGGAATTCCATCCTTTTTATTAATCCATATCTATAAGGAGTGTTAATATGACTACTAGTACACTAATTCCATTTAAATTAAACACAGCCAAGACATTAAAACAACTCTCCAAAAGACAGACTGCCCAATTTACGATAACCATGGCAATCAACCTCAGTGTGTGCTGGTTTGACTAGTTAAATGCTATGTTGTTTGTTTCTTTTAAGTTTGAAATGTTCCTTTACATTGCAGTTTGCTTGATTAGCTATCACAATAAACATCAGATAAGCTGAATAAATGTAGAACAAATCTTTTGCATTTTACATGATAAAATAACTTTCTGTTATTCCTTTAGTTTATGTTAACATCTGAATTTATAAATAACTGTATATTTACTCAAATAAAAAAAACTTTTCATTATTACCCATTCATTTGGACAATGTTTGCCAAAGGAATGTGTAATCTTTGCAAAAAAATACAACTTTAAAATAAACCACCAACAAAAACAACATTTGTTGCCTTCCATCAAAGATTCTGTTGCAGAATAAGCTTACTGTGCTGCTATAAAGGACTTCCTTCAGAACTGTTGCCAAATCATGATCCCTTTCAGGTGATAAATTTGTGGTGGTATTGTCTACTCAGGAGGTAATTTTGTTGGAACCAGTCAGGCCTGAATCGAGCAGCTGCTATAACTCATACTCTGTCTCTACTTACTTTAGGGAATAATACTTCTTATTCACTCCTACAAGTTCATTGAAGTACATAGAAACAGGAGCTTCATCCCCAAATGTAAATTACCGTAGTGCTCTCTTTTGAGACACAAGAGACTGCAGATGTTGGAATCTGGAGCAACAAACAATCTGCTGAAGGAACTCAGCAGGTCAAGCAGCATTGTTGGGAGGAAAGAAATGGTCGAAATTTCCGGTCGAAACTCACAGGGTTCGACCATTTCTTTCCTCCCACAGATGCTGCTCGACCCGCTGTATTTATCCAGCAAATTGCTTGGTGCTTTCCTTTGATTTGGTTATTTCAATTTAATGTAATTGAAATGCAAATCACCCTCTTTTAACAGGAGGATCAGCAGGAAAATGGGGCAGACTTGGGTCTTTTAAATAGACTGGGTCAGCTCTTGGCTCAACCCAATAATTGTAACATCAGGTCTGTTGGGAGAGATGGAATGTGAGTTTGGCAATAGTTGAGCACCCTCAAGAAGAGTTAAGAAGACAGGGAATCCCCAGTATTGTGTGAGTGGTAGTTAAATAATTCCTCATGTTACTGCCCCTCCTATCTCGTCCCAGCAATGAAACCTTACAAAACAAAAATGTCCTCCTTCTAGTTTGCAGATGCTCTTTTTATCCTGGGGAGCTTGTTCCAACCTCCCTACTCTCTGATAAAATTAGCTTACACCAAACTTTGATTGTTATTGAAATTGTTATTGTAAAGCCCATGTTTTTGGTAAGTAACATACCGGTAAGGTATTCGATGGGGGCACAAGAAGCCATTGTTTAATCTATAATGTTTTCATTTTGCTCATTAGTGCAGGAATTACCTATATGTTAATATGTCTCATGTTAAATATAGTACTGCAATCCAATTGTTTGCCTGATCTCTTAGTCTGTAAATCAAAACAAAATGCAATATTTTTTAAAAGGAAAAACGACATGATTTTAAAAACATTACAGCAAATTTTATTTTTTGTAGTTTAGCATAGAATTAAATTAACCTGGATTTTATGGCCACTTAACCTCAAAGAAAGTTGCTGACTAAAATCTGGCAATATCTGTGGCAAGGATTAACTAGTTTTAACATTCTGTGCTGTCAGATATCAGGTTTTGAGGATTTCTGGTTTCAGTGAGAGTGATACTTTCAAGTAGGCTTAGCCATCTGTCATATTTGAGAAACCAAAAAGCAAAATGTTTCAACTTTGAACAAACTTTCAAATACTTTGGAGAGAGTAAATAAAGAGAAAAGAAAATCCACGAGATTAAGGTAGAAAAAAACCCAGGAACTTTAAATAAAATTAATTATTGTAGAAGCTACAGAATCTTGAAATAATTAGTCTGAGGTAATTAAACTGTGTTTTTTCACCTTTAAGTTAATGCACAAAAGTTGAAGTTTCTATTAGCTCAGTGATTAAAAAGAACCCTTGTCTATGTGGATTTCAACTGCACAGTGCAGTATCACTGACAGAAACTTTTCGATTCCCATGTTTAACCTACGCATGTGCAGATACCAGAAGTTGCTGTCAGCTACATAGTAAAATGATGGCAAATGCTGACAGCTTTGCTATCATTACAGTTGGCATCCTTTCAACCACAAAATCTGGGTCTCATAATATTATAGTTAAAAAACAGATCATTTAACCTACCGATCAAAAAATCTGCAGATGCTGAATATCTAAAATAAAAACAGAAAATGCTGGAAAAATTTGGCAGGTCAATCTATGACACGTTGGTTAGATTTATGTCAGTTACAGTCCTGTGGTAAAACAATGTATTGTCTGATTGCAGGAGCACCATCACCATTGTAGGTGATGGGGGGAATTCAGGGAGAAGCTCCATTGTCTCCTTCCAAGGATACCTGGATGTGATCATCAAATAAAAAAAATAGTTAATTATGCCCCAGAATATATAGGTTCATGTCTATTTTATACTTCAGAACAGATTTCAGATAATATGAAAAAGGAGCATGGATAGCTTTGATAATAAAGGACAGCATAACATAGTTGCTTATGATAATCTATTCTCTGATGAACAAGGAGCAGAACCAGACTGTGTGGAAATAAGAATCATAAGGGACAGAAAATGCTGATGAGAAAAGTTTACAAACCCTTTACAGTGTCTACAAGAATGCAGGTAATATTAGTCAAGTACTAGAAGGAAAATGGTGAAGCTGGAGGAAAGTAATTTTCATTTAAACTCTTAATATGAGATTGTTAAAAGTTGCTTTTAAATTTGCTTAAAGACAATTTTGTAAAATTCATTTGGGAGTTTCCAAGAATATTGTATGCAAAAATCAACTAGGAACCAAGCTATTTTAGATGTGGCCTTTTATAATAAGACAGGAGTAATTATTAATCTCATGGTAATGGACACTCTAGTGAAAAGTGATTACAATACTTTAGAATTTTACATTAAGTTTAAGACTGACAAATTCAAAACTAGAACTAGGATCACCAGTTACATGGGAATGAGGAATGAATTTGCTAAGGTAGACTGGGAAATTAGATGCAAAGGTTCCTGTGTTAATAGGCAATGTTAAGAATTCAAAGAAGTACTTCATAATTCTCAACAAATGTACATCTCAGGGAGAAATATTAAAAAAATTCAAGGGAAGAGTGATCATCTGTGTCTAACTAAAGAGGTTAAGAATTATATTATAGTGTTGCCAAGAAGACTGGTATGCCTGAGGATTGGGACAGGTTTATAAATCAGCAAAATATGACTAAAGACATTGAAAATGGAGAAGAATGGAAGATAACAGCAGATTAGGAACAAAAAAAAATAATTTTAAGAACTTTTATAAGCATACAAGTAGGAGAGCCGTGTGAATTAACATGGGTCCATTACAGAAAGAGGCAGAAGAGTTTAAAATGGAAAATAAGGAAATATCTGAGATATTAAACAAATATTCTTCTTCTACCTTCTCAGTCAAAAACACAAAGAATTTACTTCAAATTATGGGGAAACTGGCATTTAAAAGTAATTGATGTTGGTGAAAAGCTAGGTCTAGAGATATTACATAGTTATGACAGGGAAGTCGCTGGATCACATGGATTTTAAAAAGTTGACAGCGGGGTTGGGGATGAATAATGGGAATATTTCGATATTTTCTTGGTTCTGGAGTGGGCCAATTGGATTGGAAGGTCGCACATATAACATCATTATTCACGAGAGGAGTGAGACAGAAAATAAAGAACTGTGGAGCAGTTAGCCTCTTGGGGGTTGCCAGGAAAATGCTAGAAATTATTATTTAAGTCACAAGATGAAATCTTGCTGTCTGTGGCTAATGGTTGTGAACTGAACCACTGGTGTTCAGACTTGCTTATAGAAATAAATCCTGAATGCAAGTGATGTGCTGTGAATTGGGGTCTTTCAGGCTTCATAGGATCCAGGACTAATTGACAGATTTGGGTGGGTGGGTTCTGCATATCAGTCATAGGATCCAAAATCCATTGATTCAATTGGGATTGTAGGTCTCTGATTTTTATTTCTGTGCTCTGAGTTAACTGTAAAAAAAATAGAAAATATTGGAAACACTCAGCAGGTTGGACAGCATCCATGGAGAGAGAAACAGAGTTGATGTTTCAGTTCAAAGTCCCCGAACTGGAAAAAAGAGAGATAACAAGCTAGTTTTAAATTGCTGAGAGGGTGAGATCAGTGTTACCATGGGGATAAGCTGTACAAGTCATCAGGTCAATAGGTTAATGAGGAAAGTTAGAAAGAAAGAACTTGAGCAAAGGATCATAAAAGCTGCAAAATGCGGAACTGTAGGACATGCCCAACAGGTCAGGTGGTGCTAATGGAAGGAGAAAACCTGAGTCAATATTACAGATGGGTGACTGAGAGTAGAACGGACTAGCTCTGATAAAAATACAGAAAATAAATTACCTGAAGTTTTAAAATTCAGTATTGAATCCAGAAGGCTGCAATGTGCCCAGATGAAAAATAAGGTTCTCTTCCACAAGCTTGCATTGAGCTTCATTACAACAGTGAGGGGGCAACATAGATAGATGAAAATCGGAGTGGGATGGGAAAATAAAGTGGCAGGCAACTGGAAGTTCAGGGTCAGTCTGCACACTGAACACAGGTGTTCTGCAAGGCTATCACACAATCTGGTTTTTCCATTGTTGAGGAGGCACGTCGAATGCAGTACACTAGATCGGAAGAAGTACAAGTGAATTGCTGCCTTACCTGGAAAGAGTTTAATTTAGTGTCAAAGGATGAGACAGGTTGTGAGTGAGGAAGGAGATGACAGGTGGATCACAATGTGGAAAAATCTGAAGTTGATAATTTTAAGGAAGAACAGAAAAATAGGATTATTTTGAATAGGATTGGTGAACAAATATATTGATTTGGGAGGATTGTAAGTACTAGATTAAGGAAGTCTTACTACAATTGTACAAAACTTGGGTGGGATCACACCTGTGTGCAGTTTTGTCCACTGTCGCTAATAAACAGTATAATTGTATTAGGAGTAGAATTCAACAAAGAATAAGTCAGATGAGTTTACCTTCATGAAAATTTAGAAGAATATAAAGTGGTGTCACTAAAATACACAAAATTTACCGAAGGATTGGTTGGGTATGAGTTGTCCCACATACCTGAGTGGAGCATCTGGAACTCTGGAGTATTGTCTCAGAGTAAGGGTTCAACTCTCAAGAACTGATGAAGAGAAATTCTTTACTCAGAGGGCTGTGAATTTTTGGAGTAACAGAAAATCTGCTGGAAAAGCTTGGCGTGTTGAGCAGCATCTGTGGGAGGAAAGTAATTGCTGATGCTTTGGGTCGAAACCCTACAGCAGGACCTGCTGAGGACGGCACGGTAGCATAGTGGTTAGCACAATGCTTTACAGCGCCAGTGACCCGGGTTCAAATCCGGCCACTGTCTGTAAGGAGTTTGTACATTCTCCCCGTGTCTGTGTGGGTTTCCTCTGGGTGCTCCGGTTTCCTCCCACATTCCAAAGACGTATAGGTTAGGAAGTTATGGGCATGCTATTTTGGCGCCGGAAGCGTGGCGACACTTGCGGGCTGCCCCCCAAAAATCACTACGCAAAAGATGTACACTGTGTGTTTCGATGTACATGTGACTAATAAAGATCTTATCTTACCTTATCTTGCATCAGGAATTTTTGGAATTCTCTTCACCCAGAGACAGGTGGATACTCAGTTATTGAGCATATTCGAGGCTGTGAATGTTGGCTTTTTAGACACCACAAGAATCAAAAGAGATAGAAATTGAACAAGGAAATGTACTCAAGGTGATAAGATCAACCATGATCCAGCAGAATGATGGAGCTTGCTTAAGGATTTGTATGCCTTCTTCTTGTCACTCTCTTTTATTATTGACAATCTCATAATAATGAGAAGGAAAAAGATTAGCTGGGAAGCAGAACAAATTTGAATCATTCAAGTCTTCTTAGTAAATGTCATACAATTCAAATCAACAAACGCAGAGTGCTGTAGCAGTTTGCATCCCCACTTCTCACCTAAAAAGTCAAATATGATACAAGAAGAACATAACTTGCAACTTAGTGCACTGAATACCACGGAGCCTGTAAATAGGGACAATGTTTAAATAAATTGAATATTGTGGAAGATGGAGAATAGAATGGGGCAGCAGAACAACATTGTAGTTGCTAAAAGTAAATAGCAAAATTGAAAGATAGAGCCTTGATAACCACTCAAATGGTTTAGACAGTGAATCACTGATACTTAGTGGTTTGGAAGAGTAAGGATTCAAACATTGATTCTTTAATCCAATTTTATTTTTTTTTATTTATATCTTTTACATTCTTTTCCCTTCATAATTATTTTGGTTACTGATCTGAATGATCAGACTGAACATTTTTTTTTCTAAAGAGGTTAGAAACTCACTAAAAGTGCATAGTGTACTAAATTGAAAGTTATGTTTTTCTTGTATCATATTTGACTTTTCAGGTGAGAAGTAGGGATGATGCAAACTGCTACAGCACTCTGCAGTTGTTGATTTGAATTCTATGGCATTTTACTATCTCAGCTAAAGTATCTAGTCTCATCCATAGAACATTCTTTTGTCTTCCATAAGATAAGATTTCTTTATTAGTCACATGTACATCGAAACACACAGCGAAATGCATCTTTTGCGTAGAATGTTCTGGGGGCAGCCTGCAAGTGTCGCCACGCTTCCGACGCCAACATTGCACGGCCACAACTTCCTAACCCGTACATCTTTGGAATGTGGGAGGAAACCGGAGCACCCAGAGGAAACCCATGCAGACATGGGGAGAATGTACAACCTCCTTACAGACAGCAGACAGAATTGAACCCGGGTCACTGGCACTGTAATAGTGTTATGCTAACTGCTATGCTACCATGCCTGCCCTAGATTAAACAAAAAATTCTGTGAAGCCAGGATTCACCCATGCAGTTCCCAGAAAAAATGGTAGGATACTTACTGGGGCTATATATCCCATTAATTTATCTCTGAGGCTAAAACATGCAATTAAAGTGCTGCTGATAGGTTAACTGGGGGTTATTTTGGATGTTCAATGGTTACAAAGAAAAAAAACATTTCTTGCTTTTTAGTGTCTATGTTGAAATGTGTTCTTTAACTCTGGCACAGTGGACCAGACAATGAAGCAGGGAGCCAATAATCCTCAAACAGCTGTGGCCTAGAATTAGGAGACATTTAAACAGCTGAAATAGCAGTCTTAAGACCAGGGCAGGTGTTAACCGAGTAAATTGACTGAAGAAAGGCAAGTTTGCTGTTGAGGTCCTAAAAGCCTTACTCCAAGGGGACAGTGAGGCTGTTGTATGTAGGAATTATTGAAGGTAGCAAAAGAAAGTAAACAGCAACAGCCAGGCATGTAGTATTGGACTTTACTGATTCATATTTACTCTTCAGAATGCAAGGCCAAGGAAGTTTAATGACACCACAATTTAGCAAGTTCACAGTGAACTCTTGCTGTTAGCTTTCACACTTGTTGCTCTAGTGACTCACTTTGAAGAAGTCGTTGGTTAGATATCATGTTAAACAAAGCACAATTATAAAGAGGCAACACTGTGCCAAATCAAACTAACAACCATAAAGCCACAGATATTTACAACTATTTGGCCTGTGATGTCTGTGCCAGCTCTTTACAGAAGTAATCCATAACAAATCTCAATCCCCTGCTCTCTCCTCATGGTTTGTGTCTTCCTCAGCTTCAAACACTTATTTTTTTCCTTAAAACTTGCAATACTTTCTGCTAGTAATCCACTAGGTAAAGATATTGCACCATCTTTTCTCCTCACTTTCTAATTGAAAATTTAAATTAATTGCCCCTTTTATTGACCCCAAACCAGAGGAAGTAACCATTTCCTATTTGTGTGGGATCAGGGAATTTAAATCTGTGGGTTCTGCTAAGGCACAGCGTATTTCACCACAGTACACTGTGCCAACTAAGTGCAATGTCTGTGCAATGTGGACTTTGATGAATAAAGGACTTTGCGGAGATAAGTACATGGTGTACCTTTATTTTTAAATGAATACATTAAATAAATTACATAAATTATTTAAATTCAAGCCAACATGTCAGGGCAGATGATTTGATACAGCTGCAGTGTACTTGAGCTGCTGGAAACCATTGTGCTTCATGGTGACTACATTTGCAGTATATGTCTACGTCTTGAGGAATTGTTGCTCATCATTGAAGAGACAGCCCAAGATTCAGACACTACAGTGCTTCAGGGTAGGGGAAAGTTATTTTGACATTTTATTCCAGGAGATAGTTTAAATACTGCAGACTGGTTGAGTCAAAAGGTTCTGGAGGTGCATTGTCAATTAGTCAGGTATGAGGATCCAGACGACAGTACTGAAGGAGCCTCAGCCCCTCCACTTGTTCAACAGGTGAAAGAGCAAGAGCAGAATCTGCAGGAAGGATGGGAAAACAGACTCTAGGACTGTGGTATAGGGGCCATTCAAGTTGGGAAAGAGCAAAGGAATGTAGTGATAATAGGCAACAATATACTTGTGGGATGGATACTATTCTCCCCAGCTGCAAGTGTGTGTCCTGAAGGCAGTAATCCCTGCCCAGTGCCAAGATTAAGGTCATCACCACAGGGCTAGTCAGAGAACAAAAATCCAGCCGCTATGATTCATGAGGAAACTCCTGAAAAATAGAGGCAAAGAAGGAGGATCTGGTGAAGGATTATGAGCAACTAGAATCTGAATTAATAAACTTTACCAAAAAGGTAATAATCACTGGGTTATTAATTGAGCCACAGGCATAAATTGGTATGGGAAAAATGTGTTTCAAGTCATGGGCACAGGCATGAGTATAGGGAAAAGTAAGGTTTATTCCTTTGGGATGGGCTTCATTTGAATTTGGCTAGGACTGGTGGCCTAGTGAATTGAATAGATTGGACCATAGATCAGGCTTTAGCTAAATAAAAGAGCAAGTTTCAAGTAAGTTAAAGAGAAAGGACAATGTTACAGTGTAGGGTTGAAAATTGGGTAGAGATAACCAGAGTCTGTCAGGAAGAACATACAAACTTAGGAGTATACCTCTAATTAGTCAGGGCAGAGCAAAATGACAGAACTGAGGGCTCCTTATCTGAATACATGTAGTATGCATAACAAGATAAATGAATTAATGTCACAAAATGAAAGTAAATGAGTACAGTCTAACAGTCTTAAGAGATATGATTGCAAGGTGGTCAGATTTGGGAATTAAGTATTTGAGGGCAAAAAGATGGACAAAATGGAAAAGGAGGTGTATCCTTGATAAGAAAGGCTGGGATATAGGCTGGAAAGAGAAAGGATCTTAGCTCCAAAAATCAAGAATTAGAATCCATTTGAGTGCAACAAGGAAACAGCAAGAAGCAGAAAATATTGGTGAGAGTTATATATTGGCAGCAAACTGTAGTGGTAAAGTAAGGCATAATATAAATCAGAAAATTAAAATAATAATCATGGGGAACTTTACACTTAGAGGTGATAAACCAAATTAGCAGTAATAGTGCGGAGGACGAATTCATGAATTGCATGAGGGATGGATCTCGATCAGTATGTTGAGGAACTAATAATGAAATAAATTATTTTAGATCCAACCTTATGCAATGAGATAAGGTTAATTAATAACCGTAATTGATGAACACTGATCACAATCTCCAACACCTTTCTGGATCTGTCTCCATCTCTGGAGACAAATTAACCACCGACATCTTTTACAAACCCACTGACTTTCAGTTACCTTGACTACACCTCTTCCCGCCCTGCCATTTGCAAGGATGCCATCCCCTTCTCCCAGTTCCTCCACCCCCGCCGCATCTGTTCCCATGATGAGGCTTTCCATTCCAGGGTGTCAGAGGTGTCCTCTTTTTTCGGTAAACAAGGTTGCCCTTCCACCACCATCAATGCTGCCCTCACCTGCATCTCCTCCATTTCCCGCATGTCTACCCTCACCCCATCCCTATCCCCTGGCATAACAGGGACAGGGCTCCCCTTGATCTCACCTACCACCCACTGAGGCTCTGCATCCGACACATTATTCTCAGCAGCTTCTGTCACCTCCAACGGGATCCCACCACCAGGCACATCTTTCCCTCCCCCCTTCCGCTTTCCCTAGGGATCACTCTCTCCGCGACTCCCTTGTCCACTCATCCCTCCCCACTGATGACCCTCTTGGCACTTATCTCTGCAACGCTCCAAGTGCTACACCTGTCCCTACACCTCCTCCCTCACCACTATTCAGGACCCCAGATAGTCCTTCTAGGTGAGCCATCACTTCACCTGTGAATCGGAGGGTGTCATTTATTGCCTACAGTGCTCTCGGTGCGGCCTCCTCTACATTGGTGAGAACTGATGCAGATTGGGTGACTGCTTCGTCAAGCACCTTTGCTCTGTCTGCCGCAAAAGCAAGGATCTCCTGGTGGTCAGCCACTTCAATTCCACATCCCACTCTTGTACTGACATGTCTATCCATGGCCACCTTGGAAGTCTCCAACCTGATGGCCTCAACATCAATTTCTCTAACCCGGTAACCCCTCCCCTCTTCCCCCCCCCTTTTTACCCCCTTCCCCCCACTTTGTTTTCCCTCATTCCTGTGGCCTTCTCACCATTTCTCTTTCTCCCTCCTCTGCTCTCATGACCTGCCCATCTATTCCCCACCTCCCCTTTATTCCATGGTCTCCTGTCCTCTCCTACCGGATTCCTTCTTCTTCAGCACTTTGCCTCTTCTACCTATCACCTCTCAGCTTCTTACATCACTCTCTTTCATCCCCCATCCCCGACCCACCCACCTTCTCCCTCTCACCTAGACTCACCTATCACCTGCCAGCCTGTGCTCCTCCCCCTCCTCCCACCTTCTTATTCTGGCTTCTGCCATCTTCCTTTCCAGTCCTGATGAAGGGTCTCAACCCAAAACATCGACTGCTTATTTCCCTCCACAGATGCTGCCTGACCTGTTGAGTTCCTCCGGCATCATGTGTGTATTGACTGATCACAGTATGGTTGAATTTTATATAAAGTTTGAAGGAGATTTAGTTCAATCTAAAACCAGGGTCTTAAATCTAAACAAAGCAAACTACAAAGAATAAAGCCAGCTGCAAAAACATAAAGCACAAGTTGGCTATGAAGATGAGGAAAGTACAATAAACAGTAAATGAGGAATGGCTAACATTTAAAGAATCATTAGATAGTTTACAGCAAATATCCATCTCTTAAAGGCACTAAAAAAAGAAAAGTGAGATAAAGTTAGTGTTGGCTCAACGGAAAAGGATTGGGAAAATTTCAGAAGTTAGTGAAAGATGACCAAGAAATTGCTGAGGAAGAGGAAAAGAGAAAGGGAGAGTAATCTAGAGAGAAATGTGAAAACAAACTGGAAGAGCATCACAGAAATGTAAAAAGGAAAAGGTTAGCCAAAGATAATGTTGGTTCCTTACTGACTGAGGCAGGAAGCATTATGCTGGGGAATAAGTAACAGCACAGAAATTGAACAAATATTTAGAGTTTTATTTTCAAGGAAGAAGACACAGAAAACCTGGAAATAGAGGAGAACAATTGTCTGAGGTGAATGATGAGCTGAAAGAAATTAGCATTAGTAACTCAACAGTCTTAGAAAAATTATTGGGATTGAAAGCCAATAAATTCCATGGGCTTGACGCCCTGCACTCATGGTAGTGAGTGCACTGCTTGTTGTCTTCCAATATTCCATTGATTATAAAATAATTCCCATGGATTGAAATGTGGAAAATGTAACATCACTATTTCAGAAATGAAGGAGAGAGGACATGAGGAACAACAAAGCCATTGGTCTGATATCACTAATAAGGAAAATGCTTAAATCGATTATTAAGGAAGTGGTAGCAGGCTATTAGAAAATAATAATAGGACTGGGCAGAAATTTACCAAAGGGAAATCATGTTTAACAATGCTGTTTTTTTTCTAAAATTGTAGCAATTAGAATAGGTAAAAGGGAACCAATTAATATCATGTATTCGGACTTTCAGAGGACTTTCAATAAAAATTGTCTCACAAGAGGTTATTAAACAAAAGTAGCACACATGGGATAACGTATGGACATGGACTGAAGATTTGTTTAATGGCTGAAAACAAAGCAGGAATAAACAGGTCATCTTTGGGTTGGATTAGGAGGCTTCAGTTAATGGTGTGTTGCACAGACGATGATGGGTCCCAGTAGTGGACAATTTTTTTCAATAATTTGGGTGAAGTGACAAAGTGCATTATATGCAAATTCCCTGATAATACAAAGCTGGATGACAGTGTTGTTTGGGAAGTTGATGCAGGGAGACATTAAGAAGATATTTACAGGTTAAGTGAACGGGCAAGGACATAGCAGATGGAATATAATGTGGAAAATGTAGAATTATGCACTTAAGTATAAAACATGGAAAAGCCGAGTATTTTTAAATGACGGAAGGTCAAAACATGTTAGTGTTCAAAGGGATCTAGGTGTGCTTGTACACGAACCACTAAAACTTAACTTCAAAGTCATAGGTCCATAGAGTAATACAGCACAGAAACAGGTCCTTCAATCCATTATTTTCCTGCCAAGCACCCATCCATACTAATTCCATTTAGCACCATTTTGTCTTTAGCCTTCTATGCCTTGGTGATTCAGGTACTCATTCACAAACTTTTTAAATGTTGACAGGGTACCTGTCTCCACCACCTTCTCAGGCAGTGCAGTCTGGATTGCAACCACTCTCTAAATGAAAAAAAATCCCAGATTCCCGCTAACTCTCTTACTCCTCACCTTAAACCTTTGCCTTCTGGTTCTAGATATACAGAATCTGTTATGGTGAAAGATTTCTCACTCTACACCCTGTCAATGCCCCTCATAATTTAGTATACCTGTCAGGTCCTCCCTCAGCCCCCTCTACTCCAGTGAAGACAATCACAGCCTATCCAGTCTCTCCTCATAACTAAAATGTTCCATTCCAGGCAACATCCTGGTAAATCTCCTCTGCACCCTATTCCATGCAACTGTTTCCTTCCTATAGTGTGGTGACCAGAACTGCAGACAACATCGCAGCTATGGCCTAACCAATGTTTTAAGAAGTTATACCATGACCTCCATGCTCTTGGATTCTCTACCCTAGCTAATGAAGGCCAGAATCCCATATTCCTTATTCATCACCTTCCGTACCTTTAGGTATTTAATGACTGGTACAACATGGTGCTTCTCTTCCTCAGTACTCCCTAGGGTCCTACCCGTATTAAACCTTGCAAAATGCATCACCTTGCACTTATTGAAAATAAATTCCATCTGCTATTGCTCTGCCCAATTTACCAGCTGGAAAAACTCTATGGAGAGACAACCCTTGATCATCACCCTCTGCTTCCTACCACTGAGCCAACTATGAATCTAGTCTGCTGTCTCCCACTGAATCCCATGTGAACTAACCTTCCAGACTAGCCTGCCATGAGGGACCTTGTCAAAGGCCTTTCTAAGGTCCATATAGACAACATCCACTACCGAATGCTCATCTACCCTCTTGGTTACCTCCTCGAAGAACTCCAAGACATATGTCAGACATGACTTCCCATGCACAAAGATGCGTTGACTGTCCTAAATCAGACCATGTCTCTCCGAATATTGGTAGATTCTGTCCCTCAGAAACCCCTCCAGCAAATTACCCACCACTGATGTCCAACTCACTAGCCTGTAGTTACCTGGCTTATTCTTGCTACCTTTTTTCAACAATGATACCATGTTAGCAACTCTCCAGCCCTCTAGAACATCGCCAGTGACTAGAGATGAAGCAAAAGTCTCTGCAAGGGTCTCTGCAATTTCTTCTCTAGCTTTCCACAAGATCCAAGAATGGTCAGGCACTAGGGATTTATCCACCTTAATGCACTTTAAAGCCTCCAATATCTCCTCGCTGTGAATCTAAGTAGTTAACGTATATGACAAACAGCAAGGGTCCCAGCGTAGATCCCTGTGGTACACCTGTTATCACAGATTTCCAATCACAAAAACAACCCTCTACCATCACCTTCTGTCTCCTATTACCAAGCTATCTTATTTGAATCCCATGGGTTCTAACCTTTTGGACTAACCTGCCATGCGGGACCTTGCCAAAGTCCTTCCTGAAGTACATTACTTCAACCTCATGGCCCTAATCAATATAGTTTATTACTTCTTCAAAAATCTCAATCATTTTAGTCAGAAGGGGATATGCCACAAATAAAGCCGTGCTGACTAACCCTGATCAACTTCTGCCTTTCCAAGTGTGGATTAATCCTGTTACTCAGAATTTTTCCCAATAAATTCCCTACCATTTATGTTAGGCTCACTTATAATTTACCAAGCTTATCCCTGCTGCCTGTCTTGAGAAGTAAAACAAGATGATTAGGAAGCCAATGGATATGTTGGTCTTTATTGCAAGAGAATCTGACTACAAAGATAGACATATTATTGCAATTATAAAGAGCCCAGGTAAGACTGCATGTGGAATATTGTATGCAGGTGCTCTTACAGAGCTGGACAGGATAGATGCAGTGATAATGTTTTCCCTCGCTGGGATGTCAAGAACTAAAAGTCAGTCATAAAACAAGGGTTCCAGCATTCAGGACAAAGATGAAAAGAAAATTCTTCATCTAGAGGGTAGTGAATCTTTGGAATTCTCTTTCCAAGAGGATGGTGGAGGCTCAGTCACTGAGTGTAATTAAGAAAAAGATTGATTAATTTTTTGTTATTAAGAGAATCGGGGAATATGGGATTAGTACAGAAGAGAGGCGCTGAGGTGAACAATCAACCAAAATCTTAATGAGTGGCAGACTAGTTGCAAGGGGCCAAATGTCATATTCTTGCTTCCTGTTCAACAAAATACTTTCAAGGCATTAAGTAAAAACATGTTTTAAGTCTCTCCTTAGGTTTGTCTGCTCCAGTGAAAATAATGCCAGTATGTCAAATGTGCTCATAATTACCCTTTCTCATTACTGGCATCATTCTTGACTATTTGTTGTATATTTCTTTGTTCTATATTACAATAACACAGGATGTCAATAGATAGTATTTGAAGAGCCAATTGTAAATATATAAATAATGGTGTTTCTGGTGTATAGATATGGCTTAAAGATTATGGCACTTATTGAAAGGCACCTGGAGTAATATAAATATCTTTATTTCTAACAGCCATTATCACTTTGGGTCAAATAGCATCCACCTATGCTGTAAATTCTATGGTTCTATGATTAAAACATCTTTCTTTTATAGCCTAGTGTTGACATAGATTTATTGTGGAGTTCCCATAATGGTTGCAAGAAATAGTCCATTTTTCTATTCAATAGTAACCAGAGGGGCTTCTACCACTTCTTATGTTCAGCTTGCTATGTTTTTGTAACTTCACCTTTTGCTTATATGTGTATAATAATATTTTCTTAATTCTGAAGATCCAATGAATTTCAAACTCCTCTGAAAAAATTACAATGTATAGTTTAATTTAAATCTCCACTTTTATCTTAATGACTCTGTTCATTCTCTGTTTGTTTTGATTCTATGCTGTTCAAACATGTTGAGAACTAATAATGACATCAGATGCTGGACTTCCCTTTTGTTTACAGTTTATCAAATGTCCATTCAAATAATGAATTTTAATCACACTATTATAGTGTTCTTTTGCTCTAGACTTCCTCTGCTGGTTGAAAGTAAAGCTATTATCCAGTCATCAATTCAGCAATTACTATTGAATGGAACAACCTGTGACAATGTCTTACAAACTGGTGTGTGACCTCCTAAATTATTAATGTCAATACCGAGCTCTGAAAGGATGAAATGTTACCAGCAAGTAAAGGTTGACAATTGATTCTATTGAAATGCACATAGAAGTGTTTCTTATCTGGTGAACGGGATTTTCAATGCTGAAATGGACACTTGAATTTTGGGTTATATGTTAACTCTTAATTATCTTGGTGGATATTTTGCTTTGTGTCACCAAAAGGAATATTATTCTGTGAACATTGTTGTATACTCGAAAGATGGATGTAAAATAGTTAGTGAGTTGAAAATAATTATATTCCATGTATATTGGTGTCAATGATAAAGAATGAAAAAGTAAGTTATTGTTTAGGTTTGAACTTGAAGCAGACAAACAATAAATGAGGATTTTGTTATTATTAAAAGTTAATATTTTTTCATTTTTATTTTCCCTTGAGGATCACAGATGGTCAGAGAAAATATCACTTGTTTCCACAAGTGACCAGCCAAGAATGATTATCAGTATACCATTGCACAGGGGCATTGAATTACTTTAGAAATTTCTATTAATTTAATGCAAATAATATTGAAGGATGTTTTAGTTGACCATCATTAGGTCATGTGTCTCCACCCCACCCTTTCTTCCAGCCTAGTTTTATGTGCTCTGGATTTATTGCCATTTATTATTCTTTTTGTAATTGGATATGTATTTTAATGCCGAAACCTAATTTGAATTCAGGAAATCTTGATTCATTGAATTAATGTCTCTAACAATTTCACTGTATTTGTTGTTTACAGTATTTCATTATTACTTATCAAATTAATACAATGAATTCACACAAACAAATTAAATGTTATCCCCCAAGATGTCAATCCTTTTTGCTATGTCTTTACACTGAAAATATATAATTTTTTCTGCATTACTGTTGGTATAATTTCTTCATTAATTAGCTTATTCTCATTGCCCTATTTATGTTGCTGCTATTTTGTGCCATTTAAATTGGTGTCAGCAAATTCAGAATTAATAAGTAAATTAGTACCAATACAGACTGACCTTTTTTAAACCTAAGTCCTGCTTTAGCATTCATAGACCACGGTAAGTTAATTTTTCAGAATCATTCTTTTGAGCATGGTTACAAAGCAGTGAGTGCCTGTCCATAATTATATCATGCAAATGACATTTGCTTTTGTTCAAGCTTTTTCCCTCAGATGGTACTTTCTTTTATCACACTCCCCACACATCTGTGTTTCTGAAACAGCACTGAATACTCCACCCCTTTTAGTCCCAGAGTTCCTTTTATTATCTATTCTGACTGTCACATAGACACAGTTAGGATTTTGAACTCACATTGCAATGACATATCCTTGTGACATGGGTTATGTTGCCAGCTGGTATGAACAGGTGTACAGTGAATTTCCCATCAAATGGCAACATGCATTTGGCCATGCACCAAACCTAAAAGTGAAAAACCTGTTCATTAAAGTCACCCATAGAACGTGATTGGTTGAAAGCAAACAAATCATACAATGGTATGTGTGTTGTATGGCACCAGTGCCTGTTTTAGCTCCCCAGTGAGTACTTGTCTTTTCTTTATAGCAAAGAGGTCATAAAGCCATAAAAAACACAATTCAATGCAATATATTTACACTTTATTGCAGTAAGGATTGAGAAGTAAAGCGTTTATCAAAATAATTTCAAAAATCTAATATTATAAAACACACATCAGTAAGAATTCAGCAATAGTACCATGTAACAATGTATTAACCAAGAGCTAAGAAAAGAATTGGTTTTTGTTTTGAGACCACTTGTGACTCTTAACACAAGTAAAATTGTGTATCTAAAATACTATGTCAAGAATTCACACTGAATTTCATATCTATTGCTTTAGATGGCAGAACATTGTTATTGAGTGTTTAATTTTTGTATTAATTATTGTAATTGCTTAAAGCAATGGTGAATCTAAGCATGAACAGTAAGTAATTTTTACAGGAATGCAACTTAAATTTATTTATGTGAACAGATAACAATTTTAAGGTAAAAACAGCAAAGTGATACCTTTGTTCTGGAGGTAGTTATGGAATTAAAAAGCTTTCTAATTCTAGAGGGCATGCATTTGTTAGAGGGGGTAAATTCAAAGGAGATGTGTGGGTCAAGTTTTTTTTACACAGAGAGTGGTGGGTGCCTGGAATGCACTGCCAGTTATGGTAGTGGATGTAAATACGATGGAGGCGTTTAAAAGGCTCTTAGATAGGCACATGAATGTGCAGAGAATGGAGGGATATGGACATTGTGTAGGCAGAAGGGATTAGTTTAGTTAGGTGTTTAATTACTTGTTTAATTAGTTCGGCACAAAATTGTGGGCTAAAGGGCCTGTTCCTGTGCTTTACTTCCTGTTCTATATTCTATGTTCCAGTGCTGCAGAATGGTAATAAGAAGATGCTACAAGTTGTATTCACTATTTTTTAGAAATACGTGTAAACTGACAACATGTAAAATTTATGAGGAAATCATAAATGAGAAGGTTCATCAGCCCACAAAACTTGTCCTCTAATGCTTTAGTTATTCACTTTCTAATATGCAATTATACTTTGAACATACCAATTGGTTTTGTTTTCTCCTGCCCTGTCTTGTAGATTAGACCAAATAATAATTTTTACGTCAAAGAGTTTTCTCCAAATACATGCTTTAAATAACCTTCGCAAATATAAATTCCTGTCCTCTGGCCCTACTCTCAAGCCTTACTTTCAAATAACATTTTGCATTTACCTCATGTTTACAATTTAAAATCTTGTACACATTTCTTCCAGAGTGTTGTGTCAATAATTGCAGATGAAATTTGTCAATAACGATAGTGTACCTTGGTCTGATGGAGAATCCACAACCCATTTAAGTTAATAGAAAAGAAAAGCAAGTCAAACTGTCAAATTACATTCAGCCTAGGTTGCACTATTGGTGTTGATCAATCTCATCTGTATTTTTTTCTCATTCCTTATTGCTTTCACATTTAAATCAGTCTTGTTAATTTTACCCCTACTCCAATGCTTTTATGTGGTGTGGTAACTAGAACTGAACACTGTACTGCAATGTTTTCTGAACAGTGCAAAGTAATAAGTGGACAATTATTTCCAGAACCTTTTCTTATTGCTTTCTATACACCATCTGATGACACCTCTGATAACTTCATTTATATTGTCAATACCAGCTCAAATATTCTTTTTCTACTTTGAACAGTCATGGGCCAGATATTTTCTGTCGTCAGTGAGGATGTTGCACTGCTACTTTCTTTCCATGGCAAAGCTCAGAGTGTAATGTTTGTTTCAGATAAGTGAACATATGGCCTGCCCACTGATTGTAACTCAAGCCTCAATACTGGGGATATTGGTCTGAGAGAGACACTGACATCGGTTTACTTGTCCTTCCAGACAATTGGGAGGATTTTATAGATACAGTGTTCTTGGTATCTTTCCAGTACTTTGAGGTGCCTGCTGTTAGTAGATTCCAGAAGCATGTACAAGGGCAGGGATCACTGCTGCCCTGTAGGCAATGAACTCTGTGCAAAGTCTGAGTTCTTGATCTCCTAATGCCAATTGAACAAAGGCTGTGCTAGCACAAGAATGGGGTAGTGAATTTCATCATCAACGTGGCTCTCAGGATAGGGGAAATGGTCCATGTTTTGCAGTGTCTTATTGTGAACCTCTATTGTCAAGGACAGCATTATGTAACAGGTGCAACATGAAATATATATGATCCTTATTTTGTGGATTTAGAGTGGAGACCCATCCTCTTATATGTATCAGGGAAAATGTCATGTAAGTTATCAGTAAGAAAAGTTGCTATTCCAATACCCAAGTCAAGCTTGTGTATGTGAATGTGTGAATATACAGCATTCAGGTTCCATGTGTTTGTTGTTTAATATTATTAACAAGTCACATGGTTAACATACTGGCTAAAGAACACAGGAGCAAAGAAGAACGATGGACAGGACAGACATTTGATAAAAGGTAGTAAATTCTCATGATATGATAATTGTATTTCATGGTTTTCTTGCTGTGCTAAGTTAGATTATCAGTAGATGAACTTCTTTGCTCAAAAACCTGCTATGCATTGTTGCAAGGCCCCAATGGAGTATCAATGAATGGTATCCTTTGCTTCCATCACTTAGACTTGTCCCACATTGCAGGATCTCATAATAATTTCTACTGATCTTTTAATACCTCTTGAGATTGATATTCCATCCCTGACCTCAGGTGCTTCAGTGCATCCTGAATATCATAAGATGCTAATCCTATATTATGTAGAAGCTAATGAGGAATCCTCGTAGATATCTCAGCATTCAGAAAGCATCTGTGTAACAATCTTTTTTCTACCACTATTTCTGTCTTGAGGACATGGATCAAGTTGTGCCCTCTAAATTATACCTGTTATATCATATTTGGAGAATGGAGGAATTCCTTGCACTTTAAGTGAAATTACATGTCTTTCAACCATCAGATCTACTACTTCTTAAATTCACATACCCATGATCTTGCTTTGTTCATTAATGATAACAATTATTAATATATAGGAATGTCATCAATTCATGGGTTAGCAGATACAAAATGACTGAAAAGACTGAGCCTTCCTCAAGCAGTAATTCATGTCAAAGATTTGTGAGACAGGTACATAGCTTTCAACCTCTTTCCCTCCCAGCTATTCCACAATACAGCATTTCTCTCAGTGATGGAGAAGCTACTTCTCACCACCATTATGATTAAGCTCTCGGTAGTGCTGGAATGACAGATGTAAGATTACCTTTAATAAGTGTCCACTCATGCATGCAAATTGAATTAAATAATGGGAGTAGAGATTTGTTCCATAATTAAGATAAAAATCCATGTCAGTCTAAACCCTGGTGTATATTAGTAACATAGTAAGAGCTTCTTTATCTGGTAATAAATTCTCAATTTTAGCCACCCAGCATCCATAGAATAAGAAATAACCAGACTATTGCATGGATTTTGTTTCTGTGTGGACACTTTTGACTCAACGATCCTGATTTTATCGTTTGCATTTTACAACCAAATAATAATTATTATTTGTAACCAAAAATCTGTTATCATTCTAAGAAATAGGAAAAGAATCTAAGAGTGTTTACATTTTCAAATTGAACCATGTTGGATTTTTGCCATCAGTTCTCAAATTCTGGACTCCATCAAGGTATTATGCTCTCTGTATTTTTAAATAATGACTTTGGAACTCAGCTGGTTTAATGAAACCTCCTTCTTAATTACTGCTTTGACAGTTATCTTGAATCGGCAGGAGTCAATTATGGTTCAGTGATGTCAGTCTCATAAGTGAAGAACTGCATGCCAGAAATTTGAACATGTAAGCTAGGCTGATCCAGCAGTTCAGGACTGAGGGAATGCTACTCTGTTAGAGGTGCTGTCTCTCAGAAAATATCTTACTATATCTCTCTCTCAGGTCAATGCATATGATTCCATGACACAATCATAGAATCATAGAACAATACAGCACAATACAGGCCCTTCGGTCCACAATGTTGTGCAGACCCTTAAACCTCGCCTAAGACTATCTAACCCTTTCCTCCCAGATATCCCTCTATTTTAAACACTGTTCAAAAAAGACAAGAACACTCCAGGTGTTCTACTTGTCCTTCAATAAACACAACCAAAATAATTATCTGATTAGGGGCTACAAGAGACTGCAGCTGCTGGAATCTGATGCAACACACAAAAAGCTGGAGAAACTCAGCAGGTCAGGCAGCATCTATGGAGGGAAAAGGAGAGTCGACGGTTTGGGTGGAGACCCTTCATCTGGATTCATGGTCAAATGATCTGATTATTTATCTGGATACAGTTTATGACATATCACTTTGTGTAAAGTATCTCCCTACATTTCAATGGTGATGATGCATTAAAATCATCTTATTGGCTGTGAAGTACCTTTGGTGTCATGAAATAATGAAAAGTGAGTTTGTTACAATAGAAAACTGATTACCTTCTTCAAAACTTTTACCAGCTTTTGTTACCAGAAGTGATTTACAAAACTTATCTTTGTTCTGCCAGGACCTTTGTCGGGTAATCTCTCCCCTTTCGATTTCAGTAAACTCCTCATTGCTGCTTTTAATGTCCCATGGCCTTCGAGGCATTCTCTGAGTGGGTTGGTTCCTTGAGATAAAAAACATTTGTAGGTGGTTTATCCTGGCAGGCTCTTGTCTGCGGACAAAGACATATTTTACTGATTAAACACACATCTCAACATATATTTATTTTTCATACTTTTGGCTGAGCAAGAATGCTTTGGCATAAATGGGGGTGTTGGTGCATTGGTATGGAGAGAGAAAAGAGGCAATAAATACAATGGTTTATTCTTTCTTTTTTGTTCTTTTGGTACAGACAATAGAACTAAGGCTACATTTTCTAAGCTATCCCTTGCTGCCCCAAGAGAATAGTAATGTTGGGGTTTCTGTTCGAGCTGTTGCATTTCTCGTGAGATGATGCTTCTGCACCAATGCAAGGAAAGCATTCCAGAATTTAGTCCCGCAACAGAAATGTTGTCTAATTTAGGGATGGTGAGTGTTTCTTGGAGTTATTGTTGTTCCCACAGCATTGCTGCTCTTGTTCTTCTTGATTGGAGAAGTAGGAGTATGGTGGTGGTGGTGGGGATGGATTTTGGGGAATCTATGTGTTGTATCCAGCAACCACTTGTGTGGATGCTTGATGGGTCACTATTAAGACTAATAGCAGGAAGATCAATCCAGCAATCTGCTCTCGCCAAATAGTGTTATGTTTTTTCTGTGTTGTTGCAACTACATTCATTCAGGTAATTAGAGAGAACTCCATCACAACATTACGGAGGGATATGGGCATTCTGTAGGTAGGAGGGAATAGCTATGTCGGCACAAAATTGTGGGCCGAAGGGCCTGTTCTGTGCTGTACTGTTCTATGCTCCATGTTCTATTTCGAACATTGTAATTGGCAGAAATCCTAAGATACAGTGATAAATCTGTTTAAGTAAGAGTGACAAACATAAATGATCACAGCACATTTCATTTTTATTGGCCAAGCCAAATGGCAATTATACATAAGATAAGATTTCTTTATTAGTCACATGTAAATCGAAACACACAGTGAAATGCACCTTTTGCGCAGAGTGTTCTGGGGGCAGCCCGCAAGTGTCGCCACGCTTCCAGCACCAACATAGCATGGCCACAACTTCCTAACCCATACGTCTCTGGAATGTGGGACGAAACAAAGCACCCAGAGGAAACCCACGTAGACACGAGGAGAATGTACAAACTCCTTACAAACAGCAGTGGGAATTGAACCCGGGTCGCTGGCGCTGTAATGGCATTGCGCTAACCACTACACTAGAGGTCTTCCTTCACAATGGTCATGATTATTGTGTCTCTGCAGTCCCCTGGCATGTCCTCCTCTTCCCAGATATGTGAACTGAATTTGCGACTGAAGTTCTGCTCGGGGAAGTTTTAGAAATTCAGTAGGGGCTCTGTTGTATTCTGATGCCATGTTTTCTTTAAGTTAGTATAAAGCCTTTCCAGCTACTTATTTGTCAGGGATGGCTCTGAGGCTAAACTGAATAGTTTTTGATGGACTGGAGTCAAGGGCAGAATCACAGTCTGGAAGTACTTCTCCCAGCACATATTATCTGCCTTTCAGTCCTTGATAGGTTCATCTCTTTTCTTGGCTTTTAGAGAGGTTGGCCCTTGGGTATTTGGAGTATAGACAACTCTGAAGAAACTTTGCATGCCATGCTTATTGATGAGTTGTTTGACCTTTTGTGTTCCATCCATCTGTTCTTAATGTCAAGTTCCTGTTGGAAGATGTCCAATAGGTACCTGTGGAGCTGTTTCTTTCCTCTTGAGGAATGGTTGAGTTTCCAGTACAAGTAGGCCTTCTGTTGGTCATCATTATCAAATCGGTCTTGGTGTTTTCTGGTAGAGCAGCCAAGAGATTATTCACAGGTGATAATTATGGTGGATTTCAAGACAGTCCTGACGCAGTGGGCCACTGTGCAGTTCCTCTTGGTTGGAGGTCATCTGGTTGTCTGTGAGAGACTGTCTGGCCAGAGCTATATTTGAAGGATCTTTGAGACACTCAACATTAATTTCTTTGTGGGAACATTTTTGTTGCGACCCTAGTTTTGGGGCCGGCTGATGGGAGATAACCAAGTGGATTGGGTAGACGTTTGTCCACTTGTCATCGGTACTAGCCATGGTGTGGCTGATGCCAGTATCTTTGCTGTCTGTTGCTCAGATGACAATATAATCTAAGAGGTGCCAGTGACTGGATCAGAGGTGTTGCTATGAAGTCTTTTGCTTATCTCTCCAGTGAAATAAAATGTTGCTTATGACAAGATGGTGCTTTTAGCATTTTATTTGGAGAGGGGCCTCCATTGGAATTAACTTTCCTTACTCCCTCCTTGTTAATCATGCCTTGCCAGAGGATCAGGTCTTTTCTAATCCTGGCACTGAAGTTTCCAGAAAGGATTAGTTTATCCCTCTTTGTAGCCTAGACCATGGTTTATAACCAGGTTGGAGTGGACCTCCTCTTTAGCTACATCCATAGCCTCCTAGATTGGTTTTGATGCACTGATGACCATAACATGCTGATTTCATATTAGAGTGGTCATAAAGTGGTTACTTATCCCACAGGAAGAGTGACTGAGATGCCAGACTGACACATTTTAGTTGGCAAAGCTCAGTCTGTGAAAAACTAATTCCTCTACTAGTTTGTCCTTCGAGAGGTGCGTGTACTTACCCTCTTATTCTTTGAGTTGGCCCTCCCCTCCCCATCGTGTCTCACTCATAGTGACAATGCCAATATCAGAGTACCAGAGTGTTCCAGGCAATGACATCAGAGAGAGTCACTGTTGAGACTGTTCATGAGACCCTGATGTTGCAGATCCATACTGAGAAGCAGAAGTTCCCCATGTATGACATTGTTCATGGTGAAATAGCTGATGCACACAGAGTGAAGGTTTGATGCAGTGGCAAGGGCATCCAAGATGACTGGAGATCAGGCTCTATTGCATGGACATTAACATCCACGTACATAGGTGTAAGGCACATATGTATCCATCAGCTCACACATACACAGACACACACACACACACATACACAGAGGCTCAGGCACAGATGCCTTTCACTACCATGTCCTCTTCACATGCTCTTCTGTACTTACTCTCCCTGATCCCTCTCAACCTTGATCCTCCCTGTTCTTGAATCCCTTCCTCTTTGGTGACCTACTCCCTCTGATTTCCACCCCCCGCTCTCCATTAGACCCATTCTCTTCATTCCTTACAATCCCTCCCTCTCTCTTGCAATCTGCATTGGCCCCTCCTTTCCTTCCCTGCATCAGGCATCCAGTCTGCCTCACCTCTCCCTGCATCTCCATCATCTGGCCCACCCTCCTTGTACAAGTTCATTTATGGTGCTAGCACAGCCTTTGACTGAATGAGTAAAACAGCATCTGATGATCAAGACCTCAAACTTGCCCAAAGCTCATGACTTATCAGGCAGCTGCAACCCTTGCCCTTCTTTACCCTTCTGAAACATGGACATTTTACCTCAAAACAGTAGAGGGGTGCCTCTTGCAGACTAACGTCCCCAGCATCAAACTTCTAATTACACTCTGTTGCCTCTGTTGTCCAATTTATGCCATTCACATGCTTGACATCAAATTCCCAAAATGGGCACTTCAGACCTAGCTTCAACATGGCAATAGATTACCAATGGCCAAAGGAAATGATCCAATGGTCAAGTGTCATCTGTTCTATCTGCCGAGGGAGTTCTCCACTGTCATCCTGGTAGTGGTGTATGTTTTACCCCTGGCAAACATCAAGCTGGCAGTGGCAGAGCTGAGCATCATGATCAACAGTCATGAGACAGTGCACCCTGATGCCTTCCCAATCATTGTGGGGGACTTCAACCAGGTTAGCTTGAAATAGTCTCTGACAAACTACCACTAACACGTCACCTGCTGAACCAGAGGAGCCAACACACTCGATCATTGTTACACCACCATCAAGAACGCTTACCGTGCCATCCCGTTCCCGCATTTTGGCAAGTCCGATCACCTGGCTGTACTTCTACTCCTAACATATAGGCAGAGTGAGAATGGCAGCGTCAGTGGTGAGGACTGCAAAGGTATGATTAAAGGACAGTACACCACCGCGAATCCCCACAGCATCCCGCGACCCTGTGATCACTGTCTCAGAGGCCAATGTCCGAACATCCTTCAAGAGGTTAAACCCTTGCAAGGCACCAGGCCCCAACACTGTACCTAGCCAGTACTAAAATCCTGTGATGACCAATTGGCTGGAGTGTTCAAGGACATCTCCAACCTCTCACTGCTATGGTCTGAGGTTTAGATATTTATTTATTAGTCACATGTACATCAAAACACACAGTGAAATACGTCTGTTTGCATTGGTAAGAATATGCTGGGGGCAACCCGCAACTGTAGCCACTCTTCTGGCGCCAACATAGCATGCCCACAGCTCCTAACCTGTACATCTTTGGAATGTGGGAGGAAACCGGAGCACCCAGAGGAAACCCATGCAGACACAGGGAGAACATACAAACTCCTTACAGGCAGCAGCAGGAATTGAACCCAGGTCCCACCTGCTTCAAAAGGGCAGCAATCATACCAGTGCCCAAGAAGAGCAGGGTGAGCTGCCTCAACAACTGTCTCCCACTAGCACTCACATCTACCATAATGAAGTACTTTGAGAGGTTGGTTATAGTTAGAAAAAACCTGGACCCGCTGCAATTCGCCTACCACCACAGCAGGTCTACAGCACATCAATCTCACTGGCTCTCCACTTTGCTTTGGAGAACTAGACAACAGCAAAACATACATCAGGCTGCTGTTAATCATTCACACCTCAGCATTCAATACCATCATCCCCTCAGTACGAATCATCAAGCTTCAAAACCTGGGCCTCTGTACCTCCCTCTCCTACTGGATCCTTGACTTTCTCATCGGGAGACCACAGTCAGTACTGATTCGTAACAACGTTTCCTCCTCGCTAACAATAAACACAGGCGTATCTGCAGGATGCGTGCTTAGCCCACTGCTGTACTCTTTCTACACTCATGACTGTGTGGCTAGGCACATTTCAAACGCTATCTATAAGATGACACCACTGTGGTTGGTAAAATCTCAGATGGCAACAAGGAGGTGTACAGGAGTGAGATAGATCGGTTGATTGAGTGGTGTCGCAACAACAACCTCGCACTCAACGTCAGTGAGACCAAGGAACTGATTGTGGACTTCAGGAAGGGGAAGTTGAGAGAACATACACCAGTCCTTATTGAGGGGTCAGCAGTGGAAAGGATGAACAGCTTTAAGTTCCTGGGCATCAACACCTCAGAGGATCTATCTTGGGCCCAACACATTGATGCAATCACAAAGAAGGCACGCCAGTGGCTCTACTTAGTTAGGGGTTTGAGAAGATTTGGTATGTCACCATAGACGCTCATAAATTTCTATAGATGTACGGTGGAGAGCATTCTGACTGGTTGCATCACAGCCTGGTATGGAGTCTCCAATGCACAGGATTGCAAGAGGCTGCAGAGGGTTGTAGACTCAGCCAGCTCCATCACGGGCACAACCCTTCCCACCATTGAGGACATCTTCAAGAGACAGTGCCTCAAGAAGGCGGCATCCATTACTAAGGACTGTCACCATCCAGGGCACGCACTCTTCTCATTACTACCATGGGGGAGGAGGTACAAGAGCCCGAAGACCCACACTCAACGATTAGGAACAGCTTCTTTCCCCCTGCCGTCAGATTTCTGAACAGTCCATGAACCCATGAGCGCTACCTCATTATTCCTTTTCTTTGCACTACTTATTTTGTAATTCATAGTAATTTTATGTCTTTGCACTGCACAGCTGCCAGAAAACAACAAATTTCACATCTATAAGACAGTGATAATAAACCTGATTCTTATTCTGAATAGCCTTCCTGAAAATGTGTACTGTCCCCTACAACTCATGGGAATTCTTGACTCACTGCCACCAAAAATGGAGAGGGGGCATTTGGAATCATATTGAGAATCTCAGTTCTCTTGTCAGGAGCACACAGAAGGCCAGACTGAATGGCAGAAGTAGCACAACACCTCCCAAACTACCCACCCACTTCATCAAGTACTCCAAGTCCTGAGGCAGAATCTGCAGATCCTTTGTTGGTCTCATCAGAAGCCATAGAACTAAAATATAAACGAGTCATCCTCAATCACAAGGGGCAGCTTAAGAAGCTTTAGAAGATATAGGGGCAGACATTCTGCTAACCCAAGATCATCAGTCACCTCTTTTGTCGATCATGTTGTATCTATGGCTCTGAACCAGCTCCCAGCACTTCAGTGTCTGCCAAAGCAGCCCTGTGCAGAACAGGGTCTCTCCCAGAATAAATGGTTGACTGTGCTGACAGAATGGGTTTGACAGCCAGTGACTGCCAAAGCTGATTTAGGTGTTTGTGAATAATGTTCACAACATACAAAATCACTCAGGACCTGTTAAAAATTTTTCAAAAGTTAACATAATCAAAATTAATAAAATATGTTTGGAAAGTTGTACAATTAAAAGGAATTAAAAACATTTAAACTAACTCAGTTAAATCAAGTAGAAAGTTGTATCTCCCTTTCTCCTGCAGCCAGTTCCCCCCATTTATTTCAAGGGACCTGAGAGTTGGAAAATCTGAGGAAGTTGGCTCTGCCTATTGGACTCCATGGGAAGTCCACCAATGCAGTGCAGATTTCATGCAGCCACTGTTCTGCATTACAAAGTCCACTCAGGAACAGCTGGAAAGTGGGCTTACCTGCCAGCAGATCTGTGTGAACCTTAATGGAAGATAGGCACCATTAAAGTGGATTGAAGTGGATGATCTAAAGCACATTACGTTTTAGCAAGTTATTATGACTAGTATTACCTCGTACTTACTTCAGATTTAAGCTTTAGTTTTTAAGAAGTCATTTTTAACAAAAATGATTATTTAATATTTGCAAATAATTAAAAATCTGATTATTCAATATATATGCAAAGTTTTTCTGTATCTGACAAGAAAAAGGGGTGATGCTTGTGGTATAGCTCTGTGCTGCCAGCTTGCATTTATACAGTAGGTACTGATGATAAACTGGGAAATCAACAGACTATGGTCATTATTCACAATGTTTAATACTTCCAATTTATTGAGCTTACACAAATATAGGAAGATAAAAGATAAGAATAAGAGTCGGCCTCTCAAATCTGACCCATTACTGTTAATTTTTATATTAACACTGCAATATGTTAATTTACGTTGCTACACTGGAATTAATACATTCTGCAATAACTGTGCTTAAAATGGGATATAATGAACTAATTGGACACTGACTGAAAACTATGAAACTATTTAATGTAGAGGAAAACTGCATCGTTACTGGTGTAAAAAATCCTAATTTTGCAATTGGAAATTTAACAGCGTGTATGATAACCATGTGGAGGTTATACAAATGTAATACTGGGTTAAGATCAGCAAGGAATATAATAACAGTGACATAAAACTGGTTACTATCTGGTCATTAACCTCATGGAGGCATACTTTAGTAAATATCTGAGTACGATACCATTATACATTGAATACTTAACAGTGATCAGTTCAGTGTACATCTGAAATTCTCCCTAGGGAAAAGATACAAAATGAACCTATTACTCACATTTCGCTGTTAATTTCCATTCTGTCCTTTAACCATAAATGACTCTAGTTCAGCACATATATCCTCCAAATTGGCAGATGCTCAGAGATGTTGCACAATATGTCACAAACTGGAAACAATAAACCCAATCTTATGACTATTTTCAATGTCTCTTATTCAGTGTGCATAGCGCAGGCCAGGATTTGTGATGAAACTGTCTGGTGTAGGTACATCATAGAACGTGATCAGCTAAAATAAAATGGGCATTGCTGTTGTTTGATAAATTTTGCATTTACTTTACATAAATTAAGTTGTTCCTGTGAATTCAGCTTTGAATCTGATACATTGAATTGCAATGACATATATGAATAATAGTGGCACTTCCTGAATAAAGGATATTTAGAAGTAATTTAATTATGAACAAGAAATGAACAACAAATTAATCCATAGAATTGCAGTGCACTGAATCACTTTTTGTAATAATAAATTTATTTTCCAGCTGATCACATGTTTATAAAATCCTATCTGTATTATATATTTCTAGTTCTCTATTTGTAATACTCAGCACACCAATTACATAGAATTGAAAGCATATGCAATCACATTTGTGTAAGAAAATTCTTTTGCTTAATTGTGCAATAGATATTAAATTGTAGCACAAATAATTGAATAGTGCTATTATTTTATTTGCATTTCATAGTAATCATGGTTCTAACTATATCCCAATTCAGGGAGTAACTTTTTTTGCAGAACATTTCTGCACTTACCAGCATTTATACTTGTGTGGAAAACAGGATTATGCGCCTGCAGCATGACACAGCTGGTGGCAGTGTGCAGCAGGCCAAAGGCTAACCAAAGTCTTTCATTTATCAGTGGTGATTTCAGGCCATTGCTGCTAATAGGACCCTCTTGCTTGTTCAGGTCTTGTGACAAATGATTTATGCGAAATGTGATGACATCAGTTTTAATCGTGCTGATAAAAGAACACTTATATTGGACAATACAGAATGATGAATGAGGTACATGTCCATTTACCCATATCGTTACTTACTTTTCTGTTCATCACTTCACTAAGGCCGAGTTGTATATACCTTGGGAGTATGCTACTCGTTACAGTCTGTGTCATGTTTTAATCTTGCCAAAGGTTTTAATGGTGTTGGCTATAATTAAAAGAGAAAAGGGGAAAGGTTCAGCAATCCAATTGATGATTAAACTGACAACAGCTCCAATGATTTTGAGTTCATATCCCATTATTGATATCTGTTAAAAAAGCCTTCCTGATATTTAGTGTGATAGTAGTCTCTATTCAAGGCTTATAAAGCATAAAATTAGGTACACTTGCCAGTATAATTTTCAACTTTGACACGCCACAATTTTCTACATATATGGATTGGATTTCAATGCATAAGGTTAAAGTTTTCATTATTTAATTTGATTCTATATAGAATAACCATTGATATGGCACATCTCTTGTTATAAATCCATAACGTATAATTTCCAGAATAACTGTTAAAATAACATAGAACTTACAGTTTCATTTAATAAGATTAATTACATTTATGATTTTGGAATGTTTTTGTGGAAAAGATTTGCAGAAAGCATTATGCCAAATGTTCAGTTTAGAATTTAGTTTATTCAGGCAGTGAAAAAAAATCTATAAAGATTGTGAATATGCTAATATACTAGCTATGATGTTGTTACTTCATAGTAAGTAACTATTGTATTTCTTGATAATCCATAAATACATTAACATGACATTTGGGGAAACTTTCAGCTCTTTATGCGAGATGGATAATGCACAGAGGCAGAGCACAACTTGGCAAAGAGGCTACTGAAACAGGATTCTGAGCTGGCAGTCAGAGTAATAAAAGAGGAAGCTGTGATGGTTTTTGCCAGAAGTATGGGTTCAGAATTGCTGTACTGGCAGTTAGGATTCATTTAGTTTTAGTGAGTAAGATGACCCTCTGAAGGTGAATGTCCTTGATTATGTCATTACATGAAGATTAGCTTGAGGCTTTGACTGAATAAATTTAATCCTTACTACTTTTCTATTGATTCACCTTATAATGAAATAAAGCAGTTTATTGGTTTGTCTCAATTTGTGTTTCTCATTCCACTTTTAGAAAGCATGTGCATGTATTTGAAAAACATAACGTGTACTGCAAGTCACAAGGGGGTACTATTGTTACATCCCAGGATTATGCCTTCATTACTGCTTTAGATACAAGGTAATGTGAGTCAATTCCCAGAAAGGCAAAATGCTCAGACTGTTTATGGGAGCGGTCAGTGGCAGAGAATCTGAAAAGGCAATTGCAGTAGATGCAAATTTATGAGTTATTTCACATTGCCTGCTCTTTTGGATGTAACAGTTAACTTATAGAATTGAGCATGGGTTTACTAGGTACTGCTGCTGGCAGCCCATGAGAACATTTTAAGTTTCCCGCTACAGTATCTCCCTTCTCTTGCTCCATGATCTGCCAGGATGGGTGCTAACACAGAGAAGCTTTTTGGCTTAGTGACATCACCCCTGTCACTCAGAGAACATGCACTGCTGTCAAAAGTCATAAATAAATTTGCTCAACTGCAGGGATCACAACCTATTTAAGGTAAATGCAGTAACATTTGCCAATGTCATATGACTAGATGTCACATGATCATTCATTATGGTCAATATTTTACAACTGCTGCTTTTGCAATTCATTGATGGTATTACCACATTCTGAAGACAGTTTTAAATCAGAAGGGATAAAGGCTATCTCACTTCCAGTAAACTACACAAAAATGATTTAAAATAAGGTCTTAAGATAACTGTGAATGAATTACTACTTTACATTCTGTTGGGGACAAAAAAGCAAGTAAAGAGCAGGATGAAATTCTGGCCAATGGAGTTTAATGTGGGGAAGTATGAGGTCATGCACTTCGGTAAGAGGATTCAAAAGGCAGATTACCATCTAAATGGAGAGAGACGACAAATGAGTGAAGTTCAGAGGGATCAAGGTGCTCTAGTGCATTAATCACAAAAAGTTAGCAGGCATGCCCAACAAGTAATTAAGATGGCAAATAGGATGTTGGTCTTTATTGTGAAGAGGTCGGAGTTTAAGAACAAGGAGGTTTTTTTGCAGCTGCACAGGGTTTTGATAAGGTCACCCCTGAAATACCGTGCACAGTTTTGGTCTCCTTACCTTAAAAAGAATACGGTAGCATTTGAGGCAGTCCAAAGGAGATTTACCAGGCTATACCAGGGATGTGATGTTGTCCTATCAAGGGAGGGTGGACAGTTTGGATCTGTATTCCTTGGAATTTGGAAGGATGAGAAGTGACCTTATTCAAATATATAAGACCTAAGGGCACTTGAAAGGGTAGATATTCAGATGTTTCCACTGGTGGAAAAGTCACAAACGAGGGGATATATGTACAAAATAAGGTCATTTAAAAGTGAGATGCATAGAAATTTCTTCTCTCAGAGGGTAGTGAATCTCTGGAATTCTCTGCCCCTGAGGGTGATGGAGGCCAAATCATTAGATTTTTTAAGGTGGAAATAGATAAATATTTGAAAGTTTGAAGAATTGAATGTTATGGGAAACTGGCACAGAAGAGGAGTTGAGACCAGCGCAGATCAGCCATGATCATATTGAATGGGGAGCAGGCTTGAGGCGATTGGTGGCCTGCTCCTGCTCCTATTTTCTTGTGTTCTTGAATCAGGGCACATTGTTAAATAGTATGTTTTTTCAATTTTATGCAGTTATGGATACAAATAGGGATTATTTGTAACCTTTCCAATATTATGGATTTTATACAAACAATACGTCTTAATGTTGAACATCATTTTCATAACTTGATTATATGACTTGTATTTCTCTGTGAAAGCTTGCTGTTACATAGATCTTCATTGTAATAAAAAAAATCACAGTATGTTTTACTGTATTATTATCAGACAGAATTTTAAGTGTGAAAACAAGTCCCAATAAATATGTGAATACGCAGCCACAATGGGCTATTTACTGTGATAATGTTTTTCAATTCTGCTACAAGTAGCTAAATTTTAATTAAAACAGAATCCTTGCCTTAAAAGAGACCATTGGGACAGCAGCAGAGCTTATGTCCCTACCAGTCATTAAGCATAAGTGACTGCTGTTAGTGATGGGGGGATGGGGAGGAGCAGAAAGTGTAAAGTAGCAGCAGAGGCAGTTTTATTACTTTGACCAGCTGTACTTTCTTCTCTATAAAATGTAATTACATCCAGTAGTAACAAGCTAATTGATTGCTAATTAGATCAATCAGCACCCTAACCACTGTCAGCAACTGTCAGATTAGTGGTCACATGCTCTCTATTGGAAGTGAAAAGTGGACAAGACCAGAATGTGATTGACATGCTGAATGAAATGTGATTTGGGATCTCCTAGGTGGTCATGGAAGGGGTAAGTAAACATGATTGATTCGATGGTAATTGCCTGAGAGGAAATGAGAAATGAATGGGTCTCAGTGTCTGTCTTGGATCCTTACCTCAAGATACTCAAGGGTTTTCACATGTAAATAACCCAGACAGAGCTTCTTACAAATGAGAAATAAAGTGACGAGGACAGTGAAAAAGAGGAGAAAAGAATGTTGGCTGCAGATTTAGCTTAATATTTGCTATCAGTATGCAAACTGACTGCATATTCAGCAACACTAATAAAAAGTAATTTTCAATTAATGTGGATAATCCAGGAGTTGAATCTGTTAAGGATTAATTGCACCTTAATTGAAAATAAATTGAAACACAGATGGATTCCAATGATATGGGTTTTCAGTTGTGTATTTCTTCAGATTGAAAAGGAAGGAGGGTTTTTGTGTTTTATCTTACAAAGACCAGTTGGATGTACAACATTACAGGATCGTTTCACAGATAATCACAACACAAAGCATTAAGTGGCAATCTCTTTTAAATTTGTTTGAAGTTTGCATTTAAAATAATTGCACACAAGTAAAATTAAATTGCATGAAATTACACATTGAAAAAAACATGTTCAGTGCTAGATAGTAAGAATTATTTTAACCGTGAATCTATCTCTGTAGAGCCAAACAATAGTCTTTAGAATTGTTGATTTCAATGTTTTTAAAATGCATATCATTTTGATGAGAGGACAATCCTCAACAATATGCAACGTTGTTTGTAGGCCACCACAAATAAAATTAGTATTTGTATAAAGGCCCTAGTGGTGAAATTTAGCTACACAATGTCCTTGATCTGTGTGATGTCTGTCCATCTGGGTCCATTCTCAACATGGTAACTCAAATCCCTTATCCCTCAATTTTCTCTGTCCCTGAATATAATCTCTTTGAGTATTTCCCATTATTTTCTGATCTCCAGCACCCTCCTTACAACCCTCACAAACCCCTCCTTCTCAAGATTCCAGCCTCGTTCTAATCCCCAGCTCCTGGCCCCAGTCACCATTCAGGCCACTGCTCCTATAGCCTTGTTTCTGATTGGCCTTCCTCAAGCCCACAGCCAACATCCCCCCCCCCCCCCCCCCACCGCCCCCAGACACAGCATGCTCCAGCTTCTGATCCTGGCCACACAACCACCCATACTAACAGCTATGCTGTGGTCTTCCACACCAACTGCACACCTGTCCTGGCTCCCAGCCGTTCCTTGCGGGTAGCCTGCAGACATTAGACCCAGCTACTTACTGGAGAGGATAGCCAAGGAGGAAGGATGGCTACCGTTGGTGACCGGTTACAACCTTAATGCCTACACCTGGGAAGATAAGGATGTGACAAGGAAAGTAGAGAATCCCTATTTGTGATCACATTTTAACAAAAGGAGATAATTCTGACTGCTGTAACTACAAGGGTTCTCTCTGTTGTCTGCCATAAGGAAGTTGGCTGCTGAAGAGCTGCTCCTGAATCACACTGTGGATTTTGTCCTTCTAGAGGCATAGTAGATTGACATTCACTGTACAGCAACAAGAGAAATACAGGGAGCAGCAATGACCAATACACATGGTCTCTTTTGACCTCACTAAAGCTTGGATACAATTAATTGGGACGGACTGTGGAGCACCCTCCTCAAATTTGGCTGCCTGCAGAAAATGATCTCCTTATTCTGCTTGTTTCATGATGGCATGCAAGCCACGATTCAAACTAACAGATGTGTTAAGCAAGGTTGTGTCATTAACCTTCATTCTTTCTCACCTCAGTGCTGCACACCATCTCCAAAAAGCTTTCCCCTAGAGTAAAACCAATCTACGGGACTAATGGGAAACTGTTACCTCCACTCTAGAACTACAGTCACCACAATGTCAATTGTCAAGCTGCAGTATGTTAATGACACTGTGTGTCAACTCATTCAGTGAAACATTTGAGAAGCTGAGGCTTTCTCTCAGTATTTGGGGCATTGCAGGGGCACAACTAGTAGAGCTGCTGCCTCACAGCTCCAGCACCCCGAGTGCATACCTGGCCTCTGGTGTTGTCTGTGTGAAGTTTGCATGTCCTCCCTATGATTGCATGGGTTTCCCCTGGGTGTTCCATTTTCCTTCCTCATCACAGAGATGTGCAGGTTCATAGGTTACTTGGTTGCTCTAAGTTGCCTCAAGTGAATAGGTGAGTGGTCGAATCTGGAGGGAGTTGCTGAGAAAAAGGGCAGAATAAAATATGTTTCATGTAGGATTAACGTAAATGGGTGGTTGATGTGGATTCAATGGACTGAAGGGTCTGTTTCTGTGCTGTATGACTCAGTGATCCCATGACTATCTACCAAATAATGATCCTCCACCAACCTGCCTCCTGCTGTACAACATCCCCTCAACAATAAAGGATCATAACGAGACCCTAGAACGTGTAGATCACTTTCCATAATTTGGAAGCCACCTCTCAGCAAACGTGAACATCATTAATGGAGTTTGCCATCACCTCTTAGTGCACCAGCACAGTCTATGGCCCTTGAGGAAAAGTGTTTGAAGATCAAGACCTCAAACCTGGCATAAAGCTCCTAGTCTACTGGGCAGTAGTGATCCCTGCTTCTGAGACTTGGACTACCTGCAGCAGACACCTTGAGGCACTAAACTAATGCCACCAAGACTGTCTCTGCAAATTCCTCCAAATCCACTGGAAGGATAAACAAAACGAACAAATCAGCGACCTCTCCCAGGTTAACATCCAAAGAACTAATGACCTATTCAGTTAGCTTCAGAAAGGCAGGCCACATTCTTCCCATATCCAACAATAGACTCCTAAACCAGAATCTCTAATCCAAGCTCTGTCACAGGAAGAGATTACCAGCTGGACAGAGGAAAAAATAAAAGTGCAACATTACCACTGGCTCCCAGAATCCCTGGCCCATAACTGCACATATTGGAGAAGCACTGAGAATTTGTAATCCATGCATCAGGAGCACACAGAAACAGCATAAAAAGCAAAAGGAATGCACTGCATCTCAAACTACCTCCCTGCCCATAATACCGAGTATCTCCTGTGCCAGTTGTGGCAGAGTCTATGGGTTAGGGTCACCTCAGAACCCAGAGAACTGTAATGGAGACAAGGCATTCTCAGACTCGAGGCACCACCTAAGAAGAAGTAATCAAATGCACTGGAGGGTTAACTATAAGGAGTTTGTTTCTTCCTTCAGTTGATTCCTATTTCTTGTTAGAAAGAGGGTCTGGAAACACATGTTGGATTCAAGTAAGGCTTCATGGAGGATGCTGTGATGGGATGTGGATTGATGTCTTAAGGCTGATTGAAAACTGTTCTATAGTGATGTTAATCGTAGCAGTGATTAATTTTGTTGACCAGCTTGCAGATTATTAACTGATGTATGTATGCAAAAGCGATGTTTGCAACAATAGGAATCCAGCTGCAGGGAGCTTTGTGGAGAAATTCAGATATAGTACATATGGTTGTATTCAGCTGATGATCCACGAGGGGTGTGTGTGTGTGTGTGTGTGTGTGTGTGTGTGTGTGTGTGTGTGTGTGTGTGTGTGTGTGTGTGTGTGAGAGAGAGAGAGAGAGAGATTATGGGAGAATGACATTGATGATGAAATTTACCATCACCTTCAATGCACTAGCACTGCCTTTGGTCGAGTGAGAAAATAGATGTTTGAAGATTGAGACTTCAAGCATGGGACAAAGCTCAGAATCTGCCGGGCAGCTGTGATCCCTGCCCTCCTATATGTTTCTGAAACCTAGACACTTACTTCAAGTCACTAGAAAGATACCATTAGAGCTTTCCCCTCAAAATCCTCCAGATCCACTGAAAGGATAAGCAAACCAATGTCCTCCCAGGCTGACATCCCTGCATTTAAGGCCCTATTTGCATGCAGTTGGCTCCACTGGGCAGGCCACTTTGTTCACATGCCCGACCTCGGACTTCTGAAGCAGACCATCTATTCAACGCCCTGTCAAGAGAAGAGATTATCAGGCAGACAGAGGAAAAGATTCAAGGATGTGCTCCTCAAAAAGCTTGACAACATCACAAATCTAACTGGTAGAAATTAGTAGTTCTTTGCAGAGAACTTCATTCAAGTTCAGTGGCAAGTACAACCACTGACCATAATTTCTGTCTCGTGTGGTCATTTAAATTATTAAAGACATGTAGTTTGCTTATCTGTCAGGCTGCTGTTTATCGATTATAGCTCAGCGTTCAACACCACCTCAGTACTGATCAACAAGCTTCAGAACCTGGGCCTCTGTTCCTCCCTCTGTAACGGGATCCTTGACCTCCTTATCAGGAGTCCACAGTTAGCATGGATCGGTAATAACATCCCCTCCTTGCTGATAATCAACACAGGCGCACCTCAAGGATGCGTGCTTATCCCACAGATCTACTCTCTCTCTACACTCATGACTGTGTGGCTAGGCACAGCTCAAACGTCATCTATAAATTGACCGATGACACCGCTGTTGTTGGCAGAATCTTAGATGGCGACAAGGAGGTGTACAGGAGTGAGATAGATCAGCTGGTTGAGTGGAGTCACAACAACCACCTCTCACTCAATGTCAGCAAGACCAAGGAATTGATTGTGGATTTCAGAAAGGGAGGTCGGGAGAACACACACCCTCTGTAGCCTCTTTCAGTCTTCATTGAGGGGTCAGCAGTGGAAAGGTGAGCAGCTTCTAGTTTCTGGGCGTCAACATTTCAGAGGATCTATCTTGGGCCCAACACATTGATGCAATCACGAAGAAGGCACGCCAGCAGCTCTACTTCGTTAAGAGTTTGAGGAAGTTTGGTATGTCAGCAAAGACTCTTGCATATTTCTATAGGTGTACGGTGGAGAGAATTCTGACTGGTTGCATCACCGCCCGATATGGAAGCTCCAATGTGCAGGATTGAAAGAGGCTGCAGAGGGTTGTAGACTCATCCAGCTCCATCACGGACACAACCCTCCCCACCATCAAGAAGGCAGTATCCATCATTAAGGACCCTCACCATCCAGGACATGCACTCTTCTTGTTATTACCATCAGGGAGGAGGCACAGGAGCCTGAAGACCCATACTCAGAATTTTAGGAACAGCTTCTTCCCCTCCTCCATCAGATTTCTGAATGGTCCATGAACACTAACTTGTTATTCCTCTTTTGCACTATTCATTTATTTTGTAACTTATAGTAATTTTTATGTCTTGCACTATACTGCTGCCACAAAACAACAGATTTCATGACATATGTCAGTGATAATTAACCTGATTCTGATTCTGAACTTCCCATTCAGTTTGACTCTAAAGATCAGGGGAAGTACAGAACTTCAGAGGATGAGAGAGAAACTGAGGGAGAGAAAGGAATAAGTAAATCCAGATCTTAGGAGATGTAAATTGAGGTTGGGGTCAAATTCAATATGAATAAAAGTAAATAAAGGAATACTGAGGACAATTCCTATGGTAAAAATCATAGAGGGTGATGAAAATCATACGTGATCAAGGAAGGTTAGGTGAAGGAACCTGAGAGATCAAGATTGCAACAAAATCTGAGAGGATGTCATTGGAAACAGAAAAATAAAGGAAAAATAGTACAAGGAAATAGTTGAAATTAAAGGCACATCACTATACTCCTGTTGAATTTAAAGGATAAATGTAGAATCACTTGTTTTAACAGTAGCACTAGTGATAAAACGTCACTTACTATTTGACCATTCTGGGCTTAAAATTCTTGTATCCTTGCCATATAATTCCAAAGGTGAATGTTGCTTTGAGTTACTTTTCCTCAGAACATCTACTCTGTTTTACACATTGCAGACGCAACCTAACCTACTGAGTATTATATCAATTTCTGGTTTTAGTACCAATTAAAAGAACACTGATTCCACATTACTTTTAAATTTTTTATTGCAACTTTCCATTTGTTTTTGCCTTAAAAGGAGATAAAGCAATAAAATCTAATGTATAGATTTTACTTGAGCAAACAGAGGTTTCTTTTAATTAGCTATTACCCTTTGCCATCTCTGTCCCACTCAGTAGGTCAGGTTGCATCTGAGACTACTTGACCCAATTTAGTTACCTTTCCCTTGCTCCCATCCCTCCCGAAGGCCTCAAACATACTACCTCTAGTTACTCGAGTGATCTCCTTGCCCACTTCCCATCTTTCAGTCTCTATATGGTGTCTCTCAAAGTGCCTAGAAACAATTGAAGTGTTAGGGAACATGCACTTTGTACACAGTAAAGACCCACAAATAGCAATTTGATACATGTAAAATCAATAAATATATTATTTGGTGATGTTTGTAGTGAGGTAAATGTAGGCTAGGACACCAAAGGAACTCCCCTGCTTTTCTCTGAATATTTCCATGGGATCTTATGTCTACCTAATTGTTTTTAATTTCATTTTCCTCTTCCCTGAATAATTAGGCCTAAAGGAAACATTAGCCAAATTCACAATGATTTTAAGGTATAAATGAAACATCTTGAAAGTGAGGGTGAAGTTGAATGAAATGGAACTTGCTTTTAAAGGCAAGGCTTTCAAAGCAATGGAAGACATTATGACTTCTCATGCCTGGTATGATTATAGAATTCACACAGGTGTTCGTCACGCAGGGTAAACGGCAGCTGTTTCACAGCTTGCCTTCAAACACATGTGGTCTGCATTCAAAGCACATTGTCCACATGGTCCTGTAAAATTCCTCATGATATACAATGCGTGTTCAAAAGTAGGATATTAACAATAATCTCATCAGTATGAGCTAATATGTGAACCAATATTTTTTTACACAGTATTATTTTTCCTTGTATAACTTACAGCTGTGTTTGTTGCCACATTGCCTATCTCTTATAATTGTGTTTTATCAGACAAGATATCCTAAATTGAAATATACCTGGATGTTTTTATCTTTATTTTTTAACCACACTTTCTGACATGAAGGCAATTTATGGAGCCAATTTATTTATCACCAAGGCAATTCCCAGAAATCCACTAGATAGTATACACATCTTCCTTTTTAAGGTTTATGTTTGTGTATTTTTAATCCAGTTTCTTGCAATACTAGGATGATCTAACTGGATCTCTATGAAGCGTATCCATTTCCTTGCATTACTGTCAGTCTTGGGAAACTATTTACTATGTAACAAATGCTCAAGTGCTGTTGAGAAGTAAGTATGCAACAGATCTGCCACATGGCGTTTGGAATACAACTTACTCCATCTAAATCATTTTTAATGTTAACAATGTGGAGGCAATTTTATGTGACTCTTCATCTTGGAATTTTTATGTGAAATTTGAATGAGAGCCTTCAACTTCTTTAAAAAAAAATGAACATTTTCTTCTGTCCAGAAAAGTCCTGATCTCCACAGATAAGGTGCTTTAGGGAATATTTAAACCCATTTCAGGAGAACTTGGTGTTTGTTCAGTGGACATAACAGGCACAGCTGCTTCCGACAATACTCCTAACTCTCAGATGTAAATAGCTCAGCAACCATAAGATCATATTTTAACTCCACCATTAAGAATAGGAGTTTATTTAGTTCAAATCAAACTATCATAATCTCATGGTTATTGCACAGGAACAGCAGTCCAGAGGACCTACAGTGGTAAGGTATAAAACTGCATTCAATAAATCTGACAATTTATAGGATAGTACCAGAAAATGACTATTAGTGCATTTGTCTTCTTATAAGAAAAACAATGGATAAACTAAGGTCCTTCAGGAATGAGAATTTATTATCTACTCTAGCCTATTCTTTGCTGTATTCCTATATTATGCAGTTGACTTTTAAACTAACCAGCAACGGACAGTAAATACTTCCTTAAAAGTACCAAACAGAGAATAAACATGACTATTTGGCATACTTGCTATGAGTTTTCTCAGAAATATTTTGCAGCATTGTTCCTCAACATCAATTTTATGTTAAAATCTCCTCATCTCAATTTTTAGCAATGCTTTAAATTGTTAACTTGTTACTACAATAGCTTATTGCTAATGCTGGTCATTCTTATCGAGTACAATTCTTTGGTTTCTTGACGCTAGCGTCCTACAAACTGGAGTCACCCTGTTGCTCAAGGAACTATGCAAGTTGGAGGAACGTATTAGACAACTGGGAATTTTCCAATGACAAAATGGGCTACTTTAGAAATGATGTCTGCTGATTTTCTGGTTGTGTAGATGGGTTGGATAAGAAGTTTAGAGTAGACTTAGGGGAATGTTTAATCCAGTTGTTTAGAATTTATAAAGCAGCTAATTGGTTTACCAAAGTGGATGTGTGTAGGAAAGAAAATGAATGGAATGATACCCTTAATCTGCTTGTTGACAGACCTTTGAAATGTTTGTTTTGCAAAGCTAAAAATGTCTAAAAAAAAAGAAAATACTGGAACTATTCTACAACCAAGTTGACTGGAACTGTTGTTGTAGTATGCTGTTTTGACTGTTTCCCTATTTTATTCTTGTGTTTTTTTTAAACTGGGGGTACACCCAGATTTCTACTTAATGGCTGGTGTTGCTGAGATGAGATCATTTAGTGTGAGTCTTGTTCATGATACTTTTTATCTTTTACAGAGGATAACATTGAGCTCAGATGGAATGCTGGCATAACTGTCTTCCTTGGATTGGAATAGAAATGCTAGGTTTGGAATGAGCATTCTCATAAGTTTCTTTCTGAGAATTCTATTTGCTTCCTTGAATATTTGTGGCTACATCAATAGTGCCATGACTTCTCGACTTCCATGATTTGATACAGCTCATGTGCATTGAGTGGATGTTGGAAAAGGCCAATGTGAATACTGCACTAAAACAGGCCATTGGTTTGATTATCTCTGTAATGAAAATAGATTCAGCACTCACAGCTGCTTGGTAGGCTGTTCACAAGTCTAAAAGTTTTGTGCCATCCAAAGAATGTTGAAAGCAACAAACCTTAAACCAAGGCAAAGTCAGCCTAATGACAAATCTATAAAAGAAATCCCAGTCTTCTGCTGTTTCTGGAATTCTACCATAATGGAAGAATTTGATATCATCAGCTTCTTCCTTCTCTGAAGCCAACCTGCACATTAGAGGGGGACTCCTCTAAAAATCTCCTGATAACCTTGTGGACTGTAGAAAGAAAGATAATAAAGTGATAATTCATGTGACCATTGGGTGTTTATTGTTGCTTTTGCAATAACTTTGGAATGGTACTTCTGGAAGAATCCCAGTGTCAAGGATGTTGGAACCAAGTTTAGCAATATTAGGAAGTTTTTGACAACTCACAAGTGGCCTACTTTTGTGTGCTGGCTCATCAAGAACTTGTCAAACTATGACAGATAGCCAAATGTTTCCTCCCACTCTGAAAAGCATGTAAGTATCACACTATACTTATTAAAATAGAACCCTGTGTTAAAAATTTGAAATGCTGGAATCAGGAAATGAGTTCATTCCACAGAGTTGAACTGCATAGCTTATGTAATTTTTTTTCTAAGTAATGTTACAAATGTTGTCTCCCAGTATTTGGCCCTTGGAACATCGATAACATGTGCAAAGATTATGATGGTAGCAGATCGCAATTGAATGCCAAAGGGTTTATATGTGCTGGAAAAGTGAACCATGCAATGACAAATGTCATTTTAATAAATGAAATGTGTCTAGGGTCAATACAACACACACACACAGATAATTTCCCTTAACAATATTGAAATATTTTGATTATGCTCAGGTTAATAATAATAGTTCATGCAGAGAAACTGTAACTAATGCTTCAATCAAAGGGCAAATTTTTGACATTATATAATTTGATAGCTAGAACACACCTATAGAACTTTGTATATAGTTTGATTGAGCAGTATTATCCCCTTGTGAAAAGTCCAGAGGAGACCTACAAGATTTGTTTTTACTCTTCTATGATAGTAGTGATGACATGTAAGTGGCAATTTATCAGGGGGAAGGGTTATTGAGGTGGTTGATAGGGAGGTTGGGGGAAAGAAATGGTCTGGCCATAATGATGTGAGACATGCTTAATGGTTCATGTTTCCTAACCTTCAATTTCATGTTGCTGTTGCACAGTCTCTCAATTATGGTTCAATCATAGAAGGTACAGCATAATACAGGCCCTTAGGCCCACAATGTTGTGTTGACCTTTAAACTTCGCCCAAGACTATATAACCCCTTCCTCCCACATATCCCTCTATTTCAAATTCCTCCGTATGCTTATCTAGCAATCTCTTGAATTTGACCAATGTAGCTGCCTCCACCACCGCCCCAGGCAGTGCATTCCATGACCCAACCACTTTCTGGGTAAAAAACCTCCCTCTGATATCTCCCCACCCATTACTTTAAAGCCATGCCCTCTTGTATTGAGCATTGGTTCCCTGGGAAAGAGGCGCTGGCTGTCTACTCTATCTATTCCTCTTACAATTTTGTATACCTCTATCATGTCTCCTCTCATCCTCCTTCTCTCCCAAGAGTAAAGACCTAGCTCTCTTAGTCTCTCCTCATAATTCATACTCTTTAAACCAGGCAGCATCCTGGTAAATGTCCTCTGCACCCTTTCCAACACTTCCACACCCTTCCTATAATGAGGCGACCAGAACTGGACACAATACTCTAAGAGTGGTCTAACCAGAGTTTTGTAGAGCTGCATCATTACCTTACGGCTCTTAAACTCGATCCCATGGCTTATGAATGCTAACGTGCCATAAGCTTTCTTAACTACCCTATCCACCTGTAAGGCAACTTTCAGGGATCTGTGGATATGGACCCCCAGGTCCCTCTGCTCCTCCACGCTACCCAGAATCCTGCCATTAACTTTGTACTCTGCCTTGGAGTTTGTCCTTCCAAAGTGTACCACCTCTCTCTTCTCCGGATTGAACTCCATCTGCCACTTCTCAGCCCAGCTCTGCATCCTATCAATGTCCCCATGCAATCTTCGACAGTCCTCCACACTATCCACAACACCACTAACCTTTGTGTCATCTGCAAATTTGCCTACCCACCCTTCTACCCCCTCATCCAAGTCATTAATAAAAATCACAAAAAGTAGAGGTCCCAGAACCGATCCTTGTAGGATACCGCTAATCACAGCCCTCCAATCTGAATGCACTCCCTCCACTACAACCCTTTGCGTTCTACAGGCAAGCCAATTCTGAATCCTCAATGTTGCTTCTCTGATGACCAGGCATAAACCCATTCCTTGCTTTTATTCCATGTTTATTCTCACTAATAATGAATCATTGACAAACCATAAAATAACCTATCAATAATGTTGATTTGATGATGTGTTTAATCTTGCAATGGAATAAGAGTACGTGGAAATGAGCGAAGAGCACATAGCTTTGGGACAAATGTTTTGCTTCAGATCTCACTATTTTATCTTATTCACAAATTATGGCTCAAGGTTTCTATACTTTATTATCTGGGAATCAACCCAATTTCATTGTTAGTAATTTATTTGTCAATATTCACCACACTAGATAGCATTCCATTCTCTAAGTTTAATATTGTAATTGTTAAGAAATGATTCATTGTTTCACAAAATTATCGGTCTTTGCTCTCTGTATCCGTTTCTCAATAGAACATTTTCAAGTGTCTAAATTTTCAATTTATTTTCATAATCTAGGAATTTGGATTAAATCTCACTATTTTCTTCCATGCAATTCTATTAACATATTGTAAAAGGAGGGCATCGGGTCAATGCTGGCTCTTTGATTGAGTGGACATTCTTAGTCCCATAATTTCACCTTTCATCCATCTCACAATGTCACATCACTACAACCCACTTCAAATGTTCAACTTAACTTTTTAAAATTATGTCTGGAATGAGTTTCATATAGATATCCAGATCCAGGCAACTTCCTGAAAAACTCTTCTCTCGCCTGTAGATCTTTTGCCAAGATTTTAAATCTATGAATTCTATTACAAGATGGAATAATTTAGTCTTGAAACTTTTCATCACTTGTAAACCTCTATTAGTTCCCTCTTTCAAGAAGAGTAATCCTATTTTTTTTAACCTTTTCTTATAACTCAAGCCCTTCTTACAGTAACCAATCAGAACATCCTCTATGTTCTTTCTGGAAGAGACGTTTCTAAAGTTCTAGCATGACCCTTAAGTTTTTTTTGCATTCATTGTTCTTTTCATAAAGCTGATTAGCACAAATAACAATGGATTCTAGTTCTTTGCTCCATTTTATAACTCACAAACTTAAACCATAAAATATTTATGCCCCTTTTATTTCCCCACATCACCATTTTTTTATGCATTGACTACAAGTATCCAGTTTTTTTTGTTTTGCTTATTGTGTTGATATTGATGTTACATGAATCTTACTTGGGCATGGAATGACATGTACCCAGCTCCCTATTTTTTTTTTGTTTATCTTTGTAACCACAGAATTTAATTAAGAAATTATTTTCAAAGTTTAATCTTTTATTACAGCTAGATCTTTTTTCCTGATTTTTCTATTTTAACAACGTACCCTTTATTTTATTACATATTTTTTACCTTGCATTTTCAGTGCCAAACACTACTTGATCTATCCCTTTATCCAGATCTGTATAAATTTTCTTTAAATTTGGTTCCAGCATGCTGAATGTTCTCATTTTTCTCAAAACTCATTATCATCTGGAGACTTTAACATTCTGCATCAATGCCACTTGTACATAAGGTGGTAAACCAAAACTGTGGACTGATCCCTGATATTTTGTTCATAATTCCAATTAAAACTGTAGAACAAAGAAGCTGCATTGATATTTCATGACCTCCAGGTGTCCCAGACTGCATCACCTAATTAAATATTTTTGAAGTGGAGTCAATGCTGTAATGTTCACATTTTTCTTTGTAGTAAGGTCACATAAATAACAATGGGATTAATGATCAGATTATTTATTTTAATTATGTTGAGGGATATTTATTTCTTCCTTGAATACTGAATAGCTAGAATCCTATCTGAAATGTGGTTCTTCTGACACTGTAGCAGTTTATTAGTATTGTACTGAAGTGCCACTCACTCAGGCAAATACTATCAAACAGTTGAATCAGAGAAGGTAAACAAATTCTGAATTTTAAATGTTATATTTCTAATAATTTTGCGATGTTTTATCCCTTTTCTTCCTTAGTTTTGTCTTTCTTTTTATTGAGAAATCTTGTCTAAAGTCTTCTGAAAGTTAAGATGCATAATATTTGAACCATTTTACCTCCTCTTCCCAAAATGGTATATTTTACAAAGCCCATTATTATTGTCCCTGTTCCCAGCTCAAAACTATTTGCATACAGAGGAGACAGCAACAGCACAAGCACTGATTCTTTCTGTGGTCAACTGGTGAGACTCTTTAAAGATTCAAGGCAACATTCATAATCGTTCACAATGTTTGCTCAAGTTAGACCAGGTTCAGGTCTATTTAAAAACAAACATTTCCTTCCCAATAAGTAGACTAACTGTCTGTGTAGCATAGTAACAAAAGCTCTTCTGAAACCCCTTCATGGTATTTTAGTTTGTAATAAGATCCACCATTTCTGTCAAGAAACCAGCAAATCTTTGAAGCAGTGGCTTTCCTTTCATAAATTTATCCTGGTTACATTTTGTTGTTTATCAGAATGATTTCCACAATAAATACTATAAAGACTTTAGACTCAATGGAGTCCTATAGTGTGGAAACAGGCCCTTCAGCCCACCCTGTTTATTCTGGCCATTAAGTGCCTGTCTATACTAATCCCATTTCTAGCACTCAGCATGCGGCCCTCTATGGCATATTGTTACAACTGCTCATTTAAGTACTACTTACTTGTTGTGAGAAGACCTGCGTCTAAAACGCACTCAGGCAGTGAGTTCCAGGTTCCAATCACTCTGAGTGGAAAAGGTCTTACTCAAATCCCTTCTAAATCTCCTTGCTTTTACTTTAAACCAATGCCATCTGGTCATAGACACTTCTGCTGTGGGGAAAAATGTATCACCCTCTGTGATATTTATGCCCCTCTTAATACTGTACATTTCAATCAGGTTAGTCCTCAGCCTTCTCTGCTCCATGGAAAACAAACCCAGCACATCTAGTCTGTCCTCGAAGCAGAAATGTCCTATTCCAGACAACATCCTGGTGAATCACCCCTGCACCCTCACCAGTACAATTATATCCTTCTTGTAGTGTGACAACCAGAAATGCACACTGCACTCTATTAATGGCCTAAACGATGTTTTATATAGTTGTACCATAACTTCCTTGCTCTTGGATTCTTTGCCCAGCTGATGAAGGAAAATATACAATATGCCTTCTCAGCCACTTTATCTATATATGCCACCTGTCTTCAGTGATCCTTGAATATGCACAGCAATTTCCCTCTATTCTTCAGTGTTTCCCAGGGTCATAACATTTATTGTGCATTCCCTGGTCTTAGTAGTCCTCCCAAAGTGTAACACTTCACATTAAGTTCTATCTACCACATTCTATCCATCTTACCAGCTAATCAATATCATTCTGTAGTCAAAGACTATCTTCCTAACTATCCACAACACCGTCAATCAGCATGTCATCTGTGAAGTTACTAGTCGTACCTCCCACATCAACATCCAGATCATTAATGTTTATAACAAACATCAAGGATATCAATATTGATCTCTGCGGTACACTACTGGTCACAGACTTCCTTTATAAAACAACCCTTGTCCATTACCTCTTGCTTCCTATTACCAAGCCAAATTTGAATCCAATTTCTCAAAAAACCCATGGATTCTTACCTTTTGGATCAGTATCCTATGTGGGAGCTTATCAAAATTGCTACTGAAGTCTATGCAGACTACATCAACCACACCACCCTCATTGCTACCTCCTCAAAGTTCCATCATTCTAGACAGACACAACATCCTCTTAATGAAGACCTGCTGATTATCCCTGATCAGTCTCTGCTGCTCCGACTACTAATTAGTCCTTCCCTCAGAACTTTTTCCAGTAGCTTCCCTAACATTTGTTAGACTCAGCAGCCTGGCATAGCTCTGCTGCCCTTCTAGAATAAAGTCACCACATTTGGTGACCTCCTGTAATTTGGGACCTCTCCTGTGACCAGAGAAGATTTAAAATTGTATGTCAGAACCCTAGTAACCTTCTCTCTCGTCTCCTATACCAGCCTAGGATATATCTTATCAGTCCCTGGAAATTTATCCACCTTTAGATCTGCTAAGATATCTAATACCTCTTCCTTTCTTATGGTAACTATTTCTAGAATGCCACCATCCCCTTCCCTGAATTCTTCAACTATGACGTCCTTCTCCATTGTAAATACGAATGAGAGTTTTTCATTTAGACCTCGCCATATGTCCCTACTTTGATCCCTAATGGGACTACTCTTGCTCTCATCAGCTCTTGCCCTTAATATACTTAAAAATGCTTTGAGATTTTACCGTAGAACCATAGAACAATACAGGCCCTTCGGCCCACCATGTTGTGCCAACCTTCAAACCACTCCTAACACTTTTCCTTAATCTTGCACACCAGTGCTATTGTGTGTCCCCACTTCACCATCCTAATTACTTTTCTAAATGTCCCCTGCACTTTCTATATTCCTGTGGGTTCTCATCTGTTTTCAATTCTCTAAATCTGCCGTAAGCTACTTTCTTTTTTAAATCTAACTCTCAATGTTCCTTAACATCCAGGGTACCTTAAATTTGTTGTTCTTACCCTTCAGCATTTAACTCCACTGTTCGATATTTGAATTCCGCCTCCCCCCCCCCCCCCCCCCCAGCGTTTGCATGTGGACTCAACTGCAACTAGTTGTTCTGAGTCCAATTTTGCTGGGACCTGTTTTGTCCTGATGCAGGATATTGATCCAAAACATCGGCAATTCCTTTCCCCTGCAGATGCTGCTCGACCCGCTGAGTTCCTCCAGCAGATTGTTTGTTGCTCCAGATTCCAGCATCTGCAGTCTTTTGTTTCTCCTTGTCTTATCATATTGATATCAGCCTTCCCCAATTCAGGACCCTAATTTCTGATCTATACTTGTCCGATAGAGTTGAAGTTCCATTCTGTCTTTGGCTCAATCTGATCGCCACTTCAGGTACAGACTGTGCATCTGTGGGAGATACATAAGACACAGCCCAGAAGTGTACCTTCCAGCTTCAGGTCACACTGTCCAAAAACACTATCATTCCAAGATAATACAATAACATAAGGTTCCCTTCACAGTCTACATCAGTGTATTGCATTTCCTTCTCTCATATCTGTGCACCTCTCATTCTTATTTCAATACACTAATTTTCTTTATGTATTGTTCCTGTCCTGGAAACATAATAACTCATTAAACAAAGTACCTTGGGTGGTAGAGGTTAAAAAGTGGCATAGTTGGATTTTAACTCTACTTCTCTGCTTAAAATGCTCTATGTTACTCATCTTCTCAGGTGTTTCCCAGATCCCACCATTCCCTATTGTATCAGCTGCTTAAACAGCATGGACAACCCTCCAGGGTTGGAATCCATGTATGCCATTTAGGATCCAATACTTTTCCAATTGTAATATAGGATACTCTGTTTAATGCACATTAAGGTGAGGGACAACTGAGCATAAACATTTTGATGAAAAGGAAAATATCTTTTAAATTTCTCTTATCAGACTCTTGACTCTTCTTTAGGCCTCTGTTTTTAGTGGATTGGTTCATTGTCTCACAGACCTCCTTGCAGTTGTCTGAAGAGATTCCATTTAAGCAACATTAAATTGCATTTGGGTACCAAAGGGTTAACAGTGACAAAAATTCATTGGCCATCTTCTCTCTTACTCGGTACAGTGGTCTTTAGTTTTCTCTTGGGCCATTCAGGCCAACCCTTGACAGATGTTCCAACCCAAGTGCTTCAGTACCTACTAAGGCTTTCCAATATTTACGATCAAGTGAGTGTTTAGGTGAGGTACTCTCAACTGTACTTCAAAATTAAGCTCTACAATTTGGGTCTAGTAGCATGGACTAGAAGTAATGAGCATCTCTGGGATTGCCTATGAATTTGTTTACAATCATATGGTCTATTCATCAAGCAATTTGCTTCCAATGCATTTAAATACAGGCCCTTCGGCCCACCACGTTGTGCCGATCTTCAAACCACTCCTAAGACTATCTAACTCCTTTTCCTTAATCTTGCATGCCAATGCTATTGTGTGTAAAGAAAACACTATAATCAATAATAATAATGCAGAAAACTGCTACAAACACAGCATGACTAATTATCCTATGTGTCAATATCCACACTTCAGAAAGGGCAGAAATTTGAACGTGACCCTTTAAGGAGCAGCCAGAGTTCATGTCACAGAGCACCACATGATGGACTGACTGCTTCCAGGAAGAATGGTGTGCTCTGTGCCAGCTAGGTCATACCATCTTCAGTTTGCGCCTCCCAGGGTGAAAGATGTACAGACAGCTGGTATCTTTTTCCCTGGGTTGAAATGTCTAATACTAGAGGGCATGCACTTAAGATGAGAGGGGGAAAGTTCAAAGGAAATGTGTGGTTGCCTGGAATGTGCTGCCAGGGGTGGTAATCGAGGCAGATATGATAAAGGCGTTTAAGAGGCTCTTAGATAGGCACATGAATATGCAGAGAATGGAGGGATATGGACCATGAGCATGCGTCAGGGATTTGTTTAATTAGGTGTCATTAATTTAATTAGTTTGGCACAACATTATGGGCCGAAGGGTCTGTTCCTGTGCTGTACTGTTCTATGTTCTATGTTACATGCACAGACAAAAGGTACATCTCACAGGCTGCGTGTGACATTTGGTGGGGGGAGGGGTGGGCAGGTGGGCATGGGGGGGTGGGGAGTGGGGGAGGTGTTTGGAGCTGACAGTGTTAAGGAATAAAATGCTAAACTCTCCAGTGTTTTCATTACCATATACTTTGGAGTATCATGAAAATATGAAAGACATTGTATACATAGAAGTCTCCTTCCTTTCTCTCTCGAAGGAAAAGTACCCTTGTATTGTTTCATATAAACGTACTGTGTGTCTTCTCTTAATCGCCCTGTCAATTACCATCCTATCTGAAATCTTTGTTTCTTTCAGTCATCTCCTTACCACTCTGGAAATTCAGTTTTCATGCTGTTTTCCTCCATGAGCAAAAAAAAACAATGAATTGATTTAGTACATTCACTATTCCTTGACTTTGTTTTCTCTAGAATCTTTCATTGGCACCACTGAGAATATTTTGTCCACTGAGAATATATTTATTGAAATACTTGACATTTCCTGTAATATTCAGTGCTATTCCAATTCTATTTTCTATTTAGCTCTCCAGACTAGGTTGATAAACACATTGGCATAGAGTTCCTGCATCAGGCACAATTGACGATTTCGACACAAAGTACATCCAGAATTACATCCAGTCTGAGAAATGCTTTTTTTTATCTCCAACTGTCTACTCAGACACACTTGCACAGTGGTGAATATGTAAACTGTCATGGACCAGAACAACTGGATCAGTTTTAAAATGGAATTATTAAAATAAATATTGTTGATATTTGGTAAAATTGAATTAATACATCACAAAAAATAATGGGAGATAAACTGGATAGCTATGGAAATAGTGCATTCGGACCATAGTGTCAATTAACCTGATTCATGACGCGAACAACCTTCATGCTCCATCTTAATATTATTATAATAGCATCCAGCAAACATTAAGGTTGTTTCTTCAGAATCCCATAGAATCTAATTTTGTGGATAGTTGGAAGCATTTGAAGTCAGCTAGTGCCCTGCTTGGATCTCTGAAAGGGAAGACTACAAATATTGGTAAAGGTATTCTACAAGTTAGGGAAGATTGATTGAAGCCATAATAGAGTATAAATGAAGCTCCCCAATTTTTGAATATGGCTCTGGATACTGAGGAGAGAATGAGAGAGATCCTCTATTTGTGGGGATCCAGAAAGACCTCCAGGTCCCTGTGGCACTGGGACCAGGTTCCACTTGATTTCAGGTGTGAAGCACGACAGGCACAGTTGCAATGCCATAAGAATTTTAATGACCTCACTAGCCTAGGGAAGGTCAATGAAGAATGCATCAAATCTGTTTCCCAACAACTGCATCTGTAACTTCCCCGACTGATCCATGGTATACATTTCCACCATTTATTTGATGATCTCTATCAATCAGAATTCTTGTCAGCTCTGTGCCTACATAACTCAGTTTTTGGACTGTATCACATTGCCATGAATGGTAGCAGTCTAGACCAGCTTAGTCTTAAGCAGTTATGATGAAGAGGCACTAGTAGGAGCTTAAATGCTGCCATCCCAAGGCAAGACAGCAGATCTGTGCTCTGTGAAACTGCTGTTATTTCCCCATGGGAGGGAACATCAGCATTCCTAGCAATCTGCTGCAAGGCAGATTTCTGGAGTGCTGTAACACCTTTTGAAGTTCTTTGGAACACTGGTATGCCACAATGGCAGCAATCCAAGCAGCAAGCTGAGCTTGCGTGATCGAAGTCTGATTCACAGAAATATGTGCAGTGCATATGTCAGTGGCTTTTTAACGAAACCACATCATTAACATCTAACTTCTGTGAGACCTGTCCATTTGGCGGCAATGGATATGATGACAACCAGTTTGAACACAGCCTTATCTTATGCTATATTGTATTTGTAGAGACACAGAAGAAGGACATTCAGTCCTTCAGGTACATGCCAGTTTCCAGGGAAGCTATCCCATATGTCCCATTTCCCCTCTTATTTCCCTGTACCCCTACAACGTATTCTCTTTCACACATGCCCATCAGTTCCATTTGATTCTTTTTACCATTAACATACACTAAGGGATAATTTAGAGTAGCCAATTAACCACCAGCATTCCATTGGGATGTGGAAGGAAACCAGAGCACCCAGAGGAAGCTCACACAGTCACAGAGAGAATGAGTAAACTGCATAGAGAACATCTGACATCAGGATCAAAGCTGGGTCCTTGGAGTATTGAGGCAACAGCACTACCTCCTCTGCCACTGTGTTGCCCTGATCTCCAATATCTGGAGGATCACTCCAACATGCAAATTAAACTGTTGGAGTTGGCACACAGAGAGAAGGAAATGTTAGAATAGATAGGTTGGTATGTGCTGCTTCACTATAACCTTCCTAATATACCCATTGGTTTTCACCCCTCTTCTAAAGGAAATAGGCTTTTCCTATTTATCTAATCCTTCATAACTTTATGCATCTCAATTAAATCTGCTCTCGATCTCCTCTGTTCCCAAAGAAACAGCCCCAGCCTATCCAATCTTTCATCAAAGCAAGCATTTTCCATCCCTGGCAACATCAATCTACTCTGCAGCTTATCCAGTGGAATGATATCTCTTCTGTAATGCGTGATGAGAACTGTACACAGAGCTTGAGCTGCTATATTGCTAGTATTGTCTGCATTTCTGGTATAACCTCCTGCTGTCATGTTCTAAGCCGCAGAAAATAAAATGAAAAAAAAACGATATTCAAGGTCACAGCAAATGAAGGTCATCCTATATGCCTTTTTAACTGTAATCACATTTATTAACCCACCACAGGCACTTGCCCATCCTGTGCAAATGTTATCCAGCAGCTGAATGCATGCCATTATTATAATGAATGCAAGTGTTCTTTCCTTCACTGTAGGAAAAGAAAGCACAGAACATCAAGGAAAGGTGGGAAACAAGATGTGGTTCTAAGCAGATTTTGAAATTCATGGCCTCAGAGGAAGAAGTTCTGGAGATCAATTGAATCGTGGCATGCTGGCTGTCAAAATTTGGGAACTGGAGGGTGCCAGTTGCTTGGTGATGTTGCTAAATGATAGCACAGTGGAACTGCAGATAGAGCAGCTATCTTGCAGCTCCAGTGGCCAGGTTTAATTTTGACTTCTCGTACTGTTTGTGTGGAGTTTGTACATTCTCCCTGTGAATTCATGGATTTCTCACAGGGCTCCAGTTTCCTAAAGGCAGGCTGGTTGGTGGGTTAACTGGTTCCTGTAAATTACCCCTGGTGTAGGTGGCTGGTGTGAGAATGAGGAGAGAGGGATAATGGGTGAGTGAGAGAGAATAGGTTACAGAGGAATAGTACTGTTACTGTTTTTACCTGTACTACATCAATGCACTTTGTACTAACTCAATGTAACTGCACTGTGTAATGAATTGACCTGTATGACCGGTTTGTAAGACAAGCTTTTCATTGTACCTCAGTACAAGTGACAATAATAAACCAATACCAATACCAATATGTAGGGAAATGGAAATGATGGATTGTACTGAAAGCTGATATAGAAGAGTCCATTTGGCCCAACGAGTCTATGTCAGCGACCCGGGTTCAATTCCGGCCGCTGTCTGTAAGGAGTTGGTACATTCTCCCCGTGTCTGAGTGGGGTTTCCTCCGGGTGCTCTGGTTTCCTCCCACATTCTAAAGACGTACGGGTTAGGAAGTTGTGGGCATGCTATGTTGGTGCCGGAAGCGTGACGACACTTGCGAGCTTCCCCCAAACACTCTACGCAAAAGATACATTTCACTGTATGTTTCGATGTACGTGTGACTAATAAAGATATCTTATATTATCTTATCTTACCTTATCTTATGTTGATGATGTCAACAGCAAGTGAATAAAATATTCATGTGTATAAAAGATAACCTGAAGCATTCTTGTTAAGTCAGTGCTGTTTCATATCTTTAATCAACAGTGGGGCTTTCAAATTTCCATCAATAGGTGGCTGAGATCACCCAAGATGACAATGCTTACTCCTCTTGAGGCTATACCATCACAAGACCTATGCACCACATGCAACTTATCAGTAAGCCATATTTCAGCAGCAGGAAAAGCTTGCAACATTGTTACTCTGTGTTATTCCTTTGTTGTGCTAAACTTCTATCATTGCATTTGGAAAACGATGTTACTTTCCTATTGTTGTGGCATCACAAAGAGCAAAAGAAATTAGGATCAACCATACGATTGGTCAGAAAGAATTTACAAGCATTTTATAAAACATTCTGCATTACATAGAACATAGAACACTACAACACAGTACAGGCCCTTCGGCCCACAATGTTGTGCTGACATTACTGTATATCCTGCTCTAACCTCTATCTAACCTTTCCCTCCCACATAGCTCCCCATTTCTCTATCATTCATGTGTCTATCTAAGAGTCTCCTAAATGTCCCTAATGTATCTGCCCCCACAACATCTGCAGGTAGTGCGTTCCATGCACCCACCACTCTCTGTGTAAAAAAAAACTTACCCCTGACATCTCCCTTATACCTTCCTCCAGTCACCTTAAAATTATGTCCCCTCGTGTTACATATCAGAACATGTCTTTGTTGTTATAAAATAATGTATTCATCACTCACAACACCATGGAAGAAAAATACATTGCACGTGGATATCATTTGAACTTCTCCAGTTTTGTTGAAAAACATTTCGTGTGTCCTTACTTGCTCTGCAATTATGTAACTTTTCCAACAATTCTTGTTTCAATTTCTTCAATGTTTTCTTCAATTACCAACACCTACTTCCCCCCTCCACCGTCATTCACACTTGTGTGTTTTCCTTGGAAGGACTTTTCCCATGCTCTTTACCATGTAGCTGTGTACAACTTTACATTCTTTCATCAGGCATCAGTTCACGTGTGTTAAGTTTGCTTGTGCCACTCATTATTCCCCAATTAAAGGGAAGAGCAGGTGGCCACAGGTCTTCACCAAGTTCACTTTCAACTTGCTCGGTAGGATGTGAAGAAGAAGCAACATCATTCATCCTCTAAATTTCTTTTGCATCTGAGGTCAGCATCTATGGTGAATGACAGTACACAGGATGGTAATTTGCGTGGTGAGCAATTCAACAGTGGCTATTGAGAGATACTGTATACTTGGGAATTTCACAATTCTGTTCTATTAGTAGTTAAAATACCAGAACTGTGTGTTAGTGGTTAAAGTGATGGGAACATCTTTTAACAGGTGGAGATTTCTTGCCTATCCACCTGAGGATCATGATCTCCAGCAATACTCGAGCAGTGAATCCTGCCTCTATGTTTTTCTTTCAGTTTCATTTGCAAAGCGTGTCGAAATGCAATCTTCACAGAATTTATAACAACAGAGACTGTGTTCCACAAACACAGTGGATTAACTTAACTAGTACTAGACTATTAGAGAAAATGACCAAAAATTGTTTATGTGTGGTGCATATTGTAAAAATAGGAAAGAAAAATACAAGACCATAAAAAGAATTCAGAGATCATATAGGATAGAGATGTGAAAGGAGCAATGGAGCAGAATCTCTGCAGCATATCCCACTCACTCCCTTTCATTGACACTTCTCCTAGTTTATCTCTTTTGGGATAAGCTAGCAGATGTATACCAGAAAGAGCCATTTTCAATCGCTTCTGTAGCTTCTTCTAACCTTTTGATGAAGCTGTGATAGGAGATCGAATGTCTGTTGAAATTTCAGGTGAATGTGAGTGATAAAGAATAACAGTTGAACTTATTCTGAACCAAGCAGTTCACCTGCAAACATCTACAATTACTCTTGTTATGTTGCCAAAAATTACAACTACATAGAGTGATCCTATAAAAATAAACAATGAGTTGAATGGCTATTACACTAGTGAGGAATGAATGTAGTTCAGGTATCAAATGTACTCCCTCCCTGGATCCCTTTTGTTCAATGTAATTTTCAATAGCCTGCAATTGTCTAAACATTTCACTAAATATTATTGCACTTTCTCATAAACACACGGGCTTATCCAACTAGATTGTAACTCTTGTCTAGGAGTAGATCGTGACCTCACAAACTCAGAGGAAAATCTGCTTCAATTGAGCCAAGTTTAATAGTTGGGCAGAAAAGGTGAAAGGAATCAGAAAAAGTATCAAACAATAAACAAGGAATGGATGGTAGAATGCTGGAGATATATTGTTGGACTAATAATCTGGACTAAAGATCCAGAGATGCAAGTCCATATTGTACCAAGGTGGCTGGGAAGGTTAAATTTGGTTAAATAAACGTGGAATTTCAGTTTCAGTAATGTTAAAATGACTGTATTGTTGTAAAAATCCTCTTTTGAGATCTAAATCATCCATCCAAAGGCTCTGTACTGTGCTGTACTGTTCTATGTTCTATACACCCACAGGAATGTGGTGTACTTACCTTGCCTGTGATGGGCACATCCATTAATGAATGAATCAAGGTAGGATATGTGGGAAAGGAAAAGATAATTATTTACCAAAATTAGTTTTACAGTGAACTATAATAGACATTCATAGATGTGACTAAGCAGCATAATGGGCGGCACGGTAGCGTAGCGGTTTGTGCGACGCTATTACACCGCCAGCAATCGGGGTTCGATTCCGTTCGCTGTCTGTTCTCCCGTGTCTGCGTGGGTTTCCTCTGGGTGCTCCGGTTTCCTCCCACATTCCAAAGATGTACGGATAGTTTAATTTGGGTTTAAAATGGGCGGCGTGGACTCGTTGGGCCAGAAGGGCCTGTTACCATACTGTAAATAAAATTTTTAAAAATTTAAATTTAAAAAAAAATCTAGGTTATAGGGGAGCATATAAGGAGTTTTGGACTGCCTCAGTATCAGTGGTGAAGTACAATGTTCATGTGTCGTTGAAGAATGCACAGTTGATGGATATTGATGTTTTGCCCTAATATTAGGATGTAAGCACTGAGAAGTATAATATAAATTAATGGAGGATGGCAGCGATAAAGTGCAGAGTACAGGAAATATCTAAGATGGAAACAACAGTAAACACACGATATACTCAGCAGGTCAAGCAGTATTTGTGGACAGAGAATCAAAGTTAATGTTTCAAGTTGATGACCTTTCATGGGGAAAAAATAACTATGTTGCAGAAGACCAAGATTGTGGCCTTTACAGTTTGTGTTATATCTTTTGTTTGCTGAGTGTTTGAAAACCACACTCCAACAACAAAGGGAACTCAATCCTGTAAATCAAAGCTCAGTTTTCATAAAACCCACTCAGAGGCTCTGAAATCAAACACTTCACTCAATATTTTAGCATTAATTACCTTTCCTATAAACCATGAACATAAATGTTAATCTCTTCAGACTCTTGCAGACCATTTGGTAAACATGCTTTCTATTACTGACTGTTCTGTTGTGCCCTTGGTGAATGATCATTAGATGGTTTGTTTCATCTATTGGCATGTAATGAAATTGAAATATACGGAGATGTTGTACTGTAAAGTATTGTGGGAAATCTACCTTCCTTTTAGACTTTCATGCACATTTTATGCTGGCACTAGCAACAGCTTCATTCATCTTGTATGAAGATTTAAAAGTGAGGAATGTATCTTTTTTAGACAAAATGAAAATTGTTTTGATTTGATAACATCAATTCCTATTGATGGAAGCTATTTATAGTCAGTGTTCCCACTTCCAGCTGTTTTTCTTTCTGTAATTTCCATATATCCATCAAGTCTTGTCCAGTACCCAATACAGGTAACATCCAGGGGGAAGGAGGGAGGAAGAAGAGAAAGGAACAATAAAATAGCCACTGTACAAATATAATTTCTCACTATTTAATGATGGAATTTATGCCAGTTTTATCAATAGATGTCCATTAACAATGGAATAATAATCTTAGGAAGTGGATAGGGTTGGAGGAAATTCCCAATATGCATTCTATTGTGTGGGATTCTTCGCACCAAACATTCATTTGTATAATTAATCTCAATTCATGGAAAGAAGCAGGCTAAGACACGACTGTCTGAAGGAGCAGTCGACAAAGCTAATTTGGAAGGCTCTGTGCTGAAAGGCTCCACACTTGATCCATATTACAGCAGAATTTTGGTGCTAATAATCTGAATTTCCTGACCGACCATATCAAATATTGCCCATACAAATCTGCTTTGTTTCAAGAAATAATACAATATAATAATGTTTCCAGCATGATGTTATGCCATGTCACTGAAACCATGTTGAACTTCCATCTTTTATGGTAGGAGATGTTACAATGTGTGACCAGCTGTGACTAGTTATAGCTTTTTCCTAACAAAGACTGATAGGATGTAATCTGCATCAGTCAGGAATTCCACTTCTGAATACATGCAACAGTTTAAGAATGTAGCATGCAAAGACCTCCACTGGTGCAAATTAGTTGAACTGGATAATAGGAAGAATCCCTTTTCTCCATGGATTACAGATACACCCAGGTGCCTTAAAATTGAAGGAAGTAGTTAATAATTCTGTAAAGTGCTTCTGTCAGGAATTCTTACATCAAAAGTGACAACATGAGAAGACAATCTGGAAATGAATAGATCCTTTGTAATATTTGAATACAGGTTAAGAACAGAAGCCCAAAGGACTGCAACTGAAGGGAAAATGGAGTACAAACAAGATTGGGGCCATATTTGTCGAGGCATATGAAAATTGTGAAGGGATTCAAATCTGTCTTCATTCTTTTCACTTCCTTCAGCAAAAAAATAATAAATCAATGCTATTAACAGACTTCTATTTAGTAAGAGAAAAGACTTTGATTAAAATAATAACATACTAATGTACCAGATTTCAAGTATTAAAGTGTCACAAGCTCACCACACTTTTAAAGAATAACTTCATCCAAAATATATGTTCCAGGTCTAGGGTTAAGAACTAAGAACTTTAACAAACTGTTTTGACTCTGCTTTTATATTTATAATGTCACTTCAGCTGCTTGATTTGTTCTGTTTTGTAGCAGGTAGGATGCAGAATATTTACTGAAATTAAGTATGAATTTAGCTCCCATGATCCCTTATTGAATCAGTTCATGGCATATCTACAAATCTGAAAAGAAATCTTTGTAATCCCTATCACAGCAATATTTTATGAAATTAGTCAAGGTTTCTTCTCTTAAAAGAGAAAGAGAAAAATAGACTAGTAGTGAGGGTAAAACAACAGCAGCATATCCAGGCAATGGGAGATGCCAAAGAGTCATAGAGTTGTACAGCACAGAAATAAGCCCTTTGGCACATCAAATCCATGCCAAACCTTTTGCCCATTTACACTAATCCCATTTGCCTGCATTAGGATTGTATCTTTCTATGCCTATCCCATTTAGATGTTTGTCTAAATGCCTCTTAAATATAGTAATTGTGTTTGATTCCACTACCTCCTCTGGCAGCATGTTCTAGATATCAACCACTCTCTGTGTAAAATCTACCCTTCTGATCCCCTTTGAAACTCCTACCTCTCACCTTAAAATGGTGCTCTCTTTTTGATACCATTATTGTTGATTAGCCAGTTCTGAACCATTCTGCAACCACCGCAGAAACTGTACATATTTCAGATGATGGGAAGGTTGGGCTTGGTTGTGATCACCTTATGATGGAGTAGTCTACAAGAATTAATAGTTAACACATAACTGTACAAGACATTATCCCATGGAATCTTACAGCAGTAAGGAGTTAGTGCTTAAAGTGGTGTAGAGAACTGTGGATGAACAAATTCATCTAATATACTAGTAGCAGTTTTTGATTTTGCTTTGGCTTCAAAAAACAAACCCGAGTTTTAATGTTGTTCTGACAACATGGTCAGAAACTATTGTGCATGATGTCCAAATTTTAATACAATGTTGGGCAAAACTTCCTCACTGACGGCATGAAGTTAGCTTATAGGCCAATTGGAACATATAAAAGAGTGGTAATTAGAGCCTTGATGATAACAGTACCATATCTATTGTAGATTCAATGGTCACTGCAGGGACTCAAACATAAAAGTCCAGGCTGAAACATCAGAGCATTAGTGAGGGAGTTTTTCAGTGTTGGAAATGTTGTTTCAGATGAGAGAGTGGATATAAAAGATATCATGCCATTATTTTGATAAAGGATAAGAGAATACTCCTCCCCAGAATATACTATCTGCTTTTAACACATTGTACAAATTGACAGTTTCATTTCTAAGATGACAACAGTGAGTACTTTTCGTAGGATATTCAATGGCTGTAAAGCACATTGGATGAAAACACGATGATGCTGGAGGAATTCAGCAGGCCAGGCAGCATCTGTGGAAAAAAGCAGGCTGTCAATGTTTCAGGTCAGGACCCTTCTTCAGGACTGAAGATAGAAAAAGGGGAAGCCCAATATATAGGAGGGAAAAGCGGAGTAGTGATAGGTGGACAAAAGAGGGGAGGTGGGTAGGTACAAGGTGGTGATAGGTAGATGCAGGTAAGAGATAGTGATAGGCAGGTGCGGGGGAGGAGGGGAGAGCAGATCCACTGGGGGATGGATTAAAGGTAAGGACAGAAAGGAAAAAGAAGGTAGAAAAAAGGATACTAGGAAAGGGAAGAAGAAAAGAACCATGTGGGGGGTGAGGGATTACCTAAAGTGGGAGATTTCAATTTTCGTGCCATTAGGCTCCCAATTGAACGTGATGGCATCCTCCATGATCTAGTAGTTATGAGATTTTGTATTCAACACATGAATGAAGACCAGCAGTGTAGGCAATGGATTATTTCCAAGGCCCACGAATCCTTAATCCAATGTGAATCTCATTGATAAGCAAACAAAAACAGGGATGCTAAAAACATGAAAAAAAAGAGAAAATGATTGAAATATAGAGTAGATCCTGATTGACTAATAAAGAAATGATAGACTTATGATTTGCTTCCCAATCTTTCATTTGAGTCTACTTATTAACATTTATTGAACATAACTTGTTCCAAAGGGGAATAAAAGTGATTGATAAAATATTTCTGTCTTTGCCAATGTTAAACAATTTACTTGATGTTACCAGTGGCAACAATGCAGCATTGATTTCTGCATTTCCTGCATTCAAATTAACCTAGTCACTTCAATTAGCACACAGAGACCAAAACATTAATTAAATCATTTATTGGAAACAGACGCAACAGATCAGTGATAAACTGACACTCTCAGGAAGACAAAATATACAAATCTTTTCACATTTGAAGTAGGATTATATTAATAGAATGGCTACACATATACCATACTAAATATGAATCTACTCTGACTGAATCAATTATAAGAAATAATTAATACAGACTGTAAAGCAGTACCTGATGAACGTTAGATGAACTAAGCCTTCATGCACACAAATAAAATACAGAAAACGCTGGAAACATGCAGCAAGTCAGGCAGCATCTATGGAAAGTGAAACCATTAATATTTCAAGTCTGGGCTCCTTCTGATGAAGGATTCCAGACCTGAAACTTTAACTGTTTGGCTTTCCACAGATGCTAACTAACCTGTTGATTGTTTCCAGCATATTCTGTTTTTATGACAGATTTCAAGCATCTGCAGTTTTTCGCTTTTCATACTACATTTGAGTTTGTTTGCAGATCTTTCATTTTTGGAGGAAGAAAGCTTAGTCCACTTCATTTTGGAATTCCTTTATGCTTTCATACCCATTTATTTGTCTTGGTTTAGCATTAGTGCTAATCAGAGTTCATTGTTTTGCAATAAAACTGTTGCAAGTTATTTAGATTGTTCCAATATTTCACATTTAAACCTATCCATCAGTTGATAACTTTTCAAAATTGATAACGTTTCTCAACACATTAATGGTAGCAGTACTCAGTCAAATTAAATTGACAGTTTATAAATTTGGGATTATAAACTAGATATAAAAACTGTGAATACTGAAAAGATTCACAGATCAGACAGAAACTGCAAAGAGGGAAACCATTAACATTTTAAGTCAATAGACTTTCATCAGAACTGGAAATCCAACATGTTTAAGTTCAGAGAAGAGTGGGGTATGGATAAAGCAGAGAATGTTTGTGATTGGGGTGGGGACTAGAAGAGATGAGATGACAAGTGATAATGGTGCTAGCTGAAAAAGGGTAAATGATTGTCTGGAGGAAATGTAAATTGGAGAAGATGAGTGAAAACTGGCAGAGAGACAAAAAAGAAGGAAAAGCCTATCTGGAACTGAAATTTGAACTAGAGGGAAAAATCAGATGTTATAAATGTGGCCAGCTCTGATGCAAACTGGAAAGGCTGGTTATCTGAAATTGTTGAGTTCAGCAATAAGGACTGAAATGTGCTAGGTCAGAAGATGAAAGGCTGCTCTTTGAACTTGCATTGAGCTTCATTAAAACAATGCAAAAGATTAAGGATATGTTAGAGTGGGAGCAAGATGGAGAAATGAAGTGACAGGCAAAACTGGAAGCTTATTTCACCCTTGCAGACCAAATTAAGGTGTTCTGCAAAACAATCAGAGGATATGAAGTTAACTTCTCCAAATTAGAGGAGACTACTGGAATTGGTCCACTATTAACTGGGTGTTTTGTGTCTCCAAGTATCTTGTGAGAGAACAATTGCTATGACAATAAAACCACACTCTAACACACACCTGTTATTGGTTCTGACTGCCTAATGACACTGACAGTTCAGCTCTGTCTTGAAAGTGATGTGTCCCTAAATACCAGGTATTATTTGCACACACTGATTTTGTAACATAATGCTGTGTTGCCTTTTTAGTACTTCCTGCATTGCAGGATCTCCTCTTGTTCCCTGTTAAGGACTGGCAATTTTGATCATCTTCTGTGCTTCTGTCAAATATCTTACTATTTCACAATAGCCTGGGTACTGTTAAGCTGTGCTTAATTTATTTGACAAATGAGTATCATTTCCCCTCTTATTTCTAGGTTAGCTTTACTTTCTATTTGCTATCTCCACTGGAATATCTGATTTGAAAAAAATGATTTTACAAGATGCCAGTGATTTCTTTTAATTAAACAACAGAACACATTTTAATGTTTGCCTATTTATTCTATTAGCAAGTATTTATATTCCACCTAAAACCAGTTTCTACTGCTTTGCATTTTACACATCGTAGCCATAAATCCTTTGAAAATAGCAGACTTATTGAAATACGTGATACTCATTGAAAAAAGTTGTGACCCCAAATTAGTTTTGAAAGTCAGCCACAAGATTCCTATTACATTTAAAGGCCATTCTTTTCAAATTGACATATTTTGTATTAACTTTTTCATAATGCTAAATGTCACCAGATGCATTATGTAGTTATGCAATATAAATGTGTGGCACTATAATGTGTAAATCAGTAATGAGGGCATTAACTGTTGGTTTTTCATTTCTGGCTATTACAAGGACTATTTGAAGAAATTATGGGAAAGAAAACAAAGGAATCCTCTGCTAAAGGTTAAATCCCATTTTATTGTGTTTATTAGACTTAAAAGATAAATCAGGAAATGCTGGTTTAACTTTGTGAAAGTGTTGGATTAGTTTTGAGAACCCAACATGAAAGCAACCTTAATCCATGAAATCTCTAAAGGGGGAAAGGTCATTATGTAACACCAGATTGTGTGAACACAGGCCAACATGGTTTTCTGTCCTTCAGTTTCTCAACTAATCCACTGAGAAAATCAGCTGAGGTCTTGATGTTCAGTAGGCAAACTTGTTTAACCATGCAGAAGTAAGGGAGGTTAAAACATCAGAATAGATTTGTTTTTGCCTGTTGGCAGTATTTATTAAGTACAGATATCAAATATCATTCTTTGTGATAATTCAAAGAAATATGTTTATTTGAAAAATGATTGTCATATTTTAAATACAACCCTTCAGAATAAAATGTTATTTTTAAAGGAAATCATAATATTCATCCATCATTAGAATACATGTAAGTAGTTTCTTATTTAACAATATAGAAATATAAAAGGAAGCTCTGGAATTCTTAATTAATAAAATTAAACTGTGGCTTTTCCCTCTCCACCCCCAGCTGGTAGATGCCAGGCAGGTGCAATTCAAATGAAACCGAGAAAATACCCAATTAATTAACACCCCAAGTGGAACCTTAAATTGCAGGTAACTAGGGCATCTGCCCTATTATGCAGATCAGGCTTCAATGATACCATTGAGATTGGATCTGCTATAGCAACCCAAAGCCTGAGCAAGGGAAAATCAAGCCCTGGTTAAGTTTTGGCATGTGTTCCTCTATGCCCTAAGGAAGGCTTAGTTGCCATAGGGTCTTCTCTCTCCTGATTGCAAACATCTCTGAAGTAATCCAAACTACCTCAGCACTTGCCTATCTCCTCAGGTCCCACAGATCTCCAGTGGTGGCTTCCTGCCAAACAGGTTCCTGCTGGCACTTACTGATCATGCAGTTCCATATGTGTTCAGGCTGGGTGTCAGAACCCAAATATAGAGACGACACACATGAGTTAAAATCTCTTTAATCCAGAATGCATGATCTTTTGGCACACTCACCCATCCTTAGTCAAAACTGATGGATTAGCTTTTAATGATTAGTGATTGACTGGAATTTCTGATAATGGTTTAAAATAAGAAACAAAAAATATAGTTTGTGAAACAGGGATGTAATAAAAAAAATAACAGCTTTTATTTCCTAAATATTGAGTTCAAAACAATTTAAGTCCATCTTGAACACATTTAGCAGTATCTGACTGAATGAATTACCAGGTGCCACATTGTTTTTTGTGTAACGTTTATATACAGAACATGATAAACTTCTCCAAATAACATCCAAATGTTCTGAGTAAAAAAAAAAGAATTTGGACTTATGAAGCATCCTTAACAATCTTTAAGACACTAAAGGTTCTTTTCAGTTGCTACACTGACCCTGGAGCTTGTTTCTTCATCCTCAGTCACCCATATCATTCACCTTGGGTTACTATTTAATGGGACAGGCTGTTTACAAACTTATAAGCAAAATACCCGGACTTTAACAATATTCTTGCAAAGCAATTCAAATTGTGTAACCTTGTCTGAATATGTGCTATACACAGCCATGGCTCCTCTAATTCAAATTCTTTGAACATTTGGACCAAATACTCATCACAGATCTAACAATTAAGTCCACTGTTTCTCCCCACCTAGGAAGGAATGTATTTTACTCGTCAAGTCCAAACTGGGCAAGGATAATGTTCCCTCCTCATAGAAGATTTAAATCTCCACACTGCATGTGCAGCTAAGTTTGGACTACTTTATATACCCTGGATTATGCCATCTCATTAGAAGACAAGGAAAATGCAAGTCATTCTGGCATTTAACGGATGTGGATCCTGCTCATGGGAGGAACTTGCAGTTATTAATCATCAAGTCTCTCATGAAAATTACTACATATCATGGAAATAAATTAAAGTTTGCAAATGGTAAAACCATTTATTTCACATTCATTCACTGTTATTTCCATTTACTTTTTGAGACTATATTCAGTTGTTTCTTAATCTGATCAGAGAAACCTATATTTGGGTTCTGAGATTTGTCTTTTAAAAACTGACAATGGATGTTGTATCTCTGGAATCAATTATGTTCATATATACACATTAGTTGAATTATTTAAAGCAGACAAATATCCCAAAGCTTTAAAGAGGAACCACAGGTCTGCTGTCACATTCAGCTGGATCTTGCTGATGGCTAATCAGCAGTTCTGTAGCAAATATCTGATTGGCCGCAGTAGACGTTCATCCTGTACCAGACTTCTGCATCTGACCACAGCAGCTTAGAAGTACAGAACAAGCTGTGGTCAGATGTGGATGCACCTGGCCTCCCGCTCTTCCCCACGACTCATTATTGAGTTTGCTATTTCACAAGGTACTGAGCTAATGGGGTGGATTTTGTATCTGGCCCCTCAGCTTTACACCAGCTATAACTGGCAGCTCTTACATAACCCCAATAAAAAGGTAATTGAAGCTAAGTGGTTTGTTATTTTTTAGTTAATTAATTTAAATAAATTAACGTTTTGTGAATTTATTATTTTTAATATTTAATTTTAACCATTTTTATTTACAAATTTCAACTATTTCTAAATATCAGAGACCATTAGAAACTGTAAAAAAATCCTTCTAACAACATGAGCTGTCAGAAGGCCATCTGGGTGGTCCATGAGTTGAGACTTGCCTTCTGTCATCTGCGGCCTGCTTTGCCTCATGGAATGACCAAGGCAGTAATACTTGACCTGAAATGTCCACTATCCATTTCCCTCCATAGATGCTGCCTGACCCACTGAGTTCCTCCAGCATCTCATGTATTGTTCCAGTTGGAATTGGAATTGGAATTGGTTTATTATTGTCACTTGTACCGTGGTACAGTGAAAAAATTGTCTTGCATATCGTTCATACAGAATAATTCATTACATAGTGCACTGAGGTAGTACAAGGTAAAACAATACAGAATGCAGAGTAAAGTGTCACAGCTGCAGAGAAAGTGCAGTCCAGTGGTCAATAAGGTACAAAGTCATGACGAGATAGATTGTGAGGTCAAGAGTCCACTTTATCGTAATAGGGAATTGTTTAATAGTCTTATAACAGCAGGATAGAAGCTGTCCTTGAGCCTGGTGATACATGCTTTCAGGCTTTTGTATTTTCTGCTTGATGGGAAAGGGAAGAAGAGAAAATGTCCCGGATGGGTGGGGTCTTTAATTACGCTGGCTGCTTTACTGAGGCAATGAGAAGTATAGACAAGAGTCCATGGAGGGGAGGCTGGTTTCTGTGATGTGCTGAGCTGCATCCACAACTCTCTGCAGTTTCTTGCAGTCCTGGGCAGAACATTTGCTATACCAAGCTGTGAGGCATCCAGATAGGATTCTTTCCATAGTACATCGATAAAAGTTGGTGAGTGTCAAAGGGGACATGCCAAATTTCTTTAGCCTCCTGAGGAAGTAGAGGCATTGTTGAGTTTTCCCGGCGATGGTGTCTACATTGTTAGACCAGGACTGGCTATTAGTGATGTTCACTCCTAGGAACTTGAAGCTCTCAACCCTCTCGACCTCAGCACCGTTGATGTAGACAGGTGCATGTACATCGCCCCCTTTCCTGAAGTCAACGACTGGCTTTTTTTGTTTTGCTGACTTTGAGGGAAAGGTTGTCGTCATGACACCATGTCATTAAGTTCTCTATCTCCTTCCTGTACTCCGACTCTTCGTTATTTGAGATATGGCCCACTATGGTAGTATCATCTGCAAACTTGTAGATGGAGTTAAAGCAGAATCTGGCCATAGTATTGAAGGTGGATCTGTAGTTAATAAACAATAATCTAATGTAGGTGTCTTTACTGTCCAGATGCTCCAGAGATGAGTGTAGGGCCAGTTTTCAGCATCTGCAGTCTCTGTGTCTCCAGTAATACACTGGTACCTAAGGAACTGTATCTTGAACCTAGTGCAGGAGGTAACTCAGAGGTATCAGCCCTAACAAACATGATCCAGACTACTATAACTAACAATTCCATCATAATTCTGTAATGGTATTTAAGTGCAGTATGTTGTTATAATTTGTGTTGTTCATTCTCCAACTGCATCAAAAAAGTCTTGAATAGGTTTTGAAGGAGTTAAAGATGCTTGCACGATATTAAATCAACAATGCAAATGGAATTATCTGAAAGATGTATCATATAGGAATTGTCTCATACAAATGAAATAAGAATTGTGTTAAACTTCTGCAAATAATTATATATTACTTGAATAGATGTAGCTTATGCATATCTGTTATCATTTTTCAGGTATAGATATTGCTGTTTTGTATTCCAGATGTTTTGCAACATCAAAAGAATTGCAATGTAACGGAGTTACTGCAGAAGCCAAAAAATCTTTTGGCATTGTTTTCAAACCTCTGTGCCGGAAGGGAAGAATATACCCCAATATAGTGCTGGATATCTTGCACATCAAATTATAGTCTTACTCTAAGAACTTATTGCTGCTATCTCACATATTTTTAAAATATTAACTCAGTGAGAGTTGATGATCTAAGCAACATGTATGTAACTGAATCAAGGATGCAAGGGTGAATGCAATGGGATAAAGAGGTTTATTTGGTCACAAAGTTTTTCAGGCTGTTTCTGAGACACTTATTAAAAATACAAAAGTGAATTGAGAAATATTTTTCAGCTTTATAAAATACTGAGCAGTAATTTTATTAGCATATAATGTCAGATGTTCTGAAAAATCCTATATCTTAAATTATGTACCCAAGAATGTTGAAAATCTGTGACATTGCTGTGAATTATTTTAAGAGATACCAGAGGTGTTACAAACTATTTCAGAAAGCTTATTTAATTTATCTAAATTGGTATTTTCTCTGTGTCTTCCAACTTTAAAGTACAAATTTTTATTTTTTGGTGGGGTTTAGCTCCCAGTACTTGAATTAGAAGAGCAAAGTTAAATCCAATATTGAACATATGTGGAGATCACAGCTTAATAACATATGCTGGCTGCACACAAGCAGCTTATTGTTTTCAGCAAGAAGTATATTGTACAAGTCCAGCATCAGGTTAAAAGCACTACGGTCATGAAATGGTGAAAATTATCTGTGAACTTTCTCCTAATGTACCGGACACTTTATTCTTATGAAGCACTTTTTACTGTATAAAACATGCTTATTTTGTAAAAAAAAATTGCCAAGAAATTGTGCCAGCTACTTCAAAGGACAACCTACCATTGGGAAATACAGGGCCCAAGGCATTGTAGCTTTAGATACCCTATTTCTGCAAAACATGCAAAGGAAATCAAGTAAAGCTGGGGTCAGGTCCAGGGAGGCTGCAAGGAAAAAAAAAAATCGGAGTGAGAGGTAGACGAGTGAGAGTTGAGGGTCAGAGGTGGGATTGGGGCTATTCATTGGTTTAAAGGGTTAGAACGAGAGTTGATAGCCAGGGATTACAATGGGTGGAGAATGTAGTTGGAGGAAATCAAAAGTCAGGGAAATGGGTTCAGCCATCAGGATGCAAGTATTAAATGGGGAGTATGATGGATAATCCAGTAGTTATGTGTGGGTTCAATTTGGGTCAACAGGTCAGTATGTGGTGTTATTGAGATGGTAGATCAGTGGGTGAGGTGGAGTCAGGTGGGGCTTGTGAGCTCAGGAGGGAGGAGTGTCGATTGGGCAGGATGGTAGAAGAATGATGTGGCAGCCACATAAGTAAATTACTTCAAGGGAACACACGTGAGGAACATTTGAGGTTCCATATTGGGAATTAGTCAGATACCCTTTAGGTGTTGATAAAGCTGGCCTTGTTGGCATGTTACAAAGGTTATACCTGTACCCCATGGAGGGTGTGGGTCACCCATGCAGGAATGAAAATTATGGAAGTGTCATCCAGGAGTGGTGCATGTCCAATGCACACAAAGTGCTGGAGGAACTCAGCAGGTCAGGCAGCATCTATGGAGGGGAATAAACAGTCGACGTTTCAGGTCGAAACCTGATATCAGGATTAGAAAGGAAGAAGGCAGAAGCTGGAATAAAAAGGAAGGGGCTAGAGACCCCTGATGAGGGAAATAAACAATCGATGTTTCAGGTTGAGACCTCATCAGGGGTCTCAACCTGAAACATCGATTGTTTATTTCCCTCTATAGATGCTGCCTTACCTGCTGAGTTCCTCCAGCATTTTGTGGGTGTTGCTCCTGATTCCAGCATCTGTAGAATCTCGTGTCTCTGTGGTGCATGTCCAGTCTCCTGCATGCATTCATGTGTCAGATGTATGGAAGTCCCAAAAGGAAAATTGTGTAATTGGTGGTATATCGTCAAGATTCTTTTACCTTTTATCTTTCATTGAAATTGAATTGCATGTACAACATGCGATATCTAGGCAAGGTTGTTTTCAGCAAGTAGACTGTTTGAATTAAATTTAAAGGTCAACCATATGTCTGTTACCTCACATAAGAAACTGTAAATTAATTTAGCATGTTATTCCAGTATGGTTAATATATTTAGAGCTAAGAGTTCTGGTTTCTTTCTTCTTCGGTTTGCAAATGCAAGTAATACACTCAAGCTGAAACAAATCATGAGCTCGTACTTTGGTTTATTATATTGACATCACAATTTTAATATTATTTTACACCAGTGTATTTCTTAAATGAGTAATTGCATTTTTACGTCAGTATAATTTTGCATAATGATTAAATCAAAATATATATTACATATCAATTGACTACAGATCAATACATCTTTCACACATCATACAATTGAACTTGGTGCATAATTTAGTAATAAATAAACTGCAAAACCTGAAACTAGGCTTTCTAAAAGTCATATAATAAAAATAAGCATCTTTGAATTATTTTTGAAAAATAACAACTGGCACTATCAAATGACAATGTGCATTCTGATTGCACTTCCATGATGAGATCCTTGCACCTAAAATTTGAATTGTTTGCAGAGGAATATATTTAATTATACAATTGTGTACAAGGTATAAGTTTGCAAGGATGATACAATAATATTGAATCCAAAAGCTTCTAAATAGTCCACAGTCTCACACAATGAAACAAGGAAAGAATATTTGCCAATGGTTATAAAATGGCCCTCCTAAAGTTAATAGAAAACACTGAAAATTATAGATTTGAAACAGCAGTTGTTCTGTTAATTAAATGGAAAGAAATGGGGGAAGTGGAGAAGCATATTAGTCATGTATAAAATTTTAGGATGTGGGACTCATCTTTAATCCCCACATACATCCATACCTCCATCTGATCTGCATTGTCTGACAAGTTACTGAGTGAAGACTGGACCTTTTTGAAGCAAAGGAAATTTAGAATGTAAGGCAGCCTTTGCTTCCAACTTTTAAAGTATCTCAATAGGGAATTAAGCTGAAGGCTTCAGGGAAATTTGCCAACTCTTTCCTGAAAGTACACAGATAATAATAAAGAGTATCTTGCTGTTCAGTATTTCTGCAAATTCAGAACAATATATCTTTGTATTTACTGATCATATTTCTTTGAACAGACATCAATCCTGAAAAGTAAATATATAAATATGCTACAAAATAAACTTTAGTAATACTTTGAATAAATAATTATTTTAATTTCACTTCTGGTAAAACTGGATAATGTAGTAAGAATTCCAGCTCTCAAGCACAGAAAATACTGTATGGAGAATTATTGTGAAATTTTTGAACCCATGGTATCCAAATAGTCATGCAAGGTACTTTATGCCTCTTATTCACCACCCTTAGCCTTCCATATTTAAACAAGTATTGCATATAGAATGCATAGGGAAAATGGATTTCATATCTCATAGTTTTAAGAGATGGTGCAATTTGGAGTGGAAAGTGTTCTATGGCAAATGCAAAAACAGTGGCAGGAGATTTTCCTTGCAGGTTAAATGTAATAAAATCATGAAACCATTTATAAAGCATGCATGTATTTTCAATACATAGTACACCAAAAGAATTTTCATCCACTATAAATTAAACCACAAACAACCCAAGAGAATTTTTCAGCTTAAGGGGAGTCGGAAAATTGAACATGGTTTGAAAGACATATGCCATTCTTGCATATTTTCTGGTCGAAATGTCAAAAGATGGAAAGTTAGCTATCTTCTTATTGAGAAATATCACATACCACAAGATGACTAAAGAGCAAGAGCAAACATGAGATGGGGCAATTTTATTATATTTAAACCTGCAAATTTACTTGCTTTGCTTACAACATAAAAGCAGCTTAGTAGTGTAGCTGGTAGAGCTGCTGCCTTACAGCTTCAGTGATCCAGGTTCAGTCTTAACTCTGGTACTGTTTGTGTGGAGTTTGCATGTTCTCCCTATAACTGCACAAGTTTTTCCTGAGTACTGTGGTTCCCTTCTACATCCCAAAAATATTTGGGTTGGTTGGTTAATTAGCTCTGTAAATTTCCCCTAGTGTGTAGAAGAATGGTAGGACCTGGGGAGAGTTAATGAGAATGGAAGGAGAATTAAATGGATTAGAGTAGGATTAGTGCAAGGCTGGTTGGCATAAGCTTGATGGGCCAAACGGTAATCTTGATGAGACTTATGCAATTACATCATTCACGATGCAGCACAATTTTTGAACACTTTTAGAGGAATATGGACCAAATTGTCTTGAGGGTCCCCATTGTTAGGGAGTCCTGGTAAAACATTGTCTGGTTCCTACAGTGCTATACTGAGAAGGGAAGGTTGAAAGGCAAGTGAAATTCTCACCTAAATCCACGCACTCCACTACATTAAAACTGCCCTCTACCATAACACCCTATCTCTAGGCAGCCCTCAACCAGTAAAAAATCCTGACTTTCAATCACTCCACATATCCCCCATCCCCACAGTATTGCCAGTTCTCCCTATCCCTCTTCTTCAGATGCCTGCTGTCAACCTTTCTCCCTCACCATTATCACCTCTCCAATCCTACCACTATGAGTCCCCTCCTACAATAGTCTAGATCCTACAGTCCACCTGTCACAATAACTGCAGGCCCGATTGGGCTTATGGCTGATTTCACAATCATGACCTTGGGAGATGGATCAGACAGTACATTTTTTGGCCTCTGGTGCATTTGGTCAAGGACTAAAACAGGTCATTGCCCCACTATATCTATGCCATTCCAGTGCACCATTTGGGGTTTCCTGGAATTTCCAGATTCTGATGTTAGATAATAACAATTGTCAAGTTTAGTAAGTCCAATAAGTGTCTCTGTAACTGAAATTTGGGACAGAATTCAATAATAATAAACATAATTTGAAACTATATCTTAAATATCCAAGACAAGTAGGAAACACAAATTCATGTGAAATATGAGCTAAACTTGCCCTGCGTAGACAGCTAGGGTGAAGATTTTCAAGTGCACAAATTGAATGAAGTCTCATGCTCAAAAGTAATGTAATTTCTTGTCTTTTGAGCAACTATATGTAATTTTTGTACTCTTAAGAATCGAAAACCAAGCATGAAGTAACATGCTTTTTGTCCTGTCATGGACCAGGAGCTCTGAAAGTGGTGGTTCTCAATAGAAACCATTGCTGGAAGTGATGGCCCTTCTTGTGATGGATGGCTGTGAAGAGTACCAAGATGGATACAAGAGCAGGCACCCCCATTCTTCGTGATATATTGGAGATCACATTTCTAGTTTCCAATGGATTTCAAATCTTGAGAGTGAAATTTTGCAGCAGTTGCATTTCAACATTAATTGTAATTGGTGGAGTCACATTTTGCAAGTGGAGTACACTACTCCACTACTGCTAGATTGCCCATTCATTCCACACAATGGAGAATGAATATCTACATCAAACTTATGTTTTAAAAACACCGCAATATAAAGGGAGGAGTAGCTTCACTAAAGTTTTGTGCTTGTGGTTCATTTAGAGCAAATTCTTACTTATTCCTCTGATATTTACTATTTGGGCCTTCAGACCAATGGAGTTAATGCGATACTGCAGATGATTCTCATCAGTTGATTACTTAGCAACAAGTACTGAAATCCTTTTGGCCATAATAAGCAACCATGAAATGAGAAAAGACTATTTGATCCATCAAAGCTGTTGTTTCCACAGACCTGAATGCAGAGGCTGGGAATATTTAGTACAAAAATAAATGACACCTTTGCAGGCCACATCACCCTTGAATACAAAGTTGTTTAAAACCACTCAAAGCCCTGTAAAGAATTTTTACTTTGTGAGTTGATGTATACTAGAAATTAAAATACTTGTTAGAATTTACTATCAGAAAATAATTATATTCCAAAGAGCAAGTGTAGTGTTGAAAATGTATTAGCACGTGCAACTGTGACTATCAATCTTTCATGTCAGTATTTCTATTTCAGTTTTTGTAGTCAATATTTCCATTTTATAACAGTAGCATAGCATTTTGTTACCTGATTTGGAACTGAAGATGTAAATAGAGCTTCTGGGGGCAGTTTTGATATAGAACATTAAACAGACAGCAATGAATGGACTGTATATTTCATCTGCCCAAAGGAATCAGCATGAGCTCCATGCATTTTCATGGCCAGTACTAATTTAAATTAAATAAGCAAGCTTCCAGTGTGAATGCATTCTCTAGCTAGTTTGCTAATTGGGAGGATAGGGAATCTAGGGGAATTAAAGGCAGCCTGCAGCTCCTTAAAGGGGTGCTGGTTTTCTCAGTAGATGGTAGCGGACATCAACATTGTGGAGTAGCATACAGGATAACTTCAACAAGGGCCTCCAAATTCTTGGATACAGTGGTGGAACTGCAGAAAGATCAAATAAATAACAGGAAAGATTTTCTTTGTAATGTCTTCAAAATTCATTGAATCATAGAAAATATATATCCAAACACGTAATGTTCAGTTTCAAAACAGAACACTGAACATTTATATGTTGTGTCTACAAACCCTTGATTCATTTAGAATGTCTGTAAAACTGTTGCATTGTTTCAGAAGGAGGCACACCGCATGATATTGTTATCCAATAGGATCACAGCACAAGTACACACACAAATACAGGGAAGATAGCATGTTCCACACTTAAAGATACATCACATTCCCCACCAGTAGCATCATTGTCAAAGAGATGTGCTATTATGGTGCAGGCTAGGTAATGTGCAGCAGAATATTTGGACATCCTTCCACACATTTCATTTTCTTCTCTCTGTCATATAGTTGCATACACAATACCATAATCTGGAGGTACAAATTGCTGCTACACATCTGCTTTTACTTAGCTTTGCTACTCACTGGGTGCCAGCTCGGGTATCTCTCATTTTTTTTCTAGATATGCAAGATGACTTGATAGAATAAAAGGCTCCCTGCCTGCTGAGCACATGAAATTAATTTGGACAGTCTCAATCCAGTTCCTTGTATGTCTGGGCCACAGGACATTACCGCCTCTAATTTATCACTAATTCTCATCATTACTTGGTTGGTGAAGGATATAGAAGAACTCTCATGCACAGTTTTGGAGCCAGGAGAGCTTTGAGCTACAGCATAACTGATCTGGACTGTTTGACACTGACACTTGATACCTGAATTTGAGGACTTCCACAACTACCATCTCCTCAACTACCTTGTTAGGAACAAAGAGTTAAATTGTTTCATAAAATAAAATCTGTGTTTAACATTACTGCTGTCAGGTATTTTAGTTTAATTAAAAGAATTTGTTTCATTGTTGTCAAATTAACATCCTTCAGATTTCCAAGAATCTCCTTGAAATGAAAGCATTTGTCTTGCTTAAGCCACAGCTAAGTACCTCAATGAAAGCAGAAAATACTGGAAATACTCAGCAGATGCAGAAACGTTCTCCTTTCAATAGCCTTGCTTGTGAGGAAGAGGTCTTCCCTTCTGCTATTCACTTTATCTTTAGGAAGCTCTACCACAGTACCTAAGAATTTGACCCTGGCAGAAGCTCATGCAAAAGTTAAAAACTGTAGATGCTGGAAATCTGAAATAAAAACAGAAGATTTTTTAAATCGTCAGTAGGTCAGACAGCATCTGTGGAGAGACAAACAGAATTACTTTTTTTGGTCAGTGACCCTCCAGAGCTGGGAAAAGTTCAAAATCAAACAACAAGGTAAAGATTTTGCTCTATTTCCCATGCCGCCGCACCCCCCCCCCCATGAAATATAAAACATGTTTGATTTTGAACTTTTATATGTTAGAAAGGTTATTGATCTGATATGTTTGATCTGTTTATTGCTCCATGGATGCAGCCTGATCTGCTGAATATATGCTTGGTTTTAATTTCTGGCTGAAGTTAAACTGAATAGATTCACTTTCATTCTGAGAAAATAGTACCCCTTTAAGTTGGTAGATATCCTATCTCCTTTGGTGCTGTGAATTTTAAATCCTCCACTGCATTTTTGAAGCTCGTTGCAATGTTTCCCGTTCCTGCCTGAACGCTTCTTAATTTTGTTTCCGATGATAATGCAGATCTCATTCAATTTGAATGTTCCTCTCTAAACCTTTGTCTTTTCATCTGATTCTCCAATCCTACTTTTTTTTAAATCAACCTCTCAGATATCCCTATGTTTCCAACGAAACATCTTTTTATATGCCAATCTTGGAATATGTTTTGTTAAAAGTACTATGTCAATGCAACTTTAGGTGATCTAATATAGTAACATGGAAAACAGGAGCAGGAGTAGGCCATTCAGCCATTTGAGCTTTCTCTGCCATTTAGTACAATCATGACTGTTCCTCCATCTCACCATCATATTCCTACTGCTTGTCCACAACTCTTAATGTCCATCTCATTTTTAAATGTACTTGGTGGCTTGTCCTTGATCACCTTCTATGGTAGAGAATTCCATAGCTTTACTGCCCTCCGACTGAAAAAAATTTCACCTAATCTCAGTCCTAAATATATTATCCTCTTTCCTAAGATGGTGATCTCTCTCTACACACCCCAGCCAAGAGAAATATTCTCCCTGCATCCAGTCTGTCTAATCCTGTCAGAATTTTATATGTTTCAACAAGATTCCCTTTCAAACTTCTTTCTTTCCTCATGCCATCTCTGGAATCAGTGTGGTGAACTTCGCTACACTTGCTCTATGGCATGTATATGTTTTCTTAGGTGAGGAAACCAAAACTGCACCTCAAGGATGCATGCTTAGCTCACTGCTCTACTCTTTCTACACTTATGACTGTGTGGCAAAGCACACCTCAAATGCCATTTATAAATTTGCAGATGACACCACTATTGTTGGTAAAATCTCAGATGGCAACAAGGAAGTGTACAGGAGTGAGATAGGTCAGCTGGTTCAGTGGTGTCGCAACAACAACCTAGCACTCAATGTCAGCAACACCAAGGAATTGATTGTGGACTTCAGGAAGGGGAAATCAGGAGAACACACACCAGCCCTCATTGAGGTGTCAGTGATGGAAAGGGTGAGTAGCTTTAAGTTCCTGGCTTCCAACATATCTGAGGATCTGTTCTGGGCCCAACACATTGATGCAGTCACGAAGAAGGCAAGCCAGCAGCTCTACTTCGTTAGGAGTTTGAGGAGATTTGGTATGTCAGCAAAGACTCTTGCAAATTTCTACAGATGTACGGTGGAGAGCATCCTGACTGGTTGCATCACTGCCTGGTATGGAGGCTCCAATGCACAGGATCACAGGTGGCTGCAGAGGATTATAGACTCAGCTGGCTCCATCACAGGCACAACCCTCCCCACCATCAAGGACATCTTCAAGAGGCAGTGCCTCAAGGCGGTGGCATCCATCATTAAGGACCCTCACCATCTGGCACATGCCCTCTTCTCATTACTACTATCAGGGAGGAAGCACAGGAGCCTGAAGACCCACACTCAATGATTCAGGAGCAGTTTCTTCCCCTCCATTATCAAATTTCTGAATGGTCCATGAACCCATGAACACAACCTCATTGTTCCTTTTTTTGCACTATTTATTTTGTAATTTATAGTTTTTTTGTCTTTGCACTGTACTGCTGCCACAAAACAACAAATTTCACATCATATAAGACAGTGATAATATATCTGATTCTGATCTGAGGGCCATAGTCACTTGATTTGGAATTTTGAGGTTTTGGGAAGAAAGGTCCCCATATATTAGCTAATGGCGTTATTGCATTCACTCCCCTGTAGCCATCTCCTTTTATACCCTCAGCAAGCCTCTGGAAAGTAGTCCATTAAGTTTGTAAAATCCTGGGTTCTTGCAGTGCCAACAGGAGAGTTACCCTTCTTTCAAAATGCCCATTAGAATTCTCTCTAATTTTAATAGGTGAAAAATGAAAATCAAATCAAAAGTGAAAATATGCATTATCAGGTTGCTCTATTTATCAATGCATCAGTGGCAAATAACAAAGCAATATAACAAATGTAGAGAGGGTCATCCTGCAGTCATTCATAGCTGATCTCTAAAATTTCTGCACGGTCAGTAGAATGTAACAAAAACAAATGGTATAGATTTGATCCACTAATTGAATGATTATCATCCTTGAAACTGAAGTGGAGAACATTTCCTATATTTAACCATTTCTGAAACACATTTTTTTTGTGGAAGTTGACAACATATATATGCACTAATGTGCACGGCAAAGGCCACATACGTTTTTAATAACCATAACATGGTTTGAAAGTATCTATCCTGAAGTCAGTAAATAAAGGCCCATATGTGCACAACCACTGTGCTGTCAACACTTATAGGTTGCATGAATGCCATGAAGTTGTCAGTAACACTTGAAATAGAATTTAATGCTCTTGATTACAGACGCAGAGAAAGGTTTTGGAGGTAGAAGGGACATTGTTTCCACCAGTAAGTGGATTAATAGGGAAAATATGGTTGTTGTGGTTTGGCCACATATGCAGTATGCAGGAGACACAGATCCTAAAACAAGCTTTATGGGTTCCAGATGGCCAAAGAAAAGAAAGGCCAAATACTCTTCATTTGGCAGAAAACTATGGAAAGAAAACTTGAGGAAATGGATCTGATACAGAAGGAAAAAAATTCTAATAGCCACAGGAAATAGAAAGAGCTACTTGCTGACGTGTTTCTCTGAAGTGATGTGATAATTTAAACTACAATCCAAACTAATATCTATGTGTCTGTTTCACAAGTTGGTTCAAACAAGGATTTATTTCATTATGGTAAATAGTCTTCCAGGATAATTCATTTGCATTTTCTAATAGGAAGCATTGGATTAGGAACTCTGTGTACTTTCATGGCTGGAAACATATAGACTTAAAAATAATTTCAAATGATTTTTTCATTACTGGATGTTACTGTGGAGGGACTGTGCAGGTAACCCTTGGATCAATGTCTCATTGACATGTAGATAGAGATGTGCACAAGACTTAAAATATTAAATCAAGCTTATTGGTATTTGTTTTGTATTTATTTGGAAATGAGTAAGTAACTAGTTTGGATTAGTTTGATAATAATTAAGCTGGTGGTGGATATTTTCCAGCATTCTCTGATCAGCAAATATAAAGAGACCTCCCACATGCATGTATAGCTGAATATTCTACACTGTCAACATCTGTAGCTGGAGTCACAAGGGAGTCTATTTGTTAAATAGAATTTTAATTTGTATTTTACATCAAATGTTTTGATTCCCATGGTTGAATATCTTTGCCAAACAGTAATATTTCTACTACCAACCTCCCTTATTTTAGTTTTGATGGAGAGCTTGAATACAACTGAGTCCTTTACAAGCCTTGTGCCCATGATAACGTGTCTGACTAGATTTACTGTATTATTTTAAAAAGGGGATGATGATCTCATGAAGTAGTACTGGTAGGCCTCCTTCCTGATGCTTAACTATTCAGTTAAGAGAGAGCATTAGCTGAAGTTTAGAGCTCCAAAATGAACTGTGGCGTCAAATCAGAATTGTGCATTGACTGAGATCATGATCTGCATACTTCAGAGGAGTTTTCAGTGCACATTAACACCCATAAAAGCCATGACAATCCCATATACAGCTGACCACTGTATAGGCAGCTGCATAAATCAGTGTGCATAAATCACAATATTTAAACTATATTGCCAAAATGCTTATGGGGTTGTCATGGCTTCTGTAATAATACAGCAGTTTAAGTCAACTGAACTTTTGTCCCTTTAAATCCATATTGAAGTATATAGAAATGCATATGCAAATAATTAACTACATTTAAGTTTTCTTCTGTAGAAACTACCTATTAATAAAACTTTAGATTAAATGCATTACAGTAGATAAAATATTTCTCAATTAATGTATTTTCTTAATTTACCCTGATTTATGGCTTGATTTATATTTTCTCTACCGTAACCCCTGAATTGTCTTTTTTTTAAATTGAAGTATGCAGCATGATTTTGTTATGTATAAATAATTGCTGGAAAATTTGGATCAGTTGCCTAAGCTATTTGGCTTCTCCATATGCACTTCTAAATGGTGACCACTGCATGTGCACAGATTAGCACTGGGCAAACCACAGCTGGTAGCATAGTGCTGTAGGCATTAGCATGCATTGGAAGTTCACCTGAATTGACAGATCGTGATCTCATTCAGTGAGTGACGTCAAATTGTGGCAGTCTCCAGCTATCACAGTCTCTTAACATTGCATGGTTAAGCTGTAGGAAGGAGACCACCAGCACAATTTGGAGAGATCATCAACCACTTACAATTTCCTGCTGCTTAATTTATTCTGGTGACTAATGTAATTGTAGGAACATTTGGTGCTTTCTACAGTGGTTTCCAATTTCATCAGTAGTGTTGTGGGAAATGCTGAATAAATTATTGTTGAGTTCAAGACATTGCAATTTCTCTTAAAGCAATTTTTTCTGAGTCACCATTACCTTTGCAAAAGCCATGGTTAGCAGAATGATTAGGGAGCAGGACAGGCTGTATAAGAGGGAGGACGAAAGATACAAATACAGTAAGCAGAAGTCTAAGTCCAGAGTGGCAGGGTCAGAGTCCGGAGAGAGACAGGTTCTCCTATCTGAACATTATAGTGAGGAACAACATAAGGGTATCCTTGCTGAAATTTGGCATCTATCAGAACCACAAATGAAATTCAGAGCAGAGCAAGGACTGCATTTCCAATGACATTCAAGGTGATTAACTTTAGTGTGCATATATTTGTTGGATTTAGAGAATCTTGCATTTTGCTGTCGTCTTTGATAATGAATGACCCTGTTTCTTCATCATCACTGTTCAGTTTTTCTGTTTACCCATGTCACATTTCTTGGTTATTTTAAACAAGGTACTAGAGTAGTCTTGTGTTGCAGGAGGAAGGAAAACTATGGGATGCACAATTAAATCATCCAAGAACGAGAAGTAAGATTATTATCCATTTATTTACTTTGTTCCCCAAGATCTGTGCATTGCTAGCAAGACCAACATTTATTGTCTATCCCTAATTGCCTTTGAGGAGTTGGTGGTGAGCAGTGGTAATTAGGTATGAGAAGAGCAAAATCTTTTATTTATTTCATCCCTGCTGCCAGGAGCAGTAGACTCAACAATGGCCATTGCAGTAATGACCAGCATACTTCTCCATGAAGCTTAGCACATATAGACCACTGATATTATTATCCTGTACAAATCAGCTTCCATGTTAGGACCACTTGTCCTGCAAGATAGAGTAACATTTATCAGCATGTGTCATCCAATATCCTTGTATTATGTGGCTGTCAAGGATGTAAACCTGCAGTTTATGAATGTTATGGGAGAGGGATGGTAGAAAGAGTTGCTGTGAATTGGGCAACCCCTGTAAATAGTATCACAGTTAGCAAGATATGTCACATGAAGGTTTACTCACTGACCTTGACCACTCTTAGCTTTCTCAAGATTCAAGAAAACCTCTCCGACTTTCCAGTTCCTCCACCACAGTCTCTGGGGCAGCATTCAAAAATCTTGGAGCCTGTTCATTCTCATGTAGCACCAACTCCTCATAATATCACTGCTAAGTCTCATTTATTAGATGCCTGTCAGCACTTAACCCAACCATATTACACTTCCCTGTTAAGAAGTGTAGGCTATCTTTAAGTAGTGCAGGGTAATTTGTACTAACGACTCATGTCATTGGCTTCCTGCTGATGTATGCAGCCAATGAAAAGCATGGTTAGTGTGGCTAGATGCTGCAATATTGGAAATGAGGCTGCAGCATAAGGTTGATGCACTGCCTGCATTCTACTCAATAGCCAAGAGTTAATTGGGCATTGCTATCTCAGCACACGCTCAGGTGCTACTGAATTTAGCCCCCTACATGTCTGGAAACCACAGCAGTGTAAATCATTTAGAAACTGTTAGCTAATGTCTGGTAAGTTAAGAAGAATTTTATTCAATCAACTGATACTCAGTCCAATCGTGCTTTGCAAAAATTTGTAATCCATAGGCCCCTCATAATATATAACAGATTTGAAGGATTTGTGAAGAGAAATGGAGTTGTATGTGGGTTTTTGGCAGGTAGTTAGAAGCAAAGAGAAAAAAATGCCACTGGAGATATTCTGATCTTGTCATGAAAGGCGAAAACTGCACACTGTTACTTCTGAAGAAATCCTTTTAAACAAGCCTTTATTGTATACGCAGTGGAACAAGTTTTTTTTAAAACAAATCACTTAAAAATGCCAAAATTTTATCAAACAGTATGCTTTGAGCTCAATGCTGAATTGAGTTAAACACATATGGTTTTGATAGATATCTCACAAAGGAAAAGCTAACACCAAAAAACTTTTTTATTATGATAAATTAACCAGTGGCAACAGTATAAGTATGTCTTGATCATTCTGTTAGTGAGGACTGGAGTAATTTTTAAAAATTATTATTGGCTTTTGGTGACTTTTTAATTTACTTGATTAATAGCTATTGTTTAAAATCATTTAGTATGGTATTTAATAATCATGTTGATGAATAGCTCTAAATAGTATGAAAAAATCCCAGATGGTCCTAATTAGGCCAGATTGTAGTATCTCCCTGTACAGTGTGTTTATTCCTGTTCCCATAATGCATTCTTCTGCATGAAGCTCTCTCATCTGCATAATGCACCAAGGTGAATGTTTTGAAAATCACATAAGTCTATATTCAGTTCTAAAAGATCAAAGAAGATTGGTGGGTATGACTTATATTTTATTCAAAGTACCTTAGTTTATCTTATAATTCAAAAAATTCAATGCAAAAAAGAAACATTAATTAGGTGTTAGTTATACACATAGACCCATCAAGAGGTCAGTATCTCTCAGCCCTTCTAGTGTACCAACCTGCATTAACATGCTAAATCCCAACTAAGCAGGGAGAATGTAATTCCCAAGGTATGGAATCCTCACTCCACACAAATCCCTGATTCTGCTGCAGGACATATTTAAGAGTAGGTAAATTGCCATCCTTTACAAGGCTGACCAGTAAATTCTGTACATTTCTTGACTTTTAACAGGTCAAGAAATATGCAAGGAAATTTCGACAACTATTGATGTTAATCTTTAGATGGTGTCTGACCTCTATTGTACTACTAGAATCTGCAATTGTCTATTTATATGTTTATCATCTTGAAGCCATCTAATATGTGATGCATGTTGATTCAAGGATGTACCTTTATTTAATTTTTACCTTTATCAAGTAACTGAATATTTCTTTTGATGAATGCTTTCATTGCTTTACCTCTCTTGTACATATTGTCATAGGTACAACTTAAAAAATCGTTAGTTGTCACCCAGTCAGCGTTTTAGAAACTCATTGTTGCCCTTCTGATTGGTAATTAAGTGAATCATCTACTGGACGACAGTCCTGCAGGCATCCCATGGCAATTGTTAGTTCTTTGGAAACCACTGCTGACAAAATGAGGTTTGCCCTCTGTATACAGATAATGAGACTGAGCTTGACAGGTGTGTGGTGATTAGGAAACTTTTACACGGAGCTCATTCTGCTGGCCCCTCTACAGTAAACAGACTCATCAGCCCTTGCCAGTCCCAGGAGGCAAAGCATGTTTGACATTATTAATTGGCTTTTCTGTATAAGGAGTCAAATAGATGAAAAGGTTTATCAAGCTGAAATAATTAATTTTGCCTGAAACCGCTGACAGTTTAGTTCTTCCATAAAAAGGCCTCCTTTAGACCTTTTCTTCAGCTAATAAAGTGCAATATGGTCTGACTATTGCACTATGGGTTTTCCCATAAATTATTTAAAAGGATTTAATTAATTGAGATTTGTAAAATGAAAGAAACATATTTTTCTTATCTGGTCAGCAGAATTTTCTAAATGGACAATACTTATTACTAATATTGTCGCATTGTATAAATTACCTTTTAAAAAAATGTTAATGGTGTTCATCAGGATTGTGCTCTTTATATTGTGGTCTGATACAGCACAGTCTAACTATGCAGCAGTCAACAGTATGAACAGCAGAATTACTGACTTGAGTCAATCCCACGTATGAATAATTGCTCTGGGCCGTAGTCATCATTCAAATACACTCCATTTATATTCATGCTTCATAGGAATATAGGAACAAGGGCAGGCCATTGAATCACTCTATCTTGTTCTGCTAATCAATCAACTCAACTCCATTTACCCACCTTTGATCAATGTTCCTTGAAACTGATACGTAAAAAAAAAGCAATTGATCTCAATTTTGAAAATTTCAATCAAGCAGCTTTGGCAAAATCTTTGGGAGAGAGCTCTAGTACAGTTTGTGTGAAAGTCTTTCTTGACTTACCCCTCAAAGGGCTAGCTCTATTTTAAGATTTTGTCCCTTGTTCTGGATTCCCACAGCAGAGAGAATCATTGCTCTGTTTCTATCTTATTGCATCATTTATATTTAAATATCTCGATTTAATCGCTGTTTAACACCACCCATACTCAACAGAATTGGTTTTTGCAAATTTCCTTGCAATGTAACCCTTTAAAACCTTAATATAATTGCAATAAATGTAGTTTCTATAGTTGGTATTATCCTCCCAGAAGTGAATGTAGTACCTCAGATGAGGTCTGTCCAAGATTTGTACAAATAGAGCATGACTTCTTCCCTTTGTATTCCAAACCCTCTAGATAAAGGCCAACAATTTATTAACTGCCTGACTATATTTTGTAACAGTCCAGTAGCTTTTAATGATTTACATATGTGGATCTCTTTGGCTCTCTATAGTTTAGTTTTTCACTTTAAAAAAAATCTTTTTTTAGCTTGTCTTTCTTGGATCTACCATGGATTTCTTCCATGTACTATGGTTTAATTCACTCACTGAGTTGTTTACATCCATTGTAGCTTAATACCCCAATTCACATGCCACTTAACACATCTCTACAATCAGAATATGTGCCTTTTAACTTTTTTCTGTCTCTTACCTAATAAAAAAACAATATCACTATGTTACCTCTGATTCCATGCTCTTTCAATGTTGCTTGTATTAACCTGAATTGAATCTTACCAAAATCCTTCTGTTAGTTCATCCATGCTTATCCACCATGTCAGTGACCTCCTCAAAAAGATAAATTAGATTAGTCAGACATGGCCTACCACAATTCTCTTTGATCATCAGATATTTGCCCAAGTGCTCAGTCACTCAGTGTCTGGTGACAAAAACCTACACCTGTTGCTGTTGACTTGATTTATCCACTGGTCCCCTTGTTGGTCTCCCACGTTCTTTCCTCACTAAATTTAAATTCAATCAAAACTTTGCTGGACTAATCATCTTCTTCACTGTCCTGTTGATCCACCAGATCACTTCTGCTGGTCTACATTATTTTTCACTTTCCATTGCTTTTCACTTTCCATTGCATCAAACCTAAATGTCTCTTCCTTAATTTCATATTCTGCCATCTTCAACTCCAATCTTCTGCACAGTTGCCCTCCAACCTCTTATTAATGGTGATGATTTTACTGCACTGGTGCCACAAAATCACAGACTTTCAAATTCATGATGCAGCTCAAGAAGCATTACTGTATTGTGTGAAAATACAAGATAAAAAGAGGAGGCTGATTTTTCCTCTTCATAATTTCAGCCATGTCTATACCAAGACAAATGTTTGAGCTGTACTATTATATTACCATATTTCATAACAGTGGAAATGTAGGGTTTTGACCAGGAAGTACTGATTTTAGGAAAGAGGCAGGCTAAGTGATGTGAATGAGAGAAATAAAGGACTGCAGATGCTGGAATCTAGATGAAAAACACTATGATGCTGGAGGAACTCAGCAGGCCTGGCAGCATCCGTGGAGAAAAGTAGGTGGTCAACGTTTCGGGTCAGGCCCCTTTTTCAGGACTGAAGATAGGAAAAGGGGAAGCCCAATATATAGGAGGAAAAAGCAGAGCAGTGATAGGTGGACAAAAGAGGGGAGGCGGGGTGGGCACAAGGTGGTGACAGGTAGATGCAAGTAAGAGATAGTGATAGGCAAGTGCAGGGGAGGAGAACAGAGCAGATCCACGGGGGAATGGGTCAAAGGTAAGGAGAAAACCTGCACCTCCCTTAATATCATCTATTGCACTCGGTGCTCCAAGTGTGGCCTCCTCTACATCGGTGAGACAAAACACAGTCTAGGTTACCATTTTTCAGAACATTTGCACTCCGTCCGTAACTGTGATCTGGATCTCCCCATTGCCAGTCACTTCAACTCCCCTCCCACGCTATCACAGATATTTCAGTCCTGTGCCTCCTCCACTGCCAGGAGAATTCCAAGCACAAACTGGAGGAACAGCACCTCATTTTCCATCTTGGAACCTTGCAGCCAAATGACATGAACATTGAATTCTTTCACTTCAAGAAGTCCCCATACCCCTCTCCCCACCCCCCACACACCCACCCCAACCATGCCTCTTCTTCCCTTTCCTAGTCTATATCTCTTTTTTCTATCCCCCTTTTTCCTCCTTATCTTTGACCCCTCCCCAGTGGATCTGCTCTCCCCTCCTCCCCCTCACCTGCCTATCTCTATCTCTTAACTACATCTACAAATCACCACCCTGTGCCCACCCTGCCTCCCCTCTTTTGTCCACCTATCACTGCTTTGCTTTTCCCTCCTATATATTGGGCTTCCCCTTTTCCTATCTTCAGTCCTAAACAAGGGTCCTAACCCGAAACGTTGACCACCTGCTTTTCTCCACTGATGCTGCCTGGCCTGCTGAGTTCCTCCAGCATCACAGTGTTTTTCATTAAAATGATGTGAATGAGTCTGATCTCACTGCCCTTTGGCTATGGCATCATGTTGACCTCTTTCAAGCAGACAAGTGAGATACCCACAGGAAAGACGTGGGATTCTGCAGATATTATCAGGATCCTATTTGCATTTTTAGTTGAAGGCCTGAGCATGTGAATGGTGACAGCTTCCCTGTCAGGTTACACCCAAGGAAGAATAGAAGCCAGACAAATACCAGTTTGGTAGGCTTTAAAATGTTGTTTTACATTTTCTGAGTCTCCCTTATCCAGGCCTCCCATACCCCTCCACATCATCACAGCCAGAATCCCACTCACTGTTTAACTAACTAGGAATCTTGGTTATTGCATTCTGCTGCAGAATTCTTCCTTGTCTCCACTGGACAGGTTGTGGATCTGGCAAAGTTTAGCTGAGTTAACTGAAAAATTGGTAGGAAATAAGGCTGGTCAGCCCTCCACATTCATGGAGTTCCATGAGCACAGCATTCCACTGGTTCTCTTTTAAAATTGGAGCAGCGTATGCAAAAATAAACAAAAAATATTTATTCAATGTACTTTCCACTATTGAGTCAATGTTAATATTTAAAGAATGTATAGCTTTGTGCACAGGAAGGTTGTATATATGATTAATATGCCTCCAGTAGGCCCCTTGGCTAATTGTTCACTTTTTTCAATTAAATCAGCAGAAATGGTTTGCTTCCTGTTTTGATATATTCAAAAGGTTAGTTTCAGCAGAAGCCTTTATAACGTCATTGATTGTGCATGACTCAGGTTAGAACAATATGCATATAAAATCCTGGTTAGAAAGAAAAAGATGCAGTAGTAACATTGGTAATTAAAATGTGTTTTTGCTATAATTATTTATACATCTGTGATACAGGATCTAAGATCAAGAGCTGCTCATGCATATTCATGCATTCTGTTGGGGCAATCTTAAAAAGATAGGGAGACACGAAAGAAAGTATAAGTTCAGAGTACAGTAAGTGACTCTTTAAGCCCAAAGGCCAAGAATATCAAGGCAAAGTCCTGACAGCTACTTATTTTATGTCATTTCATTACTGATATAATCTGTTCTTTGATCTTTCCTGTGGCTTTCCTTTTTCTCATCTGGAGATCAATGTAATATTGCATTTTCACAAGATCACAAGATCACAAGGGAGCAGAAGCAGGCCATTCGGCCCATCGAGTCTGCTCCAAGGAAAAGGGAAAAAGAAATGGGGTGGGAAAAAAAGAAGAAAAGAAAAGAAAAGAAAAGAAAAGAAAAGAAAAGAAAAGAAAAGAAAAGAAAAGAAAAGAAAAGAAAAGAAAAGAAAAGAAAAGAAAAGAAAAGAAAAGAAAAGAAAAGAAAAGAAAAGAAAAGAAAAGAAAAGAAAAGAAAAGAAAAGAAAAGAAAAAGAAAAAAAACTATTCTAATCCCATTTTCCAGCCTTATCCCCATATCCCTTGATACCCTGACTATTTAGATATCTGTCTATCTCCTCCTTGAATACCCCCACTGATCTGGCCTCCACTGCTGTGCGTGGCAAGGAGTTCCACAATTTCACCACCCTCTGGGTAAAGAAATTTCTCCTCATCTCTGTCTTGAAACTGTACCCTCTAATTCTAAGATTGTGCCCTCTGGTCCTGGACACGCCCACCAAGGGAAACAGCCTAGCCACATCTACTCTATCCTTACCTGTCAACATTTTAAATGTCGCTACGAGGTCCCCACATCTACTCTATCCTTATCTGTCAACATTTAAAATGTTGACAGATAAGGTACTACCAGTGGTTCTATTTGGAACTGCTGGCACTTAGCAATCTAATCCAAAGTAAACCCCAAATTTCCATGCATGCTCTATCAAATAGCAAAGTCTAGGACTCACATGCTGACCTAGAAGGTCAATATGCTTCACATGGAGACAAGCTAGCATTTCATTTGTCAGATCCTGGACATATTTAGCCTGGCACAGGATTCAAGATCTCGTTGATTACAATGGGGTTATAGATTACAGATAAAGAGGCAAAATGAAAGGTAAATTACTTTTCTAAAAAGAAATACTTTATTTTAATGTTTTTAATAACTTACATGTTTTATAGCCATTTTTAGTTTGTACCTTTAAAAATATTTAGCTCATTTTTAGTAGCTTTTAAATGTCTTTGAATGTCATCCAAGATCTAACCCATGTACAATATATAAGTACCAAGGGAGAAGCAAAATGGATTTGGTAGGGTTTGCCTGCTACCCTAAGTCCTGCCAGCAACTTCCCAGGTCAGAATCAGGGTATTCCAACACAGAGAGGTATTTACGAATGTGAAGCGGTTTTAAGTGCTGGAAAATTGCTATGAATTTATAAATGCCCAATGTCAGATTAAATGAATACCAAACAGCCTGTCCACACATGGTTATATTCCTCAGATGTGAATTATAGGCATTTCACAAGTTATTAGAGCCAATTTATTTCTAAGATTAATAACTCATCAACATACAGATGCTTTCATGAGAAATATGATTTAAAAGTATTTATCTATCCTTTCCCATTGAAGCTCTCAGAGCATTTCAGAAGTGGGGCCATTGTATTAGAGTTATGGAGTCATATAGCATGGAAACAGACCCTTTGGCTCACCGTGTCCATGCTAGTCAACAACATCTGCACTAACCCATGTTTTCTTCTTGCATTTCCATCAACCCTGCTCTGATTTTCCTGCCACCCACTAACACTCAATTTGCAATTGCCAATTAACCTACCAATTAGTATGTATTTGGCATGTGGGAGGAAACCAGAATAGCCAGGGGAAACCCATGAGTTCACGGGGAGAATGTGTAAACTCCACAGAGAGACAGGACCTAAGGTCAAGATAAAACCCAGGCCAATGGAGCACTGGAAGCCTCACCATCACTCAGGCTACACTGTTGGACTTTGAGATATGGAGGGCCAGAAAAATTTGACCTCTGCATCTGGGCCAAGTAAATTTGGGAACAAGGGGATGACTAACAATGAATGCATGCAGAGGAACTTAAATACCATAATCTGGCCCAATATCATTGTGATACTTCAAGAAAAAATAAAGAAAATTGACAATCAGCAGATGAAAAGAGCAAAGATCGACTATGATGAAGGAAAGGAAAGAGTCAGTGCATTGGAACGTCACCTCCACAGTGTCCCCCTCCAAGTCATACACCAGCCTGACTTGGAATTGTATCAGATTGTGACTGGGTCTAATTCCTGGAATATCCTACCTTCTAGAGGAGATAATGTGGGAGCACCTTTATCAGAAGAAGTGCAGCCATTCAAGAAGGTTGCTCACCACTAGTCAAGGGCAATTAGGAAGAGTTAATAAATGCTGGGTTTGCCAGGATACCGAGGTCCAAAAATGAATTCATAAATTGCTGTTTATTTAAAGGAAATACTTATTATTCTCTTGCACCACTTTTCCACCTTAGTCATTGCAGCTTGCTGGCTATTTGGTGATAAGCAATGGGGGGGTAACAAGAATTGATGATCTTTGATGGGAAGGATTGGTAGTTTGCAGGCTTGCTTTGTACTCTTGGCATATTGGATTGTGGCAGTGGGGGGTAGGTAACCAAAAAATAGGGACAAGCAAAACATAGTAACTGATTTTCACCCACCTATATGTTGCCAACCAAGCTGATGAGAACTGAACAGGTTAGTTCTGCACACAAGACTTGCTCCTTAACCTCACCTGAAATCTTAACTTGTAAGTTATTGAGGTGCCTGTCTGAAGCAGATATAGCCCTTAGGAACATATACAAATTGGAATCTGATTATTTCAATAGCAGCATTCCACCATCATCTGATTTATTTTACTGCCAAATACCACAATGATTGTTTACAAGTTTTGACTGAGTAACCTTGAAAGTTACATGGAAGTACTTAGTGCATGTTAACATATCTTTTCTTTCTCGTTTGTAAATTAATGGAGAAGGATAGATATATTTAATCATATTTTTATGAAAGCATTGATATGTTGGGTTATTAATCTTGGATACAAGTTGGCTCTGGTAACTGGTGAAATAATTATAATTCATGTGTGAGCAATTTGAGCATATGTGGACAGGCTGTCAGACTACATTCAATCTGCCATGTGCACATTTGTAAGTGGGAAGCAATTTTGTAGCACACAGAAGTGTTTCACTTTTTGAAATACCTCTCTCTGTTGGAATTTCCTGATTTTGACCTGGAAAGTTGTTAATAACCTCACCAAATGCAATCTACTTGGTCTTATTTAGGGTACACAGGAACCCCACAGCCAAGAGAGAGTCTACTGTCATACAACAATAATAAATGATGTTGCAGTGGGACCACTATGAAGAAACTTAACATAGGTAAGCTTTGGGGACAAGGACTGGGTCTGTTACTTCAAAAGGAATCAATAGCACTTCCATCTGTGCTGAACAGGCTATCCTTCTTCTGTTAGCCTATCAAGCTGGTAGAATCAGTAACAGAAGGTGTGGAGATTGGAAGGCAAGCAAATAAGTGAAAGAACAGCTGACACATTCAAAAGAGGGATAAAGAAACCAGGGTAAGAACCAGTGATTCATTTGATATTTCTGCTACTATACCCCACATTTCAAAGGTTTAAGAAATGATTTAACTCCATTTTTCTGAGGGTTGACAGGGATATAAGAACAAAATATCTGTAATAGTGACTCTGTACTTGGTAACAGCAAGGCTATTTATGCATTGTTTTAATTCAAAATTAAAATTAAAATTGAAATTAACCAAAATAAGAATCAATCCATTCAGAAATTCTTCAGCACATTACACCCCTGTACCACTCATCATTGAATCCAATTCCATGCAGTGCTTCAAGGCACTGATTAAGTTATTCCATTTGGCAGAACAAAGAGATGCTGAATAAATATTAATAAGCTAATTTAAATAGACTTTTACATTGGCACACCGGAATTCCACGGGGGTGATAGGAAGAAAGCAAATTTACGTGTACAGACAAAGGGTGTGTTCTTGCCTCCACAAAGTAATAAATATAAAAATAATAATATGGTTTAGTTGATCTCCTGTGGTGTTGCTAATGGGCAAAATAATTTAATAAGTCATTATTTTCCTGTAGTTGTGTCTCTGATTATCTTAACTAATTCTTTCTGTCTTTTTATGGTTGTTTGTCTTCCATTCTATCTTTGTCTGTCTGTTTCTCTCTGTTTGCCTTCCCATACTGTTTCTTGTTATCTCTCCACCTTTGCATTATTTCTTGCTTTCTCTATTTTGTGTATTTCTGTCCTTGGCTCTGATTTATCTCTCATAAAGTTGAATCATAGAAATATTATAGCACGGAAGGGACAATTCAGCCCATCAAACCCATGCTGGGACTTTGTAAAACAATCCTTCTCTTAAGGAGCACATTCCAGAGATAGGTGTCTGTTACGTCTGGAATTCCTCTAACACAGCGAGAAAGATGGAAGTTGTACATGCCTCCCTCTGCTTAGTGCAGTTTTCTTACTATGTCGATGTAGCTCTGACATTTAAGTTTCTTTGCAAAAACCTTCTCCTGGATTTTGACTTAGGTGATTCGTGGATTTGGGAGTTCAGGAATATTAAATTTGCTGAAAGTGACAATGCATCAGGGACCCACCTCCAATCTGTTAATATTTACATTTAACTGGCTGAGCATGAGGAACATCTTTAGAAGAGGTGATACTTTCATAATTTTGATAGTATATTTCATGTGAATGTATGATATATATGTAACAGGTAGTTTCATGCATCTTAGCTGTTCTCTATATCTCTTAGCGATTCATTATATTCCAAGCCAAGAAAAAGACAAACTAACTGGACTAGAGGCCAATAAATCCTCTGGACCTGATGCCCACGTTTAAGGGTCTTGAAGGAAGTGGCTGCATAGATAGTGGACATGTTGATTATAATCTACCAAAATTCTCTTGATTTTGGGGAGGTCCCAGAGGATTGGAAAACAGCAAATTAATAACATTTTTCAAGAAAGGAGAGAGATGGAACACAAAAAACTATAAGCAAATTAGCCTTATATCTGTCATGGGGAAAATGCTGGAATCCTTATTAAGGAAATCATAGCAGGGCATTTAGAAAATCATTAGGCAATCAACATGGTTTTATGAAAGTGGAATTGTGTTTTACAAAGTTGCTAGAGTTCTTTGAGGATGTAGCAAACAGAGTAAGCCAAGAGGAAAAAACAGTTGATGTAGTGGAAACTGTAGGCCAATAACCACTTGATAAAGTGCCACTGAAAGGTTACCGCACATGATAAGAATGCACAGGTAATGTATTTTAATGGATAAGGAAGTGTTTTCCAACAGAAAACAGAGTTGGAATAAATTGATCATTTAGGGATTGGCAATCAGACACTTTTGGGGTGTTGCAGCGATTAGAGCTGGGACCTCGACAATAGAAAATTTATTTTGATGATTTGGATGAAGGACAAAGTCAAATTGCTGATAAAACAGAGAGGTAAATTTGAAAACTACAATGCGGACACAAAGGGCCTGCAAGTAGATTTAGATAGGTTATGTGATTGTGGAAAAATGTGAGGTTGTTCACTTTGGGGGGAAAGAACAGAAAAAGAAATGTAAATTCTTATTTAAACAGTGTGAGACTAGAAAACCTTGGGGTACAAAGGGATCTGGATATCCTAGTACATGAAATATAAAAGGTAATGAGAAAGGTGAATTTCCTTTATTGCTTGGAGTATGGAATGTAAAAATAGTTCTGAACCGACTTTACAGGATAATGATGAGACAGCACCTGGTATACTGTATACAGTTTTGGTCTACATTTTTGAGGAAGGATATATTTACATAGCAGGTTCACAAAGTTGATTTCTAGGATGAAGGTGTTGGCATACAAAGAAAGGATGGGCCTGTACTCACTGCAGCATAGATAAATGTGAAGTAATATTACTGAACCATACAAGATTCAAGGGGATTGGCAGGATGAATGCTGAGTGGATGCTTCCCCTTGTGAGGGTACTAAGTGAGGGGGCATAGTTTCAGAATAAAAAGTCATCCATTTCAAATGGGAATGAGGAGGAAGTTCCTCTCTCAGAAAGTCAGGGATCTTTGGAATTCTTTAACCCAGAGAGCTGTGGAGGGAGAGTCATTGATTCATTGAGTCATTGGCAGAGGTTAACAGACATTTAAACTACCAGGGAGTCAAATGGTATGAAAAGAGAGCAGGAAAAGTGTTTTTGAGGGTAGGATTGGATCAGCTGTGAACTTATTGAAATGATGGAGTAGGTTCACGGGGCCATCCAGCCCACCCCTGTTCTTATGTTCTTATGTTCTACCCAATTTGTATAAAGGCACAGAAATATGTTGTAATTCTGTTATCAGTAAAGATGAAAAGAACAGACCTTGTGAAGAAAGATAAAGACGGCTGCAAACTAACAGAATTGAGGGCCATACCGGCAGTATAAGGCACCAGTAGTATTGTTAAATATGATGACAACAAACTCTGAGTAAGTACCAGAACTTGGGTACAGACGAGAATACTGAGCAAAACGTTACACTAAAATGGTGAACAGCACAACTCGAGAGGCCCCAGAGTGAGTACTTTGGTTGAGGACTGGCACAATTCTTGCAGAAAACGCAGGCAGTGCAAATCCAGTGCAATCAGTGGAGTGATTTTGGCTATGTAGCTGCTGTGAGAGAGCCTCCAATAGGTTCAGCAACATGTGGATCTCATTAAAAAGATATTTGTTTACTTAGTGATTCAGGGAGTGCAGCCTTTAAACTTAGCAGGAACTAAAATGGTAGAAAGCTGTGTGTTCTGGTGTGATATCATTGATTATGGCAGGAACAGCTGTAAAAGAAGACCAAATAGCCACATAGTCTTAAATAGAGATTGGACTGTGAGCTGCATTGCAAATTTATTTGTGGTTTAATAGATGAGCAAATTCAATGAAAGTTATAAAACACATAGAATCTCACATATGATTTTGCTTGTGATATTCTGACGCCAATGGTGATGGTATTTCATCTAACCTAAGGCCGCAGTTTACATAAGAGTGATGGCAAAGGCTAGAGTTCCAAGCAAAATCAGATAAATGAGACTGGCATGATTAGCTTCTACAGATAAAATGGAAACCATCTCAGCACATGTATGCCAATTAAAAATGGTAAGCATTTTAACTGTCTGATGAAAGTACACATTATCTGCAGCATACAGTGTAAAGGCAAGACAGTTAGCCAAATCCACTCTCGAACTATGACTCCTTCTCAAAAGGTAAGCTTTCAAAGTTAAAGAGCCATAGAAAGTAGAGCTACAAGAATATTGAATCCAGTGAGATTAGTGAAAAATTGGACTTCCAGAACACTTGCATCATCGGTGGCAATAATGGAAAGCAAAATGATGTCGAGACAAGGCTAGTGTTGACTAGAGCAGCAACACAGCAATAATTGCTCAATTATAGGGAAGGATACACATATCTGAGTAAATTCAATCAAGTACCACTAGTGTACAATGAGCTTGAATATATATTTAGATGAAATAATGAAAACTTTAGGACAAATGAAATATTTAGTGAGTCTCATTGGCCAGTGAATAGAACAACCTGTGATTGTCATTGCTTAAACTAATAAGCCAACGTTAGAGGACAAAGGTTGACTCACAAAAGGGAAGCAAGACTAGAAAGAGATGGATGTTTCAAAATCAGGATAAAATTACAATTGGGAAAGTATGCAGAAATATACTCGGATAGTTAAATGGTTATGGACTGCTTGTGATGTTCATATTGCTATCAAGACAGCTACAAAACCACTATGTTGTAAGTCTTGCTCCATATGACTGGAAAATCCATGCAGAGGAAGGATTAGGTAAATTAAAAAAAAATGGAGTTCTGGTAAAAACAAGTATTAGTTGTAGGAAATATCAATATTCCCAGGATCTCCTTAGTGTGAAAGGCTTAGAAGGGGAGGGATTTTTATAATGCATCCAGGAAAGTTTTTTGACCCAGTATGTAGCTAGTCCTATAAGAGAAAAACGGTACTAGACCAAATGTTTGAAAACATAGCCTGGCAAATTATAGGACATTTTTCCTTGGAGCATGGGAGACTGAGAGGTTATCTTATAGAGGTGTATAAAATCATGAGGGGTATAGATATTCAGTCTTTTTCCCAGGGTTGGGGTATCAAGAACTAGAGGGCATAGGTTTAAGGTGGAGGGGCAACTTTGTTACATAGAGGGTGGTATGTTTGGAATGAGCTGCCAGAGGAAGTGGTTGAGGCAGGTACAATAATAACTTTTACAAGACAGTTGGACAGGTACATGGATTTAGAATGTTATGACCGTTGGGCCAAAGGACCTGTTTCCATGCTGTATAACTCCATGAGGGAGAGAGTCAGTGAGAGAGTATTTCAGTGATGGTGAAAGTTTTAAGGTGTTAAGGAGAAGGATAGGTCAGAAATTAAGGTCTGAATTGGAGTCTCAATTTAACATGATAAATTTAAATTTGGTAAGTGTGTCTCTTTTAACAGTGAAATTGTGAGAATTCAGGGCCAATATGTTTCCATAAGGGTGAAGGATATGGGAACAAGTCTAAGGAACCCTAGATGTTAAGGGATATCAAGAAATGAATAAAGAAAGTGGTAGCTAATGGTGGGTAAAGAGACCAGAAAGCAGGATGGTCCCAACAGGAGTATAGAAAATGCAGGGGGTACTTAAAGTAATTAGGAGGGTGAGGAGGGGGCAAAAAATAGCACTAGTAGGCAGCATTAATTAAAATCCCAAAGCAATTTATATACTTATATAAAGAGAAAGAGGGAACTGGGGAAAGAGTAGGGCCCATTAGGGTCCAATGTGGCAATCTCTTCATAGAAATGGTGGATAGAAACATGGTCTTAATCAAATACTTCCCATCTATATTCACTGAAGAGAGATCAGTTTGCTTATCCTTCCAGTGAACTTGGAGGATTTTGCAGACATAGCATTGATGCTTCTGTAGCTTATACTCACTCTGTACTTCAGCCTGGAGCCAGGGATAACTTGTGAAGGAGACACATTATGGTGGCCAAATTCCACAGAATCATAAGTAATACTGTACCTTGGGTAGAAGTAAAGCTGTCTCACATCCAACACAGCCATTAGCATTCCCTGGACACTCCCTGCCCGTGCTTGTCAACTTCAAATTCTGGATAAACAATTAGCATAGGATAGGATTTCTTTATTAGTCACATGTACATCAAAACCCACAGTGAAATACATCCTTTGAGTAGAGTGTTCTGGGGGCAGCCCACAAGTGTTGCCACGCTTCCGGCGCCAACATAGCATGCCCACAACTTCCTAACCTGTACGTCTTTGGAATGTGGGAGGAAACCCATGCAGACACGGGGAGGACGTACAAACTCCTTACAGACAGCAGCGGGAATTGAACATGGGTCGCTGGCACTGTAATAGCGTTACACTAACTGCTACACTACCGTGCCTGCCCCTAGATGCATGCTTGTTCTATTTCAGCCATACATGGTGCTTCCATAACCTGCTAATCTTCTCCCACTACAGCTTGAAGTGTTGCCGTTCCATTTGTCTGGTGAATGAGAATATCAAGTTCATTGCATAAACACCTCAGAAACTTTTGCAGCATTTTCTCCATTAAGGAGTGAAAGATCTTCATGCTGATTTCATCCCATTTTTGAGTTGGCACACAACCCTGATGCACATTAAATTTCAGGTAGCTCCAACTCCCTGAATCCACATTCACCTGCACAAAGGCATGAAACAGGTCCAGCTTGCTAAAGTATCAACAACCTACCAATTCCACAAATCTTGCGAGTTGGGCAACAGATATTGTTCACCATCAATGGTTCTGTTCAGGATTACTTTCTAGACTCCAGATAATCGTACAGTTTTGTCTGCCTTGGGGACCACTACCAATGGGGTTGCCAATTCACAATGTCAAACATTCACTAGCTCCTCCTCCACCTACAGCTTAAGAGCATAGGAAACATGCGTGACATATATTTATGAAGTTTATGCAGATGTGCATGGCAATCGGAGAGTGTGGAATAAATAAGGTGCCATTTTTAAATGCAGTTCTCCATATCTCTTAATGTTTCTTCACATCCCTGGCATGAAGAAGATACACCTACATTATAGGTAGTTTGTTAGGAACAATATTCACATGTGATTTAATCTTAAATTACTGTTAATAGGTTTCCTGAGTTTTTGGAATTCACCAATGAAAGCAAGACAAGAGGACCTGAAAAATTCACCGTTAATCTGTAAACTAGCAGCTGCTTTCCTGAGTCAATTTATGAAAGGCTCCATTCATAGAATTTGTTGTTGGACTATGCATTGAAAAATTTAGTGCAAACTTTCTAAAAACTAGAAATATATTTATAAATTTTACTATCACTTTCCAGACTTTGGAGACTTTGGTTATATTGTGATATTCTGGAGCAGTGAGTGGGATGGCAATGGACTTCGGCAAGCTTCTCAGTAGCAGACTGTTCCTTGCATTCCTCTCATTTTACAAGATGGGAGGGATTAACAAAAATGGTGCAGGAGGTTTTACCCAGAGCACAAGGTGTGAATGGCTATGTCTCAGGCGATTAGTGTTAAGCATCTGGTGGTTAAGGTTTTCATGGCATGATTTCCACCCATTGCTAACTTTAAATCCAAGTGTCACACAAGGCCAGATAATATTGTATCCTTTCACCTGATAGCCCAACACCAGCCCTCTACCCATATCTTGCTCTTTGATAACCATGCATTCTCCTCTGAAGGTGTAATGTGACATAAGTGCCACTTCTGGTCCTCTGTCTCTGCCTGATGTTCCATGCTCCCTTCTACAAAGAGTTTGTCATAGAATATACATGACAAACAGATGAATGGAGATTATCCTCAGACCATGAAGGAGGAGCATCACATTGAATAAAGATGGTGTTAGGATAGAAATATCAGCATATGTATTGGTATTGTTATTGGTATTGGTTTATTATTGTCACTTGTACCGAGGTACAGTGAAAGACTTGTCTTGAATACCGATCATACAGGTCAATTCATTACGCAGCGCAGTTACATTGAGTTAGTACAGAGTGCATTGAGGTAATAAAGGTAAAAACAATAACAGTAGAGAGTAATGTGTCACAGCTACAGAGAAAGTGCAGCGCAGGTAGACAATAAGGTGCAAGGTCACAACAAGGTAGATTATGAGGTCAAAGAGTCCATCTCATCGTATTAGGGAAATGTTCTGTCGATGTACAGACAAAAAGGAATGAGCATACCTGCAAGAGGAGTTGGTGTGAGGAGTGATGTCTTGGAGTAAAAAGGGCAGAATGAAGGGTAGGACATCAGTCAAGGTATCATTATATCAACTTTCCTAACTGGCTCAGATAATCCGCATAAGGCACTGAGTTCTGAAGGCTCCTGACGTTCAGTGCCACGGCTACCTCCAGCCAAGCCCTTTTGATCTCACTAGCAAGTCTTTCCTCTTTTGTGTTGGAGAATTTCCCACCAAACTCCTGCAACTCACCTGCCCCTTTGATTTCAAGCAAGGAGTTACAGAGTCTTTGGGGAACCTTTAGGCTGGAGTCGCTGAAATTTTAACCTAATTGGTTAGGAAATCTGGAAGTAATATCATAATGTAGTAGCTGGACTATAAAAAGCCACAGACATATGTGCTGCAGAAACTTCCAGGTTTCCCACACGTTACCAGACTCCACTCACACCCTGCCCGCTCTCAGCACATCAGAACTCTAAATGCAAGCTTTGGTCTAATATGTATTTCAAGGTCACCGGTGGCAACGATTCAAGTGGCAGGCTCAACCCAAACTACCAATACAGGGCCTGGACACTCGGATTGTCAATCTTGCTTCATGGGTGAGCACAACAGATGATTATCCTCAGAAGGAAGAAGGAAAGTGATCGTTGGGGCAGGAAGGATGCTGGTATTGCTCCAAGCCCAGAAGTAAGCTGTACAAAATGTAATTGAACCACTCTCTCAGCCTCCTTCAAGGCCAGCTGTTCCTCGGCATCTTGTGTTTCTGGAAACTGGCAATGGGCTGTGAACTGCTCATAAAAACAATGTTGGTGTTTAAGTTATATAATCAGAATCCAGACATATTCATTTTTTTTTGAATCGGGGCCTTAAGTGTGCATTTCTTTGTTCAAGCATTGCAGTGTGAGCTAGTAATTTGCAGAGCCCATTGGTGAACATCATAGAAGTGGATATTGTTTTAATCCATGGAGCCACCTCTTGCCATAACTCTCGCCATACATAAAAGTTCCTATTGAGAGCAAACCAATAAGAAGACTACAAGTTAGCCTCTTCCTGAGGGTTCAGCAAAGAATCAGCTTTCTCTTTGTGTGATGTTCACTCACAACATGTAGATGGTACTGCCCACTTTCCCAGGAGTAACTATGTTTCAAACACCATGTTTAGTAACAGCATTGCTGAGCTTAGTAATCGGAAGACTTGATTGTTGGCTCCTGGGAAATTTAGTTGTACATTACAATCACGACTATTAATGCCCCTGAACATGTTGTGCATCAGGTAAAATAAGGCCCATTGCTGAACTACAGTGCTGATTGAGCAGACCTATGTCATAAGGAAACTGCACTAAAGTGAGCTGGAAAAGAATGTGTTATGCTAAGAATGGTAGGTAGCAACTACCTAAAGAGATTTGTTTCATTGTTGTATAAGTTTTCATTGTTTCCACTATGCTTGCAATTTAGTTAGAGACCAGCTTCCATCATAAAGATTGTAGTTACAAAGCTGCATGTCTAACTGTGTAAATGAGTGACAGTGTTATTCTGCTGCAGAGATCAGTTCAGAAGGACCACAATGCACCAGCAATGAAGATGGGGTTCACAGGCTGTGGAAAATAGGGAAATATTGAATTCTGATGAAGGGTCTGAACTTGAAATGTTAAATGTTGCTCCTTCCACAGATGCTGCCTGAACTGCTGAGTGTTTCCAGACTTTAGAGAAGACTTTAAAGGACTGCAGACTTCCAGGACTTCCAGACTTTTCCGTTTTTAACATGGAAAATAAGACTGAGTGAGTTTTGCGAATTTGCAAAAAGCACAGTAAGATAGAAGACGTCCCTTAAAACTAAAATAGGAGCTGCATCCACAAATGGGAACTCAAAGCAGGTTGGCAGAAGCAGCACAACCAGGTTATATTAGAATTACGATAAAACACAAGAGCCATTTACTGTTTACTTGGAGATTTTGCAAATGCATTTTATGGCAATCAAAACTATTTACACAATGGGTGACAATGCCGAAGTACAAAATACAATGATCTATCAGCAGAAAAAAGACATTAGTGGTGGTAGGGTCCAACATTAAGTGACACGAATAAACTTTGCAGAATGGAGTGGAACAGATGCTCCATTTGATGAGATTGTTGAGAGGCTAAAGGTTCACTTCAACCCAAAACTATCCAAAATATTTCAAAGTTTCACTTTTATCACTTATTGCCACAGGGAGCAACTGGATATTATATTGTCAGTCAGTGGTAATTACCAAGAGGGTGTAAATTTAGCATATTCATGAAGAGTGTGTTAAGGGACAAGTTAGTGTGTGGATTAAGTGGTTGGAGGATACAGGACAGCTTGTCTAACATTACTTTCAAGAAGGTGATGAGAATTGTTGTAAATGTGAAAGTTTCTTTCAGCTTAAGTTGAAGATGTAAATTTATTCGGAAGAGCCATGGAGGCAGTAATGGTAGTGTCAGCCATGTCTTTCTATCAGGAACTGATCATGTGGGCCTTAAGGGCAGCATTCATGGGAAACCAGCCACAGAAAGTCAAGGATCACACGATTGCAATAGGCAGGAGACCATGTTACCAATATCAGGAAACATCACAGTTTTGGTCCATCCATTTAAAGCAGCCTGTTGTTGTAAGACACCACCACTATCTCCATCCTTGGGTATGTCCTGTTCCACCAGCAGAACAGACCCAGGAGAGGCAGCAGCACAGGGAAGGAACTGCCCTGGGGGTCCTCAACCTTGACTCTGGGTCCCATGAAATCTCATGGGATCAGGTTAAACTTGGGCTAGGAAACCTTCTGCTGATTGGCACATACCATCTCCCCTTGGCTGATGAACCAATACTGCTCCATGTAGAATGCCACTTTGAGGAAGAACTGAGAGTGGTAAAGTCATAGAATGTACACTGGGTGGGGGACTTCAACATCCATCACCTTGACTGGCTATGTGTTACCATTACTGACTGAGCTGGTCGAGTGCTAAAAGACATTGCTGCTAGATAGGTTCTGTGGCAGGTGATGAGGGAACCAACAAGAGGGAAAAGCCTACCTGATGTCATCCTCACCAATCTACCTGTCACAGATGCATCTGTCCACAACATTCTTGGTAGGAGTGACCACCACACAGTCCTTGTGGAGATGAACTCCCGCATTCACAGTGAAAATACACTTCATCGTGTTGTGTGACACGACCACCATTCTAAATGGGGCAGACTGCAAACAGATCTAGTAGCTCCATGAGGTGCATCAGCAGCAGTAGAATTGTGCTCAACCACAATCTGCAAGCTCATGGCCCAGCACATACCCCATGCTACCATCAATATCAAACCAGGGCATCAACCTTGGTTCAATAAGAAGTGCAGGAGGACATGCCAGGAGCAACACCAGGCATGCCTGAGAATGAGGAATCAACCTTGAGAAGCTACAAGATAGGATTACTTGCATGCCAAGCAACAGAAATAGCATGCAATAGACAGAGCTAAGTGATCTCACAATGGATCAGATCTAAGTTCTGCAGTCCTGCCACATCCAGTCATGAATGGTGGTGGGCAATCAAACAACTCACTGGCTGATATCCACAAATATCCCCATTCTCAATGATGGTGGAGCCCAGCACACCATACTAAAGAGAAAGCTGAAACATTTGCAAGAATCTTCAGCCAGAAGTGCCAAGTGAATGATCCATCTTGGCCTCCTCCTGTGGTCCCCAACATGATAGATTCCAGTCTTCACCAATTTGATTCACTCCAGGTGATAGCAAGAAACAGCTAAAGGCATTGGATACAGCAAAGGCTACAGGCCCTGACAAAATTCCAGCAATAGCACTGAAGTCTTGTGCTCCAGAACTTGCTGCACACTTGCCCAAGCTGCTACCATACAGCTACAACATTGGCATCTACCTGACAACATGGAAAGCTGCCCAGGTATGTCCTGTCCACAAGAAGCAGGACAAATTCAACCTAGTGAATTACCACCCCACCAGTCTACTCTCAATCACCAGCAAACTGATGGAAGGGGTAATCTATAGTGCTATCAAGCAGCAGTTGTTTAGCAACAACCTGCTCGTAGAAGCTCAGTATGAGTTCCACCAAGGTCAGTCAGCTCCTGACCTCATTACTGCCTTAGTCTAACCATGGACAAGAGAGCTGAGCTCCAGCGAGAATGAAGAGTAACTGCTCTTGACGTCAAGGCAGCATTTTATCAAGTATGGCATCAAGGTGCCCTAGCTAAACCCGAGTCAATGGAAATCAGGGGGAAATGCCTCCACTGGTTGTAATCATTCATGCAACAAAGGAAGATGGTTGTGGTGGATGGAGGCCAATCATGTCAGCCACAGGAGAGCTCTGCAGGGGTTCCTCAGGGTAGTGTTTGAGGCCCAATCACTTTCAGCTGCTTCATCAATGACCTTCCTTCAATTGTAAGATCGGAAGTAGGGATATTCACTGATGATTGCATAATGTTCAGCATCATTCATGACTCCTATACTGAAGCAGTCCACAACCAAATGTAGCAAGACCTGGATAATATCCAGGCCTGGGCTGATAGGTGGCAAGTAACATTCCTCCACTCGTGCCAGGTAATTCAACAAGAGAACATCTAGCTACACCTCAAGGACTGCAGCAGTTCAAGAACCACCTTCTCAAGGGCAACAGCCTGTGAAGCCAACATCCCTTGAATGTATATACCGTATTTTTTAAAAATGTAATAAAATTGGACATCTGACACTTGTTTATAAAAGCATCCAAAGTATGGCTGACACGAAGAATTGGCATTCAAGGTATGCTTGGCGGCAAGGAAATATCCCAACCAAATACAACCAGGGCAGTGCTCTAAATACTGGTGGTTAATGATGATATCACGGAAAGCATGTTGAATGGTATCCACACCACATAAGGCAAGTTCACAACTACCATTAAATCAGGACATTGTAATGAAGGTAGATCCTCCAGTAAACCACACAGCATTAGGATGGGATACTCACAGGGATCACTGGGGATAATTCCCTCTAATAAAGAGTAAATTCCTCTTTGAAACTGCTCTGGATATGTATTGTGAACACTGGGAGAAATGATGTTCACCATGGCCCAAAATAAAATGGAAGTAGAGTTGCTCATAACCATAGTAGAATTGGATCAGAATGATTAGGAAACTCGGAATAACATCTAATTACCTTGCGGAGTAAAGCAGTGACCATGAGATCATCCTTAACTCAACAATTACTGGCTTCAAAAAACAACGCTAGTAGAACTCAGTAGGACAAGCAGCATTTGTGAAGGCAAAAGATATAAGCTGATGTGTCGGGTTGAGACTCTACGTCAGGACTGAGAGGAAACGGGAAACATTTCCGGTAGATAGAGGCTGGTAGGTGATAGGTGAAACTAGACGGAGAGTGAATGATGAACAGATGGAACCAGGTGGGGGAAGGGATGGGAAAGGTGGACAGAGGAAGAAGAAAACTAGGTGGACAGGTGAGTGTGTGTGGGAGGAGAACACTGGGGGTGTGGGTTACCTGAAATTGGAAAATTCAATGTTCATACCATTGGGTTGTGAGCTACCCAAGCAGAATATGAGATGTTGTTCTTTCAGTTTGCATTTGGCCTCTCCATAGCAATGGAGAAGGCTGAGGATGGACAGGACTGTGTGGGAATTATTGGCTTCACCTGTGACTCTCCCAGTCAGGAAAAGGTACAAGGTGCCAGACAGTCCAGGTTAACACATAAAGCAGCAGGAGACGCCGGTGACCAAGAGCAGTAATCCAATAGCCATGACATAGTGGACAAAAAAGTGGAGGTAGGAGACAACCACTCTGATGATGGAGCTTTACAGAAATTGCAGAAAACAAGGGGATTTTTCTGTGCAATGAGAATCTGAGCCGTTGTGCCATTCTAGTAGACCGTGGGGCCATGGGGGAGCTGTGAAGGACTAAAGTAATAGGAAATGCCAGAGCAGCAGACATATAGGGGACTGCAGGGAAAGAAAGAGAAAGGATGGTACAGGTGAAGCAGTTGGTAATGCACCACCACCTGAAGAGAACAAAGCCTGGTTATGGCCATTAGAGCAATTTAGTGAAACTATGGACACATTGCCATTGGACATAAACATTTCCACCAATGAGTTACGTTGTGTCGTCAGAAAGGATATCAGTACAGTGCACACTTGTTGCAAAACTTCATTATGAAGGATCAAGGTTTGGATTCACAGTGAAAGCTGATAACTTGAACAAGGTGTACCAAGTTAGAGATCTGAAGAAAGTACTCAGAATGTTCTTTGAAAGCAAAGGGCTTTCAGATCTGTCAGAATTGCAGCCAACAGAAGTTGCCCCTGTGCTTACTTGAGAAACAAACAGTTGTCGATGAATGCAGCACAATACAGGGTGATAGGATTTTAAGATGGTAAGCGAGGATAACAGAGCTATCAACTGAAGTAACTCCAGGTTGTAAAACCAAGAGCGTCGGGAAAAGTGTTAAAAGAATAAGACTCCAAAGACGGGGGTCAAGACATAATACAGATAAAGGCACAATTACAACATTTAAAAAGCATTTGTATAGGTAATTCAATAACAAAGGAGTAGAGGGATACGGGGCTAATGCAGGAAAATGAGATTAGCATGGATAGGCACCATGGTCGGCATGACTCTATAATAAAGGTAATCCAACAGAGGAAACCTGAAGACTGGGAACAAAACATTGTGGGATGGAAAAAGGAACAGTCTGTGACCAGACATCCATCTGGAAACATTTGACAATATTCGTAGGATGGAGTCATAGAACATAGAACAGTACAGCACAGGAACAGACCCTTCAGCCCATAATGTCAACCATGATGCCAAATTAAACTGCCCGCATGTAATCCTTATCCCTCCATTCTCTGTATGTTCATGTGCATGTCTAAATACCTCTTAAACTCTACTATCGTGTCTAAAATCATGTGTTTGCATCCGTAGAGGATTGTTTGTCAGAAGAAACTGTGGTGTATTTATTAAGTGTAATGAACCAACAGAATAGTTTTGTGATAGGAAGGTCCTGGTAGATTTGTGGACCCAAAAACTGAGCATTGACATAAGTCAAGATGGTGCTGACAGCATAAATTGAGCTGCTAAATCCAAGCTTGCACACACTCTAAAAAAGGGCCTGTTGTCTACAAGATTTTCAGTAAACAAAATATAGTTAGGATTGGATAAGTAATGGAAAGAATGTGTAATATTATAAAAACAACTGGAGTACAAGCCAGAGTCAGATTCCCTTGAAGATGTAGAAGTTGGCACAATGTTAAAGATATCTGCTCAATATAAGAAAATCAAAAAAACTGCAGATACTGAACATCTGAAACAAAAACAGAGGAACAGATTATGCTGGAAATATTCAAAAGGTCAGGAAGTGTATACAACATAAAACATTATCTCTGCTTCTCTTTCCACCAATGCAAGTTGATCTGCTCTGTGTTTCTTGTAGTTTCTCTTTTCATTTTGACTCAATGTACAGGTACCCCCCCCAGCTTCCAAATGCCTGACTTACATACAGTCCGTACATATGAACAAGCATTTAGGAGTCCAATGGGATGGATTGGCTGGCTGCAGCAAGGCTGCAGGTATCTTCTGCCATGTGGGTTCACAGCCACATTTTCAATTTGCGTTCACAGGAATTGAACCCTGCTGTCATCTGGGGAGGACCTGTAACATGGCTGGAGCAGGACAAGGCAGGCCATGGAACGATCTACCTGAAGTGACGGCCACAGCAACAAACCATAAGGAGAATGCAGAGGCTGAGGAAAGTATGGCAAAAATCTGAAAAGTGCAAATAGAGAAGAGGAAATCACACCATTAAGAGACATAAGTGGAACTGTGTGGACAATGTAACAAAGAGACAGATGCACAAGATCTGGGATGTCATTGAACAAAACAGTAAAGATTTGGCTGTGGGGCAAGATCCCACAGTCAAAATAAGTGCTTGATTTTCCAAAAAAGTAATTCAAATATTTCTGTTGACTCATGGGTTTGTGCCTATTGGGATATACTTATCCTGTTGTGTGTATAAGTTTAAGAATCAATAGTTTAAATTTCACTTTGCAAGCATATGTTTACTTGAAGATCTGTGTCCATTTGAGTGAATGAATGATAATGATATTCAACTATAGACACCAGTTCTGGAATCCCACAATACACCACATCCCACAGATGTCCCAGTAAGTGCCTCAAGTAGAGGCTCTAAACAGAGGGACTCTCCCATTGCATCAGCACTCTGTTTACCTATGGTCACCATGGAAAAGGAGGATGAAAAGAGGACACAACATCTGCCATGTAAAGAAGAACCATGGCAGCACAAGAATAGAGGCAGCAATTGATTGATGATTTTATCCCTTGGGATGTTATACTGAAATGTTTGTCTTGTGTTGGCTGGAAAGATGTCCATCCTATCTTTTATACTGTTTGAGATAAGTCATAATTGGCTAGGGTTCTGGTGTTAAAAGCATTGCCAATGGGATGAAGAATTGCTCTCAGTGGAAAACATGTAGGGCTTCATATGGCAGGATAATGACGTTAATAAATCCAGAAAACAGAGTACTAATGGCAACAACTGAAAGCAGAAAGCATACCCAATTATGAATTGATGTTTGTTTGAGGATATCATTAGATTTCACCAAATTCTTTTTCATTCTTAATTGATGGAGTATCACTGGAGTAAGATTTAAAAGAGGGAAAATGAGAAAACACTGTCAGAATCACTTGGATTCAAACTGGCATGAAACAACACAGATTATTGTGGGTCAACATTATTCTAATTTATTGAGGCATGTTAAATTTTTGGATTGTTGCTTGGTGAAACACATATGTTTTGAATTTCAAATTCTTTTAGAAACCATTGCATCACATCTGACCTTTACCTGCAAAGAAGAACTCAATCCCGGAGAGATGTAGTAACTCATACTCACAACTATATGCCAACAAGTGGCTGATTGAGGAGCAGTGGAAGCGTTTACAACCAGACATTTCTTGAAAAGTTATGAAATCTATTCAAAATTAACAGTAACTAAAAGTCACTTCCAACAGCAAAGAGAATTGTTGGAGTTTTCTTTTAATAAAATCATTAGCTTGAAACCCCAATGATGTGTGTTAGGTGTGGTTTGAAGGGCGGTACAACATGGTGGGCCGAAGGGCCTGTATTGTGCTGTATTGTTCTATGGTTCTATGGTATGTTTTAAGTAGTGTGATACTATTAGAATTGAAACTGGGGAACTTCCATCTGCCTTGAACTTAAAAGGACTGGAGGTTATAACCTACAATGTCTCAGAGAAACCAAGGGAGAGGTGTTGGCTTGGGGAAAAGGAGGAACTTCTGCAGAAGTGGAAATGAGTTTCACTTTGGGACTGAACAACTGATAGATTGGTTATGAGAATTCTCGGAGTTAAGGCAGAATGTAAAACATATTGCTGCACAGAGAGGTTGTTACAGGTCCTGAACAGATGCAACCTGAGCTGACAAAGCAATATCAATGAGGAAGTGATGCAATCTGTGGGTTTTCCTAGATGATTTTCTCTTTTAATGTAACCTTACCCCATATATCTTTCTTACCTCCCCTTCCCCTGCATCTGTTCTACTCTCATTACAATGATATACACAGTAAAATAGACAGAAATTATTAAGTTTGAATAGCTAAAAAAAAATTAATATGAACTACTTCAACTGGAAACTTCAGAACAATCTTCTCTATTAAAATTTCACCCACACATTTAGGGTGAGTCAGTGGAAAAGCTAGTCAGTGTTGCTGCTTCACAGGTCCAGTGACCTAGGTTCAATCCTGTTTGCTAGTGCTATCTTGTATGGGGTTTGCACATTCTCCTTATGAACCCATAGGCTTCCTCTGGGTACTCCAGTTTCTTCCTACATACAAGGATGTATGGCTTGGTATGTTAATTGACCATAGTTAATACCCTTCTGTGTGTTGATGATGTTAGAATCTGGTGGGAACTGATGGGGATGTGGGGAAAATAGAATAGGATTAGTGTGGGATTAACGTAAATGGGTGTTTGATGGTTGGCATGGTTTCAGTGGGCTGAAGGGTCTTTACATGTGCTTAATGACTCTATGATTCTATAACATTTTTTATTTACTTCTGACTGCCTTTAAAGAGTGAACAGAGAGAGATTTTTATTTCTCCCCATAATATCCCAATAACACAGATGTATTATTCTCTACTTTATATGTTGATATTGTTATCATTATTATTATCATTTTTATTATTATTGTTATGAGAAGGATTAGCCAGTGTGGACAGGGGAAAAGAGGCTAAAGAAATTTGGCATATCGCCTTTGGTCTCACCAATTTTTATTGATGCACCATAGAAAGCATCCTATCTGGATGCATTGCAGCTTGGTATAGCAACTGCTTTGCCCTTGACCGCAAGAAGCTGCAGAGAGTTGCGGACACAGCTCAGCACATCACAGAAACCAACCTCCCTTCCATGGACTCTGTCTATACTTCTCTGCCTCGATACAGCAGCCAGCATAATCAAAGACCCCACCCACCCTGGACATTCTCTCTTCTCCCCTCTCCCATTGGGTAGAAGATACAAAAGCCTGAACTCACATACCACCTGGCTCAAGGGCAGTTTCTATCCCATTATTTAAGACTATTGAATGATTCCCTATTACAATAAAATGGACTCTTGACCTCACAATCTACCTCATTATGGCCTTGCATCTTATTGTCTCCCTGCTCTGCACTTTCTCTGTAACAGTAACACTTTATTCTGCATTCTGCCATTGTTTTACCTTGTACTACCTCAATGCAGTGTTGTAATGAATTAATCTGTATGAATGGTATGCAAGACAAGTTTTTCACTGTACTTTGGTACAAGTAACAATAATAAACCAATTCCAAGGATGAATCACAACAATTGTTTGCTGGTCCCAAAGCAAGTGTGGCAATATAGGTCCTAAGAGGACCTTAGAAAGGAAATTATTTGAGATAAGTACACAAAGAGATAATGCATAAAGACCAGCAACAACTGCATAAAGACCAGCAGCAAGAGTTGTAAGCTCAATATTAATGACTACAAATAAATGTTATGGTTCCACAAGCCTTGCAGATGGTCATAGGGGATATATGTAACATCAGCCAGATCATATTATGTGCATGAATTAATTGACTTTTATCAGCACAACAAAGTAATAGCAACATAGCACAAGCAGGTTTACAAGCTTATTGATTTCCTTAATGTTTATTCAGCGGAAGGTGGCACCCATGTGGCCTTGCCGTGTCCTACGGGCAGCTCCTGAAATTCCACCACCTGAATATTCCAACAGTGTTTGTCAATATCCCTAGGATTCATCATGTCAAAGTGGTTTTCTGTAGCTATAAAAAATATTGCCAGTGTGTGGCAACTACTGAGAGAATAGTAGATGATGGAGAATGCCAGGATAGTTGTCACTCAAAATCTCCCCAATGACCAGTGTAAGCAGAATCAGAGCACAATTCATCACCAAAGATTTCTCTTCAATCTGTGTCAACAACTGACATAAATCCTTCTCCTAGTGATCCATTACCCATCACAAAGCCTTAGAGCCCTCTGCCAATGATGAGCTACTCCAATAATCAGACGATTGACTGAATATTAGCAGGTGATCTTACTCTTCATCTTAGTTGTTTGGGAATGAGGATGTCTTGACTCCATTCCAATTCTGCAGGTTCTGAGCTGACTGATGATGCCAATGTGGAACCCAGAGACTTTGCCACAGATGGGAAAGAAGCTGGTACAAGGGCTGCTGCAAACCACCACAATGTAGCAATGTTACGACATGAACCATAGGTACACGAATTTACTATGAATGAAATTTCTTACTAATAGGTATAGCAGTTGTTAAAACTTCCAGTCCAAAGAGAGAAATGAAAGTCTGGATCTCCTCAAAGAACCCCATCAGGTATGGTATAAGAGAGTATGAATCATGTTCTTCTGAAGAGAGAATCACGATGTGATGCTGATCTTATTAATGACAAAAGAAACAATGAGGTCTCACGCGATTCTCTTCATCATTTAACTAATAAAAGGGAAAATAAAACAAATTATTCAAATTTGTGACAAGTGGCAAGGTAATAGCACTTGCTGCTAACCTTAAGAAGGATGCAGAAACATTCAGCAATCTCTGTTACATCGATTTCGCCTTTTACAATGTTAATTTGATCGAGGTATCAGATACACAGCATCAAACTAGGCACTAAAAAGCACAATTTTTAACATTTTAAGCATTTCACTGGAATAAATAAAGATTGGGTCATACATAAGAAAGGTAAAATCTGAAATATCATAAGTAAACTTGAAAAATATAAAATAAAAATTAATTTTTAATGACTTTAAAACAGAACACTCTTAAAAATTTAATTGCATCTCATTCAACAAGGCTTAACCTTTACACATTTTTTTACTGTGGAATAGTGTGTAAAAAGTTGAAGCTTGCCATTCATTTATGATATCAGCAAGATTTCTGTCTGCAAGGACTTCAACAGTGGAAAGTATGGAGGAGCAGGGTGTCACTGACAGCAGCTTCAGGATTACTGCATGTAACTGGGTATTTGCAGACTCCAAATGTTTTCTTCAGTTTCACATTGTGATGACCCTGAGCACTGACAGTTTATTATCATTATAACCACAAAATCTGGACCTATAGCTTCTAGGGCTCTCTTTACTAACAACTATGCAATTCCAAATTTGATTGATCATTCCTCATTCTTCAATTCTTTTCACATAATCTATAAGGACCAAGCTTGATCTGAACTAAACTCCACTTTAGTTTATATGAATGTTGTTACAGCTCTTCGATGTTTTAATACAATATTAATTAAAGGTCATGTTTTACTTTGTGTTAAAAGGAGTTTGGAGAAGTAAACACGTACCTTCTAATTACTTCTAGGCAGCTTTGGTTTCAGCCAACAGTAGATTTTAGTGGGTAGTCAACTTTATCTTATTTATCAAGAAGTGATATTCAGACTTCATTCATTGGTCTTCCCAATGATAGTTGCAAGCTTCACATAACTCTGTGAATTGGAAATAAGTCATAGATTCTACTATATGGATGCCAAAAGAGTTTATTCTGATATGTTTGATGATCAAAACTTATCTGCAAGCTGACACAACTACAAGATATGTCTCAAGAAGCATAAATTATTTACTGCATGGAACATACATTGTTATCTATTTCAAAAGTCCTTGTTATAGTTAACAGCAATTTATTTGATGGCAACACCTATTTACTAAAACAAGGAAAAAAAGATAATAAAAGCAAGATGCAGAAAGTGGTCCCACAGTTCACTAGCCATCACTGCTCAGTATGTCAGCAAAAGGGGTTATGAAGTCTTAAAAGCAGTTGTTGTGTCATTTCAGATGTCTCACACTTGTACAAATGATTAGTGGATCAGACGCTGACAGCACATGAAGGATGACAAATGAGAGGAGCCCCACATGCATCCCCATATTGATATTGTTTCTCTGTTCTTTGCATATCATCATCATTGGTAAAGACAAGGAAAAGAAGGAAGGATATTCAGTGTGTAAAGAATATGTTGAATTGAGGAACAATTCTCACTTGTTAACCATTACTTACAAAATGCTCTCTTTTCTATCTGTTTGATTGGCAGAACAAGTATTATGTATTTATAACTTAATCTTAAGGTTATATATTTATTTCAGTTATTTTCTAAGAAGAGAATCATATTCAGTCAGAATTTTGGATAAGGGGTAGGCTGAGAAAATTATAAATTATATCAACTGAAAGAAGGATTTTAATATCGTTCACTTCATTGTAATTGCCCCATTTGGAAATGTGTGAAGGATAAGTTAATTCACAATGAATACAATGCAATCAAAGAATATTTTAATAGATTTTTTGGAAGGGTATGTATTTATTTTATATCACAGAGAGTATACTTTACCTTTAAACTTAAATATAAATCACTTGCCTAAAGTAATGCAATGGTGCTCTTAATAAAATTTCAGGTCATTGTTGAATGTAGAGGGTAGCACCACACATATGCTCAAATGTGAAAGGGTAATGTTAAAATTATGTCACACCATTTCCCAGTGTAAACTTGGTAAAAAATGCCTGCTAAATTTTAATCTTTATATAAATTATAAAGGAATGAAATTGGGAATTTGCTCTGCATGAATTCAACTGGAATATGCAAACTTGCTCTATTTTTTACCAGATGTGGGGGTAACAACAAATGTGTTCAGCCTGCAGAAATTAGGAACATCTGTTTATTAGTATTGCCTTATAGAACTCACAAGTAATAAGACTAATGTAGCATTGTTCATATCCTGTGTATGGTTGGGGAACTGTTTAAAACTTCACAGATTTGAGATCATAAAGAAATTTATTTTAGGATAACAAACTTTAAAACAATTTTAAATATATATTAAATTTAGTGTATGAGAATAGTGAGATATAATAACTGTCCTCATTAATGAAAGAGAGCAGAATGTACTCTGTATTTCCATATTTTCTCATAAAGTAGGAGGCCATTGTCCCATCAAGTCTATACTTGCTCCCTGGGCAATTCCATCAATACATTTCCCCACTTATTACCCTGTGACTTTTTCCCTTTCACATGCCAGATTCTTCTACCCTCCATCTACACAAAGGGCAATTTAGAGTGGCCAATTAACCTACCGCCAGCATATCACTGGGATGTGAAAGGAAGCTGAAGCACCCGGGGAAATGCTGTTGCAAGGGGAATGTGCAAACTCCACACAGACTTGTTTTGTTATTTATGCATTATTCTGAATTTAACTGCATAGTGGATAAATTTATCAATACTGACAGTGATATGCTTTCTGCACTTGTGATAAAGTTGAATTTCTCAGTGTTACCTTTAAAATTTGAAATTTGTTTTGTTGTAGTTAATACCAAATTTAAACTGTTGTTCACATTTGTGAGTTGTGAAGAGAACCAACTGGGGTTGTCAGTAAAAACTTAGGAGAAATCAGTTCTAATAATTAACACCTATTAACTTGGAAAATCTTGCATAACAATTGTTAAATTATCTTGTTGAGTACCTATCAAAGTAAACTAAGATTTAGACTTATGATGATTTGTGCACATAATGGCGGCAAAGTAGGATCACATAATCTTACAATCCTGAAAAAAATTCTCTTGAGGTATCTGCTCTTTTTCTACTTGTATAGGTTGTTTGGAACTATGTGTTAGGTTCACTGAGGAGAATTGAAAGGTTCAGACAGAGAACGTTATCAGTTCTGCTCAAACAAAGACCAGTAGGAAGTAGAATTTCAGAAGTGCAAGCTGTTAAGCTTTTTTTCACCTCTGCTGGGATGGAACATCTAATTTCCACATGTCACTCCATTTAACAAACTGACCAAGAACTGATGAAATCCAACCAACTGAGACAAGTAAATCTGAGGTTATAGGCATTTCTGCATCTCCAACTTGTATATTTCTCGTTGGGAATGAAGCACTTAGCTGTTAGAGTTACCTAATATGTTTCTAAAGAAGATATTTCTAAAAGTATGGGGTAATTGAATTATTTTCTTTTAAAATGAGAAAGATTGTGACTTGTCGGTATTGCATCACAATATGATTTCTTCAAAGTGTGGTATTGATTTGTTTCCTTTAGAAGTTATATTGTTAATAGTTTTATTTGAGGCTTGTAAAGAAGTATTTTCTGACCTATTCTGTTCCAAATTGACCAGTAAATCCAAACATACATTTTGCAAACTTAATAGTGAGGCCCTGCACAACAGTAGGGCCTTGCCTGCATGAATACTGTTATGTTCTGGGAGTGGGCACTGGGATTGCAGAGAAAGATCTGACCATAAAGCCAGTTAACACAAACCCCCACGCTTAACTTGCAATCAAAATTGCCAAAAAGATTTGAATGTTTCTGAAAGTCTCATACAAAATATTCATGAGTTTCAACACTATTAAGAAATCAATGAAGCTAATACATTTTTAATAATTATGAACAAATTAAAACAAATTAAATTATTTTAAAATGTTTTTAAAACATTTTAAGCAAACTAAGACAAATTTTAAAAATTATATAAATCTTATCTTGCCATCCTTCTACTGCCAACTTCCATCAGTCTTCCCAACTTCTCCAGAACCAATACTTTCTATTATAATGAATGGATTTCTTGTTCACCAGATCTAGTTGGATCAGCGCTGGAGCTCCAGATGGTCATGAAGCCATGGAGATAGTTGCCTTCTGCCAAAATTACATAGCTTTTAAAAGGGTTCCCACAGATTGGAAGGCAGTAGATGTAACCTAACTACTTAAGAAAGGATGGAGAGAGTAAACAAGGAACCATAGATCATTTAGCCTAACATCAGCAGCAGGGAAAATGCTGGAACCTATTACTAAGAAAGTGGTACAGAGAGCTTGGAAAATAATAATAGGTTTGGGCAGTGAACATGCACTGAAGACAGAGGAAATAATGTTTGACAAATCTATTAGAGATTCTTAAGGTTGTAGCTAACAGGATGGGTAAAGGCAAATCAGTTGTTGCAACATATTTGTACTTCAAGGGCCGTACAATGTATCACATTAGATTATGAAACAAAATTAAAATAGGTAGTCTTGGGATAGCAGTTTAGCATTGATCGAAAATTAGTTAACAAATAGAAAAAGGGAATAATAATAAACAGGTCATTTTCGGGTTGGGAACTTGGAATATGATATGGGAAATTCTGAGGTGACCAACTTTGGTAGAAAAAGGGAAAGGCAAGGCATTTATTTGAATGGTGAATGCTTGAAATATGTTGGTATGCAGAGGGACCTAGATACCCTTGTATATAAATCATCAAAGGTTAAAATGCATTTACAGCAGCAATAGGAAGACAATAGGTATGTTAGCCCTTACAAGCAAGAGGATTTGAGTGCAAGGGTGGAGGCATCTACTCTTGTACTCAAATCCTCTTGCAATAAAGTTTTATAAGAGTTTTATAGGGACTGCACCTGGAATATTGCCTACAGTTCTGGTCTCCCATAATAAGGAAGAATATACTTGCAATAGAGGATGTGAAGTGAAAGTTCACTATATTGATTCCTGTTTTGAGTTTGTCACATGAGAGATTCATCAGACTGGGCCTATACTATTTTTGAGTCTAGGAGAATAAGAAATGATCTCCTTGAAATTTACTAAGTTCTTATAGGGCTTGACTGACTAGATAGGGGCTTGATGTTTCATTTGGCTAGGGTGTACCTAAACAAGCATCATCGTCTCAAAATAATAGGTTGGACATTCAGAACAGAAATGAGAATAAATTTCATCCACAAAGGGGTCGTAAAATTTTGGAATTCTTTCCCCAGGAAAGCTGTGAGATTTAATCACCAATTATATTCCAGAATGATCTTATCTCCCAGATGAGGTGTACAAAATCATGAAGGCATAGATAGGGGAATGCACAAAGTCTTTTTCCCAGGGAAAGAGAAACCAAAAACTAGAGGGCATAGGTTTAAGTTGAGACGGGTAAGACTTAAAAGGGACCTGAGGGACAACTTCTTCACACATTTCTTAATGTATGTGGAACGAGCTGCCAGAGAAATTAGTTAAGGTGGGTACAATAACAACATTTAAAAGACATTTAGATAGATATATGGATAGGAAAGGTTTAGAGGGGTATGAGCAAATAGGCCTAGCTTAGGTGGGCACTTTGGTCGGCATGGCCAAATTGGGTCGAGGGTCCTGTTTCTATGATAGATTTTTGATATTGAGAGAATGTAGGGATATGGGGTTAGTGCAAGAAACTGAGATAAAAGAATAGACATGATCTTATTGAACAGTGGAGCAGGAGTGAGAGGCTGAATGGCCAAATCCTACTTCTATTTCTTATGTCCATATTCTCCAGGGGAATTGCAGAAAGTTTGCACTCTGCTGCTGGAGAATATAGCGATCGTGGCCATGAAATCATCGAGAGAGAGCAATGTGGAGGTTTGGGGCTTCCATTGCAAACAAACACACCAACACGCTTTCTTGCACACAAGCACGGATACCAAACATGTGGCACTCATGGGAAAATGCTGGGAGTACTATTTTATGTTTTATACTTTCTGAGATTTTGAACAAAGGTTTGATGGGAGGAAGGAGTTGAACCTCTGGCTTTTTTGAAAATTGCAATCCCGTCTTCAATCTGTAGTTTTCCTGGCCTTAAAATCAACAACAATGAATCAAGCCATCAATAAGATTTCCAGAAGCACAGGCAAAGGTCTATTAACATGCAAAAATCACAATCTGATGATATCATTGTTTGCTTAAAAACAATAATTTCATGCCAGAAGAAGAATATATGTTATACATATTCTGTTTATTAATATAAAAGTCACTGAACTTTGAGGAAATGCCTAGGTAAGTCTGTCAATGAAAATTGACCTTCACATGGCATGTCTGTTTCTCATGTTCAAAAGATCTTCTTTTAAATGCATTTAAACCTCATTTCCTTGTGGCTGAAAGGTATACAAACATTTTCAATCTTTGCAATAATTATTCTCTTTATGTTTTGGAAAAGCTGCTGCTTCTTAATTTATTTTTTGATAAATCAGTGAGTAAAATCATCCTTTATTTTGGTGATGCAAAACAAAATTGTTTTTCCACAGTTTTTACTCCATTACTTCATTTTAATAGTCCTGATTCACAGAATACATACAGTACATACAAAATATATTTTGACATAACAGTGAAATCTGCTGTTTCATTACAACATGAAAGGAATGTTAGTATATGTAATGAAGTGTTTGAAAGAGATTATGCAATTATACACACTTTTCTTTGAATGTACTATTTCTATGATGAATGAATACCATTTTGATTAATTTTATGCCAATTTACTTTGAGTCACCTCACTTGCAGTTTTGCAGTCTCTTTCTAAATCCACACTGACAAGTCAGTCTAGAGGATGGGGGAAAGTAAGTACAAATGAATCTAAACACTTAAAAAATAGTATAAATCAAAGGGACTGTGCAAATCACATTTGACACTAATGATTTATGCAATTGTAACGTGTCATGCTCACTATAATTCAGTCACTCCTGTGACATATTTTCATTACATATTTGGTGTTACTATATTTATTTTCCATAAACTACTGGCCTTGGAACTTGGCACATCAACTAACTTCCTTTAACAAGTAGCTACTGTAAAAATAAGGTGTACAGAGGAACTTGAAGAGGCTTGACACCTTCATTTAAATCTACGTCTCCTTACATAATGAACCATAAAACAAAGGCTTCACAAATAGTTCTTCAAAATGAAGATGATCAATAGGTTATGGATTAGCAAATGTGATTTGTATTTCTTTGATTTCTAATCTGTCTACTTCACTTAAAAATGGTGTATGCATTATCAATGGTACAATGTTATATAAATATTTGGATCTAGCTTTGTACATATGACCCATTAATTAACATTTTTCAAAAATTTCTAAAAATGCATCTGACCTAATGTGGTTTGTTTAGAAGATGTATATCTATTAAAGTGGCAATTACAATGATATAATAACTCCTCTAACTGTGTTACCAGTCCAGGAAATAGTCAAAAGAGGAATATTAGATCAACAATTGCATGCTCTGCTTTATAGCACCCATCATGCTTCCTAGCACTTCAATATGCTAATGTTGAATACAACTTGGCCAGTAACATGTGTACTGGAAAGTTGAAACACCATCTTGTAGAAATGTTAGATTTGTCATGTTACGAATAAACTAAAATTGTTCAGTAAAAATCTGTGTTGCAGAAAATCCTCCTTTTCACTTCCATGGCTTTTGAACAGAATCCCTGTGTCTTGGGAGTACTCTGCATGATCAAGCATTTACAAGAACAATCATCCCACAGGGATTCTGGGCCACATTGGTGACTAGAATAGTGTCCTTTGGGATATTAGATCTCAAGAGCTCTGTGCAGCACCTCCCTTTCATTCTTTAATTCACCAGAGGATAACGCTAATTAGATCAGGCTGCTCATTTTAAGCTGATAATTGATTTAAATAGGTTGCTCATTTGAAATAGAATAAAACCCTGCCAAACATTTGGTGCACTGATTTTTCTCATTACTACAAACTTTACAAAGCTTGTCAAATGTATCATAAATATGGAAAGGCAGTCACATATTAGTCTATTGTAATGCTAAGCAATAGAATATTGTTGGGTGCAATATGAAAAAGTGATTTAAAATTTTAAAAAGAGCTTCCTACTCAAATATCATATGGTAGCATAGTAGTTTAAATCTCATTAATATATATGCAGTTGTATTAGTCAAATAAGAGCCCCTGGAATTTTTAGCAAGAATTACTGATATTATGCAATTGTTGACCTGAAATAAAATTATTGTCAATAACTGCATTATTAATCCCTTGTTAATGGAAATGAGAGCATTCTGTATTTGTTCAAAATGGAAGCTAGAAGTCCAAAATAATTTGTCAACACTGACTTTTCTCTTACGAACTGACCAAGAGCACTTCCTTGTGGTTGACTTTGGGTACAGCGGCTATGTAATCATCAAGCTTTGTGGGGGTTTTCTTAGCAACCTCCTGCACATTCCTACTACTTGTATAATAAATGTAAGTAAAATTAGTAGCCATTGTTTGTACAGAAAGGGAAAATTGAATCTGAGTTATTGTACAGTCAGATGCAGGCGTGTTATAATTATTGTTATATTTAATTTACTGCCTGGAACACCAAATATTCAAGTCTAAGATAAACTTTAGAACTTGTTCTTTGAAGGCACAGTACTTGGGAGTCAATTAGCAGCTCTTCACCTATCATTGAGAAGTTGACTGAATGCATCCTCAGTTAAGGTAGTTTCTATTGGTTATCCAAACTGGATTATTAACGGTCTTCCAAATTAAAGACTTTGCTGAGTATAATAAATGAAGACAATGGAAATAAAAACCTGATTTTGATAAGTTTCCACAAAAATTTCAAGAGATACCTTTTTCTTTCAGTACCTTATGATGAAAATTATATTCTAGCCTTCTTTTCATTAATTATATTTCAGAGAGACATAAATACAAATAAATTGAATAACAACTCACTAAATATTTTTAAACTGCTTATTATTGAGTCTGATGTTTGTCATATTTGGCTCAATCATGTTAAATGAAAAGCTATGAATTGATGTTAGGTTAATTCATGTAAAAGCGCTTAATATTAATCTAAGCAAACCTTGGCATTTGTCTAAAGCATTTAATTCAAGAAAAGTATTATGTATAAAATCAGCACCTATTAGGTTTGTTTGCACACTAAATAAGCAGGCCTCTGCTCAGGATCTATTTCAATGTGCGAGTCCTACACAGTACAAAGAAACCCCCCCCAAAAAACCTGCAGATTTTGGAAATTTGAAATAAAGACAGTAAAGTGCTAGACACATTCAGTTGGTCAAGTTGAACCTGGGGGGGGGGGGGGAGCCTGAAACAGAACTGATGAAGGACCTTCGACCTGAACTTCTTTCCATTTATATTGCCTGACCTGCGGCATGTTTCCTGGATTTTATGATTTACTGCACAGTACAACTCCACATAAGGAGCATCAAATCACGGACTGCACACAGTTCAGTGTTGCTGCAAGTGACCTGTGGCTCTGTGTGTCAATTATCACCTGTGCAAAGATCCTACATCTAATTTCTACAGGTAAAACAAAAGGTAGTTCTCTAAAAGAATTCTGTTGTGTAGCAGTATATAATAGAATTTTTAGGACCATATTTTTCTCATTTGTTGAAAAATAGAGGAATTATCCACTTCCATCATAATTTCTCACACTAATAAATCATAAAGATGTGTAATTTTGAAATATGTACTTTTTGACAATGTAATTATGATAAACTAATTACGAAGCATGAGGTACCTGTAAAAAACATTATTTAATATTTCTCAAGCAGACGACAAGCTGTTAATTAGTATAAATATCAAAAAGTTGTTTTAGTCCAAATATAAATTTTGTACTCTGTCTCAATAATAAAAAAAGATAATACTGATTTAGTTGCATGAGCCTACATGTGACCAAGGCTTCAAAGTATGTTTTTAAATACATAAATTGTTATTCTATTGTGGTATTTGGGAGTCAGCCAAACTTATGGGGTCATTACAGCTAAGATGCATTTGTTTAATTTTCTGCCAATTCTGTATTATTCCACTTGTCCTGGACTTTACAGGCCTGCTTGATTTCATTCTTTCCGTCTTGACTGTTCTTCAATCTGGGTTGATATTTCCACTTGTACTTCAAACATTTTGTTCCAATCTTTTCATTGTTAGTTAGAAAAATATTTCTTGATTTCTTTGCATTAGCCATATGACTAGTCCTACAAATGTCTACTTCCTATTTTAGCATAAAGCACTAGGTTAGCCTTTTAGTTTAAGTGAAATTAAAGCAAAATAAGGATGACTATCATCACAGTTGGGCAATATTTTAAAAGGTTTGAGAGAAAATTATTACCATTACTAATGCTGTTATTTTGCAACAAACTAAACCAGCAATGCATAACCATAGAGTGATAGAACAATACAGCACAATACAGGCCCTTCGGCCCACCATGTTGTGCCGACCTTCAAACCACTCCTAAGGCTATCTAACCCCTTCCTCCCACATATGCCTCTATATCTTAAATTCTTCCATATAACAATAAAATGAGTTTAAAAAGTAGAAGTTAGTGCTTTGGTTCCAGTGAAACTCAATGCACATTGATTCAAAATGAATGAAAGAGTAGCTTTATAAGCTTCAGGTTTTAAGATTTTTTTAATTACTCAACTCTTTACTTCTCTTTTTTACTCTCATGTTTTCATCCAAAGCAAGATCACAGTTGGTGGTGTATCCATTGTGATTGGTTTTTAAGTCTCAGTAAAATACACCTCCAAATGCCCCATGCCCAGGAATCTCTGAATCAGGATGCTGAAAAGGCAACGTGGAAGCCAAAATTCAGCACTAAATGAGGGGGATGGGGTTAGCAATAAAGAGGAGACACACAAAGGGAGGGGGAGTAGGTTGGGAAGGAATAGTTACCTAGCTGAGTAGGATGCAGCTTTGAACAAAGAACAGTACAGCACAGGAACAGGCCCTTCAGCCCACAATGTCTGTGCCGAATTAAACTAATTCTCTTTTGTCTGCCTGAGCCTCTGATGTTCCAGAGGAAACAGCCCAAGTTTGTCCAAGCTCTTCTTATAACTCATACCCTCTCTTATATACCCTTTCCAAAGCCTCCATATCATTGAAGAAAAGTATTCTTATGGAACCAAGAACTTCAGACCTGCTCAGCCTTGTCCAACAAAAAATCCTCCAAAAACATTCAGACACCTTCAAAGAGGCCTTTTTCAGGAGTGTTACGCACATGTCCCTCACCATCTAAATGAATTCAATAATTTCAAAATAATTGAAGTTATACACTTCGGCCTGAGAGGAGGAGAAATTTCTTAACCCAGAGATTTGTAACTTTGGAATTCTCTACCTCATGAAGACTGTGAATGGTCAGTTTTAGAGTATATTCAAGACTGAGGTCAATAGATTTTTGGAATTCTCAGATAATCAGAGGTTATAGTGATTGGGTGCAAGAATAGACTCTAGGCATAGGATCAGCCATGATCTTACTGAATGGGATAGCAGAAGGAAGGGGCTGAATGGCCTTCTCCTTATCTCTATTCTTGTATTCTTATTTGTAATGTCTCATCTGTTTCAGGAAGGAGCACGAGATAACTATTTACATGCTTGCCTGAGCTTCAAGCATGCACAGTATTACAGCCATTTTCAACAACCAGGCACCTCTTTTAACAGTATGTCTGGAAATTGGAAAATCTTCCCCTTTGTCACAAAATCAATGTATTTAATTACCTGAGTGAATCTTGGGCTTTTTATTTAAAGTATGTCTTTAAGAAGTATATCTTAAAACTTTTTGCACCATGTAATTTTGAACAAGGAAAGATGTGATGCATTTTTTTATTTCAGAGAACAGAACTCCAGTAAATAATTCCTTCCTTTTCATTTAAGCTCAGATAATTTGGATCCGAATGTATGATCGGTAAAGAAATCAATTTAGCTTAAATTCATAGATGTCAATAACACAACATATAGTCATTTTAACTGTTCTAACTTTCTATTAGACAATCCAAAACTAATTCAACTGCCACATTCTCTTTCCAACATCTTCTTTGCTTCAAATATTTATATAATTGGTTTGCCTTAAAGACGACATTGGTTTTTCTACCATTCAGTTCTCCAATACAGTGATATTAATTCAACTTTTCCCTTTGCATTAACTTCAATGAAACAGGTCTAAACTCACTTTTCCTTTGTCTAACAAGACAGCTGAGTAAATGTTGCGTGCATTCCTACTTGACAAACTCAAAAAGGGAAGATCTGCTGCTTTCCCTAGTTTTCACTTGTGTTTGTTAATCAATTAAGTGGGGGAGAGGAGTGAAGTGGTGCAGCAGCAGTTTCAACTGACACTGCATCAGCTTTTGGTCACTTCTACTTCAACAAAAAGAGTACAGGAAAATATAAGTGATCAAATCCATGCCAGTGATCTCCGTAATATTGAAAAATTTAATACATTTTATTTGAATGAAACAAATAATTTGGTACAGATAGTTTAATGAATTCCTGACCTTTTATTTTTAGCTCCTATTCTTGCTTTCATTTTTGTGGATGGAATTAGATTTTCTGAAGGCATTGCAATTAAAGGAAGTTTGGATGACAGAACAGATTTCCGAAAAGATCTCAATTATCACCCCCTGTGGAGTTGTGAAACTACCAGAAAAAATAATGACAAAAGGGACAAATCACTCCCATGTCAGTGTCCAGCCAGGCCACCATGGCCCCTCCTCATCTATCATATTGTGTTGAGTGCTAGGTCCTGCTCCAGACATAAGAGAACAAACCCCAGTTGATTTGGAATGCAGAGAATGTACCTTAGCCTGACACAATGCAAGTTTGATGAGACAATTAGTGTTTTTGTTTTATTTTGCTTTCTCAGTGAATACTAAAGGCATGAGAGAAGCCTAAAAACACTATCTTAAGATGCTGGGGAAAATTCCACGTTTCCTTTCCCCAGTGTGTTATCAGTGAGCACAATATGGAGAATTGGGCTATCATGTTGTCTCACTGTTGCTAATCCACAGTTCCTTCAAGCTTTACTTTCCAGGGATCAAGGTATTCTGCCTAAGTTGCCATCCAGTACTGTGCTTTAGCTCATAACAAGACTGGAAGCTCTTTTATTAACTGTATCAGAATATTTTAAAACATTTACAGACAACAGATTTTAATTAGTTAAATGTGTGCAGACCTATTCACAGAGCATTTGTCCTATAGAAGTCCAGCGGGACAAAATGATTTACCCTGAAGTATATAGGGAACATACTTTGGTGTTGAAATTCTAGATGGATGTTCCTGCAGCAATAGAGTTCTAGTGAAAGCTATAATGAGAGTTATAATGAAACATGTTGAGAGGTAAATGATCCCCTTGTAGAATTTCAACTTCAGACTTGTTTGTATCTGATTGAAAGTTTACTGAAGCAGTTGCAAAAAAGTCATACCATTTTATTTGTGGAAAACCTTCACCTGATTGCATTGTCTCTGTGAGTTCATGGTTGCTAGTTTTACTGAGAATGTACCCAATTTGAAATTGAAATGATCCCACTGAGCCCATGGTATTGTTGCTCAGACCATATCTTGGTAATACTAATCTTATTTACGTTGAACATTCACCTGCAATGATCCTCTTGATTGGGATGCTAAATGTTATTTTACATTGCACCTTTAGCATCAGGTTTGAGCCAAAATTTTCATTGCTTAATTCTTTCAGTGAGGGCTAAGTGAAAGGGCACAAATTCATCTCCTCCAGGAGTTATAGTCGTTCAATTTAACATGTTACCACTAAAAAGAGTCATGATGTCAAGTCTTTGCAACTGGCAGAAACTGATCCATCAAAGGTTGGTAATCGGCTCCGCATTTCAATCTACAAAGCCCTGTGCACAGGTGTGAGTGGTATGACTGCTGCTCAATAACATTGGCATTATGTTCAAAGACAAAATCCACAGCAAGTGCATTCATCCAGCGTCTGCATCAGAAGAAAAGCAGTCACTAAGCAAAGGTAGAAGAGGAGGAAAAGAGGGATTGAAAACATACTTGAAGTTATAAGTTTCAAAGAAAGTTTAAAAGGTGCAAAGAAAATTAAGTAAAATAGGTAGATTAAAGAAGGGTGAGCCACAAGTCTGGGATGCAGAATGGCAATATGTAGAATCTGTCAGAGTTGGAGAAATGTATGTCATGGACTGTATGTCCAGTGCTCAAACCAGAACTGTGAAATATGCATTTGGCAGAAGAAAATCATTTGAAATCCATTGTACCCATTACTCTATCTGAAATAACTTTTTCCAAAAATACACTTTATTCCTAATGTATACAATAATTACAATAGGGACAGGTCTTCATCTACATTCATTATACCATCAGTTCAATGCATTCTCTTACAATGTATTCATGCCACCTTGTTTCCTCCTTAAACAATGCATCCACAAAACATTTGAGAGGCTTTTGCATAGAGCCCAGCCCCTCAGTGTCCAGTACCGGCTGGATTTTAAACTAATGTCCTTCCCTACAAAGCCTTTGTGGTGGCTGAACCAAGCTTCAGTATATCCCTCAGCATGTACTCCTGCACCTTGGAATGTGACAATTGGCAGCATCCACTTGCAGGCATCTCCTTACACTGGAACTCAGCAGACCAGGCAGGATCTTGACCTGAAACATTGCTGTTTATTTCCTTCCATAGATGCTGCCTGACCTCCTGACTTCCTCCAGCATTTTGTGTGTGTTGCTCCAGATTCCAGCATCTGCGGAATCCCTTGTGTCTCCTTACACCGGAAGACCAATAAGGCAGATCAAAGTGCATCTTTCACAAAGCTGAAGATCTTCCAAGTTGATGTTTGTCTTAGCCTGTGTCCCTGGGGACAGCCCACAGAGTCCTGTGTGATACAGCTGTTGACAGGAACCACTGCGTCTTCATTCCAGACTTCCTTAGCAAACACACAATCCACGAGGACAAAAATCTCATCTGCACCACAACCATCTCAAGAGCAGCGTGTGGTGGGATTGAGGCCCCATCTGTGCATGAAGGAATGATGAGGAGGGCCTCTCTCATCACCAGCCAAGCAAGATCTTGTTGCTAGTTTGTGAGTTCTGGCAAAGAGGTATTCTGCCAAATAAATTTGACAGTCTGTTCACTGAACCATCCCACAGGACCCATTCTCTCCTTCTCCTGCAGGCCTTTGCAGATATTCTGTGCTGACCACTACCTGATCAACTTGTGTTTGAAGGTATTTTTCCACAGGATTTTTTCTATGAAGGACGGGTATTGCAGCAGATCCAACTGAATGAAATTTTATACAGCAACAAGGCCAGGCCCACCCTTTGCAACACTGGGGACAGGTAGAAACTCAGCAAGTAATTTGGGTATGTAGACTGATGCAGTTATGTACAAAGATGTCCAGCAAGATGAGGGCTATGTTAGGTAAACTTTTGCCCCTTTCTCTGGAGATAGGTACGAACAATCCTGGATCTCCACATGAAACAGAAGATGGCTCAAGTGACTTCCACAGTGGAGGAGCAGGGTATGGGCCATACCTATATCATGTACAGCAATACTGAGAGCACCTTGCAACAAATGATCAGGTTCTTGCCTGCCACTGAGATGGAGCACTGCTCACTTATTCCCAACTTCCGTATACCTGAGATATCCTCTTCAGCCAACTCTTGCCATATGCCCCCTCCTCTGGACCAGATTCCTAGCACCTTCGGGTAGTCGGACTTTATAATGAAGGGAACAAAGGTCAGGCCACTTGCCAAAGAGCATGGCCTTGCTCTTGGATTGACTATGATCAGCAAGACCAATTCAAAGTGTTGATCAATCTGTGGATCGACCGAGGATCTGAGCAGAAGACTGTGACTTTGTTCATGTACAGGAAGAATTTGACCCGAGTACCCCCATTGCCTGACATCATTACCCCTCTTATGCCTGTGTCCTTCCAGATGGATTCAGCAACAGGTTCTATGGAACACACAAACAAGGTAGGAGGCTGAGCATCCTTTCCTGACTCCAGATTTGATGGGGAAACTTTCTTGTTTCCTACTCATTAATTTGGACTAAGCTACTAATGCCTGTGCAGAACAGTTGGATCCAATTCCTGATACCCTTCCCAAAGCCTGTTTTGGAGAGCATGTCCATCATGCTAGTGTATGCTATTCTGTTCGGGCCTTCTCCTAATTTCATCTGACACAGGCAGGTGTCCAACCCCCTGTCTCCTACAGAGCTGATAGTATCCCTGAGCAGAGAGTTTCCTGACTGGTACATCATAGGTCTGGTCCAAGTAGTTCACCTGCCCCAGAACAGACTTAACCTGATTGCCTATGACACTAGACAAAATCTTGTAATCCATATTCAACAGTGAGATAGGTCGCCAATTTCTGATGCCCTCCTCCTTCTGCCTGTGGATGAGGGTGATGATGTCCTTCCTCATGGATTCTGACATGCTGCCAGCTAAAACCATAGTGCTGTACACTTCCAGCATGTCCAGTCCCACAGATTCGAGGACAACTAAGGCAGAAAGTCATTGCTTCCAGGAATTTTATTCATCTCAGAGGAATAGATGAACTCATCGGCTCCTGCAGGGTCAATGGCTGATCCAAACTCTCCTGCTTGCTGTCATCTAAAACCTCCGAGATAAAGGTCAAGAAGTTTCAGAAGTTTGTGCTGGCTGTGCCCTTCTGTTGTACAGACAGGCGTAGAGTGATTTGCAGATGTCTGAAATAATTTTTAAGCTAGCCTTTAAATAGGTGTAAAGTGTTCCTGTCCAAAGCTGTTCATATGTACAAAAAAGGATTGCTCTTTCCATAGTAGGATTACAATTGCAACTTTAAGCAACCGGCCATTAAAAGAACTTTACAGAAAGCTCTTTTTTTGGAGAGCGGGTTGCTTTTTGTGGATGGCAAGAACAAGACAACTCTCTATACTACCCTGTGATTTGTTCATTTAAATATATGCTAATAAGTGGTGGTGGTCCTCATTTCTGAGCTTCCTGCTTTTACCCACACAGTGGACTTGGACCAGGAATTATAAGGTGCAGCTGTTAGGAACAGCTGAAACAAGCAGAAATGAGGAATGTCTGAGCCTAAATTGTCTGGAGAATTTGTCTGGCGATTTCTGCAGCTGGGAGCTCATTTTGGCAACTATTTTGAGCGAGGGGTGGGGGGGGAAGGGTTGTGAGGATGGGGATTTCTCACCATTCTGCTTACATTTGTCTAAACTTGATTTGAACTGCATTTGAAGGTGTTAGACCATTAACAAACTTTACCCCCATCTAAACACCTACCCGCTGTGAGGTCCTTTCAGAAGCAGCAATGGCATTCCATGTGGGCATGCACGTGTGCAATTATCAGGGAGGAATAGGCAACCTTTAAGGACGGTGTAACATAACAAGTCTAATCCGGCACCCCTGCCCCCACAATCTCATTGGATATACTGTTAACATAATTCAAATGAGGACCATGCAAAGGTGACTAATGTAAGCACAGCTCATGATTAAGTATAATGTTTCTCAAGAGCTCTTTGTTTTGAACCATGCGTCCATGTGTGGTGGGTCCCATGTCTCTCAGGCCAGAAGTATTTTTCTCGGCTTTTGCTGATAAACTGGCAAATCCTCACCTAATTCCCAGCTCCCTTGGGCTCTGTCAATGACACAGGTCACAACCTCATGAATACTAGCTAATTGCATTGGAGCTGAAAGTATCGGAACTTGTGCCCAGAAGGTTTGCTGGCACAGACGTGCAGTAATCTATGTCCACATTCCCTCATAAAGGCTTTGAGATCAGTTTGCAATATTTTATATTCTTGTCCCATGCCTAAACAGCATGTCTTGTTACCTTTTTCAGCTTGTTTTGGCTTTTCCTTTTGTATATAGTGTTGGGAAGTATGAGAGGAAAAAAAATGTAACTTAAAGGCTCGTGTCTGTGGTTCTTGTTTGAGGATCATTGAGAGAGGCAGGCACTACCCTTCTTCCTGTAGTAGACAGCAGTTTGGTGCTAAATTATTCACCTAGAACTGCCATTTTAAAGGCTGTATCTAGGACTGGATATAAATGCAATATTCAGGCAAAGCAGCAAACTGCTTAAATTTGTATAATTTATCCATACTAACTGCAAGCTTAATAATGCTGCAAAATAATTGTAATACACTTGGAGGCAGTCTGCAGCCTAGTCTTAGGTTGGTAAGTACTATCTATAATAATCTCTCAGAGACACTGGGAATATTGGGACACAGGAGTGCAGACTAACAACAACAAATGTATGTGCATCATCGTAAGATGGTGTCATTACATCATACACATGACTCTTCATTTAATGAGATTCAACGATACAGCAATGCATTCCCTCTTTAAGAAAGCTTTTCATGCCTGTAGAACAGTTACAAGTTCAGTCTATTGACTATTTTCGGATACCTTTAGACCTTCTTAACTGTGTTTGAGTTGATGTTAAAAACGTGGTGGAGGAACTCAGCGGGTCAGGCAGCATCTGTGGAGGGAAATGGGCAGTTGATGTTTCAGTTCGAAACCCTTCGTCTGGACTCAAATGTTGTAGTTCTTGATCTGAATAGTGTTTTGGTATTGGTATTGGTATTGGTTTATTATTGTCACTTGTACCAAGGTACAATGAAAAACTTGTCATGCATACCACTCGTATAGCTCAATTCATTCTACAGTGCATTGAGGTAGTACAGGGTAAAAACAATAACAGAATACAGAGTAAAGTGTCACAGCTACATGGAAGTGCATTTCAGGTAGTCAATAAGGTGCAAGTTCATAACAAGGTTGATAATGAGGTCAAGAGTCCATGTCATCATATAAGGGAACTGTTCCATAATCTTATAACCGTGGGATAGAAGCTGTCCTTGAGCCTGGTGGTATGTGCCCTCAGGATCCTGTATCTTCTGCCTGATGGGAGAGGGCAAAATAGAGAATGACCCGGGTGGATGGGGTCTTTGATTATGGTGGCTGTGACATCTGACTCTGCCCACTGTTAATTCCTGTTTCATCTCCAGTCATTTGTTTTACATCCACTGTTAGGATAAATTCATCATCATATATTTCTTCTATATATTCTGGTATGTCTCCTGCTGCAGTCATTTGGTCATCATGGACGTTTATGACATTTCCTTGAAGTTGCTGAAGATATTGTTTGGTACAATTTCACCAGTATCCCACTTCTGCTGGTCATATTTGTTCGCTGGTCTTAATACCCATTATGTCCCTGGACTGAGGAGGTGGTTAAGATCACAGATGGATCTGGATTCAAATTAGATGAGACTGAGGAAGTTTCGCCTAATTCCCATCCTAAAGGACATCAGTGAACCGGATGAGTTATTGTCACAATCTGCTAATTTCATGGCTACCATTATTGATGGTTTTCCAATCACAGCTGCAGAAATCTCTGAGACAACATTACAAGAAATGCTACTGAAACAAATCCATGAGCATACTCTCAAAGGCTTGACCAGTTCAAATAATTGTTTAAATCTGGATTTGCAAATATTGTTTTTATTAATTCCAGATTTATGAACTGATTTGAGTTTAAATTCCCCATCTGCCATGGTGGGATTCAAACTTGTGTCTTTTGAACAATGGTCCAGGACTCTGACTACTAGTTCAGTAACTTAACCAGCAAGCTACTATAGTGCACATTTGCATGTTGGCTGAATTACTTCTCTTTGTCTATTCCAAATAAATTATTAGGATGTGAATCATGATTTTGTTCTCTCTTCCAGGCTAGGCTGAAATAAACTCCAATGCGTTTGAAGTCTATGACTCATTAACAACTATTGTGGAATGTAGAATGTGGCATTGAACAAGAAATTAGCTAACCCATGATTCATAGTTAACTTAAATAACCTTGGAAAATTTGTCTCTTCGATGCTTCCTTGAGGAAACACAAAACCTTTGGATGTACAATTAGAGGTTAGATTGTACAGAGGAATTTATGAATGCTTGATACTATTATACTTCATAAAGCACTCAACCATGTATTATATGAATTGAAGTCTATAACCCAACACAGCTTCTCAAATATACCATATGTTGTATAAAATCAATCTCAGCTCCTCGGCTGTGTTCTCTGCTCTTCCTGGCCAGTCCTTGCCTAGTACTGTTTGTCATTCTGTGCAGTCAGCAACAACTATTGGCAATTTTAATTATTCTCCATTATAACACACAAGTCACTATATTTGCCCTCATAACTTCAGTGCTTCACTAGATGCACTTTCAGATTAATTGCACTCTCTGTCAAAAGTAGCATTACCCACTGTAGGTATCCTTACTCACTTAAGAGCAATCCATTACTGATTCATTATTCATTTCCACAGCTCAAGAGGTGCTTCAAAGAATTCCTTCAAACCACCATCATTCCTTGTCGGAACCAATACCTTGTTATTGTAATTATTGCCATTATCATATGTAGCGTCTTATTCTGTAATCTTAGTTTGTGAAGCTGGTCATTACCTATCTATAATAATCTCTTGGAGACACCAGGAGCTTTGGAACAAGCAAGTCTACTTTATTGCAGACTAAGAAAACTAACACATATGCTTACATTGCATGTTTGATGGGTCATTTACATATTTATGTACAAATATACCACCATAGATCAAGGCAATTTGATCTATCATAATTAACTATAATCTACATTGATGGAGATTCCAAACTACCACCACCCCTGTCCCCTCTTCATTCATCCCATTGAAGCATACAGTTCTTTTATATCAGCAGTTTAGCTCTTCTATGTGGAAATCAGTTCCACATGTTGATTGATTTTTGTATGGAGAAGAATCACCTTCTTTTGTACTTAAAATTACAATGTACTTCTTTGAGTATATTGCTTATTGTCTTAGATTAACTCATATTATGTCCTTAACAACCCTAAGTACCTTCTCAGATATATCCTTTCCAGGCTGAAAAGCCCAAGTTTCCCCAACAATACACATAACTTAGATTCCTGACGTGAGGAATCAGTTTCAAGCCTTATCTCTGCACTACTTACAGCACTTAAATGACTATCTTCTCTCTTAGTGAACAGAACTAGGCAACGTGATTCTAAGTGATGATGGAATGACGAAGTCTGATCATTAACTATCTCTCTGGCTTTCTATTTTGACCCTTTAATTCATTATTCAATTGCGTTTGATAATCAATTAAGTTTTAATTGAATAAGTATTTTTATATTCAAAGATAAAGTAGAAATAATTACATTTAACATTGATTTGACGATTACTTCCAATTTTTGTGACTAGTTAATTTTCAAAAAAGGCCACTTCCTTCAGAATTTGCTAAGTTACATATGTTCTTGGTGAAAGATTACTGTTCCTGCCAAGTAAGTGAACAGCAACACATCAAAATGATTATATAGACAAGATGTGACCTTTGGATGCTCATGTGATCAGTGTTTCAGTCATTTGGAGCACATTTGTTGCCAGGTGCAGATCTTGAATCACAAGAGTAGACAAATGGTGTGGGAAATTTTTCACTCTTTTTTTAAAAAATTAGACATACATCAAAAATGTGCACACTGCACTGTTGCAGCAGTGCACGTGAGTCGGTATATGTTCATGGAACTAATTTTTCAGATAGACTGTTTGATCCTGCAGTCTGTAGTATGACATTGAGGGTGGCCAGACCACCAAAGCTTTTTGTTTTTTTTTACAGAATCTCAAACCTTGATCTAAATTGTAACAGATTTTGTAAGTTAGTCATGCATACTGACAGAGCCCAAATTTTTTTTTTACTTTAGGTTATTAGCCATCCATAAATTGTGCTGCCCATTCACGTTATAGTTTGGTGCAAATGTACAGAATACAAGGCTTTTTGCAAACCATGCATAAAATGCCAGTTGGTCTGTTGTATCACAACTCATGAAATGTTAGAGAATAAGGTAATTCTCTTATCTGGTTCTGACATATTTGAGTTGATATAACCCTAGTCTTTTGCTGTGCTCATTTGCTCTTCCCTGAATCTTTTCTCGCCTTAACTCTTGCTTTTATATCTCTCTGACCTCCTTTCCTTCCTCATCTCTACTACTTCTTTTCTTCTGGGTGTTGAGACAGTGGATGGCATAAGTACAGCTTTTTGAGGAAAGAAGCCAGCAACGGTTATTGCCCGTTATATAATGCATGAGTTTCAATGGAGAAAATGTTGGTAAATAGGTAAAGCAGGTACTTATAGGAAATATTCAGTGGGATGGCACTTCACACAATTATCTAGAAATTCAATTGCATAATAGTGCTATTTTCGGTATTAAACAGCTAGAAATGATTTTTCCATGAAGCACAATATTGTCCATTTGTAGATCAATTTGCACCATTGAAAAATTAGGCTGGATACTTCCTGCCATGACCCTGCTACTCCAGTCATTACAATCCTGACACAAATTCCACATCAAGGGTATATTAGATGATATCGTTCACCAGGCAATATATACATTTTTTTGAGAATTACAGGGGAACTTGGACCAACACTACGGCCAGACTGGGATGTCTGTAAATAAATCTCACACCCCACTCCCATTCCATTGTCTCGCCTCACTCCCAACATTCCTGATCTCTAGGAAGCCCCCAGTCTGTGTCACAACCTGTACCCTGCAATTCCATATCCCACCTCAGTCTCACAGCCTAGCTTCAAAACTTTCCACCACCACCTATCACACCAATGCTGGTGCGATCCCTCTTCCACACTCCTCAATACTAGTGCCTGAGAGGGGCGGCACAGTGGTGTGGCTAATAGAGCTGATGCCTCGCAGCTTCAGAGACCTGGGCTTGATCCCAACTTCTGGTGCTGTCTGCGGAAATTGCACATTCTCCCTGTGGCTGTGCGAGTTTCCTCTGGGTGCTCCAATTTCCTCCCACATCCCAAAGACATGCAAGTTGGTAGGTTAATTGGCCACTGCAGATTGCCCCTAGTTTGTGAGTGAGTGGTAGAAGCTGTGGGGAATTGATGGGAATATGGGGAAAATAAAAGGGAATCATTGTAAATGTGTGCTTTTGGGAATAATGTTTGGCCTGAAGAAAATTCTTATATTCTTGAATGTGCTTCCAAGTAAATACAATTCATGATCAGAAATGAAAAATTTTACCATGTTTAGCAATGGTTTCACATTACTTGTATTCTGCTGAGAAATTCTACATTTAACATTTTCCTTAGATTTTAGTTTTTTTCTACCTTGCTTCCTCATTCAATTACTGTGTGTTAATGCAATTTAACAGCAATAAATGATTAATGGAGTGAAGGCAATACAGGACATCTATATTTTAACTTTGCACAATACAATGTTCACACTTTGATACAAAACACATTACCTACTAAACATAAACAAAATTAATCATGTTGAAACTTATAAGAAGGACTTTATATGAACAAGAACTATTTCTGGAGAAGCTGAACTTTTTGTTATTTTCATTTAGTACACTATCAATGTCAACTTTTACAACATGGTGTTTCATTTATCTTCTACCCTTCAACTTTTTTACTTGCATCCAATATTGTTTATACTGCCACCCTTAACAGAAAAAACTGAATATGTCATGATTGTAATATTGGTGACATTATTTTTATTATATTATTTTTGATAATAATCTGGCTTTAATATTAGTTTGATTTATTATGTTATATTCAGATCATAACACTTGGCCTATAACAAACTAATTTTCAAACATAATCTCTCCTGATATTTTAGTTACTCCATCTAGTCTCTTTTTCCACCAATTCCCAGCCCACTGTGTGCTCAAAATCTTCTCAGTCCCCTATCAAATTTGTCTAAAGGAAAGAGCAAAACTATTTATTCTGCCACAACCAGGTGTCATTTCAATGCTGGACACCAGATCATTGTATCCTCAACATCTTCAAGGAATGAAAAGTCCGCAGAAGAGAAATGCCTGTAGAACAGAAAATCAAAAATTATCTTGAATAATTTGATTATCTGAAAATAATTAAGGCTAACATTAGCAGAAAACAACAAAAAGTATGGCCTAGTTTCTGATGTTGAAATTACGACGACACTAACAGCAGCTTCCGGATTCTGTTCATGCATTGTTAACTATTGTTAAAATTCGAATGTTGCTGTCAGTGATAGTCCTCTACTTCATAGTCTGAGTTGTTGCTGTCAGTGCTATCCTGCACCTCCATAGTCTAAGCTTTTGAAGTCCTTGGGGATGAAAATCTGCTTGAAATCGCAGAATTGATGAAGATTTCAAATGTTTATGCACATTCCTTGCTGAAAACGTCCTTGGAAAATGCTAAGCTTTGTTGAATGAAAACCTTCTTGCATCTAAACAGCATTCTAGGGCTTTTCTCCACTGTAAATTAATTTCATGTGTGGAATCTAATTCCCTCTGAATAATTATTTCAAACATCAATGTTCTTGAGATCATTTAAAAAAATCTATGTTTTATTCTAAAGATATTTATAACATTTGAACTTCTTCCATCATGTGTGTCCTAAACTTTAATTCACTCTCTAGGCTACTTTAAAAAATATTAGAGCTTTTTACTTTCTGGTTTTCTCTCTGCAAGAATTCTTCAATGTGATTGATTGCTCAGTCCACTTGATGACATCCACCGTTGTCGAGCAATATAGAACCCATACAGCTGATGGCAGAATGAAATTAATGTCATGAAAGATGAAACCCACCCCACAAAGATCACCAGATCCTTTTAGGTTGGTTGATTAGAGGTCAGCAATGAGCCATATAACAAACACAGTAAATGATTGCTTGGAGTTTACAGTCAGCAATATAAAGGACAACATTCATGCTTGACCTTGTGAGAAGCTGCTTACAAAGACTCAGCCAGTTCTGTTTTGTTGATTTTCTCTGTTTTAAATTTGACTTTCAGTCTTGTGACATCTGTGAGGTGTTTGTGGCACCCAGCTGCAGTGAATCAGGTAGAACAGCCAATCAGATTAAGAAATTCTCATCTCATAGTACTGTAGAATTTTAGATTCAGTTTAAGGGTGGGAAAATTGAGTCTGAAATTAATGTTCTAAACTTAAATGAAGACAATTACACTGGTATAAGGACAGAGTTGGTTAAAGTGGACTGGGAAAATAGATGAAGTTTAAGATGATAGATCAGCAGTGGCAGGCATAAAGGAGATATTTCATAACCCTCAGCAAAGGCATATTCTGCTGGGGAAGAATGGCTCTACGACAAGATTACAAAGCCTGTGGCTAGCTAAGGAAGTTAAGGATGGTATCACATTGAAAGAAAATACATACAATATGGCAAAGATTAATGGTAGAGCAGAGGATTGGGAGTTTCTTTCAGAAACCAGCAATGGATAGCTTAAAAAATTATAAAGAGAGAGAGGGTTGAGTATGACAACAAGTTAGCATATATCATAAAAACAGATTGTAAGAGCATTTTTCGGTTCATAAAATGCAAGAGAATAACAAGAGTAAAAGTTGGTCCCTTTGAGGATGAGACTGAGGAATTAATAATCAGAAAACAGGCAGAGATTTTAAATATTTATTTTGATTTGTTTTAATGGTAGAAGATGATATAAAAATCCCTATAGTCATAGATAATCAAGGGGTTACAGGGAGATACGAACTTAAAACAAACTCTATAATTAGAGAAAAAGTACGAGGCAAATCAAAGGAGCTAAAGGCCAAAGGTCCTCTGGACCTGATGGCCTACATCTTAGGATCTTAAAGAAAGTGGCTGCAGAGGTAGTGGATGTGTTGGTTTCAATCTACTAAAGTTCCCCATTTTCTGGAGAGGTCCCAGAAGACTGGAAAGCCACGAAGGTAACAAAGCTACACAAGAATACCGGAAAGAGAAATCAGGAAAATATAGGCCAGTTAGCCTTGATGGCTTAAAGGATCAGATCATAGAGGAACAAGACCTGAACTAATCAGAGGTTGGATAATTGGACCATTGGAGGATCAGGATTAGATGGCATCGGGGTAAGTAGGGGAAATTAGTGGGTAGAAGGGGTGAAGGGCTCAGTACTTGTCAGACAGAAGGAATGAAGGTAAGAGTGGTACTTAGTAATATCACAGTTTGGTGTTTTGCTGGTACTCTCAAGGAGTGACTAACACTGCTTATTCCCATGACAATGGACCAAATGTCCCAGCAATCTATCATAAGGAGAGGATGGCACTTCTCTGATGCTGAAGTCATGTCAGACACATAAAAAGGACTTGCACCAGGAACTTCCTGGAGAAATTTCTAGAAGTGACCTGGAAATAACTGTTATTATGTTTCACTCTGTCTGAAGTTGATTTTCAAGTATATGCTGATGAAATAAACAGTGCTTTAAGCTCTCCTGTCTGGGTCATGCAATTTTTAAATATCATTGTGACAGAATTACACCACACACTTAATTAATTAGTTTTGCAGGATCAGAGAGAATGTTTAGCAACACACATGACCAGGCATGCCATTTAAAACTGTTGCACTTTGTTCAATCAGACTTAATGCTTTCAATTATTTCCAGTTGTTTTATTGTGAGAAATTGATGTTCATGTCAATTCCCTGATTCTGTGTTGTTTTTATCTTCAAAAACTCCACCAACAGGGAGCTACAGATGTTGAGGAGCAGGGTAAAACTGACAAAGATTTAAGTGTTTCCACATTTAATTGCGCATGTGCAGACACCAAAAGTTGCTGTCAGTTTTACACAGTAATAACAGTGAGCGTGGACAGTTTCACCATCATTACAATTGCAAATTCTGGGCCATCATATCATGTACCAGCATAACTGCTTGAGAGTGGTACTTTGCATAATGGGATAGTTCTCACTTCATGCCAATATCTATTTTTCCATCTTCATGGATTCATATTTTAAGACCTTTCTGCATTAAGGATATTTGAGTTTGTGAAGGATAATTTTCATAAACTAAAGAAATCTTGTACAAAACATGGGCTAAAAAGGTTCAGCTTTATCTGAGCCTTTAACCTGTCATTCATCATAACTTAATCCAAATATAATGATGACAGAAAGCAATGAGGTTATGGACCTGTAAGATAAAAATATTAAGAATAGATGTATATTGTTTGATCTTCCAAGCCAATGGTTTGACATTAATAATCATGTTTAGCTTTCTTTAGCTACAAGGGTATTGAATATTTCAAAACAGTCAGCAAGAGCAAATCCAGGTCAAAAATATGGGGCATAAACTCATAAACTTACTTTATTGTTATTCTATTTCCACCTAGACAAATGATTTGAAAGTTAACCTTGAATTTTCAGAAATAATAATGGTGTCACTGGGAGTGAGAATGTCATGGATCAGAAAGCAAATTGTTAACTTCATAAATCTATTCATAATATTTAATAATTTTCTTGACATTGTTGTAATCTTTTTCATTGACTCTGTTTACTATTGCCTTAATAGTTTCTTTAAATATATTTATCAATGTTTTTTAATCTAATAGTCCAAAAAGCATTAAATAATATTTTATAGATGTTTGATTAGTGTACATAAAGATTCCAAGCATTTTTAGAATATGATTGCCTGTCAAGAATCTTGACATCGGGTTGACTTGCTACATTCTTTCTTATTGTGTTCAATCTCGTCTGGAGGGTTATTTTTTGAATTGAAATTTCTGAAAATTAGCTGCAACATATCAAAATTATATACCAGAACAATATAATAAATTATTCCAAAATCAGTGGTTAACATGGTCATTTTTATAATGTTCCTGGAATTAAAATTTGATGTGTATGGTAGCATTCCTAGTTATCATCCTTAAATAACCTCCAACCCAACAAAAAAAATTTAAAAATGTAAGCAGATTTTCAGCTTTAAAAATTATCTTTGAATGCACGCTTGCCATGTCTGTGAGATGATTTATGTGTGACAATATAAATTCGACCCATTTTGAGGAGACACTTTAAACAGATGCTCTAGGTGAACCAGGAGAAAGGATATTGAGGAGAAGATTTACATGGAAATTATAGAGATTGCAACAGCTGTAGAGTTGTGAAAATGGGTGACTTCAATTGCCCTTATGGAAACTAGGATGGTAATAAACTAAAGAGTGGAGAGAGGAGGCTTCTTTAAAAATGAAGCAGGCATTGGTTCTTTCAAAAATTTATCTACATCTTCTTTAAAGTTCTCCAATGATCCAGCCTATGCACCCCAGTTTTAAATGACCACCCCCTCACATTGTAGCTACGTCCCTTTGTTCATCCCTGTCCCACTGGTGGAAACATTTCAATATCTAACCTGTCAGGCCCCCTTAGCATCTTATATGTTTCAAGAAGATCACCCTTCATTCTTTTAAACTCCAAAGAATACAGATCCAACTTCTTGAGATGCTCATGATAGGATAACTGTCTCATCTCAGGGATTAGCCCAGTGTATCTGTTTTGGATTGTCTCCAATGCTGTAATAAGTGTGGGAAACAGTCCAAAATAATGGGTAGATCATTTAGGACTGAAATGAGGAAAAAATTCTTCACAGAGGATGCTGAAGCTTCCGAATTTTCTACCCCAGAGGGCTGTAGTGGCTCATTCATGATTTTTTTCAAATTGGTAATTGGTTTATTATTGTCACATGTACTGAGATACAGTGAAAAGCTTTTGTTTGCATGCCATCTGGACAGATCATTCCATACATAAGTACATCCAGGAAGTTCAAAAGGTAAAAAAAAACAGAATGCAGAATATAGTGTTACATTTACAGAGAGAGTGCAGTGCAGGTAGACAAATAGTGCAAGGGCCATGATAAGGTAGAGTGAGAGATCGAGAGTTCATTAAAGGATATGAGAGGTCCGTTCAAGAGTCTTATAACAGTGGGATAGAAGCTGTCCTTGAAACTGGTGCTACATATTCTCAAGCTTTTGTATCTCCTGCCCAATGGGAGAGCGGAGAAGAGAGAATGACTGGGGTGGGAGGGGTCCTTGAAGATGTTGGTTGCTTTCTCAAGGCAGCAGGAAGTGAAGACAGAGTTAATGAAGCGAGGGCTGGTTTTCGTGATGGACTGAGCTGCATCCACAACTCTCTAAAATTTCTTGCGGTCTTGGGCAGAGCAGTTGCCACACCAAGCCATGATGCAAGCAAGAAATCAATAGGTTTCTGGATTTCAAGGAAATCAAGGGATATGGGGATAGAGCAGGTGTTTGGGTAGAAGATCAGTTATGATTTTGTTGAATGTCAGAAATGGCTTAAGGGACTGAATGACCTACTCCTGCTCTATTTCTTATGCTCAATGCATAAGAATGGCCATGTTCAATCACTGGCATAGCCTTGGAGGTGACAACCATGCTAAATTTCAACACATCAGGCTCCTTCCTGTCTAGTAGCAGTGATGTGTGCAACATTACATTGGCTACTTCAAGGTCCTGCATATCAGGTCATGGCTGCACTATTCTGCAAGGCAAAGGATTTCACCTTTGTGGGCATGTCTCCAAACAGCCATTGTAGAGCCAACTCTGCCTTTCACAGGATTACCAGGTTCTCAATGTAGGTTACATCCACAAGGTATTGAAGGCATTGGATGGAAAATCCATCTCCTTTACTAATTGGATGGTAGTGTAGTGGTTAGCGTAACGCTATTATAGCTCTAGTGACCCGGGTTCAATTCCCGCCGCTGTCTGTAAGGAGTTTGTACGTTCTCCCTGTGACTGCGTGGGTTTCCTCTGGGTGCTCCGGTTTACTGCTGCATTCCAAAGACGTACGGGTTAGGAAGTTGTGGGCATGCTATGTTGGCACCAGAAGCGTGGCGACACTTGCAGGCTGCCCCCAGAACATTCTACGTAAAAGATGTATTTAAGATAAGATATCTTTATTAGTCACATGTACATTGAAATACACAGTGAAATGCATCTTTTCTGTAGTGTGTTCTGGGGGGCAGCCCGCGAGTGTCGCCACACTTCTGGTGCCAACATAGCATGCCCACAACTTCCTAACCTGTACGTCTTTGGAATGCAGCAGTAAACTGGAGCACCCAGACAAACCCACGCAGTAGCACTCAGCTACAACTGAAGTACTGCATCCATTTGTAGGTACCAAATTTTAATAATGATGTAACAGTCTTTAAGAAGCAGCAATAGGATGTCCTAGAGTGGGGAAGTATATCAGTTATGTTCCTGAAATGGACTTGTCTTCCTGGAGCAGAGGTTGAGAGAGAATATGAAGAGGTATGTAAGATCATGAAGTCTGGTGAGAATGGATAGAGAGCAACTGAAAAGGACAAAAGTAATAAGGACATTTGATGACGGTGATTGACAAAAGGCTCAAATGTGACATCAGGAAATATTTCTGCATGCAGTGAGTGGTTAACATCTGGAATGAACTGCCAGTGGAGGTAGATTCGATCAGCAAGCTGGATAAATACTTGAAAGGAAAGACTTTGTAAGGCAATTGGGAACCATCTGGGGAGTAGGGATAGCTATATTGCTCTTGCATGAAGCCAGCATGAATTTGATGGGAATAAATGAGTTTCTTCCCGTGTTGAAGGCTTTCTATGATTCTGAGATTTTGATTCTCATCACATAATAGTATGAATGCATTCTTCATCTGCTTAATGATAATTGAGGTGGATGAGGATTGGTTGTGCCCTTAAATGCCTCCACCTCGTCCTACCCAACTCCACACACACCTGTACCCCTCAAGCATTCACTCACTCAGTGCAAAGGAAGGGATCTGAGAAGGAATTGTGGGTGGGAGGTGGGAGGAAGAATATGTGGATGTGTGTCTGTCCATATATGTGTGTGGTCTATGCAGTAGAGCCTAGTCTCCAATTGCCTTGAACCTTCTTGGCATTTGACCAAGGTATCTTTCTGTCAGGTCTGTGGATTAGTTGATGTGCAACCCTACATTAAAATAATTCATGCACAGGTATCTTTTTCACTCTCCTCAGAACAGCAGTGAAAGCAAGTCATCTTTGATCTCAAATGACTGTCTAAGAAGAAGTAAAAAGGTCTCTGACAATATATATTTTGCACAGATGCAACTTATTGTTAAGAAAGGAAATAGACAATAAATAGTATTGGGAGAAATTCTTGTCACGGCCAGAGTAATCATAAAGATGTTGTTGATGAATTATTCAGACTTTCTTGTTTAGTTTATTACATGTTTTATTTTATTGCTGTACAAAATTCAAATGTTGCATCGAAATTATTGCAGTAAATCAATAATTCTAATAGTTCTAGTTTCATTTCAAAATATAAATCATTGGCTTTTGTTTTTGACATTTTTTTAACTGTCTTGTGAATACTAAGTGATCACATCACATGCTTATTTAGTTGACAAAATTTGTCTTCAGCATTGCCGATTTGAGTGATTACAAGGTTTCACACTGAACAGCATGAGATTCAATAACAAATCCTCCATTCTGAAGAGAATATTGTAACATGGAGTATAGCCTGACAGGTTTGGTCACAAAGAGAGTGTTCTGCAACAAAGGGCTAATGAATGCCATTTGGTAGCTTGTGGTCAGACCCAGCACTTTAACTGGCAGTTGCCACAAAAAGCTATGTTTCAGTGACTCTCATACAATGCCAAATCACAACCAGATTTATCATCTTGCCGACACATGGGTCGCTGCCCTGAAAACACTATTAGCTGGTGTAGAAAAAAAATCAGTAAACCTATTTCAGCATGGAGTACTGTTCTTTTCAAAATGCAAATTGCATGCCATTGTATTCACCCTATATAATAGCATTAATTAGGCATGCATACAACTATAGGAAATGTCCACAGCTCACACAGCAGACAGTAGGTCACTTTACACAAATATCTATGGCATGTGATATAATTTGTTCCGGTGTGAATCCTGGACCACTGACCTCAACACTTAACATTATATTCAATGCATGTTTGGAAATGTAACCATTTTGCCACCAGGTTTATTGTAACCTTTTCTAGAAGAATATTGAAAAACGTTAATTCATTTTGCATCTATTGTTCTCACATTTGCTTGTGATCATTGAAAACATTTGTATTTTCCATTTTTCCTAATCTTTTAAACATGTGGTTATTTGCAGTTTAGGGAAGAATGCTGAGAATATGTAACTTGTGTTCACTTAAGACAACATATGCAAAAAGATTGTTAGTATTAGCATGTTCCTTTATTGTTTTGCAGACCTCATAGCATTTAACATTATTGGGCAGCAGTGTTTATAGTGACTGGTAGTTACATTAAAACAGACTGAGCAAAGTACCACCAGTTTGGCATGTACCTGTCTAATATGGTTCAAAATGCTTTAGACTTCCTTTTATTCACTTAGAAACAGGGCAAGGAATAAAAGCCATGGATATTGGCTCTGTTTTCGTTTATATTCTGGGAGGCCATTGTCTCTGAACATTCTGAGGATTTACTATTACCAGATCGATTGCTTATCCCATTGGTAGACTTGTAGACATATTTGTATGTAGACTTTGAAGTCTGTTACTGGGATCTGAAAGCAATATTTAACAAGATGAACAGCAGAAGTTGGTAAATAGTTGCTTGTCTTCAAACTCCAAGATGAAACAGTGAAAATAAACATTATTTGGCAATCATCAGTCTTTTATTAAAATGGCAAACCTTTCTCTTGTGTGATTATTTAGTAAGATTTATACGTCCGTGTGTATAAAAGATGCAATGCTCAGGCTGATAAAAGGAGAGCAGCTGCAAAAGGATGTGATGAATGAAGTGTGGGGGGGGGGGGGTGGGGGGGGAGGGGGAGAAATGCAGAAAATTAGTGGCACATTGCCAAGCTTTTCTCAGTCACTGACTTTCAAAGATGGCAATCCGCTATAAGGCAGAATTTACCATGACGTTAAAGAGGCAGACTCTGTGTAATTTTTTTTTCCCAACTTTCAGCCTGCAGTCCGGCGTTGTGAATAAAGGCACCCCTCCACGTTGGAGACAATTTGGTTTCAGAACTTTGCATATTTTTTGTTCACTTAGTTAAACTGCTTTCTGGGCTTCCTGTCTCTTCTCTGTCCCTTATTTGATAACATAGAGCACAATTCAAAATTAGTCATTAATTCATTTGCATACTTCTTTGCACATTGCTCTTGTACTTGCTTTTGCTGCCAAAATCTGAGTTTAATAACCATCAAACCTTGTCCACCATGCAGTGATTATTCTTATTATACAAATTTATACTGTAATTGTTATTCTAATTTCAGAGATCAAATGACAAAATACGCTGCATTAGCATTTCATTATATCTGCAATTCATCCAAAACTTCCAATATATCCAATTAAAAAGCAAAAAGGCACAGAAAATCTGTTTCTCTTACACTTTGCATAAAGAAAGAAGTAGGTATTACTGCTGCAATAATGTTAATCAGATCTAAGATCATGGAACCAATTTGGATTTTGTGAATTGTTACTGGCTAAAACACAAAGAATTGTTTTGACTCATCAAAATGATTAAATAAATGATTGCACATGCAATGATATTATTACTCTACGTTTTAACCAGCAACAAAATGGAACATTTCTTTATTTTTAATATAAACTCCAGTCTAACTTATTCTGTGGGGTGGTCATTCCAGCAATGGGTAAATTGATTTCAACCAGGAAGTTTGTAACTTACAGACTTCAGGTTATATGTTGCTACTTTACCTGCTTTGGTTGAATGAGTTTTGCCAGCCCATAGCAGGGCCAGTGAATGGAGTACCATACAATTCAAGGCATTGCTTTTCAGTGTATAAATAATATCTGTGAGTAAACCAATGAAAATCATTTCAATTTCTCATATACAACTTCTGTGAAGCTTTTCTACATTATATAGAATATTCAATGTCAGAACATCTCCCAAGATATTTATATACATAGGAAGGTAACATAAAAAAACAGATGAAGGAAACATCATACAACTCTTTGAACTTTCTTTGCTATTTATCATGATCATCATCAAAATTATTTAATATAAACAATACAGTAAATGTAAAATGCCGGCAACTATATTTTATAAATAAATATAGTAACACAGTAATGTCTGTCAAAGCAATGCTGTGACCAACAGCACTCTCCATTATTCGTGTGCAAATGCTGCAACAACTTGGAGCAGGGCAAGTGTGCAATCAATTGCAGAAATTGAGGAGTTCCTTTCAAAGATGTGTTACTGCTGGTTTTGTGAAAATGGCTTCTCTTATTTAGTGTTTAAAGTCTTCTACTTGCACTGCAGATGCAACATAAATTTGGAACAGGAGGTTAAGTCAAGTCACTGCAGATCTTGGTGCCACTTCAACAGTCTGATAAGAGCCAACTACAACCAGTCAACATCTCCTGCACTGTGAGTTAACTATTAAAAATGGGGAATCTCAGTCGTTCAGGTTCCATTATTGAAATGCTGTTTGATAATGCTCTTGTGAAGTACCTTTGGATATTTAGCCATGTTGAAGTCAGTTACTGAATGCATTTGTTGCTATTGTTGTTGGAGTTTGGAAGCTTTCCTTTCCATCTCTTTTTCTCTCATCCGATCTTTCTTTCCTTCTTTATTTTTCTATCAGTATTTGATTTTGTCATTTAATTCATCATTCTAAATTGCAACTTTTTCTTATTGCTTGTGTTAATTTTGCGATCCTTCATTCCAACTGATTGAAGAAATGCACAGCTGATTACCCTGTTCATTCAAATTCCTGAAGTCCTGTAGAGGGTGCCATGCCTTTTCCATTGCAAACTTCCAGTGACTTGCTGAGAGAAACTGCCAACATGAAATGGGAAAAGCACAAGTTTAACTAAGGTGGGTTGTGCTTTTTGGACCAATTAAAGACCATGAAAATGCATGAATAATTCATCATAAAACAAGATTCTTGCTTTAGATTTTTGGAACTTTGTACTTTGTTGAAAGAATGGTTACTGATATTTTGTCCAATCAATTAGCAAAGATGGTGAGGTTAGACATCAAAAACTGGAATCTTAAAATCATCCTTCTATATGTGTTACTATTAAGTGTAAAATGGTTCATATTTCTGTATAGTTTCATATTCATTTAACAAAATTTTACACCAAAACACAATTCAATTAAAGCACATGGATCACCATGGTACTGCAGTTAACATGGTAATGATCTGTAATACACAAAGCGACACAATTTCACAATAATAGGAGCCAGTTCTCTAAGGTTAATTAGGCATTGTAAAATAACACTATTAAAATTAATATGTCTTCTGTTGTAATGCAAATGTTCTATGTAAATTTAGCCAGCATGCAAGAAATACAATTACTCGTTAATTTTTAGAGTACAATTCTTGCATCTCAGCCTGTCCTATATCATGTGAAATAACATTTCCCCGTGACAATCTCTGTTTTCATGGTTTTATTATATTTTAAAAATTAAGAATAATCCTATCTTCTTTTAAAAATAAATTAGAGAATAGGTACTAGAAATCTGAATAAAAGTAATGAATTCAGAAATATATTTCATTTTGATCATCCATTGAATGGAGGTATTTTGTTTAGCACACTGAGTTGTTACTTTCCTCTGCAAAATAGAATAATCTGTTGTGAGAGGATTTTAAGATGATGTAAAGCTTTGAAAGAGCAATATGAAAAATGTTCATTTCCTGTGGAATATAGTACAAATAGTATCAGCAAAATGGCCTAGCATGGAGATCCAAGATAACTCTGCTTTCACACTGATAACTGTTTGCTCATTTCCTGACAACAAAAACTATAAATCTCTACAGGAATTAAACACCCTGGCTTGTTGAAGCGGTTTGACATTCTGTGCTAGACTAGCTCCATTTCAGTTGAAATCTGTGGCTGGAATAATAATTGCAGGTTCAGTTATTATACTGGTATCAGTTTAGTGCGGCATGAGGCTGATACAGTACTGTATTTGGTCAAATTCTCTTACTTTTGTGTCACTTATTTTCTCTGTGGGACAGATTTGCATTTTAATAGAACTAGTTTATAGACTTCTCTCCTTCCTTCAGAGCGCCACAAGTGGCATCATTAAGTGAGTTAAACCGGATTAATGCTGATAGTAAAGTCAGATAATACAATAACAGAGACCCTCATTTCCATCTGGATTAGGTGAAGAGTGCAGGCCTGTCTGGTGCAAGGTGATAATTTGTAAGAGTGATCTGTTGTACTTGAGAGGATAAGATTAAATTTAGTGGGTTTAAGTGTCGTTCCTGTAAGTCAATTACTTCATCTTTTCAAGCTTAGAATTTCTTTATGAATAAAATAAATGGAATATTGAGCCGCTTCAGAGCCCCTCACAGGGACTCTCAACTCCGTGGAGAATTACACATACTGGGGCAGAAAGGTTTCCGATTCAGTTCCATAAACAATAAATAAACTCCATTCAGTTGCCAGCATGGCAGAAACATTGACAGATTGTCCGTCCTAACACCTCAACCATAAGAGAATGCCATGTACTCCTTTCCTTGAAAGTAGTATTCTGTCTCCTACAGCAGTTGTAACAACTTTTTCCTTATCACACACACAATTTTCAAGGAAAACATCCAAATTAATTTCCTGACAGACTTTCTCATTCTTCTTACAAACAAAAGTTTGCAAAGATTAAATAAATCTGTTTTAAGGTTGAACCACCACGAATGATCAAAGCAGATACAAAAACCGAAAATCAAAGCACAAACATGTGGAAACAGAAGAAAAGCATCTGGAATGTGAGAAGAAGATAAACTTCTTCTTCAAAATAGTCTTTTTTTTCTTGTTTCTTTTATAGTTAACAGACCATATGCAAAATATTTGGCAATTTCTTTTAACCAGCAATTTCTTGGTAGGACAGGAGTTTCCTATCATAACTCTGGAATGCTCAGCAAACTAGAAATATCAATAAACCTGGTGAATCTATATGTGATTTGTATTTTAAAATCAAGCTTTGGATACAGAAATGTATGCTCCTTTAAGCTCTTTATGATTCATCCACGAAGTATATAGCCAGTATCAGGAAACTATGTAACAGTGGAGTGCAGCACATGCAAAATGGGCAGGGCAGTCACCATAGGGATTATTGATGTGACTAGAACAGCCTCTTGTAATGGAGGCATCCTCTGCAGTGTGGGGCTGCTTATGTAAATTTTCTGCCGTGACTGCACTAAGTGGAGTTTCAGTCGTGCTGTGATCCTACTGATTGATTCTTATGGCGTAATCAGCAAACGCGGTATAAATTTCACAATCTGTAGGGAGTTAATCAAGATGTGACAACCCTAGACTGTACTCACTTGCATTGCTGCTTGTGGTGTCAATGCATAAGAGTCAGTGTAGAAGTCCAACAGAGAGGCTCAGCACCATTGCTATTGTTTAATATCCTCCAGCTTTGGGAGGTTTGAAATGGAGCTTCCTTTCACCCAAGCAACAATTGCAATGGTGATTATATAAATCTATTGTATGGCTCACAAAGATTCAGAGGATCTGCTCTTTGCCACTCCAGGTCTCTCCACGCTATACTTCTTTGTGGCACCCATCACTGATGTGAAAGATATGTTAAAGAAACTACGAGCCTTTTTAATATTTTAGTGAGGTAAAACATAAGGCTCTCATTTTAGTAAGGCACTCAGTGTTGTTACTGTATTGCTTTACGTTATAGTCAAACACTTAAAACTCGCGGGGAAGATTTCATTGCGCTGCTGGAGCTGGGGTGAAGGGCAATTCAAAAATTGCAAAGACTTTTTAATAGTTTAGTTGAACCAAAGAAGCTTGTGGTTTGGTTATGCAATGAAACAGTTAATGCTATGTATTTGTCCCCTGTATAATTAAGTGGTTGTAAAGAATTCTTGTCATTAAAAAGTCAATACTTCAAGGGCCATCAAGGAAGTACCATGGGGGAAGAGAAGAAGGCATTGTGATGATTGTCAGAAGGACAGGGAAGTATGAGGCCAGCTACTTTATAAACAGGACATGAACAGCAGTTTATCTGAAGCTTTGAGGTTAGAAGGATCCTCCTGAAATGGACAGGAAAGGAAACAGGGATGTATTAATGTACTGAGTTCTAGTTTTCTGCCTACTGGGTGGAAAAGCCCAAACAGATGATAAACAAAAATCTATGAAAAACAAATGTTAGGTAGGTGCTGATGATTTATGCTGCAGATAACTTGTAGTTCACATAGTTGGTGGATAGGTCTTTCCTATTAGACAATGTTAAACTAAAATCCAACACAAACACGGTAGCACAGGAATGAAATGAAGTGAACAACATTTACAAAATAAAAGCCAATTGTCAATGATTTTAGACACTGTGAGGCCAGACTCCAGAGGATAAAATTATCATGTTGTAGTTTTCTTTTTTAGGATGTGAAGTCTGTGGTTTACTGCCCATCCTTAAAAGCCTTTCAGAAGGTGGTGGAGAGCCATCCTGTTGAATCACTGTAGCCTTTCTATTTCGTGAGCAGGACTTATTTTGTCACCCATCCACACCAACATGATAGCATTACATCATTTAAGCCCATTTGCTTTATAGTATCCAGTCATAAAGGAATGGACAGCTTCAGAAAGAGGCAGAATCAGAATCAGAATCAGATTTATTATCACTGACAGATGACGTGAAATTTGTTGTTTTGCAGCAGCAGTACAGTGCAAATCTGGCAGGAAAGATAACTCTGTTATGTGAGTTCTAACCCCCTTGGCTTCAGTCTCGTCGATGTCCATTTGGGGGAATTTTGGTATGTCCTAATCTGAATATCAGACAAGCAGCCTCACAACAAGGAATCAATGGAGGCATTTGGTAATGGAGTATAATGTGACTTCAGATGATATCACTCTTTTGTTTATAAATTAGCTGGTTTCAGTCCTTTCTGGTCTTCTGACAAACATCACAATGTCTTCTTCCTTTCCACTGAGTTACTTCCCATTTTGTACTTTCAAGTGACTTCACTAAGGAGGAGAATGTGGGTGCAAATTAACAAGAGGCATGAATGGTTAAGAGTGATACAGCATAGAAACAGGCCCCTCGGCCCACTGTGCCCATGCCAACCATCAAGAACCCATCTATATTAATTCCATTCACCAGCACTTGGTTCGTAGCTGTGCATTGGTGATTCTGGTGCTCTTCCAGACACTTGTTAAATGTTGTGAGAATACCTGCTCCACCACCTCCTAGGACAGTGTGTGTTCCCGAGTGCCACCATGCTCTGTGTGAAAATAATGTTCGTTAGATCCCCTCTAAACCTCTGGTTTCAGACATACAGTAATACAGAAAGTTTCTCACCACTTACAACCCTTATAATTTTGTACACTTCTATCAGGTCCCTCCTCAGCCTCCTCCACTCCGAGAAAGGGAGAACCCAGCCCATCATCCAGTCTTTCTTCATTGCAAACCAAGCAACATCCTGGTAAATCTCCTCTGCTTCCTCATTAGCGCAGTCACATCCTTCTTAGAGGGTAGTGACCAGAACTGCATACAATAATCCAGCTGTGGCCTTAAAAGTTTTTATAAAGTTTTACCGTGACCACTGTGCTCTTATTTTATGTCCAGATAAATGAAGATCAGCATCCCATATGGCTTCTTCACCACTTATCTACCTGTGCTGCTACCTTTAGGGATATATGGACTTGTCCACCAAGGTCTCTATGTACCTCAGTACTTTCTAGGGTCCTACCATTCATGGTGTATGTCCTATCTTTATTAGATCTCCAAACTTACCAGCTGATCAATATTGTTCTGTAACCTAAGACTATCCTCCTCACTATCAACAATATAATTGACAGATTTTTGGGATACTTTAGGTATAAATGTATGGTGGTTCAATTCTGGCCACTGTCTGTAAGGAGTCTGTATGTTCTACCCGTGTCTGCATGAGTTTCCTCCAGGTGTTCCGGTTTCCTCCCACATTCCAAAGATGTATGGGTTAGGAAGTTGTGGGCATGCTATGTTGGCGCCAGAAGCATGGCAACACTTGCGGGCTGCCCCCAGAACACTCTAAGCAAAAGATGCATTTCACTGTGTGTTTCAATGTACATGTGACTAATAAAGATATCTTACCTTATCTAAACTTCCTGACTGCAATTGGGTAGATTGAAGTAGAATCAGGTGAGACATGTCCCTCACATCTTGACAATGGAGAAGCATTGAAGAAAAAGGATGAGAACTCTTGATTCCCCTTGCTCTCCCCCTCTCAAGAAGTGTCTCCTCCTTTAAGATCTGAGTCTTTATGGGAATTTCGTACAGAGCTTGGGGCAGCACAGTGGTGCAGCTAGTAGATGCCTCACAACACCAATGATCCAGATTCAATTCTGACCTCCGATGCTGTCTGTACAGAGCTTGCATGTTCTCTTTGTAATCCCATAGGTTTCCTCTGAATACTTTGTTTCCTCCTGCATGTCAAAGTCATGAAGGTTGGTGGGTTAATTGGCCACTATAAATTGCCCCTGGTGTGTGGGCAAATGATAGAATTAATGGAAATATGGAGAAAATTGATGGCGGGATGGGATTACAATGTGAACCAGTATAGACTCAATCAGCCAAGTGGCATCCTTCTGTGTTGTTATAGAAATATGGAAGCATTCCTTAAAGGTCCACTCTACCTGCTTCTTCTTTAGTTCAGTGATTTTTTTTTTGTCTGAGTGATTTCCTGTAAAGTTTCTTGGATGTTTTACTGTGTTAAAGGCTACTGTACAGGTGCTGACCATTATTATTTAAATATATCTGCCTATTTCAGGCCCTTTCCTGAAACTGGGATGTTCTTGAGGAAATCAGGTCTGTCCAGGCTTAATCAGTGCTCCTCACTGGGAATGACTGACATTCTAAATGCATTAAAGTATCTTAATCTTGTGGTGTGTGTGTGTGTGTGTGTGTGTGTGTGTGTGTGTGTGTGTGTGTGTGTGTGTGTGTGCACGCGCACGCTCGCGTATGGCCAACTGCTACATTATAAAACAAGTTTACATCAGATATGAGGATCATAAAAATCAAGTAGGAATAATGGAAATGGGGAAACAATGTATTTTTACTGTTAACACATTTGTATGCCTTAAATATTCAAGGAATATTCAAGAAGCAAACTAAATAATTTTCGATTGTCTAATCCTAAACTGAAGATTGTATTCAATAATAGGACTCACGTGCAACATTTAGTACAAAGTAAACAAAGTCTATTTTTTTGAGTGAGATTTGATCAATTTGAACAGCTTGAACCCAAGAGAAAAACAAACCTAAGAAAAGTTAAAATTTGAATTGTATTAGAAGTCTTGAAAAAAGATGTGCCACACCAAAAGGTATCAGGGTACCAAGCAAAAGAATTATTGAATCTTTGAACCTTTTTCTCTCATGAAGTTTATTTATCAAGCTTCTAGTTTTTCTTTTCTCTCTCACACATTGCCCATGGTAGTAACTTTCATTTTATGACCACTCTCAGAGTAAAGACATTTCTCCATATTTTCATTTTAATATATTTGTAGCTGTCATGTGCTTTAGATTCTCCCAAAAATGAAATAATTCTCTCTACCTACCCTTTCAAACTCATTCATAATTTTAAGGACCTCTAACAGGGCACCCTGATTTCCTGGCTAAAGAAGAAAAATCAACAATTTGTTCCTTTTTTTCTCAATAGCTCTACTTTTTTAGTTCTTATACAGTCCTCATTATCCCTTGAAAATTCCTCTGGAGCTTCATTGTTACTTTTGCAGCAGAAACAAACTGTGCCCTTCATACTAAGTACACCTGATCAGAGTCTGGTTACAGTTTAATATCACTTTATTATATTTAAGAGAGAATAGAAATTGCAGTGGCTAATATCTACACAAATTCTGATTAGTCATTATAGTTTTATTGGTGTGTTCTAATTAAAAAGTCAGGAAAATAAAGAATCAGTTATCAATGGAAAGACCAGCACAATTAACAGCGAACGTTACCATCCAGAGTGTCCATCTTGCTGTTGCATTAATAGTAAAGCCATTTTTTTATCACCCAGAACCAACAATCATTCTCTCCCAAAGTTCCAACCAACTGGAATCTTCCTTGTGTTATTCCAGAACACTGCCTACAGCATCTTGATTGCAAATGTGAAGAATGAACTTGTGGAATGAGCTTCCCTATTCATCCATTGTGCTACACACAGATTTGAAAAGAGGATATAGACCAACTACCCTTTCCTTCTGAGAACCATGTCTCCTTTCAGTGCTCGAGGATTTTCTTCCCAGATATACCTTATAGACACTTAAAGACAACAATATGGACATTATTTTGGGGATGGTAGATGATTGGAAAAATGATTGGAGCTTGAAGATTATCTTTGACTGCTTAATACATTTTGCTTAGATATCTAACATGCAAATGATTCAATTTAAAATAAATGTCCTCATTAAGAACAAGAATTTGACTTGAGTGTGTTTAAATTTTGGTCTAAGTGTCTTTCTTTTTGTTAAAGTGTGGGTTTGCAGTCCTGTAAAGTGCAATATTTGTCTGATTCTCCTACTTTTAATTTGTGTCTATTTCTTTGTGTAAATATTTCTGTTTCCTTCAGTGTTGAAATATTTTTTCAGGGTCAAAAAGTCTTTCTGCTTTTAAAAATGTCTGCATCCACACAAATCTGAAGGAGGGGCACTATATAATATGATGGTACACAAAATATTAATTTTCTTCTGAAACTCAGGACAATGAGTCCTTTGCTGCTGCCATGCACATAGAAATTAATTGCATGGGCTAATTTACTCCTCTCATAGTATCATGCAATACAGAAGGAGGCTATTTAGTTCTTTGTGCCTGAACTGGCTGTATGAAAGAGCCATCTAATTAATTCCACTCCTCCCTTAGTCCTGATTGAAGTATATATCCAATTCTTTTTTGAAAGTTACTATTGAAAATGCTTCTGTCACCTTCTCAAGCAGAACATAACAGATCAGAACAACTTGACACTCCCCTGGTCAAGCTGTTGCAATATGGCTATGACATTGTCATCTAGCCACAATATGAATGAGTGCCCAGGTGCAGAATTCCAATGAGAGCAATAGAGAAGCCTACAGTCTTTATTGTTTTTGACTTTCCTACAATGTTTGAATGTCTTTGCACGTCAAGAGGTAAATAGTGTAACTGGCTCTTGTATTTTGTACCTGAGATTGTATGGGGAGCTTCAAAATTCTTCTATTTTCTACAAATAGCAATAGACAGTGCATTCTTCTAATCTTTATATTTATGCCTAAACAAATTTTTTCATGGTTAAGACATGGAGCAGAAACAAAAGGATGCAGCAAGAGACTTAACATCTGGTGAAACAATACACTTATCAGGAAGGAGGGAAAAGCATGGCCAAAAAGAAAGTTTTGATGACTGGGAAAGTATTGAGGGTGTTCTAATGAATGAGGCATAAGTATCAGAAGAGTGAAAAGAATACATAGTGATATAGGCTAGAAGAGGTTCACACATGCAAATTGCACAATATACTGATTCCAGTGAAAGTTTATCGAACTGTAATAATGGCCCACACTTTGCTGGCACAGGCATCACATTAACAATCCCTACTCTCCTGACCTTACCTAATCCATATGTGGAGGGTCTCCCTTACTTACCTTGCTATCAGGAAGCATGTCAATGTCTCACAATGCAGCCCTCAATGGTGAACAAAATACAGACTTAGTTCTGCCCCTGATTCTCACTGAGAGTCAACAAAGCCCCAACTTAGAAGGCTGTCAAAGTGTTGATATTCAGAAACATTTAAGTACCATTAAGATTTTTTATTTAATTCTTTGTGTAAATACAGGTAAATTCTGTAAGATCCAGCTGCACTGCTCGAATCCATGGGTAGTTCAATGACAAATATATATTAAAAGATATTACAGCAACAATAGATGAGTGCATTTTGGACTTCTGCATTAGTGCTTGTGCTGAATTCCTGGGTTTGCTGTCATTTAAATGGGTAAATGCCTGTAATCCATTCAAAACTGCCACAGATGCTGCTTGCCCTGCTGAATACTTTCAACACTTTCTGCTTTTATTACTAATTATTATTCACTGTTTATGCAGAATAAACAGAATATTTATGCAGAATACTGTTGATAAAGAATTATGAGGTTGGAGTATACAACCAAACCATTGATGGGGAAATGAAAGATCTTTACCATTTTACAGGATAAAAGTAACTTCAGTGGTTATAGCTAACTGCAAACATATTCAGGAAAATCCATTTAAATTTGTTCAGGTTGATCTGGTGTTTGGAGGCAAGATGACAGCACCAACTTGTTTTTTAATATCCTCCCAGAGCAACTTCCAGAAGCTTATTTGAGTATGTTTGGTGGTGAGCTGTTGCTTATACTAAGGGCCTTTTGCATTGTTGGGACCATTATTGGGTGTCCCAAACTATTGGGACCTATGAACTGAGAAAAATATTTGATGTTTTAGCTATGTTGTGCCCCTAAACTTAGCAGAACTATCATAGAAATATAAAATAAATCAGGCAGGCATAAGCCATTTGGCTTTCTGAGCTTGCTCCGCCATTCAATATGATCATAGCTAATGATCCGCTTCAGGACCCTGTTCCCATCCTTTCCCCATTTCCCTTGATTACTTTAGCATTAAGAAGTATAACTACTCCATCTTGGATATATTTCATAACTTGGCCATCCTGCCTTCTGTGGTAGAGAATTCCACAGGCTCACCACCCTCTGGTTGAAGAACACCCTGCTTGTATCTGTTTTGTCTACTCCTGTTAGAATTTACAGGTTTCTATCAGATCTCCTCTCTTTCTTTAAAATTCAGTGAATATCTGCTTAATTGACTCATTCCCTCCTCATACATTTGTCCTGCTATCCCAACAATCTATCTAGTAAACGCTTTGTTGCACAACATACAACATATTTCATAGTTAAAAAAAAGAGAAATTCAATATCTTCGAGAATATGTAATTATTAAATGAGTCTTTGGATTTTAAATTAGTGGAAATGTATATGGAACTATGTTAACCTCTCAGAATGATTTGAATTAATGAAAAACAGGTAATGTGAACCACAAAACAATAGTCTTGTCATCACCTGACATCATTTCACACTGACAAAAACTGAAACAATAGGTCGATTTTTTAATAATGTGTGGCTATGTCTCTACTAATGAAAGCAATGGAAAAAAAAATCTGATCTTTTTCATGTAATGGCTGATGATCCACAACTCTTTTTGATGTTCAAATGTCCAGTTGAAAATTTGCCAGTATGACCTGGGCAAAAAAGTGTCATTTAAAACATAAAATTGTATTACCTCCAATAACAAGAATATGTATTTGATGGGTTTCGTTAGTAATGAAGAAAAATTGAGATGGTTAAGCTCTTTTATAATCTAAATGAGAAGTATTAAAATAATAACTATTAAAATCAGATTTCAGCATGAAGTTGCTTTCATAAATTTAAATACATTTGAAACTGATTTTGGTAACTTTGTGCACCTAAGTACTGATAATTTGATTTGCTTCAGTTCAAAGCCTATTAGACTTGGAATGAAGCAACCCATACATGCTCTGATTACTACAGATATTCTGAGTTTCTCCTTAAAGAGAATCTTTTCCTTTTTTTTTAACCTATCTTACACTGCACATGACTAAAGTCCAGAAATCTCACATTATCATTGTCCAGGCACCTTAACTTCTTTGTCTGAGGAGAAAACATATTTTATGTAATAGAAGAGAGGATCCTACATATTCAGTTACAAGAATATACATTAATAACAGGTTTCATTGGTAAGGAAAAATATTGAAATGAATAAGCTCTTCTTTATAATTTAAATGAACAATATTTAAACTATGGATATTAAAATCAGATTGCAGTAGATTTATTGAAGATGCTTTCATAAATTTAGATACATATGAAAACCCATTTTCTGTAACAGTGCACAATCCCATTAAAGTACTACAAGATTGCTTTACACTAATAGATTTAATGTGCAAATACATAACATGCAAATGACCGATGATACAGTATTTGATAAATTGTTTCTTGTGAGCCACTTAATACACAATGATACTGTGATTCTTTTCGGTAGGTTTTGCTATAACATTGAGGGAAAGCATGGGTGACTGTGCATTTTGCATTTTATCCATGGGACGCAAAACCCTATTAATATATTCCCTTTTATTTTCTTTTGCATTCCAGATTACAGTCTTGAACAATGAACATTAGCTTGCACTGTGTATTTGATTGTAGCCCACCTAAAGCAGAACCTTCTTTGAGGACTACTCTCGACGGCAGAGCATGAGCTTTGAGATGACCTTTGCAGAAAAATTGTTAGAAGTAGGTAGGGTGAATCTGGTCACTCCCATTGATTCTGTGCTACTTGTACATTTTGTGTATGCTTTTCTAATCTATACAGACTGAAAACACTTTAGCAAAATTAAACTAGATCTTTCTTTTGGAGTTGCAAGGGAACATACAAAATAATAGCTGTAAAGAAATTTTTTGTTATTTTATTTTATTTTCACCACTATTCTCAAAACAAAAACATGTTCCTTTTGTGGGCTTTTTTTTCAATATCTTTATAGCTTCTCTCACTGGACAATATCTAATGACTAGAACTGACTACTTGCACGTCTGATTCCAATTCCATGCCCAGGCCTGTTTATTACCATCCCCATTTAAAATCTGAGTCATGTTTCCTTTGTATTATATAACTGCATGGATATAAACAGGCAGGTTTGTCTTGTTTTGTTCAATGTAGCTGAGCTACAGCATTATAAGCATGAGATTGTGGCGACTCACCGTCTAGTCGGGCGAACCGGCTCGGCAGTCGGGTCGCGCGGTGTCGGAGCGACGAGGCCCAAGATGGCGGCGGGCCTCGTCTTTCCGAGCGACGGGGAGAACCCGCGCGCGGGAAAGTCCTGATGACGTAGGACTTACGTCATTGCCAGTTTTTTTGGGCGGGAGTTTTTCTCCCTTAAAGGGCCCGCACAAGGCGGGAAAATAAACCAGTTCTGTTTGGCAATCCTCCGAGTAGAGTCTTGTTTTATTCCGCGGTAGCAACCGCTACATTGGTGACCCCGACGGTCCAAACGGCTTTTGGACCCGCGAAATGGACGACAGCGCAGCAGCCAACACAGTGGCCCTCAAGCTGCCCACCTTTTGGACACTTCGGCCCAGCGTCTGGTTTGACCAGGCTGAAGCGCAATTCCACCTTCGGCAGATCACCTCCGACTCCACGAAGTACTACCATGTGGTTAGCTCTCTGGACCAGGAGACAGCCGCCCAGGTTGGAGACTTCATCCAGTTGCCTCCGGAGGAAGATAAGTACCCGGCTTTCAAAGATCTTTTGATCCGGACCTTCGGCCTCTCCCGTCGTGAGCGCGCCGCCCGCCTGCTTCATCTGGATGGCCTGGGGGACAGATCCCCATCCGCCCTAATGAATGAGATGCTGGCATTGGCCGAGGGACACAAGCCATGCCTGATGTTCGAACAGGCCTTCCTCGAACAGCTCCCCGATGACATCCACTTGTTGTTAGCTGATGCCGACTTCAGCAACCCCCGTGAGGTGGCCGCCCGGGCAGATGTCCTGTGGAGGGCCAAGCGCGTGAGCGGTTCGTCCGTCAGTCAAATCACCAGGCTGCGAGCCCAACGCCTGCCTCGCCCGGCCCCAGCAACCGAGCAGCCACGCCCCAGGAACGCAGACGACGACACGGGTGACCAGCTGTGCTTCTACCATCAGAGGTGGGGTGCGGAGGCCCGTCGATGCCGCCCACCCTGCAAGTCAGGGAAACGCCAGGGCCAGCCGCCGCTGATGGCTACAGCGGCTGGCCGCCGACAGAACCTCCTCTTCGTTCAGGACAAGAAATCTGGACGGCATTTCCTCGTTGATACTGGAGCGGAGGTCAGTATTTTGCCCCCGACAGGCCGCGACACTCGTGACAGGCCACCAGGTCCTCTACTCAATGCCGCCAACGGTACAACGATACGGTCTTTCGGCACCCGTACGCTTCAATTACACTTTGGCGGCAGCCGTTTTACCTGGACCTTTACCCTTGCCACCGTCGCCTGACCACTCCTAGGCGCCGATTTCCTTCGGGCCCACAACCTGTTAGTCGACCTGCGAAGGAAGCGGTTAGTCCACTCTAGCACTCTCCGGACCTATCCCCTGGGAGAAATCAGCCCACCAGCTCTGCGCCTGGACTCCATTACCCTTTCTGGCGACGATTTCGCCAAGCTCCTAGCCGAATTCCCATCGATTTTGGCACCTTCGTTTACAAATTCTCGGCCCACACATGGGGTACGACACCACATCATTACCACAGGGCCACCCCTTCATGCCCGAGCACGACGATTACCTCCGGACAAGCTCCGCCTGGCAAAGGAAGAGTTCCGTCACATGGAGGAGCTGGGGATTGTTCGCAGGTCAGACAGCCCCTGGGCCTCCCCCCTGCACATGGTCCCCAAAGCCACCGGAGGGTGGAGGCCCTGCGGCGACTACCGCAGGCTGAATGATGCCACCACCCCGGACCGCTATCCCATCCCTCACATCCTGGACTTCGCAGCGAACTTACACGGGGCCCGCATCTTTTCCAAAGTGGACCTCGTTAGGGGATACCACCAAATCCCGGTCCATCCGGATGACGTCCCCAAAACTGCGATTATCACCCCATTCGGCCTGTTCGAATTCCTTCGGATGCCGTTCGGCCTTAAGAACGCCGCGCAGACCTTCCAGCGGCTGATGGATGCGGTAGGCCGAGACCTGGACTTCGTGTTCATTTACTTGGACGACATACTGATCGCCAGCCGTAACCGCCAGGAACACCTTTCCCACCTCCGCCAGCTGTATTCCCGCCTCCGCGATTTCGGCCTCACGATTAACCTGTCCAAGTGCCAATTCAGACTTGACTCTATCGATTTCCTCGGCCACAAAATCACCAGCGACGGGGCAACACCCCTACCCGCCAAGGTGGACGCTATCCGCCATTTTGCCCGCCCCGACACAGTCAAAGGCCTACAGGAATTCCTTGGGATGGTCAACTTTTACCATCGTTTCATCCCTGCAGCAGCCCGTATCATGCGCCCTCTGTTCTCGCTGCTGGCTGGTAAGGGCAAGGACATCACCTGGACTGACGAGGCTGCGGCTGCTTTCGTTAAGGCCAAAGACACCCTGGCAGACGCCACGATGCTGGTACACCCTAAGACTGACGTCCCGACTGCCCTCACGGTAGACGCGTCCAACACCACGGTGGGTGGGGTACTGGAACAGCTACTCGAAGGCCGCTGGCAACCCTTGGCATTTTTCAGCAAACACCTTAGACCGCCCGAATTGAAGTACAGCGCTTTTGATCGGGAACTTCTAGCGCTGTATCTGGCGGTCCAGCATTTCCGATACTTTCTAGAAGGCAGGCCTTTCACCGCTTTCACCGATCATAAGCCTCTGTCCTTTGCCTTCTCCAAAGTCTCCGATCCCTGGTCAGCTCGTCAGCAGAGACATTTATCCTACATTTCCGAGTTCACAACTGACATCCAACATGTCTCCGGAAAGGATAATGTCGTTGCTGATGCACTTTCCAGACCAACCATCCACAACCTATCCTTGGGTGTCGACTACACGGCCCTGGCTGACGCACAGCAAGCCGACGACGAAATGCCCAGCTACAGAACCGCAGTCTCGGGTCTGCAGCTCCGAGATTTCTTGGTTGGTCCAGGTCAGCGGACCCTACTTTGCGACGTTGCGACTGGTCAGCCCCGCCCTATTGTCCCTGCAGCCTGGCGGAGACGCATTTTTGACTCGGTACATGGGTTGGCGCACCCATCCATCAGATCTACTGTCCGACTGGTCGCCAGCAAGTTTGTCTGGCATGGCCTGCGCAAACAGGTCAGTGAGTGGGCCAGGACTTGTCTGCACTGCCAGACGTCAAAAATCCAGCGACACACCAAGGTCCCACCACAGCAGTTCGAGCCTACCCGTAGGAGGTTCGACCACATACACGTCGACCTCGTGGGCCCTCTGCCGGTTTCAAGAGGAGCCCGGTACCTCCTTACCATCGTGGACCGGTTCACGAGGTGGCCTGAGGCAACCCCCCTGACTGACATCACAACTGATTCCTGCGCCCGAGCGCTGCTCACAACTTGGGTCTCACGTTTTGGCGTTCCGGCCCACATCACTTCAGACAGAGGCACCCAATTCACTTCCAGTCTCTGGGCTGCATTAGCGAACCTGCTAGGGACGCAGCTGCACACCACCACGGCCTACGGGTGTCAATCAAACGGGTTGGTGGAACGTTTTCACCGCCATCTAAAATCGGCCTTGATGGCCCGCCTGAAGGGTCCTAACTGGGTTGACGAGCTGCCTTGGGTCCTGCTCGGCATACGCACTGCCCCCAAAGACGACCTCCGCACTTCGTCAGCTGAGCTTGTATACGGGGCGCCACTAGTTGTCCCCGGGGATTTCATACCTGCCCTTCAGGACCAAGGGGAACAACCCCCAGCAGTTCTACAAAGACTGCGCGAGAAGCTTGGCGCCTTGGCCCCGATTCCCACCTCATGGCACGGTCAAGCCCCATCCTGCCAACCCAAGGAACTACGGGACTGTAAGTTTGTTTTCGTTCGCAGGGGCACACCTCGGGCGCCATTGCAATGACCATATGAGGGACCGTTCTGAGTCATATGGAATAACGGATCCACTTTTATTTTGGACATTGGAGGCAGGGAACAGGTTTTCACGGCGGACCGCCTCAAACCGGCCCATTTGGATCTGCAACAGCCTGTCGAGGTGGCCACGCCACGACGCAGAGGCCGCCCCCCTAAGCGGCAGCTGGCACAGCCCACGGACCTTGGGGGGACTGTCCTCGCCGGTTCTGGGGGGGGTTGTGTGGCGACTCACCGTCTAGTCGGGCGAACTGGCTCGGCAGTCGGGTCGCGCGGTGTCGGAGCGACGAGGCCCTAGATGGCGGCGGGCCTCGTCTTTCCGAGCGACGGGGAGAACCCGCGCGCGGGAAAGTCCTGATGACGTAGGACTTACGTCATTGCCGGTTTTTTTGGGCGGGAGTTTTTCTCCCTTAAAGGGCCCGCACAAGGCGGGAAAATAAACCAGTTCTGTTTGGCAATCCTCCGAGTAGAGTCTTGTTTTATTCCGCGGTAGCAACCGCTACAAGATGTTATTTTTCACTCCTCATGAGCATCTGAAATTTGTAATTTTAACATTAGTTGCTTGAATCTCTTCCAATATGTCAGAAGACTATTTACTTCCTTTTGCAGACTGTTGCTGATGTAACTTACCATTGGAAATCCATCAGATTCTGTTTGAGTAAGAAAACCTAAAGCTGCTCAGGGAGGTCGGATGGTTTGAGGTGCAAGGATATAATGGAGCAGTTTTGTCGGATCAAAACTAATTAATGGCCTTCAGTTCCAACCTCGCTGTTTGGTCTATAGTTTGCAGTCCAACCAATACTCACTTCACACTCTCGTTTTTAGCTATACCATTTTATTTCTGCTGTAACATGCTTGATATATCACTGACGCTTTTAACTTCCAGATGTTTATAAGCAAAATGAGAAATAGAGTGTTGTTTTCTACGCTCTCCAACCATGGCCAAAGAGGAACAAAGAAGATATCTTTCACGACTTTTTCACTTCGCATTTACATGCAACAAATACCATAGTCACCTTTTTCATTTAGCCAGGTCAAAACCTTTACACTAATGATATTAGTTCTACATTTAATTAAAAGAATTTTGTGTTATTTATGTAAAATTATTGAGGCATTTAGTTTCAGGATGAGAAACAAGATATACAGCTGGATATTTGTTCTGCCTTATTTAACAGGTATGTATGTTTCTTGGAGTACGTTGCAGTGAAGCTAGTTTCTGGACCAAATGGCAACATTCCCAAAATTCAACTGGTACTTACTGCAGCAAGTCAACCTTGCATGGATAAGCTATTATTTTTGCAATCAAAATGATGTCATTCCTTGTTCAATGCTGGTTAGAACATTGCTAAAAGAAGCTAGATCCAATTGATCCAAAACATGAGTATTGGTATTGTTGGTCACTCGTAATCCAATCAGGTTTTCATTCATGCCATTGTTATCTCCAGACATGTCTATTTGAATATATTTCTGACTGGGTTTTCTCATTCTACTCACCACAAATTGAAGTCATCCAAATCTCTGTTCCTGCTATACCAAATATCCTAGCCCTGTTCATCCTACGCCCTTGCACTTGCTGACCTGCTTTGATTCTCGATAAATAAATACATCAATTTTAAAATTCTTATCCTTATGTTCAAGTCATTCCAAGGACATGCTCCTGGAAGATGTTGCTTTCTTTTAGTTCTAGTGTATTGCCCAAGCCTGAATCAAATCATTTCTCTATTAGCAGCTACATCTTTATCTGTTGAGGCCCTGAGCTCTGGAATTCCCTCCCTAATGAAAATCAAAAAAACCACTGCGGATTCTGGAAATCTGAAATAAACACAGCAAATGCTGGAAACACTCAGCATGTTAAGCTGCGTCTGTGGGAAGAGAAGCAGAGTTAATGATTCAGGTCAAAGAGCCTTTGTCAGAACTGGAAAGGAAAGTTAAGCTGCAGGGAGGGTGAGAGGGTGATGTTTCTGACAGGGTAAAAGCAGGGTGACCATTAGGATAAACTGTAGACAAGGTTATCTGATCAATGAGTGAATGGGAACAGTTGGAGAGTGAGGGTGTAGACAAAAGGACACAGACCAAAGAATGTAGGAGTTGTTAAATGCATGCACGAAGACATGTCTAGCAGGTTAGACTGGGCACGTCCTCCATTTCCACACAAAAAAAGAAAAGAAAGGGAAGAACCAAACAAGCTCAGTCAACATCACACATGGAGAACTGATGCAGGTAGAAAAATCCTGAGTTTCCCTTTTCCTGACACAAAACATGCCTCCACAGATGCTGCTTGACCCGTTGAGTTTTTCAGGCCATTTGTTTTCCGCTCCCGGCTCCAGCATCTGTATTCTCCTGTGCCTCCATGTAATGTAAAAGAGCTTTAGCTTAAAAATCTCTTAAAGTAGATCACAGTAATTTTCTTTGCTGGCAGAGATGATAAACAGGAGATTCTAAGGCACCAGTATTTGGCATGTCCCCTTTGACACTCACCAACTTTTACCGATGCGCCATAGAAAGCATCCTATCTGGAGGCATCATGGCTTGGTATGGCAACTGCTCTGCCCAGGACCGCAAGAAACTGAAGAGAGTTGTGGACACTGCCCAGCACATCACGGAAACCAGCCTCCCCTCCATGGACTCTTGTCTATACCTCTCGCTGCCTTGGTGAAGCAGCCAACATAATCAAAGACCCCACCCACATGGGTCATTCTCTCTTCTCCCTTCTTCCATCAGGCAGAAGATACAGGAGCCTGAGGGCACATACCACCAGGTTCAAGGACAGCTTCTATCCCACTGTGATAAGGCTATTCAATGGTTCCCTTATACGATGACATGGAGTCTTGACCTCATAAACTACCTTGTTATGAACTTGCACCTTATTGTCTACCTGCACTGCACTTCCTCTGTAGCTGTGACACTTTACCCTGTATTCTGTTATTGTTTTTACCCTGTACTACCTCAACGCACTGTGTAATGAATTGATCTGTATGAATGGTATGCAAGACAAGTTTTTCACTGTACCTCGGTACAAGTGACAATAACAAACCAATACCAGTACCAATTGTAATCCTTGTATTCTGATTCTATGTTCTGTAGTCTGATTCAAGGTAATGAAAATAGTTGGTTTGTCCATAACCTCCTGCGTCCAAAGAGGAAACTGCCCAATTTTCTTATGGAATTGGAAAATGTGTTCCAGATCTCTAAAGACATGGTTATTCTTTAACGTGAATCCATCATCTTTCAGGTAAAATTAATGAATTAGTCAAAACGCTTTGTAACAAGCTGTTGCAAGTGGATTTACTGTGAGAAAACTATAGGTACACTTTTGTGACTAAACTGAATGAATCAATAAGAAAAGTGTTGATATTTGTACAGCTGACCAGAGGAGAACATTCCCAGTCTAGGTCATTTTGCAACTTGAATTTTTTTGTTAGAAGACACTTAACAAGCCACTCAACCTTTGTACAGTATAGGTTCTCAGATATGACATGTTTTCTCTGTTTCTTTTTCCACAGATGCTACCTGACCTGCTGAGTGTTTCTAGCATTTTCTACTTTTGTTTCAGATTTCCAGCATGGGTAGTTTCTTTTTATTTTTGTACAGTATAATTCTCTGATTTGCATATCACAAATCTGTTTATGTGATTTTATCCTTCAAAACTCATAGTCTCCAGAGCTGCATTAACTTTTGGAATCACGTATGTGCCAGCAACATCGGCTCACATCCATAATCATCCCACAGGCAGAGTGAACCTCAAGTGCCTCACCTCTAGGTGTGGCCTCCAGCTGATGCATCTGGAGACCCCAACTCCAGCACCATCGTGATGGCCTTTGATATTTCAAAACTATTGAAATTGATTCAAATATATAAATTATTGAAAAAAATGAATTAAACCAAATTAAAAACATAACTTACTGTTAATCAATTAAAAACATAAATATATTGAGTAAATATAAGAAAAACTTAGCCAAAACTGTAAGGAGATGTTGGACAAACTTGGATTGTTTTCTCTGGAGCTTTGGAGGCTGAGGGGAGACATGATAGAAGTTTATAAAATTATGAGAGGCATAGATAGGTTAGACAGCCAGATTATTTTTCCCGGGATAGAAATGTCAAGTACTAGAGGGCATAGGTGAGAGGGAGAAAGCTTAAAGGGGATGTGTGGAGCAAGTTTTTTTACACAGAGAGTGATAGGTGCCTGAATCACACTGCCAGCAGTGGTAGTGGAAGCAGATACAATAGTGGTATTCAAGAGGCTGTTAGATTGGCACATGAATATGCAGGGTTAGAGGGATATGGATCATGTGCAGGTAGAAGGGATTAGTTTAATTTGGCATCATGCTCGGCACAGACTTTGTGGGCCAAAGGGCCTGTTCCTGTGCTGGACTGTTCTATGTTAGCAAAATTTACTGTTTTACTTAAGATCAGTGACCCCATTCAAATGAATGGAGTTGTGAGAGCTATTACTGGTATAAAGGTATGGGGCCATGTACAAGGTCCTTCTGCCCTGTCACCTCAGTAAGCTATAGACTCACCATTGAGTAATAGTGAAGAGCACAAGGGAAGAGGTGCCTGCATCTGACTGCTAGAACACTCTAGTACGATGCTGCTGTGCACTGGGCAAATCATGCATACACATGTACTGCAACTTGCCAGCAGTTCCATACAATTTCACCAACTAGGCATCAGTGTGATCCAACTCAATATCTTAAATGATCAAACATAATTCTTATTTTCTTGTGATGCACTCTTTGGAAGAATTGCATTTTCAGTTTTTCGAAAATAAATGTTATAGCACCAATATAATGGGGCTCTTCACTTTGATTATGAAAATTAAACAGCTGGAAGAACTCAGTGAGTCAAGCAGCATTTATGGAGGCAAGGGAATGGTTGACATTTTGGGTCAAAACCCTGCATCAAACATCCCTTTGCCTCCAGATGCTGCTTTCGCTGTGTTTTTCTAGCAGTTTATTTTTTGCTCCAGATTCCAGTATCTATAGTCGCCTGTGTCTTCACTTTGACCATAGTTGTTTAACAAATGTGTAATTATATGATTGCAAAATTATCCTTTGAGTTTAGCCTGTAATTAACAATGCAAAAATATGTGGTACACTTATAATTCAGTCTATTCCAAATAGTTTTTATGCTGAAAAATCTTATGCACTAAAATCAATTTCACTAAATCAAAAAATAAGAATGTAAGAGCTAACTAGTGAGAGCATGAACTGATGAGTGTCTTAACATCTGCTTAGAAACATCCCTATTCTCATGTAATCATTCAGTAGCCATGACATAGCCAGCACTTTGTGGACAATAGGGTGCCTTCAATGAATGTAATCTTCAGAATCACAGTATCTCCAAGGCAGAAAATTAATGAGTGGAAGTTAAATGTCTCCTTTTCATGTGAACAAAATTGGTTTTCAAAGGATTAAGGGATTAACCCAATGTTAACTCCCTGAAGTGATTCAAATGCCTTAATATTCATTGCAATGAAACAAGAGCACAATAACATGGACTCTAAAAAGCTACACTTAATTTAATAGAATCTCAAATTCTCTTGATTGGGATGAAATATGTATTTTGCCTTGTCAACATTCATTGAGCTAAGTTTGAAAAACTTAAACAGTACTATAATTTACAATGATAAATTTGAAGCTGATGAAATTCATTTAAATAAATAACCCTGAAGCCCCAATACCAATGTTTCTTCTCTTAAAATAGCAACTGTAGTTTCAAGTTAAAGGTTTGCTTTAATTATGCATTTCTTTCTTTTTTTTAGTTAAGCTGGTTCATCTGAAAATGCATTGGAAATCAACACAACTAGTGTATTTTACTTGAAACTGATCTGTGTGGACTTCTGGATCAAATTGGCAATTCTTTCACTGATGGAGACATGCGAGTCTGCAGAAACTGGAATCTGGAGCAACAAGCAAAGTCCTATCCAGTCCTGATGCAGGATTTGACCCAGAACGTCAACAATTAATTTCCTCCCACAGATGCTGCTTGACCCATGGAGTTCCTCCACAAATTGTTTGTTGCTCCCTTCACTGATGTCATAGCCCAGCGTAAGCTAACTGCTGTGACTATTCAGTTCAAGAAGGAATGAAAGAACTAGTCAGAAAAAGGAAAGCAAACGTACACATGGTAGTTGCATATTTATTTTTCATTGACCAAAGCTACATTTGATTGCTCATCCAAAAATTACGTGCTACTTTTTTTGAGAGAAAATTAAATTTGCTCAGTAACAATTCATGTTTTCAGACTTTGGCTTTATATGGGCACTAAAATTCAACTATTCGCTAACAGAAGATATAGCAGAAAACCAAGTGATTTCTGAACTACTGTGCATTCCTTAAAACTTCAGAGATTCTTTTATACAGTGAATAGGAAGTCTTGTACATACTGAAGTCCATCAGTGTGCTTAAGGATCTCCAAATCTAGCTACTGAAAAACCTATGAGAGTAAAGTTAACCTTTGCCCCATTAGTAGTATGCACATTCTACCTGAAGGAAATTGGGTCAGTTAATTAGATCTAGCGTTTAAGCACAAGTTGCTAATTGCCAAGGTCAAGTAATTCCTGATTCTATTCACATGGATTACTATTCACAGTGCTCCAGTTGAACTTTAAAAGTGAAACCATTTAATTCCCTTGGAGGAGATTAGTCCTTAGTTGATCAGACTACTGACCTGTGAAGATCTGGGCCTTTGCTTTATTATCAACCAATACTGAGAACTTAATGAAATGACGAGCAGCCCAATTTACCATAAAATATGTGAGTGCATTGTTACTATGCACCTTGCTTTCTCAGGAACATGCAACAATTTAATGGTGGTTTTACAGTTGAAAGTGTTGTGTTTCAGGACACTCTGTTTGCCTTTGCAAACTATCCTTGTAGCTTTGAAATCCTAAATAATACTGTCTGGTTTCATTTCAGTTTCTAGGAATTATCTTCATGAACTATCAAACCAAATCACAGCCATTTAGCGGATACTAGCATCTGTATGGTAATGGAGTATACATACATAAAACAGTTTGCATCATCTCCATAAGTCTGATTTTGCAGATCAAAGGTGATTAACATGTATGGTGCCAGATAGGTCATTTTTAATAAGTACTAGCAATATCATATACCAGGCATACTGATCATCAATTGCATCATCAAAGACCTTGTGTGAAACATGTTGGTAAAGAAGTACACGTGCTGTGAACCTGAATCTCCCTCTATGGTCTGATGCCATGTAATTGTACTTTTTTTGGCACAAAACCACCTTAAACTTGGAGCCTTGACCTTGAAAACTGGTTCAAAGAAGTTCTCCCATTTCTGGCACACAAGTTCTTGAGGCTAATCGTTTGTGTCCTTTTTTAAGTGTGTCTTAAATGAATATTGAAGAGTTTGCTGTCATGAAAATTAATGTTAAGGTTAGCATTTATAATGCTCTTGTGATGCCAAATTAATTATTTGATATTATTTGTTATCCTACGTTCTCACAGCAACAGGCAAGCTAACATTTTTAAGAATAGTCATCACCCCACTATCATCAATATTTGAATGCAAAGGTGCTGAGATGGACTGGATTTTGTTCTAGTTTATAATTCACTCTTTCCCATTATAGACACCCACCAGGTACCAGCTGACCTCCTTGATGGGATTAAAAATAATCCTTCTCAGAGTTAGTCTGCCAATAGTCGGTGCTTTTGAAAGAGGCATTCAATGGTCCTACAGCCTTGTTTTTAATTGATGTAGTGATATTGATATGTTAATTTTTGTAAAGCTAGTTGTAAAACTAACTGGAAAAATAGTATACTACATTAATGCTTCCTACAGAGGTTTTTACACAGACTTCTATTATTGGGAAATATTTGATTTTGAAATAATATAAAAAGTATTCTAACATACAAAATGCCTTGGTCCTAATGCACAATATAATTTCACTTAAAGTCTTGTGCATTTCAAACCAGGGTTTCCCTCACAGAGCCACAGTAACATTCCTTCTTGGCAGCTGTACAATTTTTAGCTCCCTGTGTTGCTACATCATTTAATTGTTTGCTGTGGTTAAAATGTTAATCAGCTTATCAGAGTTAGTTTAATATCTGCTAAATAAAATAGAGGAACACCAAGCAATTGTTAGGTATTTATCCATTAATACTTTCATTATTAATTTCTAGTCCCCTGTATAAAATGGTGAAAAACATTGTTTTTCTAGGAATATGGTTATGAATAACATTATTGATTTTTTTCTCATTTCGATATTTTAACTAAGTCTGTAATTCTATGAAATAGATGAGGAATAATGGCCTGGAAATTTCTTTGTATGAGCCCCAAAGGGTATGTTGTTGAAAATCAGCTTAATATAAAGTGTGCATATTTCTGGGTCTATTGGTACCCATTGGGAAATTTGATCCTAATGATACTTCAGCAGGATTCTTACTTTTCCTAGCATCATTTTTCTACCATGAAGCTCCCTCAAATCATGTCAACAATAGTGCTATGCCCAAAATTCAAGAATTTTTCCTGCTGGTCTGAAAAATAGTTTGCCTTTCCTGATAGAATTGAAATTGTGCTGGTTAGAGGTTCAACACTCACACTGCATTATTTGTCCTCAGTGAAACATGTGAAGGTTATGAATACAGTCACTCTCACCTTGGCCACTTTTGGATTATTCCAGACTGCCTCTGATCTCTGCTGCATCTCACAGTTTGCCCATCACTGTGATCGCAGGGAGATTTCCCAAGCTCTGTACTCAAGGTGAGAAGACTTCATTTACTTTTCCTTCAGCACACAGAGCAGGCAAAGGGGGGAGGGGACAGGGATTTGCTAGAATCAGGCCTCTGTACTGAGGTAATATTACTCCTTGTAGTGACCTCCACAGCAATTTTCTAACAAGAACACCTAATTCTTGCACACAGAAGGTACCAGCTTGTTCAGTCCCCTCTGCTTGTATTGTGGTATGTTCTTATAAGAGCTGGCTGTTGACTTTGTGACTGTTAGGTTAAATGTTGCTATCTGTGAGGACTTGCAATAGATCAATGCTGTGGAATTGCATTGAAGCTGACATTGCAATCCTAACTACACTGCTCTATGAAGTTCACAAACGAAGAAAGTACTGTTTAGAAATAATATTAGGATGACACACATGGCTGTTTCAATGGCATTAAAATGTAGTAAACCTAATTTCAAGGCAAACTTTTTTATATGGTCTATCAATGCTCTGGACATATCAACCACCCATGAAGAACTCCATTGTGAGATTTATCAGGAACAACTGGATTTTGTTAACTAAAACCCTATTTTGTATGTTTTACCATTGTAATGTCTACCGTTATTGATAAGCCTGCTTCTGAAAAAGCTCCATCACAATCACATTGTACCTGCTTTTAACATGCTTAACGTAGCAAATATTCAGGATATTTTCCAGTAGATTAATGGAGATCAACAGAAACTGAGGAAGAAATAACAATAGTTGTGGCTTGATGAACAGGATTTTTTAGATATTCATAGCTTGGTGAAGGATACAAGTTGAAAGCAATTTAATGAGTTGCATTTAATGCAAGATGGAATTCAGGAAACTGATCACATCAAACCTCAAGGTGAAAGTTTCAGCACCAGTGGGGCTAAAATGAGGGAGTAGGCAACAAAAAGAGGCAATTTTAACAGATCAGTTATGAGATTTAGAACCAAGATTAAACCAGGAGACTGAAAATCCATTATGCTGGGTTCACTTTCAGGGAATATTCTTACAGATCTGCAGTTCAGGTTTGCAGATGGTCTGATTCTATTTCAAACTACTGGAAGGAACAGGGTAGAGTCAATGACAAGGAAACAGAATTTATTATGGGGACCAAAGACAATGGTTTCCTAATTTTTATTTAGAGGTTATTTCTTCTCATCTGATACAATATGTTATATGAGCAATCTGAAAAGCTAAAGACAGTGGTGGCATACATATAGAAACTGTTATTTTAAGTGAATTTGCCAATTGTTATGTGTAAATGAGAAATAGGAAGCCATGGAGAGATCCTTGTGGATGCTAGAGGTAATGATGTGGGTGTTGGAAGGGAACCGATTATGAGTAATTTCTTTGACAATGACGGGATGGGTATGAATGGAACCAGGAAAATTGCAATCCCAATTGAACAAGGATGGAGATAATGATGATGTTGTCAACCATCTCAAAGTCTGCAGACTGTTTCAGAACACTGGAGCAGTTAAATTATATGTGGATGTCACCAAAGATAGGAAAGGCATTAACATAACTGCCAGGCATCAGTTAATCTCAGGCTGGAATGCTTTTTTCTAGCACCAAAAACTGGTAATGATTAGAAAACTTGGCATCCATCTTTCAATACTGAATGGTCTATGGAGTTATAATTATACTTTATCCCCTAAATATTATCAGACATGTATTTTTCTGTAAGTTGCATGCACCTACCAATCTAGTTGCTTTTGTTTTATATTCTGGTTAATTTTTGACTCAATTTATGCCAGATTTTTATTGACAGTTTTGCAGCTCTAAGAATAGATTCAGTTGTTCATAATGGCATGATTTTCATTGGGTTCTTCCTCACAAATGGCTCTCTCATTCTCTTATCCTTTCATTCTCTCTCTCTCCTCTAACCTAGTTATCTGCCTTAGGGAAGGGAAGTCATTGGAAGAAATTCTGAGGACAGGATTAATCTGCACTTGGAGAAGCATGGGTTAATCAAGAATAGTCAGCATGGAGTTGTTAAGGAGAAATCTACTCATAAAATTGAAAATTTTCAGAGGTAAATTGATGTATCTATGAGGGTGGTACACTTAATGTGGTATGTGGATTTCAGAAAGGACTTTGGCAAGACCCCACACAGGAGAATGGTTCAAAATGCTAGAACCTTGGATCCAGGGCAATTTGGCAAATTGGATCCAAAATTAGCTTGGTGATAGGAGAGAGAGGGTGATGGTTGACTAATTTTTTTGCCATTGGAAGCCTATGAACAGTGGCCTGTACAGGTTTCAGTGTTGGGCTGCTTGCTGTTTACTATATGCATTAATAAGAAGGATGTTAATGTAAAAGGTACAAGTAATACATTCACAGGTGTTGATAGTGAGGAGAGTAGTCTTTGGATTCAGTTTGATATTGAGGAATTAGTAAAATGGACAGAGAAATGGCAATTAGAATTTAGAGTCACAGAGAGATACAGTAACAGAAACAGACCCTTCACCCACTGAGTTTGTGCAACAATGACCCACCCATTTACACTAATCCTACAATAATCCATACTCTCATCAACTTCCCCAGGAATCAACAAGTCATCTATACACTTCAGGCAATTTACTGTGTTAATTAACCTACCAACCTGCACGTCTTTGGGATGTGGGAGGAAACTGGAACACCCAGAGGAAACCTACGCAGTCAGAGTCCAATCTCCACACAGACAGCACCTGAGGTCAGGATTGAACCTGGGTCTCTGGTATTGTGAGGCGGTGGCCCTACTAGTTAATCTGAAAAATATGAGATTATAAAGCAGGTTATGGTAAAATATTAACTAGGCCACATATGGAATACTTCATGTAATTCTGGTCATTAGGAAGCCGTGATTGCACTGGAGGGGAAACAAAGGAGATTCAGCAGAATGTTGCCTGAGATGGAGCATTTCAATTATAAGGAGAGACTGGATAGATTAAGTATTTTTGGAATGGAGAAGATTTGGGGAGGGGGGTTTGGAGATACCTGCTTGCAGTATACAAAATTATGAGGTGCATAGATTGAGTAGATAGTGAGAAAATGTTTCTCTTAGCAAAGGCATCTATATTAAGGGGGCATAGATTTAATGTAAGGAGTAGAAGCTTTAGAGGGGATTTGAGGAAAACCTTCTACATCCAGAGAGTGGTTGAAATCCAGAAAATGCTGTCTGAGGGGTTGGTGGAGCTGAGTATTCTCACAGCATTTAAGAAGTATTGAAATGATGATTTGAAATACCACTGGTCAGAGGGCTACAGACCAGGTGCTGAAAGAAATGGATTGGTATAGGTAGGTATTTGAAGGCCAGCATGAAATCAGTGAGTTCCCATACTCTATGACTCTATGATCTTATGACTCAATTATTTGCTGTACGTGCATGCTAACGTTCTGTGTTTCTCTCATACCAGGACATCAGGACCCTTTGAACAGTAATATTTAAGACTCACACCAATTAAGTAATCTTTTTTCTTCTTTCCACCTGTGTGGATAACTGCACTTTCCCTTGTTGTACTCCATCTACCATCTAGAAGTTGGCATGTACAAATGGACACACTTTCAGAGCCTTTGACCAAATATTTATTTCAAAAACTTGTGTGTTAGGGTCATGTCAAAGGTTAACCAGCAAAAAAATCTGGAACAAGAATCAACCTGACCTCAAACTGGCCCACTTCCAGTTTCACAGAATCATAATGAGGGATGTGCAACTAAAGTTCTAGTAGAAACTAGGCTACTCATTTAACTTACGTAATGAGCTGCCTGCTTTCCCTTTTTTTAATGGTCATTTTATTTTTAACCACAATGACCAGGGAAGCAAAAGGGTCTGAATCCATGAGACATGGTGTTTCTGTACAGCTTGAGGTCTGAAGAAGCTGCAGTGTTTCCTCCAGTCTCAACAAGCTACTTGGTAAACAATTCCCACACAACCTGTCTACTTCCCATAATGACCATCAGATGCACCAAACATCATCTTAGCCATCAACCATCATTCCGTAGCAACCACTGTCAGATTGTTTGTTCCTCACTCGTTTGTAATACACACCAGCCATCTCCCATGTGTTCTGGATTTCTGATATCCTGATACCTGCTCTGCACCAAACATGAATCCCTGGTGATCTGGACCATTTTCGCAATCTAGTCCCCATTATCTAACTCCAAAATGCTTTGCTACCTATCTGTTATCTGAGGCTTCAGGTTTCTGAACCAGGCTTCTCACCTGACAGGCATCGATCTTTCAATCAGGTTGCCTTGGGTGGGCAGTGCTCTTAAGGAGTCCTGAAGTTTAGATTCTGCAGGACTTTCAGAAAACCCATTCTGTTGGGATTCCTTTGCTCACCATAGTTACTCCCTGCCACTTCACAACCTCAAGCCTCCAAATTAAAATGCAGGATTTCATCAAACAATATGTTCATTTAGATTGTATTTATTTATAAAGTCTTTTCACAAAAGTATAAATCTATCAAGGCTTTCTAGAAACAATTCCTAGTTGTAATAAACCTCTGTCAATGTAACTTCTTTAAACCATCAGACAAACAGACCGTGAATGAAAATTTGACAAATATGTAGAAACCCCAATGTATTATCATCTCTAAAATAAGTTAATCAAGGTCAAATATTATATTTTTCTAGATGTCATCTTTAAAAACTCATTTTTATGATCTTGTGTGTATATTCTTCAGTAAAGATTATGTGATTAGTAACAGAATAACATACAGTTGATAGGATAACAACTTAGTATGAGAAGTGCATGCCATTGAAAAGGTCATGCATGATGAGTTACTTTTATTTCCCCATTCTTACTGTGGTTGAACCTCAGCATAAATGCTTTGCTATAATGAATCTCAAGCCATATGCCTTCTGCTTTAGATGTCTCAAGGTTCATTAACTCATTAATGAATCACATTAAAATGTCCTAGAATCTGGGACTTACATCAATGGCATTACATACTTCAAAAAAACCTTGTTAGCTTTTTTTTCCCTATGATTAGCTACTTTGACACTGAGAAGAGCAAGTACCTCAAATTTATGATAATGTAAAATCTATTTTCTATTACAGTGTGTGTTTTGACAAAAAATTGAGCTATTCAATTGACCATACCTGTGACAAATTTAAATTTATTTGTGATTTTAGCTGTCAGATATTCTTTTTCCTTGCCTCCCTACTTGTGAAGTATCATAATATATATAGTATCTTGTTAATTAGCTGTAAAGTGGGAGGGCCACAGATGAAAAATGGATATGTGTGAATATTCAAGAATCCTGACATTTTAGTTCTATCCATTACAAGTTGCAGAGGAAGCAATAACCTTGATTGTAGAACACATGAGGATATAAACACAAGAAGTGTATCCTCACACCAAGTATGCAGAACAGATAGATTGTGACGTCAGTAAACATGTAATACTGATTTGACACGCCTGCTATTTTGGATCTCAACTCTTCAACTAAAATCTGAATGAAGTCTCAGCTGAACACATGTTCAACACCAGTAGTGTTCTGAACCAGCATCATTTGAAGGATCCATAACCATTTAATTTCTGGTTTACTTCTGGCTATTGCAATATTTCTAAGTGTTTGATTCAGCCCATAATTATTTCAATTCCGTAAGCAGTGAGATTAGTACTGAAAGTTTTTCTGATTTACTGCGAGACTTCCTGCAAAAATGAAAGTTACTTGGAGAGATGGGGTGCACCACTGGGAATTCCCCTTGGAATACAACACCATTGAGAACATTAGCAAAGGGCATCCGGAGATGCTCCAGCAACTGGGATGAGGAAAAAGGGTAGAAGTTTCTCATCAGGAAAGCATATTTGCCCTTTTGTTTTCAGGGAGGACTCTCCTATACGAACCTCAGTAAAGAACAATAGGTGAGATTTCAGAGCTACAATAACAATGTCCTAAATAGAATCTTCAGCTATCGTTGGAACCTTTGTGTAGGTTAAGGGCAAGATACTGTCAAGACGGCAGCCTAGTCACGCTTCTGCCTCACCGCTCCAGCACCTCGGGTTCAATCCTGACATGTAGTGTTGTCTGTGTGGAGTCTGTATGTTCTACCTGTGACCACATGGGTTTCCTCCGGGTGCTCCAGTTTCCTCCTATATCCCAATGAATTGCAGTTTGGCAGGTTAATTGGCCACTGTATATGGCCCCTAATGTAGGTGAGTTATAGTATAGCAAAGGGGTGGGGGATGGAGCTGATGGGTCAAAATCCTGGAGTGCCCTAAATAAACATTTATCTTTAATTGACTGAAACATTTCATAATGTGGTTCATCACCTTCAAGGTCAAATAGAATGCACTATAAATTCTGTCCATGCCACTGACGCTCATATTCTGCAGAAGAATAAATCCTTAACTGATCACCATTTAGCTGGTAGCAAGGAGACTCTTTTCATGATAGCAAGGTCTGGTGGATCATCAAATGTTGACACCCTCTAAAGACATGCTATAACCTTATTTAACGCTCACAGACACTGTGTGAGGCAGTGTCTGTGAGTGTTAAATAAGGTTATAGCATGTCTTTAACATCACTGCTGGCTTGTTGTTCCCCAGTGCTGAGCCAGGCTGCTCTTCTTTGTCATCTAAACTGAAAAGGTGCTCAAAGGTAAGGTAGTGTGGTGAGGTGAGCAGGGTGGTGCTGAGGTAATGGGAAATTTATGCCTTGATCACCTACAGCTTGTTCCTAGCTCAGGCTCCCTTTGATCCACCTGAAACTTGTTGGTCTTCAGCACGGGGAGATGTCCATAGGGAATGCTGCAGACTGGCACAGTTCAGGCCGCAGGAGTACATGCTGAGGGACGCACTGAAGCTTGGTGCAGCAAATGCTAAGGCTCTGTGAAGAAGGACAGCAATCTAGTCTCCTTCTGCTACCACACACGGAGACACAGTTAGGTGGGGAAGCCCCTTGAACAATGAAAGGGGTAATGGTACTATGTTTGTTTGTGTTTTTTTTCTCTTTAAGTTTTACACTACTGAATGTAACCACCATGAATGTTAAGGTTTTGTATTTTGCACTGTTTTCTCCCTATATATATTTTTTATTATGAATGAAGTTTATTTTTGAAATAATAAAAAGCTTGTAGATCAGAAGTGTGTGGGTTTAAGAATAGGTGGAATGTGAGAAGGTGGATTAGGCATGGGCATACCATCATTTTCTATCACTGCAGCTCAATCAGTACCCACAGACTCGACAATGGCCATCCAACTAGTAGCTGGCACCTTGTCAGCCACAGCTCGGTGAAGTAATGTAGCAGAAAATCTGTAACAGTGGTAGGTTTAACGGCCAAAAGATGTGCCTTGGACTGTGGGCTGACGAATGCAGAGAACAAATATTTAATCCAGTGTCAGAATAATAGCAGCCATAGACTGGGATATGTGGCTGGAGGGGAAATAATTCCAAATGAAATGGAATGGAAGTCCATGAAGGAATTTGGAGACTAAATTGAAGACATTGATGGGTATCCCGAAGTAGACTTGAAGTGCAGGGATTTTGAAATATTGTGATATGCTAAAAAAAATTGGCTACAAGAGTTTCCCTGCAGTACAAACTGAGGAGCTGGGAAATGCAAAACTGAAATACTATAGCACCACCATTGACAGAGGGTTTATTTAGAGCATGACAAGAAAAATGGTAGTTTAAGAATTTATTATGGAAAAAGTGTGAATAAAGCATGACAAGTGGAAGTCTTTGCAGACTAGAAAGTGTGTGCTGAGATAAGATATATTTTCCGTATTAGAGATAATCATACATGCTCCATTTATGCCACTAGCAAAATGGTTACGACTGGTATTCAACTATGGCCTTGGAGTTTTTCCTTTCTGAAAATTTTATTAGGTTGTTTCAGGAATATTCCTTGCATAATTGCACTTTACTTTTGTTGTGACATTTTCTGGTTTGGTTGTTTCCACATTACTGCATTTTCCTGAATATTTTAAACTATAATGAACATGCACTTGTCTGGGATTTCCTCCTTGTTTCATTTCCAGAGTTATAGCATGAGGAGGAATTGCAGAAAAAATTCTGGAGGCTGGTCTGTACCTATGGCAGACCATATGGACCTTAGTTATAAGTATTTGGTTTAATCTGAAGAAGAATACTGGGAACTCTAAGTGCATGCATTTTTTATCACCTGACCATCTCTAGGCTTGGATGGTAGCCTTTGGATGTTTGGCATTTTACCTACAGAGAGGAAGAACACATTGGCTTGGTATAATTCAAAAATCCATGCTGAAGACATAAATACCAGCGTGGTATTATGGTGGTTGGGGTTGAAGGGGTGGGAGGATATCATAAAAAGTGTCACAATTCTGGACAGCAGCTTCAAATACCTTCTACTTTCATTTGTGATTCAAGGAATTAGTTGCCTTTGGAAAGTAACTGCATCTGTCCTCTCATGCACAAATGGAATGTACTTCTCAAATTTGATTTTCTTTCTGAAAACTGAAAATAAATAAAACAAAGAACTTTTTTTTTGAATTCTGGACTCCAGCAGAGTTTCCAATCTTAAAAGCCCAAGCTTGTTGCTTCCCTTTGAGCTCTCAGATAAATTTTCATGAAGTTCCTATTATGTTGAGCTGCTATAGTTTTCTTAATCCTGCAGAAATTGAACAAACCGAGATAATATTAAGATTGATTTTGGAATAATCTGCAGTTATCCACTTATGAACATTACAGAACCATGTGTCACAAAGTTTAAAAGGATAGACTTTCCAGAAAGTTATTAAAGATAACCACAAAATTAACTAATAGAACTGTCAAAATTTTTTTTCCTCAGAATAAGGAATAGTCATTTGGATAGACTGGAGAAGCTGGGGTTGTTTTCCAAGGAGGAGAGATAGCTAATTAGGAGGCTTAATGGAAGAATTTGAAATTATGAAGAGTTTGTATAGGTTAAATAAGGAACAATTGATCCTATTGCTCACAAATTAATAACCAGAGGCACATTTTAAGGTGATTGATTGGCCAGAAAGCCAGAGGAGGTATGCGGAAACAAAATCTTTTTATGGATTAACTAGATTGCTCTTGGAAAGAATCAACAGAGTCTCAGGGAGTCTAATGACCTTCTACACTTCACTATTCTATGATTCTAAACAAGTTATGTTACAATGTCTCATATATGATAGACCTGGAAACTACAAATGTGACAAAACTTCCAACTGTGCATTCCATCTTTCCTGTGTCCCCTACTAAGGTCTGGATATATCAGTTGCTATGAAAAACCTAAGTTTGTGCAACAGTTTAGACTGTTCAATTTCACTACTTTGGTCTTGCAACCTTAGGTTTACACTACTTTCACATGAGATAAAAGGGTCACACTCAAATGTGTACTCTATCCAATTAATGCCCACCTGAGATGCAATTGAAGAAATAAGGTGCCATCTTCTGTATATTGTAATGGGCAGGTTGATATGATGTTTTCCATGGTTTGGAATTCAAGGCCACAACTGCAACATCCATTTGTGGAGTAAGTGGCCATATTGTCTATGGCCTGACCCTGAGCTTTCACCGAATTCATGGAACGAGCTTATTCTGCATCTGTTTCCAGGTTGTGCCTGCATTGAACATAGCACTGAGTGTGCCTACCACTACTGCTATTGTACCTTAACAGCATCAGAACATAGACTTGGTCCATGACACTTGTTGAAATGTGCTGCTTGCCTTCAAATCCAATTTATTTTCATTCGGTTTTATTCCAATACTATTTTACCCCAGTAACCTTATCAAAGATTTGAAATGTATCTTAGATTTTTTTGAAAGATTTTGCAAATTATTTCTACTCCATATTGTCAAATATGTATAGATACCCTTTAAGTTGCAACTTAATTGTGTTTTTGTGGTATTTTGCACTGCACTTTCTCTGTAGCTGTGACACTTTACTCTTTACTGTTATTATTTTTACCTGTACTACATCAATGCACTCTGTACTAACTCAATGTAACTGCACTGTGTAACTGACCTGTACGATCGGTTTGTAAGACAAGCTTTTCACTGTACCACGGTACAAGTGACAATAATAAACCAATACCAATATTCGTACTCAGTTACAAATAACTATGCAACATAGATCATTTCATAAAAATACTCAGGTAGTAAGTGATTCAAATTTGCACTTGGACTTGGTCACAAAAGAATCCACATTTTTCAAATCAATAGAGGATTTTTTGTTACATAATTATACGGCATATCGTATCTTACCAAAGTTTAAGACACATTTAAGTCTGCTCATTCTTATTTCAATACTGTAAGTATTGGTCTACAAATAAATTTTAGGAATAATAAAAAAAGAACTACTTGTGGAAGCTGACCGTGTCATGCTGCTTTCTGTGGAAGACTTGGCCTTTCCAGTTTTGTTTATTCATGGCATATTTTTTTTCCTCCCTGAAGTCAGTTAGTGTCACTTTGACTGTTTTCTGAATCAGTAGCACACTCCATTATCACACTTGCACTGACTTCCTTGACATTCACCATATTTCCTAAATTCACTTTGTTCCATGCATTACTTGAAATCTACCTTTTTTCTTCTACCACTGTCATTTTTATTGTTTCTTCACTGATGTTTTGTCCAACGCGATGCTGAAAGTATGGCCATGTGTGGTGATGCAAACAATGAAATCTTTAGACTGTGAAAGTGATTCAAACATAACAGACTCTATGATTGAAAATTCCATTATGTTGTTTTGTTAAAGTCCCAGTGTTGTCTCAGGGGAGAAGTGGAAGTGGGACTGGGAAGGGTGGTAGTATAATTATGGTAACAGCTGTTACCATAGTGATGAAATCTGAATGATGTCATTGTGAGCACTGTACTGGAGAACAAACCAAAGGAGGGTTTTAGAACATACAAATCAATCATGTTTGCAGTATAAAGAATCTTTGGAGTAAATTTTGAAGTGAGACCGAGAGTTATAGAAGTGATTTCTATTGTACTGTAAAGACAAACAGGCATTTTTTTATTACTGCTCCAGTCAGTACATTACAAGACTGGAACCTCTCATGAGAGCATCAAGCAGTTTGTCCCTGGTGCATTCATGCCAGAAATTTACATGTGCCTCACGTGCAATGATTTGAGCACTTAAGTAGTGGCCAATCATGTTGTGTTTCACATTAGTGCACTGTAACGGGAAGTAATTTCAGGAATTTCAGAACCAGCTGAAAGTAGAATGCACTGATTGAAATCAGGCCTGCATCTCTTAAAGGAGGTGTTCACTGTCTGTAGTGTTGTAGTTTGAGGAACACTCAACACAACCATTGGCAAGGCAGACATGAAAGTAGGCATTGGATGTGCTCTCCAAAATGGGCTTTGGGGAGGGAATCAGGAATTGGATCCAACTGCTCTACACAGACATCAGTAGTGCAGTCCAAATCAATGGATGGGAAACAGACAGCTTCCCCATCAAGTCTGGAGTCAGGCAGGGCTGCCCTCTCTCCCCTGTTTTGTTTGTGTGTTGTATAGAACCCTTTGCCGAATCCATCAGGAAGGACGAGAGCATCAGAGGGGTGACGTTGCCAGGCAGTGAGGTCACCCAGGTGAAAACCTCCCTGCACGTGGACGATGTCGCCATCTTCTGCTTGGACCCATGGTCAGTTCGCAGATTGATCAGCATCTGTGACCATTTTGAGTTGGCATCGGGGCCAGAGTTAACCACGCAAAGAGAGAGACCATGCTCTTTGGCAATTGGCCCGACTGATCCAACATCCCCTTCACCGTCAGGCCTGACTGCCTGAAGGTGCTGGGGATCTGGTTCGGAGGAGCTGGGGTATGCAACAAAAATTGGTGGGAGAGGATTGGGAAGGTGAAGCAGAAACTGGGACTGTGGGAACGGTGCTCCCTATCGATAACTGGGAAGAACTTGATCATCAGGTGTGAGGTGCTCTCAGGGCTGCTGTACTTGGCACAGGTGTGGCCTGTTCCTCGCTTTTCCGGCTTGGAAATTACCCATGCCATCTTCCAGTTCATCTGGGGATCCAAGATGGAGCAGGTCCGACGGGTCACCATGCACAAATCCGTGGACAATGGGGGTAAAGGTGTCCCCAATGTCGCCCTCATCCTGATGACCACCTTCGTCTGTGGCTGCATCAGGCTGTGCGTGGAACCCAAGTACGTGGGCACTAAGTGTCACTACGTACCGAGGTTCTACCTGTCCCTGCTGTTACGAAGGATAAGCCTGGCCCCGTGGCCACACAATGACCCAGTCAGCTGGATGCTGCCGCGCTACCTGTCCTTTGTGGAAAAGTTCTTCCAGACCAACACCTTTGACCACAAGTCCATCAGGCAGTGGTCAGCATGGAACATCCTGTAGACACTGCAGGAGAAGGACTCAATTGACACCGTGGGGTGGTTCCCTGAACAGACTGTCCAGACCATCTGGCAGAATGCCTCATCGCCAGAACTCACCAACAAGCACCAAGACCTCGCTTGGCTGGCAGTGAGAGGGGCCCTCCCAGTCAGATCCTTCCTGTATGGTCGGAAACTCACTCACAGCGCTCGCTGCCCCCGGGAGGACTGCGCTGGGGACGAGTCGGTCGCCCATCTCTTTGCGGGCTGTGCATTTGCGAGGAGGGTGTGGCGAAACATGCAAGGGTCCTTGTCACAGTTCATCCCCAGCAGCTGCATAACAGAGGATTATCTGATCTACGGGCTGTTCCTGGGAACACACACGGAGACGGACATCAACTGCTGCTGGAAGGTCATCAGCTCGGTGAAAGCCGCCCTTTGGTCAGCCCGGAACTCATTGGTCTTCCAGCACTGCGAGATGTCCATAGGGGAATGCTGCCAGCTGGCACATTCCAGGCTGCAGGAGTACATGCTGAGGGACGCACTGAAGCTGGGTGCAGCCAACGCAGAGACTCAGTGGGGAAGGACTACAGTTTAGGGTTCTTCTGCCACTGGAGAGGGAGGGGCGGGGTCAGGCGAGAAAGCCCCTAAATATTGTAAATACAGGACTGGGTAGCCCCCAGGGAGCCACAAGTGTGGCATCGGTGCTGTTTTTTATATAAAAAGGTAACACCAAAGGATGATCTGTACAAGAATGTAAAGGCTTGCACTGTTTTATAATTGTATATAGTTTGTCTTTTATTTTGAATAAAATTTATTTTGATTAAAAAAAATCCATTCTTCAGAACACTGCTCTCAAAATCTTTGATCCAGGAAAGATTTCCTGTGCACTCAGAGTCCCTGGAAAACCTTCAGATCTGGGGTGAAGCAGCAATGGAAGGGAATTGTCAGGGATGTGAAAGCCATGAGTGATTCCCTAGGACCTTGTCAGAGTGCAAGTTTCTTCTTAATAAATTCACACGTGTTATTGAGCTCAATGAGCACATCAGTAAAGCTCAACTAACAACTGCACAACTACACTTACATACTGTTCTGTATACCACATGTCTATCACGGTCGTACAGCGGTTAGTGTAATGCTTTACAGCGACAGTGACCCGGGTTCAAATCCGGCCACTGTCTGTAAGGAGTTCATATGTTCTCCCCGTGTCTGTGTAGGTTTCCTCTCGGTGCTCCAGTTTGCTCCCACATTCCAAAGACGTACAGGTTAGGAAGTTGTGGACATGCTATGTTGGCGCTGGAAGCATGGCGACACTTGCGGGCTGCCCCCAGAACACTACACAAAAAGATTTCACTGTGTGTTTCAATGTACATGTGATAAAATATCTTATCTTATTTTACCTTATCACCTAACAACAATCCCCAATACAATCCCTACATAACACTTGGATTGCCCAACACAAAACCACACACTTGCCATTACCCCAAACACTTGCACAATCCAACCTCACACAGCAGCATACTAACTAGGTAGCAGGCCCACAGACTAACTAGGGAAGGATGCTGGCAGTTATGGAGTCACCTGCGGCAGAATTTCCAGTCACTGCCAAATATTGTGAAAGATGATCTTATATTTGTATCTAATCCTTTGTTAAAAATCCCATTTCCATCTCGCCCACAGTCTTTTATTTAATTAACAAGATGAGGTCATTTATTTGCCTATCCCTAATTGCACTGGACATGGTGATGAAGAGCCATTGTCTTGAACTGCTGCAGTCTTTCTGGTGATGGGACTCAAAACAGTGCTGATGGATAGAGGGTTACAGGATTTAGATCCAATGATGGTGGAGTAACAATATATTTTAAGACTGGATAATGAATGCCTGGGAATGAAAGCCAAATATATTGTTCCCATGTGCCTGCTATTCTTGGTGATAGAAGTGTGGGGTATGCTTTCATAGATGACTTGGCAGGTAATACTTCCTCTTCATAGGAAGTGCACACTGCAGCCATAATGTACTGCTAATGGAGGAAGTGAAAGTTTAAGGTGCTGGATGGGGTGCCAGTCAGGTGAACTACTTTATACTGGATGGATAATTCTCATCATGCTTTTGGAGCAGAATTCATCCAGGTAAGTGGAAAATAGTGGGAATCTGGAACTCACAGACTAAAAGTGTGGTGGATGCAGAAACTTTCACCACATTTTTTACAAAGTACCTGGATGAGCCTTTGACAAGCCTAAATCCATGGATCGATAGCTGTGAAGTGTGAGAAACCCAACTAGCCCTGTTTTTAGCCAGCATTGATTCAATTGACTGAATGTTTTGTTTTGTGTACTGCAAACTTGTATAATTCTAGATCCCAACACACCTGACTTGTGCTATGTCGGTAATGGAAAGGCTTTGGGAGTCATTTGATAAGTCACCTGCCACAGCTTACACAGCCTTTGACCTATTCTTGTATTTATGTGGCTGGTCTAGCTGAGCTTATGGTCAATAAGGATGTTTATTGTGGAGAGACTTAGTAATGTTAAGGCTGTTGAATTTCAAGGGTAGGTAGTTTATTGCTGGGGATGGTCATTGCCTAGCTCTTCTGTGGCATAAATGTTACTTGATACTTCATAGCCTTTGCTTCAGTTTTTTTGAGAACATTCTGCATGTTTGAACAGGCTTTACTTTCTAATATTTCCTTCTCACAGATTTACTTCCCTCACAATGACTTCATTCAGACCCCCAAAATTTCCACTTGCACAGGTCCAAGTTGGTAAACCTAAAAACTGAAGCCAGTATATGATCATCCATCTAACATATAAATGCACCATTAAGATAAGATAAGAAAAGATAAGATTTCTTTATTAGTCACATATACATTGAAACACACAGTGAAATGCACCTTTTGTGTAGAATGTTCTGGGGGCAGCCCGCAAGTGTCACCACGCTTCCGGTGCCCACATAGCATGCCAACAACTTCCTAACCCGTACGTCTTTGGAATGTGGGAGGAAACCAGAGCACCTGGAGGAAACCCACGCAGTCACGGGGAGAACGTATAAACTCCTTACAGAGAGCGGCCAAAATTGAACCCAGGTCACTGGTGCTGTAATAGCATTACACTAACTGCTACGTTACTGAATATCCTGGTACTTTGAAGGTGGTATCAATAATTTAGAGGGTGGGTCTACATATGGTGAGTCAGCAGACATGTGGACCGTGGCTAGGCAATGGATGAAAATGGTAGTTCATGTGCTCGCTCCCAGAAACACGAGGTTATAAAATATTCTGCAATCGAGGGATCATATGAAGACTAGGATACAGCAGCCAATTGACGAAAGCTATCACACATCAAGATTTTTGTCGGGTTTGTGTGAAATGTCTTGGAGATTGAGGGAGTTAACCCTGCACCCAATAGTTTCAATCTTCTACATGGTTTGTGTGGTGACAACTTGCTCTTTCCAGCATGGAAGTAGTAGATGGGTTCAGATCAACACTTGCAGACCCAAGCATGGTGTAATGTCTGCTGACGGATATCCTGGGCTTCTTTGTAGCTCAGGCTGAAGCCACCCAATGTATGGTACTACAGTGAGGCTCCAGATTCTGCCATCCAAGCTTGGATTGCTGTGACTGCGGCTTTTTGAGGATGTGATGACACTCCAACAATCTATATCTGCAAATCTTCTCTCTCAGGAGAATGGCAGTTGCTCTGCAGATTATAAATCATCTCTCAGCCTCCCTCAGGGCAGCAGTCTTACCCCATCACTCCCACTGCAACAACACACTCACTAATTCCCCACCAACCTGCTAGCCCATATCACTTCTGCTTATGGCAAATTGATGCAGTCTGAAGGCAGCAGTCTAGGTCTGGAACAGCTGAGGAGCTATGTGCAGAAATAGTCCAAATGGTTGCTTTCTGCATTCATGATTAGTGCTCCAACAGGCAAAGCAACTTTATTACTATAAAGTTATTGGGATTTGGGTTTCTCTTTACATGCTTATCTCCTCTATTACAAATAATGATAACCCCTAATGCCATTAAAGGATCTACACTCATGGCAGTGCTGCAAGTAAGTATATAACATAAGAAATAGGAATAAATTAGGCTACATGGGCCATCAAATCTGCTCAATCATTCAATGACATCATGGTTGATCTGATCTAAGTCTGAACTCTACTTCATTGCCTGTTCTTCTTAACCCTCAGCTCTCCCAACTACAAATTTTAAACTTTATTCATACAGCACGGTAACAGGCCCTTCCGGCCCAATGAGCCCTCACCCATGTTAACCTACTAACTCATACGTCCTTGAGAGGAAACTGGAGCACTAGAGGAAACCCATACAGTCACGGGGAGAACGTACAAGCTCCTTACAGACAGCAGTGGGAATTGAAGCCCAATTGCTGGTGCTGTAATAGCATTAACAATCTGAAGGATAAGAGGTGGGGCAGTGGGGGGGGGGGGGGGGGGGGGGGGGGGGCGGGGGGGCTAGTGACTGTCATAGGCAGTGTAATTCAAGCACAGTTAGGTGGCAGGAACCCTGTGGGAACAGTGGCAGAGTTTTAGGTGTGCACAAGTGGTGAGCATGGAACAGGCCCTTCCAATGATATGTGTAGCATGGGACACATTAAGTTGTGGTGATTGCGAATTATGAGAAAAGTTGTGTAAAACTGGAGGCCCAAAATTCACATTGCCCACAGTACACATGGAGAATTTTCCTCCACGATCTTTGAACATAAATGTTTTGCTCCCCTTCTACCCATTATCTTTATTACTTTAATGTAATTATTGGAAATCCAATTTTTGACAGAATTTCACAGAAAGTTTCAAAAGCTATTTATCCAAATAAAGGAAATTTATAATGTATGTAATTTGTGAATGGGAACAGACCCCGCAATGATCATGTTCTATCTTTTCAACTTTTCATTTGTGAAATTCTACTTAACACTTTTTCTTAACTTTTATCCTCATCATTAAAGATAAAATGAAATATGATACTTATGGATCAAGTATATCCATTTACTGTGAAAACAATTGCACAATTATTCATATCACATTCTTTTAGAATGATTTATTTCTTCAATGTACTTAGTTAAAATGAATATGTTAATGTTTTTAAAGATTAGTTTATAGATTCAATGTAAATTGACAACTTTTTGTCTGTCCTAGGCCCAGATCTTCCTGGTGACAGTTCTTTGGTATTCATTTTGTTAAAAGCTTTGTTTTCCACTTAAAGTATGTGACATCTGTTGAATTAATAATCCTGGGATTATTCCTTTCCTAAGATCAGTGCAGCAAACATCCGATCTCCCAAATCAGAAAAGCTTTGAATGTGACATGTTGCATTGTTCTTAATAAACAAAGTCCTCACTTTGATGTGGAAAATTTGTGCCCATGAAAGGAATCAGTAACTGTGAAGCTTGTGCACATTTTTTTTCAACATTTTCTCCTTTCCACCATTTTATGCTTTCCTCCTTATATTCTTTGTTTTTATATTAAAGATCCAGATCAATTAAAAGGTTCTGCTTAATTGTTAACAGCATCTGAATGACAGAAGCTGCATAATGAGCAGCACATAGGTTATTACAATCCTAAAACAGGAAATAAGCCACTTGATCCCTTGGTTCAATCCTATTAAGACCCCCTTGGAGTACTCAGCAGATACCAGCTTATCGTGATACTGTTACTGTGACAACCAGGTCCTCAACAACAAAAAAAAAGACACGGAGCTGATTGGTGGAACTGCCTTCACAAATAGTGATAGAAAGAAAACCACAGGAAGCTGACTTTTTAAAATCAGGATTATCTCTCATCTGTTGCACTCTACCTGGAATATTGCACTATATTTTGTAAATTTGAGTGCAATAGTAACATAGGTAATTTACATTTTATAATGAAAAACTAAAGTAAATATCATTCTTTTGCTGATTGTCAATTTATTATGACATATTTTATTAATCAGAGGTTCATTCCTAGTTTTGTAATATTGCAAAGATAAATGAAATATAACATGATTTTGTCACATTGTAACCAGCAGAAATACTTCCACTGTTTTTAAAATAGTGCAATCTATTTTCAACATTAATAATATGTAAATAATTTGATAGAGTTTGAATGCTTTCTTTTAATTAGTAATAACCGTGTTTTGAACTTACCAAGCTTGTTCTTGTGTATTATTTACATATCTCACTGTAAAGAATTACCACTCAATTTCCCACCAACTCTAACATTATGTTGTTGTAATTGCACCAGACTCTCTGTCATATTTGATTCATCCTGTTGCCATGATGGAAAGACAATGGCATGGATATTTCTACATCCCCAATGAATGCAGAGGGAACTAACCCTCTCAAAAATCTCTGTCAGAATGAACCTAGAGTACCAGCAAAAGTAGACAAACTACACCAGTGGGGTTGTGGGGAGGAAGATGAGGAAAAAATATCTTCAAAGATTAAAATTAAATGTTATTTCCATATTCAATGGCTCTCATGAATTTAAAGAGTAGGTTTTTGAAAGATGGAGTAACTTAGCTAGTGCAAAAAAAACATTAAAATTCTAAGACCCAAATTAAATATTACAGAAACAAATAATCAAATGAAGTAGCAGGAGCAAGAGTAGACCACCAGATCCCTTGAATCTGCTCCATCACCGATCTTTTACGTCAAATCCCATTTTCCTGCACTATCCCCATTTTCATCAACTTCTTATAATATTCCCAGAAATCTATCAATCACTGCTTTGAACAAAATCAATGACTGAGTGTCCACAAACATTTAAGGGAGAGAATTCCAAAGGTTCACCACACTCTGAAACCAAGGATGGCAAGACCCACAGTCACCTTGAGGAACAGATGAGTATTCATGTTTCTCAATGCCCAATGAAAATGATTCAGACAATTATCTTTGTCGCTTCTTCTGTTGTACTACCAGGTTTTACATAGTGAAATGAGAACTTTTCATCCAGTAGGTTATTAAAAAAAATGCTCCATTTATTTACTTAACCATATAAATAAGCAAAAATGTGTGGGTTCTGGAAACTTGAAGTAAAAATAGAAAAAAACTGGAATCATTCATAAATCAGTCAGTAGGAGAGATAAAAGTTAACATTTTTCACCAGAACTGGTATAAGTTCGATATGTAGTTGGTTTTAATTAACTTGTATAGGGATCCTAATTATGTCATAAGATCCTGATTTGCATAGGTGTGTGAAGATCTCACTTAATTTAGGTGAACACTTTGTCTTCCAACACTAGAATGGGTAAGTTTACCATTTCCAGTTTAACTTTGGCACATGGATATTTCAGCATAACAGACCGAGCTAACAGCTGCCTTTGTATAAATGAGAAATCGACATATTCTACTGCACAGATTAAAATGAAGTCAAAGGATGTAGAGGTGAAGTAAGCCTTGATGTAATTGGGTAGCCACACTAGTCAACTCACCCCTGCATGCAGAGTAAGTAGATCATGATCTCAGGGGTCCTGCCACAGTTTAATTGAATGGCACAGCTGTCTTGACAACTGAATAATCTACATAATCTACTACTGTTCCTAAAATAGCTGTGGAAAGCAAGAATTTTACATAATCTATAGAGAGTTTGAGTGAAGGCAGATTTTGTTAGGCTGATATCTCCTAATAATGGTACTTTATTCATCTGTGAAGGAATGCCATATTAATGCGTCTCTCAAATGTCTAGCATCAAGTGCCATTGCAGCTGCATCCTGTTCTTAAGAGCCAGGGTCCACAGCATCAGTGGTGTCATTATCAGGTTTTCTGGTATCATATGGGACAGCCACCATCAGTTTGTTCTTGATTAATAGTGTGAAACATTCATCACTACAATTTATGAAACTGTGCTGCATTTTTACTGCAAAGCACTTCTGGACCCATCCAGATATCAGAACCTTTCTTTTGAGCATCAAAATTTCATAGGGGGAAGATTCCAAGTTTACAAAGAACATATGTGGCAAAAGAAGAAATAAAATTTGTAGTTTGAGGATCATAGGTGAGAAGGCATAGACATTGTGACAATGCAAATCAGGGACCCTGGAAATATTTAAACAGAGCCTCTCCTGCGATGACTAGAACCTTCTCCTTTTATCCTTTTGTGTTACGAGGAAAGGCCCAGATTTGAATGGGTTTTGGTCCCTGGTGAGATATGTGCTCTCTTTTGCTGTGCAGGCTTTCAGGATACCACACACAACCAAAGTCAGGGAGGAGATGATAAAATTTTGACTAAAGCAAGCAAAAATACACTTCTGTATATCAGGTAGCTATTGGAAACAAATTAATTGTCTCATTTTTACTAGGAGCTCAAGGCAAAACAACTTTTTCTTTCTGCTTTACAACCCAGGGCCCACAATATGTGTCTTGGCCCTTAATTCTGAAAACTTATCCACTGGAGAAAATTATACTGACATTATCCCTCTTCATGGATACATAAATCCACAATGGTATTGAATGCTTTGTTGATTTATTTGCTAGAAAAAGTTTAAGCTGCTTTCACAAAGTAAAGTTTCATTTTAGCCAGGTTATCTTGATATTATATAGTAGTGATTTATATGGTCAGCTTGAAACTATATTCAAGAGAACCAGAGAGAGTACAAAAAACAATCTTCTGTTGTTAAATCTTTTCATTGGTGTCATTAGGTAAGCAGTTTTTATAAGTAATAAATTAGATAATGGATGACAAGAGCTTGAGTCATATTGAGAAGTTCCCTATTCTGCGTTAATATGTTGCAGACTAAAACTGCCACACACTGAGTTTAATCAAATCATATTCCATCTTTCAAAATCTAGTAATAGAGCCCAAGGCACAGTTCAAAGGAAATCAAGGGTTCTCCCACAGTCCTGCAAAGCATGTATCCCTTAACTAAGATCTAAAATGGATAATTTAGCCTTGCTGTTTGGAGAACCTTCTTTGCACAAAGTTGCTGCAAGTTTCTTTAATGTTACAGCAGTTTTATACCTCATCCTAAAGGACAGCACCTCTAACTGAGAGTATCACCTTCATCCTACACCATCCATGTCAGCCCGTGAATATATAAAGTGAAACTGGGGCCTTTAGTCTCAGGAACAGGAATGCTACCAGTGACTCATACCTATCACCAGCAAAGCAGAAAAACAAAGCACAAGCATAAAACCGTTGAAGGTGGAAGTCTTAAGATGTTCCGACTTTCTATTGATTTCAGTGTTAGGTTGATCACCTTTTGCATAAATCGTGGTATGCTCAGATAAAAACCAAGTCATTGATTTGCATTCCTTATACATCACATCATGTGTACAGTAAAATTTGTAGCCAGGAACATTAGAATGGCTGTGTTTGATACAAAAACAATATTTTCCCCTTATGGTTCAAAAAAAAGCATAAAGAGATAAAGTCAATGACTACAGGCTAGTCAGTTTAATATCAGTCGTGAGGAAAGCTCCAGAAACAATTACTCATAGATTTAGCAGTCACTGGACAAGTATGGGTTGCCTTTAAAGGCAAATCATATCTAACTCTCTCAGTAGTGTATTGATGAAGCAACATTGAGGGTAATGGAAGGATCTGTGATTGAAGCAGTACAAATGGATGTCCAAAAGCATTTGTTAAGACAGCACATCATAGGTATGTCATCAAGATTGAAGCCTGTGGAATAAAAAGGGTTTTAGCAGTTTGGATAACAACACTGGCTAACTAACAAGAGACATACAGCAGTAGTGAAAAGTTATGTTTCAGAATGGAGAAACGTGTAGAGTGGAGTACCCTGGAGTTTGATAGTATGACCACTGTCAACCTTAATATATATTAATAACTTGGACTTGAAAATACAAGGCACTATTTCTATATTTGCAGATGATGAAGGCATAGTAAACTGTAGGGAAGGTAATGATAACCTTCAAGGAGATATAGATAGCCTGGTGGAATGGGTGAGAAGCGTGAAATGTTACACTTTGGTAGGAAGAATGAGAAGAGGCAATATAAATTGGAGGGCACAATTCTAAAAGGAGTACAAGGACAGAGATACAGGGATATAAGTTCATAATTCGTTGAAAGTGGCAAGGCAGGTTGATAAAGTGCTTATAAAAGCACATGAGATCCTGGGCTTTATAACTGGAGGTATGAGGAAAGAAGGACACTGTCAGAGAACATCACTATCTGCAGGCTTTCCCTTCCAGTCACACACCACCTTAGCTTCAAAATACATAACTGAACCTTCATCATTGCTGGGTATAACATGGAACTTGCTGCCTAGCAGTTCTGAGAGAACTTTCAGGAGGAGGACTGCAGTGGTTCAAGAAGGTATCTCACCACCTTCTTAGTTAGAGATGGACAATAAATGCAGTGTTTTATAAAGGAACATTGTGACAAGGAATCATAATGTTCCTTTATAAAACACTGATTCAACCATAACTGGAGTGTTGTGAACAAGTCTGGGTACCATACCTTTGGAAAGATATGAAGGCTTTAGAATGGGTACAGAAGATATTTACTAAATAGATTTGGAGTTAGTTAGGAGGATGGACTGGAGAGGGGTGTTATCCTTGGAAAAGAGGAGATGAGGAGGAAATTAGATAAAGGTATTTAAAATCAATGAAGGGTATGGATAGATTAGATAGAGCAATAAACTGTTCCCATTGGTAGATGTATCAAGTACAGGGAACATAGAATAAAGGTGAAAAGAGACAAAAGTGAAACAAGGGTAAACTTTTGTGCAGCGAATGGATAAGATCTACAATGCATTGCTAAGAGTGGTAGTGGAAGCTTGTTCAATTATAACATTCAAAAAGGAAATGGATAACTCTCTGATAGGAAAGAATTTGCAGAGCTACGGAAAAAGAGCAGAGGAGTGGACTAGTTAGATTATGTTTACATAGATGCTGTACCACTGGGCTGAATGGTCTCCTTCCATGCTATGGCTGTTCAAGGATTCAAAATAGGAGTTAGTCACAACATTTAAGAAATAAAGCTTGACGGGCACAAAGAAGTTCATATCCTCTGCAAAAGTAATCTTCTAGCCTCAGGTTTTACCGAGATTTTAAGCTTTTACCTGCTTTTATTCTTTTACAGGATTCAGGAAACTTTTTTCCAGGGCAGACAGGGATGCAGAATATCTCCAGCTAAGCTAAATTCCACACCTGCATTATTTGTCAAGGTTCTCACATAAAACAAAAAAAAGTGGGCTCCAGAGACTTGGCACATCATTTCAATTAAATGTGGTTGACCCAGCGGTGGATTGAAAACAAAAAGCTCAACATTGTTTTTCTTTAACAAAAAAATTTCTTCAAGCCTTTTTTTCTCCTTAAATAGACAAGCACAGGATACCAGCTTTTCCTCAGAGACAAAGCTGCTCAACATCTGTTTGGAGTAGCTGGTCCAGTTCCTCAAGGTCAGATGTTAAACCAACAACTGCTATTTAACTTATTCAAAACGATGCAAGGTGTAATATTTTAAGACCAGAACATACAAAAAATGTATGAGATCGCTTGAAGGTGTTGATATATTTATACACTATTTGTTTTAAAGCTGCAGTTCTCCTAGCAATTAGTGTTTTCCTCTTTTGTTTATAACCTGGTTATGGATTCATTTTAATCATACAAGGGATGCAATTAGAGCTGTCCCCTCTTCCCACCCACCAGATGGTTTCCTGAGCTGCAATCGGGTGATTTTAGCCTAACCTGATTATAAGTAGTTTTTTTGTTCTGAGCTCCTGGTAAAAAAAAATGTATCAGGTGCACGGCTGGTTTTACACTGAGGGAGTGATTGGTCAGACATAAGTTCTTTTCCTTAGATGCCCAGTAAAAAATGTCCAAAATAGTGATCGAATCTAACTGAGCCACGACCAGTATTTTTGAAGTATTGTTGGATTTGCAGAGTTACAGTGTGCAACAGAATATATGAAGCAAAATGGGTCCCTATATTTGTTAACTTTTTCACTTCCCAGTATGTGCCCACTGTTGGCATTTACTGCCCATTTCCCATACTGAGAAAGTAGCAAAGCACTGTAGGCAGAACTCTTTGTAGTGGTTTTATATAAATGTGTAGTCAGCTAGGTCACTTCAGTCAATAGTATCGAGTCAACCAAGTTGGAAATATAGAGACTATTTCTCCTCCCCCACTCCCTCCATCTGCCCATCACCCACACATCCCTCCCATTGGTTCCCCTCCCCACCTCCTTCCCTTTATTCCATGGTCCACTGTCCCCTCTTATCAGATTCCATCTTCTTTAGCCCTTTGTTACTTCCACCTATCACCTCCCAGCTTCTTACATCATTTCCACTCTCCTCCATCCCTCACCTGCCAATCACCTCCCTCACTTGCCAATCACCTCCTTCACTTGGATCCACCTATCACCTGCCAGCTCTTGCTGCACCCCTACCCCCCACCTTTTAATACTGGAGACCTCCCCTCTTTCTTTCCAGTCCTGATGAATGGTCTCGGCCCAAAATGTCGACTGTCCGTGTCCCTCCATAGATGCTGCCTGACCCATTGAGTCCCTCCAGCTCCTCTGTGCATTGCTGTAAAAAAGAATGTGGAAGCAACACTCCACATAACCATAAGCCATACTCAAAAATAAATTTTTCACGGATAGTAGTGCCTACAACCATTACAATTGAAGCATGTTCAAGATATTAAATTTATATTCAGTTATATCAAAAGCAAAATAATGCAGATGTTGAAATTTTGAAATAAAAACAAAGAATGCTGGAAATACTTAGCATGTCAGGCACCATGCAGTTCTGGTCTAGTGCTCTGATATTTTTGGTAGCTTGGGATATTGTGACCTGTTTTTATATTTTATGTCATATTTCCTTAAGTTATTTGAAAAACTGAGTCTATGCTGCCTCTCAGAGCAATCCTATCAGTGCTATTCCCTCATTTATTTCCCGGTAATCTATTCTTTCTTCACATGCCCATTAACCCTTCTCGAAACTCCTGTCACCCATCTACGTAAATGGCAATTCACAGTAGCCAATTCACCTACCAACGTATCTTTGTAATGTGGAGGAAACTGAAGGAAATCCACGCAATACAGGGAGAACACACAGACAGAACTTGAGGACCTGACTCACTTGAGCTGTGTGACAGTAGCTCTAACTGCTAGACCACTGTGCTGTCCATCATACTAACTGAAGACACTCTTGAAAATCCAGGGTAGATTCAAAGCCATTCTTCCTCCATTGGTCAAGAAAATACATTTCAACCATGTACTTCTGTACATAGACATTATCCTTCAATAAAAGCTAGCTCTGCATAGCTTTTTTTTATTAATTTTCAAATTAGTACAAAATAATATATATAACATTAGTAATTATACGCATGGTGTAAAGAGATCAGGATAGCAATCATAACGGTTAATATATATAATCACAAGGAGTAAAAAAAAGTAATCTAGACCTCCCGTTCTCTTATTAAGTGAACAAATACAAAAGGAAAGATTGAAAAGAAATGAAATTTAATTATGTAAAAGAAGAACCGCCAAATCAAAAAAAAATATTGAAAATAAACCAAAAAAAACCCAAAAACTTCAAAAAAGAACTGGACTGATATTTCTTCAATTAAAAAGAAAAAAAACATTATTATGTCGTCAACTCCTCTCCCCTGTATTCAAAGGTTATCGAAAGGGATCTGAAAAAGGTCAGTTTATATCATATGGAAATATTGAATAAATGGACTCCAAACTTCCTCAAATTTAAGCAAAGGATCAACAGTACCACTCCTAATTTTTTCTAAGTTTAAACATGCTATAGTTTGAGAGAACCGCTGAAAAATGGTGGGAGGTATTGGACCCTTCCATTTGAACAAAATGGCTTGCTTGGCCATTAATGTGACAGCTCTGCATAGCTTTAATTCAACCTTTTTCTCCTGGGTTGATTCATGAAGGTTTATTGTTTCCTTCAGATGCAATCTTCATAAATGTTTTCAGTAAGTGCATCTTCCCTGTTTATAACCTTTCAACTTCTACTTATGCTTACTTTTGTAAATTTTATTTCCTACAACATTGCTTACTGTAGCTCAGAAGATACAACAAGGACTGCACAAGCAAACGTTTAAAAGACAGTTAGCTACCCAGTAGCCAGCAGGAACCATCTGTCTGCAGTTTTAACCTGCTCATCTGTGTACTTGCACAGAGATCCAGCCAAGGTTGGCAGGGCTTTTCCTTACATTGGGGAGGTGGGTCCCAACTGCTATTTTACATCAGCCCTGACCATGAATAAAGAAGGACCAGCCCCAGAAACTGAGGAAGAGTTTTTGCTTCCCTTAAGGGACCTGGAAGAGCAAGACTTCTCTTTCAGACTGGATTTCTATCCCTTTCCTTTCCAAGATTCTAACGTGAGGCACCCTGTTTCCAGCCTCTGTCTGTAGGGAGTTTGTACCTTCTCCCCGTGTCTGCGTGGGTTTCCTCCAGGTGCTCCGGTTTCCTCCCACATTCCAAAGATGTACGAGTTAGGAAGTTGTGGGCATGCTATGTTGGTGCCAGAAGTGTGGCGACACTTGCGGGCTGCCCCCAGAACACTCTACACAAAAGATGCATTTCACTGTGTGTTTCGATGTATATGTGACTTACCTTATCTTGTATCTGAGCCTTGCACTTTTTCACCTCTGCCTATTCAGTTCTGTCAGGAATATGCAGTTCTGACAGTGAGATTTGAATAAGTCTGTCTCATAAAATTATTCTGTTTTAGCTTCATTGCTGTTCTATCACAGCCCTGGCAGAAGAGCTGGCAGAACTGGTGGAAACAGTTGTTTCCATTTTCCTGGAGATTTTATCAGTCTCCCACTAGAGATTTGGTGGTGCACTAGTAGGATTTCCTTTCCACTACCACTTCTGCCCTGTATCCCCTCCTATTCCTCACTGCCGAGCTAACATGAAACATCAAAACAATTGTCTGTCCTTGTATAGCCACTTCTGAAACCTTATGGTTTTGCAAGGCAGGATATTTACTGAATTTCCTCGTTGAAGTACAAAAGGCTATGCCTCTACCTTACTAGCACCTCCAAAGCTGATGATAGGTCTTGACCCTTAACATCGACCATCCCTTTGCTGCTTGAACTACTGGGTTCTTCAGTGGTAGGATAGTAAGGACAGGCAGCAACACGTTCAGTAAGAATAGGCAACAACACCTCCGCCACAATTACTCTCAGAACTGGTGTCCCACAGGACTGCGTCCTTAACCCCCTAATCTACTCCCTATACACTCATAACTGTGTAGCCATCTTCTGCTCTAACTCCATCTACAAGTTTGCAGATGATACCACCATAGTGGGCTGTATCTCAAATAACAATGAATCAGAGTACAGGAAGGAGATGGAGACCTTAGTAACATGGCGTCATGACAACAACCTTTCCCTCAATGTCAGCAAAACAAAAGAACTGGTCATTGACTCAGGAAGGGGGTTGGTGCAGATGATTCATAAGACATTCAAAAATATTTTAAAACAATTAAGAATAGCTAAAGCAAACACATTTTAGATAATTAAAACAATTCATCAATTGTGAAATAATTAAAAAGACATGACTTACCTTATTCTTACCTATCTTTATTACAGCAGTAAAATTCCCCCAAAATGATTGAGCTCGCTGATCCTGTGCAAGTTCTACCAGTGCAGGATTCAAGGGCAGTTTCAGTAGCTGGGCAATTCCAGTAAGCCTTACTCCACCATTGGATTCCAAGTGTAGCTGCTGGCACAATCCAGGCCACTAATGCATTTTGCCATTTTAAAATTAAAAGAGTCATACGGTGCAGAATTTAGTTCAACACTGTATGTTCTTGCAATACTATAGGTGCCAGTCTGATTACAAAATGGCAGCTGATGTATGTGTACACATATCATATGCCAGACAGCATACTGGTTAGGGTATCAGTGTATGCATGGCTAACATCTGGCAGAAGACTGCAGGATAGTCTGATCATGACATCAGTCACTGTGTCATGTAGTTAGAACATCACCACTGCCAGTTCGGAGCTAATCATTCCAGTTACCGCCCTCTCTTAACCTTACACAGCTGCTCATGCATTCAGCAGCAGGAAAGGCCCCCAGCTGTGCAAACTTAGGGGGATCATAACTGTTCTAGTTAGTTGTTGATTAATTTCTACTGGCTGTTACTAAGTGTTTAGTGCCTTCTGAAATCCTTTAAAGTTGCTAAGTCTACAGGCAGGTGTTTAAAGATCTGATCATGACCCTGATGCTTCTGTAAGACAGTTGCTCCCAGATATTGGTGCATTAATAGGCATTTCCCTTTGGAATACAGAATGACTGGGAGAATGAGCAGAATCCTAGCAGAGCAGGAAAAGGCGGCGGACAAGGGAGGAGGAGGATGCGAGGAAGTCCCTCAAAAGAAAGCCATATCAATCTAGGGGAGAAATCCTCCTATATCATTTGAAGTTAGGCAGACAATATGTGAGAAGTCTTGGCTTCAGTAAGGATGTCCTGGAGCAGCCATAATGCACCTCCATTTAAGAGGGGTACATGGACTTCAAGCAATCCAGGCTAGCTTTAATTGGTGCTGGACCCTTGTGATATTGAGCAACCTACTGAGGTGTGCAGCCACTTAACAGTGTGAATAGTACTGGTTGCATGCTGCAATTGTTAATTAGTAAATTGGCATCCTCACTACATCGGAAGCAAGGGATGCGGACTAATCCCACATCAGAATCTTTGTGCCCATTTTAAGAACCTATCCACTTTAGCCCCAATAATAAACTGTAATCTTCTGTGTTACCTGTAATCTGAAAACTGATTCATGCCTTTAAAATATAAATAGTTTTAAAAAACTGGATTGAATTCAAGGGCCTCTTCATGAGTTACAAAATAACCAGATAGCCCTGAACTGTGAAAGGAGATGAATCTGCAATAATATCATAGCTTGCTAATCCACCTAAGAAAATCCTCTTTCCTTTCATTAATATTGAAACATATAAACAAATATTTAATCTGTAATAATGTAACAGGCACATAAAAGATAATTGTCACCATAACTTGAGAGGAGATATGAAAACAATTCATATGTTTTTTTATACAAGTGCAACACTATGCTCACACAGTTGAAAGTACTGTAATAAATATTCCCAAACAACTATGAGATGGCAGACAGTATAAAGGTGATGGGGCAGATATCAGAAATCCATACTGTGCTACACATCGCATAGATTAAACTGAAATTAAAATCAAGATCCCAGTTTTAAAAGAGGATTAAAATAAAAACAATTCCAAAGAATATAAGCCTAGAAATTGAACTGAATAGAGCACTTTGTTTCCTTTCAGGCACTAATTGTGCACAATTTGATTTCACCCAGAATAGATTGTGTTAGAAAATGTTTGTGGGTGAAATAAGGCCAATCATGGAACTGGGCTGGGCACTTCCTGTGCTGCCTAAATTAGGGCAGCTGGCCTTTTCTTGGCATCTTCTGTGCTGCTAATGAGATCAGTATTCAACTAATGCCAATTCCTCTATAAATTGGTGCCTAAAGCTCCAACCAATAACTGTCATTGGATCATCTCAGAATAATGAGGAGTAGGGCAGGCACAGTAGTGTAGCAGTTAGTGTAACGCTATTACAGCAACAGCGACCCGGGTTCAATTCTGGCCGCTGCCTGTAAGGAGTTTGTACGTTCTCCCCATGTCTGCATGGGTTTCCTCTGGGTACTCTGGTTTCCTCCCACATTCCAAAGATGTATGGGTTAGGAAGTTGTGGGCATGCTATGTTGGTGCCAGAAGCATGGCGACACTTGCAGGCTGCCCCCAGAACATTCTACGCAAAAGATGCATTTCACTATGTGTTTCGATGTACATGTGACTAATAAAGATATCTTATCTTACATTGTTCTAATTTGTTGCTTTTCTCGCTATTTAAAGTGATGTTTTGCTGACGTTGGGAGACCTTGATTGGAAAGCTTCAAAGCTCACTACAGGCTCTTCCAAAGATGCACCAGGAGATAACTAACTGGACAGTTGGCTGTCTAGATAGTGAGGTGATGTGTTCCATCTGTTGTGTACTTAGCTGCTAAGATGCTTATGCAATTGGTGCCTCAGTAATGATACCACTAACAGCAATCTATTACTGGAGGTGTTGTTATGAAGGTGGGTTAAGGACCTCAAGGCAGGAGGCAAGGACATGCCCATCTGCAGAGAGCTTCCTCACACAGTGTCACCAAAGATACCACATCCTCACCAGACCTACCCAATGAATAATATATTCAGATCCTGAATTTCAAACCCTGCATTAATGAGTTTTGTGACATTCTGCAGGAAGACCTTTGGCCACAGGCTTGTGTCTGGACTGCAGTGTCCATGAAGGCATGTTGACTTTCACCTTCTTCATTGTGGTTTATTCCAAGTGGCTGCAGAAGATTTCTGCCAAGTCTTCCGGTTTACCATCCACTGCTACATCTGAGACGTCAATTAGGCATTGTCTTCATGAAAAATTATTTCACAAGGAGCAAGGGACATCTCAAGCACTTGGATTGATCAGCGTTGTAGTGTTCCCAGAGTGCAGACATTAACTACATTCCTGCTCCCAGTAAAGCTTTCATGAAGAACCGGAATCATTCCTTCAATAGGAATAGTTTCCACTTCCTTAATGTGCAGTTTGGTGTGGAATATAAGAATTTCCTCATGGTGAATACTATGTCATGGGGAACATTCTTATCCTCAGAGAGAAGGCACTGTTGAACATTTTCAGCAGCCAGCATTGTTGGACAGATGGATCCTATGAGACAAAGGCTTTCCTCTATGCCTGGGTCTGCTCACAACACGTTACATCCAGAGTCACCTCAGTATTGCAACATGAGCTTTCATTGGTTGCATCAATCCAGGGGAATAGTGTGGTTCATGCTAATCAGAATCATTGAATCATTGCCACAGGATGCATATTGCACAGTCTTGCACACCAAAGGTAGCCGCTAGCGGCAGAGGAAGAGCAGTAAGGATACTTGGACCTTGCGAGCCATGAGGCAAAGCCTAAAGAACACCAGAATGATAACTATTGGGAGAATATTTCTGCTTGCCATCCACAGCCCAAGTCCCAGGTGAGCAGAGGAGGGAGGCATTGTATGTTTGAACTGTAAGGGATTCCTTGATAGAAAATGCTTCTCTTCAGGACTTTGTAATATTATTGTTCCCAATTCAAGTCTTGTTTCTGTCCATACTCCAATCATAACTTCCAACATCACATATGAATAATCAGGTGAGGGAGCCCAGGTGACACACAAGAACCTTCAACATCCTACTTTGCAGGTCCAACTTCACTGGTTAGAATACATGATTGAATGAATCTTTGCTCTAATTACCTAAAAGACTCATTACAGTTTCTGTACATTTCCTGATCAGTTCCACCTTGGATCCCTTGGGCACAAGACCCTCCTGTTGCCATGTAGCTCATTGACAGGACTTACCTTTGACTCACTGGGGGACCTGTCCACTTTTCCTCTGCAACCACCGTCTTTTCCATGCCAGTCAAAATGTGCATTACTCCTCTCTGATTACCAAGAGCAGTGTGTGCCATTAAGGGATGACATCCTTCTCTGAATGAAAATTGAAACAAAAACTGTAGATATGGAAATCTGAAATAAAAGAAAGAAAATGCTGGAAACACTCAGCAGGTCAGGCAGCCTCTATGGAAAAAGAAACAGTTAACGTTTCAGGTGAAAGATTCCTAATCAAAACGGGAAAAGGGAGCAGACAAGTCAGTTTTAAGCTGTAGTGTGGTGTGGAGGGATGTACTTGACAAGGTGAATATCTCTGATAGGGTGCGGCCAGGCTTTCCAGGGTGATCTGCTGTTTATGAACCATCTGGTCAATAGATTAACGAGGGCAGTAAGCGAGAGAGAGAGAGAAACCAGGTTTACATGTAAAGGCTGTGAAATCTAGCTCAGAACTATTACAGAGGACTGAAATCAAAAGGAGAATGTTGGAACTGCCTTGTATATCTAGGCTCGTCTATGACCTATTTAACATTATAGAAGGATAGCTGCACAGTAGAACTGGTCAGCAGCGTGGAGAGAAAATTGACTTAGTATTTTAAGTTTACAACCAACACAAGTTTCAGATGAAGATTGTTAGAAAATTACAGATAAGCGCTGAATCATGGAACAATACTGTATAGAGGAGACCATTCAGCCTTGCATGCTAGCCCAACTTTTTGAAAGTATTTTTAATTCATCTGATTGAATTGTTTTCCCATTGCCCTAAAGATGTTTCACCTTCAAGTATTTTATCCAATTCATTTTTGAAAGCGACACGGTAGTGTAGCGGTTAGTGTAACACTATTACAGCACCAGCTACCCGTGTTCAATTTCAGCCACTGTCTGTAAGGAGTTTGTATGTTCTTCCCATGTGTGCGTGGGTTTCCTCCAGAGGCTCTGTTTCCTCCCACATTCCAAAGACGTACAGGTTAGGAGTTATGGGCACGCTATGTTGGTGCCGGAAGCGTGGCGACACTTGTGGGCTGCCACAGCACATTCTCAGTAACACAAAAAGATGCATTTCACTGTGTGTTTCGATGTACATGTGACTAATAAGTAAATATCTTATCTTATCTTATCTTAAAAGGTTTCCAACAATCTCAAGATGTTCTAGTCCATGAATTAGAAAAAGTTAGCAGACAGGTCCAACAAGTCATTGCATGTTTGCCTTTATTGCAAAAAGGTTGATGTTTAAGAATAGGGAGGTTTTGCTACTGTTGTACAGTGTGCTGCTGATGCCACACCTGGAATACTGTGAACAGTTTTAGTCCCCTTACCTAAAAAAGGCTTTAGTAGCATTCCAAAGGAGATTCGCCAGGCTAATTCCTGGGTTGAGAGACTTGCCTTATCAAGAGTTAAGGGTCTGTATTCCTCAGGGTTTAGAAGAATAAGGGTGACCTTATTCAAACATCCTGAGAGGGTTTGACAGGCAGATGTTGAGATGTTGTCACTAGTAGGAGAGTCACAAACAAGGGAAATTAGCTCCAAAATATGGGCTCATTATCTCAAAACTGAGATGTGTAGAAATTTCTTCTCTCAAGGTAGTGAATCTCTGGAATTCTCTGCCCTTGTGGGTGATGGAGGCTGGGTCATTAGATATATTTAAGGTGGAGGTAAATAAATATTTGAATGAGAAATTAAGGGTTAAGGGGAATTGGCACAGAGGAGGAGTTAAAGCCAGCATAGATCAGCCAAGATCATATTGAATGGCAGGGCAGGCTTGAGAGGCCTGGTGACCTACTCCTCTCCTATTTTCTTGTGTTCTTGTGCTATTTAGAAAGAAAGAAATAGCATCTGTACAGTCCTAAAGACTTCATCATGACTTCTGAAAGAGTTTTGCATCCAGTGATTTATTTTGTAATTATCAGTGCTAGATCAGAAAAAGCAGCGGTCAATTAGTTTGTAGCAAACTAGTGTTGGAGGAAGAATGGTTTTGTGAAGAAAGGTGGCTTCATTAAATCACCTTGCTGAACTTGGATTAACACTACATCATCCAAAACACAGCATTTCTGATAATGCAGCGTACCCTCAGTACCGCACCATGTCATTAGCCTGGATTATGTGTTCTAATTCTGAAATGCGATTTGAAACCAAGTCTCACATTCAAGGCCATGCATTGACTAAGACAAATTGGAACTTTTGGTGAAAATTTTAATGTGTTGATGGCACAAAATGTATTCAAAAAAGCAAAATATTCCAGCTCATCAAATTTTTAACTGTAAAAATTTCTCACTGGAGAGTTTCAGTCGGGTGAGAGGAAGACGCTTAAGTAATAGCAAAAAACAAAATATAACAATGATCTTGTGCTTTTTTTCTTGGGGAATATAAAAGCTACACATAGAAAGGAAGTAATAAAATAAGTTGACCAGATTTGAGTCTAATAATTGCAGTCACTATTATAACAGGTTCAAATTAGATTGTATTTTTCTATACATGTGTAGTTCTATCTTAAAGCAAAATACAACAGACGGTAGAACTCTGAGATAAAAAATATAAAAGCCTAGAAATATTTAGCAGGTTAGGCAGTATCTGTGGAAACAAAGTCAATGTTTCAAGTTAAAGACCTTTTCATCAGAAGTTTTAACTTTATTTAATTTTTTTGTTTGACATTTAAATTCAAATTTGAATGTCTTCATTCTTCCCGTTTGGGAATATGTTTCTCAGTGAAGATTCTTCACTGTGCTTGGCTGAAGAGTCTTAGTGTTCCTTTCATTGCTTAGTGAAATCACATGCAATCTAGAGGGAAATGTACTGGAACTGATAGATTGTGGATTAGGAAAAGTCTGTGCTCAAAATCCAGCGAAAACACTTTGAGTGGCCATCAGTGAGGTTAACAGTGTTATTTTTTGTGCTGATTGCAAAATCCAGGCCCCTATTGTAAGAATAGGGATACTTGTAGAACTGGCGAATTTTCTTTTCCTCACTCATTACAAATTATAAGTAACTATTCTGTGACCAGATGATCAGTATTTGATTTGCTGTGATTTAATTCCCTGCATTGAATAGTTTACACTGTCAGATTTCAAATGTGTTTTCTATTTGTATCTATTTTTTAAAGAGCTTGTAGAATCTCACTGATATCATAAATTATGAATGAAGATTGTGGCTCATAAAATATGAATGAAAATACTGTTGAAACATACCATTATTATTGAATTCTTTTGGTCCATAAAGACACATGGTTTTAGAATGGCTTGGAATTCTGGAATTCTCTTTGAGGTTGACGGCTATTATGAATATTGCCTATGAGCACAATTCTATGCCAAGCTATGGGATATGCATTTGATAAATATTATAGGGAAAGAAAAGCTTTTCAAATTAACTCTGCAACCTAGAAAATATACTGTAACCTGTAACAGATGATTAAGTTACAACATATATGCCTAGAAAATCAATTGCATGACTTTCTTTTTTTTAGCAATACTCAATTGCAAATCTGTCTTTTTCGTGAGTGAAATGTGATAATGTCCATTTCTAGATTATATCATGCCCCATGGATTTTTGATTGGGTACTTCCTGTCCAAAATTAGGGACACACAGGATGCTGCTGTGTTCCATGTGAACTTCTCCTTTTGGAGACTGCAGGGGAACTTGGATCATGTTCTTCTGGGGTTACCCATTGTCGAGCAAGCCCAAGCCAAAATTGATTTTCTCCTGCAGTGCTGGACTGAGGGACCTGGAAGTTAAGTAATGTACTTACATACAGCTATGGAATGTGAAATCCATGCACCCACAGTTTTCTTGCCAATCTGTAGACCTTCCCCACCACCCAGGACTCTGACTCTTGGCTTCTATTCAATCTCTCACTCTCTCTCTCTCTCTCTCTCTCTCTCCCCCTCTTTCTCTCTCCCCTGCCCTCTTGTTTTTAGCACTCCCAGGGAAAAAGACTATGTGCTTTCACCTCTCTATGCCCCACCTGATCATATACACCTCTATCAGGTCACCCCTCCATCTCCTATGTTCTAGGGGATACAGTCCTAGTCTATGTAACTTCTACTTGTAACTCAGGCCCCCAAGTCCAGGCAACATCCTGGTAACTCTTTTCTGCACTCTTTATAGTTTAATAACATCTTTCTTGTAATGTGACCAAAACCATACACAATACTCCAAGTGCAGCCTCACCATCATCTTATATAACAACATCATAACTTCCCAACTCCTATACTCAATGCCCTGAAGGTCAGCTTGTCAAACACCTTCTTCACCACCCTATCTACCTGTGATGCCACTTTCAACGAACTATGCACTTGCACTCCTAAGTCCCTCTGTCCCATACAGCCCTACCATTCATTGTATAAGTCCTACCCTGGTTTGATCGCTCAAAGTGCAATACCTCACATTTATTTGGATTGAAAGTGATTTGCCAATCCTCAGCCCACATACCCAGCTGATCAAGGTCCCCCTGTAATCCTTCATAACTTTCTACACTATCTACAACACCACCTATTTTAGTATCATCCGCAAACTTACACTTTATACATTCACATCCAAATCATTCATATAAATTACAAACAACAAAGGTCCCAGCACCAACGTCTGTGACACACAACTAGACACAGGCCTCCAGCCTCTGCTTCCTCCCACTGAGCCAATTATGAATCCAATCCGCGATCTCCCCCTGGATCCCTTGTGATCTAACCTTCCTGACTAGCCTGCCATGAGGGCCCTTGTCAAAGGCCTTGCTAAAGTCCATACAGACAACATCCACTGCCCTACCCTCATCTACCCTCTTGGTTACCTCCTCGAGGAACTGCAAGAGATTTGTCAGACACGACCTCCTATGCACAAAGCCATGCTGACTGTCCCAAGTCAGACCCTGTCTCTCCAAATGTTGGTAAATTCTGTACTTAAAATCCCCTCCAGCAATTTACCCTCCACCGATGTCAGACTCACTGCCCTGTAATTTCCTGGCTTGTTTTCGTGATGCATTTTAAACAATGGTACCACATTAGCCACTCTCCAGTCCTCCGGAATCTCACCTGTGGTCAGAAATGAAGCAAAAGTCTCTGCAAGGGCTTCCACTATTTCTTCACTAGCTTCCCACAAGCTCCGATGATGCACCAGGTCAGGCATTGGGGATTTATCCACCTTAATCATTTTAAGGCCTCCAATGCCTCTTCCCTGCTGATTCATATGTGCTCCAAGACCACACCACACATTTTCCACCCATTTCCTTAACTTCCATCATTTTCTCCACAGTAAAATCTGCAGAGAAATGTTCATTAAAACATCTCACCTATAGAACCACTTGGAATTTTGCCTCTCACCTTGCCTGCCAGATCCTTCTCATATCTTCTTTTTGCCCTCCTAACTACTTTCTTAAGTACACTCCTACACTTCTTGTAGTCATCAAGAGATTCACTAGTTCCCACTTGCTTTTGCACAGTGTATGCCTTCCTCTTTATCTTAACCAGAGCCTCAAGATTTTTTGTCAACCAGGGTTCCTGAAACCTGCCAACCTTGCCCTTCACCCTAGCAGGAACATACAGGCCCTGAACACTTGACATCACACTTTTAAGGCCGTCCACTTGGCAGAGGCTCCTTTCCCTACAAACAACCTCAATCACTGCGAGATCCTGCCTAATGGTTCCAAAATTTTCTCTACCCCAGTTCAAGACCTTAACCTGTGAACCGACCATATCCTTCTCCATAACTATTTTAAAACTAATAGAATTCTGGTCACTGGATCCAAAGTGCTTGCCAATAGAAACTTCTGCCACTTGCCCGACCTCATTCCCCAGGAGGAGGTCCAGTGTTGCACCCTCTCTAGTAGCGTCCTCTATATATTGATAAAGGAAGCTTTCTTGGACACATTTCACAAATTCCACTCCATCCAAGCCTTTCACACTATGGGAGGCCCAGTCAATATTAGGGAAGTTAAAATTAGGGAAAATTAGATATTAGGGAAGTTAAAATCTCCACTAATACTACCATATTATGTTTACAACTAGCTGTAATCTCTCTACATATCTGCTCCTCCAATTCCCACTGACTACTGGGGGGGCCAATAACACAATCCCATCAGAGTGACCATCCCATTTCTATTTCTAAGTTCTACCCATTTGACCTCACTGGATGATCCCCCAAGAATATCCTCTCTAAGGACCTCTTTCATCAACAAGGCAACTCCCCTTCCTCTCTTAGCTGCACCTCTGTCACACCTGTAGCACTTGTATCCTGGAACATTGACTGCCAGTCCTGCCCTTCCCTCAGCCATGTTTCTGTATGGCTATGATATCCTAGTCCCCAGAGCCAATCCACACCCTGAGTTCATTCGCTTTATCTGTCAGGCTTCTTGCATTGAAATAAATGCAGTTTAAACCAATGGTCTTTCCTCTCCTTTTACTGTGCTCCTGTATATCTTAAAAACAAAATTTGCCCTCATTGGCTAAAGTATTATCTCCTGATTTCTCAGCAGCCATTCTACTCCTCAGGGTCCCACCCCGCTGCCACTCTAGTTTAAACCCTCCCAAGCAGCACCAGCAAATTTCCCAAACAGGATATTGGGGCCCCTCCAGTTCAGGTGCAACCCTTCTCTCTTGTACAGGTCACCCCTACCCCAGAGGAGATCCCAATGATCCAAGAACTTGAATCCCTGCCCCCTGCACCAGCTCCTCAGCCACACATTCATCTGAGCTAACTTTCATTTTCTACCCTCACTAGCAGGTGGCACTGGGAGTAATCCAGTGATTACTACTCTTGAAGTCCTGCTTTTAAAGTTCCCTCCTAACTCCCTATTCACTGTGCAAGACCTCATCCCTCTTTCTACCTATGTCGTTGGTGCCAACATGCACCATGACCTCTGGCTGTCCACCATTCTCCCTTGAGAATGTTCAGCAGCTGCTCTGGGACATCCCTGACCTTAGTACCCAGGAGGCAACACACCATCTCTTTTGCAGTGACAGAATCTTCTTTCTGCTCCCCTAATTATCAAGTTTCCTATCACTGCCTGACTTCTCACTTACCTGCTGAGCCTCAGACCCACTAGCCAACTTGGCTACTGCAGCTGTGCCCAGAGAGGTCATTCTCCCCCAGCAGTATCCAAAGGAGTATATTTGTTGCTGAGGGGAACGGCCACAGGGGGACCCTGCACTGTCTGTCTCTTCCCCTTACCTCTCCTAGTGGTCACTGAACTTGTCTGCAGCCTGCTCCTTGGGTATGACTACCTCACTAAAGCTCTTGCCTATGATGCTTTCAGCATCCCAGATGATCCAAACTCTATGTCCAACCCCAGCTCCAGTTCCCTAATGCAGTCAGCCAGGAGCTGCAGCTGGGCGCACTTCCTACAGGTGAAGTCATTAGGGACACTGGCAGTCTCCCTGATCTCCCATATCCTGCAGGAACATTCTGGAAATCTGTAATACTCTAGCACATCCTGATTGGTACACTTGAATTTCTCAGTAGTAAACCCTATTCACCATCATTATAAGGAGGTGGAATATCTGCAAAAATTGGTGAGAAGCGGCTCTCCAATTAGATTCCAAAATATAATAACTACTAATAAATTATAACCCACAGATATGATGTGTGTACTCGACTCACCTGAATCATACCTTTCTGTAACCAATTACATTGATCAAAGTCACTAAGTGGTTAATTTTCAATTGTTCATTTCAGCTCAAGTTGTTTAAATGCCACTGAATGGAAGAAATTACACTTTATATACATGATATATTAATGCACCTATTATACAAATATTTCCATTAATAGTCATATAAAAATAGTCTTGATGCTTTACAATATATGTTGTACGAATAGAAGATTGTATGTTTAGCAGTTTGATTCTAGTTTTGTTGTATTCCGTGAAGAAATTCTGCACAGTGATAGAGTGACAACCTTAGAGATCATCAGTCATGATAATGCACTGAGTAATGCTACATTTGTTTGGTTTTTGGAGTCACAAAAAATATAAACAACATCAGAAAACCCAGTCATGGTGACACACTGGTTAGAAAGAAGCAAAGATGAAAGAGAAAAAAAAATGTTACATATATAACATAGTGCTTTTCCCAATCCTCAGGTGTTCCAAAGTCCTTTACAGGGACCTTCATTCAGTTTACAGGGCTGACGGTGAGCTTCTGGTTGTTTGTCACTTTAATTCTCCACCCCACTGGCCTATCTGTCTATGGGCTCTTACATTGCTCCATTGAGGCACAATGTAAGCTTGAGGAACAACACCCATCTGGGCACATTTCAACCTTTGAGACTCAGAATCAGAAGCAGAATCAGGTTTGTTGTCACTGACATATGTTGTGAAATTTGTTGTTTTGCGGCAGCAGTACAGTGAAAGACATAAAAATTACTATAAGTTACAAAAATAAATAAATAAATAAATAGTGTGAAAGAGGAATAACAAGGTCGTGTTCATGGGTTCATGGACCGTTCAGAAATCTGATGGTGGAGAGAAAGAAGCTGTTCCTGAAATGTTGAGTGTGGGTCTTCAGGCTCCTGTACCTCCTCCCCAATGGTAGTAATGAGAAGAGGGCATGTCCCAGATGGTAAGGGTCCTTAACGATGGATGCTGCCTTCTTGAGGCACCGCCTCTTGAAGATGTCCTTGATGGTGGGGAGGGTTGTGTCCATGATGGAGCTGGCTGAGTCTACAGCCCACTGCAGCCTCTTTCGATCCTATGCATTGGAGCCTCCGTACCAGGCAGTGAAGCAACCAGTCAGAATGCTCTCCACCGTACATCTGTAGAAATTTGCAAGAGGCTTTGATGACATACCAAATCTCCTCAATCTCCTAATGAAGTAGAGCAACTGGTGTGCCTTGTTTGTGATCATGACTCAATGTTGAATTCAACAATTTTGGACATTGCCTCATCCACTGGGTATTTCTAAAATTCTCCTTTAAGTTTCAGTTGTCTGGAACAGCTCTGACTTTATTTCACTAGTTTTATATGTCCCCTTTTTCATTTCCTCTCTAACTTCCCTCATTAATCTATCAACCTGTTGGCTTTGTAAACAACATACCACAACTGTAAGCCTGACCTCACCTTATTAGAGACTTTCCCCTTGCCCTGTCCATCCCTCACCCTCTCTACAACATAAAACTGGCTTGCTTTATCACTGTTCCAGTTCTGATAAAGGATCTATGATCCGCATCACTTCACCTGAAGCATTAAGCATTTCTATCATCTTTTTTTCATTTTATAATTCAAGCATCTACAGTCTTTTTTTGATTTTCTTCCAAATCTATGAGCAGGATAGGTCAGTGTCCTTTCCCAGGACAACATCACTTGCATTGAGGTCCTAATTATACTCAGTCAACTCCTTTGGGTAAGCTAGGTTGATCACATGTCTGACAACAGAATCCAGAAGCAGGGACTCTATTCTGAGCTCTGTCATGAGAAGAGATTACTGGGGGTACAGAGGAAAAGTTTCAAAGATGTTCTCAAAGCCTCCTTGAGAAAGTGCATCATCACCATTGACTCCTGAGAATCCCTGGTCAGGGCCATTCAAAATGGAGAAGGAGCATTTGGGATGGGATTGAGAACCTCACATCTATGTGTTGCAAGTAAGCAGAAGTCCAATGTAAGTGGTAGAGGGAGTAAACAACCTCCCAAACCTCTCACTCACATGTCTCTTCAGGCATTGCCTCATATGTGGAAGAGTTTATATTTCCACATTGACCTCATCAGATATCTCAAAAATTACAGAATCAGGGTGGAAGGAAATTATCCTCAATCTCTAGGGACCACCTAAGAAGAAGATACGGATAATTAAAAGTAATCAATGTTCAAACAATGGGTAACTCACAAGGACCTTACCTACTTCCACCTTACTTTCCAACAGTGCACCAAAAAGTATATTACCACAATGAACATTATCTATAGCACATAAGAAAAATGATACACATTTTAATAACATAATTCATATTCTCATATTTATTGAAGCAATCTTTCACAGAATTTTTCCATAAGTTGTGCTGTTGTGAATAACAGTAAATCCCAACTCTTATGTTCAAAAATTGCACAAATAAAGATAGAGTGAAAAATTATACAATCCATGTGATGTTTTGCAAACAAAATTGATAAATTTAAATGTTGTTACTTTTAGATATCTTCAGGTATTGAGGACTAAAATTGAATCTGAACCAAATAAATTTTAATGGAAAAATTCCAAACACATATCTATGTCCAGGTAACCCTTTATGAAAGTTTTATTCAATGTATTGTAATGATCTCCACTCACTACCCAACTCCCGTCCCCCCACCCTACATTGTTAGGATGGCCGTCTTACTATCTGGTGTGAATTTACTGAACAGAAAGCATTACTGGATGTTCTTACTGAATATTGGCTATGAGAACCACTGCTGAAAAAAATAACGTGAATGAAGATGTGTGTTCTGTCTCAAAGAATACTTTAAAAAAGGTGTAGCAATGTGGTATAAATTAGTTATGGTTGAATATCCTACCAATCGATTAACAAAATGGAAAACATAACAAAACAAACTGATAAAAACAACTAAAATCATTTGCAGCTTGCAATGCAAAATTATGTTTAGTTTTACAAACATAAAAGAAAATGGCAAAATCAGGCTCAACACTTTTGGATAATTAGTATTGAGGGAAAGTTAACAGAATGCGGAGGAGATGGAACAGAGTAAGACGCTGTCAAGGTAACTGTTGTAATGAATATTTATACATCCTATTCTTTCTTGACTGGAGTGGGAATTATTTGTAGTATGTCATCCATTGTGGTGTAAAGAAGGGCACTGAAGCTCACTGTCCAACTAGATTTTAGAAGCATTAAGCCATTGTCTCCTGCACTATCATTGACCTCATCATCTCCGGAGACCTCCCCTCTACAGCCTCCAACCTCATAGTTCCCCTACCCCGTGCTGCCCGTTTCTACTTCCTACCCAAAATCCACAAACCCAACTGCCCTGGTAGACCCATTGTTTCTGCCTGCTCCTGCCCCACTGATCTTGTGTCCTCATATCTTGACTCCATTTTGTCCACTTTGGTTCAGTCCTTTCCTACCTATGTCCGTGACACTTCGCATGCTCTCCAACAACTTCCAGTTCCCTGGTCCTGACTGCCTCATTTTCATCATGGATGGCGAGTCTCTGTACACCTCAATCCCTCATCAGGAAGGCCTTATGGCTCTCTGTTTCTTTCTTGATAACAGACCCAACCAGTTCCCTTCTACCACCACCTTCCTCTGTCTCTCTCCATCTCCGGAGACAGATTAACCACAGACATCTTCTACAAACCCACTGACTCCCACAGTTCACAAGATCACAAGACAAGGGAGCAGGAGTAGGCCATTCAGCCCATCGAGTCTGCTCCAAAGAAAAGGAAAAAAGAAAAAGAAATGAGAAAATGGGGGGAAGGGGGGCAAAAAAAAACCTAACCCCAATTTCCAGCCTTATCCCCATATTCCTTGATACCCCAACTATTTAGATATCTATCTATCGCTTCCTTAAACACCTCCAATGATCTGGCCTCCACTGCTGTACGTGGTAAGGAATTCCACAAATTCACCACCCTCTGGCTAAAGAAATTTCTCCTCATCTCTGTTTTAAACCTGTACCCTCTAATTCTAAGATTGAGCCCCCGGTCCTGGACTCACCCACCAAGGGAAACAGCTTGACCACATCTACTCTGTCCAGTCCTCTCAACATTTTAAATGTCTCTATGAGGTCCCCTCTCATCCTTCTGTACTCTAGTGAGTGCAGTCCAAGAGCGGACAAACGCTCATCACATGTAAGCCCTTTCATTCCAGGAATCATCCTCATAAATCTCCTCTGAACCCTCTCCAACATCAGCACATCTTTCCTAAGATATGGGGCCCAAAACTGTGCACAGTATTCCAAATGAGGCCTCACTAGTGCCCTGTAGAGCCTCATCAACTCTTCCTTACTTTTATACACTATACCTCTAGAAATGAATGCCAACATAACATTCGCTTTCTTTACCACCGATCCGACCTGGTGGTTAACCTTTAAGGTTATCCTGCATGAGTACGCACAAGTCCCTTTGTACTTCTGTACTTTGAATTTTCTCCCCTTCTAGATAATAATCTGCCATTTATTTCTGTTTCCAAAGTGTACAACTGCACATTTCTCAACATTGAATCTCATCTGCCATTTCCTTGCCCATTCTCCTAAGCTACCTTGACTACACCTCTTTCCACCCTGTCACTTGTAAGGATGCTATCCCATTCTCTCAGTTCCTCCACCTCCGCCACATCTGTTCCCATGCTGAGGCTTTTCATTCTAGGACATCAGAGGTGTTCTCCTTTTTCAGTAACCGGGGTTTCCCTGCCATCACCACCAATGCTGCCCTTGCCCATATCTCCTCCACTTCCCACATGTCTGGCCTCACCCCCTCTCCTCCCGACGTAACAGGGACAGGGTTCCCATTGTCCTCACCTACCACCCCGCGAGCATCCACATCCAACACGTTATTTTCCGCAACTTCCGCCACCTCCAAAAGGATCCTACCACCAGACACATCTTCCCCTCACCTGCTCTCTCTGCTTTCCGCAGGGACTGCTCTCCCTGCGACTCCCTTGTCCACTCGTCCCTCCCCACTGATAACTCCCCTGGCACTTATGCCTGCAACCGCACCAAGTGCTACACCTGTCCCTACACCTCCTCCCTTACCACCATTCAGTGTCCCAGATGATCCTTCACCTGTGAGTCCAAGAGTGTCACTTATTGCATCCGGTGCTCCCGGTGCTGCCTCCTCTACATCGGTGAGACCTAATGCAGATTGGGTGACCACTTCATCGAGCACCTTCGCTTCATCCGCCGCAACAGCCAGGACCTCCCGGTGGCCGGCCACTTCAATTCCACATCCCACTCCCATAGTGATATGTCTATCCATGGCCTCCTACACTGCCACGTTGAGGCCAGATGCAGTTTGGAGGAACAACACCTCATATTCCACCTTGGGAGTCTCCAACCTGATGGCCTCAACATCGATTTCTCTAACTTCCAGCAACCCTACCACTTTTTTCCTACCCCCCCACCACTCCTTTTGTCTTCCCTTATTCCTGTGGCTCCCTTCCCCGCCTTGATGACCTGCCCATCTCCTGTCCTCCATCCTTTATTCCATGGTCCACTGTTCTCTCCTACCAAATTCCTTCTTCTTCAGCCCTTTGCTTCTACCTATCACCTCTCAGCTTATTACATCTCTCCCCCTCCCCCACCCACCTACCTACCTGTCTCTCACCTGGACTGGCCTATCACCTGAAATCACCTATCCCTTGCCTGTGCGTGCTCCTCCCGCTCCCCCTACCTTCTTATTCTGGCTTCTGCCCTCTTCCTTTCCAGTCCTGACGAAGGGTCTCGGGCCAAAACGTCAGCTGTTTATTTCCCTCCATAGATGCTGCCTGACCTGCTGAGTTCCTCCAGCATTTTTTGTGTATAGCAGTATCTATCCAAGTTTTATTCTCTTCTGGCAGGGACCAACTGGTGGACAGAGGCCATGGCTTTCTTAATTTTACATATTGCCACGTGGCATTCAATGCATGCCCATTTCTTTATGGGTACCATATTCTAATTCTGACCTATAGTGGAAACAAAATGAATTCCACTCCCTCAACATCCATTTGGTGTATGAACATAGGCAGCGAATCATGAAGATCAATGACTTCCATCTGGGCGGTTGTCATAATTTGTTCAATTTTGCTGCGGTTCGAGTTGTGTTTGTTACAATGGAAATGAAGGGGTGATGTCTGAACAGCAAGGGCTATCCACTGACACTGTGGTTGATGCACAGCTGAGCTCTAAGTCTGTAGCATCCATTATAATGAAAGCCATACTTCCATACAACATCAGAAAAACCAGACCACTGATTATGCTTTTCAGGTCTCTGAGTACTTCCAGTATTTACGGTTCTTCTTTCAGGAACGAACTTAGGAAGCTCTTCTACACACAGGAGGTGGTTAAAATTCAGAACTGCCTTCCACAAATAGCAATTGAGGCAAGGTTAGTTGTTATTTTTCTAATCTATTAATGGATTTTGGTTAACCGTTGTCATTTGAAGACATGGAGTTAGGTCACAAATCATTGAATGAAAGAGCAAAATTAAGAGGAAAAATAACCTCCCCCTTTTCCAATGTTCTTTTGTTCGACCACTGTATATTTTTCTCCAGTCTAATAAATGGGTAGGGTTAATCTCACGTCCTGATCACTGGATGTGAGATTAACCCTACCCATTTATGGGGCTATTGAATTTAGCACTGGACCCTTGCCCCCAAAGCATATCTAATTAGCTTCCATAACAAATTTATATAAGATAAGATTGATATACTTTCTGCTACTTCCCTAATCTTTATGAAGAGATGAGGTAAAAGATACTGATTTTTTTTCTTAACTTACTTTACTCACACTTGCAAATAAAGTCAGAGATTGATACAGCACAGAAGATGACCGATCAGACCATCAAGCTTGTGCCAACTCAGTGAAAGAGCTCATCAATTAATCTCAGTCCTGCCCTTTACATGTGGCCTTGAAGTATTTCCTTTTCATTTTTATCCAATTCTATTTTAAATGTTATCACTGAAGTGCATTCCAGATAACAACTATTGCATTAAAACTTCTCCTCATCTCATCTCATCACTTCACCTTCTCAAATAAAGCACTGTTGAATTCCAGTTCCGTAGGCTATCAATGTGCAATATCCAACATAAATGGGAAAAGATCATGTTACAAGAAATAATCACATGTGAAGGGAAAGAATAAGCAGTATAGAATATGCTAATACTTGGTCCTATCTCTGGTGTAAAGATTGGCCTTTCAGATTATCAGATACGTGGATGTTAGGTTCAGTGTAAAGCTAACCCTATTGCAAAAGTAATGTCAACTGATAGTACTGACAGCAGGACAAAGCTTTCCTTGCTGTTCTTATATGAACTGAAATTATTGAAAAAGTGGTACATATGTGTGTAAATCATATTATCAAATATTTAACAACCAAAAGTTAGCAAGTAAAGAAAATCAATATATAATCAAATGTGCTTTTAAATTAATGTTCTGATGGAATCATATACTCAAAAGAAGTGGAGTCAGATATAATCTACAAGTATCATACGTACCTGTGATTTATTCAATGCCACTACTAATCTGTAAATTTTAACAATATTCAGGAGTTGAATTAAAGTTTAGGTCTGATTTTGCTTGCTGCATATGTCATTTCCAGGTGGGAGTTTCAAAATCAGATGGACCAGTTGCTTCCAATTTTTGGCCAGCCAAGTCCTGTCTCTTCCACTGTGTGGAGGCATCTATATAGGTAGCATTCATATGCCATCATAGAATTGAAAATGCTCAAACACCTCATGTATTATTTAACACAATGCAAGTGCCTGGGCATCTTCATAAGGTCCTCTGTTCTCCATCTGCAACATAGCCACAAATGGATCTGGAACAATTGGAGAGGAACAAGGATTAGCAGATGTTGGCTAAAATTAAGCAGTGATAGATGCATGAGAGTGTTAATCACCACCAGATTTTCATACAGAGTACGTGAGAGAGAAAGCCAGAATTAGCAGAAGCAGAAGTGGAGATATTGGCACCATGCTGCACACATCCCCCTAACTCTCAGCTGCAATTCTGTGCTTTCTAACTCTGCAAATAACATATGTAGCAGTTTCCCAAATTGGCATAACAATTTCATAGAAATGGATCTTCAACAGACCTTGCCATCTACATCTGTTCATTTCCAGTAACCTGATGTAGGATTGGAAAAATGTGTGAGACACTGGGATTAATATATGTGCTGGGAAGAAGAAAAAGCAGATCTATGATAAATTGGTATTGGTATTGATTTGTTATTGTCACTTGTACCGAGGTACAGTGAAAAACTTGTCTTGCACACCGATTGTACAGGTCAATTCATTACACAGTGCAGTTACATTGAGTTAGTACAGAGCGCACTGATATAGTACAGGTCGAAACAATAACAGTAAAAACAATAACAATAAAAACAGTAACAGTACAGAGTAAAGTGTCACAGCTACAGGGAAAGTGCAGTGCAATAAGGTGCAAGGTCACAACAAGGTAGACCGTGAGGTCATAGTCCATCTCATTGTATAAGGGAACCGTTCAATAGTCTTATCACAGTGGGGTAGAAGCTGTCCTTAAGTCTGGTGGTACATGCCTTCAGGCTCCTGTATCTTCTCCCTGATGGAAGAGGAGAGAAGAGAGAATGTCCCGGGTGGGTGGGGTCTTTGATTATGCTGGCTGCTTCACCAAGACAGCGAGAGGTAAAGACAGAGTCCAAGGAGGGGAGGCTGGTGTCCGTAATGCACTGAGCTGTGTCCACAACTCTCTGCAGTTTCTTGCGGTCCTGAGCAGAGCAGTTGCCGTACCAAGCCGTGATACATCCAGGTAGGATGCTTTCTATGGTGCATCGGTAAAAGTTGGTGAGAGTCAAAGGGGACAAACCGAATTTCTTTAGCCTCCTGAGGAAGTAGAGGCACTGGTGAGCTTTCTTGGCCATGGCATCTACGTGATTTGACCAGGACAGGCTGTTGGTGATGTTCACTCCCAGAAACTTGAAGCTCTCAATCCTCTGACCTCAGCACCATTGATGTAGACAAGTGCACTTACACCGCCCCCTTTCCTGAAGTCAATGACCAGCTCTCTTGTTTTGTTAACATTGTGGGAAAGGTTGTTGTCATGACACCATTCTACTAAGCTCTCTATCTCCTTCCTGTACTCTGACTCATCGCTGTTTGAGATACGGCCTACAACGGTGGTATCATCTGCAAACTTGTAGATGGAGTTAAAGCAAAATCTGGCCACACAGTCATGAGTGTATAGGGAGTAGAGTAGAGGGCTGAGGACGCAACCTTGTGGGGCACCAGTGTTGAGAATAACCGTGCTGGAGGTATTGCTGCCTCTCCTCACTGATTGAGGTCTGTTGGTTAGAAAGTCAAGGATCCAGTTACAGAGGGAGGTGTTGAGTCCTAGGTCTTAGTAGGGGGCATGAGTAGAGTGGCAAATTGAACGTGAGGGGGTGGGGGAAGTCCAATTTTGTATGGCAGCCATGGAATGCAATGGAACAAGGCTTTGTAGTGCTGGGGGTGAAGTAGAGGGAGTTGTACAGTAGACAAGATTGTAAAGAGAAGTTTGCCAATTCTGATCATGCCACTGAATTCCTTGCGGGACTTCTACTTTTTACTAGGATAGGCCATTTCTCGCCAGTGGTGCTACAGAATTTCCTCAGAATCCATTGACTAATATGTTTGAAAAGGATTTAATTATTACTTACCGTAATCTCCATAACACTATCCACATAAGAAAGGATTCTTTGTTCAATCGTATGTGGGACAGCTGGTAGGCTTTTTTGCAGAAGATTGTGGGTACATCCTACTTTGGAGGAGAAATGTAAAATAACAGTTCATTTTAGTTCTGCAGAGTGCTGCATCTCTGAGGTATCGTTTTTCAGATGAGAAGATAAATTGTGTCTGCTCGGACAAGTGAACATAAATGATCTAAGAGTACTGCTGCAAAGAGTTTTCCTGTGTCTTGGCCAATGTTTATGCCTCAACCAACAAAGAGAAACCAGATCATTTGGTCATTAATACATTACTGTCTATGAGAGCTTGCTGTGTGCAAATTGGCTGTCACACTGGGCTTACACCTTCAACAAGTACATTAACTGCAAAGCTGAGGGATGACCTGTGGCTCAGGAAGCTGCTATATATATAAGAAAGCCTTTCTCTTTTTTTTAACATTTTCTAACAAAGGATTTTTTTTTGGTAAGCAATAAAAAGTATCCACCTCTTTTAAGAGTTGGAGGCAGCCTTTAAATGAATTTTCCTCCTTTCCCATGGGCGAACTGCCAATAAATGACATCAATTGCACAGACATCTTTCCCTTGGTATTAAAATGAGGGCTGACCTCATAAATGGCTCAGAACACCTGCCAAAGGCTTTGGTGTTATAGTCACTTTAACCACCTCCTGCCAATTTTATCTTACAAAACAAATAATGTTCTTTTTTATAAGATGTGAAAATCCTTTTATCTGAAGTTAAATTTTGACACTGGACTCTAGCAGATACATGGCAGTCCACACATATATGGCCTAAGAAAAACTAAGATGTGTGTCAGCATTTGGTACTTACTTTGTCTTACATCAACTTATTTACCACTAATACAAATTGTATCATTCAGAAATCATGTGAGACTTAAGATATTTACAGAAAAATGGATAAATTAGAATGACTATGAGTGAATAATATAACTAATGGAGCTAAAATTGGGGGCAAAATTCAAAATATGCATAATCCTAGGAACCACTCCATATCTGAAATAATTTTCAATATCTACAAAACTTAATGTCAAATTTAGCTCAGTGATAACACTCTCACCACTGAAGTAAGATGTTGAGGGATAAAACCTATTTTATTGCCATGTGTATTTAATGTTGACAGATACTTCAGTGGAGTACTGAAGGGGTGCTAGACTGTAGGTGGTGTCATCTTTCAGATAGGGCATTAACTTGAAACCTTGACTACCTTCTCAATTTAATGAAAAAGTTCCTATGGCACTAATCAGAGGAATGCAGGGCAGTTCTGGAGCCCTGAGGTGGTCATATCAGCAAACAAAACAGAACAGCTGCTTGTGCATCTTGTTACATTTCCTGAAGCTCTACCTACAGTGAATCAAAATGTACCTAGCTTTTGCCAGTGGTTTGGAAGAGACCTGTTGGCAAGTTCCCCTTCCCTGATCACTACATTCCTGACCTCTGTGTCTGCACATTGCCATGCAAAAGTCATGAATCTCAAATGCTGGCATATCCTGCACTGCCACAGGACTCAGCAAAGATTTCAGGGGTAGAGCTCACTTTGCATCCAGCCTTCAGTTTAGTGGTTGCTGGCCTGGATTGAAAAGTCAAATGCAGCTAAGTGATTTCATTTTGTTAAATAACACTAATACTTTTAATTTATATATTTAATATTTTTAAATATAAATGTTTCTTTTTTCACTTATTTTTCATTTTTAACAAATTAATTACATTTTAATTGATTTTAACACTCAGTGACTATCACAGGTGTTTGTCCTTTGGCACAAGCTGTCAAAAGACCATCAAAAAATAGGTATGTCAGCACAACATTGTGGGCCGAAAGGCTGTTTCTGTGCTATACTGATCTATGTTCTATATGATATGGTTCAGGGGTGAGGGCTCTGTACCTGCCATCTGAGGTAGCAAGACTCCTGCTCAATCAGAGCAACAGGGATTGCATGTGTGAGGGAAAATGTGAAATGCAAGTAAGGTCGTGGGTCAAAAATCATGCATTGACACAAAAAGTGCTGGAGGAACTCAGTAGGTCAGGCAGCATCTGGGAGGGAAATAAACAGTCGATGTTTCCGGCTGAAACGTCGACTGTTTATTTTCCCTTAATAGACGCTGCCTGACCTGTTGAGTTCCTCCAGCACTTTTTGTGTATTGCTCCAGATTCCAGCATCTGCAGAATATCTTGAATCATCCATTGACTATGTTTTAAAATTGCCTTACAAGGTATAAAGCACTTTTGAAAGCTCCTGCATATGTGGCACTATGTGAGTGCAATTATTTGCATTAATATTTTGGGATTGATCTTGGATAGCTTCCCGTCTGTTTTGTTTTACCAGAATCTGCAATGAATCATCTCAGAGTGATTCTATTGCTTTTACAAGCTACAACAAAAGTTAGAACTCCACAAATATATTTTCTTTTGTTCAGTGACATCTGTTTTATTTAACAAAAAAACAATCTGGAACTTTTGGGGTGAATAATTCTTTCTTTTCCACAGTTGAACATTGGATATTGGGGACTGAGGTGGTACTGTGAGGAAGCAGAATGGTTAAACTGTGTCGGGTGCTTGGGGCTTGGAAGCACTGTTATTTATGTGGCTTGGGAAATGAGTTATTGGAGCTGAGAAAGAGGTATCATGCTATCAGACAGATATCAAAAGCCAAGGAGGAATCTTTCAGATCTCTGTAGACTCTGAGGTAGGCTTGGTGGTTGGGTTGGAGAAAGAATTAAATCAAGGGACCAAGCATATAGAAAATAATAAAAAAAAAACATAATTGCTAGAAATCTGAAATAAAAACAAAGCATCCTGGAAATAGTCAGCAGGTCAGGCAGCATCTGCAAAAGGAGAAAGAGTTAATGTTTCAGCTTGAATGTTTCATGCGGCACAGCGGCGTAAGTTGTAGCGCTGCTGCCTTACAGCTCCAGTGCCCTGGTTCAGTCCTGACCTACAGTGGTGTCTGTCTGGAGTCCTCCGTGTATTGGTTGATATTGGTATTGGTTGGTATTGGTTTATTATTATTGTCACTTGTACCAAGGTACAGTGAAACACCTGTCTTGCATACCAATCGTACAGGTCAATTCATTACACAGTGCAGTTACATTGAGTTAGTGCAGAGTGCATTGATGTAGTACAGGTAAAAAACAATAACAGTACAGAGTAAAGTGTCACAGCTGCAGAGAAAGTGCAATGCAATAAGGTGCAAGGTCACAACAAAGTAGATCATGAAGTCATAGTCTATCTCATTGTATAAGGTGGTGGTACGTGCCCTCTGGTTCCTGTATCGTTTACCTGATGGAAGAGGAGAGAAGAGAGAATGTCCTGGGTGGGTGGGGTCTTTGATTATGTTGGCTGCTTCACCAAAACAATGAGAGGTAAAAACGGAGTCCAAGGAGGGGAGACTGGTGAGCTTTCTTGGCCGTGGCATCTACGTGATTTGACCAGGATAGGTTGTTGGTGATGTTCACTCCTAGGAACTTGAAGCTCTCAACCCTCTTGACCTCAGCACCATTGATGTAGACAGGTGCATGTACACTGCCCCCTTTCCTGAAGTCAATGACCAGTTCTTTTGCTTTGTTAACACTGAGGGAAAGGTTGTTGTCATGACACCATTCCACTAAGCTCTCTATCTCCTTCCTGTACTCCGCCTCATTGCTGTTTGAGATATGGCCTACAACGGTGGTATCATCTGCAAACTTGGGTTTCTTCCAGGTGCTCTGGTTTCCTCCCACATTCCAAAAATGCATGGATTGGTAGTTTAATTGGCCAATGCAAATTGTCCCTAGTGTGTAACTGGGGAGTAGAATCTGTGGACTTGTTGATGGGAATGGGAGGTGCAATTAAAGTTCATCCATTTGTGGGGTTAATGGGGGCAGTGTGGAAGAAAAAATGAACAAAAGCTATGAAATGAGAGGTGTTAGAGAGTGAAAATGAACAAATAGGTTCACAAAAGTTGTGAACCCAGGATTGCGGGACCGCAAGCTGTGCTGATGGAGAAGGAAAAAAAACAAAATTGGTAACTTGCAGCAGAATTGGCCCTTTCTGATACAGGCAGAGAAAGCAAATTACCTTAAGTTGCAGAATTTGATGCAAGTCTGGAAAGCTGCAAATGGAGGTTGAGGCGCTGTTCCTCAAGCTTATGTTGTGTATCATTATGACAGTGCAAGAGGCCACATACAGGTCAAAGTGAGAGTAGGATGGAGAATTAAAGATTCACTTGCACTTCGTCAAATCTGGTCTACTGAATTCTGTGTTCATAATGTGATGTCCTCTACAATGGAGAAACCAAAGGCAGATTAGGTGACTGCTTTGGAGAGCATGTGCATTCAGTCTGCAGGGGCAACTCAGGGCTCCCTGCAGCCTTCATTTTAATTTTCCATCCCACCTCCAATCTCCCACAACCCTACACTTCACTATTTTTGTGTTCCTTTGCATTCTCAATCCCTAGCTGCTCTCACTTCATAGTTCGTTTTCTCTCTAAATGCCCCCCCCCATTAACCTCTCAACCAGATGACTTCTACAACTTATCACCATGCCAACCCCAGCTCTCATCCATCAGTTAGTCCCTTGGTCCTATCACTCTTTCGCCCTATTTCTCTATAATTTAAAACTAATTTGTTTTCCCTCCTGCCTCATTCTGACAAAAGTTCTTCAACCTAAAACTCTGTTTCTCTTTCCACAGATGCCACCTGACCTGCTGAGCGTTTCCAATAGTATCTGCTCTTATTTTGAACCTGGTGGAAAGAACTAGGAATGGAGATCTGTGGCTGGGGAGGTCAGAGGCTGGAGCAACAGCAGTGAGAATAAAGATTGTAAAAAGTATTTATCTTTGTTTTATCTAGTCAATGATAAGGGTTGATTTTTCCCTCAGGATGCCAGCATTGGTGAACTGATGACGAACTGAATCAGTTATTATGTTGACACAGGAGACTGCAGATGCTGGAACCTGGAGCAACACACAAAACACTAGAGGAACTCAGAAGGGCAGACAGCATCTATGAAGGGAAATGGACAATTTCAGGTCGAAACCCTGTATCAGCACTGAGAGCAGAGAGGCGAGATGGCCAGTTATTATGTTCCTTACTTGTGTTTGATTAGTGCAAACTAGGAATAATGCAAGGAGTGGGAAAGCTGACAGTTTTGAAAAGCCAAGGAAACAGATTTGCAAATAAATCATTCCACCGTAATGAAAATATTCATGTAGGTAGGAAAAGGACTGGACCACCTTGCAGATTTGATTCATAGCTTCCTAAACCACTATGGAGATTATACAGTTTGGACATTTAACCTCTAGTTCACCTATGGGAACAAATTTACACAATCTGGAATATTAGATGTGTACATCCCTTAAGATTGCTTAAAGGATTAAGCAGATAAACAAAATACAAATGAAAATATATTAATAAATGGCATGATTTCACACACACACACATATATATATATATATATATATTTATACCCTTGCATATCAATCTTGATATTGCTACTTCTCAAATCATGGGGTATAAGGTTATTGTTTATCTCTCAAGCAAAAAATCCTGTTATTTGTTGCGAACCAAAAGAAAAATGGATAAACAATAATAAAGAACAAAAATTGAAAAAGGTTAGAAATCTTGAAGCCTGCATCTATTTGTTAAAAAGTAGAGGTCTGTAGCCTGTTATGAGATAGTAACACATCAGAGGGTTGAGATGATATTGTAAACCGTTCCAGCTTCATTCTTGCAGTTAATATATCATTTCAATTCCTTGATGTGCTGCTGCTACTTAACACATTGCAGACAGTGTGCTACCCTGTGCATATAATCTTTAAAATATTTATCCATCGCTAACTTTCAGACATCAGTTTGGAAAGCCACATGGAGGCACTCTTGACTTTTGCCACATCAATGCCAGCAGGAAGTCACACATGAACAGCGTGAGACATTTTATTAATACGCATGAATAAAACAGGCAAAGAAACAGCAACCCGATGCAACATTATAGGGGGTTTTCTTTGAGTGAGATACATCAAAAAATGTTTCCAAACACAGGCCTAACAACAATTAAACAACAAAAAAAGCTGATTATTGTAAAAAGTGGACATTTTTAACATATATGGTTAGGAAAAATGCTGTTCCATCAATAAATTTGCTTGCAAAGGTTGATGAAAGCAGTGTTTACAGCTGATGATGTTAAATCCAGGTTACTTGCTTAAACTTTTTACAATTTGGTATACATTGTAAAATCAAGGAAGACAAAGCAATTTCCATTTGTAGAGTTCTGGTTTGCACATCTCCATGCAATTTTTCATCTTCCCGTAGACATGATTTCATTCTCAGCAGGGTTTTCCCTTTTTAAATTCAGTTCACTTGTGCAATTGAAAATTTACGTCTGCACAGTTTCAAATACATTTGCTTGCTTCTATAGCTTGCTTGCATTTGGACTTCAGAATTAGAAGTTCATTAAAAACATATTGGTAAAGACGTAATGATCGTAAATCATGGTTTATTTGAAGAGGATTAGACTATTCAGTCCATCTGCCTCCTCCACCATTTTATTAGCTACAACAGCTCTTTAACATTAGTTCCTTGTTGGGACAGGACTAGGACAATTTTATTTAATTAGGATTAAAATTTGCTGTCATAATAATTGGTGATCTGTCTACAGAAGGATGTAATTATTAAGAATTTCATTGTTGCTTTAAGTATGAATAAAGTTAACTCTTGTCTAATCTGGATGTAAATAAATGACTAACAATTCCTCCATGGATTCAAGTCTATAAAATAATCAGTGCCATTTTTAACCATATTGCTTTCCTGTTTGGTCAAAATTCATAGATATTCAAAATAATGTGTAAATACTTTAATTTAACAAAATCCATTGCACCATTCATGTTTTATCAAAAGATTTAATATACTTTCTTAAAGCATTGTGCTATAGACTTAAAAGCAAAATACTGCAGATGCTGTAAAAATATATATTTATTTTGATATGATTCTCTTGATGAACAAGGCCACATGGGAAGGGAAATATTTAAATAATATAGACACAGCAAGGAACAACACAATTGTTTCTGCAGGAAAATGCTTGCAAAGACTTCCACACAAACAACCATCACATGACAGAAAAATACTGGAATAAACAACATTTGCTTACATGAGTTATATAAGATAGTGTGGCAAATGTTTTCAGAGCAGATTAACAGAACCATCAGAAATTAATAAATTTTGGAAATAAAAGGAAAAAATAAGTTCGTAGAATGGTGCTGCAATATGTGCATAAAGCAAATTTGGATTTGGATCAAATGCCTGAAGAAGGAAATGAAGTTTAAAATCAAAAGTGAAGAATGAACATTTGATACTGTTGAGCCTATGGGAAAAGAAGTGCACAGAATATCTGTACATCTAAAAGCAAGTTTGTGAATGTTTCTTGGGGGTGGGGGTGGGTGATGGTGGAGGAAGGAGGGGAAACAAGGAAATTGGAAACTTAACTTGGTCTATAGATCACTCCCAGTGCCTAATGCTGAAGGAGTTTATTCTTAACTCTAGCCAAGCATATGCAGGATTCTCACAGAAGATTCTAATTACACTGATTAATTTCCAAACTAATTTGAACTTGATCAGAACACATTTTCATATTACTGCTAGTCAGAAAAAAGTACATAGCCTGGAATTTCTGCTAAGAAGCTTGCTACATGGGCTCACACTCGCCTGTCCACTGAACCTGCTCTTGCCTGGAATAGATCTCTAAGTGCAAGAATGATTTTGAGTTGAGCGGGGGGGCCAAGATAGCTCAGGCCATTCAATCAGCAGTTAAGCAATGCCCTCAGGTTTATTGTCTGTCTTTCTGTGCCTTTCTGACATTCACAAACATTCAAAAATATTAAATAGAACTACTTACTATTAAACATTTTTAAAATAGTTGAAGTAGAGGAAATTTCTAGAAGTTACTTAGTTCCCCATTTAAGTTAATCCAATTAAGTCAAAAATAGTAAATTATATTTTAATTTTTTAATTTTATTTTTTTTAAAATTTTATTTACACTGTGGTAACAGGCCCTTCCGGCCCAACGAGTCCGTGCTGCCCATTTTAAACCCAAATTAACCTACTCGTATGTCTTTGCAATGTGGGAGGAAACCAGAGCACCCAGAGGAAGCCCACACAGACACGGGAGAACGTACAAACTCCTTACAGACAGCGACGGGAATCGAACCCCGATCGCTGGCACTGTAATAGCGTCACGCTAACCGCTACACTACCGTGCCGCCCCTGTGTCCCCACAGCTGTCCATCTCCATTGAAATGAATGAGTTACCTTTGCTTTTGCCAAGTCTAATCTGGTACAGGAGCAGATAGAAAACATGTTGGGAAATCTGTGAAGTTTACTGATCCACCACTAGATTACATGAAAATCCACTAACGGAGTGCAGTCTGGAAATTGCCAGTGATCAACCATTTCAAAGTTCAAGATTTCCAGTTTTGTGATGAAGAGCCCATTTCAAGAACATAAAAATTCATAAGAAATAAAAACAAGAGTAGGTCATGTGGTCCAACATAGCTTGACAAATATGATCATTGGCTTCAACTCCACTTTACTGTCTGCACCTCACAACCTTTGATTTCCCTAAAAGTCTAAAAATCTTTCAATCCTATGCCTTAATAACTCAACCACAGCTCTCTGGGGTAGAGAATTCCATATCTTGGCCCACTGATTCCATACTGGCTCACAGAGCATTCCCATCAGTCCTGTTCCCCCACTTAATTCCCTGCAACCTATTCTCTTTTACATGCCCATCTCCTGCCAACCATGAACACACTAGGGGTAATTTACAGCTGCCACTTACCTACCAGCATGTTTATTGTGGATCTGGGAGGTAACTGTAGGATCCAAAGGAAACCCGGAGAATGTGCAAATTCCATTCAATTCTGTCATGTCTCATTGGGACTTTATATGCATTCCTTCTTCTACATAATTATGGATGTAACTACCAGCAGTACAATTTTGAACTTTCTGTGCTATTTTCACAGATAATTCAAACCTATAATTTTTATTTTTATCAGTTTCTTCTTTTCCTCAAACGGCTGCAATTAACTCTTCTTCTTATTTACCCAACTTGTCTCTATTCCCACTCTCACTTTGTAAGTTCCAAGGTGCCTGATGAGACCATTGTGGAAACTGCAAACTCTTCCATAGTAGAGCAGGAGGTGCCCAACCAGGGTAGGCAAGTGGATAGTTTGGGAAGTGATGTATTCCTTCTATTGCTTATACAGGGCTTCTGTATATTCCCAATGCATAGACTTCAAGGTGCTCCATATCATGCCAAATGCTCTTTCTCCATTTGGAGAGTTCACGGGCCAGATGTTCCCAGCAGTCAGTGAGGATATTGCATTTCTTCAAGGAGATTTTGAGCAGATCCTTGAATCTTTTTCTCTGTCTACCTGGGAATCTCTTCCCTTTATTAACTAGAGAGTTATTATCAGCAGTCTGGTAAGGGTTGGATTGTTGATGAGATAAAATTTTGAGACGATTTTATTTCCTTTGAGTTTTACAACAGTAGATCCTAATCAGAATCAGAATCAGATTTATTATCACTGACCTATATGACATGAAATTTGCTGGTTTGCAGCAGCAGTACAGTGCAAAGACATAAAATTACTATAAATTACAGAATTAAGTAAATAGTGCAAAAAAAACGAATAACGAGGTAGTGTTCATGGATCATCCATTGATGTCCTCGATGATGAGGAAGGTTGTGTCCATGATGGAGCTGGCTGAGTCTACAACCCTCTACAGCCTCTTGCGTTCCTGTGCATTGGAGGCTCCATAACAGGTGGTGATGCAACCAGTCAGAAAACTCTACACCGTACATCTATAGAAATTTGTAAGTGTCTTTGGTGACATACCAAATCTCCTCAAACTCCTAACAAAGTAGAGTCGCTGGTGTGCCTTCTTAATGATTGCATCTAAGTGTTGGGCCCAGGAAAGATCCTCCAAGATATTGATGCCCAGGAAGTTGAAGCTGCTCACCCTTTCCACTGCTGACCCCTCAATGAGGGCTAGTGTGTGTTCTCCCAACTTCCCTTCCTGAAGTCCACAATCAATTCTTTGGTCTTGCTGACGTTGAGTGTGAGGTTGTTGTTGCGACACCATTCAACCAGCCAGTCTATCTCACTCCTGTAACCTCCTCATTGCCATCTGAGACTATACCAACAAAGGCGAATTCATAGATGGCATTTGAGCTATAGTTAGCAACACAGTCATGAGTGTAGAGAGAGTAGAGCAGTGGGCTAAGCATGCATCCTTGAGTGTGCCTGTGTTGATCGTCAGTGAGGAGGAGATGCAATTACCAATCCATGCTAACTGTGCGATAATCCCAATAGAAGCACTAGTACAGTTACCATTAGCTAAAAAAATGCAGCAAATTTACTTCAGGCTTCTCACTTTCCAATGCCACTATCATTTGTTACCAAATAGACATTTAACATTTTCTTAAGAATTTGAGCTATTTTAGGTAGAAATTAGTATTCAATGAATAGCTTGCAGTTTGTTAATTGAAAACCAAAAATATGGAAAACACTCAGCAGGTCAGTCAGCATCTGTAGATAGAAAACAGATTTAATATTTCAGTTCAATTGTCTTTTATCAAAACAGTTTATAAATGTATGCTTCCAAATAAATTGCATAATAATTATCTAACTAAACAGGTCAGGTTTAACTAACCCAAACCCATTTTTAATAGATTTTTAAATAATTCTGAACAAGCATTGAAACACAAAATCTACAATTTCTATGCAAAGACCCAAACGTATCTTGTTCAGCTTCTCTTGAAGAATTTTTTTCCATTTCAATAACTAATGAGTGTCCTAACTTCATCAAACAACCCAAAACACAATAGTGTTCACATAACCTTTGTACCAACATAACTTAGTATTATATTTCTGTTGTCTACATCACTCTAGACATGCTCTGGAATACTCAATAAAAATATTTCTAGCACAAAAATATTTTCAGTTTGATGTAATAAAATCATTTCTAGTATTCAACATCACATCCAGAGGTTTTGCTGCAATTATCCAATACATCTGCCAAGGAAAATGGTCATTGCAGCATGCTCAATAGACATTAAAATATTTAAATTTATTTAAAAATGCTGGTGAGGGGCAAATTAGGATTTCCTAAGGGATATCCTGGTCCTGGTGTTCTGCTGGTGTGAATGTTAGACAAATGAGATTTATTGTGTCAACAGTAACGGTTAGAGAGTAGCATTGAAGGAGCATGTTTCAATTATCTGTTTATCATACTTATTCCTCTATGATTTTTTGTATGTTTCACTGATGTGAAACAATCGTATTAAATGATGAGAAATCCATACACCTAATGAACTGAAATGGGTGACTCTCCCAAAGGAATGATAATTAATGTAAAAACTAAAATTAGGAAGACAACTATGGTTGTCAGTAATTGGCATGTACCTATTTATCTTTGATTGCTATTTTTTAATTTGGCGCAGGAGAGCTCATACACAAGCAGCTGTGAATCAGATTAATATCAGACTGAAGGGCACAAAAATCTGCAGAATTTATTGATTGGCTGATAAAGTGCAGTTTTATAAACCAAATAAAGTTTTAATCCCAGGGAAGATTTTAGCATGCATCTTGCCCAAAGCTTCAGAGTGACACATTTGTTATAATGGTTCTTTTAGCATTGAAGCCCCATTGGAGACTACTCTGGGTGACCCAAACAGAAACAAGCCTCAAAGGGTTCATACTGAAGGATGGTAGGATTTCTGTTCAGGTGCCAGGGGGTATTTAAATTAACCTGACAAATAGGCCCAGTTTTCCTTTTCCTTCCTTTTGCACATGTAAGATCTGGTTCAGATGTTGATCCTAGAGCAATGGTTCATAACACAGAGCAGCTCGATTGTTGAATGGTAGCAGTGTTCTGCCTACTATGAAACAGAATTAGAACATGTAACATCACTGTTTGAACTGAGCCAGAGAGAAATACTAAGCTGGAATTTTCATGAAATGAAAACTTACAGCTGAAAGTATAAAATGGGTTTAAGATAAATAACTGTTCAGACCAAATATCACCCTCTTATTGTGGTAGTCTATAATGAAAGGCTGCTTACTGGTAGCTGGTGAGCTTGTTTGTTCTGTAGCCATTTAACACCACCTACTGGTATTATCAATGGAATGTAATATTCAGTATTTCTTTTTCAAGCTTAGAATATTGATGACAATACCATAATTACAACATAACATAATGCTAAAATTTCAAGAAATGTACAAATCTTATGAATTATGTTCAAAATTTATAGAATTGCCTTGGGGCAATTACAGAAAACATGCTGCATGGTTACAATTGTGAAAAGCACCCTGCATTTGAAGGATTAAAGCATAATTCCCAACAAGGACTCTTCAAAGTATTGGGAAACTAGTGGAAAAACTCATATAAGACCCAATGCCTCTAAATGTCAATCAAACTTGTTTTTTTCTCTCTCTCCAACTTTTAAATCCTCATTCATCATTTTCCAGGTGAGATTATGTGCATGAATAGATGGATTTTCCTTGCTTGCCCAGGAAAAATTGGTTTACATTATGTTACGATGGACAGAAAATGGAAACTCACTCCAGGAATCTTTACAATATTTATTTATAAGCCCATTCATTTTTGAGCTTTGGTCTGTTTCAAATTTATAATACGTATTTTTTATTATTTATTGTGAATGTTTCTACAAAATGAGATGAAAAGGAGGCCAGTGCTAGAAATTAAACATTTCAGGCACCCAGGATCAGCATCAAACAATTCCAGACCAGCTTCAGTGCAGCCAAAAGCAGAATGAAACACCTAGTATCGCATGTTAACCTTACTTCAGTTCAAAGGAAATGTTCTGCTGTGAACCTGCACCCAAATGGAATTGGGAAAACATTACTCAACCTCATTCCATTACTACAAACTGGATAAAACTCCAAATCAGATTTCAAAGATTGAAAAAAATGTTTAATCACTGCAAAATTATCTACTTTTTATATTTCTTTGCTGCACCAAGGATATTTAAAGGTAAAAAGTATAATCAGTTCAAAATGTAGTAATAATTTCACAAACAGGAAGGTTATCTATATTTAAAAAAATTTAAGGAATTTACAGTAAATAATATACTTGGAAATCTAGTATTTGAAATAGTTGTTAAATTTATGTTTTTTTCAGACTTGAATGCTTACAAGAAAGATACATAACTATCAATAAAGGCAGAGCAAATTATTGATGGTAGAATTATTTTGAAAGAAATAAAGAATTGGTGTTCAAGAAGTTAATGTTGTTTCTCATCTATAATCACATGCATCCTTTAATCTGCGAGAGCTTGAAGTAAATGACTTGTTTTAATTTTGCATAATTTAAAGAAAAAATGTTTAAAAAAGATATGATGGGGGCAAGAAAAATCAACTAACTGGAGTAGTGCCTGGAGTATATGGTACATGCTAGAAAACATTTTAAACAAACTGTATTTTGTCTAAAAGGTATTCAAGTTTAAACATTTGTTATGATTCAGCATCACATTTGTTAAGAATTGTGTTCATGTAATGCAGAAGATTATCACAAAGAAATTTAAACCACAACTGTACATTTTAAGTGTGTTAACTGTGTAACCATAAGTTTAACATTATTCTATAGCTTTGGCAACAAGTCCTTAGATATTGGTAATGGATGTTCATTTTGAATTGAATCTTAAATTGCTAACCTGACTTACATTTGTTGTGCAGGAATGCTTAAACTATTGCAGAAACAGAACGTTTTGCTGTGTTATTAGGCTGATATGTGATGCAAGTGATTAAACTCATGAAGTCCAAAATTCACATATTCATCTGCTTAGTCTACTGACTTTTGATTCCAATATTCAATAATGAAAACAATAGAAGTTGATGAAGTGGAGCCAGCATAAATATTACTAAAGAAGCAGGAAGAGCAACCTATTGTACATGTATGAATAAATCACAGCACCCTCTGTAACCAACCGCATCTACACCAGCACACAAGAAGTCCAGAGACTGATACAATGAGGAAAACTTCTTGGCTGTGGAACTGCCCGTGTTCAACCATTCCAAAGAAGTAACTCTTGCATTAAGGTGGACCTATTGCAACTAGAAGATGTATTGAATAACTGATGGCAATGAGAACATAAGAAAAGAAACAGGAACAGCAATGTGCTCCCCCATTCAGTAGGATCATAATTCTTATTTCCAAAGTGGATAATCTCCCATTTTACCACATTATACTCCATCTACCAACTTCTTATCTACTTAATTAACCAATCTATATCCCTTTGCAGTTTCTCTGTGTCCTCATCATAACTTGCTAACCTATCTACCTTTGTATCAGCAAATTTGGTGACAGTACACTTGCACCCTTCATTAATATTGATTGTAAATTGCTGAGGCCCCAGCAGATATCCCTGCGACACCCCACTAGTTAATGATTATCAATCCAAAAATGACTCATTTATCCCAAATCTCTATTTTCTGTTATTTAGCTAATCCTTGATCCAATGCATTCCTAACCTATACAATAAACTCTTCTTTGCCACCTTGTCGAATGACTTCTGAAATCCAAATAGGCTACATCTAATGGTTCACCTGTTTGTTGCAAACTCAAAGAACTCCAGCAAATTAGTCAAATTTGTCAAACATGATTTTTCTTCGTAAAATCATGTTGACTCTGCTTGGTTGCTTTGGGAGATGCTGCTGGAGTAGCCTGGTTGATAATAGGTTAACTGCCCCATCATTTCCACTTCCTGTCTCTCCCATTTCTTGGTTTCCCAGTTACCTGGGGTGGCATCAAATCTGTAAATACCAATGACTCTCAAAGAGCTTAACAACACTCCAGGGTAAAGCAGCCTTCTTGATTGACAACCCATTCCCCATCCTAAACATTAAGCCACTCCACCACTGCAGGAAAGTGACTGCAGTGTGTACCCTTTAGAAAATGTAATGCAGTTACTTGCCCAGGCTACTTTCACAACACTTCCCAAGCCCACAGATTCTATCACCAAGAAGGATAAACTGCAGCAGTGCAGAGGAACACGCCACCTGCAGGTTCCCCCCCAAGCTGCACACCATCCCGACCTGGATATATATCACTTATCCTTCATCATCACTGGGTCTAAATCTGGAACCCTCTATCCAATGGACATCCAATGTATAGATATATTTTGCCAATGTGATTTCTGACTTTAAAGTATTAAAACAATTATAAATTACAAATATTCTTATTCATTAAAAAGGATTATGTATGGATATATTGTACAAAAGCTATATAAAATTACTCTAGACAAAAGAATGAAGTAACTAGGTGAGGATAAAGACAAAGGCAAGATGTTGAGGATTTTTTCCTCTATCTGGAAACCAAGCTTATCTGAAAAATAGCAGCCTTTCAGGAAAAAAAAGTTAGTTCCTGTTAAGAGGAAGTTGCAGTTATCTCCTTCAAATTGAATTTGCTGTTAGGAATTCATCATTGCCACTATTACTATTGATTCCAGAATACAAAGCATAGATGTGAGCTTCTACCATTCACATTAAAGTAACACAGTTTAAATAAGCTGCCTCTTATTATAAAATTATCTAAATAATCATTCAGATATTCAATAATGCACCATATGTTTATGAGTTGAACTTATTGAGTTGAAAATGCATAACGTTGGATAAAAGCAGAATTATGAGCAAGTTTTTACTTTGAAGTCAATTGACTAGGCTGCATCTGGATTACTTTAAATAGCCTGAGCATTCCCGTTCAGAGCTCATCTTTTTCTCCATTTTGATACCTATTTTCTATCTCATCTCATGTTGCAAAACCAAAGGATATTCCAGTGCATTATTCCCCCCTCCTCATTTTACCAGGTTCCATTCTTCATTGGCATTTGTGACATTTTCAAATCAAACAGGTACTTTCTCAGTCTGATAAAGCATACTTTGTGTTTGCTTCATCTTTTTCCATCATATTTCTTTATTTGCATATTATCAATTACAGGAGTTATCTCTGCATGTTTTAATAGAGGTTAAAGGATATTAGTGCCTTAGGCTTACTCCATTGAAGATGCTTTTTTTTATTATAAAACACTAATTGAAACCTGTTGTGGCTATTCTAAACAAAAACTAAGGAAAAGAATGCAAAAGTTTTGGAAATAAATTAAAATTTACTTAGGTTTCTGGTACAATACAGAAATTAAATGTATCTTGAACTTAATTTTTGCTGGCAAAACTTCAAAGTAAATGCAACAGAGCATATCCAATCATACAAAATATCTGCCAACTGGAAATGCCAGGTTAATAAGCCAGAACTCATTGAGCAGCACCGTGCCAAACTCATTGAGCATCTCCTTGCCAAACTGCCAGAAAGTTTGGGATTCTCATGCAAGCACAGAAGTCCTGAAATTGCAAGCCACTCTTTGCTGACTGTTTACCACCTGCTTTCCAATGTTGGACTCCCCATAGAGTGCAGCACTAGATTGCAATCTTGCTGCAATGTCCAGCAATTACTTAGAGAACTGGCCAACTGAACATGCATCAGAATAAGCCTATCACAGAATCAGCGAGTCTATTAATTTCAATGAAGACATACAACTGTGAAGGACAAAGGTATTAGTTAACTTATGTTATAAATTGAGTTTAGTTAAATATTTTAATTGTTGCTAAGTGGTTTTAAATGTTCTTATTAATTTTCAATAATTTATATTTTAATTGTGTAAGTGATTTTTAATAGCTTTTGAACATCCTTGAATGTCATAATGTTCAGGAATAATCATAAGTTTGATAGGTTTGACAGTTAGCTGAGCTCAGGAGCATAACTTCGCTGATTGTAGAAGTTTTTCAGCTGCTTGGGGAGGGCTGGTTCTGCCGCATGTAACAGACCACTTAGGATCAGTGCAGTACTTACCAGTAAGTCAATGCCAGTGAATCTGCAAAAGGTACATATTTATCACATAGGCCAGCAGTGAGAGTGCAATTTGCCTTTGTCTCCAGGATAAGCTTTTCTAAAATAGGCTGTGAAGGAAATAATTGACAATTACTCTACAATAAAGGGAATGTTGCCGAAACTCTTTTCTTAGCATAAGAACAACATGAAGATCTTTAGGAATGATCCCACGCATCCTTGCAACAAATCCCCTATATATTGGCAAGGTAGCTACTTACCCTAAAAGTATTCAGGGAAGAGGAAAATTCTCCAATAAGTTCTTGGAAGGTTGGAGAGTGATGGGGGTGAAAAGCATGATTTACTTTTTATTTCTATAATTTGACCAAGAAGGAAGTAAGTGAAAAATGAAAAAATGAAAACCAGTACAATCTCTCCCAATTTCCGTGGATGGTACTGGTTGTTGAAATCATTATTGTTTTAGAGACCAAAGTCTCCCCCAAGTGGTTCCATCTGCTCATCATCCCTCCCTTATCTGGTTCCACTTACCACCTTCCTTACGTCAGATTCCAGCATCTGCAGCCTCTGGTGTCTCCACATCACTTTCCAGCCTCTGTCTCTACCTCCAACCCACAGTCCCTTCCCCCCACCTGGCTCCATCTGCCCGTCTTTTTCTCCGTCCTTATTTGTCTCTACATATCACCCACCAGCTGTCTCTCCCAACGCCAAACCGCCTCTCCACCTAGTTCCATCGGCCCACCATCCCCCTCTTCACCTGGTTCCACCTCTCGCCTGCCAACCCTGCTTCACCCACCCACCCCCACCTCGTTATACTAACTATCTCCCTCTACACTCTTAGTCCTAATGCAGGGTCTCAACCTGAAATGTCGACCATCCCTCTGCCTCCACAGATACTGCTGGGCTCACTGAGTTCCTCCAGCAGTTTTTTTTTTGCTCCAGATTAGAGCATCTGCAGACTTTTGTATCTCTGTTTTCGGAATTACTGGACATCCAATCCATTATCCACAATGAAATAAAGCCAATAACATGCATAAATAATATACTTGACAGTTAAACATCATTTGGTGGACTCCTAGCTGTCACAGTGGCCTGACTTGTGCTAATTGAAAGCCAACGATTCAGAAAAGAACTGCCTTCTGCCAGCCATTCACATCTCAGTATGTTTCAGCTTCTGAATGTGCATGAGGAGTCCAACACATGCTGAAGGTTAGATACTGGTGCAATTGACTGTCTGCTTCACTGTGACTTCACCATTGAGCCCAACCCTTGGCTTTACACTGGGGTGGAGTGAGGGAGAGGGTGTCTTATGTAGGAACGTCAACCACATTCATTTGATAGGACCACCTGTCCTCTGTAAAAAGGTAGCAACAGGTAAATGCTTTAATTACTTTTTTATTTATTTTAATGCATTTAATTATTTATTAGTATTTTGTTGGAAGCATGGGCAGCGAGTCGGTACTGGACCAGATCTAGGATGATTCAACCCAGTAGGTGTCAACACCTCATGACAAACCAGCTTCTTTTCAGAACAATAAAATGGATCATTAGCAGGAAAATTGTTCATTTGCAGTATAACAAAACATTAATTATGTAGTTAGAGAGGCAAAAAGTGAACTATGGGGAACATTACAACTGAAAAGATTGCTTCAAACTTCTTGAATAAATAAAACTGAACACCCAACAGATGCTGATTATCACAAGCATCATAAAATGCAGCCACAATTAGCTGAGTGGAATATAAATGCTCCTGATAAAAGTCTCCCCAACTTCAGATGAAAAATCAATCCTTTTAAGCATTTAAGAAACCACAATGAAAATATTTTGTAGAATAAAATATATATTTAAATATGGAATATTTTTAATTTCATAATTATTGTTTCTAAATGTAGTTGTCACAGTATATGCTGGGTTTTGTGGTTCCAGTGGAGTAACCAAAATCTAAACTGATATGCCCTTGTTATATTTTTTATGTGATTTATAATCCTTTGGTCTTTTTCTATCTACTTTTACGAGGGATGGATTATTATAGATTACCGTGCTTCACAAAGTTCTTCCAAAGCAACATGGAAAACAATAGTTCCCTTGATGCATCCCTTCATTTGCTCATACAAATAGAATATATTTAAGACTCAGTTAGGATCACAGAAAGCCACTTCTACTTCCAAGTTATTTTTCTTGAGAAGTTGTGTCACTATTATGGGATTATGCAGGTTGCATTAAAATATAACTTCATAATCTAAGTGAAGAAGAAAAATGACAACTGAAAACATCATAAAATTATATGAGTAATTTCGTTGGCCAGCCTTATAATACTTGCTGTTGTGTTATTGATAGCTTTGAAATTAAGTTTGGAGGCCTGACTGCTTTGTTTTCTGCTGATTACTTATCCCTCTGTATTTTTACTGCATAATTTATTAACAGTTGTTTTAGTATTCGATCGGCCACAGATTAATGGCTTTTTTTGGCCTATAAAGGTGAAGTAGTTTTGATAGGATATATACTAGATGAAAACTGTTACTGCTTAAATTGAATAAATTTCATATTTTACTCCACATGAATTAATGGACCTGAGTGATAAACAAATACAGGTGGTGAAGGTTGCAGTCTCTACAGTAGTTTGGGAGTGAATTGTCTTTCACAGGTAATATGGCATCCTGACTAGATGTCATGTGACTCATACAAGGGTAGGATGCATAAATATTGTAGAGTAATTAAGAAATATGCTGCATCTAGTACAGCTAGTAAGAGAATGTACAAAAAGCATTATTGCAATTTCTTATAGAATAACTAAATTCTATACAATATAGTGAGAACAAGTTGACAAATACTGAAACTATTATTTTAAATGCACTGATGCTGTCACTAAATGGCACACACACACTGTTGTGAGTCCTATATTTGATTTTTGTATGGAATTTACCAATACTGCCTTATTGCTAATTAGTTTAATAGGTAGCCTGAGGACAGATCAATCCAAACAGAATGAATAGAGGCATTTTTTTTTGCTCTGCTCAGTAAACAGTAGCTCTTTAAAATCTATTTTGTTGCTAAAGATTTTCTCCCATTCTTTGGATTTATGCAGTCTATAGAAACATGGGTCTCCTTGATAACAGTTCAATGTACCTTGACATTCTAATAGAATGCCAACCAAATGAACACAACTGAGCTACCCAGTGAAGCATGAATCATTAGGTAAGCAAGATAATCTGAAAGAATCAACCATTATCAGGAGCACATCTGTGTATGCTATACCCTGACAAATTTCAAGTCTCCAAAGATTCCCTCCCATCCAGGTGGGTAAAGCAGAGAATGTCACTTCTTCACATTTATTTCCACAGAGTAAGATGCTGACTTTGCAGCCACTCAGTCAGTTTATGAATATGACCCTCAAAGGGGAGAAGCAGTATCTGAGCTGTAGAACTATGTTATCACCATTATTAGGAAGCTTAAACAGTAGCTGGGAAGAGAAGACACCGGTGGAATTACAGGCTGATTGTGATTGATGTGTTCCTATTAGCTTCTCAGTGTTATCTCTCTGGATGGAAAGAACAGCCAGTGGCTTGTAACACAACAGATTACCCGAGTTTTCAGCCCTAGATGGATGTTTAAATAAAATATAGACCCTTATCGAGATGCTCATTTTCTTGGTGCAGTGCTCAGACTATTTCATGTCAAGTGCAATTTGCTATGGCTCTCCACTCAATAAACATGTCTTATCATTAATAATTTTTCAAGAGGAGGAATTCACTGAAGTTTATCTGATAACCTGAGATACAGTCCAGAATCCCAGGCTCAGTGTTTTATATTTTTGCCCATGTTGCCAAAAATGATTGATTGCGCCTAGTGGGTTGGATGTCCAGTATTTCCCAACAAATGACTTTGGCCTCTAAAAGCAGACCTTGGCCAGATAGAAATCAATATTTCACCATTAAAATCTATCAAAGAAGAGTTAAGGCACCAGCTGTCCCTGCTGCCTTTCCTTGGAGTGCGAACATTAAATCCGACACTTGTAGTACATGAGTAATCAATATATAGTGGTTTACAGATCATTTGTGGTCACCATTTAGCTGTGATGGATGTCTGGAATAGTTGTGATTCATTTTGTCATGCCATTAAACAAGATTCTGTCTAGTTCTTTCCTGATTTCATTTAGCAGAACATTTCTTCACAGTTCATATGAAAGAAGCGATTTTACAAACCCTGTCCTATTCCAATAAGTCACTTACAGAGATTTTGTGTCCTACAGACTGTGAAAATTCTGTAAAGACAGGACAAACATGCTTCTGTAACTACTCACTGCATGACATATGCAGACAGTGTGAAGAAGTTTATGTAAATCTGTTTTCCTTTTTATATACAAACATTATGTTTAACCCTTTTTATTGCTGGATATGTGTTAAATTTGCTGCTTATCACTGTGTACCAGTGTCTTGCTCCCAAATTAAGAGCTGCACAGCTGTATTCATGCAAATTATTTTTATTAAAACACACACTGCAGTTAAGCCATAAAATTAATAAAAAGACAATGTTTAGCTTCCTGGTTTGGTGCGATATAATGGAAATAGGCAGAATGCTAACAAACAGCAGCATTGTCTCCCCTTGCACACATTAGAACAAGCATGTTTTGTGGAATCTGCTCTGTATTAATCATTTTGTCACGTCTTCAAAACGGCCATAATTGTTTATTATGTCCTTTTTTCCCAAGAGAACCAAGTTAATTCCACATTAGGGATGAAGGTCTTTTCTCATTGAAGGTTGTTAAGGATTCTAAGTGAAATGTGTTTCATCATTTTCCATCCCATTCCCATTGGGAACTTATTCACAGCATAAAACCACCCACAAATTAGCAGAGACAGTAAATGCAAAAAAAGAAAAAAATGCCAAGGCAGTAAAAGCACTCTTCAAAAGTAAGGTCTGCATTATATTGTCAAACTAATGCAGAGAAAGCCCAAAACTGCAACTGGATTTTCCTGAAACCTGACTTAGGAATGTCTGCTATCACTGCCAGATAGAAATAAAATCAAAAATAGTTCCATTCTCCAGCACTCTCATCCCTCATCTTAATGAGCACAATAAATCTCTAACCCACCGAAGAATCTTTCTCAACAGATTTCTGGTATTTCCCCAGATGTGCATTTCTAACCTTCTCAAGGCTTTTATTCTCAGATTGCATAGCTGACATGACCACAAAAAAAGTCCCTATATTTTTTTCTCTCTCTGAAAGTCATTTTGTTGAAAACTGTCCATTTCAGTTTGCAACAATTAATTTACAACAAAGAGAATAATAGTCTTTCCAGGAGTAGCAGTACATATTTCCTTCATTAAAGTGCAGTTTACATGTTTCCAATACAGCTAAGTGTACTGAAACTACAGAACGATCAACCTTAGCTTTCTGAATACAATAGAAACTGCTAATCCAGAAGACATAATTTACCAATCTAAAGTGAACTAACATCTAATGATATCCACGCTGTTTCCTTTGAGGACCAATGTCAGCTCACTAACCAGTAAAATAAAAAGTATTGTATCCAACAGCATGAGAGGTTTTTGATGTCTGTCAGAGAAATATAGGCATAAGTTTGTTGAAGGTTTTAACAGATGTGTAGTCTTGTAATTTACTGCCTCCTAGTATCAGCTCAATTATAGTACCTTCCTATCACATTATTCCATGGGAGGATTGGTATTGATATGTTAGTTATAGCTCTCCCTAGTACTTGATTAGAGCCTGCCGACTCAAGACAGCAACTGGAATGTCAATACTGGGCCACAGCAGAAGGCTTCAACTGGCAAATTAACTGGAATATTATTCATAAATTCAGAAACAACTCAAGTTTCCCACGTGAAGTAAAAACCCCCAATAGTGTTATAATCTTCTAAAACACATTCAGTAAATAGGGTCACCACAGGGTCACCAATCATTTCATTCTTTCTGCATTTTATAAGAATGTTGTTACTGAATCATTTTAAACAAAAGCATTGAAAAATACTAATCAACATTTTTGGGGAGTGTAATTTTGTTGTATTTTGACTTTATAAATTGCCGTTCATATTCCCAAAAAACTGGGGATCATTTCAGGGTGATTAGCTGCTAGATATTCAAATTAAGTCTTTGAATGTTATCCACAAATTCCTATATTTTTAATAGTAGTTTTCTTTTTAAATAAATGAATTAATACTTAATAGTGTTAAAACTATATACAAGCAGTGGAAAACTCTCTATGTTTGAAATCACTTTGCAAAGCCATTGTTTTAGGTCAACTAAAGGAATCTGCAAGTAGGTCATAGTAAAAAGCTGTTTTAATGTGATAAAAATTGCAACAGGATCACAAGAAAACATAGTTTTATGATGGGCAATGCCTGATAATCTACAAACCCTATACTTTTTAATGGTGTGGGTTTAAATTGTTTGCAAACAAAGCTATTTGCCATCAACATTGTTGACAATTTCTGGCATAGATTATTCATAAACTATTATTTCAAATTAATTACAATGCCATTTGCAAAAACCAAAACTTATGTTTGATCTCAAGTTGTCACCTAAGGAGAGAAAAACAGAAAAAGTTTATGTTATGACATGCATGAATTTAGAGCTGCAGCTACAAAATAAAAAATTAAAACCAAGATCAATTTATCCTAATCAGAATGTACTAGACTAATAAGCATAATTTTATCAAGAAGTAACAGCCATTTATAATTTTAAGTGCATGAAATTAAATTTGATTGTCAACAAAGGAAATGTATCAGTTAGTCTAAACACCAGTAAACCATGTTTCATTATTGAGCTCCATTGCTGAAAAATAGACCCAGGAATGCTAATAGCAATTGCTAATTTGTGATTTTTTTTCTGCAGTGATTCAGAAATAGAATACCAAATTTAATACATAAATAACTGCCCTACTACTTGTAATCCAGAATAGACTTCAGCTGAACTTGAAATCCTATTTATTAAAACACTCGATAGGGGGAATATGATAAATGGTACAATGATGAATGAACAGTTTAATTCCAACAAATATTAATGCGCATGAATCAACATCTGGATGTATGTTTTATTGTGGTAGTCTTTTCTCCCCCTCCCCCACTTCATGCCTCCACTGACAACATATCTATTGAAATACGCTGCTTCAGAAAATTTGATAGGGACAAAGGAATGTTGGGCCAGGTTTTGCAGCCATAAGGAATCTAAGGGTGTTTGCCATTAGTTAGACTTGACCTTGCATCCTTCAGCTCAAACTATCTTTGTCGACGAAATTGCTGAAAATCCAAACTCATAATAGCGCAGCAAAAGGAAACTGGACACTGAGGGTCTAAGTAAACAGCCAATAGGACATCTCCTCGACTAATCAGGTTTAAGGATTGTAAAATATACAGGGAAGAGCAGAGGAGGGTGAATTTGAGTGCAGTGTCAAATCAGGTACAGGAGGAGAAGGAAAAAGATTGTCTTAAGTTAGAAACAAAACAGAAAACTAAGAAATCATTTTAAAATGTAAAAATTGAAGTTTTAAAATCTCTCAAAAGAATTCACTATCTGAAGGAATAAACTGTGCTTTTAATGGGCCGAGGTGCCGAAGAAATTGCTTGGCAATAATTAACATACTTTGTATTTAACTACATCTCAAAGTATGGAATGAATCCAAAATTGGGATAGAAATGGTAAAAGAAATAAATAGGAAAATAAATGAACAGCTAACATAAATGAGAACACAAACTCTTCCTATTAAAATAGAAGTAATAAAAATAAGGCAAAGCTGTGCTCAGTGAAGGACCTAAAAAGTTCTAATTGTAGAGGTGTAGATGTGGTTGGAATACTGAATAAATATTTAGCATCTGTCTTCACTAGAGAAGGGTTTGTTTTGTTATACAGGAAAAGAGTATACAAACAAGGAAGTTGCACTTATCTTTACAAAATATTAGTTAGGTCTCAGTTACGATTTTACTTAATTTTGTTTCATTGTTAAACACATGAAAGAGTATCAGTAGGGGCTATTGTATTCACCTCCATACATCCGTTTCACTGAATTTCATGGATTTGAATACAAACAACAGCGACTACTCGTAAACCCATCTCATGCTAGTGAGCAGAGATGCAACAGAGGAGCTCAGTGGAGATTTGATAGAAGTATTCAAAATCATAAACAGTGTTAATAGGGTAAATGAAGAGGAGCTGTTTCCAGTGGCAGAAGGGTCAGTAATCAGAGGACACAGATTTAAGAACACCAGCAAAAGAATAAGAAAACATGTTTTTCAGCAACAAGTTGTTGTGATATGGAATATGCTGTCTGAAGGAATGATGGGTACAGATTCCATAGTAATATTCAAAATAGAGTTGGATACTTTACAGACAATATTTATGATGACATGGAAAAGAGTAGGGTGGGAGACTAATTGGACAGTTCTACATAAGAGCCCACACAGCCACGATGCATCTGTATTGTATCATTTCATCATTATATGACTTGCAGCTGAACTGAAACTACACTGTGATTTATGTATAAGTTAACAAATCCTCATGAACAAGTAAGTAGCGGAATTTGGCCTCACCTTTGCAGGAATATCTATTGACTAATTTGTCAGTAACTTCACTGTAACCAGAATCTCTAAGACTACAACTGACTCCCTAAGTCTTGAAAAAAAATATTTTGAAGACAACCAAAAGTTACTATCAGACCTATTGAATTAGAATCTGATCACTTAATGAATATGATAGTGTATTGTAATAATAAATTTTGTTATAGGGATACACATGAAAATGTCTAATGTTCTAAAAATAAAGATATTGCCACTGAGCAGGAAAGTGGAGTATAACTAGTGATGCTACTTAAATAAACACTAAAGTGTCAGCTTACTGAATAATATAATCTAGGTAATAGCATCTTAGATAGTAAAGGGCAAAGATTGCTACTCCACTGTTTGAGAGAAAAATGGGAAAATCAGATAAGGTGAAGCCCATGCCCCTAATGAAGGCCATCTTATTTTCTGTCCATTTAAATCAATGGACAAAAAACTGAATGGGCTTTCTTATAGGCAAGTATTCCTCCCTGCTTGATTTCCCTGTTTTTGCTGTACCCAGTCAATTCTATAGACCAGCACAAGAGTTGGAAAATCTGTCCCTTTTACGTCTATTAGCGCTCACAGCTCTCATGACCACATGTGAAGCATTGTGCCCCGTTGTATTCACAGAACTAAAGAGACAGACAGTCTAATAGAATGAAAGAAGAATAAAGCTGGGTCTAGGTCTTAGTCATTGAGCTATGAAGAGATGCTCACACAAACAAAGAAACTAAGGATGAACTTGACCATGACGTTTTAAAATCACGAGGAGAATCAGTAGGGTGAATGTACGTATATGGTGGAGAGGCAGGGGGCATGATAATAAGATAAAGCTCCGGAAATTAAACAATCTAAGGAGCAACTTCACAGTTGGTTATGGTTGAATGGAATGGACTTCATCTCTCACAGTGAATACTGCCTCAGTTCAAGCGTACAAAGGAAAACAAAAAAAAAGTCCTCATTTACATGAAGCAAGCAAATACTGGATTGGCGCCACACAAGGAGGGTGATGAAACTGACCGATACTAAAAATCAAAGTAAGATAAATTAGTTGAGATAAATTTTCTTCATTGTTTCTGGTTTATTGTGCACATTTGCAGCCAAAAATACTGTTTGGTAAATGCTTTAAATCATTTCCCTACCGTGCAGGTTCAATACTGCATTTTCTTTTATACTACACATATTTGGGTGGAATTTTTCAAAGCACCATTGGAAAAGCTATTAAGCTCTAACCAGGAATCATTAAAAATGTTGTTCTTGACTAAGTCTTTCAGGTGCTTTTTATAGAATTTACTTTTAGTATCAAAACTAGAAAAAATTGGAAGAATGATTGGAGCCCCAATACCCCAGACAAATTGGGGAAAATCATTTCTGATTGAAACATTGTTAAACTCTAGGAAATAGGCAAGGGACTAAAAATGCCAAAGTTAAGATAATTACCAACTGCAATTATTTATGTAGCTCATGGGGCCCACATTTATGTGTATCAGTGGCAGTTCCAAAGGTTCTGCAAATATATACTTCACCACTGCTTTAAATCTGTAGTCAACTGAGTCACAACTCATTGAACTTGTCTACTTCTGTTATCAATTAAGTATTCCTTCTAATTGTATTTTATGTACTGAAAATATAGACTGCTTGGGAGTCTATTGTTGGATGTCTGAGATTTGCAAGCCATTATTTATCATGCACTGTGCTTTGGCAAGAAGACTGTAAGAATAATAGATTGGGAAGATGTGATTGATGTGATTTAATACAACCATTGCAATTATTGTTTGAGAAAAGAGCATAAGCTAGAGATTCCTAGACTGTGGTGCACATATTCCTGGTTACACAAGTCATCTCTTGGGAGGATATATGGAAAGGAGAGTGCAGTGGCAGATTTAATTTTCATTATAGTGTACAGCAGCAAATATTTACCAGTAGGTGTTATATCTGGGAGGAGGTGCACAATATGTTTGGGAACATAAGGCCTAAATTATTTTATTCCATGACAAACTGGTTTATTATTTAAAAGAAAATATAAATGTATCAGTAGGTTTTATGAAGTAATTATAATTTTAAAAAACATTTAGACTGACTGTTCTGTTAAATTAATATTTAAACTTGAATATTTGCAAATGTACTAATAAACCCACCAAATTTTGAGGGGAATATCAAAACAGAACAGCAGCCAAAAAGAAATGAGCAATTCTTAAACTTTATATTCCCTCTCACCTTGACAGAAAATGACCTCATAACAATGTAGTGAAAGGTGCATAAAGAACAGAAAAAAATTGAGGTAGGATTGAAAAAGTGGGAAATAATCTATTTTTAATCAAATCCTCAGCCCATGTAGATGAGCCTTAATTATAAATTACAGTCATTCATCTATTAATTTGATGACGTTTAACACAAACAATAACTGTGTTTTGTTTACCAACACGACAAAGCTGCATGTGCTGCTATTTGTGAATGATGAATTACAATTTTCCCAGACGTGTTTTTATATTGCTGTTGCCATTATTCATTATATTTTCCAGAGAAAGAAGAGCTACTTCACGAATTTTGTAATTGTTGTGATTAAATGCACATCCTGTAAGATTACATCTAGAACAAGAAATAGACACTTCATGACCTGAAAGAGGTCAAGATCTTACAATTAAATAAGTAGCCTTAATAGCATGTGTAAAAGCAATATCAAAGCAGAATAATGCTGGTACTACCTAACATGTCATAAACATTCATTATCCTGTCTCATTGTCCTCCCCAAGAACAGAGTGCTAAACCCAGTACCATTACTAATAAAAATGGACCATGCCCTATTGCTGACTGATGGGATCCATTATTACAAGTTGATGGGTGCTGTCTTTTATTGGCTTCATAGTAAGACTGGAAAAAATTAAATTTTCTGTGTTCATAAGACTCATTAGTCTGTAAAAAGCTTACATCATCCTCAATTATTACAATTTAGAAGTCAGTGGCAATGATCCCTCAGGGTCAAGGATGATCTCTTCCAAAGAATTTTTATGGGTTCTTCTGTAACTGAGGAACCTGATCCTAGTGCCACAGACACAGCAGAAAATGATGCTGTTAGAAGGCAGGGTTAGGCTACAAAGGTAATGAGACAGTCTTATGTCTGCCTTTCTTTTCTGGCATGTACCTGTAATCAAGGTGAGATGAGATGATTATCCTGAAAGATGATTGCTTCTCTTCTAACAGATTTTCACTAGGTAGCCTTCTTTTGGGCTACTGCCACCCAGTGTGTGAAGATGATGCGACATCTCCTCATGTTTGTCTAGAGGATCTGTTTAAATGGACTTCTATTATCCTCTTGATTTCTCCTTTGACAATTTGGCAATACAGCAATTGTTTTGACGGGTGTGAAATTAGCAAACACACATAGTGTTTGATCCACCTCAATTAATGCTGGATAATCTGTGCCTCAATGCTGAATATGTTGGCTTCCATGAGGATGCTTATGTTAGTGTGGCAATTGTCCCAGTTTACAGAGAGAGTAAAGGTGAATCCACTGCCACTGAAAGGGATCAACCTTTACTAGTGTAGAGGTCTATTTTAATATTGCTAAACCAAATGTTACTTCTACTTTGTACTGGTATTGGTATTGGTTTATTATTGTCACTTGTACCGAGGTACAGTGAAAAACTTCTCTTGCATATCGATCATACAGGTCAATTCATTACACAGTGCAGTTACATTGAGTTGGTACAGAGTTCATTGAGCTAGTACAGGTAAAAACAATAACAGTACAGAGTAAAGTATCACAGCTACAGAGGAAGTGCAGTGCAGGTATGCAATAAGGTGCAAGGTCACAACAAAGGAGATTGTGAGTTCAAGATTCCATCTCATCGTATAAGGGAATCGTTCAATAGTCTTATCACAGTGGGATAGAAGCTGTTCTTGAGCCTGGTGGTACGTGCCCTCCAGCTCCTCTATCTTCTGCCTGATGTGAGATGGGAGAAGAGAGAATGACCCGGGTGGGTGGGGTCTTTGATTATGCTGGCTACTTCACTAAGGCAGCAAGAGGCAAAGACAGAGTCCATGGAGGGGAGGCTGGTTTCCGTGACAACTGGGCTGTGTCCACAACTCTTTGCAGTTTCTTGCAGTCCCGGGCAGAGCAGTTGCCATACCAAGCCGTGATGCATCCAGATAGGATGCTTTCTCTGGTGCATCAATAAAAGTTGGTGAGTGTCAAAGGGGACATGGACATACTTTAAAACAAACTAACAAGTACCAAAAAAATTTAAGGAAGAGAAAACATAGCAAACTGTCTATAATTACATCAACAAAGAACCATTTGAGAACCACCTCTTCAGGATGAGTAAATTGGTCCATATTTTGCTGAAATAATAACAGCAAGACTATCAACATTGCCTAAATTACATGATAGATCCAACAGCAATTTCTACTGCATTTGGTGCTCCAAGTGTGGCCTCCTCTACATTGGTAAGACCAAACGTAGACTAGGTGACCATTTTGCAGAAACCTGAACTCTGTCCGTAATCGTGACATCTTCCCGTTGTCAGCCACTTCAACTCCCCCTCCCACACTATCACAGATATGATAATCCTTGGCCTCCTCCACTGCCAGGAGAATTCCAAGTGCAAATTGAAGGAACAGCACCTCATTTTCCATCTTGGAACCTTGCAGCCTAACGGCATGAATATTAAATTCTCCCACTTCAGGTAATTCCCCCCCCCCCCCCCACCATGCTTCTTCTCTTCTTCCCTTTCCTAGCTTCTTTTTTTTCTCTCTTTTTACCTCTGACCCATCCCCTGGTGGATCTGCTCTCCCCTCCCCCCCCCACCTGCCTATCACTATCTCTTACCTGCACCTACCTATCACCACTCTGTTCTCACCCTGCCTCCTCTCTTTTGTCCACCTATCACTGCTCTGCTTTTCCCTCCTATATATTGGGCTTCCCCTTTTCCTATCTTCAGTCCTGAAGAAGGGTCCTGACCCGAAAAGATGACCGTCTGCTTTTCTCCACAGATGCTGCCTGGCCTGCTGTGTTCCTCCAGCATCATCGTGTTTTTCATCTAGATTCCAGCATCTGCAGTCCTTTGTTTCTCTGTTTTTCTAACAGCAATTTATGGTGTCCACACATGCAGGTGAAATGCAGAGATCTGGACAGTCAATGATCCCCTTCCACAGTTTTCACTGTTGTAGTTTCACTAATTGATTTAGTAGAGAAGTCAGGGTAATGGTGTGAACATAAGATTCATGTTCATTAAAAGATCTGAAAATATTATGGTAGGTACCTTTGTAGCATGGAATAATAAGTGATCATTACAGCAGGGAAACCTACTTGGTCCTAATAAAAATGCCCAGCCCCTTAGAAAATTAGAGTTGGATATTAAAAAAAATAAGTTTTACTGTAAATAGGATTTTGCTTCCTGTACACAATTTAAATGTAATTTAGAGTCATAGATTCATACGGCATGGAAACAGGCCCTTCAGCCCAACCGGTCCATGCCAACCAAGATACCCCATCCAAGCTCGTCCCCATTTGCCAAGATTTGGCCCATAACCTTCTAAATCTTTCCAATCCATGTACCAGTCCAACTGTCTTTAAAAGTTGTTATTGTACCTGCCTCAACCACTTCCTCTGGCAGCTGATTCCATATGGATACCAACCTTTATGTAGAAAAGTTGTCCCTCAAGTTCCTCTTAAATCATTCCCCTCTCACCTTAAACCTATCCTCTCTAGTTCTTGATTCCCCAACTCTGGGAAAAAGATTAAGTGCATTCATCCTATCTATGCCCCTCATTATTTTGTACACCTCTATAAGATCACCTCTCAGTTTCCTACATTCTAAAGAATAAAGTCCTAGCCTGTCCAACCTCTCCCTATAACTCAGTCCCTCAAGTCCTGGCAGCATTCTTGTAAATCTTTTCTGTACTCTTTCCAGTTTAATAATGTCTTTCCTATAGCAGAGCAACCAAAACTGAACACAATACTCCAAGTGCGGCCTCACCAGCGTCCTGTACGACTGCACCATGACCTCGCAACTTTTAGAAACATAGAAACATAGAAAACCTACAGCACAATTCAGGCCTTTCGGCTCACAAAGCTGTGCCGAACATGTCCCTATCTTAGAAATTACTAGGCTTACCCATAGCCCTAGTACCTATCAGCTCCATGTACCTATCCAAAAATCTCTTAAAAGATCTTATCGTATCTACTTCCACCACCGTTGCCGGCAGCCCATTCCACGCACTCACCACTCTCTGAGTAAAAAACTTACCCCTGACATCTCCTCTATATCTACTCCGCAGCACCTTAAACCTATGTCCTCTTGTGGCCACCATTTCAGCCCTGGGGAAAAGCCTATGACTACCTACCCAATCAATGCCTCTCATCATCTTATATACCTCTATCAGGTCCCCCCTCATCCTCCGTCACTCCAAGGAGAAAAGGCCGAGTTCCCTCAACCTGCTTTCATAAGGCATGCTCCGCAATCCGGGCAGCATCCTTGAAATCTCCTCTGCACCCTTTCTATGGCTTCCACATCCTTCCTGTAGTGAGGTGACCAGAACTGAGCACAGTACTCCAAGTGGGTCTGACCAGGGTCCTATATAGCTGCAACAATACTTCTCAGCTCCGAAATTCAATTCCCCAATTGATGAAGGACAATACACCATATGCCTTCTTAACCACAGAGTCAACCTGTGCAGCTGCTTTGAGCGTCCTATGGACTCGGACCCCAAGATCCCTCTGATCCTCCACACTGCCAAGAGTCCTACCATTAATACTATATTCTGCCATCATATTTGAGCTACCAAAATGAACTACTTCACACTTATCTGGGTTGAACTGCATCTGCCACTTCTCAGCCCAACTTTGCATCCTAGCTATGTCCCACTGTAACCTCTGACAGCCCTCCATACTATCCACAACACCTCCAACCTTTGTGTCATCCGCAAACTTACTAACCCATCCCTCCACTTCCTCATCCAGGTCGTTTATAAAAATCATAAAGAGTAAGGATCCCAGAACAGATCCCTAAGGTATACCACTGGTCACCGACCTCCATGCAGAATATGACCCTTCAACAACTACTCTTTGCCTTCTGTGGGCCAGCCAGTACTGGATCCAGATTGCAATGTCCCCTTGGATCCCATGCCTCCTTACTTTCTCAATAAGCCTTGCATGGGGTACCTTATCAAATGCCTTGCTGAAATCCATATACCCTACATCTACTGCTTTCCCTTCATTGATGTGTTTAGTCACATCCTCAAAAAATTCAATCAGGTTCATAAGGCAGGACCTGCCCTTGACAAAGCCATGCTAACTATTCCTAATCATATTATATCTCTGCAAATGTTCATAAATCCTGCCTCTCAAGATCTTCTCCATCAGCTTACCAACCACTGAGGTAAGACTCATTGGTCTATAATTTCCTGGGCTATCTCTAATCCCTTTCTTGAATAAGGGAACAACATCCACAACCCTCCAATCTTCTGGAACCTCTCCAGTCTCCATTGATGATGCAAAGATCATCGTCAGAGTCTCCGTAATCTCCTCCCTTGCATCCCACAGCAGCCTGGGGTACATCTCACCCGGTCCCGGCAAATTATCCAACTTGATGCTCTACAAAAGTTTCAGCACCTCCTCTTTCCTAATATCTACGTGCTCAAGCTTTTCAGCCTGCTGCAAGTCCTTGCTACAATCACCCAGATCTTTTTCCGTAGTGAATACTGATGTAAAGTATTCATTAAGTACTTCCGCTATTTCTTCCGGATCCATACACACCTTCCCACTGCTGCACTTGATAGACCTTATTCTTTTGCATCTTATCCTCTTGGTCTTCACATACTTGTAGAATGCCTTGGGGTTTTCCTTAATCCTGCCTGCCAAGGCCTTCTCATGTCCCCTTCTGGCTCTCCTAATTTCCTTCTTAAGCTCCTTCCCGTTAGCCTTCTACTCTTCCAGATCTCTAACATTACCTAGCTCTCTGTACCTTTTGTAAGCTTTTCTTTACTTTTATACTCAATGCCCTGACTTATGAAGGCCAGTATGCCAAAAGCCTTCTTCATCGCCCTGTCTAATTGTGACTTCTCTTTAAGGGAAGCACGTACTTGTACTCCAAAGTCCCTCTGTTCTACTACGTCCTCCAGGGCCATGCTGTTTACTGTGAAAGTCCTCCCCAGATTTGACTTTCCAAAATGCAACAGCTTGCACTTATCCAAATTAACCTCCATTTGCCATTCCTCAGCCCACTTACTCAGCTGATCAAGATCCCCCGTCATTCTTGATAACCTTCTTCATTGCCCACTATACCACCTATCTTGGTGTCATCTGCAAACTCATTAACCATGGGAATTTATAATTCCCATTTTTATCTATCTGCATGGTTCATGAACCCTGGCATGGACTGAATTTTCCTGTTTATCTTTCAGCAGTCCAGTCATATTCAGAGATTTACCTAGTAGTTTCTCTTCTCTCCCAGCTCAACACCATTAGCTCTGGTGTGCCCAACAAATATATCCCTGGCCTCCTTTTTCATAGCTACATTCTATCTTTATGCAACATCATCTGAAAATTTCCACCCACACACCCAGCTCTTTCTCCCCACCGTCCCTCTAAACCCCTCTACTGTTCCTAAATTATCAGACAACCTGACAAACTACCAATGATTGTGTTATTTCACTTTTTTTTTCCTGGTCAGCCTACTAAAACTCAGTTCTCTTTGCCACAGCTTTCACCAACATTTTCACTCGTTGCCCCCATGCTTGATGAACTACATCTGCACCCTGCTGAGCAATGCCTCATGTTCTCATCTGTTATTAACACCCTTTCTATCTCTGTTTCTTTCTAGTCCAGCCCTAAAACTCTACATAAGATATCTTTATTAGTCACATGTACATCAAAACACACAGTGAAATGCATCTTTTTTTGCGTAGAGTATTCTGGGGGCAGCCCACAAGTGTCGCCATGCTTCCGGCGCCAACATAGCATGCCCACAACTTCCTAACCGTACGACTTTGGAATGTGGGAGGAAACCAGAGCACCCGGACGAAACAGACACAGACACGGGGAGAACGTTATAGACAGCAGTGGGAATTGAACACGGGTCGCTGGCGCTGTAATAGCGTTATGCTAACCGCTACACTACTGTGCCCGTGTTCCCGCATTCCTGACTTTACGGTATTCACTTCACCATTGACAACTGAGCTTTCAATTATCAATGCTCTAATCATAGGAATTATTTCCCAAAACTGCTGCCTCTCCACCTCTTTCCTACACTAAGATGTTCCCAAAAAAAACTTCTTTTGACCAAAAGCATTTGGTAATCCACTTTAGTATATTGTTATATGAGCTGCTGTCAAATTTTGTTTGGTAACATTCAAGTGAACCCAATGGGAAGTTTTGCTACAGTAGTTTGGCAAAAATAAATTTAAGTTGTTACTATTGTTGTGCAACTTCACTGTTACCATGTTGGCAGACATCTCGGAAACCCTATATATGGCACTAGATTGAAACTATGACACAGCTGTTAGCGCTGCTGCCTCACAGCTCCCAGGACCTGAAGCAATTCTGACTTTGAGTGCTATCAGCATTGAGTTTGCACATCCTCTCTGTGAGTACATGGGTTGTCTCTGGGTGTCGTTTTTTCCCCCACATCTTAAAGGGTATGCTGATAGGTTAATTAGCAACTGCAAATTACCCTTTAGTATATGCTTAATGGCAAAAAGAATCAAAGGAGAATGGATGGGCATGGGTGAGAAGAAATAAGTTGTAGGGCTACAGAGAAGTAAGGAGAGGGGGAATGGAACCAATAGGATGACTCTTGGGTTGTAGCTTGGACATGATTGGCCAAATGGAACTGCCTTTATAAAGCTGACTGTAGGTCAATAAGCCTGCAAAACTGTTTGAGAGGGTCTGTCCCTTAGGTGCCTTTCCTTGAGTGCTGGAAGGAATGGGAAGAATAAAAATGATAATGAGTAGAACAAAGTATTTCATTCAGTTACTGAAAGAGAAACAAAGGACTGCAGATGCTGAAAGGACTGAAGGACTGAAAATCCAGAGTTGCTGCTAGTTGAAAACTAGCATGCTATTAGTACCAGTAATACAGCTCAATTCTAGCACAATCTCTGTGGCTCTCTATATTCTATCTTTCCATCACCATTGGTATAGTGGTGGCTCTTCAATTAAATTACCAGGCCAGTAATTTAGAGACCTAGACTAACAATCCAGATACCAGAGTTCAAATCCCACCAAACCAGCTGCAGAATTTAAATTGTGGTTAATAATATAGAATTAAGGAATGGAGGCAGGTGGCAGGGGATTGGGGGGAGTTGATGGCCATGAGAGAAAGGTTACAGGAAAATAATCCGGGGAAAGGGTTTGATGGGATTACTCTGAGAGCCGGACTCAAAGGGCTGAATGACCTCGTTCTTTGTCGTGCAAAGTATGAAATATGGTCTGTGATCTGGTTGAAAGGGAGCATTGAAAAAGCATACTTAAATTAACAATTCTGCATTCAATATTCCTCCTACAGCATAGAGTCCAATAATAGGTGCAGTCCTTTAAGTGTAGTTACATTAAGGTTTAATGGTGTTTTCTATGAATTACATTTAACTATCCATAATTGAAATAAAACATTGACTTCTGTAAGGCTGTACTGTGATAGCTATACCAAATATCTGAAATTACTCAAAAAATGCTGTTTCATTTCATATTCAGCCTTGTAAATAAAAATGATAGAAAAAATAATAATTTTTTAAATATGATTTTGACATGTCATTTGTCTTAACTTCTGATCATGAAATCATTTGTTGTCAAGATTCTGCCTCTTTAAAAATCTTGGGTTGAGGGTAGTCCTTTCACTCATTTTTTTGTTGCAGTTACCATCGACAAAGTGATGCCTTCATGTGAATGTGCTGCATTTCCCAACATGCACTAAAAGCAATCTGTCAGTAATGTGGCATGCTGACACAAATGGAACAGTTAAATACTTCATGCATAATACGATATTCATGCACTTAAAAAAACTTTTCCAATTTCAAGACAAACAGCAGAATAAATGTTTCAATAAATCTTTATGTTATCAGCTTTTATTTTTTTCAAATAAATTAAACAAGTTGGGCAACAGAAAGGTACTCAGATAAACACAGCATGGGCTAAATTAGAAAGGCCCAAAACAGGTGCAGGGATCATAATGTATGATTAACCTCAGCAGTTGATTTCAATGCAGACAGCACACCAACTTCATGCTGCCTGCTCATTTGAATGATTTCCATGTAAAGTCAGCACTAACCACGCTGTTTATTGGCCAGATGCATCAGCAGCGACCAAGATCACAAGTGGCTTGTGTGGATTGCTTAAAGCTATCCTGCACCTCTTAAAATGTTGGTTGGCAGTATTGAGGGAATGCTGTGTTGTCAGAGGCATCACATTTCATGAGCTGTTAAACCAAGTTCCCAAATGTTCTAGAACATAGAACATTACAGCACAGTACCGGCCCTTCAGCCCACGATGTTGTGCTGACCCTTTAACCTACAAGATCAATCTAAACTTTCCGTCCCACATAGCCCTCCAATTTTCTATCATCCATGTGCCTATCTAAAAGTCTCTTAAATATTCCTAATGTATCTACCTCTACCAGCATCCCTGGCAGACTGTTCCACGAACCCACCACTCTCTGCGTAAAAAACTTACCTCTGATGTCCCTCCAATCACCTTAAAATTATGCCCCCTTGTGTTAGCCATTGTCACCCTGGGAAAAAGTCTCTGGCTGTCCACTCGATCATCTTGATGCCTCTTGTCATGTTGTACACCTCTGTCACGTCACATCTCATCCTCCTTTGCTCCAAAGAGAAAAGTCCTAGCTCGCTCAACCTATCCTCATAAGACATGCTCTCCAATCCAGGCAGCATCCTGGTAAATCTCCTCCACACACTTTCTAAAGCTTCCACATCCTTCCTATAGTGAGGCTACCAGAACTGAACATAATGTTCTAAATGTGGTCTAACCAGGGTTTTATAGAGCTGCAACATTACTTCGCAGCACTTGAACTCAGTCCCCTGACTAATGAAGCCTAACACGCCATATGATTTCTTAACAACACTATCAACTTGCGTGTCAACTTTGAGGGATCTATGGACTTGGACCCCAAAATCCCTCTGTTCCTCCACATTGCTAAGAGTCCTGCCATTAACCTTGTCTTCTGCCTTCAAATTTGACATTCCAAAGTGAATCCCTTCACAATTTTCCAGGTTGAACTCCATCTGCTACTTCTCAGCCCAGCTTTGCGTACTATCAATGTCCCGTTGTAATCCTCAGCAACATTCTACACTATCCACAACACTACCAACCTTTGTGTCATCTGCAAACTTACTAATCCACCCTTCCACTTCCTCATTCAAGTCACTTATAAAAATCATAAACAGCAGGGTCCCAGAACAGATCTCTGCGGAACACCACAGGTCACTGACCTCCAGGAAGAATACGCTCCATCTACAACCACCCTCTGCCTTCTTTGGGCAAGCCAATTCGGAATCCACACAGCCAAGTTTCCCTGGATCCCTTGCCTTCCTCTGAATGAGCCTGTCATGGGTAACTTTTTCAAACGCCTTGCAAAAGACCATATACACCACATCCACTGCTCTACCCTCATCAATGTGTTTTGTCACATTCTCAAAGAATTCAATCAGGGTCATGAGGCATGACCTGCCCCTCACAAAGCCATGTTGACTGTCCCTAATCAGACCATGTTTCCCCAAATGCTCATAAATACTGTCCCTAAGAATCTTTTCCAAAAAATTTGGCCACCACTGAAGTAAGACTCACTGGTCTATAATTCCCAGGGTTATCCCTACTCCCTTTCTTGAACAAATGAATAATAATTGCCACCCTTCAATCATATGGTACTATTCCTGTGGCCAGTGAGGACGCAAAGATCATCGCCAAAGGCTCAGAAATCTCTTCCCATAGTATCCTGGGATATATCCCGTCCAGCCCAGGGGACTTATATATCCTAATGTTTTTCAAAAGTTCCAGCACACCCTCATTCTTAACATTGACAGGTTTGAGCTTATCAGCCTGTTTTATGCTGTCCTCACAAACATCAAGGTCTCTCTCGCAGGTGAATACCGAAGCAAAGTATTCATTAAGGACCTCCCCTACCTCCTCCGACTCCAGGCACATGTTTCCTCCTCTATCCCTAATTGGTCTTACCTTCACTCTTCTTTCTTTTTCAAACTTTTTATTGAATTTCAAATTAATTCAAATTAATATACATGACATTAATAATTATACATATGGTGTGAAGAGATCGGGATAACAATAATAACTTAATATTTATACTCACAAGGAGTAAACTATGTAACCTATACCTCCTGCACTCTTGCTAAGTGTACATAATGCAAAAAAAAGAAATTGAAAAGAAATTTGATTATATGAAAAGAAAACCCCCAAATCAAAAAAATATATAATAATAAACAAAAGCAAACTAAAAACTTCAAAGAAAAAAGAACTGGACTGATATTTCTTAGATTAAAAAATAACATCATTATGTTCTTTATAGAGCTCTGCTCCTCTATATTCAAAGGTTATTGAAAGGGATTCGAAAAAGGTCTGCTTATATCATATGGAAATATTGAATAAATGGACCCCAAACTTCCTCAAATTTAAGCGAAGAATCAACAGTACCACTCCTAATTTTTTCTAAGTTTAATCATGTTATAGTTTGAGGAGACCATTGAAATGTAGTAGGGATGGATCTCTTGGCCATTAATGTAACAAAAGTAGGGGTGGTTCAGGAGGGTTTAAGCTAGATTGCGAGGGGGAAGGGAACCGGAGGAGTAGGTCAGAAGAAGAAGGGGATGGGGTAGAGGAGGAAGAGAGAGATAAACAGGAAGAGAGGCTTTGAGGAAGGAGAAACAGAGTACAGGCTATAAAAGTAGTAAGGTGGATGGGCTAAAGTGCATTTACTTAAATGCGAAAAGCATCAGGAATAAGGGAGATGAACTGAGAGCTTGGATTAGTACATGGGACTATGATATTGTGGCTATTACAGAGACATGGCTGACATCAGGGCAGGAATGGATATTGAATATTCCTGGTTTTCAGTGTTTTAAAAGGGATAGGGAGGGGGGGAGAAGAGGAGGAGGGGTGGTGATACTGCTCAGGGACACTGTTACAGCTGCAGAAAGGGTAGATAATGTAGAAGGATCCTCTCTAGAGTCAATATGGGTGGAAGTTAGGAACAAGAAAGGGGCAGTTACCCTCCTGGGAGTATTCTATAGGCCCCCTGGTAGCAGTAGGAATACTGAGGAGCAGATTGGGAGGCAGTTTTTAGAACGATGCGAAAATAACAGGGTTATTATAATGGGAGACTTCAACTTTCCAAATATTGATTGGCACCTACTTAGTGCCAAGGGTTTAGACGGGCCTCAGATTGTTAGGTGTGTCCAGGACAGATTCCTGACACAGTATGTTGACAGGCTGAAGAGAGGGAATGCTATATTAGATCTAGTTTTAGGTAATGAACCGGGACAGGTGACAGATTTATCGGTGGGTGAGCATTTGGGGGACAGTGACCATTGTCATGGACAGAGATAGGAGCAAAGAGGACAGGAAGATATTTAGTTGGGGAAAGGCGAATTATGAGGCTATAAAGCGAGAACTTGGAAGTGTAAATTGGGGTGACATTTTTGAAGGGAAATGTACTATGGAGATGTGGTCGGTGTTCAGGGATCTTTTGCAGGATGTTAGGGATAAATTTGTCCCGGTGAGGCAGAGAAGGAATGGTAGGGTGAAGGAACCATGGGTGACGAGAGAGGTGGAACAACCAGTTAGGAAGAAGAAGGCAGCATACATAAGGTGTAAGCAGCAAGGATTGGATAGGGCTCATGAGGAATATAGAGTAGCAAGGAAGGAACTTAATAAAGGGCTGAGAAAAGCGAGAAGGGGACATGAAAAGGCTTTGGTGAGTAGGGTTAAGGAGAATCCCAAGGCTTTTTTCTTGTACATGAAGAGCAGAAGGATGGCTAGGGTAAAGGTAGGTCCGATTAAAGACAAAGGTGGGAGGATGCGCCTGGAAGCTGTGGAAGTGGGTGAGGTTCTCAATGAATATTTCTCTTCAGTATTCACCAAGGAAAGGGGTCTTGATGATGCTGAGGACAGTGTTGGTGAGGGTAATGTTCTAGAGTATATGGATATTAAGAGAGAGGATGTATTGGATTTGTTAGAAAGTATTAGGACAGATAAGTCTCCGGGTCCTGACGGAATATTCCCCAGGTTGCTTCGTGAGGTGAGGGAGGAGATTGCTGAACCATTGGTTAGGATCTTTGAGTCCTCGTTGTCCAGGATTGCAGGGTGGCGAATGTTGTCCTCTTATTCAAGAAAGGTAGTAGGGATAGTCCAGGGAATTACAGGCTGGTGAGCCTTACATCTGTGGTGGGTAAGCTGTTAGAAAGGATTCTAAGAGATAGGATCTATGAGCATTTAGAGAATCATGGACTGATTAGGGACAGCCAGCATGGCTTTGTGAAGGGAAGATCTTGCCTCACAAGCCTGATAGAGTTCTTTGAGGAGGTGACCAGGAAGATTGATGAGGGTAGTGCAGTGGATGTGGTCTACATGGATTTTAGTAAGGCATTTGACAAGGTTCCGCATGGTAGGCTTCTTCAGAAGGTCAGAGGCCAAGGGATCCAGGGAGGCTTGGCCGTGTGGATTCAGAATTGGCTTGCCTGTAGAAAGCAGAGGGTTGTAGTGGAGGGAGTGCATTCGGATTGGAGGGCTGTGATTAGTGGTGTCCCTGGATTAGAGAGTATGGATTATGAGGAGAGACTAAAGGAACTAGGGTTGTTCTCATTGGAGAGGAGGAGGATGAGGGGAGACATGATAGAGGTATACAAGATATTGAGAGGAATAGATATAGTGGACAGCCAGTGCCTCTTTCCCAGGGCACCAATGCTCAAAACAAGAGGACATGGCTTTAAGGTAATGGGTGGGGAAGTTCAAGGGAGATGTCAGAGGGAGGTTTTTCACCCAGAGAGTGGTTGGTGCATGGAATGCGCTGCCTGGGGTGGTTGTGGAGGCTGATACATTGGACAAGTTCAGGAGATTGTTAGATAAGCATATGAAGGAATTTAAGGTAGAAGGATATGTGGGAGGAAGGGGTTAGATAGTCTTAGGTGTAGTTTGAAAGGTGGCACAACATGGTGGGCCAAAGGGCCTGTATTGTGCTGTATTGTTCTACAGTTCTATGGTTCTATGGTTCAATCATACGACAAGCAGAAGAGGATAAGTGGCCAGAATCCATCATTGGTAACCCAACAATTGCAGTAATAGGATGGGGTTGTAGATCAATATTCAATACAGTTGAAATAATATTAAAAATGTCTTTCCAATATTTTTCCAAAAGAGGACAGGACCAAAACATATGTGTTAGGGAAGCCACTTCTGAATTACATCTGTCACATATAGGATTTATATGGTGATAAAAATGGGCTAACTTGTCCTTCGACATATGGGTCCTATGAACCACCTTAAACTGTAACAAAGAGTGTCTAGCACACATTGAAGATGTATTAACTAATTGGAGAATTTTCTTCCATGTCTCTGTAGGTAAAAGTATCTGGAGTTCTCTTTCCCATTCATTCTTAATTTTATCAAGTGTCTCTAGACATATTTTCATAATCAGATCATAAATTATTGCTATCAAGCCCTTCTGATAAGGATTAAAACCTAAGATTTTTCCATAATTTCAGTTATATATAGTATTGGAAAAGAAGGTAAAGTAACTTTTAAAAAGTTTCTAATCTGTAAATATCAAAAAAAATGTGATCTAGGCAAATTGTATTTATTAGACAACTGTTCAAAAGACATAAAACAGTTATCTCTGAATAAATCACGAAAGCATGTTATTCCCTTCATTTTCCATAAAGAAAAAGCTAAGTCAATTCTAGATGGTTGAAAGAAAAAATTAGGTTGGATAGGACTTGATAAAATGAATTTATTCAATCCAAAAAATTTACAAAATTGAAACCATATTCATATTGTACGTTTAACTATTGGGTTAATCATTTGTTTACTCAATTTAGTAAGTGCAAAAGGGAATGAGGCTCCTAAAATAGAAGCTAATGAAAATCCTTGCACTGATTCATACTCAAGATACACCCATCGAGGACATTGAATTACATCTAAATCTTGTGCCCAGAAAATTAAGTATCTAATATTAAATGCCCAATAGTAAAATCTAAAGTTAAGCAAAGCCATACCACCATCCTTTTATAGTTTTTGTAAATATTTCTTACTTAACCTTGGGTTTTTATTCTGCCATATATATGATAGAATTTTAGAATCAATAGAATTGAAAAAGGATTTTGAGATGAAAGTTGGAACTGCCTGAAATAAATACAAAAATTTTGGTAAAATATTCATCTTAACTGTGTTAATTCAGCCAATCAATGATAGAGACAACAGGGACCATTTAGTAAACAATTGTTTAACATGATCAATTAAAGGTAAAAAGTTAACTTCGAATAAGTCCTTGTGCTTCTTGGTAATGTTAACACCTAGATACGTAAAATAATGTCACTAATCTAAATAGTAATTGCCTATAAATTGGGACTTGCATATTTAATGGGAAAAATTCACTCTTATTAAGATTTAATCTATAACCAGAGAAAACACTAAACTGAGCAAGCAATGATAGTGTTGAAGGGATAGATTTCTCCGGGTTAGAGATATAAAGTAACAGGTCATCTGCATATGGTGATATCTTATGGATCCCCCTTCCACAAGTAATACCAAATATGTTAGAAGAGCCCGAAAGGCAATTGCCAAGGGTTCCGAGGCAATATCAAATCATAAAGGACTTAAAGGGCAGCCCTGCCTAGTGCCTCGAAAAAGCCTGAAAAAGGGGGAATCTCTGATTATTAGTAAGTATTGAAGCCATAGGTGTATGGTAAATCAATTTAATTGTGGATATAAAATTTGGGCTAAAATTAAATTTCTCAAGAGTGTTGAATAAATATTCCCATTCAACTCTACCAAACGCCTTCTCAGCATTTAGCGAGATAACACATTCTGGGATTATAGATGAGGGGGCATATATAATATTCATTTACCTCCTAATATTAAAATGCAAATAACGATTCTTAATAAATCCTGTCTGGTCATCAGAAATAATTTGTGGAAGTACCTTTTCTAGTCTAGAAGCCAATATTTTGGAAAAAAATTTGGAATCCACATTCAGTAAAGAAATAGGTCTGTAAGATGCACATTCAGTAGGATCTTTATCTTTTTTCAGAATTAAAGAGATAGTTGCTTCATAAAAGGATTGTGGTAATTTACCTACTGATAGGGCATCTTTAAAAATTTTACCTAACCAGGGAGAGGGAAGATCAGAAAAGGATTTTAAAAAATCAACTGTATACCCATCAGGACCAGGTGTTTTATCCAAATTCATTGATGAAATTGCTTTCTTTATTTCTTTCTCTGAAATGGGTGCATCTAATATTGAATGTTCAATAAGTGATAATTTCGGAGCCTTCAAATTCCTTAAAAATTCATGCATTGATGTAGGATCCTCAGGAAATTCTGATTGATATAAAGAAGTATAAAATTCTTGAAAAGATTTAATAATTTGATCATGGTCCACCGTGTAATTACCATCTCATTTACGAACTTTAATAATCTGACATTTAGTTGAAGCAGCTTTCAGTTGGTTGGCCAACAATTTACCAGATTTATCACCATGTATATAAAACTGACTTCTGGTTTTGAGTAATTGATTTTCGATTGGAGATGTTAATAATAAACTGTGTTGTAATTGAAATTCAGTTCTCTTTTTATGGAGCTCCAACTTAGGAGCATCAGAGTATTTTTTGTCGATTTCTTTGATCTTATCAGCCAATATACGTAATTCATTATTAGTTCGTTTTTTCAATCCAGCAGAGTATGAAATAATTTGACCACAGATACGCTTTAAAGGTATCCCATAATATCCCACTGAAAATTTCTTCCATAAAATTAGTTGAGAAGAAAAAGGAAATCTGTTCTTTAATAAAATGAACAAAGTCTAAATCCTGCAATAGAGAAGAATTGAGTCGCCATTGTCTGACACCAGAGGGTACGTCGGCTAATTTAATTGATAGTTTCAATGGCACATGATCAGAAATGGCAATTGCATCATACTTACAGTCAATAACAGATGGAGCTAATCGCGTCAATAAAAAAGTAATCAATCCTAGAGTAGTTGTGATAAACATGAGAAAAGAATGAAAACTCTTTATCATATAGGTGTAGAAATCTCCAAACTTCTAAAATTCCGGAATCAACTAAGAAGGAATTAATAAAGACAGCGAATTTGTTTGGAAGTACGTGATTCGACACAGATCTGTTCTTTACATAAGAGTAGAATGCCTTGGGGTTTTCCTTAATCCTACTCGCCAAGGCCTTCTCATGCCCCTTTCTAAGTCCATTCTTAAGCTCCTTCCTGGCTACCTTGTAACTCTCTAGAGCCCTGTCTGATCCTTGCTTCCTAAACCTTAAGTAAGCTTCTTTCTTTCTCTTCACTGGATGTTCCACATCCTTTGTCAACCATGGTGCCTTCACCCTACCATCCTTTTCCTGCCTCAATGGGACAAATCTATCCAGAACCCCATGCAAGTGATCTTTAAACAATCTCCACAGTTCCATTAGCATTTCCCTGCGTACATCTGCTCACAATTTACACTCCCAAGTTCCTGCTTAGTAGCATCGTAATTCCCCATCCCCCAGTTAAATACTTTCCTATGCCGTCTGCTCTTATCCCTCTCCAAGACAAGGGTAAAAGTCAGTGAGCTGTGGTCACTGTCTCCGAAATGCTCACTCACCGAGAGATCTGACACCTGACTAGGTTCATTGCCTAGTACCAGATCCAGAATGGCCTCTCCTCTAGTCGGCCTGTCAACATATTGAGTAAGAAATCCTTCCTGGACATACCTAATAAATTCCGCCCCATCCAAACTTTTTGCACTAAGGAGTTGCCAATCAATATTAGGGAAGGTGAAATCACCTATGACAACAACCCTGTATTTTTGCATCTTTCCAAAATCTGCCTCCCGATCTGTTGCTCTGTGTCTCTGTTGGAGTAGTCTATAAAATACCCTCAATAGAGTGATTGCTCCCTTCCTGTTTCTGAACAGTGAATATAAAGGATTCTATGGAAGCATTTCAAGGTGGTCTTTTCTTTGGTATTCTATCAATTATTTACTTAAAACTTCTTAAAACTTTATTTATACAGCATGGTAACAGGCCCTTCTGGCCCAATGAGCCCACGCCGCCCAATTACACACGTTAAGCTACTAACCCATACATCTTTGGAATGTGGGAGGAAACTGGAGCACCTGGAGGAAACCCACGCAGTCACGGACAGAACGTACAAATTCCCTACAGACAGCGGTGGGAATTGAACCCCGATCACTGGTGCTGTAATAGCGTTATGCTAACCACTATGCTGCTGTGGCACCCCTCAATTAACATCAATAGAAAGCATCATTTGCCACCTGCACATGTCGCTGGCCCACATTAAGAAACCTCCAACTTAGCTTGCACAGTTGGCCCACTGGGAACCTGCTGAAAGGAGATGGCTCAACAACAAGTCCTGCCCACAAACAGCTGTAAACAACAACGTTGACTGGCAGCTAAGCCTTGTTGACTGCCTAATGGCTGAAGTAGCTAGCAAGATGTTAGCATGTTTCTGAGTAACTGTGACATTGAACTATTAAAAACCATTAAATTTTATTCAACCAATAACTTCAAAAAATAAAAAATAAGATATCGTTATTAGTCACATGAACATCGAAACACACAATGAAATGCATCTTCTGCGTGGAGTGTTCTAAGGGCAGCCCGCAAGTGTCACCACACTTCCGGTGCCAACATAGCATGCCTACAATTTCCTAACCTGTATGTCTTTGGAATGTGGGAGGAAACCGGAGCACCCGGAGGAAACCCACGCAGTCACAGGGAGAACAGACAAACTCCTTACAGACAGCAGTAGGAATTGAACCTGGGTCGCTGGCGCTGTAATAGCATTACGTTAACCGCTACTAGAATTTAAATGAACCCACTTAAAAATCATAAAATACTACCAATTTTTATCAATGCACCATAGAAAGCATCCTATCTGGAAGCATCACGGCTTGATATGGCAACTGCTCTGCCCATGACCACAAGAAAATGCAGAGAGTTGTGTACACAGCTCAGCACATCACAGAAACCAGCCTCCCCCTCCATGGACACTGTCTATACTTCTCACTGCCTCGGTAAAGCAGCCAGCATAATCAAAGACCCCACCCACCCAGGACATTCTCTCTCGCCCCTCACCCCCCCCCCCCCCATTGGCAGAAGATACAAAAGCCTGAAAGCAAATACAACCAGACTCAAGGATAGCTTCTGTCCCGCTATTATAAGACTATTGAATGATTCCCCAGTACAATAAGATGGACTCTTGACCTCACAGTCTACCTTATGACCTTGCATCTTATTGTCTACTTGCACTTTCTCTGTAGCTGTTGCACTTCATTCTGCATTCTGTCATTGTTTTACTTCAGTGCACTGTGTAATGAATTAATCTGTATGAACGGTATGCAAGACAAGGTTTTCACTGTACCTCGGTACATGTGACAATAATAAGCTAATTCCAATTACTAACACCTTAGTCCCTCATAGCCATTCCCTCCACTGAAATCAGTAAAGAACCCTAAGCCATGTCTAAAAATGCTGATTGTTGACTGAATTTCCTCAGTGCAGGCCGTGATAATCTCTGCAAACTCCCCCTCCCATACTCTACAATTTAATCTCCATGAGGAATCCAGAACCAGAGTATGTTGGAAGAAATGCCAGCAAATAAGTATTAGTTTGGAAGGTGCTGTGTTCAAGCCTTCTGTACATGAATACACAAAGACAGGTGTATTCACTTACAAAAAGGCTGAACATGGCACTTACCTATAAAATCTAGGTCAATGATATCTGTGGGAGTTTGTTGTGTGCATATTGGCTCCTGCATTTAGATTACATTTCAAATGTGCACAGTGAGAGCTAAGTTGAATAGCCCCAAAAACAAATGCAGGTATGATGGTGCACAAGTAACCTCAACACTTAGGAACATCCTGAAAGGGATCTTGAATGACGCAGTATAAATGCAAAAATAATTTAAAGGGGAGGTGAGAATATTTCAAGGTTTTTGAATGTTTTACAAAATGTATTGGTGTAACATGTGAAAGAAGAGGTCAAAAGCCAGTAGGAACAGGTTGTCATAAACACCCATGCTCCCAGTCAAGCCAAAGGGCCTGGATTCGGTGGAGAAAGTTGTGTGACCTCAGGAGTAATCAATGTCGGTAAAAACATCTTCAAATGCTACAGACTTTTAGCTACACAATGTCCCCATCACTGCAATCACATTCTTCCCCTAACGTTCCAATGTTCTACTGAGTCCTGTGCAAGCAGCTATACATCCCATAACCTGCACACAGTAACTTTTCAGCCATGACACCCTGATCACTTTAGCAGATTGGGTCTAAACAAATTGACCAATACATTTCCTTCTCTTGTAGACAAGGTGGGGAACAACTGGAAGCAGAAGGAACTAAGCAAAGGGAAAATAGCACGTACATGATGTAAAACTCATGGAGTAAATGCTGCTGGCCATTATCGGAATGAGAATTGTGTCTATAACAATAAACAGGTATGAAACAAATGAAGATGACGATATCCTGATATTTAATCTTCCTTCTAGCATCCCATTGAGAGCTCCTATCATGTAGTTTTGTGTTCTCAATCATGTTTTGTTTGTAAAGTTTTATTTACATGTACTGATAGTCTGTGGTTTTACCATTCCATTAATGTATACTAAAGACACAAACTAATCCTCTGTTTGTTTTGATTGAACTTATTCTCTGCCACATATTGATGAAGTCACCGGACTACACTGTATTTTACCACAGACATGCCTCCATCAAGTACATTCTTAAATGTAATACAAAAATAAATTTCTAAATATAAAATGTAAACTTAACACTTACTGGTGATTCTTCAAGAAGCTTGTTTTAGAGATGTCATGGAGTGGATGGGCTAGCAGCACTCATTGTACAAAAGGGCAGGATCATGACTTCACGGGGATGAAATTGTATCCTCTTCCAACCTTTCTGCTTCTTTTCTATGATGAGAAAATTATCCTAAGTCTGCAAGACAGCTTTTATTTTCTTTTGTTGAAAAAGCTCCTGGAAACAACAAACACTGTCACTGATTGCCCTATTCATTAGGAACTGCATTCCATGCTCAGGTTGTCCTCAGTGAAGATTTCCATCACTTTTTCAATAAGTTGAAAAGCTTTTAAGAATTGCTTTATTATTAACATTCAAAGGAATGGTGTGTCAACAGTTTGCATTTTTGTTTCAATGTTGCCTTTCTGGTTGTGTTAAATATTCACTTGAAAATTCTTCACCCTTTCAAGCAATTCCAGTACATCAGTTTCCTGCATCTCCTCAAAGCCAACTTCCTTGTTAAGTCAGTGATTCACATTGACAACATCAAATCCTTTCAAGTTATTGACACACTCAGGCCACACTTTTGCTACACCACTTGCACATGCTGACATAACTTCAGATCACAAATCAGAACTTTTTTAAAAATCCTTTAATGTATTATGGTCATTCCAACTTTCTATTTGCTAGCTTATCTTCACCACCTATTTCCTTGATGAGCTGGAAGAAAATTTGACATAAATAAGACCTGAATGTTAATATTGCTTGTGTTCCATGTATCCAAGCAAAGAAGTCTTGTTGGATGGGAGGGAAATAACCTTAAAATTATGAGAAATCATCAAGGCTGATAAGCTGACTAAGGTAAGCAATATCTTGAAGTCAAGAATTTATTTGACATGATATTCCTTCCGTTGATGATGACAAGCTTTTGAAAAATTGCCTCAATTGTCCAGGCTTTCTTAAGAAAAACAAGAGCTAATGCTTTCAGTCATTGACCCTTCATCAAAACTAGAAAAATGCACATGTTTTAGGTTGCAGAAAGGGGTAGAGGTGGAGTAAACAAGGGAAATGTCTGTGATAAGAGCGGAAACAAAAGATGTCTAGATGATAACTTTCTCCAAGTAGCCAGAGAGTTGTCTAGACAACCTTGGTCTCCACTCTATCACTGATATTTCCTTTGTCATCTCCATCCCACCTCCCTCTACAGCTTAAGACGTGCACATGCTGTTGCTTTTCCATTTCTGATAAAGGATCCTTGACCTGAAACATCAACTCTATTTCTCTCTCCGCAGATGCTATCTAATCTAGAATATCCCGAGCATTTTCTGTTTTTAAAAACCAGGTTTCCTAACTTGATCACCAAATAACACACAGATGTTCTCTAGTATATCCCTTCAAAGACTTTGGAGTCTCTGAGGGGTACATCGGGAAGAACTTAACCTGTAATCTCCTTCAGCATTCCTACCAAGCAGAAGAGTTTAAATGATCTGTGCCAGGTTTAAACCTTAGTTGTCTCTTCCTCTTTGGAAATGTACGTTCTTTGTGCCATATGTTTTCAATGAAGTCTGTCTCAATGATATTAAAAACTTGTTTACGTGCCACCTTCTTGATAATCTTTTTCGAATAGGCAAGGAATTTTTCAACTGATTCAGTATGGAAGCAGCAACATTTATTTATGCAACATTTCTTAAAGCATATTCATAAATATCCCATGAAGAAATGCAACATCCCCAGCAACTCATGGGTACTGCAGGCCCATGGAGAAGGTGCACTCCCTTTGGTATTAGGAACCTCAAGGCCATACACTGGGAACACACAGAAGCCCTGCATCAGCAGGAGGAGGAGTGGATCAGCTCACAAACTCCCACCCGACTGCCCTGTCAGCCACTTCCTGTGACATCTCTGGAATATTCTGCAGTTTGTACATTGGCCTCACTAATCACCCAAGAACCCAAAAAGAAAATCTGAGTGGAAGCAATTCATCCTAAATCCCCAGTGATGCCTGGGAGATTATCTTGACATCTTAACTGAAAACTGACCACTGAAAATGACAATTCTGTATGAGTACTGTTTTTAAACAGTCTACATAAACTGTTTGGTGTGCTTGTCACTCGACTATACAGCATCTCTACCCCTGACAGAAATTGGAGCACAGTCATTCTCCGCCACTTCTACCATCTCCAATGGGACCCCACCACCAAGCATATTTTCCCTTCCCCACCCCTTCTGCCTTTTGCAGGGACCGCTCTCTCTGCAAATCCCTAGTTCACTCCTCCCCCCCACCCCACCAACCCATTCTGTTCCCGCTCCGGGAACTTTTCACTGCCCCCGCCATAGATGCAACACCTGCCCCTACATCACCTCCATCACAGTCCTTTCAGTCGAGACAAGAGATTCACCTGCACCTCCCTTAATATCATCTATTCAGTGCTCCAAGTGTGGTCTCTTCTACATTGGTGAGACCAAACACAGACCAGGTGACAGTTTTGCAGAACACCTGCGCTCCGTTCATAACCGCAATCTGCATCTCCCTGTTGCCAGTCACTTCAACTTCCCTTCCTACACTATCACAGATACGTCAGTCCTCTGCCTCCTCCACTGCCAGGAGAATTCCAAGCACAAACTGGAGGAATAGCACCTCATTGTAATCTTGCAGCCTAACAGCATGAACATTGAATTCTCCCACTTTAAGTAATTCCCCCTCCCCAAACATGCTCCTTCTCTTCTTCCCTTTCCCAGCCCCTCTCTTTTTCTACCCTTTTTTTTCTCTCTTCTCTCCTTACCTTTAATCCATCCCCCCAGTGGATCTGCTCTCTTTGCCTCCCCCACACCTGCCTATCACTATCTCTTACCTGCATCTACCTATCACCACCTTGTGCCCACCCTGCTTCCCCTCTTTTGTCCACCTATTACTGCTCGGGCTTTTCCCTCCTATATAGCGCTTCCCTTTTCCTATCTTCAGTCTTGAAGAATGATCCTGACCTGAAACGTTGACCACCTGCTTTTCTCCACTGGCTGGCCTGCTGAGCTCCTCCAGCATCATAGTGCCTTTCATCTAGATTCCAGCATCTGCAGTCCTTTGTTTTTTATCATATGACTAAGTTTTCATCATTGTTTCTTCAAATTACATCAGGAATTACTATGTGTAGCGGCCGCTACTGCGATGTGAAAACAAGACACTAGTCGATAGGTTTCAGAGTAAGAACTGGTTTATTTTCCTGCCTTGCGCGGGCCTTTTAAGAGAGACTGTTCCTGCCCACCGAAAATGGAAATGATGTAGACACTACATCATCAAACCTTTCCCACGCGCGGGTTCTCCCTGTCGCTTGGGGAAGACGAAGGCCCAACGCCATCTTGGGCCTCACCACTCCGACAACGCACGACCTGACCGCTGAGCCGGTTCGCTTGCTTGGTGAGTTGCTACATAACACCCCCCCCCCCCCCCCAAGAACCGGCGATACGGTCCCCAAGCTGTGTTAGCCGTTGCTTAGGATGTCGGCCTCTGCGTCGCAGTGCTGGAACCTCGACCGGTTGTTGTAGATCTAGATGGGCTGGTTTGAGGCGGTCCATCGTGAAGACCTCTTCCTTGCCCCCAATGTCCAAAATAAAGGTGGACCCATTATTCCTGATGACCTGGAACAGCCCCTCGTATGGTCGCTGCAACGGTGCCCGAGGTGTGCCCCTGCGAACGAAAACGAACTTACAGTCTCGTAGTTCCTTGGGCTCACAGGATGGGGCTTGACCATGCCACGAAGTGGGAATTGGTGCCAAGTTGCTGAGCCTCTCGCGCAGTCTTTGCAGGACGGCCGTGGGTTGTTCCTCTTGGCCCCGAAGGGCAGGTATGAAATCCCCTGGGACGACCAGGGGCGCCCCGTACACGAGTTCAGCTGATGAAGCATGGAGGTCTTCCTTGGGGGCAGTGCGTATGCCGAGCAGGACCCAAGGCAGTTCATCGACCCAGTTAGGACCCTTCAGGCAGGCCATCGAGGCTGATTTTCGATGGCGGTGGAAACGTTCCACTAACCCGTTTGATTGAGGGTGGTAGGCCGTGGTGGTGTGCAGCTGCGTCCCCAGCATGTTCGCTAATGCAGACAAGAGGCTGGAGGTAAACTGGGTGCCCCTGTCTGAAGTGATGTGGGCCGGAACACCAGAACGTGAGATCCAAGTTGTGAGCAGCACCCGGGCGCAGGAATCAGTCGTGATGTTGGATAGAGGGGTTGCCTCTGGCCACCTCGTGAACCGGTCCACGATGGTAAGGAGGTGACGGGCTCCTCTTGAAACTGGCAGAGGACCAACGAGGTTGAGACGGATGTGGTCGAACCTTCTACGGGGTAGGCTCGAACTGCTGTGGCGGGACCTTGGTGTGTCGTCGGATTTTTGATGTCTGGCAGTGCAGACAAGTCCTGGCCCACTCACTGACCTGTTTGCGCAGGCCATGCCAGACAAACTTGCTGGCGACTAGTCGGACAGTTAATCTGATGGACGGGTGCGCCAACCCATGTACCGAGTCGAAAACACGTTTCCGCCAGGCTGCAGGAACTATAGGGCAGTGTTGACCTGTTGCGATGTCGCAAAGGAGGGTCTGCTGACCTGGACAGACTAAGAAATCTTGGAGCTGCAGGCCCGAGACTGCTGTTCTGTAGCTGGGCAGCTCGTCGTCGGCTTGCTGTGCGTCAGTCAGGGCCGTGTAGTCGACACCCAGGGACAGGCTGTGGATGGTCGGTCTGGAAAGTGCGTCAGCAACGACATTGTCCTTTCCAGAGACATGTTGGATATCCTCTGTGAATTTGGAAATGTAGGACAAATGTCTCTGCTGACGAGCTGACCAGGGATCGGAGACTTTGGAGAAGGCGAAGGACAAAGGCTTATGGTCAGTGAAAGCGGTGAAAGGCCTGCCTTCTAAAAGGTACTGGAAATGCCGGACCGCCAGGTACTGCGCTGGAAGTTCCCGATCAAAAGCGCTGTATTTCAGTTCAGGTGGTCTAAGGTGCCTGCTGAAAAATGCCAAGGGTTGCCAACGGCCTTTGATTAGTTGTTCCAGTACTCCACCAACCTCAGTGTTGGATGCGTCCACCGTGAGAGCGGTTGGGACGTCTGTCCTAGGGTGTACCAGCATTGTGGCATCTGCCAGGGCGTCCTTGGCCTTAACAAAGGCAGCCACAGCCTCGTCGTTCCAGGTGACGTCCTTGCCCTTACCAGCCATCAGCGAGAACAAAGGGCGCATGATACGGGCTGCTGCAGGGATGAACCGAAGGTAAAAGTTGACCATCCCCAGGAATTCCTGCAGGCCTTTGACCGTGTTGGGACGGGAAAAATGACAGATAGCGTCTACCTTGGCGGGTAGGGGTGTTGCTCCGTCACTGGTGATTTTATGGCTGAGGAAATCGATTGGCACTTGGCCGGGTTGATCGTGAGGCCGAAATCACGGAGACGGGAATACAGTTGGCGGAATTGGGAAAGGTGTTCTTGGCGGTCACGGCTGGAGATTAGTATGTCATCTAAGTAAATGAACACCAAGTCCAGGTCTCGGCCTACCGCGTCCATCAGCCGCTGGAAAGTCTGCGCGACGTTCTTAAGGCCAAACAGTATTCGAAGGAATTTGAAGAGGCCAAATGGGGTGATAAGCACAGTTTTGGGGACGTCATCCGAGTGGACTGGGATTTGGTGATATCCCCGAATGAGGTCCACCTTGGGGAAGATGCGGGCCCCATGTAGGTTCGCTGCGAAGTCCTGGATGTGAGGGATGGGGTAGCAGTCCGGGGTGGTGGCGTCATTCAGCCTGCAGTAGCCACCGCAGGGCCTCCACCCACCGGTGGCTTTGGGGACCATGTGCAGGGGGGAGGCCCAGGGGCTGTCTGACCTGCAAACGATCCCCAGCTCCTCCATGCGACAGAACTCTTCCTTTGCCAGGCAGAGCTTGTCTGGAGGTAGTTGTCATGCTCAGGCATGAAGGGGTGCCGCACCCCGTGTTTGGGCATAGAATTTGTAAACTGAGGTGCCAAAACTGATGGGAACTCGGGTAGGAGCTTGGTGAACTCATTGCCAGACAGGGAAACGGAGTCCAGGGGCGGGGCTGGTAGGCTGGCTTCTCCCGGGGGGTAGGTTTGGGAAGTTCTGGAGTGGACTAGCTGCTTCCCTCGCAGGTCGACTAACAGGTTGTGGGCCCGAAGGAAATCGGCTTCTAGGAGTGGTCGGGCGACGGTGGCAAGGGTAAAGGTCCAGGTAAAACAGCTGTCGCCAAATTGTAATTGAACTGTACGGGTACCGAAAGTCCGTATCGTTGTGCCATTTGCGGCATTGAGTACAGGACCTTGTTGCCTGTTACAAGTGTCGCAGCCAGTCGGGGGCAAAATACTGACCTCTGCTCCAGTATCGACAAGGAAACGCCGCCTGGACTGCTTGTCCCAAACGAATAGGAGGCTGTGTCGGCAGCCAGCCATTGTAGCCGTCAGTGGTGGCTGGCCCTGGTGTTTCCCTGAGACTTTGCAGGGTGGGCGGCATCGACGGGCCTCCACGCCCCACCTCTGATGGTAGAAACACAGCTGGTCGCCAGTGTCGTCATCTGTGTTTCTGGGGCGTGGTTGCTCGGTTGCTGGGACTGGTTTAGGCAGGCGTTGGGCTCGCGGCCTGGCAATTTAGCCGACGGACGAACCGCTCTTGCGTTTGGCCTTCCACAGGACATCTGCCCGGGCAGCTACCTCACGTGGGTTGCTGAAATCGGCATCAGCCAACAACAGGTGAATGTCATCGGGTAGTTGTTCGAGGAAGGCCTGTTCAAACGTTAGGCAGGGCTTGTGTCCCTCAGCCAATGCCAGCATCTCATTCATTAGAGCGGATGGGGATATGTCCCCCAGGCTGTCGATGCGCTCATGACGGGAGAGGCCGAAGGTCTGAATCAGAAGGTCTTTGAAAGCCGTGTACTTATCCTCCTCTGGAGGAGACTGGATGAAGTTTCCAACCTGGGCGGCTGTCTCCTGGTCCAGAGAGCTGACCACATGGTAGTACTTTGTGGAGTCGGAGGTGATCTGCCGAAGGTGGTCGAACCAGACGCTGGGACGAAGCGTCCAAAAGGTGGGCAGCTTGAGTGCCACTGCATTGGCTGCTGCGTTGTCGTCCATTGTGCGGGTCCAAAATCCATTTGGACCATCGGGGTCACCAATGTAACGGCTGCTACTGCGATGTGAAAACAAGGCACTAGTCAATGGGTTTCAGAGCAAGAACTGGTTTATTTTCCTGCCTTGCGCAGGCCTTTTAAGAGAGACTGTTCCCGCCCACCGAAAACGGATATAACATATACACTACGTCATCAAACCTTTCCCGCGCGCGGGTTCTCCCTGTCGCTCGGGGAAGACGAAGGCCCAACGCCATCTTGGGCCTCACCGCTCCGATGACGTGGGAGCTGACCGAGCCGGTTCACTTGCTCGGACGGTGAGTTGCTACATATGTAGTAATAGAAGACGAGCATGTAACTTGGCAAGACAACATTTTCAGTATCCACAGTTTGCAACGAAATGATTGTCCTTTCTCTTTGGTAGCAATAGTTTTTTTTTCATTGTAAAGGAAGCACAATAACTTTCCCACGAACAAATTAACTTTTTGAATGCTGTGGTTACTATGCATATTGTAACCCAAGTGAAATCCTCTAATTAGAAATACAATTAGGTAAACTCAATACGCAAGTGGCAGTAAAGTGCTTTAAATTGTCTAGAGGTCATGAAAGTCAAAAGGTAAATCTTTCTTCCAAGTTGCAAACAAAATTTATTAGACACATATCCCTTTTATTGTGAGGGACTTAAGTTTCAGCGGTATCTGATTCCTCAGGCCCAGAGAGAAAATATTTAAATCACATGTTACTTAGCTCACTTTTCTTGTAACAATTTTGTTAAGTACTTCAATGCATCAGTAAATGTGCTGTTGAACTATGAAGACTAGAAGTACAACTTCAATTACTGATAAATTAGATCTTATTGCATAAAGGATCAGAGGTGCGAGTTCTTTAAACTACAAAATGAATCAATGGGGAAAAAAAATCCAATCAGGAATTGCACTTGTGATTTGAAATTATGCATTTGCATAAGGTACCAAAGGCCTGCTCCAAAAGAAAAATGCCACAGAGGCTGGAAATTAGAAATAAAAATAAAGTAGTGGAAATACTCATGGAGAGATCTGTAATGTTAATTCAGTTTCTCTCTTCACAGTTGCAGCTTTTATACCAGGGTCTGCTAATATTTTCAAGTTTTTAAATTAGTGCCAGCAAAAGAGGAAAAATTTAAATGTATTTGAGAAACAAAAACACTGGCCGATTTTGGTGACATGGAGGCAAGTTGGCTAATAAATGGCAATTAAGGATTAATCTCTGTAAACTTAATATAATCAAACATTAAGGGCAAGATACAACAATATTTTGCCAAAAATACATTTTGGCATTAAGAACAAGAAATTCCACACTTGCAATGTAAACATTTATTGTGAAAAATATGTCATTTTATTTTTAAAGTATCATACATTTACCCCCTAATTTCCATAACCACTGTGATACCACACTATGGCTAGTGGAATCTCTAGCTCCTTTTGCATACAGGCAAATCAAAATAAGGAAAACACATCTTAAACACTGTTGAAACATTTCATGGTTAATATTTGAATTCTATTTGAAAAAGTATTTGAATTCTACTTTAATTGACAAAATAAAATCTTGACAGTTTTAACATTTAGTTGTTAAATAGTACACTGAAAAGTTTTCATTTGTCAGTGTTTTACTTTGCAAAAATCTGGGCATAACCTGTTCAAAGTATATTGAAAAGCCGCAAACCTGAAGAATGAGCATATGAAGAAAATACGATATAAAACTTTGCAGTCAGCTATTTCATTTTAGTTAAAGTGACTAAATGCATTGCATTAATGAGGTTCCATCCATGTAACTGCTAACCCAAAAATCCTATCAATTGACACTTCAAATTTTGGTATTGCCACAAAGTAGGTTAAATATATCAGCAAAGAATTAGTCATTTGTTTAGATGCAGCAAAATACAAGATTTAGACACGTAGAGTAAGCAATTCTGTAGAGAACAGTTGACAGTATAAAATAATCCCATGTGTGTTTACATTCATTCCACAATCCTACACAATCAGGAAGCTTTTGTCTTCAAAAGTTTCCTTTTAACTTTTTTTTTGTAATCACTGCCAATTGCTATTAAAAGCCAACAAGGGTTGAGTTGTACAACTAGAAGAAAATGTTTAAGAATAAAATATTTTGTTGCACTACAGGGCAGCAGCAGCTAGCTTTATTGAAATACGTTCTGAAGTATTCAGAATAAATTGGTCTACAATACCCAAGAGGCCAAATTATTTTACTCCCACTTAAAATTGGATATTTTATGTGTATTCCTTTGTTTGGATGAATAAAACAGAACAAATAAAAACAATTTGCACTATAAATACCTTCATTTAACTGAAACTGATTAATTTGGCTTCCATAAAAGGTGCTCATTCCACAAATTAATTTTCTTTATTCTAAACAAAATATATACAGCAAAAGACATTCTTAATTTTTTTCACAAAATATTCAACAGTAAATGCTGAAGGAGATATCGAAGTCCTGTTCTTTTTTTAAAGCAAATTGCTGTGCTCACAATGTTTTGAAGTATCAATAAACAGCATATTGCTTAAGTAACATCACACATTTGTGTAAATATATATTGGTGAAAGCAGTTTCATGCATCTGTAAATATTTTTTTCTTCTGCTACAAGCAGAACTCTAAAAATGGGGAGGAGCCAGGAGGTTCAGATAATTACATTTCTTGTAAAGCATGAAATATTACCTATATAGTAAATATCTTAAAAATCAGGAATAATAATGTTGTACTTAAATTAAACTTTGTTGAATCTCCTGAACTTTCTAAACAGACATGCCAACTGGTGAAATGAGAAAATAGAACTTAGTTTTTGTTTTAAAAAAAGTGTTTAAAAATTAAGCTAACTAAATAACTGCAGGATTCTGCCTTATGAGTATCTTAAATGAGTAAAAATTCAGTTTTTTGCTCAGATTAAATACATATAGGGTTACCACACATGTGCAAATAAAAACATCTTCTATGTTCTAAAAATGAGTCCAGAGTTGCACATAGATTTATGGTCTTGCACATATATTATCCATACAATAGTTCTAACAAAACATTTTTATACCACCAGCAATCACAGATTGCATTCCATGTAGCAGAGTGAATAAGTAAAAACAAAACTGCAGCTTCTGCAATTTCATATTGCAACCATTATTTACAGCTTTTTACATTCATTTGGCATATCATCCTGATTTCCAATTGTCTATTTGAAATCTTCAAATTTCCATAATATTACTTCAATCTTGATGAGGTTTCTCTGGAATAACTTTACACTCGTACTGTAATCAGAGAAAATATAAAGAGGTAATGGTTCATATGTGCATTCAGATAGTACTGATTTATGAACAGTTCAATGCATGTTCACTCAAAATCTAATTCATAGGTCCCTCACAGGTGGATAGGGTAGTTAAGAAAGCTTATGGGATGTTAGCTTTCATAAGTCGTGGGCTTGAGTTTAAGAGCTGCGAGGTAATGATGCAGTTCTACAAAACTCTGGTTAGACCACACTTGGAGTACTGTGTCCAATTCTGGTTGCCTCATTATAGTCAGGATGTGGAAGCGTTGGAAAGGGTGCAGAGGAGATTTACCAGGATGCTGCTTGGATTGGAGAGTATGGATTATGAGGAGAGACTAAGGGAGCTAGGGCTTTACTCATTGGAGAGAAGGAGGATGGGGGAGACATAATAGAGGTATACAAAATATTAAGAGGAATAGATAGAGTGGACAGCCAGCACCTCTTTCCCAGGGCACCAATGCTCAATACAAAAGGGCATGGCTTTAAGGTAATGGGTGGGAAGTTCAAGGGAGATATCAGAAGGAGGTTTTTCACCCAGAGAGTGGTTGGTGCATGGAATGCGCTGCCTGGGGTGGTGGTGGAGGCTGATGCGTTGGTCAAGTTCAAGAGATTGTTAGATAAGCATATGGAGGAATTTAAGATAGAAGGATATATGGGAGGAAGGGGTTAGATAGTCTTAGGCGTGGTTTAAAGGTCGGCACAACATGGTGGGCCGAAGGGCTTGTATTGTGCTGTATTGTTCTATGGTTTTTATAAATTCAACTGGAATGTAAAACAAATAACAAAATTGGGATGTCAATGTTCTACCACTTACAGATCTACAAAATATTGATTTTTACCTAATTCATTTAACTTCATGAGTTTTGGAAATGGACTGTTTGCAGCTCCATAGCATTGATCTATCCTTGCATTTCCATTTTCAAATCTACTTCGCTTTCTTCCAGAATTGCTCCTAGCTGGTGTAGCAGAATGTGACAAGTGGTGTTCCCCATGGATCTGCTCTGGGACCTCAGTTTTTTTCATCATATTAATGACTTGGATGAAGCAAGTTGAATATTCCAGTTTGTTAAGCACTGTAGGACACCTGCATTTAGTCCCCAATACTACCTCAAATATGTGGGCGCCTGGGTTAAATCTCCATCCAACTCCCACTCTAATGTCATCATACACTGTTTCAATGCAAGCTCAAGGAATAGCACCTCAATTTTAGACTAACAATATTATAACCTTGTGACAGCAACAATGAGTTCAACAATATTAAAAAACAATTCTGCTACCTTCATTTACGTTTCTTCCAAAACAATCTAATGTTACATCTAATCTGATCACAACACCCTTTTACTTAACAACACTATACATTTTATCATATTGTGCCTGTGATGTTGCTGCAAAGAAGTTTTTCATTGCACCTGTGCATACATGTACTTGTGCATATGACAATAAACTTGACTTTGACTTGCATCATAGATCTTTGTTCCTTCATCACTGCTGGGCTAAATCCTGGAACTCCCTATCCCAAGGGACTACAGCTGTCAAAAGGTGGCAGCTCTTGGTTTGTATTATCTTTGATATAACTAAGCTGATTGAAGTAATAGTAGATAGATAAAGATAAATAATTTTCCTTAAAAATTCAATCACAACTGTCAGTTTTGAAAAAAAAATCAAGTTTCACCAATTTATTGGAGCTTTGAAGTCAACATGTTGGTAAAGGCAAAATCCCCTTCACTCACCATTGCTAACTGGCGTCCTATGTTTCCCATTGTTATTCCACCAGCAAAGAATATACAAGGTAACCAAGACCGAACATACAGGAAGTCCGGAGATGTGTATCTGCAAAACAAGATGTAATAAGCAAAACCAGAATCCTTATATACAATTGACTCAAAACTCTAATGTAAATTCAGTAAAGCAGCTGTGCATTGGAAAATAAACAATTATCCCTCTATAATATTTATTATGAATTTATCAGTAAGGATTGAATCCTATAAAAAAGGTGCATGACTAACAAAATCAATCTTTCAGGCACAGGAATTAATTCTCAGAAAGCATTTCTGAAGAAATCAAAATTTATAAAAGATATTGGAAATCTCAAATAAGAGAAACAAACAGAGGAAACACTCAGCAGGTCAAGCAGCATCGATAGAAGGAAAAACAAAGTTAACAATTCTGTCAAAGATCCTTTGTCACAACTAGTAAAGTCGAGAAACACTAACTCTGTTTCTCTTACCTAATAAACGTGGTCAATTCACCAAATTTAATTTACGCTGACAAAAACTATTTTCAGAGTCACAGAGATTCATTCAGCATAGAAACAGGCCCTTCAGCCCACCGTGTCCATGCCAGTCATCAAGTACCGATTCAATATTAATCCCATTTTTCATCACTCAGACTACTGTTTTCTATGCTCTAGCATTTCAAGTGCTCACCTAAATGTTTCTTATACAAAAACAAAATCACAGCACCAACTTCATTTATTATTTCAGGCAGAGGTGAAAGTGTTTCATCTATGATTTCTCCCGCATCAACTGTTAACTTTGCTTTGGCTTTTTCCCTCAACTAATGACTGCTAATTTGCAACTATTTGTGTAGATGATAAATTTGGCTTGTGCACAGAATAGATTAAAAGTAGATTGATCTAAATAATGGTGATCAATGTTGCCAGGAAACTTAAAAGCTTGTATTTTTAAACACAACCACCATGACCAGTAGATTTTGATTTCAAAAAGTTACTGCAGCACAACTGCATGATTAATCTTATAGCAATATGTTTTATGTTTTCACATAAATTAGTAATATACACTTACCCAGGAGATGGGGTCTCAAAAAAAAACTTTACACTCAATATTCCCATAACCAAACATACAAAATCTTGCAGGCAAAAGACTGACTGGATCATAAAATCTGCCCCAAACCATGATAATCGAAGCATTTTGAAAAGACACTTCTCTACAGCCTTACAGGGTCAATAAAGGGAAAAAAGTCTCCAAACCCTTCAGGCGATACAAATTAGTGCTGAAGTTTACATGAACTGTGTTAACTCTAACATTTACTTTCTATGCAATGGAATATTATATTTATTTATTCCTATCCATAGGAGTGATTAAAATGCAATAGAGAATTATTTGTTGCAATAAACCACTTGGTATCTATGATCAAAAATTATTTTTCATATTTCAATGAGTCATCAAATTGGCAATTTTGTTTTCTACCTGCAGGATAGCTTTGTAACATTACAGTTGTTGAATGAAGAGACCTTAAATGGTCAAAATTATTTCAAATGTGAACAGAATATATTCTGGATCTATTTGTTCAGTCACAATAAACTTTTGTCCACAATTAAAACTACACAAAAGTATCTGGTTGAAAAATGTGGGAAGTCTTTTCCAAAAATATTACTCATTCTGCCACCCCAGGCCAAACTTTTTTCCTCCACTCTTTTCCCAATGGACAGAATTTTTATTGGAAGTGGCAGCCAAAGCTTTGAAGTCTCAGTCTCCTGCAGTAGAGAAAAACTTCAAAGCTTACAAGCTCTGCTTTTCATTATCAAGGGTAATGAAGCAATTAAACTATCCGAAATACCTGCAATAATTAGCTACATAAGCCACGATAACAAAACATAACTGCACTCTTAACAAATTTCACTTTTGATTGTAAAATGCTAACAGTATGAAAATGCACTTTTTAATGTTAGGGTGATAATGCAATTAGTGGGAGATTAAGCAAAATGATTTCATGATGCACAATATGCCATTACATCACTAATGGAACCCATATGAATTCTGGGACCTGACTTTCAGCACCAAATCTGGCAAGGCAGCAAATTGAGACAAGATTTTTTTTCCCTTTAAGACTTGGATCATTGAAATTTATCGCAACAAAAGGATGACACTGTAAAATTTAATTCTTGGATTTCACTCTTTTCCAAGTCTGTTTGGCAAAATGTATTCACTTGTAGATCAAGTTAGCTCAATTTTAGACCACTGCCTCTGGAGAACATAGCAAAAGTACCAACTCATTAATGACAACTTTATGTTTCTACCTCGTACCTCATGGCTGCAATATCCATCACTAATGCCTTCTTTGATCAATTTTATTTCCTATTGGTAAAAGTGGCCAAAACAATTCATAGGTAAAGTAAAATTTCTATAATTGGAAACTTGGGTAAATTTTTTTTTTTAATTTTATTTATAGCGTGGTAACAGGCCCTTCCGGCCCAACAAGTCCGCGCCGCCCATTTTAAACCCACATTAACCTACCCGTACGTCTTTGCAATATGGGAGGAAACTGGAGCACCTGGAGGAAACCCATGCAGACACGGGAGAACATACAAACTCCTTACAGACAGCGACGGGAATCGAACCCCGATCGCTGGCACTATAATAGCGTTGCGCTAACCGCTTTAGTTTAATTAGATAGTATATGTAACCACTATTTAGTTTATAGGCAATCATATTCCAGTTAAAAACAACTTATTTAACAAAATGTCCAACCCCTGTCTGGACATCAGTGATCACTAATGCCTCAATTAAAGTAACAATGGAGCGCAATTCATCAGCAATGCTCTAAGAAACAGTTCACCCTTTTCTAATTAAATTAGTTGCTTGTTTTATTGAGTTAGTGGTGGTAAAATTACCATTGTTTTCAAACTGATACTCGTTAAGACATAAAAAGTGGCACAGTGGTGCAGCTGTAGAGCTGCTGCCTCGCAGTGCCAGAGACCCAGATGTCCAGTGCACATTCTCCTTGAGATCACGTGGGTTTCCTTTTATGGTCCAGTTTTGTCCCACATCCCAAAAATGTGTGAAATGGTAAGATAAGCTGGCAACTCTGAATTGCCCCTATAGTGTAAGTCAATAGAAGAATTTGGGAGGGGGGAGGGAAGGAAGGGGGGGGGAATTGATGGGAATGTTTGAAGAATAAAATAGGTTAAGGTAAGATTAGTGTAAAAATGGGTGCCTGATGTTCGGTGCATAGTGAGCCAAGGGGCCTGTTTTCATGCTGTTTCTATGGCTCTATGCACTCGCCTTCCCCACAACTTAGTGATAAAGCTAAAATCTGAAAAACATTTTTAAACTTGAATGATTAAATAGGATTAGAATGTACTTTAAAGGGGCTTCAAAAGGTACTGCTATACAAAGGGAGGGACAGACAGAAAGCCAGACATTCGCTTTGCATTTGGGCATAAGCTGTAATTTACCCCATCCAAATGATAGTAAAAATCAAGAGCAAAGTTTGACTGATGTAAAAAAGTTACCAGATTAGTTTAACTATTAGGGAAACATCAATCACTTTATTATCTTTTAAAGTCTGTCTTGTATATTAAAGAATATAAGTGAGAACAATGCAGTACTTTCAGTATAAAGGATCCCTTGGTCAAGGTTCCCTGGGCTACAGCAGATAACTGTTTTAAATGGCAATATTTTCAAGAGAACCTGCTATTTTGTACTTACACATTCTGTTACACCAAGTTACTGGAATTGACGAAGTTATCAGGACATCCATAAATGCCACTATAGCGTAACAAGAAGTCGATGCTAGACAATGATATCAAAGGAGATACAGGAACCAAGGAATAAAAAGAAGGCTGAACTCTTTCATAAAATATTGCTGAGGAACTGAGCTCTGGCTTTACTTTAACGTAAGCATTAGGGATTATTAATGTGCAGACAGATTAACTATTTTGATCGCTAACTTTTTGTGATCTGATCTTTTGTATGCTGTTTTTAAAAAAGATAATTTGTAATTACCATTTGCAGGCAATCATGTCTAATTTAATTCACCTCAAACAGTCAGACATTTACCCACAGCATAGTTACTTGCTTGTATGTTCATGATTAATCTGTATTGGACATTTTTAACATCTTTTTGATCATATGTATTTTCTGTTTTTAGTCCTACAGTCTACATCAATGAGGAAAGAACATAAAAATACAAAATTCCCAGCTAAAATGCATTGAACCTGATGTGAAAACATCCTAAGCAATACTGAGTTACAGAGCTGTTCCTAGATCCAACTAGAATTTTGTTTCTTTCTCCCCTTCTGGGCAGCCATACTCTGCCTGCTTTCCTCTGAGTAATCCTTAATACTTCAAAGGACTCAAGCCTGGAGATTCACACAAGATATTAGACACTACCAAGGGATCCTTACACACTTTCCTTCACTGATGCACCATTTTACAACATGCAAGTAACAAGCCCATCTGGAATGACTACCAAACATCTGGGGTCTAATCCAGAGGGAGTGGTGGGGCAGGGGTTTCAAAGGGAAAAGGGCCAGCAGTCAGAATTAGGGACTGACTGGCAATCACAACCAGGCTTGTGGTCAGGGCTGGAGTCAGGGTAGTCAATTGTAGCCTCAGTTGAGGCTAAATTGGGACCAAAGTTTGGGAAATGGGAGGTAGGAACTAAATAAAGAGAATTCACAAAGCAGTCCTTGGAGTGTAACAGTCTTCAAAGTGTGGACTTTCGTAAGTAACAAGGCTTTGACGAGCAAGGTCAGGAGGAAAATTACATTGGCCTTTGGCCCAATAGTGTGGCATTGGTGCAAGTCATGTAATAAGCCTTTTCTGATGCTCTTAAATGTACAAGTTATTAGCAAGGGTGAGACATGACAGGGCAGCTTGGCTGAGTGGAATGCAAATTCCACACTGTGGGGGAGGTTATGGATACTTCCAGATGATCACGTGCAGGAAGCTCTAGGTGCAACACCTAGAGCTGTGTTCTGGAGATTGAATGGAGTCACTGCAGTACATCCATGAAGCTGAGAATTTCGTGGCCAGCACAATTAAGGAGGCAGTCACATCACAGCTTAAGCATGAGCAGGCAGAGAAAGCGTGGTTAACTACCAGACAGACTGAGGAAAATGGGTCCAGGCAGTTAGTGCAAGAGTCCTGAGTCAATCTCACTTGCTAACAGATTTTCCCTTTTGGATACTGCTGGAGATGATGGTTAACTGTACATTAACCATATTTCCATACAACATAGGAGGCCTTTCAATCACTTGAGTCCATGTCAGCTCTCACATCAATCCATCTCCCCAATTATTTCCTTACATGTCCATTAATACCATTGCCCCCCCACCATTTCAATCAGCCAGCCACACAGGGGGCAACTGACAGTAGCTTACAACTAGCACGTGTTTGGGATGTAGGAGGAAACCAGGACACACTAGTGAAACCCATGCAGTCACAGGGAGAACATGCAAACTCCACAGACATCAGAGGTCTGTATCTAATTACTGGAGCTGTGAGACACTTGCATTACCTGCAGTGCTGCTGTGCCACTCTCAGAGTGCAATCAAAGCCAGGAGTGGTGTATTTCCAATGGCTTGGCTGAACAGGAGGGATGAAAGAAACATGAAAGATCAATAGGGGATTCAACAGTTAAAGGAAAAGATAGGTATTTCTGTGGTCATATATCAAACTCCAGAAGGATACATAGCCTGGCACCAGGAAGGCAATCACAGAATGGCTGCAAAACAACTTGAAGGGTGAAGGTGAATGGCTGGAGCTCATGTCATTGGTACCAATGACATGGACAGAGGAATGGGGCCTTTCAGGCAGTTTAGAGAGCAAGGAAAGTTGAAAAGCACGATGTCAAAAGGTAGCAATATTCAGTTTACTATCAGTGCCACGTTAGGCAGCGTTTAAACATGAAGGGAAAGCAGATGACTATGTGGCTGGAGAGATAGCATAAGAGGGATAGCTTTAGATTCCTGAGGAATTGGAACAGTTTCTCAGGAAGGTGGGACCTCTACAAGCCAGCTGGGTTGCACCTCAACAGGGACAGGACCAACATCCTAGCAGGTGAGCTTGCTAGGCCTATTGAGTAGGGTTTAATTAGTTTTAATGGGGGGGGGGGGGGGGGGGGGGGGGGGGGGAGTGCTAAGGTAGAAACAGCAGGGGAGAAAACTAGAGTGGAAGCAGGAGGCAGGAGTTCAAGTGACAGAGTACGCAGGAATGAAAAGGCAATACTGCAGGCGAGAGTGCATTGTAAAGAGACACATTGTACAGGATAAGAATGCAAGAATGCATCAACAAATGGGAGTCAGATTCAGGAAGAATTGAGATAAAACTAAAGGCTAAAATGCAGAACAAAATAGGGAACTCACTTAGAACACAGACCAAGCACAAGAACAGGTTCTTTCAGCCTATGATGTTGTGCTAAACTAATTAAGCTAATAACACCCAATTCCTTCTGCCTGCACATGGGCCATATCCCTCCATTCTCTGCATATTCATGTGCCTATCCAAGACCCTCTTAAACACCTCTATCATAGAACAGTACAGCACCAGACAGCCCATGATGTTGTACTCATCTTGATGCCGATTTATACTGAATATCCTCCTCCTGTTCATCATCCATATCCCTCCATTCCTTTCTTATTCATGTGTCTATCTAAATGCCTCAAACTCCACCAAACTGCCCATTTCCATTACTATCCCTGGTAACCCATTCCAGGCATCAACCAGTCTTTGCATGAAGAAAACTTGCCTCTCACATCACCTTTAACCTGCCCACCACCCCCCCCCCCCCCCCCCACCACCCTAAAAGCATGTCCTCTGGTGTTTGACATTTCTACCCGAGGAAACAGATTCTGACCGTCTATCCTATCTATGCCTCTCATTTTTAAACACCTCTATCAGGTCTCTCCTTAGCCTCTGATGCTCTATGGAGAACAACCCAAGTTTCTCCAATCTGTCCTTATAATTCATACCTGCTGATCCAGGCAGCATTTGGTAAACCTCTTCTGCACCTTTTCCACAATCTCTACATCCTTTCTAATAATGGGGTGACCAGAACTGCACACAATACTCCAAGTGTGGTCTGACTAAAGTTTTATATAACTGCAGCATGACTTCTTTACTCTTATACTCAACACCCCTACCAATGAAGGCAAGCATTCCATACACCTTCCTTTACCACCTTATCCACTTGTGTTGCCACTTTCAGTGAACTATCAATCTGGAGCCTAAGATCCCTCTGTACCTCGATGCTATTAAGGGGCCTACTATTAACTGTATACTTTCTCCAACCTCACACTTGCCCGATTAAATTCTATCTGCCACTTCTCTGCAACTGATCTATATTCCCTGTATTCTTTGATAGTCCTTTACAATGTCCACAATCTTGGTGTCATCCGCAAACTTGCTAACTCGCAAACATCTACATTTTCATCCAAATCATTGATATATATCACAAACAGAGGTCCCCAGCACTGATCCTTGCGGAACACCACTGGTCCCAGGCCTCCAACCAGAATAACAGCCTTTACCCCTACTCTGTTTTCCATGGGCAAGCCAGTTCCAAATCCAAACTTGCAATTCACCCTGGATTCCACGCATCTATCTCTTCTGAATGTCTGAAGGATAAAGGAGGGAATTTGTGCTTGGAGTTAGAGTAAGCGGCTAAAGTACTAAATGATGTACTCATTTAGTACTCCAAGCACAAACTCCCTCCTTTATCCTTGTGGTCATACCCTCTCCTTATTTTTCTTCTTAAGTATAAAATGCCTTGGGATTATCCTTGACCCAGCTCACTAAGGACATTTCATTGCTTCCTTTGGCTTTCCTAATCACCTGCTTGAGCACTTTCCTGCTATCTTTATATTCCACAGGGGCCCAGTTTGATTTTAGCTTCCTAAATCTTAGATTCCTTTTTCTTCCCAAGTTTATAACCTCTCAGGTCATCCAAGGTTCCCTTACCTTACCATCCTTGTCCTTGCTCCTTACCTGAACATGCCAATCCTCAACTCTGATCAGCTGGTCTTCAAACAACTCCCACGTCAGACGTGAACTTGTCCAACAGTAGCTGCTCCCAATCAATGCCCCTTAGCTCCCATCTTATCCTGTTGTTATTTGCCCGCCCCCAATTTAGCACCTTCCTGCAAGACCTAATTTTATCCTTGTTCATAACTACCTTAAAACGTAATGAGTTGTGGTCACTAATCCCAAAATGTTCACCCACTATCAGGTCTGTCACCTGCCTGGCTCATTTCCCAAAACTAGGTCCAGTATGTTCTCTCCTCCAGATGGACTCTCCACGTACTGTTTCAAGAACCCCTCTTTTTACGCACATCGTATCTGTCTCTACCACTTCATACTAGATTAAGTCAACATCATGATTTTATTTGGATAAGTGAAAACAGAAATAATAAAACTTTTTTTTGTTACACATGTATAGTAAATGAGTGGATTGTGAAAAATAAGGTTAGTGAAGTACGGGAATATGTAACCATGTGAGAATATGCTGTGGTGGAGAGAAAAGAAACTTGCTCAAATATTTAAGTATTCCTTGATTTCAGCAAAGATAGGGAAGGAAAGAAAGAAGGCAAAGTAGCAGTGTTGATAAAAAAAAATTACAATGCTGGAGATAGAATGGCACAGAGGAGTCATAGGCAGAAGTTATTCAGTTAGAGCTAAGAAACAGTTGAGGGAACATTACTGATGAGTGCATTCTATAGATCACCAATAAGTGGGAGAGATATGGAGAAGCAAGAGATAAAGACTACATGAGGAAAAAATTAACTGCCAACATGAATTGGAATCCAAAAGTGACCCATTTGCAACTAAAGAGCAAAACAGTAATTCATGGAGGAGTGGAGTACATTCAGGATAAAAATGGGAACTTGCACATGGGCGCTGAGGGCAGTGTTAAGGTACTGAATGAGGACTCTGCATCTGTTTTCATCAGGGAAGACAGTGATTCCAAAGTAATAGTGAAGGAGGAAAGTGACGTGATAGTGGATACTTTAAAAATTAACTGCCTGGAGGTATTAGAACGTTGGATGCATCATAGGATTTTAAAGAAAGTGCAAGAGGAAATGATAGGGGGCACTAACCAGAATCCTTTGATTCTGTTTGGATATGAAGGTAATGCCAGAGGCCTGGGGAGTGGTAAATATTACTTCTTTATTCAAGAAAAGTGAGCAAGAATAAACCCACCAACCACAGGTCAGTCAGGTTAACAAGTATGGTGGAGATGTTTTTAAAAACTTTGATCCGAGGCAGGATTAATAGTCACCTGGAGGAAAATGCATTCAGGCAAGCCAGTATAGTTCAACCAATTTGATAGAATTTTTTGATGAAGTAAAGGACAGAGTTGATAAGAGTAATGCAAACAGTGTGATGTACATGGACTTCCAGGGGGATCTTCATGATATACTGTATAACAGGCTTAAAGTTAAAGTGAAGTTAAAGCGCATGCCATAGAAAGGGTATTAATAGCATGGATAAGAAACAAAGGGTCACAGTGAATGGTTATTTTAGTGAAATGATAGAATGCACTAGGGACATTAATATGGATCAACAAAGCAATGACCTACACTTGGAGGTGCATGCCATAATTTCTAAATTTGCAAATGAACATAGAACTTAGCTATACTCTGAACTGCAAAAAGGATATAAATAGGCTGGCAGCATGGGCAGATGTATGGCAGGTAAGTTTAGAGCATAGAAATGTGAAATGATACATTTTGGTAGGAATAAAAGACACTATGTTAAAAGGGGTGTGGGGGCAAAAGGGTCTGGGAATGGATGCACAAGTTATAGAAATTCCCAGGGCATGTTGAGAAGGTGTTTAATAAGGCATATGCAATTTTATCTGGGTGTTATCGATGGAGGCACAGAATATAAAAGCAAGGATTTCATGCTGAACCTTTATAAAACACTGGTTCTGCCTCAACTGGAATATTGCATTCAATTCTGATCACCTCTTTATAGAAAGGATGTGAAGTCATTAGAGGGGATCCAGAAAAGATTTACAAGAATAAGGGACTACAGTTACAGGAGAGAGACTGGGTTTAGTTAGAGGTCAAGGGGAGATCTGATGATATACTAAAAGGTAGAGTGGATAGTGGGAAGCTGTTCCTATTGGTGGAGGAGTCAACGATGAGAGGTCAAACAGTAAAAATAAAGGGGAGGGAATTATCAATGGCACAAAGACTTTCTTTTACATGCGTGGTTGGATCTGTGCTGAACCATTCTATGATGCAATGACATATAGTAAAGCAGCTTTTTTCTTAATATATGAAGGCTCAGACATAGTCGGAAGAATGCAGTTAATGTGCAATTTGTCACTGCATTTAGAGTCTACAATTTAAAAATTAAAATGACTTAACATTTCTAATACTGAGACACAATTTACAGTGGGCTAACAATCTTATGCTGCTGGCAATACACTGTCTATAGAACCGCAGCAGGCACAGAAACATAATGAGGCTATATAGCTGCAAATCTGTTCTGCAATGTTACTAGCAGATAATCAATTTGCTTCTCAGCTCAATTTATCCACCTTTGCACCACACACTTCAACACCTTTAAGTTCCATATTTCCATTCTCTTTCATGAAAAGATTGCAAACCCCTCTCAGGTGACTTAGCTTTAAATTTTATTATGCCCCTTTATCTTGGTTTCATCCATCATAAGAAATGAGATTCTCTGTATCTACCAATGTTGCTTTGAACAAATGTGCAGTGCTCCATATTATCACCTTTCCTACAGCAAAAACACTGGAAGATAACCCCACATTTACTGAAATGAGATACCATTGAAGTGTACTACAGAACTATCTTGTGGAAGTGGTCTCCTATTTTCTATTGCAATAAAATCAAGTAACAGACATGGGACCTGATTTCAGAGTTAGAGTTACATCATGTGCAAACACATGTTTTCATATCTATACCATATGTGGATAGTCATTACATTAAGCATCCACTCCACTCTGCTTATTAATGCTAGTATCCATGCTACCTCACTGTCTAGTTCAAAATGATTCTTCTCCCTCTCCTTAATTCAGGCTAACACTTTTCTACTGCTCCCCCTACCAGCCTCCCCTCCCCACCATCCCCACCCACAGTTCAAGATGGTAGTTTTTTTTCTCCCACTCCCATCCCCTCTGTTTGAGATATAGCAAGAACTGGACAAGACAGGACTCCAACTTCTTACAGGCATTCTCACTATTCTCTCCATTGTCCTTCTCTGCAATTTAAAACATGTTGTTTTGTTGTTTACTCTGTTCTGATGAAAGGTCACCCTGAAGTATTGACCGTTTCTCTCACCACAGATGTTTTCTGATCTGCTGTGCATTTCTAGGATTTTCTTTTTAAATTCTGGATCACACAGGACTGCAATACACTCCATGCCAAATAGCTTTGAAACTATGTTTTTACCAACCTCTGTGCCTACCTCACATCATTTTACTTTATCACCAAACTTAAATACTTCTGTGGTCCTTTTGTTATAATTTCTTAAATTCCAACTCCAATCTATTTCACATCTCAGTCCAATATTCAACTAAAGCCTATAAATAAACTTTACCCAAATTCTTGGCTAACCGGCATCTAGTTTTTCCTTACGTCCATATGAAACAGTGTGGACATTATCAACATTAAAAGCACTTTTATGAATTCAAGTTGTTGTTGGTCAGAAGAACATATTACAACAAATATTTTAGTTCTCTATCCAACTTCAATCATTCTGTGAAGAACTCTGAAAAGCAAAGTAGGTCTCGCACTCTGTGTAGATGCATCTGTTGGAGAATGAGCCTTACTTCCACCATAGAAATGTTCTAATTTTAAAGAATTTTAATTCTCAACTAGGGTCCATGAATCATTAAAGTATTAGCTTAAGCGTCACATTTAGATGAAAAGTTCCTTTAGAAAGTTTTATAGAAGTGACTTGAGTTATCTACATATAATTCATTTTCTGCAATACCCTACAGGCAAAAAAATCAATCAAATTATGTCCACAGTAAAAACATATTGGTGAAAAGCACAGACATTTGAATAGCTAAATCTCTCTTATACTTACTGATAAACACCATTGTAGACTAAAAGCTGAGTGACTAACGTTGCAAGAAAGGCAATTCCTATTCCAAGTCCAAAACCACTTCGAGATCTATCAAATGTCCACCACAATCCAATGGAAAGTGCTGCTAATGTAAGAGATAGTTGCATATTGTTGGCAAAGTCTACTTTCTATAAGAAAATGGTTAAGGCTTGAAACAGGGAATTCAACAATGCAATTTTGATTAACTAGATATTATCCAAAATGTAAAAGAGTTGATGAATATAAAAGAAATACAAACAAAACCTCTTCCAATAGAAGTTTCTATGTTGATGCATTTTCTAAACAGCCACTTTTCACTTTGAAAACAATTATGTTTAGAAATCAATTCATTGATACAAATGTATTTTACTTCTTGACAAAACAAGACTCTAAAATCATGTTAAGATCCTGCATTCCATTTATGTTTTCAGGCAAAATAAAAGAAGAATAAAATCTACATTATGTAGTTTGGTAAGCAAAGGATACAGCACTAGCATGGTTTATACCAACAAAAACTGCCACACAACGCATTACACTGGACCATTCCCTCTTGAATTTGTGTGGTTCTCCCAGATGGCTGTCAATGCAGGGGTAAAGCAGACCAATCACAGCTACAAAGAAAGGAAAACAGCATTGATTTGTATTACCAAAAATAGCATACTTTTGCATACAGTTAGTTCAACAGCATTGTTTAAGCAAAGCACACATGAACAAGTTATTTCAGCAATCATGTATTCAGTTAATGCTGCAGAGGTATAACTTGTAATCAATATTTACTACAACCAAGTTCTTAATGATTGTCTCAACTAATCAATGTATTGTACAAGCTTCATCAAAATTTAGGATCCCAAATGTCATAGAAGATTACAACGTTATAAAGAAAAATTTCCGGTGGAATGGATAAAGATTCATTTATTTTACCTTTTTATTAAAGAAAAAACACAATGTGTCTTTTTTTTCCTTCCCCAGGCAAAATCCTTACTCTCAAAATCAATCTGCATCACATTTCCTTATTCAGGATGACCAAAGGGAGGCATCTGCCTACCAGTAGCATTTTGCCCAGTGTTTCATTCCCCCCCCCCCCCCCTTACTCTGTTAAAGCCCCTCAGGTCAAGATCACCAGTGTCATCATTTTCTACAAGACCACAGTAGTCAATCACTGCACCTTTACCACAAAGGACAGCAAAAAAGTAACAGTTTTTAAACAACTACACATAGTTAAGGATCTTAGAGTGCAATTTTCAAAATTCACCATTTAGTTACACTTTCATTGTTGTTTGTTTAAAATGAGAGTATTAAAAATAAAAATATGCCTCTGGAATCAATTTTTATTGCTGTGGAAATTTCATGACATGTTTAAATTACAACTTGAAATAAATAACTTCATGCACACCATACATTTTTGCAGTAGTTATTTAAAGTAGCAGCATACAGCAAAATTTGGTCACAATTTGCTCCTTTGTTTTCCACGAAGTAAATTGCACTGTTATAAAGTTTTCCAAAATGTGGTAATTTAACTATGAATAAATAAAGAAAATGTTTTTTAAAAAAAAGTACAAATTGATTTCTGTTTAACTTTTTTAAAAACATACACAAACTAATAGAAGTTGGTTAAGCAAAAACAGGTAATTAGCCATTGTGGTTGGGATGAATATGTCCCCAATTAACCACCTTTCATTTCTTTTGGGGTTTATGCTATCATAATATTATTCACAATAGCTCTCCTTTTTTAAAATGGAATGACTGCATTTCCTGTAGGTGCAGCAGAGCAGAAAGTTATTTGCTTAGGAAAAATAGATGGATTGATTAGCACTCAATTTTCAGGTACAAAATCCATTCAACCCAGTGTAGAATTCCCTAAAAATCACTTCCAGGTACAACAGTGCCCATTGGGAAACGGAACTGTGAGCATTCATGTGCTGCTTTCCTCAGTACATCTGGCCTTTATCGAGCACCAAACTTGCCTATCACTATTCACACAAGTCCACTTCCACCTTTACCAACCTTGCACCTATGACTATTGATGAAAAGTCACAATACAACCAGGAGTACATTTCATTGCATTTTTTTTGTTGTTTAAAGGTTCACCCTACTGACATCTGCAGCTTCAGAACTCACCATGGGCTGCTCAACTGATTTCTAGCCCACACAGTATGATAAAACTAAGTGAGTGTTTCCTCAAGTAGTTACTTGCTAACATCCTCATTCAATGGTTCCCTCAGTGGTGATACAGATAACAGGATTTCCTACAAGAGGAAAGCATAATATGGCAAAGATTTGCCACAGTGGGAGTCAAGAACCTCAAAAGCAGGAAACAAAGACATGCAAAGAGTCCACTCCTGCAGAGTCTTCAGTAACAGTATGTCCTACCTCCTTACGAATGAAGTCTTTACAAGCTTTGGTTTACCAAGGTTGTCAGAAAGATATGCCAAATGCTACAAGAAGACTTTCATCCATACCCTCATGCTTGAACTGCTCTTTCTATGATGGTTAAGATCAATCGATCTAAATTTTCTTGTCACAAGATCAACCGGCCAAAGTAGATTTCTGCTGTGTCTGAATTTGCTACGTACCACTGCAAAAATCATCACAGTATTCACAAAAAGATTTAATCTACTCTGATCTCAGCAAGGAACAGGTGGCACTTCAGGCAATAGTATGTACCAGCAGTGTTGGCTTCCCATGAGTGTGGGCAGCCATTGACTGCACTTATCTGGCCATAAAGGCTCCCATATGTAACCAACCCCATTTCATAAACTGGAAAGGTTTTTTTTACTGCATCACCATTCTTGTGGCTGTAGATCATGAGAATTTCTTGATCGTAAATGCCATGTTCAAGAGGTATACATCATGCCTTTACCCTCACAAGGATAACATTTTCTGCAGTCAGCACTGCCTCTCGTACTAGTGCACTAGTCTCACACTAGTGTCCACTCAAACCACACCAACTGAGCAGATATAACAGTAACCACACAAGTAAAAGAATAGCAGTAATTAAATGGGAAAAGGTCAAAGACAAATGGCATGTCAAAACTGAATTGCCTCTAATTTTCTTGGGGGAAATGATCAAGAAATAATGCAAATAGCTTGGACTGTTAACATGCAAAAACAGTGAAACTATCTGGATTTTATGGAGGAGTTCTGGTAGATTCCCACGTAAGCCATAAACATGGAAATCCCCAATTTGCTGCTAGCTCTTTGTCAGCCATCTCAACATTTAACACCTCATGGAGCCAGCAACAGGGTGAAAACTTGCAGAAATTTCCCAGGACTTGGTCAATCAACCAGAAGAATCTGCATTATTGGATTTAACAAACAAAGAGCAGTAATGACTCATCTCATTCCTTGTAGATGATGGAAAGGTCTTGGGATAGCACGAGATGAGTCATCCACTGCATGTTACTGAGCCTCTCATCCGGTCTTATAACATTGACATTTATGCGGCTGATGCAATTGAGTTACTGGTCAATGGCAACCATCCGTCGCAGATTTTAATAGTGGGGAAACTCAGCAATGGTGGTGCCATTGAACATCAAGGATAAGTGGCATGACTCTCTTGTTAGAGATCATCATTGCCTGGCACTTTTATTGTTTGAATGTCCTGCTGCACGAAGGCATGGATTGCTTCAATTGCTGAGAAGCTAGACAATCATCCCCACTTTTGACCTTCTGTCCTGCTTTTTGTGAACAGGAGATATCTGGGCAATTTTCTATATTGTCAAGTAAATGCCAGGGTTGTAATTGTGCTGGAACAAATCAACTAGGAGCGCAGCTAATTCTGGAGTACAAGCTTTCAATACTATAGCTGGGATGTTATCTGGTCACACCCTTAACTGTATCCATTTTTCTCAGCCATTTCAACCTTTTCTATCACACGTAGCTGCTTCATTGCTTCAGCTGCTTCATTGTTATAAACCATTCCCACACCCCGGAATAATGCAAGTGTGTAAATCCTGCCCTCCTGTCCTCATACAAGCTCTTACCAATGAGAAGTAGAATAACTTCAATCAGGAATTCGACATTAACAGTTTAGTTTGTACTTACCAGGAGGATCAGTGAGAATGAGAGCAAAATAGTTTGTCAAAGTGAAACTGACTTGCTCAAACAATCTTCATCAGCACCACTACAAGTGTTTCATAAACACAGAACATGTGATTACTTACCAGATGCTGTGCCACAACATGGTGGAACCCACCATGCAGATGAGAAAATGCTGGCAATCACATCAGGAGGAAAAAGAGTAACGTTTCGTTGAATCTGCAATAAGTTCAATACAAGTGCTAAGAACACACCAATGGAAAATAGGACCACTCCCCGAATAAACAAGTTCATGTTCTGGTTTGTGATGACAGAGAGATAAAGGCTATGTCCAATCTGCACAGTTGTGGTTTTGTTTCTTTCCTCGTCTGCCATTTATGTAAATGTGTTTGAATTCTGCCTTCTCAAAGATCTGGCTATAGTGCTTCCTCTTCACTCGACATTGTGTGTGCAACCTATCAAGTATTGAAATACAACATGTTACACAATTACCACAGGAAATAATCTACAAAAAAATTACATAAAAATTTGTTACCATACAACCCCTTTACAAACAAACTTCAATACAAAATATGGAAGTCAAAAAAGCTACAGATGCCAGAAACACCTAGGAGATCAGCAGCTGTGGAAAGGGAAATAGTGTTAACATTGCAGATTGAAGATCTTTAATCAGGACCAGGAAAGAGAGAAAATAAATAAGTTTAAACTTAGGGGAGGGGTGAATAGCACAAAGGAAACTGGTGATAGCAGTTGAAGAAGCCATCCTTTTGACAGATTAATGAGGGCAGTTAAAGAAACAAAAGAAAGTGACATGCAAAAAACTGAAATGCAGGTCAGAACAGTAGGAATGCCCAGTAGATTGGGCAGTGTCTGTCGAGAAAGAAAAACTTGGACAACTCTATGTGACAAGACTACAAATGAATTGGCCTGTTCTGATCCAAACAAAGAAAGCAAGTTACCCAAAATTGTTTCATTTAATATTAATCCTGAAGACTGAACCTGCCCAGGTGGAAGTGCAACTGAATTGTTACTTCACTTGAAAGAATTGTTTGGGTCCATGGGTGGTGGGAAGGGATAAGAACAGGTGTTGTATCTCCTGCAGTTACACCAGAAAATGCTGTGAAAAGGGGAGCGGTCAGTGGAGATGAAGAATATTTATCAAAAATAGATGATGGATCACTGCCAGAAGAACAAATGTTTATGGCTGGAAGACATTTTCATTCAAATTCATCTCGTGTTTCAGCTTGATCTATCTTTTCATCCAAAAGTAATAAACTGTTGGAGAAAAGTTGTTTTTTTGCCTTTTCTTGTACCACATTGTGGAAATCACTAGCAAGATCATGAATAATCTTCAAAAAGCCTTTAAAATGTTAACGTTCATTAATTTTGGGAACAAATTTATTCCTTACTGTAACATGCTTTACATTTATCCCCTCCAAACCCAACTGTACTATTTTACTGAAATAATCTAAATATTTATTTCAACTACATTGACAAGTAATTGGCAGTTTCAAGGAAATTTTTAAGGGAATAATTTGCCCCCAATATTTTCTAAACTACTAAAATAAGAGAATAAGCTTAACTGTCATTTCACAATCTTAAATCTAACAACTGCCAGCTCACATTTTATCTTTCCTTTACAGGCAATTCAGCACTATCTCAACAAACTACACTTTAAAGCTTCCACAAAACCTCTATTGCCATTTTTTAGCAATTACCAATGACAAATATTTATTCTATAGTTTCCAACAGAACACAAATCATAATTAAAGGATTTCATATTAGAAAATCCTAATTATCAGAACTGAGGAGATTTGATGACAAATATTGCAGGTCACTGAAATATAAAAAGAGAAAATGTTGGAAACATTCTGCAAGCTAATTTTTCAAGTTGAATACCCTTCTTCAGAACTGGGATGATGAGTAAATAAGTTAGTTTTAAGTTGCAAATAAGTGGGAATGGATGTATAGGATAATGGTAGTATTTCTGATTGGATGAGACGTGGGTTGTCAATGGGAAAAAACTGTGGAGGTCATCTGGTTAATAGGGCTGTTAGAAAGAGAGAAAATGAACCAAAGCTGTAAAACGAGAGCAGTAGTAAAGGAACATAAAAAGTTGCAAAATGCAGGGCTGCATATGATCCCCAGCAGATCAGGTTGTGCTAATGGAGAGAGAAAAACTGAACCATACAAAATAAAAAAAATCACATGGACGACCTACAGCAGAAATAGCCAATTCCAATATAGGCAGAGCAAGTGAATTACCCGAAACTGTGACATTGGATATTAAACCCAGAAGTGAGGCAAGGTTGCTTTTCAAGCTTTATTAGAAAGGGACAAGGAATCATGGACAGACATGTTTAAGGGAGAGTGGACAAGGAATTAATACAATTTGAAATCACAACCTCCAAGTTACCCTTACAGATCAAAGGTTTTCCACTACATAATTATTCAGGCTTAATGAGACCTTTTTCCCCCTCTATTCTTTTGTATACAACAATATTCAAGATGTCGTGCCAAAGTGGCACATTAATGAATGCTCTAACATAGTGTCTTATATTACAACTGTGGACATTTTTATAGCTAATCATATTAAAATCCTGTAAGTTTATACAATAAATTGTATTTAAAAACCACATTTTCAATATGATTGAAAGAAATTGTTTGTAGTTATTATTATGCAAATGGTTTGTCACTTTGCATAACTACTTCTAAATAAAATGTTAAGCAGGATCCCAGGAAAACTGCCATTAACAATTCCTTAAAGTCCACTCATACAAGCAGGCCTACCTTAATATTTTCATCTGAAGGGCAAGATCTCTAATAATTCAAGAAATCTTCGCTACTATAACGAGTTTTAGGTTAGATTACGAATTATTTATTTATTCGATTGACAACAGTCGGATGTTTACTTCTCAACAGTCTGCTCAATTCCCCCTCACTTAACCTCTAAGTCACCAGCTGCCACACAGACAACAGGTGCACTGCAAGAGGCAAGGCATCTCTGCTCGGATGACTACTTTCGCAAGTTTATTTTTGAAAAGGCTTTACTCTCGCAATATGAAAATGCCCGCGAGTTCAGCTGCAAGTGCTCCAAGCTGCATTATATTCGCTGGTAGCACAGCGGGCCCTTGAAATGATGAACCGACGTGGTGTGAACAGGTAGCTGGGACACCCTATTGTGGATGGTCTGTTGCCGCAGCTGAGGGACGGGCCAGCCTCAGCTTATCAGTGCATAACCATTGATGTCCGCAACGCTCGGGCTACTACGGAAGACATTCATTTAACTCCGAACCGGGCAGCTGCAGCGTTAGCGGTAAATCTAATAAATTCAGAAAGGAGGTTTCCTTCATCAAAGAGGAACCCGCTCATCCCGCCGCCTGGCCTGACTCAGGGAGCGCCTCCCTGCCGGATCCCAGCGGATAGCTGCCTAGGCCGCACGCAGCCTGGCTACTCCGAACAACCCTTACCCGAAGCGAGCGCCGAGCCCAAACTCCCGCCGTCCTGGGGCGACACGGACGCCGCGGAACGGCCGCACGCTGACCGGGGAGGTCGCAGGACCGCTTACCGTCGTCCTCCTCCTCCAACTGCCACCGCTACTGCTCTCCGAACCCCATCACTGAGGAGAGGCAGCGGGGAGCGCGCGCGCGCGCCACGCGCAAGAAGACGCGGAGAAGCCTGCCTGCGTGCGTGCGCGCCCCCCCCCCAATGTTTGCTGTGGTTAGTCAACGCGTACGCCCCCCCCCCCCAATGTTTGCTGGGGTTAGTCAATGCATGCGCGCCCCCCCCCCCAATGTTTGCTGGGGTTAGTCAATGCATGCGCGCCCCCCCAATGTTTGCTGGGGTTAGTCAATGCATGCGCCCACCCCCAATGTTTGCTGGGGTTAGTCAATGCATGCGCGCCCCCCCCAATGTTTGCTGGGGTTAGTCAATGTATGCGCGCCCCCCCAATGTTTGCTGGGGTTAGTCAATGCGTGCGCCCCCCCCCCAATGTTTGCTGGGGTTAGTTAATGTGTGCTCTCCCCCAATGTCTGCTGGGGTGTCAACGCACGCGCGCCCCTGCGCGAACCCGAATATAAACAAGGGGTGAGGTAGCGCGTGCGCGTCGCCACGTCAGCTCTGCTTGTGCGCGCGCCCTCGATATTTGAACGGGTTAAACTGCTCGTGCACATAAAGCCATAATGCTTGGACCAGGGAGAATGTGCACATCCCTGGTCACTTGCACGGATTCGAGAGCGCGTATGTGTCATGCATGTGTTGGAGAGTGGGCTTGTATCTCCAATGTATGCACCAATTAGAGAGCATGCCTTAGCCTTCTATGTAGACATCGGTGAGACGGTGTGTGCACCCCTTTACATGCACAGTTTAGGGAGCAGTGCGCAACTCCAGCACGAATGGGGTAGGAAGACTGCAATCAGATATCCAGTAAGCATGTGAAAAAGAGACCCAATACACACAAGGATGGGAGAGATCGTTTACACATCCGTTATACATGTTCTGATTAGAGAGGCCATAATGTACACAAGGATTATTCATTGAGATGGATAGATTCATATAGTTACACAGCACAGAAACAGGCCCTTCAGCCCAACTCATCTGTGCTGACCAAGATGCCTATCTAAACTAATCCCATTTGCCTGCATTTAGCCTGTATACATCTAAACCTTTTCTATCTATGTATCTGTCCAAATGTTTTTTAAACAATTGCACCTGCCTCTTACCACCTCCTCTGGCAGTTTGTTCCATGTACCCACCAACCTCTGCACAAAAAACTTGCACCTCAGATTCCCTTTAAATATTTCCCCTTTCAGCTTAAACCTGTGCCCTCCAGCTTCAGATTTGGAAAAAGACTGTGGGCTATCTACCCTGTCTATGCCCCTCATGATTTTTTAAACCACTACAAGGTCACCCCTTGGCCTCCTTCACTTCAGGGAAAACATGCCCAGCCTATATACTCTCTCCTTATAACTCAAAACCTCCAGTCTAGCTAACATCTTTGTGAATCTTTTCTGCATACTTTCTTGCCTAATTACATCCTTCCTAATAGCATGGGGATCAGAACTGCATACATTATTTCTTCTGTGGCCTAACCAATGATTTGTACAACAGTAATATGGCATCCCAAATCTTGTACTCAATGCCACAGCCAAGGAAGGCAAGCATGCCATATGCCTTCTTTGCCACCCTGTTTAACTGTGGTACCACTTTCAAGGGACTATGTACTTGAACCTCTAGGTTTCTCTGCTCAACAACACTCCCCACTGCCCTGTCATTCATTTCCCTGGTTTAACTTCCCAAAATGCATCACTTTGCACTTATCTGAGTTCAATTCCAACTGTCATCCATTCGCCCACTTTCCCAGTTGATCTATATCCTGTTGTAACCTTAGACAACCTTCTTCACTGTCCACTATACCAGCAATCTGCAAACTTACATGGCAACTCTCAACCAAATCTCTCTCTCTCACACACACACACACACACACACACACACACACACACACACACACGTAAATACTGTAAATCCTGTCTCTCAGAATCCCAGTAGCTTTCCCACCACTGATATAAGGCTCACTGGCCTGTAGTTCCTTGGCTTGTCCTTGTAGCCCTTCTTAAGTAGAGACACAACACTGTCTTCCAGTACCTCACCCATGGCTAATGAAGATACAACAATCTCTGCCAGGACCCTAGTAATTTCTTCCCACATGTTAGGCCCCCTGGTTAGGAGATCAAAGGCACACCGACACATCAGTTCTGATGGAGAATCCTAGACACAAGAAAACAGGAGCAGGAGTAGGCCATAAGGCCCTTCAAGTATGCCCCACCATTTTATATGATCATGGTTGACCTATACTGGCCTCAGCTCTTCTGCGCCATTTTTCCATATCCCTCTTTTCCTTGATCTATCAAATATTTATCCACTTCCACTTCTAATGGTCCAATTTCCACTACCTGCTGGGGCAGAGAATTCCAGAGATTCTGCTGCAAGAAGGAATTTCTATGTACCTCAGTTTTAAATAACCAGTCCCTACCTTGTTCGAGATTCTCCCACTCATGAAAACATTGCCTGTCAAGCCCCCTTAGGGTCTTATATCTTTGAATAAGGTCACCCCTTATTCTTCTAAATGCCAAGGAATACAGGCCCAAACTATTTAGTCTCTCTTGGCAGAACAACCCTCTTATCCCAGTAATTAGCCTGATGACTCTCCCTTGTTCTGCCTCCAATGTTACAAGACTTTTATTTAAGTAAGTCTGTACCCTCCATTCCAGGTGAGGCTTCAAGAACACCCCATACAATTGCAACACAACCTCTCCATTTTTAAACTCTAACACTTTTAGGATGAAGGCTAAAATGTCATATTCCCTCTTAACTAATCATTGGACCTGCCTGCTAGGTTTTATGGTTCGGTACATGAAACAGTAACTGTGTTTCTCTGTCCACAAATGCTGTCTGACCTGCAGAGATTTTCCATAAGTTAGAGAGACACATGTGCATCTATGAAATACTCAAGTTAAAAGGACCTTGCTCACAATACCAATATATTTATAGATTAGAGAAACTGTGTGCAGACATCAAATATGCTCATATAGATTCTCATGAAGTAATACAACAGAGAAACGGGCCTACCAAATTTGTGCCAACCTTGAAGCACCCATTTACACTCATATCATTTTATATCCCACATTCCTATCATCCCCCTCCAAGTTCCACCATTCGTCCACACACTATGGGCAATTTACAGCGGCCAATTAATCTATAATTCCACCCCCCCCCCCCATTTGTTTATGGGATGTTGGAAGAAACCAGACCACCCAGAGGAAACCCACTCAAACAGGAAAATTCCACAAACATCACTGGAGGTCAAGATTCACCATGGGTCAATGGAGCTGTGAGGCAGCAGATCTACTGGCTATGGCATCACTGTGTTGCCTTCACTTGATAAAGGAACCAAATCCATGTCCCTTTGTCTGCTTCCACCTATCATCCACCTGCCCCTGTCTCCACCCCTCCCCCTCCCCCACCTAGCTCTATCTGCCTGTCATCCTTCACCCCTCCTCAGTCCACCAATCACTACTGGCCCCTGTCTCACCACATCCCCTCTCCTTTCATCTTTATACTAGCTATTTTCACTCTCCACTCTCAGTCCTGATGCAGGGTTTCAGCTTGAAACATTGACAATTCCATTCCCTCCACAGATGCTGCTCGATCCGCTGAGTTCCTCCAGCAGATTGTTCGTTGCTCTGACAGAATGATTATGTCCATGCCCCTCCTCTGCTCCTGTATTATGGAGGCTGCTTATGTTAGAGAAGCAGGGTATTCCTTCAATTTAAAGTGGTCCATAGAGCTCACCTGTCCAAAGACAAGTTATCGCGTTTCTATTCCGATATATCTCCTTATTGTGATAAATGCAATAATGGAGAGGCTTCTTTAATTCATATGTTTTGGTCATGTCTGAGTCTGGAAAAATACTGGATAGAGGTATTTCAAACCTTTTCTGTGCTTTTTAAAATAAATTTTAAGCCAAATCCTTTAACTGCATTATTTGGGATTGTTGGAGAAATAGATATAATTCTGGAGACTTCCGACTTGTACATATTGGCCTTCATTTCTCTTATAGCCAGGAGGGCTGTATTGCTTAAATGGAAAGAAATTACTCCCCCTACTCATGCTCAGTGGTTACGGGATGTTATGTCATATCTAAACTTAGAGAAGATCCACTGCTCTATTTCTGGATCTATTCTGAACTTTCAAGTATTATGGGGACCTTTTTTGAACTACTTTCAAAACCACTGATTTGGTGCTTAAAGTACAGATATTGGCCAATACTATTATGTCTTTAGGGTGTTTTTTTTTTAATCAAACAGTTTGGTTTTATCAAACGGTTCGGTTTGGTAGTGGGTTAGATTTTTTTATAATAAAATTATTCCAATTTATTAATACTAATTAGTTACCATTTTTGTTTATTATTATTAAACATTGTGATTTTAAGTGTGATTCAATACAATCTATTTTGTAACATTTTGTTTTTTCCTTTGTTTCATATACTTCGTACTTTTTATTTGGAATTAATAAAAATATTGAAAGAGAGGGTATTTGGCGTTGATATTTATGCGACAGAGAACCCACATGCACGTACCTGATATACCTAATGTTTAGAGAAGCTGTGTGTACATCTCTGCTGTACTCATGAGTTATATAATATGCTTGCCTGGCCCCAATATATTCACATTAGAAAGACTGTATGTGCATCCATAATACACACACACAGGGAGTCTACATCTGTGTCCCAGTATACACTTAGTTTGGGAGACCATGTGCAAACTTACAACTTGCACAGATTAGGAAGGCCATGTGCATGTCCTCAATATAAATGTGAGTGAGCGAAACTGTGTTTCTTATACATTCACAGGTTTGAAAGGCTAAATAAATGTCCACAAGATGTTCCCAATACACTCTTCTTAAATATGCACAAGTTAGAGAGAGCACAGGCTAAATTATACATGCAGGTTAGTGTAACCATGTGCGCGATACCAAGGTATGCACACATTACAGGATTGGGTGTGGCTTCCTGATACTGCATGGGTTAGCATGATCATGTATGTGCCTTCCTTGAATACATGGAATCATAAAGAGTTATAACATGGAAAGAGTCCATGCTGGCTGAAGAAGAACTTTAGAAACTAATTGCTCTTCTGTCCATAACCCAACTACTGCTTCTAACCTATAAGTGCTTTTTAAATGTGATAAGGGTTTCTGCCTCCACCATCCCTTTAGACTGTGTTTTCTGGATGCTTAACACTCTCCTCTGCCCCTCTTCATTTCTTTTGCCAGGTGACAAGTCGAACGTTAGTGTAAGATGATTCAGTCAAACTTGTCCATCTTAAAATGGCTAATATGTACCTTTAATCCACTTTGGTCCCACATTCCATAATACTTTTGCCTAACAATTATAATGGGAAGAGATGAAAACCAGAAAAATCAATATCCATAGAATTAAGAAAGTCCTGATTGCAATCTAAAAGTTGATGGTATAATTGTTTTTAATTTCAAATTTCTTTCTTCAATAATTTCTGAATCATGATTGAGATTTCTAGAGCTTAAAAATAAGCCATTATGTAGTTATACCACTTTAGTAAACTACAGCTGTTGGCTAGCTCATTTGTATAATCAGAGCCATTCGGGCTGCTTTCACTAACCAAAGTCAGTGTACATTTAGTTCCATTACTTTCAGTTCCATTCCCTAAAAAAGTTCTCCAACACCAGCATACAGCCACTGCAGTGTTTGTCATCTACAAAATCCACTACAGTTAATTGCCTAGGCTGCCCTAACAGATACCTTCCAAACCCATAATCTCTACCACTAAGAAAGACAAGGGCTTCTAGCATGTGGGAACACAACAATATCATTTTTCCCCTTGCACACCATCCCTGCTTTGGAGTACAAAGCCATTCCTTCATCATTGCTAGATCTAAGTCCTTGAACTCTCTTACCATTATTGGAGTACCATCACCAGAACTGTCACAGTTCAGGTAGACAGCCCACCATGATCTACTCAAGGGAAATTAGGGATCTGCAATAAATGCTGGCCTTGCCAACAATGCACTCAACATGAATAATGATATAAATAATGAAAAAACCCTATTTCCACGTATCAACGATATAGTGTTGTTGCCTTATGTTATTTTTATGCTATATTAAGACTTTTATGAACACAGTTTGTATTTTGTCTCTAAGAACACAATATATAGTTCAGAGCATGCCCAATCTTAGATGTGACAACAGAGAAAGCAGCCTTTGTTTACATAGAGCATAGCAGCAAATCTTTAATATTAAAGGCAGATATAATGTGTTGGTCAAAGTTTACAAAGGACAGCAACCTCCATTTGAATGGCAGCTTTAGTATGTCAAAAAGCTTCAAAGAAGCATCATAAAACAAAAACAAAACCAAGCCAGTAGAGGTGGTTTTAAGGAGTTTCTTAAAGGAAGGAAGGGAGGTGGAGAAATTGGATCTCCATGGTTTCAGACCTTGCTGACTGAAGACATGACTCTCAATAGTGCAACAATTAAGTTCAAGGTTGATCAAGAAACCAGAGTTAGAGTACCACAGACATTTGAGCAAGTTATGAAGGTGTAGGTGATTACAGAGATAGGGTAGAGCAAGACAATTAAGAAATTTGAAAGCAAGATTAAAGCTTTTACAATCAGTAGCTAGTGGATGTTGGGTGAACAGGAGTTAGTTAGGATATGGAGCGGAGTTTTTTGGATGTCCTTAAGCTTAGGGAGAGTAGAAAAAAAGTAGGTGAACCAACAGTGCTTTAGAATTGTCAAGACTAGAAGGCATGGGTAAGGATTTTAGCAAAAGATGAACAGAGGCAAAACTGGTGATATTACAGTGTGGAAGCAGCCAGTTTTAATAGTGTGTAGTAAATAGTTCAAGCCTCAGTTCAAGTCAAGTATGGCATCAAAGTTCTGAGCATAAGAACATGAAATTAAAAGTAGGAGTAGGCCATTTAGCCCCACATGCATGCTCCACTATTCAATCAGTGCTTGGCTTATCTTTTCTGTCAGCACCACTTTCCTGCACCAGCTTCCCTTCATATGCAAATTATTGATCTCTCTCAAATATACTCAGCAACTGAGCCTCCTGGGTAGAGAATTCCAAATATCTTTTACACTCTTGGAGAAGAAATTTCTTTTTACCCAATTCCTTATTTTAAGACCACAAGCCCTGGCCCTAGACACTTCAGCCAAAGAAAGTATCAAAGACTCAAGATTTTGATTGCAGATGCTGGAATCTGGAGCAACAAGCAATCTGCTGGAGGAACTCAGCGAGCTGAGCAGCATCTGTGGGGGGGAAGGAATTGTCAACATTTTGGGTAGAAACCCTGCATCAGGATTGAGAGCAGAGAGGGGAGATGGCCCAGAAAATATCTTCCCCGCATCTATCCTGTCAAATCTTTTAATAATTTTCTATATTTCAATGAGACCTGTCCTTCTAAACCTTTCTTTATATCTCTTCATAGGACAATCCCATCCCAGGAATTAATCTTTGTGGCCCTGCGCCTAGTACAAACATAGCCTTGCTTAGTATACAGTATTCCAAGTGTAGTCTTATCAGTGTCCTATGTAATTTCAGTAAGACAGCTTCACTCTTGTTCTCAAATCCTCTTGCAACAAAGGCCAACATATCATTTGTCTTCATAATTACTTGCTGTACCTGGATATTAACTTTCATTGATTCATGCACAAAGACAACAGATCCTGTGAACACCAACACTTGTCAATCTCGCATCATTTACAAAGTACTCTGCTTTTCTACTTTTCTGCCAAAGTGGATGATTTCACATTTTTTAAGATTATATTCCATCTCCCACACAATTCCTCTGACTGTATTCCCTTGAGGCCTTTCTGCATCCTCCTCACATTCACACTGCCAGCCAGACTTATATCAACAACAAACTTTGATTTATTATTTGGCCTCCTCTGCATTGGTGAGGCCATGATCTCTGTCTTGGTAGTCTCGAACCTGACAGCATCAACATTGATTTCTCTAACTTTCAGAAACCACTCCCCCTGTTTCTTTTCCACCTTTTAGAATAGGATGCATTTGCCCCTATTCTGGTGGGGAAAACCCACCTTTGGTTTTCCCTATTCTCTCTGGCCCCTTTTCCCCTTCTCTTTTCACTCCCTTGCCCTCCCAACCTTTCCCTCACCCTCCCTCTGGTTGCCCACCTCCTTCCCTTTATTCCATGGTCTACTTTCCTCTTCTATCAGATTCCATCTTCTTCAGCCCTTTGCCTCATCCACCTATCACCTCCCAGCTTCTCACATTATTCCCACACCCCCCTCCCCCACCTGCTTACCTTCCCCCTTCACTAGTATTCACCTGTCACCTGCCAGCTCGTGCTCCTCCCCCTCTCCTTCCTCCCTCCCCCCACCCATTTTATTCAGTCTTCTGCCCTCTTTCCTTCCAGTACTGATGAAGGGTCTCGGCCTGAAACGTTGACTGTTCATTTTCCTCCAATAGATGCTGCCTGACCTGCTGAGTTCCTCCAGAATTTCATGTGAGTTGCTTTGATGTATCAAACCTGGCTCAAAATCTAACTCATTGATAAATATTGTGAACAACTAGAACCCTAGAAATGCTCCCTAAGCCATCTCAATGTGAGAATGATGCATTTGCCCCTATTCTCTATTTTCTGTCCAATAACTAATCCTCAATCAATGCTAGTATGTTTACCCCAATTCCATGCGCTCTAATCTTACTTAACAACCTTTTGTGTGACACCTCATCAAAGTCGATCTTGAAGTCCAAATGCATCCTCAATCAACACCAGTATATTTATCCCAATCCCATGTGCTCTAATGTTGTTTAATAACCTTTTGTGTCACACCTTATCAAAGATGTTCTGGAAGTCCAAATTTACCACTTCCATATCTGTCAAGTTACAATCTTAAAAAAGATTCTAACAGATTTGTCAAGCATTATTTCACTTCTGTAACTATTTTCTTACTGCCCTGTTACCATGTCCTTAATAATAAATTCTTAAATTTTTTTTCTGCTACTGACATCAGGCTCATTGGTCTGTAGATATTTATTTTCTTTGTGGATGCAACAGGAAAGTTAGACCCAAAACTCCCACCATTGCTGCATCCATTCTGCTGATGTTAAACCTACATCCGAGGATCCTCATAATCTCAGCAGAATACACATAAACATAAAGTAGTTGAGATCCCACAAAATACTTGACCTGAAACATAACAGATTAATGCAGGCACGGTAGTGTAGCGGTTAGCGTAACGCTTTACAGACATACAGGTTAGGAAGTTGTGGGCATGCTACATTGGCACCGGAAGCGTGTCAACACATGCGGGCTGGCCCAGAACATTCAATGCAAAAGATGCATTTCACTGTGTATTTCAATGTACATGTGACTAATAAAGATATTTTATCTTAATGCCAATGAGTGTTGAGGTGCTACAACAGCCAAAAGAAATCCTTGAGTTGATAAAGATGGGGTAAAATATTGTTCTGCTTTATGTGCCACGGGTGTTTAAATTTATAAGGTAAGGTAAGATATTTATTTATTAGTCACATGCACATCGAAACACACAGTGAAATGCTTCTTTTTGCGTTACTGCTGACGTGCTGGGGGGCAGCCCACAAGTGTAGCCACTCTTTCGGCCCCAACATAGCATGCCCACAGCTCCTAACCTGTATGTCTTTGGAATGCGGGAGGAAACTGGAGCACCCGGAGGAAACCTACACAGTCACACAGGGAGAACGTACAAACTCCTTATAGACAGCGGTGGGAATTGAACCCGGGTCGCTGGCGCTGCCATAGTGTTACGCTAACCACTACACTAGCTGCTCTGAAGTGTCTCAATTGCCTCAGAAATTCGATCTTCTCTGTTAACTACTGAATCAGAGAAGGTAGCTGGAAAGAGGAGTTTCACATTCATTGACTGAGGCTTTCTGTAATGAGATAGAAGAGAAACACCATCAGCTGCCTGCCTCAGACCCTCTAAAGTGGGTCTGAGCCGAGGTTGCAGAGGCACTAATTGCCAGATCAACTGTGTGCACGTTTTACATGCAGTGCAAAAGAAATTGATGATATAGGGAAGCAAGGGAAAGTAATTCATAATTCACTATATGACTTCAATGTTCAATGCAATGGTCACATTCAGACAAAACCATTTGAATAGTAGTCTCTCACTCCAACCAACTACCTTGCTCTACCCCCACTCAACTCCTAATGAATGTATGCCACTGATTTCTTCAATTGGCCTATGTGTGATACTGCTACTGTAGGTGCTATTCCAGCAATTGCTTGATGCTGTAAGATATATGGCAGATTCCCCCTCAGGTGTCAATGATGGAGAAGTCAAGCCTCCGTACTTTATGGACTCAAACTTCAGTATTTAAGGTTTTGAGACATAAATTGCAGTGCATGAATCATGCACTTCAGACTTTTGCTGAGGACTTGTGGGATCTCATACCTGCCATCATTCCATCTGTCAGGGTGCTGCCAGGAGGTGGGGGTCATAGATCAAGACGGCTTTGCTTGGTTGGTTTGTATGGATTGATTGGCTGATGATTCTACCTCAATGGGTGGCAGCACCATCCTGGGTCCCAGCCTTGCAGCGATCGGCATTTTGCCAGCTACACAAGATAGGCCAGGATTTCAGTTTCATGATGCAGGAACAGATGGAATCGCAGGCCCACTAATCATCAGACTGGTATCGCACCATTGCGCTCTATCTTTCAAAACCGTCCACAATAACCGGTAGACAACACAGGATGGCAGCTGACCAAGAGCTCCTCTGGGTCCCAGAGCTAAATGAGATGTCTTAAGGGAGTTGTCATTGGGGGAAAGCTGTCAGTCTGGAAGATATTTTGCTGCCTTGGTGTTTCTGCTATTTAAAAAGGCAGAATTAGAAATGTTGAATATATGAAGCTATCAAAACTTTGCACAGGACAATTGAAATATTTACATTGATTACATCTACATGAATGTTTTATTTTGTTTACAATTGATCTTCTGTGAGTTTTTTTAAAACTTCCAAACAATTTCATGTTCTGCTCAAACCCTAGATTTCCAATGCATGTGGGTATATTTTTTGAAAACTATAGCAGAAATTTAAAATTGTTACAGAAATGTTTGATGTGTGTTTGCGAATTTGCACTATAAAGTTTTTGTAATAAAATGTTATTTGAATTTGAAGGCAGTTGAGTCATCTATTGGCTTCAATAGAAGTGATTTTTAAATGTTAAGGGAATCTAGGGACATGTGATTAGTGCAGGAAAGTGGTGCTAAGTAAATGATCAGTCATATAAATTGACTGATAGAATAGGTACAAAGGACCAAATTGTCTGCTCCTATTCCCTACGTTTTTGTGACAGTGAGGGGTTCACTCGGTGAGAGGCTGTGCCACATACTGCACTCTGACAGCTCTGTCCTCTTGATTGCAGACGGACCTTTCCTTTACATAGTACAGGCTGCAGAGGTAACTCAGACACCAAACGTTCATCCTTCCACAGGATCGTCTCCATCCACCCCAAGTATGAATTTTATTACTAAATTCCCCACAAAGTAAGGATAACAACCTGCAGCAACATGCAGGTCCTTAATCACATGCTAAAAGCTCCCCCTCATTGCCCTGTGACTGACTCCACACTGAACAATCATGCCTGCCTGAGGCCCTGGAAGAATACAGAGCTGTAAAAGTTGAGGGCTCTGATTGCCATCATCTTTGCTTTTAGGGCCCAAAGCTTCTTAACACAAACAATTGACCAGAGGCACATAGTCTGACCTCATCCACGCCTACCGTGATGCCTATCTATGCTAATCCCATTTGCCTACATTAGGTCCGCATCCTTCTATGCCTTTCCTATCCAAGTACCTGTCTAAATGCCTTTTGAACAACAGTATTATATCTGCCTCCACCACTTCCTCTGGCAGCTCATCAGAATCAGATTTATTATCACTGACTTATATGACGTAAAATTTGTTGTTTTGCGGCAGCAGTACAGTGCACAGACATAAAAATCCATAAATTACAAAAATAAATAAATAGTGCAAAAAGAAAAGAATAATGAGGTAGTGTTCATGGGTTCATGGATCATTCAGAAACCTAATGGTGGAGGGGAAGAAGCTGTTCCTGAATTGTTGAGTTTGGGTCTTTAGGCTCCTGTACCTCCTCCCTGAAGGCAGTAATGAGAAGAGGGTATGTCCTGGATGGTGAGGGTCTTTAATGATGGATGCCGCCTTCTTGAGGCACCACCTCTAGAAGATATCCTCGATGGTGGAGAGGATTGTGCCCATGATGGAGCTGGCTGAGTCGACAACACTCTGCAGCCTCTTGCGATCCTATGCATTGGAGCCTCCATACCAGACTGTGATGCAACCAGTCAGAATGCTCTCCATTGTACAACTATAGAGACTTGCAAGTGTCTTTGGTGACATACCAAATCTCCTCAAAACCCTAATGAAGTAGAGCCGCTGGGTGTGCCTTCCTTATAATTGCCTCAACGTGTTTGGCCCAGGATAGATCCTCTGAGATGTTGACACCCAGGAACTTGAAGCTGCCTCTTTCCACCGCTGACCCCTCAATGAGGACTGGTGATAGTCATCACCCTCTGTGTGAAAGATTTAACCCTCAGATCTCCTTCAAGTTTCTCCCATCTCACCTTAACCTGTGTCCCTTAGTGCTAGACTCCCCTGCCCTGGGAAAAAGATTCTGAGTATCGATCCTATCTGTGCCCCTCTATAAGTTCACCCCTCAGCCTCCTCTGTCCAGTGAGAATAAACTCAACCTATCCAATACAAACAACAAAGATCCCAGCACCGATCAGCACCCAGTACAGCACTTGTTATAGACTTCCAGTCAGAAAAACACCCATCTGCCACTACCCTCTGCCTCCTGTTACCTAGGCAGTTTTGGATCCACTTTGCCAATGTGCCTTGGATTTCTTCTCCCTTAACCTTCCGGACCAGTTTACCATGTGGTACCTTGTCATAAGTTTTACTAAAGTCCATAGAAAACACATCTACTATTTTCATCAATTTTCTTAGTTACCTCCTCAAAAAATTCAGTCAGATTATTGAGACAGGAGCTTCCCTGGACAAAACCATGCTGACTCCTCTTAATCAGTCCCTGCCTTTCTAAAGAATCCTGTCCCTCAGAATCTCCTCCAACAACTTCCCTACTACTGATTTAAAATTCATCATCCTGAGTTTCCATTTTATCCCTGCTGCCCTTCTTGGACAAGGGAACAACTTTTTTTATCTCTCAGACTTCTGGTACCTCACCTGTGGCTAATGAAGATGCAAAAGTCTCCATAAGAGCCTCAGCAATCCCCTCCCTTGCTTCCCTTAGCATTCTGAGATAGATCCCATCAGCCCCTGGGGATTTATGCACCCTCATGTGCTCCAATATTTCTAGCATTTCCTCTTTCCTGATATAGACATGTCCAGAATATCAACGTATTCCTCCCTTAACTCTCCAGCCTCCATGTCTTTCTCCCTGGTGAATATCGATGAGAATTATTTACTTGGGATCTCACTCATGTCCCTTGCCTCCACACGTAGATTACATCTTTGGTGCTTAGGGGGACTTATTCCTTCCATAGCTACCCTCTTGTTTCTAGTATACTTATCAAAGGTTTTAGGATTCTCCTTAACCCTTCTTGCCAATGTCATTCTATGGTCCCTTTTTGCCCTCCTAATTTCTTTCTAAAGTTCTCTTCTATATCCCCTGTAAACTTCCAGTGACTCGTTTAATACAATTTCCTATACCTGGTACAGGCTTCCTTTTTTTCCCTGATAAAACCTTCAATATCCTTTATTAACCAAAATTCTCTAAACTTACCATCCTTGCCTCTTACCCTTGCGTGCTGACTCTGAACTTTTACTATTTCACTTTTAAATGCATCACACTTATCATATTGGTATTGGTATAGCTTTATTATTGTCACCTGTACCGAGGTACAGTGAAAAGCTTGTCTTACAAACCGATCATACAGGTCAATTCATTACACAGTGCAGTTACATTGAGTTAGTACAGAGTTCATTGATGTAGCACAGGTAAAAACAATAACAGTACAGAGTAAAGTGTCACAGCTACAGAGAAAGTGCAGTGCAATAAGGTGCGAGGTTACAACAAGGTAGATCGTGAAGTCATAGTCCATTTCATTATATAAGGGAACTGTTCAATAGTCTTATCACAGTGGGCTAGAAGCTGTCCTTAAGTCTGGTGGTACATGCCTTCAGGCTCCTGTATCTTCTCCCCGACGGAAGAGGAGAGAAGAGAGAATGTCCCGGGTGGGTGGGGTCTTTGATTATGCTGGCTGCTTCACCAAGACAGCGAGAGGTAAAGACAGAGTCCAAGGAGGGGAGGCTGGTGTCCGTAATGCACTGGGCTGTGTCCACAACTCTCTGCAGCTTCTTGCGGTCCTGAGCAGAGCAGTTGCCGTACCAAGCCGTGATACATCTAGGTAGGATGCTTTCTATGGTGCATCGGTAAAAGTTGGTGAGAGTCAAAGGGGACAAACCAAATTTCTTTAGCCTCCTGAGGAAGTAGAGGCACTGGTGAGCTTTCTTGGCTGTGGCTTCTACGTGATTTGACCAGGACAGGCTGTTGGTGATGTTCACTCCTAGGAACTTGAAGCTCTCAACCCTCTCGACCTTAACACCATTGATGTAGACAGGTGCATGTTCACCACCCCCTTTCCTGAAGTCAATGACCAGCTCTTTTGTTTTGTTGACATTGAGGGCAAGGTTGTTGTCATGACACCATTCCACTAAGCTCTCTATCTCCTTCTGTAGTTGTTTTTCTCTCTAGCAGTTGCTCCTAATCTACTTCCACCAGAGGTCCTGTCTTACATTATCAAAATTTGCCTTCCCCCAGTTTAGGACCCTAACTTGAGGACCTACTTTATCTTTTTCCATGACTGCCTTGAATTATGGTCTCTGTTCCCAAAGGGTTCCTCCATGGATGCTTCAATCACTTGCCCATCCTCATTTCCTAAGGTCAGGCACGGCCCCCTCCCGAGTCAGATTCCCTACATACTGCTTCAGAAAATCCTTTGAATGCATTTTACTAATTTCTCCCCATCCAAGCCCCTTGCATTAAGGCAATCTTGTTCAATAGTGGAAAGTTAAAATCCCCTTCCACTACTACCTTTTGCTTTTACACCCTTCTGTGGTCTGCCTACATACCTGTTCTTCTAATTCCCGCTGACTGTTGGGAGGCCTAGAGTATAACCTCATCAAAGTGACAGAGTCGTGTGTTATTCTCAAATTCTACTTCATAGCCTCATTGGCAGATCCCTCCAGGATATTCTCTTGAGTACTGCTGTAATGCTGACCCTGATCAGCAGTACAATATGCCCTCCCCCTTTTGCAACCCCCCTCCCTCCTGCTGGAAAACTCTATACCCTGGAACACCCTCAATTATTGTAACAATAACATAACTGCATGGGCTGATCCACACCTTCAGCTCATTCATCTTACCTGTGAGGCTCCTTGCATTAAATAAATGCTGTTAAGCCCACCAGCCCTCCCATGCTTCTCTTCCTGTCTCTGCCTACTCTTCCCACTAGACTTGCCTGTTCTATTTTCTATATATGAATCAGCCTCCCTGGCTGCTGTACTGTCATTCTGAGTCCCATTGTCCTGCCTGACTAGTTTAAGCCCTCCTGAGTAACACGAGCAAACCTCCCTGTAAAGATATTGTTCTCCCTCCAGTTCAGGTGCAACGCATCCTTCTTCTAATGGTCGCTCTGCCCCAGCAGAGATCCCAAAATTCCAAAAACCTGATGCCCTCCCTCCTGCACCAGCACTTTAACCACATGTTCACCTGTCCTATTTTGTTATTTCTATATTCACTAGCACTTGGCACTTAGCACTTGGTAATCCTTAGATTACAACCCTTGATGTTCTGCTTTTCAACTTTCTACCCAACTCCCTAAATTCCTTTTCACAAATCGAATTTGTGAGACAGAATTTCCCATGAACAAAGCAATGCTGACTATTTCTAATCAATCCCTGCTTTTCCATGTGAAAATAAATCCTGTCCCTTAGAAGTTTTTTCTGATAGTTTCCCTACCTGTAATGTAATGTATGGCCTGTAGTTACCTGGCATATCCCTGTTGCTCTTCCTGAACAAAGGAACAACATTTGCTATCCTCAAGTTGTCCAGTACTTCACCCCTTGTAAATGCTACCAAGATATTGTCCCCATAAGTAGCTATTTAGGTAGTAGTATCTCTCTTGTTTTATAAGTCACTCCACTTCAATCCATTGATCTCCCACCACCTTCCAAATATGGTTGAGAATGCACCCACAGTAAGTAAATAACCCTATCCCTAATTCATTAATGACTGAGTAATGTTGAATGCCACAATCCTATTTACATCAAGATTCAATATGAAAATTTATCTCAGTACCTCGCCAGGGGTTTACACAAGAACTTTTAAATTTATTATTATTTATTGAAGCTTGTACTGCTTTTGAAGAGTAGTGATCACAAAAAAATTGACTTGCATTTATATGATGCTCTTCACCACCATTAGATGTCCCGGAATGCTTTACAACAAATGAAGTACTGTCAATATGCATTCACTGTTGTAATGTATGGAACACGGCTACCTACTTGTGCATAACAAGCACCCAAAAGTAGCAGTGTGATAATAACCAAAATGATGTTAGTTGGACCAGATAATCTAGTTTAGTTTATATTGATTTGAATGGTAAAAATTGTCCAGGACATAAGGATAATCTCCCCTTTCCTCTTTGTGATAATTCCAGGAAATCTTATGTTTGCTGAAAGAACAGAAGCTTGATTTCACAACCTATTCTGAAGACAGTATAGGGCTCCCTCAATGTCACTCCAGAATATCTGGCTAGATTTTGTTCTCTGGCTTCTGGAGTGAGATATGAACCCATAACCTTCTAAGTCAAAGGTGAGAATGTTACAAATTGAGCTACATTTAACACTTAAAGGAATGTGCTCCTGATTACATAAAATAGGATTGCTTGGAATTCTTTATTTAGTATCTGAACCTCTATGATTGTTAACTAATAAACCACAATTTTCAATCATACCAGGCAACTTTTCTTGGATTTGTTCATGTTTTAAACAGCATTCATCCACAAACCACCACTCAACTTTTCAGCACATGTTCTTGTTTGGTGAACAGGACTGAGGAATTCTTTACAGGTTTCTTGACTGTGAGTTCCTTGGAGGAGGAGGGACTGAACCGACAAGTAGACAGTCACCAGCAGAAAACGTTTTTGCTTCATTATATCAAGGAATGCCTCAAGTTCCTAACAAGAACAGAGAAATATAATATTTTCAATAAGAAGAAGGAAAAAAATATCTGTAATGAAAAGAAAGACAATCCAACAGGCATGGTAAAAGAAATGAAGAGGCAAGTATAATAATCATGTGGAAAGAATATGAAAGAAATAATGAGACCAATGTTATTTTATTTACTTTTTAGTTCAGAGAAAGGGTACTTTCTTTATATTCATAAAATTAATATCTTCAGTGTTGCAATCTTCCAACCATATTTAAGTTATTAACCCTGCTTTTAACGCAGAGTAAGAAATCTGTAAACAAAGTTTGTGAAGGATAACAAGACATCCCAACCTTGGCAGTATGATGTCTGAGAGATTTAATCACCTGGACATGAAATACATACACCTTGCCTTCCTTCAGTGCAAATCAGCAGAAAACAGCAGCTACCAAAGTGAAATACTATGGATGCTGGCAATCTTAATTAACCAGAACACTGAAAATAGTCAGCAAGTCAGGCAGCACTTATAGAGGGTGCTAACATTTTGGGTCAATGACTTTTCATCAGAATTGGGAAAAGTTAGAGATGAAAAGGTTTAAGGGGCAGACAAAGTAGTGAGTGAAGGCGAGACTGAAAAGGGAAAGAATGGAAGGCAGGAGTGATTAGCTGACAAAAGGGGTGATAGCGCAAGATGAAAGAAGATGGTCATGGGTCATAAAAGAACAAAAGGTTAGTCTAGAGGAAGTATAAATGGAGAATAATTAGATGTAATTACTATTGGAAGGTGTAGTCATACCTATCATAGAGAAAACCTATCATAGGGAAAGTGTTAGAAGCCATTATTAAAGACATTATATGTGGCACTTAAAAGATTCAAGGTAATCAGGCAAAGTCAACATGGTTTTGTGAAAGGGAAATCATATTTGAGTAACTTATTGGAGTCCTTGAAAAAGTAACCTATGCTATTGATAAAGGGGAGCTGATGAAAGTACTAAGATTTCCAGGAGGCATTTGGTAAGATGTCATAGCAAATATTACTGTGGAAAACAAAAGCTCGTGGTGTAAGTGGTAATATATTGGCATAGATAGAAAGTCATCTGGATAACAGGAAACACAGGAATTGCTGATGACACAAAATTACAGTGAAAAATAAGTTGTGAGGAGGACATAAGGAGGCTACAGAGAGAGCAGGGAAAGATCTGGTGATCTAGGAAAAATGTAAACTTGTCCATTTTGGCAGGAACAGTTAGAAAAACACATTATCTAAGTGGTGAGAGATTGCAGAGCTAAGAGATGCAGAGGAACCTTGGTGACCTAATGCACGATTTGCAAAAAGCTTGTATGCAGGCACAGCAACTAACTAAGAAAGCTAACAGAATGATATTGTTTATTGTCAGAGAAATTGAATACGATAATAGTGAGGTTAGGCTTCATTTATATAGTGCATTGGTCTAATCATATGTGTGGTACTATGTACAGTATTGGTCTCCATATCTAAGAAACATTATTAACACATTGCAAAGAGTTCAGAGAAAGCTTATGAGCCTAGTACTCAGAATGGGTGGGATAACTTATGAGAAAAGGTTGGAAGACAATGCTGGAATTTAAAAGAGTGAGAGGGGACTCAGTTGAAACATAAGATATCTTTATTAGTGACATGTACATCGAAACACACAGTGAAATGCATCTTTTTGCGTAGAGTGTTCTGGGAGCAGCCTGCAAGTGTCGCCGTACTTCTGGTGCCAAAATAGTATGCCGACAACTTCCTAACCTCTACGTCTTTGGAATGTGGAAGGAAACCGGAGCACGCAGAAGAAACCCACACAGACACGGGGAGAACGTACAAACTCCTTACAGACAGCAGCCAGAATTGAACCTGGGTCGCTGGCACTGTAATAGCATTACGATCTTGAGGAGTCTGGACATGATGGATATGAGAGGATGTTTCTAGTGTGGGAAGAAAGTAGAATGAGGAGTCACTGTTTAAAAATAAGGGGTCAGCCATTTGAGACAGAGGTGAGGCAAAATTTCTTTCAGAAGATCATGAGTTTTTGGAACTCTTCTTTAAAGGGTGGTGAAAACAGAGACTTTGAATATTTTTAAGGCAGATTTAGATAGATACTTGATAAGGAAGTAAGTAAAAAGTTCTTGCAGGCTAGGGACTGGAGGAGTGGGAAGAAAACCAAGTGCATGGAAATTCTAACTTTCCTTATGGGGCTTTTATAAGCACTCCTGCTTTTCCAAGCCTCACAAAGAAAGGGAAAAGAGAAAAGTTTTTGGGGCTTAATGCAAGATTTCTTAATGCATGCCTCTGGCTAAAAATGTAGTCAGGTGGCTGATGAGGTAATTGGTGATTAATGCATATTTAAACTAGATCTCAACTCCACTTTCCTACACATGTCCCTTGATTTGCGCCCGAAGAGCAAATTAAAAATCAGACCCCAAAATAAGACACCAGAACCTTAATGACTATCCCACTAGAAAATTTAGCTGCAAGCCCACACATTTCTGTCTTAACCTCTTTTCATGACTCACTGGTGGTTACTAATTAACTCCAAACTGAAAGTAGTTCAGAGTGCCATCGCTGGCTTGAGGCAAATGATGTGGCTGCGCTGATAGAAGTCAAAGGTTGCCCCGCGCCCTTCTCTTCAATAGCTCTAGATTGAAAAATGATTTGAAAAGGGAAAGTTAGTAAGTAATTCTGAAATAATGCCAGAAAATTATGAATTTAATATGAATTATGTTACGGACAGTGAATGTCCCTTTAAGATAGAGTAGTAGTAGTAGTAGTAGTAGTTGTGTGTGTGTGTGTGTGTGTGTGTGTGTGTGTGTGTGTGTGTGTGTGTGTGTGTGTGTGTGTGTGTGTGGCGTGCTTACGTCAACAGAAGATAAAGGACGTAATGACGTGGTTGAAGAAGTCAGTCGAGGTCAGAGAGAGAGAGAGAAAAGGGAGAGAGACACCAGCCTGCTAGTTTCTCTGTCGATGGATGAGAAACAATAACTGTGTCTGTCACTGCAATCCATGTATGGAAATTGGAAGTAATCCGGTGGAGTTCACTTTGTTGTTGACCTGTAGAAGGAAACAGGTATTTGTGTGGACGACCATGAGTCAGATGCTTTTTGGGGTGAGGAAGTCACTACCGAGTAAACACTGAGGTGTCGTTTGGGTTCCATCGTGGAACATTTGGATTTTGTAATTACTCTCTCTATGTTCTCTACATCTACGTCTTATCTTCAGACAACGGTGGTTGTTGAAGAAGCCTTTGCTCATGTTTCACCTTATGGCTTGCTGACCTGAACTTAAAGAACCATTCCTGGACTTGGAGTTTGGGACTTTGCCACACACACACACACACACACACACACACACACACACACACACACACACACACACACACACACACACACACACACACACACGCACACACGAAGAGTTTAGTTTTGGGGTTAATGTTCAAGGTTTAACATTTTTACTTCTAACATACTAACATTTTTACTTTTATTTTTCTTATTATCATAAGCAGTGATTAATAAAATAGTTTTTAACACTGAATCATGACTCAGTGTTTCTTTTGTTGCTGGTTCGTGACAAAATTGGGGGCTTGTCCGGGATCGTTCCCCAGATTGACGAGATTGGTCCGGGATCGTTCCCAAGGTTAACGAGATTCATCCAGGATCCAATCCAAAGATTGACAAGGGAGGTCTGAGTTTGAACAAATTGGGGTCTTAGTGGACGACTGATTGTGGTCGGTCTGATAAATTCTTTTTAATTGGCTTGTGTGTGTGGAAACCAGCAACAATGGATACATTTTTGAAAAAAACCCACCCCTGGAGGATTGCAGGGGATGAGGAAGCCTGATCTGGGGAAAATTGCTGCAGAGCTACATCTTGTGTCAGTAAGGTGATTTATCAGAAAGGCAGATATTCCGAGACTGATAGCTGGCCATTATGTGGAACAGAAGATGTTGGAGGAGGAGGTGTTAGAAGAGTTTACTGACAGTGAACCAGCGATCTCTGAGGCAACGGCGTAGCTGGCAAAGATAGAGGACGAACGAAGGAAAGTAGAATTAGAGTCTGAACGAGAGCAAACTCGGTTAAGGTTTGAGTCTGAATGGGAAGGAAATCGAACTCGGGTGAAGTTAGAGGCTGAATGGGAAGGGGAAGTAATTCGGTTGATGTTTGAGGCTGAGGCAGAAGAAAGGAAAGCAGGATGGAAATGTGGAGCATGGAGCATGATAGGGAGGAGAAGGAAAAACATGAGTTAAAAATGAGGAGAGAAGGATTGGAAACTGATTCTGATGATTGTTGATTAGCCAGCACGGAGGTTCGATTAAGTCCTTCCTCTAGAGGATGATCAGGCTGATCAATATTTCCAACATTTTGAAAAGGTTGTCGTGAGTTCAAGTTGGCCAAGGAAGGATGGACTCTGATGTTACAGAGTGTAATAAAAGCTAAAGCTCATTCTGTTTTGTCTGTTGAGGATGCAGCTGACTATACCCAGGTAAAACGAGCCGTGTTGAAAGCCTATGAATAGGTACCTGAAGTTTATAGACAAAAATTTAGAGACCAGAAGAAATCCGCAAATTAGACGTAAATGGAATTTGCTAATGGAAAGAGAATATCTTTTGAACGATGTTGAATGGCTAAAAATGTAGTTGGGAGTTAGGTTCAATTGGTAAAATTGATGTTAGTGGAAGACTTTTAAAGATGTGTTCCAGCTGAGATAGCAACGTATTTACATGAAAAGGAGAGGGAAACAGTTACAAGAAACTGCTGAGTTGGCAGATGATTATGCTTTAACTCATGAATCCAAACGGCGACCACCTTAAAACCTTTCAAAAGAGTGATAAGGACAATCCAGGTAAACAGGAGATTAAATTGGGAGGTAATCAAAAAGGGAAGGATGAAAAGAAGCCAGTGCTGGAGAAACCTGTTGAGCATACTTGTTATTACTGTAAGAAACCTGGCCATGTAATAGCTAATTGTGCCCTTTTGAAGAAAAGGAAGGGAGCCGTGCCCAATGCTTGCTTTCAGGTAATTAAAAAATCAAAAAGGTTTAGGAGATGTTGTAAGAGATCAGTCCTTGCCAGAGATAAAGGCTGAAAAGTTGGAGGAGGTGAGAAAGGAATTCTGTTCTTATGTATCAGATGGTTTTGTTTCACTGAATGATGGGTCACCACAGGTGCCAGTGAAAATACTGGGGCTTGCCAATCTCTCTTGCTGGACAGTGTTTTAAATTTTGGTGAAGAAACAGACACTGGTGAGGTTAATCTAGTGCGAGGTGTTACAGGTGACACCCTGTCTGTCCCTTTGCACAAGGTGATTTTAAAGTCAAGGTTCGTAGAAGGACCTGTCGAGATAGGGATACGACCTCGTTTACCAGTGAAGGAGTTTCCTTGTGATTGGGGAATGACCTTGCGGATGGAGAATTTGTCCCCGTGGTACGGTTAACGACCAAACCAAGGATTGATGAGTCTGAGGATGATCTGGATGTTTACCCATCCTGTGCGGTGACTCAAGCTAGGGCTAAAGAATTAGCCAAGGCCGACAGTCCTATGCAGCCTGATGTGGTTCCCTGTGACAGTGCTAAACAGGAAGAAAATTATGATGACTTGTCTGAGACTTTTCTGTCTTCACTGGAGGATCAAAATCCTTGTAGTGAGCCTGAATTTAAAGATTTGTCTTTGTCGAGGAAAGAATTTGTGGCGGAACAGACGAAAGACCCTGAGCTTACAGAAATGAGAGAAAAAGCACTCTCATGTGATGAGATTGAAAAAGTGCCAATTGGATATTATGTCAAAAATGGAGTGTTAATGAGGAAATGGAGACCTCCTCATGTTCCTGTTAATGAGGAATGGGAAGTTATTCATCAGGTTGTGGTTCCAAAAGTTTATAGGAATGAGATTTTAAATCTGGCCTATAGTATGCCTTTGGGTGGTCATTTTGGTGTGAATAAAACTGTAGGGAAGATCTTGAAACAATTCTATTGGCCTGGTTTGAGAAAAGATGTGGTGATGTTTTGTCGAACCTGTCACACATGTCAGATGGTAGGTAAACCAAATCAAGAACCCCCCGTGGCTCTGTTGAAACCTATTCCTGCTTTTGGTGAACCCTTTTTGAAGGTAATTGTGGACTGTGTTGGCCCATTGCCAAAGTCTAAGGCTGGAAATCAATCTTTGTTAACCATCATGTGTGCAACTTCTAGATTTCCAGAGGCAATACCATGTGATGTGAATGTTGCTCCTAAGATATCTGATGTTGATATTGAGGAAGGCCAATTTCGACCAAATATTGTTCCATCGAAACTAAACAACCAAAATATCCTGGAGAACCTTGAAACGAAGTTGGACCATTTACAAATTTCACAAAAACAACAGATGAGAGAATTAATTTTAAAATTTAAAAATCTGTTCCCAGATGTTCCAAACAGAATGTCGATAATTACTCATGATGTTGATATTGGGGATGCAAAACCAATCAAACAACACCCATATCGAATGAATGAGGAAAAAGGTAAACTTGTTGACCAGGAGATTGAATATATGTTAGAAAATGATATTATTAGACATTCCGCTTCAAACTGGAGTTCGCCCTGTGTTATTGTGCCTAAACCTAATGGAACTGTTAGATTTTGCACAGATTACAGAAAGTGAATGCTGTATCGAAGTCAGATGCCTACCCTATTTCTAGGGTGGATGATTGCATAGACAAAGTGGGAAAGGCTAAATTTGTTACAAAGATTGACCTATTAAAAGGGTACTGGTGTGTTCCATTAACAGATAGAGGAAGGGAGATTTCTGCCTTTGCAACCCCTTCTGGATTGTATGAATATAATGTTTTGCCATTTGGAATGAAAAATGCTCCGGCAACATTTCAAAGAATGATTAATTCAGTGATTCATGGGTTAAAACATACAGATGCCTACATTGACGACGTAGTGACTGGGAATGATACATGGGAGGATCACACCTCTGCGTTAGAAAGGTTGTTTGAAAGACTTTCCAAAGCTAACCTTACAGTTAATTTGGCTAAAAGTGAAATTGGCCGTGCCACTGTGACCTATCTTGGTTATGTTGTAGGTCAAGGCAAGTTAGCTCCTGTTCAGGCAAAAGTTCAAGCAATATCTGAGTTCCCTGTGCCCACGGGTACGAGGACTGTTCGAAGATTTTTGGGAATGGTTGGATATTATCGAAAATTTTGTAAAAATTTTGCTGATGTTGCTCTTCCCCTAACTAATCTTCTGAAGAAGGGAGTAAAGTTTGTTTGGACAGATTCTTGTCAAGAAGCATTAGAGAAGCTGAAAGCCATTTTATGCTACCCTCCTGTGCTCAAATCACCTGACTTTGAAAAGCCATTTTCATTAGCAGTAGATACCAGTGAAGAAGCTGCAGGAACTGTGTTGTTGCAGAAGGGTGACCTTGATGATATTGACCATCCTGTAGCTTACTTTTCAAAGAAATTTAATGAGCATCAAAAAAATTATTCCACCATAGAGAAAGAATTACTGTCGCTTGTTTTAGCCTTGCAACATTTCAGTGTATATGTTTGCACCGCTCAGAAACCATTGACTGTGTATACAGATCATAACCCATTGGTGTTTCTGAGCTGAGTCAAAAACAAGAACAGAAGGCTGTTAAACTGGAGTTTAATTTTGCAAGAGTTTGATCTCATGATAACTCACACTAAAGGCAAAGATAACGTGATCGCTGATTGTCTTTCCCGATGTTAAATGGGAAACATGTATCTTTACTAATCTGATATTCTGTAATTGTGTAGCATGACAATTATTAATATTACTAACTGTATGCACAGTTAAATTGTTTTCTTGGAAAAAAATTCTTTTTAGGTGGGAGGTATTACGGACTCGGTGAATGTCCCTTTAAGATAGAGTAGTAGTGTGTGTGTGTGTGTGTGTGTGTGTGTGTGTGTGTGTGTGTGTGTGTGTGTGTGTGTGTGGGGCGTACTTACGTCAACAGAAGAAAAAGGATGTAATGACGTGGTTGAAGAAGTCAGTCGAGGTCAGAGAGAGAGAGAAAAGGGAGAGAAACACCAGCCTGCTAGTTTTCTCTATCGATGGATGAGAAACAATAACTGTGTCTGTCACTGCAATCCATGTATGGAAATTGGAAGTAATCTGGTGGAGTTCACTTTGTTGCTGACCTGTAGAAGGAAACAGGTATTTGTGTGGACGACCATGAGTCGGATGCTTTTTGGGGTGAGGAAGTCACTACCGAGTAAACACTGAGGTGTCATTTAGGTTCCATCGTGGAACATTTGGACTTCGTAATTACTCTCTCTATGTTCTCTACATCTACGTCTTATCTTCAGACAACGGTGGTTGTTGAAGAAGCCTTTGCTCATGTTTCACCTTATGGCTTGCTGACCTGAACTTTAAGAACCATTCCTGGACTTGGAGTTTGGGACTTTGCCACACACACACACATGAAGAGTTTAGTTTTTGGGGTTAATGTTCAAGGTTTAACATTTTTACTTCTAACATGCTAACGTTTTTACTTTTTTTTAATTATCATAAGTAGTGATTAATAAAATAGTTTTTAACGCTGAATCATGACTCAGTGTGTTTCTTATGTTGCTGGTTCGTGACAGTAATTCTGAAATAATGCCAGAAAATTATGAATTTAAGTAAGACTGTTAAAATCGACAGGAAATTAATGCTTATGGGCAACAGGGAAGAACATAGATTTGAGGTCTAGATCACATCAATCATGTTTTTGAATGGTGGAGCAGATTTAAGAGACCATGTGACCTACACCTAGTGCTATTTCTTATGTCCTTGTGAGATGCTAATTAATTGTGCATTTGAAAGCTCAGTAAGTATTAACTCCACCCTCCACTATGATAGTCCAGTGGTTAAGTGTTTGGACCAGTATCCAGTAGTCTGGATCATTCATCTAGAGACATGAGTTTGAAGCCCACCATGGCAGCTGTGGGAATTTAAATGCAGTTAATTAAATAAATCTGGAATGAAAAGCTCACTAATAGTAGTCATGAAACTAATGGATTGTTGTAAAAAACCCATTTGGTTCATTATATCCTCCAGGGAAGAAAATCTGCTCTCCTTTCTAAGTCTGGTCCATTTATGTCTCCAGACCCAGCAACGTAGTTGATTCTTAACTATCTCATCACTTCAGGAGCAATTAAAGATTGAAAATTAAAACTGGCCTTGTAAGGTTCATATCGTGTGAACAAAAAGACCTGAAAATTTGTTAGAATGGTTTATCTGTGAGAAGTGTTTCTTAAGCTTTTATGTAAATGATGGAAGTGAAGCCAGCACAAATTTAAATCTTTAAATTAATTTAAATCTTATTTTTGTTACCTGCTTTCCAATATAACAAATGCATATCAAATGTTCATTATTAACTTCTGCCAGCATTAAAATTGTTAATATATAGATTTCATCTTTTTACTTGAAACTGAGCATCATGAAGAACAGCAAATTGTAAAATGTTACAGATTGTTAATTTTCGTATTATCTTTGTTAAGACAAGGTCACCTACAAATGTTTTCATCACTGTTATAGATTTTAAAACAAATCAGGATTTTTAAAGGTTCATGCATTGATATCAAACTTGTTGTTAAACCAATGATTATTTTTAATTACATTGTAGTGCACTTATACGGAGTGCCGTGTGATGGTGTACTACTGCACCACCGAGTAATGGAATGTAGATGACTGACCTCTCATTGTATCAAAAGAATGATGTGAAGGTAGAATAAATGCTCTGTTCCATAGTGGTTTACACTGAATCAGATAAGAGGCTCACTGGTAAAAGGAAATGTTGTGGTTTAATACTTCTTGCTGGTCTGATCCTTAATCAGACACCCTAGGCTATTCCTTGGAATTGTGTATATTTCAAGTCACCTTGCACTCACTGATTGGCAAACAGTATTAGTGCCAGTTTGTGTAAAATGTTTTATCATTATGAATCACCAGCATTATTGGTCATAAAACATAGCTGCAATGCTGACTTCCACAGTATTGCTACAATTTAGCAGATCTTTATATCACCTTACTCTTAGAATTGAATAGACTTCATCAGCTAACGTCCCTTACACACCTATTTATAAATTGAGCTCCAATTGTCCAAGGAACTGAAATTTTAGCAGACATTAATCGAGTCAAATTCCAGATATCCTGAATTTATAAGTATTCACAATTACTTCAGGTTATGTTGTCAGACATTCTGTTTGTTCAACTGAAAATTGTCATGCAGTGTGAAACTATTGGTATTTGGTATGTCACCAAAGACTCTTGCAAATTTCTATAGGTGGACGGTGGAGAGCATTCTGACTGGCTGCATCACCGTTTGGTACGGAGGCTCCAATGCACAGAACCGCAAGAGGCTGCAGAGTGTTGTAGACTCAGCCAGCTCCATCACGGGCACAACTCTCGTCACCATCAAAGACATCTTCAAGAAGCAGTACCTCAAGAAGGCAGCATCCATCACTAAGGACCTTCACCATCCGGGACATGCCTTCTTCTCATTACTACCATTGGGGACGAGGTACAGGAGCCTGAAGACCCACACTCAATGATTCAGGAAAGCTTCTTCTCCTCCACCATCAGATTTCTGAATGGTCCATGAACCCATAAACACTACTTTGTTGTTCCTTTTTTGCACTATTTTTTTATTTTGTAATTTATAGTAATCTTATGTCTTTGCACTGTACTGCTGCCGGAAAACAACATTTTTCATGACATATGTCAGTGATAATAAATCTGATTCTAATTCTATTATGAATGTTAAATACGTATTAGGACAAATAAATAATAAACTAAAAGTACTTGTACTTCTTACTTGATCTGAATACAATTCGTACACTATGCTCAGTTTTGGGGCTTTTAGTTATCAGTCATATGGATGGTGATTGCACTTGGTCACAACTTGAATTGAGAAATTAATGCAAGTATGATCTCATTTAGCCTCCAATAATTCAGTCCTACCAATTGTCTGTTTTAATTAACAGAGAGGACTTTAATTCAGGCAACTGTTAAATCATGTCTAGGTTGACTAAGACCAACTGTTCTTCTAGATATCTGTAGTTATAGTGGGCAATAATGTTGTTTTCCCCTAATATTAAAACTAGTCTATCTTCTGCCATCTGTGAAATTGTGCAAGGACAGTTGCTAAAATCTCAGGGTGTCTGATGTTGGATCACATAGCTTATTTGGACTTGCTGCATACCCTTTGTTTCAGTTCTAAACTTATAAGGGACTTTCCACCTCACCGTTGTTTCAACATTGTACTTGTTATATTCCATGCGAGGAATAATTGTCCTTTCCAAATAGTATTGCCACTGATTTTGCACTTCTGAAAAAATAAGCAAAAATACAAAGGATCTGAGGAACAAAAAATAGCAAAGGATTGGGGAAGATAAATGACCAACAGAAGGGATATCACAAAGATGAAAGTGAAGGGAAGGAAGAAAACATAGAAGTTTAGAAATAAACAGAGGAGTCAGGAATCAGTAAGGGGGAAATTCAACAAGGAAAAAGTCAGAATGTGAGCAATGTGGCAGCACAAAGGGGAAACGTTTTTAAAAAAGTGCTGCATCTAAAATTGAAGTTAAGAAAAAAAACAGCTTTAATGGGTTTCAATGTCATAAATATTGTCATGGTTCCGAGTACTGGCCTCGATTCAGCTCCATTGATGATGCCTTGTTGGGCGGCACATGGATTCCCTGCATGACTAATTGCATAATGACATACACCTGAGCCCCATTAGGGGCCTAGCATAAGTACCCGGGTTTCTCTAGCACTAGTTACCAGAGTATTGGTCAACCTTTGGGTATACTTTGTCTCCTGGCTGCTTAGAGTTGTTGGCTCTGGAGCAGTCCTGGTTTCACTGTTCCTCTTAGGATATCTAGTTTTTGTGTTGGGACTCCACCTCAGATCTCTGAGGCAAGATTCCTTCCAGTTGCTGCCTATGGTTGGTTCTGAGAAAGCTTCCTGACTCCAGTTTTGTACCAGTGTGCTGTATTTGGATTCTTTGTGAGCTTGCTCTTTACTCAACATTGTGACAAATATTCACCAGTGCTTTAATAAAAAGTCATGTGACTAAAAGCAAGAGGAAGTTTCATAAAAATAAAGCATAACCAAAGACTTTTGTTAGATAGCTTTTTAAAAGTAGAGGGGGTAACAAAGCAAAAGCATTTTGAGAGAGATTTCTAGACTGCAAGGTCACTGCAATGTCTGAAAGATTTCCAACTGATGTTGAAACAGACAGAAGCAGCAAAATAATCAATTGACCAGAATCTACCATACTTCTCTCTACTTTTAAAAGCTTTCTAAATATAAGTCTTTGGTTATGCTTTATTTTATGAAACTTTCTCTTGCTCTTTTAGTCACTTGACACTATTAAAGCACTGGTGAATATTTATGACCTTGAAACCAATTAAAGCTGTTCTTTTTCTTAACTTCAAGCAGATACTAAATGCTGGCATGTAGGACTGGAGCAGATTTGAAAAGTAGGGAGGAAAGGAACCATGAAAATATTTGAAAAGGAAGATTTCAGATGTGGTGTGTTGTAACTCGAGCAGGTTCTGGAGACAAAAATGATGGAAGAAGAAATTTAGTTGGAGATAAGGAGTGAGAGTTTAGATTATGGAAAAGCTGGAGTTGTGGTAGTTTGCAGCTCAGTCAACTGAGATTGAATTAAAAGTAAAAGAGTATTGTGGATAACCCTTTTAATCATAGTTTAATTGGAATGAAGTTGGGAAATTAGTTGGGTGGTATTCCAAAAATAGAAAACAGTAGGTTTTGAGACATAAGAACATATAAGAAATAAGAGCAGGAGTAGGCCATCTAACCCATTGAGCCTGCCTCTGCCATTCAACAACACCATGGCTGATCTGGTCTTGGACTCAGATCCACCTACCTGCCTTTTCCCTATAACTTGTAATTACCCTACTATGCAAAATCTATCTGTCTTAAATATATTTAATGAGATAGCCTCTACTGCTTCCCTGGGTAGAGAATTCCACAGATTCACTACTCTCTGGGGGGGGGGAAAAGTAGTTTCTCCTCATCTCTGTCCTAAATCTATTCCCCTTAATCTTGAGGCTATGTCCCCAGTTCTAGTCTCGCCTACCAGTGGAAACAACCTTCCTGCCTCTATCTATCTCTTTCATAATTTTGTATGTTTCTATAAGATCTCTTCTCATTCTTCTGAATTCCAGTGAGTGTAGTTCCAGGTGACTCAATCTCTCCTCATAGGCTAACCCCCTCATCTCTGGAATCAACCTGGTGAACTTTCTCTGCACCACCTCTAAAGGCAGTATATCTTTCCTCAAGTAAGGAGACCAGTACTGCACACAGTACTCCAGGTGCAGCCTCACCAGTACCCTGTACAGTTGCAACATAACTTCCCTGCTCTTACTGAGACAGGTCAGATGTGAGATTGGGAGTTCAAGCAGGAAAGAAATTGAGTATTCCCTACCAATCAATGGAGAAGGGAGAGATTAAGAACATGACAAATGCCGTTTTAGTCCACAGCCTAACAAGATGACTTTAATCTTGCAAAAAGTAAGTAAAATAGAATACTGAATTTAGCTAAAACTTCCAATCAAACAGCTAAGAAATAGAAAAAAGTAAAAGTGGTGATAGAAAAGTAATACTGGAAATTGAGCCTTACAACTATTATTAAATATGGTGTACTTAACTGATAAAAGACTGGCAAGGATGTAGTCTTAATGCATTCTGGAAACTATTATCAGGTCCATGATAGTTAATAAAGTTCACAATCTTTCAATCTCATATTCCGGTTCCTGATAATCCAAGTTGTCCTCCTTAGAGCCTTCCAGCTAAGATTATCAACCTGATTCAATCTAAAGCCATTATTGCTGTCTCACACAAATAACATTTCAAATTTCTAATTACAAACAGAATTCTTTCCTTCCCTTTCTTGCCAAAGTTCCAAGGCAACTTCACTTCCACCTTTTTAGCATTCCAGAATTTCCAATCTAGATTCATCAATGGGCATCATTAGTCAAATGTATAAGCAACAACTGCATAATTGCAACTATAGCTCATTGCTTCTTTCCATTCTTATTCATTTTCATTGCCTTCCACGTTGTTCATTAGATGTTTTCTTGACTCCATTCCACCTCCATGGACATATTACCTCTGTACCCACATATATCAGCCACAGAGAATTTGGTTTCCACATCAGATTTTTGATTTTATTGCCCTAGAAGTATGACAAATAGGATTTCCAGCTTCTCATTGTTACAAGTGCTAATGACACTAATTACTTGGGTCAACATAATTTGCATATTTCAGGTGAGTAGCAACAGAAATGCCTCATTGGATCTTGATCATTTGAAAAAAAATGCTACTTCAGGCTTTACACAGTTACAACAGCAGAAAGTTATTTATTTTTCAAAGACTTTTTGCCACACAGATACTTACTACATAGATGTTCTGAATGATCTGCTGCATGGCATTTTGTTGATACATTTTGTGGACATGGTCCTTCAGAAGATTAAGGATAGGAAGGATTGGACTTACGAAGCCTCAATAAGCCAGTACTGAGTTGGAAGAGAGAGATGCCCTTCGGAACAGAATCTTTGTCGTTTAACGGGAGAGAAGCAGGGATGATGCTTTCCCCTGGAAGGGGTCACTGTTGCAAAATAATCAGTCAGCTATTCAGGACAGAGATGAGAAGAAATTTCCTTATTGAGAGGATGTTCCTTTATCGATGGGCTGAGAAATGGCAAAGATGGGTTGAGAAACGGCAAATAGATTTCAACTTAGAGAAATGTGAGGTGATGCATTTTGGACAGCCAAACCAGGGTAGGACATATAGTTAATGGCAGGGCACTGACAAGCATTGTGGAACAGAGGGACCTGGGAGTACAAGTACACAGTTCACTGAAAGCGGCCGTGCAAGTAGACAGGGTGGTGAAGAAGGCACGTACCATGCTGGCCTTCACTAGTAAGGGCAATGAGTTTAAGAGTACAGACATTATGTTGCAGTTATGTAAGTCGTTGGTGAGGCTGCACTTGGAGTACTGTGTATAGTTTTGGTCACCCTGTTATAGGAAAGATATTGTTAAGCTGGAGACGGTGCAGAAGAGATTTACGAAGATGCTGCTTGGACAGGAGGGCCTGAGTTATAGGGAGAGGTTGCCCCGCTGGATCTTTATTCCTTGGAGCATAGGAGAATGAGGGGTGACCTCATAGAAGTTTATAAAATCATGAGGGGTATGGATAAGGTGGACAGTCATAGTCTTTTCCCCAGGGTTGGGGAGTCCATAACTAGAGGGCACAGATACAAGAAAAGAGGGGAGAAATCTAAAAGAGACATGAGAGGTAACTTCTTTACACAGAGGGTAGTGAGTACCTGGAATGAGCTTCCCGAGGAAGTGGTTGAGGTGGGTACAATTGCAACATTTAAGAGGCATTTGGATAGGTACATGGAGGGGAGGGGCTTGGAGGGTTATGGGCCAAATGTGAGCAACTGGCACTAGAGGGGAGGATGCTGTGGTCAGCATGGACCAGTTGGGCCAAAGGGCCTGTTTCCGTGCTGCATTACTCTATGACTCTTATGACAGTGAAAATTTGGAATCTTCTACCCAAGAGGATTTCAAACTCAGTTACTGAGTGTGTTAGTGAGAGAGTTGAAAAGGTTCCTGAGATATCAAAGGAAAGGGGTTAGTGCAAGAAAATGGTGCTGAGATGAAAAATCAGCCATGATCTCATGGAATGGCGGAGAAGGCGTGAAGGGATAAATGGCCTAATCCAGCTTCTATTCCTTATGTTTTTATGCCGGATTTATAAAGTTGGTGAAGGAAGAGCGAGGGCACCTTCTAGGAATTAACTCTAGTGAGATGTCTACTAGTTACAGTAACATCTGCTTCCGCCTAATGATTGGCATCAATACCTCGGATTTAGAAAGCCGACCTTTGCATCCTGTCTTTAGCTGAAAGTGTTCCTTCATTCATGGCCTTATCTGCAATAAACCATACTAAAAAAAACCTTACTTTGCTTGGGGCATGCAACTGTCAACCCTTCCATTAAGGGTTGCATGCAGACTCTGGGGTTTTACTTTACTTCATGCTATCCAAAGGAATTCTCAACTTTTCATTTTTTAAAAAGAAAAACAACCCATAACATATGGCTGGTGACAAACGATGGACCCTCAAATTTGAGTACACTTATCCCCTTTGGGAAGAAGCTTTATAGATCCTGGGGAGGGACTATCAAAGATTTTGGAGACAGGAAGCAGGATTGTATGGTCCAACTGAGGGTTCATTGGGACATTCTGAATTTAAATTTGGAAAACACAACTGAGTTCTTTTTAGAATAATCCCTCGAGGTTCCAATGGAATACATATGGAAAGTATTCCAAAGAACTTTTAACAGTTGAACTTGACATTAGTGAAATAAACTAGGTTTAAAATTCAATCATTTCTATAAGATATACTTGTAGCTTATAATTGCAATGCTAAATGTTTTCCATTGCCCATTTAAGGAGTAATTGATTATATTTATGATTATTTAATAGTCCATTGTCTCTCTATGGCCCATGCTGATTTAGTTCATCGTCTAAGTATGTTTTTTTTTATTTTCCCTTTTCTGCTCTATGCCATAGAACAATTATTAACAACACATTTGTAGAATTCAGACATTTATGATTTAGTGTTAAACCCCAAGAGCATATCAAGTGTTGATATGTTGGCTTCCTAGTCAACATCATAATCTGCTGTTTGCCTTTTCACAATAAGACAAATCCTGTTTTATTTATATTTAGCAAAAGTGAAGGAGAACTTTCAATCTCACTTCATCTGTCATGTTAGTCAAAATCAAACTATGATTTTGTTCAGACTTCACTTTTAAATTACCTTGTTTACTGAGAGCTATTAAGCTGTGGGTCTAATTAGCCGACAATAATTTTGTTATTATTGCATGTAATTATCTTTTCTGTAGAAAGAATTCAGCTGACCAGAGTAATAAAACTGTCTGCCCTGCTTCCAAACCCATCCTCTGCAGCCAACGAAAATCTTTTCCTTAGAGAACAAGAGATTGACACAGACTGCTGGTACAGACTCAAGAGGCCTTTTTCTCAATAATGCTGCTATCCACAATACAGTAAAGGGCGAATAACCTTGACACAATGTGAAACAGATGTTATACTTCTGTTCATATGATACATTTAGCATCCTTATTTTTCTCATGTAGAACGATTATCATTGACAAAAACAACAAAAGTGAGTATAGATCATAGTGGAAAAGGTATTAATCCTTTTGGTACACAAGAATGGAAATAATGTTATCCACATAGAGTTGTAATTATTAATATCTTTATTTGCTATGGATAGCTGACATACATTTACAACTAACTTATATTAGCTATGAATCTTGCAATGGATAAATAAATCATTGCAAAATCAGAATACACAGTCAGGGTTTAGTTACGTATATTTTGGTGGGGAAGAAATCTTATTTCTTGAAAGAAGCACAAAATGTTCTGCACCTTCAGTGCTTTTGTCACTGCCATTTTAATCAGCCTCATATTTGCAATACATTGTCATAACTACAATTTAAAATATTATTTCATAATGGTAAAAAAATTAATATTTTAAAATAGATTATATTTTGTAAATAATTTACCAGGCTGTAATTCAATTCAGTGAAATGATTATGCTTTCATAAATTGCTTCAGTTTCACTCACTATTTCAACCCCAAACTAAATCTCATGACTGAATAATTACATATGAATCACAGTCAGACATATTATCCAATATATTTTATATGATGTGTTTATAATTTTTCACATCATATATGTACATAGATGTGATCTCATTTATAAACATAAACTGTTATTGGCTATAATAGAACCTAATTTTAATTAAATTGTTGCTCATGGTATGAAAAAGTATGCAGCCTCTGGTAGATGAATTACTTACAGAAAAATATATACCAGATGTTACTTCCTTCAAATATCTTAAATGTGAAAATGAAAGCCACATGTAATCTATTAGCAACTATTTTAATGAAATTGTGTGACTTCTTACTAAAGAAAGCAGTAAAAGCACTGCACGATAAATTTCAATTACCCTTATCAGGTACCGGAATGGAATGAGCTTGTCAAAAATGTGCATCAGAGAGCTGGGAATGTATCTCCTTTCTGACACAGCACTTGAAAATGGTTTACCCTATAACCCAATCATGCCCGCTGAGATTGTAAGCATAATCCAATGGCTGTCCCTGCAGATATCATTTAAAATATTCACAGCATGATTTGTAGTTAAGCAGAATATTTTGGAGTGTGATATCCTGCATCTGGCTTTGGCTAAAGGTAATGCATTACAATGCAAATATTGCCATCTAGTGATCATTTTTTGTCCATTCAGCTTCACTATTTTAGTTCACCAACTCAACCTAATACTGAAGTAGCCTTGAAAGTTACTCTCATCTTCTTCATCAAATGATGCATGTGGCATTACAGTATTTACTGTTTTGGGACAATAAAATAAATGTTTTAAATCCTCTGATAAGGTACATGGAAAAGTACAAACATATGTGATGAACACATATGGCCACTCAGCTGGCAAGCCTTTTCTGCCATTCAATAGGATTACAATTGATCTAATTGAAACTTCAAATCTGCATTTCTGTCCATTCCTGGTAACTTCTCCCCAAATCCAGTTTATGGAGCTGTCCCCTCTGTCTTGGTAATATTCAAAGACTTTGTCTCCGTCGTCCTCTGAGGAAGAAAATTCCAAAGACTCACAGACTTCCAAGAGAAAAGATTTTGCCTCTTTTTGTCCTTAATGAGCAATCCCTTATTTTTAAATACTAATTCTCTGTTCTAGATTTTCCAAAATGGAAACATCCTTTACACATCCACCATGTCAAGACCCTTTAACCAGGTTGCCTCTCAGTTCATTAAATACCTTCTCTGAACTGCTTCCAATGCACATACATCCTTCTTTAAATAAGGAATCCAATACTGTATATGGTATTCCCAATGTGGTCTCACCATTGTTCTATGTAACTAAAGCAAAACTTCTGTTTTTGTATTCAGTTTCCCTAACAATAAACAATATCATTGTTAGCTTTCTTCATCACTTGCTCTACCTGCATACCAGCTTTTTGTGAATTATTCACTGGAACAGCCTGGTAAGTTTGCATTTCAAACTCTGCAATCTCTCCATGTAGTTAATATGCTTATTTTTTTATTTTCCTTCCAAAATGAATAATTTCACATTTTCCTCATTAAACTTCATTGGTCAGATCTTTGCCCACTCATTTAAGCTATCTATATCCTTTTGTAGTCTCCTTATGTCCTCTTCACAGCTTACTATCTGCCAACCTTTGTGTCAGTGATAAATTGAGCAAACATCGAAGTCATGTATTTGATTTGTAAAATGTTGAGGCCCCAGCACTGATCCCTGTACCACATCTTGCCAACCAGAAGAAGACTGAAGTGTGGTTACTCTCTAATTTCAGCCAGCCAAGCAATCTTCTATCCATGCCAATATGTTACCTCATACACCATGACTTTTTATCTTCTGCAATAACCCTTGGTGCAGCAACCTATCAAATATCTTCTGATAATCTAAAATTAGAATGTCCACCATTTCCACTTTATCCACAGAAGAAAAGTAACAGTTAATTAACACATTTATTCCTAACTTTTAAATATTCTTTATAAACTCACCAATGTAGACAAATTTGCTGTCTACTTTAATGTCAGATGCATAATCTTTATTTTTATAAGATAAGATATTTATTATCGCCACTCTTCCAGCGCCAATATAGCATGCCCACAGCTCTTAACCCGTACATCTTTTGGAATGTGGGAGGAAACTGGAGCACCCAGAGGAAACCCATGCAGACACACGGGGAGAATGTACAAACTCCTTACAGACAGTGGCGGGAATTGAACCCAGGTCGCTGGTGTTGTAATAGCGTTACGCTAACCGCTACCGAATGATTAATTTCTTAAAGTTGTGTGGAAGAAAAGGAATTAGTTGAATCCTTTCAACTGGGATGGTATGGACTTCAGAATGAAGTTGAGTATATTTGTCAACTTAGCATTTTTGGCTGACAATACTTGCAAACATATCAGTCTTGTTTCTTCATTGAGAAAGAGGATGTTTATAGAACCTCCTTCTGTCTGAAGCTGCCTCATTGTCCATTACTATTCTTGGCTGGATTAGATAAGATTACAGAAAATTTCTTCAATTGGTTCATCGTGGAATCTCTTAATTCTGTTGCAAACTTCTCAGTTGGTGTTCAGCTTGAAAGTAGCTCTGATTTTAATTTCAGTAAATTGATATAATGAGAAACTTCCTGGCAACAGAAAATACCAGAGTTAGAACATCTAGTGTTGGTTAATTAACTTTAGCAAGTCAATTAAAACAGATAAATGAGGCCAGGTTTGTGGCCCTAAATCTTGAGCAGTGATTAAGTTCCAAATAATATTATGCATTATTTACTTAATGAAATTGCACCATGGCCTTAAAGAGAAATATCTTAACAGTGCAGAACAACAATTTCTGTACTAAATATCAAGGCACAGAGGAGGTCATTCAGTCCATTGGATCCATTCCAGTTCCCAGCAGACCATACCCACCAACCCATTCCCATCAGCCCATTTCCCCTCTTATTTCCCTGTAGATGGCTACTTTATCCTCTCAAACATGCCCATCAACTTCCATTTGATGCTTCTGCCATTTACGGCAGCCAGTTACCTTTCAGCACATCTTTGGGATGTGGGAAAAAAGCAGAGGGCGGTCTTTCAGGAATAATGTGTAAGCTCCACACAGACACCACCTAAGGTCAAAATAGAAATGGTCCCTGGAACTAAGGATGTAAGGGTGTCATTCTGTCACCCTTACATGGCAAAATACTCTCATCATTTTTGTACTATTTAATTCTGTTTCTCATGTGATGAGCTCAAGATGAGATGAGTTACTAATGTGTAAAAAATGTACACCGATGGATGTCACACTTGGTTAATGCATTCAAATATTTGTTGCTTCTAAAATATAACCTGTAACTCCCAATGACCTTCTAATCTGTAACATTCCCTGAAATAAATAATTTTACACATTGGTTGAATTTATTTAAAATTGACTTACTTGCCTAGAAAGGGCAGATCCTTTATAAATGTTGACCATAGTGACAGTATCATGGTCCAGATTTTGTGGCTCATGACAAGCCTCTCATTCTCACAGCTGATCTCCAGGCTAAGCTCTCATTGAGAAACTGCTCAATAATACTATCTCATTCTCAATGTTGAAGCCCTGTGACAGCGCAGGGCCTTGCAAGAGTAAATCTCCTCATGTTATTGGGTGCGGTGGGACAGGCGGGGTAGCAGAACAAGCCACACCCAGAAAATAATGAAAAGTCTCTGACAGGTGTCCAGACCAGGCACCCTAAGCTTAGCCAACAGTTAGAACTGTCAAAACAAGGTGAACCCTTATATATTCAGAAACATTCAGAGACATCCCAGGTCCATGAAAATTAAGCAAGTTATCAAAATGCTTAAATAGATTAAACTAAACTGAAAAATTAAAAACAATGTCTAAAATTGCCAAATTGAGACACAAGAGACTGGAATCTGGAGCAACACAAAAGGCACTGGAGGAATGCAGCAGGTCAGGCAGCATCTATGGAGGGAAATGTACAGTCGACATTTCAGGTCAACATAAATCGCCAAAGTCTAAAAAAAAATTGCCTTCCAATATCAATGGAAGATAACACCTTTGCCAAATCTAACTTGGCAGAGGTTGTCCAGCTGCCTTGTTGGGGAATTCCCACATCTTGCTCCCTTGCTGAGGACATTGGAGCAAAGTTAGAGAGTCACTGGTGCAGAGATTTCAGAAAGTCCAGGATTTCTATATTTGTACAAGCATGCTTGGAAATCCTTAACTTACTGTCAATTATACAAGAAAATCAGTTCTGTGGGTCTCTGCTGGAATTTCCCAGCAAAATTGTCCTATTATATTGCACACAGCTTGATTTACTATTTCTATTATGAAAATACCAGTATATTGTCCAATTTAAGATGGGCAACCACGTCATTGATAACCCGGTATCAAAAGATTTTCTTGACACTTAATCAATGCAGAATTTTTGTACATTATGCCTCTTTTATTTTCACATACATGGCATGTGTTTCAACTAACAATTCAGTCCATTAATTGTGAACATATAATAAAAAATATCCATTCTATTTAAACTATTTGACAGTTTCAGGATTTTCTACTAGTTTGTAGAAAATGAGATAAAGGTGGAGTTCCAGTATCAAAAGTAGCATAGTCTATGTTATATGTTGCATATCATAGAAAGTATTGACAATATATTTTATTGTTTGCTGAAGCTATAAAATCAGCACACTTATTCAATATAGAGACCGAAATGTCATTTTTAGTAAGACTGATAGGCAAATATCTCCACTATTAATCTTAATCTGCCATAGAATTAAACAGTATGTAATGAATTATGATAAACCTTGTATGTACTGCTATGAATCACCTTACTTAAAAAGGGATAACAGACTTATTTCTCCTGCTCTCTCAATTGAATTTAGTGTTTTGGGAAATCAAACACAAAATTTTCAAAACAGCTTGCTCTAATGCATTCTCTGATTTATTTATTATCTCTTAAACACTTGTTTATATTGCCTGTGCTCTATATCTCTAAAAGAAAATAGTTTGCATATACAGAGGTCAAGACCCATGTACTTGAAGTCACTAACTGCATCCTCCAACTCAGTGACACATGGAGCACAACAGCTAATAGTGGGATGTGTGAGTGGACATGTATCTCATTCATCATTCTGTTTAGGCCAATATAAGGGTCTTTTTATCAGCACTATTTGTACCAATGTCATTACCCTTGGTATAAATCTTCTGTCAAAGGCTCTAGCAGAGGCAATGTTATTGTCCCATTAGTGGCTGTGATCTGAAATAATCACTAACTGACCTCTGGATATCTGTAATTAACTTTTGGCCTGCTTCACACAGTCACTGACTAAGTCAAATGATGCATTTCCACATGTGTATTCTCTATAGGGAGTCTACTTAATAGATCAAATGCATACTCTTAATGAAATACAAATATTATATCATATTGTCTGTCCGTTTCTAACCCCAATGTATGTAGAGTCTTGCTTTGTATCCTATTCAGATATAAAGTTAAATGAGAAAGTTAAGATTGCTGAAATGATATACATAATTCAGGAATGCTTTATGTATGAACAAATTAATCTAACAGTTATCAAAAATACACTATTTTGATAAAGCGTTTTATTTAAATTATTTATCCAAGCTAACATGTGATTTCTTAGTTTCCCTTATGACTAAATTATCCATTAATTTATTTGGTCTTTGAAGCTGTATTTCCTGATCCATTGCACCTTGAGCAGAAGAAAGGTGGATAGCCTTGTCTGTCTTCTCAGGGTAAAAACAAAAATGCATTAAAATGCTGGCCTTGCCAGTGATGGATACATCATGAGAATGAATTAAGACAATAAATATAATCGGGTGTTTATTATGCTAGAAGGAAATTATTACTTATCTTTAAAGGTAAGCAGAATATACATGCCCCTTTGACTTCCACAGTGACCTTTAATGTGAAATAAAGCTATTAGTCTTTGGCTTCAAACAATAAAATAGACAATTGATCACATCTGTTAACTTCTCAGATCATGTTTTAATGCTGTGACAAAACATTTAAATTATTTCCAATGGTATACTTTAAGAAAATCATTCACTTGGAGCTTACAGTAATAAACATATTTGTTCAAAAATACCTAGCAAATGACAGAAATCGGTAAACATATTAAAACCATGAAACAAATACAAAATAGGTAATGTCTGGTGATGATCTTTTTTTAAAAATTAATTACCATGCCACTTATCCTTCTGGATAAACAGCATGGACTGAAGATCCGTTCCTTGGTTTCTACCCTTTAGCCAATCATTAACAAGTGTGCGAAAGTGACCTGGAATGACTAGTTCTGATTATTATTCTTTTCTCTACAGAAGAACCTCTCCTCCACTTGGCACCTCTGCACAGCAGCACAGAACTCAGTGTGTGGATAATTGCAAGCGTTAACCTCCATTTTATCCTTAATGGTGCAGAATTAGACCCTCCCCCATATGTTGAGCTACAGTTCCCAGCCACAAAATAACCTTCTTTGAGTTAAGGAACCATTGAAATATGATATGCTACTTTGGCTGCAGCTTCCTTATCATCTGATTGAATAAAAACGGTGACATATTTTGTTGCCCAATGAGGGTTCACTTATCTTTTTAATTCACACAAAATCAACAACATTAACTGACAGAAGGATCATTTTACCATGAAGAAATCCAACATCACTTTGTTGCTAGTGATCCATTCAAGATCATATCACAAATCTGTAGGACAAACTGCAACTATATTAGAATTAAAATATTGAAATTCTGAATGAAATATTGAAACATTTTTATCATTTGAATAAGAATAATAATTTTATTTTTGTATATGTTAATCACCTTTATCCAGGTAGTGATAAAACAAGGACAACTTCACAATTTTGAGAATGTAAATAATAGATTTCACCTAAATTGATTTTTTTGCAGTTGGCAAAAGGTTCATGTCTTAGTGGCTGTAAGGTTCCACAGTATGCACCATTGGCATAAGCACACACAATGGAAGTTCACTATTATGTCATGCAACATCAATATTTTCCATTACATTTTTTTTAAAGATTAATCATACCCTGTATGCAAAATCTGACGGATTGGGAAAAAATATTGCACCTCCATGTCAAACTGCCTGACTGATACATGGAACTTTAATGAAGCCTTACAGCTTCCATTACCTTTGCAGGCAATCAGTAGATTGGCTGCACATTCTGTCACTGCTAATCAGATTCCATCTTTTTAAAGTGAGATGCAGTTATCAATGAGGTGAGTTCTAATATTCAGATTGGAACAGATGATAAATCATTTCTACATAATTAGTGTACAGCAAGGTTACAGCTGACATGAATTTTTATCTTAATTATGGAATAAATTTGTTCCATTAATTTAATTTAGTTTGCATGAATGAGTAGATGCTTAACAAAGTTAATCTTACATCTGTCATTATAAGATTAGAGAGCTTCATTCTAAAAATATGGAAACAGATACTTCATCATCTGAGATTCTTGCTGCTTAGTGCACTGTAAATGGGTGGGAACTGGGAAGGTTTTACAATTTGCCTTTCCCACAAATCATTGCTATAAATGGTACTTAATTTGTAGTGTGCTTAATACTGACTCACTAATACATTATCATTCATTATGAACAAGTGAATAAATGTCTGAGCTTTGAAGTCATAGCATGATTATTTAAATATTAAGCTAATGATACATCAAAACTGTAGTTAACTAAATTTGTAGTAATGATTGCTTAGCTGTCACATTGCTGTATATCATTATTTACCTCAAAAATCTCACATGAAAATCTCTGCAACATTTTAATGTGAACATGCAGAAATTGCAAAAGATCATGGATAATTTTGAATGAAATGGATACCTTAAATTGGTCTGTTATAAGTGTTCAATCAGTTTGCAATTTTTCATGAACATTCAAAGCAATAATTGTAATAATGTGATAATTATATGTTGGTAATAGTATATCATGAAAATCTGCCAACAATTTTTGTTCAAATTGACACTGTCAGCCGTGTCGTGTTGCCGTGTATTGAAAAAATGCAAATATTAGAAACAGATATAGTAACAAAATAATCTGACGCTCCAATGAAAGGTAATAGCTAAGTAGTTAAGATACATCCTGCAGATTTATTTAGCCAATGGTTCAAATATTATAGTGGCTAACATGTCAAATTGTGAAATAAATTAGAAAACTAAACTATACAGAAATTGTAATGGGATTTTCATCATGCAAATGTAGAAAGATGTTGCATTACGGAATGGTTAGTCAAAGGTTTGAGCTGTGATTTTCCACAGTGAGATCTTTATCTCAATGAGACCTTCAGAGGTGCCAGAGATAATATAAGAAAAGTTAGTGCAACAATAGAAGGAATATAGAAGGAACATAGGAAGCTAGTGTAAACCTCACACTCATCATTTACAAAGAACTGGAAGCAAAAATCCCAGCACTTCCCATTGGTATCACAGCTGATCCAATGTGTTTGAGATCCTGAGTTTGCCAAATATTATTTATTCATGCAGGCATCACTTTTGTTTCCCATTCCTAATTATCCTGGAGAAGGTGGCAGGGAGCTGTCTTCTTGAAATACTCCAGTCTGTGGGGTGAAGGTATTCCCATGATGATATAGTAGGGCACTCCAGGATTTGACCCACAATGATGAAAGAACAACAATATACTTTCGGCTCAGGATAGTGTATCTCTTGGAGCAACACTCAATAGTGGCAATGATCTTGTGTGTCAGATGCAGTAGAGGCAGTAGAGGTCCTTAGTTAGGGAAGTGCTGTTGCAGAAGCTTTAGTAAGTTTTGCAATGATTCTAGTTATCAAGATACACAACATTATAAAAACATGAGTATAGAAAACTGAGAATATTTATAGTTTTCTTATTTTATGAAGTTACTGGTGTGTTTGAATTTTATTTAATATGGATCTTTTAAGTAATACAAAATAGAGAATATTTTAAATAATAACGAATAAATGAGTTCCAGTAAATGTCATATCAGTGATTTAAAAATATGAGTTCAATTAGTTTTAGTCAAGATATCCCTGTTTTGCCACCATAACTAAATAATTTAAAATAAAACCATTAAATAATTTCTTCAAAGTACTGGACAAGGTATATATTAAATGTATTCTTCCTCCCTCTGATGGAAGTGAATCATGTAAGTGAATCACAAGGACGTTGGGCTAGAGTTTCATCTTCACCATCTGGGAACTAATTTAGTGGAGCAGATTTTCTGTTTGTTCATTTCAACGGAGTGAACATCAGGTGGGTTAGGATATAGTACAGCCAAGATAACCATCCAATGGTATAGATGAAAATCTATCCCATTATCTTGAAGCATAAAAGTTCAGATAGTTAAGAAAGAAGATAATCTTTTTATATGCTTAAATGCAAAAATAAATTCACTTCCCCATGTACAGTAAACATAGAAACATGCTTGCTTGGTCAAACCAGAGAATCCCTGTATTGTATTCCTATTTACTTCTCTTTCATGTAAGCCTTGCTGCATTTGCATTTTCATAACACTATTTGGCGAATTACATTTCCATGTGTCAAGATTCACCTCAAATGTATTACCAATTTGATTTTTTTTCCCTAGTTAATGTTGCATGGGTACCCGGGACATTCTCTCTTCTCTCCTCTTCCATCGGGTAGAAGATACAGAGCCTGAGGGCACGTACCACCAGACTTAAGGACAGCTTCTACCCCACAGTGATAAGACTATTGAACAGTTCTCTCATACAATGAGATGGACTATGACCTATGACCTCATGACCTACCTTATTGTGACCTTGCACCTTATTGCACTGCACTTTCTCTGTAGCTGTGACACTTTACTCTGTACTGTTATTGTTTTTACCTGTACTACATCAATGCACTCTGTACTAACTTGATGTAACTGCACTGTGTAATGAATTGACCTGTAAGATCGGTTTGTAAGACAAGTTTTTCACTGTACCTCGGTACAAGTGACAATAATAAACTAATACCAATACCAATTAATATCTTAAAATTATAAAAACTGAATCCAAACATTTTAAACATATGGTTAGTTATCCAGTACCAAAATCCAAAACATGAAGGAAACAGCCTTTATCAAATAATGCAAAACAAAGAGGAAATAGAAAATAGATAAGCAAAGAGGAATTAAATTAATTTAGCTATATTGTGCATTATTACCATAAACACATTCTATTAGATTATGTTAATGATTTTAGCAAGGAAATAAATGTTGCCTGATCCAACCTGATCTCAGAAGTTAACCAGCCTCAGGCTTGGTTGGAACATGGATCAGAAAATGCACTGGGGTACCAGGTGTTGTAGACTTTACTTGGAGAGGAGATGCTCGCCACCATCTTCACCTCTGGGTTGACTTTGAAATAATGATAAATTGTTTTTAATGGCACAAGGATTAGCAGCCAGAGAGTTTAAACAATTAGCAAAAATCTGCCAGTATTCTATAAACTCTAAGTGCTTGCACTTCCATGACATCCTTCAAAGTCCAATCACAACCTGAAACATCTCCCCTTCTTACTCCAAACACATTCACATCTTTGTTTCTGTCTTCATACAAATTTTATCTTCTTCTCATGTCCTCCAACTTATGGAAACAATCCATCATCCTTGTATTTCTTACCCTTTATGTGTCCCACACTTGTCTTTCCATTCATCAAATAACCATTCACATTCCACTTTACTCTCTCAGCTCTCTGCACCGTGTAGAATCCCTGTGCATTTCCAATACCCTTTTTTAAGATCGACCTTTATTATCTGTTACGTTCCTTTCCATGGGATTAAACAACACATTATGTGAGAAAGAAAGATATGGAATAATACCTGATATTCTAGCCCTTATCTAAACAAAGCCTGAGAAGTGGCTTGAGTATCAGTGAAGACAAAGCTGGCAACCTATCTGAGATCAGTATCTGCATATTACTTGTAATCCTTCATCCACCATAGCAAACACAACACCAACTTCAAATTGCACTCTTAAGACTATCAAAGGCTGATATCTGAAATATAAGGTTCATTTGAAATCTCACCCTTCTTCTATTTCGTCTTGGTAATTTTAGTACCTTGATTCTCCAGAAGAAAACAATGATGAAGCCTAGCCCTCTTGCCTAGTGATAGTACTAGAGGAGCTTTGCATATTGCTATTTTACAAGTTGCTCAACTAATATCCAGCATGTGTCACCAATTTTCTTAGACCTGTTGCTCTGAAAATAGCCAATAGGTATCAGCTAAACCCTCATACACTTGAGCACTATCTGTGGGTGCTTGTTTGGGCTCAATGTTTCATCATTTGGGAGGGTGTCCTCTTCCAAAGCGTTTTCTTCTGGAGCATTCAGATTTTAATAAGGACTGGAAGAGTTATGATGGACCTGAGCAGCCGAATGCAAGCACTTGACAATCTTCAGAATGCAGACTCAGGTTATCAACAGGTTATCAACGAGCTTCTCCAAGGTCCCAAAATGAATAGCAGCAGACTTACACCAGCTATGATAAGGTACCAGGAGAAATAGAGTTAATAAACCTGACTACATATTCTCCCAGCAATCCAAAGTGCACATTTGCACACAGAAGGTTTGATCAATTTCCTATGTGGTCTTTAAAACTGCTTTCTGTGCCTCAGAAGAAATCAATCACATTAGTTTTACTCATAAATTGGAACATCCATCAGTTAGACTTAAAAGCTCCTACTATTATCTGCATTATACACAAGGCCTCTGGCCGACCCTTGCAGGCACATAGCTTGGCTCAAACAAAATAGTGGTCAACAGGTATGATATATCAAGCAAAAACAGAAGACACTGGAAACTATCACCAGGTCAGACAGCATCTATGAAAAGAGAAGAGGAGTTAATGTTTTAGGTAAAAGACCTTTTGTCAGTCTTTTCAGACTTTGACCTGAAACATTAACTCTGTCTCTCTTTACACAGATGCTGCCTGACCAGCAGTTTCCAACATTCTCTGCTTTTATTTCAGATTTTCAGCATCTGCCTTTTTAAAAAATTTTCATATGTTAAGTACCCACTGATGATTTTAACTACCACTCCTCCTCCAACCACAACCCCACCTCACATATCCTTGTTGCCAGGTGGGTGAGCTTAAAATTTTCCCCTACCTCAGCAAGGAACTGATATCTAACTCAGGAATTTCATTCCCTAGGCCAACAGCAGGTCACTTTCCAAGCATCCTTTAACATTCAATGAAACTCTCAGTGGAAGGTGTCAAGGAAAGCTGATAGAAATTTTCATCAAATATGAAGCTGTATACATGATTGTGGACTTACTCATGCCACATGCTGACATAAATGAGCATCAGTGTCCTACAGTATTTGCCTTTGAAACTGAATAAATATGGTAAGGATAAAAAGGTAGTTGGGGTTGCAGGAAAGCTTACAATGGGAAATCAGAGTGTGATGTCCCTAAAAAGACAGTTACCTAAAAACTGTCATTGTGGGTGGTCATTCTAATATTTCTTAGTGAATCTGGAACACATAATTGTGCTCAGACTATTTTGTAATATCTGAATCTTACAGATTATTTGTGTGTAATTAGAGGCGCGAGAGATTGAAAGTAATAAGAATTAAGTATAGTACAGCTTCTGTTGGCATAAGATAAATTTTTATTTATTGTGAGCATTTTTAAAGACAGATGGGACCACCTTTCTAAATCTCGTGATGTAAAACAACAAACTGCAATTCCTTTTGTAATTTCTATATACATTATATAATAATTCTATAATTAAAATTAATTTAATTTAAAATTTAAATTACATGAGCAGTACTTAATAAAGTATTATCAATTAATAAAATCATGTATATCTTTTGTAATATGGTTGTTCTCTTTTGACATTGTGGTTTTCAACAGACTCACTTATAGCATATTTGTTCTTCTTGTCAAATGCATAAAATTGTAATTTACCCTAGTTTGACCCTTCAGCAAAATCTAAATAATTCATTTCTGATTCATCTCCAGTGAGTTAATCAATCATTTTCATGTTTGGAATAAACAAGGTCTAACTAAGGACTCAAATCATATTTGCTTGCAAATCCTTTTCTTGCAATGAAACAGCAGTCAATTCTCCAACAGCTTGAGTAGAAACTCAAACAGATTTTCACTCTTGTATTTGATGTCAGACTAAATTAATGATGCAGTGAATTCATTGTACACCTGTTCATACCAGCTGCTGAGGTAAATAAGTGACAGGCCTCTGCATCAGTATGAGCTCAGCACCCAATCTGTGCTTGTGTGGCAGAGCAGAAATGGCAAGGAACTCTGGGACAGAAATGGGTGGGGTTTACAAAGGAAAACTAGGGACCCAGATGTGAAGGCAGAATGATAAAAGAAGACAACATCTAAGGGAATAAGTGCAAACATGAAAGTAAATGTCATCCCATTATTTTACATAAAATTGCAGCATTAGAAATATTTTACAATCATTTGACAGAAATGAACTTTGGATTATTAAACTTGAAATGGGTTGTATGCATATTTCACAGAAAGGTTAATAAGTGAAGCCTACTTATTGACAGTCCAAATTTTCATCAGTTCTGACTAACGTGGTGTTTATTTCTTGCCCTTCCATTTTTTTCTCTTTCCTATTAAGTCTCCTTCAATGCAGGTCAGTAGGCAGGCAACATTCTTCTATGTTTCTGCTAATGCTACTTTATAATCAACTGCCAGAAGGTGCACAGCAGCAATTAAGGATACACATCTTCTATTCATTTTTGCTGAAATACTCATTTAAAGAAAAACAAGTGACTGTGATTTGTCTATTTTAAAGACACCTTTGTTCTTGGGAAACCAGCTTGATTAAATTAATTTAAAGATCTCAGCACAGAAATGTTTTTTTCAGATGTTAAAGGAATACAATTGTAAATTATACAGCCATCTTATTCAGTATCAGCTACTGTTTATATGAATTTTGATATCATAAATGAGTATAATTTTGTCCATTTTGGATATGAAATTGGGATAAAATGTTACAAGTAGAAATGGTTGTGGACTGCCTTAAGTCTATAAAGTATTATTTTGCTGCATTTTTGTATTGTCGTGATTGATTGATTGCTTTCTTCCTTAAGAGAAACTAAACTAATAAATACTGGGCCCACCTGTACACACCATTTGATCCAAACAATGCCTGTTATCTTTTATCCTCCATGGGGTAAAAGATTTTAATAATATTTAATCATGTTTCAGCAACCTTTTTTTTTAAATCTCCCACCTACCTAACATATTCGTGAACGCTAAAAAAGATTTTTGTTACTTCAACCAGGGCATGGCCTTTTGTGTCAATTCTGTATATCTTCAATTCCAAATAATTATATTTATGACCCCTTGACATTGACTCCAACACTTGACTCCAAGATATTTGTTATATTCCACAGTAGTCTGCATTAGAGTTCACTTTTACAAGACTTTTTTAATTTTATATTCCACCAGACCAAATGACATCCCAGTGAATCTACACTGTCCCTTCTTTAAAGCTTCAATATTCTTCCTGTGCTGTGTAATCCTATACTCCATAAAGCACTATTCTAACTGAGGTCTTATTAAAATTTATTCAGGCATGTCATTACCTCTCGTCTTTTATATTCTGGACCTCTTGAGATAAAATCTAGAATGCTATTAGCTTTTTTTTTGTTACAGCCGTATCTGCCTCAGATACAACTTTAACGTCCTATGAGTTTTTATTTCAAAATCTATAGCATAGAAATATTTCAAATCTTGTTTATTTCTAGATGTCTTGCCAAGAAAGCTTGTTTATATGCAGTGTCTTTATTTTCATATGAAACTCCACCTAACATTATTCCTTTAACAAGGCACAAGAGATTAATACCATCATGCTGCTTCTCAGAACTTTTATTCCAAAAGAATGACATAATTACTTGAAAATGGAGACTATTATAAAATATAGTTACTTTCTGCTCTAAAATAGGAGCATCCATTTATATAGCACATTTCAACAATTTTTAGCACTTAGTTAAGTGCCTTCACGTAACTTGTGATGTAGTCTTGCCTTTCTGCATGCAAAAATAGGAACTCGTCTGTAAGATGACAAATAAAAGGATGGGCAAATAATGGTTTTTGGCAGTGTTTATTGGGGAGGAATGTTGGCCAAGATGGTTGGTGAACTCCTGCAGTCTTGAAATTATACAAAAGGATCATTTTAATGACCCAGCAAGATCTGTTTATAAATTAATTTGAAGTCCATCTTCAGAAGCAGAATCAGAATCAGCTTTATTATCACTGACATATGTTATAAAATTTGTTGTTTTGCTACAGCAGTACAGTGCAAGACATAAAGATTACTATAAGTTACAAAAATAAACAGCGCAAAAGAGGAATAATGAGGTAGTGTTCATGGGTTCATGGACTATTCAGAAATCTGAAGACAGAAGGGAAGAAGCTGTTCCTAAAACGTTGAGTGTGGGTCTTCAGGCTCTTGTACCTCCTCCCTGATGGTAGTAACATGAAGAGGGCATGGTGGTGAGGGTCCTTAATGCCTCTTGAAGATATCCTCGATGGCAGGGAAGGTTGTGCCCATGATGAGCTGGTTGAGACTACAACCCTCTGCAGCCTCTTTCGATCCTGTACATTGGAGCCTCCATACCAGGCAGTGATGCAACCAGTCAGGATGCTCTTCACTGTACACCTGTAGAAATTTGCAAGAGTCTTTGGTGACATACCAAATCGCCTCAAACTCCTAAGTAGAGCTGCTGGCGTGCCTTCTTCGTGATTGCATCAATGTGCTGGACCCAAGATAGATCCTCTGAGATGTTAACGCACAGGAACTTGAAGCTGCTCACCTTTTCCATCACTGACCCCTCAATGAAGACCGGTGTGTGTTCTCCGACTTCCCCTTCAATCAATTCCTTGGTCTTTCTGACGTTGAGTGCAAGGTTATTGTCTCATTCCTGTACACCTCCTCATCACCAATCTGGGTTCTGCCAACAACAGTGACATCATCAGCAAATTTTATAGATAGCAGTTGAGCTGTGCCTAGCCACACAGTCATGAGTGTAGAGAGAGTAGAGAAGTGGGCTAAGCACGCATCATTGAGGTGCACCTGTGTTGACAGTCAGTGAGGAGGAGACGTGATTACCGACCCACACTGACTGTGGTCTCCCAATAAGGAAGTCGAGGATCCAGTAGCAGAGGGTCGGTACAGAGGCCCAGGTTTGAAGCTTGTTGATGAGTACTAAGGGGATGATTGTGTTGAACACTGAGCTGTAATCGATAAACGGCAGCCTGACGTATGCTTTGCTGTTGTCTAGGTGCTCCAAAGCTGAGTGGAAAGCCAGTGAGATTGCGTCTGCTGTAGACCTGTTGTGGCGGTAGGCAAATTGAAGCGGGTCTAGGTCTTTGCTCAGGCAGGTATTAATTCTAACCACAACCAACCTCTCAAAGCACTTTGTTGCAGTAGATGTGAGTGCTACCGGGCAATAGTCATTGAGGCAGCTCACCCTGCTCTTATTGGGCACCGGTATGATTGATGCCCCTTTGGAGCAGGTAGGAACCTCCGACTGCAGCAGTGAGAGGTTGAAGATGTCCTTGAACACCCCTGGAGCAGGTAGGAACCTCCGACTGTAGCAGTGAGAGATTGAAGATGTCCTTGAACACCCCAGCCAGTTGGTCAGCACAGATTTTCAGTACCCTGCCAGGTACACTATCGGGGCCTGATGCCTTGTGAGGGTTCACCCTCTTGAAGGATGTTCTGATGTTGGCCTCCGAGACAGAGATCACAGGGTCATCAGATGCTGTGGGGATTCACACAGGTGTAGTGTTATTCTCCCTTTCAAAGTGTGCATAAAAGGTGTTGAGCTCATCAGGGAGTGAAGCATCGCTGCTATTTATGCTTTTAAAGGTTTCGCCTTATAAGAAGTAATGGCATGCAAACCCTGCCACAGCTGTTGTGCATCTGATTGCGTCTCTAACTTCACCTGGAATTGCCTTTTCTTAAAAGGAGACATTCAACTCTGATTTGTATAACTGCCTGAAATAAATAGTATATGTAAACAGAATCCTTTTACCTGGTTTCCATGCTGCTGCATTGGTTATATTTTTTAAAGACTGTTTATACATACAGGGGATTTCTCATAACTATACCATTCTTTATAATTGGGATAAAATTACACAATGCACAACTTATAAGTGCAATATTTCCCATTTAAACACCAGCTCCATAGGTGAAAAAAAAGTAGTGACAAAAATTTATATTGCATCTTCCATGACACAGGGCATCCGAAAACACTTTGAAATGAAATGTAGTCACTGTGTGATGTACAACTTATTAACCGTTATTTGGGCATTTTGACAAAATCTTCTACATTCTCTCAAAAATTTTACAGCATTGTTTGTGCAGTGATCATGTTATTGAATGAATAATGCAGAGATCATAGATCTGATTTCAAATCTCACCATGGCAACTGACAAATTTTAAATTCAGTTAGTAACACGGAATTTAAAAATAAACCACACATTAAAAATGATGACCACAAAACTACTGAATTATTGTAAAAACCAATCTAGTTTACTCATGCCCTGCGGGGGACCTGGTGTGATCTATTTGTCTGTCCATACCCATCAGTATTTTTGAGTTTTAAGTGGCCTAACAAACCACTCAGTTGCATCACAACAACCAGACTGCAAAAGGTTAGTTCACCACCACTTTCTCATGCACTGTGAGGAATGACCAGAAATGGCCCTATTAATGACAACAAGATCCTGAAAGATGAATAAATTAATAGAATGCCATATAATTTGATTGCCATTTCATTTCAATCAAATAAACTGACATTAGGCTGCCATAATTACATTCTGATGATGTCATGAGGGAAAATGCAGAACATTAGAAACCAAAATATCTGATATGAAAAAAAAAGAGATTTCTAATGGAATCTGGTAGTACTTTGCAGCCATTCTGAATTTTGTCATCTCTATCATCTGAAGTGATTCACAGTCCATTATGTAGCTCTTCGTATAATAGACTGTCTATCTCTTGTAATACAGACACTTCATTCCTTTAACCACTATAACAGTCGAGGGAAAATCTGTCATTCTGAATTTCAGCCAGAATCAATTCTTAGTTCTCTAAGGGCTGCATTTTTTTCCTGGCACTGCCTAAAATTACTGCAGGTTATCTTGATAGCTTTTATACTGTAAATGCATATAAAACATTAGAACAGAAGAAAATAGGAGCAGGAAAAAGCCACTCTGCTCCTCGTACCTGCCCCACCATTCAATACGACCATGCCTGATCTTCCCCATGCCTCATCTCCTCTTGCCAGTTTTCCAAAGTCCTCAATTCCCTGATCTTTCAAAAATGTATGTACATCCTCTTTAAGTTCCTCCAATGATCCAGACTCCACAGTTCTCTAAAGTAGAGAATTCTAGAGATTCACCACCCTCTGCAAGAAGTCCTGTGCACCTCAGATTTAAATGACTGTCCCTAGTCTTATACTCATGCCTCCTTGTTCAAGATTCTGCCAGTGGTGAAAACATCTCAGTATCTATCATGTTGTGCCCCCTCAGTTTTTTTAGGGTTTCAATAAGATCACTCTTCATTCTTCTAAACTTCAAATAGAATATGATGATATTCGTGATTATACTCATGACAATACATCACTATGTTTAGTTGTTCTGCATACTACCAATCCCAGATATTTTCCTTATTTATTTATTTACAGTATGTGAATGTCACTAGCAATGCCAGCATTTACTGACCATCCCTAATTGTCTCTGGACTGAGCAGACAGTTAAGAGTCAATACATTGGTGGATCTGGAGTCACATATAAACTGCAGTGGGGAAGAATGAAAGATTTCCTAAAGACACTGGTGAACCAAATGGGTTTTTGCAACCACCCAAGACTTTCATAAAAACCGTTAAGGCTACCTTTTAAAAAAAATCCATATTTACTTAATTCCGATTCCCCAGTGACATGGTGGGATACAAACTTATATCTTTGGATCAATGGTCCAGAACTCTATCTGCTTGTCAAATAACTTAACCACTACATTACTGTGCCCCTCTGAGTGATGAGTGGATAATGGCTTTCATTTTCAGTTGTTGAATAAAGTCAGCAATTTTTACTATGAGAACAGGGGGAGATTTGTGTGATTTTATATATAGGATATTGCACTGGTGATGGTGCGTTACAGGAATTCTTTCATGAGCGTGAAAGATCCATAATTCACAGCCATTGCAGCTACTTGTAAGTTATGATGATCTTTCACATACACATTAAAGAGGGCTTGTAATGCACTGTCAACAGAGTGATATTCTATTTATTCCATTTGTAAACTGTTTCCTTTAAAATGCATTCTATAACATCTTGGGTAACTTCTTGCAAATTTAACTTTTCTTTATCATTTAAATATGCCAATCTGAGGAATCTATTTTAATAACCTATAATGAACTACAATTTCTTAGTTAATATATGATGATCTGAAAGAAATAACACATCTACTAAATCACTTCAACTACTTTTTAAACTTTAATTAATTAGTGCTTCTCCCTGATCGTAAATGTGCTCAAATTGATAACACTAAAATTATATTTTATACTTCTTTATGAAACAGCTTTGAGAGCTATTGTTGTTCAAAATATGCATTTTAAAGATAGCAATTATGCAACTATTGTCAAAAGCATCATAATATAATAATCTAAAGCTGTAATATGTAACAAATTGGCACTGTCACCTTATCTTAGCTCCAACTGATCAAACAGGCCTAATTAAGGTGTTGCTCTTCTGAGAATACCACATACCAGTATGAATTATCTTGCTGCAGGAATGGCCTTCAATGACTCATTCTAGAAGTGAATTAGGATTCTGCACCTCAACTCCACCGACCTTAGCATACTTGTGTGCCTCTCTCAAGATGGAAACCATTTATTCAGCAGCCTTCCTGTTGTCTACCAAAATAAAACACCTCTGGCCATTCTATGCCAATCCTGAATCCTCATTTATCTTTGGTATTCCTCCCCCCCCCCACCCTCTTCTCCCAAACTCATTTTATCCATGTAGTCAATCTCAAGTTCTTTCTTGACTGGAGTCATATTATATTTATGGAGTCATGGAATCATATCACAAAGTGACATGCAGCCAGTCCTGTTGAAGGGTTTCAGCCCGAAATGTCGACTTCATTTCCCTCCATAGATGCTGCCTGACCTGCTGAGTTCCTCCAGCATTTTGTGTTCATTGTTCCAGATTTCCAGCATCTGCATCTTGTGTCTCCATATTACATTTCTTTCTGTACAAATACCCTCCCAGTTTTCGTCATTTACACTATTGTCACAGAGCTCTACCTTCTCAAATATCCCTCTTGACTCCTCTACAGAAGACCATATGGAGATTGGTTACATCAGATCAGGTGATGAGTAAAAGGGAAACAAGTAGGATAATGGCAAACAATGAGCGTGCAGGAATAGGAGTGGTATTGAGAATTAAAGTGAGATGCAACAGGAAGTTTAAGATCACCCCTGCAGACTGAGTGCAGGTGCTCAGTAAAGCAATCACCTTATCTGTGTTGAGTTTCTCAAGTGGCATCCTGTTACATACCTCTTTCGTTCTCAATTCCATTCCTATTTTGACCTGAAGAAGGGTCCTGACCTGAAATGTTGACCACCTGCTTTTCTCCACTGATGCTGCCTGGCCTGCTGAGTTCCTTCAGCATCATAGTGTTTTTCATGTGAATTCCAGCATCTGCAGTCCTTTGTTTCTCTCCTATTTTGACCTATCTGATTGTGGCCTCTTCTACTGCCATTGTAAGGCCCAACGTAAACTAGAGGACAACAATTTATCTTTAGTCTGGGCCCTTTGTCAACTTCTGGAGTGATTAAGGAATTTTCAACTTCAGGTAAACTACTCTTTCTTTGTTTATCAGTCTCTTGCTTTTGTCCCTTTCTCACCTCATTTCTATAAATCACCTTTCTAACAATCAGTACTCATGCTCTTTATAATCTAATCTGGTTTAACCAATCTCCATATAGTCTTTTGTTTTATACCTCACTCCTCCCCCAGCTCCTTTTGAAAACTTTAAACCCTCCACTCTTCTCCCAGTTCTGAGGAAAGATCATTGACTTGAAACATTAATCAATTTCTCTTTCCACAGCTGCTGCTTGATTGATTTAGTTATTCCAGCATTTTCTGTTTTTGTTTAGGAAACCTGGTGGTGTGCCTAACAGTGATTCCAGAACCATAGCAATCTGGTTAGTTTTAAAGTGCCTCTTCAAATGGCCTAATAAGCAACTTAATTGAATCAAAACCCAGTAAATAAAACAAAATACATCTCCCAACATTAACTGTGGTACCAGGTTCAGATATTACAAATGTTGATCTTGTAAACTCTTCCTCATGAACATTTGGGGAATAATGCCTAAAATGTAGCAAGCTGACATAAGCAAAAGCACAGAATCATACCTTTCAGCAAAGCCCTAGACTCCTCCATCATGGTATTTTTGCTGGGGAGCTCCATACTCAGCTAAGGTAATAGACCTATCGTATATACTCACTTCCTGACTTACCAACTCTTTCTATCTCCTGTAATACATATCAATAGTGTGTTAAAAACTCTGTACTTACCTGGATTGGCTCAATTTTGCACGACTAACACCTCCATCTCATGTCGGAATAATTTGGAAAAACATTTGAACTTCAGTAATTCTCAAGTAAAAACTGTTGCAAAACCAATTGCATATTACATCTTTGATATCTCAACAAACATTTGTAAGCTATGTCCCTTTACACAGTTGGAATCTTGCCTTAAATAATAATAGTAACTCCCATAAGCAGTGGCCACCACAAAAATAAATCCTCTCCCCATAAATCAGCATTTGCATTGATATAAAAAGAAACAACAATCTGGCCACTTTCATCCTCAGCAGCGCAGACTTAATAAAATGTGCATGTTCTTGCTGTTTCTTTTAGAGATCAGGGCACAAGCTAAGCAATTTTGAGTGTAAGCAAATGTATTTGCTAGCTTCTATAGCAGGCTAAAACCTCTGAATGCATTTGACATTCCTTCAGTTCACAAAACATGAAGATCTTGCCAATCCCCGGTACTAGCTGCAGAAGCTACAACTCAAGACTTGTGACCTGTAATCTAATCCACTCACGTAAATTGTGGTTAGGCAAAGAAGCCAGTGACTCCAACTGCCTCACTTCCTCCTTCGCAACCCTAAACGTCAATGCATATGGTTCTCACTTTAATCTTACCAGTAAATCCAAAGAGTCAAATTCTCCTATAAATACTATGCAAGGAAACTGCACACTATATTGTTACATTGCAATGCAAAGTAACCCACGGCAAGCACATCTTCCTCTAAAAATTCACCAGTAAAATTAAAGCTGCCAGCTTTAGACCAATGTAACATGCTGACTTTTACTGTCATTTATTGACATTCAGGGGCTGATTCCATGACCAATAAATAGCAGCGCTCATGGAGAATGTGAGTCAGGTAATCTCAGAGACATAAAGAGTGAATGAACAGTTATAGACATGGAAACAGTTTCCTGACCCCTGGTGCATTTTTCAATGACTCATCATGGAAGGGGAAAAGTAGTGCTGAAGTTGGATTTTTTAATCTCAGGATTTTATATCAGATACAAACATACATCCTAAAGGTTCCTACCTATTAGCTCTATGGACACTACAATGTGCCTTAAGGGCATTAATCCAGATTTCAGTGGGCTAATGCCTGGAGCATAAAACACCCTTAAATTGTCAAAATTGGTAATGCAAATCAGAAATTGTATTGGACACATTGGCCCATTGGCATGGAAGAATGTTTTTGGTTGCAGAATAATGCAAAGTCACCACCACTTACACTAGCAACATGTGCGGTGAGAAACTGCATGTACCCAGAAATTGATACAAGTGATTTCCCACCGCCATTGCAGTCAATTACAAGGGAGGCACTTGCAGCAGTTAAGGCAATAAAGCTAATTCAGGAAGTTTAGTAAGCTCTTTGCACCCCATTAATTTTTTATTCTCTTGATCTTTTATATAATAGGTCTGCAGCACAGTGAATGGTCAACACCAGCACTGCCGCACAGTGAATGGTCAACACCAGCACTGCCACATACTGAGTGGTCAACACCAGCACTGCCGCACAGTGAATGGTCAACACCAGCACTGAAGCACAGCGAAGGGTCAACACCAGCACTGCCGCATAGTGAATGGTCGACACCAGCACTGCCGCATACTGAGTGGTCAACACCAGCACTGCCACACTGGTATTGGTATTGGTTTATTATTGTCACTTGTACTGAGGTACAGTGAAAAGCTTGTCTTACAAACCGATTGTACAGGTCAATTCATTACACAGTAAGTTACATTGAGTAGTACAGACTGCATTGATGTAGTACAGGTAAAAACAATAACAGTACAGAGTAAAGTGTCACAGCTACAGAGAAAGTGCAGTGCAATAAGGTGCAAGGTCACAACAAGGTAGATTGTGAGGTCATAGTCCATCTCATTGTATAAGGGAACTATTCAATAGTCTTATCACAGTGGGGTAGAAGCTGTCCTTAAGTCTGGTGGTACGTGCCCTCAGGCTCCTGTATCTGCTACTCGATGGAAAAGGAGAGAAGATAGAATGTCCCGGGTGGGTGGGGTCTTTGATTATGCTGGTTGCTACACCAAGACAATGAGAGGTAAAGGAGGGGAGGCATAGTGAATGGTCAATGCCCCACAGTGAATGGTCAATGCCAGCACTGCAGCACAGTGAGTGGTCAACACCAGCACTGCCACACAGTGAATGGTCAATGCCAGCACTGCAGCACAGTGAATGGTCAACCCCAGCACTGCAGCACAGTGAATGGTCAACCCCAGCACTGGAGCACAGTGAATAGTCAACACCAGCCCTGCTCCACAGTGAATGGTCAACACCAGCACTGCCGCATACTGAGTGGTCAACACCAGCACTGCCGCATAGTGAATGGTCAATGCCAGCACTGCTGCACAGTGAATGGTCAACACCAGCACTGCCCCACAGTGAATGGTCAACACCAGCACTGCCGCATAGTGAATGGTCGACACCAGCACTGCCGCACAGTGAATGGTCAACATCAGCACTGGAGCACGGTGAGTGATCAACACCAGCCCTGCCCCACAGTGAATGGTCAACACCAGCACTGCCGCATACTGAGTGGTCAACACCAGCACTGCCGCATAGTGAGTGGTCAATGCCAGCACTGCTGCACAGTGAATGGTCAACATCAGCACTGGAGCACGGTGAGTGATCAACACCAGCCCTGCCCCACAGTGAATGGTCAACACCAGCACTGCAGCACAGTGAATGGTCAATGCCAGCACTGCCTCTATGGTACTCTCCCCAATCACCAAATAGTATAGGGCTTCAGAGTAAACACCCAACATCACCGCTCCACGGTGAATAGTCATTGCCGACATTGTTCCAGATTGAGCGGTCATTGCTGCCCAGAGTGAACCATTATTGTTGTCCGTGCTTTCGCACAGTCAGTAACTGTTGGTCTTGCTCCAACATAAACAGGTGCTGCTGGCCATGTTCCAGATGGACGATAATGGGTAATTCAGCTCAGGGAACCCTGTCAGTGCTGACCCTGCTCCAGAGTAACTGGTCAACAAAAATCAAATTCCAGACACAAACTTCCTTGCTGAGAACTCTCCTGCATTGTTGACTATTCTCTAAATGAACAGTCATGCTGACTGCTCCAGGGGGACAGATGGTTGCTGCCTGTGCTCTAGGCATGCCAACAATCTGATATTGTTTGGGACTTCCTGCACCTGATGTCTATCCCCTATGACACTGATACAGGATACATAATTTCCTCTAAAACCAATAGTGACAGGACATTAAATCCCAGGACAGCCACAATTTCTTAAAAAGAGTGACCTGGGATGTCCTCTCTCAGTTTACTCTGAAGCCCTGGTTCTTGGATGCCACCAAATGCCAAGCCCAGGTCCTTCCAGTCCACCTGATGCCCTGTCCAGGTTTCAGCTGACGCTGGGCTTGGTCACTAATGAGTTACCTGGGCAAGTTTTTCACTGGCACTAACTGAAATCTTGAAGGGCTCTTTCCAAGAGCTGTTGCAAGCACAATGGGTTGTAACAATTTTTGGAATACCATGGTTACCCCAGTCTCTCTTCCATATTCTATTCTTGTTAGGGACAAATCATGAACGATGGATTCCTGTATAAAACTGACACAATAGAAGATAGTCATGTTTCAGGGTGGATGCAGTAGAAACATATAAACATACCCTTCTCCCTAATTTAAGGGAGCGGGAAATGTTTCCACTTGAAAAAAAACACAGCTTTTATGTATTTCCCTGGATGATCTGCCATATTGTCTTTAGAGCTATTGATCAGATTTCAGGAAGAGGTAACTGGCGGTTTCTATGCTATATTTTCAGTTTCCTCTTTTACTTAGTTAATAACATTTCAGTCAATCTCCGTAGTTACAAGAGACAGTTTGACTCATTGATCCTTTGCTTATCTCAGAATTTTATATTATACAGTTACAATCCTGCCCACAAAAGGCCACCCACAGCAAGCCCCTCCTTGGATCACACTGGTGATAAAAGCACCATGCTGACCATGCTACTGATTGAATGGTTGAAACCACCAATACTGCATGTTGAAAAGCAATGCAGTTGCTGCCTACAAGCTGTGGAATAGCCAATTTCAAAGTTTCTGTGCTGGTATAAATGTATTGTAAATGAATGTGAACATCTCAGGGATTATTTTATAAGGCAATCAGGCAAACATATATACCTGTGTTACGGACTCAGTGAAAGTCCCTTTAAGATAGAGAGTGTGTGTGTATGTGTGTGTGGGGTGTGCTTACGTCAATAGAAGATAAAGGACGTAATGACGTTGTTGGAGAAGTCAGAAGAAGAAGAGAGAGAGAAGGGAGAGAGACACCAGCCTGCTTGTTTTCTCTATCGATGGATGAGAAACAATAACTGTGTCTGCCACTGAAATCCATGTATGGAAGTTGGAAGTAATCCGGTGGAGTTCACTTTGTTGCTGACCTGTAGAAGGAAACAGGTATTTATGTGTGGACGACCACGGTTCGGATGCTTTTCGGGGTGAGGAAGTCACTACCGAGTAAACACTGAAGTGTCGTTTGGGTTCCATTGTGGAACATTTGGATTTCGTATTTACTCTCTCTATGTTTCTCTACATCCACATCTTATCTTCAGACAACGGTGGTTGTTGAAGAAGCCCTTGCTCATGTTTCACCTTATGGCTTGCGGAACTGAACTTTAAGAACCATTCCGGAACTGGGAGTTTTGGACTTTGTCACACACACACATGATGAGTTTAGTTTTGGGGTTAACGTTCAAGGTTTAACATTTTTTGAATTCTAACATACTAACATTTTTACTTTTATTTTACGTATTATCATAAGTAGTGATTAATAAAATAGTTTTTAACACTGAATCATGCTCATTGTGTTTCTTTTGTTGCTGGTTCGTGACACCTGTTATTATTTTCTACAAAAATCCCTCACCTATAGTCTAACTTAGAAGCAAATATAGAAAATGCAGGAAACACTCAGTAGGTCGGGAGCAACTGAGGTAAGAGAAATAGAGTTAACGTTTCAAGTTGCAGAACATAGCGCAGTACAGCACAGGAACAGGCCCTTCAGCCCACAATGTTTGTGCTGAGCATGATGCCAATTTAAACTAATCTCTTTTCTGTGCACATGATCCATATCCCTCCATTTCCTGCATATTCACGTGCCTATCTAAAAACTTCTTGAATGCCACAATCATATCTGCTTCCACTTGAACAGAACTGGAAAAGTGAGAAAACAAGTTGGGTTTAAGCACAGTGGGTGGGGGGGGGGGGTGGAATGAACATAGAACATAGAACATTACAGCACAGTACAGGCCCTTTGGCCCACAATGTTGTGCCGACATTTTATCCTGCTCTAAGATGTATCTAACCCTTCCCTCCCATATAGCCCTCCAGTTCTCTATAATTCATGTGTCTATCTAAGAATCTCTTACATGTCCCTAATGTATCTGCCCCCACAACTTCTGCTGGCAGTGCATTCCACGCACCCACCACTCTCTGTGTAAAAGACTTACCCCTGACGTCCCCCTTATATCTTCCTCCATTCACCTTAAAATTATGTCCCCTCGTGTTAGCCATTGTCACCGTGGGAAAAAGTCTCTGACCGTCCACTTGATCTATGCCTCTTATCATCTTGTACACCTCTATCAAGTCACCTCTCATCCCCCTTCTTTCCAAAGAGAAGAGCCCTAGCTCACTCACACAGGTATGGTAGCGTAGTGGTTAGCTTAACCTTTACAGAGCCAGTGACCCGGGTTCAATTCCGGCCATTCTCTGTAAGGAGTTTGTACGTTCTCCCGGTGTCTGCATGGGTTTCCTCTGGGTGCTCCGGTTTCTCCCACATTCCAAAGACGTATGGGTTAGGAAGTTGTGTGGCATGCTATGTTGGCACCGGAAGCACGGCGACACTTGCGGGCTGCCCCCAGAACACTCTATGCAAAAGATGTATTTCACTGTGTGTTTCGATGTACATGTGACTAATAAAGATATCTTATCATAAGACATGCTCTCCAATCCAGGCAACATCCTAGTAAATTTCCTTTGCACCCTCTCTAAAGCTTCCATGTCCTTCCTATAAAGAGGTGATCAGAACTAAACACAATACTCCAAGCGTGGTCTGACCGGAGTTCTATAGAGCTGCAACATCACCTCACAGCTCTTGAACTCAGTACCCTGACTAATAAAGGCCAACACACCATACGCCTTCTTAATAACCCTATCGACCTGTGGGGCAACCTTGAGGGATCTATGGACGTGGACCCCAAGATCTCTCTGTTCCTCCACACTGCTAAGAGTTCTGCCATTAATCTTGTATTCTGCCTTCAAATTTGATCTCCCAAAATGTATCACTTCGCACTTATCCAGGTTGCACTCCATCTGCCACTTCTCAGCCCAGGTCTGCATTCTATCAATATCCTGTTGTAATCTACTGCAACCTTAGGACTGGTTAGGATGGTTAGGACAAAGAATGGTTAGGACAAAGGGAATATCTCTGGACACGATGAGGTCAGGTTGCCATGGTGTTTAAGAAGCATTCTGATTTGTAGATTAGTGAAGGCAGTTAAAGAGAAAACTAACAAAGGGACATGTAAAAGCTGAGAAATGTAGGTCAGAGCTATTGTGTACTACAGATATCGAAAGGAAAATGTTGGAAACACCGGGCAGATCAGGCAGTGCGTCTGTTAATATTACAGATGAATGACTTTGCAACAGAACAGACCTGTTCCAGCTTCAAGCACGTGACCAAACATTATGGTTGCGTTCCCACTTAATGCTTGCAAAGGTTGATTGGGAGAGGCTGTTAGCAGGTAAAGGAACATCTGGCAAGTGGGAGGCTTTTAAAAGTGAGATAGGAAGAGTTCAGTGCTAACATGTTCCTGTTAAGTGAAGGATAAGGCCAGAACTCTGGCTGATGAGGAATACTGGGGCTCTGGTCAGGAATAAGGAAGCATATGTCAGGTATAGGCAGCTAGGACCAAGGGAATCCCATGAGTATAAGGTATGCAGGAGTACACTTAAGAAGGAAATTAGGAGGGTAAAAGAGGACATGTGGTATCCCTGACAAAAGAACCGAGAGGATTGATGAGAGCAGGGCAGCAGATGTTTTTACAGGAGGAACTCAGCAGGTCAGGCAGCATCTATGGAGGGAAGTAAACAGTCGACGTGTGCTTCTGCCTCTACTACCCTTGCAGTCAATGAGATCCGATTCCTACTATCTCTGGATGTAATTTTTTTTAATAGCCACCCCTCTGACCCTTTCCATTTACTCTGTCCAGTCACCTCATAATTAGGCATATCTATTAAATCTCCCCTCAGCTTCCTCTGCTCCAGAGAAAACAACACAAGAATCCAATCCTACCGCTCAGCTACAATTTTCTGTCATAGCAAAACCTTTGTAAACCTCCTTTGCATCCATTCCAGGGCAATCATATCTTTCCTGAACTATACACAGTTATGTATTTTAATGTTGCATACAGTTTTAATATAATCTCTCTGTTCTTATACTCTAAACCTCAGCCTGATTGTCTTTTTAATTATCTTATTGGCCTGCCCTATGATCTTGAAGGATCTGTTCATATATACCCTAAGGTCCTCTGTTCCTTAACACCACTTGGTATCCTCCCCACAGTTCTCTGGATTGAATTCCATTTGCAATTTTTCTCTACGACTGATGAGCCCATCCACATTTTTCTTCCTCACTGCAATTACACAGCTAGTTTTTATATCATCATCAATTTTCTTTTCATCCCCCATCATTAATATCTATCACGAAAAACAAAGAACCTGTGGAACCTTTCTGGTAAAGCACTTCCAGTCACAAAAACACCTGTCAACCCACAACCCTTCACTTCCTGTTCCTGAGCTAACTTGGGACATTCCTTTGGAGCCCATGGACTTTGACATTTTTGACAAGCCTGCCACGTGGGACCTTGTCAGAAGCCTTGCTAAAATCCACATCACTCAAAAGCAAGGATCTCCCAGTGCCCATCCACTTCAATTCCGCATCCCACTCCCATACCGACATGTCTATCCATGGCCTCCTCTACTGCCACATTGAGGCCAGGCGTAAGTTGGAGGAAGAACACTTCATATTCTGCCTTGTTAACCTCCAACCTGATGGCCTCAAGATCGATTTCTCTAACTTCCGGTAACTCCTCCCCGCTTGTCCTCCTTTTTTTTTCCTTCCCACCCCCCTCTTTGTCTTCCCTCATTCCTGTGGCCCCCTCCCCCTTCTCTTTCCCTTCACCTGCCCTCATGACCTGCCCATCTATTCCCCACCTCTTTCCCTTTATTCCATGGTCCACTGCCCTTTCCTACTGGATTCCTTCTTCTTCAGCCCTTTGCCTCTTCTACTTATCACCTCTCAGCTTATTACGTCTTCCCCCTTCCCCACCCTCCTACCTTCCCCCCTCACCTGGACTCGCCTATCACCTGAACTCACCTATCACCTGCCTGCGTGTGCTCTTCCCCCTCCCCCCACCTTCTTATTCTGGCTTCTGCCCTCTTCCTTTCCAGTCCTGATAAAGGGTCTCGATCTGAAACATCGACTGTTTATTTCCCTCCATATATGCTGCCTGACCTGCTAAGTTCCTCCAGCAATTTTTGTGCGTGTTGCTCCAGATTCCAGCATCTGCATAATCTTTTGTGTCAGATATTTTTACATCCTTTAATAATGGTGCAGTAGCCCAGGGTTTCCAATAAACTGCACTGGTCTGTTCAGTTTAGTCAAACCCAAGCACAAGTTACATGCACCAAGAACTGAGTTACAACTACTCCCTGACAAATGAAAAGTTCCATAAGTCGATTTATTTGTAAATCAGTACATGATCCTCATGTCAGTGTCCAGTGTCACTGACCCAGCCTCCTTGCCTGGCATCGTTAGTGTGTCCTTAGCACACAATCTCACTGGCCTGTACTTTTAGCCTCAGGTGACTGACACGTCCTCAGTGCCTAGGGTCATGAACCCCCTTTTGTGCTCAGGGTCACTAACATGTCATCATTGCCCAGGGTCAATGACTTATGTTCAGTGCCCATGGTCATTGATGCATTACCCCTCCACACCCACACACTCTTGGCACTTACCCATCCCCTTTGAACACTTTGTGCCCTCAATTAAATCTTTGAACTGAACACAATTTGGCACAGCTGGGATTCCACTTGGCTGTCATAATCTGTTTTTCACATTTTTTAAATCTCTATTTTTATATGTATTGAAACTTCAGTATGAATGCCCACACCTACAAATGGCTGAAGCATAAAGGGACATAGGATTCCTGCCATTTGGAAGTGCAGACATTCCTGTATCAGTCTTCCCTGTGTGGGGAGTGTCTTTACTGCAGTCTTCTGCCCTGATTAAAAAAAAGTCAGTGTAGGATGACCACACCCACGGATCAAATTAATCATCATGCTGAGCTTCTGCTGATCAAATCCATTGGTGACCCTTTGTGGGGATTCTGAAAGTTAAGCTTTTTTTGCACAAGAACACAAAAATTCACCTGTTAAAAAAATCTCAGAAATATTTATTTTACTAAGAAAAACCAGTGTTCTGAACAGTTTTTTGAAATAATCTTCAGAATCTTCAGAATTTATAATCTTGTTCCTCACAGATGGTGAACTGAATATTCATTAAAATGCTTAATTATTTTATGGTAAACCCATTTATAATTGCATTAATAAAACTGCACCAGATTACATTTGGACAAGTACATGGATAGGATAGGTTTAGAGGGATATGGGCCAAACGTGGGAAAATGGGACTAGCTTAGATGGGCAACTTATTCTGCATGGATGAGTTAGGCTAAAGGACCTGTTTCTGTGCTGTATTACTCCATGACTCTACTCCTCTTTTAAATAGGGACTGCTTTAGTGCAATTAAATTGTCTTTCTAAGAACTGCCCAATTGTGCTGATTCATGGAAGGTTTTGTATTTAATGATGTGCTTTTGAAGTTGTGGAACCTGGAGTATAATTGTAACTAAAAGACAACAATGCAATGTTAAGTGTTGTTTGTGCTCAGATTGCTGATTTCCCTAAATCAGAAACACTGCCCAAGGATGCTTGAAACTGACTTTGATGTCTGAAGTGAAACATTACGCTGCCAGCACAAATTCATTTCCATTAGTAAGCATTTCCTAAAACTAAACTGACATTACCTTATCTTCCCCTAATAAATCCCATTCTGCAAATTGCTGAAAATTATTACCTACTCATTAGCATTTATCGGAACCTTTACATGACATATTTTCGGTAGAAATTTATTTTTACATTGCTAATGGTAAATATGCAATGTAGAAACATGCGCATTGAATTTCATTTCTGAAATTGACTTCCTTTGAAGTCTACATCAGAAAACATTCTGGTTTTGGTTGAAAACTAAAAGAACTGTAGATAGTGGAAATCTAAAATGAAAACAGAAAATACAGGAAGTACTCAGAAGGTCAAGCAGAATCTGTGGAGAAAAACATTTCAAGTCAGAATTTTTCGTCAGTATTTTTGATGAAAATTCATTGACCTGAAATGTTAAATCTTCTTCTCTCTTCGTAAATACTGTCTGACCTACTGAATATTTCCAGCAGGTCAGTCAGAAAGAATTTTTATTCTTGGTTGTAGTGCTGAAGAATCGTTTCCTGGAATTTGCTATGCCTCTATCCAAGGTTTTCTAATACAGTTACAACTAAGGTACTAACCAGCAATGTTGAAAACAGCCTAAATATATTTCAATCTTCTAAGTAATTCTGGAGTTGTACGTAACTCACATTAAGGAAGATGGTTCTTGTTGGAGGTTAATTGGTTCACCCCAGGACTTCTCTTCAGTGACTTCACCAATGACCTTCCCTCCTAGGCCAGAAGTAGGGATATTCTTGATGATTACACGATGTTCAATTCCTTCAGCAGCACCTCAGAAAATAAAGTGATCTGTGCCTACTTGCAGCAGATCTTAGCCATGAGAAACAGGTGATTTTTGTCACTTGTTTCATTTGAAAATTAGGAGGAACAGGATAATCAACTTTAATCCCTTTTATCTTTCTGCAACTGTTTCCTTGCCAGTATAAGATGAATTTGGAGCCTCCAGTTGTGAAGACATAATTTTTCACTTTTTAAAAAGTAAATTAGTTACTACTTTTGAGAAGATAAAGGATAAATAACTATGTTTAATTTAGTGAGATGATTGCACTATATTGGAAACACACTATTACAGAACTAAGAAAGGAAAGTTTATTTGCTATAATATAGAAAACCATATTTTAATATATTAACATTTATGTTCAAATGGTTTAGGCGATATTGAATAATTACATCTAAACTATTAAAGTATTATAATCATATAGGATTATGGCAATCATGTGGATTGTAATCCTAATTGATTTTTGTAAAGTTTCATTAAAATTGAAAAGTATTTGGTGCTTTATGTGAAGAAAGATACTGCAATTATTGCAAAACTTAATGTAAGATATATGTACAGTATTACTGTCCTTTGAATAAAACTAGAATTTTTAAGGAAATAATTTTCATTCTATTGTTGGCCAAAAAATTTGTAACATTTGCAAATTATAAAGCAAACTGTCGATTTACTGCCATCCACCAAAGGCTATAATGTAAAATTACCCCCTCTTTAGTGTTGCATGTGCACCATCTACTGGTGTATTTTTGTACATCTTTGTTTTGGTACATACAGCTAGATTATCCACATCCTGTATTAGAGCTATTTGACAGTAAATCTATACTATTACTACCGATTTGCTGCCAAAGAACTAACACTATATTGGTATTGGTATATTATTGTCATTTGTACCAAGGTACAGTGAAAAACTTGTCTTGCGTACCGTTCGTACAGATCAATTCATTACACAGTGCAGATACAGTACATTGAGTTAGTACAGAGTGCATTGATGTAGTACAAGTAAAAACAATAACAGAATACTTAGCAAAGTGTCACAGCTACAGGGAAGTGCATTGCAGGTAGACAATAAGGTGCAAGGTCATAACAAGGTAGATTGTAAAGTCAAGAGTCCATCTCATCGTATAAGGGATCCATTCAATAGTCTTATCACAGTGGGATAGAAGCTGTCCTTGAGCCTGGTGGTATGTGCCCTCAGGCTCCTGTATCTTCTATCTGATGGGAGAGGAGAGAAGAGAGAATGACTCGGGTGGGTGGGGTCTTTGATTATGCTGGCTGCTTCACCAAGGCAGCGAGAGGTATAGACAGAGTCTATATATACTCTGCTTTAACACCAGCAGGAATACTGCTGGTTTAAGTTAAGCCATCTATTAAATAAAATCTGATGCCACGCAAATACATTTGCTTAAAAATCTAGAAATGAGTTTATATTTTTCAATGACAGTGAAGGCTCATATTTGCAAGTAGCAAACTTTATTTAGGGGGATGGAAATGGAACGTCTCTTCAAAAAATGTACTAAAAAGCAGATGATATCTTTACAGAAACAGCATCCACTTCTGCATAGTGCATCATTAGAGAGAGAAGGTCTACAACATATGTTTAATCTCAAAGACTGTAATGGATAGGAATATTGCTGCTGGTATCTTAACAGTCAAAATGGTGAAACTTGTCCACAGCAGGAAAGAAGAATGGATACCAGATGTAAATACTTTGTCAGTAAAGGTACTTTTCAGCGAATAAATGAAATAAAGTTTGCTGCTTGCAAATCCCTTTAGCAGAAAAGAATGAAATATATTTCTAAAGGCTATGGATTTTGTTAGGCTTATCACTTCGAGTGAAAAGTTCTGTTTAGACAGTTACTCCACACAGGGGCACATCATTTTGGCATGATTTGATAAATGAAAGCACAGATAAGAAACTGCACCCATTGTCAATACTGGAATTTTAAAAATCATATCAGTAATTATAGCTAGAAACAGATCAAACATTATAGTTCCAAAGTCATGGTGATGAGTAATTTGTTTCTGAAAATTGTTTTTAGCCAAGAAAGATGTCAGCCTACAAAATGAATGCAATAACTCTTAAAGCAGAGATTTACAAAGTGACATAGACCGAATAAATGACTGTGCAAAATGATTGCTGTAGGATTTTTAGTGGGGAAACGGCCACTTCAGATGTGGGAAAGATAACTTGTAAGTATTTTCTTAATAATGAGAGACTAGGATCTACGGATGAGCAAAATGTATAAATTCAAAAGAATATATGCAATTAGCATAGGAAAACAGCATACTACATTTTATGTGGAGATAATAAATCAAACATGGAAATGAAACCAAAAAAGCAGATATTGGAGCCAGTTGAGAATAAATGTTATTCACCAAAGTCAGAAATGTTGACAACCAGAGTTTAATACAAGAAAGGACAGCTTTGGACAACTTCTAGTTTATGGAGTTTGAGGGATGGGATGCTGCAAAAACAACATTGGAAAAGTCAATACACAAAGTCAAGACTAGATTGTGATAGAGCAAAGGGCACAAAGAGTGGCCATTTTTTTAAGATGGTCTGGCTCCAATTGGATAGCTGAGAGTGGAGTCATTTGAAGGAAATTCCACAGCTAACGAGCACAAAAGATAGAATAGAGAATGACAAGGAGATCAGCCATATAAAATTGCAGAGACAGGGAAATGGAGATGTAGAGCGCACAACAATCGTTGTTGACTGAGTAGGACATTGTTGCGATGTAGCAGGTGCAGAAATGTTTGGTGTTACAAACCAGCAACTAAGTGTTAAAAATTATTAGTAACTACTTACGATAATAAGAAAAATAAAAGTAAAAATGTTAGAATGTTGGAAGTAAAAATGTTAAATCTTAAACATTAACCCCAAAAACTAAACTCAAAGTGTGTGTGTGGCAAATTCCCAAACTCCAAGTCCAGGAATGGTTTTCAAAGTTCAGTTCAGCAAGCCATAAGGTGAAACGTGAGCAAAGGCGTCTTCAACAACCACCGTTGACTGAAGACAAAACGTAGAGAGAAAATAGAGACATCACGGAATCCAAATGTTCCACTATGGAACCCATATGACACCTCAGTGTCTACTCAGGAGTGACTACTCCACCGCTTTGTTCCAAAGTATCTGCCACCCCGAAAGGCATCCGAGATGTGGCCATCCACACAAATACCTGTTTCCTTCTACAGGTTAATGACAAAGTGAACTCCACCGGATTATTCCAAAAGTCCATACGTGGATTGTAGTGACAGGCACAGTTATTGTTTTTCATCCATCGATAGAGACTAGAAGGCTGGTGTCTCTCTCTCTCTCTCTCTTTTCTCCTCTGACTGACTGCTCCAAAAAACGTCATTACATCATTATCTTCTGTTGACGTCATCACGCCACACTCACCACTATGCTCTTATCTTAAAGAGACATTCACCAATAGTAACCTAGTCCGTAACATTGGAGATTCAGACATGAGTCTAAACTTTTCCAGAGCTGTACCTCCTCTGTTACTGTAGCTCTAGAAGAGTGCAGAAAAGATTTACCAAGATGTTGCCTGGACTTGGGGCCTGAGTTACAAGGAGAGATTGTGTAGACTAGAACTTTATCCTTGGAATGTAGGAGATTGAGGGGTGACCTAATATACAAGATCATGAAGGGCATAGACAGGGTGAAAGCACATTATCTTTTTTCCCAGGGAAGGGGTGCTAAAAACAAAATTTAAGATCAGAGGTGAGAGATTTAAAAGAAACATCTGGGCAGCTTCTTCATGCAAAGAGTTGTACATTTTTGGAATGGGTTGTCAGAAATAGTAGTTGAGGCGGGCATATTAGCAACATTTAAAAGCCATCTAGATAAGTATATGGATAGGAGAAGGTTAGAGGGCTATGGGCCAAATGTGGGCAGATGGGACTTGCTCACTGGGCAACACAGTCGGCATGGAAGAGTTGGGTCAAGGGGCCTGTTTCCAAGCTGTTTGATTCTATGACTCTTAAGAATAACTTCTGCTTGCACACATAAGCTATGTTTCTGACTCAGTTCCAGGATAATTATGGTAGTGATGTGAATGCATCTTTGTGGAGATCCTATGCATGGAGTTATGGTAAAGGAAGTAAGTGTTTTGCAAAATTGGAAAATGGCCAAGGACTTTAAGAGGAAAGGAAAGTTGGAGATGAGCAAAACCTTCCAAACAGAAAGAGGTTAAGACTTTCCTTTCACTTAGGGAGATGGTTAATGGGTTAGTGATACAAATATAAGTCAATTGATTTAGAATTGACAACTCTGACCAGCAATTCAGGAAATGAATAGGAAATGCTATAGGGAAAACAGACGCTTATGAATAGAACTACCTTCACAGAAACCCCCATTAATCTTACTAGCCTCTGGGAAACTATTTCAACATCTTCTGTGACCTTTACTTGTTAACATTTGCAACATAGGTTTTTTTGGTTACAGGGCAAAGGCCTTTAATTGTACTCGGATGTGTAAGTTACCTTATGCATTCAAGCCCATTATTAAAGTTACTTCCTGTTCTTGCATTTGATTTACATTTCTTTTGAAAACTACTTTTGCAACAGGTATGAGTACCCTAATAGCGCAAGAGGTAGAATGCTTAGCTGCAAATTTCAGATCTACCTGTCAATTCATTCCATCTGCCCTGACAGAAACAGCTTTCATTTGTTCTTACCTCAAGGCTGCTAGTAAGAGGGCATTGGTGCATTGGGTCATGGCATTTCTCAGTATAGAAGACATTGGCATAAACTATATTTACTTCAGGCTGACTGTACATGAATAACAGAGAGTTTTTGTGATCAACCTGTCTTGCCTCCTTGTTTGAAACATTGACTCAAAACAGGACAAAAAAGGTGAATTAAAAACAAGTATAATTTATACATTACAGCAAGTGACACAAATTACCATTTACAATATTGCCAGATGAAGACGCAACAAGCTTTCACCAAATTCATCCTACTGCTATATTAAGTATCAAAACAGCAAAAAGAATAATTTGATATCATTGCTCTCAGTAATTTCTACCTTATGTCCTAATGTATTATGTGAATGTCGCCTAGCCTGACATAAATCTCATATGACTTGTCTGCATAGTTCCACTGACAGGATCCAAAAAGACAATGGAGTCTTTAGATACATTGATTACTTTAATACTGGCCTCATAATATTTGTAATAGTAAAAGAACAGTTTGAACTTAGCTGTGCATGTGCTGAAAAAAAGAACAGATCAATAGAATTACAAGAAAAGAAGAAAGATATAGTTGAGACTAAAGGCAGAATGGAAATTTTGGTAGAAGGAAGAGGAAATGGCAGTTTACTAGCTGAAATTTAATAAAAGCACCACTGATGATAGCAAATGCTTCATATAACTTCATGTGAAGCTTAAAAATATGTCCCCATTCAGTCTTGTGAAATCCAAAAGTGGCCAGATTTGAAAAATGTGAATATATGAAAAATAATTAGGAATCAATTAATATCCAGAAAATAATTGAAAATCCAGAAAATATTCAGCATAGTACCTTAGGAACCATAAAGCATATCGTATCAGTTGTTAAACTATTAAGACAACGGAAGGATTTTTGTCTGTATTGTATATAGTGGATGTTATCTTTCTACACTTCTTAAACATTATAAGTTATGCTTTATTTTTGCATCTTTCAAAGTTAATAATTATTAAAAACTACACCAACAGTTTAGATTTTGAACAATCTAAGAATAGGAGTATGAGCATCCAGTTACAGCATCGAACTTTTACTAAAAGATATTTAATGCTACATTGGAACTATCAATAAAGATAAAAGCAAATATCTTAATGTTCTGTCAGAAAAAAAGAACTTTAATTCCTAATGGGTAATTGATATAGAAGACAAAGAACAAACACATTGCACTATATAATTTTCTTGTTTCCTGGTCCAAATAACTACCATGACAGAGCACCATTTTATGTCAAAGTGTAGTCTCAAAGTCTAGACCAAAATATTTTCATGATAATTTATAAACTAGTGTGCGCAGTACTTTGAATGTAACCTTATAATCGTAATCAATTATTTTTATCTAGCATTATCTGGTATTGGTTTCTTCCCTTCGGCAACAGCCTTTGGAAGGTGTAGGTTTATTATCTACCTGTAACAAAATCCAGCTCTTGTCCCTCCAGGCACAATCCTTCTATTAGAAGCCTAGCACTGGTGACTTGCATTTATAGGGATGCCTATATCATAAAGCCTATGATAACCTCCTGACTCAAACACAAGGGCAAACACTAGTGATGTCATTATCAGATTGCTTGCTTGAATTCAGCCCACAACTCACAATTTGCACCATCACACTTACTAAAAGAAATCTAGAAATCATTCTTGTTTCTGCAGTTAGAAAAAGTAATAAATTCTTAAAGGTGTTCAAAGGAATAACACATTCAGAACTTATATTGTTACTTCATATTTCTCACAACATAGAAGGAGACCAGATTAGCATATTATCATATAACACATTTCAAATCTGTGTCACCCAATGCAAAGAAATTCTATTACATGGCAGAACGATTTATATATTACACAATTTTACCTGAAAACTGAGTGCTTTAAGAAGTTATATTGTGGCACATTATAGAGGTTTGTGTGAACAATAAAGTTGCACACAGAGACAGCTTTAATGCACAGCAGTAATGTAAGTCAGTATGAAATGTATCATAGACGTCACTGTTTCAACACTTTGTGAATGGCATAGGCCTTAAATGTAGGAGTAGGCCATTACAGGAGAGGACAGTCCCAGCATTACTTAAAGAACTCAAAGGCCATCAGGGCCATTGCCTGCGAGATCAACATTAAAGTATTGATTTGATTTATGCTGGATCGTCCTGAGGCCATCCTTCTGTAATGCAAATTTTTCATTCTCTATTGCTGGGGAACCCAAAACATAATGACCTTTGCCCTAGCTGGCTACCCGTGACTCTAGAGTGTCCTATCAGCTTTTGGAATTGTGAGGTTCTCATTTATCCACCCCCAAAGTGGCCCCACTAGTTGAAGCAGTGACCTATTAGGAGCTACCACTTTAAGAGCTCCCACGCTGACAGGAGACCATGCAACAACATACATGGTTTCTCTCACACTTTGCTATTAATACTCATTTCATTAGCAATTATATGCAGATAACTTGGTATTCACAATTCTAATGCATTTAATGTATTGCACATCATGCACGTTAGAATATTATACCCTACGGCCTCACACAGAGATGTAAGCCCTCACAAAGCACCATTTTAACATGTATTTTTATGCACAGAGGAAATACTAGGCCTTTTTTTTTGTTTTGTTATCTTTCAGAAAACATGACAACACAGACTTCTTCAGCCCTTTCAACATTTATTCCTCCATTAATATTGCTTCTTTTAGTACTAAACATAATAGAAGCATGAAACATTCAAATTATAAAACAAAAGAGAGTATTTTCATTAAATAAAAGAATGTTTGTCTTTTAATGCTTAAAAGCCATCAGAAACACTTTAATTGTGACAAAAATACAGATCTTTTGATATTTAAAGATATGATTAATTAGCAGAATCACAAAATACTTTTTGAAATAACAATTATATCATGATTATTTCAAGGTAAATATAATCAAAAGATTATGAGTGGTTACCTATAAATGGACGTTAATAGTTGTCATTTCTTACTATCTGAAAACGTGAAATCCACACACTTGTATTTTGATAGGCCCTTGCTCCAAAATATGGATAAATACCATTTAAATAAAATACCAAAATAACTAGCCAATTACAGTGTCAGCTCTTATTAAGTCACATCCTATAACATTTACAGTAGCTATGGCATCTCTAGATACCATAGGGAGTCATTAAATAGTTTCATTATTTTTCATGGTTACAATGCAGTGACATGTACAATAAATATTCCTACTTCTAATCTCCTAAACATTTCCTGAACTATCATATGTAAGTAGTTTGCAGACAAAGTTTTTGTTATCAGCATAGCAGACAATATCAGGAAATAATGCTTACAATGATGATCTAACTTTGAACACATTGCAATTCACAGTATAAAGAGATTGAAATCTAAAATAAGTTCCAACCAATTACTTTGAAATTCAATTATCTGCCAGACTAACATCAATATTCCAAGCATAGTTTTGACTTTTTGATTAACTTGCTATTATGCACTGATTTATTATGGCTTTGCACTGAAGTATGTCATTAAATTGGTAGCCTGTTCAATGTTAATGCTGAAAAAAGGTGTGCATTTGACACAGGTTGTGGCGTCAGGTAGATTGCACAATGTTCATTTAGTTTTCTCCTGCAGTATAACAGGTGATGCAGTCCAGAGACATTAAGACAAGGCAAAATACTCCAGCTGCAAACTAAATTGTCAGTTAGAGCTGGTCACAAGGGCAGAGACATTATCTCTAGCTGATCTGTGCTCTATCAAAAATAAAGTGGAGTCAGCTAAAAGGAGTTTAGATGAATTGCAAAACCAGTATAATCAAATATCTGTAGCTGCACCCAGTGTTTCAAAGCATAGAGTTACAACATGCCAGAATATGATAAAAGCTACAAGTAATTATAATAGAAATCACAGAATGGTTACAACAGAGAAGGAGGCTGTTTGGCCCACTATGTCTGTGATAGCCCTCTACCAAAGCAACTCTCCATGAAAGGCTCTGTGCATGGTACCACCCACTCGCTCTTTCTCCAGAGTTTTGCAAATTTTTCTCCACCATATATTTATCCAATTCCCCTTGAAGGCCACAGTAGAATCATGTAATAGAACTTCATATAAGGAGCATTGATCCCCTACCCCTTACCTTGGACCATGTTGTTTCTTCTAGGGAGGTCCCATCTGCTTTTGTAAGGTGGAAAACCAGGATCCAGCTCACTGGGATGGCTCATTGCAGCACAGTGAAATGCAGTGCCTCTCTCAGAGCAGGCAACTGACTGCACTCACAGAAAGGCTTTGACAGCCAGGGAGACACTGCTTCCAGGCAAATGGGCTGTCAAAGCTGTCACCAATTTGAATGTTGGTGACTGTCATTCAAAAACAACCAGGAAGTATAAAAACAACAGTGCTAAAATATTTTGAAAATTAAAATTTGCTAAAAATTTTAGAAAAATTAAAATTCTGAAAAACACAATCAAAAACAATTAAATAATTTAAACTTACTGAATAAGATCAAATAAAAAGGCCTGCATACCATTTCCTCAGCAACCATTACACTCCAGTCCTAAGAGTTAGGAAGCCTGATGAGGTTGTGCTCTCCTTAGGGCATTAACTGATGCATTCAGGGGCAGCTAGCAACACAGGCAGCTTAGGAGATGTTGCCACATGCTGAAGCAAGCACTAGCAATAGACATAAGGGCTTTTGTGGAGAAATATTGGTAAGTTATGATACAGACACTGGCATCCAAATGGATGATTTGCCCCATTAAATTACTGTTTATACAACACATACAAGTAATTAATACTGCATGTTAAATAGATACATTAGATGACTGATTAACAGTCACAAGTCTACTTCCACTGCTTGTGTGCTTCATTGTTCTTTGAAGCACAATCACAAACGCTCTTCACAACTTTAAATCAGCTGTTACATGCATAAAGCGGTAAAATGGTATTCATGGGATGAACTAGCAGTACATTAGATATTAAATTATTTAGAATTTAAATGCAATAAGCATTGATTGCTTGGATACTATTCCCTATGATCCCATTTTCTGGGAAGAGTATCTAATAGCTATGACCTTTGTTTCCAAAGTCAAAGTTGAGTTTATTGTCATATGCACAAGCACATGTATGCACTGGTACAATGAAAAACTTACTTGCAGCAGCATCACAGGCACATAGCATCATAAGCAGCATTCACAAGAAAAATATAAATTAAACGTAAATTATACACAATTTTTACAAGAAAGAACACAATTAGAACAAAGTCCACTTTAGTACAAAGTGATCAAGGTGGTCAGAATGTTGCTAAACTGTAGTGATTAGTGTTATGCCAGTTGGTTCAAGAACCGAATGGTCAAAGGGAAATAGCTGTTCTTGAATCTGATGGTGTGGGACTTCAAGCGGCTACCATCGGGCAGGAGGTACAGAAGCCTGAAGCACTGCAGTTTAACAACACTATGACCACTTTGATCATTTTGCACTAAAATGGACGTTGTTTCGTTTTATTCTAATTGTGTTCCTTCTTGTAAAAATTGTTTAATTTATGTTTTTCTTGTGAATGCTACTTATATGATGCTATGTGCCTGTGATGTTGCTGCAAATGGGTTTTTCATTGCACCTGCTCATACTTGTGCATATGACAATAAACTCAACTTTGATAAGTACCCACCTATCCTACCACCCTGATAAATTTTATAACAAAATAATAATTTAATATTTCTTCTATTTCTCTATCATTACATGTGGTATTAACCTGTCTAACTCTTAATGGTTTTATTCCCATTATAACCTTTTCTTTTTTTAATGACATGTCTGTAAAATACTTTGCTATTATAACAAACACAAAATGCTGTAAACGCTCAGCAGATCTGAAATGTTAATTCTGCTCCTCCTTTCATAGATGCTGCCTGATTTCCTGCATGTTTCTAGTATTTTCTGTTGTTATTTCTGATATCCAGCATGTGCAGCTTTTTATTTTCAAGATTTTTACTATTATTTTATATTCTTCAAAAATTTAATTTTGTTGTTCCTCTTTGCTTTGCTAATGTTTTTAGACCTCCAAACCCTTTCATATTCTTTCTTATTACGGACTATTCTACTGTCCAAGTAGTAAGCATATGCCTCTTTCCTTGCCCTCAGTTGTTTCCTCATGTCTTTACTCATTCTTGGAATCTCATGAGTTTGTTCTTTTCTTTTAAAAGAATATATTTTCCCTCTACTCTGTTGAACTCTATTAAGTAGAGCATAGAATCACTGGATTGATTCCTAGAATGAGAGGGTTGCTCTGCGAAAAGGGAACAGAGCAGGATGGGCAAATGTTCACTGCAGTCTGGAGAAATGAGAGATGATCTTACTGACACATGAAAGATTTTGAGAAAGATTGACAGGTCCAGATGAAAAATGATTGTTCCAATAGCTGGAAAGACTCGGTTATGGAAGATAAACATGTTACTTATGACTAAGATAAGGAAAAAATTACTTTTTTCAAAATATTTTTAATTCTCTAACCTTAAAGCATGCATACTGAGTCACTGAGTATATTATAGGATTCAGTGATATGGGGATCAGTTGAGAAAGTCAACTTGTGGCAAAGAACCAGTATGACCTTTTTGAATGGTGGGGCAGACTTGATGAGTCCCAGTGGGTTACTTCTGCTCCCAATTCTTATGTGGGCTCTATGTACATGTACAAGTATGTGAGCACTGAGCTTAGTTTTAGACATTAGTGAAAAATTAGCAGCTTTCAGCGTATCTGATAGATAGGCTTATCGATTTCTCCAAGTAAAGGATTGGTGCCACTGAATGAATCAATTGAAATGACTGAAAGGCTTTCTTCATTTTTATGTTAAATCAGGAAATTGACTCATTTAGGTCAAACTGCATATGAAAGATGGTTCCTTTCAGTGGTCACTAGAGGTCACTTAATCCAGAGTGTAAGTTCCACTTGATTATTTTCCCATCACTCTTCACCCAATCTTATCAGAATCTTTTATGCACGCTTTGAAAGGGAGAATAACACAACACCTATGAGAATCCCCACAGCATCTGGAAACCCTGTGATCTCTGTCTCGGAGGCCGACGTCAGAACATCCTTCAAAAGGGTGAACCTTCGGAAGGCATCAGGCCCCAGTGGTGTACCTGGCAGGGTACTGAAAATCTGTGCCAACCAACTGGCTGGAGAGTTCAAAGACATCTTCAACCTCTCACTGCTGCAGTCGGAGGCTCTCACCTGCTTTAAAAGGGCATCAATCATACCGGTGCCCAAGAGTGGAGCATTCTGACTGGTTGTGTCACCGCCTGGTATGGAGGCTCCAATGCACAGGATCGAAAGAGGCTACAGAGATTTGTAGACTCAGCCAGCTCCATCATGGGCACAACCCTCCCCGCCATCCAGGATATCTTCAAGAGGCGGTGCCTCAAGGAGGTGGCATCCATCATTAAGGACCCTCACCATCCGGGACATGCCCTCCTCATGTTACTACCATCGGGGAGGAGGTACAGGAGCCTGAAGACCCACACTCAACATTTCAGGAACAGCTGCTTCCCCTCCATCATCAGATTTCTGAACGGTCCATGAACCCATGAACACTAGATAAGAGATCTTATCTCTTATCTAGTGTTCATGAACACTACCTCATTATTCCTCTTTTGCACTATTTATTTATAGTAACTTTTATGTCTTGCATTATACTGCTGCTGCAAAACAACAAATTTCACGACATATGTCAGTGATAATGAACCTGATTCTGAGTCTGAGGATGATCCTCCATTTTTTCCTCCCTCATGGTTTGTCCAGCATGTACTAAATGAATTAATGCAAATCACTGGACTCTTTACAGCAAATGATTTCACATTCTAAATACACTTTAGTTAAGAAAGGTTCTCCTAATCTCTATTGTCCCACAGACAGACAATATGCAAAGAAACTGGACTTCAAACATTTTTGATTCCTAAATGGATGCTGCATATAGAGTTAATGCCAACTTGAAAGACCAAAAAAATTGCAAGATTTCGACATCCTGCTTTGACATCCAACGTCTGTGTTTTAGGGAGTCATCATGACATTTCATGCACTGAATCACAGAAAACAGGTGAGTGCCTGTAAAGAGATCTCTCCATGGTATCGTGTGGCTACCATGAAAATAAGGGAGAATAAGTGGGAAATAGTGAGAGGGCAGGAATTACAAAAAACAGATTCCCTTCCCAGCTTTGAGCAGGGATGTTGGCACCCTGTGATCGTGGGTGTCTCCAAGTTTCTGTGACCAACAGGAGTATTAGGTCCACAAATCTTGTACTACATTTACCAGGTCATAAGACCATTGGTCCATCCTATTTCCTGGGTGAAACATCTGCGAGATATGGGAACAAACATTTCAGAATAGGCAAATTTTGCATTTCATGCATAATTTATGCACAAAACAGACACAAATAGGTTCCTAGAAATTGGAACAACTTGTGCTTTTACATGTAAATTGCATTTAAAAGACTGGACACTTCTGGCCACCATTCTCCTTACTGAAGCTTTCATTTGCTCATCATATATCCCACACATGATGAGAATGTGAAACTTGTTTTAATAGCTTAACAACAGAAATTGGCTAAATAGGTCTTAACCATATATCCAGGATATTGCTTTTAGTTCAAAAGATCTTCCCACACATTTATTAGAGAAGCAAGAAGCAAATGGCAAAGCCATTTTCACAATCAGGCTTTTGTGAAAATGGAGTTTTAGGTATTGTATGTGGAGTTCACAGACCCCCAATCAGTGGATGTGATGGTTGCCACTGACAATGGAGTCCTGGGCTTGCTGCTTCTATTTTCTTGTATGTGTGTTCTGATTTGGTGCTAACACTATTTGCAGCCTCTGTTCTGTGCATTAAAAATGTCAATGGCCAATTTCTGGGCAATCTTCTCCATAGCCACCTTATCAAACATTTTTATAATCTTAAGATCCAATAGTAGATCAACCCTCAGTCTTTTCTAGAAAAAAAGAACCCATGTTTTCTTATTAGTTATAACCACTTAAATCAGGTATCAGGCCAGAAATTCCTTTTTCATGTTTCTATTGATTCTCCATTGGGCTAGATCTTGCTGGGAAATTCTGGTAGTTCTGCAAAAAATTCTCATCACTTACTAGTGGCATATGCCAGCAAGTTCAAGACTTCCATGTGAATGTATAAGTTCCAACTTGCTGGCTGAGCTTCATTTGCAATATCCCCATCTCGCATCTGGACTCTACATCAAGTCCAATGGTGCAGCATGAATCCTCCAGCACTTATAACAAGGAATCTGTCTCCTGATCAAGCCTGAGGTTCAACCTGGTGTAGGAACTATATGCCCATTCATTTAAATGGAAATTTTATGGCTTTTATGGGAGAAGAAAGGCAAAAATAAGGTAAGTTCTTTAAAAAGGAAATTGCATTTGGTTTAAAGTTTGTAATTGTTTCAAATATCTTTCAGTGTTTTGAGCTGAATTTTCTTTATTTTTTTAACTTTTTTAAATGTAATTGATTTTGATAGGTTTCAAATGTTTTCAAATGTCACGAGTACTCAAAAGCATTGAAAAACTTGGAAGTTTTGATAGATGGCAAAGCTATGGATATGGCTTTGGTATATGTGAAGACTTTGCCAATTTTGTGGGCAGGGCTTCCTCTGGCAGATTAAATTATATAAATTGTCTAATATTACCATTCCAAATACTCGATAAATATTTGACCTCAGCACTATCTATAGATGGCAAGGTGCTTTCAGCAAGTTTTGGGTCACCTATTTTCATGGTAGCCAAGGTCTGTATGAATGTAATATTATCTCTATTTTCCAATTCCATCCCACTGGAAATGATGTTTGCTTTCTCAAGGCCTACCTCTGGATTTTGGTGATGTGTACCCTGTTATCTGTTTGCTCCTCTGCCCTATTTAGATTCTTTTGCTTTTTTAATTGTTCAATATCATCACATTTAATATGGTTCTTTTTTTTGAAAACTGAGACCTAAAAAAAAGACAAAGAAAGCACTTTTGAATAAATAGTATTCCATTTAAATTTGCACTTCCACAACCTTGCATATGAAAGGTAGAAATAATGGTGGAATTAACTGACCTCTAGTGGCCATAGAATGCTACAGCCTTGATATGCAGTTTAGTCAAAGTGATCTATCTGGAGGTTTAATTTCCAGATCTTAAAATATTTATTTATCTATCCAGAGACATCCTAATATTACACACCACCACATTTTCCACTTACTTCTGAAGTCACTTGCTTTCTTTTCTCTAGTTTATTCCACACTCTCTGCATTGGAAGATGTTCCCTAATAGAATAGTACTACAAATTAACCCTTTTGATACCTTTAATAATCTATATATTTCTTGACCACCATCGTTTAGACAACTCTTTTCCAAAGGGACTTGGTTAGTGTAATATTTTTAATGATGAAAGATAACCCAAAGAATTTCATATATGTTAAATCAGACAAGAATAGATGCTGAGACAGAAAAGGAAATATTGGGAGCATGGGAAGGCTGTGAGCACCGAGTTAAACATCTTGCTTGCAGAGAATCTTAAAGCAAGACATGGAGGTGAAGACATGAAAATCCAAAAGCAAAACACTAATGAAAGTTCATCAACTTGATATAAGCTAACTCTGTTTCTCTTTTCACAGATGCTCCCCGACCTGGTGAGTACTTCCAGAATTTCTGTGGACATGAAAATATCTGGAGCACTCCCACCAACGAGGCATGTACAGGGGATTCGAGGCATTAGTGGGAAGAAGAACACAAATAAAAAAAGGCGATGCCATGTGAGGATTTAAGTAGCAAGATATGAATTTTAAATTAACAATACTTGGATATTCAAAACCAAATAGGTTAACAGGAAAGGTGAACTGATCTAAATGGATATAGAAAGTAAAATTTAGCCAGGAGAACACTGAAGTAATCAAATTCTTCCAATGGATTCTGAAGGTTTTGGGGAGCCAGCATTTTCTAATGTCTCTCCAGCAGCTTGTGTAGTGCTGTTGTGTGTAGTCCAGGTCTCAGAATTACAAAAAAGGATAGGAATCACCATGAGGTTTGTGATCGATTTGATGTCTTGATCTTCTTACATCTTTTTCCCAAGTTAGTCGAAAGCTGTGCTGATACACCAAAGACAGTGGTGAATTTTATCTTTAAAGCCTTTGGTAAGAGGTGGCTCTGAGGTAAAAGAAGTAGTCCACATTTTCTAGGGTATCGCCATGGATCTTTGTTGTCAGAGGGCAGTATTGTTCAATCGGGGAGGCTGGTAGAGGACCTCTGTTTAGTGGATGATGAGTATAAGGCTCATCTTCTCATATTCTTCAGTGAACAAGCTGACAATGGCTTGGAGTTCAGCCTTTAACCATGCACAAATGCAAGCATCATTTTTGTACTGCAAGTTGACTACTGAGGATGGGATAACCCTAGTTCTAAGTAGAGCAATCATGAAGCAAATATAAGATGGAAACAAATTGCTGCAGGCAGCCAAATTTTTTGAAGGTGCTCTGCAGTACTCCCAGTTGACAATGTTGGAGATTTTAGTGAGGTTGAAAAAAATGAGGTTGAGTGATTCCTGTATTCCTCCAGGTACACATTAAATTCATGTCATCTCTGCCCGTAGATGGACATAATCCATACTGCAATTTGGGAAGCAGCTCTCTTTGGCCACTGGGAGGAAGTGGCTGAGGCCCGGACAGTGAAGTTCCTTGTGGCACCTAGGAGGAGATGGTCTTGAAGATGGTCAAGATGACGGTGCCTCTGAGGTCCCATAGCATTTCCTCACCAGCCTAGATGTGGATGTGGATGGTGAGGTTATGGGTTTGTGATTGAAGTTCCTCACTTCAGCAGTCTTCAATCACACTGCCAGCTGCAGTACAGGTGCTCATCAGGTCAGATCATTGGCTGCAAGTGGCTCAAGGCACTGTGAAGTGTAGGATCACGACAGGGCCAGTGATCACAACATTTTGCACTAAGATGAATGATACACTAATGCTATAATCTTAATCAATGATACCTGTGGAGAAGAGCAAAGCACATCAGAGGTGTTTGTGATATGGGGACATTTCAGCCACATGGATGCTGACTCCCTGCAGAGAAATTTATGTATAAGGTGTTATTTCCTCAGACTAATTTTTTAAAATTTTAAATATTTAAATACATGGTTATATTTCATCTCCAACCTTGATTTTCTGCACGTGTTCCAATGTTTTATTTAATCACTGTAACGTATTAATACTTAGTTAAAAATGATACATTTCATGTTGTTATCTGGAATTTATCAATGAGATTGGCTGCACAGGATGTTTCATTACATCATTGTTGCTGGATTATCCAGATCCTTTACAATTGATGCCAAAGAAAAACTAATGTTGGGAAAAGAGAAATCCACACCACAGATTGCTTGATCATGCTTTCTTAAAGTTCAGTGACAAATGTCATCATTTCATTGAAGAACACAAAATTTTGTTTAATAAATTACCATTTGCTATGAACAAAAATTGCTCATGGATACCTAGTGTCCTCCACTGGAGGCAGAGCTGACACTGGGTATCCTTTACATTGTATAGTCTCCTCAATATTGGAGAGGGCAAATGTTGATTGGGTGACGGCTTTGCAGAGCTCCTGCATTCAGTCGGCAAGTGTGCCCATGCTCCCAATTGCCTGCCACCTTAATTTTCTATCCCACTCTGACCTATCTGTCCTGCAGCTTCCTGCACTGTTATAAAGAGATCCAATGCAGATTTGAAGAACTAAACCTCATCTTCCAAATTCAAAGTCAAAATTCTCCAACTTTAGATAACTCGCCTTTTCTGTTTGTGTCAGAACTGGCCGCTCCTGCCAGTCATCAGCCTGTGATTTCTGCCAGTCAGCTATCTGTAATCTCTCCATTAGTATAGCCTGACCTGCTGGGCATGTCTCACAGCTCCACTATTAGCAACATGTAACACAGACAAATCTGCATCTGCCACATTTACCTCTTTGACTTCGCCTTCTCAAAGATATTCCCTTTGTCCTTTTCATCATTCCTGTGCCTTCTCTGTAACTTAAAACTAATATGTTTTCTTTCATTCCCAGTTCTTGCAAAGAGTCCCTGACCTGAAACATTAATTCTGTTTCTCTTTCCATAGATCCATCTCACCTCAGTGTTTCTAGCATTTTCTGTTTTTATTTCAGATTTCCAGCACCCTCTGTATTTTTTTTCATGGCTCCATTGGTATCTTGCTTATTTCACCTGAGTTAAAGTGACGTGGGCTTAAGTCACCCAGGAGGTGTGAACACAAAATCTAGGCCAACTCTTCAATGAAACTCTGAGGGAGTATTGTATTGTTGGAGGCAACATGGTAGATGCAGTTTAAGGTGGATAAATGTGAGGTTCTCCATTTTGGTTGTAAAACAGAAAGACAGTTTACTATCTGAACAGTAATAGGTCGGGAAAAGGGAAGGTGAAACAAGACCTAGTATCTTTGCACACTGGTTGTTGAAATCAAGTGTTCAGGTGCAGTAATCAGATAGAAAGGGAATCGTATGTTGGCCTTTGTTGCAAGGTTTGAGTACAGGAGCCAGGATGTCTTTCTGGGCCTTGGTGAGACCCCATCTGGAGTCTTACGTACAATGTTGGTCTCTTTATTTGAGGATGAATGGTCTTGTCAAGGAAGGAGTAGAACAAAGGTTTTACAAGACAGATTTCATGGACGGCAGGACTAATGTATTAAGAGGGGCTGCATTGATTAGGCATATATTCACTGGATTTTACAAGAAAGAGAGGGGATCTCATAGAAACCTATAAATTCTAACAGGAGTAGACAAAATAGATACAGACAAGATGTTCCTGATGGCTGGAAAGTTCAGAACCAAGGGTCACAGCCTCAGGGATTTGAAGTATGCCATTTCAAACCAAGATTAGGAGAAATTTCTTTACCCAGAGGGTGGTGAACCTAGGGAATTCTCTACCACAGAAGGTAGGATGGCCATGTAATTGAATAAATTTAAGGAGGAGCAGATATATGTCTTAATGCTAAAGTAATCAAGAGATATGAGGAAAAGGCGGGAACAGGGTCATGAAGTTGATCATCAGCTGTGATCATATTGAATGGTAGAGCATGCTCAGAAGTCTAAATGGCTTACTCCTATGTTTCTATGATAGTTCTAGCTAAGTTTGGGAGCATAACATAGCCTAAGTGTCAAATATCTTTCTCATTTCATGGGTGTTGATAGTTTAGGTCACCCAATGATGGCCCTTATCATATTTAACAGCTCACCACCAAACATTCTCAAGGAAGTTCCTGCAAGTTGCTTTGGGAAGATAACAAAAACCAAGTTGGTGCTGTTAGCTCACCTCCAAACACAAGATCAACCTGAACAAATCTAAATGAATTTTCTGAAATATGTTTGCATTTAGCTGTAGCTACTGAGGTTGCTTTTACCCTGTTAAGTAGCAAAACTTTCATTTCCCCATCAATGGTTTAGTTGTATACTCCAACCTTATAATTCTATTTAACTCATCACAGGATGCTGCATAAACAATAAATAATAATTAGACATAAAAACAAAAAATGCTGGTCAGGTCAGGTCTCACCTTCTAGAAGAAAAACAGAATTGACGTTTCTGATTGAAGCCTCTTCATCAGATCCAGAGATCTGACGAAACTAAGGCTTCAACCTGTAATGTTAACTCTGTTTCTCTTTCCACATATGCGGCCTAATCCATTGATTATTTCCAGCATGTTCTGTTTGTATTTTAGATTTCCAGCATCCGCAGTTTTATTTTTGATTTTCAATAATAATTAGTAATATTATAGTGTGACCTGCCAGAAGACCAACAAATGTTTTAATTCTGAATTCTAATCATGTCCCTTTATCATAAGGGTTTAATATCCCTTGAGAAGCATTTCATTCAAATCACCAAGCAATTGTGCTTGTCATTGCTAATCAGAACTGGGACTTTGTCTTTCAATGCTAATAATGTATGTAAATCTAACGTAATAGGTTGTAATAGGTGTGCAATAAAATGAGGAGCACACTCCTTATGATTGATAATGGGTATACTCATTATGGAAACAACAATTTCCCTGATCACTACCACATGATGGAGTGTTAAGAAAAATTCCTGCAACAGCATCAGGCAGCTTCAGCAGTGTAGGCAGATTTCATTTTAGTTCTTACTGCTCAATATTGTTCTTTAGTATAAAAGGTGACCATAACAATTCTCACTGGGATAACTGAGGATCTGGAAGGTACATCCCAATGATGCACCTTTGGATAGCCCACAATGGGTGAGTAACTTTAAACACATCATACTGCTATATATGCCCACTCACGGTCACTTTTCAGCAATCAGTTGTTGGTATTTTCTATTGCCTTTGATGCCTATTATAGTCTTGGGATATTTATTTTCTATTTTTAATTCTCTTTTTCAAGACCCCCACTGAAAACTCTCAATTTTGTGAATAAAGCCTGTTACACAGTGGTAAGGATAAGGTGAAAATTATGTTAATTAAATCTTTTACTGGACGGTTTCTGTGAACACAATATCTGATTTGACCAGGATGCACCATAATTGATTCTAAATTCCTCACAGCGGGCTTTTGCACAGTTCTTTCTTTCCATCACTTTCAAAATCTCCTCTCACATATTTTCTCCAAATCATATTTATTCTTGAATCACCAGGATAGGCGCAAATATGTATTTTAATACACATTCTTACAAGTGTGATCCTTTGATAGATCTGGGATAATTCTCGAGATAAACACTCCACAAGGCATCGGAAGGATATTGGTAGTTCTTCTATCAGACTCTCGGCAGATGAGCAGGGATGCACCATGTGGCTTGTCCCTTGCAGTCATTTTCTGCCTTGTAGAATAGAAAACGTAAACGGTGACATGATACACATTCACAGTCTATGCCTCAAATCATCACCTGGGTCATTTGCATAATTTTTAAGAAGAGATGAATAAAGTCTCTATCCCTCATCACTCAGCCTGTAAGATCTCATAACTCTGCCCTCCAGCAATATTACTCTCCAGGGTTTTAAACTGTCTGACACTCATGACAAATAACAAAGCCAATTTCATAGCATTTTGTCTCAGTGGGAAAATGTCAATCATTGCAACTCTCACTCTGACACTCAAGGCATGAATGTTAATATACAAGGCACACAGTTAAAAAAAACTAATGTGATCACAATATCATGACAGGTTGGAACTGTGATGAAAAGTAATTTACAATATTGTAGGTTTTTCTGCTTTTCCACCATATCACAACCATCTTTTTTTAAAGCATAATCAACAGACAATACTATGTTATTTGCCATTCTCTGGGAAATAAACTTGTATTATTAAGTCCACCACCATCTTCTATTTTAAGTATACAGTGACATTCACAGATTCCTTCAAAGGTAAAGTTGATTGACATTGCAGTCTAATCTCAGGGCATATTCTTTGAAGCTGTGGGGAGTATTACATCCCATGCTAACTAAGGCTGCTATTCATTCAGCTGCAAGTTTCCGTCAATCACTGCACAAAATGAGCAGACATGAACCTTCATAATTATTCACATTAGATATCTAAAAAAGTTACCGTAGGCAAAGATTGAACACTACTGATATAAAATAACTACACTGTATAATCATTACATACAATTTTAATCAACGTTCTTTCTTTATATGGCTGTACCTCTAGTGTGGTTTTGCACCCCTAGTGGCACAAGAATTGCAATATTATTGGAGCTGAATCGTGCCAGTTCATTACTGAGTAAAAGACCATTTCAATGGAAACTTCACACTATATTAACATTAAGACTTTGAGGAATTGGGCTATCCACAATCATTCTTGGGTTTCTAATGCCCTGAATATAGTACAGACACCGTCTCCTAATACTTGGAGTTTAACCACAGTTGGACAATAATGAGCAGGGCTCTGCAATGGTTTAAATGTGCATACTTCGAGCATGGCTCTTCAAGCAGGCCTATGCAGATCAAGATTTTTCAATGATTCCTGTGATTAATAACCAAAGCTCTTTATTAATGTAGTTTCCAAAATAGTCCTGAGTGCCAGGTGGATCAGGAGGACTTCAATAAGTTTAATTAGCCTCACACCCAAATATCCACACTACTTGGATGAGAATATACCAGGAATAGTTAAGTTTGCAGATGACCCTAAAACAGGTGGTGTCGTAGACAGTGAAGAGGAGTATCAGGAAATGCAGCGGAATCTTGATCAGCTGGGTAGGTGGGCTGAGGAATGGCAAACGGAATTTAATTCAGACACAAGTGTAAAGTGTTACATTTTGGAACGGCAAATCAAGGTAGAACTTCTACATTAAACGTAAGGACCCTGGGTACTGTTGTAGAACAGAGGGACCTTGGAGTACAGGTACATAGTTCCCTTAAAGTGGAGTCACAGGTAGATAGGGTGATGAAGAAGGCTTTTGGCATGCTGGCCTTCATCACTCAGGGCATTGAATATAAAAGTTGGGAAGTTATGTTGCAATTGTACAAGATGTTGGTGTGGCGACACTTGGACTATTGTTTTCAGTTTTGGTCACCCTGCTATAGGAAGGATGTGATTAAACTGGAAAGAGTGCAAAAATGTTTTACAAGGATGTTACCAGGACTCAAGAGACTGAGTTATAGGGAGAGGTTAGACAGGCTGGGCCCTTACTCCTTGGAGCGTAGGATACTGAGGGGTGATCTCATAGAGGTATATAAAATCATGAGGGGCATAGATAGAGTGAGCAGTCTTTTGTCCAGGGTTGGGGAATCGAAAACGGACAGGCACAGTAGTGTAGCGGTTAGCTTAACGCTATTACAGCGCCAGCGACCCGGGTTCAATTCCCGCCACTGTCTGTAAGGAGTTTGTACATTCTCCCCGTGACTGTGTGAGTTTCCTCTGCGTGCTCCAGTTTCCTCCCATATTCCAAAGATGTGTAGGGGTTAGGAAGTTGTGGGCATGTTACGTTGGTGCCAGAAGCGTGGTGACATTTGCGGGCTGCCCCCAGAACGCTCTATGCAAAAGATGCATTTCACTGTGTGTTTCGATGCACATGTGACTAATGAAGATCTTATCTTATCTTATCGAGAGGACATAGTTTTAAGGTTAGAAGTGAAAGGTTTAATAAGAACCTGAGGGGCAACTTTTTTTTTACACAGCTGGTAGTAGATATATGGAACCAACTGCCAGAGGAAGCGGTTGATGCAGGTATATTAGATACATTTAAGAAGTATGTGGAAAGGTATGTGGATGACAAGTTTAGAGGGATATGGGCCAAGTGCTGGGAAATGGGATTAGCTTGAATATACGTCTTGATCAGCATGAACAAGTATGAGCCAAAGGACCTTTTTCCACAGTGTACAACTCTATGACTCAATGACCTGTTCTAAACCACCTTCTGGTATTCATCTTTAGGCAACTGTTCAAATGTGTGATGCAAAAGGATCACATGTGAATGCTAATGAGGCCTGAGGCCCAACTTTGGACCTCCAGATTCGGGCAAACAGAAGCTGCGCAACACACAATTAGGTCTAAAAGCAGGGATTTCTCTTAGGCATTGTGGGATGTAGTGATGCTGTGGGTGGTTTCAAAGCTGGGAGAGAGGTAAAGTCATGAAGGCTTTAAAGTATGAGAATGAGAATTCTAAATTTCATGCACTGGAGAACTGAAAGTTGACATAGGAGATTAAAAGAGGAGTAATAGTTAAATGGATTCAGTCTGAGATGGAATGCATGCTGTAAAAGTTTTGATGAGCTAAAAAGCAGAAACATCTTTGGCAATAGATTAGGTACTTTGCATCAGTTTTCACAAAAGAGGAATTCAAGTAACATCTCAGAAAATGTTCCAAGTCAGGAATTGGACAGGAGGGAGTAACAGGAAAATTATTATCACAAACTTGATGGAGTTTTTTGAGGTAACCAAAGTGATTGATGAGGGTAGGCAGTGGATATGCCTACATGGACCTTAGCAAGGCATTTGACAAGATCCCTCATGGTAAGTTGACCAGTAAGATTAAGATGCATGGGATCCACAGTGACTCGATATTGGTATTGGTATTGGTTTATTATTGTCACTTGTACTGAGGTACAGTGAAAAACTTGTTTTGCATACCATTCGCACATTACACAGTGCATTGAGGTAGTACATGGTAAAAACAATAATAGAATACAGAGTAAAGTGTCACAGGTACAGGGAAGTGCATTGCAGGTAGACAATAAGGTGCAAGATCATAACAAGGTAGATTGTGAGGTTAAGGATCCATCTCATCGTTAAGGAAACTGTTCAAAAGTCTTATCACAGTGGGATAGAAGCTGTCCTTGACCCTGGTGGTATTTATTGACTGATGGGAGAGGGCAGAAGAGAGAATGACTTGGGTGGGATCTTTGATTATGCTGGCTGCTTCACCAAGACAACGAGAGGTATAGACAGAGTCCATGGAGGAGAAGCTGGTTTCTGTGATGCGCTGGGCTGTGTCCACAACTCTCTGCAGTTTCTTGCAATCCTAGGCAGAGCAGTTGCCGTACCAAGCCGTGATGCATCCAGATAAGATGCTTTCTGTGGTGCATTGATAAAAGTTAGTGAGTGTCAAAGGGGACATGCCAAATTTCTTTAGCCTCCTGAGGAAGTAGAGGCACCGGTGAGCTTTCTTGGCCATGGCGTCTGTGTGGTTTGACCAGGACAGGCTATTGGTGATGTTCACTCCTGGGAACTTGAAGCTCTCAACCCTCTCGACCTCAGCACCATTGATGTAGACAGGTGCATGTACACGTCCCCCTTTCTTGAAGTCAATGACCAGCTCTTTTGTTTTGCTGACATTGAGGGAAAGGTTGTTGTCATGACACCATGTCACTAAGCTCTCTATCTCTTTCCTGTACTCCAGCTCATTGTTATTTGAGATATAGCCTACTATGGTGGTATCATATGCAAACTTGTAGATGGAGTTAGAGTAGAATTTGGCCACGTAGTCATGAGTATATAGGGAGTAGAGGGCTGGGGACACAGCCTTGTGTCCAGAATAATTGTGCTGGAGGTATTGCTGCCTATCCTCACTGATTGCGGTATGTTGGTCCGAAAGTCAAAGATCCAGTTGCAGAGGGAGGGGTTGAGTCCCTGGTCTTGGAGTTTGTTGATGAGTTTGCTTGGAATTACAGTATTGAAGGCGGAGCTGTAGTCAATAAACAATAATCTAACATAGGTGCCTTTACTGCCCAGATGCTCCAGAGATGAGTGTAGGGCCAGGGAAATGGCGTCCACTGTAGACCTGTTTAAGTAGTAAACGAACTGCAGTGGGTCAAGGTTTTCCAGGAGGCTGGAATTAATGTGTGCCATGACCAGCCTCTCAAAGCACTTCATGATGGTGGATGTCAGAGCCACCGGTCAGTTGTCATTAAGGCATGTTACCTTATTTTTCTTAGGTACTGGGATGATAGTGGTCTTCTTAAAACAGATGGGAACCTCAGATTTAAGCAGGGAGAGGTTAAATATGTCTACAAATACCCCCCCCCCCAGCTGATTGGGTTCACTCTCCAGAAGGCTGATCTTACATCCTCGATGGTGACCACGGGTTCAATTGCATTGGAGGCTGTCAGGGTGGGTGGTGTCAAACCACTCCCCTTCTGTTCAAAACATACATAGAATACGTTAAACTCATCAAGAAGAGATGCGCTGTTGTTGACTATGCTGCCCAACTTCGTTTTGTAGTCCGTTATAGCATGTAAGCCCTGCCACAACTGATGACTAGTCTGGGACTCTATTTTGAACCGGTATTGTCTCTTGGCATTCCTGATAGCTTTTGGGAGGTTGTATCTCGATTTCCTGTAAAGGTCAGGGTCACCTGATTGGAATGCAGCAGTCCTCAACTTCAGTAAGGAGTGGATCTCCCGATTCATCCATGGTTTCCAGTTTGGGAACACCCGTATTGTCCTCTTTGGTACACAGTCCTCAACACACTTGCTGATAAAGTCCGTGATGGTGGTGACATACTCATTAAGGCTGGCAGCTGAGTCTTTGAACATGGACCAGTCCACTGACTCAAAGCAGTTGCATAGAAGCTCATCTATTTCCTCAGACCAACACTGCACGATTTTCTGCACTGGATCCTTATGTTTCAGTTTGTATATAGGGAAAAGGAGCACAGCCTGGTGGTCTGATTTACCAAAGTGAGGGCAAAGGGTGGCTCAGAAGGTATCTTTGATGGTTGTATAGCAATGATTCAGAATTGGCTTACTCATAGAAGATAGAGGGTAGTGGTAGACGGGTGTTATTCTGGCTGGAGGTCTGTGACCAGTGGTGTTCCAAAGGGATCAGTCCTGGGATCTCTGTTTGTAATTTATATAAACATCCTGGACAAAAATGTAGATGTTAGTAAATTTAGTAAGGTTAGTAAGTTTGCAGACAACACAAAAATTGGTGGAGTTGCAGACAGTGAAGAAGGTCGTCAAAGAATACAGCAGGATATAGATCAGTTACATTTATGGGTGGAGAAATAGTAGAAATTTTATCTGAGCAAGTGTAAGATGTTGCACTTTGGGTGGTTAAATATAAGGGGAAAGTACACAGTTAATGGCAGGACCCTTAACAGCATTGAAGTAAGAGAGATCTACCTGAAAGTGGCAACACAAGTAGGTTGACTAGCAAGGAAGGTGTATGGCATGTTTGCCTTCATCACTAGGGGCATTGAATACAAGTCAGGAAATCATGATGCAATTGTATAAAACTTTGGTTAGGTCACACTTGGAGTATTGTGTGCATTTCTGGTCATTCCATTACAGGAAGGATGTGGAAGCTTTGGACAGGGTGCAAAAGAGGTTGACCAAGATACTGCTTGTATTAGAGAGTATTAGCTATAAGGAGAGGTTGGACAAACTTGGGTTGTTTTCTCTGGAGCACTGGAGGCTGAGGGGAGACCCAACAGAAGTTTATAAAATTATGAGAAGCATAGATAGGGTAGACAGCCAGAATCTTTTTCCCAGGGTAGAAATGTCAAATACGAGAGAACGCAGCTTTAAGGTGAGAGTGGAAAAGTTTAAAGGGGATGTGCGGGACAAGTCTTATTTTTATACAGAAAGTGGTAGGTGCCTGCAACGTGCTGCCAAGAGTGGTAGTAGAAACAGATACTAGAGTGGCATTCCAGAGGCTTTTAGATAGGCACATGAATATGCAGGGAATGATATATGGGTCATGTGCAAGCAGAAGGACATTAATTTAATTTGGCATCATGCTTGGCACAGACATCATGGGCTGAAGGGCCTTTTCCTGTGCTGTACTGTTCTATGTTTACCAGGAATGTAGTACTGAGAAAGTTGTTGGAGTTGAGGGATGATGAATCTTCTGGTTCCGGCAGAGGTCCTAAGGCCTTAAAATAAGTGAACAGTTAGATAATTTATTGTTTTTAATTTTCCAAAATTCCATTCATTAGGTGAGGATTCCATTGAATTGAAAAATATTAACAGTAATTCCTTTATTTAAAAAGAAGGCAGATAGAATTTTTTTTCTTCAATTCTCAATTATTTTAAAAATTGTAAACGAGGTAAATATGGTTGAGAAAGTTTGTACAAATCCTCTCCTAACCCAAAGAGCTCGCAAGTCGAAAATGCAGCTGCAAACCAGATGCCTGCAGAATTGGGTTGTCCCATTAGTATAAATAGTATAGAGAAGCATTTTAAATCTCATTTTGCCATTCTTAATAATAAAGTTAATAATAACAAATTTATCCCGCGCTCATCTCGGGCTAATAATAATATTCTTTTAAAAGATTTTACTGCAGACTAAGTTTTAAATGCTATTGACAGTTTTAAAAAGGACATTGCTACTGGCCCAGGTGGTGTGTTTCTATATAGTATTCACAAAGTAGACATTAACATGTTAATTAGAATGTGTTCTTCTTGGGTTCGATGTGGCAAAATACCGGCAGCCCCACAGCAGCCAGCAAATCTATCCTGTAGGTCTCCCAAGTGCTTGCTCGTATGTACAGGTTGAACATAAGTCAGGCTTTCATAAACTGGGGAGGGCGTGTATTAATATTTCATTTTCAAATTAGTAACATCTCAAACCCTGCAAGATATCTCTGGGTACTCCCAACGGGAAGGAAAAGTTGTAAAAATGTCAAAAAGAAAAGGAAGGAAAAGGAAAAGGCGGCATGGTAGTGTAGCAGTTAACATAACACTATTACAGCGCCAGCGACCCGAGTTCAATTCCTGCCACTCTCTGTAAGGAGTTTGTACATTCTCCCCATGTGTCTGCGTGGGTTTCCTCTGGGTGCTCCAGTTTCCTCCGGGTGCTCCAGTTTCCTCCCACGTTCCAAAAAGACGTACAGGGAAGGTCATGCTATATTGGCGTCGGAAGAGTGGCGACACTTGCGGGCTGCCCCCAGCACATTCTCAGTGACGCAAAAAGACGCATTTCACTGTGTGTTTCGATGTACATGTGACTAATACATAAATAACTTATATCTTATCTCAATAGCTGCTATCTGTGAGAAAAGATTGTGTTCCAGCAGCAATATGAACAATTTATGATGATAACCACAAAAAAATCTGGAACTACTCAACAGGTCAAGCAGCACCCACGGAGTTTGCATTTCAGGCTGGTGAACTTCTTCAGAAAACTGCCTCTTGTGTCTCAACTTGCATCCTGCATTTTATCCTGCATTCTCAGTGTTTTGTTTTTGTATCATTGATTTTTCTCAGGTTTAAATTTGAAAGTCTCGTTGATTAAAAATAAACGGGCGGGCTTCAGCGACGGGGCGGACACTATCCACAGTCCTGCCTCCTCCAACGACCGTGTACATGACGCGCGCTCCCGGTCGCGACGTACTTCAACGCTCACGTGACGTCCTGACCCGTCGGGCAGTTCGTGGGGAATCATCTGGACAGTATGGCTGCTGCTGTGGTGTTTAATCGTCTCCGTACGGGTTCGAAGCTGGGCCCGCAGTACGATCAGGAGGGAAATATTATCGAGGTACTCAGCCTCTTTCCGCAGCCCCACGTTAAGCAAGCGGGGTAAATGTTTGCCTTTAGTATTAGAGGGGCAGAAAAAAAATCTGCTTGGAGGAACTCAGCGGGTCGAGCAGCGTCTGTGGAGGCGGTGGGGTGGTCGACGTTTCAGTCCTGCACCAGGACTGAGAGTGTAGAGGGGGCGACGGCCCGCTGAGTTACTCCTGCAGTTTGTTTTCTGCTCCAGTTTCCAGCATCTGCAGTCTCTTGTGTCTCTATTTAGCATCAGGGGGTTTGGGGCTGGTGGGTGAGGCAGTTTTACCCCCACTAAATTAGGAATCTCTTGGGTGTGAGCCTTAGTGAAGGATACCTTGGCCATTACCAGAGTTTTCACTCGCTGTCATCGCTTTGTTCCTTGTATAGGAGAGCTAATAGTGGAGTTTTATTTTTAAAATATTTGTCATTTTGACACTTCTTGGTGTTGATTTTAATGTTTGAGTCTTGTTCTTCTGGTGTGATCTTCACTCTGGACTAATAGCAGCCTGCATCTACTGCAATTGCCTTTTTATAAGATATCTTTATTGGTCATATGTACATCAAAACCCACAGTGAAATGCATTTTTTGCTTAGAGTGTTCTGGGGGCAGCCTGCAAGTGTCGCCACGCTTCCGGCACCAACGTAGTATGCCCACAACTTCCCAACTCGTATGTCTTTGAATGTGGGAGGAAACCGAAACACCTGGAGTTCCTTTTTTTTTTGTTGTTTACTTCCACTTGTTGGAATTTTACTTGTTTTGAGTTTCTTTTCAATACTTTTTTTAAACTCTGTTTAACCCACAAATGGGTCTGTTCCACTGTTCTTACCATACTTAATGTTTTTTTTTCCCTCTGAACTACAACTTTAGGCACTTGTTTTCCTTTTTAATTTTGTTTCCAATGTGTTTATTCTCCTTGGAATAATTTGTGTTTGAAGTGCATGTTACTTAAATAATCAATGTGTCCATTTAGAAAAAATGCACCTCTTTGTAGCTCATCTTTCCAACTTCTAAAATGATTTTTACACACCCTTTGCTCATCTGCATTCTCCTCTCTGGCAAAGATTGGTTGGCTTTCAATTACTTAGACATTATCCTTTGCTTATCCTTGAATGTCCATTAATTGGAAACAAGGAATGAATGGTAATGTAAACATTTATCTTTTAGACTAAAAAATTTTATAACTTTCAATATAAGATATCTTTATCAGTCACATGTACATCGAAACACAGTGAAATACATCTTTTACATAGTGTTCTGGGGGCAGCCTGCAAGTGTCGCCACACTTCCAGCGCCAACACAGCATGCCCACAACTTCCTAACCTGTACGTCTTTGGAATGTGGGAGGAAACCCACACAGAGAAAGTGCAAACTCCTTACAGACAGTGGCCGGAATTGAACCTGGGTCGCTGGCCCTGTAATAGTGTTATGCTAACCGCTACACTACAGCAATATGGACATTATTGTATGTAATATTTGCTTTCATTGTTTTGTCAATTTACATTCACTTTACAATTATCTATTTTGATATTGTTGCACCTGTTCTTTGAAATTTTATCAGTACAATAATATCTGATTTTCTTTTTGAGCATTGAAATATATTAATATTTCAATGTACGTCCAGCCTGCTTGCTTTGATCTGTTGTCACATTTTGGCCATAATTTTTGTGTCATTTTTTTTAAGATCCTTTTAACTGTTTCTGGGATTTCTATATAAACCATGTGTTGCAAGACGCCAGAATTTCTACCTACTGCTCAATACTTTTTAATTAAGTGACAAAATTTAATACAATTTTGTACTTTAAGCAACTTAAAAATTGCAATAACGCATCTGTTTAAATGTCTTGTCTTTTAATGTCTTCATTTAAAAAAAAATCTGAAAGATGTCATTCTTCAAGTCTTTTGGTGAAAAGCATTACTAAATATAAAAACAAAGTACCTCAAGTACAGTATTCAGCAGGTGAGAGGAAAAAGAAACACCATCAAAGTACATTCCAAAAATCTTGTAATACATGCAGCTAAAGGAAATTTAAGGAAAGAGTGGGGCTTAATAGGGGCCAAAATGATTACCCATGTGCGGTTGAACGATGTGGTTGGAGTTCTTAATGAGCATTTTGCAACTACCTTTTCAAAGGATAGGGATGGTGCTGTTGTTGTAGTTAAGTTGAATGAGTGTGAAGTATTGAGAGGGGTAAACGTAGTGCAAGTCATCTTAAAGTATTTATCATCTGGGCACTGGATTTCCATAAATCAAATCAATGAGCTTTTTTATAGCTTTTCTAATTAGTTTATTAGCAGCTGGGCCCAGATGAAATGTGGTCCAAACTGTTAAAGGAAGCAAGAGAGAATTGCTGAGATTCGACAGTTTTCCAGTCTTTTCTGGCTGGAGGTCTGGTGCCAATGGTTTGGAGAACTGCTCATATTATACAGTTGTTTAAAAAGGAAGGAGGGAATAACTCAGTTAACTAAACTTTGGATTCTAATATTGTCCCCCATCATTCTAAGCATTGGTATAAACCTGCATTTACAAAAGCAGAGTCGTGGAGTTGTACAGCACGGAAACAGGCCCTTTGGCCCAGCTCATCCTTGTCAACCAAGTTGTTTACCTGAGGTAGTTCCATTTGCTTGCATTTGGCCCATATCCTTCAAAACCTTTCCTGTCTATGTACCCGTCTAAGTATCTTGAAAACATTGTAATTGTACTCACTTCCAGCTTCCTCTGGCAACTTGTTCCATATACCCACCACCCTTGGTGTGGAAAAAGTTGCTCCTTGGGTCTCTTTACCCCTCTTACTCAGCTTCCTGTGCTCCAAGGGAAAAAAAGTGCCAGCTTCTCCTTGTAATTCAAGACTTCCAGTCCCAGTAATGTCCTCATGAATCTTTTCTGCTGAATGAAATCAGAATCCAATTTATTGTTGCTGTCATGTGACATGAAATTTGTTGTTTTGTGGCAACAATACAGTGCAAAAACATAACATTACTATAAATTACAAAAATAAATAAATAGTTCAAAAATCCTTCCTAGACCTGGGTGACCAGAACTGTACACAATACTGCAGGTACAGTCAGTATGGATTTAGGGAAGGTGGTGTCTGATAATTCACTTGACATAACATGGTCCTCTGAAGCAGTTCAATAAATAGGAAGATATTGAGTGGTGTGGAAAAAAAAGGTCTTGAATTGTATGCTTGGATCCTTAAAGGACAATAGGAAAAGTCGATGAGATGGTTAAAAGGAATGCTTTATTACCTGGGGCTTGGGGTACAAGAGTAGAAGAGTAGGCAACAGTAATTAGGCTAAGCCTATGTAATGCATTTTAAGTTTGGTCAGTGTTCTCAGAAAGATGTGATTTGCACAGGAGAGAGTGCAGAGTAGATTTGAGAATGTTGTCAGGACTTGGAAAAATTTAACAAGAAAAGATTCAATGAGCTAGGGTTTTTGAAACAGAGAAAGATATGAGACTGCAGATGCTGTAATCTGGAGCAAAGAACAAACTGCTGGAGGAACTCAGTGGATCAGGCAGTATCTATAGAACAGAAGGGTGGTCAATGTTTTGGAGATTAGGAGCCAAAATAAATAGTATGACCACTTTTCTTTTGCAAAGGACGTCAAAAGCAAGGTTGTATAAATTTGAATTAATTTGTGGAAAAATAAGAGATTTTTTTTCATCCAGAGATTGATAAAGGTCTGAACGTCATGTTCTGTAGGGGTAGTTGAGGCAGGTACCTTCATCACATTCAAATGACACTTGAATGTGAATTTCATATAGACTTGGAACTGGAAGGTGAAATTAGCTTGGGTAGTTCTTTTTTTTGACCAATACAGCCAAGACAGACTAACTGACAACTACCTGTGTTTATGACCTTTCCATGATTCTGCTCTTTTGGGTTTCCAGTATCTGCAGAATCTTGTTTTTTTTTGTGTGTGGAGTATTCCAATATAGAAGAATTCTGTTTGAAACTGATGGGGCTTAATTTTTTTTAAATGTATCCATCTCTTCTGCCGTGATGACAGTTGGACCTTATTGGGTTCTAATCACCAACTACTGTCAACCAGCAAGACTGGCAACTATCTAGTGTTGTTCATCATTTGATTTATTTTAAATTGAGTTGAATTTTGAATGCTAATTACTCTTTTTGAATGTTTGAAAACTTCAAAGTTCAGTGTTCTTCCACAAGTAAAACAAAATGCCGCAAGATGTTGATTGGTGCTGTAGTGCTTATTGTCATGCCTTGTTCCATTGAGAAATACTTGCATGTTAAACCTTGTCGTTTCAGAAATTGTGGCAGATTTCAGCTTCATCCACCACAGTACCAAGCTAATCTTGTGACACAAGATGAAGACATCCTCATGCATTTCACATTTTTTCCACCACCTCCCCCCATACCCATGTGCATGCACTCAGATAATGTATAGAATAACAGACATGACATTTCTATCCCTGAAAATGTATCTAAGAACCTCAATAGTGAAATAAATTTGACTTGATGGCCAAGCCTTTATTCCTTGCATAGCATAAATATGATAAAACAACAAACCATATGACCCTCAACATTGCATTGTGAGATTTTAGTAATGTTAGAAAAGACTTTTTAGTAATGTTTGAAAATTGTATCTGCATATGCCTCTTCAATTATGTTAAGCAATATGAAAAGGTGAATGGGCAGTTTGCATTATGTTTGATTAGGAGTTAATGATAGAAATTAGTTTGATTTTAAAAAATGAACTTGGGAATTGAATCATGTTTTCATTCCCTGGTATAATTATTCTGAACTCACTTTACCTAAGCACGTGTGCGATTGAAGCACGACCAGAAATTGCCTGATGGATTGGCCTCAATCTCCAGTGTAGAAAAATACAAGTAATCACAGTTTAGTTTTAATTTCATATTGTTTCCCTTCCGTACTTACACATTCACTTTACTTCAGATGTCCTCATTTTATTAAAACATTTGCATACTTTCCAAAATCCATATCCAATTTCCAGTTCTTTTATAGATGTTATTTCTTGGGAGACAATTTCTTTTGATATAAGCAATCTCGGTGAATATTCTATGGTAACTCGTACTTACTGGTAAGTGACTTTGGATCCGGTGGATTGGAAAGTGCAGTGTTCAGATCCTTGGTGTGTAAATTAATCTGTCAGTAGCACGTACATGTGCACCAGTAATTGGTCTGCTCTCCCACAATGCTATTACAAAAATGCAAATTGTGGTTGATGGGAGATGGGCATCTGAAGCTTGAAGTGAATGTTATGAATATGAACTGTAGCTGTGATAGGTTCTTTGCTATGAATTAGTTGTGCAGGTGGATTATAGCTAAAGTTGTGGATAGAAATTGCTGTAGCAATGATTATTTTGTTTAACTGATTGCCTGGGAATAATTCACTAGTTTTGATGTATTGCTTGAATATAATACTAATACCGTACAGTTGTCCAAGATCATTTTTGCATAGCATAACCTGTCTTCATGAGCGGAGGAGCAGTTGCCGCTACCTATTCAATGCAGAATAAGCATGTAGATTATTTGTGGTAACGCTTCATGTGCTAAGGAGCTTTTTCCCAAGGAACTTCATTATCTCCAATTCTGTACTTTAATGCACTTTTAACCCATTGTTTATTGATTTTTCTAGTGTATTCATTTTAGTTATATTTTAGCTCTGTTGGGTTCTTTCTGATTACGACAGTGAATACATGGAGATGTTTAAAATTAAAGGTGATAAAGTGAGAATAAATTGTGTTGTTAATTAACTTGTGGGTAAATAGTTCATTCTAGCAGGCTTTGCAAACCCCTTGATTTTTTTTTGCATTGTTTAACAAAAACTAGTAGCAAAGCTAAAAGGAAACATAAATTCAGGCTGAAAATTGTCACTAAAAAGGTGCTGAAAATTGCACATTTGTTCATTGTTAGTGCCGTTTGAAACATAGGATGATTTGTTCAACTACAAACATCATTAATCTGAAACAATTTTTAAAAAAAGCCATTAGATATTCAAGATGAGCCACATCAGTCAGTACTAAAAATGTTACTTCAAGTTATCTAATTGTTAATGCATTGGTTTTGTTGGTTTGCTAAACTTTTATTATTCAAACTCTTTTTGTGGCTTTTAGTATTCAGAACAACTTGAGAATCTTTAGACAAGGTTTAGATTGTTTATAGTTTTAATATTTTAGTGGAATTTTCATGGATCAAATTTGAGGCGTTTTGTAACCTCAGTATCAGGTTATATAGCTACAAGTTAGTGGTTGAAATTGTATGTAGGAATAGGCATTCCTTCGTTCATAAGAGCTTAACAATCACATTGTGAGGGTAAAATAATTACCATTATGAAGTCGGATGTTCAGTTTAATTGTCTATCCAAGTACCAAATGTGAATTGCTAAAAAGTAATCAGTAAAAAGATCCTTATTTTTCTGTTTGTCTTTCATAGTTGTCCTGGTTTCTATAGCAAACATCTCATCAGAGACTGATTATCAGAGACTGATTACCTAATTATGTTAAGATTTTCCCATTCTCCTATTTTCTCATATTTTACAAAACTAGTTCAAAGCATTCAGGATGGTTAAGTAATTTAATATTTCTAAACCAAATACTGTTTGTGTGGGTGGATATATAGTTTAAATGTCATGTACATAAATGGATTTCTAAATTAATTGCGATTAAATATTTATCAAATACAAATAAATTTCATCTCCTTAATGTTCTCTGAGCAAATGGAATAAAACAAAATTCTTGTAACACTATATTCATTTTCCATGTGTCAGGTTGAAACCCGTGAGGATGAGGAACAAAATGTCAAATTGACAGAAATTTTAGAATTGCTGGTTGCTGCTGGATACTTTAGAGCAAGAATTAAGGGACTATCACCATTTGACAAGGTGAGAACAATAAATGCATTTCCCTTGTTTTTTCTGCGGTCCCCTTGGATAAAGAATGACTAACTTCCATTCTAGTTTTGAGTCCTGAGGTGGTAAATGAGATCAATGTGGGAGCAGTAGATTCCTGCACAGTTAGAATATAGAACAGGTTCTTCAGCCCACTATGTCTGTGCCAACCATGATGCTAATTTAAACTAATCCCATTTGCCTGCATGTGGTTTGTATCCCTCCATCTCTGGCTTGTTTATGTGCCTATTTAAATGTCTCTTAAATGTTGCTGTTGTATTTGCTACTAATGCTAGAGTGCCAAGCTAAATGAAGAGACCAAAACTGTTACACCAAATGTGGTTTGAACAATGTCCTATATTGTAACAAGACTTAGCTACATTCATACCACGTCCTCTAGGCCAGCATTCCTAATTTACCCTCCTTATTACTTGCTGTACCTGCATGTCTTTCATTTACAAAGACACCAGATTCTTCTCTATACATTATTTTGCATTCGCTCCATTTAACCAATATTCTGCTTTTCTGTTCTTGATCTGGAACATTTAAGATGCATGGGATCCACAGGTACTTGGTAGATTGGATTCAAAATTGGCTTAGCCGTAGAAGACAGGGTAGTTTGGAGAGGTATTGTTTTGAATGGAGGTCTGTGACCAGTGGTGTTCCACAGGGATCAATGCAGGGGCCTCTGTTTGTGATATATGTAAATGATTAGGCAAAAATGTAGATGGACTGATTAGTAAGTTTGCAGATAACACAAATTCGTGGTATTGTGGATAGTGAAGAAGGTTGTCAAAGGATATAGCAAGGTATAGATCAGCTGCAGATATGGGTGGAGAAGTGGCAGATGAAGTTTAATCTGTTTAATACTTTGGGAGGTCAAATGTAAGGGGAAAGTATAGAGTAAATGGCACAAAGGAGCATTACGTACAGGGGGATCTTGGGTAAAGTGACAATATGGGTAGATACGGTGGTAAAGAAGGCGTATGGAATGCTAATCTTCATTGGTCAGGGCATTGAGTATAAGAATCAGGAAGTCATGTTGAAGCTGTATAGAACTTTGGTTAGACTGCATTTGGAGTATTATAAGCAGAACTGGTCACCCCATTACAGGAAGGATGTGGAGACTTTGGAGAAAATACAGAAGAGATTAACCAGAATTAAAGAATATTAGCTGTAAGGAAAGGTTGGGCAAACTTGGATTGTTTCTCCTGGAGTGCTGGATGCTGAGGGGAGACCTGATAGAGGTTTAGAAAATTGAGATGCATAGATAGCGTAGATGGTCAGAATCTTTTTTCCAGGGTAGAAATTTTGATTACTAGAGAGCACAGCTTTGAGGTGAGAGAGGGAAAGTTTAAGGGATGTGCAGGGCAAGTTTTTTTTTTACACAGCATGGTAAGTATGGAATGTGCTGTTGAGTGTGGTGGTGGAAGCAGACACAATAGTGGTCTATCGCTGTATTCCCTGCACAAATGTGCAGGGTATGCAGCAATATGGATCATGTGCAGGCATGATAGGTTTAGTTTAATTTAGCATTATGGTCCACACAGAGAGTGGGCTGAATGGCCTGTTCCTGTACTGTTCTATGTTCTCATTTACCCACAATATTTACCATCTTTTCTCCTTGGAGAGACAGAGAATGAGGGGGGACCTGATAGAGGTGTATAAGATGATGAGAGGTATTGATAGGGTAGATAGTCAGAGGCTTTTCCCCAGGGCTGAATTGGTGTCCACAAGAGGATATAGGTTTAAGGTGCTGGGGAGTAGATATAGTGGAGATGTCAGGGGTAAGTTTTTTACTCAGAGTGGTGAGTGCGTGGAATGGGCTGCCGGCAACGGTGGTGGAGGCTGATACGATAGGGTCTTTCAAGAGACTGTTAGATAGGTATATGGAACTGAGTAAAATAGAGGGCTATGGGTAAGCCTAGTAATTTCTAGGGTAGGGACATGTTCGGCACGGCTTTGTGGGCTGAGGGGCCTGAATTGTGCTGTAATTGTTCTATGTTCTATCTACCAAATTCTTGCCCACTCACTTTTCCAATCCAAAGCTCTTGGCTGGCTATTTATCCTTGTGTCTTACTTTCCCAGCTGTCATTATACTATTTTCAAGTTAGGCTACAATATTCTCACTCCCTTCAACTAAACCATTAATATAGATTGCAAATAGTTGAAATCCAAGCACTGATTCCTTGCATCCTGTTTGTTATCGTAGATCAATACTTGTGGTTAAAATATGGCTTTATCGGCCAAGAAAAGGAGCCACAATAAAAGTTAGGAAGTTGAGATCTCTAACTTCTGTTCAAAATTGTTGTTATTTCTATCTAGAACCATAGAACACTACAGCACAGAAAACAGGCCATTCAGCCCTTCTAGTCTGTGTCGAAACGGTATTCCGCTAGTCCCATTTACCTGCACCCAGTCCATAACCCACTAGACCTCTCCCGTCCATGTATCTATCCAATTTATTCTTAAAACTCGAGTGATCCTGCATTCACTACATCAGATGGCAACCCATTCCACACTCCCACCACTCTTTGAGTGAAGAAGTTTGCCTAAACTTTTCCCCTTTCACCCTAAAGCCATGTCCTCTCGTACTAATCCCTCCTAATCTAGGTGGAAAGAGCTTACTCGCATTAACTCTGTCTATAGCTGTCATAATTTTGTAAACCTCTATCAAATCTCCCCTTATTCTTCTGCACTCCAAGGAATTCTTTCCCTGTAACTCAACTCCTGAAGACCTGGCAACATTCTAGTAAATCTCCTCTGCACTCTTTCAATCTTACAAATATATCCTTCCTATAGTTAGGTGACCAGAACTGCACACAATACTCCAAATTTGGCTTCACCAATGTCTTATACAACCTCCCCATAACATCCCAACTCCTATACTCAATACTTTGATTTAAGAATGCCAGGATGCCAAATACCTTCTTTACCACTCTGTCTACCTGTGACGCCACTTTCAGGGAATTGTGTCTGAACTCCCAGATCCCTTTATTCCTCTGCACTCCTCAGTGCTCCACCACTTACTGTGTATGTTCTACCTTGATTTGTCCTTCCAAGATGCAACACCTCACACTTGCCTGCATTAAATTCCATCTGCCATTTTCTGGCCCATTCTTCCAGTTGGTTCAGATCCCTCTGCAAGCTTTGAAAGCCTTCCTCGCTGCCCTCTACGCCTCCAATCTTAGTGTCATCAGCAAACTTGCTGATCCAATTTACCACATTATCATCTAGATCATTGATATAGACAACAAACAACAATGGCCCCAGCACAGATCCCTGAGGCACACCACTAGTCACAGGCCTCCAGTCTGAGAAACAATCATCCACTACCACTCTGTCTTCTCCCACACAGCCAATTTCGAATCCAGTTTACAACCTTTCCATGGATACCTAGTGTCTGAACCTTCTGAACTAACCTCCCATGTGGGACCTTGTCAAAGGCCTTACTAAAGTCCATGTAGACAACATCCATAGCCTTTCCTTCATCTACTTTCTTGGTAACCTCCTCGAAAAACTCTACAAGATTCATTAAACACGATCTACCACGCACAAAGCCATACTGACTATCCCTAATCAGCCCTTGGCTATCCAAATACTTGTATATCCAATCTCTCAGAACACCTTGCAATAATTTACCCACTACTGATGTCAAGCTCACCGGCCTGTAATTACCTGGTTTACTTTTAGATCCTTTTTTAAACAACAGAACTACATGAGCTACCCTCCAGTCCTCCGGCACCGCACACATGGCTAAGGACATTTTAAATATATCTGCCCGGCAGATATAAAATTACAAAATGAAACAAACCAGTGTTGAATGAGCAATGTTATACATTTTCTATGAAATTACTTTTAAAGAAAATGCTGTAGTTCGTTAAAAGTATTGTAAAGAAAGACAACAAATTTTCTCCACAGGTTGTGGGTGGTATGACATGGTGTATTACAACATGCAACTTTGATATTGACGTTGATTTGCTTTTTCAAGAAAATTCTACAATTGGTCAGAAAATGTAAGTTTAAAATATTTTGAAAATTATTATGGCTTAATGGACTGTAGCAATTACTTATACCGTGTCTTATATATACTTATAAAGTGTCTTTTTTTAAGACACTGTGCCTGAGGGTTCTTGGGATTGATGCAAACAGACTAAGCAATGCCAAATAAATTAACCAGTTCTGTGGATTCTTTTAAAGAAAATATCCGAATGCAGTAAAGGGAGATAAATTTAGTAACAGTTTTAGAAATAATGTCGGCTTGCAAATGAGCAAAGTTTGTAATGGTCAGAGTTGGGGGATGTGGGCTGATGTAGGGCTGCAGGACGTTGCACTATTTTCAAACAGTGAAAGAGTACATGAAAACCTAAAAGTGAATATTTTAGCTTGAAGAACCATAAATCATTTGTAACCATTAGTCTGAACTATAAATCTTGTTCCTTTCTTATAAGGTATTCTGTGGAATTCTTTCTTTACCCCTACCCCAACCCCCAAACCTTGAAGTATTCTTGTGGTAATACAAAAATTATTTTGTATTTTAGTATTTAATAGCACAATAAGTAGTTCAACCCACACGAAAGAGATTACATTACATTTTACTTCTGGCATATTTAGATCCTTGACGGAGAAAATTGTGTCTGTGTTGCCCAATATGAAGTGCCCGCACCGATTGGAACCACATCAAATTCAGGGTCTCGATTTCATACACATATTCCCTGTTGTACAGGTAAGTAATATTGCCAAACAAATTTTGTATATAAATTCAATTTGACCTCTGTCCATTAATAGATTTTTTCTGAATATTCTAGAATTCTTGTAATGAACAAGGTGCTTCAGAATATGAAAATGTTTAACATTAGCACTATTGCAGACATGAGCTAAACACTGTGTATATACAATAGGATCTTTTTATTTTGCAATACATCCCAAGGTTCTTAACAGGAATGCCATCAAACAAAATTTGTCACCAAGCTCCAAAAGAATCATGATCAGAAGTTCTGAGCAATATTCTAAAGATGAAAATAGTTGGACAGAGTTATGGAGGGAATTTCAGAGGCCTTAACTCTAGTGTCCTAATCTTCAGATATGAGTTGGTGAGGTTAAATTTAGGGAAAGATCAAGAGACTGGAGCCTGTCTGGCTGTAAGAATTTAGATAGAGGGGGCAAGGCCACGATGGGATTTGAAAACAAGGGTGAGAAGGCAGAATTTGGTGTGTTAAGATAAGGAAAACAGAGCTTTAGAAGATCTCAAGTTTTGTTTTGGAGAGTACAATGGAGGATCTGGCCAGTGTATGTTGACTAGTCAAGTTTTGAGGTAAGACTGGATGAGGGTTCTGTAAGCAAATGCCTTCAGGCAGTCCAAAGGTTAAAATGAGTAGTTTCAGATTTGAAGGGAAAGTTTGTCTGCACAGAGTAGTTGATATCTGAAACTTGCTGCCAGAGGAGGTAATAGAGTCAGATACAATCAGTATATTAAGGAGATATTTAAAGAGGCACTTGTATAGGTATGGCACAGAAGGATATGGATCCAGTGCAGGCAAATGTGGTTATTGTCGCTCTGCAAAAAATAAACTCAGTGGATCAAGCAGCATCTGTGGAGGCAAAGGACTACATTGGCCTGGACATAGTGGCCTAAAGGGCCTGTTTCTGTGCCGTAGAAATCTATGACTAGAGTTGGCCTGGATGAATGGTTTGCAAAATTATAAGGTGGTTATTTTTCACAAATAGAAGGAAATATTAAGTGACAATAACAGTTGTCTTTTAATGTTGATTAGGTGGGTATAAAATAGTTTGGGTAATCTTATAAATCAAAGACGTTTGTTTGCACTGGACAGGTAACAAAAGCTATCAATCTGTATTAAGCAGTCAGCATAGGAGCTGTCTTTTGTGATTTTTCAGTGGATAAAATTATTGAATTTTAATACAATTTGTACTATTGGTTATGTGGTCTTGTGCCACATATCAAAGAAATCTTCAATCCTAAATCCTAAAACACACAGCATGATATTGTAATCTTTATTAAATAATGAAAATGAAATAGTTTTGATCTATCTCAAAATTTGAGTGTTCCTTTCATAAACTGGTCTTCCTATGCTTTATGGGATATTTCTTTGTCAAAGAACTTTAAAGCTATTCTTTCCTGACAGTTGTTGAAGATCTATTTTCACAGTCTGTGAAAATCTGTAGATAAATTCAATATTAGAAACAACATTTCTGTGGGAGGAAAATATTATTTTTACTTTTTATTATTCACAATTTTCCTGCATTCCCTCATTCAATTTTAATAATAAAATCCCTATTTTAAAAACTTCTCTCAGATAGCTTTTGTAAGTATCTTTTGATTCATTCGTACAATCTTGAGAATTTAGTGCTGAGTACAAATGTTGCTATTGCTGAGTACACTTTATTATTTTTAAGTGGTTGGTAAAACGTGCTATTGAAACCAGAGAAGAGATGGGGGATTATATACGGGCATTTTCGATATCTCAGTTTCAGAAGACACACAGTCTGCTTGAGGTGAGTTTTCTATTCGCACTGTAAATTTTTAAATATAGTAATTGGTAATGGTGTAGGTATTTGAATGTACAGTATTATTTCCTCTCATAATTTGGAGGAAGGATCTCCTAAAACTTTCTAAAAGTTGAACTTGAGTATCTCCACTATATTTGCTAATAAATCTGAGGCTGCTCCTTGTGTATTTGCTAATGAAATAAAAAGTAATCGAGATAAGCAAACAATCTTTAATACTAAAGATGAGAATGAGGGAGGCAGGTTAGATGACAGAAAAATTGAAGCAGCGTAGACTTTTAAAAGTATTGTAGTATTTTAAAATTATAATGAGCATGTACTATTGCTGCTCCTGACAATTCTCTCATTTCCTTCTAATTCTCTTCTGCCAGAGAGCATTATGTAGAGACATAAATTTCTTAGTTTTTACAATAGTTTGTTGCAGGAGGTAATCTCCTGATTTTTATTATTTTTGTTGCCTTGTGCATTTGGCCATTTGCTCTCCTGCTATGTCATTCAAATCATGCTCTCTGTGAGAGCATTTTCCCACATCCTGTGTGAGCTGCTTCATTTGTTGCCTCTTGATCTAATGGAGGATTGGTTAGATTACCTTTGCATGCCAAGTAATGTTGCTGCTTATGTGGTATCTTGTTCTTGCAGCAATATGCCCAGGCAGTTCATGTTGCTTGTTAGTTTTTATTCAAGATGTAATGTTAAGGTCTTGTTTTGACACTGAAAGCAGGGGGGTGCTAATAAATATTGAAACTACAAGATTGTTGATACTTAGCTTAATTATTTGTTTGACTTTGTGCATCTAATCTCTTTATGCAGTCATTTTTTTTTGTTGTAAAGGATGGTGATCCCCAGGTATTTTTGTTTTTGTGGTAGCATTGTGGACCTTCTTGGTTTTATCTTCCAACTGAACAGACTTCTTGTTTAGTATTTTTGTGTCTCTGTTCTGCTTCCTTTGTTTTCCAGGGCAAGATTATGATGGTTTTCTCCCAAACAGTCTTTTGTTCTTCCCAAAGTTGGAAATTTCACTGTCACTCTCTTAGGGTGTGAACAAAATTCTCCATTCCAAGGAATGTAATTATTGGTGCTATAAGAATTAATAATCTGGTGGATTGATCCATCAACTGTATTAAGTGTCTAGAAATTGTATGTTACTGTTCAATTAGTTTTTAGTTGCTTCTGTGAGAAGAAGATGTTGAATTTTATAACTTATTAAAACCATATGATACAATATTTACTTTAATTACTTTTGTATTAGGATGATGACTTCAAGCAAAGGAAAGATAAGGCTATGAAAACAGTTATAGAAGTATCTGTAAGTAGAGAATATGAAGATGTTTAATTTTAATTCAAGCACTATGTGAGGAAGAAAAGTTTAATGCCATCGGCATCATTATCTTTAACATTTTTGTTAATGTTTACAATTTAATTTATAATTTGACTTCATCCTAAGCACTCTTGATTTGTGTGTGGAGGGACATGCACAGAATGTGATCAAATCATAAAACACATGCATGAAAAAGCAAGCAATTTTGCGTGCATATTAATTGCTTTGCATGATGTGTATCATATTTTTAATTGCAGACTGACCACTCATCTGTGGAGGCACACATTGAACCATGACAGAAAGCAATATTCAGATCACACAGGGTTTACAGGGTGAGGGAAATTTGTATCAAAGTTGAAGACAGGAGGTTTTGTGCATTGAAGTGAAAGTAGAAATTAATTCCTGGATTTTCATCACAAGGAGATACAATATTTTATACTTGGGCCTTAAATATAGTCCTTTTTGGAGGGTGGAGTGGGTTGATATGCCCTGTCTTTATTCAGTGGGCATTGTATTCTAGTCAATTAAATCGAGCTTGATTTTTCTTTTAATAGGCAGTGGGAAAAATTGAGAGATCTAGGGTGGAGAAAAATTGTTTGAAGCTTGATTTTACCTTTTTTAATCAAGTATGAATCTTCTTCTTTTTGGTGAGGTCATATGGCTTTGTCCTTGTAGGGACACTTTTTGTGCTGTGATTCATCAGCTCACCATATTCATGTATATGATCAAGTACCTATCTATATTAATCTCATTTACCAGCACTTGTTCCTTAGCCTCCTATGCATTGGCAATTCAAGTGCTCATCTAGATGCTTGTTAATTGTCAAGAGTACCTGTCTTTGCCCACTCAGTGTGCTTCACATTGCAACCACTCTAAGGATGAAAAAGTTCTTCCTCAGGTCCCCTCTTGCCCTAAGCCTATGCTCTCTAGTTTTACATAACTCTGTTATGGGGAAAAATTTCCTATCATCTACTCTATATATTTCCCATATAATTTAATATACCTCTAGCAGGTCCCCCCCACTTGGCTTCTACCACTGCAAAGAAAACAAACACTGCCTTAAAAAAAAATCTCTCCTCTTAACTGCAATGCTTCATCTTGGGTAACATCCTAGTGAATCTCCTCTGCACTCTGTAATGCAATTACATTCTTCCTATAGTGTGATGACCAGAACTGTACACAGTACCCCAGCTGTAGCCTAAACAGTGCTATATAAAGTTGTATCGTTACCATCCATGCTCTTGTATTCTATTACCTGGCTAATATAGGCAAGTGTCTCATATGGCACCTTCAGTCCTCATCTACCTATGCTTCCACCACTATGCGAACCTGCCAACAATACCTGGATGGTGTGTTGCCTCCCTGGTGCCAGGGTACAGGATGTCTCGGACCAGGTCCAGAATATTCTGAGGGGAGAGGGTGATCAGCCAGAAATCTTGGTACATGTAGGTACCAATGATATAGGTAGAAAAAGAGAGGAGGTCCTGAAGGAAGATTACAAAGAGCTAGGAAGAAGGTTGAGAAGCAGGATCTCCAGGGTAGTAATCCTGAGATTACTACCTGTGCCACATGCTACTGACAGTAAGAATAGAAAGATCTGGCAGATGAATGCATAGCTGAGTGACTGGTGCAGGGGGCAGGCCTTCAGATTCTTGGATCATTGGGTCCTTTTTTGGGAAAGGTATGACCTATTCACAAAGGATGGGTTACACCTGAACTCCAAGGGGTCCGATATCCTGGCAGGAATGTTTAATATAGCTGTTGGGGAGGGTTTAAACTAATCTGGCAGGGGGAAGGAAACCAGGATGTTAGGATAGAGGAAGAGGTATATAGGAGCAAGTCCAAGACAGTGTGCATTGAAGGTGGAAAGAAGGACAGGCAGGTGAAAAGACAGGATAATTTGCTGAACAATAGATATACAGCGAAATCCGCAGCAGATACTGGTCTAAATGTACTATATTTAAACGCATGTAGTATTAGAAATAAGGTGGATGACCTAGTGGCACAGCTACAGATTAAAAAAAAATGTGACAATGTGGCAATCACCGAGTCATGGCTTAAGGAAGGCTGTGAGTGGGAACTAAATGTCCAGGGGTACGCAGTATATAGGAAAGATAGGCAGGTAGGCAGAGGGGGTGGTGTGGCCTTGATGGTTAGCAATGATATAAAATCAATAGAGAGAGGGGACATAGGGTCAGAAGAAGTGGAATCATTATGGGTGGAGCTAAGAAATGGCAAGGGTAAAAGGACAATAATAGCAGTGATATATAGGCCCCCTAACAGCAGCTGGGATGTGGACTATAAATTACAGCTAGAAATAGAAAAAGCATGTCAGTGAGACAACGTCAAGATAATTATGGGGGATTTTAACATGAAGGTGGATTGGGAAAGCCAGGAAGGCAGTGGCTCAGGAGAGAGAGTTTGTGGAAGGTCTACGGGATGGCTTTTTGGAGCAACTTGATGAGCCCACCAGAGGATCGGCTGTTTTGGATTGGGTGCTGTGTAATGAACCGGAGGTGATTAGGGAACTAAAGGTAAAGGAACCCTTAGGAACTAGCGATCACAATATGATTGAGTTCAGTTTCAAATTTGAAAAGGAGAAGCTAATATCAGACGTATCAATATTTCAGTGGAACAAAGGAAATTAGAGGCATGAGAGAGGAACTGGCCCAAATTGATTGGAAAAGTAAGCTAGTTGGAGGGACGGCAGAGCAGAAATGGATGGAATTTCTACAAGAAATAAGGAAAAAGCAGGATAGATATATTCCAAGAAAAAAGAAGGTTATGAATGGAAAAATAGCACAAATGTTGATAACAAGAGAGGTGAAGGCTAAAATAAAAGCAAAAGGGAGGGCATACAAGGAAGCAAAAATTAGTGGGAAAACAGAAGACTGGGAAACTTTTTATAAACTTACAGAAAGAAACTAAGAAGGTCATTAGGAAAGAAAAGATGAATTATGAAAGGAAGTTGGCAGGTAACATTCAAAGATACCAAGAGTTTTTTAAATATATGAAGAGCAAAAGAGACACTGGTTGATATAGGACCAATTGAAAACGGTGCGGGAGAGATCATAATGGATAACAGAGATGGCAGAGGAACTAAATGAATATTTTGCATTGGTCTTCACTGTGGAGGACATCAGCAATATACTGGATAGTCAGGGGTCTCGAGATAGAACTGAATTCAGTTAAGATTACTAGAGAGAAGGTGCTCAGGAAGCTAAATGGACTAAAGACGGATAAGTCTCCCGGACCGGATGAGGTGTACCCCTGGGTTCTGAAGGAGGTGGCTTCAGAGATTGAAGAGGCATTGGTTATAATTTTCCAGGAATCAATAGACTCCGGCATGGTTCCGGAGGACTGCAAGGTTGCAAATGTAGTTCTGCTGTATAAGAAGTGTGGGAGGCAGCATAAAGGAAATTACAGACCTGTTAGTCTGACATCGGTGGTAAGTAAGTTATTGGAATCGATCCTCAGGGATGGAGTTATGGAATACCTAGAGGTGCATGGCAAGATAGGCCCAAGCAAGCATGGTTTTGTGAAGGGAAGATCCTGCCTGGCCAACCTACTGGAGTTTTTTGAGGAAATCTCAGGTAGGGTGGATAAGGGAGAGGCTGTGGATGTTGTGTATTTAGACTTTCAAAAGACCTTCGACAAGGTGCCGCACAAGAGGCTGATTAATAAGATGAGAGCTCATAGAATTACAGGTAGGATACTGGAATGGGTGGAGCATTGGCTGGTAGGCAGAAAGCAAAGGGTGGGAATAAAGGGATCCTGTTCTGGTTGGCTATCAGTTACTAGTGGTGTTCCGCAGGGGTTGGTATCGGGGCCGCTTCTTTTTACTTTGTAAGTTAATGATTTGGATGATGGAGTAAATGGTTTTGTGGCTAAGTTTGCAGATGACACCAAGGTAGATGGAGGAGTAGGGAGTATTGAAGGAATAGGAAGGTTGCAGAGAGATTTAGATAATTTAGGAGAATGGGCAAAGAAATGGCAGATGAGATTCAATGTTGAGAAATGTGCCATTGTACACTTTGAATTTTCTCCTCATCTAGATAATAATCTGTTCATTTATTTCTTTTTCTAAAGTACAGAAGTACAAAGGGGTACTCGTGCAGGATACCCTAAAGGTTAACCACCAGCTCGGATTGGTGGTAAAGAATGCGAATGCTATGTTAGCATTCATCTCGAGAGATATAAAGTATAAAAGTAAGGAAGTGTTGGTGAGGCTCTATGGGGCACTGGTGAGGCCTCATTTGGAGTACTGTGCGCAGTTTTGGGCCCCTTATCTTGGGAAGGATGTACTGATGTTGGAGAGGGTTCAGAGGAGATTTACAAGGATGATTCCTGGAATGAAAGGGCTTACTTATGATGAGTGTTTATTGGCTCATGGACTGTATTCATCGGAGTACAGAAGAATGAGAGGGGACCTCAGAAACATTTAGAATATTGAAAGGACTGGACAGAGTAGATGTGGTTTAGCTGTATCCCCTGGTGGGTGAGTCCAGGACTAGAGGGCACAATCTTAGAATTAGAGGGTACCGGTTTAAAACAGAAATGAGGAGAAACTTCTTTAGCCAGAGGGTAGTGAAATTATGGAATTCTTTGCCACGTACAGCTGTGGAGGCCCAATCATTGGGGGCGTTTAAGGAGGAGATTGATAGGTATCTAATTAGTCAAGTATCAAGGGATATGGGGATAAGGCTAGAAATTGGGGCTAGATAGAAATAGTATTAGTTTAGCTCATGGAGCAGACTCGATGGGCCAAATGGCCTACTTCTGCTCCTTTTGTCTTGTGATCTTGTTCCTCAATATGCCCTCAGCCGTGACATTCATTGTGTATGTCCTACCCTTATTAGTCCTCCCAAAGTGCAACACTTTACTCAGCAGGATTAAATTTTATATGCCATTGCTCTGCCCATCTTACCAACTGATCAATGTCATCTTGTAACCTACAACTTTCCTAACTATCTATGGCACTGCGGATGAGATGAAAATCAGTAAACTTGCTAACCATACCTCCTACATTCATGTCCATAAAGCCATGTTTAGATCCAGTTATCCTGTTTGCTGTTTTCTCAGTTCTCCAAATTGAAATGGGAGGATGTTTGGATCTGGTTTTAAAGTTCATTTTGGATTAATTACTTTACCTCACTTGGAGGTATTGGATAATCTTTATGTATCCAGCTTTTCTTTTGCTCTCACTGAAGGTATAATGGCCATTATTTGCCCAAGTTGATGAGGCTATGGTTTTACTAAATTTGGAATAGGAGAGTTTGATCGGTTCCATTTGTCTTTTTGCCTGTGTATTGTTTTAAACCAAAGTCAGGTTGTTTCTGCTTGTTTCTTCATTATAAGTCTCTTTCAGGGTGGAATGGGGTATAGGATAAAGCTCCTCCCTAGCAACAAGCTTCGTGCAGCATCTATCCTGTGTGTTTAATTTCACAGGCATCTGAGGGCAATTTGGTTGTCCAGCAACTTTGGTTTTAACTTTGAGTATAGACTATAAATGTTCTTAGAAGAAAAACTATTGCTGTGTATTGAAGTTGTTAGTGCAGTGCCATCTGATGGCCAATAAATGCCATGCACTTGATTCTCAAATAACAACAAAAACTGCAGGTACTTAAGTAAAGAATAGACTGAGCAGAAGGATGATGGATGGGATTGGGAAAGAGGCAGGTTGGGGACAACAGAACAATTTTTTTTTAACCTGTGAATATCGGAATTAGGAGCAGGAGTAGACCACTTGGCCCCTCAAGCCTGCCCTGCCATTTAATATGATCATAGATGACCTGCTCCATGCCTCCTCTTTTCTCTGCCAGTTCCCCATAGCTTTCAATTCCCTGATCTTTCAAAAATTTATGTCCTCTAAATCTCCACCCACCTCCCCCCCCCCCCATAACTTAGTCTCCACAATTCTCAGAATTCCAGAGATTCACCATCCTCTGAGAAGTTCCTATGCACTTCAATGTTAAATGACCGTCCACTATTCTTGTAAATATATCCCTTTGTTTAAGATTCTCCCACTAGTGAAAACATCTCAACATCTACTCTATCATTCCCCCTAAGGATCTTGTATGTTTCAAGATCATCTCTCATTCTTCCAAACTCCAGAGGATATAGATCTACTTTCTCTGGCTGCTTGTCATAGGACATTTCTAGAATAGTCCTATTGTGTAGTGAAGTAATCATGAAACATTTGAATAATGTAGTTTGTCTAAGGTATTTTAATAATGAATCAGCAGAAACTTCCTATTCCGAAGGAAAGACATAAAAGTTTTACTTATTGTCTCAACCCAACCCATTGTGCATTGAGCAAATACTTTTCACATGGCTGATAACTGACTTTATGCAAATTAATCTTATGTATAACAATTAAATGAACTTTTTCTTTAAACTGAAGTTGTTAGACTCCTTGTCCAACTTCCAGTATTGACTGAAAATAAATTTTGTTGAACTGAATATTTATGACTTAAAACCATTGTCTTTAGTCCCTGCTGCAGACTCCGATCCCCACCCAATAACTTCATTCTCATCCTAGCCAGTTGGTTAAGGCTGACTAAGACTTAGTGTTTGAGATGAGCTTCCAGCCACACATCTACGAATACCTCTATAGTGATGCTTGATCTGCTCTTGCCTTGGCTCAATATCCATGTCTTTGTTATGTCTTAGATTTGACTCTTCCAATGTATTCCTGTCTTCCAGTTTCCAAAAGCTTCCATGCATTCTAAACACTGCCAAAAGCCAAATTTGCATCAAGGCCCATGCTATCATCCAATTAAGCTGATTTTTAAAATGTGTTTTTACTAAAATCTTGATTATCTCATTCTTTTCTTTCACCATTATCTCCCTCCATCCCTAGGTTGTCTGAATTCTTCTTGTTTCAGCATCTTGCATGTCTCTAACTTTAATTATTACACTGCTGGTAACACTGACCAAGGCCCTAAACACTGGAATTCTTTACCTCTCTGCCCCATTTTAAGATGCTCCTAAAACTTGCGTCTTTGGTAAAGCTTTAAGTCATTGGTCCTAATTTCAGTGTCATATCTTGACAGAGCTCCCATGAAGCAACCTACAACTTTTCACTGTTACAGATGCTATATAAATGCATACTGTATACAGAGTTGACAATATGCTCATCATTTGAATTCTTCTGTTTTCAAAGGATGTTTATAAACCACAACGCAAGTACAAACGTTTGATTGGAGCTGGAGAGTTGATCGATGAAGAGTCGCGAGTCCATTCTACCCTTCTGGAGTTTGGCCGGTATGGCTTGTAATATTGAATTTTTATTTTTAGTAGGTCTGTTTAGAATGTTTCAGTTAAATTGATCTCTGCATTCAGAGTAGTTGCAATTCTAGGTTATCCTATTCCTTTGGTAATTTCCTGACCTTAAAAGGGCAATTTATCCAAATCCTTTTTCATATTCTGAAAGATGTTGTTAAACCTCGATGTACATAAGCTGTATATTTTTGAATAAGGTTTACCAGCCATTTTTTTGAGTTGATTATTATATCCATTGCAGCTTTAACCCCTCTTGTGAATCCAGTGTATTTTCAACTTCTCAGTAAGATGACAGATTTACTCTTGGGTTACAGGGTGCGTCAGAGGAGGACTCATGGGTGCGTTAGTTTTTCTTTGTTTCCTCTGTTGCTGGATACACGTTGCAAACTTGTATCACTATCTCAATTTGGGGAAGATTGCTTTTGCTAAAGCTCCATGTTTAGTCTGACTGTTAGAATCTGTAATTTTATAGGCAGTAAAGAATTGAGTATCTGTTCCTTAAACAGTAGTTTAAAAAAAATAATAGGGTCAGTTGGTTTTGCCCAAGTGGGAAGTTTTTGAAAGTAAAACAAGTTTTCACATAATGTCATTTCCACAGAGTGCTGTAAGTCATCATAACCAATAAATACTTGTTTTATTAATAGCATTCATTTTTATACGGTAATTGTATGTGGCAGACAATGCAACAAAGACTTGCTTCTGAATCCCATAAGGAAAATGTTGCCTTGTTCAGAGCAGGTTATTGAATGAGAAATCAATCTAAAGACAATTAAGTGTGCTCATTAGCAATGCTTGATGTAGAATAGCATCAGCTTGCACTAGGAGGGCTCTACATTGTTGGTGCCAAAAGTTGACTGGCACCAATAAATAGCTAATTATGTCCCATTTCTTCAAGAAACTAATTTTCACTCACTTAAATGGATGAAATTAAAACACAAATTATGCTTGGCTTTCCAGACCTTATCTTTCAGTTTTGTGCAGATGATTCCAGGCACAATCTGCTCTCTCAATCAGAGTGCCAAATATTTTAACCAAAATAGTATTTTCTCTGGTAGACGTTTGATTTTGAGAGATGATTAGTAGACAAATAAGTTCTTGTAATAACTGAGCTTGCTACACAAAGTAAGGCCACATCTACTAGTCCCAATTTTGGCATATTCTGGTTTATCTGCAGTTTGTTCAGTTTTGATTTAAAACCTAGTTCTATTTGTCTTTCACAAGTTGTCTCAGATTTGGCTTTCATTGGTTCCCACTTGAGAATTTTATGATCAGATTATATTCCTGATGTTTCAAAGTTTTAATGTAGCAAGTTGCTTGCAATAAAACTGAACTCTGGGGACTCATCAGATGTATTCTATTTCATATGGAGAGATCTTAGTGCACGTTTGAAGTTTCCAGCACCAACTCACTTCGTACTTCCATTGTGGACAAGTAAAATTTCCACCTGTCACGAACCAGCAACAAAAGAAACACACTGAGCATGATTCAGTGTTAAAAACTATTTTATTAATCACTACTTATGATAATACGTAAAATAAAAGTAAAAATGTTAGTATGTTAGAATTCAAAAATGTTAAACCTTGAACATTAACCCCAAAACTAAACTCTTCGTGTGTGTGTGTGTGTGTGTGTGTGTGTGGCAAAGTCCAAAACTCCCAGTTCCGGAATGGTTCTTAAAGTTCAGTTCCGCAAGCCATAAGGTGAAACATGAGCAAGGGCTTCTTCAACAACCACCGTTGTCTGAAGATAAGACGTAGACGTAGAGAAACAGAGAGAGAGTACATACGAAATCCAAATGTTCCACGATGGAACCCAAACGACACTTCAGTGTTTACTCGGTAGTGACTTCCTCACCCCGAAAAGCATCCGAATCGTGGTCGTCCACACACAAATACCTGTTTCCTTCTACAGGTCAGCAACAAAGTGAACTCCACCGGATTACTTCCAACTTCCATACATGGGTTTCAGTGGCAAACACAGTTATTGTTTCTCATCCATCGATAGAGAAAACAAGCAGGCTGGTGTCTCTCTCCCTTCTCTCTCTCTCTCTCCTTCTTCTTCTGACTTCTTCAACAACGTCATTACGTCCTTTATCTTCTATTGACGTAAGCACGCCCCACACACACACATACACACACACTCTATCTTAAAGGGACTTTCACTGAGTCCGTAACACACCATTATTTACTGTTGTTCAAGTCTAAAATACAACATTAGTCAGAACTGAGTAGCAGTAACCATCATCGTGGTTGCTTCAATAGTATCCTTTTAAAGAAGAAATCTGTATGAGTAACAAATAGCATTTGCACAGCATAAATGGCAGACAATGACAATCTCCTATAGGAGATTGTCAAACAACCTTCATACAGTCATTAGCATTTCTCTTTTCCCTAAGGCTGCCCCCCAAGATCCTGTGGGTCATTTTTTTTCAGAGACCCAAGTGGACAAAGTGGTGAATAGTAAATAGGCTAAATATCTTTTACCAAAAAGATTGTGCCCCTGAAGTCTGATTTTTAATAGTTTGCTTCAACATGTTAGAATGGTCAGAATGATTAGCTTCAGGGAAGAGATGTAACCAAAAAATTGCATGTAAACTTGATTATAAATTAATGTAATTTGAAAATACTAACATCGATGTTTCTTCACAAGACTTGGAATGATTATATTGCTGTTTTTCTAGTGTAATTTGTTATCAGCAGCTGTTTAGATATTTTCTTTCCTTGCCACTGCCTTTCTCTTACTTTTATTTCAATATTACTGATTTTAATGGCTACCAGATCTTTCAATTACTTACAATTTATTCTTCCTGTTTTATGTTAAAACTTTATTTTCTCACTCCTTTTTGTTGTTTTCTGACATTTTTCATTTTCATTAGCTTTCCTGATTCCCTCATGTAAGTATTTAGTACAAATTTTCATTTCAAAGCAATCTGTATCACATTTAAAAAGCTAATACACTTTTAAACTTCATTGTTATGCGCAAATGTTAGTATTGTTAGTTTCTTAATTCTTAGTAAGTTTGCAGCAACTTAAATTCATATTGTACATTTAACTCTCAAATATCTCAAGGTAACATGAATATACTAAGTTACCAGCTAGAGGAGAAGACATTGGGAATTGTGGTCTCTTAAAGAGAGCTTTTAAGAAATGTTATAATTTTGGGGCCAGATGACCAAAGCTGTGATTACTAAGGATGCAGGTGGACAATGGGGGAGGGATGTAAAGTTCGAGGAGGGTTATTAAGATAGAAGAATTTAAGAAATAGGAGCAAGTGTAGGCCATTCAACCCTTGGATTTTGCTCTATCATTCAGTTAGATTATGGCTGACTTTCTACCTCGTCAAACTTGCATTTATCCCAATTTCTCGTACTGTGAAAAGGTCTTGGTCTTGAATACACTCAATGATTTGTCACCCGCTGCCACCCCTCAACCCCCTCTACAGTTGCTAATATTTAAAATAACATGATAAGCATTTGATTAGCTTTGAATTTTAGAAGTTTATCCTTATTACAGTTTAAATCTGGCTTGAGTTGTTTCAAGTAATATGTTGGACACAGAATGTGGCAACAGCCAAATTGTCACATGAATATGATCCATGTTTGTGCTGTAGAGTTGGTATACTCTTTATTACAATTATTGTAGGATGCTTTTGATCAGTTGAAGAATGTATATGTGCTTGAGTATTAATTGTTTTCTCCCCCCACTGTCCCCAAACCACATTCTTTCCGTAGGAAGTATGGTTTCAGCAAACAGTCTAAAACTGAAAAGGTAAGAATTTAATATAAACCTGATTTATTCAAAAGGTTTCATTTATCTTTATTCAGTGTAATCTTTTCCGTTTTCCTTGCTAGTGTAAATGGCCAATTTGGGTCTATTGATTCAAGTTTTGAGCCTTTGAATCTATAAAATTGTTAAGTACTACAATCAGAGTTGCTTGAGTAGCTTCAGTTTATGCTTGCTACCCAAGAAATTTGGATGTAGGAATTTAAAATGTTAATTTGTGATTACTTTTTGTAAACAGTTATGGAAATGTTGTTGTTTCTTAGTATTCAATGCTTTCCTCTGTATGTGAAGTGTTTATATTTGTTCAGAGTTGTCACATGTAAAAGTGTGTTAGCACACCATGGCCTGATTGAATGGCCAGATTCTAGTGCTTCGCAGTTGCTACAGTCATTTTGGGGCAATTTGTGGTAATCTACATAATGTTTTTTTTTTAACATTGGGATTACAGACTGAAGACAAAAAAGTCATCTTGCCAGCAGGGCTGGCAGCTGGAATGACTGAACTATCCGAAGATGATATGGAGGCTGTTGAAGAGGTAGATAACAATGCATTCACATTCTACAATGGGGAATCCTGAAACATTTGCCTTTTTCTGCTTGTGCATTATATAGCTCTACAGCTTGTATGTGCCAGTTCAAAGCATGGGCCATAGGGCTTTCTAATTTACATATATTTCAACTTGCTGATTCTAACATTTTTAGACATAGCTTAGGAATGGTTCTTGTAAGAACCATTCTTATGAGGGAATGGTGTTTGGGTGAAATTATTTCCTTTTCAAACCTCCATTGTGTAATTAAAATAAGGCAACCAGGACCTGGAGTACAAATTGGATTCTGTTGTCTAGCTTTTGAGCAATAGATTGACTGAGATCTTGACTCAGAAAATTAGAATTGTCTATAGTCAATGTAAATTGACAGCTTGTAGTTCAGGCACGGTAGCGGTTAGCATAACACCATTGCAGTGCCAGTGACCCTGGGTTCAATTCTGGCTGCTGTCTGTAAAGAGTTTGTATGTTCTCCCCGTGTGTCTGTGTGGGTTTCCTCCAGGTGCTCCGGTTTCCTCCACATTCCAAAGACATATGGGTTAGGAAGTTATGGCATGCTATGTTGGCGCAGAAGCGTGGCGACACTTGCGGGCTGCCCCCAGAACACTCTACGTAAAAGATGTATTTCACTGTATTTCGATGTACATGTGACTAATAAAGATATCTTATGAGTAAGCAGTGTTGGAATACAAATTCTATTGGGAGTAGTAATTAAAACTGAAAACTTTTATCTGTTGTTGACCAAAATAGTCTTCCACAGAAAACATGACTAGCTTCTTAAAACCATAATCTTAAGGCAAGAAGAAAATTCCAGAAGGATACTTGCAACATAAAACATTGAATTATAACATTATGGAAGAAATTGAACTTTGACTTAAACACATCATATCCACTAATGCACATAATGAACATACTACTTCAGGTTGATTTGCAAACTGTCACATATGCAAATTAAAACTAGGTTTGCAACAGCACTGCAACTACCCAAGTCAAGGTTATTTGATTGCATATGCACTATTCTTTGTGCATTGATGCTGCAACTAACAAATAAGTAAAGCATAATTTTTTTTAAATGTAGGACTTGCTTTAGTATTTGCTTTAGTTGCAGTTCTGTTGGTCTAGATAGAGAGGTGGGAAAGTGATGCTTGCATTCTGGTGTAAGAATGTAGTGATATTGCATCACTGGCCAGCTTTTTACCTATCAAGATGTACAATATCTTAAGACTAATTTATGGTAAATAATTGTGTATGTTGGCATAGTGAGCCAGTTGAATTGTATTCAAATGTAACTGTTTAGAATATTAAGATGATTTATAAACATTTTAAGCTTCCTGAGTTAGAAAAAGATTTATGCTTGCTCCAAAACTTTTAATCTTTAACCATATTAAAATTTCCACTTTTGCTATTGCAGCTTCGCATTAAAACATTGATGACGGGAATGGCAGCAATGGCAACAGAAGAGGTAGGAATTTCAAATGCTTTATTGTTAAACATTCATGATTTTAGTTTCAAGATTTCAGATAAAGCAAAGTACAAAAAATTTTTATGAACAGGCTGCAAGCAGAAACTTCTTATTTTTTTGTTTCTAGAATTTAAGAGAGAAAATGTAAATTGATCCCAATTGGTATCACCTCTTAAGAACTAAGCGTTCCTTTACAATAGAGAATTTTAAAAACAATTAAAATTATCAGTTTTCTTCCCAATTTTAGTTCTTGCAGAATCTGAATTCAAATGTGTAGGCTCCTACATTTCTTGAGTTTTAAAGCAGAACACTTCAGAAATTTTGACGTATTGGCATTTAATATGACAGATTTCAGAATACATAAAATTTAAAGTGATGTTTTACATGTTATTTGCAGATCAGGGCATGGTTTTGCTATTCCACTTAGTTCTGCTAGGTGATGGAACCAGACAAATTTAACGGAAGATGGTGATTATCCACTGTTTTTCTAAAGCTGACTAAACAAAAGGTGTCCTTTCATTTGTGTCTCCAATTTATATTGATGGGTAGCAGGTGCATCAGTTCAATTCAACTTAAATTACCACTATAACTCAAATTTATAAAAATAGTTCCCCCGCAATATTTTCTTCCTGGATCCTCCATGGTTGTATGCATTCAGATTTGCATACCGTTGTACTTTCCAGAATTATCTCCTAATATTTCATATCTTCTATCCTGTCTCACATCTTGTTCCCTGTGACTGTGAAACCATTGAGGAATGTGAAAATATGGTTAATTGGAATTCTTCAAGATATTATAATTATCCATACAATTTCACTTTCAGCAATTTAGCTATCTTTAGTCCCACTAAAATAGTTGAAGATGTCAATTGATGGCAAACTTTGAAGGATCAATTTCCTGTTCGACCCCTCAGTTTTGCATCCTTGGCACTTGTGTGCTGTATCTGTTGCTAAAAAAGCCTTCAGCACCTGTGTGACTTAAAGTATTTCAAACCGTCTCTACTTGTAGATTTCTCATATTCTACCTGCTAGGTTTTTTTTATGGATCAGGTTAATGAAGCATTGTATTTTTACAATAATTACAATGATTTCATAATTACTGCTGTAGCCCAATGGGTAGTGCTACTGCTTCACAGCTCCAGCAATCACAGCATGAGTGTGACATCCATTTGCTATTTGTGTGGAGTTTGACGTTTCCCTGTGACCATGGAGGTTTCCTCCCACATCCGAAAGAACATGCTGGTTGGTAGGTTGATTGGACTTCTGTAAATTACCCCTAGTGTAGATGGTTGTAGTACCTACAACTTCCAAATATTTGAATTGTCATTTGAACTCCTCTGGATTTATTCGTCCAGTATCATAATCATTAAACCTCCAAATTTGCCTGAGGTATCTATCACAGACACAAGCCATTTGGCCAAAATATCTTTTTTTTTCCCCTTTTTTTTAATAAGCATTCAGTTCATTCTTTCTCAGGCTTATCTAATCTCTCCTTAAATGCATTTATGCTATGCACATCAACTCCGTGTGGGAGCAAGTCCTATGTTCTTACTACTTTTGGTTAGGGAATTTCTTATCTTTAAATATGTAGCCATACATCTGCTTTCACTATCCTATATTACTTTAACATGCATGCTATCCATCTTGAACTAGGAATTTCAATCTCTAAATCTACCCCCTTCTACTTAAATAGATTTACATCATTTCTTATCACAGCATTCATCGTCATATCCACCTATTCCATCTTTCCAATAATTACAGAAGTAAAATGATTTAATATTTCCGTCAAGTCCCTTAGATTATCTGTGACGTTCTCCTGTTTGTTTCCCTATTGGCCTTTTTCCCTTTCCTACTTTTCAGTGTGTCTAAAATATTGAATATTTTCATCCTTCTATCTAATTTCATTTCTTTGCCATCCTGATTTTATTTCTTTTTCTCCCCCTAATCCCTCTGTATTCCTGTTCCTTTGTGTATACTTAATCCATGTCCCTTTCCTTGACCCTCCGTTGTCTCTAAGGTCTTCATTCATCTATGGAGTCTTGAAGTGTTTAGATTTTTCTTTTATGGAATTTTTTTTCCTGAGGTTTTAAATGTTTTCTGTTAATGGTTCTACACCATGTTTGTCAATGTTGTCCATTTACCTTTTCAGTCCTTCAGAATCCTCTCTCTCATTGATTTTCCTAGTTTTCAGCATACTTATTTCTTTGGTCATAATGCATCTTGTGTTTATGGTCACTGAAACAAAGATGTAACTATTTTATTTTACCTGCCGCTAATTTTATTTACCTGCTCTCTGTTCATTCCCCAATTAACAGATCGAATAGTGAATCCTCAACTGGAGATTTTTGCATAATGGGTCTGAAAGGAGCCCTCTTTTGTAGGAATTCTAGTAGGCAAAGGGTACGAGGAACGCTATTCCCTTTTCCCCCTTTACAAGCTAGTGAAATCTCCTTCTGATTATTCTTTGCTTTTTATTCATTCACTTCCACCGCCATACCATGATTTTAGGTGGTCTGATGACCATCTCATTATGTAATTGACCCTTTCTTTTTAAACCACATCTATGTCAATTCTATTTTTGTCTGTCTGAATCCTTTTTCTTCCTCCTGCCAGTATGTTATCCCTTTTAAATATTACTGCTCCACTTCACTTTTTATCTTTTCCATACAACGTTTAATTTTCAATCTTGATTTTTCTGTACTCGTGTCTTGGTAATCCCCACGTGGGTTCCTAGCCACACATGATTGCCTCCAGCTTGCATATTTTATTACAGACCACTGAATTACTCAGAAGAAAATTTAGCTAATTTTTAATAGGATTACCTTTCTTTATGGTTAACTGTTTGTAGATTCCTGATCTATAACTCTGTTTGCTTTGTCAGTATTCTTGCAATATTTTATTCTTCCCATGCTTTTTCCTGTTTCTATATTTAGAGTGCCTACGGTTCTTGTAGATCCCTCTGCTTACAAATTGAAAGCCTTTGCTGCTACCCTGTTTACCCTTTCTACTAGGATACAAGTCCCTTCCTGGTTGTCATGGAACACTTGCATTGCTACAGCTCCTTCCTCTTCCAGAACTGGTACCAGTGTTGCCTTCAGTCCTACTTTTACTGTGGAATTTAACTCCTGTGACTCTGCAAGACACCTCCCCTGTTCCTGCCTATGCTATTTGTTCTGACATGGACCACAGCAACTGGATTATCATCCTCCCCTCCCTCCATCTGGTTCCATGTGCCTTTTTTCATTGTCTGCTCTACCTGCCTCTGACTCCCAATTCCACCCTCTCCCCACCTGGCTCCATCTGCCACATCATCCCTTTCCCCTCTGTCCAAGCTATCAGCTACTAGCTCCAGTCTCACCCCTCCCCCTCTCCTCTTTATACTGACTATCTTTCCTCTTCACTCTATACTGACTATCTTTCCTTCACTCTGAGTCCCAATGCAAGGTCTCAATACAAAACATCAGCAGTTCAGTTTTCCCCTCCTTGGGTGCTGCTTGACTCATTGAGTTCCTCCAGCTGTCTTTTTTGTTCCAGATTCAACCATCTGCTGTCTCTTGTCCCTCTTTATTTCCTTGTCTTTCCTTGTTCCCTTGCAACCCCTATGAGGTATCACTTACCAAGGCATAAAGTACATGATTTCCCCCTTAACGTTTTCATGCTCGGGTTTACAGGATGCTGTCCTCATAATTATGAAGTCCTCCATATCTGCCATGGATGTATTCTGCTCTTCCCCTCAACCCAGGAGGACCATTAAGCCATGATGTCTTGATCTGTAATGTGGCTGCTAAAAATATCTTAATACGTTCTGCATTTTGCACCAACCTGCCTGCCCCAATTCAACCACTTAATTTGTTACCTCTCATTAGGTTGCCATTTTTCTTGCACCACTGAAATTCCAAGCACCATTTCTCAATATTCGATGTGCTTTATAAGTCCATGTTATTGTTCAGTTCTTTTGTAATACCATTTATAAATTGTAGCATTGCATTGATTTCCATTCTGAGGGATTTTCAAATATTCCTGGATTTAATTGTCTTTTACATCACATTAGGTTTCTTCAGATTGTTGCTGCCGTAACGCTAATGTGGTAGGAGTTACGTTGCTGCATGCAGCTCTCAACAACAAATGTGGCCCATGTTGTTCATTCTGTATTTAATGTTCTCTCTCTTCCCAACACTTCAAAAATATTCTAGCAGTTGACCGTGATCACTGGAAATTATGGAAGCTATGCTATTAATAATGAGTGTTAAATGTCAGGATATGCCAGCCCTTAGTATTTGACAGCATGGCTAAGCACCCACTTTACCCCTCAAGATATTTTTCATTTAGGGTGGTATGATTGTTTTAGAATTAGTAAAAATAGCTTGCACTTTGCTCATCTTGACGGTGCAATGTAATGTTAATCATAAAGTATACTTGCATGATTAAATGCAACCATGTGTAATCACTTTGAGATTTTTAATCTATATCATCGCAAAGCATCAACTGATGTTGCGCTGTCAAACATGAAGAAAATTATAGCATCATTCTAAATTTTGAACCATATTGTGGCCTGTGCTTTACTTAACAATTGCTTCACATTTTTGATCCAGGGAAAGCTGACAGCAAGTTCGGTGGGTCACATAGTAGGTTTGCAATCAGAGGAAATTAAACAGATTGCATCAGAATATGCTGAGAAGGTAAGGTGCTTCATTACATCTGCCTGACAATGCAGTATACTTCATAGCCAATACATTGCTCATAAAATGAGGTTGCAATTCTTATTTGGACAAATTGCACAGAACATTGTACTGTAAATGGCAAAATTGATGAATGGCTGGACTGTTACTTTTTTGCTTAAGGTATTGTTGTGTGAGTTCTTTGCTGTTGGATTCTCATTGATTTTCAATGGGGACTGTAGAACTGGGGAGAGAAGAAAGGCATGGAGAAAGTTCTTTCATAAATTGTGGTTTGCTTGACCCCTTAAACCTCCTCTGCTACTCGTGGCTGATCATTCTAATTCAGTACCCTGTTTCAGCTTTCTCTCCATATTCCTTAATCTCTCTAGCCCTAAGAACAATATCCTAATTCCTTGAATCTATTTTGAGTTGCCTTCAACTGCTCTCTGTGGTAGTGAATTCCACAAGTTCACCATTCTGGGAGAGGAAGTTTCGTCTTATCTCAATCTTAACTGGCTTATTCCTTATCCCCTAGTCCTGGATTCCCCAGAACACCCTTCCTGCATCTCTTCTGTCCATTCCTGTTAGAATTTTTTAGGTTCCTATGAGAGATCTTCTCACTGTTCTGGTGAATATAAACTGAGTTGGCTCAATCTCCAGCCACATCAGTACTGCCATCACAGGAATTAGTGAACAAATATATTGGAAGTTAATACTGAATCTTCTGCAGTGAATTTTGTTTCTGTCTATTTTGGCAGGGGGATGGGAACCAGAGTATTAGGTCCGATGATGCAATTTGCTGAGAGACCTGTGAGGAAGGATAGGCAGTGGATAGGGCATAAATGCAGTCATTTGGGTGGGTTGAAATGTGTTTACTTAAATGCGAGAAGTATTAAGAATAAGGGTGATGAACTCTGAGCATGGATCAGTACCTGGAATTACAATGTTGCGGCCATTACAGAGACTTAGCTGTCGCAAGGACAGGATTGGCTGACTGATGTTCTGGGGTTTAGTTGTTTCGAAAGGTATAAGAAGGGAGGTAAGGGGAGGGTGGGGGGGAAGCAACATTACTAATCAGGGAAAGTATCTCAGCTGCAGAAAGGGAGGACATTGTGGAGGCATTGTCTACTGAGTCAGTGTGGGTGGAAGTCAGAAATGGGAAGGGAGCAACCACTCTATTGGGAGTATTCTATATGCCCCCGATGACCACCAGAATCCTGAGGAGCAGATGAGAAGGCAGATTTTGGAAAAGTGCAGAAATAACAGGGTTGTTGTCATGGGTGACTTCAACTTCCCTAATACTGATTGGCACCACCTTTGTGCAAAAGATTTAGCTGGGGCAGAATTTGTTCAGTGTGTCCAGGAAGGATTCCTGACACAGTATGTGGACAGCCGACTAGAGGAGAGGCCCACTGGATCTAGTACTAGGCAATGAACCTGGTCAGGTGACAGACCTGTCAGGCGAGCATTTCGGAAATAGTGACCACAACTCTCTGACCATAAGCATAGCTATGGACAAGGATAGGAGCAGATGATATGGGAAAGTATTTGATTGGGGAGGGCTAATTACAATGGTATTAGATAGGAACTTGGGAGCATAAATTGGGAACAGATGTTCTCAGGGAAATGCACAGCAGAAATGTGGAGGCTGTATAGGGAATACTTGCATGGGGTTCTGGAAAGGTTTGTCCTTCTGAGACAGGAAAGGATGGTAGGGTGAAGGAACCATGGTTAACAGGAGAGATGGAACATTTAGTCAAGAGGAAGAAGGAAGTGTACTCAAGGTTTAGGAAGCAAAACTCAGACAGGACTCTTGAGAATTATAGGATAGCTAGGAAGGATCTTAAGGGACTTGGGAGAGCTAGAAGGGGACATGAGAAAGCCTTGGCGAGTAGGATTAAGGAAAACCACAAGGTGTTCTATACATATGTGAAGAACAGGAGGATGACTAGAGTGAGGGTAGGATTGCTCAGGGATAAAGGGGGAAACATGTCCTGGAGTGGAGGATGTCCTTAATGAATCTTCAGTGTTCACTAGGGAGAGGGACTTTGACAGATGTTTAGACAGGCTAAGTGCTGAAGCATGACGATGTGAAGAAAGAGTTGGTGTTTGAGCTTCTGAAACATTAGGATAGGTAGGTCTCCGGGCCTGGAGAAGATATGCCCCATGTTACTATGGAAGCGAGGGAAGAGATTGCTGGGGCGTTGATGATGATCTTTGCATCCTCCCTGGCCACAGGAGTGGTACCAGAGGATTGGAAGATGGCAAATGTTTGTTTTCAAAAGGTACTAGGGGTAATCCTGGAATTGTAAACCAGTGAATCTTGTTCAGTGGTGGTAAACTATTGGAGAGGATTCTTAGGGACAGGATTTACGAGCATTTGGAGAATATAGTCTTAATTATGGATAGTCAAAGTGGCTTTGTGAGGGTCAGGTTGTGCCTCACGAGCCTAATTGAGTTTTTCCAAAGAGGTGACAGAACAAATTGAAGATAGAGAGGTGGATATGGACTGTAAGGCATTTGACAAGGTTCCCCATGTAGGCTCATCCAGAAAGTCATGAGGCATGGGATTCCATGGAGCCTTGGCAGTGTGGATTCAGAATTGGCTTGCCCACAGAAAGCAGAGGGTGGTAGTAGATGGAGAGTATTCTGCCTGGGTGGTGACTAATGGTGTTCTGTAGGGGTCTGTTATGGGACCCTGCTCTTTGTGATTTATTTATAAATGACTTGGTCAGGAAGTGGAGAGAGTGGTTGGTAAGTTTGCAGATGACACGAAGGTTGGAGGTGTTGTGGATTAGAAGGTTGTCATAGGTTCAATGGGATATAGACAGCATACAGAGTTGGGCGGAGAAGTGGCAGATGGAGTTCAATCTGGGAGCGTGAAGTGATACACTTTGGAAGATCAAACTTGAAGGCAGAGTACAAGATTGATGATAGGATTCTTAGCAGTGTGGAGGAACAGAGGGATCTCTTGGGGTCCAAGTCCATAGATCCCTCAAAGTTGCCGCACAAGTTGATAGGGTGGTTAAAGAAGGCGCATGGTGTGGCTGACCTTCATTAATCAGGGATTGGTTCAAGAGCCGCGAGGTAATGTTGCAGCTCTATAAAACTCTGGTTGGACCACACTTGGAGAATGGTGTTCAGTTCTGTCGTTTCATTTTAGGAAGGATGTGGAAGCTTTAGAGAGGGTGCAGAGGAGATTTACCAGGGTACTGCCTGGATTAGAGACATGCCCTATCAGGAAAGGTTGAGTGGCTTAGGGCTTTTTTCTTTAGAGTGAACAAGGATGAGAGGTACTTGATAGAGGTGTATAAGATTATGAAAGGGATAGGTAGAGTGGGCAGCCAGCACCTTTTTCCCAGGGTGGCAGTGGCCAATGCCAGAGGACCTCTGCTTAAGGTGAGTGGAGGAAAGTTTAGGAGATATCAAGGTGGGTGGGTGCCTGGAGCGCATTGCCAGGGGTGGTGGTAGAGGCTGATACATAGGGACATTTAAAAGACTTGGATAGGCACATAGATGTAAGAAAAATGGAGGGTTATGGGCTGTGTAGGAGGGAAGGGTTAGATTGATCATAAAGTAGGTTTTATAGGTCGGCACCACATCGTGGCCGAAGGGCCCATATTGTGCTGTACTGTTCTAGGTTCTATTTTCTGACTGACGTCATAGCCGTAGGGCAGAGCAAAAGTCCTTCACAGAGTGGAAATTTTTCACCACCTTGAGGCTAAGATGTGTTTTGCCTGGCACTTAGACCTTCTGACTTGGGATATGATGACAACGCTGGCTCAGTTACGAGCATATATTCCCTTCTATCAATGGAGACACAAGAGACTGCAGATGCTGGTAATCTATCGGTGTTGCCATTGTTACCAGTTACCGGAGTTGCTTCCCTTTATTCCAGTTTTGATTTCCAGTTTCACTGCAGCATCTTGAACGTTAAAAGTAAATGTTTTTTTTCACTGCCTACTCAGTTACCCCCTCCCCGCTGTGGCCATCTGGTTGTTCTGGTGATAGGCGAGTCCAGATGAAGGGTCTCAACCCAAAACATCAACTGTCAATTTCCCTCCATAGATGCTGCCTGACCCACTGAGCTGCTCCAGCTTTTTGTGTGTTGCTCAGAATTCCATCTTCTGCAGTCTCTTGTCTCCATTACAGTAAAGTGATTTTTTTTTCTTTTAAAGTGACTTTTTACATTACAGCAGTCTGAGCTTTCAGCTGAAGATCGTCCTGAGCGGCTTGGAGCTGCTCAGCAGTATCGAAGACAAGTTGTATCTCTCAATAAACAAATCTTGCAAAAATCAAGACAGTTGGAAGAGGTAAATAAATTAAAATTTTCCACAATTTGGAGAGAGATTTTTGCCTCTCTTCATAACAAGGCTGATATTTTAATCAATACTAAAGTGAGAATTATTTTTAAAAACTGACCATGCTGGAACACGTTCTCCTTTATTTCGTTTCTAGTATGTTTGATTTCCAACTTTTCCTAGTTCTCTGTGGGAGGTGGTTAACTTCAAATATTAACTGTGTTAATACCCGCAGTTCAAGTTGCTTTATTGTCACTCACCAATTTGCTATAAAAACACAGGAATGAAATGTTTTCCCCAGGCTCTCACGACAGAGGACATACATAAAACACAAGACACAATAAACACAGACAGAAAAAATTGTGCAAGTACTAATAATGCAAAAAACAGTTTAACACACACACAGAATACAAATTCAGTGCAGAGTTAGTGCAAAACCAAGTTGGACAAAGAAAATACAGAACTCAGTGTGTTACACTAATTGTATAAACATGTTCAGCAGCAGCCAAAGTTCTTGTACGCCATTGTGCAAACCAGGGCTTTTGAAATGGCATTTGTCTGAAACTGTCTCCAGGGTATTCAGGAGCCTGACAGCCTGGGGGAAAACCGTTGTACAGTCTAGTAGTTCTGGCCCGGATGCTCTGGTACCACTTGCCAAGCAGCAGTGGGACAAATAGGTCATGGGACGGATGAAAAAGGTCATCTATGATTCTGCAGACCTTGCACGTGCATCGTGTGTTGTAGATATCCAGGATGGAGGGAAGAGGTACTCCAATGATCTTTCCAGCTGTACTTGCAATTCTCTGCAAATATTTACGGTCAGAGATGTTACAGTTACTGTACCAGGCAGAGATGCAGCTGGTCAGGACACTCTCAATGGTACCCCTATAGAATGTGGTAAGGGTGGGGGAGGGCATGTTTGCTCTCTTCAGCCGCTGTAAAAAGTGGAGACGCTGCTGTGCCTTCTTGGCGAGGGAGGAGGTGTTGGTTGACCAGGACAGGTCGTTTGCTATATGTATTCCCAAGAACTTATAACAGCTGACCAGAGTATTTCCAGCATTTCATATTAAAGGCCATTAGATTATTCTAAGTGAATTGGCGGTGAAGTATTTTTTTAAACTGTAGTCACTTTGAGGATTTGGTTGTCTCTATTTTTAAAGAATGTTCTGGAATATGCTACAACTTCAGTGAATCCCATTTTGGAAATCAAAGCTCTTTAAATTGATTTTCATTAACATGATGAAGTGAAATTTATGAAGCACTACATTCATACTCCTTTTTAAAATGTGACAATAGCACGCAAATTACTTATAGGCAGTCAGATGTGAACAGGGTTAAGAGTAATTTTGGCAAGGTAAGTATTTTGATATTGTTATAGATCATTTTGCTTTGAATTATAGAATGAAGGAATGGCTTTGAATGGGAGAATAGTGAGTTTTCAGAGCTAGGAAAAAGCTAACCTGAGTAATTTAAGACCAGGGTAAGGGTTTTCAATTTCATGGATTAAAGGATTTGCAGGTTTTAGAAGTTGTTAAATAAGTTATTGACTAAGAGTTTCTTGAATACTTTGTGGCTGGAAAATATTTTACCTGAGTTGGATTTTCTAAGTTGTGGAGCTTAGGAAACCAGCACAACTTGTGAATTGTTGAATTGGAAGGTGACAAAGGCATGAAGAATTCAGTGTTAGAGGCTAGACCAGATGACACAAGCATAAAGCTAGATTAGAAGTGGGCTCTTTTGCAGAGCTCAATTGATTTCTCAGATAAGTTGCATGTGCGGTAAGTGTAAATTTCTACTGACGTTACAATGGAGCTGTAAACCCTTAAGTTTCAGGAATAGCATAAGATGTAACTAAGTTCAATTGTATTAATCTGTGTTTTGCCTACCTTTTTTATTAGCTACAAGTTAAATAGTGAGATCCAAGCTACGTGTGAGGAAGAGAAGAAGAAACTAGTGGAGGTAAGATTGTAGTTCCCATGTATTTGGAAGTTTGCCAAATTGCTCTGGATCAATGTAAAGTATAACATGGGGCTATTATCCCATTGAATGTGTTTGAGGGCAATCCAGTTGGCCTTCCTCTAATGTTTTTCTATTTATCTTATTTTCTTTCTTTGAAAGCTGTTATTAAATTCCTTTCCACCATCGTATCAAGGATCTTAACAATGAAATGAATCTTTTTCCTCTCTGCCTCTGATTTTGCCCGTTACCATTTTTGCCTGCTGGAAATGGCTTCCCTTATCTAAACCCTTGATGATTCTGAGCACCTCTATAAAGTCTTGATATTCACACCAAGGAAAGCAATCCATTTGCTCCTGTCTATCCTCATAACTGTAATCCCTCATCTCCAGAAACATTCTGGTATTCCATGTCCAAAGCCTTCACATAATGCTCAATTAGATGCATTTGTCCACCTGGGATTTTACGTAGTTTGAATGGAACTTTGTGGCTTTTGTACTGTATGCCTGAATGCTCAGGGACCCAAATGATTTATTAATTGTTAGCTTATCCTGTTGTTTCACAGATTTGTGCATGCATATCCCCTGGTGTTTTTGTTCTTGCTCTTTTGTAAAGATTGTACTGTAGTTTTTGCAATTTGCAGCTTTTATTATTGAACTCGCTATGCCATCTCAGTCACCTCACTCCTGTGTTTTATATAAAAGTTTTGAATCTTTCCGTATAACTTCCACATTTGATAATACATTCACAGAAGCCCAAGACTGACTTCCATTTAGCAGCAAAATCCAGGCACTTGATTCTAGTTGATGACTTTGCTGGTTGTCCATCAATCTTAAATATCTGACTTCTTCGTGAAGACTGACCTCCTGCACATGTCTGTTTCCATTTCCCATATACAGCATTTAGAGTATTTTGCTCTTATTACAGTCCATCTGTCTTGTGTTTTCAGGTTATGAATTACGGGGGGAAACTTGATAAGGAGTTATTGAATCTTGAAGCTGTTGAATCCAAAGCTGATTCCAGGTACATAGTGTTTAGATTTAAAATATAATTTAGTCTTCTGAAATTGTTTATTTGCAAAATAGGATGTTTTTTCCAGAGAGCCCACATTTGAGATCCTACAGGGTGTTTATAGATAAAATAGTTATATAATAAATAGAAAAAGTAGCCCTCGGGGTAATGAATTTGAATGATTAAAATGGGAAGAATGGAATAAAGCGTCAAAATAAAATTCATAGGTAGAAGAAATACAGGTAATTGTGTGAGATTAAAAGTTTTGTGTAGGTAGGCTGAATGTTTCTTTTGCAAACAAGTGGAATTGCAAAGAAAGGTTTAGAAAATTAAAGCATTTAATAAAACCTTCCAGATCTAATAACTTCACAAATGTAATTCATATAGGCATCAGAATTTGTCTTGCAAGAAAATAAATGTATAAGCAGCATCTGGAATCAAGCTTAAATCTTAGAACTAATCAATTTGGCAAGAGATCCTCAACTCTTTAAACACTCAGTTTAGATGCCGTACTCAAGAGCTGGAGGACAATGACCCAGTATGGGATATTAATGACAGTTTACATTCTCTCCACTTGTGCTATCTGTTCAAATCATTTCATCTTCAAAGAAAAATGAGAAGTCTGTTAGTTAGCTTTCTGCATCACGATGTAAAATAATACAGAAGTATTTGTGCAGCGTGATGCGATTTAAAAAAAAAAGTTGGCAGGTCAGCCAGCATCTGTGGTGGGAGAAGGACTTAATGTTTTAGGTTAATGACCTTTCATTAGAACTTCTATTAGGTTTCACATAGTTGCTGTTTTTTATTTCTCATGAATATTAATCCTGCTCTTGAACATCATCTTTTTTAAAAAAAATCAGATTAAACAATTGTAATGCTCCATCCCTGTTTTCTATGTACATTAGTTTATTAGGAAAAAGTTAATCCCTTTCAATGCCATGCTTGATCCTTAATTTTTCATTTCTATCCTATATTTAGCAGATTAAGTTAAAAAGACCTTGATTGTAATGTTCTTCCTCTCAAAACAATCTCAGTTCCCTTTGAGGAAAAACTGTCTAAGCTGTTCCATCCTATCCTAATTTAATGTTTGACTTGTCATTCTCCAATCTGTATTCTATAAGAAATCCATTTTCCACGTCTACTTGTGCTTCTTTATGAATCCATCCTAATGAACCTTCCTTTTAACCTTCCAGAGCACAATGGTATGGAGTCCATTACTGCACAGTATATCTGACTGGATCCTATTTAGTTTTGTGTTTAGGTTGCTTTGAAGATAATAACAAATACACAGCATATTCTAAAAAAAATACCTTTGCCAGTGATCTGACTTGTATTGAGTAACATGCATTTGTGTTTCATTATCTTAGTGAATAATATCATGGCAAGGTGGGGGAGGAGATGGAAGCTCTTGTTAAAATATCAGGAATCATAGATCAATTATAACATTGCACATACTTTATCCCTGTTCTAGTCTTATTACACAGCATTATTAAGTTGTGCTTTGTTAAAATGTTTCTGCATTCAAGTATATACTATATTAGGTTGTTGTGTTTGTAAGATCCATAATTGTAATTTCAAATGAGAAGACCTAGTACATTTTTTGCTGACCAATGTATTTAATGTGAGTTTTTATTTCTGCACTAATTTTAATACAAGCACCCTGTTTTGAATAGCATACTAGAAAAGCTGAGAGAGTTGATCACAATGAATGAAGGACTAAAGGATCAGGAACAACAATTTAGGAATCATTGCAGGGTAAGAATATTTCTTTTATTTTACATATGATCATGGAATAAGACACAAAAATGACGTGCCTGAATTACAGAAATCCTACTGATTCTACGCTATTAAAACAAAAACAGAATTCACTTCTCTTTTCTCTCCTCACCATACCCCTTCCCCTTTTCTGCCAGACCTGAGCATTTGGGTGCTTTATCCTCAATCCTTTTGATCTCCAATTGTGTGTAAAGTTTAAGTAGCTCAGTCTTGTGGTGCTTCTAATCTAAAGTTTGATGTATACTTATTTAGACCTAAATGTGCTTAAGTTGCTTGGTACACTTCTCCAGATAAGTGTTAGATTTCTAAATAACCCATTAGGTGAAAATTTGTACGGTGGAAGGTACAGTTAATAATTCTCATGGGGGATACCAAATGCCTTTGATAGGAAAGAAGTCAGAAGCTAGTCAGTATCCTCCTGGCAAGTCAAAAACAAATTATGCTTGTTTTGACAAGCTTGAAACATAAGTAATTCATTGAATTGCTATTGTTAGCAGATAAAGAATGCTTCAACAATTTTTTTTCCATTTTAAATGGTTTATTTAATGGACTCCTTGCTGTTGACCTGATCAAGAAGACTTGAATGTTACTGATTTTTATTTTGAATCTGTGTTTGCAAGCCAGTCCCCAAATATGTTCCTTACCTTTTTGTTGTGGCTAACAAAACCTTTATTAAGCAACAAATTAAATTCTAAGCTCATTGTTTTAGCAAGGCATTCATCAAGTAAATATTTGCTGATGGGAGAAAAGCTGTAATGCACTATTAAAACTTGCTAACAAATCTTTTATTGACTCTTGAGTAATTGCAGGACTCCAGCCCTGCGTACAAGAATAATTAATCAATAGTAAACAATATCAAAACATTCCAAGACTTCATTAGGTTATCTTGCTACAATAATACTTTTCCAAGTGGTAATTGATTATAATAGTCTGACCTTTTGTATTTAATTGAAATACATGTAAAACACTGAAGTTATTTCTGGTCCATTTGTGAAGTTCAGGTTGGTAATATACCATTCTTAACTTATTGGACAGGTTCCTTGTAGCAGTGGCAGTTGGTGCAGCTGCTTCACAGCTCCTTAGACCCAGGTCTGATTTTGACCATGGGTGCTATGTGTGGTTTGTATGTTCTCCTTGTGACTGTGTTGCACCTAGTTTCGTCTTACATGCCAAAGACATGCTGGTTGGTAGGTTAACTTATGTAAGTTTCCCCAATAGAGGTGGATGGCTGGAAAATTGGTGGGGGGAGTGGGGTGTCATTGATGGCTATGTAGAAGAAAAGTGGGATTAGTTAGATGGCTGCTTTTGGTCAATGTGGATACAGTGAGCTAAAGGACCTATTCCTACTCTATATAACTCTAACTCTCTCTAAATGAGTAGCTTTTACAATAAGCCTTATCTGCTCTAATATATGCAGCCATACTGTTTCATCAGTTCAACTTATTATATACTCCTTCCTATTTTCTGTCTATATACCCAATTCTTCCCTTTCTCGAATGTTAACCACCTTGTTTTTATACTTTGTTGCGTGACTCATCCTACTCGATAGTTTGAACTGGTCCTGCTGGAACTGTTGAGCAGGACCAGTTCGATACGTCTGCCATTCCAGTCCCAAGTGTCATCCTGGATATAAACCAGTATTTCTTATTGTGGAAACCAGTAAAACTGCTATTGCTGGAAATCTAAAATAAAAACAGAAAAACCTGGAAATACTCAGCAAGTCATATCACGTCCGTGGGAAGCTCTGCTTCTCTTCCCAGCGTTTTCTGTTTTTATTACTTATTGTGGCTTCAAATGGGAAATTATTCCAGTTCAGTTAGAAGTGAGCAAGAGCTCTGCTGTATGTTAACCCAGTGTTCATGGACTAAAATTCTCCTCTCTGCTCTCCAGGAGCACCTATAGTAGGGCTTGAACCTGTATTCACCTGATTCAGTCTCTTTAAGTCTACCACTGGGTCAATAAACTACATAAATTACACTTCCTTTAAATATTTGTCAAACAGACTTGTGGTATGATCTACTGAAGAAAATAACACGAGGCAGGTCAGTTGCATTTTATTAATGCAAGTTTTTTTTAAGCAATGTTTCTTTTTTTTATGCTAAGTAAGAGATACCAGCATAGTTGTTTTATAACAGACGCGTAGTAAAGAGGACTTTCCGTCTTAATTTGACAGTTTGCATTATATTTTTGAGCTATTTATTGCAGGAAGAAATGGCTCGATTGCAACAGAATATCGAAAACCTCAAGAGTGCAGCAGGGAATGAGGAAGCTGAAGTAAAGGTATTGTACTGTCATGAATGAGTTCATATATTAATGAGCTATCCTTACTAATATCAAAGTAGATTTTTAATGATGAGTACAAGAAAATGGAGATGCCCAATTTGGATTTTTCCATTTTATTCTCTACACAGTACCAAAATCAACATAGCCCATAATCTTAAGGGTGTAGCTATTTTATCAGCCCTTCCTTTATTTTTAGTCTTATTGTATTTCTACTCCAATCGAAAATAAGAAATTGGCTTTTTCCACAGAAATGTACAGTTTATAAAAAAATGTTGTTTAATCTGTTGTGCTGCAAGTTGATCAACTGGAGTTATCCAATCTAATCGCATTTCTTTGCCTATTAGCTCTAGAAAAGTACAAGTTATTCCAATGAATACGTTTATTCTGTGTATTTGTGATCTATTTAATTATAGAAGTTTAATGGTTTGAATACTAGAAGACTCGAGGAATTTTCAGGATACTGTATGAGAGAATGATCTGTTTGTTCAAATTTTCTCTTTTTAACCTTAACTAGGAACACAGTGAATTAATAGAGCAACAGTATAAAGAAGATAGAGAAAAGCTTCAGAAAATACGACTCTTGTTGGTAAGAGCAGTCGGACTTTTATTATACTCAAAAGCTAATGGCTTCGTATATAGGAGTTGTTTATGGAGATATTTGTCTACAGAGCAGCTTTATCTTCTGTTGAACTGAAAGTTGTTAAAATGTACGTCCTAAAATTCTGGTAACTAAATTCCTACTTGGTAAGTTCCAACCCTCAAATTGTTTCATTTGTACAAATTAAACTACTATAAAATTAAATATACTAAACCAAACATCAAAATCAATCAAGTTATTCCTTCTTGCAGAAGTGTATCTAATTGCATCATGCCAAGCAAGACATTTTCCTTTTTATCCTGATGCTCAGTTCTCAGTGATTCCAGGGAAAGATTGTTCATAGTTTGACTGCCAAAAACAGGTGATCAGTAGTTTTACTCAGATATCTACTTTGATATGGTGATTGGAGTTACTCTTTTGTCCCCAGTGCATTTAATCCTGAGGTACTTTAAGACTGTTTACAAAAAGGACATGGGTTTCAAATCACACTAAATCATGAAAAGTAATGACACAAAGGAGACTATTTGATCAAGTGAGTCCATACTCCACAAAATAACTGTCCAATCTATTCCCACTTTCCAGCTCTTCATTGTTTTGTGCTTTATGGCAAGTAACCATCCAATTATTCTCAAAATGGAATGAGATATTCTGCCTTTACCACCTGCTTGGGCATTAATTACCAGATCACAGTTACTTTCTAGTGAATAGGTTTTCCTTCAACAGCACTTTGGTCCTTCAACCAGTTATCTCAAATTTTTGTTCCTTATTAATATTGCTGGGGAAAATTGGTTTCTCCATTCTACCTAGGCCTCATAATTTTGTGCACTCCAATTAAATGTCCTCTCAACTTAAAGAAAATCCCACCCTTCCCCTTAAGTACAATTCTCCAGGCCTAGCAACATTCTTAAATCTTATCTATGCTCTTTCTAGTGCTGTCATGTAATGTTCATGTAATTCTGCTTCATATTCAGCGAAGCACTTTTGACTACTTGAAGTAAAAACAGCAACAATCTGCTGGAGGAACTCGGGTCGAAACCCCGCTTCCTCCAGCAGATAGCTTGTTGCTCCAGCTTCCAGTAACTGCAATGTTCTGTGTGTCAAAGGTAAATACAGCAGCTCGTTTCACACTTGTACAGTATTTCATTGTTGGAAAATTATGCAATGATGGGTGAGAAAGACAATATAATTTCTTTTTCCACTTCTATTCAATGGGCATTGATATACTGACAATCAAGTATTTAATGTACATCCACAGTTGTCCCTGAACAGAGTGAGTGAACCACAGACCCACAGTGGATTTGGAGTCACATACAGGCCAGATTAAGTGAGGATGGCACACTTCCACATTTTGATAAATGAACCAGATAGGATTTTACAACAGTCCATTGCTAGTTTTTTTTTAAATTCTAAATTTATACAATTGAATTTAAATTCTGAAGCTCTCTGATTGGGATTTGAACTTGTTTTCTGAATAAATTGTCCATGCTTCTGGAGGTTAATCCAGTTCTTTAACTGCTGTCACTACTTTTGGGTTTTGCATCCAATGGCCTAGAATTGTGATAATTTTTCCAAAATTGAAGCAGTTTACTGTGGAATTCTTCAGTGTGTAATCCACGTAAATGATGTACAGTTAGATAATATTGTAATGGGTTGGTATGGGTCGGCCATTTGTTGGGTCCTGAGGCATCTGTATGATATATAAATGTTGATGTCTGATAAAACTGTTAACCTTTTATGATATCTGGAAGTTTGAGTCACAGAAGGGGCTTAAACTATGGATGCATTAATGAACAATTCAGGATTTGCATCCTTGGGATTTAAAAAAAAAATCTGCACCCGGATTACTTCTATTTTTCTCTCCATATTGATGCATTGGTAATCTAAGCTATACAATCACTTCATGACAGTGATGTGATGTTATGTTACTATGTAGGATAGCTAATGAAATTGACATTTTGAAAAGAAGGTAAAGCGCAATTAATTTGAATACAGGCCCGACGGAATAGAGAAATTGCTGTTCTGCAACGAAAAATTGATGAAGTACCAAGCAGGGCAGAATTGACCCAATATCAGAGACGATTTGTTGAGCTCTACAATCAAGGTGTGTATCTGAGCTGATTTTTTTTATTTTCTTAGAAAAATGTGCTTTTCAAATGAACTGAGTTCATAAATGAGTATGTGTACATGCTAATGGACCCTGCAACTAATGACCAGTCAAGATCTTTTTTAAATAAAAATTACAATAACGAAGTAAGGAAAAATGTGAAAATAGCCTAATTATAGTAATAAAAATGTAAGTTTTCTTTGGCATATTTTAGAACCGGATAGTCTTGTATTTATGGTGCCTTTTGTATCCCTGACAGAAGGACCTACATCATTTAAAAGCCAGTGAGGTGATACCTGAAATGTAGTCACTGTTGTAATTTAAGAGAAGTGTTAACAATCTGAACATGGCAAACTCTTCCCAACAGCAGCATGATAATGATCAGATAATCTGTCTCTTGATACTTGAGGTATAAATATTGGGTAATGCACTGTGGATATCTCCCCCTCTGCTCAAGGTGGTGCTGTGGGATTTTATTTTACCCAGCTATCTGGAAATGGGATCTTTGTTTAATGTCTCAGCCAAATTAAGGGCTTCACAATGCAGACAATATACTGGAGTGTTGGCTTAGAGTGAGATTTCTGGAGTGAGATTTGAATATGGAACCAGCTGATTCCAAGGCAAGATTGCTGTCAATTGAGTCACACCTGTCAGTGTGATTAAATCTTGCTGATGCTTTACTATTTTTGAACTATGGTGCTCTCCATAATTCATGCTTGCATAAATTATTTCAAATTGATTTCTGTATTTAAATTAGTGAAACATTCTAATATTTTAAAGAATTTCACTTGTGGATTATATTTTGTAGTGAATCATTTGAAACTTAAATGTGGATTTGCCTGAATTAGACTTTAAACTGCTGCTGGTATTTGTATGTTCTGTTGCAGTTGCAGCAACTCACAAGGAAACAAAACAATTTTTCACTCTTTATAATACACTTGATGATAAAAAGGTGTACTTGGAAAAAGAGGTAAGGATATCAGAACCAGTATTTTGCTTCATATTCTAATTCACTGAATAATTGAAATAATTGAGGCAAATAGGTTCATCCAAGGCTGTGTCTATCTTAAAATATAAATAAGTGTACATGCTGGACCATGGAAATATAAGCAAAGGAGAGAATGAACAAGGGATTGGTCGACACCTGTCATATTGGACAGTTATTTATGTTTTGAGTTTGTCCTGTAGAAATGGGATCAAAGAAAAATTAGGTGGAGGCAGTCCCCGGGTTACACAAGTGCTTCTGAAACTTTCCATAAACTGATTTTTACCCCCTAAGTCGGAAACAAACAATTTCAATGAGGGTAGTTTAACATGAACAAATTTATTGTCTTCCCCTGTGTAGTTACAGTAGTGCAGAATTGGAATGTCCCACATCTAATGGCTAGTTTCAATGGCCTTAACATATCAATGGATATTATGTTGTTTAAGTATTTTGTCAGCTTCCAAACCAAATTTCTTAAGTGGCTTCCTGCTGTGAACCAGCAGCTATGTTTTTAACTGTGGGGATGTTGCATGTAAACAGTTTTATGAAAGTCAGTTGTCTTTTGAATTAACTAACTCCTGAAGATGTTTGCATTTCTGTAACTAACTTTCCTCTTTTAAAAAATTTATGGGAGAATTTACTTAAAGTCTGATTTCCATAATTCAAGTCTTCCATAACCCAGGGAGCCCCGTTTGCACAGTGGGGGGGAAGAAGGAACCACATTTCAGATGATTCTTCTAATGAAATATAATGGCCACTATCCAATACTATTCTTCCACACTTGTTTCTCAGGAGAGAAGTATAAACTGTCCGATCAATAGTCTTTACCCATATTCTTTACTTTCCATCTTCATTAATGAAAGATAGAAGACCCAAGTCTAAATGGGTGATCAAAGCCAGAATACTTAATATATAAATGAGGCTGAATTTTATAATTTACAAGTTGATGTATCAGAAATTTGCATGATGTAGAACAGCGAATAAGAGAATCGGTGAATGTTTTCCAATTACTGGAAAGATACAATTGAAATTAAATTGAACATTTATCATCATTTAAATGGGGCTGCATCATTATTCAGTTTAGGGCAATTATAACAGATCAGAAAACATGAAAGATAAAAATGCTTAACTGTAGAAAAACTAACCAGATTTTTTTGGAAATACCTTTTCCAGTATGCTTGTGCAAAGTTAAGGGTTTTCTTCACCAGTGTCTGGGTATGTTTGGCTATAATGTATAAACATGTTCATTTATTGCATGTTATCATCATTTTCTAATTTTAAGATTACGAGATTTGGATTGATTAAAGGTTTCAGTAGAAGTATGAATAGCACTATACTTTAACCAACATGTGTCAAAGGATCTGATCTAGTTTTTTTTCTATTGCCAGGTTAACCTGTTGAATTCAATTCATGATAATTTTCAACAGTAAGTATCATGCAAGTTGCATGGGAATGTATAAATTTATACTGGGAGTGGAAGACTCAGCTGCACTTTCCATGGATATCTGTTTCTCCTTAGTTATCATCTTGATTACACATAAGCAAAACCTCTCAAAATCAGAATAATGGAAGTTCTTGGTGCATAATTGGTGCAGGTGTGTGCACAGGATCTTCTAATTGGAATCTGTTAATTTTGAAGCATTAAATTATTAAGATGGCAAATACCTGAATTAATCTCCCTTGATTTGTGGTCTTGATTGTGGCATTTTTAATTTGGTTGTTTCTCTCAACAATTATCAGACATTTATTGTGTAGAGTTTCTGTAAGTATTTGTAAATATGTGTATTTGAATCTATTGATCTGTATTTTTAGGTTGAAACATTGTAGAATGATTTATTACACTTGCTTTTCAGGGCTATGGCTTCCCCAACTACTCGAGAACAGTTCTTGCGTCAGATGGAGCAGATTGTGGAAGGTATTAAGCAGAATCGCATGAAGGTAAGAGTGCAGATGCATCATACTTGTCAATATAAAACTGGTTTTAAAAAAAATTTGAGAGAAAATGGTAGACACGAATGAAACGAAGAATTCTAGGAATGTGGTGTTGATTGTAAATCGGAAAAGAAATCTGAGAAGCGTGTTCAAGGAAGGGATGGAGCTAACCAGAAATGTTTTTATGATTTGCAGTGGGTTGTAGTTGATTGAATATTCATTTGGAATAAGGGGCAAGAAATTTCAGGGTAAGATTAGTCTTTCACATTTAGAGCTGACGTTGATCCAGACATGATGGAAATTGGATTATTTTTATGGAGTACATGTAACTTTTTCCACGCTTTTATAACTTGATCTGTTCTGAAGATTTAAAACTAGGTAATGGCAAAAATTATCAGTTGCTCAAAGTGCTTTGCCATCAATTATTTTCTCAAGTGCTATTGGTATTCTCATGCAACACTGAGACAGCTGATTTGCACACAAGTTTTCACAGACTGTGCATTGAATGTATAACCAGTTATTGTGATTTCTGTTCGTTGAGTAACAGCTGATGGTCAGACTGACCAGTAAATCAAATGTGGCATTAAGGTTTCAATCCATGTAACGTGTAGATTGTACTTTAAATTTAATCTTTGTTCACAGTGCATTAGCTACAAAAGTATATTGACATTTGCTTTGCATTCTGAATGACCATATTTTTCTTAAATACTTTGCAGGTAACAAGTTAACTTTAAATATAATGAGAAGTCCTCTTTTATAACTCGCTGATTATTCATTATATAGTTTTTAAAAATATTTTTTGTTGGCCACCATCTCTCTCTCTCTCTCTCCCCCTCCCTCCCTCCCTCCCTCCCTCCCTCTCCCTTCCAATATCACCTTTCCCCACACTTCTAATCCCACAAAAACTAGCTGGAGAAGAAAAAGCAAGAAAATAAAATGAGACGTGATCAGCTGAACGATGAGTACCTTGAACTGCTGGAGAAACAGCGTCTATACTTCAAAACTGTCAAAGAATTTAAAGAGGTATTACAAAATTTTAACTTGTACATTAAAGTATGAAAATTTGTAGGTAGTAATACTTGTGATTTTTTTTACATTTTATATCAAGCTTTTAGAAGTAGAGAGGGAATGGTGGTGAAGGAATATATTTTGGGTTTATCAATCCAAACTTCATTCATCAGTTATTTTAATAGTATAACTTGACTAAAAAAACATTTTAGTCTATTTTTGGCAAGTTGTTAATCAGTGACTGTTTCCTGGAGTGGTTCTATGGTTAAGCTAATCCCTGCTGAAGCAACTGAAGTGAAATTGAAACACTCAATGTTGGTAGTATGAATATATATCACTGGGTGGGTGAATAGCTAAAGCAGCAGCTGGAACATTGTAAATATGACTTTTTTTGTCAAATGTTCCGTGATATTCTTTTTGTATAAACTAGCAATATAGTTAGAAGTAACCATTTTAGTAATATTTTATTATCAGTGAAATCACAGGATGTTTAATGTAAAAGCAATAAAACAAGGTTTGGCATAGTACCTGACAAAGTACTCCAAGCATATCATTTTTTCTTTGTCTTTTTTTTAAACAACTTTTTTTGTTTATTTTCATTGTGCTTCCTGCATTTCTCTCCATTCTTCTCCCCCTTTTTAACTTTTTCTTACTGGGAGTAAAGCTAGTCAATGTTACCAGATTTGTGCAGGAGTAAACACGGGCAGTAGATGGATGTGGAAGGGGGAAGTTAATTGTGAGGATTAGAAGCAAGGTGACTGAAGATGGGGCTTAAGCATGGAAGGCAAAGAAGGGAGAGTATTCTTGGATATATTGATTAGTTCGACTAAAAGTGAGGGAATTGATTTTGGTAATTGTGGGATCAGTGTTGCATTACCAATCATTTTTATAGATAAACACAATGAACAAAGTGAAGGTGAAAATGTTTTTGTCAAATATAAATTTTCTTTGAAAATAAATGTTGTCTTTATTAGCAGGGCACTTAATGTTTGGTTTGTTTTTAATCTACAGGAGTGTCGTAAGAATGAAATGTTATTGACCAAAATGAGAACAATGGGGGTTTCCTGAATGAATTCACCAGGAATCCAATGAGTGGACTTAATTCTTCCAATGATGGCCTTTTAAACACTTTAAAAACTGAACAATGGGTGCATGAAGCCATATGCAATTCATTGCCTTTTTGGATGTAATTTAGTCAAATGCACAGTTAACAATTTTGTTTATCAATGACACTTATGAGCTGAACAAACCATTGTATTATATAAAGCAGTCTGCCGCATAATAAAAATAATGCAAAATAACTTAGACTTGAACTAGATTCTTGATTACTCACGCTGAATTTAATTTCGCAAATTATTTGTGCTGCTACCTCTCATCTATTAAAGGTGCTTTCTTACGTGATGGGAACTTTTTTTTGTTTCACTGCAATCAAATTGCTAAGTGAACATTAGCACAATTGTTTTCTAGTTTGCTCCATTTTATAATTCTAGCAGTCTTCCTAGAGGTCTTCTATGCACTGCCTTTGCTCTTTAATTGTAACATGCAATTTTGCACAGCAAGACATGAAGTATGACACAATAAAGTAAGCTTGATTGTCATCAGCATACACCTAGAAATGGACAGTGTTTTTGGATGATTTGTGAGGAAAGGCACATAGTTTTAAAAAGAAGGGGGGGGGGGGGGCCGGCAATGAACATAGATCATTAGAGACTCCAAAGGTAACATCGGGTGTGTGAAAAGATATCATCGCTGGAATGTTTCTGGCCATGAATGAATAAATGGCGGTGATGGAATGTTGGAGGAGAATTGTCTGGTCACTAATATCAAAAGCTGTAGACGGATTAAGAAGGAAGAGGGATAGGTTACTTTTTATCAAAATCATTCAAGATGTAACTTGATCTTCTTGTGTAATTCACAATGGCCTCCAAGTTACTGCCATACCTTCTATAACTTGTACATGCTGTAGCCACCAGGTGCCAGTGGAAGAAAGAATGAGTATTTAAGGTGTTGGATGAGGGTACCAATCAAAAAGGCTGCATTGTTCTCGATGGTAGCGTTAGAACTGCATTTACAAGGCTAGTGGTCAGTATTCCTTCATGCTCCTGGTGTGCCTTGTCCATGTTGGAAAGGCAAGTCTTTCACTGCAGGAAATCCAGTATCTGAAGCTGCAAAATTTGTAGTTGGTCTAGGTGTTTCTGGTTTTTGAGCCCCAGGATAGAATGGATGGAGAGAGGAGGAGGTTGGTTGATGCTGAGGCCATCAAATTTCATGGAGGTGGTGAGACTCCTGTTGGAGATGGGTTTTTGATACTTCTGTTATCGCCCTTGATTGAATATCACCTTGGACTCCATTTGCTGAAGAGTCCTGAATGCTATACAATCATTACTGAACATCCCAATTTCTGCCCTTGTGATGGAAGAAAGATCATAGAGCAGTTGGATGATTGAGCTTGGATCACTGTCCAGATGAGTAAATCATTGGTTACCACTTGGAAAGTATCATTGACTGTGCTATCAACACTTGCTGGTGATAGAAAATAGATTGTATGGAAATTAACCAGATTGGATTTGTCCTGTTTTCATAAACCGGACCTGCCCAAGTAATTGTTCACATTATCAGGTGCATGTAAGTGTTGTCGTTGTGCTGGAGTAATTTGGCAAGAGATGCATCTAGTTCTGGAACGTGACTTTGGTCCCATAGCCCTTGTCGACAATTCCTTTCCTCCCAAAGATGCTGCTTAACTCACTGAGTTCTTCCAACAGATTGTTTGTTGCTCTAGATTCCAGCATCTGCAGTCTCGTGTTTGAGTTGACTGAAGACTGACTACTTGGATGCAGGAATCTTGGGAAGTCAAGATTGGTCATCCTCTTGACAGTCCTGGCTGAAGATGGTTCTTGTGCCTTTAGCATCTACATGTTGGACCCTGCTATTGTTAAGGATGGGGCTATTCTTGGACCCGTTGTCTCCTATTAATTACCCACCACTGTTCTAGACTAGTTTGTGGCAGAACCACATACTTTTAATTCAATCTGTTGATTGTGGGATTCATTGGCTTGGGTTAGGATGCCTGTTGTCCTGTGTTACAGCTTTAGATTGGTACCTCATTTTAGCTACATTTGGTGCTCTGACACTCATCACTTTCTATACTACTTGTGTACACGGCTGCTGCTGCTGATGCACAGTCATAATCCAGAGATCACTAACCTTGAGGTCCTGCATTTTAATTTCTTACCTACCTCCCTATGCTCATTCTGCAGGACCTCATCCCTTGTTCTGCCTATGTTGTTTCTGCCAACGTGTACAGATGTCTGTCCCCCCCCTCACTATTGAGTTTCCTATCACTATCACCCTGTCTGATTGCACCCTCTCCCTCAGCCTCGGAGCCAGTCACAGTGCCAGAGACCTAATGACTACTCCTAACCCCTGAAAGAACATCCCCCTCAACAGTATCCAAAGAGGTATACCTGTTAGTGAGGGGAACGGCCATGGGGAACCCTGAACTGACTGCCTCCCGCCCTTACTTCTGATCGTCACCCATTGGTATTGGTTTATTATTGTCACTTGTACCAAGGTATGGTGCAAAACTTGTCTTGCATGCCAATCGTACAGGTCGATTCATTACACACTGCAGTTACATTGAGTTAGTACAGAATGCATTGATATAGTACAGGTAAAAACAATAACAGTACAGAGTAAAGTGTCACAGCTACAGAGAAAGTGCAGTGCAATAAGGAGCAAGGTCACAACAAGGTAGATCGTGAAGTCATAGTCCATCTCATTGTATAAGGGAACCATTCAATAGTCATCACAGTGGGGTAGAAGCTGTCCTTAAATCTGGTGGTATGTGCCCTCAGGCTCCTGTATCTTCTACCCGATGGAAGAGGAGAGAAGAGAATGTCTTGGGTGGGTGGGGTCTTTGATTATGCTAGCTGCTACACCAGGACAACGAGAGGTAAAGACAGTCCAAGGAGGGGAGGCTGGTGTCTGTCATGCGCTGGGCTGGGTCCACAACTCTCTGCAGCTTCTTGCGGTCCTGGGCAGAGCAGTTGCTGTACCAAGCCGTGATACATCCAGATAGGATGCTTTCTATGGTGCATCTGTAAAAGCTGATGACAGTCAAAGGGGACAAACCAAATTTCTTTAGCCTCCTAAGTAGAGGCACTGGTGAGCTTTCTTGGCCATGGCATCTATGTGATTTGACCAGGGCAGGCTGTTGGTGAGCTGTGAGCTCTCAACCTCAGCACCATTGATGTAGATGGGTGCATGTACACTGCCCCCTTTTCTGAAGTCATTGCACCTTGGGTGTGATTACCTTACTAAAGCTCTCATCTGTGAATACCTCCGCTTCTCGGATGATCCTGAGTACATCCAACTGCACTTCCAGTTCCTTGACCCAGTCTGTCAGGAGCTGCACCTGGGTGCACTTCCCACAGATGTAGTCATCAGGGAGATCTTGAGACTCCCTGACTTCCCACATCTTGCAGGAGGAGCATTCCACTGCCCTGACTGCCATCCTGCCTACACTGAGTCAAGGACTAAGCATCAACAATGAAATAAAACCTTACCTGTACCTTCCCCAGTGTTTCTTGGATGCCCAGTTTTGAACTGCCATATCTTTTCTGAATCTGTCCCTTATGATTGTTTGTCACTACATGCTGGGAACTATACTGGTGTGAAGATCGGATTTGCCTCCAAAAAGAGCTGTGGTAGTCACTACTATCAATACTATCATTGACATATGTATCTGCCACAGGTGAATTGGTGAGGCTAAGGTCAAGTAGGATTGCTCCTTATTAACATGTAACCAGCTCGATCTATTACCTGTGGGCTTCAGACTAGGTCAAAGATGGTACTACCAATCTATTCTTGGTGATGGATATTCTCTCATCCAGAATAACCTTTGCTACTTTCAGTCCTGTTTCTGTGTTGCACATGAAGAATGGGTGATTTCTTAGTCCACTTTTCAACTGATGTTTTAAGGTTTCATCAGGTCTGGAGTCAATGTTGATGCTTCCCAGAGCTATTTCCTCTCTCCTGGAAACAACTGTGTTACCCTCTCTGATGGGTCTGTCTTGCTAATGAGACAGAACATACTTAGGGGTTGAAGACTGGTATGTTGTCTGTAAAGTATGGCTATGACTTTATCAGACAGCTCTCCCACTAGGACAAATATCAGGAGGCAGTACACTCTTAAGGGCAAGATCCTTAAGTGTTGAAGAGCAGAGACCTTGGGGGTGCAAGTCCATAACTCATTGAAGGTGGCTACACAGATAGGGTGGTTAAGAAGGCTTATGGAATGCTTGTATTTATTAATCGGGATATTGAGTATAGGAGTCAAGATTCTATGAAGCATCTCTATAGAACTCAGGTTAGGCAGCATTTAGAGTATTACATGCAATTCTGGTCACCTCACTATAAGAAGGATGTTGAGGCTTTAGAGAGGGTGCAGAGGAGGTTTACCAGGATGTTGCCTGGATTAGAGGGCACGTGCTATCAGGAGAGGCTGGACAAACTTGGGCTCTTCTCTCTAGAGTGGTGGAGGCTGAGGGGTGATCTGTTGGAAGTGTATAAAATTATGAGGGGCATAGATAGGGTGGTGCCATTATTGAGGGATCCAATACCAGAGGGCATGCATTTAAGGTGAGGGGTAAGTTTTTCTTACCGAAAGTGTGGTGGATGCCTGGAATGCGTTGCCTGATAGGGTGGTGGAGGCAAATTCATTGGGGGCTTTTAAGAGGGGCTTGGATGGGCGCATGAATGAGTGGAAAATAGATGGATATGGGCATTCTGAGATAGGAGGGAATAGATATGTTGGCACAACATTGTGGGCCAAAGGGCCTGTTCTCTGCTGTACTATGTTCTAGATGTTGGAGAGGAGAACTCTATAAGATTGTCATGCCAGAATTTGGTGCCTTGATCAATGCTGGCTATTCTGGATTTATTCTATTTCCCCTCCAATGCAGCAGCTATCCTGCACTTGAGTAGCTTGCTAGGCCAGTTTGGGGAGCATATTCACCAAATTGGGTAAGGTGGCAGCTTTCCTCTCCTGAAGAACATTAGTAAATCAGATTACTTTTTGCAACTATCTAGTAATTACGTAGTTATAATTACTAAGACTTAAATTCCCAGTTATTGACTGAACTTTAATTCCACAGCAATGGTAGGATTTGAGCTTTGTCTCTGAATTATTAGTCAAGGCTTCTGGCTAACTCATCCAGTAACTTAACAGCTGTTGAATCCTATTGTAACTAGATATGCTAATAATTTTTTTCTAGAGGTATTTTTATTATTAGAGAAAATGGTTGCGCTTTTATTAAAATACAACCAGGACTCAAATTATTTATTCCAGTACACTTATTGTTGAGGCAGAGGTGTGTGTTGATTGTATTGTGCACATAATGTAATATGTTATCAAAGGACATAGAGTGTCACAGTATTTTTGATGTTGGTTCAGACAAAGAAAAGCATTGTACCAAGGCTCAATTGAACTGATTTGTTGTTATATTAACCACCTGAGCCATCCTTTTGTGTTTATAAAATGACAGTATTAAAAGCAATTACACAGCACACTTATGCACCAAGTGGTGATAATCTTGTTATATAGCAGTGAATTTCCTTTGTTAGTTTTGTTGATGTGAAGCTTTATAAGATCCTGCCCCACAATCACCAGCAGTTCTGTGTTATCAGGGCTGAAGGTAGATCTAGAATTAGATGCAGGAACCTGTTCTTTGCCAATACTTTGAATGTGTTACTGGACTCTGGAGAAACATTGAAGGCCTGGGATCTCTGAACATTGCAACAGGTCTTTGACTTTCAGAGATCTTGGGATCTGTAGGTAGTGTGGGAGAATGTCTTAAGATTGAGAATTTGGACACTCTTTGCCTTCTGCCAGTCAGCCAATCTTCTACCCATGCTAGTACCTTTCCTGTAATACCATGGGCTCCTATCTTGTTTAGCGGTCTCATGTGCAGCACCTTTTCAAAGGCCTTCTGAAAATCCAAGTAAACAACATCCACTGGCTCTCCTTTGTCTATCCTACCTGTTACTTACTCAAAGACTTCCAACAGATTTGTCAAGCAAGATCTCCCCTTAAGAAAACCATGCTGACTTCGGCCTATTTTATCACGGGCTTCCAATTACTTGGTTTGGCACAACATTGTGGTCCGAAGGGCCTGTTCCTGTGCTGTACTGTTCTATGTAACCTGAAACCTCATCCTTAGTAATAAACTCTAACATTCTTACCAACCACTGAAGTCAGGTGAACTGGCCTATAATTTCCTGTCTTTTGCCTCCCTCCCTTCTTAAAGAGTGGAGTGACATTTGTGATTTTCCAGTCCTCCGAACCCAGTCCTGACTCCAGTGACTCATGAAAGTTCAAGAATGATCTTTCTTTGATTGTGGAGGCATCAATAATGCCTCCACAATCTCTTCAGCTGCCTCTTTCAGAACTCTGGGGTGTAGTCCATCCAGTCCAGGTGACTTAACCACCTTCAGACCTTTCAGCTTCCCAAGCACCTTCTCCTTAGTAATAGTGAGCACACTCACTTCTACCCCCTGACTCTCTCGAATTTCGGGCATGTTGTTGGTATCTTCCACGGTGAATACTGACGCACAATACTTATTTAGTTGGTCCGCCATTTCTTTGTTCCCCATTACTATCTCTCCGGCGTCATTTCCCAGTGGTCCAATGTCCACTCTTGCCTCTCTTTTACTCTTCATATATCTGAAGAAACTTTTGGTACTCTCTTTTATATTATTGGCTAGCTTACCTTCATAATTCATCTTTTCTCCCCTTATTGCTGTTTTAGTTGCCTTCTGTTGGTTTTTAAAAGCTTCCTAATCCTCTAGCTTCCCATTAATTTTTGCAATATTGTATGCCCTCTCTTTTGCTTTTATGCTGTCTTTGACTTCCCTTGTCAGCCATGGTTGCCTCATCCTCCTTTTAGAATGCTGCTGCTGCTTCTTTAGGACGAACTGATCCTGCATTTTCCGAATTACTCCCAGAAACTCCTGCCATTGCTGCTCTACCGTCATCCCTGCCAGGGTCCCCTTCCAATCAACTTGGGCCAGCTCCTCTCTCATGCCTCTGGAGTTACCTTTACTCAACTGTAATACCGATACATCCGATTTCAGCTTCTCCCTCTCCCTCTGAATTCTATCATATTATGATCACTGCCTCCTAAGATTTCCTTTACCTTAAGTTCCCTAATCAAATCTGGTTAATTGCACAACACCAAATCCAGAATTGTCTTCTCCCTAGTGGGCTCGACCACAAGCTGCTCTAAAAAGCCATCTTGTAGGCATTCTACAAATTCCTTGAATCCAGTTCCAACCTGATTTTCCCTATCTACCTGCATATTGAAATCCCCCATGAACACCATAGCATTGCTCTTTTTACATACCTTTTCTATTTCCTGTTGTAATTTGTACCCCACATCCCGGCTACTATTTGGAGGCCTGTTATAATTCCCATCAGGATCTTTTTACCCTTGCAGTTTCTTAACTCTACCCACAAGGATTCTGCATCTTCTGATCCTATGTCACTTCTTGCTAAGGATTTGATTTCATTTTTTACCAACAGAACCACCCCACCCCTCTGCCTACCTGCCTGTCTTTTCAATAGGATGTGTATCCTTTGATGTTTAGCTCCCAGCTGTGATCTTTCAACCACGACTCTGTGATGCTAACAACATCATATCTGCCAATTTCTAACTGCGCTATGAGCTCATCTATCTTATTTCGTATACTGTGTGCATTCAGATATTAACACCTTCAGTCCTGTATTCAACACCCTTCTCAAATTTGTCTCCATGTTGCCTGAAGTTAAATTCTTATCCCTTTCTAAACTTTCTGTCTTATTCTTTATTGTGGAGACTTCAGTAACCTCTCCTGCACTCTCCTCTTTTACTTTATCCATACTTTTCCAATCTGTTGAATACACCCCCCCCCCCCCCCCCACTATTTAGTTGAAAACCCTATCTACAGCCCTAGTTCTGCGATTCGCGAGGACCGTGGTCCCAGCATGGTTCAGGTGGAGCCCGTCCCATCGGAACAGCTCCCTCTTTCCCCAATACTGGTGCCAATGTCCCACGAATTCAAACCCACTTCTCCTACACCAATTTTTGAGCCACACATTTAACTCTCTAATCATTTACCCTGTGCCAATTTGCACGTGGCTCAGGTAGCAATCCAGAGATTATTACCTTTTTGGTTCTGCTTTTTAATTTAGTCCCTAGCTGTTCAAATTCCCTCAGCAGAACCTCTTGCCTTGTTCTACCTACATCACTGGTACCCACGTGGACCACGACAACTGGATCTTTCCCCACCCATTCCAAATTCCTCTGTAGGTCAGATGAGATGTCCCGAACCTGGGCACCAGGCAGGCAACACAGCCTTCAGGTCTCTCGATCCTTGCAACAGAGAATTGTGTCTATTCCCCTGACTATACTGTCCCCAATCACAGCTACATTTCTCTTCTCTGCCCGCTCTTGAATGGCTCCCTGAACCATGGTGCAATGGTTCGGTTGCTCATCCTTCCTACAGCCCCCACTGTCATCTGCACAGGGAGCAAGAATCTCAGACCTGTTGGACAAGCTCAAGGGCTGAGGCTCCTCCAGCACTACCTCTTGGATCCTCCTACCTGCTTCACTCACAGTCACGCCCTCTTGTTCCTGACCGCAGACCGAATTTTAGTAGTTAATCTAATGGGTGTGACTGCCTCCTGAAATACAGCATCCAGGTAACTCTCCAAGCATCAAGTTCTCTATTCATTGGTTCTTATCTTACCCCAAACAAACTCTCATAAACTCAAATGCCCTGTTCTTGGCTTTCCACTTTCCATGACATTTTGCAACTGTTCACGTTTAAAACCACCTTACCTCCACCTTGTCTTTATTATAGCCTTTACGAGCTTGTGTTATTTGTACCGCATGAATTTTGTTCCAAACATGTGGAGTGTTGCAGATTTAAGTATCTCTGATACAGATGACATTTGTTAATCTATCACAAGAATTGGATAGACTACGTCAAGTGCAGGTGTGATGGGGTGCAAGACCCGATTATGGGTTAGGATTCAGGAAGAAAAGTTTCTGCTGTTCTAATGATGGAGGCTGGTAAGGAAGTAAGCAGGACTAGGAGAGTGCTGTGGAGATAACCAAGATGCAGTTGGCAGAAGATTTTGGCATTGGTAAGATAGGCATTCACAATCTTTATTTTGAAACTGGGGGACCAAAACTTGGGGCAGGTTTAATTACAACAAGGGTATGAAGCAAAAGTCAAACTGCTGGAAGAACTTAGCGGGTCAAGCAGCATCTGTGGAGGCAAAGGATATTCTGGGTCAAGGCACTGCATCAGGACAGTTATGAAGGGTCAATTTCGACTCCTGGGTCTGGAATTGGAACAGGAGTAAATGTTGACCTTTAGAGGAACCAAGGAAGTTGCCCAGTTGTGTGAGAAGAGCAGCTACTTTTACCTGTTAAGGGTGACAGTGTAAGTTGCTAGCAGAGCTGTCGCCACACAGCTCCAGAAACTTGGGTTTTATCCTGATTTCTGCAGTTGTCTGTGGAATTTGCATGATCTTCCTGAGAGAATTGGCTGCTGTGAATTTCTCTAGAGAGAGAGAAAGAGAGTGTGTGTTTTTGGGGGGTGGGGAAGAGGGGGGAATTCATGGGAATGTGAGGAAGATAAAATGGGATTAGTATAGGCTTAATATAATGTCAATGAGTGGTTGATGGTCAGTGTCGATGGGCTGAAGGACGTATTTCCGTGCTGTGTCGGCTTGAGCATTCTGCTCCCTCTTGCTCTTGGCACTTCCCCTCTGAAGGCTGTGTGATTATCCACCTCACTCCACCCCCACTCGCAACAACCAACTCCTGTCATCATCCCTTTTCTTTCAGGGAGGGTGGTGGTGAAAGAGTTTGGGGGGGGGGGGGGGGCATTATAATAAAAATACAAATTAGCCGGTTGCGTACCAAAACAGAAAATTGGGAATTGAAACTTCTTTCTTCTCACACAAGCATTATCAACAAGCATAAAATAATTAGATAATTGTAATATTCTCCGGTTGTTTATTTGTTTCTATATCTTTTCTTACATTTAAATAGTTTCAAACTGTCTTTTAAGCTTGAGACTTTACCTCCCATTTGGATGACATCCAGAACTTAAGACATGTTTGAAAATTGTCTGTGTAGGAACCTTTATTGCTGCTTTCAGTTTCTTCTCTCCCACCTTCCCATGTTCTACCAATACTTTTGTGCAATACTTGCAAGGAATTGATGTGCCTTCTTTTGATTTGCACCATCCTTCACTAGTCCTGTATGCACATTTAGCATGGTTGAAATGACAAATCCAAGTTGTATGGAAAAAAATATTAAGAATCAAATTGGGGTGGGAAGGGGTCAGGAAGCCCAGGCTTGACAGGTGGCTGTTTCCAGCTGTGCAATGATAAATGGCTTTGCACTGGTGTTGAACTGCAACGCTATCACTATTTGGGACACACAGAATTTGGCACCTTTGTAGTTTGTGGGGGAGGGGTGGAGTTGCCATCTGACTAATCAGTAGCACGGATTTAAAAATGATTCTCTACCCATTTACCATCAAGCCCACAGATACTGTCATCCACAAAACGACTTACCAGCAAACAACTTATCCATCTCTTGGACATAAGTCCCTTTGTTTTTAAGGTTATATTTGTGTAGGGATATTTTGTTAGCATTGCAATCGTCCCAGTTTTACATCCCATTTTGGCAGGGTAAGTGACAAAAGGGGATGATTAAAATTATTCTGTAGAAATTGGAAGCAATAAAAATCTTTGTCCAAGCTCACTGTTCGCTCTGGACAACACCCTTTCCGCTACTGTGATTGTCCCTCCAGACTTTACTACCAGCTCAATGTCTTCAGATGAACTTACATATTTGGTTCAACAGCAGCAATAATATTAGTATTGGTATTGGTTTATTATTGCCACTTGTACTGAGGTACAGTGAAAAACGTCTTGCATACCGATCGTACAGGTCAATTCATCACACAGTGCAGTTAAATTGGGTTAGTACAGAGTGCATTGATGTAGTACAGGTAAAAACAACAACAGTAAAGTGTCACAGCTGCAGAGAAAGTGTAGTGCAATAAGGTGCAAGATCACAATAAGGTAGATCATGAGGTCATAGTCATAGTCCATCTCATCATAATGAAGACCAAACCTCTCTCAATGGTTCATGTCTCTTTCCAGTAGGATCAGGTAGGCCAGCATTTAAATTTTAGCATTCCATGTGGCAAAGTACAATCTTTTGATCTTTCTGGTGTTGTAGAAATTGGATTATCATCTTGTATCTTAAGTTATTTTTCTTGGCTTTGTGTTAAGTGACATAAGCTCCTCTTATGTTAATTTGGATTCCCACAGACTTAGACTTTACATATTTCTAAAGTAGCTTTAATTTTATTTTCCAAGTTTACCTTCCATCTAATCCTTTCTAGAATTCATCTCAAAGACAAATACAAAGTCTTCAAGATCTGTGTTAATTTAATTCTTAGACTTAATAATATAACCTTCATCCTCAGGCAGCCCCTTGAGATGGAGAATTAATTGCTTCCATTCCATTTCTGTGAAATCTGAAGTGACGGAGGCCAGAGTGGGAACACAAATGGGCAACTAACCAACACAAATGGGGGCAGGAGTTAACTGATGGGGCAGCTTCTTTCACCATTGACTTTTGTGTGCTCCCAAGGCATGCACTAAAGGTTCTCAATACTATCCCGAATGCTGTTCTTCCACTTTGTGTTCATGGGCCCGGGATTCCCAACATCAGTGGGGATGTTGCATTTGTTCAAGGAGTCTTTGAGCACATCCTTGAATCTCTTCCTATCTCCATTTGGTAATCTCTTCCCTTGACAGAGCTTGGTGTCTCTCTGTTAGCAAAATCTTTAGGCTGCCCAGTGGAGCCAAATGAGCATGTTTAGAGCTTCAATGCTGGGCTCGGTAAAGGACACTGGCATTGTTTTGTTTATCTTCCAGAGAATTTCAAGGACTTTCTGGTGTCTGCTATAGGTAATATATGTCTCAGAAGTATTTTAGTGGGCAGAAATTACTGCTGCCCAATAGACCATAAGCTTATATGAGATTTTGATCTTCAATGCCTTTTTCCTCTATTGCATTGAAGATGATGGTGAAGTTCATTGTCAATGTCTGCCTTCACTGGGAGGTGGCTCCCAAGATAGAAGTGATCAACATTTTCTAGAATCTCTTTAACCGGTATATTCAGAGGGCAGTGTTGTAGAACAGCAGCAGGTTGACAGAAGACCTCTGTTTTGTGAATGACGAGTATAATGCCCATCCTCTCGTGCTTCAGTGAACATGTTGAACGTGGCTTGGAGCTTGGCCTCCAGGTATGGTGCGTCGCGTTTTGGTACAGAATGCGACGTGGTAATGTAGCGGTTAATGTAAAGCCTATTACAGCGCCAGCGGCCTGGGTTTAATTCCACCGTTGTCTGTAAGGAGTTTGTATGTTCTCCCCGTGTCTGCGTGGGTTTCCTCTGCGTGCCCTGGTTGCCTCCCACATTCCAAAGACGTACAGGTTAGGAGCTGTGGGCATGCTATGTTGGTGCCAGAAAAGTGACGATACTTGCGGGCTGCCCCCAGCACATTCTAAATAATGCAAAAAGATGCATTTCACCGTGTGTTTTGATGTACATGTGACTAATAAATAAATATCTGAATATCTATCGAGAATGATGGCTGGAACTAGTGAACGTAGCAAGTTGAACACTAACTTCGGTATGCCACTACTTGTATTTTATTATAGGGTAACATGAATTTTCAATCAGGGAAATACTGCACATAAAATGTAGCAACTGTTTTTAGCTCTGCTAATAAAAATAAATAAAATGTTACTGCATAAGGATTCAAACATAATTGAAATCGCGTTAACCAATGAACATTAACTGTTGTGCGATGCAAATTGTCAGTCAGATGCGTCTATGTTTGTTCTGATACTATAAGATTTAATGAGTGTGATATCAAAGGAGCAATTTTATGCTCACTTTAATTAGGATAATTACAGAGAGTGCTTTCATTTTTTTATATATCCTGGCTGTCGGTGGACTATACTAATGTTGGGTGTTAGAAATCTATTAACAGCAAAGCAACATCAATCACGGTCGCAGAAAATACAGATTTAAATTTGCTTTAGAGTCATTCAAAATGCATCTGCGTCTTGTTCAAAAGTTAACATTTTAAATATTTGATACTTAACACAGCGTACAAATGTTCCCCCTTTTTTATGGTTAATTGGAGGGAAAATAGTGGTGGTTGTAGGGGCAGCGGGAAGGTAGGATATCGTGGTCAGATCCGCTCCAAAAATAAACTCCCATTGAATTTGTGACTCTGGCATCTTTGAATGAGTCTATGCTACTTAAATGTTGATGAGTTCAGTAGTATTTGATTTTATTAGCAGAGCTACAAAAGATTTTCTTCTTTAGACTCTTATGTGCAGCATTTCTTTTATCATGCTCTAACTCGGGCTTTGCAAAAGAAGATGAGAAATTGATTTTCCTTTATTTTATTTTCAACAGCAGCGGATAATGACCTCTGGTTGAAAATTGGCAGATCTACCCATTGCCCGAAAAGCTTGCTAAACTCACAAAGAAAAAGATATTTGAAAATTTCTGGCATTGTGTTTCCAGTCATAACATTTTTGAGGGAATAGTAGAAAAATAATATAAAGATTATTTATCTATAACATTTTTTAAAAGTAATTCTGTATAATATAAGCAGGACCAGGGCAGCGGATGGTAAGTGCACAGTGCGTATTAAACCTGGCATAGTCCGTGTAATGGTTTTGAGTTGTTGAGAGCATTGCATCGTCAAGATGGTGCAAATATCTGATCTAGAAAGCGTAATATGGATGCAATATTTGATTTGTGTTCCGCAGTTAAATCTATTTACTTTTCAAAGACAAGAGGAAACTTCGCAAACCGTCATTTTAGGCAGAAATGAAACTATTTATGCAATATCATGTCTTTCAAGCACATGCCAACGTTACTCATATACAATAATTATTACCAGTCACAGTGTTTGTTGATATATCAGCAAACGTCCCAGCACTTTAGCGCAACGAGCTTCCTAATAAGGAAAGTAATTTGGGTTAGTTTTTGATTTGCAAGTTGAAAGAGGAATTTTGGCTTGCAAACTTCGAGAATCTCCAATGTCTCTTCAAATTTGCCGTGGAATCGTTTAACATCCATAGAGTCCACCAAAATAAATGAGCTAAACTTGGATTTAATATCATCTCTAAAATGAAAACGCCTGGAATTCACTCGGCTCCAAGCTGTTCCTATCTCATTTTAGTTTCTTGCATTTCCACTCTGCCGAAGTAACAACTAAAGAATGGTCATCCAAATAACAATATAACAATCTTCTTAATTTTCATGTAAATTCAAGAAAACAATTAAATTCTTCTTGACGCTTTGTTATATCAGAGTAGTACCGTGCCAAATTATACTTTTATAATATCTAAGGTATTAGTCCACGGAGATGAATATCTTGATCTGTATTAGAATAGGGGAAAATACGAAAATGCTGAAGCTAATTTATTTGATGTTGGAGTGCCAATAAATATCTTTTGTTTCTTGGTACTTGCTGCAATTGGTAGCACTGACCAAGTGGTATAATCTGATCTTGAACTATTTTTTTTACGTATTCAAATGTCGGCATTTCTGGCAAGATACTTTATCTTTTGTAGGTTGTTCTCTTGGTTTGGTTAACCTTTTGTTTAGGTACTTATCCAGCGGTACCCAGCTGTCGATCGGCTCTCATATCCATTGTGCACCGCGTCAAGCCTCCCACTGCTTAGATTAGTGAGAGAAATGAAAACAGCAGCACCCTTGGCTTTTGCACTGTTTACCCCAAAGCTATTGAATTTAGTTATTGTTCCTTTGTTATGAGCAAATATTTGGACATTGTTTTCGAAAATAAAACGAATTTCCACAGGAAAGGCCAATTCTGGAGTATTTTTCATTCACATGAAACAGGGCTGCCGACGGTGAAAACATTCAATGCAATGTGCTGGAGAGCATGTAATACATTCAAACAACACAGTCGAGTACCTCAAAAAGAAATACAGTTCAATATTTCAGAATCACATGATCAATACCTACTGACATGAGAATATTGTGATACGTGTGATTCATAATAACGGTTTTCTGTATAAAAAAACTAGATTGTATAAATATGATTTCGTTCTCTTATAGCGAATGCTTGGTTCTAATCCTAAATCTGCATTGCTGCGTGGAGAGAGCGGCGACCAGAAAACCTGACCGATAGCTGAAACGTAGACCGAGAAAAGCGGCATTTTCTGCTACATAATACAGCGTGCTGCGAATTCTTACATCGTTTTCTAAGTTGGAGAACTGCAAAGGATTGTGCATTTTCCGTTCTTGGTGTATGAGATCAAATTCTGCCTCTTGGCTAATGGAGAACTGGACGTAATGGCATTGTATAAGGTATTCAAGAATCCCCATGGCATGAACCCGGGTGCATCCAGAATCTCCAGGATCTGAGGTCAGTGAAATTCCTCAGAATTTGCAATCGCAGCTGAGAGGCGAGGAAGCCGAGAGCTCCGCTTTACTGGGGCCTCCCACTGGCTAAATCAATGGCTTAATTAAACGGCGACGCACGCGTTAAATTCTATCCAACCAGCGTCAAAGGGAAGTATTATGTTGCTCTTCGAACTACAGGTTTTGTGTATTTGGTCATCTTTTAGAAACATAGAAAAACTACAGCACAATTCAGGCCCTTCGGCCCACAAAGCTGTACCGAACATGCCCCTATCCTAGAAATTACTAGGCTTACCCATAGCCCTCTATTTTTCTCAGCTCCATATACCTATCCAACAGTCTCTTGAAAGACCCTATCATATCCGTCGCCACCACCGTTGCCGGCAGCCCATTCCACGCACTCACCACTCTCTGAGTAAAAAACTTATCCCTGACATCTCCTCTATATCTACTCCCCAGCACCTTAAACCTATGTCCTCTTGTGGCCACCATTTCAGCCCTAGGGAAAAGCCTCTGACTATCTACCCGATCAATACCTCTCATCATCTTATACACCTCTATCAGTTCCCCCCTCATCCTCCGTCTCTCCAAGGAGAAAAGAATGAGTTCCCTCAACCTGCTTTCATAAGGCATGCTCCGCATTCCAGGCAGCATCCTTGTAAATCTCCTCTGCACCCTCTCTATGACTTCCACATCCTTCTTGTAGTAAGGTGACCAGAACTGAGCACAATACTCCAAGTGGGGTCTGACCGGGGACCTATATAGCTGCAACAATACCTCTTGGCTCCTAAATTCAATTCCCCGATTGATGAAGGACAATACACCATATGCCGCCTTAACCACAGAGTCAAGCTACATAGTCGCTTTGAGCGTCCTATGGACTCGGACCCCAAGATCCCTCTGATCCTCCACATTGCCAAGAGTTTCACCATCATATTTGACCTACCAAAATGAACCACTTCACACTTATCTGGGTTGAACTGCATCTGCCACTTCTCAGCCCAACTTTGCATCCTATCTATGTCCCTCTGTAACCAATGACAGCCCTCCAAACTATTCACAACACCCCCAACCTTCGTGTCATCCACAAACTTACTAACCCACCCCTCCACTTCCTCATCCAGGTCATTTATAAAAATCACAGAGTAAGGGTCCCAGTACGGATTCCTGAGGTACACCACTGGTCACCGACCTCCACTCAGAATACGAACCTTCAACAACCACTCTTTGCCTTCTGTGGGCCAGCCAGTTCTAGATCCACTCTGCAATTCCCCCTTGGATCCCATGCCTCCTCAATTTCTCCATAAGCCTTGCATGGGGTACCTTATCAAAAGCCTGCTGAAATCCATATACACTACATCTACTGCTCTCCCTTCATCAATGTACTTAGTCACATCCTCAAAAAATTCAATCAGCCTCGTAAGGCAGGACCTGCCCTTGACAAAGCCATGCTGACTGTTCCTAATCATATTATACCTTTCCAAATGTTCATAAATCCTGCCCCTCAGGATCTTCTCCATCAACTTACCAACCACTGAGGTAAGACTCACCGGTCTATAATTTCCTGGGCTATCCCTACTCTCCTTGAATAAGGGAACAACATCTGCAACCCTCCAATCTTCCAGAACCTCTCCAGTCTCCATCAACGACGCAAAGATCATTGTCAGAGGCTCCGCAATCTCCTCCCTTGCCTCCAGCAGCAGCCTGGGGTACATCTCATCCGGTCCCGGCAACTTATCTAACTTGATTGCTTTCCAAAAGTTTCAGCACCTCCTCTTTCCTAATATCAACATGCTCAAGCTTTTTAGCCCGCTGCAAGTCCCCACTACAATCCCTCAGGTCTTTTTCCGTAGTGAATACTGATGTAAAGTATTCATTAAGTACCTCCGCTATTTCTTCCGGATCCATACACACTTTCCCACTGCTGCACTGGATAGGATCTACCCTTTCGCATCTCATCCTCTTGCTCTTCACATACTTGTAGAACGCCTTGGGGTTTTCCTTAATCCTGTCCGCCAAGGCCTTCTCATGTCCCCTTCTGGCTCTCCTAATCTCTTTCTTAAGTTCCTTCCTTTTAGCCTTGTACTCTTCCAGATCTCTAACATTACCTAGCTCTCTGTACCTTTTGCAAGCCTTTCTTTTCCTTTTGAGTAGATTTATTATAGCCTTCATACACCACAGTTCCTGTATCCTCTCGTGATTCCCGTCTCATCGGAACATGTCTATGCAGAACTCCACACAAATATCCCCTGAATATTTGCCACATATCTTCCGTACTTTTCCCAGAGAACATCTGTTCCCAATTCAATCTTCCAGTTTCCTGCCTGAGAGCCTCATAATTCCCTTTTCTCCAAGTAAATGCCTTTCTAGTCTGTCTGTTCCTATCTCTCTCCAGTGCTAACATAAAGGAGATAGAATTATGATCACTATCACCAAAATGTTCACCCACTGAGAGATCTGACACCTGAACAAGTTCATTTCCCAATACCAAATCAAGCACAGCCTCTCCTCTTGTAGGTTTATCTACATACAGTGTCAAGAACCCTTCCTGAACACACCTAACAAACTCCACCCCATCTAAACCCCTCACTGTCTGGAGATGCCAGTCGATGTCTGGGAAATTAAAATCCCCCACCACAACAACTCTGTTATTCTCACACCTTTCTAGGATCCATTTCCCTATCTGCTCCTCAATACCCCTGTCACTACTGGGTGGCCTATAAAAAACACCCAGTAAAGTTATCGACCCCTTCCTGTTCCTAACTTCCACCTACAGAGACTCCGTAAACAATCCCTCCACGATGTCCACCTTTTCCGCAGCCGTGACACTATCTCTGATCAACAGTGCCACTCCCCCACCTCTCTTGCCTCCCTCCCTGTCCTTCCTGAAACATCTAAAACCCCTTTATTGGAGGTCTTGGTTTCCGTTGGCCAAAAATGATAACCGAGGCTGAGCAACAATCCTTATAGGATGAGATGGACTCTTGACCTCACAATCTACCTTGTTTGACCTTGCACCTTATTGTCTACCTGCATTGCACTTCCCTGTAGCTGTGTAACTTATTGTTTTTACTCTGTACTACCTCAATGAACTGTATAATGAATTGATTTATACAAATGGTATGCAAGACAAGTTTTTCACTGTACCTCTGTACAAGTGACAATAATACACCAATAGATAGATATCTTTATTAGTCATATGTATATCAAAACACACAGTGAAATACATCTTTGTGTAGGGTGTTCTGGGGGCAGCCTGCAAGTGTCGCCATGCTTCCGACACCAACATAGCATGCCCACAACTTCCTAACCCATACATCTTCAAAATGTGGGAGGAAACTGGAGCACCTGGAGGAAACCCACTCAGACACGGGGAGAATGTACAAACTCCTTACAGACAGTGGCTGGAATTGAACCCGGGTCACTGGCGATGTAATAGTGTTACGCTAACCACTACACTAATACCAAACATTCATAATGTGCATAACAATAACATCCCCAATGGAAAAGTAGTTTCATTTGCAACCCACTTGTGTAAACTATGCCAACTATTTAAAACAAAAATAATCAGAGTTTAATTGCTAAACAGTTCAAACCCCATCTGAATGCCTTGAAATGAAAAGCTTAACTGCGGATAATCCTAACGATAAATTAGAAGCTTGATACGGTTATATCAGAATAATCCATATGCAAGTCCTGCATACATAAAATATACTTATCTAACCTATTGAAAGAAAACCTCTTGAATTCAGTAATTATGTTGATATTCCCATTTTTATAAAATGTAAGTCTATCATAAATTTATCATTTAATGTATGGAATAGTAGAAAACATAACACATTTTACTTCTTCGTCCTTTTATCCAGGTTTTATTGTCCAATCGTGACAGAGATAAATATGGAGTAAAACATAACATCCATTGAGAAATTACTTAGAGAAACATGGTACAGAGTTCCAATTAAACTTTCACTGAAAGAATAAATCCACAATATCTTGAAAGTGGTGGGTACTGTGCATATGTAAAAAGTTATAATCACTGTGAATGTGAGGTCTTTAAGCAAGTCCGTTTGCTGTGAGATCCTATTATATGCTGTAGATACGTGCAGATGTAATCTTTAAAAGCAAAATACTGCAGATGCTGTATTTTTTTTCCTCTCGCTGAGAGATTTTGGAAATGTGAAATAAAAAGGGGAATTGCTGAAATGTTGAATCTGATCTAAATTTCACAGGAATTATTCTACTCCGATATCCAAAAGAAATCTGAAAGTTGTATCATCACTAAATGTAGTGTAAATACATCATCGTTACATATCCAGGCAGTCCTGAATATATTTTGCTTGACTTCTACCTTGCCAAATGTAGTTCAGTAGTGTCTGGATTCTGTTAATGTGCGGATCCTCTCCATGTTATTTGAACTTATCATATAAACATCAGGGAAAACTCTTGTTCTCCAGAGGTTGTAATTAATGCAAGTGAGGTTAGATATCATGCTGAAATTGCTCCTCTTTTGGCAGCATCGTGAGATGGAATGTTGTATTCTGCTGTAGGTCTTCTCCACAGCATCATTTGGGCCCGTCTACCCATCAGTCTCATCACTAAACCTTGCAATACTTTGGACCAGCAAGATTTAATGTAGATTTGGAAGAGCATAAGTTACAAGCGGCAGAGCTAGGCCCACCTGGGATGTAGATATCAAGCAGCAAAACCATGAAACGACTAGGAATACTTCGTTTTATAAGCTACATTTGTTAATAAGCCACTACTAATTGCCATGGAGAGACCCCTCCCTCACCCCCTTTGCTTATTCATTCACATGATGTGGATTGATCATCCTTCCCTAATAGCTCCTAAACTGAGGCCATTCAGGAGTGAACAACACTGGTTGGATATGGTCCAGACTAGGTAAAGATAGTAGGTTTTCTTTCTTGAAGGGACTTAGTGAACCAGATGACCTTTAACTATTTGGTGCTTTTGTGAAAACCATTACTGATATGTTGATTCCAAAATTAATTTCATGAATTCAAGTGTTACTTTAGCAGTCAGGAAAGATTTAATTGCTTGAACTCAAATCTTTCCTGGCTGCCTCTGCAACATTTGAATTCATATCTGGAAGAACAGCCCTATCTTCTGGAGTATTCATCCAGTAACTTCACCACTATTCACTTTCACCCTTTTACCCCTTACTGCTTTGTCCCCACCCACATGACAAGTACCTCTGACAATTCACCACTGCCTCAATACTGTGCTGAAGCTGAAGTTACAGTTGAAATGGATTCACAAGCAACTGAGTGGAAGGTAAAATATACTGCCACTAAGCCAAGGCTGATAATTGTGAGGTAACTTACTCATTTTGGGTCATAGTGAAAAAAAAACCTCATAATATAAATCCTATGTATGGACTCATAGAGCAAGGAAATTGTTCTTTGTCCCACTGTGTTTGTACCACCATCAAACTATGCTGATCCCATTTACTAGGACTCATGTAATTCAAGTAATTAAATCATTGCTGGCTGCCAAAGTAACACTGCAATGAAATAAAATTGGAATCAGCTTGTTTCAGTGATGGTTTTCACAAAAGGACCAAATAGTTCCTTATCTAGTTCACTAAGTTCCTTCAAGGAAGAAAACCTACCATCATTACCTAGCCTGGACAATATGCAACCAGTGTTGTTCATACCTGAATGACCTCAGTGTAGGAGCTTTTAGGGAAGGACAATCAATCCACGTCCTGTGAATGAATAAGCAAAATTTATTGCTCTCCTTGGCAATTAGAAGTGGTTCATTAAAAACGTACCTTATAAAATTAAGCATTCCTATTTGTTTCTTGGTTTCATGGGACCCAGGGAAGCTTGGCTATCTGTGTGGATTCAGAATTGGTTGACCCATAGAAGGTAGAGGGTGGTTGTAGATGGAGACTATACTGCCTGGACGTCGGTGACCAGTGGTGTTCCACAGGGATCTGTTCTGGGACTCCTGCTCTTTGTGATTTTTATAAATGACTTGGATGAGGTTATGAAAGGGTGGGTTAATAAGTTTACAGATGACACAGAGGTTGGTGGTGTTGTGGATAGTGTAGAAGGTTGCTGTAGGTTACAACAGGACATTAATAGAATGCAGAGCTGGGCTGCAAAGTGGCAGATGGAGTTCAACCCAGAAAAGTGTGAAGTGATACACTTTGGAAGATCGAATTTGAAGGCAGAATACAAGGTTAATGGCAGGATTCTTAGCAGTGTGGAGGAACAGAGGGATCTTGGGGTCCATGTCCATAGACCCCTCAAGGTTGCCACACAGGCTGATAGGATGGTTAAGAAGATCTATGATGTGTTAGCCTTCATTAGTTGGGATATTGAGTTCAAGAGCCGTGAGGTAATGTTGCAGCTCTATAAAACTCTGGTTAGACCACACTTGGAGTATCATTTTCAGTTTTGGTCGCTTCATTATAGGAAGGATGTGGAAGCTTTAACGAGGGTGCAGAGGGGATTTACCAGGATGCTGCCTGGATTGGAGAGCAGGTTGAGTGAGCTAGGGCTTTTCTCTTTGGAGAGGAGGAGGATGAGAGGTAACTTGATAGAGGTGTACAAGATGATAAGAGGCATAGATCAAGTGGACAGTCAGAGACTTTTTCCCAGGGTGAAAATGGCTAACACAAGATGGCATAACTTTAAGGTGATTGGAGGAATGTATTGGGGGGATATCAGAGGTAAGTTTTTTACACAGAGAGTGGTGGGTGCGTGGAACGCACTGCCTGCAGAGGTGCTGGGGGCAGATACATTAGGGACATTTAAGAGACTCTTAGATAGGCACATGAATGATAGAAAAATGGAGGGCTATACGGGAGGGAAGGGTTAGATAAATCTTAGAGCAGGATAAAATGTCGGCACTATATTGTGGGCTGAAGGTCCTGTACTGTGCTGTAATGTTCTATGTTCTACGTTTTATGTTTTGCTACTCGTAGTCTATATCCAGTGTGGGCCTAGCTCTGCCACTTGTAATTTCTGCATTTCAAGTACTCATCTAAGTCCCTAAGTGTTGTGAATACCATCTTCCACCACTCACTCAGGCTGTGTGTTCAAGATTTTAAGTATCCGCTAGATGAAACAAAAATTTAAATTAAATTTTATTTACAGCGTGGTAACAGGCCCTTCCGGCCCAGTGAGTCTTCGCCGCCCATTTTAAACCCAAATTAACCTACCCGTACGTCTTTGCAATGTGGGAGGAAACCAGAGCACCCGGAGGAAACCAATGCAGACACGGGAGAACGTACAAACTCCTTACAGACAGTGACGGGAATCGAACCCCGATCATTGGCGCTGTAATAGCGTCGCACTAAATGCTACACTACCATGCAGAAAAAAATCTCCTACCCTTTACCTTAAACCTTTGTAGACACCTCTGCTAATGGTAAATCTTTCTTGCTAAATACTCTATCAATGCCCATTGATAATTTTGTATATTTGGCAGGTGACCCCTCATCCTCTTTGCCTGAAAGAAAACAAATCACATCTCTCCTCAGCTGAAATTCTCCATGCAGGAAACTTCCTGGTGAAACTTCTCTGCACTGTCTCCAGTGCATAATCTTACCTCATAATCTTATTAGAAATAAAGAATTCATTTTAGAGGCTGAAAAATATACTGAAAGGGAACCATTACTATTGGGATCTTACCTCTTCAGTGTTATGTGTGGTTTCACAAGTGAAAGTGACTGAATGCCAAATTCCAGCAAGGGGAATGAGATGCAGTCTTGCATCATCAGAGTTTAGGATAAATAGTGAAATAACATTGTTACAAAATGTTAATTGTGCTCAGTTGATGGCTCAGTTAAATAGTTTGGAGACTAAATGCAGAACAAAATTATCTATTCCTATGCTTGAACAAATAAAATTACAGGCTACAAATGCCATGTCAGATCAAACAGAATAAATCTATAGTAGCAAAAGAGTAACTGCCATGGTGTATAAAATTACCCCTTTCCCTAGAATCCCACTGTTACAAGACTATTGAACGGCTCCCTAGTACGATAAGATGGACTCTTGACCTCACAACCTACCTCATGATGACCTTGCACCTTATTGTCTGCCTGCACTGCACTTTCTGTAACTGTAACACTTGATTCTGCATTCTGTTTTTGTTTTACCTTGTACTACCTCAATGAACTGTTGTAATGAATTGATCTGTATGAACGATATGCAGGACAAGCTTTTTTTTTACTGTACTTCAGTACATGTGACAATAATAAACCAATTTACCAATTTAATTTACCAATTTATGAAAACTGTAAAAGCTGAAAATCTTAAAACAAAACAAAGTGTGGAAAATATATTACGGACCAGGCAACATCTTTGGAAAGAAAATACAGGTATGGAGCATAAATTCTATATGTCAGAACCGAAGAACATAAATAAGCCCCTGGGGTTCGTGGATTAATAGATATCAACAGTTAAGACATCAATATACAAAGGAATTTAATGCGTTAAATAATCTGATAGACCTAATTAAGAATACTCCGTCTTATTTATGCAGAACCATGCACAGAAGCAGTATATTGCAAGCTACTATCTCAGAGATACTTCAGATTCATCAGTTATCTACCTTAACGATGCTCTACAAGGCTTGACAATTCAAGTACCACACTACTAAAGTTTTAAAGTTCGTTCTATCCTATCGTTAATGAACATATCTATTTCTTTAAAATGTACCTATAAGATTACACCATATTAATAACGGACAATATATTAGATAATACAATACGGCTGCAATTATACGGGATTATATGAATATTACAGACAGAGAGCTGAAAAGTAATGGTCCGCGCGTAGAATAAATTTATTCAGTTCTGTTCTTTTAAAGAGTTTCCTCCGCCATCATCTGTAAGTCACTTTGCGAAATAATCAAGCCTAGCAACGATATACAGTAAAGCAGCTGTTTAGTGTTGGAGATCTCTAACCATTGTGTAGAGCAAATAAATAACGTTGAATATTAAGAATGTAGTACCAGCTGCACAAATAAACCACGACTATTATTCCCTTTACATCTGTTATTTTACCGTTGCTTGATAAATAAATATCTGAAGGCGTTGTTGTAATTTTTGTTGAAAGCTGTGTAGATGAGGGGATTGAAGAAGGAATTGGAATAACCGAGCCAGACAAATAAACTCTTCCAGACAGGGGGGACGCTGCAGGAACACAGAGGACTGATGAGTTCCGTGACGAAGAAGGGGGTCCAGCACAGGACGAACACCCCGATCAAGATGCCCACCATCACTGCTGCCTTTTTTTCTTTTTGCTGGCGCCAAGCTTCTCTGTCGGGCTGGAAGGTGAGAGCAGTGTGTCCAACCGCACACCGCAACTGTGGCTCCTGACTGGCTTCCTTCACCTGCAAGTAGGTTCATGGTTTTTCAAAAATGTTAATAATCTGCAGAGGGAGTAACACAAATCTCAGTGCTTCTTCGAGGACGAATGTTCAAGCCCCAACGAATACTGCACCAGAATATAATTATCACTTAAACAAGCCAGGTTACAAACCGACCTTTCAAGTCAACTGTGTGAAGCAGATTGACAGCATGTTACTAATTGGTGCATATGTCTGGTGTTCAATAAGTATATTACTATTCCGAGAAAACGGTTCGAACAAAGACCTAAACTTTGAAGTGAGACTGTACGAATTATCTAAAGGTCTGGATTTGGTGCCCAGCGACACCTTCACAAGTCTGGTGATTAACATCAAAGATAAATAGCTGTTAAAATATACATTCAATTGCAATGTGCAGTCCAATAACAGGGAGAGAGAGGGATTGGACATTGCTCACCCCCTCTTAGTTCGGCATTCAAACTAAGTAAACATTTGATTACACTTTTGCAAGCATTACCCGAAAATTCGCGGCATTTACTGCGGCATCACGCCGCCAGCACATGCTGCCCGCTCCCTCGGTCATGCTGATCCACAGTCCCAAAGATTTCCACAAAAAGACTACCCCCATCATGTGGACTTGTGCTCTTAAACCCCTCTCGCTGCAGAACAATTGAGTTATTCGGCCCTACACACACTCCTTTCTTTCACGCCACTTCCCATCTACAGACTAAGCCTCTTCCACAGACAGGAAGATTACGGTGAAACAACGAGCCGAATCTAATTTTGAAATGCCAGTTAACGCGAAAACTATAATTTTATCCGTAGGGAATCTTAACAGTATTTGAGATTTTATTTGAAGAATTTTACTTCATACAATAGAAAGAATACTTGAGGAAAACATGGAAATATCTGTAAGCTGTGACTGTTTGCAAGGTTGATAAAACGCGCTTTTGTTTTATTACTAGAAACACAGAAAACTGGAGCGGGTAAGGCCATTCGGCCCTTCAAGTCCCCTCCGCCGGCTAGGCCATCATAGCTGATCGGCCATGGCTCATTACCCTGTTCCATCTCCCCGCGTCCCTTGATCCTGACATTATCTAATTCCTTCTTGAATATAATGATTTGAATTTGTTTGTTGACGTAATGTTGATAATAATAAAAAAACTTTTTTTTGAAGAAAATGTAGAATCATTGTACTGAAAATCAGTTGTTTCCGCCTTTGGCTTTCTGGCTGATTTTAATACTCATTTGTTGCTGATACTAATGAGAATGATTGCAAAGATTTAGGGAGAAATCCCATCACATTTTCTCCGAGATTGTAAACGTTTCGGAAAGCACTAGAAGCGCCATTCGCAGAAATTGATTTCGTTTTCTGATCTTTGCTCAACGTTGTACCTTTATAACGTTACTACTTGTCACCAACAAATTACCAAAACTAATCCAGAGAACACATGAAGGGCGAACCCGGCGTTCTATTTGCATAGTTTTGCACCAAAAGGAATATCCTACAATATATTGTAATATCGCGTTAATGGTGTGGTTTAACACTCCATGCCTAGTGGTTGGATACTCTGGCCGCTGGATGTGCACCCATGACACTAATGAGAATTATTGCAACGATTTAAAAAATAAATAATAAAAATTTAAAAAAAATAAAAAGATAAAGAAGCTTCACAGGTGTGATGGGGCAGGAGAGGAATTGGTAGTGACGAAGGAAACAGGTTACCTGCAGTATTTCGGACATGGGTACCACAGCGTTCCTCTTGGAGCTGCCTATCCTCAACTTGGCAGCCTTATAGATTTTCCAGTAGACGAACACCACCACGCCAAGTGGGAAGTAGAAAGCTCCAAAAGTGGAAAGGATGGTATAGGAGGGCTCCTGGCTGATTTGACAGTTCTCCTGGTCGGCAGAGTAAGTTTCTCCCCATCCAAAAAGCGGGGAGAATGAAATGACAGCAGAGAGCGCCCAAGTCAGGACGATCATGATATTGGAGATCCTCTTTCTGGTCTTTAAAGTGTACTCGAGGTGCCTGGTAATGGACCAGAAACGGTCCAGGGCGATGGCGGTGACGTTCCAGATACTTGCCGTGCAGCACAGGACATCGAAGGAAATCCACACCTGACAGAGCACCCTGCCCAACCTCCAGCGTCTCCCAAACAGTTCGTTGACCAGACTGAGAGGCATCACCAAGGCGGCCACCATTACATCAGAGACGGCCATGGAGGCTACCAGATTATGCGGGACCCGGTGAAAAGTCTTTATCCTCAGGATGGTCACCAATACCAGCAAATTCCACACGAAGGTGGCAATGATGAGAAGGACCAACAGGGTCACCATGAGCACAGTGAAGAGAGTTAAAGGTTCCTGCTTCAGGTTGCTACCCTCCCAGCTTCCATTTACCAATATAGATTCGTTGACAAGCATGATTTAGTTTTCCCTTGCCAAGCAAACATACGTTCCAGGGTTGCTGATATCCGGATCCATTTATTGCAAAGTAAGCCACACTTCAGATTCATTCCCAACCAAACCAATGAGTTCTGCCTCTGGACCTCGCCGCAGCAAATCACGGCCCTTCGCCGTTTCCATTTTGATCAAAGTGGATCCTGGATCTTTCAGCTGGTGCACTTATTTACCAAACAGAGAGGAGCACGATCTTCATTAATATTATCACTTCAAAGCTTTTCCCAGAAGCCTACAGCTGATGCTGAGCCGGGCAGCGCCACTCCATGCAAATACGGTTCAAACACTGAGCGGCATAAAACATCCCACGCAATTAGCATGTTAACGAGACGTTTGGAGAGAATAACGGAACGTACTCCCAGGAGGAGATGTGATCAGGATGAATCTGCGTTGAGACCTTTACGAAATGGACAGGGCTGAGCCGTGATTTCGCTCGCCTTGCTTGAAGTCTTTCAAGACCTACTGCAATCTGCTCTGTGTCTTTATTTCACCAGCCAGCTCCAACCAACAGAGAAATGCAGTTCTCTTTTCTAATTCTTTTTTTTCACCTGGGCTCCAGCAACAAGTCGAACATTTGTTGTCCGTGCCTAATTGCCCTTGAGGATGTGGTGATGAATTCTTTGATGAAGGTATTCCCACAATTGTTGGATTGGCACTTCCAGGATTTGGGCTCAGTGATGGTGATATATTTCCAAGTCAGGATGGTGTGCAACTTGGACAGAAACCTACAGGCGGGCACACTTCCATGCCAGGTCCCATTGTTCTTCTTCATATTTGAAGCTGTGGGTTTGGTCCCACATGGTTTTCAGCCCATGGGATCCCAGGCAAACAAGGATCAGTGCTGGGACCTTTGATGTTTGTGATATACATTAACAACTTGGATGTGAATGCAGGACATACGTTTGCAGATGTCATGAAAATTTGTGGTGGTGTAGAGAGCAAACTGTTGTCTAAATTTAAGGTATGATATAGCTCAGCTAGAAAGTTGGACAGAGAAATGACAGATGGAATTTAATCCTGACAAGTGTGAGGTAATGCAGTCTGGGAAGGCAAACATGGGTAGGACATACACAGTAAATGGTACGGACCTAGGGAGTGCTGATAAACAGAGGGACCTTGGGGTACAAGTCCATAAATTCATGAAAGTGACAGCACAAGTGGAGAGGGTGATGAAGAAAGCATATGGGATGCTTGGCTTCACTGGCTATGCTATGAAATATAAGAGCTGGGGCATTATGATACAACTTTATAAACCATTGGTTGGGCCACATTTGGTTCTGCAGTTCTGGTCGTCAAACTGAAGGAAGTATGTAATTGTGCTGGAGGTTGCAGGAGAGATTCACCAGGATGTTGCCTGGATTGGAGCCTTTCAGTTACAAGGACAGGTTGGATAGACTGGGGTTGTTTTTCCTGAAGTGGAGGAGGTTGAGGGGTGACCTAATTGAGGTATACAAAATTATAATGGTAGATAAGGCAGATGTATTTTTTTTCATTCCAAACATACGCTTAAGGTGAGAGGTAGGAAACTTATAGGGGACCTGAAGGGAATTTCTTTCCACAGAGAATGGATGGAATCTGGAATACACTACCTGCGGAGGTGGTGCAGGCAGGTACTCTGACATTTAAGAAGCATCTGCGCAATCACTTCAATCACCAGGGCATAGAAGGCTATGGGTCCAATGTGTGCAAATGGGATTAGTGTGGATGACTGCAGCAGTTGGCATGTATCTGTACTGTATGACTCTATAAACATTGTGCATTCCTTCAGAGCCCTCGCCTGTGGTGTCTGATGAATCCTGTCAATTGTTGATGTGTAGCTGGAACCAGAGTCATAGCCTTCACTGCAGCTGCGTTGAAAAGCTGAAACATACAAGCTATTGTTAAATCCATAGATGGGTTGGCCACTGTTTGTCATTGCAGCCTTAGTGTCATTGCCAGTGGCCTTAGTGGTATCGCAGTTTTTGTTGTCCATGGGCAGATTATGTACCTATCCCCCATGAGTCACAAGGACCTAGTGCGCTGCATCTTGTAGATGGGACACACTGAAGCTATGGTTGATCAGTGGTAGAGGGAATGAATATTTAGGACTACATCCTAGATTGTGCCAAGGTCCTTGAACATTATTTGAACTCTACCTTTCTGGGCAAGTGAAGACTATTTCACATTCCCACGAGGGGCAAAAGGAAGAACAAACAAATCCAAAGCTCTCTGAATGAAAAAAAAGAGATACAGAGTATGATTAAGCAAAAAACAAGGCTGTGTATGATGCGTCAGGTGAATATCAGCAAGAACCAGGGTGATTACAAAAGATTCAGAGAAGTGAAAATTAAAATAAGGGAGAGGTAGAGTTTATGAGAAAAGATTAGTTGTGAACAAAATGGAAATCCAAAAGTGTTCTATATGCATATAGATTTAAAAAGGTAGTACATGAAGGAGGGCCCATTAAGGATAAAAATGAGAACTTGCACAAGGATGCTGAGGGCACCATTTAAGTACTATTTGAGTTCTTTGCATCTATTTTTCCACCACAGTACAAGGTGCTTTCTAAGTAACAGTGAAGGAGGAGATAGTTGAGATACTGGATACATTAACAACAGCATGGAGGCATTAGAAATATTGGCTGAAATTTGTATAGGTAAATCACCAAGACTAGTTGGGATGGTGCATGGGATTTTGAGGGAAAGTATGGAGTAAATCGCAGGTCAAAATCTTCCCGTGTTCTTGGGATACAGGGGTAGTGCCAGAAGACTGGAGGGCAGAAAATGTTACTCTCTTATTCAGAAGTACATGACATTAAAAGTGACTTTGACACCATGAATTAGCTAAGTAACAGACAACAGAGGGTCATGGTGAATGTTTGTTTGTGTATTGGAGAAAGGTGAATGGTTGTGTTCCCCAGATTTGATGCAAATCACAATTTCTAACTTTGTGGATAACACTAAATTTGGTTATTGTGAGTAGCAAAGAGAATACAAATGGAATACAACAGGATATGAATAAGCTGGTGGAATTGGGCAGACACAGCAATTTAAGTTTAATGTGGAGAAATGTGACGTGATACATTCTGGTGAGAAGAATGAGAGGCAATATGGAATGCTGCCTGCTGTGGGGGCTGCGTCTATTGTAGCCTCAAGAGAGAATTGGAAAATAGATGGTTGAGAAAAATTTGCAATGCCGCAGTAAAAGGACTGGTGGGTGGAACTAGTGAGTTGCTCTGGTAGAGAGGCAGTATGGACATAATAGGTTGAATGTCCTCTTCCTATGCCACAACCATATAGGATTCCTCTTGACTTGTACTTTGCCGGCAGTGGAAAGGCTTTGGGGTGTTGGAGTTAGTCAATCACTATAGAATGCACAGCCTCAGATTTGCTCTTGTAGCCATAGTAATTATCTGGCTGGTTCAAATGCCTTTCTGACTAATGGTGACTTCCAGGATGTTGATGGCAATGCCATTGAACAGTGAGGATAGGTGGTCCAGCTACCTCATTCAGCCCACGTCTGAATGTTGTTTAGCTCATGCATGCGGGCATGGGCTGCGGGAGCAAGAACAACTGTTTCTATGCTATTCAGTCCCTATCAATTGTTTATTTACACTAATCCTACATTAATCTGTTTTAAAAAAAATCCCCACATTCTCATCAACTCCCTCCAGATTCTACCACTCACTTACACATTAGGAGCAACTACAGTGGCAAACTAACCTACTAACCTGTGTGTCTTTGGGATGTGAGAGGAAATTGAAGCACCCTAACTGAATTATTTTTCAGCAAGGCTAAGTAATTATCTCTTGCTGAATGATTCTAGCATATTTATACCCATTGTCTGATAAGGAATGGTACTAAAATACAGATTTCTAGAAGGCAATGGCAGAAAATAATTTCATTTAAATTATTTAACTAGGACTAGAATTTCTTGTTGATGTCTGGAAAAAGCAATAAAATCACTTCTTTCAAAAGAGTGATGTCAATTCCTACACGACTTTTAATCAAAATACCATGGAAAGTGTTAATCATTTGTCACATTTAGATCTAAATGTTGACATTTAATTTGTAATCTATCACCTTAAAACAGCAGTTATTGGAGTATATAAGATAAATACTTTTAATTTGAAAACTAATAAAAAGATTGAAAAAGAAAAGAAAGATAAATACTCATATCAAAATTAACAGAGTTCCATTAATGCACTTATTGTAATGGCTGCTGTCAGTAAAATAGCAAGTGATACATAGAGGTGTTTGTATCCATTCACACATTGAACAATGGCAAGGGAGGTTGTCATAATTGTTTCATTTTTCTACTGTGTTCTGAAGCGCTGGTTCATGCACGTATATTCTTTCACTACACAAGATAATACTCAAAAGGTGGAGTTGCCTTAAGTATCCCCACCAAATTGCTTAGTTTTTTATGAAGATCATGTTACTGTTATTCTGTGGGTAGTATACCTGATGTGATAGTACATACCACTGGATGTAAATCTGTGTTCAATGCTTAAAGGAACTGGAGATAGAAAAATAAGTATACAAGAACAATTTCTTATCTAGAACAAATATAAATGTATATTTATTTAAAAAAATGAGTAGTTCTCAATAATTAAGTTAAAGAAGATTGTCAAATGAAAGAACCCATTGTTTTATTTTCTAAAAAAAAGCAGAGAACTTGTGTTTCTAAGCCAATATTAATCTCTCAACCCATATCCCATAAAACAAGGATATATGATAATTTCTCTACAGTACAAAGCAGATAATTAGCTATCAGTTGCTGCCTTTGCCCAAGTGACAATAAATATTTAAATTCAACATGAACTTTGGGACATCCTGAAAATTTATGTTCAAAGTAGCGATAATACTTTATTTTGAATGGGAATTAGATAAAACTCCTCCTGTTCAAGGATTTAGATGTAGATATTTACCTACAACAGTGAAAGTCAGTAATTAATAGATTAAATCTGTTTTGTTCTTATTAAGATTTGTTATTCAAAGAAATGTATAATACATTTTCTAAAGCATGAAATAACATGAAAATGTATGACAAGGGAAGCAAGGAGCATCATTGGTTCAAAACAAAATCAGATTCTGGTAGTTTGCTTGCTTGAAATGAAAATTCCAATTTTTTTGGAACATTCAGTATACTGAAAAGGGCTTTAGTCATATCAGCACACTTAAAATACTGATCTAGAAAATAATACAATGTTAAAATGTTAGTATGAGGCCCAGATTTTTAATGTAGAAGCCCAACCCAACAGTTATAGATCTCTAAATGATGGTGAGATATATTATAGTTTATTATGCTGGACAAACCAAAGACTGAATGTACTTGCCTTATAAAAGCAAACATGCATCACTTACAGGTCATTGACCTAGAATAGTCTTTAAACTGGAGATCTTCCAATTCAGATTTTCTCACTAAGTCTCTGAAATCTGCTTCACATAGGATTAACTCCTTCCCATTAGTAAAAGCCGTAAATAGAGCAAGTGACAGTTTTGCATCAAACTTATGGCCAGAATTCCACATGGCAAGGCTCTTTCACCATCACATCACAAAGCCAAAGTGCTCAACAGTCTCCTTACCTACTACACGTCTCTGTTGAATAAGTAGTTAACGGGCTAGGTCATTTATCTTCCTTCACAAAATCTGTTATCTCTATTGTGAGTGGAATGCAATTTTATCAGCCAACTGCTGGAAACACAGTTAGAATCATGCATTGCAGGTGAGAAGCTATGGAACCTTTATTTGCTACCTGGTTTCCCCCAAATGCAAGTTTTATGCAAACACTCGATTCAGGCTTCATCAATATTGGGAGATGCCTTCCAAGATCACCTTTCCACAATCAAGGTATATTACTACAATTATAATCTGGTGAATGTATAAACTTGCAAATGATTTAAATATTGGCTTTGGATTTTTTAATTCTGGGTACTCACCAAGGAAAGCTTTCACCAATGCAGTATAAATGAAAGTATTAACATAGGAGTCTTCAAGTGAGCACTGTTGAATGGGATCAAAATTTTCACTTTATTGGTTCTGCTTATGCAAAATTGTTTAGGGTGGCCCATGAGGAATAAATAGGCAGTTTAGCAGATGGCACTGTGACAGACGGCATAAGAAATGACAATAACTGTACAATAAATGATCTTGTTACCGTGGGGCACAGGAATGGGAACTTCTATTGGTTCTAATCTTTGGGAATATCAGATAGTTACAGTGCACACTATGTGAAGCCTGCACTTTTTTTTCTAAACTACAACAGAAGAGCAGAATACAAAATGGATCAGAACATAGTTCAAGGGGAATAATGATTTCAGGGCAATATCATTGGATAGGACAAAGCAACAGCATAAATTGTTGAAAATGGCAAAAAAAACCAAAAATGTTAATCAAGTAGAATATGTGCCCACTAAATGACATCAAACTCTCTAATTAAATTTACTTGATTGTGGTGATTGAGCAAGTTATTGCAGTCACAGGACTAGATAATTGTTCAGTAAGTCACAAAGTTATTGAGGTCTCTGGTCCTATTAAACACCTCCACTGCAGATTATCCTTAGAAAGGGGAATGTGATGATCTGAATACAAAATAATATCAATGATCCATTTATTATAATTCAAAATATTCTGAAGCTGTCACAAATTTAAAGATTAACTTTATATTCAAATTAAACTCATTTAAACAGTAACTTCTATAAATGAGCACAGTGTAAAAAACATATAAATTTACAGGAATAGAATTGCAATAATGAGTCAACTTGAGTCAGTACAGGTCTGAAGAAAGTTGCCCAAGCTAGTTAGTCCAAGGCATTTAACCTAGGGGAAAATATTTCTCTTCTAGTTTTTTTTCCTAAAACAGATGGTAAATATTGCAGCTGTGATAAGACCTTCTAACGAGAAAACTGTCTGTTGTCTGCTCTATTCTTGCCAATTTGCTTGAAGATTTTTGCTTTACGAACATTTTTGGCCTTCTGATAACCAAATCCACCTCCGCCACCTCTTTTCTTCAATTTCATTCCCCTACTGGCATTTATATCTGAAGTAAGTAGGTTAAGAAAAGAAACAAATAAAAATACATGGAATTTCAACATGGTAGGGCTGACTTGGAAGAATTTTCCCACCAATGTTCCCAAACTAATGTAAAAATGTCAGTACAGGTGTATGGCAAAAAAAAAGCCAAATGGATGAATAACTATTGAATCAAAATAACAGTCTGCAGATGACACTGAATTTACATTTTTCATGTTCTCTTACAACACAGAAGGCTAGTTGGCCAACAGGTGTATTCCAGAACAACCCCATCAATCCCATTCTCCCGTATTTATTTTGTGACCCATTCTCTCACACGCCATCAATTCCATCATGCTTCTTCTACCACCACCTACACTAGAGGTAATTTACAGTAGCCAAACACTCTACCAACCGGCATACCACACACAGTCAAAGGGAAAATGTGCAAACTCTACAGAGACCGCAGCAGAGGTCTGCACTGTACCTGGATGGCTCGAGCTCCAAGGCAGCAGCACTATCCACTGTACTACTGAGTTTTCTTATTCCTAGTCTTTTCAGAATGTGAAACAGATTATAGAACAATAAACTGAATGTCCCAATGAATACTGTAAATGTACAATGGTGTATATGAAAACGCAGAGCAAAATTTGAGGATTTCCAGACTTGATTAGTTAACTTAACCCAAAGCTGATGCAGCAATTCATACAGAAGGAACACATTTAAATGTTCTAAGGCAACTGCAACTCCTACATTTTCATCTGCCCTGCCTTCAGTTGTAATGCAGCAAGATAACCAGTCAATCTTTCTGAAATGAAAGTTTCAGAATGGTCACAGGAGTAGATATGGAGAACAGGTGTACTTCAGGGAAACCTGATAAACACCAGGCGAAGGAACCAAATTTTATAAGCATTTTAAAGTACCCATCAGGTTTGTGATGTCTGGTACAAAGACAAATTTCAACTAACAAACCTCACACCCGCGTCAGTGTTTACAGTCACACATACATAATTTCCCATCAAATACAATTTCTGGTTGAAAATGGTTTCCATCACCTTTGAATTGGAACATTATTTTTATTGGTTCTGAGACCAACAAAAATTGAAGCCATAATACACAATCCGTTTTGAAATACTTTGGGGAATGCCATTTCATAACTATTAAAATTTATAAAGATAGCACAAGAAGAATGTAACAAAAGGAAAAGGATACTGAGATCAACATATGGTGGTACTGTGAAGCCAAATGACAATGCCACTTTGGGCAGATCCAGGGTGTTGACACTGTAGATATCCTTGAGAGAATGAGAATCATAGGCTCGGATATAAGACTTGTAAGCTTCCTGTGCTGACTTGTGCAAGTAGTAATTTTTTTCAATTAGTTTTTCAAGCTGGGAAAAAAACAAGATGTTTAAATTCAAGGTGATGAAAAAGAAATGACCAATTAGAGTATAATTAATTTCTGTGTGCTCATTGCTTATCATATGCTCTCCAGAAATTCTAAACTTTCTAATTGTCAACTAATTAGAAACAAAGTAAAAGGAATATCAAAACTTTGTGGCAAAAAGATTAATTTGGTGGAAAAGTACCACATAACTGCGAGATGCAGTTCACCTTGAAGCTGCTGACATGTTAAGTTCGAATTTCAGAAGAGCAGATTTGAAGAGGCAAGATGCTATTTACCACATTGACTGCAGGGGCTCAAGACAATATCCCACAGGCACCTTCTGAAGGGAAATTAAAAGCATGCAATAACTACTAGCTGTGAGAGCCATGCTCACTTTCCATCAACGAATGTAAAGAATTAAAGGCACATTACTGGTTCAAAGGTTGGCTGCAACAGTGTCTGATAAATAATGACCTTCCCCCTCACCTTCAAATCATAAGCTGATTCCCAACAAAAGCATTTTCACAAAAAAACTTCATATATAATACACCCAAGTTTTACAACTTTATAATATGATCAATTAGATCAGACGATGCTACTTGTAAACCATCTTCAAGGTTCACTCATGTAGGAATGGTAAAAATAAAAATCATGTCAACTTTTTAAGCTTTTAGACCACAACTCTTGGCTTCATTATGTCACGGCTGAATTCCCATCTTCTACCCTCTGTAAATTTAAATTCATCCAAAACATTGCTGCTGCCAAACTTATACAAAGTCTCAATTTTCCCATCACCTCAGAGCTTGCCAACCTGAACTGCTCCTGGATACAAAAACACATTGATTTTAAAATTCTCACCCTTATTTTCAAATCTTTATCATTATCTCCAATCTTCTCTACTCCTACAAACCTTCCAAAACAGCTGTACTCTTCTATTTTTGTCTCTTGCACTTTAACATTTTTAATTGTCAAAAGGGACTAATACCTTTGGAGTTCAGTTACATCAGCTATCTGACAACTATTCTTCTACACTGAAGATCAAGAACACAGGGTAAAAAGTAAGCTGAGAAGATTCCTTGTTACCTGCACAGCAAATGTGTAACACATAATGCCATGTACACCATAAAAGAGGTGAATAGATTAAAAACTTTAAAAGACAAAATGTTTTAAGATATGTAAAGCACTTAATCACATACAATTTGTTTCAAATCAGAAAACGTTTACTTAGCCCAATTCTATCTGCACGAGTGATAACAACTATTTCGTTTCATTCCTGGACTGCCTACTCATAGTGAAACTCTCCCTTTTCCAAATTCAGTCATGTTCAGACAGATTTCCTTTTCTGACTCCTAGCATGGCCTTTATAACTGAGAGGATTGTAAGCAATTTCAGATCTGAAGGCCTGATTTTATTACTTTGCACAGTAGTTTCATTGTACGATGGAATGGTGCAAGTAATTCAAGTGAAACTAGAAAATATTTCCTGCCAGATCCACCATTTTGGTTAAAAACTTAAATAAACACCATTATACACATGCTATCACTAGTTTTTTACCTGAGCCTGTATGTTTGTGATCTTGCTCCAAGAAAATTCAAACTCATTCAAAGGTACCTATGAAAAGAAAATTTAGCACTGTGTAAATGTATTGTTTTGCAATACATTTGTTCCTATAACTTAAAAACCTAAAATTGTTGCCATGCTTACCATAATCTATACAAATACTGTTATAACAGTGATTACACTTCATATAGATTCCATGTAAATGTGTTCTTTGTTACAAAACAATTTAAGCCATACCTGATGATAATAATAGACAAAGCAAAACTATAAATAGTTTCAAGCTTTTGTTTTCATCCAGTCACAATTAAACAGTGGATAGAAAACAGCAAGGCGAAACTATAGCTTACAGGCTTAGAAACATTCTACTCAACATGACAATGTCCCAATAATTGCTTTTAATTTTATTTTGCAGATTGCATGGACTATAGCGTCTTTGATTCCCAGTCAGTAGCTGTTCCAAGTATTGACACAATGTTAGAAGAGTTCAAAAATCATGTAGAAAATGGAGAAATACTGGGCCTTTAGAGACATTGTATAAAAATATAAACAGAAGCAAAAGCCAAGATGCTTTTGACTAGTATGAACATTTCTAACTAGGTAACCGGATATTGAATTGAAATGAAAAGTGCTTACTCTGGCCTGTTTGAGATAACGAAGAAAACCCAGCTCTTCTGCTCTCAGGATAAGCAAGGCATGCCCCTGTCCGTTAAGCCCTCGCGCAGTCCTACCGACACGATGGATGTATTCCTAGTAAAATGACATGGTACATAATTCCATTATGAGTTTAAACTGTCCCAACAAGAGCTATAAAAGATCTACATTTGCTTCATCTTAATCCAGTTGATAGATTTTTTAAAATTCATTTTTAGGAACTGGGTGTCACTGCAAGGCTAGCATTTATTGCCTATCCCTAATTGCTTTTGAGAAGGTGGTATTGAACTGCCTTCTTGAATTGCAGCAATCCTTCTTGTGAAGGCACTCCCACAGTGCTGGGTAAAGCGTTCCAGAATTTAGATCCAGCAACGACAAAGTACTAGGATACAAGTCAGGATGGTGAGAGACTTGGAGAGGCACCTGGAGGCAGTGGTGCTCCCATGCACCTACTGCTTTTGTTCTTGTTGGTGGTAGAGGTCATGGGTTTTGGAGGTGCTGTTAAAGTAGCCAGGGCGAGTAACTGCAGTGCAATTTACTGGTGGTACACAGTGTAGGTGTCATGCACTGGTTATGGAGGGGAAAAAGTGCTTAAGATAGTTTATGGAGTGTCCAAACAGAGTGAATGGTGTAGAGCTTCTCTAAAGCTGTTGGGCCTGTACTCATCCAGGCAAATGGAGAACATTCCATCATACTCCCAACTTGTGCCTCGCAGATAGTGGAAAGGCCTTAGGGAGTAAGAAGGCAAGTCGCTCACTTCAGACCTCTAACCGGCTCTTGTAGTCACAGTATTGTGTGACTGGTCCAATTGAGTTGGCAGTCACTGGTGATCCCCTGGAATTTGATGATGGGGTCTTGGTGATGACAATGGTACTGAATGTCTGGGGATGCAGAACTTTAAAGTTACAAGCCTGAAATTGTCAACAAACAAAAAGATTATAAATTTAGTATAACTGTTAGATTTTAAATGAATGTATCTGTAACCTGTCAGGTGGATTTTGGCATTAACTTTATGATTGGCAGACAAAAATAGTTGGGTGACTCACAACAAACAAATGGGCCTTTAGACTGAGATTGGCAAGTTTGGCACAAACATTGTGGGCCGAAGGGACTGTTCTTGAGCTGTACTGTTCCATTTCCTTTTCTCCTTCCTGTGATAGCTTCTTTTCTTGGTCATTTTCCAGTATTAGACTTTAGGTCAATAATCCATCAGATAAAGAGAACTCCACCTGGACTACTCAATTTAGTACCATTTATCATGGTCAAACCAGCCCAGAATGTTTTTTTTGAGTATCAGCAGCTTCAGTATCTGCTTACAGAAAACAGGTCACTTTTCGATTGAGCCTAATCCTTGACCCATCACCTTTTGGTTGCCAGAGCAGGCCATCCATAAATGATAGTTTGTTGTTGGGCCTAATTATACATTTTTGCTATAAACTGTATCTCTCTTCAACCATTTTTATTTTACTTGATTCTTCTCTTTTACAGTGATCAAATATTTCTAATCTAAAAAGGTTCATTATTATGTTAGCATATGCATTGTTGACTCCAAATTGTTCCTTATAGCATTCATTTCCCAAGGATTAACTTGGTCTTGCTTCTACAATAATATTCTTTTAAAAATTAAAAGCAGATTGGACATTTGTCTTAATATTTCTTATTTTTCTGCTTTATTTTAGATAATTCTTTACAATTAGCCCCATGATAATTTACAATAACCTACATCTAAGCAACATAATACTCCGAAAAATATTAATCCAAACACTGAAATGATGACTTCCTATTGATGCAACATTAATTCCTACAGCATACATTCATTTTCTCCACTGGGACATTTTCCTACAACAGAGGTGTAATATCGATCTAGGTTCTGTTAGATGATGGAAAAGATCTACAAAATGTAGCAACATACTAGAAAAGGCTGGACAAACAGATAGATGGAGAGGTGAAAAGGCAAAAATTAAAAAAAGAATTCAAAAGATAAGTTCATGGATTCACAGAGTTATACACAGAAACAGACCCTTCAGTCCAACTCATCCATGCTGACCGAGATGCCTACCTATGCTAGTCCCATTTGCCTGCATTTGGCCCATTTCCCTCTAAACCTTTCCTAGCCATGTACCCAACCAAATTGTCTTTTAAGCATTATAAACAAACCTGGCTCTACCACCTCCTCTGGCAGCTTGTTTCATATATTCACCACTCCCTATATGAAAAAAACCTGCCCCTTGGGTTCCCTTTAAATCTTTCCCCTCTCCTCTTAAACCTATGCCATCTAGTTTTAGACTCCCCTATCATTGGAATAAGATTGTAACCATCAACCCTATCCATGCCCCTCAGTTTTATAAACATCTAAGGTCATCTCTTAGTTCCCTTTGCCCCGGGGAAAACAGTCTCAGCCTATACAATCTCTCCCAACAGCTCAAGTCCTCCATTCCAGACAACATTCCTGAGAATCTTTTCTGTTTTTCTCTAGCTTAATCACATCTTTCCTATAACATGGTGACCAGGATGGCACACAATACTCCACATGAAGCCTAACCAACTGTAACATGACATCCCAACTCTTTACTCAATGCCTCAGCCAATGAAGGCAAGGATACCATACATATCTTCATTACTGTCTACCTGTGTCACCACTTTCAGGGAATTATGTACTTGTACCCAAGCTTTCGCTGTTCAATGACCCCTCCGAGCCCCGCCATTCCGTGTGTAAATCCTGGCCTGTTTTAACTTAAATGAACCACTTCGCACTTATCCGAATTAAATTCCATTCGCCATTCCCTTAGCCATTTTCCCAGTTGATCTAGCTGTTATAACCTTAGACAAACTTCTTCATGGTCCACTATATCAGAGAAAAAGGAAACTCCAAATGAAAGGTATGTTTTTAGTTAAATTAATAAAAACAGATGCTACTGGTAAGCATAGATTACTGTTATCATTGGAGTATGTCATAATTCCATATTTTTCAGAAACAATTAGACAGCATTCTAAATTATTTCAGTAGTCAGAAAGAAAATGCCAGAACAATAAAAGTAACAAGTCTTTGATCCAATGGGCATTGGAATTTAAATAGTTAACATTTAATGACCTAATTTTTTTTTGCATACCAGATAATAGTGTACTTGCTACGATGCATACAAACTATCTTCCCCCTTAAATTAGTTTAACATTTAATGCTTCAGGGGAGTATTATCAAACAAAATGCGACAGCAAGCTATCAAAGGAGAGATTAGGACAGACAACCAAAAGCTTGATGAAAGGAGCAGGTTTAAGCTGTAACTATGAGCAAGGAAATGAGAGGTTTAGGGAAGGAACTACAGAACGTTATAAACAGCATATTCAGCAATAACAAAATTACTAAAATTGAAGAGGTGCAAAAAGTTCAAATCAGAAGAGTGCAAAAAAAAAATCACAAAATTAAAACTGGAAGTTACAGAAATAGGGACTGGTTAGGTCATCAAAGAATTTGATGACAGGGATGAGAATGTTTTACATTGAGCCTTGAATACAATCCCTGATTGAACATCCATAGCTGTGGCAGAGAATTTCAAACATTTACCACCCCCTGAAAAGAAATTTCTCACTTCACTCTTTAATGGATAACACCTTATACCAAAACTATGTCCACTAGTTCCAGGTTCCAGCTTGAGGAAACAAGCTATTCTGTCAACCCCTCTCAGAATCATGTCACTGTAAGATCATCTCCAATTTTTCTAAACTCCAGTGAATACAAATCAATCTTCCTTGATCTCTCTTCAGGCAACAACCCCTATTCTCAGGAATCTATCCAATGAATCTACGCTGGACTGCCAAGCCAAGTAGATCCTTTTTTAGGCACAACACCTAACTCTCCAAACAGTTCCTAAAAAAATCCATTATATTCTCAGCAAGACTACCATACCTTTATTTTCAGACCTCCTCAAAATACTTTACCATTTGCCTTCCTAACTGCTTGGTTTAGTAAGATCATTCTGTACACCAAACTTTAATATTTTTCCCACTATTTGAAAAATATTTGTTCCTCCTATTGGTCCTCCCAAAGTACATAGTCTCACATACTCACACATTAAAATCCAGCTAAACTATAACAACTATTTGCTTAATCCAATTTTATCCCTTTATAGTTACTTTCCAGCCTCCCTACACCTCACTTTGTATTCTCACCCAACAATTTGACTAATGAATAAACCAAAAGGCAAAGCTTGTAATAAAGTTTTTTTTTTAAATGTGAAATATTATACCTTTGGATCATCAGGAGGGTCATACTGTACAATCCAGTCGACTTCAGGAATATCCAACCCTCTGGCAGCTACATCTGTACACAGCAATATTCCATCATTTGCATTACAGAACTGGAAGAAAGTGGATGTACGTTTTGTCTGCTTTTGCTTGCCCTAAAAATATTCAGAGAAAATTGACAGAAACAATTAAGAAGTGATTTGCATCGAGTTACAATTTTATTGAAAACTGAATTACAGAACACTTGCTTATCCAGTTTTGTATAATATTTGAACCTATAATCTGGATAGACACTTCAGGTGCTGTTAAGCAGTGGTTGATTTTGCAGAAAAACGTCAGAAGAGCTACGGATACAAATTGTTAATATCCTTTGAAACAGATGGCAACTTGGGATTTAATATGCACATGTTCAAAGAAATCTGCAAGTTACTGTCATCAAACTGACTGCCTAGCAATTGTGATATGAACTAGTGTGCTTGATTATAACTGGATGGCTGAGAAGGCACCAGAAATTATAATTTATAGAACTGGAAGTTGAAAAAAAACAATTTTTTTTTCAAAACTTTCAAAAATATCTAAAGAATTTAATCAGCCACTAAGATGTTTAAAAGCTTTTTTAAACTTAATTTTTTCTTTATTGAAATTTTTATATGTTTATGAATGTACTTGCACGTGTCAAAAATACAAAATGTTTTTAAGACATTCAACTATGATTCTTCTGGTAGGGATTTCTTTCTCCCCTCAATGTGGGTGGGGTTAGTTCTGGCTGATTCATGTAATATCCATTTTATACCTTACTATCTTATGATGTGTGGGGTGCTGTGGAGTGCTTCTGCAGGTTCCTACTGGGAGTATTATTGAATGTCACTGGTGACATTCATCTTTGTTGATATATATACAAAAGTGTTGGTACCATTCAAAGAGCAAAAATTTGAGACGTCCAGCTAACACCTGGGCCATGAAACACTTTAGTGTGCCCTAAAGATGTGACAGGCATTTTAGAAAATTAAAAGATTTTTCAGAAAAGGGAATCCTCTTTCTCCACAGATGATGCCTGACCTGAATTCCAGCATATGCAATATTTTGTGTTGAATAAGGTGTACATGGGTGTCCCAGGAACGTTTTTGTTGAAATTTCTGTCACTGTTTAAATAACTAACACTTGAGGATTACATGTGAATTATAGTCAGATGAATGGATTGTCAGGGTCAAAAAGGGAAAGAAGGTTAACAACTTTTACTTACATGGATTGCCATTACAGGTAGGTCAATGTAATTCAACAGCTCATAGTGAAACTTCACAGACATGCATGATGAGAAGAAAACCATGAGCTTCTTCTTACGATTCTTCTTTAGAAAAGTAAAGAGCAAAAGGAATCTTTTCTCAGATGGACAAACCACATAACCCTAAAGATGAAGGTAAATCAATCAGTACATAACTAAACATTTTACATGAGCTGTAATTTTTTTTTACAAGTGAATGTATGCAGTGAAACTTTGTATTTTTGCTTTCCTTTAGATTTTACCATAATGTGAACAATGCACTAGTTTTATTTACTACTGCGGATTCTTACTGTATGTAAACAGTGAGCAACCCTCATTTTTGAGAATTTCATGAATCGTTGGAGGAAGAAATTGCTTACCATCACAATATTTGATAGAGAATTAGAACTAGAAATAGAAGAGGAAGTAGTTTGAAACAAAACAAACCACTAAAAACATTCAACTCACTTGTTCAAGGCCATCTACAGTTGCAGTTTCTTTGTCATCATCAACGCCAACGTACAAGGGCTCCTTCTTCAATGAGATTCTGGCCAAATCTTCCACCTTTCGAGTTTGTGTAGCAGAGAAAAGCATTGTCTGTCGCCGTTCTGCAAACATTATAGTTACTTAAAATTAATTTGCTTTTGCTTAAGACATCCTGACTTTCCAGTGCATGCTTCCCTTCAAGTGTTAATTTTAGTAAAAAAAAGAGGTTAGTATTTTCCTCAATCAGCTGATAAAGTAAAATGTTCCTTCAAACTTAAATTAGAACCAAGTTCATATTGGGGAAACATTTACAGTCAGAGCTAGACAAACAAACTATCATGGATGCAAAAACATGAGTTTTTGAGGGATAACTGCTTGTAAGGGATGACAGGATTAAAAAAGGCCTTACCCTATCTGTATCCATGATACTCCAAATCTTCTATTTTGTGCAATAACAGTTTGCCTCATTGAATTTTTGTAGATTCTAATCTGTGATCTAATTATGTACAAGATTTTATGCTACAAAGCCAGAAACCTCAGAATTGGAATTCTACCTGGAACTTTGTATTTAAAAAAGATGCAGAGAACCTTGTTCCAACGTTACAATATTGTGTCTACTGAAGATGCTTGAAGAGCTTTCTAAATTCAGCATTAGTGTTCCTCCTTAAAACAGATCAAGGATTTTGAAATGGATCAAGCTTGATAAATCAGGATTCCAAATGATTTTAGCTTCCATAAACACTGAAACAGTCTGCTTAATATTGCAAAAGCCATCATGGAAAACAAAGACTTAACAATCACTGAGGCAAATGGTGAAAATTAATTAAGGATATTTTAAAATATATTGCACACATCATTCCTCTACAGTAATAGTAAATGCACTGGATTAACGCACTTGGCAACAGTTTGATTATCTGTTTTAATTCCTCTTCAAATCCCACTTCTAGGATACGATCTGCTTCATCTATTATCAGACATTGCAGGTTCTTGTACATAAATCCTGGTGTGTTCTGTCAAGAAATGATTAGGAAAATAAAATCATGCATTCAAAATTTCAGGACAGCCAAATATTTAACAAACTTGTCCTCAAATGGAATGTTTTTCCAGTCTCACCGTCCAATTATCTTGAATCAAAAATACACACAATTAGCACATAGAAAAATTGGACTGAGGAAAACATCTACAATGATGTGAAGATGGGGGAGAAATATTCTGTTCAATGGGAATTAAAGGTAATTTGGAAAACATCCAGATTTCAAATTAGAGCTAATACAATTTCAACAAATATAATACCAGATAAGCCCATAACAGTCTACTAAACATTGGGATAAAACAACCAATATCGCAAGCTCTGACACCTTATATTTTATCCTTGTTATGGTGATGGTCAAATTGCAATGAAACAGATCTAAACTGGCTCAAATTGAAGAGTATAAACTCAGACATGTTTATTTTACTGAGGTCACACAGATTTCTTTGAACTCTATCAGCACTGCCTTGAAATCAAACCTATGGCAATCTTTTCTTAATGGTACACTGTGGGTCAACTAGTTGGCGAACAGAATTCCACATTGTTATAGAAAACTGGAATGGAATAGATAGTAGATAGAAAGTCAAGTCCTTATTAACTTTATTTTGACCTCTCCAACTCAAAGCTCAGAATGGTTGAATTATTTACAATTCTTAAATTATGGCAATGCTGGGTCCATTCACCTCAGCAGTATATATATTTTTTTAAGCCGAAAGATAATTTTACCCACTAATAGTCTGCATTTATACAATCCCCTTTACATAGCAAATTATTCCAGAGACTAGTGCAGTCCAGAATAAGGGTCTCAACCCGAAACTTCAATTGTCCATTTCCCTCTACAGATACTGTCTGACCTATTGAGCTCCTCCAGCAGTCTTTTGGACCAGATTCCAGCATCTGCAGTCTCTTGGGGTTTCTTGGGTCTCCACAAAGAGATTAGCAAGGATGATCAAAAATTTAAAAGGAGAATGTGTTGGAAAATTAAAGACACTTAGGGAAGGAAATACAGAATTTAGGTCCTTGCCAGATGAAGGAACAGCCACCATTAGATGGATGACTACAATGCTAGAATTGGAGGAGTTCAGGTGAGGAGGTGTAGGATTAATAAACTATAACTGTATTCATATCTTGACGGATGAGAATTATGGCTGCTCGAAATACTGATTTAAAAAGTGTCCTTCAGGCCAGAACAGCCACACCACTGCTTTCCTGGGCTGGGTGCTATGTGGTAATTGCTGTGTCTGGAACTTAATTGGATTCCCATTATGTTTGACTATGGAGATGATGGTCAATCTTAATGGGAAATGGGAATGCTGTCTCAAACAATGAAGGTGATACCTGCCTTTGTCTCACCCGATTGCAAAACGATTAGCTGAACCTGGGGTGTGAGGCTGCTCTTTGTCCATCTGCAGTAGTCCTTTGTCTGTTTCCTGCTCAACCAAGAATTCCGGCGCCAGACTCATTAAAGTGTGCGTGACAATGTTTGTATAAAATACTGTGTGCCCCCCCCCCCCCCGTACCTCGGAGAACCCCACCGCGGACTCTGCCTGAGAGTCAGGAGGTTTCTCCCTAGCGATATATTGCTAAATAAACACGTTTGAATTAACCTGTGGCACTGTGTGATTTACAGCAGATGGAAGTGGGACTTCAAAAATCGGGTTAACACAGGTACCTCCGAGAGATTAGTTATAAGGCCATGGAGAAATGTTGTTCAAAAATGTAACATTCTTCAGCCAATTTCTAAACATTTAAGCCAATGCTTTTCCATTTCTTATCCGAAAGGAATTTCTGAAGATCTGACCAACACCATTTATACATGATTAGTACTCAGATCCATTTAAAATGAATAATTGGAAACAGATGCAATCCAAGTCCCTAGTATGAGAAAAGATTTCAAAACTGGAGCAGTAGCTAACACCCAGGCTAATAACACAAATCTCAGCAAGATTTATTTCTTCATAAATATGCCAAATCTTTTTAACATCATTGCTTCAATTACTCTCATTATATACCAAAATCGACAGATTGCAAACATCTAGGAGATGAAAGGTCATTGACCTGAAACAGTAATTCTGTTTGCCTCTCCACAGATACTGCTTGACTGCTTAGTAATTTCAGCATTTTCTGTTTTTATTGCATTTGTGTACCACCTTTTAGAATATCCTAAATGCTTTACACCCAAAGTAGTACATAGGGCCTATTCTTCAAAAGTACAATCTGATAATGGCAGCTAATTTGTGCATAGTAAGCTTTCAAACAGTCTTATGACAATGACCCAATTGTTATTGAAGGATGAATACTGGCCCAAACATTGAAAATAACTTCCCTGCGCTTCTTCAAAACAGCATCTGTAAGCATTATCCACTTTCACAGAACAGGGGCAGATCGGTTATAGCTGCAATGTCTCGAGAAATGAGTGACATTCTGATGACCCTTCATTCTGAAAGATGACTGCCACCTCTGGAACCATTACAAGACAAAATGCTAGATTCTTAAGATGTGAAATAGAGACTGAAATTGCTAAGAAATATTCCTCAGCCACGAAAGCATCTGTTCAGAAATTAACATGTAAATTACTGAAAAAAATCAACAACCTCAAGTAATTCAGCTTCTTTGCCATTAATATTTTCCAATATTTTAAGCTTTTCCATTTTTAATATCTACAGAAGTTTACCACACCAGAGGTATATGTCGTAAAAACACTTAGGAATTTCATCCAACAGCACATTAAAAGTGACAACTTTACTTCAGTGCTAACATCCTCGCTTGAGTTGAATTGTTGTGGATTCAAACCCCATTTCAGAGACTTCAGCAAGTAATTTAGAATTACTTAACAGTACCATACTAAAAAGTGATTTGTCCTGGAGGGGTAATATTCTAGATGAGACAAAGGACTGAAGGGCTCTGTTTCAGATTTCCTAACTCTATTCAAAGTGTTTGGCAATGGCCTGACCAACATTCCTAAACCAAGATCCTTAAAACAGATTTCTTGATCTGTAGCAATGCATTTTGTGGGTCATCTAGAAATTACACAGTTGGCTATACTGTGTGATGTCCTGAAATTAAGAAGGGTACAACCCGAATGAAAATCCTTTTTCTTAAAAATATACATTTATTCATAGTCTGAATGATAACAATACCTGCATATGATCTAAAAGTCTTCCTGGAGTTGCTATTATGATATTGATTCCATTTGCCAGTTTTTGTGCTTCTGCAGTTCTATTACTGCCTCCCATGAGCAATCCGTAAGTATGAACATGGTGTGCCATTAGTTCTTTCAGAACACCGTATGTCTGCATGGCTAATTCCCGGGTTGGTGAAAGAATGAGGACGCCCGTCCCTGAGGAAAAGTTCATTTTCAATTTTAGACCAACTCTCAGCTTAGGAAATCTATTCCATACTTCTGCTTCAAACTTTTTAAAGAATAAATCTATCCCAAAATTAAGATATATTTGGTGTAACAGGCTGTATGGTCTATTGTTCATTTATTTTTTTTATGGATTATTCAAACAATATATTTTTGTAAGGCTTGAAATTAAGGTTATTCAGAAAAAACAATTACTCTAAACAAATTTGTAAATTCTTCTCTTATAAGCAATTTTAGTTACTGAATCAATGATCAGTAAAACCACAATAATATATTTGCTCACATCCCAAAAAGGTAAAAATTTATCTTTTTATCCCCAAAATAAAAATTAAAGAAATTACAGTTGAATAAAAATCTTTTGTTATAACAAGTATATCCACTAGCTTTTGAGCCTGCAGTCTTTTAGAGTTAAAATTTGAGTCTGATTACCATTTCTTGGCATGAACTTCAGTTTGTAGATCAGTTCAACGGCAGGAATAAGGAATGCCAATGTTTTCCCACTGCCAGTCTTAGCAGCAGCCAGAATATCCCTAAAAAAAAGTTAAAAGAACATTTTATAACCTTGCCTTAATCATTCTACCCAACTTTTATTCCTACATCCATTAAAAAGGTATGTAATAGACAAACATACCTTGCAAATTTACATTTAAAATTAGATAAAAGATTTATTGGAATCAAATATCAAGAACCAACATGGCAACCACAGAAAAATATAATTTAAATATATTCTAAAAATAGCAAGAATCCCCACTCAAAATTAACAAACACATTTGTTATATTTGGAATCGGATATGTGCATATGTCCACAGCTAAAGTGTACAGAGGGTGGAGGAGAGGAAGCAGGCTGGGAGGCATTGGAATAGTCAAGTCCACCAGTACAAAAGCAAGATGAAGGATCCAGTGGCAGTCATCCTAAAAGTAGGAGGATATAGACAATGGTATGGAAATAGAAGCTGGGAGTCTAGGAAACAGTAATGATTTTGAACTTGAATCCCTATTCAGTGTCAAATTGCATGCCATTATTCCAAATAATCTGTTTATCTTAAGACAGTGGTAGATGTACTGACTATTGTACTGATATTACAAGAGGAATCTATGGTGATTGCCTCTGTTGTCCCAGATGTTTAAATGCAAGAAACTGCAATCCAAAAGTAAACATGGGATAAACAGAATGGGAGAAAAGAGGCAAAGGAAGGGTCTGCAGTGGAACAGTACTAGCATACTTGTAGAAGTTGAAACAGATGTTTTATCTGAACACTGCTATCTTTCCCATGTGGAAGGCACACTAGCATAACAGAAGGAAGAAGTACAAATAAGGTGTACACTTTAAAGTAGCACACAAATATTGCTGAACAAGTACTAAATTTATAATTAACTCAACCTACCTGCCCTCCAGCAAAGGTCGGATGCTTTTTTGTTGAATTTGAGTCATGTGAGTAAAGCTCATATCAGCAATGCCTTTTAAAGTATTCTCACTAACCAAGTCAACCAAGGAGGAAAAAGCAGAGTCTTCAAAAGCTCCTAAATGTGAATATAAAATTAGTTAAGAAGGTATCCCCTGAAAGCCCAGTTAATTATGTAAGCATTTTCAACACTTGCTAATCCAATATAACCAAATTCTGCTGAAAAAAACTCATAAAACATAACCTACATAACCTACATAAACCCATAAACTACAGGAATAATATCATAAAATTTCCAAACAGTAAAGCACAGGAACATGGATAGGCCTATTAGTGCCATGCTGGCATTTCCACTTCATCCTCAATGCTCTTTCATTTAATCGCATCAACATATATTTCCTTAAAGTATATCTAACTTCTCCTTGAATGCATCAATGATTTTGGTAACAGGCTTTGGATTCTAACTACTCAAGGGGTCAGGTTTTTGGCAGTGATATATTACAAAAGCTGCAGTTGACTTAGATGTCCTTACACAAGGAACCAATTGCAAATGTCAGTGCACTGCTTCATCCTATCTGGATGTATTGCAGCTTGGTATGGCAACTGCTCTGCCCAAGACCACAAGAAACTGCAACGAGTTGTGGACATAGCTCAGTCCATCATGAAAGCCGGCTTCCCCTCTTCCACTGACTCCGTCTATACTTCCTGTTGCCCTGGGAACACAGCCAACATAATCAAAGACCCCTCCTATCCTGATCATTCTCTCTTCTCCCCTCTTCCATTGGGGAGAAGATACAAAAGCCCGAAAACACACACTACAAGGGTCAAGAACAGCTTCTATCCCGCTGCTATAGGACTCTTGAACGGACCTCTTGCATGATAAAGACGTACTCTTTGACCTCTCAATCTACCTAGTAGTGGTCTGTGCACCTCATTTGTCTACCTGCACTGCACTTTCTCTGTAACAGTAACTGTAATACTATATTCTGCATTCTGTTATTGTTTTTCCTTTTGTACTACCTTGATGTACTTACGTTTTGGAATGATCTGTATGGATGGCATGCAAAACAAAAAACTTTGTTTTTCCACTGTAGCTCCATACATGTGACAATAATAAACCAATAATTGAGCAAGTAACTAACAGACATTAAAAAAATACTATTTTGCACACAAGTTTGTCCCTCTGTTTGCATTCCCATACATTTTTCAAATAAAACTGTACAATTGTATCAACACATCCAAAAGAACTTTATAGTCTTTCCTTTCTTCTCCTCACATTCAGAGAGGTACTGTTTTGCTGAACTGTGCACCAATATTCCACTTCAAAATCCCACATTTTCTTTATATTTCTTTCCCAAACAGCATGGAAGGATGCTGCCTGACCTACTGAGCATCTCTAGCATTTTCTGTTTTGATTTCAGATTTCCAGCAGTCACAGTATTTTCTTCCCAAAGAATCAGTAAAGATATTATGAAATTACTGGATTGTTCCAAAACCCCACCCAGTCATCCTACATATTTTTTAAGGAAGTAAATTTGCTGCCTTATCCGTTGCAATTCCACATTCCCAATAAAGTGGCCAATTTTTCAATGCCCACTGAAATGGCCTAGCAGATCACAAAGGTCAAATCCAATTTGGGATGGCCTTGCCAGACATTCTCTCATCCTGTGAATGAAGAAAAACTACTGAATGTTACCACCACCACCATTCTTGACCAAATTTAACGATTCTTCTTGTCTGTTAACTTATCCAACACCCAGCCCCAAAGATTGATCATTTCCACATACCAAGTAACACTTGTGATAAAAGATATATGCAACCATAATATTCTTGGATGACGTTATTATAGCTTGCTTTTGAATACAGCATCGAACACTTAAACCTCGGAAACATGCTTACCTGTCAACCCCATAGGCAATGTTGGTCCCTCACCATCTTCAGGTTTCTCTTCATTTTCCACCTCCTTCTGATCTTGTTCCACCTCTAAGCTATCAACTTGGTTCAGTTCACCATTTTTACTGGATTCCGCATTCTTTAGCTTTTTGACTTCTGGAATATGGAAAATGAAAATAAATTGGTCAACATTCAAGTTTCTTTGACTGGCACCAACAAAACCTTTATTCCCAGCCATATTGGGAATGGTTGGGTAATCATCCAGGAAGACTGCACTGCTCTAAATAACTAAGAATGATTTACTGGACATAATTTGACTGCAACATCTTGTACTTACTACATTTTTCTGGAAAACATTACCCTACTTTCCTTGGGAAAACATGTAGTTAGTTTCATAAATTTCTATATTTTTTTTAACCCAGTCCTTAATATTTTCTGAATAAAATGACCACTGTACAAACTGCTTTCTATAAGCTCAGATAAAGCTCTGTTTTTTCTTCAGTTCCTTGGCTAATAAAGTAAACATTCTGATGTTTTTTTCCCCAGTGTTAAATCTTAATGAATCTTTATTATTTTCATAAGGATGCAGCCGCATTCCCATTTTCTTGTAAAATCAAAGTAATTCTGACTGAGCATTGGATGCAAACATGAAGGTGTAATTTCAGAGAAAAAATTGCTGCAATTCCTTCTAGACAAAAATACAGCTTATAACACAACAGGCTTAATAACTTTTTCATTCCAAGCTGCTGTTTTCTTCAAATGATACAAAGTATTCTAAGCTACTTGTGTGGTGAAGCAGAAAAATAGCTCATCAGGCATCAAGCACATCCAGACCAGATAATATGCAGGTTAGATGTACACCAAAATCCCTTCATTGTACCTAAATAATATACACTAATGTTAAATCAGAGTAAGGAGGCATATCAACCATCTTGGTGGCTTGAATGCAATGTCATTACTTGCACAATTATGTTCCTTGTTCCTAAATTCACTAGTCACCATGTTGAGATTAACCAAATCAATCTTCATTCTCTGTTACCAGAGGAACCCTTCATTTTATTTGCTGTGACACAGCTTGAAAATAAAGGACACAGCAGAGTAATTCCCAGTTCTAACCAAACCATTTTATTTGCTGAAGTCAGAATTTGGAAAGCTGAAATCTTAATTCGACAAGAGCTCAAAAATCTCCACAGTTTGCCATTACCTTTTTCATTTCAAAACAGTATGCCTAGCTCTTTTTATATGGCATTACATACAAGGGGACAATACAAGTGTATTCTCCAGTTAATTAATGGTTGTAGGTTTGGAGACTGTTTTGACCAGAGGTCAGAGATATATCTGTGCTTTTATTTCCTTTATAAATTCATATGCACCTTTTATTATGGAATCTACCCATGTAAACACAACATGCTGTAGTTACACATTTTCCATGGCAAAGTCTCTGCACTAAGTGTTGCTGGACCAATGACCTCAGTCAATTGGCCTTGATTGTGTAATCAGAGGTTTATTACAAAATTTACATTCTTATTAAACGTTATTACTGAAATTAGCCAAGGTATCAGTGAACTCAAGAGTCCGGATTTGAATAAACAGGATAATGCTACAAAGAAAACACACAAACACAATGACCTACAATAATGAAAATGGAGTGGTTACTCAAATTAGGCTCAATTCAAGACACTTCTACAATGCATCATTAAGAACAGTAATTCAGATGGTGTTTTACCAGAGCACAATTGTTGCAAAAATTATTAACTATTATTACAAAAATTCAGTTTGAGTCGCTATCCCATTATGGTATTTAGTTTGAATTTAGTAAGGACTTTTTCTGTGCTACGGATTAACATACTGCCAAGCTGCCATTTTAAGTGGCACAATTCCATTAAAATTAACCCTAATGATCAATCAATTAAGCAGATATGCAAAGGGGAATAGTACAGTACTGCATAGTATATAAAGGGGAATCAACTCAAATCTTGAAAAACAACAGAACTCTTTTATTCAAAACATCCAACATCTTGAATTAGAAGTATATAAAATGATCATATGGTTCAACAATTGGAATTACACAGTTTAAACCACTGGCAGAGTGTTGAAGCAAAAAAAGACCATTTCTGTCTCTTGAGTAACCAACAACAAAAAATAAAATCACAGGACATATTCGGGACAAGCAACGTACATAAATATGCTTGATGACTAAGCATCTACAGCCCCCAGGGTAGAACATTCCAAAAAGATATACAACTGTGCTTATTCTTAGTTTCTTGTAAATTACTTATTTCAGAATTGTAGATTTGACATTAATTCAAAGTGAAAGTATTGAAATACTCCAACTAAAATCAACATACCAACTTCCTGGATGTTAGCTGCATGTTTTCTTTTCTTTTTCTTTTTTATTTCTGATACAGATTTCAGATCAGCCCCTTCTTTCACAAGGCTCTGAGCTTTCAATATTTTTGCAGTTTTTTCTTCATTGTTTGCTGAATCTTGTGGCATTTCATTTTCCACTTCCTTCTGCTGGATCACTGTAAACAATTTTGTTCATGCAGAATGTAAATCTACTTAAAGTTCATGTGCAAGATTTCAAGATAGCACAGAAGGCACATTTTATTACAAATGATAAACAATCTTAAGTGGCTCTATACCTGAGCAAGTGCTGGTAAAAAAAAATGAATCAGCTCGAAGGCTAAAATTAAAAAAATAAAGACTTCTCTTCATACAAGCAATTTTCATGATATCATGATAATCATTGCCCCAAACACTATATTTTTCAAGGAGTACTTACTGATGCAGTGAATGAAATATTGTGAACAGGAAAAGCCATTAAACTGAAAAGTAATAATAATCAGATAATGCAGCACATCCCAACCTTTTCCTTGGGATGACTACATTTAAACACTGAAAAAATTTTGCAGCTCCAGAATGATGTCATCAACATGCTGGAAACATGTCATAATATGCACTACAGTACCCGTCAGGCACAACTCCAAGTCCAGGAACTGCTGCAATAATGTAGACACAAGATGCTGGAATCTGAAGCAAAAAATCTTTGCTGGAGGAACTCAAACAGCATCGGGGAGGGGAAGAGAAGGAATTGTTGACGTTCGTTTTGGTTTGAAGCCCTGCATCAGAACTGAGAGGAGGAAAATTTCTTCAAAGGCAGCAGATCTTGAAGAGAATTTGTGGTGGAATAGTAAAATGGAGACACAGGAGACCGCAGATGTTGGAATCCAGATCAACAGACAATTGAGCAGCATCCATTTTACTACTCCACTGTGGTCTCTTCAGGGTATGCCAACTTTGAAGAACTTTTCCTTTTGTTGTGAAATGTCAACATGTCCTATCATAAGTAATAGAACTAGTTCACAAGTCTTCGAGCCTTTAGCCTAGGCTTAACTGGAATCTAGCATAGGACAAGAATAAAGGCAGTGAGTAATTTGGATGATGTAAATTAAGATATGGGGATCCAAATTTTGGATGAACTCAAGGTTATGAGATTAGAACGAAGGGAGCCAGTCAGAAGTGCATTCAATATTGAAGTTTAGATATAACAAAGCCATCACTTCAGTAACTCACAAAGTTTAAAGATTACAGCTCTCCAACAATCACCATCGTGCTTTCATGCAAATTCCATCTATTCATGGAATTTAATTTTGTAGCATGTGAAAATATATTCAAAAAGCCTTACCAATCATTCAAACAGTTTGGTTTAACTATTTAAGTTGTCATAGTTTCTTAATGCACCACATGTAAACTTATGAGCCAACACAGAACAATACAAGAGACTGCAGATGTTGGAAAAACAAAGGACCGCAGATGGTGGAATCTAGATGAAAAACACGATGATGCTGGAGGAACTCAGCAAGCCAGTCAGGAGATAGAAATGGGCAGTCCTAGGTTGCGGGACTATCATGTTGCGGGGGAGGGGGTGAAGATCTCCCGAGGTGATGAGGATGAGGTCAGTGATGGTGTGGGAGATGATGCCTGGCCTGCTGAATTCCTCCAGCATCGTCGTGATTTTCACTGCAGATGCTGGAACCTGGAACAAAAAAACGAGAAGCTGGATGAACTCAGCGGGTCAGGCAGCACCGCTGGAGGGAAACGGTCCTGATGAAGGAGCTCGACCCGAAACATCTCCACAGATGCTGCCTGACAGCAAAGGAGATCATCAGTTGGCCAAATGAGCTTACGCCTATCCAAATTATTTTCGTATTAAATCCCCACTTTAGAGGTTCTACTGCATCTGCTTTAAGGGAGCCCATTCCAGATCACTGCTCTGACTTGTAGATATTCCTCGGGCGGCCGCTGCCACAGACCAGGACCGAAGGGGGAGAAACGACACGGGGTTTAAACTCATGCTCCACACCGGCATGGGACTAAATCCATGGCAACAGTCGGACGGCATCGCTCGGCCTTACCCATAACCGGCTTCCCACTCACGTAAAGCCCTCACCTGCTGTGTTCGTGACTAAATTAACGCTTTTAATTTTCTCGTTTTTCTTCTTCAGCCGCTTGCGGATAATCTTCATGTGTAGATCCGCCATCTTACCCACCAACACGTGAAGGAGTAAGACCCGGCCCTTGAGGAGATTACCGATATGCCTGCCAGCAGGAGGAATAGGTATGGATTATTATAAAATAGTTTTCCTTTTAAGTACTGGATTTACTTCATATGGTGATTTTTCTTAATTAAAGTCGTGATCTGTTGATTTCTGGCGATCTAGTCAGACATCTATGCCTTGCGCAGTCGCAGATCCGCGGGCTGGCGGCGGCAGGTTTGAAGGAGAGACTCACACTCGGTCGAACAGGGCGAATTGCGGACAACTTTGACCTTCTGCTTTGCAGTTTTTAAAAGAGGATGAGCGTCTTGACTTTTTGAGTGCGGAAGCCAGCTGCCGCGGCTTTTGAAGCTTTTCTCAGCGTCCTGAATTAAACTCGAAAGGGGAGGTTTCATGAAGTCAGAAGCAGCAGCGGTGCCACTGCAGGTGCTCTCCTGTCACCCTTCTCTACACATTCCTCTTTCTTCAATGTTTATCACGTCTCGTTTCTTCTAACCTGGACCTCATTACTTCCTTATTTCGAAGCTATACTTTAATAGCCCTCGGTTTAGGCGTCTCTATTCAGTGCAGTAATGTTGTTGGTGCTGTCCTTTGGGTGCGTTATTAAACTGAGGCCCAATCAAGTATTGTAGGAATGCAAGAGATTACAAGCGACTATTTGATTAAGTACAAGGAGAATTTTCTGAGTCCCTCAACTGACATTATTAAGTAAAATTACCAAGTTACTTATTTCAGTGTGTGGAGCTTTCCAGTGCACATGTTGGTAGCTGTATTTCCCTATGTATACAATATCCATAATGATACTTAAACACATACCTCTTCATGTATAATTCAGCTGTTTTTTTTTGTATTACTTCCCATTAATTGGTGCCATTTGTAATTATTTTCAATTTTTAGTTGCTTTTATGGTTGTAAAGATTTTCAGAAAGACATTTTACTACCATCAGGGAGGAAATACAGGAGCCTGAAGACCTACACTCAACGATTTAGGAACAGCTTCTTCCCTTCTGCGATCAGATTTCTGAATGGTCCTACTTTGTTTTTTTTTGCACTTTATTTGTTGATGTCTTTGCACTGTACTGCTGCAAAATACCAAATTTCACAACCCATAAGTAATAAACCTGATTCTGAAATGTTGTTTTTGAATTCAGGGTTTTATTGTTTGAAAAAGGGTAATTATTTTACTTTTTATTTTAAACCTATTGTTAAGATGACTATACTATACCATTCCTCAGCCAGATCTCATTGATCTAGACCTGGACAAAAGATCAAAATTTCAGAGGTATTGTGACTGCCCTTGACAATAGGCAGCATTTGATCACATGCAGCATCAGGAGACCCAAGTAAAATTAGTATTGAAGGGGATAATTTTCATTGTTGGAGACATTCAAAAGTCAGGGGTGATGCTTCAGGCATGACAGGGGTACAGATAAGCAAGGAGGGAGTGTTGCTTTTGTAAGAGAGGATGTTTAGAGTTGACATTCTTGGGGGATCGTCCAGTGAGGCCGTATGGGTAGAACTTAGAAACAGGAAGGGGAGGGTCACTGTAGTGGGGCTGTATTATAGACCCTTTAGTAGTCAGTGGGAACTTGAGGAACAGCTGTGTAGAGAAATTGCTCATGGTTGTATTAGTGGGAGATTTTAATTTCCCCAGTATTGACTGGGCCACTCAGATTGATAATTCCTGGATGGGATGGAATTTGTGAAATATGTCCAGGAAAGTGTCCTGAGTCAATATATAGAGGGACCTACTAGAGAGGGTGTGATGCTAGACCTCCTCCTGAGTCAGGGCAAGTGGCAGAAGTGTCTTGGTGAGCACTTGGGGTTTAGCGACCGTAGTTCTATTAGTTTTAAGATAGTGATGGAAAAGTATAGGACTGGTCCACAGGTTAGGGTCCTAAACTGGAGCAGGGCTAATCTTGGGGAAACTAGGCAGAATCTAGCAGAGGTCGATTGGGTGAGCCCGTTTGAAGGGAAAGGAATAAATGGCAAGTTGGAGGCTTTTAAGGCTGACATTAAGAGCTCAGTGGCAGCATGTGCATGTTCCTGTTAGGGTGAAGGGTAAACCTGGCAAGTTTAGGAAACCTTGGCTGACGAGAGATATTGAGGCTATGGTCAAGAAAAAGGAAACGTGCTTTGAGTTTAGGAGGTTGGGGTCCATGGTGACTTGGCTGGTTGGACTCAAGAATTGGCTTGCCCATAGAAGACAGTAGTAGTCGATGAGACTTATTCTGGTTGGAGGTCTGTGACTAGTGGTGTTCTACAGGGATCTGTACTGGGATCTCTGCTGTTTGTGATATAAGTGACTTGGATGAAAATGTGGATGGGTGGGTTACTAAGTTTACAGATGATACAAAGATTGGTGGCCTTGCAGGTAGTTTACAGATTGCTAAATTACACAATGGGATATAGATCAGTTACAGATATGGGCAGAGAAATGGCAGATGGAGTTTAATCCAGCCAAGTGTGATGTGTTGCACTTTGGGAGATCAAATGTAAAGGGACAGTACATCGTGAATGGCAAGGCCCTTAACAGAGGGATCTTAGTGTTCAAGTCCATAGCTCTGACAGTGTTTGCACAGGTTGATAGGGTGGTAGAGGTAATATGGCTTGCTTGCCTTTATTAGTTGAGGCATTCTCAAGAGTCAGGAAGTTATGTTGCTGCTTTATAAAACTTTCATTTGGCCGCATCTGGAGTATTGCATTCAATTCTGATTGCCCCATTATAGGAAGGATTGGAGGCTTTGGAGAGGATGCAGAAGAGGTTTACCAGGATGCTGCCTGGATTAGAGGGCATATGCTATCAGGAGAGGTTGGACAAACTTGGGAGGTTTTCTCTGGAGCGGTGGGGATTGAGGGGAGACCTGATAGAAATTTCTAAGATTATGAAAGGCATAGTTAGAGTAGACAGCCGGTATCTCTCCGCCCGCCCCCCCCCCCCCCCCCCAAGGTCAAAATGTCTAATACTAGAGGGCATGCACATAAGGAGAGAGGGGGGGCAAGTTCAAAGGAGATTTGTGGGGCAAGTTTTCTTTACCCAGAGAGTTGTGGGTGCCTGGAATGCACTGCCAGGGGTGGTAGTGGAGGCAAATATGATAGAGGTGTTTAAAAGGATCATAGATAGGCACATGAATGTGCAGAGAATGGAGGGATATGGACATTGTGTAGGAAGAAGGGATCAGTAATTAGTTCAGCAAAACATCATGGACTGAAGGGCCTGTTCCTGTGCTGTACTGTTCTATGTTCTAATGATCCTCTTAGAAAGAAAGATCACAAATGCATGTGCACATTAGCAACTTCCAGTTAAACACCATTCTTGTTAGTTCAAAATGCTATCTAATTACACCTATATCATATGTTTTAAGGAAATGATACCTCGCCATCTTCCCATTGGATATAGGTTTTGTCAGCTGTGCATTTCTTAGTACTTTTCAATAATGGTTAAACACAAAATCACTGATAGCCAATTTTAAAAAGGATAAAGAGAAAGCTGGATGGAGGAAGGAGAATGACAAAAGGCAAGTCATTCATGCCATCCTGTAGTTGCTGCCCTAAAAATGGATGGAACATCGCTTGTGTATGGAGTGTCAGGGTGAATTCAAGTCAAATGCTTTTATGCAAGAGGAAAGGAAAAAGGCTCTGTAATCACCTGCTAATTAAATGCTTTTCGACAAGTGATACTTCGACTCTGGGATTCTTAGATAACTGAGTGATGGTCTTCACCAGTCAGGATTTGTTGTGACTAGTATAGGGAGCAGTCATTAAGGTTGTGATCATATGTTGAAGGAGAGGTTTTGGACATACAGGGATTTAAAGTGGAAGAAAATGATCTTGTACTACAATAATCTCCAAATATCCACTATCTGACTATTAGGAAATCCCAACATTTTGGCATCTGGCTCACTGATGCTGATTCCCATGCTCCCTTTCCCACACCACAGCCCCAGCTCTGTGCTCCCTTGAAAGTCACTTGGATCCATTTCCTGCTGTCCTTTGAAACTAACCTGGTTCACTTGGAAATTTATTATTCTACAGTGTAACATCTTAAAAAATGAATTAAAAGCATTTTGGAGTATTAATAGGAATATTATCCAAAGGTCTGGAAAATCCCACAGCACCAATGATCTGAGCATGCTAGATTAATGGAGTTGATAGGAGAAAGCTACTGAAAAATTTCCATGCCATCCTGTAGTTGCTGCCCTAAAATGGATGGAACTGCTTGTGTGTGGAGTGTCAGGGTGAATTCAAGTTAAATGCCTTTATGCAAGAGGAAAGGAAAAAGGTCTCTATAATCACCTGCTCATTAAATGCTTTGACAAGTCTGGTATCAATACACAATGAGGCATAATTTCTTGTAATAAATTAGGAAAAATCCCAGCAATTTCCCACAATTCTCCACATTAATTGAATGCTGGATCTTCAGAATAAATATGTGCCAGAGGAATAAAAGATGAAAATGTCAGAAATACCCAGCAGGTTAAGCAACATCAATGAAGGACTATTTTTGGATTGTTGGCTATTTGATAAGTTTAGCTTTTGCAAGTTTACTGGATTGGAATATGTCTAGGATTTTGGTTCAAATGTAAACAACTTAAAAATTGCATTTACATAGCATTTCTAATGTGTTGAAATGACTTAAGGAAAGTTTGGAGATCCAGAGCTTTGCATCAAAGTAACAGAAAAGATGGTTGCACTGGTTGATTGGCTAAAATTGGAGATGTGTGATAAGCCTCTTTAAAAGAGATGTGCAGAGTAACCGCTGTACACATGGACCTGGAAGCAATGCAGCTGACGTTGCTCCTGGTCATTCCAAACACTTTAATCCCTTACTCTGAGCAGCATGAAAATGTCCTTTTTTTAAAGAAAAGAATCTTATTTGAGAAGGTTAATTCAATAATGGTTAAAATCACTTCCATTTCATCAAATTACAACGAGTAGCAGCATTCCCTGAATTTATCTACTGTTTGGTGTTAGTTCTACCCTTTCCATATTTTACCTTTATTCTCTTACAGTATATCTACCAAACTCCAAATTCTTTATATTTCCAATTTGGATAAATTGATTAACCTTAATTTGCATTTTATTCAGGACTGTTAGTTAACTGCAACAACAACTTCTGTTGTATGGTTGTCTATAAACAAATAAGGATATATTAAAAAGATTGAAATTTAGATTATTAACAATGTTCACTATTCTGAAAGTATCATGGCTGGAATGAATCAAGATGAGAATATTCTAGCATTCAATCAGAAATTAGTAAAATTCAGTATTAAATATGTGGCAAGGAAATTGGCATTGAAAGATAATTACTGAAAGCACATCCATCATTTTTAATTTTTGAATGTTGTCTCTCCAATGATATGTGCCTGCGATGCTGCTGCAAGTGAGTTTTTCATTCCATCTGTACATACATGTACTTGTGCGTACAACCATAAACTGAACTGACTTATAATTGTGTCCCTTTGACATAATGCCAGTCAAAATCACGTGGTGTCCAGGATTATTGTTGGGGAAATACATTTAAGTACAATACTTACCCACAATAATGGAAAAAATATCATTGGTTTTCAGCCTACTGCCTGTCTGGCAATGAATAAGATTTGTTTAACAATTTCTAGCTTTATTTACTAATTCTTACATATTGCTGGTAAGGCAAACACTTATTGTTCTTGGAAAAAGCAGTGTTAAATTACCTCACTTCAGGCAGAAGCAATCCCACAGTGCTGTTGGGTAGCAGAACAATTAAAATGACTGCTATCATTGAAAATTCTGTTAGAATATGTTGAAGATTTTAATGGATATGGAGTCTTTTGGCCCAAGAGGTGCTGCTGGGTAGTGAGTTCCAGGATTTAGACCCATCAATGACAAAAGTCCAAGATGATGTGTTCATTAGCTTTGATTGGATACAAAATTATGTTATGATACCTTGAATCAGGTCATAGCGGAGGGATAAAACAACCTTCCTGTCAGTTTTCAACTTCCTTTGATCACTTTATGTAATAACATTGTACACACAAATATGGAGATTTCATTTGTTCAGTAGTCAGAACAAACTCAAAAAAGTAATGTAAGTGATGGTTTGGCCCTGAGAAGACCATTAATTCATCTCTCAACCTTTTTAGTTTCTTTACTAATATTCATGAAATAATAATCTTCCTCCTTTCAAGTAGGAATTTATTTACTTCATTTTAACCATTGATAATCAATCCCATAAATTTAGCATCCTCTCATTGAATGGCAATGGTATGGTAGTGTAGCGGTTAGCGTAATGCTATTACAGCACCAGCAACCTGCGTTCAATTCCGGCCGCTGTCTGTAAGGAGTTTGTACGTTCTCCCTGCGTCTGTGTGGATTTCCTCCAGGTGCTCCAGTTTCCTCCCACGTTCCAAAAGACGTACAGGTTAGGAGCTGTGGGCATGCTACGTTGGCGCCAGAAGAGTGGCGACACTTGCAGGCTGCCCCCCAGCACATTCTCAGTAATGCAAAAAGATGCATTTCACTGTGTGTTTCAACGTACATGTGACTAATAAATAAATATCTTATTACTTAAAGTTCCTGTTCTTTTTATATCCATTTCTATCCGCAGCACAAGAATCTTCCTGGGCCAAAAGACTCCATGTCTATTAAAGTCTTAAACATATTCTAACAGAATTCTCAATAATAGCAAGTAATTTCAATTTTTCTCCTCGTTGTCTGAAGATTCACTCAAATCCTCCACCACTCATTACCCTTAGGCAGTCCCTGAGGATTGAGGATAATTTGTTTTCACTCAAGTTCCATGTGGCTGATGATGCCATGGGCTGGACAGGTGGTGTGCATCTTCCTGGACTTGTGTGCTCTTGACACTGCCTTCTTTGCTGCTCCTTGAGTGGTCAGAGATTTCCATGAGTCATGGGGAGAATCAAGGAGGCTTTGTGAAGGTCTTTGAATTGTTTCCCCCTGTCCATCTTGTAATCTTTTCACTTGGAGTATCTGTTTTTGGACTGCCTGTCAGAGCTGACAGAGTTTAACTAGATATTGGCCTGAGAGAGCACTGATGTTTGTTCTTTTAAACTGCCAATGGGGCTGAAGCCTTTTGTGGAGGCAGCTTTGGTAGTATCTCTCCAGTGCTCTGAAGTACCTGATGCAGGTAGTCCATGTCTCAGAGGTGTACAGAAGGGCTGACCGGTCGGTCATGAAGTTTGCGCGGGGTTGAGGTATTGATCTTCAAACAGACTTTTTCCTTAAACGGCCAGAGAGTGGACAGTGAAAATTGCTTGTGTTAATTTTACTTTAGGAGGGATCTAAATTAATACCCCAAATTTTAAATGCATAGAAGAATGAATTGTCTCTGATATCATCATAAGTTACAAGTTTCAGGAGGTGCTTCCAGTGTGATCCCTGCATATTTAGTAAATTGGAATAACTTTTCTTCTGGCAGTACAACATAACAGTAAAGGAAGATGGTTGCAGAAGGCCAGAGTAACATGAACAAAGATACAAGCTTATGCCTGAGCCCAGCTTATGCCTATTGGCCATGGACTGCATTCAAAAATCATCAGAAAAGGTGTGTTGGATGACATCTATTTGCTAAAGAAGCCATTGGTAGTCTCTATAATGTGCTCTGTATTGCTCTGTCATCAGTCATGGTCAAAAAGTTGTAATGTTATCTACGAGCTTCATGACAAGTCCACACACCCCCACAATTATCCAGACTATACTTCCTCCCACCTTTCCTTCTGTCAGGACACTATTCCATTTTCCCATTTCTTTTATCTCCATTTAATTTGCTCTGATAACTAGACTTTCCACATGGGTGCCTCAGATGTCTTTCCTTAACTGTAACTTCCCTGCTATGATAGTTGATGTAGCCCTCGACCACATCTCATCTATTTCATGCACCTTTGCTCTCATCCTTTTACCAGTCAGAGCAAGGATAACAGTTCCCCTGGTTCGCACTTTACACCCCATTAGCCTCTGCACTCATCAGATCATACTTAGAATTTCCTTCAATAGCATTCCACCTTTACTTCCCCTTTAAGGATTCTGAAGAGACCTTTCCCTTCATGATTCTGTAGTTCACTCTTCCATCTTGATCAACTGCTTTCTTTCTCATAGCCTTGCAACTGTAGGTGATGCAATATCTGCCCTTTTACCTTATTTCACCCATCATTCAGGGATCCAAACAGTCCTTCCAGGTGAAGCAACGATTCACTTGCACTTCCAATTTACTGTATTGCATCTGGTGCTCACAATATGGTCTCTTCCTCATTGGAGAAACAACAGGGATTTGGGGACTCCTTTGTGGAGTAAGTTTGTTCTGTCTGCAGGGGAGTTCCCAGTTACTTATCACTTTAATTTTCCATCTCACTCCCCTTCTGATCTATCTGTCTGTAACCTGCTGTGCTGTTCCAACGAAGCCCTAAATAGGCTTAAGAAACAGCATTTCTTCAGTCTTGGCACTTTGCAGCCTTCAATACTTGATATCGAATTCAACAATTTCAGTCAAGTCACCTTCTCTGTATCAGAACTGGTCAATTCTGTAAGGTTATCCATCTGTAATATTAACTCAGTTTTTTCAGATCCACAAACACTATCTGATCTGTTGGGCATTTCCAACATTCCTCTTTTGGTTTCAGTTCTCAGTGACTGTTCTGACCTGAATTTCACAAGTGTTACATGTTTTTTTGATTCCTCTGCCTTTAATTAATTTATCAACAAAGTGCTTTTTCAAACAGCAGATCACCATGACAATCCAGGCTTCACTCTATCTTAGATATCGCCTGTGGCCCATCCATTCCTTCTGCGCAGCTCTCTCCCCCCCCCCCCCCCCCCCCCCCCCCCAAAATTGCCTCAGCGATTAAAGCTTGTTTTCTCACTTTTCAGGTATGATAAAGGGTCTTGAATGGGGGGAAACCCTCATTTTTTCATTCTATTGATGTTACTTGAACTGTTGACTGTTCCCAGCATTGTGCTTTTATTTCAGATTTCAAGCAATTCTAGTTTTTTTATTTTCAAGTGATATTAAGATTACTTGTTTTCTATTTAGTTGACATTTTGAATCTAGACCTATTGAAAATTTTGTCTAGTGACATTTTAATGATTAAATTCAGTTAACTGACAAACCAAGAATTCTAATTATGCAAGAGATACATTGAACTGAATGTAAAAACTTCCTCAAATTATATGTCAAAATAATATGTCAATATTGTTTTTAACGCACCACTTGCAGTGTAACAAAATAATACTTCTCACTGCCAAGCTTTGGTTCTTGCATTGTGTACTGTTCTCCCTCTGGAGATCTCTAATCTAGATTGCGCTGTTGTAGTAGACCACACAACACATCTTGTACACTACCAATATTGAAATGATTAACACTTTTCCTAGGAAATGTAAAACTGTATGATAATTTCATAATAATGCACATTTAACTTGTTTGACTAATCAAACCATCTGAATAGGATGAGATTAACATCATCCTAACTTTTCAGATGACAGCATCTACACTGAATGATTGACAGTGAAGAGGAGAACTTGAAATCTGATTAAAGTTCAGCAATACCTGTATGAACAGAAACATTTTGTATGCTGAAGGTACTGAAGTGAAGCTTTTCCCAGAGAGATTTTATATGCATGTTACAACATGAGCTGAGGTTAAGCATGAAACAGGCATTGAATTTGCAATCTTGCTGGTCTGTATATACTTATATTGTGCATTTCCACACTGTCATTGATGGATACCTATTTGCATCAAAACTAAATGCCCTGTATACATAATTTGTAAGATCTTGCAAACTCTCTAATAATATGCTGACTATATTAATGTATTTACAGGAACATCTTGCCTTAACTGTCAGAAAGCATGCCGTGAATGTTGATCCCTCTATCATTCATTCTGAAGTTGCTTCAGGATTATTCCCTTCTGGGAACAGACCTCAGGGATGATTAACTGAATTTAATGGCAAAAGAATTCCCAATGAGCTCTTCCTTTCCCTTCATGTGGTCCCCTTGAAGACAGTTTGATAGATTGGATCTGTAAACTGCCACAATTAATGCTTATGATTATTTGGTTTTGTATCCCTAGCATGAGGAGGTCTGAAAAAAATTCTGTTTTATTTTAAGCATGAGCAAAGCTATGTGACTGTAGCCTCAAATTTGCTTTTATTTCCATATCACATTATTTCTTAAAATATTATGAATTCTTCAGATGTTGGCCTTCTTCACTAATTGTGTGATCATTCTTAATAATGTATACAGGATTAATTATTTAGGCAAGTTCAAAAAAATAACAGGGTCCACCCTGCAAATGGAATCATTAATTTCCATTTGCCTTTGTAACCTGATGTACTCTTTATTTTTTTCCTGATATATTGGATCAGGCACTTAGAGGTATTTCTGTTACTTGCATATAAATTCTTGTGGTAACTGTAGCTGCAATGTAATTAGCCATTATATTGATTTGTTGATCCCAATGATACCCAACTGATTCCCCTTTATAAAAAGTAGCAGGTATGTTCTATTCTACTTTCTTACAGATGTATTCTCTAGAGCCTAAATATAGACTAGGAGCCACCCCTGGAAATGCAAGGGAACAGGCTTGGGATTCAGGAGCAACAAACTTACTCTGCTGGAGGAACTCAGTGGGTCGAGGAGCATCCGTGAGAGCAAACGAATTGTTGACATTTCGTGTCGAAACCCTGCTTCAGGACTGAGAGTGGAAGGGCGAGATGGCCAGTATAAAGAGAAGGGGAGTGTTGAGACAGGAGTCCAAGGTGATTGATGGACTGAGGAGGGGTGTAAGATGATAGGCAGGTTGCACCAGGTAGGGCTGGGGAGCAAGGGTGGAGTTGGGAGTGATACCAAACAAAGATTCAAAAGAAATTGAGAGACAGGGGAGGGGAGTGTGAAGGTTGGAGACAGCTGCTGGAGGGGGATAAGCAGAAACACAAAAGGGTTAACAGTGCTAGACTCTGATAAGTATAGAAGGTGCTAATGGGAAGCGTTAGAGAAGTGAATGGCAGGTGGAACCAGAATAAGATAGGGGAGGGGCAGGGAGCCTGTGGGTGAACTGTATCTGTAGTGGGTGGATGGAACCAGGAGGGGAAGGGGGACAAAGATGGGTGTAGGCAGGGCAAGTAACTTAAGTGTCAGTCGGGAGTACTTTGGCTCTAGTGACTATAATTCTATAAGCTTTAAGATAGTGATGGAAAAGGATAGGACACACCCACAGGTTAGGGTCATAAACTGGAGCAGGGCTAATTTTTGGGGAATTAGGCAGGATCTAGTAGAGGTCGATTGGGTGAGCCTGTTTGAAGGGAAAGGAACAAGTGGCAAGTGGGAGGCTTTTAAGAGTGCGATGTCAAGGGGAGGCATGTTCCTGTTAGGGTGAAGGGTAATGTGTGAAAAGGTTCTTTTGGAATCTTAAAGATGGTGGGTTCTGGACACAGGCTTTGGATTTTAAAAGTAGTTTAATCACAAAGGCGAATGCGGGGACAGAATGAATGGGAACAGATGCACACTCGCGCGCACACACACACAGACCACGAATGTGAGGGGGAAAATCGCAACAAGGATGAGATACACACACACACTCTAAGCAAGGTACAGCTTATCAAGGGATAAATACTTCAATGCCTGAATACCTTGACAAGCATTGGCTCTAACACTCCCTGGAATCTGACTAAGACGCTCCCAAACCATATGGTGGTGCACACTCTTATCTGTGGTCTCTGCAGCGTGGTTTCACTACTCCTGGGGCAGTTGAAAAAGGAAGGGCCAGGGCCGTGCAACACTCTTTTATAGTTCTGGGTGGAGCCTGGCCAGGTGATTTAGATAGGCCAATGGGCAGGCAGGTTCAGGAACAAAGGTGCTCTCCAGGGCCAATCCCTATGCCCACACCTGATGGGTGGGGTGGAGCCACACCTTGATTGACAGTGGTGTCACTTCCGATCCGAGGAGCAATGCTGTCCTGCGACTAGAGGGGTCAGTGTTGTTACTGTCACGTGACAGCCATGTGCTCTCCTACTACATGTAAACCTGGCAAATTCAGGGAACCTTGGCTGATGAGAGATATTGAGACTGTGGTCAAGAAAAAAAAGGAAGCATACATTGGATTTTGGAGACTGGGGAGGAGTGAATCCCTTGATGACTATAAACAGATTAAGAATACACAAGAGGGAAATCAGGAGGACAAAGAAAGGGTATAAAATGGATCTGGTAGGCAAGGTTAAGGAAAATCCCAAGAGGTTCCATAGATATATTAAAAGGGTGGCTATGGAGAGAGTAGGACCCTTTTAGAGATCAGCAGGGTTCCCTATGTCCTGAGCCATAGGAAATGGGTGGGATTTTTAACAAATATTTCTCCTCTGTGTTTACTGAGGAGAAAAGCATGGTTGCTCAAGAGATAAGGGAAACAAGTGAAGATGTTTTGGAGAATGTTCATATTACCAGGGAGGAAGTATTTGCAGCACATTAAGGTGGATAAATCCTCAGGGCCTGACCAAGTGCATTCTTGGACTTTGTGGGAGGCTAGAGAAGAAATTGTGGAGGCCCTTGCGGAGATACTTGCTTCATCGTTAGCCACTGGTGAAGTTCCTAAAGACCGGAAGGTAGCTAATGTTGTTCCGTCATTTAAGGAAGGTAGCAAGGACAAGTAAGGAACTACAGATCGGTCAGCCTGGCCTCAGTGGTGGGTAAGTTACTGGAGGGAATTCTGAGGGACAGGATCTAGAAGAGTGCCTGATTAGGAGGAGTCAGCATGGCTTTGTGTGTGGGAAGTCATGTTTGACGAATCTTAGATTTTTTGAAGAGATAACCAAAGGGTAGATAAGGGTAGGGCACTGGATGTTGTCCATTTGGACTTTAGCAAGGCCTTCAACAAAGTCCTACATGGAAGGCTGGCCTGGAAGTTAGGTCCCATGGAATCCAGCGAGAGCAAGTTTGGTGGATTCAAAATTGGCTCGGATGTAGGAAGCAGAGGGTGGTGGTTGAAGGTTGTTTCTCAGAATGCAGGCCGGTGACTAGTGTGTGCCGAAGGGATCAGTGTTGGGACCCTTGTTATTTTTATAAATGATTTAATGCACAAGGCTTGATCAGTAAATTCGCAGATGAGACAAAATTAGGAGGCATTGTTGATAGTGAAGAAGGTTATCGTCGATTACAGGGGGAATCTTGATCAGTTTGGGAAGTGGGCCGAGGAGTGGCAAATGGATTTCAATGCAGATAAGTGTGAGGTGATGCATTTTGGAAAGTCATAGGACTTGTACTATGAATGGTAGGGCACTAGGGAGTGTAATGGAACAGAGGGACCTAGGAGTATAACTGCATAATTTATTGAAAGCAGTGTCACAGGTTGACAGGGTGGTGAAAAAGGCATTTAGCATACTGGCCTTCATCAGTCAGGGCATTGAGTATAGGAGTTAGGACATTATGTTGCAGTTGTGCAAGTTGTTGGTGAGGCCGCACTTGGAGTACTGAGTACAGTTTTGGGCACCCTTTTATAGGAAAGATGTGGTTAAATTGGAAAGAGTGCAGAAAAGATTTACGAGGATGTTGCCAGGACTAGAGGGCCTGAGTTATGGAGAGAGGTTGGCCAGGCTAGGTCTTTATTCCTTGGAACGTTGGAGAATGAGGGGCGACCTTATAGAAGTGTTTAAAATTATAAGAGGCATAGATAAAGTGATGGTAACAGACTTTTCCCTGGGGTAGGGGAGTCTAAAACTAGGGGGCATAGATTTAGGGTGAGAGGGGAAAGATTTAAAAGAGACCTCAGGGTCAACTTTTTCATGCAGAGGATGGTGAGTATATGGAAAGAGCTGCCAGAGTAAGTGATTGAGGCAGGTACGATAGTGTTGTTTAAGAAGCACTTGGATAGATACATGGAGGGGTGGAGCTTGGAAGGATATGGGCCGAATGCATAAAATTGGGACGAGCTGGGTGGACGATGTGGTCGGCATGGACTGGTTGGAAGGAGAGAGAGGGGGAAAGGGGGGAGAATAGAGGAAAAGCCCATGGGAGGTGATAGTTACCTAAAATTGGAAAACTCAGTGCTCATGCCATTGGGTTGTAGACCACCCAGGCAGAACATGAGGTGTTGTTCCTCTAGTTTGTATTGGACTTCACCCTGGTAACCGCGAAGGCTGAGGATGGACAGGTCAGTTTGGGAATGGGAAAGGCAATTGAAATGGCATGCAACTGGGGGCTTGGGATGGCCATTGCTCTGTGAAATGGTTGCCCAGTCTGCATTTGGTCTTGGTTAGAGAAGACTGCATTGGGAGCACTTAACACAGTAGATGAGGTTGGAGGAGGTGCACATGAACCTTTGTCTAACCTGGAATGGCTGTTTAGGTCCCTGAATGGTGGTGAGGGAGGAGCTGTAAGGACAAATGTTACACCTCCAGTGACTACAGGGGAAAATGCCAGGGGTCAGTGGGGGGTGGGTGGGGAGGGATGAGCGGACCAGGATGTCATGGAGGGAGTGGTCTTTGCGGAAGGTGGAAAGGGGCAGGGAAGAGAAGGTGTGTTTGGTGTACTGTTGCGGAGAGAGCAGAAAAGGGTGTTGAGGGGATGGAATGTTTGGTAGTGGGGTCCCCTCGGAGATGGTGGTAGTGGCAGAGAATGATGTGTTGGATACATAGATTGGTGGGATGAAATGTCAGGACAAGGGGGTCCCTATCCCTGTTGGGTCTGGGAGGGGTGGGGGTGAAAACAGAGGGGCAGGAAGTTGCAGAGATACAGGTGTGAGCTCTCTCGACCACAGTAGGGGATAAGCTCCAGTTAGAGAAGAAGTTGGACATCCTGGATGTCCTGGAGTGGAAAGCCTCATCATGGGAGCAAATGCAGCAGAGGCAGAGAAATTGAGAAAAAGGGATTGCATCCTTGCAAGAGACAGGGCCTCACAACTCAGTTTCTCCAGCAGTTTTTTTAGTGCTCCAGACTCCAGCATTTGCAGTCTCATGTGCCTCCTGATGTATTGCGAAGGTTGTGAGCCTGGGTGATGTTGTATGTGCTGATCAGGCCAAAATATGCATACAGTATGATAAGAAAGGATTTGGGGGCGGGGAATGGCAAGCACAAATGACCAGTCCTGGTACAAACAGAAAGGAAGAACAAGTTTTCTGAAGCTGGAGAATTAAATAAAGTCCTGCAAGCTGTAACGTGCCCAGACGAGAAATGAGGCACTGTTCCTCGAGTTTACGATAGGCCTCGTTATTATAGTGCTGGAGGTCACAGACCAAGAGGGCAGAGGGGAGTGGGATGGTGAATTAAAGTGGCAGGCAACCAGAAGCTCAGGGTCATTCCTTGGAATGAGCACAAGTGCTCCACAAAGCGATCACCCAGTCTGTGTTTGCTTTCTCTGATGTAGAGAAGGTCACATTGTGAACACCAAATGTAGGACATTAGAATGGAACAAGTGAAAGTAAGGGTAGATATCGAGATTTTTCACTAGTGGGAGAATCTTGAATGAAGGGTCATAGTTTCAAAATAAGGAGCTGGTAATTTAAAATAAAGTATGTGATTCCAAATGGTAGTGAATCTCTGAAATTATCTACCCCAGAGAGTTGTGAAGGTTATTTAAAGTGGAGGTAGATTAACCTTTGAAAGATAAGGGGATTGAGCACTATGGGGATCTGGCAAAGAAGAGGAGTTGAGGTCTGGGATAGAGCAGCCATGATCACATGGAATGACGCGATAGGCTAGAGGGGCCAGGTGGCCTACTCCTGCTCCTATTTTCTTGGGCACTCTTGAGTTTGTGGGTCAGGTTGCCTTGGACTACCACACCAGCACTTTGTAGCATTCTGAGCCAACACATCTGAATTTCTGCTTCACCACTGGACAGAACGTTATGTCTAACAGTACAGTACAAATGTCCTGAGCTGAGGGACAAATACACTTCATGTTTTCACTGGCATAGCTTGACCCCTTTCATTTGTATGGGCTTGCTGAGGTCCCATAAAGTAGTCATGCAATTCGAATATATAGTATGCTGCATCTTGAACTGTGAACTCAGTGTACTAAATTGTGAACTATCTGTGAACTCAGTGTACTAAATCAGTGTAATAAATTATTGTTTCATCTGGAAGGATTGTTGGATTTATATTTGCATATGACCAGATGAGTAAAATAATCTTATAAGCAAACAGAACAGTACAGGAACACGCCCTTCAGCTCATGATGTCTGTGCCAATCATGACAGAACTTTGATGATTCTCAACTATGTTACTATTAAAGAATTATGTAACCTTTTAGAGACGTGGGATTTTCCAGGGGACCTTATATGAAAAATGTGCCGTTTTAAGATTTTTTTGATGATAGTTTATGATCATTTTATATGATCATAGGCATTAAGTTTATGGAATTGGTAGCACTGACTAATCTTCATATTTAGTTTTATTTCCAATTCCATGTGCTCTCCATAAGCATTAATATTAATGTGTGAACCAGCATCATAAATAATCAAGGTAATTTTGTCTAAAATTTGAATAACCTAATTAAAAGAAATAGAATGATTTTTTTCCCCCCAAAACAAGTAGTAGTTTTATTCTGAGTTTCAATAGTGAATCCAAAAAAGGATTCACATTGAGACAGAACTAGAATTAACTGTATTGCATGTGTGATTTTCAATGTAAGGATGACATAAATGAGAAGGGAATTTTATCCACTTTACTCATAGTAAAAAGGATAAAACATCCCTAGAAAAGATGATCTTGTCTTTTATCTTGATCTGTTTTCTCGTCCTCATTGTGCAGCTTTCAATGGGTAGGGGAAACTGCCTGAATTCCACAGTTCAGTCTGTAAGAAGAGCATGGCCCATTTTCAAATCTATTGTAAACTTCATACTAAACTTGTAAATTTTGTGACTCATACTTGAGAGGAATCAACATTGTACATCCTAGGATGAGAACAATGGTGCTTGTATTTCAAATGGAATATAAACTTGTTATTTTATATTTGGCTGTCTTTTTAGAGAGGTCTTGCTGCATGGATGTGATGTGCCAGCTTGGCTATGTTTCAAATACTAATCAAACTTGATAGTATATTGTATTTTTCTGGTATGTGCTTGTGGCACAGATTTTAGATGAAGCATGCAAGAGATTTGGATCTTTCATATTTCATATATTGTGGAAACTCTGCAGAGAATTACATATTCTACAGGCCCATATCTTTGATGTAATAGAACAGATAATTGAATATTTATAATGTGCTGAGCCCCATGTGCGGGTAGCATATCAAATTTAATAACAAATTTAATAATTAGATTATAATAGATATAACACTGAACTCTGTACTTCTAATAATTAGACTTTAATAGATATAACATTGAACTTTGTACATTAAAATTATTGTTAGACAAAGACATAATCTATCATTTTACTTAACTAAACATGGCAAGTAAATGTGATTTGCAGTAGATTAAATCATTAACATCTTATTAAATAACTTGAAAACTTGTGCAGACATTCTTTACAGTTCAGGAGATTTTTTTCACAGTAATATAGTGAGATATCTGTTTTATAGATTTATAAACCTTTATAAAAATTGAAAAAAACATATTCAAAAGAGAGATGTGTGCTCAATTTTACTTAAGTTTCAGTGGTTTAGTCCATGGATACCAACTTGCAGAGAATGGCCTACTTTGATGAAAAGGTGGAAACAAAAGCTAAATTGGTTAGGTGCTAATAATATGTGCCTGTTTGAAAGTTTAGCTTTAATGAACAGTTTTGGCCCTCACTGTTGATTATTGTAATATGTGTATTGCTGATTATTGTAATAATTGTGTATAGAATTTTTTTTTCCCTTTATTCTTTTTTTTGGGACCTGGATGTTGCTGGCAAGGCCAGCATTTATTGCCTATCCAAAATTGCCCTTGTGAAAGTAATGGTAGGCTGCTTTCTTCAACCTTTGCAGTTCTTCCAGTGAAGGTACTCCCATGGTGCTTCTGGTCGGGAGTTCCAGGATTTAGACTCAGAAACGAGGAAGTCAGGATGGTGTGAGACTTGGAGGGGGAACCTGCAGGTGGTGGTGCATCCCATCAGCCCTGCTGCCCTTTTCCTGGGTGGTGGTAGTTGTTGGTTTGGGAGGTGCTGTAAGAGTTGCCCAGACTATTAAAACAAGGTATTTTGTATATAGTACACACTGCAGCCACTGCACTGATGGAGGGAATAAATGTTATGGTGATTTAAGTGCACTGATGAAGCAGGCTGCTTTGTCCTAGATGGTGTCAAGCTTCTTGAGAGTTATTGGAGCTACACTCTTTTTGCAAGTGGAGAGTATTCCTTCGCAATCCTGACTTTGGTCTTGTAGATGGTGCAAAGGTTCTGGGGTGTCAGGAGGTGAGTTAATTGTTGCAGGATACCCAGCCTCTGACCTGCTCTTTTTTCTATTGCATTTATGCATTTGGTTAGTTTGTGATTATTGGTGACCGCCCCCCCAACCAGGATGTTGGTGATTTGGAACAAGATAATGTCATTAAGTCTTAAGGACAGGTGGTTAGATTCTGTCTTGTTGGAGATGGTCATAGCCTCACATTTTTGAGGGGTGGATATTACTAGCTGCTTATTGGCCCATGCCTGAATGTTATCTATGTCTTGTAGCATGCAGGCAATGGCTGCTTCCTTTGCTGAGAAGTTATAAATGGAATTTGTGCAGTTATCACTGAACATCGCCACTTCTCACATTCTAATGTAAGGAAAGGCACAGATCAAGCAGCTGAATATGGTTGGGCCATAGGCACTGGCCTGAGGAACTCTCTTGGAACAGTATATATAGGGTTCTTCACCTGTTTGCACTGAAATTGTAGCCAAGGCTGGCTGGTGTTCAGCAACAAGTTGTAGGATAATATAGGGATCAAATGAGAGGGGGAATGTCTTGTATATGACACAAGAGGTTCAGAAAAGAAGATCTGTCCTATTTCCACATGGAGTAAAATCTCCCACCTCGCTTTTCCTCTAAAAGCTAATAGTCAGATTTCATGTCTTCATCCAATTCTTCTTGCAGACCAAAAGGAATTTATAGAAAGGTGATAGGATGCAGAGCTGGGCTGAAAAGTAGCAGATGGAGTTCAACCTGGAAAAGTGTGAACTGATATACTTTGGAAGATTGAATTTGAAGGCAGAATACAAGGTTAATGGCAGGACTCTTAGCAGTGTGGAGAAACAGAGGGATCTTGGGGTCCATGTCTATAGATCCCACAAAGTTGACATGCCGGTTGATAGAGTTGTTAAGAAGGCGTATGGAGTGTTGTCCTTCATTAGTCGGGGTACTGAGTTCAAGAACCATGAGGTAATGTTGCAGCTCTATAATACTCTGGTTAGACCATACTTGGTGTTCAGTTTTGGTCGCCTCATTATAAGAAGGATGTGGAAGCTTTAGAGAGGGTACAGAGGAGATTTACCAGGATGCTGCCTGGATTGGAGAGCATACCTTATAAGGATAGGTTGAGCTAGGGCTTTTCTCTTTGGAGAGAAGGAGGATGAGAGGTGACTTGATAGAGATGTACAAGATGATAAAAGGCATGGATTGAGTGTACGGTCAGAGACTTTTTCCCAGGGTGAAAATGGCTAATACGAGGGGGCATAATTTTAAGGTGGTTGGAGGAAAGTATAGGGGGGATGTCAGAGGTAAGTTTTTTTTACACAGAGAGTGGTGTGTGTGTGGAACACACTGCCGACAGAGGTGGTGGAGGCAGATAGATTAGGAACATTTAAGAGACTCTTAGATGGCCACATGAATGATAGAAAAATAGAAGGCTATATGAGATGGAAGGGTTAGATAGATCTTAGAGCAGGATAAAATGTCGGCACAACATCGTGAGCCAAAGGGCCTGTACTGTGCTGTTACGTTCTATGCCCATGACCAGCACTTACTTTCTCCCTGTGATTTCTACGGGATGTCTAGAGTAGAGTAGTAAAACATTTGTTCATTAGCTGAAAGCTTCAGATAATTTCCAGAATAACATTCCTTCCATATTGGTGAAGTATTGACTGAGTTTTCCAGAAAGGAAAGGATTTGGCACATTAGTGCACTCATCATCCACATGAAAATGTAGAGTAATCCATTAATGATCAAAGTAATATAACAAGTTTTAAACCTCATACTAGTGAGTGTTAGACCTAAGAGCAAGATAGCAATATGGGGCCAAAATGTACTTGTCTTTTGCTGGAAGTTTGATAGGCAACCCGTTGATAAGGCGTCCTTTGCACTTCAGCATGTTTTTGATTTCCATGCCTGCGGATTGCAACATGGAAGTCAGCACAGACACTGAGTCTGATTATTAGAGACATTTAACAGCAGTTCATTGACTAAGGAAAGCAATGAGTTATCCAAAGACCTTTAAGGCAGTTGGGGGATAGGGCCTGAGGCCCAGTCCCTTGTGCCTGGAGCTCAATTTAAACAGTGAGGCCAGAAAAGTTGTGGTTGCAGGGATAGGGTAGAAGGTGAGTGTGAGACAACATCTGGATTGAGTACGATGTGGCCTATCATTCACAATGTGCAATTAGGAAATAATACCCTGTCGATTCTCAAATCCTTGTTAGTACTTCATCTGCTCAAGGTGATTTAGGTCCAATTGATTAATTTCATTCAGACTCTAACTTTAGGAATTTCTGGTGTCCAGCAGCAGTAATATAATTGAGCAGATTGAACATTCAGTTTTCATTGGGGAAAAAAAATCACACAGGGAGCACACCAGGAATTGAAAAGGTCTATTTTTAAATTAACTTTTCAAACACTCTATTGAGAATCAAGTAATGATAGCAACATACGATTAAAATTAAGGTAGCATCTCAAATGAAAAATAAACAAAATAAAGTTTAAAACCTTGAAATTTTGAAATAATTATTTGGAGAAAATTAGAATCCGTACGCAAAAATAGTCTTTTTAGGGGCAAAAAAGTTGTCCAGCAGTAATTATAGCTTGTATGTATTTAGAAGCTCAGTTATGCTTTATTCAATAAGAAATGTGATGAGTCATTCAGATTCAAATAACTTTTAAAAAAAACTAATGAACTACAAATTATACATGGTGATAGCAAGGCTCTGCCGATTTGGAAAAAGTCATCCATAGGGTAGAACAAAAATTCTGATTGCACTTTCAGCAGGATTTTAAATTATATTGTCTACTTCTGCCTCATTAGGCTTGACTATTCCAAGGCACTCCTGCCGGGCTTATTTGTTCTACTTTTTGTAAAGTTGTGGTCATCAGTAACCTGTTTGCACCATGTCTTATTTGCCTATTGTCCCTTTGCTTGCTGATCTGCAATAGGAGATATTGCAGCAATTTTAAAATTGTTTTCGAATCTCCAAACGGCCTCATTCCTTCCTTGCATTGAAAGGAGCTCTAGTTTTATAGCAATTTAAGATATTTTTTCCATTTCTGCCCAGTTTATGATTCTTGTATCTAATTTCTCCATCATCAGCAGTTCTGCCTTCAGTTAGATAAAGAGGTAACTTTTAAGAACTTTAAACCTACTTATTAATCCACGTTCCCCAAATAAACTTCTAATATGCTTTGGCTTCCCTTTTTTTTGGTAGCCTTCCTGCAATATTTTGTTATGTTAAAGGCAGTAGTTTTACAGGTTAATGTATTTCTGTGAATATCACTTCTCTCACAATTTTTTGTGCAATCATGAACACATTCTTTTGGAGTAGACTTGCAGTTCCACTGAAGATTTGACATATTCAACCCAAGACAATCATCCTAGGAAAAATTAAATCTTGAAATATAACCTAAAAAAACAACTTTGCTATCTCTGCTCTTTCAAAATCATGGTGCACATAACATATCTGAGCATGTTTTAAAAGTAAAAAGGCAGGACTTTGTATGACTTCATTCAATTTATCAAGGCCAAAGATGATGATGTTAGTAATATAACAGAAGGAAATACTATACTGGCAAATTTGTCTATAAAAATGTTTTTGTGGTTTTTATGCTATTCTCAGGTTTTAGCTCAAAATCATTATCCTGATAACATTTTAAAAATTAAATGTTTAAAAATGTTTTTATCTAATTACTTATAAACATTGAAATTATGAGGAAATGTGAAAGTAGTCAACAGGACCACAATTTTCTGGGAGCAACGGCTGCTGATTCTAGATGCTCTCTTCCTTGCCAGATATGCATTTTTGCAGAATTGTAATTTGAATCATATGGTAAGGATCTGCTGGAAAGCTGCAGGGAATTGGCACTCTGCCCCTTATCATGAGGAGTCCACTACTGGAGCCTGGTTGGGAAATTGCTACTCATATGTCGTGAAGATGTCAGGGCTTTTCATGTTCATACCCATTTACGTGCAAGTCCTGAGCTTTCTGACAAATGGATCTGTTGGCATTCCTCAGGAAAAGCAGGCTAATACTTCCTTCAGTCTTCTTGTATAATGCTTTTTCTTAGACTTTGTTGTTTGTTTAGTTTAACAGGAAATATATTAGCACAGAACTTCCAATGTGGTGAACTGTCATTTCTTAGTGTCATCACTGTGCCAATGTGCCGGCAACCTTTGGAGTAGAATGCACTAGATTTCTGAAAGCTACCCTCAGTTAAATCCTCTTCCTTTGATTGATGCATTGCTACAGTCTATGCAAATGCAATCAACATATGACTGCCTGTTTGCTGTTAATTTAATCTATTTCATGACTATTTTCACTGCTAAAAAAAACTGTAACCATTAGGCCTGCTGAATGAAGTATAACTGGTTACGAACAGCTTTTTTTAAATTATTGCTGAACAGCTTAGCTAATGCTGAAAAATTATGATTGTTATCCTCTCAGAATAGCATTTATGTATTGGATGACTTAAATTTAATAATAAAACATACTTTTGTGACTGTTTATGATAGTTCACTTTTTGCCTTAATCCTATTTGTCTATCCCAATATTTTGATTTCTGTAAAATAACGAACGGTATTGTAAATCCGTAATTTCTACTTCCTGATGTGCTGTCTGAAAGAATTCTCTGTTTTGATTTGACAACTTGGCTTGCTTGCTGAAATCTCTCTTCTTTATACCAGAGGCCCCAGTAGAAGGCACCTATGTACAGAACCTGCTAAATCTGTAATGGACAGCTGCAAGTGCCATCCTTTCACCACCGATTGTGGGCCATGGAAATGGGTGGAAGAGTTGCTTTTGGAAGAAATCTTCAACCATTGTTTCTGAGGTAAACTAGTAAATAAAAAAAGTATACAATACATTGTCATTAGGCATGGGATCTCATCAGTTATATTTGGATGATGTATTTATTAATTTGCACTTAAAACCATTTTTGTGCATTTGTTTACAAAACAAAGTTGAGAGCAGTTTGAGTTTTTGATTTTTTTTTAGTTACTGTTCAATATATGGAAATGGAAGATTATATAATTTTTAAGTTAATTTGACGTTTGTTTCATTTGCATTATCTGTTATAGCTTCAGATACATCAACCTTAAAAAAACACTATGAAACTCCTATGCTGTTTTATTTAAATTGCTTAATTCATATCACTCAATTTGAATCTTCTCAAGCAAAGGTACTTTGGGTTAATAGCTTGACTGTATAGTACTGCCACTCTGCTCTTACAGTGATAGTTTATTTGATATTATCATTTTCTATTGTAGATTAAATTGTAATGTGACCTGATATCATAAAGCATTTTCAATGCATTTTTGAAAATATTCTAAGTGCAAACGTCAGCCTGGTTGTGTCTATTTTCTCTGTGGCATTTTATTGTCAAACAATGGCATGTTCCTGTAGGGTGAGTTGCACAAGAGCTCTAATGAAGAGTGCTAGAATACCATCTCAGTTAGAAACCCTCTCATAACAAGCTGAGAGAATATTGGCCACTTTATTTCTATTCATGTCTTTCCCTATAAGTATCTTTTGCTATTTAAACATCTGGAATATAAATCTGTTGATGTAACTACAAATAAAGTAGTGTCAGCAATTTTAAATAACACATTTTAAATATCAACAGAATACACATCAAATCATTAGTAGTGTTTTATTTTTGTGTTACTCAATAATAATGTCCAATGTACCTACTTAAGTCTTAGTTCTTGAAAAATATTGTACCAGGTAAGTAGTCTAAAAATGTCATCCTTCAAAGTGTAACCTCTCTGCAAGCTTTTGAATTACAACAAAATATCATAGATGGCAAGGGTGAAGGAAGGAGAATAATATAAGATTGGCAATTGATTTGTTCTTTTGAACTATAATATTTGGTTTGGCAATAACATAAAATAAAATACCTTTCCTTAAAAGCTTTTGTAAAAACCATTCATATTCTACATATTTACAAATGTAAAATTAGCATTACGAAAGACGTGAAGATCTGGTTTAATTTTCAGAATAGTGTCTTGTTTAGTCATTAAAAGTCTCAATGTTCTGCAAGATTTTGGCCACATGATGGCATACTTGCAATGGTTGAGCATGGAATGCAATATATTTTGAACATTTAACTTGTGAATTTGTGGCTTGAAAATTGTGAATTATTTTGTGGTACTGAAATATAATGTAAGATAGATTCCTCAGGAATTATTTCCATCCTGGCTCCACAGAAGGACACTCTGGCATGGCCAAGGTTTACAGTCATAATGGCAATTAATGCAGTTTTTGAAATACAAATTTCTATGATCTTGCTTCCCATCTTGTTACATTGACGCAGTTTCTTGGCTGTGGATCTAATTGTGACTTGAACAATGAATACTGGAAGATACACCAATAATAATAATAGAAGAGATTTTAATGATGACTCATTGAAATGTCATCTATCTGATTGTTGTTCCCTTGGGGAAAATCAAATAGATGGAGGCTATTAAAGTATAATGATTTATTAGTTTTTTTAATATATTATAAAACCAGATGTGGTAAATAACCCCAAATGACAACAACCTTGTTGCAGAGAAGGGAACCACTTAAGTCCTTATGTTCACATTTATGGTTGTGGCAATATGCCAATAAAACTCTTACCACTTGTGAAGTTTTATTGCCAGATGATGGAGACCTGTTCTTTGCTAAATTGAAAGTATTATATTGTAAGATAAAATTAAAATATATATTTTGAAAATCAAAATTTTCTAATGAAGTCAGTGAATTAGTGTGTAATATATGACAAATTGTGATAGACAATACCACAACTGTTTTTGCAAAGACATTCTACCTTTAAAGAGAATTGTATAAATTCTGTTTATTTATTATGATATAATGAGATGCAAGGGAACTTGGATGGTTTTAAATCTGCAAATCACAATGTCTGACAAAAGGATGCACATCATAATTTTATGCCACATTTTGTGCAAGTGATAGTACAAAATTAAAAAGAAAATAAATATGTGCATTTTGAATGTTTGTTCATACCTCAACTATTATTAACATATACAGCAGTGAGGCCAAATAAAACACACATGCATAAAAGCTGTAGGTGTAGGTGACATTTGTACAATTGGAATTCTGCTTCTTTAAAGTGTACTAACAGGTTGATGCACTCCCAAAACAGTTTTACTGTTCCTTTTCAAATAATCTTAGACCTGGCACATGAATTTCAAGTCCTTTTTGCCAGTTACCAGATTCATAATCTCTAATGTGCTGTTCCTGTAAATTTCTTGTAGCTGCCCTCGTACTTCCACGTTTCCACTAACAGTGGTATTTAATGCTGGGTTTTGAGTGTTCCAGACTGTTAGTTTTGTCTTCATAAAGTTTACTTTTTTGTTGTTTCAAATTGTTCTTGATTTTATTCATCCTCCTCTGGTTCTTTCTGTAATACAGGCATTTCTTGCTTGAGGCACTCTCTGAAAAAGTTGAGGATTGCACTGTACATATGACGTTTGCTTTTTTCATCTGTAATAAAATGGCCTTCATCTGGGTAAATCTGTCTCATAATTGAAGGAATATTAGTAAGACATGTTGAAATGTTGTTTTGAACATATAACAATTTATTTTAAATGTGACAACACAAGGGTATAGTAAATACCAATAATTCTAAGAAAATTCTGTCAATTTAACAAAATTCAGATATGAAAAAATTGACTATCAATGGAAAAACAATTGATCCTATGAAACAATATTATCAATGGTCAGGAAGTGAAGTGCTCTTTAAAATTTGTTAAAGGAAAAGCAGTTGAGAACAAACAATATGGAAAATATTGCTTCTTCCACCACAGTTATACTTTTGTACATGCAAGATTAAGTAAATGTATTTAAGAATTTATTTCTGTAACTATTTCTTTCAATTATAATATTTAGACGACATTTGGACAGGTACATGGATAGGAAAGGTTTAGAGGGATATGGGCTAAACGTGGGCAAATGGGACTAACTCAGGGATGTTACTTGGTCAGCATGGATGAGTTGGGCTAAAAGGCCTGTTTCTGTGCTGTACTACTCTGACTCTACAAAACAGTATCACACATCCCCATTCACTGCATCTGCTTAATATTTCAGTCATTCAAAATTAAACTAGCAATGAGATTTTTTTTGAGTACTAAAAAAACCTACCAAGGAACATGTTGTCCAGTCATTAATAATCATCATTATCAGTGCTCAGATGCTCATCCATCAATGTTCTGTACTTAAGCTGTATCATCACTTGCAGGCTGTGGATTCCTTTGACTAATTCAAAGATCAGCTCAGCTTCCTTTTTGATGGTATTTCTCCATCCAAAGTTCTAATATTGACTTCTCCATTTTCATTTCACTCCACCTTCCCTTGCCCACAAAGCTGTCTGCAGTTTGTGAGGTAAGTTACCAAATTTTAACATCTTGTGTCTTTGTCAAACACAACTAGTTTTAATATTATTCCACAACTGAAATAAAATGAAGTGACAAAACAATCGTGGTCTAGGGGCTCAAAAGAGGAATAAGGTAATGTTTCATAGCATTGTTTAAAAGGATTACTCTGTTCGGTGACCTAAGATTATTGAGTGTCATACTCTTAATATAAGTACACAAGTATTATAAACATGATACCTGCATAGTGTAGTTTCTTTCAGCTTTCACCAAGTGTTGTATCAGCTCTGCTGTATGCTGAAAATGTACATTTGCTGCAATAAAGCAATAAAAAGTAGATAACAAAAAAACTGTTTTATTAACCATTCATCAAAGCAGATTGCACCAAATCTAATAAAATTGCTTTTAAGTGAACCTAATTTAATTATACATATAATTTTAAATTTTATTAAGTTATCAAGGTCATTGAGATAGACATAAATCTGCTGAATGCTGGTTTTAAAAGCTTCAAGTCTTTCAAGGCTGAATCAGGAAATACAGAACCCGAATTTAATTTCTACTGTGCCTTTGTTGAAACAACTATTATTCATCAATATCCAATTTGCTCTTATGCTAATAAACCCTAATCTAATTACAAGCATAAATGGATTATTATCCTCATGAATGGTCTACCTGTTTAAATCTAGAACACTGTATTTTGTAACCTCACCTACCCCAGTTTAAGACCCTCCAAATTGTTTACTGGCTCACTGGGCTGCATTGTGTAAGTTGCAGTAAAATGTCCTTGTTTTCCATCTCCCCAGGCACTTCTCTCTTGATTCATGGAGAGGAGAAAGTACTTGAAGAAATATTCAATCTATCCAGCCAATCTCAAAGAGAAAGGTGGCAGGGGACTTCTTGTAACACTGCAGTCTTTCTGATAAAAGTATGGCCAGAGTGCTATTGAGCAAGGAGTTCCAGGATTAGAATGGCAACACTTTTCCAATTAAAGATGGTGTGTGACTTGCGAAGGAAATAGCAGGTCATGATATTCCATTACATCTGAGACCGTTATGCTGCTTGGTGGTAGAGATTGTGGATTTGGGAGATGTTATCAAAGTATCCTTGGGGCATAGTCTTGCTTGGTAAGTAGCACACATTACAGCTATTGTCCACTGGTAGTGAAGCAGTTGATATCATACAACTCAAGACAGCTGCTTCATCCCAAAGAGTGCCAAGTGCTTGAGTGTTGTTGGAACTGTGCTAATCCAGGCAAGTTGTGAGTATTCCATCACACTCCTGACTAGTATTGTAGATGGTGGAAAGGTTTTGGGGAGTCATTAGCTGTAGCATAACCCCTTCTTCTGACTCACTGTTTTAGCAATAGTATTCATGTAGTTGGTCCAGATAAATTTCTGATAAATGATGAAGTAGTTTCTGCACCTTTGTCCTGGGGCTCAGATAATTGTCTTCCAACAACCACAGCCATTTTCCTTTCTATGCGGGTTTGATTCCAGTTAGTGGAATGATTTTACCTTAGAGGACATAGAGTTGAATTTTATTGGTGCTTCCTGATATTACCTTTGGTCAACTACTACCTTGATGTTAAGGGCAATCATTCTTACCTTGCATATTGAATTCATTTCTTATTTATGTTTGGATCAAAGCTGTTGCAAGCTCAGGAGTCAATAAGTCTTGACAAAACCCAAATTGAGCATTGTTGAATAAGTGTGGCTTGACATTGCTGCCGATGACAACTTGTAGTTTTGCTGATTATGAAGAGAAACCTAATGAAGTGCAATTAGCTGGATTGTATTGCCTTGTTTTTTGTGAACAAACATACTTCATAAAAGAGTAAAATATTAATTATTCAGATTGGAACAAAATGGATAGTGCTATTCCACAAGAGTCAATGCTGGCACCAGTGTTATTCATAACAAGTGTTAATGATTTTGAGCTTGAAAATGCATAACTCAATATCAGAAAATGTTGATGATGCTAAACTGTTGGCTGACTGGCATATCTGAGCTTTCATTAGAATACAGAATAGTTATGGGAATGTTGCTCAATTTTCCATTAAAAGCTTTCTTTTAGGGTAAAATGGAAGTGATAGAGCAACTACGGGTGGATTTACCACCACTATAGCAAATGAAAGAAATGCCAATTTTATGCAACTTCTTAAACTCTTGTGCCAAATTCTTAGATATTTCCTTGGAGGTCTTTTTGGCAGAATTTTGACTAGAAGATGCACTAACTTCAAGTATGTTTGCTAGCCCCATCTCCCTAAGAATTGCAAAACAGTGCTAAAGAGACTAATAATACTGCAACGTTAAAGAAGTTCAGATGGTGTTGCCAACCGATGTATACTTTTATTCAGATAGTGTTTACTAACAGCTTCATTTGCATCTGGGTATCACAGGAATTCGCCAGTACAAAGGACAAACTCAGCAAATGCCTTTACTCAGGACCACTCTACCAGCCACAATAACTATAGCTAGATTCATTCTTCAAAGAAACCTTATTGAAAAGCTGCATACATCTTCAAGTTTTAACATTATGCTATGTATGCATATAAAAGGAAAAGTAAATGCCATTGATACTTCATTATCATTTCTCTATGAAAAGGAAAAGAATGCCTTCAATAGTGGTAAAGAAATAAGCTGACAGAGCAATAACAATGCATCAGCAACTTATTTGTGCAGTAATGGGCAACTACCTAGCTAACTTAGAACATGCCTCTTCACCCTAGAAAAATCCAGGCCAAAAATTAGTGTAAGATTGCATGGTCTTGAATGACAGTCACAAATGTCATTGACTATTAACTGCCACCTTAGGTGCAATTAAGGATAGTCCAATGCTGGCATTGTCAGTGAAGCTCACACACCACAAATGAAAAATGAGTGTTGCAGCTTGTAGATTTGCATGTATGAGAACCATGAAAGAGGGTAAGGAAAGCTATAAATTGTTGATGAAAGCTATAAATTGCTCCTTAAGGATAATTTCACTCAGTGAACTATTTCTTTAAGAGCAAATGCTGCCATAAGAAGCTAAAAATTTTTCTTAATGTTTCATTTCATGAAGTTGGCCACTCATTTTCAATGGGAAATTAGCAGCCATTATTTCAATTCTAGCATTCGTAAAACTGATGCCATATGATAATTGTTACTTGCACATTTATCATATGGCAGCAATTTAATGAATAAAAATTGCAGAATAACTCTCAAGTTGTTTATTTCCTTGCGGATGCTTTCTTCAATAAAATATTGGTGAACCACTGGGTCTAGTTGTGACCATACCTATCTGGCTAACTTGGAAAAGGTCATTTGTTGTAACCAAGAACAATCCAGTAGCAAAGCTGTTTAAGAATGCATGGTATGAACATTTTTGTTGCCCTGGAAAGAATAAACTGCAGATCTTTAGCAGATGTTGAAATTTTTCTTTAAAATCTCCAACTTTACAAACCTTCGATTTAACCAATTTCATGTTCTTCATATCATTAGGGTATAGTTTCTTTTCATTTAGAAATTCAAATTTCCAGAGCTAAGGTTTGCTTTAAATAATGCTTAGACAACCTTAAAGCAAATGTATTGCATATAAAATCAATATGTAGATATAATAATGCTAGCTTTCAGAGGGATTGTACAAAAATGGCCACTTCAAACATCCACTTAAGGATAATTCTCTTCACTCCTTTCATTTTACGTAATGGCACTAACTATTTATTTAGGTTGAGAGGCTGGAAGATGGGGAAATTGGTTGGAGAGATTATCCGTGCAGTGTTGAATCCATTAAAATGCGACAGATTGGTCTCCACTAGACTTTCATCTTGGATCTCGGTAGGGCAATCAAGGAACATTTCTAATTTTTTTGTGATCAGTGACGCAATAGCCTTTAAGAACCAATTTCACTTTATTTAATACCATAAAACAGGAGGGATATTGGAGGAAAATCTAGACCTTAACCTTATTTGCTAGTCAACTTTCAACACTGTGACTGTGATCAACTCTTTTTCATAGTATCCTGCACATTACCTTCTCTCAACAAAACTTACTGCCTGCCTCGTACAATGTTGCCTCTTACAGCTTTACTTAGAGGATTCCCTTACTTAAAGAACATAAGTAATATTCTCCTACTTTATATCCCAACAGACACTTAACTCCTCTTACATCGATATTTTCTCCCTTTCTTCTCCACGTGTTCATCTGTCAGGGCACCTGTCCTCTAGAATTATCAGCCCTGTTCCCTCCACTTTGTTTTGTCCCTTGCTACCTTGAAATTTTTCCTCAAAACCTTTGATTGCTCTTTCAAATACAATTCTAGTTTCTAAACTTCCTTTTCCTTATACTTGGTCCATTTTAATCACTTTGGTCTTTATAGTAAAAAAACTCAAATGAATGTTGCTGTTATGTGCTATTACTTTTCTTGCTTATCCGTTTAAAATGCATGCAATATAGGAGGGATAATGGAGGAAAAGCCCTGAGAAACTTTTTATTTTAATCAGCACATTAAATTTTGTGTTGATTTAGCAATGATATTATTAAACTTTCAAAAACAACCTCATCTATATACAAGTAAAATTGCTTGGTTTTCATATAATGTGTTTGAATATAAATGAGCATAAAATATTTGCTTTTATGCCGAGGACTGCCACATAATAACAGTTGATGATGAATAGCCTTACAAAGCTTAATGTAGACTAGAACATCTGAGGATTCATTCCAGGGTTTCTTATCACTTTCACCTGGCACTGCTTTATTGGAAAAGTATATTCTATGAACTTGCCTGAAAATATTAATGTGTTACAGTATATTCTGTTCATTTTTTTACTGCAATATGACAGTGAATAGAGATAGAGCATTTAATTATTGGATATATTACGTCTGAGACAATTCTGTTATGACCACAGGTCCACAGAAATTTTAATATGGGTCAATGGGAAGAAATGCTAGCTGACCACCTTCTCTCAAACTGGAGGCTTCTGAGGCTCACTATAATGGAAACCAAGATGAATGGATCAACTTATTACACTTCAAGATCAAAAACTGGAATCCCAGTTGGTTTGTAAACTTGGTTTCAAACTGGCATTTCCAATTCAGCATGTTCATGCCTGCTGATTCACTTTTGTACTATTGAGAAGTTGTTACATCAATTTCTCTTGATCTGTTCTATGAAGGGTATCAAAGTATCAAAGAAATGGCATTCTTGGCTGAAAACAGCTCTTTGGGAGTTCATGTTGTTTCACTGGGTGTTTTGCTGGTCCCCTGGGAGGTTGGCACAATCTCCATGGAATTGCCAGGTCAAAATCTTCTATTTACAGTAATAATTCAATTATCATCTCACTTCCCTGTAGGGAAATGGCACTCAAAGGGCATACATTTTAATAAGATGACGCAAAATTGCCTGTGAACACAGCCTCCCAACTGAATGACCAGGACTATGGAATCAATTGTTAAATGTACAACTTAACTGGTTACTCCTTAAGTAGAGTTGATCATAATTTATTTGACTTTTTAAAATTTTGTGATTTTAAGTACTATTTTTCTGCACTGGCCATAAGAGGGATGTTAATGTAATGGGCCCGAAGTACAGGTGGGCAGAGATGTTCTCACCTGTAACCAGAGCAGTTTACTTGATAAACCTCACAGGATTAGTTAGAAGCCCCTACATTTAAGTTAAAAACATAGGCAGCTGCACTAGGAGGACACATTGAGGATCTGCTTACAGGAAATGAGACAGTGGTGGTATTAGGGTGTTAAAGGTGTCCACAATCTCTACCTCCATTCTCCCTCCCACTCACCTGTCCATCCTCTAGCCTTGAAAAGGCAATGACACTGTCTTTTTGTGAGGGATGTGAAATTTGAAGTAAATATATCACTGTGGATTCAGCCATGCCCATCAGTAAATTTGTTTCACTCAGTATTACAGCTGGCAATACTGGTCCCCAGTTCCTAAATGCCAGGGATGTGGTTGGAAGTCTTTGCTCTGATCCTATTTCATTTTGCCTTGTTGACGTTATTTGCGAAAAGTAGCTTTCCAAGCCTGAGAGAATTTTTGGACCCTGATAAAGAAGTGTGATGTTGCACATATGGGTATTGGTTTATTTTGTAATGACTCCAGATTTCTGATGGGCGTGCAATAATGGGACATGTTGTTTAGGCATCAAACAAGCCATGCCTTCAACAAACAAAAACTTGGATACAAACACTAACACCATCATTCAGAAAAGATCATCTAGAAATATTTCTAATTATTTTAATGACATAACTAAACAATATGTTCAAATGTGAGAGATAGGTGGTATAGGTCTTACCGTCAGCTGTCCCATGTATGATCAGAAAATTCACATCTTTGATTTCATTAGAATTTTGTAGGACACTAGATTCCTGCAAGTAATCACAATCTGAGTTAGTGATATGAATTTTAAACACTGTGGGATAGAAATACTCACTCTATTTCTGATATATGTGTGACGTAATAATATATGCAGGTTGAACTTACCTTTTTAAATTTGGTCCTAAAGCGAATTATATTGAATTTCAGAAGTGGAGGTCAGCTCCCATTTGTACATTGCTCATTTGGCATATACAATAGAGGATGAATTTCTACTTCATTGTTCTTTTGTGATTTATGATTGCAGAGCATAAAATGAGAATTAGAATGGAATTTGCTGTGAAAAATAAATTGGGGAGGATTCCCTCTTTTGGGTTGGTATTTTAGTAACATAAGGCTTCTACTTCCTCATTGAAATCTATCCCAGCCCTGAACTATTTTCAGGATTGTGGCTTAATACATAAATTCAGCAACCTTGGTGGGATCTTCTTTATCAAGAGGGAATCTATGGTCTAAGTGATGAAATACTTGTAGGGCTGTTATCTCCTTCTATTTGAGGAATTGTAACCCTTTATTTCTGCATTGTGGAGGCAAATACAAACCTTTTAATGGAAGCTTCAGGAGGCAGTAGTACCTGGGGTGGATAAGAATGAATCTTTTATCCATCTGAGGCTCTCATACATTGACAATATGCAAGTATGGATAGCAGTGGACTAGCCAGAAGTCCAGTATAAGTGTGGGACATTGAAGAACTGATAGGCCTTATTGCCTAAGTTTTTATGATACTTTTTGATTTAGGACAGAATGGCAGATTGAAATTCAATCTTTATGAAATGAATAAATTGGTTCTTGGCTATTTCCCTTCCTCAACTCACTTGATAAATATTTATATCTCGTGATGGCAATCCAAGGTATCGCTCTGTGAATGCAGAAGCTGTGTGGAAAGAAAGAAAAAAATCAATTTAATCCACATTTGCAGAGAGTGTCTTCATGTGCATTAGTTAATGCAAAACAATTAGCAATGACTGACCCTCATCCTCAGTTGTGATGTTCTACAGCAGATGAAGGTTCCAGTCCCTTTTAGGTACCTGCCCTTCTATTTAATTAATTTGTGGATAATAATGTAACTAAATACCAAATGAGTTATGATAAAAATCAGTGGGCCAATTTCTCAGGACTGACTATTATCCAAGTATCTTGTCCCATGCATATCAGTACACAGTGAATACCACATGGTGCACATCTCTTGATAATTTGTAATCTATTATCCACTGTCGTCAATACCCTGTAACCATTCAGTGTGGTTATTAATAAGGTACTGAATGAAGCCTAATTTTAGTTGTTATCTTCAATACACAATGAATAATCACTATAAAAATAGCAGCAAAAAAAAGAGAAAAATTCATTGCAATCTAGCTTTAAAATTCTAATATCTCTGACCATTATTTAAATTGAAAACATAAGGACGAAGGCAATGTCAACCAGTTTGGGAGGAACTTCTTACCACTGTAAATGTCCTTTGTATTTTTTTCTCATCTCCTTTTTCTTTGTATTGAGCTATCAGCTGAAGTGGTGTGACAAAGAAAAGCAAAGGCTGATATAACTTGGTTTGGTTAGACTGATGAGTGTCTCACTGAGAAATTAGGTTTCATTTCAATAAATAACCTCTGACTGAATTTAGAGTGAAATGTTAAATGTATCATCAATTGTAATGACAGCTTAACAATTACTGTCTGAAAGAGGAAGAAGATAAATGTCTGGCATCAGAATTTCTCATGAACATGAACATTCGGCCTTTTCTAGAAGTAGAAGCTATGGTACAAGGACATATGAGATCCATAACATTTCTGCTTTGGAAGTAGGTAAAGCATTTATTTCATCACCTCAACCTCTTTGAACTCGCTCAAAAACTCACAAATTTAGGAATTTGATAACAAACTTTGCATTTTCTGAGAAGTTCCTTAACTTATCCATATAACTTCATACATTCTCTTGTGTATGTCCTCTCCAAAATGGTTGAATTACATGTTTGGTGGCCAACAAAGAGATTAAAAAAACATTATGCTGCATTAAAGAGTAGACATTGTGAATTATTTTTCTGCACATTAACTTCATTTTTGGCAACTAGATTTCAACATGTAGATCATCAGAAAATGGAACTGCAGTTTGATTACGTGTGGCAGCCTTTTCATCATTGCATTGGATGACTTAAATAAAGCAGGCCAAGATATTAGTTGATTACTTCATTGCCAGACACCCAGATGCATACCCCTCTCTGTCATTACACAAAATAAACCTTCTATTTGTACTGAAACTATTTGGATGAGGCTTTACCTGCTAGCTTTGATCTTTGCACCTGAACAGCTTCTCCCAATATTCATACCTGGTAATTGTTCTTATGTACATTATACTTGCGAGTTGTGGTACCTCATGGGTGTCCTCAGAAAGAGCAAGAGAATTCTAAAGCTTGGCTGTCATGATGTCATGATGAAAGGGGTGTGATCACATCAGGAGCAACAGTGGTGGGATTGTAAGGAAGGGGAGCAGTTGATAATGATCAGACAAGGCAGAAGTCAGGGTTAAGACCTCCTAGCTTCAAATGAAACTAAATATATTGACTTAGCTGTGGAACGTACATGGAATTCCCTTTGCTCAGAGGAAACCAGTCATGCCCAAGCAGCCTCAAATAGATGTTTTGCCATTTATTTGCCTTTGCAGTATGAATAAACTAAGAATAAATGTGAAAGTGGTTGAAATGCATCAGAGATAGGATTGCTCAATAGTTGACATTGTAAAGGTCACCCGTTACAAACTCGTTAAATTGAATAACTGGCAAGTTATAATGACAAGTGATTTATATCATCCCTTTGTTATTTCCAATAAACATACGAACATCTGATTATTTCTCCTTGTTGGCATAGATTGTAAGGAAATTTGCAATTCACAACATTGGCATTGGCATTCTGGCAAGTATCATTTCAATGTGAAAGGATTTGCAAATTTTTTTGTTTACACACCATATAATTTCCAGTCTGTGATTGGTGCCACAGCAACACCGCATTTGAAGATTCTGTCGGTAGAACTAAGGATCATAGCTGTGACATAGCCTCCATATCCCTGTCAAAGTAAAACAAAATCTCAACATGGATTTTAAATATTCTATTTTTAACATGAACATTTGATGGTCCTGGTGAAACCAAACTGCCAGCCTTCATACACCCCAGTAATTATCTTTTCCAGTGGCTTAATGGATAGCTAATCTGCCATTGTTAGCTTTCTGCCCTCTCTCGTATCATAAGTAATCTTAATAACATATATAGTTGAATGTAGACCTGTTCTTTGACATAAACACTCAGAATATGTTGCATATTATTTTTAATTTACAAAGTAGTTCACCTCAGTTGTAAAGCATCCGGAAGACTTTGTTTATTTTTGTATATCTATACTTAAAATCACAATAGAAATTGTGATTTAATGAAGATATTTATGTGTGAGTGGAAGAGTATATTGATCAGAATTATACAGTGGTCTGACACAACAGAGTGCCTTGTCATTTTGGAGAGCACTTAAAAGTCAACTGCATTTTTGTGGGCCAGGAATTGTATATAGGTCAAACTAAGTAAAAGTAACATATTTCCTTCCCTGAAGGTGATTAGGGAACCAGGTGGGTTTTAATGACATTTTGGTAGCTTCATGGTCATCATTACAGATTCTGGGCAGGACCACACTAATGACTAATTGCCACTCCTGTAGAGAAGCTCTGGTAACTACTGTGTGCAGCATGCAGAAGGATAGAACACGCTGTAGGTTAGATTGCTCTGTATCTGTCTCTGATTCTGTACAATGGTCAGTGGCAGTCCTGTAATGGGCTGAGCTGATGGACCAGATATACTTCATACCCCTCAGCATCATGCTAGCCACAGCTGATATATTTAGTGTATTTGAACAGGGCTACCAACTTCACTAAAAGACTAAATGCAGGTGTTTATTTTAATTTTAGTTGATTTATGTGTTGAAATTGGTTTTAAATTAATATTAACCTCAAATTTTTATTGTTTAGCAATTTTAAATTACTTACATTTTTCAACTGGTTCTAAATATTTTTGATAAATAAACTGTCGAAAGACCATCACATAACAGTCTGTGGGCAGGGCGATGGTTTCCATTGCCTGCTGCTAGCTGTGGCTTGCTCACTGCTCCCGTTGACTGATCAGCTACAGCAGTGGGGCCTCGAGGATTTGGAACTACACAACCATAAAAGATAAGTGAAATCATCGGCATCTCACCGCTTTAAATATGAGGTGCGGGCTGGATCCAAATGATCCAAAGGGAGAACTATGACACACCCACCTGAGCCCCCACATCTTCAGATGACCTGTAATCTCAGTCTCTGAGGTCAACATCCAGGCATCCTTCAAGAGGGTGAATCCACGAAAGGCATCTGGTCCAGACAGTGTACCTGGCCGAGTACTAAAGATCTGTGTGGACCAACTGGCTGAAGTATTTACGGACATATTCAATGGCTCGCTTCTGCAGTCTGAGGTTCCCACTTGCTTCAAAAAGGCATCTATTGTGCCGGTGCCCAAGAAGTGTGTGGTGACCTGCCTCAATGATTACCATCTGGTAGCCCTCACATCAACCATAATGAAGTACTCTGAGAGGTTGGTTATGGCGCGTATCAGCTCATGCCTGGCCCAACACATTGATGCAATCGCGAAGAAGGCAAGCCAGCAGCTCTACTTCATTAGGAGGTTGAGGAGATTTAGTATGTCACCAAAGACTCTTACAAATTTCTACAGATGTACGGTGGAGAGCATTCTGACTGGTTGCATCACTGCCTGGTATGGAGGCTCCAACGTGCAGGATCGCAAGAGACTGCAGGGGGTTGTAGACTCAGCCAGCTCTATCACGGGCACAACCCTCCCTGCCATCGAGGAAATCTTCAAGAGGCGGTGGCTTAAGGAGGCGGCATCCATCATTAAGGACCCTCACCATCCAGGGCATGCCCTCTTCACGTTACTACCATCAGGGAGGTGGTACAGGAGCCCGTAGACCCACACTCAATGTTCCAGGAACAGCTTCTTCCCCTCTGCCATCAGATTTCTGAACGGTTCATGAACGCTATTCTTCTTTTGCACTATTTATTTATTTTTATAATGTATAGTCATTCTTATGTCTTTATGTCTTGCACTGTACTGCTGCAGCAAAACAAATTCCACGACATATGTCAGTGATAACAAACCTGATTCTAATTCTGACCTGGATCACTCCAATTTGCCTTCTGCCACAACAGGTCAACAGCAGATGTGATTTCTCTGGCTCTTCACTCTGCTCTGGACCACCTGGACAACAGGAACTCGTATGTCAAGCTGCTGTTCATCGACTACAGCTCAGCGTTTTAACACAATCATCCCATCCAAACTCATCATCAAACCTCCCTCTGCAACTTCGTCATCAGCAGACCACAATCAGTGAGGACTGGTATCAACATCTCCTCCTCACTGATTATCAACACAGGTGCACCTCAAGGCTGTGTGCTTAGCGTCCTGCTCTGCTCTTTACACACACATGATTGTGTGACTAAGCACAGCTTCAATGCCATCTTCAAATTCACCAGTGACACTACTCTTGTTGGACAGGTGGCAATGAGTCAGCTTACCAAAACAAGAAAGGACACCTGGTTGAATGGTGCCACAACAACAACCTTTCGCTCACCATCAGTGAAACTAAAGAGCTGATTATTGACTTCAGGAAGGGGAAAGAGGGCAAACAGGTGCCAGTCTATATTGAGGGATCAGTGGGGGAGAGATTCAGCAGCTTTAAATTCCTAGGCGTTAACATATTGGATGACCTGTCCTGGGCCCAGCACATGGATACAATCATAAAGAAAGCACAACAGCATCTTTACTTTCTTAAGAGGTCAAGGAGGTTGAGCTTGTCACTGAATGCTCTAACAAACTTCTGCAGATGTACTGTTGAAAGTATCCCTGACTGGTCGCGTCATGGTCTGGTACAGCAATCTGAATGCACAGGGATGCAAGAAGCTACAGAGAGTAGTGAACTCTGCCCAATATATCATGGACACATCCCTCCTCACCATCAGTAGTATCTATAGGAGGCACTGCCTCAAGAAGACAACATCTATCATCAAAGATCCCCACCATCCTGGTCATGCCATCTTTTCACAGCTACCATCAGGCAGGAGGTACAGAAGCCTTAAGTCCCGCATCACCAGGTTCAGGAACAGCTACTTACCTTCAACCATTCAGTTCTTGAACCAGCTGGCAAAACCCTAATCACTACAGTTTAGCAACACGATGACCACTTAGATCACTTTGCACTAAAATGGACCATTTTTTTGTTCTAATTATGTTCTTTCTTATAAAAATTGTGTTTCATTTATGTTTTCCTTGTGAATGCTGCTTATATGATGCTACAGTATGTGCCTGTGATGCTGCTAGAAGTAAGTTTTTCATTGCACCTGTGCATACATGTACATGTGCATATGATAATAAACTCAACTTTGACTTTGTCAATTAGCTTAACCTAAATTTTAGAATGGTTTAATTAATAGATTTTATTTTCCCTGACTTTTGTGGAGGGATTTGAAGTTTTTTTCTGATTCATAATTTCAGGTCTCTGGATTAATCATCCAGTGAGTTAACCACCATTCTTCCTTTCAAACCTACACTTTCTATGACCTAGAAAGACAAAGGCAACGGGCACTTGAGAATCTCAAAATAAATGTAGATGCTGCAAATCTGAAATAAATGCAGAAAAAAAAGAAAATGCTGGAAACACTCAGCAGGTCAGTGGAAATTGAAACATAGTTAACATTTCAGATTGAAGACTCTCCTTCAGAAACTTTAACTCCGTTTTGCTTCTCAGATGTGTTGCCTGATCTGCCAAGAGTTTGTAGCATTTTCTTTTTCTTAATTACATGAGATTTTTATCACATTGCAAGTTTCCATCCCCGCCACACACCATCTTGACTTGAAAATATATCACTTTCTTTACTGGCATGGGGTCTAAATACTGAAACCCCCAATCCAACAGTTCTTTGGAAGTACCTTCAACAGAAGGATTGCTGTAGTTAAAGATGGCTCACCACTGTCTTCTCAATAACAGCTTTGCCAGCAATGGCCACATCAAGCAATCTATTTCCTGTATTTCACTTTTATGAAGGTCACCAATTATACTGATGTAATTTTGAAAAGAGAACAGTGACAGCAAATTAACTCTCACAATTTGGTAATGTAGGGATTGTTTTTCATCTCTACCATTTGGAAGTAAATTTACAAGATGAGTTGTCTACAATGAGAATGAAAATTTAGTGCATTTAGCTCTGTCAGTTTACTACCCAAGGAGTGAATACAAGAAAACAATAATTCACAGCTGTTTCAAACACTGACTTGCCTTATTTCTATATTACTAGTTAATGACTTATTTTAATCTTTCTGATCTGTGGTTTGTACCTCCATTCCTTGGTAGTGTCTGCTATTTACAACATTGCATTTTTTTGTTGTCAGAGGTGGAAAGGGTGAGCAGCTTCAAGTTCCTGGGTGTCAACATCTCGGAGGATCTATCCTGGGCTCAACACGTTAATGCAATCACGAAGAAGGTATGCCAGTGGTTCTACTTCATTTGGAGTCTGAGGAGATTCTGTATGTCACCAAAGACTCTTCCAAATTTCTATAGATGTATGGTGGAGAGCATTGTGACTGGTTGCATTACGGCATGGTACGAAGGCTCCAATGCACAGGATTGCAAGAGGTTGCAGAGGGTTATAGACTCAGCCGGCTCCATCACGGGCACAACCCTCCCCACCATCAAGGACATCTTTAAGAGGCAGTGCCTCAAGAAGGTGGCATCCATCATTAAGGACCCTCACCATCCATCATTAAGGACCCCCACCCTCTTCTCATTACTACCACTGGGGAGGAGATATAGGAGCCTTAAGACTTGCACTCAATTATTCAGGGAAAGCTTTTTCCCCTCCACCAATTTCTGAATGGTCCATGAAACCTTGTTATTCCTTTCCTTTGCACTATTTATTTATTCTTGTAATTTACAGTAATTTTATATCTTTGGACTGTACTGCTGCTGCAAAGCAACAAATTTCATGACACACAAGTCAGTGATAATAAATCTGATTCATAAAAGCTATATGCTTGAAATTCCATTGTTTGTTTATATCTGATTGATGTTGGTACAAAATTTTCAATGGAGAGGTGGAGCAATTTCAGCAAAAATGATAAAATTATTATATTCTGAATCACAAAATATTTTGGTGCAATGAAGTAGGGATTCAAAAAGCCCTTTAGCACTTTTTGAATAAACAATTCCTATGTTTCTGAAAGAAAAAAATTACCTGTTATTTTGTAATGTAGTGTGCTGTAAGAAACAATTTTCCTGGCAACATCCTCAAAAAATTCTAATACACCAATAGGAGAGTACAACAAGATATATTTATATTTATAATTAGTTATCATGTTATGTAGTATTTTGTATTGTCACACAAAATAGGTGAAAGTATTGAATATTTTCAATGCTGTTCTTTTCAAAAGTAAAATTTACCACAACTTTAAAAGGATTTTAATTTGTTACACTGAAGTACTTTGAAGATTACCTTCCCATAAACAGCTATTCTGTTCGGATCAATGAAGGGTAATTTTAACAATGATCTGAAATAACAAGAAATAATATTAATTAAAATCACTTATTTGAACATTTTTTCACAATGTTGTCCTTTTAAATGCATTAGATAAACATTAGTAACAATGAGGAATGAGAGAGAAATACATTTATGGAATTGTAGAAATTAATGACACAGGAAGAGACCATTTGGCCCATGGCTTCTTTGCCAGTTGAGAAGGTTATTCGGTCTAATCACATTTCTCAGTTCTTGGTTTGTAGACTTAAATTCCAGTAATCAAAATCTTATTGAAGTGCTTTCTAAATATGATGTGGACTTTTGCCTCCATCATCCATTTAGACAGCAAGTTCCATCATTCTTGGGTTAAAATATAAACGTATGCCTGTTGGTTATGAAGCAATATAGATGGGGTTTATAGAAAATACTTCTCATAATTTTGTATTTTGATTAATCTCCCCCAAAGCTCCTCTGTTTTAAGGTAAATAGCCATAATCCAGCCAATCTTTCCACATATCTAAAAATTAAACTAATCCCATCCTCCTGCACATGGTCCATATCCCTGTCTATTCACGTACCCGTCCACAACGCTGCTTGAATGTTACTCTGCTTCCACCATCTCCCCTGGCAGCATATTCCAGGCACCTACCATTCTGTGTTTAAAAAAGACTTGCCTCGGAAATCGCCTTTAAACTTTCCCCTTCTCACCTTAAATCTGGTATTTGACATTTCAAATGTCAAAATGGGGGGAAAAAAATGTCTGGATATCTACTCTATCTGTGCCCCTATCAGGTTACCCCTTAGTTGTCGACACTGCAGAGAAAACAATCCAAGTTTGTCCAACCTTTCCTTATAGCTAATTCTCTCTAATCCAGGAAACATCCCGGTGAACCTCTTTTGCACCCTCTCCAAAGCCCCCACATCCTTCCTATAAAAGGATAGACTTATTAGGGATAGTTAGCATGGTTTTGCGCGAGGGAGGTCAAGTCTTGCAAACGATTGAGTTTTTGAGAAGGTGACAAAGACGATTCATGATGGTAGGGCAGTGAATATTGTCTACGTGGACTTTAGTGAAGCATTCAACAAGGTCTGCCACAGTAGGCTGATCCAGAAGATTAAGACACATGGGATCCATGGAGACTTGGTAGATTGGATTCAAAATTGGCTTGGCCATAAACAGAGGGTATAGTGGAGGGGAGTTATTCTGACTGGAACTCTGCAGGTTTCAGTGCTAGGACCTCTGTTTGTGATATATATGATTTGGATGAAAATGTAGGTGGGATGATTAGTTAGTCTGCAGCCAACACAAATATTGATGTAGCTGTGGATAGTGGCAAAGTTTGTCAAAGGATACAGTAGGATGTAGATCAGCTGGAAAAATGAGTAAAGAAATGGCAGATGGAGTTTCATCCAGGCAAGTGTGAGATGTTGCACTTTAGGAGGTCAGTGTAAGAGGAAAGCTTACTGTAAATGGCCATAGGGACTTATCCACCTTAAAAAGATTCAAAACCACCTCTTTCTAGTTAACCCTAAACAGGACTGGTCTTTCTGGACAAAGCCACCTAATGCATAAGTGGCACCTTAAAACCTCATCTAAATATATGTGTGGAAACTGTTATCAAACCAGAAGGCATATTACAATATTCTGACCCTGACACACGTTTTGAGCATTTTGGAGTTATAGATCATTGGATTGGTTAGCAGACAAGGAATCAAAAGCACGATGACAATTTATGTTTTTAAAGTCATTTAAGACACCCGAGACCAGTGATATGCATTGGCTCCAAGACCATCAAAGCATTAAATTTAAAATTCTCATCTTGTGTCTCAATCTTTTCCAGCCTTCATCACTGCAATGTTATCCAGCCATCTGAGAACTTTGCACATCTCCAAGTTTGACCTCTTCTGTAATCCTAATTGCTTTCATCTCACCCTTGGCATTTATATTATCAGATAAGTAAGCCTTGAAGGTTTGTTAAATTATTTTACTAAATTAAAAATCAATTTTGGATCTGGTCCTAAATCAAATTTATTCTTTTTAAGTGCAAGACAAGGTACTTCACTGATTACAGTAATATTTACAATCAAGTTTATCCTTGAGGGTAAGTTTTGCCAGTGCCATTTGAATTATAAGAAAGACAGGAAGAAAAATTCTCTGCAGTGAGAATTCATGACTTCCCAATTAAACAGGATAAGATTAGGTGGAATGGAAAAAGCAATATGTATCAAAATGTAAACAAAAAATCTTGTTTTGTTAATGAGTACCACAAATATATATATTTGTTTAAATGTATGAATAATATCTCCTTAATAAAATGTTACACACTCAATAGCAGCTATAGTTGAATTAATTATGTGCAAATAAAATTATATCTATGAAAAATATTTGTTGATAGGAGCAATAAGCAGATGAGATTGTAAGTGAAAGCAAAATTATGTATAAAGCAGAAAATGCAATGAATTGCACCCAATCAAATCTACTCCCTATGCTCATCAGAAGAAAAATAACATTGATTCTCTTCACACATCTCCCTCTTCAGTACGAAAGGGTTTGCTGGATTGTTTTCTAATAAAGAGTGACCTTTAAAAAAAGAGCAAGAAAACAACCAGAAAAGTGAAAATTGAACAGGTTTTTAAATACATACTGCACTGCTATAACTTGGTCTTTGACTTCCACTGTTCCCAATCTTCGATGGATGTCCTGAAGAATTTTAAGCCCTTGAAAACCACTCCCTCGGCCATCAAAGCGAGCAAGGATGACATTATCAGAGCTGACAAGTACTGAATCCCAGTCAATCCAAAACTTATCAGTAACCAGCTGGCTCCCTGGGGCTCCGTCACTGCAAATACCAATACAACAAAGGTAATTATTATCGACAATCCTTCACTGTATTTAGCTTCTTGCATAAAGCAGTGAGACCTAAAATCCTGGAAAGATGACATAAAGGATTCTTTTTGCATAAGCAACTTAAATCATTAAATTATTTTTTGACCATTAATAGCTCTGTTGCCACATTTTGACAGATAAGCATTATTTCTATCCATCTTAATTGCATATGGTTCAATTTGTGTCTTGGAACAATATCTGTTTTCTACCTGAGATCCCAGTTAAGATCGAGCATTAGGACTATTTATGTTACAGCCATTAAATTTGATTTGTCTACACCTTTGAACTGTTCTGAACCACAAATGCACCTCAAAAATAGAAGAAATCTATCAACTGATATCAATGACAGCTATATTCATGTCTATCAGTCAAGAAAATGTGGTTTAAAATTATTTTTGTGAGGCTTGGATTAGCCTCTGGAGTCCAAGAGTAATATGGGCATATATGAGCAAAGCACCCTGGAGATCTCTCCCTGCAGAACTCAGGTTCTACCCCACCCCATGGCCCTCCTCTGACACTCACATCATTTAAATGTACTTCTGGAGCTGGAATACTTTTCTACAGGCTAGGTTCCTCACTGCACAAACATCTGAGATTGTGCTGGTCTGAAGCCTGCTCAATGGCATGTAGCTTGCTAGTGGAATCTTGATGAAGCCCAACGCCCACTAGAAGGGAAGGGAGGGTGCTGCCAACGTAATAATTAATGTTGACATTATGGGCAATTTTTATTGGATGGAAAGATTTGGAAATGTGGTTGCTTGCCAGCTGTGGCTTAGTTTCCCTGTGAGTCAGACAGTTCTGAATTCAAGTTCCATGCCATAGACTAGACCATAAAATCTAAGCTGATGGAAGGGCCATGCTTCAGATCAAATGGAAATCAAGAACCCATCAAACTTCTCAAGAAAGATTGGGTGATGTAATAGGATTTTGTTCTAATTTGATTTTTTGCTTTCCCTTCCTTACAAAAGTGATTACGTATTAAAAATATGTGATGGCAATAAAGCACTTTGGGAGATTCTGAAATTGTATAAGGGATTATAAGAATACATGTTCGTTCTTCTTACATATCCTGCTTGATTAGTTAGAACCTCCAGAGTCTAAGATTTTCTATCACTATTTGTTCATTAAACCTAGAAAGCCTAATATTGTAAAACATTTCATGCATGGGGAGTATTTACCATAAGTCACCATATATCTCTACCCATTGCCCACTATTGCCTCAATATTCCAATACAAGGCCAATGTCACAATAATTTCTGACAGAGGACTCTTCCACATTGGCATGTATTTTCCTGAGTAGGCCTTCTTTGCAATCACTGCCTTGATCTCCACTTCCACAAACTTGCCTTCTCAGGATCCGGAAAGCCAAACTCACTGATCCAAATGGTCCATGGGGCAAGTGGGGAGATCCTTGGTGGCTGTAGTGCCTTCAACAAATGTAACTGAATCACTTGGGCATGCCAGAACAAGCTCCATCCTTGAAACCCCTCTGGAAGCCTTTGACAGCAGGAAAAGTTGGTTCCCAACCTTGCAGTCTGAGAAAGCTGTCAGATCTTTTAATGTTATTGAATGCCTCTGACAATCAGGAATTAGAGGGTTTAGAGGGTTATGGGCCAAACACGGGCAAATGGGACTAGCTTGGTGGGCACCATGGTCAGCATGGACGAGTTGGGCCAAAGGACCTGTTTCCATGCTGTATGACTGTGGTTAAAACATTATTAATAATAACATTTTTTAGAAATTAGAAGATCATTTAAATATTTTAAATTTAAAAAATCAAATAATACTTAAACATTTATATAAGGGTATTATTTTTAATTATGTTCAGTATGTTTTAAGGTAACATACCTTATTCTTCCCTTTATTTCCTGCAGCCCTAAAGTGGCCATTCAAATGAATGGACCTGTGGTACTTGTACCAGGTTAGACAGGGGAATCTCAGAAAACTTCTGCTCCACCTATGGACTCCATGGGAATCCATCTGCAGTGAGCAGCTGAAAAATTGCTGATGGCAATGGACGAGTAATATTGATATATCCACATTTGTGCAGGAGACCCAAAACCTTCTGGCAGATATAATGAGAAATGTCAACATTTCCACATGGAATTGCTAGCAATCATTTACTCAGTGCAATAATGTTATGTTTTAATGTTTTAATAATAATGCCAGGTCCCAGCTAGAGTAAAATATCTTTCAGTGCGGCTCTAGAGTACAGACTACGACTTCAACTTATCATTTGATGATCAAGGTTTGAAATTTGCCCCAAAGTTATGACCAAGCATATCAAATTTAGGAACTTACTTATTTAATAATTCCAATGGCCCAGATTTTGCAGTCAAGCATTCACCATTACATTTTATTTATCTACAGACACTGAGTGGGCTATTACATTGATGTTTGCTAGAACTGGAGAACCAAAACATTGTGATGTCCACTGTAAGGTGAACAGTGGATGCAATGATTAGAGATACAATAAGCAATCTAAAACAGGATGTGAAAATTAGAAAATAAAATCACATACAAAAAGCAAAATGAAGAAAATAAATAAAATCAGGATTGAAATATATAAATGGGACAATAAAAATAAAAATCATAAAAATTCTCACAACTATAATTAAAATATGAAGGAATGAAATTTCAGAATTGTCAATGCCAAAGAACTTGATTATTAGAAATTATGACTTTTCTCATTTAAAAAATAATTTACATTTGAATGGACATGCTCAACATTTTCAAGCTTGTTTATTGGGTACTTAGTAGAAGGTTAAATCATGTGATGTGATGTTGGTGCAGTAAAGCTTTAGGAAAAGCAGGGAAACTGACAGCATCTTCCTAATTTTGTGGCTAAACGTACGTTGTTTCTTGGAAGTTGCTGTTCTAATTAATAATAGTGTACACCAGTGGTGGCCACAAAATAGGAGATGATTTATCATTAGAATCATAATTTTAACCCAAGTACCTTAACATCATTCAGTATGGAAGCAAAATCAAGTAGATTTCAGAATCATGGAATGTCATGCATTGACAAAACACTAACCTTATTATTTACTTTGATCAAGTTCATATTCAGATACATCGCCTTCTTGCGTGCTCTTTCTAAACTTTTTAAGTTTTTTGAAGTCAGAATTGTTGAAAGCAGAGAGTGGATGCTGGAATTGCCCAGTATGTATATCTACAATTTCACTAAGACTACTGCACATTAGAATGTCATACTAATAGTGTTAAGGAGAGGATTAAGAACTGTGTTCTTCTTACAACTTAGCAATGAACTTGTCAGCAGCAATTTTGAATCCTGAATAACAGGATTACTTACACAATCAGTAGGACGGGATATAGGTTGTTTTCATCAAAGCCTTCAGGATATGATAACTGAAGAGTGAGTTCTGAGAACAAAGGCATAAGATGTGTTCAGAGTAAACCTTAAATTATACACAAACAGAATATTTTTGTTTGACTAATACTCATGAAATCTGAAATGTTTTTTAACAATGCAAATATTTTTACATCTATTTTCAGAAAATTTTATTAGCTTGAATTGTCATTAAATATGCTATAAAAACATGCATTTGAATTATAAAATAATTCACATGTGTATCTGGCATGGGTTTTCCTGGTGTTGTGATGAGTGAAAATTGACAGACAACCTCTGATAGCTGTATAGAAATGCTGTTACTATTTTTTTTCTCTTTTGGCAACAAGAAAAAGAATTTATGATTCTGGTAACCTAGGGGCATTTACTATCAGCAGTTGAGGAGGTGACTGAGGATAAGAACAGAAGTCAGGGATCTATTAGCAAGTTTGTAATGTAAAGCTATATCTTTCACTTAGCATAATATCCTAAATATATTATTTATGTTAACACAAATGATATTCTTCACAATAGCCATTTCCATAAAATACCAATTGTAATCAGTTTGGAAGGCTCTCTCTTCCCCTCGGGCAGTGTCAATTTGACATAGTTTGAAGGGGACAGTAACATCGGAGATTTGAGTTGTTCGTGATCACTAAACCCTATAGCTAATGTCCCTTTTTACTGGATGTAAAGTGAAGCCACCCTGAAAAGTCCAATCGATATATAAAAACATTATTCTGATGTTTTTGTTGAAAAAGCAAATGCAACCCCATCTGCACTTACATGAAAAACAGTATTGCATTAATAACAAAAAGAATGTCCAAAACGTTGAAGGGAAACTGGCTATCATAGGATTTAATGAAGTGAAACATTTGTTTGCTTGCCAAAGCTAATCAGCATTTTGAATAACTACCAGCTGAATATTCTGTAAATTTCAAACTGTAACTAATCAATTAAGCTCTCAAGGCATGGAATTACGAAAGATAGGAAACCATTCTCTTTTCTGCCCTATCTTCCTACTTCTAGCAAAAAAAGTGCTGATGAAGTTTTATTTCTGCACACTAAATTCTGAAATAATCTGCTATTTCCACGAGAAGAGAATGTGTTGCCTGTAATTTTGAACTAAAATATGGAATCAAAATAAAGCTAAATTTACAAAAACAAACATTATATAAAAGGAAGGATTTTGCTGCCACAAATTTGCAAAGGTTTTCTCTGTATCGGATTCAAAAACCTATACATTAAAAAGTGTTTCTGATTCTAATAAATATTTTGCAGAGAAAAATCCTGCACACAGTTGAGTGAGCAAATATTATGAGTGGTCAATCTGGATGTAATAATAGAAACATATCTTTACATTTAATTTCTTCCAATTCAATTCTGATTGATTTCCTGTCAGATATCATTACATGTTTAAAGATGTATCCAGTTAAACAGTAGAACACTAGGAGAATAAAACATCTAGTGGAGTTCTCTAGTGAATCATGCAACTTGTAATAAAATGAAAAATGTCAATCAAAATGGATGGTTTTGTTAATCAGAGTTTCTTTCAAAAAATCCATTGCATTGAATTAAGACTCCATTTTTATCCTAACAGCTGTTGTTCAAAAATTCAATTTCTCATACCAAATGTTACAAAGGAAATTACAATGGTAGAATTTGCTTAACTTCATGTCCAATCTGAGTTTTGTTCATCACTTTGGAAAGATGACTATAAAAAATTATAAGAATATATGTAATAGCAAAAAGATGATTTTCCAATAATAAAATGAAAGAACAATTAGAAAGTGAATCATTTGCCATGCCAGTCTTCCAGAACATGCTTTCACTTTTTTTCCTGTAAGAATAATAATAAAGGGGAGTATTTTGCAAGAAATATTAGATGATATAAAGGAATCGGGAATAGGTTTTTATGGAGACGTGTTGTAACTTTGAAGTTGATGGGAGTACAAGAAACCACACTGCACCAAACAAATTAATAATTTCCATGCATGAATATCATTCCAAATAGTCAATTCTAAATTTAAAATAATAGGAGGCAGATTATCTAAGAATATCTGGAAAGACTTTCATAGCTGAGGGAAATGATCTGTGGAGTTTTGCAAATATTTTTGATTGATTTTAAAAAAAGTCAAAGTAAAACCTTATTAACCCACTCTTTATTAGAAAGTTGATTAAGCAGCAGTATATACTGGGCTGCTGCTTAAGAAAACTGAAAGTCCACGTAAATAAAAAAAAACTGCTTTTAATGTTATATATGAGATAAAACACACCTTGTGTAATCATGATCAATATTTACAACAGTGCATAGTGCAAACTAACCTGGTCTGTTATGGAAAATATTTTCTACCAAATCATAAAACTTTAGACCAATTAATTGATTTATTAATTCCAATGACTAGGATATTTAAAACTCAGAAAATAAAAGCATTGAAATCTTTCAAAATAGTGAAAATAATAACAGTGAACAAGACAAAGTAAATACATCAATAGAACTAATTGTTACATACTGTATGTTCTTACAATCAATCTCACAATTTGTTCTTACCTTCTGTTGACTGATTCGGGAAAAGAGGGATTTGACTCTCCACATTAGTACTTTTAAAGTTATAACCTTTCTCATATCTTGGTTAAGGTTACAGTGACAAATAGAGCATACAAGTTATCACAAACCATCCAACATTATGTCTAACGCAGGTTGGCTGGAGTATGTACTCCACCCTACCCCAACATACTTTAACCTCATTCTCAATTGGGAAAGGCCTGATAACCACAATGATTGATCTAATTTCAAATGCTAACAATCCTAATGGCCTTGCTGAATTGTGTTGACAATTTGTCTGTAAATTTTGGCTTTGAGTGTGGTCCATATAGCATACGTGAGAATTATTCAAGAGGTCAATGTGTTTGATTCACCTGCCACAGACCTTCATGCATTATTTTTTGTGGAAACACCAAATGAATTTTTTTGCTGTTTCTCTGAGATTTCTGTTGGCATTTTGCAAAAGGATCTGGACACGATCAGATTTTCTGTTCAGATAAAGAGATACTTTTTGCTCTGAGTTCTTTTATTAGACCCAGAAATGAATCAATTCACAAATGTGATAATACAAAGAACTCTATGGATTAACTTCTGCCATTCTGGTAAATGCATGATACAATCATAATGAAGTTATTGAATTTCATTGCAATTTCCACTGATCACACTAAAACAGAAATGATATGATGAAAAGTGATGGAGTACTTTAAGAGCAAGGAATTCAATTCACCTTGTTCCTCCGCAATATATTTGCTTAACTCAAGTCGTAGCACAAATTAATCAGATGGTGTATCCTGCCTAAATCATCATGGAGTCATTAAGCAAAGAAACAGGCCCTTCAGCCCACCAAGTTTTCACCAGTCATCAAGCACCAATTTACACTAATCCTACATTTATTCCATTTTATTCTTGTCACATTCCCAAAAACTTCCTGTAGACTCTACCACTCATCTACAGCCTAGAGAAAATTTACAGTGGCCAGTCAACCTACCAACCTGCATGTTTTTGGGTTGTGGGGGGGGTGTGGGTGGTGTACTGGAGCACCCACGTAGTCACAGGAAAAAAAATACATACTCCGCACAGACAGCACTGGAGGTCAGGATTGAGGCCAGGTCACTGGAGCTGTAAGGCAGCAGTGCTAACTACAGTACTTCTGACTGGCCAAGTATCGGGACAGATTGAGATTTTATGCAGAATTTACCTTGTTAGTGTTCTTTGCTCCACAGTATTAAACTGTGCTGGGGAATTTATCTGTTTACAGGGAGTGTTGTGTGTTTTCTTTTTATTTTTCATCTGTGTTGAACACCTTCCAACAACTGTCAGTCACAAATGACCAAAGCTGTATTGTATGACTCATGGCCGCACAGTTAAAAGAGCCATAAATGAACATAATTAACGTACCATAATCATAAATACGAACAGTCCTGTACTCTGGTTTGTGGATCCTTTTTCCTTTGATACATTCATGCAGAACAGTATTATTTTCCAAAACGTAGGAGCCTAAATAATTAAAAAGAAATTAATAATTTTATTTATGCATTATCAAAAAAGCATAACAGTTCCTGCATTAATCCACAAGGTTATTCAACATTTTAACACATTTTTAAAAAACACTACTTTTATTCTACCTGTAGTTTTTTTATGGGTGACAAAATTTCACAATTGGAGATTATTTAGTAGATTCATTGCCCATATAAATACTAGATTAGTAAAATTATGAGGTCTGAAACACTGAAAATTTTTATAGGCCCAGAATTTGTTGTCAGTTGCAAGCCTCACATGCTCGATCCTGACCAATGATGAAACATTGTATTTGTCTTTGTAGATCCAACCTTGCACCTTATTGCACTGCACTTTCTCTGTAGCTGTGACACTCTGCTCGGCACTGTTATTGTTTTTACCTGTGCTACATCAATGCATTCTGTACTAACTCAATGTAACTGCACTGTGTAATGAATTGACCTGTACGATCGGTATGCAAGACAAGTTTTGCACTGTACCTCAGTGCAAGTGACAATAATAAACCAATACCAATACCTTCCAGGACCCACTTGCTGAATGAAGCTCAGCATCAAGGCCAAATAAAGGCCTTCTTTACTTAAATACCATTATTTGGGGGTGGACCAGAATAAACCCAAGAAAAATTCTGATCAATCATTGACATCTGGCAAAGGCAAACTCCTAGGTTTAGCTGGCTGTCAAAACATTTGAGGCCTTGAAATTGTCATGCACACTAACTGATAAATAATATGGTTATATCTGGAATATCAATTTTTTTTTCAGTCATGGCACACAGCTGCAAATTTCAGTAAAATCTGAGGCCCATGGAACTGGGCACTAGTGACCAGCTATAGCACAGCATATGGCCTTTGGGATTGGGGAAGGGGGCCTGATTGGGACCTTGGTGAGGGGTTGAGTTCTTTGGCTAGAGTTCAGCACCTGTGGGATCTGGAGTTGGGAAACTGAAAAGTTTGATGAGATGCTGGGGTGATCAGAGGTCATCAAGTTTGGAGGTTAGGGTGATTGTGGTTGAGGCGTGGGTAGTTTGGGATGAAGGAAGGGCCCATGATTAATAGATAGGCTTGCCACTGTGCAAAATCCCCTAAAGGTAGGAAACAATTAATGTGACTTACTTGAGTGGGTTTGCAACTTGGAGTATTGCAATAAAAATAAAAGGTTGTCCCAAAAATGAGCACTCCCAAGTCAACATGGATACTTGTGGAAATCTCAAATTTGTTGGCACATAAGTGGGTAAATGCAGGCAGTTATTTTGATTTACTTTGGTAATTTTAATTATAGAATTTTTTTAAGTAGGTTTAACATTAATGTTATCTTAGGTCTAATCTTCCTTTCATTATTCAGGGCATTAGATTTCATTTGAAAAAGATAGTGAAACCAGCTAAGTCATTTTTATCTGTGTGAGAGCAATAATGTGCTCAGTGTATTGATTCTGTATTTGACTATAAACTTCAGGAGCACAAAATGGAAAATGGATGCATTTTGCAGAAATTATTGACACTTTCCCAAGTAACTGTCAACATCTACGGTATTCGTCTGGTGCTGAACAAGAAAATCCCAAAGTTGCAAGTATTCTGATTCTGATGGACATCAGAATGAGAACGTGAAGTTACTGAGATTCACCACCATATTCGGAGGGAAATCTGCCCAATTAGTATGGGGAGTGCTTCATTTTTATTTTGAGGGTAACTTGCAAGGAGCTTAGGTAAAGATTAATATATTTTAAAGTTTTCCTTAAGTTCTTAAGATTTTTTTTAATATTTAGTTTGCAATTATTTTTGAATACTTCTATATGTCTGAAACACATAGTCTTTCACAGCACTGGCTAAACTTTGGTGTGTGGCAAAGCTATTTGTCCAAGTTTATTTCAACTTTTGTGTGGACAAGCTGCCTTCTGCCCTGCTGGTACTCCCACTTTGGTGCATAAGGTCTCATTGTGAGGGATCCAGCCGGCTCTCCCTACCATGTGTCAGGTGTCCAGATTGCCTCTCACTCCTCCTCCCACTCCATCACAGATATGTCAGTCCTCAGCCTCTACCACTTCCAGGAGAATTCCAAACGCAAAGTGGAGGAACAGCACCTCATTTTCCATCTTGAAACCTTGCAGCCTGACGGCTGAACATTGAATTCTCCCACTTTAAGTAACCCCCACCCCCTCCACACCCACCATGCCTCTTCTTTTCTTCCCTTTCATAGATCATAGAACATTACAGCACAGTGCAGGCCCTTCGGCCCACAATGTTGGGCTGAAATTTTATCCTACTCTAAGATCTATCTAACCCTTCCACATAGCCCTCCATTTTTCTATCATTCATGTGGCTATCTAAGAGTATCTGCCCCCACCACCTCTGCAGGCAGTGCGTTCCACGCACCCACCACTCTCTGTGTAAAAAACTTACCTCTGACATCTCCCCTATACCTTCCTCCAATCACCTTAAAATTATGCCCCTTCATGTTAGCTACTTTCGCCCTGGCAAAAAGTCTCTGACTGTCCACTCGATCTATGCCTCATCATCTTGTACACCTCTATTAAGTCACCTCTCATCCTCCTTTTCTCCAAAGAGAAAAGCCCTACCTCACTCAACCTATCCTCATAAGACACGCTCTCCAATCCAGGCAGCATCCTGGTAAATCTCCTTTGCACCCTCTCTAAACCTTCCATATCCTTGCTATAATGAGGTGACCAGAACTGAACACAATGTTCCTACTCTATCTCTCTTACTTTCTACCTCTCCTTACCTTTGACCCATCCCCCAGTGGATCTACTCCCACCTCCTCCCCTGCACCTGCCTATCACTATCTCTTACGTGTATCTACCTATCACCACCTTGTGCCCACCCTGCCTCCCCTTTTTCGTCTACCTTTTACTGCTCTGCTTTTCCCGCCTATATATTGAGCTTCCACTTTTCCTATCTTCAGTCCTGAAGAAAGGTCCTGACCCTTTCGATGACTGCCTGCTTTTCTCCACAGATGCTGCCAGGCCTGCTGAGTTCTTCCAGCATCGTAGTGTTTTTCATCCAGATTCCAGCATCTGCAGTCCTTTGTTTCTCTAAGGCAAGTTCAAACTTTATTCAGAAGTCAGGAGGAAGCATAGTTTCATGGCTGACCAAAATGTCTAAAAGACATGCTAAATACTAACTTTTGTCCAACTTATACAATTTATACACTGAACGCTCTTCCACCTTTCCAAAGCACATAGCAGCCACTTGTACTTTTGTTGCAATGTAGGGAAAGATACAAATTTATTCTAAACATGATTCCACAAAGAGCAATGAGATAAGCATTCAAAGCATTTTAGCAATTTTGTTTGAGGAATGAATGTTAATTCAGACATCAGCAGAACAACCATGCTTCTTTCTAAAAAAAACCTGGAGTATTTTACATCCACCTGACAATGAAGACTGGGCCTTAATTCAGTGTTTCATCCAAAACAGAGCACTTATATCAATTCTGTGCTTTCTCAATATTGTTTATGTATCAGCCCACAGTCTTATGACACAAAAGGAAATGTGGAATTAACTGAGCCAAGATTGACTGAGATTGAGATAGTTAAATTAAAAAGAATTGAATGCTTTAGGTTAGTACCCCTAATGGACAATTAAGTTAAAATGTATTTTGTAGAAGGCAACAGAAGGCCAAAATCATTTACCATTAAAAAAACATTTTTCACTTGATTACTTCCCCACTCCCCTCGTGGCCTGTTTTGTTCATGTGAATGAATACCTTTCTGGGAGCACAGCAATAAGAAATGTTATGTCCTTTGTTGCAATCACAGTTTTCAAAGGGGAAAACTTCAATTAAAAACCTTTGGACTTTTTTCCAATTGTTTACACACATAGATGGCAATGAGGCAAATCTAATCAAAATGCAGCATCTCAGTGGCTACATTAAAGGATGGTGCTCCTTCAGAATAAGGTGGATTGACAGCGAGGGTGGATTGAAACCTTTATGATGCAGTGAAATTTCTTCATTGCACACCAACTGTAATTAACCCTAACCGCAAATACTTTAGCTCTCCATTTTACAAAATTAAATGCTGATTTGGGATCCAGTGAGCTTATTTGTTTTGAGAAATATTTTTTACATTTATAGCTGAACCTTGGCCCAAATTCACAAAAGAATACTTAAATAGACTCAAGTAAGTTAATTTTATTAGTCTGGAATTGTATACTTACTGTTTGGATTGCTTGTGCTATGGACAGAGACCATTGGTATATTGGGACCTGAAAAGTGTACAGAATATCAAAAAAAATTATACTAATATCCTGCCGTAGTAAATATTTCATCTATATTGTGCTGTAAAGTATTATCTGGATTTGACAGGATCATTTACATACTCACAATTTAAACATTTTTCATTGTATTCTTACCAGAAACAATATGAGGAGGAAAAGTGGATGTTATATTTGCATCATTTTTAGCAAAACACTAGCTTCAGGCATGACATATATGAAAACAACTCTTATCTTTGTTTATGTGAATTACTTGATTATATCACAACACTCTCTGGCATGGTGCAAATGTTGGTAGCAATGTGACTATTTCCAGCTTTCACATTATTGTAACATGAATTTTTGATGTTGAGGATAAAATAAATAGAAACTAGTTCCCACCTGAAGGGATCCAATTACCATTATGTGCATATCTATAAGATACTATTATCTGGACTGTGGTAACTACAGAAGGATCTCCCCACTGTCCACGTAGGGAAAGTCATCTCCAGGATCCTCTTCAACTGCTTCTGCTCAGAATCAAATGTGGATTCTGGCCAGCTGAAGGTGAATTTGACATTATCTTCACCATATAATAACTCCAAGGGAGCAGCTCCAGCCATTATTTATCACACTTTTTCAACTTCCCTAAAGTCTATGACTCCATCAACTGGGAACAACCTTCCTCAAATTATGCTGCCCTCAGTAGTTTGTCTCCTTCTTCGCTTGTTCCGTGACAGCATGAAACCACATTGTTAAGAATGAGACTACATTGGAAACATACTCAATGAAGACCAGCGTCAAACAAGGCTACATTTTTACCACAACACCTCTTAATCTTTCTTGCTGCAATATTTTGTGTCACCTCCAACAAAGTTCCTGCAGGAGTTGACTAACCTTTAGAACTAATGGGAAGTCGTTTAAACTATTGCAACTGCACTCCAGTACCAGGGTTATCCAAACCTCAATAATAACCTCAATAAGCCAACATACCTAGTATTGAAAATAAAAGAAAAAGGCTGCAGAAGCTGGAAATCAGAAAGAAAAACAGGAAATGCTGGAAGCGCACAGGTCAGGCAGCATCTGTGGAAAGAGAAGCAGGAGTTAATGAATAGGTCAAAGAACTGACAAAAGGTCCTTGACCCAAAATGTTAACTCTGTTCTCTTTCCACAGATGCTGGCTGACCTACTAAGTAATTCCAGCATTTTCTGTTTTTATCTCCAGTTTTGAGCTGCTGGTTACACTGATTCAGCTCTGTTGGGCAGGTAGCATGACTCACGTGCCTAATACAAGATGCCTGAAACAGATACTTTAAACCTAATGTCATCAGAAGGGAATACCAGGAAGACAGAGGAAAAGACTTAGGGATATGATGAAAACCTCCTTGAAATGCAACATCTCTACTGACTCCTGGGATTCTCAGGCCCTGACAACTCAAAGTGGAGAAGGAGCATTTGAAATGATATTGGGAACCTCGAGGCAATGTACCAGGAGCACACAGAGGCCATGTGTCAGTGGCAAAAGCAGCAGGCTACCTCAAAGTGTACCTACTTGCTTACCCCATCAAGTACCACCTTTGGGGGGGGGGGGGGGAGAGGGAGGGGGGAAGGAAGGCTGCACCTCCCACACTGATCTCAATAGCCACTTCAGAAAGCACAAACCCAGAAAATTTGATCTGATCCTGAGCGACTGCCTAAGAGAGAAAGAGAGGGAGTCAGACACTATCTGAAATAGACAACTGGGTTAGGTGTCTAATATCGAACTCCTCTCCTTTTTTAAATATATGGACCAAAACTGTGCACAGTACTCCAGGTATGGCATCAACAGAACCTTGTACAATTGTAACAATGCTTCCCTATTTCTAAACTCCACCTCTCTTGCAATAAAGGCCAATATGCCATTTGTTTTCCTAATCACTTGCCTTGCATTCGGCTAACCTTTTGCAACGTGCATTCTTTCTCCCATTTATATAATAGTCTGCCTTTAGATTCCTCCCACTGAAGTACACATTGTCAGAGTTAACAATCCAGTAGGACCAGGTATCCAGCTTGTTGTGATAATTGCCTTATTAATGTGATCTCGAATGTACAATGCTGATGTGTGCCTTATATTGGGCGATCCCAGTAGAGAGATACAGCATGGTAATGGCCCCTTTGGCCTACCGAGTCTGCACCAACCATCATACACCCATTTTTATACTAATCCTACACTAATCTCATTTTATTCTCCTAATTTTCCCACCAACTCCCCCAGATTCTAACACAATTTACAGGGTCCAATTAACCTTATAACCAGCACATCTTTGCAAAGGAGGAGGAAACCAGAGCACTATGAGGAAACCCACACAGTCACAGGGAGAAAGTTTAAACTTCACACAGACAGCACTGGAGGTCAGGATCAAACACAGGTCACTGGAGCTGCCAGGCAGCAGATCTACTACCCGTGCTACTGTGTCACCCAATTTGTCCTTTTAAGTCTGCTCTGTATTTCAATAAGATCTTCTGACTCAATATCACCTACTCACACATCCCTCAGTATCAAAAAATCTGAGGGCTCTCTCCTGAATATACTATGACTAAGTAGCCCAGCCGTTTGGGCTACAATTCTAAAGGTTCAAAACACTCTGAATGATACGGGGTGATCAGTGGATGGCTACACTGAAGTGAATGAGCAGGGCAGTGAGCTTCTGGAAATGGTTGGCCAGAAGAAGAGATGCTTGAGAGAAGAGGCAAACAGGATTGGGGATGATTAGGACAGGATGGTAAACAATAGCCAGGAACAGGATAGGTGGCAAGGGTGATCAGGGATCAGGATGGAAGGGAGATGGGTGCCTTAGGCAGTGCTCAGCTGTGCTCTGTTTGACTGAGTACAGAGCCTGGAGAAGCACTTCCTGAAGCAGGGCTCTTCAACACTTCTGATCCATGATCTTCCAGCTCAGACTTTCTGTCTGATTTGGCCAGTCTCTCAAGCTGGCTAGCTACAAGCAAGAAAACAGAAACAAAATATTAAAATGGGCCCTTATCAGCAAATTTGACAGGAGCTTGAATAAAAATAGGAATGCCGGAAGAACTCAGCCAGTCAAGCATCATCTGTGGAAGGAGAAATCACTCGTCATTTCAGGTCAGTGATACCTCCTCAGAAATGGGGGAAGAGTGGAGGGTTTACATTTTTCAAAACATAGCTGGGGGAAGTGAGGTGCAAGACAAAAGAGGGTTGGAACAGAGGCTGGTAGGTGGAACTAGATGGGAAGGGGATGATGGACAGATGGAACCAGGTGGGGGGATGAACTAAGGGAGAAGAAAACTAGGTGGACAGTTGAGTGTGTGTGGGAGGAGAGCACCAGGAGTGTGGATTACCTGAAATTTTGAAAGTTCAGTGTTCATACTATTGGGTTGTAAGCTACCCAAGCGGAATATGAGCTATTGTTCTTCCAGTTTTTGTTTGGCCTCTCTGTAGCAAGGGGAAAGGCCAAGGACAGACAGGTCAGTGTGGGAGTGGGAAAGAGAGTTAAAATGACATGCCTCTGGAAGCTTGAGATGGCCACTGAAGACAGGGTTCAGGTGCTCTGCAAAACAGTCGCCTCACTTGATTTCTCCAGTGTAGAGGAGGCCACATCACCAACATCAAATGCAGTAGAGCAGTTTGGAAGAGGTGCAGGTGAACCTCTGCTTCAATTGGAAGGGCTGTTTTGGTCCCTGGGTGAGGGAAGTGGTGAAGAGACAGGTTTTACACCTCCTTTGGGTGCAGGGGAAATTGCCAAGGTAGGGAGGGATGAGTGGACTAGGGAGTCCCAAAGAATATGTAGTAATTAGGACAATACAGTAATAGAGTTAAAAAATATAATTTTGAATGTAAAATCAAATACTAAATTTACATCTTGCAGAACAGAGGACCAGCCCTTGACTGATTATCTTTAATTTATTTAGTTTTCTTCCCCGTTAGCCCAGTTTAATTTAATAATTGATATTATTTTAATAGCCCAGACTGCATTCTCCTAATTATTATAGGTGCTGCTATTTTTTAATTCAGTAAAATGTATGGATAAATGGTTTGCAACATGGTTATTCCTTTTGAAAGTTAAGCATATACTTTCTTTGAACATCTTGCAAGTTGAAGTACGCCCGTATATTGTCAGTGAAAAACACAATAGTTTTGACGAAACTGCCCTCTATTATTTCAAAATGTCAATTTATGGCTTTCTTGGAGTGACAGAGAAAGAACTTAATGGAACATGTAGACATGCTCACAAAAAGTGAAGAACACAGTATTTCCACCTCTTGTATTTTACCATCAGCTTTGTCTTTTGTCCAAGCTCTATTTAACTGTGACATTTGACTGCAAGATGGAATAAAAATTAATTAAGCTTGGTTGCTACAGACTGCAAGCTCTAATATAAATCATGGTTTTATTCAAATACTTTCCACCTTGTAAAAATTACTGATAGATTAGAGTATACATATTTTGACTGATTCTGAAAATAATGTAATCTTGGAAATCATTTTTGCAAAATAACTGAAAATTACAATGAATATTCAACAACCTGAAATGTTTATTTTGTTTCTCTCTCCATTGATGCTGCCTGACCTGCTGAATATTTTCAATACATTCTGCTTTATTTCAGATTTCCGGCATCTGACTAATTTCATCTTTTGCTGTGATTTATTTTAAATCTCAGAAAAAGTCTTTCAGAACAGTATAATATAATGATGTGCTGGAAATGCTGGATAAAGCTATGGGTTACTCGAGGGCTTCAGTTCGGAGGACTTCGGAGCAGCTAAGTTTTTTCTGTTTATCACTTTTATTAGGGTTTTAAGTGTAAGGGTTAGTTTTTGTTAGGGTTTTAAGTATAAGGGTTAGATTTTTATAACTTTCTTTAGTAAGTGTTTTAAAAGTTTTTTCTAACTAGTCGAGTGGGGGCTGGACTGCGCAGGCGTGGCGCGGGCAGCTTAAAAAAGCAAACAGCCTGTAGAGCAGGCAGCGTTGGAGCGGCAGCAGTGTGAGTGGGAGCAGAGTGTTCTGGGCTTTGGCTCGAGGGGCTTCGGCGTGAAGGGGCAAGGAGGGTAAGTAGCTGGTAAGTAGGTAAAGGTAAGGTTTACCTGTTGTCTATTATAGATTTGTAGGTGGGATTAACTAGCGGGAAAGAAAAACAAGGTAGTCAGATGGAGGACATGGTCATATGCTGCAGCTGTTTGATGTGGGAACTCGTGGACCTTGCTGCGGTCCACGATGGCCACATCTGCAGTAAGTGCTTGAGGCTGGACGAACTTCGGCTCAGAGTTGATGAGCTGGAGTGACAGCTACAAACACTGCGCAGCATAAGGGAGGGAGAGAGTTATGTAGACACAGTTCATCAGGAGGCAGTTACCCCCCTTAGAGCAGGTACATCTGAGGTTCAGGATGCAGATAGAATGTCAGGGGAGGGAAGAGGAAGAAGAAGTCAGGCAAGCAGACAGAGCAGGCAACACGGGAGGCTGTTGCCCTCAGAAACAGGTTTTCCGCCTTGGAGGCTGTTGAGGGGGATGACCTGCAGGGGCCTAGCTGCAGTAACCAGGTCTCTGGCACTGGGACTGGTACTGCTGCTCAGAAAGGAAGGGTGGGAAAGAGACATGCGGTAGTGATAGGGGACTCAATAGTCTGGGAAACAGATAGGAGGTTCTGTGGCAGTGAGCATGAATCCCGGATGGTATGTTGCCTCCCAGGTGCCAGGGTCCGGGATGTCACTGATCGGGTCCACAGGATTCTTGAGTGGGAGGGAGAGCAGCCAGAAGTTGTGGTCCATGTTGGCACCAACGACATAGGTAGGAAGGGGGATGAGGTCCTGAAGAGCAAGTTCAGGGAGCTAGGCAGAAGACTGAGGAACAGGACCTCAAGGGTAGCAATCTCGGGATTACTGCCGGTGCCACGCGATAGTGAAGGCAGGAATAGGAGGAGGTGGCAGATAAATGCGTGGCTGAGAAGTTGGGGCAGGAGGGAGGGTTTTAGATTACTGGATCATTGGGATCTCTTCTCGGGAAGGTGGGACCTGTACAGGGAGGACGGGTTACACCCGAACCAGAAGGGGGCCAATATCCTTGCGGCTAGGTTTGCTAGGGTGGTTCGGGAGGGTTTAAACTAGTTTGTGAGGGGGAAGGGAACCGGAGGAGTAGGTCAGAGGAAGAAGGGGATGGGGAAAAGTTAGATCGAACAGGCAGAGAGGCTTTGGGGAAGGAGAAGCAGGATACAGGCTATAAAAGTAGTAAGGTAGATGGACTGAAGTGTGTTTACTTAAATGCAAGAAGTGTCAGGAATAAGGGAGATGGATAAGTATGGGGGACTATGATATTGTGGCTATTACTGAGACGTGGCTGATGTCAGGGCAGGAGTGGATATTGAATATTCCTGGTTTTTGGTGTTTTAAGAGGGATAGGGAAGGGGGGAGAAGAGGAGGAGGGGTGGCGATACTGGTCAGGGACACTTACAGCTGTGGAAAGGATGGATGTTGTAGAAGGATCATCTCTAGAGTCTGTATGGGTGGAAGTAAGGAACAAGAAAGGAGCAGTTACTCTACTAGGAGTATTCTATAGGCCCCCCGGTAGCGGTAGAGATATAGAGGAGCAGATTGGGTGAGGGGTCTTGATGACGGGGAAGGGAGTGCTGGTAAGGGTAATGTTCTCGAGGTTGTAGATATCAAGAGAGAGGATGTGTTGAAGTTGTTAAATAATATCAAGATGGATAAATCTCCGGGGCCTGACGGGATTTTCCCCAGGCTGCTTCAAGAGGCGAGGGAGGAGATTGCTGAACCGCTGGTAAGGATCTTTGAGTCCTCGTTGTCCACGGGGATGGTGCCGGAGGATTGGAGGGTGGCGAATGTTGTCCCCTTGTTCAAAAAAGGTAGTAGGGATAGTCCAGGGAATTACAGACTGGTGAGCCTTATGTCTGTGGTGGGTAAGCTGTTAGAAAGGATTCTAAGGGATAGGATCTATGAACACCTGGAGAATAATGGACTGATTAGGGGCAGCCAGCATGGATTTGTGAAGGGAAGATCTTGCCTCACAAGCCTGATAGAGTTCTTTGAGGAGGTGACAAGGAAGATTGATGAGGGTAGTGTGGTGGATGTGGTCTATATGGATTTTAGTAAGGCGTTTGATAAGGTACCTCATGGTAGGCTTCTTCAGAAGGTCAGAGGCCAAGTGATCTACGGAAGCTTGGCTGTGTGGATTAGGAATTGGCTTGCCTGTAGAAAGCAGAGGGTTGTGGTGGAAGGAGTGCCCTCAGATTGGAGGGCAGTGACTAATGGTGTCCCGCAGGGGTCGGTTCTGGGACCTCTACTTTTTGTGATATTTACAGATGACTTAGATGAGGGGGTGGAAGGCTGGGTTAGTAAGTTTGCGGACGACACTAAGATCGGCGGTGTTGTGGATAGTGTGGAGGGCTGTCAGAACTTACAGAGGGATATTGATAGGGTGTAGAGCTGGGCTGAGAAGTGGCAGATGGAGTTCAATCCGGAGAAGTGTGAGGTGGTACACTTTGGAAGGACAAACTCCAGGGCAGAGTACAGGGTAAATGGCAAGGTACTTGGCAGTGTAGAGGAGCAGAGGGATCTGGGGGTTCATATTCACAGTTCACTGAAAGTTGCCTCACAGGTGGATAGAGCAGTTAAGAAGGCCTATGGGATGTTAGCTTTCATAAATCGTGGGACTGAGTTTAAGAGCCGCGAAGTGATGATGCAGCTTTACAAAACTCTAGTTAGACCACACTTAGAGTACTGTGTTCAGTTTTGGTCGCCGCATTATAGGAAGGATGTGGAGGCGTTGGAGAGGGTGCAGAGGAGATTTACCAGGATGCTGCCTGGATTAGAGCGTATGGAATATGAGGAGAGGCTTAAGGTGCTAGGGCTTTATTCACTGGAAAGGAGGAGGATGAGGGGAGACATGATAGAGGTATATAAAATCTTGAGAGGAATAGATAGAGTAGACAGCCAGCGCCTCCTTCCCAGGGCACCAATGCTCAAGACGAGAGGGCATGGCTTTAAGATTATGGGTGGGAGGTTCAGGGGAGATGTCAGGGGAAGGTTTTTCACCCAGAGAGTGGTTGGTGCATGGAATGCACTGCCTGGGGTGGTGGTGGAGGCAGATACATTGGACAGGTTCAAGAGTTTGTTGGATAGGCACATGGAGGAATGTGAGATAGAGGGATATGCGGGAGGAAAGGTTTAGATAGTGTGAGGGTGGTTTGATGGATGGCACAACATGGTGGGCCGAAGGGCCTGTTTTGTGCTGTATGGTTCTATGGTTACCTCACTACATCTTGATCTATTAACATTTCACTTGCTGCCAATTATTTGCTTTTAAAACCAGGCAGAATATCAAAAAAGACCAATGATTAGCTGTGTTTTCTAAGTTAGTTCTAGCTTTCGGGTACATTTAAATTGCTCCTCTCATTGTTGTGTGTTCAGTCACATTCAGTCAGGAGGAAATGGAATGTGATTTTTAAGGTTTGTAGTTCATTTCAGCGGATTCAAGTAAATCTACTGTGAAGATAATTTCTCTGAAAGCTTTTGTTTTTCTTTTTGTTTCTGAAAATGGCTGAAAATGGTCTCTGAAAATGTCTGAACTGTTCATACAGACATCCACTTTTCCTTAATTTCCCTTCCATTTCTTTGGTAAAGTATCTAGACTCCATTTGCTACCTGTAGTCAGATGCTACATTCAGTGAGGCTCTAGTATGGCGTTTTGCTGGAGAGAGTATGGGCTGGAGGATCTTCACTATGATTCTCTGGGCTTACCATTGACCTGCACACCCACACCCATTTGATCAAATTCTGTGTTAGAATGTAAACTGATGAATTTGTCTTTAGCCGTCTATAGGCTATCAGAGCAAGTCAGTGACAGAAACCCCTTGTCATATACAATTGCTGCTGGCTTATCTGAATTTGATTTAGGCACTAATATAGATCATGTTGCAAGTTAAAACATTTTTTTGATGCACTGTACAGTTAATTTACTATTGTTAGATTTTGATTCATGCATATAGTAAAATATCACAAAGATACTCAAAAATCACAGCAGATGACATTCCTGGGATGGAAAGAAAATCTATCAAATAGATTTGTTCTACTACCTTACAAAATACTATGTATGTTTCTAAAAATGCAATTCCCTTCCCTGAACCAGCTTTCATACCCTCTTCACTGTTAGATTATTCATTAGGCTGGCTGTTGGTGTGCATTTAGAATAATTGCAATGTAATCAGTGAGGATGATTTCAGAGGATGAACTGCAGCAGATAAGCCTGACCCTGTATTATAACAAAGCCTATTAGAAAATGTCTCATCATTAATTCTGTGGAAGCAATAGCTCTATAACAAAATATGGATAAGATATCCAGGTACTATGATCTTGCCTAACAACGTGACTACTGACAATATTAGTTCTGAAATTACAAAGCTTTCTCCCCCATCATAATGTCCTACTTGACCAGAGAAAACAGTAAACTGAATAGTAAAGATCAGTGTTTTCAAAAGCTACAAGATCTAATTTTTATAAGATATATTTTTTAATCAAAACCTTAACCTAACTCAAAACATTTGTAATTAACTGGGAAAATGAGGAATTGAAAATCGTTTTCCCCCAGGAATATTGGTGTAATTCCTTTAACAAACAAATGTAAGTTATTCCTGCCTAATATGGTTCATATCATACAACATTTCAGCTTTTTTAAGGCTTTCATAAATTGAATTAATGTTATGAACTATTTGTAATATAACTTAGCATGTTGTTATTTTAAATCCAAAAAGCAGTGTAACTATTATATAGAAAATTATAGAGATAGGGCTCTCAGAGGCAAAATGTCTCCAATTTGAAGCAGAGTTTGATTGGACTAATTTTTATGGATCAATTAATGTGACTAATAGTTTGGATAGAATTGTGCTACATGCAGCAATTTACATCTTTCAATTTAGTATACTATATTTGGAGCTCATGATGTCTCCTCTGCATAGACTGGTTGTCTTCTTAAAGGAACAAACCCCTTTGGACCACCCTGCGACCCTAAGCTTCTGTTAATTCTCCATCCCACTCTTGCTCTGACCATTGGCAGACACCAAGTTCTTCTCATAATGATCCAAATATTGCTAACTGATTCCAACTAGTCAGTGCTTACCACTCCAAAGGCTGTGAATGATATAACAGCATTAAACCCAGTAATAGTATGAATTATGCAGCTTGGCCATTTTAATCACAGTAGTGAGATTTGAGCACATATTTCCCATGTGGCTTCCACTAATGCAAAAGAGTAAGGATCTATCTTAATGTACTTTCCAAATTCTCCCTTCATACTATTTGTAAGGGTTGATTTTCCTCTTGGTATATCGTAATTTAAAAGCTCTCTCACAGTACTGAATGCCAAATATCACTTAAAAGAGATGAATGTATCTATCACATACTGAAATACTAATTTCTGAGGTAAAGGTGGATATAATATATTACTGTTTTGTGATATGTTTTAGTTCATTGCCAGCTTTAAATATTTAATGTAAAACCACTAAGTTTTGAGGAAAAGTAATGAGGGTTGTAAAAGTCGAAGGTTTCCTTTTGTTCTTAATAATCTGATGTTTCAAACATTTACACCAACAACTAAACTGGTGTTTACAAAATGCCTTTAATGTAGCAAAATGTTCCTCACAAATATGATAACTAGGCGACAAAAACTCTGGTTTCATTTGAGCCATTGTCAAAGACAGTGTTTAAGTTGGTGGCTAAGGAACAGAGATTGTGATGAAGCCCAAAGGCAAAATGTTTGACAATTTAGAGGTAGTGGAAAAGTCAAGAGAAGTTCTGGTGAGGCAGAGTTGGGTATTGTCTATGTGCCTGTGGAAACTAACTCTGTGTTTTCAGATTATATTAGTAAGAGGCAGCATTTAGATAAGAGGTAGAGATCTGGAGGATAGCAAAGGTAAAAATGCAGACCGGCGAAGAAAAGCCACTGATTCTGGAGCTATGGCTGTACAGATAAGAATGGAAATGTACAAATGCAATCCCATGGAACTGGATTATAGTCATTGAATCATAGAGTAATACAGCATGGAAACAGGCCCTTCATCCCAACTAATTCATGCTGACCATGGTGTCCACTAAACTGGTCACATTTGCCTGTGTTTGGTCCATATCATGGTGATGTCTCACATTATTTCAATAGCATTCATGCCAACCTACAAAAGTTTGAAACCTGATGAATAGTTTCAAGAAATTCATTGAAAAATAATTTCAATGAAAGTAAACCTCAAAGATACCTGTTAATAAAAACTCAGGGCAATGAAGCATATTAATAATGAGATTGAATAGCTATATTCTTTTTAAAGTAATGTAGCTCTTTCAAAAGGAATGTGCAATACATTCCACAAGTATTGCTTTTATGGAAAGTGAAACCCAAAATGTCTCACCAAAACATATAAAAAAATGTTGCAATGGGATTGCAATGAGATATGAATTTGTTATGAATTCTGGCATTGGCATGATGAACCAAATGGCCTCCTCCTTTAATACACAGAACCAAAATATTGCCAATACTGGAAATCCCAAATAATATCAAAAAACTTCGCAAGCAGATAGCTTTTGTAGAGAGAGAAACAGTTTACTTTTCAAATTGATGACCAACAGAAAACAATTACAAAATTGTAAGTTATTTGGGAAGAATAACCCCAAAGCACCTTGGAAGACTTTTACAAAATCCAATGTGATGATGCACTTCAAAATGAAACTTTTCCTCTTGTATCAATTGATATGTTGGTCATTGTGTTAAATTATGTAAACTAAACCATCAGGCATATTTGACTGATGGATCATTGGTCAGAGTGCAGGAACTGAAGTATATAGAAAACAAATTCCCAAGCAGAAATTCCTGCATGTCTTCATAGATGTAAATTAATATCATCACTTTATAAATACCTAATGATGCCACACAAATATCATGTAAATATTATATTTCCTAAAGCAGTATTTCAGTTGAATGCAGTTAATAAAATCCTTCTACTTAGGAGATCCATCATTAAAAAAAATCTTAACCATACAACCAAAAGAAATGGTTCTGCTAAAAGATTATGAACCTGAAATGTTAACTCTGTTTCTCTCTACAAAAATGCTGCCTTAAATGGACATTCCTTTCTACATTTCCCTCACTCAAACCATTCATGATCCAATGACAAAAGGAGTCTCTCAACCCTAAGGTGGACTTTCAAAGTTACGCCAATTAGTTTTGGAATCTCTCAGAACTTTAACAGTAAGTAGACAAGTGACACCTCTCCAATCGATATTTCAACTAACTGAGTCCCAAACGTCAAATCAATGCACATGAAATTTTACCTATGATCAGCAAGAAAGTTTGCCTTGAATAAACCACAACAGATTTTTCCTTGCTTGCGGCAGCAGCAGCAACATCAGGAAGTTTTAAGTATGGAATGACCTCAAATCAATTGTACTTATTGTATCTCTCAACCGACTCAGAGCCTACCTTCACAGTGCAGAATGAAGTGTTCGTTATTGGGGCTGAAATGGGCACTGAAGTAGGAGCAGTTCTCCCTCTGGAAATTACAGGAAAGACACTTGCGGTGAAATGATCCTGCAGTATGAACACTGTTTAACAGAACAAGTAAAAACATCAAGGTTAGAACACCGAACAGAGATTTTTTTTTACTGATATGTTATTGAAAAACTAATGCAAATTAAATGGACTGAAAATTGAATCAGGTAATACCCCAACAAGCATAATGCAAAGTACAGCCAATGCTGGAAATCTGAAGTAACAACAAATGCCTGAAACACTGAGAAACCTGGTTGTGGTTGAAGTTTCAGGATGATTAATTACCGTTGGAGCCAGGAGAAATTACAGATCAATAAGAAGTCCAAGCAAAAAGGAAAGGGAAATAAAAAGAATAGCTTATGATTAGATGTCAGTTAGACATAGTTTATCAAAAGAAAACCTGATGAAAGAAATACTTGCAATTATCCAGCACCTTTTATGACCTCTGGATATCCAAAGCACTTTTTGGGCTGTGAAGTATTTTTGAAGTGTTGCCACTCTTGTAATGCAAGATACCTAAGTGACCATTTTCTAGACAGCAAGTTCAAACAACAAGCAATGGGATAATGATCAAATGATTAGTTTACATAATATTGACTGAGGGGTAAATCTTGCCTCATATTCTCCCACTCTGCTTCAAAATATTGCCATGGAATCTTTTACATCTAACTCAGTTTTACATCTTAACAAAAGGATGGCATCTCTGAAGGTGTAGGACTTACTCGGCAGTAAACTAGAGAAACTAGAAAAATGCAGGAGATCCCAAGACCCAGAGAATGATCCATCAGATTACCAAAGAGAGGGAGAAATACTGAGAAACCTAATTCCACTGACCTGGAAGTGGCAAAAGACAAGATTATGGCAGGTGTGCAGACCATTAGCTTGCCAATGTACTGATAGGGAATCTGCTTCATTTCCCCTGGCTCTATTCTTTCTAATAAACTTTTTGTGTTTAACATCTCTATATTTGTATATTATCTTCTAATTTTAAATGTTTTTATCAAGGATTTTTGCAGTTATCAGATTCAACACTGTAGAATACTACAACCCTGCACAGAAAGAGGTTGGTAGGATTTGTAATATTTCATTTTAACTTCGAAGTTGTCACACAAAATTGACACAAATTTAAAATCAGACATCTCAACTGCTGTTGTGAGGGACAGAAGTCCATTCATTTCTGATACAGGTTGGCATCAGGGGCCAGAGTCAATCACGTGAAGAGCGAGGCCGTGCTCTTCGGCAACTGGCCCGACCGATCCATCGTCCCCTTCACCGTCAGGCCTGACTATCTGAAGGTGCTGGGGATCTGGTTCGGATGGGCTGGGGCGTGCAACAAAAATTGGCGGGAGCGGATTGGGAAGGTGAAGCAGAAACTGGGACTGTGGGAACGGCGCTCCGTATCGATAACTGGGAAGAACTTGGTCATCAGGTGTGAGATGCTCTCAGGGCTGCTGTACTTGGTGCAGGTGTGGCCTGTTCCTCGCTCCTCAGGCTTGGGAATCACCCACGCTGTCTTCCGGTTCATCTGGGGATCCAAGATGGAGCGGGTCCCACGGGCCACCATGCACGTCCCCGGACAATGGGGGTAAAGGTGTCCCCAATGTTGCCCTCCTCCTGATGACCACCTTCATCTGTGGCTGCATCAGGCTGTGCGTGGAACCCAAGTACGTGGGCACCAAGTGTCACTATGTACCGAGGTTCTACCTGTCCCTGCTGTTGTGAAGGATAGGCCTGGCCCCATGGCGTCCCAGTCAGCTGGACGCTGCCGCGCTACCTGTCCTTCATGGAAAAGTTCTTCCAGACCAATACCTTTGACCACAAGTCCATCAGGCAGTGGTCAGCACGGAACATCCTGCAGGCACTGCAGGAGAAGGACTCAATGGATACTGTGGGGTGGTTCCCTGAGCAGACTGTCCAGACCATCTGGCAGAATGTCTCATCACCAGAACTCACCAACAAGCACCGAGACCTCCCAGTCAGATCCTTCCTGTATGGTTGGAACCTCACTCCCAGCGCGTGCTTGCCCCTGGAGGACTGTGCTGGGGACGAGACGGTTGCCCACCTCTTTGCGGGCCGTAGGTTTGCGAGGAGGGTGTGGCGAAAGATGCAAGGGTCCTTGTCACAGTTCATCCCCAGCAGCAGCGTAACAGAGGATTCTCTGATCTACGGGCTGTTCCCGGGGACACACACACAGACGGACATCAACTGCTGCTGGAAGGTCATCAACTCGGTGAAGGACGCTCTTTGGTCTGCCCAAAACTTGTTGGTCTTCCAGCACTGTGAGATGTCCGTAGGGGAATGCTGCCAGCTGGCACATTCCAGGCTGCAGGAGTACGTGCTGAGGGATGCACTGAAGCTGGGTGCAGCCAATGCAAAGGCTCGGTGGGGAAGGACTACAGTTTAGGGTTCTTCTGCCACTGGAGTGGGAGGGGCGGGGACAGGCGAGAAAGCCCCTAAGTATTGTAAATATGGGACCGGGTAGCTTCCAGGGAGCCACACGTGTGGCATCGGTGCTGTTTTTTTATATATATAAAAAGGTAACACTAATGAATGATCTGTACAAGAACGTAAAGGTTTGCACTGTTTTGTAATTGTATATAGTTTGTCTTTTATTATGAATAAACTTTATTTTGAATAAAAAAATGCAGGTTTCATAATTATTGAATTGTTCCTCTGCCAACTGTTTGCTCTCAGCTTCGGATTCAGACAACCAGTTTTCTATTTTATTGCCTGTGGGCAAAATAAGAGAGGACTCTTCACTGATCTAACTCCTCATCTAAATGAAGTATTCATTCACGATGTAAACTCACATTTCCTAGTTTGGATTTAAAAATTGAATTTGAACTCACAAACAAGATTTGATAGTGTTCTGCAAGGTGTGACATTTTATTCAAAACATAAAATTAATTATTTTGTTTCAGATGAAAATGCACTGTTTTGTATTGTTAATTTATCATAACAGTCCTCGAAGAAATCTTACCGCCTCCCCAATTTGCATTTCCCTTGGTTGTTTTATTTATTGTAAAGTGCATTTTCAGACCAACTTAGTTATTAATCCAATTTCACAATATGCATGACATTAAGATACAAGTATCTTAACTTGTATTTGTGCATTTGGGAAATATCACTGATTTGTTTGTGCATCTATTTTGATCTGCACATGGGCATGAAATAAAATGTTAACAAAAGTGGTGAAAGTTGCTGTCCTCTATAAAAAATGAATGAGGCAAATTAAATAAAGATAGCTGCACCAGGTTTATGACGCCCAGACAGAGATGACATTTCATTAGCAAATTCAATGACCTCAAAGGATCTTAACTCTTTTAAAGTGACTACCCTTTGTCCTCATTTAATCATAGTACAGAGTTGGGAACAATTTTGTTTTATTTAAACAGGTAAGATAATGACTGGGTTCTGCTTACCTGTACAACTGTCTTGCTCTTGGGGAATCTTCCGTACTCAGAAAATATCTAGTGAATGAGATTCAATAACCACACATACACATATTAACATAACTTTTTGTTTTAACAAACATTTGCTTAATGTAATTATATTTCTTGGCAAAACTATGTTTAGAATCATCTTTATTTGACCAGGTTAAAATTATTGTGCAGACTATGCTTTGCTAAGTGACATATCTCACAAATTAAAAATATATCTCACACTTCTCACACATTAAATGTATTAAAATTATATAATAGCTTTTTGAGGATTTTGATAGCCCAAAGTGCTCTTCAATAAATTACTTGTGAAATATGGTCATTCTTGCAATGTAGGAAAATATGGCAAAATATTTTCTGGCCACATTTACATTTTGGGCTAAAATAGGTTCCTTCGAGGTGTAAATTATTATCGAAAGTACTTGCTCATCTCCACTCATCTGGCACCCCTTCTGTGGCCAGAAAATACTTAAAAAGTTTCTATCAGAGCCTCAGCAATCTCCTTTATTGCCTCCTATTGCAGCCTGGGATACACCCCATGAGGCTTTGGGGATTTTTCCACCCCTAAACCTGCAAAAACATCTAATACCTCCTCATTTTCAATGGTTATTTGTTCTAGAATTCCACCATTCCCCTCCCTAAACTTTTCAACTGTGATGTCCATCTCACTTATGTCCTCTATGTCCTCCAGCTCCACACACAGATTGTAACTTTGGTCCCTAATGGGTCCTCCTCTTTTCCTGGTTACCCTCTCGCCCTAACGTATGGAATCCCTGACCACAGAGGGTTGAGGAGGCGAAGTTATTGATTATATTTAAGGAGAAAGATAAATCTCTAGACACAAATGGCATCAAGGAGTATGGGGAATACGGTACTGAGGTTGGCAATTGACCATGATTGTATTGAACATCAGAGCTGGCTCAAAGGGCTAAGTGGCTCACTCCTGCTTTTGTTTTTCAGTAGTCCAAAATAGAGAGAGAAAAGAAATACAGCACAATACAGGCCCTTCGGCCCACCATGTTATGCCGACCTTCTAACCACACCTAAGACTATCTAACCCCTTCCTCCCACATATCCCTCTATTTTAAATTCCTTCATATGCTTATCTAGTAATCTCTTGAACTTGACCAACGTATCAGCCTCCACCACCACGCCAGGTAGCGCATTCCATGCACCAACCACTCTCTGGGTGAAAAACCTCCCTCTGACATCTCCCTTGAACTTCCCACCCATTACCTTAAAGCCATGCCCTCTTGTACTGAGCCTTGGTGCCCTGGGAAAGAGGCATTGGCTGTCCACTCTATCTATTCCCCTTAAAATGTAATAGTTGTTTACATTCTTTAGTGTTCCTAAGTCTGACATAAAGGATGAAGGTAACTGATTATCTATTGCAGATATTTGCCATTTGCCTTTTTAATTTGTATCTCCAACAGTTCATTTCTTTTCATTCTCACTGGAACCATTTGATTGCCAATTACCAGATTTTGCAAGTTCAAAATCAGTCGCTTTTCTGCTTCAGCAGCCTACAGCCATACATTTAAATTTGCATTAGAATGAAGACTGCAAGTGAATAGACAAATTTAGAAGTGAAGATAGATTCTGAACATTTATTCAAAATGATATTGGCTTTTAATGCACCCTACATTCATGTGCAGTTTACATTTAGATATCAATGAAAAAAATCCCATCTTTTAAAAATAATTAATGCCTTAATTTCTCAGCAGACATATGGTCAGTAAACGTGTCTATTTAAATGACAGTATTAATAATTAGGGTTATAGCACCTGAAGATTGCTACCTTTCAAAATGGACAAATTTACTTATTCTCGGTTGGTCTGGATGGAATTGGCAGAGGGACTTACTTCTGACAGGTCTCTGGCCCTATGATCTGGTTTGAAATTTTTCCCTGAATTGAGAGCTGATGATTGTGTCAGCCCATCTACATGGGCACATTATTACAAGAGGCAGGTCTCGTTGAATGATTTCTCATTAAGTCACACAGCAAGGAACCTGGCCCTTGGGGCACCAAGTACATATCCCAGCACTCCTCTCATAACCTTCTATGTCACACTTGTTTCCCATGCTCACTTAAATACTGAAATGCTTTCTCCATCAATCCCTTACGCAGTGAGTTCCAGGTTTCAACCTCTGGGTGAGAAAAATTCTTCCTCTAATTTCCTCTAACTTACCTAGCACTTACCATAGACCTATGCCCTCTGGGCTTTGACCCTTCTGCTAAGGGGAAAAGTTTCTCACTATTCATTCTACCTATGTCCATCATAATTTTATCTACCTCAGTCAGGTCACTTCTCAGCCTTCTCTGCTCCAAAGAAAGCAAGTTCAGCCTATCCAGTCTTTTTTCATAGCTGAAGCCCTTCATCCTAGGCATTATTGTGGTGAATCTCCTCTGCATCCTCTTCAGTGCAGTCACATTCTTTCTATAGTGTGTCAACCAGAAATGGACATACTACTTCAGTTGTGCTTTAACTAATGTGTTATAGAGATGTGCCCTAATATCCCCGCTCTTATATTCTACACTCTGGATAATGAAGGCGAGTACCTCATATGCTTATTTAACCATTGTACTACTTATATTGATGACTTCAGATATGTTTTGACATTTATACCAAGGTCACATTATGTTTAAATTCCTGTATTTTTCTCCATTACAATAAACTTAATGTAAAGCTGGTGTATTTTGTTGTTGCACGAAATGAATACTACAGAGGAATTGATTGTTCAGGAATCCATTTATAGTAACTACAGAGCCATCTTCCTGCTGTCTGCACAGAAAGAGTCATAATCAGCGTCCTCCATAATCACCCACTCACAGTAGCCAAAGAGTTGCTTTTGCAGTTGCAGTGTGGATTTCTTCCATCTAGAGGAATAATACACATAACCTTCATTGCATGAGAGCTTGAAGAGAAATGCAGTAAGTGGCATTAAAAACTACACATGGCCTTTTTTGACTTCTGAGCCTGTCAATTGGGATAGACTCTGGAGTCTGCTCTGAAATGTAGCTGCCTGCACAATTTCATCTACATCTTGCATCTGCTGCATGATGGTATGCAAGCTGTGACCTTAAGCAATGGGGCGCAACAGACCCAATCTTAATGCAAGCTGGTGTCATTATGACAACATTTTGCTCAATCATTCTCACTGCAGTGTTGCACTTCACCTCCAGAAAAGCTTCCCACTGGAGTGTCGCTAAATAATAGGACAAATGGAAAGATGTTCAAATCATTTCACTGTTAATCCAGAACCACTTGACTCCAACTTCGGTCTTTGAGTTACACTACACAGACGAAGCTTACTTAGTTGTTTGGAGGCTAAACTCCAAGTCATTGTGGACTCGTTCATTGAAGTATACAAGAGAATGGACCTTACACTTAATATCTGCAAAATAATGGTTCCCTAACAATCTTGCTATACAACACCATTATCCAAAAACAATGGTTAACAAGGAGTCCCCGAAAAACATGAACTAGTTCCCTTTTCTTGGGAGCCATCTCTCAATGAAGGCAAACATTGATGGTAAAATGTACTGTTGTCTACAAGTACAGTGTTTGGCCATTAGAGTAAAAAACTTTTGAAGATCATGACCTCAAATCTGGCACAAAGCTCCAAATAGAGGTCATGTGATAATTCAATGCTTATGTTCGATCTTAAGGAAAAAACATACAGGAAAATGTAATTTGATTCTGAAATAGTTCAGTACATTGAACTATGGTGTACAATACTATCCCAAGCTTGGTGAAAATTTGTTGTGGAAAAGTACATTATTTAAGAAATAGAAGGTTGGTTTATTTCATCTTCCTATTAAAGTGAAGATGTCAGAGGTAACTAATTTGAAATTATTTCCTCATTGCAACTGTTGTCATTATTCAAGGAGGATAGATTATCAGAGTGCAGAATAGACTCACATCTTCTGATGGACTTCATCATATCCAAGGATTTGTGTGACTTCCCAGTTTCCTGATGTCAGGTGCCGCACACTGCTCAGTTCACTTTTTGGCTGCAATTTTTAAATGAAGAGATTAATAACACAATGTCTATGATTGGGAAGTAACAAAGCCTCAGATATAATAGTAAGGCAGGCTAATCACCCCCACTGTAGACACCTTTAACATTGAAATGTACATAAACTTAAATTTAATAATGAAATGCATTACTCTAACAAATTGGATGATTATTAATATTCTATTATTAATGCTAAGAGTTGCACTTCAGTTTGGTTATCAACATTTTGTCTTGTTGTTCTTCTTGAATTTGGAAGCATAATTTTTAATTCTTTTTGCAGTTCCATGGTACATTGGTTTCAGACACAGGACAAATATTTTCCTCCATTAACCTGATAGAGTGACTGAACCGATTTAGAGAACATTGTTTGCATCTGTGGTGCAAGTTGTTCTTATGTGAGCAATAGATACATATGACAGTAAAGAATTGTTCAGATATAGCAGTTGAAGTTTCAGGCATTGACCTTGACCATGCACATTGAAGATTTTATTTTATTATGGCAGCACATTTAGGTCCTCAGGAATTAAATCCTAGCATTGATCTCAAAGCTATCTAATCCTACTACTTTTTGAGAATTTGTCTCTAAGGTCTTCTAACCGCTCCTCCATGCATGCTTCTCTCCAGGGACAGAACACATCTCTCCTCAGTAGAGCCTGCTATTGTCAAGCCTGTTCCCTGATGTAATTATAAAATTCAATATTTGGACCACTTAAAAAAGCCCAATAATTTTAGAGATAAATATTAGTTTGTTCAATGTGAATGATTATCATGACCAATGTGATTTTATCCTAAACTCCACTTTCCTGTCTGTTCCTTATAAGCCTTGATATCAGGATTAATTCTAGTTTAACAATAAATATGGTTTCCAGTAGCATCATTGCTTTGTACTCTGCTTCCAAAATTCAGTTCCATCAATTAACTCTGGAAAGCACTTGGTCTACCATATAGTCAGTCTACAGCTACCTACCGGGAATGAATTTCTAGGTAAATGACTCAGAGGAAGACAAGACTATTTTTACATTAAAAATTGTAGCCATGAACAAGATGATGAACTATACTTAGAGCCAGCTATAAATCTTTTATACATGACCATGAACTAATGCTGAATATTAATTTCTGAAGCAATAAATTCTGAGATGATATTGAGCAGGAATCATATTTTATGATTGTATGTTTTTTCCTTGTTTCAAGCAATAATGATTAAGTGCTGTGCTAAACCATTTGGGGTGCTTGGGAAGATCACAGTATTACACGAGTTCAGACGGTAAGTTAGGTACAATTCAAAATGAGATTTATATTAAAATTTAAACACATTTTAAACAATAGCCACTTCTAAGAGTAGAGTTATTTTTAAACATTTATTTAGTATCTTTAAATGTATGTTTAAACATCAGTTAATTTTTTGTAAACGCACACATATTAATCTTTCTTAATTCTTGTAATACTTCTATCTTGCAGCTCATGACTATGAACACTATTAGTATTCAGCGAGTGGGAAGTTTGAATAGAAGGGTACCAGTGGTCTACTATGTCCGTCTTGATGACCTCAGTAAAAATTCTGATGTTAACTGTTGTGTCCATTCGGACTGAACTTGAAGGAAACACTCAGATCTTGAAATTTTAAAAATGCAAAAATAATTAGAATTACTAAACAGTTATTTTCCAGAGGTATTTTACTGTGGTAAAAATAAATCTTTTGAAATTAGCATGAAGGTAAAAGATGAAGATTAACAGATGCCCCTTGCTACTTGGCACACATCCAGGATGCAAAAGATGAGGGAGAAAATTTTCTAGACATTATCTAGAGTAATGAAAGATTCATTGTGTACTAAAGAGGTTGTTTGTTAGTGGAAGCTAGCAAAAGTAGTGCCTCTGTTTTAAAAAGGGAATAAGTCAAACCCAAGTAACCCATTAGCCTTATGACAATACTGTGTGAAATATCTTTATAGATACCATCAATTAGCCGGTCTGCTCAGATTTATGTGTGAGCAGATGGAAAATTATCCTTCACTTTCACAGTCACCATTCACCTCGGTCCCAGAAATAATCTGACTGAAGCTGATGCAGTTCATCTCTGGGGAAGCCAAATGCAGTTCAGAATTAAACAGCTTCCTTTGCTGGAATTGGCTAGATAGCCTGGAGCCTGCTGATCTTTTCCATTTTTTTGCTTTCTCATATTTGGAGGTTGGAGTTCAATACTTCAGCAGAAGTGTCTTTGAACTATGCTATGTAATAACAATTCAGCAATTTTTCAATCCAATATAATGACATAAAAAGCAAAAAAAAGTATTATAGTTTTAAACTGATTACCATTTGATTTTTTCACAAACTCTACAGAAAGCTCGAAAGAAGTTATCTGTAGAATAGCTAAGACTTTTGAGCGGTTCAGAAATATTTTAATGAACTTGCTCCTGGAAGTATCTGTTATGCTGTCATTTCCTAAAATGGTAAAATCTATGGCATAAACCTTAAGTAATAAACATGGTTAGTTAAATTAAACATTTGAAAAAATGTCTTATAATCTGCTAGCATTGAATTGGGGCACCAATAACGTTTAAAACTTGCAAAAATGTTTCTAGTAATAGTCAAGTCAGTCTAGAATTTTGGCATCATTTCATTCATGAATTATTACACAAGTATTTAACTGAACAAATACTGATGGTTTTTTATTCTAATTTTCTGGAGAAGATCTGTTTCGACAGCAAGTACTTTAACTTTCCTACAGCAGTGCGATTCTCAAGAGTCACATTCCATTTTGCATTGCTTTATTCTATTACACAGACCATTCAGCTGAGAAATTATTTCTTCTTTGTTCGTTCTTAATTTTCTGACCCATGAAGTTTAAATAAAGGAGCTCAACTATATGGAGAAGTCCCAGTACCACTATTATTGCTGAATGCACAGGCATTCTGTGTGTGAGCAGCAGCTGCTGTGTCAGGTTAATAAACATTTGTCTCTTTGTGAAATATAATTTAAAGGCATGTTTTGAGACCATGGGGCCAATTTGTTCCAAAGCAGTTTTTTTCCCATTATTTTCTTGATTTCTATTCAGTTAAATATGTACCTTAGAGCAAGATGGTGATCACAGATTAATAACAAACAATTTTGCAAGGTGCAGTTCTCAAAAGCTGAGTGATATGCATTGAATTACACATTCCTTTCAGAGAATGTTGCCACCTATTAACCATGAAAAGTATATGCAGAAAGATATTTCAGGATAATTTACAAAGGCATTCTGAAAATGGACTCTCACAGACCTAGAAATTCTTTGATGATTAGGAGGGTGCCTTAAAAGAGGGACATATGGGTTGCTAGGTTAATTGGTCACTGCAAATTGCCCCTAATGTGGAGATGACTGGTAGAATCTGGAGGAGTCAATGGGAATGTGGGGAGAATGGAAATGAGATTAGTGTGGGATTAGTGTAATTGGGTGCATGATGGTTGGTGCAGACTTGGAGGGAGGAAGGGCCTGGTATCTATTTGCTGTATGACTCTGTGGGACAACAAGCATTAATTGAGGATTCACTGCTGCAATATTTGATAGTGCCCAAGACCCATGGCATCATATCTGGGAAAGCAAGCTGTGAAGCAGAACCTTTGCAGGGGGTTGGGGGGGGGGGGGTGGTGAGGAGGGGCAGTGTTTCTATTTAAGATGCATTTACATGAAAGCAGTTCTCAAGACTGCCATGCAGTATCACTATTTTCTTTATTGAATTCTATTCCAAAGAAATTAATTTGCTCAGTGTTTATAAACATTGCGCTCTGTGTTAGAATTTCTCAGTCACTGAGCCCAAATACCTCAGGAAGTTGATCAAAGGCTTCATCGAAATGTAGGTGTGTAGGAGACTCTTAAAATAGGAAAGGGAGGTTGAAAAATAGAAAAAGGTAAGAACATATACAGTAACTGTGTATACAGGAGTTAAAGACACAGTAGAGAGGTAGCTGGTCAGGGGGATATATACAAAAATGCAGTTGTTAAACATAGAATGAATTTACAAAAAAGAAAAATTTTAAAACGACCCTTAGGGGACTGGCATCCAGCATAGATCAGGCAAAGAGGACAAACTGGGGAGATAGACCGGCATTGAGCTGAAGTTATGAAATGTGGATTATGGGATGTCAGTCAAGAGAGCATTTGAACAGGCGAATATGACTTAACAAATTCATGAAAAAGGATTTCAACAATGGGTGGATTGAGATATGGGTAAGAGATGAGTATTTGTACAAAGGTGATATAAGACAGTCTATGTATTGGTTTGCACTTGGCAGGGACGGGGTGTAGGCAAAAGCTTACTTAACTGTTGAATAATGGTTTGAAAATAGTGGAAACATAGAGATAGGTATAGTTGGCACACATGTGAAAGTTCACTTTGGTAATGCAAATAAACATTATAAAAATTGCCGGAATACTATTTTCATTATGAATCAAAGCATGTATGTGAGAAATGAAATAGCAAAACTAAAAATTGAACTTCATCTCATCCGATTCAAAGTCTATCCTTTAGATTTATACATTTCATTTGATAGCCAAATTCCAATAAATTTGGATCTTTTTAGTGTTGAGGTTTCAATTTCAAAATATATCCATTGATTAAAAATATGAATATGCATTCACCACAGCATTAGAAAAACATACAGAAGTGTAAAACATTTCTCAAATTAGATTTAGCAGTATCCACTGAGTGAAATGTAGCTTGACTAATTTCCTTACTTTGATGCAGCCGTGTGTCTTTAATCCTCACATGATAAAAGAGGAAATGAAAGGATATTAAAGCATACAGGATCAACTTGTCTCTGGCAAGATAAATTGACTGCAGACTCCCAGATGTTCCTTCCTGTCACTGGGGCTAATTGTACTGTGCCAGAATGTCTCACATAGTTCTCTTTATTGTGAAGTTGTCCTTGAATTGTGCCATTTCTACCTTGCTAGTTAGCTGTTAATTTCACTAAAATTCATAAAGGACATTTGATTTACATGTTTTGTTTTATTCATAGGGTGTTCTCCAGCAGGGAATGCTGTTTTCAAAACCAGAAATAAATTTAGCAGCACAGATAAAAACATTCTTCCTGCAATGAGTGCAGAATGTTGAGATGCGTTTGATACTGATGCCTTTGAAAGGATTAGCACATAATATAGAATTCAATACACCAGCGCCTTTGTTCTGTAACAATAAGGTAACAGTGTCCATTTTACAAATGATACAGGCTTCTTCATGGCTAGAGGTGGACCATGGTGCTGAAAGCTTTGTGTGTTGCCTGTTTCAGTAATGACCAATTCTGACAGACCTTAAAAAGTTGGTTTAATTGGATGTTCACTGTGAGGAAATCTGCTACAGTTGCAAATTTGAAAAGGATGTCATCCTGCAGGAAGATGATAAGAGGCAGAAAATAAATGGACTTGCTGAAGGCAGCACAGATCTGACAAAGCATATTCCCATTTACTGATGCAATTATGAACTTTTAAAAATTTATATTTGTGTTGGTATCATTGACAAGGCTCATATTTAATGGCCATCTTAGGTTGCCCTGTGATGTACGGTGGAAGCATTCTGACTGGTTGTATCACAGCTTGGTATGGAGCCTCCAATGCACAGGATCGCAAGAGGCTGCAGAGGGCTATAGGCTCAGCCAGCTCCATCACGGGCACAACCCTCCCCACCAACAAGGACATCTTCAAAAAGTGGTGCCTCAAGAAGGCAGCATCCATCATTAAGGGTCCTCACCATCCAGGACATGCCCTCTTCTTGTTACTATCATCGGGGAGGAGGTACAAGAGCCTCAAGACCCACACTCAATGATTCAGGAACAACTTCTTCCCCTCCACCATCAGATTCCTGAATGGTCCATGAACCCATGAACACTACATTATTCCTTTTTTTTTGCACTAATTACTTATTTTTGTAATTTATACATTTTTATGTTTTTGTACTGTACTGCTATCGCAAGACAACAAATTTCATGTCATTTGTCAGTGATAATAATTTTGATTCTGAAGGCTACCCTTAGATCTAAGTGGCTTGTTGAACTACTCTAGAGGACCAGCCACATTACTATAGAATGAATATAAAACAAAATCCTTATGTCTTTTCTCTACACAAAATTTAAAGCCTGATATTTAGATAAGCACAGATTGAAAAAAGTGATGCAATCCAAGTCCCAGAATTAGCAAGGTGAGAGATGCAGTTACTGTCTATATTAATTCTCTTCCCAATGTGTGTTCAAGCTCTACCTATGTTCTCCAAGCTCATCTTGTCCTTGATGTTATTCTCTCAATTCTTCTCTCAATAAGCTATTGATCACTCAAGTTTCCTTTCTTGAGTCCCATAACGGCTGGTATTGTCAACGATTCTTCCTCTTCAGGTACTGGTACTTGCTCCTGATGTAGGTCACTGTGCCCTTACAAACCCTGGCCCCAATCCCAAATTCTCTTTCCTCTCTAAAGTCCTTAATATGTTGTACTCCCAAATCTGAACCCCTATTTCCTTTAACACTTTAAATTTCACCAATGGTTCTGCTATTGCCACAGTTCTGAAACAGCTGATCTGCAACCTTTTTTGTGGTTCCTCTTCTGATGACTTTCCATTGCCTTACAGCTGGATGAAACCACAGTCAATTGAGTCCATTCTTATCGGTTCATTCTATGCCAGTGAATCACCTACAACGGTTTCTCTTCAGGTAGCTGCGTCATTTCCCTAGAGTGAACTTTAACCTCTCCTATACCTTATATACAAGCTGGCCCTTCGCAGCACTAGTTTCTCCATGTAGCCTGATGATACCTCACCACTAATTGTCGTGGCTCCTTACTATCTCTAAATCATGGGATTGCATGCCAGATATCTAATACTGGATTTGCAAAAATATTTCCAACTAAATAATTCAGAGACTGAAACCATTGCCTTTGGCCCCATCATAAATTTAATTCCCTATCCAATTCTCTACCACATTGAAATATTGAAGGTCTCATATAAATACACTGTTGCAACTGCCTTCAATATACAGAATAGTACACTGGAGTTAAAAATCCAATGTGAGATCAGTTTGGAATGAGGCAGATGGCTCATATATATACACAGATAGTTTGGGATACCTATTATTTTCCTCTACCACCTGGTTTCAGTTTTCTTCCCAAATGAACAATCCATCATTTTATACAATGCATTAACATCTAACATTTATTTCACTTTAAGTGAGCTTCTGCAATACTTTGACACTGCTGCTACAAAACTCCAGACTTAAAAGAGGTAGAAAATAACATACAATGTAACAAAATTCCAGTAACTTTTTCTTCCCATCTTTATGAAAGCTATCTTCTTGTTACCCAGAAATAGAAAAAAGTTGTTTTCACTGGTATTGAATGGGTTAAATTAATGCCTTATCAAGATGTCAAATACTTAGGGATATACATCAGGGTACAGAGGTGAGGGAAGAATAATTTCAAACATTTGGCTTGCAGCAAAATGTATTTCTTGTGATCAATGCATGAGACAAAATAAAATAGAATTTTCCCTCCAGGGCAGTTATTGCATGTTATGTTACAATTGAGAACTCATGTCACCTGTTAATCTTCACCTCTCCAATGGCAATCAGTTCAGTTCTGGAAATCTTATCATAGCCGTGAGCTCCAAGCCTTGAATCATTGATGTCATTTACTTCTGAACAAGCTCTCAAACAGTAATGCCCTCTCAGGTAGATTGCTCAGATCAGCAAATAATATTCTAAATCAAACTTGCAGTAAATCAGTCATTTATGTGGGTGTTGCTTCTAAAATCGTTCAATTTCTTGTGACCTGCTAGCTATTTGACTGTTGAAAAATGGGTGCTCTGCTCAATTAAAAGATACTTCTTTGCAGCAAAAGCTTTTGAATAGCTTTCTAGATCAGGACCTCACAAACTAAGTCCCAATATCACCTCAATTTAAATTTCCAGGTTCTCAAAAGCCAAACAAGACAAAATAGAAATTAAGCACCTGATCTAGAGCAAGTTCCAATAAATTACAATAGGACAATAATTAGGATAATTTGATGTTGATTAATGGATAAATATAGCTTGGACACAAATAGTATCTCCTAGCTATTTTTCGTACCATGCCTTTGGATCTTTTAAATTCTTCTGAGGAAGGAAATTAGGCCTCAGTTTAAACAAAACACATCTGGCTGTAAAACTCTCTCAGCGCCGTACTAGAGTATCAACATCGATTTTTGTACACAAGTCTGGCTTACTATATCTCCCTAAGATACCAGAAAATATTGATTCAAATTAAAAAGATCACTTTATTAAACAAAAGAATAGCTTGCAGTGAGGAGGCAACTAGAGATTCTGCAGATGCTGGAATCTGGAGCAATATACAAAAAATGCTGGAGGAACTCAACAGTTCAGGAAGCATCTATGGAGGGAAATAAGCAGTCGACGTTTTGGGCTGAGACCCTTCATGCACTGAGGAATGGTATCCTTGCTGTGGCTTATTTCCAGATATGCAAACCAATTCTGCTCAGTTCTGCATTTTCCCACTCGTGCACAGAGAGCACGAGTGGGTAAAGAAAAGTGGTTAGCATCTCATGTTGAAGACCTTTGACCAAAACTGGTTCCAGTTCCTACAAAGTGTCTTTGACCTGAAAAGTTAACTGTTTCACCTACTGCTGCCTGACCAGCTGAGTGCTTCCAGCATTTTCTGCTTTTGTTTCAGATTTCCAGCGTCAGCAGGTTTTTTTTGATTTTTCAGCAGAGAGAGCGATTGGCCACATCGTACTCTTTTAATAGTATGCACCAAATGTTACAGAAGCTACATATGTTAAGAAATATCTGGACCTTTGTTTTGGCTCAGTGGTGAGATGCTTACAACCAAGTACTTCTTAACTTTTAGATTTAGCTGACACCATTCCCTGCATATATGAAGACTCGGGCAGGCCTGCACCCTACATTTCCCTGGAATGACATCTTGGGTTGTTGGAAGACCTGGCTCCGAGCCAATGGAATGAGGGGGCAACACAAGAACACTCTTTATCGCCAGTGTCTGTCTGCCTGCCTCTCTACCCCAGGGGCTCCTGCTGCCCAGCATTATAGGTGGGTAAGCAAGCCTACACTCCCTGCTCACCTACCCCCATCTCTCTCTCTCTCTCCCTCATGAGAGCCAGTGGTGCCCAACAGATTGTGAGGCAGCTGTAGTATATGTAAAAGTGTGACATCCGTTCGACATATGCACGCATGTGCAGAGTGGAATAAATAAGATGCATGATGTTTTAACAGTACACCATATCTCCTAGTTCAGCAAACATTAAAGTTCTGGTACTCCACACAGTGACAGAAAGTACCCCCATGGTACATTAGAGCAGATGAGCTTAAAATTAATATCGTTACCTGCAGTTGGTGGATATAAGCAGGAAAATGGCAAAGGACTTTACTTCCACTTGCGATACTGAAGAGGAAGAAGTGCAGAAGGATGGGAATCTTCCTGGATGGAGGGATAAACTGACAACATGGGGACAGGGTTGATGCTCATCAACAATTTTCCAACTGTGAGTGGGGACAAAAGGATCGAGGGGTCTGAACATCTGAGGCCATGTGGTAGGCTGAAGGAAATCCTTGGATCACAATACCATCAGCTGATGTACAAATCATATTTGGGGTCATGACCCACAGTTCGGGATGCCATAGAGTCACAGAGACATACAGCATGGAGACAGGCCCGATGGATTTTTGTACAAAAGTCTGACTCACTATCTCTTCCTAAGATACCAGATTTAAATTAAAAAGATTATTAAACAAATATCAATGACCATTTACACTAATCCTACATTAAACCCTTTTTTTAAAACCTCATCAACTCCCATTGCATTCTACCACTCACTACACATTGGGAGAAATTTGTTGTGGCCATTTTAACTGACCAACCTTAATGTCTTTGTGATGGGGGAGGAAACTGGACCACCCAGAGGAAATCCATGTGGTCACAGAGAGAATGTGCAAACTCCACACAGACAGCACCCGATGTCAGGATTGAACCCAGTTCTCTGGTGCTGTGATGTAGCAGCTCTATTAGCTGTGCCCATGTCACCTCTTGTCCACATGATTGTTTACTGTGGTTGAAAAGGGTGAAGCAGTGCATGAGAATGAACATTAGAGACACAGAACACTGCAGCACAGAACAGGCCCTTCGGCCCCCAATGTTGTGCCAACATTTTATCCTGCTCTAAGATCTATCTAACCCTTCCCTTCTACATAGCCCTTCATTTTTCTATCATTCATGTGTCTATCTAAGAGTCTCTTAAATGTCCCTAATGTAATAGAACATAGACCTCCTGAATCACCTTATAGGTTTCTCTGTAAGGTACAATTCAGAGACAAAATGTTCCCCTGTTTCCCTCCCTCTACAACTGCTCTGACCCACGTACAAAATAATACTAGCATGAAGCTTCAATAGAACTAATTTAGCTTATTCTTATTCCCTCCAGCTCCAAAAATGTAAGAATTTTCACCAAGACCTTTTTTTATAAGTTAAAATGTCCAAAAGGTTATAAATCTCATGACACACAAATTTTCAGTATTCTTCCACCTACTGGTTGACATAATGCTGCTGCCCATTTACCAGAACTCTGCATGGCAGCCTGCTTAGGCACTGCAAGTCTTCCTGTCATCATTGACTGTGCATCCAGTAGACCAGCTCCAGCAATGTCTGATGGTCTGCCCCTCTTCATTACAATGAGAAGCTCTGGCACTCTTGCTTCTCTGTACACAGTGGAATCCTACTGTAAGCGCTTCTCCTTGAATAGTGCCTGCCTAGAAAATTCAGCTGTTTAACCTCTCCAAACATATCACCACGTTATTTCTCAGAACAACGCAGCACAGTGCACTTACTTGTAATTTTTCTGTTTTCAAAACCAGCAATTGAAAGGGTTCTGAATTAAATTAATTAATTAGTGTCAATTTGAGGTATTTTTGTACAATAAGAACAGGTTGCTAGGTACTGCATAGGTGGTTTATAAACAAAAGAGGTTGATGCAGGCATCACAGTCATTCAGACTGGTTTTAAATCACTAGAGGTAAAGGACCTGTGACATGGTGCGTGATTTTCTACATGATGATGCCATGAGCATCACATGAGCATCATGAGTAAATGCACAATGCATTTAATTGTTATATGAAGATGATAGTGTTTAAAGACAATGCTTATAGAAGTTAGTGGATTAGAAATTCTATTGTGTGGCACATCACTTTTATGTGTTATACAATGTAATTTAATTTAAAACCTGATTGGCAAACATGATCCACTGTTCCATGCATGCATTGCTTGCTTCTGGGAGTCCAGAAACATATCCAACTAATGAAATAGGCCTTGCCTAGAGGTTGAAGACTTAAAGGCCCTAATACAACTGGGGCATCCGAAGGTGGGGCTCCTGAAATGTCAATTTTGCTAGGATGGTCTTGAAGCCATCCTTCTTAATGGTTAGTTCCTCTTCCTTCCAATTCTATATTTCCTAGCAAGCCCTAGTCACTACAATCCACCCCCAAATGTCTGCCTCAGTAAGGTTAGACCTAAGATGTCAAGTAGTATGCCAAGTAGTTTCTTAGTGTAAGGGCAATACTGATTGCAGAAAGCCATGAAGGAGAGGTTTGTATACCATTCAAATTGATGAGCAGCTTGAAAAGCAAAATTTAAACACAATGTATGCTACTAGAAGCAATAATGGAAAATGTAGCAATTTTAAATTGAAAATAAAAGCTAGTGATGATTATATTAGCATGAATACTAATTCAACTGCTGAATGCTTGATTATGGGCAGACATATGTAAATCTAAATGTTCAACAAGTAGCATTAGCAAAACTCACACTGACCCAAAGAAATATTCTGGGGAGGCACAATAACTATAGGTCAGGTATCATGCGTAGTTTTTTCATGTCAAAACATGAAGTTACTGATCATAGTAGCTCATGATGCAAACAGATTGGCTTTTAGGATTGGAAGAATGCATTTTGTGTGAAAACCATTTCTGGAGAAACATGTTCACAGGTTTGTACAGCAGCATTAAAAGGCTTGGCACTCACATATGCATTAAGCTGAACATCAAGTCAATTCACTGCAGACCTAAATTAGCACCAAGCTACCAAAAGCTCAAGTAGAAGTAGAGTTAAAGAAATTTGAATTACATGGTGTGTTGGTCAAAACTACGCCATTGTGGTACCCAAAAACTGGTTTTGGGATTATAAAGTAACCCTCAACCAAGCTGTGGATGATCATCATTACGTTTTACCATTGCCATTGTACCTATATGTTGAATTGGGAGGACCTAGGTCCTTACAAAGTTGGACTTGTCCCAAGCGTTTGCACAATTTAACATGGATAAAGAAAACAAAGTCTTATCCAACAATTAAAGTTAATATGGGGTTTTATATGTACACCAAGCTGCCTTATGGTGAAAAATTATAATAAAAATATTTCAGGCCACTGTGGAGAAGACACTAAATGAAATTTGGTGTTGTCTATGAAACCAAGATGATGTTGGTGCTGCAAATGCCACAGTGGAAGAAAATCTAGAAATACCTGAGTTGATATTCAGGAGCCTTCATAAGAATAACACTAAATTCCAGATGAGTAAGAGTGTCTTCGTGCAGAATCAATTAGTTTATTTGCGCTTGATAATAGAGGCAAGTTTAAGACCATTTTTAAGGCTAGAAAACTCAAGGATGACACAAAATTTAGATCTTGTTTACTTATAACCCAATATTATGCCAGTTTTCTGTGGTATTGCAATGGTTTTGACAGCACCGTATTAAAGACTGAAGCAGGAAGAACCACAGCAGTGTGGAAAGGAACAGCAGAAGGCTGCAAGCCCTTTTAGTAGTGAGTCCAACCTGATGCACCATGATATGACCCATTTACTGAAACTCACTGTGAAGTCTTGAATTATAGAATTGGGCTGTGATAACTCACATTAAGAACAATGGCCAGGATGACCCAATGCCTTTGTGCAGAACACCCAAAGAGCAAGAGCTGCACAGATTTAGGAGGCATTGGGAATCATCCTTGGGATTCATCCCACTAAGTCTATGCCAGTCATCAACCACGAATCCCATGTTATTCTCTCCATGTTCCCATCAACTCCTTCAGCTTCTACCATTCATCTACACATAAAGGTCAATTTAGAGTGGCCAATTAACCTACTAACCGTATGTCTTTGGGATGAGGGAGGAAACCAACATAGTCACAGGGAGAATGTACAAACTACACCTAGGCAGCACCAGAGGTCTAGATTGAACCTGACCACTGGAGCCATGAGGCAGCAGGTCTACTAGCTGCACCCAAATGGGGCCACAGAGTCGCTACCCTCTAAAACTATTAAGCAGAACATTAGAATGTGAATAATTTGGGCATTGTTAATATGAAAGCAGCAGTTCACAGCTTTATCTATTGGTCCAGATTAGATAAGGATCTGGAAGGGCTAGCCAACAAGTGTATGGTCTGCTTAGATTACATATTGATGTCACTGATACTAACTAAGCTTGTTGAGTCTTGAAAGACACAACTGCCAGAATGGGGTTGTGGTGGAAGAAACACTGGGGAAAAACCCAGTTGACTTCATCCTGCCTATCTATCAGAGCCAGATTCATGTGCCCATGACAGAATTGATAGGAATGACCTACATACAGCTCTTTTGGAGATCAAGTTCTGCCTTCACAATGAGAACAATGTCCAATGCCAGTCTGACACTACCATTGTGGTTAATAGTGTTCAATTTATGAAACAACTGTATTTTCAAAATCTGGACAACAATGGGGTTACCTGTGGCAGTTAATATTTATACTAAGCAAATTCCTGGCAACAAGAGAGACAATCCAGCTCTATCGCTTTGATATTTGCCAGTCAAATCCCTTGTCATCAACTTCTTTCATCATTGGCCAGAAACCTAACTGGATACCATGCCTATGACAGAAGGTCAGAAACTAGGTATACTGTCATCCACTTCCTAACATCCCAACATTTCCACCATCTACTCAATTCATGTTAGGAATATCATGGATTATCAATATACTCTCCATTTTTGTGGATGAGTGCAGTTCCAAAAATGCTTAAGAACATTGGCACTATTAAGTACAATTAAGTAGCATTCCCATCCTTCACCTTGAAAAATATCCACTCTCTCCTCAGCCTATAAGACACACCATTGTAACTTCTCAAAACATCTTCAACAGTACTTCTTAAACCTGCGACTTCTCCCATCTGGAAGCAAGGCTGTAGGCACAAAGGAATATCATTACCTCCAAGATCTCCTTCCAATCATATATCAGCCAGATGTGGTCATCACCATCCTTCTATATCTCTTAATCAAAATTCTGAATTTCACTGCCTGGCTATACAGTCGCTGCAGTTACACCACACAGACGGTAGTTAAGGAAGATGGCTCACCTCAGTGGAAATGAGAAATGAGCCATAAATGTTGGCCTTGTCATAAATAAAAAAAAGAATTACAGCAATATTTCAAAAGAATGTTTTTTCTCTGCTTGTAAAATCTGATCATACACAACAAAACTCAATGTTGTGCAAGTATGATGCAAGCAAAAATAAGATCATTCCTACAAATTGTATTCCTTCAATCAAATAAATGGCCAATTCCAGGATTTCTTTCTGTGTTGACTAGTAATTATTTTAATTTATCTGCTCTTAATGAACATCAATCAAAACTTGGAATGTTTATAAGAACAAATGTGAAAATAATCAGTATTCCAAGATTGTAACATCTTTTGTAGTTAATTAATTTAGATAAGGTTCATTTGACAGACAAAAAGCAGTACCATCTGGATTCTTGTCACTCATATACTGTGCCGTCTTCTGAATAACAAAAACTGGTTCTAACTGTGAAGCACAATTTGCTCTAACTCACCTGTAGAGTGAACATTGCTATGTGATGGAATTCTCCACGACCACCTTGTTTTACAGGAACAGTCATAAAAAACTTGCTGCCATCTTTTGAGAACACTGGTTCCTCATCCTAAAAAAAATTCAACAGCTTCATTATTAGAGAAAAAATAATAATTCAAGTCATCTAAACTATAGTGGAAAACTGGAACTGCCTGTCGTTGACCTTTTTGTTCTCATAGATCAGGTTATTATGATAGAGGTGCTAGATTTTTCAAGGAAATTCATGACATTTCACAGACTCAGCACAGAAAGAGGCATTTTTACTGTAAGGTTCTTTTTTAAAATAAGGATTCTGTACTCTTGTTCTTTTCCTTTTCCAATACATGTTCAAAGAAAGTTACTGTTGAAGCTGCTTCCACCAGCATTTTAGGCAGTATATTCCAGTTTATAACCACTCACTGCACATAAAATCCTTCCTCTCCCCTTGTTCCTTTACTAATTAACATAAATCTCTGTCATCTGGTTGCCTTTGCTTCTTTCTACTGGAACAGTTTCCCTTGATGCAACCCTCTATTATATCTCTCATGCCGTAAGAAGACCAATCACATTTTCTAATCTTTCCACATAATTGAAGCTTCTCCTCCCTGGCACTACTCTTGTAAATCTTTACACCCATGTCAAGGCCATGACATACTGCTTAAAGTGTGATGTAAGAGCTAAAGTCCCAGCGGCCTGGGTTCAATTCCGGACGCTGTCCGTAAGGAGTTCATATGTTCTCCCCGTGTCTGCATGGGTTTCCTCCGGGTGCTCCGGTTTCCTCCCACATTCCAAAGACATACAGGTTAGGAAGTTGTGAGCATGCTATTTTGGCGCCGGAAGCGTGGCGACACTTGCGGGCTGCCCCCAGAACACTCTTCGCAAAAGATGCATTTCACTGTGTGTTTCGATGTACATATGACTAATAAAGAAATCTTATCTATTGCAGCCTAAACTATAACCTTTAAAGTTCTACCAAAACTTTTTTTTACTTCTGTCTTGATAGTTGAAGCCAAAGATCCCTTGTGCTTTTTTGACAACTTCATTGATTTCTCCTGACACCTACAAAGATTTGTGCATGTGATCTCTCATATATTCCTGTATCCACCTTACAATTGGATCACTTGGTTTATATTGCCTTTCCCTGTTTTGTATCCAAAAATGCAACATCTCATATTTTCTGCATTAAGTTCAATCTGCTGTGACACTCTCTCGTTATTCTAGGCCACCTGCAGTTTGATGCTATTCTCTTCACTGTGGGCTTTCTCTCTCGGCACAGACTTCAATAACTAATAGGTTTATAGATTTAAATTCTCAGTAAAATAGACTACTTCCCTCATAAGACCTAGGAGAAATAAAATAGATAAAGTTAAAGGATAATCAATATCTAGCCACAAGTTGAAAGAAATGTGAATTGCTTTTATAGAACTTTACCATTTTACTAGTCTTACCGTTTTCTTTTTTTACCAGAACTATTATCTGCAATTCAACTTTAGTAGGTCAGGACCTTTCTCAAATATCTCATGAACAATATAAAGGTGGATTGAATATATTCCCTTTCTATAGGGTCCCAAATGCCTTTGCCAGGTGAAATTGTGATTTATATTCTTTCAATTGAGTATCTCACATTCAGAGCTCAGAATGTGATTTCCTTTAAGACTAAACACAGATTGGTGAATGTTTGCTGAAGACCTCCATCAGTCTGGAAGCATGACCCAAGAATACCAGTAAATAGATAAAACTCTAAAAAATCAATTCACAGTTCTTTTAAATAGTGGCTACGTATTGATTATCCTTTAACTTTATCTATTTTATTTGTCTATCACTGGGCTGCATGAAGGGAATATGCTCTTTTTTACTCAGAAGTTAAACCTATAAACCTATTGGTTATTGAAGTCTGTACAGAGGAGAAATGGGTTGAGGTTTCTTGCCATTTTAATGTTCTGCCACACTCCCCATCTGATCTCTTTGTTCTTGGCCTCTTACACTGTGCTCAAGAAGATCAATGGAAACTCAGTAAAAAGAAATTCACCTTTCAATTAGGCGCTTTACAACTATTCAGACACATCACTGGGTTTAGAAACTTCAGGCAGTAAGTCTGTTGACAACTGTGTATCAGGGTGAGATGTGTGTCTGGGTCAGAGCAGGGAATTGTAGAGTTGATAATGTCAATTTATACATCAATACATACAGTAAAAAATCTAATTATGGAGCAATGGAAGACTCTCTCAATTCAAGCTGGGTATTTTCACCAGAAATGCATGGAGCGGAAGGAGTGAAAGGTAGTAATACACAAATTGTGTATTCAATTTAATCTACGTCAAGTAAAGCAATGTTGTCAAGCTTGATTAACAGTTGGATTACCCAGACAATTCCACTGAGTCATGGATTAGCTTTATCACCAGATGCACACTTTTTCCAGACTGTTGGTAATGAATTTGATGCTCCATTTAAAAACATTTCACACTATTTTGACAACTGGTTAAGATGAAGACCTGGCTTAGCTATCTGTCAAAGTTTTTTCAGCATTTTCGTGGGTGAGGTAGTTCTGACCGTAACGTGGCAGGGTTTACACCCGGAATTGTCTATCTTGGTGTAGGGACTCTTTGATGAGATTGGTGACAGCTTTATGGAGGAAGTTGCTACTTGGAAATGACCATGTATGACTCTTGGTTGGAAAGAAATTTTCATTATGTTGGGACTATTAAGCAGATGTCACTATTTTTGCATGTTTAAGCTTCAAATAAATAAAGAACTGCACATTCCCAAACAAAAAACTTCTTAATTATTTGTTTTTCATTCCATGCACAAATTATTTTAATCTACAAAATAATCTTATCAAATCTTTACCAAATGAAAGATCAAAAAAGGAAGTGTTATGTCTGGAAGGAGCACTTGGACTTGCTCTTCTGAGGGGACTTGACAAGTTAACTAATTGTAAAGCACTGAATGAAATGTTCATTTATTAGCTTCCCATATAATTCAGCTTTCTGTATAGTATATAAAATTATGTCACTGTATTGTATTAACCTATCAATGCAATTTTCACTTACATTAAAATAGTCTGGCTGTTGTGCTCGAGAGTAATAGGTGGAGATTTTTATTCTCTAATTTGGCAAGAGTGTTAAGCTTGTTTGATTTATTTTAAAAGTTGCAGGTTTAGCTGCCAGTATTCAATCCTGCTTGGTTTAACAGAAGAGCTGTATAAATGTTTGGCCTACCTACCTCAGAAAATAGATGATAATCCAAATTCAGCAGCATTATCTGTACTACTGCACATGGAGGAAGCTTTGGAATATTAGTTTTTAAATAATATATAAAGTATTAGAGTTAAATAGAGTAAGCTGCAAACTGGCTTAATTGTATTTCTGAGAGAACGAGAAATATGTGGGGATAAATTTTAATTTTTATTGCTGGATCAAACTAAAGTAAACAGATCACCTATTTATTTTCCATTAAATGCAAAAAAATGCAGGTTGTAAAATAGGCATAAGAACATAAGAAACAGGAGCAGGAGTAGGCCATCTGGCCCGTCGAGCCTGCTCCGCCATTCAATAAGATCAGGGCTGATCTGGCTGTGGACTCAGATCCATCTGCCTGCCTTTTCCCCATAACCCTTAATTCCCCTACTATGAAAAAACTATCTAACTGTGTCTATATTTAAATTTAATGAAGTAGCCTCTACTGCTTCCCTGGGCAGAGAATTCCACAGATTCACTACTCTCTGGGAAAATCAGTTTCTCCTCATCTCCATCCTAAATCTATTCACCCAAATCTTGAGGCAATGTCCCCTAGTTCTAGTCTTACCTACCAGTGGAAACAACTTTCCTGCCTCTATCGTATCTATCTCTTCCATAATTTTATATATTTCTATAAGATCTCCTCTTATTCTTATGAATTCCAGTGAGTATAGTCCCAGGCGATTCAATCTCTCCTCATAGGCTAACCCCCTCATCTCTGGAATCAACCTGGTGAACCTCCTCTGCACCGCCTCCAAAGCCAGTATATCCTTCCTCGAGTAAGGAGACCAGAACTACACGCAGTACTGCAGGTTCAGCCTCACCAGTACCCTGTACAGTTACAGGACAACCTCCCTTCTCTTAAATTCAATCTCTCTAGCAATGAAGGCCAACATTCCATTTGCCTTCTTGATAACCTGTTGCACCTGCAAACCAACCTTTTGCGATTCATGCACAAGCACTCCCAAGTCCCTCTGCACAACAGCATGCTGCAATCTTTCACCATTTAAACAATAAACTGATCTTCTATTTTTCCTTCCAAAGTGGATAACCTTGCATTAACCAACACTGTACTCCATCTGCCAGACCCTTGCCCAGTCACTTAATCTATCTATATCTCTCTGCAGACTCTCCACATCCTCTGCACAATTTGCTTTCCCACTTAATTTACTGTCATCGGCAAACTTAGATGCACTACACTTGGTCCCCTCTTCCAAATTGTCAATGTATATCATGAACAGTTGAGGGCCCAGCACCGACCCCTGTGGCACCCCACTCACCACTGATTGCCAACCAGAGAAACACCCATTTTTTCCAACTCTCTGCCTTTTATTGGGTAACCAATCCTCTATGTATGCTAATACCTTACCCCCAATTCCATGCATCCTCATATTTACTTTATTTATACAGCACAGTAACAGGCCCCTCCGGCCCAACGAGCCCATGCCGCCCAGTTACACCCATGTTAACCTACTAACACATTCGTATTTTTTGGAATGTGGGAGAAAACCAGAGTACCTGGAGGAAACCTGTGAAGTCACGGGGAGAATGTACAAACTCCTTACAGACAGCAGCGGGAATTGAACCCTGATCGCTGGTGCTGTAGTAGCGTTACACTAACCGCTACGCTACAATTTGTGGCACCTTATCGAACACCTTCTGGAAATAACTGATTTCTAGTTGCACAGTTCTTCCCCCAGCAAATAAAATTACACCCCATAGATTGTAGGGATGTGGGTCCACAGATTCAACCTAGGTGTTTTCATAGCACCATGTGATGGAAATTTAAATTAATCTGGAATAAATAGTTCAAATCATGCCCATTGCAAAATTTGAACAGGGCATTTCCTATCAAATTTCTGTGTCAGGGATATGTAGGATAATGTATGATAATGATAATGTCCCCTGACCATCTTCCACCGGATGCTAATATACAGCTAGTTCCTGTTTACTCCCCCTCCACCCTCAAACAAAGGCTGTAAACCCCCCATCTCCATCTCCATTCAATGTCATCCAACCCCTGATCTCCCACATCCTGCAACCCTGTACAATCAAGCCACCCTGTTTCTTTTTGGAAATGGTATCAGATACAATATAGAATAATTTGAGTCATGATATATAGTAACTCTAGCATGCTGAGCAGAAACAGGTGGCCTTGAACTCATAGCTATCCATCATGGTGATTTTCCACTATGTAGATTAATTGATAGATGTTGATAGTTATGATTGTTAACAACTTCATTATCATTAAACAATATGATTCCAGGATGTTCTATTATTTCTTATGTTCCTATAAGCAAAACACAAGCGTATTACTGTTTGTATCACATTGCTGGCCAATTTTTTATTTGACATCTTTTAAGAAAGGTTGATAAATTCACCCACATTAACTCTAGTTTTTGATGAATTAACTTGAATCAGTTTTCCTCACCTGTTTCGAAAGCCAAACTTCAGAGACTGCTTCATGCTTCTAAAATGGTAAAAGAAAAGGAATGAAATGATAGAGGCTTGGAAAACACATTCGATAATCTATCTGGAAGAATATCTGACCATATGAGCCACTAGGTTTGTAAATGGTCATAAGTTATGCATATGTTTGTATCCAATCTTTAACACTTAACAATATGAGTAATGATACATATTCTAGGTGGATATGCTGTATTAATAGTTTGGATGAGGCTTCAGCCATTTAAACAATCATCACATAGGTTCTACTATAGCTTGCGAACAGCCAAATTCATAGAGAAATTCTCGAGGTAAACAGACATAAGGCTTAAATCTTGTTTAGACTGTCAAGATTTAGGCCTTTAGCCCTATTTTATCACCCATGTATCTTTAGCATTCCCCCTGAACCACTGCTACCCTATTGGAGTTATTTAACGGCTTCAAATTTGTCTGCCATCTCTGTACTGAGCTGGGAGATACGAGCATCATCCCTGCATTAAAGAAATGCTTAGCCCATATACAGACACAGACCCAATTCTCTTCCCACCAATCGGTTTTGGATGATTCAGATACCCTGGTGCAAAAAAACGGCAAATAATACTTGCGCTGGACCAATGCTTGTTTTCAGAGGCAAAGGTCAGCAAAGTAAGTTCTATTTAGTTACAGTAAGAAGAACATTCAATCTTTTAGTAAGCATACACAGCTAATTTAAACACCAGTTTAAAGAAGAAGAGTGACATTCCTCGATGCTTAACTAATCGCACTAATTTGGAACACTGATATATTCAGAAGGACCATAATGTTGTAGTCTCTAATTTTCATCAATATTGTTAAATAAAAGAGAAAGCTCAACAATGTTTGAAAGATAGAACTTTAACTGTTGAAAATAAAGTTGACCTCAATTTAACTGTGCGATTTGATTGCCTTCATTTACTCTCAAATTTGTTTGTTGATTGGAAGTGTTCTTTAATGTGTTTTAGTATTCAACTGCAATTCAGATTACAAACTGGTTATATGTGAGCAGAATGTCCTACCTTAGAACAAGCCCCAGTTGTTATTTCACATGTAGTAAGAATGGAGACATTCTGAGGTCTGTTCAACCAGTTTACTACTGTCTTGGTGTTGCTGACCCACTTTACCATTGTGATATAATATTCCCTGGTTGAAAAGAGATGTAATCTCAGAATTGATAGAAACAGATTTATTAATTTATACATTAATATTACTGAAGGTGACACCATGAAATAGATCTAGCTGGTTAGTGCATCAAACAGCAAGAACCCTGATCAAAGTAAAAATGTGAAAAGGTCTTCACCTGGAATAAATCACCATGTGAATTTCAGATTGTTGAGTCCCTATTTTGATTCATCTAATCATTAGAAACAAATATTCCATCTACTTTTTGCACAGGCATAAGTTGCTGCTTGTAATTATAATATTGACAAATCAAGTAACTTGCACAGAAACTTATGAAGTAATAAATCAATTACTATAACTAGAAACATAAAAAAAATCTACAATGATTAGTAGCAGATGATGATTGCATTAAAAGGGTAAAATTGTAGGTTGCTGAGTGCACAGCAGTAAACTTTGCAGTTGCTATTCAGGTTGACACATTGCGGGATGTCATGGGAGGTAGCATTTGTACCAATGTAACTGTGAACTTAATCACTGAGGTCAGGGTCACTTCAGAAAAGGAGACCATGGTTTTCCTTTTATCCTCTAACGGCTAGCACACACTGCTGCCTAGTTACTTGAAGCTGTGAAGCAGGTTAATCTCAGTAGCTAATATTTTCTGTGTAGTTTGGTGACTGAATGACACCAATCTTTAAATCAACTGCAGTGGCTCGGATTCTGCCTCCTATGATATTCTGCCTATGTGTCAACCCAGATGGTGAGGCCAATATTTATTGCTGTGCAATTGGCAGTTTTATATTTGAGGTTTGCCTCATCATATTGGCTTCCTTATCACAGCTCTGTTACCAAGGAAAAGTATTGGATTTATTACATGCTGTCCTTTAATGAAAAGTAAGAGAATGGATTAAGGAAATTTGATTTAACTTTTACGTGACAGTATCATTAACAAAGACAGACTAATAGACTCACTAACTTAATAAGTGAAAGCTGTGCTATAGGGAAAAATAAGGGAAAAATAAGGGAAATGCAAGGGAAAAGAGTGGAAGGTTAGTTCATTGAGTGATTGTTCTATACTGGAACTGAATCCCAAAACAATCATTCAGCTGCGATCCAGATACACATGTGGTAATTCTATAACTTGACTAAAAGATATAAATCTTCTCAAAACTATAAAATGAGAGTGATTGTGAACTGAATCTTACTTGGATTTGAAGCTCTCTGGTGGCATTAATTCAAGGGTATGAGTTGGTCCATAAAGGTTCACTACAAATAGCTTCACTATTGGATTGACTTGGCCTGCCTGATAGAAAATTAAAAAATCATATATTTAACAAATAATACTCAGAAAGACACATACACATTATGTACTGTTAACTTCATCAGTTCCTTGAAATCATTAATAAACCTTCTGAATTAAAACACCTTTAGCTTGATGGAAGGTATTTTTAGATGAGAGTAAAGGATTATATTAAATTTGAGAACATTGAGTTTTCAATGTAAATCATTAAAAGTTCATTGAACCAACAAGTGTCTCTGTCCTGGCTGCCCCAGTTTGCCCTGAACTGACATTGTCACAAACAAGAAGGGACAAAGACACCCTCTGACACCTTCTTAAACTTCATGCAAGAAGGCATCTCTTACTGAGCTAATAAGAAAGTATATGTTGAGTGGTCAGCTGCATGATCCTGCCAGGCATAGAAGAACAAATCCTCTATTTTGGGATCAGTTTACAAACTGTTCTGAGATGCCATAAGCAAACTTAGTACCTTAACGCAAATACAGTCTGTAAAAGTGAGCAATTCAATGGCACTCATCTCCACGTCATAAAATAGCATTTCAGGTATTAACTATTGTTAAACTGGATTTAATTTAATATTAGAAGAATAAACTGAAATCTGTTGTAGACCAAACAGGATGTCCTAAATGAAAACTCATCATAATGCATTAACCTTACATATGGAGGTAGAGTTTCTAGCTTTGATACACTTGGTGATTCCAGTATATATTACACAATTTTGGACAATTAATTTCTCTTTTCATTTGAACAATGATTCCCATCCTGACCCAGAGTTTCTTCTAAAAATGCACTTCCCCAAACACAAAATCTGTCTTTAGCAAGGACCACAAGGATGCATGTTGCAACACAATTTAAAAGAAAATTATTTTAAAATTATTCCTTGTTATACTCAAACCTGAAACATGGTAAAGTTTGATTAAAAGTGGAAAATAGATTTATCAAGAATAGAAATCATTTTAAATCAGAGTGTCAATCTAGAAGATATTCGTAACCCAGTTTTAAACGACTATAGATCATGCTTAATAAATATATTAACATGTTATTTGCTGGTTAGACTGGGATCCAGTAATTAGCTCTTAGTACTTTTTAAAAAAATATTATTATTCAGAACCTCTTAAAATGTAACTACTGGCATCCTAGAGCCCATCAGACATCCCTTAACAAATGAAGCTATCTCAGAAATGTGTGGAAACTTTTGTATTGTGGTGAGCTTTGTAGGCAATGAGACCCATAGACAATAGAGTCATAAACTCATACAGCATGGAAACAGGCCATTCAGCCTACTATGTCCATGGCAATCAGTGGGCATTCATCCATATTAATCCCATCTTCTAGCACTTGGTCCATAGCTTTCTATTGCCTTGGTGATTCAAGTGCTCATCTAGACACTTCTTAAATGCTTAAGCTTCTTTGACTTGAAGCTGCTTACAATTTAGTCTTGTCCACATTGGGGAAATAAAATGTAGAGTTAGTGGCCACTTCACAAACACCCCCATAAAGTCCACAATGACTTCACCATTTGGTATCTATCACTTTAGCTTTCAGGTCCACTCCCACTTTGCTTTTCCTATTGCACTACTACACTAATCCACTGAGCCAGCTCATAAGCACCAACAATATCTTTTGACAAGGCACATAATCAACAATTTCAGATAATGTGCATTTCCATCATTTTGATTTGCAACATTCATGTTACTTCTCTTTGATAACTTCAGATAATGATTTTGCTTCTTCCACTTCCATGTCTTCCAGATCAATCTTTTGTTGCTTCACTTGTCTGACACCACAGTCTTTCATGTTCCATTGTGATAATTTTTTGTGACTTAATCTCAGCTGCCTGCCAGCTATCACAGACCTTCCAATTTGCATCTGACTTGCCATCTGTCCTTGCCCTTCCCTCCATTCCCTCCATTTTAAAATCTGTTTAATTTTTTTCCAGTTCTGATAAAAGATTAATTCTATTTCTCTCTCTATGGATATGTCCTGACCTGATGTGTAAGTTCATGGCAATGCCCTGACACATCCACATTGCTAAGTTCCAACTTGATTCTTTGCAATAGTAACAAAAAGAATGTGGAAGTCTTCTAACCTCCAAGTTTGATTACATATTTTGAACAAAACTATCTTGTTACATGTCCATCTAACGGTTCCGTTAATTTTTCACCATTCTTCTTTTCACTTTATAAATACATATATAAGTAATTACTTGGTTTAAATTATATTTAGTAAGTCCCTTGGAGCCAACACATTCCTGACTATGTTCATGCTGTGCACCTTTCTTCCTCATATGATTATTTAGCTTCCCATTTATTGTACCTAATCTAACCGCTGGGCTAAAGAAAAAGCTTTCCCTAAATATTGGTGTTTTTCTTCTGTTAATTGCCCTTTGTCTGATCCCCTTTTCCCACCTCCTTCCCCCAACAACTGGGAATGTTTTGTCTATCAAACCCTTCCATAATCTTGATGAACTCTATCAGAAGACCCTCAATCTCTTTTCTGCAGAAGAGAACACAAACTTATTCACATCTTTGCCTGATTTGTATAACGTCTCAGGTTTGGTATAATTCCAGTAATGCTTTTTGGCACTCACCTTCTCATTATATAAAGAGCAGAACATTGGATTAGTCAACGTTTGACAAAACTTCAACACAACTTCTCTTTTTAAATTCCATCTTTAAGAATCGAAGTCAAGTGCTATGCATGCATTCATTTTAACCTGCATCAGTACATTTATTTGTGTATTTGTTGCTAAAAATGTATCTGCTATTTTTAGCCCATTTAGACATTTATGTTCCACAGGATCTATGGTCTCACTCCAGCTGCCTGTCAAAATGTATTACCTTGCAACTATTCACATGGAAGTTTACTTAACAATTAATTACAAGCCTATTCTGCAAGTTTATTAATAGGCTGGCTGTTTCTGACAACTCTGAACAGAACCATTGGCATTTATCATTTAAACAACAAAACATAGAAACATAAAAGACTAAGAGTAGAAGTAGGCCTTTCGCCCTTCAGGCTGCTCCACCATTCAATATGATCCTGGTTGATCATCCAAATTCAATATCCTGCTCAAGCTTTCTCCCCTTATCTTTTGATCCCTCTATCCCTTAGAAAAATATCCAAATCCTTGTTGAATATGTTTAATGATTTGGCTTCAAATGCTTTTTGTAATGGAGAATTCCACAGGGTTACCATTCCCAGGGAAATTAAATTTCTCATCTCAGTCTTAAATGGCTTATTCATTATCCTTAGGTTGTACCCCCCCATCTTGAGAATCTTCCTTGCATCTAATCATTACCATCTTGTTAGAATTTTATAGGTTTCTATGAGATCCCCTTTCAATCTTCTAAATGCTAGCGAATATAAGCCGAATTGACCCAATAAAAATCCTAGACTTCCATACAGGTTTTCTGCCAAATACAGAAGGCCCGGGACCTGGGAACAAATTCAGAAGAAAATCATCTCTTGGATCCTCCGCCAGATCAGGCCTGACACAGGAGATGAGACCCACTTCAATTTAAATAGGAATCAAAGTCATAGGATAAAGAGGCAATGATAAAAATAAGTTATTACATTTAAAATAAAAATATTTTGCCTTCCTTTAATGGTTTTAATTACTTATTATGTTCAGTTAACTCTTTTTTTTAAATTTTAAAATGCTTTGAAAAAAATTAATTACTTTGTTTAGTGGATTTCAAATATCTCTGAATAGCATTGGCAGCTGTCAAAAGCTGTTAGTGGCTTTTCAGGGGAGGGGCCTCCGCAATGCACAGTCAGCAGTCCTGTCACTGCTCAGACTACACCTATGGACTCCAGAATGTAGAGGGCCAATTAGTTCGAACCAGATATGGTGGATTGTGAGCAGTAATGTCAGATGAGCAGTCTAATGCCTTCCTTTGTTTTGAAATGTCTTCCCATGTTTTGCAAGCTTTGTTCTATATCTATCTCACGCAATGTTTTCTTTCTCTTAATTAAATTCATTGGTCTATAGTTCTCCAAGCTTGATCTATTCCTTTTTCAAATATTGGAATAATATTAGGTGCCCTCTGGTATCTAACAGGAATAATTTTCTTATACATGTACGTGTAAAATAGTGCCTTTGCTATCTTATCCATAAACTCTTTTATTATGAATGAATACAATCCATTGAAATCCAAATGTGATTAATTCATCAATTATTTCCTAAATTTCTATCTTAATTATCTTTATGTTCTTTTTATATAGAAATACAGATTTTTAATGTTTTAGGGTAAAATAACACAAAATACAAATTACAGTCTTGTAATAGAACAGTAAGTTCATCCTAAAATGTTCCAGTTGATAGTAAGTATGCTCCAGTCTATCAAGTTTATTGTTTATTTTCTTGTATAGTCTAGGACCACTTTGATTAGTTGACTACATTTAAATGGTTAGCTGTGAAAGGACATTTATTTATTTAGTAAAAGTTGTAAAGAGAGCATCTTTTTGCAACTTGATTTGACAAAAAGAGTTATGGCAGTGCTGTTAGTTGCAAAGTTGCAAGGGTCCAATTCTAATGCACACACCATCAAAAGCTTTGGGCATGTTAGAATCAGCTTGGAGGTGTTGCAGGACAATAAACTGGTGGAGGTGGAATATTGGGTGGATCAGTTGGGTCCACAGTATGAGAGGAAATGATCTGGGTGCTGGGGGAACTGGAAATTATCCGGTAGATTTTGGGATGTGAAAAGATTGTGTGGGCTGGGGAGGGAAAATTTCTTCGCCTCCCTAACTGTTGTTTGATTTCTCTTGTAATCTTTTCATATTCCCTTCTGTCTGGAAATTTGTCTGCTCAAAGGATAATTGATGTGGAGATCTGGTATAAAAAATTATGAGGAACTTGATCAAGGAATAATGAGTCATTAAAGGAATGTAGATAACTTGTGTGAATGTTGCACTTTTTACCACCTCACATTTTCCCAAGTGTCTCAGAGACAATGATGTAAGTTTGAAGTCTAGTACATATTATTTACATACTAAATTTGCACACAGCATGTTCAACGAACATCAAATAAAATAAGTGACTAGTTACTGAGTTTTTGGTGGTATTGGAGGAATGTTTGACGAGTACTGTGCTGAGTATTGTGTTATTCCTCATTCAGTACCTAAAGGTGATTCACATAGACCTGCACAGGCCAATGTGGCGGTAGTATAGATAGATAGGAAGTAATATAGATAGCATATTCAAAAAATAAGCAAAAAGGTTTGTTCACGAAATATTATGTTACTAAATGGATTAACCCACTCAAATAATAGCTGCACATTATTCCCTCAAATCCAAAACTGCTTTAATTGTATGTTTATATTTTTACCTTGAAAGGGGATATTTTCCTTTCTTAAACCAGAAAGAAAAATAACTCTTCAAATTGAATCCTGTTAGGAACTACTAATAAGGTTAAATTTCAGTCTAACACCTTCTAATTACATTATATTCCCCTCAAGATAAGGAGCCAGTAATAATGCACTAAAATTATTGATCTAACTCTCTTCAAACATCTGTGACTTCAGGAAATCTTTAGAACTGTGTGTGACTGTCATAATTATAGGTTATTTTTCTAAGTAGCTTATCACTTAGACATTCTATTAGCAGCAGTCAAAGGTGCACATCAAATGTGTGACATACATATTCCATCACGGCACAACTGAATTAGAAAGCATGTGTCATTGATTTGATTATTCTATTTATTTACATATGTGTGTTGCTTGCTTTAAACTTACCTAGTTATACTTGAAAGCAGGAAATGCCTTTTAATATTTATATCTGTGGATGTCATACAGGTTACACTTCTTTGTGCTCATCTTAATTGCAAAGGAAGTACACCATCCCTGGCAAGATATTTTGTTCAAATAAGAAATACTTGTGTAATGTAGTCTGGTGAAGTTCTGATGAAAGACCTAAAGCATTTATGCTGTTTCTATTCACTTATGCTGCCTAAATTTTACTGTTTTCAGCAATTTCTGTTTTTATTTCTACAGAACGAAATCCCAATAATTACCGAATTCTAATTTTACAAGGACATTATAAAATTATTTCAAACTATTTCTTGTGCTTAAAGAATTAAGTTTCCAGGATCATCTTCACCTAAAACAGAAAGGGTCAGAGCAGCAAATTGCAAAACTGAAGTTTTAGTTTCCTCATTTAATAACCAATGAGTCACTATTGGGATGTATTGTGGTTATGGGGAGGTGATGGTAGTGGTGGGTAGTTTGTGAATATATAGTGACAATCACGCTCAAGATGTGGTTCATGGGCCAAATTTAAGCTATGAACATCTTTGATTATGATACATCTGGCATCTTCTAATTCCTTTAAGCTTGGATGCAAAGCCACATGAAATCCTGAGAACTGGAGATCTGGGAAAAGCCGCTTCCTGAGTATTGGATTTTGACCTGTGAACAATCTTAGAAACATAGAAAAACTACAGCACAATTCAGGCCCTTCGGCCCACAAAGCTGTGCTGAACATGTTCCTACCCTAGAAATTACTAGGTTTACCCATAGCCCTCTATTTTGCTCAGCTCCATGTACCTATCTAACAGTCTCTTGAAAGACCCTGTTGTATCAGCCTCCACCACCGTTTCCGGCAGCCCATTCCACCCACTCACCACTCTCTGAGTAAAAAACTTACCCCTGACATCTCCTCTATATCTACTCCCAGCACCTTAAACCTATGTCCTCTTGTGGCCACCAATTCAGCACTGGGGAAAAGCCTCTGACTATCTACCCTATCAATACCTCTCATCATCTTATATACCTCTATTAGGTCCCCCCTCATCATCTGTCTCTCCAAGGAGAAAAGGCCAAGTTCCCTCAACCTGCTTTCATAAGGCATGCTCCGCATTCCAGGCAGCATCCTTGTAAATCTCCTCTGTACCCTCTCTATGGCTTCCACATCTTTCCTGTAGTGAGGCGACCAGAACTGAGCACAATATCTTCATCAATCCCCTGTGCCTGCATTTTTTTTAATAAAACGAGTTTAAGCCCACACCCAGAACTTGTTTTGTTGTTTGTCCAGCTGGTCACTTAGGTGCAGGATTTGATGGATGTCATCAATCATCAACCATTTCAGCAGTATTCTTGAAAAATCTCTAATATCTGCGGCAAAAGTACTTTCAATATCAGCAAACTCTGCTTGAAAATACGTATTTCAACTAGGGTCAGTGACACTATCAGAAGTTGAAATTCTGTAATGGAGAAAGAAGGAATCTATTTGTACCAGTAAAAATGACTTGTGGCATGGCTTCAGCTTGGGGCATCCAGGATTTCAGGGATCATTTTCTCTTGTGCTTTTTAATAAACTTTATTCAGTTTCAAACAGGAAAAAAAAGGGTGCAGAAGAATCCACTACACAGGAATCATTATTACTGGACCAGAAACTCCATTCACGGCATCAAAAGATGTCACATTATGGAAACTGACAACAGGGTTTGCTCCAGGTTTTATTGAGAATTACTTAGGAAGGTAATATATCCATAGTTATGAACAAAAGAGGAAGATGGACAGAAACAGCTTAAGTGTTTAATTGGTTAATCTGTCCTATTCTGCCATAAATCAACTTGGCCATCGATGTAATTGAGAAAAGAAGGTGGAGAACACAAAAGAGAGAAAACAGCTACACATTGAAGACTGAAGCATGAAAGAAGCTGCTTCAGTTGAGGTGAGTTGAGGATAAAGCAGAAGGATGAGCACAAGAATGGAGGTGGATAACAGGCAAAAATGGAGAATGAAGGCCTTAGAACTCTGAGTTACATTTCTGATGGTGGGGTTTAAAAGAGAATGGGAATGTTCAACCAATAATTTAACCAATATTCATTTCTTCTGCAAAAACAAATTAAATTATACTCATTTTGTTGTTGTTTGAATTATCTTGTTGCAACTAATGTGGTTGGTGTATTTTCCTCTGTAGCAACCATCACTCGTCTCCAAAAGTGAATTACTTATTACATGGTATACTATTTTCATAATTTATTGAGCAGGATGCTATAGAAAAACAAATTTTTGTATTGTCAATTCTTGTCAAGTTTCAGACTAATTCAAGTTAATTTAAAATATACAAAGTCCAAAATTTACCAGACACTTTTGGCATGTTTTGAATTAGAGTCTACATACTTGGAATTTTTTTGGGTATTTTCTGGGATGCAATCTGTTTTAACCAACTTTCTGGTCTTAATTGAAAACATTCATATGTGTGTTCCCTGCAACATAGGTGTCAAATGTAATATCGGCTTGAGCGCAATAATTGTTACTTGAGTGTTGTTACCCTTTGAAGGACTGTGTCATTTGATTATTTGGTGCCGACATTGTAATAAAGTACTGGAGAAAGTTCCAGAAGCAGTCTCTGCAGAAAGAATACAGCTTGTCATAAACTTGTGTTTAATTAATAAATTATCTCTGTTGACAGATGATAATTCAAAATATATTGCAGTATTTTAGTTTCTGAATGAGAGTGATACTGAGACATGGTGTTAGAAGTAAAAGTTGTTGGAACTATGAAATTCAGACACTGTCTGAATTGGAATACTGAATGCTGTGCATGATCTTTCCCAATTGAGAGCATAGTAGGACAAGAGCCAAGAAAATGTGAGCTGTGGGGTTCAGATGAACTAGGATGAAGGAAGTCACTCACATGATTACCAGACGTGATCTAAACCCAAATAAAGTCAAGGTAGTAAAGGAGATGCTAAGCCTAAATTACGTTGCAGGAGTTCACCACTTTCTGTTGTTCATTAACTATTGGAGCGTCTTCAAGCAACAATCTTACAGCAGGGTCAGATGAAACGTATACAAGACACATGCAGAGAAATGTTATGCACAAATTGGTTACTTTTTCTATGGACTGTGGATGTTGCACCAGTAAATACAGGAGAACTATGTTTGTGGTAATGATCATAAGTCACTCAAGAGGATACTTGTGAGGATTCAGTAATGTTTGGGCAAAGATATTAATGTTACCAATACTGTCATTTGAGGCTATCTCAAGGACACAAGGGAAACTGAGAATATTGAGCTTGGGACAATCAACATTTTGAGACATATTTCAATTTTCCATTAAATTCAGCCAATAAACCACTGATGCAGGAAACTGAGGCATCTACCAGACAAGACGATATGCCATGGTGCCTGGTGAGTGATTAAGACAGGATGGAAAGTGACACTGCGGTTGAACCCATTCTCAGACTATACTTCCATACAGCACATGAAATGGAGATGGGTGCTCAGTTTTACTTGATCTGAGGTGAAGGATAATTGTTCCTGAGCTATGAAGGAACACTATCATAAAACCCATTCACTTCACACAACTGGGATTGAACAGTTACTTTCATTAAGTGATAAAGCATATACTGGGGAAATCAGGGACTTCTCAAAATGCAGATCTCTCAGAAGGAACCAACCAGAGGAAATGCTTTGTGCTCATCAAGTCCCGGACAGATGTGTGCTGGACCAAAGCTGGGCCGGATTTATTTCGTCTAGATGGGAAGATCATTTTCAATTTTTTTTTAGAGATAGAATACTCATCATCAGTGGTCATTTGCAAGCTCAATGAATAATGTGTCAGATGTGGTATCATAGATATTGGGTTGTAGTACAGAGCAGGCAACCTTTTCAGGTTCTCAAAGGACTGAGAAATTGATCACCAATTAACATTTCTTCACTTCTCTCAAAAGCAGAGACCACGTGAAGGTGGCTGCAGAAGGTTAAATCATCACAATCAGACTTCTATTTGAGAAACCTTCTGCAAAACCTAGAGCAAGGGAATGATGAATAGTCCTGTGGAAAGATTTATGAACAGATGAACTAGAACCCTATTCTCAACAAAGAAAGTCTGTTAGAAACAAAAGTGCAAAATAGAGTGGGAAGATAATTGAAGGCAGAAAAAGGAATATGGGCCTGTTACTGCCACTGCTGAGAGTTGAAGATGCAGTGGGGATGAAACCCACAATAGGTTAACAGAAGACCTGGCAGAGTGGAGAGGAAACTCAACAACAGGATACCCAAGGTCACAATGGAGGAGGGTCTCCTGGATCGTAGGAAACAGTGCCATCTCAGAAAGACCACAGAAGAGGTATACTTGACAGAGCAGATGTGGAGATATGAGAGGGTGTACCATTAAACATGCAATACCAGAATCCCACAGTTTGGAAATGTACCCCATGAGAACGACACCAGTTAGAAGCAGATCTGGGTGGACAGCCTTTCAACCTAAGTACCAGGAGAATTTTGTGCCAAAGTAAATCTCAGGGAGACTGGACAATTATCTGGATCTTTGTTTCCCCTTTGTGCTTTTTATTTCAATGGAGGCTTGTGCGGTATCCAAGACGCAGTTTGTGGACAATAATTATTGCTTTAACTTTATCCACCCTTTAAAGATTGTGTCATGTGACTTATCTGGTCAACTCCTCAATACCTTGCATCAGTGGCTGACAAGTTGATTTGTCTGGTCTGCCATGATGTGTGAGCAAATTTTCAGAGGTTGCTGGTTGACCCTGTAAGATCTTCATCAATTAACTACCTTATTTGTTGGTTTACATTTCTAACTATTTTCCGATATCGTAAAAGGGTAAATGAGAGAGATACTGACACATTTACAATGCTGTTAGGAGCACATTGTCTAGAAAGAACTTGCATTTATATGGGACAATTCATAACCTCAGGATTTTCCAGAGAATTTCATCACCAATGAATCATTTTTGAAGGCCATTTATTTGTTATACAGGAAAATGTGTACTTAAAGTACTCTAATGGCACTGAGATAATAACCTGATAAACCATTTTAATGATTTTAGTTGAGGGATCAATGTTAGTCTCTACACAGGAGAACATCCTTGTTCTTCCTCAGAATAGTGCTATTTTACTCCTCTTGACCATAAGCATAGGTGAACCTCAAGGCTGAGTGCTGAGCCCCCTGCTCTACTCCCTTTACACCCATGACTATGTGGTTAAGTACAGCTCCAATGTCACCTACCAATTTGCCTATGACACCACTGTCGTCGGCTGCATCACAGGTGGTGATGAGTCAGCATCCAGGAGTGAAATAGAACACCTTGTTACGTGGTGCCGCAATAATAACTTTACGCTCAACATCAACAAAACTAAGGAACTAATCGCTGACTTCAGAAAGGGGAAGTCGGGTGACCACATGCCAGTTCTCAATGGTGGGTCAGAGGTGGAGAGAATAAGCAGCTTCAAATTCCTCGGTGTTAACATCTCAGATGACCTGTCCTGGGCCCATGAAGAAGGTATGCCAGTGCCTCTGCTTTCTTAAAAGCTGCTTTTTGCTGAACCTGGTTTGAGTTGTATTTGTCAGTGAAAATTTGAGACCACTGGGAATTTATTTTTAACAAGACCACAGTTAGAAGCTCTGGGTATTAGATGAAGAATTCCTAATAAGCATCCCCTTGGGTGCAATTATACTGGAAGAGAGGAGCTGTGTCAACTGGAAGAAAGAATGAAGCAACGTTTGAGGAGACGGTGTCCTATTAAATACTACCCCAACTCAGAATTTATAGACGGTGCAGACCCTTTGAAAACCACCATGAGCAGCTTTGTACTAGAAAAATGGCACACTTCATCAAAGAAGGAATAAGGCAGCTGTGCCGGCTGCTACATGGAGATGTTGTGGCTATGATCAGCTGACTGAAAAGCTCTCCCTGTGCCTTTTTATATCCTCAGCTCATTTCAGTTTTTCATAGAAAATCTATGCATTCTTAATTACAGAGCCACATGCGTGTTTATCAAGAAATTGCTTTTTTTTCCAGAAGAGCGGAGGAACTGATTTGGCTCAACTTGAAAAGCAGAAGAAAATCATACAGCCAATTGGCAGTTATTTGTGTTTATACTCCACACGAGTCTTTTCCCATTCTAATTAGTGCCATTCAAACTGCCATATTTCCTTTTATCCCCTTCTTCCATATGAATGTCTTAAGCTTCCCTGCAAATATATTAATTCTTTCTACTTCATTACTTCAGAAGGTTGCAAGTTCATCATTCTATCATTCTTCCTGTAAAGAAATTCCTCCTAAATTAATTGACTTGATTAGTTAGTTGTTGTCCTGTTTATGTGCACTCCTGAATTCAATATCATTGAAAATAATTAATTCACATCCACCTTTATGATTTCATTTCATATTTTTATAGAACTTAATCAAATCTTCTGTAGTATTCTTTTTTTAAAAAAGTGTAAAAAAGAACACCTCTTTTTCACACTTTACAGACGGATACATGCTCTCGATTCTGGTAACATCCTTATATGTCCTTTTTACACTTTCTACATTATTTGAATATTCTTTTTGTAGTGTGGAAACTCAACCTGTTAGTACTCCAAGTGTAGTGTAACCTCTGTCATACATAAACTTAATATGGTGGACAATGCGCTTTTTTGTATTCTATTTCTCTAAAAATAGGACTTCATTTGCATTATTTATGTTTATCTTGACGCTTTTACTGGTTAATGTATGTCTAATGCTAGATTTTTTACTAAGTTTAGTTCATTACCATCCAAGGAATAAGTATCTTTTTCATTTCCTCTTATCAAAATGAAACTCCTTACAATACATATTATATTGCATTTAAGTTGCTATTTACCCACTCACTCTGCAGCCCTGTCTATATCTGGTATTTTGGTATAGTATCTCACATTGTTAGCTTAACTTACACTGGCTCTAATTTGACAAAAAAATAATAAATTCCTATTGATATTTACCACTGTCTGTGGTGGTTAAGAAAGTCATTTAAGACTATCCTCTGTTTTTTTTTTGTTTGTTAGGCATCTTTGAATCAAATCTGCCATCTGGCCTTGAATTCTACAGGCCAGATATTATGCCTTCTTTCACTTACATGGCACTTTACTGAAGGCCTTCTGAATATTTATGTCAACTCTGCAAACTGCATTGCCCTTGTATACTTTTCTGTGGCTTCTTTAAATAATGCAGTAATGTTGGTTCAACAAGACCTTCTTCCTGGAAATCCATGCTGGCTCTTTTAAGTTATTTTTGCTATCTCTAGTCCTTGCTCACTGTTGTCAATTTCTTTTTGGTACCCTTTCAGTGAGACTAGAGACAAAATATTTATTCAATATTCCTGTCTTTTTAAAAATATATCTTAATACTTCTCTCACTATCAAAATGCTTCTTTTGTTAGTTGCTTGCCTCATATTCATTCATATTTTCATTCCATGCTTCCTATTTCTAACTTTTTTTTACCATCAGTCCCAAGCTCATCACATTTATTTTTGTCATTCTCCCTTTTATTGTGTATTGTGCACATGCCTTATTCTACAAAATCAATTTGATCCTCACATCATTTATCCATGGCACCTTGTTCTAATTTTGTAGTGCAATATATTTCTCCTAATCTCTATTGATTTTCCCTTCTGTTGTTCTACATCAATACCAATTTTCTTTCAGTTTGTTCTCACTTTGAGGTTGCATTTTTTTGCAGTTTATTATTTTGAACTTTAAGCTACTTACATATTTCTCACTTGTTGTCTTGAAACTCAATTGCTTGAAGTGACATAATCACAGCCCCTAGGATATTCTCCCACATCTTTCTGTCTTACCTGTTCCAGTTCTTTTTACCATCAAGATTTTTAACTGTGGTTATATATTGAGTTAGGAAAAACTCACAGTGTAAAGGGTAGTTGGGTATCCCTAATTACAATGCTTTCCCTTTACTCTTCACTTCCAGTTCAGGCACAAACTGCCTCTGTGCAATGCTGCACTATGTTATAATCTTATGCTTTCACCACTGCCTCTATGCTGTTCCTTTCCACTATTCAATGGTCTGAAAAAAACTAATAATATGACTGATCACTGCTTATCCTTACTCTCATAGAGTCATAGAATTTGATCCATTGCACCCATGCCAGCTCGCTGGAGAACAATCGGGACAAACCCATTACCCTGGTTTTCAAGCTTACTTCCCTCAAGCGCTTATCCAAGTTCCTTTTGAATCCATTGTTCATCTCCACTTCAATCACCTTCATAGACACCAAGTTCCAGGTCATTACCACTCAATGTATAAAAAAAAGTTATTCCTTACATCTCCTGTATTTCTCTCAAAACCTTTAGTTTGTGTCCCCCTTGTCTATGTACCATTGGCTGATGGGAGTAGCAATTCTTTGTCTATTCTGTCTCAACCTGCCATGATCTTGTATACCCCTATTAAGTGTCCCCTGAACTTCTTTGCTCCATGGAGAAAAACCCCAGCTTGTCCAAGCTAACGAAATCTGGCCCAACCATGGATAACAACGGAAGTTCAGGATAGTATTACATTCATTGAAAGATCCTATAAGCTTACCAGGCAAAGCAGCAGACCTGGAGGTTGGGAGCAGTTTAGGTTTCAACAAAGAAGGACAAAGAAATTGATATGGAGAGCAAAAATACATCATTAGCATAAAATTGTAGGGAAGAAATAAGTGAACCATAAAAACTCTACAAAGATGTGAAAAGAAAGTTTAATGAAGTCAAATGTCGGTTCCCTGCAGTCCCACAATTAGAAATGGGAGAAGTTATAATGGGGAACAGGGAAATAGCAGAACAACTAAACAGATACTTTGGTTCTGCCTTCATGGAGGACAGCATGAGTAACTTTCCAGCAATATTTGGGAACCAAGAATCTAATGACAGTGACAAACTAAAGGAAATTAGTATAAGTTAGAAAATAATGCTGGTGAAATTAATGGCACTGAAAGGCAATAAACCCAGGACCTGATAATCAGCACCCCACAGTTGCTGCAGAAATAGTAAATGTATTAGTTATCATCTTCCACAATTCTATAGATTATGGAATAGTTCCTGCAGATTGGAGGTTGACAAATGTAACCCCACTATTTAAAAAGAGAGGGAAACAGATAATATCAACAGTGGAGCCTATAGAAAAGGTTATTATTAAGGATGAGATTTCAGGATACTTGGAACCTATCAAAGGGATTAGACAAAGTCAACATATTTTTCTAGAAGGGAAATAGCATTTGAAAAATTCACTGAAGTTTTTCAAGGATGTAACTGGGAGAATAGATAAGGGAATACAAGTAGATTTGGTGTGCCTTGATTTTCATAAAGTCTTTGACAATGTTCCACATGAAAGGGTAGGGCTTAAAAGTGAAGGACATGGCAGTGGGGGTAATATCTTGACATGGATTGAAAATTGGTCAACAGACAGGAAATAGGGAGTAGGAATAAAAGTGTCTGTTTTTGGGGTGGCAGATGGTGACCAGTGGATTACCACAGGAACACGTGCTCAGCCCTCAGTTTTTTATATTACATATTAATGATCTAGGTGAGGGAGCACAATGTAATATCTTGAAATTTGCCAATGGCACTAAATTGGGTGGAATTGTGAGGAAAATGCAAAGAGGCATCAAGGATGACTTAGATTGAATGAGTGGACAAAAACGTGAAGTCACGTATTTCAGTAGGAAAACTTGAAAGGTGGGATATATTTAAACAGTAATAGATTGGGGGGGGTGTTGATGATAAAGAGACTTGGGTGTTTCTGTACACCAGTCACTGGAAGCAAACATGCCGATGCAGCAAGCAGTTAAGAAAGCAAATGGCATATTGGCCTTAGTCACAAGAGGATTTGAGTACAGGAGCAAACATACCTTGCTGCAATTATACATAGAATTGGTGAGACCACACATGGTGTATTCTGTGCAGTTTTGACCTTCTTGTCCAAGAAAAGATATATTTTCCTCAGAGGGAGTGCAATGACTGTTAACAAGATGGACTCCTGGGATGGCAAGCCTATTGTGCGAGGAGCAATTGGTTTGACTTGGTTTGTATTCACTTGAGTGAAAGAGGATCTCATTGAAACTTACAAAACTCTGACAGAGCTAAACAGACTGGATGCAGGGAGGATATTTCCACTGCCTAGGGTGTCTAGAATGAGAACTTGCAGGGTAGGAGACTTAAAACTAAGAAAAGGAGAAAATTGTTCACTTGGAGGATGGTGAACCCAAGAAATTCTCTGCCACAGAACATTGTGGAGGCAGTGTCGCTGAATATATTGAGGAGATCAATTTCTAAATTCAAGAAGCATCAAGGGGCATGGAGAGAGAACAGAAATATGGCCCTGAGGTAGATTGCCAGACTTGATCATATTAAATGGCTGAGCAGGCTGGAAGGACTGAATGGCCTACTCTCACTCCTTTTTTTTCCATATTTTCATGTTTCAGTCTTTTGCTTTTGCCATTATGTTGTTTTCTGAGTCAGTTACCTCATTATCCCCCCCTTCCTCTCCAATTAATTTTAAATATATTGGTTTATTATATTTAATTGCTAACTCTATCCATTCGATCCACCTTCAACTATTGCCTCTAATCCTCTAATTTATTGCCCTTTCTTTTTTTCGCTCACTTCATTACACAAACCAAAGAGCAATCACACTGAGGTTCTTTTCTCCCTCTATCCAGTGCCTTGTTCATTCCCTTCAATGCTTCTGCCAGACCCTCCAGATTAAAATATTCAGTGGCCCAAAATCACACAAATCATCCTTTCAGCTGCCCAACACTCAACTCACTTTGAACCAATAGCTTTACTTCTTGCCTGGTTCTCTCTCAGTGTGTTACTGTAATTATAAAGCCACATCTCCAGTTTCCAGGCCTCCATTTCACAACTTTTAGATTGCATGGGAGTTATGCCAATGAAACACTAATGGATTTTTAAACTAGCTACAATCCGCTTCCCCCACAAACAGTTTAGGGCACCCTATGAATATTCTCCCTTCATTTAGCAAACACCAGTATTTATCATAAAAACGGTAAGTGTCAGCAGCATCTGTGGAGAGAGAAATAGAGTTAAGTTTTCAGGACAATGATCTTTCAGCAGCACTGGATTTGTTGGAGGCAACCAGATGCAGAATGAAGAGGAGCATATTTATTACGTAAAGTCCTGCTGAAATTAAACAAGTTTTCCTTTGAGGAGAGATTGAATTCTGTAGTACCATATGGATTTTGAAAGAATGAGAGACAATCTCATTGAAAAATACAATTCTGAGAGGACTTGAGACAGCGGATGCTACAAGCTGCTTCTACTGATTGCAGAGACTAGATCCATGTGACATAAATTCTGATTAGGGATTGGTTATCTCTAAACCTGATTTATTCTGGATCTTTGGAATTTTCTTTCCTATAGAGCTACAGGTGTCACAAAGTATGTTGCAGGGCAATAGAGGGGAATAGAGTTCTTGGTCTAAGAAAACCAAGAAATACGGTTGATCAGATGGGAAAGTAGAGTTAAGGTCAGGATCAGCCATAACCTTATTAAATCACAGAGCAGATTTGAGTGGCTATATAGCCTACTTCTCCTTCTATTTGTTACATCCTTAGGTTCGTAATGCTGAAGCTGATTAGCAGGAAATATAATAGTCAATTAATGTAACATGCTGTGAAATTGATAAATGTGGCCCCATGAAAAGGAAATGGATGAAGCAGACTACAATTTTCAAAGGAGTTTATCTGTCTTAAAAGACTGAATGCCAGAATTTCATTACAGGTTGACAATATTTCTGTAAAGTAACCCAATTTACTTAATTCCTTCTCGGGTCTTATCATCTAATTATTTAAGAGTACCACTAGATGGCGAATGATGAACAGCACACTAAATTGTTTTCCGACAAACTGAATTTAAAACTCATTGCAGTTAAAACCTTGCATGCTAATCTTGAATTGACCTTGTTGCTAGCATACAATAATGTAATTTTAATTCTAAGATGCATCTTGTAGTTCATAAATAATGAGCTAAATTACAATCTACCAGTTCAGTACAGCCCAGTGCAGTAATAATTGACAATGCTCTAATTCTACCAAGTGTCTTTTAAAACTGAGATATATGTTTACAGTCACATCCCAGCTGACTTTTATTTATTGGATTCAATTGGAAAAATATAACCCAATGCAGGACTATATTGGGATTCAGTCATTGTGAGGCAAGGGCACAGCAGACTGGAGCTCCCATAGTCAAATTGTTCAAAAAACACAGAGATTTCAATGGTCATACCACAGCAGTGGCAAGAAGAATTAGACAAGACAGGTCAAGAGCAAGTCATCACTAAATTACGGCTTAGACTAAAGTTATTATTTCAAAGATCCCTACTGGAATAAATCCCAATACTTACCTTAAAAGAAAGCAAAATATTACAGATGCTGGAAATCCAAAATGAAAAGTACAAAATGCTAGAAATACTCAGTAGGTTAGGTGCCATCAGTGGAGAGAGAAATAACTTCATGTTTTAGACTGATGGCTTTCTATGATTTCTGGTTCTAGAGAAAGGTCATGATCTGCAACATTACTCCATTTTTCTTTCTGAACAGATGTTGCCTGACCTACTATATATTTATAGCAATTTTTTTTATCTTTTATTTGGAGAAATCTACAGTGATCCTTTTAGTGGCTGCTATATAGGGTTCTTAATGCAGAAGGCTGACAAACTGTATGTATACCTTACCAGACTCTTTTTGAAAGTTACTATTTATAAATGTGAGTGGAATTACTACCATCCATTTAAAACCATGCCTGAAAATTAATTGAAATGGGAAAATAGGTGTGGGTCTGATAAATTATGATCTGGTAGTCACCCTTCTACAGTGAGGAAAAGGAAGCTAGTTGCTAACTGCTTCAATAAGTAGTGGCCATCCTTGCTCAAGCAGTCACTTTTAAAATGACCAAATAGAATGTCAGAAATGTAGGCCATTCTGTAACATAAAGAGTGTGATTTTCTATTTAAATACAGGAGAATGGTCCCATTGGAACTGGTGATGTAAGCAGAAACTTAAAATAATTTGACTAACACATTGCTAGGTATTGCTCCAATTTCCTTTTAGTTCTTCCCACTGGTGTAGAGCGATACATAATGCCCTGGATTTCAAAGTTTGGTTTGAAATCTGAGAAGGTTAAATTCAGAGTCAGAATTCAGAGTAAGGGTCAGCTAAACTTTTGCATGTTGGGAAGGAAACTCTGAAAAGGAAATGTTTATTGAGGCATTTTTTTCCCACCCAGTAAATGATTAGGCTTGCTTTTAAGGAGTCTTAAAGGAGATTTTTCATGTTTGAAGTGCTGCAAAGTGAAAGAGATGCAAGCCAGACTTATGAATTAGCACTACTGTTCCCTATTGTAGCACAATTGTACCTGAAGTCCTGGCATCTTTACCTGGCTTATAATGACTGAGGTCAAATACTTCTGCAGTCACTGAGTCGACAGGGAAATGGTTAGATAGATGTGTTACTTGATGCAGGAACACCTCCAGAAAACCTAAATTACAGCATCATTGCTGCTGGCAGTTCAGATCCCATCCTTGCTCAACTATCGCCTCCTTTTTTGAATATCTACCTCTTGATCACTTTGCTGTCCGTGATATGAGACAAACAGTGGCTGTTGGTGTGATCAAGGCAGTTACGAAGAAAGAAATTGCTGCAAAAGCCACCAGGGCTGCCTATTAAACAAGAAGTGAATATCACCACTGGCCACCAAGATTCAGCAAACCCTGAGATTGACACCAAATGCTAGCTTGAGGATTATCTGCAATATCAGCTAGTTTGCTGCCATAAACTGCATTAACCAATGTACTGGCTGTTAAATCATGGTTAATACAACCAATAATTATAGCTTCTTTCCACTTCTCAGCAGTATCAGTATACTGTGTAAATCCAATTATCACTTAAAAACGTAGAACTCAGCAATATCCTTTTTCTCTGATCCATTCCAACCTTTGTGCACCACTGTACTCATTGTAGGTGACTGTATCGCCATCCATCAGGATTCTATTCTCTTGATTTCCTCCTCTAAAATTCACATCAGCCTCACCTTCAAAAACATAACCAGTCTCGTTTTTAGTTACCTCATCTGAATTTTTTCTTCCCTTGGCTTCATGCCTGGTTTCCATAAATTCATCTGTGAAATGCCTTTTGACACCTTCACACTGAAGACGCTACATAAATACAGGTACTCCAGTACAATGGCTTATGCTAACAGAAAAAGAACTCTACTGGTACTGTTGTGACTAGTCACGGATCAGCAATCAAATCATGAAGGTCAATTACTTTCTCTCTGATAATGAGTCACAATGTTTTTTCCTAAAGGCATACATATTTTAGAATCCCTCAGAAACAAAAGTTATTCCCTTTCTGCCCAGCTAATCCCTTGTGCCAGGCACAGGCAGCCGTGTAGTTCAGATATAGCAGGAAAATTATAATACATTTTGAGGCAGTGTCACAGATGCTTTGACAGATCAGGAGCATCTTATATAGTTACCCAAAGATTGTTGTGAAGATCATGGAGATGAGTAGTAAAATCACAGCTTTAGCACATAATGAGTTCTAGCAAAGGATGAGGCAAACATTGTGACTAAGAGGATATTGGTATCTAAAATAACAAAACCAAAGAAAGCCCAACTATTTTCGGGGCACAGCAGGTAGAGTTGCTGCCTCAGAGCTCAGTGAACCAAGTTAAATTCTAATGCAGACAAAAGTGAATTGTTGTACTTTGCGAGGACAAACCAGGGTAACACTTACTCAGTGAATGGTAGGGCTCTGAGGTTGCGGTAGAACAAAGGGACCTGGGAATACAGATCCATAATTCCTTGAAAGTAGCGTCATAGGTTGATAAGGTTGTAAAGAGAGCTTTTGGCACTTTGGCCTTCATAAATCAGGGCACTGAGTAAAGGAGTTGGGATGTTATGTTGAAGTTGTACGAGATGTTGATGAGGCTGAATTTAGAGTATTGCGTGCAGTTCTGGCCACCTACCTACAGGAAAAGATATCAATAAGCTTGAAAGAGTGCAGAGAAAATTTACAAGGATGTTGCCGGGACTTGAGGACCTGAGTTATAGGGACAGGTTGAATAGGTTAGGATTTTATTCCTTGGAGTGCAGGAGAATGAGGGCATATCTTATAAAGGTATACAAAATTATGAGGGGTATAGATAGGGGAAAATGCCTGCATACATTCACCCTAAGGTTGGATGAGACTAGAACTAGAGGACATAAGTTTAATGAGTAAGGTGAAATATTTAAGGGGAGTCTGAGGGAAAACTTCTTCACTCAGAGGTTGGTGAGAGTGGGGAACAATTGTAACATTTAAGGGATGTTTGGATAGGTACACAGATGGGAGGGGTTTGGAGGGATATAGTCCAGGTGCAGGTAGATAGGACTAGGCGGAAGATCAGGTCAGCATGGACTAGATGGGCCGAAGGGCCTGTTTCTGTGCTGTAGTACTCTGTGACTCTACTGCTGTATGTGTGGAATTTGCATATTTTCCCTGTGACCATGTGGGATCACCCCTTGCTCAAGTTTCTTCCCATTATCCCAAAGACGAGTGAGTTGATAGTATAATTGGCCACTGTAAATTGCCCCTAGTGTAGAAATATGGGGAAATTGATGGGAATCTGGGGAGAATAAAATGGGATTAGTGCAATGGGTGCTTGACGGCCAGTGTGGATTCACTGGGCTGCAGGGCCTGTTGTATGACTCCATTACACTTTGATTACCATGTGCTTAAATAATAAATATTCAATTATTACACCCGACAGTTCCAAACTTAGATCATTCTCTAGGTTCTCACCTGTCTCCTTCCTTCACACAACACTTCAGGAACAGCTTCTTGCCCTCTGCCATCAGATTTTTGAATGGTCCATGAACCCATGAACACTACCTCGTTATTCCTCTTTTGCACTATTTATTTATTTTTGTGACTTACATTAATTTTTATGTCTTTATGTCTTGCACTGTACTGTTGCCACAAAACAACAAATTTCACGCCATAAGTCCGTGATAATAAACCTGATTCTGATTCTGACAACTGAATTGCTAACCATTCAATGTTCCTTCCTTGAGAATGTTCAAGTATTCCAAATTCATAGTCATCTTTCACAGAAATGCATGTTTGAATCCTTCCATCTAGACCATTCTAAAGCAACAAAATGTTTCCTGTCAAGCTACTAATTGCAATCCACCCTTCCTTCATTCTTCTCATACTTTGATATGACTGACAACACCGATCCTCCTCCACTGTCACTCTGCCGGGTGTCACCTCACCTGCCTGGTTCCATCTTATCTATTCAGGACATAGCCAGAGAAGCTCCTGAAATGATGTTTTCTTCCTATACCATTGCTGCCATATCTGATACTCTGTCACAAACTCTGTTGCTTAGGCTCCACCCCTTTCCCTGGTAACTGTCTGAAACAGAATCAGATTGTTCTCAATCTTTGTGTCATTTTTGATTCCCAAATGAAGTTTGGATTATACATCCACAATTATAGGCCTGCTTTATTTTCCCAGGATTTACCATTTTCTGTTTTTTTTAATCAAGTTGGCCTAATTTTTCTTATTCTACTTATTTAGTCTAGCCTGCTGGGCAGGTCCGACCTTACCATTAACAACTCATTACACAGACCAAGAAGCTTCATATATTGATAACCACTGCCATTAAGCCACTTCAAATCATCCTATCATAGACATTCCCTTTGTTCTACACATCCCTCCCCAACCCTCCCTCCTTTCTTAAAATGTCTCAATGAACTCAAAAGGATATTTTGAGACTTCTATTTTGTGGTTCAACAATATCATTAGTCTAATGAATATGTGAATATCTGTGCAATGGAATGCAGAATGTGGTTGCCAAGTCAATAGGTAATAAATCTTTTGTTTTCATTCAAAAGCACAGCTTTCGTATTTAGAGATGAGGATGAGGGGAGGTTAGGGGCTGTGTTGATGAGTGAATCTGGTTCAGGAATCTTATTATAAAGCACCAAACAATCTGCAGGAGGAACTCAGCAGATCGAACAGCATCTGTGGGAGGAAAGGAAATGTCGACATTTCAGGTCAAAACCCCGCGTCAGGACTGATTCCAATTTATTATAAAGCATTCCTCGTTTCTCATCAAGTTGAGCTTAGTGCCTGCAGCCTTCCTCTGCAGCCTTCATTGGTCTTTAAATGCAATAACAGAGTTTTAAACAGTAGTTAGAGCAATTACCTATTTCATGAAAAACTCCAAATTTGGAAACAGACGTAAATTCTGCACTCACATGCGTTGACCCTGTCAAATTTAGTCGTGGTACGAATACAGATACAAATGAGGTGAGACCAAACCATTTTGCACCTATAAAACAGATGCTACGACATGAATTTTCTCCCTAGTTCTAGTCAATGATGCCCAAGCAAACATCCAAGTGTCACATGTGCTGAGGATATGGATCAGGAGGTGGATTCAAAGTAGCCAACAATTTGTATCTTTAAAATAAAAATGTTGATGATCTGGGACTACTTGGCTTTGCGAGGGGGAGAAGAGAAGGGTGGTTGTGTATGAGATCATATCTTCAACATAAAATGTGAAACTTCAGCATTATTTCAAGTAAAACAACTGCTGCAGGACAAAGGAGCAGTAGCATATGCTCCTAAGAGGCTGACTGTAAGGAAGAGTGAGTATGTCAGGTTTTGATGATTATGATCCTCCTGTACCTGCGCCTGTATCCTGACAACTACTGTCTGCGTGGAGTTGCTTCTCCTCGATGAGCACAAGTGTTCTGGTTTCTCTCCACATCCCAATGACACTCTGGTTGGTTATTTATCTCTGGTACATTACCCTCTAGTGTAAGTTAAAGGCAGGGAGAATCAAAAGTGAGTTGAGAGCATGTGGGAGAGAGTAAGTTGCAGGGGTACAGGGAAATAGGGAGAGGGGAATTGGGGAGAACTGGATTATTTCCTGTTGGATCTGATGGCCTCCTTCTGAGTCATTGAAGGATAAGAAGTGTATACCCTGTACTGGCGACACAAGAGACTGCAGATGCTGGAATATGGAGCAACAAACAACCTGCTGGAGGAACTCAGTGGGTTCAGCAACATCTGTGGGAGGAAAGGAATTGTCAGTTCTTTGAGTCAAAACCCCGCATCACCCAAAAGGTTGACAGTCCCTTTCCCCACAGGTGCTGCTCGTCATGCTGACTTCCTCCAGCAGATTGTCTGTATACTCTGTAATCACCTTGACAACACTTGGAGAGATAAAATTACTGTTTAAGACTAATCTGGAGCAGAGCAGTGAACCCCTGAGCACACAGACCTTGAACAATGTAATTAGGTAATGCATGAGGAGTTCTGATTACAAAACCCCTCTGAAAAACTGGCTGGTGACAAAGCCTCACCACCAGTTTTTGCTGGATCCCTAAGCCATTAAGGTTTTTCAATGCTTCTGAATGTTTAAATGGGATCACAGATCCTATGCCAGATCTAAACTGGAGCAAGAGCTAAGAGCAGATACCCCAGGGCAAAAGCAGGAGAAATCCATCAAGTTCCAATTTTATCATTAGATTCCCTATGGAGTACTGTGGTGGAGTGCAGTTGGGAAATTGCTGATGAGCCCCACCAGAAAGTTTAGGACTTTCACATTCACATTGATGTCCCAAAATTGACAAGATTTTGCTAAGATATTCAGTAAAGTCCAGACCATTATAAAAAGACTGTCCAATACTTAGGAGATAACTACATACTGTAAATGGAAAATTACAGATGTCTTTGCAAGAAAAACCAGATCAACTGTGTCACCTCCTTCATGTGTACTTCACTTTACTCAGATTTGCAGGAAAACATGCATGACATTAACCAGTTGCAATCCTATAATATAAAAATTGTTAGAATTTATTGAAGGGATCTACAATGATTTCCTGATAGAAAGCACTCTGGATCCCAATGGCTTTATTGTTCTTTAAGCACATTTTTTTGCCCTGAAGCCTGCAAATTTGATAGTTACTTTGTATTAAAGATTAAAGATTTTAACTGCAAAAATCATTTGTATTTGAATATAGTGCATCTGTTCAGAAAACTTAAATGTCCAACATTTGACAGGATGATTTACTGTTATCTCCTATTATATGGCTTAAGACATCTTTAACAGTTGCTATTGTAGTGTTTTAAATATTTAGGTAGGTGAAAGTTGATCATCTGCCACAATCCAGCTTTCATTTAGCATCAAAGTAACCAGGTTGCCACTTTTCATACATAGGCCTGTAGGATACAGAGCATCCCACCAATTCCACTATCATTCAAGGCAGGTTCTCTGAAAGAGCATGTTGAACAGCCCATGTAATTTACAATTAGTGGCTGAATGCAGGCTATAAAATGCATTTCACTGATGAGAATATTTAGTTATTTTGGCAAAGCTTGGTGAAAGAATATTTGTAAGTCGGCTAGCCCTTCTCACGTCAGCTGCTTGTCAAAGTCGCAGACATACGTTGCTTCTGCTCAGCAGAGATAGCTTAACTTTATGTAAACAGACTCAAAGGGCACAACACATTTTCAATGCATTCTCAGTTTACTTTTGCGTTTTTAATAAAACTGCTGTACTTACAGAATATTTCAAAAGGTGATGATGGATGTCCTTTTTTTCTTTCTCTACCTTTCCACAGAGTTCACAAATAATAATATTTCATTTTCTTCTTCATCAAGCTGACAACTTCAGTACGATTAGACCCTATGACCTGAATCTATTACACTGCACTATGACACAACTCTGATTACACCACAATTCTGATTGCAAATTTATTCATTACTCATTAATATTTTTTAAGATTTGTGTTTATATTTCTTACCTTAGGATATGGATACTGTTTTCCTTTTGGATACAGATTACCAGTAAAACGTGGGATTATCATATTAGGTACCAAGGAGTCATTGATCATCAGAAATGCCAGACGTTCTCCATTTGGGGACCACCAGTGAGTAACATGGGAATGTATCAGCTCCTCTGTAATCAAAGCATTTTCATCAAAATAAGACAATCAATAAAAGCAATTAACCCGTCAAGTGTAGAGGCTGCAAAGCAATTTACTTATGAGCATTGGTAGGTTTAAATATAAAATGAAATATTTAACATTTAGATACGCTATATCCATTGCTTTTGAGGAAAATAATGAAACAGAATTTAAGATAATATAACTTTAATGTAATTCGTAAGTGAATTGTACATACTAAACTCAGACTAATTTCTGTTGCAGTTTTACCTCTTGTGTATGATTAATCACCGTTCTGGAAGTGAATAATTTTGATATAACTCACAACTACACTCAGCTACTTACTGTTTTATAGTACACCTGTTTATTTTTTCAGTGTTCTGGAATGAATAGTTTGTCCCTGATAGATCTGGAATTTAGGTATCTTTGAATTATGTATTTATTATCTATCCCTTGTTAACATACACACACACACACACACACACACACACACACACACACGCACGCATATATATATATCTATATATACATATATAAGATAAAAGATTTAAAAAATATATATGGTTTATTATATGGTTGAGATGTAGGCTAGGCAAGATACAGGTGGCAGCTTTTCTTTCCTCAGAGGAGAACACTGAACAAATGTAATACTTTTCATCATTGGTTTCTGAAGCTAACCCAAAAAGCAAGGGAGTTGAATAATCCAACTTTATCAGGCTGTGCCTGGTCGGCATGATATGCCTTGGAGGTGGCAGGTTCCATTAAATCAGCTGCCATGATCATGTATGGTTGAGGTTGTAGGTTTGAGAGTTGCTTTAAACGTTTTGGTGAGATGTTGCAATGCATTTGTAGCTGGCTACCAAAGCTGAGGAAAATATATATGGTTTTCTCTCCTCTACATGAAATCAAGCAAAATAGCAAAATGACAATAAATAATTTCGAACATTTGCTGAACTTAGACTGAGTTACTATCAATTACTTAATTTGTTGTACACAGACCCAAAGGATTGGAATAATTCTCAGCAGCTGTGTCTATTTTGAGGATTTTCTATTTCTCCTCCCTGCTCAAGACGGCTGGACAAGCACTGTTAAAAAAAATTCTGGAATTCCAACTCATGAGATAACTTCATACCAGAAATTCTGAAAATGCATTTTATTTCCCAACAAAATAGATCTTTTTTGACACATTTCTTTCAGGTGATATTCACATTCAACCCTCAAATCAATGCAATGAAGTAAAAACAGAACTCAATTCTTGACTGTTGAACAGTAAGTAAAAAGTGCAAGACCCCTTCCAGGAGGCTATGGAACAATATTTGGTATTCACAATGAGCTCCAGACCATTGAGGTACTTCATTTTGAAGTTGGACACTTTATGAGCTCACTTTTTAATGTTTTTAATACAAGAAAATGTCAGTCACTTTTATTGGATTTGAAATGAACTGATTTTGATCTAAATCCTGCAGACTCACTTTAGGAGCCACAAAGTGGCATTTTAAAACATCACATTGCATCCCACAGTGATTCAGAGCTGGCCGCTTGCCACCAGTGTGACAGACATACCTGTACATATTGATTGCTGCCAGGCTACTATAGCTTTAAATATTATGCTGCAATGCGATGTAGGTGAAAGGATAATTATCACAATGACACTGTTCAATACATCCAAACATTGAGTATAAACAACCTTCTTGATATAGCAGCTTTAACATGCAGAGCTTTGTGTAACAACCATGTTAATTTTCCTACATTCATCCATGAAAGGGTGCTGGTAATAATAGGATTACAACACCAGGTTCCCGCAGGGTCCTAAGTTTACAGGTTATTACAGTGATAAAAGGGAAGCTGATGAAGGAGCTGAAAACGTTGAATACTGGATGATTTCCCAGCATTTGAAGGTAATAGACCACGGCCTTCTCATGGGAAAAAAAATTATGGCATTGCCAATGACGCCCATATTCTGAAGCATGAATGAAACAAAACTATGCAAATGTCATTTTAGTAGATTATGGGAAAGTATATTGTGGGTCACATACAGCTAATTATGTGTACTAATGAAGTGGTATTCATATTATGAAATAAAATTAGCTGGAGTTCAATTATGACTCACTGATCTGGCAGACACTGTGAAATGTCATTACAAGTAGGCAAAAATCTACATATGGTGAAAGTTTGTTCATCATTGCTAAAACCTCTATTCAGAGTCTGTTATGGGTGCAGTACAAAAATGGGCAGTTATAGCCTTAACACTCTACCTGTAAGACATAGGATCCAAAAGCATTTTGCTTCAGAAAAATGTAATTTTTGCCAAAATACATGACTAACCTGCTATGACATTAAAAACTATTTAATTAAGTCTGTATTCTCAAAATAATCCAATCTGCAGCTTAGTTTATTGGGTTGAAGCAATTCCAAATGTAGAAATAATGGAAGGGTGATTGCTGAGATTGGTTATGAGTTTTGTATTTCAGTGACCTATTAAAAGAGCCATGTCACTAAATGAAAAGCATAGATAACTGAGGACCATCATCTGGATTACAAGAAAGCCTTTGCAAATATGATTTATTACAGTAAATTGGGGGGGGGGAGACATGCAAAGTTTCAGCACTGATGATGATCAAAATAAGGCTAAAGTTTTGTTTTCCTCCTAATTATTCATAATGTTTTCATATTTAATTTAAATAGACTGACTAAGTGTGACTTTGACTCTCCCATTGATGAAATATGGACCATCTAATGGAATATTGGAATATAGAATACATTTGTGAATGAGGGTAACTGCATGGATGATATTTTTTTCAAAACAGCTGTATTCCTGCAATTCTAACTGTATATTTAGCTTAATGCAAAACATTTTAACAAACCAGACTGATTCCTGGAAGGGCAGGAACAATGTATGAAGAGATATAACACCAATTAGGATTATATTCATAGAGTTAAGAAGATTGAGAAGGGATCTCATAGAAACCTCCAAACTCTTGACAAGTTGGACAGATTGAGGAGGTGACGAAGATGAGTGATAGAAGTTTATGAGATAATCTGATAAACTTTTATAAGTCATTTTCATCACCTCCTCAAAGAAACTCAGTCAAATTTGTTAGACGGGACCTATCCCACAAAAACCATACTGACTATCCCTGATATGTCCATGCTTTTCCAAACGAGTAATGTTACGGACTCAGTGAAAGTCCCTTTAAGATAGAGAGTGTGTGTGTATGTGTGTGTGGGGCGTGCTTACGTCAATAGAAGATAAAGGACGTAATGACGTTGTTAAAGAAGAAGAAGAAGAGAGAGAGAGAAGGGAGAGAGACACCAGCCTGCTTGTTTTCTCTATCGATGGATGAGAAACAATAACTGTGTTTGCCACTGAAATCCATGTATGGAAGTTGGAAGTAATCCGGTGGAGTTCACTTTGTTGCTGACCTGTAGAAGGAAACAGGTATTTGTGTGTGGACGACCACGGTTCGGATGCTTTTCGGGGTGAGGAAGTCACTACCGAGTAAACACTGAAGTGTCGTTTGGGTTCCATCGTGGAACATTTGGATTTCGTATGTACTCTCTCTATGTTTTTTCTACATCTACATCTTATCTTCAGACAACGGTGGTTGTTGAAGAAGCCCTTGCTCATGTTTCACCTTATGGCTTGCGGAACTGAACTTTAAGAACCATTCAGGAACTGGGAGTTTTGGACTTTGTCACACACACACACGAAGAGTTTAGTTTTGGGGTTAACGTTCGAGGTTTAACATTCTTGAATTCTAACATACTAACATTTTTACTTTTATTTTACGTATTATCAATAGTAGTGATTAATAAAATAGTTTTTAACACTGAATCATGCTCAGTGTGTTTCTTTTGTTGCTGGTTCATGACAGTAAATCCTGTCCCTGAGAATCTTCTCCAGTAATTTCCCTACCATGATGTAAGGCCCACTGGCCTATACTTCCCTAGTTGCACTATCTACATATTGTTTCAAGAAAGCCTCTGTTTAAGAAATCTCAGTCTTAAATGGTTTACCCGAAGGATGAAGCTATTTAAGATTGAGATGAGGATAAACATTCTTTTCCCCAGGGAGTGGTGAACCTGTGGAATTCTCTACCACAGAAAGCAGTTGAAGCCAAATCGTTAAATATAAGAAGTTGGATATTTTCTGAAAGGTTAGAGGGATCAAGTGATATGGGAAGAAGGCAGGAATAGGACTGAATATGGATAATCAACCATAATCAGATTGACTAGAAGAGCAGCCTCGAAGAGCAGAATGGCATACTTCTGTTCCTATTTTTCTATGTTTTTGTCTGTGTTTCTGTAATTAAATATTTAATACTAATAAATTGTGGATCTGCACCTCATCACTTGTGCATCTATACATTTGTAGTAACATGGACCCACATGAAATGGAACACCAGCAAGTCAGCAGTTGCAATTCCTTTTCCAGTGACTTTTATAAGTGGTTTTCTAGCAAACACAGCTTATTCAAATATATTGTTTATTATTATTCATATTATACAAATACATCTATCAGCAACTCAAGGAGGAAAGGTTTTTGTGTTGAACCCTAACAATTTTCAATACATTTTCAAAACTTGCCTATCATCCAGGCTGTAGCAAAGCATCTCATGAGTGAAGGTTGTCAGCACAGGCTCTGCAACTGTGAAAAACACTGTGAATGAAAGGGCATAGATAAGGGCTCCAATTTACAGCTCTCATTCTTGCCTGAATTGACTACTGTAGAATCAGCTTGAGCCTTCTCAACCTCATTACTCTGCTGAGGTTCATGTTCACACAGATACAGTGGCATGCAAAAGTTTGGTCACCCCTGGTCAAAATTTGTTACTGCGAATAGCTAAGCGAGTAAAAGATGACCTGATTTCCAAAAGGCATAAAGTTAAAGATGACACATTTCTTTAATATTTTAAACAAGCTTACTTTTTTTATTTCCATCTTTTACTGTTTCAAAATAACAAAAAAGGAAAAGGGCCTGAAGCAAAAGTTTGGGCATCCTGCATGGTCAGTACTTAGTAACGCCCCCTTTGGCAAGTATCACAGCTTGTAAATGCTTTCTGTAGCCAGATAAAAGTATTTCAATTCTTGTTTGGGGGATCTTTGCCCATTCTTCCTTGCAAAGGGCTTCTAGTTCTGTGAGATTCTTGGGCCGTCTTGCTTGCACTACTCTTCTGAGGTCTATCCACAGACTTTCAATGACGTTTAGGTCGGGGGACCGTGAGAGCCATGGCAAAACCTTCAGCTTGTGCCTCTTGAGGTAGTCCATTGTGGATTTTGAGGTGTGGTTAGGATCGTTACCCTGTTGTAGAAGCCATCCTCTTTTCATCTTCAGCTTTTTTACAGACGGTGTGATATTTGCTTCCAGAATTTGCTGGTATTTAATTGAATTCATTCTCCCCTCTATCAGTGAAATGTTCCCTGTGCCACTGGCTGCAACACAAGCTCAAAGTATGATCGATCCACCCCCGTGCTTAACAGTTGGAGAGGTGCTCTTTTCATGAAATTCTGCACTCTTTTTTTCTCCAAACTTTCCTGTGCCCTCACCACAAAATTCAGCATCAGAAGTTTGCAAAGGAACATCAAAACAAGCCTGATGCATTTTGGAAACAAGTCCTGTGGACTGATGAAGTTAAAATAGAACATTTGGGCCGCAATGAGCAAAGGTATGTTTGGAGAAAAAGCAGACGAACAGTGCATGCAAGATGGCCCAAGAATCTCACAGAACTGGAAGCCTTTTGCAAGGAAGAATGGGCAAAAATCCCCCAAACAAGAATTGATAGACTCTTATCTGGCTACAGAAAGTGTTTACAATCTGTGATACTTGCCAAAGGGGGTGTTACTAAGTACTGACCATGCAGGGTGCCCAAACTTTTGCTTCGAGCCCTTTTCCTTTTTTGTTATTTTGAAACTGTAAAAGATGGAAATAAAAAAGTAATCTTGCTTAAAATATTAAAGAGATATGTCATTTTTAACTTTATGCCTTTTGGAAATCAGGTCATCTTTTACTCGCTTAGCTATTCACAGTAACAGATATTTTGACCAGGGGTGCCCAAACTTTTGTATGCCACTGTACATGACTTTGTGAAGTTACGTCATATTTCAGGGACTTGAAAGTGTGCTAGAGATGCCTCTTCAAACCATCCAACCCTCTTGCCATCCCATTTAAATGACTGCATTGTTGTCCCTAAACATACAGTCCCAACTATCCTATGTCCTGCAGTTCAGGTAACACAGCCTGACCCATCGCAAGAAAGTAAAGGGCCTCCTCTATCTTTTGTGACAAATGCCTATACATAGAAACCATCCATTTTCTCCAGAAACTGAAGTGCTGGGGAAGCTGGAAATAAGTGCTACCACTACATGATTTGGAGGTAGAAGATTCACATTATGTACTTACACTAAGTGGAAATACTGGGTGAAGAAAAAGACAATCCTACCTAAACTGTGTACTGTAATTGGTAATAAAAGTCGACTTAGCTGACATTGGAAGACATCCAATATTTTCTTCAGCTAGAGAAAGATTTAAATCATTGGGTGTTGTATCTTTCATTGGTATTGTTATACAAGTGGTCTCAATGTTTTACTTAGTAAGGAGACATTTGGAGATTAATGTTGTGCATCAATGGTACAAGGCATTTAATTAAAGATTTGATTGATTGGACCCAGCCTGATCCCACTGGCAGATTCAATGATTTCTTGTTCATTCAATTTCTCTGTCTCCTTGTATAGGGCTCATCTTCTTTTGTTAATGGTTGCATTTCTTTCTCTAGCCATTCCAGTCTTGAGCATCTTTGTAGGGAAGAGTCGTGCAGCATGTAGCAGATAACAAAAATCATTGAATTTTCAGCAAGGTTACATTGTACTACCCATCCAATATATCCCAGGAAGGTAAAGGTCTGTTCAGTTTGATCCTGATTAGGTTGCATTGTATCTTTCCTTAGATCTTGACCAGAGGTAATGCAGTGGTTCTCAGGATATGGCCTTGATTCTTGAAATGTAATTTTTGTAGTCCTCTTAGTTTTATAAATAATGTTGGTAAAATTAACTGCTACAGATGAAGCAAATGTGGGTGTGGTATTGAAATGAACATCCACATGCACAACTATGCTTTCTTTAATGGTTGCAGATCACCTCAACTTTCTGGAACAGTAGTTCATTTTATTCATTATTGAAGTTTCATTGGGAATAGGGACATGCTTCATCTCGGAAAGCCATCAATTATATTCTCCACTTGTGAAAGCTTGGGATGTACTACTTGCCGTTGACATTTAAAACTGAAAGATAGATAATCTACAGAGAGTTCCCAATTTACCAATGAAAAAATTCAACGCTGTCATAAATTTCACAACACCTAACAGCAGTGTGACGATATCCTTTAGGTATTATAGTTCTTGCAGTTGGATGTTTCTAACTGGTCTGGATAAGAAATTCAGGGCTTGGGCTTAAAAGTAGCAGGTTAAATGGAGGATTCTGAGGTTGAATCTCATTTGTTTGCCATTCCTTTACTGTCCTTTCTTCGAGTGCAGTACATAAAAAAAAGGTATTTCCTGAGGCTAAAAGCTCATTGTAAGCTTTATCCACACAGCCACATATAAAAGTAGAAAATGTTGGAAACTATTAGTAGTTCGGGCAACATCTGAAACATTAACACTATTTCTCTTAACACAGATGACACCTGCCTGAACAGCTGAGAGTTTTCAGCAGAGCACGGTACCAGTGAAGAAGATTACAAAGAGCTGGAGGGGAGAGGCGGAGGAATGAATTCAGGATTGCTAAGAGTCAGTCGGTGGACTGGACCACGTTCAAGGATTTGTCATCAGGCCTAAATGAATATGACGCAGTTGTGACCGACTTCGTAAGGACATGCATGGATGAGTGTGTACCCACAAAAACAAAAACATTCTGAGTCTTCCCCATACAGAAGCCCTGGGTGAACCAGGAGATTTGTAATCTGCTGAGAGCTGGATGTGTGGTGTTTAAGGCTGGTGACCCAGAGTCATATAAGAAGTCGAGGTATGACCTCTGGAAGGCCATTTCAGACTAAACTGGAAGAAGAATATTACTTATTGGCCTTGAAACAATATTACTTCCTACAAGAAGAGATCAGTTAGCATAAGTGGCAATGACCCATCACTGCTGGATGGGCTCAATGCCTTTTATGCATGCTTTGATATGGAGAACTACGGCATACCCACATGAGCCCCCACATCTGTGGATGACACTGTAATTTCAGCCTCTCAGGCTGATGTCTGGGCATCCTTCAAGAAGATGAACCCATGAAAGGTGTCTGGTCCCAACGGCATACCTGTTCAAGTACTAAAGATCTGTGCAGACCAACTGGCTGGAGCTTTTATGGGCATTTTCAACCCCTTACATCTGCGGTCTGAGTTTCCCACCTGCTTCAAAAAGGCATCAATTGTACCAATGCTCAGGAAGAGTGTTGTGACCTGCTTCAATAACTATCTAGTAGTGCCTATATCAAGCGTAATGAAATGCTTCGAGAGGTTGGTTTTGGCACAAAGCAACTCCTGCCTTAGAGATGATCTGGACCACCTTCAATTTGCCGACTGCCACAATAGGTCAATAGGAGATGCGATTTCTCTGGCTCTTCACTCTGCTTTGGACTATCTGGACAACAATAATACATAGTTCATCGGTGTTCAACACAGTCATCCTATCCAAACTTATCATCAAGCTTCAAGACCTGGGCCTCTATAGTTCTGCAACTACATGAGAGAGGACCTCATGAGAGAGAGATATTATGAGAGAGAAGCTGGCCAGAGTTGATTGGAAGGGGACCCTAGCAGGGATAACAGTAGAGCAGCAATGGCAGGAGTTTCTGGGAGTAATTTGGAAGACATAGGATCAGTTCATCCCAAAGAAGAAGCAGCATTCTAAAGGGAGGATGAGGCAACCGTGGCTGACAAGGGAAGTCAAAGACAGCACAAAAGCAAAAGAATGGGCATACAATATTGCAAAAATTAGTAGGAAGCTATTAGATGGGGAAGCAATAAGGGGAGAAAAGATGAAATATGAAGGTCAGCTAACCAATAATATAAAAGAGGATACCAAAAGCTTTTTCAGATATATAAAGAGTAAAAGAGAGGCAAGAATGTGCATTGGACCACTGCAAAATGATGCTGGAGAGATAGTAATAGGGAACAAAGTAATGGCAGACCAACTGAATAAGTATTTTGTGTCAGTCTTCACTGTGGAAGACACCAGCAATGTGCCAGAAATTTGAGAGAGTCAGGGGGCAGAAGTGAGTGTAGTCGCTATTACTAAGGGGAAGGTGTTTGGGAAGCTGAAAGATCTGAAGGTCGATAAGTCACCTGAACTGGATGGACTACACCCCAGGGTTCTTAAAGAGGTAGCTGAAGAGATTGTGGAGGCATTAGTAGTGATTTTTCAAGAATCACTAGATTCAGGAATAGTTCTGGAGGACTGGAAAATTGCAAATGTCACTCCACTTTTTAAGAAGGGAGGGAGACAAAAGACAGGGAATTATAGGCCAGTTAGCCTGACTTCAGCAGTTGGTAAGACGGTAGAGTCCATTATTAAGGATGAGGTTTCAGGGTACTTGGAAACCCATGATAAAATAGGGTGGAGTCAGCATGGTTTCCTTAAGGGGAGATTTTGCCTGACAAATCTGTTGGAATTCTTTGAGGAAGTGATAGGCAGGATAGACAAAGGAGAGTCAGTGGATGTTGTTTACTTAAATTTTCGGAAGGCCTTTGTAAAGGTGCCGGACATGAGGCTGCTAAACAAGATAGGAGCCCATGGTATTACAGGAAAGGTACCAGCATGGATAGAAGATTGGCTGACTGGCAGAAGGCAAAGAGTGGGAATAAAGGAGGCCTTTTCTGGTTGGCTGCTTGTGACTAGTGGTGTTCCGCAGGGGTCAATGTTGGGTCTGCTACTTTTCACGTTATATGTTAGTGATCTGGATGTTGGAATTGATGGCTTTATGGCCAAGTTTGTGGATGATACAAATATAAGTGGAGGGGCAGGTAGTGTCGAGGAAGCAGGGAGTCTGCAGAAGGACTTGGACAAGTTGGGAGAATGGGCAAAGAAGTGGTAGATGGAATACAGCGTAGGGAAGTGCTTGGTCATGCACTTTGGTGGAAGGAATAAAGGTGTAGAATATTTTCTAAACAGGGTTGAATTCAGAAAGCAGAGGCGCAAAGGGACTTGGGAGTCCTAATGCAGGATTCCTAAAGGTTAACTTGCAGGTTGAGTCAGTAGTAAGGAAGGCAAATACAATGTTAGCATTCACTTCAAGAGGACTAGAATAGAAAAGCAAGGATGTAATGCTGAGGCTTTATAAGGCATTGGTCAGACCACATTTGGAGTATTGTGGGCAGTTTTGGGCCCCATATATAAGGAAAGATGCGCTGGCATTGGAGAGGGTCCAGAGGAGGTTTACAAAATGATCCTGAGAATGAAAGGGTTAACATATGAGGAGCGTTTGATGACTCTGGGCCTGTTCTCGCTAGAGTTTAGAAGGATGAAGGGGGGATCTCATTGAAACCTACTGAATATTGAAAGGCCTGGATAGAGTGGACGTGGAGAGGATGTTTCCAGTAGTGGGAGAGTCTAGGACCAGAGGGCAAAGCCTCAGAATAGAAGTACGTTCCTTTAGAACAGAGATGAGGAGGGATTTCTTTAGCCAGAGGGTGGTGAATCTGTGGAACTCATTGCCACAGCCAGCCGTGAAGGCCAACTCACTGGATATATTTAAAGCAGAGGTTGATAGGTTCTTGATTAGCAAGGGCATCAAAGGTTACGGGGAGGAGGGAAAAATAAATCAGCCATGATTGAATGGTGGAGCAGATTTGATGGGCTGAATGGCCTAATTCTGCTCCTATGTCTTATGGACTAACTGTATCCTCTATTTCCTCATCAGCAGACCTCAATCAGTGAAGGTTGGTAACAACATCTCCTCCTCGCTGATCATTAACACAGGTGCACCTCAAGGCTGCGTGCTTAGCCCCCTGCCCCCGATACATACTGTATATGACTGTATAACTAAGCACAACTCTAATGCCATATACAAATTTGCCGATGAATCACAGTTGGTGATGAATCAGCATATATGAGCAAGCCAGGACACCTGGTTGAGTGGTGCTGCAACAACGACCTCTAGCTCAACGTCAGTAAAACTAATGAACTGACTTCAGGAAGGGCAGGGAGGGTGAACAAGTACCCTGTCTATGTTGGTGGATCAGCTGTGGAGAGAGTCAGCAGCTATAAATTCCTGGACGTTAACATATCGGATGATCTGTCCTGGGTCCAGCACATAGATGCAATCACAAGAAAGGTGCACCAGTATCGTTACTTCCTTCGAAGGTTAAGGAGGTTTAGCATGTCATTGAACACATCAAACTTCTACAGATGTCTTATTAAAAGTATCCTGGCAGGTTGTATCATGATCTGGTGTGGCAATTTGAATGTGCAGGTATGTAAGAAGCTGCAGGGAATAGTGGACTCAGCTCAATACATCACTAGCACATCCCACCCCACCATTGGTGATATCTAAATGAGCTGCTGCCTTAAGAAGGCAACATCTGTCATCAAAGATCTCCACCATCTGGGCCATGCCATCTTCTCGCATCTACCATCGGGCAGGAGGTACAGAAGCCTGAAGTCTCACACCAACAGGTTCAAGAACAGCTACATCCCTTCAACCATTCAGTTCTTTGACCAACCTGCACAACCCCAATCATACCTCACTATAGTAACACTATGACCTCTGCACTACAATGGACTTTGTTTTTTTTTTGTTCTATTTGTGTTCTTTCTAGTATAATTTTGTATAATTTGTTTAACTTATGTTTTTCTTGTGAATGTTGTGTTTCTGATGCTATGTGCCTGTAATGCCGTTGCAAGTAAGTTTTTCATTACACCTGTGCATACATGTACTTGTGCATATGAAATAAACTTGACTTTAACTTTATTTTCTGTTTTCATTTCAGATTTCCAGCATCTGCAGTTTTTTTTGATGTGCACACATAAAGGCAGTCCAGCTTTAACTAGTGTCAGCATGGCTGCCAAGAAATTTCCTCTACTTTCTTTGTCCAACTATGATATTAGTCTAGTTAGACTAATATCTTTGTCCAACTATGATATTAGTCTAGTTAGACTAATATCATTCCCACAATTTTCAGAAAGCCTTTGACAAAGTTCGCCTCAAAACATAAAAATAAAACCATAGACATACAAAGGCTGTCCTCATTTGATGGTCCCTTACAACAGGATCTCCAATTAGCTTCTGACATTTTCACAATGTTTTCTTCAGTGCTATGCCTGAGGCCCTTTATGATCAGCTGAGCTTTCATTTTTTTTGCTGAAAGAACTCCAGGCTAAGATTCCTCAACCAGCTTTTCAAATCCTTTTAGCTGACCAGTTTTGAAGGAAACAAGGTGGCATGACTTGTCTCCTGAGCTGCTGGGCACAGCCTTACTTTTCCCATTTTCACAAATGCAGTGATTGACTTGTATGCACAGCCAATTCTTCTGTCCATAGCACATGCCTGACCATGCTGTTGCAAAAAGTAGTGGTCCTTTTTGAGTCTGAGGATTCACTTCAATAGTGTATTGGCGAAGCAATGCAATCAATTATTTGGATCTCTCGGCAGTGGAGAGATTAATTTACTCTGTCAGCTTGTTTCAGACATCGATGGCATGCTTATTCTTTCACTTATCCAGCAAAACACAAAAGCGATGAATTTCTTTGGATATTGTCCAGTCAGCCCTAACTTTGATCCAAGGGTCATGGAAACCCAAGAGAAATGGGGTGAGTGCCACTTCCTTAGATTCTAGCAGATTATTGTGAGAACCAGGTGTGGAATTTGAATTTGCTCCAACACTTTATGGACAGCTCAGTAGTGCAGCCAGTAGAGTTGCTGGCCCACAGCTCCAGAGACCCGGGTTCAATCCTGGCCTTTGGTGCTGAGAGTGTGAAGTTTACATATTTTTCCTGTGACCTCTGCTTTTTCCACATCCCAAAGATATGCAAGTTGGCAGAATAGTTGGACACTATACATTGCCCCCAGTGTGTAGGTGAATGGTAGATTTGGGGGTAGGAGTGGGAATTGATGTGTATGAGCAGAGTTTGAAATGGGAATTGTGTAAAAGGGTCCTTGATCATCGGGTGACTTGTAGACCTGTTTCTGTGCTACATGACATATCACACTACTCTGATGCACTTGGCTAATGTATTTTAAATTACTGATTTCTTTTTTTTCATGCTGAGCTACAAGTGTAATTTATTCTAGGAAGAAATGTAATCATTTTGCAAGTTGCCAGGATGAAAACTGTTTGGAATCATTATGACAAAAAACATCTTGAATGTGATGTGCTTTGGACATATAAATACATTTTTTATTGAGCATCCTGTGCTAACTTATGTTACTAAAATGATAATTCAAATAAAGCTGTGCTTCTGCAGTCTACTGCAGAATACTTCTGACCTACTGTGATCATCGGATTGTAGAATCAGAGAGAGCTAAATTGGACAGCATTGTGATTATGATATGAGTCTGTCTGAGCAGATGCAGGTTGCAAATAGAATTTACGTTGCCTTCTCTTCCTTATGACCAGCCGGTGCTAATTATGCTGTTTCTTACTTTTGTGCACAATCACATAGTTCAGTTCAAACCAGATAGTACTAATCAAAACCAACCTGCAAGTCCTATGGGAGGGGTGGGGCATCCATTTTGGCTGGAACAGGTGCTAGAAATCGTTCCAGTTGTCTTTGTAGTTTGCTGTGAGGGATGGCCAGCACAGGCGATGTTGGCCATCCAGATTTAGAAGATGACGATGATTTCATAACTATTTTCTTTGTGTCTTGTTACCTAGAATCTCTGCTGATTGACTATGGATGGTGTAAACATACGTCTCCTACATTGTCCCCTGTTCTGGGTAGATGGGACTAAAGTTGTTGTTACAGTCATAATCTTATCAAATGGCAGAGTAGGCTTGAACAGCCAGGAGGCCTACTCTTGTTCTTAATTCATTTATTTCTATAACCTGGCCAGTTGACAGTAGAATATTATAAAGAAAGTGAATATGATTACCTCCTTCTGTACCATTTTTTAAAATATTCTCTAACTTACAATGGATGCAGAATAATACTTTCCTAATGACTCAATTAGCAAAGATGTGCCTTGGGCCATAATGAAGTTCCCAGCTTTGTTTTCAAAACGTGCGGAGTCAGTTAATTTAAAAAAATATTGTTGCCTAGATGCTTTAACAGGTCTTGGTGCCTTATCGAGAGATTTTAATATCTCTGTTCATGGAAAGGTTACAGCACAGAAGGACATGATTTGGTTCACCATGTCTACACTTGATTCTCTAACCTTTCCCTGTAACTGTAGTCCCCCATCCCAGGAAACATTCTCATAAATCTCTTCTGGATCTTGTCAAATGCCTCCACATCCTTCTTATAATGTGGTGTCCAGAATTGAACACAACATTCCAGTTGATGCTAAGCCAGCATTTTATAAAGGTTCAGCATAACTTCCCTGTTTTTTTCAATCTGTGCCTCTGTTGATAAAATCCAGAAATGTGCATGTCTTATTAATCGCTTTCTCAACCTGCCCTGCCACTCTCAATGATTTGTGCACACAAAAATCCAGGTATCTCTGCCCCTGCACCCGTTTTAGAAGAGCATCTTTGATTGTGCATTGCTTCTTCCCATTCTTCCTACAAAAATTCAGCATGTCACATTTCTCTACATTAAACCTCAAATGTCATGTATCCGCCCATTAAACTTGCCTATTCAGTATTCTGCTGTCATCTATCACTGTATTCTTCACAAGTCAGAAAAATGCCAAGATTATGTTATCCACAAATTTCAAAATTGTGGTTTTAATCCCTAAGTCTTGGTCATTAATATACTTCATAAAAACATGACAACATCAGTTGCTGGGTGAAGGCATGTTAGAACTTATTCATGATGTTTCTGTGAAAGAAGGGATCTGCTCCATAACAGTTTCAATATCATATGTGTGCATCAGAAACCATAGCTGCTGCTCCTGAAATATCTCATCCTTTGACTGATTTAGTTAGCATCTTTAATAACCTTCAGCCAATTCAGTTGTCCACTGGACCACTGGACTTCTCCCTTACCATCAGTGTATTTTTTTTACTTTCATTTAAAGGAAGCTTAAACATGAAAGCAATTTGTCCTGCTGCTATTCTACAATGGAAAGTATTGGAATTTCTCTTTCATTGGCTGCCTGATGTATCCTTCCTGTCAAAATCTCTCTCACCCCAACCTCCCACATTTGTGCCTTTACAGATGAGCTTGGGCACAATGCCTATCCACTATCCTGTTTAACATCTCTATCTGAATCAATGGTAGTTTTGTGAATTCTTTGCAAGCATCTTAGCACTGAACTTGTACTGCATAGTAAGTATTAGTAGATGGAAAGCTCACATTAAGTAGAAGAAACAATTAACATTGATCATCAGTTTGTCAATTCCCCGCACTTTTCATTTACTGTATTGTCATTATCTTGGGTCATGGAAATGATAAAGATTCATTCCAGCATCCTCGGATTGATCAGACCAGAGAAAGGAGAGCTGACATGGGATTCCGTGCTATGTCAGGAAGCACATTATAAAGTCCACTGCATATACTTTCAGTTCACTTGCGTCAATGGATGGAATATCAAAAGGTGTGCAGTTACAATTTGCCAGAATACAAAATGATCATGGAATTGGCCTCAGATATTTAGGTGTACATAGTGGCATCCTGAATTGCATGCAATAAAGGTAAATGGCTCCCTCTGTGGCCATGCACGTGGTATACTTGATGCAGAGGAACTTGTAACATAATGCTAAGAATATTGGACAGCTACTCTGCATTTCACATGTTCAAAGCAAGTAAAACCAGATAATTTGTCCACTGGCACAAGAACAAAATACTGAATTGTTGTGAAAACTTAAATGATTTACCACTGTCAGGAAATCCAACTTTATAATAGGTTTTACAATGTGTGGTGCTAATGCTCTCAGTGGAACAAGGGTTGTTCAATAAATGTGGACCTGCTTGTGTAGCCTCAGTCCAAGGACAAGATGCTAATGTGCAATGGTGGACCAAACATAAGAGAGCTAACGTGACTGAATCAATCAGTGCAACTTCTACCATCCTGTGCGTTGCCGTGTTCAGCAGTTGGAACTTTAATAACTGCAAAGACACGCAATGCTAAAGCTTATTCTTCATGCACATTCTTTAAGAATGTTGTTGAAATAATGACTGTCTTTTTCAGTTGGGCACTCAGCATGGTATTAACTGCAGAAAGGAAACAATTCTATTGACAAGAACAAATTCCCCATCCCCGGGATGTAAAGGTCACTGAATAAATTGCAATAAAGCCAAGTTTTGTGCCTGTAATTGACAAATATTGCAAATAACAACCACTGGAAAACCAAATCAGGAGTGAGATTATTCCAATAACATAAACATGAATCTTTCTCAGTGATGCTGATTTTTAAAGAAGATTTTCGTAATAATTATAAAACATCAGTCATTGAAGTACTTTGCTGAAGGCCTGTTGATTTCATTGTCAAACCACACTGGGAGCAAATGTGCTGAAATTAAGTACCATTGCTGGAAGAGACTGTCAAGCACAGTGAGACTGAGCAATGTTTTCAACTGACCTGAGATCCTTAAAGAATGCTTTCTGCAAAGTGATGGTATCAGCATTATAGTTCTAAGGGGACTGTGCTAGTTAGAGCAGCTATCACTTTCCTGTGAATTCCTATTGCAGGAAGAGGCTCAGTGACCTCATAGAGGTCAGTATGTAAAGACCATAGGAGAGATCTTCTAGGACCGACGGCTTTTACTTATTTATCTGGCTGAATGTTCAGGAGTCCCAACAAAAAGTGGAGCTCCATTTTCAACTCAGCTGTTTGACAGTCCTAGGACACCTGTGCTGCACTGTTAAGCTCCTCATTAAACAGGGAGCGTGGACTTCAGGAGATTTCACAGCAATTGGCTCAAGCCTAGCCAGGCTTTTAATTTCAACAGAAGAGAAGGCTGCAGGAAGAAAGGTAAGTACAAATAACTTTGTATTAATTGAGTTGATTTACTTGTACTTAGTTGTTTTTAATAATGTTTTCCATTTCCTTCATGTATTTTAATTGTAATAAAAAAAATTCATTGTTGGCACAATATCATGGGCCGAAGGGCCTGTACTATGCTGTAATGTTCTATGTTTGGTAACTTTACTCTTAATAATCTGAATATCAAAGAATACTATCAAAACAGACAATAAATCTCAATGGCAGATTTGATAACCTGTGAGACTTGGAGATGGCTGAGGCATGAATGTGAAGGAGGTGGATACAGCTCACTTGGCAATCAAGCCAATCCAGATGTTGGGGCCTGCCACTCACATTTGGAAAACAGCCTGCCTGTGAACTTAATATTCTTCATGTAATCAATTAAAAATAGAGGAATAATGCCTTTCCATTACAGAATTGAAGGCAATACATTTTAAATCTTAACAAGGTCATTAGAATGTCCAAATATAGTCACTGTGAAAAAAAATGCTGGCTTACTTAGAATGGTTTAACACATCTGAAGAAAGAAAAGTATATTATTCTCACTTTGTGATTTTATTACATATAAACACACAGTATCATGGTATTCTGTTAAAATACAGAACTAATGTCATTTATGTTTAACTTAGTAAGGTCATTTTCAGAAAACCAGTTGCTGACATTTGTGCAAATGCAATACTTCCATTTGAAAATATAATAATTTAGCCCATGTGTTTTACTTCAGGCTGTTGCATTGCAGAAAGCCACATGCATCTTACCTTCATATAACCAGTCTGCAATCCCATTGTAGATTATTCCCTCTTTCCCTGATGAAGTAAGACGCAATGCACTGCTCTTTACTTCAGTCTGGTAGTAGATGTTATTTTCAAATATATACACCTAGGATTTAAAACAAGACAACAGTTTACAATGTAGCTCAGATCTCAGATGAAGAGAATATACAGTACCCCCACCTAGTAAATCTGAACTATATTTGGAGTATATCCTGAAAGTGCAAGTGTATACAGTGCCCAGGAAGTCAAATTAACTCAGAAGTAATGGTGATGTTTTAAGTGTCACCATTTATGATAATTATTTATTCATAAAGTTATTATTTATTCACTTTACTGAGTAACTGATAGAGGAAAAAGCAGGAAAATTTAACCTGAGATGTCAGAAAAATTTTCATCTTCCTTCACTGAGATAAATTGATAATCCAAGGAACAGCAGACTAAATTGTTTTATGAATTTCATCATTACTTCACATTAGTTGTATTATGTTTGAAGAATGTTAATTACACCAAGTAAACTTTTGTAAATGAACTATCCAAATTAAATGTTTTATGCTCTGATCATGGATTTGAATTACTCAAATATCTGCAGAATTCCCCCATTACTATCTTAAAAGCTTCAACATTAAAACACAACTCTGGTACAAAAATATCACTGCACCCTGACTGAATATAAATGTGTTGGATATATTTAACTTTAATTATGAAATCTGCATAAAATATGACCCATTCTGAATTATTACAACTGAGCCAGTATTTGGAGCCAATTGAACTAGCTGAAGTATTTAGTTCATATATATTCCAGTAAGAATTAATGGTTTGTGAAAATGAATCTGGCTGAAATGAAAAATGCCTAATTGTAAATGTAATAATTGTAGACTTTCGAAGTTATTCAATTTTAGTATTTCTTTCTATAAAGATTAATGGCATTGAAGACCCAAAATGAAGAAATAGTGTTTTGGACTGGCCTGCAATTTAATGGGCAAATTATTTTATTAGACATGGGACAAAATTACATTTTATATAATTCATAATATATTCTGCACATTTTGTATTTATTCATTTAACCAACAATGCCCAATATAAAAATAGTATAAATACTAATGATGATGGATAAAAGTGAATACATTTAATAGCTATCCAATGGTGAATGTAAAATTAATATCAATTACTATATATTGTATTGACAGAGCTTAGAAATACTTTCAATGCAGCAAAAGCTTCAAGAGATTACATTGTCCAACATATTTTATGCTTTTATACAATGATCCACAAAGTTGCAACCCACACACATATTTAAAGAGATAATGATGTGGAAATAAGAGTACTCAAAAGTTCATAATTGGTAGAATCTACATAAATTTATGAAACAGTATCACATTTGACAAATTATTATGAGTTTTTTAGGGTGCACTACAATTTTAAAATCATAGACCTGTTACAGCATGGAAGGAGGCCGTTCACCTCATTGTGTTGTGCTGGTTCTCAGCAAGAACATTTTATTTAGTTCTTAACCCTGACTCTTGCTCCATGTCCTTGTAGTTTATTCTCCATCAAGTTCCTGACTGAAGTACAACAGGGACATAGGCCCTTTTGCCCACCCTGTCCGTGCTGGCTATCAAATACCTATCGATACTAATCCCGTTTTCCAGCTCTCAAGCCATGGCCTTCTTTGCCACAGCATTTCAGGCATTTATTTAAATACTTTTTCAATACTGAAACACAAGAGACTGCAGATGCTGAATCTGGAGCAACAAACAATCTGCTGGCAGAAGTCAAAGGGTCAAGCAGTATCTGTGAAGGGAAAGGAATTATCAGGACTCATGCAGGGTTTCGACCCAAAACTTCAACAATTCCTTTCCACCCCATAGATGCTGCTTGACCCACTGAATTCCTCCTGCAGATTGTTTGTTACTTATTAAGTATTGTGAGATTGTCTGGGTGACAAAATTCTTCCTCAAATCCTTTCTAAATCTCCTACCCCTTACCATAAATCTATGCACTCTGGTTATATTTGCTATGGTGAAATATTTCTCACTATCTACCCTATGTGCCTCATAATTTTGTGTACCTCAATTAAGTACCCCCTCAGCCTTCTCCACTCCAAAGAAAACAAAGCCATCTAATCAGTCTCTCCTTATAACTGAAACACTCTCCAGTCTAATCACACCCTTCCTACGGTGTGGTGACCAGGACTGCACATATTACTCCAGTTGTGGCCTAACTTTTATATAGTAGTACCATAACTTTCTTGCTCTTAAATCCTGCGCCCAGACTACTGAGGCAAATATCCCACTTACCTTCTTAACCACCTCATCTATTTGCTTTCAGGTATCCTTGGGCATGTAAATTAAAGTCCTTCTGTTCCTCAGTACTTTCTGGTGTCTTACCATTCATTGTGTATATCCAAGTCTTATCCAAATCCTCACAAAATGTATCACCTTAGATTTTCGGAATTAAATTCCATCTGCCATTTCTCTACCCATTCTAGCAACTGATAGATAGTATTTTTATACAGTTTTTTTTAAAAGAGATGCCTGAATTAGTTTTGAACATCCTTTCAAGCAGTGACTTCCAGATCACAACTACTTGCTGGAATAAAACAAAAATCCTCATTACTTTCCCAAATTTGTTTGCTGATGTCATTAAGCTAGAAAAGGTACAGAAAAGATTCATGAGGCCAACTAGTCATCAATAGCCTACTCTTCTCCAATTTCTTACATTCTTAAAGCACTAATGATAATTTTATGGTCCTTGCCGAATTCAACACATTAACATAACAAACAGAATTAAAAAACTAAAAGGTGATATATCTCCAGAGCTAGATGGTTATAGAGGAAGTAGTTGAGAACATTGGAAGATCAGTTAGGGGATCTGGAAAGTTCTCAGGAATTGAATCCTTTAGAATGGAAAGTTGTACACACATTCCTCTGCTATTTAAGAAAGGTGAGAGTGGGAAACCAAGGAATTATAGATCAGTTAAGTTCACAACTATTGTTGAGAAATCACCAGATGCTATATTTAAGTGGAGGATTGAGTGAACAACAAAGTTTTCAGCTGATCAGAGGCAGCATAGACTTAATAAAGGGTTCATCATACATGAACAACAGGAATTTCTATGCATGTTATTTAGATGAACTTTGAGAAGGCATTTATTTCAGTGGAGCTGAAAATTGAAAACCAAATATACCAGGCAGATGATACTAGGGTCCTCTTTTAGTGTGAAGAAGCAAAGGTACTCCTATCCAAAAAAATCCCTGTGACACCAACGTTAGATGAATGCATCAAATCATGCCTACATTTTTCAGTGTAAACCTAGACCAGTCCATGTGATTGGTGTAAATTCAGAGAAGTTGTGGGATCAATTCTTTTGCATGGACCCACATAAATTAGCATTTCATCAGAGATATCTGAGATGACTGACAAAATTCACCAAATATTAACATTTAAGTTTGAGATGTCATTGCCTTGAAATTCATCTCCAGTCAGTGGAACTAAAAGCACTATTTTGGAGTAGCAGTGTGTGGATCCCAACCTTTGAAATTTAGTTCCCTTGACTTTAAGGGAACTGAATTTCAAAGGAAAAGTACAACGTGCTATTGTGTCTAAATTGTGCACTTCGTGCTATGAACCAAGATGTTAGGTGCAAATTTCCATGGGAAATAAGTGCACAATATTGCTCATACTTCCTCCTCACATCAAGTTTTGCAGGAAATTCTGCACCATTGTTAGCAATTTTCTCTTCCCAGCCCATCCTTTTCAAATGCTTGTTAGTCTCTAGCTATTCTTGAAATCTTATAATAATAGTAGTGCTCCAGTGGAGATTGACAGAAGTCTTTCTAAAAGTTCAGGAGAATCAATACCATAATATATTGCCTTTAGACCATGACTGACAGAAGATTTATTGCTTCCTGGAGTGACACCATACCTTTCATTGCTGAGGGGTGGTATGGATCTCCTTGGTACAAGAATGTACATTAGTTTCTGCACTTTGGTCCACCTGTGACATATGTACTTTTTGATGGCTTACATTTGACACTGATGCCCTGCAGCTTCTAATAAAACTGTGGATACTTGCCGGCAAAAGCACCATCATTTTCAGTGTTTATTTTTGTAGATCAGGAATGGTAAAAGCCTTAAAAAAGAATTACGTACAGATATATTGCAACCCACTTTTGCACACTTTGTACCATACTTTCTAATGTCAATGCTTGGTTCTTATCATTTAGGTGGTTAATCAAAATGGAGAAAGATTTCAGTAACTTAAGCAATCTGCCACTTCTCATGGTAGTGCAAGATTTCCATTTTGCAAGTATTCCCCCAGACCTCTAGACTGAAACTAAGAGTCATGTTGTTTGTCATTTTTCAATGCTACTTATTCAATGCTCTTGAAAAACAGTGCTCCCTGTTATGATTTCTATTATTATCATACAGATAAATACTTTACTGCTGAACTTATCATCACTGTAATTTTAACTTCTATATCTTGCGTAAACTTACCAAATATTTAATTTCAATTCATTGCATGTGTTACGTACGTGGAATGATCCTGTCAGGCATTACAAAGTGTTTTGTTCTAAAATATTTTCCTAAATTTTCAGTACTTCTGTGACAAAAAGTACATGATCACTTAGATAATAAAGGAAAATAAAGGAAAGCACATGATTTGTGAGTAAACAGCAGGTAATCATTTGAATCGTTCATCACAAATTCTACGGTTGTCAGTTTGAATTATGTTTCCTTGTAGTAGTACTCTGGGAATCCAAATGTTCATGAACATTCAGAACATTAAGATTAATACTGGATTTTTTTTTCTCATTTGATTTGTCTTATGCAATTCATCTTTATTTCATTGTTAATTTAAGATGTTCAGCATATTGAGGAATAAACTTCATTTTGAACATGTAGACAACCCCAAATCATATTTAAATGTGCCACAGCTAAGTATTGAATGGCACCAGGCATATATCAGTTTGATTTATGGTGTAAGTAGCCCCAAGTTTCACTGTCTTCATTTTTTACTCATATTGGATTGGATTTTCTTTTGATTACCTACTTCTCAGCAATGCTACTGAATTTACTCTGAAATCCCCACCGCTAAAGTTAGACCTTAACTACTTGCCTTCCTCTTCCCCAATGAGAATGATCTTGGTCACTCACCTCTATCACCCCAGTGCAGTTAAGCGGTATAATGAGTGGTCAAGACAAAACCAATCAACTTCACTAGCTTCCATTGACCAGAACAAGTACCACCTCAAAATCACGGATGCAACAAAAGTAAATGAAGTTATGCTTCTCCTCTCATGATTTCTGATACATTAGACAAGGATGTTTCCCAACAAAATATGACTTAAATAATTAGGGGTTTCTGTACTCTTTCATTATATCTTCTTCCTTTCCAAAAAGACTCCCTTGAGAAAGGAAACTAACCACTCGAAATCCATCATATATACAAGTGACCTTCAATTATGGAAGAGGACTGAATTTATGACAAGAGTTTTGGCTAGAGGGCTGAAGTCCTGCTCCTGGTCAATCCATTATAAGAAAGGCTGTGACTTGGTCATTTCAAGCTTTTACTATTAATCAAATACATATTCTGCAACCTTAATGATAATTTTTATTTCTTAATTCAAAGCTGGTAACAAATTGCAATGCTGTACTTGCCTCTTCCATCTGCAAAAAGTCTATATGCCAATAATTCATCTGTTGTTCAAAGTTACATATCTCTGGACTATTATAATTATGATAGAGGAATGGTAACCTGATGGAGGGGATAAAATTTGGCAAGCTCTGCTTCTCCGCTTTCTTATCATCATACAGATTAAGAATTTGTCCATTGGATAGGCTATGCTGTCTGGCTGGTCCTTTTGAGTCCGTATTTTAGGTTTGGTGTGACTGAAAATTTCTGGTCATGTGAAGTAGACTGCACTTTGATTTCGTATATCGCAACCCTCAGTTACCATGTATTTTCTTTAAGAAGTGAAGAAAATGGCTACTGATCTTCAAAACTTTGAGTTATGTGACATTGTGTGGTTTCAGTTCATGCCGTTCTACGTTTTTGAGCATAAATCTCCAATACTGCGTTACCTTTATAAATCGAAGAAACTCCCATAAACCAATCTATTGAAAGGGTTGAAGTGACATAACTGAGTAATAAAGTTAATTCTGTGAATTAAACGTGAATAATGTAGAAACTAAAGGAGGATGAGTGAGAATGAAAGACATTGAGAGTAGGATAAGTGAATATTAGGAAAGCAATTTGCTGAACAGCCAAAAGATCAATCAGCATTCTACAAATATATAATACTTAAACGGAATTGTTTAAAAAAAGTAGCCTATTGGTCATTGTTAACTAAAAAAAGTCAGTATTATTTAATAAGCAGTTTATTTTCAAGGAAAATATCAGGGAGAAGGTGAATCCTGAAGTGGACAGAAATACAATTTACAATTAGCAAGAGGAAAAGTTTAGCTAACCATCTGATTCCACAGCAGGTATACATATTCTAGCCTCCTGTGGTAAATGAAGTGGGAAACATACTACAAGTAGTATTTTAGGGCTTTATTGAATGTGGATTTAAGCTGACCAATATGTTACCTGTAAGAAGCTAGACAAACATTTAACTTGAACAGTCACAGGCCAGTTAGATTAACATCCGTGATCAAGGAAAGCTTTAACTTCTTATTTAGGATGCAATTACAATGTATCTGAATAAGAAGTAAGCAGTTGTAAATAACCAACAGGATTCAAAGGAAGTGTACATGATACACAGAATTCTTCAAGGGAATAAAAAAGGGTATAGTAAGCAAAGGGTATAGTAACCATCAACAAGGTAGCAGATGGGAGCTTATCAAGCAAAGTTAATTGACTTAGAATTTGAAGGAACAAAAACTATATTAAAAGTTCTTTACATGGAAGATCTCAATGAATTGGCTCTCTCCTGTTGTTCAAATGTATTAGAGTCTTTCGCTGAAATGCCTACATTCAAGGTTTGTAAACAGTCCTATTGGCAGTAACTTGGGAAGTTCAGAATAGAGTGTTGTCTTTGACAGGCCACTCAGTAGAATATATTGCACAGGTCCTAGATTCGGGACTTATTTTTGTCTAGCATTCCTTACTTTGGTTCAATACTCAGACTTATTACTTTTCTTTATAAGTTTGTTTCTCAATCTCATGGTAGTCTCTGTAGGTGGCTTTGTAATCAATACCTTCTGTCATAGTATTTTACTGCCATCTGAGGTAGCAGCTGCTGCACTTGTTCACTATCAGGGAGGTTAAGCAAGTCCAGCATTTATTGCCTGCCACCTGAACAGCTCTTCCCAAAAGGGTCTCAGATTTAATTGCTTGGGTTTCTATTCACCCCAAGCTTCATATTTCCTATTGGATGGACTGTCATCAAATTCCATCTGCAGTGGTTCAATGCATCACAATCTGTGCTTTGGTGAGCATACCTGTCCTCATGGGGAAAGCTGCTTGTAATCATTGTACTCTCATCCTAGGTTGTACTTTCTCTTACTATTCCACATAGTTGTACAGTAGCCAATTCACAGTTTTGGATCGCTATCTCATTTGAGCTGCAGCCTATAACCCAGGTCTGCTAACTGGATTCTACTTGGTAGCACCAAACCCACCTCATCGCAATGTGCTTGGGTAGGGCCAATGGACTCCAAATCTGAGTGGCCTCTGAATCTCCTCGCTGCTCAATGCTGTAATCCTTTCAAACACAACAATCCATCAAGTTACTGTCATGATTGCTGGTGCACAGCATAACTATTATGGTCAATTGGACCCATCTGTCAGTCCAAGAAACTCAACAGTGCATTTCCCCTTAATTTCCAGAGCCCCTGCTCCATATGTGGCCCATGCTATTTCCTCTGCCTCAACAGAAGTTTGTTGAGGTGTTTCAGATACAAATCTTGTCCAACAACAAACTGATTTGCCACAGCACTGATGTACATATTTACAACTGTTTCTGCATTCAACATGAGACTCTTCAATTTAATGTCCTTATAATTCTCCTTGGTTATATAATGCTGTCAAGAATTCCCATTCCCCTGTTATCCAATTCTACCATGAGTGAGGTACCCAAATGGGACTGGTCCATTAACTTCCCATATGACTATTCTTCAGGGACTTGCAATGGATTGCAATATTCCCTTTCCTCTGAGAAATATAGCAACATGACATCTTGTACTGGCATTTTGAGGCCTGATTGCTCAAATGTCATTCTTGGGAAGGCTTGCATGCCCAACTGATTTCCAGTCAAACCCTTAGTTGACGTCCACATGGTTAAGCCTGGAAGATGACAACAGAGCTGCTATTCCCAAATTTGTGGTGTGATTTCCTACTTGCACCTTGGAATTGTACCCTGAGCAAAAATTGCCTCATGTTTTTAAGTAGAATTTCCAAACTGATGGATACTCTACATACTTCCTCAAATGTTAACATACTATATTAAATGTTTGCTTAGACTCTTTTATCCATCAGCTGAATACCAAGCGATCTCACAAAACCAGCTGCAAAAAGGTCCAAAAGCTAAAATCTTCAGAGACAAAGATCACAGTAACAGCCCTGTAGCTCATAATGTTCTCACCATCCTTTAAGAACCCATTTGCATTCATCTTGTTTTATTCTCCCCCCATTCCCATCAACTGCCCCGATTCTACTACTCACCCATCAAGAAGGGGAAACTTACAGTGGCCAATCAACTGACCAACCTGCTTGTCTGGAGTATCTAGGGGACCCATATGGCCACAGGGAGAACATTTAAACTTCACACAGACAGTACCGGAGGTCCGGATTGGACCCATGTTACTGGAGTTCTGAGGAAGCAGCTCTATGAGTTGTGGCAACGTGCTCAACCTTTTCCTCCAATTTCTGGTTATGTGTGTCAAACTTGTAGCTCTTGAAATCTTCAATAGCATCATATTAAAGTGTCTCTTTAAAGCTTTCACTGTGACCAGTTATGATATCTCATCTGTGGTTGGTAGTCCCATTGCTTCATGTGTCAAATACTATAGATAGAGTGGTAAAGGAGGCATGTGGCATACTTGTCTTCATTGATCTAAAAGCTGGCAAGTTATGTTGCAGATGTGTAATACTTTGATTAGACCACATTTGGAGTATTGTGTCCAGTTCTGGTTGTTGCATTACGGTAAGGATGTGGAGGCTTTGGAGAGGGTGCAGAAGAGGTTCACCAGGATGTTGCCTGGATTAGAGAGTATCAGCTATAATGAGAGGTTGGACAAACTTGGATTGTTTTCTCCGGAGCATCGGAGGCTGAGGGCCGACCCAATAGAAGTGTATAAAAGTATGAGAGGCATAGATAGCGTAGATAGTCAGAGTCTTTTTCCTAGGGTGGAAATGTCAAAGACTATAACTACAAGAGGGCATAGGTTTAAGATGAGGGGGAAAGTTTAAAGGAGGTTTACAAGGTAACTTTTTTTACACAGAGAATGGTAGGTGCCTGGAACACGCTGCCAGAGGAGGTAGTGGTAGCAGATACAATAGAAACATTTAAGAGGCCTTTAGATAGGTATGTGAACAGGCTGGGAATAGGGGTGTGGGTGTTATGGACCATATACAGGCAGATAGGATTAGTTTAATTTGACACCATAGTCGGCACAGACATTGTGGGCTGAAGGGCCTGCTCCTGTGCAGTACTGTTCTATGTTTTATGTCACCTGCCCTACCACCAGCCCCTTCTTAATCTTATCTATCAATATGTTTCTATTTTCTGGGACCTTGATGAAGTCACCTACTTTCAGGCACATTCCAAGACATTCCATGCACCAGATGAATGGCTGAATCCACTGTACATTTCAAAATCCACAACATACCTGACAAAATCATTGCCTACCATCACTGTAAATCTATTTAGAGAGCCCTGTTCTCTATTTCCCGCATACAACTGCCCTGCTTCTCGCCCCTAGCAGCAACATCTGAACTTCTACACCAAAGCAGTGATTGTGACTTTCTTTGCGTTACTGCATGCATAATTAATAAATAGAGATAGAGCTACAGTATAAACAGAACATCCTTTATTGAAGGTATTATTCTCAATTAACAGCCACATCTGGACACAACATACCATGTGATACAAATCAGTTCTTGAAAAGGTGGCCCACCAATATGTATGCACACACACACACACACACACACACACACACACACACACACACACACACACACACACAGAGTTGTAATGGGGAAGTTTGTAATAACAGTCAAACTAAGTATTATCTCAAGGTACTGGTCTCTGGTAAGAGAATTTAGTTAGGCCACAATCTCAGGGACCTTCCTTTGCAACACTGAGTGGCAAATGAGGGGGAGAAATTCTCCAGTGGTTGAAGTCATACTTGGCTCAAATGGAGATGATTATGGTTGTTGAATGTTAATCATCTCAGCCCAAGAACATCATTGCAGGAGTTTCTCAGTGCAGTCCTAGGCCCAACCAACTTCAGCTGCTTTATCAACGACCTTCCTTCCACAATAAGGTATGAAGTGGTGATGTTTACTTATGATTACGCAATGTTCAATTCCAGTGGCAACTCCTCAGTAGATGACACAGCCCATACTAGCATGCAACATGACCTAGACAACATTCAGGCATAGGCTGATAAATGGCAAGTAATATCCTCATCACAAATGAGCCAGATAACGACCATCTCCACCAATGGAGAATCTAATTGTTTTGATAAGATATCTTTATTAGTCACATTAACATCAAAACACACTGTGAGGTGCATAGTTTTTTGTGTAGAGTGTTCTGGGGGCAACCCGCAAGTGTCGCTGCGCTTCTATAGCATGCCCACAACTTCCTAACTTGTATGTCTTTGGAATGTGGGAGGAAACCAGAGCACCCGGAGGAAACCCACGCCGATACGGGGAGAATGTACAAACTCCTTACATACAGTGGCTGGAATTGAACCAGGTCGCTGGCGCTGTAATAGCGTTATGCTAACCGCTACACTACCATGGTTTACTCTTGACATTCAACTGTATTACAATTGCCAATTCTCCCACAATTAATATCCTGGGGGTTACTATTAACCAGAAACTCAACTGGACCAGTCATATAAATGCTGTGCTACAAGAGTACATCAGAGGCTAGGTATCCTGCACCATTTGGTTCAACTCCTGACATCTCAAGGTCTCTCCACCAAGTACAAGGCACAGGTCAGGGTCTCCTTAAAATACATACTACTTGCCTGGATAACTGAAGCACAAATAAGAAGCTTGACACAGAACAGGATGAAGCAGCTCAGATGATCGGCAGCACACCACCAACCCTAAATTTTCATTCCCTCCACCATCAGTATATAGTGGCTACAAAATGTACTGCAGTAACATACCCAGGGTACTCCAGCAGCATCTCCCAAATCCACAACCTCTACTACTAAGAATGACAAGGACATCATGTGCATGGGATCAACAACCTCTGCAAGTTCCTCTCCAAATCACACACCATCCTTACTTGGAAATATATCGCCAGCCCTGCATCGCCGCTGGGTCTAAATCCCGGAAGTCCCTCTCCAACAGCACTATGGTGCACCCTCACTGGAAAGAATTCAGTGGTTGTAGGCGGCAGATCACCAGCACATTTGAGGTGAAGTACGGATGGGCAACTCCTTGCCAGTGACACCCAGGTCTCAAAAATGAATAAGAAGAACTGGGAGACATTGAAGCAACCAGATGGATTGAAGCTCACTGTTGCAGTCACCTTAACTGTCCCCTGCTGAGACCAATCTCTCCTCCTTGTAGCATCCTTTAATCCTTCTGTATTCACTGGGGAATGCCAAATAATACACCCAGGATGAATGCAGCTGGTTTGCACAGATGACTTGAATATAGCAAAACTCAGCATACTTGCCACATTACTCTGCATACTGTTTGATCAATTTTGGAAAGCACCAAAATTTTGTAGAATCATATAAACAGCCAGGATAGATTAATCACTAACCAGAATATGGTTGGTGATAGTGAGGAGAGGTGCTTCCTGCTACTTATGGGGCAATTAGCAGCTAAGAGATGGCCTGGACAATAAAGCTCCAAAATACCATTATGCATGTCAAATAGGTGGTACATGTTGATTGATGATGTGTCTACAAGAGCAGGTCAGAGACTGGGTTTCCCGCAGCAAGTCATTCACCTCCTGATGCCCCAAGGCTTTTCCACCATCTACAAAGCACAAGTCCAGAGATCAAGGAATACTGGCTCCTTTCTTCTCCAGCAAATATTAGCGATACGTGCAGAAATATTTTCACTAAATATCATCCAGCACACAAACAATGTTCAGTACTGGCTCCAAATTCATGCCTATTCACTTCAAAAATTTAAAAATAAAACACATATAATTACAAAAAGGGTAAATTATCAAATAACACATGCTCATTTACATTACTTTTCTTGTGTTGGTCACTCTTTAGTATTCAATAGAACATCTGTTGGAAATGTTTTAACATACCTTAGTATCGGTTTGACACTCCCTGTACTGTGATTTTTTAAAATTATTTGGCAGTTCCACTGGGATCCATCTCCGTATACAAGTAAAATTTCAAACAAGCAGGCGCGCTGTGTTGTTTTTCTCAAAGGTAGTTAGATATTCACATTGACAGAGCAATAACATGCTGTGCTGCACTTGCTTTTCTTTTACCTGAGGCAGGCTTTAGTGGATTACTTGGTTCTGCCGGTGTTAATTTTATTTTTGTAGGAACATACACCATTTCTTTTTGCAATGGTGATGAATGCTTCTATTTTAAATACTACAGAATAATCTTTACATAGTGTCAACACCAGATATGGGTATCTGTTATCTCAACAAATACTGAAAGAGCATGCAGTTTTTTCCATGCAGAGGGTAAGGAATTTTATATTTAAATTTAAGAATACAAAGCTTATTTTCCTCACTGTCCAGTTCAGGTTAACCAAAATGATATGACCATTTTAATATCATAACCTTGCCTCTACTCTTACCAAGTCATGATATCAATAATTTTTAAAATTTTCTATTGCTTTAAGTATATTCTAGACTTCCTGCCAAATGACACAAACTCCAAAGGTCGACAAACTATTTCTTCATCTTACTCCATGCACACTTAATCACACTGTCTGATTCACCCATTTTCTTTTTCTATAAAGTAACTCGCAGTACCAATTTAATCACTTCTTTGCAACACTTCAAACATCTGCATTGTGTTCCTCCCATAAACCTCTTTTTGTAATTCTGTACATAATTTGCTGACCTTGACTACTAGAACCTAATCATAACTGTCACCCCGACATTAAAAAGAGTTGCATCCTTTCTAAGCCTTGTCATATCTTTGTGATAGGCTTCAAAAAAACTTTACACAAATTATACTCACAAATATTTGATCCTAGTACATCGTGATTTTTCCATTATTCATCCTAATATCTCCATATATTAATATTAGAATAAATGATTTATATTATTTCTGTGAACTTACCACATCCTACACTTGATAATGTATTCAGAGATAGAAAGCTTTTTTTAAAAAAAGCTTCAGCGCCATTCTTTGTCATTTAATCATTCTTTTGTCCATTTTAGTCTCTCTATCTTTATACAAAGCATTTCCATTTTTGTAACTTGTCTCCTGGGAGCCGCATCCTCAAATTGTTTCTGAAGGTCAAGATTATAAAACTCTGAGGTTAATGCCTTCCATCCACATGGTTCTATCTTCAAATAATTATATTTGTTAGAACTGACCTACCTGTCATACATCTGTTGACTTTGATGTATTACTTTTATACTTTTTAATCATACAAGCACTTTCTCACTTAATGTGATTGCCAACAAATGCTATTGACCCAAAGGAGAGTCCTTTTACAACATTCTGGAACAAATTTGTACTTAATGTGCTATGAAAGTTTTTATCCATAGCTCACTATTGCAAACTTAATTTTGAGAGATTTTTATGATTTTATGATTAACTGTTGCTTTCTAAATTCGCACCAACGTACCTCCTCCACTTTCAAACTCTGGTAAGCAGATATTATTACTTCTCAATGAAAAGTTTTACTTTATTTCTCTGACTACTTTGTCAATTTTCCCTTGAGAAGCACTGTACAAACTACATTATGTCCTTTAACAGCTTTTCCAATAAAACAGAAATGCCCCAAAATATTTGCAGTCCAGAAGGTTCAAGATTGAAATCAACAACTTCAGATAATGATTCTGCTGCTTCTACTTAAATCTCCTCTAAATCTATATTTTGGTTCTTTGTCCCATTACCACCCCTTACACTTTTCAGTTCTGATGAAAGAGTATTGATCCAAAATGTGAACTCTGTTTCTCCCTCCACAGATGTTGCCAGCTTACTGAGCGTCCAGCAATTTTGTTTGTATTTCAGAATTCTAGCATTTTGCAGTGTTTTACATTTGCTGAATGTTTTGTGGCTACCCATCAACCTGATGGTTTAAGTGAAATTTCTCAAACTGGCAAAGTAAAGTGGATTCTTCTTGACGTCTGAGCTGATGCTATTGCTCTTTGCTATATGTATAAACAATCTAGAGCTTGGAAATAGAAACCATGGTGTTGAAATTTGCAGATGAAGCCAAACTGGGGATAAAGCTAACAATGTAGCCCAAAATACAGTATAGGAATAATGACAAATTAAATTCAGCAAAACTCATGGTACACTTTCATGTTTTCCTTAGGAAAAGAAATTAATTGGGATAGAGAAACAATCAAAAATAGCTATATTATAATATAATGGCACAACCCTAATCACTAGAGTTTAGCAACACCATGACCACTTTGATCACTTTGCACTAAAATGGACTTGTCTTTTGTTCTAATTGTGGTCTTCCTTGTAAAAATTGCATTTACTTAATGTTTTTCTTGTGAATGCCGCTTATATGATACCATGTGCCTGTGATGCTGCTGCAAGTAAGTTTTTCATTGCACCTGTGCTTTCATGTACTTATGCATATGACAATAAACTAGACTTTGACTTTGCCTTTGTAATAATTGGTCTGTTGCGTGAAACCTCTCCAGAGCATTTCAGGTATGACCAGTTTCCACAGCTTCCCTCTGTTGCAACAAACTAAGAACTGGATTAAAAAAAACACAACTTTTCTGAAACCTGTGAACTGATATTGAATCTCCAGTGACTCTTAGAGGTAGATGAGAGAGGTGCAACTCTTTCCCTGTAATTCCAGCAAGGGAGAAAATTACATTGTCATTGTTTTGAGTGACACACATCAAGTGGAAGCTGGCAAGGATGGAGATTTACTGCTTGTCTGGAAATGGGGATACCATAATTTTGAATGAGTTGTGATGGGCATCAACTCCCTGTCCTAAAATTTAACCAATGGACAGCAAAAATAAAGAGGAAGCTCCCATCTAACCATTGCAATGTAAAATCTGTAGTCAAATGAAATAGTAACAGAGAAGTATGAGGTATTCTGGGTTTTGGAACAACCCCCCCAAAAAAACTTTCCTGATCTCCGTAACTTTACTAAATTGATTAAAACACAGTGATGCTTAACTGACTGAATGGGATGAAAACATATTCAATTGCAAATGATATCTTGAAATAATGGTTATAGTTTTCTGTCAAAATCGTACTGCAACAGTCTGCACAAAATCTGTAAAGATATATTAACCTTTTACAGATTCTGGCTATGTTTACCATCTTTGCCAGAACTCAAGATAAAGGAACTCTAATCAATTTTACGTACCCCTCTCCCTGACTGGCAATCAGCATTTATTCAACTGGTTTGTACAAATTATGTACAACAGAACTTTGAGACAAATTTAATCCCAACAAAATGGTAAGGTCTGTTTCCAGAAGATTAAAAAGCTAAAATTCTCGAACAGTATTCTGACAGTGTCAAACCCATTCATTTTTGATTTAATCAAGAGCAGGATGAGAATTATGCCATCATTTAATATTTTTATGAGGCTTCAGTCAAATTAGATTCTCTTTTTAACTGCAGTCCACCAGGGATCCCTTGGAAAACTCAACTCTTGAAGTAGGCAAGTAGGGCAGAATCCAGGCATTGAGCATCTTTACACCAGTATTTGAGAACCGGGAAGAGCATATTTCTTCCAGACCCAACAACCTCTCCCTTAAAACAATTTCCCCAACACCTAACTTTACACTGTGACATGCTTTCAACCCTCCTGATCAGACCCCAAACCTGACAATGAACCACCTTCTCTCCACCTCCAGTATTTGCACTCACCATTGCTAAGTTGCCACCCTCTCGTGAAGGTTTGATCATTCAACAAGCAGCCAAGCTATCAATCCCTGAAAAATTGAAGAACTTCCGGGTCTGTTGGTCTCTGACCTAATGTCCAGCCCTCTTAGCCAAATCATTCAGTTAAGTTATTTTGGTAATCTACTAGGAGTTCATAGTGATATAAAAAATATACCCTACTTCCATTTGCAAACAAATGGGTTTATTCAAAAATGAAAAAGTATTTATTTTAATTTGAAGGTCACCTTGTACCAATGACATCAGTAACAGCAAAATTTATTTCATAATGCTTTTTAAAACATTTTAAGAGGGCAATTCTTTGCCTGATGATAGTTTTACCAAAAAGAATCTGCCATCTCCCCCTTCAATAATAGTACTACAGATGTGGACAGAGTCTCTAAAGGCATTTACAATACTCAAAAATGTTCATTAACGGTTTTGTAAATTGTAATTAAAGCTATTAATTAGCAATTGGATCCAATTATGCATGCGTGGTAGCGTAGTGGATAGTGTAACGTTATTACAGCGTCAGCGACTTGGGTTCAATTCCCGCCACTGTCCTTAAGGAATTTGTATGTTCTCTCCGTGACGGCATGGGTTTCCTCCGGGTGCTCCAGTTTCTTCCCACATTCCAAAGACGTACAGGTTAGGAAGTTATGGGCATGCTATGTTGGCGCCGGAAGCACAGCGACACTTGCGGGCTGCCCCCAGAACACTCTACACAAAAGATGCATTTCACTGTGTGTTTCCATGTACATGTGACTAATAAAGATATCTTATCTTATATTTTACATATGTTGACAAGGTCTGAAAACATTTGGTCCATATGTATTTTACTACAGGGTAGTGAGACAAAGATGAAATAATTTCTTGCTGTGATAACCAGTTACAAAATTAGTCTTTTACAGAGCTGAAGTTAAAAGTGATTTAAGTGCTGGAAATCTTCATTGTCATCATTTCTGATATTTAATTACTCCTGCCCTCTACCTTTCCATTGATTTCCTGTCCCCTGCCCTGCCATAGACCTTTTGCTTTATATGCTTCCCTGCTTTCTTTTCCCTGTTGCTGCAAACACCATTCATCTTTAGTGCCTTCTGATAGGATATCATCCAACTGAAATATTAACCTAGATTCTTCATTGCCATACGTTGAATGGACCAGCATTCTTTTAGCTTACAGATATTAGTGTTAGGTATAGTTCTCAGATACTGGAGAACTAGGTTTCAGAAACATACTATTCATAAGCAAATTGCAGGAGTTGTTGGGAACAACATATAGGACTCCTGGGGTGGGTTAAAGTGGTAACATCCCCATGTTTCCATTGTTAGTCATTGTCTTTGTCTTAATACATTGGTTTTTATATCGATCTGAGACAGCTGGGAGATTTTATTGTCAGAGATTCCCCCTTCCATGTTTCCATTGACTGAAATAAAGGCTAGCTGTTTGTACCTCCAGACTTTGAGTGGTGATTGATCCACAATCACTGACAGACCAGCTGAAGTCTTTGGCAGAATGCATGTTTAATGCAGATTTTGCAGCAATTATTTAACTTAGTGGTTCATTCTGGTAGATGGAGAGGTGTGTTGGGAGGGCCTTAAGACCAGACTATTGACCACTAGATGCTTTAAAACAGTTGTACAATGCTCAGTGAGACTTTAATCAACTGAACCTGAGCTAACTTCACTGAAGTGTAGAAAACTTTAAATAAACCAATACAAACCTCAAAGTGGTGCTGAGCTCCATATTTCATTTGCCTATTTTGGAAGTTGTAAACACGGAGGTTTAGATATATGAGCGACTGTAATGAAGTCTGTGACCTGCAATTGAAGATGCTGGTTGGTGTGGGTGTGACAAGACTTTTAGACAGTGTAGCATCTGTGTTGTAGTCTGTGGTCCACAGGAGGACATGATCTGGATGTGACAGGATGCTGGTTATTACAATATATAGGTACATGAGTTATGGGGTAGATTCCATCACTGGGGAGGCCAGAGTGTGTGGGGCCAACATGGTGTTGGTTATTGCAGTGTATAGTACCTATGGTCCACTATTGGTACCTTGGGGATGTTGGAGTGGATAAAATATTTCATGGCAGTTCGGATTGATAGTGTGACCAGACAAGACAGTGTCATGTGCTGGGGCAGGGATGTTCATTGATCAGTAACTTCTAGCGTTCCTTTATAGTTTTAAAGCATTAAATTTGAAAGATTTCCTTTGATGTGTGTACTATTGTGCTATAAACCAGTAAGTCATATTTTGATTCAGTTTCCATGATCTTGCTTCTGAATGTTTGCCTGACCATTCCATGTGTGAGAAAGTGTCATCAAAAAGTTTCAGTTTGTGTTCAGTAATAGTCACTATTATGTTGAGAGAAAGGAAAATCTTGCAGCTTATTGATTTCAAAACAGTAATGATTGCTTCACACAACCTGATCTGTAAGTCAGTCTTCAAAATCTAGAATGGTTTCTATGGGAACATCAGGCTCTGTAATTGTGCTGCCTTGCTTAATTTCCTATAGTTTTATCCTCTCAGGAACTAAATTAATGGCCTTAACTTTTACTTAAAATAAATGGCTGCTAAAGCTTTTGATATGAACAGCATATGCTGGTAAAACTAATAAAAAGATAAATCACGAAGGATTAACTTAAACAGAATAGAACTAAAATAATAAGCTCTTGTATTTGCTGCGATTACAAAATAAAGAATTAAGATTAATGTAATGGTTTCTAAGAGCAGATGAAATTCTCCACCGTTTCTCTTCAATAGAATGAGTGAACAAAATAGAACAGGAAAATTGACCCCTTGAGCCTGTTCCACTTCTAAATAAGATGCCAGCTGTTTCAATCCTGGCCCTAGTATCACTGCCCCATTCTCCTTTCATACCCCTTAAATTTCAAATTTCTCTGCCTTGAATATATTCAATGACTTTGCCTCCATTGTTGTCTAGAGTAGAGGATTTCAAAGAATCACAACTGGCAGAGGAAAGAAATCCTTTTCAACTGCATTTTAAATAAGTAACCCATTATTCTGAAACCGGGCCCCTTAGTTTTAGATATCCTCACAAGAGAAAACATCTCAGCACCCACCCTGTCAATCCCACTCAGAGTTTTCATGTTTCCATGGGACAATTTCTCATTGTCCTAAACTCCAATGTATTGGCTCAACCTCTTGTCATAGGTCAAATCCTTCATCCCAGGCATCTTCCCAGTGAACTTCCCTCCAATGCAAGTATATATTTCCTTCAATATGGAGACCAAAACTGCACACGGTACACTAGTACTCAGTAAAGTTCCATCAAAGCTTCCTAAAATCAAAATACTGTATTTCATTGGCCTTCCTGCATTTCAACACCTGCATACTAGCCCCTATGTTTCATGCAATACGGCCCCCAGATGCCTTTGTACTCTAACAGTTTTTTTTGTCTCACTCCATTTATTTAATTATTTGCTTCTTCATTCTTCCTTCCAAAGAAAATAACCTCATGTTTGCGCACATTATATTTCATCTGCCACCTTCTTACTCACCTACTTAACTTTCCTATTTCCCTTTGCAGGCTCTTAGTGTCCTCTGGGCAAATCTCCCATCCATCTATCTTTGTATCATCAGCAACCTTTCGTTCCTTCATCCAAGTCATTAATGTAAATTGTAAATATGAAAGCCTCCAGCACTGATCCCCATGGCACCCCACTGGTTATTAGTTGTCCAAAAACAACACATTTATTCTAACTCTCCTTTTCTATTAGTTAGCAAATCCCATATCCCTGTCAACACATTATGCTCAAGCCCATACACTCACATCTTGTGCAGTAACCTTTTATGTTACACCTTATCAAATGCCTTCTAGGAATCCAAATACATGACAACTACAGGTTCTCCTTTATCTACCCTGTTTGTTATATCCTCAAAAATCACAGGCAAATTTGTCATTATCAGTTTTCCTTTCATAAAATTATTCTGTCTCTGCATGATCACCTTTCAATTTTCTAAATGTTCTGCTGTCACCTACTTAAATAATGGATTCTAGCATTTTTCCAATAACAGATTTTAGGCCAACTATCCTATGGATTTTTGCTTTCTGTTTCCCTTTTTTTCTTGAATTGTAACATTACATTTGCAGTTTTCCAATCCTCCAGAAGCCTAGAAGTTTTGGTAGATTACAACTAATGCAAATGCTTTCCTTGCAGCCAGATGCAGGCCATCTTGGGGACCTTGGGACTGGGGGACTCTTTGGCTTTTAGCCCCATTATTTTTTTAAATGCAAGAGATCTTATTCCCTACCCATAGTCTTTTGATTATCTACAATTGGGATGCTTTTAGTTTTGTCTACCATGGCACTGATTCAAACTTATTCAGAATCTCTACTATTTCTTAATTTCCCTTTATTAATTCCCCAGTCCCAAATTTTAAGGGACCAAGATTAACTTCAGTTACCCTCTTCTTTTTAGAAGCTCTTACAGTGTTTTTATACAATCATAGAATCACAGAGAGATACAACATGGAAGCAGGCCCTTCAGCCCATCGAGTCTGAGCCGACCATCAACACTCACTTCATTAATTCTACATTAATTCCATTTATTACTCGCCTGACATTCTCATCAACTTCCCCCAAATTCTACCATTCATTTACATGCTAGGGCCATATACAATGGCCAATTAACCTACCAATCCATAAGTCTTTAGAATATGGGAAAAAAAACAGAACAACCAGAGGAATCCCACATGGTTACAGGGAGAATGTGCAAACTTTACACAGACAGAACCTGAGGTTAGGATTAAGCCTGGGTCACTAATCCTGTGAGGCAATGGCTTTACTAGCTGAGCCACTGTGCCACAGCAAATACTAATTGCTGGTTTAGTCTCATACTCTTCTCCACCTTTACATTTTTTTTACTCATTCTTTACTAGTTTATAAAATGTTCACTATCTTCTTGTCTACCATTAACCTTCTCTTAACATAACAATTAACGTAATAATCTTTATACCATAATACTATTAACATAACCTTATGTTCCTTCAGTTCATTTTGATACCATTCTTAACTTCCTTAGTTAGCCATGTTTGGTGTACCTTTCTTGTTGAGAGTTTATTTCTCAGTCAAATATACCTTTGCCAAGAATTATGAAGTATCTCCTTAAAATATCCTTAGCTGCTGACCTACTGTCTTCCCCTTCATTTTCTCCGTTCCACTTTAGCCAACTCAGTCCCACTGTAATTATCTTTATGTTTATAGCACTAGTTTCAGCCGCAGGTTTCTCACACTAAAACTGAATTTGAAATTCCACCATGCAATGTTTATTCTTTTCTAAGGGGTCCTTTACCATGAGCTTATTAATTACTGCTGCCTCATTACATTATAGCAGATCTAAAATAACCTGATTGCACCCTGATTGGTTTATAAGAAACCATTCAGAAAACATCATAAGGCTTCCCCTGCCAATTTGATTTGTCCAATCTTTATGATGATTTAAGTTGCCCGTGATTATTTCAGTACTTTTCTAAAAAGTCCATATTAGTTTTTCATTCATATTCTGTGAGAGGGCTGTATACCAATCCCTACAGTGACTTTTTACTCACATTATTTCTTATTTCCACCCAAATTGATTCTACACCTTGAACTTTTGAGATACTATCATTCCTCAACACTACTGTCGTCTTGTTCATTACTAACATAGCTACCACACCTCCTTTTCTGCTTTTTCTATCTTCCTAAATTGTCAAAAATCCCTGAATATTCATCCTTAGCCTTGCAACCACATTTCTATAATGACCATGAGGTCACACCAATTTATTTCTATTTCTGTCATCAACTCATCAATCTTGTTAAGAAAGTTGTATGCATTTAGATAAAGAACTTTTAAATATTGCTGGTGCACTCTTATGCTTATATGGTCTGCCCCTTCCCTGTTGCGCTATGTTTATTGTTAACTCCATCACTGTCTAAATCCCTCCTTTCTACTCCGTCTCTCCAGCCATGCATTCATTTGCTTTATCTTTCTGTTTCCAAACTCAAGAGCATGTGACATATCTTGTAAGCTGCTTTTCCCTAGATCCCTGAGCTCGGCCTACAGGACTTCATCTCTCTTTCTAGCTATGTTGTTTATACTGATATGGACCGCCACTTCTGGTTGTCCACCCTCCTCCCACAACATGCCCTACAGTCATTCAGTGATATCTTTGACATAAGAGCCAGGGAGGCAACATACCATCTTGGTCTCATCTGCTCCTCCAACTACTGGAACCTCAACCATGATAACTCTTCCCCCCACACCCACCCTGTACAGCTGAGCCTTCCATTGTGCTATGGAGTTAGCTTTGGCTGTACTCGTCAGAGGAACTATTGCCCTCACCAGTGCTCAGCAATGGATACTGGTTGGTGAGCAAGCTGGGCTCAACAGGTTCTTGCACCATTGGTCTGTACCTCCTCTTCTGTTCGATGGTTACCCTTTTCATCTCTGACTGCACAGGAATCGCTGTAATCCAGTGCTCAAGCTACTGTAGCCAGTGACACTTGCCAGACATGTCAACTCACAAAAGAATGCATTCTGAGTATCGTGCACACCAATGACTAATGTGATGAGTTTTACTTTTTTGATGTAGTTACTGTTCAGTGAAAGAAACTACAGTAAAACTGAAATTTTTTTAGCAGGCTGCTATCTTTTTTTACCTTCTATTCAGATAATGAAATAATTACCCCAATGATAGTTGTACATTGTTAGGCTAAATTTTCAAATATTTGCATCTTACTAATCAACTCATACACTTGTGGCTGCCAGTGATCAAGTTTTGCATGGAGAACATTATACAAGAGCTAAACGTGTGTAAAAGTCACCTTGGTCTACTTTTACAAGAATGTCTAAATCATTGTCATAGACTCATTCAGAAATAGGCCTTTCAGTCCACCACATCCACATGAACAATCAAGTACCTGTTTATACTAATCCCATTTACCAGCACTAGGTCTGTAACATTCTACGCTTTGGTGGTTCAAGTGTTTGTTCTGATGCTTTTTAAATGTTGTTGGGGTACCTGCCTCCACCACCTTCTCTTGGCAGTATGTTCCAGAATGAAACCACTCAATGAGTTTTAAAAAAAATCTTTTTCAGATCCCCTCCAAACCTCTTACTCCTCATCTTAAAACTATGCCCTCTGGTCTTAGAAACCTCTGTCATGGGGAAAAATGTGTTACTGTCTACTTTATCTATGCCTCTTGTCTGCCATCTTTCATCCAAAAAAACATTGTAAACAGCTCCAAATCATATACTGAAATCTAGCATTCATGACAAGAATTAACTTTAAACATTTAACTCTTTTAATAAATGGTGGATTTTACCCTCGCTATCTGTATAAGATACATTTGCTGAACGTTTAAATAAATTTGTCCAATAACTCCAGACTATTCACTCTGCTCATCAATGTAACAATCATGCAAACAAAATTATCCAATTTTATTTTGTCAATCTGAACTAATTTGGCAGGAGCTGGTCCAGTTGGGTGGACAATTAAAAACAAAAGTTCGAGGTGGATTGTCATTTCAAAGAACAATGACTATCTGAAGGCTATTTGTGATCTATGTGATATGATTCACAGAGTACAATTTCCAAAATTTCTTTTTGCAATTAAACAGTTCCAACAAAAAGTACTCTTTAAATATTATCAAACCATATCAATGTAGATTTATTTTTTGTTTAATTAGTATTAATCATTACAAATAGAATATTTTTCAATTTTTGCCACCCAGTTGGCAATATGATATAGATCAGGATTAAAATAAGGCTCTCAATGCTCATGACAACCTCATGGCAAATGATTGAAGTTGTCATATCATTGATCTGATGTAATCCTGATCTACTTCATATTAATGATATGACAACCTCAATTTCACACGCTGAAGTACTATTTCTTTTTTCTGCAGTTTACTTATGTCTGTTATGAATTAAACCAGCAATGTAGTTCACAAGGGCCAAATCATTTTAATGAATAATGATTGTATCAAGTCTGCTGTAACTAATTTTACATTGCATTTTTGTGAAAACTGTATTACCATTTATTCTGTTCTGATATAGGTGATAGAAGAATATAGGTGAAAAAGAATTCTCACCCTCAGGTTTTCTTTATTATTTTACCAGCCTCTTCCCCCCAGCCACCAACAATACTGCAGTTAATGCATTGAAATAAATACTACACCAGAGATATTATTAATTAACAAAACAAAATCACGATGAATGTAAAGTAACTCTTACCAGCTGTTGTCCTGCTATGCCCCATGCTGCATGCTGTAATACTGAATTTGCCACCTCTGGGGGATTGAGCTCCCTCACTTCCCTTTAATAAGAAGAAAGTTAGTAAGTTTAGCATTGCTTTTGAGAAAGGGGTTGAGTGAACTCCTGGTAACCATCTTGATTAACTAGACAATTTGAAATAGGAAATCAATGATTTCAGTAAGAACTGCATTTGTTGCATAAAATATTGGGCCAAGTAAAAATACAATTAAACTTGAGCAAGAATATAATTTAACTTGAGGTTGAAATAAATGAAAAGTATGTAGTTAAAAAAACCTACACTTTTTGGCTTACTTTCATCTAACACTATCTTCCATTATCTTCTTATTGCCTTGTTTTATTCTCCCACTTTTACTGGCAAGAAATATTTTCTCCACCAGTTGGCTGAAGCTGTGGTGTTTTAGGCTTAAACCACAACAAACTCATCTAATTCCTTGTTTCAAATGATAAGAAGTGTGCCAGGAAGTGCACATGACCAGTTTCTGTAACAGTAAACAGGACAGAAACTGTGGCTGAGCCATTTCATGATCTAGCAAAAAGAGGTAGGAAGCCACCTCAACCACAAAAGGATCACACAGATAGGCCAAGTCACATAATTATACCATTGGGAAGACATCCAGGTCGAACATTAGAAGACTCGCTGGGCAATACGCATTTGTCACCAAGGGAAAACACTGAGACTACAAATCAGAGCTATACATCAACTAATTAGCTCAATGAAACTGTGGAAAAATGCTGTTGATTTAATTGTAATGTTTATATAATGTAATTGACAATGCTGGGGATGGTGCTTTTTCCCTCTGGCTAGTTCACACATAGGTAAATTTGATGGAAAATAAGATCAGCCATTTTCATGAATAAATGAGGCATTGTTTTACCTGTAACAATGGTTAAAGACAATGCACGTTTTTTTCATCCTATGCATTGATAGTTGAGTTCTTTCTTAAGTAGGATGTCAAAATTGTGGACAAACATGTGTCTTTTGCAAGTCCATTGATACAACTGTGTTTATCAACATTTATTGAAGAAATAAGTAGTCTGTTCTATGTATATTCTGGCAGCTGCCTGATACCACTGAATTTACACTCTCCTTTTGCCCTTGGATGTTCCAACACACCTAGTAAATATTTTTAAAATCACCATTCTCTTTCAAATAACCTACTCAAAGAGGATTACCTCATAAAGCTTTTAGGAATCTAGGGACTGATGTCCTTAGTCCTACGTTTCTGATTACTGGTCATGTTGGTATTGGTGGAGTGAATCCCCTTGTAGCCATAAACCTGATAACACTGTCCAATGGAACCCAGATGATCATTTGGGCACCATCCACAATACTCTGAGCGTTTCATAACCTAGTGATTGGAGTGGATTGCATTATGCTGTTCTTTTACTGTAATGTCTGTCCTGATGAACAAAGCAGCACACAGCACTGTACACAGAACATAGAACAGTACAGCACAGGACAAGCCCTTCAGCCCACCATACTGATCTAACTAATCCCATCTGCCTGCACAAGGTCAAGATCTCTCTGTTCCCAGCCTGTTCACATGCCTGTCCAAATGCTTCTTAAATGTTAATATATCTGCTTCCACCCCTTCCCCTGGCAGCGAGTTCCAGGCAGCTACCACTCTCTGTGCATAAAACTTGCCTCGTAAATCTCCTTTAAACTTCCTCCCCCCCTCACCTTAAAGTTGCGTCCTCTAGTATTTGACATTTGCACCCTGGGAGAAAGATTCTACCTTTACTATCTATGCCTCTCATAATTTTGTATACTTCTATCAGGTCTCCCTCAGGACGATAACTCCCAGGTACAGTGGATCAGCTTCTTGTCACAAACCAGTTCTATATTAACAACTCTACTGCTGTGCCAACTCTCAATATACTCTAATTAAATAGAAGGCCAGTATCTGATAGAGGTGTGCAAACAGATTAATAATTTCCATGATGTAAACAGATGGAAAGTTTCCTTAACTGCAGGTCACAGGTCATAAATTTAAGATCATTATCAATATGATGAACAAAGTGGGTAGAAGAATTTTGAGCTGGGCAGAGGAATTGGCAAACATGAAAAAGTATATAAAGAACAATGGTAAATGCAACATCTTGGTAACAAGTCAATATACATCAAAAAGAAAAAATAAGGCCAGGAGAATGGGTCTAACTTTCCAGATTTTTCAGAGAGCCAGCACAGGCATCAACAATTCTACAATATCTCCCCACCATAAAGCTGCCTTTTGCCTGCCTATTAGATTCACAATTTCAATAAATAATTCACTACTATGAGGCTAATTTCCATGACTGATTGATCCTAAACAGGATATCTCTGGAAAGATTGGGATTCACTTTTGCAAAACAAATAAAATCTTTGCAATTTTATTAAATATCTGCTATGATAGAGGAGAAATTCAGACATCTACACACATAGAACAACTTCATTTTAACCATTTTTCTATGGATTGAAGGGTTGCTATGGATGCATATGTGTTTTTCTTTACAAAGACACAGCCAGTCCCAAGATATCTTGAGTCAGACTAAAGCTGATGATGTGTAAACTAGCCAAATTTAGTTCAGTTATAATCACCAATAATTATCCCTAACAGATGACTTTGATAGAAGTCACATTTTTTTTGTATTCATGTACAATAAAGAATAGTCTGCACCCCCTTCCCCAAATTCTTTTAATATATTTTAAAGTCAATATGCAGAATTGATGGATATTTCCATTTTAACATACATCATATCATGACATATTTACAACATTATAACCCAGCATGAAAAATCCAAACAAGGTGACCCAATCATTAAACCTTCTATTACAAAGCTTTATCAGTGGCTTGGGGCAGGAAAGGATCGATAAATTGCCACTAACAATTTTGTTCTTGTAAAGTAATAAGTAATCTAAAGGTTCCTGTCCTCCCTCTTTGAGAATTCTTGATTGGCAGAGAATAATATGGAGAACAGCAAATGATTCAGAGGCAAATGGTAAACAGAAGCAGAAAATGAAACATCAGATCTGAAATCTTAAAATCATTCAATTGTAGGATCAGAAAATTACAGAAATTTATGACACTGAAGGAGGTAATCATTTCTATGCAAGCCAAAATCAAGCCAGATAGGCTAATTCCACATGCCACCACCCTGGAGTTTATGGGATTTCAGGTTATAATTTAGGTGCTTTATAAATAAGATCAGGATTTCTGCCAGCAACACCCCTTCTCTCAATGAGTTTCAGGACCACACCTCTCCTTGAGTGAAAATATTTCACCTTAATCTCCCCTTAAACCTTCCACCATTACTTTAATCCTAACTTTCCTAGTTATTAATTTTTCTGCCTTCGTCACCCTCATATAATGTAATATACTTCACAGATTTCCCCTTAGCCCTCTTTATTCCAAAAAATACAATTCCAGCCTAGCCAACATCTCCTCATCCAGCATTCCCCACTCTGAGAGCATGAGCTGTGCTCTTTAAGTCATATAGTCACCAGAGCTCTACTCCACCTGTGGCCTAACTTTCTTTTCATAATTTCTCGTATAATTGCCTATTCTTATATTTCATCCCTCAGCCAATAAAGGCAAGTATTTCATATGGCTTCATCCAAAGCATTGATTTAGACACCATAAAAAAATAACAATCACCCTAAAAAATTTCATTGCATGCGGCCTTCTAGTTCATAAATCCCCCATCACCTACTATCCTTTTCTCTCTGCCACATGCAATTTTAATGTTTAATATAGAACCATAGAACAATACAGCACAATACAGGCCCTTCGGCCCACCATGTTGTGCCGCCCTTCAAACCACACCTAAGACCATCTAACCCCTTCCTCCCACATATCCCTCTATCTTAAATTCCTCCATATGCTCATCTAACAATCTCTTGAACTTGTCCAATGTATCAGCCTCCACCACCACCCCAGGCAGCACATTCCATGCACCAACCAGTCTCTGGGTGAAAAATCTCCCTCTGACATCTCCCTTGAACTTCCCACCCATTACTTTAAAGCCATGTCCTCTTGTTTTGAGCATTGGTGCTGGCTGTCCACTCTATCTGTTCCTCTCAATATCATGTCTCTCCTCATCCTCCCTCTCTCCAATGAGAACAGCCCTAGCTCCTTTAGTCTCTCCTCATAATCCATACTCTCTAATCCAGGCAGCATCTTGGTAGATCTCCTCTGCACCCTTTCCAATGCCTCCACATCCTTCCTATAATGAGGTGACCAGAACTGGACACAGTACTCTAAGTGTGGTCTAACCAGAGTTTTGTAAAGCTGCATCATCACTTCGCGGCTCTTAAACTCGATGCCCCGACTTATGAAAGCTAACATCCCATAAACTTTCTTAACTACCCTATCTACCTGTTAAATATTTAATTACATTAAATATTTAATTACATTTTTGAAAAGATGGAGAAAGCTGAAACCTTTTGAAATAGCTTCACAGAGATAGTTCACTGACCTGGTATTTATGTCATAAATAGCATATGATGCAGTATAGGAGGAATGAAAGACCTGTAAAAGATAAAAAAAAAGCTGTTATACAAAGAAAGGGTCTTGTTGACTTTCTAGGCTTTTTCTATATAGAGTTACACTTTAATAAACATTGTTTTCCCTTTTAATTCTGTAATCCAACTGAATGATAAATTAAATGTTGTGATACCCAAATTTCTAAATTAATTTTCAAGGATAATATTGTTGTGAAAAATTACAATTAGCTGAAACAGTAGATTTGTTTTAATTCTGATTGGTTATTACTGAATGTCTTTTTTAAACTCAAAATTATTATATTATAATTGATACTCACATAATTAGAATTTTAGATATTAATAAGAGCAAATGATAATTCAACTGCTAATAGCCTTTTATCAGTTCTAAATGCAGGAGTAGATTAACATAGCACCTGCCAGAAATAGGACTACAAATGGCTCAACATCCCATTTACATGAGCACCTTAGCTCCTGCCACTCTCAAAGGGCCTCTATTAAGCATGTGGAGTGCCTGTTTGCAGTTGTGTGCATAAGAGGGGGCCCAGAAGAGGACTGGTCTTTCCCAACAATCATTGAACATGTTACTGATGTACACACATGTGTGTATGATCAACATATATAATGTTCCATATACATATAAAATGACACATAGAACGCAAATGAAGATCCTATGAATCACATAGGACACTACTTTCTATTTTGATGAATGGACTGAGAGTAATGCTTTGCCCTGCTTTTCCAAACAGTGTAGAATAAACAAAGTGCCAAAAGTGTAGGCTTACAATCATTTTTGTGGGACCAGTAGGAGTAATTACCTGCTACCAACCAGTCCATACCAATGCCTCCCACCCTGCCTCTCACACAGACCGAACCTCCTGTCAGACAGGACAGCCTCCAGGCCATCTTGCAGCTGGTGAGGCACACTAGCCATCCAACTGGCATCCCCAGCTCACTAACAAGATGGTAATAAAATCCAGTCTCCAAACTGGACTTGGCCTTCATCTGGCAGGATGGCATGTGTTGCATTGGGCGAGTTGCCTGCCCCCATTGAGTCTATTACCAGGTCCGTTGATGCTGGCATGTCACTGATAAATCATTAAATGTATTTAAATCTTACATTTCAGAAATCATGTCTTCCGCTGAATAATGAGAGTCTCTTGAGGAAAAGGAATGAATATATTACTGCCTGCTCTCAGGCAGTGTAATTAAGCTCAAAGAGTTAACTCTAATGGGAATTCTACCATCTTTAGGAGTAATTTTGAGATCACTATTCTTATAAATATTTCACTTTTCTAGCATAGTGAAGTAATGAATACTACGATATAAGTGACTGCAGTAACCTTACATAAAAAAGTCAGATATTATGCTAGCATAAGGCCACCAAAAGTTGCACAGAAATATAAAATGGATACCATATAAGCATTGCAAATTTCAATTAAAATTTCAGAGGAAATGTAAGTGTTAAGAAAAACACAACAGGCTACATCCTTTAAATGAAAGGCATGAATACTTCCGACTTTTCAATAAATAAAACCTCAAAGGAAAAGACATGTATTTCACAAAATAATAGTTTGCAGCATAGATGGATGCTTTCTATAGCTAAAACCTTTGTCATTTTTTATTTCCACAGTACAATGCAATGATAATCATTTTCCACTGATCATTCTCATCATCTCATATTTCTGTGTTCAAATATTTCACTTTTTCCTTTAACAGAAGCAATGGTATCTTGTGCACCACTACTCCTTGTGCAAAGTAATTTCACATTAACCATTTTTGAATAAATTTAAATTTGGTTTCATAGCCAGAGAATTGAGCTGGATGAAGTAAATGTTCCTAAGTCACTAAAACTTGTGTATTTTTCTTTACAAGTACCCTCTAACTTGCTGTGCATTTCTAATCATTTCCAATTTACCTACCCATTCTATAAAACCATAGCCTTAAAAAGTTTCAGTCGATGTTCCTTGAACCATCTTTGCTGCAGTTGAAATTGTATCTCAAGTATCTTATCACTACAGTATTTATCCCCGATAACATCCTGGTGAATAAACACCTGATTCTTACTGCGACTTTAAAATTCCATCTACCATTCTGTTTAGGTTTAGGCATGATTTTATAGAATTGAAGGTAACCATTGCTCACATAAATTTATCATTTCTTCATTACATACATGTTCTGTGCTCCAATAATAAAACCTCAAATTCTACTTGTTTTAGTATGATTCATCTGCCAACAAATTATGTATTTATATTCAGAGGTCTCTCTCTGTTCTTCTATATCCATCAGAAACCTTTTAACAAGTGTATGTAGATTAGTCCAAGCCTGCAGCAGTGTTTAAAAACTATTTATATCATACAGCTGTAAAACAAGCTGCATCAATTAGACCAATAAAGAGGGCAGAGTAGAGCAGGTCTGCATTGCCAGAGAATTGGGAATAATGACTGAGTAAGTAATGGTGGTAATCCCTTGAGTTGGGGTTATAATCTATGGGTCAGTTTGTTAGTTTCTTATTTTAATTGGTTTATGTCCACACAATTTGGAAAAAAGTAACAATAATTAATTGGTGAAATAAATGGAATGATGTTAATCTCAAAAAGCATCTGTAGGAATTTTAATGGATTTTCTGAAATGACATCCAAGACTAAATTTATTCAGCTACTACTTCCCAAGAAAGCCAGAGATAATAAAATCTTAGTGAGGACTGTTATTTCTCTAACTATTAGTGTAAAGAATATCACTGATCAAGCAATAAATTGCACTTAACTTTGAACATAGAGACCGAAGTGTGGAATAGGATTAGGGCCACAAATGAAGCTGTTTTAGGTTTGAGGAATGGTCTATAACATAAACGTTGGTACATCTGTTCTCAATACAGCTCTGTCTGACCAGCTGAGTGCTTACAGCATTTTTGTATTTTAATGTTGTTTTAGCAGTTTAAGTGTTTTACTTTGTGTTTAAACCCCATTCCAGGGTGGGAACACATTCAAACAAAGTACAAGTTAGGAGCAGGAGTAGGTCTCTCAGTCACTAGACCCTGCTCCACTGTTCAATAAACTCATGGCTGCTCTGTTTGTAACTTTAACTCTGTGTTCCTATTTACCTGCAGGAATCTTTCACCCACTTTCTTACCAAATATTCATCTAACTCTGCCTTAAAAATATAAATATACAAAGATTCTGCTTCCATCTCTCTTTACGGAAGAAGTTCCAAGCACTCAATAACTTGTGAGAGAAAAAAATTACCTCATCTCTCTCTTAAATGGGAAGGTCCTCATTTATAAATTGACCCTTTGTTTTCGATTCTCGCATAAGAGGAATTATTCTCTCCATATCCATCTTGTCAAGACCCCTGACAATCTCATGGCCCAGTTACCAGATAAACATGGAAATATTAAAGACCCAAGTTCAAGTGAGTTGAAACTGGATTTGTGTTGCCTCTTGAATTTGAACAATGTTGATTGATGCATCAGTTAATTAAGCAACTCCTCCATTCAATCTTAATTTGGAATCACGGCAGATTAGGAGTGTCAAAGGAATCGTATAACTGTTACCAGAGAGTAAACACAGCAAGTTCATTAAGATAAGAAAACAATGCTGATCTATGGAGACATATATCACAGGGCTTTAATTAGTGAGCACAACAGCTTAACTAAAACTCCATTACAGCGAGCAAATGGAATGAATATAGATCAGGCTGATCCACATTTATTTGCTCCATTGTGCTTTAATACTTCATTTACACAGGGGAAGTAACATCTACTAATCAGTATATTGATACAGTATCATTGTCTTATACCTACCAATACATCGTACATCAAAAATATAAACAATATTTGCAACGCATATAATGGACTCAAGAATTCATCTGTGTTTTTTGTTCACATATATGTATTGTGTTATTTTCTTGACATCATTTAATGTAATCTTGTAGAACAAGTACACCTTCATTAGAACGTGGTTAGGCTACAAGGTTAATTTCATTTGATCTGAACAAAGAACTGGTGTTAACAGCTGCAAATACTGTTCCTCAGCATGGATTATTAATAATGTCTTCATCTTCTGTTTTTCAGAAATGATGTTACCTCAAACATTGCTGGTATAACATACTGTTGTTTAGGAATTATTGGGTCAGCTTTTTTTTTAAGTACTTAATTTGATTTGACCTAAATTGAGTGGTGTACCAGGTTTATGTAACATTATTTAGCAGAACAGATCAATGATACAATGGGTTTATGCTCCACAAAAGCTTCTAAAGCTGTTACCATGTTGAAACAAACACTGATCTAGATATTTTCCCATCCAATGTTCATGTTTCCAGCATTAAACTGCTTCATAAACTTCCATTATGGAAGGCAGATAGGAAGCACAGGATAATTATGAGCTGGTAGTATACGACCTGCCATATTGCTGTGCAGTGCCTAGTCTCGAAACGGGCATAGAACCCCTTCTTTTTGAAATAATGGGCCTTATGTCTATTGGTATTGGTATGACTTGAAGCACTAGGCATAGGTATCAAGTGCACTCAGGACAATTTGCAATGTGTGTCCCAACATATTTTTAAATAGAGAAAAAAGGTAAATGAATGTTTCTCATAAATATAGATCCAAAGACTGTAAGTGACTGATAATTCTTGGCCAGATTATCCCCTGCCTATCACAGGTCCCCCAGCACAGTTTGCTTTTAATCACTGATCTGAGGACAGCCTCTCAATTTTCCATCATATTTTGCTGACAAGTTGGTGAGTACACAGCCCTTTAGCCAGTGAACCCTGCAATTCTATCCTTCAGGTTTTCTATGGGTAAAGAGATGAATTTGTTTTGCTTGACAAGGAGCACATACAACATATTTTACAGTGCACGATAATTTGAATGATGTTGTTGATGACTTTGTTACAATCCAGAATGACCCTGAGGTATAGAAATCCAGAGCAAAATTAACATTAAAAATAGAAGTTGGCAATTCAGCCCTTCGAGACCATTCTGCCATTCAATAAGTTCCATTGATATCCTTAATATCTAAAAACCTACTGATCTCTGTCTTGAATGTTCTGAGTGCCCACATCCCTCTTGAGTAGAAAATTCCAGATTCACAACCCTCTGGATGAAGGAGTTTCACCTCATCTCAATCCTGAATAGCTGACCCTTTGTTTTAAGACTGTGGGCCTTTCCTAGACTTCCACTGCAATCTGCAATGAAATGTGTGATTTGATGCTGAATTACAGTTGCTGCTGCAGTAGATGACATGGCTCTGTCACAACTTCTCTGGTGAAGTGGAGCCATGAAGACACTTGTCCTTAGTTTATCAGAGGTTATAATGCATTTTTTCCAATATACTTGAATGGCAAACCCTTGTATACCCACTTCTCCCATCAGCTGGAGGTTTCAGCACTCTTTCTAGTCTGAACAAGCCAATCTGATTAATTAGAGATTTACACGAATCCAGTCATGGTCCACAGGTGTTGGATTAGGCCATTCACCTTCTCAAGTCTATTCCACCATTCAATGAGATGGGCAGGGATGTCAAGAGCTAGAGGGCACAGGTTTAAGGTGAGAGGGGAGAAATTTAAAAGAGATTTGAGGAATATGTTTTTCACACAGGGTGATGAATATCTGAAACGAGCTGCCAGAGAAGGTGGCAACATTCAAAAGGCATTTGGATGGATACTTGGATAGGTAAGGTGTAAAAGGATATGGGCCTAATGCAGACAAATGCAACTAGTGTAGCTAGGTATTACGGTTGGTGTGAATGAGGTGGACCGAAATGACTTGTTTCTGTGCTGTACATTACCATGACTATGATTCATTTTGTCTCCATGACACTAATAACCTTGGCTAACAAAAATCTATTCATCTTACAAATAAAATATTGATTGAGATTTTGTTTTATTGCATTTTGAGAAAGAAACTATATTTTACTACAATATGCAAGAAGAGCTTCCTGCTTGGTTTAACTCAATTTTAAACATATGTAGCCTTATACAAGAATTCTCTCGAAAACAAAAAATGCTTTCTTCTTCTTATCCCATGAATTCCTTTCATAATCCTAAATAAAATCCCTTATCTTTGTATATTCCAGAGAATACAAACTTTATTGATGTCATCTCTTCTTATTTTCTATTTTGTAGGAACATGGCGAAGTTGTGTTGAATATTCACTGCACCCTTTCCACAGCCAATATTTCCTTTCTAAAATGAGGTGCCCTGATCTGGTTTTATGTAGTTGCAGCAAAACTTTCTCTCCAATTGTTCAGTCATAAAACCATTAGGCTCTTTGAATTTTTAGTACCTGTTCAATTCTAGTGATTTGTATGCATTGATGTGCAAATCAATTTGGGCCTCCTTTTCTCCAAGTGGTCCCCTTTCTAAATATTACTGGTTTTAGACTGACTGGTTTCAAAATGAACAAGTTCAGGAAGACTGGTAGAAGCATCCTTAACCAGACTTACATGGAACATAGAACATGGAACTGTACAGCACAATACAGGCCCTTCGGCCTACAATGTTGTCCGGACCTTTAAACCTCGCTGCATATTATCTAACCCCTTCCTCCCACATATCCTTCTCTTTTAAATTCCTCCATATGCTCATCTAGTAATCTCTTGAATTTGACCAATGTACCTGCCTCCACCACCACCCCAGGCAGTGCATTCCATGCCCCAACCACACTCTGAGTAAAAATCTTTCCTCTGCTATCTCCCTTGAACTTCCCACCTATTACTTTAAAGCCATGCCCTCTTGTATCGAGCATTGGTGCCCTGGGAAAGAAGTGCTGGCTGTCCACTCTATCTATTCCTCTTAATATATTGTACATCTCTATCATGTCTCCTCTCATCCTCCTTCTCTCCAAAGAGTAAAGCCCTAGCTCCCTTAGTCTCTCCTCATAATGCATACTCTCTAAACCAGGCAGCATCCTGGTAAATCTCCTCTGCACCCTTTCCAATGCTTCCACATCCTCCTTATAATGAGGCGACCAGAACTGGGGACAGTACTAAACAGAGTTTTATGGAGCTGCATCATTACCTCATGGCTCTTAAACTCGATTCCTCGACTTATGAAAGCTAACATCCCATAAGCTTTCTTAACTACCCTATCTACCTGAGAGGCAACTTTCAGGGATCTATGGATATGGACCCCCAGATCCCTCTGCTCCTCCACACTACCAAGAATCCTGCCATTAACTTTGTACTCTGCCTTGGAGTTTGTCCTTACAAAGTGCACCACCTCGCACTTCTCCGGATTGAACTCCATCTGCCACTTCTCAGCCCAGCTCTGCATCCTATCAATGTCCCTCTGTAATCTTCGACAATCCTCTACACTATCCACAACACCACTAACCTTTGTCATCTGCAAGCTTGCCAACCCACCCTTCTACTCCTTCATCCAAGTCATTAATGTAAATCAGAAAAAGCAGAGGTCCCAGAACCGATCCTTGTTGGACACCGCTAGTCACAGCCCTCCGATCTGAATGCACTCACGCCCTCTGCTTTCTACAGGCAAGCCAATTCTGAATCCACACAACCAAGCTTCCCTGGATCCCATGCCCTCTGACCTTCTGAAGAAGCCTACCATGTGGAACCTTGTCAAATGCCTTACTAAAATCCATGTAGACCATATCTACTGCACTACCCTCATCAATCTGTCTGGTCACCTCCTCAAAGAAGGTTTGGAAATCAGGCTTGTGAGACATGATCTGCCTTTCACAAAGCCATGCTGGCTGTCCCTGATCAGATCATGATTCTCTAAATGCCCATAGATCCTGTCTCTAAGAATCATTTCCAACAGCTTGCCCACCACAGACGTAAAGCTCACTGGTCTATAATTCCCTGGACTATCCCTACTACCTTTTTTGAATGAGGGGACAACATTTGCCACCCTCCAATCCTCCAGTACCATTCCCGTGGACAACTTACACTGAATTCAAGATTCAAATGACAATACCAGTCTGGTTCACAATGAATTTTATTGAATCTAAGGAAAGGCATTAATAATTTAACAAAATTATATTTCAAAAGCTGTTACAATACGTGTTAAAATAGAATGCACACGTATTACCACTTCAGCCCTTGGTAGGAGGCTTAATAGTCTCTTGAGGATAGTTACACTATGAGAATGTCTCTTCCACACCCCTTTTAGGGGGTCTCACCCCTCCTACTCGCTCTTTGTGTCTTTCAGTGTTTTCTTCTTAACTCTGTTTATGTGCTTGATCTCAATATCTGATGACCCCTAATGTTATTCATGAAATTAAACATACTCATTCTCTCAGTTATCTAATTACAGGAAGTCATTCAATGCAAAAGGTAGCTAAAAGAGTGTCCCAATCAAATTAGCCACAGGCTCTTCCACACATGAAGTGACCTAATTTACATATCTTTGTTCCCTTGTATTTTCAGCTGGATGTCTAAAAGAGAAACAAAGGACTGTATATGCTGGAATCTAGATGAAAATCACAATGATGCTGGAGGAACACAGCAGGCTAGGCAGCATCTGTGGAGAAAAGCAGGCGGTCAATGCTTCGGGTCAGGACCCTTCTTCAGGACTGAAGATAGGAAAAAGGGAAGCCCAGAAGGAAAAACAGAGCAGTGATAGGTGGACAAAAGAAGGGTCTAAGAGGTATGTGAGTCAGAACAACTCAGGAATAGCAGATTGCAATGCAAACTTCAAAGATCAAATGTCTAATGTTCAGGGAGCAAGATGACACACCCTGGGAGTGGGCATCGGGATGGTAGGCAGCTGGACAGCACAATCACAGGTCTTGTGAATCCAACAGCAAGGTGGCAAGGCTTGGAGTGCTGTTAGTGATCATGTAGAGAGTGTAGAGAGATCACAGATCTTGGATATACTGTTTGGAGAGTGAGGAATGCTGTCAGTGGTGTGTGAAGCACTAAGAGTTTAGCATTGGGGTGAGGGGGGGAATAGGTGTCTAGATATCTGAGTTAGAGGTTGATCTCTAGACTGTGAATAGTGGTGATTATAAGGCACTCAGCAATAATTGCCTCAGGGAAAACCTGCAATGGGGACTGCCCATTCAATGTAGGAACAAAATGTAGGAGTATTCAACAGAATTCATCTAGTTATGACACATAACTTATTTGTCAAAATGATAATGGAAGTAGCAAGATAACATTCAGACATTGGCTGATAAGTGTGAAGTAACAATAGCAACATTGAGGCGATAGCCAGAGATTTTAACCATTTTCATTTATGCTTGACATTCAAAGGCACCATCATCACTGAGTCTCCATCATCAACAACCTGGGGTCACCATTGTGCTGAAATTTAATGGAAACAGACACACAAATGTTATGGCTCCAAGAGCAGTACATGGACTGGGAATCCATTGGTGAATGACTCATACTCTAAATCCTCCAAGTCTTTTCACCGTATTCAAGGCACAAGTCAGGAGTATAATAGAATTCACTCCACTGGATGAGTGGAGCCCCAAGAATACTGAAAAACCTCAACACCAAATAAGTCAAATCAGTCGACCCGATTGGCACCCCATCTTCCACCCCAGGTATTCGTTCTCTCCACCACGGGCGAACAGTGATTGCAGTGTATACAATCAAAAGTTTCTTGCCTAGACTATTCTAAAGGTATGTCCCACAGTTGTGACTCTAAGAAGGACATCAGCTGTATGGGAGCACCACTGTCTTCAGATTCCCCAGCAAGTTGCACTATCATATTTTTCTCCAGTTGCAGCAGCCAGAGCAGCAGAGGGGAGGAGCTATAGCAGTTTCCTTTAAAGTTGTGTGTTTGGCTAACTGTGTGGCAGCTCAGCCAATTGAAGGAAGGTAGGGTAAAGCAGAGTGGCTATCGTGAGAGTGGGTTAGTGTCGGATTGGAAATCTAAGGCTTTGGCTCAAGAGGCACAGGTGAATAGCAGGTAAGAAGAGGTAAGGATTTCTATAGTAGTTAAATAAAAAGACATCAGATTATAACTAATTAAAGTAAGGATGCAGGATCAAGTGATGCGTTGTAGCTGCATGATGTGGGAGCTGGTGGACCCCTTTGTGGTTCCTGGTGACCACATCTACAGCAAGTGTTGGTTGCTCGAGGAACTCAGGCTCAAAATTTATGGCCTTGAATCTGAGCTTCAAACACTACCATGCATTAGGGAGGGGGAGAGTTACCTAGATGCTGTGTTTCAGGAGGCAGTCACACCCATTAGATTAACTGCTTCAAATTTGATCTGTGGTGTGACTGCGAGAGGTAGTGCTGGAGGAGCCTCAGTCCTTGAGCTTGTCCAACAGGTCTGAGATTCTTGATCCCTGTGCGAATGAGAGTGGGGGCTGTAGGAAGGATGGGCAACTGAACCATAGCACTGTGGTGTAGGGAGCCATTCAAGAGGGGGCAGAGAAGAGAAGTGTAGCTGTGATTGGGGACAGTATAGTCAGGGGAATAGACACAATTCTCTGTTGCAAGAATCGAGAGACCTGAAGGCTGTGTTGCCTGCCTGGTGCCCAGGTTTGGGACATCTCATCTGACCTACAGAGGAATTTGGAATGGGAGGGAAAAGATTCAGTTGTCATGGTCCATGTGGGTACCAATGACATAGGTAGAACAAGGAAAAAGTTTCTGCTGACAGAGTTTGAACAGCTAGGGACTAAATTTAAAAAGCAGAATCAAAAAGGTAATAATCCCTGGATTGCTACATGAGCCATGTGCAAATTGGCAAAGGGTAAATAAGATCAGAGAGTTAAATGTGTGACTCAACAATTGGTGTGGGAGAAGTGAGTTTGAATTTGTGGGATATTGGCACCAGTATTGGGGAAGGAGGGAGCTGTTCTGATGGGACGGGCTCTACCTGAGCCATGCTGGGACCAGGGTCCTCCCGAATTGCAGAACTAGGGCTGTAGATAGGGTTTTAAATTTAATAGTAGGGGGGTGTGTTCAACAGATTGGAAAAGTATGGATAAAGTAAAAAGGAAAGAGAGAGCAGGAGAGGTTACTGAAATATCCAGAATAAAGTATAAGACAGAAAGTTTACAAAGCGATAAGAATTTAACTTCAGGCAACATGGAGACAAATTTGAGAAGAAGGGTGCTGAATACAGGACTGAAAGTGTTATATTTGAATGCACACAGTTTTACAAAATAAGGTAGATGAGCTCATAGCGCAGTTAGAAATTGGCAGATATGATGTTGTGGGCATCAGAGAGTCGTGTTTGAAAGAAAGATCACAGCTGGGAGTTAAACATTCAAGGATACACATCCTATCAAAAAGACAGGCTGGTGGGCAAAGGGCGTGGGGTGGCTCTGTTTGTAAAAAATGAAATCAAATCCTTAGGAAGAAGTGACATAGGATCAGGAGATGTAGAATTCTTGTGCGTTAGAGTTAAGAAACTGCAAGGGTAAAAGACCCGGATGGGAATTATATGCAGGCCTCTGAATAGTAGCCAGGATGTGGGGTACAAATTACAACAGGAGATAGAAAAGGCATGTAAAAAGGGCAATGTTATGGTGGTCATGGGGGATTTCAATCTGCAAGTAGATAGGGAAAATCAGGTTGGTACTGAATTCTAAGAGAAGGAATTTGTAGAACGCCTATGAGATGGCTTTTTAGAGCAGCATTTGTTCAAGCCCACTCGGGAAAAGGCAATTTTGGATTGGTGTTGTGCAATGAACCAGATTTGATTAGGGAGCTTAAGGTAAAGGAACCCATAGGAGTCAGTGATCATAATGTGATAGAATTTACCATGAAGTTTAAAAGGAAGAAGCTAAAATTGGATGAGTTGATATTGCAGTTGAGTAAAGGTAACTACAGAGGCATGAGAGAGGAGCTGGCCAAAGCTGATTGGAAGGGGACCCTGGCAGGGATGACAAGAGTTTCTGTGAGTAATTTGGAAGATGCAGGATCAGTTTATCCTGAAGAAGAAGCATTCTAAAGGGAGGATGAGGCAACTGTGGCTGACAAGGGAAGTCAAAGACACCATAAAAGCAAAAGAGAGAGCATAAAATATTGCAAAAATTAGTGGGAAGCTAGAGGGTTGGGAAGCTTTTGAAAACCAACAAGGCAACTAAAAAAAGCAATAAAGGGAGAAAAGATGAATTATGAAGGTCAGCTAGCCAATAGTATAAAAGAGGATACCAAAAGCTTTTTCAGATATATAAAGAGTAAAAGAGGCAAGAGTAGACATCAGACCACTGGAAAATGATGCTGGAGAGATAGTAATGGGGAAAAAAGAAATGGCGAACCAACAGAATAAGTATTTTGCATCAGTCTTCTCCGTGGAAGACACAAGCAACATGCCGGAAATTTGAGAGAGTCAGGGGGCAGAAGTGAATGTAGTCGCTTAGGAGAAGGTGCTTGGTAAACTGAAAGGTCTAAAGGTAGATAAATCACCCAGTAGATATGGACTCCACCCTAGGGTTCTGAAAGAGGTAGCTGAAGAGATTGTGGGGGTATTAGTAGTAATCTTTCAAGAATCACTAGAATCAGGAATGGGTTCAGAGGACTGGAAAATTACAAATGTCAGTTCACACTTTAAGAAGGGAGGGAGGCAAAAGACAAGAAATTATAGGCCAGTTAGCCTGACTTCGGTGGTTGGTAAGATTTTAGAGACCATTATTAAGGATGAGCTTTCAGGGTACTTGGAAGCTCATGATAAAATAGGCCGGAGTCAGCATGGTTTTCTTAAGGGGAGATCTTGCCTAACAAATCTCTGGAATTTCTTTTAGGAAGTAACAGGCAGGATAGACAAAGGAGAGTCAGTGGATATTGTTTACTTGGATTTTCAGAAGACCCTTGACAATGTGCCACATATGAGGCTGCTAAACAAGAAAAGAGCCCATGGTATTACAGGAAAAGTACCAGCATGGGTAGAAGGATGGCTGACTGGCAGAAGGCAAAGAGTGGGAATAAATGGGCCTTTTTTGGTTGCCTGCTTGTGACTAGTGGTGTTCCGAAGGGGTCGGTGTTGGGTCCGCTACTTTTCATGTTATATGTTAATGATCTGGATGACAGAATTGAGGGCTTTGTGGACAAGTTTTTGGATGATACAAATAAAGGTGGAGGGGCAGGTAGTGTTGAGGAAGCAGGGAGTCTGCAGAAGGACTTGGACAGGTTGGGAGAATGGTCAAAGATGTGGCAGATGCAATACAGTGCAGGGAAATGTATGGTCATGCACTTTGGTAGAAGGAATAAAGGTGTAGACTATTTTCTAAATGGGGAGTGAATTCAGAAATTGGAGTTGCAAAGGGATTTGAGAGTCCTCGTGCAAGATTCCCTAAAGGTTAACTTGCAGGTTGAGTCAGTAGCAAGGAAGGCAAATGTAATGTTAGCATTTATTTCAAGTGGGTTAGAACATAAAAGCAAGAATATAATGCTGAGGCTTTATAAGATATCGGTCAGACCACATCTGGAGTTTTGTGAGCAGTTTTGGACCCCATATCTGAGGAAGGATGTGTTGGCATTGGAGAGGATCCAGAGGAGGTTTACAAGAATGATCCTGGGAATGAAAGGGTTAATATATGAGGAGCATTTGATGCCTCTGGGCCTGTACTCACTGGGGTTTACAAGGACGGTGGGTGGGGGGCTGGGGGAGGGATCTCATTGAAACCTACTGAATATTGAAAGGTCTCAAATGAGTGGATACGGAGAGGATGTTTCCAGTAGTGGGAGAGTCTAGGACCAAAGGGCACAGCCTCAGAATATAAGGAGGAATTTCTTTCACCAGAGGGTGGTGAATCTGTGGAATTCATTGCCACAGACAGCTATGGAGGCCAAGTCATTGGGTATATTTAAAGTGAAAGTTGATGGGTTCTTGATTAGTAAGGGCGTGAAAGGTTATGGGAGAAGGCAGGAGAACATGGTTAAGTGGGAAAAATAAACCAGCCATGATTGAATGGCGGAGCAGACTTGAATGGCCAAATGGTCGAAAGCAGACTTGAAGCTCCTATATCTTATGTTTTGGAAATATTTTGCTGTTCCTTCATCATCCCTGGTTCTAAGTCCTGGAATCCTACATCCAATAGCATTGTGGGAGTACTTTCACTAATAGATTTAAGGAAATAGCTCTCAAGCACCACCCTCTCAAGGGAAGTAATGGAATGGCAATAAATGCTGGCTTTGGCAATGACATCACATCCATTAATGAATATAAAAACTGAAATGGTCGATACTGACTCTTTCATACTTCTGGATTTCATGATTGTATCATCTTTCAAGGCATACTCATAGCATGCATAAATTGAACGGTTTGCATGCAGAAAAATATGACTCATTCTCACCTATTTACAGTGTTTAATAATTCCTTACTGACTTCAGCATTTCTATTTCTCACTTACTGGAGTCTGAAATCACTGTTTTATAAGTAGAAACCCATTCTTGAATAAATGGAATGTGATAAGTATGGAGCACTTTTTGTGGGAAATGCTAGTAGATGTTCACTACTCCAAGGATATTTGCATCTTCAAAAGCTGATGAACCAGCATTTGTCATTAGTCAGATTAAAACAAATTTTAATTTACTAAACAAAAGCAAATGCTATAAATCTGACATGAAAAATTAAACTGCTGGATATCTAAACTGAAAAAAAATCTGCGGGAAATACACAGCAGATCATCTATGCAAAGATTTTCTCTCTCTACGCATGAAGCCTAACCTACTAAGTATTTCCAACCATTTATGTTCTTGTTTGGAAATTGTTGAATTTTTGTACAGGTTAGTGTTTGAGGTACAACAACATGGAGAGTGTCATTCAGAGAAATGAAATTTAGAAGCTCAGGGCTTTCAGTCAATGAATTGGGCATCAGAGAGGGAATGATGCTTGAGAAGGCTGACTTTAATATGGAGAGCTGTGACTTGGCACCTGGACAAATTGATCGTGCTGTTATTAAATGTAGAACGGACCATTCAAATTTCTTTGAGTTTTTTTTTTCTAAAATTATGGACACTACAGAGGGACAAGCAATCTTTTAGCATTCATTTTCTGCTTTGTCCGTCAACAAAGATTACTTATTTACAGAAAATGAATACAAGATACTGAAATAAGTAATTACACTGAAAGTATGGTGGCACATCAACCTACAAGTTAACCTGCGGACATATCCAATGTTCTTTCATTTGGTTGGAAGAAAGGAAATGTTAATGAAAGTCTGACATGGAATATAGCTCTTGAAGTCATAAGAGCTTTTTATGAGCTCATGTATGAATTTTGTAAGATGAATATTTCACTTAGAAACATCCCCCAAGATTTAATGCTTGTGTGAAATATGGTTGACTGACATACTTGTCGAAGACCCTGGTCTAGCTGCCCTTAAATACCTTGTCTAAGTGTTTGGTGTTTATGAACAGTGCAGACAGTGAATGTGATGCACTTTACAGAGGTTCTCCTGATCATCTGTTGTAACTTTCTCAGAAGTGCTGCAGAACCCTTGGGGAAATCACATGAACAATGTTTATGACATTTTTCCAGTATTCCTACCACTCTTCAAATGAAGGTACCACAGACTATTAAGTGGAAAGAACCTCTATAGAAATTCTCCTTTGTAGGTCTGTAGGCTATTAAATTATGGTGGGGCAGTGGCGGGGGGGGGGGGGGGAATGTAAGTCAGGGCAACAGTAATTTTTCAGTGGGATTTATTGAACCATATATTATTAACTTGTTTAACCCAAAGGTGCAAGGGGCAAATGTAATGTTCCATTTGCTGCCAGAGTAAGGTTAGCTAATCAGTGTAAACTCAAGATAGAACCCGGAATTCTTCAGGGGTTGGATGATTCAGTTTCGTGCTGTTAAAACATTCATTCAGCTGAACTGCATTTAGCATATTTCTTCCAGACTCTGAAATAGGAAGTGAATGTTTTCCAGATTTTGTGACTGTTCTAGTGGAAGTGATTTTTGCAGTTATGTACATGTGGGAGAATGCAATCTTCACAGGGGATCTTTCGTTTTTCTAGGTTAGACTGACCTTTTCAGAAAAAAAAAGCAATTACGTTTCTGTACTATTTGAGTCCAAACATTTTTCTTCTAATGTCATTCACAGCCACAATCTTGCAAAGGAATTCAAAAACAGCCACTTTGCAGAAGCCTATCTACAGTGAAACAGACAACTGCTTCATGATGCTAATCTTTGTGAAGCCTATGATTCTGACTCTCATCAATTCAATCTAAGAAATCATGAAGCACAACTTACTGTGGATTTTAGGCATGACATATAGATGCATTTTATGAATAGATGTAACATCTCCACTATGTATGCTTCAAAGTATCTCCACTGAAGCATCATCTTTAAAATTAAACTATGATTTGTAATGGAAAATAACGTCAAACAGCAGAAACTGAAAGACTGATGCATCCAATCATCCTTTGTAGCTTGAGGCTCGTCTGACTTCTACAGCAGCACATGAGTGCTGGCTCCCATGACAGGTTAGACAGAGAACCACTAATAACACACTGATACCTCATTTTATGACTGGTGGTACAATGGGTTAGATAATGTCCTTTCACCTCTGGGACCTGGATTTGAATTCAGTCCAGACAGATTGGATAAAAAGCTTTTCCTTTACTTCAGAATTTTATGCAGTTCCCAGCTGACACCAGTCCAGGATACAAAACTGCCCATTATTTGAGACTAATTGGACAGATTGACTCAGGGAGACCCTGATTTGTCTGTTAAAACAAAGAGAGTTGTCACAATGGAGGTAAGGGGTTGGGACAGAAGTTGTCATAAAGATGTACTGGATGATCAAGATGAGACCATTGGATTTTTGAAAATGAAATGGCAAGGCTACAGAAATGAACAGATCCAAGATAAATTCACTTTACAGAAACACACAGAAATGAGATATGTTGGGCTTTGTTCTTTTCGTGTACTAATGCAGGTTTAGGACATTTAGCTGGAGGCATACTACGTGGAAAGAAAAGTCTATAATGATTCCTTTTCTTTCTTTTCCTCATTGCTGAAAACAAAATGTTTTTATAATTATATCGTATTCTATGAGAACTACTACAGGAGAGCAGACATAACAGGTCTATGTCAGTGTTCATTTTCTAAGAGAGTATATTCCCTCCTTATTTCATCTGACTGTATTACCATAACCTTCTAAATTTCAATGATTTGTTAGACCTGCCAGCTTAAACATCCTGCTCTTGTATGAATTTCTGGCCTGGGTGGATTTGCATTGGGCGTTCCTTCTTCCTGTTGTCTCATTTGTGGATAAATCCTCAATTTGAACACTCAGATCTATCTCTTTATTAAGTATATAGCTCTTGCTGCCTGTAGCCATAGGCAAGAACAATTATAAATTTACAGAATTCTTTGCATGTGGTTCTATTTATGGGTGTTTTCTTAATGCAGTAGGAAAATAACTCTATCCCAGTTGAAAGCTTTAGTGAAGATATCTCATTTGTGTGTGTGCTTATTAAAAGTGAATTTACAATGCATGGACCTTCAATACATTGTCTTCACCTAAGTACAGCTGAATGTAAATGAATTATGAGCCCCAGGGCTTGCTTTAAATACCTTGGTATTGTGCATGTATCCATACAGTTGGCATTTATTTTTACTGAACAATATATTTTACATGTATTATTTATGTATTTTCTATCAATATATTGTTTCATTATTCCTTTTGCTAATCTGTTTTCATTTTCTAGGTCTGTTAATAGTGCAATAAATTACATTTTTTTCTTACCAAGTAATTCAGTCCGCATTTTAAACATGAAATTTCCATGACAAAATCCTTTGTATGCTGGAGCTGTCATAAGATTAACTGCAATTTGAAAAAAAGGCGAACTCGAGTAGTATGTGACCTTATCAAGAATTACCCATTGGAATGCAAGAAGCTTTTAAACTCTGCCCAGCAGCCACAAGCTGTTACTATTACAGCAATTTTACATAATGAATGGCTTATAAATGTATAGAAGTACCAAATAACAAAGCTGAATGATTTGACTTAGGAGCCATGCATCAGATATTCCAGTACAATTTAACTATTGCATATTTATTCCTTGCTCTGACTTTTGCATAATTTTGAGAAAGTGGAAGGGTTGAAAACATCTTATCATAATATACAATATTTCTCACATCTTAAATTATGCCACCTTTTATTCCACTATTTCTGTGTAAATTCAAGTACAACTACTTGCCACACTGTGAGAATGAAGAAATTATGCATGTTTGTGCAGTACAGAGTAAAGCTATTGGATTATGTCTCTAAACAATTGCAGAAAGTGACAATAACACTTGACATGTTTCCAGGCAAAAATATGCATTTTTTCTTCCATGCTATTTCTGTTAGCACTATCTACAATGGTTCTAGCACACAGATAAATGTGTCAAAAATCTCACTGCTGAAAAAAAATCAAGATTTAAAATAATCGGTTGTATGTTTGAAAATTTATTTATCATTTTTTGAGAAGAATGACATATAAGGCAATTATAACATCTTATTACATCCATCTCACGATCAAAATCTATTGAAACATACTTTTAAAATGATTAACTTTGCTCTTAAAAGGCATTACATTGTGATCCTTGATATATTAGTAGAAACTCGAGAAACAAATGGGCTGACTCCTTTCCTTTCACTGTCATAAATAAAAATACTTAAAATGTCTTTTTATTTGGTGGGAGTTGTCAATTTCATAATGTGATGGTTCATGTACATACATGGCTAACCTTTTCTCCTTGCCCCAGGCTCTTGTCAATCACAGAGCCATAAACAAGGGCCATGTGGGAGCAGCCAAACTAAACACACTCTCCTATACTGAAAATGATTGCCTTTGAGAAGACTTTGAATGAATTTGCATGTTATAAACGGTAAACTTTGTTACCACTGCTAAGGGGGGAATTAATGCCTAGAAATCCCAGGACACCCTGAAGGATGCACTGCTTTGATGTTAATGCATTGGAGTAGCAATCATTTTGGTCACTGGCACAGGGCATGGCAGATGACTGAGGCATTGCGTATTGCACATTGCCTGGTACTCTTCTCCCATGGCTGGGCTTGAAAGTTTGGCCATAAACCCAGGTGTACCTGTGGTTGGGGGAGGGTGGGATTGAGCTCGTCAGAGACACCAGGGAGGGAGGATGGACAGCAATATTGAGTGTGATGGATATCGAGGAGTTGATTTAGATTTTCTTTAATGTTTTTTGAGTTTCTTTCAATGTGCAAGTATTTTATCCTGATTTTAAAATTTTGAAATTTATAATTTTAATAACTTAAAAATGTTTTGAATGCTTCTGTTGTCAGGAATACTCAAAGACATTCTTTGTGTTTTGACAGCTTTGACTCATGGGAGATTGGCTCAGATGTTAGTACGTGGGCCATGTTTATTCTGCCATGTCACCTCACACCACCCTGCCTGATTCCATTACGGTAGAGGAAGGCTTCACTGCAATGGAAGGAGCTGATATATCCCCATTGAGGGAACTGCAGATTACATATTCTGGAACAGTCATGAAATTAGTTCCATAAAAACCTATTGATCCGAAGTACTAAATCTTTGTCTCTATACAGATATTCCTTGACCTCCAGCTGTTTCCAGTATTTTAGCTGTGAGATCTTCTGGAAAAGTAAACAATGGCCGTAATATTGTTAATCATTCTGATCTGGTAGGTGCATGCCATGTCTGCATTGAGATCTTTAAAACTCCTTTCAGTTGCCATAGGGCATACCATCGTGCAGAGGAGCTTGAATAGTGACTATGGATATTATGGCACCAAAGGAAAACCAGCATTTCTGTAGAATTGTGTTGGATTCTCTTTTTCTTCATTTTGGTTAGTGATGAATTCATCGACCTACTGAATAATATATCTGTGATTTCTCTGATAAATCCCTGGGCAGAAAGCTGACTGACACTGCAGAGGTTCCCAGTGGTAGTCTGGAGGAGGCCTGATGCATAAAAATTGAGCACCACTTTGACCTTGACTGCCCACAGTGTAAATAGCGGAATGATCTCTGGATGATCGTCAATGGATTTTGAAACCAAGCACAATATAAAACAAATGTTTGACTCGAACTGCTATGCTCCCTACAGATGTGGTTGCGTTGTGGGGGTGGGGATAGGGTTGGGGGGCTAAGAAAGGAGCAATGTGATTTTAAGATTAACTCCAGAGGGAACGTAATGGACATCCCCATTTGATAGTAAAGCTTTGTAATTCATCTTTATTCCTTATTTAAAGTTGCCATAAATTTACAAAATACCGTTTCTTTATGCTGCTTGATCCTCAATCTCTGTCTGAAGTATAAAGTCTGAATCAAAATTTTGACATGGACATGTGACATTTTAAATATTGCATGAAAAATATTGTTAAAGGTTTTTACACTTTATTTACATTTGCACTTTCGAATGTCAAATAGAGTCAAGGAGAGATATTAATAACACTGCATCATAGAGTCGTGAGTTAATTAATATACAATATAAATGATGAAACAATTTAATTGGGACTATTTTCAGCTACATATATATTGTAATATTAGCAGTTAATATGAACATCCTAGCACATACATTGTTTGAAATAAAAGTTCGGAAAAAATTCTACGTAATTGATAGTAGGCAATTCATAAATATTACAATGCTCAGTGATCATTAAAGTTCAACATTTTTCTGCCTGGGTTACAAAACAGTTAAAAGTGAAAAGTTGCTTCATAACCTTCACTGCACATTGGAGAGAATTATTTAAAGCAATCATTATAACTTGATCAGTTCTCTATAAAAAAAATAGCTGATTTGAATAAAAATTCACCTCTCTCTGCAACTGGTTTCCTGCTTTAATCCAAATTTCCAGCTTCCCCCCTTTTTTACCTGCTCTTTCTGGCACTGCTTTTCTGTCTACTTTTACGAGTGTTTCACATAATTATGTCTGGATCTTGTACTTTAAATGATACCAAAATTATCCATGTTCCCCATTACTACATTGTGAAAAAAAAGTTTTAGACTTTCCATGCGTAGGTAGCTTAATGCAGAAACCCTGAAGTCACCGTCAATAATCTAGTCCTCTTCCACAAGCTATTCAACTGTTGCTTCACTACTGGGTAAAGACCTGAACCTGGGAAGATGGGAGGGAAGGTTGGAATGAAAGGCTCAGGATCAGAGGAACTGGGGTTCAACATGTGAAGCAGACAGTGAATGGCAATAAAATAAGAGGCAGGTTGAAAAAGAGAGTCATAACAGGAGGGAGTGGGGAAGATGGGATTAGATAATGAACAAGAAAACACATCATTAAGAACCTAATCAAAGTTCAATGACTGTGTTGTCACTGCCTTGCTGGTTTAAAAAAATAACCTTGATTGTTAGTGACTCATCTGGTTTTAGAAACTGAAGAGGAGGAGGACCTGGATTGGGAGAAGGACATTGTGGAGGAAAGAAGATGAACCCAGATTATTAAAAAGCTGCAGAAAATATAGTTCCGGAAGGGGAGGCTTGAAACTGATGGATGCTGAGCTTCTCATGCTGATGATGACAAAGGAGAAAGAACAGATAATGAGCAACTAAATTTTGTGCCTGCCTGTCTTCTGCTGAAAGATGTCATCATCAGTCATTATAAAACACTCCAGCTGTACATAGCAGCAAAGTGGTGAGGGAGGTCACAATGAGTTTAAGTTTCAGCTCACTTTTATTCTGTACTGTAACTGGAGTTAGTAAACCAATTACAATTCGAGTGTTGTTTTGAGCAGTATGTTCATCCAGTTTCCAACTTTAGTAAAATGTGGTTTATATTCAACAATTGGTTAAGATCTGATTTTGCAACTGGTTGATCCCAGTGAGAACACAAGTTGGGAAATAATCGGTCCTCAGTCTAATTTGCAAATCTCATTAATTTTCAACAAATGCCTTTCTTAACTGGCAGTAGCTATTCATTTTAGCTCTGCAAGCTCTGTGGGATTGGTGTACGTTTTTGAGAGCACAGAGACTGCCATCTACAAGTAGGCAGATAGGGGCCTCAAGATTCCGAGTGTCCAAGGCACATTACAATTCCATCATTATTCTGAATGTTCCTAGATCATGTGAATCTCTCCATAATATTGGCTTGTTCCAAAATCCTTCTTAATGATTCCATATCCCAGTTCTCCCTCCAATGCCCAAGACCGGGGATTTCCACTAACAACCCTCTTCTTTCCAATTGTCCCAGACTCTGATAACCTATTGTCAAAAAACATTTAATCAAAATGCCTCTTCATTATGTTAGATTTAAAAGCCATCCTTGAAGTTGATGTGGCAGTGATCCTGGCAAACTTCTTATGCGTTCACTCTGGACTGAGAATAACTTCCTCCCACCTCACGTTTGTGGGTTCTGAAGTGATTGACGAGGCCGATGTGGGAACTGCTGTCTCTTCTATAGATGGGGCAGGAGGAACCTGCTGAGGTAAACAGGTGGGTAGCTTTTGAGGTGATGGGCTCCTTCTGCCATTAATGCATTGTTTTTTGTATGGTCCCCATGCAAAGACTCAAGGTTCTTAATGCCATCCTGAAAATGTTCCTTCTCCACTTCATGTTGACATGGACCAGGGATTCTTCTGAGTCAGTGGGTATGTTGCATTCTTTTAAGGAAACTTTTGAACATACTCTTGAATCTTTTTCTATATCTACCTGATAATCATTTTTTGGCAGAGCTTGCAACAGAAAGTCTGATTCAGATGTCTGTTGTTAGGTATGTGAATAGTGTTGCCTGCCTAACATAGCAGACTGAGTGGAAGTAGAACCGCAATACTGGGAATAGTGGCCCAGGAGAAATAATGTTGGTAATATCTTTCCAGTTACTTGAGATGATTGCCTTAGGTTGTCTAAGTCTCAGCAGCATATAGGAGGCAGGGATCACTGCTGCCCAGTAGACCATGAGATTATTGCCAGGTTTGATATCTTAGTCATCAAACAATATTTTTCTCAATCGACCAAATACTTCACTGGCGCATTGAAGGTAGTATCTATCTTTGCTGAGAGGTGACACTCAAGATATGAAAAGTGGCTCAAGTCTTCCAGGGTCTTGCTGTGAACCTTTATTGTTGGAAGGTGCTATTGTACAGAGGAGAACTTTACTAGATGATCTTTGTCTTCCAGATGTCCAGTGTGAAGTCTATCCTTTTATTTGCTTTGTGAATAAATTGGCAATCACTTGGAATTTGAACTCTGAGTGCAAACGAAAAATGTGGTCTATATTGCTGCTTGACCACTAAGTGAGCTTGGTTCTGGAGTGTGGTCCACTACTGCATTTCTCATTAAGGTTAGAATTATCTTAGGGTAAGTTCGTTGGAAGTGAGATGCAGAATTGTGTTGAGAAAGACTGGAAAAAGTGTTGTGGTAATGATGCAACCTTGTTTGATACTGACCTTCACTGAAATTGGCTCCATTGTAGACGCATTGGTTAGGGTCCTGGTATGCCATAAGGAAGCAAACATAAAATGGAGACAAATTACTGTGAGCAGCAAGTTTAAGATTATTCTGCAATCCTTCCTAGTTGATAGGGTCAAATTCTTTAAAGAGCCTGGAAGCAGCCACATACAGTGGTTGGTGCTGCTCCCTGAATCTCTCTTGCCTCTGGAATGACAAAATCCACGTTGCAAATTGGGAGTAGCTCCTGAGCCACCAGAAGAAGACAGTTGAGGAGGTTCTAGTGATGACTTTTCCTGTGGCAGACAGCAGTCAGAAATTTGCTTTCTTGAAGATTGTCTTGATTACATATTCTCTCTGGTCACCTGGTATATCCTCCACATGTGGATAATGAGATTTTGAATTTATGACTGAAGACCTTTACTGTCAAGTTTCAGAACTTTACAAGTGCTTAAGGAAAGCTCTTGTTTTTGGTTAGGATATGGCCTTTTTGACTTCATTTGAGGCAGCAAGCCTGGATTGAATAGACTACTGTGAGATAGAGTCAAGGGCACTCACATCAAAACAGTTTCACAGTGGAAGATCTACTAGGAGATGGGTGGTGATTCCATCTCTATCCTTAATAAGTTCTAGCTAATATTGAGATGGACACTATAACTCTAACAAAACTGGAGTCTCATTATAAACATAAAGATAGCAAGTCCATTAATCACCAATCACTATGCGATGACCTCAGGGTAAAACTTAAGCTCAGAGGACCAACAATAAATCATCAGCTCAGAGGAACCGACAAGAGGAAATGGAACTCTCTTGGATGATCTCAAACATTGAAGATATGTGAATAATGCTCTCCCTCCACTGATTCCACATGAGAAATGGCAAGAGAGACTGAACAGTGCTTATTAATATTTATTTATTTGCCAACTAGAAGGAGGTGAGAGGGCTGAAGGTCGCAATAGAATTTGGTTAGACTTCTTGACCAATAATCCAAAGTATTATTACCACTAACCAATCATTGTAGTCTGAAGCTTAACTCTAACAGGAGTTTTCAACATTTAATTAATCCACAGCTCATCCCCTGCACTTAACATCAGATACTTTTGATACCAGTTTTAATGTCCAATTCTTTTAAGGTATAATATAATATGGGAAGAGTCACAGAAATAAATTCTGACATGTTAAATGTTCTGTCAGTCAAAAATCTCAGCTGGTTGAAGGTGGGAGGAGAGGGAGGGGTAAGCATAAGAGATCTTTGATGAAAATAGCTTTGGGAAATATATTTTTTGCATGTCTCTAAATAGAACAGCTGAATTTATTGGATAGTTACCATACTAACAGAATGGGTTAAAATGCTGAACAAATTGACTTGCTTTCCTTATGCTCCAGTGCGTGTTCAGGGATTACTGCATTCAGATGTGTGGTATTTTGAAAGCAAATAAAATGTAAATTATCTCATGACACTCTCTTGAAGAGGAATCAGGACCATATGTAGTGCCCTGACCAATATTAATCTCTCAATTTACATTACTTAATCAAAAAGTTGGGTAAGCTTCTTTTGTGGGAGCTTGTTCTGTTTAAATGTTCTGTTTCCTATATTACCTCAGTGACTGTATTGACTATAAAATGCTTTGGGATATTATGCGGTCATGAGGGGTACTATGTCCAAAACTGTCCAAAGTAATACAGGCGAACTTTGCGTTACAGCTCTTTGGGTAATGGAAATTTGCCCCTACAGAATTCACAAATCACTGCCCAAAAATTTAAGATAGAGAATGAAATTTGTTCCCACAGAATTTATGTGGGAAAAATAATTAAATAAACACAAGTTTTTTTTCAACTCATGTTTCTTGATGCATATGCAGATGACATGACTTCATGTGACAGAAAATCGCGGTATGGACCGTATTCTGGGAATGCAACCCCACCTACCCATAACGTGGGGCTCACCTGTAATTATAAGGTTATTGAGTGGATGACACATTGGATGAAGATTAAACAAGTTCTGAATCCAATTTAGGTGGACTACAACCAGCAATGGGACTGGAAGGCATGGAAAATGTATATCATTGAATGCAGAGACATAAAAAGGACTGCAGTGATGTAATTTCAAATGAGTAAACTGATATTAGCAAGTCGGTGGAGCAGCTAATGTCAATGCAGGGCCGCACACTGAAACTACTTGTGCAGCTCTTGAATACCGATAATTGAATGCATAAAATTGGTATTTGAATTTTATTGTCCTTTTAAAAAGCAACTACCTAACCTATCCACAAGCTCATAATACAACAGAAAATGTAATACTGTGTGTTCCATTATACTTCTTTACCAGAAAACCTGTATCTTTATTAAAAATAAGAAGAGATAAATTCTATTTTACTTGAAAAAAATGAAACTGTTTTCATACACTGTCTTTGCTTCTGTGTATTGCCTGGCTTCCAACATACCTTTGTAATAGCAAAATTTATATGAAACGGTAAAGCATTACACAGCTAATCAGCAGTATATTTAAGTTAGTACAAAATTTTCTATTAATAATCACATTAAATAAATTCATTACCAAGGCATCACTAGCTGGCGTTTATTTCAGTGTTAACATTGTATATAGAAGATCAGAAACTGTAGGTTGGCTTGCTGGGCTAATTTGGTATTGGTATTGGTTTATTATTGTCACTTGTACCGAGTGACTTGTACCGAGGTCTGGAAAAACTTGTCTTGCAAACCGATCATACAGGTCAATTCATTACACAATGCAGTTACAAATTTAGGGGGCAGTTAAGGGATAATCATGTCCTTGTGAGACTGGAGGGATATTGAAGTGAAAAAGCAGATAAAATATAATGTGGGAAAGTACGAGGTTCCACATGTTGGTCAGTAGAGAAACAGTAGATATTTTAAGGAGTGAGAAACTAGTAAATGTGGCAATGCTGATTCTTAAGCTACTGAAAATAAATATAAGGTACAATAAAAAAATAAGGAAAGGAAACACAAATAGTGATTAAAGAAACTAGGAAACATATGATACTTTTTCCTCCAATTACTAGCTGCTGGATTGAAGTTCAATATTCTTTTTGGCACTGCAAAAATCAGTAAAATCACCATCACAAATGCAGCTGCAAATATAAAAATCTAACAAAGATTTTTCTGTAAAAATTTTCACATAAAGGAAAGCTTGTAAATAAATTAGAAGCATGCTTTTTCAGATAAAACAGAATAGTTGAACTTATTATTGATTTTTAGCAGTATCGCAGGGCTGTTATGATTCTTTCATATTCACTTCACATTAAAGATTTATTTTTCTACACACCAAAAATTGCATCTTTATTCTTCTATATAGGTCAAAATATTTGACCCAAAGATTATTTCTTTACAATTCTGATTTTTTTTTTATTTTATTACAAACAAAAGGTTTCTTTGTCATTGATGTTACACAAAGTTATCACCAAAATCCTATGTCTAATAAGTAACAATAATAGAATCAATATGTTAACAGTATAGTAATTCTATTGAATCACTAATGTGTCACCAAACAAATGATTGATTACTGTTGATCAGGAATCTAAATACCACATTGCAAAGTTATTATTGTGTTCTGCATGCAAGAATCATTGTTTAGTTAGAGCACTGCAGAAGCAAGCAATGTCAAATTGATGCAGTGAGTCAGATACTCAGATATATCCTGTCAAATTTAACATTTATTAAATGCTAGCATATGCATTACACGCAATGGGCAAAGGCAAAGAAAGTGCTTTTTAATGGGTCTTTCTGTATGCACTATGTGGCTTGTCAATTAGAGGTTGGATACAACAAATAAAACATTCATTTGAAAGAAGAGGCAGTAAATCCTTTCATTGGCCTAGATGACACATTGAGGAATTACTGAATAATGTACAGATTTGAACTTTAAAGCAAATTATTCAAATTTGATGGTCAGCAATCCTCTGAAAAGTGTTCCAGGAACTGGTTGTCCAGTCAACGCAACTGGAGCCTGGGATGCTCCTGGCCAGCAAATCATGCCCTCCACACTGGTTTTCTGAGCAAAAAAATCAAATAATTGGGACACCTGATGTCTGCCCGGCCTGGGATCTATCAGTAGGCTTTATGGCTGCCTTCTCTCATTCAACTTTACAGCCCTAGTAATACATTGACTACCTTTTGGTCCAGTCTAGAAGCAAGGTCTCCTGAATTCCCAACCTCACATCAGTTTGCATTTGAAGGATGACTGGTGGTTTGATCCCTGATAAGGCAAACAGAAAACTACTGGAAAAGAAAATGGTATAAGCGATCACTGTATTTTCAAGGGATTTCCATTGGTCCCCCAATAGAATAAACTAGATAAAGCACTGGGCTCCTCACAAAAAAAACAGCATATAATTCAAAAATAACTTATATCCATATTGTCCCATTAATTCTTTGATAACTAGCAAATTCTTGGTTGTTCAAATTCAAGGTAAACAACAATTGTAGTAAAATGAAACATTGGTGATATTGTTTTAGGTAGGATAGCAACAAAATAAATTGTGACCACCTGATCAACTACCTTGATTAGCTTTTGTTTTTAATGTTTTTCTTTCCTTAGGTATCTTCCTTTTTCCATTCAAATCACCTTTCATCATGCCTCTTCTTAAAAAAAAACAACCTTGCCCACTTTCATCCATGCAAACTAATATCCATCTTTCAAGGAACAGAGTCTTTGAAACCCTGAAGTCAACTTTCTGATTTTGTCCTAATAACAAATTAGGCTTTCCCAAAATCACAAATTGCATCCACCATGATTTGTAACAGAATTTCTATCCCTCCTTGTGTTCCTTGAGCTATCTGCAACTTCGACATGGCTGATCACATTACTCTCTCTACTGTTGTCTTGCTGAATGGGACCATGATTGGTTGGTTCCATACTCATCTACTGAGTCAAAGGTAGAGAATTAGCTGCAATTACCTTCCTTCCCACGCCAACAACATGACCTCGACATCTCTCAAGGATCAATACTTTGCTTTCTATTATTTCTTATCCACATAATGCCCTCGGGAGACATGATCTGAAAACACAGGTCTGGTTCCATACATATCCTGATGACACTCAACTTCACCTCTACTCCACCTTCCTTGATTCCTAAACTGCCTTTGAATTGTCAACTTCTTGTCTGACATCAAGCAGAAAAATGCGGAAAACCAAAACCATTGTCATCTTTTCTTGTCTCAAAGTCTACCACACTCTACTGATTCCATCCTTCTCCCTGGCAACTGCTTGAAATGAATCAGGGTCTTTGCAGCCTTGTAGTATGTTTGACCCTGAGATAAGCTTTGGACCACAGCATCATTAAAACGTCCTTATTTTTACCTCCATTATATCACCTAACACTGCCTCTGCTCAGCTTATCCAGATGGACAATTCCAATGTACTCTTCACTGCCTTACCATGGTCTATCCCCCAATAGGTTAAGCTAAGTGTGGATTGAGCCATCAAAGCAACATTCGGAGGCTGCCTGCAAGGATGGGTATTGGGCTGGCTGAGGTGAGTGGTGCAGCTGCTCTTTGCTGAGAGGTGGAGCTCAGTGTTGCACCCTGGGTGGCGCAGTGAGAGTGGGCCCTTGCTGGAGACTGGTTTCTCTTTCTATGGTAACAAGCTCAATGGGGTAATTGCCAGCCATTGAGCTTATAACCAAAGAAAGATGAGGGTCAACTTTTCTTACACAAAGGGTGGTATCCATGTGGGATGAGCTTCCAGAGGAAGTGGTTGAGGCAGGTACAATAACAACTTTGTGACTAATAAAGATGTCTTATCTTATCTTTTAAGAAACAGTTGGACAGGTACATGGATTGGAAAGGTTTAGAAGGTTATGGGTCAAACACTGACAAATGGGACTAGCTTGGATACGGCATCTTGGTTGGCACGGACCACTTGTGCTGAAGGGCCTGTTTCCATCCTATGTGATTCTAAGACTCTGGGCTGGGCAAAGCTGTGCAGCCAGACATAGAGAGGGCAAGGCAGCAGCTTCCTTCACATCCAAAGAAAGGTGATGTGAGGGATCGTAGAATCCCAGTGATCTGTCAACACCTGGAGCAGCAGTTGCTGGTCCTGCAGTTCAGTCTTGAGTGGCCACACCACACGGTCCAGCTCCAACCCTCGCAGTAACCATTTACGTTGCCTCAATGGTTCACTCTGTGCTGAGCTGTACAATGATGAGATCAGTTAAACCCTGCACCCTCAACCAGGGAAGCTGGAAGGTCAAGCTTCACAGCAGGCTCCTGGCATAGTAGAACTGTCAATACGGGATTTCTTTCTCTCTCTTATACATGACTCATTTTTGCACTGATTCCATTAGCGCACTGGTTCCTAGGAACACATCCCGAGGGTACCAGTGTAAGCTGTTTTCTATGTCTGCCTTCCTTCTCACTACAAGAATATTCTTAACCTTCAGATTATTTGTTCGTAGATTTATTTTGGCAAGCTTCTGAAGAGCTTTGATCTATCTTGACTCATCGATGGCACTGTTCCCTCTGGGTAAGAAGTTTGTGGCTTCAGACCCTTTTTTGAGCACTTAATTGGGGCTGATACATCATTGCAGCACTGAAAGAGTACTGTTTTTCAGAACTGATGCTAAACCAATGCACTGTCTAGCCTCTGAGCCTGGCATAAAAATCTCATGGCTCTGAAGTGGTCAAACCAAGCCTGGAGGGTTAACGTGTATTATGTTATCAACTATAGTGTTGGACAAAAGTTTATTTCTTCCCCACCAAATAAGTCATATCTGTCCTATGCAACATGAGATCAGAGATACCAAAGACTCCTGTAAGGAATGTGGTAATTGGAGAGAGTGGTAGCATCACCATGGTAACCAAGGGCTTATCTATGTTCTATGTTAACTGAACTAAGTGATGATTTAGGCATGAGATCAATGGATCACAACCAAAGGCAAGTCTGAAAGGCATGAGATGATCATGCAGGGTTAGTCAAGAAACTGGTGGTGATGCTTTACCTTATCTCTTAATGAGTATTAAAAATGCCATGCTTTGAACAATTAGGGAAAGAGTGTATGTACTGCACTAGTAAGTGAATGGGCCTCTCTCTTCTTCCTCGAGGTGAAAGATTAATCAAATAAATACATTTTTGTTTACCTGAGACAGGACTTTGAGAGTGATTTCCCTGCTCCAGAGATGCTCTATTCTAAGAAGATCCTATTCCCGTGTTTAATACTTATTCCCCACAACTAAAATAGATTATCTGCTTATATATTCCTTTTCTGTTTGAGAAGCTTAATATGGGATCTGGCTGTTGTGTTTTTACAACACTGCTAACATTTCAAATGGAACTTCATCAGTGATAAAAAAAACATTGGGATGTTTTGATGTCATAAAATTCACTATATGTGCAAATCCTTTCCTTTGTTCAGTCTTCTTTACTTATGGATGACTTTAACTCTCCTGAGGGATGTTATTCTGTCTGCTGCTGGAGTATGATCAATTTTTAAAGTGCATTCTTCTGTTTATTATGAAGGAAAAGAGCAACTGTCAAAATCACCCAAATCCAAATCAGAAACAAACATTGTGAAAGAAACCCATTAAAAATAGTGAAAAAGACCCTGCATGTTCTGGAAAATACTTAAAATAGAACTGAAAATACAAAGCAATAATGAAAAAGCTGCAAAACATGGCCATTTCCTCCCAAGACTGGTTCATGTCTTTGGCCATGTCTGTATTATTTTTCTGTTAGCAGGGAAATCAAGTTTAACCTTATCAATAGTCATAGAGATTTCAGTAAAACAAATCTTTCACAAGAGCATTTGCTGCATAGAAGAACAGTTGGAAGCAGGTAGTGCAGCAGAATACAATATTTCTTTCTCACCTCACTATTAATATAGTTAGAAAAAAACGGGCAAAACAATATATATTGCATTCCACCTGTGGGGGTAGCTACATCTGATATAAAACCCAGGTGCATGCTTTGTTCAGAAGTGGCATTGTTTATCAGGTACAAAGAGGCAAATTAAATATAAATGTCTGATGAGAGATGTTAGTCAAATGCTATGGATAAAATGCTGGAAATACTCAGCAGAGGAGGCACATGGTCAGAAATACAAAAGTGTTTGTAATCCATAGTTGGGAGGGATAGCCTGGGGGATGTAGGCTGTGGTTGTTGTGAGTCTAGGAAAGTGAAAATAATGGGTTTCCCCAGATTTTCTGCAGTTTTTAACTCTGAGGATCTTTTAACTTGGTTGTAAGGAGGCAGGTGATGGGGAAAGCAGATGGTGATTGTGGAGTACAGATGTTGGTGGAGGGTTAAGATCATAGGGGCTATGAGATGGTGGTCTGAGGGAACAGGTGTTAGTGGGGAATATAAATGGTGGTTTGAGTGCATGGATGGTGGTCTGAAGTATGTTTAGTGGTTGGGGGAATATTGCTGAGAGTATAGATGTTAGCAGTTGTAGATGTTGGTGGGAGTACAGATTTTGGCAGGGGGATACAGATGCTGGTGAAGAGTGTGGATGGTGCTGGGTAGTACGGGCGACTCCTGCGTTACGGCCATTTTGGTTACAGAAATTCGCCAGTGCAGAGTTCACAAATCACTACCCAAAAATTTGAGATAAGGAATAAAATTCGCTCTCATTGAACTTACCTGAAAAAAATAAACATAATTTTTTTTCAGTTTGTGCTTCTTGATGCATCCGCTGATGATGCGGCTTCACGTTATGGAAAATCATGATATGAACCGTTGTCTAGGAACGCAACCCCTTCCCCCAGTAATGTTGTACAAGGGGTTGCTGAGTGTAGACATTGGTGGGAAGTACAAATATTGATGGAAAATACAGATGACAGCTGGGAAATAGATTTGGGAGTTGAGGAGTACCTATGGTGTTTGAGACTGTAAGTTTGACTATAGGGAGGGATTTGGAAGGAGCTGACTGATTGTAAAGGGTTGGGCAGGGGCCAAACGAGTAACATGTTGGTCTGGAGAAAATGCTCCTTGTCCTTCTGACCAATAAGCAGTTGTAAAAGGTGCTCAGCTCATGTGTTCAGCCATGGTTACCTTCCTTCCGAAGAAATTTGGAAATCCAGCAATTTGACATATTTGTTAAAACGCAAAAAAAAATTAAGGTGTTAGGGTGTTTCAGGTGTTAGCATCAGGGAACATATGAAAATTCTAATGTCAGATGTAAAGAGAATAGAGACATTTCAATACTTATTACAGCCAACTGTTTCATTGTGCTTTGTTTCATTGAAAGAAAACCTCAGATGCATGACACTGAAGATTTGTTGTATACTGTCAGCTTATGGTACCTGCCTATTCTCTTTGGAGAATAAATACTTCTCAGCAAAGAAGCTGTCATAAAAAGTAGAAAATGTGCAGAAAGGGTTATGAAAGCAAATTCATATTCAAGGTCATTAGAGTGTAGTCACTTACCTCCAAAGCTACTCTGAATATTGATTTTGAATATAGTCAAAACTAAAGAGGTTGACATTGTGGGAAGAAGAATCAAGGTGGCAGAATAGCAGGGGAGGATGTGTTATTGATCACAATGCCAAACAGATGCTTTATTTAGTAACCAATTTTGTTGAAGGTGAAGAACTCATTATTTTAATATTTGCCAAGATATCCCATCTATCTTCCACATAAATAATAATAGTATTTTACTCAATATTTGGAATTGTTACTGATTACACTAAAGAAATTTCACACTTTCCTGTTACATACTCAAAAAGGAAGTTTTATTTTCTCCAGTTTGGATGTTGATCTGTGGACTATTTTTATTCACCTTAAACAATGCTAATCAAAGAAGAGTATTACAAACAGCACTATAATGTGGGAAAATAGATTTTGATTGCCCAGAATTTGATTTGTAATCCCTCTACCTTTCCAACTGCAGAAGTCACAACTAAATTAACAGATGTGTTAACTTATATGTTATATGTTTGTGCACATGACCTGTCACCTTACTCCAATATAAATTCCCACATTCACTTTTATAATGGTGACTGCCTATGTAAGTATGTTATGCTTTAATTAAACCCTTCATCCAATGGAGACATCATGGTACAAATCGCTGCTGGGGGGGAGGAGTAGTTACAACACCATGATTAGAAATAACGAGTTACTTGAGCTAGCTAACTGCCCATTCTATATCACATCACAGGCTGTTAGCTGTTCCATGTGGGATGCCTCTTGAGTGTGGAGCGTCAGTGTTTTGGCCCTTCCCACTCAGACAAGTCCAGGCAGGTTGTCTCTGTGGGCTGTAGTGTGGACATTAGTCCACACTTAACACAATCTTGCACACCCACTTGCATGTGGACTTAAGGATTTAGAATAGAGATATGTAAAGTACGACACAATGTACAGCACAAGGTTCATTCATGGCACAATGGTAGCATTTTCTTTGAATCAGAGAGAAGTGGGTTCAAATTTCTCTCTGGAGAAGAGTATGGAGATGTAGGCTAACCTTCAGTGCTAAAGTGAGGGACTGCTGTACCGTTGTCGATCTTTCTGATGAGACTGAGGTCCCAGTGAACTTGCCAATATTTATACTTCACTCAACTTGGCAAAGCAGATTTTCTGATCATCTACTGTGGGTAAATTAGCAGCCATGTTTCCCAAATTGCAACAGATTACATTTCAAAATACTTCATTGGCTGTAAAAGTGCTCTGTGACAATCTGCGAGGTTGTAGAGTCGTTGTCAGCCAGCACAGAAACAGTCCCTTTGGCCCTCCATGTCGATGCTGACCATCAAGTACCCAACTATTCTAATCCCATTTACCAGCACTTGGTCTGTAGCTTTATGTGCCTTGGCGATTCAAGTGCTCACCCAGATATTAAATGTTGTGAGAGCACCTTCCTCCACCACCTTCTCAGGCAGTGCATTCCAAATTGGCAACTACTGCTGTGTGAAAAAAGCTCTTCCTCAGACATCATCTCCTTGCCTTCAATCTACATCCTCTGATTTTAGGCATCTACGTTATGGGGAAAAGTTTCTCACTATTCACCCTATGTACGCCCCTTACAATTTTGTATACCTCTATCAGGTTCCCCCTCAGCATCCACTGCTCTAAGAGAAACAGAAATAGCCTGTCCAGTCTCTCAAATGAAAGCTACGTCCTAACCTAAATTTTATAAATCGGTACCATGACCTCCATATTATATCCTATGCCCTGGATTATGAAGGCCAGCATCCCGTAAGCCTTCTTAACCACCTTTTCCAGCTATGCTGCTGCCTTTAGGGATCTATGGACTTGTACTCTGAAGTTCACAGATTTGTCAATACTCCCTAAGTTCTTACCATTCATGGTGAATGACCTACTCTTGTTAGATCTCCCAAAATGCATCACCACATACGTGTTGGGATTTATGTAAATACAACTCTTACTTTCTTTACAATGTACAGAATTATATTATACATTCTGGTCAAATTATTTTCCCAGCCACTAATTCCTCTTCATCTGTGGATGTTATTTTGTCTTACTCTTCATGGCACTGTTCATATGAATCTTGCATCTTTTGTTTAAGTCATATTTCAAAGGTTCATATTTAAAAAAATCAAGGTTCATACAGCATCTCCATCAACATCAGCACTTTGGAAACCTGGGTCAATACATGCTGCCTTTTGTATTTTGTGATCCGTTGATGCAACTGTCAGGAAATACTTCAGAGGATATTTTCAATCATTTGTGTAGATCTAACACATCCTCGTTTTCACTTAGCTGGTTGTATTATGTACCGCCAAACTGGGCCACTGGCAAACCATGCACAAGAGGTGGAAGTTAAGTGTAGCCCTGAACAATTTTCTGTCTCGCATCAGTTGAAAAATGAGCTGGAGAAGGTCAGAAAATCTGCACCCAAGTTTCTTCTCTCATCCACTCAAATTTAATGATGTCAAAAGGATACACTAATTTAAATGCAGCTGTGACTCAATAGCAGATGGCTTTCCTCCAGTCAGTCCCTTTACATCTATTAGAAAAGTGCTCCCTACATACAACATAAGAAAACCTTACACTTTACATAATGCAACAGCCCTGTCATCATAAAATGGCCTATCCCGTAATTTACTATGAAAAATTTCTTCCAAAGATCAATTAGCAAGGTAGGAAGCTACTGATTGATACTGGAGTGGTCCATACATGTTTTAATGGTGGATCAGATGCCCAGGAAAGGTCAAAAGGAACAAAGCAAACAATTTCAGTGCATTTTTTATAAAAAGCCAATTACCAGAAAAGTACTCAGACTCCTCTTTGCTGTTGTGGCTTCAGGAGTAATTATACCAAATTTTAGCTTCACATGGTGGAAGTGAGCTGAAGATATAAATAATAATCCTCCAACTGGAGTTTTGCTTATTGTAAACAGAGGAGAAATAGAATAGAGGTAAGTTGCTCTCCACACTCACTTTCCAAACTTTCCACCTCATGGAATCAGTCAAACATGTATACAGACCAGTGAGAGATTATATTGGATGTGTACCTTTATGCAGGGACATACTGTGCTCTAAGTGTGTGGGACTGAAAAGTAACACGGTGTAACTATTTTGTAACAATATAACAATGCTGTTGGAAAGGATTCTTAGAGATAGAATCTATGGGCATTTAGAGAATCATGGTCTGATCAGGGACAGCCAGCATGGCTTTGTGAAGGGCAGATCATGTCTCACAAGCCTGATAGTGTTCTTTGAGGAGGTCACCAGGCAGATTGATGAGGGTAGTGCAGTAGATGTGGTCTACATGGATTTTAGTAAGGCATTTGACAAGGTTCCACATGGTAGGCTTCTTCAGAAGATCAGAGGGCTTGGGATCCAGGGAAGCTTGGTTGTGTGGATTCGGAATTGGCTTGCCTGTAGAAAGCGGAGGGTTGTGGTGGAAGGAGTGCATTCAGATCGGAGGGCTGTGACTAGTGATGTCCAACAAGGATCGGTTCTAGGACCTCCACCTTCTGTGATTTTTATTAATGACTTAGATGAAGGGGTAGAAGGGTGGGTTGGCAAGTTTGCAGATGACTCAAAGGTTGGTGGTGTTGTGGATAGTGTGGAGGATTGTCGAAGATTGCAGAGGGACATTGATAGAATGCAGATCTGGGCTGAGAAGTGGCAGATGGAGTTCAATCCAGAGAGGTGTGAGGTGTAAGGACAAACTCCAAGGCGGAGTAAAAAGTTAATGACAGGATTCTGGGTAGTGTGGAGGAGCAGAGGGATCTGGGGGTTCATATCCACAGATCCCTGAAAGTTGCCTCACAGGTGGATAGGGTAGTTAAGAAAGCTTATGGGACGTTAGCATTCATAAGTCGTGGGATCGAGTTTAAGAGCCACGACGTAATGATACAGCTCTACAAAATTCTGGTTAGACTACACTTGGAGTACTGTGTTCAGTTCTGGTCACCTCATTATAGGAAGGATGTGGAAGCATTGGAAAGGGTGCAGAGAAGATTTACCAGGATGCTGCTTGGTTTAGAGAATATGCATTATGAGGAGAGACTAAGAGAGCTAGGGCTTTACTGTTTGGAGAGGAGGAGGATGAGAGGAGACATGATAGAAGTGTACAAAATATTAAGAGGAATAGATACAGCCAGCACCTCTTTCCCAGGGCACCAATGCTCAATACAAGAAGGCATGGCTTTAAAGTAATGAGTGGGAAGTTCAAGGGAGATATCAGAGGAAGGATTTTTACCCAGAGCCCATGGAATGCGCTGCCTGGGTGGTGGTGGAGGCAGGTACATTGGTCAAATTCAAGAGGTTGTTAGAAAAGCATATGGAGGAATTTAAAAGAGAAGGATATGTGGGAGGAAGGGGTTAGATAGTCTTAGGCGAGGTTTAAAGGTCGGCACAATATTGTGAACCGAAGGGCCTGTATTGTGCTGTACTATTCTATGGTTCTATGGTTCTAATGACTGATGGGAACACTCAGTCTGCAGCAGGAGTTTGATACCTCAGTTATAGTGTTCTGCTTTGCAACTATACTATTCCTTCTTTTTATGTATGTACGTATATATCCTGTGTCTTTATGCAATGGCATGAGAGGACACAGAGAGATTCTAACAATCAATTTATAAACTGAAGTATAGTGTGTGATTCTATGAAATTAAATAAAATCCTATACACAATGAAAGGAAGTGGCACATATAAACAGGGAGACCCATAGTGTTTCTTGAGCATTAGAATATAGCTGTTTCAGCTTTCTGCTAATGCAAAACATGTCTACAAAAGTTAGTGCAAATTAAACAGCACATGCTCCAGAACTATAGTTATGGTATAAAAGAATCAAAAGGTGAAAAAGCACAAATTAAAAATGAAGGCCCCCATTTTAATTTCTGGTGGATTTTTATGTAAATGTGACATGGAAAAAATAACTTTCAGTTGCATATTACTGGAAAAAAAATCATGCAATTAAACTTAAAGACTGATGGATTCTGTCTTGTCACTATATTTCTCTAACCATAATATACCTGTCCATATAAAAGCTGAAGGTATTCTTTAAAGTTCAATATTTTGCTTGATAATGCATGTAATAGAAAATGCAACAAACACTAGGTGAGCGTGGACTCAAGGACTTTACTTAAGGTTGCTTGGTGCTCAGAGTTGAGCAGAAAATCTTGCGTTAGAACAATCCTTCCAGTCTTCAAGATACAATGAATTGCCAACAAACTTGCTTGTATATTTCTATGCTGATTATTATCAAGTAACAACACAAAAATTCACAGAACTGAAGTATATTTCTTAATCTGTATTATTTTTACATTCCAAATTTTGTGTGATAACATCAGTTTAATCATCAGACAACTGTTGTTAGGATGATTGTTTGCCAAACCTATTACACAGACTGGAACTGTTAAGTCAATATACTGCAGCATTCAGAAAGACACATGGTGCAATTCAGCTTGTGAATGGATAAAAGGCCATAACAAGTAATGGGATGAAACCTGAAATTATAAACAGTTAAGTCTTAGAAGGTGATGACCATAATGGTACTGCGATGCTAGCAGATAAAAGTTCTATTTGAAAGCTAATTTGTGAGATAAGTAACATGATGTAGTACTTTAGATGACAGACAAAGATCTAGAATGGTGCAGTAAGAAAAAAAACAGAAAAAGTTTGAAGATAGAAGAAGGCAGTCTGTCCTTCAAATTTAGGTCAGGGTGACAGTAATAATGAATAGAAGTGACACAGAAGGCAAGTAGGGATTTAAAGGAAGTCAGAACTTCAGAGAAGTGAGTAAATGTGTCTCCTATTGTTACAAGATTTGTCGTAGTCAGTCTCGTAACAATAGTTAACTGGATTGGCAAATGTGAGAAAGTGATGAAATGACAGTACTCTAGGAATGTAAGATGGGAGAGGCATTTCAACACTATATGGTGGAATATTTACAATCTGCAAGCTATACCTTTGTACAATGAAACTACAATAATTAAACAAAACAAAGCATCAGTTGGTTGTGTCGTTTGTGTAAAGTCAAATGTGTATAAAATGAATAGTCTGATGTTGTAGCAGATACTGAATGATTTAAATAAAATACATCCTTCCAGTGGAGCAAATACCAATGTGCATTGAATCCCTTCTATTGAGATAAAAGAGTTTGTGGTAGACTTGTTCAATTAAATAATTGCAACACCTAATTTTAGAATTATTCATCAATTTAGGATTTAAATATTCCAATTTATTACAAGAACACAACAACAACAGCAATATATATTTAGCACCTTTACAATAACCTGCCTCAAGACACTTTACAGAACAAACAAAACTTGACACTGAGCAGCGCAAAGTCAGATGAACAGTTAACACACGTTACGGCCGATGATCAAAAGCTTAGACAAAAAAAGATCAGTTTTAAAAGCATCTTAAGAATGAAAAAGGAGGCTTACAAGTCTAAGACTTGTAGCAGGGAACCGCAGAGCTTAGGTTCTCGGCTGCTGATTGCCAATGGGGGATTAACTAAAATTGGGAACATCCAAGAGACCAGCATTGGAGAAGCAGAGCTGTGGGAAAACTGAAGAGATAGGCAATGAAGAGAGCTGAAAGAGAACAGTCGTGTATATAGGTAACAAAAGGAAGCATGACGGTTCAGCATGATATAACATTGGCAGCATTACAGAAGCATTACAGAGGGTTCGGCAAGATATGACATTGGCAACATTAGCAATGCTGTGGATAAATTGGGGCAGATCTTCCATGCAATGCCAGCACTAGTGCCTGAACTTTCCTAAGTATTCCCATGGAAGTTCCCATTTCCAGCACCTGCATTGGCCTATATTGCCTACGGCATCTTCTGCTCAGCCCCTGTGCTGCTCTTCATGGAATCCAGGGGGATTGTGCACTCTCCAACAAGACTCCCTGTGGTCAGTTTTGGAAAGATTCCCACTTAGCCTACACCTGCTTAACTCTGGTGCAAACATAGCAGACCTTGTGCAAATGAATGGGAGATATCAGCTCCTAGGAGAAAAATGAGTTTTTTTAAAATTTATTTCAGTTTCTTTCAATGAGCTTAATTGATTTTTTAGCATGGATGAAGTTTTCAGCTTTTTAAATTAAAAAAAGCAATATTTTGAACTATAGTTTTATTTCTTTACTTGGTCCACATTACTGTTTCTTGTGTAACTACATTCTTCCATGTTCACAGTACTCCAGATGTGACCTAATCAATGTTTTATAAAGCTGTACATTAGCTTCCTTGTTCTTAAGTTCTATGCCCTGGCTAATATAGACACATATCCCATATGCCTTCTTCACCACCTTATCTACTTGTGCTGTGTCCTTTATTGATCCTTGGACTTGTACATCAAGGTACCTCTGTTCCTCAATACTCCCTAAGTCCTACCATTCCTTGTGTATGCACTACCCTTACTAGTCCTCCCAAAGTGCATCACATTGCACTGACAAGAATTAAATTTCATCTCCCATTGCTTTGCCCATCTTACCAAATGATAAATTTCATCCTGTAGCCTCAGACTCTCTTCTTCACCATCAACAACACTGGCAATTTTTGTGTCATCTCCAAATTTACTAATCATGTTTCCTAAATTCATATCCAAATCATTAATGTATACTATAGTAAGAGTCCCAGCTCCAATTCCTGTAGTACACTACTCGTCACAGGCTTCCAGTCACAGAAACAATTCTCAACATACTCTGTCTCCTATTACCAAGCCAATTTTCGACTCAATTTGCCAATTTTCTCTGGATCCCATGGGTTCTAACCTTTTGGACCAATCACCCATGTGGGACCTTAGCAAAGACTTCCTGAAGTCCATATAGACTACATCAACCTAACAATACATATTGTTACCTCTTTGAAAAATTCAATCAAATTGGTCAGACAGGATTTCCCCCTAATAATGCCATGCTGACAATCCTTGATTAATCAGGACTCAACCTGAAACATCGACAATTCCTTTCACCCGACAGATGTTGCTAGCTCTACTGAATTCCTCCAGCAGATTGTTTTCTGCTTTGATTAGTCCCTGCCTTTCCAAGAGTAGATTAATCCACCTCCAGAGAACTTTTTCCAAATGTCATAATCACAAGCTCATAATTATATGACCTTGATGTCCTTCTTGAATAAAGGTATCACATATTTTCTTAACAGCAACTTTCTCACAAAGTGGGTGATATGTACGTATATGGAATGAGCTGCCAGAAGAAGAGGTGGAGGCAGGTACAATGCTGTAAAAAAGTAGTTGAACAGGTACATGCATAGGAAAGGTTGAGAAGGATGTGGTTCAAATGCGGGCAAATGGGACTAGCCTGGACGGGCATCTTGGTTGGCAAGGACCAGTTGAGCCAAAGGTCCTGTATTCATGCTGCATTACTCTATGACTCTCTTTGCTATCCTCTAGTCATTCAACACCTTACTTATCATGAGCGAAGATTTAAAAATCATTGTCATCCTTAGCAATCTTTTCCCTGGCCTCCTATTGCAGTCTAGGGTACATCTCATCAGACCCCAGAGATTCAGCCCTCTTTTACCTCACTGAGACCACTACACATCCTGCTTTCTAATGATAATATGTTCTGGAATTACACAGTTGCCCTCCCTGAATTCTCCCATGACAATATCTTTCTCCTTAGTGAATACAAATGAGAAATATTCATTTAATACTTCAACTTTACCCTCTGGCTCCATGCACGGATTACTATTTTGGTGCCTATCAGGACCTACTCTTTCCCGTTAACTCTTGTCTTTGATATGCATTGGGATTTTCACAAGATCACAAGACAAAGGAGCAGAAGTAGGCCATTCAGCTTATTGAGTCTGCTCCGCTACCTCACCATGAGCTAAATTATTCTCCCATCTAGCCCCAGTTCCCGGCCTTTTCCCCATATCCCTTGAAACCTTGACTAATTAGATACCTATCAATCTCCTCCTAAACACCCCCAATGATCGGGCCTCCACAGCTGTATGTGGCAACGAATTCCATAAATCCACAACCCTCTGGCTAAAGAAATTTCTCCTCATTTCTGTTCTAAATGTGTACCCTCTAATTCTAAGACTGTGCCCTCTTGTCCTGGACTCACCCACCAAGGAAAACAACTTAGCCACATCTGCTCTGTCCAGTCCTTTCAACATTCGAAATGTTTCTATGAGGTATCCTCTCATTCTTCTGTACTCCAATGAATACAGTCCAAGAGCCGACACATCGTTCATCGTATGTAAGCCCTTTCATTCCAGAAATCATCCTCATAAATCTTCTCTGAACCCTCTCCAACATCAGTACATCCTTCCTAAGATAAGGGGCCCAAAACTGTATACTGTATTTCAAATGAGGTCTCACCAGTGCCCCATAGAGCCTCATCAACACATCCTTACTTTTATACGTTATACCTCTCGAAATGAATGCCAACATAGCATTTGCTTTTCTTACCACCGATCCAACCTGGTGGTTAACCTTTAGGGTATCCTGCACGAGGACCCCCAGGTCCCTTTGCACTTCTGTATTTTGAATTTTCCTCAATCTTATCTACCAATGACATTTAATTCCCTCTCTTTGCCCTTCTAATTACTTCTTTAAGTTATCCTCTACACTTTCTATACTCCCCTGTTTTCAGTTCTCCATAACTGCCATAGACTTCTTTCTTTTCACTTCATCCAGCTCTCGACATCCCTTGACATCCAGGGACGTTGTCCTTACCTTTCACCCTTAGGGAAACACATTGATCCAACTCTCATTATTTAGCTTTCCCATTTGTCAGATATAGGCCTACTTGCAGGTTTAGCCTACTTTTGCCAATTTTGCCTTGCAATATTACAATAGAAAAGTTTTTAATTCGGGGAGGGCTAATTACTACGATATTAGACAGGATCTTGGGAGCATAAATTGGGAATAGATGTTCTCAGGGAAATGCACAGAAGAAATGTGGAGGCAGTTTAGGGAACACTTACATGGGGTTCTGGATAGGTTTGTCCCACTAAGACAGGGAATGGATGGCAGGGTAAAGGAACCATGGTTGACAAAAGAGGTGAAATATTTAGTCAAGAGGAAGAAGGAAGCATACTTAAGGTTTAGGAAGCAAAAATCAGGCAGGGCTCTTGAGTATTATAAGGTAGCCAGGAAGAAGCTTCAGAAGGGACTTTAGAGAGCTAGAAGGGGCCATGAGAAGGCCTGATGAGTAGAATTAAGGAAAACCCCAAGGCATTCTACATATACGTGAGGAACAGGAAGATAACTAGAATGAGGGTAGGACCACTCAGGGATAAAGGGGGAAACATGTGCCTGGAGGCGGAGGAGGTAGGCGAAGTCCTTCATGAATACTTTGCTTCAGTGTTCACTAGGGAGAGGGACTTTGACGGATGTGAGGTCAGCATAGAACAGGCTAATGTGCTGGAGAATGTTGAGGTTAAGAAAGAGGTCATGTTGGAGCTTCTGAAAAACATTAGGATAGATAAGTCCCTGGGGCTGAATGGGATATACCCCAGATTACTACAGGAGGCAAGGGAAGAGATTGCTGGGGAGTTGATGATGATATTTATGTCCTCCCTGGCCACAGGAGTGGTACAAGACGATGGGAGGATGTCAAATGTTGTTCCCTTGTTTAAGAAAGGCAATAGGGATAATCCTGGGAATTATAGACCAGTGAGTCTTACATCAGTGGTGGCAAACTATTGGAAAGGATTCTTAGGGACATGATTTATGAGCACTTTGAGAAGCATAATCTTATTAGGGACAGTCAGCATGGTTTTGTGAGGGCAGGTCATGCCTCACGAGCCTGAGTTTTTTGAGGAGGTGACAAAACAAATTGACAAAGGTAGAGCAGTCGATGTGATGGATATGGACTTTAGTAGGGCATTTGAAAAGATTCCCCATGGTAGGCTCATCCAGAAAGTCATGAGGCATGGGATCCATGGAGACTTGGCTGCAAGGATTTGGAATTGGTTTGTCCACAGAAGGCAGAGGATGGTAGTAGATGGAGGATATTCTACCTAGAGGTCGGTGACTAGTGATATTCCTCAGGGATCTGTTCTAGGATCCCTGCTCTCTGTGATTTTTATAAATGACTTGGATGAGGATGTGGGGGGGATGGGTTAGTAAGTTTGCAGATGACACGAAGGTTAGTGGTGCTCTGGGTAGTGTACAACATTGTCATAAGTTACAACGTAATATAGGCAGGATGCAGAGTTGGGCAGAGAAGTGGCAGATGGAGTTCAATCCGCAAAAGTGTGAGGTGATATATTTTGGAAGAACAAACATGAAGGCGGAGTACAAGTTTAATGGCAGGATTTTTAGCAGTGTGGAGGAACGGTGGGATCTTGGGGTCCAAGTCCATTGATCCCTCAAAGTCGATAGGGTAATTAAGAAGGCATATAGTGTGCTGGCCTTCATTAGTTGGGAGATTAATTTCAAGAGCTGCAGGGTAATGTTAGATTGGTCAGGGAGTAGGAGTTCATATAGTTTGGCACAACATTGTGGGCCGAAGGTCCCTTACTGTGCTGTACTGTTATATGTTCAATGTTGAAGTTGGCCTTCCCCCATTTCAGGGTTCTGAAAAAGAACAGTCAAGTCTATAGGTGACAAAAGGATGCAGTCAGGGTTCAGCCTTCCCCCAATAAAAGTTCTCCCAAAACCTTAATTTCATGACCATCCTTATGCCTGTCCATAGCTTCCTTCACACTTACAGAGTTTGAATTTAAAATATTTCAACAAGTTGACATGATATTTCAGCTCTCCTTCCAGAGACAGGGCTGGAAGAAAAGGTTGATTTCAAGAGTTTAAGCTTTTGCTTCCAACCTGGTCTCTATCTGAAATATCTTGGTATTCATGGCTTTTAAAAGAAATTAAGAACTTTAAAACAACCTATAAGAGATAAATTACTTGAGAGCAATAATGACATTGATCAAATGGGAATATATTTTCACAATGAGAATACTCAAGATGATAAATAGTAAGTTTCCATTTCTGTGTAGTGAAGATCCATTTTGCACAATCAGAAATAATCTGAGGTCTAATTAGGGAATAACAAGAGTTCTGTGATGAAATGAGTTCATCTGATTCTATAATGCCATCATGTAACTTAATTGGAAAATTGGCTTTCTTTTCATTTCAGAAATGATATTTTAGTTAATAAAACAGAAAAGTAAATTAATTAGTGTCAACGTGCTTTGGGTAAAGATGCTTGAAGAATAAGGAATATCTATAAGTAATAATGCACTGTATTTGAATTGTATTGACCCATTGTCTGTATATACTGTAATCAAAAAAGCCATTTCCAGTTAGTCCCAAATGCAGTATGTTCTTATATTTTCCTCTAACAGTAAATACATATTAAAATCCTATAATTATACCACAGGACACAACCGAAAGAATGCTTAATTCACTCATCTAAGATTTCTCTGTTATTTTAATGGTACCATTAACCCATTTATTATAAACATATTATGTTATCAGCCAACAACGAGGAAGATTTCAGCTCATTATGTGAAGCTGGTAGCCTGTGCTGTCACAGTAAAATATTCATTTTTAAATGTCTAAAAACTGTCAGTGCTTAAAAGTGATCTTGAAACAATTATAGAATGGATTACATCTAAAATCCTTCCAAACAGAAATCACTCACAATCTGTGGTCCACTTTAATCAAAAAGATAGAAATGTTACAAAAGTAAACTTTGTAAATTGTAAACATCTTCGCTTGCATAAATATAATATTGTGGAGGAATCACTGTAATACAAAAAATACTGAAGGAAATTAATGAATAATCACTTCTAAATGAATTGCCACATATTGAAAAGATGTCACTGCAGCAGTACTTGGAAATAAAATTAACAAAATGGGGGAAAGAAAACAGCTGATGTTGCCCTTTAACTTAAATACATTCTAGGCTGATTCTCCTTCACCTTTGAAAGTTTATACTATTGGTTCATTTTCAAAGCGAGAAGCAATTAGAGATTTAATACATGCTGGTGGGCAGACTTTCATGAGTATGTTTAACATTTCATTTACTTAACTAAAAGAATTGCTAGAACTTTCCAAGGTCATGGCCAAATTAGTGTATACGTAAAGTCAATTTTTGGTTTAGAACTTTTAATTATATTATACTTGAATAGGCAGAGAAAATTAACTTGAAATGATAAAATTACCTTAAGAACTTATTACTTTCTTGAACTTCTGAAGGCACTTTGTAATAAGTTCAAATTTCTAGTGTCAAGGGAAAAAAAATCAGAATTCAAGGAAACAAACTTCTCAGATTGAATGTCTAAGGTTGCACTTCATAACCAACATGAAGTGATCTTTCTTAGCAACTCAAAGATTACATAATTTTCCATTACTCTATCTCATAAATGAAAATCAACCCAGCTGGCTCACTGGCCCACTTTCCTGACAACACGCAATAGCCCAATTATAAACATGGACTTCAATGTATTGGTCAAGAGAAAAAAGTGCTACATCTTCTTAAAAATCTTCAACATACATCAGTTAGATGAGCTTTCTGTAATCCTCAATGCTAAAGAGATATGAAAGTCTTGAGGGAGAAAGTGTAGAGGTGATGAGAAAGACAAATGAAACCAACTTTACCAATTTGGTCGATTTTAAGTTGTGATGATTTGCATCTATTTCCAGAATATTAAAAAAAAATTACGTACAGATGTTGAGGATTTTGCTTTTGAACTTACACATATCTGCAATGCTTGTATGTTGCCTGTGATGCTGCTGCAAGTTTTTCATTGAACATGTGCATATATGTACCTGTGCAGATATGACAATAAGCTCAACTTTGATTTTGAAACTGAACACAGATGTTAAGTTATGTCTGTGAGAAATAGTGGAAAGTCTAGAAATTGCCTAACTTTTACTTGTTCAGAGTCCAAAGCCCAATAACTGAGAAAAGTATACAATCTCTCTGAGATGGTTTCTGCAGCAATTTCTAACCTGTGGTAACCAAACTTTTAGTTATTTTGTGTCCTTATCTATGAATGATCTTTTTGGAAGGACCATAAATAATTTTGTAGGTACTTTCTATGCTTCAATGAGCATAAGTTTTATGCAGCTTTCAGAAGCTGAAAGCCAATGTCAAAATACATCATTGGATCCAATGTTTCTTGTGCCAAGCAATGAAGGGAGTACAATCTGGAGAACAGCAGGAGCTGAACAGTGGTGAATAAGGGCAAATGAATATGCTTCAATCGTGTTTAATGTGATTAGGAATCCAGAAATTTCAAAAGAATGAAGATGCATTTATTTGATTCCTACCACATCTCACATATCCCAAAGTACTTTTGAATCATTGCATTACTTTTGTGATGTAGTCACTGCTATGGTGGAGGAAATACATCTGTTATTATTAATATTATCAAGTCTTAACTTAGATCGGTTAATCTATTTTGGTTTTCTTCATTGCAGGTTGAATGTTAGCTGGAACACCAGCAGTACGTCCGATTTCTTTTGATTCAGAAGAATAGGCAGCTGGGGAACCTATTAAACTTTACATTTAAGGGACATGACCTCTGACATTGCAACATCCTTTCAGTATTGCAACATCCTCCAGCCCCAGTTAAGTGTTGAAAGTCTAGATTGAGATTTAAATCTCTCATGTCAGGTGATGGTGGGGATGAGTGCTGATAGCTGAGTCAAACTGACACTTGATTAAACAGCTGGGAGATGGTCCGTTTCAGAGTCCATTTAAGAGACAGATTTGCTGAGTAAATCGCCTTTTCTGGTTACCTTATTTTGTATTATTCTGGTTCTAAACGTTGATAATCTGGATTAGTAGATTATGTAGTAAATAGAATATTTAAATTATGCATTGTCTATAATATTACGAGAATGCTAAACTGACATAACATTACATCAGACAGTTGAACTACCTGCTTCATGTTTTGGCTAGGTAGTAATTATCTTTGAGATTATCAATCCATATTAAGAATTCAGTGTTGATCTTGTTCAATTTGTAGAAATGTTAAAATTTTAAATAAAGGCTGAAGCATGTAGCAGTGCACAGGTAGACCTGATTTAAATGTAGGTAGGGTGAGAGGGGGAATATCAACAAACAGTTAATACATTCCGTAGCTTTGAGCTCATTTAACATTCATCTCCATTTGAAGTTCAATCAACAAACATAATCAACAACTGGTTTTGCAGTCAGTTAACATTAAATAATCTAAGATTTGAATATCTCAGAACTTTCACAAGCATTCCAATAGTTGGAATAGATCTTGTGCAAGTTAATTTACATAAAAGTATACAATAGCAGAGAAGCAGTGGAAAAAATGCGAACAAGAATGTTTAGAAAGGAAAGACTGATAGAAAAGGAAAGAACATATTGGCAATAAGTATTTCTGGATTGGAAGTGGCCCCTCATTTGTCCAAGATCAATGGTGGGCTATTTTCTTATCAGTACATAGTAGCAACCGGATACCGTCCTGCATATACAGTTCTGGCAGTTAGTGTAGATGCTTCATTTAAAGTCCCTACTCTGAAACTTATTAGGATTCACTCTGAAATACAATGGGTCAGATCTGGCTAACCTGGTTCCCCTGTTGGAATGGTCTTCTTTGTGTCCCCCCACAGGCATGTATTAGCTTTATCCAAAGGCAGTCTTGCTGGCCTGGAGGGGGGATCTTCTGCTGTTCTGGCCCTTCCTCCAAAGATCCAGCCAGAACAGCAGAAATGATTCTGCCATACAGTGAGGAGCAAAAGCCTGGCCCAGTTTGCCAGCAGTAAAGGCTGCGAACAAGTCTAAACAGCTTTGAAGCGTCAGAGATGTAAACATTTTTCAAGTTGAGGTAAATAATTATGTGTACTCCCACGTAAATTAAATAACAAAAAGCATGGCAAAATATATAAAAAGAACTATACCAGGGCAAAATTTTATTTTAGAAAAGCAACCTACCTTCCTCTTTAACTCCTAATCCATAGCACTGCAATCCCCATTAAAATAGAACCTGATGCAGTGTATGAGGGGAGATTTCCAAGCATAATGATTGGGAATGTCAGCATGACTTTGCTCTGCCACTGGGCTTCACATGGAGCCCAGTGGCAGAGGGAACTGACAGGAAAAAGGAAATGGTGGAAATAGTTAGTCGACCAGGAAGAATCTGCAGAGGGAGAAACAGCATTGAAGTTTCAGGTCATCAGAGTTAGCCACTGATGCTGCCTGACTTGCTGTGTATCTCCAGCATTTTGTGTTTTAATTTCAATTTCCAGTATCCGCAGCACTTTGCTTTTGAAGCGAACTGATAGATTCAGTACTCCATTTAGGGCCACTGACATTAGCCAGTCAGGTCCAGTCCATTCACTATGCCAAGACTGAAGAGCAATTCTGATATATTTTATTCATTCAATGATTCAATTAAGTTATACATTGACATCAAAATTTACCCTCTATACAGATAGGTTGAAAGGTACCGTAGACTGAAGTTTATACATTATATATAGGTGGAGAAAACTGTTTTTTTGCTGAAGTGCAAAATGGGCAATAACCAGCCTGCTTGACTTTTTCTGACCCTTGATCCTTTCTTGCTTCCCCATGCAGATCCCAGTGGAAGCATTAATGCTCAATCTACATGTTTGAGCAAAGAATCCCCAACCTTTCTTAGGATTAGCCAAGTGTTTCTAAATATGTGTTTTAAAATTGCAGTCATCATGAATGGCGCAAAAGATCATTGGGTAAATTCATTCAAATTTCCTGCTATCATGGTTCTATGAGGTAGGGAAAGGAAGGAAGTTGTGAAAATTCCACCACCTTTCATCCCCCTAATTTTTGCTTCATTTATAATTCAAACTTACTTGTTCCAAACCATCACAAGCTCTTCTTTCTGGTAGCGATCCTATTCACTGACCTTGCTGGGCAATACATTAATACATTATGCCTTGCACACAATTACATGATGACAGTTATCAGATATAATGAATAAGAAATGATTCAATGAAATTTCACATAATGAAATTTAGAGAATAATATTCTGTATTAAGGATAAAGCCTATATGAAATAGTCATGAATAATTATAACTCAAAATTAATAGATTCTGTACATGACAGTGCTTAAGTGTGGCACAGAATAAATTACATAGCAATGTTCTATTTCTAATGCACTAATCGGCTCTAATTTAAACTTCAGCACCACTTCATTACAATTTATGGACAATGTCTTCATTGTATGTAATAATTTTGTATTTTATGCCTCAACCACATTTTTGAAAGTGGACATGTCTTTATACCATAAAATGATCAATATTGTTATCAGAGGTTAAGGTAAAAGCAGATATTAAAAAAAATCAAACTTTAAATGTAAAACATTTTTAACGCCACTAATTGGGGCAAGCAAAAGAGCAAAATGTTACAATAATCCTGCAGTTTTAAGAAACCAGCGAAGCAAAATATCATCTTTGCTAATCCTCCTCTTCACATACCATTTCCCCACTCACTGTGTAATCTCCTCTGCAAATGGTATAAAGGTTAATCATTTAGCGGGATTGGTTAGGTACTGTCCTGGAAGTGTGGTAGTGGATCCACAGGCCATGAATCTGCTGACCTCAGTCAGAGTGACAGCATCTGTGATCCCAGCTGGTTTTTTCAACAGAGCAGTAGAAGGTCATTCCACAAGATCGCTTGCCGTCTTCTTCACTGAAACTCAGCAGCCGTGCTGCAGTCCCTGGTACTCATAACAATGTAGTTGAATTGTTCATGGGCAGACCAGCCAAAAATGCACTGTCTAAATTTAATTCTCTCTTATTCTTCACCCCTCTCCTCCTCCCACCTTCCTGCTTCCTTCACAAGAATCATGCCCTTACAATGTGACATACAGCCACCACCACAAATCCTGGAATCAGCTCAGCTCAGCTCAGCACTGGATGGACAAACAATCTGCTGGAGGAACTCAGCAGGTCGAGCAGCATCTGTGGGAGGAAAGGAATTGTCGACACTTCGGGTTGAAACCTTGCATCAGGACCGAGAGTGGAGAAGAGAGATGGCCACTATAAAGGGGAGTGGGGATAAAGGATCCCGAGGCGATTGGTGGACTGAGGAGGGGTGTAAAATGATAGGCAGGTAGGGCAGATGAGCAGAGGTGGAGTTGGAAGTCAGTAGCAGGTGAATGACAGATGGAGGCTGACAGAGAGAGGAAAAAGGGGGGACAAAAATAGATGGAACAAAGTGGGGGAGGGAAATGTGGAGATAGGAGACCACTGCTGGGGGGAGATAAGCAGGAACACAAAGTGTTACCAAGTGCCAGATACTGATAAGGAGGTGAAAATGGGAACCATTAGGGGAGAGGTGAATGGCAGTTGGAACCAGATTGGGGGTGGGGGGGGGGGTGGTGTGGGGAACTTGTGAGTGAAGTGGGTGGATGGAACCAGGAGGGGGATGAAGATGAAGGGGGCTGGGGGTTGTGTGGGAAATGGGGACAAAAAAGGGAGATCGAGGAGGATCAGAAGGAAGGCGATGGGGGGGGGGGATTCCAGCATCTGCAGTCTCTTGTGTCACCACTGTAGGATTTCTTTAGAACAGCTGGGCAGCAGAATCTATTGTTGTAACCCATCATCAGTTCACCTCTGTCTCATTTCATGTGGTTGAGTGGCTTTCCATAGAGGAATGCTTCCCAAGTGTGTGGGGCTGCATGCTGGATTCATTAACCATTAGTCAAAGCTCTTGGCACCAAGAAGCCATCTTCCTGTTTTGTGGCAGTGACTCAATTCACTCTGAGGGCTACTTCAGAATGAAGGCATCTTGATGGCAGCCTGGAAATGATGGGCTTACCTGCATGTGCCTGTAGTCACACACTGGCTGGACATTTACAAGTAGCGCCCTTTCCCTTTCTCACAAATCCGTTGCTAGCATAACATACAGTCTATGGCAGCCTGTACCATACAAAACTGAAATTCTCACAGAATCATCCACTCACCTCAAAGTATTAGGTTATGTGGCAGCTATAAATTACTTAGTGTAGGTAAGTGCCAAAAGAATCATGGGGAATTGATGGACATGTGAGAGAGAAGTTGTAGGGACAAAGAGTCAAGCACAATACACTATTTACTTATGAAAGTTGAGCAAAATATTCATATTTGCCTTTATTGTTTTCCCTGCTGAAGTGTTTGTTTTGATTGCTTGAGGAACTATTCCTGTAGCAATATAACAATCACTGCCATTTTCATCAGGTGCATCATTTCATCATGAAAGAACATCAGCCACAGCAAGTGCTTTCTAAACAAAGAACATTGTATGTTTCACCAGTCAAAGCTCGAATATAAATTTGAGTTATCATTTTGTTCTTGCTGTATAACTAATAATGTATATACTTTATATACTAATAGATATAATTGAATGTATATAGTTTGCAGATGTTCTGGTCCAAGCCAGCAGGGGTCTTAGAGCTTTTGGGGGATTACCTTGTGGCAATGATTTGATGTTTGGCAGTCACCATTTTGGTTAATCACTGCATGGATTTGTTTGTAGTCATGTGCACTTAGCAGGCTTGAACAAAATAAATAAACTTTCTGAAGGATAAAACCTAGCCATACCTCTTTGTATATTACACCAGTATAGTGCTATAACCAGAAAAAAGGGTTATAAATGCCCAAAATAATGGTAAATGCTTTAACAAATTGCTCAAAAGTAAATACAATATAATCAAGCTTAGTCAACATGGCTTTATAAAAGGTAAATCATGCTGGACAAATTTGCTTGAGTTCCTTGAGGATGTGACAGGGAGAGCTGATAGAGAGGAACATGTAGATAGTGCTTTTAGATTGACAAGGTACCACATAAGAGGCTGATACATAAATTAAGAGCCGATGGTATTGGTGGAAGTGTGATACCATGGATCGAAAACTGGTTGTCACGTAGAAAACAGTGAGTTGAAATAAATGGGTCCTTTACAGGCTGGAAAGATTTAATTAGTTGTAATTAAACCCAGGGATCAGTTCTTGGCCCTCAATTGTTTACTATTTTCATTAATAACCCGAAGGAGGGAATTAAATGCAAGGTTTCCCGGTTTGGCGATGATACAAAAATAAGTGGAAAGGAATGTTGTGATTAGGACATTATGATTCTGTAATGGTATTGGTGTTGGTTTATTATTGTCACTTGTGCCGAGGTACAGTGGAAAACTTGTCTTGCATACCGTTCGTACAGATCAATTCATTACACAGTGCATTGAGGTAGTACAGGGTAAAACAGTAATAGAATACAGAGTAAAGTGACACAGCTACAGAGGAAGTGCATTGCAGGTTGGTGCAAGGTCACAACAAGGTAGATTGTCAAGAGTCCATCTTATCGTATAAGGGAATTGTTTGATAGTCTTATAACAGCGAAATAGAAGCTGTCCTTGAGTCTGCTGGTTTGTGCCTTCAGGCTCCTGTATCTTCTGCCTGATGGGAGAGGGGAGAAGAGAGAATGTCTGGGGTGGGTGGGGTCATGATAATGCTGGCTGCTTCACAGAGGCAGCAAGAGGTACAGCCAGAGTCCATGGAAGGTAGGCAAACTGTCTCTCCCCTCTTATTAGGACATTCTTCTCATCCTAGGAATTAGCCTGATGAATTTCCTGATGATGAAAAGCTTGATGATGGGATATAGAGTGATTGGTCAAAAGCCTAGCCAATGGAGTTTAAGGTGGGGAAGTGTGAGGTTATAAATTTTAGTAAGAGGAATCAAAAGGCAGATTATTTAAATGGAGTACAGCTACAAATGAGTGAAGTTCAGAGGGATTTAAGTGTTCTCAGGCATGAATCACAAAAAGTTAGCAGGCAAGGCCAATAAGTAGTTAAAAAGGCAAACGGCATTTTTGCCTTTATTGCAGTTTAAAAATAGGGACATTTTGTTACAGTTGTATAGGACTTTGACAAGGCCACACCTGTAATACTGTAGACAGTTTTAGTTCCCTTGCCTAAAGAAGGAATATAGTAACACTGGAGGCAGTTTAAAGGAAATTCATCAGGCTGATTCCTGGGATGAGAGGGATGTCCTAATAAGAAGGGCTAGTCAGTTTGGGTCTGTATTCCTTGGAGTTTAGAAGAATGAGGGGTGACCTTATTCAAATATATAAGAGCCAGAGGGTGCTTGACAAGGTAGCTGTTGAAGTGTTTTCCCCAGGTGGAGACACATAAACAAGGGAGCATAGTTAAAAGACAAGGACCCGCTCACTTAAAACTAAGGTGCGTAGAAATTTCTTTACTCAGAGGATAGTGAATCTCTGGAATTCTCTGCCCTACAAGGGGATGGAGGCCAGATAATTAGAAGTATTTAAGGCAGAGATAGATAAATATTTGAAAGATTGAGCAAGTGAGGGATATACGGACTATGGCATAGAAGAGGAGCTGATGCCAGCATGGATTAGCCAAATCAAATTGAATAATATGGCAGGTTTGAGGGGCCTGGTTGCCTACTCCTGTTCCTACTTTCTTGTATTCTTGTAAAGGGTGTGATATCCCAGGCAAACAGTTCATGAGCGAAAATATAAAAACTATACTGGCGTTATGAATGGAACTTACAATTGATAGATTAAGACATGATTTTACACCATGGGGTCATGGAGAGATACAGCATAGAAACAGTCTCTTCAGCATATCAAGTCAGAGTTGACCATCACCCATCCATTTATATTAATCCTAGTTAGTTCCAATTTTATTCTCCCCACATTCTCATCAACTTCTCCCAAAATTCTACCATTCACCTACACACTAGGGACAATTTACCCTGGCCAATTAACCTACCTACGTTTTAGATGTGCGAGGAAGCCTAAGCACCCAGAGGAAAACCCATACAATGAGAACACGCAAACGCCACGCAGACAGCTTCCTGAGGTCAGAATTGAACCCAGGTCTCTGGTGCTGTGAGGCAATGGCTCTACTAGCTATGACACTGTGTAGTCCTATGTTATGTGTTATATATTATAATATGATATAATATATAACATATAACATAGGACTACATGTAATAAAATGATCAAACTGAATAGAACAATGAGGTTTCTTTCAACTGAAATTATTACTCTTTAGAATTGAAGGAAAAAAAGTGACACAAGGAAAGTATTCTTCAGAACAAGTAGCAACGTGCCATCAAGTTGGATAATATGGGGATAAATGGGATAAATTGAAGTTTCACAGGACCTGGGATATTGCTTTGGTCATAGATTGCTGGATTAACTGGGGACATCAGATTGGCTGCTGGATTTACAGTGACAGAAAGAGGGAGCAGATGGTTTTTCTTTTCAATGAAACTGCATTTCTTATCAAGTTTTACAATAGTTGCAAGAGATTAAAGGTTTTGGGTGTTTTGGGTTGATCAAATGACAAAGTTCAACAGTAAAGGTTTGCAGAAGATAAAAAAAGGCACAATTGAAACAAAAGTTAATAATCAATCTGATCAAAGAGGAAGATACAAAATATTTGATGGCGGATAACAAAAACCATGTCTTTGACATAAACTGAAGGGTTAGAAGAATGCAAGCACACATGAAATCAATGATAAATAACATTCATTCCATTTGTGTGATTTATTTAGCAATTTTATGAGTTTGTGAGGAGTTGTCCAGCAACAGATATATCTGACCAGCAAAGTTTTCCAGGCTCATGGCATTAAGGGAGCAATAAATTTGCTCTTTTACCAAGGCAGGACTATTTATAAAATGTGATTAATTGCAGGAATTTTACAAGAGACAGATATGAGACAGTTCTAGAGTGAGGAGACAGAGATGATATTAAAACTGAGGAATAAAAGGAGTAGATAAGCTGAATTACTCAGGTGATAAAGAGGCATTGATTCAACTGTTCCTGGTCCTTACGGTTATCAAATATTCCAGATCATTCAGAATACATTGAATTAGCCTGATCAGTGAAAGCAAATAAACAGAGTTGGTGTTGTTAGCAAGCCTGGGAGCTGCAAGAAAGGTAGAACTGAAAGATTTAATTTACTAGTGTAAGAAGAGATGGTTTTAATCAAAAGGAAATTGGGTGATTCAATAGAGCAAATGTTAATAGGAAGGAGATCAAATCAACTGGAAATTATCCCCTTCTTTTGGTTTAAATTTTGGGGTGGAAAGTGCAGTGAGGAAATTGGAAGAGTTAAGTGTTAGGAAGAGATGAATTTATGTTTTAGTTGAAATATAAACTGTAACACTCGGAAACTTAGGCAAATGAAGCACAAGCAAAGTTCATGAAGTTGCCATGAATATTAATGGATTTAAAGAAGCTGAAGCAGCAACCTTTGGTAAAAAGATTATTAGATTTAATAGGATGGAAAGGAAAATAAATTATCTCACATGGTTTTCTAGGTATTTGATGCCATCACCAGACATATCAAAGCATATCAATGTTGTTATTTAAATTAAAACAAAAGGAAAGCTGTTCTGAAATACGTGTCCATTTGGAAATTCTGGAGTAAAGGAACATTTATGTTATCAAAAAAGAGCTACCGCAATTGGCAGGCCAAAACAATATTCATGAAATAATGATTTTTCAAAATGTGTTATAGATTTTTCTTAAAAAAATAGTTGTTTCCATAAATCACACTGGGCTTTGTTCAGTCACTGATAGTTATAAAGTTCTGCATGTAATGTACAAAGGGATAGAGAGTTCTTTGAAAATTACAGCAAAACACCGGAACCCAATGTGAAAGATGAATTACCTATATTTGCATTAGATGCATTATTTCACAGTTTAATTTTTTATGTTTGAAATGAGATGAATTATTGATTAGTTTCAGCATGAGCATGGGTGATGAATTTGGTCCTTGATAGACCATACTGTTTTTAAGGATAGTGTTACATGAATGATAGAAAAATAAGGGGCTATGTGGGAGGGAAGGGTTCGATAGATTTTAGAGCAGGATAAAATGTCGGCACAACATTGTGGGCCGAAGGGCCCGTACTGTGCTGTAGTGTTCTGTGTTTTTTTGAATATGGAGTCTAACATAATTCTGTGTTTTTGATGGAGATGTACGGAAATATGAGCAGCAATTTTAATCTTGCTCTGTGGAGGCTTTTGGCTAACAACCTTTACCAATGCAACTGTCTTCTATTTCAACTTACTTTTTCAAGGTTGCTCCACCAAAAGAAGGGCAGGTCCAATTTTGATGCTGTAATTCGGCCCTGAATGCAGTTTTAATCATTGCCAATATGGTCTATGTTCTAAAATCTTGGGCCAGTTCATCTGATCCAGCATCTCCCCTCCACTCACCCACTTGTTGCAGCCACTACCTGTGCACTTGGCAATCCTGTCAAATTTTCAATTGTATCAGCCAGCTCAAGCTTGCAGTGAATTTCATTTTGTTCTGGTCTGAATGGTGTATGAGTGTGGTCATGTGACTGGATCTTGCCTCTCTGATGATGTCATCATTCGAGTTACCCTCACTCTTCCACTGTCTACCGGAAGCCTTTTATTTCAGCTTTCAAATGGATAGAAACCACAGATGTCAGACTCAGTGGCAATAATGCTGCCAACTTACCCAGCCTGACTCAAACTCAGAAGAACAAGAGTTAAGATCAAAGCTGGAAGGATACCATGGTAAATGAATTCAAATTCTCAAATTACCACAATAACATAATGTTAATATAAATCATCCATTATTGTAAACCACTGTACAAAGTTTAATTTAACAGTTACATACTAGACAACAAGATTAATAATTCCATCAAAACATTTATATAAAATTATGAATGATTAAAATTAAGTGTTGCTTTGTTGTTTGGGAAGGTGTCATGTTTGATTGGGTGTCTCAGCAATGCTGCAGGTAGTGCAGATATCTCACAGCTCCAGTGATCTGGGTTTGATTTTGGTCTCCAGTGTTAACTATGTGGAGTTTGCATATTTTCACTGTGACTGCATGGATTTCTTCTGGGGGCCCAGTTTCCTCTTACATCCCAAAGACGTGCTGGTTGGTTGGCTAATTTGTTATTGTAAGTTACCCCTTGAGTTAATGGACTACGGAGAAAAAGTTGCGCGATGGGGTTGATCTGAAAGCCAGCATGCATTTTACAGGCTGAATGGCCTCAGAGATATGGAGCCAAAGAGGGATACAGCATGGAAACAGGCCCTTTGGCCCACTGGGTCTGTGCTAACTATCAAGTTTCCATTTACACTAATTCTACATTAATACTATTTTTTATTTTCGCCACATTTTCATCAACTCCCCCCAGATTCTACTGTTCACCTACACACTGGGGACAATTTACAGAGGCCAATTAAGCTACCAATCTGCACACCTTTGGGATGTGGGAGAAACTCTGAGCACCCAGAGGAAACCCACACAATCGTGAGGAAGTGTGCAAGCTCCGTGCAAACAGCACCAAAGGTCAGGATGAACCCTGGTCTCCAGCACTGCAAAGCAGTGGCTCTACTAGCTGCACCACTCTGCTGGGTCGTCAGGAAGTATGAAAATAAATTTATGCTGTGTTAGTCGGGCTCAGTATGAATGACAATAAGGTCTACAATTATCTTCAGTACTTGTGGACTTTTGAATGAAAAAATCAGCTTGGGTTCCCACTTCTAACAATCCCTTACTTAAAGTGCAAATTTTAGGTCAGAAAGGGGTTCAGCTCTGAAGACTTGATTTAATTCATCCATCTTAAACTATTCATCTAGAAAATTTACAGTGAAATTTATCTCTCAAATGCTTTTACTGTGATACCTCAACTAGTGCTCAGGATGTGCTCAGAGGAATGAGAGCACTCATGGAATCAGTGCTAAAAGAGGTCATTATAACATTCTTTATATGTGTTGCTGACAGCGCTGTTGTGCTGGGAATCTGACACAAAGCTTTGCCTCCTGATGCATGCTGATGTGCCAGGAATCTGGTTGAGGGCTCAGCCACTAAAGGCACTCTTGAAACACTGAAATGGTTAAAGTTATCTCACTGCCATATGGCTCAGTTTGGATTGTGCGCTGGAGACAGAGCCTGTCTGCGAGGGTTGGCTATGGTGTGGGGTTGGGGGGGGGGGGGTGTCTGCTGCTGGGTCAAGTAGTGCAGCCACTCACTGCTGAGACATAGGGGTTAAGAATGGCCCGGAGAGAGTGGGGCATTGCTGGTGACTGGTAGCGCCTGCTCCAGTTCCTCAGGTCTCCCTCATCATCTCCTGTTGGATATGATGAAAGCTGTTGCCTCCTCTTCTCTTTGTTTGGATGCACAGCTCTCCCCAGCCCTGAGGTTTCTCATTGATAACAAGCCTATTGGCCAGTGACCACCAAGCAGTGCGGTGATGAGATCACCATTTTCTCGTTGCAGGAATATTGGTAGAAAGCAGGGATTGCATCAGATTCCTATCACAGTAGCACTCTGTGGGATAGAGCTAATTGGGGTACTAGGCATTTTCTTTATCTGTACAGTTTGATAACAGTAAGCAGCCTGAGTCTGTATATGCTGTGATATTTGAGTTAACCTACTCAATTAATAACCAAGCCTGATCACAGTAATCTTCTCCACAATGGGTGCCACCTATATACCTTCTATCTCCTTGAATATCAGAAGTACTATACTATCAGTTTATTTTAAAGAGCTACATTTATTCTTTAGGTCAAAAGGTATGCAGAAGCAAAGAGGTGTGGGAACATGTGCCTTTCCCACCAGGTGGACAGAGGACCTAGGACAAGAAAAGGCTGCATCAGTATTTATTTTAAAGCTTGCTTGTTGGGTCACAGTAAGCATTGCATGACCTTACCTGCCACTTGTTCTTTTTGGTATTGGTTTATTGATATTGGTTTATTATTGTCACTTGTACCGAGGTACAGTGAAAAACTTGTCTTGCATACCAATCATACAGGTCAATTCATTACACAGTGCAGTTACATTGAGTTAGTACAGAGTGCATTGAGGTAGTACAGGTAAAAACAATAACAGTACAGAGTAAAGTGTCACAGCTAGAGAGAACCATAGAACCATACAGCACAAAACAGGCCCTTTGACCCACCATGTTGTGCTGCCCATCAAACCACCTTCACACTATCTAACCCTTTCCTCCCGCATATCCCTCTATCCCACATTCCTCCATAGGCCTATCCAACAAACTCTTGAACCTGTCCAATGTATCTGCCTCCACCACCACCCCAGGCAGTGCATTCCATGCACCAACCACTCTCTGGGTGTAAGTGCAGTGCAATAAGGTGCAAGGTCACAACAAGGTAGATCGTGATGTCAGAGTCCATCTCATCGTACAAGGGAACCGTTCAATAGTCTTATCACAATGGGATAGGATCTTTCCCTTCATTCTATATAGTTCCCCAACGAGGATTCCATTGATCAACAGCCTTCTGCCTGAATGACCAACTGCATGCAAATGAGATGCAGGGTTAGAATTTGCTGGGGCCTTATGTTGCTGTGATTGGAATGGGTTCACTCTGAAGATAACAGTGGTACAAGAAAGAGTATATATGTTTGATGATGACTTATTTAATTAAGTGATGATTATTGGCTTCATCACATAAAAGGATGAGGACAATGTGTTAGGATAAATAAAGAATTGCTGAATCACGTCTTTGATGAAAATTTTGGTGAAGGAGATGAGATCTTGATGTTAAAGTCAAAATGTGAGAAGCAGAAGGAAGTCTTTGTGCTTATGTTTCTCCATGTAGTAACAACTAACAAATGAGCTGAATGTAGATGATGGTGAACATTTTGTTTTGTTTTCAATCGTCATCCACCACCACCACATCCCTTTACCAACGAGGCAAAAGACCTTCCCTTTATGAATGATGGAGCAAGAAGGGTGCAAAATCTAGCATCTTGCAAGACCCTCTTACAACTGGTCCAGGCATGAAAATGTGCCTTTGTTTCTAAAGATCATGTCAGTGGCTGTAGAAGTATGTGCTTTGCTGTAGCCATATTGTTATTTATTATTATTACTGTGCCATTATTAATGAGAACAATGTGTTAGGATAAATAATGAATTGCTGAATCACCTCTTTGATGAAAAATTTGGTGAAAGAGATGGGATCTTGATGACTTTGACACACAATACATTCGCTGAGATGATTCATTTATTCCCTAAAGAAGTCAGGAGATGGCAAATTTTACAACATGAAGGAATGATGATATCTTGCAGCACATCAGGTTCTGAAATGAGAATACTCTGAACATTCATACATAGTATGCAGACACTAAATGCGAAAACTCCTCATATTTAATCGTGGTACATGGATAGGAGAGATTTAGAGGGATATGGCCAAACACAGGCAAATGGGATTAGATTAGATGGGAATCTTGGTCGGCATGGACCATTTGGGCCAAAGGTCCCATTTCCAACCTGTATGACTCTATGACTCCATGAGGTGCTGCAATATAAGATCTTGTCAAGCAACGTATGCCATGGAATGCACCTGAACCCTTAGCATACTTAGCAGTCTTATAAAAGAGGATAGTTCTATTTTACTCCGTCTAGCTATAATGCTGAGGTAATGAATTCAACTTCTTTCCTGTAACGAGTGCCAGTGACCTCGCAATTACATGTCCAGACTTTGTCTGAGCAGGTGTTGCACTGTTCACCCATGGTTGCCTGAACTCCTGTGTGAAAAAGATCTAGGTTCATAGTTGTTTTCCTTTCAACAGTGAAAGCACTGTTCATGGATGAGTGTGATTGCATGGATTCCTGCAGTAGGTGAAGCAGGTGCCCCAGGTTTTTACTTTATGATAAAGCATCCTTTTCCTGTGTTAAAACTATTTTAAGGATAGAAGCATTTGAACTGCCAATCTAGGTATTGAATCTAAACAAAGCAAATTTATTTCCAACCCACTCAACCTTACAAAGTCTTCTTCACAAATATCTGGGCTCTTGTGTCAATACCCTGATATATTTGTTCTCGTGGAATTATATCCCATGGACAATATGCCAGACTTCTCTATCATGAGTCCTGGGAACATCCTGTCCAGGGGTAGCAAAGTGGAATACAGTTGGGAAGGAATAGCCCTGGGTGTCTTCAACATTTACTCTAGACCCTATGAATCAATTGACATGAGTTAAATATGGGCAAGGAAATCTGAATATGTCCTACTGTTTCCACCTCCCCCACCAACCCCCCCCCCCCCCCCCCCCAGCTGATAAATGTGTTATGTGTTCAGTGAAGGAGGTCTGAAAATAATGAGAATACAGAACGTACTTTGGGTGAGGGACAAGGGGGTGGTTGGTTTAACGTCCATCACAAGGCGTGGATTGGTCAAACCCTGAAGGACACAGCTGCTAGACCCAGTGAGACAGGTGGCAAGCAAGTCCACACAAGAAATAAACCTACTTGGCCTCATCTTCATCAACTTACTTGTGGAAGATGCATCTGCCACAACAACATTGGTAGAAATGGACACTGCACTGTCCTTGTGAAGTATTATCTTCACACTGAGAACAACATCCTTTGTATTGTGCAGTACCACTATTCTACTGAATGGTAGAAACTCATAAATGTCTCTAGGGAACTGTGATCTCAGTAGTTATCTACAATATTAAGTTCAGTATAGTTCAGGTTCTGGCATTTTGTATTTTAGGAATGATTGCCACAACTAACAGGCAGTAAACACATGAATATTTAAGATATTCTTGAATAATTCAGAGTTAGTCTGAAAGAAAACAGCATTATCTCCAAAACACAATATATCCACAGTGTAATATGTTGCTTTGGGAGGCAGCCAAATAGCATATTATAGTTAATCACTTAATATTGGGAAGGCCTAATTGATCTTCATTATCAGAAAGTAACTCCATTATGCTTAAAAGATTTATTTTCCTTTTCATGGGATGTATTGCCAAAAGTGCATTAAAACAATACAAGTTTCTACTGCTATTAGAACATAGGACACTACAGCACAGTACAGGCCCTTCGGCCCACAATGTTGCGCCAACACTGTGAACCTGCCCAAGTTTCTTCAGTGCACATTATTGTGCATTCATAGTGGACTCCAGATATTACTAGTACCACCTGCAAGTAGTCCTCCATCTGATATGAGGAGGGAAAGTCAACACTTCAAAGACTTAAGATCAACACACAAAATTCTGGAGGCATGCAGTGTATCAGTAGCATCTATAGAGGCAGCATCCAGATCAGTCCATATGAAGAGTCTCGACCCGAAATGTCGACTGTCCATTTCCCTCCACAGATGCTGCCTGATATTGTGTTACCAGCATCTTGTGTTACTCCAGATTCCAGCATCTGCAGACTCTTATGTCTCTAAAGACTTAAGATAACCATTTTATGTCTGCAGTCCATAGAAGACAACACTTTTATCTGTTCCTGCATTCAACTGACAACTGGAATGATTTGGGTACTGGCAGTTCTTGCTGGACCAAACTCTATGCCTACAATACTGCCTATGATTGTTGTATGCACACTTACCTGGGGTTGATGTAGATGGCCACCCTCATTGGCCCTCTGTCCCCTTGAGTCAGGTGGTGAGGTCTGGACGGCAACTAGGGCTTGGGTGGTGTAGTGTAGAGCTCCTGCACTTCTCTTTCCCACCCTCCCCCAATCACACACACAGAAAAGCCTCCCAACTGGCTTTGGCAGAAGTTAAAGCTGGGGACAGAACTTTTCCAGCTGCCAAAACTGTCATTTTAAAGTTTGAAAAATAAAGACATTTAAAACACAAAGAAACCCAGAAATAATTAACATATAAAAATAAAGTAAAATAATTACCTTTCCATTGCTTTCTAACCTAAAATTTCCATTGAAATCAATGGGGTCTTAGATCCTCTGCCAGGTCTGACCAATAAAGTATGGGAGCATTGATCCCTCAGCATAATGCTGGGCAATCCCAGCAAGATAAAACATTGCAGTGGATCCCATTAGTAAATCAATGATTCACAGTACATGGATATACATGCAGGACTTCTGTTTGAATAGCAGAGTGTCTTCAGTTCCCTTTGGAACTATTGCCCAGTGCCATTGTGATATAGCCTATTTGGATCTATGGAATAGGTGGTGCCAGCAGATGTCTACTATCTGTTTAGTCCCATTTTAACCTCCTCAAAATGCAGTTGATTCCATTGTAACAGCAGCGAGCCTTTATGGCAACTGTGAATAAACTTCCATTTTAAGGTAGAAATAGTCATATTAAATCCAAAATATATTTCAGCTAAACAGGAGAAAAAACATGATGCACAAAACTCTGAAACTCAGTGGGGAGTTCCTGCCCTACCTCTAATGGGAAAGTATTGGAACTGTCAGGAAATTGATGGACTCAGGTGTATGCCACTTCCGGGACATTCTTTGATGACTTTGTGATTGAATTTCTGTCCACCCCTCACATGGCAAATTCATGTAGAGACAGAGCCAGGGACATGGCTTCCTAGATCAGGAGCTTCTACTTCTACACATTAATTGGCATCTGCTTTTGGTTTGATAACAGATGTGGCAAATAAGTAACAGCAGATTAATCAGACATGGAACATGCCAGGTAGTAGACGTCTAAAGATTCAGGACTTTTCAAATATTGTCAAATTGGCCTGTGAAAATTACACGGACAACCTACCTGCATGACTGGACGGTTCTCAGAAATAATGTACAGGCAGACACTGCAAGTGAACGTAAAATAGCATCTGTACCCAGGAAATGACATGTTCCCCCACACTTTCCATGAACTCTGATGGGTCTATAAATGGCGGGACTATAAATGGAGGGCAACGCTGAATATCGTCACAGCCTAATTAATCTAATCACAATCCAGAGAATTACAGGGCTCTAAACTTTAGCTTTGCAACCTAAAGGTGAATATTCCTTTTGTAAGTTAACAGGGGTCACCATTATTTATTTCACTTGCTTGGGAAAATGCATTCTCAGCCAAGACTTTGGTTAGGTTATAGTTCTTTCCCAATGGCTGTCACAAAGTTGAGAAAGGTTGCATGAGAGAGGGAGAAAGAAAGATAGAGAAAGAGAGAGAAAGAGAGGGACAGCGAGAAAGAGAGAGGGAGATGTTGAGAGAGAGGTTGTGAGTGAGAGAGTTTGAGAGAGTGAGGTTGAGAGAGTGAGGTTGAGAGAGAGATAGGTTGAGAGAGGAGAGAGAGGGATAGCAAGTTTGAGGGAGAGAGTTTGAGAGAGAGTGTGAGTGAGTGCATGAGTGAGTGAGTAAGTAAGAGTGAGAGAGAGATAAGTTTGGAGCAAGGTTGTTGTAACTTGAAATAATCTTTTCTCCTTGGCTATGACCAGAAATGAATGAATAAATGTCTCAAAGTTTAATTGCAAACTTCAAATTAAAGTTTTGTAGTGCAAACATTAAGTTGTGATGCAATGCTTCTAGAAAGCATGAGAACGACATATTAAATTATTACATTCAATTCAGGTCAGGTACCTATGAAAAGATAGGAGAATATTGAAAATAGTCAAAAGGCAATCAAGATGATTCCAGGTTTTCTTTCGCTGAATTGTGAGTGAAGGCTTATGGAACTCACTCAATTAATAAAAATATATTGAAGAAGGGATTTTATTTAAATGACTGAGTCATGTTTGGAATTGATAAGATAGGGAGGAAAGTACTTTGAGAAGAACCAGAAAAAATTGCAAGGCAATCTCTTTATAAGCTTAGGATACCGTGGATTTAAAGTAACATAAGATGTAACTTCTTCAAGCTTAAGATATCTGAACATATGGAGTGATTGTCATTTAGTCCCCAGGAATTTTAAAGAAGTATTTTGCATATTTTTTTTTACCAAATCCCTCTCAGTCATAATAAATCAAACAACAGAGAGAAATCTCCAAACCTTTCAAGTTGATGCACCAAATAAAAGTCTATAGGACAATTTTTCACTCCTCTTCAGATTATTTGCTGGAACTAGGTCACTCAACAAAATAAAAATGAATTGGCCTCTTCTATCTCAATTCTAGTGCTTATAGAAGCAGGATTTTTGAGCTGTGCCAGAGCAGTTATGTTCTGAGTTTTCCCAAAATCCCATGGAACTCAAGTCTGATATGTGCAGATTTATTAATTATGTTCTCTGCCCGAGGCAGGAAATACTAAAGGTTACTCTGCTGTCCAGGAGCAAGCATATTTAGTTTTAGGGATAGAGGTTGTGAAGATTAAAGAGGTAATGCTGGCTTGAGATGTGGAGAATTGGGAATCATTGTGATCTGTCTGGGGAAAATTTGGAAGGTGAAGGGAGATGATGGGTGAGGAAATTAGAAGAAATGATGGCGGATAGGAGGGAGATCATGTGGGCTAGTGATTGTGATAGAGGATTCCAAGGCAGTGGAGGATTTTGGTGACAGAGTAATAGAGTTATACAGCACGGAAGCAGGATCCTGGGCCTAACTTAACCATGCCGACTGTGGTGCCTATCTATGCTAATCCCACTTGCCCGCTTTAGGCCTGTATCCCTCTACTCCTTTCCTATCCAAGTACCTGTCCAAATGCCTTTTCCAATTTACCTGCCTCTACCAATTCCTCTGGCAGCTTGTTCCATATAACTATCACTCTCTGTGATAGTTACCTCTGTGATCTCCTTTAAATTTCTCTCTCTCTCACCTTAAACCTATTCCCTCTGGTTTTAGACTCCCTTACCCTAGGAAAAAGACACTGATGATCTATCTTTTCTATGCCCCTCATAATTTTATAAGTCTCTATTTCAAGTAGAAGCATGTCTATAAGATGCATATTGAAAGCCCGCTACTTATACCGCCAAAGCATACATTGATAAGACACCTGATCTCTCACCTGTACCAAGCCCATTAACTTTTGAAAAATGAGGTTACACCCCTCATTACCATGCCGATCATAATTTTCAATAATAGCTTGACCTATAGGATAATATTATTGAAAATAGGAAAGGGCAAAGATATAATCACATTATGCATAATCTTTGTTTACAATGCAATCTCATTTTATCAAGAATCTAGTCGCTAAATACGATTGTGTTCTCATTATGTGGGAAATGCTCTTCCAGAAATTTGCTTAAGTGTGTTGGCTGTTCTTTATGCATATTGGCAGTATTGTCAAGCACAAGTGTTGTGTCATTTGTAATTTGTACAAACATTTTCCGTGAAGGTGAACCCCCTGAATAGCTAGTGCCACGTCACCTAACAACCTTTCACTGAAAAATAGAGTTGGCTTTAGCTCACCACCATGGAGTCCAAATTGTTTTCCAAGTAGGTTTTGCTTTAAGTTATTTCTTGTCACCTACCCATCTCCTTACATGTCTTGCTGCTATTGTACCTGGATCTGCTATGTAGGTGAGCCCAAATTCTTTTAAAAATAATGTTAGTCACAGCAGTGTAGAATATAATGTGTTTTTATTGTGAGAAAATATTATGAAAGATGCTGTTATTCTCTGAAAATTACAGGTGTTGCTAATAAATTCTGAGCTCTATGGCAAAATATGTACTGCAGTTTTTCAAGATAGCTTTTAACAACAAATGACATTGAAACAGTCAGTGGTAATCTGAGATGTATTTGAAAAGTTTAAACACTCAAAACATTGTGGGAAGTAATTTTTCAATTTTCTGATATTTACATGCATTAATGCCTTTTGTGACATTTTCAGTGAAATGCTTTGATGACATTATGTCCCAATTGTTGAATCAGTGCACAGATTCCAGCAAGGAAGGAAAGATAAATGAAGAATGTGTCACACATGAAGTAGGCCTACCATCAAATTCTCAAGTGGCTCCATTTTGGCTGAAGGAAGTTTTATATTTGGAACAGGTGTTTAGTCACAGGACAATTGTAGATTTGCAAACAATTTCTAACTATTTTAATCTCATTAAACTCAATTCTTCCAATCATTTCTGCTTGGATGCTCCAGTCATTGCCTCCCTTTCCTTGAGAAGGAGTAAAAAAAGTAGTGGGCAGGATGTGCTGGACTTTACCCATTCTAGCCATGACAGGTTTGAAACCCTTGTGCAAATGTAAAAGTCCTGAATACTGTGCTCCACTAGCAACTTCCTGGATGCACTCCATCACTGAGCACCACTTAAATTTCTTTGGAATGTAAATGTTAAAAATAAAGTTGAATTCCCGCAGTACAAAAATATTTAATTCAAAGTGGTACAAAACATCATATCATATGCTTTTGGGCAAAGAATTCCTATAGCTGAAATAATAATTTCATTAATGCCAATTTGGTTAGCACTTTTCCACAGCAGAGAAGATACAAATTTGACTAATTGCTTTTATCTTCCAAATCACCCATGATTCCACAAATAAACTGTGAAAAAATTAATTGTTACTTGATGTTCAATGGTTCCTGTCTTAATACATCGGTTATTTTTAAAATTTATTCAGAATATCAAATGAAAGGTGATTACATGGTTGAGAAATTGGTAATAGAGATGATATTTTGTGGTTATAAAATTGAATGCAAATTCTAAAGAAAATAATTAATGTAGTCAAAGTGAGTTAAGTTTCAATTAATCTTCACAACTTTAATCATTTAAACCTTGTTTTAAAAATGTACAATCCTTTATTTGTCATAGAGTCACAAGGCGTGGAAACAAGCTCTTTGGTCCACCAACTCCACAGCGACTATCAAGCACCCATTTACACAAATCCTGCATTAATCCCATTTTATTTTCCTCACATTCAAATGAGCTCCTGCCAGGTTCCACCATTCACCTACATACTAGGGGCAATTTACATGGCCAATTAGTCTACCAACTGGCACATCTTAGGGATGTGGGAAGAAACCAGAGCATCTGGAGGAAACCCACATAGCCACAGATCAGGATTGAACTCGGATCGCTGGAGCCACGAGGCCACACCTGCACTAACTGTGACACTTCAGTAAGATAAGGATTATTAATCAAACTCAGGATTGCATTATTTCTGTAAAATGATGCTACCATCAAATAAAATTCAAAACATACATTGACATCCTTTATTACAAAGTAGTATTATTGAGACTCCAGTGTTTTGAGCCTTCTTGTTAAGACAAAATGACAGTCTCCTATGAATCAACTGACAAATTTAATTAAATTTGTGATCCATATGATGATAAGTAAAATTGGTAAATTGGTTTATTATTGTCAGTGGTACAGTGAAAAGCTTCTCTTGTATATCATCCATATAGATTATTTTATTATAACAGTGCATTGGGGTAGTTCAAGGTAAAAACAATAACAGAATGTAGAATAAAGTGTAATAGTTACAGAGAAAGTGCAGTGCAGGTAGACAATAAGGTGCAAGGCCATAACGAAGCAGATTGTGAGGTCACAAGTCCATCTTATCGTACTAGGGGACTGTTCAATTGTCTTATAACAGTGGGATAGAAGCTGTCCTTGAGCCTAGTGGTATGTGTTTTCAGGCTTTTGTATCTTCTGCTCGATGGGAGGGGGGAGATGAGAGAATGTCTGGGGTGGGTGGGGTCTTTGATTATGCTGGCTGCTTTACTGAGACAGCGAGAAATATAGACAGTGTCCATGGAGGGGGGGCTGGTTTCCGTGATGTGCTGAGCTGTGTCACAACTCTCTGCAGTTTCTTGTGGTCACAGGCAGAGCAGTTGCCGTACCAAGCCGTGATGCATCTGGGTAGGATGCTTTCTGTGGTGCATTGATAAAAGTTGGTGAGTGTCAAAGGGGACATGCCAAATTTCTTTAGCCTCCTATAGAAGTGGTGAGCTTTCTTGGCTGAGCTTTCTTACTTGATTGGACCAGGACAGACTACTGATGATGTTCACTCCTCGGGACCTGAAGCTCTCAACCTGCTTGACCTCAGCATGGTTGATGTGAACAGAAGCATGTGAACTGCTCCTTTTCTGAACTTAATGATCAGCTCTTTTGTTTTGATGACATTGATGGAAAGATTGTTGTCATGGCACCATGTAATTAGGCTCTATAGCTCCCTCCTGTACTGTGACTCATCATTTGAGATATTTGAGATATCATCTGCAAACTTGTAGATGGAGTTAGAGTAGAATTTGGCCACACAGTCGTGAGTGTATAGGGAGTAGAGTAGGGGGCCGTGGATGCAGCCTTGTGGGGCAACAGTGTTGAGAATAATCATGCTGGAAATGTTGCTGCCTATCCTTATTGTGGTCTGTTGATCAGGAAGTCAAGGATCCAGTTGCAAAGGGAGGTGATGTGTCCCAGGTCTAGGAGTTGTCCAAGAGATATAAATACATCCGTAGTAGATAACTGACAAATAAACTGAAAAGGCCTCATCTGTCCATGATGTTGGCTGTGGTTACTTGTGGTGAAGGAGCAAAAATTCTTACACAGGATTGATTTGGTTACCTTGCTTCTGGGCTTCTGGGCTCATTGCTTCTGGGCTTCGGAAGGATTAAAATGCAAACAACAGACTAGAATCGGTTCCAGAAAACCCATGTTGTACAATGTGCTTTCAAAGTGATCACAAATAGAAGCTGTATTTATAACCAATTCCACTGAAACACTTATTTTCCTAATTACCTAGACAGTGCATTATGTTTTGGAATAAGTATTGCGAATAATATTATAAGCAAAATCTTTAGTCAGTGATAGTAAGGTTTACGGATAGAAATGTGTTTTTGATTGTATGCCCAAAGTGCATGATGTAGTAACATAAGCATTGTGTACTCCACTTCTGAAGTTTGGCTCCATCATTTTCTATGGAATCAAATCTGTTATCTTGACGTCAACAAAGTTAGCAAGACGATATTGGATTTTCAATAACAGTCTTCTGTAATGAAAATCATTTATTGCAGAAATAAATCTAGGGCAGTATCATCACTATGGAATGTCCAGAATATCCTGTTTATTCTGGATCATTTCTTTAAAGAATAGACATCTACTGTAATGTCCTCTGTAATTGTAACTAGGAATTTATTCCAAAAATATCTTTTGATTGTCTGAAGAATAACATTTTGGTCATTGCTTCAATGCTCCCCATCAGTAGTTACTTTAGTACCAAATGGTGTATTTTATTTTTACAGAAGTAGCCAGCAGAGTGAAATTTTGAAATGATTGCTCGGTGCTCTCAAAGATTTCAGGGAACATAACCAGAACGAGCAATATGTGAAAAAATTAAATCCTGTATGGCTAGATATATAGATGTTGGGTTTCATTAAGAATAACATATCTGTTGATTCCTCCCATGCCCACACCATAGAACCATAGAAAACTACAGCACAGAAAACAGGCCATTCGGCCCTTCTAGTCTGTACCAAAACATTATTCTGCTAGTCCCATTTACCTGCCCCCAGCCCATACCCCTCCAGACCTCTCTTGTCCATGTATCTATCCAATTTAATCTTAAAAGTTAAGAGTGAGCCCAAATTTACCACATCAGATGGCAGCCCATTCCACACTCCCACCACTCTTTGAGTGAAGAAGTTCCCTCTAATGTTCCCCCTAAACCTTTCCCCCTTCACCCTAAAGCCATGTCCTCTCGTACTTCTCTCTCCTAATCTAGGTGGAAAGAGCCTACTTGCATTACCCCTGTCTATGCCCCTCATCATTTTATAAACCTCTATCATATCTCCCCTCATTCTTCTCCGCTCCAAGGAACAAAGTCCTAACATGCTCAATCTTTCCTTATAACTCAACTCCTGAAGACCCGACAACATTCTTGTAAATCTCCTCTGCACTCTTTCAATCTTACTGACATCCTTCCTGTAGTTCGGTGACCAGAACTGCACACAATATTCTAAATTTGGTCTCACCAATGACTTATAGAACTTCACCAAAACATTCCAACTCCTATACCCAATACTTTGATTTATAAATGCCAGGATGCCAAAAGCCTTTTTTACAACCCTGTCTACCTGTGACTCTACTTTCAAGGAATTGTGTATCTGAACTCCCAGATCCCTTTGTTCCTCCGCACTCTTCAGTGCCCTACCATTTACTGTGTATGTCCTACCTTGATTTGTCCTTCCAAAATGCAACATCTCACACTTGTCTGCATTAAATTCCATCTGCCATTTTCTGGACCATTTTTCCATTTGGTCCAGATCCCTCTGCAAGCTTTGAAAGCCTTCCTCACTGTCCACTACACCTCCAATCTTAGTGTCATCCGCAAATTTACTAATCCAATTTACCACATTATCGTCTAGATCATTGAAATATACAACAAACAACAATGGCACCAACACAGAACCACTCAAGGTTCATTTCATTAATTCAAAAGCAAAATACTACAGATGCTGATAATCTAAAATAAAAGCAGAACATGCTGAAAATAATCAGCAGATCAGGTTGCATCTGTGAGAGAGAGAGAGAGAGAGAGTTAATCTTTCAAGTCTATGACCATTCATTAACTTCCAAATGGTCATTCACCAGAAAACTGGGGATCCTATCCCTGCTATTTTAGATTGGAAATCCTGTCAGTAAATTCTGCCTCTTAGTCGTACACAATTACCATTAAGACAACATTACTTCACATGGAGTTGCAATACTGGTTTTTAATTTTTGTTCACATAGGAATATCAGCATTCAGAAACAGGAAATTAAACCTACTTTTCTTGTTGCTGCTTGTTTCCATAGAGGTAAGGGAGATGTTTTGAATGTTTCTTTTCCTAAAACAAATTCTTTTGGTTGGAGCTGGAATGTTTTCCTTGAAAGACCTCCTCCCAATTGATATTCCTAATTGCCAAGAACATTTAATATTGAAAAAAATAAGAAACCAGTTGAAAATAAATTTCACCGTGAACTTTACCAGGATACATTCTGCAGCATCAGTTTACTGACAAGCTTATTTGGTTACAGATCCTATGGGGGCTGGTATTCAGTTAGGCTATAACCCTTGAATGTCCTGTTTCTTTTGCACTTTTTTTAAGTGAACCTGTTATGGACAGTCTCAATCAAATTTTGGATGAATATTAATCTATTGAAGGTTTGAAGTAATTTGGTACTGGATTGGCAACACCATTGAGATTGAGTTAAACTTCATCTTGGGAGGTGAAGTAGAAACAGATGTAACCTCTTTCTACATCATACCATTCTTAAATTTGAATGTTTGATACTCAAATTGAATGGAAAAATAGGAGATCATTCTATTTTTAATATTGATACCTCTTGAGCTAATGATACAATTATATCATCTGATATGAGATAAGGAAGAATTGAAGGAGCAGAACATATTCATTTGGCTTTTCAATTGGACCACTATTAACAGTTAATTATCACATTGTGAATACTTCTTGAAATATTGAGGATTCAATCAATTAGAACCTGCATAGGAAGCACATTGGTGAAGGGTTGTGAATTTTCTAAAGCAGGTGGGTAACACTTTCCAATGTCTGGTATTTTTTTTTAGCCAAAGTGAACACATTTTTGAATTAGTTAGAAATACTAGTCAGATTCCAAGTATTTTTAAGATGATAATATATTACAGATTCCCATCAAATTTCTTAAAAGACTGCTAACATTTTGTTGGATGTTTGAGAAAACTTCTTAAGCCTCGTCTGATTGACAGATTCAATTTTATAGCAATTAGTTCCAGATTTTTACACAACATACTATATTAACCAGAAACTGAGTGAAACTTATATGAATTTAAATATCCTGATTTCATATTTCAAACTGGTGAATATTCCAGAAATTCCATGAACAAATGCCAGAATTTCCTGATGTAAATGCCAGCAGTTTAGGGATATCCATGCAGAGAATTTGGAAACAAATTTTCTGGCACTCATCACACCATTTTTTTTATGAGCACAATCAGTTGTTGATCCCATGAAGTTGCAACAGTTCACGGTTACATGGGGAAACTGCTCAAACAGCCTGTGCCAGATTAGACTTTGTGAAATGAGTTCTCCATTAATTTGCATATTTAATAATAAGCCTTCATAATTTTTGCTGTTTTGAATTGATTGAGTTGGTTTGAATGTTTTTAAATACTTTTGTCCTTCAATTTGTTCTTTTTCTTAAACACTAACAGTTTTTCAGTTTAACGTGTATATGATGTGATTTTTTTTAGTGTTTCTGAGCATTCATAGAGTTTAATTTAGTTCTTTCTTTCTCCCATTTCCTCGCACGATGTGATGGAATTTACGCATGGAAGGACCTGTTGCCATAAAGAGCATTCTTGCCAAGTTTGGATCTGCCTTTGGATGTCTACTGAGATTGTGGGACACATTAATCTGTGCAGCTCACTGCTGTCCATACAGTGCTGACCATTTTCAGATCCTGAATATTTGAATCTCAAGGTGGAAACTGAAAGTTCCCATATACAATTGTACCGAATCAACACTTTAAGGAATGCTTTGTTTGTAAGACATGCTTGGATTTGTGCAGGAGTTGCAGATACAGATGGGGCCACACTGTGCAGATCTCCCTCACACTCTGCAAGTATGCATGTTATGTGTGTGATTATAATGCCCTTACAAAGGTAGCCAAACTTAAATATTTTTTAATAATCCCTGAAGAGCCACAATGCAAAATTAATGCCAGAACAGGAATATCAGGCAAGTTGCACTTTTAATTTGATTCAACTGTTTGATAGAGCTGACTGTTTGGAAGGATAATATGCCTTCATGTTTGAGAATAAAAACTTGCAAGAAGAGTCTGCCTTTGGATTCTGAAGTTTCTTTTAATTCTTTGTTTATTGTCTTCATCTCCAATCTTAATCTTTTTCCCTCATTTCTAGTTATAGGTGATCTTGCATTTCTAAACCCAGCAAACACCCCTCTCTACCTCAGCCAAGTGACCATGACTTCTGTGAAGCCATTGGATTGGATTGTGTTGTTGGTTAGCCAACAATTCTGTGCAGAACTGTGGCAAACTAGTGTGGTGTGTTTGGGACTTAAGCAATGCAGAAGTATGGGACATGCTGCAAGCACATCTGACCTCTTGCTCTGCTCCAGGAATCAACATCAAGGCCAGGGATGGTCTTTGGTGTCCTGAACTGAGGCATTGGATACCCCTTGCACCAGCCACATCATCATTTGAATGGGGTCATTGATAGTAACAAGAAAAGTAAACTTAGCTAATTTTTTCTTCATTTTTCTGTACATTTAAGTCTTTAATTAATTGATAGTTCAATCAATTTTAAAATAGATCTGTTATTTTAATATCAGAATATTTTAAAATTATTTTTATAATTAATCAGGTTCAACTGGTTATCAGATATATTTGAATCAGTGATATGGGTCTTTGACAACAGGATAGCCTAGCGGACCGTGTAGGCTGAACGAGGAGCAGGGACGCACAGAGCGAAGGCACCATAAAATATGTTACGCGCAACAGTAATCTGTTGCAGAGATTGGAAGTGGACCGGGCAATGTGAGGAGGTGCAAGGTCACAAGCCGGCGCACCAGTTCGGGGGAAGCATGACCAGGCTGAGAAGACAGAGGGATGCATGAGCGAACCATGTGTAGGGCACAGACGTAGCGGGCGGCAGGGAGAAGCGCAGAGGCACCAGGATGGATCTGGAGTGGATCTGGCAAAGTGGACAGGGGTGCCGGCAGCGTGGAGCGCATGCGGACCTGAAGGGGAGAAGGCAGGGTGGAACACAAGCGGACCTGGAAGGAAAATGGCTGCACCCCTCACGTGGACCTGAAAGGAAGGCGGCCGAGGTGGTGTTCAAGCGGACCTGAAAGGGTGACGGCCTAGCGGACCATGTTGGGTGATCCCTGAGCAGGGATGGACAGAGCGACCGGGCAACTGACCCAAGAACGTGCTGCAGTAATTGGCCGCAGGGCGAAGCAGGGAGAGCGGCGTGATTGTTAGTGGACCGGGCATGTGAGGAGGGTGTGGATATGGCAACGTGAAACAGAAAATGACACGGTTAAATGGAATTAGTATAGATGGGTAGAAGGGCCTGTTTCTGTGCTGTATGACACTATGACTGTGCAGTGGGATAGTGGACATTCACCCAGCCACAGCTGTGGAATAGCACAGAGACAAGTGTTGGCAGTATAGTAACATAACTTCAGTGATTCAAGGTGATCCATTGCATTTCTCTCAAGGATGACTGTAATTTTACTTGAATAATCAGGAATAATGCTAGTCTTCCGGTTCTCCCCAGAAACTCAGAGCAACAAACAATCTGCTGGAGGAATTCAGCAAGTCTGTAGGGGGTGGGTGAGGAGGATTTGCTGACGTTTTGGGTCGAAACCCTGCATCAGGACATCCCCACAGATGCTGCTTGACCTGCTGAGTTTCTCCAGCAGATTGTTTATTGCTCCATATTCCAGCATCTGCAGTGTCCTATGTATCCCCAGGAACCCCGTTCTTTATTGATAATCTTGCCACCCAGGCAAATCGAACAGATCCACGATAGCAGTTTAAATCTAGCATCAGCAAAACAAAGCCCATGAATTTCATGGTCTTTCTAATGTCAACAGAAGGTATTACCACTATCCCCACATAAATGAAAACAGAAGGCCAATCAGAAGCATAAAAAATGTAAGAGAATTTTATGCAGGTGATTTTCGAGCTGAAATAAGTGGGCATTATGGTGAAATGCTCCAGGCTGCTGGTGAGCTATGGAGAAAGGACTTTGTGGAGAAGTGGCCCCTTTCCTACAATGAGTCTAAATTCCTTCAAAATACATGTGGAATTGAAAAATCCAGGAAGCAAGTTGCTTCCCACCTTAGCTTGAAAATCTGTAGTAAGAAGGGGTTTGGTAGCTACTATTTGTGGAGGACATTTAGGTCTACACGACCCCATTCCCAGTCTGATATTTGCAATTCATGTGCGTCTTCTTCAATATTTTTTCACTTTTTTTACTTATTGACTTCTCAAGCCCATTGCAGCCAGCATGCAAAATGACTGCTCTTGATGAAACCTTCAGTCAGTGAAAAATGTTCAAAGCTTGGCAGATTAACTAGATGCGATATAAGAAATGCTTCAGTCAATCTGTGTAAATAAGCTCCCACTAATGAGTGCAGACAACATGGAAAGTACAGAAAAAATGTTTTCAGAAATTCTGACTGAATGATAGATATTGGTGAGAATATCAGGGTAACTTCCCTACTCTTTCAAAATGTACTCTGGGGTCTTTTACAACCATCTGAGAAGTCTGAAAAAACTTTGGTTCAAGGCTTATCCAATAGCACCTCCAGTGATGCTTGCTTACTCTCTCAGTAATGCCTAAAATGTCAGCCTAGATTTTTGTAAACCCACCAGCAATCCAAATTTAGAGGCAAGAGTGCTGCTAGCTAAGCCAAAGCCAACACTGGCTAATAATTTAGAGTTGATTCCTGAAATGTAAAATTTATATATTATATCAAGCCCATTTTTGATTCTTATTAAGGGAGACACAAATGTAGCTACTTGAGTACCTTGATCTTCAATTTCAGAAGTCATATCCAATATAATCTTAGTAGTTAGGGATACAGATTTACATATATTGAAAGCTGGACCTAATACTTAAGAAATGCTTAATCTTAAAATATCCCATAGACCATCAATTGGACATCAAGTAAATTTTAAATGGTCCATATTTGACATCATTGCTGCAAATAACATGTGTCATCTTTATATTAATATATAATGTACTTATGTATGGAATAATCTGTCTGGATGGCACGCAAACAAAAGGTTTCCACTGTATCTCAGTACATGTGACAATAATAAATCAATTCCAATTCCAAATATTAACAAATTGTATATTTTTATATATTTACATAACATGCCTTAAGTTAGATACTGTTTCAAACAGAATTAGTGCAGTTATATCCTGACATGAAAGGTTGGAAAGGACACAAATCTGATCTAGTTATGTTGTCATAGCAACGAGATAACCTTTCAATGCCATGCAGAAGATACAGAAATGTGATCTTGATTAATCAAGGGGCCATGCTGTGAGGATTTAGAATTGCCCTTGAATTAAGGTGAAACTATTAAACAGAACAGTAGAGCCCTATAATTAACTTAAAGATTGCACTGCCTATTGGTTTAGTAACTCAGACATTTAAGGAATTTCCTTAATTTTCAAAGGGACTTCGTGAGGCAGAGGCAGAAATAGACAGAAGTTTCAGGGAGATAGTCACCCCTAAAAGTCAGGAGGCAGGTAGCTGGGTGACTATCAGGAATGGGAAGGGGTATAGACAGAAAGAGCAGAGCACCCCTGTGGCCGTTCCCATCAACAATAAGTGTACTGTTTTGGATACTGCTGGTGGGGACGACCTACCAGGGACGAGTTGCAGTGGTCGGGTCTCTGGCACCGAGACGGGACCCTCAGCTCAGGAAGGAAGGAGGGAAAAGAAGAGAGCAGTATGATAGGGGATTCAATAGTTAGGGGGACAGATAGGAGGTTCTGTGGGAGAGATCGAGAATCCCGGATGGTCTGTTGCCTCCCTGGTGCCAGGGTCTGCGATATCCCGGATAGAGTTCTCGATATTCTCAGGAGGGAGGGTGAGCAGCCAGATGTCGTGGTCCACGTAGAGACCAATGATGTGGATAGGAAGGAGGAGGAGGTCCTGCAAAGAGAGTTTAGAGAATTAGGTGCAAAATTGAAGGACGGGACCTCCAAGGTTGCAATCTCAGGATTGTTACCCGTGCCACGAGCTAGCGAGGCTAGAAATAGGAAGATCATGCAGCTAAATACGTGGCTAAGAGATGGTGCAGGAGGGAGGGCTTCATGTTTCCGGACAATTGGGCTTTGTTCCAGGGAAGGTGGAACCTGTTCTCACAGGACGGTTTGCACTTGAACTGGAGGGGAACTAACATACTTGCAGGTAGGTTTGCTAGTGGTGCTTTGGGGGGTTTAAACTAGATTTTCAGGGGGAGGGGAACCAGAGTGTTAGAGCAGATAGTGAGGTGGAGGAGGAAAAAGGTCATGCGAGGACTGCAGGTATAGACAGAAATCAAAGGCTTGTACATGATAGAAATGTTCTCAGGTGCATCTATTTCAATGCAAGAAGTATTGTAGGTAAGGCAGATGAGTTTAGGGTGTGGATTGGCACATGGGATTATGGCATTATTGATATTAGTGAGACTTGGATGTAGGAGGGGCAGGACTGGCAGCTTAATGTTCCGGGGTTTTGTTGTTTCAGACGTGATAGAGGGGGAGGGAATGAAAGGGGGAGGAGTGGCATTACTAGTCAGGGAAAATATCACAGCTGTGCGTAGACAGGACAGCCCGGAGGGCTCGTTTACACAGGCCATATGGGTGGAGCTGAGGAACAGGAAAGGTGTGGCCACACTAATAGGGTTGTATTATAGACCGCCCAATAGTCAGAGAGAATTGGAAGGACAAATCTGTAGTGAGATAGCAGACAGATGTAAGAAACAGAAAGTTGTAATAGTAGGGGATTTTAACTTTCCGCATATTGACTGGGACTCCCACACTGTGAAAGGGCTGGATGGCTTGGAATTTGTCAAATGTATTCAGGAAAGTTTTCTAAATCAATATACAGAGGTACCAACGAGAGAGAATTCAATACTTGATCTCCTTTTAGGGAACCAGACAAGTCAGGTGACAGAAGTATGTGTAGGTGAGCATTTTGGGTCCAGTGACCATAATGTCATTAGTTTCAAGTTAATTATGGATAAGGACAGGTCTGGTCCTTGAGTCGAGGTTCTAAATTGGAGAAAGGCTAATTTTGTGGAAATGAGAAAGGATCTAGGAAGAGTGGATTGGGATAAGTTGTTTTCTGGCAAGGATGTGTTCAGTAAGTGGAAGGCCTTCAAAGGTGAAATTTTGAGAGTGCAGAGTTTGCATGTTCCTGCCAGGATTAAAGGTGAAGTTAACAGGCATAGGGAACCTTGGTTTTCAAGTGATATTGATGATCTGGTTAAGAAAAAAAGAAAGGTGTATAGCAGGTATAGGAAACTAGGAGCAAATGAGGTACTTGAAGAGTATAGAAAAAGTAAGAAAATACTAAAAAAGGAAATCAGGAAGGCAAAAAGAAGACATGAGGTTGCTTTGGCAGATAATGTGAAGGTAAACCTGAAGGGCTTCTACAAGTATATTAAGAGTAAAAGGATAGTAAGGGACAAAATTGGTCCCCTAGAAGATCAGAGTGGTTGTCTATGAGTGGAGCCTCAGGAGATGGGGGAGATCTTAAACAGTTTTTTTTGCATCAGTATTTACTCAGGAAACTGACATATGGAACAAAGGGAAACAAGCAGTAGTGTCACGGAACATATAGAGATTAAAGAGGAGGAGGTGCTTGCTGCCTTACAGTGAATAAATGTGGATAAATCCCTGGGGCCTGATAAGATATTTCCTCGGAGATTGAGAGAGACTAGTGTAGAAATTGCAGGGGCCCTGGCAGATATATTTAACATGTCCTTAGCCACGGGTGCAGTGCCGGAGGACTGGAGGGTAGCTCATATTGTTCCGTTGTTTAAAAAAGGATCTAAAAGTAAACCAGGTAATTGCAGGCCAGTGAGCCTGACATCAGTAGTAGGTAAATTATTGGAAGGTATTCTGAGAGATCGGATATACAAGTATTTGGACAACCAAGGGCTGATTAAGGATAGTCAGCATGGCTTTGTGCATGGTAGATCGTGTTTAATGAATCTTGTAGAGTTTTTCGAGGAGGTTACCAAGAAAGTAGATGAAGGAAAGGCTGTGGGTGTTGTATACATGGATTTTAGTAAGGCCTTTGACAAGGTCCTACATGGGAGGTTCATTCAGAAGGTTCAGACACTAGGTATCCATGGAAAGGTTGTAAACTGGATTCGAAATTGGCTATGTAGGAGAAGACAGACAGTGGTAGCGGATGATTGTTTCTCAGACTGGAGGCCTGTGACTAGTGGTGTGCCTCAGGGATCTGTGCTGGGGCCATTGTTGTTTGTTGTCTATATCAATGATCTAGATGATAATGTGGTAAATTGCTGATGACACTGAGATTGGAGGCGTAGTGGACAGGTGCGAGGAAGGCTTTCAAAGCTTGCAGAGGGATCTGAACCAACTGGAAAAATGGGCCAGAAAATGGCAGATGGAATTTAATGCAGACAAGTGTGAGATGTTGCATTTTGGAAGGACAAATCAAGGTAGGACATATACAGTAAATGGTAGGGCACTGAGGAGTGTGGAGGAACAAAGGGATCTGAGAGTTCAGATACATAATTCCCTGAAAGTGGCGTCACAGGTAGACAGGATTGTAAGAAAGGCTTTTGGCATCCTGGCATTCATAAATCAAAGTATTGAGTATAGGAGTTGGGATGTTATGGCGAGGTTGTATAAGACATCAGTGAGGCCAAATTTGGAGTATTGTGTGCAGTCCTGGTCACCTAACTATAGGAATAATATCAGTAAGATTGAAAGAGTGCAGAGGAGATTTACCAGGATGTTGTCGGGTCTTCAGGAGTTGAGTTACAGGGAAAGATTGAACAGGTTAGGACTTCATTCCTTGGAGCACAGAAGAATGAGGGGAGATTTGATAGAGGTTTACAAAATTATGAGGGGTATAGACAGAGTTAATGCTTGTAGGCTCTTTCCACCTAGATTAGGAGAGATAAGTACGAGAGGACATGGCTTTAGGGTGAAAGGGGAAAGGTTTAGAGGGAACATTAGGGGGAACTTCTTCACTCAAAGAGTGTTGGGAGCGTGGAACGGGCTGCCATCTGATCTAGTAAATGCGAGCTCACTGTTAAGTTTTAAGAATAAATTGGATAGATACATGGACTGGAGAGGTCTGGAGGGTTATGGACTGGGTTCAGGTAAGTGGGACTAGTGGAATAACGTTTTGGCACAGACTAGAAGGGCTGAATGGCCTGTTTTATGTGCTGTAGTGTTCTATGGTTCTATGGTTCTATGACTGGAAGAAGTCTTTTGGCCTGAAAAGAGGATTTTCAATAATGAGTGTTCAAAAATGTGGCCCTTTTTGGAACTCATTATATTTGTGAAAGATAGTCTAAACTGCTATTAACAATATGTTGGAATTGAAGTGGTTTTGCTGTTTTATTATACTGACGATTTATTGAAGAGATGCAAGAGTAGCCATTATTAAATAATGCTCTCTGGTCCAATTCATTATGAAAATATACCTTTCCCATGGCATCAATATTTCGTATTAGCAGCCAGTACATTAAAGGCCATTGGGAATAACAGAAGAAGTGCCAGAATTACTTTTTTCACTCTCTCCTTGCTACCAACTCCATTCGCCAATGGCTATAATGAACAAAGGAACTCATTTTACAGTATTAATTTCAACTTTTTAATGAAAGAAGAGTTATTGGTCTGAATTGTCCAGTCAATGGCAAAGTGACAGTAGTAACCTTGAAGAAAACTGCACACCAACCTTCAGCAGGCTCTTTTCTGAAGTTAGCTGCCAAAAGGCACCTTCTGTAGGGGATCAGTGGCATTCAGTAACAGTGATGCCTTCATGCTGACAGCAGCTAATTCAACTGAAAAATTCTGACAGACACTCAACCAAGCAGCAAAGAATTCTTAACATTATAAGCATTATACAAAATTTGAAAAGTCAAAATATATAGGTGGTTTAATGTAGAAGGTGAAATTTCATTAATAAAATTTAACAATACTTTCCAAGAATAGTCCTTTTATCATTTAAACTCGATGGCATTTTCTGAGGGAATGAGATTCCCTGGGGGCGGTGACAGGTAAATGGATTTAGCACTGGCGACCCAAGACAAGTGTCAATTTTCCACTTAAACCCATATATTCAGATCAACTGAAATGGGTACAACTGGTGGCCAATACCAGTGAATTGATTTGGATCTGGTGTCCAAAGATGAATTTCTTCACTTTAGCCACCAAAAGAAGTGAAATTAGTTTCCCAGGCTGGTATCAGCTTGTATGTCTCAGTTACACTTCACTCAGTAAGTCACAACTCCCTCTGTTTCCTTTTAATGAGAGAGTAGAGTTTAAAAATTTGATTCATGTTAATTCACTGATACTGCATTGATAACCTTGGCAAAGACAACAGCAGTCCACCCTGTGGGGGAGCAGTGAATCACCGAGTAACTTCTGGGTGTCTGCATAGAACTGCATGTGCAGTAATTCTAGTGGTTTATGTCACATTCCCTCTATTACAATGGGGCATGTCGATAGCTCAGCTACTATACTCATTGCTAACTCCAGGCTAATGTTTCAAATCAAAAGGAAAAGCAGGAAATTGTACATGTTGAAAAGAATAGGAGGGGAGATTGTAGACGACACAAAAATTGGTAGAGCTGTGGACAGGTTGTCAAAAGATTCAGCAGTATACAGACCAATTAGAGATATGGGCAGGGAAATGGCAGGTGGAGTTTAATCCGGATAAGTCAGGATCAGATTTATTATTACTGTCATATGACATGAAATTTATTGCTTTGTGGTGGCAGTATAGTGCAAAGACATAAAATTACTATAAATTACAAAATAAATAGTGCAAAACAAAGCAATAATGAGGTTGTGTTCATGGGCCGTTAAGAAATCTGATGGCAGAGGGGAAGAAGCTGTCCCTGAATCATTGAGTGCGAGTTTTCAGTCTCCTGTACCTTGTCTCTGATGGTAGTAATGAGAAGAGGGCATGTCCCAAATGGTGAGGGTCCTTAATGACGGATACTGCCTTCTTGAGGCACCGCCTCTTGAAGATGCCCTCAGTGGTGGGAAGGGTTGTGCCTGTGATGGAGTTGGCTGAGTCTACAACCCTCTGCAGCCTCTTGTGATCCAGTGCATTGGAGCCTCCATACCATGCTGTGATGCAACCAGTCAGAATGCTCTCCAACGTACATCTATAGAAATTTGCAAGAGTCTTTGGTGACACACCAAATCTCCTCAAAGTCCTAATGAAGCAGAGACACTGACGTGTCTCCTTTGTGATAGCATCAATGTGCCGGGCCCAGGACAGATCCTCGGAGATGTTAACACCTAGGATCTTTAAGCTGCTCACCCTGTCCACCAGTGACCCCTCAATGAGGACTGGTGTGTGTTCTCCGGACTTCCCCTGTGTGAAGTGTTGCACTTTGGGAGGTCAAATGCAAGAACTCTGCAGTAAATGACAGGACCCTTAGGAGCATTACAGAGGCATCTTGGGGTGCAAGTCCATTGTTCCCTGAAAGTGGCAACACAAGTAGATAGGGTGGTAAAGAAGTCCTATGGAATGAGAAACAAAGGACTGCAGATGCTGGAATCTAGATGATGCTGGAGGAACTCAGCAGGCCAACGTTTCGGGTCAGGACCCTTCTTCGCGACTAAGATAGGAAACGGGGAATCCCAATATATAGGAGGGAAAAGCAGAGCAGTGATAGGTGGACAAAAGAGGGGAGGTGGGGTGGGCACCGGGTGGTGATAGGTAGACGCAGGTAAGGGATATTGATAGGCAGGTGTGGGGGAGGAGGGGAGAGCAAATCCACTGGGGGATGGGTAAAAGGTAAGGAGAAAAAGGAAAAAAATGTAGAAAAAAGAGGCTAGGAAAGGGAAGGGGGGGGATTACTTAAAGTGGGAGAATTCAACATTCACAAAGGACTGCAGATGCTGGAATCTAGATGAAAAACACGTCATATGGGATACTTGCTTCATTGGTTGGGTGCTTTTTAGTCGGGAAGTCATGTTGCAGTGTATAAAAATTTGGTGAGGCCACATTTGGAGTATTGTGTGCAGCTCTACTTACTACATTACAGAAAGGATGTGGAAGCTTTACAGAGGGTGCAGAAGAAGCTCACTAATATGTTTCCTGGATTAGAGAGTATTAGATATAAAGAGAGGTTGGACAAACTTGCATTGTTTTCTCTGGAGGGGAGACCTGATAGTATATAAAATTATGTGAGGCAAATATGGGATAGATAGTCAGAGTCTTTTTTCCAGAGGGGAAATGTCAAATATCAGAGTGCATACCTTTAAGGAGAGAGGAGGAAAGTGTAAGGGAGTTTTACGAGGCAAGTTTTTTTAGGCAGAGTCTGGAACACACTGCCAGGGTGAGTGTTGGAAACAGATACAATAGCAATGTTTAAGAAGCATTTAGACAGGCACATAACAGACAGAGAATGGAGAGATATCAACCATGTGCAGGCAGGTAGGCAAGTTTGGATTGGCATCATGGTTGGCATAGACATCATGGGCCAAAGGGCCTGTTCCAGTGATGTACTGTTCTATGTTCTATGAGAAGGGAACAACAGCTGTCAGAACCTTAACATGTTGTAATAAAAGCTGAACTAGAAACATATTGATGGATGGTGAACAAGAGTAATGTGAGTTTTCAGCAGAATACTTAAGTTAGTAACATGACTGCATAATTTGGAATGGAATAAAGACAACATTTATCTTTATTTTAGGAATTGTCTATTCTCTATTACTGTCAAAATATGTTTGAACAAGAAAGGTGAAACCAGTAGAATAATGGAACAAATTTAGCACAGAAAATGTTCCTGGAAAAAGTTATTAATCCTTATGTTCTGAGCTAATTTTTTCTGAATTAGAAATCAGGCCAAACTGGATGAGAATGATCCACTTGAATCTCTAAAATGGAAACCGTTTCTGCTGAGATTCCACTATTTCTACTGAGACTGGGAGGTCTAAAGGTAGGTCTTCTGAACCCCATTCTATGTTGAAAGGAAATGTCCCAGAGATTCCCAAGGTACTGCAGGATATCTCTTTATTTACCCACAGGAACTAATGCCAGCTGGCAACTACTAAGAGAACAAATGAAACCTATGAAAAAGGTCCAAAAATACTCAAGGTAAAGGTGATCAGAGGGAATAGCTTCCCTTTTCCAAAAGGTACAAATGTCCCACTGGGTGCAGAAGAACCAAAGAGGATGCAATTCTTCAAAGTCCAATTGGGCTTTTTGTCCTCCACTGGGGAGGAGCAACCCTACTCCAAAGGCTGCCTGGTAAGTTGGCCCGTGCACTATTAATTTCCCCTTGGGGCTAGGGTTTAATTCTAATGTACTTGTGCTGACAGGCTGACAACCCCAACACCTGCATCCCACCCCTAAGGTTTAGCCATGCTTCTGGGTGTTTGTTAAAAGATATTGAGGTCAGCATTTTTTTTTTGCTGTTTCTATACCGTATACACAAGGTTTCTAATGCACTCAGCAAGGACCAGAATTCCCATGGGAGTGCTGATCAGGACATCATAGCCTTCAGGGGCTTATTTTCTGTACATAAATTTGAAAAGAGGAAAGTCAAGGGCTATTGTGTCCTGATCAATTTGCCCTTGCTGGGAACATTTATTTGGAGAAGTTTTCCCTTCCGAATTTTCTCCCCCACAAGTATTTATATTATCCAGTTTAGCAACTGAATGGTGCTTATTTTTTTATGATATTCTCTGCCCTCTGTGCTTAAAAGTTGACACACATCTGTTTATTTCTGATGGATTACTGCTTCAGCAAAATAGCAGGTTACACAGTCATTCACTAATATAGGGAATAATAATCTCTAGTTTACACATTTCACATCATTTCTTAAATTCATAATTCAGCAACCTGTGCATACTTCTTTGCATTCCATATATTTATTGCTGGGCTAATGCTTAGCTTTATCATTATCTGCAGTGATATATAGTAATTATTTTATAACATGTCTTAATTAAAACTTAAGGAGGTAATAATTTGTTATTAATGGCTAGCACTCAATGCGCACTATTACATTGGGTACCTATTGTACAATATTTGTTGCCACTGACTTCAATTGAACTAGATATCTGAAGGGGAGCTTAGTGGGAATTACCATGTTGCCAATTTAACACTAGTAATTAAACAAATTTTTAACTCTGGATCTGATGCTAAATAGATTTTAGAGGACTATTTTAGCCAAAGATTGAAAATGTATGCCAAAAATACTAACAAGATTGACCGATTTGTAAGTCAAGCTTGACCATTTAATTTTTGTCTTAATTGCTAATTGTCATAACTTAAACTTGCTTGTAGCTTTAGGACTTAAGTCCCTATGGGATGCTACTTTTCCCACTTCTACTGAAGATATGGGTGGGGTCCTAAATGAATACTCATGTGTATTCATCAAGGAGAAGGACATGGAGGATAGTGAGTTCAGGGAGGGTTACGTAGATAATCTACAGTTGGTTAGTATTAAGGAGGAGGAGGTGTCAGATTGATATGTGAGGAAGGAGGATGTGCTGGAACTATTGAAAAATATTAGGATAGATAAGTCACCAGGGCTGGATGGGAGATATCCAAGGTTATTACGGGAAGCTAGGGAAGAGGTTGCTGTGCCTTTGGCGATGATCTTTGCATCCTCACTGGCCACAGGAGTAGTGCCAGATGATTGGAAGGTGGCAAATGTTGTTCCTTTGTTTAAGAAAGGAAGTAGGGATAACCCTGGGAATTACAGACCAGTGAGTCTTACTTCAGTGATGGGCAAATTACTGGAGAAGATTCTTAGAGACAGGATTTATGAGCATTTAGAGAAGCATAGGCTGATTAGGGACAGTCAGCATGGCTTTGTGAGGGGCAGGTCATACATCACGAGCCTGATTGAATTCTTTGAGGATGTGACAAAACACATTGGTGAAGGTAGAGCAGTGGATGTGGTGTAGGTTGATTTTAGTAAGGTGTTTGATAAGGTTCCTCATGGAAGGCTTATTCAGAAAGTCAGGAGGCATGGGATCCAGGGAAACTTGGCTGTGTGGATTCAGAATTGGCTCACCCATAGAAGACAGAGGGTGGTGGTAGATGGAGCATATTCTGCCTGGAGGTCGGTAACCAGTGATGTTCCGCAGGGATCTGTTCTGGGACCCCTGCTCTTTGTGATTTTTATAAATGACTTGGATGAGGATGTGGAAGGGTATTTTAGTAAGTTTGCTGATGATACAAAGGTTGGTGGTGTTGTGGACAGTGTAGACGGTTGCTGTAGATTACAAGAGGATATTGATAGGATGCAGAGCTGGGCTGAGACGTGGAAGATGGCGTTCAACCTGGTCAAGTGTGAAGTGATACATTTCGGGCGATTGAATTTGAAGGCAGAATACAAGGTTAATGGCAAGACTCTTAGCAGTGTGGAGGAACAGAGGGATCTTGGGGTCCGTGTCCATAGATCCCTCTAGGTTGCCACGCAGGTTGATAGGGTTGTTAAGAAGACATATGGAGCGTTGGCCTTCATTAGTCGGGGTGTTGAGTTCAAGAGCCGTGAGGTGATGTTGCAGCTCTATAGAACTCTGGTCAGACCACACTTGGAGTATTGTGTTCAGTTCTAGTCACCTCATTATAGAAAGGATGTGGAAGCTTTAGAGAGGGTGCAGAGGAGATTTACCAGAATGTTGGCTGGATTGGAGAGCATGTCTTATGACGATAGGGTGAGCGAGCTAGGGCTTTTCTCTTTGGAGAGGAGGAGGATGAGAGGTGACTTGATAGAGGTGTACAAGATGATAAGGGGCATAGATGGAGTGGATAGTCAGAGACTTTTTCTCAGGGCGACAATGGCTAACATGAAGGGACATAATTTTAAGGTGATTGGAGGAAGGTATAAGGGGGATATCAGGAGTAAGTTTTTTTTACACAGAGAGTGGTGAGTGCGTGGAACGCACTGCCGGCAGAGGTTGTGGAGGCGGATACATTAGGGACATTTAAGAGATTATTAGATAGACACATGAATGATAGAAAAATAGGGGGCTACGTGTGAGGGAAGTGTTAGATAGATCTTAGAGCAGGATAAAATGTTGGCACAACATTGTGGGCTGAAGGGCCTGTACTGTGTTGTAGTGTTCTATGTCATGAGGCGTACAAGGGTTGATAAGCCCTCCGGGCCGAATGAGGTTATCCCAGGTAGCTATGGGAAGCAAGAGAAGAGATAGCTGGAGCCTGGATAGAGAGTTTTGCATTTTTATTAGTCACAGGTGAAACACCAGAAGACAGGACAATAACTAATCTTGTTCTTTAATTTAAGGAGGGCAAAAGGGATAAGACAGGTAACTACAGGCTGATGAGTCTTTACATCAGTGGTAGGGGATTACTGGAGAAAATCTGAGGGGATAGGATTTATGTACATTTGGAAAGGCAGGGACTGATCAGGGATAGTCAGCATGGCTTGTGTGGGGGAAATCCTGCATCATTAATTTGATTGATCACTGAGAAGACTGATGAAGGCAGGGCAGTAGACACTGCATGCATGGATTTAGGTAAGGCATTTGACAAGGTTCTGCATGGTAGGCTGGTCCAGAAAGTCAAGACACATGGGATTCAAGGTGACCCGACAAATTAGATTCAAAATTGGCTGGGTGATAGGAGGTAGGGGATAGTGGTGGAAGGATGCTTTTCTGATTGGAAGTCTGTGATTAGTGGTGTACCAGAGCGATTGGTGCTGGGACCTTTTTGGTTGTGATATATATTAACAACTTGAATGTGAATGTAAGTGGTACGATTAGTAAGTTTGTAGATGACATGCAAGTTGTGGATAGTGAGGAAGGTTCTCTTAAGGCTACAGCAGCATATAGATCAGGTGGAAAACTGGGTGAAGAATTGGCAGATGGAACTTAATCCCAACAAGTGTGAGGTGGTGAAGAAGGCATATGGCATACTTGCCTTCATAGGTCAGGGCACAGAGTATAAAAGTTGGGACATTATGTTGCAACTTTACAAGCTCTAGTTCGACCACATTTGGAGTATTGTATGCTGTTTTAGTTGCCACACTGTAGGATGTGGTTGCTTTGGAGAGCATGTGCAGAGTCGATTCACTAGGGCATTGCCTGCAGTGGAGGACTTTATTTATGGGGAGAGCTTGGATAGGCTGGGCTTGTTTTCCCTGGAGTGAAAGTCAGCCCTCAGACCTGATAAAGGTATATGAAATTATAAGAGGCATAGATAGGGTAGATAGTCAGAATTATTTTCCCATGTTAGGAATATCAAAGGCAAGAGGCTATAGGTTTAAGGTGAAGGAAGGAGTTTTAAAGGTGATTTGAGGGGGAAGTTTTTTTCCCCACAGAAATTGGTTGATATCTGGATACCAGAAGAGGTGGTGGAATCAGATTCAAATCTATGAGACATTTAGACAGACACTTAAATAAGCAAGGCACAGAAGAATAAGGACCTAATGCAGGTAAATGGGATTAGTGTAGATGGGAAAAACAGTTGGCATGGAGGGGGTGAACTGAAGGCCTGTTTCTGTGCTGGGCAACTCTATGACTCTATGCAGTATATGCTCTGGCTGGGATACAGCAGGTTATTGGAGGAGGGTTCAGGGACTGAGGGAGAAGAATCACAGGAGGTCCTGCAGATGTAGTGGTGGAAATCCTGAAAAGGAGGAAGTCCAGAGGATGTAACTCACCATTATTATTGCCTGGCAGGGAGAAAAAATAAAGTTGGTGTTGAAGTTATTTCTTTTATTGGCCAAAAAATGGAATAAAAAGAAACCAAAGGCAGATCATTCTATGATTGTCTAAAATTAGTCAGGACATAGCTACCTTACTATGTAAAATGTTGATAATTACATTACAGGAAGGATATGGTGACACTAGAGAGTGTACAGAGATGATTTACAATGACAGTTATGAGGAGAGGGGATTGGTTTCTTGAGAATAAAGGAGGTTGAAGTATGATATAATCACAATTATATGAGAACTGTTCAGCATATGCAGAAAAAAACAACATATTTTTTGATAGAGTGTTCAATAACTAGCACGGTGGAAGGAATACGGGTGATACAATTCATGTTTTCTTCGTTATACTCTGCCATTCTAGAATTCTCACCTTTCTTTGCAAGCTGATTACATAGCTAACCTGATGACACAATGTTTGTTCAAACTTTTAATTTCAAATATTTGATAGTTACATTTGGTGACACAATTCTTTTGGTCACATTTACAAAGGCTAATTCATACTTAAGCAAGGCCTTAGGTGATGCATTCAAATTAATGTGAATTCTGCTAAGGTTACTGAAGCCAATTAATGGTAAATGTTTAAGTTCAAGCTGGGGATATTTCCCATTAAGGGAAAGAACTGCTGCAGCTCTGTTCTGCTGAATTTTGACTTAATTTGTTTCTCCATTTGACTGATTGTGACGATGTGCAACTTGCAGCAATTTTAGCAAGAAGATGGTACACCTTTTGGGATAGACGCAGGAAAAAAATACCCTCTAATCTTTCAAAGCAGCAAAACAATAGCTCCTGGAGTACAGTATTTACTTCTGATCAAGTTCTTGTTAATTTTTAAGCATCACTTAACTAAGGTGGATATTTATTGGTAGTGGTATGTTATTGTCACATTACTGAGATACAGTGAAAAACTTAGTTTTGCAAGCCATCCATTCAGATCATTTCAAAATATTGGTACTTGGATATAGTACAAGGAAAAAGCAATAACAGAATGCAGAATATAGTGTTACAGTTACAGAGAAAGTGCAGTGCGGTTAGGCAACAAGGTTCAACGACCATGATGAGGTAGATTGTGAGGTCGAGTTCATCTTTAATGCACAAGAGGTCTGTTCAAGAGTCTTGAATTAACTTAAACAAAAATATAAAACATACTGTGGTAGACAAAGTTCTGAATGTAGCCACAGTCCACCAAACCATGGAAAGACTGCAATTGCATAAAATGGTTGCCTGTCAGATTTCAGAATAGGTGAACATCTGGGAGCCAGTGTTATTGATGCGCCCATGATCCCTGGTTGCAGTTTGACGTGGTAGACTGTGACACCTGTTTCATTACTCCCTGATGACTATAAGGAGCCTTGTGGCATAGAAATTCATGGCTGCTATTAACTTGACACTGCAAGCAATATTGGACTATCAAAGGGGACTGTCCAAGGTCAGGATTTAACAAATGACAGACATCAGTGACTTTGTCTCTGCTGAGACAAAAATGATGCCTACACTACAACTAATTTAATGCTAGGAAATAGAATCTTGAGACATAGATTCTCTGTGAAAGGCATTCGATACTCCTCTGGCATTTCCTTCCTGATCTTCAGGTCTCTCAATGTTGCTTTATAACTCAACAGCCAAAGCTTAATTATCTGGCAAGCTGTGAGTACATAACTAATTTAGTTATTACTGTGCAAAATTGTAGGAATGAATTTCATTTGGAAAACTGTAGTTCAGTGTAATTTCACAGGATGGCCCAAAAATTGCTTGTTTGGCATTTCTGCCAAAAAATACCAAACAAGCTCAAGAAGGTACATGTAATAAATTGATTTGGAAGAACAAAAGATTTTGAAAGTTCCTGTAAAACTGGATTTAAATGAGATGATCAGTAGCTTTTAAGAGATTGACAAGCTTAAAATAGGACTCAAGAGAGGAAATAAATAACCAGACTTAGTAAATAGTGTTTAATATTGACAAGACTGCTTTGCGTTATGCAGTGTAATAAAAATACTGTGGATGCTGAAAACCTGAAATAAAAAATAATAACATTGGAAATACTCAGCAGGAAATGCAGTAGGAACAGAGGCAGAGATAGGGAGGAGGGGAGATGATAAGGACAGATATGCACCAGGGTGGAAAATAGTAGAGGTTAAATGGCAGAGAGAATGATGATGCAAGGAAAATAGTAATTGTTCAAATAAAGAGAAAGAGCTGTGCCTGGACAAGATGTAAATGGCATAAACAAAATCAGGATCAACAGTTACAGCCCAACAAATGGTCAGGATCTGAAATTATTGAACTAAATGATGAATCTGTAAGATTGTAAAATGCTTAATCAAAAGATGAGGGACGAGAATTCCACAGCATCCAAAAACACATGCTGAAGTCACACTACATAGGGAGCCTGCAAAACTCTTGTGGGAGACCTCTCATACCTTTCATTACCCATGAAGTCAAATGGATTGTGTGACAGAACAGATCTTACACACGTCAAACAAATAAAAGCCTTTGCCCCACTATCTGCCGTTGCAGAGTGAGCAGAGGAAATCAGATTACTGTGGATCATTTGGGGGTTTGTGGAGAGAGGATAAGTGGTGAGTGGAGTGGACTGGGAACACAGAGAATATTGAGGGAAAGGGAAGATTGGCCCTATGGTGGGATAAGTAGCTTTGAACCCGAGGATCCGTGCAGTTGGTAGGATTAGATATTGGAGTGGGAAGGAATGGGGAGGGATGGATTCAGATGGACAATTATGTAATGATCAGACATTGACTCTTTGGAATTTCAATCTTTTAATTAGGCAATTTTCAAGTTACTGACTGAGCTCTATGGTTTCAGATCATAATAACTGCATGGTTTTCAATAACATTCCCTGGCACTACTTTCTGACAGGTAACCAACTTGAGGCCCAGTGGGAGATAGGCAGATGAACAGACAATCTGGGACACTAAGGACCATGATGGGTAGGATGGGAATGAACATTTGGAAAATTTACAAAGTGATGGATTCCACAGCAGCAATCCAAGTAAAGACTTTAAACTAAAAGTGAAGTAGGTCTCAGCTCTGCATTGTGAATGGCTTGCAATACCCATGGATCGCAAAGGCAGACAAGAACACTATACAAATGATGTAAAGGTGTGTGCTGAATGCTGTTTGTCATCACATCCTGAGCAATGGTTTCTGTGTATCTTGAACACAGAGTCCCCAGGACTAATTTGGTGAAGTGGATAAACTGCGTGATTGTGTTCAGTGACCAGGTTTTCCTTAACATTCCCTGGCACTACTTTCTGTCAGGGTAACCACTGATCACTTCTTCCTTGCATGGTGAATGTTCTACCTCAAGGATGGTGATCATGCACAGTTTTCGGTAAAGCATGAGACCTGGCTGATAGTCAATGAAATGGTCAGAGATATTGATAATGTGCATCAGCTATGACTCACTTGGTAGCATTTTCACCTCTGAGTCAAGTGTGGGTTCAAATTCAATGAGACTTGATGTACATTGTCTAGTTTGGAACTCCATTGCACCACTGAAAGAGTGCTACATTGAAAAAGATGTCTTTTGGAATGAGATATTAATCTCTGTCAGTATATGTCTTAGCCAATATTTATCCCTCCATTGATCAATATTGAGGAGGAATTTCCATGGCCAGAGGGTGGTGAATCTGTGGAATTCATTGCCACAGACGGCTGTGGAAGCCAAGTCATTGGGTATATTTAAAGTGGAGATTGATAGGTTCTTGATGAGTAAGAGCATCAAAGGTTATGGGGAGAAGGCAGGAGAATGGGGTTGTGAGGGAAAAATAGATCAGCTATGATTGAATGGCGGAGCAGACTCGATGGGCCAAATGGCCTAATTCTGCTCCTATGTCTTATGATATTATAATTATTACACCTGTCTATTTCATAGACCACACTGTTCTTTGTATTATCTTGAGACTGTTAAGTGATTGTGCACATGCATGTCCAGAATGTCAACTGTGAGTGTAAAAAGAGTTGATGAGTATGTTAAGCTTGATTCAGGACAGGAGGGCTGAGAAACTGCATGACAGAATAATTTTATATCACTGCCTTGATTTCCTTGGAACAGTATTTGGGTTTGTCTTTGAATGACAGCAAATGTTTGTCTTTAAAGACTTCAGATTGATCAAGCAAGTAGACAGCTGCTCACATACCCATGATTTTGTTTTCAGCTTTGAACCAATGCTCGTTTTTGATGTTGAGCTGGTAGGGCACGACACAAAGTAAAATACTTCAAATGATTTCCATATAAAGGTGGAGGGAAACCATATGACAGCTATCAACTGTACTGCAGAAAATAATTAGTTATATAAAAAAAACATACAAACAGGTTTGGCATTGTGATATACAAAAATGAAGAGGATTGTCATCCATCCAATAAAAGGGTAAGCATAACCAAGCTTTTGCACCAAATTTCATTGCTTAGAAATTAGGTATCCAGTGGACTATTTTGAAATCTGTTGTTTATTTTCATGAATCTTCAAGCACGATATTGATTTCCAATCAATGTTACTTTGATCAGTAGGACTGCATCATCCGAGCATAAAACAATGGCTAGCATTGCGCTAGCTGGGGCCAGCCACCGATGCTTGCACCCACGAAAATGTTTATCCTATTTCCCTGAACTTATCTCCTCAATATTTGGAAAGCCATGTTTCCTGGCCCAGACACTCCCAGAGCCAAGAGTCCAAGCCCTGAACAAAGGCAGGGCCTTCAACAATGTCATTGAGTCACATGGGTCGCACATTAAAAACCCCATCCCCAAAACTCCTTGCAGTAACTTTAATTGACAATGAACGCCTACCCTCAGCTTTGCCTTCCATCAACAGCTGTCAAGGTTTCTGTATGCATTTGAATATATCTGAGCATCAGAAAAACTCAAAAGTGATTGAAAATGAAACATATACTTTACAAAAAACATGCCACATTAATGGTTTAAAGATAAAATTATCAAACCAACTAAAATGTCTTAAAGCACTTAAAAATATACAAAAGTGTAGCTTATCTACTTGTTACCTTTCTTCTCCACAGGTCTATACTTGCTATTCAAATAAATGAGCTACAGATCCTGTGATTGGGTTAACTAGATTTGGGATTTGGCAAAGAGGCTCAGGCTTCTAATCTGCCATTGGACTCCATGCAAACTGGCAGAGTACAGCAGGAAAAGGCTGGCAGGGCTCAGCCAGTAATTTTGGGACTTGTGCATTTGTGCAGTGGTCCCACAACCTGTCAGCACTTATGCTGCGATCACTAGAAATTCCATGCAGGTCTGCCAACAAAAGGGGATTGTCACTGTAGCAAGGTTTGTTTTTAACTGCTTCCAACATCAAAAGGATTCACATACATTAACATACCTTGACATCTTCAATGGAGCTCAAGAGTGTTCTGGGTCTAAAATATCAGTCTTTCAAAATTGTTTTCTTAGTGTGAGAAGTGGAAAGGAGGAGATGTTCTGTATCCTAGGGGGCAGAGGGTTCCAGGCATGTATTTGAAAGGCAGAGGGAAATAATTGTTTTGGAGGTAAAAGCTAGGAGGGTAGCCCCAGGACATGGATGAACTGCAGGAAGAGGGTAAGTGATCGCACAAGGGTGTTTACTATCTAGCCTCATCAACCTATTCTAATGAAAGCTCACCAACTTAAAACATTAATTTTGTTTCTCTCTCCACAGATGCTTTTACCCCTATTGGGTATTTCCAGCATTTTCCACTAACCTTACCCATCATTCAATTCACAACAACATCACTGACATACCAAAAATCTTCATCATTCTTGACCACAAACTAAGGAAATTTTATCTCATCCACAGACACTTAGCACTGATCCAACTTTCAAATCAACATCTGATCATTTGTTCAGTCATGACAGCCACATCACCTAAATATATCTCAGAGACACTTTTATTTTCAGGGGATGATGGTACATTACAAGAGGCATCCAAAATTAATTGTGGGAGTATGCAGGGTGGAGGGGGTGGGTGGGTGAAAAGGAGGGAACCCTGAACCCTGCACATTTTAATGCTCGCAGATGTTAAGAAACAGTACTATCAATTATAGTGAGGCCAGTTCTGAGCCCATAGTTACCAATGGGACCAAAGAAGTTTTAGATTTCTGCACAGCTGATGCTCCTTCACTCACTCAAACTTTCCATCCTCATTTGATTTCTACTGACTTACAACTTACAGCACACAATCCTAACTTTTTCCTTTCTGCTCAGTACAGCCCAAACTTTGTGCTTTTTTATTTAAGATACCTAAGAACTGAAACTTGTCTAGGACCCACCCACACTGACTGACAATGTGATCTGCCTACACAGCTACCTGTCAATGGACATCAGGCACACATACAAACCCCTTTACACACAGGACGGTAGACATACTTCCCATTAGCATAGATCCAGTTTTCAAGGTTTATGGGCTTAGAAAACAGATGCCACAAAGCTTAATATTGCTTCGAAAGTTCTCTGCATAATCTAAGTATTATGGACTATAACTTATTCCAAAATCTCTAAGGTAACAGGAGCTTCAGTTTGAATCACACTTGCTGAGGTGCATTCATCATTATTGATACCTTGCATAGACCACTAAGTTGCTTAAAACAGCACAAATCTCCTTGATTTCTGTATTAGCTCAATTATTTTAATATGTGTAAATATATTCAATGTGCAGGGCATACTTTTCTGTAAAGTATACAGTATATTATTGGTTGCAGTTCTTTGTTAAGTGTTTAAATTGTTTCTTTTTTATATGCCTTTTTTTCCACGTCATTAAATCAAGCATTTTCTATGTTCTTTCTCAATGTGGCTTCATCATAGGCCAGCTGCAACACTTTTTGCCTTTTTAATCACTCCACATGTCATCCACAAGCTCCTTCAGCTTTATTAAGCAGTCTTAATCAATGGCTGAAATTTATAATGTTTTGAATGTGTGGATATGCTGCATATTGAACTATAATAGAAGCATAGCACCATCAAAAGAAGTGAAATCAGTTTTGCATTTCCAACATTCATGCTGTGCTGGAATAATGTGAATTGAATACAATTTGCAGTGCTGCAAATCTCAAGTCAACATAATGATTACCTCAGTTAAGATCAGCTAAATGAATGTTGGAACAATGCTTTGAAATCCTGCTTTCCAAGCACATTTGTGTTTAGGGATTGCAGATCATAATGACAGCCTACTGGGTTAAAGGAAAGAAAAAAAACAGTAACATACAACAGTAGAGCCCAGAAACCCAGTAAGAGGGCTGTATAACATGATTATGGCTCTTGCCACTTGAACAAGCACCATGGCTTTGATCCTTGCTCAAGGTATATCAAGATAGCATTTAATCAAGGGCTAGTCAGAATACATCTAATCATTCTGGTATGTCCATCACAAGTAATCTGAATTGCACTGCATCATCAATTAAATTACCACCCCCTAGAGTTTTAATGAAAATATAAAAATGAATCTATTCAAACTAATCTTCCTGGTGAGAAACTGATCAGATCACATTTTGATGCCTGTTTTACATCCTCCGTGATTATAATTTCCACAGACATAGTCTCAAAATATAAAGCAGAACTTGCTCCTTTTACAAATTTAAGGATAAAAAACTATGAGCACTAGATAACAAACCAACATACATTATATCTACAAAAGTGAGGCTTTGCATCTTGTAGCTCGACAAAACAAATTGGTTGCAAATCTATTGTAGAAATAAGAAAGTAATGGGCCCCTGGGCAGGAGTTCTGAGCTTGGGTTTCTATGGCGTGACATGCCATCTGTCAGCATGTGGCAGTAACTTGCCAATGGCCAGCATTAAAACTCATGCTTCACATTGGCAAGCTTGTTGCTGGCACCACAAGCTTACAAAATCACTTTTGATGTCCAAATATCAAACTGGATGAAATTGTCAATTCAAAACAGGTAATAATAAATGCAGACAGATGTGCAATTGTGCAAAGAAAGAACACATCAAAAGCAAATGCTCATTCTGACTCTCATCATTGCAAATCTGTAACTGACATTTTTGGCAGCCCTGACAAAGAAGTTATCAGGCATTTATCTTATACATTTGTATTTGCCAACTGTGAGGTCCTGTGGATGCCTCTGGTAGAGCTCTGGAAAGATAGGGAGGTAAAAAGATTGAGGGTTGTGGTGACTGACCAGGTCCAATTAATTGCACATCTTGTGTCAGGCACCTTTGAAATCCCTAATGTTCAGCTATGTCAAAAAAGTTTATCATTGATTGTAGCCCCCTAATGCTTGGCTTGGTACAGCACAATCTGCATTCCTCTGCTGTTGTTCTCTCCACTGTGGAGATACCCATCCTGTGAGCAGAAGATACTAATGCTGTTGTTTCTCTATAAGAAAGCTCGGATCTTGTTGTTGGGCCTACCATCTGAGATCAAGTCTATGTCTAAGCCGTTTGAAGTATCACCTAAGCTGATGTGACAAATGAAAGTTCCAAGCTGCAGATCAGACTTCCAAAATGTAAATGACATTTCCAAAGTGCTGAAGAAACCATCAAGGTTCACACAAATACTGTAAACAACTTGCACCTGACCAAGCAACAAAGCAGCAAGTGCTGAGTATGTTGGCATGTTTTATTCACACGGTTCAGTTTCCATAATTATCACCTTCTACGCACCCCAGTTTTGTTGACAATTCTGAAGAAGTCTTATAAATTACGATGTCACAGTCGAAATCCAAAGATAATCTCACCCTAAATTGACTGCCTGATATAGTTTGAGTAGCAATCTTTTTTTTCATGAGGAAGTAACATACGTTCAGGAAATGAGGATTTCAACAGATTGGAGTAAGCTTCCTAATACATGGAAACTTTTGCTAGTTTTTTACTGTCCTACCACCACTCAGACCAAGCCCACACACTTAGTACAGATTAACATTTGTTCCAGGAAGTAGAGCATTGTTTATGGCTAGTTTGTTACGATTGCATATTAATCACTTTTCTGTCTGTGAAAGTGGAGGGAGAAATTAAAAGTAATGCTAAGGTGATATGATTAATGTTAAAATATCTTGAAGATCATTTTCACTACAAAAAAATCAAAAAATATGAATTGAAGTTATTGAGAGCCATATACTTTCCAAAATGGAAGGAGTGGTATTGGAGGGCAGATTAATTTCCTCAATGTAGACTTCCTGTTGATGCTTGTCCAATTCCCTGGATGGACAGTGATAATCAGTACATGGACTTCTTACATAACAGTTTCTTTCTCCTTGTTAGGAAGTAACGGGTTTATATTGCTTAGCTCACCGGAAGATCTGAATGTGAACAAGAGCCAACTGGTTTGCAAGTATCATATTAGTATTGATTTCTGTTACAGATCTCAACATACTGAAAATTATGATTCAGTTGACAAATCTGTGTCCCACACATCTGCATTAGATAAATGCATGAAAAATATTCTTTGCATTTAGGCCTAAATTTGGTGAACTGAAGTACCTCTTATGGCAGAAATCCTTAAAACTATTTCTTGAAATGGTCTGAACAGAAGAGTTAAAATCAAATGTTTTGTCAGAATCATCTGAAATATTCAAGTGGCAGAGTGAGCAATATCAATGTGAAGCAAAATTGTTCTCAGAACACAATCCCCAATTCCCCAAATCAACCTGTGCTGAGTTAAGTGGCCAGAGTTTTAGTTTCCGTTTAACTTTAAGATTACACTTAAGGAGTGCAAAGGGGTAAGGTACTTCAATTCAAATGAATTTCTACAATCTATTCTATAATCTACTCGTGAAAGAAATGTGTAAGGTGACACAAAACAACCCCATTTTATAATTCACAGAGATCTACATAAATTGTATATTTTTGGAAGTTATATTTATACTGTATAAATATATATGTCTAATATAATATTTATTATATTATATTAGACATGTATATATAGTTATACAGGGAGCTATTATAACCATTTTTCTTCTTTGACAGAACATAGATACCATCATAATTTGTACAGAAAATTTTCAATGTGTTTCAATGTGTTACACACAATTGAGTGGATGAACTGTAGGAGAGTTCATTGGTTATTAAATATGTCTAGCATGGCTTTAGTAAACACACTTGCATCCTTTATTTTGGTTGAGTTCATTGAGGAAATGATGGGCAAAGGTGACTTTTATGAAGCATTCAATAAAGACATAGAAAGCTATGTGAAAGAATAGATCTCATGGCATTATGGAACAGTTATGATATTGGAAAGATAGCTGATCAAAATCATCAAAATCATGAAGAGAAGATTTTTCTTACGCAAATTGAACTCCTTAAAATTGAGGAACTTGAACATAGAACACCACAGCACAGTACAGGCCCTTTGGCCCATAATGTTTTGCTGACATTTTAGCCTGCTCTAAGATCTATCCAACCCTTCCCTCCCACATAATCCTGTTTTTATATCATTCATGTGTCTATCTAAAAGTCTCTTAAATGTCCCTAATGTATCTGCCCCCACAACCTCTGCAGGCAGTGCATTCCATGCACCCACCACTCTCTGTGTAAAAAACTTACCTCTGACATCCCCCTTATACCTTCCTCCAATCACCTTAAAATTATGTCCCCTCATGTTAGCCATTGTCGCCCTGGGAAAAAGTCTCTGACTGTCCACTCGATCTATGCCTCTTATCATCTTGTACACCTCTATCAAGTCACCTCTCATCCTCCTCCTCTCCAAAGAGAAAAGCTCTAGCTCGCTCAACCTATCCTCATAAGATATGCTCTCCAATCCAGGCAACATGCTGGTAAATCTCCTCTGCATCCTCTCTAAAGCTTCCACATCCTTCCTATAATGAGGCGACCAGAAATGAAGAAAATACTCCAAGTGTGGTCTGACCAGAGTTCTATAGAGCTGCAACATCACCTCGCAGCTCTTGAACCCAATACCCTGACACTCCATATGCCTTCTTAACTACCCTATTGACCAGTGTGGCAACCTTGAGGGATCTATGGACATGGACCCCAACATCCCTCTGTTCCTCCACACTGCTAAGAGTCCTGCCATTAAACTTGTATTCTGCCTTCAAATTTGATCTTCCAAAGTGTATCACTTCACACTTTTCTGGGTTGAACTCCATCTGCCACTTCTCAGCCCAGCTCTGCATTCTATCAATATCCTGTTGTAATCTACAGCAACTGTCTACACTATCCACACCACCACCAATATTTGTATCATTAGCAAACTTAATAACCCACCCTTCCACATCCTCATCCAAGTCATTTATAAAAATCACAAAGAGCAGGTGTCCCAGAACCTGTGGAACACCACTGGTCACCAACCTCCAGGCAGAATATGGTCCATCTACCACCACCCTCTGTCTTCTATGGGCAAACCAATTCTGAATCCACACAGCCAAGTTTCCCTGGATCCTATGCCTCCTGACTTTCCAGAATAAGCCTTCCATGGGGGACCTACACCACATCCACTGCTCTACCTTCATCAATGTGCTTTGTCACATACCCAAAGAATTCAATCAGGCTCATGAGGCATGACCTGCCCCTCACAAAGCCATGCTGACTGTCCCTAATCAGCCTATGCTTCTCTAAATGCTCATAAATCCTGTCTCTAAGAATCTTCTCCAGTAATTTGCCCACCACTGAAGTAAGACTCACTGTTCTGCAATTCCCAGGATTATCCCTACTCCCTTTCTTAAACAAAGGACCAACATTTGTCACCTTCCAATCACCTGGAACTATTCCTGTGGCCAGTGAGGATGCACTATTCCTGTGGCCAGTAAGGATGCAAACATTAACAGATGCAGGCTCTGGGAGAAGAATGTTATATAGTTGCATACAGCTATACAACATCCATAATAATCTAGACCTTCCAAATCAAATACACCAAGCTTACTGTTCCTCCTTAAAAGCAGAAGTTTCAAAAGAGTCCAAAGTCAGTCAAAAGCAAATTTCCAAAAAAGTGATAAAAATTTAAATTTTGTGGAAATTCCTAAAAAGAGTGATAGGCCCGATCGAGCTCTGATGAGGCGGTGGTTTTCTAGGGAACAGCTGCCTGGCTACCCTCAAATGTTCAGGGTGTCTTTTCCTCCCCCATCCGTGGACAGCATCCCAATATCAGAATCTGACCCTACTGTCTGCCAGTGAACTCCCAATATCCAGCTGTGCCTCTGGATCAAATATGATAAGGGGTCAGATGACCCTCACATCCAGCTCCTTATGTCTATGCCGGATATGGCTTGTGTACAAGCAGGAAACTCTTCATTTGAATGGGATCACCAACATTGTTTGAATAGGAATTGGAATTTGGAATTGGAATTGGTTTATTATTGTCACTTGTACTAAGATACAGTGAAAAACTTGTCTTGCATACCGTTCATACAGATCAATTCATTACACAGTGCATTGAGGTAGTACAGGGTAAAACAATACAGAATGCAGAGTAAAGTGTCACAGCTACAGAGAAAGTGCAGTGCAGTTAAACAATAAGATGCAAGGTCATAACGAGGTAGATTGTGAGGTCAAGAGTCCATCTTATTGTACTGGGGAACCATTCAATAGTCTTATAACAGCTGTCCTTGACCCTGGTGGTATGTGCTGTCAGGCTTTTGTATCTTCTGCATGATGGGAGAGGGGAGAGGGGAGAATGTCCCAGGTGGATGAGGTCTTTGATTATGCTGGCTGTTTTACTGAGACAGCGAGAAGTGTGGACAGAGTCCATGGAGGGGAGGCTGGTTTCTGTGATGTGTTGAGCTGTGTCCACAGCTCTCTGCAGTTTCTTGCGGTCCAGAGCAGAGCAGTTGCCATACCAAGCCACGATGCACCATCTTTCTATGGTGCATCGATAAAAGTTGGTGAGTGTCAAGGAGGACATGCCAAATTTCTTTAGCTTCCTGAGGAAGTAGAGGTGCTGATATATAGGAAACCAAATTAATTTTTTCTTTTTCTTTATTTCAATTTACGTATATGTCTCACAAGAGCCATGCCTTAAAATACCACAAGCGTACAGAAAAGTTAGTGTAATTCAGCTCTAAACCTTCCAAGATCTTAAAATAGAGGAACTGATTATTTTGTACTTTTAAATTATGTGGAACATCCAAGTTATCACAGATGCTGCATAACTGTACTGAACAAAGGTTACTGAGAGTCCATTTGTTTTCCAGTCTTTTCCAATCATCCGAGACTTTGAAATCCTGTGGGTGTGCCCTTAGGATAACTTAATCACAGCCTCAATCTCCATCACAAATCTTCTAGGTGTCACAAGTACAGTAAGTATCACTAAATGCTGGTGGAACTCATGACCTTTGCTCTATCTATCATCAGCATCAGCCAACTCTAACACATCAGTGACAGGTTCACAGCAAGGCTCAGAAAGGAGTTATATCACACTGCACCTCCTTCGTAAATTAGGTTGTTAGAGATTTTTACGTTTTTTCAGAGAAACTGCTCTTTGTTAAAATCTGGGAATTTCAAGGACAGAGAGAATGCTAGGGGAAGGTTAGAAATGTGTTGCTGGCAATATAGATGAGTTTCTTTTAACAGAATCATTCTTAAAATAATAAATGATATAAAATTTTGTTTGTGAATTCGCAACAACTTCTGAGACTGCAGGGTTATTTTGAGGAATAGAACAATATAGTATTATTTATTTATTTTAGACAGTGTCGAAGGTATGGCTATGCCTACTAAATTGTAGATGGTTACTAAAAGAACAGGCTGGGAAAAGGATCTGCTCATGATATGTCACCAGCACTTTAAGAATGCTCTCAGAACAATCAAACAACAGAGGATTGCTAGGACTATTCAATTCAAAATGAAGGTTTCAAGTAGTATTATGTATTGGCTATTTAACGATAGGATTTTACAGTACAATGAGCCATTTTCTTTGTGATATTCCTTTGAAATAGCTGCCAATTAGGCTGATTACCCTACCTTTTCCTCAAACCTTTTGCATATTATTTTCAAATTCTTACCTGCATTTTTGTTCAAAGGCTATTATCAATACTGCTTGGACCATTCCTTGGCTCTGTTAAAGTAATTCCTGCAAACCTTTTGCATTTAACCTTTCTGTTAGCATTTTTTTTAAAAGAAGGGATTTTAAATGTATGCCATCCAGTTACAAAATCACTAATCTGTTGACATAGACTTTTGTTTTTAACTTATCAATTATGACCTTGCACCTTATTGTCTACCTGCACTGCATTTTCTCTGTAGCTGTTACACTTTAGTCTGCATTCTGTTATTGTTTTACCTTGAACTACCTTAATGCACTGTGTAATGAATCGATCTGTATAAATGGTATGCAAGACAAATTTTTCACTGTACTTCGGTACATGTGACAATAGTAAACCAATTCTAATTCCAGATTCTAACAACACTCTTAGATCTCCTCTTAATCAGCTTTGTTCTTTTTCTTAAAAAAAAGGAATCGCCATCTTTTCCAGGGAATAAAATCTCTCAAGGTGGAAGTTACATACCTAGCACATTTTAGTCACGAAAATAATCCACATTTTGCAAAATATTCTTGGATAGCTTTGATTGGTGTGCCATTAATGGAGATGGTACAATCATACAAGGCCTTGATTAAGCAACAATGATCAAAATTATAGATAGTTCTTATTTCTACATAGTTCAGCATAAATGTAAACTTAAAATGAAAACCCTTTGCAACTACAGTTTCTTTTATTTTGTCTTCCTCTCTTTAAGAGTATATACACTGATTTTACAAAGAGAAATGTGCTTTAAGTTGACACTTATTGTACTGTACTGAACTTGTTATAGCAGTAAGATTTTGGATTAATTCTTTCTTCTAATCTGTTCCATTTACAAATGCGGTTTCAACTACCAAGTCTTCAAGCTTTAGAGTTTATTTCCTCAACTGCCCTACCTTTTCCCCTTTATTTTCTTCTTAAAGTCCTATCATTCTGGCCAAACTTTCAATCATTTGCCCTAATTTATACTTATATGATTCAGTGTAAAAACTTGCTTGATAACAGTTATAGAGTCAAATATCACAGATGGAGACCTCTTGGCCCAAAACATCCATGCTGATCATCATGTACTCATCCATGCTAACTTCATTTACCAGAACTTGGCCCATAGCCTGCTCTGCTTTCTTTAATAAAGATACCACATTTGCTGCCTCCCAGTCACCTGGTACCTCACCTGTGGCAAAATTTAAAAATCTCTGTCAGGCCTCCAGCAGTCTCCTCCCTTGCCTCTCATAACAGCCTGGGACAAATCTCATCAGCTCCTGGGAATTTTATGCCCAGTAAGATATCTAATTTGTCTTCCTTTTTAATGTTAAAATGCTCTAGAAAATTCACCCCCTCAGTAAATTCTGCAACCTCAATGTTTTTCTCTTTAATGAATATAGATGAAAAGGATTCATTTAAGACCTGGACCACATCCTCTGGCTCTGCACACAGATAGCCCCTTTGGTCCCTGATGGGCCTTAATCTTTCCATCATTACCCTCTTGCTCTTAACATACATACAAAATAACTTTGGATTTTCCTTAATCTTGTCTGCTGGTGATATTTTGATTTCTCTAGCTGTGGTTAGAACAGGAAAAATAACAAAAAGACCAGTCATCAATTGGTACAGAGAATGTCTAAGGCAACTTCTCATTTTTGTTTGAATTGGTGAAATTTGCTAAGATTTTTAAAAAATTGTTTAATAATTTTTAAGTGTTTTTAACCAATTTAAATATTTAAAATGAATAATTTTAATGTTACCAATTGTTTATTTTTTTTATTGTTTTTGAACGTCAGGGGTACTTAGAAGCATATAAAGTCCTTGATCACTTTTCCAGCAATTAAATATTTTTCAGCCAGCTTATGGTCAAGGCCATTTTTGGCTCTCCATGTGATATCACTACACAGGGCCTTATCATTTGCAGATGGTACAACCCACAGCAAATTGGCAGAAATCTCAAAAAGTCTATACTTTTTCATTTTCTCACCATTTGTAGGCAGCAAGCTGTGGCCAGAGACGACATAATCTTATTAAGTTCCAAGTATTTATATTTTTTGGGGAGAGCTCTGTGACTATTAACATTTAACCGTTCAGTGACTCAATCTTACATTGATAACTACTCACAGGTTTTGAACAGGCTAAGTTTACTGCAACTGACTGAATTTTAATTACAATTCCAGGAGATTGAACAATTTACCTTTGACTGTTGGAAAAATGTCTCAAATGGTAGCACTATGCAAAAACTAAAAGATCAAATCAGATCATAAACCAATGAAGGAAGGATCAGACACCAGCACAAACACCATTGTTTCTATTGAAGTGTAAAATCATTTTATTTGTTCATATCCTCTCTCTATATTAACTATTTTTATTTTATCAGCTGTTAGTATTTACACAGAGGTTCAAAAAACAAATGATTTTAAAACATAGAGCACAGAACAGGCCCTTTGGCCCACAATGTTGTGCCGACATAGCTATTCCCTCCTACTTACAGAATGCCCATATCCCTCTATTTTCCTCTCATTCATGTGCCAATCCAAGTTCCTCTTAAAAGCCCCCAATGAGTATGCCTCCATCACCCTATCAGGCAACACATTCCAGGCATCCACCACTCTCTCAGTAAAAAATGTACCCCTCACATTTATTCTGAACCTACCCCCTCTCACTTTAAATGCATACCCTCTGGTATTGGATCGCTCAATAATGAGAAAAAGATATTGTTTGTCTACCCTATCTATGCCCCTCATAATTTTATACACTTCCAACAGATCACCCCTTAGCCTCCACTGCTCCAGAGAAAAGAGACCAAGTTTGTCCAGCCTCTCCTGATAGCACATGGCCTCTAATTCAGGCAGCACCCTCTCTAAAGCCTCGACATTCTTCCTATAGTGAGGTGACCAGAATTGCATGCAATATTTTGAATACGGTCTAACTCAAGTTCTATAGAGATGCATCATAACTTCTTGACTCCTATACCCAATACCCCGATTAGTAAATGCAAGCAGTCCATAAGCCTTCTTAACCACCCAGTCTACCTGTATAGCCACTTTCAATTTGTCATGGACTTGCACCCCAAGGTCTCTCTGCTCTTAAAAGTCTTGCCCTTAAGAGTGTACTGCCTCTTGACATTAGTCCTACCAAGGTGCAACACCTCACATTTATTCGGGTTAAACTCCATCTGCCATTTCTCTGCCCATGTCTGCAGCTAATCTATATCACACTGTATCGTTGCCAGTCTTCTACACAATTCACAGCTCCACCAATCTTGGTATCATCTGCAAACTTACTAACCCATCCATCAACATAATCACCCAGGTCATTTATGTACATTACAAACAGCAGAGATCCCAGCACAGATCCCTGCGGAACACCACTACTCACAGGCCTCCAGCCCGAATAAGTCCCTTCAACCACCACCCTTTGTCTTCTTTGGGCAAGCCAGTTCTGGATCCACACAGCCAATTCTCCACTGACTCCATGCATCTGAACTTTCTTGATTAACCGATTATGTGGGACCTTGTTAAATGCCTAGATGATGCAATGCAATCAGCTTTGAGCTGATGCAAACCTCCACTTGCAGCAGCAGGAATGAACAGAATAAATTTGCATTGGAAAAAATACATAATGCCCAGAAAATACTTGTATCTTTATCTTCATGATAATAATCAAAATAATCAAAACTTGGTAATAGCTGGGAACATTCCAATGAGTATTCTGACATCTTTATCTTATACATTACAGGTGTGACATTAGTGAACAAGGCACTTTATAGACAGCTATTTAAAAGCTTCTATTTTTACTCAATTAAATGATGTCTTACCTGTTTGACATCATATGCAAGAAGAACAAATCTGAGATCTGGGGAGACAGAGTATTTTGTTGCTTTAAAAGTTACCTGGAAAATGAAAAACACAAGTCAGGTGAAATGCTTAATAATTTTCACATTGGAATGTAGTTTTATCAAAAAGAAATTGTTTCAGTTTTATTCCTCTGGGAAAATCCATGGCATTCATTCACTTGATATGTAGTTTTGTTGGTAGTTGATATTCCTGCTGCAAGCTGGAGTAAGACTCTCATGACTTAAATTATTTCCATACTATTAAGAACTACTGAGTTTAATCTTAAAATAGGTCATAAGGTGAAACTTAGAGAGTTGAATCTGTTCGTAGCATGTTATGAATTGGCAAGATATTTTACATTAACCCCTCTCCAACCTTTTTGCATGCAATCATAGCAAGAAAAATAATGCAGAACCTTTCCATATATCATCTTAACATTTTTGGTTTAGTTTGTTTATGTCACATTGGCCACATGGAGAGGCATATATTTCATAAATATATCAGAATGTATAATGTATCTAATATATTCCACTGCCAAAGAAAGCACTGGATCTTTAAAACATTCTGCCACCACAGTAACATTAAACACCTGGGGAATCATTGTCTAAATAATAAAGTCTTTACAGTCCTGAGCTCTCTGTCTCACCATTCTACTTTGCTTCATTATTTGCATTACGTTTTTTCTCTCAGTGGTGAAAGACATCAAAATGCATGGGGTTATTCATAAGTAATGAATGTCTCAGCTGTCAAGCGCTATGGCTCATTCAACATTTCTGAGAATGTGTCTATTTATTTGAGCTATTTTTGTAGCTTCTACAACAATATAAGAATGCATATCAATGGGAAATTAAATTCTGAAAAGATGGTTGGCTAGAAATTCACCTCCTGTTGGTAACAACGAACCTACTATAACATCACATCAGCATGATATACTCTGTCCCCAAAATTAATTCGATTGAAGTTAAATGCAATGAATTTCAGAACTGGAGTACAATCTGCTTAAGATCACTGATACAGTTGAATTGCTAACACAAGGCGAAAAATGAAGAAAATTCATGCTCTACAAAAATCAAGGAAAAATAAAGTAATCCCTTTGAATGTTAAAGTACTGGAAAGAGTAAAGCATTCCTTTAAGCAACATCATGGAGGTGTTTTTTTTCTTTGGTTGAATGAAGAAAACATGATGCTAAATATATTTGGTTTAAAAAAGATTTCTTAAACCATTTAAATCACTTTCCCAGCCTAATGGAAGGTAATACAGTTTGTCTGTACAATGTTGAGGGATTTCATTTCTCAGTGGTAGTAGAAATTAATCCGAACACTTCTTTCATGTTGGATTTCTAGGATGGTTAAATATGATAATTCACCAAAATAAGTGCAGTAATTGAAGTGTGCAAATATCCTCCCCTTGTTGACTGCATTGCCACCTGCTTGTTATAATAAATTCAGAATGCACTTGGTGCAAATTATTCAGGGGATTTTGTGGGTGCATCATCAAGGAAACAATATCAGGTCTGCCTATGTCAGTTAATACTAGGTTTAACATTAACCTGCATCTCTTAAAAGTGAGGAATACTGTGACTGTAGCAGGTATAGGCAGCCATTCTTAAAGTGAATCTGAACTGGAAAAGAGTGAAGAATGAAACCACATGGGAGAGCATGTCCTCCCAATCTTTTCAGAAGCAATGATAAAGGACATGCAAATTAGGAGTCATGTCCTTTACATGTTCAGTGAAGTGTCTATGGTGGTCAGTGCTACTTGTAAAGCTCCGAGTCCTTGGACATAGTACCACAAGAAATTTCTGAGGTAGGGCCCCTGACCTGAAATGTTAACTGTTTTTTTCTTTCCACAGATGCTGCTTAACTGGCTGAGTTCTTGCAGCATTTTTTTATTTTTTGTTTCAAGCATCTGAAGTTTTATTTGTTTTCCACAAGAAATTTAATGGCCTTGCTTATATAGTTGGCCTCACCTGCACCAAAGTAAATGCTGTAGCAAACTGAACATCCAGCTCTCACACCACCATACCTTGCCAGTTATTCAATCATAAAAGTCATGTCTTCCCACAGATTGCACAGCACTCACTGACACAATCTATTACAAGATAAGCTGATGACAACCAACAGATCAGATTGAAGCTCTGCAGTTGTACCACCTCTAATCAGGAATGTTGGTGAGCAATCAAACAGCTAACAGGAGGAGTAGGACGAGGAGGCTATAAGAACATTCCTATCCTCAGTGATGGCATGGCCCACTGTATGAGTGCTAAGGAAAGCCAAGGCATTTGCAAGCATGTTCAACTAGGAGTGCCCAATAGTTATCCACCTTGGTTTCTTCCCGAGGTCTCTACATCACAGGAGCCAATCTCTGGCCGATTCCATTTTTTCCTAATAAAGTCAACAAACAGCTGAGAGAAATGGGTGCAGCAAATGCTATGGGTCGAGAAACATCTCAGCTGTAGTACTGAAGATTTGTACTCCAGAACTAGCCATGCCTCTAGTACAGTTACAACACTGGCATCCAGCTGATAATGTGAAAAATGGCCCAGGTATGTTCTGTTCATAAAAAGCAGGGCAAATCCAATCTGGCTAATTATTGCTGAATCAGTTTACTCGCAAAATGATGGAAGTGTTGTTGGCAGTGATAACAAACTGCACTTATTCACTAATAACCTACTCACCAATGCCCAGTTTGCATTTCACTAGAATCACTCCAATCTAGACCTCATTGCAGCCTTGGTCCAACCATAAACCTAAAGAGCTAAAAGCCAGAGATAAGGTGAGAGTGACCGCAAGGCAGCTTTTGACCAAGTGTGGCATCAAGGTGTTCTGAAAAAGCCGGTCAATCACCGTCAAAGAGAAAGGACTCCAGTGGTTGAAGTCCTACTTTCCCCAAAGGAAGATGGTTGTAGTTGTTGGAAGTCAATGGAGCACTGCCTCAGATCATCAATGCAGGAGTTGCTTAAACCGACCATCTTCAGCTACTTTATCAATGACCTTAACTTCATCCTAAATTTAGAAATGGGAATGTTCACTGACAGTTTCACAGTGTTCATTTCCATTTGTAACTCATCAGCAAATGCAGCAGGACATGGAAAACATTCAATAAGTGGCAAGTAACGGTTGCACCATGAAATGCCATCATCAAAGACAAGAGAGAGTTCAACCATTTCCACTTCACACTAATGGCATTAACATTGCCGAATCCTCACCTGTCAATATTCCTGGAAGTCACCATTCACAACTGGACCAACCACATGAATTCCATGGCCACAGGAACAGGTCAGAAGTCCTAGAGTCATAGAGAGGTAGAGCATGGAAACAGGCCTTTCGACCCACCTAGTCTGCACTGACCATCAACCACTCATTTACAATAATCCTACATTAATCCCATTTAAAACAAAAATCTTCCCATAGTCTACCAATCACTGACACACTTGGGATAGTTTACAGTGGCCAATTAATCTATCAGCTAGCATGTCTTTGGATCATGGGAGGAATTCAGAACATTCAGAACAACCTCATGAAGTCACAGGAGAATTTGCAAACTCCACACAGACAGCACCCAAAGACAGGATCACACACAGGTCTCTGGTGCTGTGAGGCTACGGCTCAACTAGCTGCACCACAAGAAGCTTGGTATCTTGCGGTGAGTGACTCACCTCTTGACACCCCAAGGCCTTTTCGCCTGTTAGGCACAAGTCAGAAGTGTGAAGGACTACTCTCCATTTGCCTAATGAATGCAGTTCTAATAGTTTTCAAGAAGCTTTGTTGATCTAAATCCAACATATGTTGTTAGATTTAGATCAAGCAGTTCACTTTGTCAGTCCATGACAAAGTGGATTGCTTGATCTAAATCCAACAACATTGTGCGAGTAACCTCACTAGAAGGACTGCGGCAGTTCAAGAATGTGGCTCACCACCACCTCCTCAAGGGCAATCAGAGATGGGCAAACACAACTAACCCTGCCAGTGACAAACAGATCCTTGAAATGAGAAAATAGATCTGACGGTCAATCAGAAGTATAAGGAGGTAACCGGAGTAAGAACATATGCCTGCTGTCTTTAACTTTCATAGAAGAGATCATGCTGACCGTTACCATCACAGCCATGGGCAGTGGCTGAGCTAAAGTGATAGGACCCTCAACATTGTCTGATTCAGTTTCTACAATTGAGTTCAAGTTGAGCTCATAAAACCTTCTCTACCAACTCTGAACAAGGCTTAGAATAATATCATCCACTGGAATTTCCAACACCTCCACTATGATGCCACTGGTGATGATTTATTCCCCCCTCCCCTTGAAAGCTCAGTGATAGCTCATCTTCCAACTAGGCACATTACAGTTTTCTGGACTTCATATTGAGATCAATAATTTCAGACAATGAGTATTCCTGACTTTTATCTCACATTTCCAGCATTTTTTCGCTTCTTCCAGTAACTTCAGATCTCGTTCATCTTCTCCTGTTTACTCCCCCTCCTCTTCTGTTCTTCACTAGCCTTGACTACACTCTTTCAGTCATTCAATCACTTCACTCTTAACCCTATCACAGGCCTTCCTTTTACTGTCTCTACCCTTCCCCCTTTCCCTGGAATGTAAAAGTCATCTATCTCCGAGTAGAATTGGCTGCCACAGAAAGGACAGCTAAAATAAAACAGAAAATGCTGGTTTACAATGAATGGCTCTCAACAAAAACAATGATTTTATTTTGTATCAACTGTGACTTGCTGGAGGGCTCACCCTTTGAACACACTTGTCTGCTGTTCACCGATGTTACTCATAGTCAAATGCAAAATTCATGTTGAGGGTAACTATTCTCATGTTTCCTCCAGTGTTAATTTCTTGCATGCATGTCTGTTTCAAGGCTGTAATAGTGTTGCATATTTCTGGTACAATCTAAATAGAGTGTTGATAAGCAAATTATTAGAGAGTAGGTGTCACTTAATGCCACAATTAATAACTCCTTCCATTAATTTGTTGATAATTGTAAGAAGTGAATGGATTATAATCAGCCTGGTTAGATTCATTTTCTCTGTATAATAGACAGGTTTGTTGATTTCTCTCCCTCATACATTTATTTCCGATATACCCAAACTTAATAATATCTGTTTGTCTTGATTTTCATTTATGATAATAGGTTGCACATCCAAAATGTCTGACTTTTCATTTTACAAATCATAGCTGAACTATTGTATGTTTTCTTCATTTTCTTCTTTTGTCTCATGGCAGCTGGTCCTGATGAATTGTAAGACACTGAAGTCATTATTATCTGCGATCTATCTCACCTACTGTGCACAGTTGTGACGGAAAACTTTCATTCATTATCTTGTTTCTACTTAACCCAAGCACATTTTCAGACTTACTGTCTGTGTTCATACCAGAACCTCTTGTTCCAGTGCCTTAAGCTCTTTTGTGACTCGATCTTTCTTTCTTGATGAGTACTGGTTGCTCCGTAACACCACCCACTTCACCCCTTAGACTTGCTATCATGCAGAGCAACTGCTACCCCTTGCAGAGCCTAATGATACATGGAGTATCTCAGAATCATGGAGCTACATGACACAGGAGGCCATTCAGCCCAACATGTCCATACTGGCTGAAATGAAGCTAACTACTTTACTTCCACTTTCTAGCTCTTTGTTCACAGCCTCGTAGGTTATGGCTCTTCAAGAGCTCATCTTTTTAAATGTGATGGGTGTTTCTGCTTCCACTACCCTTTTAGACTGCAAGATCCAGACCCTACTGCTCTTTGGGTCAAATGAAGACATTTCCTTAATTGCCCTCTAATCTTTCCACCAAATGACAGAAATCTATGCCCACTATTTATGGATGCCTGTTCCCTCTGTTTAAGCTTCTTATAATTTTGTATGCTTCAATTAAATCAGCCACCCCTCTACCCCGTCCCCCAGTCTCCTTGGCTTCAAAGAAAACCATCACAACCTAGTCAACATCTCTCTGTAAAGTTCTCCAGCTTTTGCAAATTTGTCATTAGCTGCTGAGATCTTCCAGCAGATTGTTTGTTGCTCCAGATTCCAGCGTCTGTAGTCTCTTGTGTCTCCTGGTATATACCTATCCTAAAACCTTCAGGTATTTCTAGGCATGGACTTTGAAATCCTTCTGGTCCTCCACGTGTCTTTTTATCCTTCCATTTATCATTTATTCATTTGCATTGTTTGAACTCTTCAAATACATTTATTCACACTTCTTCAGAATTCCATTTGCAAATTCTGTGCCCACCTAACCAATTCATTTATCTCCCCCGAAGCCAAATACTTCCTTCCACACTATCAAACACACTGCCAATTCTGCTCTCTTTGGCAAACTTCTTAATCATGTTCCTGCATTTAAGTCCAAAACAATCACAAAAAGCAAGACTTTATGGATTTCATTTTCAATGAAGTGAAGATTTCCAAAAAATGCACCCATGTTGATTTAAAAATAACGTTGAGAAAGCCGATTAATAGATTAAAAAATCAATGACTTAAATTCTCTGAAAATTAAACAATTAAAAATTACTTTGATTCTATGCCCATGACTTGAGAAGCCAGTTACTACAAAGATTTCAACCTCAAGCTGAAAATGTACTGATTGCTAAACGTCATACATTGAAAATATCATGAAATGCATCAAAGTCTAAAGGATCAATAGGAATGTGGAAATGTAGTTTTTTGGAGACCTGGTGCCTTGTAGGATGCTCACTTTTTGATACTTTATTTTGTACATTTTCCAACATTCCAGATTAGCCCGAATGTCCGTTATCATTATGGCAAGAGATTATCAAGATGGTAGAAGTGAAAAGGGAAAATACATGAAAGTCATGTTCCCCTATGCAATGACTGTGAGAGAGAAGTACTTAGGTATATTAAGAAAAGAGAGAGCTGTTATGGATTAGGTTACTGTTGGTGAATGTCCCTTTAAGACATAGCACGGTTGTGTGTGTGTGTGTGTGTGTGTGTGTGTGTGTGTGTGTGGCGTGATTACGACAACAACAGGAGATAAGGACGTGATGACGTTTTTGGAGCAGTCAGTCAAAGAAGAAGAGAGAGGGGAGAGAGAGAGACAGTGCCTGCTGGTCTCTGTATTGATGGATGAAAAATAATAACTGTGTCTGTCACTGCAATCCACGTATAGATTTTTGGAATAATCCAGTGGAGTCCACTTTGTCGTTAACCTGTAGTGGGAAACAGGTATTTGTGTGGACTGCCACGTCTCGAATGCCTTTCGGGGTGGCAGATACTTCGGAACAAAGGAATGGAGGTCATCAGTGACTGAGGTGTCGTATGGGTTCCATCGTGGAACATTTGGATTTTGTAATTTCTCTCTATTTTCCCTCTACGTATTCTCTTCAGTCAACGGTGGTTTTGCAGAAGCCTTTGCTCACGTTTCACCTTACGGCCTGCTGAACTGAACTTTGAGAACTATTCCTGGACTTGGAGTTTGGGAATTTGCCGCACACACACACTTCGAGTTTAGTTTTTGGGGTTAATGTTTAAGATCTAACATTTTTACTTCTAACATTCTAACATTTTTACTTTTATTTTTCTTATTATCATAAGTAGTTATTAATAAAATAGTTTTTAACATTTATACATGACTCGGTGTGTTTCTTTTGTTGCTGGTACATGACAGAGCAAACAGAGCAGTAATTGGAGCAGTTGCTGAAACAAAAACAGAAAATGCTGAATGTACTTGTCACTTGTGCAGTGTCCATGGAAGAGGGAACTGGTATGTTCGCATTTTTCTTCACATTTACTGGATGGTAGAACATTCTCCCCACTTTACTGCTTTTTTTTGTTCAGTAAGATAAGATAATAAGTCATTGTTGGCACATCTTCACTGACACTAATTCATTCCCCAGGGGAAAGGCATTGAAAGGACACAAAAGAGTTGAAAAGCAAGCTATGCAGTGTAGGCTAGAAGTGTTAAGAATTATGGTATTTATGGAGGGTTTGCCATCAAGAGTTCCAGTCTCTTCTTCCTCAACTGCTTTACTTCCATTATCTTCATTGAGGAAAACCATGTACTGCTTGGTCCTGTTGCTCTTTCCCTTGGTGTTGTTGTGGATTTGTAGAAGTGGAAGCTGTACTTTTATACTCTTTGTATGCAAGGAGCACTGTACAATGCGCTCAAGGCTAAATCACAAGAATGCTGAATCAGCTGTGTAAACTGGCCTGGGACAAACATTATTTCCACCAACAGCACTCTCATGACAAGAGAAAAATGATTTCACTGAAGTTGAAATAATAGCTGCTCATGTGGAGTCAGCTCCTTTATTGCAGAGTTTCCTTCTGCAGACAATGGACATGTTGACATAAATGAGTGGATTAGGTGGAGGCCATTAGTTGTAGTGCATTTGTGAAATGGAGCTGGAAAGCCTGTATAAGAGCTCTAGTGGAATTACCTTGTCAAGATGAAGGAAGGCAGACAGTTACAGATTCTAGAAGGTGCATTGTTTTTGTATCTGTAGCATTGACAAGGATAGAATCTGATGGACTAATTTTGTAGTGCTTAATTTTGAAGAATATGCTGATGTGTAGAGACTCTAGGAAAGAGTATGACACATAACGGAGGACATATACGATGAATGGTAAGATCCTCGAGAGTATTGAGGAACAGAAGGACCTCTGTACAAGCCCAAGGATCTCTGAAGGTGGCAGCATAGGTGGATACTGTCAGATGCTTCCCTTTGTTAGCCAGGGAGGTTATAGTACAATTTAACAAAATATTGGTTATGTCGCAGTTGGAGTATCATTACAATTCTGACTGCTACCCAAAAAGAAGGGTGAGATTCCACTAGTCAGGAAATTGCCTGAGATTATGAGGCAAAACTGGATTGCTGGGTTAATTTCCCTTTGAGCAGAAGTAGTTGTATGGGACCTGATAGAGATATACAAAATTAGATAGGGTGAATAGTAGGGAACTTTTCCTCATAGGTGGGGTATCTAAGACTACAGGGTATAGGTTTAGGGTGAGGGATTTAGATGGAATCTGGGAAAAAACATTCACACCCAGAATATGGTTGGAATCTGGAACATACTGCCTGATTGTGGAGGCAGGTATTCTCACAATATTTAAGTAGTATTCGGATGAGCTCTTGAATTGGCAATGCATAGAAAGTTAAAGGGCCTGTTTCTGTGTTGTGTGACTGTCATGACTCTATGAATGTGAGTTTAGTTGGTATGTTACCTTTTCTGTCTGCTCAGATTACTGAACTTTTTGTGGAAGTTGGGTGCATTTCTGAAGGTAAGAGAATGCTATTGACAGTCACTTCCATTCACATTAGGAGCATTTTTCTAAGGTTACCTCTCGTGAAGATCCAACAGTGCCTTTCTCTCTTTGCGCAGAGTTGGGACATTGTGTAATTCATTACCAGGGTTAAAACCAGGGCAGAAGCAATGCAAACATTTGAGATTAGATTGGATAGGTTACTTGAAATGAAACAGGGTATGCGTAGAACTATTTCCCATCTGGAAGGCAATTGTAAAAAGAATTTGGTCAGGCAGAATTGCTTCTTTCAAAGATTTAATTTCCATCTGTTTATTTCCAATAATTCTGGATCTTCAGAGAGTCATAAAAGAGATCATTTTCTGACAAGTGAAATAAGCAGTCTTCTTTTCTCCAATTACTTTTAACTGCAGGAAATGAAACATCTTTAACTGCCGGATGTGATGAAGGGTCTCAGACTTGAAATGTTAACTGTTTCTCTTTGTACAGATGCTGCCTGACCTGCTGAATATTTCCTGCATTTTCTGTGAAATTGAACTTAATTTGACAGAACCATACTTTCCCTTTATCGAGCAAACCAGATACATTGACGGCTGTTAGATCTTGTTCCACTTCACATTGCATTTCCAAAGGTTGATGTGATTTGACAAAAAAAATATATATTGCAATTTCTATCAAGGTTCTCAACTTTTACAATTGGATTACACTCTCAAGATATCAAAACTGAGAGCAAAGTGCAAATGTCTGTTGTTGAAGGGATTTGTACTGAGAACATAAACAGAGGTCCATGCTGTATTAGCTCATCTAACAGGCTTTGATAATGAAGGAGGTTTCCACAAGTTATTTTCAGAATACAAGTTGTGGGTCGAGTATCAAACCCTGTATTAATTTATATCATGTCACGGGTGAAAATAGATTTATCAAAGTTTTCATATTGTTTTCAAAAGGAAAACATTGAAATTGCAAGAAATAACAAAAATGGAAATATTGAGCAGGTCAAGCAACAGCTAATGAAAGAGAAAAAGAATTAACATCCTATATTTTCCCAGGTAGTGTTATGTGGGATTGTGGGCAATTCCCCAAGTACTTTCAGGAATGTGTGTGAAAATCCCAAACTACCTGAGAGGCTCCCATGGCCAATTTGCTAACTCCACTCTGATATTGGTCAGAATACCAATTTCTTTTAGTTTCACTGAAAATCTGCTTTCTGTGTGGTTAAGAGCCATGGGAAAGGGACGTGCAGGATGAAATTTACATCAAAGGAAATGTCAACCAATTGACTGAACTCATTCAACAACTATTGCTCACACTCTTAATGATTTGCAGAAGTGACCTGATTAAAGAGATAATAGCTGATTAAGAAGGCTTGTTAGGAATTCTGTTTCTGAACCCTCAAATAATAATTTTAAATCTGAGGTTAATTGATCTTCCCTACCCAAGGTTATGGAGATAAGGCATATGTTTGGAGTTAAGGTAGATCAACAACGATCTCACTGAAAGGTAGAACAGGAATAAGAGGCTGTGTGGCATTTCTCTCATTTTTTATTTTTCCCAAGGCACAAAAAAGCAAAAGGCAAACATATTTTAGAAGATTGGATTTAAATCACTGAGTAGTTTTGCTATACAAATATATATTTACAAGAAATGCATTTAGTATTTAAATGGGACATCATGGACATGGGAAAGTGGCATGCAGGGTTAACATGCTTATCATAATGCAAAAGCAAAGTCTAAGACAGAAGTGTACTTCTGCTTCACCAAAGTAGGACCTGATTAGTGTAGCTGGGCTGGCAGGCTCAGCAGTAAGACATAAGAAACAGCTTGCTGGAGGTAACCTTGCCTTCACAAGAGGCAACAGGATGATAGCAGTCTTTGCAGAAATGCATCTGGAGAGAAAGAAGTTAGTTCCAGGATTGCCTCCATGGTAATGGAGATAGCTTGGTGATGGCCACCAGTGTTGTCTTCTTGATAATCAAGGGTTAGAAGAAATACACAGCTAAGTGATGAAGCCAGGTCATGGCACGACCAGACCTAACAGAGGAAGAGGATCTTCACATGAGCTAATGATGCAACAGGGATGATGTCAGAAGCATCCAGGTTAATGGTAAGACTCTTAGCAGTGTGGAGGAACAGAGGGATCTTGGGTTCCACGTCCATAGATCCCTCAATGTTGCCACACAGGTCGATGGGGTTGTTAAGAAGGCATATGGAGTGTTGGCCTTCATTGGTCGGGGTATTGAGTTCAAGAGCGGCAAGATGATGTTGCAGCTCTATAGAAATCTGGTCAGACCACACTTGGAGTATTGAGTTCAGTTCTAGTCACCTCATTATAGAAAGGATGTGGAAGCTTTAGAGAGGGTGCAGAGGAGACTTACCACGATGCTGCCTGGATTGGAGAGCATGTCTTATGAGGATAGGTTGAGCAAGCTAGGGCTTTTCTCTTTGGAGAGGAGGAGGATGAGAGGTGACTTGATAGAGGTGCACAAGATGATAAGAGGCAGTGGACAGTGAGAGACTTTTCCCCAGTGTGACAATGGCTAACATGAGGGGACGTAATTTTAAGGTGATTGGAGGAAAGTATAAGGGGGTTGTCAGAGGTAAGTTTTTTTTTTACACAGAGAGTGGTGGGTGTGTGGAATGCACTGCTGGCAAAGGTTGTGGGGGCAGATACGTTAGGGACATTTAAGAGACTCTTAGATAGACACATGAATGATAGAAAAATAGGGGGCTATGTGGGAGGGAAGGGTTAGATAGATCTTAAGAGCAGGATATAATGTCAGCACAACGTTGTGGGCCAAAGGGTCTGTACTGTGCTGTAGTGTTCTATGTTCTTTGGTGACATACCAAATCTCCTCAAACTTCTAATGAAGTAGAGCCACTGCCGTGTCTTCTTCGTGATTGCATTAAAGTGTTGGGCCTAGGATAGATTGTATTAGGGCACTGAAGAAGATATTTGAAGGCCAGAAATGTAAACTATGCTTTTGTGTTCTGAGCCTTTGATCATTATTTCAGTGCCACTGTACCCTGATCTGTACATAGTTTACCTTGCAGAGACAGTTTTAATTTTGAATAACTGTACAGAACAAGAGAATCCTAGCATTAATGAGTTATCTTGTATACCTACATTGATAGTTTGTAGAATTGACAAAGCTAAATAAAAGATGGACCACAGGACTGTAGTAACCTTAAGCATTGCACCGTCCAAATCTACATGGAAGGAAAAACATGCTCTAAGAGTACATTGAAGGTGTTGAAATATTGTATTTCACATTAAGAGGAGACAGGGACTAAGTTGCCAAAAATAATGTCATTGAGGTAGATAAAGTAACTGGCTATGCCACATAATATATGGACTTGAGAATAAAAGTGGAGGACGTAAGATCAGTCTTCTGGAGAGTGAACACGAGGAAAGCACCTGGCCCAGGTGGCGTCCTGGGCCACGTGCTCAGATCTTGTGCTGATCAGCTGGCAGAAGTATTTGTGGACATATTCAACCTCTCCCTGCTTCAATCTCAGGTTCCTTCCTGTTTTAAGAAGACCACTATCATCCCGGTACCAAAGAAAAGCAAGGTAACATGCCTCAATGACTACCAACCAGTGGCTCTGACATCCACCATCATGAAGTGTTTTGAGAGGTAGGTTATGGCACGCATCAACTCCAGCCTACCAGACAACCCGGACCCATTGCAATTCGCCTATCAGCGAAACAGGTCTACAGCGGATGCCATCTCCCTGACCCTACACTCAGCTCTGGAGCATCTGGACAGTAAAGACAACTACGTTAGACTATTGTGTATTGACTACAGCTCTGCCTTCAATACAATAATTCCAAGCAAGCTTGTCACCAAACTCCGAGACCTAGGACTGAACACCTCCCTCTGTAACTGGATCCTTGACTTTCTAGCAAACAGACTGCAGTCAGTGAGGATAGGCAGCAATACCTCCAGCACGATTATTCTCAACACTGGTGCCCCACAAGGCTGCGTCCTCAGCCCTCTACTCTACTCCCTATGCACTCACGACTGTGTGGCCAGATTCTGCTCTAACTCCATCTACAAGTTTGCAGATGATACCACCGTTGTAGGCCATATGTCAAACAGCGATGAGTCGGAGTACAGGAAGGAGATAGAGAGCTTAGTGGAATGGTGTCATGACAACAACCTTTCCCTCAATGTTAGCAAAACTAAAGAGCTGGTCATTGACTTCAGAAAAGGGGGTGGTGTACATGCACCTGTCTACTTCAATGGTGCTGACGTCGAGAGGGTTGAGAGCTTCAAGTTCCTGGGAGTGAACATCACCAACAGCCTGTCCTGGTCAAATCACGTAGATGCCATGGCCAAGGAAGCTCACCAATGCCTCTACTTCCTCAGGAGGCTAAAGAAATTCGGTTTGTCCCCTTTGACTCTCACCAACTTTTACCGATGCATCCTATCTGGATGTATCACGGCTTGATACAGCAACTGCTCTGCCCAAGACCGCAAGAAGCTGCAGAGAGTTGTGGACACAGCCCAGCGCATCACAGACACCAGCCTTCCTTCCTTGGACTCTGTCTTTACCTCTCATTGTCTTGGTGTAGCAGCCAGCATAATCACAGACCCCACCCACCTGGGACATTGTCTCTTCTCTCCTCTACCATCGGGTAGAAGATACGGGAGCCTGAGGGCACGTACCACCAGACTTAAGGACAGCTTCTACCCCACTGTGATAAGATTATTGAATGGTTCCCTCATACAATGAGATGGACTATGACCTCACAATCTACCTTGTTGTGACCTTGCACCTTATTGCACTGCACTTTCTCTGTAGCTGTAACACTTTACTTTGTACTGTTATTGTTTTTACCTGTACTACATCAATGCACTCTGTACTAACTCAATGTAACTGCACTGTGTAATGAATTGACCTGTACAATCGGTTTGTAAGACAAGATTTTCACTGTACCTCGGTACAAGTGACAATAATAAACCAATACCAATACCAATGAACAACATACAAGTTTAAGCTACCAATGATTTGGAAATCCAACTTTGAGATTAATGTGGTTAGATTCTGGTAAGTCAATAAATGTTTTCTTCATATCAGGCGATGTTCAGAACCCATAAAAATGATCATTTTATACTATCTATACAATATTGCATTTCATCATTCATCTAGCAAAGGAACAAGAATCCACATTGTACAAAATGATGGCCGAAGAATGTGAAACATGGATTACCAATGTCTGAAATTCCTTGATCCTTTAATGTAGAAGGGATACAAACCCATTTAAAAGAAGCCTCAACTGAATAGCAATGAAGAATTTCAGATAAACATGGTAGCTTATCTCACTATACCTGGGTATAATGTAATGGTGGCTATAAGTTCTTTGTCTTGTTGCTTGCAAAAGCAAACAAACAGAGCTAGATCTATCAACAAAATATCCAATATCAACTAAGCTGTGTTAGATATAGCAATATATCAGAAGTCATTATGTAAAGTACACTCAGACACCGCTTCCCCTTAAAAAAATCAGCTATTTACGAAGATGAAATTATATAATTAGTTAACTATTTACTTCAATATACCAATTAGCAAACTACCAGATTGTAAATTTACTCAATCATTTAATCGCTTCATTCGCTGAACTCTTCAATGCAACCTGTATCTAACATCTCTGATGTATCCACTCCAGGACCCAGTAATTTAAAATCTCTAGTTAGGCCATTGGTTCAAACACCCTATTCTGCAAATGTTGCTTCAACATAATTGTCTCTACAAGTTTAAATATATTCTTAGTGTCACCTATACATATCAGCTATCAATATTACAAAGCTATGGGCCAATAATTCTTAAAAGATAAATACTTTTAGTTATACAGTGCATCTGGTACATCATTGAATAGCACAAACTCAGTCACAACAGTCTTTCCTTTGCTTGTTCCTTAAGGTTCACCATTTTTATTTTAAATCACCTTGCATCCTAACATCCATTGTGATTCCCTGCAGATACGTGGATCTTTTATGTTCCTGTGTCAGTTTTAAAATCACAAAGATATCTCCTTTGACCCTCCCTTTCTAGATCATCGCCATAGCCTTCCTCTCTCTCATGACAGTTTTCAGTCTGTCCTCTCACCTTCTGGCTATGCAGTATTGGGCTGTCATTAATAAGTCCATGCTTGTTCTTCAGAAGGTCTTTGAAGTTTTGGAATTGCTTCTGCATTGTAATATGGTCCTATCTCATAGTATGCAATTGAATCTGCGCTTGATTCAGACAATTCACTAATTTTACAAAAAGTGAGAATTTTACATTTGAAGGCACTGAAATCTTTGCAAGAACTTCCCTATTTTCAATTTCTCTGGGAAATTTTGCCAGATCCTAATCAATGTCTCCTTAGTACAGCATGCTGTGCTGACCTTTTTTTTTCTTACCTAGTTTGTGGACCTTTGTAATGACTGAGCCATTGCCCTGAAACAACTGTTAGGTGGCTCTCTCATTTTGCTCAGAGGATTACACGTCTTCCTTTGAACTGTCTGCCACTGCTGTCTGTGAGCAGTCCCAATGTCAAGGTTGCCTCTGCAGCTGTTCCTGCAATTGATACATTTGTCCTAGTATCTTGTTGGCATCACAGTGCAATGCAGTGCAATGCAATCCATTAGTTGACCCATAGTGAAATAAACAAATGCCATGCCTTTTACTGTTGGACACTTCAACTGTCAGTCCTGTCAAAGAATGCCTTCGGTCTGCTCTTGTGGTTTCTGCGGGTATACCTTTTGCTGATGTCAACCACTCCCCTTGCAAACCTACTTTTGGAGATTCCTACTCACTGCCATGCACATCATCACCTGTGCCCATTGCACAACTTTCCTTCAGTTTTCTTTGTTCACAACACCAATACATTCAGCCAAACTGCTGCCTTAAATTCTACTAAGAAGCTCTCACCTTTACCTTCTTGAGTCTCTTCTCAACCCAAGCTTCACATTCCTCAGCAGAAGGACCATTGTAAAATTCCATCTGCATCGGCGCTGAGGCATCAATTGCCCTCATTAAGGAATCCGACCCACTGATTTGGCTCTGCTGGATCAATTAAACTCCTGCCAGCTCAGTTGCACTTCCTTTCATAGTTCCAGAGAATTTCCTTATAGCAACTTTCTTTAGTTATCTTATCCAAGCTGTAGTCTGTATCCCTGATCTGTAGTGTCTGCTGGAGGAAGACTTCCTGATGCCTTTCACTCCCACCTGACAAACTGTTTGTTAGGGCAAGGCCAATGCAGCCCAAAGCTTGAGTATTCCCTGGATTTGTCCAATGCTATGATCTTTCAAAAAAGAGTTCCTTGACCCAATCTTTTACCACAATCCTAGCTCTTATTACGATAGGCAACTGAACACAACCATCACGGTTGTGTACCTGACAATTCACTGCTCCCATAATTCAGACAATCCCTCTTGCAAAACTGCTGATGCTTTTCTCTACCTCAACAGAAAGTAGTTGCAGTATTTCAGATACGTGTCATGGTCTTCAACAGATGGACCTTTGTAATATTAATTCATGTTTTTATGTTTGCTTCCTGAATCAGGGATGGACTATAATATATGCATATATTGTCCTTCTCACTCTCGTGTCTGCAGTTGATATTGTAAAGCATAGTTTCCACAATCTCAAAATCTGATTCCACCCATGTTTACAGCAATTCAGTGGGACTGTTCCATTAACTTGATCCCATGCATAATTGACATAGTGGGAGTACTATCTTCACTGGTATTACCTTCTTCAGGGACTTGTATCCCCATGTAACCTGTGACAGTTTTAACAACAGGCCATCTTGTACAGATACTTTCAGGCCAGGTGTCTCCCATAACTTCCATGGCAAGACCTTCTGCATTTTACAGCCATGTGACTGCAGCTTTCCTGCTTTTTGCACTGATGTAAATTACTTATCCCCTATCAAACCTACTTGGAGTATCTACGTAATCTGGCGCAAAAAAAAGACTGTGCCACAATTACTATTTCTTCCTTACTCCATGGAAGTGTGCCCTGCTCATAATTGCTTCATGGTTTTAAGCACCAACTCCATATTTTTGGCTTTGAACATTGCCCATCATATTAAATAGTTTTGCTTGAATTCTGTTTTCCATCCACTAAGTGATCCTGCAATGCCTAATCTAAAAAAAGGTCTTGAAATTACACATTTTGCCAGTGTCTTTAGTCTGACCAAATATTCACCAACTAATTCCTCCAGTCCATGGTTGCATGTGCCAAATTTAAGTTCAAATACCTCTAATGGTGCTGGATTAAAATGTTACTTCAAAGTTTTCACTATGTCCTCAGATGAGATCTCATCTATTGTAGACGCACCTATTTCTCATTTGCTTCTGACCTTGCCACCTCCTTTCTCTTCTCAAGTATCAATGTTTTTCTCTATTCTCTGTCCTCACCTGGGGCCTCAACAATATCATTCACCCTAACGAACATTGATATTTGTTCCAAATACAGGGAAGAGTCTAATTGTATCTCCTGAGTTCACTGAAATATTAGAGGCATCCACTGCCTATCAACATCACTGTTCTCTTTTTTTTCTTGACACTGGATCACTATTCTGCCATACCTCCAAGCAAAAATGTCCCATCCCTTGTTATTAAAGTAGCGTATATTTTCATAAGAAATCAAAAAAATCATAGCTCACAACAGACCATAATTTTATGAAGGCACTACCTTTCAACTAAACTGCATTGTCTAATACCACAATGTACCTAAGTCATACCACATGGTCCTCAAAGAAACACTCATAACTGTTTACTCTCTCCAAATGTCAAACTGTGAAAAATGGTAATATGCATTGAACTAACAACATTTTAAAATAGAGCAATGAAAACATGAATAATTTGTAATATTTGATAAATGGTTTAATATGATTGAAGACGTATTTTACTTCTCTGAATCAGGAATTCCAAATATTCACTTGCAATGGTTTGGAACATCGAACTTCTAGATTTTAATCATTTATTTATCTCTGGCAACTTCAACAGTGCAGACTAATTAATATTATTTCTATTCTATTGCTAAAAGTATACAAGCTTAACTATCTATTTATTGTATATGTATAATGGGAGCTTCAAGATGTTCATTTAATTTCAAATGTGGAATCATTATTGAAAGGTTTAACTTGATATTCAACACAATTGATATCAGAAACTTGGAAAATCAGTAGTGGGAAAAATAACTCTTGTTGAGAGAACTGTTTTCACATCTCAGATGTCTCATTATCAGAATACATGGCAGGAAAGGCTGTTGAGTTGTGAATTATCAGCAGAGTGATGCTTTAATGCTTCTCTAACTGACATGTACTGAGAGGTTCATTACAGTAAAGGGAGAAGTGACATATCCCCACAGAGTAGAAATATTTAGTGGGAGAAAAATAGAAAATCTGTGCCAAAAATATAATTTCTGTCCACCTCTGTATGACTGGTGCAGGATGCACAAGGAAATTGTACTTGCATCTCATTATCAAAATGTCCAATCTAGTTAACAGGCATTTGGGAGGCCAAAAAAGGCCATGTATAGTGATTGACAGAGGACTTGGATGAAGGCTTCAGTGACCCAGCCCACGAAGAATGGTTGGTGTGAGAACATACCAAGATATTTCAGACACTGCAGACCTGAATAAAAAGAAATATGAAATATCCAGGAATTTTGGCCATGTATGAATAATCAAAAGTTTTAGGAGCAGGAGTAACTCACTTGAATCAACGGTAAGATCATTGCTGATCTGATTGTAATATCAACTCTACGTTCCTGCATTAAACCTTCAACCTCTTGCTTAACAAGAATATATCTACCACTGCCTTCAAACTATCTAAAGACTCTGTCCACTGCCATGTGAAACTCATTCTTTCCAGAATGGATGTGATAGCCAGCATTGCTTCAATATTTTTAGATACATCCAACCTGTAGTATATGATGTCATAATAGTACTGCCAGAAGCTTCCCAATGCTCAACAACTTTTATCGATGCACCAAAGAAAGCATCCTATCTGGATGCATCACGGCTTGGTATGACAACTGCTCTGTCCAGGACCACAAGAAACTTCAGAGAGTTGTGGACACAGCCCAACACATCATGGAAACCAGCATCCCCTCCATGGACTCTGTCTATACCTCTCGCTGCCTTGGTGAAGCAGCCAGCATAATCAATGACCCCACCCATCTGAGTCATTCATTCTTCTCTCCTCTCCCATCAGGCAGAAGATACAGAAGCCTGAGGGCACATACCACCAGGCTCAAGGACAGCTTCTATCCCACTGTGAAAAGACTATTGAGCGGTTCCCTTATACGATGAGATGGACTCTTGACCTCATAATCTACCTTGTTATGCCCTTGCACCTTATTGTCTACCTGCAATGCACTTCCTTTCTTTACAATATTTTTATTAATTCCACATGCAATGCACTTCCCTGTAGCTGTGACACTTTACTCTGTATTCTGTTTTTGTTTTTACCCTGTACGACCTCAATGCACTGTGCAATGAATTGATCTGTATGAACAGTATGCAAGACAAGTTTTTCACTGTACCTTGGTACAAGTAACAATAATAAACCAATACCAATACTCCATTGGAAGTTCTGACAAGTTGATGCAAGCTCAGACCGCTGCAATCACATGCTCAGTATACCTGAGTTCAGAGGGACTTTGAGGATGTAACAGCACTCCAGCAATCTGTCCTCCAGTCAGATACTAGAATTGCTATGGTATCATCCTGGAAAAGTGACACCATGGATAGAACATTGGCCAAGCCACCGAAACAGAGCATAAGTAATAGGTTGTTTTTCAGACGTGAAGGAAGTGTACAGTGGAATTCACCAAAGGCCAGTACTGGAACCATGGTTTTTATTTAATATATACATAATGACATAGACTTGGGCACAGAGGACAGAATTTTTAAATGTGCCAATGGCACAGAACTTGAGTGTGTTGCAAATTGGGAGGAGAAGAGCAGTTGACTTTTGAGGCTGAGCAGATAAGTGGCAGATGAATTCAATGTTAACAAATGCATGCTGTTACGTTTGTGCAGGAAGACTAGGAAGAGGCATTTTAAACCAGAAGGCACAATTTTAAAAAGGATACAACAACAGACCACATGCATGAAGTGACAGGGCAGTTTGAGAAAGTGGTCAAAAGAGCACACAACACAGGAGCAAGGAAGTAATGATGAACCTTTGTATAAAATAAATGGTTCATCTCTGACTGGATATTGTGTCCAGTTAACAGTTGATTGATTTTTAGGTATTAAAGGAAGTGCTGAGGTAAAATATCACCATGGCTGCCAGATGACAGGGATTAAGTGGCCATCTCCTGCTTTTTTTCTTTTATGTACTTAATTCTGGGTTCCACAATTTAAGAAAGTTCTAAAATTTTCAGAGAGAGTGCTGAAGAGATTTAGCAAAATAGTTCCAAGGATGAAGTACTTTATCTGTGTAGATATACAGGAGAAGCTAGCATTTTGCTCCTCCAAATAGAAGACATTGTGAAGGTATCTGACAGAGGTATTTAGAATCATAGATAGTACAAATAGAATAGATAGTGAGAAACTGTTCACATTGGTTGAGTGGCCAAGAGATAGGAGACATAGAATGAAGGGGATAGGTAAAAGAACTGAAAGTAACATAAGCAAATACATTTTACAAAGAGAGTGTTTACTGGAATGCACTAACAGGTTGTAGAGAAAGAAGATTCATTGCAGCATTCAATAGGGAGCAGAATGAGAATGTGAAAGAGCAAAATTTGCTGGGTGGAATTAGCTAGATTGCTTTTACATAGAAAAGGTATGGACTTGATGGGTCGAATGGCCTCCTACCTGTAATGTTTATTTGGTATATCCATTTCAAAATTTAGTTATCTTTGTACAGACAATGCATTGGATTAACCCTCCCTCTGTTTGAATCATTATTTTCATAATTCTGAGTCTCAGGCTAAATTAAGGAAAAAGTACTTAAATGGGCAAACTGCATGACAGATCAAAAGCATGGAAGTGTTGAGAGAGGTAATGTTGAGGTGGAGTTGAACATCATTACTTCAGATTTGGAAGACAATGTATTTTTAGATCATGTCTTCAAAGGGTAGCATGTGACTGAGAAATAAGAGGGAATCAAAAATAGATCCTTGGGATAATCCAGAGATTATGGCACAGAAATAGGAAGATGCCATTGCTGGTGAATTGTAGATATTGCATACTCCTGAAAGTAGCTGAGTTAAATTTAAAAAAGTTCATTTTAAAACTGTTGTAAGAGGAAAAATATTAACCTGTATTAATTGATGGACTCTACCGATGTACTTAAAAATTGGATTGGAAGTTAGTGTTTGGGTGAGTTATTAAATCAACCTCCAATTATTTTAATCACAGGAAAGTTCTACCCTTCTCTCAAACAACATTTATTTCTTATTGCAATCATTAAATCAACATAATCCTAGCTACTTCATTGGCTGTACGTAATTGGCTATTATGTTTCCTTATATTACAAAAGTGACAACATTCAAAATGCTTCTTTGGATGTAGATCAGTTTGCGGTACAGTGAACCTGTTTACAGTGTATAGTAAGTGGAAGTCCTTTCATACTAATGCCTTCTATTGTATGAGTTTGATACGTCTCAGTGCAGTTAATGGCTTGTGCCATAGATTTTTCAAATATACTGTCAATCAGGTCTTCCACGTCCCTTTCTACTTAGTGTGCTGATGAAAATCTTTGTACTGCCATTATTGAAAATCTTTGTGCAATTCACAGTCGGATGAACAAATATTTGCCATTAACGCCAGTTAACTGACAATTTAGCTGATTGACAGCTGTGAAAAGAGCATGGTTACAGCCATGTCATGATTGTCTAGTTTACAGCCATTCCAGTTAATGGATCTGTAATAGTCAAAATCATTCATCGAGAAATTGCCGACACCTTTCATTTTAATTTAGGTCAAAGATATGTTGCAATATCTGAGGGATTGTCTCTTTAAATCCAAAAGAGTGGAAAATATATCCCAAAGGTGTTTAGCAAATTAAAATGGTTTTTAAAAGCTTTTTTAAAAAAATCAAATAAAGCAATCATAAAATATTTTTTCATTTCAGAGTTATGAAGAAATTCATTAACTTTGCTCTCTTGTGAAGCAATGGCCATGTTCATCTATTGCAAGTCACAGTGGGGTAGAGTTTTCTCTTTGGTTAATAATCTGGACACAACTTGCACTAATATTGAGAAACCTTTTTTTTGGGTTTCCACACAACGACCAGTTTCCTCTCTTACTTCCTTCAGAAAACTAGGATGCCTCGCATTTTAAGTGCCGCGAGCATTCCTGGTACCTCAATCATTTTAATCCCATCCTGATTTTCATGACATCTTTCCGTGTTACGACTACAGCAGTATCATCTTCATTGGTTTAGACTATTAAAAGTACTCATGTAGTACCTCAGCCATGCCCTCTATGTCTATGATTTGGTTGATCCCATCTCTGTTTCCTTATGTAAAATCAGTGCATCTCACCTCCCATACAACCTGCCCACTGACCTCATCGTGTTTTCCTTGCCCCACCTGTGGTAAGATCCTGTTGCTCAATCCATACCATGGCCAAGTTATCAGTTACCCCTGTTCACTAACATACATTTATTCACTCTCTGTTAATAGTGTAATTTTAAAATTCTCAAATGTGTTTTCAATCTTTTCATTCATTTCCTCACCTCTCCCTATCCATGTAACCTCCAGATTTCTGCTCTTCTCTAATTCTCACCTTCTGCACATCCCTGATTTTGTTCACTCCACCGTTGGCCTTTGGCTGCCTAAGCTCAGAGACTTGAAATTCCATCCTTAAATCAATCTACGTCCTGCTCCTCCTCTAAGAAGCATCTTGAATCAAGCTTTTGGTCACCATCCTGGGGGTCACCACTTCTATTATAGACCTATATGTCTCAATGACAGATTCTGCCTGATTATTGCTCTTCTGAAACTCCATGGGGTGCCTTACAAAATTAATGGTGCTAAATAAGTACAAACTGTGGTTGTTGATAATAGATCAGAGACTGTACAAACAGAGAGAAGATTCTTCCTTCCCTGCTGAGTAACAAGACAAATTATCAAAAAGATGTGGCAGAGAATGGCAACATTTTTATCTGGAATTAGCTGCAGAACAGAAAGGAAATTAGTAACTAGGCCAGAAGAGTCAAAATAAGAATCTCCTTTATATCTCTCATTTCCTCTGCTCAGCCTTGTACGAGTCTCCTTCCCTTCCTCACCATCTAAGTCAACACACACAACAGGATAGTTGAGTGTCTTCTCTCTTATTTAACAGCTATCACATACATAGAGCAATGTAGTATACAGACATTAACCTGCTACCGCTCCCTTTAATTGCTAAAGGCCAGATCTTCATTCTTTCCCACTTCTGTGTTTTCGTCAGTGTTCTTGGGTGTTGTAGTCACAAACACAGAAGGAACCAGTTTTAGTCTAACCAGTCCAATCAACTGTACATATATTGGCATTCTATGTAAAATAGAAATACTGTTTTTGAACAAATGGCATCCAATCATACACTGACCACAAGTACTTAGGAACAAGTCGAGATGGAAAGGTAAACCCAGGAGATATGTGACCAAAGAGTCAGCTACTGTGCTAGTTCTACTAAAAATAATGTTCATGCAGAGTTTAAGAATAATGCCTTTAAAAGCAAGGTAACTTTTATCTAACAGTCAGCCCAGGAGACTTTGCATCATGTGCAACATTATATAAGAGCTTGTTACCAAGTAGTGTTGGTTTCTAGTGCATGGAGATGCTCACCCCATGTTCATCTTGTGCTTTAGATTTCAAAGGAAAAAGTGTGCTTGATGAATCTTACTGACTTTCTGATGAGGTAACAGAATGGGTAGATAAAGCTCATACAATGGGAGTGACTTATTTATGTTAGATAAGGTCTTCAGTGATATCTGATATAATGGGTTAAAGGTTAAGATTAATGTAGAGTCAGGGAACTAGTAGCACAGTAGCTAGCCAGCTGCCTGCAAAGCATAAAACAGAGATTGTCAATTCTTCCTTGTGTACATTGGGAGCAACATCTGTGAATTGAACTTGAAGTTTGTGAGCCAGTGTCTGGCCTTTTTGGAAAGGAGTTTACTGCAAAGGAATTTCCACTGAATTTGTCTCTAGGACAGGATATGATGATTCCAATCATTTTCTGATTGGAATCATTGCATTCAAAGCCAGAAGATCATTCATTTCACAATATATGCATTAAATGGCCACATGCCCATATCTTGTTCAGATCCTGTTCAGAGCCATTTACGTCCTTTGAGGCTGGTGAGACCCAGGGAGCCTTGCTATTAGTTATTGAAAGAATTCCTTGTTTTGTGCAGTGTATTTAGTCCAGGTTTTATTCCATTTGTCATCATATTTGAAATCAACAAAGTGAGTATAGCTCGACCAGAATTGCTTACTTGTAGTCACAGGTAAGTTGTTGATTTGGAGAGTTACCATGGATTGATAAGAGCCGTTTTCTTTTTACTTTCAAAAAATTAACTTCATTCATTAAAAATATGTACTGTTTTATATTATTGTATATGTCTTTCTTCACATTCATGGTGTCATACAGTCTATTCATTCATGGTGTTGTCCAGTCAATACATGTGTCATCATATTACACAAGACCCAGCCCATCAGTGCACAGTGGCAGCAGAACCTTAAATTGCAGTCATTCCCCACAAAGCCTTTGGGTTGGCTGCACCAAGCTTCAGTGTGTTCTTGAGCATGTACTGCAAACTGTAATGGGCCAAGCAGCAACATTCACATACGGACATCTCATTGCACTAGAAGACCAACAAATTTCAGGCAGCCCAAAGTGAGCTGATGATCTTCCAGCAACATTTGATGTTTGTCTCAGTATGTGTCCCTGGGAATAGCCCATAGATCAGAGTCCTCTGTTATGCAGCTGCTCAGGACAAACCCCAACAAGGACCCTTGCATCCTTTTCCAGACCTTCTTTGCAAATTCCAAGTCCACAAAGAGGTGGGCAATTGTCTTTGCAGCTGTGTCAAAGGAAGTGCGACTCCAACCGCGGAGGAAGGATCTGATGGGGAGGCCATCGCTCACTGACAGCCAACTTGGTGCTTGTTGGTGAGTTCTGGTGACGATGCATTCTGCCAAATTGTTTTGACAGTCTGCTCAGGAAACCATCCCAGAGGATCCATTGTGCTCTTCTCCTGCACGACCTTCCATGCTGCCTGATGAACTTGTGGTCAAAGTTATTTTTCTGAAGGAACTTTTCTGCGAAGCTCAGGTAGTTCAGCAAAGTCCAACTGAATGGACCACTGTGCGGCAACATGGCCAGGCCCATCCTTCACAATCCCAGGGTCAGGTAGAACCTCAGCACATGGTGAGACTTGGTGTTTGCATAATTTGGTCCTACGCACAGATTGATACAGCCACACACAAAAGAAGCCATCAGGATGAGGGCAATGCTGGGTATACTTTTTACCCCTTTCTCTGGAAATGAGCATCGCTACTTGTTGAGCATGCTCCATCTTGGATCCCCAGACAAAATGGAAGATGGCTTGGGTGACTGCCATGGTGCAGAAGAGGGGTATGGGCCACACCTGTGCCGTGTACAGAAACACTGCGAGCACCTCGCACCTGATGACCAAGTTCTTGCCCACAATCGAATAGGAATGCACAGCTCCTCCGGGCTAGATTCATAGCACCTTCAGGTACTCAGAATTGATGGTGAAGAGAACGGACGATCGATCAGGTCAGTTGCCAAAGAGCAGCACAAACTGGCTGCAGATTCTAATCAATTTGCAGACCCACCATGAATCCAAGCTGAAAACTACGACATTGTCCATGTGCATGGAGGCTTTGATCTGAGTGCTTCCCACTGCCTGGCATCATCACCCCTCTTATGGTTTTGTCCTTCCTGATGGATCCGGCAAAGGGTTCTATGCGACATACTAAAAAGACAGGTGAGAGTGAGACACTTTGCCTGATTCCAGACTTGATGGGGAAGCCATCTGCTTCCCATTACTGCAGCAGTGGACTGGACTAGTGATATCCATGTAGAGTAGTTGGATCCAATTCATGATTTCCGCCCCAAAGCCCATTTTGGAAGTACATCCATCAAGTACGTGTGTGATATCTTGTCTAAGGCCTTGTCCTTGTCCAAGCTGATCAGGAGAACTAACACCTTATCTGATGAATAGGCATTGCAATTCAAGGATATCGGAGATTTTCCTGCCAGGAGCTGGTTACTGAAGCTTTGCACAACCACACTCTACTGCAGCATGAGAGGAGCAATGATATTCTACAACACCTACAACATCTATTAGCGGGTCAATTTTAAGGTTCCAGTGACCACCCAGGTAACACAGTTCAGCCACACATCAAAGAGTTTTGTATGGCAGCTCACCAACCAAAATACACAGTGCAAGATTACATGAATGTAAAAGTTGAGGTCACAGTATCCCTACATCGGCATCACAGGTTGTACTTGAATTGATAATTCTTGCCATTAAGTATTTTGCACAGAACAAGTTAATTGAAAAAAATTTTGATCAAGTATATTTCATCTGAAATATTCAACACTTTTTCTCCCTCAGAAATGCTGCTGGACTCGTTGGGTGTTTCCAGCAACTTCAGATTTATTTTATGTTATCCATATTTTAGTCTTGGCTGTAACCTTCTACAGATGACTGTGAAAGACCAGAGACCTCCAAAGCATCATGGCATATTTTCTCTCCATGGAACACAGCCAGGTGGTGGGCGAGGTGGAATGGAGTAGCCATCGATCTGGCCAGGTTTTGTTGAAGTTTACCCCTGTGAAAGCAGTCAGTCATTGCATTTATGTCTGACATCAGAATGTCTACTGGGGTCATGAAGATTTTTGCCTCCAGAACAAGTATCACGTCGTCAGAAGGGACAAGTTTACTTTATGTTATGACAAGAACAGCATTTGTATAGGAACAAGAAAACTACATGAGGACTGGAGATGAAAGGTTACAATTCAAACCAAAGGAGATGGTAAGTGAGATCCCACAAGAATCAGCACTAGGATCCTGTTGTTCACAATTACATCAATGATTCTGACTTTGGAATCAAAACAGAATTTGTGGCTGGCACTAATATCCAGAGGCAGTGGAAGGGGATGTAGTGCAATAGCTATTACTGAGTACAATAAAAACATTACAAAAATAAATTTAAAATAAACTTGCAGTATGGGCATATAACTGGCAAATGAATTTCAAAGACATCTGCAAAGTATTGCACTTTGTTAAGAAATGTAAGAAGGTCTGATATTACAAGGAAACTAAAAATCTCTGCGGGTAGAGAAGCAATGGGAGTATAAATATATAAAATGACTGAAACTATTGACACATGCTAACAAGCCTAGGGTAAATACAAATCAGGTGCAAGAATTTCTATCGAGATAAAATTGTAAAGAAAAGGAGGTATGCTTTACATGTATCAAACCTTCTTTAGACCACACCAATCCAGTTATCATAGCTTACAGAAAAGACATAGTGGCACATATGAGGATATAGAAGATAAATATCAGTATCAAGCCAGAAATGTTATGTTATACCTGTTAGGAAAGGTCAAACAGGAAAACACAGTCTCTTTTGCAATGAGAAGATTGAGGGGTAATCCAATAGGATATTTTAACCTCAGTGATGGTTTTGGTAGACTGGGTACACAAAGAATGTTTCCACTTATTTCCAAAGAGGAAAACTGAAGAATTTCAATAATAGAAATCAATTTGGGTATTCAGAAGGAAAGTGGTGGGAATGTGGAATTTACTACTGGGAAATTGTACGAATGGATTTACTGAGAGATTAGGTATGTATGTGAGGAGGAAACAAACAAAGGGTGTTGTCGATAGAGTTATATGAATCAACATGGAAAGAGATTTGAGTGGAGCATAAATGTCAATATAGACTAAATGTGCTGAATGGTCTGTTACATTGTTATATATTGCATGTAGTTTCATGCAATTCTTTGTTGTTCTGGGTCAGTGTATTCAGTTAAGAAGATGCACATTTGGCAAGTCACCACCTTCTGTTAGTTTTCCAGATAGCTGCAGCCCTGTTCGCTTCTTCTCTTGCTGATGGAACTTACGCTAAAATCAGATCCTGAGGGGTTTGGTGAAATAATGCATAATGCCAGAAGCACTTTAAGAGTTCAACATCCGACATTAACTTTGAAGCTAAATAAGTAACACTAATACACTATCTAATGCAAAGTGTCTTTCAGAAATATAGAGTTTTATTTGAGAAGATCCATGATTGTACATGATTGGAAATGGTTGCTTTATGACGTCCTGTACACCGTGAGTTGACAGAAGCAGGAACAGACAGTAGCAACATTATAAGAGATGAAATAGCATTTTGAAATGAAAATACAAAAATATTATTAATTTACTTACAAATGTGCTGTTTTCCAACAACACTGTTGTTTCATTTGTTATTATATTCAGTTTGATCACATGGCCATCTCTGGCCCGGTACACCACCTCAGCATCTGTCAGAAGAAAGTGAAGCAATTTAGATAATTTTTTCCTACTACATGTCTTAATTACTACATAAAATGGGACAGCAACTTCAGATCAAAAAAATGAAATTAAACACAGTAAATATACAGCAGTCTATTAGCATATGAGAGATGCTTTAACTAGTCAAAGACTCTTCAACTGTCTAACAAATGATTTATGCCTGAAACTAAATCTCAGCTTCTCTCTTTTACACAGTGGCTAAATCAATGGTATATCAACAGCATTTCCTATTTTCACTTTCAAATTAGGATTAATCAATTTTACGACTCGGAGTTGTTGCTGAGAATTTTAAATGGTGAAGAATTTTATGTAGTAACTCTATTTTATCTGTAGACAATGCAGAATTTGCATTTTGGAGATTATCCAACTGAATTAATTTCTTATAGGTAAATAGCCAATGATAAACATAACACAACAAAATTCTACACCAACTGTCTCGTGATATCCAAGGTATCGGTCTAATACAACAATCCACATTATTCAGCACACAGTAGTGGATGACACCTTTTATTTATGCCTATATTTTTTCATGATTTTCTGTTTAGTATATTTTTATTAAATTGTCTCACAAACCTACAATTCTGGAGGTGAATTAAAGACAGATATTATGGTTTCTTTGCTTAGTATCTTTTTATATTTTCAGTTTGTCTGCTAAATGTTGAAACATGATAAAGCAAGCAGTAAAGCTTCTCGGATGCCATTATTATCTTATTCACTGTGATGTGAATGTAAAGTGATTAAACTATGTTTTAAAAAAATCTATTCAGCAAAATTTAAATGCCTGTACACTGCATGAAGCTACGTTTGTCTCAGTGTCTCTCTTGTTTAAAAACAACCCATCACATATTGGAAAAGTAATGCACTTCCTGCTTCAGATCGTTTCAGTTTCTATAAAACAACAGGACTGATGCAAGGAGGAAAGACCCATTGCAACTGCCATGACCTGGATTTTTTAACATTAGCCTCACTGACATGCTGTCTTAACATTTTCTCAATTCTATTGACATAACCATTGCCTCTAGTTATAACCTGCCACTTTTACCCCTGGTATTTTATGATCTGCTATAGGGCTTGGCCATTACTACTTCCTACTTCCTACTTACCAATTCCCACCCCACCCCCTTTGGACAAGCTCTTTTGTTCATCCTTTGCCTTTACTTATTCAATAGTAACTTGGAGAACCACAGTCTATGTTTAGCATTAAACTAAAACATGTTCTCATCTTCCTTTCATTTCTCTTTCCTCTACATCTATAATCTTAACTTCAGCTAGCTCATCTTTGAGCGTGGTAGCACAGTTACTGCTCACCCAAGCTATTTAATTTTAGTGTCTTCCCAATTTTAAATTCCCACATCTGTCTGCTGCAAAGTAACACAGTGCCACCAGGTTGATTCAGTTAAAACACGTTTATTAGCAGTATATTGCCAGGGAGGGGTCTCTTCAGCACTCTGGTGTTTCCTGAGGTCTCCGCAGTCCAAAGGAGTAGACAGTAACTTATACAGATATTGTCATGCACACTTAATGAATTCGGCTCCACGAGTTTTGGTCAGACCTCAGAGATCCAAAGGCAGACATCACACCCATTGTCCAATATAATTAATTTACAATCAAGAGATTCAAAGACAGGTATCACCCTCATTGTTTAAAACAAGCTTCGTCCAGTCTGTTTATTACACCCACCACCCTTATTGTCTAGTATATTGGCCTGCCACCAAGGTTCCAGACACAGCAATTATCACCTAGCCCTGAGTCAGTAGCTTGCCTGCTCTTGCTTACAAGTTATTTTTCCATCGGTTATATGTATAATTACAGTCAGTCACAGTTTCTTAACCCCTTACTTCCTCATTAGGACCTATCCTGTCCCACCCAACATCTCTGCTTGAACATTCTCCAGCAAAGGTCACGAGAAAGCAATCGGAAACAAAAGGCCTGGTTGAAAATTTCCTCCACAAATTAGGAAAGCTGTGGTGCCATAAAGGCTGCACACATCTGCTAGAAATTGGAGCATGCAGTGCATAATTTAACATGGAGTCCATTTCTGATTGATGTCTGGAAACTGGAGTGGGTATTTGGCCCAGATTCACTTTACCATGACTGTCACCCAGTGTAATTCGTGCATGTGATTACATCACCAAATATGTGTGGCATTTATACCATTCCCACAGAAACCAGAGCTAAAAGTAGTGGCCTATGACTTTTTTAAAAACTCAATGTACAACAAGGAGCAAATTCTGCAATATGTCAGGATCTATAGGAATTTAAATCTCCCTGACTGAGATGTTGATGTTTAGTTACAGACTAAGGGTTCAGTACCTGCTGCAGTCAGGTACTGAACCCTTCTCCAGGGGGAGAAAATCACTGATAACAATTGTAGCAACTCTGTTTTATAAAACTCAGTGCAAGATGCTGTGATTACAGCTCCAGTCATGATCCCACACCTCGCAGTGGTTTAAGCCACTCATGGACAGAAGCCCTTTGCGCTGATCACATGGGATGGGAGAGGTGGTCTCCAATCTCACAACAGAGCACTGGTTCCCTCAGCTTCATGCTGGATTTTGTGCTGCTGTACAGTGGTTGCCATGGAAGTGTAAATTAAAGGCACAGACCTCATTCCCAGTAAGGGATTGATGCTGCAGGTGTAAACTTTGCATACAACTGCGGCTAAGAATTTTAACAAAGTGAAAATGGGAAATGCCCCCTTTTGTCAATGTGATTGTTTTGTGGGTGTTCTGATTGGATGTCAGGAATGATGGCAACACCTTTGCCAAAAATGGGCAAAATCCAGTTTCTGGACTGTTAAGTTTAAGCAGTACAACAGACTTTGTGTATTGCCCTTAGAGTCCATATGTGACACACTTTGCTTCTCTCTTGAGCAGCCTCACTGGATGAAGGATGACTTGCTTCCACTGGAATTCTCTGGGTTCTGATGAGGCTTATGTAGACCCTTCAGGCTCTGTCACAGATGGGGCAATAGAGCTGCTGCATGTAATGTGGCCCTTCTTTGCCTGGCTTCCATGTGCTCCCGATGGAGAGAGTCAAAATTCTCATTGTCCTCCTTCTCCATTTTAAGCAGTCTTGGGCTAGGCATCCAAGGGTGGCTGAGGATATTTTCAAGAAGGTTTCAATTAGAGCCTTGAACCATTTTCTGTGTCTGCCTGGTAATCACCTGCCGTGGTGGAGCTTGGAGCAGAGTTGCTTTGGTAGGCTGGTGTTGGCTATATAAATAATCTGCCCTTCAGAGCTGGCTGAGTCTAATTAAAGCCAGGATGTCAGCCTGGGAGGAGACTCTGACATTTGTTTGCTTCTCCTGTGGTGGATTTGGAGGGTTTTGCAGAGACCACATTGGTAGCACTTCTCCAGTACTTTGATGGTGCCTTCTCTAGGTGGTTGGTGTCTCCAAAGCATATAGATGAGCAGGGATCATTGCTTCCTGGTAAACCATGACTTTTGTGTTGTGTTGGAGGTATTGATCTTCAAACACCCTTTTCCTCAGATAACCACAGGTACATTTCATCATTGACATTGACAGTTGCCTTTGCTTAAAGACAGTTATAGAAAGTTATCCAAATGTTCCATGTTCTCTTTGTGAATCTTTATTAGCAGGTGGAAAAGTTGGGCGGGGGTGGCAGATTAGTAGTGGTTCTTTGTTTTGCAGATATTTAAAGCAAGGTCCATTCTCTTGTTTGTTGTACTGAATGAATCAACAATGAATACACTACCATGACGCACTCTGCATTTCTTACAAAATTTTTGAGAGAGCTTCATTTGCACCAGGAGATAATGGTATGCCCAGAATTACATGAAGTAAAAGTAAAATGAGCACAAGTGCTAGTCAGGATCAATCAGTCTTTTTGAAAACAGGAAAGAAAATATCCATCATTTTAGTGGCAATTCACAAACACTTCTTGTTCTTTTGAATTGTAGCTAAAATAACCTTACAATTTCAAGTGAGGATACTTTGCTCTGAATTTCTTGTGGAAAGCTGCAGAATTTTGTTAATTTGAATGTTTGTGTGTTTAATTCCCATAAAATGTTTAAAAAAAGAGATGGAGTATTAAGGTTATGTTACCAGTCTAGAATTGGAGTACTTGACTATCGATCTCAAGACATGAATCCCTACCACAGAAGCTTTGAAATTTAAACAGAAGTAATTGAAGAATATGGAATGAAAAGCCAGTATCAATAATGGTGACCAGTAAGCTGTCGCAAAAACCCATCTGGTTCACTAAAGCCTTTCGGAAAGGAAATCAAATGAGGAAAGGAAATGAGGCCAGACCCACAGAAATGTATGTCCTGAAATGGCCAGCAGGAGATTCAGTTCACAAGCAATATGTGATATACAATGAATGCAGGCCATGAAATGTGCAATTAATGCTCTTGGTAGCAAGGCCTACGTTCCTTAAATAATCCAAAAAAACACTTGGGTATAATATACAATTTAATTAGTAGGCTTAGTGCAGAGATTTATCTAAATATAAGCAAAAATATTGTTATCTGCACACATAATATGTGGAAATAGAGTGAAGGTGGAGTGATTTATTCACACACCATGAATTTCAGAATTTCCGTCACCGTACTCCACTGCCAATTTTGGCGGCAATTTGTAGTAAAAGCTCGAGAACTAGAGAAACAAAAGATAGGTTCTTTTGGTACAATATTTTCAATAAAGAGAGATTAAAATGATTCATTAAATAGTCTCTTGAAACTAGTTATTCCTAGCCCGTGGAATACACTTAAATGTCTGTTCAACAGTGGTATAATGACTGCACATCTCATTTAATGAAGGAAATTATTGTCTAATAAGTGACTCAGATATTTCTATTTTTCATCTGATAGTTTTGCAATTTACATGCTCAAATACTTAATAGCATAAAGCAATCAGCTAGCACTCACACTAATGAATTTTTCATTTCTTTTAAGCTGGTTGCATTTTCACAAAATCTATTATGCACACTGACAAATTCTCTAATTTCTTCTCTGCCACATTTAATATAATTTCAAAAAGATTCCATGTAGCTGAAAATATTGAGAACAGAAGATTTTTCTGCTCAATTGCCAGGTACTTTGCAGTTTTTATTTGGAATGTATATTCAATGGAAAATGAAGAGTGGAGAGTATTAGTTATAGTAGATTTGTATTGTTTCTTGGAAGGTGTACAATTCAAATTATAATGGCAATATGAGTTCCTGAGGTTTTAACTACACATCCCACCCCCCTCACCACAATGACAACCTCCTTCACCTTTCATTGGGTAATAACATCATGGGGAATTGTTGACTATGGCAATATATCAGGATAGAATTCTGCAGTTCCAAACCAATCCATTATTGACTTGTCGAATCTGGAATATCCAAGATTTCCACATTCTAAGCTTCTAATCCCACCTCTGTCACAGAGACATTAGAGCTATTTTCTTCCATGAAGGGAACACATGAACAGAAGAAATAGGAGCAGACCCTCAAGCCTACTCTGCCAATCAACAATGGCTGGCTTACTACCTCAACACCATTTTTCTGCCCTATTCCTTTATCCCTTGATTCCTCTAAGATCCTAAAATCTATCAAGCTCAGTTTTGAATGAAATCAATGGTTAAGCCTCTACAGTCATCAGAGGTAGAGAAAGGAAGGTAACTCACCCAGTGGTAAATAATAAGTTGGTCTTAGGAAGGTCTGAGATTTAGACACTGAGAAACTAGCAGGATTGGGTGCAATGTTAATTTTATTTTCCATTGAAATCAGCAAAATATAATACTAGGCTAGAATAGAATTGATGTTACACTCAATTTTATAGTTTTCTCAAATAGATTTTGGCAAAGTTAGCCACTGGAGATCTCTTTTCTAAATGAGAAGTGAAATAATACATGGAGAGCTAGGAAGAGAAGGAGGCAACTAAGGCAGATTGCAGCAACATCCAACAAAGAATAATGTTACTTTAGGAAAATATTATCACCACTAATTTAAAGGTTTAGACATTAAAACTAAACAGCATCTCTCTTAAGACAAACCTTAATTATTTGTTCAACTGTTATCATTAATGAGTAAAATTAAGAATTACTGTTGGTTGCATTTTCACATTCTGAACTTCCAATTGCTTGGTACTTCTGATTCAAAGAACAAGTGGAACAGAGTTTATTCAGATGCCACAGTCACCCAGAAAACATACAAAACAGAGAGCATAATTCAAAATAAAACACAAGCACAGGAAAAAGTAAAAAAAAAATACACTTGAAAGTTAACATCTATCAAGAAAGACTGAGCACACTGAGACTCTTATCTCTAAATATAAGGTGGTTGAGATATAACATGATGGTGGTCTTTGGAAGGAAAAAGGGATTCAACGGAATGAATAAGGAAGATATTTCTACTTGTGAATCCAACACTGGGTTTCACTAATATTAAACATTAGTTATAAACTTAATAATGATTTATCAAAGACTTTCTTATATTTGTCTTATCAACAAATATTTTGCATATTATAGCACAGCACACAAGGTGTGTTTCAGATAGTATCTACAAAGAAATGTTTCCCTCCTGTAGGTGATATCCTTCAAAAGCCTCCTCGATCCCAATAATTTACTGGAATGCAGGCAACTCCTTTTAACAATTTCTGGCCAGTGATATCTTGGCACCCAAATTTTTTTTTTGTTTTAAATTTTTCACATTGTTTGCAATATCTTTCTGTCTCATCATGGTGTTTTTACACTGCTAATTTTATAACAAAATGAGTAAGCAATCCCCTGGGCAGATCATATGTGTTGTTTACAATAAAAGTATTGTCACTGTTTAAAATAGTTGATACAAAGTGATCTGAGAACCAATGTCTTCATGCCTAATCAGCAGTCTGGCTAAAATCAGCAAACATTATTGCTATGCCTTTCAAAGGTAGACACAATTAAATAAATTCTTAATGAAGATGTTTATTTAGATTGAAAAATCCAAACATTGGCTTAGGATAGACTTTAAACGCATCACCTGGGAAATGAAAATGATCGTCATTAGGTTTCTATAACTGAGTATAACATTTGTTGTTCACTGTTGTTCAAGTTAAAACTATCAGGACATATCCCAAGCTGTAAAACCTGATAAGAATTAACCTACCATATTATCTGTGACGAAGTACTGTATTTATGGTGAACCCTATGTATACTGACAATGTTCCAAACAGATTACTGTTGAAAAAAAAAATTCTTTTCATAAAACAAATGTTGTTAACAGTCCTGATGTTGCAGCTCATCAGATTGTTTAATAAGGTGTCATTTAATCCAGGGTAGTTCTCTGATTGATTTATGGTTTGTGCCAAGTGCAGGCAAAGTGGCAATAGAAATGCCATAGCTGCTCAAATGTCTTCATGGAATTGAAAGATACATTGCCCATCACAATCAAAAATCTTTGCTGTTAATGTGGTTATATAGTGTTTTTCATCATTACTATTGTCAATTGATAATATTAGTTTTGGTATATCTTCACAAAAAAAATTACATTAACTTCAAATTTTGGGAGATAAAACTGGTATTTTACAAAGGGTACTTTTTAACTCTTCAATGATCCTAAAACAACCTGTTAGTTAATCCAGAAAAGTGGTATTTTAAGAAATCCAGGCAGCATACCAACGTCTGTCACTACAAATTGTTAAATTATCTTCTTTACATGGTCTTCTATCAGTGCATGTTGGTAGGTAGTAACTGGGTAGGTAACAGAAACATCATATTTTTATGATATTAATTCAATATTCGATAGCAGGCAAGATATTATTTATTAACTAATCTGTATATGAAAGGCAAAAAAAACTCAGTGAAACACTATATTAGACCAGTCACGGGGGATTCTCATAAAATATTACTTTCATTAAATATTCATTCTCAAGAAAAAGCTGCTTTAATAAGTTACATCCCTCTCTATAAGCAAGCATCCTCAGTTCAAATATTCCAACTGGTGGAGTAGAACTGTGATTAAAATTGTTAACATTTTTGTAAATATTTCATGAGAAAGGTAGAAAATATCCATTGGTAAACTTGCGCTGATATCATAACTAAAGATCATTTATTTTGAACATACTAGGTCAGAAAGGTGAAGAGCAAGAGGATGGAAATCTTACATCTTACTGGAAAGAGAAACCTTTGTTCAAAGATATTGAATGCAAGCTGCCATCACCATGGCTGTTATGTTAAGGTGTTCAGATGGCACAGCAATATATTGAACATCAAAATCAAAACTAGTAGTATAAATAATATTTATCAGCAGAAAATCCTGAATTTGCAAAATAATTGGCATTAATTATTAAGATCAAAAGCACTACTCCTCTGTTGTCATGATTATCTGTTCTTATGAGCAAATGCAGTGCATGGTACTTAAAGAAATCCTCTAGAACACACCTGGCAGTAGGTCTAGCTGTCTTCAAAGATACCCAAATCACCTGGATGCTAAAGATGGAATAAATTCATCTCTATTCTAATTGGAGATTTAAGGCAAGCTTCATTTGATCACTATTGTTTTCAGCTAAATCTGAATCACAAATTTAAATTGCACTCAATTTTATGATCTACCTATTTGCATAATTTTTCATAACTTTGCATACAAACTCAGACTTTATCAAGGGAAAAAAAAATAACATAAACCTCCTGGAGAAATAAAAGGCATTTTAATGCATTGTTACCCTTTTCCAAGGTTGAGTGATCAGGGCTTTCTGAACTGATAAGCCAAGATGAAGATAAATAGACCTCTAGACACAAGTATTAATCTTCAAATGAGTGATGGTGCAACTGAGTGTCCTATATGTTCCTTGATATTTATGGAGGTTGAAGTGGTACTGCAGGAGATATTTATTGGAGTGAACTATACACATGGTACTTCTGAGCACTAGGCCATATATTAGTCCTGCAAGAACAATGAAGGAAATTGCATCTAGGTTTCAGGCCACAGCTATTTCCCGACATGTGCAGTCTTCTGTATGGTGCAGTAGTCACAGATATTCTTAAGGCCATAAGAAACAGCTTAGAATTTACACCTTTGCTAACCCAAATCATATATAAAAAAAACAAATTCCCATGTTTCTAAACAGATGCAGTGCTGCCTATTTATCAGGCCCATGATCAGTGCAAGCAAGCAGATAATTACTATAGGATCTTTGCTTTCGTACATCAACTGCATACTCAATGAAATGGGATGCTTTTGAAAAATCTTGCAGCAGAATATTTGATAAGCAATGAATATATTAACATGTTGTTATTGTGGAGGTTGTTCACACAGCTTTCTTTGGGAACGTGAAAGTCCGGCGGAACAACACAGACACAGTATGAAATGTTATTGGTAGTGCCATTGTTTGAGCATTAAAGGTGACATTTGGATACTAAAATGACAGCACTGGTGCATTTTACTGAGGAAGTATGGCTCTGATTTGATTCTATTTTGGAGCTTAAAGTTAGAGCCAACGTCCTGTTTTCATTTTTAATGGTGTTAAATAGCAGAAAAGACTTCCCCATCAGCATGACTTAAAGGGATTATCCACTATTTACAGATAGTGGTTGGTTGATTAATTTCTTCTGCCATACTATATGTTTGCCACTTTCTTTAGTTGTTTTACATTGTTTACAGAACAAGCTGTGGAATGTGCTGAATGACTTATTGTTGACTTCCAGACTGGCACAAATCAGATGCAACCAGGCATGGGCATGACTGGTTGCATGCAGCATGACTGGGAAAATGAACTGAGTAGGACATTTGGTAAAAAGGGGAAGCTGAGAAGGGCTCTTGGCAGGAAGGGCTCCCATACACTTGAGAAACCAAACACAGATTGGATGACAACTTTGCAGAACACCTCCATTGAACTTCCAGTTGCTGATCATGTCTATCCTCTATTCCCACTCTCACCCTGACTTCTCTGCCTTTGATCTCTAAAACTGTTCCAACAAAGTCCAAAGTAAGCTCAAGGAACAGCATCTCTCATCTAATTTTCTGTTTGGGCATGCTGCACTCCCTGAACTCAATACTGAATTCAACAATTTTAGATAACCACCTTCCCCTACTTGAGTCAGATCTAGCCTGTTCTGGTGCAAGGACATCCACTTGTAAAGTTAACACAGTTTTTGTTTCTCTCTCTTCGTAAATACTACCTGATCTGCTCATTATTTCCAGCATTGTCTTTTATTTCAGATTTCTAGTAATTGGTGTTTTTTGCATATCGCAGTTCCAGCATTGCTTTTATCCTTTGTCTACTGGCCTAATTCATTTCTCTCTATTTACCTCTCCTCCAGAAAGATCGACAATCATTACCAGGCATTCATTATCCTTTCTCAGATGCCGCCATCAACATTTGTGCATCCTGGGCATTCTCAGTTTTCATCCTATCACAGATATTACCTTAGTTCTCTCATATGTCCCCCTCCCTAGAGTTTAAAACCCAGTTTTCCAGTTCTATTAAATGGTCATCAATGTGAAACATTAGCTCTGTTATTCTCTCCATAGATGCTGCCTGACATACTGAGTATGTCTTCCACTTTTTTTGTTTTAATCTCAAGGCAAAGAATGCAGTTTGAAAGTTAACCCTTTAAATTACCTGGTTTCAGAGAAAACTGGATGAGTATGGTCTGGTTTTTCTGTGGGAAATATAACTGCCATTTTCAGCCTAGTGAGGTTGAGACGCTCACTGAAGGGTGAATTATTCATTTCACAGTAATGTTAATGCAAGTCGGGGAAACTGTACACCAGGAAAAAAAATGCCAGGGAAAATGGAAATAATGGTGAAAAATGACAAGATGAACTTTATGCTAAGTGCTAAGGCATCTAGAAGTGTGCGCAAGATCACTCAGCTCCAAAATAAAAGGTGCTATTGGAAACACAAGAGGTTGCAGTTGCTGGAATCTGGACAAAAAAAGCAAGCTGCTGGAAGAACTCAACGGGTCAGGCAGCATCTTTGGAAGCAAAGGGAGAGTCAACGCTTTATGTCAAGATCCTGCATTAGGTGCTATTGGAAATTGGGTAAATCTGCAGTAGTGTCAACAAACTTCCAGCTCAATGTGTTAGAAGTCTTCAGTAACTATACATGGGCTCTGAACTCTTGACACTTGCTGAAACTGTAACTGGATTTTTTCCCCTCCAAATTGCATAATCTTGAAACTGTCACGCTGAAAACCTTGTAGACTACACTACTAATTCAGCTTAAAATGTACACCTACAGAACACCTCTCAGAAGTGTTTTTTTCCCCAAGAAATAAAACCTTGAAATCAATGTTGTTTTGAAGAGAACAACAACTCAGCAGTACATGTATCTTTCATCGCACTACATCATTTTATTTTTGTATGGAACTGGCCAAACAGAAATAAGGGATGGTAGTAACATGATTGGAGTATATCCTGTGATAAATGATAAGCCATACAAGGTCACTCTCAATAGTCTTCAGGGCACATCACTGTCATCAGTAACAGGATCTGGATGTCAGGGGAGCTGAAATAACATTCTACTGTGCTTTATCTGAGAAGTATCATATTTAATGGAAAAGCGGGATTTGATACTGAATATAAAACGGCTAGATGTCAAGTAATAAGAATTAGGAGATTTCAATATCCCAATGAGGGAAATTAAAAAATATTTCATACCATTTCACAGGTTACCAACGGCAACTCTTTTTTTTACATATTGGCTTGGCTATTCTGCAGATACAAGAACAGCTGTCCAGATATATTAATACATATCTAAATAATACTTATGTCAATCGATCTCTCATCTCCCAAGGATGCTGGCTCCTCAGAAGGATAGAACCCCATGGGGATTCATTATATTGTAGAACTTGTTCCAAACAAATATTTTTTCATTCTTAATAGCAACTGTTGGTAACTTATTGAACACCAAGATGTGCAAGATTCAGAAACATCAAAAGGAAACCTGACATCATCCTTTATTGTTCACATGGACACACTCTCAAAGTTACTATCATGGAATCTTACCCAATTTTTTCTTTCCTTAATCTTAGATGGCAAGTGCACAATAGGACCAAATATTGATCTGTACTTCTCTATTGAATTTGTTGAGCTGGCTTGGGGATAATTTTGCATTCTTAAGAAGAGCTTAAATTCTCCATCAGCATTGTTATCAGTGCATATATTCTTATATTAGATCTTTTATTAAAGCTCCTCTCTTGTTTGCTTTCATGACACTCTAATGCCTTTTCACTATCTGCAAAATGTAACTCTGATAATGGAGTATTCTCCACTCATCCATATGAGAGTTACTCCAACACTCAAGCAGTTCGACCCCATCCAGAACAAAGGAGTCTGTTTGATTAACACCGCAAACATTTGCTCACTTCACCACTGCCACAGATTGCATCAGCTACAAAATAAGTCTATGTTATGTACTGTCCTGGCTACTCTGACGGTGATCTCTACCAGCTTCAGGAGCACAGGAACACTGTCACCTCCACATCCCCCTCCATGTCACATACCATCCTAACTTGGAAACATTTTGCTGTTCCTTCTTTACTGCTGGGTCCAAATTCTGGGACTCCCAATCCAAGGGAATTGTGGGATACCTTCACTGCAAAGAATGCAGTGTTCAAAGTGGCAACTCAGCACAAACTTCTCAAAGACAAGGATAAAGCTTTACCAGCGATGCCGATATTCCAAGAAATAAAAAAAAAACAAAGGAAAGCTTGACTAGAAAGTTGTTTCTTACCTTTCTTACCCACTTCCAGTTCCTCCACTGAATTATGCTTCTGTTCCACAAATGCTCATAATTTAGTTGATGACAAGGGATGTCATCACAAGTTAACAAGGTAATACAACATGCAGTAGACCATCACAAATCTTAAATTTTCCCTGCTCTCAAATTCAATCCCTCTAGCAATGAAGGCCAACATTCCATTTGCCTTCTTGATAACCAGTTGCACCTGCCAAACAACCTTTTGCGATTCATGCACAAGCACTCCCAAGTCCCTCTGCACGACAGCATGCTGCAATCTTTCACCATTTAAATAATAATCTGATCTTCTATTTTTCCTTCCAGAGAGGATGACCTCACATTTGCCAACATTGTACTCCATCTGCCAGACCCTTGCCCACTCACTTAACCTATCTATATCTCTCTGTAGACTGTCCGCATCCTCTGCTACATCTATTTTTTGGTTTATTGCCTGTGCCACTGTAATGTTATTATTTGGTGGCCTACAGGCAACTCGCACCAGTAATTTTTTCCCTTTACTATTCCTAAGGGCAGGCATGGTAGTGTAGTAGTTAGTATAACGCTATTACAGTGCCAGAGACCCTGTCACAATGTCAAGTGAAGAGCGAGATCGCAGAGAACCCAAATGCAGCGCACTGGTACAAGACTGGAGTCAGGTTGCTTCCTCAGAACCGAACATAGGCAGTGACCAGAAGGAATCTTGCCTTGGGGTTCTGAGACAGAGTCCCAACACGGAAACAGGATATTCTAGGGGAAACAGCAAAACTGGGACTGCTCTAGAGTTGACAGCTCTAAGCAGCCAGGGGACAAAGTATACCCAAAGGTTGACCAATACTCTGGCAACTAGTACTAGTAAAACCAGGGTTCTAGCATAAGACTAGCATGTCTTCTGATGGGGCTTAGGTGTGTGTCGTTATGTGATTAGTGGTGCATGGAATCCATGTGCTGCACAACAAGACACCATCAATGGAGCCAAATCGAGGGCCAGCACTCAGAACCATGACAGATCTGGGTTCAATTCTGGCCACAGTCTGTGAGGAATTTGTATGTTCTCCCCATGATTGTGTGGGTTTCCTCCAGGTGCTCTGGTTTCCTCCCACATTCCAAAGATGTACAAGTTAGGAAGTTGTGGGCATGTTATGTTGGTGCCAGATGCATGGCGACACTTGCGGGCCGCCCCCAGAACACTCTACGCAAAAGATGCATTTCACTGTGTTTCAATGTACATGTGACTAATAAAGATATCTTGTATTGATGCCTGGTCAGTGCAGGCTTAGGGGTCTACAAGAGTGAAAGAGGCCACAAAAGTATTGTTTCTGTATGCCAATGTTCTATAACAACATTTTGAGTTGAGTTAGCCTGATTTCATTGCATCTGTTCTGTTAGTGTATGTAAATTGTCCATTGGACTCCTGAGCCATATCTTTGGTAAATAGCCCTCAAAGCCCACTAGCTGCTGGCACAAGAAGCCATTGCAGAATAAAGGTACCATGACAACTGTCAAGATAACAGATGTTGACCCCTATGATGCATTAACTATGGTCATTTGTTAGATGGGTGTTGAAGGACCAACATTTCTTTCTGCTTTGCTATGGGACAAACTTGACATACATTTCCTGCAAAGTCAAGTCTATGTAGTTAATGGCTCCCTCCACTATCAGAAACCCTACATTCCTCCCAAAGCTGAGAGCTCTCTTTGCCCACTGGTCTCCAGCAGGAGAGAATGAAATATAGTTAGCTCTCCTTGGTTAGAGGCCATCAGTGGGCTCCCTTGTATAATAGTGGATAACAAACTGTGTGATGTGCACAGACTTCCTATTTCAGCCATTTGTTCCTCAGCAAGGAACAAGTAGGCATGACAGCTTAGCATGTTATTTGATAATGACAAAATACTGGAATCTATCAAGAAGTTGGCAACACAGTATATAGATCATAACGTAATTAGGCAGTCAGCGGGATTTCATGAGGGGAAAATATTTTTAAAACTCTAAGAGTTACCAGCAAGGTGGAAGGAGGGTGTTGTACATCTGTACTTTAAAAGTAATTTCATAAAGCACAACAAGAGGGTTGTGAAACAAATTAAGTATTCATGGCATTCTGAGCACGTGTTAATGTGGCTAGAGAACTGGTTAAAGGGTAAATAGAGAGTAGAAATAATGAGTCTTTTTCAAGTTGGTAGGCTACAGTTAGTGGGGTGCCATGCAGATCTTTACAGGGTCCTCAGCTATTTACTAATTGTATTTATGTTTTTGATAAAGATGGAGTGCAATCCGATGAAACAAATCTAAGTGGGAAAATGAGCTTCAAGGAGGACACCAAAATTATTCTAAGCGATATAGGCAGGATAAACAAATGGACAGTAAGATGATAGATCATGCAAAACATGAGGAACTATGAAGTTATGCACTTTGGTAGGATGAATATAAAAATAATATTTTTTTAAGCTGTGAGAAACGAGATAAATGTTGGATACAGAAGAAGCCAAGGCTAAGGATTAGGGATCAGCAATTTACTCTGGGATGCAGATAGATTTCTTTATACAATCCTATATGTAGATTGTCTACCTGCAATGCACTTTCTCTGTAGCTGTGACACTTTACTCTGTACTGTTATTGTTTTTACCTGTACTACCTCAATGCACTCTGTAATAACTCAATGTATCTGCACTGTGTAATGAATTGATTTGTACGAACGGTATGCAAGTTTTTCACTGTACCTCGGTACAAGTGACAATAATAAACCAATACCAATACCAAGATTGTAAATATGATTAATTTGTTTCCTCAAAGGGCTCTGGGTGTTCAGCTGATGAGTATATTCAAGGCTGAGGACAAGAGATTTTTGGTACTAGTGTTAATAAGATACGAGATATGGCACAATATTAGCCAAGGCAGGACTGAGTGGGGTGGATGTACTTCTCCACCTACAGCTTCTTATGTTCTTATATCTATGCTTCAATAAGGACAACCAAAGACCCTTGCAAATTTCTACAGCTGTACGGTAGAGAGCATTCTGACTGATTGCATCACTGCCTGGTATGGAGGCTCTAATGTGCAGGATTGAAAGAGGCTGCAGAGGGTTGTAGACTCAGCCGGCTCCATCACGGGCACAACCCTCTTCACCATCGAGGACTTCTTCAAGCGGCAGTGCCTCAAGAAGGCGGCACCCATCATTAAGGACGCTCACCACCCAGACATGCCCTCTTTGCATCACTACCATCAGAGAGGAGGCACAGGAGCCTGAAGACCCACATCCAATGTTTCAGAAATGGCATCTTCCCCTCCACCATCAGATTTCTGAACGGTCCATGAACCCATGAACACTACTTCATTATTCCCCTTTTGCATTATTTATTTATTTATTGTAAATTATAGTAATTTTTAAGACTTGCACTGTACTGCTGCTCCAAAACAACAAACTTCACAACATATGTCGGTGATAATAAACCTGAATCTGATTCTGACCTCACCAAAGCATAGAATAAAGTCATTGCCCTTTTTTGAAGGTGCAGACATCTCGCATATTGTTCTTTGGTGATGTTCAGTTGGAAGACATTCCAGTCATGCTGTATTGAATATTAACTAATGTATCTATATTTGGGAACAACTGATTTGTGTGGGAATCTTGAAGTTAAGGATTCCTCCAGTTACCTGCCTTGTAGACTTATACAACTTCAAAACATAAATGGAAAAAAATGCAGAACTATAGCTGCAGCAGAAGAGATCAACCAACAACTAACTCATCAGTAGTTATTGAACCTTCTAAATCATGATACTGCTGATCAATTGGTCAAGTATGCAGTTTAGAAGGGATGTAATCTGGAGGATTGAGCTCCAAAATGGGAGTATTGAATGTTGTAATAATCAGCTGCTCTGTCCATGTCTGTCACAATTCACTGTGCACAAACACATGGTATCTGGAGCAATTCATCCAATAGATGTGGAAATGTACCACAGTGTTTGAAAAATGAGGGCCACTGAGATCTTTCACTCCCACAGAGTTTGAGGAACCAGGATTGAGCACACTCCCTCATTTGGCTGCACGCGTTTCTGAGAAATTGTATATCACAAGAATAATTTTGTTTGAATTGATTTAAAAATGTTTAAGCAAGCAAGTCCATATGTTTATTATTTCCTTGAAACTTTTTAAAAAAAAATAACAATGTGGCCATTTTTACCTTGCAAAGTGTATGTTAGCCTGGTGCAATGTAAAAGACCCACCAGCAGAGGGAGTAGATAGTCCCTGTAAATATAGAGGATAGAGCAGATTGTACCAATAGTCAATAATCAATTCGTTGTTTTCCACTTAATTGGAAAATAGAAATCTTTTGCAAAGCATGTAAGGTAAGTTGCATTTAGGATATCTCCTTTGGAGTTAAATTTTAGGAGAATTCAAAAATGTACCAAGAGCAGTGCTGTTGGTATTTTGCATTGATACACTGGTGGTCTGAAAGAGCTATGTTCTTATTTTCATTTTTATGGAATTTAATGATTCTAATGCAAAACTTCCATTCACATTCTCAAAATCCCACAGTACTTTACAAAGGAACAAGTCCAGTGAGCATCAAGCCAACCTTAATCCTTATTTATTAGGTAGCAACATTCATAGAAGCATAGAAAAGTACAGCACAAGAACAGACCCTTCAGCCCACTATGTCCCACTGACCACGATGCCAAATTAAATGCATCCCATCTGCCTGCACATGGTCCATATCCCACCATTCCCTGCCTGTTCATGTGCCTGTCTAAATGCCTCTTAAATATTGCTGTCATATCTGTTTCTACCACCTCCCCTGGCAGCTTGTTTCAAGCACCTACCACTCTCTGTGTAGAAAAATTTGCCTCACAAACCTCCTTTAATCTTTCCCCCTCTCAACTTAAACCTATGCCCACTATTATTTGACACTTCCACCCTGGGAAAAAAGACTGACTATCTACACTATCTATGCCTCTCATAATTTTATATCAGGTCTCTGATACTCCAAACAAAACAATCCAAGTTTGTCCAGCCCCTCCTTATAACTAATAAACTTCATTCCAGGACATCAAAAACCATTTATAATTGTTAGTTCTGTTTAATATCTGTAACTTACTTTTATGATTTACTGAATGAAATAAAATTGCTTAATCTAGTTACTGCTTTGTGAATCTACAAATTTCTTTATCCAAATGCATTATTAATCATCAAATGGTGTCAGATGTATAGGTCCACAAAATAAAGTTCTAAAATATTGTTTCTTCTTTAATGCTGGGGTGATGTTGAGTTCCAATATAGTGACTTAAGGTTGCATGTGTTCAAAATGTGAACTGTTTTTGATGCTATGTAATAAGAGTATTGACATGCATGCTAGGGGTGGGTAGAGAAAGAAAATGATGAATGTAAACCAGCATCCAATACCGTTTCTGAACCAGAACTAACATTTTAGAGACAGAGGCTTCAGCTTACATTCTGTCTTAAATATAATTGAAACCATATATTTGGATTGGTAGCTGAATGATTTCTACTTGCTGTTGGTACGACTGCATGACAACTAAGTGCTTTTTAGTTCTTTAAACTTTCTAAAGTCTTTAGGAATGATGTGGCAGGCACCATCAGACTTTTCTGCTGACTTCTCGATCCAGTTATGCACAGCTATGCCAGTATTAATGGCATTCTTGATGTAATAGAATGTGACTGGGAGAATGAGGAGAAGGAACACAGTGCAGGATAAATGCAAAGAGGGGAGGAGAACAATGAGCAGAAGGCCATATCCATTCAGGCTGTTCAGCAAGCAATTCTCCTGCTCATACAGTCTGTTAGACATTTGTTCTTTAGTAAGGTCATCCTGACAGAAATCCTCCAAAAGCTCCACCCACAATGCAGCTTCCACTTTGGAGATGCGTGCTGGTTTTAACTAGTGCAGGCCATTCACAATATTGAGTCCCTTGCTAAGGCGCAGAGGTAATATACAAGACAATTAGTTCTGCCTCTCAATTGAATTATGTTAATTAGCTGTAAACATGAAGGTGGCATTGGAATGATAGGAGTGACTTAATGCCACATTATAATCTCCACACGTTTTTCAGGGGTAAACAAATTTAACTCCCATATTTTTCTTAACGGTACAATCAACTTATCTCTCTCCATTTCAGGACAATCTCTAGCTGCTCTTCTAAACATTTGTAAGATAAGTTTGTATTTGATTGGTTCTGTGTAATATCTTATTTGCAAAAAAAGATGATTGTTTACAACATGAATACAACACTCCAACAGTGCAGTATTTACTGATTTCCAGGGTAGTTGGGGAACTTGGTGAGTATCACAACTTGTTTACAGTTCATTACATTTAATGAATGATCATTTATTAGTTCCATGGAATAAGTCATGTTAATGGTTGATACAAAACTCAGTCTCCATATAGAAACATCCTCAACTCAGTACTAGAAAGAGAGACTATGGCTAACAGTTCTTCTCTCTTGCTTGGGGGGAGTATTTGATTAAATTCTAATCTCCTGAATGAAGCTAGTTAACTAGTAGTAGTGATTGTACCTGGAACATTGCTGCTCTCTGTAATCCAGTACAGTAACTAATGATACATTACTAATCAAGACTATTGGGGAGGCTATTACATTTTTAACAATATCTTTAATTTTTTGCTTACCAGCCAAAACATACTTAATATAAAATATATATGCTGTAAATACATACCAATGTACAAGGATACATCTATAACTATAAGGTTACTGTCTAAGTATAAGCATATTAAAATTGAGAGAAGTAAAAATTTGTATTCTTCCAATTGTAACAGACTTGGTGATTGTTTTTAATATTATTTGTTTTTTTAATTCACTTTTAACAGAAACTTCTCTCAGTGATAGGACTATTACAGGCATTAACATTTTCTTTGCTCTTTACCAAATAGAAAACAACAGAAAAATGCCAGAAATACTACCAGTCCTCAGAAGCAAGCACCACTATGTTCATTTTCCCATCAGTGGCAAAGATAACTTGAATAGCTATCTTTAGGTTTGTGTTAATGGAATGATATGACTGAACAGTTATGGTTATTATACATTTGGTACCAGCATGCCAGAAAGTCTGGTGTACCACTGGAATTACAATGACAACATTAGTTACAGTCAAGTCTTTAGTGTGGAATTGAATTTTCCTCATTGAATAGTCTTATATTGTGCACATTACATTGTCACTTTGAACTCAATTTTTATTATGAAAATTATAGCTCAGAAGTCATATGTCAATCCAGGATATATGTCACAGTGGAATATATTGATATTTCCCTTGATAAGAGTATTCAAATGTTCATTCCTACCATTGAGATTAAACTTTGTTTTCACAGTCTGAAAGTCTGTCTGTGCATCTTAAAAGTTTCAACCTTGGCCCTCATTTCCCTGCTTTTACTCAGTATTTTGATTTAGAGAGTATGTTAACCATGGAAGCTCATCAATCTGAAACACTACCTCTGTTCCTCTTTCCACAGATATTGCCTGACCTCCTGAGTTTTTCCAGTAATTCTGGTTTTATTTCCAATTTCCACACGTAGTATTTTTCTTTTGGTATCTTAACCTAATATTCCTGACAGAAGGTCTGCAGCTTTTGGGTCAACCACCTATTTCACTGAAGTCAATAGGGAATATCTAAATCTGCACGTTACCCCCAGGGAGATCAGGTAAAATTATATACCTTTTTGTTATATACAGGCTGTTACGGACTCAGTGAATGTCCCTTTAAGATAGAGAGTGTATGTGTATTTGTGTGTGTGGCGTGCTTACGTCAATAGAAGATAAAGGACGTAATGACGTTGTAGAAGTCAGAAGAAGAGAGAGAGAAGGGAGAGAGACACCAGCCTGCTAGTTTTCTCTATCAATGCATGAGAAACTATAACTGTGTCTGCCACTGAAATCCATGTATGGAAGTTGGAAGTAATCCGGTGGAGTTCACTTTGTTGCTGACCTGTAGAAGGAAACAGGTATTTGTGTGTGGACGACCACGATTCGGATGCTTTTCGGGGTGAGGAAGTCACTACCGAGTAAACACTGGAGTGTCATTTGGGTTCCATCGTGGAACATTTGGATTTCGTATTTACTCTCTCTATGTTTCTCTACGTCTAATCTTAAGACAACGGTGGTTGTTGAAGAAGCCCTTGCTCATGTTTCACCTTATGGCTTGCTGAACTGAACTTTAAGAACCATTCCTGAACTGGGAGTTTTGGACTTTGCCACACACACACACGAAGAGTTTAGTTTTCGGGTTAACGTTCAAGGTCTAACATTTTTGAATTCTCTCATCTGTTGTTTTTGTGAAACTTGTAAATGGTCCAACTTCGTTTCAAGGTTCTCCAAGATGTTTTGGTTTTTTAGTTTCGATGGAACAATATTTGGTCTAAATTGGCCTTCCTCAACATCAACATCGGGAATTCTAGAAACAACCTTTACATCATCCACCAAGGCCACAACTGAATCCCTCTCATAATAAGGTTTTAGCATATTTACATGACAGAGTTGTGTTTTCTTGCGTCTATCTGGTGTTTTGATTATATATGTTAAATCAGTCACTCGAGATTCAATAACATAGGGTCCAGAAAAAACGAGATTGCAAGGGATTATTTTGGCTAGGGAAAACTACCAACACCTTTTGCCCCACTGCGAATGTCCTAGGCCGAGCACGTCTATCAAAATATGTCTTCATTCTTATCTGGCTAGTTTTCAGATTCTCTCTCGCTAGCTGGCAGACTCTCTCCAACCGAGTTTTAAATTTTTGGACATAGTCCAACAGACTCAAGTGCACTTCTTCATTAACCCATTGCTCTCTTAACAACTCCAAAGGTCCTCTCACCCTATGTCCAAATACAAGCTCAAATGGACTAAATCCTATTGACTCTTGGATTGAATCTCTAACGGCAAACAAAAGTAAATGAATACCTTCGTCCCAATCCTTTGTGTTTTCAAAGCAATAAGTCTTCAGCATATTTTTGAGAGCAGAATGAAATCTCTCCAGAGCTCCTTGAGATTCTGGGTGATATGCAGATGATGCAATCTGCTTTGCTCCCAGCTCATAGACTAGTTGTTGAAAAAAAATTGACATAAAATTACTACCTTGATCAGATTGGATTTCTTTTGGCAAACCAAACACTGTAAAAAATTTTAAAAGAGCCTTTGACACCGTCTTGGCCTTAATATTTCTAAGGGGTATTGCCTCTGGAAATCTAGAAGTGGCACACATGATGGTTAACAAATACTGATTTCCAGTCTTAGACTTTGGTAATGGGCCAACACAGTCCACAATCACTTTCGAAAAGGGTTCACCAAAAGCAGGAATCGGTTTCAACGGAGCCACAGGGGGTTTTTGATTTGGTTTACCTACCATTTGACATGAGTGACAGGTTCGACAAAACATCACCACATCTTTTCTCAAACCAGGCCAATAGAATTGTTTCAAGATCTTCCCTACAGTTTTATTCACCCCAAAATGACCACCCAAAGGCATACTATGGGCCAGGTTTAAAATTTCATCCCTATAAACTTTTGGAACAACAACCTGATGAATAACTTCCCATTCCTCATTAACAGGAACATGAAGAGGTCTCCATTTCCTCATTAACACTCCATTTTTGACATAATATCCAATCGGAACTTTTTCAATCTCCTCACATGAGAGTGCTTTTTCTTTCAATTCTGTCAACTCAGGGTCCTTTGTCTGTTCCACCATAAAATCCTTCCTCGACAAAGACAAATCTTTAAATTCAGGCTCACTATAAGGATGTTGATCCTCCAGTGAAGACAGAAAAGTCTCAGATAAGGCATCATAATTTTCTTCCTGTTTAGGACTGTCACAAGGAACCATATCAGACTGCACCAGACTGTCTGTCTTGGCTAATTCTCTAGCTCTAGCTCGAGTCACCGCACATGATGGGTAAACATCTGGATCATTCTCAGACTCATCAATCCTTGGTTTGGTTGTTAACCGTACCACAAGAACAATTTCTCCAGCTGCAAGGTCATTTCCCAATAACAAAGAAACTCCTTCCACTGGTAACCTAGGTCTTATCCCTATCTCGACTGGTCCTTCTACGAATTTTGACTTTAAAATCACCCTGTGTAAAGGGACAGATATGGTGTCATCTGTAATGCCTTGCACTAGATTTACCTCACCAGTGTCACTTTCTTCACCAAAATTTAAAACACTGTCCAGCAAGAGAGATTGACTAGCCCCAGTATCTCTAAGAATTTTCACTGGCACCTGTGGTGACTCATCATTCAGTGAAACAAAACCCTCTGATACATAAGAACGGAATTCTTTTCTCACCTCCTCCAACTTTTCCACTTTTCCCTCTTGCAAGGACTGATCTTTAACAGCATCTCCTAAACCTTTTTGATTTTTAATTGCCTGAAAGCAAGCATTAGGCACAGCTTCCTTCCTTTTCTTCAAAAGGGCACAATTAGATATCACATGGCCGGTTTTTTACAGTAATAACAAGTACGCTCAACAGGTTTCTCCAGAGAGAGAAGGGAGAGAGACACCAGCCTGCTAGTTTTCTCTATCGATGGATGAGAAACTATAACTGTGTCTGCCACTGAAATCCATGTATGGAAGTTGGAAGTAATCCGGTGGAGTTCACTTTGTTGCTGACCTGTAGAAGGAAACAGGTATTTGTGTGTGGACGACCACGATTCGGATGCTTTTTCGGGGTGAGGAAGTCACTACCGAGTAAACACTGGAGTGTCGTTTGGGTTCCATTGTGGAACATTTGGATTTCGTATTTACTCTCTCTATGTTTCTCTACGTCTACGTCTTATCTTAAGACAACGGTGGTTGTTGAAGAAGCCCTTGCTCATGTTTCACCTTATGGCTTGTGGAACTGAACTTTAAGAACCATTCCTGAACTGGGAGTTTTGGACTTTGCCACACACACACACGAAGAGTTTAGTTTTGGGGTTAACGTTCAAGGTTTAACATTTTTGAATTCTAACATACTAACATTTTTACTTTTATTTTACGTATTATCATAAGTAGTGATTAATAAAATAGTTTTTTTAACACTGAATCATGCTCAGTGTGTTTCTTTTGTTGCTGGTTCGTGGCAAGGCATGTTCAGGTAAAAGCACTACACAAACATTGTGATTACTCACATATTTTTATTTTTTTCACTGGATGAGTACAGAAGCATTTACTTCACAGAATCATTTAATAGTTACACCATGAAAGCAGGCCATTTGGCCTGTTGAGTTTGTACCAGCTGTACACAAGAACTATCGAATTAGTCACACTCCTCCAACCTTTCCAAGTTCTTGTTATCCAGATCTCTATTGACAGACACAATTGAATCTGCCTTCACTACTATCCCTACAGTGTAACAAAAACTTTCCTCATATCAATTTTGATTATTTTGACAATCACCTTCATTCTGTCCCCTTTTTCTTGATCCCTCCACCAATGTAAACAGTTCCTCTCCATCTACTCTCTCTGAACTCACAAAAATTCTAAATACTTATCAGATCTCTTCACAATATCCCTTGATCAAAGGAGAAGAGCCCCACTTCTTCAGTCTATTTACATAACTATCATTCCTCTTCTGTAAATACTTTCGGCACCCTTTCCAAAACATTCACATCTTTCCTAAAGTTGTCACGTATAATTAGATACAACATTCCAATTGGTGTTTCAGAAAGGTTCAAAATAACATAGTTGCTGTTATGCTCTATGTCTCTATTTGAAATGCCTGGGATTTTGTATATTTTTTCAACCTACTTTGCCATTTTCACGAACTATATACATATATATTCACAGCTTTCTCCATTCTTGTAAACCTTTTAGAATTGTGCCCTTGAGTTTGTATTGCTTTATCTCATTCTTCCTACCAAAATGCCACACTTCACATTTGTCAACATTAAAATTCATTCACCATCTATCTATTTCAGCAGCATCCATTATCTTCTTGAAATCTATTACTATCCTCTTCATAGTTCACTGTCCCTCCAAGTTTTATGTCATCTGCAAATTTTGGAAATTATATTATGTACATCCTAGTCCAAATTAATAATATGTTAAGAGAAGCTGTGATCCTAGGACTGACTCAAAGAGAACACCGCTCTACATTTACCTCCAGTCTGAGAAAAAACCTTATGATACTACTCTCGATTTCCTGTTAATTAACCAATTTTTCCATCCATGCTGCAATGGACCCTTTTATTCCATAGGCTTCAATCTCAATAAGGTACTTTATCAAATATCTTTTGGAAGTCCACCTACACCACTAGCAACTGCATTTCCCTCATTGACCCACTCCATTAATTCTTTGAAAACTCTGTTATATTCATTGGATACAACATGTCTTGACAAATTTGTGCTCCCTTTCTCTAATCAATCCACATTAGTTCAAGTAACTGCTGATTCTGTCCCTGATTATTGTTTATAGAACTTTTCCACCAATGAGGTTGAACTGCTTGGCCTATAGTTATTGGATTTATCCCTACCATCTTCTTTGAACAAGGGTGTGATATTTGCTCAGGCACTATCCCTGAATCTACAGATGTTTAGAAAACTGTGGACAGGGCCTTTGCAGTTTCCTTCTTTCCTTACCTCTAATACATCCCATCTGAACCACGTAACTCATCCACTTCCAGTACCCACTCTTTATCAACTTTTAGTCCGTCTAAAATCTCAACTGTATTTTTCCTTTGCTGAGAGTCCATCCTTGGTGAAGGCAAATATAATGTTCGTATTTGTTACCTCAGCCATGCCCTGCATCTCCATGATTGGATTTCCTTTTTGGGGGGTCTCTGATCAGCCCATTTCTCTTACAACCCTTCTCCTTTTCACCAGCCTAAAGAACGTGTTCAGATTCCCTTTTGTCTTTGATGCCAGCCTTTTCTTACGCAGTATATTGCCTCTCTTATTTTCTTTTTTATTTCCCCTCAGAGGTGAAAGTAGGCCAGTATGGACTGGTGTGGCATACTGGTAAGAAGTCGGCTGATGCTATATTTGTAATACAACTGTACCAGTAAGAAATTTACATAATCACACTGGTAAGAAATTTACTTCCACCATTATTTTCCTTTTGAACTTTTTATGATCAGCTTGGTTCTCTTGTGCGAACAGTCTGGCATCAGCATATGCTCCTCACCCCCACCCCCAAGTTCTATTTTACTATTTTTTTCAGTCTTTAATTTCCTTGTCTTTCTTCCTCACAGGAATGTACCAATGCTGACATCTCCAATTTAAAGGACTTCCAATCTTTAAAGATAGTTTCACCTGCCAAGCTACTTGGGCCAGGTCTGTTCTTCTCCCAATGACCTTTTCCAATTGGAGAAACAAGGACTGCAGATGCTGGAATCTAGAAGAAAAACACGATGATGCCGGAGGAACTCAGCAGGCCAGGCAGCATCCGTGGAGAAAAGCAGGCAATGAACGTTTCGGCTCAGGACCCTTCCACATGTTGAGTAAAAAGATCCAAAGATTCTCTGCCTTGCAGGTGAAGAAACTTCTATTCAATTCAGTCCTAAAAGGTTGACCTTTCATATTAAAACACTCAGTTCTAGCAATCCCAGCCAGGGGAAACATTATCTTCGCATCTACTCCGTCAAGCCCCATCAAAATTTTGTATGTCACATTTCTTTCTTCTAAGGGAGTATAGGGTCCATTGGCTTGAGATCTCCTTGTTGGACAATTCTCTCTTCCTAGAACCAAATTCAGTGAACATTGTTGTACTCCCTATATTACAAGCATATCCCTTCCATTGTTAAGAAGATAAGTCAGGCAGGCATGGTGTTATCAGGATCCTGTCACAGTATTAAGAATTTCAATCCCTGCACAGAGTACAGGGAGACAAATTTTGGTCAGCAGAGGAAACTTACTTGCATATGAAGGCAGCAGTGTTTTGAAATTATTGAATTTTATGGGGCATTGGGTGTTGGGCTGAAGGTTGAACAGATTAGCACTAGATTTATGGAGCATAAAACAAAATGCTGGAGGAACTCAGGCGGCATCTGTGGAGGACCTGAAAAACTTTGATACTACCTCAGACTATCTTTCTTTCTCTCTCTCTCAACTTGCACTAGTGTCATTATTTTGTCATGTAAATTATGTATAATTTATCTTAACTTAAGTTTATGTTAGCTTGAGTTTTTAATGTTTGTGCTACTGCTGCAAAAGCTAATTTTCATAGCACTTATGCCCTGTGAATTTATGCCCATGACAACAAACTTGAACTCAAAATGGACAGTCGACATTTCAGGTTGATAACCTTCATCTGGACTGCCAGCATTTCATTTTGTGCTCCAGATTCCAGAATCTGCAATTTCTTGCGTCTCCAGCACTGGTTTATAATATCTGAGGATTACCGAGGTATCAGGGTTCTTACAGAGGATGGGCAATGATAAAGGTGGGGTTGGGCAAATAATGGTGAGGGAAGTAAACATCCTTAGTAATTGGAAAGGATAGAGGTTTAGAAGTTCATCTTGGCTTCGGATTAGAGTCCAAGCTATCTAGTTCATCCTGAAACAACCAACAAGGAGGGACACATCCTTTCTGATAAGAACTTGGATTTGGTGGTCCTCCCCAATGTTTTGCAAGAGAAAGTTGTAAGTCAATCATACAAACATCCTTGCATCAGTGCTAGTAGATGTTTCAAGAGCATTGCTGAAATTAAAGAGCTGAAAGTTATTAGCACACACTAGGAAACACTTGTTGGAGATGGGTGTCTGTTGATAAGTGTGGAATTAAGTCACAACACTCCAACAAACTTGACAGTGGCGGAAGGATTTTGAAGAAACGATTGTCTGGTCAACTGCAGTAAAGAGGGAAAATAATACAAAGTAGATAATGTAATAAAGTCACAAAGAATGCCATGTGTCAAGTTGGTCAGTTTTACTGTATATTGGTTCTTTGGGAGGGTGTAATGTGTTGGGAGATTTAAAGAGTGGTTTGTATGAAAGACAGTCATGTGAGATAAACAAAGGACTTGCAGACAGACAGTCATGTGGCCAGCAGAAAATGACATGGTTAAGAACTTTAGGAAATAAGATCATTGATTGTAAAGGCAGAAGGACTAAAGACGAGATTTTTAAGTGGATTATTGAGAACAGCATTTTTGAACCCGAGGAGAGGGTATTATTTGTAATATCAGTGAGCACAAAGGGAAGGTGGTTAGTCAGCAGTTTAATGGAAAGAGTATGAAAGGGGCAAGGAAAAAGACATGGCATTGGAAGAAGAGTAGGGTGGGGAGGGGGTTAGAGTGGAGGTGGACTGTTGGCGAGCAAGAGAGAAATGCAGAGGTGGCAAGACAAATGGTCACAACTTGCTGACAAAGAAATCTCCAAAACAATATCATGGAATTGCACAGCTTTGACAGAGGATTGTGGAACCCATTCCACCTTCTCCTGTCCAGCTGGATCCAATGATGTAAAACTAATTTGTGTACTAGATCTACTCAGGCTTGTGCTTCATGATGAGGAAGAGATGTGGGAAAGAGAACTCAAGGAAAGTAATTATCTCTTTGTATACTTGTTTCCAAAAGATTGAAGTGATAAGCCTATCCAATGTTTGCCTGTCTTAATAATTACATGAGCAGAATATAGTTGCCTCAAGGGTTACATCTCAGCCTGGTGCTGCTTGAGCAAGGTCATAGAAAAATTACTCATCCAACTTCACGGATTTATATGCAGGCCCAAGTTTTGAGAATGGCAATGAAATATGCAATTATAATCGCACCTTTAATTTGTAGGATGTGTGCTTCACTGGCAAGGCCAACGTTTATTTCCCGTTTCTAAATTGCCCTTGAAAAGATGTTGCTAGGTCACTTTTGTGAACTGCTGCAGGTTTTTTTTCTGGTGAAAATCTTCCCACAGTGCATTTGGGTAGGATTTAGGACCAAAAACAATGAAGAAATGGTGATGCATGCCCAGAATTGGATAATGAGCCACTTAAAGCAGCACATTACCATAACTGTGGTTTGTAGTGGTCTAATGTGCATGCTGCTATCTGGCTTTAGGTGGTAGTTATTGCAGGTTTGAGGGTTATGGCAGGGAAGCTTTCCATATTGATGCAATGTATATGGCAGATGGTACATACTGCAACCACCTTTGTGGTGAGAATGAATTTTAGGAAGGTAAATGGGGTTTCAATCATGCAGGCTGCTTTGTCCTGAATGTTGTGAAGATTCTTGAGCAATTTTGGAGCTGTACTCATCCAGACAGCTGGAAGGTATTCCATGATGCACCTGATTCGTGCCTTGTAGATGTTGGAAGCATTTTGAGGAACCAGGAGGTTAATATTTGCTGCAGAAGACTCAGTGTCTCACCTGCTCTTTAAGCTACAGTTTTTATGTGACCCCATTGAATGTCAAGGGTAGGGAATCAGACACTCTCTTGTTAGAGATGGTAATTTTTTTGGCACAATTGTCACTTGCCATATATCAGTCCATGTGGAAAACCTGTCCAGATCTTGCTGCGTGCAGACAAATGTTGCTTTTATTACATGAGGAGTTGTGAATGGAATTAAATCTTTAACTTTGTAACTGCTAAGCAAATATATGGATGATATAGACTCAAACAATTGCAAGGTGAGCACTTGGGTGTAAGTGTTGATCTTTTGGTAATTCAGCACATTTATTACAACCGTAGAAAAGGGCAATTCATAACAGGAGGACCATGTTCTGCATGAAAACCCAGCAAGTGCCAGCTGTTTTGTGGAGGTCTGTGCCTTATGATGTATTATTTTCTTTCTTTTTTCATGTGATACACAGTAAAACTGCCAACTATTAGCTAATTTTTTTTAAAGCATGAGGACTGTACATTATTGTCTAGCATCCAGAAGACATGAGTGTATTAGTCTGTTCCTTTTGGGGAAAAATGTCCTTAATTTTTTTCAGTACAGAGCCATTCAGGTCACTTTGTGCCTGTAACAAGTGGCTGGACAAAATATTAATTAGATGAAAATAAATATTTGAAGTTATTAGAAAGATATCCTATTTATTAGAATTTCCATAACATCTTGAAAATAGTACGATTGATTTGCAACAATAATCGAGTTGGAAACACTAATCTAATATATTTTCATGTGATTAATCATCAAAGAAATGTAGTATGTATTCACACAATAATTAATCTAAGGTCATCAGGGCTAAAACCCCAACCAGAAATCATTGAATACTTGGTGGTGGCATTTTGCTATGTAAGGATTCAATTCAAGGATCAATTTAATATTGACAGTAGCACAAGACAAGCATCCTTGGTTTGACATTTTGAGTATAAGAGTGCAGTTTGTATTTTCTGCTGTAAAATAATGTACTGGACATCTTGGAAATGGATTTTGGTGAGAAACCAATTTTTATTGAAATTTCATTATTTGCTGGCTGCAGCACAGTTTGCAAAGCAATCTGAGGTCTCCCATGTCTGTATTTGTTAATGTGACTGGAAGTTAATTAAATTCTTTAATGGTGTTTCAACACCCACAACTTTCAGTAATGGCAACCTATAATAAAATGAAGAGGGTTGTCAGTTTCACTTCAGATTCACCTTAAAAATTTTGGGACATTGCTGGAGACATATGCTATTCCAGCAGACTCTATTGCATTATTTAAACCTTTTGCTTTTTTAAAGGCTGCATCCCAGTTCCTGGTTTCCCTCCATACATTTCTCCCATGTTGGATGGGAGATGTACTAATAGACTAAAATGTTCATAAGATCATGTTCATAGGTTCGTAGATTCTGCTCTAACTCCATCTACAAGTTTGCAGATGATACCACTGTTGTAGGCCATATCTCAAACAGCGATGAGTTGGAGTACAGGAAAGAGATTGAGAGCTTAGTGGAATGGTGTCATGACAACAACCTTTCCCTCAATGTCAACAAAACTAAAGAGCTGGTCATTGACTTCAGGAAAGGGGGCAGTGTACACGCACCTGTTTACATCAATGGTGCTGAGGTCGAGAGGGTTGAGAGCTTCAAGTTCCTGGGAGTGAACATCACCAACAGCCTGTCCAGGTCAAATCATGTTGATGCCACGGCCAAGAAAGCTCACCAGCGCCTCTGTTCCTCAGGAGGCTAAAGAAATTTGGTTTGTCCCCTTTGACTCTCACCAGCTTTCACCGATGCGCCATAGAAAGCATCCTACCTGGATGTATCACGACTTGGTACGGCAACTGCTCTGCCTAGGACCACAAGAAGCTGCAGAGAGTTGTGGACACAGCCCAGCGCATCATGGACACCAGTCTCCCCTCCTTGGACTGTCTTTACCTCTCACTGTCTTGGTGAAGCAGCCAGCATAATCAAAGACCCCACCCACCCGGGACATTCTCTCTTCTCTCCTCTTCCATCGGGTAGAAGATATAGGAGCCTGAGGCACGTACCACCAGACTTAAGGACAGCTTCTACCCCACTGTGATAAGACTATTGAACAGTTCCCTTATACAATGAGATGGACTATGACCTCATGATCAACCTTGTTGTGACCTTGCACCTTATTGCACTGCACTTTCTCTGTAGCTGTGACACTTTACTCTGTACTGTTATTGTTTTTACCTGTACTACTTCAATGGACTCTGTACTAACTCAACGTAACAGCACTGTGTAATGAATTGACCTGTACAATCGGTTTGTAAGACAAGCTTTTCACTGTACCTTGGTACAAGTGACAATAATAAACCAAAACCAATACCAATACCAATCAGCACTGTATAATTTTCAGCTGATTCCTCACCTCTGTCATGCAACGTTGGTGGAATATCCCTGGGGTTTTGGACAGATTACTTCTCTTTATCACTTTATGTTCAATAAGTAGATGTATCAGAGCTAACCCAATGTGCAGTTTGACAGGTTGTATTCTTTCAACTTTCTTACTCAAGAGATCCTCAAATCCTTTCAGCTTCTGTGTTGTTTCATTTACCTACAGTTGGGCATTGCCAAATTCTGTATTGTACCAATGCTTAAGAAGATGGCTATTGACAGTGAAACCAAGGAGAATACTAATTATGAGCTCCAAAGCACAAGATGGCTCTCCAGAAATCTTCAGCTAGGGAAAGAGTGCAGAGTCTAAGCTCAGGGTTAATAACATATAGTACCACAAACAATACCCATTCCTTGTTGAATAAAATAGTAGTACATCAGTTGAATTTTGTCCAGAATTTGGTTGCAGATAATTGTATGCGTGATGTTTATTGGGCCATTGATTTGTGCATTGGGCATCAAGCTAATTGCACTACCAACCCTCACTGTAATGGATGGTTGCAGCAATAAAACAGCAGTGGTTGAGAAATACTGTGGTTGTGTTATGAGGTGCTTTATTTTTATGAAGCATTGTAGGTTCTAACTCCAAATATTTTTAGAATATTTCTCCTTTGGAAGTAGGACAGCTTTTACGTTCTGCAAGGAAAGACTTAGATTACCTCACTGATAGATCTAGGTCCAAAGTTAACCTGAATGAAAAATTCATTATGTGACATAAGCTAAAGACTAAAATTGATTGTAAATGCTGTTGAACACTAATTGTATGTATCAAGCCATTGTCTCTTTGTGGTAACTAACTAGAAATGTTCCCGACAGAAACTATCCCATTTCTGCTATGGGTTTGTTATTTCTGGAGTAAAGGTAGAGTGTAGAAATCTTAAAATAATTGGTGGGAAAGAGTCAACTTGCTTCTTTTATTAGTTTTCAATAAAAACTGAATAATGTATTACTAAATTCATAATCTTTCAGAAACTCCTAATGAAGCAAAATGTGACAACATGACCAACATTAATTCTTGACATATCAAGTAATCATGTATGATGTTCATGCAGTATTGCAAAGTGTGGGATAGAAATGATTCCTTGTTTCCATAATCACACAAATCTTTAAAAATATACATTAGACTCAATTTCTATTGACACAACTTTCACTTCTTGAGCTTGGAGTGACCTTTAACCCAATCATCTTCAGTGTTATTTACTCTGTTACATGTAGATTTATTTTTTAAAAAACTATTATTTGGCCTTGTAGTTTGAGAGTTACATTAAAATTTTGCTTGTGTGATGTCTGCAAAAAGGCTTTTTTGTAACCACACTTTGGAATTTATCTGATCCAGTTGTTCCTGTTTATTGCCTATTTAACTTCTTTAATTCAGCCTTGTTCATTTGACTGAAAAAGAACAATCTTTATTTGGCAGTTCTTAACTTTCTTGTGAGGAACAAAATTTCCTTCACACAAACAGAATCATTTTTGAAACTGTTATTGGGACTAGCGGCAAATAGATAGAACATGACCTGTAGCAGTCCTGGCTGACTGTAACTGAAAAAAGTCCAACTTCGGGATGTAGCTGAATTAATGGGTCAAAGCATCAAACCTGCTGTTCATCAGCTTCCTACCTGAGAACAATTATGCTCAGCGTTTGGCAAAACCTCAACTACCCTGATGAATTCTCAGTGGATCCTGGCAGTGTCTAGTGAATCTGGAGTTCTGCTCTTACTGGTATGCATAGGAGGTTATGTGATTGACCCTCACACTGATGATACTGACAAGCCCCAAAAACTGGCGTTTCATCATAATCACAGGCAACATCTGACATCTGAAACCTGATGGGCTTTTTATATTGAAGGGAAATGGAAAGAAGGTGAAATATTGTGCAAGAAGTACTCTGGTAGGCTTCTGATACTTGTGGATAATTAGCTCAGAAAAAATCACCAATTTTGTCAGACAAAAAAGGCACAAATAAAATTAACTGTAAAAATAAGTCTTCATAGACCTCTTGTTGTTGTCTATGTACAATTTGCAAACCTGAACTAACTGCAGCAGTAAACAATACCAGTCTAATGCATGACCACATACTTTAACAATCTATGATGAAAAGGCAATTTTGTTTCAATTTAGTCTTAAACATCTGATTCAATTGTTGTGACCTTGCACCTTATTGCACTGCATTTTCTCTGTAGCTGTGACACTTTACTCTGTACTGTTACTGTTTTTACCTGTACTACATCAATGCACTTTGCACTAACTCAATGTAACTGTACTGTGTAATGAATTGACCTGCACGATTGGTTTGTAAGACAAGCTTTTCACTGTACCTCAGTACAAGTGACAATAAAAAACAAATAGCAATTACAGCAGAACAGTTTAATTCTGACAAATGAAAACAACATATCATAGGCAACAAATTTGCAGATGCACATCATGGATGAACTGAAACATTTAGCCCATTCTTCAAATTTTCAGTTTAAATACATATATTCGTGGTAATATCAGAAGTCATTTATATTTCACAATTAGTTGCAGTTCAAGGAAGGAATGGTTATAACTACTACAGACTTCAATACTTCAATACTATAAACTATAGACTTCAATATTGGGGTCACTTTGGCCAGGCAAAATTCAGCTGATATAAAACTTGCACGAAAGGTCAAATTCTACCAAACTGGATTTCCATAATGCATACATTTCTTTAGAATAAAATAACATTTCAGGAGACTTAACATCACAAAAACATTAAAGGCTGGCAAGGCTGGGTAAAAGAATCCTTCCTATTAAACCAAAATGTCAGCAACATTGAGGATCTAGTCCATTAGAAGTAATCCTTGATACCAGTTTGGTAGGTTGTAATAATGGTTCATACATTTCCTGGGATTGCTCCTTTGGGAGCTGGTTTGGACCTGATGGGCCACATAGTCTCAATCTGCGTTGTAAGAAGTAAGTGGTCCAGCAATTGACAAAGACACAACTAAGAACTTGCTCCAGTTAAAAACAGAAAAACAGGAAGGATAAATTGGCAAATTGGTTTATTATTGTGACATGTACCGAGGTGCAGTGAAAAATTTGTTTTGCATGTGCTATGGACTAGGTTACTATTGGTGAATGTCCCTTTAAGATAGAGTAGTGTGTGTGTGTGTGTGTGTGTGTGTGTTGTGTGTGTGTGTGGCGTGCTTACGTCAACAGAAGATAAGGACGTAATGATGTTTTTGGAGCAGACAGTTGGAGTCAGTCAGAGGAGAGAGCGAGAGAGCGAGAGAGCAAGCAGCCTGCTAGTCTCTATCAATGGATGAAAAACAGTAACTGTGTCTGTCACTACAATCCACATATGGATTTGGAATAATCCGGTGGAGTCCACTTTGTCATTAACCTGTAGAAGGAAACAGGTATTTGTGTGGACGGCCACGATTCGAATGCCTTTCGGGGTGGCAGATGCTTCGGAACAAAGCAGTGGAGTAGTCTCTGCTGAGTAGACACTGAGGTGTCCTATGAGTTCCATCGTGGAACATTTGGATTTTGCAATGTCTCTATTTTCTCTCTACGTTTTGTCTTCAGTCAACGATGGTTTTGAAGAAGCCTTTGCTCACGTTTCACCTTACAGCTTGCTGAACTGAACTTTGAGAACTGTTCCTGGACTTGGAGTTTGGGAATTTGCCACATGCACACTTCGAGTTTAGCTTTTGGGGTTAATGTTTAAGATCTAACAATTTTACTTTTATTTTTCTTATTATCATAAGTAGTTATTAATAAAATAGTTTTTTTACCACTTATACATGATTCGGAGTGTTTCTTTTGTTGCTGGTACATGACACATGCCATCCATACAGATCATTTCGTCACGGCAGTGCATTGAGGTACTACAAGGAAAAACAATAACAAAATGCAGAATGAAGTATTGCAGTTATAGAGAAAGTGCAGTGCAGGCACGCAATAAGGTGCAAGGCCATAACGAGGTAGATTGTGAGGTTAAGAGTCCATCCCTATCGTACTAAGGGACTGTTCAATAGTTTAATAACAGCAGGATAGAAGCTGTCCTTGATCCTGGTGGTACATGCTTTCAAGTTTTTGTACCTTCTGCCCAAAAGGAGGGGGGAGAAGACAGAATGTCCAGGGTGGGTGGGGTCTTTGATTATACTGGTTACTTTACCAAGGCAACGAGAACTATAGAAAGAGTCCATGGAGGGGAGGCTGGTTTCCGTGATTTGCTGAACTGTGTCCACAGCTCTCTGCAGTTGCCTGCAGTCTCGAGCAGAGCAGTTTCCATACCAAGCTGTAATGCATCTGGATAGGATGCTTTCTATGGTGCATCTATAAAAATTGGTGAGGGTCAAAGGGGACATGTCAAATTTCTTTAGCCTCCTGAGGAAGTAGAGGCACTGGTGCTCTTTTTTGGCCATTGTGTCTATGTGGTTGGACCAGGACAGGCTATTGGTAATGTTCACTCCTAGGAATTTGAAGCTGTCAATCCTCTTGACCTCAGCATTGTTGATGTAAACAGGAGCACACGCACCACTCCTCTTCCTGAAGTCAATGACCAGCTCTTTTGTTTTACTGACATTGAGGGAAAGTTTGTTGTCATGACACCATGCCACTAGGCTGTCCATCTCCTTTTTGTACTCCGACTCATTGTTATTTGAAATTCAGCCCAATATGTTGGGTGGTGTCATCTGAAAACTTGTAGATGAGGAGATGAAACATTTCAGGCTGATGTCCTTGCATCATAACCATTTTGTGGAAATGATATTAAACTAAATCAATTTTGGAGCAGTATTAACTTTTGATTTCAGAAGTTTTCCCACAAACTGTGCCTCAGACCTTCCAGATTTAACCAGAGACACTGCTCCTTCCTGGGATCTCATTCAGCCAGAGAGTTCCTACAGTCCAGGTGTACAGTGAAATATTAACAGAGCCTGGATCACTGGAAGGAGAGCCACCTTTGTTACAAATTCAGGCAGGTTCAGCTCCCAGCAATGTGGCAAGGGACCCATTGTCCTGGTAACTGGGCAGATAACAGTTCAGCGATTTGGCATTCTGCATTGATTTTGGCAATCTGCCCACCTTCCAACCTGAAATGAAGATGAATACAGGCAAGTAACTGCCTGTATGTGAGCGGACAATCTGGCCAACTGTATAACAAGTCACTTCTGGGATTAGCACACGAATCACTGGGGGCAAGGAATGCAGGAGTGGCGAGTCTTGCGCTGCTACAAGTTTTGAAGGTCTACAGATATATGGAAGTACTTTATTGTCCAAAGTTTGCAGAAGTAGAAATAGGTGGCAGTAATTATATCAATAGTGACGTCTCTGTAAATGCAACTTAGCACATTATATGGATCAAAAAGGTAGTTGTTTATTTACAAGGCAGAACACTTGACCTTTATACATATTTAATTTTCTCTGTTGGATAGGATTACACAAGAAATGTTGCGTAGGCACAAGTCATTCAGCCATATAGTCCATGCTGGTGTACATGGCTCAGTTATACCTCTTCCCATCTTTCCCCAGCTATATCTGCCACTGTAACAATTATTTCCTTTCTTTCTTCTATGCACATTCACCTCCCTAATATATCTCTTCAATTTGCTTCAATCACTCCTTGGCGTACAAGATCCACATTTTCTCTACTCTTTGGGAAAAATAGTTTCTTTAGAATTGCGTATGTCTGTTGTAAATGAACAACTAGTAGAAATAGAGCCCAGTCACTGGGTTTCAAAGTCTTTCTTACCTCAATGCACATCGTTGCTCAGCATCTTTACTTGAAACTCTGTCTGTTTGCTGCCATCATTACCTGCAGTATAGATGTAGTACAATCCCAATTCTTCATTGTTTGAATTCACTACCAAACTATGAAGTCATCCTTTCCATTATTGATTCAAATTCCCACTGAAATTTCTTTTGTTGCTTGTCTTAGCCATGGATGTGCAGTCTGTTAAAATTAGATTTCTTTGGCAATTCAAATATTGACCTTTTCTAAGACAGCATGACTGTGGTCAGTGAAGGTCATTGCAATGATGACAGCTAATTGAACCAGTGACATCAGTGCACCTTGGACTTGATTTCATAGTCTTGGATTTTGTAATAGTTCTGAAACTACAGAAAACAGCTACTGTACACCCGTCATTTGTGGTGAGTAAAATTCTCTAATTTTCTTAGGTACCACTGCAAATGTCTTCATCACTGCAGCAATGTTTGAATGTCAGGACTTGTGTGCTGAACTGCTTTGTTTGGATTTGTTCATTTATCAGTGCACAGACAATCCAATGTGTAAAACGTGATCTAATAAGGCACCAAGCCTGCATTACAGGTATGTTATTTAATAAAACTAATTGCCTCATTCTGATTCTCGTTCCTTGTCCTAAACTTGCAGATTTTAACTGTTTATAACAGCTTCTCATTAAAGTCATCTTCCAATTTATGTACATCTTTAAACAGACAAATTTCTCAAGAAAGTCCACCAGCATGCTTCTTCCCTAATGTCAATAAGATATTTATTTATTGGTCACATGTACATCGAAACACACAATGAAATGCATCTTTTTGTGTCAGGATGATTGTTTTACTAAAATCACATACAACTTCAATTGGGTCTCATGATATCACTATCACCCTCAAACTTTATGAGATTGTTTACTTTAAAGAATATGTCAATTTGTTTGTTAAGTGAGCTGGACAATTCTTGCTGTCAGTCATATATCCAAAGCTCCCAATAGCTATTTAGGGAGGCCTTGTTGTCTTCTTTCTGTTAAACACTGATATAGCTAAACTTGTCACATATGATAGTCGAGTAATAAGTCATCACGGCTATCTCTTGTCACTGTGGCTTGGTGTACTGTGTACTCTCATTGGTACAGAGGACTGCTTACACAAACATAATTTCATGTGAGTGGTTGACAAAAAACTGTCTTAGCTGTTTCAAACACATCTACAACTAAGTGAGTGCCAATGCCCGTCAACAATCACAGAGAAAAACTACCCGAGATCTCATCCTCATACCAATTTGTAATGCTTTCAGAAGTGTGCTTAGTACATACACAAAGAAGTTATGGTTTGTTTCCAAGACTGAACAAACCTAAAGGTATCTTGAATCCTCAAACTCTTGCCATACAGGGAATGTTCAAGGCTGGGTGATATTGCAACTTTGTCATAAAAAAGGCTTACCAGATGACTCTCTCATCCAAAAAGAAAACACCACCATAATATACACATGGATATACAGAGTATGATATGGCCCTGCATGTAGATACATCACATCGACAGAGTCAATTTGTAGCCCAGATTTTGCAGTCAGTGCTGAGGTCACCTCTGATCTCTGGACTACACTTTAAGTTATTTATATTTCACAGGGAACTTGCTAGCGGAAGTCAGGGAGAACCTCTGCTGAGAGGTCCTATGAGGCAACCAAGTATTCTATGCATAAGTTCCCAAAATGGGTAAGGTGGGGGTGCAGAACAATTCTTGTTCACAAATCAGTTGAGGAAAAAAACTTTGAAAGGCAACCAACCTATCAAAATTATCAAGAACATTACAAATTTCTGAAATGTTTCTGACATTCAAAAAACACACAAAAATTATAAAAACATTATTCTCATTAAACACAGATTGAGGCCATTTGGCCCATCTAGTCTATCTAATCTCCCAGAGCAATCACATTAACCTCAATCCCACTCTGCTTCTCCCACTCGCCATCTATAGTAGGAGTAAGTTAACAGTAGCTAATTGACCTAACAATTAGCAGCCTTTGGGACATGGGAAGAAACTGGAGCACCTGAGAGAATCCTACAGGGTCACAGGGAGAAAGTGCAAACTCCACATAAACAGTACAGGAGGTCAGAATCAAAAATGAGTTATTGGAACTGTGAAATTGCTATTCTACCTGCAATGCCAGTGTGCCAGAATAGACAATGTACTTCTGGCAAATGGAGAATGAACTGCAGATTCATTGGAGTCTGGCAGTTATTCAATAAGTTCAACATCAAGTATTATGTCAATTTCATACTTCCAAACAAAACAGGTAAACAACAAATAGGTGATAATATAATTCTCCTTTCAGCTTTCATTTACACTTTCCTATGTTGTCTGTTTTTTCACATATGAGATTTATTTACTTTAATTCTCTTCCTTCTGAGGTTTTTTATCTTGCACTTGACCCCAACATACCTGTTTTTAGGGGTTAAATTAACCATTAATCTACTGTTTAGATGTTTGTGCCTGTGGCCATGGCAAAACCGAAAAGCACATGTGGTTGATTCTAATCTTACAACTGTGTCAGCTATAATACTGTACATTGGCAGTGTGGTACTCTTGTACGTATACGTATTACTTGCACCTGACTCCATTTAACAGGTGGTGGTGAAGCAACATCTTATACTTTCAATCTAGGTACTCAAGAACATCATAAGGATGCAGAATCAAGTCTGATGATGCAGTTCAGAATCCAGTGAAATTTTAATGCATATGTCGGGACTGTCTTATGCTGAGAGGTTGGAGAGACTGGGATTGTACACGCTGGAATTGAGAAGATTGAGAGGGGATCTGATTGAAACATACAGTATTATTAAGGGATTGGACAAGATAGAGACAGGAAATATGTTCCAGATGTTGGGGAAGTCCAGGACCAGGGGGCATGATTCAAGAATAAGGGCTAGGCCATTTAGGACAGAGGTGAGGAAAAACTTCTTCTCCCAGAGGGTTGTGAATTTGTGGAATGCACTGCCTCAGAGGGCAGTGGAGGCCAATTCTCTGGGCACTTTCAAGAAGGAGCTAGATAGGTTTCTTATAGATAGGGGAATCAGGGGATATGGGGACAAGGCAGGAACAGGATATTGATTGTTGAGGATCAGCCATGATCTCAAAATGGAGGTGCAGACTCGAAGGGCCGAATGGTCTACTTCTGCTCCTATTGTCTATTGTCTATTCTGATCTCCTGTAGAGTCTGTGATAGGGAAACCAGATGTCTCACAAGAGCAAGCCCAGAAAAGTGCTGGGACAGTCAAATTATTTTATCAAGTTTTTGTGCAGCTAAGACAGGGTGGTCCTTTGAACCCTACAAAGAAGCTTCAGTTATCAGCCATAGACCCTTACATTTGTACCTGGACTCCTTAAAGCTGATAACTGTTCCCGTGGGTTCCTTGAGGCCAGGGGTGAATGCAACTTAAAGTTCTTACCAGTGTGCTCATATCACTAACGTTGACAATTTAAGCAATTTCTCCCCACTGTGTCTGTCAGTTTCTCACCAGTACATCATATTGCTCTGTACCATCTTTCTCTCATTTCCGTTAGGGTTTTTTTCTTTCCAGATTCCCACTGGCTAGTATCCATGCAATTACCTCGAAAGTTTGGGCAAGAGTCTGGTTTGAACCATAAGCTGTAGCTGGAATTAAAGTGGCAGGAGCCTCATGCCATTGAGCTATGGTGAGCCTACCTTGCTCTTCACTTCTCGTCTATCCGTAACTTTCAACTCCTTCACTTCTCAACCAATTTCTACATTTAGTAATCCAGATTGTATTCATTCAGAGGACTGATAAGTATTGTAATGCTGCATTGAAATGTTAACAATGTCTGTTAAGTTTTTCTCATCTTAAATCATGTTGGATTAAATGTACAAAAGTTTCTTCTCCTACTTCCAGTTTGTTTTCTCTTGCATTTATGCACTGCAATGTGCTGCATGTTTGTGCTAAAAATGATTCCATGTAGTTTGTTACCCTTCTGGGATGAGTATGTAGGCTACCAGAGACAAGCGACGACCCATATTTTACTGGTAAAGAACAGCTCCCAAGACAAAATGCTGTACAGCTTTGTTCCCTCAACTTTTGGCAGTTCCCCTATGTCCTTACATTTCCATTCCCTCTTTTTTTTTCTGGGACTAGAAAGCTTGGATTTTAAAATCTTTATGTCCAAGTCATATATATATTTGGAGAACACGAAAGGTTACAGTACTGACATGTGGAACCTGCTAGAAGCTCCAACCTGCCAAGTCAAGGAATCTTTAGATTGCTATCTTTGCTTATCCTTCAAGTATGTCTTTACTGATTTTATATTCAAAAATCTCTTATGTGATACAATGAAATATCTTTAAAAATACAAATGCAATAAAAATTGATGCATTATATGCTTACTGTATATACTTTCTTTTATTTCCTAAAATAATTCAGTCTGGTTGCACAATGATAAAGTTCATTTCATAAACTCAGGTTGTCAATCACACGATGGTCATTCCTTTCTAAAAGTTAATTAACTATAGTATCCATTAACTGATTTGTAATATTTGCCATTTCTCTTCTGCTGTTTTTGAAAGGGGCTGTAACTTTCACTACTCTCTGAAACTTTAGAGAACTCTGATTAGCACATATCTTCTTGCTAACCTCCCTCAGCTTCCACTGTATGGAGAAACCTGGGGTATCAAAAACAAGAGGGCATAGGTTTAAGGTGAGTGGAAGGAGTTTTAAAGGGGATTTGAGGGGCAAGTTTTTTCTACTTTTGCACAGAGTGTGGTTGACGTCTAGAATGTGCTGCCAGAGGAGGTGGTGAATCAGATACAATCACTATACTTAAACCATAGAACAACACAGCACAATACAGGCCCTTCGGCCCACCATGTTGTGTCGACCTTCAAACCACTCCTAAGACTAAAAAACCCCTTCCTCCCATATATCCCTCTATCTTAAATTCCTCCATATACTTATCTAACAATCTCTTAACTTGACCAATGTATCAGCCTCCACCACCACCCCCGGCAGCGCATTCCATGCACCAACCACTCTCTGGGTGAAAAACCTCCCTCTGACGTATCCCTTGAACTTCCCACCCATTACCTTAAAGCCATGCCCTCTTGTATTGAGCATTGGTGTCCTAGGAAAGAAGCGCTGGCTGTCTACTCTATCTATTCCTCTTAATATTTTGTATACCTCTATCATGTCTCCCCTCATCCTCCTTCTCTCCAACGAGTAGAGCCCTAGCTCCCTTAGTCTCTCCTCATAATCCATACTCTCTAATCCAGGCAGCATCCTTGTAAATCTCCTCTGCACCCTTTCCAACGCCTCCACATCCTTCCTATAATGAGGCGACCAGAACTGGACACAGTAATCTAAGTGTGGTCTAACCAAAGTTTTGTAAAGCTGCATCATTACTTCGCGGCTCTTAAACTCGATCCCACGACTTATAAATGCTAACATCCCATAAACTTTCTTAACTACCCTATCCACCTGTGTGGCAACTTTCAGTGATCTGTAGATATGAACCCCTAGATCCCTCTGCTCCTCCACACTACCCAGAATCCTGCCATTTACCATGTATTCCGCCTTGGAGTTTGTCCGTCCCAAGTGTACCACCTCACACTTCTCTGGATTGAATTCCATCTGCCACTTGTCAGCCCAGCTCTGCATCCTATCAATATCCCTCTGTAAGCTTCAACAGCCCTCCACACTATCCACAGCAATCTTTGTGTCATCTGCAAACTTGCTAACCCACCCTTCCACCCCCTCATCCAAGTCATTAATAAATATCACAAAAAGTAGAGGTCCCAGAACCGATCCCTGTGGGACACCACTAGTCACAGCCCTCCAATCTGAATGCACTCCCTCCACCACAACCCTTTGCTTTCTACAGGCAAGCCAATTCTGAATCTACATGGCCAAGCATCCCTGGATCCCTTGGCCTCTGACCTTCTGAAGAAGCCTACCATGCGGAACCTTGTCAAACGCCTTACTAAAATCCATGTAGACCACATCTACTGCAGTACCCTCATCAATCTTCCTGGTCACCTCCTCAAAGAATCCTATCAGGCTAGTGAGGCAAGATCTTCCCTTCACAAATCCATGCTGGCTGTCCCTAATCAGTCTATGATTCTCTAAATGCTCATAGATCCTATCTCTAAGAATCCTTTCCAACAGCTTGCCCACCACAGAAGTAAGGGTCACTGGTCTGTAATTCCCTGGACTATCCTTACTAGCTTTTTTGAACAAGGGGACAACATTCACCACCCTCCAATCCCCTGGTACCATTCCCGTGGACAATGAGGACTCAAAGATCCTAGCCAACGGTTCAGAAATCTCCTCTCTCGCCTCATGAAGCAGCCTGTGGAAAATTCTGTCAGGCCCAGGGACTTATCTGTCCTAATATTTTCTAACAGCTCCAACACATCCTCTCTCTTGATATCTACATACTCTAGAACATTACCCTCACCAACACTGTCCTCAACATCATCAAGACCCCTCTCCTTGGTGAATACTGAAGAGAAGTATTCATTGAGAACCTCACTCACTTCCACAGCTTCCAGGCACATCTTCCCAACTTTGTCTTTAATCGGACCTACCTTTATTCTAGCCATCCTTCTGCCCTTCCTGTACGAGTAAAAAGCCTTGGGATTCTCCTTAACCCTACTCGCCAAAGCCTTTTCATGTCCCTTTCTCACTCTCCTCAGCCCCTTCTTAAGTTCCCTCCTTGCTACTCTATATTCCTCACGAGCCCTGTCTGATCCTTGCTGCTTACACCTTATGTATGCTGTCGCCTTCTTCCTAACTAGTTGTTCCACCTCCCTTGTCACCCATGGTTCCTTCACCCTGCCATTCCTTCTCTGCCTCACCAGGACAAATTTATCCCTAACATCCAGCGAGAGATCCCTGAACATCGATCACCTCTCTATAGTACATTTCCCCTCAAAAATCTCACCCCAATTTACACCCTCTAGTTCTTGCCTTATAGCCCCATAATTCACCTTTCCCCAATTAAATATCTTCCTGTATCTTTGCTCCTATCCCTGTCCATGACAATTCTAAAGATTATGGAGCGGTGGTCGCTGTCCCCCAAATGCTCACCCACCTGATCTGTCACCTGACCCGGTTCATAACCTAAAACTAGATCTAATATGGCATCCCCTCTAGTCGGCCTGTCAACATACTGTGACAGGAATCTGTCCTGTACACACTTAACAAACTCCGCCCCATCTAAACCTTTGGCACTAAGCAGGTGCCAATCAACATTTCGGAAGTTGAAGTCTCCTACTATAATAACCCTGTTATTTTCGCATCTTTCCAAAATCTGCCTCCCAATCTGCTCCTCAGTATCCCTACTACTACCAGAAGGCCTATAGAATACTCCCAGTAGAGTAACTGCTCCTTTCTTGTTCCTAACTTCCACCCATATTGACTCTAGAGAGGATCCTTCTAGATTATCCACCCTTTCTGCCGCTGTAATAGTGTCCCTGACCAGTATCGCCACCCCTCCTCCTCTTCTCCTTCCCTCCCTATCCCTTTTAAAACACTGAAAACCAGGAATATTCAATATCCATTCCTGCCCTGATGTCAGCCATGTCTCTGTGATACCACAATATCGTAGTCCCATGTACTTATCCAAGCTTTCAGTTCATCTCCCTTATTCCTGATGCTTCTTGCATTTAAGTAAATGCAATTTAGCCCATCCACCTTACTACTTTTATAGCCTGTACTCTGCTTCTCCTTCCTCAAAGCCTCTCTACCTGTTAGATCTGACTTTTCCCCATCCCCTTCTTCCTCTGACCTACTCCTTCGGTTCCCATCCCCCTCGCAAACTGGTTTAAAGAGGCATTTAGACAGATACTTAAATAGACACAGTCCTAATGCAGTTAGGTGTGATTTGTGTAAATGTGCAAAATGGTTGCATAGATATGGTGGGCTGAAGGGCCTGTTTCTGTGCTGTAGTACTCTATAATTCTAATGTCTGGTTAATTTTAAGTTTCTTATTTTCCTAGGGTCTATTCTGAAGGTTCTACAGTTTATGCTTATTATTAACAAATGAAAAGAAAAAAAGTATGCTATGATAGACATGGAGCTGTTCTAACTTCAAAGGATGATGGTGCTTTGAAAAGAACTACAAAAAAAGTGAAATGAAAAGGATACCTCTGAGATCTTTTCACAGGATAAATGACCTTGAATTTGCTAGGTTTGGCTGATCTTGCTACTCTCATGTTTAATAATCCTGCAATTACCTTGTGCTGAACCCTCAATGATAATTCCTTGGAGAAGCTGGCCCAGACCTCATCAGCTGGGACCAGTGTAGCAGAGGATCTCCTTGATGTAAAATCCATCATTTGGAAGGGCTAGAATATGCCTAGCAAATAGAAGTGCGGAAAATCCAGATATTCATCTAAACTATTCATCCTAGCTTAGTCAGCTGTCAAAAGTACTAAGTTTCCACTGTTCCTGAATGTTTCTGATTATTAACCTCAATTTCCAGTATATAGACATATGGTTAGTTAACTTTAATTCTCATTAAAATAATTCAAGTTCTAACTGTGAAACCTATCAGTAAATTGATTACTTCTGTATGGAGTGTTTAATTTCTTTCTGTTTTGGAGGTGGGGGAGAGAGATGATTTTTTTTAGTAAAAATCCAGGTCACAATTTACAGAGAATGTGATGGAAATTGTTACATTCTGAAGGCAGGGGACTATGTAGATTTAAAAGGTGATTTCAATTAATCCGTCAACAAGAAGGTATTGGAATAGATGACCTACAAGTAATTGGTGCATTGCTGATTAACTTCAGTTTACAAGTAGTTGATTGAAAATCTAGTTTAGAAGATTTTGGTCCTACAGATTAGAATAAATAGTGGTCAAATAAATGTTCTACAGAAGGTTACATTTTCAATCTTACTAAGACTAATGTGATGTTATGGGAATGTCATCTGTGAACACAACCAGTCATGCCTTGAATGACATAGATTGTTGTGTAAGATTGCTATTGTAGTATTTTCATTTCATTACGTTCTGGGGCCAGTATGACCTTTTGCATGTTTGTCTACAGTTATTCACCTTACTCATGTGGTGAAAAAAATGAATGTCATTAAAGGCAGGTTGTAGTAGACCTGTGGAAGCAGTAGACTATATGGGAAGCATAACAGTTTCCTTATAATTTTTTGTGTGTTCTCTTTTAGGTTTCTTTTTTACAGTTGTGGATTACTCTGAACAATTTCACCGTGAAGATGCATTGTTAGTTTTGGGGTAAACTTCCTTTGCAGCATAACTATAAGAACCTTGTCAGATTATTTCTTTCTTTTAGTTTAGAGCAGCCATTGTTCAAGGTCAAATAACAATGGATTAAATGTCTGTGATGAACCAGTCGACCTGAAATAGCCATTTGCTTCTTTCAAAATAATTATTTCTATGTATAACTTAATATGTGCTGCTGTGTTTTATGGATTCTTTCAGCTTTGATACTTATAATAAATCATTCAAAATTCAGCCATGGTAGTTATAGTAATTATTGACAAGCCTGCCATGCAAAGCTTAAAAATTATTCCATGCTGGTCAATTACAAAGGACAATTTTTGCACCTATTAACCAGATCCACATGTGGTACTGCCTTCTAATAGAATTGAGCTCAAAATTATTCATTGAATAAAATTCTTTCAAACGATTCCCTGGGCTATTTCACACCTCATTTCTGCCGTGAACTGATCTGTAACAAAGAACTTAAAAGATATGCTACTTCGATGGCTAAGTACCAATCATATTAAATATCCCATAACATCTTCAGGATAACACAAACTGCATCTTGTAAGACATTTATCAACTTTATCAAAGAAATGGATCCAAGTAGTTTTCTTTACAAATATGCTATTCGGGTGCAGTGCTGTTATTCAATTTTATCTCAATGGATCTTCTGCATGGAGATATATAATACAAAATTTCTTCTCTCAGATCGTAATTCAAAACAATAAATGAAGTATTTAATAATCTCTGTCTATTGTCATTGCATGTCAGAATACAGAACAGGATTACTTCAACTGCAATCATGGAAAATGTGATTAATTGCCTACTTTTGAAGACCTTAAAGAAAAGCCACAATCAATGATAGAGACTGATCGCAAACAGAATATCTGACAAAAACTGACTCCTTACTGTCCTTTAGGGAGGGAAGCTCAATGTCCTGAACCAGTCTGGCCTTCATGTGCCTCCAGAAATATTGACTTAACTCCATTCTGAAGTGGCCTAGCAACCCACTCAGATGCAGTCAACTACAATACAAAGTCACTGTAAATGTAAAACTAAATGGACGACCAGGTATTATTCTACGCATTTGATTTGAACATGGAAAAGGCACAGCCAGTCCAGTTAATAACAAAAAGTCTTCTGCACTTCCACCTGGGAACGTGCAACAAAATTAGGTGACATCTCACACAGATTAGGTAACCAATAAAATTACAGAATCACACATTTCAGATAATGCACCGGACTCCTGCATCACCATCCCCATCTTTCCCCATTGGCAAGAACAACCCACAACAGATGGTAGGACTGTGAAATGCATGACATTTCATTGCACCATCTCAACATGGGCAAGGAAACCTCCCTCTGATTATCACCAAATATCCTTCTTCCCTCAGCTGATGCTGAGTTCATGTTGAATACTGAGAATAGCAAGGTCACATAGTGCACTTTACAATGGAGAATTCAATGGCAATTTCAAAGAATGGCTCAATAACAGTATTGTTAACAATACTGCCAAACTGGGATCTGCACAGAACCAATTTAAAAGGAACATGCTGTTGTATATCATCCTCATTAATTTAGCTGCCAAACATAAGCTTGCCCACAATGATAAGAGAAAGAATGAACACTGCACAAACTTGATGGAGACAAAAGCGATCTGTCACATTGATGACATCCTTCTTCATGTCTGGGGCTACCCCATTTTGCTAAATGATATAGATTGAGAAAAAATCTAGCGTTTCCAAAACAGGCATCCATGATGTGAATTGCAGATCTAGATCAAATGGAAAGTGGGCCAAGAATTGGGACATTATGTTACGGCTGTACAAGACATTGGTGAGATTGCACTTGAAATATTGCGTGTAGATGAAAAACGTTATGATGCTGGAGGAACTCAGCAGGTCAGGCAGCATCTGTGGAGAAAAGCAGGTGGTCAATGTTTCAGGTCAGGACACTTTTTTAGGATTGGAGATAGGAAAAGCCGAATAAATAGGAGGGAAAAGCAAAGCAGTGATAGGTGGACAAAAGGGGGGAGGCGAGGTGGGCACAAAGTGGTGATAGGTAGATGCAGGTAAGAGATAGCAATAGGCAGGTGTTGGGGAGAAGGAGAGAGCAGATCCACTGGGGGATGGGTCAAAGGTAAGGAAGAAAAAAGGATAGAAAAAAAGTGATAGGCTAGGAAAGGGAAGAAAAGAAGAGGCATGGTTGGGGGGTGTGTGGGGGGGGAATTGAAGGAGTTACTTAAAATGGGAGAATTCAATGTTCATGCCAATGTTCAATGTTTAATGTTCAAATATTGTGTGTAGTTGCTTAGCTATAGGAAAGATGTTCTTAAGCTGGAAAGGCTGTAGAAAAGATGAACAAGGATGTTACTGGGACTGAGTTATAAGGGAATACTGGCTAGCTGGGGCTTTGTAGCCTGGCGCACAGGAGGATAAGGGGTAACCTTATGGAGGCATTTAAAATCATGAGAGGCATAGATAAGGTGAAAGTTCACAGAATTTTTCTCAGAGTAGGGGAGTCAGTAGAGGGCATGCGGTTAAGGTGAAAGGGGGAATATTTAAAGGAAATATGAGGGAGAACTTTTTTCCACATGGAGGCTGCTGCATATATGGAATGAGCTGTGAGAGGAAGCTGCAAAGGTGGGTACAACATTTAAAAGACATTTAGACAGGTACATGGATAGGAAAGGTTTAGAGCAATATGGGCCGTATGTAGGCAAATAGGACTAGCTCAGGTAGGTGACTTGTTGGCATGGATGAGTTGGGCTGAAGGGCCTGTTGTGTGCTGTATAACTCTTTTGTGCTGATACAATCTGTAATTTATCGAGAAATGAAAATCAAAGAAAAAACCTGCAGATGCTGGAAATCTGAAGTAAAATCAACAAATTCTGGAAATACTCAACAGGTTAGGTAGCATCTATGGAAAGAGAAATATCTACCTCTGTGTTGTGGAAGATGTGTTCCAAAACTAGCCACGTATCTATCCAACCTGTTTCAATGTTGGCATTTACACAACCATATAGAGAGTGGTCTGGACTTTGCTTGGTCCACGAAAAGCAGACAAACCACATCCAGGCAACCACTACCCCAACAACCTGTTCTCAACAAACAGCTATGTGATGGAAGTTATTGATGGATGTTCACGAATAACTTGCTCGCTGATGTTCAGTTTTTGTTCTTTCAGTAGCAGCTGCCTCATTACAAACTTGGTCCAGTTACGGACAAAAGTGCTGAACTTCTGAATATGACCAAACCTAATATGAAGTTAAAATTGGACTGGAAGTGGAATCATGAAGTCACAGTAAAGCCTAAGTCAGTGGAAATCAAAATGGGAAGACATGCCACTGACTAGAATCACGCCCTTCAAAAAAAAAGCATAGTTTTGGCACTGGGCTGCCTGTCATCTCTGCTCCAAGGCATGGCTGGAGGAATTCCTCACGTCAACCCAACCACATTCAGTTGTTTCATTTAATACCTCTCTTTCACACATTGGGATGTTTACTCTTGATCAACATCCCAGCTTTTAGGTCATATTTGCAATGTTTAAGATAATGATACATTCTGTGGTTAAACTTAGTAAAAATTGGGGACCCAAGCAGTAAAAATTGGGATCAAATCATAGCTTTCTCTGATAAAAGACAAGCAAAATTTATTTTACAAATGCCAGGAAGCACCATTTCTAACAGGAGATTCAAGAAACTTCCCCCTGAAATAATATGACATCTATAATTGTCAGATTCACAGCACCCATCTTCCTCCTCCCCCTGCACAGATGCTGAGAGACACTATTAATCAGAAACTTAATTGGACCAGATAATTTCTTTATCTGCAAAGGCGGGTTGGAGGTGTTCTCCAGTAAATAAGCACTTCCTGACTCTCCAAAGGCTTTTCACTATGCACATAACCTGTCAGAAATGTAACTGCATACTCTCCAATTGCCCTGATAACTGCAGCACTAAACCAACCTGACCTGGAAAAAGTGGCCCAGTACAGGAAAATCAGAAAAAAAGCTGCAGGTGTTGGAGATCTGAAATAAAACCAGAAAATGCTAGAAACTCTCAGTAGGTCAGGCAACGTCTGTGGAGAAAGAAAGAGTTAATGTTTCAAGTCCAAACCCCTTTGTCAGAACTGGAATAAATCTGGACCTGAAAAAGTTGACTTGCTTTCTCTTTTCATAGATACTGCCTGATTTGTGGAGCTTCCAGCATTTTCTGGTTTTATTCAACTTCAGCCTCCACCTTAAACATTTAGTTTGTCCTCCACCGTTGCAAGTACTTTGGCAGTGTCCACTAGCCACAAGATACATTGCAGAGGCAGAACAGTCACAGCTTTTGCGATGGCCTGTGTAGTTTTGGTCATAATAACCTTCCCCATTCTAATTTCTGATTTTTTAAGAGAAAAGTGCACTTGATGTTCACATGATGTCGCTTGATTTGAAGTGTGTGTACTTGCAGAATTAATATTGCTTAAATTACATAGCTTGCAGGTGATGCAATTCTTTGGAGAAACGTTACATGGCATAAAGTATTTTAATGAAATATCTTAAATATTTCTAGAGTTAAGATTGATATCAGAGTTAGAATAAGAGTTTATTTTGCAGCAAGGATTCTCCAGTGCATTGCCATGAAAGGCCCACAAAGTGACAGATACGTGTATGCGAATGCATAGGTCCAGTGCGGGTCTATTTGCTGCCTGAGTAGAGTAATTTAGGATAAATCGACTGGGAGAAATTCATATAGGAGCAGGTGCTTTCATTCCAAACTGGTAATGGAAAAGAATACATTACTAACAAAATGCATGTCAGCATCAGTTTGGATACATGGAAAAACTGAACAAATGAATAAGTACATTTACAGGCAAATAACTGTTGCTCAAGAAGAAATGTAAAACATTTGGTTAATTTAGCATATGGCTGTGTTGTATTTACAAATAAACTAGTGTCTCGGTAGTTCAGAGCTCCGGCAGCACCTTATGAAATAGTCATTTACACAAACAAGCTTGAAGCCTACCACCCATGACTGGTCAGCTGCGTCCAGATGTCACTCCTGCATCATCAGCCGTGTTAGTTAGAATTTTAACATTTACACAAGCAGTCTTAGACTTTCTTATTTGCATTTAGAATTTTTTGAACTGATCACTGGTGATAGTGAGGTACATAAACAGTGCACTGTTTCTTTTTCGTGTGATTGATATTCCTCCAAAGGCTCAGTAATAATTTACTGATCTGTGAAATTCATTTTCAGCTGAAGGCAAAAAAGGACCTGAATGAAGTCTGGCAGAAAGAGGAAAAATTATGGTCAAACATTTCCTAACTTTGTCTAAGCATTTATTGATTAGAATGAAAAAAGAATTCTGAAAAGAAATCTATTTAAACATACAGGGTAATGCAGATGCCCAGAATATGAATGAACAAGTTCTATTTAAGGAAATTTACATGGCAGTGTGCCAGGGACTGACTGTGTACATGTTGGCACTGCATTTCCCGTAATACATTGGTCTCAAAGCACCATGCAATGTTCTGAAGGTGTGAAAGGTGCTTCATAAATGCAAGTCATTCTTAGTAACTGTATAATACACACAGGGTAGCAAGATAGCAATACCAGAGGGCACACTCTTAAGGTGAAAGGGGGTAGGTTCAGAACAGATATGAGGGGTACATTGTTTGCTGAGAGAGGGGTGGATGCCTGGAATGCATTGCCTGATAGGGTGGTGGAGGCAAACTCATTGGGGGCTTTCAAGAAGGGCTTGGATGGGCACATGAATGAAAGGAAAATAGAGGGATATGGGCATTCTGCAGAAAGGAGGGAATAACGATGTCAGCACAACATTATGGGCTGAAGGGCCTGTTCTGTGCTGTACTGTTCTATGTTCTATAGCAATAATAAGATCAAAGTGTTAATAAGTGTATTCAGTATCCACTCCTTTACCATTAATGTAATGTGCTGCAGTATGCACAATCTACAAGATACATTACACCCAAGTCATTTTGACAGCTTCTCTCCTCCTTACAACCTTTACCACTAAGATGGACATTCTTTATTCTATTACTCCCAACATAACAATGTTGTGAAAATAGCATGACCACCATTATCTGCAGTGGTTCAAGTGGAAAGGCAATCATTCCCTTCTCAAGGAAACCAACAACAACCCATAAGTGCAATTGTTTAAAGATATGCATTGGAGGTGATTCAACTGCTAGAAACTTTGAAACAGCTGAAAGGAAAGGAATGATTGGAAAAGAGACTTAGACTGAGAGGCTAAGATCAAAAATGCAACCTTTGAATTGAAGGTTGTAAGAAAATAGCACTTGACAGATAAGCAAATTCACGGCAGGTGTCAGCTAGACAAAACAACTTATTTCTACTGAGCAAGTGAGAATAGCATTTTGGCAAAGAAACACGAAGATATGATCAGATCTAATCAATCTAAGAGGAAAACAATATTCTCAATATTGAGGCTACTTTTGTGCAAACATTGGTATTAATTACCAGAGGAATTGATTCTTTTTTGTGGTTGAGAGACAAAAGCAACACAAGACCTTTGAGAAGAGTGAATGGGGGTTAGAGTATAGTCTCTTAACTTCATTTTAGAGAGGGATCCATTTGGCTGGAGCCTTGCATCACCACCAGATTAGATAGGCGTCCATGCTTGGTGATGTTCTCCTTCTGGTCTCGTGGAAACAAAGCAATTGTAGGCAGGGAATATACTCATATGATCCAATACTGGAGGGGGTAATATAACTTGATGATAATTTCAGTGTTATAGATAATTACTTTAAACTAGTGTGAATAAATTTTGTTTTGGCAAATAAGAGAGAGAGAGAGAGAGAGAGTGAGAGAGAGATGTAGATCTGTAGATAAAACATGTCCATCCGTGGTCAAAATAAGATAGGGGATGATAATAAAGCCAGTGTGAAAGGATCTGGAGAACCTGAAGTGTAGCCGAGTCAGGAATGGGGTAGGATAGAGTGAGTGGACATTAAAATTTGGAGAATTGGGATCCAGTGTTGGTGATGGAAGATTTATGTACGTCTCATTATCAATACAAGTGGGAAATTGAGCTATTGCACAACCTGTGTATGGGAGAGCTCTCCCAATTTTGGCACATCCCCAGATGATAGTGAGCAGGATTTTGCTGGGTTGACCGGGCTGTCAATGGCTTTGGCACACAAAGAGTTGTGGATTTCTGGCTGCATTCATGAATCTAGGTAACTGAGTTATAATAGGGCTACTGCCAGAGATGAAAGTAACCTTATGTATTCATCAATGAGAAATGGGTGAGCAACATGTATCAGCACCCTAGAAATATTAAGGTGAGCCACAGGACAAATAATTGCCTTGTGAGTGAAGCCAAACAATATTCTTAATTTGGCATGAATTTTAGATATCGTATGGCGTACTGAAAAATAAAATGTGAGAGTTTCCTTATTATTTCAAAATTTATTTATATCCAGTGCCCCTTTGATAGCAAGGATCTGCAGTCCAGCATCTGCAGGCCTTTGTTTCCCCCCTTTTGATAGCAATTAGGGAATAATTATGTAATTCAATGCTTTTCAGATAAGCTTTCTTGTCACAGGCATGTTTCAGAACTTCAGCCTCGTGCTTTGTGACAGATTGGCTTTTTAAATCTGTGAACCTGAAATCCCATCATGGACTTGTGATGGCCAAAGTCAGGAGTTGAACTGCCGAATGGCACAAATGCTCTGTTTCTATGTTACGACATCACTTTAATATATATATCAGATGGTATCATTTCAATGCAGTTTCTTTTCCTTCAGTGCAGTGGGACACATTTTCACAGCATTTAAATATCTAGTTAATGGTATGCAATACTTATTGTCCAAATTGCCCAATTTTAGTTGTCTATGATAGCGTGAAAATATTAATATTTTCTTATTTATTTACCAAACCACAAGAAGAACCATATTAAGGTAGGATCCTGATCTTCAAGAGGACTGGGTGATGCAAGAAGTAGAATGTATGCCTTTCATCTCTGGCACCTTTATTTGAATTTATCTCCGCAAGAATGGCCTCCTTTTCTCCATGAATTTAAATCCCTTGCAATCAACAAGGTGTTTGTGTGTTGACAAACCAGTCCCAAAAGATATAAATTCATAGAAACAAAAACGAGCTATGGTTTGGAAATATTTACTTGAAGATTTCATGAGGATTTAGGCTGTAAATGAAAAAGATAAAACATTGCTGCAAAGTGTAGCTAAGACAGATCAGAATATTGAAGAAATCATCTTATTTTATATGCACACATCATATGTGAACTTAATATCAAACGCTACACTGGCTGCATTGAGGAGGATGTACTCTGTTCACAAACATGGGTTTGCTTCAACTGAGCAGCATACAGACCCTGAAATAACAGACATAACCCAGCAAGACAGAGGCCCCCTCAGCAAAAGGAAAGGATTGTGGCTGAAGAGGCAATAATGTGAGGACTGGAGGGAGTATTTGTGGGAGAGACATAATCGTAAAACTTACCAAGCAGCAGACAATACAGAAACTGAGAAATGTGACAGAGTTCATTTAAAGTCTCATCCAAAAGATGGCACCACCTCCAACTTTATGGCACTCCCTCAGTACTGCACTAGGTTGCCAGCCTAGAATTTTGTGGACAAGCCCTTAGAGAGAGACATGAAACCAGTCTGAGTGAAAGTGCCACAGTTGATACAAAAGGTGGTTCATCTTTTCTTTGAAAACCTCTGGAGGGGTGACGGTGGCGGGCATTTGTGGAATCTTACATTCAGTTTAATATCATTCAGTTGTGTGAGGTGCTGGGCTGCAATGGGGAGTTCAAAAATAGTAGCACTGGCATCAAATCAGCATTGCACACTGATTTGAATCCATATCCTGTTGCTTTAGATGCTACGTCAGTTGTCGGGCATATACTAACCCTTGTGCCAAGCTGGCATTAGGTGCATTTCCTGTCATCCTGCTCCCCATCTCAGATATGTGTGGCTGCACACCAGCTTAAAAATTAAATACTACAGAGCTCAACTTAGTCTATTCACCACTAAATCTATTGAAAGCTAGTCTTAAGCTGTCAGCATTTTCTATTATTAACTGGTGCACCATTTAAAGATAATTTAGTAGAATGTAATAGCACTTCAGCAAACCACAGTGGAATCCTTGCTGCAATATTTCTTTTGAAGGCATGCAGAAAGTATTCAGTTGTAACTCACAAGACTCCAGAAAATGTTTACTGTGGTTTCTACAAACGAGTAATAGGTTAAATTTACATCTTAAATCTTGATTGTACAACATAATGATGTACATAAATTATCTAAATATATTTGTTCAAAATTCTCCATAGAGTCATAGTGTGATACAGCAGACAAAGAGGTCCTTTAGCCCAATTCATTCATGCTGACCACACTAGTCTCATTTGCCTGCATTTAGCATATCCCTCTAAATGCCTCCTATCCATGTACTTAACCAAATGTCTTTTGAATGTTGTTATTGTACCCGCCTCAACTCACCCTGTTGGTCTGCCCATCACCCACACGTTCCTCTCTCCAGTTCCCCTCCTCAGCTCTTTCCCTTCATTCCATGATCCACTGTCCTCTCCTATCAGATTCCATCTTCTTCAGCCCTTTGTCACTTCCACCTAACAAATCCCAGCTTCTTACACCACTCTCACTCTGGCAGCTCATTCCATATACACACCACCCTCTGCTTGAAGAAGTTGCCTCTCAGGTCCCTTTTAAATCTTTAACCTCTCACCTTATACCTTTGTCCTCTAGTTTTAATTTCCCCTTCCCTGGGAAAAAGACCATGTACGCTTACCTTCTCTATGCCCTTCCTGATTTTATACACCTCTGTAAGGTCACCCCTTAATCTCATATGTTCCATGGAATAAAGTCCTAGCCTGCCCAACCTCTCCCTATAACTCAGGCCCTCGTGTCCTGGCAGCATCCTTGTAAAACTTCTCTGCATTCTCTCCATTGTTTAATGATGTCTTTACTGTAACAGGGTGATCAAAACTGCACACAATACTCCCAAGTGCAGTCTCACCAACATCTTGTACGATTGTGACATACTGTCCCAACTCCTATACTCAGTGCCCTGACTGATGAAGGCCAGTGTGCCAAACGCTTTCTTCGCTACCCTGTCTATCTGTGATACCACTTTCATCAAAATATGTACCTGTACTCCTAGGTCCCTCTTTCCACAACACTTCCCAGGGCCCAACCATTCACTGTACAAGTCCTACCCTGGTTTGACTTCCGAAGATACAATATTTTGCACTTATCTGAATTGAAAGCCATTTGCCAATCCTCAGTCCACTTACCTAGCTGATCAAGATCCCCCTGTAATTTTTAATAACCTTCTTCACTGTCTACGATACCACCTATTTTAGTATCATTTGCAAACTTACTAACCATCCAAATTGTTTATATAAGTAACAAACAACAAAGGTCCCAGCACTGACTCCTATGACACACCACTAGAGATAGGCCTCCAGCCCAAGAAACAACCTTTGACCATCACTCTCTGCTTCCTGCTATCAAGCCAATGACTAATCCGATTAGCTATTTCTCCCTGGTTCTTATGCAACCTATCCTTCCAGACTAGCCTGCCATATAAGTCCTTGCAAAGGCCTTGCTTAAGTCCATTTAGACAATGTCTACTGACCTATCCTCATCTATCTTCTTTGAAAAATCTCTCTTAGATTTGTCAGATATGATTACTCACTCACAAAGCCTGCATTGACTATCCCTAATTAGACCTTGTATGTCCAAATGTTGATAGGTCCTATCCCTCAGAATCCCCTCCAGTGATGTCAAACTCACTGTCCTGTGGTTCCTTGGCTTGTCTTTGCTGCCCTTCTTAAATAATGGTACATATGGAACGTTGTTGAAGGGAGATGCAAAGAAAATTTCATTACTTTTATTCTGCACTGAAATAAGGTTGAACCAGTTTCTGGACAAATACGGCATTTTATTTGTTTAAAATGTCTTGCTGACCAATTTTGATTTTCCTTAAAGGATGTTAGAACTGCCTTGCCTTGGGACAAGATAATATTTCATCCATTTCTTTTTTCAACATTTCTCAATACCTGCAATAATCTGCCATCAGCTGGTTCTACAAGCATGACCAAAACCCAGCAAAAAAGAGAAGTGAAAATCAAAATGAAAATCAGATGGTATAGTGCCAAAGAGGACATAGATTGCAGTTGCTTCTCTATGTGTCTGTTCTGGGAGGAGACAAAATGGTGGATTAACTAAAAAAAAATAGCATGATATCTGTGCTAGGAAGGAGCCAAATATTTAATATGTACATCAAAAGCTATCTAGGCCATTTAAAACCTCAGAAACTAGCTGTTCTATTAACCACTCAATGTTACAAACACAAAGCAAAACAAATTTATATCAGATTGTGATACAAGTAGTTATATGTGCACTCTATAATGATTAGTAGCATATCACACAAACAAAACATAATTTGATTTGCAAAAAATTAGTAGAATTATAAAAAGGACAATGTTTAATTAAAGAATACAATGGTTATGACTGTTTTGATAGCTTCACAACAATTAAAACATAACAGACAAATCCACAGATTTCAGAAAAAACATTCAACATTAACTGGCTAGGCTTGAATAATCGGGTTTGATTCCAAGAAAAAGAACAAATCAGTATTCTTCTAAAGCTGCACTCAACATGCCAATTCTTTTTACAAATGCTTTGACATGCTTTGCCGTGGAAGTAAAAAAAGGGTAATATTTTGTATTCAATCAGGTGAAGGATATTCTTCTGATTTTATGGGATCTGGATATCATTTACAAGGTCAGCGATTAGTGTCAACATGAATAACCCTTTAGAAAGTGGCAATGAACCACATGCACTGTGCTATTGGTTCAGGAGTTCCAGGATATTATCTAATGAGGATTAAGGAAAAGCAATATATTCTTAGGTGAGGATGTTTGCTGATTCCAGGGGAGTTTGGCGGGTAAGGCATTTCTGTACTACCCCATCCTTGCTTTAAGTGGTTTCAATCATGGGTTTGTGAAATGCTGTCAGAGATGGCTTTGGGAGTTGCTGTAGTGCAACTTGTACTTGGCACACACTGCAAGCAAACTGGATCAGTTGTGGAGGGAGTGAATGCTTTAGGCGTCAGTCAAAGAACTTGCTTTGACTGAATAATATTGAGCATGTTGTATTTTGCTGGAGCTGTCAAGTGGAGAATTTTCCATTAAACTCCTGATTTTTGTCCTATACATGACAAAAAGCTTGTTAGAAAATGTTTCTGGTCAATTTTTCATCCCACTGGGAATATTTGATGATAATACCCTTCCTTTTCAAGTTTAGATCATTTGATTTTTTTTTGTTGAAGGTGGTCATTGCCTGTATCTGTATAACATAAATCTTACTTGCCATGTTGAAATTCATGGGCAAATTGCCTCTACTTTTTGCCGTGTGAAAATTAGATTGGACTACTTTCTGAACTGAGGAGCTGCAAGTTGAACATTGCATTCAATTGCAAACATCCCAAATTCTCAATAGCATTAAGGGAAGGTTATTGATGAAACAACTGAAGATAGTTGGGTCTGAAATGCTGTCTTGAGGAGCTTCTGCAAAGATGTCCTGTGGCTGAGATACCACCTTAACTAACAATGACACAGAGAGAAGTTATTTGGCTCATCGGGTCCATAGCAGTTCCCCAAATAGAGCAATCCCATTAGCCCCATTCCACCTTTGTTTTCCTGTACTCTTTTAAATCATTCTCCCTCACATATCCCCATCAACTCCTCTTTGATCCTTTGCCATTGCGCTGTGCAATTTAGTAATTTACAGCAGTTAATTAACCTACTTGGGTATGTGGGAAGAAACTAGAGTACATGGGGAAAACCCATATGATCATTAAGAGAACGTGGAAACTCCACACAGACAGCACTCAAGGTTGAGACTGAACCTAGGTTCTGGAACTGTGAGAAAGCAGTACTGACTGTTCCACTGATGATAATTACTCTCCAAAACCATAACCGTTTCTTATGTACAAGGCACTTGTATGTTTTCCTCTTGATTCCCAATTACTATGATCTTTAATGGCACATTCATTTAGCTGCTGTCTTAATGCTCAGAGCAGTCACTCTCACATCATCCTTAGAAATCAACTTTGTGTCCATTTGGACCAAAGTTGGGGTGATGTTTGGAATTGAGATGCTGATCTAAAGTAAATGGAGCTTAATTAAGCAGGCTATTGGTGAATAAATGCCATTTGAAAACATCGTTAACAATTTTTTCTATCATCGTATTGATGATTGAGAGTAGCGCTGGAGATTTTTCATCCTTTTTGGGAACAGGACATACCTGGGCAATATTCCCAATTGTCAAGTGGATATGGGAGGAAACCAAAGCATCCTGAGGAAACCCACACAGTCACAAGAGAACGTGCTATCTCCACACGGCCCTGGAGGTCAGGATTGAACCCACAATCCCTGGAACTGTGAGGCATCAGCTCTACTAGTTGCACCACTGTGCCATTTTAGTAATAGAAGGTGAATAGAAAGCTCTCTATAGTCTCATGAATCAGCATTTGTCCCCTCACCTGACAGTACTCAAGGTGTGAATAGCTCAAGCTATGAGGTTGTAGACTGTGCTGGAGTACAATTCTGCAGCAACTGATAAGCACAATGCCACATGAGTACCGAAGTTTGGATCTGCTGGATTTGTTCTGAGCAAATTTGTTCTGGTGACACACAACACATTGGAACACATCTGTAGTGGATCGGATAAGTCTGTTTAGTCAGTGGTGTCACTTAGCCACATCACAATTGATATTATGGTCTCCTACCGAGATTACATTCTCTGCCTTTATTGACAATCATTCTTCCAAAGGAGTGTCCATCAGAGAGGAACAATGACTCACTATTCACTAATGACCTCACTAGGAAGGGGGTAGTCAGGGTAGGGATCAGAATGGGATTTGGTTGTCCATATTTGACCAAGTTCTGTGAAACAGGGCAGACCCAGAGATGGTGACAGAGGAGTCTGGAGTATTGGCCGATTGATATTATTCACATGACCATATTTTACTTTTGCCTGCTTATGGCAGAGCTTTCCACATTTTTCACATTCCCCGAAATGAGTAAGGAGAAATTTTCATGATCAGCAGGTCCGTGTTTACTATTACTATGCACGCATTCAAATGCGCAAGCTGATTCTGGGTGGTATGTTCAGATATTCAGTTTTATTCTTTTTATATATGGTTTTGATGAATCTGTGAATTACTAGGCCACTTCATAGGGCACTTAAAATGCACTTTGTCATGTATCTTTTGCAACACACAGATGAAGTCATACATGGGCCAGAACAGGTGGTTGCCTTCCCCAAAGGATATTAATAAACCAGAAGGGTTTTTAAGATAACTTCAGGTTTTATGCTGTTCATAAAATTTTCTTGATACTAACTTATTATTGCAGATTTATCTCATTAACAGACTTCAAATTCTTCAGCTCCCTTAGTACCACCTTATTGTTATTAAAGGCCTCGAGAGTATCAGTTCAATAGTACAACATTCTACTGCATCAAACTAACATATCTTTATATCCCTCACCTACTTCTTTCTATAATCTCCAGTGGAAGCCATCAACTCCTGTGGATGGAGACTTATTATTTTCTCACTAAATGCTCTTGAATTTCATTTGTGTTCCTGCCACCAAGAGCTTTTTGCTCTCTGCCTCTGCCTCCGCTGGGAAAACAGGCAGAGTGCTCATTAAACAAGTTTGTTGTTTCCCATTTTCCATTAAAGCCTTACCTCCCCCGTCTTTACGGTTCATAAAACTCTTAACTCTGGTCTTTCTCTTCTTATTTTTCTAAATGTTTTTGATGTCTTGCAATTATTTGTTCCGATCCTCATTTTGTATGTTTAATTATGTTCTTTGTATCTCTTTATACTTTGGTCTCAAAGTGTGCTGCATCTCAACTTTTTTTTTTGCATCTTTGTAGTTCTGACTTTGAACTTGATTCCATCTTATTTTTGGCCATCAACCACACAGGTTGGGGTTTTCCTGTTATGGATACATGCTGGCTTTATGTTTTCAGGCAGGGTGTAAAGAGCACAATTGCTCATGTCATGATGTTTCATGTTTGTTAGTCTTAATGACCAAATGTCATTTGGCTCTGCCTTAGATCAAAAGATTTTTGGACACCAATGGACATAGATTTGAACAAAATTGTGGCCTTGATGTAAAGGATCAGCCATGGTCTTACTGAATGATGGAGCTGTACGGACTATGTTTGCTTTTATTTCCGACCTTCATATGTCCAATGCCACAGAGAAAAGGTATTCTTATTGTTTGACTTTTGGAGTGGTGATAGTGTAAGGGGCAGGAGTTTGGATGGGGTGGGTAGGGTGGTGCACTTGTCTGAGTCTATTGCAGTGATTGTTTTTGATTTGTAAGAGTTTTATAGTGAGCATTTGCCCATATCTCCAGTAGTGCAGTTCCAAACAAGCAGCCTAATTAGACATGTATCAGTTTACGTGCTAGTGGCTGAGGTGACTAATGAAGTCGTGATGACAGACCGACAGAAATAAAAGCTGAATTACCCAAGGATAGGATTAGATGTGAACTTGCTGTCTTAGACTTAAATGAATGCGGAAACTTTTTTTTACTGATAATGCTGACCCAGTCATCCACTGAATCATTTTGTTTTGTTCAATATTTCACCATTATTTGACATACAAACACAGCATACTGTAGGTCAGGATGGGGTCTAGCTGAAATCTGAGCTAGACAAACACAGGAGATGAGTAATGATGATTGTAATTATAAATAATGTCCAATCAATGGGTGGCACATAAATTCAACATCTTCATTCCGAGATTCCAGTGACCTTATATTTTGTGCAGATCTGTTAAAAATTTTCTGAAAAAATGTCTGACTTCAAGGTGACAAAACCTTAACAGTGTTAACATTTGAATTATCTGCACAGCTGCTCAATTTCCATTTGTTTTTTTTTGTTGGATTAGGTCACAAGACTGAAGGCATGTCACTGAACATTGATCCTTGTTCACAGCTGCACAGGATACCCTGAGAAATGCTCCTTGTGGACCATGCTTCACAGCTGGAGAATACTTTTGAAAAATCACAATGAACACATTTTCAAATTACTGAATTTGCATGTTAGATTGAACTCCATTTTTTTGCAGTGGAAAATGAAGTACAATAAATGCTTTTGGAAACTCTCAAAATGCATTCTGATGCACCTATAGACTTTACCAACAAAAAGAGAGATGTATCCAACTGAGATACATGAAACAATCTTGCACCAGATCCCCAAACACTGATATTGCAGGAAGTAGGTTCAGGAAAAGTCAAACCCAGGAAAGTTCCTTACAGGCAGTGTAGCATGTAGACAAACAACAGGTTTGAGGTGTCATCTCAATGTTCACATGAGGATAACCAATCCATGGCCAGGAATTTCCTGACAAGCATTGGAAGTTTTGTGTTGAACTGCTAGGATTTGCCCTCCAGATATGTCAGGAATTTCAGGACGGCACAGACACACACTTTACAATTTTTTTTATTATGATTAGCTGCAGAATTGTGTTCATTTCAATGCAAAGGAATGGCTGTGACTGGCCTGGGATTATGTAAATGCATCTTTTAAATTAATCAATTAGAACATTTAAGTAAATCCAGGTAGGTGCTTTTCCAGTGTTTTAATCTTTTTTTTAAAAACTTAAGAGAATAATTGTTTGTTAACATAATTTTATATGTTTTGAATTGGCTTTGAAAGTTAATATTTTAATGAAGCTGCCTTCAGTTGAGCAGGGCTTTTTTCTGGCTCCACCACATGAAGGGATTAACATCAGGAAGGCCTGACACTCTTTAGGACATTGCCAATGAGTATCTACATGAGAGTTCTCACTGAGGAAGCCTCTTAAGTGCAGGACTAGTGCATTTATGTGGTAATATCAGTGGTTGGCATACCACTGCATGAAACCTCGACCAATAGAATTATTTGGTAAAGTATCCAAAGATGCTGGCATATGTTGATTGTTGGCATGGTTTGCATAAAAGTTTAACCCAATTTTTGATTATGTGTTTAATGAAAAACTTGCTGAGAAACCATAAAATGCATAGTTCTGGTGGCAGTGTGCATGAAAGTCAAATCCTGACAATAAGGAGATAGATTATAGGATGATATGGAAAATATTGACAAAGGCAAAAGAGACCTTGGGATTTATATCAGGTCAGTGGCTCAAGACATTAAGCTAACGTTCAGATGCTGCGGGGAAAGCAAATGAGCTGTTAGGTTACATAAAAGCAGAAATAGAATGAACGTTGTGATTAGTTATCATGCTTCAGACTGAAGTGGTGCAGAAATCATTGGACAGGATAAGGAGAACTCATTATGTTAGACTGATTGGGAGCTCATTATGTGAGGTAAGTGGAGGCTACTGTGTAGAAGATTGGTTCGATGATGTGCTGTCAATCTCTGCCACCGCTATTATGTTTCTGATTTCTAAATGTAGCCTCAGAGTAGCCCAAGCTATCCTTTTAAGATTTCTCACCTCCTTCTTGCATTGAATAAATAATTTATTGACAATCAGGAAGTCATTTTGCAGAGAACAGCAACAAAGAAGCTGTAATTTGCTGCATCATGACGTGACATTTCGGTATGTTAACAAATTGTATATCAATGCTCAGAATTCAATTATTCACAGATTCTCTCACTTTATAGTTATGCCAGTGACCATGCTCTTCTGCACACTCTTACTCAGGCCAAGGACTTCCATCACAAAATAAGTTGTGCATTACAACTTTAGTCAGAAAATTGTGTACTTGTGCTCTCTTCAAAACCCCTTCTAGCTATTCAGAGCATTTGAGATCCTTACACATGGAGGTGCCTGTATTTTTAAAGTGGTGTCCAATGACATGCAAGGTATATTAAGGCACTGTTTCTGGAAAATTCAGTTGCAACAGAATGGGGCACGTATGTAGAAATAAGCCTTCACAATGAATGTGAGACATAAATGGGACCTTCCTGAACAGAGAGGAGTATACGGTTTCTTGTGCTTATAACATGTAGCTGTTCTTTAAATCAAGAACTTACCTCACTCTGTGGTCTCCTAGAGGTCCCCTATCCCCATATTCCAATAGGATTACACTACTACCACATCTCAATCTTGACAGCCCCAATTTGAGCCCAATTGTGTCATTCCCATTCCTCCCTAACCACCACCCAGACATCCCAACATGCCTCTTATTGTAATTTCCACTCTGGACCAATCTTCCTATCTCTTTCCTCCAGGCCCCTCACCTGAAATCCCCACCTGAATTCCAATGCCACCTGCACTCGGCTGCCTTCATCTGCATTTATGGAGTGAGCAGAGGAAAGATCTTTGTACATGTTAAGATACAATGCCTTTTCTGTTACACATAATGCCTTAGGACCTTGTAAGCAACAGAAATTTGCTGCAACTGACATTCACACAAAACCTGAGCTGCCTCACTGTAAAATATCAGTTTTGTTTACCTTTCATAGTATGAATGAATCTCTGAGTTTTAATTGGGAATGTTAATGCAATATTTGCAATAATAATCAGGGTATCCTAGAAATAACCATAGACATTTATTTTGTCAGAAATTTAAAATGCACCACATACAGTGGCAAACAAAAATCTAATATCCCTTACTGATTCTGCCTCAGGATACAAGTTACATTTAATGGGAAGCATCTTCAATAATTCTTAGTTTGCAAAGCAAAGAATTGAACATGTTAACAATGTTTGATTTCTGGGGCTCGCTAAATAATATCAATTTTCCATTATTTTCACAACACACTTTTAAATCATTTCAAAAAGAAAAACAGAAATGTAAAAAAAACACACTAGCTTATAAACAAAGAAAGTACCTTTCTTTCATACAGTACTTTTTATAACCTTTCTCAAACTCCTTAAACCATTACAAACCTTTGCTAAGTAGTGATATGTTGTAAAATAAATGTTATGTGATGTTGATTAAAGGATAAATATTGGTACACTCCTTTTGCTCCTGATGCAATAAGAACTTATATCCACTTGAGGGTGAAGACAGAGCTTTGATTTAACTCCTCACCATGACACCAACACCTTCAGCATTACAGCAATTCTTCAAGTGCCACCTAAGACCATCTTCTTAAACCTCCAGAGTGGGACTTGAGCACACTACCTCCTGACTCATAGATGTTAAAGAGCAAAGAATGCATGAGGCTTTGACACCATAATTGTATGAGATTACATGTGAATGCAGCTGGCTCATCAGTTGGAAATTTCAATGGTAGAATTCTCCACAAGTATATTTTTACAAAGCTAATGTAGGTATTCTTGAATGAGACGTTTATAATGCTAGTTATTTATAAAATTATATTTCACAAGATCCACGAGTGTAGTTAGCTCTCTGATATCAAGGCTATCAATTATGTGAAAGATCTTTGAGGCGTGTTAAGCTTTATGCCTGTGACTTCAGCTCCACAATAATGGGGAAACACTGATACGCCATCCTGTTAATAAATTGTGTTTCCATGAGCAACACTGTGAAGGTGACCGTCAGTACTAATGAGGCATCTCACCTAAACTTCCACGGGCTACAGATGGTGGCAAAGAAGCTGTTGTTGAAAGCTTGTAGAAAATGGGCAAAGCAGAGAGATGAAAAAAGCCTATTTAGTTCCTTGGGAATAATTTGTCTTTCCTCTCAAATTGAATATGTTGCATCGTTCATCAGAGGCATGCCATAGTTAGTTCAATTAGGGCTAGATGCATCCCTATTAGTCATTTAACATCCCTCCTCTGCACTTGACAAAATGGGTTAGAGAAACAATCTGACCTTCATGTCAAAATACTAGAAAACAACAATTTTAATAATAAAAAAAATTACTGAGTAAAAGCTGAAGAAGAAATCAATGGAAACTACAATTGTTATGTAGCATCTAGTAGCAATTAAAATTTGTGTTGGTTCTGCATTTTTGGGCATTAAAAGCATAAATCTCATGAGAGATGGATGAGACATAGCTGAAAGTCTGTGGCAAAGATATAACGCATCTAATGAAGGCAGCTGGCTGGCTCCCCAGAAGGGATCAAAACCCATAATGTTTATCATTTTCTGTAGTTAAAAATGTCATTTTGTAGTGGCTGTTTCTTTGCTCTGAATCTTTCTAAATCACTCAACCATCACAGTTCCATAAATTATGTACACAGAGCAGAATATTGCCAAATCTAAGGAGACCTTAACCTCCCAATGATAAAATTTATGGTAGCTAGGAAATACAAGGTGAAGGCACGTCCTCGTGTGTGTTTAGCCAAACAGAACAGAAAAAAAAAACTTTCAATGAGGCAATTAAATGGGGTAAATATATTTTTCCTGAATATGTATTAATATTAAACACATCATACACGTGGCAATACTTTGCTTTATATCTTTAATAACTCATCTCCTCGTCTCTATTTTGCCCACATGATTTCAAAATCTCCTAGAAATGACTTCCAAGAAAGCTAATGGTGGGAGGCTTTTGGAATTTTCCTCATGTCTATCCCTTGCCCAAGTGGAGTAAATATGAGATTTGACTGTTACATCCAACAGACCAGAAAATTCAACACTGAAGTAAATCAAGTGCTTCAAATAGCCACAGTCTGAACCTAGTCAACTTTAAGAATACAGAATCAAACAGTTTGCATTGTTCTGTGCCAAAATGAAATCAGTGTTTCACTATAGTGAGAGGTATGAAAAGTAGTTCACTTAAGGTATAATTGTATCTTATATCAAAACTAGCACAATATCCACAAATATCAGGTTATATTTCTCTCTGGACAGTGATATCCTCCTCACAAGTCAGTTTGTCTCCGACTTCCACACCCACACATTGAAAAGTGAAAGTCAGAAACGAGCTGCAGGTTAGATGCTGGTGCTTTTGATCTCCCATTCTTCTGCTCCACTCACAACAGAGTTCAATGTCAAATTAGAAATGTGTTGAACTGAGGCACCACTCCAGACATGCATTTGAAGGTTAAGTTTTACTGCTTCATTCATTTCAATGGTGTCACCCATCTTCATTTAAAACAAGTGTAGATAAGTTGTTTATTTTTCTTATTTCACTTATGTTTCCTTATTAATTTGTTATTTTAAGTATTTTTTATGAGCTTTAAATTTTTTTTGATTATTTATATTTTTAAACCATTTTTAAATATTTCTTATTAGAGACTGTTAAAAAGGTCTTTTCATTAGGCCATTCTCGGGGCAGGGCCCAAGTATCCGCCATGTGACCACCACTTGTTGAGCATGGACAGTACATAGAACAATGATGTTGTGGCCATTACAGAGACTCAGTTGAGAGAGGGACAGGACTGGATATTTAACGTTCCAGGGTTTTGATGCTTTAGAAAAGGTAAAGAGGGAGGTAAAAGGAGGGAGTGGGTGGGTGTTTAAGAGTTGTTGAGCTATTAATCAGGGACAATATCACAGCTGCACTCAGAGGTGACATAATGGCGGGCTCATCCACTGAGTCTATATGCGTAGAATAATAAAAAAAGGGTGCCATCACTCTGATGGGTTTATGCTACATAACACCCAACAGCCACTGGGACATTGGGAAGCAGAGATCCAGGCAGATTAGGGAAAGATGTAAAACCAATAGGGTTATTGTTGTGTGTGACTTCAACTTCCCCAGTATAGACTGGGACCTCCTTAGTGCAAGAGGTTTAGATGGGGCAAAATTTGTGAGGTGCATCCAGGAGGGTTTCTTAAATCAATATGTAGACAGTCCAACAAGAGGACTATCTACATAAATAAACATTATTTTTACAAAAAAGAATACAATTAGAACACAAAAAACAACCATTTTTAGTGTAAAGTAATCAAAGTAGTCATAGTGTTGCTAACCTGTAGTGATTAGGGTTTTGCCGGTTGGTTCAAGAACTGAATGTTTGAAGGGAAGTAGCTGTTCTCGCACCTGGTGGTGTGGGACTTCAGGTTTCTGTACCTCCTGCCTGATGGTAGCTGCAAAAGGATGGCATGGCCCAGATGGTGTGGATCTTTAATGATAGATGTTGCCTTCTTGAGGCAGTGCCTCCTGTAGATACTAGTGATGGTGGGAAGAGATGTGCCTGTGATCTATTAGGCAGAGTCCACCACTCTCTGCAGCTTCTAACATCCCTTTGCATTTGAATTACCATACCAGACCATGATGCAACCAGTCCGGATACTTTCAACAGTGCATCTGAAGAAGTTTGTTAGATTGTTCAGTGACAAGCCAAATCCCCTTAACCTCCTAAGGGAATAAAGATGCTGGCCTGCTTTCCTTATGATTACATCTATATGCTGGGCCCAAGACAGATCATCCGATATGTTAACACCCAGGAATTTAAAGCTGCTGACTCGGTCCACCGCCAATCCCTAGGGAGAGTTAATTGGGAACAGCTGTTTTTGGCCAAGTTAACAACTGACATGTGGAAGGTATTTAAAGACCAATTGTACAGCGTATAGGGCCGGTATGTTCCAGTAAGGAAGCAAAGACAAGGACAGCAAGGTCAGGGATCCTTGGATGTTGAGAGAGGTGGTGAATTTAGTCAAGAAGAAAAAGAAAGCATTTTGTTGAAAGCAGCATCACAGGTAGGGTGGTGCAAAAGGCATTTAGCATGCTGGCCTTCATCAGCCAGGGCACTGAGTGTAGAAGCTGGGACATTATTTTGCAGTTGTATAAGTCATTGGTGAGGTTGCACTTGGAGTACTGTGTACAGCTTTGGTCACCCTGTTATAGGAAAGATGTCGTTAAACTGGAAAGAGTGCAGAAAAATTTTGCAAGGGTGTTGCCAGGACTAGAGGGCCTGAGTTATAGGGAGAGGTTGGCCAGGCTAGGTCTTTATTCCTTGGAATGTGGGAGAATGAGGGGTGACATTATAGAAATGTTTAAAATTATGAGGGGCATAGATAAAGTGGATGGTAGCAGTTTTTTCCCAGGGTAGGGGAGTCTAAAACTAGTGGCATAGATTTAGGGTGAGAAGGGAAAGATTTAAAAGGGACGTGAGGGGTAAATTTTTCCACATAGAGGGTGGTGAGTATATGGAACGAGCTGCCAGAGGAAGTGGTTGAGGCAGATACAATAGTATCCTTTAAGAGGCACCTGGATTGGTACATGGAGGGGCAGGGCTTAGAGGGATATGGGCCAAATGCAGGAAATTGGGACTAGTTGGGTGGACATGGTGGTTGGCATGAACTTGTTGGGCCAAAGGGCCCGTATCTAAGCTGTATTGCTCTATAACTCAACGCATCTGTAAGACTTAGGAAGTTAAAATTAAATGGAGTCCTTGAGGATTATAAAGAAATTAGAAAAGAACTCAAGAGGGGAATTGGGAGAGCCAGGAAGGGCCATGAAAAGTCCTTGGCAAGTAGAATTAAAGAGAATCCCAAGGCATTCTATACATACATCAAAAGCAAGAGAATAACTAGGGAGAGGGTAGGACTGCTCAAGGATAAAGAAGGGAACATATTCTTGGAGGTGGAGGGTGTGAGTGAGGTCCTAAATGAGTACTTTGCATTCTCACAGGAGAAGGATGTGAAGGATTGTGAGATCAGTGTGGAGCATGCGAATATGCTAGGGTATTTTGAGATACAGAAAGAGGTAGTGCTGGGTAAGTTGGTTTATTATTGTCACATGTACCAAGGTACAATGAAAAACTTGTCTTGTGTAAGTTCATTGCAACAGTGCATTGATGTAGTACAAGGTAAAACAATAACAGTGTGCAAAATAAAGTGTTACAGTTACAGGAAAGTACAGAGCAGCTAGACAATAAGGTGCAAGGTCATAATGATATAGATTGTGAGGTCAAGAGACTATCTTATCATATTAGGGAACTGTTCAATAGTCTTATAACAGTGGGATAGAAGCTGTCTTTGAGCCTGGTGGTATGTGCTTTCAGGCTTTTGTATCTTCTGCCCACTGGGAGAGGGGAGAAGAGAGAATGTCTCAGGTTGGTGGGGTCTTTGATTATGTTGGCTGCTTTACTGATGCAGCAGAAAGTATAGATGGAGGGGAGGCTGGTTTCCATGATGTGCTGAGCTGTGTCCACAACTCTCTGCAGTTTCTTGTGGTCCAGGCCAGAGCAGATGCCATACCAAGCCGTGACGCATCCAGATAGGATGCTTTCTATGGTGCATCGATTAAAAATTAGTGATAGTCAAAGGGGACATGCCAAATTTCTTTAACCTCCTGAGGAAATAGAACTGCTGGTGAGCTTTCTTGGCCGTGGCGTCTATGTAGTTGGACCAGGACAGACTATTGATGATGTTCACTCCTGGGAAATTGAAGCTCTCAACCCTTTAGGCCTTAGCACTGTCGATGTAAACAGGAACATATGCACCACTCCCACCTCCCCCCCCCCCCCTTCCTAAAGTCAATGACCAGCTCTTTTGTTTTGTTGACATTGAAGGAAAGGTTGTTGTCATGACACCATGTCACTGAGCCCTCTATCTCCTTCCTGTACTCCAACTCATCATAATTTGAGATACGGCCTACTACACTGGTATCATCTGCAAACTTGTAGATGGAGTTCGAGTTATGTAGTTGTGAGTATATAGGGAGTACAGTAGGGGGCTGAGGACGCAGCCTTGCGGGGCGCCAGTGTTGAGGATAATCGTGGTGGAGGTGTTGCTGCCTATCCTTACTGATTGCAGTCTTTTGGTTAGGATGTCTAGGATCCAGTTGCAAAGGGAGGTGTTGAGTCCCAGGTCTAGGAGTTTGGAGATGCGTTTGCTTGGAATTATAGTTTTGAAGGCGGATAGATAGATTTCTTTATTAGTCACATGTACATCAAAACACACAGTGAAATGCATCTTTGTGTGGAATGTATCTGGGGGCAACCCGCAAGTGTCGCCATGCTTCCAGCGCCAACATAGCATGCCCACAACTTCCTAACCCGTATGTCTTTGGAATGTAGGAGGAAACCCGAGCATCCAGAAGAAACCCACGCAGACACATGGGGAGAACATACAAACTCCTTACAGACAGTGGCTGGAATTGAACCCAGGTTGCTGGCGCTGTAATAGTGTTACGTTAACCACTACACTATCATGTCTACCCTCAATGAACTATAGCTGTAGTCAATGAACAATAGTCTAACATAGGTGTCTCTACTGTCCAGATGCTCCAGAGATGAGTGTAGGGCCAGGGAGATGATGTCTGCCATAAGCCTGTTTCGGCAGGAAGGTGAATTGTTGTGAGTCGAGGTTGTCTGGGAGGCTGGAGTTAATGTGTGCCATGACCAACCTCTCGAAGTACTTCATGTTCTCTTAAAGAACATTAAGGTGGATACGTCCCCAGGGCCTGATGGGATATACACCAGGTTATTGAGAGAGGCAAGAGATGAGATTGCTGGGGCTTGACCAACTCTTCACGTCTTCTTGAGCCACAGGCAAGTCCCAGAGGACTGGCGAGTAGCTAATGTTGTTCTGTTATTCAAGGAAAGAAATAGGGATAATCCTAGAAACTATCGACCAACGAGTCTCACATCAGTGATAGGGAAACTTTTGGAGAGGATTTTTAAGGATAGGATTTATGAGCATTGGGAAAACCATGGCCTACTTAGGGACAGTCAGCATGGCTTTGTCTGGTGCAAGTCATCTCTTTTCTGGTGCAAGTCATCTCTTTTCTGTTGCAAGTCTCGCAAATTTTTTGAGGAGGTGATGAAGGTGATTGATGAAGGTAGAGCTGTGGATGTTGCCTATATGGATTTTAGCAAAGTGTTTGTCAAGGTCCCTCATGGTAGGCTCATCCAGAAGATTAAGATGCATGGGATCCATTGTAACTTGGCTATTTGGATTCAGAATTGGCTTGCCCATAGAAGACAGAGTAGTGGTCTATGGGATCTATTCTGGCTGGAGATCCATAACTGGTGGTGTTCCACAGGGATCTGTACTGGGACCTCTGCTGTGGGTCGGTTTGTAAGTTCACAGACAATACCAAGATTGGTGATGTTGTGGATTGCGTAGAAAATTGCCAAAGGATACGGGGGATATAGGTCAGTTGCAGATATGGGTGGAGAAATTGCACAAGGAGTTTAATCTGGGCAAATGCAAGGAGTTGCACTTTGGGAGATCCAGTATGAAGGGATAATGCACTACTAATGGCAAGACCCTTAACAGTGTTGATGTCCAGAGGAACCTTTGGGTTCAAGTCCATAGCTCCCTGAAAGTGGCTGCACAGGTTGATTGGGTGGTAATAAAGGTGTGTGGCATACTTGCCTTTTTTTGTTGAGGCATTGAGTTCAAGAGTCTGGAAGTTATGATGCAGCTTTATAAAGCTCTGGTTAGGCCGCATCTGGAGTATTGCATTTAATTCTGTCTACCCATTACAGGAAGGATGTGGAGGCTTTGAAGAGGGTGCAGAAGAGGTTTACCAGGATGCTGCCTGGATTAGAGAGCATGTTCTATGAGGAGAGGTTAGACAAACTTGGGTTGTTTTCTCTGGAGCACTGGAGGCTAAGGGGATATCTGATAGAAATTTATAAGATTATGAGGCATAGATAGAGTAAACAACCAGTATCTTTTTTTCCCAGGGTTGAAATGTCTAATACGAGAGGGCATGCATTTCAGGTGAGGGGGTAAGTTCAAAGGAGATGTGCAGGGCAAGTTTTTTTTTCCCACAGAGAGTAGTGGGTGCCTGGAATGCGCTGCCTGAGGTGGTGGTGGAGGCAAATACGATAGAGGCGTTTAAGAGGCTCTTAGATAAGCACATGGACTTGCAGAGAATGGATGGTTTAGGGATGTTGTGAAGGCAGAAGGGATTAATTTAGTTAGGCATTAAATGAGTTTGGTAGAACATCGTGGGCCAAAGGCCCTGTTCCGGTGCTGTACTGTTCTATAATCTATGTTCTTTTATAGTGAGGGCAGCCAAGCGTCTAGGTCAATTCATCCTGCAATGTCACAAAAGGCAGGTGCAGTTGTGAAAAGGTATGGAGAAGACAAGTGTGGACAGTGGGCTGGATCTGTGGGCAGATCTCCTATGGCATTGCTCATATTGAATCAAAACAAAAATGGGGTAGTTTTAAACAGCTTTGCTTTGTAAATCAACTCATATTAATCATCTTACCTTGTTTTCCTTCACTTTGATTTCAACAAAAAGAAACATTAAAGAAGGAGTGCCAGCCTAGAAATTGGATCAATTTTGTATATTTCTTGCTGCTTAATTAGCACCTAATTGGTTTTACTTAGGATAGACTGTGCAAATTATTATTTCCAAGTGAAATCTTGCCTGTTACAAAACTAGATTATGCATTTCCATGCACAATCCACATTAGAGTGTCCGACATCAGATACATTTATAATGATATCTCTAGTTGTTCAATGCCCCTTTCTGGTCATCTTGGGAGGGAGTAAATTGGGAGCTGAGAACTGCAACCTTCAGTCATCATGGAACAGTCAGTAATAACAAGGGCACATTGCACTATTTATTTCCTCTTGTCACTATTTGAAGCATCACTCTACTGACAAAGGGAGTCCTGACTGGGTGCTTTCAGAACCCAAAGACAGGCTGCTCAAAGACCTTCCAAATTTAACACTGTGTGCAACAACTGACGAGGAGTGTTTTCTCTGGCACTTAGCTGCTGCAATACTCATACAACGGGTGCTTAGCAGTCACACTAGTTGGCACTATTCCATTACTGGAAACTCTCAAACGAACAATGTATTCACAGACTTCAAAGGATATTATCACTGAGATACATTAAACACAATGCAGGAAGACCTTCTGCCAAGCTCTTGTGTTTGGGTTGCTCTTTCCACCGAGATCAAAAGTCATATTGACATTCAACTTCCTCACCATACAAACTTTCTAACCAGTGCGAAATGTTTCTCCAAGTCTCATAATTGGCTGCAAATGCTCCCATCATAGAGATCACACAGATATTCTGTTTATGGAAAAATTATTTAATCTACTTTGATTTCAGTGAGAGAGTGGTATTTTGTTCAAGGCGATTTGCTAGTATGGTTCAGTTCTCATCAGCTAATGACCATACACTTGCACCCAGAAGAGGTTCCTTTAATAACCCAGACATTTTTGTCAACAGAAAAGGTTTCTGCTATCTTAATGTGCTGATGGTTATGGATCACTGGAAGAGTTTCCTCATGGTCATTGCCATATTTCCAGGAAGCACACAAAATGTGTACATCCTCAAGGACACTACATTGTCAACTGCCTCAGGGATAGGGGCTGCCCTCTACTTCCCTAGTTCCTCAATTCACAATCCCACCACAGCATCTGAGCACTTTTACAATGAAAGCAAATTGTACACTGGAATGGCTATGAGAAATGTTATTGAAATTCTGAAAGAGATATTTTGTTGCTTGCATCAGACCAGGGTGTCCGCCAGAACTTGCCGAGCAGATGTGGAGACTGAATCATAGTGTGCTGCATGTTGCTCGTCTTGGGCAGCCAAAGACAAGGATTGATGCCAGAGAAGAGAAGGCATGGAGCCTGAGGTAGAGTCTGAAGAGATGCAGGAGGAAGACGGTGGGTGTGGATGCCAAGCAGTATCATCTACATCCTGCAACTGGGCAGAGGAGGCAAGCATTGTCTGCATGAGGTATTTGGAATTCCATGATAGAGATGATGAACCTGCAAAATTAGAGTCTCCAAAGCAAACCAAGTGGCTCTGTCCAAACTTCAGTGGTTGCCAAGAACATTGTACATACATATTCAAATGTAGAAGCCCAAAGGACACAGAAAATCCTCTCAAATGCTTCTTTGCAAGTCGTCTTGCATTGATCATAGGACATCAATGAATGAATCTCTGATCCCATTATTGAAATGTTTTTTTTTACAATTGTTTATAGTGGATCTCTATTATGCACATGAATAGGAGGGGTTTAGAGCGATATGGGCCAAACATGGGCAAAAGGACTAGCTTGGTGGGAAGCATGGTCAATATGGAAGAGCTGGGCTGAATGACCTGCTTCCATGCTGTATTGCTGTATGACTGAAGCTTGTACTAACATTTTCTGAGAGTGCATGAAACTGAATGAGCATTCTTTCACCTGGATGAAGCAGCTGGAGCCATCTCCTTTCAGGTGCTTCCTGTGGCACTCTAAGGTCTACAGGTGGTGCACTGATGAAACTTTCTAGCTTCTTCTGCTAAATCTTGAGCTCCCTTGCAGCCTTTCACTCTCCTCCCTGGCTGTCATAGTGCATTGCTACTGCTCTCTGGCTGTCATGGGATGTGCCTTGAAGGAATGATGCCATTTTCAGAGAGATATATAGTCAGAAGCTGTGTTCAATTCAACCCAATCCCATTGGGAACTGTGTAGGTCCCATTTAGCACATGTTTCTTGGTGTATGGAAGCCTAATACCATTTCTACCATCTCTTTGGCAAATTCCAGGAAACCCAAGTGGGTATTAGTACCAAATGCATCAAATAGAGGTGAAAATTTTTACTTTATTCCAAAAGCAAAATATTGAAGATGCTGGAAATCTGCAATAAAACAAAAATGTTTTGGAAATACTTAGCAGGTCAAGCAGCACTTGTTGCCTGACTGGCTAAGTAATCCTATTTTCTGTATATTTTGCTGTAAAACTGGATAAACTTCATTATATCCCAGGCAGGATGCAACGAAATCTCCATTCTGTTTCCTGCTCAAATCTTTCCCTGCCTCTTGCAGCCTTTCTTAACCCTATACATTAACCAAGACTACTGTGAGCCTTGCGCATTACCCCTTGTTTAGCTGAAACGTCTTCAGCTGTGCGGAGTTTCTACATAAGGTTATTCCTCCATCTACAAGTTTGCAGATGATACCACCGTTGTAGGCCACATCTCAAACAGTGATGAGTCGGAGTACAGGAAAGAGATTGAGAGCTTAGTGTCATGACAACAACCTTTTCCTCAATGTCAACAAAAGAGCTGGTCGTTGACTTCAGGAAAGGAGGCGGTGTACATGCACCTGTCTACATCAACGGTGCTGAGGTTGAGAGCTTCAAGTTCCTGGGAGTGAACATCACCAACAACGTAGATGCCACTGCCAAGAAAGTTCACCAGCACCTCTACTTCCTCAGGAGGCTAAAGAAATTTGGTTTGTCCCCTCTGACTCTCACCAACTTTTATCGATGCACAATGGAAAACATCCTATCTGGATGTATCACGGCTTAGTACGGCAACTGCTCTGCCCAGGACTGCAAGAAACTGCAGAGAATTGTGGATACAGCCCAACGCATCACGGACACCAGCCTCCCCTCCTTGGACTCTTTACCTCTCGTTGTCTTGGTGAAGCAGCCAGCATAATCAAAGACCCCACCCACCTCGGTCATTCTCTATTCTCTCCTCTTCCATCAGGTAGAAGATACAGGATCCTGAGGGCACGTACCACCAGACTTAAGGACAGCTTCTACCCCACTGTGATAAGACTATTGAACGGTTCTCCTATACAATGAAATGGACTATGACCTCACGATCTACCTTGTTGTGACCTTGCACCTTATTGCACTGCACTTTCTCTGTAGCTGTGACACTTTACTCTGTACTGTTATTGTTTTTACCTGCACTACCTCAATGCACTCTTTACTAACCCAATGTAACTGCACTGTGTAATGAATTGATCTGTACGATTGGTATGCAAGACAAGTTTTTCACTGTACCTCAGTACAAGTGACAATAATAAACCAATACCATTAATCGTCCATTTTCTCTTGTTATATATGCCCCTCTCTCTTTCACCCTTACTCCCTGGAGGGACCTTATAAATAGAATCATCTTTGCTCCCTAAGTACATTATTCTCTGTAATGAGATAAAAAGGGATGGTCAAATCTTTTTTTTCATTCTGAAAGCTTTTATCAACCTGCAATACCATCAATATCCTCCAGCACATCTCCAATGAGTCCCCAGTATTGCGCTCTCTTTTATGTATTTCAAAGAACATGCACTACATGAAAAGGTGATAGAAGCTGATTCCACAGCAAGAGAAAATTGGGCAAGTCCTCGATAGGGATAAAATGTACAGGCCTATAAAAATGACAAAAGAATGGTTTTAATTGGCTAGTTCAAACGCAATGTGCTGGAGGGGGGGAGCCCTTTTTGTAGTATCATTCTGTAAATTAAATCTGATTGTAACATATTTTCGAAAGACTTATAAAAAAAATTGACCAGACTGCTCATTAACATCAACTGATACCAGAGTATGACTGATTTCTAGTATCCACTTCTGCAATGTCCCAAGCTTTAATGGAGGAGTAAATTTGACAGTGTCATTTGGCATGGATGATCATTCAGCCATAGCTCTAAGGTTAAAATCTGCAACAGAGAATCGTCATTCCATTGATTTCTAAATTGGAATCCAAACACTATCCTCTTTTCCTTCTCCTTTAAATCACATATTTACTTAACATACAGTTGAACAGCTCTACATTAGAATGAAGAAAATATAATTTGGCTTTGACAGAGAAAAACATTTTCTATGCTAAACATTCTCTGCTCACTGTGCCACATATAAAAGAATGAATTCCAATGTTGAAACTGGCGTGAAATAAAATGGTAATTCCCTTGCAGCATAAATTTGACATTTCAAATTGATTAAAATTATGAAAATGGAAAAGCTTTCACACGGTTTGAATCAGCAATTTTATGTATTTTACACCAAATGCACTTCTTATAGACAGTTACTTACATCCAAAAAGCAAATGGCACCAAGAGATTCGTGCTACTGGTTTTCAATTTTGCGTCTGTTCACTATAAATGGAAATGCCTTACAAAATATTAAATTGAGTTATTCTGCATAACTTCCTATCTATATTTAATGCATTACTAAATCTAATTAACTTTCAAGCACAAAGACAAAGAGATAAAAATTATTTATATAGTTCTGAACTTTGCACTTTTTTCCCATCAATTATGCTTACTAGACAGAACTAATTACATTTCAGATAAAATCACATAGCTCACAAAGGAGTCACAATGAATTACATCATATTAGACCTCCTTTATTAATTGGAGCCACCTGGCCAATGTGTTCTGAGGCATACAGACTAGGATAGTCCTGGCTTTAATCCCTAGCCTGTGCAGTTAGCAGATCACAGCAGAATGTTACCATTGACCTCCGTTGGCTTCTACGGTGCCTGGGAAAAATTAAATCAGCCAGACTTTCCATTCCTGATCATCATACAATGATCTGCTGGAAAATGCACATATGGACACCAAATGAAGAAACAACAAACCTTGTCGCGGATGTTCTCCATGGATGATTACTTGCCAGCTTGCAGTCTAAATACAAAAATAAAGAGTGCCATTTGAAGGAGTTACAGAAGGCTAGCCAGCACCCTCAGAACATCAACTCCTCAAAAGCACCATTGGTAAAGAGATAATTACACCACAAAGAGTAAAAAAACTATACTATTGCCATTCCACTAATATTATGAATTATCAAACAAAAATAAAAACCAGTTAATTTTTCTTTAAACTTTTTTATCAAATTAAAAGTATATTACATGAATACTTGTTTCTGATGGCTTCAATATATTTTTTACTGAAATGTATTTGAGAATTTTAATTTTTAAGAAAATGGATAATATCAGTGTCCAATTTACAATCCACCCTAATTTCTTTGCCAATTAGAATGCAAATCAGACAGCATCTAATCACACAGCTAATTTGCTACCATCCCTTTTTTTGCTCCATAGTAAAACTTAAGTTTGCTCTGGTCATCTTTGAAAATGCTGGCACGAGGAATGGTGGTAAAAGAATTTAGGAAATGACTGGCTTTTTTTCCAGCATGTGAGGTGAGGAAAAACTGCTGTTCAGAAATGGACTCCCAAGCTTCACAGAGAACTTTTCCATTGGAGTATGATTCAAACTGATTAACTTCAATTTGAGAATCATCATAATAATCCATTAAATGTACCTTAAATGTACCAAATGTAGCATGAGGGATATAGTTTGGAATCCATGGCTGGGAGTTGGTAGTGGAAACAAATTCAACTGCAGCATTCAAAGGTTATGTAGAGAAGTGTCTGAAAGGAAAAGAAATTGCAGGGCTGGGAGGTGAGAAGAAGAGAGTGGATCGATTTTGCGTGCAAGTGTCATTGGTCAACAGGACAAATTTGTGTTGTAACCATTCTGTGGTTCTATAGCAACAGGCTGTAATAGCCCAAGGTTCATGATTAAGGGCAGATGACATTAAGATCAAATGTCATCTGCCCTTCTTCACACCATTTCATTCTTTTTAGGTTTCACATTTAATTGCATTTTCTCGAATGTCTTAATTGAGTATGGCAAAGGAACCTTCCCTGTGTGAAATAATCCAGCTCCAGCATCATAATGAGGTCCAGATATCCAAAAGCAAACCGTCACAAACTGGCCTAGAAATGTGCATACAAAGCACTGTTTGTTGAAGCAGTAAATGTATGAAAATCAGCTAACTTCAGAATAAAAAATTTGCAAATTACAATGCTCCTGAAATTTGACCAGACATTTTAAGTTGTCAATTATGCTTGCGTGAATGGTGCAAATTCCACGTCAAGTATGTGCAGAATGATAAACAATTTTCTTTTACATCAATGCCCAGAAAATTAGGTTATATTGTTCTGAAGTGCACCTGTTGCTATACACTCATAGAACAATTATATTTTAGTAGCACTGCTAATCCTGTTGGACCTAACCCACAGCTTGTAATCTCACTTTGGTAGGTTCTACCTAACTCTTATCCCTTGGGTTCTCACCCACCTTTCCCACTCACTCTCTCTCCATTCGAACCACACCTGGCCTGATCAGACCCCCAGCCTAACATTAAACTTCCTGATCTCATCTCCAATTGTAAGACCTCACTCCTCCAAGATTCCTCCACTCTCCCCACCTCTGAACACTGTCCTGGACTTCACTGATACTTTCCATAGTTCACACAAACCACCCCACCCCCACACCACCTTCTCTTCTCATCCCTTTCCTTTTACTAACTTTCTCTGACACCAGTGAATTTCATGGCAAACATTTTTGGGATTTAAAACAATGATGAGTTGAAATCAAACACAGTTTTACTTAGATATGATTAAAAATAATCCTGAAAATGTTTTCAATGGAATATAAATGTTTCATGTCCCAGTAATTCAAGTTAGAAAAGGCGTTACAGTGCACAGACTGTGAGCCATAAATTTTGTGTGCAGATATTATTACCCAGGTTCAAGCAAAAAGTTATAGGTTCATTATAACTCTCCAGGGAAACCTTTTGCTCAGCCTCAGTTACCTGGGTGACAGCTGCCAGCAGGTTACCCTGGGAAGAAACATTTTTCAGTATTAGTAATTCTCAACATGAATTATGTTTTATTTTAGTTTAGAGATATTAGAAAGTGAATGAGCAGGTTATCCTTTTATTCTGTCTTATTTAGTATCAGGGATGCTCAAGGCATCATTATTACTATATCCTCTCCCTTGTAATGAGAACTACAGATCACTTTGAAAATGTATTTTATACAATTCTTTTTATTGGCTAATCCTTAATCCACAACCATAATTTGCCCTACAATTTTAAACATGTCCACACAGACGCAAGATTGAGACAGTTTGAAGAACATGTAAAATAAAGTAATTGTTGCATTAGATATAATAAACAACAACAGCCACATGATAGCTTCAACACTGAAAATCCACAGACAAATGAAAACAAAACCAACTTGCAATCAAGTTTAAGAAAGGGATGTTTAAATGAATGAATACAGAAAAATGGTGAAAGAGGTGGATTTTAAGGAGGATTTTGAAAAGGGAGTGGATAATTCAAGATAATTAGGTTTAAACAGCTGGAAGCAAGGGATAAAAGGAAGGATAATGCACAAGACCCCCAAGTCAGAAGACTAGGTAATTTGTGGACATTTATAACACAGAACAATTTACCTAACACAGAAAGAATAGTGAGGAATTTAACCAGGGAACAAAAGCAGTGACTGAGATTGGGGGTGTCAAGGTCACGTGTGAGGACTTGTAAGTTTGAGATAGGGACAGAAGTTAGTAAATTTCCAGAAATTCGATGGAGAGTATATAAATCACGTTCACCTCATAATTACAACAAACCATTAGGTTGGGAACATTCAGCTAAACTGGAAAAAGTGTACAGAATTGTCAACAAAGTACAGTAGTCTTTCAAAAACTTAGCAGGAAGATAGAACAGCATGTCTAAGACTGAATGCCAGCAATGGAGGGGTTGGAGTGATGGTTGAAAGGCAGAGTTGGATACAATAAGCAGAATCTATCCTTGCCTGCAGCTACTGTACTGAGAAGCAATGCCTAAAAGAAGAGGAAGACCAAGAATAATAATCTGAGGGACTCCTGGGTTGATGAAAGGAGAATTTGGATAAGAAGACATTTTTAGAACTGCTTTGGCTTTGAGTAGATAAAAGATGATGTGTCCCAATGAGGACAATCTCATTCAGGTGAACGATAGGGGAGAAATTCTGGAAAATGTCATTGTAGTCAACCATATTGAATGGTGCAGAGAAGCCAAGGGGGTGTGATGCACATAGAATAATACAGTACAGGCCCTTCGGCCCACAATGTCGGTGCCGAACATGATGCCAAGTTAAACTAATTCCTTCTGCCTGCACATGATCCATGTCCATACATTCCTTGGATATTCACATGACTATCTAAAACCATCTTAAATGCCACTCTCATATCTGCTTCCACCATCCCTGGCAGCACGTTCCAGGCACCTACCACTCTCTGTGCAAAAGAAAACTTGCCCTGATCTCCTTTATCAGACATACTGGTGGAGAATTTCAACTGTCACTTCACTTAAGGCTGTTCCAATGCTGCATTTGGAGGGGTTAAAGCAAAGGACATGGCCTTAGATGTGGGAGGCAAGGACACATTCAAAGACTTGGTAGACAGGAAGGCGCAAGTCAGATGGTAGTTAGCAAATTCAGAAAACATGTAATCTTTAGAAAGAGTGAAGGTGGTTAAAAGTACTTGATGTGGCAATGTTATCTATCAACAGCCAACAAAATAGAGAATTTGTTTTCCAGACTGAAATAATTGTTAAGCAACACATGGTTCATTTCAGAAATACAACTAAGAAATACACAAATCTCAAAATGCCATAAGCCAAGTTTAAATAAACGGTATTATTTCCTTTTAAATAGTGTTTTCTTTTTGGTGAAGTGAGCGATGGTAATTCAATGATAAGTAACAAAAATAATACATCTTTTGGTAGCAACATCATAGAAAAAGATATCAGATTTGAAACTCAGGACATCTCATGTGAGTGAAGGGTGATGTGGAATTTAGGCATTGGACTATTTTTCAGCCCCAGATATTTTAACACTAGGACCGTATTTTAATGCCATTGATCCAAAACCCTATCAGGATTGGATCATTTAACTACAGGTAGTTCTGCGACAGAGTCTGTTGAAATGGTATCACTTCATTCAAATGTGTCCTTGTGTAATGAAATATGCCCAGTTGAAATGGCAAAAAATAATTAAAATACTTCAAGCAGGCAGAAGAATCTAGCACCTAGACTCAAAGTGCAAACATTGCACCTGGTACACAACAGACAGAAGCTGTGGGAAACATGTCGGAGGAGGGATCTTACTGAGATGAATATTATTAATGCACCTTCACACAGGCAAATGTAGCTGCACCTGTACCTCTAGGCTTAGAATTTTGGAAGAAGGAGGAATGTGAGGAGCCAGTGGGATGACATAAAAACCTAAAAGCCTTTGTTGTAAACTATATATTTTAGGCCCATTAACACATTCCATCCTACAATGCAAGACTATATATATATATATTATATAGTTTGAACATAAGTGTAAAGCAGTACAGTTGGTTATACCTGTTTGTTAAGGTATTTGGATAATGACTGGATTAAACGCATCATTGCAGTTTAATTTTCCAAGTCCCCTTTAGCTTGTGTTCCTTATGAATGACAGAATAACAGAAATAACAGGTGAAGTTGTTGACTGAATATCATTACTGCTATTTCAACTATTATTTTCACCCCCTTCACCCAGCCGCACTTCCCCAACAGATTAGCGTTTCTCCTCTATTAACACTGGTTGATCCTGAAACTGCTAATACAATGATGACAAAATTACAGGAATTTCACATTGTCTTTTTACATCTAGAAGCACAAAGTGCCAGTTACACAATGATTAACAACACGGTTCTTTCTGCAATGTTCACATGACAGATTGGTAAAAAAAATCTCACTTTCTTTCTTCCTAACATCTGCAGGGACAAGTATATTGTCCTAGGTTAATGCTTCATACCAAGATAGGACCTCATTATTAAAAGGTATCATTTTATAATGTGTGTTTGGTTCAGTGAATTCAGGTAGATGTTGGATCTAATGGGGCAGAAATATATCCTCAATTGCTTGCACTGAACATATAAGTGCATGTTCAGTGCAAGCAATTGAGGATATATGTTGTAGTGGTTGTATGTTGTAGTCAGCTTCCAAAATATGGTCCTGTTGAAGTCAAGAGAGCTGAACATTGGAAGAGGAGGAAAATGTGCAGCTGCCACCATATAGGTAATGAAAATAACATTTCATTACGAGTGTTTAAATTGTCCAGCTAAATGGATACATATTTGTCTTGGGCAAAGTAATTAGGATTACATCTGCCACCTGTTATACACCACACTCGTTGTTCATTAGCATTGATGTGGGAAGGAAATAAAGCTTAAAATAAAAACAGAATGCTGGAATTACCCAGCAGGTCAGGCAGCACCTGTGGGGGGAGAAAAAGAATTAACATTGCAGGTCATGACTTACATCAGAACTGAGAAATGTTAGCATTCAAACATGTTTTAAACTTCCAAGAAGGGGAAGGAAAATATGTGAAAGGGAGAAAACCAAAAGAATCTGAATAACACAAGTGATAATGGGGCCAGCTGAGATAAGGTGGTAGGCTTGAGAAATGTAAGTGATCCATCTAGAAGAGGTGCATGTAGGAGAGGAATCAAAACAGCGGAGGTGAGAGAGAGAAAAAAGTAAAAATAAGAGTTGGGCTATAACACTCAAAGCAGAGAACTAAAGCATTCCAGATGCTGGAAATCTAAAAATAACAATGCAAAATGCTCAACAGGTCAGGCTTGAGCTATGGGGAGAGAAGATTAGTCTTTATCAGAACTATTTTCTGATACAAGACACAACACATACCCTTTTACTTCTTCCCTTCCCCAGGACCCAAACACTTTCAAAGATGAAACAGCAATTCACACGTCCTCTTTCAATTTAAAGGACTGCATTCAGTGCTCACAAACGTGGTCTCACAGAACACCTTTATTCAGGCTGCAAGGATGACCCTGAGTTTCAAGTTATTTGCCACTATAATTCTCCATCACACTGTCATTCTGGCCTCTGTCCTTGGCCTCCGAGAGTGTTGCAACAATGCTCAAAATAAACTGGAGGAACAGCATCTCATCAAGCATATTACAACCCTCAAGGGTACTTCACATTGAATGCAACATTTTCAGGCAATCATGTTTTCCGGGTTGTGTCAGAACTGCCTAGCTCTTATGAAAGGTCATCGATCCAAAATATTAACTCTCTCCACAGATGCTGGCTGGCCTGTTGCTTATCCCCAACATTTTCTTTATTTAATTTCAGATTTCCATCAACTGTAGTTTCTTGCTGTTTTCAAAATCAATCTAGGGCATTGAACACAAATGAACGAATAGCAATGTAAGAAATAATGAGACAAGATAAATAAATCACCAGTACTCAATAGTTTCCACTCAAGTGTAAAGAAGTGACCGTAAAAAGTTATTTAAAGCAAACCTCACTGTATTCAGCCAATCTAACTTGGATTCAAAAACTACAAATGCCACATCATTATTTAAGATGGAAGAGAGTGTAGAACCACGGAAATGCATGTACATCTGTTTAATAACAGTTATAAGGAAATTATTGAAGGTTATTATCAAAGGGAGGAATCAGGATATTCATAGGAAGTTGCAGAAGGTGAATTGGAGCATGGTAGTGTGTTTAAAAACCCAGCAATCAAAGGACAAGAATGCCCTGTCAGTCAGTCTCCTGTCTCAAAACCAGCCAATTGTCAGCATGACCAGTGGATTACAAAAAAACCATAGAAGTTTACAGGTAGGGACAGCCTGCATCATTTTGGTAGAAAAAACAGGGCTGTGTTCAGGAAGGGAAGGGAGAAATATGAGCAGAGGCTCAATCAGTGGAACTAGGGATTAGGGAGGAGTTTTGTTTTATGACTCAGGTCTGGGGGAGATTGGGACTGAGGAGGACTCTTGCTAAGATGAAAAAAGGTGGTGAAGTGCAAGATCAAACAGCTTTTCCAAGCTCACAAGGAAATTGGTAAAAAATATTTTGAAACCTCCCTCTGGCTCAGGATCTGGCTCCCAGTGGAGAATGCCTGGTGGGAAAGCTGACAAACCCTCTTCACAACACTTCTCAGGCTCCTGGGTGAAATTGCAGATTGATGCATAGTATCGTGTGAAACATAATAGAACATAGAACATTACAGCACAGTACAGTGTTGTGCCGACATTTTATCCTGCTCCAAGATCTATCTAACCCTTCCCTCCCACATACCCCCCAAATTCTCTATCATTCATGTGTCTATCTAAGAGTGTCTTAAATGTCCCTAATGTATCTGCCCCCACAACCTTTGCTGGCAGTGCGTTCCATGCACTCACCACTCTCTGTGTAAAAAACTTACCACTGACATCCCCCTTATATCTTCCTCCAAAATCTGCTTTTTTTCCTGTTCAAAAGAATGTTAATATGGAGATGTGCTGAGAAGGAAGAAGGATCAATGGTGGTAACAGATTAAAGGGCAGGCACTGTAGTGTAGCAGTTAGTGGAGCACTTTACAGCACCAGCAACCCAGGTTCAATTCCGGTCACTGTCTGTAAGGAGTTTGTATGTTCTCCCCGTGTCTGCATATGCTTCCTCCGGTTTCCTCCCACTTTCCAAAAGATGTACAGGTTAGGAAGTTGTGAGCATGCTATGTTGGCGCCGGAAACATGCCGACACTTGCGGGCTGTCCCCAGAAGACTCTACGCAAAATGATGCATTTCACTGTGTTTCGATGTACATTTGACTAATAAAGATATCTTATCTCTTAGATGTTTATTATTTTACTTACTGCCCCATTTGGTTGCCGTCATTGATGTGAGCAAGGGAGTCTGAGTTCTTGAACAAATATGAGCTGGTCTAAGAGAGTTTACGAGGATTGTCAGGCTAAGGATTGCCATCATTCCCCCCACTTCACCTGGTTCCACCTATCACCTGCCAGCCAATCTCACCTCTCCCTCTCATTTCTATATACTGGCTATCTTCCATCTACACTCTCAATTCTGATGCTGAATTTTGACCCAAAATGCCTCTAGAGATGCTGCTTGACCTACTGAGTTCCTTCAGCAATTGTTTTTATGCCTCAGATTCCAGCATCTGCAGTCTCTTGTATCTCCATTTTCTGATATGGTCACTGGATTGCTCAATGATTTCACAAGATTTTTGTTTACAATTCCACACAAGAATTGATGATAAACATTGAAAACGTGGTGTTAGAGATATTTGTAACCTAATAATTGTCTGGGAGATAGGAAACACAGAAATTAAAATTAATAAAGAGGGTGGTTCTCTCAATGGTCATAACAATTGAACCCCTCAGCTTTTACCCAATTCAACCTTGTAAATGGCACAAAATAGAAGTAGCATCAATGACCGCAGAAAGCAACAAAGGGACATTGGCAGATGATACAAATGGGCAATCCATGGAGTTATGACCAGATAACAACTAGTGTCACCATCATTATTCTACAAAACAAAGAGGGGAAACTTTGGGATTTCTGCAGATGAGAGTTCAAAACAGGAGATCAAAATGTTGGTGTTAGTGCTTTACTGTGCTTTTCAACAGTGAATTTAACAAACAGGGAGACAGAACTGGGACGAATTGTCCACTCTTTATGGAAGTAACTTTTCCAAAGATCCAACTCCACATCCAAGGATTTGCAAAGAATGCTTTCCCAATAAGCTTAATGGAAGGGAACTGTTGTGAGAAAATCCAATAATAGCTAACAATTTTAAAAGATCTCCCCTTGACATATTACTTTGAAAAGATTTTTCAAAGTCTTTCCTAGATTTATTTAAAATAAAATCTCACTATTGGTATGTTAATTAAGCAAAGTTTTTATTTTTTTTTAAAAGGAATGGTTTAATTTTGTTTTTTAAATTTTAATAAACTCTTGGAAGCTTTAATAATATTACTAAATGTCACAGAGGTTTGAGGTGTGCCATTTTTTTAAGAAACTTATTTAGCTGTGATCAATGTTTGATCATCACTTACTACAAAATCCAAGCCTGCAATTTGTTGCTTTAGATTAAATAACAAAAGCACAAGTGAATGACATGTAATTAGTAATCTATTTTAAATGATTATGAGTTATATTAACCATGATATGAATCTATTTATTTAAAAAAAAGTTCTGAAATGTCTTAGTCATAAAAATTCCTGTTTGGCTAGAATTTGGTTTTCACCCTTATTTGGTGCACTAAACATAAGTTGTGTGTGAAGCTCAGACTCTTCTTCAAAAGTTTGTGACTTTGGGCAAAAATCTGTCAAAAGCAACACTTGGCATAAGATATCTTTATGGGTCACGTACATCGAAACACAGTTAAATGCATATTTTTGGGTAGAGTGTTCTGGGGGCAGCCTGCAAGTGTTGCCACGCTTCCGGTGCCAACATAGCATGCCCACAACTTCCTAACCCGTATGTCTTTGGAACTTGGGAGGAAACCGGAGCACCTGGAAGAAACCCATGCAGGCACACAGGGAGAACGTACAAACTGCTTACAGACAGCGTCCAGAATTGAACCCGGGTCGCTGGCGCTGTAATATCATTATGCTAACCGCTACACTACTGTGCCTGCCCTTGCATCAGAATTTTTGTATCATAGCATTTTGTATCAGAATTGTGCATTAAAGCAGAAGCTGCATCAATATCTCCCAGCTGCCACATCAATGCCACATTGAGCATTGTGAAGTGAGTCAGACCTTAACAAAAAGGCTGCCATGGATGGAAGGCAGAACACAACCCATGACATCATTATATGCAGAACTGAATCTGGTAAAATGCCAATCATAGCAAGAGGAAGTGCACACAGATGTGCTTGAGCCAATTTCAGGATCTAACGTATTGTAACTCAGGTAAAATTGATTTTATGCATAGCTTACACTTGAAAATATATGCAAATATATCCAATTTCTAAGGTGTTTTGTTATAGCAATTACATGACAACTTATCTATGAATAGTAATGTTGTAATAGTGCCCAAGTGTGACATTTTCATAAGATTGCCCAGGCTTTGAGAATCCCATGCACCAATTTTGAATCTGTGACAATTAATGGACTGTTGTCTGTTGTTTTTATACAGAGCTAAATATCAATCTAACTTTATTTATTTCTGAAATTCCACTGCCCAAAGGGATAAAATCAGATTGAACCATTGTAAAGTGATTTAGAAGGTGTGTTTAGCTTGCTAATATGATTACTGCTTGAGGGGGTTTGAAATATAATGGATAATAACTACAACAGCAGAATCTTTAGAGTGTGTCTCTGACTGCAGTAGAAACTGTTGTAATTTTTTTCTCACTCCTCTGATGAATTATTCCAATTGTTTAAAAGTTCATTGTTGTCAGAAGGAAAATCAGCACAAATAGAAGCTCTCAAATTTCTTTCAGTATTAATTTTTTTTTCAGAGCACAGTTCAATGTCTTGGCTCTTGATCATATTCTCAGGTGGCCTCTCAGTCTCCAGCCACAGTTAATCACAGGTGAAATAAGTATATTAATACCTGGATATACATACCTGGATATAGCACATACAGAAATGTAGCAGGGTTGTGTTAACCCTATGCAAATGAATCTCATTGACAGGATGTTTTACTCCCATATGTCCTAGATTTATGCTTTAGAATGATGGGATTAAGAAGAATAGATTGCTAAATAAACAATCATAAAATGCAAAATTTAAATAAGTTTTTCCCTACATTCCTCTGAAGAACGTTTAGCAAGGTGTAGAAATTTCTTTGTTCAGGGGCTAGTGCTAATTAAGTATGAATAAGATGACTTAGCCATTCATCACAACATCCAATTTGCATTAATCAGATATTCAGCCTAGGGTGTAAAAATTCTGTGTATGACAGTTTAGTTTTTATAGCGTTAGCTACCACCCTCCACAAAAGAACCCAAGGCCTTTAATTTATAATAAAGTAGATTTAAAGATGACAAGAACTACAATTAAGGAACAAAGTACATTCTTCTGTTCAAGAAATCAATTTGAAAATATATCAGGAGGTAAAATCCAAAAAATACCATGCATAGATGTTTTTGTTTGCTAAAAACAAACTCTGAAGTACACCCTGATCAATCAAATCTTTAGCCATATAAAATTATCAGTTCACCTGTGATCCAAAACAAAAGTTTGTAAATCCAATTAGACTAATCAAGATGAACTCATAATAAGTTTCTATCACTTCCAGCAAACTGATCATGACAAAATCTGCTAACTCAAAATATTTGTTGCCAGTGAGAGGATCAAGTTTCAAGTTTATCTGTTCAAATTCTCCTGCAACATCTGCGTGCATTAACAAAAAGCAATTGGGAAGAAACAAGTGCTAAAAAATAAGTTCCTGTGGGGCCTTTGAAGCAAGATTTCACACAAATTGTTTAAGGAATTGGCAATCACTATCGCCCAACACCTGCTCACTTCCCCCCTACCATAGTCTAATCCCACTTCTACCATGTACCTGAGGATAAGGCAAGTGATATGACCTGGCAATAATATTTTCATGTTACTGTGGTATCTCTAATTTTAATAAGGTGCCTTTGCTTCTATTGTATAGACACTTCGGGTAGAATGTCAATGTGTGCTTTTATGCCTATATTATATTTTTACACATTAAATGGGCTTAATGTATGTGTTGGAACCAGAGTAGTAGGTCAAATAGTAAAGGGATTGAGGGGAAGGGAGAGGTTAGGTCAAATAAGTCTGAAAGGAAGGACAAGCAAGGCCAAGAAAATGAGAACAATGCAGCTGATGGGCTGAAAAGTATCCAATTTGATACGACGAGTATTATGATAAGGCAGATGAACTGAGAGCCTAGCTTTGTACATGGAACTACAATGTTGTAGCCATTACAGAGACCTGGTTAAGAGAAGAGCAGGACTGGCAGCTCAGTGTTCCAGGATTCAGATGTGATACAGAATGATGTAAAAGAGGTGGGGATATGCACCACTAACAAGGGAAAATGCGGCAGTGGCATCTAGAGAGGACATCCTTGAGGACTCATCCAGTGAGGTAATACGGGTAGAGTTCGAGAATAATAAAGGTATAATCACTATGACGGAATCATACTATAGGCCTTCCAAAATCCAGTGGGAGATAGCAGAACAGATATGTAGGCAGATAATGGAAGGATGTAAAAGCAAAAGGGTAATGTAGTGAATGACTTTAATTTCCCCTATATTGACTGAGACTCCCTTAGTGCCAGCGGCTTAGATGGGGCAGAATTTGTTAGGCACATTCAGGAGGGTGTGTAGATAATCCAAACAGGGAAGGGGGCCATACTAGACCTTGTACTGGAAAATGAGCCTGACCAGTTGTTTGCAGTTTCAGTGAGAGCATTTTGGGAACAGTGATCACAAGTCCACAAGTTTTCAGATAGTTATGGATAAGGATAAGACTGGAACTCAGGGGAAAGAGCTAAAATTGGGGAAAGGCTAATTACAATGGTATTAGGCAGGAGCTGGGGAGAGTAGATTGGGAGCAGCTATTGGGCAAGTCTACATCTGACATGTGGAAGTTGGTCAGATGTCAAAGACTAATCGAACCAAATAGTAGCTGGTTCCCTCCTAAGATCTCCAGTTTGTCAGAATTCAGGACTAACATATTCCTGTGAGGAAGAAAGGCAAGGAAATCAAGGTTTGTGAACCTTGGATGACAAGAGATATTGCACATTTAGTCAAAAAGGAGGAGGAAGTATATGTAAGGTTTAGAAAGTTAAAATTGGACAGTGCCCCTGAGGAATATAAAGGAAGCAGGAGAGAACTTAAACAGGGAATCAGGAGGGCTAAAATGGGCCATGAAATATCCTTGGTGAGTAGAATTAAAGAGAATTTCAAGGCACTTTAGACATACATTAAAAACAATAAGGTAACTAGGGAGAGGGTAGGACCACTCAAGGACAAAGGAGGGAATTTATGCCTGGAGCCAGAGGAAATGGGCAAGGTACTAAATGAATACTTCACATTGGTATTCAGCAAGAAGGACATGGAGGAATGCAAGATCAGAGAGGGATATACTGATATTTTAGAGCATGTTGATATCAAGGAGGATAGGTTGAGTGAGCTAGGGCTTTTCTCTTTGGAGAGAAGAGGTGACTTGATAAAGATGTACAAGATGATAAAAGGCATAGATCGAGTGGACAGTCAGAGACTTTTTCCCAGGGCAACAATGGCTAACACGAGGGGACATAATTTTAAGGTGATTGGAGGAAGATATAAGGGGGATGTCAGGGGTAAGTTTATTTTTATACACAGAGAGTGGTGGGTGCATGGAATGCACTGCCGGCAGAGGTTGTGGTGGGAGATATTTAAGAGACTTTTAGATAGACATGAATGACAGAAAAATAGGGGGCTATGTGGGAGGGAAGGGTTAGATCGATCTTAGAGCAGGATAAAATGTTGGCACAACATTGTGGGCTGAAGGGCCTGTACTGTGCTGTAATGTTCTATTCTCTATGAGAAGGTGTTGGGTCTCTTGAAGAGCATTACGGTGGATGAGTTCCCAGGTTATTGAGAGGGTCGAGAGAGGAGATTGCTGGGGTATGAACAGAGATCTTTGTATCTTCTTTAGTCACAGGGAAGGTCCCCGAGGACTGGAAAATAGCCAATGTTATTCCTTTGCTTAAGAAGGGCAGTAGAGGCAAACCAGGAAATTATAGGCCAGTGAGTCTTATGTCAATGGTAGGGAAATTATTGGAGAAGATTTTTAGGTGCAGGATCTACTCACATCTGGAAAAGCACTGATTTATTAGGAATAGTCAGCATGGCTTTGTATGGGAGAGGTCATGTCTTACAAATGATCAAGTTTTTTTGAGGAGGTGACAAAGATGATTGATGAAGGTAGGGCAGTGGATGTTTTATACTCAAGTCATATATATATATGACTTGAGTAAAGCATTTGATTAAGTCTCTCATGGTAGATTGATCCAGAAAATTAAAGCACATTGGATCCATGGAGATTTCATAGATTAGATTCAAAACTGGCTTGGCCAGAGAAGACATAGGGTAGTGGTTGAGAGGTGTTATTCCGACTAGAGGTTTCTGACCAGTGGTGTTCCACAAAGATCAATGCTGGGGCATCTGTTATTAATGATACAAACACACACACATCAATCATCTGAACAAAAATGTAGGCGGGTTGATTAGCAAGTTTGCAGATGACACAATTGGCAGAGTTATGGATAGACAGGAAGATTGTCAAAGGATTCAGCAGGATATAGACGGAATGGAAATATGGGCAAAAAAAATGACAGATGGAGTTTAATCTGAATAAGTGTGAAGTGTTGCACTTTTGGAGGTGAAATGTAAGAGGAAAGTATACAGTAAGTGGCTGAACCCTTAGGACTATTGATGTGCAAAGGGATCTTGAAAGCGGCAACACAAATACTGTAGGTAGGGCAGTAAAGGCGGTGTTTGAAATGCTTTCCTTCATCTGTCAGGGTGCTTAATATAAAAGTCAGGAAGTCATTTTGCAGCTGTATAAAACTTTGGTCAGGCTGCATTTGAAGTATTACATGCAGTTCTGGTTGCTCCATTACAGGAAGGAGGTGGAAGCTTTGGAGAGGGTGCAGAAGATGCTCACCAGGATATTGCCTAGATTAGAGAGCATTGTGTACATGGAGAGGTTGGACAAACTTGCACTGTTTTCTCCAGAGCCTCAGAGGCTGAGGGGTGACCTGAAAGAAGTATATAATATTATGATAACATAGACAGAGTAGATAGGGTCTTTTTCACAGGGTGAAAATGTGAAATACTGGAGGCCACAGATTTATGGTGAGAGGGGGAAAGTTTAAAGGAGATTTACGTGGCATTTTTTATATAAACACAGTGGTAGGTGCCTGGAGTGTGCTGCCACCGGAAGTGGTGGAAACAGGTATGACAGCAACATTTAAGAGCCATATAGACTGACACATGAACAGGCCGGAATTGAGGGATGTAGATCATGTGCAGGCAGATGTGCCATTTAAATTTTCATCATGGTAGCATTGTGGGCCGAGGGGCCTGTTCTGTGTTCGATGTTCACTGCAACCAACCAATGCAGAGATTAGCCCCTGCAAAACTCACAAAACATTTTATTTCTCAAATGTATATTTAAGGCCTGAGAAATGATGGAAACTTGCACTGGTCACAAAACATTGAACTGGGTTACCAATAACTTTCATCTGAGAATGAAAAGGATGGCGTCTCAGTCATAAAATTATGAAACCACTAGATTGTCGTAAAACCCTATGTGGTTTAATCATGGTCCCTAGGGAAGGACTGCAGATGGATTCTTATCCAGTCTGCTTTACATGTGATACCAGACACAATGTAGTTGGCTCTTTCACACGTCCTTTGTTCAGGGAAAATTAGCAAAGGACAATAAATGCTGGCATTGCCAATGATATCCACATCCTGTGAATGAATAAATTAAAATGATATCGGACTATTTCCCATGAGTAGATTGTCATTCTCATGAATAAACATAGGTTGCAGCTGTTTAACCCTTTTCCATATTAATGAAAAGCACATTATAGATACGTAGAGTTATACAGTACAAAAAACAGGCCCCTCTGACCAACAAGCTGACACTCACCATCAATCATCCATTTACACCAATCCTAAACTAATCACAGTATTTTCTCATGTTCCCTTGATTCCTTCCAGATTCTACCAGACAGCCACACACTAGGAGCTCCTTACAGTGACCAGATAATTTACTGACTGATATGTGGGAAGAAACTAGAGCACCCAGAGGAAACCAACACAATCACAGGGAGAACATTCAAACTCCACACAGACAGTGCAGGAGGTGAGGAATGAACCTGAACACTGGACTGTGAGGCAGCAGCTCCATCAGCCACGCCACTGTGTTGCACAATGGTCCACGTGACATTAGCAGTCAGACTCAGGAGTCAAGACCAAGTCTAACTGTAAAATTAGATAAACCAAAGCAATGATACTATTTCATTGGGCCATTACGTACTCCACTTGTTTAGTTAGGACTTGGTCTTGGTAATAGCAGGGAGAAGCAGGTGCTGTTGTGTTCTATCATTGGACCTAAATCTTGAATCTTCCTGCCCAAACTGTGGGAGTACCTTCACCAGAAGGACTGCAGTCGTTCAAGGAAGCAGCTTACCACCAGCTTCTTCAAGGCAATTAGAAAGGGACAATAAATACTGGCCTTACTGGTGATGCAGCAGTGCTAAAAAATGAATACGTAACACATAAAAACAGTTGTATAAATGAAACATTCATATACTGACCTCCATGGTAGACAGAATACAGTATATGTTACAGATCAATATGTAGCCCTAGGCTTGCTGGTTGTACTACAAACCTACCTGCTTGGCATCTAATTTGTGATATAATGGTCACAAAAATTTTCAGTTGGATGTCTACATTTCCCTAATCAATTACGTTATTTATTTCTCAAACATTGTTGTTCCTTTTTACAGCTTTTGTTGTTATCTTGATGCTGCTAACGTCCTTACCTTTCTCCAGGACATGGCAGCAATGGTGAAAGAGTGAAATGGCATCACGAGGTGAGGTAAGTAAATCTCCTAACATACATCTCACAGTTTACAGATCCCCTTGATCCATCTATTCCCTTCTCTAACTCTTTATCCTGACGTGCATAACATCAAAACTTATTGTTCTTCTCACTCATGATGGTATGCTGCTGTTTTTGGAAGGTGACCATCTATTACATGCCACTAAATGATAATATTTGTCCTTTTGAAAATTCAGTTCCATAAACTTCAATCAGTGGTCAGGAATGAGAAGATGAGAATGGCCATATGGCAAAGCAAGGACTACACCTCAAGTTTACAAACACCTGCTTAGAGTCTGATACTGTACATGGATTGGAGGGAGGCCTGGAGTCAAAATGTGAAGATGCATACTGAAACACGGTGTAAAAGAGGATAGGATGCCTCAAAATGTAGCTTGCTGAAGAAAGTTACTGAACTAGCCTTGTTTGGATTGGACTATGGAGACATCGAGGCTCACTACTCATGTATCGATGACTCTCAATCCACAGGGTGCTGTCAGTAAGCAAAAACGAATCTGATATCTTTTTGCTTTAGTTACAGTCTTGAATATGCAATCAAACATGGATTCACTTCATTGTGGATTGCTGGGGTCTCCACTGTGAAGGAGTAACTGATGGCAAATTCACTGGAATCACAGATTGCCTGCATCAGCTTTAGAGCCCTGCACTTCCTTTACCTTACACTGAGGGACTATGAGACCCTTCCACCAAGCCTGCTCTGTCCTCAGACAAAATTGAGGACAGTTCCCATGGATGATAGGCATCAACTTCCTTGTTGAGTTCAACAACCAGCCACTGCCCTTATTGTTGCCAGCTAGCCACACTGGGTCAGTTTGCGCTGTTAAAGAGTTGACATTTCAGGCTCACACATTGCCAGTTCAACAAATATATCCCAATTCTGGCAATGGATCTGATCATTGTATTTAGCTGATGCTCATGCATGGGGGCCAAATGACATTATATACATTTTCAGTGGTCATTCTGGAGCGAATAACGATACTTCTATTTCGGACTTCATCACATTTGTTGCAAAAGCATGAAAGAAGCACCATAATTTTTCCACTAATTATTTATATTTGTCAAAATGCTGTGTCACAATTCCTGCCCAAAAGTCATTGACATTTTACAAGCCTGTGTTATTATGAGGTTTAGCTGAGAGTCTAAAATTCAATCATTAATTTGCTTTCCTTGATACTAGTCTTAATCAAAATTTCCAAATTTATACATCTTGGAATAAAGAATGAAAAAGACCAAAGAAATAAATGTAGGAGTAGGTCATTTGGCCAGTCAGTAAGATCATGGCAAATCATGTAGCTTATCCATTTTTTGGTACAATTTCATTCAACTGTTCACAAAGTGTCACACTATTGGCCACTTATGTTGTATTTGTAGCCACAAACTGACGCAATGTCTGGCTTTAAGAACACTATCACAAATCTCTAATGTGCTGACAAAAAAGTGCTGAATCAAATTCCTGCACTCATCAGTTCCCACATTTTGAACCCCTTCCAAATGAAGCTGCTAAATGTGACCAGGCACTCTCTTCTGGGTAAGACAGACCCAATTAACGCTTACAAATAGTTGAATACACTGTGGAATTGGCATGAGACTATGAGCATGTCACTTTCCTCTGATGATGTTTGTGGCTTCTGCCTCTCTCTTGACCTGTGTTCATAAGCATCAGTTAATGAGGTGCTGCCAATAGCAGTTTTCAGCACCAATCTCTCTTCCACATTTTGTCAAATAGAAATAAGGGAATAGGATCAGCTCAGCAACCAAAGCAGGAATGAAAAGTATCTACTAAAGTTAAGGTGGCTGAGCTTATAATTATCTATTCCATTGTACCACAGGAGATAATTAAAATTATAATCCTGGTAAGGAAAGGGAAATGTACTGAAAACTTGCACCAATAATATTCCATATATAAATGAGGCAAAGTGATACGTTAGACTCCAACTACTTCTCTACTTCTACTATATGCAACCGTATATTAATTTACCTGCATAAGGGTAAATTATAAAGTTCTGTATCTATAAATGGGAAGAATATATATGTTATTCACAAAAGAAAATGAATTTTTGGTGATATTAAGCCATTCATAGTCATCATGTTTCTTGAAGAGAAGAATATAATGGGCAGATGTTACTTTGAAGTTATCTGTCAAGATAAACCGAAGTACCTCATTCTACTTGATAGCAAAATCCTACAAATTTTCAAAATAAGCATGTAATCTTTCTGAGAAACCTATTATCTTTTGCTGACTTAGCTGTTTTGATGGCACGAAATAGCAATGTGGCTTTACAGGAATTTCAATAATAAATTTCAATAATGCCACATAAAATAAGACTTAATACTTGCCAGATTTCCAGGAAGATGTCTAAGCAACCAGTAAGTCTGCTAAGCAAGCAAGGATAATGCTATCAAAATGGATGGACAACATGTATCAGTTTTCAGAAAATAAATCTATATTTATATTGAAATCTTTCAGGAATTTGTTATCAAGTGAAACGAGTTACTTTTGTTTGACAATAAATAATGACTCTTGGAAAATAAAACTGAACAATTATTGTATGTCTAAACATATATACGTCTTAAACCATCTCAAATTAAGTAAAATCATTGATCACATTCCTGTCCTAAACAAAGCAATATTGGAAACAACCAATTTTTATATGGAATCAAGATAACTTTAGAGTGATGCGTAGATTGGTAGTGGATCTGATGAATAGCCTTACATTTATCATCGGCCTGGAAGATATATACTTTACTTAGCTGTTGAGATCATCTTATCTGTCAAGTAACTTTCTGCCTAAACTATCCATCTTTAATTTGATAAAAAGCTTCTGTCCAATTAGTCCTAGTCCTAATGGCTTAGTGTCATAACTGTGAAATGAATAACCGTGAATATTTGTCTGATGCTGCTGTAAATAAGCATTGAATTTAAAATGGGTGCACCCGATGTTTGCAGCGGTAATATCAACAAAAGTTTCAGTTATGTGCCCACTGCTGAAAATTTTCAGTAGAGGATGAGGAACAAAATGCCATTGTGCATTTTTATTGTCAAAAATGTGTGCCTGGGTCCAATGGTTTCAGGATATTGTTGGGGAGACAGAGGGGTTATAGCAGTAGAGAAGGATCGGAGCTTTGGATTGTGTACACCAGCAAGGTAAGTGGACAGGTGAGTGAGTGAAATTGGGGGAGGGGAGGGTTTGTCATGGGGAGAGACCTGCATTAAAAGATCAAAGATGGATTGTGGTGTGATGGTTATTGGTTAAGTTGCTTGGGCTGATAAATGGCCACAGGAGAGTAAAAGGGTTGAGGTGGATCACAGGGCATTGATCATGGATCTGGACGTCAAATATCTGAGGTACAATGACCTAGATGTCCTAGGAATGTGCAGTGATGGTCAATTCTGAGACAGCTTAGTCTACTTCTCCCTTTCAATGCTCTAAATGCACAGGGAATGACATCATCACATGCAAGGATGAATCATGCCCCAAGAGGAACAAGACGTGGTGTAAGTGGTGCTGGTGAGCATTGGAACCTGGATCTCTGCAGCTCAGAAAGTGGGAGATGATGGGTTAGGTCTGGCATTCTGGAGGAAGAAATGGGGGAAAATTCAGGAAGCAGCAGTGAAAAAGTGGATGGTAGGCAGGCTGGAAATCTGGTGAGGGACTGTCAGTGCAGTGCAGATTCGTGTGGATGAAGGTAATTCATTCATTAAATCAGCATTTGTGCCAAATCATTACTGAGCTAGGGAAACCATATGGTCCCAGGAGTGCTCCTGAGATGATATGATCCAAGTTACCTACAATATTCTAAGAGTAGTGCTGCATCATGTGCATGCCTCTTGCAGAAATCATGTTAGGGGTGCAAGGGGGACTTGTATTCTGTAGTGCTCAGTCAAGTATTCTAAGTGATGGGTAACAAACCAGAAGTGATTGTCACCTCTTTTCATTTCAAAGAGATATCTTTTTTTTTATTGCGTGAGACTATTCTACCATATAGTCATTATTTTTGCCTTTAGTTCTCCAAACAATATTTTATAGTGACAAGGCATACTGGAAAACATCCTCCTCATGTGAACGTACTGTACACTTAATACCAAGTCTTGCAGATTAGACCCAATATTTGCTCTGCATAGAATTAGATCGAGATAAACTAATAGATGATGATATCTTCATGTTATAATTAACATTGTATTCGGCGGCCCCTGCTGGTACATGCACGTATGTTGATGTTTGGTGAGGAAAGCTCAAGGCTCAGCTGTGATGAACAACATAGTTAAAGTTGTTAGCCCAGTTCCCTATAGTATTACACTCACATTACAGCGAGGGCACACTACCACAGAGCCATAGTTTATTATCAGCCCAGATAGTGAGAACCCAGTGGCTAGGCCTTGGAGCCACCATCAGTATTTCTGCTCAAGAAAGTTTGAATATGGTTCACAATGAGCTAAGGAACTTTGCTGAAGATCCAGAAGATTGTTAATGCTCCTTTGGAGTCAGCATCTCCTAGAGAAGAGTGGAAAACTAGAGAAAATATCTATGTCAATATAGTTCATATTCACAACATAATACAGTAGTCTTAGATAATTGAATTCTTATTTCTTGCTCTATTACATTTTATCAGAAGCCAATTAGATGAATATTACTGGGATGAAATGAACTAAGTAACACACTTAAGTCTTCTCAGTGTTAACAATTTGAATTCTCTACATCTGGCTCAAAAGCATACTTAAATTTTCTTTGGTAGAAATGTTGATGACACATGGGTCTATATGCTGGCTGTTACTTTGGCCATTCTATTACTCTTTTCCAAAGATCAAGGTAAGTGAGTTACTTGGAGGCAGGAGTCCAGACTTCAACTGATGTGGTAGTGAGCTCCTTCTACAATGCAAGGGAAATCCTATTGGAAGTTGGCCTCACAATTTTACATAAACAAATTATTGCTCCTGTGTCCAAAAAAAAATCAGAATTAAATGACAAATTGATATTTTCCCTAGGTGAGACACCCTTTTTCTCAGAAGAATAACCACATCTACATTGTTTAAGCATTGTCAGCACTTAAGGGGCATGTCTGTTAGCATTCATCGGTAAGAATTGAAATGTCCCAGGCACACTCCCAAACTCCCAGTTAGTACATACAGAATGCCGGGAAGAAGCAGTACCTGGTCCCTATCCTTTGCATACAACAACACATCTTTAGAAATCTAATACTGCCAAATTCACAAGACAAGGGAGCAGAAGCAGGCCATTCGGCCCATCGAGCCTGCTCCAAGGAAAAGGGAAAAAAGAAATGAGCAATGGGGAATGGGGGAGAAAAAAAACCTATTCTAATCCCAATTTCCGGTCTTATCCCCATATCCCTTGATATCCTGACTATTTAGATATCTATCTATCTCCTCCTTGAACGCCCCCACTGATCTGGCCTCCACTGCTGTACGTGGCAAGGAGTTCCACAAATTCACCACCCTCTGGCTAAAGAAATTTCTCCTCATTTCTGTTTTGAAACTGTACCCTCTAATTTTAAGATTGTGCCCTCTGGTGCTGGACTCACCCACCAAGGGAAACAGCCTAGCCACATCTACTCTGTCCTTTCCTATCAACATTTTAAATGTCACTATGAGGTCCCCTCTCATTCTTCTGTACTCCAGTGGGTAAAGTCCAAGAGCCGACAAACGCTCATCATACGTAAGCCCTTCCATTCCTGGAATCGTCCTTGTAAATCTCCTCTAATTTTACTTGTTCCAAAATTCTGCCACACAAAGGAACAGAATTTCTATGCATCTATTTTTTAAATGCAGAGCTGGACCTAAAAGTGAATGCTTACCCAACAAAGAGATTAGTTGGCCAAAGGTTTCTCTTGAACATTAAAAAAAAAGTAATTCATCAGCTTCCAAAGGATTAGTTGTCTCTACAGATCAAAGTTTTTTTTTATTTTACAAAGCCTCAACAGGATTCACACTAATCAAAACTGGAGGAATCATGAGGAAGCCCAAGGGTGTTTTCTGACATGTCCTTTCATTCTGAAGCAGAAAGAAGATCTCTCTATTGTCTCCTCCCAACTGGAATTTAACGTTTCACAATATAGAAGGCAAAATGCCACTGAAACCAAGTTGAACTTGAAATACCTTTATATGAACGTTTGTTTTCCTACATTCTCTGGCTCCCAGAAAATTATTGCGGTGGGGGGGGGGGGGGGGGGGGGGTTGGGTGTGGTGGGGCAGGGGCAGGATTTGGTCTTACCTTGTCCTGTCTTGCTTAGTATATTAACTCTAAAAACCTCATTGCTCTTTTTACAAAGAATTTGTTCATAACATTTGTGACTGAACACTGAGGTGGTGAGGTTGAAAAATCACCCAATTCATCATTTGATAACCAAAATATGACAATGTTGCTTGATTTGCAGACTTCAATACAATATATAATATAATGTAATGTACAAGTCTGTACCCTGGCAAAGGAAAGATGCACTTGCAACAGGGGAAGTGCAACATAGGTTTATCAGACTCATTCCAGGGATGGAGGAATGAGACATGGATTGCCCTATGAGGAGATCATGTCGACTGGGCCCATGCTTTTGAGAGTTTAGAAGGACAAGAGGTGATCTCATTGAAACATAGAAAATTCCTCAGAGGCTAATCAGGAGAGATGCAAAGATGGTATTGATTGTGGTATTGAAATCCAGGGCTTACAGCCTCAGAAAGAGTCACTCCTTTAAGGTTGAGATAAGAAGAATTTTCTTCACCCAGACACTAGTAAGTATCTCAAATTCGCTACCCAAGGTGGCTTAGGAGACTCAGTCAGTGACCATAATCAAGACAGAGGTCGATAGATTTTTGGATATTAAATCCATATCACTTGCTTTCCATATTGTGGGAAAGTGGCACTGAGGTAAAAGATTGGCCATGATCTTATTGAATAGAAGGGCAAGCACAAAGGACTAAATGGCCTAAGTCTTGCCTTTATTTCTTACATCTTATATTCCTTATTCTATTTCAGGAGAAAACTTTCTTTCAGGGAATAATTTTATGAGCTAGCATTGTCGACTGGGAATCTCACATTCCATCAGCACATAGCAGAAACTTAGGCATGACTTGCCCATTAGCACAAATTACAGACCTTTGAAACTTCAAATAGCCAAAGATCTAAGGTATAAATGAAAACTCTTAATACACTCCACAGTAAGTGTCTAATATTTCAAACGCAGCCAAGCAGGTAACTAAAAATCATGTTGCGTATTAAGGGCTTTTTTTAAAAAAAGGGTTTTTTAGAAAAAACCTTTGACGTGTTTACTGAGCAGGTAATTATTGGCAGGGGTGTAAATTTTTCATAATGTTATCAATTGATGGGATAGCATGAAGATGATACAGCTCTGTGCATCAGTGATACATTTAGAACAACAAGTGAGAAAACTGAAGAAATCAATGATAGTCCCAAAGGTTGTTGAAGTTGATATGACCAGGTGCTTCTGTTAGGAACTGGTCAGCTACTTCTACTGTTGCCCAGAGAAAATTTCTGCCCAAGAACAAATTAATGGTCACTGGAGAATAACTTGTCTTCTCATATATTAAGTTGTCATTGAAGGATAGCAAGCCTTAAAACAGAAGATTTTAGTTACTGAATTACTGCAGGCTTAAAAATACACAATCAACTATTATTCATTTGTATAATGAAAAATATCATTTGAAAGACAACATTGGCAAATAATACTTATCAATTCTTCATCACATTATAATTACAATGGGAGGCTTCTGTTTCCATAAGTTCTGCAGTGTATTTATCCTAATTGAATTTTGCAGTATTAATAAAGGAACAAGCATACCATTCAGAATACAATAAAGCTCTTTTGAAAAGACAAAAAATATCCCCTAAAATGAATAACACTATTGTTTTATTACAGTAAGATAATAATTAGCTAAAGATTTCTCTTACTGCCAGTCATAGAAAAGAACAATATAGCACAATTTGTAGTAGAAATGACTCACATGTCATTAATACTAAGCATATGCTATTCTACTTGATGTGTAACATTAAGATCCTTTGACATCACCAATATTCCAACACTTGTTAGCTGCTGATGACCAAAGGCAAACCTGATTCCCCTTCCCACCAGTCACCAGCACCTTGTCCAGGTCCTATTAGTATCTGAATAGGAAGCAACAGTGAAAATGTATTTGTGTCCCACTTTTGTTTTATATTTCCAAGGGAATAGTCTGTCTCGTAATTTGAAAACTGTAACAATTTTAAACATTATACATTGCAACAAGTCGTATTTCAACTTTAGATAATAGATGTTTAATATTTCAGATTGAAAGAGACAAGCAGAGGATAGATAGTGCCAAAAGAACAGAATTAGAAAATATAGCTAAGATAGATAGTTAACATTTCAAACTATTGAACTTTAAATGTTAATGAGATCTATTGCTTGGTTTGCATTTGATAATTTTGGGTGGATATTTACATAAGGACAAAGTGTTGCACTGAGTAAAAATCATGAAAAACAAAAAAAATTACCTATCTGTATGTACCTGTGAAGGAAGGTCTCTATCTGCTCTGAATGTGACACAGCAAAATTGTAATCATGGTCCCCCTGATTTTGACCAAAATAAATAGTTTTACTACAAGGTTCAAAAAATGTCGAGTTGTATATTATAAAGAATAATTTCAATGGGGGAGAATGTCAGATAGCTCCAGATATACACTTCTAATGTGTGAACTTAAAATGTTAGCACAATTGCACAATCTAGTATTACATCTGGATTCACCCTATTTTAAAGCAAACACAATTTCATTTTGAAGATAGTCAGTCATGTATTAGTAACCTGATTGTGGGTAAAAAGTTGAATGTCATACAGACACCTTCCAAAATGTAGCCCATCTGAGGAAATTATAATACAGGCAAAGGAACTGAGACGCCATTATCCTGAAAGTAATTTTGAATACCGTACAACAAATCATTGGGTGGTATTGGATCTGGAGATGATGTTGTCCAGAAGATTCTTTGGAAGTCAAGAAAGAGGTTCAAATCTTGTGGTCACAGCTGTTTATTTAGATGTTCATAACAAAGAAATAGCAGTAAAGAACTGCGAGCAAATAACACTAACTCTAACTACCTCACTCTAACTCTAACACAGAAGTAACTCACACTAACAGTAACTGAACAAAGAACACGAGGTCCTTCCTTATACTGAAACCCCATCAACCCCAACCGCCACCCCATGCCCCCGATCATTTTATCTAGTTAGACCGATTTTCAGGTTTTCAACCTGATAAAACATTAAAAAATCACCAACAATAATTGAATCCTGAATGAATGAATGGACTTTTCCACTTGCAACTGATAATTTTCAAAGTCAGAGCTGGAGAGATAAACTGAGTTAAGATTTCAAGTTGATGACCTTTCAACATGGGAAGAGCTGGAAGTCTAACTTGTAAGTTGCAGAGAATGGGGAGGGATGGAAAGAACAAAGGAAAAGTTTGAACATCTGAGACTGAATGAAAATGAAGAGACTGAATGTCACAAATGGTGACAATGCCTGCTGAGAGAAAGTAGTGAAAGATTGTTAATTGCACCTTACTTGTACAGGGGAGATGTAAGTGGAAGGAAATAAATGGCAACAGAGGAGAGAGAAAAACAAACTTTGAGCGATGAGACACATAACACAACAGTAGCTGGAAATCTGAAATAGAAGTATGTTGGAAACACTCAGCAGGTCAGGCAGCATCTGTAGAGAGGGGGAAAGCATTAACTTAACAGTTTTATGACCTTTTTATTAGAACTGGCCATTTCTGATACAAACTGAAAAGGCTGGTTATCTGAAATTGTTGAATTCAGTGTTAAATCCCTAGAGATTTAACATTCTTAATCAGAAGACAAGATACTGTTTCTTAATCTTAATTTATTCTTGAGATCCAGATCATTAGAGAAATGAGTCAATTTGATTTACTCCAAGTAATGTAGAAGAAAAATCAGAGAAAAAATCTGCACAGGAGCATGCCATTGGGTCCACTGTATCTACATTAGTTGTAAAAGGGCTATCCAATTTAGTCAAAGTCAAAGCCAAAGTTAAAATCAAGTTTATTGTCATGTGCACAAGTACATGTATGCACAGGTACAATGAAAAACTTACTTGCAGCAGCATCACAGGCATATAGCGTCATACAAGCAGCATTCACAAGAGAAACACAAATGAAACATAACACACAATTTTTGAATTAAATGAAATAAATGAAACGTACACAATTTTTTCAAGAAAGAACACAATTAGAACAAAAAGAAACAAAATCCATTTTAGTGCAAAGTGATCATAGTGTTGCTAAACTGTTGCCACTTTCCAGCCCTTGATACATAGCCCTGTAAGTCAAGGGTCTTCAAATAAATATCCAAATATGTTTTAACCATGATGAGGGTTACTGCCTGTATTATCATCTGAACAAAGAAAAATCTTTGCTCTAATTACTTTAATGCCCCTTAGTTTTTGCCCTGTTAAGGAAAATAGATAATTTCTATTTACTTCATCCAAGTGCCTCATAATTTTCAAACCTCAATGAAATATTCCCCTCAGTCTCCTCTGTTCCAAAGAAAATAACTCATCTTATCCAATCTTTCCTAGAGGATAAAATTTTCCAATCCTGGCAACATTTTCATAAATTTCCTTTGCATCCTCTCCAGTTGAATTACATCCTCCCTGCAATGTGGTGGGCAGTACTCAAGCTGTGGTCTAGCTGGCATTCCTGCAAAACCTTGAGGCTCTTATGCTTTGCCCATAATATAAAGGATCCCTAATGACCTTTTAAAATCAATTATTGACCTGTTCTGCTACCTTTAAGGATCTGTGGACCTATGTGTTACAATCCCACTCTTCTGCTATACTTTTGATTTATTTTATATCGCCATGCCTTACTGCACCTCCCCACACACATTACTTCAGACTTTTCTGGGTAAAGTTTCATTTGTCATTTTACTGCCCAAATAATCATACCATTCATATCTTCCTGCAATCCAAAATTCTCCTCTTCACTCTCAACCATATAGTTAAGTATTTTGTCACCTGAAAACTTTGTTTAATTATTCCCCTTATATTTAGATACAAATCTTTAATGTATATTAAAGAAAAATAAGTGACATACTCAGCCCTTTGGAACCCAACAAGCAACAGCTTTCCATTTACACAAGGTCACCAATACACCTTGCTTTCCACCACTGAGCCAATTTGGGATCTAATTTGCCCATCTTCCTTGGATCTTGTGGCCTTTCACAACTTTGACTAATATACTATTTGGGATCTTGTCAAAACCCTAGTTAAAAATGCATGTTAACTATATAAGATGCATTGGGCACATCACCCTCCTTGATACTTCCTCAAAAACTTCAATCAGATTTGTTTGATCTTTTTTTAATTAATCTAAAACTGACTGTCCCCAATTACTCTGTGCCTTTCTCAAAGAAACTTTATCATGTTAAATTAAAATGGACTCCAAAAACTTGCTCACCATTGAAGTTAAGCAAACTGGCTTTAATTGCTTGGTTCATCCTGCCCTCCTTATCCAATCAAAAACTATAGAACGTTAGATGTTGTCCAATCCTCTGGACCACTCCTGTAGTCATAAATTGTAGTCTGACCCCTTGTAATTTCCTCCCTTCTTTCTTTCTTTTAATAGTCTTGGCTACTTTATATTGGATCCAGGTGATTTATCAATTTTCAAAAGTATCTCAAGACTTTCTCTGTTGTGATGTTTATCCCATCCAATATTCCAACATTGGCATCATCTTCCTCTTTTGTAAACACAGTTTCAAAGTATTCATTGAGAAGCTTACCCACATCCTCCAGCTCTATGCACAAGTTTCTCTTTGGGTTTTGAATAGGTCCCAATCATTCCTCATTTATCCTCTTGCTTGTTATATAGAAATGAAATCTTTGGATTTTATTTGATTTTACTTGCAATTATTTTTCATTCCTTCTCTGCTTTCCTAATTTCTCTTTTAATCTCACTCCTACACTTTCAATATTCTTTCAGATTTTCTGCTGCAATAAGTCTCTGTTCTGAATATTAACTTCCCTTTATTCCTTACCTTAGCTTCTGTGGACCTTGTCATCCAGGATGAAGTAGATCTGGCAGTCCATCCTTTTTCTTTGAGAGGATACATTTATTCTGAACCCCTCCAACCTCCTACTAAAATACTTCCCATTGTTCTGGGACTAATTTACCTTCAAGAACTTGTTTCCAGACTGCTTTGGTGAAATGAGTCTCATAAAAATCAGGTTTACTTCAGTTTAGAATCATTATTCCTTATTATCCCTGTCCTTTTCCAAAACTATGCTAAATCTAATTGAATTCTGATCACAACAATAAAAATACTTCCCGTCTGATATTTCTATCTTCCACAGATCTTCATCTGGTAGGATTAAATCTGGAATTGCCACTCCTTCAATCTGGGCTTGCTACATGCTGGATACAACATGGCTGAGAGCACTGGTTACAGCATGGATGAGAGCACTGGATGTAGAAAAGGCTGTGGAACCAGACAACATCCCAACTGTGCGACTGATGACTTACACACCCTGTACCTCTAGCCTAGCTATTTTAGCACAGTTACAACACCTACATTTTCTTGACAATGTGGAAAAATTCCCGCTTTTCAGTTCACAAAAAGCAGGACAAATCAGATCCCAACTGACTGCAGCACAAGTACTCTCAATCATCATTTACGCATCCAATAACCTTCTCAGTCTTACCCAGTTTGAGACTGTTCAGCTTCAGACCTCAAGCCCAGTCATCATCTGCTGCATTATCAATGGCCTTTGTACAATGTTCAATTTCATTTGCAGCTCATCAGAAAACAAAACAGGCAGCCCTTACCATGAACAAACCTTCAATACTTGCATCAATCATTTCTCATGGTATTACATAACACACTCTTTTTGGGTGATGTAGCTACTCTTAAATTCACTGTTGGATTCGTGACCATCTTAAAAAGATAGGATTTGATCCATTGAATGAGTTCCAAGTGCATAGATAATCATCCAACAATTAGTCAAATGCAGGCACGTGGGTAAGTGGTATAATTTTGACCTCTAGTCTTGGAGTTTCACCAATATTTTCTTTATGTCTACCTTATCAAACTCCTTCATTATTTGATATACCTGTTTCAGATCTATTCTAAACTTCCAGTAAGAAAATATTCCTTGTCTTCTCAGCATTTCCCAATGAAATAGGTCTTTTTTGGCTCATGGCATTCTTGTAGATCTTTCTGCTCTCTCCCCATTATCTCTCAATCATTTTTGTAATATGGAGTCTAAAACATTGTTCAGTATTCCATATGGTGTAACCAACTTTCAATACATTTAACTTCAGCCATGCCAGTATTTTGTCAGTTGATTATTGGCACATAAAAACTTGCCATTCAAGTTAAAATGTATATAAAAATTCAACGTTCAGGGTATACACAAGAACACTCAAATTAGAAGGAGCAGGCCACCTCGTCCCTTAAATCTGCCCAATCAATCAATGTGAAAATGATTAATCTGACTCAGAATTCAACAAATTCCCTGTTGTCCTCAATTCTCTGATCTTTCAAAAGAGCTATCAACCTCCACTTTAAATACCTCCCATAATCTCACCTCCACAACCTTTCAGGGCAGAAGATTCCAGGGATTCACCACCATTGCAAGAAGAAATTCCTATGCAACTCACTTTTAATGATTGTCCCCCTATCTTGTATCTATGACTCCTCACTCAAGATTCTCCCTCTAGTGGAACCATCTGAACATCTACCTTGTCATGCCCCCTTAGGATCTTGTGCATTTCCACAGAACCATAGCACAATACAGCACAATACAGGCCCTTCGGTCCACCATGTTACGTCACCTTTCAAACCACACCTAAGACTAACTAACCCCTTCCTCCCACATATCCCTCTATCTTAAATTCCTCCATATGCTAATCTAACAATCTCTTGAACTTGTCCAATGTATCAGCCTCCACCACCACCACAGGCAGCACATTCCATGCACCAACCACTCTCTGGGTGAAAAACCTCCCTTTGACATCTCCCTTGAACTTCCCACCCATTACCTTAAAGCCATGTCCTCTTGTTTTGAGCATTGGTGCCCTGGGAAAGAGGCGCTGGCTGTCCGCTCTATCTATTCCCCTCAATATCTTGTATACCTCTATCATGTCTCTCCTCATCCTCCTTCTCTCCAATGAGAACAACCCTAGCACCTTTAGTCTCTCCTCATGATCCATACTCTCTAATCCAGGCAGCATCCTGGTAAATCTCCTCTGCACCCTTTCCAACACATCCACATCCTTCCTATAATGAGGCAAACAGAACTGGACACTGTACTCTAAGTGTGGCCTAACCAGAGTTTTGTAAAGCTGCATCATCACTTCTCGGCTCCTAAACTCAATCCCCCCAATTTATGAAAGCTAACATCCCATAAGCTTTCTTAACTACCCTATCTACCTGTGAGGTGACTTTCAGGGATCTGTGGATATGAACCCCAAGGTCCCTCTGCTCCTCCACACTGCCCAGAATCCTGCCATTTACCTTGTACTCTGCCTTGGAGTTTGTCCTTCCAAAGTGTACTACCTCACACTTCTCTGGATTGAACTCCATCTGCCACTTGTCAGCCCAGCTTTGCATCCTATCAATGTCCCTCTGTAAGCTTCGACAGCTCTCCACACTATCCGCAACACCACCAATCTTTGTGTCATTTTTTTTTCCATTTACAGCATGGTAACAGGCCCTTCTGGCCCAATGAGTCCGCGCTGCCCATTTTAAACCCCCAAATTAACCTACCTGTACGTCTTTAGAATGTGGGAGGAAACCAGAGCACCCGGAGGAAACCCACGCAGACACGGGAGAATGCAAAAGCTCCTTACAGCCAGCGACGGGAATCGAACCCCGATCGCTGGCGCTGTAATAGCGTTGCGCTAACTGCTATGCTACCGTTCCACCATCTGCAAACTTGATAACCCACCCTTCCACCCCTTCATCTAAGTCGTTAATAAATATCACAAAAAGTAGAGGTCCCAGAACCGATCCCTGTGGGACACCACTAGTCACAGCCCTCCCATCCGAATGCACTCCCTCTACCACAACCCTCTGCTTTCTACAGGCAAGCCAATTCTGAATCCACACGGCCAAGCCTCCCTGGATCCCTTGGCCTCTGACCTTCTGAAGAAACTTACCATGCAGAACCTTGTCAAATGCCTTACTAAAATCCATGTAGACCACATCCACTGCACTACCCTCATCAATCTTCCTAGTCACCTCCTCAAAGAACCCTATCAGGCTTGTGAGGCAAGATCTTCCCTTCACAAAGCCATGCTGGCTGTCCCTAATCAGTCCATGATTCTCTAAATGCTCATAGATCTCATTGCTTAGAATCCTTTCTAACAGGTTACCCACCACAGACGTAAGGCTCACCAGCCTGTAATTCCCTGGACTATCCCTACTACCTTTCTTGAATAAGGGGACAACATTCACCACCCTCCAATCCTCCAGTACCATCCCTGTGGACAACGAGGACTCAAAGATCCTAACCAATGGTTCAGCAATCTCCTCCCTCGCCTCAAGAAGCAGCCTGGGGAATATTTCATCAGGCCCCGGGGACTTATCTGTCCCAATATTTTCTAACAACTCCAACACATCCTCTCTCTTAATATCTACATAGTCTAGAACATTACCCTCACCAACACTGTCCTCAACATCATCAAGACCCCTCTTCTTGGTGAATACTGAAGAGAAGTATTCATTGAGAAATTACTTTTCATTCATCAGAATCATCAGGCGTGGTAGTGGAGCATGCAACAGAGGAATATTAATCATGGTGTTATTACTTCACTAAGGATGGAAGATATCCTACATAGTTCTTTAAATGAGATCACATAGGTGAAGCTTAGAAATGAAATGGAAATGATCCTAAATCTCTTAACCTGTAGCCTGATACTATGAGCTCTTTCGTACCAAGATGCCTCACCAGCAGCTTAATGACGTGAAATCAGAGAGTTAGTGGAAGTGTATAGGTCTAGCAAAGTTGGTGAATGATTTTATAAATTCTGAACTATTTAATTCCAACAAATGCTATCCTCAAAGACTAAAAAAAAGACTGAAAGATCAAAAATTTTTCTGAAGGTAGTTCAATTATCAATCAAACAGAGTCAACTTGAGGTATTTCTCGAGTCAAGATGAAATGACATGATTAAGTCCAGAGATGGATGATGATCCAACAACGCTTGGTGAGTTTACAATTACAATACAATTAATAGACACATCACTGTGAGGAGCACAGAGTGTGGAAACTGATGACTCCATTAAATTTGTAAACATGTTAAATTAGTTTGTTCCTCTAAAATAAAGGAAAAATTGTAGTGTCACTAATATAGTCATGATTAATATTTGTTCTTTTAAAGATTATGTCACATGAACAACAATGTTTTATAACTAGTTCCAGAACTATATCATAAAAAGGTAAAGGTAGCTGTCGATTTCATATTAGAATCAAAGGATATTTTCTAGGAATAAAGGAGCTATTATGGTGCATGATTAACAAAAGACTGCAGATGCTGGAATCTAGATGAAAAAACTAGAAGATGCTGGAAGAACTCAGCAGGCCAGGCAGCATTCATGGAGAAAAACAAATGATGAAAAGATGTATTATGGTGCATGGCATTATTGATACTTAAGTGGAAATGAGATAGAGGATGAAGCTCTCAGACAACTGCAGAAATATGCAAAACTGATAGATTAGTGATGATGGGGGATTCCAATTAACCTAACCTCAACTAAATTAGTTCTATTGTTAATTGCAATGAAGGGAAACATTCACAAATCATGTTTCCCCATCCAATGCATTTCCAACATAAGAAAGCCAGTTTCTTTGCAGGGAAAGAAGCAGAGGAATAAAACATGAGTTAGTGAGAGCACATTTGGGGAGTAGTGATCATAAGGTTACAAATTTTATGATAATTATCCAAAAGGATAAGCAGTGATCAAGTATTACAAACAGTTAACTGACTGAGGGCTAATATTAGGAAGTAATAAAAGAATCTGGATGAGATTCAAAAATCAGCAATTGTGCTGATTGACATCATGCCTGCACCTTTTAAAATTTGGGGAGAGGGGTGGTATGTAGAGGAGAGACACGATTGCTGAATCTAACCACTTCTGGAAGTCAGCTCAAGGGCTGGGGAGCACTGACAGTACATGTAGCACATAGGCATGGAAACGGGCAGCCCACTTCACCAGTACTTATTTCAACAAACTAGTGGAAAAGGTGGATACTTGGAAAGGGTCTTTCACATAAGGGAGCCAGAAAGCTACTTGGTGAGAAAAGAAGTGAAAGGGGAGATGTATTTCAGGGAGGTAATTGCCCATGGTGATATCCTGAGAAACAGCTCCCAATGCTGTACTATATTTACTGACTTAAACACGCACACACAAAGTGAGGTTAATGGAATTAGCAACAAACCTCACCTATCACTACGTGCACTAAAACAATCTTGACACCAGACTATATATTTGTGGCTATTCATACATGGTCCTGGTCCCCTGCTCTCTCTCAATGAAGATTGTAACAGAATGTAAATTGGGGAGATGGTGGGGATTGTTGTCTGTGACTACAGGCTCAGAGTTTTAGGTGAATGTACATCGGTGATCATGAACATTGCTGCCACAAGAATGAGTGGCCAACAGTGGATTGGAGATCACAGAACAAGATAAGTGTCAGTCTCACATTATATTTTGTCTCATCCCATGGTCTCTTCTGCCTTGTAATGATCAGATGGCTTAACTGTGCCCAAGCTCCTCACCTTGACTATAACAGTTATCATTTCAGACATCCAAGACCTACTACGTGTTACTTTCTTAGCAACAGAGCCATACAAATCAGAGAAGAAAGAAATCAAAGTTTATTGTCATATGTACAGGTGTAATGAAAAACTTGCAGCACATCACAGGAACATAGCATCACAAGACACTGCACCATTGTATTTGACACTCATGTCCATCAGCACCGAAGACATTAGAGGGCTGGTTAAACATAGAACATAGAAAACCTACAGCACAATTCAGGCCCTTCGGCCCACAAAGCTGTGCCGAACATATCCCTACCTTAGAAATTACTAGGTTTACCCATAGCCCTCTGTTTTTCTCAGCTCCATGTACCTATCCAAAAGTCTCTTAAAAGACCCTATCATATACGCCTCCACCACTGTTGCCGGTAGCCCATTCCACGCACTCACCACTCTCTGAGTAAAAACCTTATCCCTGACATCTCCTCTATACCTACTCCCCAGCACCTTAAACCTATGTCCTCTTGTGGCAAGCATTTCAGCCCTGGGAAAAAGCCTCTGACTATCTACCTGATCAATGCCTCTCATCATCTTATACACCTCTATCAGGTCCCCCCTCATCCTCCGTCGCTCCGAAGAGAAAAGGCCGAGTTCCCTCAACCTGCTTTCATAAGGCATGCTCCGCATTCCAGGCAGCATCCTTGTAAATCTCCTCTGCACCCTTTCTATGGCTTCCACATCCTTCCTGTAGTGAGGTGAAGCAATGTAAAATCCAATTACTCTCTCTGATTGACTCAAGTTGCCAATCGATCACTTAGAATATAAAATAACATGTACTTGATTGAAAATATAGACATTAAAAAGAAAAAATATATACTTTTTTCAGGAAAAAATTCAAAATATTATGTAGAACCAGTCATGGAAGTTGAGAATGAGGAATAAGAGGGGAAAAGAGAATATGAGAGTTTAGTAGTTACTGTTAAAATAAATATTATAAACAAATGTATAGAAAAAGGATAGTCAAAAGAAGCCTCAGAGCAATCATGGACTAAAAAATATCTTCTTGTGGAATTAAACAGCATGCCTGAGTTACTAAGTGTGCAATTTATACCAGTCAGAAGGATAGGGTTAGATATTGACTCGTGGAAAGTGTCCCCAATATTCAAAATAGAAAAGCTATTTAGTCCAATAGGATTCATCTTAATTACTGGTGGAAATGAGGCTTGAAATTGCAGACACTCTTTTCAAAATCTTTCCAATCCTCACCAAAACAAGTATGATACCAACGACAGAGGACTGTAATTTTTACATAACGTTTCAAAGAAATGGAGAGGTAAAAATTGGTAATTATAGACCAGTCATCTTCATGTTGTTGGTGGGTAAGCTTTAAAAGGCAAAACTTGGAACAAAATTAGTTGATATTTGGAAAAGAGTGGGTTAATAAGTGATGTTGGAACGGGTTTATTAGAAGTGATTCATGTCTAACAAATGTATTTTGATGAAGCAAAGTAGAAGGACAATTGATAAGTATACTTCATTTGATGTGTATATTGCTTTTCATAATGACTTTGATAAAGAGCGACAAAATGGGCTTGCTAATAAAACAGAAGCTCATGGGATTAAGAGACATTGGCAGCTGGATACGAAATTGTCTAATGGACAGAAAACAGATGTCGTTATTCTTCAGACAGGAGGGTGGGTCTCTACTGGAGAATAGAGTCCAATTCTAGGCATCATACTTTGGAAAATCTTTCAAGGCTTGGGAAAGGATGGAATAAAGAACTTCTGGAATATTAGTAGGGGTGAAGAACATCAATTATGTGGAGAGACTGGGTAAAACATAAAAATGCTCTCTCGAGAATGATAAGAGGAGATTTGTTAAAATCATGAAGTAAATAAGGAGAAAGTTACTCGTGGGTAAAGGTCAGTAACCAGAGAACACAAATGTGAGGAGATTTGTGGTAATTGGTGAAGTGGGTGATTTTTTTATCCAGGGAAAAGAAATAATTGGGAACACAGGAGACAAAGGCTAGAGGAAGAATCTGGACAGGAACTTTTGAAATGGATTTGGATAATTAATATGGTATGAATAGAGGAGTGGAACTGATTGGAGTCCTGCACGGGCATGATAGGTCAAATAACATTCATCTCTGCTATAACATTCTGTGGTTTTATGAACTAAAGTATTCCCCTGCCTACAGAAGTGGCCTTCATTGCTGAACCCAGAATTACTACTTGAGATTTGTGATGGGCTAAACCACCTTGTTGGGCTGTGGAAAAAAAAAGTTTCAACTGGTTAGGTTGAAGTGGTTCAGGAATGCTCAACGAGATGATAAAATATTCAATCTTCTGTACAAACAGCCTTCACTAATCAGCAGAAAACTCAACACAAAAAATTACACGAGAAAAGAGTTCTTATGAAACAAGGAATCTTAGTTGAAAAGATGGACAACATTCATAAAATGTGAACAAAGTATACAGTATTAGCTCAGTAACATTGCAAAAATATATTTTTACTATTACTAGAGCTGTAATATATTGTAATGTTTGAGGATTGACATCAGTCAGCAACTTCTCATTATTCCTTCACAATAACAACTTGACTAATTCAGTTGGCTATAGGTGTGTGCATTAACACATTGTGGAAAAAAAACTGTTCTTTAAATAATGTTAGGAAAATAAAGGGATTACGAAAGTGTGTTAACAATTATATTGATTCACATTGTTCATGTGCCAATACTTGAATAGAGTGATTTTAGTTAATAATGCATTTGACAAAGAAATGCCAATCAGCTCTACCATATAATTCAGTATTGATATCGCAGAACGTTCAGTACAACTGTATTGAGGAAGTGGCCAATAGGAGCCATGCCAGATAGCATTACATCTGATAAAATCAGCCTTAATATCCGATACCGAATAAATGATGTTCAAGACAGAAGGTGGTCATTTAGAGAAGCCAATAATGCACACTTAAACTTACTTAAGATCAACTAAATCCTACTTAGTATAAAAATGGAATAATTTCCACTCATGGAAATATCTCAGTTGAGATGATTATACAAGTGGTGGTTGCAATCTGGAATGCATTGACCGAGAAGATGATGGCAGCAGGTACAATCACATTTAAGAACCATTGGGAGAAGCATTTGAATCACCAAGACGAAATAGGCTATAGATCAAATGCTGGAAAACATAATTAGTATAGATAGATACCTGATGGTCGGCATGGATAGAGTAGGTTGAAGGGTTTGCTTCTGTGCTGTATGTCTCCATAACTTCAAATCAGTTTTGAAGGGAAATTGTTTTTGGAAGTTTATGGTCATACAATTTCCCTTCAAAACTTAATTCAATAATCCAATAATGAGGATTTTTTTCCAAGTGAATAACCACTACTTTCATATTCAACATATTTATTAATTTAAAGGATGAATTTCGTGATCACTAAGGTGAAAGATCCTCAGAAAGCTCATGGGGTTTCACGTGCAGAGTAAAATACTCTGACCATTGGCCACAGGATTACGTCTTGAAAAACATTCCCCAAAGAGCAGGAATGTCTTTGAGTTTTCTTTTTTCTTCTCCCTAGTGTGAGGAAAATGAAGGAGTAGTGTTCCTATTGAGATCAGCCAATGTTCTTGAGCCCAGAGATCAAATTGGGTATCTACACGAAATGTACCATATTTAAGGCATTGAGCCGAAGCAGTAATAAATGCAACAGTCTAAAGAAATGATAGGAATTAATCCGGTTAGATTCAATGATGAAATTTGCAGGCAAAGTATAGACTAACAGAGAGAGAATACTGATTTCTCAACAAAATTTAAACTATCATTCACATTCAGGTTCTTCTTTCCCGAATTGTTAAACATGCAGTCCCCTTAAGACTAAGCTTAAGGTTACAGTGTTGATGTGGGTAACTTTCTTTTTTATCAGATCCATTACATAGATAACTTCAGAGAACTTGATGCAAATAAAAAAAAAAGAGCAATAATACTTTGAACAATGAAAAGTTCAGGCCAGAAAAGATCATTTCAATCCATCTGGTAAACTGTGACATTTCAAAACAGAACATACTGTGCATTATGCATATCTCTGAAATAATTTTCTCAGCAAATAATTCTGATGCTCCTTCGCAAAATTACTGATGCTATCAGCCTTCATTGCCAAGCTGAATATTACAAACATTCACTGCTCTTCATGAAAACTAGTTAGATCTGATTTGCCAATTCACTTCATTTTTGAGCTTTATCCTGTGTCTCCTAACAGTTCTTCTCAAGGCCATGGTAAACTATATCTCTGCATTCAACTTGTCAAAAAGATGTTACATATTTTATTAAGATTTCCTTTTTGTCTGCTTTTCACAGGGTAACAAACTTTGCAATCTTACCTTGCAGCTCAAATATCTGATTCTAAGGATTAGGTGGATACTTTCCTGATGGCACAATATCTCTTTTATAATAGAAAAATGTTCAGTATTCTAAACCAGATTCAATGAGTATCACATCAGAGCTGTTCTGTGTGCTATACAAACCAAGAGCATATTTGCTTCATTTACAATGAAAACTATCAATTCTCTGTCCACTACAACACACAAAATGCTGGAGGAAGGCAGCGGGTCAGGAAATATCTATGGAGGAAAATGGACGGTCGACGTTTCGGGTTGAGACCCTTCATCAAGACTGGAAAGACAGAGGAGAGGTATCCAGTATAAAAAGGTGGGGGGAAGGGGTGGAGCAAAAGCTAGCAGATGATAGGTGGATCCAGGTGAGAGGGGGATGATAGACAGGTGAGGGAGGAGGAGTGGGAATGGTGTAAGAAGCTGGGATTTGAAAGGTGGAAGTGACAAAGGGCTGAAGAAAATGGAATCTGATCGGAGAGGACAATATGGGCCATGGAATAAAGGGAAAGAGGTAAGGAGGGGGAGGAATGTGTGAGTGATGGGCAGACCAAGAGAGTGGGGGAGGGGAAAGAGAAGGGGGTGAAGGGGTCAGTGCATTAAGGAAAAAGAAGAGGTGGGGGGCAGAGGCAAGTAGTTACCAGAAGTTAGAGAAATTCACCTTCATGCTATCAGGTTGGTGAAATTGATGAGCCATGGGCACTCACATGGACCCAAGTTATGCCCACCTTTTTGTTGGCTACATGGAGCAATCCATGTTCCAAACTTACACCGGCAATGCTCCCCTTCTTTTTCTCTGCTATGTTGATGACTGCATTGGTCCTGCTTCCTGCACTCGTTCTGAGCTCATCAATTTTATCAACTTCGCTATTAACTTCCACCCCGTCCTCAAATTCACGGTGCATTTTCGACACCTCCTTCCCTTTTCTTGATCTCTCTGCCTCCATCTCAGAAGACAGATTATCCACTGACATATTCTACAAACCCATCAACCCCCATGGTTATCTTGACTACACCTCTTCTCACCCTTTCACTTGCAAAGATGCGATTCCCTTCTCTCAGTTACTTCATCTCTGCCGCATCTGTTCTCATGGTGAGGCTTTCAACTCCAGGACATCTGAGATGTCCTCTTTTCTCAGGAAGCATTGTCCCCCCACCCCACCCCCACCCCATTATCAATGCAGCCTTCACCCGCAGCTCTTCTATTTCCTGCATGTCTTCCCTCACTGTCCCCCCACCTCCAAAACATAACAGGGATAGAGTTCCCCTTGCTCTCACCTGCCACCCCACCAGCCTACGCATCCCAACATATCATTCTCTGCAACTTCCGCCATCTCCAACGGGATCCCACCACCAGGGACATCTTCCCCTCCCTTTCCCGCTTTCCACAGGAATCGCTCTCTCCATGACTCCCTGTTCATCCCTCCCCACTGATCCCCCTCCAGCTGCTTATCCCTGCAACCATACTAAGTGTTACACTTGCCCCCTACACCTCTTCCCTCACCACCATTGAGGGCCCTAAATAGTCCTTCCAAGTGAGGCACTACTTCACACGCGAATCCATTAGTGTCAGTTATTACATCCAGTGCAGCCTCCTCTACACTGGCGAGACCCGACGCAGATTGGGGGACCACTTCATCGAGCACCTTCACTCCGTCTGCCAGAACAGCCAGGATCTTCCGGTGGTCAGCCATTTTAATTCCATTTCCCATTCCCACACTGACATGTCAGTTCACGGCCTCCTCTACTGCCAAGTTGAGGCCAAACACAGATTAGAGGAATAGAACCTCATTTTTCACCTTGGTCGTCTCCAACCTGATGGCATGAACATCAATTTCTCTACCTTTCAGTAATCACTCTTCTCTGCCCCTGCTTTTTATTTCCCTTGTCCCACTGGCCCCTTCACCCCTTCTCTTCCCACCCCCGCCATCTCCATCTCCCCATCACCCACATAATTCTCCCTCCAGTTCCCCTCCTTGCCTTTATTCCATGGTCCACTGTCTTTTCCTATCAGATTCCATCTTCTTCAGCCCTTTGTCACTTCCACTTATCACCTCCCGGCTTCTTACATCGTTTCCACTCCCCTCTCCCTCACCTGCCTATCATCCCCCTCTCACCTGGATCCACCTATCACTCATGAAGTTTTGATCCACCCCTTCCCCCCACCATTTTATACTGGCTACCTCCCCTCTTCCTTTCCAGTCCTGATGAATGGTCTTGACCCGAAAAGTCCACTGTCCATTTCCCTGCATAGATGCTGCCTGACCCGTTGGGTTCCTCCAGCATTTTGTGCATTGCTCTAGATTTCCAGCATCTGCAGTCTCTTATGTCTCCAATTCTCCTTCCACTGCTGGCAAACACGGGTTTTCTGTGCTGTATTTTGCAGAATATCATTAATTTGTTGCCCAACTATTTATTCTTCCACTGTGGTACCATCGTTTTGTTTTGGTCAATATAGAACCTCAGTTATCAAATTCCAGCCCAATTCCCTAATTTATTGAAAATCATCTGCACCTGATTGATGCTTGCTTGATCGTTTGTAACCATCCACTGAAGTGTCATTTGCAAAATCTGAGTTTCATTTCTATCGTTATGCCAACACATTCGAACAATCCTCTGTTTCCTTTGACATCAATTACATTCCAATTGAATAATTTCCCAGCGATTCCATTCTTTATTATTTTGTGGACCTATCTCCTTGATTTTGAGAATTTCAGATAAACAGTACTCTCATATTTTCCTTTCTCAATAAGTCTCAATATCTGCTCAAGGATTTATAATGGTTTTGTCATTATGTGCTGATAAAACCCTTTTAACTTGTACTGGTGAGTATATTGTACATTTGTTTCACCATACTCTTTTATTAGAATAATCTGAGATTTGTTTTCTACTGTATGCACTCAATGCACAGAATTTCAGCAGTAGAGTTCAACAGTAGACATGGTATTCACGGACTTTAGTAAGATTTTTGACAAGGTATTGTATGGTAGGCTGACTGAGAAGGTTAGGGCACGTGGGGTCCAACTTGCTTTGACAAACTGGATCCAAAAGTGGCTTTGATGTTAAGAGGTAGAGGGTTGTGGTGGAGGGTTGTTTCTCTGACTTGAAGACTGTAACCGGTGGTGTACCACAGGGATCAATGCTGGGACTTCTGTTGTTTGTGTTTTTCACGAATGACTTGGATGAGAATATTTGCCACCTGACAAGTAAATTTGCTAACAATATAAAATTGGTGGAATTGTAGATAATGAGGGTGGTTGCCAAAGATTAGAGGGACATAGATCAGAGTCGGAATATTGCGTTGCAGCTGTGCAAGACATTGGTTAGGCCACCTTTGGAATACTGTGTGCAGTTCTGCTCACAACAGGATGGAAAGGACGTGCTAGCACTAGGAAGAATACAGAAGAGATTCACCAGGATGTTGCCTGGAATGGAGGGCTTTAGTTACAAGGAGAAATTGAATAGGCTGGGATTGTTCTTACTGAATCACAGGAAGCTAAGAGGTGACCCTATAGAAGTTTATAAAATTATGGGAGGCATAGATAGGGTAGATAGTCACAGTATTTTTCCAAGGGTGGGGGGAGTATTAAGATAAGATATCTTCATTAGTCACATGTACATTGAAGCACACTTTTGAGTAGAGTGTTCTGAGGGCAGCCTGCAAGTGTCGCCGCGCTTCCGGCGCCAACATAGCATGCCCACAACTTTCCTATCCAGTACATTTTTTTGGAATGTGGGAGGAAACTGGAGCACCTGGAGGAAACCTACGCAGTCATTGGGAGAACATACAAACTCCTTACAGAAAGTGGCTGGAATTGAACTTGGGTTGCTGGCACTGTGATAGCGTTATGCTAACCACTACACTACTGTGCCTGCCAAAACTAGAGGATATTGGTTTAAGGTGAGATGGGAAATATTTAATGGCAATCTGAATGAGAAGTTTTTCACAAAGGGTGGCAGATATATGGAACAAACTGCCAGAGGTGGTGGTAGAGGCAGATATAATCACAGAATTTGGACAGGTATGTGGATAGGAAAGGAACAGAGGGATATGGGCCAAATGTACAAAAATGGGATTAGGATAGATAGGCATCTTGGTCGCATAGGCAAGTTGGGCCCCGTTTCTGTGCTGTATGACTCTATCACCCATTCAAAGATATTACAACATTTTGCACTTTGAGCAATGCAACGGTGGATAAATTTCCACAAATGTTGGCTCTCAATATTCTGCTCCTTGACAGATGACATATCCACAGGCCAATAATATTGAGGGCACTGAATGAGTGACCATTTTAAAATGTATGGTGTACATTCCTGTCAGCCCTGTTGTTTGGCAGATCTCTTCATCCTAATGATGCTCTGAGATTTCTGCCATAATTTAAACGGCAAATGCTGAAAAGTCTCAGCAAGTCAGGATGCATCTGTAGAAAGAGAAAATATTAACTTGGTCAATGGTCTTTCATCAGGATTGGGACTGATTAGAGAGGTAATAGGTCATAAGCAAGTACAAAGGAAAGGAAAGGGAGGAGTGGAGAAAAGAATACAAATGCAGGGCTGTGATTGGGTGGAAAGCAAGAAGAATCAAGTAGCACAAAGAATGATGATGGTTGTAGAACAGGCAAACAAACAAACATTCAGTCTCAGAGATGCAAATGGAAATATAGAATCAGCACCAAAAGCAACCATCAACTAAAGAGAAATGGGAGTACTGGTTATGATCTAAATTTGCTGAACTCCACTGGAGTTTAAGTGTGTAGGCAATCTTGATCCTGAACCTTATCCCCTCACAGTGCCTATGGCATTTCCATTGCCTCCTTATCACAATTTCTATTGTCCTTTAAATTTCCATTTAACCTCCAAGAAAACCAACTACTTTTAAAAGGGAGTCAGCAGATTTTTCACATGAAAACTGACTGAAAGAAATAAAAGTTTGTTAAACACAATTTTATGTATTTCGTGCAAATTGTTAAATTTAAAATAAATTTCATTTTTATCTGGTAAGATTCACACTGAAGAATCCAAATGGTTTATATAGGTTTACTTGTACCTCTGGTAGCAGATTTAAGGCAATTTGATGACATTTTCCTGATTTAAGGCTCCTGAGTAAATAAAATGTTAAAGTTGCTGGATATATGATAGAATTCAATGGAAGAAAGGAAAGAAAAGTGCGCACACAAAATTAAAAAAAATAATTACTTAAGAAATAAATTTAGATTCAAGATTGGATTTTTTTTCTCAGAGACATAATCAGATTGAGAGATTATATACCCAGTTTATTTACTTAATCAGAGGTATTTGTGTCTTGAAGTGGAATTTTTGTCTCACAACAAAAAACAATATTTTGCCCTGACAGAAGCAAGTGATAAGTAGATATACTTACACTTTTTACATTCCATCCATCAAGGGTGTCAAATTATATATATTGTTCCAACATTGCAAGAGCTAACTGAAAGATACACAATGTCCATTTTGGATTAATTATTAATTGACCAGAGAACATCGCAGCACAGGAACAGGCCTTTCGGGCCCAGAATGTCTGTACGGAGGACGATGCCAAGATAAACTAAATCCCTTCTGCCTGCACATGATCCATATCCCTCCATTCTCTGCATATTCATGCGCCTACCTAAAACACTCCATCATATTTGCTTCCACCACTACCCCGGCAGCCCATTCCAGGCACCTAACACTTTTTTAAAAAAAATGGTTGATTGGAGAGATAGAAATAATTTCAAACAATATTCCAAGTGTGAATGTACAGTATACTAACTTTCTAATGCTGTAGCTGAATTCATTACAGGAGTGCAGTCTAAGTCAGGCAATCCAATTTCTAACAAGTTAACTAATTTGGTTTATGGGAATATGTACTGAGTTAAAATAGAACATGACAAGCTGTTTTTCTTCTTTGCATCCCTTGAAACCCTTCTGCCATGCAATAATGTCAGATGTATGCAGCCAATGACCAGACTATACTTCCCTGCACAAATATTAAATATAAAGTGATTTCACCACTATGCAGCTCACTTGAGTTTCCACACAGTGCACATATGCATGCTCTGCATTTTTTAAATTAATTCATCCCTATTAACTATGCCAAGTCATTTATTATGGCCTGATATACCCAAGTGTAGGCCCTTGTTCTTAATGTGGCATAAATCCAGTCACACCTGCAGGTTTTAGGGTCCCGTTGCATGTAAAATCACCATTGGTTCAGAAGCCTCTGACTACAGACGACAGTCAGAAGTCTCCAGATCTAATCTTCATCCAGACAATCTCGGAATGGGAACACCACCACCTGCAGATTCCCCTCGAAGTCATACACCAGCCTTACTTGGAGATACATTTACATTCCTTCATTGCTGCCAGATACAAATCCTGGAATTCCCTACCAAACAGCAATGTGGGAATACTTTCTCCAGAAACACTTCAACAGTGCAGGAAGGTGTCCTGCCACCACTTTCTCAAGGGTAATTAGGGATAAGGGATGAATGGTGGCCTTGCCAAAAAAAAAGCAGAGATGCTGATTTTCAAGGAATATGAGATGCTAATTAGGATTTTCCCACCTCGTGCACTGCTGCACTGGATAGAGTGTAACTAACTACTCTGCATTCTCTCTAGGGGACCAACGGAACAATCACTGATCAATTCCTAACACTTGTTCAACGTGGCCTTTGTAAAGAATGCACCACTTTACACCCAAGGAAATATCAATGGGCTACAAAATTCAATGGCAGCATCTTCAATCATGAGGAGGGATGTGGCCAGTTATTGCAAAGTGTGGGGTGGGATTCATACTTTGTAGGTTGGGATTGGACATTGCAAAAGGGGAAAGGGTCAGACATCATAGTTTACAGCACGGGAGATTTTGATGCAGAGAGTCAGATCAATATCAATAGGCAAGTGGGCACAGAGGGAGACAAGTTCCACCAGTGCCCAATCCTGTATGAACTAGCCTATTATGCAGTACTCCACAGACAAGTTTACTTCTATAGCAGCTGCTTACAAATTTGAGTTTAGCTGTCATTCCTATTCCCTGTACTCCAGAGGCACTCAGGTTGAACTATTCTGCTTTGTCAGAATGGCTTTGTGAAGTTATGTGCCCACTTGGATTCTTGTTAGTGATCATAATGAATGTTCCAGTTCATTATTCTGGCAATCTTCTGCCAAGTTGCCATTTTTACTGATTATAAAACCCAGAGCGTGGTCAAGAGATTAACTAATTATAGTGGATTGTGTTTAAAAAGCATTCCTCTTGTCTCAAATTATTAGAAAACTTGGTTGTCAAATAAGAAAGAAACAAGGCAATGATATCACAACTGCCTGCATCTGAAATTTAATTTTGAAAACAAGCCCCAAAACATTCCTGCACTCTGTTCATATGCAGAGACGTTGAGTTCTGAGACTCGAGCCCAATCTTGTTGCCATGGGAAAAGCACACCATCTCCCTTTCTTTTAAACTTCAAAATAGAAAATGCTGGAAACACTCGATGAGTCAAGCTTATCTGCAGGAAAAGAAATAGTTAATGTTTCAGCTACGAGACCCTTTATCAAAACAAGAAAAAAAAGAGAAAACCAAATTAGTTTTCAATAGAAGAGAAGATGGGAGAAAATGGGTGGGTAAACAAAAGGGAATAACTTTGACTGGGTAAATCAAAATGAGTTTGTTTTGTTGATTCCTCGACATCTTCCCATCCTCTTTCTCTGTACTCATTCCTTTTAGAACATAGAACAGTACAGCACGGGAACAGGCCCTTCAGCTCATGACATTATGCTGAATTAATTAAATGCCTAACTAAACTAGTCCCTTCTGCCTACACAAGGTCCATATCCCTCCATTCTCTGCACATTCACGTAGCTATCTAAGAGCCTCTTAAACACCTCTATTGTATTTTTCTCCACTAACACCCTGGGCAGTGTATTCCAGGCACCCACCACTTTCTATGTGGAAAAAAAAGCAATTTGCCCTGCACATCTCCTTTGAACTTCTCCCCAGGGAAAAAGACACTGGCTGTATCTATGCCTCCAGGATACAGATGCTACAGGCATTACGTAGGTACAAGTAAGCAAGGAGGGGGTGTTGCCTTTTTGATAAGGTAAGACATAACTTAGAGATGACATTCTTGGGGGATCGTCCAGTGAGGCCATATGGGTAGAACTTAGAAACAAGAAGGGGAGGTTCACTCCAGTGGGGCTGTATTAATAGACCCTCCCAATAGTCAGGGGGAACTTGAGGAGCAGATGTGTAGGGAAATTGCTCATAATTTGGGGCGGCACGGTAGCGTAGCGGTTAGCGCGACACTATTACAGCACCAGTGATCGGGGTTGGATTCCCGTCACTATCTGTAAGGAGTTTGTACATTCTCCCGTATCTGCGTGGGTTTCCTCTGGGTGCTCTGGTTTCCTCCCACATTCTAAGGACGTATGGGTAGGTTAATTTGGGGTTTAAAATGGGGGACACAGACTCGTTGGGCCGGAAGGGCCTGTTACCACGCTGTAAGTAAAATTTTTTAAAAAGTTGTAAGAATAATAGGGTTGTATTAGTGGGAGATTTTAATTTCCCCGGTATTGACTGGACCAACCAGAGTGTTAAGAGCCCAGGTGGGATGGGACTTGTGAAATGTGTCCAGGAAAGTTTCCTGAGTCAATATATGGAGGGCTCTACTCAGTAAGCTGCAATACTAGACCTCCTCTTAGGGAACGAGGCAGGGCAGGTAACCAAAGTGGCAATCAGGGAGCACTTTGGCTCTAGTGACCATAGTTCTATTATTGTTAAGATAGTCATAGAGAAGGATAGGTCAGGATAAGATAGCAAGTGAGAATCTTTTAAGAGTGTGATACCAAGAGTCCAGGAGCAGCAGGTTCCTGTTAGGTTGAAGGGTAAACCTGGCAAGTTTAGGGAGCCTTGGCTGATGAGGGATATTGAGGCTCTGGTCAAGAAAAAGAAAGTATACATTGGGTTTAGGAGATTGGGGGGGGGAGGCAAGTGAATTCTTTGACAACTATAAAAAGATTAAGAATACTCTTAAGAGGAAAGTCAGGAGGGCAAAGAGAGGGTACAAGATGACAGGTAAGGTTAAGGAAAATTCCAAGAGGTTCTTTAGCTATATTAAGAGTAAAAGGTAGCTATGAAGAGAGTAGGTCCCCTTAGTGACAAGAAGGGCTGCCTATGTCTTGAGCCGCAGGAAACAGATGGGATTTTGCACGAATATTTCTCCTCCGTGTTTACTGAGGTGAAAACATTCATGGTTAATATTCATATTACCAGGGAGGAGGTATTTGCAGCCTTACAGCGTATTAAGGTGTGGATAAATCTCCAGGGCCTGAGTGCATCCTAGGACTTTGTGGGAGGCTAGAAGAGAAACTGCAGAGGCCCTTGTAGAGTTATTTGTTTCATCGTTAGCCACTGGTGAAGTTCCAGAAGACTGGAAGATGGCTAATATTGTTCCGTTATTTAAGAAGGATAGCAAGGACAAGCTAGGGAACTACAGGATGGTCAGCCTGACATCAGTAGTGGGGAAATTACTGAAGGGAATTCTGAGGAAAAGGATTTACCAACATTTGGATAGACAGAGTCTGATTAGGAGGAGTCAGCATGGCTTTGCACGTGGAATGTCGTGCTTGATGAACTTTTTAGAGCTTTTTGAAGAGATAACCAAAAAGATAATTTAGGGAAGGGCAGAGCGGATGTTGTCTATTTGGACTTTAGCAAGGCCTTTGACAAGGTCCCACATGGTAGGCTGGTCTGGAAGGTTAGGTCCCATGGAATCCAGGGATAGCTAGTCAGGTTGATTCAGAATTGGCTCAGAGGTGAGAAGGAGAGAATGGTGGTTGAAGATTGTTTCTTGGAATGGAGGCCGGTGACTAATGGTGTGCTGCAGGGCTCGGTGTTGGGACCCTCATTATTCGTTATTTATATAAATGATTTGGATGCGAGTGCACCAGGCTTGATCAGCAAGTTTGCGGATGACACTAAATTAGGAAGTGTTGTTGATAATGAAGAAGGTTATCATGGATTACAGGGGGATCTTGATCAGTTCAGGAAGTGGGTTGAGGAGTGGCAAATGGATTTCAATACAGATAAATGAGGTGATGTATTTTGGAAAGTCAAACAAGGGTAGGACTTATATAATGAATGGTAGGGCACTAGGGAATGTAATGGAACAGTGGGACATAGGAGTACAAGTGCATAGTGGCAGGTAGACAGTGGTGAAAAGGGTGTTTAGCACACTGCCCTTTATCAGTGAGGGCATTGAGTATAGGAGTTGGGACATTATGTTGCAGTTGTATGAGTCATTGGTGAAGCCACACTTGGAGTACTGTCTGCAGTTCTGGTCACTCTGTTATAGGAAGGACGTGGCTAAAATGGAAAGAGTGCAGAAAAGATTTATGAGGATGTGAAGGTTTATAAAATCATGAGGTGGATGGTAACAGTATTTTCCCCAAGGTAGAAGAGTCCAAAACTAGGGGGCACAGATTTAGGGTGAGAGGGGAAAGATTTAAAAGGGACCTGAGGGGCAACTTTTTCATGCAGAGGCTGGTGAGTATATGGAATGAGCTGCCAGAGGAAGTGGTTGAGGCAGGTACAATAGTATCATTAAAGAAGCACTTGGATAGTTATATGGAGGGGTGGGACTCAGAGGAATATGGGCCAAATGCAGGAAGTTGGGACTAGATGGGTGGGCACCATGGTCGGCATGGACTTATTGAGCTGTATTTCTCTACGACTCTAAAACAAGATAGTTTTGAGGTTCCAGAGAAGTTGGGAAGAGGGTGCATGGAATGAAGGGAATATCTTCCTTGGGGTGAGAACAGATAACTTAATGTGGCAGTTCAGGAGCAGTTAGTATTAGATTAAGCTTCTTTGCCTGTGCAACGTGTTGCTAATGGTGAAGCCATGGGACATGACAAGCAGGCCAGACCATACAAAGACAAGAAAAACTGAGTCAAAATGATGACTGGAAGAAATGGCCGGTTCTGATAGAGACAGAAAGAAAGTGAGAGCTACCTAAAGTGGAGAATTCAGTATTGAATCTGGGAGGCTACAATGTGCCCAGACAGAAGATGAGGTGCTGTTCCTTCAACTTGCTTTGTGCCTCATGAGTGCAGGAGGCCATGGATGGAAAGGTCGGAGTGGGAGTGTGATGGAGAATCCAAAGTGGCTGTTCAACCGTGTAACATCTTCACAAAGATGCCACAATGAGGTCCAACACACGACTGAGGAGCAACACTTCAGGTGTTGCATAGTTGAGCAAAATGTAAAATTATCATTTAAAAAAAAATTTGGTCACGAGTTATGAACGTTGCTGGAAAAGCTGGCATTTATAATGCCTAATTGTCCCTGAACTAAGGAGCTTTCTAGAGCCATTAAGAATCAGCCATATTGATGGCTGTGAAAACATTTAAAGGCTAGATTAGGTGAGGTTGGCAAATTTTCTTCCCAGAATCTGTTGATGAACCATATTGGGTTTGACAAGAATTCAGTGATTTCATACTCATCAATACAGATATTAACATTTTTTTTAATTTTGATTCCAGATTTATATAATTGACTGACTTTAACTTACCAGCTACTATGGTGGGGTTTGAACCCATGTCTCCAAATCAACAACCGAGGACTTTGGATACTAATCCAGTAACTGTTATGTTATCACACTTAGAACGACGAAATTGCAAGTAACACTATAAACTGCAACACTGCAATACAAGTACATTTGTGTGATCTGTGACCAGGAAAAACTATTTGAATAAATTGTTATGTTTACACTGGGTGATATATTGAGTATGACTGTAAGTCTAATTCATTTAATGAGGGACACAACAAGGTGAAAATCATGCAGGTGGTTGAAAAGACCAAATTAATTAATGAAGAGATTGCCTAGTCTGCGACATAAACAATCAACAGTTGAAATCATTAAAATAGAAATAATGAGAAATGTCTCATTAATCATTCAACTAAAGACTAATTAATCATGTAACTATCAAATGGTCAGTTCATTTGCAAAATTTATTGTGACAATGAGGCTGAAAATTTGCAAAATGAACAAAGTTATCCAACATATTTTCTTTCATTCTTAATTAGCTTGAACTGTGGGGAAATTAATATAATTTATGCATTGGTAAAATTATTGAGACATGCTTGAGCTGTCCATGTCAATGATATAACAGGGCGCGATTTCAAGTCCTAGTTTGCAAGTAAATAGCACTCATGGACTTAACCACTAACCTTCTGTTTTCTTACCTTGATTCAGTCAGCAATTATTTTGATTGTATTTCATAAATATCTGATATCAAAACACAAGACTCAAGGTGTGGTACAGCAGAACAGCTGTAATAAGTGGAACAAGGAGCAACCATTTGCTTCCAGCAATCTTAAATTTAGTCCCATTTAGTGGGAAATAGTATTTTCTTCCCAAACCTATCAAAATCAACTTAAGATAAAGTTTAGTGAAAAGCAACTAGTCTCACTATTAATTTTAACAGTAAAACACAAAGCTTTGCACTAATGTACAATTGAGGCTTGGCCTATGCTATTCACTATCCTTGGTTTAAAAAAATAATTTAGTTGCGCTACTGATCCAATTAGTTATGTAATGTGCATGAATTATAAGATGTCTTTAAATAATTCTACTGTAATATCCTTTCGACAGTGCAGAAATTATATAATGCCATAGAAGTGCATTGAAAAGTGCATTGTGTGCCTCTTGAGGGCTTATAGATTTAAAACTCATACCTTAAGCCATGTGAATAAGGCCTTTCTCCACACACTCGCCATTGTGGATTGTGCAAAGGAAAAGTCATGGGTCAAGATCTGTGTCGAGGCAGAGGTGGAAATATCAGGATCAGGCAGAAGAGAGTGGCGATCGTGATCTGAGGGTGAGCCATTGAATTGGCTAAATATATTTTACTTTGAGAATCTGAGTGAATTTCTGGCACTGGATTGTACAGGTTGTTCAGGCAGCTCTCTTTAATGTAAAGGAGCAGGCCTTGCAAGGGTTGTGAAGGCCATATTCTCCTAACCATGCAAGGACCAAAGTCATAGAATCTGCATTCAGGCAGAATTTGCATTCCATTTGATCCCACTGCAAGTTTGGCTTCCTCTTTGCAGTTACACACAGGAGTGAAAAGGAAAACTAGGGACCATGCAATTCATAGAAAGTTCCTATTTTGTTTCCTAGAATTTGACTTTTTAAAAATTGTATCGCATTGTGCACAAAAATATTTTGCAACACCATCCAAATTTAAGGCATTGATCCAAATGAACTGCCTATAATTTGTTATAATGGGCGTACATTGTCAGTTAGATAGTTTTTCCATAATTCCAAAATATTGCACCACAATCACTGAAAGTAAAAAATGTTAATAGCATAGCTCAATGGGGGCGGGGGGTGGAAATGGGAGCAGTGGTGGGGTTCAGGACTTTGGTGAACAATATCTCTCAACAAAAAAATGACAAAGTCAAATACAAAAGTTAAAAATATCTGCAAAGAACAATTTACAACTTCCAGGAATGATACTCCACATTTTATATTATTTCTGATTAACTTATGTTGTAGCCGCTAGCTACACACTACCAAACGAAGACGCAGAGTCGCTGGTTTCGAAATCGAAGGTCGAATGCCGACCGGGGCGCGGTGCGCCTTTAATAGTCGAGCAATTCCCACGCTACAGTTCCCGCACTGACGGCACGTGCATGTCACCTGACCTTCCCGCGCGCGGGCTTTCCCAGCCCAACGCTGGGGAAGGAGGAGGGCCCCGCGCCATCTTGGATCGGGGCCTCCGACGACGTCACGATGTCGGGAGCCGGTTCGATGCCGGTGCGGTGAGTCGCTACAATGTAACATATTAATTACATAAATGTAAACGTTAAAGGGATGATGATTCCAACATGTATTACCCCCAACTTTCATCAGAAAATTTGTTATCCAATAAATGTATAAATACAATAACCCATTGACACTCACGAGAAGATTAATGATAAGTGATCACATTTTGAGAGGATAATACTGGACTAGAGCAAATTACTCGACAACCTGTGGTGATTTGCAACTGAAGTATGATGTATGTGTTAATAATAGAATGCTTAATAAACTCAGAAATGTTTTGCTGGTATGTACATGTGCCAATAGTGTTCCATTAGTGAAATAATTAATGCTGTGCATATTGGTTGGTTGATATAGATGTGCGAGGTCCCCACAGAAAACTGTTTTTCCTCTTCTGATGGAAGCCTTCAAGAAATCTTTTGATGTGAATAACTGTAAAATTTAAAACCACACCAGCAAGTTACAGACAAAAGCTATAATATTGCTTAAAAGCAAATGGGTTGAGATTGAGAAAATTCAGTGGCTGGTTAGTTTTACTATATTTTTGATGGTTTAGCAATAAAAAATACATTTATTCACTTTGCAGCTTTTGAACATCTTACTTCAATGTACATCAAGACCAGGCAAAATAAAAAAGCTGTACACCTGCATTTAGCTTTTCAGTCAAGGTCACTGATCCCATTCTTGGTTGGCATAAAGTTGAAGAGCTGGATGTGGAGTGTATCCAGCCCCTCGGCACAGGATGTCTGTGCCCCATCCCTGGACCCAGTGCTGAGTCTAGCAACAGAGCAGAGTGCAGGTCTACAAATCATCCATGGGAGGAAAATATATTTAAAAAACAACAAAGCACATCAGAATAACCTGTCATGGTACTTCACTGAAACTCAGGTGGAGGCATCTGACCTCTTGACTTCTGTGCTGCAGTACACAGGTGTGGAAGTCAGAGAAGAGCTGATCTGTGATGAGCATGTCACAAGCTCTCTGTGGAACTGTCAGCAAAGAGTAAGTACATTTGCGCCCTTTCTTAGATTCACCTCCAGTTGGCTGAAAAGATTGCAGCTTTACAGAGAAACAACAAGCAGAGTTAATTAAAGACATATTTCTCACGTACAATTATTTTATTAGGCAAATAGGAGGACTTTAACTGCTCAAAATTTACAGTAAATGAGCCAGTCACAACTTCAAAACAGATATATGAGCACAAATGCCCAAATGATATCAAGCAAGGGTGTACCTTGGGCAATCAGAACTTCTGGATTATTCAGATGATGGTTTCTTACTGATGCAAATAGCAATCCCATGATTTAGTCTTTAAATGGATAGTTGCTGAATATTCCAGAAACTCCAATTTTTCCTATGCAGCCTGAAGCAATACTGGAATAAAGAAAATACAGGCACAGAAGTCTCCCTCCGTGTGCTCTAATTCCCTCCCACCCCTAACACTGATCCACTGACTGGCTTGGTTAAAATTGCTCAAGTCAGAAGCCAGTGATCAGCATTGAGACTCTTTATTTTGGCATCTAAAATGTGGCACCTAAAATCTAAACTGATATCCTGGTTTCAAAGTAGGTCTGGTCTCTTTCCCCGAATTAGAAGGAGCCATATTTGATAACTGTCAACCAAAAGCAAAATAATTATCATTCAGATATTCAAGGTTTCCAGATACCATGCTTTGATTTTTATAAATATTTTTCAGCAGATTTACATTAAAGTAACAATAGATGAACAGAGAATATTGAAAATAAAATGAAAATCAGAAAGGTTGGAAATGTAACCAGACAACTGGTATTAATAATTTAGATTAATAATATAAAAATCATCTTTTCTATCAGATTCCTTCTGTTTGTACTTAATTGTTACACATGCCAGTATTTTGTTGGCTGACATCAGTTTCTGCCACTCAATAGCCAACCGCATACAACAGAATTTCAAAGATAATTTGGCAATGGTAAAAAATGGTTAATATCAGATCAGCCACCCTTAATACATCCCAGCTGATATTACTTCACATTCTGACCAATGGAGAGGAAAATTGAGCAGTATGTATGATGTATGGCCAATCCAATACTGTCTGTTGCATACCATTGCTAAATTTAAATTAACCTCATTATCATTTGGCTTTGCCTGATTAACTCCAAAGTGAATCCCAACTAGAATTTCCCTGAGATTGATCAATAAGAACCATTGGAGTGAATCTTGAAGGTTGATCTAGTTTAAACATTCCTGCCTGTTTTCACCTAAGTTTCATCACCATTTTCTTATCTTAGTTTCTCTGCAACTACTATGCATACTTGGACAGGAATTTCAATGCAGCTGTTGGAGGTAATAAGGAAAGGTCATCAAAGCATTCATAAATGAAGAGTTTCACCCAATGTTTATGTGGAAGTGTGAAATACACACTGCCTGAATTTCTTATCCACTTGCATAAACTGCTCAAAATGGTCAGTTTAGCAAAAGGGAGACAATGTACTCTGTTATGGACTCAGTGAAAGTACCTTTAAGATATAGAGTGTGTGTGTATTTGTGTGTGGGCGTGCTTATGTCAATAGAAGATAAAGGACGTAATGACGTTGTTGAAGAAGTTAGAAGGAGAGAGAGAGAGAGAGAGAAGGGAGAGAGACACCAGCCTGCTCGTTTTCTCTATCGATGGATGAGAAACAATAACTGTGTCTGCCACTGAAATCCATGTATGGAAGTTGGAAGTAATCCGGTGGAGTTCACTTTGTTGCTGACCTGTAAAAGGAAACAGGTATTTGTGTGTGGACGACCACGATTCGGATGCTTTTCGGGATGAGAGAGTCACTACCAAGTAACCACTGAAGTGTCGTTTGGGTTCCATCGTGGAACATTTGGATTTCGTATTTACTCTCTCTATGTTTCTCTATACCTGCGTCTTATCTTCAGACAACAGTGGTTGTTGAAGAAGCCCTTGCTCATGTTTCACCTTATGGCTTGCGGAACTGAACTTTAAGAACCATTCCGGAACTGGGAGTTTTGGACTTTGCCACACACACACACACACACAAAGAGTTTAGTTTTGGGGTTAACATTCAAGGTTTAACATTTTTGAATTCTAACATACTAACATTTTTACTTTTATTTTACGTATTATCATAAGTAGTAATTAATAAAATAGTTTTTAACACTGAATCATGCTCAGTGTGTTTCTTTTGTTGCTGGTTCGTGACAACTCTTCTGCTGCTGGAAGGAACTGGATAGTTAAAGCAAAGATATTGCATCCTTGAAGGGAAGAGTGGATAAACCACTGAAGTGGAACAAATGGAGTAAAAGGTACATTGTGTTTTACTAGATATTACTGTAGGTACAGAAGGCAATTGACTCTCCATTAAGCTGTGAGCAGCACTTGACACGAGTCACCTTGTCAATAATCCCTTATTCCCCGAAACAAGGCTAAGCAGGAAATTTAAGGGATAATTTCATTTTGGAAACTACTTCCATCAAACTTTGCAGAGAATTTTAAGTACTCAAATTAGTGTTGTGAGACAAACTTAAGATTACTTAAAACAAATGTGTTTTTGCATAGCAAGTAGAGAGAAACACTATTTTTTGGCAGCAGTGCAATAGAACAGTTCATGAAATGGTATCGACTGGTTGTGTTGATATGTTTGCTGCAACAATGAAAAAAGCAAGTCGTCATTCCAGCACAATGTTGTCACATTCACAGAATTCATTTTATCCATTGATGCATGATGATGATCTTAAAATGGCCCTGCAATACTCAATGAGCTTACTGGTGAGGCTGAGGTCTGCAACCATTACGCTAAAACAATTTGGACAGGAAGCAATCAATAGACAATCTTTGAGTAGATAACAGAAATGAAGCAGTCAAGTGCACTTGATCAGATGGGATTGTGAACTGCAAGAAGAGCCATCATTGCACAATGGAAAGGTAACAACTACAACACAGGCACCTAATACCGAAGTGTTCAGGCATCAGGCACTTCTCCTTTCAATTCTATCAAGGAAAATCTTCAGATCAGTTCTGGAATTTAATTTTAGTTCCTATTAAAACTTAAACAGTAGGCACTGCTCTTTCAAACTCAGTTATAAACATGGCAAGTTTTGGGTCTCATCCAGATAAAGGTTAGTGAATCAAATAATGACAAAACTTATAGTGATATAACCTCCGTGGTTCACTGCCAATACAGTAGTTTTGAAACACATCAGCCATTGTGACAGAGGGAAACAAGGAAGCCAAACTGCGGTCAAAGTTTTATACTCAGCAAAAAAAAACTGTCAGGGGAACTCAGCAGGTCGAACAGCAGCTTTGGGGGGATATGAATCGTCGACATTTCAGGTTAAGACCCTGCGTGAGATGCTGCTCAAACCACTGAGTTCACCCAGTAGTTTGTTTTTTTTGCTCCCAATTCCAACATCTGCAGTCTCTTGTGTTTCTGTTTCACAGTCAGAAACCTTCTATGTAAATAGTTTTTATTTGAGGAGTGGATGTTGCCTTTTATGAATAGCATATTTTTTTGCCAAACTGAGAGAGTCCTTGATATACAGCTTATTCAAAAGATGGTACAATAACAATGCAACATTCTCACAGTAGCAAGCAAAAGTGTTAGGCTGAAGTGCATGTGCTCAAATCTGTTGTGAGACTTAAATTTATAGATTCTGACAGAGAATAGAGTACTAAAAAAATTGAAAAATAATGATTGTCTATAATTGCACAAGTATCAAGCTCATTTATAAATTACCAAACTCTGGGTGCTTTTCTAACATGATATTAAAATCAAAGTAGACATTTTTCTTACAGGAGCACATACTTAAATTTAGACTACAGTTTGTACCATTGGAACCATAAGTTCTTAAATTATTTTACCAACATTTCCTAAACTCTACTGATTTTACTCAAATAATTGATTCTTTAACTGTTTTACTTCAAGCTTATGAGTTATCACCATATTACATACCATTTATCCATTTTACTTCTGGGTCATGTATGGTAAATTCTATTCTAAATAGGTCATCCAAAGACAGTCGAGCATCTGCTGTTTTCAAAGTATCATCTGAAATAAAACAAACATCATGAACAATAAGTTAAAGCTTTTTAGCATATAACACTGAAGTGACAAAGGAAACAAAATATGCAATTCTAGGTTCTTCTGTAGTTTTGATTTTTTTATATGAAATTATTATTAGCAATAGTAGTGTAAAATTAAAAGTGAGAGGTTAAATGATAAATATCACAATTCTGCTTCCCCAGATTATTCAAAAGGGCATGAATAGTGATATTATAAAATACATTTTTTCTTTGTTTTTATGAAATTGCACAGAGGCAAGAGCCACTGGAGTGAGATGTTTGATTATTTCATATTCTTGATTTTCAATCTGGAACGTTCCTGCTGTTTAAAACAGTGTGATTTGAAAAAGTCCTACTTAACATTGTGATTTCTGCCTACTTCCTCCACTTACAATCCTCTATTCGTTGCTCATGATATATCCTTGTTTAGGGACACAGGACATTAAGTAGCTGACACTAGATATGATGGGTGACCCCATCTAGCCACAATGTTTGCCCACTTTCCCAGATTGCAAAGTGGCAAAGTTAACAAAAAAAACACTTTAAAAGCAAACTGGATTTCATGTTTTGAAAGTATAGTTACTAGTTGATTTGTCTGCCTATTACATGGGTATTGCTTACTCTGTTACAAGATCATTGTTCCCCTGCCCATGTACCACATTGTTTCTTTCAGCATGTTCCAGACATAATCTTCTGCTCAGAGTCTGGCTCACAGACCATCAGCATGGCCCACTGCACAGTGCAACGCTGTCCGAGTACAATTGTCTAGACCCACTCTGATATCATGAATGTCCACCTAACCTTCAGTCACCACCTCCAATCCCACTCCCATCAACCCCACCAGCTGTCAAAGCAATCACTTTCAAAATTATCGAGCAACTTTTTAAAGAAAGTGTATTTAACTTCTTAATAAAATATCAGAAGGCTAAGTGTATGTACACACACACACACACACACACACAGTATAACAAACTTTTAAGCAAGCAGCACAGTGATGCACTAGGTAGTGCTGCTGCTGTCTCACACCTCCAGTGAGCCAACTTTAATCCCGATTTCAAGTGTTGTCTGTGTGGAGTTTGCATGCTCTCCCTGTGAGTGTGTAGATTTCCTCCACATGATCTGGTTTCTTACCGCACCCCAAAGGTTTGCTGGTTGGTTGGTAGATGAATTGGCTTCTGTAAAGTATCCCCAGTGTAGGTGGGTGGGAGGAGAGAGAGTGGGTTGTCAGGAAATGGATGAGGGAATGGGAATGAGAGCTGGCAGTGACACAATGAGCCAAATGGCCACCTCCTATTTGGTAAGGGAACATGAAATCAAATAAAAAGCTCCACTTTTTCACCAGTTGTGCCAGTTTCTCCCGAGAGCTGGGTAATTATGGAGGTTGGCACCACTTAAGGAGTGGCACTGGGTCCTGGGGCCAGTGCTCAACCGAACAGAATGCTGCATTACAGTGTACACTCAGGTAATGCCCATTCGTGAATTTATCTGCTAGTAGATCTGGGTGGGTTTCACTTCATATTATATTTACTCTCATGTATATCATGCATTTACATACATTAGTGTAGGTTGTACATTCATACTTCTGATTTCATTGCAACATCAGGAACATGATCATCATTTTGCCCTCTAAAATTCTGTTCCCCTTCTCTCAAAGATCATTACTGATCTATGCCTCAACGTTCTATTTACCTACATTTTCTTGCAATAAGTTAAGACTGTTGCCACACAGAAGTCTATCATTCTGACTCTTGCTGGCTTGTTGTCCTGATATCCTTTTAGTGGCATGAGTTCCAGATCTCAACCAGCCTTTGTGGTGCTTTTTGTTAACTTTGCCATATTGCAATCTGGGAAAGTGGGCAAGCAAGAACAGAGACTTCAGCAAAGCAGACAACAAGCCAAAATTCTTCATCTCAACCACTGATCAGAATTGTAGCTTTGCTTATTAACTGTGCAAATCCTGAGGAAGGCATATATTTAACACATTTTTGGAACTATGTACATGCTAGCTACTTTACAGTGCACTGTGCACATAAGACATAATGGTGCATGCACAATTTAAAAAAAAGATTAAATGTTATTTTTCCCTGCACTCGACATGCAGTATAAATCCGGTATCGTCCACATTTAATTAATACTTTGGGATGTGTGAAAATATGTTTTCAACCAATAAGTTTCTGGATGGCTTAACACACTGTCAGTAATTAGTTTAGAAACAGTGAATTGGAAAATTGAGTTTTTCACATCAGTGATAACTTGATGCTTGAAGAGCTTTAGTATCTGCTGCCTGAATGTGTGATCTTCAATTCCTATAAATTGTGAGTTCATCCTAGTGACGAGTGGAGGTGTTAATGTTTTGGTTATTTACTTTGGTTTTCCCCATGGCATGTTTGATCCTCATCATTTTTTCTGCTTTTCATTTGTACAGCATTCCTTTGGCACATTTTCCCTCTCCTGATTAACCTATGGAATGGAACCACCATGTTAAGAAGTTATTTAATCTACATATGGTTAAATGATAGCTTTTAGAGGATGTTATTTCCCACATGTATTAACTGTAACAAAGTCTAGTGCTCTCAAAAGAGTAGGTGATGTCTCTGTGTATCTCACCTTGTGAGTTGCATATTAATCTTTTAAAAGGAAAATTACAGTTTCTCCGTGGACAGATTCATTTGGTCAACTCTAAATATTATTGGTTTAATATAAAATGTAAGATTAAGTATTCTTAACTTTGAAGTTTTAAATTACAGTAATTCAAAGCAATTGATAAACAAATAAACAAGTAGTTATAGTCTCCCAGGTAATTGGTAACCAGCTACTTGTTTATTGAAGTCAGGTGATGCAAATGGTACAGATCCTTGGAATACACATTTGCCTGGTCAGCTAAAAGCACAGTATCGAGAGAGTGGACTTTGATGAGGTAAGGATGACAGTAACAGAATCTAACAATTGTTCTGAGGCAGGAATTCAGGTGATGTGTTGCAGCTTTAGGAAGCCAAGGCTGATGGAGATCATTGGAACCTATGGTGACCACATCTGCAAAATGTTTCTCTGGCCTGCAGTACTTGTCTGAGAGTGGTTGAGCTGGACTCTGGGATTTGGATATGGTAATGGATCACGGGGCAGAAAATTTACCTGGACTTGTTATTCTGGGAGGCAGTAATATCCCTTACATAAAGTATAGTAGAATTAGTCAGTCAAGATGCACAGGAGTGTGTGACTATGTGTTAGGCAGATAATGAGATGCAGAGATGAATGCTGCAAGAGCCTTAGCCCTTGTACTTGTTCAATGGACATCAGCTCGCAGTTTGTGTAGATAAGACCAGACACTGCAGGGTGCATGAACAAGCACAGCATAACACCATATCAAGGGGGCAATTCAAGTTGGGGAATGATAAAGAATGAAGTGGAAATAGAGGACAGTAGAGTTAGGTATATGTATAACTGCTCTCTCAAGCCAAGAGCATGATTTCTGAAGACAATGTTGTCTTCCTGGTGGCTGGGTTAAGGACATCATTTTGGAGAGGAATTTGGAATGAAAGGAGAAAGATCCAACTGTTGTAGTCCATGGGAAAACCAATAACATCGACAGGACTATGAAAGAGACTCTGCTGAAGGAAAATAAATAGCAAATTAAAAAGCAGAATCACAAAAGGTATTTCTGGATTACTCCCTGAGCCACATGTAAATTAGCAAAGGGTCAATAAAGTAAAAGAATATGTGGATTGGTATGAGAGGAATGGTTCTCAATTCATAGGGTACCGGCTTCAGTAATCAGGTAGACAAAGTTTTTCCAATAGTGATGAGTTTCATTTGAATCTGGGATCAGTATTCCAGTGAACTGAAGAACAAGGGCTGTAGATAAGGCTTTCAAATGAATAATTGGTGAAGAGTTCCAGTGAGGATAAATTTAGGATGTTTAAGAGTAAGGACTAAGCAATGCTGTAGGGTTATGAAGTTTATAATCATAACCAGGTTCTGTCAGGAAGGGACAGAGCATATAAATACAAATATATCCTCAGTTAGAATCAGAGCAGGGAAAACTAGTATGAAGACAAAACTGAATGTTCTTATCCAAATTTGTGTAGCATTTGTAATAATGTAGGTGAGTTAATGCACAAATAGCAATAAATGGGGACAATCAATTGCAAATAACAGAAACATGATTGCAAAGTGACCAAGTTTAGGAATTAAATATTCCAGGATACTTAACTTTGAGATGAAGAAGGTGCAGCCCTAATTTTATGGAATGGGATGAAGGCTATAGAAAGGAATTTTCTAATCCCAGAAAATCAAGTAGAATTAATGAGGGTGAAGCTGAGAAAATTTAAAAGGATCAGAAAACATTGGTGGAACTTGTACACAGGCCCCCAAACAGTAGTGGTAATGTAGAGCATGACACAAATTAGGGAATTTAGAGGAGCATGTAACAAGGGTAATACAATAATTACAGAGGACTTTAATCTATGTGTACCCAAGGTAATAACGTGGAAGATGAATTTATGATGTGTACAAGAGATCATTTGCTAGATCAGTAGTAGACTATTTTATCTTGGGTATTAGTAATGAAAAAAGGTTAATTGATGATTTTGCAAGTGACATGTCTTTTAGAGAACAATAATAACATAAAAGAATTTCATATTAACAGAAAAATAATTTAGTCCAATCTGAAACCAGTGTGTCAAATCTGAAAATCTCCAAAGGCATGAGGTGTGAATTGGTTATGGTAGATTGGGAAAATCTATTAAAAAGTATGATAGTAAACTAGCAAAGGCTAATACCTAATGAAAAAAATATAATATAAAATCTAAGTATTGATAAGGAAAGGGAAGGCAGAATGAGGGACTTGGCCAGCAAGAAACATGATATGCAAAAAGGAAAAGACTGACAATAGCTAATGTGAGACCCTCACAGGCTAATACAGGGAGAATAATATTGGGAAATAAGAAAGTGACAGAATTAAATGAATATTTTGTGTCAGTCTTCAGCAGATACATGGAACATAACCTCCTGGAAAGGGTGGAAAACTGGAGCTAAAATAAATGAGCATTAGTCCAAAAAAAAATCTTGTATTAGAGAAATGAATGGAACTGAAAGTTCATGAATCCCCCAGGACTTGATCTTCTATAATCCCATTATTTTGAAGGAGATGGCTATGGACATAATAAATACATTGGTCATCATCTTCCAATATCTGAATGGTTCCCACAGATTGGAACGTTGTAACTGTTGGGAAAATGCTGGAATCCCTTGTTAAGGAAATGGTAACAGAGCACTTTGAAAACAATAATAGGATTGGGCAGATTCAACATCTTTTACTAATCTGTCCAATTAAGTTTTCGAGTTTTAATTAGCCGAATAGAAAAGTACAAACCTAAGATATGTGGTGTATTTAAACTTTCAGATGCCCTTTAATAAACTGCAACTAGAGATTATTAAAGTGGTATGGATTGAGAACTGTTTAATGAACAGATAAAGGACAGCAAAAATACATGGGTCACCTTCAGGTTGATAGGTTTTAACTAATGGGGTGCCACAAGGATGGAGTCTCAGCTGTTCTTTAATGCAATAATTGCAATAATGCAATGCAAGTTCATCAGATAAATTTCTGCAATGGTTGGATTGTCATACGAGGAGAGATAAAGCAGGTGAAGCTCACATTCTTGAGTTTAGAAGGATGAGAAGTTATACTATTTTAATGCACAAAATTTCTTCAGGAACTTTATGTAGAAATGCAGAAATAATGTTTTCCTTGACTGGGATATCTTGATCCAGGTCACAAATAAGAGATAAGAAGAAATTTCTTAACCCAATGGGTGGTGAATCTTTGTAATTCAGTACCCAGGGTGTCCATGGAGGTCAATGGCTAGGTATATTCAAACAGAGAAAATAGATTTTGGATAAAGTGAATCAAGGCAAAATAATATTAGTGCAGGAATGTGGCACTGAGTTAAATGATCAACTAAGACCTTATCGAATTACTCTTAAATTCTTATGGTAAAATATCCAACAAGAAGAAAATAAATGAAAAGCAAAAATATGTGACAAATAGTTAGAATGAGGTAAAAATTAATAATGAAATGTTTAAATTTTTCTATTTTAGTCTGGACAGATAAAACTGAACAATAGTTGTTTAGGTCAGATAGGTAGTAGACCAGTGTTAAATTCTCTAAATGGCACTTTCTCCTAGCTATGGTTGATGTTCAACTCACTTTTATGAAGTGGATCATATTTTAAAAAAGACAAATTTAGTGTTTTAAATATTTTTCTGGATTCAAATTGAAACTATCTTTTTACTACATTTCCTTTTGTTAATATAGCCGAGATAACAAAAGAACTATCAACCTGTCAAATACATATAATACACACCATGTCCAGAGGAAGCATAATATCTAGCAACCATCACCATGCAGGAAATTCTGTAGTGCTTCAATTAAGTATAGTACTGGGGTATAGTTCTGCATCTTCTCCACAACGTTTCCATTGTAGAGAAGATGCAGAAGGATGGGAGAACCAAAAATAGTACAGATATCTTATCTAGCATACAATCTAATTAGACAATTAAGTAGAAGTTGCATTTATGTTAATGAGCAACAGAACTAAAAAAGGTGGGTCCTGCAGTCCAATTCACAATACCAGGTGAAGAGATACTGGTTAATATACAAGTTCAAAAGAAGAAAGTGAGGCAATCAAGTTTGACATGCTGCTTCACAAAGAGGATTGAGTGATGCTTATTACCTTGTATTGACCATGCACAGTGTGAATTTAATGCAATGGTTTCAGTTTAGTTCTTATGTGAAAATAGTTACATGAAAGTAAACAAAATCTTAGTGTGAAGTAGTCAATAGTAAGCGCTGATTAGTAACATGTCCAGAAGTCAAAGACTGTTTGTGGAACCAAACAATTCCTGAGCCAGTATCTATAACTAGGGCAAGTATTGATGTTTATTAATGGTTATGAAGACCTACTCAGAAATTAGAATCTTCACTCCTTCTGGGATTGTTTTAAAATCTCAAAAAAGTTTTTTTTCTCTCTTTCCATTTATTTCGCTTCATCTGCTGGGTATAAATTATGGCCCTGCTATCAGCAATACATAACATAGACAAAGAAACATAATCTGATTCTAGCTGCCACATTAACTCATTTGGTCTCACTCCATCAGGGATATTCCTTTTGTCCTACCCATCCTCTCCTCACCTTCTCTGCAAGTGAAAACCAGCTTATTTTTCTCTTTCTTCCAGACCTGACTAAGAGTTCTGGACCTGAAATATTAACTTTGTTACTTTTTCTATAGACCTGCCAAATGCTAGCATTTTCTGTTTTTCTGCCTGCTCAGCAATGCTAGTTTTGGGCTTTACCAGTGCTGGAGAGAATCAGATTTCAGACTCCATTGTGAGCACATGAGCACTGGACAACATCCATGTCAAAGATGCTAGGAGCTAAACAATTTGGCTTAACTTCTTCTGGGGCTCTTATCACCAAATCCTTCACCATTTTGAATGTTGCAACTGATTGAAGGTTAAACAGAACCAGTTAAATCAACAAAATAACTCCAAGACCAACCCAAATGTGGTAATTGTGATCTGGGGTTCACAGAAAGCAGAATCGCAACTTCACAACATCACAAAATTTAGTGAAAGACAGCCGATTGAAGGAGGAAAAGACTTAACTTTTATATAACATAAATACAATACAAAAAATGTTTTTTATCCTATCACTGTGAAAAAAGCTGTGAATCACCCATCTGCTTGTTATTTGCAAAGAAAAGGCATTTTAACCTTGGCCACAAAAGAAATCTACTTACAAAGATCTAGCAATCTCTTTGGGATGGATTTCAGCTTTCCTGATGTCAACATTGTGTAAGCATTCAGTACGAATGACTGAGAGTTCCAAAATGTTGATGCTACCAAGCAGGATTAGTAGCCAATTACATTGAATGCTCACAGACAAGAAACCAGGAATTAAAAAGTAGAATTGTTAATTAAAATTTTAAATATTTTATGAGGGACAAATAAGGGTTGCAGGTTATCTGTGTGATTGATGTAAAAGCTAAAATGTATAAATAGAATTTTCAAAATTGTATTATATTTTGAAATACTTATGAGGGAATTTAGGGGCAGAATGTTTGTTAAGTAGCAGTTATACCTTGGAACACCATTAAACTTACACCTTGTGCAACCGAGCATAATTTTTTCAGGGTAATTCATAACCAGATTCGTAAAGTCTCTTCAGACCACCTATTTTTCAAGATTATGCTAGAGAAGATTTCAAAACACCACACAATGTGGGAGCACATCGAACCATTGGCAACAGTTTCTGGATTTGGACGTTTGGCATAAATGTTTTGTTGCTAAACTTGGAGTATTGCATGCAGTTCTGGTCATCCATTACAGAAAAAATGTGGAGGCTTTGGAGAGAGTGCAGAAGAGGTGTACCGGGATTGGTATTGGTTTATTATTGTCACTTGTACCAAGGTACAGTGAAAAAATGTCTTGCATACCGATTGTACAGGTCAATTCATTACACAGTACATTGAGGTAGTACAGGGTAAAAACAATAACAGAATACAGAATAAAGTGTCACAGCTACAGAAGAAGTGCAGTTCAGGTAGACAATAAGGTGCAAGGTCATAATAAGGTAGATTGTCAGGTCAAGAGTCCATCTCATTATATAAGGAAACTGTTCAATAGTCTTACAACAGTGAGATAGAAGCTACCCTTGAGCCTGGTGGCACATGCTTTCAGGCCTTTGTATCTTCTGACTGATGGGAGAGGGGAGAAGAGAGAATGTCCAAGGTGGGTGGGGTCTTTGATTATGCTGGCAGCTTCACTGAGGCAGCAAAAAGTATAGACAGAGTCCACAGAGGGTAGGCTGGTTTCTGTGATGTGCCGGGCTGCGTCCACAACTCTCTGCAGTATCTTGTGTTCCCGGGCAGAGCAGTTGCCATACCAAGCCATGATGCATCCAGAAAGGATGCTTTCTATGGCGCATCGATAAAAGTCAGTCAAGAGGTACATGCCAAATTTCTTTAGCCTCCCGGTGAGCTTTCTTGGCCGTGGCATCCATGTAGTTGGACCAGGACAGGCTATTGGTGATGTTCACTCCAAGGAACTTGAATCTCTCAACCCTCTCGACCTCTGCACCATTGATGTAGTCAGGTGCATGTGCACCACTCCCCATCCTGAAATCAGTGACCAGTTCTTTTGATTTGCTGACATGGAGGGAAAGGTTGTTGTCATGACACCATGTCACCTACTCTCTAACTCCTTCCTGTACTCCAACTCATCATTATTTGAGATACAGTTCACTATGGTGGTATCATCTGCAAACTTGTAGATGGAGTTAGAGCAGAATCTAGCCAAGCTGTCATGAGTGTATAGGGAGTAGAGTAGAGGACTGAGGACACAGCCTTGTGAGGCACCAGTGTTTAGAATAATCATGCCAGTGGTGTTGCTGCTTATCCTTACTAATTGCAGTCTGTTGGTCACAAAGTCAAGGATCCAGTTGCAAAGGGAGGTGTTGAGTCCCAGGTCTAGGAGTTAGGTGATGAGTTTACTTGGGATTATAGTATTGAAGGTGGAGCTATAGTCAATAAACAATAGCCTAACATAGGTGTCTTTACTGTCCAGATGCTCCAGAGATGAGTGTAGGGCCAGGTAGATGGCGTCCACTGTAGACCTGTTTCGGCAGAAGGCAAGTTGCAGTGGGTCAAGGTTTTCCGGGAGGCTGGAGTTAATGTGCGCCGTGACCAGGCTCTCAGTGCACTTCATGATGGTGGATGTCAGAGCCACCGGGTGGTAGTCATTTAGGCGTGTTACCTTGTTTTTCTCATGTACCAGGATGATAGTGGTCTTCTTATAACAGATGGGACCCTCAGATTGAAGCAGGGAGAGGTTAAATATGTCTACAAATACCCCCAACAGCTGATCAGCACAATATCTGAGGACACAGCCAGGGACACCATCTGGGCCAGGTGCTTTCCATGGGTTCACTCTCTGGAAGACTGATCTTATGTCTTCAATGGTGACCATGGGTTCAGGTGCATTGGAGGCTGGTCGGCGTGGGTAGTGGCAAACCAATCTCCTTCTGTTCAAACTGAGCATAGAATGTGTTAAGCTCATCAGGAAGGCATGCACTGTTGTTGGCGATGCTGCCCGACTTCATTTTGTAGCCCATTATAGCATGTAAACCCTGCCACAACTGACAGCTGGTCTGGGACTACATTTTGAACCGGTATTGTCTCTTGGCATCCCTGATAGTTTTATGGGGGTCGTATCTCGATTTCTTGTAAAGGTCAGGGTCACCTGATTTGAATGCTGCAGTCCTTGATTTCAGTAGGGAATGGATCTCCCAGTTCATCCATGGTTTCTGGTTTGAGAACACCTGGATTGTCCTCCTTGGTACACAGTCCTCAACACATTTGCTGATAAAGTCCATTATGGTGGTGATATACTCATCAAGGCTGGCAACTAAGTCTTTGAACATGGACCAGTCCACTGACTCAAAGCAGTGGCAGAGAAGTTCATCTATTTCCTCAGACTGACACTGTACAGCTTTCTGTCACGCTGCCTGGATTAGAGGGTTTCAGCTATAAGGAGAGGTTAGAGGGATTGTTTACTCTGGAGTTTTGGAGGCTGAGGGGAGACCTGATAGAAGTTTATAAGATGATGGGAGGCATATATAGCGTAGACAGTGAGAATGTTTTTCCCAGTTTAGAAATGTTGAATTCTAGAGGGGTGAGTTTAAAGGGCAGGGTGTTTTTTTTTTCCACAGAGTGATAGGTGCCTGGAACATGCTGCCAGGGGTGGTAGTGGAGACCGATATGATAGTGGCATTCAAGAAGCTTTTAGATAGGCACATGAATATGCTGTGAATGGAGGGATATGGATCATGTGCAGGCAGAAGTGACTAGTTTAATTTGGCATCACGCTTGGCGCAGACGTCGAGGGATGAAGGGCCTCTTCCTGTGCTGTACTGTTGTATGTTCTATTTCCTGGTGTAATGACAGCATCACTGACAGTTTCACTGATGTTAAGTATTGCCTACAACTATGTAAAAGCTTATGAATTGGACTGCCCAAAGGTACAATGAATTGTTGCTTGATGTTTAAAATGTCCCCAACGTTCCCTGAAAAACCATAATACACCATGAAGCTGAGAGCAGCACCTTGTATCTGGTAGAGATGCGAGGTACACAGATGACACATCTTCATGATAACACCATGAAGGCAGTGTTGCCTACATAGAGTTGATTGCAGGCTGATACTGGGATATGGTTACCTTGAAGGGCATACATAATAGTGCGGGAACCTACAGATTCTCACCAGTCAGCTCCCATGGGCAGCAACAATATGCTATTTTACCATTCTCCTTGGTTCATAGGCAAAGTGGAATAATCAACTAATCGAGAGTGTATTCAAAGAGAAATAAAAAGGCACATTAAACTGGAAGCAATGCCCAAACCAGCAGCACAACTGTCGCAAAACAAAAAGCTTTCAACGTTGCTCTTGTAGGAATCATCATAAAGGAGAAGGTCTTTATCTGCATTTTCAGCTGGAGACCTAACAACTGCCAACAGTCAATTTTCATTTTAGTTGGTGCCAAAGGAGGGAAATGTGTTTTCCTTCAGAGGTAGTTATACATACTTTGTAATGGTGTAAGTTGTATAATGACAAGAACAGGTGCCCAATGCTCTTGGAGGATTAAAGGAATGCAAATATTTAAAGAGTGAGGAAAACAGTGCCTTGATTCCCAACCCACTTTTTCTTTCATCTACTTCCAGTTATCCATAAAGCAAGAAGTAAATGAAAGAAACCTCAATCCAACTGGTACTATTCCACAGAATCCCACTGGTACATTTCCATTTGCCTGAAAATTAATTTAAAATGTCTTTTATATTATAATAGTTGTATTTGTGTTTGTACTGAAGACTTGGATAAAGTCTAAGATTGCTGCTGGTGGATATCAACATTTAAATTTGCACTCCTGTAATTAGGGGTCTGTATGGCATTGAACTTGGCTAAGATTGAATATTTGCTGATGATATATCATATTACACAATATCCACTGGGGAAAATGCATCCAGTAAAGATTTAAATTTGCTGACTAAACAACCAGGATTGCATAAGTACATCTCACAGGTAAAGCTTGAATATAGTTTCAGAAATTATTTCCCTTTGCATTGCAAGTAGTTTTTCTGCATGTGAATTCATGAATAGATTTGCACTCTAATGGCAAAAAATACTGGAAACATTCAGCAGGTCAGCTAGCATTGGTGGAAAGAGAAACAAAAATAACATTTCAGGTAGAAAACTGTTCATCAGAACTGTGAGAAAGGGGGAACTAGTCAGCTTTAAGTGGGCAGGGAAGTTGGGTACGGGACATCTCTTGTACCTCCATTTTACTGTTCTACAGACTGGGGGGGGGGGGAGCGATAGCTGAGACAAAGGAGATATCACTGATAACATAAGGACAGGGTTGTTGTGAGAATAAGTTATAGATGAAGTCATCTAATCGATAGGTCAATGAGGCCACTTGGAATGTGAAACACAAACAAAGGAATGTAAAAGTTGTGAAATGCAAAACGGTGGGAAATGCCCGGTGGGTCAGGCTCTGCATGTGGAGAAAGAAAACTAAGCCAATACTACAGATGGATAACTTACAGCAGAACAGGGTAGTTTTGAAGCTGACGAATAAGGTGATTTACCTGAAGTTACATAATTCAATATTGAGTCCGAAAGGCTACAAAGTACCCAGGACAGAAAATGAGGTGCTATTCCTTGAGCTTAGGGGGACAGTGCACATGATCCTGTCTACATCAATGGTGCTGAGGTCGAGAGGGTTGAGAGCTTCAAGCTCCCGAAGTGAACATCACAGATAGCCTGTCCTAGTCCAACCAGTAAGACACCATGGGCAAGAAAGCTCACCAGCGCCTCTACTTCCTCAGGAGGCTAAAGAAATTTGGCACATCTCCTTTGACCCTCACCAATTTTTATCGATGCATCATAGAAAGCATCCTATCCAGATGCATCACGGCTTGGTATGGCAACTGCTCTGCCGTGGACCGCAAGAAACTGCAGGGAGATGTGGACACAGCTCAGCACATCATGGAAACCAGCCTCCCCTCCATGGACTCTATACTTTCTGCTGCCTCGGTAAAGCAGCCAACATAATCAAAGATTCCACCCACCCTGGACATTCTCTCATCTCCCCTCTCCCATCAGGCAGAAGATACAAAAGCCTGAAAGCACATTATCACCAGGCTCAAGGTCAGCTTCTATCCTGCTGTTATAAGACTATTGAATGGTTCCTTAGTATGATAAGATGGACTCTTACCTCAAAATCTACCTCATTATGACCTTGCACCTTGTTGTTGACCTGCACTGCACTTTCTCTGTAGCCGAGACAATTTACTCTGTATTCTGTATTCAGCTTCTATCCCACTGTTATAAGACTATTGAACAGTTCCCTAGTACGATAAGATGGACTCTTGACCTCACAAATTATCTTGTTATGGCCTTGCACCTTATGTCTGCCTGCACTGCACTTTCTCTGTACATTATTCACCATTCTGTTATCGTTCTACCTTGCACTATCTTGATGCACTGTGTAATGAATTGATCTGTATGAACGGTATGCAAAACAAGTTTTTCTCTGTACCTTGGTGTATAAGGCAATAATAAACCAATTCCAATTCCAACATTGGACGTTGTTATAGCATTGCTAGCATTGCAGGAGGTCATGGAAAGAGAGGATGAAGAATAAAAGTAGCAGCCATTGGAAAGGTATCGATTGCCCCTGCAGACTGAATGCAGATGCTCTGCAGGGGAAATATACAATTAGTGTACATTTCCAATCGTGCAAAGTATGTCATGTATTGCAAGATCTTTCCATTTCTTTAATGCTGCAGCATTGATCATATTGTGCTAGTTGACCCAGTTTGTTCTTCCATAAATAAATATAATAATAAAGATAAACCACCTCCTTACACAAAGGACACTGGTAATAAAGCAAAGTAAATTACCTGTTGAGATCAGTGATGATTCTGATTAACTTCTTTTGCAATGCTTCCTATCTCTTGTGGTAATTACCTCTTAGGACTACACAGGAATCTGCATTGATTATTAGATCTTATTGCTGCTATCAATGCTTACACACATTGACTGTTTCCAAAAGCCAAGTTTGGTTTTCCGCATATTGTATCAAAAATTCTTCTTATGACACTTCCCATGCATCATCTTTTTTCATGTAATCTCTATCAAAATTGGCAACATCATGTTCTGTCTCCATCAATAGTTTCGTAATCTGTAGGCTTTGTTCTAATGGCACTAATGTGCTATACTTTTTTGGGGTAAGGCAAAATACCTTTAAGCTTATTAATGAAACCTGATTCTTTTCCTATGAAGTAAAATGTCAGATGATTAACCCAAGTGTCCAATAGTACAGATATAATCTCCTTGCTCATTGATTTAAATAAAATTCCAACACAAACTTTGAGAAGGTGACGTGGGCCCAAAGGGAGTTCTTCTTATTCCACTGAAATTAAGAAGCAACCAGTTTTGGAATCTGGTTTAACCAGGTTATTCCTGGCCAGAACATGTGCTCTAGCAATTGCTTTGACCAAAAACAACAATCAAAGTCATGTGCCCCAGTTAACTTTCAAATGAACCCATTCCATGACTGATGGGGCCAGGATCAACTTTGGTGGCATTGGCTGATATCACAGTGATAGCAATAATGATAAGTGCCCAGCATTTTTGGATCAACACCAATTTTATTTTTGTTGGTCAAGGCATCTGTATTTAATTATAATGCATCAACACATTTTGAAATGGACAGTTTTTTTTAAAGCAATTTAAATGTGAATGGAGACTGACAAGTTGGACCCAATTACGCAAACCAAAAGGAAGCTCAATTCTATTAAAGCGTTAGCCAAAATGAGGTTTTTAGAACCATAGGTACCCTTTGACAAGGATTTTTAATGAAAACATAGAACTGAGGACTTTTTCAATTTTCCTTTCAGCTGCCAGGCACATTGATTAATGATGTGGATTCGCAATAAATTTGATGGAACATCTTTTATTCAATTTGACTGCTTAGTACCAGGAAGAATTCAAAGAAAAATATGATGTAGCATTTGTAACTGATCAAGTAAAGTTAATAGTAAAGGCTCTACTACAAGACAGGTCAGATACCAAAACTTGTGAAACTTATTTGTTACAATGCAAAGAATGTATGGTAGCTTACCACAGTATTATTTGGAATTCTGTGAATGAAACAGCAGATTTAACAGCCTGACTTCAGGGGACTGCATCCTAGTCTCAAGAATAATCTGTGACAGTAGCCAGCTCTACTACAAAGGCCTTCAGTAAAGGTCCCTACTGTGAAATATTACCAATGTGATTGTTGATAGTTAATGTGAATAAATTAGAAATGTATTTTCATGTTTTTCTAGTTAAGTTCAGCTTTTCACCGGACATACATTGTGGTATGTCAAGTACTGCTGTAATCGAACCTTGGTTTAATCCTAATGTAGTTGAAGGATAGATGTTAAACTGTATGATACAACTTGCTGCTTACCCTTATCACCCCACCATCTCACAAAGGATTATTAAATATCATTGGCAGAATTAAAAGGAGCAAATTATCCATTAAGCAGACAAACACATAAATTAATATGTTGTTTACCTGGAGTTAAAAGAATGACCGAAATAGTGATGAGAGAGCACACTGCAAGGATCACAAGCAATGCAATAGCAATTCCCTTCCAGTTTCTCTGTGGAGGGCTTGCACCTCCTATCTCCTACAAAGGCAGAAATAATAGGTTTCAGTGGTGAAATTCCATAATCATAACAAATTATTCATAATGTGAAAAACATAAGCATTAAGAATTCATTGCAGATCCGATCATCACCATGATTTCCATACTTCATTTAATTACTCAAATTTGCACACACTTCAGGGCAAGCTAAAATTGAAATGTCGGCTTGCTTTTCACAACTGTGTTGCTTCTTTAAGTACTAAATTATAATAATAATTAGATTTTACTTTGCCTTTAAGCTATGCATGCTTATTACTGGTGATGAATCCAGTTGAACAGAAGTGAGACACTTTAAAAGAAAACAACCCATTATATCATGATTGAAAATCTTATTTCATACAGTTTGAATAGCCAACAGGAAGGTGCACTGTATCCTAGGTAAGAGAGGTTTACAGGACCTGTTCTATTCTCTGTAGCTATAGCACATAATAGCTAGTCGTGGCTCAATACTGGTACAGGGCTTGCTGTCATGAAGTTCATGACAGAGCATTGGAATTCTTGTGGAGTAAAATTGTGGAGGAAAACTGAGTGGAACATCATAGCATTGTAGGAAAACTGGGAAACAAGACAAATGCATTGAGGAAATAAAAACTTGAATAAGCTTAAAAATGTTCCTTTCAACATACTTTTACCTGCTTTTCATAAGTTTTAACTTTTTAAAAATATACTGTTAACTTCTAAATTAAAGCAGGAAAGGATTTTGAATACTGTACGTTTGCAATAAAAAGGAGGAATGCTGTAATTGCTTAGCAGGTCAGGTAGTAACATATGATGGAGGAAAAAAGTGTTACCATTTTGGATCATGACCCTTTATCAGTGTGCAATGTGAAAGCACAAATCAATGTTAACTTTATTTCTCTCTTAACAAGTTCTCAACTTGTGGTTTTAATAATTTTCTTTCTTTATTTCAAAGTATAGACACTTTGCAGCACACATCTTCTAAAACTTGGCAATGCTCAACACTGAATGGCATTAAGGTAGAGGATTTCTTAAATAAATATCCAATAAATATCCTGTAATACTGTCTGAGTAATTCTGTCCAAACTTGTAGCATTTCCTCGAGACATTTCCAGCTCTCAAAGGACTAAGTCCTTTGTTAGTTGGTTTATTCCAGTTATACCATCCTACTTATTGTGATCAACAGTGAAGAACACCCCCAAAATAAAAAAGAAATCTAAGCACTATATATTTTTTTAAATTTATGTAGCATATTGTAAAATTCCCCAAGGTAATATTCGGGAGAGCTATTAAACAACATTTGACATCAAGCCGCATAATCAACTGCACATCATAAAGCTGTCCAAGTGCAATCAGGTTATATCCACCTACAAATCTATATTTGCTGCATTAGTTTATTTAAATACAAGAACACTAATTAGAAAACAACAAACTATGCATTTAGGGCAAAAATTATCATCCATTCATAATCAATAATAGAAAGGTATGTCATATTCTTCCTGATTTAGGAAAGGAATTACTACCACAAGCAGCACACTAAAATTTGAAACCTTAATAAAATCCAAATGAAGCTACTGAGAAATCCACCCAGGAGGTGCTATGGGTTACCCAAAATGGAATTTCCTCTCAACTCAGGTAATTAAGCTGAAGGCATGAAATTAAATGAAAATTAATGATGAAACGCTGCAGAGGTATAATTTTCTATACAATACTGTGGTATTTCACATATATAGTCTGAATCACATGTTATTTTCAGTGTTTAAATAAGTGGACAGGTAAATTTGTGACATGATTCAGTTCATATCCTAAAGTTTTGCATTTGTGCTCACTTTTATTTTACAGTTATTCTAGACTCCTGTGAAGCAACTGTAAATACAGTCTCCAGCAGCAGTGTCTCACCAGTTTGAAGATTTAACACAAGATGCCAAAGTTATATTAGGGAATTACCATTATGAATTTGGAATGAAAAAATATTGCAAATATTTGGCGGTGGGATTTTTAACAAGAAATAAAATAATTTGGTACAACACTTTCTATGAAATTCTACATTTCTCCATGTAATGTAATTTGCTGTTCAGGTACAATTTTGCATAAAGAATCCCGAAGGAAATAAATATGTAAAACTATAAGAAAAGAGCAGTCGAGTGGGACTAATTGAATAGTTCTTTCAACAAGCTGGCTAAAACAAAATAGCTTGAACTACCTCCTTCTGTGTTGTGTAAATTTACAATTTAAAGATGACTATTTTCTAAACAGATCTGAATTAAAACTAATCAGTTGCTTGAATAATTTTGATATAATCACTGGAACTATTTTCTTGCGCTTGAAGATTTACAAAGTAAATATTCAAAACACAAACATCCTTAATGCACATTATACTAGCTTAGCCTTATATGTATGCTGTTTCCAACATTACTGGAACCAATTGCCTTGAACATCATTAAATCCATCTGTGCAATTGATCAATGGTGTCCAACATGCTTCATCAACTTGGTTTCAAAGCATGATCAACAGAATAAATTATGAGGACCTACTTATGTTCCACATTATACTAAAGGGTTCTCATCGTACATCTCAAATTCATTATCCTAAACCTTGGGGTTTACATAGGTAATTTTCAAAGCTGCACATATTCTGTATCAAGTATAATTTAAAAAATGAAGGAATATTCCAGTTATTTGTTCATCTCATACTGAAACACTAGCAGAAAGCAAAATTAACTTCTCAGAGATCAGCTAAAACTCATTTGTACCAGGAATTCCTGCAAGCCTGTGCAAAAGGCATGGATCATTAATGCAGTGTCAGGAGTGGGGACTAACAGCATTAGGAGTTCCTGCTCAGTGGTTCAGTAGTGAAGGACAGCAAATCTCCAACATAGTTCAAAATGTTAGGTTCTACGTTAAGGAAATGGCCAGGGTTCATGAAGAAATTATGACACGTCTACTCAAGAAATGTAAAAATAAGGATCCAAGGAAAGCATGGCAAGGATCAGGGTGAATCTGTCTGGTGGACACTGGAATATTTGCTTGTTTTGGCAATCGTACACTAGAAATGCCTTGAAGTCTAATGGATGGTGTCACAAGGACTGCATTTCAGAGTTTCAGGGCCTATTGTTAACATCATTTTATTTTATACCAATATACTAAATTAAATTACCTCCCTATCTTAAACAATTTTCACTAAGCAAATAAAAACTATATTACCTCAAAGGTAAACCTATATTTACAATGTATGAACAGCAACCATCATGTGCAGAGCTGCACTGTTAATGTTTTAACACAATGCAGGAAGACAGAACACAGGTTCACAATGCTATTTATTAAACACTCTTGCATTTTATAAGTCATAATACTGAATTATCAGATCAGAAAAATGTAAAACTCAGTAAGGTAACATATTCTAAACAAAACCCAAATAGAGCACTAATTCATACTCCAAGTTTAGCACTGGTTTAAATTGGTTTTAATTTCACATCAATGCTAAATTTGTGTGCAGAATATATTTTCACCCATTGTCCTAACTAGATTCAAGACCAGGTTTCAGAGTTGCTATAGATACCAGAGTTCTGATTCACTTCTCCAGTTCTTTCCAAACAGTTATTTTTCTCATATTACCATAATCTCTTCACCCCAGATGTCTGATGGTGCTCCTATTTGCTCTGTTTTCTGATTGCTTGGCTATCTCTGTTACTCTTCATCAGACAGTAGTATCCCTGGTCTGAATCTCAAGTACCACAGTGAATTTATCAAACAGAAGTGGGAGCATCCAAGGAAACTAAGCAATTGGCCCACAGAAATGAGCAAAACCATTACCATCAAAATAACTGTAAACTGGAGTAATTATGCATTCACTGAATATCTCATTGTGTTAGTATAAACTGCCAGCGACTGAGCATTGTTACTTGCATTACTTATTTCCCTATTATACTGAACAATTTGTTGTTGCAAAAGAAAAATCGTGAGATATAAAATGTCTAACAACAAACACCACTAGAAAAACTCCAACGTGGATATTTTTGTTTGTGGGACCTAATTTTACGCATCTTTGTTGCTGTTTTCCTAAAAATCAATGACTACGCTTCTAAACTTAATTAATGATTGTAGAAAATGCTTCGACTTATAAACCAAGATAAGATGTTATGATAAACATAGTTCAACATCATTTTCAGTACATTGACGTACTGTATAACTTTCATTTCTCAACAGATCTTGGGAGGATGAATTTACCAAATACAGATGCAACCACACACTTAAATAGAAATGTATATGTGCACTTATTTATCTGAAGAAAATCTATATGGTCTAAAACAATATTTTGTATGGAAGGCAAGGCCTAAATTTGCTCAACACTAAAAATGGGCATGGGGATTGTGATTCAGGATTAATCCACACACACTCAGTAGAAAACAGGTAGCACACTAACTCCTTGCTGGTTGGTTGTACCTGTGAGTGGACAGCCCAGCTTTCATTAAATGCACAGTTCATGGCTGGGTGCCAGTACAGCACCAATTAAAATCAGCCCACACAGCTTTAATCTAGCCTGCATCTTGAGTGCTTACGGTTATTGCAAAGTGCTTACCATGACTGCAGACTTTCTGCAGCTTGAACAAACTCTTTTATAAAATGGTAGCAATGTTCAGATGAAATTAAGCAGCAATTAACTTGGAAGTTATCTTTGATCCTTATGCATTGCACTGGTTGGGAGCTTTGAGGAACTTAGAGAGACAAAGGACTGCAGAAGCTGGAATCTAGATGAAAAACACGATGATGCCTGAGGAACTCAGCAGGCCAGGCAGCACCCATGGAGAAAAGCAGGCGGTCAACGTTTCAGTTCAGGACCCTTCTTCAGGACTGAAGATATGAAAAGGGGAAGCCTCACATACAGGAGGGAAAAGCAGAGCAATGATAGGTGGACAAAAGTCTTTTGTCCACCTATCACTACTTTGTTTTGCCCTCCTATACATTGGGCTTCCCCTTTTCCTATCTTCAGTCCTGAAGAAGGGTCCTGACCCGATCGCCTGCTTTTCTCCACGGATGCTGCCTGGCCTGCTGAGTTCCTCTAGCATCACCATCATCATAGTGTTTTTCCTTCTAGGAACTTAACGTGTGCTGAGTCATTTGTGTTAAAGTGAACTGAGCTCCAGAATGGAATCACTGGTATCAAATCAGCATTGCTTGATGATGGACATCATGATGTACCAATTCTGTACACTTCCAGCAGATATTCACAGTGTCTGGCCTGACTCAGGGCATAAGTGCACTTTGGACCTCTGATGACCTGCCCAATTTCACCATCCTCCCACACTAATAAGTTTTTTTTCCTACATACATACTTGGGGCTCTATCCCACGCCCCATTCCCAGCCAACGAAAATGATGTTCCCTGCTTTCTGTGAAGCTGTAAAGTGGCAGTGCAGTTTCAGGCTTATTAAATTGTTCCTGTCAGTTATGTATTCAGGAATTACATTACTAATATCTTTAAGATGCAGCAAGTTTATATCCAAAGAGGTAGAAGTATATTTACAAGAGAGCACACAGTCTATTTGCATCTTGAATCTCTGAAGCTGTTGTTCTAAACTGTACACCTGTGGTGATGTTACATTGTTGATTCTTTTGCCCAATAAGATTAAAGTATGAACACACGCAAAGTTACACTGAGAGCAGAATAGCTCTTTTTAAAGATATTATGCACTTCTCTCCTTTTTCTTAAAGCAACAGTGCAACATAAAATACAAATCAATACGCACATTTAATAAAAAAAAACTATTAAATTTAGAAGCCACTAGTTTCTGGAGTCTTTCTGATATTCTGACAGGTTTGATGAAGAATACACTTTTGGACTATTAGATTCTGAATTCAAACTCAAAGAAGATTCTATTTTTGTTAGATTTGCTTGGATTTATTATTTTGCTTCCTGAAATCTGCATCAGATGAACACAACTTTGTAATAAAGTGCTTCAACGCCCAGACTTGGTCCATGTCAGCAGAGATCATATGATCTACAGAGACATTTTGGACTCTGTTACCACAAACCTCCATGAATCCTACCTCCCTCTTGTGTGAGCTTGATTTACTGAGTGGACTAAGAACATGAAAATGCTCACTTTGCGTGAAATTGCTTTCTTTCTGCTTCATGACATATTGATACATTTGACTCACTGGTGCTATTCAACTCCAGGAGCCAGATTTGATTGAACGAGGCCCAACAGCATTCTTAATCTTCTCTTCATCGACAGTTCTGCAGGTGTATACCCCATAGTATGAAGTGAAGTTGTTCTGTATTTCAGCAAGAAGTTGGTCAAGCAATGTTTCATACTGAATTTTGAATATCCCTGCAACACTTGCTTTAAGTATTCTAACTGACATTTTGCTTCCTCCGTTTGAAATCAAATGATAGAAAACAAAGGGTACATTTAATATTGTTTTGTAAAGTTTGTGAACATACAAGATTGAATGCTAGCATTATCGAAAATGAGTTCTTCAGATAAACAAATTTATTTGAACCTCAACTCATCCATATTGCATTCAGTAGTATTATAGGAACCCATGTGTTTCATTTCAATCCACTTTGAGTGACTATTGAAAATCGAACCAGCAAATTGTCATTTGTTTCTCCCCCCCACAGAAGTCTAGGTGCCTATCCTGTAGTGTCTGGAGTATCGGACCATAACTGTAAAGGAGTTTCTGGTGGCTTATTAATATTGCCAGATTAAGGCCAGTGAAGAACACAATTTAGAATTGCTTTCACCTGTTTTTTCTTGTGTTTTGTGAAGTTCGTCCAACATCTTTTCACTCAAAGTCATGGATATTACTAACCTGACCCCATGTGATATACCCTGACACACGTTACATTATTACAACAATTGTGGAATAATTTCAGTCCCTCATGTGTACCCTGGTTCAATTCTGTCTATCCTTCCAATATCTGTTGATAGACTGTCTTCAATACTAGGTGCTTCTGGGGTTTGTCTGTGATTTCAGTCACAGTTATTGGAAAGTCTTCATCAACTGTATTTACTGTGTAAATTCCAGTTTTGTTGTCAGAATTCCCATTCAGTAGATGAGATGGTACGTCCACAGTGGCATTCTGCTTTGATAGTCTCTGCTTGAATGTATGGTTACAGTGCAACAGCAGAATCCTACATCTTTGTAACCTTGATGCCACCTGAATAGGTATCACATATTTAGGATCTGAGACCATTAATAGTAGCTCATGATTTATTACCATTAAAAGCTGATGGAATTTGATTCCAAACACAATTTCAAGAGCTGCCTTCTTTATTTGTGGATATTTGCACTCATGTGGCTTGTCACTGCACCTACTCCAAAACTTGAAACATCATACACCAACTTCAGCTTGCATACGTCATCATAATGAACAAGAGAGCTTCACTAGTAGGTCTTTTCCTGCATTCATTAGATGTATTTGTTACTTGGAGCTTCACATCCATTCCACATCCTTTTGCAGCCTGTGACACAAGACCTGGAAGCAATTTCACATAAAACTGCATGATATCTAGGAAAGGCCTTAGCTCAGCTTTAGTTCAGGCTTCGCTGCATTGGCGATAACTTCTATGTTTTTTATTTTGTAAACCATTTGTATCCACCTTCAATCAGAATGTTCCTTGTATGTTTTTGCAACATTTGAACTTCACATTATGCTCATGTAATCTCCTAAAAGAAATCCTCAAAATCATTAAGACGTGTTCTTTGTTGATGCTTTGAAGGTGCACTTTGACACATTCTTGGAAAAGCATGATAGGGTGATCAACAGTTCATTTTGGTCAGATGAACAGTGCTCCACACCTTGCAAGATTTTAATCTGGAAAATCTCAAGTAAAGACTTGTCTCCATCCGGTAAACTCGTGTTGTGAGCGTTGATGGTCAGGTACTTCTGACTATCTTTCTTGTCAAGAACGGGTGAAGTCTGTTTTTATGTATACTTTTAATCCCACTAACTGTGTAAATCTTATGAAGTAAGTAGTGAATATGTTTCATAGTCTTTAACTTGTCTTAGTGCAACTTTATTGTCTCCATGCAATGGCATGCTTTTGTCAGTTTTTAACCAGCCCATCAATCTATTCCAATCAATCTGATTATTCTCAACTTGACTTTAACACACAAAACTGATCTGGGCCTGCAGTAGACTTGTGTTGCATCTGGTCTGATGTAAATGCATGCATTGTAGCCTGTTATGCCAGTGGAACTGTCTTTGAATATAAAATCATACCTTTTCAATAATATATCAAGGCACAACTTTGATGTGGCAGCATAGAAATATTTTTTCCAGTCAGCTTGAGTTGTATGTGCAAGTTCTTCTCCATTGAAGCTGCCCTGCTTTCATTGTTTGCTGCAATAATTAAGAGCTGTACTCATTCTGTTCTGTTGCACTTTGCACTCCATTTGCCCTTACATCTGTAAAATCTTACTAGGTTTTCAGCTTGACAGTGTTTTGTCAGTAGTATCTGGTTGAGCTTGCTGGCATAGGTGTCCTGACTCATTATTACACAGTCTGAGGCAGTATCCATTCACAAATCAATGCACCAGTTCTTAATTAACACCTTTTCTCAATAGCCTGTTCGCCACTCTTTCTGCTAGTGGCATAAATACCGCACAATCCCATTACTGCTTGTGGCAATAATATTCTTAGTTCCTCTTTGGATGAGCTCCAAATCAAAGTTCTTCTTTTTCTTTTTTAAACAAAAGAAATAAATATTAATATTGCTTTTGTTGTGCCTTTAGCTATGGAGCTTTGAAGTATGACTTTTCTTTTGATAATTGAAACACTTGACTTTTCTGAAGGGACAGGGCTACTGAGTGATGACCATTAACTGAAATGATAGCCATTAGCTAAAAGGTCTCACCAGTATGCTTTGGACATGGGTTCTTAACCTTGGATTTTGCCACAGGTTTCCATTTGTGGATTATGTTTATACCAGATTCTAGCTGTGGACAAGATTCTTTGGAATTCTTGAATGACATTTCCATCATCAGAGCGATTCTACATGCAAATTCAAATGCCTGATATTGTGTACTCAGCAACTTTGACTGAATTCATTCACCTATTAGTGCATGCACAAATATATTGGCAAGGCACAATCTAAAAAGGCATCAACATTGCAAGAGGTTGTTCTTTAATTAAAAAATGTGTTCACTAATCATCTTATCCTCCTTCCGGGGCCTTCTTCCAAACTTATTGCTCTCAGCCATGTCCTGTAGCTTTGGATTAAAGTAACTTACCACTTTCTGCCCAATATCTTTAAACAAGACATCTATCACCTTGTGTGGTGCAAGATTTGTCATCATGCCATATGCTTCTGGTCTAATCTCCATCAGGAGTATTGCTTTACTCACATGCATTTCACATTGTTCTGGGTTCTCACAATACCCTATTCCCTTCAACTTCAAGGATATTGTTTGCCTTAAAGAACATGTTAATTTATTCAATATACAACAGTTCTCAAACTCAGTCATGCCTGGCAGGGCTCCTGAGATAGGAACACAGTCTTTCCTAATCAGTTGTTGCACCTATTGGAACAGCCACTTTCACTCCTAATATTCAACTGTGACATGGCTAAACTTGATGCATGCAATAGTCCAATGATAAATCAGTGCTGCTGTCCATTTACCACATTGGCTTGTTGCCTTTGCCCTACTGTTGGTACACGCGGAAGCCTTGGACAAATGAAATTCCACGTGAACGATCACAGGAAAACACCAAAAGAAAATAATTGTGCAACAAACTTCTCTTGTCAAACAGAATCCACCATGTTTTCCTACAAATCTGAAGAGAAACGCCATTCTTATCACCTGTTTGCCATGTTGTCTTGAGTGCACTGAGATGTAGAACACGTATATACAACACAGAAACAGGTCCTTTGGCTCACCGAGCCTGTACCAACTATGAAGCACCCATTTGAATTAAAACCATTTTACTCTCCTCATTTTCTCTTAACCCCTCACCCTCGGTCCCCAGATTCTACCACTTAAGAACACCATAGAGGCAGTTTACCATGGCCTTTTTAACCTACCAACCTGCATGTCTTTGAGGTGTGCGAGGAAACTGGAGCACCAGAGGAAACCCATTTGTTCCGATCGACAACGTGCAAACTCTACACAGACAGCACTGAAGCTCAGGATTGAAGCCAGGTTGCTGAAGCTGTGAGGCAGCAGCTTTACAAGCTGCACCACTATGCCACTCCCAATCTCATGGCTGATCTTCAATGCCATTTTCCTGACAGTCTCCATATTCTCTTAATATCCAGAATCTATTGATCTTCATTTTGAATGAACTTGGTGCCAGAGTCTCCAGAATCCTCCATGGTAGATAACTCTGAAAGAAATTTCATTTCATCTTGGCCTTAATAGACTACCGCTTATTCTGATACTGTGACCCTGGTTGTGGACTCTCCACCTCTCAAGCCCTGTAATGTATATAATTGTTTTAGTTTCAATGAGAATGTTCTCATTCTAAACTCTAGAGAAAATAGGCCTAGTCTTTTCAATCTCTCCTCATTACTGCAAACCTGACATTGCTGGAACCAGTCTAGTGAATCCTTGTTGCACTCTCCCTTTGGTAAATAAATCCTTTTGTTTAGATGGGAGACCAACATTTTCATAATATTCTGGGTTCAATCTCAAAGACTCCATATAATTGCAATAGGACATTTACACCCATAGTAAGATCCTTCCATAATAAAGCCTAACACTCCACCTGCTTTCCCCATCTCTTGCTGCATCTACAAGTTGACTTTCAGTCATTTGCGTACAAGGAAACTAAGCACCTTTGAACATCAACATTAACCCAGACACTCATCATTTTAAAAACTCTGCTTTATCACTTTGTGCATCAAAATGGATCACTTCACATTTTCCACATTAATTTTAGACTCAACTTGTCTATATCCCTTGATGCCTCTTTAGATCTTTCTCCTTACTGATAATCCCACCTAGTTTTATAATCACAAGTAAACTTGGAAATATGGCATTTGGTCCCGAGCTAAATCATTGATATGGATCACGATTAGCTGGGGCTCAAGCACCAAAATCTGTGCCGTCCCACTCATCACAGCCTGCCAATCTGAAAATGATTTATTTCCACTCTTTGCTTTCTGTCCAATACCTAATTCTCAATCCACACAAGTCCATTATCTCCGACTCTATGTGCTGTAACCTTCTTGACAAACCTTGTGTGGGACCTGATTGAAAACATTCTAGAAATCCAAATGCCTCATATGCACTGATTTCCCTTTATCTAGGAACACTAACGGGTTAATCAAACAGGATTTTCCTTTCAGAAATCCATGCTGACTTTGCTCAGGCCCATTATTATTCTATTTAAGGCATTCTGTAATTTCATCCTTTATGATAGAATGTCTTCGCTAGAGAATCTGTGTTGTGGTTTTTTTTATATAAGGTAGTGTGTTTCACTTGATGTATAAACCCATGAGTAAACAATCATTTTTCTGGGTGAAAAGTCAAATTTGGTGTACTGATTTTGAGAAGGCAATGTTATATGTGTGTCAGTATGATCAATTTATATTGCAATATCCCTGGCAGCCTTTAAAGAGAGGTACTTACCTTGAAGTGCTTTCATAATGCCAAGAATTAAGGTGTACTAAATCTGCTACCATAAGATTTGACTTAATTCTCTTTTCTATCCCTTAAAATGCCAGCAAGGTTTGCCACAAGCCCTAGAAAGTGAAGAGTTGCAGATACAAAAGATTTGCAACTTCAGGTTCATCATCTGAGTTTCAGTGTTTGGGATACACAGGGGAGAGACCACATATATGAACCAGGGGTGAGTGAGAACATGAAGGGAGACAATATGGAACAGTATAGCATAGAAACAGGGCTAACTATGTTGTCAAATTAACCTAATTTCATCTGCCTGCACATGATCCATATCGTCTCCATTCCCTGCATGCTCACGTGCCTGTCTAACTGCCACTGTTGTATCTGCTTCCACCACCACCCCTCACAGCGCGTTCCAGGTACCTACCATGCTGTGTAAAGAAAACTTCCCTTGCACATCTCCTTTAAACTTTTCCCTTCTCACCTTGAAGCTATGCCCTCTATTATTTGACATTTCCACCCTGGGAAGATGACTGACTGTCTACCCCAGCTATGCCTCTCATTACTTTGTGAACTTCTATCAGGCCTCCCTTCAACCTCCGATGTTCCAGAGAAAACAGTCCACGTTTGTCCAGCCTCTCCTTTTAGCTAATACTCTCTAATCCAGGCAACATCCTGGTGAGCCTCTTTTGCACCCTCTCCAAAGCCTCCACATCCTTCCCATAATGCTGCAACCAGAACGGCGCACAATACCCCCGTAGTAGTCGACCAAAGTTTTGTACAGCTCAACATGAATTCCTGACTTTTATACTCACTGGTCTCACCGATGAAGGCAAGCATGTCATATGCCTTCTTTACCACCCTTTCTACTAGTGTTGCCAGTTTCAGGGAGCTATGGACTTGGACTCCAAGATCCCTCTGTACGTCAATGATTTTTAGGGTCTTGCCATTTGCAGTATACATTTCCCTTACATTTGACTCCTCATAGTATAACACCTCACACTTCTCTGGATGAAATGCCATCTGCCAATTCTCTGCCCACGTCACTAAATGATCCGTATCGTGCTGTATCATTTGACAACCTTCCTCACGATCCACAACTTCACCAGTTTTGTTTCACATACCCGCATTTGTTAACACTTAACTGAAAAGTGTATTGATAGGGTCTTGAGAGGTGGTCTGTCTGCTCAAACAACTTTGAGTTTGAAATCTGCAAGGGCATAGTGGTCTGTGACAGTAGATGATGATGAGACAGATACTGGGCTAAAAATTGCATTTAACGGTAGTAAAATAGAATGCTGGGTCTCTTTATTGCTCATCCTAATACTGTTCTGACAATTGCATAGAGATCAAGATGTTCAAGGTTCACAGAGTGGCAATGTTGAAGTTTCCTGTGTAACAATGAGCTGAAACTGACATCTGTATTCATGTTGCATTCTCCATCGATCTACTGCAAATTCTCACAGCTGCAGGTATTTTGCCCTCGAAAAAATAATCTCTGCAGGGATGTACACACTCAGCTACTGTTAATGAATGAATGGATACTAATTTGATGAGGGTATAGGTGGTAACATGCCCCTAGGGTCAAATGGACCTGGACAGGCTGGTGAAGATCAGGATGCTTGCTCTTTGTGCAAGGGGTCATAGAGAAGTTCTTGGGCTACAGCCTGGTACTCAAGGTAGAAGATTGCTGGCGAGTAAATGCTATGAACGTTCACATCTGGAGGAAGCCTACAATGCATACAAATCCCTGTGGCCAATCTGTCTAACTCTACACTGTGAACAGAAAGTAGACAAGGCAAATATGCGAGGCTATATTGGAGAGCACAGATCTCATTGAGGAAAAAGAATGCAGTCTAGTTTTGGGCATGCAAGTGAAATTATTCACTGGTTGCTCTGTGAATAATTAAGACCATTGAAATTGAAAATGACAATGGAGATGAAGCTTGTGAATGTACGACTGTTGACATTGTTTGGGGAAGTTTTCTGTTGTGAAAAAGTGATAGGGCAAATGAAAATCCAGTAATAGAGATGGGAACTAAATTTCCCAGTGGTAAAACATCCAGAAAAGGGTGCAGTTTGTTCGACTCAGAGTTGTGTCATTTTTCAACTGCACAGTACCTTTGTTTCTGGAGCTGTTCAAAAGAATTTGAAGTTAAATACCTTAGAATTGTTATATAAAATGGTAGATACAGGTAGATACAGGTAACTGTCATCCCTAGCTTCTATTGTAATCAAGACAATATTGGCAAGAATTGTTAAATGTGACCCTGGTGGTGTTTCACGGATCAAATATATCCAGGGCAAAGTATTAGTGACACTGTTTTAAACAAATTCGGTCTCATGTCCAAAGATTTATTGAACCAGCTTTAATTTACTGCAAGATCATAGATCACTTCAGGATCGCAATTTTTAAAATTTTATTCCAATCTTTTAACATTGTTTTTTGTTTTGTTGAGATCCACAGTTGAGATTAGCATGCATAAGGGCACCAGTTTCAGAAATGGTAGCTCAACCACCATTGAAGAAGTGTGTTGAACTTAAACATCAATCTGTTCATAGTAGGTGCTGTCATTTTCTCTCATCAGTCTTCACTAACCTACTGAGGTGTAATGTTTATCATTCTATTATCTATGACAAGATTGAAAACCAGGCTATGAAGACGCAGGATATTTGACAAAATTTTAAGACCTCATACTGGCAAATATTTTGGTCAGAATATTGGTAATTTAATAATTTTGGGTAAAACATTTAAGAGGATGGGCTGCAGGATAATTCAGGTGAAGAGAAATATGCAAATAGATCCCAATATGTATTTAAATTATCCTTCTCAAAGTATTTTTGCATAATTCAGAACAATTTTAATTAGCGTGCATTATGATTCATTTTCAAAATGTACAATGTTTCCATGTATTGTAAAGGATATGAATATGAAACTATAAATAAAAATAAAACCACCACTAAACTGGATTTTTCCATTACTATTGAATTTATCCTAATTCCATAAAACTCTTCTCTGGTTTTGCCCTGACAAGTAAACTTCAATATCAAATAATCAATCTTTATCATGCAAAAGAGCTTACAATAATTAATTGAAAATTCTTTGATTTATTTACTGCCTTGTCAACAGTAAGCACTGTATGATGGATCTTCTACAAACATTTGAAATTATTAGGAATTTGAAGCAAAAGTCAAAGGCATGTTTTAATTCAATGTGACTAATATACATTTTTACATTACTTAAACTGTGTACAGGAAACACATAACGAGTTGCTGGAAAATGAAATCTTCTTTACACAGGATCTGACTGGCTGGATCTGACCACTGTAACTGGCTCTGAGGCTCAGATGGAAAGGGTGCAGTCAGACAGGGCAATAGTGATTGGAGACTTGATAGTGAGGAGGGTAGACAGGAGATTCTATGACCACAGAAGAGATGCCAGGATGGTGTGTCAAGGTTAAGGATGTCTCTGAGTGGTTACAGAAAATAGTCAAGGGGGAGGCGAACAGCCAGAGGTTGTTGTACATGTTGGTGCAAACGACAAATGTAGAACAAGGGATGAGGTCCTGCAGAATGAGTACAGGGAGTTAGGTGAGAAATTAAGAATCAGGACCTTGAGGGTAGTGATCTCTGGACTACTCCTGGTGCTACGTGCTAGCAAGGTCAGAAATAGAAGGACAGGCCAGATGAGTTTGTGGCTGAGGAGCTGGTGCAGGAGGCAGGGATTCAGGTTCTTGGACCATTGGGATCTCTTCTGGGGTAGAGGCAACCTGTACAAGAAGGACGGGTTGCACTTGAACCAGATAGCGACCAATATCCTTGCAATGAAATTTGCTAATGCTACACAGCAGGGTTTAAACCAGATTGTCGGGGGGTGGGACTCTGGAAGGAGCAAGTCATGAGATAAAGCAGCAGCCAGCAAGAGCAAGTTTAGTAATCAGAATAGCAAGGGGCACCGTAAAGGCAGGGAAAGGAAGACCTCATTAAAATGCATTTATTTCAATCCACAAAGATTAACAGGCAAGGCAGACGAGTGTGGATTGGCTCTGAGGACTGGGATGTTACAGCTATAGCAGAACCATGGCTGCGAGAAGTGCAGGACTGGCAGCTCAATATTCCAGGATACAGATGCTACAAGTGTGACAGAGGTACAGGTAAGCGAGGAGGGGGTGTTACCTTTCTGATAAGTGAGGACATAACAGCAGTACTAAGAGACAACAATCTTGGGGGACCCACCAGTGAGGCCATATGGGTAGAACTTAGAAAGAAGAAGGGGAAGGTTGTTCCAGTGGGGCTGTACTATAGCCCCCCAATAGTCAGTGGGAACTTGAGGAGCAAGTGTGTAGAGAAATTGCTCATGGTTGCAAGAATAATAGGGTTGTATTAATGGGAAATGTTAATTTCCCCGATATTGACTGGACCATCCAGAGTGTTCAGGGCCTGGACAGGGTGGAATTTGTGAAATGTGTCCAGGAAAGTTTCCTGGACTCAATAATATAGAGGACCTTCCTCAGGAGGGTGCAATACCGGACCTCCTCTTAGGGAACGAGGCAGGGCCAGTAACGGAAGTGGCAGTCAGGGACCACTTTGGCTCTAGTGACCATAATTCTGTTAGTTTTAAGACAGTGATGGAAAAGGATAGGACAGGCCCACAGGTTAGGGCCCTAAACTGGAGCAGGGCTAATTTTGGGGGAATTACACAGGATCTAGCAGAGCTCGATTGGGTGAGCCTGTTTCTAGGGAAAGGAACGAATAGCAAGTGGGAGGCTTTTAAGAGTGTGATATCAAGAGTCCAGGAGCAGCATGTTCCTGTTAGGGTGAAGGGTAAACCTGGCAAGTTTAGGGAACCTTGGCTGACGAGAGATATTGAGGCTCTGGTCAAGAAAAAGGAGGAAGCATATATTGGTTTTAGGAAATTGGGGATGAGTGAATCCCTTGATGACTGTAAAAAGATTAAGAATATACTTAAGAAGGAAGTCAGGGCAAAGAGGGGGTATGAGATGTTTCTGGCAAGGTTAAGGAAAATTCCAAGAGGTTCTATAGCTATATAAAGATAAAAGGGTGGCTAGGGGGAGAGTAGGGCTGTAGATAGCAGGGCCGTCTATGTCTGCAGCCACAGGAGGTGGGTGGGATTTTTAACGAATATGTCTCCTCGGTGTTTATTGAGGAGAAAATCATGGTTGCTCAAGAGATAAGGGAAACTAGTGGAGATGTTTTGGAAGAAATTCGTATTACCGGGGGAAATATTTGCAACCTTACAGCTCATTAAGATGGATAATAATCCCCAGGGCCTGCCCTAGTGCATCCTCGAACTTTGTGGGAGGCTAGAGAAGAAACTGCAGAGGCCCTTGCAGAGATATTTGCTTCATCATTAGCCACTGGTGAAGTTCCCGAAGACTGGAAGGTGACTAATGTTGTCCTGTTGTTTAAGAAGGGTAGCAAAGACAAGCCAGGGAACTACAGGCCAGTCAGCCTGACGTTCATGAGGAAGTTACTGGAGTGAATTCTGAGGGACAAAATCTACCAGCATTTGGATAGACAGAGTCTGATTAGGAGGAGTAAACATGGCTTTGTGCATGGAATGTCGTGCTTGACAAGCCTTTGAAATCTTTGAAGAGGTAACAAAAAGGATGGATGAGTGTAGGGCAGTGGATGTTGTCTATCTGGACTTTAGCAAGGCCTTCAACAAAGTCCTGCATGGTAGGCTGGCCTGAAAAGTTAAGTCCCATGGAATCCAGGGACAGCTAGTTAGGTGGATTCAAAATTGGCTTGGAGGTAGGAAGCAGAGGGTGGTGGTTGGTTGTTTCTTGGAATGGAGGCAGGCGTCTAATGATGTGTCACAGGGGTCGGTGTTGGGACCCTTGTTATTCATTATTTATATTAATGATTTGGATGCAAATGCACAAGGCTTGATTAGTAAGTCTGCGAATGACACGAAGTTAGGAAATGTTGTTGATAATGAAGAAGGTTATCGTAGATTAGAGGGGGATCTTGATCAGTTAGGGAAGTGGGCCGAGGAATAGCAAATGGATTTCAATACAGATAAGCGTGAAGACCTATACCATGAAAGGTAGAGCACTAGGGAGTGTAATGGAATAGAGGGACCTAGGGGTACAAGTGTATAATTTGTTGAAAGCAATGTCACAGGTAGACAGGGTAGTGAAAAAGGTGCTTATCATGTTGGTCTTCAGCAGTCAGGGCATTGCGTATAGGAGCTGGGACATTATGTTGCAGTTGTACAAGTTGTTGGTGAGGTTGCACTTGGAGTACTGTGTAAAGACATGGTTAAACAGGACAGAGTGCAGAAAAGATTTATGAGGAGTTGAAGGTTCATAAAATCATGATGTGGATGGTAACAGTCTTTACCCCAGGGTAGAAGAATCCAAAACTAGAGGACATAAATTTGGGGTGAGAGGGGAAAGATTTAAAAGGGACCTGAGGGGCAACTTTTTCATGCAGAGGGTGGTAAGCATATGGAACGAGCTGCCAGAGAAAGTGGTTGAGGCAGGTACAATAATATCAATTAAACAGCACTTGGATAGGTACATGCAGGGGCAGGGCTTAGAGGGATTAGGGTTGAATGCTGGAAATCAGATGGGTGGGCACCATGGTCAGCATGGACTCGTTGGGCCAAAGGGCCTGTATCTGTGCTGTATTGCTCTATGACTCTATGATCCATATGAATGAGCGACCTAGAGTTACTCTTTCATCAGTTATTTCTTCTCTAATGTAGAAACAGGAACAGTGATTTGAAAGCCATATACTCACTCCATTCCCATTTTCCTTTGTCTGCCCTTCCTTCCAACATCTATCTAACCTTCACAAAGTGTCTGTTTAAATGCGCAACTTTCCACAGCCACATTGCCTTCTTCATAGGTAGATTTCCCCTGCATTCAGGCTTAAATATTGCAACTATTTTCCCTTTTCCTGGACCAGAGAATGATTGATTTATCCTTTTGTCATTTTGAACGCCTTTCTCATATCATCTTGTAATCTCTTCTCTAATTAAAATTTTACTATTTTTCTATTGCAAGGATATTTTTTGCCCTAGTAAAGAGCAAGCAGTTTGAAGTTAACCTGCTGCCTGCAATGGGACAAATAAGTACTTTTTCAACCCCTGAAGGATTTACTGTCATAGAAGTAAAGCAGCAAGAGTCAGGATGATATGGATCCCACTCATGCTGCACCTTAATGGCTTTTATGTTGCTTTTCAATGACACGAGTTCAGAAAGGTAATTAAATTGGCCTACCAACATAAACGGGAAAAGTATTCCCAAATTTAGGACATGCATAAATAACACATTAATATCATAGAAAATAATGAAGTGATGTTTTGAACCAATTGCAGTCAATTATACTTTCCTGTCATCTTTTCAACTAATTCCTCTTGAAAAATTTCAACATTTTAACTTTAGCATCATTCAAATTATTATTTCACTCATAACCAATTGCATAAAGTGATAAATTGTAACAAGCCAATAAACAAAATGATGAATAATCAATTATAGTACTTCAGGCACATTGAACAATTGGATTATGTTTTTATACTATTCATTTCCCATTACTGTTGAGAATATCTTGAAGGCACGTTAAATCGAGCAGCATACACTACATAGTGACAAATAGAATACAAGTAGAGGTAACTCACTCAAATGTTTGTTTCCCATTAATCTAACATTTGTTTTGTTAAATTAATAATTTAGAAATGATAAGTCAGGCCATGTCATTCATAATGGATCAATGAACTAATGGAATCAGAATAAATTAAATAAAATATCAGTTAACTAAGTACATTTGCTATTGTATGTGATAATTCACTCATTCCAATCCACATAGAGATCAGCTAGATGTATTAAATTCATTATTCTCATTTTTAACAGTTTATAAGAAACCCTTGATCATCCATTTGTTGGATTATACATCTGGTTTCTCCAGTGCAAGATCTCTGATGATCTCAAGTATCTAAACTGCCCTGATACAGATTACATCATGCCTATTGATACTTATAAACCAATTTACAAAACCCCTGAATTAAATTCATGTTATTGAAAACAATGAAGATAGTTAACAAGGTAGGGAATGAATGTCAATCTGACAGTTACGGCTTTTATCTCAAGATCAGCAGAACCTTTTGGGGGTCGGGGTCGGGGTCGGGGTGGGGGAGCACCCAATTTGCCCAAATACAGGAATTATGCAAACTTTAAACTGCAACCCCATTAATTTGATAACAGTTTTGAGGTAGGATTACCTTGCTGCTCCAAATGCTGCAAAGTTCCCAGACAGAAGATGAGGTGCTGTTCACAAGATAACATGAAGCCTCATTAGAACAATGCAAGAGGCCACAGATAAATAAATCGGCATCGAAGAGAGATGAAAAATTAAAGCAACAGGTAACTGGAACCTTAAATTTGCATCTACAAACAAAATGGAGTTGTCTGCAATGCAGTCTGAAGGTGTGCAAGGTCAGAGGAAGAAAATTTAAAGGGAATCCGAGAGGTAAGTTTTTCTCCCCACTCCCCACCCGCCCCCCACACACAGAATGGTTAATATCTGGAACATGCTGTCAGAAGATAATTACTATGTTTAAGCAGCATTTAGACAGACTCTTAATTAGGCAAAGCATAGAAGGATAGAGTCCTAGTGCAGGAAAATGGGATTAAAGTGTAGATTGGTTGTATGACTATATGACAGTCATTTAATCTGTGTTTTGTTTCTCCATTGTAGAGAAGACCACATCGTGAGCACTAAGTGCAATATACCAGATTACAAGAAGTGCAAATGAATCACTGTTTCCACTTGGAAGGACTGTTTGGGTTTCTGGATGATGGGTAAACTGCAGGTATAGCATCTTCAACTTTTTTCAGTTGTATGCAAAGTGCTTTGAGAGGCAGCGGTTTTTGGTGAAGTAGTAGAGCAGATCAGGGAGTCATTAAGGGAACAGTCCCTTCAGAATGCCATGAGGATGCGGTGGGGGAGGGAGGGAGGAGGTCTTTGGTGGTGGAATCCCATTGGAGGTGCTGGAAATCACAAAAGGATAATCTATTGAATGTGGAGATTGGAGGAGTGGAAGGCAAAAACCCAGAGGAATTCTATCATTGCTCTGGCCAAGAGGAGAGTGAGTAAGAACAGAGCCCTCAACTGTGCCTTATTTATCAACTATTGTAGAGGAGAAACCACAATTAAGGGCAAAGGAAGTCATCTCAGAAGAATCTGTGGAAAATACAATGCAATGGAGATGGAGAAACTTGGAATCAATCAAATGAACCACACTGTTTAGTTGATTAATATATCAGCAGATTGCCCAATTTTGTAAATGGCTTGCATTAGTAAAATTTGCCTAAATTATCTAAATCAAGTTTGCATCTGATAAGCAGAAGACACAAGGGACTGCAGGTGCTGGAAGCTGAAGCAGTATCTGTCTCACCCTCATTGTCATTTCTAATATATTGGCCATCTTCCCTCTCAGTCCTGATGCAGCGTCTCAATCTGAAATGCCGACCATCCCTTTCCCTCCACAGATGCTGCTTTACGCCGAGTTCTTTCAGCCCTTTGATTTTTGCTGCATCTGTTCAAGTCAGGTGTATAGTGGCTTCAAGAACTGGTGAGAATGTGTGAGGAAGTAAGTGCAACTTGCTCAAACTGGTATTTCAAGAAAGAAAAAGTGGGCTCTGTTCTTTTTCTAAATAGGAAGAAACAGCAGGTGGAAATCTGAACAAATCTGAAATTGGAAAATGATGCAAACATTCACCAGTTCATGCAGCATCTGTGGGAGAGAATCCGAGTCACCATTTCCGGTCTGATGAAAGGTCAGAAATCTGAAACTTTATTTTTCTCTCTCTACAGATGCTGTCAGACCTTCTGTTCTCTTTCAATACTTCACTGGAAGCCTTTGTGGAGGTGGTGCAGAGGAGAGATATAATCTCTCTGCTGGAACCCAAACATGCAGTGCAAATGCAATGTGAAGAAATAAATAAATTGATGAATGTGAAGAACGTAATGCAAGGGAACTGGATGCAATCCCATAAAAATGTGGCAATTTCTGCACGAGTACATTGTGACTATTACTCAGTAGACATCAGCTAGCCTAAGGTGACCTGTGGTCACATATGTGCTGGATATTTGGGTAGTAGAAATCCAGCTCTGATACATATTTGAGTTGGGATGAAATACTCTTAAAGTGATGGGAATGCAATCAATGGTACCTGGCTCTACTGGGAATCCCATAAATTGTAATGCCTTTCTATCTTTCTAATGCCTTCATATCTGTCCTAAGGCATGACATGTGGAAGTGAACATAATACATCAACTGAGGCTGGACCAGTGCTTCATAAAGGATCAGTGTAACTTCTCTTTGCTTATAGTCTGTGCTTCTATTGATAAACCCCAGAAAGGTACATGTCTTATTATCTATTTCATCAACCTGTCCTGCTACTTTCAACAATATGTGCATGCATACTCCCAGGTCTCTCTGCTCCTGCTCACCTTTCACAACAGAATCCTTATTTCTACATTGCCTCTCATTCTTCCTCCCAAAATGCATGACCTTACATTTCTCCACATTAAACTTCATGTGCCATGCATCTGCTCTTTCCACTACCCTGTTTATGTTCTGCTGCAGTCGATCACTATCCTCTTTGCAGTTTGCGGTATTGCTATATTTTGTCATCTACACATTTAGAAATTGTGGCTTGCACCCCAAGTCTAGGTTATTAACATAGACCAAAAAGAAAAAGCAAGAGCCTTAATCCTAACACTGACCCCTTGGGAATGGCACTATTAACCTTCCTCCAATTTGCAAAACAACCATTCACCATGAACCTCTATTATCTGTTAAATAGCTAATGTCACATCTGTGCTGTTACTATTCCTGTTAGCCCTGTTTCAATTTTGTTAAAAAGTCTGTTATGCTGCATCTTGTCAAAAGCCTTCTGAAAGTCAATGTACATCATACCAACTCTATCATGACCTCATCAAAAAATTCAACCAAATTGGTTAAACACAATTTGTCCTTAACAAATAATATAATTCTATCATAAGTAAGTGAAAGGGAGAACAACTCAAGAACATATGATGCACAATCATCTGTGCCAAAGATCTGGAAATGTTAATACAATGTTACTTGTACAAGGGAATTAGTGCTTATAATTAATTGCTCATAAACAAGAGATCTGGAAATGAGGCATGAGATGAATAATAAAATTAGAAAACTTGGACAATCTTATCTAACTGAAGGAATAATATAGCCAAGTTTTATTTTAAATTTTGCAGCAAATGCAAGTGATGGTCAGCCAAATGTTGCACAGGAGAAAAACGATCTGAAATCTTGAAGAAAATTAAACAGCTTTTTAATGTTGGCATGTGCTAACTTTTAATCCTCATCATGCCACATTTATATCATTAATGAAAATCCCACTTACAGTAATGGCAATCTAAATCTTCAAGGCAGCCAAATTTCCAGAGTCATTAATTAGATGCAAATTTCTAAAAAGCAACAACTTATTTTTGTAAAACCCCTCAACATAATAAGATATACCAAGGCAGTGTACAGAACCACCATTGAACAAAATATGACATCTATTCACATTGTGAGATATTAGAACAAGTGATCAAAATTTTTGGTTAAAGTTGTAGCTTTTTAGGAATGTTCTAAAGGGGAGAAAAAGGATGCAAATGGAAATGGAGAGATTTTAGAGCTTAGGACCTGGACAAATGGAGGAAGATCCATTAATGAATTGGGAATGTGTCAGAGGCCAGGCTAGGAAGAATATAGATATCATGGAGGCTTAAGCAACGAACAATCTGGTGGAGGAACTCAATGGGTTGAGCAGCATCTGTGTGGGGGTGGGAGGGGTGGGGAGGGGGGGGTCAAAGGAATAGTCGACATTTCGGGTCAAAATCCTGCATCAGTCCTGCATCTACAGCCTCTTGTGTATACCATGGAGGCTTGTATGGCTGGAAAAGATCAAAGAGATAGAGAGCAACACAGCCACATAGGTATTTGCAGTTGTAAATTTAAAATCGAGGTTTACTTCGGAGGAGTTAATATATACCATGTGTACTGTGGAGGTGGGTGGGTACAATTTAAGGAAAATGAACTGTTATTCAATCTTTGTGAAACAGCTGTTCTTCAGAGAGAGAAAAAAATACTGCCAACAACCCTGCTTTGTTCCTAAACATTCATGAAATTTTCTTTTTGAAACGACGGTTGAACTAATATGTGTTGACTGTGTCATTTAAGCTTTTGACACGCTGTTAATCTGCCTGGCTATTCCGTACATACCAGATCATTGCAGTAAACTGCATGAAACAGTGGTTGAGGTCCTGAGGAAAATCTATTTTTAAACTTATAATTTAGTACTTGCTTTCAGAGCTTATCTATTTTGAATATAGCACTGAGAATAACAAGTTACCAACCCGAGCTGGTTTTAGATTCATTTCAATTTAGGAATTAAATGCAGCTCCAAAATGCCATATCCCTAACCTGAAATAAATGTCCCTGAGCACTAGATTAAGAATGTGAGAACATGGTAGGCATATGATATTAACTGCCAGTAAGTGGTAGGCTTCATCTCATTTCATGGAATATATTCATTCACAGCCAGATTTTTTTTCCCTTATAGGGCACAAAATTAACACTGGAGAAACAAAGGACTGCAGATGGTGGAATCTGGATGAAAAACTGGAGGAACTCAACAGGTCAGGCAGCATCCGTGGAGAAAAGCAGGCGGTCAACGTTTTGGGTCAGGATCCTTCTTCAGGGCTGAAGATAGGAAAAGGGGAAGCCCAACATATAAGAGGGAAAAGCAGAGCAATGATAGGTGGACAGAAGAGGGGAGGCAGGGTGGGCACAAGGAGGTGACAGATGCAGGTATCATTGCCCAACTCTTACGTGCAGGTAGAAAAAAAACATTACTCCTCTCTGTTTAGGCTGAATAACCCTTAAAAACATCAGCATCATTCAGTTTGATACTTCAAACTGAAGCACAACTATTCCAGGGAAGAGGAAAGAAAGTTAGAGGAAAGGGAAAGTTCTTGATGGATTTTCTGTGTAAACCTGACTTTCCAGGAGCACATAACTGCTGATATGTAAAAACCTCAGAAGTTATGGGAACTTGGATTCTAGTCATTTATTATGGAGTAGACATTATTAACAGGTACCTGCACATTGCTTAAGGGATGAAACAAAGTCAGCAGCATAGCACATGCAGAGTTCAGCTCACACCACAGAAGACTCCAAGTTGTCATAATGTCTTCGGACAAGGATCAGCAACCCCAGTTAAATCTAATTTAAAAAAAAGCTGCAGGGTTGGCAGCCATTTGAATTATAATTATAACTATAACCATATACCAGTTTTTCAAATTTACTTAACTTTTGCTGCTGTGACTATATAAATTGCTTCTTTATTGTAATTCTGTACATTTTCCAAATTGATTCCTTCTGAATCATTTAACAGCTCTATTTTAAATAATTATATTCAGAACCGCAGTCTACCCCGGTCTGATACAAAGAATACAACTCAGTTTTTTTAAAAATTTGTGGTTATAATAGCTCAATATTAAAGATATATGCCTGAAATAATAAATAGTTCAAAGTACATCAACACCACTTAGGAAATGAAATGATCAAATCATTGGTGTCCTGGCCAACATTTATCCCTCATCCATCACTAATAGTAAAATGACCTGGTCATACTGAATAATTCTATACCTCCAAATAAATAAGAAATGGGTAAGCCTAGGTCACCACAAAGTTGGGTAGTAGAACATGTTAAAAATGAAAATCTACATTTAACTGTCCACTTCCAATTCTTATGGAGGCTGGTGAGACAACTTTTAAGTCATCTCCAGGTTTCCACTTTTAGAAGCTTTTGAATTTTTAAAACATTGCCACCATGTCCCCTGATCCACGGGAAATCCAACAGATAAATAGAGTCGAGAAGCTACTTTGAATTAAATACATTCACTGCATTTCTTATGAGCCATAAACAGCAGAAATGTTTTCCCCATCCCAATAAGGTCAGAAGCTTCCAGTTCCACATTGGGAACAGACTGATTCTACCATACAATCTTCCAAAACCACATGTTAATCTCTTTTACCATTAAATCTAGTTTTTTTTTCCCATTTTCCCTCTCACTTCACAATCTCGCCCTCTTCTCCCGCCTCCCACCTACTATGACGAGACACTGACTCTGATCGCTCTCTGCTCATCACCTCTTCCTTGTCTGTGCCCTTGTCCCATAGGGATTTTCACACAACAGTGTCAAGAGGCATACTTGGAAAAAATAATGAACTATTGTTAATATGGGCTGAAATCTGGATTGTTGTCCAGATTGTCCATGTTTCTTGTCCAGAACTTTTCCTTTCGACCTCAGTTCCATCTCTTCCTCCTCCAAAATGCCCCACCATAATTACCAGGGCTGTTATATTATTTCTTCTTGCGTGAACTTACTACATTCAAGCCATCTGCCACTTTCTTCTATAAGCAATAATAACAATGCATCACAGGGACATCGGAATTGCATACCTAAGACAGGTTAAAGCCAATCTTGTGGAAATGAAAAATCCCTTCACGATATTTGAAGGAAAATAAGGAAATCTTTTACTGATAATGGAAAATCTTTGCGTCTTGATAAACTTTTGCCCATCAATCAACATCAGCAAACATGGAATGTCAGGTCACTACTTGCTGTACTTTCATTACAATGTAAAATGTACCTAAAAGATACAACACCCTCAGAACTAGTGAAAAGTGACTACTTTTTATTTAAATTACAATTGAATATACAATCTGACATAATTAATGTACTAACAGCATCAGTTTGATATTTGTCCTAAATAGTTTCACGTGAATATAAAAACATGCTCAAACTTTATATACAAAAGGGTTGGGACACTAAATCTTTTGTCGATATGTTTCAAAAACAAATCCCCAAACCTGCAAATACCAACCAAACAGTTTAATAACAGCTGACATTGGTTTGCCCGCTCCAAGCTGGTAACAAATGTTATGTTGTAGTTTTTGGCCAATGATCCCATTGCACACAGAGACAATAAATTATATTGCACCTGCCCCTCACCTTCCTCCTGTTCTTAGTTAAATCTGCTTGGCTGTATTCTTTCCTTTTTCCAAACCACAGAAGCATAAGCTCCTGGTTCCCTTGTGAATAGCTTCCGCTGAATAATTCATGACAACCAAGCCTCTGCTGTATAAATTTTTCATTAGCTATTTGGCAGCAGATATATTCTGCAATCCATCAGGCTGTGACTCTGGACAGCATTGGACTCCCCAATGGGTTCAGCGATAGTAACGTCACAGCAATACAAGGCCAAAGACTTTTGTTTTGTAGGAAGAAAATTGAGAGCATCGACTCTTTCAATATGAAGTGCACTCCAAATATTTCTTTTATGATGCTGATAAACATGTGGTACAGATCTATCAGGAACAGAATATATTTGAAACATTTATATTCACCAACTAAAAAGGTCTGGTATAATTATGCTTTCAGGGTGCACAAAGACCTTTTTTAAAAAAAAATCAAAAGGTACCATTATAGCAACAGGCTGCAATTACAATTGGTGTTAACATAAAATCATCGTATCAAAGTTTTTTTATGTGAGTACATTGCTGCAATATTTTACTGTATGGATATATAGAACTTGAGAGTTTAGGACTACAAAAAAAGATGAGGGATAATCTTAAAGAAGAAAGCAGGGTAAGCATAACTTTGCTTATGAGAATGCTTTGTGATCCATGAGAGAGAAGCTGAATGATATTTGTAGCTCTACTTATGTGGATCTGTCATGTCCAAGTTAAAAACATGAATTATAACGATTTCAATGACCAAAGACAGAAAGATGACAACTGCGTATTTGGTACAAAGGTGGTTAGGGAATGAACCAAGTGCAAGACCATGGCAGACTGTCATGGAAAAGAGTTACTGAATAACTTGTGAAATGCACTTGGAAATTGAAACAATGATAGGAAGTTGGTCAAATACAGAGTTCATTCTGCATTCATTGAGAGAGAAGGTAGTCTGAGCATTGTGAGACTACTTTCACCAGAAGAACTGCAGCAGTTCAAGAAAGTGGTTCACCACCACTTTCTCCAGGACGTTTAAGGATGGCCAATAAGTACAGTGACTCCTCACTGAATGCCCCTCTGGAAATTTCTGTAAACATCACTGCAACTCAGAACAGTTTGTCACATTACACAGTATTTAAAGAAACATCAAACCAATACAACCAAAAATATGAATACTATTGTAGAGAAAATACATCCTGTAAGAATGCTAGCAGTGTGATATTAATATGCAAAATATTACACATGGAATTGTTTTCTAGAATTCAAGAGCAATAGATTTAACTTAACTCAGCCACCACTGCCAGAAAATATGTTAAATAGCCTCTTCCTTTCTATAAATGAACACCAGTTCTATGCCACATAAGGGAACCTGCAGAGATGCCCCACAAGTCCTTTAGAGATAAGTATGCCAAGCATAACGGCAGCATTTTGAGTTTGCATAGCAGCAAATTGAGCTTTTATGATGTGATATGGACTTACAGATGCTCTTTCATGATGAAGTCTACTGGTGTGCCAGCACAGTCAACCACCACTATTATGGTAGAAATGATGGCCCCCAAGCTCTACATTAAGCACAGTGGAAAGAATTAGTGGTACTCAATGCTCATTAACATTAGATGTGTCAGAAAGCCTGCATCCACCAATACATAGTACAGGTGGAAACTCTCTAGTCCAGTGCCCTTGGGACCTGACTGGTGAAAGACCACAGAAAATCCGGACCACAGAAAATGCCCCTAGTCATTTTCCTCTTTTTAAATCTCGACACCCCTGGGTCACACAGGGTTCTGAAAACTGTCAGTAACTCCAAGTTTCCACACGTCGGAAATGCTGTTGGCTGAGATCATAAGAGTCTCATTGGTAGATTAATTAGCTACAGATTAGTACAGATCTTAGGTTAATTTTAGATCTTAGTTAGAATTATTTAATTAGTACAGATCTGTACTACAGATTCAAAGCATGCTGGACCATGGGAGTTGCCGGACCACAGAATGCCCCACTAGAGAGTTTCAACCTGCATTTCATTGTGACTACCCATCAGCTCTTAACTATATCCTATAGAATCATTGTCCTCGTCTGATGTTTCAGTGCTAACATCTCTGATGGGAGAAAGGCTGCAGTAAGGGAAAAAAAAGAGTTACAGTATTATACCATCTGCTGCCTGCATTCCAAAAGATGAAGGGTGAGTGCGATGTGGGGACGATAAAGATAACCTCATCTTCCATTGCCCAGAGTTGCCTGCAGCATCAGAAACAACCATTCCAATATGGCATACATTTTATTCTCCATAGTAATAAGACAATGAAGCCCTGTCTTGTTTGTCACAACATCATCCTGCAAGAGAGAAGGAAGTGTGCCAGTGAATGCTGAGTAATGCACTTAAGGGTGATTTTCATGACTGAATAATAGGCAGTGTGTAAAGGCTGTGACAATGCTAAGCTTGTGAAGGTGAGGTGAGATGAGCCTATGAATTTTATGATTGCAAATTTGTAGATTGGTGAATGATGTGCATTTACATTGGGCTATGTTTAAGGTCAGTGGTCCAGTTAGTTGGATACATCATTTCAAGGTACATTTACTGACCTTGACCAAACATGTAGTGTCATTGAACTTCTTAAAATACAGCATCCAATGGAATGTGGAAGGGAAGTTACCGATGGAGACCTCAGCAGTTGAGCAGACCTCCACATTCAAAGTCAGACCAACTTCTTTCTTTAGGGGGTGTGTGTATGAGGTAGCATCCAAACGCTCCCATGCTTCTCCCTGGGCTTCAGCCTTTGCTGCCACAGTGTTTGATTGTCCATGAGGAATGTACAGTTCCTGCTGTCACCTCCAGTCTGCCGCTCTGGTTTTGACATTCTAATTCAGACCTAATACTTCAAGCTCCAATGCTTTCCCTACAGCACAATATTATGAGCAAGTAGTGTTTATCGTGCGCCTCCTAAAAATGCATATCATTTTGGTGCGTAACCATGTTAAAACTCCAGGAATTTCTCCATTTATAGACACAATTTTATACATCATGTAAGGAAATCACTCTCCCACAGTCCGAAAAAAGCATGGACTATGTATTTACGTGTGGTAGACAATTTTCAGCTCCATTTACAAGTTTAAGAATATAATTAACATAACAGCCTAAAATGGAACATAAAAGCAGGCCGTTTGACCTAGTCTTAATTTCACACACCTGCCCTGTTCTCTTTAATTATCTATCAAACTTACTGTCAAATGGAAACCTGGCTCTGGAGATTCTGCTAGATTATGTTGTTCTGAGTGTAATTTGCTCTCATTTCATGAGTTCTTTTGGCTAACAGACAGTTTATGATTTGGTCAGTGCCTGTGAAAGTGGATTAAACCATTGCGTTACTATGTCCTATGAATGAAGACACAAGAAATTCTGCAGATGCTGGAATCTGGAGCAATACACAAAAAGTGCTGGAGAAACTCAGCAGGTCAGGCAGCGTCCATGGAGGGAAATAAACAGTCGACGTTTCGGGCCAAGACCCTTCATCAGGACTGGAGTCTTCATCTGACTCCAGTCCTGATGAAGGGTCTCAGCCCAAAATGTCCACTGTTTATTTCCCTCCATGGATGCTGCCTGACCTGCTGAATTCCTCCAGCACTTTTTGTGTATATGTCCTATGAATGTCAAGTAATGGCCAGGGGAAGGGAGGCATGAAGGTAGGGGTTGGTAGGGTGTTAAGGGTTAAGTATCAATCCATTAGTTTGGATTGGGGTTGGGTTTAGTCTGGCATTCAATTGTTCGTGGGAAGGGTTTTTAAATGGAGTGGAATCAGCAATATGGGGTGGGTGAAATGAGTGTCAGAGACTGTTTGAGTGTTCAAAAAATGTGATCAGGAGCTGGAGTGTGCAATTGATGAGTGGGAAGATTGGGCAGATTTAAGCTTATTGGGAATGGGAGGGGGGGGACTGTAACTATCACTGCCTTTGGTGGATGGAGGATGGTGGGAGTTGTTGAGCTAGGTATAAAAGGACCTTCTGAAACTACCATCCAGATTTGCATGTCTATCTCCAATGTGCTATGCTGTGTTAGTACCCATTCACAAAAAGCAAGAAAAATCCAATCTAGCTAGTTACTGCCCAGTCAATCTACTCTCAGGTCATCAGCAATGTAATGAAAGGTGTGTCTGTCAGTGCTGTCATCAATAACCTGCTCAGTAGTGCCAGTTTTGATTTTGCCAGAACCAGTCAGCTCCAGATCTCAGCAAAGCCTCATACGTGGATCAAAGATAGCTGGATCACAGAGGTGACTCAAGGCACAGAGTCATACCTTGCTTGTAGTTTTTGGAGGTCAATCAGCCCAGCCTTTTGATTATCATTGCAATGATTTGAAATATTAACTCTCTCTCCATGTTGCCTGGTATGTTTCATATTCCAGCATTTTCTGTTTTTATACATTAGTAACGTTGAAGCAATCCTCAACGCACATTAGGAAGTCTTGCTTGATCAATACTCACAAAATACATTGTTTCAGATCCATGTCATAAAAACCCACAAAATACAATTTCATAAACCAAAATGGTCTATCATCAAGTTAAACCGATTTCTGGAAATACTCAGCAGGCCAGGCAGCAATAATGGAGAGGGAAATAGAGACAACAGATTGATGATTTTCAACAATTCTATGCATTGAGGAATTCTGTATTATTCAAATATAAGTGTTTCTTGTTTTCCTGAGAAGGTACCTGATTATTGGCAGAATCTTTGATCAACAACATCTGGGTTTCCAATTCATACAGTTCAGCTCTGCAGCCCTGATTAGAAGTTATGGAAGATACATATAGTTCTTATACAGTCTTTGAATCTCCAACAATAATACTACCATTTACACAAGTTCAATACCATTCTATAAAGAAGCAATTACATGGGTTGTTAATGAAAAAAAAAGTTGTTCATTGTGTGGGCACACACTTCCCAAAGTGTTTCAACAGTGCAGCTGTTGGCTTTCTCTCATAATCAAAGGCAAATGGCTGCTTAATTTTTAGTTCAGACAACTTGACCCATTTTCCTCTGGTCTCAGTCTTGAAATCTAAGTCAGAAAAGACAACTTCTATTTTAACCTGAGCAAATTTTGTAAATCCTATATTGAGTAAATATAAAAAAAACTATGTTCTGCATTTGATACGGAATAAATCTAAATAAGTATCCACGATCCATGTAAGATTTCGTGGTAGTATTTTGTTTGGAGATTCTTAATTGATGGGTTTCCATGCATACAGATAACAGTTTGACTGAAAAATAAATCAATGACTGTCAATCTTCCAATTAACAAACAGTTTGAAATGGATTGCTGCAGACTGGGTGGCGGGATAGAATTTTATTAGTGGAGGCTGAATACTGTTTTATATAAAATTATTCCAAAGCTAAATGAAGTTAACATTCTCCATTAAGCTCCAATTAAAAGTAAGACAAATACTTTTTTTTTGGTAGAAACAAACAAACTAGCACAGACAAAATAAAAACAAATTATAACATTTTAGATAATCTTCAATTGTTCACAAAAATGTGAAGATTCAGAATACTGCCTATCTTTTTCATAAGCATATAGATATCCTTCTAATATAACAACACAGCTAAATTGCAAATTGGTAAATTGGTTTATTGTTGTCACGTGTACGGAGGGACAGTGAAAAAACCTTTGACTTGCATGCCATCCATACAGATCATTTCATTACAACAATGCATTGAGGTAGCACAAAGTAAAACAATAACAGAATGCAGAATAAAGTGCTACAGTTACAGAGAAAGTGCAGTGCAGATAAACAATAAGATGTAAAGACATAATGAGGTAGATTATGAGATCAAGAGTCAACCTTATTGTACTAGGGAACCATTCAATAGTCCTATAACAGCGGGGTAGAAGCTGTCCTTCAGCCTGGTAGTATGTGCTTTCAGGCTTTTGTATCTTCTGCCTGATGGGAAAGGAGAGAAGAGAAGAGCGAATATCCGGGGTGGGAGGGGTCTTTGATTATGCTGGCTGCTTTACCAAGGCAGCAAGAAAAGTATACAGAATCCATGGAAGGGAGGCTGGTTTCCCTGATGTGCTGAGCTGCATCCACAACTCTCTGGAGTTTCTGCAGTTATGGGCAGAGCAGTTGCCATACCAAGCCATGATGCATCTGGATAGGATGCTTTTGATGGTGCATCGATAAAAATTAGTGAGGGTCAAAGGGGACATGCCAAATTTCTTTAGCCTCCTGAGGAAGTAGAAGTGCTGGTGTGCTTTCTTCCAGCTATTGGTAATATTCACTCCTAGGAACTTGAAGTTCTGAACTCCCTTGACCTCAGCACCATTGTTGTAAACAGGAGGAAGTGCACCGCAACCCCACCCCACGCCACCCCCCCACCCCAATGACCAGCTCTTGATTTGCTGACACCGAAAGGTTGTAGTCATGACACCATGTCACTAGGCTCTCTATCTCCTTCTTATACTCCGACTCATCGTTATTTGAAATTCAGCCCTCTACGGTGGTGTCATCTGCAAACCTGTAGACTGCTTTACGTTTTCCTGTACCTCACTATGGTGATGATGTATACACCATCTTAAATCATAATTGCTGCTGTAGTGACATGTAAGATTAGCTTGCATATCACAATGTAAATTAAATAATAAGAAAAATATATTGCTGACTCATAAAAGTTAGACTTGGCTGAGCTGGAAGGTTAAGCTTATAAACAGGAAATAAACTATCCATTGAAATGTTCTCTTAAAAACAACCATTCCATAAGAGATTACAGCAATTCGAGGTCTAGGTTAGGACAAGGACACGTACAGCAATACAGATAAAGATATAATTGACACATTTGAGTCATTAGTATATACTAAATTTTCTCAGAATACACAGATTTAGAGTTAATAGTCTGTTTCTGGAATGGAAGGTACACTAAAGAATATGGAGAAGAGTTAATGGTTTTTAAATGAGTAGCCCTGAAGGAAGTCATCCTTCCTGAAGCTGTTAATGTCTGCAGAAATACTAGTGATATAGACCTAGAACATCGAACAAGGCCCTTTGGCCCTTGATGTCTGTGCCAATCATGATGCCAAATTAAACTAAACCTATTTGCCTATACATAATCCATATCTCTCCATTCCCTGCATGTACATGTGCTGTCTAAATGCCACAATTGTATCTGCTTCCACCACCACCCCTGACAGCGCATTCCAGGCACCTACCACCCTGTGTAAAAATAAAACTTATCCTGCACATCTCCTTTAAACTTTTCCCCTCTCACCATAAAGCTATGCTCTCTAGTAGTTGACATTTCTACCCTGGGAGAAAGACACTAAGTACCATATCAATGCCTCTATCAGATCTTCCCTCAGCCTCAGAAATTAACCAGAAGCAGAAGTCTCCAAGGTACAGTTAGGTTCCATGGAAAAAAAGTTCTGTTAGAAATAGCTAATCATGTACCTCTCAATTTGGATTGGTTGAGAGATGATAACTGAATTATCATTGTCATATTGTTGTACCTCACCTTCGATATGCATAGAAGAATGTCATGCTGTGTTTCCAATTAGTACTTCTGGAGGACGATTTTGTACTCACTCTCAGTTTACAGGGTTTATGAGCAAGCTTCTAGGAAATGCGGCTCGAGTCTGGTTTTGTGATGACCTCTCTTGTCAATCGCAAGTATAAAAACATGCAGCTCTACTTGAAAAGTAATTGAAACTAACCCCTCAGAAATCCTACAGATTGTTAGCTCTGGAAGAAATGGGAGAAGCAGAGAACATTAGGTTTGTTCTTCGGTAAAAAGACGAGTTGATGGCCAGTCATTTTGTTAGGGAAACAAGTTTTTTGGTGACAAGTGTGAGTTAGTCTACACAATGCAGCCAAAGAGAGAATCAATTAGGAAAGTCTTCACATAATTTCAGATTGAAATATTATTAATGTGACAGAAATAGGCCAATATTCTGCAATAAATGGGTGGTGGCATAGGGAATATTGTAACCAATGATAATTCATTAAATCTATTTATTCTAAAAATGAAACAGGCCCAATAAATCACCAGAGACAAAGTCACAAGCTGCACATATGGGGCAACATTTGTTTAAATGCTGTAATGCAGATTTCGTGCATGACTAGCTTCATGTTGAAAATTATAACTATAATTATTTTATTGTGATACCATTCAATGTGATTTAGAGGCAGGAAATGTCAGATCATTAATGTGAATGACGAGAATTTAATCTCTCTTGAGAATATCTCTGACAACACAGAATAATTTGAAGAACTACATATTATTCTAATAGGATTGGTGATTTCACAGCAAATGCTCACAAGAGTTCTATTTTTGTAATGTCTTGGAAAACTGAGGTGGAGCTTAAACTTTGAACATAATCATGAATTCAGACACAACCTAAGCCTAACATTGCTTTAGTTTTGAAAAGTCCTTTATCCCTCTTAAGTTTATGCTGAAAATCATTTGCGTTTTGCTGAATGTCAAAAATTGTCTAATGACAGTGTTTTAGAAAACAATGTTTTTCTTTAAAAAGTACTTAAGAATAAGGTATATTTAAGCATGATATCTTTTTACAGTTTGATTTACCCAAATGAAAAATACATCAAAAAATCTTTTAAATCAATTTCTTCCATTGGTAAGTGATCTAATTTTAAATAACTGTAAATGGCTTTAAAAAGTCCATTACAAAACCACTTGGTAACTATATTGGTATACAGCAGTAAATTTCTTAGTAAACCAATTAAATGCTTTTAAAACATGCTCATTAGTGCTCCTCTATCTAAAATTGCAAAATGTTTGGAATTGTCTTGAAGGCCAGCAAACAGGTACAAGGAACTGAATTTTGCAATGGTGATCCATTCAGGAAACACAATCACTTTTGTGGATTAGGTCAATTTCCAGTGCAGTGTTTCTTTAAATTAACATTAAAAAAATCATGAAAAACTTAAGTGTGCCACAAATAATTTGTGCTGAAGACTGCAAACATATGCAAATGTTTTGCTGATTTCTGTTGAATTGCACTGTGAAAACTAACACAATCCAATGGAAATTCCAGCCCTTCATTTTTATGAGGTAACAAGTTTCAATTTGCAATTTACTTACTGAACTTGTGGTTATAAAGCATTCATTGTGAAACATCTCACAGCCAATTAAGTAATTTTGGGACACCATTACTGTTTTACTGCAAGAAAACACCGCTACCTATTTGTACAAAAAGACCCACAAGCAATCAGATAAATGACTTGCAAACTGGGGGAACTTGGCTTTTCTGTGAACGACGTGATGAAGAAAGGGAACTTCAGGTAATCAGAAAGTTATCGCTTCTGTCAGCATATTATACCCTCAGTGCTACACTAAATGACTGTAGCTAACACTGGCTATAGGCACAATGTGAAAAATAATGAAAAACACTTTAATTTTTCTTTGTTCAATATGCTTACATTAGAAGCCCCATTTTATCCAATCGCATCAAAACGAAGAAATAGTGAAAAACAACTGAATTTTAATATTATCAATGTGAACCAAAGATTGGTAATAAGCACTTTGGAAAAAGCTCGTTATCCTCTAGATCTGTGAAAGTCTGTGTTTAATGCTTCATGCTTCCATGAAAGCATTTATTGCTGTCGATTAATTTATTCCAGATTCTTAGACTCAATGATAAAAATGTAATTATAAGTCTGACGCCATTCCAGTTCAAAATAATCAATTTCTTCTCTAAGTAAATGGATCTCTAATTGTTTAACAAATGCTTGAACAAAAAGTGACTTTTCTACCACTTCATGTTTTATTCCAACTCTCTGGAGCCGAGATGTTCAAGAAAATTAAAAGTAAATAGGAACTGCTTTTCATGATGCCGGTTCTACCATGCATGATTATAAATATATATGCTTAGCTGTTTGTTGAATTTCCTTGAATGCCACAAGGGATCAGTTTAATCAAAAACATTATCCCTACATAAATGTGAATAGATGCGCATTGTGACTATCACTATGGTTACATCTTTCAGCATTTGATCTCCTTTCTGCAGAGTGAACCAAAATTGCCGTTATTTTTCTCTTAGGCAAAAATGAACACCAAAGTAAAAACATAATTTTGAATTGCATTGTGATAAAGTTAAATCTATAAACCAACAACAACATCCATTCTGTCATATACTTACATTAAGAACAACACAGAAAAAGCTGGAGATACTCAGCAAGTCAGGCAGCATCTATGGAGAGAAAAGAATAGTCAACATTTCAGGTCAAGACCCTTCATCTGGGCTAAAGGATCCAGATGAAAAGTCTCGACCTGAAATGTCGACTGTCCATTTCTCTCCACAGATGCTGCCTGACCTGCTGAGTTCCTCCAGCTTTCTGCATCTGCAGTCTCTTGTGTCTCCATATACTTTACATCTTTCATTTCAGCACTGCAAATGGTTGATGTGATTATATGATAACATATCATATTTAAAAAGGGCAACCCATTATGCTGCAAACAATATCTGTGAAAAATCATTAGGGACAATAGTTGATACTTATAGAATCAATCACATTGATGGCTATGCAGTTGATAATTACACCATTCATTGCTAAAAGATAACATGTCAAAGATCAACATGTCAGGGCACTCAACCACATGACAAGAATGTGTAACTAAGTTATGGAAGATGTAACATTTTTCACAAACTTACCTATATTTTGAGATAGGACAACATTCATCAAACTTGTTGAAAGCAGCCTTTATGTTAAACAGGGCTGTGAGAGCACGCTGAAGTAAAACTGGAAAGCCTAAAACATGGTTGTTTCTGTCTCCACAAAGAATCGGAGATAATTCAGTTGGATGCAATGATCTTTTTTATATTCCTAAAGATTGTTTAATTAATCGCATACAAGGGTGTACTTCAAGAGGTTAATCTGAATAAGTGTAAAAACACATAGGGTGCAAATTTAGTCATCACAAGGGCTAGTCTCAAGTTATTTAAATTTACAATTAATAAAAATAATCAATTGAAACCTGCCTCAAAACTGTCCACTTCCATTTTGAATGGAGTTAGAAGACGGAGGCAGGCAACCGTTCCACTGTCCCAGAGTGTCAAATAATAATCCCCCCCCCTTGCATTTTAGTGGAATTTTTTAATTTTTAGCAGTCTCAGTGAGGTAACCTGTGTTGCAGAAATGAGGCAAGTAAAATAAATACTTGGAATGGCACAGATTCTTAAACAAGTAGATCAATACATCATCATTTGCAGCCTTGGACCTGTTCTGTGTCTACGAGAGCAGATCACAAGCTAAGTATTGTGACAAATGACTCACCTCCTGACTGGCCAAAGACTTTTCACCATTCATTAAAAGGAACAAGTCAGGATAATGATGGAATATTCTCCAGTTACCTGCATGAGTGCAACTCCAACTGCTCTCAAGCAGTCTGACACCATCCAGAACAAAGTAGTCCACCTGAATAGCAAACCATTCACCACCTCAAACATTCATTCCCTCTGTAACCAAGGTACAATGGCTGCAGTATGTACCATTTGCAAAATGATCTGCTGTTACTTGCCCAAGTTATTTCGAGAACACGTCCCAAATGTGTGACCTCAAGCACCAAGGAAAAAAAATCAGATGCAAGGGATTAAATTCATTTTCAGGTTCCCTTGCATATCACACTCCATCTCGACTAAGGAATATATTGCCACTACTTCATTGCTGCATCTAAGTCCCAGAGCTCACTACCAAACGGCATTGTAGAAGTATCATCACTAGAAGGACTGCAATGTTTCAAAAAGGTAGCTCACTACTACTTTCTCGAGGATAGTTAGAGATAGACAATAAACGCTGACCTTGCTCATGACATCTGCATCCTGTGGATGAATAAAGAGCAGTTCCTCCAAGCCACTATGTTCTCTTGTTTTCAGGTTCATGATCTCCAACTCTTCCCCCCACCAACTTGTCTTTGCATAATCACAATTTTGTCATCTCTTGCCAGTCTACACTATGACTAGTTACCAACTGCCTTTCACATGGGTGTGAAAGGTGGAGAGGGATATGGGCCAAACGCAGGCAAATGGAAGTAGCTTAGATGGGAATCTTGATCAGCATGGTCCAGTTGGGACAAGGGGACCGTTTCCGTGCTGTATGACTCTATGACTCTAACTGCCAACCATTGCTACCATTTCTCCCTTGATCTCCCTATTCGCTCCCTGGTTTCCTAAATGCTCCCTGTTCCCAGCTGCATTCTTCTGCCTCAGGCCTTCCCCCTACTGGCCTCTCAATCAGACTCACTCCAGGTGGGAAACATGCTGAACATATTTTTAAAATACATTGTACAGCAAATATTTGCAGGGCATTTTGGAAAATCAGTTCTTCTCCCTTTCCCCAAATGTTCCTCTCCTTAAATATCTGAACCATAGATTCTTTTCTACTCTATGGTCTTATAACAAAGGAATGGGTTTGTAATAATTTTGAACAGATTTATCATGAATATATAAAATCACGTTCAACTAATCTGCGGTAGTTCTTTGAGGAAGCAACCAGTAGAATAAATAAGGAGAAACCAATGGATGCAGTGTATTAGGATTTTTTATTAGCTTTCAATGAAATCCCATACAGGAGATAGGCCCATAAAGTTAGAGCACGTAGAATTGGGACTGATATACTGACGTAGATCAAGGATTAGTGTTTTGAGAGAATGTAAAGAATGGGAATATACGGATCATTCTCTGGCCGGCAAGCTATGATGTGGGCTACTACTGGGTTCAGGACTTGGAGTGCCAGCAATTTACAATCTAGAGACACAAGAGACTATAGGTGCTGGAATCTGAAGCAACAAGCAAAATGCTGGGGGATCTCAAATGGGTCAGGCGGCATCTGTGGAAGGAAATAGATAATCCATGTTTTGTGTCGAGACCCTTGATCTGGACTGAAAGATTGAGGGGAGGGGCATGGAGTAAGAGCTGGCAAGTGAAAGGTGAATCCAGGTGAAATGGGGTGATAGGTATATGGAGGAAGGAAGAGTGAAAGTAGTGAGAGGCCGGGAGGTGAAAGGTGGAGACATCAAAAGGCTACAGATGACAGAACCTGATGGGACTGGTAGAGCATGGAACCAAATAAGGTAGGTGGGGAGGGCACCCACTGGTATAACTGTGTGGGCGATAGGCAGATGGAGTGAGTGGAGGAGAGAAAAGAAAGACGGGCTGGTATGGGTGTAGGAGGAACAGGGTAAATTAGGAGGAGAGAGGAAAGGGACAGAGGGGGAGTAGATTACCTGAAATTGGAACATAGTCTATATCTTTTAAGACTAAACTAGGTGGCATTATGAGTCTGGGGAGGATGGAAAGAGGCTTTGGGGGGGGGGGGATGTGGACAAACTGAGTGAGTGGGTGAGAACATGATAATGAAATCTGATATGGAGATATGCGAGGTCAACATAAAAGCAGAATATTAGTTACGTAGTGAACAATACAATCCAATTTTTCAAAGAGGGCCTATACAAGTCACTGGCGGCGAACATGCAGGTGCACCAGATAATTAAGCAAATGGTATGTTAGCTTGCATAATAAGAGGGTTTAATTACAGGAATAAGGAAGTCTTATTGCAATTGTATGGGGCCTTGGTGGGATACACCTGGTGTACAGTTTGGCCCCCTTCCTAAGAAAGGATAAGCAGTGAAGGTTCATTAGGGTGATCCCAGGAATGGCTGATGGGTGTATGAAGAGAGATTGAGTATACTGGAAATGTATTCTTTAGAATTTAGTAGAATGAATGATCTAATCAAAACATACAAAATTCTGAAAGGGTTTGACAGACTAGATGCAGGGAAGACGTTTCTCCTGACTGGGAGGTCTAGAACCAGGAGCCGCAGTTTGAGAATAAGGGATGGGCTATTTGGGACTAAGATGAGAAAACTGAAGAGGGTGATGAATCTTTGGGATTCGCTACCCCAGAGAACTGTGGAGACTCAATTGTGTTAATTCAAAACATTAATCAATGGATTTCTGGACATTAAAGGAATCACAGGATATGGTGACAGAGCTGGGAAATGGCACTGAGATGGATAATCAACCACAATCTCCATGAATAGTAGAGCAAGCTTGAAGAGCTGGATGCCTACTGTTGCTCCTATTTCTTATGTTCTAGATTCTACAGAAACTCTTAGATGAGCATTCAATGGAAACCTTTGGGGAGAATTTAGGTCCTAAATGGTCACAACATAAGCACTGATGATAAAGTGAGAGAACCAGAAATGCCCAAGGGGTTAGAGTTGGGGGGATACAGTGTCAAAGGGTCATAGGACTGAGAAGGTTATTAAAAGATAGGGAGGGATGAGGTCATGAAGAGATCAGCGTGCAAAAATAACAACATTAAGAGGAAGTGGAAGCAATTATTTGTCAGCAAGGTTCAATAATTAAGGGTCTTCAATTTGTAGTAAGAGCTACTGATAATCCATTTGATCTTCCCTATGTTTAATTGGAGGAAACCACTGCTCATCCAGGACAGAACATCAAGCAGGCTGACAACAAAAAAGCAAGAGGACTTGGGTGAGGGATGGGGTGGTCAAGAGAACTGGTGGATTGGGTTATCGTCAGTGTGGAATTTGGCCCTGCATCTTCAAATGATAGTGCCGAGGATCAACATGTAAATAAGGAATAGGGATGTGCTAAAGGTTGATCTTTGGGAAACTTCAGATATAACATGTTCCATGTTACAATTAGTGCAGTTTGCTAGTTATTGGATATGGCATTATACTGAAATTCAAACAATTTAGAGAAAGTAAAAGCAGAGGACAAGTTGCTGCAACAACAGAGACAATAACAACAGATTGCTAATAGTTTTGCATGATTACTAAGTACACAGTTTTGCAATCAAAGATACTTTGAAATTGGAAGAAGGTTTGCTGTGGTTACTAATCTCCTTTCCCTCCATTCAATTGAATTTGAAGCACAACCAGCTAAATGGATTATGGCACAAGGCTTTCCTAATTAGGTAGTCTTATTTGGAGCTTATAGAATTCATGATTAAATATAGCATTGCTTGCCAAGCTAGTTACATGCATCAAGATTCAACTGCATCCTGAATGCAATTCAGCTTTCATGCTGGAAACCAACTACAACTTGCATATTATTCACCTTGTATACAATATCTTTGTTCAATAACATCTGACCTACAGTGCATGACAATGTAGCACAAGCCTTGAGAGTTCTAAACATTGTGTATTTTTTATGCTATCAGAATTTCTCAGACCTTTTTTTTTAATATAGTCTTGCAGCTCCCTCCCAGTCAGCTGTGAATCACAGAGAAATGATACCCAGTTGCAAAGTTTTCCCCAAAAGCATGGCATTCTTCAGAGTCTGATATGAACGGGTGAATAAGAAAACATATTCTTCATTACCAAACAAAAAATGGCTTTTGCTGTGAAGCATAATGATAGACTAAAAATGTGTAAAAAAACAAATTAGGAGAATATTATAGCTGGAATGTGTTATGCTCAGTGCAGCTTAAAGGTGGGAAACTCAAAATGCTCAATTGCAAGTTAGAGCCTAGTGATGTCATAGATCCTCTATTTGCCTAGTTAAAGGAGGACTTTGGATGTTGTCTTTTGTGATGGAAGGGGAGAGGAGCAGTAGAGCCATTTCTTCAAGATCATGAATAAAAATTATGGTCAGCAGGATCCATCACCCATTCACCGAGTAAATTTCCTGGCAATCTAACTGCTCACTCAACCAGTGGACCAGAGCAAAGTTGTGCTTAAAAAGCTTTGATTACAGTAAACTGTTTGGAATTGGAGATTTAGGACATCATTGTCTCTACCAATTTTTTTTAATATATAGATCTAATTGCATCATGCAAAGAACTTCTGGAAATTTATGGCTTGAATATAGACAAATTGTCCCTAAGTAAAAGCAAAATACAGTGCAAATGCTAATGCATACTAAATCAAGTGATGATTTAGTTTTCACAAATAAGTTATAAAATGTATCCACAAAATATTGCTGAAAAACTTTCTAACATAAACATAAATCAGTTTCTATATTACTTTGTTCATTATGTGAGAAAAAAATCTCTTGCAAAGTTACAGATTCAACTTACAGCAAAGAGTTCATTTACTGATATGTGAAAATGAAAATGCATGCTCTGGACATTTCTATACATTTAAATGGCTAATATATTAATGGGGTTGGATGGTACTGATGGTAAGCTGGTGATTTTGAATTGCCTTCTGGCTCCTGTGTACATATTATCAGGTTCTGAATGTCCATGTCTGCGTGATGTAGGGAGGGTGTTAGAGGTCAGATGCCTGTACAGACTCATATTTAGAATTAAGTCCAGATGTGGTTCCATAAGTCACTGAGCAGAGGAGCAGACACACTGATCCCTCAGCTCTAAGCTAGTCATATCTGGCACATTTAGCACTACAGATATCATATTAACTTAAATGGGGCCACTGACCTGCATGAAAAAGAAAGAAAAGCTGAGTTGTTTCGTTAAATGTTTAACTATTATTAACATTTTAATTAATTAATTCACGAGGTAAAAGTGTCTTAAAATATTTTATATAAATATTTTTAAATAATTAAGTTTACTGATTGTTGAAATGCATTTCAACAGGTTCTAAATATCTCTGATCAGAATTAGTAGATAAAGGTCTTCTCACAGTATGAGCTGCTGAGGTAGGGCCTCAGTTTAAGACCCTCTCAGTGCTTATGCACTGTCTCATTGAGTGGCCATGCTGTTGACATCTTCAGGACTTAAGGTCATGGCCACAAATGTGTTGGAGCAGCCACACAGTAAGGTGTGGGCTGAGTCAAGCACTATTCAGCCCTTCATCTTCCTCAAGCTACAAAAAAAATTACCCAGAATGTTTTCAACAGTTTCCAAAACAAAAATTACCAAGCATTCAATTGTTTTTTGACCAAACTACTATTAAGTTGAAATAAAACGTAATAGCTTAAATAATTTCTTCAGAAGATTCTGTATAGAATTTGTTGTGGACCAAAAGAATACAAGTCTGTCTTGAGGTTCAAAACTACAACATACAATGATTACTTTCTTCTGACAACACTCTCCTCATGTGACCATGAAGTACCCAGCCTCTGGTCAGCATCTGAATGGTTCATAACAATTTAATTATTATCCACTCTCTTCAGAGGATATTTGTGTTCAATAGCCTATTATTCCTAACCACCTCTGGTAATCATCTGTATTTACAGATATATCACTGCATGCATTTTGTTGAGATTAATTGCCTCGGAAACAGAGCCTCTGTCCTGTTTATTGTCCCTCTGCGGCTCTATCTCATAAAAGACCCATTAAGTTTTTCCACAATCTTTTAGGCACCTTTTATCCTGGAAAAGACCGTTAACTCAAAACCTGTGTATTTTGAAAAAATGTGTAATGTAATCAACTCCACATATGTCAAACAAGTCATCCATCATCTGTATTGCTGAAAAGACTGCTAAAATCCTGTGATCTCTGGCAAAGAGAAGTTGTCTTTTAAGAGAACAGTCCAATAGACTGTTTATTTCATATTTGTAGACAAAGCCTTTGAGTTCAGCTGTACAAATTATTTTTTGCTTGCATATCATGTTAAAGAAATCTCAATTTTTTTACATTATGATATGAAAGCTAATTTTACATGACACTACACCACTGAACCCATTTCCATCCCACATTCATGCAATGTACTTCAGATTACAATGACTTACTACATTCGAAAAAGCTGCTTGTTGCTTTTCCTTTTGCTCACTATTTTAATTCAGTTTCTGGATATGGTTTCCCTTTATTTATTGTAACAAAACTGTTCATAACTTTGGACACCTCACTCAAATCACCCTCCTTAAACATTTTAGTTCTAAACAAGAAAAAAATCAGTTTCACTTTTCTCGACTGTCACCACAGTATAATTCATCTATCATTCATAAGACATTAACATCTTCTCTAAAGAACTGGACACAATACTTTAAGCCAGTGCCTATCCAATATTTTATGCACGTCAAGCAAAGGCTTCTTGCTTTTTCCTTTATTTTCAAAATTTCTGATCTGGGGACTAAAATGCAGATATTGGTTGACACGTTTTTTTAAGGTTTTTCTTTGCTGTTTCTTCCATCTAACAGTGGGTTTTGGTAGTGGGGGTAGATTTTTTTTGTAATAAAATATTTCAATTTTTTTTCTTCCTTTATTAACTAACTACTATATGTGATTATTGATTTAGAGTATTGTAATCCTAAATACGATTTAACACAATGTATTCAGTAGTATTTTTACTCTTTCTTGATGCATGTATTCTGTATTTTTTTCATGGATTTAATAAAAATATTGTAAAGAAAAAAATTAAACCAAGGTGTCATTGCTCCTTTTTAACTGTCTTTCGACTTTTTGCAATTATCTTCAAAGATTTACCAGACATCCCTTAAAACAGGGCTATTTTCATGTTCCCTCGTTCTGTCTTCAAAAATTTCTTACCCTATGGCTGCTCATTCCATCTGTCCACTTATGCCATTTTGACTTTTCTTACCACCTTCATAATTTACTCTTTCTTCTGTGTTTTACGATATCTGAAAACTTTGAAACAATGCTCAATACACCCAAGCCTAGGCCATTAATATATATCAATTTGAGCAGTGACCCTTATCCCAACCTCTGAGAGAACACTCAGTGATGGCTCCCACCAGTTTGAAGAGCAGCCATTCATTGATATTTACTTTTTGTATCTTTATACCAACTATGTGCCCATGTTGCAAAACTTCTTTTAATGCCAAGAGATTTGAATTTAATAATGCATCAATTATGTGCTAAATTTGTTACCTTAAATGTTGTGAGCAAGAATAAAAAGTTTTAAATTGGGAAAAGGCAACATTTGCCATAATATTTCTCATATTGTGCACTTGCATGCCTTTTGATGAAAAATGATATCTCATACCACTTCCAAAATTTGGTTGCATTGACATCAGAAGGAGAGAGAAGTGGACAGAGGGAGAGCAGGTTACCTGAAACTGGAGAATTCAACATTCATGCCTTGGGGTTGTAGACTACCCAGGCAGCATACGAGGTGTTGTTCTCTTAGTTTGCATTTGGCCTCACCCTGGAGTGGAGGAAGCCAAGAACAGACAGGTCAGTGAGGGAATGGGAAGGAGAGTTAAAATGGCTTGGAAACAAGAGCTCCAGATGGCATTGCAGACAGCGTGCAGGTGCTCAGCAAAGCAGTCGCCTAATCTGCACTTGGTTTTACCAATGCAAAAGGTAACGTTTAGCTTTAAATTATGTTTTCCCTTTGGATGAGGAGGATCACGTTCCCACAAGGTCACTAAGGTTACTACAAATGTGTTCTGACCACTCCTCAACCCCTTATAATGGTTCCAGGGATTATTTCCTCAGACCCCTGTGTAGGTCCTCAGTCTCCTGAAACCCTTCTGCCTGCCAATCACCTGGTGATTCTTGTTGGATTTGGCCAAAAGTCTGTTTGCAAAGCAGGGAAATGAGACAATTTGAGCTGAAGTCTTTGTGAGCTTTATGCAGTGTCTGATGTATGTTTATTCTCACCTTCCACTCCACACTCTAATCCTGAAGTGAAACAATAGAGAGCTCCAGTTTCAGTACCAATAAATGTTTTGTAAATGGCACTCTGAATGATCTGTGCTAAAATATTTAAAGATCGTTTGAAGTCTTTTTATCTTACTACCTTATTTATGTGGACCCGCTGCAATTTTCTAGTGCCACAACAGGACGCAATCTCATTGGCTGGCCCTAAATTTATTTCCCTCTTGTCCATGATCCCATAGGGAACAATGTCCTCTTCATAGATCAGCTCATCTCTGATTTGCAAACCTGTAGCACTGAGTCCAGGGACAGAGCAGGAATATCCTGAGCTGATGGAGCAAATGCATTCAACGCCTCTGCATTAGCCCAACAATGGTTGGTGCATGATGTTCAGTCCCGCTCATCTGAATGGGATCACTGTCCCTGAGCAAAAAGTCCAAGTAGGTTAAGTCAATATTTTAAATTAATTTCTATAATTTAAATGATTTTTTTAATTAAAAAAAATATAGATTCCTTGGAGCTATTTTTAAATGTCTCTGATCATCAGAGACATTTGAAAGCAGTTCACAGGCCTTTGGTGACAACACACTGACCAAGCGGAACCCTGTGGGAGAACCATTACAGTGAAGTTGCCAGGTTAGCTGGACCCACGGGATTGCAGAAAGTGTAGCTGTGGGGATAGTGCAGGGAGCAGGCTTTCAATTTAGCAATTTAGATGCAACTGAATGGATTGCCAGGCTACTTCAGAGACAGGAAAACTTCACTTTACCTTCTGTGGATCTATTCACAGTAGAGGGACAGGGAAAGAGGGTTTCATTTGTAACATTCACTTTGTCGAGTATTTTCACAGCAGTAATTTCAACAAGAGTCAAGCCCATTGCCGTGTCATATAGAGACCTGTGTAAGCAAGAGTGACAGATCTCCTTCCGAATGACATTTAGTTTTGCTCAGCATTGTCAACAAACTGTTTTTTTAATTCCATGATAACTGAACTTAAATCCCCAAAATGCCATGATTGATTTGAACTCATGTCAATGGATCATTAGCCTGGGTCTCTGGATTACCAGTCCAGTCATTTAATTACTGCACTAATGTTACCATTTCATTCAATCAGACTAACATTAAAACTACATGAAAAGCAGAATTTAATGAAGTATTTGGGGCATGCAGGTACGTTAAACTCTAAAATTCCAGAGTCAGAAAGGACGGTCAAATAAAAAGAAACTGATACACAACAGTATGTGGTATAGCACAAGAAAGACAACATGAAAAAAAAATCAGGGATTAGATTTTTTAGCAGTCAATGCAGGGATGAAACTATCAAATTATTAGAAAGTCAATTCTAATTTTCATTACAAGTATTTGATGAAAGGTAACCAGGGGTATACTAGAGAGAAAATTGAAATGTCAAGGATTAGGATGAATACCCTTATAATTCCTTTGGGAGAAGAGAAGGAGGGTTCTCCTCTCACTTAGTAATGAATAGTTCTACTATTATAGTTTGGATATTCCAAGCCCTTGCTTGCTTTGAGGTACTTTATAGAATCACTGAAGTGCTGTTTGTGTTATTTGTATATTGTGCTCAGGGCAGGCAAAGTGAGTGACTGAGTGTCTGGACTTGGCAGATCTAGCCATATCTGTACACAAGATACTAGAACTGGTTACAATGATGAAAATATTTTCCTGTTCTCACTTGCACCATACTATTTGACATACTCAAAGTAAATTTGACAAGATCATGTATCTACACTATTTTCTATTACCAAATTTTTTCTTTGATTGTGTGCAAGAAAACAGATGCCCAAGTACTTTGCTTAATGGTCAGTGGATGTGGTTTAACAAAAATTTAAAATTGTATAAACAAAACAAGATCAGTAGAAGCAGTAACACATAATCAAGGCCATTACCAGGCATGGGAATTAAAAGGCTACGAAGAGACAGATGAGCTTCAAACTGCCCTATATGAGTGGCTGGAACAAAAAAAAACAAACTGTTTTCAAGGTTAATCATGGCTATAAAAAATATTGTTAGTGCCTGAACAGCTTAAGTAGTGCGGGAGGAGAACCATTCCCAAACAGTGAAAGGCCCATTAATAATAAGAATCAGTTTTGTCTGTCAGCTCCTACCTATCTCTGAAACCAGACGTTAGCAACTATATGAAGCACTGAAAATATACTTAGAACAAACATTGCTTGATAGGCCTCAGTGGTGCAGGTGGTGGCATGTAAAAGAGTACCCAACATCTTGTACCATTAGCTGTACATTAGTTTGAATAGCTTAAGTGAACAGAACATACAAGAATCATTAGTTTACCAGCTAGCTGGTTTCCAAATCTCACTATCAAAATAAAAGGTAATCCTTTGTTCTTCAGGTGAGTCTATGAAAAGCACATTATTATCTATGACAGTGAGGGCAATATTGATCAGTGGTACTTTAAGGATTGAAGCATGTGACCAACAATGATTTCTGCCACAATACTTCAGTGTACAAGCCTCATATAGCTCTGTAGAGAGAGCCATTGCAAGAAATATCGCTTTGCATAATGTTTCAAGGTATTTTGTACATAAAATTACTGACTATCCTCCTGCATTGTAGAGAATGAAAGAAGAAACTGAGACAGTGTTACCTAAAGTACAATAGCAGCTACTTTCATTTGTACAGGATCCTTACCTACAAGTGTAAAGAAATGGATTATGCGATACAAAGGGATGGTTCAAGGAGAGTGGCTGAAAGATTGGATAAAGGGGTGGATTTTGAAAGGTTGCTGAAGGCTCTGAATGAATTGTAACAGGGTTTAGAGATGGAGTTTCAGAGAATAGATCCTGGTTGCTGCAACTTGTCCCCGTCGAAAGGAGGAAGTAGAGCGGGGGAAATGCTGGGTGATGTGTAAAAGGTTAAGGAATAGTATGTGTGAGGGCAAGTAGTTTGGGGAAGATTACAGAGACATCCAAATTCTGAATTGCCTCTAACAAACACCCTTTCTGTCCCTTCCACTTGTGAAGTCCTTCCTAAAGGATAGGCATGAGACATCCTTGCAGTTTTGTTCAGAAGGAGATGGGGTCCATTATCCACAATCAGACTGGAGGTAATTTTAGGATGGAAGGGCAACATGTGAAAGTTTTAGAGAGCTGACAAAGCAAAATGCCCAGGATGTATGGAGGACATGGAAGACACACTGTAAGCAGAAACATCTGCCTCAGGGAGTGTAGCCACCAAGTGTTTGTGGTAGGAGTTTTGCCAGGCACAGGGGAATTTCCAAGGATTAATCAATAAAACATTCACCGATGAATTAAATGTTACTGAAACTCCTTTACATCATCCAGCCACTTATATACATCTCAGTAGGGACTAATAGAATAGGCAGCAACGGTTTGTTAGGTATTTTATTGCATATATTTTCTTTGGTCTACTATTACAGAAATTATATTTTTTCTATGAATAAATGCATGAATAACTATAGACTATATGGTAGGCAACATAATTTGATCCAATAAGTGAATATGGTGCATCCCTTCAGATTATTTTTCCAGGGTTAATTTTAAAGTTCTTTAATTGATTTGCGTACCCTCACACATGGGGAGTTTGCATTCCCCGGTCCATTAGAATCTTCTTGCTGAGTGAGTTGCTGTAATTTAAATTTTCAGCCAAATCATGAAATGAGCAATCCTATTCCACCTGATCCTCTCCAGCAATGTCAGGAATCCCCTGTGCTATTGAAGTTTTGGGCTCTTTGGACTTTTGAGGCATTTCATTTTTCACTTACGCAGCTCCCTGTTTTGGGCATGAAATATTGATATCTTTACTACCACACAACAGCACTCATGTTCCGCCCTAGATGACCTTTGGTGAAAGAAATAGAAATGCAGACTATTTTTTTTAGAACTGTGAGAGACTGAAAGATACTGGTATTCAGGTGGACCTAGATGTCTTGAGCATGAATTACTGACAGGTAAAATGGTGGTTAAGGAAACAATTAGGAAAGAAATGGTATATTGACCTTTATTGCAAGAGAATTTGAGAATAAAAGTCAAGATATTTTTCTGTAGTTATAAAGGGCTCTGGTGAGACAGCCTCTGCAATATGTATACAGCTCTGACCTCCCTACCTAAGAATGGATATTCTGGCAATGAAGGAGTATAGCAAAGGTTCATCAGATCAATTCCTGGAATGAAAAGTTTGTTCCAGGAAGGGGGACTAAGCATTGTGCCAATAGTCTCTCGAAGGAGAGGTGGTGATCTCATTGAAATGCTCAAAATTCTTATGGGGTTTGACAGGGTAATTGCAGGAATTATACGTGCTTCGACCTTAGTATGACTACCAGCCAGCGGCTCTGACATCCACCATCATGAAGTGCTTTGAGAGGTTGGTCATGGCTCGCATCAACTCCAGCCTACCAGACAACCTGGACCCATTGCAATTTGCCTATCGCTATAACAGGTCTACAGCAGATGCCATCTCCCTGGCCCTACACTCAGCTCTGGAGCATCTAGACAATAAAGACACTAACGTTAGACTACTGTTTATTGACTACAGCTCTGCCTTCAATACAATAATCACAAGCAAGCTTGTCACCAAACTTCGAGACCTAGGACTCAACACCTCCCTCTGTAACTGGATACTTGACTTTCTAACAAACAGACCACAATCAGTGAGGATAGGCAGCAATACCTCCAGCACGATTATTCTCAACACTGGTGCCTCACAAGGTTGCGTCCTCAGCCCTCTACTCTACTCCCTATACACTTATGACTGTGTGGCCAGATTCTGCTCTAATTCCATCTACAAGTTTGCAGATGATACCACTGTTGTAGGCCATATCTCAAACAGCGATGAGTCAAAGTACAGGAAGAAGATAGGGAGCTTAGTGGAATGGTGTCATGACAACAACCTTGCCCTCAATGTCAACAAAACAAATGAACTGGTCATTGACTTCAGGAAAGGTGGCAGTGTACATGCACCTGTCTACATCAATGGTGCTGAGGTCGAGAGGGCTGAGAGCTTCAAGTTCCTGGGAGTGAACATCACCAACAGCCCGTCCTGGTCAAATCACGTAGATGTCACGGCCAAGAAAGCTCATCAGCGCCTCTACTTCCTCAGGAGGCTAAAGAAATTCGGTTTGTCCCCCTTGACTCTCACCAACTTTTACCAATGCACCATAGAAAGCATCCTATCTGGACGTATCATGGCTCGGTACAGCAACTGCTCTGCCCAGGACTGCAAGAAGCTGCAGAGAGTTGTGGACACAGCCCAGTGCATCACGGACACCAGCCTCCCTTCCTTGGACTCTTGTCTTTACCTCTCATTGTCTTGGTGAAGCAGCCAGCGTAATCAAAGACCCCACCCACCCGGGACATTCTCTCTTCTCCCCTCTTCCATTGGGTAGAAGACACAGGTGTCTGAGGGCACGTACCACCAGATTTAAGGACAGCTTCTACCCCACTGTGATAAGACTATTGAACAGTTCCTTTATACAATGAGATGGACTATGATCTCACGATCTACCTTGTTGTGACCTTGCACCTTATTGTCTACCTGCACTGCACTTTCTCTGTAGCTGTGACACTTTACTCTGTACTGTTACTGTTTTTACCTGTACTACATCAATGCACTTTGTACTAACTCAATGTAACAACTCTGTGTGATGAATTGACCTGTAAGATCTGTTTGTAAGACAAGCTTTTCACTGTACCTCGGTACAAGTGATAATAATAAACCAATACCATAATGTAGAGTCCGCCATTCAAGACCAAGATGAGAAGAAATCTATGCCCAGGAGGTAGAGAATCTTTGGAGTTCTCTACCCAAGACGGCTACAGAGTCTCAGTTGTTTAGGAAATTCATTATGGAGAAAAATAGATTTCTAGATATAAAGAAAACCATGGGATATGGGATTACTGCAGAAAGTGACTTATAATTGATACTCATTCCCTTCCACCCATGAGGTTCTTCCTGAAGGAAGACAGGAGATTAAAATATCAGCCATGATATCTTTGTATGACAGAGCAGGCTCAAGGGGACAAATGGTTTCCTTCTGCTTCTATTTCCAATTATCAGACCGAATAATTAATTCAATGTGGAATGCTGTTGCCAACCAGGGCACTTTAATCCATTTTTATGGCTACTTTAAGTTAAAAATAGCCTTAAACGCAAAGCAGCTAGGTCACATTTGACAAAGATGCTCCTCCTCTGCTCACAGTCTGAATGACTTTGGATTCATACTGTTCCCAGTGAGCTTACTCCCCACTCAATAGTAAACTGTACTGCAAACAACTATTAATCCGTCCTTGGCAGTGCCATTGGCCTGTAAACAAATTGTACAGACTGGCATTACAAATCCCAGGCCTTCTGTACAATTACAAGCTCAAACTATGAGACTTCCAATAGCATATGAAGAAGGAATTTAGAAGCATAAATAGTGGAAGCTCATCAAGTAAATTTAAATGGAAACCACCACTTCAAGTAGCAAGGTCAATTTGGCTTTGAGTGGCAGGTCAGAGATGGGAACAGACATTATTCCCCTTCCATATACGATGAGATATCAAGATGTCAGAGCTGGGAACCCACAGTAAAGTGATCGAGCTACCCGAAGTAAGGCAGCAACCTTACCTGCAGCAGCAGGTACATTGTTTATCATTTCACTGCTGTTCACCTTGACAGTAATTGGGAAAGGCCATGCCCCTTAACTTCAGCTGTAGCAGGTCATCTTCCTTTGATTAAGGCCACCTCCTACATCTAAGGACTACTTTGTTTCTTCAGTGTGAATGACTTCCTATCTGCTGCATCATCACTGCTATGTGTGTGTCCAGCAACCTGTCATGCATAAGCATATCATTCTCCTCCAAGCAAGTGATAGGGCTTCCAACACAGGCAGAAGTGATTATTCCTTTCAAAAATATCACATAGCACATAAAAATCATGCTCAGTGCTATAGAATTTCTCATCCATTGTGCTTTCATCTTATGAATTATAGTACTTATAAGTAATGAGGTTGGAGGTGGTGATATAACGTCTGGTGCAAATCATACAAAATGTAATAAATATGATGCATACCAGGTGACTCTAGAGTCTTCCTATCTACTGAGTACCAGCATTTTCCACTCCTCGTCTTCCAATGAATTACCTCATGCAATGAATAAGGCTTCAAAAGGAAGAGAACACAACCTATTCCCCTTTGCAACATTGATTTGTAATCATACCTAGAATTATGCCACAAACTATTGTTCATTAATTATGTTCAAGCCATGTTCATTAATTATTTTAAAAAGGTAGCAAGTACTTTCCTGAAAAAGTAGAATATTAGAATGTTGTAAGGAGTAAATAGGAAAAAATGGAATTGATTAAGTGGCTCAAATTAAGAAAAACATGAGCCATTAACAGGTGATTTTAAAAGTTTCTTTGCTTTAAAAATCTGTTGTTCTTTTAGAGCAGGCTAAATTAATAGACAAGCTTCATGGTTTCCTGATATTTTAAGGGTAATTAAGAAGTGCACTTCCAGAAAGGCAATCCAGATTTAGAATTTGGGTATCAAGGCAAGAGGGACCTATGTATATTTTTATTACTATAACTGGATGCAAACTTTAATGGAATGCCTTGCATGTCATATCCCAAATTCATTATACAGGCTGTCCCCAGGTTCTATTTTTTTTTTATATACACACATCCAAAAGTTTTTCTTTCATAAATCAGAAAATACATAAAATCACTCAGTGTGGCAACAGCACCTCCACAGTATTGTAATGAATAGCATCAAAAGGAATGAACATATGTATGCACATTGGACTTTTGAACTTAATAAAGCTATGGGAGCTTGTTTGTATGTACAGGTGTCCAAGAGTCAGGCATTCATAATCCAGGGACAAGCTGTGCTCTGTTATAGCAAGAGGTGGTCTATTGAAGGATCATAAATTTATAATAGTTACCTTTCTTTCTTTAATTTGACTGTGCAAACACTGAATTATCTACTTCACATCTTTAAAAGTCAGAGTAAAAGCATCAAACCACATAGGTTCTGTGGTAACATAGGATAATAAGATACAGATAGATAGATCATTGCAATGATCATACTTGATTTGATCCTTGATATACTCTCAAGCTGTTAAATCTCTTTTTGTATCTTGAAGTTTCAATTAGTTTTTCAATTCCAAGAATTTTCGAAAGCAGAAGAATAAAGTCCAGTCACTAAAAATGTCTATGTAAATATTCCATAATTCCTTTTGGTACTTTCCATATTTATTCAAGCCTTTATCCAGCAACATAGAAATATAAAAGTAAAACTATTCCATTATTACAAATAGTATTTGATTACACTGACTACACTGTACCAAAGAATGGCATGCATTTCTGGACTGCATACTTTATAAAACTACATAGAAACATGGAAGTTAGTACAATAGCAACAGTTGAGACAAATAATTTAGATGTTTTCAAAAAGAGAGTAGATGAGTACATGAGACACAAAGAAAAAAAAGACTGCTAGGTAGATGGAATGTGATGGCTCAAATAAGAATATAAGAACACATACCAGCACAGATTAGTTACGCTGAATTACCTGCTTCTGTACCACATGTTAAATGTAATACGGGGCCTCCCAACACCTCCACTTTGTCTGTCCTGATCCATTACTATTTGCATCTGGCCAGAAAGGAGTGAACAGTGTGGAAAGAAGGGATGAGGAAATTTAGTTTGACCTGGTACTGGTGAACGGTGGAAACCCATATCACAGAAAATTGTTTTCTACCCTTTTTTTCTGATGCCTCAAACCACCAACACATAGCATTATTGCTCAATTGGATCCCAGTGCAGAAAAATATGAAATTGGCCAAAAGTGAATTAGAAACAATGTTTAAACCCAGAAGTATGTGCTAAAAAAAAGTGAACCAGATACAATTGAATGGATTTCTGTCACTTTGCCTCCTATCCATCTGAGAAGGGCATCAACTTTCAGAGACATTCTCACCATGCCAGCCAAACAGTAGCCACACACACAATGGCTGCCACTGAAAGAGGCAGAAGCTGCATTGGAGAGGGCAAAAAAACTCCCAGTTTCATCCAGCGTCATGTAGAAATGATTGCCAGTGATTTGGGCATGAGAAATGGGTTTGGGACTTTGGACAGGAGCTTGGAGAAGCTCCCAAACTTTAAAAATTTCCACACTCCATTGATCTTATCAACCAAAATACAAATTCTTTGAAGTACATTTCCAACAATATGTGCTTAGCTTTTCAAAAGATCCATTCAAATTCAAGACTTATTCTCAAATTACTTCTGGAAAGTAATAAATACATTTTGGACAATATCAGCATGTATTAATCAGCTTGAATACATAACAGCAATCAGAAATACACAATGTATTTTAGATCAAAATGAAAATTAAAGCAAAAAACGATCCAAATATTGTCTTTGGCTCCATTATATTTGGATATGGACTAAGTACATTTATGTTAAAAAAAACTATTTAATGTCTTTTTCAGCAATGCTCAACAACAGGTTTTGATTCAAAATGACTGTGTGATCCCTAATTAGAGGTTTATTGACACATATTTGGCTGAAATTGTCTGCTTCTACCATTTGCTATGGCTACTGCACATCTGTCACTGGTATGAATGAATCCATTCCTAAAAGCTGATAACGCACTTTTCTCTTACAGGGTCAGTTAACTGTTGCCACAATTGAAATGTTACTATAGAATGAGTTGATGGATCATTGCCAGAAATTTTAGAGTTGATGTGACAGCCACAGAAAATTTTAGTCATATCAGGAAACTGCTCAATGAAAGTGGCTAACAGCAGGAGTAAAATGCAATACACTCCATATAAATTCTTGTTGCATCCTTCTGATTAAAACTAGTGGGTTAAAGGTGTAGAGCATGTCTTATAATGTGTGGAATAGTTCTCATATTTTTTTCACTTTAATCAAAATCCCTAGCATTCTCTCCTTCTCCTTCGTGGTTTTTAAATATATTATTTTTCATTCTTAGAATTCATTCATCCAGACATTGGTGTTTTTGCATCTGCAGTAAAAGCATGTCAGTTCGTCACATTGCTAGGACATGTAATTGTGATGCATTGAAAAGCAAGTCATTGTTTTCCTCACTGTCTCAAGGCTTGAATTAAAATATTGTCACACATATGTCGATGAATAGATGCCTTGTTTGGTTCCAAGGATTCATGCATCAATATTTCAATATATGGTGGGTTTGGACATTACTACTAGATTACCCAGTAATTAATAATACTGCTTTATTGATGATAACTCACCTTTTTTTTCTCCATAAATCTAAATTCAAGAGCTCAACATGACTACCCTTGGGTAATTTGTGCTTACTTTGGTGCAATCAGCTAACCAATGATTGCCATGAGAAAACACAGACATGAACATGCAAAATACATTTAATGCTGAAGTGTTTCTGAATTTCCATCCAAGGTAGTCATTAAAATTCATTCAGCATAATTATTTCTCTAAAACTTGTTTAAAAATGCACCCTTCCCCCCACTTCCCCCCACCAAAAACTTCCAAGTCTGATGTATATAATTTGAGAAGAGTCACTGTGGGTGGGGATGGAAAACTATAGGTGAAATAAAGTGCAGCACACAATGTCCTGTCGGTTACCAACATCAAACTTCAAGTCTGCATTGAGAAGGGACTAAGGGCACTCATGACGGCACAACTTGAACTTGTAGTTTTCAAGACACACGTTTGAATGTTTTTATTTATTCTGGATTCAGATCTGCACTAGTTGTATAGTGGCATGGTTTCCTTCATTCTTTTTTTTAAAACATCCAGTGACAAACAATGCAGTGTATCTTTTGCCAAAAAAATAATAGCTGCAGGTGGGTTTTCAACCATTTCTGACATATCACCATTTAATTGGAGGAGCAGTCAGCCTTTAGGAAAAAGAATCACTTTGACTCTTTATACAGATTGGAAATAAATCAGTCAATGATGCGGGAGTGGGAATATGAAACGAGACATTGGAGACAGGAAAAATAAGATGGGTGGCATTCACAAGATGCCCTGTGAATGGCATCTCATTAAGCTGAAGGCAGATATCTGTAGTTTGGCATCAACAGGTTGCTGACAAACAGAAGGACATTGGTGAAGCTCCAAATAATGGAATCACAATATAGTATGATCTTGGAGAATATAGGCAAAATAGCCAGTTTAACAGAGCATGAAATAAGACTAGTTCAGTATATGTATGCTTTCCTATTTATTTATACATAGGAAACATTCACATTTTTAACAAAGATGATACTGTCAATGGTTCCCAATTACCACATAGACTGATTTTGTTCTGGTATACTCTTAGTTTGCTCATCATTGACTATTGATATCTTAACTATTTACGATAACATGTCTGGCAAATATTTTCTCCAAAGCATAACAAATAATTGATACAGAAATTCAGAGACCACATTATAATGAAAATGCTGGAACATCTGTGATAGATAAGAAAATTCTTATTTTTTTTAAACAAGGATTATCTTGCTTGTGGAGTCACACAAGACAACACAACTACTCAAGATCCATCGTGCTCCAAATCTCAATTCTCACTGTATATCATGCAAAGTTCTAATAATCAGTGTCTGCTTTTGCCCTTTGAATGGTCTTGCAGAAAATGTACAATTATTGCAAGAAGCTTCTTTTCTCATTTGGAGCTGTAATACTGTCAAAAGTGAAGCAGCTCAGGAGAATGTCTGTAAACTCCAGGCAACAGGAGGCTTTAACACAGTGGTAACCCAGATTGCGAGACAGTGATGAAATTCAATCTACAACATAAGGCTCTCATGAGAAATTCTGAGCACTTTCTAGAAACTCGGTGAATCTTCCAATAGCTACATTTATTGATTTAATTCTCTTCAGTCAACTACCCTGAAATACGACAAAGATCTGCAATGAAGCTTATATCTCATACTTTCAATTACTATTAACAAAGTCATATAAAACTTTGTAATGGAGGTAGTCAGGGGATGGATCAGTGGGGAAACAGAACTTGTTCACTTAGGAGTATTAAATAAAACAAGGAACTGGCATTCCCTCTTCTTCGTTCTCCCACAGATTTTCTTCCTCCTCTGAAGGATGCACAAAAGTTATATTTCAACTTAATTGGGAAGAAAGACAGAGCAGTATGCAACGTGGAAATTTCTCTCAAGTAAGGAGAAGGCAGCATGGTGTCTAGTACATAGGAGCTTTTCTGGGGAGTATTAGGACACAGGTTCAAATTTAGTATTCTCCATTAGATAAGCTCTGATCTTGATTGCATTGTGAGCAACAGATATCAAACAGATGCTTCAAGCTTCACCAGAGGGAGAGAATGAATATTGAAAACCCAGCATCAGTGGGCTGCCCTTCTTGTATTGTTCAATGAGTAGCATTGGCAAAGACTTGACAGCAGATTTCTGGGCACCACTTCAACCATGCAAAAATGTGTGGTACAAGAACATTATCAGTTGAAAAACAACATCAAATACTCTATTGCAAATTTGCTGTTTAAATTGAAGTTATATCTCTCTACATCCCATTCGTCTTAAATGACAGAAGTATTTATGGTGTAGCATGCAAGTCAAGTCTGTATACATCATCCAAACTTAATGTGCAAAATATCAATCAAATCCATGAAACACAGAAGTAAAAATAAATTTTATACTAAGGTCTGTAAATATTACCAGTTCAAGTCATAGCAACATTTGATTCATATGCTTTGTTTTTAATACTAGAAAACAACAGAAATTGCATTTTGATTTATTTTGAAACCAAGACCACAATAGCATATTATTTGTGCATTCTGTGGCTTCAGATCCACAATAAACAGTGTTCCAGTCAATGACCTTGTCAGAGAGACAGTACCACAAGCAATGTATGAGGTTCACACTCGTAAATATTTCAGAAAAGTTGTGGACCATGTAGAATTACAGATATCAACCCGAAATATGAGCAACCCTTACGATGTAGCACTGTTCTCAATTGTGAAGAGACTGGAGTTGAATTGAATTACATGGTCAGATTATTGCGTTCATTACATTTCCAGTACATTGATTTTATGGGAGTAATGTTCTAAATGTTTTCACTTTATCCATTGGGAAAGGAAGACATGCAGGTTTCGCCAAATAAGTTTGAACTTGAATTCAATATTCTCCAATAAACAACTTACTTTAACAGTGCCTCTTATTTTGTTAGAATGCTTCAAAGTGCTTTACAGCCAATTCATTTGAAATGAATGCAAATATCCTGGCCATAGAAGATAATGCTGACATTCACATAAGGAATCCCACAAACAGCAACATGATAATAATCTCCAGTGGTAATAGCTGACGGATAACTATTCAACTGCATACAAGAAGGTACAGTTTGCTCTTTACCTTTTTTGCTACCAATATTGCTGTGGGATCTTTGGAAATGAGCAGAATTAATTTCTTATTCTGTAATAGGTAGATGATTTAACATCTCCAAAATGTTGTACCTCCAACTATGCAGGACAACATCAGATCCATGTCTGGTGGCAAGCTCTTCAATTTGAGACCACAGGAGTGGAGATGGTTATAAAAAGTGATTGCTCGTGATTGGTTTGGTGACAAGTATCCCTTGAGTTCCATGTCACAATATGACATGAAGCAGAGGATGAAATATTTCTTTCCAGCTTGAGACAACTTTGATTTGATAATCAACATCAAGACAGAAGTGGTTCACCAGTCTGCACTAGGAAAGCTTCATCTAGAACATGCCATGACAATAAACAACCGAAGCTGCCCAACAGAGGACTAATTTGCCTTGGCAGTTCACTTTGATAATCAGAATTGCCAAAGCAAGAGTGACTCTTGGCAGCCCATGTACAAATGTGTGGGAAAACACAGGATCAGTAAGCAAACAAAAGTCAAGGCCCAGAAGTTATTGTGTTATCAACTCTGATGTATTTATGCAAAGACCAGGATGACGTTGCATCCCAACTTTATAAAGCACAACCACCTTCATTTGCTGTTGGCAGCAATTGATTGGGATAAAGTGACAATATAAGAACGTACAAGGTGCTAGCTAAACACGCAAATGAATAAGTTGACATCATAGATGGTGCAGACATGATGGGCCGAAAGGTCTGTTTCTGAGCTGCGTTCTATGTTCTAAAGGTTCTCACATGAACAAGCTATTACAGCATCTATGTCATAGTGATGAGATGAGCAGGACAGGCCACGTCACCAGTATATCAGATAAGCAACTGCTAATGAAGATACTCCATGATGAGCCAGATGAAGGGAAGTGTTTTCACAGAGACATGAAACATTTATGAGATTTGCTCAAGTTATCATTGAAACATATAAATATTGAACCAAAACTGAGGGTCGACCCAGGTCTAAACAGCTAATATCAAACATTCCAAGTTAACAACAACCCTCTATTTTTTTTAATCTCAACAAGTCTACCAGAATGATCAAAGCAAAGACATAGCATCTTTGAGGATAACGTGCTTCCACTCTGGTATTGTGGGTTCTGAACTCGCTAAAGAGATCAATGTGGGAATCTCAAACTCTTGAGAAGATGATGCAGGTGGTGGCTGACAGGGCAGGTATGTGAGTAGTTTGTGGCATGGTAGTGTAGCAGTTAGTGTAACGCTCTACAGCGCCAGCGACCCGGGTTCAATTCCGGCCACTGTCTGCAAGGAGTTTGTACGTTCTCCCCATGTCTGCATGGGTTTCCTCTGGGTGCTCTGGTTTCCTCCCACATTCCAAAAGATGTACAGGTTAGGAAGTTTTGGGCATGCTATGTTGGCGCCGGAAACGTGGCAACACTTGTGGGCTGCCCCCAGAACACACTACGCAAAAGATGCATTTCACTGTGTGTTTCGATGTACATGTGACTAATAAAGATATCACATCCATCTTATCTTCAGTCACTTACACAGGTCTTCTGTGTGTTGTTCTTGCATGACCTTGATTTTCTCAATAATTTCCTGAATGGTCCTTCTCCAACACACAAGAGGTCCATTTAAGAGTCTTATAACTGTGAGATGGAAGCTGTCCTTGAACCTGGTGGTACGTTCTTTCAGGCTGTTGTGTCTTCTGCCCAATGGGAGGGGGAAAAGAAGAGAATATCCGGGTGGGAAGTCATTCTCCAAAATACCAGAGAGATAGGCTATATACTTGACATCCACAACACCATAGCCCTCTTCCAACCTGCCTTCACAGCACTACAATGTCATCCGACCATGAAAGTTCATGATGAGACTTTGGAAATATGGGCCATTTCCCATATTTTGAAATCCCCTTCTCAGCAAAGGCAGAGATTAATAATTAAATTAACCATCATCTTCTACGCACCAGCACAGCCTATGGTTGACTGAGGAAAAAAATTAAAAATAAAGACTTCAGACTGGAAAAAAACTAATGGTTTACCAGGCAGCAGTGAACCCTGCCCACTTGTATGCCTCTGAAACATAAACTATATACTGTAGGCATCACAAGGTACTGGGAGAAAAAACATAATGGTATGTTCACAAAATCCTTCAAGTTCACTGGAAGGATAAGTGAACTTCTCCCGAACTATCCTCCAACTCACCTTGCTAAGCACCTCATGCTCCACTTGTGGCAGTTTGTGGGCCCACATTGGCCTCATCGGCCACCTCAGAACCCATAGAACTGTGAGCAAATCACTAGCCCTAACAGACAGCCTAGCAGGAATAATAATATAGCATTGCCTAACATAGTCTTAATCATTTAACTTACACAATACAAAAGAAACATGGAGATGAAAATATTTAAAAATATATATTACACGATTACTAGAAAATCATATTGGGCAACAGCTGTGCAGTGCACACTTACAAATTTGGAGGTTTAAAGATCAGTTGACTAAAATTAATGTTGCAGAATTTTGAAAACGTTTTAAATGCACTTTTGATGCAGTTTTTTTTGGAAGAATTTCTAAAGGTTTTATAATGAAAGGAGTGCTTGACAGCTAAACAATACCTTCTTCTCATTACTATTTATAAGCTTATTTTCTCCATAATAATTGACTGAAGGTCACTTCTCTGTTGTTTAAAAAAGTGAGTGCACAAAAAAAAGTCATGCAGTAGAGAAAATCACAAGCATTGACAAGGTGACAAACTTTACAGAATTGCTAAGAATGTTCTCAATTTTGCAATAAAATGCAAAAGTACAGGTTAGGACAGCAGGGAATCAAAATAAATAACTAAATACCTCACTGTCACGTGGAGATTTTCTCCATCAAAATTTGAAATTCTACAGTAAACTCAGCTGAACAATTGGAGCAGGTGAAAGCTTATTTTTTTTTGGTGTCTGGCACCAAATGTGAATCAGAATCAGATTTATCACTGACTTAGATGATGTGAGATCTGTTGTTTTGCAGTACACTGCAAAGACACAAAGTTACTATAAATTACAAAATAAATAAATAGTGCAAAAAAAAAAATAATGAAGTAGTGTCCATGGACCATTCAGAATTCTGATGGCAGAAGGGAAGAAGCTGTTTCCGATTCATTGAGTGTGGGTCTTCAGGTTCCTGTATGAGTATATTGACTTCTGATTGCAATCTCCTCTGCATATTTGATTCCATTGAAGTAATTGGGACAGAAATTCACTTTAAGTTGCTAGCACTAAATGCATGCAAGAATCTTGCTGTCGGTTGTACCTGCCTTCCTTGTGTGTGAAACAACCGATGGCTAATTCCCAGATACACATTAAGCTCTTGTGACCAAATAGATGATATTTGATAGCATTGTAAAAGTAGATATTATTGCGACTGTAAATACTATATTTTTGCATCTGACATCATTTTACTTTGGAAAATAGAGCTCAAGTCTGGAATATTACATTCTGTACAACAACTGCTTCAAGAGAAGTGAAGATAGGAATATAATCCCAAATTGGTCCCTTTTTACCAATTACAATCGCAAACTAAATTACCATTTTTAGTCCCCATGAACTCTGTCCCTCAGCATTTTAAGGTTTTGCTCTCTTATGAAATCAACTTAATTGTTTCCTCTCAAAATGTTGCCCCCAACTCATCCACAATGTTTCTCTGAAGCATTTTTGAATAATATTATCATCTTCAAGAATGATTTATACAGAGCTAATACACCCACTTTTGATTCCTCTCCCCTGAGATTATTGTCATGATTTGATTAGCCTTTACATTGAGTGGATATTTTGAGTGGATGGTTAATAACCAGCCCTAATCCTTTTCCTATCTTTTAACAATCAGCCATTAAATAAGCACATTTTATATTTCCTGTATCAATGTGCATTTCCTTTCATTTATTCACATTAAAACCCATCTGGCATTTAAGAGCCCATCCACTTAATTGATCCGAATCCTTTTGAATGCAATCAATCTCCCTTAAACAAGTCACCTGGTCACAAAGTTTGATGCCATCTGCAAATTTTATAATACTTTAATAACCATATAATACTAGACAGTTCCCCATTACATAGTTCAGCATTGACAGCGAGTCAGAGGATTCAAGGCTGGAACTCTGGGATAAAATATTGGAAGATTTTAATTATATGCTGAATCTGCTAGGTGCTGAGTTAACAGTTTGCTACAATGCATAATATATTCAGATATTACAGAGAAATATCCTGAACAAGTTTCATGGCTTTGAATTCACAACTTTCATTTCACAGTATCAAAATACTTTTGCTGATAAATTCAGTCCTGCTCTGTAATGTTAAAAGTACTATGTAGTGGCATCAGTGGGTTGTAAACTGCCTCCAAAATTTATTCCATTGACTTTGATGGGATGAATTGTAGATCCATAATATAACACTCCAACACAACATATTTAGCTCCACCAATTAGAAATTAATTTCAGTAATTTTTACCAGACAGGTTGAAGTAGCTTTGTATGGGAATAGTGTTAGTAATAAATTCTGCATACAGAAACCAGTAACAATTAGGGAATTAAGAGTAGCTCAGCAATGACAGAATGTTAGAAGAGTAACTAAAATATTTTAGTTTAGAATCCAAATCTAAATGTAAAAAAAATTCAGCCTTAAACTTATTCTGTGGCTCAGCTTCTTCAGTCAATGACAGATTGTTTAACAGAAAGGAAACCAATATGTGGGAGCAGCACGAAAGAATATCTGCACTGGCAAGTAACACTGCCTTAAAGATCAGCCAAGGAGCAGCTTATCCCATATCCATAGATAGAGCCAGGAAATGGGCCATCCCAATCTATTCAACATATGCTGTTAAAACAAGAAGAATATAAATGTGATGCATCTGTCTGTGTTTTTGTTCACAAGATAAACTTAAAATGCAATGGCCCAAGAAGGTGACTCATTATCAAGAGATGTGCATTAAATGCTGATCTTACCTCCGACACTTACATTCAAAAAATGAATTGAAATACTGAGGGAGAAACTATTGGGTTCATGAATAAATTGATGCATTCTATACTCTTGCATGTGAAACATGCAGCAGTTGTGCAAAACACAAATAAAAATAACAATTCATACGAAATAAAAAATGTATTTAACTTGATTGTGATGCAATGTGAAAAAATATTTTACTCATGATATCAATTACACATGTGAAAGAAAGGTTGTTCCATAATCACAGGAATACATCAGCACTACACCATTGATTCTTGATACATACTATGTAGGCAAAGCAATCCTTTTGTAACAAAAAAAGGAAATGCTGGAAATAGTCAGCAGTTCAGGCAGCATGTGTGGAAGGAGAAACAGTTAACGTTTCATGTTAAAGATCCTTTGTTTTTGTTTCATATTTCTAGTATATACATTTAGTAGGGTTGTAAAAGTTTTTAAGTGCTTGAGTGGGGGGGCTGGACTGCGCGGGCGCAGGGCGGGCAGCTTAAAAAGTAGGAAAAAACTTCGAAGGCCATTAGTTTCGCTTCGAGGGGAGTTCGGAGGACCTCGGAAAAGCTAAGTGTTTCTTTTATCTTTTTAGTGGGTTTTAAGTGTAGAGCTTAGTTTTTAAGAGGGGTGTAATTTACTAGGGTTAGTTTGTTGTTTTAAGGTGCTTTTAGTAGGGTTGTAAAAGTTTTTAAGTGCTTGAGTGGGGGGGCTGGACTGCGCAGGCACGGGGTGGGCAGCTTAAAAGGCAAACAGCCTCTAGAGCGGGCAGCATTGGAGAGGGCAGCGGAGTGAGAGGGAAGCAGAGTGGTCGGGCTTTGGCACAAGGGGCTTCGGCACACAGGGACTTCGCTAAGAGGAAGCCGGTAAGCCTGAGTACGTGCTGCTAAGATATAAGGTAAGGTCTGGTGGGTACTTTTTATCTTGATTTGTTGTAACTAATCTGGGAGCAGGATATGGGGGAGACAGTTAGAGCAGTGATGTGCTCCGTATGCGGTGTGTGGGAGGTCAGGGTCAGCACAGTTGTCCCTGATGACCACACCTGCAAAAGGTGCGTCCAGCTGCAGCTCCTAACAGACCGAGTTAGGGAATTGGAGCAGCAGCTGGACGAACTACGGATCATTCGGGAGGCAGAGGCAGAGATAGATAAGAGTTATCGGGAGATAGACACACCGATAAGACAGGAGGAGAGTAACTGGGTAACTGTCAGGAGAGGGAAGGGTAGCAGGCAGAGAGAGCAGAGCACCCCTGTGGCTGTCCCCATCAATAATAGGTATACCGTTTTGGATACTGTTGGTGGGGATGACCTACCAGGAACTAGTTGCGGAGGTCTGGTCTCTGGCACCGAGAGTGGACCCTCAACTCAGAAGGGGAAGAAGGAAGAGAGGAGAGCGGTAGTGATAGGGGATTCTATAGTCAGGGGGATAGATGGGATATTCTGTGGGGATGATCGGGAATTCCGGATGGTCTGTTGCCTCCCTGGTGCCAGGGTCCGAAATATCTCAGATCGGGTTCAGGTTATTCTCAGGAGGGAGGGCGTGAACCTAGATGTTGTGATCCATGTAGGGACTAACGACATGGGCAGGAAAAGAGAGGAGGTCCTGCGTAAGGAGTTCAGGGAGTTAGGTGCTAAGTTGAGGGGCAGGACATCCAGGGTAACAATCTCAGGATTGCTACCTGTGCCCCATGTGATCGAGGAGAGGAATAGGAAGATTAGGCAGATTAATACGTGGCTGAGGGGATGGTGCGAGAGGGAGGGCTTCAGGTTTATGGATAATTGGGATTTGTTCCAGGGAAGATGGGATCTGTTCCAACGGGACGGTTTACACCTGACCTGGAGGGGTACTGACATTCTTGCAGGAAGGTTTGCTAATGCTGCTCGGGGGGGTTTAAACTAAATTTGCAGGGAGAGGGGATCCAGAATGAGAGAGAGGATAGTGAGATGGAGGGTAGAGGACAGATAGGAACTACACAATTTTGGAACATTAATACGAATGGAGAGAGGAGAAATGGGTTAAAAATCCTATATCTGATTGCACAGAGTGTCAGGAATAAGGTAGGTGAGCTTGAAGCTCAGATACAAATGGGTAAGTATGATGTTGTTGGGATAACGGAGACATGGCTGCAGGGAGATCAGACTTGGGAAATGAATTTTCAAGGGTATACATGCTATCGTAAGGACAGGAAGGTGGGCAGAGGGGGTGGGGTGGCCCTGTTGGTGAGGAATGAGATTCAGTCCCTTGCAAGGGGGGGGACATTGAATCAGGAGAAGTAGAGTCAGTGTGGATAGAACTGAGGAACTGTAAGGGCAAAAAGACCCTAATGGGTGTTATCTACAGGCCTCCGAACGTTGGCATGGATATTGGGTGCAAGCTGAATAGTGAGTTAATGTTGGCATGTGGCAAGGGTAATGTCACAGTAGTTATAGGGGATTTCAATATGCAAGTGGACTGGGAAAATCAGGCTGGTACTGGACCCCAGGAAAGGGAGTTTATAGAGTGCCTCCGAGATGCATTCTTGGAGCAGCTGGTACGAGAGCCGACCAGGGAGAGGGCTATTCTGGATTTAGTGCTGTGTAATGAGCAGGATTTGATAAGAGAACTCGAAGTAAAGGAGCCATTGGGAGGTAGTGATCATAACATAAGTTTTTATCTGCAATTGGAGAGGGAAAAGGGCAAATCAGAAGGGTCAATTTTGCAGTTGAACAAAGGAGACTATGGAGCCATGAGGGAGGAGCTGGCTAAAGTTGACTGGGCGGGCATCCTAGCAGAATTGTCAGTGGAACAGCAATGGCAGGTATTCTTGGGAATAATGCACAAGGTGCAGGATCAGTTTATTCCCCAGAGAAGGAAAGACTCAAAGAGGGGGAAGGGGCCACCGTGGCTGACAAAGGAAGTCAGAGATAGCATTGTGTTAAAAAGGAAGTAGTATGGCAGAGCCAAGCTGAGTGGGAAGATAGAAGATTGGGAAATTTTTAAGGTGCAGCAGAATTTAACTAAAAAGGTAATTCGGGAAGAAAAAATGAGGTACGAAGGCAAGCTAGCCAAGAATATCAAGGAGGATAGCAAAAGCTTTTTTAGGTATGTGAAGGGAAAGAAGTTAGTTAGGAACAATGTTGGGCCCTTGAAGACCGAATCGGGTGAAATTATTACGGGAAACAGGGAGACGGCAGTCGAATTTAATAAGTACTTTGGATCTGTCTTCACGGGGGAAGACGTAAGAAATCTCCCAGAGGTAAGGATGGACAAAAGGCAGAGGGTGACAGGGGAACTGAAGTGGATTGACATTAGGAAAGAAATGGTGATGGGTAGACTAATGGGGCTGAAGACTGACAAATCCCCAGGTCCAGATGGTCTGCATCCCAGGATACTAAAGGAGGTGGCTCTAGAAATTGTGGATGCATTGGTGATCATTTTCCAATGTTCCTTAGATTTGGGGTCAGTTCCTGAGGATTGGAGAATGGCTAATGTTATCCCACTTTTTAAGAAAGGAGGGAGGGAGAAAACGGGGAACTATCGTCCAGTTAGCCTAACATCTGTGGTGGGGAAGATGCTGGAGTCCATTATTAAGGATGAAATAGCGGCATATTTGGATAGCAATGATAGGATTGGGTCGAGTCAACATGGATTTACCAAGGCCAAATCATGCTTGACTAATCTACTGGAGTTTTTTTTGAGGATGTAACCAGGAAAATAGACGAGGGAGATTCAGTGGATGTTGTATACCTTGACTTTCAGAAGGCATTTGATAAAGTGCCGCACAGGAGATTGGTGGGTAAAATTAGGGCTCATGGAATTGGGGGGCGGATATTAACATGGATAGAAAACTGGTTAGCGGATAGGAAACAAAGGGTAGGGGTGAATGGATGTTTCTCAGAATGGCAGGCCGTGACTAGTGGGGTGCCACAGGGCTCGGTGCTGGGACTGCAGCTGTTTACGATCTATGTTGATGATTTAGATGAAGGCATTGTGAATAACATTAGCAAGTTTGCTGATGATATAAAGTTGGGTGGCAGTGCAACATGTGTAGTGGAAGTTAGGAGAATTCAAGGTGATTTGGATAGGTTGGGTAAGTGGGCAGATACTTGGCAGATGAAGTTTAATGTGGATAAGTGTGAGGTTATCCACTTTGGGAGCAGGAACAGGAAGGCGGATTATTATCTGAATGGTGTGGAGTTAGGTAAGGGGGAAATACAAAGGGATCTAGGAGTCCTTGTTCATCAGTCACTGAAAGTGAATGAGCAAGTGCAGCAGGCAGTGATGAAGGCTAATGGAATGTTGGCCTGTATTACAAGGGGAATTGAGTATAAAAGCAAAGAGATTCTTTTGCATTTGTACAGGGCCCTGGTGAGACCACTCCTGGAGTATTGTGTACAGTTTTGGTTTCCAGGGTTAAGGAAGGATATCCTGGCTATAGAGGGCGTGCAGCGTAGGTTTACGAGGTTAATTCCAGGGATGTCGGGACTGTCTTATGCTGAGAGGTTGGAGAGACTGGGATTGTACACGCTGGAATTGAGAAGATTGAGAGGGGATCTGATTGAAACATACAGAATTATTAAGGGATTGGACAAGATAGAGACAGGAAATATGTTCCAGATGTTGGGGAAGTCCAGGACCAGGGGACATGATTTAAGAATAAGGGCTAGGCCATTTAGGACAGAGGTGAGGAAAAACCTTCTCCCAGAGGGTTGTGAATTTGTGGAATGCACTGCCTCAGAGGGAAGTGGAGGCCGATTCTCTGGGCACTTTCAAGAAGGAGCTAGATAGGTTTCTTATAGATAGGGGAATCAAGGGATATGGGGACAAGGCAGGAACAGGATATTGATTGTTGAGTATCAGCCATGATCTCAAAATGGCAGTGCAGACTCGAAGGGCCGAATGGTCTACTTCTGCTCCTATTGTCTATTTCTCAATTTTCAATCATTGTTATGTTAAATTCTGTCTGAATTCTTTGACCATATCATGACTTTTTCATAAATCTGAAAGTAGTAAAACATTTTCTGTCCATTGAAAATAAGGTCAGTTTGAATTCCTTCTAATTATGAAAATACTAAAAGAATTTATCAATGTTAGTAAATGGTTGTCAGTTCCAGGAAGTATACACAAAATCTTTACAAACTACAGGTTTTCCATTTCAAGAAAGTTATTACTATAAAAAAACAAACGAGAAAAGTTTATGTAAATATTTTCCATTATGTCATGTCCTACAGATCCTTGACCAATTGCTTCCTCAGCAATTAGAGATGAATTTGTCCAAATTATCCTCCTGACCCAATGCCCAAAATTAAAGTGGACAAAAATCAATATAAATAAATAGGGACCCATGTAAAACACTGAACTGACTTATTTAATTAAGAATATATTAGTCTCAATTCATTTAACCATCATCCAAAGCTTACCATGCTTAGGTACATGCAATCAGGTAAGTTTTCAATTTATAACACAAATTGCATAAACGTCATAGCAATTCATTAAAGGGAAATGGAAAATATAGAGCAGATGGGGATTTTCTTTTGTTAAACATTTTGCAAATCACATTAAATGCATTAATCACTTTATTGCTGCACCTTGAAAATGGGCAGTAATGTGAATGAAGTGTCTATACAAATTAAATACTCCAGATTTGAGGGTGAGAACAGTTTGTGGATGAAGATTTATTTGGGTATTGGGTTTTATGGATAACCACAAAAGATCAAGGAGTCTTGGCTGTATTATAGCTACTTCTGCTCAAAATTGCTAAACTACTTAACTCCCTCACATGGCTTCCTTCCAGATTATATATGCCTCTGTGCACAAGTGTGGAGGAAACTCCAGGCCCATATGTCATCAGGATGCACAAAGTAAAATGCAGATTTATAATCCAGGACTACTGACATGCCGATAAATGCATGATTAATTCTGCACACACCAACATTTCTAAATAACAGGAAACACTAGCTATGAACCCTGGATCAGTAATATTCTAGACTCCGGAACAAATAAGTCAAGGTCAAATGTTAAATGAGAGTCTTTTTTTTTTAAACAAGCCGATATCCCTCTAATGCCTTCACTTATGCAGTTTAGAAGCAAAATATTGCAGATGCTGGAATTTTGAATTTTTTACAAATTGCTGGAAGTGGAGTCTTTACAGGAAGCAGCATAGGAGGAACTGCAGTCTAGTGTGGAATCCATAGGCTTCTCATGGATATTGGTCAGCAATGGAGATGGTGAAGTTGAGAAATGGAAGAGAAGAATCAGATACACCAAGTGAAAGGGAGGGCAAGTTCAGCAATAAACACTCCTCTTTCCTTAGCACTTTTATGTGCAATAGCTTGAAATGCAACATCTGTCCTTTTACTTCCTTCAATCTCATCTTCTAGAGACCCAACCACTCCTTCCAGATGCAGCAGTGATTTACTTGTATTTATTCCAATTTGATATATTACTTTTGGTGTTCATAACATGGTCTTTCCTACACTAGAGTCAGAGTAACATATAGAACAGAAACAGGCCTTTTGGCTCTCTGAGTCTGTGATGACCATCAACTAGCCATCAAGCAAGCCATTTACCAGCACTTGGTCTGCAGCCTTCTATGCCTTGGTGATTTGTGCTCATCTAGATACTTCCCAAATGTTGTGAGAGTACTTGCCCTCACCATCTTCTCAGGTAATGTATTCCAGATTGCAATCATGCTCTCGGTGAAGACATTCTTCCTCTTACTCCTCACCTGAAATCCTTCTGTTTTAGGTCCCTCAATTATGGGGAACATTTTCTCACTAATCACCCTTTCTATGCCTCCCAAAATTTTGTACACCTCCATCAGGTCCCCCTCAGCTTTCTCTACTCCAAGGAAAACAAAACCTTGCCTGTCCAGTCTTTCCTCATAACTACAATATTCCACCCTTGGCAACTTCCTGGTAAACCTCTGCTGCACCCTTTCCAGTTGCATTCACATGCTTCCTATAGTGTGGAGATCTGAATTGCACGGACTAAGCCAATTGAGACCTTCACACTTTGTATTCCAGATAATGGAAGCCGGGTCCCAAACATCTTCTTCACCACCTACCTATGCAGCCACTTTTAGGAACCTATGGATTTCTACACAAAGATTCTTCCACTACTCATTACTGTCTAGAGCCCAACAATTCATGGTGTATTTCTTATCCTTACTAGACCTCCAGAAATGTATCACCTTGTAATTATCAGAATTAAATTTCATCTGCCATTGTTCCATCCAATTTGCCAGCTGATCAGTATCATTCTTTAACTTTAGATTTAAGACTATAGAACTTTAGACTATAAGCTTTCATGTCGGCTGCAAGTGAAACCAAATTCAGAATGGATGACCACTTTCCAAAACATTGCCAATCAACCTGCTGGAGTAATACAGAGCTTCCAGTTGCCTATCATTTTAATTTTCCACCCCCCTTTCACTCCAACTCAGTTCTCTTAGTCTTTGGCTTCCTAATGGTATTCCAACAATACTCAATGTAAGCTCAAAGAACAACATCTCATATTCTGATTTGGTATGTTACAACCTTCAGGACTGATCAGATTCAATAACTTCAGATAACCAGACATTCCAATCTCTTTTCCCACATGGGTGTTAATTTTTTTTCCCCTCTTTCCCCCTCCTGCTATCCCAAATTCCATTGGCTCTCACTTATTTAAACCTTCTTCAAATTTACCTTCACCACTTTCCTTCATCTTGTACCATCACCACTTGATTCCCAGCTCTTCTCATCTCCCTACAATCATTGCCCTTCCCACTAGCTCTCTGCAAATTAAAACTCACTTCCTCAGTTGTGATAACCATCAACTTGAAACGGCAAGAGTTTCTCTTTCATAGATGCCACTAGATGACCTGCCTGTTTTTTTTTGCTGTTTCTGATTTTGTTTCATTGACACAATAGCCCAGAGGGGCTGAACAAGTGTTAACAACTACTAGATTGGTAAATTTGTTTATTATTGTCACATGTACCAAGATTCAGTGAAAAACCTTGTTTTGCATGCCATCCATACAGATGATTTCATCACATCAGTGCATTGAGGTAGTACAAGGGAAACCAACAACAGAATGCAGAATAAAGTGTTACAGTCACAGAGAAAGTGCAGTGCAGGCAGCCAGTGAGATTCAAGGTCATAACAAGGTAGATTGTGAGGTCAAGAGTCCAGCTTAATCATACAAGGGGACCGTTCAATAGTCTTATAACAGCCAGATAGAAGCTGTTCTTGAACCTGGTGGTACTAGGCACACATCTACAGAAAACAGGTGCCCTCTGATATTATGTTTAGAGTGCCCTTTATTCACATATGACTGCTGACATTGAGTGTTAGGAGAATATATCACCATAAATCACTGATTATTATAAGCTCAGCAAATTCTCACAAGCATACTTCCAGTTGGCATTGCTGGTCAATAAGCAAAAGAAGCCCAGTTGATTTTTGCTTCCCTTCCTTGCCAAACATGGCCAAATGGGACTAGCTTAGATGGGCATCTTGGTCAGCATGGACCAAATGGGCCAAAGGGCCTGTTTCTGTGCTGTATGGCTCTATAACTACCTCCTTTACCGATCTCCTATTTTAGGCTAGATAGGTCGGTATAAATTTGGGATCAAATTCGATGCCCTACTTGCTTGAACGGGTATAAAAGATGACCTACAAGAAGAAAGGTGCTCTTCTTTTCCACCTCACCTTGACATGTGGCTAAACACAATGCACAATAGAAAACAAACATCACAAAAATATATTGTTGAACTGAATGCTTTCAGTATAAAAAGATAATACACATGGACTTCATAAATAGACATTAAAAGAATATATTTTGAGGCAGGGAACAACTTGCAGATGCCACTACATAAGGTTCTTAGTACTGCAGATCAGGGCATGAATTTGTAAGCAATAGAGTGAAAACCAGCCGCAGTAAAGTATTAAATGCTGTGCATCACATTTTAGGAGAGATGTGATGATTTAAAGAAGGTATAGAAGAGATTTATTAAATTGGTTTTAGGGATGAAGGATTACTGTATGTAGGTAGATTGAAGAAGCTGGGGTGATTTTCATTCAGGCTAGACTAACTGAATGTTGGTTAGAGATGTTGAAAATAAAGGTGATTTACATAGAACAGTATAGCATAGGAACAGGCCCTTCGGCCCACCATGTCAGTACTGACCATGATGCCAATCCAAATGAGTCCCATCTGCCTGCATGTGGTCTAGATCCCTGCATTTCCCGCCTGATCATTTGCCTATCTAAATGCTGTTTAAACATTGCTATTGTTTCTGCTTCCGCCACTTGCGTTGGCAGTGCATTCCAGGCACCCACCATTCTTTGTGTAAAAAACCTTGTCTTGCAAATGTTCTTTTAACTTCTCCCTCTCATCTTAAAGATATGCCCTTGAGCATTTGACATTTCTACTTTGGGGGAAAAAAAAGACTCTGAGCATCTACCCTCTTTTTGCCACTTATAAATTTTATAAACTTCTATCAGATCACCCCTCAGGTTCCGATGCTCCAGAGAAAACAATCCAAGTTTGTCGAACCTCTCCTTTATGCTCATACTCCTCTAATCCAGGCAACGTCCTGGTGAACCTCTTCTGCACCCTGTCCAAAACCACTACATCCTTCCTGTAACGCCACAACCAGAACTACACCCAATACTCCAAATGAGGCCATACCAAATGTATAATACAGCTGCAACATGACTTCCTGACTTTTACATTCAACAACCTGACTGATGAAGGTGAGTATACCATATACTTTCTTTACTCTCTTATGTACTTGTGTTGCCACTTTCAGGGAGCTATGGATTTGCACCTCAAGATCCCTCTGTACAGGTTCCCACCATTTACTGTATACTTTCTACTTGTGTTTGACCTCCCAAAGTGCATCACCTCACACTTGTCCAGATTAAGCTCCACCTGCCATTTCTCTTCCCATATTTCCAGCTGATCTACATCCTGCTGAATCCTTGACAGCCTTCCTCACTATCCACAACTCTGCCAATTTTTGTGTGATCTGCAAACTTACTAAATCAGCCCACTTACATTTTCATTTGAATCATTTATATATATAAATCACAAAAAAGGTCCTAGCACTGATTCTTGTAGACAGAAAGCAATGAAAAATAATTCTATTAGCTGAGGTGTTGATAAATTTTGCATCCTCTTAAGTTGACTGACAAAAGAACCAGAAGTGATTGAAGGAAAACATTTCACCAGAGAGATTAGGATTTGGAAGGCACCTCCCTGTCAACTAGTAGTTTCCTTCAAAGACAAATTGAATGAAGTCTTGAAAGATAAAAATACTGCAGCAATACAGGAAGATAATGGAATTTCTGGACTGCTCTTCAAATGCGCCAGTGGCCTCCTTCGGAATGCCCAAGCCTCTGTTTTGCAGTCAGCTGTCAATGTTGCGTCAAAATACACATTGTGCACTAAATTAATAATAAGGTATAGCAAGTTCACATGATATGGAGGATGTCTATGAGGAATTAGATTGAATGTGATGAATGCTTTTTCACTTTCCATTCTGAATAAACATGAGAAGAAATCTTTATCACAGCTGTTTGGACTGGTTTTAAAGCTACATTTCAGATGCATTAACGAAACATATTGGTGAATCTGAATGCAAGACTAATGCAGATAATCAGCTTCACAGCTAATGTTTTGCTTTTCCAATGAGACATTTCCCATGCAAGAAAGATTGATTTTTTTCCTCAACTAGAGAATAAAAATCTCATCTGAAGGTATCACCAGGGATTTTTGTACTTCATACTGAATCTATACATCCAATATGAATTTTGGTACACCTGTCAAAGCTTTGATTAACTTATTTTGCACACATTGCACAATATGGTAGGAATCTGAATAACTTGCTTTTATAATGGCCCAGGAAAATTTTAAAGCTTTTCATTTGTCTGTGATTTCAGTCATTAATTGTTGTTTAACCATAATCCTCAAACTCTGAGAAAATTGTCTTCTCCCATCAATATTCTTTTTGTAAACCATCCAAATGCCGGGCACATACACTTGATATCACTCTCTGAAAAATATGTTGACTCTCAAGGCTATTCAATACCTTGGTCTTACTGCAGCAGTTCAAAAAATAATTTTAAAAAATCCTAAAGCGTAGCAGAAGAAAATAAGAAATAAGTACAGGAGGAGACCATCTCACCTGTTGAAGCTGCTTTGCCATTCATCAAAATTACAGCTGATATACCTCAGCATCATTTCCAGCACTGTCACCATATGCTTCGATTCCCTCAATGTCCAGAGATCTATCAGTCTCCGATTTGAATGAACGCAATGACCGAGTCAGTACGGCCCTCCAATTCTAAAGGTTCACCATCTTCTGGATGAAGCAATTTCTCCTCATCTCAGTCTTAAGTGGCCTACCCATTATTTGCTCTCCTCAAGCAGGGGATACACCCTCCCTGCATCCAACCTGTCAACCCTTTAAGAATGATCATAGCAAAGTAGTCTTTGCAGTAACTCTGGAAAGGTGAGGTGGAATGGGGTTCAGAAGGGACATGCACAGTGGAATAGTTTGTAAGTTTGCAATAATGAACAAAATGTGGAACAAGAAATATGTTCCAAAGCAAGATCACAATACTCCCAAGGATGAAGGACAACAAACATGCTTCCAAAGCAATATAATCTCATTCAGTTTCATTACTGCAATTCTTTAATTGGTAATTCTACTATCTGGAGAATTTGATGTGCAATGTTATAATGGTTGTCAGAAGAGCTCAGCTTTGCAGGCATAAATTTCAACATTTCAATCCCCTGTTAATGAAATGCTAATTCCTCCACATTCATTATCATGGTAAATTCTCTAAGATTTTATTTTGAAAATGGAGTAAATTTATTCAACTGATTCCCTCTCAAGTTGGTCAAATCAGCAAAAGAAACTGAAATATAGCCACAAAAGTGGATATTACAGCAGAGAGGAGGTTGGTTCAAAAACTTTGCCCATTGACGTTAGCCATCAAGACGTTGACGTGCTTTTGGTACAACTAAATTGCAACACTTGTTCACAGAAATAAAAGCAGAAAATGTTGTTCTGATGAAGGTAGTTGATGTGAAACATTAGCTGTTCCTCCCTCCACAGGGGTTGCCAGACCTGCTGAATTCTTCCAATATCTACTTCCTCAGGAGTTCACCTCTACTTCCTCAGGAGGCTAAAGAAATTCAGTTTGTCCCCTTTGACACTCACCAACTTGTATTGATGCACCATAGAAAGCATCCTATCTGGATGCATCACAGCTTGGTATGGCAACTGCTCTGCCCAGGACCGCAAGAAACTGCAGAGAGTTGCGGATGCAGCCCAGTGCGTCACGGAAACCAGCCTCCCCTCCTTGGACTGTCTTTACCTCTCACTGTCTTGGTGAAGCAGCCAACATAACCAAAGACCCCACCTACCTGGGACATTTTCTCTTCTCTCCTCTTCCATCAGGTAGAAGATACAGGAGCCTGAGGGCACGTACCACCAGACTTAAGGACAGTTTCTACCCCACTGTGATAAGACTATTGAACGGTTCTCCTATACAATGAAATGGACTATGACCTCACGATCTACCTTGTTGTGACCTTGCACCTTATTGCACTGCACTTTCTCTGAGCTGTGACACTTTACTCTGTACTGTTATTGTTTTTACCTGTACTACCTCAAGGCACTCTGTACTAACTCAATGTAACTGCACTGTGTAATGAATTGACCTATACGATCAGTATGCAAGACAAGTTTTTCACTGTACCTCGGTACAAGTGACAATAATAAACCAATACTAATCTTTGGTTTGTATTTTATATTTCCAGCATCTGTAGTTCTTTTTTGTTTATCAATTACTTAATCACAGAAGTTTTTGAGCATTTTGCTACTTTTTTTGCTGACTGGAAAGATAATGAATTCCATTATTTCACTTATACCAGTAAAATAACAATATTCCAACATGGGACAAATCTTCTCCTCCCCTCTTCTTTCAGCATCCTGAAGGGACCGTTCTCTTCACAATGAGCCAGCCCATTTTTCCAGCTCCACCAATCTCTTTTCTTCTCTCAGCACTTTCCTAAGCAGACGCAGGTGGTTACCACCTGCTTTTTCACCCCTTGCTTTCCTATCATTGAGGGACCCAAATAGACTTTCCAAGGGAAGCAGCAGATCACTTGCACTTCTTCCAATATAGTGTACTTTATCTGGTGCTCACAGTCTGGTCTCCTCTACATCAGAGAAATCAAAGGTGGATGGGTAACTGCTTTGCATACCACTTCAATCTATAGGGGAATCCCTGACCTTCCAGTCACTTGTCACTTTAATTCTCCATCCCACTCCCATAGTATATTGAAGGACAAAAAAATATATAAAAATGTTGAATAATTCCAATACAATCCCAGATCAATTAAAACAATCACCATATGGAGAAAACAATTGCATCTTTAGTTATTAGTCAAGCTCGACTCTTCCAAACCTCCACCCAAATTAGCAAGGAAAATTCAGAGATGATACGCAAGCATTGGAGGACAAGACTATTAAGAGGCATAAATGAGGAATGAAGCAAGGAGTTCAAATGAGCAGAAGGTACCCAAGAAGTAAAGGCAAAGGCTTGGCAATAAGAGTAAGAGGTCAATCACCACATCAGTTGTTCTAAAAGACAGTGGATAGTATAGCCAGATGAGGAGATTTCAATATTGAGCAAACAGTTATCACCTCTTAAACAATTGTCTTTCAAAGTGATGATACAAGTGTAATTACCCTTGATAGGGTGCTGGATAGCCAGGCGCTTATTTTCAAAGACTCCACGATCTCCACAGTCGAAGTGCAAAGGAAGGAATTAGTTGTTGGTTTGCTGGTTGAATCAAAAGGTGAACATCTTGAATGGGAAATGGAGGAATCTTTATTGGGTGGCAAGATCTGTGAGAAAAGAAAACAGGACAGCTTGCACTGCTGATCATAATGAAGCAGCAAATGAAGCCTTGATCAATGATCCAGAGAATGTTTAGAGAGGTGTGGAGAGTTATTGTGGACACATCCAAGGATTCTCAACTTGGAATATATAGTTCTTTTTGCCTCTGAGGCAGGAGAGCAAGCAGCACCAAGATAGTGAGAACATGTTACCTGAGTAAATAAGAAGTTAATGGCTGGATAACAGCTCCTTGCAGCTTTATATCTCAAGAGACCAATGTTCAATCCTGACCTTGGGTGCTGTCTGTGTACAGCTCACATACATGATTGGGTGGGTTTCTGCTGGATGATCCAGTTTTCTCCTGCATCCAGAAATAGTGCTGGTAGTTTAAGTGGCTATTGTAAGTTATCCTCTAGCATAGGTTAGTGGCAAAAAGAACAATGTGAGAGGATAAACTGAAGGGCTAGAGGGTGCAAGTCATGGGGAATTAGACAGACGTGATTACTCTGCAGGGAATGGCATGATTCTGATGGGCTGAATGGCCTCATTCTGTGGAAGGTAAGCAAATAAAAAGGAGAAAATTGGGGAAAAAATAAAGCCCACTAGAAAGCCAAGAAAGGTGGCTGGAAATAATGGCTTTGGATCCAGAGCAGCAGCTAAAATAGACAAGAACAATGACACTGGCAATTTACAGTACACAGACACGCCAAAGATTGTAATGATAATGGCTGTAAAGGAAAGAAAACTGATAGTTACTCCAAGCTCATTCCCAGGCCTTAAACCCTTTCATTCTCTTCCCATGCCTACCTCCCTCTAAGATTCTCCCCAAAATCCATACTTCAATGATTTTTCTTAATGCTAGATAGTTCTAACATGACATAATGTAATTTCTAAATAGCTCAAATTAAATTTTAGAATTTGTTATACTATGTGCTTCATAATTATATAGGCATTAATAAATATTTATTATTAAAACAAACTGTAGAAATAAATATTAATAATGATGCAATTGTTTTATTGGATCTACCGCTACACAACTCATTTATTTACATATCATTTGACTACTGAATTGATTTCATCATATTCTATTTTATGACACATAAGATAACAGAATAAAAGGAAAATGCCAAGGAGGAAGCATAAAAGGCAACTGAGCATTAAAGCAAGGCAATTTACAGTTGCATTACTTTATGTTATTTGCACTTAGCATTACCAAAGTATAAAGGCTTATGATATGGGGATTGTGGCAAAGACCTAATTCCTCATTGATTTGATGATGTTGGTTAACTGTTAAACCCTTTGTTATTAACCTTATGCAATTGTATGAACAGAATTACATCATTCTCCATATTATGTCAAATGTCTACTTCAATAATATCGCCTTTTGGGATTATGAAGTTAGTCATATCGAATTCAATGGTTCACTATAGTACTACATTGCAGATTCTATTTTCACTGTTTTCTTTGACAGAATCCCTTTTCTTTCCCTTCTTAAAACATATTATTGAGGAGGAGGAATTATATTCATTACACAGATGAACAGCACTGGAACAGGCCATTTGACCTTATGCTCCATCTAAGTCCCCTCAACTTCACCTGGTGAATCTTCAATACCCATATCCCATATATAGCTTTCAGTTGAATATAATTATACAATTTGCCTCAATAATAGGCCATGTCTTCACATTCTGAGCACATTCTGGAAAGAGGTTTCATTTGATTTCCCCCCCACCAGATGTATTAATGATCATCTTATGGTCCTTGTAGCCAAAGCAATATTTAATCACACCTCAGATTTTATGCAAGTAATCTTATGATAACATTTTTATATTAAAGAATTAATTTATACCGAATTGAATAAAATAGTGCATTTTCCCCTTAGAGGAAACAATAATAGATGTTACTTCTACAGAGTTAAACAGGGTATTCTAATTCTGAAGCAGCAAGTAGAACATCAGAATTCCTGTATTATTAACCTGGAAAGATCTCCTTTCCCTGTCAATTGTATTTTTCCACTATGGAGTGAAAAATTGCTCTCAGACACTCACTCTGTGCACTAGAATTGTAGGGACAATTCCTCTGAATACAATTACAATGTTACTACATGTAACAACTGGAGTAACTATTTCTCATATTGATCAACTACTTTAATCCATAGAAATACATCAAGTTGTCTTTGGAGCCTATCTATACTGATTAATTCAATAAACTTCCCTGAGAATTTATTTCTCGACTCCTTTGGGCAAAAGAGTCTCTTTCATTTTTTTTGTTAGAAACTTGCGTAGCTCAGAAAACCAAGTTAAAGGAAAGGGATTTCAAGATTATTAATATCTACATTTTTAACATAGTGAGTTCTGATTAGATACAAACATTGATAGCATTTATAGCAAATCTTGATGATCTTTGTGGCAAATTCACTCATTCCAAACTCTCACTACCAGGGGGGAAACATAAGTGAAAGAACAGCACCATTAGGATTATGTCTCTTCTTCCAGCCTGCTTTTTCTTTGATTCTTGTTAAGTATATGTATAAACCTTGTTATTGAATCTTACTCAATGATGAAGTGAGGTGGTGGCATAATTTTTCAATCCTCAAAAGAAATTTCCAGTGAGTGTTATTTTCTAAAGTATTATAGTTATCACTTGTAATTTTTTTTTGTAACTGTGTTTTATAATGTTTATTGGCTTGCCTTGTTTCATCTTGGACTTGTTTGTTAAGATGTAATATTGGCTCCTTTATTGCCTTAAGTTTGTTTCAGTGTGGTTGAGCCAACGAGGGTTTATATTGACCGGAGTTTCCACTCTTAGTTTCTCTCTAAGAGGATTAAGAGAAGAGAGCATTGGCCTGTGAGGTCCCCTATGTATAAAAGTGATTGGCAAACGATATCTTATGCAAGAGCAATAGCAACCATTTACAAAAAAGTCTGACATATGTTCTGTCCAACAAAATAGTAATTATAGTACTAGACCAGGAAGTCAGCCAAAATAAGATCAGGAAATGGATCATTCATTAAAAATTCTACAGTGATCATCTCCATTCACAACTTTTCTGATACCTGTGTAGTTCCTGCCAGCCCTTGGCAAAACTTGCACATCAGTCCAGGCTTGGGTTGATAAGTGGTGGATAACATTTGCTCATATACGTGCCAGATAACAAGATAAGGTCCAATCACTCCTGGCAGAGTCGCTCTCTAAATTTTGAAATGAGCTTTTAGGAGAGAAGGTGGTGGTGATGCACATTGGATCAATGTGCCATGACTGAAGTCAAAATACAAATGAAATAGGAGAGAACAAGATGAGAGAGACTAAAGAAAACAGGGAAGGGGACATAAATAGCCAAGAGTTAAACAGAGAACAGGAGCGCAAAATTAAAGTGAGAGGAAAGGATATTAAACATCAAGTTAGTTATCTGTATAGCAATTCATACAATGCCTGCCATAAAACTGGGGTATTGGAGGTAATAATGCATAGCAAGGAGCCAGACATACTTGTGATTTCTGAGATACAACTATATGTTGCAGTTGTATAAAACTTTGGTGAGGCCACATTTGGAGTCTAGTGTGCAGTTCTGGTTGCCAAATTACAGGAAGGATGTGAAGGCTTTGGAGAGGGTACAGAAGAGGTTCAGCAAGACCGTGCCTGGATTAGAGAGTATTAGCTGTGAGGAGAGGTTGGACAAACTTAGACTGTTTTCTCTGGAGCATCAGAGTCTGAAGGGCAACCTAATAGAAGTTTATAAAATGATGAGTGGCATAGGCAGGGGAGATAGATTCTTTTTTACCTAGGGTGGAAATGTCAAATACTAATGGACATAGCTTTAAGGTGAAAAGGGAAAAGTTTAAAGCAGATTTACGAGGCAAGTTTTTTTTAAAACATAAGAGAGTGGTAGGTGCCTGGAATGCATTGCCAAGGGGAAGTGGAAGCAGCAGATGAAATAGTAATGTTTAAGAGACATTTAGACAGGCATCTGAAGAGGCAGGGAATGGAGGGATATTGACCTTGTGCAGGCAGATGGGACTAATTTGCATTGGCATCATGGTCAGCACAGACATCATGCACCAAAGGGTCTTGTCCTGTGCTGTACTGGTCTTTGTTCTATAAGCCAGGACTAGGAATTAAATACTATAGGGTATCGAATAGCTGGAAGCAATAGAGTGAGGAAGAGGGGAGGCGGGTTCACGGTTCTTCTCAGAAGTTGAAAAAAAAAGCCAATTGAAAAAGACTATATCACCAGAGATATACAATTCACAGAGATCAAGATAATTCTCAGATCACACAAATGTGGATAATCTGCACATCATATAACAATGAAATGGAGATGTAGGAAGAAATATGCAAATAAATCAATAAAACGAGCAACTGCCATAAAGTAAAATCATGGGGAATTTCAAATATCTCAAAATTTAATTGACCAGAATAGGTAAAGGAAATAGAATCTCAACAATATGTAGAGGAATCCTTTCCAACCCAACATGCAAAAATCCTAACAAGGGAGAATTCACTACTAGATATAAAAAAATGAACCAGTGAAGATAAAAAATGTCAATAGTTACTTTGATCTATAATGGTTTAATATAATGGGACACAAGTATAAAAACAACAAAAAAATTCAGAATTGCTGGCTGTAAATCTTTGATGGCTGTACCTCATCACTATTTGCCAATATGTTTGTCCTTTTTATTTTCTGCAAGCTTTACTCTTAACCTCCCAAAAGTTGTTATCCTCCATTCTACTATTTTTTGGAAGGCTTATGTTCTCCTCGTTGAGGCTGAACATTGCAGCGACTTGAATTCACTTGCAGCATTGGCACCCATTGGGCAAGACTGTCACATGGTTGGGGGGGGGGGGTAGAGGGGAGTCCGAGATAGACAGGGAGAACAAGGTAGATTTCCTCCAACTAAATATTTGGAACATTTAACCCATTGCCTTCCTTCCTTAGTCATCAATACCATCTCTCACCCTGGCAATATCTGATAGGGAACAAAACTGTATGTGGTTTGGTGTCACAGCTAGCCCTAAGATGAGCTTCTGGCCACATATCCTCATCATCACTGGGACTACCTATTAACTCTCTTAATTTGTCCCCCCTTGGGTCATCTGTTGAAACCTTCATCCATACTTGCTTGCTTCTACACTTCTCCATTCCAATGTTGAGGATATTCATGGCCCCTGCAAGCTGGAAGTTCACAGGTTGTCTGAGAGACATTATTTGAGAAGAGCTGCCTTTGTGGGGTCTTTATGGGCTTTGCATTGATCTTCCTGTGTTAACATTTCTGTTGATGCTGATGCTTTGGAGCCAGGTTGATGGAGATGATAGAGTGGCATAGGCAGTGGTCAGTCTAGCAGTCATCAGTGTCCATCGTGGCATGAGTGATGTGGATTATTTTTTGCTCCCTCATTTTGGAATGTGATATAAGCGAAGCAGTGCCAGTGTTTGGACCAGGGACAATGTTATGATGTCTTGTGCTTGTCCCACAACTTATGGGCTGCCTGATATCCACCATAATTGGTAACCACAAAAAATTCTTGACTGTTCTACCAAGAAGAACCAGGTTTGATGTGACCAGGAGATCAAAGAGGTAATTAAGCACAAACCAGGAGCTTTTAACAACTATCCTGTTAAGCCCCATTTAGATCTTATATGTTTGAATAAGGTCACACCTCATTTTTCTAAACTCCAGGGAATGCAGATCCAAACTATCTAGCTCTCTAAACAGGACAAGCCTCTCGTCCCAGGAATTAGCCAGGTGAATCTCCTTTGGACTACCTCTAATACTACTATAATCTTTACTAGGTAAGGGGACACAACTGTGCACAGTATTCCAAGTGCAGCCTTACCAACACCCTGTACAATTTTAACAAAACCTCTTTATTCTTAAACTGCAATCCCTTCACAATAGAAACTAAAATGCTGTTTGCCTTCTTAACTACCAGTTGGATCTGCCTGTTAAATTTTTGAGATACATGCCTAGAACAGGCAGCCAGGGATAATGGTGGAAGCAGTTGGGATAGAGGCATTTAAAAAGCTTTTAGGAAGGCACGTGAATAGGTAGTGAATGGAGGGACATGGATTATGGGCAGGCAGAATAGAATTAGTTTAATTTGGCATGGTGTTCAACACAGACATCATAGGCCAAAGGGCCTCCTCCTCTATTGTTCTGTTCTGTGTTCAATGTACATGCACTGGGATACCTGGATCCCTCTAAACTTCACTAATTTGCAGTATCTCTCCTGATAGATAATAATCTACTTTTTGATTCCTCTTACCAAAGTGCATGGCCTCACACTTCCCTACATTAAACTCCATTTGCCAGTTTTCCATCCAGTCACTCAATCTATCTATATCTCATTGCAGAATACGTTGTCTGTATCATAACATAAAAAATACCATGATGCTGGAGAAACTCAGCAGGCTAGACAGCATCTGTGGAGAAAAGCAGGCGGTCAACATTTTGGGTCAGGACCCTTCTTCAGGACTGAAGATAGGAAAAGGGGAAGCCCAATATATAGGAGGGAAAAGCAGAGCAGTGATAAGTGAACAAAAGAGGGGAGATGGGGTGGGCACAGGGTGGTGACAGATAGATGCAGGTAAGAGATAGTGATAGGCAGGTGCAGGGGAGGAGGGGAAAGCAGATCCACTGGGGGATGGGTAAAAGGTAAGAAGAGAGAGGAAAAAGAAAGGCTAGGAAAGGGAAGAAGCGAAGAATCATGGTTGGTGGGGTGGGGGGGGAGGGGGGTGGGTGGGTGGGGTTTGGGGATTACCTAAAATGGGAGAATTCAATATTCATGCCATTAGGCTGCAAGGTTCCAAGACGGAAAATGAGGTGTTGTTCCTCCAGTTTGCACTTGGAATTCTCCTGGCAGTGGAAGAGGCAGTGGACTATCATATCAGTGATAGTGTGGGAGGGGGAGTTGAAGTGGCTGGCAATGGGAAGATGCAGGTCGCGGTTACAGACCGAGCGCAGGTGTTCTGTGAAATGGTCACCTAGTCTGCGTTTGGGCTCACCAATGTAGAGGAGGCCATACTTGGAGCACCGAATACAGTAGATGATATTAAGGGAGGTGCAGGTGAATCTGTTTCACCTGAAAGGACTGTTTGGGTCCCTGGATGGAGGTGGTTTGGGGCAGGTGTTGCACCTATGGCGGGGGCAGTGGAAAGTTCCGGGGTGGGAGCAGGATGGGTGGGGCGGCGGGGTGGGGGGTGGGGGGGAGGAGGTGTGAACAAGGGAGTTGTGGAGAGAGCAGTCAAAGGCAAAAAGGAGTGGGGAGGTGAAGATATGCTTGGTGATGGGGTCCCGTTGGAGATGGCGGAAGTGGCGGAGAATGATATGTTGGATACATAGGCTGGTGGGATGAAATGTGAGGACAAGGGGGATCCTATCCCTGTTGGGTCTGGGAGGGGTAGGGGTGAGAGCCGAGGAGCGGGAACTTGCAGAGATGCAGGTTCCTTCTTGGAACCTTGCAGCCTAATGGCATGAATATTGAATTCTCCCACTTTAGGTTATGCCACCCCCTCTTCCCCACAACTGCCCCCCCCCACACCATGCCTCCTTTTTTGTCCTCCTCCTTACCTTTTACCCATCCCCCGGTTGATCTACTCTCCCCTCCTCCCCTGCACCTGCCTGTCACTGTCTCTTACCTGCATCTGCCTATCACTGCCCTATGTCCACGCTGCCCCCCCCTCCTTTGTCCACCTATCACTGCTCTGCTTCTCCCTCCTATATATTGGGCTTCCCCTTTCCCTATCTTCAGTCCTGAAGAAGGGTCCTGACCTGAAACTTTGACTGCCTGCTTTTCTCCACGGATGCTGCCTGGCCTGCTGAGTTCCTCCAGCATCATCGTGTTTTTCGTCTAGATTCCAGCAACCACAGTTCTTTGTTTCTCTTGCATCACAACATGCCTTTCTGCCTATTTTTGTATCAGCAGTAAAGCTGGAATCCTTACATTTTTTTCCTTCCTCCTGGTCATTAGTGCAAATAGCAAACAATTGAGCACAAAAAACTCATCCCTGGGTTATTCCATTTGTTACATCTTCCCAGCCTGAAAAGAACCAATTTATTCCAAATCTCTGTGACAGCCATTTTCAATCCATGCCAACACACTAGCATATACCTGGAGACCTCAGAGATGGTCTAATTGCAAGGATTTTCAAGAAGGAGACAAGTCTCATTGTAACAACTACAAAGGGGGTCTCTTTTAGCCAGCTCTATGATTCAATAAGATAAAGGCTGAACTTTTATCTCAGCAGCACTTAACTAACCCCATATCTTTTGATTTGCTCTGTACCTAATAATCTATCAATATCTCTCGAATATATAGTAACACCCTCCTGAGCGCTCTTGGGTGGAGAATTCCAAAGACTCGCTACCCTCTGGGTGAAGAAATTTCTCCCCCTCTCAGTCCTGAATACTGATCCCTTATTTTGAGACTGTGACACCTGGTTCTTTACAGCTTGGCCAGAGGGAAGCATTAATTCTGCTTATGAATAACAGGAAAATGGAAATTAGTTTATGAGAATGATATCCAATTTTCCAGTCTTCCTTCTAGGTTAAACAAATGTGCTATTCCACAGTACCCTATTGAGAATTCCAAATACATTCACTCTTAATTCAAACAAGCCTCAGTATGACAGCTTCAGATTTCTAGCACAGATGACTTTTGATTACATCCATTTACAAACATGAAGATATCATGATGAATGAATATTGGAACAGTTAAATTCAGTTATCTCAATATTCCATCTTTTAACCTCTATTTGCATGCTTCAATGTATTTTGTATGCACTATCTTCCTGAATTTTATTCTCATTTTGTCATGTTTCTCTTGCCTGCTTTTCTTAACGAAATAGTCAATTATGAAACAAATACATCCGTCTGACAGTGAAGTTTTATTGTTTGAAGGATAATGCCAGCTGCTGACTAGCCAACAGGATGCTTTGACAATGGTGCAGTCCCAGACCAGCTGGTAGTTAATACGAGGTCTGAATCAGTGTCAAGGCTGTCTGTCTGAAGACTTGAAACTTGCCTGAATGCCATATGGTTCATTCCCTTCATTTCAATCAGAATTACTTTCAAATGGCATGCTTCAGATGGTCTATAATATTGTTGGTCAACTCACAGGTTCACTTACTCCATCAGGCCTTGGCAAAAATAAGAAACAACTGTCCTCATTGAACTTTTTTTTAAAACTTGTGAAACAAATTTGATTTCTGATTCAGTGTTAATGGCCTTTGAGACAGAAATTATTCTGCTCTAATGGTATTTCCACAACAGCATCTATCATTCAATTTGAATCTGAAGTTCCTATCTAGTGCCATGAATTTGCCAGTGATATTATCAAATACTGTAATAATTACAGGCTCTCAATCTTTTCAGTACTCTAGTTAATGGGTAGTTTTCTGCCTTGATAAATGTTACACTGCATTTCAAAATGCTGATGTCACTATAATTGTAGTTATACATCGATCCTAAAATTCAAAGTGCAATTATTGCTGGACACTTATCATGGTCTAACAATAATACCTACCTACAGAAAGCTGATAAAGTGAATAATGCTGATATAGTTCAACACACATTACAACAAGCCTACATCTCAGTGGTCTTGTGAGACTTAATTATTTCAATTTCCATTTCACTTTTCTCTTGCCACTATTGTTCATCACATTAAGTGTATATATGTCAAACATAATTTTTGATAACAGCAAAGTTCTTATATTGACAGTTCTGCTGTATAATCTGATTTCTTTGGTCCCATGAACAGAACATAAACATTGTTAACCTTTGCAGATTAATTTATTTTCTGCAAGTATTAAGAAATTCATTTCTTTTAGGTATAGTTTTCACTAAAGGAGTATCAATATGGCTAAAGGAAAGCATAATTAACAATTAAACAATTAATGGCCCTTGATTGCACTCCTCCATGGAGTAATGGCCCATATGTGGTGAGTTTATGATCTTGAATTGGCATGGGGAGGATGTGCCAGGCAGAGGGCAAGGATATGCTCAGAGAAGGCAGTGAATGTCAGAGGCCGATTCACTCCTGGCCACACTCAAAATTCCTAATAGTCAGCTAAAACACTAGAGATTGGGAACAGGTTGCTTGCTTGTTCTCAGCTAAGAGAATGATGCCTAACATGGAGATACTTAAAACAGAAGTAGAAAATGATTTCAATGAGCGAAGGAAAATGAAGTTTATGTTCAAAATAATACATTTAAAAATCATATGTGTAGAAGGAAGTTAAAAATATGAAACAGATAATTCAAATAATTCTCTAGCTGAAACCAGTATAATTGAGATTCAAACTAGTTTAAATCAAATAAGTATAAAAGCTATATTTTTTGAACAATAATGCCCTGTTTATTGTTTTGAGGCACATGAAATAGATATGACAATCTAAAAATCAATTTCTTTAATTATTTCCAGAGGCAAATCATCTTAAAGGAGCTGAGAACAAGCTTCTACCAGCCCAAAGTCAAATCAGTTTCAGGTAACCGATTATAGTGAAGTAGTGTTCATATCTATAGATATGCATACGTAATCCAACCGTCATGCTTGTTTTGCAGAACATAGAAAAGTGCAGCACAGAAACAGCGTGCTTGGCCCATAGTGGTTTGCCGAACTAATTAAACACTTAACTAATCCCTTCTACCTGCATAATGTTGATATCCCTCCATTGTCTGCACATTTATCAAAAAGCCTCTTAAACGCCTCTAACGTATTTGCCTCCACTACCATCCCTGGCAGTGCATTCCAGGCACCCACCACTGTGTAAAAAAAACTTGTCCCACACATCTTCTTTGAACTTGCCGCCCTCACCTTAAGTGCATTCCCTTAAATTCAACTGTCCATTGGGCATTAAGAATTGCTTGTTAAAGTAATGGACAGTTCACAAACTTTCATGTAGAAAATGCCTTGATGATATCCAACGGCCTACCAATATGGCAGTCCCACTTGGGAGGAGTAATAGTCAAACCCAGAAGTGCAACAAAGAAAGGTGGTCCCATAGAGGATTGGAAGACCCAACCTTCTTGCGCAAATGTGAGACAGCAATTCTTAGGACATATTTTCCAATGCAATCATAGGAGTGAAAAATCAGAGTACAGATCTTCACAGTGGAAAACATCCATCTTATTGTCTTAGAGTAGAACAAAGCTAGAATTGAAAACCATGTACTTGCTTACATTGATGAAAATCTTACAGTTGGTATAAAATGAGTTTTGTAATGGTGTATGCCAAGCAAAACATTTCCTGACACATTTACTTTGCAGTGCTCAAATGTTATTAAAAGGTTTCGAGTACTGAAATTTTTAAGGGGGTGTTTGTGAGGTTGACTTGTTCTTCTTCCACATGGACATAAAAATTGAATTTCTGTTGATGTACCTTAATGATAATGATAGAGATGATAATCTATTGACACACCACTTGGAAGGATTGGTTTTAAAAGATAGACATATCAAACTCTGGAGAAAAACAACAGCCAAATTACATTTCCTATAGATTTAAAAAATATATACCACTTCCTGTTGATTATTTAAAAAACATAGTAGAGTCTACAAAAAGTATATATTGTCAGTACACTGGATTTAATAACTTTCCATTTTGGCTTCTATTGGCAGCTCAGCAAACCCTTGCATAATCCTGACACACAATTTAGATTTCATTTTGTAGCAAAGCCAGTTGCTAAAACTTTAACTTCAAAAGAAAAATCCCTGTAGGTCTTCATTCCCATTCGAGCTATCCTTGACAGTGGCTCTGAATACAACCAATGAATTAGTGCCAATTTATTTTGTATTATCCTTTTATATTATTGACTTGCCCGCTGAGATTGGGATTTATACTGCTGAACTAATTTTAAGTAGGAGCCTTGCAGCTAGTGGGGAAAAGATTTCATCCTATATTTCTGGGATAGATTCAATCTCAGTTGAAAGTGGTTTCCTAAAAGAAATATCATTCCTGATCAGATTTGACTTCAATAGAACCAAATTTCAGGAGTATTAAACATTGCTTCACTATATTACACGTTAAACTTTACTCACCAGTTGTCTCACCTTAATTTTGATTTAACGTGTAGTCATTACTGCAATTGCACTTTTGCCTAATTGTCTGTTGCTAACCTGAGAGTATAGCCTATTTATTGGTTGCAGCTTTAAACGAAACTTCTTTGAAAAGCTTAATAAGTTTAAGCAGAACCCACATAGATTTATGGAGGGAAAAAAAAAATCATATGACTAATCTGTTGAAGTTCTTTGAGGATGTGACAAGCTAAGTAGATAAGGGGGGGTGGGGACCAGTGAATGTGGTATATTTGAATTTCTGGAAGGTTCTCAATTAGATCCTACAAGAAAGGTTGGTGAACAATGTTGGAGCACTTGGAATTGTGGGTAACAAATTAATGTGGATTAATGACTAGTTATTGCACAGAAAGCAAGGAGTAGTAATTAATGAATTGTTCCTAGATATAACTAATGGTGAACTTCAAAGATTGGGATCCCAATTTTTCCATGATCTATGAGTATAAGGAAAGATGTAGCAAGGCTTCAAGTGGACATAGACAAGTTGAGTGAGTGTTGGCATACAACATGAACATTATATCATCATCCACATGGGGCATGTAACAAAAATAGCAGAATATTGGTTAACTGATGAGAGATTGAGTAGTATTGCTGTTCAAAGGGATCTAGGTGTGTTTGTACACGTCACTGATGGCCAACAAGTAAATAGGAAGGCAAATGATATGCAAGTCTTTATAATGAGAGGGTTTGATTATAGGAGTAAGCAAGTCTGTTTGTAATTGTATACAGCAGTTGGAAATTTTTAGGTATGGGACATCTTTTAGGAATCATGAGGTGGGGATAGCAGCCAATTAATACAAATGAGAACCAGTGTTCAATTTAAGACTAGGATAGCTGCACAAATATACACCATTATCTGCAGAGAGCAGTCTCTCAATGCAGTGGTAAAAAGTGGCTGTTTTGGGTGTCCGGATTCTCAAGAAAGGAGTTTGAATATGTAGAGGTCTTCTTTTCAGTTGAGATGTGCTCCCATTGTAAATATGCAGTTCTACAGAGCCATTTGTCTACATCCTGAATGTTCAAGTAAACTGTAATTGTGACTATTGAAACCATATTTACTCATTTGCTGTTATCTTTGTGGTTAAAGAGTTCAAAACCTCAGTGGACTTTTGAGTTCATAGTTTCTCTGAGAGATAGATTCTTCAGAATGTCTGCTTGTTGTGCTGAATAAAGACCTCCGTGTAGCTCATTTAACATCCCAACAGGGCTGTGGTAAGACAACACCTGGAGTATTGCATGTCATTTTGATCTATTTACATTTGATGCAGTGTGGATGTTGTCACTGACTAAGGAGTCTGGAACTTAGGGCCACAGCTTCAGAATAAGGAATTGACTGTTTAGGACAGAGTGGAGGAGAAATATCTTCTCGGACAGTGATATACCTTTAGAATGTATGGTAAATGTTCTGCCCAAGACCACAAGAAATTGCAGAGACTTGTGAACAAAACGCGGTCCATTATGCAAACCAAACTTCCCACTATTGATTCAGTCTACACTTCCTGCTGCCTCAGGAAAGCAGCTAACATAATCAAGTTCCCCTCCCATCCTGGTCTTTTGCATCTCTTCCTTCTCACATCGGGCAGAAGATACAAAAGCCTGAGCACAAACCACCAAACTCAAGGACAGCACTGATGCACCATAGAAAACATCCTATTAGGATGTATCACGGCTTGGTATGGCAACTGCTCTGTCCAAGACCGCAAGAAGCTGCAGAGAGTTGTGGACACAGCCCGGCGCATCACAGACACCAGTCTCCCCTCCTTGGACTCTGTCTTTACCTTTCATTGTCTTGGTGAAGCAGCTAGCATAATCAAAGACCCCACCCACCTGGGACATTCTCTCTTCGCTACTCTTCCATCTGGTAGGAGATACAGGTGCCTGAGGGCACGTACCACCAGACTTAAGGACAGCTTCTACCCCACAGTGATAAGACTATTGGACAGTTCCCTTATACAATGAGATGGACTATGACCTCACGATCTACTTTGTTGTGACCTTGCACCTTATTGCACTGCACTCTGTAGCTGTGACACTTTACTCTGTACTGTTACTTTTTTTTTACCTGTACTACATCAATGCACTCTGTACTAACTTGAAGTAACTGCACTGTGTAATGAATTGACCTACGACCGGTTTGTAAGGCAAGTTTTTCACTGTACCTCAGTACAAGTGACAATAATAAACCAATACTCCACTGTTTTCAGACTCTTGAACAGACCTCTTATACACTAAAGGATGAACTCTTGAATTCTTGATCTCCCAATCTACCTCATTGTGCCCCTTTGCACTTTGTCTACCTGCACTGCACTTTCTCTGTAACTGCAACACAATATTCTGCATTATTTATTTAACTATCTCTGTATCTTCGTGTACTTATACATGAAATGATCTGTCTGGATGGCATGCAAAACAAATCTTTTCACTGTATCTTGGTACACATGACAATACTAAACGAATAATAAACCAATAACCCCAATGAACATGGAAGCTTGGTCTGTTATGTTCACACAAAGCAGAAATTAATAGGTTTCTGGACATTAAGGGGATCAATATGGGGATACTGTAGAGAGGAAGGATCTGCCATAACCTAGATAAATAGTGGAGCAGGATTGAAGTGATGTATAGCTTTCTCTTGCTCCTGCTTCTTATGTTCTTATTAATATGTTCATGATACATTTTACCTTCAAATGAGAAACAAGAAATTAAGTTTAACTGGACCGAGCGAATATAGATGAGTGCCTGTGGGTCCCTGCATAGAAAATCCTCAATCTTAGCATGTACCTAAGATTAAGATATCTTTATTAGTCACATGTACATCGAAATACACAGTGAAATACACCTTTTTTGCGTGGAATATCCTGGGGGCAGCCCGCAAGTGTCGCCACGCTTCCAGCGTCAACATAGCATGCCCACAACTTCCTAACCCGTACGTCTTTAGAATGTGGGAGGAAACTGAAGCACCCGGAGGAAAACCTACGCAGAGAACGTACAAACTCCTTACAGACAGTGGCTGGAATCGTCTATCATTAGACTAAGAGGAAATGGTTATCTGAATGAAGCATTGCGTTTCATTGGATTAAAGTCAGGTGACTGGTGCATTTACTAAAAGGCTATTCCAGAAAAGCATTGAAAGTATTCAGTTGTCTTTCCTTAATTATGGGAAAGTATGAAGGGACTGCAAGTAGGTTCATTGCACCTGGGAGGAGACAATTTGGTCCATTGGCACTGTGCCAGCTCATGATTCATTAAAGCTAGCCAATTATCCCAATTTCTCTGCTCTTTTCCCACAGCCTAGTAGTAGTTTTCCCTTCAGGTATTTATCTAATTCCCCTCAAAGTATCTGCTAAATCTGCTTCCCTCACACTTTCAGGCAGTGTATTTCCAGATCACAGCAATTCACCATTAAGAGTTGCTTCATAATGTAATACCTGATTCTTTTGCTATCCACCTTGAATCTATATATTCTGGCTGGCCAAGCTTTCTGCCACTGGCAATATTGTCCCTTGTCATCTACTAAAACCATTCATGATCGTAAAGCCTTGATTGAATCATCTCAAAACCTGAGCTGCTTTGAAGAAAACAACCCCAGCTTCACCACATATCTGAGATGAAGAATTTCAGTTATGTCCAGTATATCCTTTCTATACCATTTCCAAGAACTGCTCATCTTTCCTCAAGCGCAGTGCCTCGAATTGAACACAATAATTTAGTCATACTTTAGCTGAAGCCTAACAAATGCTTTATGAAAGCTCAGCACAAGTTTCATGCTTTGGTGACTTTATCCTTTAATAAAGGCAGATTCCACATACATTCTTTTTAAACTGGCATTTCAACTTATCTCGCCACTTCCAATGATTCGTGTACTTTTTCCAAGTCTCTGCACCCATTTTATCATTGCACTGTTTATTTTACGTACCTCTCATCCTTTCTACAATAGTGAATCACTTCACAATATCTTGCATTTTGTCCATCACATGGCTACCCATTTTTACCATGTATATCCTCCAGAAGAATGTTACTATTCTCTCATTTACCGTTTCTTAAATATGTATCATCTGCAGATTACCTTTATGCCCAAGTTCAGATAATGAATAAAAGAAAAATCAAAAGGAGTAATGCTAAGACTAATGTTCAAGTCTCAAATTTTCACCACCACACTATGCTTTGTACCCGCAAATATGTTTTCCCCATTTATCTATTGTTGTTTTAATTCCAAGGCTATGCATTCCAACTTTATTGAATATCTGTTCCCTTCCTAGCTTGCCCCTGGACTCAGCACCAAGTCCACAAGAGGAACAACAATCTGGCAATCAGATCCTTTAGCTAAGTCTGCCATTCAACAGGATAGTGGCTGAACGAAAATTCTTCAGGTCTTGATTCCCTTACTGATAAGAAATTTATCTAAATCGGCAATAAATATACCTCCTGATTCTGCCCTCACAGCTGTAGCAAGGAGTTGCAAAGACTCAACCACCGAAAGAAGAAATTCTTCTTCATTTAGTCTTAAATGGATACCCACATACAAATGGTTAGCTCCTGATCCTACTGAGCAGAGGGTCAGAAACACTCATACTTCTCTTCAGCTGGCATATCTAGCACAATGCCATTCATTCCATTGGACATTCATCAACAATGGAACGTTCATTAACAACTACAGCTAAAAATTTTAATTAATATTAATGTTTTAATTGATTTACATGTTAACTGCTTTTAAATAAATGTAAACAACTTAAAATTATTTCAACAATTTCTAAATATCTCTCATTGTCACAAACATTGAACAGGGAAATGGCTGTTGGAAGGATATTGGGTTAGTTCAGCTTGAGTATGATTCTGGCTGATGGTAGTATTGGGGTGGCTGAAATGTATCTGCTAGATTTACTCTTCTCCATTTTTAGTGAAAAGAAAATAACATTTATAACCCCTGATTTTTTTTCACAATTTCCACACCCACATTCCTCAGTAGCACTGTGTGCATCCCATCTGGTCTGGATGACTTCTCAATTTTGGGTACAGATAACATTTTTTAATTCTCACCAATGGAACAATTGTAACATATCAGCTGAATCCTATTTAGTATCGTACCTAGTCCCACCCTCTGCCTCCGCAAGACAATGTCAGCTTCTGGTCCCGAAACTAACCCCATCCAACGTTTGGTTACCCGTAATTATTCTTTTTTTAAAAAAAAGCCTTTGGACTTTGATATCCCTACTGTGCTACTGGGATTTCCAGGATTTAGACACTATAGGACAAAAAGAATGGCAATGTACTTCCAAGGCATAAGAACACAAAAAAGTGGGAGTCAGCCACCTGGCACTTCAAGCCTGCCCGCCATTCAATAAAATCATGACTGATCTCGACCAGATCACATCTCTTCTGTGCCAGACCTACATAACCCTCAAGTACCTGATTTTTCAAAAAAAAATATTTTCTTCCACTTTAAATACCTCGTCTTCATAACCCTCCAGGGAAATGAATTTCAGAGATTCACCACTCCCTGTGAGAAGAAAGTCTTACACATGTCAGTTTTAATCAGATTCCCCTTATCTTGTAACCATGTCCGCTTGTGCAAGGCTGTCCTACTCGTGAAAATATCTCAACATTTACCATGTCATATCCCTCAAGGTCTTGTATGTTTCAATAAAATCACTCCTTTTCCTCTAAACTCCAAAAGAAAGCAAGTCTACATTTTTTTCAGCCATTCATGATAGGACAACCACCTCTTCTCAGAGATTAATATTTTCCTTGACCTCCTTTGTATTCTACATGGGGTCCTTCAGTATTCTTTCTGCTTTTGGTGCTTCTTCCAAACATTGTTCACTTGGAGGAGTATGATAATCAGGAAGAGGTTCCCTGGCCACCTTTGACGAGGCCATGAGACTTCACTGGATCTGGTGACAATGATGAGGACTAAGGACATCACTAATGACCCTCACCATCTGGGACATGCCTTCTTCTTGTTACTAGGGAGGAGGTATAGGAGCCTGTAGACCCACACTCAATGATTCAGGAACAGCTTCTTCCCCTCTGCCATCAGATTTCTGAATGGTCCATGAACACTACCTCATTATTCTTTTATTTTGCACTATTTTGTAACTTATGGCAACTTCCTGTCTTTACACTGTACTGCTGCCGCAAAACAACAATTTTCATGGCATACAAGTCAGTGATAGTAAACCTGATTCTCATTCTGACTCCCAGGACAACTTACTCCCAACTATGTACCCTTGCGCTGTCCTCTCCAGTAGGCCTGTTATGCTGGATACCCCTGCGGAGTGGGATAGGACGTCCTGCAAGGTGTGATTCTATGAATATAACTGTGTCAGTTTCTTCTAAAAGCAAACAAAAAAAATTGCAGATGCTGGCAGAAACAAAAACACAAAATGCTGGAGATGCTCATTGCATCAGGCAGCATCCACAGAGGGAGAAACAAGGTCAAATTTTCAAGTTGATTACCTGTCATCTGTTCTGTTTTTATAACAGACTATTTTCAATTTCCCGTGTTTATGTCAGGCTACAGCTTGATGGATTTGGGCACAATTCTCCAAATTCAGCCACCCTAATGATGGTACAAATGCAGCTATTGTGCACCAGTAGTTGTGAGTGGGGTTGTGCACTTGGATGGGATGCCAATCAAGCAGGCTGCATTTTCCTGCTTAATGTCTGCCTGTTCTAGTTTCTTTTAACACTCAAAATCTTACTGCCATTCTCTAATGTTTAATCCTGCTGTCTCCTTGATACCAAAACTATAACCCTACCACATGGCAGGGGTGTAAGGTCAAACCTAACAGCATAAGGCAAAACCTAACAGTGTAAACAACAGTGATGCTTCACTCCCCAATAAGCTCGATGGCTTTTATGTACACTTTGTAAGGGAGAATAACACTCTCCCCACAGCATCTGACGACCTTGTGCTCTGTTTCAAAGGCCAATGTCAGAACATCCTTCAAGACAGTGAACTCTCGCAAGGCATCAGGCCCTGATGGTGTACCTGGCTGGGTACTGAAAATCTGTGCTGACCAACTGGCTGTAGTGCTCAAGGACATCTTCACTGCTGCAGTCTGAGGTTCCTACCTGCTTCAAAAGGGCAGCAATCATATCAGTCCCCAAGAAGAGCAGGGTGAGCTATCTCAATGGCTATTGTCCAGTAACACTCAAATCTACTGTAATGAAGTGCTTTGAGAGGTTGGTTATGGCTAGAATTAACTCCTGTCTGAGCAAGGACCTGGACCCGCTGCTATTTGCCTCCCACCACAACAGGTCTACAGCAGATGCAATTTCACTAGCTCTTCACTCTGCTTTGAAGTATCTAGACAACCTCAAGACATAAGTCAGGCTGCTGTTTATTGAATACAGCTCGGCATTCAGCACCATCATCCCCTTCAATACTAATCACCAAACTTCAAGGCCTCTGTGCCTCTCTCTGCAACTGGATCCTCAACTTCCCAATGTCCACTGTCAGTGCAGACTGGTAATAACATCTCCCCCTTATTGGTATTGGTTTATTATTGTCACTTGTACTGAGGTACAGTGAAAAGTTTGTCTTACAAACCGATCGTACAGGTCAATTCATTACACAGTGTAGTTACATTGAGTTAGTACAAAGTGCATTGATGTAGTACAAGTAAAAACAATAACAGTACAGAGTAAAGTGTCACAGCTACAGACAAAGTGCAGTGCAATAAAGTGCAAGGTCACAACAAGGTAGATCGTGAGGTCATAGTCCATCTCATTGTATAAGGGAACCGTTCAATAGTCTTATCACAGTCGGGTAGAAGCTGTCCTTAAGTCTGGTGGTACGTGCCCTCAGGCACCTGTATCTTCTACCTGATGGAAGAGGAGAGAAGAGAGAATGTCCCGGGTGGGTGGGGTCAATTACTAACAATTGAAACAGGAACATCTCAAGGATGCGTGCTTAGCCCACTGCTCTACTCTCTCTACATTCATGACTGTGTGGCTAGGCACAGATCAAATGCCATCTATCAATTTGCTGATGACACCACTGTTGTTTGTAGAATCTCAGATGGCGATGAGGGGGCATACAGGAGTGAGATAGATCAGCTGGTTGAGTGGTGTCGCAACAACCACTTCGCACTCAGCATCAACAAGATCAAGGAATTGATTGTGGACTTCAGGAAGGATGGAGGAGGGAGAAAACACACCAGTCCTCATTGAAGGATCAGCAGTGAAAAGGGTAAACAGCTTCAAGTTCCTGGGTGTGAACATCTCTGAGGATCTATCCTGGGCCAAACACATTGATGCAAACACAAAGAAGGCATGCCAGCAGCTCTGCTTCATGAGGAGATTTGGTATGTCAACAAAGACTCTTGCAAATCTCTATAGATGTACGGTGGAAAGCATTCTGACTGGTTGCATCACAGCCTGGTATGGAGGCTCCAATGCACAGGAACGCAAGAGGCTGCAGACAGTTGTAGACTTAGCCAGCTCCATCACAGCCACAACCCTCCCCAACATGGAGGACATCTTCAAGAGGTGGTGCCTCATGAAGGCAGCGCCTCATGAAGGCAGCATCCATCACTAAAGACCCACACCATCCAGGACATGCCCTCTTCTTGTTACTACCATTGGGGAGGAGGTAAAGGAGCCTGAAGACCCACACTCAATGATTCAGAAACAACTTCTTCACCTCCGCCATCAGATTTCTGAACAGTCCATGAACACTACCTCATTATTCCTTTTTTTGAGCTACTTATTTTTGTAATTTATAGTAATTTTATGTCTTTGCACTGTACTGCTGCCACAAAACAACAAATTTCATGTCATACAAGTCAGTGATAGTAAGTTTGATTCTGATGCACTGGTTAAACTTATTGGCAGAGCGTTCATACCGAGGTTCATCCCATCCATCTTTCTCTTGCCACAGTGCATACTAGAATTTAACTGATTGAAACAAATAAGAACTGACATTCTGACATTTCTAGGTCACATTGCTTGAAACCATGGGCCCTTCTGGAAAATTATCACAAAACACTTGGGGACAACTAATCCCCAAACAGAGTTGCTGATTTGATTTTTGAGCACTCTGCTAGATCATTATTTTTTTTCTTTTAATTAGTTTTCCTGACCTGTATTAGCAAAGGACCAATTTTTTTTTTAACTACATTTGAACTTTTTTTTACATTTTGGATGAGCTCAAAGGTCACTTTGGCCATTACATTCACATATTGTGTGTTGAGCTTTAACAACGTGCTGTTGCTTATACTTAGAAGAACAACTCACTGCAACTTTCTGAAATTTTTACCATTTCTAACGTTGTTTTTGTATATTAACTTTTTTTCATTATTTCTTTTTTGGTAAACAAATAAGAATTGAAAGGCAGACATTTTTTTGGACAAATACACAATCACTTTTGGAAGGAAAAATGAAATGATTCATATTCAGTGCCAGTTTTAAAGATATTTTCACTTGTAGCTGTATTGGTAAAGTATAGAACAACTTTATAAAGTTTGCCGGACACTAATAGTGCAATAGTGACCTTTCTATTTAATGACAATACTTCCTAGTGGCTGCCTGTTTTGCTGCTTATGGGAAGTCAGGGGAACTGAACAAAAAGCTGAAAAAAGGAATTGTTAAGTAAATAACAGTTTGGCAACAACAGAGCAGCAGGCTGCCGAGATACAGGCCTGAGGCCAACCTACAAGGACATCAAGCTATTGGCAAATCACAAAGACAAGCAGTCTGGCACGTACATCAATAGACCAAAAGCTTAATAGAGCAGCTCTAATACAGCTGCTGGGCTTTGAGGATGGACCAGGAAGAGCAGCAACACCGTGGACTGAATCTTGACTGCATTTCAATGGTGACTTGGAGACAGCATCCTCAAAGACTGAACAGCCTGATGCTCTTCCCTCAGAGGAAGAAAGGCTGAGAACTGAATGGCAGAAGCATGCAGGGTAACACAAGGATTTGGTAAGTTAAACCTAAAGAAAGCATTTTCATTTGTGGGGTATCCAAAGCCAAAGGTCATAAATATAAGACTAAAATAATCAGGGAATTTTGGAGAATATGTACAGGAATGGGGAGAATATGGAATGTAAAACTAACATAAAATAAGATATCTCTATTAGTCACATGTACATTGAAACACACAGTGAAATGCATCTTTTTGCATAGAGTGTTCTGCAGGCAGCCCGCAAGTGTCACCACGCTTCCGGCACCAACATAGCATGCCTACAACTTCCTAACCCGTACGTCTTTGGAATGTGGGAGGAAACTGGAGCACCTGGAGGAAACCCACGCAGACACGGGGGGAATGTACAAACTCCTTACAGACAACGGCCGGAATTGAACCCAGGTCTCTGGTGCTTTAATAGCAATGTACTAAACACTACACTACAGTGCCTGCCCTACAAAGGTTAACTGTGGAACATAGCATGAAACCAGAGAAGCATATGAGAGAAAAAGGATTAGATGAAGTTTGGGGGGGGGGTTGGTGGAGGGCTTTGTGGAGCACATTATGGAAAAGAGAAGTTGGACTCAATGGCCTTTGTACCCCACATATGCATCTAAGCTTGTCCCATTTGCCCACATTTGGCCCATATTCCTCTAACCCTTTCCTATCTATTTACCTGTCCAAGTATCTTTTAAATGTTGTTATTGAACCTGCCTCAACCACCTCCTCTGGCAGCTCGTTCCACATACGCGCCACCTTCTGTGCTAAGTTGCCGCCCCTCAGGTCCCTATTAAATCTTTTCCCTCTCACCTTAAACCTATGGCCTCTAGCCTTTGATTCATTTTCCCTGGGAAAAAGACTGTGTGAATTCTCCCCATCTATACCCCTCGTGATTTTATACACCTCTATAAGGTCACCTCTCAGTCTCCTTTGCAACAAGGAATAAAGTCCCAGCCTATCCAACCTCTCCCTATAACTCAGGGCCTCGAGTCCTGGCACATTCTCGTAAATCTTCTTTGCACTCTTTTTGGCTTACTGATGTCTTTCCTATAAAAAGGCAAACCAAAACTCTACATAATACTCCAGGTGCAGCCTCACCAACATCTTGTACAACTGCAATATGACATCCCAACTTCTATACTCAGTGCCTTGACTGATGAAGGTCCACATACCAAACACCTTCTTCACCACCCTGTCTACCTGTGATGTCACTTTCAGGGAACTATGTACTTGTACTTCTTGCTACCTCTGTTCTACAACATTCCCCAGGGCCCTATCACTCACCGTGGTGGGGAAAAAAGCAGTAGATAAAGACGAAGCATATTTGGATTTCCAGAAGACACGTGATGAAGTGCCATATGAAAGAAAAATGCACAGAAGAAAAGTGCATGGGATCAGTAGTAATATAATGGTCTCAACAAGAGAAAATCAGGGTAAATGGATCACTTTTAGATTGGCTATCAGTAAATAGCGGAGTATCAGAGAGATGAGTGCTGGGACCTCAACTACAATTTACAATCTATATTAATGACTTGGATTAAGGGACTAAGTGCATAGTCGCCAAATTTGCTGATTATATAAAGATGGTAGGTGAGCAAGTTATAAAGTGGTCATAAAAACCTGCAATGGGGTATAGATAAAGTGAGTGGGGATGATGTTGACAGATAAAGAATAACATGGGAATATAGCACGTTATCCACATTGGAAGGAAAAACAAAAACAAAGTATTATTCAAATGAAGGAAGGCAACAAAATGTTGTGGATACACAAAAACATGGCATGCAGGTACAGCAAGTAGTTAGAATGTTGGATTTATTGCAAGGGGAAGAGGGAGTATAAAAGTAAGGCATTTGGATGCAAATTTATCACACCTGGAGCACAGCATAGTTTTGATTTCCACATTTAAGCAAGGCTGTACATCCATTGGAGAGGAGGTTCACTGGGTTGATAACAAAAGGCTGAATAGTTTAGAAATAAACACGAGAATTTAGAAGAATGGGAGTGTTCTAAAGAACACTAATCATATTAGTGTTCTCGTCACATGTAGGTCAGCAGGTTAGGGTGCTAAGTTTCCATTCCTGGAGGACATGTGTGACCCAAATGGTTCTTTGCAATGGCCTGGTAGTTTCATAGTTATGTTTACTCATCCTAGCAAATTTCCTGAAACTCCAGATTTGAATTATTTAATTTGATTCCCACCAAGGCAAAACTGAGGAATTGAAACTTGCATCTCCAAATACATGGACCAAGCCTCCAGACACTAGTCAAGAACTAGTCAAAGTGGCTAGTTAAGAACTTAGCCACTTTGCTCCCATACCTATACTTCCAATCAAATTGTCACATACAAAATGTTTACAAAAGCCATTTCCATTCTGGATATTGAGATGGAAAGGGTTACAAGAAGCTAATTTCTGAAGGAAGATTACTTAGAACATCTATTTTTACTAACTTATTCCTATGTTGCTGTAACTGAAAGTTCTTAAATTTGTCATTTAACTTTTGAGTAATGAAAAAATGGAAATGAAATTTCCTATTATATTTTTGAAATATGGAAGCATAACTAGTAGTTATTGTACCCATGTTCATTATTCATCAAGATTCATTCAAATATCTGACATCATTTCACCATAACAAATTCCAAATATAACATTTTTTCTGCATACATCTCTATACAATCAACTTTTTTTTTCTATTCTAGCAATAGGACTAATGGTATCAGCAAGAAAGAAATCTAATAGCATGCATTAAAAAGGACAGAATGTTATATGGCTATATTGTAGCTCCATAGGTGTGGATTAGACAAAGGTTGCTGATAATAAGGGAATTGTTGTTGATATGAATGTAAAATCTGTCATTCCCTTTGGGATACTACTGTAATTCCTCCCCCAAACCAGTATGTATGATGTAAAGTATCTAAAGCCAAACAATGGGTAAAATTTGTTCTGTTTGCTTTTCAGCTAGTAAAATAGGTATACCTTATACCAGCTTTTTAGTGAAAGACTTCCTCCAATCTTTTCAGATTTTACCTTCCTGCAAACATTATGGGGGAACTATTTATTCAAACATGCTGGCTAGTTACCCAAATCTGCATTAGGCCACTGAAACATGTAAATTATGTATATTTGTAATCTCTTGTCTGTGACAGATCCTTTCAGATTTCGCTCAGAAATATAACTGACCCTAAATAGTGATTATGTTTGTTTTCGTTTGAAATACAAACAAAATGGCTGTCCACAGTTGAAGTGCTCCCATCGACAGATCAGACCTTCCAATGGGTTATTGTCAGCAATACAAGCAACCTGGTACTGATACTCTTTAGCTGGGCAAGCTGCCTGTGGGAATGCATCCAGTGACTTCAGTACTTTAATTCCTTGCACTTGGTGCTGTCTACCATAATCAAGTCCAGACCAAAATCTGCCAAAGTCTCTTGCCTTGTAGCTTGAAGCACAGTATCCCTGAAAAATCTAAATCATTTGTACAAAATTGAAATCTTGTTCAGTGTATTTGGGAATTGAACACACAGACTTTCCAGAGTTATTAGTTTAGACGCACAGCTGGAGCAAAATAGGATGGAACATTCATTACTCTGGGGCCAACTTATAACTTCAGAGGAGCCTACAAAGTGGCATATCAGGTTAGCTATCTGTCATTAGGCTTATCTTAATTTCCTTTGACTGAAGTGGAGAAGTATCTCAGCCTCAGTGAACAAACAAGTGATTCACCACCATTTTTTCTGTTTGAATATCTCGTGTATTTGCCAGTTTCTGTCCTGAAGTGTTTGCATGGCCGATTAATGTTTAAAGGGTCTATGAATACAAGAATACAATCAAAAATATGTAGAATGACACAAAGTGTTTTAAAATATCGGCAGTTGCTCTCCATATATCAATGTAATTAGCAGTATTTTAAGACAACTAGATTGGAGAAAGATGTATGTATTCAAGATCAGGACTTTCCAAGAAACTTTAGAAATAGCACATCCAATCATCCTATGAAAGAAATGAACACCAAATTACTCAACTATTGTTCAATTCTTTGTGACTCATCTTCCATATTAGGAACCAGTATTCAACTTTAATGGCAAAATAGGAACTAATTATGTTCTATAATAGGGAATCTAATGTTGAAATATTTAATTATTGCCTTGGGTTTTAATTGTTCACAGTTATTTGAATTGTCCTGACGGAAGCATAGAAGAACTTTAAAACTGAATCTAAGGTCTGCTGTAAACCAAAAAGTTGATGCTGCAGGTTTTATGCCAACCCATTGTATTTTCCCATAATAATTATTATATAGGTTCTTCGCACTATTTTCCACTTCCTTTATATCTCTTAATTGGATAGTCAGCAAAATTGGTGGAGGTAATAAAACTAATAATAGCTAATTCTAAGGAACAATAATTATTCTGGTGTACATTGCCCTTACCTGGGTCTATTTTAAATAAGAACTGAAATGTTACTAACAATAACATAAAAAAAATAATTTGAGCAATAACCTTATTGACAATGTCCATTTATGATCATTACACCACAAATTAAACTTCATCCTATCCTTTTTGCATAACAGATTTCGGTACAATGCCTAATCGGTCCAATGTTATATCATATTTTTTCTCTCTGTCCTGTAGCACCTTAGGTAAAGTTAAATCTGCACTTGCTGTGCAAACACATCCAAACTTAATTATACTTCACCTGCAGTACAGCCAAGACTGCAATTACACTGCACTATTGACACAAGGCTGGCAGTCACGGTGTACAAATTACAGCTGCTGCCAAGAGCAGAGTTATACTATAGTCTAAGGCAGGGACATGCACAGTATTTTGCAGTTCCGGAGGCTACTTTGCATTGTTAAGAGAGCATAGGTGCTAGTGCCTGTTGACTCATAACATTAATTCCTAAATACATGCCATTTCCTCTATATCCAATGGATATTGCAAACTCATTTTCACTTCCCGTAGTGGTTATATTGCACACAACACTATTTACAAGTGAGATGAAATGTCCTATGTCCACCTGTTAAGTTAAGCTGGTGCTTTTTCAGTGATGCACAACAAACATCACAAGCTCTACTGTAGTTACATCACTGCAGTTGCAAGTTTCTATCAGAATGCAGAATACATTAATATGTACCCCTCGTCAATGAGTTACAATGATACAGCCCACAACCACCCAAAATTATTTATGCTCTGATGCAAAGACAGACTTGAAATGTTAACTCATTTCTCCTGGCACTGTTACCTGATACCCAAGTATTTTTGTTTTTATTCCAAATTTATTGGACTGACAGGATGATGTTAACAATCCATTAGTTTAAGTAAAGAGTATTGGTTTTCCACAGGTTGCAATTGCACAAATTATGAAATGAATTGTAAATCCCTAGAGTAAAGTATTCTCTTCATCAGAAAACTGTGCAAGAGAATTTTTTGTGGTTATGATCTTCTGAAGTCACAATTATGAACCATGCAAGATCAAAACTGACATAGAAATGTCCCTGAGAAACATCCCTAGGCCATCAGGGCTGCCTGTTGAAGAACAGCTAGGGTGGCTTAGGTAGGCAATTTATTAATAAGCAATTGTATTCACATGTGACAATGCCTTATGACAGACTGAAACTGTTATAATTGATTATCTCCAAATTAAGACATAAAATAATCTCAGGAGGAATGGGGAGGGTGGGGGGGGGGAGGAGGACCAGGTAGGTAGGGATGGTGGTGGTAGAGTTCAAGGATAAGAGAATTTGGTATTTTTCTGCCTCAGTGTAGAAATGCTGCAAATCCCTTATGATCCACTGCAGAACAGGCTTCATATAGAAAAATGTAGCAAAGCTGATTTGCAAGATATTTGCAGATCCCAAATGGCCTTTCAACATCACAAAGAAAACACGCCCTTAATTGGATATTGTATAAAAAGCATTCCCACAGCTCTCTCTCATTTCCTTAAGTTACTTTTTTTTAAAAAAAGGCAAGCTTCTTCAATATTTCTTTTGATTTACTGATTTATTTTAATTCAATATCTACTTTTTTTTAAGGTATTAAGATGTGCCATCTGTTTAAATTCATGACTGGATATAATGACAAAAGGACTAATACAAAAGGAATTAAACAATAACTTGATTTATTGATAACAATGATACTAATTAGTCAGGACTGTCAAACGGGAGGGGGGACAAAGCATTGCTTGGTAATCAGAATACTATAAATTAGTTAAATCTTATTATTTAAATGGAGAACACAATGGGCTGAAAGTGAGGTGATTAAAAAGTGGTATTGATTAGTTCACTACTTCGGCACACTAATTCCGATAAGCCAGAACTAAATAAAGTACTAAGGTACCTTTGCATTTTTAACCTTGACAAGATCCATTGAAACCTGTTTTAGTCCCTGTTGTTTTAATTGTCTCATGGTATATGATAATATATTAGGAATACAGATGCTCGGCAAATCCATTGACAGTCATACCTTTGACAGTCTTATCCATTACTTTTCTTTAGATGTGAGGATTTTAAGATTAAAAATGAATTACTCTAGTGGCCAGTATGAGAAGAACAATAGCACAGCACCAAGCTATACAGCCCTGGTATAAATTATATGGTGATTATCATTCCAGTGATGAGATCTGAACTAGCTTGAAAACTTCATGCTACACCATCTAAGTAATGGCATTTAATTTACATATCAACTAATGAACATCATATCTCAGATGTAAATAATTCAAAAGATGAACTTTGCATAGTAGATTCACCTGCTATTGTATCTAAGCCACTATTCCCTATTTTATTGTTGAAAATAATTTTTTAATTTTAAGATAAAAGCACATTCATTCCTCTCTGAACTCCAATTGACAAACATTAGGAGCACAAGAAGTTAATAAAAATGCATCCTGCCTTAGGCAGAGGGTTTCATGTCCACACATGCTTATTGGCTTTTGTGGCTTAAAGAAAACATACTGAGTTCTCTGCTACCACTTCTATATGGAGCATATCATTGAGATCATCCACATCACAATGTCAAACAAAAAAACTCGCACAAATCTGATCCCATTCAAGTATGTTAAATCTTGAAATACCATTTTCCATGATTCAGGTGTAGACAATAGAAAGACATCATGCCCATAGTGAACCCCAGATTTATCTCTTGTACTATACAGTATCTTTACCAATCTGGGTAGTGAAAACATAATTCTGGGCAATGAATTTACTTGATTTATTAATTGTACAGGAAGCGTAGTTTTCACTTGGAGCAATTTATACTGTATGTGTTATTTTTATGACCAGCAGAGTGAATTAAGCGAAATAGAGTAAATGATTTGAATCAGAAGCGGCTGGATACCAACATTTCAAAGGAACAATCATGGAAATGGTAATGACTTTTACAGAAATACTTGTCACATAAATACTAATGGGCAAGTACTGGTTATAATATATTGGTTAAGAAAAATGACCACTGCGGGGCAGAGTAGCTTTAAATGTCTCTAAGATAAATCATGTTACAGGCTCCCCCCCCCCACCCCCCCCCCCCCCCGTAAAGGATGTGTTGCAGATTTTAATACTTTAGAATCCCTGCCATTGGAGTTTGATTTAATAACTGAAAACACATATGATATGCTAAGATTATGCTATTTAATCCCTCATTTCCTAAAATTCCCAAATGTGATCTATCATTTTATCATTGCAATATCATGTTTTCCTATCAAAATCCTTGGTACAATGCCTAATTTAGTTCACCGTACTCTCTGTGCAAACCCATGCAACCCCATGCTAGCACTGCAGTGCAGACATCCAAAAGGATTTAAACAAAAAAATGATGCATATATTAGAGAGCTGTGTGAGAGTTATAGAAGCATTACTGAGAACATTAAGCACTCCTTTAAGGAATCACTTCAGATTTTTAAAGCAATAATGCAAATGCAGTTTTGTACATCCAGAAATTCAGTGCTTCAAACACAAAATGGAGCACAAAATTTCAAATGATTGGGTTATTTTAGCCCGTCTTTCACTAGGTATCATCATGTCCATTGCTGTACTCTTCCAATATACCAATTAAATCACTTTTATTAATCAACATTGTGATCATTATACCATTCGGTGATGAGGGAGAACAAATAATTTTATTTTTGTAAGCACACGTAATCAAATTCATAGTTAAATTATTAATCATTTTCAATCAAGCCTGAAAATGAAAAACTCCAGAGCAGTTCTTAAATAAAAGTTTAAGAGCAAGAATCAGAAACCCAAGTATATCGTTTAAGCTAATTGCAGAGGTGGTATTACCACAGGCATCTGTGCATTAATTGCAATTGCTATACAACAAATGAACGCACCACCTTTGTAAACCTGTTAATTATCATTGTCATGAAATGAAAGTAATAGGAAGCAAACTAAAAAATATGGATCATTACTGAAAAATCAACATGATGGGAATAAGTATAGAATAACTTTTAAATTCCGAGAGAATTTGGATTAATTTAGTCACCTTTACATACAGAAAGTAGAACTTAATTAGCTTTGCTTCTATGGACTAACCATACCTCAGAAAATAGTTTCTGTAGATTGACTGCTTGGCGTACTTATGTAAAGCAAAGCAAAAAGTAACATATTTATGGAAACCTTCATTTCTAAATCTAAATTTTTAATAGTGCACTAAATCTCATCTAACTTCTTCAATTTCTGTTCATTCTATAAAGATATGTCTCAACTCTGAAACAAAATATTTTCTTGGTTGCTGTTGACAACATTTTGTCACAATCTATCATTAAGCGAGTATAAAATGTGCAGAAATCATGATAGAGAATACTGAACAAGGTAAACATGTAACATATATAGAAGTTAATTGCTACAATCTCTAAAAAAAATGTTTATTTTGTTTTTAAACTGTATAAAATAAACCTAATTTACTGACAGTCTTCAAGGAGTTAATTGGAGAGTCAGAAATTGGTACTTTGCCTTGAAATAAATTGAGTAATCCAGCATTCACCATTTAAATAAACCTGTTAGTATTCATCTTACATTATAACAATGTTACATTTCTTTGTGTTCACATAAGTGCATCAAATAATACAGAATATAATCATGAGTCATCCGAAAATAGTTAATTCTGAAGTGTTTGTTGAAATTTGTCAATGTCAGTGCAAGGTAATGAAATAAGCACAATGAAAATTTATTACTCTCCAAGATCTGCATGTTGAATTTTCTTTCCTTATTTATGAGGATACTTCAAAATATTATTTTGTGATTTCCATTTGAGAGTGGCATTAGAAACAGAATGTGCTCCGCTTACAGCATTAACACTTTGATCTGTATAACTGCATTAAGATTTCAACAAAATGCACTATGGACACTTGTATTTTTGCTAGCCCGACTATGGTAGCTTATTTGAATATTAACATATGCTGCAACTGTGAATCACGTTGTTCATAGATGGATACAACAAAACAAATAAAATAATTTGACAGAGAAAAGCAACATCTGGAAATGCACAAAAACTAGAACTTAATGTTCTTCTGTATATTCACAAACAAAACTGGAGGCAAGCATATTCTCTGTTACCTAGATTTTTGGTTTAGGGTAGCTCATTTTTACATTAATTAAACCACCTCCTAATACCTTAGCCCTTACAGTAATATTAGGATCTGGAACAATCTATCTGTAAATATAGCCACTTTCACTAACTACAATACATTTAACATTCAGATTACTGTAAAATAGCAACCTTATTCAAATTCAGTCCATAGCAGACACTCAATATTTGAAAGATTTATATGGAACAAAGTTAGTTTTTCCACATCCTCAGCCCTTAGAAATCAGGGAAGTATTTTGTAATCTCAACCAATCCACTTCCAGATTGTGGTAAATCCCATGATAAACTGAATGACAAGAAGTGAATTACAGCATAACATACACTGAATACAGAGCATCGGTACAGCAGTGAGACCCCATCCTCCTTCCGGTTCTATGAAATACACAATAACCAGAGAGTTGATACTGTAATTTTACAATCACTATTTGCTATAACAATACCAGATACTAATTCAAGGATTCATTCCACCCTGTTCAGAGAACCGGGTTCCTTTTTTTTAAAAAAAAAGTATGGCATATACCAATGTAACCTTGGCAAGCAAGCAAAGGAAGGTTCTTGCACAGTAGCTCTATCTACTGCAGTTTATGCTTCAGCTGATAGTTGCTGAAAGCACAGTCTTAGGATCATAAATAACCAGTATCATCTCACAAAGCAATTCAAAAATGGTATAAAGAACATAACGCTGCAGCTTAGAGTTAAGCAAGTGGCTTATTCCCCTTGCTCCAATTTAAATAAAAACTGAAAAGCTGCTTGGAAACTTCTTCAGAATAAAACGTTTATGGAAATAAAGATTGAACTTGAAGGATTATTATTAACAAATCAAATGTTCTAATTTTCCCCACATTTAAGGAGAATGTATTTGAGAATTCATATTTCAATAATGCAAGTCTGAAATCTGCTGTTGTATATATTTAAAAAAATACTTATGGCAAAATACCAGCTTACATAGATCATTACATTTAACATTGTTCTGCTATAACTGCAAGTAGAAAAAATATAAAATAACATGTCTTAAGAGACCAATACCTGGTCTTGTTGCTGCTGGCTTCCCCTGCCCATGTTAGGCTGCTCCTTCATGGCTGTCATTGTAGATTTTGGACACACTTACTCACTCGCAGTTCAGTATTAGGCTCCTAACTTGGCAGCTGATGCATGACAGGTCTCCTTGTTGAAAGCCTGGAAAACTGCAGCTGAAGATAACAGCAAAGCAGGAGCAGCCCCTGAAGTTCCCTCTGCCTGGCCTGCCAAGCTGCCGTAAGTCCCTTTTATCAGGACAACTGGTATAATGAAGAAGCAAATATAAAAAGGAGAATAATTGTGAAACTGGCAAGGCACTAGGCAGTCTGGGTGACAAGGTGCCAACACACCTGTGTGCTGCAATTCACATTCTCCAGCAACTTAGGAACATAAAGCCAAAGCCAAGAGCAGATCTCACAAGCTCAACTGCAAGCATTTAAAACCTTGCTGCCATGCCAGTAAATGACAGAGTCTGACAGGTATGCTCTTGCTGCTCTCTGCTCTTTTCTTCTGCAGTGCTCACTGCCACTGATTAGCACATCTGGAGGAAAATCAAATGTCAAATTCAGTTTCCCTCCCTCAGCTGGAAGAAACCATTACCAATAAGAAAAGGGAGGGGGAGACAAAATTATCCTGTGAGCAACAATGATCAAGCAGCAGCAATAAGCAGGCCACTTAGTGATTAGTCAGATCCTTCCTAGCAACCTTGTCTGTCAGTCAGTATGCAAATACTGCCTCATTCAAGTTAACAACCTTAATAAATAGTGGCCAACTATACTGCAATGTGTATTCTTTAATTATGGCCTGCTTGTGAGAAATAATGAAACCTTAAAATAGTGACTGCATAAAGACAGCTGGCTACAGTAAAATATCAATTAACACATCTCCATGGAAATACATGAGAGTTGTTAGTACAGCCTTGCAGGGCAGTCAATATGCTGTGACTAAAGACAAATCAAAACAGGTTTGCAGTATTTTTGATATGTAAGAATGGATGGCTTTGTAATATTATTAATGAGCTTCAATCTATTCATAGTGCTTTATGAATATGTATATAAATATAGAGTATTTAAGATGTATTTTTTTTAAAGTCTGGTAACTATAAATCTTCCCATATGTCAAAACAAACCTGCATTCAGGCTTAAAAATTTGAGATTTCAACTACTATGCCAATATTCATATCTGTATAAATACTAAGAACTTTCAAAACCCCTCTGTAAAATCAATCGTATAAAATGTACAGAATATTTTGTTCCAGATTTGTAAAAAAGAAATCAAATGAGCTTAATGGAGTATCCGTTTATTACTGCAGCACAAGTTTCTCATTTCTGAATAATTGATAAGGCAGAGGGGATGTTATTTTTTCCTTGTGCTGCATTATCATTATTATCTGATCACTTAAAAGGGTATTCTTGTCTATTTAAAATGTGGTATATTTTGTTAGTTGCTTCACACAAAAAAAAATCCTCCCAGTTGTGCTGTCCGGTTCACTACTTGATTGTAAAGATTTCCAATGAGCATCTTACCAGGGTGGGATGAGATAATTTTAAATTCAGGGTTTGGTCCTCCAGTTTAACCCCTCGCAGCTAAAGGAACAACACAAACCAATCCTGAGGGAAAGCAAAATACTGCAGGTCATGTAAACAGAGACTGCTGGAAACATTCAGCAGGTCAAGCAGCATCTGTGGAAAGAGAAACATTCAGCATTTCAAGCTGACGATCCCTCGTTAGACTAGAAAAGGCCTTCTGAGGAGCTTTATTTATTGCATTGGTGTGAGTCAACAATGTTTCTGTTGTGAATGATTTTTAGTATTAAGGTATTAGTATTTTTAGTATTCTGACCAACAACTGGTAAAAGAGTCAGGGATTTCACGAATCCATTTCTTGAACTTTATCAACAGCCTTGGAGAAAGTTTTGGCCTTGTAGCTTTTTAGTGCATAATTTAAGCCAATGCACTGCAGGGTATCTGTGCTGGTTTTGATTAAGGCTGTGGGGAACGATATTATAATGCCCAATGTATTCAATAAACTTATGATTGGGATTGTGGGTCTTATGTGCATAACCATACAAACATTTTGCACAGTGAGACCAAAGTCATACACAAAGTGTAATGTGGCCTTTGATCTCCCGTCATGGTAGACACTCATAAAATGAGGGCTGGCAATGTAGGTACAGCTTGAACTATTAAGACCATGTCAGGGTTGATTTTCCCTCAAGTGATTAGTGTAAGGGGATAAGAATGGTTACCATGTGTCCTCAATGGCAGATAGAGCATGGTGCTATTAGGCAGATGCCCAAGGCACTACACTGGTTGGGCACCACAGAGAAAAGAAGAAGATGTCTTCAAAGAGGATGTCTCTGGACCAGATTCAAGGATAGAAGCAGAATCTTTACTGCCAGATAAAGGGCCATGCAGAAATGGTCCCTTTAACAAAAAGTATGTTCATTTTTTGTTTACACTGAAGTCCATTGCATTCAAGAGCTGAATATTCACATTTGAAAATTATAAATTTATTGTTAAAGGTGGACATTCTTCAATATGCTTAGTGGACCCCATGTTATACATACAGGCGTCCAAGCTACATAGAACAGCACAGCACAAGAACAGGCCCTTCAGCCCACAATGTCTGTGCTGAACATGATAACAAATTAAACCAAATCTCTTCTGCCTGTACACGATCCATATTCCTCCATTTCCCACATATTCATATGTCTATCTAAAAGCCTCTTGAACACCACTATTGCATTAATTTCCACATTACCCCTGGCAGCCCATTCCAGACACTTACCACTTTCTGTATAAAATACTTGCCCCGCACATATCCTTTAAACTCCCCCCCCCCCCCCTCAGCTTAAATGCATATGCTCTAGTATTTGACATTTCTACTTGGGAAAAAGATTCTGATTGTCTACCCAATCAATGCCTCCCATAATTTTATAAAATTATATCAGGTCTCCGCTGCCATAAGCTCATTTGTGCGATCAAATTTCAGAATAAGTACTGTGGGATGATGCATTAATTAATTGAACAATGTGACATTTCCAGATAGTTCATTCCATCAATCTTGCTTGCATTTGAACCTGGAACCCACAGACCAAAGTGTAGAGAGATTACAATTTTTAAACAACCAGGACCATCATTATTATTATTCCTACGCTACACTTTAGGCAGAATGGCATCTCTGGGATCAGCATGTTGAGCCATTGTACTTTAGTTAAAACAGTAATTGTTATTTGTATTGAATGAAGTATTAAACTTTAAATGGGGAATTTCACTGATAGCTTCTAACGACACACTAGGGCTGAGAAATATTGTATCACAGTGCAGAGTAATGCATGTATTGTGCAAAAGTGCACCACTGCAAAATTCTGCTGGTCCCAAAGGTTGATGCATGCATTCATACACACCTCTTTCATTCCCTTTGCCTGGTAGGTCATGAAATACAGATTGCAAGGTGAGCGCTTAAAGTGGAGAGAAGCTCAAGGTAGTGAAAGGGAAGAGTGAGCGTATTAGTTTGGTACCATAAAAATCAGAACCTCAGTGCTTGGTGGTGTTCATGATTCATTGCCAGGGGAGTGGTCAGAGTGCAATTGAATATGAGAGATCAAATTAAGCGGCGATAGTGGGATATAGGCGTGAGAGTCATGGTGAGCTAAGATGCAGTAGTGGAATGTCTAAGGGAAATTTGTGGTGAGAGGAAAATTGTTTACATAAAGGAGACCTATGAGCAATTGATTCTGAATGCCAAACTCCATGGCTATGACCTGCACAAACAGGTCTTCTTAAATTATTCCTGAAATAGGCCTCACATTGGTAGTTATCTAAGAGTACAACAGGATCTAGATCAACTGAGAAAGTGGGCGAAGAAATGGCAGATGGAATTTAACTTGGACAAGTGCAAAGTGTTGCATTTTGGCAAGTTAAACCAGGGTAAGACTTAGAAAGTAAATGGCAGGGCCCTGGAGAGTGTTGTAGAACAGGGACATCTAGGGGTACAAGTACATAGTTCCCTGAAAGAGGTGACACAAGTAGACAGGGTGGTGAAGGTGGCGTTTATCACCCTTGCCTTCATCATTCAGGGTACTGAGAAAAAGAATTGGGACATTATGTTACAACTGTACAAGTAATTGCTGAGACTACATGTGGAATATTGTTTGCAGTTCTGGTCATCTAGCTATAGGAAGGATGTCATTAAGCTGGAAAGAGTGCAGAAAAGATTCACAAGGATGTTACTGGGACTGGAGGGTTACAAGGAGAGAATGGATAGGCTGGGTTTTTTCCCTGGAACATCTGAGGCTGAGGAGTGATCTTATAGAGGTACATAAAATCATTAGTATAGATAAGATGAATGCTCATAGTCTTTTTCTCCACGGTAGAGGAGTCAAAAACTGGAAGCCATAGATTTAAGGTGAAAGGGGAAAGATTTAAAGGGGACCCAAGGAGCAACTTTTTCCACACAGGGGGTGGTGCGCACGTGGAATGACCTGCCAGAGGAAGTGGTAGACACAGGTACAATTACCACATTTAAAAGACATTTGGATGGGTACATGGATAGGAAAGGTTTAGAAAGATATAGGCCAAAAGCAGGCAAATGGGACGAGCTCAGGTAGACAACATGTTTGACCTGGACTAGTTAGGCAAAAAGGCCTGTTTTCATGCTGCATAACTCTATGAATGTCTGTTTCTGCATGAATGGCCTGTGCCTGTCATGATTATGTAAACACATTTGAGCTTCCTAGAAGTCGCATCCAAAGACATTACATTTCACATTTGGGCGTCTTAGTGCATTAATGTGTTGTACACATGGACCCACTAATGGATAAATTTCACAAAGTTTGCTGAAGAATCATGAATATCCATTGCATGATGCACACAAACATTGCACTACATGACAAAATTCTGCTACCTTTTGCTCCCGGAATAGTGTGTATGATCTAAGCACTTGGTTCATTCATAATCTGCAAGATATCAGCATGTAAAGTAAATACTGACCTGCATTTTGCAGTCAGTGATGAAGCAATGATCCTTGCCAATGACTTGAAGAAAGTTTTGTACAAAATCAAGTGATTTCTGTGGCATTAAGTTCCCACTTTTCAGCAAGTTTAGCACTAGGTGACCTCAGGTGTCCAAGAACAATGACAGCATCAAGCAGGTTGTGATACAAATCATACTGAAAAATTCTCATAGACAACCAATCAGGAAGTTTAAAGAAAAGCCACATTTTTAGCCAACATTTTGGCTAAAATAAAGATTGGAACATACACACGAGATGAAGGAAAAATAAATTTTAAACATTTTTTATCATTTTAACCAAGAGTGGAATTTTGAAATATTTTTATGACAATCATAGAAGAGGTATTTTAGGACAAGAAAGCATTTGGGGCAAAATACACTGTTTGGAAAAGAATGGAAATGCATTTGGATTTCTGCAGTTTATACTCCAGAAGTCACTATTTGATTTCCTCTATTAAATGGTGACTGTTGAGAGTTTCACTCATTTTTCACGTACATTACATTAATTAAAAGGTTACTCTGGCTAAAGGGCATAACAAAAGTATAATCCAAGCAAGAGAAGGAGTAAAGAATGCCACAAAAGGAACTAAACAAATTAACTTTATTAAGTTTAATTTTCAATAATGCTAATGCAATCCTATTTAGGAATTAGATATTAAATCATAGAATTAGTGCTATAGTTTTGGCTTCTTTATCATTGCAAGATTGTGAAGGCCATTTTACTGAAGGACAGCAATTGTTTTATTTCATGTAGTAGCACCAGTACCGGTCATACTGGATTCATCAGACACAATAATAATACACTATCAATGAATTCCCTTCAGTCATGTTCATCCAGTCAGATATAAATTAAAGAGATTTGTGGTGAAAGAATTGAGCTAAATGTGAAATTTTCTTTATATGTAGCCTAACTCTATGTGACCTCATTCAGTATACAACCCTGCCTGTGCTTAATCGATTTAAACATAATAGTGGCACTGTGTGTTTGTAGCTTCTGCAATTGTGCTTCAACAGCAACCCAAATGGATGCCTCTTCCTTCTCTAAATCAATATCAAGGTTAGAATGTTCAAAACTAAATCAATTTAAATGGTGCAATTCAACATAAAACAGCTGTAGTATATACCTTGAGTTTCAGGGTGCAACATAAGAACCACAAGCGTGAAACATCCTCCCAGCAGGATTCTTCTGACAGTCAAGAAACACAAAGTTGCTGCATAGTTTTGCTAAAGCTTCCGTTTACCAGTGGTGCCTGCAGGCACAGTATGTCATTCTACTGACTCAGAATGCCAGTTCCTACACATAATTTTCAGATTTCCATTTTGGAAAGATGATGTTCAGAAATAAGGCATTTTGAAAGCGATGTTTTACAGGTATCATAGCCTGATGTGACAGAGAAGGACGTAATTCAACCCATCAAACCTCTTCTGCCCATTTAGTCTCACTACTGAATTCCTTATCCCCATAATCCTGTGACTCTTATCACTTCAAGTATGTGAATCAGAACCAAAATCAGCGTAATTATCACTGACATATGTCATGAAATTTGTTGTTTTGTGGCAGCAGTATAGTGCAAGACATAAAAATTACTATAAATTACAAAAATAAATAAATAGTGTAAAAGAGGAATAACAAAATAGCGTTCGTGGACCATTCAGAAATCTGATGGCGGAGGGGAAGAAGCTGTTCATGAAACATTGAGTGTGGGTCTTCAGGTTCTTGTATCTCCTCCCCGATGGTATTAACGAGAAGAGAGCATGTCCTGGGTGGTGAGGATCTTTAATGATGGATGCTGCCTTCTTGAGGCACTGCCTCTTGAAGATGTCCTCGATGGTGGGGAGGATTGTGCCCATGATGGAGCTGGTTGAGTCTCTGCAGCCTCTTGTGATCCTGCGCATTGGAGCCTCCAAGGCAGGCAGTGATGCAACCAGTCAGAATGCTCTCCACCGTACATCTATAGAAATTTGCAAGAGTCTTTGGTGAAATACCAAATCTCTCCAAACTCCTAATGAAGTAGAGTCATGGGCATGTCTTCTTCATGATTGCATCAATGTGTTGGGCCCAGGATCAATCCTCTGAGATGTTGATGCCCAGGAACTTGAAGCTGCTCACCCTTTCCACCGCTGACCCCTCAATGAACACTGTTGTGTGTTCTCCAGACTTCCCCTTCCTGAAGTTCAAAACCAATTCCTTGGTCTTGCTGATGTTGAGTGTGAGGTTGTTGTTGCAATTTTGAACACCTCCTCATGGCCATCTGAGATTCTGCCAACACTGGTGTCATCAAGTTTATAGATGGCAATTGAGTGGCGCCTAGCCACACAGTCATGAGTGTAGAGCAGTGGGCTAAGCATGCATCCTTGAGGTGTGTCTGTGTTGATTGTCAGCAAGGAGGAGATGTTACTACCAATCCGCACTGACTATGGTCTCCTAATAAGGACGTTGAGGATCCAGTTGCAGAGAGAGGTACAGAGGCCCAGGTTTTGAAGCTTGTTGGTTAGTACTGAGGGAATGATGGTGTTGAACGCTGAGCTGAAATCAATAAACAGCAGCCTGACATATGTTTTGCTGTTCTCCGGATTTCCCAAAGCCAAGTGAAGAGCCAGTGAGATTGCATCCACTGCAGACCTATTGTGGTGGTAGGCATATTGCAGTGGGTCCAGGTCCTTGCCCAGGCAGGAGTTAATTCCAGCCATGACCAACCTCTCAAAGCACTTCATCAGAGTAGATAGGTAATAGTTGATGAGGCAGCTCCCCCTGCTCTTCTTGGGCACCATTATGATGGATGCCCTTTCCTTTTCCCTATGAGAATTATTTGAATCACTTGGATTTAATGATTCAGTGGTGAACAGTAAACTCCTCAGTGAGGAGAAGGGTATGGGAAGTGGATTGGTAGTAGAAAATCTCGTCTCTATAGTATAATTTTAAACTAGTAGGTGGTTTTTGTAATGGAAATCTTAATGGGGTTCAGACTGATACTTCATTGGTTGGTTAAGCTAATTGTACACATCACCTGAACCGTGCTGTTCTTAGACTTATTGAACAAAAATGGTTCACAGTGGAAGTCATTAGTGGAATGGGAGATAATGGGGATTTTATACGTTCAAAGTAAATAGGAAAATTTTAAGGCTGGCAGAAAGCAGAGATCTAGTGAATCAGATATGGAACACTTAAAAGTGTAGGGGTGGGAAAAATAAAAATAAAACAATAGAATTCCAGATTTAAGAAGAAATACAAAGTAGAAATGTAATTATTAGTTAGGTTGAAGCTAAAATAATGGTTCCCATTACAGGTGCTTTCATTTGAAAAGAACTTACAAGTCATGCAGAGGGTAATAGAGAATCATGAAGATGATTCAAGGAAATGGAGATTTTAATGGTGAGGACTAAACTGACACCTCATTTTGGCAGTGTTTAAAGAGCTGAATGGTTTTGAGAAAGTAAATATGGGAAAAAGAATATACTGACTAGTCAATTAATCAACCATACAGAAACAATGGATTCAAAGCATCCCAAAAGATGATTAAAAGAATAGAATGCACCTTCATAAATAGTTGAAAGACAATCACCAACATCTCTTTCAAATAAGGAAGTTGTTTAAAACAAAAATAAAGTAAAAAATATGTAGGAAAAGACTGAGGGCAGACCACGTGAACGATTTGTTTGAAGGCATACATGATTTATTGATGGAGGTGGGGGAGCAGGAAGAAAGGAAAAGTAATGCAATTGAGTAAAGCCCAATGTTTATTGGAGTAGATAACACTTACCTTCTGAATTACAGTATGAGAGAGTGCATGGACAGACATAAAGCCCTGAGCAAACGTGTCTATGCTAGATGTTTCTACTTCTTGAAGTTGGAGAGGATATAGTCTCAGTTTGCTTCAAAACCCTCTGGATAGACACAGCTTCAGGTGGGACTGGCAGTGTGTACAGAAATTCTCAAGTGAGAATTGGCAGAAAATGATCCTATTCAACACATATCTCCGACCTGTGACGCCACAGGTAAAAATGGTTGAAGTATAACCAGAATGTTCACCATGTTACATTCAAGCAGGAAGATGCCCAAATGGAGAAGGAGAAAAGGAAGCATAATGTGATTGTTGTAAAGGATCAGTTATCAGGGGACAGACAGCATTGTGTGTGAGGAAGACCAAGGATTGCACATTGTACCAGAGTAGATGATATCCCGAGCTGTTTTAGATTGATATTGGAGAGGGAGAGTAAGAGTGCCATCATTGTGGTCCATATTGAAAATCAGCCAACAATATTGGACAGAATGGGCAAGAGTTCCTTTTTAGTGAGCATCAGGAGCTCAGAGCTAAATTAAAGAAAAGCTCTAGAATTACAACCTCTGGTGTATTACCATAGCTAAAGCCAATATGGCACTGGATTAACAGATTATGGAAGTGAACATCTGATATTGAGGGCAAGAGAGATTACATTTAACAGGATCTCTGGCATCAGTTTGAGACAGGAAGGGACCATCTCTTTGGGACATTAATTTCACCTGAACTATGATGTGACCAGCATCCAAAGGGTATGTAGGGCAGTCATAATGAATTTTAACATGTAAATACATGTAGAGAGTGGGAATAAAGACAGAAATTAGATGAACATGCAGAAAGGACAGAGTATTTTAATGGATGATTTTTAGCTTTCATAACATTCAAGGCAGATAGATTCATTCAAGTCAGAAAGTTAGTGTAGGCATCTAGTTTGCTAACAAATCATGGCCATTTAATCCCATTTCATCTGCTCCAGCTAACAAAGCAACTCAGTAGATCCAATCCTAGACCTTTCTCCATAGCCTTGAAAATCTTTCCTCACTGTATATTTACCTATTCCCCTTCCAAAGGCCATAGTGGAACCTGCCTCCGCTGGATTTGTGAACAGTGCATTCCAGGTTCCAAGCACATGTTGCAAATAAATTTATGCTTAATTTTCTCCACCTTTATTTTCTACTTCTGATTCTAGTTCTCATCCCCTTCACTAAAGGATAGCTTACCACTATCTACTTTGTCTTGACACTCATCAAATTTCTATCAAATTTCCCTTCTGCCTCTTCTTCTCGAAAGAGGACGGTCCTAGCCTCTCTAATTTATCCTTGTAACTCTAGTCCCACTTCAGGAACCAGTAAATAGTTTTTTGACCACTGCTAATGCCTTCACATCCTTCCTATAATAGGTTTTCCAATGGTTCAGCATTCTATGCCTCTGATAAAACCAAGAATTGTGCATGCCTTATTGACAGTTTTCTCAACCTGCTCTGCCACTTTCAATGACTTGTGCACACATAACCACTGATTCATCTGCTCCAACATCACTTTTACAACAGTATCCTTTACTGAATGTTGTCCCCCTTCATTCTTCTCACCAAAATGCATCACCCTCACATTTCTCTGCATTAAATTTTATCAGTCATGCATCTAGCCATCTACCTATCATGACTGTTAAGAATTTGCGGCATTCTCTCACTATCCTCTTCACAATTCATGATACTGCCAAGTTCTGGTTTCATCTGCAAATTTAGAAATTGTCACTTGCTCTCTCCTTCCGCTCCCCCCCCCCCCACCGCCATCTCCCCAAGTCTAGATATTTAGTGTAGAGCAAAAAAAGTGATGGCCCAACACCAGTCCAGGTGAATAGCAGTATTCCCCTTAAAATGAATATTCATCACAACTCTGCTGTTTGTTACTTAGCCTACTATCAATGTGCATTTTATGCCAATGTCCTTCAACCTTTCTAATAAGCCTGTAATGTGGCATCATATCAAATAAGGCATTTGGACACAAACTAAAAAATTAACAGTAACTAGTAAGCCAGATTTAGATAAAGTCTTACGTAGCAGGAACATTTATCCAAATACAGTGTTGTATATGAATAAGAGAAATGCCACAGCCAAACATTGGCCATTTAAATCATGTGCAACTTCTATCTAATTTTGCTGCCTACTATAACTTATGTCCCTTAATGCCTTTCCAAATAAATAGATTTCAATCTTGAAAATGTCAGTTAGTTGAGCATTTGGGAAAGTAGTGGTTAAACCTTGGTTAATTCAGTGGTTAATTCAGTAGTGGTTAAACCTTGTGTGAAAATGTGCTCTCTAATTTGATAAGATATCTTTATTAGTCACATGTACATCGAAACACACAGTGAAATGCATCTTTTGCATAGAGTGTTCAGGGGGCAGCCCAAAAGTGTCACCACGCTTCCAGCACCAACATAGCATGCCCACAACTTCCTAACCCGTACGCCTTTGAAATGTGGGAGGAAACCAGAGCACACATGTAAACATGGGGCGAATGAACAAACTCCTTACAGACAGTAGCCGGAATTGAACCTGGGTCGCTTGCCCTGTAATAGTGTTACGCTAACTGCTATAATACCATGCCAGCCTCCTTCCTTGATGGTCTTTCTCTTATTTTAGGATGGTGCCCTCTAGTTTTGGATTCCTCCTTTGGAAGAAACTTTGTCTCTATGTATGCAACCAGCTTCTCTTAAAATGTTATGCACCTTAATAGAATATTTTTCAACCTTATAGGTTCAAAGGAATTGACGATATATGGAGGGGAGGGGGAGGGGGAGGTCATAGATTTTTTGATCTACACTAAATACCCGGACAGAAAAAGGGAAGGTCTGTGAGAGTGGAGAGATCAGGAAAGACTGAATCACACAATGACAATGGTGCCATCTGAATGAGGGTGTTATAAGAATGTTTGAGGAGGTTTAGATAGGAGATGAGACAAAATCTGAAAAACCAGAAGCTCGAAACACAGCAGCTTATTTTTCTGTATTGACATTTTATGGCTTTTGGAATTCAACGGTGAATTAAACAATTTCAGATGACCAGCCATTCCAGCAATTACACATTTCCACTGTCAGCTTGTTTCATTCTTTCCTCTTCTGGTATTTCACATTTCATTGTCTCTTCAGATTTCTGCCTCCTCTGCAAATAGCTTTCATTACTCTGTAGCCTTTACCATCCCAGAGTAAAATGACCACCGTCTCAAACCTTTCCTACATATCATTGTTAGTAAAAGGTGGAAGCAGAGTCTGTGATCATTTGCCAGTCAAACATTTGAAAGGCACCTTACAATGAAGTATAATGACAATTGTCAATAAAGTTGAAGCATAATCATTTGAATTTCAATGTAAACAACGTGACTCCATGTTTGAAAATCCCCAATTAGATATCAGTTCCTACCCCACAGCTCAGAAATAGTTCTTAAAGTCATAAATGACTTTCTATGGGCTTGTGTATTGTGCTTTATCTCCCTACCACAATTCTGCTGGTTTGACATAGTTGGCCATATCATTATCTTTTAATGCCCCTGCCTTGTTGTCCGGCATTGAATTGCCCTGATTCCAATCCTATCAATCCAGTGTGGCCAAAGAATCTGGTGAAGTGACTCCCATTTCCATTATGAAATCTTGATATGTTACCACTGGAGTGCCCTTAGGTTCAAGAGGCGTGTATCTCTCCAGATTCACACATTCTGAGATGGCATAGGTTCTGTGTCAATCCAAATTCTTTCTAATTTATCAAAAGAAACAATCAAGAGAAACGTTCTCATCATATATTTGCATTAAAAAACAAGTTGTTTTTGACTAACAGTTTTAATCCTTTGTTAATGACAGTTTAAACCAGATGCAGATAATCATCCTTAAAGGAGTGCAAGAACAAAACAAAAGGCCAAACATTGCAAGAAGAAAGTAGAAAGCAGTGGTTCATCAATTGGCTGAGGATAAATATAAAAGAATAAAGAAAACATTAATATGGCTTGCAGATTTGTATTCAAGATGCAGCTGAGTTTGAAAAGTCTAGCTAATTAATTGGCCCAGTGAGGTTTGTTTAATGTCTGTCTCACATCCTATCAGGCGTATTTCAGCTGTTCACCAGAGCTCACCCAAACCAAAATTTTACATGTATACATCTTTGACCACTCTGCTGCAAACAACCAAGATATTCACTTCAAAGCTATTGTTAACTGTAGCTTTTCAACACCGCAAAGTAAAAGCTAACAGTTGTATTATGCTCAGTTATGTTATAAATATTGCATTTTTTTCCAAATTAGTGCTCAAAATGCATCAGAATAAATAAGCATTGATTCCTAGGAAAGTTGCCTGTTATAATATACCAATAAGCTACAAATTGCAATAAAACAACTGACGTAACCAATACCAATGTTTTGTAAAATCAATCAGCAGAGCTTACAAAAGATTCTGACTTTGAATGATAAAAATAAAATGAAGGAACATGTAGAAAAAGTGTAAAAAAATAAATAACAAAATCAGGCAATATTCATTCCTACTTAGAATTTGTCAAGGGCTGAATTATACTGGACTGGCCACCTGGAATGACTGCCCTGGCCTGGGCTGAAGGCAGAGGGCAGATTCACCAGCCTGACCTGGGTCAGTGGCGGAGGGCAGATCTCTCCACAACCCCCACTCTGGGTAATGAGCTCCAGAAGGTGATTAGACAGTGCAGAATCCTGGCACTGGAAGGTTCCTGACAAGCTTTGATAAAGCCATCTCTAATATTAATAAATTATAAATGCCTCTGACATTCAGAGCCATTTAAAGAATTTTTTTAGTTACATTAAGCACAGGAATTTACATACAGAAATTACATATAGCACAGGAACAGACCCTTTGGCCCACAGTATCTACGCCGAACAAAACTAATTTTATTCTACCTGTGCATGATCCATATTCCTCCATTCCCTGCATGTTCATGTGTCTATCTAACAGCCTCTTAAATGCCACTATCATATCTGCTTCCACCACTCCCTCTGGCAGTCCATTCCTTTTTCAATCTTTTTATTGAATTTCAAATTAATTAAGATTGACATACATAACATTAATAATTATACATATGATGCAAAGAGATTGGGATAACAATAATAACAGTTAATATTTCTACTCAAACTGAGTAAAATATGTAATCTAGACCTCCTGCACTCTTGCTAAGTGTACATGATGGAAAAAAAATTGAAAAGAAATTTAATTATATGAAGAGAAAACACCCAAATCAAAAAAAAGTATAATAATAGACAAAATCAAACCAAAAACTTCAAAGAAAAAAAACTGGACTGATATTTCTTCGATTAAAAAAAACACATTGTTATGTCATCAGCTCCGCTCCCCTATATTCAAAGGTTATCGAAGGGGATTCGAAAAAGGTCTGCTCATATCATATAGAAATATTGAATAAATGGACTCCAAACTTCCCCAAATTTAAGCGAAGGATCAACAGTACCACTCCTAATATTTTCTAAGTTTAAAAATGTTATAGTTTGAGAAAACCATTGAAATGTAGTAGGGGGTATAGGATCCTTCCATTTGAATAGAATGGATATCTTGGCCATTAATGTAACAAAAGCAATCATACGACAAGCAGAAGCAGATAAATGGCCAGAATCCATCACTGGTAATCCAATAATTGCAGTAATAGGATGGGGTTGTAGATCAATATTCAATACAGTTGAAATAATATTAAAAGTGTCTTTCCAATATTTTTCCAGAAGAGGACAGGACCAAAACATATGTGTCAAGGAAGCCACCTCCAAATTACATCTGTCACAAGTAGGATTTATACGGTGATAAAAATGGGCTAACTTGTCCTTCGACATATGGGTCCTATGAACCACCTTAAACTGTATCAAAGAGTGTCTAGTGCACATTGAAGATGTATTAACTAATTGGAGAATTTTCTTCCATGTCTCTGTGGGCAAGTGTATCTGGAGTTATTTTTCCCATTTATTCCTAATTTTATCAAGTGTCTCTAGACGTATTTTCATAATCAGATCATGTTATTGCTAATAAAGCCCTTCTGATAAGGATTAAAACCTAAAATTTTTCCTGTAATTTCAGTTTTATATAGTATCGGAAAAGGTAAAATAACTTTTAAAAAGTTTCTAATCTGTAAATATTGAAAAAAATGTGATCTAGGCAAACTGTATTTATTAGACAACTGTTCAAAAGACATAAAACAGTTATCAATGAATAAATCACGAAAGCATGTTATTCCCTTCATTTTCCATAAGGAAAAAGCTAAGTCAATTCTAGATGGTTGAAAGAAAAAATTAGATTGGATAAGACTTGATAAAATGAATTTATTCAATCCAAAAAATTTACGAAATTGAAACCATATTCGTATTGTATGTTTAACTATTGGGATTCCATTCCAAGCACCCACCACTCGCTGTGTAAAAAATTCTTGCCCTGCACATCTCCTTTAAACTTTCCTCCTCTCACTTTAAGTGCATGTCCTTTAGTACTTGGTATTTCTACCCTGGGAAAAAGATTCCGACTATAACTTTAGTAATTTCATTACTTCAGTTTTGAATTGAAGTAAATAAATAGGAAAGTTAAAATGAATACAGTTAATTACAACATAAATAATTTAAAAAAAGAATGCAAAATAATTTACATTGCCTTGCCTTCATCTTTGCCTCCCAATCCACAAGTTTAGAATCTCCATTACAATCAGTCCTTTATCAGGTCTAGTCTGGCCGGAGATATGAGTGGCTACTCCCCTAGCAAGACTGGGCTCCACGATTGGACTCCCTGAAGAGCCCAGTGATGGAACATTGTGACAGATGTGCCACCATCTGTCACTTAATAGGTCTGACTCTGCATGTCTATAACTCCAGGACTTTTGCCTCAATGGTTAAACATCAGCAGTTTTTGTCAAAGACATCAGCCACTGCCAACAACATCTCACCTTTTAAAAAAGAAACTGGGTCAAAGCTCAGGCCTTTCCTTCCACATCAATCAGAAGTGAACACAACCATCAGTGACTATTGTAATATGCAATCAAGCATGCATGGCTCATTATGAAAAGTACTTAGTCAAGTTTCTGGACTTTTACAAAATGACCAGGAATTATTCTTATATGCCCACATCATCTTCTGCACAGCCATGCTTCCACTAGGCCCCCAACATGTATTATTCCAACAGCTGCACCAATCTCCAACACTGCACAGCTCCCAACCTCATTGCCAGAGCTGACCCACAAAGCAGAGATCTGTGAGCAACAACTAGGTCTCAGGTAGCAGATCCTGTGGCCCCATTCCCAGAAAATCCTGGACGTCAATTCAACCATTTGAGAATGTCAATGATTTAAGATGTTTATTTAAATCTATTTCAATTGTTCTTACAATTAGTAGACATTTAATTGTAGACATTTAAAAACAATTGAAATAGATGTAAGTAATATAAACATTATATTTTGAATCATTTAAAAACTAACTTATCTCATACAAATTAAGTAAAAGCATAAGCATTCAGTCAAATAAAGAAAAATCTAAGCTAAACTAACTTCAGTTTGGTGACTTCATTTAAATGAAAGGGACCATGCTAGATGTGTCAGCTATGGCTGACAAAAGCTGAAGGGCTAGATACAAAGTATATGCAGCCCCTCAGCTCAGTGATGAACCCTAGGGCTGAGCTAAAGGTCAGTTCCGCTGGCAACGTGCAGGATAGGAATTCACAAACATTGCTGACTTGTGAGAAGCAGCTCACCAGTGTCACATTCCCCAAACTGCCAGAAAAAGGCAAGTGTGATTTAAGCCACTGTGTTTCACTTTTTTAAAAATGTTTTTTAATTGCATAGTGCCAAAATAAACAGATCCAGGCAATCAAATTTCTAGGGTATAAGTGGCTGGGTCTTGTTAGATTAGACCCGAAATCACCACCAGTTATCCCCTCATATCAGCGTGTATCCGGACAGCATGCAGAGATCTCATTTCACCAGCCCTCTGCATCTTTAAATTGAATGGCAATGTTAATCAAGGCATCAGAAGGCCCCACTCCTGATTGTTCCAGACAGCCTCAGAATGCCAGGACAGTTAGAAGTGAAGATTTACCATCTGTAAAATCTACGAGGCATTTTCTCAGTTTTTAAACTTCTCTGACGTTCAGAAAAACATATCTGATTGTTCATTTCAATTTTACTTATATACAAGTATATTACAATTTACTTATATTACAATTATAAATACATATTTATAAATAATTAAAATATTAACCTGTAGCAAGATGATTACAAACTCCTAATCCAAGGTCCAAGACTTCCCATTGAAATCAAGGGGATCTCAGAACAGAGATCTGGTGCACAAACCGAGTGAGGATTCCCAGAACATTCCTGGGGAATCCCATCAAATCTGAGCACCACTGCATCATAGCATTATGACAGACTGGAAGCTATCTAGTTATTCAGTACATCTGAGACTTCTGTGCTTCAATGTGCATACATGGAGAACCAAGATTCATGACCCTTCTAATGCCCGAATATCAGCAGATCTCATTGGAACCCCCACTGTCAAATCTCAGCAAGATCCAGCTTCAAGTTTTAACAGAATTATCACTTTAACTGATTGACAATACTTACATCCAATATACCGATGTGATCTACGCTGTACTAATTGAGAGTTGGTTCTAATTTGAATCAAGCTAATAAAATTGGTCACATTTACTACCATTATGACATTTTAAAGTTGAGAAATTATTTTTCCATAAATTAAAAATGCTTATGACATGCTATATTATGTTAGTCAATAATTGAATATATAAATAATTGGCATCTATAATTGATCATAATGGTCAGTTATTTTGAAAGTCAGGGGGAATCATTTCATGACTCCCCAACTGTTGACTAATCTGTACTAACAAAATAAATTTATAAAATCCAGGATGTGTACAGACAGAACAATCCATTGCTATCATATGTGATCTAGTGGAGCCAGGTTCACCATTGGTAGCGTATGCTAGTATTGCTTTCAGAAGAAATATAGTGATTTGTAAAACCTGACAGGTAATTTTTTTTTAAATTTTATTTACGGCGTGGTAACAGGCCCTTCCGGCCCAACGAGTCTGCGCAGCCCATTTTAAACCCCCAAATTAACCTACCCATACGTCTTTAGAATGTGGGAGGAAGCCAGAGCACCTGGAGGAAACCCACGCAGACATGGGAGAACGCACAAACTCCTTACAGACAGCGACGGGAATCGAACCCCAATTGCTGGCGCTGTAATAGCGTTGCACTAACCGCTATGCACATATTATTCTCTGACTGCTTTGATATCCCTTTGCAATAACTGGTTAAATTACATTTAATATCCCTCAAACTTGGCAAGTGAAAATATTTTTCGCAGGCGTAAGAAGTATTTTTAAAATAGCTACAGAAAAAGCAGGGAGGTGCACAGCTGGATCTGTTGCTAAGATGCAACACTTGTTACTTATGATGCCGTTGGATACACTTATGGGTACCGTGAAGCAGCAGATGGAAATATGTAGAAAACCCAAACCTTGGCAATTGTAATCATTGGTTAGCAGAACACAAGGACTGAGTTGGCTTCACTTCCATTTGCTCCTGCCGTACTCTAGTGTATTGAATTTAATGTCCTATTAATCTCACTCCGCACCACTACTTCCCCTCATTGCTAATGACTTGAACTTTTACAGGTTGTTTTACATCTTTGTCTCAAAAGTATTTTCAATATATATTGAGAAACGTCCATGGCTACACCAAAATATTATATGAATCTCTTGTGGCAACATCATCACCAAATTAGCTACTATTCTAGTTGCTTCCTAGCTTAGCTAGATCAACAACATAAGCACAGTGATCACAAGAAATGGATTTCAGATGAGTGGGTCACCTTATGCTTTTTACGTGCCTCTCTGCCTGCTAGGAGTCAAGAAGGAGGTAATGTTGGGATGTTGACTAGGTGCCCAGAAAAGTGATGCTATTATAGACATTTTACAGATGCCCACTTGATTAATAAGTGTACCTGAGCTCAAATATTCATTCTTTCACCCTTGCACTTTAGCTGCAGTGCAAACTCTCTACAGGATACATTGCAGCCACTCTTCAAATTTATTACCACAGTGCCTTCCAGCTCCATTACCAAGAAAGACATGGAGAATCCTAACATACAGGTTCCCATCAAGTTACACAGCATCTTGCTTTAGCCACACAACATTGAACCTTAATTGTTGTAGAGTTATGCCAGGCAATCTGGGCCCATATGTGACCCAGAAAACTGTGCATTTTCCATCACATTCTGGTGATTGAAACTTGACCCATAGTAGGAAAGTTTACCTTTCATTCGTAGGCTCTGCACCCACACCACTGCCAAGCTCTATTTGCCACATCTCCTTTCCTCGGTCCATGGGGCTGAGACATATTTTGCTTTTGCCAGCAGTTCCTTTTCAAATTGCAGGGAAGATGCTTTATGCTGGTTTAGTTCATTTCTGACTTTTGTGCCTGTATATTTCATCTGACATATTTGACCTCCTCCTCTGCCACTAGACCCAGCATAAAGGCTAGGAGTAGAGCACAAAACCTCAAGGAGGACCTGAGAGACCAGCCATGGCTGGTGTATGAAGCACAATCCCTTCCACTTAAATGGAGTTGGGAATTTTGATTGGAAATGGAAGTGCAAGTAAATGTTTTCTTTTCTTTATTTTGCTTAAACTGATTGAAGGACTCCAATCACGTCTTTTAAATGCGATTTTTAGTATCTTTATTTTTTGAATTATTTCTATCCTGTTGGACTGCTTTTTTATTTATAAATGTCTCTGAGAATTCAAACACCATTGATTACAGTGAGCAAAGGCCACAATGGCAGTCTGAGGAAGGGGTCTCAGGATCTACCACCCAAGACTGAGTTACTCATGGTATGGCCATGATAGCAAGGCCTTCAGGACATTTGGTATTGGTCACTTGCACTGAGGTACAGTGAAAAACTTGTCTTACGTACCGTTTGTATAGATCATTATACAGTGCATTGAGGTAGTACAGGGTAAGAACAATAACAGAATACAGAGTAAAGTGTCACAGCTACAGAGGAAGTTAAGTGCAGGTAGACAATAAGGTGAAAGGTCATAACAAGGTAGATTGTAAGGTCAAGAGTCCATCTCATTGTATAAGGGAACAGTTCAATAGTCTTATCACAGTGAGGTAGAAGCTGTCCTTGAGCCTGGTGGTATGTGCCCTATCTTTTGCCTGATGGGAAAGGGAGGAAGAGAGAATGACTTGGGTAGGTGGGGTCTTTGATTATGCTGGTTGCTTCACCAAGGCAGCGAGAGGTATAGACAGAGTCCATGGTTTTCTGTGATGTGCTGGGCTACATCCTCAACTCTCTGCAGTTTCCTGTGGTCCCGGGCAGAGCATTTGCCATACCACACCATTATACATCCAGACAGGATGCTTTCTATGGTGCATTGATAAAAGTTTGAGAGTCTCAGAGGGGACATGCCAAATTTCTTTAGCCTCCTGAGGAAGTAGAGGCGCTGGTGAACCTACTTGGTCATGGCATCTATGTGGTTGGACCAGGACAGGCTATTGGTGATGTTCACTCCTAGGAATTTGAAGTTCTCAAAACTCTTGACCTCAGCACCATTGAGGTAGACAGGTGCATGTACACCGTCCCTTTTCCTGAAGTCAATAACCAGCTCTTCTGTTTTGTTGACATTGAGGGAAAGGTTGTTGTCATGAAACCATGTCACTAAGCTATCTCCTTCCTGTACTCCAACTCATCGTTATTTGAGATACGATCCACTACGGTGGTATCATCTGCAAACTTGTGGATGGAGTTAGAGCAGAACCTGACCACGCAGTCATGAGTGTATAGGGAGTAGAGTAGACGGCTGAGGACGCAGCCTTGTGGGGCACCAGTGTTGAGAATAATTGTGCTGGAGGTGTTGCTGCCTATCCTCTGTTGGTCTGTTGCGGTCTGCAGGTCAGTAAGTTGAGGATCAAGTTGCAGAGGGAGGTGTTGAGTCCCAGGTCTTGGAGTTTGGTGATGACTTTGCTTGAAATTATAGTATTGAAGGCAGAGCTTTAGTCAATAAACAATAGCCTAATGTAGGTGTCTTTACTGTCCAGATGCTCCAGAGACAAGTGTAGGGCCCGGGAGTTGGCATCCACTGTAGACCTGTTTTGGCGGTTGGCGAATTGCAGTGGGTCAAGGTTTTCCGGGAGGCTAGAGTTAATACGTGCCATGACCAGCCTCTCGAAGCACTTCATGGTGGTGGATGTCAGAGCCACTGATTGGTAGTCATTAAGGCATGTTATCTTGTTTTTCTTTGGACCAATAAGGCCACAACAAGTAAGTGCATTTGTAGGAATGGTGCAAACATTAGTGTGTGCAGCAGAATCTTAGAACACTATATGATGGAAGTCATTCTTGGAAGAACAAAGCAAATGCCAACCACCATTTTCCTTCAGTAACTAAGGAAGGGTAGCCTTGCCAACACATCCTATATTCCCAAAAGGGAAAAAAAAAGTACTTTCTGCAAATGCAATTTAAACTAAATCTAAACACTTAGAAACAAATGCAAATTAAGTGCGGTTCAGAAATCTTATTTTAAATAAGCAGACAATTTTTCAGCTTTGGGGATACTTTTAGACGGTAAGCAAGTGTAAAATACATATTTTTTAAACAAAGGAACTCCCTGTGGTCCAGAAAGCACTATGCATTTCCAAGCTGGGTAGGAATGGGTAAAGGATTCTTGAACATCTTCAGCCTAGGGTTCCCTCTCAGCCTTCAATTTCCCACTTCCTGCTGACCAGTTTATAACAGGAGATTATGCTGAAAGAGTGAAGTAGAGGCCAGAAATTAAGATGTTACTTACACTGAGGGATTGACAAGGGAACTCCTGCTTCCTTACCTCCTATCATCTATAGATTAAAAAATACATGAAAAATGGCAAATTGCAGAAATAAAAATCAGACCCAGTTCCATTGGACATTTTACTTTTTGAGTTAGAGTTTAGAATTCTTGAAAAAATATTTGCTATTTTGCAAAACTATACTTAGGTTAATTAGGACACTTCAGAGACTCGAGAATTTGATCAGGATCTAAAATGAAGGAAGGAAATCTGCTGTGAAGTGACAAACAAAATTAGCCTCAACCAGATTCTTAGAAAGCACAACTTCACAGAAAAGCAAATCCTTGGCAGTTGGCATTCAATGGAAAAATTGTCTAAATTGGCAGTCCCATAAAGTACATAGATGACTGATCTGTGAAATTGAAATTATATGAAGGCACAATGTGTATTGCTCTGTTGAGGATGAACTTAACTTGCAAAAGGAGATGTGTTTTCCAATTAACTTGCTCAATGCCTAACCCAAGAGTGCCAAATATCAGTGCAAAAAGTGAAAATATTTTTCAGCATTCAAGTTTTCAATGAGCATAAATATTAACTGGCCAGAAATTATTAATGTAGCTCTTAGTTTAATAAAAGATGTTCCATGGAAAATAGTATTGTGGTTCCCTGTGTTATCAACATGTTTATACACAAAGGCCATTGGGATGTAATAATGATATTGATTGGTGTGCAATACACTTTTGATGTCCCTACTGCAACATTAATGGGTCAATATGCACTGGATGAAACATGTTTTTCTTGAATAAGAAAAGTTTTAATGTGAGAAAAGAACAGGCATAGCTGAGTAGGTCATCCTTACTGAGCTGCTGTTGGCAAATCAGCCTCTCAGCCTCTAATGCTCCAGAAAAAGCAATGAGAGTTTGTCCAACCTTTCATTACTGCTATTTTCTCACACATCGCCATTAGTTCCTCCATGCAAGTCTCCTACCATTCACATCGACCACAGACAATTTACAGTGGGCAATTTACCCAAGAACCAGCAAGAGTTTGGGATGTGGGAAAATACCCCAAGCACTGGGGTGGGGTAGGGAGGAATAAACCCATGTGGGTACAGGAAGAATGTGCAAACTCAAATGTCAGAATCAAACATGGGGCACTGGAGCCAAGAGACAGGTGCATTATTTGCCTATCTGCCTCACCATATGAAGTGGTGGTTGCTGCTCTCAGAGCTCTCTCTGTGGCACTAGATCAGGCTTCTATAGCACCAGTGACCCAGGCTCAATTCCTGCTGCTGTCTATAAGGAGTTTGTACGTTCTCCCCGTGTCTGTATGGGTTTCCTCCCACATTCCAAAGACGTATGGGTTAGGAAGTTGCATACATGCTATGTTGGCACCAAAAGTGTGGCAACGCTTGCAGGCTGCCCCCAGAACACTCTACGCAAAAGATTATTGCACTGTGTGTTTCGATGTATACATGACTAATAAAGATATCTTATCTTAAGTTTGTGTTTTTCGAACAACTGTGGAAAAAGGCCTGGGTTGGTAATGTTTACTCATACAATGTTGCACAGGTGGTGTGCAGAAGGAAATCACTCTTCCATGGGCTTGCATTGAGTTGGGACTATTCTCCCCGATGAAAATCTTGCATACATTTTGGTCCAGGCAAGATTTTTTGGAACATCAATGAATTATGAGTATTGGGATTCTCACTGCAGATAAGTATCTCAGAGCACCCCACAACATTCAGAGCAAGGTCATTCTACAAAATGCAATGTCAGATTGATAGGTTTGGAGTGCATCTGTTTAATGCTGCTTGGAATGCACATCGCGCAGAAAACAATAATAAGAATTGGTTACTCTCAAAGCCTCCGTGTACATTTGTTGTGATGAATGGGGTGCGTAGAATAGGTGGGGAAGAAAATATAGTAAGAATAAATACTTCACTAATTTAATAAAGACCATACCAATACTTAGAGAAACTATAGAATAATGCTGAAGGACAAGCTGCAGATTTCCTGAAGTTTATCGAACACTCCATCAACTCTGTTAGCTGCTGATGAATAATTCTGTCTTGGAACTTTTCCATCGAGAAGAAAGAGTTCCAACAAACAACACATAGCCAGGGAGAGCCAGAAAAGGCATAGGCTTCTGGTTAAATCTGATTACACAAGTATAAGATACTTCAACCAAAAAGACAAAATGGGTGACATATGCATTCTAGGAATGATTCAGTTCAAGTTAAGAAGCCAGATGAAAGAGATCAATAGATATTAGTAGCATACACTTTGGAGCAGGAAGGAATATATTTGCTCCCTGTAATTTGTTTTAATATACTTATCTCTTTTTTGAGATGTGGTTTCACTGGCAAGGGCATTTATTGCTCTTAAGAAAGCAGAGGTGAACTGCCTTTTTGAACTGCAGTGGTCCTTCTGGTGAAGGTACTACCACTATACTGTTGGAGAGGGATTTCCAGGATTTAGACCAAGCAACAACGGAGAACTGGCCATGTGTTTCCATCGGGATAGTGTGATGTCCAAGGGGAATCTGCAGGTCGTGCCCTGGCCCGACTCGGTGGTAGAGATTGTGGACTTAGTAAGTACTGTCAAATTAGCATGGGCGAGTAACTGCAGTGCATTGTGTAGTGTAAAATTAGCATTGTGTGAAACAGCCCATTCAAGTAGGCAACTTTGTCCTGGATGGTGTCAAGCTTCTTGAGTTGCTGGCATTGCACTAATCCAGGCATGTGTAGAATGTTCCATCCTGCACCTGACTCGTGCCTTGTAAATGGTGGGAAGGCCGGGTATCAGGAGTTTGAGTTACTCACAATAGAGTACCCAGCTTTTGACTTGCTCTTGTAGTCACAGATTCTGGTCAGGATGTTGATGGTGGACATATCAGTGATGGTAATGCCAATGAATATCAAGGGTAGGTGATTAGATCCTCTCTTGTCTTGTTGCGTGCCGGCTTGGCCTGCGCCATTTGCTGACAAGTTGCAAATGGAATTGAAAAATGTCCAATCGCCTGTGAAAATTCCTACCTCTGACTTTATGATGGAAGGAAGGTCATTATTGAAGTAGTTTATGATTGTTGAGCCTAGAACACTTCTCTGAGGAACTCTGTGGTAGGAAGTTCCAGAATTTGGACCCAGTGATGATGAAACAAAGAATCACTCACACCTCAAAGAAACCCTTCAAACATTTAATTATTTAAAACAGAGGAATTCTGGAGGGCATCAATTATGCAGAAACATACATTCAATTATCACACCTCAGTCAAATCTCCAACAGCCTCAAACTCCCTACAGAGGTAAAAAAAAAATCTCTATTCCATTAGTTAAAAAAAACAGCATGGCAACCATCAAATAAAACTTGATCTCTAGTCCTTTGTTTGAAATTCCTTCTTAAAAATTGCTTTGGAAACTTGGAGAAATCTACTAAGTCAATACTACAAAGGGTTAACAGTCATTAGATTACAGCATAAGTGACTGACATATTTCAAAGACACGTTCTCACACAAAGGATTAACCAAGCAAATATTTAAACACACTTTCACATAAACTGACTTTCACGACTCATTGCTCAATCTCTCTGTTCTGAGATGGTCTATTAGTTGTTGATACCCTTTACTAAAGGTCCTAGCGAAAAACTGTGTACACCCATCCTGGAATGTCTTCTTATCTAGCCATGGTTACCCCCTTTCCTTTCTCTCTTTAATCATCGTTTTCCCCTTGCCCTCTGGTCTGCTCTAGGGATGCCCTCCCTCTCCGGGGCCGTGTGCTTTTCTTTTCTCTTCCTAGCCTGGGCTGTACACCCCCTTTCCTATAACGTGGTTCTGCTTCACCTGACAGACGCTTATACATTCCAATCTCCCCCTAAATGGTCATCAGCTGGTTCACATCTAATTTACAGGTAGTATTTAAACCATACTTACCTAAGCAATGCTTTGATGTCAATGTAGGCCCACCGATGGGATCTTGCCAACTGTGGCAATTGTTGTGGAACAGAGCAGCACTCACACCTGTCACATTTATTATGATCAATCTTACACTAGTAGGCATGGGGCCCTGTTCACCCTACCGCTTGCTGATCCATTCATTTTCTAATTGTCATGGATGATGTTGAGCTTCTTGAAGTGTTGAAACTGCACTCATCTAGACAAGTGGAGAGTATTCAGTCAGCTTCCTGACTTCTGCTTTATAGATGGCAGGAAAGCTTTAGAGTGGTAGTTGAGAGTCATGTTCAACGTAGGGTACCTGGCCTCTGACCTGCTCTTACAGTCACAGTACTTCTGTGACTGCTCCAGTTTGGTTTCAGTTTCAGGTTCCCAAACCGTAACCCAGTGTCGATGGTGGGGAGGGGGGGGGGGGGGAACTTGGTGATAGTAATATCATTGATTATCAAGGGTAGCTGGTTAGACTCTTTTGTTGGAGATGGTCATTGCTTGGCACTTTTGCAGCTTGAATGCTACTTGAAATTTATTATCTCAGGGCTGAATGTTGCCTAGGTCTTTCTGCTTGAAGTCATGAACTGCTTCATTTGACAAGGTGCCGTGATTGGAATTGAACATTGCAGGATCATCAGCAAACATGCCTGCTTTTGACCTTATGGAGGATTATTGATGAAGTGGCTGAACAAGGCTGGGACTATGACACTGCGCTAAGGATGTAGACACTACCCTGCACTGCAGACATATTTGGGGTTAGGATGCTTGACATCCAAAAATCACAGCCATCTTCCTTTGTGCAAAGCAATTCCAATCAGTTGGAAGATTTTCCCCTTGATGCCCACTGACTTCAATTGTACATATGCTACATTTGATCAAGTGCTGCCTTAACATTAAGGGCAGTTACTCTCTCCTCACCTCTGAAATTTAGTCCTTAGTGCTACCTGCGATGAAATTGACTATCACTTTTTGATGAGCAATAGTAGACAACTTGGGTGATTTGACTGGATATTACGGAATGCTTGCATTTATTAATCAAGGTACTGAATATAGGAGTAAAGAAGTTATGATGCATCTCTATAGAACTCTGGTTAGGCCGCATTTAGAGTATTGCATGCAATTCTGGTCACCTCACTATAGGAAGGATGTCAAGGCTTTAGAGAGGGTGCAGAGGAGGTTTACTAGGATGCTGCCTGGATTAGAGGGCATGTGCTATCAGGACAGGCTGGACAAACTTGGGCTCTTTCCTCTGGAGCGGCAGAGGCTGAAAGGTGATCTGTTGAAAATGTATAACATTATGAGGGATATAGATAGGGTGGACAAGCAATATCTTTTTCCCATTATTGAGCAATCCAATACCAGGGGGCATGCATTTAAGGCAAGAGGAGGTAGGTGCAGAACAGACATGAGAGGTATGTTTTTATTTTACTGAGAGAGTGGTGGCTGCCTGGAATGTGTTGCCTGATAGGGTGGTGGAGGCAAATTCATTGGGGGCTATTAAGAGGGGCTTGGATGGGTACATACATGAGAGGAAAATAAAGGAATATGGACATTCTGTAGGTAGGAGGGATTAGATACGTCGGCATAACATTGTGGGCTGAAGGCCCTGTTCTGTGCTGTACTGTTCTCTGTTCTACGTCCTGTTCTTCTGTGAACAGGTACATCTGGGTAATTTTTGACATTGTCAGATAGATGCCAGTGTTGGAACTGTACAGTAGCAGCTTTGGCTAGAGATGCCATTATTTCTGGAGAGCAGCTGTTCAGTATTATGGTTCCTTAGCCATTGTTGTATCTGATACTCTAAGAAATTTCTTGAATAGGATAGCACGGATGTGCAGCAGTTAGTGCTGCTGCCACCCTGCTCCAGCCAACCAAGATTTCATCCTGACCTTGGGTGCTTGTTATGTGGAGTTTGCACATTTTTTCCCTCCACATCCCAAAGATGTGTTGGTAGGTTAATTGTCTGCAGTAAATTACTCCTAGTAATGGCAAGGGGCAGGAAAATCAGGGGAAGTTGATGAGCATACGAGAGAAAATAAGTTACAGGAAAATAAGTGGAGGAATGGAAGTACAGAGAGCACACAAACTTGATGGGCTGAATGGTCTCCTTCCACATAGTAAGACAATGTGAGTAATAATATGAACAATGATAAATCACTCGGAATAAATTGAATTGGCTGAAAATTGACTTCTATGATGGAGGGGATCTCAAGAGGAAACAAGAATGAATCATCCGCTTAGCACTTCTGACTAAACGTATTTTGGAAATGTATTGTCAAATCTGTAAACAGAGGATGCAATATTAAAATTACAGTGCTCTTCTCAGCCTGAATATCAAGTATCGTATTCCAGTTTTACACACCAAAATTTAATGGAAAAAAAGGATAATCAAATTTCAAAAAAGAAATTTGTATAGCTTGGAGAAGCTGAACTATTCGTGTTGGCAAACTGGAACTGATCAGATTGAAAGGAGGTGGCTGAGTAAGAACATGAGCAAAATGCCACAGGACTTTACAAGCTAACAATGAATCTATTAGCAATCACTGTAATTGTGGAGAAAGCAGGACGGTCCACACATTGTGTAACAACTCTCTCTCTTTCTCCCCCCTGCCATCGGGCAGAAGATACAAAAACCTGAAAGCACATACCACAAGACTCAAGGACAGCTTCCATCCTGCTGTTATAAGATTATTGAATGGTCTCCTTGTACAATAAGATGGACTCTTGACTTACAATCTACCTTGTTATGGCCTTGCACCTTGTTGTCTGCCTGTGCTGCACTTTCTCTGTAACACTTTAATTATTGTTTTCCTATGTACTACCCTAATGCTCTGATGTGATGAAATGATCTGTATGGATGGCATGCAAAACAAAGTTTTTCACTGTACCTTGGTACATATGACAATAATAAACCAATTTACCAACAAGTGAACATCAGCAAGCCTTAATTGCAGGGGGATTTGAAAACAAAAGTATAGATGTTTTACTGCAGCTGTATAGTACGGCCACATCTGGAATATTGTGCACTGGTTTGGTGTCTCCGTACTTAAGGAACAATACACTACGGGTGGAAGAATTGAAGTGAAGGTTCACTAGATTGATTCCTGGGATGTGGGAGGTTGGGGATGGGGGGCACTGGGGTGCAGAATTATCTTCTAAGAGATTCATCACATTGGGCCTACAGAGTTTTGAATGATGAGAGATAACTAAGGGCCTTAATCCCAATATTATTAGGTTGGCCATACAGGCCTGAGCTATGGAGGAACATCTTCAAGCAGAAATGGTAAATCATTGGAATTCCCTACCCAGGAGCACTGTGGAGGCCAAACTGAATATACTTGATATGGATATATTTTTGCTCAAAGGAAGAGGAATAGGATTAGTACAGGAAAGCAAGGCTGAGATAAAAGATCAGCTATGCTCTTATTGAATTATATGGCAGTGCAAGGGCTGAACCATCTACTGCTGCTTCTTAGGTTGTTGCGAGGAGAGAGATTTTGTGGCTCTGTTGGAGATAACCTGTCCTTTCAAAAGCTGCACTGTAACTGACAGACTTTCCACTGAAATTCATGGCAGCTGTGAACTTGTACTTATCCACCAATCATCCAATAAACATGGCCAAATTGTTAGGGCTGACCCATTGAGGTGTAAGTAAAATTTTCATAATGTAATAAGTCATAATTATTGCTGAACCATCAGTTCTTCACTGAAAATTTAATTTTAAATTATGAAAAGAGGCAGCTGGTTTTGCAGATTTATTTTTAAATTAACATATTTAAAATTTTTCCTTGTCCATTACCCTTCTATCCGATCTTAATGTTGCATTCTGTGCATGATTCAAATCTAATTTACACTTTCAGGTTTCTTTTAAATTCCCTTTGTGTACTGGAATACAATTAGATATGCTAGATGGCCAAAGCATTGGCAGTGACCATTTCAGTCATACTACTGCATCTTTCAATCTGTTTCTGAACAATCTGCATTCTGATTTGTTGAAGAAACAACTTGTTTTTTTTTCTGCTCACAAATGTCACAGATACACTGGAAAGGACACTCACATGGAAAATAGATTGAGGAAACCCTGTCAGAGTCTGAGCACTATTTGCAAGTCTTGAGCTGTTTGAGCTGAATGATTATTTCAAGTGTGCAACAGAAGAAAGAAAAACAAAAAAGGAAAATCTTACTGATAGAAAATATTATGAAAATTCTGGAATGTGTAATTAATATCTTTGCAGATGACACTAACATTGCCCACTGTACTACCAATGAAGGTTATCCAAGATTACAACCGGATCTTGATCAAATGGGCCAGTGGGCTGAGGAATGGCAGATGGAGTTTAATTCAGATAAATGTAAGCTGTTGCATTTTGACAAGGCAAACCAGAGCAGGACATGCACAGTAAGTGGTAAGGCCCCGGCAAGGTCTTGTAGAATAGAGAGACCTAGAGGTACAATCACATAGTTCATTGAAAGTGATGACACAAGCAGACAGTGTGGTGAAGGTGGTGTTTGGCATGCTTGCCTTCAGTCAGGACACTGAGTACAGGAGCTGTGATGTCATATTACAGCCGTACAAGACACCAGTAAGTCCACATTTGAAGTATCACGTACAGTTCTAGTTCTCTTGCTTCTTGGAAGGATATCATTAGACTGGAGAAGGTGCAAAAAAATAAAATGATTTACGAGGATGTTACCAGCACTGGAGGGCTTGGTTATAAGCAGAGACTGGATAGGCTTGGACATTTTTCCCTCGGAGCGCAGAAGGCCAAGGGGTGACCTTGTAAACATTTATAAAATCACAGAGGAATAGATAAGGTGAATAGCCAAAGTCTTTTCCCCAGGGTAGGGGAGTCCAAAACTAGAGGGTATAGATTTAAAGTGAGAGGGTACAAGCTTTAAAATGGGACATGAGGAGCAATATTTTCCACACAGAAGGGTGGCGAGTATATGCAGTGAGGAAGTGGTAGAGACAGCTACAATTATGACATTTAAAATGCACGGACAGTTACGTGGAGAAGAAAGGTTTAGAGGTATATGGACGAAACGCAGCCAAATGGGACCAGTTCAGTCAGGCAACTTGGTGGCAAGGACGAGTTGGGCAGAAGGGTCTGCTTCCATGCTGTATAACTATGACTTTATGATATTCAAGGAGAAACGTTGGTCTTTGATAGACTTTTGGATAAGACAATGACTCTCCTGAATGGATGAAGCAAGTGACCTTCCTATCCAATTTGCAGCTTGTCCATTTGCAAGATCAGATATTGGACAGCCCACCACATAAACGTGAATATATATCAAAGTGAGTTGAGATTCTCCTTAATGCTGTTAACTTTGTGTGGGGGGGGGCAGTGAGGGAGGAGGGGGGAGGTCATGGTCATTAAGCATTTTGTTTCTCTAACACCATCACTCCCAGAATAAGAGTGAAATATTAGAAGGGAAAGGATCCAGTCTCCCTGCCTTCAGTTCCTTGTGTTACACCGGGCACATCCACTAACCCAACCTACAGCATTCCCCTCCCTGTGCATTCCTCTTCACTGATTACAAGGATATACTAGTAGCTCTTCCATCACCAATTACACATCATCTATTGCTGCCAATTTCACAACAGGAGCCAGCAATATTCAAATTTTACTTTTTGTTAACAGAGAAAATTTTCATATCTCTGCCAACATTGTAGCCACTTTCTTACATATGGTCACCTCCCGAGCTAGTTTGCAGCTTGTTGCATACCACCTTTCCTTGCATTCGGTGAATCACAAGTCCAGAAGACTCCTTAATGATCAATGACCATACATTCATTTGTTCCCCATTTCTCTGCAGTGGTGGCTGGGGAAAAAGCCAGCAATCCTCATCCTTTTATCCAGATAAAGGAGAAATACATAAATAGCATTGGGGTTTGCAGAGCAATGAGTGTCAGTGATGGTACAATGAGGTGAAGATGGGAGTCATGTTTAATGGGATGTCTTGCTTTAACTCCTTAGGTGAGACAATAGGATAATGGAGGAAACCTTATTCCACTCAATGTTGTCAATTAACTGTCATCGTCTCACCCGCCTGTGGCATGCCAATCTTTGTCCATCTCCCCTTTTACCTAGATTAAATGGTTTCTCTCTTTTACAAGGGTCCAAGACCTGAAACATTGTTTCTCTTTCCACAGATGCTGGCTGACCTGAGAAGTTCTTTTGCTTTTATTTCAGATTTCTAGTGTCTGCAGTTTTTTTTTTGATTTCCCCCTTTCTCTGGGTCCACTCGAGTACCCAAAACCAACAGAACAGAGGGCAGCAGACTTCAGGCAACACAGGCATTGGCAGAAGAGGGAAACAAGTCTTTCACCTGGGATAGGTGGGGATTGCAAAGACCAAGAGACTGCTCAGAGGGCATTAGCTTAATTCCAAGCTCCATTGTGGAGAGCGGAGCTGATAATTCTCAAGGCTCAGCCTTCAATAAATGTCTGCACAGTTGAAAGAGGAAAGCCTGTCTTAGCTTTATGACTACATGTTCAAGAATGGAGTAGCCCACTGAGCATCATTAAATGCCTCAAACTATACAACCCAGGAGAGGAATGCTTACATTCACTGAACATTCATATGCTCATATTATATCAAGCACGAAGTTACTGTAGGTGAAGAGTAATAGAGCAGAGAACACATGGAACTGCAGCTGGTACCTCTAACATGTGATATTCTGCGAAATTCTGTTACCCTGAAGCAATTTACCATAAAGCGTATGGTGATCTTACTGCTTAATCTCCGTGTACAGTCCTAGTTCCATAGCAACACAAACAAAAATGCAGCAGAAAACAACCTGACAAGACATTCTCATTAGGCTCCACTGCAGAGATCCCAATACCTGTACAAGCATACAATAAGATTTCAAACCAAGTTTCCCCCAACTGCATGGCCCATTTTAGTCAAAGTGACAACAACCATTTCCGTGCCTTGGGCTGATTTCCAAAGTGAAAAAGGTCAACCTGGAGCCAGAGCTACATAAAGCAGGTCACTGAAGCTGGTTTGGCAAGGTCACCAATTATATTACTCACAATCACCAGCAGTTAGGAAAGAGCTGCAGGCTTTCAGAGAAGTTTGGGAATTTAAATGCCTGTTGGCACATAATACTAAGGGTATCCGTGTGTATTTCACCTCAAGTTTGAACTGTCAAGAGCACCAGCTGCAGCTCCTTGAATTTCTTGCCCCATTATTCTTCTTTGTTGTCTACAAATAACTGAGTGATTGAAATGACACCAGTATATGGATGCCAAGTTAATGTGACTATTTTTCACTAGGTTATATTGGCCAAAGCTTTAATTGATGCTCAATGAGCTAAAAGAAGGAATTTTAAATGGGAATATAAAACATTTTTATGCTAGCATCCAGTATTGTAATTCCAAGGCCTTGGAAATGGGTTCATTCAGTATTGCAGGAATAAATCCTGGAGGATGGAGTAATAAAGCAGAGCCTTCTAATTTGATACCGGACAAGTTAAAGCACACCATTGATTCTTCTCATCAAGTTTTTTTTTTGAATGATTTTAGCAATGGGGAGGTGTTGCATCCAATTGCAGCAGCCATGTAAAACTGGTTTTGAATCCAAGGAATACAACTACATTATCTCATTAATAGATAAATATATTGAGGAAATTGTTCTCCATTTCACAAGGGGAACATGTCAAAACTTAACAAGTACACATAAATAATCATAACTAAGGAGTTAAGGTGCAGAGTGGTGGTACTCATTTGTCATTAATGGTCAATTAGGATAAAACCTGACATATGATGGAGGTTTAAGATTATGAGTAATTATGTAAGTGCATGGCCTCTCCCAAACCACTGAGGTGAGTGGAAAAAAATACTAAGTTGAGCAATGATATTTGATTAACTTTATTCTGTTGCTAATTGCAAAGCATGGCCTTGAGCCTGCATCATTTGTTTTTATTTCTGCTAATTTATTAAATCACACCATGTTTAGGAAGGTTTATCATACCATTATTCCAGTCAGAGCATAATGTACAAGGGTCACTTTATTCATTATGCAGCAAATATTTAAAATATTCATATTTATTACATTAAATCTCTACAAAGAATAAAGATTGCAGAGTAATATTCATTCTATCTAAAGAAATAGAACATATATTTATAGATAGTATAGTGGTACAGCTAGTAGAGTGCTGCCTCATCTCTTGTGATTTGGTCAGTCCTGACCTCAAATGCTGTCTGTGCAGACATAACAGGTTTTCCCTGTGTGTGTGTTTCTTCCAGACACTCTGGTTTCCTTCTATTTCCCAAAGACGTGCAGATGGTAGGTAAATTGGTCATTCTAAATTGCCCCATGTGTAGGTGAGGGGTAGAATCTGGGGAGAGTTTATGAGAATGTGGTGAGAATAAAATATGATCAACGTTGGATTGAAGATCAGTTTGACGGTTGACATTAACTCAGTGGGCCAAAGGGCCCATTTCAGTGTTTTTGACAATGAGTCATCAGTATAGAAGGAAGCGCTTTTTCCCACCACAACTATCAAGTACCTATCAATACTTATCCCATTTATTAGTACCTAGGCCTTGGCCTTCCACGTGTTGGCAATTCAAGTGTTTGCCTGGAAACACAAGTGTGCCTCTCCCACCCACTCAAAGTGCATTATAGGATGTTGTAGCCATATAAATAACAGTTAAATCTTTGAGCATGATGGAAAAAAAGTCAACTCCACTTGAATTTTGGGAAAAGGAGTCACCTTTACATGAACTCTCTAGCCTGGTATGAAGAGAAATTGGAACTAGACAGTCACTTCAGCCAACTAAGCCAATTAAGAAAGGTTGCTCAACCTTGAGGCCCAGGTCACTAAATTAAGGACTGAAAAGGGTACAATGGTGCAGACGTGTCCAGTTTATTCAACCCTTGAATAACTGACCTCAGATTCATGACGGTCCGGGTCAGGGGGTACATCAATGAACCTTTTAGATGAAGAAAAGAAACTGTAAAAATGAGGGGCCATCAAGGAGTCTACATGAACTGGTGCAGAGCCCAGAACCGTACACATTACTCGTGGACGATCCAACATCAACAAATTGTACCATAAATCTACCTGCTGTTATATTCTATGACACAGCCAATAAAGGCAAGCATCCATATGGCTTTTTGCCATTTTATCTACCTGTACCACCATCTGCAGGGGTCTTTGGACTTGTTCAACAAGGTCCCTCTGTTGCACAATACACCCTGGAGCCCTACCGTTTATTGTGTAATTCCTACCCTCATTAGTTCTTTCAGAGTATATCACCTCATCCTTATCAGAGTTAAATTCTATTTGCTATTGCTCTATCCATTTTAGCAACTGATCAATGCCATCTCATAGCCTATGACCATATTCCTCACTACTTAAAAAAAAGCTACTGATTAAATCAGACCTCTTGAATTCACATCAAAATTGTTAATGCATTCCACAAAACAGCAAGGATCCCAGTACCGATCCTTGTAGTAAACCACTGGTCACAGGTTTCCAATCAAAAGAACAAACCTCCATCATCTTCTGCCTCCTATTACCAAGCCAATTTTGGATCCAATTTGCCAACTTTCCCTGGATCCCATAGATTCTAACCTTTTGGACCAAATCTCCTATTTGAGACCCCATCAATAGCATTCCTGAAGTTCAGACTAGATTAACCACATCGCCCTCATCTATACATTTGTTACACTGAAATTTTTCAAATTGATCAGACAGGATCCCTTCCTAACTAAACAACTATCACCCATCAACTAACTATCACCCATCTTACCAAGTTATATTAATCCTCCCCCCACCCCCCGCAAAAAAAAGCACAATTTTCCCTACCACTGATGTAAGAATCACAGGCCTGTAATTATATCTCATCCCCAATGCCCTTCTTGGATGAAGGCATCACATTTTTTGTGTCCTCTCTTTCTCTGGTACCTCACCTGTGGCCAGTGAAAATTTAATGAGAAAATGTTCTAGAATCCAATAGCCCCCTTCCCCAAATTCTATAACAATGCCCTTCTCCTTAATGAATACAGATATCAAGTATTCCTTTAAGACCTTATTTGTGTCCTCCAGCTCCACACATAGGTTGCCATTTGGTGCCTATCTTTCCTCCTGGGTACCCTATTCCTTTAATGTACTTAATTTTTTTCCTTTAGTCTTGTCCACTAGCAATACTTCTTTCCTTCTCTTTGCCCTCCTACTTTAAGTACACCTCTACACTTTCTATACTCCAGCACCGCCTCCTCTGTCTTCAGTGCTTTATACCTGCCATGCAATTCATTTTCTTTAAAGGTAGCTATAAATGAGGGCTGGATAAAGAAATATAGGCTGTTCATTTTGATTACTAGAATACAGAGGGCAGATCTTTTGATATATAGCATTTGCAGATTTTGCTTGGAATCACTATTTATGTTCATTAACATGAGGGAGGAACATATCCATAAAGTTTGAATAAAGTTACTTCATAATCACAAGATTGAAACATTCTCCTGACAAGATGATGTCACATAAATAGTAATTTCTAATTCATTTTATGTGAATACATATACAAGCATCACAGTATGGCATTCCTTTGTCCATGAATTTTAACCAAATCAAAACCCTTTTCAAAGAAAATATTAATATCATTATAACAAAAGAATATCATACAATCAGATTGTTTGCATAGTAATATTGCAATAATCTGTAAACACTTTCTAGAGACTATAATATCTCAATTCATATTTAACTATACTTGTATTATTTAGATTTGGGGTGCATTTACCTCTGCTCAATGGAAGCACACACACCTCCAGGTCAGAGGTTAATCACTCAAGTCCCAGACCACAGACACAAGAACAATCTACAATTAACAATAGAGGGACCAGTGTACAGATAACAGGTAAACAGAGGTATGGTTTAAAAGTCTGCTGCATTACTTGATTTACAAATAGATTTTCTGCAGCTTTTAGGAACTTCACTATGCACAAATTGATTGGACTATTTCATGCACTCCAATTGTGACTTAATGCACATCAGTACATTGGTTGAGAAGATTTTGAAACAACCTTGGGTCATGGTAGGCACTATATAAATTACAAGTGTATTCCAAGTTTTTATTCATACAGTATATTTATGCAGCAATTTAAAGCTTACACAATATCTTAATTATCAGCTCTAGAGCTGACTAGAGAAAGTATTGCCCTAGGATATAATTCAATGTTGCCAAGCTTTGACATACATGTGGTATAAACCTATTCAGTCAACATGGTTTTGTGTGAGTGGGAAACTGTCTCACAAATTAGAGAGTTTTTTTTTTGAAGAGGTGACCAAGAGCATTGACAAGGGCAGGACAGTAGAATTTGACAAGGTTCCATGTGGTAGGCTGGTCCAGAAGGTTAGATCACACAGGATCCAGGATGAGCGATCCAATTGGATACAATATTAGTTTGGTAGGAGGCAGAGGGTGCTAGTGGAAGATTACTTTTCCAGATTGGAAGTCTGTGACTGATGGTATGCTGCAGGGATCAATGCTGAGACTGCTTTTGTTTGTCATTTATTCATAGTTTGGATGAGAAGACAAGTAGCATGATTAGCAAGTTTGCAGATGAAGTTGGTGGTATAGTAGATAGTGAAGGTGGTTGTCTAATCTAGATTAACTGGGACAGTGGCCAAAGGACCAGCAGATGGAATTTATCTAAAACAAGTGTGAAGGGAAACAAGTTTGGGAAATTAAACTAGAACATGGCAAAAGGCAAGACCCTGGGGAGTGTTTAAGAACAGACAGATCTTGGGGTTTAAGGACACAGTTCCCTGAAAGTGGCCACGCAGGTTGGTGAAGTCATATGGCATGCTTGCCTTCATCAGCTGTGGCATTAAGTACAAGAATTGGGATGTCATGTTGCAGCTGCACAAGGCATTGGTGAAACCACACGGGGTATTGTGTGTAGTTCTGGTTGCCATGCTAGAGGAAAGATGTGATTAAGCTGGAGAAGGAGCAGAGAAGATTCGCAAGGATGTTGCCGGTACTGGACGGCTCGAGTTACAAGGAGAGTGTATAGGCTGGAACTCTTTCCCTGGAGCAGAGGCCGCCAAGGGATGATGTTATAGAGGTTTACGAAAGTCATGAGGGGCAGATAAGGTGGATGGTCACCATCTTTTTCCTGGAGTAGGTAAGTCTAAAACTAGAGAGTACAGGTTTAAGATAAGAGGGGATGCAGTGCAACTTTTTCCATGTGGAGGGTGTTGCATATATAAAATGAACTGCCAGAGGAAGTGGTAGAGGTGAGTACAATTATAAAATGTTTAAAAGACATTTGGACAGGTACATGGATAGGAAAGATTTAGAGGGATATGCATCAAATTGGACTAGCTCAGGTTGGCACCTTGGTTGGTAACAAGAGTTTCTATGATTCTATGCATTAGATCCTGTCCGACTCTATCAAGTCGGAGTCTGCTATCATGCCCTGTGTTAGCTAACTTGCTTTGGTTCTTGGTCTACAAAAACCTTCATTTGAAAAAAATTCAGTCAGGCACAGCTCCCCATGGCCATTGTATCTCCATATTGGTCTGTCCTTCTCTAACCCTACTACTGTCAAGAAATCTACATTCCACACCCAGCGCCCCCATATGGATTTGTGTATCCTACCCATTTGTTCTGTCATGAACAGCCATGCAGTTTGACTGAGCCGTTAGTTACTTATTCAAGTACATCCCTTCTTATGTGAACGTTCATCTTGCTCTACTCCTATAATCTAGGCTATTTTTTTTATATTACATACACAGCATTAAAACATTAAAACTAAGTTGTGTTACCTCTTTGCATATTTGTTGCTGATGCCAGATGTTTAGCTCCAATAATTTTTGATGATTGATATTAAAACAGGAGGAGTTCTGTAATTATTTGGGTTACCCTTCATCCTTTCCTTAAGCAAAACTGCTTCAAAACAGGCTTCCAATCCATAGACAATTCTTCAACATATCTGCAATTTCTTCAATGATTCCTTTTAAAACTCAGAAATCTGATCTGGAAAGCAAATGGTTCAAATCCTATAAATTCCTCTCCTTGAATTTTTGAGCTTATTTATGGAACTGGTACTTTTCTCTTTCATCCACAGTGAAAGCAGATTAAGGATGTTTATTTAACAAGTCTGTCAGATCTACTTTTTCTCCTCCACATCTGTTGTTTAATCTGCACCCATCTTTAAACAGGCCATATTCTCACTTACAAGTCCCACTTTATTAATACATTTATAATATTTTTGTTGTCAGCTTTGATTTTCCACTTTTTTATCCATTTATTTTTATCTGGTATGTACAGATTTAAGATTGGATTAAATAAATCCTCATTCTTTGCAGTAGGTTTAATTGCTAACAGTTTATTTTGCACATCATTGGAGTTAGCTTTATTTAAATTTAATTGTGTTACTAACCCTCCCCCCCCCCCCCCAAACAACCAAACATTAATCATATTCCAAATGATCCAGCATTATTGGGGCTCTGGTGCTGCTGGACTGGTAGATTTTCCCAGCTATTGAACATTATTCCTATTAATAAAGACATTTTAATTCACATTAAGATATTACACTATTCTTATGCAAGTTTTCCAGGGAAGCAGGTGAGCTTAAAGGGAATAATGGAAACAGAGTCCTGGTGAATTTAAAAGGAGTGTGGGTAAATCAGTTGAGCCAGATGCTGAACCATTAGGATTTCTAAACTATAGGATAATGGATTTTCAGAGTTCCACTGTACTAGCACAGTACTGTAAGATTGTTAATTAATCCTGGTTCATATCTCATAACTCCAGTTTGCAAATAAAAAATACTGCTGATGCTGGACATTAAATAGAACAGGCCCTTCAGCCCACAATGTTGTGCCAACATTTTATCTTGCTCTAAGATCTATCTAACCCTTCCCTCCCACACAGCCCTCCATTTCTCCATCATTCATGTGGCTATCTAACAGTCTCTTAAATGTCCCTGATGTATCTACCTCCACAACGTCTGCTGGAAGTGCGTTCCACACACCCACCACTATGTAAAAAAAAAACTTACCTCTGACATCCCCCTTATACCTTTCTCCAATCACCTTAAAATTATGCCCCCTCATGTTAGCCATTGTCGCACTGGGAAAAAGCCTCTCACTGTCCACTGCCTATCATTATCTTGTGCACCTCTATCAAGTCACCTGTTATCCTCCTTCTCTCCAAAGAGAAAAGCCCTAGCTCACTCAACCTATCCTCATAAGACATGGTCTCCAATCCAGGCAGCATCCTGGTAAATCTGCTGTGCACCCTCTAAAGCTTCCACATCCTTCCTATAATGAGGTGACCAAAACCAAACACAATACTCCAAGTGTGGTCTGACCAGAGTTCTATAGAGCTTCAATGTCAGCTCACAGCTCTTGAACTCAATACCCTGACTAATGAAGGCCAACACTCCATACACCTTCTTAATAACCCTATCGATCTGGATGGCAACCTTGAGGGATCTATGGACATGGACCCCAAAATCCCTCTATTCCTCCACACTGCTAAGAGTCCTGCCATTAACTTTGTATTCTGCCTTCAAATTTGATCTCCCAAAGTGTATCGCTTCACATTTATCCAGGTTGAACTCCATCTGCCACTTCTCAGGTCTGCATTCTATCAATATCCTGTTGTAATCTACAGCAACCTTCTGCACAATCCACAACACCACCAACCTTTGTATCATCAGCAAATTTACTAACCCACCCTTCCACATCATCATCCAAGTCTTTTAAAAAAAATCACAAAATTAAAACAGGCATTTCTAGAAATGCATAACACTTCAGTCAGCATCCATGGGAAGGAGAAAGTGTGTGTTTCAGGTCAATAACCTTTGATCAGAACTGATGAAAAGTTATCATCCCAAAGCAAATCTAACTCTTGATATGTTGCCTGACCTGCTGGATACCTGCAATATTTTTTTTAAATGCCCATGCCCTATTCTCTTGTTTTTCTGAAAAATATTCTAGGGAAGAGACAAGAATAAATTTTAGAAATGTTGGCTTAGCTGTCTACTTTCTTCCCTACAATGCAAGAATTAAAACCTTTTTAAATAACCCTTTCTACATCTATCCTACTATTGGTATGACAGTAGCCAGCTCCAAATCATTATTTTGAATTATTAGTGTTTAACTTAATGCATATAGTTTTCATTTCTCAATCACCTTCTTTAAAATTCTGCATTTCCAGTTCAGCATTTAAATCTTTCATCAAAATTGCTGTTCTACTTTTCCAGTTTTCTTGTCCTTCCTGAAGATCCCTGGATTACATTGTGGCAAACCTGACCAAGGCAATACTACGTCAGAGCCAGAGGTCCTCGTCACAGAGAAGAGGACTGGACTGAACTGACCTGATGACCAGGAAACTTCTTGAGTAGATTTGCAACTTGCCACACTGGTTTAAATTGGGTGTAGATGGTCAGATGCCCAGTGGAGAAACACTGCTTTTTATTTCTATTAAAGTAGTACTTAACTCTAACTGGTTATAAAGCTGGGTATCAAATCGAAAATTCACCTGCAACAGAATCAGAAAATGTTGGAAACACTCAGCAGGTCAGGCAGCATCTGTGGAATTAATGTTTCAGGTAGTTTCTATTTTTATTTCAAATTTCTAGCATCTGCAGTTTTTTTTTTGATTTTCATTGAATATCTACCTACACCACTGCCATAATGATTGAATGGAATTAAGAAAATGAAGGAAATTGTTTATCCAAGAAAAATAACATCACTATTGTTGTCTGTTTAGGCTAGCTAGCTAGCTAGCTACAGAGTATGCCTTCAAAACAGGAAGTGGTAAGGAGGATGTAAAAATAGTGAGTCAATTTTTGGCAAAATATGTAAAAGAAGCAACTAATGGAATGGCGTAAAGACATGTCAGCACATTGTATTTAGCAAATCAAATGCTAGATTTACAAAAAGGTCTATAAGTGGCCAAAATTGGTCCAAAAATTGTTTTAAAGCTCCACATACCACATTGAAACCAAAAGGATAAGTACAAACTATGATGTATTGTAATTTTCTGCAACAAGCAAGTATGAGACAGTAGTCAGAAGATATCAACCATGAGAGAAAAGAAGTGATAGACTTGGAGGTCTAAAAGATTGAACAAAGTTATAGGCTGGTAAATGGTGTGTTTAAGTCATTCAGGATTGTAAAGGAATCAGCATTAAATGTTGACTGATCAGTAAAAACAGATGCAGAACCTTTGACCAGTGATGACTGAAGTCAAAATGGTGACTTCAGCATGTGAAAAGTTAGTAATGCACTGATTTGACAAAGCTTGAAAAGCTGAAGTTATCAAGGTTACCACAATGATTGGAGATGGTGGGTGAATTTGCTGATGCAAGAAGGAATATTTTTAGCCACAGGAAATCAGACTCAAAAGAAACAAAAAAAAAGGGGATCAGTAGGGATATCAGAATAAATATAAGGGCAGATCATGTGGTTGTGTCATAGTGCCACTGGGACTGGATCACATTGCATTGCATGAATGATGCAGTGTAGTCAACTAACCTTGCAAGCTCAACTCATTTAAATACACTGAATAGACACCCTGTGGAGATGCAGAGAGCGTGATGTATGCATAGGTCGAATTCTTAGAGAACATCACTTAAAGGGCAAATGTTTACACTTAAATGGCTTTCTGCCAAGCTCGAAGGACAAGGAAAGCAGGTGTATCAGAATAATATCAAAGCATGCTCAAGTATCTTTTACGTACTTTCTTGGGTTCATTAGTACTGGTCTTTCCCATCAGCAGTCCTCAAAACTGATGATCAGTATTGTGTCCATAATAGCCAAACTTTAAAGTCATATAATCATATGCAGAAATGTAACAAAATCAAACATTTTAATCTCAATTAAAGTTTCTTTGGAATGTACTTCAAATATACAGTAAGCAGAGCAAAAGACTTCAGTTTGACAAGGTTGGATGTGAATTGATAAACTGCTTTTAAATACAAGTTATCATAGAGATTCACAGTCACCATCAAGATTCACTTTAGTTAACTTCAAACAATATTCTGGACTATTAAAGCATGTAAACACACCCATCAAGGCAATAAATTGGTTAGCTGGTAACTGATTTAGCACCAAATTAGAACAATTTGCATTTGTCAGTGTTGTTCAACACAAAAATGTCTCAATGCACTTCGTAGAATCATAAATCAGATGAGATCCAAAATTAATAATCCTCTTCAAAAAGGGAGCTAGATTAACATTTCCAACGTAATGAGAATGATGGTGCTACCTAGAATAGACCTCATCCTCCACCTACCAGCTCCCCAAACATACTGCATGGAAGTATGCCAGCATGATCAAATATCAGTAAAACCTCATTGACTATACACTCTGAGATACTACCAATTCTTTATGTAAGCTTTAGCACAACTATCTGTTCCATGAAGTCTTGCCAGGGATTAGGAGAGCAGAAACACAGATACGAAGTTGTGCCGTTAGTTTGTCAATAATCAGCCATGCACCACATCAATAGCACTAAACGTTACTGCTCCCCAGGGTTGCATGCTCAGTCCCCTGCTCTACTCCCTGTATACCCATGATTGTGCGGCCAGATACAGCCCAACTCTATATTTAAGTTTGCCGACGATGCCCGTTATAGGTGAACAACAAGATGGAGTACAAGAAAAAGATTGCAAACTTGGTGTCATGGAGCCAGAAAGGGGTGGTGGAAAGCACTACCTTGTCCTCATCAATGGAGCTGCTGCAGAGATGGTTAATAGTTTCAAGTTCTGTATCACCAGCAATCCCACTGATGTCCATTCATCAGTGTACGTACTTTCTTAGGTATTTGAGAAGACTTGGATTGTCAACAGGGATTCTCTTGAACTTCTACAGATGTGCTATGGAAAGTACCCTGGCAGGTTATGTCTCAGCCTGGTATGGCAACTGCTCTGTTCTGGACAGACGAAACCTGCAGAGAGAGAGTGGTAAACACTGCTCAGTCCATCACAGGCTCATCATTTCCTTCCATCCAGTCCACCTTCACTGTTCGTTGCTTCAGGAGGCCAGAAGTATCATTAAGGATGCCTGCCACCCTGGCCAGTCTTTTCTTCTCTGGGTAAAGTTACAGGAGCTTGAAAACCTGGATGACAGACTCAAGAACAGCTTCTTCTCCACTGCCATCATACTTCTGAACCAGTCACCTCTCTTACATTCCCTCCTTGGTGGTGCTGCCATGTTCTCAGACTCTTAATTCTACGTCTCTTGGTTATTCCATTATTGTCACCTTAGCATTTCTTTTTGCACTACTTCAGATCGCACTACATTTTTTTTTAAATATTGAATCACGAATCTTATTTTCTCTTGAAATCAAACATTTAAAATATAGTTCAAGCAAAAATATTAAGAATATTAGAGTATGTGCAGTTTATGACAAATAGTGGTGAATTACAGTGCCATCTTTTAAAAAAAAGTGGTTTTCAAACATGTTCTCATTCCACCCTTTGAAACTGATTTAACGAAAATATTTAGGAAAAAGGATTATAATTGCAAGCCAAATCTTAGATTTACAAGTTCTTAGTAAATTTTTTTAAAAACAGTTCCTGTTAAGATAGCAACAGTTTCAAAATAATTAAAAAAGTGTTCTTGGTCTTTAACGTAAAATAAACAAATCACATAAAGCTATGTTATTGGACTCTGGACAAAGAGATATCGGTTAGAATTCAAAGAAAAAGTTTTTGAAAGATAGGTGAAAATAGGCAGGCATTGCTTTATGCAGCATTTAAGTATGCCTTCTAGGGAATTAGCCTAGTTATGGAACTGACAAGGACAATGGAACCACAGTGCTACAGAAGCCCTTTCCTATTAGATAGGAAATATAGAAATGGGTCTGAGGAAAGGATTTTCTCAGTCCATGATGTATAAGCAGTACTAGTCCATATCCAGATTCTGACTTGGAACCAACATTGCCTAAAAACCAGAAAGCTAATTAAATGCATTGTGTTCAACTACAAGGTGTATTCTGCTGAAAAATGGGCCTTACACGCTCCCTAATTGAAATGCTTTCTAAATGCTTTCTTTTTCTGATTTATGTGATTAACTTATTTAATGAGGTAGAAAGGTGGAATCATACATTCTGTTTAGTCACACGATTCAGTTCTGAATAAACAGGAATTGCCTATATATCTCTCTGACTTCTCAATATACAACAGCAACAAAAACAAATTAACATCTTTTCATCCCCTCCCTACCATTAAATTTGATCACCCGTAACTAATCATATGTTCAATTCAGAAAATAAAAGGATTTGTAAATCACCACACTACTATCTTTTCCTAAATTACTTAAAAGTCTTCCCTGTATTTATGTCTTCTGCTGAAGAGAACAACTCATTAGTCATTTTACAAGTGTTTCAAAAATTTAAATGCAACTAGGCAGTCTGTATGCCAAATTAAAACTACAAATTAAAGAAAGGGTAATTAAAATAGCCAAAAATTAATTTCATTAAATGTGGACTTTAAATCACATTGTACATCTTTAAACATGATTTTTAAATTAGGGCAAGCTCAAAATGTTACCTACATTATATATGTTAAAAATATTTTGATTGTGATTCTTTAGGAATTATACGTTCTTTACAGTTTGAGTCCAGATGGATCATTTGCCTCAGGGGCCTTGTTAAATGAACCAAAGCACAAGACCCACAATTGGTCAAATATCTAAACATTGTGTGAATTGAGTTCTGACCTAATAAACCAAAACAACAAATTGTGGACAAAGAACAAAGACATTCAGTACATGAAGCCCACTCCAAACCTTCAAAGTGGGGTTTATATTCTATATTTGTGTGGCCATGACACCTTCTGATGGTTAGCATTTCTACAATATTCATATTTCTCTCTCACACCCTTCACACACTCCCTGTTATTTAACCACAGTGAGCATATTTTTCCCCCCACACACAAGTCAATTACTACACACTCACCAGCACACATCACTCTCTTGGAGATGCTGGGAGAAAAATTACCCTTAGCAACAACAAGGAACAGTCATTTCTTAAAAGACTGAAAATGCTGGAAACACTCAGCAAGTCAAGCTGTATGTAAAAAGGTAAACAAAGTTAATGCTTATGGTCAGACAGGAGATGAAATGATTCTATAATTTCTAGTCTTTATTTTATATTTCCTCAAATCTATCATATACAAGCATCCACCTCCACCTATCCCCTTCCTGCATCATGACCATATCAGAGAACCTATCAGAAGTTCATTCAGCTACACAGTCACAGAAACCAAATCTACAAATGATTAAAAGAAATGTGGCTTTGTGCAGAAGCTGCACATGATGAATCATTGTGAATGGTCTGTATCCACAGTAGGGGCTAATGGTAACCCAAGTCTCAACTCCTTGAAAGACAAGGTCAGAAACAGATTTTGGTCCGGAGGGGTGGAGAGTTTGTAAGGGGCAGCCTATAAGCAAAGGTCAATCAGAATGCACAATAAGAGCCTCAAATCACTGGCTGACCTGCATGAAAACCTTTGTGCAACTTTCATAAGCATGGGGAAGATTAGCTTCAACCTTGCAAAAAGATTTGTGTAGAGTCTGGAGCCCATTTTTCTAGCTTGGAAGCTATGTTCAGCGACACTTCAACATGTTGTTCCAACCTTGTTACAATTTTTGAGAGCCGAAAACCACTTACATTTCAGTCCAAGCCACTGTCCCATCATGTCCAAATGCTCCAGTGGATTCTCAAAGCCATATATAACACGTTACAAAGGGAAAAAAAAAGTTATTTATTCATTCTCAGGATGCAGGGCAATACTGAAAGAGAGGAGTCATTGCCCTGCCTCAGATGTCCTCTAAAGTGTTGGAGAACCACTGCCCTGAAAAGGAAACTAAAATCAGGAACAGAAATTAACAAAATTTAAAAAATACCCTTTTAATACTTTTATTCCATAATGTCAATGAGATTCTGCACTTTAACATGACCAACTAATAATTTTAATCCATGAAAGGTAATTCTCTTTGTATTCTAAGGAATTTGCCTTTATGGGGACCTATATTCTTCAGCTACGTACAAGTAAAGGAAACCGCTCCTGAAATTTCCAAGTCCCTCCATTTGACATATCCATTTGTTTACTTTGAGCTGTTCAGTTATCCAAGAAATTCTGCATTCTAGTTTTGAAAAACAGATTTGGCCCATTGTACCTGACATACACATTTAAAAAGGTACCTCGAGGGAAGTGCTTTCTCATTCCTGCATCCATAAGGTCAGGAAAGATGAGAAATCACGCAGAACCAAGCATCTTTGCTTTAGGCGCATCTACACAATTATTCCAAAAAGATGAGAGATATCCAGATGACTCTGTATCCTCTGGAGAATTCACAAAATCATTTCAAGAGCTTTTCAGATTTGCCACAAGAAATTGGATTATCAATGAGATCAGAATACATCCTGTTGAAATTTCTTTTTCAAAAATATACTTCATAATATACAGTAGATATAATCAGAACACATCTTCCTCTGCATTCATTGAACCTTCAATTCAATACATTCTCTCACAACATTTCAATGCCACTCACATTTCCTCCTTAAATAATGCACCCATTAAGGGTTTGAGAAGCTGTTACACAGGACCTAGCCCCTCAGTATCCACTAGTGGCAGGAACTTGGACTGCAGTCTTTCTCCATAAGGCCTTTGTGATGGCTGAACCAGGCTTCAGCACATCCCTCACCACGTACTCCTGAACAGTGGAATGAGCCAATTAGCAGCATTCACTTGCTGACACCTCTACACTAGAAGACCAAGTTTCAGGCTGACCAAAGTGTGGCCTTCATCGGGTTGATGATCTTCCAGATGATATTCGTCACCATACCTATCCCTGGGAACAGTGCATTGAGCACAGAGTCCTGTGTTATGCAGCTGCTTGAGACAAATCTTGACAAGGACCATTGCATACTCTTTCAGACTTTCTTGGCAAACACAGTCCATGAATGGTTATCTCATCCACAGTGATGTCTAGGGCAGAGTGCAGTTGGATGAAAGCCCTGCATGTGCATGAAGCATCTGATGGGGAAGGCCCTTCCCACTGCCATCCTAGCAAAGTCTTGGTTCTTGTTTGGAAGTTCTAGTGATAAGGCATTCTGCCAAATGACTTTAAGCAGTCTGCTTACTGAATTACCCCATAGGATCCACCATCTCCTTATCCCACTGAGCCTCTGGGACATCTGAAGGTGGGGGTGGGGGGTGGGGGGTTGGTGCAGGGAGGAGAACAGGTGGGTTTTTCTGCAGGATGGTTCCATTCAGTTGCACAATGGGCACCCATAAGAGTAGGCCCATCCATCACTGGGGTCAGGTAGAACTTCAGCACGGAGTGACACTAAGCGTTTTTGTACTCCAGCTAAATGCGCAGCTTAATGCAGCAGCATGTAACAGTGTCCATTGGGGCAGGGACACATTAGATACATATTTTCCTCCATTTCTCTGGAGATCAGTACATATTAGATCTCCAGGTGAAATGGCTGGTTCAGGTGACCACCATGGCAGGAGTATGGTATGGACCACACCTGCACCACAAGAGCACCTTATGACCTGGTTCTTGCCCACCACCAAGAGGGAGCATCACTCCCTCATTCCAAGCTTCTGGTTCACCTTGGCTATCCACTCCAGTAATTCTTCTCACATATCCTGACTCTTCCGAGCCAGACTCCCAGCACCTTCAGGTGGTCAGGCCTGACATTGAAGAGGAGGAGTTGTTGGGCCAGTTGCCAAAGAACTTGAAGATACAAGAATTATTAACATTAAATGCTTATCATCAAAGATTAAAAGCCAACTTTCATTGTAAATCTAAGAGGACAAAGGACCTCTTTTAACCCTAATGGAAATGACACATTAGTGCTGCTATTTAAATTGAGTGTTTAAGGTTAATATGCTGCTCAGCCACAACTCAGTGGGCATTCTTTTAGATCGTCACTGTGGTTCATTGGCCGAGGCCACCAGAACTAGACAGAAACCCCAAATCTATGGAACAGAGCCTCATTGCCAATCACATACAAACTCAAGATCAAGCAGGTTATTTGCATTGTACTTGCTCCTTCCCTGGCCCAGTAAAAAAAAACCTGAGAATTGAAAGCAACTGCTGAGTTGAGTTTCATTTAATAATTATTTTACAGAACTTACATCTAATGTCAACAGGTGCAAAAGTTAAAGGAAACAACCAGATTTCAGAAAATCAGAAAGACTAGTTTCATCTTCAGCATCACTACACCTCGAGAATTCAAATAACTCATTTTGTCAATTTTTAATACACCATGCACTTGTATTTGTAAAATACTTCAATGTCCAAAACATCAGGAAGGAAGAAAGAAAGATTTGGAAATCAATAAATATTTTAGCAGGCAGAAGGGTATGACTAACACACAGTGCATGAATGTGAATTGCCTGGAGCCACCTGTGACATTAAGAACATATTAAATCCTTCTAAAAGTACCAGTCTATTGCACAAAACCTACGTATGTAACTAATAGCTTATTATTCTGTGGCTGAAAAATTAAATAATTATTCTCAGAGACTGATATCATTTTGTTTTTGCATGGCAAAATAAAATCTCAAAAGCCATTAAGGGGTTAGTCAAGTAATAATCCTTGACAATAACATATAAAGTTAACGAATGAGGCTTTTGATACCACAAGTAAAATGTCAAGTTAACAAGTTAAATGCATTTCCAATATTTAACAGACATTGCATTAGCTTTTATATTAACTGATATTTTCCTCACAAGGCAAACAGCAACGTTGTTCATCTTTCAGAAAAATGAATAAATTTTCCCTTGTGCCGCTGACCTTAAGTTTTGTTTAATTAAAAGATCTCTCCAATTCTCAGTCATGTATTACATTAGCAAAAACAAATTGAAGTAATGCTTGCAGGTTGCTAAATAACATGTGGGTTATAATCATCCCACAGGTATAGATACTGAAATGGTACATATTCAGGTAGTGAAACCAAAGCAATTCTTTTAAATATGAAACAAAAGTAGAAATACTGAAAATGCTCAGTGGCTCAGGCAGTGGTTGTGGAGAGAAAAACAGTTAACATTTCAGTCAATGATCCTCCATCTTCCTCCAACATCTATTCAGACAATGAGTTCCAGATCACCACTAATCTGAATGTGGTAAAACAACAAAAATCAACTACTCTTCCAGGTTTCTCCCCCCAATCAATTACCTTAAATTTCTGCCCCCTAATTATTTACTACTGCTGAGGGAAGTTGATCCCTCTTATTCACCTTATCCAAGCCTCCTAGTTTTATACAATTTTTAAGTCTTCCCACAGCTTTCTTTGCTCCAAAAAAACCCAAAAGTAATAAATTACCTTCATAAATAACCTTCCTTAACCCTGGCAAAATCCAAAATCCTTTTTGTATCCTCTAATATTATGAATATAGCAAATCAACTAGACTGGGTTTCTTTGTTGTTTTATTAGTGGGATTTATATAGTTGCAACCTGTATGCCCTGTATCAATACCTCTAAGATACTGCAGGAGAGGTGGTTAATTAATCCAGTTTTTTTTTGTTATTAAGAACTTAAAAGGAGAAAAGAACATTTCTTGTGTACCCACTTCTAAACTAGGGAACTCATTCCATGGAGTTCAATGCTCATCTTGTAACACTACATACATAGAGAAAAGTTGGTCACATGGAACAATTCTTAAAGGAGAGCAGTTATTACACAAGTTTCTCATGTTATTAATTCCCAATTTAGTAACAAATTTAAAAACAAATAATTCAAAGCAACTATCCAGTCTGTGTATTTTACTGTGATAATGCCCATTAGATATTTGAGTTGCTAATCCATCCTTCCAGATCAGGCTCCACTCTTATTCCTCTGATCTGGGTCACCCTTCTCCATCGTGACTTCACATGATCTGGGGTGAGACCACTGCTTCCTGGTGTCTGGTACGAGCTTCTTCCTCACTCTGGCTCCAGTGCTCAGGAGCTGACTGTTCGTCTTTTAGCTGTCTCAAGAATCCTGCCAAGGTGTACCCTCATCAGTCCTATCTGCTGGACCACACCATCTCCATCATAGGTATAATATCTTTCTGGCCTAATACAGTGAAATACACAACATTGTACACTCGATTCTTTAGATTCATTAACTTAAGACTGCATTTCCCAGGCAGCTACAGTGTAATGGTGAGCATCAACAATACACAACTTCTTGTCCTTAATGGCACTGACTCGAGATTGATAGCTTGCTCCGGGGGAACATTACACATTGCTCCAGAGTCAAGTTGAAATGTCACTGGTTTCCCTGTACCAGCATTTTGGCAAATATCCATTTAGCAGGCACTCTTTCCATAGAATTAACCTTGTCTGGCACCAGGTACATTGTGTTCTATTGATACACTGAACCTGACCCTGCTTCTGCCTCTCCATGACTCATTGCATCCACTCCATGACCTATTAATGTTCTACTCAATATGCACTGTTTGCAGAAATCTTTCAGATCAGATTGCACTCACTTTTCCAAAGATGCAAGGCATCTCTCATGCGGCAACAACAATACTTGCAGTAGTTAATAGAGTGTATTTTTCCCAATTCTGCTGGATTGTCATCGCCTCATGTACTTCCTTCTGCTGGTCAACTTGTATTGCACAATAGCTTCCTGCATTATTTGGATATCAAGTCCATGCTAGCTTCTCACAGAGAAATCTCATTAGTCCCATCCCCCCTCTCCTTATTTCCATGTACTCCTGCAACTTATTCCCTCATATTCCCAATTTGCCATTGGGCTATACTAGGAGATAATTTAGGAGCCAGTTAACCCACCAAAACATCTTTGGGACATGGGAAGAAACAGATCACCCAGTAGACATTCACATTCACAGAGAGAAGCAAATTTCATGTAAACTGCATCCAAGGGCAGGATCAAATCTGGGTTCCAGGAGCTGAGAGGCAGCAGAACTAACTGCTGCATCAATGTACCACCCATTTAGCCTGGCTTGGGATAGCTTTGCAGCTTCCCTTGTCTGTACATATTTTTTATAGATTTATCTCTGACTCATGTAGTGGTTGTCCCCTCTGGCTGAACGCCCAGATTCCACAAACAATCAGATCTCTGGTAAGCAAGTCTGGGAATCTCCAATTATCATCTTAGCTCTGTTAAGAAAGTATCAAAGTGTCCCCCTTGCTCCTTATTGCAAGAGAAAAAGCAGAATTATTTAATCTTTTCATTTGTAGGCTGGCTGCAGTTTGCTGGTGACATTGCTTCAGCATTCTCTACCATTTCATTTGAAGGCATTCTGGTGTGGAACAATTCTCTGCTTTTTTGGACAATGGGAATACTATGGTATTTTTCATCTATTTTGCATCACCTTTCATAGTCATCTCAATGTACAATGTAAACTTCTTCCTCCATTGCTTCCATTTCTTTGACAGGTTTCTTGTCTGCAAACCCAGTGATTTAAATTCCTTTATTTGTTCCATGTTGTAGGATCGCACTTGAATCACTTAGTTCATTTCTTTCAGCATATAACCACGTTATTATAATTTTCAGGCATGGAATCCAAACTGCATATTTTCATTAACAGTTTTAACACCATGTATCAACATCTTTTTCTAAGACATTGGATGACAACTAGTAAATTAAACTAACAAAGTGCTTTATTAAATAAAGGAACTTAGAAAATAAAAAGCTCTCTCTTTTGTTTGTCCATGTGCCTACAATCAGACAGGTAACCAGATCAATATCCTTCATGTCTATTGTTAATGGTGTGAAAATTGGTCACAGGGGACAATCCTCAAGAGGTACACATCTAATAAAACAAAAGCCACATGTTACACTACCTGATTTTAGATTCAATGCTTCATCAATTCTACAACAAATCAATCACTTTATTTTTGAGCTTTTTGTAGTGTTGAATTATTGGTATTTGGTATAAACTTCGTTTTTGCCTTATCCCATCAGGCGTGTTCATGATATGTATTGTGGTCTAGTTTTTAAGTTTTCCTTTTCCTTGGTGGGAAAATATTTGGTCTAAACTCTCATCTTTTTCTTAAATGCCTCCAATACAAATTTACCTTCAGGTATCTATTCATAGGTCACATTAGGCAGAAAAGACTCGACCTGCTCAAAATTGACTTTTCTCCAATTTAAACTTCTCCTGACTCTTTTTCCATAAATTGGCTACATTTAACAATGTCATGATCACTACCACCAAATGCTCTTCCAGATGGGTGATAATGAAAGAAGAGGTTATAAGAAAAAAAAGCAGAGACCTTTACAGTAAAGTAACAGCATAAATGCAGTGGAACAACAGCTAAAACGCCCAGCTGGTTTTAAGGATACATGTATATACAACATACAGCTTTTAAGGTTGTTTTAAACAGATATATCCTTTTTTAAAAAAATGATGAAAATGGTTGATTTTGAAATCCAAGCTGCACACAGTAAAGTGTTTTTATTTCTTTCCTGTGGTTCATAAGCTCGTTTGAAATACCTTCAGAGTACCTGGCCTATATTTAGCTAACATTACATCTGTATATTGTGACACTGCTGTTTTACTAGATTGTTCTCTGCACCATTGACCAGCAGTAATTGCAGCAGATAATTTTATAGAAACCATTGTTAAAATTTCTTGTACAGTGCAAACTCAAACTTTCTGCCAGGTTTCCTGTTCCCAATTTCTTGGGAAGATTTCTTGCACAGTGAAATTTCTTGCATGAGGCTTCCAAGATCAGCCATCTCCTTACCCCAAGGTTTCAAATGCGATTTTTTTTCTTCCTTTTTGCACCCTGGTTTCCAAATCCCAACTTGCTCTCACTTCCCCCTCCTGATCCTAGACCCATGAGGTTCCAACCTTTTCTTTGTCCCTGATAACCATCTAAAAATGGAGATTCTTGGTATCTAAGTGCAGGTTAAAAACACAGGTTCCTATGGATGAAAACTTTCTCAATGCCTTCTGGTGGTCTGGTGCCAAAAAGTAGCTGTTAATTGCGAAGTTGTGACTTGTGAAAGTAGATTCTTTGTGGACAGTCTGACCTTCTTGATCATACAACTATTAGGTCACAAGGTCTTAGCTCGTACAGGGCAATAGAATGGATAGAAAATAATCCTGGGAATAGAGAATGCACCTTCCTTCACACCTCCTCATGCAGCCCCTGCCCCTCCAGACAGAGACACAAAATAAACAATGTTCTGGGCTACAAAAGACAGAGAAGATGGAGTTGCAGAGACCTGACATAGCTTTATGATGAAGCTTGAAGTAGAAAATATCAGAAGATTTCCCCCCCCCCCCCCCCCCACAATTGCTTTCCTGTTCTGCAAATTCTTGTTAAAATTTCTGGTAAGTACAGACGAGCTCTAATGATATGGTTTAGGCAAATTCAAATTAGATCTATTAAGGTCTAGATTATGTAATACCAACAACAACTTGTATTTACATAGCATCACAAAGTGCTTCATACTTAAGAAGTCCAAACAATTCAATAATTAAGGAGTCCAGAATTGAAACTGTACAGATATCTTAGGGGCTTATAGCTCTTGACTAGATTTCATAAATAGGAGGGAGAGGTCATGGATGGATTTGAAGTCAACATGAAAATGTTAAGAAATTGGATCCATACAGGAAAAAGGACTCCATATTGCTGAGAAATTGGGATCAGTTTTATGGCAGAGTAAAGAATTCAGCAGAAAAAGAGAGACATCACCTATAGCTGCACAGCATTTAAAGCCTTGAAATCCAAATATTTCACTTTTGCACTTACAATATTTCCTTCATTTCATCAGAGAAATGTAGTGAATCCAATAAGCACAATCCAATGAACTCTGCCCCATCCCCATAATTCATAGACTCCTTTTTACCAGCAACAGTTCTTTCAAATACCTTGAACACCCTGTACAGAGGTTAAACTCACTGTAGCCTCCAGAGGTGAGGCAAGGATACAACCTCGTCATTCCAGGATTCTTTCTGTACACAAAAAGCAAAATATTGCAGATGTTGAAAATGTGAAACAAAAACAAAATTCTGGAAAAAGTCAGATCAGACAGCATCTGTCAGAAGAGAAAGTTTATATTTCATGTCCTGGACCCTCATCTGCATTTGTACTCCTGCAATCAGCGCTCATGATGTGTTTTCCTTTAAATCGGATACACTAAATGTAGATTGAGCGACCACGCTACAAAACACTTCCAAGCAGGCCTGACCCTGAACTTCCAGTTGCCTGTCATTCTAATTCTTCATCCCAAAGTGCTTTACATGTTTTGGTTCTTACACTATTCGAAGGAAGTACATTGGAAAGTTAAACAAAAGCAACTCATCTTGCTATTCAGTGCATTAAAGCCTTCAGGACTTAACATCATCATATAATCAGCCTGATGCAAGATCATCAATCTTAATTCAAGTACAAACTTTGATTCTCTCTCCTTGGATGACACTTGATCCAATGAACATTTTCAGCATTCTTTGTTTTTATTTCAGATTTCCAGCAGCTGCAGTGCTTTTCTTACATGTTCAAGATTGCTTTATCCCCTCTCATCCCTGGTTCATCTCATCTCCTCCAGGCAGATCATTTATGATCAACCAGCCTGTTCTCACCTGGCAGCACCACCACCACTTGTGTCATTCATTCCCCCTTCCACCCTATCACGCACACATTGTCATTGCTCTCTCCATCACTTCCCCTTCCCTGCAGCAGAAATCACATCCGATTTTTTTTTAAAATTTTCTCAGTTTTGGTGAAAGGCCATTGACACAGAATATTGACTTAATTAATCTCGCCACAGAAGCTGCCTGAGCTGCTGAGTATTTCCCATAATCTCCATTTTGATTCTGATGGACATCTGGAGCTCAGTTAAGGTTACATCCAAGATTGGAATATTTAGTGTTTTCCCATTTGCTCAAAAGTTCAACAAAAAGAAATGATTGCTGCATATTGATATCAAGATGTCACTTTAATTCTTCAAATATATGATCTCTTCCACCTTGATCTGATTGTTTCTGATATATTTATATAAACACATTTGGTGCAAATCAGTTAATATCTCAGGTTTGCTTTTATTGGATTTGACAGTTTACAGTTGATGTGGAAGAGTGTTTTCGTATTCTGCATTAAATTTTCAGCTTTGTTAATCTATTCACCAAGACTGATGGGCATTGTGTTGAAGAAAGGATACAAACAGAGTACTCTGCATATCCTTTCTTAGCTCTGGCACTCTATTAACTACTTCAATTGATTGTTTCATTGCAAGGCTGTAACTACAGACAGATTAACTGATAGAAGGGACAAATTAGTGCTGGGGTCAAATAAATACATAGTGTACTGGGCAGCTACAATACATTGCAATTATCTCAGTGAGATTGCGTGGAAAAGTTCTGAGTTATGGGAATGCCCATTGTTTGACAACCTAAATTGTAGCAAATCTTGAATGCTTCCCCCCCCCCCCGCCCCTGAGAAAAAGCTGCCTTATGACTAAAGTGTCCATTTCAGTCAGTCTGATGAATAATGTATTCTTGAAATTCCATTACAAGTGACTACAACCTCCTGTAGACATTCTGCATCCCCTCCACGGAGTGAACACTCTGGCCAGAGAGATATTCAAGTCCCAGCTTCAGATTTGCACATTAGTAAGGCTCCACTGGGTAAATACCCAAAAGAAAGATCACCATCTTTCATTAGACCTGGATGTATGTTTTCAATGAGGACATTAACGTGCCAGGTTTTAAGTTTGTTACTCAGTGTTGCAGCTACTGTACAAGCCAGGGTGCCTATTTTAATTAGGCAACAATACCAGGGAAGGCTAACAACCATGTTAAATTTGATGCAGCCATCTTGGCAAGACATTGATTTATTGAACACTGCAAAATAGTAACTCTGTGCCAAACTTCAATCATGTGATCTCAGAACCTCCTTAACCTTAAAAGGATGCCACTTAACTTCCTCTTTCCACCCACTGCAAGGAAACTGGCAGTCATTGAGAGATACAGCACACAAACAGGCCCTTCAGCCCACTGAGTCCGTGCCAACCACCCATTGACACTAATCCTATATTAATCCCATTTTTCCTTTAATTCTTCCCACATTCTCAACAGCTCGCCCATTATCCTTTCCAAAAGGACGCAGTTACTCAGAATACTTCATGGGGTAAGATAATTGGTGCAGTTCAGCGCAACGTGAATCCATCGCAAATCCTTAGAACATGTAATACATGACATTAGACTTTTGAATGCTCTAAGTAGCAGGTCATTTGTCACAGAATAGGCATTATGATCAGAAACTGCACAATCCAGACTTACATGCTTCAACAATCAGCTAGATCAATTTCTCCCCAAAGATTCTTGGTTACAGACTTGCATTTGGTAGAGCTCTTCCATATTTAAATTAGTTCTACTGTTTGCAATACAATTTACTCCATGTCTCTTTTTCTCTCAGCCTATTGATTTAAGATATCTTAAGAAAGCGATCTCGTATAATGCTGCCATTAGCCAATATCATCTTCAAAAATAAAAGTTTCAATAATTTCCAGAAATGATTAAGAATAGCTGTAATGTTCCCTGACATTGGGTTTTTCCCCCAGTGAGGTTCCAATTTGATACTATGGGAGTTGGTTCATTTCAGACATGCTCGGATTTGTTAACACCACATGTAGCTGATTATTGAGAACGTGCATCTGGAAAGGTCTCTTCCTAAGGAAAGGGAATAGCCATTGGAGAAAGCCAGAACTATCCTTTTGGGTCTGGAGTAACACTTAATTTCAAATAAGACATGACATATTTACTGCAAGATCATTTTTTTCATTTGCTTTAAACCAGCAGGAAAGTTGCTTAAGTTTCACTTCTCAAGCCTTAATTAAAATCAAAATAGGGGCCCCAGTAAATTATTTAACCCATTCCATTTTTGTCTCCTGCTCAGAAGAGCAAGATAAAAACTAGAAATAATGGGACAATGACCAGAAATTAGCTGGAACATTGAGTCTTTTAACTGCCAGCCTACTCATTATTGCCAAGTGTAAAGGTGAACATTACCCCACAATGTTATTGCTGCACATTTTATAAATGCTAACAGCTACTATTTAAATTGAGAGAACTGACAATACTTATGTTTGTTTCTTTAAAGTCAATTCTATATTAAATGTAGAAACATGCCAGGTTTCTGCTACAGTAGAAAGATCCCCAGCACACTCAGAATAGAATTAAAAACTTAAGTGCTTAATATGATGCACTCAACTCAAATTTTAAACAGAACAGTGAGTAAGTTTTACCTTCACTGCCTTGGCAGTAATCTGGCAGAGAAAATTGTCTGACTGGTGCAGAACTCCCATTGGTATTTTATTCCAAAGCAACAGTGTGCCAAATCATCTTTCAAACATTGAAAGAAAGACAGAAAATAATGGATATATGCAGCTCAACAGATAGTTTGTAACATTCATCCTGACTGACTGCATGATTTATAAACAAGAAGCACCTGTGAGTGCTAATGGGCTGGGACTAATTGTTATTTTCCAATGAAGCAGTTTAAAAGTAAATAAATTACATTCTCACTCGAGTAGCAATTGAAAGATGACATGAATAAATGCAATCATATTGAATTATGCTTTAACTAGGCCTTATTTTTCTCTTAAAGCAGAATGAGATTTTAAAAGAATTTTAAAAATAAATCTGTTAACTAGTTTACTTCCAAACCCTGAATTGTTTCTGACTTTCCATACAGCATGTCCAACAACTGGTCCTGGATGAGTAAAAATTTCCTCCAGCTAAATTGCCAGTTATTTTCATTAATCCCCACCACAAAACCTGATCCCTAGGCAATTCTGTCCCCCTCTCTCTACCCTGACACCCCAACCTCCTCTTACTTCCCGAGGCCAAACCAATCCACTCACAACTTGGCCTTTTATTTGAGACCAGCCTTGGATTACACATCCTCTCAATCACCATGAATGCCTCCTTCAAATTCTGACATCCTTTGTGTGCACCTTTACCTCAGTCTATCTGCCGCTTCTTGTATCACCTCTTCATCGGTTCAGTGATCTCCGAAACACCTTCCCATCTCTTTTGTGTTACATCCTATTTCCCCACCCCAAGACTCCTGGTCCTTAGTTACACTTCAAGACTCCCATCTGTGGTCTACATTTTATTTATCTTCAGACTACACTCCATGAACTTCTAAGAGATACACAATATTTTCTATACAGCCCTTAGTGCTCTAACTCATTTGTTGGCCTGTCTTCATCTCAATGATGTACAACTTCGCAATATCAAATTTATCAATACATTTAGCTGGTTTGCAAGAGGAGCAGAAATGAAATTTGAAATGCCAGGGGATGAAAGAGAAAATAAATACATTTCGGACTGTGACGAGGAGAAATTTCTTCACACAGAGGACAGTGATTTTTTGGAGTTCTCTACCCCAGAGAGCCATGTAGGCTCAGACATATTCATTCAAAACAGAATTTGATAGACTTATGGACATTAAGGGAATTGAAGAATATGGAGCTAGTGCTGGAAAATGGCTGTAAGGTCAAAGATCAGAAGTGGCCTTAATGAATGGTGGAGCAAGCTCATAGAGAGCAACACAAAGGTGATGGGAAGGCATTTAGGAGGTCACTGAACCAGTGAAGAGATAATAAAAGCAGCAGCAGATAGGTTGAGGTAGGGGTACACACAGAGGACGTTAGAGAATTTGAAGGCGACATTCATGGTGATTGAGTGGTTGTGTAATGGCCTACTCATGCTCCTATTTCTCATCTTCCTAAGTTCTCTCTTATGGTGTACCAGATTTCATTCATCTCATCCTATATACACCTTCTCCAGACACACCATTACCATCCTCTCAGTCAGAACCACCACTTGGATCACTTGACCTTACCTGGTCTCCACCCTATTACAGACCTTCCTTTTTGCTCTTGCCGTTCCTTCCCATCTTCTCTACCACTTAAAACTCATTTCGTTTCTCAATTTTCCTATATTTGATGAAAGGTTATCAGCCTGAAGCCTCTTTCTGTCTCCACAGTTGATGCCCAACCTGGTCTTTGTTCAACATCTGCAGTATTTTGCTTTTAGAAAAATCTCGTGTACTGGATTAGCCTTCAAGGTTTTCAGTTCCTTCTTCTCCTCTGCTGCTTCCATCTCAGTGATCTTTACAATCCATTCCATAGATGTGGATGTCATCTGCTTTGTTGACTGCTACAGAGCATTCTCAGTGGGTCTCATTTACTTTCTACTGAAATATGTTCTGATTTACCTTTAGTCCTAAAAGTAGACATTGGAAGTCGTAAGAGGTGTGTTGACTGTTGTCAACAGTAAACATTCCTCAAACTTCTCATCCCAGCACTCATTTCTGGCACTATTTGCTGAAACCTCTTGTTTCTACTTATGCTGACGTAATTTCTTTCAGAGCTGCAGTTGGCAGTGTTCCTTTATAATCATCTGATTCAAGTCCTTTGACTTCAGGTATATCCATAGCCAACCACTTGGCTTCTCTCTCCCCACAATGGGGTCTATCAATCAGTAGATTTATTGGTTATTACCCACTTTTGCTCTGTCTATTGTTGTAACTTTTCAAGTGCTCTCTTCAATTTTATTGATATTTTGAGTGGAGGGTGGAACATTAGTTTTACTTGGGGATTCACAGTGATGAAACATCTGACTGTTTCATCAAAACATTCTAGGAACATTTTGATTTGAGCAGTTCTGTTCTTTATTGGAAGGTAGTTTTTGATCAGCATGTTAGTTTCAATCCTCAGTGCTGTTTGCTCCAGCAGGTAATTCACTGGGATCAACTGTAGTTCTTCATGACTTCTGACCCAGGAAGGCAGCTCCTTCCATTTCTGTGACATAGAACATGCTATAAACTTCCTTTCCTCTATGCACCCCTCTGATTTATCTCATTCCCAATTGTGAAATTTTGCTTCCTCATGTGTTGTCAACATAATATTACTTCTTTTAAACCAGATATTTCCCTTCAGATATCCACCTCTTTTCAGCTAAAACCCTAAGTGGTATAATGTTAATTTGCATTGCTATTTCTAGTTTTAACTTGAGATTGGTGGCTCTGGGTTTGTTTCTGAGGCTTTTTCTGACCTGAATGGTAGTGTGGATTTCATTTCTCTGGAACTGTCACATCTAGTCATTCCATGCAGATAGAGTGCACGAAATCCTCAGCAGGTGAGGCAGCATTCTGTGGAGAGAGCAGTAGAGTTAATATTTCTGGTCAATGACCCTTCATCGGATGTCACTGATCTGAAACGTTAACGCCGTTGCTCTCTCTACAGAATGCTCTCTCACCTGCTGAGGATTTCCAGCTCTGACTGGTTTTCTTTCAGATTTGTAGCTTTTTAAGAAAATTCATTTGATACAAATATTTAGTTTGAATGTGTAGTGTGTCCTCAAGTTCTCTGCCATCTTCCATGGTACAGACATTCTGATTTTGTTTATTTCCATTTATCCTTCAACTCTTGCTTCGCATTTACTGTATGATTTCACTTTCAGTTTATTCCAGTGGATGAATTTGCCACAATCTGCAGCTTGATTTTCTGCAGAGTTTATATTTGTGGGTACGAGGTTGTGTTCAGCTCCGGTTTCACCACCTTCTAATCCAGTTTGCATCAATAGTCAAACGGGATCAACCCTGTTTCCTTTCTCAAGGCTGATCAGAAGGTCAGCTGTTTAAGTCATTGGAAACTTCATCTGCCATCCTGTGCTATAATAAACTTCTCCTTCCTGATCAAAGCTGGGTACAACAAGCCAAAATCAACATGCCTTCCTGTTCTTTGAATTTGCATTTACTGACTGTATTACCAAAGCTAGTAAAAAAAAAACCATGGCTCCTGCCCCTGCTTCAGACTTTAGAATTCATATCCATGGAACTAGTGATTCAATTTTGACTCTAGGAATGCCCTAAACTTTTCCAAAGATCTTCTCAGGACTTTTAGTCTCTGACTCATTTCCTAAATATTGAAAAAAATCTATTGTCCACAAAAGGGTATAACAATCTTTTTCATCTTATGCTTTTTTGAAAATTCTTGAATGTCAGCTTTTATTTTTGCTTCAATTTTTTGAACCTCAACAACATCACTAGCCTCATCATCATGGGCTGGAATTGTCAGATATCACACCCATCTTGCGCATTCTTGCTACACACAATTAACACAGGTTAGTGCCGATTTTTTAGGAAAGTGTCAAATTCAACATTCACAGCATCAATGCAGATTCAAATTTTACTCCCTGTCTCCATATTAAAATGTGTCATTCCCAGAGTTGTGTTTCTTAATTGCACTTTATGATTCAAATCTATTGGTTGTCAGACTACCCGCCATGCGCTACTGAGAGGTATACTGTGTGCTTACCACACAGAATGTGGTTCAGTAGGGAGGATGTAGTTCAATAATTATGAATAAGAACTTGTATCTGTAACAATACAGTCCCCTATTCTTTCTTGTGAAACATACAAAACCAGAGTAGAATTTGATCTTTTGGTACGCTCCAAGCAAACTCCACCCAAAATTGTAATGGCCTTAAGAAACTTTTCTTCAGGATTTCATTCAAAGCTTTATTTCCAGACTGTTTAACTTAAAATAAAGTATGAACCAACACATGGGCAACATTTTAGAAAGACAAAAAAAAACATTTTGCTTGATCCTAAGTAGGCATCTTCTCTTATGTGTAGTGGATTGGACTGGCTATTGGAAGAAAGATTAAATTTTCTAAATACAGTTTATAACTGTACACAAGTTGGCATGATAATAGATGATGTGGAGAATCAAAACATCATATAGGGACAGTCAATAGGAACTTTTCTGGGGGGGTCTGGTTGAATGAATGCACGTCCCCAGGCTCTTGATGCTACAAGTGGATAATTGGGTATATTCCATGCCTTAACTTCAATAATGTCACTATTGTTTTAGCCTGAGGAAGGCCATGAAGTTACTTTCTCCATTTAACTCCTTTAATATTTACACCTTAAAGCACAGCTTTGTGCAGACCTTCATTACAATGCACAGTAATACAGGGCTTGATTAAAAATGTGCACTGTTATTGATGTGTCAAGATTTGGTGCGTTTATCATTTATTTTCAACAAATGGCATATATTAAGAATGGCATGGTAACAGTTACATTTGTGCTTAATAGCTTAAAAACTTATTGAAGATGACATTTAGATGAACAATTTGTTATTGAAGCTGATATTTTTTTGAAGTAATTATTCAAAGGCATTCTTTGCTAACACTGCCAATGTCAGACAGATAGCTTAATGAAATGGTTGGAACAGGACCACCTGCTCCACTGGCACATTTTCAATGATAGCCAGTCAGAAAGAATTCAGAAGATATTCTTGACATTTTTAACAATAGAGATCTGCATTTTCTTCTGCACCTTGATACAAGAAGAAAAAATGAATAGGCAATATTGGTGAGAAGAACTAGCAAATAGTATGTTCGTTTCTGTGTAAACTGCCACTGTATAATTAGTTAATGGAAACTTAGGGAAAATAGAGGGACATGCTTAAGGGTTTAAAAAGAATTAACACCAATCTCCAAGTTAAAGCAGACACATGTTCTTTAATAAGTGGGATAAATTCCTAGACCTTAAACATTCATGGTCTATACCATCAGTGAATGGTGGCTGCAGTGTATAGAATGCACTGCCTTTACTCACCAAGGCTCCTCTGACAGCACCTCCTAAATTTACAACATTTACCACCAAGGACAAGGACAGCTAGGTGTACTGGAACACAACCACCTCCAGGTTCCTTTCCAAGTCGGACATTATCCCAACTTGGAGAAACAGCAACAAGCCTTCATTAGCCAAAATTCTGGATCTTCCTCTCTAACAGCACTTTGGGAGTACCTTCACTAGAAGGACTGCAGCTGTTCAAAGGCAGATAAAGGACTTTTCAGGATATATGCTGGCCTTGACATTGACACTCAGATCAGATAATATGAATAAATGAAAAAAGGTACCAATGCAGTTATCAGTGAATAGTCTAACATAACATTTTGAAAGCCAACCTGGTGACACAACACATTTAAAAAAAAATTTATGCTCATTCAAATGTAAGTATTTGAGCAGCATCTGAGGACTCAACTGAAAGATCACAATAACTTGCATTAATGTAAAAAAAGTGCCCATTTGCCAGTTCAGATTACAAAGAGGTCCTACTGTTACATTGCTGGTAATGCAATCATACAGTTAAATACTGGGCAATAGGTGCATAGTTCGATGTACGAGAAGCCAGAATTACCAATGGAAGAGGGCATCAAGGGTCACCTACACCGAGCTGAGAGTTAAAAGCCTCAAGATCGCACTTGACAGAAGCAAAAGCACAGATGGAACATTGCAGTCATTTAGGATTACTCAGAAACATGCAGTTCATTACATCATGTGGAGAATTTTAGATATAATATTTTATATGTATTTAACCTCAGCGGCAATACTTTCTAGTAATGAAAAGCACTGCTTAAAAATTTTGCTGGACTTCAAGTACACCTACAATGATTCAAATAACACTGGGAATTTTAAGGAGACCACTGCATTGTATTATACCCACCCAAACCCTTTTGTCCCAACACAAGATCATATTCTTTTACCTTCCCATTAATGACATTAGACATTCGTACTCTGTTGTCCTCTGTGAAAACTTTGAATTACTTTTATATGCTCATCATTTATCCCAGGGCTTATTATTTAACAATTGCAAATAGGCATTCTAGGTTGCTTTGTAACAATTTGAAATGATTCATTTTAATATTTAACCTCAATAAAAACAATAACAAAAGGCTTGAAATTATGGCCCAGAATATAAGTAAATCAGAAAACAAGAGCAAGTTTATGCAGCACCATTCATTCCCTCAATATCTCCTGAAGTCTTTCAAAATGAAGCACTTTGAAATGTCACCGTCATTTAAACTTTAGCAAGGATATTGGAGAATTTACACACTGTACTTCACAAAAAGGATAAATACATGCATAGTTACAACAGATAATCTGTATTAGTTCTTCTGATCAGGGGACAAATCTTAGCCAGCTGATGTGGCCTGCACTTCAAATAGTGCCACAGGATTCAGTTTATTCAGCAGATCAAACAGATAGGGTTTTTGTTCACTACTTCAGCTGAAGAATAGTATCTATACCTGTGTAGTGCTCCCTTGACTTGATAGGTTGGTATATTATTGTCACATGTACTGAGGTACAGTGAAAAACTTTGATTTTTCATGCCATCCATAAAGACCATTACATCACATCAGTGCACTGAGGTACTACGATGAAAAACAATAACAATACAGAATATAATGTTACAGTTAGAGGAAATGCAGTGCAGGCAGATAATAAGGTGCAAGACCATGATGAGGTAGATTGTGAGGTCAAGAGTTCATCTTATTGTACAATGTGTCCAAGCAATAGACTTAGTACTGAAATTCTGTTCATGTCTTTCTGACTGGATTCTGCTTGTGATTCAGTCCAGACTGTTTGAAGCAATTCAAGGCTGAAACCTAGATTTATCTTAAGACTTCATTTTAAAAATAGAAAGTATTATAAATTTGAACATGGAAGAATATGCAACAGTACATCCAAAGCAGTATTGTTGCCTAGAAACCTGACCCATTAAAGATGTGCTGGAAGGTTAATTGGCTGATATAAACAGTCCCTAGTGTCAGTAGATAGCAGGAGAATTAGGGAAGTGCTCGTAGGCATAGAAGAGAGAATAGGTGGGGAATGGGACTGACGAAAGTACCAAGAGCCGAGTGGCCTTCTGTGCCATATGGAAATATTAAGACATTTTTATGTGCATTTCTTGCAGAAAAAGCAATGTTATCCCAGTTAGATTGTGCTTGTGATCATATCCAGGTGAAATTACACCCCTTGGAAAATTGAACTCAGTACTCCCATACACAATTCACCTTAGCACGTGTGACATTTTTCCAGCATCAGACAAAAACCTAATTATGTTATTAGCCATGCACCACACATTTTCTCCCTTGCTAATACAAGCTGGAAATTTAGGGTGAAACCTACTACCTTCCCTGAAAAATCATGGTTCAACTAGGAGAACATTCAGCTGTTTTACTGCATTAATAGTCATAGAGTCATCGTCATACAGTACAGAAACAGACCCTTTGGCTCAACTGGTCCACGTCGAACAAGATGTCCATCCAGGCTAGTTCCATTTACCAGTATTTGGCCCATATCCTTCTAAACCTTTCCTATGTACTTGCCCAACTGTCTTTTAAGAAGTTAATATTTACTTGAAGTGACACCGCTTACATCAGAAGATCTACAGTGTCAAACTCCTAGTTGAGCAGAAGATGCAGGCATTCATTGCACATGCAAAAAGGGACTTCCCAATAGAGATATTTTTCAAATGGAACCTGCTAAATCTTTGTAGTCAAACAAGGCAAAATGACCAAGAGAGAAAGGACAGAATGAGAAAGAGAGAAAAAAAATTGCCATTGTCTTGCACTGATTTCCTCTCTTCCTTTCGCCAGTGGTGATTAACAAATAGACTATGATGTGTTTGTCAATCTTTGGTGTGTAATTCTGGCTTTGCACACATGATAGAGATGCTTTCAATCTGTTTTTGACCAATTTCACAACTTTATGCAGGTGATCTGATTGAGTGATATCACAAAAAATGCAAATGTCCAAATTTTCTAAAAGTGGATTAAGTCCAATTTCTGGCACATGTTCTTTAATCAAATGTACTCCTAATAGTTAACTGTGCAAATTAAAATTTCCATAATTATTTCAGCCCCCAAAATAAGGGACTCAAGTTGGATAAACACTTTGTTAGTGTACAGACACGCTTGACAACTTTATCAACAAATTTGTTATCAAATTTGATAACTTTAATCAACAAATCAAGAACACCATGTGGGAGGCTAGAGAAGAAATTACAGGAGCCATGGCTGTGATATTTGCATCATCACGGGTGAGGTGCCGTTAGACTGGAGGGTAGCAAATTTTGCGCCTTTATTTAAGATGGACAGCAAAGAAAGACTTGGGAGCTATAGAACAGTATGTGTAAAATCTGTGGTAGGTAAGTTAATGGAGAGGATTCTGAGAGTTAATATTCATAAACATCTGGAAAGACAGGGGTTGATTAGGGGTAGTCGGCATGGCTTTATGCATGGGAGATCACAGCTTATGAACTTGATTGAGGTTTTTTTTTTGATGAGGTGACCAAGAAAGTTGATGAGGGCAGGGCAGTAGATGTGGTTTATATGGACTTCAGTAAGGCCTTTGATAAGGTTTCACATGGTAGGCTCTTCTGGAAGGTCAGATCACATGGAATCTAGGGAGAGCTGGCTAATTGGATATACAATTGGCTTGATGGTAGAAAGCAAAGGACGATGATGGAAAGGTTATTTTTCAGACTGGAGGTCCGTAACTAGCGGTGTGTCTCAGGAGGTCAGTGCTGGGCCCATTGTTGTTTGTCATCTATATGAACAATTTGGATAAGAATGTACAAAGCGTAGTTAGTAAGTTTGGAGATAACACTGAAATAGATTATATAGTGGACAATGAAGAAGGTTATCAAAAATTACAGGGGGAAATCTTGATCAGCTGAGTAAGTGGGCCAAGGAATGGCAAATGGAGTTTAATTCAGATAAGTGCGAGGTGTTGCATTTTGGAAAGTCAGATCCAGTTAGGACTTTCACAGTGAATGGCAGGGACCTAGGGAGAATTGTAGAACAGAGGGACCTTGGAGTACAAGTACATGGTTCACTGAAAGTGGAGTCACTGGTAGATGGGTGGTGAACGTGGCTTTTGGCACACTGGCCTTCATAAGTCAGGGCATTGAGTATAAAAGTTGGGAGGTCATGGTGAGGTTATATAGGACACAGGCAAGGCTGCGTTCAGAGTATAGTGTTTTGTTTTGGTTGCCCTGCTATAGGAAAGATGTTATTATACTGGAAAGAGTGCAGAAAAGATTTACAAGGATGCTGCCAGGACTTGAGGGACTGAGTTATAGGGAGAGGTTGGACAGGCTAGGACTTTATTCCTCAGAGAATGAGAGACAGAAGTGTTCTTATAAGAGGTGTATAAAATCAGGAGGGTATATGCACTCAGTCTCCTCCCCCCCCACCCCCAAAAGAGTTGAGATATCAAGAACTAGAGGGCAGAGGTTCATAGGTTTAAGGTGAGAGGGGAAAGATTTAAGAGGAACTTGAGGGGCAACTTTTTTTTAAATACACAAGGGGTAGTATCTATGTGGAATCAGCTGCCAAAGGAAGTGATTGAGGCAGGTACAATAACAACTTTAAAAGACAGTTGGACAGGTACACGGATTGGAAAGGTTTAGAAGGTTATGGGCCAAACACCGGCAAATGGGACTAGCTTGGATGGGGCATCCTGGTCAGCATGGACAATTTGGGCTAAAGAGCCTATTTCCATGCTGAAACAGGCCCCGATGTTATGAAATTTGCCTGATCAGAAATTCAGTCATTGCTAGCATTATATTAAAGCCACAGATAGTTTCCTTCTTTTCTTATATAACAAGTATTTTCTCACCTTCAAACAGACTGATGCTTTAAGCTAAAAGAGGGGTGCCATATCTAACAAAAACAAAGCATCTGATTTTGATTATTACAGATGGACAAAATCAAGAATATCTATATAGATAATCAATCCACATCAACCTTGTTCCTTTTGCATTCAACTGTTGTGAAGTTGATATCGAGATATTATTTTTTTTCTGGAACTAATGGACGGAACGGAATCCATCTGAAAAGTTCTGAAATCAATGTCAGGATTTTTCTTCACTAAATTAGATACACAATAACATTTTTTGGATTACTTTCTATAGTTGAATTCTTGGTGCAAAATTTTGTTAATGCCATTTAGTAGAAGAACTCCAATGGTATTACTCATGGATAATCTGGGATATTGTACAATGAACTCAACAATAGATAAAACTATAGCTTGCGATATCAAGTTCTAATTGCTCTGATGAAGAGTACTCAGTCTGAAACATTAACTCTGCATCTCCTTCTGCAATGTGCTGCCTGACTTGCTGAGTGATTCCAGCACCTTTTATTTCAGATTTCCAGCATCTGCAGTGTTTTGACTTTCATATTTCTAATACTATTTGTTGTCACTGGTTCAAAATGCCTACATCCCTGCATGAGCATTATTTTGAGAGACTGAAAAAACTCTAGCAATTCAAGGAGATGATCAGCCATGAACTTTTCAGGCTAACTTACAGTATAATGCAGCATTCCTACTTCCATGCCTTTTTCAAACATTTTAAAGAGTTGAAAGAATTAGGAAATCTATTTGTTCTTCCATAAAGCCTCTTACTTTCAGTTATTTAATTATTGGAAAGTTTTTTGCCTAGTCAGATGGAACTTTCTGGGCATAGTGAAAACTGAAAAATCAGTTGAGGAAGAGTGCACTCTTATGGATGAACCAATTTGGTTCCATCAATACAAGTTAACAAATGGAACATGAAACAAGTTCTGAGTATTCCTCTGTAGCTGATTTGCTTGGGTTCATTATAATCAGCAAACTGAACCAGACCACAAGAACCATGTTTTTTTATATTTATTTGTTAATGTGTTACTCGCAATACCAGTATTTATTATTCACTCCAAATTGCTCTTCAACTAAAGAGTCGGTTAAGAGTCAACCTCAAAGTTTTGTCTTATTTCTATGAATTTAAGATGAAAGTGCTTTTCGTGAAATTTATCATAGTCTTGTTTTTAAAAAGTCAGATTGATCATCACCATCATTGGTGTTACTTCACATCAGGGAGAAGTTTGCAAATTGTGGGTGGGTTAGGGGAGGGCTCATTCATTTTATTCTGCGCCTGATGGGCTGACAGTAGGAATTGCCTGTAATATCCGAGTGGGGGCCTTATTAAAAATGCCCTTTGGTTCCGATACACATATCAGTATTATTAACATTCCAAGACAAAAGGTTCATTCTAAACAGTGCTATTAGGAAAAAAATGTATTCACTACATTAAACCAAATAAATCTGCAAAAGTAGCAGTGGAGCAGATGATGTCTTTGAAACCTATAATTTTGTTGCATCCACTTGTGCCTCAGTTTAAATTTTCTACCTGGGTGCTTTGTGGATTTTGCTGCACTGCAAGACTGAGAACTAAAACATCATGCTTCTCATTCTAAAGCAGAAATTTTTCAAAATAAAATTCCCAGCATCACAAGACCAGATGAAATGTAGAACTTAAAAATTTGAGTGTAACCCAAACTGATTTTTTGAGAAAATCCTCCACTATCATTTCTATGATTCAATAAAAAAAAAGCAAACTGCTGGGAGGAGCTCAGTGGGTTAAACAGCTACTATGAGGGGGGGGGGGGTGGGTGGTGGTTTGGTCTGGTCGAGGAATTGTCAATGTTTCGGGTCGAGATCCTGCATCAGGACTGTTGATTATTTGGGTAGACATCCTGCATCATTCCTCTCCCACCACTCAACCTGCCAAGTTCTTCCAGCAATTTTGTTTTCTTTAATTATTCCACATACAAGAGACTGCAGATGCTGGAATGTCTGTTTTACATAAGTTTTCCTGTCCAGTTTTGAGTTTCTGTATGTTATATTGGAATTGGTTTATTATTGTCACTTGTATACAGTGAAAAACTTGCCTTGCATACTGTTCATACAGACCAATTCATTACACAGTGAGGTAGTACAAGAAAAAAGCAATACAGAATGCAGAAGTGCAACAGCTACAGAGAAAGTGCAAGTAGACAATAAGGTGCAAGGTCATAACGAGGTAGATTGTGAGGTCAAGTGTCCACTTTATTGTACTAGGGAACCATTCAATAGTCTAACAGTGGGATAGTTAAAAAAATCTTAATTCGTGCAATATACGAATACCAACATGAAAAGGAAAAGACAACCAAAACAGTTGAAGAAATTAGAATGGGTGGATGGAAATTTTGAACCATAGTAGGAAAGCAAAGTTGAGGCCAAAGATAAAATCACCCTTGATCACACTCAATGATGGAACAGGCTGACAGGCATACTCCTGTTCTTATTTAATGTTCATATGTTTGAATGCAGTTACTGATCTCAGATCGTTATATTTAAGCCACACACAATTTGAATACATTGCTTTACAGTGCCCACACACTGCTGTTTTGCAGCTTTACTGCAAGTAGGTTTCTTTTTATACTCAGTCCAGTTAACTGGTTAATCATTTTATAGTATTTAATGGAGTCATGCATGATAACTGGATTTGCCCACAAAATAACAGTCACTACATTTCAAAGTAATTAATTTTATGTTAACTGCTTTGAGATAATGCCTGAAGATATGATAAAACAGTATATAAATGCATGACTTTGAAGGATTTAATTGAGTTAATCATTATATTTTGACACACATTCACTTCAGAACCACCAGGGACTGGTACATATCTCATTATTAATACTTCAGTGGCGTTTTCAAAGCCTGACATGCTCTCAGAATCAACATCATAGTAAATGAATTATTAGAAACAGATATAGATATTCGTTAACATAAGTAACTAAGCCTTGCATCTACTATCTTGTGCTGTCAAAATAATGAAAAATTTCTAGTGATCACTGTAGAACTGTACTTTTTAATCTGGCTTTCAATAAGTGAGATAGAGTATACACTGAAAATAATGGTTGCCTTATAAATAAAGAAGATCCACTTTCATGCTCACAACATTATTGACAATGCTTCAGGATAGCACATTACTAAACATTTATGTTAATTTTCTACCAAAGCACAGCATGCGTCATGCAGCATAGGCAAATGACTCAGTCTTTAACTGCAGGAGGTAATCAGAAACATAGAATATTAATTTTCTATCTGAAAATCATCCTTTTTATATATTTAGTGTGAATTGTTCTTTTAATTATTATTTTAACAGAGAAGAATAAAATGGTTTTTGTTATGCACTAAGGTATATTTTAAGCCAGGCTATATCACATTATTAATATAGGCGTTTGGATTTCTTTTGGATTATAAAGGTATTGTCACGAACCAGCAACAAAAGAAACACACTGAGCATGATTCAGTGTTAAAAACTATTTTATTAATCACTACTTATGTTAATACGTAAAATAAAAGTAAAAATGTTAGTATGTTAGAATTCAAAAATGTTAAACCTTGAACATTAACCCCTAAAACTAAACTCTTCGTGTGTGTGTGGCAAAGTCCAGGAATGGTTCTTAAAGTTCAGTTCCACAAGCCATAAGGTGAAACATGAGCAAAGGCTTCTTCAACAACCACTGTTGTCTGAAGATAAGACGTAGATGTAGAGAAACATAGAGAGAGTAATTACAAAGTCCAAATGTTCCACGATGGAACCCAAACGACACTTCAGTGTTTACTCGGTAGTGACTTCTTCACCCCGAAAAGCATCCGAATCGTGGTCGTCCACACACAAATACCTGTTTCCTTCTAAGGTCAGCAACAAAGTGAACTCCACCGGATTACTTCCAATTTCCATACATGGATTTCAGTGGCAGACACAGTTATTGTTTCCCATCCATCGATAGAGAAAACTAGCAGGCTGGTGTCTCTCTCCCTTCTCTCTCTCTCTCTCCCTTCTTCTGCTTCTTCAACAACATCATTACGTCCTTTATCTTCTATTGACGTAAGCACACCCCACACACACTCTCTATCTTAAAGGGACATTCACTGAGTCTGTAACACCTCCCACCTAAAAAGAATTTTTCCCAAGAAAAATTTAACCGCGCATACAGTTAGTAATGTTAATAATTATCATTCTACACAACTACAGATTATCAGATTAGTACAGATACATGTTTCCCATTTAACATCAGGAAAGACAATCAGTAATCACATTACCTTTGCCTTTAATGCGAGTTATCATGAGATCAAACTCTTGCAAAATTAAACTCCAGTTTAACAGCCTTCTGTTCTTGTTTTTGACTCGGCTCAGAAACACCAATGGGTTATGATCTGTATACACAGTCAATGGTTTCTGAGCGGTGCAAACATGTACACTGAAATGTTGCAAGGCTAAAACAAGCGACAGTAATTCTTCCTCTATGGTGCAATAATTCTTTTGATGCTCATTAAATTTCTTTGAAAGGTAAGCTACAGGGTGGTCAATATCATCAAGGTCACCCTTCTGCAACAACACAGCTCCTGCAGCTTCATCACTGGCATCTACTGCTAATGAAAATAGCTTTTCAAAGTCAGGTGTTTTGAGCACAGGATGGTAGCATAAAATGGCTTTCAGCTTCTCAAATGCTTCTTGACAAGAATCTGTCCAAACAAACTTTACTCCCTTCTTCAGAAGATTAGTTAGGGGAAGAGCAATATCAACAAAATTTTTACAAAATTTTCAATAATATCCAACCATTCCCAAAAATCTTCTAACAGTCCTCGTACCTGTGGGAATAGGGAACTCAGATATTGCTTGAACTTTTGCCTGAACAGGAGCTTGCTTGCCTTGACCTACAACATAACCAAGATACGTCACAGTGGCATGGCCAAATTCACTTTTAGCCAAGTTAACTGTAAGGTTAGCCTTGGAAAGTCTTTCAAACAACCTTTCTAACGCAGAGATGTGATCTTCCCAAGTATCATTCCCAGTCACTAAGTCGTCAATGTAGGCATCTGTATGTTTTAACCCATGCATCACTGAATTAATCATTCTTTGAAATGTTGCTGGAGCATTTTTCATTCCAAGTGGTAAAACATTGTATTCATACATCCAGAAGGGGTTACAAAGGCTGAAATCTCCCTTCCTCTATCTGTTAATGGAACACACCAATACCCTTTTAATAGGTCAATCTTTGTAAGAAATTTTGCCTTTCCCACTCTGTCTATGCAATCATCCACTCTAGGAATAGGGTAAGCATCTGACTTTGTTACAGCATTCACTTTCCTATAATCTGTGCAAAATCCAACAGTTCCATCAGGTTTAGGTACAATAACACAGGGCGAACTCCAATTTGAAGTAGAATGTCTAATAATATCATTTTCCAACATGTACTTTAGTTCCTGATCAACAAGTTTACTTTTTTCCCCACATTCATTCGATATGGGTGTTGTTTGATTGGTTTTGCATCCCCAACATCAACATCATGGGTAATTATCGATGTTCTGTTTGGAACATCTAGGAACAGATTTTTAAATTTTAAAATTAATTCTCTCATCTGTTGCTTTTGTGAAACTTGTAAATGGTCCAACTTCGTTTCAAGGTTCTCCATGATATTTTGGTTTTTTAGTTTTGATGGAGCAATATTTGGTCTAAATTGGCCTTCCTCAACATCAACATCAGGCATTCTAGAAACAACCTTTACATCATCCACCAAGGCCACAACTGAATTCCTCTCATAATAAGGTTTTAGCATATTTACATGACAGAGTTGTGTTTTCTTGCGTCTATCTGGTGTTTTGATTATATATGTTAAATCAGTCACTCGAGATTCAATAACATAGGGTCCAGAAAAACGAGATTGCAAGGGATTATTTTGGCTAGGGAAAAATACCAACACCTTTTGCCCCACTGCGAATGTCCTAGGCCGAGCACGTCTATCAAAATATGTCTTCATTCTTATCTGGCTGGTTTTCAAATTCTCTCTCGCTAGCTGGCAGACTCTCTCCAACCGAGTTTTAAATTTTTGGACATAGTCCAACAGACTCAAGTGCACTTCTTCATCAACCCATTGCTCTCTTAACAACTCCAAAGGTCCTCTCACCCTATGTCCAAACACAAGCTCAAACGGACTAAATCCTATTGACTCCTGGATTGAATCTCTAACGGCAAACAAAAGTAAATGAACGCCCTCGTCCCAATCCTTTGTGTTTTCAAAGCAATAAGTCTTCAGCATATTTTTGAGAGCAGAATGAAATCTCTCCAGAGCTCCTTGAGATTCTGGGTGATATGCAGATGATACAATCTGCTTTGCTCCCAGCTCAGACTAGTTGTTGAAAAAAATTTGACATAAAATTACTACCTTGATCAGATTGGATTTCTTTTGTCAAACCAAACAAGGTAAACAATTTTAAAAGAGCCTTTGACACCGTCTTGGCCTTAATATTTCTAAGGGGTATTGCCTCTGGAAATCTAGAAGTGGCACACATGATGGTTAACAAATACTGATTTCCAGTCTTAGACTTTGGTAATGGGCCAACACAGTCCACAATCACCTTCGAAAAGGGTTCACCAAAAGCAGGAATTGGTTTCAACGGAGCCACAGGGGGTTTTTGATTTGGTTTACCTACCATTTGACATGTGTGACAGGTTCGACAAAACATCACCACATCTTTTCTCAAACCAGGCCAATAGAATTGTTTCAAGATCTTCCCTACAGTTTTATTCACCCCAGAATGACCACCCAAAGGCATACTATGGGCCAGGTTTAAAATTTCATCCCTATAAACTTTTGGAACAACAACCTGATGAATAACTTCCCATTCCTCATTAACAGGAACATGAGGAGGTCTCCATTTCCTCATTAACACTCCATTTTTGACATAATATCCAATTGGCACTTTTTCAGTCTCCTCACATGGGAGTGCTTTTTCTTTCAATTCTGTCAACTCAGGGTCCTTTTTCTGTTCCACCATAAAATCCTTCCTCGACAAAGACAAATCTTTAAATTCAGGCTCACTATAAGGATGTTGATCCTCCAGTGAAGACAGAAAATTCTCAGATAAGGCATCATAATTTTCTTCCTGTTTAGGACTGTCACAAGGAACCACATCAGACTGCACCGGACTGTCTGTCTTGGCTAATTCTCTAGCTCTAGCTCGAGTTACCGCACAGGATGGGTAAACATCTGGATCATTCTCAGACTCATCAATCCTTGGTTTGGTCGTTAACCGTACCACAGGAACAATTTCTCCATCTGCAAGGTCATTTCCCAATAACAAAGAAACTCCTTCCACTGGCAACCTAGGTCTTATCCCTATCTCGACTGGTCCTTCTACGAACTTTGACTTTAAAATCACCCTGTGTAAAGGGACAGATATGGTGTCATCTGTAACGCCTCGCACTAGATTTACCTCACCAGTGTCACTTTCTTCACCAAAATTTAAAACACTGTCCAGCAAGAGAGATTGGCAAGCCCCAGTATCTCTAAGAATTTTCACTGGCACCTGTGGTGACTCATCATTCAGTGAAACAAAACCCTCTGATACATAAGAACGGAATTCCTTTCTCACCTCCTCCAACTTTTCCGCTTTTACCTCTTGCAAGGACTGATCTTTAACAGCATCTCCTAAACCTTTTTGATTTTTAATTGCCTGAAAGCAAGCATTGGGCACAGCTTCCTTCCTTTTCTTCAAAAGGGCACAATTAGATATCACACGGCCAGGTTTCTTACAGTAATAACAAGTACGCTCAACAGGTTTCTCCAGCACTGGCTTCTTTTCATCCTTCCCTTTTTGATTACCTCCCAATTTAATCTCCGGTTTACCTGGATTGTCCTTGTAACTCTTTTGAAAGGTTTTAGGTTGTCCCCATTTGGAGTTATGGGTTAAAGAATAATCATCTGCCAACCTAGCAGTTTCTTGTAAAGTTTCCACCTCCTTTTCATTTAAATATGTTGTTAATTCAGCTGGAACACATCTTTTAAAGTCTTCCACCAGTATCAATTCTTTCAATTTATCAAAATCCCCATCTACATTTTTAGCCATGTACCATCGTTCAAAACATATTCTCTTTCCATTGGCAAATTCCATACAAGTCTGATCTGCAGATTTCCTCAAGTCTCTAAATTTTTGTCTATGAGCTTCAGGTACCAATTCATAGGCCTTCAATACAGCTTGTTTTACCTTGGTATAATCAGCTGCATCCTCAGCAGACAAAGCAAAATAAGCTTTTTGAGCTTTACCCTTAATTACACTCTGTACCATAAGAGCCCGTCCTTCCTTTGGCCAGTTTGAACTCACAGCAACCTTTTCAAAATGTTGGAAATACTGATCAACCTGATCTTCCTCAAAAGGAGGGACTAATCGATCCTCTCTGCTGGCTAAAAACCGATCATCAGAATCAGATTCCAAACTCTTACGCTTCATTTGTAACTCATGCTGCCTCTGTTTCTCCTTCTCCTCTCTATCCAGCTCCATCCTCTTCAATTCCATCTGCTTCATTGCTAGATCAGCCTCTATCTTCATCCGAGTTATCTCTCATTCAGCCTCTAATTTCTTTTGTTTGGCCTCTATCTTTAACTGGGTTTGCTCTCATTCAGCCTCTAATCTCCTTTGCTCCAACTCGACCTTCAGTCGTGTTTGTTCTAACTCCATCTTTGCTATCTGCACCTGTCTAACAGGTCTCTCTGACTCACCCCCAGAAAACTCTTCTAACTGTTCTAATTCTTCCTCCTCCAGATCCTCCGACTCCACTGGTTGAAAAGTCACATCAGAAATCACTGGTTTACTCTCAGGAAACTCAACTCAAACACTTCCTTCTCCAAATAATAGTCAACTATCATTCTATGAATAACTGCTTTTCTCATAGACTGCTTTACTTCTGTAAGGTTTAGCTTTGTAGCAATCTTTATCAAATCATCCTTTTTCGCCACCTCCAATCCCTGTAGGGTTGGTGACTCCAAAAATGTCTTAATATCCATTGCTGCTGGTTTCCACACACACAAGCCAATTAAAAAGAATTTATCAGACCTCCCTCAAAAATCTTTGGATTGAATCCCGAACAAATCTCGTCAATCTGGGGAACGATCCCAGACGACACTCGTTAATCTTTGGATTGGATCCCGGACGAGCCCCCAATTTTGTCACGAACCAGCAACAAAAGAAACACACTGAGCATGATTCAGTGTTAAAAACTATTTTATTAATCACTACTTATGATAATACGTAAAATAAAAGTAAAAATGTTAGTATGTTAGAATTCAAAAATGTTAAACCTTGAACGTTAACCCCTAAAACTAAACTCTTCATGTGTGTGTGTGGCAAAGTCCCAAATTCCAAGTCCAGGAATGATTCTTAAAGTTCAGTTCTGCAAGCCATAAGGTGAAACATGAGCAAAGGCTTCTTCAACAACCACTGTTGTCTGAAGATAAGACGTAGATGTAGAGGAACATAGAGAGAGTAATTACGAAGTCCAAATGTTCCACGATGGAACCCAAACGACACTTCAGTGTTTACTCAGTAGTGACTTCTTCACCCCGAAAAGCATCCGAATCGTGGTCGTCCACACACAAATACCTGTTTCCTTCTAAGGTCAGCAACAAAGTGAACTCCACCGGATTACTTCCAATTTCCATACATGGATTTCAGTGGCAGACACAGTTATTGTTTCCCATCCATCGATAGAGAAAACTAGCAGGCTGGTGTCTCTCTCCCTTCTCTCTCTCTCTCTCCTTCTGCTTCTTCAACAACGTCATTATGTCCTTTATCTTCTATTGACGCAAGCACACCCCACACACACACACTCTCTCTATCTTAAAGGGACATTCACTGAGTCCGTAACAGTATCTTCAAACTCATGCTCAAAGCACAGACAAGTTTACAACATACAGTGACATTTTAACAGTTTAGTGGAATGAAGCATGTTTAGAAACATGATATTGAATTTGGAGTCAAGCTTTTGAAGTGGGATACATGGAACACAGTCTTGTATTGGTTTTACTCGGGTCCACTCCCTCAACTCCTTCACCAGAATGTCAGTGACTCCATTGGTGCTGCTTCCTACACTCACACATTTGAACATTTCATCACTTTTGCTGCCAGTGTTCACCCTGCCTTCACCCTCACCTTCCATCTCTGGCTTATCCCCCTCCCTTTTCAATCCATTTCCATCTCAGGGAATAAACTTCCATTACATGGAATAAACTTCCATTACATGCCCACAGATTCTGACAACTAACTTGACTGTATTACTTCCTACATTGCTTCCTGTAAGGATTCCATTCCTTTTACTTTGTTTCTCCACATCTGTTTCAATTGCTTGGATGTGGAGACATTCCACAGAGGTGCTTTTGAAATGTCTTCTTTCTTCCTAAAGCTTGGCTTCCCCACTACAATAGTGGGAAGAGCCCTTGACAACATCTCACCCATCTCCCACACCTCTGCTCTCACTACTCTCCTCTTAGGCAGAGCAAGAACATAGAGTTCCCCTTTACTTTACCTTCCACCCCACCAAACTTAGCATTCAAAGGATCATCCTTTGCAATTTCTGTTAGTACCAAGATTCCATCATCAGGCACACATTGCCCTCCCTTTTCAACATTTCAAAGTGATCACTTCTTTTGTGACTCACTGGTGGGCTCTGTCTCCATCACCAACTCTCCACTGTAACTGCAGAAGATGCAACACCTGTCATTTCATCTCTTCTTTTCCAACCATCCAGGGACCCAAATAGTCCCACCAGGTGAAGCACCAATTCACTTGCATTTTTCCCTCCCCCCAATCTAGTGTACACAATATTGTCTCTTCTTTAGAGAAGCCAAATGTAGATGCGGTGATCACTTTGCTGAGTACCTTCATTCAGTCCACAGGAGTGACCTTAAGCTTTGGTTTCCTGCCACTTGAATTAATCATCCCACTTGCACTCTGACTTTATGTCTGTGGCCTCCTGCACTGTTGGAACAAGGATCAACACAGGCTGGAAGAATATCACCTCATTTTCCATCTGGGCACGTTGTAGCCTTTCAGACTCAATATTGATTTCTCCAGCTTTAGGTAGTTCACCATTTCTTTGTCTCCATCAGAACTGGCTATTTCTGTCCATCATCATTTTGACTCTTTTTCTTGTTCTATTCATCTAGTCTGGACTGCTGGGCATATCCACAGCCTCACCATTTCCAATACATTACACAAAAGAAGCTTAATGTGCTGGTAACTGACCCCATTAAGCCATTTGGACTCACCCTTGTCAGATATATTCAGAGAGATGTTCAAACTCTCTCTCTCCCCTACCTTTTCTCCTGCTGCATATTAATATATCTTTTTCCCAGCCCTGACAGAGGATCCTGGACCTGAAATGTTAACTCCTTCCACAGCTTTTTGATGCTGTCTTATTGTCGAGCATTTTCTGTTTTTATTTCAGATTTCACCAGGAAAATGAGAAAATAAATTAGGCTTAAGTTGCAGAGAGGATGATGGAAGGATGGATAGAACAAAGGGAAAATGTCTGATGTCAGCCAAGGACTGTGTAGGGGATTCCAATGTTTAGAGTCATCTGATTCGTAAGTCGATGAGGGTGGTTAGAGAGAGTTAAAGCTGTGAAGTGAAGGTTAGAGGTTAAAACTGAAACCAAAAGAAGAATTTAAGGAAGAATGTTATGCATTGGAAGCAGTTCAGAGAATAGAATGATACCTGGAATGCATGAAGAAAGGCAAGACAGACTCAGCTTGCATTCATAGGGTTTAGAAGAGTGAAGGGGGATTTGACTGCAGCAAATAAGGCATCTTGACAAGGTGAATATGGAGAGGATGTGTCCTTTCATGGGAGAATCTAGAACTGGTGGTTACTGTTTAAAACTCGCTCATTTATGACAGAGCTGAGGCTAATATTTTACCTCACAAGTCTTTGGAACTCTTTCTCAGAAGCAGTGTTTTGGAGGATTTTATTTTTAAGGCAAAGGTAGGTAGATTTGTGATAGACAAACAGGTGAAAGGTCACTGCAGATGGACAAAGTGTTGAGGTTACAATCAAATCAGCAATGATCTTATTTCATGGCAGAGCAGACTTGAAAGGCTGAATGGTCTACTCCTAAGTCAACTGTCAATATTGTTATATGCGATCATCTAGTAGAATCTTACTTTGAAAGATTTTACATGTAATAAAGTGGGGGAGATCTCAGTAACTTTATATACGTAGTCCTTAAAGATATGTAACCACTTAAATAAGCGGCCGAATAGGAGATAAAATGTTAGACATATTTAAGGTTCAGAAATGTCACCGAAATCTTAAGCTTTGGTGGATTTACAAGTGCAGAGGACAGGCGAGTGGGAGGTGGAAATCATAAGCTGGTCCAAAGCCCAGAGATTTTTTCCTAATGTATTGATTTTATGGGATGTGGACATTGCTGACAAGTGTAGGATTTATTGACTCTCGCTAATTGCCTATATTTCACGGCTAGATGAAGAGAGCGAATGAAGATTCTGATAACCCACTACTTCTAGCACTTCTAGGGAAGAGCACAGGTACAAATAGAATGATGTTGCCTGTATCTGCAGTATCCAGTTATTAGAGATGGCAATACTGCAGAGCTTGTGCAAACCAAGGGTAATGATAGACCATGTTGATGAGAGATGCTGCAAGTGTAACCAGTCAACAGGATTTACATTTACTGCTCACCAGTGTTAAGACTTCATTAGACTTCACCTCATGGACATACAGAAATCACTAGCAATTCTATTTTTAAGAATGCATTAATGTGGCGTCCTAGTCCACACATATCCCAGCTTAAATGGAAAAACATGTTAATGGAAGATTTTGATTCATTCAGAATCTGATGTTGCAATACATGTTCTAACGAGCCACAGGCATAAAAATAAAGACAGTCATGACCTTCAGAAACAAACAGTTGTGCTGCCCTCGATCCGTTAGGTTTGTTTTGTTTACCTTGTTCCTGCTGGAAAAGTTTGATGAGCTGAAATAGTGGCATTGGGCTACTGGCACATTGTGGACAAGAGTACAATATGAAGCCTTCCACTTTATCAAGATCTCAATAATGAAAAAGCATATTTCAGGTGTTTTAAATACCATATTGGTGTTTTCTTTAAAAAAAACAAACAATCTGCAACAACATGAAAGTATTCAACTAATTCAAAGCACTGTAAAAGTGCTACAAGGAAATAAAATACATCCTTGGTGATTAATTAGAGATCAGCACAAAGGAAAAGAAAGCACTAACACACCAAAATAATGTTACCAGGATAAATAGGAAAGAAAGTGGCAGAAGACAAAATCCCCCAATCCAACACTTTCTCTGGGTCGGTTGCACACTTTATTTCCCACAGAGTCCCATCACATTGATTATACACAACAGTAATTTTCAAAGAACACTTCTAAAATAGTACGAAAGTGGCATTAATCAATGTCTTTCAGGACAAAGCAATGCAGAATTGACAAAAAATTCTACAGATGCTGGAATCTGGAGCAATACACAAAAGGTGCTGGAGGAACTCAGCAGGCGGCATCTATGGAGGGAAATAAACGGTCAACGTTTCGGGCCAAGACCCTTCATCAGAATTGACACTCCTTGTCAATGAATAAAAATAATAGTTACAGCAGAATTATTATAATAGTCATGTGGTAACCTGAATATTAACTTTTCCACATGGAGAGATGCCTTCAAACTTCATTATTTTGTGGGAAATTGAAAACCAATTTTCCTTCACTTTCTTATCTCTTGACCATCTAATTCTTATTTCCTATTTATTTTACTTTCATACATATTTCAGAAATTGAATCAATTATTCTGGCACTTGCTAATTTAGGATCTACTCAATAATAATACTTTAATTGGATTGGTTAATAAGCTATATAGACTTGCCATGTTCACACACGTTTCAGATATGCTGCAGAAGGTATTGCATTGTGTTCGATTTTAATTCTGGTTCCTGCATTTCCAGTGCAAAACTCCAAAGAAAGTCCATGGGAAAGTGATTAAATCCAATCCAGACAAAGAGTTTCAGGTGGTATTCATGCAAAATAATACTCTTAAGTATTTTTCTTCTTTCTTCAAAATGCAGATTTTAGTATAAATATAGAACAGAGAGAGAGATAATGAATGATAATCTCTTTCAGATTCAGTTGAAGAATCGAAAGCCATAGGAAAACTCAGGTCATTCATGAAGAAATAACTTTTTGCCAGTCTGAGAATATATTTTTTGTTGAAGACGACGACTACTGAGCCTGTTGGGAATATTCTAGCTCACAGAGTATTCCTATTGGTCATATTACCCCACTTGTTTTCCTGCAATTTAAAACTCTCTCACATGCGCACAAACTACTTCCAGTTCTTTTGCCACCTACCTACACCAGGTGTAATTTACAAGTCAATTAACCATCCTGCACAACATTGGGATGAGAGAGGAAACTGGAACACACAGGGGAAACCTATATAGTCGCAGGTAGAACATACAAAATCTACACAGCACCCATGGTCAGAATTGAGGAGCTGACTGGCAGCAGCTAGTGCAACTTCCATGTTAAATTAAAAACCACATGACACAAAAGGAAACTTCAGTTTTGTGAATTCATAAATTGAACAATACTAGCAAGTGTTTTTAACTAAAAGTCTTAACTATCCTTAACGAAATAATGTTGTTATTTTGCATCTCAGAATCAGCTCTCTATTTTGGAAATAATCTGCACCTGATGAATTGCAAAAATCACAAGGTAGTGAGAGATTTTTTAAAAATCAGCAAGATCAAAGTGCTTATTGCCAGACCAGTTTGGGAACCAGTTGTTATTGCTGCATGGAGTAAAGCTGCCAAGTTGGATGTTCACAACATCTCACTCTTAATTTTGTTTGAGGATCTACAAATTTTTTTTCAGCTGGTTGATGGGAGTTCAAGACGGGAAAGAATTAGTGAAACACTGCACTTCCCATTGGTTTTTAGACACTTGAAATTGTGAACTTAAGGTTTTTATCAAAATGTATTCTAGATAAGGCAACTAAACTTCCTACTAAATATAACATTTGTAAACACATTACAAGCTAAATACTATGATCATCCTTTGCATTATTGAATGGTATCATTACATCAAAAGTATATGAAGCTGTGATTTTAATTGTCTGACTTTGCATCATGACTTTTCATGGACACATATCATTAAACTTTTGTCATAATTTGCCTTTGGTTCTTTTTGTTCACTAATTTCTGACTTTTTAAAATCCTTAGTGCATGTGAATACAAGATAACAAGAACAGGGCCCAGTCAAATGGCCATGGTTGTTGATCTATAAGTGATAGGTTCATGGATGATCCTGTGTTTAACTGCCAAATCCATTCATTGTCTTTATTTCTAAACCTCTATTCATCTCAGTTTTGATCTAAACCATTGAACATCCACAATCTCCTGGGACAGAAAAATTCTAATGATTTACAAAGTTTTGAGCAAAGAAGTAGTTTCTCCTTGTTAACCTGCTCTGACACTTTCAATGATTTATTCCCCATACTCCTCTACCTCTGTTCTTATCCCTCTTTTAAACTTGTGTCCTCCACTTTATATTGCCTTTTCTCGAACTTAAATATAATTCTTCAAATGTTTGTTAAATTTCATCTATCACCTATCTAGCCATTACACCAGTCTGACTATCAATGTCTTCTTGTGATCTACTGCAATCCTCCTCATAGTTCACTATCAGTTCTGTTGTACAGCTATCCTTCATTGGTCCTTCATCAACTCTGACTTCATCCAGTATTTCAGTAACAGTTGCCTTGACATTAGATCAACCTGTAATGTTAAATTTGTTCAGCAACATGAAGAAACAGCTTCCCCCCCCCCCCCATTGAAAATATTTTAAAACAATTTACAGGAAAGTTCGGAATAAATCTATCATTTTGGTCATAAAGTCATTCAGGTTTCCAAACTTCATGTTTTGCGTTTCTATTCTTGCAACTCCTGCTGTTCAGTGCAATAACAGTTTTAAATAACTTTTCCATTTTAGGCATTTTTGATTTTGAAGTACCACCTGCAAGTGTACACCACTCCTTATACACACAGACCTTCACTCCCTGGATGGTAAAACTTCAATGTTTTGAGATTGTAGGCCAGTGCTGAACAAAACAGAAAGGACTCTGCAATATCTTATCCAGAAGGTCCAACAGATTGTCAGAATGCTTTTTAAATTTGGCTTCACACTATGTTGGTGCTGTACTCCATATGGAATCAACCCCAAGTGTTTTTACAGTGGCTTCAATCTGCTAGATTTCAGAGCATTCTCAAGTCAGATGAGGAATGGACTAAAAACGTTTTGTTGCTATTTTTACTTCCATGTGCAGCAACAGACAGCTTTTCAAATGAGATGTAACAGCTAGTCAAGATGTACCTGCAATTATGATCCAATAATATGCTAATAATTCACTTAACCCATATATATTGTGAAAATGTATCCATCTAGCAGTGGAATTCTGGTTATAGTACAGAATACTTCTGCAGCTTGTTAGAAGCTTGATTAGAGAGATTCAAACATATAGCTCTGGGACTGAGGAGAATGGATTTGGGAGGCCATACATGCAATTGACATATCCATGTTCTCTCATGAAGTCATCACACAATCTCAAAATAGAAAATATAACAATTTGTATAGTTGGGATGAATGCATTCATTGTGCACCAAGCAGATGCAGATTCAGTCCCATTATAATGAATTTGTAAACCCTAAATAATATAGTGTACATTGCAGATGCATTCACCAGAGTGGTCAGACCATGGAAACAGATTGCAAATAACACCATGAGCACTGTCCAACCTCAGCACCATACAGCATGGGTTAGTTGCTGAATAATTCATATTGACATTGCTATGACTCTACAAGTATTTGATGCCTTGTAGAATTAGTCAAGTTTGCATGCCAGATGCAAAAAAAAACTTGCCCTTCACCAAGGCTTCAATCTGTGACTCACAGAGACAAGTACATCAGTGGGAATTCAACCTGGAGTGTAGCACAACTAGGAAAATATGTAAAGAGTACAGATCAAGTTGTTGGAAGAGCAAAATGTAGAACAATGAAAAAGGCTTTAGTGTGACCAACTTTAAATAGTATAACTAACTTCAAGTGCTGATAGCCTAAAGAATCAGTTTGTTAAGCATATAGCAAACATATATTCAGCATGAAGTTAGTGTGTTGCCCTCATTAGAAGCAATGAGTTTGGGTTAACTGTGCATTACAATCTCTGCAACTGCTTTTAGGGTTATCTAATTTATCCTCCTTGGAATAATTAATCTGCCCTCTTTGCATATCATCTGCTGCAGTTGAAAATAACTTACGTTTTTTTTAAATCATAGCGCTAATCATAATCAAAACAAACACCTGGGAAATAAATCACCATCAGATCAAGTAGTAAGTAAAGGGTGGGGAATGGAGATTGGTGATGAATTTGTAAATAATGGATCACATTTGGGGCCCAGTACACTGCAAAGGTTTTACTAATGGATCAGCTAATGTATCTCAATCATATTTACCTCAGAGACTCATTGAGCACAGAAGCAGGCCCTTTGCCCCATCACATCCATGCCAATCTCTTTGCCCATCTACACTAATTCCCTTTTGCCTGTATTAGGACAATATTTTTCAATGCCTTGCCTACTTAAGTGTCTGTCTAAGTGCCTCTTAAATTTGTAATTGTATATGATTCTGCCATCTCCTGGCAGTGCAATCCAGAGATTAACCACTATCTGTATAAAAACCTTATATCCCCTTTAAACTTCCTTCCTCTCATCTTAAATCTATGTCCTCTTGTTTTTGATACCACTATCATGGGAAAAAGATTTTGACCATCTACCCTAACTATGCTTCTCAATATTATACATTTCCATCAAGTCACCCCTCGGCCTCCTTCACTTCGGTATTCTCATGAGGCAGAGCTACAGCACATTTGTTTGACGGTTTCTGTTGATATACACCATTCAATGTGGGAGTACGTGCATTTCAAACCATTGGTTTTGATTACATTTGCCTTCCAGATTGTCCATCAGTCCACCTTCTCACCTTGCTATAATAGAAGGGTTATATGCTTGCAGGTGATTAATTTATTCCCATTGTCTGATAAATAATTCTTAGGCACTGTTAATCTTTATTATTCTTGTTGTTTCTTTGAAATTTTCCCATCTATGAAGAAACTGAATGGCTGGTCCCTCCCAGAGTTTAAAAAAAACACGTTTTATTAGCTCAGAGAATTTCAAAATTCTCCACAGGTTTCACATTAACAGCAGTAAGGTCAGAGGAAGCAAAAGTTGGTTTCTCTCATTTGATTACAATCACCAGTACTCTTCAATTATCACAGCTACCAAATCAAAACCAGGTGCACATTGACCAAAAGACTGATTTTTAAGCAGCATAATTATATTTGCAGAAAGCAGTGAAGCTGTAGGAAACAAATGACGCAGTCATCTATTTATTGCTACATTACTGGGATTGTGTGAAGTAATGGGAGCACTCGGAGTTGCAATCTGGTTAGGATTCAAATAATGATGCAGAATAGCAATGGGAAACAGTTAATGCAGTGTTCAGAGTCCAGAAAATATATCCTGCTAAAGAACAAAAAAAAAAATCACTGATTAGCTAGCCTGGATGAAAAGAACCTAGAAGAAAAGACAAGGAAAGAAGCATATGCAAAGTGAACAGGAGAGAATGTGTCAAGGGAGAACACAAAGAAATTAAGGAACAAAGTTAAAAATAATTAATAAGGCAAAGAAGAACTGTGAAATTAACTAATCTACAGGCACATAAATAATACAGCGAATAGAACTAGACCTACTCAAGAATGGAGAGAATAAAAATATAGACAATAATTTAGCAAAAATATTAAATCATTATTTTGCTTCAGTATTTGACAGCAAGGCTGATGAGATGGACACGACTTAAAAAGATAGGATCGGCAATAATTTACCAACATTTAAAATGAAAAGAATAACCCCTCCTGCTGTGGAGGGATTACATCCCTATACTAAACCATTGAACTACTTGCAGACAAGATACACTGTGTGTTGAACAAAGTATTAGGAAAGGTTACGGTGTCAGTGGCCCAGTGAACAGTGAACTTTAAGGGATACAGAACATGTCCAGAGAACAATAGACCGGTTGGCTAAATATTGGTGGTTGGAAAGATACTGGAATCCTTATTCAATAAGGAACTAGAAAACCTCATTAAAATAGGGCTGGATGAAGCTGACAAGCGCAGTGGTTCAAAGGGCATCTCTACCCTTCCACCCTCAGATGTTCTGTTTTTATGGAGGTTAGATGTCAGCATGGAATCTCTTGCTCCACTACTACAATCACCATCGAGCCCAGTGGCAGCTCCAGAACTTGCTGAGCTGACGGCCTGGATCCATGTCCTATTTGGCCTCTCATCTCAGCACATTCTGGGATTCAGCCAGTCATGGCTGCCTTTTTGGCAAGCAAGATCGTTCTTCTGAATGGGTTTGCCAACCTTTGTTAAATAATTAAGTTCAGATCAAGTTTTTTGTTTACATCTTTCTTTACATCACTTATTTATGATCAAATGATTAATTATAATTAAAATACTGTAAATTAACTAAATTTCAAATACTTTAAATAGATTTAAACTGTTTATAAAATGTCTGTCAAATGTTGGTGGGATGTCAAAGGTTATCATGATGGAACTGAGGTAGGACCTCATGATTTGTTCTAGGTCAACACTCACAGTCCAATCTAACTTGTCAAAGGGCTACAGAGTGAAGAGTTCCAGTATACAAGGTGCCATGGGATCATGAAAGGTCAGTGTGGCCACAGAGATGAGTTGGGGGTGGGGGGGGGGGGGGGGTGGTTGCCAAACACAAGGTGCTGATCAGGTTGAGCCCAGTCTGGCTCATAACAGCAAAACTTCAGCATGGCTTTTGAAACACTTTGGATAAGATGGTGTTTAACAAGCTTTTGAGGCAAGAGTGGATGCTGGAGAAGTAGTCATGGGGAACAAAGAAATGGTGGATGAGCTGAAAAAGTATTTTGCATCAGTCTTCACCATGCAAGACACCAGCAACATGCCCGAAATTTCAGAGTCAGAGGGCTGGAGTCAGTGTAGTCACTATTACTAAGGAGAAGGTGCTTGGGATACTGAAAAGGTCTGAAGGTAGACAAGTCACTTGGACTAGATGGACTACACACCAGGTTTCTGAAAGAGGTAGCTGAAGAGATTGCAGAGGCATTAGCAGTGATCTTTCAGGAATCACTAGAGTCAAGAATGGTTCCAGAGGACTGGAAAATCACAAATGTCACTCCACTCTTTAGAAGGGAGGGAGGCAAAGGACAGGAAATTTATAGACCAGTTAGTCTGACTTCAGTGGTTGGTAAGATTTTAGAGTCCTTTATTAAGGATGAAGTTTCTGTGTACTTGGAAGCTTACGATAAAATAGGATGGAGTCAGCATGGTTTCCTTAAGGGGAGACCTTGCCTGACAAAGCCGGGGAAGTAACAGGCAAGATAGACAAAGGAGAGTCAATGGATGTTGTTTACTTGGATTTTCAGAAGGCCTTTGACAAGGTACCACACACGAGGCTGCTAAACAAGATAGGAGCCCATGGTATTCCAGGAAAAGTATGAGCATGGATAGAAAATTAGCTGACTGGCAGAAGGCAGAGTGGGAACAAAAGGGGCACTTTCTGGTTGGCTGTTGATGACTAGTGGTGTTCCACAGAGGTTGGTGTCAGGTCCACTACTTTTCATGTTATATGTAAATGATCTGGATGACAGAATTGATGGTATTGTGGCCAAGTTTGTGGATGATAGCTGGAGGGGCAGGTAGTGTTGAGGAAGCAGGGAGTCTGCAGAAGGACTTGGACCAGTTGGGAGAATAGGCAAAAAAAGTGGCAGATGGAATACAACGTAATGAAGTGTATGGTTATGCACTTTGGTGGAAGGAATAAAGGTGTAGACTATTTCCTAAATGGACAGAGAATTCAGAAATTAGAGGTACAAAGGGACTTGGGAGTTCTAGGGCAGGACTCCCTAAAGGTTAACTTGCAGGTTGAGTCAGTAGTAAGGAAGGCAAATGTAATGTTAGAGGAATAGAATATAAAAACAAGGACATACTACTGAGGCTTTGTAATGCATTGGTTTGACCACATTTGGAGTATTGTGAGCAGTTTTGAGCCCCATATCTAAGGAAGCACATGCTGGCATTGGTGAGGGGAGGGTCCAGAGGAGGTTTATGAGAATCCCAGGGATGAAAGAGTTAACGCATGAGAAGCGTTTGATGGCTCTGGGCCTGTATTCGCTGGAGCTTAGAACAATGGGGGGGGGCAGGGGGGTGAAATCTCATTGAAAGACCTGGATAGTGGACGTTGCGAGGACGTTTCCAGTAGTAGGAGAGTCTATGACCAGAGGACACAGCCTCAGAATAAAATGACACCCCTTTAGAACAGAGATGAGGAGGAATTTCTTTAGCCAGAGGGTGGTGAATCTGTGGAATTCATTGTCACAGGTGGCTGTGGAGGTCAAGTCATTGGGTATGTTTAAAGTGGAGGTTGATAGGTTCTTGATTAGTAAGGGTGTCCAAGGTCACAGGGAGAAGGCAGGAGAATGGGATTGAGAGGGAAAAACAAAGTCAGCCATGGTCGAATGGCAGAGCTGACTTGATGGGCCAAATAGCCTAATTCTGCTCCCATGTCTTATGGTCTTAGTAAGGTTGAAACATGGGTAGCTTGAGAGCATGTAACAGAATGGATATGCAATTCAGAATGCAAATTGGAAGTAGTAGGTAACAATTCAGAATGGCCAAAAGATTGTGATTGTTCAAATGTAGTTTAACAATTTAGAGCTTTGAATCAAATATACAAGGAGAAATAACCAAAGAGAAGGTCTATGGTGATTGACCACATCAGGGCACTACATAAATGCAAGTTGTGCATCTTGAAATTGCTCTGCAAAGCAGTCAATGTTACAATCTCTTCAGGGGTGTCCCCATGAAGTGGGAGCTCACAGCAGCTGTATTCCTTGTTTAGCCAAGCCTGGCAAGTGCATTGAATTGAAACCATTCTCATGCGATTATAATACATCTTGTCCTAGAAATTTATTTAGGATGGTTTTCAGATATCAAAAGTTTCCAGAGAACTGTCTGTGCACCAGAAGATAGAGTCCCAAAGACCTTCCTATCTATGTCCACAGGCAGCAACTCATCCAACTGAATAATTGAACTTCAGGCTGGCAAGCAGTGAATTAGTCTTAGTCCAGGAAAGGAAAACAGCAAGTTTGAGGTTGATTGCAACTGGCAGGAAGTTTATGGAGCTGGATTGAAGGGTGGATTTACTGTCCTTGACTGCCCCACTAGGGTGAGGGTGAGGGTGAGGGTGGGGGTAGGGAAAGAGGCCAAGCCCTGTTACTTCTCTGTTCAGGTTAGCACAAATTCACGGAAGTGCTAAAGCAAGTATTTGCTCCATCCTGAGCCTATTGTCTGAAAATTAGCAAATGCAATTTCAAATCAGATGTTAGGTAATCCTGGGATGAAGAGCACAAGACTCTGAAATTAGATCTCCTCATACCTATTTTTAACAAGTATGCAATGAGACCATAAAAGGGAAGTTGGCTCCTGAATAATTAGATCAAATGGAGACTGAGGGAATTATTGGGATTCTTAGAGGAAACCAAGTAAGCAGGCAGGCAAGGACTTAAGTGGAGACTAAATTTATTGGGGCAACAAGAAAGGGATATTCTCAGTTTGAAGTTAATACTATCAATTAACTATTTGTCTAGTATCTGAAGAATTTGGAAGCAAATAGATTGAATTGCTGTCAGAGCAGAAATCTAGGTTGCTCTTATCCTTCAGGATGGCCCCAGAATAGTAAAACAATTTGAAAATTGGGGCAACCAAGAAAGTGTAATTGTGTAATTCAAAAGATGAAAAATAGAGGGATATATTTTTGACAGGGGAGACGAGGAAGTCAGTAAACAATAGTCATAACACAGAGGTGGAAAAAGTAAAAGGGAAGGGTACTATTGTATCTCTACAGACATTTCATAGGGTTATATAGAAGGGATAGGGAACTGTTATGGTTACTTTCTGGGGTGAGGAGAAATTTGGGACTACAGGTTATTTATCATGTCCTTTAGAAACAGCTGACAATGTGACAACCAGTTTGCACATAACAAGATTCCACAAAACAGAAATGAGGTCAATGCCTAAACTGCTTTAGTTTGTGTTGCTTAGGAAGGTAGGGTGGAGGTGGAATAAAATATTGGAAATTACATCAAGGGAAGCTATTTGAAGTCTCTTGTAACGAGGTCTTTCACGACAATCTGAATCATTGGAGCAGGAAGATGGAGTTTGGCTTGCCATTCCATTTTAATATTTAAATGGAAGTAAAAATATGACCAAGTGGTGTTTCAAATGAGTAATGTGGAGGAGATTAGAAACAGGACATTGATTCCAATGGAAATATACCAGATAGGCTGTCAGGAAACACCCAACCTCAAATGAACATTTCCTCAGACGTTGCTGTGTGGTAAAATTTGAATATGGAAAATGCATTTCCTTAAGTATCTCCAAATTAGCATTCCACAAATTGAAAAACTCATGTAAGGTGATTTTAAAAATAAATTAAACATACATTGTTAACCAAAAATTGTCCAATATTGCAAAATAGCAGTGGATAGAAATGCAGTAATAATACAAAATATTTTGTGTTGTTCCAAGTGTCCAAAAAAAAAACTCAGATTCATTTAGATTAAGCACTGTAGTTGTTCTGAACATTGTGCTATCCCAAATTCCACAGCACTGGAATCACTCAGGAGTCTAATATTTTAGTAGCTATTAGGTATTAAAATACTTAAAGTTCATTTACAAACAGATAATGAAAATTCAAATGACCAAACATCTATTTTGCACAATGTTTAAAATTTTGATATCCTTCACCTTGAGCATGTGTTATTATCCATAACAGTTTACAAAGCTTCGAGTACAAACACAGGAGAAATAAGGATTGACCTTGGCTTATAGGATTCAGGCATTTTGGTGAAAATCAATGCAGTTTTCTATGTAATTTTCAAGCCACCCACTACTGTAGAAAAATGATTAAATATTGACTATTTTATAATACTTTTCATTCACTCATCAAAAGACCATGAAACCATGAAGGACACTGTGTCAGAAATACTTTCCAGCATCAGCACAAGCTATCAGTATAAGGCAGGCATTTTGCTGTTTTATTCTCAAATGAACAGCTCCACTAATCGTTGTCATCTGCAGGACCATTTGCTAAGAAAACAATTGAGCTCAAACCTAATTATCCTCGCAGATCAGAATTTTTACTTCATTTATTAAATCTATTTATATTAAAACCCAGCAGCTGAGATTCAACATATCCTTCATGCTAGAAATGGTTTTAGAGATAATTTCACACAAACTAGGGAACATTAAAAATTCTGATTTATCTATCATATTGCACTTCTGCCAGTTTAGGCCTGGTTGTCATTTGTCCATGGGACAAAATTTCCTTTCTCTTACTTTTCTCATCTCCTTTTGTTACTTTCACATTTCCAGGATAAAAATGGATACTCTTAGCAAGGGAAGGAAAGATGTAATGTTACAAACGAAAATATAGAGAATGGGGTAATATTTTTAAGTGCGTTAAAAATATTGAAGTATGTTTCTCCTGAAAGCAGCCCTAACACATGAAAGTCTTCTGCTGCATCATCACTTTCGTGTAAATGTGAACCAATATGGATAAGTGTTGCTGATCTGATTGCTGAATGCACTGAAGCAACAATCATTTCTTGCAAACCACAGATGCAGTAAATAATTTCACAATTCTGACCATGCACCAGATAAAACAAGAGACTGTAGATGCTGGAATCTGGAGCAGCAAACAATCTGCTGGAGGAACTCAGGGGGTCAAACTGTATCTGTGGGTGGGAAAGGAATTGTCGATGTTTTGGGTCAAAACCCTGCATCAGATTAAATACAAGTCTACCCTGGTTCCAAGAAATGTTTTAACAGTACCCAGGTGATTCAAGATCTTTTGTTATAAGTGAATGATCATACATGTGTCCACATCAAACAATGAAAATAACTTGTCCAGGTGAGGGAGCTTTGAGCGTGCACTTCAGTTCATAAAAACATTCAGGAATGATAGGGCAATAACAGAATGGTGAAGCTGGGTTGTCCATCCTGAGACAGACCAAATTTGAAGGTAATATATTTGGTCAGGCAGCATCTATGGAGGGAAATAAACAGTTGATGTTTTGGGTCGAGACACTTCATCAGGACTGGAAAGGAAGCAGGCAGAAGCCAGAATGAGGTCAGGAAGGGAGTACATGCAGGCATGTGATGGGAGAGTACAGGCAGGGGGGAGATGCAAGCTGATAGGTAGAAGAGGCAAAGGGCTGAAGGAGGAGAAATCCAGTAGGAGAGGGCAGTGGACCATGGAATAAAGGGAAGGAGGTGGGGAATATTCAGGCAGGTCATGAGGGTGGAGGGGAGGAAAGAGAAGGGGGTAAGGGGGCCACAGGAATGAGGGAAGACAAGGGAGAGGAAAAAGAGGGGGGTGTGAAGAGGGGAGTGGTTACCAGGAGTTAGAGAAATCGATGTTGAGGCCATCAGGTTGGAGATTACCAAGGCAACATACAAGGTGTTGTTCCTTCAGCCTCCGTCTGGCCTCAACGTGGCAGTAGAGGAGGCTGTGGATGGACATATCAGTATGGGAGTGGGATGTGGAATTGAAGTCGATGGCCTCTGGGAGATCCTTGCTTTTGTGGCGAATAGAGTGAAAGTGCTCAAGCATTCACCCAATCTGCGTCGGGTCTCATTGATGTAGAGTTCGCCACACTGGGACCACTGAATGCAATAAATGACACTCTCGGATTCAGAGGTGAAGCACTGCTTCACCTGGAAGGACGATCTGGGGCCCTGAATGGTGGTGAAGGGGCAAGTGTAGCACTTAGTGTGGTTGCAGGGATATGTGCTGGGAGGGTCATCTGCAAGGAGGGACAAGTGGACAAGGGAGTTGCGGAGAGGGCAATCCCTACAGAAAGTTGGGGAGGGGGTGAAGGGGAAGATGTGCCTAGTGGTGGGATCCTATTGGAGGTGGTGGAAGTTGTGGAGAATGATGTGTTGGGTGCAGAGGCTCATGGGGTGGTAGGCGAGGACAAGAGGAACCCTGTCACTGTTATTCAGAGTGGGGGGGAAAGAATGGGGTGAGGACAGACATGCGGGAAATTTAGGGCAGCATTGGTGACGGTGGAAAGGTATTTCATCTTCCATAAATCACCTTTGCTTCGTCCGCAACAAAAACAAGGATCTCTCGGTGGCCAGCCACTTCAATTCTACATCCCACTCCCATACTGACAAGTCTATCCACGGCCTCCTCTACTGCCACATTGAGGCCAGATGTAGGTTGGAGGAACAACACCTCATATTTCACCTTGGTTGTCTCCAACCTGACAGCCTTAACATCGATTTCTCTAACTTCTGGTACCCTCCCCTCTTCTTCCCCTCCTCTGTCTTCCCTCATTCTTGTGGCCCCCTCCCCCCTTCTCTTTCCCCTTCCCCCACCCTCATGACCTGCCCATCCTTTCCACTTCTCTCATGACCTGCCTATCTATTCCCCACTTCCTTCCCTTTATTCCATGGCCCATTGCCTTCTCCTACTGGATTCCTTCTTCTTCAGCCCTTTGCCTCTTCTACCCATCACCCCTCAGCTTCTTACTTTTCCCCCTCCCCAACCTTCCTCCTATCACCTGAACTTACCTATCCCCTGCCTGTGTGCACTCCTCCTCCGACCCTCTTATTCCAGCTTCAGCCCTCTTCCTTTCCAATCCCTAAGGGTCTCGACCCAAAACGTCAACTGTTTATTCCATCCCAATAGATGCTACCCAACTTGCAGAGTTCTTCCAGCATTATGTGTGTTGCTCCAGATTCCAACATCTGCAGAATCTCTTGTGTTTAATATATTTGGTCATCTTTGGGAATGCTTGTTTTAATGCATCCAAGACTGCCCCAGACTGGTAGGTTTCTGGTCCAACAAAGAAAGAAGTCTAAAGGGTAATGATGAATTTGAAGGAGGCAAGGTTCAGTGAGATTATTGAATCATATTAACTTAGACAGGTTAGCAAACTGGATGATGGATTAGTCATAGGAAATATTCAATTATGAGATGAAAAGAATAGAAAATGGACATATTTATATAAACAAGGCAAAAAAGGATGCAAATCCAAGCATAAAGTTCCAGAGATCAGCACAAACAGTGTTCTGGCCACATCCCAGCATAATACATCAGCTGTGAGCTGGCACACCCATGATAATTGAAAGTGAAGAAAAATATCCTTTTCGGCAGCCCCCAACCCTAAAGGAGGCAGGGATTTGTAATTTATGATACATCAACAGGACCTTAACTTAATTTTGCATTGAAAAAAAAATCAGGTGTTTTCCCTCTCCTCTCCCACTCCCACCTCCCCTCCGCACCCCCCCCCCCCCGCCCCCCCGGGTAGAAATGTCGAATACTAGAGAACACGCACAAAGGGCGAGGGCAAAAGTTTAAAGGAGATATGCAGAGCAAGCTTTTTTTTTATATATACATAGAGTGGTAGGGGGCTGGAACAGACTGTCAGGGGAAGTGATGGAACTAGATACAATAGTGGTGTTTAAGCAGCTTTTAGATAGACAGACAAATCTTCAGGGAATGGAGGGGTATGGATCATGCACAGGCAGAAGAGATAGAAGAGATTTAGTTTACTTTGGCATCATGTTCCACATAGACATCATGGGCTGAAGGGCCTGTTCCTGTGCAGTACTGTTCTACGTTCTAAAAAATGCTTCTTCAGGGTGGTGCAATACTTCATTAATATATGCTCTATAAAATCTGTAGGCCAGCATATTGCAGCTTTGGGTCCTGTTACAAAGGAATCAACGTAGTTACTGAGTCAACGTCGACATATGGAATTTCTGATATAGAGGGTAACATTAGGATGTGGATGTACTCAAAGGATGTAGAGATAACTTCAGAAATGGAATTGATTTTGGATAGAAAAGCAAGATTCAAAATGAGTAAGACACTTGACAAATTGCAACCAAGACTACTGCAGGAAACAGATGACATGGAACGAGCTGCCAGAGAAAGTGTTGAGGCTGGTACAATAACAACATTTAAAAGACATTTGGTTAAGTACATGGATAAGAATGTTTTAGGAGGGTTTATGGGCTAAATGCAGGCAAATGGGACTAGCTTAGATGGGCACCTTGAACAGCATGGATGAGTTGGGCTAAAGGGCCTGTTTCCATGCTGATCTACTCTATGACTCTATAACGTGGAAAAAGGACTGGTCGCTCTTTCCAATACTTTTTCTATGTCTTAACTGTGCATCATAGATTGATATACGTATAAGACATGTCAAAAAATGGGAAGAACAATAAAGTAACAATTAGTTTAACATCATTTGTGAGCACACGTTAAAAATCAATAATTCAAGATAAAATTGGTGAACATCATGTGACCAATGACAGAATGGTTGGGGGTTTTGTGAATAAAGAGTGAGGCAGATAATTGAAGACTTTAGGAGAACATACTGGTAAGTGGAGTGGGCAGACAGGTGACAAATGTAACTTAAAATGGATCAATGCAAGTTAATTCACTTGGAGAAGAATAAATGGGAGTGGGGAGTAAGAATTCCAAAAGGATACCAAAGGAATTGGAGGAAAAGATCAAAAAGATGCAAATACAGAAGAGAAATTAAGAGGTAATAAAATATGCAACAGTATTTCACACTTTGCGAGTATGGATATAGAGTAAAAAATTTGTAATGACAATTTTTTAAAAAGTAATTATGTCAATTAGAGAATCGTTGGTACCCCTTTACAGTAAAGGCATAGAACAGACAAATCATACAGCATAGGATGACAAAATAGATAAGGAGAGTTGCTTGGCATACTGGGACTGTTTCCATGGGCATAGAGAACTGGTTAAAAGAGGTGCGAAAAGGATTTTAAAATTCCAAACCATCTTAATAGGAAATATTAAGACTTTGAGATATAGTCAATGTTGGTAACGTTTATTGTCTATGTCTAGTTGCATTCAAAGACAATGGTAGAGCTTTAACTATTGAATTCCAAATGCTGATGATGCATTCACAATGGTGTCACTGGCATCTCTGGGATTTTAAATGCATGATCTGAAAGGAAAAGATCAGGACTAAATATAATAAGTTATCCATGGTCCTGCTACTCTCCCCCTTCCCGCTGGATAAGATTGGAGGCAGAACCCATATACTCTGTCAACTGATGATATCTGATCACCATGACAAGGAAGCCTGCTTCATGCATTTGAATTTGTATGGTGCTATGGCTACTGATCTCCCAAACAATAGAAATTCAGATCTGGTGAGAATTTGGGCTATGAACTATTGCACAGAATAGTTTACGTTTCTGTTAAAACCTGGCCAATCTTGCTTTGATCATCAAAAATGATTAACATTGAACTGACAAAATATGTTGGAAGTTGAAAAACTGATCAAAGGCAAAGCCAATCCCCATTGTCATCATGAAGTACAACATAAAAGTGGGTAACAAACACACAACAATACAAGGAGTGGAGGAGGTCTAGAATTAGCACACTAAAGGAACATTTAATCCCAAAGATCTGTTTACTATTGGTGCAATATGAATCAGAAGGCTGGATTATACTATAGAAGTCCTATAGAAGTAAACATGGCAGCAGTTGCAGTCCCTATGGACCCAAACTAATTTTTAGTAGGATATTCAAAATAGTTTTCAAGAAAATGAGAAATCCAGAACAACATACAGGTGGTGAAATGAAGGAGGCCAGAAGGTTAAGTCGCTTGGCATTCAGGACGTAGTCAAATGGATTCAATGCTGGCTTAACAGGAGAAGCCAGAGTGGTAGTAGATGGTTGTCTCTGACTGGAGGCTACAAGGATGAGTGTTGGGCCCATTGTTGTTCATCATCCAAATCATTAACATAGATGAACTGGATCAGCAAGTTTGCGGATGACACCAAGACTGGGGGTGTAGTGGACAGTGAAGAAGGCTGTCGAAGCTTGTAGCATGATCTTGACCAGCTAGAAAAATGGGCTGAAAAATGGCAGATGGAATTTAATGCAGACAAGTGTGAGGTGTTGCACTTCGGGAGGACAAACCAGAGTAAGACTTGCACAGTGAATGGTAGGGCTCTGAGAACAAAGGGACCTGGGAATACAGATCCATAATTTCTTGAAAGTGGCATCACAGGTAGATAGGGTCATAAAGAGAGCTTTTGGCACATTGGCCTTCATAAATCAGGACATTGAGTACAGGAGTTGGGATGTTATGTTGATGTTGTACAAGACATTGGTGAGGCTGAATTTAGAGTATTATGTGCAGTTCTGGTCACCTACCTACAGGAAAGATATCAATAAGCTTGAAAGAGTGCAAAGAAAATTTACACTGATGTAGGTTTAGATTGAAAGGTGAAATATTTAAGGGGAATCTGAGAGCAAATTTCTTCACTAGGTGGTGCTGCGAGTGCAGAACGAGCTGCCAGTGGAAGTGGTAGATGTGGGTTCAATCGTAACATTCGAAAGAAGTTTAGATAGGTACACGGATGGGAGGGGTTTGGAGGGATATGGTCCAGGTGCAGGTAGATGGAACTTGGCAGAAGAGCAGACGGCATGGACTAGATGGGCTGAAGGGCCTGTTTCTGTGCTGTAGTACTCTACAACTTCAAGGACAATCATATAAAGGGACGGTTTGTGGTATGTGCAAAGAGAGACAGAAGCCAAAAATCAAACAAGTCAATACATTCCCTTCCACGTCCTGAATTCAGCAAGGAAAATTCTGTGGAGGATACTTCTGCTGGAGAACAAATTGATCAAGCTGGAGCATTCTCAACAATAACCAAATATCTTACCTTTGAATTTGGTCTGTCTCAGGATGGACTCAGACTCATACAATGATGTCATAAAATTCTATCATTTAGTCATGAAAAGTGATAAAGCCAAAATCATACTGATTATATGTCCTACATGTTTTCTGTGTTTTAAATTGACTATTTCACTGAATACTATTTAATGCCAGCAGAGAAATAGCAAAAGGTATTTTACACGCAGGGCATTTTACATGAAAAAAAAATCAGCTAACTCCAGGTGATTTTTGATGTACTTTGCCATGTTGGAATTTTACTTTATGCATGTTTTGACATTAAAAAAAAAATCACACTAATAGGCACTGCCAAATATTTCATTGGCTCATTGACTCCAATATTTGTATCAACATGGTAAATTATGAGAAACTAATACAAAGTGAACAGGCTGTCCCTTAAGTGGGTTTGTACTAAAAACAAAATTAGACAAGAATAAATATAGCTAATTGACAAACACAGTGAACTTTTTAGGGATTGCAAAGTAAAAGACAAAAGATGCTCATGGTTAGCTGAAAGAGTTAAGTGCTGTGACCAAGCAGCTCCTCAGAACGAGGAGCTGGGAATCATGCGAAGGTTGGCCAAGCTGACTTTGGACTAGCGTGGGATCCAAATCCACAAAACTAGTTGGGTCAGACATTCAGTCCGAGCTCACGGGTTTGTGATACTGTGGCAAGAGTACGTGATAATGAACACAGTGCAGACCCATGGATAAGTAACTAAATATTTGAGAAAATAATCGGTCCATGGAAAGGGAAACAATAGAGATGCAGACTGAATGTAGCCCCAGTTTGCTGCCACTACCTCATTTGGAGGGTTGTATTTAAAAAGTTCGCTCAAACTCATTATCCTTTGAGGTGACCAACAGTGGGCCTCCCACCTTGCCATCCAATTGGTCAAGCTCAGAGAAGTCATTGGAAGGTCACCACAGGGGTATAACTAACCCCCATCAGCATGTCAGAGCAGCAATCACTACTGACCGCCATGGCAGAGTGAAGAACATGACAGCAGTCAAATTACAGCCAGCAAAGGCCTACTTTAAGGGTTCCAGCCAAGTGAGTGAAGATGGCAGTGGCACGTGGCACCACCTGATGCAGAAGACCAATCTTTGTGAAGAGAAGAGAACCCTGGATCTCCAGGACCCCAGCAAAGATGTCCGTGACTCACTCAAAGCATAATGGATAGTGATTGAGACTCAGACAGATTGTTAGAGCCTAAGGAGTGTCTCTGTCTGTCTAGACAAGATTGCACTGGGATCCAACTTGTGTCTTTTTGTTTGCCTCAAAAGGTATATAGCACCTGGGTAAACACACACTTAAAGGGATATTCAAAGTGCTCAAAAAGTATAGGAGTAACAATGCCAAGCTCAACATTCTACCGAGAGCAAAAAGTGCAGTGAGAGTAATGAAAGATAATAGCAAAGGTTAGGACTAAATAATCCAAAGCCGAAATGAAAACACTCTAGCAACGTTCTGAAGACACAAATCCTTTGACTGGATGGTACTTATTTATGCCCTAATTTCGAAGCATAAATTTAAAGGCATGCAAAATTCTTTCTAACAAAGCCTACTGGTGCAAATATTTACGTTCAAGATTACTAAATCAGCAGAGTCACAGAGCGATACATCATGGATACAGGCCCTTCAGCCCAATGAGTCCATGCCAACCACTCCGTCCACCAAGCTAGTCCCAATTTCCTGTGTTCGGCCCATATCCCTCCCAAGCCCCACCCCTGTATGTACCTATCCAAGTGCTTCTTAAATGATACTATTGTACCTGCCTCAACCACTTCCTCTGGCAGCTCATTCCATATACTCACCACCCTCTGCATGAAAAGTTACCCCTCAAGTCCTTTTTAAATCTTTCCCCTCTCACCTTAAATCTATGCCCCTAGTTTTAGATTCCTCTATCCTGGGGAAAAGACTGCTACCATACACCTGATCTATTGCTCTCGTGATCTTATAAACCATGCATTCTCCTGTGCTCTAGCCTGGCCTACCTCATCCTGTAACTCAGGCCCTCTAGTCCTGGCAACATCCTCGTAAATTTTTTCTGTACTCTTTCCAGTTTAACCACATCTTTCCTATAAACAGGGTGACCAAAACTGTACACAATACTCCAAGTGCCGTCTCACCAATGACTTCACTGCAACATAAGTGTCCCAACTCCTATACTCAATGCTCTGACCGATGAAGGCCAGCATGGGTTCCCAACCTGAGTGATAGGTCAGAGGATGGGGCAGTTGGTGTACAGGTTGATGCAGCATGTAGAGACACGGAGAGGAAGGATAGAGATTTGACTGGGCAAAATTGCAGTCAGTTGGATGGGTTGAAGTGTGTCTACTTTAATGCAAGTAGTATCAGGAACAAGGGGGATGAACTTAGAGCATGGTTCAGTACATGGAACTTTTATGTTGTGGCCATTACAGAGACTTGGCTGTCAGAAGGGCAGGAATGGCTGCTGGATGATCTGGGGTTTAGGTGTTTCAAAAGGGACAGGGAGGGAGGTAAAAGAGGTGGAGGAGTGGCATTGATAATCAGGGATAGTATCACAGCTGTAGAAAGGGAAGACATCCTGGAGGGATCATCCACTGAGTCAGCGTGGGTGGAAGTCAGAAACAGGAAGGGAGCGATCACTCAATTGGGAGTATTCTACAGACCCTCCAATAGCCACAGAGACACCAAGGAACAGATCGGGAGGTAGATTTTGGAAAGGTGTAAAAATAACAGGGTTGTTGTCATGGGTGATTTCAACTTCCCTAATATGGACTGGCACCTCCTTAGTGTAAAAGGTTTGGATGGGGCAGAATTTGGTAGGTGTGTCCAGGAAGAATTCCTCACACAATATGTAGACAACCCAGCGAGGAGGAGAGGCCATTCTGTATCTGATACTAGGCAATGAACCTGGTCAGGTGTCAGATATCTTGGTGGGTGAGCATTTCAGAGACAGTGACCACAACTCCCTGACCTTCACCTTTGCTTTGGAGAGGGATAGGAGCAGACAGTATAGGAAAGTATTTAATTGGGAAGGGGAAGTTATGATGCCATTAGGCAGGAACTTGGGAGTGCAAATTAGGAGCAGATGTACTCGAGGAAATAACGGAAATGTGGAGGTTGTTAGAGATCACTCGCAGGGCATTCTGGATAGATTTGTCCCATTGAGGCAGGAAAAGGATGGTGGGGTGAAGGAACCATGGTTGACAAGAGATGTGGAATATCTAGTGAAGAGGAAGAAAGCTTAAGGTTTAGGAAGCAAGGATCAGACAGGTCTCTAGAGAGTTACAAAGTAGCCAGGAAGGAGCTTAAGAATGGACTTCGGAGAGCTAGAAGGGGGCATGAGAAGGCCTTGCTGTGTAGGATTAAGGAAAATCCCAAGGCATTCTACTCGTATGCAAAGAACAGGAGGATGACTAGAGTGAAGGTAGGACTGATTAGGGATAGAGGAAGAAATATGTGCCTGGAGTCAGAGGTGGTAGGGGAGGTCCTTAATGAATACTTTGCTTCAGTATTCACCTGTGAGAGGGACCTTGACATTTCTGAGGACAGAGTAAAACAGGCTGATAAGCTAGAACATGTCGATGTTAAAGAGAATGTGCTGGAACTTTTGAAAAACATTAGGATAGATAAGTCCTTAGGTACAGATGGGATCTATCCCAGGATACTACAGGAAGCAAGGGAAGAGCCCTTGGTGATGATCTTTGCATCCTCACTGGCCACAGGAGTAGTACCAGATGATTGAAGGGTGGCAAATGTTATTCCTTTGTTCAAGAAAGGGAGTAGGGATAACACTGGGAATTATAGACCAAGGAGTCTTACTTCAGCGGTGGGCAAATTACTGGAAAAGATTCTTAGGGACAGGATTTATGAGCATTTGGAGAAGGATAGTCTGAATTAGGAATAGTCAGCTTGGATTTGTGAGGGGCAGATCATGACTCACAAGCCTGATTGAATTCTTTGAGAATGTGACAAGAGACATTGATGAGGGTAGAACAATGGATGTGGTGTATATGGACTTTAGCAAGGCATTTGATAAGGTTCCCCATGATAGGCTCATTCAGAAGGTCAGGAGGCATGGGATCCAGGCAAATCTGGCTTGTGGATTCACAACTGCCTTGCTCATAGAAGGCAGAGGTTGGTTGTAGATGGATGTATTCTGCCTGGAGGTTGGTGACCAGTGGTGTTCCGCAGAGATCTGTTCTGGGACCCGTTCCTTGTGATTTTTATAAGCTACTTGGATGAGGATGTGGAAGGGTGGGTTAGTAGGTTTGCAGATGACACTATGATTGGTGGTGTTGTGGATAATGTAGAAGGTTGTTGAGGGTTACAACAGGACATTGATAGGGTGCAAAGCTGGGCTTAGAAGTGGCAAATGGAGTTCAACCCAGAAAAGCACGAAGTAATTCACTTTGGAAGGTCGAATTTGAAGGCAGAATACAAGGTTAATGGCAGGATTCTTAGCAGTGTGGAGGAATAGAGGGATCTTGGGGTCCAAGTCCATTGATCCCTTAAGTTGCTGCGCAAGTTTATAGGGTGGTTAAGAAGGTGTATGGCGTATTGGCCTTCATTAGTTGAGGGAATGTGAGGTAATGTTGCAGCTCTTCGAAACCCCGGTTAGAGCACACTTGGAGTATTGTGTTCAGTTCTGATCACCTCACTGCAGGAAGGACGTGTAAGCTTTAGGAAGGGTACAGAGGAGATTTACCAGGATGCTACCTGGATTGGAGAGCATGTCTTATGAGGATAGGTTGAGTGAGCTAGGTCTTTTCTCTTTGGAGAGGAGGATGATGAGAGGTGACTTGATAGAGGTGTACAAGATGATAAAAGGCATAGATCAAGTGGACAGTCAGAGACTTTTACTCAGGGCAAAAATGGCTAACACGAGGGGGCATAATTTTAAGATGACTGGAGGAAAGTACAGGGGGTGAACAGCAGAGGTACTTTTTTTTTATTTCACACACATACACACAGAGTGGTGGATGTGTGGAATGTACTGCCAGGGGTGCTGGTAGAGGTAGATACATTAGGGAGATTTAAGAGACTCTTAGAATAGGCACACGTGGGAGGGAATGGTTAGAATGATCTTAGAGTAGGCTAAAAGGTCAAAAATATTGTGGGCCAAAGGGCCTGTATTGTGCTGTAATGTCTTATGTCCTTTTCACCACCCTGTATACTTGTGACACTACTTTCAACGAACTATGCACTTGTACTCCTAGGTCCCTCTGTTTCATTATACTCCCTGGTGCCCTACCATTCATAGTACAAGTCCTATGCTGGTTTGACTTTCCAAGATGCACCACCTCACACTTATCTGTCTTGAAATCCATTTGCAACTCCTCGGCCCACTTCCCTTAATTGATCAAAATCCCCTGTCATCTATGATAACCTTCTTCACCATCAACACCACCTCCTAATTTTGTGCCATCTGCAAACTTACTGAGCAGACCTTGTTTTTTTATACAAATGATTTGGAAGTGAATGCACAAGGTTCTCAACACCGACCCTGGTGGCACACCACTAGTCAGCGGCCTCCATTCTGAGAAACAACTTTCAACCACCACCCTCTGCTTCCTACCTCCAAGCCAATTCTGAATCCACCTCACTAGCTCTCCCTGGATTCTATGGGACCCAACCTTCCAGAACAGCCTACCATGAGGGACCTTGTCAAAGGCCTTGCTAAAGTCCAAATAGATAACATCCACTGTCCTACACTCATCTACCTTTTTCGTTACCTCTTCAAAAAACTCCAAGAGTTTTGTCAAGCATGAATTTCCACGCACAAAGCCGTGCTGACTCCTTCTAATCAGACTCTGTCTGTCCAAATACTAGTAGATCCTGTCCCTCAGAATTCCCTCCAGTAACTTCCCCACTACTGATGTCAGGCTGACCAGCCTGTAGTTCCTTGGTTTGTCCTTGCTAACCTTCTGAAACAACAGAATGACATTAGCCAGCTTCCAGTTTTTGGGAACTTCATCAGTAGCTAATAATGAAGCAAATATCTCTGCAAAGGCCTCCACAATTTCTCCTCTAGCCTCCCACAAAGTCCAAGGATGTACTCAGTCAGGCACTGGGGATTTATCCACCTTAATGCACTGCAAGGCTGAAAATACCTCCAAAACATCTTCACTTCTTTCCCTTATCTCTTGAGCAACCATGATTATCTCCTCCGTAAGCACAGAAGAAATATTTGTTAAAAATCCTACCCATCTCCAGCAGTTCAAGAGATAGGCAGCCTTGCTGATCTCCAAGGGGAGCTATGCTCTCCTGAGCCATCCTTTTACTCAATATGGTTATAAGAACCTCAAGATTTTCCTTAACCTTAGCTGCCAGATCCATCTCGTACCTTCTCTTTGCCCTCTTAAGTGTATTCTTAATCTTTTGTAATCATCAAGGGATTTACTCATTCTCAACCTCCTACAACCAATGTATGATTCCTACTTTTTTTTCACCAGAGCCTCAATATCTCTCATCAGCCAAGGCTCCTTGAACTTTCTAGGTTTACCCTTCATCCAAACAGGAACATGCTGCTCCTGGACTCTTGATATCACACTCTTAAAAGCCTCCCACCTACTATTCGTTCCTTTCCCTTGAAAGGGGCTCACCCAATTAACCTCTGCTAGATCCTACCCAATTCCCTCAAAATTAGCCTTGCTCCACTTTAGAACCCTAACCCAATGAACTAATAGAATTATGGTCACTTGAGCCAGAGTGCTCCCTGACTGCCACTTCAGTTACCTGCCCTGCTTCATTCCCTAAGATAAGGTCTAGTATTGCACCTTCCCAAGTAAGGCCCTCTCTATATTAACTCAGGAAACTCTCCTGGACACATTTCATGAATCCCATCCTATCCAGGCCCTTAACACTCTGGGTAATCCAGTCAATGCCAGGGATATTAAAATCTCCCACTAATACAACCCAAATACAGCCAGTAGCACTTACGTAATGAAGTGCTTTGAGAGGTTGGTTATGGTGTGAATCAACTCTTGCCTCAGAAATGACCTGGATCCACTCCAATTTGCCTACTGCTACAACAGGTCAACAGCAGATGCAATTTATCTGGCTCTTCACTCTGCTCTGGACAACAGGAACTTATACATCAGGCTGCTGTTCATCGAGTACAGTTTGGCATTCAACACAATCATCACAACCAAACTTATCATCAAGCTTCAAGACCTGGGCCTTGGTACCTCCCTCTACAACTGAATACTCAACTTCCTCATCAGCAGACCTCATCTCCTCCTCACTGATTATCAGCGCAGGTGCACCTCAAGGCTGCGTGCTTAGCCCTCTGTTCTGCTCTCTATACACACATGGCTATGTGGCTAAGCAGAGCTCCAATGACATCTTCAATTTTGCCAACAACACTACTGTTGAATGAATCACAGGTGACAATGAGTCAGCTTACCGGAGTGAGACAGGACACCTGGTTGAATGGTGCTACAACAACAACCTCTCGCTCAACATCAGTAAAACTAAAGAGCTGATTTATGACTTCAGGAAGGAGGACGAGGGTGAACATGCGCCAGTCTACATTGGCGAATCGGTGGTGGAGAGAGTCAGCAGCTTTAAATTCCTGGGCAAAAAATAGGGGGCTATGTGGGAGGGAAGGGTTAGATAGATCTCAGAGCAGGATAAAATGTCGGCACAACGTCATGGGCCGAAGGGCCTGTACTATGCTGTAGTGTTCTTCTTTTTCAATCTTTTTGTTAGTTTTCAAATTAATACAGATTAATATATAACAATGTACATGTAATACAAAGAGATCAGGAGAACAACCATGGCATAGATAATCATAAAGAACAATAAAGTATAAAAAAAATCTGTAGATCTCACAATCTCTTAGTAAATGAATATAATATAAAAGAAAGGAAAGGAAAAAAATCCCCAAATCAGTAAGAAAAATTATAAACAATATATCAAATCAAACCAAACAGAAAAATTTCAAACAAAAAAAAAGAAAAAAAAACTGGACTGAAATTTCTCAGTAGAAACAGAGCAATATTATGTCGTCAACTCTGTTCCTCTATATTGGAAAGTTATTGAAAGGGGATCTATATCATGTGAAAATATTGAATAAATGGACTCCAAATATCTTCAAATTTAAGCAAAGGATCAACAGTACCACTCCTAATTTTTTCCAAGTTTAAACATGATATAGTTTGAGAGAACCATTGAAAAGTAGTAGGGGGGTATTGGATCCTTCCATTTAAGCAAAATGGATTGTTTGGCCTGTCCTGTTCCATATTAACATATTGGACAACCTGCCTGGGCCCAGCTCATAAGTGCAATCATAAGGAAAGTGTACTAGTGTCTTTACTTTCTTAGGTTCAGCTTGTCACTGAACACTCGAACAAACTTCTACAGATGAACTGTTGAAAGTATCCAGACTGGTTGCATCATGGTCTGGTATGTCAATTCAAATGCACAGAGACACAAGCTGTGGAGAGTAGTGGACTCAGCCCAATATATCACAGGCACATTCCTCCCCACCATTCTACAAGTGCTGCCTCAAGAAGGCAACATCCATTATCAAAGATCTCCACCATCCAGGCTATGCCATCTTCTCGCAACGACCATCGGGCAGGAGGCACAGAAGCCTGAAGTCCCATACCACCAGGTCCAAGAACATCTACTTCCCTTCAACCATGTGGTTCTTGAACTGGCAAAACCCTAATCACTACAGTTTAACAACACTATGACCACTTTGCACTAAAATGGGCTTTGCTATTTTTTATTCTAATTGTGTTTTTTGTCCAAAAACTGTGTTTATGTTTTCTTGTGAATGCTGCTTATATGATGCTATGAGCCTGTGATGCTGCAAGTAAGTTTTTCATTGCACCTGTGCATTCATGTACTTATGCATATGACAATAAACCCAACTTTTAACTTTATTATTCTTGCAACTATGAGCAATTTCTCTACACACCTGCTCAAGTTCCTGCTGACTACGGGGGGGCTATAATACAACCCCACTGGAGTGACCCTCCCCTTCTTGTTTCTAAGTTCTGCCCATATGGCCTCACTGGAGGATCCCCCAAGAAAGTTGTCTCTAAGTACTGCTGTCATGTCCTCTTACCAGAAAGGCAACACCCCCTCCTCACTTACCTGTACCTCTGTCACACCTGCAGCATCTGTATCCTGGAACATTGAGCTGCCAGTCCTGCCTTTTCTCAGCGACATTTGTTATGACGATAACATCCTAGTCCTCAGAGCCAATCCATGCTCTGAGTTCATCTGCCTTACCTATTAAACCTCACGCATTGAAATAAGGATATTGGTCACTCTCAGTCGCGAATTCACCCGACTTATCCTTCTATTTCTGGCCTCGCTAGCATGTGGCACTGGGAGCAATCCAGAGATCACTACCCTCAAGGTTCTGTTTCTTACCTAACTCTCTGTACTCGTTTGCAGAACCTCATCCCTTGTTCTACCCATTTTGTTTGTACCAACATGTGCAACGACCTCTGGCTGTTCGCCCTCCTGCTCGAGGATTATCTGCAGCTGCTCAGACATCCTTGACCCTGGCATCCAGGAGGCAACACATCATCCGTTACCAGAGCAACACTTCTGTGGCCACAGAGTCTCCTGCTCGTCTCCTATCACAATCGCCCTGTCTGACTGCACCATTTCCCTCTGAGCTAGTCACAGTGCCAGATGTTACATGGGAGGGTTTAAACTAGACTGCTGCTAGCCCCTGAAAGAACAAGTATCCAAAGAGGTATAGCTGTTAGTGGGGAATGGCCACAGGGGAACCCTGCACTGACTGCCTATTCTCCTTACTTTTCCTGGTGGTCACCCATTTATCTGAAGCCTATACCTTGCGTGTGACCACCTCAGTAAAATTCTCATCTACGAAGCTCTCAGGTTCCTAAATAACCCTGAGTACATACAAATCCAGCTCCAGTTCCTTGACCCAGTATGTCAGGAGCTGCACTTCCCACAGGTGTAGTCATCAGGGAGACCATGAGGTTCCCTGACTTCCCACATCTTGCAAGAGGAGCATTCTACTGTGAGGAGATGAAAATGAATAAAACAAGTTTTAAAAAAAAATAAGCATATGGATCAGATATTCAATTTTATTTTTGATTATCTTGGTACCTTGGATTAAGATGACCTTTGTAACTCCAAGAGTATCCAATTCTTGAGGAAACTACCTACAGGGTTTCTCTTTTCTCAGTAAGGAATGCACCCATTTTCACTGTTGGATCGCACTCAGCTTATTTAAATTTACTGAAAAGAACTATGGGCTGGGAAGCCATGGGACTTCCAGCTGAACTACAGTATGAATCCTATACCCAGACATTTTTCAATTGGCTTAGTTTAAATAGAGATGGATAGATACAACATCTGTGATACATTCTATTTTTGATTCAGTCTGGCTGATCAATCACCATTCATCTCTTGCTTCAGTATGGATTATGGATCTACCCATCTCAGCCACTGAATCATTAAGTCTGGCACAGAGAGCTAGCTATATTAAAAACTTATTCAGCAGGCACGCGCATTTCAGTCACCTGAACATCAAAAAGGCTCCCATTTTGTCATAGCAAAAATTAGGATTAAGAATAATCCAAGAACTAATGAAATTTAGCAGTCACTAAATGGAAAACTAAGAGCTGCTTATGATAGCATAGTGACCAACATAATGCATTATGTAAATTAGTAAAAAGATGGCAGACAAGATACAACACACAAATATATAGAATTGATTGAGATAAGGTGTGGCACAAGTACAAAATGAGTGGATTAGAATTATCCAGCCAAGTTTGGAAAGGGAATGTTTCATGTCTAAACAAAATAACAAATAAAATACAATAGCTGTAAAATGCTGAGGTAGAATAATAAAAATAGAGAAATAACAACTTCCTGGAGGTACTGGATTGGCTATGTTCAGAGCCCTGGTGAGTATGGTGAGTAAAACTGATGGAAGACCTTCCTAGATAGATTATGAGAGCAGAGTTTTAGACAGTAATAGGTCACAATCAGACAACCAAGTGGAATTGTCCCATACCCCAAATTAGTTGTGCATGGTGAGGTGGGAACAGAAACCTAATGCAAGTCAAGATTTTCAAGAGAGGTCCAAAGAGGGAGAGAGGAGGACTGTGGATCTCTAAAGGTTTAATGGTTTGTAATACCAAAAGCAGATTTAATATTCCTTACCAGAGAACTGGAAGAATCTCCCTGAATACATGAAGTTAGATAGTGCAAAACAAAGGAAGAGAAAGTAGCAACCAGACCATCAGAGCTGGTCCAGCCTGACTGGTATACATGACATACTCAAGCAATAAGAATGAAATATTTGTCTCTAACTTCAGTAGCAGGAACTGATTAACATCTCTGATTTACACATACAGATTTATAACATCACCTTTATAAAAATGATGGCAAACAGCACAAAGTAGGGCTTGTGGCCTACCATTGTACAGAAGTTATTCCAAGGCCTCAATGAAGCCAAACTTTGCAATAGTTTTAATATGACAAATCCTGTAAATAATTATGTTTCAAGACATAACATTATGAGGCAGGCTAAGATATTCTCTCAAGGCTTTCATTAATATTATTTCAAACAACTTGTGTACCTTAGATTCTGATATTTTCTCTTTTATCTATTTTCTGTTCTCTTCTCAAAGTGCTGATTCATTTGTGGAGTACAGCTCAATGGACACATTACATTCTCTTGTAATTCAAATGACTATTTTACTTATTCTGTTTTGATAGGTCAACTGGCAAGCTACTTAACCACAGGTTCGTTAGAGGTTTGAGGTTATTCAGCTGTGAGATCTCAATTAGCTCTTGCACAAGCTGAGCTTGGACATTTATTAAGGAGGAGAATGGAATACTTACTTAATCATTTTTGTCCAGACAGTTATATCCAAAAGCCTAATATTGCAGTGGATGGTTGTTACAAATTTAATAAATTCATAACAGCAGCTTCTATTGCTTTTGCAAAAAAAAACAAGCAGCAATAAAGTTTGGGGGAAGAAAAGAACAGCTCATCAACCAAGATCTCTCAAAAAAAAAGAACCATTATTGCAGAACAAGGAACAGATTTGCGGCTTCAAAAAATATTTGTGATTAATAGTATGTTGCATTAATAGTATGATTAGTAGAATGAATGTAGATCAGATTCTGATGACAGTGATATATTTGGCACATTAAAGATGACTGAACAGGGTCAAACACCATAAATATTTCATGATCTCAATAAAAGGTGAACTTTACAATAAAGTTAGCTAACAAAGTACAAACATCTCTAAAGATATCTAAGGTTCTTGATGGCTATGAGCCAGGGAATCTTCAAAGTGCTTGAGAAGATAAAATGATAGCAGGTGAGTAAGCCAACAAGAAGCTGTGTAGCAAATGAGCCAGTTCCTGACAGCCAAGCAAATTAGAACAGAGCATGCAACTGTAATTGCTTTGCCACTCACAGTAAATATGGCACAGCTGGACATGTTGGGTGCAGTTCCCATGAACGTGCAACAGTTGAAGTAAGGTAGATAATTTAAGCACTATGAGTTGAGAGAGAAAAGGTACTGCAACGTTTAAAGTCCCAGAAAACAAAACAACTAATATGACCTGGGAAATTGGCATAAGCAAATTTGTCTATGCCATGTGAAACAAAGTACAGAGCAGATTTTGTTGATTATTTATATGATTTGCTTAACGTCTATAAACTGGTGTGTTGCCATCAAAAAATTCTAGATCATGGGATTTTAATGTCAATACAGTTGATCCAATGGTTTTTAACAATATTTTGTCATCTTTAAAACTATTCAACATTATATTCAGATGAGTTGTTAGCTAAGAAGGCCCAAATTACTTCAAAAATGATGTAAACAGAGATGTTAGGGTGTGTATTAAATATATAAATATATAAGATGCAAAATTAAAAAGTTCAATCAAATATAAACGTTCCAAGTTTATGCGTGAATGACAACAATGATATGTGCACATTTCCAAAGGAAATGCTTTCTGCACTGTGATTGCTTTTATGCCATTATTAAACTTATAATCAATGCCAGTCATATACAGATCATCTGGTCAAATGTGGATAAAATTTCACCCTCATATAAAATCTTTCACAAATCAGAGCAGTGAAAAATTATGTGTCTATTAAGAAGTCAGGTTAGTGATTCTACAAGCAATTTGTGTAATCCTGTGAGTATTCCTTGCAGTATTCTGATGGACATAGATTTCTTCCAAATCCTGATTTTCTTCAGTCATAGAATGTATACATAAAAGGCTCTCAATAACATTATACATCCCTTGAGCATTTTCACAGGATCTTTGGCCCAGATGCATTAAAAGGTCTAGATTTTTTGATTGACACATACTCTAGAGCACTTAAGCTTTAGTGCTCTGAACTCATGGATATTCCCAGGACTACTTGTTTTATAACACAGGTGCACTTGAACCTTTAGCCTTGACCTGGAAATCTCTTTTTATCGCATTTTGATAAGCAGTCAGTGAAAAGTCATCTTCCATTCTCGTGTGGCTCCATGTATATGTCATGAAGTTGTTATTATATTTCTATTGTACTTTGGTTGCATAAGTTAGCTCATAACAAAGAAAAAGGAAAACAGAGCAGAATTATGATAAACTTTTGACTTCAGTAGAGAAATGGACCCAATATCCCAACCATACCATGGCCGATCTACTTCCATCTTTCTGATAACATCCATCTCTGTTCATGCCTTAGTCTATCTGTTGTTGAAATTGTTATCCATGTTTTTGCTGTTTCCACATTTAGCAATTCCAATTCTCTTTGGGTTATTTTCTCCACTTTCAAGCACTGTAAACTGAAGCCCATTCAATGCTTTTCTTCCCACTGGGACAAAATCCTGTTCACTCATTGCCCCGTGGACAAGGACTCGGTTTGATTCTCCTGTCATGTAACATTCTCATCTCAGTGTTCAATTCTCTTTTTGAGTTTGTCCCCCATTAATCTCCTTCAGTCCCACAACTCTTTGAACATTTTGTTTCCTTCCAATTCCAGTTTGTTGCAAATCTCCAATTTTCTTCAAACCCACAAAAGATACAAAAGAACCAACGGTGTGCTGTCAGTTAAATTTTCCTGGACATTCTGCTTTTTTCAATTTTTTGACCATGTTGTTGTCTTAAGTTTGTACTTTCAGTTCTTTGCCACAGTTATGACCCACATTCCACAGCCTTATCATGTCCCTTTGTTTCTTTCTCTGACTACATTCATTATTTGATTAAGCAGATGGTTTTGGAAATAGCATATCATCATGGCAACTCTGATCTCACTCCATCTGAGATGTTCTCTTTGACCTATCCATCCCTTCCCCACCCTTTATGTGACTTGAAATTAATTTGTTTTCTCTATTTTCTAGTTCTGATGAAGGGTCTTCAACATGAAACTCTCTGTTTCTCTTTCGATGAATGCTGACTGACTTGCTGACTGTTTCCAGCATTTTTTGTTTTTATTTCAGATTTCTGGCATTTGCAGTTTTTTTGAATTTCAGTCACACCAGTACTTGTTCTTTGGATGTTGGCAGTATTTACTGCCTGCTATTTGTTGCCCAAAGGGTATTGAAAGCTATATTTAGTAGATGTGGAATCAAATGTGAACCAAATTAACTAGAATGAGTAGATTCCTTATTCTGAGGGAGATTAGTTGTATTGGATAATAATCCAGCAATTTTCATAGCTATAGTCCACAGTTTATCAGAATTGATAAATTTAATTTATGCACTTTGAAGCTGTGCTACTGTTTATCCCTGTACTGAAAGCTATTTGATCTGTGGGATGTATTTTATCCCTAACCACCCAATAGAAACCTGAAAACTAGGCGATTGAAATGCTTTGAGTTATTTTATTCATGTGCCCTCCTCTTTCAAGAAAGGCAGCAAGGAAACACCTGGTAACTACAGACCTGTGAATCCAAGATCAGTGGCAGGGACAATACAGGAAAAAAATCTGAGGGAGGGATTAATGGTAAGGCAGGGACTAATCAGAGACAACAAACATGGCTTTGTCAAAGGCAGATCCTGTCTGACCAATTTGATTGAATTCTTTAAAGAGGTAACAAATTGTATCAATGAGGGCAGGGCAGTAGATATGATTTACATGGACTTTAGTAAGGCCTTTGACAAGGTTCTACATGGGCTACTGATTCAAAATATTAGAGCCCATAGGATCCAGGGTAAGCTGGCAAACTGGATCCAAAATTAGCTTGGCAATAGGAAGCAGAAGGTAATGCTACAAGGTTGCTTTTGTGATTGGATGCCTGTGACTGGTGGTATCTCACAAGAATCGATGCTGGGACACTTGCCATTTTTAATATACATGAATGACTTGGGTGTGGAAGGTATAAACAGTAGGTTTGTGGATGACATGAAAATTGGAAGAGTTGTTGATGCATTTGTTAACAAACCTGCGGTCTTAGGCTACAGAGAGATATTAATGTGTTGGTGAAATGTGCCAAAAAATGGCAGATAGAGTTTAATCCAGACAAATGTGAGTTGATTTATTTTGGGCATACTAATGAGGCTAGGACATACACCATGAATAGGAGGTACTTAAGACTATTGAGGAAGAGAGGGACCTTGGAGTACAAATTGGTAGATCATTGAAGATGGTAACACAGATGGATAATTTGGTTAGGAAGGTATATGGGATATTTGCCTTCATTAGCCAGGGCATTGAATACAGCAGTAGGGAGGTTATGCTCCAACCTTACAAAAGCTTGATCAGACCTCCAGCTGAGTACTACGAGATTTAGAGGGGATTTGATGGGGAACCTTCTTCACCCAAAGAGTGGTTGGTACCTGGAATGTATCTCCTGAGAGAGTGGTTAAAGCTGGATCACTGACAGCATTTAAGAAATGTCCAGAGAAGCACTTGAATAGCTTACACATAGAAGGCTATAGACCAAGTGCTGGGAGATAGGATTAATATGGAAGGGTGCCCAGTGGTCAGTGTGGACAAGTTGGGCTGAATTGCCAGTTTCCATGGTGTATGATTCTATGGTTCTAAAGCTGTTAAGAGACAACCATCTGTGGCTTAAACCTCCAGCCAGTTATAACTCAGACCAAAGTGTGAAAAAAATATTGTTCCACTTGTTTCCTTTCAGTTCTCCCAGGATACCTAGGGTAAGGATAATGGCAGTAGCTTTCATATTTTTATTGTGATTTTTGAAAGCACCACAACATACAACTAAAGTGGAGAGAAATAAATTCTAGATACTTAGCAAAGCACCATTTGCATTAAAGCTTCATCATTTCTGAATTTACAGCGATTCGATTATGCCCATGTTTACTGATCTGTGGTTTGGCCATCTCTGTCAGATATGAAAAGGATTTAATCAAAGTAGTGTTATATAGACAGACAGGATTATATAGTAACTGGTTTAGTATCATTATGGACATAATTCTATGCATCAAAATATTTCATATCTTTTAAAATTGTTAATTTTATTTATTTTAAAGCAGAATATGTGATGAGGATAAGGGTTGCAGATTAGTTTCCACATACAACATGTAAACAACAATGGCTCATGAATTATCAGGTCAGGTCAATCACAAAATGCAAATCATATCCCATGTGACACCATCATTTATTCTCCATCTCAAATTTTGGTGTGAGAAAAAGATTCTTGTCTTCAGGATGCTTCTTTAAATCTGCTGCAAATCAACGAGATTCAGACTAGACTGAGGTAAACAGTTTGGTTCAAACCATGGTTGCATTCTGCCTGAAGGAAAATTACAACATGTGTATCAGCCTGGTAATCCAATAACAGCCAACAAATGAACAAGATAAACATGATCTGAAGTAAATGTAATCTCTCCTAATGTAAAAAGGAATTCAAGCTGTCTGGTTGCTGCTGTCACCTTGTACCTGTGACTCCAATGCCATCTAACAATCTCAGTCAATTAATACTGTAGTGTAGGTTTTACTTCATGAATTAATGACATTAATATATCTCCAAGATAGTGTACAAGAGCAGATGATCACGACCATTAATAGTAACCATACACAGCGTCTAGCGTTTGGATTAAAAGAAACTGTAATAAATTTAAATTATTTACCAAAATCCTACTTGTATGTACCAGAATTAAGTGTGCAATGTATACCAAAGCTCAGTGAATTAATTTTTCAGTGTTTATAACACACCAAGTTCTAAATGTACAACAACAATGATCAAACAGTTTTCTCCACTTTGCTGGCATCCTGATGGTGCACATTCTCACTGGAATGTCATTCCATGGTATAGACACCCCAGTGCCACATAGACAATAATTTTTCATCTGCATTCTCAGGAGAGGTATTAGCAAGCTCTTTGACTGAAGTCCAAGGTGACCGAGCCCAGTAACATTTTTACTAGACATTCACATGTACACGCTTTATAAGGTCAATGTATAATGATCAGGAGAAAAAATACAAAATTACTTCCCACTCTGGCTCAGAAGCTCTCATTTTAACCATGGCCAGTCGAAAGCACTATCTCAGCAAGGATGAGTGACTAAGCCTTTGTTTTCACTTAGCAGCAGTTTTTAACCTGTGAGGTCACTGGGACATTTTCAATACTATGAGAGATCAACTATGCATAATGTCTTCCCATTTACCCTATTAAAATGTCTCAGTACACATGACAATTGGTGTGGCATTGTGGTCACCTAGTTCTTTGTGTCCTACTGTACTCCCATGGCATTTTCTTCATCAGTTTGGGAGGTATCAGCTGAAGGAAAAGCTGTGTAATATATCTGGACTCTTGCAGTACCACACGAGGCTTATTTCCAAAGGCTAAGAAAACTACCATTCTGTTTGGCCGAAACAAGACTATGGAATTCTTATCTCCACCCTCCAACACTAAGTCACATGCGCACACAAACTACCATGCAAATACCACCACATCTGGCTAGTCAGCTTTGCAAGCCTGGTACCAGAGGATTGGAGGATGGCAAATATTGTTCTGTTGTTCAAGAAAGTTAATAGAGAAAATCCTGGGAATTATAGATCAGTGAGTCTACCAGCAGTGGTTGGCAAGCTATTGGAGTGGATTCTTAGGGACAGGATTTACAGGCATTTAGAAAAGTATAGTCTTATTAGGGATAGTTCGCATGGCTTTGTGAGGGGTAGGCCATGCCTCACGAGCCTAATTGAGTTTTTTGAGGAGGTGACAAAACAAATTGATGAAGGTAAAGCAGTGGATGTGGAGTATATGGATTCTAGCAAGGGGTTTGACAAGGTTCCCCATGGTAGGCTCATCCAGAAAGTCTTGAGGCATTGGATCCATAGAACCTTGGCTGCGTGGATTCAGAATTGGCTTGCCTACAGAAGGCAGAGGGTAGTAGTGGATGGACTATATTCTGCCTGGAGCTCGGTGACTAGTGGTGTGCCACAGGGATCTGTTCTGGGATCCCTATTCTTTGAAGTGTTACACTTTGGAAGATTGAACTTGAAGGCAGAGTACAAGATTAATGGCAGGATACTTAGCAGTGTGGAGGAACAGAGGGATCTTGGGGTTCAAGTCCATAGATCCCTCAAAGTTGCCGCGCAAGTTGATAGGGTGGTTAAGAAGGTGCATAGTGTGCTGGCTTTCATTAGTCAGAGGATTGAGTTCAAGAGCCGTGAGGTAACGTTGCAGCTCTATTAGTGTGGTCTAACCAGAGCTTTAGAGTATTGTGTTCAGTTCTGGTCACCTCATTATAGGAAGAATGTGAAAACTTTACAGAGACCGCAGAGGAGATTCACCAAGATGCTGCCTGAATTAGAGAATATGTCTTACGAGGAAAGGTTGAGCAAACTAGGGGTTTTCTCTTCAGAGCAATGGAGGATGAGAGGCGACTTGATAGGGGTGTATAATATTATGAGGGGCATAGATAGAGTAGACAGCCAGCACCTTTTTCCCAGGGCAGCAATGGTCAATACCAGAGGACATCCACTTAAAGTGAGTGGAGGAAAGTTTAGGGGAGATGTTAGAGGTAGGTTTTTTTTTTACACAGTAAGTGGTGGGTGCCTGAAACGCACTGTCAGGGGTGGTGATAGAGGCTGATACACTAGGGACATTTAAAAGACTCTCAGATAGGCACATGGATCTGAGAAAATGGCAGGTTATGGGCTGTGTAGGAGGGAAGGGTTAGATTGATCATGGAGTAAGTTTATATAGGTTGGCACAACACTGTGGGCAGAAGGGCCTGTACTGTGCTCTGCTGTTCTATGTTCTAAAAGTGAAATATCCATTTTCCCAAGGGTCAAAGGCATTCCCAAGCAAATGGCTAATGCCCATTCTTGCTTCACAAGTTAGTGGCTTTACCCCCTGGCATTGTGTGTAATTTTTACCTAAGTGAAACAACAACATTGCCATGAGAGTCACGTAACTGCTCACACATATTTTTGCAATGTATAAGTGTGCAGAGGTTTTCATGCTGGTCCTTCATTGGTTTTAGCATCATGCATTCCTTCCATATATATCTGCCTTTTTATGAAAGACAGCCTATATTTTTTGTCATGACTATGGTTGACTAAGCCACGGCATTACAATCAAGATATACTTTCCATTGTAGTCACTTATTTTCTTGATTTAATTGACATCACAAAGTTTTGTCTTTGATCTTGCTTCTATTTTCCAATAAAGCATTGGAACATTACTCTTCCAACACATAAAATCAGCATCCCATGTTAGCTGTAATAATCCACTGAGTAACTATTAATGTTGGCAAGTCAGCAACTTCAGCCAGAAATGCAAATACAGCATAGTCACACACATTCCTGAAATACATGGCAATTGACTCTGTCATTGACATCACTCCCACTCCTAGTTTCTGCAGCAAGTTATTTTCGCTTCCAATGATCTAAAATTAAAAGAAGAATCTTGGAAATGTCCACCAGTGTTTGTGGAGAGAGAAAGTCGGATAGATAACTTTGCAGCAGAACTGGCCAATTCCAATAGATGCAGACAAAACGAGTTATCTGAAAGATGATACAAGAGAGACCAGAGATGCTGGAAATCTGGAGCTATGCACACAAAATCTGAAGGAACTCAACAGGTCAGGCAGCATCTATGGAGGGAAATGAACAGTCTATGTTTCAGGCTGAGACCCTTCATCAGGACTGGAAAGGAAGAGGGCAGAAACCAGAATAAAAGGGTAGGGGGAGGGGGAGGAGCACGAGCTGGCAGGTGATAGGTGAGGCTAGGTGATAGGGGGAAGGTAGGTAGGTAGGTTGGGGGGGGGTAAAAGGGATGATCTGCCCACCTCCTTCCCTTTATTCCATGATCTACTCTCCTCTCCTGCGAGATTCCTTCTTCTTCAGCCCTTGTCTCTTCCACTTTTCACCTCTCAGCTTCTCACATCATTCCCTTGTACCCCACTCCCCCGCCTACCTACTGTCCCCCTCTCACCTGGACTCACCTGCCAGCTAGTGCTGCTCACCCTCCGCCTACCCTTTTATTCTGGCTTCTGCCCTCTTCCTTTCCAGTCCTTATGAAGGATCTCGGCCCAAAATGTCAACTGTTCAGTTCCCTCCATAGATGCTGCCTGACCTGCTGAGTTCCTCCAGCATTTTGTGTGTATTATCTGAAAGATGAATTTGATATTGTGTCACAAAGTCTGCAACATGACTGGATGGAGGATTAGGAGTTGTTCCTTGAGTTTACACTGAGCTTTGTTGGAATAGCTTAAAACATCAGATGGGCTTGGGATGCAGAATTAAAGTGACACAAAACTGGATGTTCAATGTCACCTTTGAGAAATGATGGTATATTTAACTGACAGAAGGTGTTTTACATGTTAAATTTCTTTCTAAATGTCAAGACCAAACTTTTCTTCAGCACATTTGTATGTCCCTTCAGAATGAAATATTGTATAACTTATATCTCTTTTTCTGACTGCACTGACAACTTTTTTAAGCAATATTTCATATTTTAACTGTGAGAATCTGGCTGGAGTCTAATTTGAAACATCCAACAAAATGGACATATGAATCTGGTGGCCACCAGCCTGAATCCCTGCTTCTAGTACACAGAACACAACAATGTACTGCCTAGTTATTTATAGGATTGCAGTATGCTAGACAACACTTAGCTTTCTGTTCATGTGGCCATTTTGTTGTTATGGCCTTGATAGAGGTTTGCATATTGAATTGCAAGGTCATCTTTGAAGTTAGTCTGCACCAATTAAAAAAAAGTCTCAGTCTGGCAACAATGGGTGCTGACAAGCATTCCGTAACACATTCTGATTTTAGGAATATACACACTACAGAAAGTGGACTCAGATGGCTCTGCATTAGTGTAGGATACCAGGTGGTCCTTCAAAACCAAAGGTACCAGAAGAAGAAATGTTTGGCAATTAATGGCAGGAATCAAGCATAAATGACCTTGATGCAGTTCAATATGTGGACAAGAAGCCTGTATGTGGTCAAGGTCAGTAAATGTAGCTTCAAATACTTGATGCCACCAATTGCTTTAGTAATCTAATACAACGTTCAGTGCAACATAGCCAAACAAATACCCACTGACATAATTTATGCTCGTGCAACAGAAGATGGTACACATAACATGGAAAGCAGTAGCCAACTAGTGGGTTCAGATATGACTGCAAGTCCTTATCTCCATGGCAGAAACAATGCTCATAAACGATAGAGCCAACATTATGGACTTAAGGTGTACACTTCCAGACAGAGCAGCAAGAGTTGCCTGATATCTCAGTTGCCATTGAAGCACAAGCAGTACTGATTCGATATCTGGCTACTGTTGTGGAAACTTGGACTTACAATGCAAGTCCTGCTTCCTGCCATGCCAGCACAGTTTGTTGGCCTCATGGTTATGATACGAAAGGGGATTGCACTGTGTCCTAACTGTGAAGTAATTTGCCCAACAGGTTATTGAGAATGGGGAGGCACTGCAATAAAGGAGCAGTAGAGGTCCTGTAGAATATCAGTCCGGTTGCCCTCCCTGTCGCTCTGCAGCACCTTTGCATTTGAATACTGCCACCCACGGCCAGAAGTTGCAGTGTGCAGTTGCGTCATTACCAGGATGCTGCCTGGATTGGAGACCATGTCTTATGAGGATAGGTTGAGTGAGCTGGGGCTTTTCTCTTTGGAAAGAAGGAGAACGGGAGGTGACTTGATAGAGATGTACAAGGTGATAAGCGGCATAGATCGAGTGGACAGTCAGAGACATTTTCCCAGGGCGAAAATGGCTAATACGAGGGGTATAATTTTAAGGTGATTGTAGGAAGGTATAAAGGGGATGTCAGAGGTAAGTAAGTAAGAATAAGTAATTCAGTAGTGGGTGCGTGGAACACACTGCTGGCAGACGGTGTGGGGGCAGATACATTAGGGACATTTAAGAGACTCTTAGACACATGAATGACAGAAAAATGGAGGGCTATGTGGGAGGGAAAGATTAGTTAGACATTAGAGCAGGATAAAATGTCGGCACAGCATATTGGGCTGAAGGGCCTGTACTGTGCTGCAGTGTTCTATGTTCTATAACATCCATGCCCATCTGCAGTCTCCTCAACTGGAATTCGGCAGTCTTCCATTTACCATACTGCGGCAACGTTCGACGGAAGAGCTAGAATAGGCAAAGGAACATGATGGCAGGCAGCAAGAAAATAAACAAACCTGGTTTATTGATGGATGTCTGCAATTTACCACATTTTGATTTATTAGTTTGCTTTGGAATGCTAATTTTGAGATGGTTTTAGTTTTTACATTTTGGACTAGTGGACACTGTTGCCCAATGGGCAATTGTTCACAGCTGGAAAGTGGAAAGTTAGGTTGTGCCCTCTCTTCCTCCTCCTGCTGCATCAATGTTAAACACTGTGCAGCGGGTAGGAAGAAAAACCCTCATGATAACCAGGTTGTTCAGAGGTACAGTAACTATCCAGAGAAATGAGTTTGAATTCCACCATGGTAGAGTCGGGAATTTGAATCAAAGTAATTAAATGAATTCGGAATGAAAATCTAACATAAGACAATGAAGCTATCAGATTGTTCCAAATCCTCTTGGTTTATTAGATAAGATAAGATATCTTTATTAGTCACATATACATCAAAACACACAGTGAAATGCATCTTTTGCGTTGAGTGTTCTGGGGGCAGCCCGCAAGTGTCGCCACACTTCTGGCGCCAACATAGCATGTCTGCAACTTCCTAAAAATTTGCCATCTGTACTGATTCTGACCTATGTGTGACCCTTGACCTTCATCAATATTTCTGATTCTCAACATCCATCTGAAATCACCTCGCAAGCCACTATTTCAAAGCCAATTGGAGATTGCCAATGACATTAAGTTCTAGGAATGAATTTAAAAAAACACACACACAATAGACCACAATGAACCTTGAAGCTCATGTTACAGTGAGCAGTCCAGTCAACAGAATCATCTCCTGAGCATGCCAAAGATGTATCCATACTATATTTCATGCCTTGCGTTGTGTACACATTGTGTTGCTCACATGGATGAACACGTGGACAGTAAGGGAATAAACAAACATAGTTTAGTGATGTCTAGGTTGCAGTTCACTGGATTTTGATTTATTAATTTGTTCTGGTCTGCTAATTTTGACATGATTACTGAGAGAAGATATAATGAGGGACTGTAGAACACAGAACAGTACAGCACAGGAACAGGCCCTTCAGCCCACGATGTTTGTGCTGACCATCGAATCCCATCTGCTTGCACTTGGTCTATATCCCTGCTTCCCCTGCCTGGTCAATGGACCCATCTAAATGCTTTTTAAATGCTGCTATTGCATCGACTTCCACCACCTCCCCGGCAGTGCTTTCCGAGCACCAATCACTCTCTGTGTTAAAAACCCTGCCAAGCTATGTCTCCTGTAAACATCTCCCCTCTCACCTTAAAACTATGCCCTCTAGTATTTAAAATTTCCACCCTGGGAAAAAGATTCTGACTGTCTATCCTATCTATGCCTCTCATTTAATTTAATATACTTCCATCAGGTCTCCCCTCAGCCTCTGACGCTCGAAGTTTGCCCAACCTCTCCTTCTAGCTGATGCTCTCTGATCCAGGAAACATCCTGGTGAACTTCTTCTGCCACCCCCTCCAAAGCCTCCACACCCTTCTTATCATGCAGTGACCAGATGCACTGCACATAATACGCTAAATGTGATCTAACTAAAGTTTTACTTATACAGGTGCAACACGACTCCCATACATTGCCCTAACTGATAAAGGCAAGTATGCTGTATGCCTTCTTTACCACCCTAACTACTTGTGTTGCCACTTTCAGGGAGTTAAGGGTTTATACCCCAAGATCCCTCTGTACATCAATGCTCCTAAGAATCCTGCCATTCACTGTATACTTTCCTCTTACAGTTGACCTGCCAAAGTGCAACACCTTACACTTGTCCGGACTAAACTCCATCTGCCATTTCTCCACACATATTTCCAACTGATCTGCTGTATCCTTTGACAACCTTCCTCACTATCCACAACTCTGCCAATTTTGGTGTTGTCTGCAAATTTAATAATCAGCTCACATATATTTTTATCCAAATCATTTATATATATCATGAACAATAGAGCTTCCTGCACTGATCCCTGCAGAACACCACCGGTCACAAACCTCCAGTCAGAATAATGTCTCTCCACCAGTACCCTCTGCCTTCTGTGGCCAAACCAATTTGGAATCCAATCGACCGTGTCTCCAAGAATCCTGTGTGCCTTTATTTTCTGAATCAGCCTGTCTTGAGGGACCTTTTTGAATATCCATGCAGACAACCTTCACTGCCTTACCCTCAATCATCTTCATCACCTCCTCAAAAAGCTCAATTGTTTGTAAGATATGACCTCCCCTGCACAAAGCCATGCTAACTATCCCTAATAAGTCCATGCTTTTCCAGATGTGAGTAGATCCTATCCTTAAGAACTTTCTTCAATAACTTCCTTACCACTGATGTAAGGTGGCACTGCAAAATAGAAACATTATCACTCATGCCAGGATAGAGAGCATCTATCTGCTTACTGTATTGTACATAGTTGAACGCCACCTGGACTTGATGGAGTAAAATTCCTTTCAGATATGGTACATCTCAGAACCATGGAGCTACAACTTTTTTCAAATCTAGGTGGCACTGCTGAAGCTTCTATTTATTATCCATCCCATTCGTTGCCCTTGAGCCAGCTTCTTGAATTGTTGCAGTTTATCAGGCGTCGGTGTTCCCTTGACACTCTTGGGGACAGAGTTCCAGGATTTAGACCCAATGACAATACTGGCAGATTTCATTGAGGACATCCTTAATGAAGTACAGTCTCCCGTGTCTGTGTGGGTTTCCTCCCACATTGCAAAGACGTACGGACAGGTTAATTTGGGATTAAAATGGGCGGCGCGGACTCGTTGGGCCGGAAGGGCCTGTTACCACGCTGTAAATAAAACTTTAAAAATTAAAAAAAATACCTCTTTCCCTGCTTCAATAATGATGTCGTAAGTGAAATATGCCAATGGTGTATTGGTTTAGGTAGTGAATTCGGCCTGGGATAATACTGCCTCATAATGGAACCTCTTGCCTCTCGTCATCCTCTTCCTCTTCATTCCTGCAGCCTGTGCTGTTCTGAGTGCCCTCTGCTCATTGCTGCACTGCATTGTCTAACACCTAGGACTAACTAGGTGCATGAGCAAGTCTTGAAGTCATGAGACATTCCCTCAGTGCCTGGCACACCTATAGACTTCAGCAAGACTACCAGAATCATGGTAAAAATAGTAATCAGTCACCCATAACCTGCAACTGGTTGATGATCCCTTTCAAGTGCACTGATCACTGGCCCTTCCTGATGATGAATGCACATTTAGCCATGTGCTGGTTAAGAAATTTGGATCTTTAGTTCCATTCTGGTAGCACTGGGATCAAATCGGCATTGTACACATATTGATATCATGGACCTGCACATTCAGCACACTTCCAGTTGACAACAGATTTTGCATGTGCTAGTACTCTTAGACAACCCACACCAGAAATATGGATGCATGTCTCAGTCACCATCCTGGACATAATTCAGCACCCATAGCCATAAAACAGAAAGCACTTTGGAGCTGAAATCTGTTACAGTTTAGTCTGTTCATATTGCAGATATCTGACTGCTTGTTTCTTTATTTATTCTGTTTCCTTCGCTAGTTTCCTTTCCCTCATTATTCTCATTCTCAAACAGGACTCAAAGTGGGAAAAGTAGAAAATTCTTTCTCCACACAAAGAATTTAAAGATGTGAAATGCATTACTACAAGTAGTTATTGAAGCAGTTTCTATTATATTTACAAGTGAATGAAATAAACATTTGGAGAAGAACTTTAAAAGGAAGAAGTGGAATTGTGTTTGTTCACCCTCGTGAGGGGTTAGCACTCACAGCCACTGCAGGCTTAATTGGCAGCTTTTGTAAAAAGAAAATTATTGATCCTTTTAACATATCTCTACACATCATTTTACCTTTTCTCTGCAGACAAACAGAATATGATTAGTCTCTAAGCTATGAAAGATATTGCAAAGCCACTGATTCATTCTTAAACTTCAAAAAATATCTGTTAATATTACTTGTTTACACCATTCACTGCTGAATGTGGCACTTCATATGCTAACTGTAACAGGGACATTTTATGTTTTTAGCATAATTTAGTATTCAGCTGTTGACAACAAGGCCCAAAAATTCAATCACACAACTCACATTTCTGAAAAGCAGCTTTTTCCTGCCCCTTTGCAAAACTAAATTGCAATTGACTCAAAGAATTCTTGGACATTACCAGTAAAAAGGTAGGTACAAATTCGTATATTAAATTATATATGAATTTAAAGACAAAAATCATTGCTCCTAACTCTTTGTTTCCATTGAAAGTGTAAACCATGTCCTTACTGCAATGTCACCCTTTTCACACAAAGTCAAAATGCCCACACCTAGTGCAATTTTCAATTTCTAACTGCAGTTTTTCACTGAAAAGTTCTGACAACTTTATTTGTTTTAAATAACTTTGAGGTTATTTAACCAAAAATATATAAATACTATGATACTTATGCCAATAAATTTGCAATCTGCTTGTTCAGAACCACCAAAACTATAGATAATCAGATGATATTTCATTCATGCCCATCTAACCTGTGGAGTTCTTCAGAATTAAATTAGAGGTGGCAAGTTCCTCGTCCCTCGGGTTTTTCAGCTGTCAGTTTAACTCCAGCAATTCCTGCTACTAAGCAATTAAAATATAATCACACATAACTTCTCTCCAGCCCAGTCTCCATCATGATTTAAAGCTTTGACTACAGAGGTGATTGTTCACCACTAAGCAATTAAAACATCACTGGATGGCTGCTCTATGCCACAAGTCCCTTTTGTGACTTAAATCTGTAACTTCAGGCAAGTGGATTGTCACACCTCTGAACTACCGAGAAGCTAGCAACTCAAAAGTAATAAATTTAATGCAACAAAATATTGGCCTCAAATGAGGCCAATATTTTAATTGAAAGCATACCTTTTGCCTTTCAAAATTCAAAATTAAGAATGTCCATCAGGACCAATGCAACAAATTGAACTATGAAAGGGTGCATCTTTTTTCAAATTTTTAAAATTTTTTATATTTTATTTACAGCGTGGTAACAGGCCCTTCCGGCCCAACGAGTCTGTGCCACCCATTTTGAACACCAAATTAACCTACCTGTACGTCTTTGGAATGTGGGAGGAAACCGGAGCACCCGGTGGAAACCCACGCAGACACGGGAGAACGTACAAACTCCTTACAGACAACGACGGGAATCGAACCCCGATCGCTGGCGCTGTAATAGCATTGCGCTAACTGCTACGCTACCGTGCTGCCCAAACACTGTTTCAGACACCTCAAACATTTCAGTGATTATTCTGACAGGATTGATTATGTAATTGATCTTGCATATCCTGCTAAAATCAGTTTGCAACCTGTATTGTTCTTTGATTTTAGGACCCCTTAACCCTGGTTTAAGATTCAGGCAGTGTGGTTCAGGCAGTGTGGTGATAGTAGCTGACCAATATTCATGCACTGATCTGCAAGTAGTTCAAGGGCATTTTCATAATGTTGCCAAGCTATTGATGTAGAAAACAGCTGCCACTGACAGATCCCCTTTTACTGTGCAGTAAGTTTGATAATATTGCAGATTTTGGAGCCCTGCAAAACACTGAAGGGGCATATTGACACAAAGAATAACTTGCTAAAAACATTAGCAGGAAATGCAGCAAGGTGGAGAACAACACCTCACTCTGACATGGTCACAAATATTCTCAAGCAGGAAGTCAGTCGGAGAAAGGGGCCTTGCTCAGCAATAAGTGCCACATGTTTCAAGAAGAGCAGGCCAATGAGAAAGGAAGATGACAACCCATGTGGACGCTACTTCAAGCATCCTATCCTTATCCCTGTGCACATGGATCAATTTTTGAAAGAAGATTAATTATATTTCCAAGGTGCCTTCAGCTTTCATCAATGCACAGTACCAGGCAGAGAAAGTTGGACGTGCAAAATTAGTTTGACTGCAACCCACATTGGAAGACACAACACAACTAAATCATTGCCTCTGCTGTTAACTTGAGGTTCCTCTGACATGGCAAGTACGTGCTTCTTTTTTGTAGAGGTAAGTGCAAGGGGAGAGACAGAAGGATGCAGAGCATCTCTGTCCAACCTTGCACTTGTATTGATTGTCCCCTTTTGTGCCACTAAATAAGTAGTGTAATGCACCTCATGCTTTTTCCAACAAAGCAGCCATTTATCACGTTCTTCTTTCCATCACACAATGGTCACCTCAACTTGAATACTTGGAAACCCACAATATATAAGTGGAGAATTCAGCTATTTTTGATAACAGTAGAAATACAAAGATCAAAGGTTCTTTAAATATTTAAATTATGTAATTTCTCAACATTGCACATTAGCTCAATACTTCATAAAGCTATAGTTCAAAGCTGGATCCAAGCACTTTGCTAGGACAAGAGCTGCATTCTTTGCTTTCTCCATTAGATAGAACATAAAACATAAAACAGAACAGTAGAGGAACAGGCCCTTTGGCGCAAGATGTTGTGCCGAGCTAATTAAACTAATGACACCTAATTCTTTCTGTCTGCACGTGGTCCACATCCCTCCATTCTCTACATTTTCACATGCCTATATAGGAGCCTCTTAAACACCTCTATCGTATCTGCCTCCACCACCACACCGCCAGCACATTCCAGCCACCCATGTAAAACCATCCCTGTGTAAAAAAAACTTGCCCCGCACATCTCTCCTTAAATACATGTCCTGTAGTATTAGACATTTCGACCCCGGGAAGAAGATACTGGCTATCTACTCTATCTATGCCTCTCATAATTTTATAAACATCTATCAGGTCTCCCCTCAGCCTCCACCACTCCAGAGAAAACAACCTTAATTTGTCCAACCTCTCCTTATAGCACATGCCTTCGAATCCAGGCAGTATCCTGGTTAACCTCTTCTGAACCTTCTCTACAAGACTCCACATTCTTCCTATAATGGGGCAACCAGAATTGAATGCCGCCTAACCAGAGCTTTATAAAGCTGCAACATAACTTACTGACTCTTGAACTCAGTGCCTCAACTAATAAAAGCAATCATGTCATACACCTTCTTCAATCATGCCATACACCTTCTTTAAAGATAGCTCTTTCCTCGAGTCCCAGGATGCCTTCCATTCAAGTCTTCTTAATTCATTACAGCAACACACGTCACTTCATATGCTTTCAGCTCATACAGTACATTTAGTTCTGAGTCACAGCAAAAGATTTCATTTAACTGCTGAGGAGTCCCAGTGTGACATTTCCAAGTTTGCTAATGTGACAAACCTAAGTAGAGTATGAATCAGAATCAGAATCAGGTTTATTATCACTGACATATGTCATGAAATTTGTTGTTTTGCAGCAGCAGTACAGTGCAAGACATAAAGACATAAAAATTACTGTAAGTTACAAAAATAAATAAATAGTGCAAAAGAGGAATAATGAGGTAGTGTTCATGGGTTCAAGGACCATTGAGAAATCTGATGGCGGAGGGGAAGAAGTTGTTCCTGAAATGTTGAATGTGGGTCTTCAGGGTCCGGTACCTCCTCCCCAATGGTAGTAACATGAAGAAGGCATGTCCTGGGAGGTGAGGGTCCTTAATGATAGATGTTTCCTTCTTGAGGCATCGCCTCTTGAAGATGTCCTCGATGACAGGGAGAGTTGTGCCTGTGATGGAGCTGGCTGAGTCTACAACCCTCTACAGCCTCTTTCCATCCTGCACATTGGAGCCTCCATACCAGGTGGTGATGTAATTAGTCAGAATGCTCTCCACCTTATATCTGTAGAAATTTGTAAGAGCCTTTGGTGACATACCAAATCTCCTCAAACTCCTGATGAAGTAGAGCTGCTGGTGTGCTGCTTTGTGATTGCATCAATGTGTTGCGCCCAAGATAGATCCTCTGAGATGTTGACGCCCAGGAACTTGAAGCTGCTCTCCCCTTTCCACCACTGACCCCTCTATGAAGTCTGGTGTATGTTCTCACCACACACACCAGTGTTTGTAGAGATGAGGATGCAAAGAGGTTTCAAGAGGATATGGATATACTGAGAATGTGGTCAAGCAAAAGGCAAAATAGAGTACAATGTTGAAATATGTGAGGTTGTGAACTTTGGAAGGAAAAACAATTACTGTTATTTAAAAAATTAGGGAGAGACTGGGAAATGTTGATCTTCAGAGGGATGTTCAAAGGGACCTAGCTGTCCTTCTACATAAGTCACCAAGAGCTAATATGGAAGTGAAAGCAAGATGACAAATGCCATGTTGATTCTTATTGTAAGAAGATTTGAGTAACCAATAAATACATCTCATTGTAATTATATGGGGCCTCGTGATTGACAGAATGCAACAAAGATTCAACAGACTAGTTCCTGGAATGGCAGGTCTGTCAAATGCGGACAGGTTTCGAAGGCTAGACATCTGCTATGTAGAGTTTAGAAAAGGAAATAAATGGGTTAAATGAGTGGATAAATATCTGGCAAATGGAGTGCAATGTGGGAAATTTAAAATGATCAATTTTGGGAGGAAAACATTTAAAAAATGTCATATCTGAAAGGTGAGAGTTTGAAGAGTTCTGAAACGCAAAGGCAAGTGGGTGTCCTACTGCATGATTTACAAAAGGCTAGCTTGCAGGTACAGCAAGTAATTAGAAAAGCTAACAGAATGTTATTGTTTGCAGTAAGGGAATTCAAAATCAAAGAAGGCAGATTATGAAGACAAATGTCCCACACCGACCTTCCTGTCCTCAGTAGTCTCCATTGCTACTGCGATGCCAGAGCAATTGGAAGAACATCTCATATTCCACATGTAACTTACACCCAATAGTATGAACATTGAATTTTCCAATGTCAGGTATCCCACACCCTCCAGTATTCTCCTCCCACACACAATCGCCTGTCCACCGAGTTTTCTTCTCTCTTTGTTCACCTTTCCATTCCCTCCCCCCACCTGGTTAGGGTCATAGAGTTATACAGCATGGAAACAGGCCCTTTGGCCCAACTTGTCCATTCCAACCAAGATGTCCATCTGAGTAGTCCTATTTGCGGCATTTGGCACATATCCTTCTCGGTCTTTTCTATCTGTGTACCTGTCCAAATGTCTTTTAAACGTTGTAATTGTACCTGCCTCTATGGCTTCTCTGGCAGCTCGTTCTGTATACTCACCACCCTCTGTATGAAAAAATTTCCCCTCTGATCTTTTTTATCTTTCCCCTCTCAACATAAACCTATGCCCTCTAGTTTAAGGCTCACCTACCCTGGGAAAAAGACTATCCAGCTTTTCTACTCCCTTCATGATTTTATCCACCTCTATAAGGTCACCTGTCAACCTCCTATGCTTCAGGAAAAAAGTCCCAGCTTGTCGAGTCTCTCCTGATAACTCAAGCCCTCGAGTCCTGGTGACATCCTTGTGAATCTTCTCTGTACACTTTCGACCGCAATTACATCCTTCCCGTAGGTGAGCAATCAGTACTAGACTCAATATTCCAAGTGTGGTCTCACCAACGACTTGTACAGGGGATGGGTCAAAGGTATGGAGGCAGGCAGCATGAGAGGAGGGGAGGAGAGGAGAGAAAAAATGGTGCAGAGGAAAAAGAGAGAAAGGCTAGAAAAGGGAAGAAAAGAAGAGGCAAGGTGGCGGGGGGGGGGGGTGGTGGTGGGGGGCGTTGATTTACTTAAAGTGGGAGAATTCTGTGTTCATCCCATTGGACCGTAAGGTCCCAAGATGGAAAATGAGGTATTGTTCCTCCAGTTTGCATTTGGATTTCTCCTGGCAGTGGAGGAGGCCAAAGACTGACATATCAGTGATGGAGCAGGAGGGAGAGTTGAAGTGACTGTCAATGGGGAGTTGCAGATTGTGGTTATAGACAGAGCATAGGTGTTCTATGAAATGGTCACCAAGTCTGCATTTGGTATCGCTAATGTAGAGGAGGCCACACTTGAAGCACCGAATGCAGTAAATGATATTAGGGGAGGTGCAGGTAAATATCTGCCTCACCTGAAAGGACTGTTTGGGTCCCTGAATGGAGGTGACGGAGGTGGTGTAAGGGCAGGTGTTACACCTATGGCGGGGGCAGTGGAAAGTCCCTGGGGTGGGAGCGGGATGGGTGGGGAGGGAGGAGTGAACTGGGGAGTCACGGAGAGACCGGTCCATACAAAAGGCTGAAAGGGAGGAGGGGAAGATATGTTTGATTGTGGGTTCCTATTGGAGATGGCGGGAGTGGCGGAGAATGATGTGATGGATACATAGGCTGGTAGGATGAAATGTGAGGACAAGGGGGACACTATCCCTGTTGGGTCTGGGAGGGGTGGGGGCGAGAGCAGAAATGCGCGAAATGGCAGAGGTGCGGGTGCAAGCTCTCTCGACTACAGTAGGAGGGAAGACACGGTTAGTAAAGAACATGGACATCTCTGATGTCCTGGAGTGGAAAGCCTTATGAGAGCAGATGCAGAGGAAGCAGAGAAATTGAGAGAAAGGGATAGCATCCTTGCAAGAGACAGGGTGGGAGGAGCTGTAATCAAGGTAGCTGTGGGCGTCAGTGGGTTTGTAGAAGATGTTGGTGGATAATGAACCTCCTGAGATGGAGATGGAGAGATTGAGAAAGAAGAGAGAGATATCAGAGATAGTCCAAGTGAATTGGAGACCCAGGTGAAAATTAGTCGCGAAATTTATCAAACTGTCAAGTTCCGCACGGGTGCAAGAGGTAGCACCAATGCAGTTGTCAATATAGCGGAGGAAGAGTTGAGGAATGGGACCAGAGTAAGCAAGGTAAATGTGGAGAAGATGTTTCCTTTTATGGGAGAACTTAGAACAAGAAGTCACTGTTTAAAGTAAGAGCTCACCTATTTAAAACAGAAACAGGGTGAATGTTTTTGTTCCAGAGGACTGTGAGTCTTTGGGTTACTCTTCCTCAAAGGAAGATGAAAGCAGTGTCTTTGAACATTTTTCAAGGTGGAGTAGATTTCACCTAAAACGGAGATTAAAATTACCTGGCGTAGACAGGAATGGGGAGTTGAGGTTACAGTCAAATCAGTCATGATCTAATTGAGTAGTGAATGCCATGTCTTTTGGTTCTACAGCTCCCGATAGCATGAAAGAGCTTATAATGGCCTACATTATCTTGCCCTTTTTAGGTCTTAAAAACATGGTTGATGTTTTAATTATCGAATGAAATAGTGATTTTTTTTGGGTTGCTTAGTCATTGATAACCATTCTTTATATATAAGTCTTTTGCTACTATGTTTAAATATGAGTTAAACATAAGCTACTTTGTTAACATTTTAATTAAATTAACTTCTTGTATCAAATTAAAAGGTCTTAAAGGAACCTATGAAAAAGGGACAAGAGTTCAACATTTCTATTTTTATTAGCCTGTCTTATTTTATTCACTTATGTGATATATCTTTGAGTGAATTTCAAGTGAGTTTGCTGATTTTTCATGTTACTAGATATCGATCAGCTACCAGAACCAATTAGAACACTGGTACTCATCAGGTCTCTCACATTAATGAAAGTTGAGGCGAGCATTAATGTGCAACCACTTTTTTCCCTATGCCCCTACAAGCACAACAAACTGAAGTTGCTCAGTTATAAAATTCACTCCTCTGAAATGTAGATTGCTCATGTAATAATCCACACAAACCTTCGAGTCGTGTCTACACTTTACAGGCAGCTCTCATTCCCATTCTGCAAATATTGGGTATTAGATAAACAGGCAGAACAATCAGATGTGCCATGAAGCAAATGCTGGAAGTCAAAGGAGAAAAGACAACATGAATAAAATGGGAAATTCAAATTCTATGAAATATTTGAAAGTCTAAATTAAATGCACATTTGTAATGTATTTGTAATGTCCTTTCTAGATGTTCAATCTCATCTATTAAATATTTAGCCCATCTTTGTGAGGTATTGTACTCCACTTTTCTTTGATTTTTATTTCAGATGTAACTAATACCTCCTGGCTCTCAATTTCTTATGACCATGTTTAATTCCATTTTTAGGAAGTTATAGAACATTGCCTCTTCACTTTGTTATCGACCTGTAGGTGAGGGTAATGATCTTAGAAATGCCAGCCTTCTCCAAATCCAATTTGTGCTACAAAAGAGGAGTAATTCAATTCTCTAACAGAACACCTCTGAACCTAACTCATATTTGCAATCCCTGTTTACATAAAATGTGATTTCTGTAATAACACACACAAAAAATGTAATCAATTTAGAAATGCCAGCCAGATTAAAGCACTCCATTTGGATCTTAAATTGCTACCATTCCTGACTTGTTACACAAACCATAAACTAGACATTGTATTTCATTGCAGCCTGTCTGAAATTTTGAAATGAATTATCTTTTATCTGGAGTGTTTTTATTAAGATTGATTTCACGTACAACATAGGTTAAAGTGCCTCATGAAATGGCATTTTCAAAAAAAAAGTGCAGTCAAATTAAATATTCAATCTCTTTGTCCATGTGCTCTAGTTAGACACTTGCAGATTTGACCAGTAAAATTCAATGGAATTAAATGTTTTATTAAAGATGTTGCATCATATAATAAATAGTTTTAAGTTTTATCCCTGCTGGAATTTCTAAACATTTCAAGGGCTTTTAACAAAAGGCTTCTTTTAAAATAACTAATTGGTTGTAATTAAAGTTGCTTGATTTTGTTTCATATTCCTGTATCCTTATGGAAACTGTGACCTAGAACTTGCTACTACCAATGAGCCACCCCTGTTCACCCATAGACTACATAACAAACACAAATTTGCTTTTTCTACATTCACTGGTATACACTTACTGTCCAAAACCATCCCAATCCAACATGGCAAGGTCCTATTTGGTGGTGGGGCCTTGTCTGTTATGAAGCCAGATCAAGATGCTTCCATAAATAACTGAGATAACTTTTGTTAGCCTGCTAATCCAAGCCTCCATTGACTTTCCAATTTATCCAGGATGTTGAATATTTCTGAATGTCTAAACATTCAATAAAATTCAGCAATTAAAAATCTTTTAAACAATTAAAAAAATTAAACATTAAAGTACAAACAATTAAACACAGTTGAATAAGCTTAACTAATACAAAATAACATATAAATTACCTAATCTCTATCTTCTTTGCAGCTTGATTGAAATAGATGGACTCACTGAACCAATGGCAGGCCTAATCTGATACAGGTTCAGCAGGCAGCACAATCACAGTAAAAAACTTACTGGGCCCTGCTAGTATTTTCCAGCAGGCATTAGCCTAATGAATAGAGAAAATTTGGGCAACAAACAAACTGCTGGAGGAACTTAATGGGTCAGACGGCATCTGAAGATGGAAATGGACAGTTGGTTGAGACCCTTCATCAGGCTTGAAAATGGAGGGGCTGGGAGTTGTGGACTACCCATATTGCAATGTAAAGAGCTTCTACCCCACTGTGATAAGACTATTGAATGTTTCCCTTATACGATGAGATGGACTCTGACCTCACAATCTACCTTGTTGTGACCTTGCATCTTATTGTCTGCTTGCACTGCACTCCCTCTGTAGCTGTGACACTTTATTCTGTAGTGTTATTGTTTTTACCTGTACTACCTCAATGCACTCTGTACTAACTCAATGAACTGCACTGTGTAATAAACTGACCTGTACGATCAGCATGCAAGACAAATTTTTCACCGTACCTTGGTACAAGTGACAATAATAAACCACTACCAATACCAATTTTTTTAATCAAAGTGTGAAAAGTAATACGCAATAAGTATTTGTAGATGAGCCCCGTGCACGAGGTGGCATTATATGGAGAATTGTCATGCTGGCTACGACAACTACCAACCCTCCACCACCTGGAATCACAATGTTATAACCATAGAACCATAGAACCATACAGCACAAAACAGGCCCTTCGGCCCACCATGTTGTGCCATCCATCAAACCACCCTCACACTATCTAACCCTTTCCTCCCGCATATCCCTCCATCTCACATTCCTCCATGTGCCTATCCAACAAACTCTTGAACCTGTCCAATGTATCTGCCTCCACCACCACCCCAGGCAGTGCATTCCATGCACCAACCACTCTCTGGGTGAAAAACCTCCCCCTGACATCTCCCCTGAACCTCCCACCCATAACCTTAAAGCCATGCCCCTCATCCTGAGCATTGGTGCCCTGGGAAGGAGGTGCTGGCTGTCTACTCTATCTATTCCTCTCAATATTTTATATACCTCTATCATGTCTCCTCTCATCCTCCTCCTTTCCAGTGAATAAAGCCCTAGCACCTTAAGCCTGTGTTCATCTTCCATACGCTCTAATCCAGGCAGCATCCTGGTAAATCTCCTCTGCACCCTCTCCAACGCCTCCACATCCTTCCTATAATGCGGCGACCAAAACTGAACACAGTACTCTAAATGTGGTCTAACTAGAGTTTTGTAAAGCTTTCTGCATTAATGTTCATCCCAGTAGTTTACACAGAATCAAATGTTTTCCCATTCCCTTTTTGTAATTGGCAGCCCATGACCGGTGATGTACCAGAGGGATTGGTGTTGGGACTTCTGCTGTTTGTCACATACATTAACAACTTGGATATGAATGGAGGAGATATAAAGTTGTACCACAACCTCCATGGTCTTATATTCAATGCTCTGACTAATGAAGGTCAGCATCCTGTATGCCTACTTCAACACCTTTTCAGATCTATGGACACGTACACTAAGGTACTTCTGTCCTTCAGGTTCTTCAGGTGTGAAGAATAAGAGGATGACTAGAGTGAGGGTAGGACCGATCAGGGATAAAAGAGGAAACACGTGCCTGGAGTCGGAAGTGGTAGGGGAGGTCCTTAATGAATACTTTGCTTCGGTATTCACCAGAGAGAGAGACCTTGACATTTGTGAGGATGGCATACGACAGACTGAAATGCTAGGGCATGTCGATGTGAGGAAAGAGGATGTGCTGGAACTATTGAAAGACCTTAGGATAGATAAGTCACCGGGGCCGGATGGGAGATATCCAAGATTATTATGGGAAGCTAGGGGAGAGGTTGCTGCGCCTTTGGTGATGATCTTTGCATCCTCACTGGCCACAGGATTAGTGCCAGATGATTGGAGGGTGGCAAATGTTGTTTCTTTGTTTAAGAAAGGGAGTAGGGATAACCCTGGGAATTACAGACCAGTGAGTCTTACTTCAGTGGTGGGCAAATTAATGGAGAAGATTCTTAGAGACAGGATTTATGGGCATTTAGAGAAGCATAGGCTGATTAGGGATGGTCAGCATGACTTTGTGAGGGGCAGGTTGTGCCTCACGAGCCTGATTGAATTCTTTGAGGATGTGACAAAGCACATTGATGAAGGTAGAGCAGTGGATGTGTTGTACATGGATTTTAGTAAGGCGTTTGATAAGGTTCCTCATGGAAAGCTTATGCAGAAAGTCAGGAGGCATGGGATCCAGGGAAACTTGGCTGTGTGGATTCAGAATTGGCTCGCCCATAGAAGACAGAGGGTGGTGGTCGATGGAGCATATTCTGCCTGGAGGTCGGTGACCAGTGGTGTTCCACAGGGATCTGTTCTGGGACCCCTGCTCCTTGTGATTTTCATAAATAACTTGGATGAGCTTGTGGAAGGGTGGGTTAGTAAGTTTGATGATGATACAAAGGTTGGTGGTGTTGTGGATAGTGTAGAAGGTTGCTGTAGATAACAACAGGATATTGATAGAATGCAGAGCTGGGCTGAGAAGTGGCAGATGGAGTTCAACCCGGATAAGTGTGAAGTGATACACTTCAGGAGATCAAATTTGAAGGCAGAATACAAGGTTAATGGCAGGACTCTTAACAGTGTGGAGGAACAAGGGATCTTGGGGTCCTTTAAACTCTTGTCAGACCACACTTGGAGTATTGTGTTCAGTTCTGGTCACCTCATTATAGAAAGGATGTGGAAGCTTTAGAGAGGGTGCAGAGGAGATTTACCAGGATGTTGCCTGGATTGGAGAGCATGTCTTATGAGGATAGGTTGAGCGAGCTAGGGCTTTTCTCTTTGGAGAGGAGGAGGATGAGACGTGACTTGATAGAGGTGTACAAGATGATAAGAGGCAGAGATCGAGTGGACAGTCAGAGACTTTTTCCCAGGGCGACAATGGCTAACACAAGGGGACATAATTTTAAGGAGATTGGAGGAAGGTATAAGGGGGATGTCAGGGGTAAGTTTTTTTTACAGAGAGTGGTGAGTGTGTGGAACGCACTGCCGGCGGAGGTTGTGTGGGCAGATACATTAGGGACATTTAAGAGACTGTTGGATAGCCACATGCATGATAGAAAAATGGGAGGAAAGGGTTAACATTTGGGAGGGAAGGGTTAGATAGATTGTTGAGCAGGATAAAATGTCGGCACAACATTGTGGGCCAAAGGGCCTGTACTGTGGTGTTCTACGTTCTAACACATAATAATTAGAGACAATGACTCAAGAATAAAGAAATGATGAATGATTTAACTTGAAGAGCCTTCTTAAAGTGTTACAATCTGTGGGTAGTTCCAGAGCATTATTTTTAAACCCAACATTAAAAATCTCAGAAACTCCCTTTTGTGTTTGATGTAACTTGTGCTTATAGTTTCTTTACCCGTAACCATCGCTGATTTAATTTCGAACAAGCACAAGCTGCGAGAAGCTCCAGGCCAAACTGTGTACATTTTTGTGGACTGCTTTGCAACAAATACATTAAAGGAGTTGAGAACATCCAGTGTTTATTGAAGGAGGATAGAAAACTATAGTGCCAATGTGACTTCTAGAAATGGAAAACACCAAGGGAAAAAATAATATAAGCTTTAAAATTGTGGATAACCATAAACCTGAAAAGGTCTCCTTGACCAGGTCTCCTTCACAATGGTTTCAGAGTCAATGATAACTGATTGTCAATTGAATACCAACACCAAAATGTGTGGAGAAAGGTTAAAAGAGATTTTTGTTTGCTTCAGTATACTTTGCTGCAGCCGTGCCTATCCATCAGATTTCACATCACTTTATTTGGATATCTGATGGAGGATCTCCAATGCAAATCATGTCAAGTGATAATAATCTGCTGAGTGCACTTGAAAATTAGAGTGAAAGACACAAATACTCCATTCAGCTTATTATAGAGTACCTTAACATTCCAGGTTGTAACATTGAAGTGGAGGACAATGGGCAGTCCCCAAATGTTCAGCACTAATAAGCATACAATCTAACTTGACCCATACTTGTCACAATATCATTCAGGTTTAATACCCAATTCCAGTTGCTGTAGTTTAAAGTTTCATTTTTTCTTTCTTTTGAATTTGTCAGGCCACTTGAAACTATTACCTTTAGATTTTATCTTGCTTAGCCAGTATTTGTAAAATCCACAACGCATGTTTTTTTGACCCAAGAGTTAAACCAGTCATTAGGAAAGCAGGCAGGTCTATCCTTATACATTGGATCTTCTTTTTCCCTCAAGCTTTATTACTTCCTCAATAATCTCCTCAAGGAATTCCAATGTTAATGAGAAATGACATTGTTTTTAACTCCAAGTAGTCCTTACAGAATGTGTTTTCTAATGAGCAGCAATAGAGTCCAGCAAAGTGTTTTCAAATACTTTCCTCATTACAAGTGCCTAATTTGCAGTTTTGTATCTCACAATATTTTTAACAAACAGCATATGCTGCAGTCCCCAGTTACTATTCCATTATTTATGAAGCTCCTAAAAATACTCTCAAGAGCTTCACATATTTCTTCCCCCATTTCATTTTTAAGATTTGAAGCAACAGCCCAGTTGGCCTCTTTTATTTCCATCTCCTTGACAGGAGCTATATTGTTCCCTTCCAGTTCTGCTGCTCATTGCCTAGTTACACAGATGAATTTTTGTAATTCATTACATCTTCTACCAGCTTCCAGCCACGTTCAACATCCTTTTACTCTCATGAGCCTGTGACATCACTCTAGGCAGCATTTTCAGAATACTCCTCAAGCCCAAGTTTATATTTTTAAACATCTTGTAATAGTATAAAATATTTATCTTATGATCCAACACATTTTCTCCCTTGTTTTTGTTTTCTTTCCCATTTCTGATAAAGTGTCTTTGACCTGAAATGTTAATTCATTTTCTTTCCACAGCTGCTGCCTGACCTGCTGTGTGGTTCCTGCATTATCTATTTTGTTTCAAATTTCCAGCATCTGCGGTCTTTTGATTTACATTTCTTTCCCTAGTTGTCACTTTGGCAAATGTTTTTGCACCATTTATCCCCTTTTCTCAGAGCATTATGAACCCAATCAGCCACCTCCTTTGTTTAACTGCATTTACCAAGGCACTTATCTGCATCCTCTGTTCGCTTTCATGTAAGATCTTTCCATCAAAGAAACATCAATTTCCCAATTTTTTTTCACAGACATAGCAAGTGCACTACTCTGGTTGTGAATTGCTTTAAGCAGCTCCAAAATTACAATTGCTGTATTGCTGAACAATGTTCAGAAAGTTAATTTGACCATTGTAAATATAATGCAGGATCTGATGTATATCTGAAAAAACTTGTCAAAGTAATGTGTTTCCCTACTTTATTTAACTTGCACTGAATGTAATCTAACAAGCCTCATTTCCAGCCAAATTGAAGAACAGATGGGTAGAAACTGGACCCTATTTAAATGCATTTCACAGGTTTAAACTGGTCAAAACAGGCATTAATGTCTGGATCAATGTCCTATGCATGAATAGGAACGATTCCGGTTTAAAATTGCCAGTTGATTCCCCAAAACCAGCAAGTAGTATCTTACAAATGTAAATGATGAACCATTCACCTGGTATGCTCCTCTTGTAGGATGTGGGAAGTCAGGGAGACCTCCAGTGTTCCTGATGACTACACCTGCAAGAAGTGCATCTGGCTGCAGCTCCTCCCTGACCGTGTTAGGGAACTGGAGCTGGAGCTGGATGAACTCTGGATCATTTGGGAAATTGAAGAGATGATAGATAGGAGTTACAGGGAGGCAATCACACCTAGTTTGCGGGATGCAGGTAGTTGGGTGACTGTCAGGAGAGGGAAAGGGGATAGGCAGTCAGTTCAGAGTACTCTTGTGTCTGTTCCCCTCAATAACGTATATCATTTTGGAAACTGCTGGGGACCAACCAGAGGAAAGCCACAGTGACTGCTACCCATGCCACGTGCTAATGAGGCAAGAAGTAGGAAGATAGTGCAGTTTAACATGTGGCTCAGAAGGGAACAGGGAGGGTTGGAGGAGGCAGTGGGGGGAGGCAGGGGGATGGGGTAGAGGAGTGCAGGGGAACAGATAAGAGATTCTGCGGACGAGAATGAGACTCTCGGGTGGTATGGTGCCTCCCAGGTCAGAGTCATCTCAGATCGAGTTCACAGCTTTCTTAAGGGGGAGGGGGAGCAGCTAGAAGTCATGATCCATATTGACACCAATGACATGGGCAGGAAGAGTGACAAGGTCCTGAAAAGTGAGTTCAGGGAGTTAGGTGCTAAGTTAAAAGACAGGACATCCAGGGTGATGATCTCAAGACTGCTACCCATGCCACGTGCTAATGAGGCAAGAAGTAGGAAGATAGTGCAGTTTAACATGTGGTGAAGGCGATGGTGCAGCAGGGAGGGCTTCAGATTTTTGGACCATTTGGCTGTCTTCTGGACCTGCCCTGGTACTCAATCCCAATTATGATGCTGGACAGTTGAAAGGCATGTATAAAACTTTTACACAAGAAGTTCTAACATCTCAATTGATCTGATAATGATGGATGTTACAGTCATATAAGTTACTTTTTATTGGTTTCTTTTGTTGCCTTAAAGCACTTCTATAAAGATGGAGCTTGACGATGCAAATTAAAATGACCCATCCACTTCGGCTTTTAACAGGCGCAGGCCTTAAGTGGTGGGTCAATCACTGAAGCCATTTAAGGCAAGTGCACGCTTTTATTTTATTAGTATTATAAATTTAATTGTTGCATGCCAAGTTTCCCAGGAGTCTGGCAGATACAAAGAGGCAGGAAAAATTGAATTTGTTCAATATCTGTAATGCCTTTATAACATTGGTTTTGGGCCAGCAAGAGGAGGAGGAATGTTTACTTCAGCTCAATGAACTACTCCAACTATTCGTCTGCTCTCCTCTCCCTCACCCATCTCTCAATCCCTCTTGATATCCAACCGCCCTTTCCCTTTACTCCTCTCTCGAACACCCCCAGACTGCCATCATTCCCTGCCTCCCTACTTGCTCCTCTGCTATGCCTTCCTGCTGCACATAACAGACAGCCAGGTGGAGTCTCATCCATTCCCTCCTGGTCTTTGCACCCCAAGTTGTTTATAAAGGCACCTGCAACTTTTGGAATTATGCCTTGCACGCCCAATTCCAGGTAAGAGCTGATAAAACAGAACTAAAATGAAGCATTCATTCTCCTTACAGCTGAATTGGTCACCGTGCCTCTGTTAAAAGCTGAATGGGATGGGATCATCTTAGTTTGTTTCATAAAGTTCCATTTTTGTAGATATGTTTTAAAACATCAGTTAAGAATGAATTAATAAGTATATTTTTTATAACCACAACATTATCAGATCCAGAGATGTTGGAATAGATGTTGTAAACTTTATATAAGTGCTTTTTAACTTTCCAACATAATAATTGTACTTGTCATAGAGCAAATGTACATTAAAGGTAGAGGACAGCACTGTATACCACTAGTGCTCTCTGCAATTTGACTTTTGGCCAATCTTGTACCAGAATGCCATTGCCCCTTTTATTCCATGGGCAGCCTTGATGTGTGATCCGTTTATCCATTCTGCTAAACCAAAAGTAAAAAAACTGCTGATGCTGGAAATCTGAAATAAAAACTGATAATGCTGGAAATACTCAGCAGTTCAGGTAGCATCTGTGGACAGTAAAACAAGGTTAACAGTTCAGGTCAATGACTTCTCATCAGAATTTGGAAAAGTTAGAGATGAAACAAGTATCAACTTACACGGAAAGTGGGGATGGGCTGAGAGAGAGAGCAAAGAGGGAAAGTCTGTGATTGGTGGTGACTAGGAGAAATTGAATTGAACAAGTGGTGTCAGCCGAGAGAGGATGGTAAAGGTATGGCAAAGCTATTTCTGAACATGAGTTCAAATCCCAGCAGGTCAACTAATGAATTTTGAATTCAGTAAAATCTTGGCACAAGAAAAAGTGGAAATTAATTTGTCAGATTCATGTTTAAAGGAATACATCTTTACTCAGGTTGGACTCAATGTTGGCCGGTTACAAAACTGTCATGGCTCAGCAAGCAATTAACTTTAAGCATCAGAAATAAACAATGGTTCTGATAGTGCACATTTTTAGAATCGTAAGTGAAAAATAAAAACAAGTAATTATCTTCCAGTTGGCCTAATAATACAAGTGGCCTTGTAACAAAAAAGATAAAATTAACCACAATTTAAAAGTTCAAAAAAAACATTGTGCAATGTATTATTTAAAACATAATATTTCTTTAAAGCAGAATATTTTCCAACCTACAGAAACAGAGTCAGGGAACTCTAGAAGTGGCAATATAAAAAGTGTCGATGTCACATTTTGACATGTAGCATGAAATACTTCCACATTTTCTAGATTGCCTTTAAAATCCTTTAAATCACCAGGAGGAATCCACTTGAGTTTTGAAGCAGTTAACAGAATTAGAACTGCATAAAGCACATTGCTGATGTGTAACTCTTCTTGGCACATTTTGCATTTTCAAAAAAATAAAATGATGTACATCTACATCTTGACATATGGTTATGGGGTGGGAATATATTAAATGTCTTCATTCCGACAGCTCTATATTTTGCACCACTTATTCATTCCAGCAATACTGAAATTTGTTTGCAATTAACTTCCTTAAATATCTGCATCCTGAATTGGTATCAAACAATAAAAGGAACTGGAACCAAACCAGCAGATAATATATTACTCCAGGGATCATTTTTGGAATGCTAAATTGCACTTAGCTTTCTCCATATTGTCCAAGAAAATTGTACATTATATTTAGGTAACAGTTAACCAAAGCCAACTTTTGATACAGAATATTAAGATTTAAAAAATATAAAAATTTCTCTACAAACTTTTTGGCTACCTGGTTAAAGTAGTGACTTTTGCTTACATTATGTCCTTTATTCAATTGCTTTCTTATTGCTTTGAAGGTCGAATTTTAAAGCATGTTTGCATTATTAGGTTCAGTCTTGCAAAGTGGTAACTGCATGATTAAAAATGCAAAAAAGATTCAGAGAGTGGCCAACATGCAGCAAGAAAGCCTATTCACACAGCTGTAATTTTTGTAATTGCAATAATTTTGAACAATTTCAGTGATGCTGTAGATCAGCTCATTGTTTATAACTATCAATTTCTGGCAACATTTAGCATTGGTTTGGTCCAATTAGAAACACTCTTGCTTCTAAATCAGAAGATTGCAGGTGCAAGCTACAGGAAAGGAGGGGGCAGTGGTAGGCAGCCTCGTTCATAGACACGGTTGATGAACTGGAGAGGAATGTTGTAATTGATAGGTCAAAGTCTGTGGAATAGACATTCGACATTGTCACTCATACTAAATGGAGAATATATTAGCTGATGCATGTGAAACTTGGTTTCCAAAATTCAGTTCCATGTCAATAGAAATGGGGGTGAATTTCTATTCCTCCATCTTTGATTAGGGAAAATAAAAATCCCTGCCACATGACAATTCTAAGGTTCATAATTCAGTTGAGAACAAAGCTTAACATAAATATTCTAGAAGGAACCTTCAAAGGAAGTAAGAAGGGCAAAGGAAGCATGAAAATAGATTAATGGTCCACGTAAAAAGAAATGCAAAAATCTATATTTGGGGAGGCATGATACCACAGCTAGAAGAGCCGCTGCCTCACGGTTCCAGCTATCCAGCTTTCAGTCCCAGCCTCTGTTGCTGTCTGTATGGAGTTTGAACATTGCGCCTGTGTTCACTTGGGTTTATCTTGCTTGCTTTGGTGAGCCCCCACATCCTAAATACACACCGGTGGGTTAATTCACCACTGTAAATTGCCTATAATGTGAATGATAGAATGATGGATGAGTTGATGGGAAAGTGGAGAGAATAAGTTACTGGGAAACTTAGAGGGGTAATGAGATTGCTCTGTGAACTGGCATAGACTAAAAAGACGTCTTTTGTCATTAGGACATATGAAATATGGAATATTAAAATAAACGTCAGATGAAGGATGTTTAATATGGATACAATCAGCAATCTAAACACAAATTGTACTAGTTTTGGAAAGTTGATTTTTTGCTCAGTCTTTTGTAAAGTGAAACTTTTGTTGAAGTTTCCACATAAGCATACTTGCATTTGGTCATCAAGTCATAGAATTGTAGAGCATAGCAACAAGCCCTTCAGCCCACTACATCTATTCAGGCCATAATGCCTAGCTATACTAATCACACTTGCCTGCAATAATACCAAATCCTTCTATACCCTACTCATTCAAGTACCTGTCATGTTGCCTCTTAAATGTTGTTACTGTTCCTGCCTCCACCATATCCACCGACAGCTCATTCCAGATACCAACTTCTCTTTCTGTGAAAAATTTACCCCTCAGATCTCCTTTAAGTCTCCTCTCTCTCACCTTAAAACTAACCCCTCTAGTTTTAGATCATGGAAAACAGACACTAGCTACCTACCCTATCTATACCTCTCAAGCCTGGTAACATCCTTGTGAATTTTTTCTGCGCCCTCTCTAGCTTAGCCACATTTTTCCGATTGTATGGTGACCAGAACTGTACACAATACTCCAAATGCAACCTAACGTTTTGTACAACAGTAACATGACATCCCAACTCTTGTACACAATGCCCTGGCTGATAATGTCAAGAATGACATCTGCATTCCTCACTAACCTGTCTACCTATGTTCCCATTTTCAGGGAACTATATACGTGTACTCCAAGGGTTCTCTGTTCAACAACACTCCTCAGGGCCTGCCATTCACTGCATTTGCCCTGCCTCGGTTTAACTTTCTAGAATACATCACTTCACACTTGTCTGAGATAAATTCCATTCCATTTTCCCAGTTGATCTATGTCCTGCTGTAACTTTAGACAACCTTCTTCACGGTCTACTCTACTTCCAATTTTGTTGTCATCTGCAAACTTACTGAACGTGCCACCTACAGTCTCATCCAAATCATTAATATATATGACAAACAACAGGGGGCCCAGCACTGATCCTTATGGCACACCACTAATCACAGGCCTCCAATCTGAGAAACAACCCTCCACTACCACCTTTTGTCCCTACCACAAGCTAATTTTGTATCCAATTTGCATACTCATCCTGGAGCCATGTATTCTAAACTTCCTGGCCAGCCGACTATATGGTCAAATATAAAATGCCATGAGCCAGCACACTGGGACTATGCTTCATATTTGCTTATTAATAAAAAAATTGCAATAAAATGTTTTTGATGTTTTCAAGTGGAATTGGTTCAAAATTATTGCATGTACCGAGATACAAAGAGTCATGTGAAAGAAATGGTGGACGTTATAGTAGAAACTTTTGTGATGATTTATCAAAATTCTCTGGATTCTGGGCAGGTCTCAGCAGATTGGAACATACAACATAGAACAGTACAGCACAGGACGGGCCCTTTGGCCCACAATGTTGTGCCGACCTATATAAACCTTATCCCCATTCAATCTATCCCCCTCTCTACTTCATCTCCCATAATCCCCTATCTTTCTTCCGTCCATGTGTCTATCTAATGGTCTCTTAAATGACCCTATCGTATTGGCCTCTACCACTACCCCCGGCAGCGCATTCGAGGCACCCACCACTCTCTGTGTAAAAAACCTACCTCTGACATTTCCCCTGAACTTTCCTCCACACACCTTAAATGAGTGACCTTCAGTATTGGCCATTGCCACCCTGGGGAAAAGATGTTGGCTGTCCACTCTGTCTATGCCTCTCATAATCTTATGTACCTCTATCAAGTCTTCTCTTATGCTCTGTCACTCCAAAGAAAAAAGCCCTAACTCTCTCAACCTCTCCTCATAAGACCTGCTCTTCGGCCCAGGTAACATCCTTGTAAATCTCCTCTGCACCCTTTTCAAAGCTTCCACATCCTTCCTATAATGTAGTGACCAGAACGGAACACAATATTCCAAGTGTGGTCTCACCAGAGTCTTGGAGAGCTACATTACCTCTCGGCTCTTGAACTCAATCCCCCGGCTAATGAAGACCAGCACACTATACACCTTCTTAACTGCCCTATCCACTTGCAAGGCAACTTTGAGGGATCTATGTACTAGAACCCCAAGATCTCTCTGTTCCTCCACACTGCTATGAATCCTACCATTAACCATGTACTCTGCCTTCAAGTTCGTTCTTCCAAAGTGTATCACTTCACACTTCTCCAGATTGAACTCCATCTGCCACTTCTCTGCCCAGCTCTGCATCCTGTCTAAAACCTACAACAAACTTCTTCACTATCTATTGCACCACCAATCTTTGTGTCATCTGCAAACTTAGCAACCCATCCTTCCACTTCCTCATCCAAAGCATTCACAAAGAGCAAGGGTCCCAGAACAGATCCCTATGGAACACCACTAGTTACTGACCTCCAGCTCGAATACTCCTCTTCTACAACTACCCTTTGCCTTCTGTGGGCAAGCCAGTTTCGAATCCACACTGTCAATTTTCCATGGATCCCATACCTCATGACTTTCTGAATGAGCTTACCATGGGGAATCTTGTCAAATGCCTTCTTAAAATTCATATATACCATATCCACCGCACTACCTTCATCAACTTGTCTTGTCACTTCCTCAATAAACTCTATGAAGCTTGTCAGGCATGACCTGCCCTTCACAAAGCCATGTTGACTTTTCCTAATAAGGCTATGCTTCTCCAGATGCTCATAAATCCTGTCCCTAAGAATCCTCTCCAATAGTTTGCCCACCACTGACATAAGACTCACTGGTCTGTAATTCCCTCTTTATCCCTCTTACCTTTCTTGAACAATGGAACAATGCTTGCCATCCTCCAATCCTTCAGTAGCCAGGGTGGACTCAAAGATCATCATTAACGCTCCCGCAATCTCTTCCCTCGCTTCCCACAGTATCTTGGGGTATATCCTGTCTGACCCCGGGGTCTTATCTATCCTAATACTTTTTAGTAGCTCTAACATTGCTTCTTTCTTAATATCGACATGCTCCAACACATTTGCCTGTTCTGCGTTAATCTCACATTCATCTGTCCCTCTCCCTGGTGAATACTCAAGCAAAATAGTCATTCAGAACCTCCTCTACCTCCTTCCCCTCCAGACACATTTTCCTTCCTTATCCTTGAGCAGTCCTAGCCTCACCCCAATCATTCTCTTGTTCCTCACATATGTGTAGAACACCTTAGGGTTTTCCTTAACCCTACTTGCCAAGGCCTTCTCATGTCCCCTTCTAGCTCTCCTAAGTCATTTTTAAGCTCCTTCCTGGCTACCTTATAACTCTCAAGAGCCCTGTCTGATCTTCGTTTCCTAAACCTTAAATACGCTTCCTTCTTCCTCTTGACTAAACCTCCACCTTTCTTGTTAACCATGGTTCCTTCACCCTACTATCCTTTCCTTTTCTTAGTGGGACAAACCTATCTAGAACCCCTTGCAAGTTGTCCCTAAACAACCTTCACATTTCTGCAGTGCCTTTACCAGAGAACATTTGTTCCGAGTTTATGTTCCTAAGTTCTTGCCTAGTACCATGGTAATTTGCCCTCCCCAAATTAAATACTTTCCCATAATGTCTGCTCCTATCTTTGTCCATGGCTATGCTAAAGTTCAGGTAGTTGTGGTCACTGTCCCCAAAATACTCACCCACCGCGAGGTCTTTCACCTGACCAGGTTCATTGCCCAATACCAGATCCAGCATGGCCTCTTCTCTAGTCGGCCTGCCTACATACACTCCTACCAAATTCTGCCCTATCTAAACCTTTTGCACTTAGGAGGTGCCAATCAAAATGAGAGAAGTTGAAATCACCCATGACAACAACCCTGTTATTTTTGTACCTTTCCAAAGTCTGCCTTTTCATCTGCTCCTCAAGTGTCTTGATGGCTATTTGGGGGCCTCTTGAATACTCCCAATAGAGTGATCACTCCCTTCCTGTTTCTGACTTCCACCCACACTAACTTAATAGATGATCCTTCTATGATGTCCTCCTTCCCTACAGCTGTGATATTATCACTGATTAGCAATGCCACCCCCCACCCCTTCTACCCCCTTCACCATCCCTTTTGAAATATCTAAAACCCCGGAACCTCAAGCAGCCACTCCTGCCCTTGCGACAGCCAAGTCTCTGTAATGGCCACAACATCATAATTCCATGTACTGATCCATGCTCTAAGTTCATCACCCTTATTCTTAACACTTCTTCCATTAAGGAAAACACATCTCAACCCATCTAACTGATTGCAGTTATGCCCTGTCCCCTGCCTATCCTTCCTCACCTTCTCTGTACACATCGCATCTACTTCTACACCAACTGATCCATCCTTTAATCTGACACTCCAGATCTCATCCCCCTGCCAAGCTAGTTTAAACCCTCCCAACAGCTCCAGCAAACCTGCCCCCAAGGACATTGGTCCCTCTCCAGTTCAGGTGTAACCTGTCCCTTTTGTACAGGTCATACCTACCCCAGAAGAGATCCCAATGATCCACAAATCTGAACCCCTGCCCCCTGCACCAACTCTTCAGCCATTCATTAGTCTGCCATATCTTCCTATTCTATCCCTCCCTGGCGCGTGGCACAGGCAGCAATCCAAAGATTACTACCCTTGAGGTCCTGCTTTTTAGCTTCCTTCATAACTCCCAATACTTGCTCTTCAGGACCTCATCCCTTTTCTTACCTATGTCGTTGGAGCCAATGTGCACCATGACTTCTGGCTCCTCCCCCCCCCCTTAAGAATGCTGTGCATTTTATCTGAGATGTCCCTGACCCTGGCACCTGGGAGGCAAGAAACCATTCGGGAGTCTCGTTCTTGTCCACAGAATCTCCTGTCTGTCTCCCTAACCAACGAATCCCCTATTGCTATGGCACTCCTCTTCCCACCCCCTTCCCTTCTGAGCTACAGAGCCAGACTCCACGCCAGAGACCTGACTGCTGTGGCTCTCTGCCAGTGACTCATCCCCCCCCAACAGCATCCAAAATGATACACTTGTTATCAAGGGAAACGGTCACCGAGGTATCCTGTACCAACTGCCTATTCCTTTTTCCTCCCCTAACAGTCACCCAACTACTTACATCCCACACCCTCAATGTAACTGCCTCCTGGTAACTCCTATCTATCATCTCCTCAGCTTCCCAAATGATCCGGAGTTCATCCAGCTGCAGCTCCAGCTCCCTAACGTGGTCTGTAAGGAGCTGCAGCTGAATGCACTTCCCGCAGGTGAAGTCATCAGGGACACTGGAGGGCTCCCTGATTTCCCACATCCTACAAAAGACAGCGAATGTCACGCCACTGAATAAAAAAAAAGATGTAGGCAAATGGTAGGTAACTATAGGCCGGTTAGCTTAACATCTGTAGTCAACAAAATGCTTGAAGCTATCATTAAGGAAGAAATAGTGAGACATCTGGATAGAAATGGTTCCATCAGGCAGACACAGCATGGATTCAGGAAGGGCAGGCCTGTTTGATAAACTTACTGGAGTTCTTTGAGGATAAAATGAGCGCAGTGGATAGAGGGGAACCAGTGGATGTTATTTACTTGGATTTCCAGAAGGTGTTCGATACGGTGCTGCATAAAAGACATCCACAAGATAAGGATGCATGGAGTTGGGGATAATGTATTGGCATGGATAGAGGATTGGTTAACCAATGGAAGGCAGAGAGTTGGGATAAATCGGTGTTTCTCTGGTTGGCAATCAGTGGTGAGCAGGTTGCCACAAGGGTCGGTGCTGGACTCGAAACTGTTCACAATATACGTTAACGATTTGGAAGAGGGGACCAAGTGCAGCGTATCTAATTTTGCTGATGACACTAAATTTAGTGAAAAAGTAAATTGTGCAGAGGATGCAGAGAGTTTGCAGAGAGATATAGATAGGTTAAGTGACTGGGCTTGGCAGATGGAGTACAATGTTGGTAAATACAAGGTCATCCACTTTGGAAGGAAAAATAGAAGAAGAGCTTATTATTTAAATGGTGAAAGACTGCAGCATGATGTTGTGCAGAGGGACTTGGGAGTGGTTGTGCATGAACCGCAAAAGGTTGGTTTGCAGGTGCAACAGGTTATCAAGAAGGCAAATGGGATGTTGGCCTTCATTGCTAGTGGGATTGAATTTAAGAGCAGGGAGGTTTTGCTGCAACTGTACAGGGTACTGATGAGGCCACACCTGGAGTACTGCCTGCAGTTCTGGTCTCCTTACTTGAGAAAAGATGTGCTGGGTTTGGAGGCGGTGCAGAGGAGGTTCACCAAGTTGGTTCCGGAGATGAGGGGGTTAGCGTATGAGGAGAGATTGAGTCACCTAGGACTATATTCACTGGAATTTAGAAGAATGAGAAGGGATCTTATAGAAACATAAAATTATGAAAGAGATATATAAGATAGAGACAGGAAAGTTGTTTCCACAGGTAGGTGAGACTAGTACTAGAGGACATGGCCTCAAGATTTGGGGGAATGGATTTAGGACAGAGATGAGGAGAAACTACTTTTCCCAGAGAGCAGAGAATCTGTAGAATTCTCTGCCCAAGGAAGTATTAGAGGCTACCTCATTTAATATATTTGAGACACAGTAAGATAGATTTTTGCATAGTAGAGGAACTAAAGGTTATGGGGAAAAGGCAGGGAGGTGGATCTGAGGCCATGGTCAGATCAGCCATGATCTTATTGAATGACGGAGCAGGCTCGATGGGCCAGTTAGCCTACTCATGCTCCTATTTCTTATATTCTTATGTCATAGAGTCATACAGCATGGAAACAAGCCCTCAGGCCCAACTGGTCCATTCCAACCAAGATTCCCATCTAAGCTAATCCCATTTGCTCATGTTTGGCCCAAATCCCTCTAAACTTTTCCGATCTACGTACCTGTCCAAGTACCGTTTAAATGTTGTTAATATGGTGAAAAGCTTTTGTTTGCGTGCCATCCAGGCAGATCATTCCATACATAAGTAACTTGTAAAGTTGTATTAACACAGCTGGAAATAATCTACCACAAAATAAAAACAATTTTGAATAGTTAATAGAAACAAGCTTAAAAATTTAAAAATATTTCTATTGTAAGATATCTTTATTAGTCACATGTACATCAGAACACACAGTGAAATGAATCTTTTGCGCAGAGTGTTCTGGGGGCAGCCCACAAGTGTTGCCATGCTGCTGGCACCAACATAGCATGCCCACAACTTCTTAACCTGTACATCTTTGGAATGTGGGAGGAAACCAGAGCACCCAGAGGAAACCCACGCAGACACGGGAAGAACATACAAACTCCTTACAGACAGCGGCCAGAATTGAACCCAGGTTGCTGGCACTGTAATAGCGTTACACTAACTGCTACACTAAATTGAAAAGCTTCTCAAAGGCCACAAACCTGATCAATTTGGAGGAACCTACAGCAGTGATTAATTTGCTCTTGGCCAAGTCAATGTTATGTGTTGAACCTTCAAGCACGAGACTTCTTAAAACAACTTTAAAGATTATAGAAACTCAAGTTGTGCAGGGCATTTTTTGGACAAATACTACACAATCTAATGGAAATCCTAGGTCACCCATGGTAAAATGGAAGTCAAAGGAAATATGGGACTGATCAGTAGCTAAAAAGTAGCTCTTATTGTGGAGGTAGAGAACATTTCAACAAGTACTAAATAAGTACATTACCACTGTTTTCACTGGATAAGAGGATAGTGCTAATGCTTCAATGGAAGAGATGATAGTAGTGATACAACATAAAATCAATATCAAGAGGCAATTCAAATGTTTACCAAAGTCAGTGTAGAAAAGTCACCTTGTCGAGTTTATGTGCTTGCCAGGTTATTGAAGGAAGGAAGGAGAAAAATTGTGGAGGCTTGAGCCATGATCTTCCAATCCTCCTTCGATATGAGGGTGATGTCAGAAGACTCGTGGATTGTAATGTTACACTCTGCTTTTTAAATAAGGGGAAAGGGTTAAGTTCTGTGTCTGTAAGTCAGATAGTATAATGTTGGAGATGATTTTTAGACAGGTCAAAATAAGTTGGCATTTGGAAATGTTACTGATTAAAAAGAACACCAATTGGAGTTGTTAAAGTCAGATAGTGTCTGATGACTTTGATTCACTTCTTCATTGAAATAGCCATGACAACTGAGGAGAGGTACTTTCAAAAGATATTTGAAAAAGTACTCTATAATACATTTTTAAAGAAATTAAAGCTCAGAAGATTAAAAGGGACATTGGCAATACAGCTACAAAATTAGATAGGAGTGCAGAACAGTTATTTTTCAGATCAGACTAAGGTAATAACCAAGTTCCTGGGGGATTGTATTCAGATGATTGTTCTTTTTAAATAAATATTAATATGCTAGGCATGGTTACATAAGGCCATTTTTTTTTGGTTTTATTTACTATGTTTGGTCTTCTCTGAAGTGAGGATGACAAAGGCAGGCTGGTGAAATGGGCAGATAAATTGCAGATTAGAAAATTATGAAATGATGTATTGTGGTTTATAGAATAAGGAAAGATGATATGAACTAATGGTAACATCTTAAATATAATGCTCCACAAAGTAAACTGGTGTGTATGTTCTGAAATAAAACTTTGAAAATGACCAGATGTCAAGAAGTCTTTGTTCATAATATACAAAAGCATAGGAGCTAAAACTTCACACAACAATAGTCAGGCATCAGCTGGAATGTTGGAGTGTTCAATTCTAGCAATTCCTTCAGCAATGTCATCATGACCTTGGCCTCCAAAAGAGATTCACATGAAAGAAGTGTTGGATTTCAATTATGTGGAGGGACTGCAGAAGCTGAGGTTGTTCTTTAGAGAATAGAGGAGGCAAGGAATGGGTGATCAAAAACATAAATGGTTTTGATAGTTTAAGCAGGGAAAAAATTGTTCCCAGTGGCAAAAAATACAAAGGGCACAGATATAAGGTGGTCCATCAAATGTCGAGGGACAACATGAGGAAATAATATATTTAACTTTTTTTTACAAACAAAAGTAATTTTGATCTGAAACGTGCTGTTTGAGGGCATGGTGGAAACAAATTCAATCGAAATTTTCAAAGGGGGCTACAAATGCTTGAAATATAAAATTACATAAATCTGTGGGGAAATTATTGGGGAAGGATTAAAGGAATAGTTTCATCAAAAACCTGGCACAGGGAAAATGAGACTCCAATTGTGCTGTGTAACTCTAATTCTAACAATGGACTAATGATACATAGCCTCATCCGGATAGTGTGTGCTTGGAAATGACAGTAATCTCTTGAATTTTCTGCCCTCTTCCTTCTGGAAATTGTGCATTTGGAAGGAATTAGAGAGTAGTTGTAATTAATGCCATCCATAATACATTATCTACTCCTGATGAAGGGTCTTGACTCGAAACCTCAACTGTCCATTTCCCTCCATAGATGTTGCCTGACCCATTGAGTTCCTCCAGCATTTTGTGTGTTGCTCCCAATTTGCAGTCTCTTATGTGTCTCCATTTTGCAGCTAATGTAAGTTGGTGGTGAAGGTCTACTTTAGAGGAGAGTCCACAATCCAATAAGAGAGTGTCATTTTTCTTCAGCATTAGTTGTTATTGCATTCAAATAGGTAAATAGAGGACAGAAGATCAAATTCTGACTTGCAGGAGTTAGCTTTGGGCAGTCCATAGCTAGAATTTTGGAGGACAGGTATTCATAGTCTTGGATTTATCTGTCTGATGTACTTGAAAGCAGGCACTATTTCTATCAGAAGTAGGCAAAAAAAAGTTGATCCACCCCAGCTCAATAGAATATGTCTGTACAAGTTCTGAAAATGCCGTTACCTATAATTATTTGGACTGTAATCAATTGAATAGATTGACTATCTAACATTAATATCTTGTCAGCTATCTCACAGCTAATCCTAAATCTTTCCACCAATTTATATGCACTTCAGATTGTTCTCAATTGCATTAGTAGTTAATCTTGAATAATTATGAGATAACTGAATTGGCTATATGAATTATTTGTCAGTTAATTCCACCTTCTCATATTTTGCACAATGCTTAAACAATTCAATTATCCTATGGTTAAAAATTGTTGATAGTTCATGTTGGACTTTAATAAATCAGCAAAAATTTTGTAATATTTGAAAACTGTGTTAGGAGTTTGGAATTGAAAATGCTGGTGTATTCAAAGTCCATAATTCATTTTAACCTTGAGGGTGACAGTACATTAGCACCTACAATCAGCTTCTGTGCTAAACTCGAGTTTGTCCAAAAAATGATATCATGTTTCTTCTAGACCTACCAATAGAAAAGTGCATTTACCTATCACCACCTGTGCCCACCCCACCTCCCATCTTTTGTCCACCTATCACTGCTCTGCTTTTCCCTCCTATATATTGGGCTTCCCCTTTTCCTATCTTCAGTCCTGAAGGATGCTGACCCGGAATGTTGACCGCCTGCTTTTCTCCATGATGCTGCCTGGCTTGCTGAGTTCCTCCAGCATCATAATACTTCATTGACTTATTTTCTTCTTCAAACATTAATACAATGTTATTTTCTTTCAGATTCAAAGCACTGCATTATTATTTATGCACAGCCCATTACAGTCATCCATGGAAAGTTACCTTCATTAATCTTGAACCACATTCTCCAGAGGTGAAGTGGAGTATGCAGATCATAATAAATAACTTGCTTCTAAGTAGCCTTGTGTGAGATCACGCCGATGATTAATTATGAAGGATGTGGTTTAAGTTGGCTCAGGTCACTTGCTGGCATACTCATAGGTGTCAAGCTCATCTGCACTCTATGACCTTGCACTAAAAAGAAGTCAATGAGTTCCCAGTTGCCAATAGAAATGACGTGAATCACACTGATGTATAAAAAAACTCATCAGTGTGACTGACGAGAGAATATTGGTTTCCTCATGTTTGTGCTGCACAAAGCTGCTGAATCAACATGACTTTAATGTAATGTGCATTGCCGTGTATCGTAAGATATAACAGGTGTTGTGTATCCTCCAATTTTGCCAAACCGTGTGCCTGTAGCTCATGCAAGGCTTAAGGACAGATTAGATCCTTTCTGTGAACTGAGATGTTATCACATCTGAACAGTTTATTTATTTTCAACTGGATTAAGAGATGATTTGAATAATATGATATTCTGTTCCACAGTTGACTATTGGCTAGCACTTAACTAGCTAAGAAGAATGTTTTCAAGGACAAACAGTAACTGAATAGTGATTATGCAAACTATATTGCAGTCTTAATTTGAAAATTCTGCACTTTTATGTAAATTTGGTAATGGAGAGACATAGAATTTTTACTAGAGTTTTTATATTTGAATCTCTCAAGCAATATAAATCTTAAATTAGCTTCAAAGTACTAAGCAGAACATTTCATCTTCAAGCTGTTGCATATTGAACCAAATTTCATGTCATTATTATAACTTTAATGAGTACCATATATTCAATTTTAACAGAAGTATATGACTTACGTACAATTGCTGTCATAACGTTATACATGGAGATATTTGGAAAAGGTTACATTCTGCATGTTACAGAACAATAACATTCATTCATAAATGCAAGAACTCAGATTTATTGTTATATTTTCCTGGTCTATTGTCAATACAAATGGATTCAGCTGGTAGTTCAATGCAAGGTGAAATCATTGATCCACGTCTGTGTGAGCAATACTGGACCTTGGTAAAGCTGACAGGTTTCCTAAACACTTATTCTTCAGTCTCTTACAGTACCTTGTCAATGTCGGTCATTCTGCTGAGAGTGACCAGTCAGCAGCAGAAGACAAAGAACAGAAACTGATTCAGAAGCAATTTGGAAATCAAATCAATAATGATGTCCAAATCTTGCTTTAGGTTAAATTCCAGAGCACTGAAATGCAATCACACCTTAAAAATAGGCTTCAAGGGTTGGCTTATGCATTTGCTCAAATAGTATTTAACAGCTGTAATAATAAATAAGGGATGTAACCAACAAAATCCGTACTGCTCCTTGGCAACATTTATTTGTGGTTTAGCTACTGGGCATTTCTGAGATTACTAAAAGGTGGCTGACATCTTTTAAAATGATAGGTGCACTCTGACTGAAAACCTTGCAAATTGGATCACTTAGTTTCTCAAATGCCACCCTGAAGATTCTGCTGTCAATGAATAGAAGGATCACAGGGATCAGAAAACAATAAACACCAAAGAAATAGTTGTGGATTAAGACAGAGCACTTTGTTAATAATACTGCAGACTAGCAGATAAGGGAGTCTTCCTGAAATTGCACCTAATGAAGCAAGTGAACAGCTTTGCATGACGTTCTTGATTTTTCCTTGTATCTATTGAAGGGACCTGAGGAGTCAGCAGACAGCCACTTGTTGAAGAATACCAACTTTTAACCTGGAGACACAAAGGACTGCTGATGTTGGAATCTGGAACAAAGAATAAAATGCTGGAAGAACTCAAAGATTCATGCAGCATCTGTGGAGTCAAAAAGGATGTGTCGGTGTTTCAGGTCCTGATGCAGGATCTCAAACCAAAAAGTCAGCACGACTCTTTTGCCTCTACAGATGCTGCTTGACTTGCTGAGTTCTTCCAGCAGTTTATTTAATGCTCTAGCCTTTAACCAGCTGATCCAGCTGAGTTTCTAGTTAACTGTGATTCCCAGTATATTGCTGGTGGGGAACTCAACAATGGTGATGCACTTGAATGAAAATTAAATGGGAAAAAAAAATTAAACTCACACTTTTGAATAGAACTTTCATGTGACCAAAATGACTGAATTTCAGTGCTTAACCCTAACAACTGGATCTCTCTCCTCCCATTTCAAGTTTCTCTCTGGTCCATGGAAATGCCCTTAATCTTGGCACGAGGCAGGCATCACAACCTTCAGGACTCTTGAGCATGGCTGTAAAATATCCATCCCTTCAAATATACCGTCCTATATCACTATACCTATACAACCCAATCCGAATGCCCCACTGTACCTTAGTTTGCTTATCCACCCTGAAGTCTCTTGTCCACACAGGCTGCAAGAACTTACAGTTTTGTAGATGATGCCCGTAAATCAATTTGTCACAATCCTCAGCCTTTTGTCTCTGGAACTCCAATACTAACTTAAACTAATTTCTCGGTCTTGCAGTTCCCATTTATCCCTGTTCAATTTTAGTCTTGACTGCTGAAAACTATTCATTGCTTTCTCCCAACATGCATTCTGGACTGTATTTGATTCCAGCCTCCAAGACTTCAGACGTTTTGCTCGGAAATATTTTTGCTGCTGACAGAATTCCAAATGGGACTTGTCAGAAACAGAACTGACCTAAGGAGATAATGGAATTTGTGAGTAGGGCATTTTGTGGATACAGTGGTATCTGCCAAAAACCCAAATAAAGCAACCAATAAGTGTTTCAGCTAGCTTGGTGCTGGGGCAGTGGTCAATATGCGTCAGTGTACAACATTCTAATCTTTTTCACTTTACAGCTCCATTCAAGTTCAGACAAACCCTAAAGTCCTTTTCCTCCTAAAAAAAACTAGGACCACAGCTTGTGATATTCCATAGATCGTGTCAATTGCTCATTGCACTAACTAATCTATTCTGTTTAATTCTTACACTTCAGAGTTACCACTTTACTAAATAAAACAGAATTGCTCCCCTTTGCTCACTGTACCAGATATCATTCGAAACTTGTCATAAAAAGTCAACAATGCTGAAAATACTGAGCAGGTCAGGCAGCATCTATGGAAATGGAAATTGAGTTAATGTTTCAGGTCAGAACTTTATTGCCAGATTTATAAAACTTTAGTTTGGCTGCATCTTGAGTATTGCATTCAGTTCTGGTCACCCCATTATAGGGGCTTTGGAGAGGGTGCAGAAGAGGTTTACCAAGATGTTGCCTGGATTAGAGGGCACATGCTACGAGGATAGGTTGGACAAACTTGGGTTGCTCTCGCTGGAGCAATGAAGGCTGAGGGGATATCTGATATAGGTTTATAAGATTATGAGAGGCACAGATAGAGTAGACAGCCAGTACTTTTTCCCCAGGGTTGAAATGTCTAATACCAGAGGGCATGCATTTGTGATAAGGGGTAAGTTCAAAGGAGATGTGTGGGGAAAGTTTTTTTTTACACAGAGAGTGTTGGGTGCCTGGAATGCACTGTCTGGAGTGGTGGTGGAGGCAAGAACGATAGGGGCGTTCCAGAAGCTCTCAGATAGGCACATGAATGTGAGGGAAATGGTAGGATATGGACGTTGTGTAGCCAGAAGGGATTAGTTTAGTTGGGCATTTTATTACTAATGTAATTGGTTCAGCAAACATCATGGGTCGACGGGCCTGTTCCTGTGCCATATTGTTCTATTCTATGTTCTACCTGCCATTTTTATTTAATTGTGCTTAACTGCATTGAAAGCCAATGACTCCTTATTATCTAATTAACATTAATCATCACTGTTTTAGCAATGGTATGAAAATCTATCTGAAGATCACCCACTTTATTACATTTCCTATTTTGCTCATTACTTTCTGGGCAGTTATTATTGACTGTGTCTTCTGAATGCTATTCCAAAGGACTTGTACCTTCTGAATAAACAGAACTCATCGTGTGATAATTATTCAATTTATTTTATTTCACTGAACCTAAAGTGTGATTTCATGCAACTTTGTTTAACTTTTTCATTGTCTCCTGACTTCAATAGCTGCATTTTATCATCTGAATGATACACTGGTGGAAGAGCTGTTCCCAGATTCAGGTCTGATTTCAGTTTCAGTTTTTTTGACTGGTAGGAATGGCTGTCACAATTCCCCTTGTATTCAGTCAGTTTGGATTGAATCAAATTCGCAATGCTCCGCCAGTTCAGAGAGATTTAAGGCAAGTGATTATGCAGCTCTGATGCTCTCTTACTGCACTGACAGACATGTCCCTTCTCAAAATTTAAGTTGCATTTCAGAATAAAGTATGCATTGCATTTATGCAGTTTTTGACTTTTTGCCTTTAATACAAAGACTTCATTAATGTGTTCTGCTTCTCATTTCACAACATACCAAACCACCAGCGTTGTAAGAACTAAATGGATGGACTTAACCTGATCAGTCCACTTACCATTCTTTCCCACAACACACTTTTCTACCCCCTTTTAATGATGTTTTGCATGACTGAGGCCCCTCAACACAAACTGATGATGCTTGAGAGGCACATGGCATTGGGGGTTCAATTATGTATTTAGGATGTACACACTATTTGCATGAAGAACAATAAACATCCTATCCCGTGTTCAAACTGCCAGAGGGAGCCTTACATAGCCAGTTAAGCAATAGGGAAAATGACTCACCAATTGGTATTAGGAGCACAGGTACCGCGTTACTATGTTGTTTGGGTTGTCAGGAGTGTATTCAGCCTCCAGATCACATCCACCTCACATTTTGAGCTTTACAAATTCACAGTGAACTCTATCTGCTTATTAAAAGTGCCATCCTTGCCAGTTTCCTTTGAAATATGGAAGAGAAGATGTAGCCAGAGCAAGCAACAACCGCCCCTTTCAGAACACTGTATGGTTGTGTATTGGAGACTGCACCCAGTACACAGGGAGGACAGGGACCACTTTCTTAAACCCATTAGTAGGGTAGTTCAGGAAAGGGTTCTTTTCCAAACATGCTGTGATCTCTTGCTCAGTACATCTTACTTTCTGCTGGATCAGACAGACTCATGATCCTCAAAGTAACCACTGTACCAAATATCAGTGCCACAGGCTGCTTCTAGACTGCAATACAGGCTATCTTCCTGCTGAGTTATCAGCTGAACACAGCTGCAAAGCTAATGGACTATTTGCCAGGCCAACTGATGCATCACCTTCACTAGTAACCCCAACATCCGGTATGAGGGAGCTCAGGGAACTGCAGCAGTGGCCTTCTTATCTCACATGCAGGTCATCAATAACAGCCATCAATGTATTAGCATAAGCACCATTTGCAAATAGGAAAGACTGCCAACACTGATCACAGGAATAATATTGTGCGATTTTGCGCAAGGTTCCCAAGCAGTTCTCACAATTCCAGTATCGTGAGACAGTTAATGACAGCCCATTCTAACAATGTGGTAGCAGGACATACATGACTTATGGCAGTCCCTGCAGCCTCTTCACCCCTGAGCAACACAGGTTTGGGACCAGTAGGATGATTACTAAACATACCACAGAGCTGCTAAAGAATGATTTTGGTCAGGTATGGGAGCTCCATAAAACAAACAGACCTGGAGTCTCCCAAATCACAGTTACATTCTCCATTGGGCTGAACTTTGCCCTTCAAGATCAGCTACCTGGAGAAGGCAGAACAGCAGCAGCTGTTTGGATTAGGTTGAATTCATGTAAAAAAACAGTTTTATCTTTCAACCACTCTCTGACTTTGGAAGTTTTTTTTCTGTTATATTTTTTTAAATTTAGTAGAGACCATCATTTATCCAAACCATAGAAATGTCCAACTAATCTCAATAAACTCGACATTATCCAGGACAAAGCAGTCTGCTTGATTGACACCCGTCAACCACCTTAACATTAATTTCCTCCACCACTAGAGCACAAAATGCACTGCAGCTACTTGCCCAGGCTACTTTGACAGAATCTTCTAAATCTGCCACCTCTACTACTGAGGAGGACAAAGACAGCATGTAGCCACAAGAGATTCTGCAGACGCTGGAATCTGGAGCAACACATACAAAAAGTGCTGGAGGAACTCAGCAGGTCAGGCAGCATCTATGGAGGGAAACAAACAGTCGACATTTTGGGTCGAGACGCAGGCAGGGGTTAGGAGAGTCCAGGTGAGAGGGGAAAGGGAGGAGGGTGGGGGAGGGGGGAGATGTAAGAAGCTGAAAAGTGATAGGTAGAAGAGGCAAAGGGCTGAAGAAGACGGAATCTGGTTGGAGAGACAGCATGTGCATAAAAATGCTACAATCTGCAGAGTTTGCTGCATCACCATGCTGACTTTGAAATATATCATTGGTTTTTCATTGTCCTTGGATCTAAATCCTGGAACTCCCTCCCAATCAGCACTATGGAAGTACCTTTGCCCCAAGGACCACAGTGGTTCAAGAAAGTGGCCCGCCACTATCTTCTCAAGGGCAACAAAGGATGACAATAAATGTTGGCCTTGCCAATGATGACCAGATCCTGAGAATAAATGGGGAAAAAATTCGCCTGATATTCTATTTACAATGGACGCCTGCCTCACCAAGGTGGATACTGTAACTTTCATAGCAGCAGTATGGACTTCCAAAAAAGACTGCAAAATGACCAGCGGCACTTCTCACTTTAAAAGCCCTGAGTTACAATGGCCAAACAGGAACCCCATTCTCCAGGATGGATTGCAGAGAACTCACACAATGACAGCCAGTTCCACACATGCTGATAATGATAATGGAGGAATTCTTTCCAGCCTTCTTTTACCTGCTTATGGAAGGGAAACAGATTTCATTTCATAGCTTAATCTTGAAAGTCTCATTTTTGGACCACTCAGCAAAGTGCAGAGAGGATCTCATCTGCCAACATGCTTTCTAATGGGTATCATTGTTACCCATATCTGTTCTTCTTCCATCATGCTGGCTTTTTCACCACTTTCAGCATTTATTATCAGGCTCATAAAGAATATTCTGAATGTAGTACTCCTGTGAGATCGTTTACCTTCCAATACTTTTATGAACCACAGTATCAACCTAAATTACAGAGACATACCAGATTATCAGAAGTTATTTCTCACAAAATGTTACATCACATGAGCATGACCTACCTGCAGGCATGCATAGCCTTCTACTTCAGGAGTCTGAGTGGGATGCCCAGCCAATTTTATCTCTGGATTTTTATCTGACTGTTTCTGGTCAGTTAATTAGCCATTTCCAGAGACTGCCAGCCAACATCAAAAACAGACAATTGACAACAACTCCGTGTCTGAGGATTTCATGCCTTTGATATGGCAGAAATGTGATTGGAGGGCCTAAAGAAGTCCACTTATACTCCACTGATCTCATTGCCTTCCTTGTAGCTTCAGCTGAGCTAGCCATGGCAGAAATATTTCTCCAGCATCAATTAAAATGCCGTTAGAGTCACATGTACATCACAGGATCCTTGCTAAAGGCCACCACAAACTGTTCCCTTGCTCTTTTCCCATTGATTAGAAGAGATCAAGTACAATATGAAACTGGTTATCACATGTTCCACAGCATGATACTTCTGCCAGATACACATTGCAATCAGATTAAACTGAGGTTAAACTTAGTTAAATTAGATTTTCATTTTTGTTTTTCAATCCTGCACACCTTTCCCACTGTCAATACTCAGGTAAGGTCCCAATAATTGTACTACCTTCCTCTGTCTTATGTCATTTGAGAATGATTGTTATGACGACAAGGATTCAGTGAAAGAGAGAATATAATGTAATTTACTTCCGTGGGGGCAGCAATTGTATCAAGAAAAATAATAACATATCTGGCATAGTGATTGCTAACAAAAATAACAATGATTATTCCCACTACTTGAACAAAGGTGACAATAGATATGCCTAAAATTTTAACAAATGTGGGGAAGAGAAATCCAATATAGCAATAAATATGCCCAACAAATGACAATAACAGTGCCAAATATGACTATACAAGCTTATTTAGCTGGCTTATTTGTGTCATTTGTAGGTCCATTGGGTCCAAATGACCAAATCAGCACTAAAAAGCACGCCCAGAGAGAGTGATCAGTTTGTCTCCTTCATCTGAGACAGATGATATCCTAACTTTCTTTCTTATATTTTCTTTATTTCTTTATTTGTCATTGTACTGTGGCAACAACAACACAACGAGATTACAATGACACTCCCTTGCCTAATAAAAACCAAAACAGTAAATTGATAAGAGCAATTATAACTATAAAATAAAACAAACATACTTACACAAATATAAAATATAAAAAAATATAAAAAGGCAGTGTGCAAATGAACCATGATGATAATAATGATAATCAGCAGCATATCAATATCAATATATTAAATAACACCATGATGAGTCCAGCCGGTAAAGGGGGGAAGACATAGTATGTGTATGTATGTATGTATAGGAGACGTCAGTCCATGTTCAACAATTTAACAGCTTTGGGAAAAAAGCTGTGTTTCAGTCTTGTAGTGTGTGCATGGCAACTGATGGCAATAATATTCTTAGTATTTCGGTCAATACTATTCTAGTACAGGACATCTATAATGCTGGACTTTGGCTAAAATTAGGTTCCACTGAATATAATTCTCATGATGTATTGGTTCCCTCAGCTGATTACAGTGGGAAATTCATTTCATCTGCCTGGCCGACATCAGACTCTTGAAACAGACATGGCATTCTGAGCTCTGTCATGGAAGGAGCTTATCTGGCAGCTGGAAAAATGGATTCAAGGGGGTGCTCAAATCTTTCTTGTAGAACAGCATCATTTCCACTGACTCTGAGAACCTCTGGCCCATGACCACTCAAAGTGGGGAAGGAGCATTTGAGATGGTATGGAGAACTTTGAAGCTATGTATCCATACCACACAAAAGCCTTGAATAAATGGCAGAACGACCAAACCACCTCACTAAATATCCACTCACTTGCCCCATCAGCCATCCCTGTCCCATCTGTGAAACAGACTGCGTTTCCCACATTGGTCTCATCTGACACCTTACAACCTACAAATTCTGGAGCGGAAGCAAGTAATCCTCCATCCTGAGGTACTGCTGAAGGCATCCCACAACATACGCATAGTGGTTTTAAAGTAACTTACTATGTCTGAGACCTGTTCAGTGTTAAGATAATTATCACGTTAATTACCACATGCACATCCATATTTACGCACACGTGCATATGCACAGCATATTCAAGAAGAAACACACGTATATCAGACCACAGACATCAGTCAGCACAAGCTGTTCTTCTGTTCCTAGGCAAATTGACCAAAAGATTAGAGTAAGTCTTGTCTTATCTTACCTTGCTTGCTTGTGGCAGGAATGGATTGGTTTTGAAATATAGATTGCTTAGAATATAAAAGTTTGTAGGCAAGTACACAGCCTTCCCAAGAAGGAAATGTCAACCACCTATTCGTAATTATAATTTCCTAACAACATTTAGAATGTATTTCTGTGTTCACAGGCGCATCTTCCCATGACTCTGGATCTCATTTGAAGGTATAATTTTCCAGCCTTTATCTTCAATCATACTGTAAGTACTTGTTCTTATTTTCAGATGTCCAAGAAGAACTTCATTATCCGTAACAATATTTTAAAAGCTCACGGACCAAACAATGAACAGACAGCTCTCCAATTAGATTTAAAGTTAGAAAATGCTCAGAGTCAATTTCTTCACACCGAAGGAATTATTTACTTAGGATGTTTATAATCCAAAAGCCTACATTTTGATCAAATTTCTATGATGCTCCTGGCAAAGCATTGTCCCCCTACATAATTTTACTAAAAGTAATGGTCATGGTTATGGGAATGAATTGTCCAAGAATGTAATCACTACAATGCTGAAGTTTCAGGACTCGTCACATTCAGATTCATTGCTCAGTTTAGGTACAAGGTCCTTGTCCTTTCATTTCAAGTCTGACGAGACTGGTTTTGAAGAATGCATTGGCCAAATTGAAAGCTTTTTCTTATTGTGCTGAAGGGTAACCTCAGGGGAGGTTCCCCATATGCAGAACAGTGCTAACTACAATAGAGAGTTGTTCTGTTTTAAAAAAAAATGAAATTGATTGAATCATCTGGAATGTACAGGGTCAGTTGTTTGTATTGTTCCATTCTAATAAAACAAGTCTGAAACCAAATGATATTATATCTTGCATGAACATCTGGACCGTAGATCTAAATTTCAAATATGCCAATACAAATCTAAGTGGATATATTAAAATGTATGCATGTAGCTTGAAGCCATTTTAGTAATCTCTCACCCCAATGGTATGTCTCATTACATTTGTTATTTGGTTTTAATTGTAACCTCTCTGTTAGCATGAATTACTCATCATAGAGGATGATTATTCATTGCATCAGCTCCACCAATCTGTTCTCTGACAATGGGCAATAAAAAGGTTCAAATACAAAACTGAATTACTGCAAATGATAGGTGAATGAGAAGAAATAATAGGTTGCTGCCTTTTACTTCTGCAGGCAAGAATTTGGTAAATTACACCGGGAAAGGAAGCAAATTGGCCTTCCTTTACTGATAGCTATTAGATTCAGCTGTGAAATGGATTGTAACTCGAATGCCTATTTGTACTTCCTTTTTACGTAGGTCTGGAACAATATTTATAAATTGAGTTTGTATGGTCTTTTCAGTGATACCTCTCAAATATACCTCCATTAACTGGGATGTGACAATATGGTTTATTGTTTTATCTGGATTACTTCATTTATGGGCAGAGCCTGTTTGATTTCCCAATTATGCTTAAAGCAGCTTATGTCTCCAGAGCCTGGTGAAATCTAAGGAGCTTTGCCATTGGGTCAACACAAACATAGATAGGACAGTGGAACACAGGAACAGGCCCTTCAGTCCACCATATCTCTGCCGACCATGATGCCAATCTAAACTAATCCTTTCTGCCTGCACATGATCCATATCGCTCCATTGCTTACCTGTTCATGTGTCTATCTAAATGCTTCTTAAATGTTACTATCATCTCTGCTTCAACCACCATCCCTGGCAGTGTATCACAGGTTCCTACTATTCTCTGTGTAGAAAACTTACCCCACACATCTGCTTTAAACTTTCCCCCTCTCACTTTAAAGCTCAACCCTCTAGTATTTGACATTTCCACCCTAGGAAAAAGACTCTGACAGTCCACCCTATATATGCCTCTCATAATTTTACATACATCTATCGGGTCACCTCTAAGCCTCTGATGCTCCAGATAAAACAAACCAAGTTTGTCCAACCTCTCCTCATATCTAATACTCTCTAATCCAGGCAGCATCCAGGTAAACTTCTGCACTCTCTTCAAAGTCTTCACATCCTTCCTGTAATGGGGTGACTAGAACTGCACACAATACTCCCAAATGTGGTCTAACCAAAGTTTTATACAGCTGCAACATGACTTCCCAATTTTTATACTCAGCACCCTGACCAATGAAAGCAAGTATGCCAGTCACCTGATGAAAAACACAATGATGCTGGAGGAACTCAGCAGGCCAGGCAGCATCTGTGGAGAAAGGCAGGTGGTCAAATTTCAGTTCAGGACCGAAGATAGGAAAAGGGGAAGCCCGATATATAGGAGGGAAAAGCAGAGCAGTGGTAGGTGGACAAAAGAGGGGAGGCGGGTTGGGCTCAAGGTGGTGATAGGTAGATGCAGGGGATGATTGGGGATGAGTCAAAGGTAAGGAGGGAGAGAAAAAAAGGGTAAAGAAACAAGAAATAGGCTAGGAAAGAAGAGAAGAAGCATGGTGGAGGGGGGATTGTTGTGAGGAAGGAGGGTGGGGATTACTTAAGAGTGGGAGAATTCAATGTTCATGCTGTTAGACTGCAAGGTTCCAAGATGGAAATTGAGGTGCTGTTCACCTTCTTTACCACCCTATCCACTTGTGTTGCCACCTTCAGAATCAACAGAGTATAGACAATAGGGCAAAGGTTTATAGATCAAATGGCAGATCTAAGGTCCAAAATAGTTTGGTGTGTTGCAGTGGGATGGAGACTGGGATGAGATAATGTGGGGTCATAGAGCTATACAGCACAGAAATGGACACTTTGGCCCACCATGTCCATTCAAATTGATTGAATTCCATGATTAGGGCAGTGTTTCCTGTCCAGGCTTTATTACATTTGTTGACATTGGTATGGCAAGGGTGGCGGGACTAGAACGAGTTCCATGAAGTCTTGGGGCGAGTTAGGGTTTCAGCAAGATTGCAGTGGACTGGAAGGTTTGAGTTCCTGATGATTCACATAACTTTTCTGTGTCACAGCACTTTGATAGATGTGAAGAGGGGTGATATTTCACAGCAGCAGGAGTCATTAACTTGACTAAGACTCTGGTTTCTGCCTACATAGATGACGAGAGTTGCCCTGTTAAGTGGAATACCGCAAATAGTGTCATTACACCTGTGACAAAACATCAGGGCCTCCTGGTCAATGAAGCAACTTCCAAAGTCAGTGTACATCAACAGATAATGAACGTGTCTTTCCAATAGTACCATCTGTTTAATTCTGGTGTTGGTTTGAAGATTATTTTACCTTAATCTTAACCAATCTCAAAACTATTCAACTGTTTTCATTTGAAGAAATGTTTCCTGTATAAAATTGTTGCTGCACATACTGTTTGTGATTTGTAGTTTAAAGTAATTGCTAAGTTCATTGTGAAGATTTTTTTAAATACTTCATTAATAAATGGCCTTTGCCTGAATTTCAATTCACTCATTGTTGGATTATGCTATGTATTTATTATTTGATTGCTTATTTGACTTAGACAAATTGATGTAAAGCTATATCATACAGAATTAAATTCCATAGAGTAAAAGTGTAGGTCATTTTTCCATGGAAAATGATCCTATTGGTCTTTGGCCAAAATTTATCATGTTCTTATTAGAAGATAAAACAGCAAGAACAAATTCCGGGCTGTTTGCGATAAAAGTATCAGAAAGGCAGAAGTATGAGCATCCCTCCCATCACCCCCACCCTCTCCAACATCTGTCAAGATGCTGCGACACAGCTGGATTGTGCAAATTGTGTTGACTTTGCTGCTCTCCTGAGTCACCACAAGGTTTGAGGGAACTCTTTCTGGTCCTGCTTACCCTCACCTTGTCAATTTCAACAGTGACAGTAGCAGTGACAATAGAATAATGATCTAAATCATTGTAGGTTTTCTAAATCAGCAGTGTTGTCTTGAGCACTCAGTGACTGAGCATCACAAATTGTTCCTCATGGTCCCTTGCTGCTAAAGGTTTATTTCATAATAAACAGCAGCAGCAGAAAATGTTTTACTTACATAGAAAAGGAAATTACCGATAAAACAAAATTTTTAAAAAGTTTTTTCCCTATGGGAAAACAAATTCCATCTCTTTTGTTGAATTACAAAGTGATACATTGAGGTCATCCTCATGAAAACAGCAAATGTGTCGTTCCATTAGAGTCAGATGCTGGACTAGAACAAAACTATCATTCTCTATTCACTATCAACAAGAGTCAAATGGACAATTCTACTCTGATAGTAGTATGGACAACTACTATGGACAATTCATAGATTCTGTGACCTAGCTGCATTGATAGCAATCCAATTGTTAACACAGATTAAGAGTTAAAGTCAATTGAAGAAGGTATCAGAGTAAATATTTTGGAGGTACAGAGATAGAGACGCTTCACAACAATGCAATTCTGCAGTCACATCTGATACATATCCAATTCCTCCTGAAATGATTACAAGATGGGCATCAGAATAACTGGGTAAGACTCCAGTACAAAGTCAAATAGTTTTAAAATGTGTCCATTGACAAAGTACATTAAATGTTTCTCAGCATGACCACCACCAGATATGCTCATAAAACAGTTATTATTTCACTGAGTCGGATTTAATGGTTTGGATTACTCATTTCATGGCCAAGTACTTGAAATCAGGTTCTGGCAGGCTGAAGTCACTTGGATTCTGTAGCTCTCATTAACTTGTATAACCCTGATCTTTTACAGACCAGTTTAAGCATTTAATCTTCTGGGTCATCAGAAAGAAAATGTCTTATCATTTTTAAAATAAAAGACTCTTGCTTTGAAATGGTGCACAGTTATTGATTTAAACTGTTGGTGATTGAATCGGATCTTTTGCAATAAACCTATTAAAGATAATAACCAATACTTTGGTAGTAGAATCAACCATTCATACGCCAGATTATGCAGATTAACAATTGTACAAGTGAGCCATTTCCCTTTAACAATGAAGAATGAGAACTCAAGTGATTGCTGCAGCTGAACTGCAGAGATCATTAGAAAAGCAGTGCTGGGTGTGTCTGATATTTTTGAAAACAGATTTTTATCATTGTAAATGACTCAACCTCCAAACAGTGTCAATACAATGAATTCCAAACAGAAGAGAATTTACAAATGTTGTGCTGGTTTTAGAGAGCCCCTGCTGCTGATGCTTGGTGTGTGGTCTTACACAGCTGGCAGCTTCCCCAGGGGAGTGTGCAATGACGTCCAGGCACCTGCGAATAAAATATTCTTCCCAGCGGCCATTTGTAGAGGACTTGACAAACCCTGAGAAACACCACTGCGTAAAATGTTAATCTATAATAACAAACAGCTCTGGAAATCTAAAGTACATAGATCCCTCAAAGTTGCTTCACAAGTGGATAGAGCAGTTAAGAAGACGTCTGGTGTGCTGGCCTTCATTAGCCAGGGGATTGAGTTCAAGAGCTGAGAGCTAATGTTGCAGCTCTATAAGACCCTAATTAGACCACACCTGGAATATTGTGTTCAGTTCTGGTCATCATATTATAAGATAAGATATCTTTATTAGTCACATGTATATTGAAACACACAGTGAAATGCATCTTTTTGCGTAGAGTGTTCTGGGGGCAGCCCTCGAGTGTCGCCACGCTTCCGGCGTCAACATAGCATGCCCACAACTTCCTAACCCGTATGTCTTTGGAATGTGGGAGGAAACTGGAGCACCTGGAGGAAGCCCAGGCAGACACGGGGAGAACGTACAAACTCCTTACAGACAGCGGCCGGAATTGAACCCTGGTCGCTGGTGATGTAAAAGCATTATGTTAACTGCTACAATATCATGCTTAGGATGTGGAAGCTTTGGAGAGGGTGCAGAGGAGATATACAAGGATGCTACCTGGGTTGGAGAGCATGTCTTATGAGGAGAGGTTGAGTGAGTTAGGGCTTTTCTCTTTGGAGCGACAGAGGATGAAAGGAGACTTGATAGAGGTATTTAAGATTATGAGAGGCATAGACAGAGTGGACAGCCAGCATCTTTCCCCAGGATGGCAATGGCTAATACTAGAGGTCACCAGTTTAAGGTGTGTGGAGGAAATTTCAGGGGAGATGTCAGAGGTAGGTTTTTTACACAGAGAGTGGTGGGTGCCTGGAAAGCACTGCCAGGGGTGGTGGTAGGGGCCGATATGATAGGGTCATTTAAGAGACTATTGGATGGGCACATAGATGGAAGAAAGATAGAGGGTTATGGGAGGTGAAGTAGAGAGGGGGATTAATTGAATGGGGATAAGGTTTATATTAGTTGGCACAACATCATGGGCCGAAGAGTCTGTACTGTGCTGTACTGTTCTATGTTCTTAAAAAATTGAACATACTGCAACTGGCAGCTTCCATGAAGAGTTCAAATACATTTATATTTCACATATGGACTTTTGATCACAAGGTGAAGTTATTAATGATCTTCACATATATATAAAAAAAACAAACAAGAAATGTGGAAAGTGAAAGAGTTATGCATGAGGGAACAGGGTAGATAGGTTAAGGACCACATACAAGGAATTAAGGACAGCTGGGCAGCTGGGCAGCTGGGCAGAGGGGCATAAACAAGGGAACTAAGCATGGGTAGGGAAAAAGTCACTCAAAAGGGAACTCCAGGAGAAAAAAAGTGAAACACAGGGGAATTGGGTTTAAATTGGGAAAGAGTAATGTACACGGGGACTATGGATGGCCAGGGAAACAGCTGCACACAAGGAAATTAATGGGAGTATATGCAAGAGTTAAGTGCAAAGTAATGCATGAATTATAAAGTAATGCAGGGAAAGAGTGGTGCACAGTGGAACTGAGAGTAGACCAGGAAAGAGCCAACACACAGAGGAACTGATGGTAGTTAAGGAAAGAGGTACATTCAAGTGAACTGAGTGTGAATGGGAATTTTATAAAAGAGAATTGCATATAGATAGGGGAGGAATCACACAAAAGAGAACTGAGGGCAATGAGGGTAGAAATCACACGTAGGAGAATTGAGGTGAGGAAATATAATCACACTCCAGGAAGCTGACAAGGGGACTGAAAGTAGATAGGGAAAGAGTCACACACGCTATGTTCCTTTCTACCATGTTAACTTGTGCTTAATTCTTTTTCTATCTGTTATTGGTTCACTGTCTGATTCTCATTACCAACACTCACTTCCCTTGTATGTAACTCTTTCTCTATCTACTTCAAATTCCCTTGTGTGCATCTCTGCCACAATTTGCACTTAATTACTTTGTTACTTTATGTGTCAATCCCTACTGATCAAATTTGCAGATGATTCTTTCTTATCTCCTATTAGTTTACCTGTGTGTGACTCTTCAGTAAATAAGAACATCAGAAATGGAAGAAGGAAAAGGCCATTTGGCCCCTTACCACTGCTCCACCCACCATTTGAGAAGATAATGATTTGCTCTTTCTCTTAAGTACCACTTTCCTGTGTTAACCCCATATCTTTTGCTTCCCTTTGTATCCACTTCACTTGTATGTGACTGTTTTCCTATTGACCCTCAGTTCCATTGTGTGTGACTCCTTCCATATCCACACTCACTCCCCTTGTTAGAATATAGAACATAGAACAATTACAGCACAATTCAGGCCTTCGGCCCACAAAGCTGTGCCAAACATGTTCCTACTCTAGAAATTACTAGGCTTACCCATAGCCCTCTATTTTACTTGACTCTTTTTCTATAAACCTCAGTTCCCTTGTACAACACCCTCTACTTATTTCTGTGTCTGACCTTTCCCTATGCACATGCAGATCCTTTGCAAGTGATTCTTTCCCAATGCAACATTTGTTCCCTTGTGTGTGCCTTATTCCCTATCTCCATTCAATTCCCTGGTATCACTTGTTCCCTGTGAAGCATTGGTCCCCTTGTGTGTGATCCTTTTGCTACCTACCCTTAATTTCCTTGTTTATGACTCTTTCTCCATCTAATCCAAGATTCCTTCCATGCAATTCTATCCCTTTTCCCATTAATTTGTACGTACATGACTCTTTACCTGTTTACACTCAATTCCCTTGAGTGTGACTCTTGCTGTATGCATCAATAGTTCCCTTGCTTGACTCTTTCTATGTATACTATCAATTCTCTTGTGCTTGGGTCTCTCTGTACATAACATTAGTTCTCTTTTGTGACTCTTTTTTTACATAACATTAGTTCCATTGTATGTGGCATTTTCTGTACATACCCTTATTTTACATGTACTTGACCCTTAAATACATAAGGGTCACTCACAAGGAAGATAGAAGCCTTACAAGGCCATGTTGTGTGTCACGCCTGTTCTACCATTGTGCCAGTGAGATCAAGGCTACTGTTTCTCTCAGCACCACTCTCCTGCACTGCCTCTATATCCCTTGATTCCCCATCTATCCAGTGACCTTGTGTATGACTTCTACTATCTGTGTGACACTTCTACCTTCCCTCAGTTCCCTTGTGCATGAATATTTATGTTTCCTATTACATCCCCTGTGTGTGTCTCTTGTTATCTACACTCAGTTCCCTGTGCATCATTTTTTCTTCTATCTATCCTTAACTCCCTTGTGTGTGACACTTTCCTTTTCAACCTTCAGTTCACTTGCACATGACATTTTCGCCCTTCCATTCTCAGTTCCTTTGTATGTGATTCTTTCCCCATCTCCTTTTAATATATCTGTGCAAAACTGTTAAATACAAAATGGTCTATCATAAGGAAAACGGAAGCAACATGATGCCATGCAGCCTGTAACACTTCCTTCTTCACTCAATAAAGTCATAGCTGCCCTTCTTCTCAGTGTCACTTTCCTGCACTAATTCAGTATCTCTTGATTCACTTTCCAGTGCTCTTGTGTGAGACCCTTTCCGTACTAGTCCTCATTTCTCCGCATGACATTTTCCCTTTTTATCCTTAGTTCCCTTGTGTGTGATTATTTCCCAAGCTACTTTTGGTTCTTTTGTGGGTGACTCTTTCCCTATCTCCTATTAGTTCTCCTGTGAGTGACTTTCCCATCCACACTCAGATCATTATCATTACAGTGACACTAATTTGTACTGGCCCGCCCTCCTCTTCAGAGATATGGGAGATGAGGGTGTGAAGATCAAAGTTTTAGAACTTCAGCAGGGACTCCATCTGCTTCTAAGGATTTGCTTTTCCATTGACTTTATCGGCTTTTTGTCAGTCTGGGATGGAGGTGAGGCTGGACTGAATAATTTGCTGTGGAATGAAGTCATAGTCACTCATGTTAAGGATGGAGTTATGTGTAAGGATTTCTTCCAAGCAGGCACAGACAGCATCTCCATCCTTGATAAGCTCTCCTCTGTTCTTAATTCTCAGACCCTTATATGTCTAGCTATGGATGGTCTTCACAGTGCTTAAGAACATAAGAAAAAAGAAAAGGAGTAGGCCCTTCAGCCTTCTCCACCATTCAAGCCCAATCATTTATCTCAACACTGTGTATCTGTCCTTTCCCCATATCATTTTCTTTCTCCAGTATCCAGAAATATACCAATCTCAATTTTGGAAACAATCAATGTCTCCATACACATCACACATATTAGTGATATTTGGATCTGTCTACTTTGAGCCATAGGTTTTCTGTCGGACCTTGACCTTTTGGTGTCTGTAGAACTGCTTCTTTTCCTTGAGCTTCCAGTCCAAGAATGCTTTGTGTTTGTAGTTAATTAGCTCCTGGATATCTTGGTCATTTTCATCAAACAAAACAGTGCTTGTGCTTCTGATAGAGTAGCCAAGAATACAACTGTGATAATGACAGAGGGGTCTCCCTGCTATCTGCTGTATAGAAAGTTGTCACCAGTATTTTTGTCTGAGTGGCTGAAGAGCTGATCTTTGAACTGCAATGTGGATCTTCTCTGTGCAATGATACCAAGGAAAAAAACAGGAAACAGTATCAACCACTATACATGGTCTTTTTTGACTGTACAAAAGTTTTGATTTCATGAATTGTTCATTGTTCTCAAATTTGGCTGCCCTCAGAAATTTATCTCTCTCCTACACCTGCTTTATGATGGTATGCAAGCCAATGGGTCTACAACAGATCCAAGCTCAGTGAAGTCAGGAGCCAAGCAAAACTGTATCATTGCTCCACCTCTGTGGATTGTGCATAACCTGAACGGTCTGCAAATCGGAAGTGCGGCTGTGAATCAAATTGCCACATGGGAAAAGATACCTGCAACCCTGCAGCAGCCTGCTAATCCATACCACTGGCCTCCCAAATGCTCATTCATCTGTACATAAGTCAGGTCTTCGTAAGCTGGGGAGGACTGCAGCTCACCTCCAGCAAGCTTTCTGTTTGAGTGGAGCTAGTGTACAGGACAAATAGGCAACCATTCAACCTGCCCCATGGTCATTCCAACTTTCAGTCACTATGCTACAGTACCTAGGGGAACAAGGCATCATTAAATAGTTCACAGCAGCAGACAAGAGAACAGGCCTTAAACCAAACACTTGCAAAACAATGATCTTCTACAAACATCACCTTGCCGTAGAACATCACCCTAGTCCCCAAAAAGGTCCACTACAAGATCCTGCAAAACATGAACCACTTCCTGTATTCCGGGAACCACCTCTCAGTGAAGACAATTATCGAACATGCAATTCACAATCACCTGCAATGTGTCAGAATAGTTTTGTCCTTCTGAGGAACAGAGTGTTCAAAGATCATAACTTCAAACCCAGCACAAAGCTAATGGTGCATTGGGCAGGTCATCCCTGCCCTTCTATATACTTCTGACATGTAGACTACCACAGTAGGCACCTTAGAACAATGGAGACATGCCATCAATGCTGTCTCTGTAAAACTTCCAGGTCAACTGGGAGTAAAAGCAAACAAATATCAGTGGCCTTACCCAATCGACATCTCCAGCTTTGGGGCTCTAATTACACCATATTAGTTCAAATTGGTAGACTACATTATTTGTCTGCCCAGCACAAGATTCCCAAAGCAGACACTTTACTCTAATCTCTATCATGGCAAGAGATTATCGCAGACAGTGGAAGTGATGCAAGGGTTTTCTCAAGCCTCCTTGAAAAGTGTAACATCCCTACCAAATAACACGAATATCAAGAACCTTGATTTGCCTTGCTGGGAGTACATAGAAGCCTGGCATCAATGCATTGCCTCCCAAACTCCCCACCTGCTGCCCTGTCAAGCACTTCCTGCCCCATCTATGACAGAATCTATAGGTCCCAGACTGGACTTATCAGTTATGTCAGAATTAGATCGGAGGCAGGTCATCCTTGACCTTGAGGGCCTGCCTCGGAAGATAAGAAAGAGGAAGATAGAGATAGGGAGAGATAGATAGAGAGAGAGGAAGATAGAAAGAGAGATAGAGAGACAGAGATAGATAGAGAGAATGAGAGGAAGATGGAGAGACAGGGTAGATAGAGATAGAGATGGAGAGAGAGAGATCCACACTCACCTCTCTTGTGTGTAATTCTCCCATTATCTACTCTCAGCTCCCTTGTGACTGTCCCTATCTACCTTCAGATTCCTGACCCTTTCATGCTCTACATCCATTTCATTGCTCAGTCCTGATGAAGGATCTATATTTACAAAGGATGCAGGAAAGCCCTCCTCTATTCTCGTGCTGCCTGGTCTGTTTAGTGGTTCCAGAACAACTTAATCTTTAAAAATTGCAACACATGTTAAAATGGCTGAGGCATTATTCCTGGTGTCCTAGCCATTATTTTTTTCCTCAATCATCATTTCCAAGGCAGATTATTCAGTCATTATTACATTACTGTTTATTGCATCTTATTGTTTGCAAGTGGACTCCCATGTTTCCCGCATTATAATTGACTGCTTCAACAAGTTTTTATTTGGGACTGACTGAAAGGATGTGAAAGGTGTAATATAAGTACAAATCTTTATTTTTCCTTTATGTGCACAGGTCATGCCAGTTTAAAAAATAATACATCTGGTGCACTTCTGCATTTAGGATTAAGTTAAAAATAAGAGTAAATATTGGGAGTTGGAGACATCAAATAACTTTGATTCTTGCCTTCATGCGGTGACTGTTTGTCCCAGCTCACCCTGTTCTCCAGAAATCTGGCAATACTTTGCCCCATGTGTGATTGGCGACTTCACAAGGTGGGAAGTGCTGTCACTGCAACCCCCAAACACAAAACAATGAAACAAGGTTGTTAACCTTTATGTGACACCCTGCTCTTTATCTGTTGCATGGAGGCATTATGTGATAACTGCTATGACAAAACAGCCAAAGTCATGAGCTGTAAGAGTTCTTTCAGCAGATATCAAAGCAATTTACTGACAATTGTACACATATAACCTTGATGACACAGTTACATACTCAGATGATGTATAATGGCCCAAACAATATATTCTTCTTACCATGCTATTTATCAGTCAAAATTAAGCAACTGTCAAATATGCAAATAATCATTAAACTTTACCTCAGTATAAAGCACTTGTGTTCCTTGGAAGAAAGATCTATGATTTAAATAGCACAAATTTGCAGATTTTAATCATTCCCTAAAGCAAAATATACCAAACATGATGCAAATGTATTGCAATTATGCTCTTACATCTTTATCTTGTGAATATCACAGGCATCTACTTAAAATTTGAAAATATATCCTTCAACCACACAAGCTAGAGACAGTCTTTATTCTTAAATATAGTTGAGGTTTGTACTCTGTATGGTTAAATTATCATGTTCTTATCATTGTTACACTGTAATTAACATGTAACCGTCTTCCTTACAGCATGTATTGCATATTAAATGTACACATCATATTTTATGTACAGGTGTACGGAGACAGTAGTTTGGGAGGTCACTCTGTCCCTGATCAGATTAACTCATTATCTGTTACTAATACAATATACAGGAAATCAGAAAACTCAGACAAAAGCAACTACATCAATCACTTACATTTCTTTTGATGCTACCAATGCAGTAGTAGCATCTGTCATAAAATGAATCGTCGAATAAATGGGTGATTTTTCCAAATATTTCTAGAGGCCAGTTAATTGGCCATGTAACTGACCATCCATCTTTGTTAATTCCCTACAATGATACAGCCAAAATCCATTATTATTTCTCAGCTGCAGCCCTTCCTAATGACATATATTCATTAATATTTGTGTGCTGCAGAACCCTTCAGGCACTATCTCCCCAGAAGCCTCATGTACCAGCTTCCTACACAATGCATGTTGCTGTATAATCCAAACCATTAAACAGGTAAGAGATAGAATATGCATGAGATGCACTGAGAGACCTCTCTCCTGTATGTCACTGAAGATTTACAGTAAGAGTGATACATAATAAGAGAAAGAATGGAACTGTATATGCTAGTCAAACGATACAGGAAAAGATGAAAAATAAACAGAAATTCTCATTAAAACAATTATTTTGCCACAAAGGCCAAAAAACAGTCACAAATAGAAATGCAGGATACACAATTCAATAGGCCTAAAAACGTGCAAAGGAATTACAATGCACAATTGTGTTGCCTGTTAATTATAATGATTGCAGCATTCAGGAAGCACTAATTATTCTTTTCATTGGCTTGACACTTCAGCAGTGATAAAAAGTGTAAGTGACTTCACCCTCTTAATCGGAAAGTGCATTGTGGATGCAATGGGTACTGCCAGGCACTCTACAAATGAAGATAATTGAGGGAACATTGAAGAAAGGCACAACTTGAGAAAGTGTGAGCTCTAAGGTTCATATTCTGCACTGGAGTCCTGGCTGGAGGAGGTTGGAAAGGAAGGATGGTGTGACTCCAGAGAATCCAGAAGCTCTCTAATTAGAAAAACAGAGGGAAGTGGAAATGGAGAGCCCTGGGTTAATGTCAGGAGTGTGACCCTGAAGATCTTGATGCAGTGGCACAAAGAAAGTCAAAGACCTCACATTGTGGATTGTGAATTCATCTTTAACCACCACATCTACCGAATGTACCGTGCTGCTCTGACCATGCTGCTATTATTCATCCTACCAATAGTCCTTCAGTGAGGAAGCACTACTAACATACATATGTTCCAGCTTTTTGTTAAATTGTTTAATTCACTTTTTAAAATGTTTTTGCATAGGTGTCGGGGATATTCAGAAGCATTTAAAATGCCCGTCATAACAGTGGGGCATTGTTAAAATAGCTGTCAATGTTTTTTCAACTGGTCTTGTGGACAGGGCTTTCTCTGCCCTACTCTCCTTCATGTGGCATTACCTTGTATAACAGAGCCTCATCATTTGGAATAGATTGTACTTACCCATAATTGGGAAGTTAACAAATGGCAATACTTACTTTGTAGGTGATCAGTGGGTGTAGACAACTAGCCACTAGCAACACTGTTTTAATATTTACACATTTAGATAACAGTGCAATTTAACCTTAATTTTGCCAGCATCCCTGTTTTTATTTTCCTTTCATCCCTAAAAATCCTATTCCTTTACAATCAATTACAATAAAAGTAGAACATGCTGGAAACTCTTTGCAGGTAAAGGAGCTTCCATGGACAGAGAAAGAAAGTTAACATTTCTGGTCTCAGCACTTTTGTCAGAACTGGGAAAGAGAGAATACAAGATAGTTTTCAGTTGCCCAGGATGTGTGGAATTAATAGACAGAATGAAGGAAATGTTTCAAGTGGCTTAGAGTGGCAGTTAGAACCTGGTCACGTTTCTTTATCTGTTATATGTTGTTAATAGCAAAGCTGTGGGACATGCACTACAAGCCAGGCTATATTAATGCAAAGGTAAAAAAAAAACCTGAGCCAAAATTACAGATGGATGAATGGCAGGACTTGCCAGTTCTGATAAAGAAAGACTGCAGAATTCATCATTGAGTCCAGAAGGCTACAATGTGCCCAGACAGAAGATGAGGTTGTTGAGAGTAATTAAAGGTACATGAAAATAAAATACTAACAAAAGATACTACTTAAAAAGGTTCTAAAGCATCAGGATTACAACTGAGCTGCAATATGAAATATCTGACAAGATTGCGCACACATGCTTTCAATTGTAGACGATTTTAGTCATGCAAGCCTTTACAAAACTATGCAATGCATTAAGGCATTCAGAATGCAGTCAATCACTAAGTTAATAATGTTAGCACCATTAAATACTTAAGGAAGTCCATTTGAAGAATCCATTTATTTTCTATAGCCCATCAATCATTGGAAAGGCCCTTGGATAGCAGTGCTACACTGTTAAAAATTTTAGGTTGTATGCAGATATGTGAAAGCTTGACACTGTAAAACATTAAACTATCTTGCACTGTTAATGGGATGTGTGGTGCTTTGCCAGTCATCAACGTCTGTTCACAAATGCATATTCATTTGCTTTATACTTTACTGGAGTCATACTTATTAGACTTCCTCATTTAAGTCCTTCACAGAAAAGCTCTTTAAAATAAAAGGATCAAAATTGTTTCAAAAGTGTTCCAGCTCTTTTATGTCTCTTTTAAGACACAAGAAGTAGACACTGGAATAGGCTAAACTGTCCATGATTACTATACTATTTATTAAAGTCATGGCAAATCTTTTAACTCTGTGTCACTCTCCTGCCTCACTCACCTGTCAATCCCTGTCTTGAGTATACTCAGGCACTGAACATATACAACCTTCTTGATGGAGTATTCCAAAATTTCACTGCTCTCTAAGTGAACTAATTCTTCTCATCACAATCCTGATGAGCATATCCTTATTTTAAGTGTGTTATTCCTGGCCTTTGAATCCCAAATAGTGGAAAACATCATCCTTGTATCTATCCTATCAAGCCCCATGAAAACATTGTACAGTTCAAAGAGATTATGTTTCATTGTTCTAAACTCCAGAGAGTCTAGACACATTTTGCCTAATTTCTCCTCTCAGGATAATCTCCCCTTCCCAGGAATCCATCTGATGAGACTCTGTTGCATCCTCTCTACCATCTATACCCTTACTGAAGTAGGGAGGCCTGTATATACAGTATCACTGGTGCTGTCATGGTAGGCCCTATATAATTTCAGAAAGATGCCTTGCCCCTTGTCCTCAAATCCTCTTGCAATAAAGGCAAATATACAATTTGCCTTCCTAATTGCTTGCTGTACCTACTCATCAACTTCCAGTGATTAATTGACATGGACATCCAAGTCCTCTGAACACCTTGTTTTTCTATTTCTTCTGCCAAAGTGGATGACCTTACATTTTCCACATAATATTCCATTTCCTCTGTCCTTGTCCTTTCATCTAGCCTGCCTGTGTCCCCCAAAACATCTCATTCAAACTCTAGAGAGTGAGGTCCAGTCCTGTTTAACCAAATTTCTTTAGTGCTGTTGGAGCTGCACCTCATCCAGTCATATGGAAAATATTCATTCACATTGTATATAGTTGAAAGGCTTAGAGGAGTCAGAAAGTGAGCCATTCACTACAGCCTTTCACTGATTCTTGCAGCCACAGTATTAAGAGTCACTGGTGACCCCAACCCAGGTTGTTGATGCTGAGGGACTTGGCAATGATAATACCACTGAAAGTCAAGGGTAGCTGAATGGACTGTCTCTTACAGGAATCCATCATTACCTGGCATTTGTATGGAACAAATGTTAATTGTCCTTTATCAGCCCATTCCTGGAAGTCTTACTGCATGTGGGCATTGCCTGAGGATCTCCAAATTAAACAGAATATTGAACAATCGTCACCACTGATCCTCACTTCTGATCTTGCAATGGAAGGAAGTTCTTGATGAAGCTTTAAGACAGTGGGCAGTGGGATTCACTGCTATTCCTAGATCCATTCCCACACTCTTTTTTTAAATGTAGCAGGCAATCAAAAGATGTTTTACGATCTTGGCTGGGATTAGGAGGAGATTAGATGATAGTGGTAGTGGTGCATAGAGTAATTAGGAATGAAGGCTCTCAGCAATACCAATATGGATGCAAATCCAAAGGTAAGCCTCTCATTTATTTCTTTTCATTTTAATATTTGATATCACAGAAGGTGATTTAATTAAAGACTCTTCCAGCAAATGTGGACAGTTGTAAAGTCATATTTCCTCTACTTCCTCAGAAGGCTAAGGAAATTCGGCATGGCCCTGATGACCCTCACCAGTTTTTATAGATGCACCATAGATAGCATCGTACCTGGATGCATCACGGTTTGGTATGGCAACTGTTCTGCCAAGGTCATAAGGAATTGCAGAGAGTTGTGAACACAGCTTTGTTATCATGAAAACCAGACTCCCCTCCATTCACTCTGTCTACATTTCTTGCTGCCTGGGGAAAGCAGCCAACATAATCAAAGACTCCACTCACCTGGGTCATTCTCTCTTCTCCCCTCTCCCCTCAGGCAGGAGCCTGAGGGCACATACCACCAGGCTCAAGGACAGCTTCTATCCCACTGTTATAAGACTCTTGAATGGACCTCTTGGATGATAAAGATGAACTTTTCATCTCTCAGTCTACCTCGTCATGGCCCTTACACCATATTTGTCCACCTGCACTGCACTTCCTCTGTAATTGTAACTATATTCTTTGTTTTGTTATTGTTTTTCCTTTTGCACTACCCCAATGTACTTGTGTTTAGAATGATCTTATTGACTACAGCTCCAGCATATTGACTACAGATCCGCCTTCAGTACTATGATTCCAAGCAAATTCATCACCAGACTCCGAGACCTGAGACTCAACACCTCCGTCTGCAACTGGATCCTTGACTTTCTCACCAACAGACCGCAATCAGTGAGGATAGGCAGCAACATGTCCAGCACAATTATTCTCAACACTGGTGTCCCACAGGGCTGTGTCCTCAGCCCTCTACTCTACTCCCTATATACTCATGACTGCGTGGTCAGAGTCTGCTCTAACTCCATCTACAAGTTTGCAGATGATGCCACCATAGTAGGCCGTATCTCAAATAATGATGAGTTGGAGTACAAGAAGGAGATAGAGAGCTTAGTGACATGATGTCATGACGACAACCTTTGCCTCAATATCAGCAAAACAAAAAATCTGGTCGGGAAAGGGGGTGGCATACATGCACCTGTCTACATCAATGGTGCTGAGGTCGAGGGGGTTGAGAGCTTCAAGTTCCTAGGAGTGAACATCACCAATAGCCTGTCTTGGTCAAACCACATAGACACCATGGCAAAAAAAGCTCACCAGAGCCTCTACTTCCTCAGGAGGTTAAAGAAATTTGGCATGTCCCCTTTGACACTGACCAATTTTTATTGATGCACCACAGAAAGCATCCTATCTGGATGCATCACGGCTTGGTATGGCAACTGCTCCGCCCAGGACCACAAGAAACTGCAGAGAGTTGTGGACACAGCCCAGCACATCACAGAAACCAGCCTCCCCTCCATGGACTCTGTCTATACCTCTCGTTGCCTTGGTGAAGCAACCAGCATAATCAAAGACCCCACCCACCTGGGCCATTCTCTTTTCTCTCCTCTCCCATCAGGCAGAAGATACTGGAGCCGGAAGGCACATACAACCAGGCTCAAGGACAACTCTATCTCATGTTCATAAGACTATTGAACAGTTCCCTTATATGATGAGATGGACTTTTGACCTCACAATCTACTTTGTTTGACCTTGCACCTTATTGTCTACCTGCAAAGAACTTCCCTGTAGTTGTGACACTTTACTCTGTATTCTGTTATTGTTTTTACCCTGTACTACCTCAATGCACTCTGTGTTACCTCAATGTACTGTGTAATGAATTGAACTGTACAAACGGTATGCAAGACAAGTTTTTCACTGTACCTCAGTACAAGTGACGATAAGAAACCAATACCAATACCAATTTGTATGGATGCATGCAATACAAAGCTTTTCACTGTATCTCGGTACATGTGACAAAAATAAACTAATTACTAATTATTTTTACTTTGCACCTGATTACAATTCTTGAACAATTAAGAACACCACAGATAGAATTAATTGTTTGAAAAGCAATAACAGTTGTTAGGTAGGCAAGTACTTTTGCAACAGGCTTCCAGACATAACAGTGAAGTGAATGATGAGGTAAATTGCATGTAGCAATGTTAATCGAGGGAATAATAACCAGAACATTTAGTATCAAGTCTGGCATCATGTTGGCATGATGGAAAAGAGCTTTGTCTCCCTGACTCTTCCAAGTCACTGTTGGCCAGTATACTGCTGTGCAAAAGCATTCCTTACACATGATAGGAAAGAAGATTCCTGTCATACTTCTAAGGCAGCATGAGAGCAATCTACTACCTTTGGTGAGGAGATCAATTGATCCTGTAAAAGTGTACACACTGGCAGCAACCGGAATTCCAACAGCTATAAAAACCAACAATATAAACAAATGAGAAAAAAATTCTGAAAAATAAAAAAAAAGAAAAAAATTGAAAGACACACAGGTGTTGAATAGCTAACTTGGGTTCCAATGCTCCAATTTAAATTTTTTTTATTCCAAAATAAACTTTATTCATAATAAAAGACAAACTATATACAATAATAAAACAGTGCAAACCTTTACATTTGTGTATGGATTAATCATCAGTGTTACTTTTTATAAAAACTACAGCAACAATGCCACTCATGTGGCTCCCTGGGATGATACCCCAATCCTGTATTTACAATATTTAAGGGGCTTCCTCCCCTGATCCCACCCCTCCCCCTCCTGTGGTAGAAGAACCCTAAACTGTCATCTTTCCCCACCGAGCCCTTGTGTTGGCTGCACCCAGCTTCAGTGCGTCCCTCAGCATATATTCCTGCAGCCTGGAATGTGCCAGTTGGTAGCATTCCCCTATGGACATCTCACAGTGCTGGGAGACCAACAAGTTTTGAGCAGACCAAAGGGTGTCTTTCACCAAGCTGATAACCTTCCAGCAGCAGTTGATGTCCGTCTGTGTGTGTGTCCCTGGGAACAGCCCGTAGATCAGAGAATCCTCTGTTATGCAGCTGCTGGGGATGAACCGTGACAAGGACCCTTGCATCTTTTGCCACACCCTCCTCACAAACCCACAGCCCGCAAAGCGGTGGGGTCCATTTGATCCAGCAGTCATTTATGTTGCTGCACTAGGCATGCTGCTCAGCCTCCAGAGATGTATTTTTCCCACAGCACCTGAGATATAACATGACCTGAGGTATTCAGCAATAGTGTCACCTATGCTTATTCCAACTCCAGGAGCAGACATGTGGCATAAATACTGATCAGTAAATTAATCTTTTTTAAAGAGTTCTACAGTAGTAATTAGGAGCACAAGAACAAATATCATTCTGTAACACCTTTAACTTTTTATGTGTCTTTTACATAACAATAACATCGCTCACTGTCTGTGACAGTCATGTTTTCTATCACTTCTACTTTTGCAGGATCAAAGCCTACAAATGGTGTTGAATAATTAACATTAATAAGGAAACAATGTTGCACAAAGAATAGTCTGTCATTAATTATTAAGGATACAGTAATATCACAGGATCAAAATAAATAACAAATGAACATTATTTATTTCCATTTTATGTAAAATGTACTCCAGATTGAGAGATCCTGAATTTACATTTCCTCAATTCTACTTGCATCATTCAACCATAATAATTTGAAGACAATTGTCTATTCAGAAACAGCTGAGTTATCTTCTTTAAATGGCCAGTGGTACAATGAATGGAACATTTGCTTTCCACACAGATGCTTGTGTCCTGGGGCTCCTAGTCACTCAATTCCCCTGCTTCAGAGCCAATTTTAACTGTGTGCAGCTAGGTACCTAGAAGGATTAGATCATCACAATATCCAATTTCAGCACAATTCAAATTGTGATTGATTTGTCCTGAAAATATCGGTGTTCCACTTACACAGGATCGAACTTAATTTTCTTTGGGTAGTGGCAAAATGTCTTTGTTTTATCTTTTGTGAAGCATGCATACACTTCGGCCTTGCATTGTTACATTGTTTGGCTCATGTGTCTTAACACATAATATGAGTGGACTTTTAAAGAGGGCTATCAGGTTGAACAGGGAAACTTTCTCCGGGACAAATGTATTCTTTTATCCCCACAATATCCTTCACTCCATGGTAGCCTCAACTGCCCTTGTACTACCTTGACTGGCCTTCCATTTTCCGTCTTCCTTAAACTGGCATTTGCAAGTCCTGGACCAAGACAAAGTGTGTAACTTGTCCTTCACCAAAGGCTACTTGCCCATCACCCTATCCCATCATCAGAGTCGAACATGGTTTACTAACCCTGATTGTTCAAAACCAATTGTAGCAAGTCACCACAACTCTATCATTGCAATGTTTTACTGGTTCTTTATTCCTCTCCACTCGCTCTACTTCTCTGACTATAGCTTCTTCATCCTTGAAACCATTGTTAGCACTGATAGCAGAGCCAAGCAATTGGTCCTACTGTCTAGAGTTCTCTTTGCCAAACATCTCATAATTTCATTTTCTCCTCCCTGTCTTTAAACATTGTAATCTAGCCTAATCTCTCCTTTCTTGGATCAGTATCAATTCTGTATGCATCTGTGAAGTGTCCTTGGACATTTGTCCCATTAAAAGTATGGGTGTAATTATCATTGCTGCATTAATGAAGTCCCAAGAGATGCAATGACTGACATCTGATTCAACAGCTAGCATATAAATTAGTATGTGGTTTATAACGGCTAAAGTTTGAATACCTCTAGTTGATCTCTCGTTGACTTTTTTTGCTCTTCTGATTGCCCAAAGCAATGGCTCTATTTCTGAATATGAGTGATTTTATTTTCTCTGCTTTTCTTCAAGAAACATTTATTCCCTACCACAAAGTGTAGAGAAGAGATGGAAAATTATTTCTGCCTCCACTTATTGTTTCTTTTGCATTTGCTGGAGCCTGTTCCATTATCTCGGTCTGCTTCCCACTGTAGTCCTGTTTTTCTGTTTGTCATCCCTTTTCTAAACAGGACTTCCCCTAGGACCAACATGTAATATCAGCCAGTCCTATCAAGTAGATTAATTGATCATTTATACCATTGGTGTTTGTGTACATGTGCTGTTCTGTGTCATATGAAATGTCCTTTGCTGATTATTTTCTCTTCAACATATATTGGTAATTTTCCTGTGTATTGCACCTGAAAAATGGTCTATAATGTTTTCTTCTCATTTATACATCTGAAAAACACTGCAACAGAACCTACTGGACGATACATCAGGAAGAGACAATAGGAACCTACTTTTCCAAATTTTCTAATTGTTTCCTAGTCCTCTCTTCTGTTTCTGCCTTTGAACCTTGAAATCAGTCATGCCCCACAATTGGTTCTGCACAGTCTGGAATCCTTGCTTCCAGACGAAAACCTCCATTATTAAGTTTCCAGTACACCATCATGAAACAACTTCCGTAAATCTTCAGTCTCACATACTTCTCTTTGAATTTGAATAATGTACTGTTGATACATGACCTTGCTTCCACTCTGCTCATGTCAGGTGGATCCCATGATAGGACCTTAATGCTGAACTTCTTCCTATTGTCTGCATAACCAGGCCAAAGCACTTTGTGTTTTTCATTTTGTTATTTTTTTGCACATTTTCACAGACTCCAACAATCACTTCCACAAAGTGATTTGAGGGCAAGTACGGTAGTGTAGCAGTTAGTGTAACACTTAACAGTGCCAGCTATCTGAGTTCAATTCCAGATGCTGTCTGTAAGGAGTTTGTACGTTCTCCCCGTTTCTGTGTGGGTTTTCTCCGAGTGCTCTGGTTTCCTCCCACATTCCAAATACATACAGGTTGGGAAGTTGTGGTCATGCTATGTTGGCGCCGGAAGCATGGCGACACTTATGGGCTGCCCCCAGAAGACTACACAAAAGATGCATTTCACTGTGTGTTTTGATGTACATGTGACTAATAAAGATATCTTATCTCTTTAAAAAATTTCCCTTCCACTGTTTCCTTAGACTCTACTTTCCTGTCATCATGTCCCCTTTCATCTCTTTCTAGGGTACTCAACTTTCCAAAATCCCAAACCCAAACCTTTAGTCCTCCTTGAACTTGGAGAATAGGAGTTTATTGCATTGAATGATGCCATTTGATCAACTGTCTATATGCTTGCCAATGAAATTCTCTCTAAACTCATTTGCTCTTCACCTTTTGATCCATTTTCTTGTAGGTAATGGCACATCAAGAGCTCATGCAAGTACTTTTTTTAAATGTAATACTTCTTTCTTTCTTACAGTCCAAGCAGTGCATGCCAGGCTTCATCCTATGTTGAATTTATTTTTCTACAATTCTTCTCTAATCTTTCTACTAATTACCTTTAATTGTTGTTAATTGACTTGCATCTTAAGGAAATTGGTCCTTCCTAACAATTCTGTCCATGATTCTGAATTTTGTGTGCTTCAAGTTAAATCTCTCGTCAGCATAGAAAATAATCTTACCTGGCCAATCTTTGCTCAACTGAAATCTTACAATCCTGGTGAGATCCACATAAATCTCCTCTGCACTCTCTTTAGTTCTATGACAAACTTTTTTAAAATGTGGTAACCAGAACTGTATAAGATCTTACACTTCTGCTATGATCCTGACTTAACCTCCTCTTAGCCAAGCTCACTTCCATTTGTATGTATTTTGGCATAGATCAATGAGATTATCAAGACACTTCACTTTACTTCCAAAGAGCAACAGCACCTGTTACCCATCGCATAGCGCTCACTGGGAGCAAACCTTACCAATCTACCACACCCCCCCCATATAACTAACCCCACCCAGTAAGGACTCTTCATGAAGCAGCAACCTCCACTTCTCTCCATATTTCGTTCCATAATGTGTATCTTTACAACCCAATAGCTCATTATAGAGGTTTACATTGACATCATGACTTTGACAGAGACAACCAGTGGGTGATAACACCTCCCACAAAAAAAACAATCATTTTCATTTATGTAGCTACTTATACATAGTAAATCATTCCAGGGCTCCACAAAAGTGCTGGCAATCTATGACAACAAGTCCCATAAGAAGAAACTACTTGATAACTAATAGAATATAAGAACATGAAGGTCATAGTACAACCTTATAAAAATCTGGTTAGGCCACAGCTGGATTATTGTGTACAGGTCTGGTCACCACACTATAGGAAGGATGTAAATACACTGGAGAGAGTGCTGAAGATATTGGAACAAAAAACAGAACACCGGAAGCAAGCAGCCAATCATTCAGCATCTGCAGAAGCAGAAGGTATATGTCAACATTATGGGATGAGGCCATCAGGACTGAGAGGGAAGAGGAAAGATTGCCAGTATATAACAGTACAAGGGGAATGGGGAGGGTGGGATGGAGGCTCTTTGGTGATAGGTAGAACCAGATGGGGTGATGATGATGGGCAGGTGGAACCAGGTGTGTGGGGGAAGGTGGGATTTCAGTGGAAAATAAAACAGAATTAATGCTTCAGGTCCTTCAATGATCCTTCATCATCTGTTTTCAAGGTAACTGAGGTTTATCTTCAACATGTTATTTTATTTCAGATATCCAGTATCTGTCCTTTTTTGTTTGCTTTTAGAACAATATTGGAAGGTTGCTCCATACCCAACTGGTCATTATGGCTCCATCTCAAAATTCTGGTGGCAGTTACTAACAAGGCTCCATCTGAACCATATCAACTTTAACATGTTAACATATGTCTATTCCCTAGTGGTGCCTTAAAGCCAATAAACATACATACTAACATATGAAAGGGTCCCATGTGGCAGTGATAGAAGTCTGAAATAAATGTTTGAAGCCAATTCAGAATCAGAGAGTTTTTCTGATGTGATTGGGATTCATTCCAGTGGTAATTAGGATCAGTTTCTCCTTGTGGATGTAAATGCATATTTTAACCCATTTCAGTTTGAACAGACATCCCTGATGCAAGAGGTTTATTAACTGTTGATAACAAAATATTGCAATTATCGTTATCGTAATGTCAGTTATTTATTCTGAAATAAATGAATTCAGAAGGTGTATCAGCTTGTTATAATTACCTTTCATGCAACCCTGGACCCTCTTGGTGTTTTGGTACAAGCTGAACAAGTTGGCAATCTCAGTTCTGAACAGACTGGTGTACTGTTGCTGATGTAGACACCAAGATTAATGTTTAAAACTCGCCACTAATCTAGATTTATGTCGACTTCAAATACAGAATCCAATGATTTATAAACCATGATCCCGGCACACTTTATTTTCATAGCGACTGATCTGTAGTTGAAGGTCCTTTATTTCTGTTGATGTAAAAGTTATTATTATTTAATTCCTTTACACCAGGCTTTCACAAATAAATTGGGCATTTTCCCGTATTGTAGGTCAGATTGGGTCATAAAATTAATTAGCAATATCCCTGCAAATTGTTTGAAAACTAACTCTGATATTTTTGTGATTAGTATTATGCTTTTTTGCACATTAGAACACCAAACCAGTATCTAAAACAAGAAAAAAAAAGCGAAACTCTGCGATTTATGGTTTAATATGGCTAATGCCAGACACCAACTTGCTTCATGAATGTCCTATGCCACTGATTGTCAAGATACATCACTGTTAGTGACTTTATTAGTTATAATTTACTAATCTCTGATAAATTGGCATACCAAGTGCAAAGTTTGAGAAAGGAAGGTAAAATCAAGCTTAAACAAACTTAAACTGCTTTCAACTACTGTATATTTTAGGTAATTATAGGATAGTATTGAAATTGTTCTCTCATTTGTTCCTCATCTGAATAATGAAATGGAGTGAGAGTGAAATAAATTACAATGGATACATTTATTTTAGCATGTCACTGTTAATCTTCCTGTGCCATTATTGGTGTAATATGAGATCTAGCTAAGAATAGTAAGCCACTATGATCATTGGCACAGGTCAATCATTACTGTAATAAACTTTCAGTGAAATAGTTGCAAACACAAACAGTCTCTGTGATGCTGCAACTAAATTGCATACATGACTCATTAGGTCACAAAATAGATTGTTGTACCAACTGCTGTTTAGTGTGGGTGAACAGAATTTTACAAAAGTGTGGCAGCTTCTCCAGAGAGAGAGAAAAACATCTAATTCCGAACCTAATTCAGCCCTCGAAATCGGTGCAGAAACATTAGTTGATTGAGGCACAGCACGTATTTTTCCACTAAGTCTCTGAAGCTTTTTGAAGTTAGGCAGTCCAAAACTTGCCTAAGTTTTACACAGAATTTGACAGACACCTAAATAATCTTTGGGTTCCCCTTCTTTAGAGAGCTTTTAGTCATTCCTTGTGAGATGCAAGAAGTTCTGTTGACATATTCATCACAACTTTTCTCATCTCAAATGTTTTGACAATATGTTAAAGCTACCAGTTTTACCTAGTTAAGTTGTTTCACAGCACTGTATGTACACAATTTTATAAAGCTATGGCAAGAAATCATCTATAGATCTCACCTTTTATACCAAGACATATCTAGATTGCTGACCTGTATGGATGAGTGCACAGGGATATAATGGAGTTATATATTGTCTAACATCGATTCCTATAGCATGAAGGAAAAACAAGCTATCTTGTTAAGTATTCAGATCTTCTACTATTATTATCTCAGCTTTGGTGCTATCAGTCATCTATTTTTTTACAGTGATAGAATCCCCCTCACTCTTTGCCTATATGGAGTACCAGGACTTGAGAAAGCAACAACTCCCTTGTGATCTTGGTTAGGTCCCAGTATCTCAGCCTTACCTTTTCCTTTTCCTCTCTGAACATGGTCCAAGTTAACACCTGCTGGGACAGCATTGCTTTCTTTCTAATACTTACTTTATTTCCATGCTCTATGATGTTTGTTTACTTGAAACGGAAGGGATTGACAAATCTTGTGCAGTCAATAGGCAGTCAAAGCATAGCATTGCATCTTAGAATTCCTGCTGCATTCAGGAGATGGCAGAGCAGAGAGTATTCCATCTAGTGATATCCCCATATGTTCAGAACGTACTGATCATATTCATCAATCCATAAACATTATGTTGGTTATCTGGCTAGGCAAAGTTTACATGAGTATAAAAATTATATCATAATATCTGCAAAACACTAGCATGAAGTGAGAGCCTTTACATTCGGTTTCTTGTTTAATCCAAAAACAAAAGTCTGCTCTAATTGTTATATTCTAAAGTGTTTAAAATCAGAAGTTATAAAAGATGAGAAAGTTTATCTACTTTACCAATTGCTAACTACAGCAACAGACACTAAATGTCATATTTCATTATGGAATACCATATATTAGTGACAGCCTTTGAAATACTATTTGAATGCATGACATTTAATATAATCAAGGGATAGTAAGGTTAAAGAAAGGACTTCTATTTCTTATATGCAAACAATGATCATACAAGATATGAGACTTCTGAAAGGAATCTTCTTGAAAATAATCAATATATTCAAGGTTGTGCCTCAGAGCCAAGTTTTGTTGAAATTATATTAATTATTTAGTCATTCACTAATATTTAGTCATTGTATAATCATTCTTTAGTGTTAATATTTTTGTAAAAATATCTTCCACCATAATCAAATATTATAGTAACGGACACAAATGTGAAGGTATATTTCGATTTCTGGTAAATACTTGGTTTCTATTGTGGAAACCATGGTTTCCATTACCAACATAAGTTATATATGCCATGTGTCAGATGACATTCAGCGGCTTATGAGTTAGATTGTTTCACTTTATTGTTTTAAAGTTGTTTAACTGAGCTTTCCCCCCGTTGAAACTTCTACTCTATGTACAGTATAACGGAAAGCAGGTCTGCTGCAGCCAGTGATTTTGAATTATTTTGAGAGGTTGGTTTCACAGAGTTGGAGAAATCAAGTTATTTCTATCTGTTGACGTCACTTACTGACACAGAGCTCATCTCTACATATCATACGAAACTAAAGTCCCTTAATAAAAATAAAATCAGGAGCATCCTTTTCTAATTCATTACTGAGTGTGGTAACACTGGAAATACATCCTTTATTGCTCATCCCTAATTGCTTTTTAGAAAGTATTGGTGAGATACCTCCTTAAATCAATTACAGGCTATTAATGAATTTTCAATTATTTTCACATTTTACAGCTCATAAAAAAATTGTATAATTTATGATTTAGAGCCAGATATTTTAGACCTCAAGGATACAGATTGCTCCTTCAGGTTGATGGATTAGTTACTCTCGACCATCAAGTGACATGAAAACAATCTTCCCCATTAGATCATCAGGGAATGGCTGTACATACATCACTCAGTCACCACAAAGCATCAAAACTATCGAGAATTACAAATTCCACCTCCTCTGGGATGCATAGAAGATGACACCATTTTCTGTAGCCAGATCTCCAGGAAGAATGCATTTAAACCCAAATAAACCAATTGGTCAAATGGCTGTACTGCAAAGGCACTTTTATGGCATTCAGTCATAAACAAAAGACCACAATTCATATTCCCATGTGCTCCGAGGAACCAAGGACCTTTGAAATGAACATTTACAATAGGCTGTTAGCTAAATGCAACGCAAGAGGTACAAAGAAGGTGGGGACTAATTGGACCACACAATGATATGTGCTTGTTGGAATTTAACTGTCTCCTTTCCTTCTCTGAACTCTTGTGGTCTGTCTGTCCATTATGTTCCGAAGTTCACAGGATAGTAACAACCATGGCTCCACCCTCTAAATCATTGAGCATGTTATTATTATTGAAGTGAAAGCCATTCATTTGACTTCCAAAATGCTGATAAACCCATAACTTTTCTCATCAAAACATCTTTTCATGATAATAGTCAAAACAGGGTGAATTCCCTTGAGGGGATAATAACTCCCACACAGGTGGGGCTATAGAAAGGAGGCATGATTAAGGTGAAGATGGCTAAGTCAGAGAAGGGTAAAGGATTATGTCAATCAAGTTGAGCTCCTGCAAGGGGAAAATATGTTTTGTTAAAACATCAGATGAAGTGAGGATGAAAATTATTGCAACAGGACAACACACACAAAATTCTGGAGGAATTCAGCAGGTCAGGCAGCATCTATGGAGAGAAATAAACAGTTGACGTTTCGGGCTGAGACCCTTCATCAGGACTAGAAAAGAAGAGGGCAGAAGCCAGAATAAAAAGGGAGGGGGAGGGGGCGGAGCACAAGCTGGCAGGTGATAGGTGAGTCCAGGTGAGGGGGGAAGGTAGGTGGGTGGGAAAGGAGGGATGAAAGGCAATGCTGCAAGAAGCTGAAGAGGACATATGTTTTAGGGACCTTTATTCAGGCATTTAAACAGGCAAGGCGTACAGACATATAGACCTAACATGAGAAAATGGGCCAACAAGTCAGCATGGACATGTTTCCGTGCTGTACAACTCTATGACTATAAGTTGACATGGCTTTGTTTTTGTTTTATATTGTGAAGAAGAATGATTCAATTAGCACACCTGGTAACAGACTTCTCCAAGTGGCCACTGGAGCAAATGGTATTGAAAGTCAAATAGAGTTACAGAGAATGAAGAGGAAAGTGACTGCTGATGCTGCAATCTGGAACAAAAAAAACAATGCTGTAAGGCAATGGTTTGGGTCAAAATTCTTCATCAGGACTAAGTGAGAAGGAGAAAGATTGCCAGTATATAGCAGTACGAGGGGGGTGGCGGTGGGATACAGGCTGGTAGGTGATAGTTGGAGCCAGATGAGGATAGGACAATGGGTGGATGGAACTTTTACTGGGTGGGGGAAGGGGGATGGGAGAGGTGAACAACTGAAGAAGAAAACTAGGTGGACGGGTGACAGTGTGTGGGAGGAGAACTCCAAGGGTGTGGCTTACCTGAAATCGGAAAATTCAATGTTCATACCATTGGGTTGTGAATTACAAAGTGGAATATGTGAAGTTTGTGGTTGGCTTCTCCGTAGCAATGGAGAAGGCCAAGGACCGTCAAGTCGGTGTGGGACTGCGGAGGAGAGTTAAAATGACTTTTAAGATTGCCTTTGAGTCAGAATGCAGGTAATACATTTCACCACTGTAGGGAACACCACATCGTGAGCACCGAATGCAATAGACGACGCAGGAAGAGATGCAGGTAAGTCTCTGCCTTATCTAGAAGGGCTGTTTAGGTCCTTGGATGGTGGTGAGGGAGTAGGTGAAGGGGCAGGTGTTACACCTCCTATGGTTGCAGGCTATAATGGCTTTGAGTTGTGGTAGCAATGCCTGGAATAATTACACATGTATTATGTGGGTGTGTGAAGCCAGCAAACATTGCCAACAATCTGCAATGTCTATAAATTTTACCAATTTTAATTTACTGGGTTGAGTTAACAACAGTGATGTCAATAACAACATCGCTCAAATAACATTGAATGGTTTGGAAAAAGTGATTGGGATGACATTGTTACAGAAATTCCCACTTCCCCCCCTCCCCCATCTACCTACCTTCCCCCCTCACTTGGATTCACCTATCACATGCTAGTTCGTGCTCCTCCCCCTCTCTGAGGGTATGGATAACCTCAAGGCCATGCATTAGGAACACACAGTAGACTTGCAAAGGCAGGGAAGGAGCGTACACCTGCCATTAATCTCATCAAGCATTTGCTGCCCCAAGGGCATGAGTCTGTGGCTCCCACATTAGCCTCATTGGCCACCTGCGCACCCGCCAAACTGGAGTGAATTCAAGTCATACTTGATCCCAATGGACTGCCTAGGAAAATGAAAGGAATAATTGGGTAGGCCTTTCAAAAAACTGTCACAGACATGACAAGCTTGATGGCCCCCTGTTCTTCTGAATGATTCTAATCTGCGGCATGTGAATCTGAGAAGTAATATTTGTAACAACATGATCACATAAAACTCAAGCTCAGTTAAATAGGGACATGGCTATACAGAATTCAATTACACTTGAATGACTTGTATAGCTGTAACCACGCTGGAAGTATTCATGAGATAACCATATGAGAATGCATGTATAAAGTATAAAAAAATCTTTCCATGAATTTGTCAACAGGGACAGTTTAAATTAATGCTAGTCAATGCCTATATTCAAAAAAATGTATTTGTGGGCTGCCGCCACTTCTTATTCTTTCAACTGAAATAAATGCTCACTAGCTTCTCCAGATTAATCCCTTACTTCTAAAAGACAGTATGGAAAATTTTTTATCAAGGATGATATTACAGATAATAATAGAAATATGACTTAAAGAAGTTTAACAGTGCTAGGGTTTTCAGATGAGAAAGAGAAAGTTTTAAAAGGGGAAGTTGGGGGATTTACGTCAGCTAAAGAAACAATCACAACTATGAGAAGGGATGATATTTGGAAGAATCATTAAATGAAGTTTTAAGGATTGAATTAAACAGAAATGAAGCAATTGTACTGTTGAGTGTCTGCGATGCACTCCAAACAATCTGAAGGAGAAAAAAAAAACAAACTTGCAAGCAAATATCTGATGTCCAAAAGATTTTAGGACAGTAAAACAGAGAGATTTCATTTACCCTAATATTAATGGAGGCACAGTCTGTGTAATTCTTAAAATGCAGAATTCTTAAAATGCATTTACGAGAATTTTGTGTTTAGCCAGTATGTAATAAGCCTAACAAGAGTGGGTCAACTCTGGATTCATTTTCAGGAAATGAAACAGCTATTTGAGGTGAAATTAATCTTGGAGTAGTGGGAGGCATTTAGAAAGGAGATTCAAGAGATTTAATAAAGTAAAGCAAGGGTCAAGGATGGGACTACTAAATTTAGAGCCCCAGGATGACAAGGCGTATAAATGGGAAGAAAAGGCAAGAAAAGGGAAGCTTATGTCAGCCATCAAGAATTTACACAGCAGAAATCCTGGAGGAGTGATTGCAAACATAAGAGTTAAATGGATATTAGAAAATAAAAAGGTGGCATGAAAACTATCAGTAAAGAAACAGGTGCTGCATCTCTGTTTTTATGACTAAAGATTGTTACCAGTGGGATCCATGGCTCAGTATTTGGTCCCCTACTTCTTATAATATAAATTAATGACTTAGACGTAAGTGTAAAAGGCACATTCAATGGTTTGCGGGCAATACAAATACTGATAGTGTGGTTGATGGTGAGTAAGAAAGCTTCAGACTGTAGGATGATACAAATGGACAGAAAAATAGTAATTGGAATTTAATGAAGTGGAGACAATGCATTGGGGAGGTGTAACAAGACAAGGGAATGTAAATGGCGAGACACTGATGGTTGTGGAAGAATGGAAAGACAATGGAGTGTTTGTCTAGTAATTGAACAGGTCGATAAGGTGCTTAAAGTGCCTATTGGGTACTTTCCTTTATTAGCCAAGGCATAGAATATAAGAGCAAGAAGCTTGTGCTGGAACTTTATACAACACAAATAAGACCACAACTTGAGTACTTCATTCAGTTCTGGTCACCACATTAGAGAAAAGATGTGATTACATTGGAAAAGAACCGAAGGAGATCTGTGAAGTTGTTACCCGGACTGCAAAACTGTAGCAAAGACAAAAGATTGGATCAGCTAGGTTTGTTTTCTTTGGAACAGAACAGACAAAGTGGAGACTTAATTGAGTTGTATAAAATTATGGAGGGCCTAGGTAGAATAAGTAGGAAGATTCTATTTCCCTTAGCGTAGGAGTAATGAAAAGACACTGTTTCAAAGGATTTGGGAGAATGATAAGGGAAGATTCATTTCTTCCATACAGAGGATAGTTGGGGTCTGGCACTCAATGCCTGAAAGGATGATGGAGACAGAAACCCCCATCACACATAAACAGTACTTGAATGTGCACATGAAAAGCCATGATCTGTATGGTTTATGCTGGAGAGAGGAATTAGTTTAGAGAGTTCTTTTTCAACTAAAGTAGACACGATGGGCCAAATGGCTTCCTTCTGTGTTGTAAATTTTCCAATTCTACGATTTAATGATATAAAGTCAGTACTTACCTAGAAGGCAATCACGTCTTCAGTGACAATCCACTGATGTAATAAACCCAATCAGTTACAAAGTTACAAGAGGCACTGATAATTACTGGTACAGAAAGCCTCATTATTGCACACTATATGAATATCACCGTGGAATAAAGCAAAGAGTTTACCTATTGTTATGGTACATAACACATTTTAATGCAGGTTCCAAATGCTTGTGGCTGAGTCCATGATGCTCAGTTATCATGTTTTTCCAAACACAGCCATTGCCTATAAAATAAGTGCGTCTTTACTCTTTCAGATTTAATCCTTCAAGTTTCAGTTGCCGATTATCCAATTATCCCATGAAATACTAAACTGAAGTATAAAAAAAATGCTTCACCAATATCCTCCAGGGTTTGTTCTGGCTTACGTGTAATTCTAAACCCACCACAACATGATTGACTCTGAACTATCCTTTGTAACACATAGTTCAGGAGAAATTGGGATAAGCAATAAAAGCTAGCTGAGCCAGCAGTACCTTCCTGAACAAATCAATAGAAAAAAAGTTAAAAGAAGTTTAGATGAAATACTTGCAACCTGAATTGGTATCAAGCTATAAAATTTTAACTTTAAGCAGTTTTGGACACCACTCTACAGTTAGTAGGTTAACTGTAAGTTGCTCTTCCGGTGTAGCTGATTGGTAGAAACAGGAGGAAGGGGGAAGGAGGTGAGAGTTAATAGCAATGTGTGCAGAATAAAACAGGATTAGTGTGTGTAAATGAGTGCTTGATGGTCAGTGCGGACTCAGCACAGCAGAAGACCTAGTTGTATGAGAAAAGGTGGCCTTAGAGAGGGTGCAGAAATGATGACACCTCAACAATCAGGGTTAATAAAAAGTGGCAAAGTTACACAATGTGGTTTGTATTTCCTGGAATGGTATTGGTATTGGTTTATTATTGTCACTTGTACCGAGGTACAGTGAAAAGCTTGTCTTACAAACCGATCGTACAGGTCAATCCATTACCACAAAGTTTTGAAAATTTGTCATCAATCTGTGGGGCCCTTTAGAATTGCAATGGGCTGCACACCCAGTTTCACAAAGTGCAGCCTCCAGATGACTGGATTATTCAAATAAGAACCTATAGTGCTACCAAGCTAGGTCACAGATCAGCCACTGCTCCTAAAGTGCATACATTCTCATAGTTGTCAACTAAATTGCAAACTACAAAGTCAAAATCATTAATAAAATATATTTTGAAGTTCAGAAGTATTTCTTTGGCACCAATATAGGCTATTAATGTCTCAGTCCTGTTCAGCCATTCAATCTGATCTGTGACTTGGCTCCGTTTACCCACATCACTCAATACTTTGGTTTACAGAAAGCTTTCAATCTCAGTTTTAAAATGAATAGTTGACTTAGCATTAGTTTCTATTTGTAGAAGTGAGATACCCATTCAGTAGTTGGAAAGTGCTTTGGCCAGTCCTAAGGATTTGAAGGAAAACATAAAGAAAACACCTTGTTATATCTCAACTCTGCATTGTTCAGTCATATAAACATACAGAGTGATTCGGCTAAAAGGCCTTTATGGTGCGGTGGTATGAACCAGAACCTGCTTAAGGTAATACAAAGCCAATAGCCACAAGTTTTATTGATAGTAAGGCATTTGTATTTTGTGAGATGAAACTTAGTTTCGTGCACAAACAGATAGACTTAATGTCCTTGCAGATCGGGCAGAAGGCTACTGCTCACATTTAAAGAGTATCAAAACAATCTGTAGATGAAATAATAGGCTTTCCATTATAATGCAGCAAGTATGGAGTTGCTTTCACAAGAGGGTACCTTCCCAAGGGCATCACACAATGTTTAGTTAGATACAATATTCTCAAAATGGAATTTTAATGCTAATATTTATTATGGAAAATGTGCAATGAAGTTAAACAACATGATATTAACACAAAATCTGATGAATTATAAAATTATTATAATTAAGCTTGTTTAAATCTTTTTGCTTCTGTCTTGACAAGGTCAAACTACCATGCATCTCAGGGTCTAATTAAGATCAAAGTGTGTTTGCAAAATGATATCATGGCTATTAAGTATCCCCTGCTGTAGACCTGTGGCGGAGAATTATAAGCTATTACTTATAAACCATTGGTTGCAGACACAGCATGGATGGTATGAAATAGTATAATTTACTGTGCACATTATAGGATCTATCATAAAATGACATATTCCTCACTTTTATTGTCACAATACACATAATGTACTGCCATATAATTTCAGGTACTACAGCTCAATCTTATTGTTGCTCTTGTCACATTCCCTTTGTAGTGTCAACACGTTCAGAATGTCTGCCACACAGACATATAATAAGTTAAAATCAATAGCACATACTTATGTCATACTTATTAGTACCAATTTTCCTCATCATGCTCGATTATCACTTCAATATAGGATTTAGCAAAGAAAGTAAAAACTAGATGGAGTTGGAGTTTGGAAATGGAGTTTAATTCAGATAAGTGTGATGTATTGCATTATGGAAAGTCACACCAAGGTAGGATTTTCACAGTGAACTGCAGGGCCCTGGGGAGTGTTGTAGAGCAGAAGGAGAGTTTAGAAGTTGGGAGGTCATGGTGCAGTTGTACAAGATGCTGGTGAGGCCTCACTTGAAGTATCGTGTTCAGTTTTGGTCACCCTGCTATTGAAAAGACATTATTAATCTGGAAAGAGTGCAGAAAAGATTTACAAGGATGTTGCCAGAACTTGAGGGACTGGGTTGGAGAGGGAAATTGGACAGTCAAGGATTCTTTTTAAATTGGAGCATAGGAGACTGAGAGGTGATCTTTCAGAGGTGTATAAACTCATGAGGGGCATAGATAGGGTAAATGCACTCTGTCTTTTTCCTAAGAACTAAACGGCATAGGTTTAAGGTGAGAGAGGGAAAATTTAGTAGGGACTTGAGGGGTAACTTTTTTTACACAAAGAGTAATTTACAAATTTTGGAGCAAAATTACCTGTACCCAAAAAAAGATGGAATATTTTACTTTTCCAATATAGTTGCATAATAATTTCAATAGAATATCTAAAAATTGTTTTTTTGTTCATTTAAAATGAAAAAGTAAATTCATATTCAGATCTTAATCTTCTTCACTTTGTTGTAAGCTGGCATTCTTGGGAATTCCTCTTGGAAAGAATTGTTATCTGCCTCCATTCCTCCCAAACAAGGAATTCCATTTGGGTTTGTAATGCACATTTGATACTTGGCAGAAAAAGGAGGATGGTTTGGCTGAGAGAAGTCTGGCACCATTGCAGGGGTGTGGATATCTGATACCAGCTATCCAGATATCCAGCTTTGTCCATATCATGCTTGAGTTATCATAGAAGAACATTGGACCAGATTGTGCTGAACTTTATTGTTTGGGTGTTCAAACTGAAATCCTGGACTTCTGTGCATGAATGTTTGGGATTTATTGACAGATGCAGAGTGCTAAATCTATCAGCTCACTCTGCTATTGGACCCCAGGTCAGACCTACTGTAGGATCTGAGATCCGATTAACTCTAATGGGAAGTGAAGGGCAAATGTAAAGTTAGATTTGTTTCTTTTATTAAGTTGCTTCACTTAATTATTTTAATTTTAGTTATCTATTTTCAAGCCTCAGACAGCAATCAGACATGTTTAAAATCTATCAAAACCAATAATAGCTTTTACATCTGGCAAAGATTTGCTCTTAACTCTTCTGAACAGGTGTTTGAGGCTTTGTTTTCACATTGTGTACCCTGCAATCTAGAACTCACTGCTGGACTCTGGGGTGGAGATGGCCAGCTTTGTAAACCCTCCACACTGGACCCAAGTGGAGGGTGACAGACTGGTGGGAGTACCTGGTTTCAAGGTTCAGATTCACACAGGATGATGTAACTAGGCAGTGGAGCTTGCAGCAGGAGCAACAAAGTGCTGCAGTAGCAGACAAATGGGAAGTCACAACGCCTTCTGGTAAAGAGGGGAGGAAAACTGTGGAGGAAACAAACAAGAATCCGAGCATTTCCACTTATCTCAACTGCAACCAACTTGCAACCATCAGATCACCAAAGATAACAGGTATAAGGCTTCAAAAAATCTATTTTTTTAGCTTTTAAATATATTTTAATAAGCAGAAATATGGAATACCCTGAGCTGTTCAATTTTACCATGTGCACAAAAAGTTTTGGTATTTGTGTCCAAGCTGTAAACTGGGAGCACACAAAATACGACATTGAATGCATCACATCAGGTAAAAGTGCTAAAAAGAATTTGTGACTACTTGACATGGTAAATGTTTCTGATTAACCCATTGTTAAGTTATATCTTGAACTGGCATCTTGAAAAGCAGTAACAAGTTTTCACTATTTGCAATGTAGCTTTGGTCTGCTATTCATCCACTTTAAATTAAAAAGAAAGTATTAAAGAAGTGTTATTCTGACACAAAATATTGTCATCGATAATTTTATGGAACCATACAACTTTTTTCATGAATATTTATACAGCCTGAATCATTCAATAATTGTGAGACAGATGTTAAAGTGAGATTATGCTATGCCAGTCTGATTTAAATGATTTCAGCTGCTACAATATTCAATCAAAATTAGCAATTTATTTGTTCATTTTTACTTCTAACAGCTTCAAACTTGCTGTTGTTTCTGCATACAAATTATAATATTGGTTTAGACTTCCTACTAATTTACCTTGGTTTAATCAGAGCAATCTACATGAGATGTCCAAATCAAAGGCAAAAGATCACAGTTTGAGCAAAAGTTATGTGCTTCATAAATCAGATTCCTGCAATCTTCAATACTGGTTTGAAGAAACACTTTGCTGGAAGCTAGGGCAGCCCTTAATATTAGCCACCCGTCTGGATTGATATAATGAGATGGTGTATTAATGTTAATTGTGCCTGTTCATTGAATCCATTGAAAATTAGTTGTTTATTTTAGGCATGTTTCAGAAATGTTCATGTGTTACTTATTTTACTGTGAAAACTGGTGCATGTACAAGGAAAGTAGTAAATGTTTCAACATAGTTTAACATGAGGTCATGTCAGTGAGCTTTAAATTGATTGTTCAATTTGTGGACTGGACACTTTTACGAAAAAATACTTTTTTAAAAATAATAATAGTCACCTTCAGTTGTATTTACAAATCTATTCTACTTTTAAATTATTGCTTTCTTTCAATGCAAACATTAAGAAAAACCTATTGTGTCCTGAGATGCTGCCCACTGGTGTTGCTTCCTCAAAGATTTTTCATATGCAATTATACAGATAAATTTGGGGTAGAATTTTGAACTGTATCCATTTCGGTGATACAACACTCTAAATGTCCAATTTCCTCTTTCCCTTCATAGTGGTTTATGAAATGAAGAAATGTATTAAGGTACAAGTTAGTATACATGATTGTGCCAGAAGCAAGTAGTATTGGACCACTAAATTACTGAAGTACAAATTAGTACATACCATATGCATTTTTCAACTGGAGAATGGGTGTAAAACATTTCATTGTAGCCTCTGCTTATTCGGCGACTGTTAGATCTTTTTTTTAAGTGAAAAGGCTGCATACCTAAAACAGGGATTACTCCTCTATAGTTCAACAGATGTTAAAGGATAACATTTTTGTTTGAAGTGATTTGGCCTGATTTTGGACCTGCTCCACTCAGATTCTTCTATGTTCTCCATGGCTGATAACAAGATTGGACCTGAAATAGATTTGTCGCCAGAAGAAAAGTTTTTTTTTCCCCTTGTGCAACTCATGGTTGCAGCTAATGTTCCAATCCCCCTTCCTAGACTTATCCAAGAGCCACTGCTGACAAGGCACATTTGGTTTGTCAACTTGGACGAAATTATAAATGAAGCAGGACTGTCAATTGATGTTTGACTTTATACAGCTTTTGCTATGATTGAGAAGCAAGCTTTTTATAGTGTTTCAATCTTGGAAGTAAAAACGCCTTACTTATGTATGTAAAAAGGGCAGCTGAACATTGATCTCTTCACTCAGTTGAGCTGCCTTTAGAGAAGCGATCAGTACTGGCATCTCAGGTGGATATATTGGCGAGGTGTTAAGAAAATTTCCATCTTGTGGCACAGTGACATTAATCGTGCTTCTGAATCTTGTTGTAAGTCCAAGGCCAATTTCAGACACCAGATGACAGAACCCAGCTGACACTGTGATACAGTTTGAAGGAGTTATGTGTAGAACAGTGGCACAAGTAGTCGAGCTACTTCCTCTTCACGCCAGAGACCCTAGTTCAATCTTGACCTTGGGTACTGTCTGTATGGAGTTTGTACGTTCTTCCTGTGTCTGCGTAGGTTTCTTCTGGATGCTCCAGTTTCCTGACACATTCTGAAGGCTGGTAGGTTAATTGGCCACTGTAAATTGCCTTAGTATGTGCAGGTCATTGGTAGAATGTGGGAGAATTTTACAGAGTCATAGAGCAATACAGCACTGATACAGGCCCTTCGGCCCAGCTAGTCCATGCTGACCACCGTACCCACCCAACGAATTCTAATTTCCTGCGTTTGGCCCATATCCCTCTAAGCCCTGCCCCTCCATGTATTGATCAAAGTGCTTCTTAAATGATACTACTGTACCTGCCTCAACCACTTCCACTGGCAGCTCATTCCATATACTCACCAGCTTCTGCCTGAAAAAGTTGCCCCTCAGGTCCCTTTTAAATCTTTCCCCTCACACCCTGAACCTATGCCCCCTAGTTTTGGACTCCTCTATCCTGGGGAAAAGACTGCTACCATTGACATTATCTACGTCTCTCATAATTTTAAACACCTCTATAAGATCGCCCCTCATTCTCCTACATTCCAAGGAGTAAAGACCTAGCCTGGCCAACTTCTTCCTAGAACTCAGGCCTTCTAGGGAACGGATGGGATGGGAATATGTGGCGAATGAAAAAAGGATTGATATAGGATTAGTGTAAATGGATGGTTGATGGTCAGCGTGGACTCAGTGGGCTGAAGGGCCTGTTTGTACGCTCTATGACTCTATTGGTGCTCTGTTCGTGCCTCACTGCCAGAGGTAAATTAAAATTTGTTTCCAATCTGCCCGCAAAACAAAGTCAGGAGCAGGAATGAATTAAAGTAGAATGAAGTAGGCAGAAGTTAGAACAAGCCAGTCAGTGAACATCAAGGGAATTCAAAGCTAAATTGCATCAATTTTAGTGCAAGGAGTAGAAATGGTAAAGTAGATATACTCAAAGCTTTAACACGGTGGTCTACAATATTGTTGCCATCACTGAAACATGGTTGAAGGATGGACAGGACTGGCAACTCAATATCCCAGGGTGTAGAATTTTCAGGGAAGACATAGGGGGGAGTAGAAGGGGATGTGGTATTGCACTGTTAGTCAAAGATTGCATTAATTCAATATTGAGGGAGGATAGTCAAGAAGGCTCCTCAAACAAGGCCAGATGGGTCGAGATTAGAAACAGAAAGGGTGTCATCACTTTGTGTGGTGTATTACAGACCTTCCAACAGTCAACAGGAGGTAGAGGAACAGACATGTAGGCAGATATCAGTGAGATGCAATAAAAATAGGTTATCATACTGAGGGTTTCAATTTCCCAAATATTAACTGGGATCACCTTATCATTTCAGTTATGAGGAAAGACTGGAGAAGCTAGGTTTTTTTCTCTCTGGAGGGGAGGAGGTAAAGAGGGGACATGATTGAGGTATATAAAATTATGAGGGCTACAGATAGGATAGGCTACAGGAAACTTTTCTCCATATCAGGGTGTAGATAAAACTACAGGACATTGTTTGTAAGGTGGAAGAGATTCAGAGGGGATATGAGTGGGACCTTCCTCACCCAGAGAGTGGTAAGTACCTGGAACACACTGCCTGAGAGAGTGGTTGAAGCTGGATCACTGACAGCATTTGAGAAGTGCCTAGATGAACACTTGAATCACTTAGGCACAGAGGGCTATGGGCCAAGTGCTGAGCAATGGAAGGGCGGGCAATGGTCAGCATGGACCAGATGGGCCATGTGGCCTGTTTCCATGCTCTATGATTCTCTGATAAAGGACTAGAAACTCTGGATAAATAGAATGAATTTTCCTTGAGTGGAGAAATCATCAAGGCCTGTAGACTAGAAATAGTTCAGTATGAGAGATAAATATGTGACTATCTAATTGAATTTCTATTAAGAGATTTAGAAGTTAGGGGAAGGAATTTTCTGCATGATATATTTTTATAGTTACCAGCAAACTGAGGTCTTTAGGGGCAGAGGCATAATTTCTTGAAGTGATTGTCAAAAAAAAGAGCTGACTCTTTCTGCATGATGTCACTCAGCCTTGTTAACTGAGTGAACCTATTCAGAAAATAGTGTTTCTTGAAAAGAAATCAAGCTCTCATGGGAGGTAATTTGAAACTTCATAACACTTGCTTCAAGTTCTAGTTGAAGCTGGCTGAGCTTAACTAGAGCTTCTGTGTGGGCATTGCAGGCCTGGGAGAGTTTGCTTATTCTGCCAGTGAATTTGGAAGGTTTAATGGAGACATGTTTGATGCAGGTAGTCCATGTTTCAGGAATGTACAGGAGGCCGAGGATTATAGCTGCTGGGTGGACCACGAGGCCTCCGAACTTGCACATTTGCAAGAGAAGTCTGTGTCCTGTAACTCAATTACTGAAGATGGGATGACTTTGGTTCTGGAATATTTGTAACATCATTCATATTCTCAATACTAGATTCTGGAAATGGACACTCGGTTTGAAGTCTGTCATGATAACAAATCATCAGCAGAGAGAAGAAACAATTCAAGGGCGATTTCAAATTCTTGAAGAAGTCTAGTATGCCCAGTTTGTAGGAATCCTAGTCTATCACTCAAAACGGAGTATGAGTATTTAAGAAGGCATTGAGACTGTAAGTCCATTTGTTAGGAGCACACAGAGCCCAACATAAATGACAAAACAAGAGCACCATCTCCCAAATTTCCCTCCTACCTATCCCATCATGCACCTCCTGTCACTCTGTAGTAGAGCCTTTTGGGTCCCACACTGATCCCATCTGCCAACTCGGAAGCTATAGAAGTGGTATGGAAATAAGTCATCCTCAACTGCAAGGTACCGCTCGTGAGGAAGAAATTATTATCTGTTGTCTTTACAAAGTGTTCTGTAAATAGCAGAGATATATCACTGGCAGAGTGAAAGGTTAGAGAAGGCAGTTACTGGCACAAACAAGTGTACCACTCAGATATCAAGCTTTTCCTGAGATCAAAGATTATATGGCAGCTTGTCTGTATACTGTTAGGTTGGTTCAGCCAGAAACAAATCATCAAAGAAGAATCAATATCAGAAGACTCGTCAACGGCAACAAAAACAATTTGTATTTACATTGTAAAGTGTGCCAAGATGCTTCAGGATATGTTAACAAACAGAATTTGGCAATCAAGGGAGATCTTGGAGCATCAATCTGGCTGCCCTCAGAATATGTAGCATGCCAATCTCAATGAGGAGTTGAGGTCTGTGGGATCTGAAATGCTGATGAGGCTGATGCGTGACCTCACAGGTGAAGCAGTGGGCCTGGAGCTCGGGAGGTAATGCACTCATACTACTCTTCACCCTACATTTTGTGTGCTCCCAGTGAATGGACCCAAGGTGCTTGGTGCCAGCCAGTATGCTCCTTTTCCACCTTTAGCAGTCATGGTGCAGGCATTTCCATGAGTTGATACATTTATTACAAATTGTTTGACATGTATAGTGGCTGATGCTGCTCAATGCATTTCTCTTGATGGAACGTATCCTACAATTTGGGGAGCATCTCTTTGACCACTGGAAGGAGGCAGCTGGGAATGACCCAGATGATGAGTTTCCCTAAAGCAGACAGCGGCGTTTTCACAATTGGACCCTTGGCTTCTCTGCCAGGAAAGCACCAGGACTGGTTTGATGAGAATGAACAGGGGACACAGAAGTTAATTAACCACAGCCACAAGCTGTTCTCGTTCACAGAATCCAAGCTTCCAGGAGGTCAAAAAAGACGATGTATTGTGATTGATGCTGCCATCTGCATTGTTGGCCACCAGTTGTCACATAGAAATATACATCACAGGGGAAGGCCCTTCAGCCCACCATTTCCATGCTGACCATCAAATACTTATCTATTCTATTTACCAGCACTTGGTTACTATACCTTGTTAATTCAAGTCCTGGTGAAGATTACTTCCCTCTTGGACATGCACAATGAAAATTAAGTTTGGGGACTGAGGAAGATATTCCAGAGCCTACATCCAAGGCAGCTGAAAGCTTGTTGACTGGGTGTTCTAGAAATTAATATCACCGTTCCAGGAGAGGAAAACACCAGTTCACCCATGAAGCCGATAAGATCAAGATTCTGTGCATTCTCCAATCATTAGGAAGTGAAATGAAAACTGGAGGTCATCAAATTTCTTTATCTTACAGAAAGCAATGAATATTTATTTTAATAAAATAAGATAAACAGACAAGAAAAGCTGGAAATACACATCAGGCACCATCTGCAGAGACAGAAACAGGATAAGTGTTGAACTGAAACATTAACTCTGTTTCTCTGCAACAGATGTTGCTTGACATGCTAAGTACTTCCAGCATTTTCTACTTTAGTCTAAGATTTCCAAAGTTTTGTTTTGTTTTTCTTTTGTTATTTAATTTAAGGAAACAGGAATGGTAAATAATTTTGAATCAAGATTCATCTACTTCACCTTGTGATAAAGAAAAATATTGGACCCAGAATTTCCTGTTACAATGATCCACCTGCTGTCACCATTCTCTTGCCTAATGGATCTGCAGCATACCATTCAGTTCTTCAAATAGTAACTTCTTCCATTACATTGCCTCGACCCTGATTGGTGATGCTCTGCCTTGCCCAGAGCGGTCTGCCTTTACATTCCATCAAGAGGCAGAGGACTGAGCCAGCTACAACTACAGAAATGCTTCAACAGCTGACAAAACCAGGGCCTAGACTTAACCATCTATCAAATCTGTCAAATGGAAAACAATAAAATGTGTGCAGAAGATTCATAAATGTAAAACAAACACAACTTACATTTCTAGAGCACCATTAACCATGCAAAATGTGCCAAGAACATCACATCAAATAATCTACAGAAAGCTGTTGCTCTGTTTTTGGAATCCAAAGTGGAATCTAACTTTGGGGAACCTCTGGGAAATCAACACCAAACACATCATAAAACTGAGGATATCCATATTCACCTAGAATCAGAATCAGGTTTATTAACACTGACATATGTCATGAAATTTGTTGTCTTGTGGCAGCAGTACAGTGCAAGGCATAAAGACACAAAAATTACTCTGTTACAAAAATAAATGAATGATTGAAAGGAGGAATAATGAGGTAGTGTTCATGGACCATTCAGAAATCTAATGGCAGAAGGGAAGAAGCTGTTCCTGAAATGTTGAGTGTGGGTCTTCAGGCTCCTGTACCTCCTCCCCGATGGTAGTAAGGTTAAGAGAGCATGTCCCAGGTGTTGAGGTTCCTTAATGATGGATGTTGCCTTCCTGAGGCACCACCTCTTGAAGATGTCCTCAATGGCGGGGAGGGTTGTTCCCGTGATGGAGCTGGCTAAGTCTTCAACCCTCTGAAGCTTCTTTCAATCCTGTATATTGTAGTCTCCATACCACTCAGTCATGCAACCAGTCAGAATGCTCTCTACCATATAGCTATAGAAATTTTCAAGAGTCTTTGGTGACTTACCACATTTCCTTGAACTCCTAATGAAGTAGAGCTGCTGGCGTGCCTTCTTCGTGATTGCTTCAATGTGTTGGGCCCAAGCAAGATACTCTGAGATGTTGACACCCAGGAACTTGAAGCTGCTCACTCTTTCCATCGTTGATGAACCTATCTCTCAAAGCACTTCATCACAGCAGATGTAAGTGCTATTGGGTGTTGGTCATTGAGGCAGTTCACCCTGCTCTTCTTGGGCACTAATATGATTGATGCCCTTTTGAAGCAGGTGGTTCAAGGGTAGTTACAGAGGTAGATACTGGCAGCTGCATGCAGTACCATCAACTTTTCTGATGGGAAACTGGGCCAATGAATCCTGGTGATAAGTAGTAGTGTGTGCAGGGCAAGATGGGGATGGGTGGACATCAAGGACATTGCCTCCCTACAATAATCATTAATCATATTTACAGTCAGTATATATGTGTACAAATAATATGCACCTCCAAAAGTGATCTAATTTTAATTCCTTCACATGCCCTTGAGAGGAACAAATGTTTATTTCTCATCAACCTAGCATTGAAATAAAACAAAGCACATAAGAACTTGGTTAGCACCATACTGATGAAAGATTTTACATTTTCTCAACAGACCATTTCCACTGATTTACTTTGAACATTAGTTTTACTACTTTTGATCTTATTTCCCATTTAATAATTCCATCTCCAGCAATTTGTCAGAAGACCTGTCAATAACAGTGCCCTCATCTTCAAGAGTGCAATCTCGGTAGACACTTCACTGGTTTTAAATTAATATCTCTTCCCAACAGTAACAGGTATGAATGTTTGTTGGAACTCTGGGACAAGAAAACAAGTTAACCATGGTCTGTACTCATCATATAAGTAAATATTCAATGCATATTAAAGCACCACACATTCATTCATAAGAAGCCTGACCCCATCTGTACTTACTTGAATTTAAAACATGGCACTTTATAGTTACAGATTTTCAACTCATTTCTCTAAAAAAGCATTCAAACAAATCCTAAGAACTGACATTTATATATAACAATCACAGAGCATATTGATTTCTAGTTTATGCCATACATTATTTTTACAGATGTGGGGCCTTGGTACTCAGAGTAGATTCTTATAAATATGTTTTTGACATTGCCGTATATGAGGAAGATGAAAGTGCTAAAGGTTGATCTATCAAAAATGACAACCCACTAGGGCATGTTCCATTTTTGAAATGTCTCCTACCCTTATGTAAAATAAAAACTCCCATGTGTATTCTTATTCTGGGAGACCCATTATAACAAACTAATGATATGGAGCTGTATACTAGATGGTGAATGTTATGTTTCTCTTACACAATACAGAATGAAAAGCAACAACTCAGCAGGTCATCCAGTTTTAAAAACATGGAATCATACTAAATGTGCTTGAATAAAATTTAATAAAACCACACTTGAAGTGCTTTTGTTTTCTTTTTTGCTAGTTCAATTCATGGACATGCTGATTATTGCTGAAAATTATGAATTAACATTCACACCAAGGCTTCATGAGAACATTTCACCTTCAATTAACCTTTCTGCTGTTAAGTGTTCTCAGCAAATTTTAAAACAGGGGAAAAGACTTCTGGGCTTTAATATGTAACTGGGAGACAGACAATTTAAATGAGATAATGCCAAGATTTTTTTTAATTGCTTGCTTTAAAAAGCATAGTAGCTGTCACCTTCATTAACCACAAACTGCAGATTTGCTACCAAAGCATTCAATCTGGGGTGTGCATGCTCAATTAAAACTAAGGCAATTAATGTTCTTAAATGACAGATTTATGACAGCCTTTCTTAGCTTTTTATTTTCTACTGTTTATTTTGCATAATTATTTCCTCTTTAGTGAATTTAGACACAATACAAGTCATTACATTGTTAAATTTTTACTCATTTCCCTGCATAAAGTCAAACCAGTAATAGTTATAATTCTCATGGCGAAATCATTTGGACCTCTGGTAGATGGCCATTTGTACCATTGAATTTCTGCTAATCCACTGAAAGAGTGATCCAATTACTCATACTTCCTTGTTCTTTCCCAATAGCCTAGCAAATTCGAAAGTAGAGGAGACCATGCAAATTAGGTGATCACTTTACAGAACACCGGCTTCCAGTCCACAGGGGCACCCTGAGCTTCCAGGTGCCTGCCATTTTAATTCCCTATCCCACTTCCAATCTGACCTATCAGTCTGTGGCCTCTTGCACTGTCACAATGAGGCTTCTCATTTCGTTTTCTGTCTGGGCACATTGCAGCATTCTGGACTCAATATTGAATTCTCCAACTTCATGTAACTTGATTTCTCTGTCTGTATCAGTCATCCATCTATAATATTAGCTTGTGTTGGTTTTTCCCTCTCTGAAAGTAGAGCATATACCCAGCCTGACCTGCTGGGCATGGCCTCCTGCTCTGCATTTCACAACTCCCACGTCCTTTTGTCAATTTTCTCACTCTTCAGTTGCTCCCATTCACTCATTGTCCAGGTAGCCTTGTTTACAGCTTATCCCCATGACCAGCCCAATTTCACCATACCAGAGACATACCCCTCCCCCACCATTCCTACAACTTTTGTCTCCTTTTCAGTTCGAAAAGGGTCTCCGACCTGAAACGTTGATTCTGTGTCTCTTTCCACAGATGCAATCTGACCTGCGGAGTAGTTCCAGCACTTTCTGTTTTGTTTTAGATTTCCAGCAAATACAATTATTTAAAAAATTTTACTCCCCCTTATTCTACTCATTTTTGCCAATTATTTCATCTGTAACCTTATGATTTCTGTTTCCTGACCTGTTTTGTTTGTCAAACTGGTTTTGCCCCCTCCCACTGTTTCAAAACTCTTCATAATTTTTGTCAGGTCTGTCAAATGTTCCCTTAACCTCTACTGCTGTAAAGAGAATGACCCTAACTTCTGTAATCTTCATGTAAAACTCAAGTTATTTATTCCTGGTATCCACCTTCCCTCCAACCCAAGGCACTAATACCCTTTCAAAATTGGACACAATATGCCAGCTAAGGCTCAGTAAGTGAATTATAAAAGTTTTGTTCAACATATTGCTGATGAACATTATTCTATCCATAAAGACAATGATCCTGCATGCCTTCTCCTGCTTCTTTCAAAGTGTGACAGTAAGGCTATTCAACTGAAGTTTGAAAACCTTGTATCCAGTTTCACATCTTGTGTCTCAAATATTGCAACAGAATATAAATATGCAGCTGTAGCGGCCCGTACTCACGGGACTCGAACTGCCATTGGCGGTTGCGGGCGGACACATAGGAGCGCGTCGTAGACTAACAGCGGGGTGGGCCTTCTGGCAGGAATCTTACATCACGTCTGCCGGAGAAGCTCTCGGGTACTTCTGCGCGCGCACGCATTTTGCTTGTCACAGTAAAGTGTGCTCTGGTTCAGCCTCCACGTCTTTGAGTTTTCTTTCCAGCAACGCGTTGAGTTCAGCTACATTTGGTGACCCCGATGCTTCCAGACGGCATCTGGAACCTGCGACATGAATTCCAACGACTCGCACAACGCAGTCTCGCTCAAGCTCCTGACTTTCTGGGCCGCTCAGCCCCACGTTTGGTTCGAACAGGCTGAGGCCCAGTTCCGTATCAGAGGCATTACAGCCGACGCCACGTGGTACTACTACATGGTCAGCGCGCTCGACCAGAACACGGCAGGCCGGATCATCGACTTCCTGCACCAGCCACCAATGGAGGACAGGTACACTAAGATCAAGACGCTCCTCATCCGCACTTTCAGACTCTCCCGCCACGAATGAGCCGCGCGGCTTCTGCACGTGGATGGCCTGGGCGACCGCAAGACATCCGAGCTGATGGACGACATGCTGGCGCTGATGGATGGCCATAAGCCATGCCTTTTATTCAAGCAGTTGTTCCTCGAGCAACTGCCAGAGGATATTCCCCTCCTCCTCGCAGGTGAAGATTTCAGCGACCCGCGCAGCCTCGCGGCCAGGGCGGACATTTTGTGGCAGAGTAAGCAGCGGGGAGCGGCTTCCATTTGCCTAACCACGACCGCGCAGCCTAAGGCCAAGACCCCACAACCGAAGCCATTGAGACCCAGGGGGGACAAGGATGAGGGTTCGGATCAATGGTGCTTTTACCATCAGAGATGGGGGTCAAACATGCGCTGCTGCCGTCCACCGTGTGCCTTTCCAGGAAACGCCGGGGCTGGCCATTGCTAATGGCTTCGATGGCTGGCCATCGCGACAACCTCCTGTTCCTTTTGGACCGACACTCCGGGCGATGTTTCCTGGTGGACACTGGGGCCGAAATCAGCATCCGTCCCTCCCTAGAACATGGACACCCGTAACGTGGCCCCAGGCCCTGACCTCACCGCTGTGAATGGCACCTCCATCCAGACATATGGCTCGTGTACCATCCCGCTGCATTTCAGGCCCAGCTATTTTACCTGGACCTTCGGCCCCCAAGGAGGACCTGGGCACCTCCTCGGCAGAGTTGGTCTATGGCACTCCCCTGACGGTCCTGGGCGAGTTCGTGCCAGAGGCCCAAGGTCCAGCAGTGACGCCGGCAGAAGTGCTGACGAGGCTGTGGGACAAAGTAGGGACCCTGGCACCGGTTCCGACCTCCAGACATGGCACTACACCGTCCTTTATCCCTAAGGACCTCCGGGACAATGAGTATGTTTTCATTCGCAGGGGCATGCACAAGTCACCTCTACAGAGGCCGTATGAAGGACCCTTCAAAGTGATCCAGCATAACGGATCTACGTGTATCGTGGAGGTGGGTGGCCACGAGGAGACTTTCACAGTGGACTGCCTCAAACCAGCGCATTATGACACTGAGCAGCCGGTGAAGGTATCCTCACCGCGCCGGCAGGGCAGGCCACCCAAGAGGGACACACAGACTGGGGATCCCACACCCCCGATGGACGTTTCTGGAGGGGGTGGGGCGCGGGGGGTGATGTAGCGGCCCGTACTCATGGGACTCGAACTGCCATCGGTGGCTGCAGGCGGACGCGCAGGAGCGCGTCGTAGACTAACCGCGGGGCAGGCCTTCCGGCAGGAATCTTACATCACGTCTGTGGGAGAGGCTCTCAGGTACTTTTGCGCGCGCGTGCACACTTTGCATGTCACAGTAAAGTGTGCTCTGGTTCAGCCTCCACGACTCTGAGTTTTCCTTTCAGCAACACGTCACGTTCGGCTACACAGCCACATTATAAAGTGTGTTACAGTTCTATTGTCACGAACCAGCAACAAAAGAAACACACTGAGCATGATTCAGTGTTAAAAACTATTTTATTAATCACTACTTATGATAATACGTAAAATAAAAGTAAAAATGTTAGTATGTTAGAATTCAAGAATGTTAAACCTCGAATGTTAACCCCAAAACTAAACTCTTCGTGTGTGTGTGGGTGTGGCAAAGTCCAAAACTCCCAGTTCCGGAATGGTTCTCAAAGTTCAGTTCCGCAAGCCATAAGGTGAAACATGAGCAAGGGCTTCTTCAACAACCACCGTTGTCTGAAGATAAGACGTAGACGTAGAGAAACATAGAGAGAGTAAATACGAAATCCAAATGTTCCACGATGGAACCCAAACGACACTTCAGTGTTTACTCGGTAGTGACTTCCTCACCCCGAAAAGCATCCGAACCGTGGTCGTCCACACACAAATACCTGTTTCCTTCTACAGGTCAGCAACAAAGTGAACTCCACCGGATTACTTCCAACTTCCATACATGGATTTCAGTGGCAGACACAGTTATAGTTTCTCATCCATCGATAGAGAAAACAAGCAGGCTGGTGTCTCTCTCCCTTCTCTCTCTCTCTCCTTCTTCTTCTCCTTCTGACTTCTTCAACACCGTCATTACGTCCTTTATCTTTTATTGACGTAAGCACGCCCCACACACACATACACACACACTCTCTATCTTAAAGGGACTTTCACTGAGTCCGTAACACTATACAGAAAGTCCCCGGGTTACGAACGCCCGACTTACAAACGCCGGTACTTATGAACCGACCTCCATAAAGCCTATTATTTTATAAAATTGAGTTACACACAATGGTTCGTTCTAACGAATGGGAGGACTACTTTGCGCAATGCTCAAAACACTGCGCGATTTAAGCACTTCGTCGGTCCGAGGGAGAACAACGCCACGCCGTAATCGTGGATTCGAAGCGTAAATCTGATGCAAGTGATGGTGAGAACAAGGGGATAGTAATAGAGTATGTAAAAGCCTCTGTCCCAATGAAAGTGACAATTATCACTAAACAACACAGTGGTTTAAGTATCAAAATGGAAAAGCCATTGGTAATTTGGTTAGAGGATCAAAATCAGCGTAATATTCCTATTAGCCTTGGCTTAGTGCAAGAAAAGGCTCGAAACCTTTTCAGTGTTTATTATATTTATGATGTTTTAGGTAAAATATATACTATATACCAAGACAAACATTTGACTAATTGACGCAGGACGTGAACTGTACATAACTGTTCCGACTTACACACAAATTCGATTTACAACAGACTCAAAATCGGAACTCGTTCGTAATCCGGGGACTTCCTGTATACCTAAAATCAGTCAAGATTCTGCTACTAACAAGCTGCCTTGCAGTGCCACTGGCCCCAGTTCAGTCCTGACCTCAGGTGCTTGTCTACATGGAATTTGAATGTCCTCCCTGTGACCATGTGAGATTTCTCTGGGTGCACTTGCATCCTCTTACGTCCTAAAGACGTACAGGTTGGAATGTTCACTGGCCTCTGTAAATCTCTGTAGTGTGTAGGTGAGTGGTAGCATCAAGGAGGGGAGGGGGAGGTGATGAAAATATGGGAAGAATTTTTAAAAAGTGGAATTAATATAGGATTAGTATGAACAGGTGGTTGATAGTTGGTGTGGGCCTGTTTCTCTCTCTCTCTCTCTCTCTCTCTCTCTCTCTCTCTCTCTCTCTCTCTCTCTCTCTCTCTCTCTCTCTCTCTCTCTCTCTCTCTCTCTCTCTCTCTCTCTCTCTCTCTCTCTCTCTCTCTCTCTCTCTCTCTCTCTCTCTCTCTCTCTCTCTCTCTCTCTCTCTCTCTCTCTCTCTCTCTCTCTCTCTCTCTCTCTCTCTCTCTCTCTCTCTCTCTCTCTCTCCCTCTCTCTCTCTCTCTCTCTCTCTCTCTCTCTCTCTCTCTCTCTCTCTCTCTCTCTCTCTCTCTCTCTCTCTCTATGACTCTATGATCCTAAATAAGCTTTCATAGTCTCCAAAAATACTTTGCATCTTCAAGAATAAAAAGGGAAGATATGCACCATTCTAAAACATCTGAACTAAGTCATACCAATGTAAGAAAACACAGTGTTCAGCAAGACCATTTAAACCTTTATCATTATTCTGTAGAAGTAAATAAATAGGACAAACAAGGAATAAACTCTGAAATTTCAAGAAATGGTGAATAAATGGGATAACTGTTGAGGTACTTACCAGCATAATGCTCAGTGTATCTAATGCATCTACTTCGTGGTCAGGGCAGCTCAGTGTGTGATTAACGTGGTATTGCTTCATTTATAAAATGTCACATTTGAATAATCAGTGGCACAAATATACCTTTAATTCCAAATGAACAAAAATATTGAGAACAGCTAATTTTCGAATGATTGAGGGCTTCTATGTATTTTTCATTTCACCACTTAAGCCCCCAAATCCAAATGACTGCCATTCCTAACAAAACAATAAATGAGTAAAGATTGTTGAAATGCCAAGAAAAAGTGCCAACAGCTGCTTCATTTATCTTTAGTACTACTTAGTCTTCTAAACAATCCAAAAAAAAAACTGGAACATAATGGCAAATTCAACAACCCAAAAGGATAGAAATAGCATTTGGAACTCTTCCACTTCTGTAGAATCACATCAAAGGTTATGAGATCTGGCTCAGTCCAAGAACTGGTGACCTTAACAAAGGTGAGAATGTTGAATTATCACATTAGTAATTAACAGATGTGAACAGACCTGGGATTGGCAAATGTTGCTGGAAAACACTCCTGAATGTTCGATCAAGTGATGCTTAAAATCTGATCTCATAGCCACAGATTATAAAACACTTCCCCACAGTTTTCAAAGGTTCTGTATTTATTTCTCTGGTGCTTGGATCACCAGTAGTTGTGCATTTTATATGTTGGCACCTGTAGTGCACTAAGTCCTTAGAATTGGAAGGTACATATAGATTATTTTCTGAGTTGTTTGCCAAGGGAGGTCAGTTCTACTCTGCAGTTCTGAAAAGAACATAATGCATTAGATTTTTCTCTGTGTATTGTACATCTTCCCTCCTTGTTCAAACCAGCTGCCACTCCCACCATCGCCAATTCTCTAAACATAAAGCCGGGCAAATATTTTAAAATAATTTTATTAGTTGGAGCAATTTTTTTGCCCATTTCTCAGATATTTCACTAATTTTCACTTTCCTTTAAGGAATGCATGCTGCTGAATGGACAGACTGCCCTGTAGAAGGGGTCCTGTGTAAAGCTGAAGCTGGACAAGGGACTTAAAATGACTGGAATCAGCTGACTTCCTCGACTCCCCCCCCCCCCCACCCCACACACCCTCACCCTCACCCTCACCTTCACTCCCACTTCTGTTCCTGCACCTGACTCATGAAATCACCTTTGGCCATAATGGCTCAATGTTTTTCTGGGCTATGATTTTATTAACCCTGTTCAATTTTGATTCAATTGGCATTTGCACTTGATGATGTGTTAATGTCAAGACTGGAGCATGCAAAGAACTTGTGAGATGGCCTACCAGCCATAAGTTTCTCCTGAGCAGAAGGGTGAGAATACCTAATATTCATTATCATTGTTTTCCTGCGGGGTTTTAAACTGTGTAACATATTATTCATCATGTGTTTCCTTCAGCATTTAACAGAATTTCTCATTTACATGATTAAAACAATACAATTGTTTTGTGTTTTTTTAATCTTAGGGTTAGCTGACACCATTGCCTGTTATTTTGCTTGTTATGGTTTTTTTCCGATTTTATCAGGGTTATCTTTGGTTATATATCAAAACACGTCACTTTTTATTAATATTTGTAATGTGTAATATTTATTTGGGAGGCAACTATGGTCAGGCATGGGGATGACAGGGCTAGTAAAGGCCTAGAGTTTTCTTCTGTTGCCCAAAGATTCCATAAAGTTAATAAAAAAAAGATCCTGTCTTGCAGAGCTCCCTTTGACCCAGGATTCATTTGGCAGCACCCTAGCTTGTCATGAGCAGCATGATGAATACTGTTCTCAGTGCTTGTTTAAAGCATAGGGTCAGGGTTCAAACAAGGTAATCAGAGCCCACATTTTGAATGCTTATGACACACAGCGCTTCCGAAAGCTGTGAGCTAAAATACCAGTTGAGGTCAGTGTGGCGTGAATGGGTGTGCAAATGCACAAGTTCCATTTGAACCCTCACCCCACCATTCTTCCATTTATCACAGTCATAGGAGTTTCTTTTGCATTGTTTTCATCCCGTAGAAATTTACTCAGGTGACAAAAACAATTATCTTTCTCTGTATATCACTTTCAATATGTGATAAAACACACTAGTTTATTTGACTTGCTCTATGGAGCTTTCTTCCTGTGCATGGCTCTTTTCCAAGTCTCTTTCTCTCACATTTTATATATCCAGTGATCTGTCATGACACTCTATCTTTTTGAAGATAAAGCTTTTTCAACTAAAGCTATCCCTAGGGGACTGATGGTTAAGGCTACTTGCAGGCCATTTTTGGAAAGGAGCTTGATAAGTTTCTTATTTGATTCTGGTGTATGGTATGGCATCAGTTTCTCTTATAGTTGAAGAACAATTCCTTTTCTGCCTTTATCAATCTGGCAAGCCAAACACTTCCAATTCCAAGTATGCCCACTCAAGTTGCTCACCATTTTGGTTAATTTATTCCAGCATGGACTCCTGGGTTAAATGGTCTCCTTTGCTTTAAGTTTCGATAATTCTGTGAGATGTAAAACAATTTCCTCCACCATCTTTGCACAGTTGCTACAGTATGTACCATCTACAAAATGATCAGCAGTTTCTTGCCCAAACCGCTGACAATAACTCTCAAACTGGCAAGATCCAGCACCAAGAAACTTGCAAGAGCCCTCTCCTATCCTGCTTTAGAACTGCTAATACTTTCTGTGCTTTTACATTGCCAGCTCTTGCCCTTTTATATTTCTCATATCTCCTTCTCCATATTGCACCACTCGAATTAAACACAGACAGCTTATTGTGAATCTGTTCCCATATTTCCTCATTCATGATTTACCATCCCATCAGATACTACTGTCTTTAAGCAGATGACAAAATATATATTATAATTATCTTAAGTTATTTTGTTTTGTACTGGTATTAATGTGCAGAGCTATGTTACCTAAAAACACTGAAATTTTTGTATCTTTTTGCATCTGGACTGCTACAGCCAGAATATCTTATATAGGGCTGTTTTGTGAGATGGTAAGAACGGTAACAACTCAGAACATCTGTAGATCTCACTTGCTATTGAGCTGGCAAAAAGCTTTAGTGGCATCTAAGAGCTGACCATTTCAAGGAAAAATGTTATAGATATATATGAAAGGAATTCTTATTACCAAACAAAAGCCAATTTGGAAAATTGTCCGAAGTCTATTTTATACTTCTGTGCATCTGTATCTTATTGGCTTGGATTTTGTGAGGAAATACCACTAATTTCAGATTTTTCTTTTATGCATGCATGATGTGCCAAACTTGCAGGCACTTTTTTGCCACCACTTACTCCCTAACCTTGGATGGGGTTCAGTAGCAGAAATGTAAAATAGTGTCAATTTCCCAACATTTTTATGGAGAATTCATCCAAAAAAACTTAATGTCTCTACTCATTTGAATGGAGAGGAATGACTGTCAGGGCCAAAGGCAAGGATTAGGTATTTATATTTTCTGCATTATCTTTGTTTAGTTAAATGCTTTTGATTGTATTCAATTGTTCTTAAATTTGGAAGTTGTTGCTGGGGATCTGCGAAAGGCAAGACATACTTCAGTACATGGGACAACTGCAAGTTTGGACACTTGACTCACTTCTCTTAGGAAATTGTTGGTGTTAAATTAAAACATATAGCACAGAAACATGCCATTCTAATCAATAAGTCCAGCCAATGGCTAATTTCCACAGGTGGCTCCTCTTTCCTTACCTCCTATGCTTTTCTCTTTTTATGCATTTAAAAATCTATAAACTGGTAACTACAGAACACAAAAGAAGCTTCATACCAAAATATTAGTGTTCAATTAGATCTGAGCATTCTTCTATATGAAGCACAAAAAGTTGGCATATAGGTACAGCAAGTAATTTGGGAAAGCAAATAATATGCTGGGGCTTATTGCATGGGGTATGGCATAAATCCAGGGAGGACTTGCTACACCTGTAAAGGATTTAGATGTAGCCATATTTGAAAGACTGCATGCAGTTTTCACTAGACTATTTAAGATATACTTGCCTTGGAGATAATGCAGGAAAAGATCACTAGATTGCTTTCTGATAAGAAGAAATTTTCTTTTGAGCAAATACTGAGAAAATTAGGCTTATACACTCCAGGGTTGTGATCTTGTAAAACATAAAGTTCTTTTACTTTAAATCATTCAATTTCTGAAATCTGGGTGTTGATAGCCAGACTTTACTTGCTCATTGCAAATTACCTTTGAGAAGATGGTGATGATCTACATTCTTGAATTTTTGCAGTCCTTCTGAGGTAACTACAGTGAACGATTGACAATATATGTCCATGTCAGTAGAGTGTGTGAGTTGGAAGGTAACTTGTAGGTGATGGCGGTCCCATTGTCCTGCTACCATTGAATTTCTTGGTGCTGGATGTTGTCAGTTTGAGATTTGCCATCAACATAGTTTGGGCAAGTGACTGCAGACCATTTTGTAGGTGGTACATACTATAGCAACTGTGCAAAGGCGATGGAGGAAATGGGTGTTTAGGTTGATTGATGCAGTATAGATGGCACTCATCACCTTAGGATGCCCACTCCGAACTGCACTTGGAGCTGTAGTATTTATGTGGCTAGCCAAGTTGAATTACTGGTCAAAGGTGACCCCTGGATGTTGATATTGGAAGAATCAATGAAAGTAATGCTATTGAAGGTCAGATTGGTTAGATTCTCGCTCACTGGAGATGGTTATTACTTAGCACTACTATGGCACAATTACTGTATACTTATTAGCCCATGCCTGAACATTGTCAAGGTTTTGTGGAATGCAGGCATGGGCTGTTTCATTTGTTGAGGAGTTGCAAATGGAATTGAAGTTGTGCAATAAGCAGCGAACATCCTTATCTTTGTACCTATGCTGGAAAGAAGGTAGTTAACAAAGCAGCTGAGAGTTCGACCCGAAACAAACAAAGAGGGTGGGTAAGATAAGATGAGCTTATTTTCCCCCCTTATATCAATCCTTCCCACTCCCCATGCTTTCACCCATCATTTCAGTTTATTTGAAAATTTGTTGCTGTGTTACATCCATTGTGTATTGCCTTTCCCTCATAACGCCAACACACTGGATGACTGTTACACCACCAGCAAGAATGCTTTCCATGCCAAGTCCAAGGCAGGTCCGATCACCTGGCTGTACTTCTACTCCCGGCATGTAGGCAGAGACTGAGGACCGCAGCACTAGTAGTGAGGGCCGCAAAGGTATGGTCAAGGGAGGTGGAGAAACATTTACAGGACTGCTTTGAATTGGTGGACTGGGCTATATTCAGGGATTCCTCTTCAGATCTGAATACATATGCCATGGCCATCACCGACTTTATCAGGACCTGCATGGATGAGTGTGTGCCTTTGAGAACATACCGAATTTTCCTATCCAGAAGCTTTAGATGAACCAGGAGATTCACAGTCTGCTGAGGGCTAGAGCTGTGGCACTCAAGATGGGTGATCCAGAATCTTACAAGAAGTCCAGGTACAACCTATGGAAGGCCATCGTGAGAGCAAAAAGGCAATTCTGTGTGAAGTTAGAGACACAATCGGACGCACGACAGCTGTGGCAGAGTTTGCATGCCATTACTTCTTATAAGGTGAAACCTAACAGCATAAATGGCAGCGATGCTTCACTCCCCGATGAGCTTAATGTCTTTTGCGTAAGGTTTGAAAGGGAGAATAACGATACACCTGTGCAAATCCTCACAGCACTTGGTGACCCTGAGATCTCTTTCTCAGAGGCCGATGCATAAGATATAAGATATGTTTATCAGTCACATGTACATCAAAACACACAGTGAAATACATCTTTTGCGTAGAGTGTTCTGGGGGCAGCCCGCAAGTGTCACCACGCTTCCGGTGCCAACATAGCACGCCCACAATTTCCTAACCTGTACGTGATTTGGAATGTGGGAGGAAACCCACGCAGACATGGGGAGAACGTACAAACTCCTTACAGACAGTGGCCAGAATTGAACCTGGGTCGCTGGCGTAGTAATAACATTATGCTAACCACTACACTACCATGCGTCAGAACATCCTTCAAGAGGGTGAACCCTCACAAGGCGTCAGGCCCCAGTGGTGTACCTGATCGGGTACTGAAAGCTGTGTCAACCAACTGGCTTGGAGTATTCAAGGAGATCTTTAACCTCTCACTGCTGTGGTCTGAGGTTCCCACTTGCTTCATAGGGGAAGCAATCTTACCGTTGCCCAAGAAGAACAGGGTGAGCTGCCTCAATGACTCGGTAGCACTCACATTCACTGTGATGAAGTGCTTTGAGAGATTGGCTATGGATAGAATTAACTCCTACCTTAGCAAGGACCTAGACCCATTGCAATTCACCTACTGCCACAACAGATCTACAGTGAGTGCAATCTCACAGCTCAGTTTCAGGTGACCAGCTTCAAGTTCCTGGACATCAACATCTTGGAGGATCTATTCTGGGCCCAACACATTGATGCAATCATGAAGGAGGCATGCTGGCAGCTCTAGTTCGTTCAGAGTTTGAGGAGATTTGGTATGTCACCAAAGACTCTTATAAATTTCTATAGATGTGCGGTGGGGAGCATTCTGACTGGTCGCATCACAGCCTGATTTAGAGGCTCCAATGCACAGGACCACAAGAGGCTGCAGAGTGTTGTAGACTCAGCCAACTCCATCATGGGCACAACCCTCCCCACCATCAAGGACATCTTCAAGAGGCGGTGCCTTAAGAAGACAGCATCTATCACTAAGGATCCACACCATTCGGGACGTGCCCTCTTCTCATTACCATCAGGGAGGAGATACAAAACATCCACCTAACGATTTAGGAACAGTTTCTTTCCCTCTGCCATCAGATTTCTGAATGGTCCATGAACCCATGAGCATTACCTGATTATTCCTTTTTTTCACTATTTATTTACTTTTGTAATTTATGGTAATTTTTATATCTTTGCACTGTACTGCTGCCGCAAAGCCACAAATTTCACATCATATAAGTCATTGGTAATAAACCTGATTCTGATTCTGATGAGCAATCGGAGACTTGATGCAGACTGAGGTATTTGTCTGCATGCATGCTTTAATTATATATCTCTCTTTTCCTTGTATTGAAAGGATGAGCTGCAACTTAACAACATGTCATTGCAACTGTATATCCTCTCTCAAGGAGCCGCTCTACACATTCCAGTTATGATAATCCTTGCAAAATCAGATTGTGCACTTGCATTCCAATTATTAGGCACATCACCCAATACTCTCAGGATACCTACTCTGTGAACTGCACTTGGAGCCATAGTATTTATATGCAGAGATAATGGCAGTGTCCACCAGGTCTTATTAGTGAGTTGGGCATCCTTTGATGTGGATGGCAAGCTGTGTGCAAAGCTAGCACCGAGAAGGTTAGGAAGGAGAGGCTTGGGGTATGTGGTGATTGAGAAATCTGAAAATGGTTTAGTTCTTCCCAATAAAGGGTTTGGATGAACATTTTGCATACACTGATAAATTTGTGTCCATATTGGGCACATATTCAAAATGATTCCCAATATTTTAATTATGTGATTATGTAATGGCTAAAGATTATGGAGTATTATAGCACACGCAACATGAACTGATGAAGGACTTTCTAGACTGCTTCCATGAAAATTTGCTCACTTGTGAATAAAGATTGGAATTTAACCAAGAAGGCATGAACAATTTTCCAAAATAACCCCTCCAGTGTTTTGAATCATATCGAAAACATTGAAACTTATTTTGATGCATGAAATAGTTTGCTGCTTAATTGCAGAGGCTCGCTTTCAATTGTAATTAATAATGGAGGAATGCATTATCATGCAAGTTAAACTCCAAAGGCCAACTACATAATATGTACTACAAGTCTGGAGGTTGACATTTAATACGTTTCTATGTAAAATTGAAAAATACGCAAATTGAACAAACGATCCTTTTGCAATCCTAAGAAAAGTTTGTGGACCAAGATAAATTAGCATATGACAAATTACACCATCTATTCCTCAATATGGTTATTATCTTACTGAAGTTGTTTGAAATACAAGTTCTTAACTAGAACGTACAAGCAATGTTTCACAAAAGGAAATGTAACAGTAACCAGAAGGTGTTAAAGTAAGTTAAATCACTCAGTTGATATTTGCTGCCACAAAACAACAAATTTCACATCATATGTCAGTGATAATAAATATGATTCTGATTTGCAGTTGTTTGCAAAACTGAACAAAAACAGCTGTTCAGGGAATACTGATATTTTAAACAAGAAGTTTGAACTTGGTCACAGTCATTGATGGATGAAATGATCACATGCCTATGTGTTTCTTCAGGCATGGAGCCCACTCCTGAGTATTGTTCTCAGTTGTGTGGGCAAGCAATTGGCTGCACTCATCCAAAACTATCGGCTAAGGCACAAGCAATGAATAATGTTGAGTCAAACAGATTGGAAAAAAAGACAATAAGATCATTAGCAATTATGGACACAAATACATATTTTCCAATGTCCTGCTAAAGTACAGTGAACCTGTAGCCTTTATTCTGTTAGATAACAATAACTAAACAAAGCAGCAAGATAAGGGAGATTGGTAAAATAATTGACTTGCGGAGCTATGGTCCAGTGTGCAGCTATCTAGATTTGCACCTACAAAGGCAGTGGGCCAAGGACTCTCTGGGTTAGAATTCTGACAAAACTCTGATTCATCTCTAGAACTAAGAAGATGAATCAAGGAGATTACAGCAAATTGGCTATCAACCATCTGTCCAGTTTGGTTAGTTAACATCAGGGATTTTGTTTCAGCTTGCTAAACTTGTATGTTTTACAAGTGATATAGAACATAGGAGATAAAAGCAGGAATAGGCAAATGTTTTGCCATTAAGTAGGAACGTGGCTGATCTTTTTCTTCAGCGCCATTTCCCTGCACTAATCCCATGTCCATTGATTCCTTATTATTTAAAAATCTATTGATTTCAATTATAAATGTACTATACAGTCTTCTTGGGTAGAGAATTCCAAATATTCATTGCCCTCTGCATGAAAAAAATTCACACACACACACATATATACACATATGTGCACATGCACCCACAATTTAGTTTAAAATATGAACTGCCCTGATTATTGGATTCACTGGGACACTGCTTGATTCAAATGAATCTTGTTCCTTCCCCCCCCCCCTCCACTGGCATTAGAGCCTCGTGAATTTAAACCTATTTCCTCCACAGCTATCTTTATGCCTTCTATTTAACATGCTGCTTGTTTTAACTCCATGAGAATTTGCATTTGCCTCAGGTTATCCAGAGATTATTACATTTGTGTTTCTACTTTTTAGTTTGAAAGTTTGCTGCTCATATTTTTTCAGCAGAACCTCCTTCTTTGTCATATCTAAGTCATTGGTTTCCACTTAAATGACCTCACTCCAAGTTCCTTCCCAGCCCTACGAAGATGTCTTTAACCCTGGCATTGGGCAGTCAAAGCAACCATGGGGACTCACACCAATGGCTGCAGATAGCAGTATCTATACCTCTGGCTATTTTGACCCCTATTACCATGGTCTGTTCCTCTTCACATCCCCATCTTCGATGGATCCTGTTTCTCAATGCTGAGATCAATTTGCTCATCCACCCTGCAATCTTTGCTCTCATCCACAGAGGGAGAAAGAACCTTATACCTGTTGGACATGCACAAGGGACAAGGCCCCTGCAATGTTATGATCTTGATCCCCTTACCTGTGTCAGTCATAGTTATAGCCTCCTGTCACTTGACAGACAAATTCTCCACTAGTTAATCAACACAGAGTACATAATCCACAACATGAATTTCTAATAAGTGGACCTCACATTCACCCTCTCTGGGTTAGGTTGCAATTGAACCCTTTATATTGAAACAAGAGAGACAAGTATTCATTCCAAAATAATGCACTGATATTTATATGCATTTATGACATGCAAGATCATTTACATACTGCAGATTGACTACTGAGATTCGGGTGACCTTGTTTCTGGAGCATAGTTGCTGCAGCTGTGCAACTTTTCATTAATTCTGAAGATTAGCTTGAATCCCACATACAAGATCCCTTTGAAGATGAATTGCAACATTGTGGCAAGAAAGGTTGAGAGAAGAGTTAGGGCAATGACGCTGCCTTGTTTGACACTGGTTATCAAGATTGGCTCTGTTGTAGATCCACTGGTCAGTATTATGGCTTGTATGCCATCATGGAGCAAGCAGAAGACTGTGGCAAATTTCCATGGGCAGCAAATATGAAGGGGTTATTCCACACTCCCTCCCCATTGATAGAGCTTTAGTGAGATCAAAAAAAGCATTGTAGTAACTAGTGCTGCTCTCTGCATTTTTCTTGGCGTTGTCACTGGATGAAGATTATGTCCACTGTGTCTCAAGATGGGATGATCCTTGACTTTGTGTATACTCAGAGGCTGGACTCCAAGTCAACATTGACTTGTTCACTGAGATAGACAAGAGGATAAACCTGACATTCAACATCCACAAGCCAAAAGTACTCGACCAAACTGCTCTCACCGCACCATACTGTTCTCTCTGACAATAAAGGTTCATGGGGAGACCAAGGTGCCTACCAGAGTTAGTCCCATATTTCTCTGAACATTTTCTATCCATGTACCTGTCCAAATATCCTTAAAATGTTGTACTTGTTCCCACCTCTGTTACTTCCTCTCGCAGCTCGCTCTATATACTCACTATCCTCTGTGTGAAAATCTTGCCCCTTAGGTCCCTTTAAATCTTTCCCCTCCCACCTTAAACCTATGCCCTCTAGTTTTAGACTCCCCTACCCTGAGAAAAAGACTGTGATCATCCACCTTATCTATATGGGTCATACTGCTCCTCTTCTTTCACTACTACTCCCCACCCACTCCTGGCCTCTCAAGCCTCCCCCTGCCCCTCATCAACCCTTTAAGACCCCATCTTCCTCCCACTCCACTTTCCCTGACCCCTCCAACCCTCTACCCTCCCCTGACTCCAGCTCCAACCCCTGCAGTGTCTTCACCATCCCCTCTGACCTTCCTCTCTCTGAGGTGGACCATTCTGTCCTTATCAGGGGCCTTATCTTTGTCCCCCTGTGCCTGCACCTCAATGAGTTCCATGCCTGCCATGACACTGAGCTCTTATTCCATCACCTCCATCTTCGGGCCTACTTCTTTGCTAAGGATTCCCCACGCCGCACTGATGATCCCTTCTCCTGCCTTAAGCCCTCTTCCTCCTCTTGGACATTCCATTTGGCCTTCTGTCCACTCTGGATCTTTTCAGCTCTAACTGCCGATGGGACATTAACTGTTTCAACTTCACCACTCCCCTCAACTATTCCAACCTCACGCCCTCTGAATGCACTGCCCTCTACTCTCTCCGTACTAATCCTAACCTCACCATCAAACCCGCAGATGAGGGCAGTGCTGTTGTAGTCTGGCAGACTGACCTGTGCCTTGCTGAGGCCAGACGGCAGCTCTCGGGCACCTCCTCTTACTTACTCCTCAGCTAGGACCCCACAAAGAAGCATCAGGCCACTGACATCAGAATACTCTCCCGGCTAATATTCTCAATATTGAGGCCCTAAATACAATCAGTAAGCTGCACTAAGCATACCACTATCTGCATGCCCAACCCCAGACTCTTGAAACAGACTATCTATTCCAAGGTCTGTCATGGGAAGAGATTACCAGGCAGACAGAAGGAAGGGTTCAAGGAGGTACACAGAGTCTTCTTGAAGAACTGCAATATCCTCACTGATTCCTGGGAATCTCTGGCCCATGACCAGTCAAAGTGGAGAAGGAGCATTTAGGCTGATATTGAGAACCTCAAGTCTATGCATAAGGAGCATATAGAAACGCTGCATAACTGTTGGAGGAAGCCCATTGTCTCACAAACTACATAAGTCCCATTCCATCAGACTCCGACCTCATCTGTGGATGAGTCTATGATTCCTTCATTGGTCTCTTGAGCTCCTCAGATTCTACAAAACTAGAATGGAAGAAAATCATCCTGGATCCCAAGGAACAACCCCAAAAAGTTCACTCAAGGATCATATTTAGCAAATGACGCACTGTTGTAGCCATCTCTACTGGTGGCTGCATGTTATTCTGGATAAAAGTAGCGCTATAAGTTATTTACAAGATTTATAATTAGGCAGATGAAAGATACATGATTTTCAAAGAAGGAACATTACCGTGCTCATGTACATACCTGATCTTTTAAACCATTACCAAATCTAAAATATAAATCAGGTGAAGTCCTACTTCACTGGGCTGTAAAAAAAGATTGGCCAAACATTATAAATCCATCCAATTTCCCATTGGCTTCAGTGCACATTTGTACACCTGCTAAAGTGGAATTTTGTCCTGCTAATTTGGAAAATTTTGTTTTCTCAGAAGCTTTCAGACTTTCTTTAGCAAGCATTGCATGGGCATTATTCTGACCCTTAAAGTCCAATTTGATTAATGAGGTGAGCTGCAAGATTCATCAAAGTCTTTCTATTATCATGGTATTATACAGCTCGCAGGATGGTAGAAGCCAAACTGAATAAATATTGCTCTTCCCTTGAATGGCAATTGTTATAGTCAGATTTTATACAGCTAATTTAAATTTGATTCAACTAGTCAATCTGATGATCTAATCAAATCAAAAACATACTATCTGGTGTGAACATGCCAACAGAATTGTATGTAGTTGTGTATAATGGACTTGTAAGAATTATGTTTATCACATGTTATTACACATTTGGTACACTGTTGCATTAGCCACTGTTGTTACTTGGGTGTTAAGCTTCAATAAATAATATTTGGTAAGAAGCTCTATCTTTGACCCTTGCCTTACTGAATAACAATACAGAAGAACCTATAGACGCCATTTCCAAAAAATATAGCAGAACAATATGAAGGATCAACACAGTAGCTGTACTTAGATTTATCAAACTGATTACCATAAAAATTGCTTGCATGAGAAGAGATGTACTAAGTGCTTCAGTCAGTTCAAGAGTTAATAGTGACCTTTTCCAATGGTGTATAGAACTCACCTTACTACTGGCTACATCACTGATTTTATTACTATTATGTATGATTACTCCATGTCTGAATTCATCATTGCCATGCACATCTTGGCCTTAAACCTAATATCCAATCCATAACTTCTCCATTGATAAATGATATCATCTGGATGTTACTATGTGTTAACATTTCCATGCACACCTCTGTCCCAAGTCAGGATGGTCTGAGGGCCCTCAACTTCTTCCTTGAACAGAGGCCCAACCAGTTCACTTCTACTAACACACTCATTCACCTGGCTGAACTTATTCTCACCTTGAACAACTTTTTCTAACTTACTCTGGATCAAAGATGTAGTTCTAGGAAATTGTATGGCACAAGTTAACTGTCTTTCTATGGCATATGTGGAACAGTCTGCTTCGATCCCACTTGAGCCTCAACCCTCAACCCTTTCCAATACATCAACAACTGCATTGGTACTGCCTCCTGCACCTTTACAGAAATCCAAAATTTCAGCATTGTTGCTGCCAATTTCCACCCTGCTCTCACCTTCACATGGTCTGTCACTGACCCATCCCTTCTATTTCTCTGTCTGCATCTCAGGGTTTGCTCCTAACATTAATTACAAACCCACAAGAACCCCCAGCTCTCTTGACTGTACTTACTCCATCCTGCCTCTTCTAAGGAATCTATTCTGTTCTCCCAGTTTCTCCATTTCCTGTACTGAAGACCAGACTTTCCACAAAGTTGCCTCTGAAATATCTCTGAAATATTTGTGGCACAAATGTTACTTGCCACTTATCAAAGTCAAAGTCAAAGTCAAGTTAATTGCCTTATGCACAATTACATGTATGCACAGTGCAATGAAAAACTTACTTGCAGCAGCATCACAGGCACATGGCATCACTTAAGCAGCATTCACAAGAGAAGCATAAATTAAACATAAATTATACATTATTTTTACAAGAAAAAACACAAATTGAACAAAAACAGTTCATTTTAGTGCAAAGTGATCAACGTGGCCAGTGTTGCTAAACTGTAGTGATTAGGTTTTTGCTGGTTGGTTTAAAAACCAAATAGTTGAAGGGAAGTAGCTGTTCTTGGACCTGGTGGTGTGGGACTTCAGGCTTCTGCACCTCCTGCCCGATGGTAGCTGCGAGAAGATGGCATGGCCCAGATGGTGGGGATCTTTGATGATAGATGTTGCCTTGCTGAGGCAGCGCCTCCTGTAGATATTACAGATGGTGGGGAGGAATGTACCTATGATGTATTGGGCAGAGTCCATTACTCTCTGAAGCTTCTTATATTGTTGAGCATTCAAATTGTCTTACCAATCCATGATGCAACAAATTAGGATACTTTCAACAATGCATCTATAGAAGTTTGTTTGAATGTTCGGTGACAAGCCGAACCTCCCTGACCTCCTAAGAAAGTAAAGACGCTGGTGCGCTTTCCTTATGATTGCATCTATGTGCTGGGCCCAAGACAGGTCATCCGATATGTTAATGCCCAGGAATTTAAGGCTGCTGACTCTCTCCACTGCTGATCCGCCAATGTAGACTGGCGCATGTTCGCCCTCCTTCCCCTTCCTGAAGTCAACAATCAGCTCTTTAGTTTTGCTGATGTTGAGTGAGAGGTTGTTGTTGTGGCACCACTCAACCAGGTGTCCTATCTCGCTCTGGTAAGCTGACTCATCACCACCTGTGATTTGTCCAACAATGGTGTTCTCGGCAAATTTGTATATGGCCTTAGAGCTGTGCTTAGCCACACAGTCATGCGTGTATAGACAGCAGAGCAGGGGGCTAAGCACGCAGTTTTGAGGTGCACCTGTGTTGATGATCAGCAAGGAGGAGATGAGGTCTGCTGATGAGAAAGTTGAGTATCCAGTTGCAGAGGGAAGTGCAGAGGCCCAGTTCTTGAAGCTTATCAGGCCATGCCTGAACACTGTCAGTATGCAGCAAGACCTAGATATGAGCTGCTTCATTTACTGGTGAGTCGTGAATGGAATTGAACATTGTACAATCATCAGTAAACATCTCCCCTTTTGACCTTATGATAGAAGGAAGGTTACTCTTGAAGCAACTGAAAATGGTTTGGCTCAGGAAACTTCAGTAGGGATATCCTGGGGATGAGATGATTAATCCCTATCAACTACAAACATATTTCTTTATACGAGATATGACTCCAGCCATTGGAATAATTTCTCTTTAATTCTCAAATTCAATTTTACCACGATGCCTGATTCCATGCAGTCAAATGCTGCCTTGATGTCAAGCTTGGTCATTCTCGTCTCACCTCTAGAATTCAGCTGTTTGGTCCTCATTTGGACCAACATTGTGATGAGGCCTGGAGCTGAGTGGTCCTGGTGAAACCCACACTTGGTAGCAAAGAATGTGTTCAAATGAATGCTGGTTTACCAGATTGACTGCATGGCCAGGTGCTAAATAGGAAACCTACAACAAAAAATTGCAACTGATGACCATTAAAGACAGTGTAGAGGACTAAAGAAGAAGTGAATGATGAAGAACTGGTTAGGGGATCTAGGACAAGTTCTCTAGGGGTGGATGAGGAGGAGGGATCATAGCAGCTTTGTTGGGAGGCTTACGCATGCAATGTCAGCTCTTCCCAGCCCATGAGAAAAATGGAAAAACTACTCCCGTGCTGGTCCTATCAACTCATTTCAGCTGCCAACGTTAATGGGAGTTCTGGTCCGCAACTGTTAAATTTAAACAGTTGCCAAAACCACAACCTCAGTAATATCTTAAAATCACCGATTTACTTCTCTACTGTGGCTTACTCAGTTAAATTATAGGCTCCTGCAGTATCCACAGGAAGGTGCACTCACAACAGGTCTGGGACAAGTTTCACACTCTTAAACCCCAAACGTCTCTTGTTTACCATGTGAAAGATTAAACCTTGTTGCTCTGAAAACATCTCCAGTGCAGGTGCAGTAAGGAAAGAATTTAAAGGTATGACATTGAATTTACTTTCATAATACATGCCTATTAAATAATATAGTGTTTTTGTTTTTTCATGCTTAACATGTCACCCAATTTTTTTTTAATGTTGATCCCTTTATTCACATGCTTGACAGTATTGTCAGGACAAAAGTGAAGACAGCCTTACACAGGAACAATCAAGTGTTTATTCTTCATGTGTGACTATGACAGAAACAATCATGAGCATGTGTGCCTCCAGGAGTCACTGCATTGTGAGCAAGGGCAGTAATCCTAGTTGATTTTTTTTTAACCTGCCCAAGGATACTGCGGATTATTCTCTAATCATATAGAAATGATTTGTGGTGTGAATCCCTAGAATAAAATAACAAGAAGCATTCTTATTTCTGCCATAAGTATATTTTCATCATCTTTGTATCTGCTGATAACCAGCATGACTTTAGAAAGCATCCTTCTTATAAAGTAAATGCTTTTCCTACATTGTGCCAGCTGATGGAAGATCATGGGTCTGAAATATTAACTCTTGTTTCTCCTTTTCTAAGAACGATTTCATGAAGGCAGATGGGGAGGGAAAAAGATGTGATATAATTATTCCAAGTTAATTTTGAAGAGCTACAGTTTAATTAAAAAGATAGATATATTGGAAATGTGGACAAGAACATTTGTATGCTCTATTTGAGAAAGTCCTTCAGCAAAACAAATTATATTGTTGACAGTCCTGAAGAATAAGTAGTTGAGGAATTTAACCTGTGGTAAAAGTTGGAGTAACTCTCTACATACTGCTTCATTTCACTCATCTCTTGCTCGAATTTCACTTATTTAATCACACTAGTTTGCTGATTGTGAAGGGACAAAGGCTATTGGTGCCATACTCACCAGCATTTAGAGTCCAGGCAATGGAAGTGATCTGAAACATTCCAGCAGGAGGGTAGAGTTTTTTTCATGGGCCAAGGAGAAACAATTATTTTCTTTGACCAATTGATAATTACTGATTCGGCCCTCAGTTTCAGGTAAAACTAGATAGACAACAGTCAGTACAAACTTTGCATATTTTCACACAGATTTTGCATTAAACGTTGTATAATTGGCACAGGAATCTGATTTGCATTTTAAAGACGTTTCCAGGATGTCTGAAATGTGATGTCCAATACAGTTCTAAAGTCATTTGGCTGGATACTGATTGGAGTTTAAGTATCAAGTTAATTCTAAAAGGTTGGATGTTAAATGAAGTTTCTTCTTCAATATTTTATTTCAAATTTTTAAATGCCTTAACTCAGAATTTTACTTTGAGTTGACACGACAGGTGAGCTGTGTACTGAAGCTGCAAATAATCAGCCAGATTCATGCCACAAGAAGAAAATACTAAAGACCCAATGGGATGAGTTGTTGGGATGCTGTTATCTGGCTCATCTGGGAGCACTATCAATGGACACAGAAATATGTCCTTAGTTTGAGTGCTCACAAATTGAGTCCAATGGGGCATCATAACAATGAATGCTACTGGATGACTGTAATTTACAACAAGGATTTACTGTTCTGTGTATTCATATCTGTAATGTCATTTACGTGATATGATTGGATTATGCTAAATCCAGCAGCTGATTATTGTTCTGTGCTGTTTAGTAAAGCAGTATTGTCCATATTCATTTCAATTTGCCCACTCAGTAAAAATGCAAGATTGAGACTGACATTGTGAATATTACTTTGACAGTACGTTTTTTTTATTCTGTGGAAGGTATAACCTTGTCAGTTTGATTTAGAAAAAAAGGACTTCAAATTTTTCAATCTGATTTTTCAGAATTTGTAGAAATATTTGACATTTTCCCACTTTGATGATGTTAGTACTTCAGTCAGCACAATTGATAATCATAAGAATACTGTGCAAATCTCAAAGACCTGAATTATGTCAGCAAGCCCTTTGACACTGCTGCTAAGTACAAAGGCTTCAGCACAAGCACATAGATTAACCATACACTTTGCCGACTGAATTCAACATCACAGTCACAAAAGAGAGCTCATGTAATTGGGTGCATTTGGCTGAGATTGAGAAGTAATTAATGATCAGAAGGTCGAGAGTCTAAGATTAAATAGGTTATTTTCACATTGGTAGATTGTGAGTAATGGGGTGCTACTAGTATCATGCATGAGTCACAGCTGTTTATTTTCTCTATCATTTACCTAGATGAAGGAACTGAATGTCATGTATCCAAATATCATGACAATACAAAGCTAGGTAGGAAAGTAAACTGCGAGAAAGTAGAAAGTAAACCTGAAAAGAATGTGGCAGCAAAATGATGATGACAGAGTAAGTAAGTATGCAGGAAAATGGCAGATGTTGAATACTGTGGGGGAATGTAAAATTATCCACCTTGGTAGCAAGAGGAGAAAAGCAGATTAATTTTTAAAGGATTAGAGGCTAGATAATATTGGTATGCAAAGGACTGGGGTGTCCTTGTATATGAATCATAGGACATTAATGTGCAATCATCGTAAGTAGTTAGGAAGCAAATGCAATGTTAACTTTTATTGCAAGGTGTTTGGAGGATAAAGGCAATGAAGTCTCGATCTAATTATAAAGAACTTTGGTGAGACTACAGATGGGAAACTATGAATGTTTTGGCTCATTACCCAAGCTAAGATATATTGCCTGAGAGGCAATACAACAAAAATTTACCAGATTGATTTATAGCATGAGAGGGCTGCTCTTTGAGGAAAAAACGTAAATAGAAAGAAACTGTTTTATCCTTAATTTAGAAGAATTGGGGAGGGGGTGGTTGGTGATGGTTGTCTCACTGAAAAATATATAAGTTCTGAAGAGTTTAACTGAGAAGTTACCCCTCTTGGCTGGAGAAAACTAGTATCAGAGACAATACACAAAGTATAAAGAGTTAGACATTTTTTACTGAAGTGAGGAAAAATCTTCTTTCACAGAGGATTGTGAACCTGGAGAATTCCTTGACACCAAAATTGTGGATGCTCAATTGATGAAGGTATTAACTTGGACATTAAGGAAACCACAGGATATCAGGATAGGAACATAAAATAGAAGAGAGAACAGCCTTGAGGATGTCTCCTTGATAATTGTCATGATCCAATAATTAAAATCGGGTATGCTTGATTAAAATGATTGCCTTCTCCAAAACCTTAACTGATGGAAAGATATCCTATGATGATTTTTCCACAGCCATTCCCTTAATAACATTGGTTCCCAGACACACTTGAAAGTGTCAGTGCTGTTGTGGATACAGAAGTCATGATCACAAAATAATGCATGACTGATTTTATCAAAAAAAATTAGTGATTAGTTTTGAAAAGCTATATTTTATGTACATATGAATGTTCTCAGAGCACCACAAGTTAGCTGACAATGCAGTAAAATGTTATTTCCCACTTGATCAGGAGGCACCCTTTTGCACCAGAAACTACAAAGCCTCTACAGTATTTCAACAGAGTAAAAACATTACCGGCTAATCTCCAACTTTAGTATGCACAACAGTCTTTTGTTTAAGGGGCCTCTGAATATAAGATATAATATCTTTATTAGTCACATGTACATCAAAACACACAGTGAAATGTGTCCTTTTGCATAGAGTGTTCTGGGGGCAGCCCACAAGTGTCGCCATGTTTCCGGCGCCAGAGCTAGGAAATGGTAAACTGAATTTGGATTGTATCTTCTGAACTTGTGTGTCTAACTTCTCTGGATTCTTTAGGGTTGCTTAATTAGCTTTACTGAATTCGATATTTTCTTACTTTCCAACATGTTCTGCTCAATAGCTTTTTGAAAAATAATTCTGAAAAATAAAAGGAAAAATTCCAAATTCTTCATTAAGATAAAAATGAGTATTTATTTTGAGGCTACATCCAAATATCAAATGTGTTTTTGTATTTGTTCCATGTTCTATAAATTTGGGTAGGTTATAAAGCCAAATGTGTGACAAGAGAGGTCAAAAAAAGTCTTACATATCTCTGTAAAATTATTATTTTTCAATAAGAACCTCTTCCATTGGGAATGACTTCTCTTTTATGGTATACATCAATTATAGCCATTTGGAAATTCTAATTTCTGACATGTCCAAGAAAGAGGTAAATCAATAGGGCAGGAATTTACAGGGAGAAGTTTAAATAAGTAACAGATAGGAAGTTTCTCTCTTCATTCTAAGGTAATGTATCTTAAACACACACACACACACAAAAGAGGCTCGCAAGTGTCACCGTGCTTCCGGCGCCAGAGCTAGGAAATGGTAAACTGAATTTGGATTATATCTTCTGAACTTGTCTAACTTCTCTGGATTCTTTAGGGTTGTTTAATTAGCTTTACTGAATTAATTATTTTCTTACTTTGCAACATGTTCTGCTTATAGCTTTTTGAGAAATAATTCTGAAAAATAAAAGGAAAATTTCCAAATTCTTCATTAAGATAAAAATCAGTATTTATTTTGAGAGCTGCTTCCAAGTATCAACTGGAATATATGTTTCATATATTAAAAGACTGGATCTAGGAACAGTACAAGGAATAATGCAAATGACAAGGGAAACAATGGATTCTTCAAAGAAGATGCAACAGAAAACTATGTAGAAACTGAAAGTGTCATAAAAAGTAGTCTGTTTCATGAAATGGACTTATTTGGCCAACATTGTTGAATTATTCGAAAAACCAACAGAAAAGAGGCCAAGGGCCACATTGCTATTTATAAAAAAAAAGGTGGTACTGCATAGTAGACTTGTACAGTATCTGAGTCAAGGGACAAGTAACAGAAAACAAAGAATTGGGGTCAAAAGTAGTTAATCAGATTGGTAAATGATTTTCCACACATATTGGTGCTGGGACCTTTAATCTTCAGTATCTGCATGAACAATACGGGTCTGTGAATCTGATGCATAATTCCAAAAAAAAATTCAGTGCCAGCAATTTAGTATATATAGTTAATACATAGAACTGTGACAAAATACAAAATATTTGCAAACTTGTGAAACAGGTGGATAATTACCAACAATTGCATTGAAATCCTAAAAAACATATAGTCTTTATGTCTGCCTCCAAATTCATCTCTGTTTTGTCATTTGTCTTTGAATAAGAATATAAACCAATGTATTACATAAAAATAGGGACAGAATTTGTCACAAAATGAATGTTGATGTACGTTTGCATTATTCCCTGCCTTCTTTGCCCACTTCATCAGAGAAAAGACTGTTAGTTCTTGACCCATCTGTGCAATAAAATGGTGATTTAAGAACAAGTTGGTGTATTATTTCTTGTGTTATTTCATTGACATAGTTAATGAGATAACCATAACTCACTTGTAGAGAAAGAACCGATGTGTTTGCATTGCTGCTGACTGTTTGATTCAAATGTTGAAGTGTAAGTATAGAAATTGCATCTCCTTTGGTAATATAAGGTACAAATACCAGCTGAGTGGATTAACAGAGAGTGTCCCAATAAATGGCTTAGAAACAATGCATGATTAACTTTGGAGGCTTCTGATCTACATATTCTGGCCTTTATTTCTCATATAGCCAGGAGGGCTGTGTTGCTTAAATGGAAGGAAGTCACTTCGCCTACTCGTGCTCGATGGTTATGGAATGTTATGTCATACCTAAATTTAGAGAAGATCCACTGCTCAATTTCTGAATCTAACTTAGACTTTCAAATGCTGTGGGGATCTTTTTTTGAATTATTTTCAAAACCTTTGATTTGGTGGCTAAAATACAGATATCGGCTGATATCACCATGTGTCAAGAGTTTTTCCTTGTCCTTATTAAACAGCTTCAGTCTTGGTAGTGGGTTTAGATTTTTTTCATAATAAAGTTATTCCAATTTATTTGTTATTAATTAGTTATCATGTGTGATTATTAATATAGAGTATTGTGACTTCAAGTATGATTTAACACAATGTATTTCGTAGTACTTTTACCTTTTTGATTCACGTATTCTGTATTTACTTTGTGGAATTAATAGAAATATTGTAAAAGAAAGAAGCAACAAAATAATGAGCAAACCCACTATGTTATCACTGAGAGGCAGGAGGAGAGCACAACATAATGTATGCTTTATGCTCATACAAGTCTCCGTGGTACAAAGGAGTTTCACTGTGTGAAAATGTTAAGACAATTCAATCCGATAAATGTAGTTAACCCACAGAAGTCAAGTCAGGAGACTGTTTTAAGGCAGTACGGTGTTTGCATTTTAAGGTTGTATGTTGAAATATAAATGTCATTGTCATACATGTAACATCTGAATAAAAACTGTAAATGGGACAAAAAAAGAAACAGGGCATGACTAGTGACAGAACTCATAGCATACTGTGCACTTTACAGTAAACAAAACAGTGACTATCGCAGTCTACAGAATATATTAAAAAATAGCCTTTACAAATTTAAGTAAACAAAGCCCATGATTAAAGCTGTGACAGAACTTGATAAAAACAGCAAAATGCAATGGAAGGTAATTATATACAATTTATGTGCATAAAATAAATCCCAGTCACCTAAAGCGGTGACTGCAAGTGCGATAGAGAAGGGATTTATCTAATTTTATCCAACTCAGCTATGAACAGTGGTTAGACCATGAATTACGTTGAGATAGATTGCAGCATAGAACATTCTAATCCCCTGAATTCCATCATTCTCCTGTCCACTTCCCCATCCACATTCACAGCAGAGCTACTGAAAATACCTCACAATGGGAAAATTCAAGGAGATATAAACATCTACATCACCTTTCCAAGAAAAAATAATGGTAGTATGGGCTCGGTGTCAATATTTCTTACAATCACATCTTATATTTTTGAGTAATGGAAGATTGTTATAATCTATTCATTTATGAAAATCCAACTGTTGACTTGACAATAGCTTGACCATAACATTGTCTGCAGAATGTCTCATTTTAACATTCCAATTTACATTTATGTTGCTGTTCTTTTACTGAAAATTATATGTGGATCACTTTTTCTCATAGAAATTTGCCATTTATGTACAATAGTTTAAAAATAAACCACTTGGAGCGAACAATACACGACTGATCAAGTGCTTTTATGAAGTTATCTTTATACAGAATGCTATAGTGTTAATTTTATCTCCCTAAAACAAATGGATTTATGATAATGGGAGGTTAAAATATAAGTAATTTCAAACCCAAGTCGTCAAACTTAGTTCCAACTCAATTCAAATTCAAACTAAATTCGTCTTGAACTGACAAGAGGCAAGGAAACAATACAGAGTAAAATATTTGATTATTTTAACAAAGCCATATCTCTGTTTTTCTGCTCTAACTTTAAAAATGGTGACATGGTTCCAGGAATTGAGAGATATGACAGCTGAAAAAGCCAAGGAGAGTTGGATAGAATTCCTTGTGGACTGGAAAAAGCAGAAGTGCTTCCCTTTAGCCCACCAAGTTACCTTGTTGAATTTCACAGTGAATACACTCCTCTTTCCCAGCCTTCTACCGCCCTCCCTACACAGATCATGACCTGAACTCACCCAATCTCTCCCCACCCTTTTTCTTCATCCTTCATGGTAATCTGCAATCTCCTCAAGAAGCATTTTGCAATCATTTTTCCTTATCTGACATCTCCAAGCAATGTTGCATCCCCTTATATTTCCAAACCCTCTTCTGCACACTGGTTCAAAGCCGTAGACCTTCCTATTCACTAGCAACCTTGCATGTCGTAGCTGGGAAATAGATTCCAAGAATGGTCTCACTGAATTGCACCACATCCCCTCTACCAACCCTGCACTACCACATCTAGTTTCAGCTGCTTTGCTTTAAACAGGTCCAATAAATCTGCCATGAGGTATAATGCAATATTACAGTAGACTACATGAAATGCAAAAATCATGCATAATGGCATGGCTCATCACTCATGTAATTGATCCCTTGAGGAATAATCCACACATTGCAAAGTACTCTAAGGAATAATTTCTTTGAATATCTTAACAAATGTTCAATTTGCTTAATATTTTCGCATTTTATGAAATGGATTGCTTTACTCACTCTGCACTCCTTTCAGTTAAAGCTTCACATATTTTTGTACACATAACAAAATAATAGAACATAGAACACTAAAGCACAGTACAAGTCTTTTGGCACACAATGTTGTGCCGACATTTTATTCTGCTCTATGATCTATCTAACCCTTCCCTCCCACATAACTCCCTATTTTTCTATCATTCATGTGTCTATCTTGAAAAGAGCTTTAATAGTATAATTTTATAGTTCTTTACTTGCTGAAGAATTACAAAAACTTCCTTCTTTTCTACATGCACTAATGATCAGAATTCCTTAATAGCAAAGTTCTATCTCAGCATCTGCTTAACCCTGAACAGCACTTTCAACTATGCAATCTCTCCATCACAATAAAACACCATCTTTCTCCTCAATAATATTACCTGGTTCTGTTGCCGCTTCATTTCATCTGCTGCAAAACCCTTTTCCATGCTTTTGCTGTTTCTTGAATCAGTTCTTCCATTGCTCCATGCCCCAGCCATGCCTATTTCACAATCCATAAACTCAACCTAATTCAATAATCTGTTACCCATATCTTAAATTATATTGTCCCATTCAGTCTTCACCCTTGTTCTCGCTGCACAAGTCTGCCAATGCCTCAAATCCATACACGGCCTAATCCTTTCCTTTTTCTGTGTCTGATACATTCTCCACCCCCTAACTTTTTCCTTTCCTGATGGGATCTCTTTGACCCTCTAATTGTTACCTCATGCCTATGCTAGATATTCATCATTCCACTGCTGTCAGTCGAGTTATCAGTTGCTTGCACCCTAAAATTCTTTCCCTAAGCTTCCACCTCAGTTTAGATCACTGATTTTGATTAATTATTTTTTTTCACATTTTGAATTATCTCTCTCTGTAACTCAGAGTTAGGTTTTATCTGAAAGTACCTAAGAGGTACAATGAACTTTGGGATGATTTTTATTGCAGATGCTATGAAAACACAATATTTCCAGATTTTATTTTATTTATGATGTAATTATATTTTGAAGCAGCAATTTTGTGGATTGTTACCTGCTAACAGCATATCATAGACAGATAAAATTCCAAATTAGGACCATGCTATCTGCACAACACTGCAGATTAATGAGATTGCTTTCAGTTTCAGTAATGGTTACCTATTTTACCCTTCATAAATTTTCCACAGAATTTTAATCACTTTGCTGGACATCTGATCTCTATTGGATCAACTCTGAGAAGACAGCCTTATGCTTCTTTCAGGGTTTTTCATTAAGCATCACCTCCTTGATTTTCATTTCTACTTCCCTGTTACTCCTGAGAGCCTTCCTCAGAACTGGGAAAGAGATAAAATACCAGAGTTACAACAAAAACTAAAAATAATTCAAGGATAAAAGCAAAGTTGATTCAAAATAAGTTATAAAAACAATTGATGGAGTAACTAACGATATCAAAGATAGAAAAAAATTCCGGTATCCAACATTCTCTTTCCCAGTTTTCATAAAAGACCCCAAACTTGAACTGTTAACTCTGATTCTCTTTCCACAGATGTTGCCTGACCTGTTGAGGGTTTCCAGCATTTTATGAGCCCAGGAAAATTTTGTTTGCAAGCTCTCTAATACAAAATCCTACAGCTCATCAAGTCCAAGGCATCATACATTGCCACAGCAGTCTTATACTTTTAAAGGCTTTTGGAAGGAGAGGCCATGGTCAAGCCTAGGGTGTCAGTATACTGAGTTTGGGAATCCTGATGTTTGGTTAGGTTCATCAGAGGTGTGGAGATTGGGATAAGCTGCTAGGGGTCAGGCAGTACATCAGTAGGGCTTGAGTGAGTTATCTTTTGGGGGAATCAGGTAACAGATCAGTGGGAAGAGTTAAGTGGAAGATCAATGGCAGATGTACAGGCAGAAAAGATTTAGTTTAATTTGGCATTGTGTTTGGCGTAGACATTGTGGGCCAAAGGGCCTGTTCCTGTACTGCACTCTTCTATGTTGAGTAAGGGATCAATAGGTTGTGGGAGCAGAGGATATTCAGACAAGGGGTTTGCAGTCAAAGGTGTTCAAGGTCATGATTGTGGTCAGTGAGTGAGTGGTGGTGGTGGGTGCCAGAGTCATGATTCAGGTGGGGTTGGGGGGAGGGGGCGGGGAAGATTGCAACCAAGCGGGAAGATTCAGGGGATAAGTATTTCACTTGAAAGGGACGTACTAAAGAAGTTTCCCTACACCTCATTCCATGACCAGTGACTAGTCAAGCAGGTGCCCTTTAATAATGTCAAAAGTAGTCCTGTGAAGAACTGCTTCTGCTTAAGTAGCCTGCACTAGCCATGGGCCATGCAAATACGGTAAAAAGCCACAAAGAGGCATCCAGACAGGCTTTACCCGCCATCGGACATCATCATGCATGTTCCAGTTACATAGAAAAAGCAGAAGGAAAGCGGCAGATTTTGGGGAATTTGTAGTAATTTCTTTGGGGTTGATCTCTTATTTTAAATTAAATTGTGTTATGCCCAGAATCCTAGTATTGTCCTGGTGAGTCTATCCATTACATTCTTACTGAGGTGATGTCGCAATAACTGAATGTACAAAACCAAATCGAGCCTTATCAGATTTCTGTGTAGCAGCAATCTAACTTCCACCTGTTTGTATTCCAGCTCTCTTGAAATAAAGTCCAACGTTCCATTAGCCTTTTAAATTACTTTTTGTATCAATTCATTAACCTTCAGTGTTTTTTGTACATCTCTGCTGCCAATTCCAAACATCCTCAGTTTTGTCAATACTGCTTTACAAGATTTTTTTGTTGAATGTCCTCCGACAACACATATAAGTAATGTATCTATTAAAATATCGCAAATAATTTGCATTTTTCCTCATATATATCTTTTGGTATTCTGATCTCATTGGGCTCTGGAGATATTTTCATCTTTAATAATAATAGTTACCCATCACTATTTTTAATGTTTGTGTTATCATTGAATTATTTTTAGTTTTTGTTGTAACTCTGCTATTTTATTCTCATACCCTAACATCATGCAGCTATTTAGTTATGATTTCCAATTACATTATCACAGGCTTTAAAAAAATTTGAAATATACAAGACATTAAATCAATAATAGAAAATGTAAAGGTACATACACAATGGAATTTCTACATCTTAAAAAAGCCAAGGATCTGGTGAGAAGGATTCATAGAAAAAGAAAGAATGAGTCAATAAAGAGAAAGTACATAACAGTTTTACACAGAGAGAAAGATCGATTAGAATACAAACAAAAGAGGCAAAGAAGAGATGAAAAATTGAAGAAGGTTGCAGAAAAAGAACAATGTCGAAGAGAAACAAAATAAGTTTCAGGGAGAACTGTATTGTCCAAAAATCATTCCTGCACCTTAGTAACTATAATATTAATAAAATAATGTGAATAGACTGTATTATTAATATTATTGTGAATAATATTGATTTATTCTAAATTATATATATATTGCAAGTAATAAATTAATAACATTAATCCCATCCACCTCCATGAATAAATTGTATCTGTGTGTGTGTGCACATGTGTGCGTGTGTGTGTGTGTGTGTGTGTGTGTGTGTGTGTGTGTGCATGTGCGTGTGTGTGCATGTGCGTGTGTGTGCCTGGGAAAACACAGGGTAACATCTTTGAAATGCTCCATCAATGCATGTTTCCTGGCCTTTGCTGATCACGTTGAAATGGGAAGCCTGAGCTAAAGTCTTTACCTGCTCTGGGGAAAGAGGAGGATTGTACAGGAGGTGGCAATGAGGTATCTCATGATAAGTCATCGTCTTTTTTTATATGTGATAGAGAAAGTGTAATGACTGCAGAATTTTTTTGACTGGAGAAGAAATACCATTTAGAAGTTATCTGGCTGCTGCTTTTAGAGTAGGCTTCAAATGTCCCTTTCAAGAACGATGAGTAAACTGTCCAATGGTTGGGACAAGTAGGCTGTGGAGGGGTTGTACACAGTCCACTATACTGGGAAACAAGATCCTGCATTCAGCATAAAAACCAAATCTATACGTTTAAGCAGTCTACCATGGCAACAGAAGGATGTCTTGCTGTCCCATTTGCTTCCCCTGCTGACTTTAAACTAATTATTACTCATTTATCAGGTGAGAAATGAAAGGCTAGGACTTGAAAGTTGTCTCCTACCATTTTTCTCTTTCCTTCTTTGTCTTGCAATATGGTTTGTTGCATTTTGAAACTTAAAATCAGCCAGCTAGCATATAATTTACAGCTGTGATACTTGCATATTCCAGTTCTAAATATCCAACCAAATATTCATTTTGGATGAAATTCAAAATATATTAACAAATACATCAAAATGTTGCAATTTTATCTGATTACTTTTTTGGTGTTCTTATTAGTAGCTTAGCTTTACTAAAGAAACCTTATTTTCAAATCTGTTTTCTTGATTATTCTACACAATTTATTTACACATGATTTGAACAAAATAAAATATCAACCATAATATTAAACACTCAATTCATTTCACTGAGGTAAAGCTGCAACTTGAAGCTAAAATATATGAAATACCATATAGTTATAATTTACAAGATAATGTAAATGGTAAAGGGATAAAACAGCTAGATGTGCCACCATCCTGTTAAAACTTTCATGGTCACATGTGTAGGGTCTCACAGAAATAGCATTCAGATAATATGATTAAAATACTCAACCTAACCAATAATACCATTGCATGAAAGTAATATTTCCAATATTGCCATTGAAACACAAGTAAATCGATTTAACGCTATGAAATACTTCATTTTGTTGTTATGATTTGAATGATCAAAGGCAAAAACATAACAGAATATTACATGAGACAGATAAAGAATCAGTAATGCCAACCAGAAATTAAATGGATAAGGTATGTGTCTTTAATCTCTTTTATTTCATTGTACATCACAACGAGATAATGTATCTCAGAAGAGGCCAAGTGAATTTGATTGTTGACAAAGGACTAGAAAGAAACAGCACTGCTAGCAATAAACTTCTGGAACTTGGGCTGAAATGCAGTATGGATTGAGAATGAAAATCTAATTACTTTGCTAACGATAAGGTTCCTTGGTGAAATTAGTTTTAGCAAGCTCAAAACAGTGCCTTCTAGTTGAAAGTTCACAGTGCACTGTTATCCATGATTTGATATCGAGCTTGGCAATGCAGAGTCATAAAGTTTGTAGAGACATGGAGTCGTACAGCACAGAAACAGGCCTGTTGGCCCACTATATCAGTGCTGACCATCAAGTACCTATCTACATGTATCCTATTTACCAGCACTTGGTCCACAGTTTTTTCTGCCTTGATTCAAGTGTTTGTTCAGGTACTTCTTAAATGTTGTGAGGTAACCTCCATCTATCAGCCACTCACAGAATTGCAGATCTCCTCCAAACGTCTTATTCCAGATTGCAGCTATGGTCTGGGTGAAAAGGTTCTTTTGCAGATCTTCTCCAAATGTCTTACCCCTATTCCTGTGCCTTCTGGTTTTAGACACCTCTGCTAAGGGGAACATTTTACTACTATCTACCTGTCTATGTATAATTCAAGAATCTGCAGAATGAAAGTAAGAACTACAGCTGTCAGACTGATCTATTTGGGATGATCTTCTGCAAATGGAGTGAAAGAACAATACTGTGTTAGACACAAGAGATGAATAGTTCCCTTATACGTTCAGATGGACTCTTGACCTCAGAATCTACCTCGTTGTGACCTAGCACCTTATTGTCTATCTGCAATGCACTTCCCTGTAGCTGTGACACTTTACTCTGTACTCTGTTATTGTTTTTTTCACCTGTACTACCTCAATGCACTCTGTACTAACTCAATGTATCTGTACTGTGTAATGAATTGATCTGTACGAACGGTATGCAAGACAAGTTTTTCACTGTGCCTCGATACAAGTGACAATAATAAACTAATACCAATACCAATACCAAGAGATTCTGCAGATGCTGGAATCTGGAGCAACACACAAACAAACAGTTTATTTTCCTCCATAGATGCTGCCTGACCTGCTGAGTTCCTCCAGCATTCTGTGTGTTTTAATACTGTGTTAGAGGTTCCTGTACTTACTTGGAGTCATAGAGTCATACAGCAGGGAAACAGGCCCTTCAGCCCAACTGGTCCGTGCTGACCAAGAAATCCATCCAAGCTAGTCCTATTTGCCAGCGTTTGACCTATAACCTCCTCAACCTTTCCAATCCATGTACCTGTCCAACTGTCTTTTAAAACATTATTACACTTTTTTATTATTGTTATTGTACCTGCCTGAACCATTCCCTCTGGCAGCTGATTCCACATGGATACTAGTCTTTGTGTAAAAAAGTTGCCCCTCAAGTTCCTCTTAAATCTTTCCCCTCTCACCTTAAACCTATGCCCTCTAGTTCTTCACACTCCAACTCTGGGAAAAAGACTGAGTACATTCACCTGATCTGCGCCCCTCATGATTTTAACACCTCTGTAAGATCACCTCTTAGTCTCCTACGCTCTAAGGAATAAGGTCCTAGCCCGTCCAATCTCTCCTTATAACAGTCCCTCATCCTGGCAGCATCCTTGTAAATCTTTTCTGCACTCTTTCCAGTATAATAACATCTTTCCTATAGCAGGGCGACCAAAACTGAACACAATACTCCGTGTGGCCTCACCAGTGTCCTATACTACCACACCAAGACCTCCAAACTTTTATACTTAATGCCTTGATTTATGAAGGCCAGCGTGCCATAAGCCTTCTTCACCACCCTGTCTACCTGTGACTCCACTTTCAGTGAACCACGTATTTGTACTCCAAGATCCCTCTGTTCCACAACACTCCCCAGGGCCTTGCTGTTTACTGTGAAAGTCCTACCTGGATTTGACTTTCCAAAATGCAACACCTCACACTTATCCGAATTAAACTCCATTTGCCCTTCCTCAGCCCACTTACTCAGCTGATTAAGATCCCTCTGTAATTTTTGATAATCTTCTTCATTGTCCGCTATACCACCTATTTTCGTGTTATCTGCAAATTTACTAACCACGCCTTGTACATTCTAATCCAAATCGTTGATATAGATGACAAACGACAATGGTCCCAGCACCAACCCCTGAGGCATGCCACTAGTCACGGGCCTCCAATCTGAGAAACTTGCTTGAGCCTTGGAATATATGTTGGGTTCTCATCTCAAGGGGCACAAATAGATTACCCCTCCAAATTATACATTGATCAAACAGTTCTTGTCTATTCACGTAAGTGTGAGCTACCTATTGCAGGAACCAATGGCACGGGTTCATAGGTGTCTACCGAATGGTAACTGGAGCAGAAGGTTGAGGGGCTGATTTGAGTCAAAGCCATTGTTGACAGCTGTGAGCAGAGCCCTGCCACTTCCACAAATTCAACGATGAACAATTCTCTCGCCACCAACAGAAAAAGGTGAGGGACTAACCCAGGTGTTCAGCTCCAGCACAAGAGTTGCAGTGAGATGGGACTTCTTCCTACTTTGATCATGACCACAGCCCTAAACAAAATCTCACACAAAGATTACTTACATAATGGGGTTAAGACTAACATCATTCACCATTCTCTGGGTTAAGAGTAAGGAATGCATACACAAGGACCTACATTTCAAATTACTGACCAAGAATGAAGAACAAATAAAAAAAAGCTTTCAAAACTATTGACGTAATGAGTCAGCAGTTCATGCAGTGAGTCAGGAAGCCTGTGAGGACTTATTTTAACTCTACCCTCATGTAGAGCTTGGTTTAAATCCACACAAACATTGTGTGGCAAGAAACAATAGTAATCATATAAAAAGTAAAGGAGAAATAGAGGCAAAGGACAATCATTCTCAAGCCAAAACTGCATTCCTGTAAGGCTGGTTTCACCAGAAACCTTTATGTATGTTATCGGATGTGTGAGCTTTCAGTTTATACAAAGAACAAATATTCTTCAGAGCAAATAGCATAGAGGAATTGATGGTGACGGCGGGAACACAACTACACAAAATGATGAGTAATGGGAGCACAAGCAAGCCATTCTTCTAACTGAAACTGTCCTTAATGCCACAGAAAGCAAAATGATGTTCTGTATAACAAAGAACTACAAGAGTAACAGGGTTATTTCAATTCTAAACCTTCAGAAATTCTGGAGATCTGCACATTTAGAACTAGGAATTAGAAGTCAGACAAATCTGTCAGTGAGTATATTGTCTTGTTGAAGTACCTGGCTTGGTACTGCAAATTTGGTGCCTCTTTGGAACATGTTGTTTCATGACAACTTGTGATTTAACTGATAAGCAAATTTAATCAAGATTATTAAACACATGGGATCTCACATTTGATCTTTTTTGCAAAATTACAAAGTATATGGAAATGGCATCGAGTAATGATAAAGAACCTTGTCCAATACAAGCTACAGATAAGTCTGCAATTTATATTCATAGAGCTATAATGAAGGCTAGAGTTCACAGCAGAATGAGAAGCATTTGGATGAGATGGTGTGAATTGCTGTTATATACGGGATAGAATCCATCCACCACTTCAAACTGGCATGTTGATCCATCAGTCTGCCTCTGATGCCAAGACATCACTTTTGAGGGTTAGGAATAATGAAAATAGAGGTTCCCTTGAAAATACCACCACTTACTTCAACCACCAGGAAAACGGGCAAATACCCTCAGCATGCAAGTTTAACATGAGGCGAGTGAAGTCCTGTGATTTCTTCTCAGAGAAGAGGTTTTTCAACAATAATGCTGGAGGAACCCAGCAGGCCAGGCAGCATCCGTGGAGAAAAGCAGGCGGTCAACATTTCAGGTCAGGACCCTTCTTCAGGACTCAAGGAGAAGGGTCCTGACCCGAAACGTTGACCGCCTGCTTTTTTCCACGGATGCTGCCTGGCCTGCTGAGTTCCTCCAGCATTATCGTGTTTTTCATCTAGATTCCAGCATCTGTAGTCCTTTGCTTCTTCAGGAGGTTTTTCAAGCAGGGGCCCACAGAGTGGAAGTCAACACAATATTGAAGCCATTGAAAATCAACTAGAAGAGCCGTTTAAGATGGAAGTTTCAAAATCACACTAAGGCACACTGTGGGCAGAATTGTTCAAGGATGTCTATAAACGTAATACATGTTGTAATGTTCGTGGAGGCACAAGAGACTTTAGATGCTGGAACCTGGAGAAAAAAACTGGGAGAACTCAACAGGTGAAGCAGCATTTGTAGAGGCAAAGGGATGTCAATGTTTCAGGTTGAGAACCTGCATCAGGACTAAGAGTGTAAAGGGAAGATAGCCAGTATATAGAAGTGAAAGGGAGGGGTGAGACAGAGGCTGGTAGACGATAGGTGGAACCAGATGAGCTGGGGAAATGGAGCCCGGTGAGGGAGGTGAAGGTAGAGTGGGGAGTGTAGAGGCTGGGAGGTGATAGATGGAAACAGATAAGGCAAAAAAAAAGGCAGGTGAAACTGGGAGGGGGAAGTGATTATAAAGCTGAACTGAGTGAGAAGAAACCCAGGTGGATGAGAATGTGGATAATAGGCAGATGGAACGAGGTAGGGAAGGGTAATGAGTTTAGGTAACAAGGGAGGGAAGGGATGGAAAAGGTAAATAAAGGGAGGGAGAACTTGGGTGAACTGGTGGGATTGGGAAAGGAACATGGCAGTGTGGGTTATTTGAAATTAGAACAATGTTCAATGTTCATACCATTGGGCAGTAGGCAATGAAGAAACATGAGGTGTCGTTCTTTTAGTTTGTGTTTGGCCTCACCATGGCAGTGGAGAAGGCTGAGGACAAACAGGCTGGTGAGGCAATGGGGAGGACAGAAGAAATGACATGCAACTGGAAGCTCAAGATAGCCATTGCGGACAAAGTGCAGGGGCTCTGCAAAATGATCACTCAGTCTAGGCTTGGTCTTGCGAATGTAGAAAGGCCACATGGCAAGCATCAAATGCAATAGATCATGTTGGAGGAGGTGCACATGGATCTCTCCCTCACCTGGAAGGGTTGTATGGGTCCCTGGATGGTAGCGAGGGAAGAGGAGAAGAAGCATGAGTCTCACCTCTTATGTTTGCAGGAAAAAATGCCAGCGGATGGAGAGGGGTGGGTGCGAAGGGGATAGGTGGATTACGGAATCACAGAGAGAGTGAAAAGAACAGGTGTGGGGGAGAGGGGAAGATGTGACTGGTGGCGGGTTCCCATTGGAGCTGGTGGAAATGGCAAAGGATGATAAGCTGGATGCGGTGTCAAGTGGAATGAAAGGTAAGGACCAAAAGAACTGTATCGCTACTCCATCTAGGGAGAGGGGAGCTGAGAGCTGATGTACAGGAAATGCATGTGAGATGTTATAATGTTCATATTCTTTCAAACAAGGTGCAATATCTGCGGTAAGACCTAAACTTTCCCATATGGATGGAGGAAGGATTAGATAATTGGAAGAAAATGAAATAAAAACAGAAAATGCTGGCAAAACCCAGCCGGTCCGGCAGTGAAACAGTTAACGTTTCAAGCCAAAGCCCCTTCACCAGAATTGAGAAAACAAGTTAGTCAGAAAGTTTTTTTGATTTTCATTTACTTTCAGAACAAAATGGAGTTCCAGTGAAGACAAATTCTGGTGAATGGGCAACATTTGTGCCTGAAACAGATAAGACTGTGATGATAAGGTGATAATGAGCTAGCTTGTTGATGCTCATTCCACTACCCACCTCACAGGATCATTACGTCAAATTGACAGAAGCCAATGTTCTTACCAAAGTAGATCTGTCACATGTACATGTTCAGTTGAATGTGGCTAAGAAAAGTCAGCAATATAGTCAGTCAATCTGTATCCATACATAAAACTACCTAAGATGTAAAATTGTTATCCAAAATCTTTCAAGCTGCAATAATCATAATGCCACAAGGTGCAGAATACACTATGTGAAATCGGGATGATGCGCTCACAGACTAAAACATGAAAGAAGAAAATCTTTAAATATTAGAAGTGTTCAGATGACTAAACAAACTCAATGTAAAACATGAAATAGCAATTATGCAAATGAAGTAAATTATTATCATAAGGTAACAGTGAACACAATGGATTGCAACCAAATGTAAGAAATGATGGAAGCATAGGTGAAAACAAGGAAACGTGAAAGTTTTACAGACATAATGTCATAATTAGGCATGGCATAGGGCAAGCTGAGTTTTTGTCAGAACTTACAGCAGTACTGACACCATTACACCAATTACTGAAGAAAGATGAAAATCAAAAATGGAGCAAAGATTAGCAAAAGGCATATGACTTAAGAAGAATCTGGAACATGAGACTTTACTAATTCACTATGATCCAACATGAACATTGAAACATGCAAGTGATGCTTTAAATTATGAAGTAGGAGCCGTAACCAGTCATGTATGGGACGAAGATTAAGAATAGATAATTATGTTTCCATCATGAATTTAATGAAGAATGAGTAAAATTATGCTCAGACTGTGAAGGAGGCATTAGAAATTGTCAATGGAGTGAAAAGGTCTTATCAATTCATTTTGGACACAAATCCTAAGACTTCAGCAATTCTTGGTGTAAGTCAGCAGTATCAAAAGAAGACTGACTGTTTTGAGAATCCAAAGATGGACCATTCTCTGATTTCAATTTGATTGCAGTATTCAAATATAAAAGTTTGAAACAAAATCCCTTTGGAGATGTGTTGCCAAGTTTAACATGAGAATTCAGATTTAGGTGGTGAAAGCATGATATATACATTTGAAATAGTTGAAGGTGATTTTCTGATTATAGCAAAGAAGATAACTCCGAAGACAAATAAGTTTTGTTCGAAACAAAGTGCCCAGAAGAAGACAAAAGGCCATATGCCAGCGATATGTGTTGTCAATGGTACAAGGTCGCTTTATGTGGGTATACAGAGTTGTCTTATTATCATAACAGCACTTGACAGACTATGCAGATATTCACAATACAGCAGCTTTAACATGTGCCTTTTCTCTGTGAAGCCATTTTATTTTTGTGTCAATACCCAAGCACTAAAGGAAGGTGAACGATAGAATTACAATTTCTCCTCAAGTCACCTTCGAGATATTACACATACCAAGTGCACTGAGAGACAAATTTTAGAACAGCTGATGCTATTGTAAGCATAAAGGAAACAGATAGTTATGTTTATCAACCAAGATTATATGAAGATCTTGAATAGCCTGTAGAAAAGTATACTATCTGTCAAAACCAGCCACAAAACTTAACAAGCTAAAAATGGCCAACGAGACATATCCTGAGAGAACACATCGATTATTGTGAGAAAGGAAGTGAAAACTTAGTACTCATCTTAATACCATGAGAAATGGATTGATGTGAAACTTGTGGGAAGAATGGAAGAAAGGCAATTCAGACAGGAATAAAATTATGACTCAGGCCATGGCGTGAAATAATCCAAATAATAGAGCTTATGTTTTAACATATAAGCAGCACAGTAGACTCGTGTTTCAGAGCACCATAGACCTAGGTTCAATCCTGACCTTGGGTGCTATCTGTGTGGAGTTTGCATGTTCTCTCTGTGGCAATGTGATTTTCCTCCGGGTGCTCTGATTTCCTTCCATATTCTGAAGCCATGCATTTTGATAGGTTAATTGGCCACTATAAATTGTCCCTAGTGTGTTGATGCATTGTAGAATCTTGGGGGGGGTTGGTGAAAATGTGGGGAGAATAAAAAAATAGGATTAGTGTAAAGGGGTGGTTGATGGTTAGCATGAAGTCGATGGACCAAAAGGCCTGTTTCCATGCTGTATGTCTCTATGACTTTATTACCTGACAAATCTGACATTTGAAAGTGGGATGTCAGAGCAATAGTTGAAGTATGCAGTATAAGTAGATGTTTACTGGAAATAGGAGTTTAAGGCCGAAGAATAGACATAACCCACAATTCCAGCAAGAGAATTAAAAACAATGTTGAATAGTTATGGGCTTATACGTTAACTCCATAAAACTGATCAAGTTCTGACTGTGAAAGAAGTATGTAACATTCCAGTGAATTAAGAATTCCTCGCCAAGAAGTGGAAGTCATGCCAATGACAATGTTCCTGTGAAAAGACCTAGAAAATCGGTAGATAATGTGTGTATGTGCATCACTCTATCCTTTCACAAATGGAAAACAGTGTAGTGTATGAAAATATATAATATATTCACATATGCACGGTATAAATAATTGTTTGAATAAACCATTTACACATATCCTGGCAGCTCTCCGTCTCTCTTTGTATTTCTCAAGGTATGCAGAATTATCTAGCATGCACATGACAGTAACTAAATGGCATGAGGCTTCCTATTGTAATCAGGTTTATGGGCTGCCATATTAAAAAAAAGATGAAATTTAATAATGAATAATGATATCCAAATCATAGGTTAAAATTCCTGACCTGATGCAAGTACTATGATGCACCATAGTGCTGCTCTCTCACATTGTTTAAATTTTGCACAGAAAGGAATATAAATCTAATGTTGGAACAAATCTAGTTTCCAGAATGTTTCAAAAGTTACCACTGGACCCTCGGTATATTGTAGAACTACTATAATTCAATTCAAATGGTGAAGCACTTGCCATTCTACCTGTCATGGGAATTCACTTTGGCTATCCTAACAACAGTCTATATCCCACCCCATGCAGACGTGAAACTTGCACTTGATGAACTATACTCTGCTATCAACAGCCTTGAAACAGAGTACCCTGAGGCTTTGTTCATCTTAGCTGGAGACTTCAAACAGACCATCTTCAAGAGTGTGCTACCAAAATACTATCAACACATCTCCTGTCCCAGTGGGGGCTGAAACACCTTCGACCACTGCTACACACCCATCAAAGAAGCCTTCTCCCCATCCTTCACCTGCATCTTGGAAAATCAGACCATCAGGCTGTGCTCCTTCTCCCTGCTTACAGACAAACTGAAACATGAAGATCTGGTACAGAAAGTCATATAATGCTGGTCTGAGGAAATAGATAAGCTCCTACACAACTGCTTCGAGTCAGTGGACTGGTCCATATTCAAGGACTCAGTGGCCAACCTAAATGAGTATGCCACTGTTGTCACAGACTTCATCAGGACTGCAAGCCAAAGAAGTCAATCCGAGTGTTCCCCAACCGGAAACCATGGAGGAACCAAAAGGTCCACTCTTTACTGAAGTCCAGGTCTGAGGCATTCAAGTATATCCCACACTATATTCTACATTCTCCTTTCTTTTTACTACCTCAATGTAATCATGATCTGTCTGGATGGCACACAAAACAAAAGCTTTTCACTGTATCTCAGTACACGTGACAATATTAAACCAATATATCAATAAGGATTCTTCCTTTTCTTATCACTAAACATTTAATTTTCTACCTGTTCTCAGGACTGATGTTTGTTTCCCAGCATGCAGGAAGTAATCTCCCAAGCAGGAGTAGTTAAAATTGAAGCAAGTTAGTAGACATACAACATATACAGGGCTTAGTCTGGTTGAACTCAAAATGCAACTATTTTTCTCAGTCTGATAACTGAGGGATAATTGGGCAGGCACAGTAGTGTAGTGGTTAGTGTGATGCTTTACAGCGCCAGCGACCCGGGTTCAATTCTGGCTGCCATCTGTAAGGAGTTTGTACATTCTCCCCATGTCTGAGTGGGTTTCCTCTGGGTGCTCTGGTTTCCCCCCACATTCCAAAGACCTACAGGTTAAGAAGTTGCAGGCATGCTATGTTGGCACCGGAAGCGTGGTGACACTTGGGGGCTGCTCCCAGAACACTCTACGCAGAAGATGCTTTTCACTGTGTGTTTCAACGTACATGTGACTAATAAAGATATCTTATCTTATCTGAGGTGTAGGAGCACCCTAACAGAATGCTGGACAAGGCATAACATAGGTATGTAATCTTCACTTGATGCTGTTCTGAGGTAGGCTTTCTCCAGCATCTTTCATGGAAGAGGTGGCTTCTGCAGCTGACCACATCACTTGCAAATTAAAGATGTTTCCTGTCAGCCACAGTGTGTTAATTTGGCTCAGGTATTGCTATAGTTTACTGGAGTACATATGTAGTGTCCACTATATCTGTCAGTCCTCCAGCTGAAGACATCACAATACTCAACTGGTCAAAAAGGCTCTCTAGTTAACAAGATTTGTTCACAATTAAAAACAATTGGCAGAAGCAAAACCACATCAAAATATTATATAATGGAAAAGCTGTTTATGGTAGCTAGAATTCAATGAGATGGTAATTCATTCATATTTAGAATGCATCACCACAAAAAAAGCTGCTCAATATAAAAAAATAATCAGATGATTTTTTTGAGTGAATATGTTAAACCTTGTGACACATCCAACACTCAGAAGAGTTACAGTGAGATTACATAAACCTTCAAAATACTTGTGGGTTTCAAAGTACAGTAGATATTTCAAAATAACTAAAAGCTAGAAGGCATAACTGGGAAATAGGAACAAAATATCAGGATCAGCACATTGCGCAGATTCTCATTATTATTAGATATTGGCTAATCATTGCTTCAACTCCATTTACTGCATATCCCTTTATATGCTTATCTAACAAAAATCTATTGATCTTGGCATTGAGGGTTCTTTGAAGAGGTGACCAGGAAGATTGATGAGGGTAGTGTAGTAGATATGGTCTATATGGATTTTAGTAAGACATTTGACAAGGTTCCACATGGTAGACTTCTTCAGAAGGTCAGAAGGCATGGGATCCAGGGAGGCTTGGGTGTGTGGATTCAGAATTGGCTTGCCTGTAGAAAGCAGAGGGTTGTGGTGGAGAGAGTGCATTCATATTGGAGGGCTGTGACTAGTGGTGTCCAACAAGGATCTGTTCTGGGACCTCTACTTTTTGTGATTTTTATTAATGACCTGGATGAGTGGGTAGAAGGGTGCGTTGGCAAGTTTGCAGATTACACAAAGGTTGGTGGTGTTGTGGATAGTGTGGAGGACTGTCGAAGATTGCAAAGGGATATTGATAGGATGCAGAGCTGGGCTGAGAGGTGGCAGATGGAGTTCAATCTGGAGAAGTGTGAGGTGGTACACTTTGGAAGGACAAACTCCAAGGCAGAGTGCAAGGTCAATGGCAGGATTCTGGGTAGTGTGGAGGAGCAGAGGGATCTGGGGGTTCATATCCACAGATCACTGAAAGTTGCCTCACAGGTGGATAGGGTAGTTAAGAAAGCTTATGGGATGTTAGCTTTCATAAGTCGTAGGATCGAGTTTAAGAGCCGTGAGGTAATGATGCAGCTCTACAAAACTCTGGTTAGACCACACTTAGAATACTGTGTCAATTATAGGAAGGATGTGGAAGTGTTGGAAAGGGTGCAGAGGAGATTTACCATGATGCTGCCTGGTTTAGAGAGTATTTATTATGAGGAGAGACTAAGGGAGCTAGGGCTTTACTCTTTGGAGAGAAGGAGGATGAGGGGAGACATGATAGAGGTATACAAAATATTAGGAGGAATAGATAGAGTAGACAGCCAGCGCTTCTTTCCCAGGGCACCGATGCTCAATACAAGAGGACATGGCTTTAAAGTAATGGGTGGAAAGTTCAAGGGAGATATCAGAGGAAGGTTTTTTACCCAGAGAGTGGTTGGGGCATGGAATGCGCTACCTGGGGTGGTGATGGAGGCAAGTACATTGGTCAAATTCAAGAGATTGCTAGATAAGTGTATGGAGGAAGTTAAAATGGAGGGATATGTGGGGGGAAGGGTTTAGATAAGCTTTAGGCGAGGTTTAAAGGTCGGCACAACAGTGTGGGCCGAAGGCCTGTTTTGTGCTGTACTTTCTATGATTCTATGATTTCCTCTGTACATTGTTACGGACTCAGTGAAAGTCCCTTTAAGATAGAGTGTGTGTGTGTATGTGTGTGTGGGGCGTGCTTACGTCAATAGAAGATAAAGGACGTAATGACGTTGTTGAAGAAGTCAGAAGAAGAGAGAGAGAGAGAGAAGGGAGAGAGACACCAGCCTGCTTGTTTTCTCTATCGATGGATGAGAAACAATAACTGTGTTTGCCACTGAAATCCATGTATGGAAGTTGGAAGTAATCCGGTGGAGTTCACTTTGTTGCTGACCTGTAGAAGGAAACAGGTATTTGTGTGTGGACGACCACGATTCGGCTGCTTTTCGGGGTGAGGAAGTCACTACCGAGTAAACACTGAAGTGTCGTTTGGGTTCCATCGTGGAACATTTGGATTTCGTATGTACTCTCTCTCTGTTTCTCTACATCTACGTCTTATCTTCAGACAATGGTGGTTGTTGAAGAAGCCCTTGCTCATGTTTCACCTTATGGCTTGCGGAACTGAACTTTAAGAACCATTCCGGAACTTGGAGTTTGGGACTTTGTCACACACACACACACGAAGAGTTTAGTTTTGGGGTTAACGTTCGAGGTTTAACATTTTTGAATTCTAACATACTAACATTTTTACTTTTATTTTACGTATTATCATAAGTAGTAATTAATAAAATAGTTTTTAACACTGAATCATGCTCAGTGTGTTTCTTTTGTTGCTGGTTCGTGACAACATCAATTTTGAAATTCCATGTTGAAAAATAAATCATGATCTTACTCTTAACCAAGCAACAATATAATGATTGGAGAGGTAACCATTTATTGCTTGCTGCATGAAGACATATTGGTCTAAAATGGATCTGCTTTGATTTCACACATTGCACTGGCACACAAGTGAATCTTATTGTGTGCACACTGCATGTTACAGGAAGTACGGGAAATAGGATAATCCTGACATTAAGCAATTCACTTCTTTGAATTTAATGTGTTGAATTTGGTGCCCACATTGTGACTTTGTTCACACTGGAGAAACTAAACACAAATTTGATGACCATTTTGCAAGTCATTCTGCAAGATAGGAGCAATATAAGACAGCATGTCTGTTGAGAGGTGTCGCAATGACAACTTCTCGCTCAATGTCAGTAAAACTAAAGAATTGATCGTTGACTTCAGGAAGGGAAAGGAGGGTGAACATGTGCCAGACCACGTGGAGGATCGGCAGTGGAGAGGGTCAGCAGCTTTAAATTCCTGGGCGTTAACATGTCCGATGACCTGTCCTTGGCCCAGAACATAGATCAAATTACAAGGAAGGCGGGCCAGCGTCTTTACTTCCTCAGAAGGTTAAGGAGGTTCAGCATGTCACCAAACACTAACAATCTTTTACAGATTTACTGTTGGAGGTATCCTGACTGGTTGCATCATGGTCTGGTACGGCAATTAAAATGTGCAGGAATGCACAAAACTGCAGAGAGTAGTGAACTCTGACCAATACATCGCGGGAACATCCCTCCCCACCATTGGTACTGCTTATATGAGGCACTGCCTCTAGAAGGTGTCATCTATCAAAGATCCCCACTTTCTGGACAATGCCATCTTCTCGCAGCTACCATCAGGCAGGAAGTATGGAAACCTGAAGTCCCACACTACCAGTTTCAAGAACAGCTACTTCCCTTCAACGATTTGATTCTTGAATCAACCTGTACAACCTAATCACTACCTCAGTACAGAAACATTATGATCACTTTGCACTAAAATGGACGTTTTTTTGTTCTACTTGTGTTCTTTCTTGTAAAAAATGTGTATAGTTTATGTTTTTCTTGTGAATGTTATGTTTCTGATGTGCCTGTGATGCTGTTGCAAGTTTTTCATTGCACCTGTGCATACATGTACTTGTGTATATGACCATAAACTTGACTTGGACCCTGAACTTTCAGTTGCCTACCACTCTGATTCTCCATTCCCCTCCCACTGTACCTCTCTGTCTTTGGTCTCCTGCACTGCTCCACCAAAGCCCAGTGTAAACTCAATGAATGGTACTTCAGTTCTGTCTTAACATATAGTGGCCTTAGGACTCAGTATTAAGTTCAACAACTTCAGATAATCTGATGCTGCCTGAGCTGCTCAGTGTTTTCAGCATTTTCTTATATGGGATCAAAGTCAAAGTTGAATTTATTGTCATATGCACAAGTACACATATGCACAGGTGCAATGAAAAACTTACTTGCAGCAGCATCACAGACACATAGCATCTAGTCATCCATCTATAACATTAACTAAGTTTTTCTCTCTCCACAGATACTACCTGATTAGCTGAGATTTATAACATTCTATTTTATTTCAGATTCCCAACAACTGCTGTAATGACATCTCACAGTTCGAGTAGACTGGTTTCTTTTTGCTTTCCAACTGCCCTCATCTGCCTTACTTTAATTACACTGCCAGAGACAGACGACTTGTGATTATCAACATTCATCCACTCTCTCAGAAGGCATCAAAAGCAATTACGTCATCAGGACAACCGAATGTCTCCACCCTATAGGCCATCCTTTTGTTCTCTCCACCCAATCCCCTCTCCGCTATTGTTTTCTCCAGTGAGAAGGGTCATTGACCTAAGGAAATATTTGCTTCTCTCTCCACAGCTGCTACTTGACTTGCTGGGTATCCCTAGGATTTCCTGCTTTTACTACAGACTTCCAGCATCTGCAGATTTTATTTTTCAGTTAAGATTTTCTGAGACCTAATCAATTGAAAGCCAGACCACTGGAGATCTCATCACATTCTCACTGAAACTGTCTAATGTGAGCATCACAATGCAGCATGAATCAATCCTTACACTCAGGGCAGCACTCGGTCAGGCACTAATCAAGCTGTGCCATTCATTTACTCTGATAGTTGCAATTCACAAACAATTCTTGAAGCATGCATTTATAACACAGATAGCAATTTTAACACTTTATGTTTGGAAGGGGTACATAATACTTCATTATAAATTCTGCATAATGCAACATAGTAAAATGAAGTGTTTTTTGGTTGATGTGAACTCGTGTTTGAAACCATCAATAAACTATCAATAAGTTTTAGATAAATTAAGATTTACAATATATGTTTTGCCAAATATATGCCATTGCAAAATATCATTCCCTTGCCCTATCTTCCTTACAAGTGAGGGGATCACATGGCTCTGTTGGCTTAGGTGGGTTTTGTTAATATCAGAACACTTTTAAGAATCAAACCTGTGGGAGATTGTTAAAATCAGAGGGAGGTAACACAAAATACTCCTCAGTATAAACTTTAGTTAGTACACATAGAATAGCTAATTGCTGCCGCTCCACAATCTGGACCAATCTGCAAACATGGTAAGCTGAAAAACATCTGACTCTTCTTAAGGAGGACAATGCTGGAGGAATTGAGAGTGTGGTATTACTCAATTGCACCTCCTTATTCCTTCAAATTACCATTAAAAATCAATACCAGTGTTAAATGAATAACCTCTCTGCAAAACCAGCTCCCTTGGCATAATCATGGGGGAGAATTTATTCCTCATTGTGGCCTTTTTGGCCAGATGTACACCATGCACATTAAAGTCTTTTAGAGATTGAGGTCATTAGAAGGCTGTCAAGATTATTGATGTGTAAGGTCTTCCTTTCTATGGCCTACAACCTAATTGCTCTCTGCAGAACCTGTCCACCTTTTGGAATGACTGAGGCAGCAGGACATGTGGAGATGTATAGCTACAAAATATCAGAACAACTATGGAGTTAGTGTTAAGAATGAAAGTTAGATGTGGGTCACGTTAACTGTAATTCAGCCCATTAATCTTGCTTCCCTCTCCACAGATGCTACTTGACGTGTTAGGATTCTTACTGTGCCCTAGCTCACTGCCAGCTTTTTCTAGCAAACAGAAGAATAAACAAATGTTCATTGCTGCCACATGCAAGTGTAGATAGGACATATGGCTTTGCAACAGTCACTACTTTAGAAAACAATTCATTGTACATGAATTACTTTGAACAGCATAATAAGTCAGTTTGGAATGAAAACCTCTAATTTGGCTTTACCTTTCTGGTGCCTTCCAGTTCGGTAACAATTAAGAATTGATAAGAGTCGTTTGTTGTTCAAGGACAATGCTGCCACTTTTATTGAACTAAATTTGGATATTCCGCTTCCTACTTGCAACAGGTTGCAGTCAGTGGTAGAACTGTGTTCCGAGAATTTGTAATGAGCGGCAAATATTTACATAACCTCCATTTTATTTTAATGTTTTGTTTGCTTCACTGACTTAAAAAAGTCTATAAACTATTCAAACAGATTGACATAATTAAAATGGTTCAGAATTAAAAACAAATAAAACTCATTAAATACTCAGTAAATATTAATACATAAGTAAAAATATTAAAATAAAGTACAATGAAAATAAGTCAAACATTTAACTGCACTTTCCTTTTCCACAGGTTCAGCAAACCCATTTAGATGAGTGGAATCACTGTTTATATGCTAACCCTTTCTGGCTTAAAGCTTAGGGCTGGAGACATAATGTATCTGGATCCTCCCTTTAGCACACTGCAGGTCTGCCCCTGAGCTCAGTGGTGAGCCCAGTGGTGCAGTGAGCAGTAGGATTTGTGATATCTGACATCCAGCTCAGCTTGGACTTCTGTCTTTTGCCATGCATAAACTCCCAGATGTATTAAGATGTGATAGATGGCAGTTCTCTTTGGAGCCATCAGCTATTAGCCAACATATATCAGACTAGTGTGCTGGGGTTCTGCCTCTGCCTCCCTTCTTCTATATGCAACAACCTTGTTAGTGCTGTTGGGTGAGAGAGAAAGTTTGGGTGAGAAATTAGGGTATCTTATGGATTTTTTTTCTTTGGCGCCATGGTTTCACAAAGGAGCAAGCCATTATACTCCTAGTATAGACCTACTTTGGTTTACTTCCAAGCCCTCTGTGGGACCTTAGTGTCGGAGCCAGTATAAAATTTTCAAATTCCAATTGATTCAAAAGCTGCACTTCATATAAATGAAGCCCAAGAACTAATTACAAATGTATGTTTTGTGACTACGTTGCATTATAACTGCTACGATTTGAATTTCATCTTCTATAACTAAATTAAGCTGCACATACAGGCATGAAAATCAGAAACCATTTATAAAGGTAGGCAAATCACAGAAGTCAGTTTTCTGCATATCCAAAACTAAAAGGTCCTTCCAGGTCTTGAATTAACTTTAATTTTTGAATGTATCACCTTAAATAATGCAGCTCCGTCCTGTTAATATTCCTGGAGTGAAGCCACTTCTGGCTCAGAGATGAGATTGCTACCAACTATATACTTCCAAAATTAGGACCTAACCTAGCCACAGAGAGAATCTGGGAGAAACCTTCAAGGAAAACCTTATCCACATGCTTTTGGCTTCATGAAGTTCAACTCATATATGGTGTCAAGCCCAGATTAAAAATTGCTCAGAGTGGGGGCTGTCTTTCAAGTTCCTTGGCTACTTGATGCAGCCAAGCAAAATTATTTAAATATTTTCAGAATGGCAATGTTTCAGTTGTGAGTAAAACACTAGAACCTGAAGAGTTTTAAAAAGGGTCAGCAAAATTGCTGAGATTCTAATGTTGATTATTTTAAATTGTTAGCTTCCATCTAAGAAAAGTACGGATAAATTGTAACATTTACTTTTATTCTTACAGACATTGTGTAACATAAACAAATAGATTCTACTTCAAATACATCTGGTATAATCCTGAAATATAGCTGTGATGCAAGTATAACTACTGGGCCAGAAGTGGTGGTGAGAAATAACAGGGCAGTTATCAGCTTTTACCAATATACAGTCATAGAGTCATAAACCATGGAAACAGGCCCTTTGGTCCAACTCGTCCATGCCAAACAAGAAGTCTTTTCACGCTAGTCCCATTTGCCCATGTTTGGCCCATATCTCTCTAAACTTCTTTTATCCCTGTACTTGTCCAAATATCTTTTAAATGTTGTAATTATGCCTGCCTCAATAGCTTCCTCTGGCAGCTCGATCCATCTACCCATAACCTTCTGTGTGAAAAAGTTGCCCCTCACATCCCTTTTAAATCTCTCCCTTCTCATCTCTAGTTTTAGACTCCCCTACTCTGGGGAAAAAAACTGTGACCATTCACCTTATCTATGCCTCTCATGATTTTATATACCTCTGTAAGGTACCCCACAGCCTTCTACACTCCAAATAAAAAAGTCCAGCCTAATGTAACTCCTGTACTCAATATTCTGACTGATGAAGGCAAGCACCTCAAATGCCTTCTTCACTAACCTGTTTACCTGTGTCGCCACTTTCAGGGAACTATGTACCTGTATCCTCAGTCTCTCTGTTCTACAACACTCTCCAGGGCCCTAACCTTTATTGTGTAAGTCTTGGCTTGTTTTAACTTGCTAGAATGCAACACCACACACTTGTCTGAGTTAAATTCTATCTGCCATTTCATGGCCCACTTCCGCAATTCATTTAGATCCTGTTGTAATCTTAGATAACCTTCATTGTCCATGACACCACCACTCTTAGTATCATCTGCAAACTTACTGACTTTGTTAATAACATTGTCATCCAAATTGTTACTGTAGGTGGCAACAACAGTTGACCCAGCACTGATTCCTGTGGCACATCACAGGTCACAGGCTGTTCTGAAAAGCAACCATCTACTACCACCTTCTGACTTCTTCCACCCAGCCAATCCAATTGGCTAGGTCTCTCTTTATCCCATGTGATCTAACCTTCCAGACTAGCCTACCATCTGCACCTTGACAAAGGCTTTGCTAAAGTCCATGTAGACAACGTCTCCCACCCTACCCTCATCAATCTTCTTCATTACCTCTACAAAAACTCAATCAAATTTGTGAGATAATTTCCCATGCACAAAGCCACACTAACCATCCCTTATCAGACATTGCCTTTCCAAATGCTGGTAGATTCTATTCCTCAGAATCCCCTCTAGCAACTTTCCCACCACTGACGTTAGGCGCATTGGCCTGTAGTTCTCTGGCTTGTTCTTGCAGCCCTGTTTAAATAAAGGTACAATATTAACCACTCTCCAGTCTTCCAGTACCTCACCCTTGGCTAAGGATGACTCCAATATCTCTGCTAGGTCCCCTGCAATTTCTTGCCTAGCTTCCCACAATCTCCTAGGACACAAATGATTAGGCCCACCTTAATATGTTTTAAGACCACCATTTATAATATTGATATTTTCCAATACATCATTCTTCATTTTCCTTAATTCCTTAGCTTCCAAGATCTTCCCCATGGTAAATACAGATGAGAAATGTTCATTTAACATCTCACCCATATCCTGGCTCCATACATAGATGACCACATTGATCCTTTAGGGAATCTATTTTCTTTCCTCTAGTTATTATTTTGCTCTTAATATACTTGTAGAATCACTTAGGATTCTCATTTGCCTTATATGCCAAAGCTATCTCATGTCCTCTTTTTGCCCTCCTGATTTCCCCTATTAAGTGTATTCCTAATTTCTTATACTCTTCAAGGAATTTGCTTGATCCCAGCTGCCTCCATTTTCCTGATCAGTGCCTCAATATCCCTCATCAGCCAGGGTTCCCTAATCCTGCCAGCCTTGCTCTTCATTCTAACAGGAATATGCTGTCCCTGAACTCTCCCTCTCCCACTTGCCAGAAGTCTCTTTGTCTGCAAATAGCCTCTCCCAATCAACTTTTGCAAGTTCCTGTCTAATGCCTTCAAAATTTGCTTTGCCCAAATTTAGGATTTTAATTTGTGTACCAGTCCAATCTTTTCCCATAACTATTTTAAAACTAATAGAATGATCTTTTTCCATACCTATTTTAAAACTAATAGAATTATGGTCACAGGTCCCAAAGTGCTCCCCCGATTATACTTCAATCACTTGCCAGTGGTTGAAGTGCTGGAGGAACTTCAATCAAAGTGCTGGAGGAACTCAACAGGTCAGGCAGCATCTATGGAGGGAAATAAACAGTTGACGTTTCTTCGGGACTCAGTTCCCAATGACACATTGAGCATTATCCTTTCTCTAATAGGTCTATCTACATACTGTTTGAGAAAACATTCCTGGACTCATCTAACAAATTCCATCCCAGCCAAAGCCCTTTGTACTATGGGGGAAGTTGAAATCACCTACTACTACAACCCTATTATGCATAACAGCTATTTGCGACCTCTCTACATATTTTTCCAATAATTCCCGCTGACTATTAGGGGGCCTATAGTACAATCCCATCAAATTGATCCTCCGCTTCTTATTTCTAACATAATGGAGGAAATCTGACTGTGGTTTTCAGAGCCCACACACGTGCAGCTGAAGGCAGAAATCCAAAGGCTGTTGTTAATGAATTCCAGCTCTCCCACAGAAAAAATGCTGTCTTCCACCCTCTCAGTGTAATCTGAAGAAATCAATGAACTAAAGGATTTCAATTCTCAATTCTCCTTGTGAAATATCCTGAAAATATTACATTGTAGCTTGAAGCACAACTGATGGAATACTATGCCAAATTTTTACTTAACAAACTTATCTGGATGCCCAAAATAAAGTTTGGCATGGGTGGCTTGCCATTCTCTCAGTTCTATGATTGATGGAAATAATTTAAGTGTATTTTATTTTATATTTCCATTTCTACTTTAATATCACACCCCAATCTCCATTTTCTGCTCTATAAATTGTTTGAAAAAATTAATTAAAAATTCTCCTTTTTAAAATCCCAATTCACTGAGAAATATGCAATGTGGTTGGTTGTGGATGATTTTACTATAACTGGTTGCCAGGATGCCAGAGATCAACTGGATTTTGCATTTGACAACATCTGACATCAGAAAAAAGGAAATTCTACACTGCTGAAATATCTAGATCTCTGTGAGGAACTTTCTTTGAGATGAATGGCCAACATCATCACTTTGAAACTGACCACAACAGCTGAGCCATTTTTTCAAATATTTTAATCAAATCCACACAAGAGATTTATTCCTTCTGGTTTTTCTCACTTATGCAATTCATATTATACATTATTAATTGATAAATATTACATTACAGGCATTTTCAACCATTGCAAATATTTAAATATGTCAAGTGCTTTTTTTTCTTTGCAATACTGTCTTTAAAATGCACTTACCAAAAGATATTAAATCAATAAATGTGCCATGTTAAATGTTGTGTTTTTTGCTGAGACATTGTAAAGAGCAGAATAAATCTCTTCACTTCAACTAATGTGTTTCCCAAAACATGTTCTTCATATTTTACTAATATTAAAGCAAATTGCATCGTTGCATTCTACAAAAACAAAGACAGCAAGCAAGCTTCAGTGCTTGAAGAAAGAGGTGAAAGTTATCTGCTAAGAAAAAACTTTAACATCCATTAAAAATCTTAATATTAATATTACATAAGGTAAATAACTCCTCAGACTGAATGACAAGGTTAGAAGACTATTATTTTCAATGTAATATCCAATATTGAATAACCACGTAATGTGCTATGAACCATAAATTCTCTGCACTACTTTGTCCTCGTGGTGCAGGAGAGGTCATTTATTACAACACTTTGTCATGCTGACCCTTTCTGTCAGGTAATTTGTACTCAAACCGTGAACTTTGGCATCAAGAAAGAAGATACAAATCTACCTGATAAAATCCAGCAAAAAGACTGGAAGATATGAGCGGGCAACCAGCCAGCTGTTGGCTTAAAATTATGTGATGTGTCATATATTTTACACAAATTGACAGTTGCTAGGAATGTGCTTTAAGCTTGTGACACTGTCTCGAGGCACTGAAGGTACTTAATGCAGCATGCCAGGATAATCTTCCATACCACTGTAGTCACAGAGTTACCTTAAATTCTTCGCTATCACATTGTTAAATCAGCACAATTTCTCAATGTTAGATATGATAACAATGCATTTTCATTTCATGTGTCTGGCCTTTTGATCTCACTTCGAGTCTGCTGATGCCCTTCTGAATTAATCACCACCTATCCACAACATTTTTCCACACACATCTAGCATTTCCTGCTGTCTGTTTCTCTAAAAAATGTGTTCAGACAGGAAGATCATATGGAGAGGAGGCAATTGTAAACTTATTTCCCTGCATTGTACACACAACATAAATTGACACCTTATTATGCTAAATAATGCTGGAATGGAACTGATTTGCAATTTTTCTGCAATTGTCAGGAAGTGTTTCGTCAAGGAACATTTTAAATTTCAGAGAGCTTTCATTTACAATTAGAAAAACGCAGAAATAGAAATAATATTAACAATTATTCCATAGGAAACAAAATATAATCAGTCTTACGCAGGGAAGATTTGAATGCATCAATATATGATTGTTATTTGATTTATAACATGTGCAAATATGCTTAAAATCTAGCTAGTTATAACAGGGAAGCTTGGTGATGCTCAATGTAGCCCTGATATAATTTTCAAAATCTGCAGTATATTAATATAATCCAGAGAATGCAAAGAATAAAATTTCAATACAAATGCCAGATCTGTAATGAAGGGCTGCTTATAGCAGCTAAGCCTGCCGCAGAAATGTAGAGTTTGACTCAGAGCATTTCAGCTCTGCAGCAGCAGCCAGATGTCTGCTTTCTTATGCCTGCAGTATTGATCACTGTTTTTTTATATATCTGGCAACATTCAGTGCTGGACTATTATTGGCCAGTAACGTTAAGTTAATTGAACTATCTCATGGAAATGACTTCCACTAATGGTTTCACCAAATTAAATGAAATATTAGTTATTGCAAATCAAAGGATTCCTTAAACAAAAATAATCCTTGTTGAAATGTAATTATGTAGGGGATGAAATTAGTCCACTGTAATAATGAACAACAGTGTTAAAGTTGCCTCTGGATTCCCATTGCTCATCATATGCTGTGCATTTTAGCCTCTTCCAGTCTAGAATGCACACACAAAAAGGGGAATTTTCATTGCGTACTACAAAAGACTTTCTTAAGCACTAAGACAGGTTTATAAGTACCATGTATTTTCAATTAGTTTTCATTTAAGAAATCTATCTGCTTGATCACAGTGCCCGATTTTACCCATGTCACTAAAACAGATTGTGTGAAACAAGGAATGTCTTCACATCATTGTTTGCAACGCTTTACCTGCTCTCATTCAAACTGGAATAAATTGCCAACTCACATCACTAACAAATGAATTTCACAATGCAATGAGAACTGACAAGTTATTGTAGAGTTCTTTTCCAATGACAAATGCCGTTTCTTTTTCCAGAAATAAAACCCACTTAAAACCGAAGTAAGTCTTACTACCTCCAATCTTTCCATTACATAAAAGCCATATCAGAAGTGGAATAAAATATTCTTTACTTAATTGTTGAGATAGAGCAGCAACAATATTCAGGAACCTTCAGTCAATCTGCTTGATAGATTGTTAAGATATCATGGATAAGTACAGAAAAGACCTGGAATCAAAAAGACAAATGGAATACTAGCCTTTCTATCTGCAAGTCTGGAGGACAAAGGTGAGACAAAACCTTGTTACTGATAACTCTGGGCAACATATCTCAGGATATACAATATTGAACTTGGAGGGACAGTGGGTTTGTTTTGATAGAATTGTATTCAGATTCCAATGGTTATATTACAAGAAGAAATTTCAGAAACCTGCATTGTATTTCTTGGTGATTTATGGTAGAAGAGAAAAACTAATTCTGCTGGTTGGAAGTCTAGGACTAAGTTGCGTAGTCTAAAAATTACACACAGGCTTTTCAGATGTGAAATCAGGAAACAATTTGCAGACAAAGGGAGGCACAGATCTGGAAAAGACTTTTATATGTTGTAAATGATGCTCAGTTTCTTATTAATTCTAACTTTGACTTTCATAGGTTTCGATAGACATTAGGGGTAAGTGGAAAGTGAAGAGTTATGTCACAGATTAGCCTTGATCTTCTTGAATGACAGAACAGCTGTGAGGGACTACCCCTGTTCCTGTGCTCTAACATTGATCTTCATCCATCAGCCTAAATATCAGTCCCCTCCACCAATAACAGATCATGATTACAGTTTACACCGTCTGCAAGATGCACTGCAGTAACTGATTGCCTCTTAAATCCATGAACTCCATTATCCAGAGAGATAAGGGCATCTGGTACAAGGGAACAATACTATTTCCAACTCTCCAAACCTGAACATATACTGTGGTTCCTCACTTGCTGTTCAGTTTAAACCCAATAACTCCCCACCTGACAGCACTGTGGGAACTCTCTCACTGCATGAACTTCAGTGTTTCAAGAAGGAGACTCACCATCTCTTCCTGCAATGAGGGATGGCTACCAATTATCAGCCTTAAAATTTATTTCCACATTTCAGGACAACAGTTTAAAGTCTGTAGGTTTGAACAATGCCCTTCTATCATCTATCATTGTCTATAGTTGGTGGCTTTCATCTAATTTTATTTTTCTGGTGTTAAATGAAGGTCATAAGCAAATGGTTTTCATTGATGCAAGACAATTTGAGGGTAACAGATTATATCATACTATCTTGTTGTTCTATATGGTCCGCTGTTGTGCATTAATTGGCTGTCATGTTACCTTCATATAATACCAAAACACTTCAAAAAGTATTTTTTTTGGCTGTAAAGTGTTGAAAGGGCCATAAAGATATCAGTCATTCTTTATACAAAGAACAGTTACATTTTACACAGTTGACAAACCCCAAAACCCTGAGCTGCACTTGAGACGGCTAAATGCTGAGCTCCTGAACCTCTGTGAAACCATCCCTTTAAGACTGATAGTTACAGATTGGTGGGACCATTCACATACCAATACTTCCAGTGCTCTCAAAAAATGTGCTTGTCTTTGTACAACTTGAATAACATCTTGAGCTTGATATGCATTTACATTGATTTAGAACATTTACTAGTGTCTCAACCCACAACAAAGAGCCCTCTATTTATTGGTCTATATCGTGAAATACAAAATATATTAGTTTAATTTAGTATTCATTTAGTTATATGAAATGCAAAAGGTTTCCTTGACTGAAGTAGTGTCAAACACACCTTCTTGACTTTCAAATTCACCAAGTTATTAGCTAGAAATAAAAACAGAAAATGCTGGAAGTACTCAGAAGGTCAGGCAGCAGAAAAAAAACAGTTAACTTTTCAGGTGAATGACTTTCCATCAGAACTATTATTTATTAACTTCTATAATCAAAAAAAGTTGCATCAGATATTCCAAATCCCTAAAGAGATGTTTACTGAGCAATCAAGAACACTAATGCTGGTCTACATTTCACATATACAACCTTTGTCTATGGGGCAGTTACTTATATGGGCTTGAACATGGTGTAGGCGTAACAAGACACCAAATGGTACAACAAAAATGAATGCAGATCTTCAGATATAAAGAGGTTTAGCTGATATTCAAATACAGTAACATTAGCTTTGGAGTAGGTATTAATAGTCAAGGATATAGAATCTTTGATTACAAATGTAATTACTTTCATTTTAATGCTTTTTTCTGGACAGAGAGAACAAATACGTAGAGATCTTGAATTATAACAGCTCCTTTTCACCCTGGGACTTTTGACATCTCTAAGGACGCTCACCACCCAGGACATGCCCTCTTCTTATTACTACCATTGGGGAGGAGGTACAGGAGCTTGAAGACCCACACTCAATGATTTAGGAATAGCTTCTTCCCCTCTGCCATCAGATTTCTGAACGGTTCATGAACACTACTTCATTATTCCTTTTTTTTTGCACTATTTATTTATTTTGTAATTTATAGTAATTTTTATGTCATTTACTGTACTGCTGCCACAAAACAACAAATTTCACAACATATAAGTCAGTGATAATAAACCTGATTCTGAAGATAAGTAAAGAACTTACTGAAAGATTCAATGCATTACAGGGGAAACTGCTTTACTGACTTTCATGGTGTTGCTACAGCTTAAGGATCAGCAGAAGCAGTCTCACCACTTGTACTGATACTAATGATACAGCCATTGACTCACAATCACTGCTTTTTTTCTGTCTCACTCTCAGGTTTCTGTTCTGCAAAGTGTGCTTTTTAAATAAACAAGTAAAGCTGTTTCTCACAGGCACACGTAATAGCCTGCTCTTCAGGATGTCAGCCTTTCCATGTGTGCAAACTGCGTTGCATTTTAAAATGTCGCCAGACAGCAGATTTATCAGCAGTTGCCAAATGTTTGGAGAAAAGGTTCTTCCATTCGTACCCTCCTCCTCAATATCGCTACAGCTATTGCAGTGCTCATGACTCCTTCTCACCTTAGCAAGTGACATTTAAAATGATAATCAAGAATAAAATGTCAAGGCAAAATCAGACAGACAGACAAATAGAGTGTAGTTCAAGATCCTCCCCAAAAAGTCAAAGGTAGAAGTATAATATTGGCTATTTTTTGATTAGGACAGTCTCCTGTGGGTTAATATGAATGACTATGGAATTACCTTATTGGTTGGTCTCCTAATAAACCCCTCCTCCTCAATGCATACAAGTACGTAGGATTTTAGTACATCACCAATCAATCAATCTGGTGTAAGATATGCACATGACCAAATTGATTAACACTGAGTGAAATTTTAATTCTCCCCACTCAGTGAAACCAGAGCAGTAGACCAATTGAAATCAAGCTGCTTGATCCCTGTTAATTTTAATTTTAATGCTGCCATTTTTGAAGATGGGTAAAATGCCTATGAGATCCAGGCATATGCCAGTGTAGACTGGAGTCCTGTGACATCTGTGTGAAGTTGACTTGTTAACAAGAGTTGGGCAGAAGAGCTACCGCCGTATCGCCACAGTTGGGAAGTGAGATTAAGAGTTAGATTTGAAAGGGACATCGATGGGAGGGGTGGGGGACGTCTGCTCTTGGAGGAAGGTAGAACGAGGGTTAGATTAGCAACCTGATGGAGTTGGGGTCATAGCCGGTGTGTGAGTATGGGCTTGGGTCAGAGGGAGAACCATTATAAGGAGTGAGTTTTTAACTTAAAGAGACTCTACCTGAAGGGAGCTCCTGGCATGAAACACGACCGACTGGGGTCTTGCTTCGGCAGGTTCCCTTTAAGTCCATCAGCTGTTTCTAGATGAGTGGCCAGCACCATTTGTGACACCACTGCACATGTTCAGGGGTCGCCTTGCATCAGGCACAAGGAAATGGTGGACCGCATGATCCATGCAACAAGTCCACAATTTTTTGTTAGTTGCGTATCTGTGCAGACTGTGCTATAGAATTTCACGGCCACTAATGTCAGTATAGATGTTATCCATTAATAATTTTACCAGTGCAATAGACTCTTGGTTTCATAATCTTGCTCTAATTGCGAATGAAATGTAAGACTTAAAAGATAATTTGTGCAGAGACAAACATTTTTTTTCCCAATAGAATAATTCATAGTGTTTGGTCATTATGGGATTTGCAGGGCTTTGCTGATAAAATTTATCGAATCTAACTCTGAAATGAGAGACATGTGGCCCCGGGGCAAGGTGTGCTGTGTGTTGCCCAGCCCTTCATAGTGTAAGATCCAGTAGATTTTAAACCTCCTGCATCATCTGTTCAGATTATATCAGTCTCATTCCCCAACTCTTCAGGAATTACAGGAGGGTGGTTTGAGAATTTCAGACAGCAGGAAGCCACCACCATGGTTTTGACAGAATTGTCCCTGGCATTCAGGTGGTTTGAGGGGCCGGGGCAAAGTTAAGCACAGGGTCTCATTGTGGAGCCAATACGGAAACAATAAAAAAAGACTGTCTTTCTCACCACAGCCCTTCTTACCCCCAGGTGGACTTGTGGGGTACAAAGGATATGAAAAGTTGTTGTGAGAAAAGTAAGCTTATTTCCCTACAGTCAATCCCAATTAGAAAGCTGTTGTTGAATCGTCTTCCACCAATCCTTCAGGCAGTTCATTCTGGTTCATAGCAACCTGATGCATGAAAATTAATTCTTAGTTTAGTCCTCTAGATGACTAATCCACTACATAAAATTGCTTTCAGCTTTCCACCAATCACTATTTAATAAGTGCTGTTTTATAAATAATGACCTAAATTTAGCAGCCTGTTGCTAACCTCACAGGATTTTGCCCACAAATAGTAGAACTCTCTGGAGTGCCATTTTCTTCTGTTCAGGCAGGGCTTTGGATCTGATGACATCTATGCCATTCCAGAAATAGTGAAGCAAGTTGAACAGCCAATCAGACCAAAGAATATTCATAGACAGCAAATCACCAAATCACCTACCATATCCTACACAGGATTGAACATCATGTACCCAGCATTAACCCTCAGCTTCAAGTCTCTTATCTCAGTGCTAAATCTCTTTAGAATCATTTTACGGGAAGCAAAATAAAAATTGAAACGTATGTTTGACCAAAAGATAAAATGAATTATCATCTATAACTTTTAAAAGATAAAATAACAATCATTTATCTTAAATATCATGGGATTTTTAAATGTTCTTCTGATAGAATGGCACTCCATTTCTTTTGGGCAGAACGGCTATTCAGCCACAGGTGTGAAGTTGCAAGATTTTAAAAACTCATTAACCTACTACCAGCACATCTCCTACCCCACCATGGGCTCTAACAGCCTTGACCACTGCGATACAACCATCAAAGATGCCTTCCGAGCCACCCCTCATCCTCACTTGGGGAAATCAGACCACCAGGCGGTGCTCCTTCTCCCTGCATACAAACAGAAACTGAAATGGGAGGATCTGGTACAAAGGGTCGTGCAGTGCTGTTCTGAGGAAGCAGATGAGCTCCTACTCGACTGCTTTGAGACAGTGGACTGGTCCATGTTCAAAGACTCAGCTGCCAGCCTAGATGAGTATGCCACCACCATCACAGACTTTATCAGCAAGTGTGTGGAGGACTGTGTACCAAAGAGGACAATACGGGTGTTCCCAAACAGGAAACTATGGATGAACCGGGAGATCCACTCCGTACTGAAGTCAAGGACTGCTGCACACAAATCTGGTCATCCTGATCTGTACAAGAAATCGAGATATGACCTGCGGAAAGCTATCAGGGATGCCAAGAGGCAATACTGACTCAGACCAGCCGTCAGTTATGGTAGGGCTTACATGCCATAACAGGCTACAAGATGAAGATGGGCTGCGTAGTTAACAACAGCGCATCTCTTCCTGATGAGCTTAATGCATTCTATGCACGTTTTGAACAGAAGAGAAGTGGATTGTCACCACCCACCCTGACAGACTCCAATGCAACTGAACCTGTGGTCACCATTGAGGACGTAAGATCAGTCTTCCAGAGAGTGAACACGAGGAAGACATCTGGCCCAGATTGTGTCCCTGGCCGCATGCTCAGATCTTGTGCTGATCAACTGGCAGAAGTATTTGCGGACATATTTAACCTCTCCCTGCTTCAATCTCAGGTTCCCTCCTGTTTTAAGAAGACCATTATCATCCTGGTACTGAAGAAAAGCAAGGTAACATGCCTCAATGACTACCGACCAGTGGCTCTGACATCCACCACCATGAAGTGCTTTGAGAGGTTGGTCATGGCACGCATCAACTCCAGCCTCCCAGACAATCTCGACCCACTGCAATTTGCCAATTGCCGGAACAGGTCTACAGCGGATGTCATCTCCCTGGCCCTATACTCAGCTCTGGAAGCATCTGGACAGTAAAGACACCTATGTTAGACTATTGTTTATTGACTACAGCTCTGCCTTCAATACAATAATCCCAAACAAACGTCATCAAACTCCAGACCTAGGACTCAACACCTCCCTCTGTAACTAGATCCTTGACTTTCTAACCAACAGAACTGCTATCAGTGACGGTAGGCAGCAATACCTCCGGCACAATTATTCTCAACACTGGTGCTCCACAAGGCTGTGTCCTCAGCCCTCTACTCTACTCCCTATACACTCATGACTGTGTGGCCAGATTCTGCTCTAACTCCATCTACAAGTTTGCAGATGATACCACCGTTGTAGGCCGTATCTCAAACAGTGATGAGTCGGAGTACAGGAAGGAGATAGAGAGCTTAGTGGAATTGGTGTCATGACAACAACCTTTCCCTCAATGTCAACAAAGAGCTGGTCATTGATTTCAGGAAAGGGGGCGGTGTACATGCACCTGTCTACATCAACAGTGCTGAGGTGAGAGGGTTGAGAGCTTCAAGTTCCTGGGATGTGAACATCACCAACAGCATGTCCTGGTCAAATTACGTAGATGCCATGACAAAGAAAGCTCACCAACACCTCTACTTCCTCAGGAGGTTAAAGAAATTCAGTTGTCCCCTTTGACACTCACCAACTTTTATTGATGCACCATAGAAGCATCCTATCTGGATGTATCACAGCTTGGTATGGCAACTGTTCTGCCAGGACCACAAGAAACTGCAGAGAGTTGTGGACACAGACCAGTGCATCACGGACACCAGCCTCCCCTCCTTGGACTGTCTTTACCTCTTGTTGTTTTGGTGTAGCAGCCAGCATAATCAAAGACCCCACCCACCCGGGTCATTCTCTCTTCTTTGCTCTTCCATCAGGTAGAAGATACAGGAGCCTGAGGGCACATACAGCTTCTACCCCACTGTGATAAGACTAGTGAATGGTTCCCTTATGCGATGAGATGGACTACGACCTCATAATCTACCTTGTTATGACCTTGCACCTTATTGCACTGCAATTTCTCTGTAGCTGTGACACTTTACTCTGTACTGTTATTGTTTTTTTCCTGTACTACGTCAATGCACTCTGTACTACCTCAATGCACACTGTACTAACCCAATGTAAATGCACTGTGTAATGAATCAACCTGTACGATCAGTATGCAAGACAAGTTTTTCACTGTACCTCAGTACAAGTGACAATAATAAACCAATACCAATACCTCTCATTTAATGAGACATAATTGTGTGGAAATTCATATGTGCCCTAATAGGTGCCAGATAGGTTTAGACATGGAGTGGCAATGACTGTCTCAGTTGTTGCAACTCCTGAATTCTGCTGCAAACGTCAGATGTGCCCTTGATTAACTGACTGGGCATTGCATATTTTCAGCACCTAAAATACCTCACCTGTTACTCCATTCAGAGGCCAGGTTCAGGATGACCAATAAGTCTGTGTTATGGCTGCGGGTCATGGGGGAATGGGGACAATGGGAGTCCCACAATGTCTTGAAGGTGGGAGGCAGTTCAGGGACTGAGGAGTGAAAAGTAGGGATACCATTCAATGTTGGGATGGTGAAAGGGTGAAGGGCGAAAAAGCAGGGTGCAAGATTGGAAAAATTAATGCAGTAATGGAGTCAAGGGTGCATCAGGTTGCGCATTGAGGATGCCAGATTGTGGGGATTGAAGTCATCAGATCATGAGGCAGGGATCTAAGATTTAGGCAAATGTGTGGTGAGAGCCACAGTCAGATTGTGGAGTTAGGGGATAGACTGGGGATTGAGGGCTGTTTTGAGGGCAGGGAGGTCACAGCTGTGCAGGGTGGTTGAGAATTTCAAAGTTGAAGATTAAGTTATAGACACACTTAGTGGGTTTTCCTGTCCAATTCAATTCATTGGTTACTCCTCGGAGCATTGTTCCCCACAATGCTCCTCAAGAAGCATTGCTCACTTTATCCAGTATGTTCTGCATACAGAAATTATGTCAGTGTACAAAGATGCCCAACTGAATTTCTAAAGTGGCATAAAACAACAAGGAAACTGCTGTTTCACTTTGGAATAAATGATTTTCAGTTGAATAGCACTGAAAAAAAATTGTTCATTCCTTATAGAAGGGGGCCATTTGGGCTACCTGGTCTCTGTCAGTTCTCAGCAATCCTACCAATCTCAATGTATTTCCCTGTGATCTATTCTCTCACACATCTCCATTAACCCTTCCCTGATTCCCCCACCAGCCACCAGCCCCCACCAGCTACACGTTGTTAGGATATGGGAGGAAACCGGACCATCTGGCAAAAATCCATGTGGTTACTGGGAGAATGCGCAAACTTCACAAAGACAACTCATGAGGTCAAGTTTGAATCCGGGTTGCTGGAGCTGTGAGACAGTTGTACTACATGTAATGCCACTGTGCCACCCTGCCTTTGAGTTTACAAGCAAATGCTTTACAAATGGCTTTTGCAATTCTTGAAGGTTAAAGTTTAATTCAAAATAATAATTCTGTCAACTGCATCTGCAAAATCTCCAGCAGCATGCAGCCTATTTAAATGAGCATGGGTGGATGTCAGAAGTTGCCTTGAATTTTAACAGCAGCAACAGTAAGCACTGACAGTTTCACCATCATTATGATTACAAATTCCAAACCATTATGTGAAGAAAATCACCTTGCTGTCAATGCACTCACATTGGCACAGGCTGTTGATGCTCACTGTCAAGGCTCACAGGTGAATAAAGGCCGTATAGTTTCAGTTGAGTAGTTTTTATGGAATTCCATCCCAGATGGAATCATCGACTTAAGCGGGGTTAGGAAAAGTAGATTAGAGCATTTTATCTTAAAGATTAAATTTCCGATAACTTAAAATAACAGAATACAGTTAGAACAGACTGAATTATTTTCACATTGTTTTCTCCAGATGACTGTTCACTCCTTCCCTCTATTGCTCAATCTTTGTCATTTCCAACTCCAGTTCCAACACTACCAAATTCTGCTCAGCCACTTTTGGATTACTATTCAATAAAATGATACAATAAGGATGAAAAAATATGCTTTACTCCCACCCTTTCTTCATGAAGCATCTACTGTCATCCTTCTTTCCTCTCGTGGAACAGTTCACTCAACAAACATGCTTCATTGGGTCTATTGATTTTTCAAAGAGCTTTGTATGCAAAATTCAACTTTGGGAAGAAAATAAATGTTGGTAATGGAGAGCCAAACATTTTTCACCCTGCTGGATTTTTCTTTTCATTCACTTCAGTCAGGCTATTACACTTTAGGATGTTAATTAGCTGTCGCCGGCATTGAGCCCATACCAAATTTGAATTGAACCCCCTTAACTTTTAGTCATTGGCCTTCACTAGGCTAATACATACCGTAGGAAAGTTAATGCCTCATTCCCATGCTCCAGCAGGTTTCCTCACATCATCACAAAATGGAAAAGGCAATTAAAAGATTCTATAAATTGAAATAGTTTAAAATAAATGATAAGAAAATACTCTATCAGAAAACATACTAAAGTGTCACCTTGGGTTTTGTACCCTCTCCTAATCCCATGCACCAACATTCAGTTGGGACACATAAGAACTTAACATGGAAAACAGAGAACTAATTTAAGACATATTCATAGACTGCCTGACACACTTACGTTTGGAAAAACTTCCATGTATCACTTGTCTTTTATGGAGCTCCTTAAATTGGCAGCTGTAAAATATACTTATCTCACCCATAGAGCTGAAAACCTAGCAAGAATTTTTAAGGGTTAAGGAGTTACTGTGATACAAGAATATCTGACAATCCAGGAAGGCAGTTTATTCCCTCAGGTATTCAATTCATTCTGTTAAAAACTGCCTTCTGGGAGAATAATTGGCATAGACCACACAGTAACCAGATGTACCTCTTCCAACTGGAGGCAAGTACATTAAACATCACCACCCCAATTCTCCTTGATACCATGCACTAACTGCAAGTATAAGTAATATGTAATGTTTCACATTATCATCTTCAATGTGTAAATACTACCAATTATACTTTGTCCTGTTAATTTAAGGCCTGCATCCAAGATGATTTTGTGGCAGTTATTTAATTGAATATTGCTTATTAAACATTTAGCAAATAACATGATGAGGTTATTTCACCAAACAATATAAATTAGTAAAACTTTTCCTTTCAATAAGATATTTTGTTTTCAACTGGAATTACACATCAAATCAGGCTAGGCACCTGACCTTGCAGAATAAAGGTAAGGCGACATTAAAACTAAATGTTCAGCATGAAAAAAGACATTAATCCAACCAGAAAATATCCTATAAAATTAAAGCTTAGTACAGCATAATGGAAGCTGGGAGAATTTACAAACCAGTAATCTTACTGAAGGATTCAAATGAGATTATAAATCATAAGAGAAAAGTGAGAATGGTTTACAGTAAACATCTGACCCCTGCAATATATGTTGTTAAATTTATGGGCACCTTCTGATAAAGTTTAAGACTTTATTCGCCATGCACAAATTGGATGCCTTACTCCAGAACATTGTTATAATTTTTGCACCTCAAAAGCATTTCACAAATGGTTTAGGTTATCCAAAGGCTGAGAAAAGTACTGCTTCAATGCTACTTTTTTAAAAATTTATTTACCTGTATTTCTAAAATTGGTAACATTTCCTGATGTTCCTTCAACAGCACTTCTTAAACCCATGATCTCTACCAGTTTGAAAAAAAGCATCAGGAGAAAAGCAATCCAACCCTTGCAAATACCATTCCTTTAACATTACTACATCTAACTCCTAGCATTTCTTGCCCAATGACAATTTGAAAGCATATTCATTGGAAGAGTACAATGGTTCAAGGAGGCTGCTTTTTCTACTTCCCAGGGGCAATTGGGAATGGGCAATTAAATGCTGGTCTGACCTGCATTGACAACATCCCACAAGTGAATAAGGAAACTGAAGAAGGAATGTCCTTAGATTGGTGGATGCCATCTCCCTAGTCCTACAATCATCTCTGGAGCATCTGGACAGTAAAGACACCTACGTTAGACTTTTGATTATTGACTACAGCTCTGCATTCAATACTATAATTCCAAGTAAACTCAGCTCCAAACTCCTGGATATGGAACTCAACATCTCCCTTTGCAACTGGATCCTTGACTTCCTAACCAACAGACCGCAATCAGTAAGGATAGGCAGAAACACCTCTGCCACAATTATTCTCAACACTTGTGCCCCACAAGGCTGCATCCTCAGCCTCCTACTCTACTCCCTATACACTCATGACTGTGTGACCAGATACTGCTCTAACTCCATCTACAAGTTTGCAGATGATACACCATAGTGGGCTGTATTTCAAATAACAATGAGATACAGGAGGGAGATAGAGAGCCTAGTGACATGATGTCAATGTCAGCAAAAAAAAGAGCTGGTCATTGACTTCAGGAAGCAGGGTTGATGCACATGCTCCTGTTTACATCAATGGTGCTGAAGTTGAGAGGGTTGAGAGAATCAGAATCAGAATAAGAATCAGGTTTATTATCACTGACATATGTCATGAATTTTTGTTGTTTTGCGACAGCAGTACAGTGCAAGACATAAAAATTACTATGTTACAAAAATAAATAACTAGGGCAAAAGAGGAATAACAAGGTAGTGTTGATGGGTTTGTGGACCATTCAGAAATCTGAAGGTGGAGGGGAAGAAGCTGTTCCTGAAACATTAAGTGTGGGTCTTCAGGCTCCTGTACCTCCTCCTCAATGGTAGTAACGTGAAGCTTCAAGTTCCTAGGAGTGAACATCATCAATAGCCTGTCCTTGTTCAACCACGTAGATGCCATGGCCAAGAAAGCTCACCAGTGCCTCTACTTCCTCAGGAGGCTGAAGAAGTTTGGCATGTCCCCTTTGATCCTTACCAACTTTCATCAATGCACCGTAGAAAACATCCTATCCAGACTCATCACAGCTTGGTATGACAACTGCTCTGCCCAGGCCCACAAAAAACTTCAGAGAGTTGTGCATCAAGGAAACCAGCCTCCCCTCCATGGACTCTGTCTACACTTCTTGCTGCCTCGGTAAAGCAGCCAACATAATCAAAGACCCCACCGACCCTAGACATTCTCTCTTCTCCCTCCTCCCATTGGGCAGAAGATACAAAAGCCTGAAAGCATGTATCACCCAGCTCAAGAACAGCTTCTATCCCGCTGTTATAAGACTATTGAACAGTCCCCCAGCATACTCTTGACCTCACAATCTACCTCATTATATCCATGCACGTTATTGTCTACCTGCACTGCACTTTCTCTGTAACTGTAACACTTTATTCTGTATTCTGTTATTGTTTTACCTTGTACTACCTCAATACATTGTTGCAATGAATTGACCTATATGAACTGTATGCAAGACAAGTTTTTCATTGTGCCTCAGTACATGTGACAATAATAAACCAATTTACCAATTTTCTGCTCAACTGAACAATGATCCATGGACACACATGAGTATGCATTCTGATAAGAAATTATAAGAAAATATCCTGTTTCAGTTTTTAGGATCTTTTAATTGCTTTTACCATTTTGTGATAATGTTGGCACACACATTTCAAAATCAGCTTACAAACAAAGCATTAGTTTTAATTTTAGACAGGTCTGGTAATGGCAGATGGCAGGTAATCATGCCTAAGTGTGTTTTTAACAACTGAAATGGCTATAAAAAAACAGGGTTCCAACTGTGAACTAACAGTTTTGGATGACTTTGGAGAATCTCAAAAAGAATCTCAACTGCAATTCTGTCAAGGCTGTAGGGACAGAGGACCATGGAATAAAAAATAAACCTGAAAGAAAGAAAACCCAAGGTCTTGATATGAGCCTGTACACAGATGACTAGTTAATAGGTGTGGAAATCTGACTATTGTGCTGCATCAAGTAAGTGAAAAGGAAAGCTTTCCTTGAGATATGATTGCACCATCAGTAGTAAACAAATGGAAAGAGGTAGAGCCAAGTCTGATGATCATTGCTGTCACTGAATGTTGCATTCCGTGCTACAAATGTCCTTGTACGCACTAATGTTTGAGGCCAGGGATCTGTCTGAATGGCACGTAAACAAAAGCTTTTCAATGGATCTCGGTACATGTGACAATATTAAACCAATTACCATTCAGATAAAGTTTGCACTTGATCACCCTGGCATCCATTTCCCTTGCATTATTGCTGTATGATGTATCATTGCTATGGGCCACAGACATTTTCAAACGACATGATTTCCTTAGGACAAGTAACCAAAAGCTTCAACAAAGATAGAATTCAAGAAGTAGTTGGGCCCTTTCCTTTAAGGTCAGAAAAAACGAGCTAAATCTCCTAACGATATATTCACTGTGCTTAACATGTTTAATACTACCGACAAACTGCTAAGCAATATGACCTTTCTGGCTACCGTCTGTAGGTATCTATTTTCTTCTAAAACTGACATAATGGGGAAGTCCCTAACAGGGGATTGATAGGGACTTGTAATAATGTGAGTGTTGTGGGATGCATTTGGTGGTGTTGCTAACGTAAAGGAGGAATCATTTTGAACAATTAATGCAAATTGGAAACAGGCATTTCTTTTCAAAAAATGCCATAATATACTTGCCCTTTATATTACTACTTACTTTTCATGACCTCTCGGATGTGTAAAAGGTCCTGGCAACTAGCCTGCCACTTTCAGAAGGATGCCCTTATTTTATGATGACCATTGTTTGATATCATGGAGGGGTGACACACCTTTAACCTAATGCTAGAAGATGCACTGGAATGTAAATTTATGGTGAGATGGAATATCCCCTTTCTAAAGATCAGTTGGTACTTATTGGAAAATCTGAGTTTGTGAGTCTTGTGGCAGTCAGTAACACACTTCAAACTATGTTATTAACGGAGGTCTTAATCAAAAATGGTTACTGGACCCTCATTTCTACATTAAAATGAAAAGTGTGCCAGGTTCAGGCAGCTGGCATGGCCGCTAAAAAGGACAACAATAAATTAACCAATGGTCCAAACACCTTGGCAAATTGGTGGCAAACTTTTGCCCTGCTAAATTGCTCTTAATTGGGTCAGCCTGTAAATGAGCATAACATATTTGCAGTAAAATGCCGCTGGGAAACTTCCTTGTCTAGGAAGAGTGGAGAGCAAGAGTGAATTATTTCCAGAATAATTTTGCATTTGATTGACTTTATTCACATTGAATTATAGTGTTATTTATGAGATCATGTTGTGCTAGCAAATTTTCTATATATTTCATGCAAATAGTTCCAAAAATTGGAAAGCATTTCTTTAATACTAAAACTGTAAATGATAATCGTAGTTCTATGATAATAATCTCAACAAAATAAAAAGGTTGAGAAGGTACCCACTTATAAAAGGTGTCTGAAGGACAATGTGAATAAACCAAGTTCAACAGAAATGAAATGAAGGATGCAAAGATAAGGATGAGGGATCCAGGTTGAGGAGGTTAGAATCCAGGTAAAAGAAGAAGCAAATTCAGAGAGTATTGCAAAGCTGTGACTCAGAAAAACATGACGAATTTATTTTAGTAACATCCCTTAAAATTGCATTACTGTTTAACAGTTAGGGCAGGACTGTTAGAATCAATTTGCAATTGCTGTTTATTTATATCCAAGTGTTTCTTGGGGATTGATTAAGACAGGTGATTCTTAATATAAATTCATTGCTAATCTGGGCTATAGAAAAGCACCATGCAAATTTTAACAGTGCCTGTACTGCCATCATATGGTAAAGCTACGTCATTGTCCATACATAATCTGCTTTCATGGAAGAGGTGACTGCTTGAAATCATAGATTTGCACTTGTATTTTATTGAGTTAAGAGCAATATCTTCCTTTTAATAAATGCAGTGTCTTTAATGAAAATGAATATTTTAAAATATCTTAAGTGTATGAGTTGGCAGATTTTTCTTTTTTCCCCTCATTTTAGAATCAATGACAATTCCCATGAAGTTCATAATACCAGTAGCTATCAACAAATGCAAGAGCAAAAAAGCAAAGAGTCAGCAATAATGCAGTAGTGGAATTGGACAGGGAAGGTTATGGTTCAGGACTGTTGCCAGTTCTTGAAACCAAATTCTAGCTTGAAATTTCAGGGGGATATTGTTTGTTGCAAGTGCCAACACTGCCTTTTGAATCAGATGCTAAACTGCAATCCTATCTGCTTGTCCGGGATGAAGAAGTATATCCATATCACATCAACTAGAGTAGGAAGGCTCCCCCAGTACCCAGGCCAGCACTTAAAATCCAATAAATAGCACTGGACAGATCCCCCGGCCAGACACATTACTATCATTTGCATCTTGCTTTGTGTAGATTTGACAAATTTATCTCCAAGACAACAGTGACCACATTTTAAAAAGTTATTTATTGACTACAAAGCACTTTGAGAAATGTTGAAGATGCAATTTCATGACACAGCCTTTGAAAAGAATGTGTGTGCATGTAATATTATTCAGAACTAAGGATGCTTCAAAGTGATTCCCAATTAACGCAGCACTTTGAAAGGTTATTCATTCAAATTATACAAGGAATGTACAGAACCAATGCACAGAAGGCAAGGAATCAGAGACACAAAGAAGTTTCACAGGTTATAAGACTGTTCACAACATAATTACATAAGAATTTGCTGCCAATTTGCATCACTACAATGACATATTAATGGCATGCATCCATTAATGCACGTGTTCTAGGAATTAAGAGAGTCAGTTACGTTATCAGTTAAGTTGTGATATAAGGTGTTGGCTTGTTTTTGTTGCTTTGTTGTTCACTGCATCAAAACTGACTATAATCCACTTTTACTGCTTATCTTTCGATTGGAGTCAATGGTGCTTGCCGGTTTGCTGGATTTATGCCACTATTCAATCTGCAGCTAGTTAGACTGAAAACCAATGACATTGGTAACCTACCAATTAGGTGATTTATGGCAGAACATCAGGACTCTCAGCTTATGATGCCAACAAAGGGACCATTAAAGCTATAAAAACTCACCCTGTAGTTTAGAAATTATTTCCTGAGTGGTTTATTTCTAAATGCTTTATTTCTGACTGTTTATTCTTGTTAGATTTACCATTAAACTGTTATTAGTGCCTAAAAGCAGACATTTTCAGAACTTAAAGTATTTCAATGCTTATTGCTGTATTCCAGCATTGTCTGATTTTATATAAATTTTAAATTTTTATTTACAGCATGTAACAGGCCCTTCCGGCCCAACGAGTCTGCGCCGCCCATTTTAAACCCAAATTAACCTACCCATACATCTTTGCAATGTGGGAGGAAACCGGAGCACCCAGAGGAAACCCACGCAGATACGGGAGAACGTACAAACTCCTTATGGACAGCAACGGGAATCGAACCCCGATCGCTGACGCTGTAATAGCATCGCGCTAACTGCTACGCTACCGTGCCGCCCCCATGTTATAACATAATCGAGAAATGTGAGTTAACACATAAGGAAAGTGGGAGTTTAAGGGAATAAATGACAACAATGAACACAAGAAGGTAATTTACACACAGGCAAATGCCATAATCCTCAGAAGTTAAGATATAAACTGCTTTTAAAGAACAGATGGAATATTCCTGATCAATGGTGCTATAAGATACTTAATGGGATACAAAAATGGGAAGAACCATTTCCTATCCTTCTTTCCAGAGAACATTCAAATTCCCAAAATGAGAATAATTATTTGCATTATTGCGAAGAGCATCAGAAATTACAGATGCCTTTCTACAAGTTGCATCACCATTTCTTTCCCTGCTTTTTTATTAAACTGCATGCAATGTAATTTTGGTATACAATGGTAGAAAAAAAGTTATACAGACCTTCATAGTCAACCAAGTTCACATCCCATCCAATTTATATAGTTGTAATAAAAGAAACTCAAATCATCTGTCCATTCCATACAGGCACTACATTGACAATGAGGATGGGATGATGCAATTTAGGAAGTGGTTGAACAGTAATGAACTGCAAAGAAGATAGAGAATGGGGATTTCTAAATATTGATGGAAGGTAATAGATGTGGTAGGTATGTCAGTGAGCTCAAATAATCCATCTATATCTAGCACAAAAGACCTGCTTAAATACAGGACACAAATGCTTATTCGGGTCAACATACATGTTGCTGTTTTCTTCATGTTCTGGAATTTGGCACTTTCAGCCATTTACTTTCAGTGTAATGTGTGTTAAGGCATTTTAGAGAGGAAAATGCAATATATTTATCAGTTTCTCTTACAAAATTCTAAAAAGGACTGTTTTTTGCATGCTATTATATTCAAGGCAGTATAAAAACAGTTTTATCAGGCATTGTATTACTGATTTTCTGCTGTATTTTGCATCTGTGATTATACATTTTGTAATTCATTTTTAGGAACAGGGTTAAGCTGAATGACAGAGTCTGGATTCGTATTTTAGCCTTCTGTTACGTATAGTGTAAAATATCCATCAAAACACAGTGCTGAACTTATGTTTCCATTCACAGTACACACTAGAGCACAAACTTTGACCAAAGGAGACTAAGGCCTGCCTATGGAAACTGCACTTTGTGGAGAACACCAATAAAGTTGAGCAAAAACCTGACGTACTACAAATATGGATTTACAAGTCATGATGCAAGTAATATTTGGTCTGCTAAAACTTTTAAATATTCTTGATGTTCCTGGTATACAAGGATAACTCCACAAATTATTTTCTTAAACCTCTTTCCCCTATTTCCTTCACTTTAAATGCAAGAATGAGTGAGTCATTGATACTAAGTTTGGGACCATCTAACTAGTTTCTTTTTGTACAATCTGTAACCTCATAAAACCAAACTTCTAGGAATTGACCCACACTTAGCTCTGTACCTGCATCTTTTTATTACTTTCCTTTATGAGATTTCCAAGCATGTATTCTTAAGCATTCTCCTTAAGACCCACCTTCTTCTTCCTTTATCCTATTTCTGTTAACCTACTAATCCCCCAACTTCTCTTTTCACATCCTATGTTAACTAAAATTCTTAAAATTCTCTTTCTGTAGATTATATAAGTGTAAATGTACAGTGTAAATGTACCTTAAAAAATTGGATGTACCAAGTAGTAGGACTATGATACACAAGAAATTCTGCAGATGCTGGAATCTGGAGCAATACACAAAAAGTGCTGGAGGAACTCAGCAGGTCAGTCAGCATCTATGGAGGGGAATCAACCATCGACGTTTTGAGCCGAGACCATCAGGACAGGAAAGGCAGAAGCCAGAATGAAGGTGGGGGGAGGGGGGTGCACACGCAGGCAGGTGATAAGTGAGTTCAGGTGATAGGCAAGTCTAGGTGAGAGGGGGAAGGTAGGTGAGTTGGGGGAGATGTAATAAGCTGAGAGGTGATAGGTAGAAGAGGCAAAGAAGGAATCCAGTAGGAGATGGCAGTGGATCATGCAATGAAGGATGGAGGAGGGGAGGAGAGAAGATGGGCAGGTCATCAAGGTGAGGGAAGCCAGCCACAGGAATAAGGGAAGACAAAGGAGTTGGGGGGAGGGAAAGAGGGGGTGGGGTTTGCAGAAGTTAGAGAAATCGATGTTAAGGACATCAGGTTGGAGACTCCCAAGGCGGAATATGAGGTGTTGTTCCTCCAACCTGCACCTGGCCTCAACGTGTCAGTAGAGGAGGCCATGGATAGACATGTCACTATGGGAGTGGGATGTGGAATTGAAGTGGGTGGCCACCGGGAGGTCCTGGCTGTTGCGGCAGATGGTGCGAAGGTGCTCGATGAAGCGGTCACCCAATCTGCGTCGGGTCTCACCGATGTACAGGAGGACGCACTGGGAGCACCGTATGCAATAAGTGAAACCCTCGGACGTTTGTCTGGGATCTTGCCTCAACCGGACGTTTGTCTGGGATCTTGAATGGTGGTGAGGGAGGAGGTGTAGGGACAGGTGTAGCACTTGGTGCAGTTGCAAGCATAAGTACCAGGGGGGTTATCAGTGGGGAGGGACAAGTGGACAAGGGAGTCGTGGAGAGACTGGTCCCTGCAGAAAGCAGAAAGAGCAGGTGAGGGGAAGATGTGTCTGGTGGTAGGATCCCTTTGGAGGTGGTGGAAGTTGCAGAGAATGTTGTATTGGATGCGGAGGCTCCTGGGGTGGTAGGTGAGGTCAAGGGGAACCCTGTCCCTGTTATGTCGGGGGGGGGGGGATGGGGTGAGGGCAGACATGTGGGAAGTGGAAGAGATACGGGTAAGGGCAGCATTGATAGTGATGGAAGGGAAACCCTGATTACTGAAAAAGGAGGGCATCTCTGATGTCCTGGAGTAGAAAGCCTCAACATGGAAACAGATGCGGCAGAGGCGGAGAAACTGGGAGAAGGAGATGGTGTCCTTACAAGAGACAGGGTGGAAAGAGGTGTAGTCAAAGTAACTGTGGGAGTCAGTGGGTTTGTAGAAGATCTCTGTGGTTAATCTGTCTCTGGAGATGGAGATAGAGAGATCCAGAGAGAGACAGAGGGATGGAGACAGAAAGGGGAGAAAGGTGTTGGAGATGGATCAAGTGAATCTGAGGGCAGGGGTGGAAGTTGGAGGCAAAGTTGTTGAAATTGATGAGCTCAGCATGGGTGCAGGAAGCGGCCCCAATGCAGTCGTCAGTGTAGTGGAGAAAGAGTTGGGGGATGTTACTGGTGTAGGCTTGGAACATGGACTGTTCCACATAGCCGACAAAGAGGCAGGCACAGCTGGGGCCCATGCGAGTACCAATGGCAACACCTTTAGTTTGGAGAAAGTGGGAGGAGCCGAAAGAGAAGTTGTTAAGGGTGAGTACCAGTTCCACCAGACGGAGAAGGGTGGTGATAGAAGGGAACTGGTTGGGTCTGTTATCAAGAAAGAAACGTAGAGCCTTAAGGCCTTCCTGATGGGGGATGGAAGTGTACAGAGACTCGTCCATGGTGAAAATGAAGCGGTCAGGGCCAGGGAACTGGAAGTTGTTGAAGTGATGAAAGACATGCGAAATGTCACGGTCGTAGGTAGGAAGGGACTGAAAAATGGAGTACAAAATGGAGTCAAGATATGAGGACACAAGTTCAGTGGGGCAGGAGCAGGCAGAAACAATGGGTCTACCAGGGCAGTTGGGTTTGTGAATCTTGGGTAGGAGGTAGAAATAGGCAGTGCAGGGTAGGGGAACTATGAGGTTGGAGGCTGTAGAGGGAAGGACTCTGGAGGCGATGAAGTCAGTGATATTGTGGGAAACAATGGCCTGATGCTCCTTGGTGGGGTCCAGGTTGAGGGATAGGCAAGAGGAGATGTCCGAGAGTTGACATCTGGCCTCGGCAATATAAAGATCAGTCCACCAGAATGCAACAACACCACCTTTGATAGATTGTTTTACCAGGCATTACTGTTAATTTACTGTTTGCTGCCTTCAGTAAAGGACATTTTGTTGTAGAAAGCTCTACCTCTATTACTTGCCTTTGTAAACAACAAAATTAAAGAGCCTACAGGCACTACACTGACAATGAGGATGGGATGACGCCCTTTAGGAAGTAGCTGAACTGTAATCTACTGCAAAGAAAATAGAGATTGGGGATCTCTAAGTAATGATCAAAGGTAATAGATGTGGCAGATATGTCAGTGAACTCAAGTGATACAAGTGGACACAGACTTCTGCCCTGTATATGGAGTGAATGGAAATGTTCTTGAAGAAAAACAACACAGAATAGATAAACTTGGTGATATGAAAATAAAAAAGGAAGGCAGTATTGTTGGTGATGATAGGGTCAGAAACATACAAGATGTCAGTGAGTCAAGTAGTGCACTAGGAACTGTTCACATGATAGAATTGGTGAAAAAGAGGATAGAATTGGGAATGCTGAGATCAACATATTGATCAAAGAAACAATTATAAGAATACATATTTGTACTGCAGCAGGTCAGTCTGTAATAGATCAGAACATGTACACAATTTACCTCAACTACAGCCTTGCGTTCTTGAATCTTTTTGAATGGCGAAGCGGGCTTGAGGGACTGAATGACCTACTCTTGTATTTTTGTCTGATCATTTATGTTCTTTTACAGTTATCTACATCTCGAGCAACTATTCTAACATCCCTAGTCAATTTCTCTTGCTTTAAGTTCAGTAAATCATCAAACACACTGTGGCCCAGGACCCAACAGTCATAAAGTCTTTTTTTCTGACATTATCTCTCTACTGGCAGCCAACAGGGTCTCCCAGTGAAGAAGCGCCTTGATTTCAAAATTCTCATTCTTGACTTTAAATCTCTCCATGGCTTTGTATCTAACACCCCTCATCTCCTTCAGCCCCAAGACCAACTGACAAATCTTTTCTTGATGATCCCTGAAGTTAATCAGTCCACTAGTTAAGGCTATGTCTTCAGTTGCTAATGCCCTAAATTATGGAATTACCTCTCTTTTCTCCTCTGCCTTGCTACCTCTAAGAAATCCCTTAAAATCCATCTGTTTGATTATGTAGAGCTCAGTGATATATTTCCATGTCGTTTTCAGGATGTTCCAAAGCTCTTTAAACCCATTGATGTACTATTGGAAGTGTAGTAACATAGGAATGTGGTAATGTAAGAAATATGGCAGGCAATCTGTGCAAAGCAAACTCCCACAAGTCACAATATGATAATAAGAAGGTAATCTATTTTAGTAGCATTGAGCGAGGAATAAATTTGCTAGGGCACTGGGGACAACAGTCTAGTTCTTCTTTAAAATAGTGTCATGGCATCCATTCGAGAGAGCAGAGAGTATCTCAGTTTAACACCCCATTCAAAAGATGACAGTGCAGCAACCATTCACTATTGCACTGAAGTGTCAGCCTAGAATTTTTGATCCATGACTCAGAATCTTTTGACTTAGAGGCAACATTGAAAATGATTGAGATACAGTGGGTATAGATTTGTTTAATAATTCAAAAAGACTTTGCTTTCTGGTAATCTCACTCTAACCACTCCACTGTTGGTGTCAGGTTTTTAGATATAATCTTTGGAGCTACCTGTAGAATCCAATTTTTGGCTAATTTTCAAAATATTACCTACAATCGATCTTTTCAACACCATCTTCACTAGAATGATTTAACACTCCTAAAATGGCTCAACAATAAAGCTCCTTTCCTCCTCTGTGAAGTCACTATGTGTTTTTGTATTTCAAAGATGCAACATTACAGCAGGTTTCTGTTGTATCAAAACACACAATTGATTTCCTCTTTCAATTTCATGTTCAATTTCTGTTTCTCCTGCAATATCGCTGCTTCCGAAGTTTTGACTCCACTGTTAAGGCAGAACTGCAATATTCACAAATACTTAAAATATGCTTTCAAAATTAAAAGCCAAGCAAACACATCCTTAAAATTTGAAGAAACACAACATCTTCTGTTTGAATGATTAATTTGGCAAAGTTAGAATTGTTTTCTTAAAAGTATAAATTATAATAGTTGAGACTGGTAAATACACAGTATTAGGGATAGGACCAAGATGGGAAGTCCAAATACACTGAGGAATGCATTTGCTGAATGCCTTTCAGCAGTAATTCTCAAGCAAGTACTTTCAGAAGTCATTCAATTAAGATTGGAACTAAATTGAATTATTTCAAGCATGCATTTTTGGTAACAACTCTTCCCATGGGTTTAATGGTTAAAAAAAACAGCTTAGATAATTTCATGCCAGTGGAAAAAAAATGTTTTATGAGAGACTAAAGATGTTGTAACTGTTCTGAGTGCCCCTTCAATTCTTGAATGATGTCAATCAGTTAACAATTGACAAGCTAAGCTATTATTAAAAATTGTTTGACTAAAATGATGGTATTCTGATGTGAGAGCTAAAAAATGATTTAAGACTGTGAAATCACAGAAACCAGAATACATGACAAAGGGCCTTATTAGAATCTCTGGATCATGCTATTAGATAATTTGTTCTTGACTATAAAAGCTACTCTGTAAATAATAAGGAGACACAAAGAGCTGAATCGAGCTCCCTGGGGCCTGCAGTTCCAATATCCATAATTCTGCTCCATTGCTGTGATCCATGTGGAGTCCACAAGTGAACCAGTTGTGCTGGGACTCATCAGCATTACAATGGGGACTCTGCCTTTCGAAACCTACCCTCTTGTCAGAAGTGATGTAGGAATAGCAACCTGATTTATTTCACAGAGGATTACTGAACCTGTAGATTAGATGGGAAAAGTTCATTTAATTAATTTTTATTTCCTTTGTTTGATTTTTTTAATTATTTCTTGTTGCTTTAATACAATTTTAATTGTTTTTATTTGGAAAAAAATTGTGTATTTCTAATTATTTAAAGTAGGAATATAGACGACCCCTACGTTATGATCATTCAGGTAATGGAAATTCATCCTTACAGAATTCACAGATCACTACCTTAAAATTTGAGATATAGTATGCACTAGTAACCTGTAGTTTTTTTACATCTCAGGGACTTTCCAAAATTGTTATAAAGCTTTAACAGCTTTGACATGCTGCATCTTTGAAGTACCATGCAGAGCTAACTTCAACAGCTGGAAGGGCATTTGGGAGTCTGGAATTACAGAGGCATGCAAAAGTTTGGGCACCCCGGTCAAAATTTCTGTTACTGTGAATAGCTGAGTAGAAGATGAACTGATCTCCAGAAGTCATACTTTAACATACTCCAAAAGTCAACATTCCTTTCAACATTTTAAGCAAGATTAGTGTATTATTTTTGTTTTGTACAATTTTAGAGTGAAAAAAGGAAAGGAGCACCATGCAAAAGTTTGGGCACCCCAAGAGTTTTGAGCTCTCAGATAACTTTTACCAAGGTCTTAGACATTCATTAGCTTGTTAGGGCTATGGCTTGTTCACAGTCATTGTTAGGAAAGGCCAGGTGATGCAAATTTCAAAGCTTTATAAATACCTTGACTCCTGAAACCTTGTCCCAACAATCAGCAGCCATGGGCTCCTCTAAGCAGCTGCCTAGCACTCTGAAAATTAAAATAAATGATGCCCACAAAGCAGGAGAAGGCTATAAGAAGAGAGCAAAGCATTTTCAAGTAGCTGTTTCTTCAGTTCGTAATGTAATTAAGAAATGGCAGTTAACAGGAACGGTGGAGGTCAAGTTGAGGTCTGGAAGACCAAGAAAACTTTCCTAGAGAACTGCTTGTAGGATTACTAGAAAGGCAAATCAAAACCCCCATTTGACTGCAAAAGACCTTCAGGAAGATTTAGCAGACTCTGGAGTGGTGGTGCACTGTTCTACTGTGCAGCGACACCTGCACAAATATGACCTTCATGGAAGAGTCATTAGAAGAAAACCTTTCCTGCGTCCTCACCACAAAATTCAGCGTCAGAAGTTTGCAAAGGAACATCTAAACAAGCCTATGCATTTTGGAAACAAGTCCTGTGGACTGATGAGGTTAAAATAGAACTTTTTGGCCACAATGAGCAAAGGTATGTTTGGAGAAAAAAAGGTGCAGAATTTCATGAAAAGAACACCTCTCCAACTGTTAAGCACGGGGGTGGATCAATCATGCTTTAGGCTTGTGTTGCAGCCAGTGGCACAGGGAACATTTCACTGGTAGAGGGAAGAATTAATTCAATTAAATACCAGGAAATTCTGGAAGCAAGCATCACACCGTCTGTTAAAAAAAGCTGAAGGTGAAAAGAGGATAGCTTCTATAACAGGATAACGATCCTAAACACACCTCAAAATCCACAATGGACTACCTCAAGAGGCACAAGCTAAAGGTTTTGTCATGGCCCGCACAGTCCCCCGACCTAAACATCATCGAAAACCTGTGGATAGACGTCAAAAGAGCAATGCATGCAAGATGGCCCAAGAATCTCTCAGAACTAGAAGTTTGCAAGGAAGAATGGGAGAAAATCCCCCAAACAAGAATTGAAAGACTTTTAGCTGGCGACAGAACGTGTTTACAAGCTGTGCTACTTGCCAAAGGGGGTGTTACTAAGTACTGACCATGCAGGGTGCCCAAACTTTTGCTTCAGGTCCTTTTCCTTTTTTGTTATTTTGAAACTGTAAAAGCTGGAAATAAAAAAGTAATCTTACTTAAAATATTAAAGAAATGTGTTATCTTTAACTTTATGCCTTTTGGAAATCAGGTCATCTTTTACCCACTTAGTTATTCACAATAACAGAAATTCTGACCAGGGGTGCCCAAACTTTTGCATGCCATTGTACATCACTTGCCACTGAATACCCAAATTCTGACCTGCTCATTAACCATTGCAATTATATGGCTGTTCTGGTTAAGTGTTTAAATCAGTGCTAAAGTGCTGATGTTGGAGAATTCTGTGAAATGTAAACCACTGAATGATAAGAGGACTGTTTTCTTGTTGGGGATTATCATTGTCTCAAATATGACTTGTCATTTGTCATGCCCCCAAACCTGAATTTTGTCCAGGTCTCGCCATATGGGGCTCTGGACTCAATTACTCTCTGAGGGTTACTGATTCCATTGGGTCTTTTTCTCTTATTGAATGCTAACAGAGGAGCAAGAAAGCAGCTTCAAATACTGCCTCATTCCTTCCTTCTCTCTTTTTCCTTCCAGCCATTGGCAAGGCCTGCGTTGGTATAATCACCTGGTTATGGAAGATGCAAAAGTGGGATGGTTTGCACTGTATTGTAAGGTAACACCCAATCAGCCCAGGTAGCAGAAGTGCATCTTGAGAACACTGATCTTTTGCACATTTGCATTTCCTGTGAGGCATTGGTTCTCACTGCATCTGCATTGCCATCTTGTGTGCAGGCTTTGGATGGATGTGGGGAAACAAGGATTGAGCAGATAAGCCTTTCCCCATTTGACTGAACAAGACCAGATGAGTAGATTGTTGCATTATTAAGGCATATTGTCAACACTTATAAGACTTTGAGCACTGTCATCTTCTGTCATTGATTGCAAACAAGCTACACATGGGGAATTGATATCCTTTGCTGTCCAGAACACCTCTGATTTCTGCTGGGGAGCTTCATCTGGCGCAGCTGATGACTGCTCACACTTTTTAGACTCCTTGTATTTGGGAACATCCCCTTTCTTGCCATTCCTGCGTATTCAAGAGAAGGTGACAAACTTGCCTCTTCTTAAGTAAAGACACTTCATAAACTTCCTTATGTAACAGCAAAGTGCAAATTGGAAAGTGAAACTAATGTGAGCCAGAGGGATAATATGATAGCCATCAGCATTACCATTGCCTAGCCCTGTGGAATGGTTCCATGGATGACTGCAGGATGGAGCAAATTTCCCTGAAGATCTTCTTGGGGAAGTGGAGTGTCCTGAAATGTTGCTCCTCTTCATGTTAATGTGAGAGAAATCCTCCTTGAAAACTCTGGAAAGTTGCACACCCTTGACAAGATCCCTCCTTGCTTTCCTCCACATGCCTCTTTTAACATGTTGCTCTCTGGTGCATCTTTCCTTCTTGGCAAGCTGAATGCCAATAGCTGCATCCAACAAAGCCCCCATTTCCTTAAGGAACTGATGTATTCCCTTCCATAGCTCTTCCTTATTCCTCAGCAATGCCACACTAATTCTGAAATTCCAACAAGAAAAGACAAGCTGGTGCACACAAACAACCTCCCCAATCAGTCACTGACATAGCCACAAGTTGTTGAAGATCTCTTTAAATAATGCATTGGGTTAGGAGGGAGAGTGGGATGGTGGGAGTTCTTCTGTTTATGATGAACACTTGGTGCTGGCCGGATTATCACAACTATGCTTGGCGGGCAGATGTCAAATCAACCGCACAAGCATTTGCTTTAATCCCTCTGTTTCCTTTTGTCACATGCACCAGACCTGATATCCAACAGTGCAACTCATGCTAAAAATGTGCACTCACAATGTATACAAAAAAATGAAGCAAATTGGATGCCATTGGCCTGGTAATACAACCAAACTGGCCAATTACATGGCCCAGGGCGTGGCCTCTATTTGACTTATCAATTTTATCTGTTATAAAAATAGAGAAAAAACATTTGGCTTTGAGGGAAAACCGCTAATTACCTAAGAATATCTCTAAAAATGTTTCCATTGTTGTGTCCCATTGGGGAAAAAGCTGGCATACATTACATTGCAGAATAATGCATCATCTCAATATTTGAAATTATTTTAATGGTGCATCTGGTTTTTAATATCTTAAAGCCTAATTAGTAACATTTCCAGCTGCATAACTGATGAACAATTCCTCATTAACACAAACAAAGATCACTAATGAGCTGCCAACTTAATATAAATTATTTTTAAAATATGTACACAGAAAAGTAATAGTACAGTATCCAACTATGAAAAACTGTTTTAGTGTGGATTAAGACACAGTTGAACAAACCTTCCAATTCATCTCCATAGGCTATGTTATATATTTCTAAAATTGCAGATGGTACTTCAACATTTGTTTCGTAAGTTACAAAAATCTACTTTTATTAAGTAATAATGACATTGACCTTTAATCATCATTTGACTGCTTCAAAAGTGTTATTCTATCTATCACTAAATATTGTTGATATTTGAACCTGTTCCTTTTCAACTGCATCTTAATTTTGTTATTTAGATGGAAGAAATGTATTTGATTTGGAGCAAGAGGCAACTCCACGTTATTGGACTTTTACATTATACTGTATTACCCAGGATTATAAGCATGGGCAAAGCTATGTCCATATTTAATGTGGCTGCTTCATTAGCTAGAATGTTTATGGAAGAAAAATAAACTACTTGTTTTACAATAGGAATGCAGTTTGGGAGAGTTGTCAAATCTGAATTTTGCTCCACTTTAGAATTAATAGATTTGCAGACCAATTGATTCAAAAAAATTCAAATGTATTCCTTTTTCCTTTACACTCTTCCTTCCATGCAATTTGCCTCTGTTGATATAGTAACACAGTTTGGGCCCCTTCTGCCGGTCAACCAAGCAAGTACATTGCATTCAACAAATGAACATCAACCATTAAATCGCTTTCAAGTGCATTCTCTACTCCTTTGCAAAAGAGAATATTAAGAGAGCAGGGAGGGATTTGGAGGTTGGACCATCTTTCGAAGTTGACAACTGTAGATGAAAAAAAAATTGATCAAAAAGCAATTGAAAACCAATTCAAATGAATGATTGTCAACCTCAATCATTAACTCTGTTTCTTTCTTCTCTCATGCTGCTTGATATGCTGAGTATTGTAAGCATTTTCTTTTCCTATTATTGGAGATCAGTGGGTGGTGTTTGGGTGTCCATGGCAATTACAGATGGGGATTCCCATTTACTTGGTGACATAATCTGGTGTCAATGATTTTTTTTTCTGCTTTAATTTGGCATTTTGCTTGTCATAGACATCATGGGCCAAAGTGCCTGTTCCTGTGCTGTACTGTCCTATGTTCTATACTCATGTGGTTTTAACAAAAAGCAAAATATATGACTGTAAATTGTGACATACTTTCCTTGTTAAAAAAAAATATAGACTGTTTTTTTTTGTTCAGCGAAAAGTGTCCTGTACATGTGGGAAGCCAGCCAAAGACACAATCCAATTGCCTCAGGTGAAATTCACATGATTGCTTGTCCTGATGAACGACCATTGATCATCCATCTTCTGTATTTGTGGGATATCAACTGGGGAATCCTGGATATGTATCCAGTAGAGCTTTGGATATAAGTTGTGAGCCATGATCTCTTTGACATCCATTGGTAACACAAGGTCACTTGGTCCAATAAGCAACATGTCTTTTGGGCGATGTCTTGCACTTCAGGTGACACTTTGAATCCACTGAAGCATGACAAGAATACTTAGCCTCTATGTGTGCGAGCTGCTCCCATCTCTGTTGCTCCCTCTCTACTGCATTCAACTCAAAAACTGGCTTGTAGTTCTGGTGTTGGTCATGTTCCTCCTTGGTTGAGGTCTAACTTAAGAGAAGAGGACGCTAACCATGTGTGTGGTTCAGAAAACAACCATGATGTAGAAAGTAAACTAAGTAAATACTTTCCTTCTTAAATGAAAAAGCATCTGTATATATTTACTGTTTGAAGCAATATTCTCACAGGTTATATTCTTGAACTGCAATTGAGTTCTCATCTTGCTAACAATGCTGTTTCAGGACATGTGAGGAAAATGTCAGATTGAAAACAAAATCAAAATGTCATTCTGACTGAGTGTTCATCACATCTGAATAGCAAATGCACCACCTTCCACCATCCTGAGCTAAGCACAGAAATTAGCAGATTGGAGCTATCTAGTCAAGGCACTCGCACTTCTGCTGGATACAATCCTCTCACTCTCACCCAAACCTATACTTTCCTCTAGGTTATTCAGTTGAACACCCTTTATGAAATTAACATCAAACAGTAACAATGAACAGTTGGAGCTCAGTTTGATTTGAAAATAAACCTGCAATCAACTTGCCAGTTTAAATATTAGTTCAAATTACAAACAAGGAGCTTGTCATCTTCGGTTTTGTTAAATATTCAGTGCTACCATTGTCTTCTGTATCTGCTGGGTTGATTTCTGAGTATCATTCTTTCATGGCCGAGAGAAATAAATATAATAATTGTCATAACAATGTTTTAAGGATCAGTAGTTTAAATTGACCTCATCATTGGATAATTAGGAGCAATATAGCTCCAATTACTTAAGAGTGTCTTTCAATATCTTAACTAAATTTTCCATCTTGTGTTAAATTCTGAGTTATTGGTGTAGAGATTTCAGACATACGAATGTGCTTTCATTTCCTTTGAATCATAAAATGAGACATTATATATAGCTACATATGATAGAAAAGAAAACAAATCATAAGTTCAAACTAGACTGCTGCATTTTTTGCCTCAAAGGGATTGATCGTTGGAACCTCAGTGTAATAATTCTGGAAAATACACTGCTTAAAGAACTGTCTAAAATGTTTAAAGAAGGTAAATATAAAGCCTAGTAAATGTTTTAATATATTGCCCTTTTCTTAAATGGAGAAAAACAAAGAGGTAATATAATTGATGGGCATATGAAGATTGTGCATTTGATAGAATAAATAGAGAGAAATTATTTCTTTGAGAGACAATAACCTTAAAATAAGAGCTAGATATTTTGAGCAACGTCATGCAAACAATACTGGAAATATGTAACTCTCTCCCACCAAAACTCATTGAAACTAGGCCAGTTAAAAGTGATCAAGCTGAAGTTGATGGCCTTTTCTCAGTCAAAAGTCATACCGTTGTAATCCAGCTGGGTGGATGGGATCATAATACATTGTAGCCATGCTCTAGTTGAATGGTAGAATAGGACTGATGGGTGAATGGCTGCATCTGTTACCATTTTGCTCAGTTTGAACTGATGATCTGAATTTGCCAACCTGGTCTACTTGCAACTCTAAGAAGAGGCATGACAAATATCTCAAATGTAAATACAAATGCTTTAAGAAAGAAGCCCACTATGATCTTCTTAAGGGAACTAGGGATAAAAAATAATCACAGCCCTGTTGGAGTTGCTCAAATCCCCAAAACACCAATATACATCACTTTACTCTTCAGTATTCATCAGTTATGGTCCTGCCTGTTTTATGAGTATGTTCATACCCTGCTTCATACACCACTCAAACTAGAAAAGAATAACAAAACAATTAATTAGGCAAGAAAAATTAGAACATGAAATAAAGCTGAAAAACTGTTGGACCTGCAGGGCGACATGTCCCTGGATCCTGATGTACTTCATCCTGGTGCCTTAAAAGAAGTGGCTCGTGAAATAGTTATAGAACATAGAACAGGACAGCACAGCACAGAAACAAGCCCTTCAGCCCATGATGTCTGTGCTGATCATGATGTCAATCTAAAATAATCCCATCTGCCTGCACATGGTCTGTATCCCGCTCATCCCTGCCTGTTCCTGTGCCTGTCTAAATACCTCACAAGCGTTGCTAATGTATCTGCTTCTACCACCTCCACTGGCAGCATGTTCCAGGCACTTTCCACCCTTTGTGTAAAAACTTGCTTCGTGCATCTCCTTTAAACTTTTTCACTCTCGCTTTAATTTATGCCCTCTAGTTTTTGACATTTCCACCTTGGAAAAAACACTCTGTCCATTCTACCCATATTGATAATTTTATATATTGCAATCATAGCTTTATATATTATGATCACGCGACCCCTCAGCCTCTGATGCTCCAGAATAAAACAATCCATGTTTGTTAAACTTCTCCTTATGGCTTATACACTCCAATCAGGCAATCTCCTGGTAACCTGTTCTGCATCTTCTCCAAAGCCTCCTCAAGGTACGAGTGTGTGAGGGTGGTGCGAGTGTGGAATGAGCTGCCAGCAGAAATGGTGGATGCGGGTTCAATTGTAACATTGAAGAGAAGTTTGGATAGGCATATGAATGAGAGAGGTATGGAGGCCTGTGGTCCAGGTGCAGGTAGATGGGACTGGGCAGAAAACCAGGCTGGAATGACTAGATGGGCCAAAGGTCTTGTTCTGCGCTGTAGTACTCCATCCTTCCTGTAATGCGGTGACCAGAAAGGCATATTTTTCTCCAAATGTAGCCTAACCAAAGTTGAATCCAGCTGTAACGTGACTTGCCAACTTTTATACACAATGCCCCAATTGATGAAGGTGAACATGCTGCACACCTTCTTTACCCCTTTGTCACTAGTGTTGCAGTTTCAGGGAGCTTTGGACTTCATCAATACTCCCAAGAGATTGCCACTTACTCTATACTTTCCTCTTGTATTTGATCTCCCAAAATGTATCACCCCACTTAAACTTGATCGATTAAACTCCCATCGGCCATTTCTCCATCCAAATTTCCAACTGATCTATATCCTGCTGTATCCTTTGACCACCTTTCTCACTATCTGGAACCCCACCAATTCTCATGTTATCAATGATCTTACTAATTAGACCACCTACACTAGTTGATTTTAATATTTCTAAATTCTGTAAATTTAAGGGAAAGTTCCGTTAGATTGGTAAATTGCAATCATCAGAGACAGAATTAGCAGTCACGAAGACGTGTGGAATGATTAGACAATGTCAGCATGGATTTGTTAAAGGCAAATGATTTCCACTGTATCATTCCACTTGAATCCCACTTAAAAATGTTTATTATTCAATAACTAAGTGGTTTCAGCCACAGTCATTTATCTGAATTTTAAAGATCATTTTGACAATAAAGACATTCCACCCCCCCCACCTCGCTCCACCACCCGACTCCTGAACAGCTGTGTGAGAATCAGATTTATTATCGCTGACATATGTCGTGAAATTTGTTGTTTTGCAGCAGCAGTACAGTTTATATAAACTGTATATATAATAATAAATATATATAAAATATTCCTCTGTTTATTTCTGATGTTCAGCTTTCAGAGAGAGTAATTCCTCAAAATGGAATTGCTGATTTGAGCAATGAAATTATTCCCTTGTTAAAAGTCAATAGAGAGATTGAGTACACAAAGACAAAGATTACAGCAAGTCTTTCAGGTGCTTTATAAGCTGAAAAGCAAAACTTAGTTTCAAAGAAGTGCATTTTATTTCTTGTTTAGGACATGTTCCATTAAAAAAAATCAAGCTTTGAGATACTTTGAATTTTTGAATGATTCAGTGGTTTATTTATTACCTGATAAACATTTGAATCCTTTTTAGGGAATATTATTAGTTTAAATGCATTTTAAACTGAACGTCATTTAATTGCCAGTGATCTGGAAACTCTCTGACTCATCAAGACATTTAGAATCCTTGGTGGGATTCAAACAGGTGGGACAGAATTGAAGTATGTAAGAAAAAAAGGAAGAATGTGCCTTTTCTATCATAGTAAAGAAACACAGGCTCAATGGCAAGAATTTACTGAATGTATTATAAAACATGAATGGACATAATGCAGTGGATGCCACACCAATCCTTAACCTCTGAGGCAACTGTGATTCATGGGATAAAAGTGTTCTCTGATGCTAAGTGGATCTTGTATGAAAAAAGATTGAGATGACTCAATTCATTTCCTAATGAGCTCCAATTTATACCCCAATTTGTTTCCCTAATTCAGTACCAATTAAGAATCCCACAGGGAAATAAAGAAACAGAAAAATGTCACACATATTCATTATGGGATAGCATTTAGAAAATTAAAAAAGGTCAAGATACAGTATATCGTCAGGTCAAAGTAGAAAGAATTCTGCTCTCTGCTTGGCTATCCTGAGCCTAATATAAGAGTGCTTGATACTGACTCTAAAAAGGACAAAGAGAAAGAACTTGAACTTCCCATGAATAAGTGTCATGAACCCAAAGGAAAAACAGAAAGAAAAGACAGCAGTGAACAAACTTAATCTTTGATAATATTTACAGAAATTTTAATGTACAATACATTATACATTTTTTGCAGTTTTACAGATTTGCTTGAGCATTTTTATATGTATTTTGATGCACTCCTGATGTACTGGTAAATCTTATTTAACACTCCTCTTTGATAGCATGGGGGTTACTATATTATTGAGCTTTTTAGTTGCTAATCTAGTCTATTCCATGATGAATATTGGTCATGCGTTCCAGTGAGAAAAGTCCTGATTAAAAGGGCAGTTTTGAACAGTTTTAGCAGGATGTTGAAAATTGAGGTCATCTGGGGGAAATTGGAAGCTGGTTATAAATTTTCAAACTTCAGGTCTAGTTCTTGAAGATTATTTTACATCAAATTAGTAACTATAGGAATTTTCAATTTGAACTGTGGTTGTTCATTTAATGCACGATACTATAATCAAATAAAATGTTCTGTAAGTGGGAGGATTTACAATGAACCTCCATTCCACACCATCATAAAGAGAAACATGAAAAAGCAATTGTGAATGTTCAGTTTTCAAACCAGGGCAGTTGTGTTCAGGAAATACAGATGATCATGTGGCCTAATCCATAGCAAAAAGAGAAACAACAGCAGGCTCCCACCGAATAAGTATGTTTGTAAAATATACTTTTTAAACGCACATGAAGCTGAAATTCTAACTCGAAATGTGAAAACACCATTATCTAGAAATTTAATCATGCAACTTTTTTTTCTTCAGGCTACTAGATTTGTGCAGAATTTTGATTATGTTTCACAATTACAACCTTTATGGCACCTGCTCTACTTATCAATTGGAATTGCATGATGAATGCTGCACCCATACTAGTAGAATGCTACAAGCACAGTGCAGGAAGGTGCTTGAAGGACAACTTCAAGAACTCCGTCAGGCTAGTCACAGATTAGACTGCACTATTTCACCATGACTATCAACTCTCTGCGCCAGCTGGAAAGCAAAGGATTGGATTGGTTTATTATTGTCACATGTGCCGAGATACAGTGAAAAGCTTTTGTTTTGTGTGTCATCCAGACAGATCAGGACAGACATAATTACGTCAAGGTAGTAAAAAGACAACAGAATGTAGAATATAGCATTTCAGTTACAGAGATAGTGCAGTGCAGATAGACAAAAAGTGCAAGGACCACGAAGAGGTAAATTGGGAGATCAAGAGTTCTTTTTTTTGTATATGAGAGGTCTGTTCAAGTGTCTGACAACATTGGAGTAGCAGTGTTGGGATCAGTCATGCTCTTATCCTGAAAGAGGACCAGCAGTTTTTAATTAATGTAGCTGCTGTCACTTCCCCAAAACAACTCCTTACAACCCAAATGATTTGTTGATGGACTGTTATTGGAAAGCTTTGACATTTTCAAAGTCCCACCATGCACTAAAATTCAGATCAATTTGGGATTGTGTTGCAGAGATCTGAGATTTTACTGCAACATTCATATATTAAGTTGTTTCTGCCTGGATGAATAGAAGCTGTGACCTTAGTCAGCAAATGATGCTCTACAAGTACTGACATGAAGTTGGTCACCACTTGAATGTTGGAAAGGATGGGCTTCAAGTTCTCTGCAAAACTTGTGCAAGGTTAGAGCTAGACTCCACCACGTTCCCTGACATTCCATGCGGATTATAGACAGTGTTGACAATGACCTAAACATCTTTATTTACATTTCCACTAATCTTTGTGTGTACAAAATTCCATCATAGTTCACATCTGAGTCTTCTGGGGTCATTCATATGTATGACCTTACCCTCCAAGAAGCTGGTATAAAGCCCCCCATATTGATTTCAGGACACGTATACTTGATGACTGCCCTCATGCAAATTCTGTCTCTCAACTACTCTCAATCACATATTCCCAATATTCAATGGCATTACTGTTACTGAGTCCCCAACCATCAACATTCTAGGTTTACTATTGATGAGAACCTCCTAACTTCACAACCAAGGAGGATGACAGCAGCAAGCATGTTGGAACAACACCTCTTGCAGTTCCCTTCCAAGCCATTGCATTGGAATTATATTATTGTTCCTTCATTATCCCAGGGTTCAAACTCCATCCAGTAGTACAATGGGAATACCTTCACCAGAAAGACCACAGAGGATCAAAATCACCTTCTCTAAAGAGAAGTAGGGATGTGCAGTAAATGGTCTACTTGCCTGCAATGCCCAGATCTTGAAAAGTGAATGAATAACTAAAAAGACAATTGTTGTTAAATAAGTGATGGAAATATAGGGATGGACTAGTGAACTAATGTCAGAGTCCTCTCCCAGACAACATCCCCAGCATGAAGGCCCTAGTTACATTCAAGTGACTCCTTTGGGCAGATAACATTGTTTGTATGCACAATACCAATCTCCTGAAAAAAATACACTCAATTCTGAGCTCAATTGCGATAAGAGATTAGAAGGTTGACAGAGGAAAAGATTCAAGAATGTACTCAAAACCTCCTTGAAGAAGCACAACATCCCCACTCTTGGGAATCTCTGACCCACAACTATTCAAAGTGGGCTAGGACCATTTGAGATCATATTGAGAACCTTGAATCCATGCCTGGGAGCACTCAGAAGTCTAGCATAAATGATGGAAGGAGTGTACCACCTCACAAACTACTCTCTTGTCCACCACATCAGGCACCCCCTGCTCCATATGAGGAAGAGTCTGCAGTTCCAACAGTGGCAGTCATCTCAGAACCACAAGCCTGGAGTGGAAGCAATTCATCTTCGATTCCAAGGGACTGTCTGAAAAGAAGAGCTGCATTTGCTGGGAGCTAGGATTTGCTTTGTGCAATGTCGGGTGAGGTGTAACACTTTCAGGTATTTTCTTATGTTGGCTTCCCTAGCCATCTCCTCTCAGTTCCATTATGATGAAAATTGGAAGGGTTAAGAACATAAAATCTAAGAATAGGCCATATTGCTGTTTGAGTCTGATCTACTATCCATAAAGGTCATGGATGACCTACCACTTCAGTGCCATTCTCCAGCATTATCCCCATATTTCTCCATTCCTTTTATGGCCTGAAATCTATCAGTCTCGGTTTTAAATGAACATAATGACTGAGCATCCACAGCCCTCCAGGGTTGAGTATTCCAAAATTTCAGTCTTCTGCGTGAAAACATTTCTCATCTGTCCTAACCTGCCTTTCCCTTGCTCCGAAACTGTATTGCCTGTCCCATATTGTCTTGAAGCCACTTTATATTTCCCTCCACACTTACAATCCCACCTAGTTTACTATCACCAACAAACTTGGGAAAGTGACATTTTGTACTCTCAGTCAAGTCAATGATATAGATTGTCACTGGGTAGGGGCAAAGCACTGATCCCTATGGTATCCCTATGAATCACAGCCTCCCAATCTGAATATCTGTTTACTCACACACTTTATTTTTTGTCTAATAACTAATTCTCAATCCATATTTGAACATTATTTCTATTTCCATCTGCTCTAACCTTTTTAACTAATCTCCTTTGTGGAACATTATCGATATTTACAGATTAGAAATGTTTTAAAAGTTATTTTACCTACTTTTCCGATACCACATAAAATTGAAATTATGGAAAAAAATTTAGGTTTTAGTCCTTATCAGAATGGTGTGATAGCAATAATTTATGATCTGATTATAAAAATACGTCTAGAGACACTTGATAAAATTAAGAATGAATGGGAAAGAGAACTCCAGATATTTTTACCTAGAGAGACATGGAAGAAAATTCTCCAGTGAGTTAATACATCTTCAATGTGTGCTAGACACTCTTTGATACAGTTTAAGGTGGTTCACAGGACCCATATGTCTAAGGACAAGTTAGCCCATTTTTATCACCATAGAAATCCTATATGTGACAGGTGTAATTTGGAGGTGGCTTCCCTGACACATATGTTTTGGTCCTGCCCTCCTTTAGAAAAATATTGGAAAGACATTTTTAATGTGATTTCAACTGTACTGAATATTGATTTAATACCTCACACTATTACTGCAATTTTTGGGTTACCAATGATGGATTCTGGCCATTTATCCGCTTCTGCTTGTTGTATGATTGCATTTGTTACATTAATGGCCAAGAGATCCATTCTATTCAAATGGAAGGATCCTATATATCCTACCACACTTCAATGGTTTTCTCAAACTATAACATGTTTATACTTAGAAAAAAAATTAGGAGTGGTACTGTTGATCCTTCGCTTCAATTTGAGGAAGTTTGGAGTCCATTTATTCAGTATTTCCATATGATATAAGCAGACCTTTTTCAGATCTCTTTCAATAACCTTTGAATATAGAGGAGCAGAGCTAACGGCATAATATTTTTTTTTAACCGAAGAAATATCAGTCCAGCTTTTTTTTTTGAAGTTTTTGATTTTTGTTTATTTTTTTTTAATTTGGGCGTTCTCTTTTCATATAATTCCATTTCTTTTCAAATTCTTTTGTATCATGCCCACTTAATAAGAGATTGGGAGGTTCAGATTATATATTTTACTCCCTGTGTGTATATATTAACGATTATTATTGTTATCTGATCTCTTTGCACCATGTGTACAATCACTAATGTTATGTATATTAATTTGAAATTTAATTTGAAATTTAATAAAAAGATTAAAAAAAGAAAGAACATTATAGAGAGCAAATACATCACATCCCCTTGCCTATTGTCCAAATTATATTCTCAAAGAACTCCAACAGACAAGTCAAACATGATTTCCTGTTCATGAAGCCATGTTGACTTGGCTCAATCCTTTTATTCTTCACAAGGCATTTTGTTATTACATCCATCATTAAAGATCCCTGAACATATTACTGAGGAGAAGCTCTCCTCTGCTCCACCTTCCCATCCATGACTTTGGTGCAGTGTTGGAGCATTGGAGTCCAGGTTCCATGCTTCATTTACCATAGCTTTCCAAAGATTTTTATCCCCAGCAACGCCCACATCTCATATACGAATTAAAAGAGAATACAAGGGCACATTAGTGCAACTCCTACAGATTTCAAAAGGAAGTGAATTTGGAACGTTGATCACTTTGTACTGCCCAACATATGAACTCTTTCCTCAAGTGTTTCATCTGGAGTTCAAAAGTACAGGCAGTTCCATATTTGCTTGAAACTGTTGCATATTGTGAACTACAACATTCTGAACAGATCAGCATCCACGTCAAGCTTCACTCCAAGCCTGGACCAACCTGAAGATGCACAAGGAGTAGGCAAATAATAATCTACTTTACTGAAAATACAGTTATATAAATCTAGATTAAATCTTTTAATCTGGATTTTTAATTGATGTTTTTAAAAGAAATGGTAATTATGACACCAGCACCGCATTCTCTCAGCTGGTCAGTGGTGAAAACTCTTGTAAAGAGATTGTTCAACAAACATTTGAGGCCCAGGCACTTACTTCCCATTTTGAAAAAAGTGGCCAGAAATGATTTAAAATGTATTATTATTGTTTCAACAAGATTATTTTGATTGCCACAAATGTGATTACAGCAAACACTATTATTTTAAAAGAAATCCACTACGGCAATAAGGATATTGTTCGTATGTTTGTTTAAATTTGAAATGACATCATCATTTTCTTGTTAATTGTGTAACTGAAGATTCCTCTGGTTAAGGTGTCTTACTTAATCTTCAGAACCTAGCCCCTTCAAGTAATTGTCTTTTAAATACATTAGATTAAATCCTTTAATCCAGATTTTTAATTAGTTTTCCATTTTCCATTGTCAATGAAGCAGATTATTATGTGTTTGATGCTAAACAAGTTTTCTCCTTCAGGTTAACGGCAATAATTTCAGTCGTTGTTCACATTAATACATCCTGTGTTCTTCCTGATCAGTGAGGGGTGACATACATTGTCATGAGAATAGGTTGTCAAATTGTTGATGGATGTCATTAATTTAATCTTGAACAACACACGTAGAAATTATTCATAAAAGCACAAAGACTAGACTGAGCTTTATTATACCACAAATTAATGTCTGCCTCTTCACTGTCCCATCACAACTCTGCTAGCCTAATATTAGACACACCCAATGCTTCAAAGGAAAGGGAAAGGTCAATTTCTATGCACACACACAAAATAGTGAATATAATATCCTTGGGTTTTGAATATTGGTTTAAATATGCCAACCTGGAACATCTTTGTTCTGGTTCATATCTCCATCTTGTTTTGCTCATTTTCATATACGTCCACACATTCATGCTCAAACTTGCATACATGTACATTGAACAACATCACCCTTAGAGTGTTATGTTCAGTATGCATATTTTCATGTTGGTAGGGAGCATTTTCAGTCACATGTTGTGCAAAAACCTCCAATAATATATGCTTTTAAAATCACATTGTTAGAAATTTTATTACTATATGATAATCTTGCCCTACAGAAGGATGGCAATGTTCCTGTCCTATTACATCATCATCTGTGAAGCCACTCAGCAAATGAAACAGAAATGTTCTCAGCTATTGTTGGAATTATCAAATACGTAAAACCAGGAAGGCAGTCAGCCCCAACAATCATTAAATATATGTAGACTGCAGGCATATATAAACATATCTGAAATGAAATTGGTCAAGGTGCTACCCAAAAGTTGTCTAATTTAAATTCCTGTGCATGCCCAAGGTAATTATGATTACAGTAGACATTGCAAAAGTTTCATTCTCTATTGCTATGATGCAGAATTATTTACATTTATTATGAATTGAAATCTGTGGATAGTTTGATGTAGTCCAATTCATAATACTACATTGAAGAAACAAGATGCAGATTGGGTGAATGTTTTGTGGAGACTAGCAAACAACCTTTGTAAATCTCCATCCCACTCCCATTCTCCTCTATTTGCTTGTGGCCTCCTGCATTGTTGCAATGAGGTTTAACATAAGCTCGAGGAACAGCACCTCATCTTTCATCTGGGCAAGTTGCAGCCTTCCGGACTTAGTATTCAATATTTTCAGGTAACTCATTTCCTATTTCTAATAGAACTCACCATTTCTGTTGTAAGTCACCCATGTGGGTGATATAGACTTATTTTATCTCTCTCCATTAGCACAGCTTGGTCTGTCTTGCTGAGAAGGTCCTAAAGCCCTACATTTTACCTTCCATTTGTTTTTATGTTCTCACTCTCTGTCTTCATTTGTCAGCTTTTGTTCATCATCTTTCTCTGACTGTCTCCAATAACTCATCGACCAGACGACCTCTAGAAGTTACCCCAACCCGACCTCACCTCCAATCCTGTCAGCAACTTAAAACTGACTTGTTTTCTTCCTTGCCCAGTTCTGATGAAGACCTGAAATGTTAGCTGTTTCTGTAGCTGCTGCTTGATCAGTTGAGAGTTTCCAGCATTTTTTGTTTTATTTCAATGTTCCATCATAAACACTTTCAATCGTTGTATCTGTGTCAGTACTTTCTCTTTCATCTACAACTAATACCTTCAATATTAGCTTGTGTTTCACTCATTATGAACTTATCTACAACATGGATAACCATGGATCAACCTTACACTGCCAAACCTTGGCACCCTTCCAACAACACTGATACCATAACCATTTCATTCCCAAATTCACTTAAGGGCATTCCAATCTAATTGAATAGACAAGAAATTTAATATCCATGAGATCCTCAAAGATATCCTTGAGTTCAGCCAATATCATCTTATCTGGAAGAACCTTAACAAACAAAATTGAACAATAAAAAAATACTGCACATGCTGTCAATCAAAAATAAAAATGGAAACTGCTGAGAGGGAAGATAGGAAAATGAATTCTTGTTAATCACAGCTAATCTGCCTGGTGTATTATAAATAGAGGAAGATGAATGAGAGGAGTAGAAAGAAAAAAAAACCAAAACTGCTGGAGCTGTGATTTGCAGATTGTAGTAACCGGTCATTTTCTCTCTCTTAAATGACACCAAAAAACAATTGTGTCATCTGGACACCCTTGGTCTGCATTTTGTTTTATATATACAGACATCCAATTGATTTCTCCACTCCTGCCCCTTCTCTACAACTCAAGCCATGCTTCATTTCTTAATTTTCCACTTCCGAGGAAAGGTCATTGACCTTGCAGTTAACTCTGCTTTTCTCTCTGTACAGTTGCTACTTGACCTGCAAGTAATTCCAGCACACAAACAAAATACTGGAGAAACTCATGGGTCAGGCCGCATCTGTGGAAGGAAATGGACAGTCGATGTTTTCGGTCGAGATTCTTCATCTGGATTGAAAGATGGAGGGGAGATATGGGTACAGAAGAATGAGCGAACCAAGGAGTCATGGAGATAGCGGTCCCCGTGGAAAACAGAAAGGTATGTGGAGGGGAAGATGTGGCTGGTAGTAGGAAACTCCAACATTTATTGCATTTGGTGCTCTCAATGTGGCCTCCTCTACATTGGTGAGACCAAGTGCAGACTAGGTTGGAATCTCCAACCACCAGACACATACCCAGGCACTTTCCCCTGCAATCATAGGAGGTATAACACCTGTCCTACATCTCCTCCCTCTCCACCTTCCAGGGAGCAAAACAGCCCTTCCAGGTGAGGCAGAGATTCACATGCAGCTCTTTCAACCTTGTTTATTGCATTTGGTGCTCTCAATGTGGTCTCTTCTACGTTGGTGGGACCAAATGCAGGCTAGATGATAGTGTTGCAGAACACCTGCACTCCGTCCATCATGGCTGTTCGGAGCTCCCAGTTACCAGCCATTTTAATGGCCATCCCCATTCCCAGACCCACCTGTCTGTCCTTGACATCTTCCACTGACAGGGCGACACTAAATGTAAATTGGAGAAACAGCTCCTCATGTTCCAGCTGAGTAGTCTACAACACAATGGCATGAACATTGAATTCTCCAATTTCAGGTAAACTACTCACCTTCTGCCCATTTTCTCCCTCTCCTCCTGATCTATCCAATTACTCTTATCCCCACTCCAGACCCCCATCACCCTGTTACCGCAGGCACAGTAGTGTAGCGGTAGGCATAACGCTTTACAGCACCAGCAACCTGGGTTCAATTCCGGCCACTGTCTATAAGGAGTTTGTACGTTCTCCCCATGTCTGTGTGGGGTTTCCTCCGGGTGCTCCGGTTTCCTCCCACATTCCAAAGACGTAGGGGTTAGGAAGTTTTGGGCATGCTATGTTGGTGCCTGAAGCGTGGCGACACTTGCGGGCTGCCCGCAGAACACTCTACGCAGAAGATGCATTTCACTGTGTGTTTCGATGTACATGTGACTAATAAAGATCTTATCTGATCTTCTTTCTCCTCCTTCACCATCTGCCCATCACCCACACACTCCTACTTGTCCCCTCCTCCTACTGTTCCCATCTGCCCTCCCCCCCCCCTTATTTGGTTCCATTCTCCACCTATCCTTCCTATCAGATTTCATAATCTGCAGCCCTTTGTTGCTTTTGCTTATCACCTCCCAGACTCTGTCGCTATTTCCACACTTCCCATCTCCATCTGCCTCTCACTGCTCCTCACCAGGATCCACCTATCACTTGCCAGCTCTTGCTTCACCTCTTGCCTTCAACCCTTTATCCTGGCTGTCTCCTCTCTACCTTGCAGTCCAGATGAATGGTCTTGACCCAAAACATAGACTGTCCATTTCCCTCCACAGATGCCGCCTGACCCATTGAGTTCAACATTTTGTTCGTTGCACCAAATTCTAGCATCTGCATTCTCTTGTGTCTCCCAATTCCAGCACACCTTGGGTTGCCATCTCTGCACCCTCTTCATTTATTTCCCCTCTAGTTACTAGTGCATCTTGAAACTTCTAAAGCAGTTATGTCACCTTCACAACCTTTCCCAACTATAGAATTTCATTGTAACTTCTCGCTCTGCAGCATTGAATTGCTGTTATACTTGCCCTTATTTGAAATCTTCTGTTCATTTGATGATAGCTCTGGCATCTAAGTTTGAGCTTGCTTGAACTTAGCCCTAATACATGTCACACATCCATTTATTCCCACCCACAGGCTTCTACTCAGAGAAACCAATTCTTTAGTTTCACTGAAATGCATCAATTACTCAGTTCAAAGCACTCTTTAATGCTGCTGTAAGTACCATCATCAGTCTAGAAACAGCTAATAACAACATATGCTTTACTGAAGACTGATTTTCTCAAACTAAACAGCAAACTCTGGTAAAATAATGTTTCAAAGTCATACCACAGAGTATATTCAATTCTGAAAGCTACACTATGCACAACATGGAATATTTTATCTCTAATACACCTGATAGAGTTTTATAAAGTCATGAGGGCCATAGATAGGATAGATAGTTACAATCTTTTTTCCCCAGGGTAGGGGTATTTGAAGCTAGAGGACAGATTTAAGGTGAGATGGGAAAGATTTAAAGAGGCTCTGAGGAGCAAGATTTTATTTTATATAGAGTAAGGTGGGCATGTGGAACAAGCTGCCAGAGGAACTGGTAGAGACAGGTACAATTACAATGTTAAAAAAACATTTGGACAGATACATGGATATGCAAGGTTTAGAGAGATATAGGCTAAATGCAGGCAAATGTGCAAGCATCTTGGTTGGCATGAGCACCAACCTTACTTCCCTTAGGTAGGCACCTTGGTTTGGTATGGATGAATTGGGCCAAGAGCCTGTTTCCATACTGTATAACAATGACTAGAACTGCAATGACTCCAAACTATTTGAAATGGGAAATTTAGAGACATCAAAAAATATATATAATATGCATCATATTTACTGCCATAGCATAAAGACCAGAAGTACAGTTTTTGGGATGGATTTTGAACTTTGGATGTCTGACAAATAAGACACACTTGACTTCTGCCTGTAGAAATAGTGGAGAAGTCAGGCATCTCGAGGACTTAATTTCATTGGCATAACGTTGGAAAGGTACTCACCTAAAACCTTTTCCTCACTGTAGCTCAGCATATGAACTTGGATTCTAATGAATAATTCTTGGCTGTTACACTTGTCAGCTTCTTAACTATTCCAAGCACTTTCCCTGATTCTGCATAAGTTTGAATCTAATTAATAGCCTCCAACATGAAATCATATGACAAGCCTTTGGGAATTAGATAGAAGTGGTTAGCTTACTTCAATCCAATTGAATTGTTGCTTCCTCATGGAAGTCAGGGAGCTTACATACACAGAATATTTTCTTCCTGATTTTTTCCTGACTTGTGTTAATTAGATTCAACCTAATAATTAATTCCATTTTTAAGGTACAGATTAAAAGATAGAGTATTTGGATTGAAAATGTCTGTTTCCTCTTTGTCACCAGTTTTTGAAAATTATTACTGTTGCACTAGCTTTTTTTAGTTTAGTTTATATTGTTCCCTGTATCTTATTGCCCATGAGGAAGCTCATTTTTCCCCACAAAAGGCTTCCACCTTAGCAGCCTGTTCAAAGGAGAAAGTGTTTGACTTCCTTACTGGTGGTATCTTTCTTCATGGTCATTTTTTGTCTTTTATCCCTTTCCTTTCTTTTAGGTAAATAAAGATCAGATCTTGTTTGTTACTCATGACTTAAGTTAAAGGCATAATCTAACCAATATAGCCTTCTTCATCTGATTGAATCCTTATTCAGCTGATTTAACAGAAGTGTTGGGAGTGCTATAGCATGTGGCATCTCAATTTTCCATGCAAATGTATCTTCTTACTCTTCTGGATTTTTTATAATAAAATAACCTCTATTGAATGATCTCCTGGCTCAGGAATTTTTGCTTTCACTTCTTTAGCAAGTTGGCTACGAGAAAACTGTACTCCTGAGAAAAAAACAAGACAATGGTTTCAAAAGCAAAATTACTGTAGGCATCAAGTGTCTAATATAAAAACAGAAAATAATGGACATCCCCAGCAGGTCAGTCAGGTCTGTGGAGGGACAAACTGTTGTTGATGTCTTTCAGGCTTCTGATGAAAGAACTTTTAAACATGGACTCTGATTCTCCCTCCACAGATGCTGTGTCAAAGAATTAACTCCTTTTTTACAAGGAGCTATGAGGAGAGGTTGGCCCTTTCATTCCTGCCTCCCAGTGCTTTTGTCACTATCCCATGCAAGCACAGGAGTTGCAGCACCTGCTCTTTCAGCTCTATCCTTTGCAACATTCAGGGACTCAGTCTAGTTGAAGCAGTGATTCTCTTACACTTCCTCCAATCTAGTATACTGTCGTCGGTGTTCACAAAGTGGCCTCCCTTACTTCAGAGATACCAAATGCAGATTGGGTGATCATTTTGTGGAGAACCTGTGTTCAGTCTGGAGGAGTGAACCCAAGCTTCTAGTTGCCTGCCATTTTAATTCTCCATCTCACTCCCACTCTGACCTATCTATCTCTCTGTGGCATCCTGCAATGAGGCCCAACACAAGCTTGAAGAACAGCACCTCATCTTCCATCTGGGCATGTTGCAGCCTGCATGACTCAACATTGAATTCTTTCAACTTTTGGGTAGATCCTTCTTTCTTTCTGTCTGTATCAGAGCTATGCATTACTGTCTGTCATGATTTTGGTTCAGTTTTCTTTTTCTATCTGGATGATCTGCTTACTGGACATATCACACAGCCTTACTATTAGCAACTCATTGCACATACAAGGAAGCATAATCTGATAACAACTGCCAGCTAGCTGCCACATTAGGTCATTTGGTCTCACTCTAACAGAGATTTTTCCTTTGTTCTATGAATCCCTTTTTCACCTTCTCTGCTATTGAAAACTAACTGATTTTCTCTTTCTCTCTCCTTATCTCTCTGAAGAATCCTCAACCTAAAATATTAACTAATTTTCATTCCATACATGCCCCCTGACCTACTGGGTATTTCCAGCATTTTCTGTTTTATTTCAGATTCACAGCATCTGCAGTATTTTTAAGATTTGGATTATATACAGGGATGATTAAAAGGACAGAAATGGAGTTTTCTTAGACCATAAGACAAAAGAGCAGAATTAGGCCATTCGGCCCATTGAGTCTGCTCCGCCATTCAATCATGGCTAATTTATTTTTCCCTCTCAACCCCATTTTCCTGCTTTCTCCCTGTAAACTTTGACACCCTCACTAATCAAGAACCCATCAATCTTTGCTTTAAATATACCCAATGACTTGGCCTCCACAGCCATCTGTGGCACTGAATTCCACCGATGCCATCTGGCAAAAGAAATTCCTCTTCATCTCTGTTCTAAAGTGCTGTCCTTCTATTCTGAGGCTATGCCCTCTGGTCCTAGACTCTCCCACTACAGGAAACATCCTCTCCATGTCCACTCTGTCCGGGCCTATCAATATTTGATAAGTTTCAATGAGATCCCCCCCTCATCCTTCTAAATTCCAGCAAGTACAGGCCCAGAGCCATCAAACACTCCTCATACGTTAACCCTGTCATTCCCAGGATCTTTCTTGTAAACCTCTTCTGGACCCTCTCCAATTCCAGTGCATCCTTCCTTAGATATGGGGCCCAAAACTGCTCACAATACTCCAAATGTGGTCTGACCAATGCCTTATAAAGCCTCAGCATTACCTCCTTGCTTTTATATTCTTGTCCTCTTGAAGTGAATGCTAACATTGCATTTGCCTTCCTTACTACTGACTCAACCTGTAAGTTAACATTTAGGAATCCTGCACTAGGACTCCCAAGTCCATTTGCACCTCTGATTTCTGAATTCACTCCCCATTTAGAAAATAGTCTACACCTTTATTCCTTCGATCAAAGTACATGACCGTACACTTTCCTACACTGTATTCCATCTGCCATTTCTTTGCCCATTCTCCCAACCTGTCCAAGTCCTTCTGCAAATTCCCTGCTTCCTCAACACTACCTGCCCCTCCACCTATCTTTGTATCATCCACACACTTGGCTACTGTTACGGACTCAGTGAAAGTCCCTTTAAGATAGAGAGTGTGTGTGTATGTGTGTGTGGGGCGTGCTTACGTCAATAGAAGATAAAGGACGTAATGACGTTGTTGAAGAAGTCAGAAGAAGAAGAAAGAGAGAGAGAGAAGGGAGAGAGACACCAGTCTGCTTGTTTTTCTCTATCGATGGATGAGAAACAATAACTGTGTTTACCACTGAAATCCATGTATGGAAAAGTTGGAAGTAATCCGGTGGAGTTCACTTTGTTGCTGACCTGTAGAAGGAAACAGGTATTTGTATGTGGACGACCACGGTTCGGATGCTTTTCGGGGTGAGGAAGTCACTACCGAGTAAACACTGAAGTGTCGTTTGGGTTCCATCGTGGAACATTTGGATTTCGTATGTACTCTCTCTATGTTTTTCTACATCTACATCTTATCTTCAGACAACGGTGGTTGTTGAAGAAGCCCTTGCTCATGTTTCACCTTATGGCTTGCGGAACTGAACTTTAAGAACCATTCAGGAACTGGGAGTTTTGGACTTTGTCACACACACACACACGAAGAGTTTAGTTTTGGGGTTAACGTTCGAGGTTTAACATTCTTGAATTCTAACATACTAACATTTTTACTTTTATTTTACGTATTATCATAAGTAGTGATTAATAAAATAGTTTTTAACACTGAATCATGCTCAGTGTGTTTCTTTTGTTGCTGGTTCGTGACAAAATTGGGGGCTCGTCCGGGATAGTTCCCAAGGTTAACGAGTGTCATCTGGGATCGTTCCCCAGATTGACGAGATTTGTTCGAGATTCAATCCAAAAATTTAAAACTCGGTTGGAGAGAGTCTGCCAGCTAGCGAGAGAGAATTTGAAAACAAGCCAGATAAGAATGAAGACATATTTTGATAGACGTGCTCGGCCTAGGACATTCGCAGTGGGGCAAAAGGTGTTGGTATTTTTCCCTAGCCAAAATAATCCCTTGCAAGCTCGTTTTTCTGGACCCTATGTTATTGAATCTCGAGTGACTGATCTAACATATATAATCAAAACACCAGATAGACGCAAGAAAACACAACTCTGTCATGTAAACATGCTAAAACCTTATTATGAGAGGGATTCAGTTGTGGCCTTGGTGGATGGTGTAAAGGTTGTTTCTAGAATGCCTGATGTTGATGTTGAGGAAGGCCAATTTAGACCAAATATTGTTCCATCGAAACTGAAAAACCAAAATATCCTGGAGAACCTTGAAACGAAGTTGGACCATTTACAAGTTTCACAAAAACAACAGATGAGAGAATTAATTTTAAAATTTAAAAATCTGTTCCCAGATGTTCCAAAGCCTTCAATTCCACTATCCAGATCACTAACATATAACATGAAAAGTAGCAGACCCAACACTGACCCCTGTGGAACACCGCTAGTCACCAGCAGCCAACCAGAAAAGGCCTCTTTTATTCCCACTAGTTTCCTTCTGACAGTCAGCCAATCTTCTATCCATGCTGGTACCTTTCTGGAATACCATGAGCTCCTATCTTGTTTAGCAGCCTCATGTGCTGCACCTTGTCAAAGGCCTTCTGAACATCCACTGACTCTCCTTTGTCTATCCTGCCTGTAACTTCCTCAAAGAATTCCAATAGGTTTGTCAGGCAAGATCTCCCCTTAAGGAAACCATGCTGACTCCATCCTATTTTATCATGAGCTTCCAAGTACCCTGAAACCTCATCCTTAATAATGGACTCTACCATCTTACCAACCACTGAAGTCAGGCTAACTGCCCTATAATTTCCTGTCTTTTGCCTCCTTCCCTTCTTAAAGAGTGGAGTGACATTTGTGATTTCCCAGTCCTCTGGAACCATTCCTGCATCTCATTATTCTTGAAAGATCACTACTAATGCCCCCACAATCTCTTCAGCTACCTCTTTCAGAACCCTGTGGTGTAGTCCATCCAGTTCAGTTGACTTCTCTACCTTCAGACCTTCCAGTTTCCTAAGCACCTTCTCCTTAGTAATAGTGACTACACTCACTTCTGCCCCCTCACTCTCTTAAATTTCTGGCATGTTGTTGGTGTCTTGCACAGTGAAGACTGACGCACAATACTTATTCAGCTTGTCCGCCATTTCTTTGTTCCCCGTTACTACCTCTCTAGTGTCATTTTCCAGCAGTCCAATATCCATCTTGTCTCTCTTTTACTCTTTATATATCTGAAAAACTTTTCGGTATCCTCTTTTATATTATTGGCTAACTTACCTTCATATTTCATCTTTTCTCCCCTTATTGCTTTTTTAGCTACCTTCTGTTGGTTTTTAAAAGCTTCCTAATCCTCCAGCTTCCCACTAATTTATACAATACTGTACGTCCTCTCTTTCATTTTTATGCTGTCTTTGACCTCCCTTGTCAGCCACAGTTGCCTCATCCTCCATTTAGAATGCTGCTTCTTTGGGATGAACTGATCCTGCGACTTCCGAATTACTCACAGAAACTCCTGCCATTGCTGCTCCACTGTCATCCCTGCCAGGGTCCCCTTCCAATCAACTTTGGCCAACTTCTCTCTCATGCATCTGTTGTTACCTTTACTCAACTGTAATACCGATATATCCAAGTTCACCTTCTCCTTCTCAAACTGCAGGGTGAATTCTGTCATATTATGATCACTGCTTCCTGAGGGTTGCTTTACCTTAAGCTCCCTAATCAAATTTGGTTCATTGCACAACACCAGATCCAGAATTGCCTTTTCCCTAGTGGGCTCGACCAGAAGCTGCTCTAAAAAGCCATCTTCTAGGCATTCTACAAATTCCTTCTCTTGGAATCCAGTACCAACCTGATTTTCCCTATCTACCTGTATATTGAAATCCCCCATGAACACCATAACATTGCCTTTTTACATGCCTTTTCTATCCCCTGTTGTAATTTGTACCCCACATCCTGGCTACTATTCGGAGGCCTGTATATAATTCCCATCAGGGTCTTTTAACCCTTACGGTTTCTTAACTCTACCCACAAGGATTCTACATCTTCTGATCCTGTGTCACTTCTAAGGATTTGATTTCATTTTTTACCAACAGAGCCACCCCACACCCTCTGCCTACCTGCCTGTCTTTTCAATAAGGATGTGTATCCTTGGATGTTTAGCTCCCAGCTGTGATCTTCTTTCAACCCCGATTCTGATGCCCACAACGTCATATCTGGCAACTTCTAACTGCGCTATGAGATCATCTACCTTATTTCGTATACTGCGTGCATTCAAATATAACACCTTCAGTCCTGTATTCACCACCCTTCTTCTCAAATTTGTCTCCATGTTGCCTGAAGTTAAATTCTTATCCCTTTCTGAACTTTGTCTCCTTCTTTATTCTGGAGACTTCAGTAACATCTCCTGCACTTTCCTTCCCTTTCACTTTATCCATACTCTTCCAAACTGTTGAACCCACCCCCCTACTACTTAGTTTAAAGCCCTATTTACAACCCTAGTTCTGCGATTCATCATTCGTGTCCCATAAATTCAAACCCACTTCTCCCACACCAATTTTTGAGCCACACATTTAACTCTCTGATCTTATTTACCTTGTGCCAATTTGCAGATGACTCAGGTAGCAATCCAGAGATTATTACCTTTTTGGTTCTGCTTTTTAATTTAGTCCCTAGCTGCTCAAATTCCCTCAGCAGAACCTCTTTCTTTGTTCTACCTCTGTCGTTGGTACCTACATGGACCACGACAACTGGATCTTTTCCCTCCCATTCCAAATTCCTCTGCAGGTCAGATGAGATGTCCCGAACCTGGGCACCAGGCAGGCAACACAGCCTTCAGGACTCTTGATCCTTGCAAAAGAGAACTGTGTCTATTCCCCTGACTATACTGTCCCCAATCACAACTACATTTCTTTTCTCTGCCCCCTCTTGAATGGCTCCCTGAACCACAGTGCCACGGTTCGGTTGCTCATCCTTCCTACAGCTCCCACTCTCATCCGTACAGGGAGCAAGAATCTCAGACCTGTTGGACAAGCTCAAGGGCTGAGGCTCCTCCAGCATTACCTCTTGAATCCCCCTACCCGCCTCACTCACAGTCACAGCCTCTTGTCCCTGACCACAGACTGAATTTGAAGTAGTTAATCTAATGGGTGTGACTGCCTCCTGAAACACAGCGTCCAGGTAACTCTCCCCCTCCCTGATGCATCACAGTGTTTGAAGCTCAGATTCCAGGTCATCAGCTTTGAGCCTGAGTTCCTCGAGCAACCAATACTTGCTGTAGATGTGGTCACCAGGAACCACAGAGGGGTCCACCAGCTTCCACATCATGCAGCTTCAACATATCACCTGATCCTGCACCCTTACTTTATTTGATTTGTTATAATTTGATGTCCTTTCATTCAACTACTATAAAAAAAACTTTACTTGTTCTTACCTTCTACTCACCTCTTGAGCCGAAGCCTCAGAATTCCCACTCCTGCACCGGCCCACTCTCACTATGACCACTCCAAAATGTCCTCTCCGCTTTATCCTACCTTCCTTTTATTGACTGAGCTGCCACACACTGAGCCAATCACCAAACTTTTAAAAATAAAACTGCGATAGCTCCTCCCCTCTGCTGCTCTGGCTGCTGCAACTGGAGGATTGTAGGGCTGAAGAATATTTCATGGAAAGGGAGGAGCGACATCAAGGATGAGAATTTTTAAATCACTCTTGGCTGACAAAGGAACCAGTGTTGGTCAACGAGGAAAGGAAAAAATGAGAAAATGGGGCAGTTGAGACATGGGGAACAGAGTTTCAGATGATCACATTCATAAAAATAGGATGACGGAGGTAGTGTAGGAATGCTTGGAGTCAAATATAGACATAACTAAGGCATTGGTGAAGATTTCAATGGCAATTGAATTAAGGTTGGGGCAGAATCAGACCTTGATGTGGGATTGGAAATAGACAAAATTAGTAATGGTATGGATATATGGTCTGTACTTCAAATTAGGGTCCAAAATTACACCAAAGTTATAACACTCCACAGCATCTCAAGTAGATGCAAGGAGAGTGACGCAGTAGGCAACAGAACTTGTTGCACGGACCAAAGTTAATGGCTTATGCCTCCCTCATGTTTAGTAAGAGGAAATTTCTCCTCAACTAGCATAGATGAAAAACAAACAGTTTAAATGTCAGAGACAACAAAGGAGTCAAGACAGGTGGAAGTAATGTGGAGATGAGTATCATACACGTACATTTGGAAATTAATGTTGTGTTTGCAGACAATGTTGCCAAGAGACAGCATGTAGAAGAGAAATAAGAGGAATTCAAGGGCAGATCCTGAGGGACACCAAAGGCAACAATACAATAATGAGAGAAGGAGCGACTGTTGGTTATTATCTGCCTACATCTGGATAAGTGAGAACAAAATGAGGCGAACGTGATCCTAACCAGCTGGATCACAGTGAAGAGGATGATGTGGTAAACAAAGAGGGCAGACAGGCTGACAAGGACAGGGAGAGATGGATTATTTTTGTCAACATCACATTGGAAATAATTTGTGACTATGATAAGAGCCACTTTGGCACCATGACAGAGCAGAATCCTAATCGGGGGATTCAAATTTACAGCTCCAGGAAAAAACAGGCATGGATTTGGGAGATGACAGCACATTGATTTTGGCAAGAAAGGGGAGATTTTATCTGGGCAACAGCCAGCAAGGACAAAGGGACTGAATGTATTTTTTTTTGGTAGGAAGGATGGTGACACAGATTTGAAGGTGAGGGTGACAATTCCTGAGAAGATGGAACCTCATTGTCAGCTAATATGGGAACCAAGACGGGAGGTTGGGATGACATCAAATGCTAGATCTACGTCATGGATTTTGCCCTCTTATCCTATTAATACAAACTTCTGCCTGGAGCCTGAAAACCCACACCCAATGTTTCAGAAACAGCTTCTGCCCCTCCACCATCAGATTTCTGAACAGTCCATGAACCCATGAGGAATATTATTCCGCTTTTGCATTATTTATTTATTTCTGTAACTTATAGTAACTTTTATGTCTTGTACTGTACTGCTGCCGCAAAACAACAAATTTCACAACATATGTCAGGTGATAATAAACCCGATTCTGACAACCATTACTTTTCATATCAGATTAATTTGTCCCCAAACAAGAGTAATACGTCTTGAAGTACAAATGCTATATCTGTTCCCAAGGCTTACGGCTGTGCCATCAATGTGACCTCCTATTTCTACCACTCTGCCTCAGTTCATCCACTGAAACCTCAATCCATAGCTTCCTCACTCCCCAGTGTACCAATTCCAGCTCACATACGGTTGTCCACTACTCTTCTATCCTCAATAAACTAAAGATCACCCAGAATATTGTCACTTCATAATAGAGTACATGAACATCACTAAACTACATTGATGCCTGCTCACACGATGCCTTGGTTTTAAAATTTTCATCCTTACTTTTAAATTCTTCCATGGTCTCTGCCCTCCCAAACTTTGTAATCTCCTCCAACTATATGAAAGAAATATACAAACCTGTGCTTTTGATCAAGCACTAAATTTAATCATTGCAGTTAAAAATCGGATACCATATCATGTGGCTCCCTGGGGTTCCCTCAATAAATTCTTTGTTTTTACCCCACCTTCCTTCCTCTATACACTCCTCAAAACCTATTTCTTTGAATATGCCATCTCAATACATCATCACAAATAGGCACCTTCATTTTAACTTGCCTCTTTGGGACTATGTGATCATGATGCTTGTCTGTTTAATGTTAATTGATTCAGGGAAAAAGGTTATATTGGTTACTGACTTGACCATTCAAATAAGAATGTGCTAAGGATATTATAGAGCCACTGAGACGGGCAATATGTCACGCATCAAAATTATATAATGCCTGATTAATTGGGATAAGCTGTTTATTTGAATGGTCCAATCAGGAGTTTTGAGTGCTGAAAACTGTCAAGCACAGCATATTACTTCAAACAGGAGCAGATAAGCAGGCAAACTTTGGAAAGGTGCAAAAAAAATAACAGGGTTGTTATCATGGGTGACTTCAACTTCCCTAATATTGATTGACACCTTCTTAGTGCAAAAGGTTTCAATGGGGCAGATTTTGTTAGGTATGTCCAGGAAAGATTTCTGACACAGTATGTGGACAGGCCAACCAGAGGAGAGGCCATACTGGATCTAGTATGAGGCAATGAACCTGGTCAGGTGACAGACCTCTCAGTGGGCAAGCATTTCAGAGACAGTGACCACAACTCCCTGACCTTTAGGATAGCCATGGATAAGGATAGGAACAGATGATATGGGAAAGACTTTAATTGGGGGAGGGCTAATTACTTTGGTATTTGGCAGGAACTTGGGAGCAGATTGGGAACAGATGCTCTCAGGGAAATGCACAGCAGAAATGTGGAGGCTGTTTAGGGAAAACTTACATGGGCTTCTGGATAGGTTTAGTCCACTGAGACAGGGCAAGGATGGTAGATTGAAGGAACCATGGTTGACAAGAGAGGTGGAATATTTAGTTGAGAGGAAGAAGGATGCATAATTGAGGTTTAGGAAGCAAAAATCAGGCAAGGCTCTTGAGAGTTATAAGGTAGCCAGGAAGGAGCTTAAGAAGCGACTTTGTAGAGTTAGAAGGGGACATGAGAAGGCCTTGGCAAGTAGAATGAAGGAAAACCCCAAGGCGTTCTACGTGTAGATGAAGAACAGGAGGATGACTAGGGTGAGGGTCAAACTGCTCAGGGATAAAAGGAGAAACCTGTGCCCGGAGGTGGAGGAGGTAGGGGAGGTCCTTAATGAATACTTTGCTTCAGTGTTCACAAGGGAGAGGGAATTTGACGAATGTGAGGTCAGTGTAGAACAAGCTAATGTGCTGGAGAATGTTGAGGTTAAGAAAGAGATAGTGTTGGAGCTTCTGAAAAATATTAGGATAGGTGAGTCCCCAGGGCTGGACAGAATATGCCCCAGGTTACTACAGGAAGCAAGGGACAAGATTGCTGGGACATTGATGACAATATTTGCATCCGCCCTGGATGCAGGAGTGGTGCCAAATGATGTTCCCTTGTTCAGGTAATGGGGATAACCCTGGGAATTATAGACCAGTGAGCCTTACTTCAGTGGTCAACAAGATATTGGAGTGGATTCTTTGGGACAGGATTTACAGGCATTTGGAGAAGCAGTCTTATTAGGGATAGTCAGCATGGCTTTGTGAGGGGCAGGTCATGCCTCACAAGCCTAATTAAGATTTTTGAGGAGGTGACAAAACAAATGACGAAGGTAAAGCGGTGGATGTGGTGTTATATGGACTTTACATGTTCCCCATGCTAGGCTCATCCAGAAAGTCATGAGGCATTGGATCCATGAAGACTCGGCTGTGTGGATTCTGAATTGGCTTGCCCACAGAAGGCAGAGGATGGTAAAAGATGGAGAATATTCTGCCTGGATGTCAGTGACTAGTGGTTTTCTGCAGGGATCTGTTCTGGGACACCTGCTCTTTGTGATTTTTATAAATGACTTGGATGAGGAAGTGGAGGATTGGGTTAGTAAGTTTCCAGATGACATGAAGGTTGGTGGTGTTGTGGATAGTGTAGAAGGTTGTTGTAGATTACAACAGGATATAGACAGGATGCAGAGTTGAGTAGAGAAGTGGCAGATGGAGTTCAATCTGGAAAAGAGTGAAGTGATACACTTTGGAAGAACAAACTTGAAGGCAGAGTACAAAGTTAATGGCAGGATTCTGAGCAGTGTGCAGGAACAGAGGGATCTTGGGGTCCAAGTCCATAGATCCCTCAAAGTTGCTGCGCAAGTTGATAGGGTGGTTAAGAAGGCGTATGGTGTGCTGGCCTTCGTTAGTCAGGGATTGAGTTCAAGAGCCACGAGAAAATGTTGCAGCTCTATAAAACTCTGGTTAGACTACACTTAGAATATTGTGTTCAGTTCTGGTCACCTCATTATAAGAAGAATGTGGAAGCTTTAGAGAGGGTACAGAAGAGATTTACCAGGACGCTGCCTGGATTAGAGAACATGACTTATGAGGAAAGGTTGAGTGAGCTTGAACTCTTCTCTTTGGAGCGATGCAGGATGAGAGGTGACTTGATAGAGGTGTAAAACATTATGAGGGGCATAGATAGAGTGGAGAGCCAGCAGCTTTTCTCCAGGGTGGCAATGGCCAATACCAGAGGACATCAGTTTAAGTTCAGAGGAGGAAAATTTTGGGGAGATGTCAGAGGTAGTAGGTTTTTTTAATTTACACAGAGGGTGGTGGGTGCCTGGAATGCACTGCCTAGGGTGGTGGTAGAGGCTGATACAACAGAGACATTTAAGAGACTCTTAGATAGGCACATAGATGTAAGAAAAGTAGAGGCTTATGGGCTGTGTAGGATGGAAGGGTTAGATTGATCATGGAGTAGGTTTATATAGGTCAGCACAACATTGTGGGCTGAAGGGCAAATACTGTGCTGTACTGTTCTATGTTCTATATGGCTACCATAAGTTAATCCTGTATTTTGTGCAAGTTCACTAAACCCCACATCAAGTATCTTTGTTCCCACCAACTCTAACTTGCCCCTTCAACTCTGCTTCTGTGTTAACATTACATACAACTTGGCTAGAATGCAAATAACGTGATCAAGAAATAGGCATCATGACAAAAAGTTAATTCACTTGAAAACTTACTAAAGCAAAAAAATTAAGTCAATTCATTAAACAGCATTCATAATTTTAAGACAACAATATTAATTAATGTTTGCATATTCATATAATTGGCATGCACAGACACATTAAATATTTGAAATCATTTTTCAAATATTAATTTCTATATCTTTTAATAAAACTAAACTACCAGAAGAGAAGGTACTGAAAAATGAGAAAAGCCCATTCAGTCATCTGTTTGGTTTAATGGATTCATGCTACAGGCAGCCTCCATCCAGTGTAATCCATCAAGTCATTATCCCCCATAACCACAAGCCCAATCTATCATCAGGAGCCTGAAAAAGAATAGGTACCTTACATACATCTCTACGCTCCTGCAATATGAATGCTTATGTTCTATATTCACCATAGTCAGTGGCTACTTACTCTGCTCATTTACAATCCTGGGAGAAATTCTTTCTGTGATCTCACTGTGGTTGTGATTCTCAGTTTTAAAATTTGCACCACGTTGTTATGTTCTCTAGATTTTACTGAACAATCTGATTAATTTCCATCCTGTCTCACCCACTGAATTATAAAAAATAAATTTAGTTCCACTTTGTTTCCCCCAGGAAAAATTAAGACACCTCTAAGATTTAATTTTGCCATTTTCTATCATATCAATATCTATTTTTGCTGTTTTCTGTACGCCTTCACTACTTTAAGAAACAACAACACTTAAAGTATATCCATTGTTGTAAGCCATGTAATATTAGACTGTAGATTTAGACATTTGTGAGAAATCGAATTTTTTGTTTTCCAACTGATCACATCTGAATTTAGTTTCAGAGTTCAATGCAAGCTAGAATCTTCAATGGTAACAACAAAGCAACTGACATTCATACAAATCACTATGATTTTAAAATCTGCAGAAGGATTACCAAATGCAATTCATTAACAAGCCAAGTGAAAAGCGGTCATAAGGGTGAAGATCAAAAACAAATTAAAAAAGTGGATTTTAAGGATTATCAAAAAGAAGGAAAATAAGATGTGCATATTTAGGGATGGAATCCCAGAACTGGGATACTCTTCCCATGACAGGGCTTGGAATAGAATGTCTATTTTGGGAGTCTAGTGTCTGTGATGAAAACTATGTGTCCTACCAATGGAACAATTTGAAGTGCCTCAATGCTGAGGATGTTGCACTGGGAAAGGACACTGCCATTGGTTCACTTCCCTTCCGGTGTATTTGCGGAGACTACATCGGTGGTACCTTTCCAATGTCTTGAGGTGTCTGTGTAGGTAGTCCAGATCTCAGACGATTGTAAAAGATAAGAATTACATTTGTCCAGTTGACTTTGACTTTTGTGCCAGTCCTGAGGTCTGGATCCTCAAAAATCCTTTTTCTCAATTGACCAAAGGCTGTCCTGGCACATTGAAGGTGATGGTGAGGGGCAGGTTGAAGAGGCCTTCTAAGTCTTCCTTCCAGGAGGCATTAACTGCCTCTTTGTCCCTGACGAGTTTGTCCCCATTGTTAGTTCTCACTGGGGTGAGACCTTGGACGTTTGGACTGTAGCTGGCCTTGACACCACTGAAGTACTCATGTCCAGGTTTTCTGAAGGACCTCCACCTTCAGATGTCCATGGAACTGTGTTTTTTTTTCCTTAAGGAATGGTGAAGCTTCCAATTCAGGAATAGCCTACACATTTGCAATTAAATTGTTCGTTGATCTCCAGCTCATTCTCTTTAAATCAGTTCTGATTTTTCTCAGTAAAGAACTTGAGTCTCTTCAAAAGTGCTACTTGTGGTGGACATCAGGACAGTCCATTAGCAGTCGTCACTCTGTGGCTTCTGTAGGCTTGGGGTTGTGGTCAACAGATTGTGTGTGAGATGTTTTCTGAGAAGAGCTAACCCTTGTGAAGTTCTTAAGAGCTTTGACATTGATCTTCTTCACTGTGGAAAGAACAGTCAGTTTTCTGTTGCACCAGTACTTTCCTGAAACAGACACATCTGTCTGCAAGAAGAGTTAGATAAGAGACAGGCCTTAAAGTTTATGCTCATAACAGAGAAAATGCTAGTGAGTTTGAAGTACATTACTTTGTAATTAGCAGAATTCTGGTTGTGAACATATAATAAAAAGTATTTTGGGATTCTCATACTGTCATGTAATTTTGTTTCTCTTGCCGTTGGTCCTGCCTTGTGTTCTGGTTGGTTTTATAAATGAATAGAAAATGCCTTATCTGCTGCCAAGCTGCTAAATCTATGATGCCTCATCATTACTCTTTGTGAATCTTGTCTTCTGTTAGCTGCAGGCTTGAAGACACTTTGTTGTGGTAAAATGTCAAGGATTACCATTTGCAGAATGTGTTCAAAAGGCTGCCACAGGACAATAGCATCCGAGTTTCATATTTTGTAATGTGGTGCCCTGGTTTTGATTAAGATGATATATTGGCCCAGATTTTGCACTTGCAATGCTGAAAAAACTGTAAGCATTCACTATTGTTACTCTATGAAAATGACAGTAACATACATCCACACATGCAGTAAAATATAGAAAGCTATTGTAAATGATCCACTTCCCTTCAAAAATGTACATTGTTTTGCTATTTTCACTAAAATGAATAAATTGATGAGAACTTTGGACATTTGTGAAATATTTTCACTTAAAATTAATATATCACACTGTTCAATTAGGTGTGAATGAACTTGTAATGACATACTAAGCCATTAAAGTCAAAGTTATATAGCAAGGAAACAGGGCCTTCACCCAACTCGTCCATGCCAATGAAGTTGCCTACCTGAGCTGGTCCCATTTACCTGCATTTGGCCCAGCCTATCCATTTTCTCCTTATAACTCAAGCTCTCCAAGCCCTTGTAACACCCTTGGGAATCTTCTCTGCAACCTCTCCAGCTTAATGACATCCATCCTACAGTAGGTGACCGGAACTGCGCAGAGTATTGTGCACACAATACAATGCAGTCTCACCAATGTTCTGTACAGCAGTAACATGACATCCATCTCTTGTAGTCAGTGCTGTGACTGATGAAGGCAAGCATGCAGAACACCTTCTACACAACCCTGTCCACCTTCATGGAACTTTGTACTATGTCGCTCTATTCTACAACACTCTCCAGGGTCCTTCCATTTACTGTGCAAGTCCTGCCCTGGTCTAACTTACCAAAATGCAACACTTCACACTTGTTCAAGTTAAATTCCATCTGCCATTCCTTGGCCCACTTTCCCAGTTGATCTAAATCGTGTTATAATCTTAGATAACCTACTTCACTGTCCTCTATACCACCAATTGTGATGCCATCCCAAACATGTTGTGGATTCTGTCACCCTAGATCCCATGTTATCTAAACTTGAGACCAGCCTAACATGCAGCACCTTGTCAAAGGACTTGCTGAAGTTCACGTAGACAAGAACTGCTGCCCTGCCCTTGTCAATTCTCTTGGTCACCTCTTCAAAAAACTCAACCAAATTTGAGAAGCATGATTTTCCATGCAAAAAGTCACACTGACTATCCCTAATCAGTCCTTGCCTTTCCAAATGCAGGTAGATCCTGTCATAATCCCCTCCGGTAACTTTCCCACCACTAATGTAACTTCATCAGACTGTAGTTCCCTGGCTTGGCCTTGCAGCTCTTCTTAAATAAGGATACAACATTAGCCACACTCCAGTCTTTTAGTACTTCACCCATGGCTGACAATGATACAAGTATCTCTGTCAAGACCTCAGTAATTTCTTCCTTGGCTCCCACAATATCCTGCATTATACTTGGTTAAGCCCCAGGATTTATCCACCTTTAGGCTCTTTAAGACCAGCAGCACCTCCTCTTTTGCAATGTTTCAAGACATCACTATTCTCTTCTCTGAATTCCCTAGCTTCCATGATCTTCTCCATGCTAAGTATTGATGAGAAATATCCATTTTACACCTCGCACATCTCCTGTGGCTCCACACACATATGACCACTTTAATCCTGAAGGGACTCATTCTCTCCCTCGTGCTGTCAATTAGCAACTTCTCCGATCTGAAATAAAAAATCTAAGTCTTATATATGTGGACTGATATCTTATCAGGTTAATATTTCAAAAAGTAAAAAATTAAACCAGAGAGTGGTTGGTGCATGGAATGTGCTGCCTGGGGTGGTGGTGGAGGCTGATACGTTGGTCAAGTTCAAGAGATTGTTAGATAAGCATATGGAGGAATTTAAGATAGATGGATATGTGGGAGGAAGGGGTTAGATAGTCTTAGGAGTGGTTTGAAGGGTCGGCACAATATGGTGAGCCGAAGGGCCTGTATTGTGCTGTGTTGTTCTATGGTAAAAGGTCTATGAAATTTCAGATTTTACTACAAAAGATTGTACTCCAATATTCATTTAACTCTGTGAAAAGTTTGAAAGTTTTAATTATTTGTGCTTTTTATTGCCTGGTTTGACCACGAGAATTCTTCAGTGGAACTGGCTGCCAAGCTGCTTGGTGGCTTCTCTATTAATGAATGCCAGTTTTTCTTGAGCTGATGACGAGCCTCAGTCAACCTCAATAAGTATATAGTTTGTGCCAGAAACAAAGCAAGATATTGGTGGGCAAGATTCATGCTCCAATGCTTTGTTGTTATCACTAACCCAATCCATTAACAGATTAGATTAATTTTCCACAGAACACATCACATCATTAGAAGGAATAAAATATGAAAAGCTTTATTTGGTTTGTACTGATGGCAAAGTTGTTGGTCTTGTGATAGTATTCACCCTACTCGTTTATGCAGTCAAGATTACAGCAATGCTGTATAAAAGTCCCCTCAGCTCGGTGGATTGAATTCTGATAGAAATTGCAACAAAGAACATTGAGAAGTAAATTAATGGTGAGATAAATTGGGGAAAATAATGCTACAGTTTGCTTCATATCTAAGAGCATGAGTTTAATATTCACCAAAACAAAGGGAGCAGTTTAAGTGATTTTACTTCTGTGGAGAAAATATTCAGAATAAGAAATAGCATAACAGAAATACTGATCAAAAACAAATCCATAGGCACTTTAAGGCAAGGAAATAAATAGTTGCAGCATATAAAAAGAAACATGGAGAAAGAATAGGAAAAATGAACAAAGTGAACAGTTTGTTCAGAGAATTTTGCTCATTCTTCACAAGAGGAAAGAGTCCACTACAAACAAAGGGCTAACTGACTCTTTGAAAATTCTGCAAGCTGATAAAAAGCTTGAAGATATTCAGATATCAGATTTTTTCTCTTCCTGAAAAATAGATAATTTGTTTTTATGAATAAAGTGATGGTGATAGGGGAGGGAGAACAGGCAGGTTAAACAAAGTGGTCCATTTTCCATCCTGGATTGTTAGGCACCAGAACCCTACCTGATAGCACAAGTTTCCCTTGTGTGCTGCCAGTGATCAGCATTCCTCCTTCTATTTGCTTTCCCCAGGGTTACTGCACTCTCTGCTTCTGCCTGTTGATTCTTCTCCTCCCCCTCTTCCAAGAATGAATGAAACGTTTTTGCCAGAAGTCCCTTAACAATGTAGTCCTGTGTTTTTTTAAAATCTAACTGCTTCAGCATATACAAGAAAATACATCAGCTTGCAAGTAAATAAAACAAGCACGTTAAATCCAGAAATTTTGGATTGTGTTGACCAACTTTTTTAAAAATCACCACAGAAAAGTCAGAAGTCAATTTTCTTTGTCCGTTATCTCTATATATTTTCTTTCTCATGTTTGTTTTCTTCTGTGTTCCAGGCTTCTATCCTTTTCTTCTTTCTCTTGTAGTGGAGGACATTGAGAGCAAATTGCATTCTTTAAAGAAGCCTTCAATTCATGCTACAAATGATGAATTAAAAAAAACACAGCCTATGGATACTTCCTTTGACATTTCTTTGATCAGCTAACAGGGCCATGATGTGGAAGGATGTGATAAAGGCAGCTTCTTTTTGTAGTTCTGGATTGGAATGCTCATTACTTGGCATTCTCCAAGGTCTTGGCTTTGAAGTGGGACTCATTTATCAAGACTGGCAAGAGTGGCTTACAGCTTTGGTGTTGAATCCATGAGTTGCAAATTGTAATGATTGTAATTTTACTGCTGTACTCACAAATGACTTGTTTTCTACTTCATTTACACCATCTATTTTTATATGTGCACATAAAGTGCAGTGATGGTACAGGCAACTTTAATGACATGTGCCTAAAAAACAAATTATTCAACAGTAAACTGAAAATTAGTGAGAAATTATGAAGCAAAATATTGCAGTAAAAATATTCAGGAAGTGCTCCTTGGAGGCATTCAGGATCCAGCAGTTCTCTAACTTACATTGGATGATCTGGTTTCCTCCCACATTCCAAAGACATGCAGGTTGGCAGGTTAATTGGCCATTGTAAATTGCCTCTAATCTGTATGTCAATGGCAGAATCAAGAGGGGGTAGTGGGGAAGGATGCAAATGCAAGAAGAATAGGTTAAAGGAAAATTCATGAGGGAAATGGGAATGTTCTGTGAGCTGGCATACATTCAATAGGCTAAATTGGCCCTCTATATCATAAGAAAATGTGGAATAAAAAGTAGCATGGTGAATTCCAGAACCCATAATAATGGTTGAAAAACAAAAGAAAAACTGCAGAAGCTGAAAATCTGAAATACAGAGAATGGTGGAAATATTTAACAGGACAGCATACGCAAAATGCCAGAGGAACTCTGCAGGTCAGGCTGCATCTCTGGAGAGAAATAAACAGTCGATTTTCGGGTCGAGACCCTTCATCAGGACTGGAAAGGAAGCAGGTAGAAGCGAGAATAAGAAGGTCAGGGGAGGGGGAGGAGTACATGCAGGCAAAGGGCTGAAGGAGGAGGAATCTGGTAGGAGCGAGCAGTAGACAATGGGAAAAAAGGGAAGGAGGTGGGGAATAGAAAGGCGGATCATAAGGAGAGGGAAGGGATGGGCAGGTCATAAGGGTGGGGGAAAGGGAAAGAGAAGGGGGAAGGGGGCCACAGGAATGGGGAAAGACAGGGGAGAAAAAAAGTAAACAAAAGGGGGGGGGGGGGAAAGAGGCGCAGGGTTACCAGAAGTTAGAGAAATCGATGTTGAAGCCGTCAAGTTGGAGACTAGGTGAAATATGAGGAACAACACCTGCCCATCCCTTCCCCTGCTCTCATGACCTGCCTGTCTGTTTCCCACCTCTTTCCCTTTATTCCATGGTTTACTGCCCTTTCCTACCAGATTCCTTCTCCTTCAGCCCTCTGGCTCTTCTACCCATCATCTCCTTACATCTCCCCCTCCCCCACCCTCCTACCCATGGTAGAGGGGAAATCAAGGTAAAGGAAAATGGAAGATGTCTCCAAGGCACTGGTTTGGAAAATGTTGATATCAAAACACTTACAATAGGGTTCAAGTAACCAGGAGAATAGAGTCACTATCTATTGAATATATACAGTATATTCAAGTTACAGTATCTTGAATATACTGTAACTCCTTCTACCTTTTTTTTACAGAAAGCAAGGTGGAAGGAGTTACAGTATATTCAAGATAGCTATGGGAGTCTGTGGGCTTGTGAATGAATATTGGCTGTTAACTTATTCCCTGTCATCAGCAAAATGGAAAAAAAAAGAAGTGGAGTAGAACTGGATTTTTCTACTTATTTCCATAGATTATTCTGTTTTCAATATTAGCAGTGATTTGCTTTTCCAGTGTTTGTATCTCACAATTCCTACATTGATTTTGTTGTCTTTTTCTTTCTCTCTGCCTCTTTGTTTCCATCCACTTCTGTCTATTTATATCTCCTCCAGATGGATTATATGCAATGAACATGGTTTCACCACTCAGCCGGCAGAAACACTTGTGTCATTCAATTTCTCTTGTGTTCCACCAAATTACAGACATTCTCCATGTTCACTCCACCCCTCCGTCAACTTGAAACCTGGTTGATTTCTAACTGTTCTTGATGATATCATTGCCCTGAGACATTAACTCTCTTTTTCTCTTGTTAATGGAAATCTTACCTGCTGAGCATTTCTAATGTGCTCTCTTCTTACCTCATAATAAGATTATTGATCCAGAGTAATGAATTATTGTTGGAAAGTTCATCATTAAAACAATGATTGAGCTATACAATGGGACCACTGTCCAGTTCTAGCCACTACACGTTAGGAAAGATGCAAAGGATGAGATTCAATAGAATGATTCCAGAAGTGAAGGATGCTTGTTATTTGTAGCTGCAGAAACTAGGGTTGTTCTTCTTTCAACAGAGGTCCTTGAAAAGAGATCTCAGATGTATCAAAAAATCACAAAGTGTCCAGAAGGACTAGACAGAGAGAGAAGATTAAAAAATCTCATGGGTAAAATGGTTGAATGCCAAGGATAAATGAATGAAGGAATTTGGCAATAGAACCAAAAGTGATGGCGGTAACTGCCTGCTGGAAATCACACTTGAAAAAGGAGATCATACAGGATTGGGCCACATACTTTCATGTTCACAAGAGCGGCAGGCATATCTAAAATGGAGGTTTGCATCCTCCTGGCAACTATTGTATCTATATTCCTTGGCCGATATGTTGGAGCCTTGTAGACCTAGTGGTACCAGATAAACAACACCATGTGGCACAACTGATGGAGTGCAAGTTCAGAAACTATTATATTACCAGGAACACTTAGAATTTGCATATTAGCTCTGCTGGTACAGGGGTTAGGTAAATAGCTGAACCTCACCTGGAATAACAAGGGGCAGCCAAAAATACATATTCTCTGAATAAGTATCAAATCAGCAAATAATTTGCAGAACAAGATCGCTATTTTAATAGAGAGACTACAATGAATTACCATAAGTGAAGGAAAATTTACACGATGACAATCGATTTTTACTTCTGAATACGAAATTTACTATTACCTCGTCCATTTCTAGTTAAAGAACAGATAAAGTTAAGAAATTAAATTGTCCTAGTTTTTTGTCTGTGTAAAGAAAGAGCATTCTTTAGTTCATTGTTATTTCAATATCTGATTACTTCTCAAATCATGATAATTGAAAAAAACAACAAAAAAAAGAGATAGTGACAGTGGATAATGACATTAGATCACATTCACTGTGATGATGAGGAGGCAGGAAAATTGCAGCTGGAGACAGTTCTTTTACACTGGAACTAATGATTTCTTTCTGGATCAAATCTCTCAGCATTTAAATCATTATTTCTGCAGCTCTTGTTCCATCACCATGCTCCACAAAGCAGGCAATCAGGCTGTTTCATCTGTGAAAAATCTCACTCCTTTTACATCTGTGCCTACTGGGAAGCAGCATCACATGCTCCTGAAGTGTTAGTGAGCAGCATGTGGAATGACATTCGCCCTCAGAGAACCAGATTTATCTGCTTCATTTTGTCTCTTGGTGTATCCAATTTTTGTCTGAAATAGTTTGACTAATTTATAGCCAGAAATAATCTAAGGATTTTGAGATTTATATGTCACAGCTTCTAGGTAATGACTAAATGGGAAAAGCCTCAATACGTAGTCCTGTGACTGATTCTATTTACTCAGTTTATTTATAGGCATTAGAATATATAAAGTAAAGAGCCAAGCATAAGCATTAATAAAAATAGACATGAAACTGACAACATTAAGTTTTAGATGTCATGGTTTCTTTGAATAATGGGGGTACTGTAAATTAGGTTTAAGTATGCAGTTCGCAGTTACTTTTATAGCTCAAGAATAAACATCTTTTGCTAGATTCATTAGGTATCAATATTAGGGTAAGAGATTTGGAGAAGTGCAATATCCAATTTGCAAGCTTGTCATCCATGCTTCAGCATGCAATCTAAATACCGCCGAGTTCAGTTAAAAGAAAATCCCAGAGGCATAATATTCATGATTCTGAGTGGATCTAAGCAATGAGAAGTCACATACTCCAGTAAATACCACAGCATGCATCAGCATATATTGTTCCATCCCCGGTGGTTGTAGCAGTTGCTGCAATCTGCAGTGTACACAGTGAACGTGCAGCTGCGATTGTGCACCATCATGAAGCTAACATGCAGAAACATTGAGCTACTGTAAAAAAACTGGCAATCAATGCTTTAATCTATTGATCTAACAAATGATGTCTGATCCACTGAAAGTTTCCAGCATGATTTTTAATTTACTCATTTCCACCATTCTATTCTGTGTTTGTTCAGGAATATGGGAAGTACTGACAAGGTCAGGATTTATTGCCCAATGAAGGAAAGGTTCAGAAGCTGCCTTACTGAGCCCTTGTGGTGAACTTGTGCCCATGATGCAATTAAATACAGAATTAAAGAATGTAGATCCCACAAAGCAACAGCAATAATTTTCCAAATCAGGATTGTATGCGACTAGGAGAGGAACCTATAGGATTTGGTTGTGGAATGTGCTATTGAAAAATGTGAGCAGCTGCAAAATGCATATTGTAGCTGTGTGATGTAGCCATTGTGCATTGATGGCGGAAAGATTGAGTGTTCCAGTAGATGGATGGGATGCCAATGAAGTGAACTGATTTGTCCTAGATGATGTTGAACTTCTTCAGAGTTGTTGGAGCTGAATTCATCCATAAGTAGAAAGTATTCCATCACACTCCTGGCTTGTGGTTTGTAGATGTTTGAAAGACTTGAGTGAATCAATAGGCAATTTGTTTGCCATACATTACTCTGCTTCTAATCTGCTCTTGTAGCCATTGTAACTCTTATGTGACTGTGTCAGTGAAGATATACACATACACACACACAAAGTTGATGGAGGGGTGTTTGGGAACAAAATGTCAATGCGGAGGTAGTTGGGCTCCATGTTGTTAAAATAGTTTTTGCCTGCTAGTTGTGTGCTACAAATGTTACTTCTCATGTTTCACCTCAAGCTTGAATATTATCCTGGTGTTGCTTTAACCAGTACAAACTGCTTCACTATCTGAAGAGTTGTAAATAAAACCAATGTGCAATCACCAACAAACAACCCTGTTTCATAGGGAAGGAGAAGCAGTGAGAACACTGCCTTGAAGAACTGCTGCAGTGATGCCTTGGAGCTGAGATAATTGGCTTCCACAAATGCTTCCTTCATGCTAGTTATGACTTCGGTCGCTTTTCTCTCAATTCCTATCAATTCAGTTTCATCAACATCCCATGATGTTACTTTACCTTGGAGTCACCCGCAATCTTTTTCACTCCATCTCTGGATTCATCTCCATTGTTCATGCTTACACGTATTTGTATTTCAGTCAGTAGTTGAATGGTTTTTGATGAACCCAAACTGAGCAGATAATTGGGAAGTGCCATTTGATAGCAGTGTCAATGATGCCTTCTGTCACTTCATTCACAATTGAGATAACACAGATGGAACAGTAATTGGCCAGACTAATGTTGTCCTGCTTTTTTGTGGGCAATTTTCCAATATTTAAACTGGCAATGAAAGTGCATTAGAGGGACTTGGCATTTAATAGTAAACAAACAACACTAATCATTACACCTAAACATCCTTAAATAATTTCTTCCTAGTTTTAGGAGTTATTGGCAATCCAAAACAATCCAGAGTCTGTTAAAAGGGATATCTACCCAAGTGAATCAGGCAAGTGATAATGCATTAGATTGAAGAATCCTTACTGAGGCCCGTAGAACCTAAACCAGCAAGTATGCTAAGATGGTAACTCAATGTCAAATCAGGTGCAGAAAGCAAAGAAGAGAAAAAAAGGGGGAAGGAGAAAGTGAAAAAATGAAAAGACATAAAACATTATTTTTTGAAAGCTTTGACAAAAATTAAAACCTGACAACACAAAAATGCTCATTAACACAAAAATGCACATTTGTAAAAGTTACTTTTCAGTTCTGGAGTGTTTATTTGTTCATAATTAAGAATAGCCAAGCTGTTAAAAGCAGATTTAATGGAAAAGCCTAATTTTTCTATCATACAAAGTGGTGTGGTACAGCAACATCATGATGCATCATCTATTTAAAATGCAGTCTCTTAATGAGAAGTTGTTACTGTGGAGCTTCAGGGGGAGCAGAGTAGCTGTGTTGGAGGGCATGCTTTAACAGGTAGGTGTGTGTTAATGAAAATTTGATGCACCAACAATCATTGGAAATATGAAATGCTCAAAGTAAACAAATCATAGAGAGGCTGAAAAATAAACAGACTAAAGCATTCATTAATCTGCCAACTACAAAGTTAATTGGGTGGTGACCCATTCATTATTATATCAGCTAATGGAGTAGTGTCATAGATTATAAAGTTTTTTCAAGGCCTCTGGGGGAAAAAATACAAATATTTACCATGAGAGTGGGGATATTTCAAAATAAAATGCACCCCCAAATAGGATCCAGGATCATTATCAGGCACATTAGAAGATGTTTAAGTGTCCACACAAATACCACTAAAGAATAACAGGAAATCAGAATTGCAAATATGCAACTGACTACTTTCTTTGCCTATAGACATTGTTAAATTAAACAGACCTGCAGTGATGATCTGTCCACTGCTGCCACATTAGGACCAGACAGACAGAGATCTGTAGGTATAGCCACTCTACTGGAAAACGGATAAATGTTGTTAGAATGTCACCAAAATTTGAATAAGGTGATCATGATGAAGTGAACCAGCCACTCAGTTTGGGTTTACTTGTTACTACAAACAAAAGAGTTTTGATTCTGTCAGTCAGACTCCAAAGACCTACAACCAGCCTGCACATAGCTGCTGCAATCTTTGTTAAAAGACTGAGAATATCGATTGCTTTTGCTAAAATTGCATGCATAATCTTTGTTAATTCTTGTCAACATATTGGGCATAGTTATTGCTAGCTTTCTTGTTACTAGTGTTATCTTTGCACAAGTAACTTATGCCTTATTCTTTTATAAATAAAGATTTAAAAGATTGACTTTGTTTGACTGCATTGTTACTTTTATATTCTTGGGCTTGAACTAAAAACAAGAAAAGCTCTTCCAGCCAGGACAACAGTATCCTAATTTCCAGATTTAGCTGTGCCAGAGCATCTAGTCTATGTTTGTTGTACAATGGTCTCACCTGTTGTCTTTACTACAAAATCTGGATCATTGAATTAATTTTATTCGGGCACCTAGTGCAGACTTTGTCAGATGTAATAGGATGAAAATCATCATTCTTTGTAGGTTGTTATGGCTGTAATTTACTGAGTTAAACCTCAAAACGGAATAGTCCCACAACTCTATAATTACCTTCAAACTGGCAAAGAAGCACAAAGTGGGAAGTGATAAAACAGAATAGAAAATACAGTATATTACTGGGCTGAATTGACAGTGAGGGGCACATTCTCTGCACAATGGAAAATTGCGGAAACAAATAACCTATTAGAACCTTTGATGTGGTGACTCAATGAGGTGGGGACTAACAGTTAGCTGAGAAGCCAGCTGTATAATGTCATAGATAAAAGGATTTCTAAATTCACCTGTTACCATCCTTAATGTCTTCAGTAGTTGGATCTTTGTTATATTGTCACTTGTTGTTCAGTAATGTACACAACGCAAATGCTCATGCTGTGGAAACAGCATGGCAGGCCACCCTGTTTGTCTGGTGAAAGGACTGGCAGTTGTTAGTAACTGCCATAAATGTAAATAAATCCTTGGGGATTGGATGATTACAAATAGTTCACCACAAAATAAAGAAGCATTATCCTATGGCTAAGCAATTTATTGTACAGCAAAATTACCATTCAGGCCTTGGAAAATGCATGATTTCATCATTTCACTGCTTCTGCAGGAGCCATAGAACAATACAGCATGGATACAGGCCCTTCGGCCCAACCAGTCCATGCTGTCCATGGTGCCCACCCATCTAGTCCCAATTGCCTGCATTAGGCCCATATCCCTCTAAGCTCCGCCCCTGCATGTACCTATCCAAGTACTTCTTAAATGATACTATTGTACCTGCCTCAACCACTTCCTCTGGCAGCTCCTCCCATATACTCACCACCCTCTGCATGAAAAATTTGTCCCTCAAGTCTCTTTTATATATTTCCCTCTCACGTTGTCTACGCTTCCTAGTTTTGGACTCCCCTACCCGGGGAAAAGGCTGCTGCCATCCACCTTATCTATGCCCCTCATGATTTTATGAATCTCCATAAGGTCACCCCCTCATTCTTGCACACTTCAAAGAATGGCCAACCTCTCCTCAAACTCAGGCCTTTTAGTCCTGGCAACATCCTCGTAAATCTTTTCTGCACTCTTTCCGATTTAACCACATCCTTTCTATAACAGGGTGACCAAAACTGTATACAGTATTCCATGTGCAGCCTCACTAATGACTTATACAACTGCAACATAATGTCCCAACTCCTATACTCAATGCCCTGACTGAAGGCCAGTATGCTAAACAGCTATTTCATCACCCCGTCTACTTGTGACACCATTTTCAATGAAATATGCACTTGTACTCCTAGGTCCCTCTGTTCCATTACACTCCCTAGTGCCCTACCACTCACAGTATAAATCCTACACTGGTTTGACTTTTCAAAGTGCATCACCTCACACTTATTTGTATTGAAATCTATTTGCCACTCCTTGGCCCAATTCCTTAACTGATCAAGATCCCCCTGTAATCTACAATGGCCTTCTTCACTATTAACAACACCTTCTAATTTTGTGTCATCCACAAACTTTATCAAGTCTTATGCACTCACATCCAAATCATTCATATAAATAATGAATAACAAGGGTTCCAACACCAACCCCTGCAACACATCACTAGTTACCGGCCTCCATTCCGAGAAACAACCTTCAACCACCACCCTCTGCTTCCTACCTCCTAGCCAATTTTGAATCCACCTAACTAGCTCTCCCTAGATTCCATGGGACCTCATTTTCCAGACCAGTCTACCATTCAGGACCTTGTTGAAGGCCTTGCCAAAGACGAAATAGTTAATATCTACTGCCTTACTCTCATCTACCTTTTTGGTTACCTCTTTAAAAAAAACTCTTCTATGCACAAAGCCATGCTGACTCCTCCTAATCAGACCCTGTCTATCCAAATGCTGGTCTATCCTGTCCCCCAGAATTCCCTCCAGTAATTTCCCCACTACTGATGTCAGGTTGACCAGCTTGTAGTTCCCTGGCTTGTCCTTGTTACCCTTCTTAAACAAATGTTCAATTTCTGAACCAATAGGAGAGTTGGAAACTGAATGAAGGGTATTCCCTGCTGTCTAGTTCAGATCCAAACCATCCTCAACATCATTAGACTTAGTGGTGGTTATTCCTCTGAGCTTTCATGTGGCACACCTATCTCAGTTTCTGTATGTTTCACTGAGTTTCAATCCTACGAATTTCCCAATGAGCTCAGTGTGCGTGGTACTGACAGCTTTTGACACAGAGTCTAAAGTGCTCTTGATGCATGACATGTGATGCCTCAGGGATGTTGTTCCCTTTGGAGCAGAGGTATTTTAATGCAAAATGCAGTTGTACAAAATAAATATAATTCTTCAAGTAACGTTGATCACCAAATTGTGCTACTTCTCTTCTGATCCATTTGCAGTGAGTAAGTTGGAAGATTCTTAGGTCTTATTGGACAGTGGATTAATTTAGTGGTCTAGAATGAATTTAATAATGTACTTGTAAAACAATTCTCACAGACAGAAGTCAATATATACAGATGTTTCAAATATCAAACAGACCAAATTCGGAGGGCTGCAGTGCTTTCTCGACTCCACTTTGATCCTTTGTTATGCACATCACCTGGTCTCCCTTCGTGTTTCCACCGGCTGCCCTGTTACAGACATGGCCGTCCCCTTCCCCAACCGCCCTCTTCCCTGGCCATGTCTCCCAGCGATGGCAGCAACCTCCTGCAACAAATCCCAGACAGCGGGCAACTCTTCCAGGGACTCCAGATATTTATTTTAAGATCATAAGCTAGTATTATGAAAAGTTAAGAGATATAAACAAAATGTCTGATCAATCTAGCCCATTGAACCACTTCCTGTTAATTTCAGAACTTGCATTTCCAATTGGAAGAGATTTAGAAATCTATTTCTCCCTGACTGTAGCAGGGTTGTGGTAAGCCTATTTACATATTTTTTTAAAAAAAATATCCTTTAGTTGTTGTCATGGGGGTAGAGATATACATGTTGCAGTTGTTTTACTTAAAGCACATAGAACAGGCACAAAGCAACCATTTAAATATTCATGTGGCAGTTTCTTTTTAGATATTCAAGACAAACTTCCAAAACAGGCAGTAGACCTTGTAATTTGAGTGTTTTGAGACAACAGCAGTTGTAGTGCCCCGTACTGATGTTAGTAAGAGATAAGGATGGTAATGTAATAGTCCTCTCTCACTCAATTCTTTGAAGAATTGAGTGAGAGAGGATTATTGCATCTTTGTAGAGCTGGGAAGAGCAGAGTTACCCCCAATTCCACAAGTATAACTGTCGCCATAAGAAAGCACAATCCAACCTATTGTGTTCTTTGACATATTGGATATCCTTGCATTTATTTACACCTCCAAAACAGATACATAATCTAGTTTCTACCAAGTGATCTACTCACATTTGTGGGTGTCTGCTGTTCTTTGCCTATGGGGAATTTTGGGATATTGAAGTGTCAAACGACACAACAGAATTTCTTTTTTTTTGTTTCTATGCTGTACCTTCACTAATCTAATTTATCACAATGAACAAGCTTTGTTCATAAGATTCATTGCAGACCCCATGGCTCCTTCACTAATCACACATGTTCATCATGGGAAATATGTGAAAGGTCATATAACGGACAGCTTGATCTGCTGCTGCTCATTTTGTGTTCCACTGAACTCTCAATTCACCTTGCATTTTTGTTTTCAAAGATTTGTCATTATTCAAAACAAAGAAATACTTAATAAAGAAATCAAAAGGAGTTACTGTTCAACATTGTGTTTTATGATAGCCACCTTTGTATAAGACTTATTATTCTTTTAACGAAGGCAAAAGGGATAAAATTTTCATTGAAAAAGTCAATTAGTATTTGCATTTTTACTGGAAAAGCAGCAAAATAGTATTTAGCAAAATAACTGACAATACATAACACAGCAGTGAATTCAGCCACAGACATTTCTTGACTACTTTAACTTTATTCATCTGATGGAGACATGGCAGATGGACAAGGTATATGTCCTTGGATTAACCTGCTAGGAGTCTGATCATCAACAATGAGGATGAAAGCAACCTCTTTCTTCACAATACATGTCAGATCTTGATAACATCGTGACCCAAATCCAACAATTTACTCCCAAACTGGAGTCAAATCAACAGTAAGTTTCCCCATTAGGGTCAAATTACACTGACCTTGAAGTTAGTATTGATTTATATCCTTATAGGACCTGGAAAATTAGGAGTACTCCTTCAACGCTTAAAAGGAATCCTTTCTCCTTCTGTGCCACAATTGCAACGCTTCCATCCCCTCATTTCCAAAACACTGGGACACCTGTGGGTGAACCTGACAGCGGATCCCTCAGACACTTCTCTCCCAACATGCTTTTGGCCAGATGAGCTTTGTGTAGGTGAATGGCTTTCAATTGGAGACCTGAAAGAATACATCCTGGGCCCCAGATGTGCTACACAGTGATCTTTCACCTGGCAACAAACTTCCACATTAAGAACTAGCTCACAGTTAAAATTAATGCTACTTTTTCTCATGTTTAAGAAGTACAGCTTCAATGATGATTTATTACCCACCACCATGTTGAATATTGTGTGGCAGCCCAGCTCTCACCATGGAAATTAGGATTTTATCTTTAAGATTTATTTATAATTTTGGATTCAATATATTTATGATGAATTATTTCTCTCATCTTTTATTGCTACAAATATCGGGGGTTTACCACTTCCTAGTTAAAAGCAAGTTTTGTAGAGGTGTACTTATTAAACAGAAGCTTCCCTTCATTCAAATACTTTCCACTTGGAACATACTCTAATTACTCAGTCTAACTTGGAATCTTACTTCATGAAACATCACATCTGTAATATCATTTCAAAGGACAACACTTTTGACACAATGAGATATTATTGTGCCTCAAACTCTCCAAATCCAGAATTCCCAAATTTATGGCTACACTGAGAAGACAAAGCAGAAGTGTTGATTAATGCCTAAACTGTGAGGCAGTGCAGAACTTTTGAAATATTAAATGATTCTGAAAAGTAATCCATTTGAATCGGTTATATTATCGATATAATTATCCAACTCAACTCTAATGAGCAAGGCATGTGAATCTATTGAAACGCCTCTTACACTAACACTTACACTGAGATGTTGATGAGTCGACCAGCACCTTGAACTACATATGAGATCTCATATGAAGACACAGTGAAAGCCCTGAGAGGATACTTTAATCCAGCACTGTCAGAGGTTTGTGAAAATTGCAAGTTTGGTACATGAAATCAGGGACCAGAAAAACTAGTTGGTAAATACATGGTCAGAATAAAGACACTAGCAGAAAGATACAAATTCCATTTGATGAAAGCAAGGTGGCAGATTGTGATTGCTCTGAAAGTTTTGTACAAAAAAAACAGATTTTCAAATTATCCCTGGGTGTAAAGCTTAAGTTAAATTAAATTTTAAATTTAAATTAAATTTTATTTACAGCCTGTTAACAGGCCCTTTCGGCCCAACAAGTCCACGCCGTCCATTTTAAACCCCAAATTAACCTACTGTACGTCTTTAGAGTGTGGGAGGAAACCGGAGCACCCAGAGGAAACCCACGCAGACACGGGAGAACGTACAAACTCCTTATAGACAGTGACGGGAATCGAAACCCGATCGCTGGCGCTGTAATAGCGTTGCGCTAACCGCTATGCTACAGTGCCGCTTATGACTCGTCTGCTTTTATAGAAACTGCCCAATTCTTTTATTTCTGTTGTTGTTAATGAAAACAAAAGTTGGATGACTTCTATAACAACTGTAACACCGATTTTATGCCTGCATAGCAGGATGAAAATCTATCCTATGGATTAAAATACAAGCTTCATACTTTTTTTTAATCAGACTTACAACTTTTTACTTATTGCAGATGTGTTTTTGAAATAGCAAGCTAATAGCTTTGAAGGCATAAATATGCAGCTTGCATGCTTGCTCCTTAAAATTTTCTATTAATCAATGTAATTTCAGTCTTAATAACAAATAATTGCTGTTCTGTGACCCTTGTTGTTCATTACTTGCAATACGACATACAAGAACTCCATAGATCATACCAAATTGATAGAACCATAAACACACCTTTCTTTCATCTATAAAAACCTTTACATATTATCAGTATATTCAATGACATGACCACATCAAATCTGGTTGTAATACTCAATATCTGATAATAAGATTGTGCAACTGAAATATTCACTGTAAAGAGTTGCATTTAACCATTGTTGCAGAGAAATTGACACCCCTTGAATGTCAATTTCTCTGGTGCCTATAATCCTTTCTTAGCAGTTACAATTATTCCTGATGATTAGACATTTCAAAAATTTGCATTTCAAAACAAAAAGAAAAATAGCAAAGAACTTTTAAGTTCCACTTAAGAAAACCCATAAAGTTCATTCAACAATATTCTATTTTCAACTCAAAACTTTATCTCATAATCAACAATACTATAGCATTCTCAATAAATTGAATGGGCAAGAATCACAAAGTAGTTGAATTGTTATACCTTAAACAGTTCTATCTGTGGATGGAACTGTTTAAGCCATTGTCCTGCAAACAAACACAAAAAAAAGTGATGGATGTGGAGTAGGTGACTATAATTTGTTTTAGTGTGCTAATTGCTCTGTAAACATTATCACATGTTAGAATATGTGCCATTTATAACAAAACATGTTACTTACAAAGACTAGCTAACCTCAGTGTTTTTCTTACCCTTGAAATACCAGCACTTATGCACATCAAACTTCTTCAAGAATAAGGAAACGGGTAGTTTTCCTGCCATTTCTGTTTCCATTATATTTTGTAATGAGAAATGAATTTGGTTGTGTTACATTACTGTCTCTACCATCATTGGTTAAATAAATTAAAATGCCATCATCATAATCAGTTAGTGGAGTATTATTTAGACAGCAATAAGACTATTATGTTTCCTAAACCACTTAAGATCCATACCTATTACTTTAAAGTTCACAGGAGAACTGATTTATTGGCTCCAGTTGTCAGGAATTTGTCAAGAAAATGACATGTGCCGATAGCAATCACATTGGTATCACACTTCAATTAAGGTAATGAGCAAATGGATAATGATCTCATTGGAAACAAGATTAGAGAAGCTCTCAATGTCACATTTGCTGTGAACTGATATGCATAATTCACTGCAAACAAATTGTGTTCTACGAGCTAAATAATATAACATTTTCATTTAAATGGAGTCCTAACATTAATTTAAATGAAATCCTATGAAAAACTATATATACTAGATTTCATAAACAGTTTCATGTTTGGAAAGAGTACTTGAGGACCAAAATATGTATTTTAATTCAATATGACAACCATATAATTAAATTATGTTGGAACCTTTAATTGATGAATCATTTTGTCTCATCTCACTGCACCAGAAGCCAATTCATACTGATTTCCTATTTTTGTTGAAGTTACTTTCCTTTAACCAACTAGATAATACTATCAACCAACATCAAGTTCACTCTCAGATATTAGTAAGTAGTCAAAAGTCTTTTCTTCTACTGCCCTCTATTGTCATTCATAAAAAAACAATCAATTATCCTCAATTTGTAGGAAATGATAGAACCAGGCTCTCAACAACATTCATTAGGCAACATTCACATAAGCGGTTTCAGTTTTGACAACAACACTATTGACATGTACATTGAGATTTACCAGATTTCCTACTAAGAGTATTGTATAAATGTACCTTTAAGAATTGAATGTGCAATGTGAAATGTACAAATGACTTTGAAACATTGTTCAAATGAATACTGTTGTTTATTTAAGAGTTACTGTCTTCAATAAAAGATGTTCTGTTCATAGCTCTACCTCTTATATTCTTTAACAAACAGCAACAATAAAGCACCTACAGACACTACTTAGGCACTGAGTTAGGAATGATCTAGCGAACTAGTGTAAAGGAAATAGAGATGAGAGTTCCCTAGTTAGAACAGCGACAACAGCAGGCAGTGGGTGTGATGGATATAGAGCAAATGGAAATGTTCCTGATAATGAACAATATTATTGAGATCCTGGGAGAGGACACGGAACGGAACAATGTGATGACACTTGAGAAGTGGAATATGAAATTGTTTTTGGAGGTAGGGCTGTCAACATATGAGATGTTGATGAGTCAACCAGCACCTTGAACTACATATGAAGTCTCATATGAAGACACAGTGAAAGCCCTGAGAGGATATTTTAATCCAGCACTGTCAGAGATTTGTGAAAACTGCAAGTTTGGTACATGAAATCAGGGACCAGAAAAACTAGTTGGTAAATACATGGTCAGAATAAAGACACTAGCAGAAAGACACCAACTCCATATTTTTTCATATCATTTCATATCATTTAGTGTGTGGACTGGTGGATGAGAGAATTCAGGCAAAACAATTCAACACATGAGACAATGTTAAGGGAGAGTGCACACCAGCCACCAATATGGATGTGACATTTACAAACATAAGCCAATTTTGCCTTCAGCTTGATTTTACTGTGCAAGTAGAGGATAAGCCCATAAAAATAGTAATGGCAGTAGGGTCTTCTTCTTCACAGTCAGCCATATGCATGCTGCAAGAGGACTTGATGGCAAACTAGTAGATCACATCAGTGTGAAAGTGCGAAAGGCAGGAAGGTTGAATTTCATACTATTTGCAGTCTTACCAATCGTCTTAACCCAACACAGAACTAAAGTAGTGTGAATGATAGAAATCTGAAATTTAAAAAATGAACTAATTTTTTCCTCTCTCTGCGTTGCCTACCTTTTGAATAATTCTGCTATTTTGTTCTGCGTATGCTACTTAATTTCCCATTTTTTCTAACCTTATATGTTCTCTGCTACTGAAGTTCTTCCATATTGTTGACACCTCCAGATTCAAATGTTCCAACATCCTATTGTTCACCTAGAAACTTCAGATTTTCCAAAACTTTGCTTGTATCCTATCCAACACCAAGTCCTGCTTTCATATCGCCATAGTGTTTAGTTTGACTCAATCACATTTATTAAAATATCTGCTTAAATCCCTCCATGTTTTCACCGTTTTCTCTTTCTGGGACCTTATTCCAAAATATTGTCCGCCTACCTTAAACTCACTATCCAATCAGCTTTCCCTTTTACTTCTTCCCTCCAATAGCCCACAATAATCAGATGTGCCTTTAAACATCTTAACTTTATGATCAGGAATTCTCTCCCAAAATATTTTTGCCTCTCTACCTTTCTCTCTTCCTGCCCCTCCCTTCCATTTTAAAGTCCTTCAATTTCTGAATAAGTTTTGTTGAATTGAAATGCTAACTCTTTTCCTCACTCCACAGATGCTACTAAACATTTTCCAACATATTCTGTTTTAATTCCAGCATCTGAAACATTTGCTTTTCTTTCATTTAAAATTTAGTTAAGGATCTCAATATCCCCTTTAGTTTCCAATTCATTTATTTCCTTCTCCCTCTCTGACATACATCTGGATGTTTTAGTGTCTGTGTGCCAATATCTACAGTAAATGTCACATTATTGTAGTTGCATTCTGTTTATTTATTACAGAATAGATGAATGCTCCAGAATTCATCCTCAGTCAATAGCTTTAAACAAGCTACACAGTAAATTCAAGATGTAGTTCAGTACAACATGTTGTCACCACTAAATTGCACAATCATTGCTTCTGACCAGGGATTAAACCTTGGGCAAAAATGTCTTTATTACAAACCATATCCCACTATTTCTCCCATTTTTGAAAACCACTTAATATAGAGTCACTAATAAGTCCAATTGCTAATAAATTCAGAGGAATTCAGCAGAAACACCTTCACCAAGACACCAAATGGAACTGATGAACTGATTAGTATAGATGCATTTAAGGGGAAGCTGAAATGAAGGAGAAAGGAAATAAAATTGTTGCGGTTCAACAAGCTAAGCCAGGAGAAAAGGCAAATTGAGGACAAACACAGACAAGGCTCATTCTGTACTGTTCATTTAATGTAATTAGAATGGACCTTTCCTCAGTTCCCAGAAATAAATGTTATCATTGGATTGGCTACTGTTCTAATTCATTATAATGGCTTTGCATTATGAGAGTAATAAGCAAAGATGATGTCCAGCAACCTTTGCAAGAAAATGATGACAACACCTTTTCTTTTAGTGCACATCCAAGATTTAGAAAGGACAGTAAATTTGTCCCAAGTGTCAGAACTCTTTAGTGAAATCATTTGTCCTCACTTACAAGGTTCTACCATTACAGAGACTTTCTGTAACTATGACTCTCTGTAACTATGACTCTCTCTGGTACCAGTGCCCGGCCCGCACTGATGAAAGTCCTCTTCTATAAGACATCTATGAGGTGGATCCGACATTGCTAACTGATGTGTTCTCAGTATTTCAGGTTGGTGCGGCAACCTGGGAGAATGGGGGCACGTGATAAGCCTGACCGATGGAAGAGACCTGTCGTGTGCGTTGGTGAAACAGCTAAAACCTTCGGACTCACGGCAGATATCTACTTCCAAGACCGCGATGATGGGTGAGGATCCGAAGAACCAATGACTCCGCTGGAGGTGATGCTGTCAACGGAGAGGACTGACGAGAGTCTTTTAGTGCACATCCAAGATTTAGAAAGGACAGTAAATTTGTCCCTAATGTCAGAACTCTTTAGTGAAATCATTTGTCCTCACTTACAAGGTTCTACCATTACAGAGACTCCTTCCTCTACAAACAGGGGGAACCCTCAGGAAATCCAAATTTCAAACACGTTCTAATTCAGAAAAGATAAAGTAGGACCTCACAATTCATACTCCAGTTCTCGTCACTTCACTCTATCCTTACCCTTTTATATTCAGCTGGCAGAGGGCAAAGTTTCTCCCCCCTCTCCTGGTGCAATTGCCTTCCAATGCAATGTCCTTAAAGAACCATACCCTTAATCTGGGAACAAAGTCTTCATCAGCTTACCACTGAGATGCCCTCAATCATCTGTCTGATGTTATTATAAATGTAAATATTGTACCTATAACCTGTACCCACAAACCTTTCTCAATAAGAGAAATGTCGTGTCTATCGGCTTTTTTTTTTGTTGTCCTTCACCAATGCAGGTAATAAAGCCAGAGCTACCAACAAAACAGTCACTATTGAAAGTAAAATGCCCTCAACTAAAAGCTATGACTGGTACAACAGTGTACCTAAACTATACTGACAAAGGTGTACCTCATGTACACTATTCTTAACGTACACTCAAACTTGCATACAAGGTATGCACTACAGTTTGTGTTGACAATTCTTCATGTTGTCCCAGAATTCTGAAATTAAAAATTAATCTGCTTAATGGTGTTCTGGGCAAGCCAGGGACAAAGTTAGAGGGACATCAGAAGAAATGGTAAAATATTTTCCTTTCCTTTAGGTTCTTTCATTAATAAGTCATAACAATGTTAGAGAAGTGGTGTGCCAGTCTGTTCCAAGGCAGAAGATTATGCAAAGTGATGTGACTGCATCCAAACTGTGTTGGCAAGACTAGAGATAACCAAAGACAATTTATATTGTTCAATGACCACCTGTACGTTAATTTTAATGAATGCCACAATTTAAGTAGAGGAGTTTCAAAATAAGTGATTTGAAATAAAGTTTCAATGTATTCCTTGTGTGAGGAAAAGATAATATAATGTCATTGATGGGCCATTGCTTGTTGTATTCAAACCTATCCCATGCAGAAAATAATCCTGTTACTTCTTAAGAAAAATTCATTCTCAGTCAATAGCCTTAAACAAGCTACACAGTAATTCAAGATGTAGTTTATAGCTTCAACAGAAGAAAAAAAACTGTTTCCAGTGCTGCAATTTGTTCCAGAGCACATCTCAACATTGGCATCCTGATTGGACTTATTGACAATCTCACTTTAGGAGCTGACTTACATCCATAACCAGTGGGACACAGCAGGGTACTAGTTCAGTGTCCATAGATCCTCGTGGCACCCAGATGTAAAGAGACTCAAGGCAATTTAGGTAAGTATATAGCAGGTGATATATAATGTGAATAAATGTAAAATTATCCATTTTGGTTAGGAAAACAGAAAAGCAGAGTATTATTTAAATGGTGATAGATTGGGAATTGTTGATGTACCAATAGATCTGGGTGTCCTTATATATCAATTACTGAATGCAACTAATGCAGTTGCAGCAAGTAGTTTTGAAGGCAAGTGATCTGTTGAGTTTATTGAAGTTTTGAAAAGAGGAACAAGGATGTCTTTCTACAATTATACAGGGCTTTGGAGAGACTACAACTGGAGCATTGAATGCAGTTTTGATCTCCTTTCCTAAGAAAGGATATAATTGCCATACAGGGAGTGCTATAAAGGTTTACCAGTCTGATTCCTGGGAAAACAGTACTGTTATATGAGAAGAGATTGTCTGGACTAGGCCTGTATTTATTAGAGTTTAGCAGAGGAAATCTCATTCAAATGTATAACATTTTTGACTTGACAGGTTGAATTCAGGGAGGATGTTTCCTTAGGTCGAGAAGTCTAGAACCACAGTCTCAGAGTACAGGGTAAGACAGTTAGGACTGAAATGAGGTGAAATTTCTTCACTCAAAGGGTGGTGAACCAGCAGAAATGACGATCTGAGAAGGCAGTAGATGCCAAGTAATTTAATACATCTAAGAAGGAGATAAATGGATTTCTCAACAAAAAAGAGCATCAAAAAGTATGACCTGAGGAGAATATAACATTGCTAGAGGTTTCATATGACATAAACCTAGTTTGATCATACGCATGATGTTGTGCTTTGGGCATTTCCTCATTGTCATTCCTGATCCCCTTGCCATTTTCTTGGGACATTTAAATGCTCTGGTTCTTGTATGTATCTGGCACAGAATAATTTTAATATTCTAATCAGAATCTCATAAACCCTCCCAGCCTATCAGTAGCCTGAGCAGCCTGACCAGTGTTAGTTAAGGGACAGTGGCTAGTATAGGTTTCTAGAGGGACAGAAGTGCCCTCACAAAAATTTTCTGGCCTACTGCCAACATATTGGAGTCATTCTCTAACAATTGCCTCCAACTTCAAACACTGTACTGTGAGGTCACCAATATTTATGACGGCTCTGTCAGATTTCTTGCCCTCCTCATTCAGAGAATTGGTCTGGAGCACTAGATCAGCTCTGATGATGAAATGACTTATATGGGTAAGCCATGGCGACCAAACTTACTCTGTCTTGCCAGCAAACACAGAACAGACAGCATTATAGTACTGTCTGCCTTTGGTAAAAATTAGTTCTGCACATTAATATGTCTGACTTCTTATTTTACTAATCCATTAATGATATGATAGATGTTTTGATCTATATATGTTCTACAACCTATCCTTCCTGAATTATCGTCATAAAAAGCATACAACAGAATGTATTTATAGTCCTTAAGAATGTAATTGCATATTACAATACTCTGGAGATCTTTGGCTATATATTAACCACAGATAAATATGCCTAAAGAACAAATATGCCTTAAAGGTAATTACTTATCTTAATTATATTTTATCTGGACTAAATTAAACTAATTTATGACAGGTAGCTAGAATAGCCACAGGTTAAACAGCAGCCATTTCATGTCAAAGCTAACACTATCACTGGCAGAATAGATCATCCTTCAAAGTATTTTAAGAGAAGGATCTTTCCAGAACATGGGGATTAATTTTAAATATTTAACACTGGATTAAGGTTTAAGAATGATATACATACAGTTTTTGATCTGGAAATTTAAACTTAAAGTAAAAGGACAGAAGCAGTGATCAGGCTAGATTTTTTAGAAGTGTAAAAAAAAGCTTCTTGTTTTCTGTGAAAATCTCTGCCTATTTCTGAAACTGCCAAAATATAGAACTTATAATTTTAAAAACATGGGTCTAAAATTGTAACTGAATTAGGTGCTTCCACACACAAGTGTGATACATGCATGAAGGACCCAGACAAAATAAAAATGATGACCAATACAATCTGTGAACCATGAACATGATTGACTTTTAAGCTAAATCTGTTTTCCTGGTGCATAAAATGTTGCGCTATTACGCAGAATTTCTAGACTTTGATACTGTTATCGAGATTGACCAAGGGCAACCAATTATTTCCGTTTTGCAATAATGGATTGTTCTGAACTAAAAGGTATGTTGTAGACTCTGTGAACCTGGTGAGCAAAAAATGTATGAAAATAAAGTGAGGTATTTTGAACAAGATTGGTACTATGACTAATAATGATGTGATGTTCTAGTATGGTAAACTCCATCAGATAACTGGTGGGAAAGCCCAATCTTAACATGTTAGAGTATATTCTGGAGTTATTGAATTATATGGATAGCAGGTATTAATTAAAATGAAAACCAGTCTTCAGGAAATTAAACCTGTTCACAATTCAACCTTCACTGATACTTTAAGGCCATCGAAACCAATCATTGGGTGCAGGACATTCTGATTCTGTACCATTGTAACTACGCATGGGATGATGAATGTTAATTGCTGCTCATTGAAACCTTCAGGAGGAGATCAGAGAAGCCATTAAGTGGCCATCTCCTGTTTCAACACATTGTTAAAGGCATATCCCTGTCACTTAATGCACAGTTAAGGACAGGTCTGTCTTGTCACTTAATATTCTGGCTGTTTGTATATTCAGGGCGCCATCTCTCAACACTACGACTTAAGAGGTATATTGTGGGTGTTTGGAGTTTGTGGTCAAAAGATCTCAAACCTGGGGAAAGGATGGTGGTGATCGGAGGAATGCATAGAACTGCTGTATTTGCCACCTTAGTGCATTTTCTATGACTTAAATTAGTGATAAAGGAGTTTGAACAAACACATTCTGCAAAGGCATAGATGCAATGACAGTGTGGTACCTCAAGTGATGTGCACTTCTCCGTTCAAAGTGTTCCAGCTAAACTCACAAATCATCCACAAAGCAAATCCTTAGAACATTTATATCAATAACCAACTTTAACCACCACAATTTGAAACACACACAATTATAGATACACCAATAAGTAATATCTACAGGGTAAAAAATACAGTGAATTTGAGTGGGAAGTAGGATTTCATTTTTAATAAATATTATATAAAAATTAACAGAAATCTAAATTTCGTTGTTTTTTCCATTCTGACACCTATTGGCATTCAGTGCTGCCAATAAGTTCTGTCTTGATATATTTTAATTGTGTCTTTCTTTATCCTGATATTTCTCAATACTTGGAAACACTGATAACACTAATGAAGAATAACTAGATGTCACATCATTTTCATCTTCTGCACAAAAATGTCCTCATCAATTCTACTTAAAACATTGCACTTCCAGATATCATTCCAATAATAAATTCAAATTCTGTGCACCCCTTCTCTTATATTGCTTCATGAAGTCCTGATCCCACTCCTATCCCATGTAGCAACAGAATCTATTTCCAATCTCCATATGATTTTTAATCATTCATATGGTCTGCTTACAGAGCTAATGATTTTCAGTGGGAGACAACATTTAACCCCTCTCTATAGCTAACCTGACACCATGAAACTGCTTTATTAGTGAGTACAGAAAATTATGTATCCAACCATACACCATTTGTACTCACTTGCTACCACATAATTTTGAAATATATATCTTTACTTTCAATTGCTTTGAATGGATAAGTCACATAAATAGTTCCTTAGGTGCTGAATGACATTTTTGCACTAATGGACCAGATTTACGAATTATGAATAAACATATCACATTACAATTGAAATTTTATCTTAGTACCCAAGTGACAGTGACAATTTTGTTTCTTTCAGGTTGATGTTTATCTATACTTAAATTACCAAAATATCTGTTTGGCTTATTAAAAAATCCCCCCTTTGCAGAAGAAAAAAGCTGGAAACACTGACGCAAATACAAATTGCAAGATACTGTTCAATTCAGGTAAATACTGGATGTCAGAGTTAGGGCAGTACTGTCTTGAATTTAGATTTATCCAGGATTTATCTTTCCAAAACTTTAGATTTGGAAAGTTGGAAATTAATCTGCCTATTAATGAAATTAATGTATTGTGGTTACAAAACATGAATCTTAAAAACAAAATCAGAACTGGTTCTGATAAAGGGTCTTCAGTGTGAAATATTAGCTGCGTTACTTCTTCCAGATACTATCTGACCTGCTGACACGCTTACTTCAAGTAACCCAAATAGCCCCCAATCCTTCCTTTATTTGAGCCTCTCCTCTCTGCATCCAGTCTTCCCTCATTCCATCTTCCTGTTTCCTGCAATCTTCTCCTATCCCACCATGCCTCCTTGTCTTCTTGCATGCCTTTGTTCCTGTCCCTTTCACCTACCTCCATTCCAATCTGTTGTTTGAACAGATTGTCAGATAGGAATGTGAACTTCATGCATTTCCCTTAGTCAAAAAATTGTGCACAAGTTTTAAAATATGACACAAAATTACATTGGCTTTTTAGATTGCAGTGTTTCCTTCCTGCTATGATCAAAAAGTTAACCTTCATAACCCCTTTAGCTCAATTATCCACCTAGCTTATTTAAAAATCTATACATTATCTGTCCCTATAGTATAGAAACTTCAGACCAGAAATGTATCATGTAATTAGCATCAGTGAGGGGAAGAAAAAGGGTTTAAGGAACACAATTTAAACCAATTTTGTTCTAGATTTTTGCCTGTCTTTGTTCTGTATTAGAATAATGCACAAACACCTCTGCATTCTTATTATTTTGCCAGCTCCCTTTAAAATATAGAATAATATAGGCAACTCCATCACATAATAGTGATTCAAGGCAGGACTTCAAATCAAACAGTTCATTGCTGAAAAATGAGTCGATTGCTGATCAAAGGAATACAACTTTACTGACTCAATATGTTACACTGTTTAGAACACTTGTCAAAGGATTGTGTTGTCAAGTAAATGCACTACTCTTACTGCTGGAAATGCTTGAGAAGTTCTTTAATAAATGCAAACATAATCCTTCAGGGTTTTACTAAAGCCTCTCTAATTTCCATTGTGCATGCAGCAGCATCAATCAAAGCTTAGACATTGTGTGCATAGTGTGATTTCCAACTCACAGCTTTGGTTCAAAGTTTACCAAGATAAAACATCATTCATCTTCACAACATTTAGCTCAATTAACCTTCGATGTAGGCTGATATGTGCTTAATATATCTAACAGGATGAATTTTCAGTCTGATGGTATACTTCCACTGTTTTATACAGACTGCATAAACAGTTTAAGGTATTTGGTTTTACATAATTATCCGTAACATTTTTTTCATTGCAAGAAGAAACTTTTTGTTCTTGGTCATAAGAAAAATACAATTTTTCCTCTCTCCTCACCCTGGCCACAAGAACATACTTGCACATACCAGGCATTCCACACAAAGTTATTGATTTTCTTTTGAATACAACATTGTCAAAGATTTTATCACAACCTCAGTTTTTTTCATAAAACTATAAGAAAGATAACTAAGCATTTGAAAATTCACTCTAATTACTTTATTAATTCTGTACAAAAATAAATATACATTGACAATCTTCAACAAGATATCAACCAAGAAAAAAGAACTGAGCCACAAGAGACTACAGATGCTGGAATCTGGAGCTAAGTAAAATTGCTGGAGGGATTCAACGAGTCAAGCAGCATCTATAGAAGCAAAGGAATAATCGATGTTTTGTGTCGAGACCCTGCACCAGGACTGAGAGTGTGGAGGGAAAAATAGCCAGTATAAAGAGATTGGTGGGGGGGGGGGGGGTGTGTGGATGGTGAGAGGCAGGGGCTGGCAGGTGATAGGTCGAGCCAGGCGAGGAGGGAGTTAATGGGCAAATGGAGCCAGGTGAGGAGGGGGCAAGGGTAGAATCAGGAGACAGTGGCTGGTCAGTGACAGGCAGAGACAGATAAGGAAGGAGAAATAAGGGGCAGATGGAGCCAGGTGAGAGGGGAGGGGAGGGTGATGGTAGAGACAAGAGCTGGAAGGTGAAAAGTGGAAACAAGAGGCTCCAGATGTGGAATCTGATGTAAGAAAGGTAATGTGGAACCAGATAAGGGAGGGGTGATGGGTAGATGCAACCAGTTGGGGAAGGGGCCAGTAGACCCAGAAGGTGTAGAGTGTGGGTGATAGGCAGATGGAACCAGGTGGGGGAGGGGAATGAAACTGAGTGACAGGTGGGGAGTGGGGGGGGGGGGAGGGGGAGAGAGAAAGGAGCACAGGGAGTGCGGGTTACCTGGAGTTGGAACATTCAACTTTCATGCCATTGGGTTGTACACTACCCAAGCGGAATATGAATTGCATCATTTCAGTCATTTGTAGTGTTTAGTTTATTTTAGTTCAGTAGGTGAGAAATTTGGTTTAACTGCTACCTCTTTCAATGCAGTAAAATTCAAATTTAGGTTGCTGAATAGCACATCAATAAAATGTCAGATTCCACTCTCTCCCTCATCATTTGATGCTGACATAATCTGCTGGGGGATTATTCAAAAAAATTCTTCTTTTCTTCTGAACCTGATCCATCCCAGCTATGAACATTTGGCATATTTAATGTTCGTTCAATGAGTGGAAAAGCCTCCTCACAATTAAATTAAAAAAAATTATGACACAGGAGATGATAGTGGAAGAACAAAATAGGGGGAAATAATGGGTAAATAAAGAAACCATAAATTATCGTTCCATTATTATTCCCTTTTGCCCTGATTAATAGATATTAAGGAAATCATGGAATGTGGGCTTAGTGCACAAATGTGGCACTGAAGTCAAAGATTGGCCTTGATCTTGTTGAATGGTGAAGAAGCATGAAGGGTTAAATGGCCGACTCTTGCTTTCCTTTCTTATGTTCTTCCCGTTTGTTATTTAATCACCCAATAACCCTAGTTTTCTGAACTCCACTTCTCAATAACTGTTAAATCTTAAACTTCCTCCGGTTTCTGTGTTACACTGAACTGGCATTGTCTGTACACATGATAACTCCTAGAAATCTGTACAACTCCCAGTCTGCATGTCATGTGTATATATTACTTAACTACTTACAGGAAGTGACCATATGATTGTCAATGACTGAAAACTAGCCTGAAGGTACTTTTCCCATCTTCTTCTCCCTTTTACAATTATTCCACCTTTGCTACCCATGTTGGGCACCTTGCTGGATCCATAGGAATCTCTCCTGGTCCAGAAACATTACTGTAAAGTCACCCACCTCATACACGTCTAGCCTTCTTCAGGTATATATTTTTATGAATAAAGCATATTTCAAAAATATACTTTATTCATAAAAATATGTATACAGGAAATACAGTACAATCAGTACATATTGTCTTTACATTAATTGTGCCTTCAAACCAATAATTACTGTCAATATACATCAGTGTCACTCATGTTTCCTCTTTAAACAACACACCCAGCTTTAAGTTCCTGAGGACTGGAAAACCTGAAGTGAGTGTCCAAAAGCAGAATTCTATTTTAAATATAGGCAGGCAGCCTTACCATAATATTGAAGTGACCAGCCTTGTTGTTTGCTCCTAAAATGTCCTCTGAAAGGACCTAACTATCCACCCTAGACAAGGGTAATGAGAGGTGGAAAATAAATGTTGGCCTTGACAACTACACCCATATCCTGAAAAAGAGAATACACTTTAAAATAATTTTCCCGCAAGCAGATTGATTGGTCACCCCATGTCCTGCCGCTATTAAAACAAAAGCAGGCAGAAGTTTGCGGATGACACAAAGGTTGGAGGTGTTGTGGATAGTATAAAGGGCTGTCAGAGGTTACAGCGGGACATAGATAGGATGCAAAGTTGGGCTGAGAAGTGGCAGATGCAGTTCAACCCAGATAAGTGTGAAGTGGTTCATTTTGGTAGGTCAAATATGATGGCAGAATATAGTATTACTGGTAGGACTCTTGGCAGTGTGGAGGATCGGAGGGATCTTGGAGTCTGAATCCATAGGACGCTCAAAGCAGCTGCACAGGTTGACTCTGCGGTTAAGAAGGCGTATGGTGTATTGTCCTTCATCAGTCATGGAATTGAATTTAGGAGCCGAGAGGTATTGTTGCAGCTATATAGGACCCTGGTCAGACTCCACTTGGAGTACTGTGCTCAGTTCTAGTCACCTCACTACAGGAAGGATGTAGAAGCCATGGAAAGAGTGCAGAGGAGATTTACAAGGATGCTACCTGGAATGCGGAGCATGCCTTATGAAAGCAGGTTGAGGGAACTCGGCCTTTTCTCCTTGGAGAGACGGAGGATGAGGGGAGACCTGATAGAGGTATATAAGGTGATGAGAGGCATTGATTGGGTAGATAGTCAGATGCTTTTCTCCAGGGCTGAAATGGTGTCCACAAGAGGACATAGGTTTAAGGTTCTGGGGAGTAGGTATAGAGGAGATGTCAGGGGTAAGTTTTATACTCAGAGAGTGACGAGTGCATGGAATGGGCTGCCGGCAACGGTGGTGGAAGCGGATACGATAGGGTCTTTTAAGAGACTTTTGGATAGTTACATGGAGCTGAGAAAAATAGAGGGCTATGGGTAAGCCTAGCAATTTCTAACGTAGGGACATTTTCGGCATAGCTTTGTGGACCGAAGGGCCTGACTTGTGCTGAAGGTTTTCTATGTTCTCTATGTTCTAATAAGGTGGCTTTGTTTCCTCTTCCCAATTTTTTGCATATTATCCTCTGACCCAACCCCAGCCTACCTATCCTTTGGAAGTTATGATTCAGACTATTAGCTTTTTAACCTCCTGGTTTTCTGAAGCATTTTTATTTGTGCTTCTGCTTTTCAGCATCTTCAATATTGATCATTTGTATCATTGATACTGCTTTAAATAAAAAGCTGTACAGATAATACAAATGTTATTATTTTAAGACAACAAAGACCTTGGAATAAATGAGCTGTTTAATATTCCAGGACAGCACATCACTGTTTTCAATAGAACCTTTTGAAACTCAAGAGTTTCAAGTAAAAGCATTGCACCAATTATGTAAAATGACATTTAACACCACTGAAAAATGAAGCACTTTGACAGCACCATCAGTAAGTTATAAACACTGCATCAAAACAGACAGCAAGTCCCAAAAGTTTTCTTCCATCAGTAACTTCAGCACCACATGCATTATCTTAAATTAACCTCTATCTACAGATGAGTTTTCAAATCACAATATGTCTGACTCCTTCTCTGCACCCCGCCCAGTAAAAAATTCTATATTGCAATGATACTTTCCAAATAATGAAACTTGTGGAAAACTTACCACTGATTTGTTAATTATGCTCTCCATGGAAATACCACCCCTGTGCCGCACTTTCATGCATTTCAAATGAGTCAATTAATCATCAGAGACAACAGAATCTGCAGTTTGTCAAATGCTCCAGATTTGCATTCTTAGCTCATTGTTCAGAGGACTTGAAGGTCCCCATTAGAAATGTTTCAGGTTTCAATAGGGCTGATGAAAGATTGATGTAATATAAGATGTACTGTTAACAAGTTGTAGAAATCAAAGCACATTTGTTAATAGGTAGTATAAAATAATTCATTTATTAATGTTTTGGCCAAGAAAGTATATGTGTTTATGCAGCAATTTTCAAATTCTCAGGACAGCACAAACATGTTCCTCACAACTTCATGATTTTTAAGGTGGGGTTATTCTTATTTTGTATGTATATGTTATTCAATTTTCTGATCCCAATATCCTCCATACAGCATTGGTGTTGGTCTTGGCTGAGGGATAATATTGACTAATAACACACAATTCTGAAAGTTTTACTCATGGGACCACTTATCTCAGTTTACCACCTCCTTTGAAAGAAAAGCATCTCTGACAGTGTATCATTTATTGAAGTGTCAATCTACATTTGCACTCTGGATTGTGGCTGTAGTCTTTAATATTCTGAATGAAAGATGAGAACTATCTCTAAGCCAAGCTAATATTTTCTCTTGCATGCATTGACATATATAGCAAATTTGAAACATATAATTAAACAAAATGAATTAGCACCATTGTTGCATTTCAGTATCTAGATGTTAGCAAATCCTTAGTACAAGTGTCTTGTGTTAGCAAGACAGCACAACTTGACTATTATATGTCAACTATATACAAAAAGATGATGACATGATACTTATTGTTGCAAGTTTGCTACATTTATATCCAGCAGTACTATATAAATGCTATGAATGTAATATGTAACCCATGATATAAGTTGCTCCACAAGATGTATGTTTCTTCTGGAAGACTCAAATGTAATTATAACAGCGCTTTTACATCAATCAGATGTATGGAGCACGTGCATATTAGTTAAAGCCAATTCAGGCTTAATTTAGAAAAGCATAAGATTTTATCGTAAATCACATTTAGAAGTACTATACACCATCCTTCCTTTTACCAAGTGCTTTATTGCTTTCTCTATGCATTTGCTGAGATCTGGCTTGCTGCATATTTTGTTTCTCTTGAAGTTCTCATGTTCCTTACTTATAAATAATCTTTTTAGAATTAAGTTACACCGATGCAAGTGCAAGCAACAATTTGTAATGAGTGACAAATTATGTAATCTCAATGCTCCTTTCTTAAAAGGAAATCAGTGAAAGTCAGGAAACTTAGGGCAAACATGGCCCACACGGCTCTGAGCAAGTCTTCTGTGCTTAGGAGTTGGAAGATTCAGAGAAATTACAGTGCAGCATTAAAATTGAGCATTGCAGCTACTCAATTTAAATAGAGAGATTACTTTATCTGATGTACAAGTGACAGAATATATGTAAAATTGGTAATTTAGCAGCAGGTTCACTCAGAAAGAGGCATTTTCAATGCCTCAAGATTGTTATTGCAAGATTACACTAATTAAACAGTAAATTGTGCCAGAAATGTGTGATACTTACTGCAACATTCCAAATCACTTGCTCTGCACATTACATCATAAATACATTAAGCTTCTAAGGCTTTTCTCATCTTATATAAGGACAGCCAGATGAAACACTATTTCATTACATATTAAACATCATTTATAAGGACAACAGAACTGCCAGCTACACATTTTTATTTTGATTCAGGTCTACATGAAAACAATATTTTAGTAAACTTTCTCAGAAAGAATTACTCTAATATTACCTATTGATTTTTTTTCTTGGATAAAATTTTCTTTTCAGATTGATGGGAAAGGTAGTAAATGAAGTAATCTGAACAATGATAGGAAATGAAATGTTTAATTAATTATTTAAAAATGTGTTTAAATATTTTACTGTAAATCATTACTTCCTGGTGGAAGTTCAAGGATTACACCAAGGAAATACCAGCAAACAGTGCATCAGCCTTCTGCAACCACAATGTGTTCTGTGATTTGCTCATCCTGTAAATTACCTCGTCAAAAGCAATCAACATGGTTTTACAATTATTTGAGCTTGAAGGTCTTCCCATTCCCTCTCCATCAATATACTTACAGCTTAGTTCCTTTTTTTTTCATTTTAGAACACACACATTAGTTTAAGAAGAATTATGCCTCATTCTAAAAATATAATCCCCTCATTCCTTAAGTGACACAATTCCAATGAAATATTTTTAATACAAGGATCGAAATCAACCAAGAGGACAAAAACAAAAATCATGCCAGAACCTCATAACTCATTTATCTTCCTGAAGTCATACACCTCTGTAATATCCACATGATAAATAAGTGCATTTTTTCACCTTTTCAGCAATGCCGTATAATGCCTCATCCATCTTCATAAATGTATGGCATAATACAGATGCATGCTCATTTTAAACCATTTTATTGTGTCTTTGTCCCACTTTTTTAACTTAAATCCATTGTATGATCATAAGCAGAATAGACTGTTGCATGCAAAATCCAAAGGTGTTTTTAAAGTTGTTGAACAGAACCACAACACTAACTCAATGGCTCTCAAACTAATCTTATATAATTACAAAAACTACATGCCAGCAGGACAAATTTGTATAACATAGCATTTTCTAAATATTAAAAAAAAGTTATGTTATATTATGCAATAGACCATCTATTATGCATGGAATTGTGCAAGTTAATTAAAGCCAGAAGAGGATTTATATTTTGCCATTTATTTCTTCAGGACACCTCAAAGCACTTTATAGTCAATGAAATAATGTTAAAGTGCAGCCACTGTAATAATAAAGGGAAATATATAACTTAACTGGAAACAAACATTTAGCCATAGCTAATGATGCATTTATGCTTAGAGTAAATGAAGGGAAAAGATGAATGGCTCATTATTGACACATACTTCACGTTGCAGTGACTGTAAACTTTGTATTTTACTTTAAATGATTGTTAAAAGGGATGAAAAACTTATGGTTTGAAACAAGTAAAATATTAAAATGCTTTGACTAAAATTATCATATAAATAGCAAACATTAAGAGGGAGCTTGTGGTCACCAGAAAGGAGCTTGAAGAATCCTCAAAGCAATGCTAAGAATGAAAGTGACCTGATCTAACAATCAAACGAGCTCCAGAATCAGAATCAGAATCAGGTTTATTATCACTGTCTTATCTGATGTGAAATTTGTTGTTTGTGGCAGCAGTACAGTGCAAAGTCATAAAATTACTATAAATTACAAAATAAGTAAATATTGCAAAAAAAAAGGAATAATGAGGTAGTGTTCATGGGTTCATGGACCACTCAGAAATCTGATGGCAGAGGGGAAGAAGCTGTTCCTGTATTGTTGAGTGTAGGTCTTCAGGCTCCTGTACCTCCTCCTCGATGGTAGTAATGAGAAGAGGCACCGCCTCTTGAAGGTGTCCTTGATGATGGGAAGAGTTGTGATTGTGTTGGAGCTGGCTGAGTCTACAACCCTCTGCAGCCTCTAGTGTTCCTGTGCATTGGAGCCTCCATACCAGGCTGTGATGTAACCAGTCAGAACACACTCCACCATACATCTTCATAAATTTGCAAGTCTTTGGTGATGTAACAAATCTCCTCAAACTCCTAACAAAGTAGCACCAGTGGCATGCCTTCTTCATGATTGCATCAATGTGTTGGGTATGTGATTCAAAATGCTCACAATACGTAGATAATGATAATGTCAGCAAGCTTTTTGAATATGACTGTGAACTAGAAAGTAAGGATTGATGGTTATTGTACCTAAATGATTAATTGGTTCCTGCACCATCATGGGTAAGAAACGTTTCCTGGATTTGAACAAGCTAGAGTTCAACAATGAAAATGTGAATAAGTACAAATATTATGGATGTTTTTATTACCTTTTCAGGGCCAGTAATACCTCATATGAAACATTCATTCAGGGAATTAAAGGCACGGGATGGATAGTTTGTTCCTTTTTGCTACCTGAACATTGCTGGTAAGACCAGCCTTTATTTCCAACCTTGAATGGCACTTGGAATGCCACGGTGAGCAACCTTCTGGAACTGCTGCAATACTTTTGGTGAAGGAGTTCCTGCAATGTTTTTAGTTAGGGATTTCCAGGATATCGACTCGACGATGATGAAGAAATAGAGAGAAATTCCTGAGCTGGAATGGTGTATGTCTTGGGGAGTGGTGGTTCCATGTGCCTGGATCCTTTGCCCTTCTTGGTGGGCTTGGGAGGTGCTGTCAGAAGAGTTAGGTGAGTTACTGCAGTACATTTTGCAGATGGTATACACCAGAGCCACTGTGTACTTGGAGTGGTGGATGGGCTGCGAAACAAGCAGGCTGCTTTGTTCTGGATAGCGTGGAACTTCTTGAGTGTTATTTGAGCTGTCCTCATCCAAATGGAGATTATTCCATTACTCTACTAATCTGTATGTTGTAGATGATAGAAAGTTTTGGAGTGCTTAGAGCTGAATCACTCACTTTAGGACATCCAACCTCTTTTGTAACCACAACATTTACATTGCTGGTTCAGCTGAGCTTTTGGTCAATGGTGACCCCTGAATGTTGATGTGAACTTGGCAATGGTAATGCCATTGAATATCAAGGACAAGTGGTGAGACTTTCTTTTCTTGGATATGGTCTTTGGCACTGATGATGCTGTGAATGATACTTGCCACTTAACAGCCATGCATGAATATTGTCTAGGTCTGGCTGCATAAAGGCATGGACCACTTCACCTGCTTAGGAGTTGCAAACAGAATTGCAATCATCAGTGAACATCCCCACATCTGACCTTTTGATGGAAGGAAGGTTATTGATGAATCACTTGAAAATGGCAGGGCTGGAGACTGGGCCCTGGGAAACTCTTGCAGTGATGTTCTAGGGCTGATATGATCAATCACCAATATGCATCTTCTTTTGTTCCAGGTATAACTCTAACAATTTGACTTTTATTCTCTTGATGCCCGGTGACTTTAGTTTAATGAGGGCTCATTGATGCCACACTTAAGCAAATGCTGCCTTGATGTCCAGGCCAGTCACTCTGACTGCGCCTCTAGAATTCCGTTTTTTGGTTCACCTTTGCACCAAGGCTGTGATGAAGTCTGAACCTAAGCACTCCTGACAAATCCAACTAGGCACTGGGAAGGGATGAGTAAGTGCTTTTCGATAGCACAGTCGATGACACTTCCCATCACTTTGCCATTGAGTGAGAGTAGACAGATTGGGTGGTAATTAGCCAGATTAGATTTGTACTGCTTTTTGTGAACAGGACATACCTGAGCAACCTTTCTCATTGTCAGACAGAGAACTGTGACTGGACTGAAACAGCAAAGTAATTTGAAATTTTGTTATGTAAGCTGTTATTTTCAAGCATCTTAACTCACCCTTCACTGGAGTTGATCAGGCTGCCCACTCCATTAATGCAAGGAAGCACAGACCATTAGTGTACGCAGCCATGCACCTTTAGTCCTGCAATTGACTTTTGCATATTCATCTGTCAGCTAATAATTTGAAAACATTCATTTAATTCTTCTCAATTTTGGTAGATGTCTTCATCTCAGCTTGCAATTGTTTCAATGAAAAATGCTTCCAAGAATTAGAAAACATTTAAGTACAGAGAAAGGATGTTCATCCAACCAAACCCATTTCTTTCTCAGATCTTTGCAAACTACTCCATCATTAAGACAGGGGTAAACCTACTTAACATCATCCTCACCAATCTACCTGTGGCAAGGTGCATCAGTCAATGTTAAGATAAGTAGAAGTGATCAGTTTGGCTGGAGATGCAGCTCACTTTATAGTGCAAGTTTTCAGCGATACATAAAAAGTGCTAGAAGAGCTCAGTAAGTTAATCCTCATCTGTGGATGCAAAAGGTGCAAATCAACATTTCTGGTCAAGACCCTGCATCAGGACTGAGACGGAAGAGGAAGGATTGCCAATATATAGCAGTACAGGGGGGGTAGGTGGGTGGGATAGAGGCTGGTAGGTGATGGGTGGAATGGGGTTGGGAGGGGGTGATGGGGACCAGTTGAGGGGAGGAGATGGGAAAGGTGAACAAAGGGAGAAGAAAGCTAGATGAACAGGTGAATGTTTGTGGGAAGAGAACACTGGGGGTGATAGGTTCACAGATGAGGTCTTCTGTTCTAAGGCTTCTGAAATGTGCTCCTTCTTCCAGAAATATGGCTTCCCCTCTGCCATAGTTGATGCAGCTTTCACGTGTATTCCCTCCATTTGCCACAAGTCTGCTCTCGTGTTCTCCTCCTTTTGTTCACCTTTTCTATCCTCTTCCCCCAACTGGTTCCATCTGCCCGTCATTCCCTCCCCATCTGGTTCCATCTATTACCTACTAGCCTCTATCTCACCCCCTCTCCACCCCACTCCCCCTCCCCCCACTCCCTTCCCCATACTGGCAATCCTTCCTCTTACCTGATGCAGGGTCTCGACCTGAAACGTCAATTTACAAATTTTGCCTCCACAGATACCAATTAACCTGCTGAGTTCCTCCAGTGTTCTGTTTTTGTTTTGTTCCAGATTCTAGCATCTGTAGTCTCTTTTGTCTTCAGTCACATAGCTGTGTCTGTTTTCTTGTTCCACAGCCTTTTTCTATTTCCAGTGCTTTCAACCATTACTTGATCTCATATGGAATGAACTGAATTGGATGAAGATTGACTTCTGTGGTGGTGGTGATCTAATGAGGATAAGCTCTTTAACAGTTGATCATTATTCACTAGATGTGCCACAGCTTTGATCTCATCTGTTGCTTGATAGATCGTTTGTATATTGTTTTTTGATATTTAGCATGTGTATCGTCCACCAGGTTGGCATCTCATCTTTACCTGTTCCCTTCTGCACTCCTCACTAAACCAGTGTTGCTCCCCTGACAACAGTAACGGCAGAGTGAAGGATCTGTTGAGCCATGAGGTTATAGCTTGTGAAGGTGTTCATTTCTTTTGCTGTTGATGGTTCACAGTACCTCCTGGTGAGATGTGACTTGCCAGAACCGTACTTAATCTATCCAAGTGAGCACAATTAATGTGCCACCCAACACAATGGAAGGTATCCTTGATTTGAAGACTGTTTGCTGGTTACTTCACCAATACTATCATGGACAGATGCATCTCCCACAGTTAGATTGGTGAGGATGAGATCAGATGGGTTTATTGCTTATGTTGAGGATAGATTAAATTGCAAAGACCTGAGAATGGAAGAGCAATGGTTGGTAGAGATTCACCTTTTCTATTTAAATGTTTATTTCTAATTCTTGGAAACCTTTTCTATTTTACCTATTGTGGAAGAAACAAAGAGTTTTGGGAGGTGAAGGCATTTGTCAGGAATGGGAAGAATTGGGTCAATGTTTTTAAATCACTGGCTGACAAGTGAATGCACAAAAACAGACTATCAGACTGAAAATGCATGGCTGTGTGCTCTAATGGTTGGTGCCTCCTGACATAAATACAACTGGCAGCCCAATCAACTGCGCTAAAGTTTGAGACACAGTGCTCGAATGAGGCAGTTTACATAACAAATTTCAAATTACTTTGCTGTAGAGCAAAGTTTAATGTGTATCCTGAAGCTAAGAGATTCTGGTCAACAACAAAATCACACCAGGCTATAGTGAAGAACGATACTGCCAACTGCTGTGGGTTTTATCTTCTATCACACTCTCTGCACAAGGTTTTGTAGGTTCTGTGGTGAGATTGTTTATGCTGTAAAATCAGTTAATCTTAGCTCAATCATTTTAATGTAAATAATGTGAGATAAATTCAAACTCTAGCCAGAAGGTAATTGCAGTGCTACCATTTGATTCTAAGCCTGAAGGACAACATCCCTTGTCATTCATCAAACAACTAATTAATTCTGTTTGGCTAATGGATCTAATTGTCAGAAGTGATGAATTTCTTAGTACACTGGTGGTGTAAACAGACTCATAGACATGTAATAAGTTATTGGAATGCATTCTTTGAACAGTTTTCTCATCCATTCAAAGTGTTTTTGTGTTAAGGTCAGTGGAGAGCCAAGGCTGCTGAACACTCAGGGCCATTGTTGGATTGGGGGTGTTACATTAAAGTAAATTTGTTGAATTTGTTAAAATCAGATTACTTGAAAAACCTTGTAATGGGCTTGGCAAAGAAATCTGTTAGCACACAGCCAAAAAATCTGAGACTCAAGAGACTGCAGTTGCTGGAATCTGGAGCAAACATGTAAGATGCTGGAGGAACTCAGTGGGTCAGGCAGCATCTATGGAGGGAAATGGACAGTCGACACTTCGGGTTGAGACCCTTCATCTGGACTGAGAGGTAGAAGGGAGATAGCCAGTATAAAAAAGGTGAAGGGAAGGGGTGGAGCAAGAGATGGCAAGTGATAGGTGGATCCAGGCGAGGAGGGGTAGGAGGCAGATGGAAGAGGGCAGAGTGGAAGTAGCGGCAGAAGCTGGGAGGCGGTAGATGGAGGTGACAAAGGGCTGAAGATGATGAAATATGATCGGAGAGGAAGGCAGAGCATGGAATCAAGTGAGGAAGGTGGGGAAGGCAGATGGGAACAGTGGTGGGGGGGGGGAAACCAGTGAGAGTAGTGCGTGGGTGATGAGCAGACGGAGTGGGCAGAGGAGGGGAAAGAAACAGGATGATGGGGACTGGGGGTGAGTGTAGGAAGAGCTAAGTGGATCAGGAGGAGAGAGAAAAGGGACAAAGGGGTGTAGCTTACCGGAAGTTGAAGAATTCAACGTTAATGCGGTTGGGTTGCATACTACAAAAAAACTGACGTTGTCCGAAAGAAAATCACGTTGACGCTGTCTTTGAAAATGTTGCACATGTTTCTAAGTGAGCTCACACCTGTTTGTAATTTTGACTTCTGGTGAGGTTTTCAACTACATTGATTTAAATCACAACTGGTGCTGTTCACTCACAGGAGAATTATCTTGTAAAAATGCTCAAGGCTAAATCAAACATTATTTGAAAGGTCAGGCACAACTCCCCTGCAGTCACAGGAACAGTGCTGAAATTTTTTTTTCTGAATTAAAATGGGAGGGCAGAAACACACATTAAAAACTATGTGGTTAGAAATACTGGAAGAAATCCTGGAAAAACAGTGGTCCCATGTTCATCAAAAAACTGGAGGAAAACACCCAATAAAAGAAATGACACTCACGGCAGTAAGTTGTCAGGTAGATATCTGTAAGAATATGAATGACATACATGAATGCAAACATTTTGGAGAGTTCTGCTCTGCAACCAAATGCCCCTTCCAGCTGTGAATGTAAAAGTGGAATTTATCTGAAATGGGAGACTCTCTGATTGCCAGCAGAGAGCTTTTCTTGACTTCTACAATGCATCAGTGAGCAGCAAAGTGTAATTTCTCAACAGATACAACTTGCAATGATCCTGAGGCAAATTTTCTGAGAGTGAGGATGACTTTGATTTGGAGAACAGTGCAGGGATACGTGTGTGTGCGTGCGTGTGTGTGTGTGTGTGTTTGCTGGACAAACATTCAGGAGACCTCACATAAATTCCACTCAAAAATTGTCCTCAGGGGACCTCATATGACACATCAAACCAAATACTAAAGTGCACATATGTTTCCTGTTAGATAGGTAGGATTTAAATAGTGCCTTACCTGAACACAGGATATCCTAAAGATTTTTACAAACAATGTGTAATCACTGTTAAAGTACAAGAAACATGGCAGCCAATTTATGCACAGCACAGTTCCAGGAAAAAAATAATAATAGGCAGATAATCTATGTTTGTATTGATGCTGGTTCAGTGAGTATTATTCATCAGGTAAGTCGCGATTGGTAGATTTTTGACTGGTAAGGTGGTTAAGGGTTATGGGTAGAAGGCCGGAATGGTGTTAAAAAATATCAGCTATGATTGAATGGCAAAGCAGATGAGCCGAATGGCCTAATTCTGCTCCAATACCTTATGGTCTTATGGACAACATTCCTGATCTTCTTTGAATAACTTCATGGGAGTTTTGCATCCTCATCAGTAGGCAGTCAGATCATTGGTTTAATATCTCAAGGCATTTCTGCAAGTCCTTTTTCTCAAATAGAATGTTTGGTATGTTTTTCAGTATCATCTTGGCAATGAGGAATACTTAGTTTTTCTCATTAAATTGATTATTTAAATTGCATAATTTTTCGATTTTGTTTAACAAACGATTATGTGCTTTACATTATTGGGATTTGTGTCTGCAGACAATTATGTCACCAAATTCTAATTAAATGGGTCAGATGCTCCACAATCCCAAGTTCACCATCCTTCTGCACCCTGGACCATACTATTTGTTCCCACATGCTCCAAGGCACAATCTTACACTGGGAGCCCCACTCCCAACAGATTGGCAAGGCACAGGCTAGTGAAAGACTATCTTGACATGTGGCCAGCTGCAGTGATAAGAACAACATTGACACCCCTAAGTCCCCACCCCACGACTTGCCAGATGTCAAACCTTTAAATTCAGTGTTTGTGAATGATTTTGACCTTCACAGGAATCCACACTCACTCAGGACCAGTGGAAAACTAAATGGAAGAAAATATCTTCTGTATCATTTAAAGAGTAGACTCACACAAAATTATTTTTTTGAATAATCGAAGTAATTTAATGAAATATTAATCTTTCTGCTTGGAGCTTGAATCATTGTTTTCTCTAGGGATTGCGAGACTTGTGCTATACTGGGAAATCTGCTGAAGTTGGCACTGCCCCAATGGATTCCATATGAAGGGCAACAAGGCAGCACAGATGTGTTGTGGCCGATGCTCTGCTGATGAGAGGGCTAGAGCCTTTACATGGAAATTGCCCTAGTATGGGCACATCTGTCCCCATATCTGCTGCTGATCTCAGTGGAAGATAATGCCTGAGACTGTTGCTCTGACTGGGGATAGAAGCAAATATGCTTCCTCAAACCAAAGTCAGTTGAAATGTTTGCATGATTCAAATATATTGCACATTCTTGAACACAACATGTAATTCAATTTGTTAAGTGTATGTAACTACAAGACAGCATTCTCATCATCAATGGATTTAGATGTTAGTTTGAACCACAGAGAAAAGTTTAATTGGTTTTCATTAGCGAACCACTCTCAATTTAAGATTATTCCAATTTTATTCATTCTCCAAGTAATCTTCCTACTATATGAAGTTATGGCAATTGAGTTTGTTTTATTAATTTTGTTTCCTGTCCTTTCTCTCTTGTTGGTAGTGTAACTCATGGCAGATTTTGTGAACCAAAATGTTTCCCTTAAGGCTTTCATTCATTAAGGCTTTCATTCTAAAGCATTACTGATTGTGAAACCATCATGATTTGTTTATTCTGCAATATCTACCTGGCAATTATAGATAAAATACATTGTACACTTTGCCAGATTCATTCTCATAATTCCATGCAAACAACAAGCCAGATATGGCCAGCAAAATGGTTCAGAATGTTGGTTTCTCACACTAAAAAGGCAACTGCCTTTGCTTTCTCCTTTTATATAGGTAGCATTTTTTAGATGGGTTATCAAAGTGAGATGAGATACTTCCCATCTGAAAGGTCAGTTGGTAATTGAATTTCCTTCAGTGACGTTCCAATCATCTGCATTGAAAGTGTTTGTTTGCTCACAAACTCATCTAGGAAATGCAGCCTTATGCGTAGCATGGAACTCAGAGTGGGTAGGGTAGGTGGAGGGCTGGATCGTGATTTGAGATTTTAATGTGATGGAAAAAAATAACTACAGCATTGATCAATAACTATTTACCTGAACTCTGCAAGCAGCATGGGATAATTATTTTTTCTCAGTTGGTTTCTAGTTTTGTTAATGATGTATTTTTAAATAAATTCAATAGTCAAAGCTTTTGCTTTAATTGCTTTAAATAATTCCTCCACCATTCCCACCCAGCACTTCCTATCCATACATTTTTAGGCCAAGTATTTTGCAACAGTTCTAAATCATTTGAAGAATAATTAAAACTATCAGGTTGAAAATTGGAACCAACAACATACATTTTAATGAGTTACACTTCCAGGAACTTCCAATTCCTGTGCCTCCAGGATAATTAAATATTCCCAGCCTGAAAAGGCATCATATTGGCTGCATTAAAATCCCCAAAAAGAGAATGCCTTAATTCTTTTCTCATCCTTTTATAGATAAAATAATAGCACAGTCGTGTAGCGGTTAGCATAACGCTTTACAGCGCCAGCGACCCGGGTTCAATTCCAGCCACTGTCTGTAAGGAGTTTGTACGTTCTCCATGTGTCTTGGTGGGTTTTCTCCAGGTGCTCCGGTTTCTTCCCACTTTCTAAAGACATACGGGTTAGGAAGTTGTGGGCATGCTATGTTGGCGCCGGAAGCGTGGCGACACTTGCGGGCTGCCCCCAGAACACTCTATGCAACAGATATATTTCACTGTATGTTTCGATGTACATGTGACTAATAAAGATATCTTAATACAATCATAGAACAAAATCATAGACTCTGTATGGCACTGCAAGATGTTACTTGGCCCATTAAGTCCATAATGTCTCTTCACCAAGCAATCCCATTAGTTCCATTCAACCTCTTTACCCATTACCCTGCTCTTTCAGAGCCAAGATTGGACGCATAAGCCACTTGAGAGCCCATAAATAGATCAACGGAACGAAGACCATCATCCTCGACCTCGAGGGATAGCCACGAAAACACGACCATGCTCTTCCACCAGGTAAAGCTCTGGGGTTAAAGCTCTGGTATTAAAAAATACTGTGTGTTGTGGAAAGGAATGTTGTGGTACTAATTCCACAATTCAAGCTCATTTTGAGCATGTGTTGCAATCGGGAGAACAGAAACAGTAAATTTACCTTATGATATCTGGTTATTCAAATAAGCCAATTGTAAGTTATCATACGGATCAGTGAGTAAATGCACTGTGTGATTTTAATGATGAACCAGATGGACCAGAAAAGTCACAGCTTCAGTTCCTCGTCTCATTTAAGTTAGCTGATCACAGCTGGCACATTGCTGGATTCAAGGAATATCAATCAGTATTTGTACCATTCTTTCCATTGCTCCTTGAAGGAAATCATGTTCAGATCTTAGGTGAAGATGTTTTCATCAGCTATGGTGCCTGCTGGCATGCAGCTCAAGATATGGTCAAGAAGAAGGGGGATTTCTTTACCGCAGAATTTGCAAGGTTTCGATTAATTGGTGGAGAAGGATGGCAATTGCAATAGTCACAGGTATAGCAACAAAATCAGGCTGGAGCCAACTTTTCTTGTCCCACAACTTCAATCCTGATGAAAGGTCTGGGCCCAAAATGTCAACTGTTCATTTCCCTCCATAGGGCGACAATGGCTAACAGTAGGGGATATAATTTTAAGGTGATAGGAGGAAGGTATAAGTGCTGGCAGAGGTTGTGGTGGCAGATACATTAGGGACATTTAAGAGACTCTTAGATAGACACATGAATGATAGAAAAATAGGGGGCTATGTGGGATGGAAGATTTAGATAGATCTAAGAGCAGGATAAAATGTCAGCACAACATTGTGGGCCAAAGGGCCTGTACTGTGCAGTAGTGTTCTATGTTCTATGTTCTATGTTCTAGATGCTGCCTCACCTGCTGAGTTCCTCCAGCGTTTTGTGTGTTTCTCCCATCCTTCCTTCCAAGGGTATCCAATTTACAGTCATAACTAAGAGGCTGTTGATAAACCTGAGTCTTGCCAGGTCTGTAAGAACCGAATAATAAGCCAAAGAGGATCGAGCATGAAACTAGCCACATTTTGAGAGAAGATGGAAGCTTTTTGTGCCTCTTCGACATTAGATGGAATACCCTAGCGCTGGCAGACTGATTCTACATTGATCCTTAGTGCAAGGTCCTGCCAAGGAATAACCTTGCTTGATTGATGAATTGGGATTGCATTAGTGACCCAGACTGCAAAATTTTCCGCTGCCTTGTTCTATGTTTGAAAATCGACAAATTTTCAAACATAGAACATTTTTCAAACCCTCATTTTTAATCCCTCTATGGGCTTCCACTCCCTACCACTGAAGCTTCTTCTAGTCCCATAATTTTCCAAGATCTCCATTTTTGACATTTTGCCAAACCCTAACTTAACACATCCCACCAATGGTGGCCATGCTTTTAGCTGCTCAGGCTCAGGAATCCTCCCTAAACTTCTCAGTCTTTTTACTTCTCTCATTTTCTTCAAGATGCTGATTTAAACTTACCTCTAACAAAACATTGGTTACTTGTCCCAATGTAACTCTCTACACTCCTGTAAAGTGCCTTCAAATCTACTGTCACATAAATATAAATACAAGTCGGGTGTCCTTGTTGAACACATGAATGTTGATACACTCTACATCACCAGTGGGGAGGGTCATGCATGCATTTTGTGTGGAAGTTTATCAGCAGCCTCTTGGTTATGACTGCCAAAATATTCAGTTGCATACATGGTGGTGAAGATGTATACAGGAGTGAGGTAGATCGGGTGGTTGAGTGGTGTCACAACAACAACCTCGCACTCATCGTCAGCAAGACCAAGGAATTGATTGTGGAGTTCAGGAAGGGGAAGTGGGGAGAATACACACCAATCCTCATTGAGGGGTCAACAGTGGAGAGGGTGAGCAGCTTCAAGCTCTTGGGCATCAGCATTAGGAGCTTAAGGAAATCTGATATGTCACCAAAGAGTCTTGCAAATTTCTACAGATGTTCGGCGGAGAGCATTCTGACTGGTTGCATCACTGCCTGGTATGAAGGCTCCAATGCGCAGGATCGAAAGAGGCTGCAGAGGGTTGTAGACTCAGCCAGCTCCATCACGGGCACAACCCTCCCCGCCATCAAGGACATCTTCAAGAGGCGGTGCCTCAAGAAGGCAGCATCCATCACTGAGGACCCTCACCACCCAGGACATGCCCTCTTCACGTTACTACCATCGCGGAGGAGGTACAGGAACCTGAAGCCCCACACTCAGCATTTCAGGAATAGTTTCTTCCCCTCTGCCATCAGATTTGTGAATGGTCCATGAACCCATGAACACTACCTCATTATTCCTCTTTTGCACTATTTATTTATTTTTGTAAATTCTCGTGATTTTTATGTCTTTATGTCTTGCACTGTACTGCTGCCACAAGACAACAAATGTCAGTGAAAATAAACCTGATTCTGATTCTGATTCTGATTCTGATGTTCCAAGATGTTTCATGTAATGACAGACCAAGCAAACACAACTCAACACACATGAATCTTTCCTTTGCTAGCAAGAAACTTAAGACTGCAGCATATTGATTATCGGAGTGGTGGGAGCAAGGCTTCAGAAGATCATGGTGAGAGTTTCAACTGCAGGACTTACTCTAGGCTGAGAGAGGTCAGGTTTGTCATCTGCCACTGAGGGATTCCCTATGTGCAAAGTGAAAGGGGTTGGGGGAGAAGGGGTGAGGGGTTATAGCTGATGTGAGTACGGGGTAAATAGATAGCTTGAAAGAGATCTACCTACATGTGTATCCAAATGCCAAACTTTATATTTTCGGACCAAGCCTGACACATACCCTATGTTTCATTGAAACAGACCTCATGTGCTTTGTGAAGACCAGTGGGCTACTAATGCAAAATCAGTTTGGCAATTCACATCAGAATTGAGCTTTTGATAAAACCCATTTGTACAGTACACAAAGATGTTACTTTACATGATAGTATTTCTAGTTCCCCTTTTTAAAGGAATACAACAGATACTGGAAATGATCAAAGCTTCATCACCTGTATGTGTACTCTATGTTTCCTGCATAAAATAATAACAATTCCACTTAGGATATAATTAATAAATTATGGGAGAACTTTAAGAGGATTGTAAATCCCAGACAATCTGATCTATTACTTCTTGCTTATAAAACTAAACCCAGTTGTGTCATTAAGAATGGAATTACTTGCAGGCAGTTAGGTACTCCACTGACAGCCCAGACAGTGCTGTTAATGAGATGGGACTCTTGGTGTCAGAGGTATTTATGGCTCACCAACTGAACCTTGACAATTAAATTCAATCACATAACTTGCACAACTGTCACAATTAAGAGAATTGGCTTGCCATTATGCTAACATTACTGAAACACAGAAGGGACTTAATCTAGCTCATCACAAAGCAACTGCAAGGGCATAATAATTTTCTAGGTGAATGCTTTATAACATGCATAATTAAAATTAAAAAGGAATAGACCATTATATTGCAGGCAAGTGGACTTCAATATTTCATATATACATATATATGTAATGCTTAAGAAAAGATTTGCTTTTATGTAAAAGGACTGAAATTCACATTTTATGAGATTTCCATTGATGTTGATAGCTTGATTTTGTTTTTGTTTCACAGTCCCATTCATTTACATAGTTTCTCACATGTTCTTTGATGTGCTCTGCTGGCACTGCAAATACAAATGGACATTAATAACCATCAGTATTACTGCTAGTTTGCAAATGCAAATATGTCGTGACATTTTGCCTTTCAAAACCTACATTTAAATTGCAAATTTAAATGATAGTTCATGAACTAAATATAGATTTTTTCTACTGTAGGGATACATTACTAGATTTCCATGTCAGCTTTATCCATTCCTGTGGTATGAATCGTTTGAATGTTCATGGTGATGTGTGCACACAATTGGTCATAAAATGACAATGTCTGCATACCTATATGAAGTATATCAGGCTATATTCACTAGAAACACTAATGACTTGGCAGCAACAGTATTTGTTTGTGAACCTGCTAGATTTTCAGACACTACTCTTGTACAGACACTTGCATCTTTGTGATGTTCCAACTTCACTGATCAGACTACTTTAAGTGGGATTTTTATTCAAGGAAGAGGAGAGTAGGCTCTGTCATCATGAGCCTTCCATTGGCATTGAAGGTAGTGGTGGAAAATGACATTGAGGTAGAAGATCAGCTATGATCTTAATGAATGGCAGAGCAAGCTTGATGAGCTGGATGGCTACTGCCACTCTTATTTCTTATGTTGTTGTAGTGGTTGGGAAGCCCAAGCCAGGCTGAATTTCAAAAGATAACTGCATTGTGTCAATTTATGGCTAAATATTCATTGAGATTCAAGGTTCTTTGTTGTCACACAAGGTTTTGTATGTTCAGAAAGCTGGCTGTTAGAGCAATCAGCTCAGTTGTTCATCTCTGGATTCTTCTTCCCTTCCATGCTGAATGCATTTCTACACTCACAAGATAGTAGTGTCATATGACATCATGATAGCAAGCTGTTGGGTGCACTGACAGTTGACTAAATGCTTCCACATTCTGGTAGTACTAGCCAAGCTTGTACTCGAGAGTCACACAGTCATATGCACCAATTCCAGCTGAGTTTGCTTGGGATATCCCCTTGGATTAGGAAAAAATACCCTGTGGATGCCTGGGGTCTGTGAAAATTATTATGTTCTTGCCATCGAAGTATATGTGGAACTCAGTAGACAGCAGCCAGACCTTTGTTCTCTGGATCTGAATATTGTTGCTCTACTTTGCAAAGAGATCTTGATGCAAAATCAACTAGTTCCTCAACTCCTTTTACTATTCAGTGTGACAAAACTATGGTGTAATGTAAACCTTCACAAGACAACAGCAATGGCTTTGCTGGATCATAATGGCCATGAATTCAGCAGTATATATTCCAGTTGTCAGAACACAGCTTCTTGTTTCTTCATGCACTCCCACTTTAGCTTACAGTTTAGTAACTCATGTGGACTCCTAACACTATGCTCAATATGACAGGAAATATCGACACCAATTGAGAACTCCCAACCAGGTTTTCAGACTTGTTAAGTTCGTTGAAGGAGCTGCATCCAAAGTCAAATCCAAAGGAAGTTAGACAATGTGAGCAAAGCCAGGAAATTCTAGAGGTCTCAGCAGCTCAAGCAGCATCAGTGGAGAGAGAAACAGAGTCATGTTCTGAGTCAGGACCTTTTATCAGTACTGGATCAAGAACAACTTATGCAGAAATGAAACACTATGAAAGTAAAACTGATACAACAGGAAAAATAGTGCTGGAAACACTCGTCAGGTCAGAAGTAGGCCAACTGGTTCTTTGACATTGTTCTACTGTTCACCAAGATCACATCTTATTTTCTTCCTCAACACAACTTTCCTGCATTATTCCTATATGCTTTGATATTCTTAATATCTGGGTCAATCTATCCTTCTGTTGAGTGAACATAATGATTGAGCCTCCACATCCATCAAATGTAAAAAATTCCAAAGAATCACTAGCTTCTAAGCAAAGAAATTTCTTCTCATCTCAGTTCTCAATAGCCTATCCCTTATTGTGATACTGCACCCCTTGGTTCCAGGCTCCTATGCCAAAGGAACATCTTCTTTATATCTAACCTGCCAAATCCTGTAAGTTTCAATGGGATCTTCTCTCATTCTTCTAAACTCTAGAGGATATGCCTAGTCTGCTCAAGCTCTCTTCATACAGCAATTCTGTCATTCCTAGAACCAGTCTGGTGAATTTTCACTGTACTTTCTCTTGGGCAGGTAAATCATTTCAGAGGTAAGGAGACCAAATCTCTGCACAATACTCTTCACTAATGTCTTATACATTTGCAGTTAGACTTCCTTACCTCTGTATTTGAATCCTTTTGTAACAAAGTCTAACATACTATTTGTCTTTCTAATTCCTTGTTGCGCCTGCATGTTGACTTTCAAGGATTTTTGTACAAGCACACCTAGATCCCTTTAAACATCAACAGTACCCAATCTCATACCATTTAAAATGCACTCTGTTTTTTCTGTTTTTTGCATTAAAATGGATGACCTCATATTTTTCTTCATTATGTTCCATTTGCCATAACCTTGTCCATTCACTCTGCTTGCCGATATCCATAAGTTCCTTTTCCTCCTCCTCTGTACACACAGTCCCACCTACCTGTCATTGACAAATTTGTTAACATGACAACAGGTTGCAATGTAATTGATATAGATTTGAATAGCTGGTGCCCGAGCACTGTTCACATTGTACCCGGCTGGTCACAGCCTGTCAATGTTTATTCCCAGTCTTTGCTTTCAGTCTGACAAGTTTGAGCTTTTCAATCTGGTGATGAAAGATGGTGAAGATTTTGGAGATGGATTCAATTACAACTGTCTAAAAGGAATTAGAACAGTCCTTGGAAGGGGAAAACAAAAGACAAGACGTAAGGGAAAGGAGAATGGGACTAGCTGTAATATCTTTGCAGAGAACTGGAATAAACAGAGGACTGGGTTTCTCTTGGTATTGATATTGGTTTATTATTGTCACATACCGAGGTACAGTGAAAAACTTGTCTTGCATACCGATCGTACAGGTCAATTCATTACATAGTGCAGTTACATTGAGTTAGTACAGAGTGCATTGAGGTAGTACAGGTAAAAACAATAACAGTACAGAGTAAAGTGTCACAGCGACTGAGGAAGTGCAGTACAAGTAGACAATAAGGTGCAAGGTCACAACAAGGTAGATTGTGAGGTCAGAGTCCATCTCATCGTATAAGGAACTGTTCAATAGTCTTATCACCGTGGGATAGAAGCAGTCCTTGTGCCTGGTGGTATGTGCCCTCAGGCTCCTGTATCTTGTGCTATTAACTTTCGATGATTTTACGAATTATTTACTTTCACCGCAAGGATGACAGGGGTTCATGAAGAGGGCTTACCCTCCGCATCTCGTGAATTAGCAATTAGAGTGGCATTGTCAGAGCCACCCATACTTCAAGAATCTTATTCTTTAAAATGCTGAGAAATTTCAGCATTTTAAAATCATTTTCTTAAGTCATTTTCTAAAGATTACTTTCTAAAAGTAAAAAAAAAGTACTTGGGTCTTTATCAATAATGAACGGCTGTTTAAAGTCTTGATTGCAATCTCAGTTTTACCAATGCTGAGGAAAGAAAAGGTCAATAAAATTGACTTTTCCTAATGCAATACTCTACTAATTTAGCTAAAGATTATTGATCTGTGGGTCAAGACATCAAATTGCTGAAGTTTTAGTGATTTTCAGGAAAGCATATAATAATGGTAAAGAGTAAGTAAACCCCTCAGGTATGATATTGAATTCATGATCCTTAAGCAGGATGTGCAATGATACTGAAATGCTAATTGAAATGAGTGGAAAGCTACTTAAAAAAGGAAAGAGAAGATCTGGTTGTCATAGTCTATTCTGGAACCAATGATGCAGGGAAGAAAAATGAGGTTGTTAAAAAAAACTATCATTTATCCCAACCCCATAGTATTTAGCACAGGAATAAGTAGGACAGGGAGATGAATCTGTGGCTGAAAGACTTACTTGGGAATGAGGAATTCCATTTCATGGGACACTGGTGGCAGTGCTGGGGAGGAGAATGCTGTTCCACCTGAGTCAAAGTGGAACGCAATCCTAGTGAAAAGGATAACAACGTTGTTGGTAGACCCTTAAACAAGTAAGGTAGAGACAGGGTTTATGTGAAGATAAAGGAAGTAGCCAATGAGAGCAAAAATTAGATCAGGTGAGTAAATGAGGGTAAATGCAAATGGTCAGAAAAGACACACAGTTGGAAAACAATGATATAATTAAGGTGTTAAAAATAAAGTAAAAAGAGCAACAATTAAAAATAAGCTAAAATATCTGTACAACAATGTAGCCACCCTGCATAAAGAGGTAATCAGAAGGCGATAATCCATTGTGAGGAAACCAGATGTGGTGAAAATATTTAACATTGAGAACAGACAGGACTACCAATCAAATATTACCAGTTAAACCATAATCAGAAAAGGAAGACAAAGTGAGTAACTGCATGAATTGGAGATAAAGGAATAGCAGACAAAACAGGAACATAATTAACAGGAGGTTAAAAATGATTTAAGGTATTTCAAATGGATTGAAATAAATGACAAGAGGGGATCAATCCTGCTAGTATGGATATAACACAGTCTACTAAGAATGGAATGGAGGGAGAGGAAGAAATATGTTTAAAAACTGTGTAAATTGATCAAAGAACAAATTCTCACACATGAGAGAATTTAGCAACCACAAAGTAAAATGACAAACAGAAGAATTATTAGAGTTAGCAAAAGTATAGCAACAAGATTTCTGAATTCCTTTCTTACTCAACATGTAAAAAGCCCAATAAGAAACAGAGTATTTCTAGATCTAATAAGAAGAAATGAACCAGAACAGAACCAAGTCAGACCATTGGGTCTGTTGGGCAAGATTATGCTGAGTTTTGCTAGCAATTCCGATCAGAATCATTGATATGATAATAAACTCGACTTTGACTTTGATGTTCAGCCATGGAAGCAGAAGTCCCAGACCTCAATGCACATGCTATGAAAAGTGGAGGTCTGTGACCTATTGACAGATTCAGATGGCAAAATCTGTCAGTTTGCTCTGTTGCTGAACTCTACATGGAATCCAACAGTTGGCTCCAGTCTATCAAGAATTCTCCTACATCAGGTCCTTTATTTGTAGTGCAGATTCGGAATCACAGATTTCTATGCGGATTGCAAGACAAAAAAATTGGAGGCAAAGGAGCAAATCAGGTTTTAAAAAATAAATCATTTTAGTTTAATGTTTTTTCAATTATTTGAATGTTTTCAGTTATATTTATTATGTTCTGATGCTTTAATTGTATTTAAATGTGAATTTAAACACCATTACAATCAGTAATACAGTTGACAAAGATCTACTCATAACTTTGCCTGCTATCAGAGACTTCCATGTCTATTTCAGGGGTGCTGCTCAGGACCTGTTGCTACACTGCCCATACTGCTGGACTCCAGAGTGAGTTGGCCAGTGGGATGGGCCCCCTTCATCCAGACCAGGTAAAAATAATTGTGTGTGGATGGCAGGTAATGATTCTGACTGCAGGGAACTAGACAAGTATGATCCAGTCTGGTGTGTAGGTTACCAACTAGTTAAGATTGATCATGAAGTAGGAGGGTTTATGATAAAGGTTGAGAAGGATACAAGCAAGACAAAGTAACAATAGTGATTCAAAGAGAAAGTTCCTTTTACAGCATTGAGAACAAAAACCAGTGAGGTTAACTGGAAAAACATTACTGATAAGCAAAGAACAAGGGAAGAAAAGAGAAACAATTAAAACAGTCATCCTAGGGGAAATATATTCCCCAAACTATCAAGAACTAAATGCCTAGAAACGATATACCATGGAAGACTGTTATTACAGAAACAAATATACTGAGTAGACAGAGAATACAACACAAAAATGAAAAATGTCAGAAAACAAGTAATCACAGATAATTAGCAAGGCAAAGGAAAATTTAAAAATAAATAATCAACTAATATAAAAATAAACCAAGGAATTTTAGTTCTCTGTCACTGGTGGGTCATATGGTCTGTAGCTGTAGGGCTACAGACCCAGTGTGCATTTGGTCATTCACATGTTCTGCAGTGCACAAAGAAAATTGGCCTCTGGGCAAGGATGGGTCCCTGGGGTCAGTGGGATAGTGGGCTAGTGTTTGGCAGACCGGGGCAGGGATGTTTGAGGAGTCTGTCATGAGTGGATTGAGGTGGAGGTTTGAAGGAATGAATCCACCACCAAATAAAATCAGAGCTGATGGAAAGGTGTGTGGGTACAGATCAGGGTCTGCAATGGGGGCATCATAGGAGTAGGATCAAGATCGAGGAAGCAGGCTCCAAATTGCCAGGTACCAAGTCAATAGTTGGGACCTGGACTGATTGGTAGTCTGGGGAGTGGAGGGTTGAGGGGCGATGGGGTGGGCGGCTGGGAATTAGTTTACTTCAGGACTATAGAAAGTCAATTTCCACATTATACAGGCATCATTTTCCATGTGATCATGATGTAACCTTCCAGAGTCAATATCACTTAATCCAATCTTTCTTTCATTCTATTTCTCTTTTTGTATTTGACTTGACTCTAATTCACCTTCCTTTTCTTTCTGAATCCTTCTCATTGAAGTGATGAATTGATACTTACGGCAGCCACTGATCTTTGCTGTTTGATGCCCACACAGAAATTAACAAGTGCATTGCAACTTTTTATGAGCTCTATGATGCAAAAAGTTGTCTAAATTGTGCATTTCATAAGATAGCCTTCTCCAACAAGATGCAACATCAATGATTGCAGTGGATTTCCTGATAATTGTTAATCAGAATCTTGAATTTCTCTGGGACTCTCCCAATTTCCTGACATGACTTTGCTTGAAGATTCAGATCAGATTCAGATTTAGATTTGATCAGTTTTTTTGTCATGTACACCAGGGTACAATGAAATTCCTTGCTCATGTAAAGCTCACAGAGTAAACAGTACAGGTGGTAATAATAAATACTGTACATCAATAAATACAGCGACAAGTGCAAAACAACAGAATGGTGCAAAGATAGAGCAATCTGAAGTAGTGCAAAAGAAATACTAAAGTGACAATAATGGAATAACTGAGAGAAGTAGATTTAAGAGTCCAAGGATATGTCAGCACCACTGGGAAAGTCATGGGAAAGAGGTGATTGGTCCAGAAGTATGGTAACAATAGGGAAGAAGCTTCTTGAGTCTGGTTGTCCAGGCCTTCAAGGTCCTGTATCTTCTCCCAGAAGGTAGAAGGGAAAAAAAGGAAAAGGCCAAGGTGGCAGGCATTCTTGACAATACTTAGCAAACTCCTGGTAAAAATGCACAAACTGCCAGTTTTGGCCATTTATGTCATCTCTGTTAATCTCCTGATAAGGGAACATTGAAAAGGTTCCAGTACGCAGATTCTTTACAATATGAACAGCTCTACAAGATTTCTGGCAATATTAATAAAAAAGGTGATCAACTAAATAAGGAATTATCAGTGCTTAAGTTATACATTCTGACTGGGAGTGCAGCAAATTCAGATGGAATGACATGCATTCATGATGATGTTAAGTTGCTAACATCAGATCTATTCGGGTCTTAAAACCTTAGCATTCATTACAAAGCAGAACTGAAAGTGGTGGATTAAGTATACTAATGGACTGCATAGGCCAAGTGGGACTAGGGGAAGAGCTGAACCATCAAGATGAATTGAAGTTACATTCCTAAAAGGAAAATGGAGAATAAAACAAAAAGATTAATGTTTTTTAAAGAAAATCATAAATTAAGATCATCAGAAAATTGATATTGGTGGTTAAACTGATTTTCATTTAGAAAGAGATATTAAGATTTGAGAAAAAGAACTGGAGGGAAAGAAATCAGGAAAGCCTTCGACACTAAAGACACAAGTAGACAAGGCACAGAAGGATACAGTCTTAACGTGGACAAATGGGATTACTGTATATAAGCAACAATGTCAGCATGGACAGAGTGGGCCAAAGGGCCTATTTCTGTGCTGTACAACTCCATGATTATGACTCTTTGACTTCTCAGTAGTGGGGAAAAAAAGAGACTTGGCTACCACAATGATGTCACGACCAAGTAAATAATGCCACACTCATGTAGTTGGTGGTTGAACAGCCAGTATTATAATTAGTAACTCCAATAGCTTTTTAAACAGAGATAGTTACAAAGATACTCCTTAAAAATTGATTAACATCGCACAGCATAATGTTAAGCCCCAAAATAATTAAGCATTCGATTGTACTTGCAAAACTGAATATCATATGGAGGACTGTAATTATGAGAAAAGAATTAGTTGTTGGATCCAGAGCTATGACAGTGCCACATTAAAGCATATACATTGGAGAGTAGGCAATTTCCAGGCCCAGGTCTGGCTCAGTGTAACTAGCTCATGCCTGCACCATGAAGTTCAAGGACAACTGAAAATTGAAACTCAGTCCCAGGATGATCTTTAGGCTAAGATTATTTTCAGGTTCAATTGCTTGTAATATTGAAGCTGTCAATATACTCCTTGAAAGTGTTATACTGCATGTTAAACCTGAACCTTGATTTAACAAAATTGAGATCACATTCATTCTTAATTAATTCATTATGTTTTATTGCTTGTTTTGATTATTCTCATTGAGGTCAACACTGATATTTCCTGCTGACTGTCTAGTATATTAAATTCTTTTGTATTTTAACACCATGATTACATTACGTTATTAGAGTCATAGAGTTATACAGCATAGAAACAGGCTCTTTGGTCAACTCGTCCACTCCAATCAAGTCCCATTTTCCTGCATTTGGCCATATCCCTCCGAACTTTTCCTATCCGTGTACCTGTCTAAATGTCTTTTAAACAGTGTAATTGTATTAATTAATCTATTTTATTTAGGTCAGTCAGTTTTATACTCACTGCAGTATATTCCAATGTCTAAGACTGCACAAAATTGAAGTGTATATTCACCCCATCTTAACACAAGGTCATTAAAAAAATAAAGTTGCATGACGTAAAATTTAGTAAAATTAATTGTACTGTTTTGTAATCACATTGATTTACGCTTTTTTACTTTTCAGATTGTTAACTCCATATGATCCAATTTGTTCTTCTATTATCACACCCTGCAGCATATTACTCGATGTGCTGTTGTATTTTATGTAAATTATTTTTAGATGGCTGATTTGCAGGACAAAATAACAACTAACTCATTATCTTTGAATACCTTTGTTTACTATAAAATGGATAAATAATAGAATCCTAGAACTGCACAACACAGAAACAGGCCAATTCAGCCCACCTTCTCCATTCCAGCTATGATGCCTATCTGTGCTAATCTTACTTGCCTGCATTAGGCTTGTATCCCTCTATGCTCTTCCCATTTAAGTAGTTGTCCAAATTCCTTTTTAAATTTGGAATTGTATCTGCCTCTACCACCTCCTCTGGCAGCTTGTTTCAGATAACCATGGCCCTCTGTGTGAAAGACCTATCTCTCAGATCTCCTTTAAATTACTCTCCGCTCACCTTAAACCCAAGCCCCTTAGTTCTAGACTTCCCAGCCTTGGGAGAAAGATTCTGACTATCTATCCTATCCTTACCCCTCATAATTTTGTAAACCTCTGAAAGATTAGCCCTCAGCCTATATATTCTAATGAGACTAAACCCAGCCTATTCAATCCCTTCTTATAACTACAGCCCTCCATTCTAGGTAACATCTGGTGAATCTCTTCAACACCCTATCTATTGCCACCACATCCTTCCAGTAATGTGGTGACCAGAATTGTACACAATACTCCAAATGCAGTCTAACCAATGATGTGTACATAAGGTATAATTTAAAATTCTAATTTCAAAGCAAATAACAAAATTGAGTACTTGTGAAAGGATTCAGATAAGTACTATGATTGAAACTCTCAGCAAATTCAGAAGCAGAATTTCAGAATCAGGTTTATTATCACTGACTTATATGTCATGAAATCTGTTGTTTTGTGGTAGCATTACAGTTCAAAGACATAAGATTACTATAAATTACAAAATAAATAAATAGTGTGAGAAAAGGAATAACGAAGTAGTGTTCATGGGTTCACGGACTGTTCAGAAATCTGATGGTGGAGGGGAAGAAGCTGTTCCTAAAACACTGAGTGTGGGTATTCAGGCTCCTGTACCTCTTCCCCAGTGCTAGTAATGAAAAGAGGGTATATCCTGGATGGTGAGATTCCTTATTGTTGGCACCTTTTTGAGGCACCACCTCTTGAAGATGTCCTCGATGGTGGGGAGGGTTGTGCCTGTGATGGAGTTGGCTGAGTCTACAACCCTGTGTAGCCTCTTGCAATCCTGTGCATTGGAGCTTCCATACCAGGAGGTGATGTAACCAATCAGAATGTTCTCCACCGTACATCTATAGAAATTTGCAAGTGTCTGTGGTGACATACCAAGTCTCCTCAAGGTCCTAATGAAGTATAGCTACTGGCATGCATTCTTTATGATTGCATCAATGTGTTGGGCCCAGGATAGATCCTCAGAGTGTTGACACCCAGGAACTTGAAGCTGCTGACCCTTTCCACTGCTGACCCCTCAATGAGGACTGGTGTGTGTTCTCCCGACTTACCCTTTCTGAAGTCCACAATCAATTCCTTGGTCTTGCTGATGTTCAGTGTGAGGTTGTTGTTGTGACACCACTCAACCAGCCAATTTATCTCACTCCTGTACGCCTCCTCATCGCCATCTGAGATTCTACCAACAATAGTGATCTTCCATCATGATCTTGTTAGAACTTCTATAACTATGTGATGTAAGGATTAGGAAACAGGATGCCCTAGGTTCTGGCTCATTTTGAGGCCTTGACACCAATTAAGGCCAGTGATTGGGAATGAGGAAGACCTGGGATAAGAGCCAGAGCTCTTTTGGGCCTTTGGCTTTTGTGGTGACTTGTGACTTGTAGGAACGTGGTGTATCTTTAAGCAGAGATACTTGTTCACTTTTTATCCATGTGTGTTCCTAACATGATCCTACTGAATCCAATTGTTAGTTTTAAGGTGGTGCACTCCTTCTGTTGCCCACAGAGGGCTTCTCTGTATCTGATGCATAGACTCATGTTCTCCATAACATTCCAAGTGCTCTTTCTCCATTTTAGGCAATCATGGGCCAGAGGTTCCTGTATAACAAGTCATGTACAGGGTAGGCCATTTAAAGAAGGCAGATTTCCACCTCTGAAGGATATGATTGAACAAAATGTTTGTTTATGAAAATCTGTTAGTTTCATGGTCACTTTTACTGAGACTGTCTAGAGGATGTTTTGACCTACTGCTGCTTCCGCTTTTTTTTCTCAGGTACCGGGATGCTTGGGAGCAAAAGGCATCTGGCAGATAAACAACATTTAAAGAAGCTGCCAACAGTAACGAGAAAAGCAAAATTGTTCACTTTGAATGGCATACTGAAATGTTTGTTCCATGCTAGCACAACACAGTGGATTGCAGTGGGAGAGAAATATTCCAGGTCAACCAGCAATTTTTATCATTGTAAGTGGCTCAGTGCTGTGTAATCCAGGGTGAAAACTTCAAGCCTAACAGAGCTTTCAGAGTGGATGCGGACACCACCATGCCAACCAATGAGTTGCGAGCTGGGCAGGACTAACACCACAATTTATTAAATGGTTTCTGTAAACTACTGCATGACTAAAAGAATTCATGACCAAAATCATGGTCTTCCATTAAAGCAGGATTATTCCTCCTTCAAAATACTTTGAGTGAATAGCTAAATTGAATATTTCTGCTGTGAAATGCATTGAATGGAGGATTCATGAACGTAAAATCAATTCCTGTAATTTCACTGGCATGGGTTCTAGTTGTGATTGACAGGGAAATTATCCCTTCATCCCTATCCTGGCTAAGACTTGTGATGTTACTGGCTACAGCCTGTACATACTCAATTTCATGCTCAAAGAACAAAAAATATACGCTCTATACTGATGATCTGGTGTATTAGGGTTTTGTTTTTCAACAATACCAGGCCCTGGGATATCATTAATAAGGCTTTTGGAAGATATGTTACTTCTTGTCCAAAGTTTATCATCAGTATAATGAAGGAAGGTGGATAACTAAACTGAGGCTCTAGCCACATTGGGAGCATCATTCTTAGTGATGGAATTAGTTTTCAATCAATGTTTCTCTCACCAGTGAGTCAGACTTGAACATTCAAGTCCTATATCTGTCTCTCCTTGTGGCTGGCAGTCTGGTGCAGCACTGAATTAGAAGTGTATTGCTAGAGTTCGTGCCTTTCAGCTGTCTATGTGCTGATGGATGCTTAAAAATCCACGGCACTAGCACTGGTGAGTTCCCACAACATCCTGGTTGATATTCCTTCCATGAGCTACACTGTCATAAACAGAGTCAATGTTTATTTATCTCACTGTTTGTTAGGTATTGGTGTGTTCAGTTCTTCACAGTAATTCATTATCTGTGTCTTGTTTAGATTGTCAAAGACTCTCAGTCTCTCGTATCAGTTCTTTGTCAATTCTTTCAATTATTAACCCATTGTGAGCTTCTGTTACTCTTAGTAGTGTCTATTTTAATGCCAAATTAAATTACTCCACAACTAAAACAATTCATTTTCTTATTACAATTTTATTGTGCCAAGTTTTCTTTCCCTTGCTTTCCCATCTCCACGTAAAAGTGCAAAACAAAACATGTAACTTGATTTTAGCCCCTCTCTGCTATGCATTTCAATATCAAAACTAATTTTGTTCTCTCCTTGAAATATTCTTGAGAGTACCAGAATGTTTGCCACCAATTATTATTTACAAACCATGGGGCATCTGTTGTCTGCAGTGAATTGTGAGTGATGTTATATCATTTCAGATATCATGTGAACAAATTATAATTGTAACGGTTAGCATAACGCTATTACAGCACCAGCAACCCAGATTCAATTATAGCCACTGTATGTAAGGAGTTTGTACGTTCTCCCCGTGTCTGCGTGGGTTTCCTCCGGGTGCTCCAGTTTCCTCCTACATTCCAAAGACATATGGGTTAGGAAATTGTGGGCGTGCTATGTTGGCATCAGAAGCGTGGCCACATTTGTGGGCTGCCCCCAGAACACCCTATGGAAAAGATGCATTTCACTGTGTGTTTCGATGTAGATGTGACTATTAACGATATCTTATCTTATCTTAACAGGACTCAGCTGTTGCAACACCAGGAAAACTGTATAGATTTGACAGTACCTTTGCAACTCAGGCCCACATAAAATGCTCCACAATATTAAAAATGTTTTTTATGGTTGCCAATCAGTGCAGAATTAAAGAAACTGTAATTGTGTCAGAAGACTTTCTCAGTCGACTCATTTCTTGGTGAAATGGGAAGAAAATGTGACAAAAAGCTGTAATGATGGTCTCTAACGTAGTTTTAGTGCACCAGCACCTTTACTTCCTCAGGAAGCTAAAGAAATTTGACATGTCCCCTTTGACCCTCACCAATTTTTATCAATGCACCACAGACAGTATCCGATCTGGATACATAACTGCTTGGTATGGAAATTGCTCTGCCCGAGAAGGCAAGAAACTGCAGAGAGTTGTGGACACAGCTCAGCACATCACAGAAACCAGCCTCCCCTCTATGGACTCTGTCTATACTTCTCACTGACTCGGTAAAGAAGCCAACGTGATCAAAGATTTACCTACCCTGGATATTCTCTCTTCTCCTTCCTCCCACTGGGCAGAAGATACAAAAGCCTGAAAGCACATACCACCAGGCTCAAGGATAGCTTCTGTCCTACTGTTATAAGACAATTGAATGGTTCCTTAGTACGATAAGATGGACTCTTGATCTCACAATCTTCCTCATTATGGAATTGCACCTTATTTTCTGCCTTCACTGCACTTTATCTGCAATGGTAACACTTTATTCTGCATTTTATTATTGTTTTTCCCTTGTACTACCTCAATGTACAAATGTGATGAAATGATCTGTTTGGATGGCATGCAAAACAAAGTTTTCCCCTATACCTCAGTACATGTGACAATAATAAACCAATTTGCCCAAAGTTGCTGCTGTTCAAGTCACAGTCATATTTTCAACTAGTTTAATCCTCTTGGTAAATGATACAACCTAGTCCATTGCCAGTGCACACATTCTGGGCTTTGTCTGAAGGCAGTAATAAATCAATACTTTAACAATGTTAGTTGTATTTTTCCATGCAGAATAAAAATGATGCAGATAAAGTTTGCAATTTCTTTTCCTTCAAGAACGTGGATAGTTTGACCCACTTCCACTGGAGCGAAGAAGTAGGAAACATATTCTTTCATAGTGAAGATTATTAATGCTGTGAATCGAAGGAGTAATTTTACAATGAATGCTCTATCAACTGTGCCTGGCCCAGAAAAATTCCCTGATTCCAAAATCAATATTGTCATATTGTTTCATTTGATGGGCCAGAAATTGCATGACACCTGAAATGATGCGTCAAATCATTGCTGAGCTATGCTTCATGCCAATTCGTGCAAAATTCCTGCTCATGATATTCTTTTATTTATACCAAGCCCATGATCTCCATGACCAAGAAGTACACAGAAAGCAGACACATGGGAAAGCAGATATAAGGGAATCCTGCCACATGTAGTCTCCCCTCTGGGTTATCTACCATCCTGACCTAGACATACATTGTTGTTCACTTACTGTTGCTATGTCTAAAACCTGGACCCCCTCCCTAATAGCACTGTGAGACTACCTTCACCAGAAGGACTTCATCACCTTCTCAAAGGTAAATAGGGCTGAGCAATAAATACTGAACTTCCCATCAATGCGCACAACCACCACCTAAAAAATACATTGAATAAGCTAAGAAAAACCCTGGTGTATTTTTATTTTATGTTCTGAGAATATGCTATATTATTCAGCACCGTATGGAATGAACACTTTGTGAACCACATATCCGAGTCTGGAAATCTAATTAACAAAGCGCTCTAAAAAACAGCAAGATGTAAAATGGTGGCAGTAGTTAAGTGAGTAAAAATAAAACTTGTATTAAGCAAGCAGTCTGCTGAATTAAAAATAAACACAGCAGAGCTAGTTTGTGGAGATTATACTGCACGTTAATGATATCTGTGATACCTGCATGATTGCATCTCATGACGGTCTGGCAGATTGATGACAGTGTGAAGGCATTCAGAAAGCTTAAACCAAAATATAATCTGACATGCAATAATTTCTGAACAGTACAAGGGAGGAAGAGAATCCTTTTGAGGACAAGAGATCTTTTCTACACTTGGGAAATAATTGTGACAGGATAAGGAGAACTTTTGATGATATCTTTGAAAATCTTAGACAGATGACAAACTGAGATCAAACCAACAGATCCACAGATATGATTTCTAAGCCTAAGGCCAGAAGCAGGGAAGCATGTTGATGATTTCATTACACAACTGAGAAATAGAAATTTAAGTAAATAGATGGCAAGGTAATGGACCATTTCATCTGGGGCTCAGCATGCCCAGACATGATGAGAGCCTTTAAAAAGTGAAAAGAGTGCAGATGCCGAAAATCTGAAATGAAATCAGATAATGCTGGAAGTATTCAGCAGGTCAGGCACATCGGAAATTTTTGATGAAGTATTTGGATGTCTTGATGATCTTGAATATCGCGTGTGAAACTGGAGATCCTCCCATCCCAGCCCCCAAATAAAATACCATTTATTGAGAAGAAAGCTGGAAATAGCGCAGTGATTCACCTAATAGAGCTACATCCTCACAGCATCAGAAACCTGAGTTCAATCCTGACCTTGGGTGCTTGTGTGGAGTTTGTACGTTCTCCTTGGGACCACATTGGTTTCCTCCATGTGCTCTGGTTTTCTCCTGCATTTCAAAGATATGTGGTTGGTACATTAATTGGCACTGTAAATTGCTTTGAGTAAGCAAGTGAGTGGTAGGATCTGGGGGAGTTGAGAATGTGGAGCAAATAAAAAAAGGGATTAATGCAGGATAAGTGTAAGTGGGTGATTGATGGATGGCATGGATTCAGTGGGCTGAAGGGCTGTATCTCTATCTAACTCTATGGGAAAGGTGCAGAAAAGCTTCACGAGGATGTTACCAGGACTGGAAGACTTGAGTTACAAGGAGAGGCTGGATAGGCTGAGACTTTTTTCCCTGAAGCATAGGAGACTGAGAGGGTAACCTAATAGAGGTATATAAAATCATGAGGGGTATGGATAAGGTTAATGGTCACATTCTTTTTCCCAGGGTAGGGGAGTCTAATACCAGAGGATATTGATTTAAGGTGAAAGGGGAAAGATTTATAGGGGATCTGAGGGGCAATTATCCACATGAAGGGTGATGGGTAAATGGAATGAGTTGCCAGAGGAAGCTATAGAGGTAGGTACAATAACAATATTTAAAAGACATTTAGACAGGTACATGGATAGGAACATTTTAGAGGGATATAGGCCAAACACAAGCAAATGGGACTAGCTCAGTTAGACAACTAGGTAGGCATGGAAGAGTTGGGCCAAAGGGCCTGTTTCCATGCTATATAATTCTATAACTCTATGACTCTATGAGATAAAGCAGAAGTAGGTAATACACAAAGTGGCTAACCCTACCTACTGGGCAAACAGTGAGAGAGTAAACTAATGGATAGCTCAGGATATACTGAGAGCCAAAAGATATGAATCAAGCAATCAAAAGGGACAACTATCCAACTCCAGCTCAGGAAGAAATCACAGCAATATTGGCAGAGGCTAACGTTGTCATAAAATTATGCCAGAAGTGGGTACAGGAATATGAAGCTTGATGAGGAACCTTCACTGTTCTCAACATTTAAAACACCATTTGGACTATACAAGTCCCAACATCGACCTTTTGGCCTTTGAGTAAGCCAGGATATGTTTCAGCAGAAAATAGATGAGATCTTTGGAAGATGCAAGGGAGTAGGAGGCACAGCGGATGCACCATCTCAATTGCCACCACAGGAGAGGTGTGAGAAAAGAAATTTACTGTTGGTGTGAAGAGACACTACCTGGTACATGTAACACCAACATAGCTGATTAAGTCAAAGCGACTGACAAATACAAGGAATTACAACTGCTATCTCAACATGTGATTCAGGGATGCTTTTGAAAATTGAAACAAATACAACCAGCAATAAGATCAATCAGAGATGACATCTCACTGAAAAGTAGTGTTGTTCTTCTAACTGTAGAAGAAACCGCACCATCATTGGTAGAGCCCAAAGTCCTCATCAAATGGTGCCAGAAATTGTTACTAGTACATGAAGCTTGATGAGGACTCTTCACCATTAACAACACTTAACTTAACACACTGTCTAGATACTAGAATTATTATGCCCAAAAAACATACAAGGAGAATTATTCCAGAAGACACACAAAGGTGTAGAGAAAAAACAAGTGCTGGATCAGCTGTTTACTGGATAGGCATCTATGAAATTATAGATAGGATGATGGCAGCATTCACAAAATGTCAGACATACAGAAATATGGAATAAAAAAGGAAATGATGGTTACTGAGGTATGGCCTAATCCACAGTTGATTCGTTCACAAAAAGCTGAGAATGGTGCCACATTGATGTAAACTACTAAATCATGTTCCAAATCATTAGACTAGCAAGAGATTTCAGAACCACACAATTACCACAATAGTTAGAATCCAGCTGGCAGCACAAGACATTTCTAAGAAGCTAATATGTGATAATGGAATCTAATTTAATTCTAAAGAATGTAGAATTTGCAGAGTGATACAGATTTACCATTGTGACCTTATCCCCATACTATCCAAGAAAAATTAGCTTCAACAGTCCAGAGGACCCTAATCAAAAGCATAAATGAAAATCCAAACCGTGCTCACTGTCATTCTGAAATAAATCATTCAAGATTGACGTGAAATTGTAAGCTGAGCTACTGAATAGCAGAAAGTACAAGACAACTTTGGCAAGTAAAATATATTCCCCACAAGACTAACTTGAAGTAAGTCAAGAACTGAGTGATGCACAAGTAAAAGGAAACTGACACAACAACTGTGCTAAATCATTACCTGGGTTTTGGAGAGGAGAAGCAGGGCATGTACAAGATTCAAGCAAAAAAAAACTAAAGTCATTGATAAAGCTCTGACTCCAAGATCATACATCTTTGAGACCAAGATGGACCAAAAATGAGATGAACCAAATTCATCTCTGACCTACCCCACAAGATGACGGCAAAGGAAAAATTAACATCAGTACTACAATATTAACAGCAGTGAGTCTAACATCTACGGCAACACGATTAATCAACACTGCATCATCAAAACAATGCACAGACTCTTTGCAGACACGTGAACAAAATGTCTCCATTTATATCATATTACCAAAGTGATATCACAAATAGAAGTGTGGTAAGTGATAATAGAGATTAAAATAGAACTTCCAAGTATTTAGAAGCAATACATTTCATAAGAAAAGAATGTTACATTATTGTAAAATTGAGTAAGGGACTACATTATTAGGCAAAAGTACATAATTTTGTACCATGTTTCTTACTGGTGCATTATAACCTTATAGCACGTTACATAGAATGTAGAGCACAAAGGCATTCAACCCAGTCCACCTCAATGTCTATTTTCCTCATGATTTTCCTTCCATCTTTCCTTATTTAAATCTGTCAGTGTAGCTCTCTATTGTTTACATATGCTAGTCTAGTCTCCACTTACATATAGCTATACTATTTGCTTCAACTACTCCTGTTCTGAGGTAAAGACGTTCCTTCTGAATTCCCTACTGGATTTCATGGTGATTGCCTTATAACGATGGTTTCTGGTTATGCTCTCCCTTACAAATCAAAACATTCTGTCTGCACCTACTCCATTAAAACACTTCATGATTTTAAAAATCTGCCTACAAAATTAGCAATGTTATTACTGAGTACAGATTATGTTACTCAGCAGCACATGCCACAAAGTCAGATAAACACATAGTAAGGAAATGATCTGAATCTGAAAATCTTATTTAATAAACTGGAAACTAGAAACACGACCGAACAGGATTGGATGGCCTCTCAGTCCACAATTGGTTGAAGAGATGAATAGGCACCTGAGGGTGTGTGTGTGATTGTGTGTGTGTGTGTGTGTGTGTGTGTGTGTGTGTGTGTGTGTGTGTGTGTGTGTGTGTGTGTGTGTGTGTGTGTGTGTGTGATCAATGGCAAAAAAAATAATTAAAGGACATACCTGAAAGAAGACGGGTGCTGCGTTACGTAGTTGTAATAAAGAACTACAGTTTCCAGTAGGCAATGCAAAGGGTCACATGGGGGAACAGGAAGTGGCTGTAAAAAGAGAGGGAAAGGAAGCTACTCTGGGTGTTGGTTAATAATATGTTCAGATGTTAAACCCATGCGAAGTTTGTCTCTTGATGAAGAACAAACATAACAGGTGCTTGGGTGCCTTAAAATCTCTATGAACCAGATAAGGCCATGCATCCTGTAAAGAGCCCTGAACCCTGAAGCAGCCTTTAATCATTCTGGTTAACACATGTTTTGGTGTGCAGAATCAGCATCATTCTTACACCTGTATACACACAATTTTCTATTGAAATGTGTGATGTACCTAAATTGATAAATCTATGCATGCCCAACTGTCCCAAGAAAATGCCTGTTGAACCCTCAGATGGCTGGATTAAAAACCTGAAAGTGATCCACGAGCACTGTCAGTGCATGATCATTTTTCAATAGTCTCTACTTCAGAATACTCAGAAACACTGAGCTACACAATAGAATTTCTTTTCTCCCCTATGCAAGATGCCTTGCATCCACTCAGTGCTTTTGAGCAACAATGGACTAAAATTCTATGGTGATGCGATGTGAAAATCAAACTCAAGTCCCCTGTCTGTCATGCTGCCATATTCAGTAATATTTTACAAAAACTGACAAAGATTTTATGGTAAATCAGGAACACAAAAATTAGGATGAAGAACATTACAGTGGAGGAAAAGGACACAACTCCGTGCTTCAAACACTGCCAAAGAAGTTATAGTATGAGTAGAATCCTCAAAAAAATTCCTGTTCTGTTAAATAATTATCCTTCTCCCATATCAGAAGGATGAGCTACACGAGTAAGCAAAATAGTAAGATCATTTCCACACTGACCTACATATGGTCACAGATTTTTCTGGACCATGACATTATAGTGTGGCCCCTCAACTAAACTTAATATTTCATCATTAGGTTTTGAAATATTTTGCCCACAAAGTTCAGGCTGATTATGGTGTGTCGAGTGCAGCAGGACAATCGGTACAATGGCTAAGAGAGTTAAGAATTCATAAATCCTTAGAAAGGAGGGAGAATTATTTACTAAATCAGTTATTGAAAGGGAAATAGAGAAACAAAAGTGAGAGGGGGAGAGAGAGAGGGAAAGAGGGTAAGAAATGATGGGAAGTACAAGATAAGAAAGTAACGTTTAAAATTTGGTATTTCACAGATCTCCTAAACACACTTCTCATTGCTTACTTCCTGGGTAGGAAGATGGATTATCAGTCATTATCAATGATCATATTAAAAGAATAGGTATGCTGATAATTACCTGACTTAACTTTCAATGGTGAGTTTATAGGTAATTAATATGCAAATACAAAAGATTAATGTAATTATGAAGAGAATAAGTCCTTATAAAGATAAATGAAATTGCAGCGCAAATTGGCAAGCAGCTTGTGGCAGTTTGCAATTTAGGCAGCATTTCTTTTGCAACCATGTTGCTGACTGATTTGGCATACTTCTTTCCGCTAGCTGGGAAATTGGTATTGAATGATTCACTTGAGGTTTATGGAGGCTATAGGAGAAAACTAAGGAAAGAAATTCAGAGAGCAAAAGAAGTTGACCATGAAGTGACCTTCACAAGCAGGATTGAGGAGAATCCTAAAACCTTCTAGAGGGTAACTTAGGAAGGAATAGCTCCCTTCAGGCACCAGAGGAGCCAGGGGATATAAGTGAGATCCTAAGTGAATACTTCTCATCGGTTTTCACCAGAAAGAAGGACATGGAAGCTGGAGAGTTAAGGGAGGGATACGCTGATATTCTGGAGCATGTCTGTACCAAGAAGGAGTCAGTCCTATATGTATTGCAGCACAGTAGGTTGGATAAATTCCCAGGCCTGACAGGATTTATTCCAGGATAAGGAAAACAATGGAGGAGATTGCTGGAGGTCTGATGGAGATTTTTGCATCCCATACTAAGCGCTGGTGAGCCATACTCAAGTTATAGGGAAGTTGTTGGAGAAGATTCAGAGAGACAGGATTTATGTTCAATTGGAAAATCAGGGACTGATTCGGAGGAGTCAGCATGGTTTGGGGCAGGGGAGATCATGTCTCATAAATCTGACTGAGTTTCTTAAGGAGGTAACTAAGAAAATTGATGAAGGCAGAGTGGTAGATGTGGTTTACATGGACATTAGTAAAGCTTTTGACAAGGTAACTTCTGACAAAGCTTTTGGTAAGCCAGAAGGGATGGAGGATAATGGCAAACTGGATCCAAAATGAGCTTGATGATAGGAGGCAAAGGTTAGTGGTGAATGGGTGTTTTTCTGACTGGAAATCTGTATCAAGTTGTGTATCGCAGGGATCAGTGCTGGGGCCTTTATTGTTTGTAATATATACAAATGACTAGGATGAGAATGTAGGTGGTATGATTAGTAAATTTGTAGACGACACATAAATTGGTGGAGTCATAGATAGCGAAGGTTGTCTAAGCATTCATTAAGACATGGATCAGCTGCAATATTGGGCAAAGCAGTGGCAGATGAAATTTAATCCAGACAACTGTGAGGTAATGCACTTTACACACAACATAGAACATAGAAAAGTACAGCAGAGGAACAGGTCCTGTGTCAACCAGGCTAATTCCACCAGCCTGCATAAGGGATGTATCTCTCTAAGATCACCAATGCAGCCCTTCTCAAAGTGGCCACTCCAATAGCGGAGGTCAAATTCTTGTAGAACATATAGAGTAAATGGCAGGAACCTTGATGTGCAAAGAGACCATGGTGTGCAAGTCCATAGCTCCCTGAAAGTGGCAACACAGGTAGATGGGTTAATAAAAATAGCATTTGGTATGCTTGCCTTCACAGCCAAGGCATTGAGTACAAGAGTTGGAATGTCATATTGCAATTATTCAAAACATTGATTTGACCACACTTGGAGTGTTGGGGGCAGTTTTAGTTGCCATATTACAGGAAAGATCTGGAGAGAGAGTGCAGAATAAATTCAAATTCACCCGGCTGTTGCTTAGAATGGAGTACTATTGTTATAAGGAGAGAATGGATGGGCTGGGTTTATTCTCACTTATGAGAGGCATAAATAAGATAGATAGTAAGATATTTTTTCCCCCAAGGTAAGCGAGTCTAGAACTCAACAGCTCAGGTTTAAGATGAGAGTGGAGAGATTTATAGAAGGTCTGAGGAATAAGTTTTTCACAGGGGAAGTGACAGAGGCAGACTCAATTACAATGTTTAAAAGACGTTCAGACAGGTACTTGGACAGGAAAGGCATAGAGGAGTGTGGGCCTAATACAGGCAAATGGGATTGGGATTGGCATTGACAGACATCATAAGTGACATGGATGTACTGTATGTTTCTATGATTCTAGGAATTACTTTGCTTAATTTTATGGTACCATGAATATAAAGTGGACGTGCTTTGCGCCAGTCCCAGATTTTTGAAAAGTAAATTGACATTTAATGTGTAAATAACAAAATTAGAATTAGATTACCCCTTCACAGAGTATTGTTCCTCATCATTCCAAGTTTAGGCCAGGACCTGATTCTTGATTAAATGTCCTGCATTTACGGTGTAACTGCAATATCATTGTAAAGCACAACTGTTTCATCATGATGCTGCTATTATTGTGTGAATGTAAATTGATTGTCATGGCTAATTTATTGAGAAGTTACTTGCAATTTTGTGTACCCAAAATGGAAGTATATCTACTTCAGTAAATACATGTCAGCTGAAACAGAGTACAAGTCAATCATTGCTTAGCTGCGGATTCTGTACAAAGAACATTTTTGTGGAGTGCCACTTTTTCCTTCCTACCATGCTTGAATGGCACAGTTGACTAGACTTTAATCCTTTCAGGGTTCATGGCTTGACATACTGATGCTCAAACTCCAATATGCTCTCTGTCAGAACATGAACATAAGCAATAGGGGCAGAAGGAGACCACAACATTTTTCACACTCCTATGTTAACAAAAATTATTCAGAGACTCAACGCTGAATTATACAGCACTGGATGAATATGTTCTCATGTCTTAGCTGATCATTGAAATGTCATTCGCCAAATTTCATGGAGTTGTTTTTAACACACAAACACATACAAATAGTCAGAATAGCAAAGATGAAGCCAAGATCAGTTCAGGCATGATATTATTAAAAGACAAAGCAGGTTTAAGGTGTTGGTCAGTCTTCTTCTGCTTATATTACTTATGTTCATGTTCTGACAGAGAGCATATTGGTGTTTGAGCATCAGTACGTCTCACCATGAACACTGAAAGGATTTCGAGATTTGTAGGGCACCTGAGATGTGTAAGGCATCAAGGATGTGTCCAAAAACAATGAAATACTAAATGAATATGGAGGCTTTCAAGATAATTCAAACTGACTACTACATGCTAAATATGAAAAGCTGAATTTTTGATTCAAATTATACCTTCTGACATTTGGTACGAGTGCCACCAGGCAGTTTGAGAATTGCACCAGAAAACAAGATGTTGTCTTACTTTACTGCTGGTACACAGCGGGGACAGGAACGAGATAAAAGTACCTCACATTTTGCTAATTATTCGGTAAATCGGAAGTCTCATAGTGAAGCATGAGATTTGTTTTCTGTTCTATTTATATATTTAACTAATAATATATTGATTTTTTTAGGATCTGGGTGTTGCTGTCAAAGCTAGCATTTATTTCTCATATCTAATGGACTTTGAATTAAATAGCTTGCAAGCCCACCTCAGAGCGCATTAAAAGTTATGCTGTTCCAATGAGAATTCTGGATTATGATTACAGTGGAAAGATGAACAATTATGAAGAAGAAATTTGGAAGAAAAAAAGAACTTGCCAAAGGGACAGTGAGTCCCAGAGTATATGTTTTAGTTAGTTGCGGTAAAATACAAGAGGAACAAATTCTTAAATGAATCCTCAAAATGAAGTAGGTATTCAGAAAGAATCGTTGTGGCTATCTCTCGAGATCAAGGATGATGGTCTTCGTTCCGTTGATCTATTTATGGGCTCTCAAGTGGCTTATGAGTCTAATCTTGGCTCTGAAAGTTCTTCTGCATTCAGGACAGGTAGTTCCAGATGGCAGATCGGGCTTTGGTTGTTTCTGCCTCTCTTTCCACCTTCTCTTCTTCTCTAATTCTGCACATCTGTTGGCTTCAAAAGTTGCTGGTCCTTCTCGGATGATGGTTTGCCAGAGTTTCCTGTCCTTGGCATTGGTTTCCCAGTAAGAAAAGAGGTAATGATTATTAAGCTGGCGTTCCGCTACACTTATCACTCTGTTAGCTTAATAGAATTAAGGAAGTTTATTTAGAATTTCACCCTATCTATTGCCAGTTTTTAGTTCTTCAGGTCTAACTTTAATCCTGGTTCTTTTAATAGATCCTGCAGTGGTTCTTGTGGTTCAAATAATAATTCTGTAAAATCTCTCGAAGATTTTTGTGTGTGAAATAAATGATGCATGTGGAGCATTAAACAGAATTCAGAGGCCTAAGATGCATCTGAAATAAGACCCTATTTTAGCCATTGCATATGTAAATTAGGCCTTGAGATAGATTCCCAGTTCCATGAGGATGAAATGTGTTTGACACATTTTGTCCTCGTGGAACGGTAATAATGAAGCAGATCTAAGCAAGGAGTAAGGTTGCCTCGGGAAAGGAGTTGTGCGAGGACCAACTCGATAGTGCTCAAGTTTGATACCTGTAAATGGTTGGAACATTAACAAATTTCAAGCTGTTGATTTTAATCTATTCTGTGAACTTGCTATCTAATTTATCAACAATCCAAGAATTCTTAATTCTAATGTAATCCTGCAAAGTTATATTAATGTCAGACACTAACCTCAGCTATGAATTTTTAATCAGGAAGCAGTTAATGCTAAATTGCTTGATATAATTGAACTGTTTTAGCAATCTATGTTATTTATTTTGTTAATTCACCCTGTCTGTGGTTTATTTGCATGATATTTATGTTCAAGTGCTTCCAATGAAGAATTTATCAAAATTTCTGAACTCCTTCGTTATTGTCAAGGAAGTGTTAATCTGTTCATATGGAGCTTGCATAAATTCTCATGAAACTCTAAAAGAAACATAACTGGTTGATCCAAGAAGGCATGCTGGGTTAAAGGGAGACACAAGAGACTACAGATGCTGGGAACTGGAGCAACCTGCCAGAGGAACTCAGCAGGTCAGCCAACACCTGTGGAGGCAAAGGGATAGTCAACGTTTTGGATTGAGACCCTGCATCAGGGCTGAATTTAGGCATCATTATTTCCAACGCATAAATTAGGTGGTTCACAGCATGGAAACCTGGACCCAGGTGAGTGGAAGCAGTGTGTGGGAACCAGGGTCCCAGTGTTTGGAAAGGGAGTGCAGGAACTGTGGCCCCAGGCATTATGGGGGAAGGCAGGCACCAGAACCCCGTGAATGGAAGGGCAGCACGGTAACTGGAGCCTGAATGAGTGGAAAAGAAACACAGCAAACATTAGCCGCTGAGCCAGATGCTGAACCAGTGGGATTTCTGAATGGTTAGAGAGGGGATTATTTGAGTTTTGCTGTGCACTGTTGCAGTATTTTCTGACATAATCAATAGAAATCACTGAAGTGACAAAAACCTATTACACATGACTCTCACAATAAATCCATTGAAGATATTAAATCTTGTGGAATGAGGTATAATTTATTTTAATGGCTCAGGAAGCATTAATTACTGGGAACAACATCACTGGCCATAAAAAAAATGTATGTGATAGCCCTAATCTTTATTCTTTACAGGATGTTCAAAATTCAATTAAAAGGGTCTTATACTTCATTATGCATTATTTTTCAGAATTCTAACACTTGATTGGTTGCTTAGCCACTTGATGACATCATTGTTGTTGAACATCCAAGATCCCATACAGTAGGTGCTTGACACAAACTCACACTCTAAAAGGGGAATTGCAAATACTTTATGTATTAGTGACGAGCATCCTTCTTTTGTCACTGACCAGCAAATCCTCTGGTGATGCATATTAGGAGTGTTAGAAATGCAACATAAAGAATGAAAGGAAGTACCTCATTTTCTTTCTCCCTTTCTTTCTTTAAATTCGGCACCTGTTCCAAATACAACTTTCATTTAGCACTAGAAAGATTAATAGCAGAATGGCCTAGATTTTCCTGAGATACTCAAGCCTCTGATGGAGTGCATTGTTAGAGATATATCATAAGTAGAACATCTGACTCCCTTGTTGACTTCAGACTTTTTTCCCCCTAATGTACAGACCAAATGTCCAGATGTACAACTTTTAGGTTAATGAATTAGTCAAAATGATCATTTGTAAAGGTTTTCAAAAACAAAATTGGAAACAGATTGATTGGTTTGTTGCTGTCCCCTGCTACTTGCATTTATTTTTGATAATATTTGATTGGAGATTTTCTGGAATTGCTGATAGTTGATTTTCACCCTGGATTGCTGTGTGTTGTTTGATATGTTCGTCATCTATTCAATTATAATTGTTTACCATTTCATAAACTGAAAATTTGATTCAATAAAATGCTAAATATTATGCTCAGCAAAATAAAAGCATCCTCACAGCATCTGCATGTCAAGCCCCCTCAGAGTCTTAAATAATCTAAATGTTTCAGTTATATCATTTCTCATTCTTCTAACCTCCAGAAACAAGAGTCATAGAAATAGACAACAGACAATAGAATACAAAATGCTGGAATTGCTTAACCAGTTCAAAGAGCATCAGCAGAGAGAGAAAAAGAGGAAATGATTCGGATTGATAAACCTTTATCAGAACTGAGCCAACTTTGAAATAACCTATATTTTAAGTTACACAGAAAGAGGGGGGTGGAGAGAACAAAAAGAATGTCTGCAATAGGGTGGAAACCAAGAGAGACAGAATAACACAAGCAGTAATGGTACCAGCTGATAGAGGATAGTGAAGGCTTGTTCATTGCAGATGAGTTGATTAGAGCTTATGCAAATACAAAATCAATGAAAACAGAAGATGAGGGAGACAAATGTAGAAAAACAGAAACAACAATACTGGAACCGTCAGATACTTGTTGGAGAATTAAAGCGTGACAGATGCTGGAAACTGGAAATAAAAACAGAGTATGATGGAAATACTCAAAAGATCAGAAAGTATCTGTAGAATAGGGAACAGAGTTAAGCTTTCAGGTTGATAGCATTTCATCAGAAATGACAATTTAATACAAACGGGAAAGGCTGGTTATCTGAAATTGTTGAATTTCTTGTTAAGTCACAAGGACTGTAATGTGCCAAGTCAGAAGATGAGATGTTGTTGCTCAAGTTTATGTTGAGCTTCTTTGGAATGGTGCAAGAGGCTGAAGAGTTGGAGTTCAGAGCTAGAGTGGGATAGAGAATTAAAGTGACAGGTAACTGGAAGCTCAGGGTCAGCCTTACAGATTGAACAGTGGTGTTCTGAAAAGCGATCATTAATTTGTATTTGACTTTTCCATTATAGAGTTCACTGCATCATGAGTACCAGATATATTATACCCAATAGGAATAGTACGAGTGAATTGATACTTCACCTGGAGTAGTATTTGAATCAGTGGATAACGGGAAGGAAAGAGGTAAAAGGGCAAGTATTGAATTTCCTGTGGTTTGCATTGGGTGTGATATGAGGTAAGAAGGTGTTGGCTGAGGTGGAAGAATGAACTTGAATGTTGATGATAAAACAGTATGCTGAAAAAGAAGAGGCAATTAAGATGTTTTTAGTGTGGCATCACATTGAATATGGGCAGAAATTATGGCGGATAATCCATTGATCATATTGACAGTTGGCGTGGAAGGAGAGAGTAAAGGGAATCCTCGCCTTGGCTTGGACATGAGGAGGGAGAGTGGGAGCAGTAATGCAGGAAATGGAGCAGACTCGGCTCTGGCGGAAGGGAAACTATTATTGAGGAAAAAGGAAGATATCTTGGAAATAATGGCGTGGAAGCTATCAACACCGGAACAGATCTGTTGGACCAGGAGAGACTGGGAGACTGAATACAGAAAGCAGGGTAAAAGGAGGTTTAGTTGAGATAGCTGTGGGAGTCCATGGGCTTGTCATAGATATTTATTGCTAACATATCCCCTGATTTGGGGATAGAAAGAGCAGAATAGACCCATCTTGCATAGTATTTCCTCACTGGACAAATATCTTGTCTTAGGAATCAATTTAAGTAACCTTTATTTCCTCAACTTCCAAGCAAGTATATCCTTTCTAGAGACCAAAACTATATATTTTATTGTTTTGGTGGACATGCTGAAGCTTTGTAACATTGTAACAAGTATTCCTTAATCTTGTGCTCCATCCCCTTGCAATAAAGACCAGCATTCTACTTTCCTTCTTAATTACTTACATGCTAACTTTCTGTTTCTTATACAAGGTCATCCAGTTCTCTATGGTCACCAATATTTAATGGTCTCACACTGTTCAAATAATTCATCGCCTTTCCATTCTTCCTAAGTGGATAACTTCACATTTCTCCACATTATAGTCCATCTATTACATTATTGCTCATATAATTAACTTGTCAATATCCCATTGCAGATCTTTGTGCCCTCTTCTTTCCCACTTATCTTTGTATAATCAGCAAAGTTGGATACATTACATTCATCCCCTTCAGCAATGTAGGTTGTAATTAGCAGATCTTGATATAACTGAGATCTATACAGCAATGATTAAAAAAGAAGGCTACGCTGTTAATCTGTCTCTGTTATTATAAAAGCAGTAAATTGTAAAACACAGGTTCAGGAAAGCCATATAAAAATGAGTGGCAGACAATGCAAAATAATCTAACTATTGGCTACAGGCTGTATTTTTTTAAGTCATGGTACACAAAAGGATTTTTTTTCAGGTTCACTTAAATTAAAGTAATACTCATATGGTAATTTATGAGCTTGTCATGACAAAATGAAGGCAACAAGATAATGGAGCAGCAGAATAGAACCACTCCATATCTTTTTATACTAATACAATATACCTCCATATGCTGCATCTTGCAGCATTTGCATGTTCATATGTTATAATGGTTCAATTAAACTGACACAGCAAGCTTTCATTGCTCATTCAGTACTACATTAGCATTTAAAAATTAATGCCCTGTGGTTTTGTAACATTAATTAAGTGATAAAAGTCATTATGGAAGTGAATAGAATGTCAGGCAATAAAAGATGACTACAGTGGTTAAATGCCAAGGCTTTTATATTGTAGCATAAATGTCAATTATGTTAAGTATATTGACTCATTATGAGATACAGTGTAATGATTTTAGACCAGCAAAGACAGGTTAAATCTGCCTGGTCAATGACTCTTGATTCTATTTGTTTTATTTGCAATTATCACTCAATCTTTTTTTGTGTTTTTGTGTTTTATAGAAAAGAAACAGTATTGGTGCAGTATTGGCCATGAACTTGTGCTACATGTCAGGGGCAGGTTAACAGGAGATATATTGGGCATGTTTTTTTTCCATTTTAACCTTGCTTACACTAATTTTGCTGAGGAAGTTGTGGCTTCTACCTCAAATTTTTGCAATTAGAGAAGCATGAAAATGTAGGGAAGGTTCTCTATGTCAATTTTCCCATGCAAAGGATCAGAAGGGCTATTGGTTGCTGGAAGAAGGTTGAAAATAGAACTTGGATCATTTTGCATTGGTAATTTTGAGTGACATAATTTGGTCTGATAAAGGATAAAAAATATTGGAGCTTAGTGAATCAGCCTGGTCAGTTGTGTTGTTACTGTACACTGCCATACTCTTTATATCAGTATGACTTTTCATCTGATTCTGAAACAGTGAAAATAAGAATAATTTAAATTTAAATAAGAATAATTTACAGGTTATGAAGTCCAACTTATCCTTAATTCAATAAGTTTGAGTTTATTTGGCTCTATCAGATATTTTTGGAGGTTGTAAAGTGATACTGCACAAACATGATTTTGGTTACTGAATTTTAGTGATGGAAGAATCTTATTTATCATTTGTTACTGAGCTCCAGATTTATATTAGTGAGTGGGGCTAGCAGCAGAGCATAAGAATAAGAAAAATTTGTTAATTTGCTGAAAATAGTTCTGATATAATGTCATTTAGCCTGAAACAGTAACTGTGTTTCTCTCTCCACAGATGCTGCCTGACCTGTTGAGTACTTCCAGCATTTTTTTCCTCTTTAATTTTAAGTAATTTTTGTTTTAAATTTGACCAGAAGTGCCACCAACCTTCCACCTTTGGCACATTATCGGATTCTGGCCCTGCTTTTGTTCATCTTGTGCTGAACCTACAGCTATGCCACTTTCTCATCTAGATTTGGATACATAATTATTTCTTTGGCTTCCCAGCATACAGTACATCCTTTGTAAGTCAGAAGAAGTTTGCTGTCTTTGCTGCCTGTACTTTAACTCATTGCAGACTTCACTTATCCGGAACTTACTCATCAACACTGGGATTTAGTTTTGCATGCCTCTATTTCAAAATTTTTCTTTGATGACGTCAACTTTTTGTGATCACCTCTGGCTTTTCAATCCCCTGACATTCTTTCTTTTCCTCCAAAACTGATGTCTGATAATATTTCTGATGTTAAATACCCTGCCATATTGTACACCCAGCTGCCTAAGCTCTTTAAATCTCTCTGTCTTTCTCCCGCTCTTTCCCTCCTCCTTTAAAGATGCTCTTTCAAACATTTCCTTTGATTCAGCTTTTGGCCATCTGACTTTATATACAACTTAATGTTCTGCTGAAGCACTTTGAGGCACTTCATTCTTTCTATATGCAAGTCATTGTTGAAGATGTTAAGGAGTTAAAATAATAAGTTATAGTTAAATTTAATCCAAGAATTGATAACTGCAAGTAGATGGTCCCATTAAGTGGCCCCATTACTACATTTAAATAATGGATCATTGACTTGAAGCACCTGCTCCACTAAATAGCCTGTCATTAGGAAAAGCTCTGCTGCTAGTCCCACTCACTAATATAAATCTGGAGCTCAGTAACAAATGATAAATGAGATTCTCCCACCATTAAAGTTCAGTAACCAAAATTATGTTTGTGCAGTATCACTTTACAACCTCCAAAAATATCTGACAGAGCCAAATAAACCCCACTCAAACTTATTGAATTAAGGATAACTTGGACTTCATAACCTGTAAATTTGACCGTTACATCAATGAGGCCCTGCCACCTTCTTCATTTAATGACAATTGTGGTTTTATTATGCAAAACTTGCCCAATTAAGTTTTGGAGAACCAAGTAGTGTGTTATTCACTAAGGAAGACTTAACTTTCAGCTGCCGAGGTTGAAAATTGGCCCAAATCACTTTGCAATGAATTTGCTTTCGTGTGCTTCATTAGAAAGCCATTGCTGTACAGAAGTATTCCTGGAAACCAGCAATACTATCCATTTAACCCCAGTAATTTTAAAAGTGAAAGCTTCAATCTTGATGTTGTGTTATCTTTGCTGCTACTGAGATTTAACAAAGTACTTCTCCATTGACAGAAATAATGTTGTAGGCTGTTCCACAGAAATATTAAAACTGTCCATTACGTATAACAACCTTACAGTATAATGAATCCTATTCTGTATATAGCTCACTCACACTCTGAACCTGTTCCAAGTGGCTGCATCAGAAAGCTTATTAAAGTCAATTTAAGCTAAAGAATTCTTGTATACACAAGATACAATTCAACTGACTTTCCCATTAACATTGAATTCAAATATCAGAAATTATTATGGAAGTGGCACATTTATAGAAACATACAATGAAAGCTCATATCAAATTTAGGCAGTTTTTCTGTTACATGAACTAAAAGTGCTGATAGATTAAGCTTACTGATGCTTACAACCAAGACATAGGTATTAGAAAGGCCACTGAATCAATCTTTGATTGATAAAGGATCCTTACACAGGATCCTTTGTCTTACTCCGTGTCACTGAGTAAAGAAAAGAAATATCCATTTCTCTTGGATAGCCAGGGATCCATGATGAGAAGTATGTCTGAGGTGAAGATAGGTGTGACTGTAATTTCTGCCTCTGTTAATTAACCTTGCAACACTCACCATCTAGCAAGACACAAAAGATCAAATAGTCAAGCTACTGGAGGCAGCCTTGGCTGTAGAATCTTGTATCACTGCGTGTCAGAAAAGTTATTGTCTGTACTGCAAGATATACAGTGGAGCAAAGGCACACAGTGCTTTGAGCGGAGGAAGAAATGAAGGACCATAGCATTGGCCAATGACAAGTCAGCAAAAACTAGCATAGACCCTGATGATTAGGAGAAATGAAATGAAGAGTAAAAGGCAACAAAGAAGATGATGAAAAACACAAAAAAAACTGATAAAAACAGATTAAGAAACCTGCAAATGATGTTAAAATCAGCATAATAAACAAAAAAACTGAATAAATATATATTAAGTTGGGAAACAAAGTGGGTGATCAGGGGCATTGTAGAATCCCGAGAAACAATAATTGTAAAAATGGCTGCCATGTTGAATGGTTACGTTATCTCAAAATTTACAGAAGATCATCCTGAATACTACCAGTAAGTTAATACAAAAACTGGGGCAGGTTTTTGCCAAAATTAATGCAAGTAAGTTAATAATGTTGCAGAAAATAATAGTGCAAAATCTAGACAAATCACAGAATTATAGAAATCATGGAAAAATTATGACAGGCGTGGCCCATAGTGACTGTGTCAGTTGAAAATGAATTCTCCAGCCTCATCCGATTGTCCAGCGCTCAGTCCATCGCCCTGTAGGTCACAACTCTTTGAGTACACGTCCAAGAACTGTTTAAAATTAATGAGCGTTTCTAGTTCTACATCCTTTCGGGTGGTGAGTTTCAGATCTTTACCATCATCTGGGTTGAAAAAATTTCCATATCGATCCTCTAATTCTCTACCAATTAGTTTAAATCTATGCCTGCTGGTTTTGACCTCTCTGCTGAGGGAAAAGGTCCTATTTTATCCAGGCCTCTCATAATTTTAAGCACCTCAGTTAAATCTCACTTGAAAGTCCCCTGTTCCAACATCTTTTTACATCCCTTCTGTATCCACTCCAGTGCATCACATCTGACCAGAACTGTACACAGTGCTGATCCCCAAGGTCAGATAGGTTCCATACCAAGCTTTCAAAAAGGTTGCTTAAACATTGCAGAATCTCTAACTATAATTTTCCAAAGTTTTCTCAATTTGCAACCTGTTCTTTTACTTTGGAAAATGGTGCGCGTCACTCTGCTATTTCAGAAAAATGAGAAGAGAAAGCCAGGGAATCAGAGACGAGTTATCCTGACATCTGTTTTGGGAAAGACTCTGGCTTCTATAGTTAAGCATAAAGTGACTGAACATGTTGAAAAATGTCATTCGATCAGGGAGATCCAGCTTGGTCCTGTAAAGCTTTGATCACATCTGATGAACCAGACCAAATTTTTGAAGAGCTGGCTAAAATAGTAGCTAAGGGAAAGCTTTTGTCAGTTGTTTCCACAGTCCTCCAGAAAACATTTGATAAAGTTCCCTCAATTTGTCCTGAGTTGGACCTTGAATACTGCTGGGATTCTGCTATATTCTACATATAATATGTAAGCTTTGAATAAGGGTGTTTATTTAACTCTTACGGTAAGGAACTCCCAATACACATCATGCTTACATCATATTTTGACATCTGCACATCTTCTGATCACATGAGTTATTCACATAACTATATGCAAATAAACCAAACTGTTATTTTTCTTTGAAGAAAATGTACCTTTCACAGTTATACACAGTTAATTCAGACTCAGTCATGACTGACTTCCTTAGACCATTTGCATTCTCATTTGAGTCCCTGACTCTGACATTGTACTTGTTCCTGGTACAGAGGAATTTGCAGCTGCTTTATTTGGCTCACTGCTGTACTCCTGTGACTCTTGAGCAACAGTTGATTCTGCATTGACAAAGGAAAAATAAATCATTCATCATACTTCAGTATCTTCAGCTTTATTCTTTTCTGTGATTATTTGATCTGCACAGACATTTCTGACATAATTTTCAATACAGACTACTCAAACTTTGGACTATTTCACCATGGCCGCATTGTTGAGTCTCCAACTTTCTCACTGGGCTGATGGTTCTAACTCTCTCAATCCATCAAAGCGGCTTTCCTCTGCTTGAAAGTTGCCTTCCGCTTCAATAGCTACCTCTTTGTTTTCTCTCTAAGTTAGGCTGGACCAGGGCACATAAAGAAGATGCATTGCCAACTCTGCTTAAGTAAATCCTGTTGTGAAATGTAAAGTCATTCAGTATTTAAACAATTTTTGCCGATCAATGATCTGTGATGCTAGAATAATCTTGGAACATGTGCTTCTTCACTGCTTCTTTTAGGATTTGTACAAATCCCTCTGGTATCCATTTGAAACAAGACAATGCAGAAGGATCAATACGCATTTGATACCACATAAAACTCAGACATAAATGTGAAGTGAATTACGGTCCATTTTCAGATGCCAACTCTGCCAATATTCCATGAAAAACAAAACTGTATCTCAACTCTTCCACTGTCATATACGTACCTACTAATTCATCTTCAATCTGTTTTGAGTGTACATCAAGAAGCACAGGAAAATGATTTGACAAAAATTGACATGAGCTTGTTGGAATGGTCATCAACCATTTCCATGATTACAATGGTGTTTTTGGATCATTCTGCTTTAGTGGCGCACAGTACATATGAATACATACAGTAAATGTCAGAATGAATTTGAAGAACTAATTGGCCTTGTGATCCTTTGCATCTTCCCACAAGTGGGGAAGAAAAATCAGAGGAAAGCCCGTGGTTTCCACTTGGGAAGATCTGTGATAATACTGACAGTTTAAACTGTTTACTGGAGAATCTACATCATGTCCAGAGCATCCCTGTCAATCATAAGGATGGAAAATGGCACATAAAATGACACTTCTTACAACCTGTAGCCAATCTAAAATATTATAGCCAGTGAAAGTATGTGAAAGGTCATGAACCTGGAACATTAATTTGTTTTTTTCTCTACAGATGCTGCCTGACCTGCTGAGTATTTCAACACTTTCTACTTCTGTTTCAGGCTCCCAGAATCTGCAGTATTTTGCTCTTGTACTTGTGAGCTACTTTTGTAATTTGGGGAATACAATAATCGATTTGTATATGACAATGTGATTATATTATTGTTCTTGATACATTTACAAATATAAACATTAAATTTTATCATTATCACCTTTAAGCAGGTTGACAACTTTGAAGAAAAACCTGTATTCAAGTTTCTTTGAGAATATATATATATAAGCATTCCTGATTGATCTCATCCATAACCATGTCATGTTAAGAAATGAAGCTGAGTAATATGATGAGATAAGATTGTTTTCCTCTGAAGTTACAGAGAATTCTTTGAAATTGATGTCATTCATCGTAACTGGCTCCCTTAAACATCAAAACAACAACAGTATCTTGCTGCACAAATGATACCAATCCTAAACATAAATTTACGTAAAGATAATACCATTCAGCAATCAAAAAACCAATCCTTATAGCAGATACTGGAGCAACCATTGACACAAAAATAAAACTCAAAGTTAGTACTTAAACTAACCTTTCCTCCAAGAAAAACATTTCATTTATCTTGAATAATGCTCAATTAATTTTCTTTGAGGTTTGGTTCCACTGTTCTAATACCTTTGTATACAGAGTTTACATTGACATGTTATTAGTCAAGTTCAGCATGATTTTAGCAGTTTTAAATAATTTTTCTCTTGATCTGTATAGAACCTCAATGGACTAAATCATTTCTTCTTACTCATATGTTTATTTAAGTCTTAACTATTAACAGTTAACAGCTTAAAAAACAGATGTTCCCAACTTTAAGAAGGTAAGTTAACAAAAATAATTCCTGCTACTTTGTCTGACATCCTAGATAGGCTATTTGGTCTACTATTCCCTGGATTAGGACTGCCTGCCTTAATCACAGATACAGTATGTGTTATTTATTGTTTTACTGATGTAGTTGTCTCCAGCAATAATTCTCCACTTCTAATTGCACTTGAACTGAGGAGGCAGTTAAGCGTCAGCCACTAATGGGTTTGGAGTTACCTATCGGCCAGCTTGGGTAAAAAGAACAGATTCCCTTACCCAAATGGCACTATGATAATTCAATAGTTCCATGGTTGGTGTTACTTTTTCATTTTCTCAGCTTCCGTAGTGGGATTTGAACTCATATCATTGGAACAATAGTCTAGCTACTAGTCCAGTAACTTAACTATGATACTGCTATATCTTACAGATGTGTTACATTCATATACTTCTGTTCTGTGATAGTTTATCAATGTCCAAAAACTTGGGCCCAAGCCTAGTGAATTTCACAGAGTGTGGTAAATCTTAGGAATTCTCTATCCCATAGGCCTGTGGAGACTAGATCATGAGAGGCATTTAAAGAGGAGTAGATAATTTATGGACGTTTAGGGAATTGAGTTATTGGGAACTAGCAAAGAAACAGAGTTGAGGCCATGGGGAGACCAACTATGATCATACAGAATGGTGAGGCTGGCTAGAGGGGCCAGGTGTGTTCATGTATTCTCCTTGTGTATTTCTGCACAAATCCTTGGTTTTCTTCATCCTTCTGGATTAAAGCCTTTCAGATCCAGTAGCCCAGAAGATATAATTGTTTTTGTTCCCTCAATGTCACACTGACATCAAAAGCATCTTGAATGTTTTTTGAGGAAAATCACACTATCAATGGCTACTTCAGCACAAAACACATATTGCTCTATAAAAAATGGACAACATATGTTTTCTCTGTAGCAAAGGTTTTAAGGATGATGTCAGATCTTCAACACTTCTATTTGTTTCTTCTTATATTCTTGTTGTCTCGAAGTAGCTTGTTTGATACTTCGTAGTATTTTTAAGTGGATAATTCCAAAAATTCACTATCTTCTAACTTAAGAAATTTCTCCCCATTTCACTCCTAAATAGCCAACCCTTATTTTGAGACTCCCTAGTTCTTGAATCCTCAGCCTGGGAAAATATCCTTCCTGCATTTACCTTGTTGAGCCCTCTAAAAATTTTGCACATTTCAATGAGATCACCTTAACGACTTGGACTCTCAAATCTACTATAAACCTGTCTCATGAATGTTTGCTATAGTCTCCTTATAGTAAGTATGTTTAGGTAAGGAAAGCAAAATTGTACACAATACTTCAGATGTGGTCTTATTAAAGGCTGATATAATTCTCTTGTACTCATATCCTTTTGCATTAAAAGCCAACATACCATTTGCCTTCCTAAATGCCACAGCTCCTGCTTGTTAGCTTCCATTTATTTGTGCACAAGGTCACCTAGGTCTCATCGAATATCATCATTCACATGGTCTTACCAAACAGCTCTACATTTCTGATTTTTCTATCAAAGTGAATAACATTACACTTTTTCCACACTGTACTCCGTCTGCCATGTTCTTGGCCACTTGCTCTTGCTCTTACCTTGTCTACATCCCCTTAAAGGATCTTTGCATTCTCATCACTACACGTATTCTTTCATTTCATCAGCAACCTCAGAAATGTTACCTTTGGTCCCTCAGCCAAATCAATGATGCAGATTGTGGATAGTTGGTGCTCAAGGACCAATCCATGCAGAACACCGTTAGTCACAGATTACCAACCTGAGAAGAGTTCTCACTCTTTCTTTTCTATCTTTTATCCAATACAAAATCTATATGAATACATTACCTCACCCAATCCATCTGTGATTTTAATGAAGCCTTCAGAAAATCCAAATACACCACATCCATTATTTTGCTCCTTGTCTGCTGTAGATATCTCCTCAAAGAATTTTAATAGGTTAGTTAAACATTATTTCCATTTTACATTTGACTATGTTCAATCACACTATTATTTTCTGTGTCTTGATATCAGATCCTTTGTTATGGAATGCAACATTTTGATACCAGCGATGTCTGCTAGTTTTGTTTTCTCTCTCCTTCCTTTTTTTTTAAAATACTGGAGTCACATTTGCTCCCCTCCAATCTTCTAATTGTATGTTTGTTAACTTGATTATTTCCCCTGAGCACCTGGTTCTCCAATATTTCGGGTAGGTGTCTTTGTTCTTTCTGTAAAGGTAATCACAAAATATTTGCTTAATTCCTCTGCCAATTTCTTATCCCTCATAATAAATTTTCCTGTCTGTCTCTAATGCACCCATTTATTATCTATCAGTCAAGTCATCTTTGAAGAAAATTGACAATATTTTTTCTTGTTCTTATTCCTCTTTTGTGTTGATATTGATACCCTGTTCAGTATTGATTGCATTTGTAACTTCTGTCCTTTAATTATCATTATCTGTATCTACTGTAAACCGGGACAAAATCAATGAGAATGTTATGGCAACAGACCAGGAAAGGTGGAATGATGTAAAAGATCAGCTGTGATCTTACTAAATGGAGCTGCAAACTTGGAAATTGGACGGCCTACATTACTGCTGTGAAATGATGCATAAACATTTCCATTAGTGGCAACTGGATATAAATTAGAAATGTGAAATCTTGGAGATTTTTCTTTCCCTAACTCAAAAACTATAATGAGTTCCTGTCTCTGATTCTGTTTTTGCAAATGTGAAAAATTTAAGTTCATGCTTGATAATGCTAATGACAGCAATAATTATTGAATTTGGCTTTGTGATGCATATATTTGCTTGGCTCTCTGGATTTTCATTAGAGTTTTATTATACATTTCAAGGTAATATTCTCAAACTATGAAAATATGTTACCATTTAGAGTCACAAAATTTGCTATAGTATTTGAGAAATACTTGATTTAGATAATAATGTTGAGGACTGAAATCATGTTGAAATGAAGGGCTTAGAAAAACAACAAGCAAGACTTAAAAGCATCATCTGAATTCTGGGAAGTTAGGCCACTGACCTGAATTGTAAATGTTAGATCAATAGATTTTTTTTTTAAATGTTCTTTTAGGGGAGTAAAGTAGCACAACTAGTAAACTTCTTTCTCTATCCTGACCTCCCATATTGTCTGTATAAAGTTGGTACATTCTCTCTATGATCCTGTGGGTTTCCTCCAGGTGTTCCGGTTTCCTTCCATTTCCCAAAGATGCACAGGTTGGCAAGTTGATTGGCCATCATTGATTGTCCATTGGTGAGTGGTGGAATCTGGGAATGTGGTGGGCAATGTTCTCCCAATATTGATAGGAATATGGGGAGGATAAAATGGGATTAGTGTAAATTGGTGTTTGTTGGTTGGTGCAAACTTGATAGGCCATAGGGCCTGTTTCCCTGCTGTATAAATCAATGGCTAAAACATTGAATGCACCCTTATTACTCTAAAATAATGGGGATTAATCTGTACCATCTAAAGCTATGCTTCAGCTACAGCTTCTTTGTACAGCTGATGGATTGGTTACAATTACAATGTCATCCTACAAATTTTCATTCCTGTTTTTTAACATAGTAGCTGAAGGGCTGAAAATTGAAGGTAAGCCTGCCACAGCCATTCAATGAAGTGATTAATTATAACACCAGAATCTGACATACTTTAACTAGGATGCCTTTAGTGTACGATGATCTCTGAAATTGTTCAGTTGTTGCATTTTGCTGCAAATGATTTAATACAGGGTGCCCACATCAGACAGATAAATTCAAAGCCAGTAACATAGAAGTAATGCCCAGAGATGCAGCAAACCAGCAGCATTTCTACAATGATCACATATAAAAATGAGGAATTCTGAAATATCTTAAATAAGTTTCTCAATGATCCAGAATGTATTTATAGGCAATGAAATTTATTAAATGTAAAAATTCCAAAATCTATTCCAAAACAAATTTTAAGATTTATCATTCTAATGGTAAATGTATCATTTGATGTTAAATTAGCTTTAATTAGTGGTTTGTCTTTGTCTCAGCTGAGAAATATTAGGACTTCTGGGATAAAAGGGTGAACAGTCAGCTCAACTCCCATTTTTTGTTCATACCTGGTGCACATATTGAGGTTAAATTCAGAGGCAATCATGATGCTACCTCTGCACAGACAGTCCACAGTTCCACTGTGGCTGGATCTTAGACAGGGCATTACATGTTTACTTGCAGTGCTTTTAGATCAGTACTCAATACTTCAGGAAGTGAGTAGGAATATCTGAGAGAGGAAAAAATTGCAGAGATGACTGTTTAATTATTCAGCACAGGAGACCATTTAGTTCATGGTACTGTACAAAAAGAAGCATCTATTTAGTCTCCCATGTTCAACCCTTTCCAAGTACACTTCCAACATTCTTAATTTTTCATTAGGTTCTTGGGCAAATATATTACAGGTTATTTTTCTGGTTAAGTTAAAAGTGGATTCGTAATCTTCTGCAAACAAGAACAACTAATTTTTCTCTTTTGTCCTATCATCTCAACTGTGTAGCCTTTAGTTATCAACTTATGGATTGTGGAAATAACTTGTTTTCTATCTTATTAAATTCCTTCATAAATTTGAATCCTCATCAAGTTGCCTCTTAAATTTTCTCTGCTCTCAACAAAACCAACCAAGCCTCTCTATCATTATAAGCTACCAACCTTCCCCAGCCACTCCTAAACAAACTATTCAGTCAAGCATTGCACCATCTCAGACTGACAAGAAATTGAAAAGGCCAGATATCAAAAGCAACAAGGTCTCAGGAGCTGATAGCATTTTGGATCGGAGGAACCTCAGTAACAAATTCATCACCTCATCTCTAGTTGGATGGGAAGGGTATGCCAGAGGACCTGGGAGACACTATAATTGTGACATACACCTTGAACCCCAGCTCTATCTCACCTCTATTTCTCTAGATCTTTTCACTGTGTCTAAATTGGCAGACTATTTATCTGAAGTCAAGGATTGAATGAGTGGAAATTTCCTCCAAAAAGTTTTTAGATGATGGAACTCATTGAGGATGTGTTGTAGCTGTTAGAAAATATTAGGACAGATAAGTCCCCGGGGCCTGACAAAATATTCCGCAGTCTGCTCTGCGAGGCGAGGGAGGAGATTGCTGAATCGTTGGCTAGGATCTTTGAGTCCTCATTGTCCATGGGAATGGTACCGGAGGATTGGAGCATGGCAAATGTTGTCCCCTTATTCAAAAAAGGTAGTAGGGATTTACAGACCAGTGAGCCTTACGTCTGTGGTGGGCAAGCTGTTGGAAAGGATTCTTAGAAATCAGATCTATGAGCATTTAGAGAATCATGGATGGATTAGGGACAGCATGGCTTTGTGAAGGGAAGATCATGTCTCACAAGCCTGATAGGATTCTTTGAGGAGGTGACCAGGCAGATTGATGAGGATAGTGCAGTAGATGTGGTCTACATGGATTTCAGTAAGGCGTTTGACAAGGTTCCACATAGTAAGCTTCTTCAGAAGGTCAGAGGGCATGGGATCCAGGGAAGCTTGGCCGTGTGGATTCAGAATTGGCTTGTCTGTAGAAAGCAGAGGGTTATGGTGGAGGGAGTGCATTCAGATTGGAGGGCTGTGACTAGCGATGTCCCACAAGGATTGGTTCTGGGACCTCTACTTTTCGTGATATTTATTAATGACTTGGATGAGGGGGTAAAAGGGTGGGTTAGCAAGTTTGCAGACGACACAAAGGTCAGTGGTGTTGCAGATAGTGTCGAGAATTGTCGAAGATTGCAGAGGGATATTGATAGAATGCAGAGCTGGGCTGAGAAGTGGCAGATGGAGTTCAATCTGGAGAAGTGTGAGGTGTTACACTTTGGAAGGACAAACTCCAAGGCAGAGTACAAGATTAATGGCAGGATTCTGGGTAGAGTGGAGGAGCAGAGGGATCTGGGGGGTTCATATCAACAGATCCCTGAAAGTTGCCTCACATGTGGATAGGGTAGTTAAGAAAGCTTATGGGATGCTAGCATTCATAAGTCATGGGATCAAGTTTAAGAGCTACGAGGTAACGATGCAACTCTACAAAACTCTGGTTAGACCACACTTGGAGTACTGTGTCCTGTTCTGGTCGCCTCATTATAGGAAGGATGTGGAAGCGTTGAAAAGGATGCAGAGGAGATTTACCAGGATGCTGCCTGGTTTGGAGAGTATGGATTATGAGGAGAGACTAAGGGAGGTAGGGCTTTACTCTTTGGAGAGAAGGACGATGAGGGGAGACATGATAGAGGTATACAAAACATTAAGAGGAATAGATAGAGTGGACAGCCAGTGCCTCTTTCCCAGGGCACCAATGCTCAATACAAGAGGGCATGGCTTTAAAGTAATGGGTGGGAAGTTCAAGGGAGATATCAGAGGAAGATTTTTTACCCAGAGAGTGGTTGGGGCATGGAATGTGCTGCCTGGGGTGGTGGTGGAGGCAGGTATGTTGGTTAAATTCAAGAGATTGTTAGATAAGCATATGGAGGAATTTTAAAATAGGGGGATATGTGGGAGGAAGGGGTTAGATAGTCTTAGACGTGGTTTAAAGGTCGGCACAACATGGTGGGCCAAAGTGCCTGTATTGTGCTGTACTGTTCTATGGTTCTATGGAAATCTGGATCTAAACATGTCATTGAAGAAATATATAATAACATTGACATGGGGAGGTGAAGAGAGTATGAAATAATTCCATACAATTTGAGTTGCCTCTAAATGCAGGACAAGAAACATGTAAGGGATATGGAGGAATTCTGTCACAATTCAACATGAAATAGTCTGTGCATTCTCCCAGTCAAAAATGATTGAATAAATGCATACCTTTTTTGTTCCAATTTTTTTTAATCTTCAGGATTGCAGTAGTGTATAAAATATTACAATAAAAGAGAAGACAGCGAGGGAGAGAGAGAACAGAGAGAGAGGGAACGGAGAGAGAGGAAGTAAACAGTAACAGTACAAAAGTGCTCAGCTGAAACATCATTCTAAAAATTCATTAACGAATCAGCTTGCCCAGCTAATTTCCAATTTGATTCTGCAAAAGGTTAGTAAGATTGAATATCGTACGAGGAACTGTGCTTATGTATGCAATATAATTAATCAGAAGTAGGCACAATTGAGTTTTAGAGATCAAAGTGTATAACTACTTCATATGTCAGCTTTATAAGGATTCAATTGAGCCTGGTCTGCCTATAAACATTTTAATTGATGCCTTTAATTACCACTCTTATGGCCTTAGAAGTCACCGTCCTGCTGTATACTTTCATCCACTTTTTAATCATTATCTTCAGTAAAGACTTAAGGTAAATTCTATCAGGTTATGTGATTCATTTGTTAGGATTTCTGAACTGTTCATGGAACCCTTAACTTTAAATTTACATGAGACAAATCTCCATTGTCTGATCTGTTGGCAATTTACTGACTCGCATCACTTAAATGATAAAATTCACTGCTAGGCTGATGAGAATAGCAATTCATTGAACTGCCTGTACATTAATGCTTTGCCTCTTTATTCATTTGTGTATAGTTATGCAGCTCAAGCACGAACTGAGGATAAGCTGGTTGAAATAAGGCTTGGTAATGTTTAACTAAAAACATCTGCTGGTGCCAGAGAGTGGAGGTAGATCATTTCACTCTCTAAAGGGCAGGGAATGTGATTAACTATGTATGAGTTTCATATATTCTCAAATCTCTATTCAAATGAAAACTTCTAATTTTGCAATTACTGCAGAAGGAAAGTTAAGCTTTCAGCTAAAACCAAACCTGAATGTAAAAATGGCCCACACTTTCATCAATAATAAGGCATTCCTAAATCTGTACTCAGAATAATTGGGTCCTAGTGCAGTTAGTTCGTTCTAGATTATGTAAATATTTTTACAAAGTATTCATAGAATAGGCAAGGATAAGAAATTGAGGAAATATCACCTTTTGTAGTTTACAAAGACTGTTTTTAATGGAAATCCTCAGTACATTTATCTGTACAAGTCGGTTACCTGAGATTTATTTTCATATGCATTGATGTCACTGTCTTGAGGATTGCGAAATTCACTGTGTGTATTGTTATAAAGCTAACAAGAAGGAGAGAAGAGAAAGACAGCAATGTATTATGTAGAGAGATAATATATTATACTGTATATAACAGGTATAGATGCATTTGTGAAAAGGTTCATATTCTATTAAATTGACTAGCCCTGTCCCAGGGAACTGTAGTGAAGATATTCATATCGTCTGCAACTCTTAACAATTGGTGCTAATTTAGCTATACCCAGGAATAATTTTTCTTCTCTGACAGACAAAGGATGCTGTTATGACCCTTTTCACCATTCATGTAATCAATGACAAAAAGAAAATTGCTCAAGGATTCTGCATACGTATATTACAGACTGTAGGCAAGTTCTTCTAATACAGAGAATACTTCCCTGTCCTTTGGTGATATTTGTGAAAAGTAGCAGCTAATTGTGATTAAAATAGACCTTCCTTACTAACTCTATGCCAATTCCAAATCAATTACCTTAAAGATGATAAGCAGCATCTTGTACCAAAAAGATGCAGTTGGTAGATTAATTCCTGTCTAATTGAGGTCGTGGCCATATCATAATTTAACAACGTATTTGGCAATGTTAAGTTGGAGGCCTCTTTTCTTTTCAGAGGTGGGATAGGAGAAGTCAAGTAGAAATTTCAAGTCTCATCTCTTTAGAACACTTAACTGCAGTAGTTCATCATCTGTTTAATTCAAACATAACATAAGCATTAAAGAACAGCCACTTTAAACCAACAATTCATTTGTTCTTGAAATGCCATATCAGGAACATAGAAACAGGAATAGGCCACTCAATCTCTCAAGCTTGTTTTACCAAAACAGATAAGCACAGTAGAACTTCATAAAAGAACATTCTCCACCATCTTTTGCCATTGTGGTGAATGGCAAGTCAAAGAAAGAAAAGTTAACAGGAGATGCTTTGGATGGGATTGGTGTGGAGTGACCAAAATCTGCAAGAGGAGTCAGAGAGAGGACAGAATCTGTGAGGGTTGTGGGACAGACCATTGATTTGGGGGAATGGGGTGATGGTTTTGCGCAGATGATGCTGGGAGTAACTGGGGACAATAATAACCATTGTTGAGGTGGGCATTTGGGAAATGGATAGGAAGCTATCCTTAATGGAGAAAAGTCAGTGAGAAAAATTACTTACAGGAAGATAGATGCCTCAGACACTTCCTTTAATACCAAAGCAGACCTCAGCCTCCAGTTAAGAGTTTCTTCTGTTTTGAAGCCAATGCCACTTGCAAGACTTGTTTGCATGATAGAATGTTGCACATATACTGTGAAATGAAAGTTGTACACCATCCAAGATCACTGTCTAGCAGACTCTATGCACATGCACTCTTCTGACCTCTAAATGTCCTTTTAAAAGACATCAGCTTGATTGCCCCATTTTATATCACAGTGATCTGTACCTCAATCCCTTTTAAACACAAATGGTCCTTGATACCAAATAAAAATCTATCAAAGATTTTAATTGTTTTGGCATTCTCACTTTTTGGGAAGTGGATTTCAGAATGTTGCTGTGGGAAAAATGTTCACAGCTTTCATTCCAATCAGACTTTGTCACAATGCCCACCCTCCAGGAATGTCTTCACTCCTACCTGAGGAAATGTTCTGGCTGCATCAACCGTTTCAAATGCTTCAATTAAACAAACAAAGGAATCATATTAAGTACCTCAGTTGGAACACATTTATACTATCTTTTCTCTTTATATATCTGTTCTTATTTCCATTACTAGCAAAGCCAAAAAAAACTTCAACATTCAAAAGTATCATTTTGTATATGCATTATTTAGATTTCTTCATATTGTTTTACTGGATATTTTTCTCTTCATTACCTTCTCCTTAGCATAAAAATTATATTGAACAGAACTAATGAAATCCAGTAAAACAATACACTTTTGTCCTCAATGTAATGTCTGTCTCTCCTGCTCTCTTTCTAACAGCAGCCATGGGGTACAATATATATCAAGGTAACAGCGTGAGCAGAAAGAGAATGCTGACTTAAAGTATTGGAAGTTTTCAGACCAGTGATCAGCGGCTAAGGGCAAGGAGGTCCTGCTGTGGCAGACTTCCAGATGACTTCTCATTTTAATTCATCCTAACTTTGTTTAGCTTCAAACAAATTTGCCTCATAAATAACCAAGATCTGTTTTGATGCTATGCACTGACAAGTGCTATGCACAACCTCCTTGCCTTTTTTCAAGTAACATCATTAGGTCTTTAACATCTGAATGGAACAGGAAAACAAGACTTTAATTTAACGTCTCAATCAAGGGATTGCACCTACAACACTTGAACACTCTTCCATACTTCCCTGTGGAATGGCAGACTGGACCTTATCCTTGCTGTTGAGAGGTAAGTGTGTCAAGAAGCCCTTTATGAAAGGGTTTTAAGATTATCATAACAGTCACAGTTTAAAATAAATTTGATTTTTTTCTTGCAGTTTAAAAAAGGATGACATATGTGCCTAATGTCCCCATGTAGTCTTAAGGTTTCAGAAAAGAGATGTTGAGTTGTTGCTGTGTTTTCCCTTACTTTGGACCAATAGACTGACCAAATCAAGTGCTGTCATCTGCACTCTCTGTAATGGAATGATAGTATTATTCCAAAATTATTCAGGAGGACAAAAATATCCAAAGCTCTCTTCAACCACAACATCCCTTCACTTCACTTTTGCTCCATTTTCGTCCTCCACACCCCAATCTCAATTTTAATGTGTAGTGGGCTAAAACTGAGACTTCCTGTTTAATTGGCTCTATCACTGCCCTTTTCCCTTTACCTTTGAAAATTCCTACCTCTCAGCCTCAGCCCTGGTCCCAGTCAATCTTCTAACCTGGCCTGAAAGCTAGCAAGAATTATCAATGACTAATTTCACTCAGTATTGTCTTTTTCTCTTTCAAAATCACCAACATCACATCTAACCTTGAAACCCTTGATACCTTCTCTAAATAATCTTTTTTTGACTTGCTGCCAGCTCTGCACCCATTTCTTCTATAACTTCCTTGATTTTGGCTTCCATTTTCCTTACAATAGTGACAGTCAATAGTATAAGTGAGTTCCTTATTGTCTGTCACTGTGCGTATTACCTCTCCTTTGTCTTTCTTGGACTCACCACATCTGCACCTCCATTGCCAATAGGACTATGTTGATTCAAATCCAACGAATGTGTCATTGCCCAATAATGCATTATTCCCCCTGGAACCAGCCAAGGATCTGATCTCGAGGAGTTTCATTAACATCTACTTGTTGCTTCTCAATGGCATCATTACAGGGACAATGTCAGTTTCTCTACAGTTACCAATGACAAGCAGCTCTAGTACTCCATCTCTTTCCTCAATCCTACAAAACCAGCATGTAGTCAAATTATTTGTCTAATATCATACAGATGACTCAAAATTTCAGGACAATTAGCACAAACATAGTGATTACCTTTCCCAACATAAACCCCATTCCTTTGCTACAACATTTTCCTCCAAGGCCACATGCACAGGACAAGCTGAATTCCAAAATATTGGCATTCTTGTCTGTCATCTGTTTTCCTCACATCTCTGTATTTTTTCCTTGGAATTTTCTGCGTGAAATGCTTTTTGTTAACAATACCATTCCAATTCCAATTCCACCACTAAAGCAATATTGCTTTCACTCTACCTAACTCCATCTATCAAAGAATGTCCTCCAGTGTTCTCATGCTGACCTAGCTGGGTCTACACAATGTCAACGTCAACTTTTCCAAAACAAAGTCACTCATATCTTGTCCCTCCTCAGCTTTAATGAAATCATTATCTTCGTTCACTCCATTCATTATATATTAAATTTAACATTCCTGCCCAGCATTTCAAAACCTCTAAGACCCACCATATCAAAATCTCAAAAACCTTCCAGCCCCCAGTTCCTACCGAAACCCAGTCCCACTTTCCCAACATTCTCCATCCTTCCTCTCTGGCTTTTTCCTTAACCCCTTACCCCAGTACTTACAGCAGAGCCTTCAGCAACCTCCACCTCACCTTTTGAAACCTCTTCCCCAAACTTCTTTTTGTGGTTTAGCAATGCAAGAGCCCACACATAACAGTGGGAGGTAACTTACAAAGAGCAGAATCACAAAACTTGAATTTAAGTAAAAAGAACGCAGGAGTAAAATATTGGCAGGTTAGTTCAATGCATCATGTTAAAGCACAGTTACTGCCTGTGACTCACGTTGTTGCTTGCAGGACATCCTTTGTTTATATTTGTATTGATACTGAAGTAATCCTTTAATCAGCAATGACTTCCAAACAATGAAAATTATTCTACAAGGCGAGTTTCTGATTTCAATTTTAAGTCAACAGTGAGAGAAGCTACCAAAGTGGGCAACGTCTTAAAGCTCTGGAAACTAGTTGATCTCAGAACTATGCAATTGAAAGTATACTTATGGCAGAGTGAAAAGTAATAACAATCATTTCAGGGTTTGCAGATGTTTGTTCTGGCAGGAAACGTTATTGGCGCCAAGTTTCTGTGACTGCTTACTGCACCCATTACTTTCAGATGGACTGCTTTTCACTCTTTCATGATGCATCAGGTATACCGATACCAATAGTTCAAGATTTCCTTTGAGGTAGTTGGATGCTGGAATCCTTGGCAAAGATCCCTCTGACTGATCGTATGGCTCTGATCTTGGTTAGGGCTGGCCGCAGCTTCACTTTGACTGTATTATCTGGAATTTTCTGTATGAAGCCAAGGTCGGGCATGTGAGATTTTTCCCACCATTCAATGGGGTCCCAATCAAACTATGAATTATAGAACATGAGGGTTATCATCTCAGTCTTGATGAGTAGGAATAGCTTTGCTTTTAAAGGGAAAATGTGTAAAGTTGCAATATGACCAGAAGAATGACTATGGACATGTTGAAGCATAATTCAATGAAGATTCAAGATACATGCTGGTCCTCCACAAAACAGCAGCACACATTTTTCAATTGTGCATAAACCACTGAATTCAGAAATAATAATGTTTCTACTTTAAACCAAAGTGCCTTAAGGTAACATTTTGTTTCTGCTGACAAATGGAAAACAAATGAAATGTGTAAAATAAAATCTATTACTTCTAACTGCAGGTTGAACTGAAGATTCTGCGTTACATTTTACTTAAATTGAGAAAGAAACTTGCCAAGCAAAAATAAGGTGTGCAATGTAAGAATGATTCATTCAAGAGCACTAGGTACAAATGGAATTAAATATTCAACCACACTGGTGTTTACCAGTTACAAACATGCTTCTATAGTTATTTCAGAAAGTCATTTGTCGAAATGTGAATTTACTTTCACAAACCTGAAGTTCAATTCAAAAGCTTTTCAAAAAGATACAATGCAGGAGGTATTTGTTTTAATGAGCTCCTGTGTTCAGTAATTGAAAAAATGTGCCTAAGGAACTTGCAACAGTAGAGAACAAAAAAAAACATCCTTTACTTCAATTTCACACTTGAGATCCATTAAATACTCAATCAATATTTTATTACAAAAGCAGCAGAAGTGCTACCATAAAATTAGGTTCCTACCAGGGATATTCATTTACTTTTCTTAGTACTAACAAAACACATTAGGGGTTAAATTGGGTACCCCCTGTAAAATGAGCAGGATATTGCAATAAGTGATTAACCCATACCTGCTGATTGCAATTGCAAGCATAGATTCAACTTTATGGTCCCCTGCTAAATCAATGATTCCTACATATAGCCACTGCCTGCCAAACTGTTGATTGGCTACACACATCAACAATTAACCAATATCAGAATTAGCTACTACAAATTAAAGGCTCTCTGCACTACTTAAAGATTGCCTGAGCTGATTAAAACTAGTTGTGCCTCTTAAAGAGGAGGCGTCCTATTGTTGGACCAAGCATGAGTGGTCATGCGGAAAGTGAAGCTAACCTGGAAAACAGTGCATAGTAGGAAAAGGAAAATAGGAAAGATCTTCTATAGGTAAAGGCAGCCAGAAGCCCTGCAGCCATATACTCAACTGCAATAGGGAGACATATTCATGGAAGATAGGTCTGAGGGCCTGTATAATTTGTCATGAGAAATATAATTGTTTCAAGATCAGTTGAATGCATGTTTAATTACCACATCCCACCATCTGCAGCAATGACCATAGATAATTCTTAATTAATTACTCCTGTCACGTATCACACACCAGCCACAACCTTTATCAGCCAAAACCATACTTAACGATCGTATATTTAACCTCAATATAAAAAAGTCAGCACTCCTGCAAGACTCAAACACACATCACACAAATTGCATATACTGCTGACAGTACAACAATGACAGCCACAGAAGCTAAACACATTGCATCATGCTTACTGGAACTACCCTTTCTCTTCCAAAAAATGTAATGTACAAGCGAGGGCTCTGAAAGCAAGCCTGCATTGCAAACTCCACAGAGTCATAGAGTTATACAGCACAGACGTAGGCCCTTCAGCCCAACTCATCCATGCTGACCAAGTTGCCTACCTGAACTAGCTCCATTTGCCTGCATTTGACCCATGTCCCTCTAAATATTTTCTAGCTATATACCTGTCCTAGTGTCTTTTAAATGTTTTAATTGTACCAACCTTTACTACTCCCTCTGGGAGTTCATTCCATATACCCACCACCCTCTGTGTGAATAAATTGCCGCTCAGGTCCCCTTTGAAGCTTTTTCCTCTCACCTTAAACCTATGCGCTCTAGTTTTAAACTCTTCTACCCTAGGAAAAAAAATTGTAACCTTTCACCTTATCTTTGCCCCTTATGATTTTATATACCTCTATAATGTCACCCTTCAGCCTCCTACACCCCAGGGAAAAAAGCCCCAGCCTATCCAGTCTCTCCTTAAAACTCAGGCAACATCTGAATCTTTTCCACACCCTTTCCAGCTTAAGGACATCCTCCCTATAGCTAGGCAACCAGAACAACACACAATACTCCAAGTGCAGTCTCACCAACATCTTGTGCAGCTGTAACATGACGTCCCAGGTTTTGTACTCAATGTCCTGACAGATGAAGAAAAGCGTGCCACACACCATATTCATCACCCTGTCTATGTGTGCTACCACTTTCTGAGAATTATGTACTTGCACCTCTCAGTCTCTTTGTTCTACAACGCTCTCCAGGGCCCTATCATTTACCGTGTAGGTCTTGCCTTGGTATAACTTCCCAAAATGCAACACTTTGCACTTGCCTGAAGTAAAATCCATCCGCCATTTCTTAGCCCACCCACTTTCCCCATTGATCTGGATCCCATTATAATCTTAGATAATCTTCTTCGCTGACTACTATAACACCAATTTTAACATGATCCGTAAACGTACAAACTATGCCAACTATATTCTTATCCAAGCTGTTTATTCATGGAGGAGATGATGCTGCCCATCACTGGAACAGTCATTGCTGAGCCAATGACAGTGGTGAAGATGAAACCATGATCCTTGATCCTTCTCACAATCTACTTTCTTGCAATTCCTTCTGTTTTACAAGTTGCTTGTATTATAAACATACAGCTCATTACTTCCCCTTTGGTTCACCGTATCCTTATCATGTGCCTTTCCCCTTCCAGAAACCCCAAAACTAGTCTGGGCATTGTGACAACAGTACGGTGAAGATGCATTTTTGGTTACTGCACTGTAGGAGGGATATGGTTGGTCTAGAGAGGGTGCAGAGGAGATTCACCAGGATATTACCTGGGATTGAATGTTTCACTCATGGGGAGAGACAGAATAGTAGGTTTGTTTTCCTTGCAACAGAGGAAGCTCACTGAAGATCTCTAGAGATGTATATAAAACTATGAGTGGCATAGATTGGTTAGATACTAAGAAACTTTTCCCCATAGCAGAGATGTCTAAGGTCAGGGCAGAGTTTTAAGGTAAAGGGTAAGGTAAGATTTAGTGTGGATTTTTGTTTTCACTCAGACGGTGGTTTGAATCTGGAACTCACTGCTTGAGGGGATGATGGAGGCAGGGACACTCACAACATTTGTGAACAAGTATTTGAATCATCAAGCCATAGAAGTCTACAACAAAATGCTGGAAGATGGGATTACTTTAGGTTGGCATCAATGTGATGGGCCAAAGGGCCTGCTTCTATGTTGTAGTACTCTATGACTTTATGTAGATGCACAATTCCCAATTTCACACTTTCAGTCAACAGCTCAGATATTAATATTGTGTCTAATTTAGTATTGGTGTATTATTGTATTGGTTTATTGACCTTTTATCACTATTAAGTGAACATTGGTATTATTAATGCATCTATGATGGGTGACATTCTGAAGTGTTACTGGAACTTTGTATAAATGTGATTAACATTTCAAGCTAATTTTTAGAACAACATGCAGTCATTTGCCAATGAAAATCAAATAAAAACTTGCAGATTCAAAAAAAAAGAAATAAAGACAGAAATTGCTGGAAAAATGCAAGCCAGATAGCATCTGTGGAAAGAGAAGCAGTAAACATTTGTGATTGAAGACCCTTCATTACAATCTTTGGATACTTTTATTGCATTAACCGTAGTTATTTTCTATGAAACAAAGTAAATTAATGCAAAAGTTTTAAAATGTATATTGCTCACTTGTATTATTAGCTTATTTAAGGTGAGACTGCAGTCATTTTCTAAAATTTCTGAGGCCATCAACATGGTAAACTTTAACACTGGTAGCCAATGCACACAGAAGGAAACCATGATCTGCAAGCAGTGAGTAGGCCAAAGAAACTAAGGATACCACCCACAGACCGCCCAGATGGCTTTCTAACAGCTCATGCTGTTTCTAGATGGCTCTGATCATCAGGGACATTCAGAACCATTTAAAAATGAATTTTAAAAATCACCATGTTTTTTTAAAATACATTAAAACCACTTTCAACTCAGAGAAATTAGTTCAAGCCATTAATATTATTTAACACAAAATAAAGAAACCAGTTACCTTCATTTACCTTTTGGTGAAGGTCAGTGACTCTCAGCTCAGTACATTATGGAAACACCCCTGAACTCAACACTATTTCAGAATTCACTGGCATGCACACCACGGTTAACCAGCTCTTCTCTTTGGGAGTGCCATCAGTGTGATTCAACCCAAAAGCAAATAACAATGTAATCTTCATCCATTGTAACTCGGAGTAGATTATCTTGTTAAATATTGATTATACAGAAATTTGAAGAAACTTTTTTTTCATAGCCAGATTATCCACCCTTTATTAAAATGCCTTTACTTTAAATAGTAAAGAATTAATAATAACAAGTGAATGAAGACTGTGAGAGAACTAAAATGATTTTAGATGCTAAGAAGGTCATATCAGAATCATTGTTATATCTGTTTCTTTAGTTCATAGACAACATACTTTTAATTTTCTGTTCACCAAGATCTACGCAAACTGGGTGCACTGAAGATCAGTTTAGAAACTCTATTTGTCAACTGAATAGGTTTAAATTACTTTAATGTTCAGAAGCTTGATGTTTTGTATAATTTTCAGTGCATTGCTGAATACACATTGTGGTAAAGGTTACTAAAATTCAATTCTTTACAGTATCAATTGCAACAACAAATATCACAGAACCACAAAATTACATCGCATGAAATGAAAGCTTGAGTGACTCAGAATTTCCAGCATTAATGATCCATTTAGGTTTTATTGCCTCTTACCATGCACTTCCACCTTGTCCACCCTTCCCCCTACCTGACTCCTTTCTATAATAGTAGAAGCTCTTGTGGCGATTTATTCTCTTCCTTGGTGCTTTGCTGATTTATTTAATTCCTCTTGAAAATTCAAATAAAGGGTTAACAAAGGGGATTCTTAGTACAGCAAAGAAAAGCTTCAAAAATAGGAGGTTACAGCTACTTGCGAGACTCTGCACTGAAGTGATCCAGTGGATTTTTAGTTGCACCTGGCTTCAGTAACACCTTTAAACTTAATCTCTGCAGCAAAGCTGTCATTATCCCTTCTACTTTCAATTTCTAAACATGTGTACTTGTCAGCATCGACAATTTAACAAACTTCAGGGTGCAGAAACTGAGAAAGAGTTTGATTGTATTCCACATCATCCAATGAAACTGGAAATCACTGTTATTTTACCTCAACCAATGCATGCACTGGATCAAATAAATATGAATTATTTATTGGTTCAAAACACTATATTTTCTACTTTGCAATTTATTCTATAGTTTGCCACTCAGAGGTTTCAAGTACTTCAGAAGTAATCATCCACTGATCTTCAACTCCTCTTTGTAATGAAAGAGTTAGTGTCAATGCCATTTCTTAATGAGTTGTGGCCAATGAGCCAGATCACCCTGAACCTTGCCGGCTGCATGGAATTGCCACCCTGGTTCCCACAACCAACACTTATGATTTTTATATCGATGGTTCAATCCCTCATCTTACCTTCCCGTTGATATCAACTTCCACAGCATTAGTTTGGCCACAGTGCAAAAATAAAGGACAATGCAAAATAAGAACTCCATGTCAAAGTTATAAAACAAAGCTTGTCGCGTTGCTTAGAGCAGTCAGGCTGGTTGTCATGTATGTCCTTTTGTGCTAAAGTGAGGTGAGGTGTCCTTATGTCCTAAGTACCTGCCCATTATGTGCCTTAGCCTCTTCTAGTGATCCTTCCCAGTGTCTACAGCATGGTTGATGGAGATTTACAAACATGCAGTGGAGAAGACTGCCAATACCAATGACAATAAATCTGAGCTGCTCTGAAACTAATACCAGAATGCACTATCTCAGCATGGGTAGCAGCAGTGTGAACCAGAGGATTGACAGGCAACAATGTGGGGATTGCTGGAGTGGCAGGGGTGAGAAGGCAAATGATGTCATCCTGTGAATAGAGACATAATCACTATCACTCTCCCAGAGCAATGTCTTAGCTATCCTAATAATTTGTTGGAGGACTCATAACTTGGCTGCCGTGAAACTCCATCCTTCCTTCCATTCACTGGCACCTTAAGCTATGATACTAAAACTCTATTAAAGTATCCAGATATCAGGAGGCATCTCCTCTTGTTGCCATGGATGCTGAGTCATCAATGTTCGGCAATTGCACTATGGTTTGGTTTGTAAGTATGTTGATGGAGTCACCCACCCTTTCCTTTCTGCATAGGATGGCTGTAAACTATAGACAAATCCATGTGCCCTTACCTTGTGCTGGGCTCCTCCAGACCTCCAATAAAAAGATTAAGAAGACTCTTAAGAGGGAAATCAGGAGGGCGACGAGAGGTTATTGATGGATCTGGCAGGTAAGGTTAAGAAAAATCCCAAGAGGTTCTATAGCTATACTAAGAGTAAAAGGGTGATTAGGGAGAGAGTAGGTCCCCTGAGAGATCAGCAGGGCTGCCTATGTCTTGAGCCACAGGAGATGGGTGGGATTTTTAATGAATATTTCTACTTGATGTTTACTGAGGAGAAAATCATGGCTGCTCAAGAGATAAGGGAAACAAGTGGAGATGCGTTGGAGGACATTCATATTACCAGGGACGAGGTATTTGCAGCCTTAGAGTGCATTACGGTGGATAACTCCCCAGGGTCTGACCGAATGCATCCTCGGACTTTGTGGAAGGCTAAAGGAGAAATTGCAGAGGCCCTTGCAGAGTTGTTCGCTTCATCATTAGCTACTGGTGAAGTTCCTGAAGACTGGAAGGTGGCTATTGTCATTCTGTTGTTTAAGAAGGGTTACAAGGACAAACCAGAGAACTACAGACCGGCAGTCTGATGTCAGTAGTGGGGAAGTTACTGGAGGGAATTCTGAGGGACAGGATTTACCAGCATTTGGATAGACTGAGTCTGATTAGGAGGAGTCAACATGGCTTTGTGGGTGGAAAGTCGTGCTTGACAAACCTCTTAGAGTTCTTCGAAGAGGTAACCAAAAAGGTAGTTGAGGGTAGGGCATTGGATGCTGTCTATTTGGACTTTAGCAAGGCTTTCAACAAGGTCCTGCATGGTAGGCTGGTCAAGAAAGTTAGGTCCCATGGAATCCAGGGAGAGCTAGTTAGGTCGATTCAAAATTGGCTCAGAGGTAGGAAGCAGAGAGTGGTGGTTGGAGGTTGTTCCTCGGAATGGAGATTGGTGACTAATGGTGTGCTGCAGGGGTCGGTGTTGGAATCCCTGTTATTTGTTATTTATATAAATGATTTGGATGCGAACGCACAAGGCTTGATCAGTAAGTTTGCTAATGAAACAAAATTAGGAGGTGTTGTTGATGGTGAAGAAAGTTATCGTAAATTACACAGGGATCTTGATCAGTTCGGGAAGTGAGCCGAGGAGTGGCAAATGGATTTTAATACAGATAAGTGTGAGGTGATGCACTTTGGAAAGTCAAACCAGCGTAGGACTTGTACGGTGAATGGTAGGGCACTTGGGAGTGTAATGGAATAGACAGACCTTGGGTTACAAAATGGCATCACAGGTAGACAGGGTAGTAGGCATTTAGCATGCCGGCCTTCATCAGTCAGGGCATTGACTATAGGAGTTTGGACATTATGTCGCGGTTGTATAAGTTGTTGGTAAGGCCACACTTGGAGTACTGTGTTCAGTTTTGGTCACTCTGTTATAGGAAGGACATGGTTAAACTAGAAAGAAGGCAGAAAAGGTTAACAAAGATGTTGCCAGGACTACAGGGCTTGTGTTATAGGGAGAGGTTGGCAGGCTAGGTCTTTATTCTTTGGAGCGTAGGAGAATGAAGGATGACTTTATAGAGGTTCATAAGATCATGAGGGGCATAAATAAGATGGATGGCAGCAGTCTTTTCCCCAGGGTAGGGGAGTCCAAAACTAGGGAGCACAGACTTAGGGTGAGAGGGGAAAGATTTAAAAGGGACTTGAGGGGCAACTTTTTCACACAGAGGGTGATGAGTATATGGAATGAGCTGCCAGAGGAAGTGGTTGAGGCAGGTACAATAGTATCACTTAAAAAGCACTTGGATAGGTACATGCAGGGGCGGGGCTTGGAGGGATATGGGCCGATCGCAGGAAATTGGGACACGGTGGATGGGGACCATGGTTGTTATGGACTGGTTGGGCCGAAAGACCTGTATCTGTGCTGTATTGCTCTATGACTGTGTGACACTGTACCCCTAGATTTTGCATACAGGCTTTCTGGCTGTTCAGGTAGTGCATCAACTGTTTCATTGTGCATACCTGTCATCTTTGTTCTATAGACTTATCTAAGACTGTAGCAGCAGAACCCATGCATGACGTCACCTTCCATGAAAATGGTTCCTGCAGTCTCCCTTCCCACCCCGGGCTGCAGGCCACTAGTATCACTGCAATCACCACACATGGATCCCATCTCTAACCTATCCTGAATGTTACACACGTATGTCATTTTTCGAGCTTGTTGCTGTTGTGAAACGGATTGAGGTCATATCTTCATCATCACTGCCTTCATACTCTTTCACATTTGCTTGGTTAGGTTGGAATTTTTGGCTGGGTAAAAGCAATAAAGTTGTTCTTCGGGAGGAAGAGAATGTAAGAGGTACATGTTTACATCACAGTGATTTGTATATATGAATAGAAAATATGGAATGGGAGCCAGTGGGTTGTAAGAAGAAGGGTTAGGTTTGAAGATATCATCATCTTCTGTGGTTTCATAACCACCACTGGCTATTGTAACAGAATCATCTTGTATATTGTTGCTCTGCCTGTCCTTACTGGTTTGATGTTACCATCTCCAGTTATGTGCCTACCTATCATATAAGGTACAAAGAAACATGTCAGTGAATTAATGAGTTTGCATGTTGTAACTATCACAGTTGATCATTTGGTAGAATGTGCAAGCTGCATGATGCATTGCAAGGCTTAAAACTGTGGTATGAGTACACTGCCCACATCCCACAATATGTAAAACTGGCCAGATATGTTATGCCTACAAAAGGCATGGCAAATCATAGAATCATAGAACAGTACAGCACAATACAGGCTGTGTTGTGCCAACCTTTAAACCTCACCTAAGACTATCTAACCTCTACCTCCCCCATATCCCCCTATTGCAAATTCTTCCATACGCTTATCTAGCAATCTCTTGAATTTGACCAATGTACCTGCCTCCACCACCACCCCAGGCAGCACATTCCATGCCCCAACCACCCTCTGGGTAAAAAACTTCCTCTGATATCTCCCTTGAACTTCCCACCCATTATTTTAAAGCCATGCCCTCTTGTACTGAGCATTGGTGCCCTGGGAAAGAAGCGCTGGCTGTCTACTCTATCTATTCCTCTTAATATTTTGTATACCTCCATCATGTCTCCCCTCATCCTCCTTCTCTCCAAAGAGTAAAGCCCTAGCTCCCTTAGTCTCTCCTCATAATGCACACTCTCTAAACCAAGCAGCATCCTGGTAAATCTCCTCTGCACCCTTTCCAACACTTCCACATCCTTCCTACAATGAGACGACCAGAACTGGACACAGTACTCTAAGTGTGGTCTAACCAGAGTTTTGTAGAGTTGCATCGTTACCTCATAGCTCCTAAACTCGATCCCTTGACTTATGAATGCTAACATCCCATAAGCTTTCTTAACTACCCTATCCACCTGTGAGGCAACTTTCAGGGATCTGTGGAAATGAACCCCCAGATCCCTCTGCTCCTCCACACTACCCAGAATCCTGCCATTAACTTTGTACTCTGCCTTGGAGTTTGTCCTTCCAAAGTGTACCACCTCACATTTCTCTGGATTGAACTCCATCTGCCACTTCTCAGCCCAGCTCTGCATCCTATCAAACCCGCTGAATTGTCTCCTTACTAGTTATGGTCAAACATTAACAAAGCAATGGAAGATATTGTCCACAATGCTGTTAAGCAGCACTTACTACCAATAACATACCCACCCATCATTAGTTTGGGCTCCATTTGGACCATTTGGCACCAGGCTTGGTGCCTTTGTACAGAATTGCCTGAATTCCAGAGATAAGGTGTAGTGACCACTGCTGGCATCAGGTTACCACCCGATGGAGTAGAAGATCTCAGTAAAACTGAAGACATTGTGCTTCAAGGAGAGAAAAACAACTTCACTGATTGGAGTTATACCTCACACAGAGAAAAACAGTTGTAGGGACTGGAATAAAATATTTCTGCCCCATGACATCATGGTAGGAATTACTTAAGGCAGTGTCCTTGGACCAACAATCCTTAGCTGCTTCTGTGTCTGTCTGAAATGGGATGTTTAATAATGATTGGATTGTTCAGCTCTTTTCACAGTTTAACAGGTAACAATGTAATCCTTGGCCTCGAACAATATTAACCAGAAAACACTTGGGCACGTGAAATGAAAACAGAAAATGGTAGGAATACTCAACAATTGAGGCATCATCCATAGAAAGAGAAACAAAATTATTGTTTCACGTCTATGACATTCCAGAGGCTGGAAAGGTTGGAAAACAGACTTATTTTACCTTTTTCCATTTGTGTCAGAACTGGCTACACTGTTACATGGTCATCAACCGATAATATTAATGCAGTTTTTCTCTCTCCATCGATGTTACCTGACCTGTTGGGTATTTTCAATATTTTCTTTTACTTCAGACTGTGCTTTATATCTCACAGTTCCAGTTTTGGTCTTCTTTTTCTCTCCTCTATCCTTGTTCATCTCCTTTATACTCCTCCAGACAGATCAGATATAGTTTGCAAGCCTTCACCACCCTCTCTTTGAAGACATGAACAACTTTTGTGTCACCCGGACTCTCTTGGTCTCCATTTGATCACACACATTCAGCTTATTCCTTCTGCCCCTTCATTTCTCTGCAACTTAAAAATTATTTGTTTTCTAATTTTTCCTAGATATCTCACAAGATCATTGATCTGCCTCCACAGATGCTGCCTGACCTGCTGAAAATTTCCAGCATTTCTGTTTTTATTTCAGCTCCAGCATCTGAAGTTCCTAGCTTTTCAGTGGTAGGTAACATCCACTCTATACAAGTGCAAGACAATAACCATCTCTTGAAAAAGAGAGAACCTAACCTTGACATTGTTGGAGACAATAGTCTGTGTGAATGTTCACCACTTATGTGGAAGAGTGCAGCACCAGTGACACTGAGATTGCTGGACAGCATCCTGGAGAGTAGTCCACTTGATTGGCACCTCATTCACAACCCCTTATATTCACTCCCTCCAAACTGGTGACCATGGATGTGATTTGTACCATCCACATGGTGTTCCACAGCTATTCCATTTCACCAAAGCATCCCAAAACATTGACGTCCACCATCTGGAAGGACAAGAGAAGTAGGCACATAAAATGACTTCATTGCAAGTCATGCACCACCCTTACTTGGAAAAGTACCACTCATCCTTCATTGTCATTGGGTGAAAATAAGGAAACTATATACCTATTAGCTTTGTGGGAACACTTTCAGCAGGGCTTAGTGCTTCAAGAATGTACCTCACCACCATTACAAATAAATCAGGCACAGCACTAAATGCTGGCTTTGCAGTGGCACATAACACAAATGATAAATAAAGTAGGCAAAGTAAGCTTTGGTTTAAAATCGGGTCAGATATCAGTCTATTTGTTGATAGGTCAAGGAGGGGTTATGGAAAATTGAACAGCGTACGAGTCTGGTAGTATATTTTCTAGGATGTCACATTTAAAGGTTTAGTCGCTGATTCTCACCACACAGAGATGCTTGTTCAGCACTGAATCTAGATGTTGACTTGTGTCACCCTCTGCTCCCATTGACTTTAAATAGTCTGTCTGGAGGCCCCTGAACTCCCGTGTTTAGAGCATCAGTTCTTCTCCGCCAATGCTTCACTGCCAATTCTGAGAATCTTGGTGTGCCAGCCCTCACATGCTGTGCCATTTTAGCATGCCTTTAAGGTCAGAATGTTTTTCCAGAATTGCCAGTCATGCATTGCTGTACCTCCCCTTTAAGAAGTGCAGGCTGACTTTAAGTGGTGAAGGCTAGTATTATATTGGTCTCGCATACTAAGGATCCAGGCAATCAATGGTACAACCAATGCAGCTGAGCATTAAATCATATAAAAGAGCACAAAGTTTGGATGCTGTCTTTATTGGTTTGGGTTCATCCCACATTTACTCCCAACCAACATGATTCATCATTTCTATTATTTACCCATAGTAAATGTACTTACTGCACAGATCAATACAAACACATCAGAACTTCTGTTTAACACTGTGGCCTTGCTATTCAATTATTGGAGCTGCAGGTAATGAGTGAGAGTATTATTGGTTAGCCTGTCGGTATCCAACAATATTTCCTTTTGTTGACAGATTCAATTCACAATTCAGATCCAATAGTCATAGCTTCAGAACCTTTGATACTGACTTCTGCTCATTCCTGTCCCTGACATCATATCAACATTAACCCCTGTTTTCCATTTGAACAAAGGAGCCAATTCTAAGGCTTTCACAAAACAGCAATTGCCTTTGTGATCAATACATTTTTGTCTCATTATATTTCTGCTTTTCCATAGCAAAAAGGGTCTCTTTTGTGCTAAATAATCGAAACCTGGAAGCAGCAGCTCAAGGTCCTTGCTCCATTGTGAAAACACAGATAGATAACCATATGACCCAAGCTTTAGCTGGCATTATGAGAGACTCTTGATTTTATGTCTCCATGACCATTTTTAGAGAGAACAGAGCATTGTGAGAGGGACAAAATTGATGGGGAAGATGGCTATTAAAACCACCTTGCAATCCAGAATTGTACAACCTACTTGATTATATTTTACTATTTTACACAGTTTACAGAACTTGGGTGTTGCCAGCAAGGCCAGCATTTATTGTCGATACCTAATTGCCTAGAAAACAGGTACTGGCGAGTCACCTTACAGAACTGCAGCAGTCCTTTGGTGAAGTTATTCCCACATTGGATTTAGATCCAATGACAATGAAGAACGAATGAGCTATTTCCAAGTCAAGATGACATGTAACTTGGAGGAGAATCTATAGGTGATGTATTCCCTTGTGCCTGCTACCATTGTCCTTCTTTGCAGTAGAAGTTGTGGGTTTAGAAAGAGCTATCTGAATGCATTTCACAGATGGTACACATAGGAGTTACAGTGCACCAAACACTATAATTTTCTTTTGTGTAAGATGCCTCCAACCACTGGAGTCTTTTCTCTTTGATGGCTATTGACTTCAGTTTTATCATGATGCCTTGATGTCATATGTCGTCAAATGCTGCCTTAATGTCAAGGGCAGTCGCTCTCAATTCACTTCAGGAACTTAGATCTTTGGCCCATGTTTGAACCAAGGCTATGATGAGGTCTGGAGCAATGGTACTAGTGAAACCAAAACTTGATAAGATATCTTTATTGGTCACATGTACGTTGAAACACACAGTGAAATACATCTTTTTGCGTAGTGTTCTGGGGACAGCCCGCAAGTGTCGCCATGCTTCCGGCACCAACATAGCATGCCCACAACTTCCTAACCTGTACGTCTTTGGAATGTGGGATGAAACCAGAGCACCCAGAGAAAACCCACGCAGACACGGGGAGAACGTACAAACTCCTTACTGGTGGTGGCCGGATTTGAACCCAGGTCGCTGGCCCTGTAAAGCGTTACACTAACCACTACACTATCGTGCCTTGATATCAATGAATTGGTTATGGGTGAATAAGTGCCATTTGATAGCACTGTCGGTGATAGTTTCCATCACTTTACTGATGTTTGAGACTGATGGGTTGGTAATTAATTGGATTGGATTTGTCCTTCTTTATGTCAACTAAACATTCCTGGGCAATTTTCCGCATTGTTGGGAAGATGCCAGGATTGTAAAGCAATATCAGTGCTGATCATAAAACCACCCCAAGTCCAATTTATGCTGGTATTCCAACAACCTTGTTTTTTGAGGATGTTTGAGTGTATCCTAACCAATGTACTCAAAAATGATGTGGATAGAATAATACTGCTTTCTATAGAAATGATATTAAGTCTTCATAAAAATACACACCAGTATCTAAACTAAAGTTGCTAAGGCATAGGCTGTAGGAGCAAACCTCAGATTTTCACCTGATAAGGCTGGAGCTTAGTCAATGATAAAAGTATTTTAACCCTTTTAATAGATCAATCCCATCAGAGCAAGCCAGAGTCTCTGACTATTCATTAACAGTGCCCTGGAGTAGGAAGATGTACATGATTAAAGTTTTAGAGTGTTTTCATTGCCACGCACATCAGCTTAAAGACACTTTTGCTCTGAAGTGATCCCCTTAACACAGCATTGCTAACAATTGGCAAACCATGTAGACTCCTTGGCGTTAAACATGCTCCAAACATGCAACTTAATTTTCCTCCAAGTTCCTAACAATTTCTGTTTCAGCCACTTCCTGCAATTCTTATCCTCCAAGAATCTTTGTCACAATGTAATTTGTCCCAAGCTCCCTCCCTCATCTCTAAGTGACAATTTTAACTTGAGACTGTTCATCAATGACGTCCTAGCTCAGCAACCAATGCTTATATATTAAACTCAACTCAGTTGTTCCTCCTGTACCTTTTGTTTATTGATTTATAAGTGTACCCATTTCTTTATTAAGTTGAACACTGGCCAGCTCTGCCTTTTATTGGCCAATATCTGCCACTGCATTTTACATTTTATCACTTCACCTGCAGAGCTGATGACATTTTTCCTTTGACGGTGGTTTCGGGCAGATTGTTGACAGAGTGTACTCTGCTGGAAGGAGTCCAAGCCGATTGTGAGGGAAAAATGATCCCTCTCAGTAGGCTGTTAGACTCCACTGATCTAAATCTTGGAACACCTCACTGGAGTCTAGCTTTTGGAAGATTTAGGTCATATTGTGGGGAAGGGTCCAGGTGTCATGGAATGGAGGGGGTGGAGGGAATGGGAGTAACATGCTTTGGAAGTGGATTCTTGGTGTGAAACAAGCTCAGATTATTTGTGGAGCTGCAAGGCAATTCTCCTGACCCCACATAAATAAAGCAAGACTTACCTTTAAGTTCCTTCAGGAAGAAAAGCAATATGAAAATAGGCAGAACTACAATTATCTGATTCCTGAAAAGGCAATCAGGTTGTAGATACATGAAGACTTTCTTGTTACTAAGGATCACGGGCTAACTCGAGCAGAAGTACCGAATAGTCAGCAACAGGCCTTTGGGAAGGCAACACTGGCCACACTGCTGGAGGAAACACCCTGTTACTGCTTGTCAGTTGGCCTGATAATCTCTCCAAGTTACTTCAAAAGTAACTTCAGTAGTTCACTGTAACACAAATGGAAACTCTGAATCTGTTTATTTTTGAGCATCAATGTAGGGCTGCGGATTACCGTTGGAGTCGAGCATCCACACCTGATTTTGTGACTGTATGTGCATACTGTCTGGCTCCCGTTGTCATGGTTGGAACCCAGAGCCTGAACTGTCTCATTGCTAGATGAAAGCTGATTACCAAGTGTAAAAGATATATTTTCCCAAAATTACAATTCATACACTCCTATGTGCAATATTTCAGCAGATTGAATGGTAAGTAACAAAAGTAAAATCTAATCTCTACAAGAAAAGCGTATGCAGGGGTGAAAATATGACTGGTTGATATTACAACCGACTGTGAATTTAATGGTATTGATTGAAATATGCTATTATGCTGAATGGCCACAAAACGCTTCCCTTCACTAGGTGGTAGAAGAAGCTACAAATTATTAGGAAGCAAAACACCACAAAAGATCGAATTTAAGGACTCATTTTTTTTTTTACCCTCCATCACTCTGCATCAAACAGTAATTTTTAAATGAACAAAAAATCTCAAGCAATATTTTTTAGCTACTATTGGGATGTCAATGTTCTCACCACCCCAATACAGACTGTTCAGAAAGAACATCTATAAAATAACATTCAAATGTCAACCTTCTGAAAATGCTTACCCATAAATATAAGTATTTTAAGGTTTGAAATGTTTGTAAGAGATTGCTTCCTTCTGTGTAACATGGACAAAACGTAAAGTTGAAGGCATAAAGGTTGCACCATAAACTTTAACACATGTAGACAAACAGTGAATGTGAGAATTATTTTTGGAAGTAAATTATAAAGGGAGCATCATGACAAATAATGTTTCATGGTAGGCTGTTAGAAGATAATACAAACAAAAAAAAGGCAGGGGCAAATCTGAAGAAAACAATATTTTCTCTTACTGAGTAAGAGTTCTGGTTTGTTGCCACTGCTTGGGATGAATTTCCTACCATTACTAAGAAAATATATTGGGTTTAACTGTGGTTACTTTTCTGTTGTATGATGTTTCGCATATCATGGTATCCATACATGCAGAACATTGAAAGATGGAAGTCTGATTATAAACTGGACATCAATCGATCAATAGGGAAAGTAGACTTTGGCCCAATTTTCAGCACAGAGCAGGGAGGGGCCCAACAAGTCCACCCAACAAACTGAGCACAACTCAATCTGATATTTGCTACCAGCGTAAACAAAGTACTTGTAATTTGATAGTAAGCATAAATGCTAGGGGGATGAGGGAGAAACATTTTTCTGATAAATCAGAAAATAAGAAATGTTTTGGAAGGAGACGGAGTAAAGATAAAGCAAATAAATAAAACACTGAGCTGCTAATCTAATATGAACAATGAAGCTAAAATAAATGTAATGTAAATAACATGCAAGTTGATGCATTACAAATATTCTACCTCGGAAGGCTGAATTTTTCAGTATCATAAAGGCTTGTAAAATGTGTAGCCTATGTCAACAATCTATATTGCTTTAGTGGTCTTAAAACCTAAAAAAATGCAGCAGAATGCTTTATGGAGCAGAGAAAATGTCAGTCATTTTCTAAACTACAGCATTGAGCAAATGGCTATCACATTTAGGCTGCCATCCTCTAATAACAAGGGCTTAAAACGCAGTGAGCTATTAGCTTCAATTTAAAACAATAGCCCAGCAATGGTAGACTTAGACATGAAGACAAAAGAAAGACTGCAGATGCTGCAAATGTTAAAGTAGTGATGCTTCGGTTTATGCAGTGGGTGATGCAGTCATGGAGGGTTGTCACAGAATGTTTAATCAGTCAAGAATTTGTTTAGTTCACACTCTCTGATCAATCCTCTTCTATACCATTTTGAAAGGGAAAATTAATTGCATTTTTTCTTTCTGGTGTGTTAATATTTATATAAAATATTGCAGATGTTATAATTTTTTTTAAAAAACACAATAATTGCCAAATTAAGTTGAACTATTTCTCCCAGATTAGAGCTTCCACTGACTGAATTTGCTGATATTACCAATACAGCCAATTCTTAACTTTATGAGTTGGAAATATAGCTTAATTGCTTTGTGACTTTATACTGCATTAGTGCAACAGATGAATGAATTTTAGACACTAGGTATAAATATCAATTAATTATTATTTAAAATATATTAGTGGGAATGTATTTTTATCAAGAGGATAGAATACTTCCTAAAATATTTATTGCTCAAATTCTCCATACATACTACAAAAAATTCTTCAATTCCTTTGAATGAAAGATTCTGAGATCCTTTAATCATCCTTTTTTTGTTCCATTGTTGGTTTAGCTCTCCTCCTCACCATTTGTTCACTAGATCTAGGGTTAGATTTTGCAAACAGGCAGCTCTAGACATTAATTACACTCACAATTGCCTGTTGACTTTTACCGGCTTTTGAACTGGACCTCGTGTTTAGAAATCCATTTGTTGCATAGATCTCAATCATCTGTGTAATAAAAGATAAAATTGCTGGAAATACTCAGCATGACCGACAGCATCTGTGGAGAAATGACTTTTCCTCAGAATGGAGAAGCCCCACTATTATTTTTACTGAAAATTCCAGGATTAATATCCGTGAGCATGCTTTGGTTAGGGTTTTAACTGTACTATCTGAAAATTGTTAGTCCTAAGAATTGTATTCTACCTCTCTGGCTGTGCACCACAAGGTCTTATTTGTGAATTTTATTCTGCTGTGGCATGCTGGACTGATTGTTTGAAACAGCTACTTAGCTGTAACCCAGATTCTTTTCCTAGAGAATACAACTACTCACGCTTCTACTTCCAGTGTCTGATCAGTTTGGTTTGTGGATATTATACGACATTGTTAAAGACAAATGTGCAAACCTACCCAGCCCCTTTCTGGTGTACATTTTGCTATATTACTTGCAGTTACCTTCTATTTTGTATCAGCAGAATGCTTGAACAACTTCACTTCTGACCCTAGTTTCAAATCATTTATGTGCAATCCAAACAATAATGTTCTTCATACTGTCCCCTGAGGGAACCTGTTAATAAAATTTCCCCACTCTTGTGTAGTTCCCTGTACAGTCATAAATTGCATCCTCTAAACAGAATCAATTTCTGATCCACTTCCAAAGTTTGCTTCATGTACTCTGTTTTCTGATCTCGTACAGCTATGCTCTTTGTAGCACTCCTGCTAAATCTAAATTTAATATAATTTCTCTTTGTTAATTATGGAAAGATGCAAGATCTAATCAATATTCTCTGGTTAAGAAATTATTATTGTCAAGGTCCTTTATTCATTGAAACATTCATTTTTTAAAATTTATTCATTCACTCATAGGTAATGGATGTAATTAGCAAGACCAGCATTTATTTATAGAGTCTTAGAGTCATAGAGTCATAGAGCACAGAAACAGGACCTTTGGCCCAACTGGTTCATGCTGACCAAGATTCCCATCAAAGCTAGTTTGGCCCATATCCCTCTAAACCTTTACTATCCATGTATATGTCCAAGTACCTTTCAAATGTTGTTAATGTACCTGCTTCAACCACTTCCACTGGCAGCTCATTCCACATACTAACTACTCTCTGGGTGAAAAAGTTACCCCTTAGGTTCCTATTGAGGAAGAGAATTCCCTCTTTTTGTCTGAAAATATACTATGAATTGTCCATAACTAATTATCCTGTGTAATGATCGACTTTCTGGACCATTTCAGAGGACATTAGGTCTGGCATCCAAGCATACTTCCTTCTCAGCTAAGATAAGGAAGCACTCTACAAGTACCAGTTGTGAGACGAGATTCCCCCCAATTCACGATTCTCAAGCCACCCTATCAAAGTGATTTTTGGGTGCAACATACACCATCCTGATCCTCTGCAGTGAAAACTTCAGAGCTCTTGGGATGGGCAACTTATAGGTTGGTAATGAAGATAGTATTATAGTCAGAGATGAGATTGGGGCATCACACAAGCAAAAAGGTGTTTCAAGCAATTGACTGTAACTGTAAGCAGCTGTAAATTGTAGAGTCTGCAGAAACAATACAATAGTCCTCCACTGCACTTCCCAACCAAAAGCTTACTTTCCCAATGACTGTGCCTTTGGCCTACCGATCAATATTTGGATAAGGTGATTCCACAGATTCCTTCAGGGCGAGCAATATATCAATAGTCCTGACTCATCATGTAACAGGCTGTAAGCCCCATGAATTTCCGGGTCATCATCTTTAGCTGCAAACCATTCAGAAGCAGTAGCACCAGGGCTGCCATTAAAAGCCAAGCACATGCAGCTACTCCTAGTTAGAAGTAAACAGTTGCCAATCAGTAACCTCCTCCAACAATTGCACACACCAGTGTGTGTGTGAACAAACATTTTTGCATTTACACTGTTTATGTACCATGTTAGTTGTCTAAAAGTGTTAGTGAATCATCCCTGCAGGGGAATGGTTGGCTGAGCTTCCTTCATTACATTGCACACTCAGGACACTTCAGAGCTACAGATTTCACTGTTTCATATGTTGTTCAATAACCTTGATAACTATAAATACCTCACGATTGACTGACGTACATTCATTGTCATGATCAGTGTTGCATTTTAGGAACATTTCAAAATGTTCCAGTTTCATTACTGGTTTGATAATTTCAACACTTATCTCAGTTTTCAAAGTTTCAATTCTCATTCTTTACTTCCAATGTAAGCGGCTAGATCTGCAAAGGAAATTACAGGAAAGTGGATGAAGATGACACTTAGAACATAAATCATTATACTTTTAGAAAGTAGCTATTTAGGATTTTTATTCAGTTGAAGGCTAAATTTAACAGTTGCAAAATGAATCTGGGGAATGTGATTCAATTTGTGTCTGCACTGCGCAAGGTAGCAGCAGCAGTTATTGGATGCTTCCATACAGGTCCTCAGTAGGAAACAAGCCCTAAGAAGCAATGGGGACATGATGTCAGAATTAGGAGTAGCATCTCACAGACTCGTCAAGTGACAGCCTGACACAGACGTGTTCATCTGTATTCACAGATGGAATTTAACTCAGACCCGTGTGAAGTGATGCATTATGCGAAGCTAAACCAGGCCAGGACACACACGGTGAATGGCAGGGCCCCAGGGGACTGTTTCTGAACAGTGACGCCTTGCGGTACAAGTAGATTATTCCCTAAAAGTGACCATGCAGGTGAACAGGATGATGAAGAAGGTGTATGGCATGCTTGCCTCCATCGGTCATAGTATTGAATACAGAAGTTGGGGCATCATGTTGCACAAAATGTTGGTTAGACCACACTTGGAGGATTGTATGCAGTTCTGGTTGTGATGTGATAGGAAGGATGTGATTAAGCTAGAGAGGGTGCTGAAGAGATTCACAAGGATGTTTCCCAGCTGGAGGGCTTGCGTTCTAAGGAGAGATTGGATAGGCTGGACTGTTTTCCTCAGAGTGAAGGAGGCTGAAGGGTGACCTTACGGTTTATAAAATTATCAGGGCATAGATAGGGTAGATAGTCACAATCTTTTTCCCTGGGTAGGGGAGTTTAAAACTAGAGGACATAGATTTAAGGTGAGAGGAGAAAAAAATGTAAAGGCAATCTGATGTTTTTCACACAGTGGGAGGTGGGTATATGGAACGAGCTGCCAGAGGAGTTGGTATGGGCAGATATAATTACAACACTTAAAAAAAACATTTGGACAGGTACATGGATAGGAAAGTTTTAAAGGGATATGGGCCAAATGCAGGCAAATGGGATTAGCTTAGATAAACATCTTGGTCGGCATGGACAAGTTGGACTGAAGGGCCTGCTTCTCTGCTGCATAACACTTAGAATCTTTGCATTTATGAAGCAGACTAATAACCTTGTAGAAGTGGTCAAGACAATGAATGCATCTTAAAATGTCATATCTTCCCAAATGACATTACTCAATTCACCACACCCCTATCAACTCAGCTGATAACAGTTGCTATCAATCCAAACTCCAGCATAACATTCTTATGTCCCCTTGCAATCTCAGTGATTTAGCACTGTTGGAATCCTCATATTCACAACTCACAACTTATATATACTGCCACTGCACCACATCGATGAAAGATATTGCACAGAAGTCTCCACACACTTGCAGGACAAGATGGTGCACAATAATAGAACATAGAACATAGAACAGTACGGCACAGTATGGGCCCTTCAGCCCACAATGTTGTGCCAACCTATATAAACCTTATCCCCATTCAATCTATCCCCTTCTCTACTTCACCTCCCATAACCCATGGTTTTTCTTTCATCCATGTGCCTATCCAATAGTCTCTTAAATGACCCTATCGTATCGGCCCCTACCACCACCCCCGGCAGTGCATTCCAGGCACCCACCACTCTCTGTGTAAAAAACCTGCCTCTGACATCTCCCCTGAACTTTCCTCCACGTAACTTGAATGGGTGACCTCTGGTATTGGCCATTGCCACCCTGGGGAAAAGATGCTGGCTGTCCACTCTGTCTATGCCTTCGTAACCTTATATACCTCTATCAAGTCTCCTCTCATCTTCTGTCGCTCCAAAGAGAAAAACCTTAACTCACTCAACCTTTCCTCATAAGATATGCTCTCCAACTCAGGCAGCATCCTTGTAAATCTCCTCTGCACCCTCTCCAAAGCTTCCACATCCTGCCTATAATGTGGTGACCAGAACAGAACACAATACTCCAAGTGTGGTCTCACTAGAGTTTTATAGAGCTGCATCATGACCTGACGGCTCTTGAGCTCAATCCCCTGGCTAATGAAGGCCTACATAATATGCCTTCTTAACCACTCTATCCACTTGCAAGGCAACTTTGAGGGATCTATATACTAGAACCCCAAGATCTCTCTGTTTCTCCACACTAAGAATCCTGCCATTAACCATGTACTCTGCCTTCAAGTTCGTTCTTCCAAAGTGTATCACTTCACACTTCTCTAGATTGAACTCCATCTGCCACTTCTCTGCCCAGCTCTGCATCCTGTCTAAATCCTGGTGCAACCTACGACAACCTTCTTCACTATCTACTACACCGCCAATCTTTGTGTCATCTGTAAATTTACCAACGCATCCTTCCACTCCCTCATCCAAATCGTTTATAAAAGTCACAAAGAGCAAGGGTCCCAGAACAGATCCCTATGGAACACCACAAGTCACCGACCTCCAGGCAGAATAACACACCACCCCCACCCCCCCCATGACCACCCTCTACCTTCTGTGGCAAGCCAATTTCAAATCCACACAGTCAATTTTCCATGGATTCCATACCTCATGACTTTCTGAATGAGCCTTCCATGGGGAACCTTGTCAAACACCTTGTTAAAACCCATATATACCATAGTCACTACACTACCTTCATCAGTTTGTCCTGTCACATCCTCAAAAAACTCTATTAAGCTTGTCAGGCACGACCTGCCCTTCATAAAGCCATGTTGAATATCCTTAATAAGACAATGCTCCTCCAAATGCTCATAAATCCTGTCTCTAAAATCCTCTCCAATAGTTTTCCCACCACTGATGTAAGACTCACTGGTCTATAATTCCCGGGATTATCCCTTTTACCTTATTGAACAATGGAACAACGTTTGCCATCCTCCAATCCTCTGGTACCATTCCTGTGACCAGGGAGGATTCAAAGATCATTGTTAACGCTCCAGCAATCTCTTTCCTCACTTCCCAATGTAACCTGAGGTATATCCTGTCTGACCCCAGGGACTTATCTATCCTAATGCTTTTTAGTAGCTCTGACACTGCTTCTTTCTTAACCTCAACATGCTCCAACACATTTGCCTGTCCTACGCTGACCTCACATTCATTAAGTTCCTCTTCCTGGTGAACACTGAAGCAAAATAGTTATTTGGAACCTCTCCTACCTCCTTCACCTCCAGACATGTCTTTCTCCCCTTATCCCTGAGTGGCCCTACCCTCACCCAATCGCCTCTTGTTCCTCACATACATGTAGGACGCCTTAGGGTTTTTCCTTAACCCTACTTGCCAAGGCCTTCTCATGTCCCCTTCTAGCTCTCCTAAGTCCCTTCTTAAGCTCCTTCCTGGCTACCTTATAACTCTCAAGAGCCCTATATTATTTTTGCTACCTAAACCTTAAACCTTCCTCTTGTCTAAACCTCCACTTATCATGTTAATCATGGTTCCTTCACCCTACCATCTTTTCCTTGCATCAGTGGGACAAACCTATCTAGAACCCCATGCAAGTGGTCGCTAAACAACCTCGACATTTTTGTGGTGCATTTACCAGAGAACATCTGTTCCCAGTTTATGCTCCCAAATTCTTGCCTAATACCATCATAATTTGCCCTCCCCAATTAAATACTTTCCCATAGTGTCTGGTCCTATCTTTGTCCATAGCTATGTTAAAGTTCAGGGAGTTGTGGTCATTATTCCTGAAATGCTTCACACACTGAGAGGTCTTTCACCTGACCAGGATCATGGCCTAATACCAGATCCAGCATGGCCTTTCCTCTAGTCAGCCTGTCTACATACTGTGTCAGGAATCCTTCCTGTACACACCTAACAAATTCTGCCCCATCTAAGCCTTTTGCACTAAGGAGGTGCCAATCAATATTAGGGAAGTTGAAGTCACCCATGACAACAACCCTGTTATTTTTGCACCTTTCCAAAATCTGCCTACTTGTCTGCTCCTCAGTGTCCCGATGGTTATTTCGGAGCCTCTTGAATACTTCTAATAGAGTGATCGCTACCTTCCTGTTTCTGACTTCCACCCACAATAGACGATTTTTCTATGATATCCTCCCTTCCTACAGCTATGATATTATCACTGATTAGCAATGCCACCCCCCACCCCTTCTACCTCCTTCCCTAACCCTCATGAAACATCTAAACCCCGGAACCTCAAGCAGCCACTCCTGCGCTTGTGGCAGCCAAGTCTCTGTAATGGCCACAACGTCGTAATTCCATGTACTGATCCATGCTCTAAGTTCATCACCCTTATTCTTAACATTTCTTGCATTAAGGTAAACACATTTCAACCCATCTAACTGATTGCAGTTATGCCCCATCCCCTGCCTATCCTTCCTCACCTTCTCTGTACACATCGCATCTACTTCTACACCAACTGATCCATCCCTCTGCCAAGCTAGTTTAAACCCTCCCCAACAGCTCCAGCAAACCTGCCCGCAAGGACATTGGTCCCTCTCCATTTCAGGTGTAACCCGTCCCTTTTGTGTAGGTCGTACCTTCCTCCAAAGAGATCCCAGTGGTTCACAAATCTGAACCCCTGCCCCCTGCACCAACTCTTTTGTTATTCATTAGTCTGCCTATTCTTTCCCTCCCTGGTGCGTGGCAAAGGCAGCAATCCAGAGATTACTATCCTCGACATCCTGCTTTTAAGCTTCCTTCCTAACTCCCAATACTTGCTCTTCAGGACCTCATCCCTTACCTTATCTATGTTGTTGGTGCCAATGTGCACCATGGCTTCTGGCTCCTCCCCCTCCCTCTTAAGAATGCTGTGCACTCGATCTGAGACATCTCTAACCCTTTAAGAAATATCCTGATCTCATGGAGGAGATAAACTGGCCAATACAGTTACACTTACTTCTGAGACTATGGTCATCACTGTGGCTGAAACCATCAAAGATGGCAGTAACATAGGATCATATAGATTCATGGAGTCATACAGCACGGAAACAGGCCCTTCAGCCCAACTGGTCCATACCAACAAAGATACCTATCAAAGCTAATCCCAGTTACCCACGTTTGGCCCATATCCCTCAGAACCTTTCCTATCCATGTATCTGTTCAAGTGCCTTTTAAATGTTGCTAATGTACCTGCCTCAACCACTTCCTCTGGCAGCTCATTCCATATACGAAACACCCTCTGAGTGAATAAGTTTCCCCTCAGGTTCCTATTAAATCCTTCCCCTCTCACCTTAAATCTATGCCCTCTAGTTCTTGATTCCCCAACCCTGGAAAAAGACCATGTGGATCACCCTATCTGTGCCCCAAATGATAACTAATATATCATAACTAATTCTTCTTATCATCATCTCCTCTCAGCTCATGTCAGCTTCTGAGTTACAAGGTGCAGATAATGTAAGAATGCACCTCTTACTTACTCACCAGAACCCCAGCCCCCACCACATTCATCACACAATAACCAAACCAATGGCCTTTTTCATTTCAGATACCAAGGAAGTGAAACCTGGCAAGGCTCTGTGGCAAAAGTGGAGAGACGGTAATTATAAAGACACTCTATCAATCAATTTCACACTTACAGCCTCTGGCTCAGATAGTGACACTTTGCATAATTTACATGATAGCACTGAGGTGGTAACTGTACATGGGAAGACACCTGACTTGCAGCAGGGGGGCTGACTGTGCAGGTGCCAGCTTGCAGAGTGGAAACATTGTGCAAGCTCTGCTGCAGAGGACTTGGATTGGGACTTCAAGCCGACAGATGAAACATGAGGGAATACATTGAAAAATTCTCAGTCCCAGGATGCCTCCATACAGTCCAAGTCCAATGGCACTTTGGAACAGCACTTTGGGATGTGTTTGGAGCTCATTCTTTTCCAATGAAGGACTCATTGCCAATTTTATTTGCAGAATCTGATGATTAATTTAACAGCTTCCATTGCAGAGCAAGCAGTCATTGAAGGTCATAATGCTGCAGTCTCAGAATTTTTCAGGAGCTTGCAGTCCAATAATTCCCTAGGACCACTGATGTCCCAGTGAGTGTCAGTGGTTTCATTGCGTATAGAACTCTCCCAGTATCTGTCCTGATGAAGGGTCTCGGCCTGAAACGTCGACTGTTTATTTCCCTCCATAGATGCTGCCTGACCTGCTGAGTTCCTCCAGTACTTTTCGTGTATTGCTCCAGATTCCAGTATCTGCAGAATTTTTTGTATCTATCCTCTCATTCCCTGCCTCTCAACCAATCCTCTTGGTGTTGTTCGTCAACTAGATAGCCCAGACAGCTGTTACTCATGGTAAGACAGTGCAGCTCTCAGCCAGGAAATGTGGCCCAGATCTGCTCAGGAATAATCTTTGGAGCCACCTGCAAGGTTCTTTTCATGCTGGCTTTTGCTTTTGAATCATGGGCAAATGGACACTGTAAAAGTCAGCAACAATGGAAAAGTAAGACATGATGGTGTAATTGGTAAAAGGGGAACTGGCATTGTGATATAGTAATTGCACACATCAATTCTTCATGGAAGTTCTGAGCAGAAAGTGTCTATGTTGATGTTGCGTCCCTTGCTCTTCTACCTCCTTCTCCTCTTTCTCACACTCTGGCTCTTGCTGTTCAATGTTCCATACAGCTGGCGGCAAAGTGTGAGCCCTCACATTAATCAGTTATGCAGCATGTGGGATACCCCTACAAGTCTTGGCAATAACTCTCCTGCATATCGATGGGCTCCTCCTATGCAGTTCAAACAGCAGAATTGTTCTTCCTGCAACTAAATAGCTTGCTCTTTTATGCTGCATTTTTGCAAGTATCTGCCATCAGCAGACAATTCTTGTAAACCGATGGCCACACTAATCGGAAAGGTGCAGCGGACTGCCATAGTTCTGAGTGCAGCCAGGATATGAAGAATTAACCTACCTGATTCATTGCCTATGGTCACACACATATTAGTTAGAGAGAGAGGATGGAATCTTTTTCAAAAATTTTGCCCAATGCAGAGCAAAATTCCAAACCAGCACCCTCAAAGTGATGTGTGTACAATCAATAAGACTCTGTATTATGGAGAAACCTCAATAATCACAAACTGCATGCTCTCTCTGTTTGCTCATCACTGGCTCGCAATGGGGAATGAAATGAGAATAGTTTTGAAAAATGTCCCTACTGCAACAGTTCATGATAAACTGCAAGACGCTGCAAATGATTCTAGCTCCACCTTCAGCTTGGAGAAGGCCTAATTCGTAGAAGTTCATTGTCATAATCACTTGAAAACCTCTGGCAATGCAGTCTTGGCTCTATTCTAAGGTTGTGGTTATGGCTGCTGCAGATGGCGTATTTCAGTGATCACGTACCCATCAAGGCCCAGACGTCTTACATATTGTTCCTTACTACGATTTAAGGAGCAGAATTTTCTCCCTGAACACTGTGGGCTGAAAGCCCTCTCCCCATCCCCCTCCCTCCCCTCTTTCTGTTCTGCATATCTTCTGCTCAGTCTGCTTGTTATGTTTTATTGTAAGAAAAATACCTGCTAAAACACTCATGATTTGCAAGCATTTGCAAAAATTACACTGAAACCTAAAATCAGCAATATTCTTTCACGTCGTGCACACTAATTCTTACCACTCCCTGTAGATTCTTCAACTTGAACCAACTGTAGAAAGCATCAACACTTGTGGTAACTCACCAACATTAAACAGTTAATAATCCTTTTAGTTAGAACTGAGGGCATACTACCTATAGATGAATGCCTTTTCAGTCTTACATATTGTGTTCAGTTCTGGTTGCCTCATTGTAGGAAGGACGTGGAAGCTTGAGAGACGGTGCAGAGGAGATTTACCAGGATGCTGCCTGGATTGGAGAGCATGTCTTATGAGGATAGATTGAGCGAGCTAGGGCTTTTCTCTTTGGAGAGAAGGAGGATGAGAGGTGACAATGGCTAACATGAGGGGGGCATAATTTTAAGGTAATTGGAGGAAGGTATAAGGGGGATGTCAGGGGTAGGTTTTTTACACAGGGGGGTGGGTGTGCGGAACACACTGCCTGCAGAGGTTGGGGGAGCAGATACGTTAGGGACATTTAAGAGGCTCTTAGATAGACACATGAATGATAGAGAAATGGGGAGCTATGTTGGAGGGAAGGGTTAGATAAATCTTAGAACAGGATTGTGGGCCGAAGAGCCTGTACTATGCTGTCATGTTCTATGTTCTATGTAAAATAGCAATGCAAATGTCGAATCTCCATTGCATTTCAATTTTCATCCAGATTAGCCTGTTCCCCCATATTACTAAGAGGCATTCAGTGATGGTACTCCATCACTCTCACTGATAATAGCCCTGAAGTGTCTTGAAGAATAAGTGAATACATCTGTCACAAATGCCATTTTGTATTCTCAGGGTTCTCAGAGGAGATTAAAAATGGGTGCCATCAAATATTGTCCTATTTTAATATTTAGTTCAGCTGTAGTCACAGTTAATTTCCATTCATTAACAATTATGCTGAAAAGTTTTAATTAGTAAACTGCTTTACCAGTTAGACATAATATTCATCTACAATTTAATTAAGGCACAGCAAAACAATTAAAGCCAAAATTGACATGGTACAATTTGGTAATTAATTTTTGAATATGTTGTCATTTTCAATCGCTGACCCCATTAAATTAATTTTCCAGCGGCTCATTTGATTCTTTGCACTATTACAAATATGCATGCCTTCTATTGAAGATTTTCTTTAATTTATATTTCAAGATTATGAGCTTCAATATAAAATTAAGGATAAAATTATCTTCAGTGTTAAAAATACATGGATCATGATAATTAACAAGAGTACAGTATTTTGGACAATAAAAACCAGGATGCTAAACTAATTACAGAATTGTGGACTTTCTTCACTGAATCCTGGAAAAGTCAGGCACATATCCTAGGGAGGATGTTATTTTTTCTTTCTTTCTTTCTTTTTCAATCTTTTTATTAGTTTCCAAATTAGTACAGATTAATATACAACATCGATGATCATACATGTAATACAAAGAGATCAAGAGAACAATCATGGCATAGATAATCATAAAGAATAATAAAATATAAAAAGAAATCTTTAGATCTCACGATCTCTTAGTAGATGAATATAATATAAAAGAAAGGAAAGAAAAAGATTTATTGTGTATATAAAAAAAAGAAAAAATATCCCCAAATCAATAAAAAATTGTAAATAATATAACAAACCAAACTAAAAAGGTAATTGCAAAAAAAAAGACAAAAAAATTTTTTTTAAAAACTCGACTGAAATTCCTCAATAGAAACAGAGCAATATTATGTCGTCAACTCCGTTCCTCTAAATTGAAAAGTTATTGAAAAAGGATCTATATCATACGAAAGTATTGAATAAATAGACTCCAAATATCTTCAAATTTAAGCGAAGGATCAACAGTACCACTCCTAATTTTTTCCAAGTTTAAACATGATATAGTTTGAGAGTTATTTTCAATAGTCAGGGTGACTAACTTGCTCCATTACTGGTGAAATGGAACCGCTCAATCTTCAGTGTTTCTGCAATCGTGGAATAGCATTCTGCAATTCATTTCAGGGTGAGCTGGAGGTCCTTACAGGGTTAAAGAGCTGAGATAAAAATATTTCATGATCCCCCAAAAGAAAACGAGTGCCAGCATTTCAAGGTAATCATTTCTGCTAGCTACAATTACTTTTGTTCCCTGAAAAGCTTGAAGCCTTGCAAAGGCTTTTATTTAGAAACCACGTCAGTGTTCAATTGACATGACCACTGTTGGGCATGTGTATTGCATAATGGTAAAATTCGTAAGGCAGCCAGGAGAAATCTGACACACCATGAAAAGCCAAATTGTCTGTACACAACCTGATCACCTCAGGTCCTTTTAAGATATATCTAACCTCAACCTTAGTCTTCACAAATCAGAGTCAAAATTCAATTTTGTTTAAAGCAACTCTATTCTTCTGGTTGGTGATTTAAAATCTTCAGTAAAATAATCTGAAATTATGAATGGAGGACATAACCACTGGGAATATGGTCAGCATTTCATATGTATTAAAATATTGGGAGGAGCTAAAACTAAAACAATATAATATATTCCAAAAGAAGAAATTTCATCAAGCATGATTTTGTTGCCTCACAGAAAATTAATAATATTCAACGAAATATTATTTATGAAATACTTGATATCAATATGATTAAAAACAAGCCTTTGGATTCTTAATCTAGACTGCTCAATTTCTGAAAAGAAATTAAGGTAAGAGTACTTCAACTGGATGAGACAATTCATTCATGTTAAAGGCAGGAATCTGCTCAGTCAGGATCTGTGTGCAATGGCTCTCATTGTCCAGTGCTCAAACGTTGCAATGGCCATTAACTGGTAATGGAAGAGAGAAGCAGATTACTTTAAATCCAAAGAGTGAGAAAAAGTAAGAAATTAATATCTCTGAATTTGTGCCTCCTAATCCATAGGCCCTGGCATGGCTGGACTTCAAAAGATTGACTTAGGTGTTCGTCTTTGGAGCAGTGACTGTGCTACCACTGGGTGACTACACTGTGTGTTCAAAACTATGCTTTAAATAAATGCTTGTTTTCTCCTCTGTTCTTGTTTGTACATACTGATTTATTAAACTGAATACACTTTGATCTTTTCAAAGGCTGTCACGGAAAATGAAATGTATAATTATTAGCACCTTGTTGCTTTCAACCATTTATTGCCTGTCTGCTTAAAAGTGCTATGCATGGCAAGCTGCTGTGAATGTGTCAGCAGTTGCTGTGCAGTAAGCTGTTTATAAGACTTGATAATAGTTCCTCAGATAAATAGCTTGTGCTGCCTGTGTCCTAATCTCATACCAAGTCATGCTGTCAGACAGCCTAGCACTTGCTGGTTTACATTGGCCCTGATTTTAAAATTCCCATTCTGTTTACAGATCATGCCATAGCTTCAACCATCCCCATCTGTCCAACTTCCTTCAGCTCCGCAGTTCTGTGATTGTGGTATTGCGACTCATAAGAGCCATTTAAGAGACTGAGCAATAAGAAGAACTTCCATTTCCAGAGCAGACTCAATTTGGCAAAGTGTCCCAAGATGTTTCACTAGAACATTATCAAACAGAAAAATATTACTAAGCTGCATAAGGAGATGTTCAGGCTAGTGAACTAAAAGGTTGAAGAGGTGGGCCTAGAATATTTTCTCACAATGCAAAAATAAAGAGAACAGTGTTGTTCAAAATGGGTTTAATCCAGAATAGAACAAAATTGCATCCGTTTCTGGATGTCTTAATATCTGATGAGAAATTCGAACCCTGAATTTCCAGTAATGTTTTTGTTAGCACTGGAAACATTGTTCTGGTATAAAACTGCCCCTAGGTAGAGCAACATCTAATCTTCATCTCCAGCATTATTTTTAACCTCACAGTTTTTATTTGTTTGCTTTTACTAACTCTGCTCTCCCTGAAACAACACAATTTAAGGGGCCAACACTCAAACTACATTTTTGCCAAACTGCTTCACAGAACTCTGCAACCTCACAGCTTACTCTACACACTGCTCACACTTAAAACTGATTGCAGATTCATCGGCTTTTCTGCACTCAAAACTGACTTCCAAAGGGGATTCGTCCTCTCCAAAGATTTACCCTCAGGATAGCATGAAGATGGATCATAGGCAACAGGGACATCACTGACAACCATGAGCACCACATTGGTAAGTGCATAGATGAGTTTATCACCCAAGACCTTATTCACTGTGAGTTTTCCCATGCACAAAGCTGGACCTCTCTGAGGAGCAATGTCTATGCCTTCACAAAAACAGTTCTCACTGAGACCCATGACTTTCCATGACCTCAAATATAATCTTGGCCATGTGCCTGGACTATTTTGCCCATGGAGGTCAAGTTTACAGGCACTATTATATTCTGAACCTCAGAATCATTCCAGGCTCCTCCTAATCTCTGCCACAAGAGATTTGTGGCTTATTGCTTCATTCTTTCAAGGAAATCCCTTACTGCTGATGACAATTTACCTCTGCTCCAGTTCTGTGGATTCTGAATTGGCTAACGAGGCCTATTCTGGGAACCACAGACTCTTCTACAGAGAGGGCTGGTAGTAGACGATGGAGAGGGTGGGTAGTATGCTCCACCTGCTGCTTATGAAGGGGCTATATGTGCTCCCAATGCAGGGCCTTGATGTTCTCAATACCATCCCAGATGCTCCTTCTCTATTTTGGGCAGTCATGGGCCAGAGATTCACAGGAATCAGTGGGGTTATGGAATGTTTTCTAGGAGACCTTAAGAACATCTTTGAATCTTTTCCTTCCTCTGCTTGTTAATCTTTTCTCAGAACAGAACTTGGATTGGAGTGTTTCAAGAGTTTTGTGTTGAGCAAGCAAACAGCATGTCCTCTCCATTGTAGACCACTAGGTGTAACTAGGACCTCAGTGTTCTGGATTATGGCCTGGGGAAGGAGATTAAAGCTGGGTTGCCTATTCATCCTGTGAGTTTGGAGGATTTCTCAGAAGTGTTATTGGTGGTATTTTTCCAGTGGTTTGAGCAAAGACTTCACTTAATTTTTCTTCAACTTAGAGAACAGACAGAGCAAGCATGGGGATTTGCTACCATTATAGGTTTTCCCAAAGTGCAGGCATTCAAGCATTGCACCAGGAGTCTGCCTGCCAGAAGTAACTGGCTATAACCTTGGAGGTTGTCTATGGGTCCCGAGCATGGAGAGTATTCTTTTTGCAGGTCACATTTGCTGCCAGTCTGTTAATGTCTCTCTGTTGGAAGTATATAAAATTATGAGGGGCATAGATAGGGTGGACAAGCAATATCTTACATCCTATTATTGAGCAATCCAAACCAGATGGCATGCACTCAAGGTGAGAGGGGCTAGGTTCAGAAAAGACGTGAGGGGTAAGTTTTTTACTGAGAGACTGGTGGATGCCTGGAATGCACTGCCTGATAGTGTGGTGGAGGCAAATTCATTGGGGGCTTTTAAGAGGGGTTTAGATGGGCCAATGAGAGGATGAGAGGAAAATGGAGGGATATGGGCATTCTGTAGGTAAGAGGGATTAGTTATGTCAGCACATCATTGTGGGCCGAAGGGCCTGTTCTGTGCTATATTGTTCTATGTTTATATTCTATGTTCTATAATGCATGCCAAAAGTGACAGAAGTGTGATATTACACAGGGATTCATAACAATAGTGTTCCAGAACTCTTGCTGTGTAAAATCGCAATCTTTATAGGACTTTAGGAAACATATTAACATTACACACAATACTGTTTAACTGCAGTACAACATAGGATAGGAATTTCTAACCTATTGGTTTTCAAAAAAGGCCAAAAATATCAGGAAGGGAATTCAGCATGAAAGGATTTGCCAAGTAAACATAAGGCTGCCAATACTAAAGTATTTAATGTTCAGGGTTGAACAAGAAGCTAAAATTACAGGAGCACAAATATCTCAGTAGGTTAACTGGCTGGATGAGGTTACACAGATGTAGAAGGATGAGTTCATGGAGGATTTGAAAAGAAGGATGAAAATTTTAAAATTGAGAATGTTGCTTAACCAGTGGTCGGTGTAAGTCTGCAGTCACGAAGGATGAATGAACAACACTTGGTGCAAGTTAGGACCCAGGCAGCAATGTTTTGGATGTCCCTTGTGTTTGTAAAGAATGAAGCAGGAAGGCTGACCAGGAGTGCCCTGGCATAGTCAAGTCTGAAGGTAACAAGGACATGCATGTGGTTTTCAGCAGATAATGTTTTGGGACTGGAAATAGGCACCTTCAGGGATGGTGTGGATTTGTGGTTTAATGCAGATCTCTGGGTCAAATATGACACAAATGTTGCAGATATTCTTGCTCAGTTTCAGACAGTTGCCAGGAAGAGGGATGGTGGCTTGGGAATAGAATTAACACTGACACTGAATTATTTGGACAGATTTTCTGCTGAAGAGTTTAACAATTCCATCATTGATTTAATTGCAGCCTTGAGGGAAAACTCATTCCTAGCTGGTCATTCTCATTTCCCTTAAAATCTGACTCAGCTTTCTCTGAGAACTGACTGACAAGTTCTTTATTGGTGTTAACGAGCAATGGCTAATTATCCAAACAGACAGGAATGTTTTTTTTCTTTGGATGGAATACAAGGAAAGCACAGAAAAATATCACCTTATATTAGTTTACTGCTAGTTATAACATCCATCATGCCCTCATTCCATTAGAATATTTTTTTGTTTCTTATGGATAAAAATGATCATCTTCCTCAGTCTCACACTGTTCTGAATGCAAGAAAAAACAGGTAAATATGCCATTTGCAACAAAATACTAAATAAGCACAAGGGGATGATAATTCATTCCTTATAGCTTTCACTAAACATTTAGAACATAAGTCAATTACCCCCTCAAACCTGTTCTGCCATTAAATAAGATAATGACTGGTCCAATCTTGAACTCAATACCATCTATCTCCTCATAGTCTTTGTAATTTAAATGTCTATGAATCTCCAGCTTGAATATGTTCAAAGACTCCACTTCCACAGCTTTCTCAGGTGGAAAATTCCAAAGATTCAGAACATTCTGAGGAATAAAATTCTTCTCACCTCTGCGTTAAATGGTTGACCGTGTATTCTGAAACTATGTCCCCTAGTTCTAGATGCCCCCCACCAGCATCCACCCTGTCAATCCCACTTGGAAGTATATATGTTTTAATAAAATCACCTCAGCTCTCAATCTGCTCAGCCTTCCCTTGTACATCATTCAGGAATCAGTCTAGTGAACCTTCTCTGCACAGCCTCTAATGCAAACTTATCCTTTAGATATGGAGTATTGGTATGCAGCTTTAATCTCCATGGTATTGGAGTCTCATCAGTGGTCTGGTCTCATTAGTGCCCTGCAATTGCATCAACATTCCCTTTGGCCAACATTTCATTAACCTTTCCAACAACTTGCTGTACCTACATTCCAGCTCTGTGCTTCATGCACTAGGACCCCAGATCCCTTTTTATTGCGACATTTTCTAGTCTCATCCCATATAAATAATAATTTGTTTTTTTTTCATTCTTCCTAAGTGAATAATCTCACATTATACTGTATCTACTGACATCTGGTCCACCTACTTAACCTTTCTATGTTCCTTTGCAGGCACTTTATGCCCACCTCACAACTTGATAACTTGTCTGTCTTTGTATCATCAGCAAGTTTAGCTACAGTACACTCAGTCCCTTCATCTCAGTCATTAATATAGAACATAACGTTGAGGCCCCAGCAGTGATCTCTGTGGCACCCCATTAGTTATTAATCACTAAGTCAAAAAATGTATTTTTTATCCTATCTCTTTGTTTTCTGTGAATTTGCTATTGCCCTATACATACCAGTATATTACCCCCTCCCACCCAACACAATGCACTCATATCTTGCGCAGTAACCTTTTATGTGAAACTGCTTTGAATGCTTCTTCAAATCTAAATATGCTACATCTACTGGTTCCCTTTTGTCCACCCTGTTTGTTACATTCACAAAGAACTTTAGCCAATTTATCAAACACAGTTTGTCTTTCATAAAATTATGCTGATTTTACTTGATCATCTTTGAATTCCTGAATGTCCTGCTAGGACTTCCCTAATAATGGAGTCCAGCATTTTGCCAATGTCAGATATTTGGCTAACTGGCTTACAGTTTTCTACTTTCTGTCTCCCACCTTCTTTGAACAATAATATAACCCTCTTGGACCGCTCCAGAATCCAGGGAGTTCTGGCGTATTACCATTTCTATCTCTGTGACCACATCCTTTCAGATCCTTGGACGGGTGGTTACTAGTCAGCATGGACTTGGTGGTCTGACCGGCCTGTTTTCAGGTTACGTGACTCTATGGCAGGCCATCAAGTCGAAGAAATTTGTTGGCCTTTAGCACCATTAGTTTGCCTTGTATGATTTTATAGTGCTGGAGCTGGTTTCAAGTTCTTCCCCTTTGGGCCTTCGATTATCCAAGATTGTTAATACAGATCATCTGTTGCCCCACAATCAGAGTCTGCCTGCCCCGGACCGTGCTGTTTCTTCCACTGTCCTCCTCTGGGAACCTGGCTCCCAGCACATCAGTGAAGTATAGTGCAGGGACAGTCTCAGTGCATAAACCACCTTCTGTTCTCACAGAACAGCTTTGATAGCCGGTCAGGTCCCACACCCAAGCTCACTAGATGCCCAAACTTTCACTGTCATTGACAAATTGGTAGATTAATATCATTGACATTTACACACATTCAAAATCATTGGAATCTCTCAAGAAATATAAAAAAATGTTTAGTATTATAACAGAAATTAATGCTTAAATCCTAAAAAGTACACACGCATACGCGCATACAGATATATAAAGTACATACACATACATAATATACACATACACACACACACACACACACACACACACACTGGTATTGTTATTGGTTTATTATTGTCACTTGTACTGAGGTACAGTGAAAAACTTGTTTTGCACACCAATCATATAGGTCAATTCATTACACAGTGCAGTTATATTAGGTACATACACACACACATACATACATTTAAAAATATTTAAACTAATGTATTTAAATTATAAAAGTCAGCTCAACTTATGATGTCCAGGAGCAGATATCCCCCATCCATATGAAAAGGGCTGTCATATTCATACAAAGTTTGAACTAGAATAGGCCCAGCAAGGTAGATATCCCGGCCTGAGAGTTGGGAAATTAGTATAACTTTGTGCTGCCCCATTCGTCTATGAGGTGCAGCCACACAGCAGGTCAGTAGTTGTTGCTGCTGGGCTAGGGCCACCAGTGTTGGAAAGTGGGACATCAGCAGAGAAATGCCTTAGCCCTGGCTGTTGGTCAGAAGATCTGCCCTATAATGGCAAGTGAATGTCATTCTCCTCTTCCAAAATAGTGTTCTCAAAGCAAATCTGATGAATGTCTGTTATAATGAAAGGTCATTAACCTGAAATGTTGAATGTTTACCTCTCCACTAATGCTGCCAGTCCTGCTGAGTATTTCCAGAATTTTCTACTTATATATCAGATTTGCAGCATGTACAGTATTTGCTTTTTTTGCTGCTACTTTGTTTGATTAATATAGGAGGAAGTTAAAGAAGGACTTGAAAGAAACAATATGTTGATAGGATGAGATAAAGTAAGGCAGGAGAGCTTCTTGCAGAACATAAACACCAGTACAAAGCCATTGGGTAGAATGACCTGCTTTTGTGTTGTAAAGTCAATGCAGGGACAAGAGACATTCTGTAATTACACGACACATAGTTTTCGTCAGCAAACACTTTATATGACAGGGTATTTGCACAACCTAGTGGTGAACAGAAAGATATCATTTTAGGACCCATCCACCCTAGTGAAAAAACAACCAAAGTGGAATTAATTTATAAATAGATTCTCATTAATGACTCTTGATGCCAGCAAAATGAAATGAGTACAAGGAAACAAAGTAGCATTAGAAAAATACTGTTAAGAATACAGAGGACTAAAAATAGAAGCAGAGCTTCTGCAATAAGGCAAGCAGCAATGTACGTGGAGACACACGAGACTGCTGATGCTGGAATCTGGAGGAAAGAAACACAATGCTGGAGGGATTCAGCAGGTCAGGCAGCAGCTGAAGAGAGAATTGGACAGTTGGCATTTCGGGTCAAGACCCTTTATCTGGATAGCAATGCACAAGCCCAACTTATTAGCCTGAGATAAGGCAATGACAATCACAGGACTCATGTTATAATGAAGTTCCTTTTCCTGGGTTCTGACCTACTGCGCTTTTGCTCATTCATCATCACTTCTTAATTATACATATTTTTATTATTTTGTAGGGAAAGACAATCATATGTGTCCCTCTTGTCGACGTGTTTGTTTATAGATCTACAGTGTAATTCTGCAGGTTTGAAAATGAAGTCTAAAGATTTTAAGAAAAGAAAACACTCCTTCATGATTACAGGCGAACTCTATAATGGATAAATCTTTGAACAGTTATTCAAACACAAATGTATACTGTCAAGAAGCAATATAAAAATCATAGATATATGTTTCACCTTCTTGCATCTGAGAAATATTTTGTATTTTGTTTTACAGGCAGAGACGGGTCATTCTGCAAACACCAAGATGTCATAAAAGAGCAATAAGAGGGACAATTCTGTTGATTGTGAGACAAATGTCAGCCAGCGACCAGGAGAACTGCACAAAAAAAATGACATCCTACTGCTGTCCAATGCAATATAAGCTTGGAAGTTGAGGTAGTCAGGACATGGGGATGAGGAGGGGGGGCAGGGGGACCAATGACAAGAGGAGGAGTGGAACTCAAAACAGAAGGAGTCATCAAAACACTGCAAGGCCAACAGGACAACTCCTAGGTTTTCTGGTCCCGTAAAAATAATTTTAGAGCTTAATTTATCAAGGCCCTACTACTACTACTTGGTTACCTGATACAATAGTAATGTGCCCACAAAGCACACTTCACCCCCGGTCTCCCTCATAATGTATTGGGCTCCTATTACAGCATATGATTATGGAGCCTCCATCTGATACAACTGGGCTGCAAGAAGAATTATTTATAATTTAATATAATGTATAATAAAACTTCACTTCAACTTTTATCTTACATTTTTAAAATTTTGTCTGACATTTAATTTCAATGTAATAAAAAATCAGGTTTCATTTATACCATAACTTTCCTCTTTATATACATTAACATGCATTGGAGGCTATTGAATGCATTTTAATGCTCCCTATTTTTAACATGGAAAGGAAAGTCAAGTTAATGCATTTTCTAAAACTTTCTATGTAATGATCCAGATATTGTGAATAAAGTTAATGGTAAAGCTATCAGCATACACGCTGTTATTAAAGTGCAAATTTCATAGTGTGGCGACTCACCGTTTAGTCGGTCGAACCGGCTCGGCAGTCGGGTCGAGCGGCGTCGGACCGACAAGGCCCAAGATGGCGGCGGGCCTCGTCTTTCCCGAGCGACGGGGAGAACCCGCGCGCGGGAAAGTCTTGATGACGTAGTACTTACGTCATTGCTGGTTGCATTGGGCGGGAACAGTCTCCCTTAAAGGGCCCGCGCAAGGAGGGAAAATAAACCAGTTCTTGTTCGACAATCCTCCGACTAGCGTCTTGTTTTATTTCGCGGTAGCAACCGCTACATTGGTGACCTCGACGGTCCAAACGGATTTTGGACCCGCGCAATGGCCGACAGCGCAGCAGCCAACGCAGTGGCCCTCAAGCTGCCCACCTTTTGGACACTTCGGCCCAGCGTCTGGTTTGACCGGGCCGAAGCACAATTCCACCTTCGGCAGATCACCTCCGACTCCACGAAGTACTACCATGTGGTTAGCTCTCAGGACCAAGAGACAGCTGCCCAGGTTGGAGACTTCATCCAGTCACCTCCGGAGGAAGATAAGTACCTGGCTTTCAAAGACCTCTTGATTTGGACCTTCGGCCTCTCCCGTCGTGAGCGTGCCGCCCGCCTGCTTCATCTGGACGGCCTGGGGGACAGATCCCCATCTGCCCTAATGAATGAGATGCTGGCATTGGCCGAGGGACACAAGCCATGCCTGATGTTCGAACAGGCCTTCCTCGAACAGCTCCCCGATGACATCCACCTGTTGTTAGCTGATGCCGACTTCAGCAACCCCCGTGAGGTGGCCGCCCGGGCAGATGTCCTGTGGAGGGCCAAGCGCGAGAGCGGTTCGTCCATCAGTCAAATCACCAGGCCGCAAGCCCAACGCCCGCCTCGCCCGGACCCAGCAACCGAGCAACCACACCCCAGGAACGCAAACGACGACATGGGTGACCAGCTGTGCTTCTACCATCAGAGGTGGGGTGCGGAGGCCCGTCGATGCCGCCCACCCTGCAAGTTTCAGGGAAACGCCAGGGCCAGCCACCGCTGATGGCTACAGCGGCTGGCCACCGACAGAGCCTCCTATTCGTTCAGGACAAGAAATCTGGACGGCGTTTCCTCGTTGATACTGGAGCGGAGGTCAGTATTTTGCCCCCGACCGGCCGGGACACTCGTAACAGGCCACCCGGTCCTCTACTCAATGCCGCCAATGGTACAACGATACGGTCTTTCGGCACCCGTACACTTCAATTACAATTCGGCGGCAGCCGTTTTACCTGGACCTTTACTCTTGCCTCTGTCGCCCGACCACTCCTAGGAGCCGATTTCCTTCAGGCCCACAACCTGTTAGTCGACCTGCGAGGGAAGCGGTTAGTCCACTCTAGCACCTTCCAGACCTATCCCCTGGGAGAAACCAGCACACCAGCCCCGCGCCTGGACTCCATTTCCCTTTCTGGCGATGATTTCGCCAAGCTCCTAGCCGAATTCCCATCAATTTTGGCACCTTCGTTTACGAATTCTAGGCCCAAACACGGGGTACGACACCACATCATTACTACAGGGCCACCCCTTCATGCCCGAGCACGATGATTACCTCCAGACAAGCTCCGCCTGGCAAAGGAAGAGTTCCGTCACATGGAGGAGCTGGGGATTGTTCGCAGGTCAGACAGCCCCTGGGCCTCCCCCCTGCACATGGTCCCCAAAGCCACCGGAGGGTGGAGGCCCTGCGGTGACTGCCGCAGGCTGAATCACGCCACCACCCCGGACCGCTATCCCATCCCTCACATCCAGGACTTCGCAGCGCACTTACACGGGGCCCGCATCTTTTCCAAAGTGGACCTCATTCGGGGATACCACCAAATCCCGGTGTATCCAGATGACGTCCCCAAGACTGCGATTATCACCCCATTCGGCCTGTTCGAATTCCTTCGGATGCCGTTCGGCCTTAAGAACGCCGTGCAGACCTTCCAGCAGCTGATGGACACGGTAGGCCGAGACCTGGACTTCATGTTCATTTACTTAGACGACATACTGATCACCAGCCGTAACCGCCAGGAACACCTTTCCCACCTCCGCCAGCTGTATTCCCGCCTCCGCGATTTCGGCCTCACAATCAACCCGTCCAAGTGCCAATTCGGACTTGACTCTATCGATTTCCTCGGCCACAAAATCACCAGAGACGAGGCAACACCCTTACCCGCCAAGGTGGATGCTATCCACCATTTTGCCCGCCCCGACACAGTCAAAGGCCTACAGGAATTCCTTGGGACGGTCAACTTTTACCATCTGTTCATCCCTGCAGCAGCCCGTATCATGCGCCCTCTGTTCTCGCTGCTGGCTGGTAAGGGCAAGGACATCACCTGGACTGACGAGGCTGCGGCTGCTTTCGTTAAGGCCAAAGATGCCCTGGCAGATGCCACGATGCTTGTACACCCTAGGACTGACATCCCAACCGCCCTCACGGTAGACGCGTCCAACACCGCGGTGGGTGGGGTACTGGAACAGCTACCCGAAGGCCGCTGGCAACCCTTGGCATTTTTCAGCAAGCACCTTAGACCGCCCAAACTGAAGTACAGCGCTTTTGGTCGGGAACTTCTAGCACTGTATCTGGCGGTCCGGCATTTCCGATACTTTCTAGAAGGCAGGCCTTTCACCGATCATAAGCCTTTATCCTTTGCCTTCTCCAAAGTTTCCGATCCCTGGTCAGCTCGTCAGCAGAGACATTTATCCTACATTTCCGAATTCACAACTGACATCCAACATGTCTCCACAAAGAATAATGTCGTTGCTGATGCACTTTCCAGACCGACCATCCACAACCTATCCTTGGGTGTCGACTACACGGCCCTAGCTGACGCACAGCAGGCCGACGACGAACTGCCCAGCTACAGAACCGCAGTCTCGGGCCTGCAGCTCCGAGATTTCTTGGTTGGTCCAGGTCAGCGGACCCTACTTTGCGACGTTGTGACTGGTCAGCCCTGCCCTATAGTCCCTGCAGCCTGGCGGAGACGCGTTTTTGACTCGGTACATGGGTTGGCGCACCCGTCCATCAGATCAACTGTCGGACTGGTCACCAGCAAGTTTGTCTGGCATGGCCTGCGCAAACAGGTCATTGAGTGGGCCTGGACTTGTCCGCACTGCCAGACGTCAAAAATCCAGTGACACACCAAGGTCCCACCACAGCAGTTCGAGCCTACCCGTAGGAGGTTCGACCACATACACGTCGACCTCGTGGGCCCTCTGTCGGTTTCAAGAGGAGCCCGGTCCCTCCTTACCATCGTGGACCAGTTCACGAGGTGGCCTGAGGCAACCCCCCTGACTGACATCACAACTGATTCCTGTGCCCGGGCGCTGCTCACAACTTGGGTCTCACGTTTTGGTGTTCCGGTCCACATCACTTCAGACAGAGGCACCCAATTCACTTCCAGTCTCTGGACTGCATTAGCGAAACTGCTAGGGACGCAGCTGCACACCACCATGGCCTACCATCCTCAATCAAACGGGTTGGTGGAACGTTTTCACCGCCATCTGAAATCCGCCTTGATGGCCCGCCTGAAGGGTCCTAACTGGGTTGATGAGCTGCCTTGGGTCCTGCTCGGCATACGCACTGCCCCCAAAGAAGACCTCTGCACTTCGTCAGCTGAGCTTGTGTACGGGGCGCCCCTAGTTGTCCCCGAGGATTTCATACCTGCCCTTCGGGACCAAGGGAAACAACCCCCAGCAGTCCTACAAAGACTGCTCGAGAAGCTTGGCAACTTGGCCCCAATTCCCACCTCACGGCACAGTCAAGCCCCATCCTGCCAGCCCAAGGATCTACGGGACTGTAAGTTTGTTTTTGTTTGCAGGGGCACACCTTGGGCGCCATTGCAACGACCATATGAGGGACCGTTCCGAGTCATAAGGAATAATGGATCCACCTTTATTTTGGACATTGGAGGCAGGGAATGGGTTTTCACGGCGGACCGCCTCAAACCGGCCCATTTGGATCTGCAGCAACCTGTCGAGGTTGCAACGCCGCGACGCAGAGGCCGGTCCCCTAAGCGGCAGCTGGCATAGCCCGCGGACCTTGGGGACTGTATCGCCGGTTCTGGGGGGGGTTGTGTGACGACTCACCGTTTAGTCGGTCGAACTGGCTCGGCAGTCAGGTCCAGCGGCATCGGAGCGACGAGGCCCAAGATGGCGGCGGACCTCGTCTTTCCCGAGCGACAGGGAGAACCCGCGCGCGGGAAAGTCTTGATGACGTAGTACTTGCGTCATTGCCGGTTGCATTGGGCGAGAACAGTCTCCCCTAAAGGGCCCGCGCAAGGCGGGAAAATAAACCAGTTCTTGTTCGACAATCCTCCGACTAGCGTCTTGTTTTATTTTGTGGTAGCAACCGCTACAATAGCAAATTTTCAGTAATCACTCAGGTGCAATAAATATTAAAATCCAAAGGTTGTTGTCTGAGTTATTTTAATCTTCCAGAAACATTTCAATGACGAGCTTCACACACAAATTCTCCAGATTCCAGCATCTGCAGAATCTCGTGTCATTGAAAAGCTTGGCATTCAAATGCATGGATTGGTACGAAGTTGCCATTCTAAGGTGATAGGTGCACATTAAGCATAACAGAACTCAGGCTCCATCCTTTCCTGTGTAAATGAATTTATGAAGATGTGACGTGTCAGTTATTGCAACCAACGTCACACAAAATGCTGGAGGAACTCAGCAGGAATCAACTTCTTTGACATTGATACTTCTTTCCTTCAGTAATTATTGTTTGAGTTTCAAAAAATGTTTTTTTTTGCTTTCTCATTTTTTTCTTTTTATACCTTGCTGTATCCCAGTGTTCTGGTCTACTCCTTATTTTGCTTTCTAAACATAATTTTATATGTTAAGTATCATAACACTTCCTGGTTCAAACTCTGTGCATTGAAGTGACAACTCTTCAGTTTGATTGATTAAAATATTGATTGGCCTGGTCTGTTGACACAGAACTCAGAACCCCTGGAGAGGATGTTGTGGTGAAATGGTTCTCCAGCCACAGTACCAGAAGTCTGAGGGCAATGTAAATGTAATGAACAATTGGTATTTTCTGCTTCTTGCTGAAAGCTAAACTCAGCCCATTATAATTAGAACATAGAACATTACAGCACAGTACAGGCCTTTGGCCCACAATGTTGTGCCGACATGTTATCCTGCTCTAATATCTATCTAACTCTTCCCTCCCACATAGTCCCCCATTTCTCTATCATTCATGTGTCCATCTAAAAGATAATTACAAAGGTACTATGGAACATGATGAATAATGCTGGGGATGAATCATTCATTATCACCCATTATTGATGGATAAGCATCTGGCAGGCTAAAGGAGCTAAAGACTAAGTCCCTTGGCCTGGATAGTTACATAATCAAATTTGAAAAGAAGTGGTTATTGGGATAATGGATCATTGGTTATAATCTGCCAAAAATTCTGAGATTCTGGAAAACTACCAGATGATTGTGACAACCCTATTCAAAAGGAATGGTAGGCAAAAGTCAGTAAATATAGGCTGATTAGCCTGACATCTGTTGGAAAAATATTAGAATCAATTGTTAAAGAAGTAACGGTTGCAAATTTGGAAAAGTACAAATTCATAACGCCCCAAAAGTGGTAACACAGTTGGGTAAGATGGTAAAAAAGATGTGTGGCATACACACCCTCATTGGATGGGGCATTGATTATAAAAGTTGGGAAGTCATGCTGCAGTTGTATAAAGCATTGGTTAGGCCACATTTGGAATATTGTGTGCAGATCTGGTTGACACACGATAGGAAGGATGTGAAGGCTTTGGAGAGGGTGCAGAAGAAGTTCACCAGGATGTTGTTTGGATTGGAGTGTATCAGCTCTAAGGAGATGCTGGACAAACTTGGATTGTTTTCTCTGAAGCATCGGAGGCTGAGGGGTCAACCTGATAGAAGCTTATAAAATTATGAGAGACATAGATAGAGTAGATAGTCAGAGTCTTTTTCCCAGGCTGGAAATGTCAAATACTAGAGCAGACTCGATGGGCCGAATGGCCTACTTCTGCTCCCTTGTCTTGTGTCCTGTGAGAGAGCATAACATTAAGCTGAGAGGGGTTAATGTTTAAAGGACATTTGTGAGGCAAGTTATTTTTTTGGTAGATTAAATACTGATTGACAGTAGTTTATATTTTTTTAATTAGAATTTCATTTTTAAAGCTTTGGTAGATGTAAAAGAGCTATTTGATTTGACTCTTTCTTTCATGGAAAGATTTCCATGAGAAAGACCCATGAGCAGGATTCATATCTATAGGAAACATAACATCCATCCCATCCCAGCTGTTAAAGGAGATGACTAAACATGTGTAAGAATGACTTTCCATTTGGCAGCATTGCAAATAATGGTAGTGACACCATTAATTGACATATTGCCCACTGTTCGGCACAGCTCTGTGGGCCAAAGGGCCTGAATTGTGCTGTAGGTTTTCTATGTTTCTATGATATATTCTGAGGTAATTCTGTTGCTGTATCAACACACACTAGTGTAGCGTTTAGCGTAACACTATTACAGTGCCAGTGACCCGGGTCAATTCCGGCCACTATCTGTAAGGAGTCTGTATGTTCTTCCCGTGTCTGCATGGGTTTCCTCTGGGAGCTCCAGTTTCCTCCCACGTTCCAAAGACGTACGGGTTAGGAAGTTGTGGACATGTTATGTTGGCGCCGGAAGCATGGCGACACTTGCGGGCTGCCCCCAGAACACTTTATGCAAAAGATGCATTTCACTGTGTGTTTCAGTGTACATGTGACTAATAAAGATATCTTATGTATCGTAATCATAGAATCTGGATATGTTTCTGGTGGGAGAACCACCTGCTTTCCAGTGTATCTTTCCTTTCCTCTTCTTTGATAGCAAGCCATTCTCTTCAAAGGAGACCCAAATGATAGATGTTTTGTTGCCATTGAGATTGGTTGATGGTCTGCTTTTCCCCAATTCTACATCCTAATAACATTCAAAAAATTGAAGAATCTATTCATGGAGCCATAGAATTATCCACATAAGTAGAAGAGACCATGCTTCTTTACATAAAATAGTAGAAAATGTGGAAGAGAAGCAGCAGGTTGTTTACATCCCGCCATCCATCCCTCTTCAACTGGAATTGTCTACACCATATTCTACTACTTTCCTTTGTCATCTACTCCTGCCAAGGAAAGATAACAGCTTTTTTTGATGGAGTAATCAGGTTTTGCTCATCAGTTAGTCAGAAGGTCAAAGCTTCAAATACTCAATCAGGACTTCAGGACATAATATTACAGAGCACATCAATACAGTTTTGTTAGAGTTTTTTAGATGTGTTTAGAGTTGTTTAGATGTGTATCCTCAATCAGGCTTGCTGCCTGCACTTGACCCAGCATTAATCCTGGAGCTACCATAGAACCATACAGCACAAAACAGGCCCTTCGGCCCACCATGTTGTGCCATCCACCAAACCACCCTCACACTATCTAACCCTTTTCTCCCGCATATCCCTCTATCCCACATTCCTCTATGTGCCTATCCAAAAAACTCTTGAACCTGTCCAATGTATCTGCCTCCACCACCACCCCAGGTCGTGCATTCCATGCACCAACCACTCTCTGGGTGAAAAACCTCCCACTGACATCTCCCCTGAACCTCCCACCCATAACCTTAAAGCCATGCCCTCTCGTCTTGAGCATTGGTGCCCTGGGAAGGAGGCGCTGGCTGTCTACTCTATCTATTCCTCTCAAGATTTTATATACCTCTATCACGTCTCCTCTCATCCTCCTCCTTTCCAGTGAATAAAGCCCTAGCACCTTAAGCCTCTCCTCATATTCCATACGCTCTAATCCAGGCAGCATCCTGGCAAATCTCCTCTGCACCCTCTCCAACGCCTCCACATCCTTCCTATAATGCGGCGACCAAAACTGAACACAGTACTCTATAAGTGTGGTCTAACTAGAGTTTTGTAAAGCTGCATCATCACTTTGCGTCTCTTAAACTCAATCCCATGATTTATGAAAGCTAACATCCCATAGGCCTTCCTAACTGCTCTATCCACCTATGAGGCAACTTTCAGTGAACTGTGAATATGAACCCCCAGATCCCTCTGCTCCTCTACACTGCCAAGTACCTTGCCATTTACCTTGTACTCTGCCCTGGAGTTTGTCCTTCCAATGTGTACCATCTTAAACTTCTCTGGATTGAACTCCATCTGCCACTTGTCAGCCCAGCTCTGCATCCTATCAATATCCTGCTGTAAGCTCCGACAGCCCTCCACACTATCCACAACACCGCCGATCTTAGTGTCATCCGCAAACTTACTAACCCAGCCTTCCACCCCCTCATCTAAGTCATCTATAAATATCACAAAAAGTAGAGGTCCCAGAACCGACCCCTGTGGGACACCACTAGTCACTGCCCTCCAATCTGAGGGCACTCCTTCCACCACAACCCTCTGCTTTCTACATGCAAGCCAATTCCTAATCCACACAGCCAAGCTTCCTTGGATCCCTTGGCCTCTGACCTTCTGAGGCCTACACCTGCCTTTGGATGGGCCATACAGAGGAAGCCTCAAGTCTACAGCTTTTCCATATGGTGGAGCAGAACGTGCTGAGTGACCAGGTCTCTGTTGATGGAAACTGCTATTCAGGGACATTTAGAAAGTCTGAATGGATTTAAGTAGTTAAAAAAACATTAAAATATATTAAACTAAAAATTAAATTTAGTTTAAAAACAGTAAACCAGTAAATTCATTTAAAAATATAAATATAAAGTGAAATGAAGAAAAATAAACAAAAAAGACCTGAACATACCTTTTTAATGATGGTCTGTGATCCTATTTAAATGAATAGGATTACTGCTTGTCCAGTGTAAAGGTATGGGGGAAGATACATAGATGACCTCAGCTTAGTACTGCTGGACTCAGTGGTGACCCAGCTGCAACATACAGACAAGGAATTTCAATCCATGCTGAACATCAACCCTAAACCCAGTCTGCCTTCCCATGGCCCAATTCGAAGAAGAACAGAGGAGATCATTCTTTTTCCCTGATTTCAGACAACATCTAATGTAGATAATTTGATATTTTATGTCCTTCCCTGTTTGTGGGACCTTTTGTGCTGTCGTGTTTCCTATTTGGTTACAATGAATGCATCCAAAAAAGCGCTTCATTGGTTCTGGTTCTTAAGCACTTTGTGACATCCTGAAGTAAGGCAAAGTCTTTTCTTGTAATTTTATAAACTGAATCAGCCACTATCATTAAAATAGCAACATAAAAAAAGTGTAATCAAAGCAAATTATTCAGTAATTTATAACAGCTGTCTTCGAATAAGGATGGTTAGGGAAGGAAGAGTTGATGTATAAACAAAAATGAAGGATTGGAAGATAAGGAAAGAAGGAAATGAGAACATAGGAAAGTAGAGTAAAAGCAGATTAAGTAAAGAATCAGAGAGAAATAGAGAGAGGCCAAGAGGTGGTGAGAGAGAGAGAGAAGGCAAAACAGGCAGACATGCATTCAGATCAAGGATCAAAGGAAAATAAAGAGTGATCCCTTGTACAGAGGATAGAAAGAGAATGGGAACAATCTTTTATTATGGGATGGACAAGGGAAACTTGTGGTATGTACAAGATTCTGCTAAAGAGGAATGGAAAAGGAAGAGGTGGATAAAAGGAGAAAAGTCTGGTATGGTGCTTATGGAAAGAGGAAGCAAGTGGGACAGTACTGTTAGTATCCATGGTTCTGCTGGGAATTTATAAGGTGGTTACTTCTAGGGTTCAATGACTAGAATTTACACAGTTCATTCTGATGTTCCATTGTAACTGATGCAAATGATCAACAGCAGTCCCAAAGAAATGGAGAATGTCTCATTATTCGGGAGTTTCTGCCAAGCTTATTCTAATGTTATGGAGGATATCAGTAAAAGCTCCACAAAAACCCAGCCATCATGCTCATCCCTAGTGGCCTAATACTCACTAGTGTAATGGACACACAAAAAAACTGCAGATGCTGTAATCCGGTTAAGGGGGAACTCAAAACATTGACAATTCCTTTCCCTTCACAGACATTGCTCGACCCACTGAATTCCTCCAGCAGTTTGTCTTTCTCTCATCAATGTAACGTGTTCAAGACATTACTTTTCTAGGACAAGCAGAACTGAAGACATGAAGAGATTGAGATCAACAACAAAAAAAAATACATTTAATGCTTCTAATTGTCCTATGCTTGATGCCTTTAAATACTTGACCATTGGTCAAGATGCTGAGTGTTATATAAAGAATAAACCACTGGAGGGCACTATGGTTCCTACTCATGTTCATATATCTGCAGCTACGGAAGTTGTTTTGGGGAAGTTATAACTTTTTTCAAAACTCTTGAGAGAGGAAATCATTTGAGGTTTCTATGCTATCACAACTGTGTGGCTTAATTTGATACAAATTAGCCTTATTGTAATGTACAGTCATATGACTGAGGAGTAAGATGATCAAAATTAGGACAAAAATACTTTCTGCAATATTCCTGTCCCATTTCAAACACTTAGTATACATATTGGCTAAAAAAAAATACAAAGTAGTAATGCAATTAATTATATTTAATTCATAACCAAATACTTGTTCTCTTCCATGAAGTAATGAATTGAATTACATAAAATGTGATGCATTCACAGGTAACTGCTGTACCATCTACATTTACCTGAGCTAATTATCCTTTGTTACATTAGCCATGCTTTTGGTTGTAATTGGAAATGTACTGTGAAATTAAAACAGAAATTGGAAGCCTTCAAACATCTATACAGAAGTGCTCTTCCCTCAGCTTCATTTTTAATCCAAAAAAAACCTTTTATCTGAAATAGTATCAGTAGGATACTACTTCAACAGGATGTTATTTTCCTGACATATTCAAGATGAACCACTTCATAGTACAGTGAGAATGAAATACTGGAAGTGTCTCTGCAGTGACTGATACTTCAGTTCAGCAAGCTTTTGATTATACTTCTCTTTTAAAAGGAGCTGCAAGGACTTGCTGTGGACAGTTATAACAAGAAAATGACAAAGTCTGTATGTGCATGAAAAAGTGTGAAGCAAAATGACAGGACAAGAATTCATGGTAAAAAAAAATACATGTCAGGTCAAAATAAATAGCAGTCCTCGGAATTGTTCTGGTATTCACTTTGTTTTTATATGTTTATTTTAGAATCACATTTTGGAAATTAATTTCATATTTTGACTGGGAGAATGTCTAATTTACTTCCATGATTAACAATCTAGCAAATTGCTCATCTTTGAAACATGGTATTTCTAATCAAGCAATCTTTTCATTATCCCCAACAATATACCCTCTTCACCTCTCTTTTCCATCAAAGTCCCATGAACACACTTCGCTTTATCACTCCATTCCACTCTCAGGCTGAATTAAAATGTTTGGGACCCCTCTTGCTCCAGTTTAACCTTGGGTTGAATTGCTGTCTTCATATCCTGATGGAACAAATTTAATTACATACCAGTCATAATATAATAGAACTTTATATACAAGATTGAGAGTGAATTAGTTCAGTCTGAAGCCAGACTGTTAAATCTGTACAAAGCAAATTACAAGGTACGAGGTGTGAGTTGGCAATGACAGATTGATAAGATAAGCTACATTGAAAAAGTATGATAGTAAACAGGCTATGATTAATACAGTATATATAAAAAATAGTGCATAGGTTACAACAAAAAAACCTTTCTGGCAGAAGAACCCAAATGAGAAAGTGGTAAAATTGTGGCAAACAAAAGAAGTCATAGATAGATCAAAGGAAAGGTTGATGATATTACCAGAAACAGCAGTGGGCCTGAGGAAGGGCAACATTTCAGAATCCAGCAAAGGGGGACCAGGGAAAAGGAAGTAGAAGGTTAGAGCAATCTAGTGAGAAACATAAAAACAGACTCTGAGAACATCGATAGATATGGAAACAGGAAACAATTAACAAATGTTAATGCGAGGCACTTACATGCTTAGACAAGAGAAATTAAATTGGGAGATAAGGAATGGCAGAGAAATTAAAGTCTTTTTTTGTCTGTCTTCATGGAAGGCACAAAAATGCTCCTGGGAAGAGCTTCTTTGTTGTGATTGATTCTGCATTTCAGCGAGCTTTTGATTATACTGCTGTTTTAAATGGAGCTGGAAGGACTTTGCAGCGGATAGCTACGAGGAAAAAAAGGAAATGACAAAGTCTATATGTGCATGAATAAGTGTGAAATAACAGGTCTAGAGTGAATGAGGACTGGAAAAATAGCTTCAGTTGAATAAAAGCATGGCTAACATTAATGGGATTGGAAGCCAATATATCCCAGGACCTGATGAGTTGCATCCCAAAGTTTTAAAAGAGGTGACTTTGAGCTGGCAGATCCACTGATAGTCATCTTCCAAATTTCTGTAGATTCTAGAACTAGTCTCGCACATTGGAAGGTAGCAAATGTAGCCCACTACTTAATAGAGGGAGAGAAAACAAGGAAATTCAGGTACATAAAGCTAGTATCAGGAGCCGGGTAAATGCTAGACTGTTAGTATTAAAGTGGTAAGAGGAAACTTAAAAAAAATGATTAGGCAGAATCAACATGGATTTATGAAAGGGAAATCATGTTTGACAAATCTGTTAGTGTTTTTGGGTAAGGGGGGGGGGGGGGAAGACAGTGAATGTGGCACTTCCAGAGGGCCTTTGATTAGGTACCATATAAGAAGTTATTGAACAAAGTCGGGCACATGGGATTTGGGGGTGTGTGAGGGGGTAATATGTTGGTGTGAATTGTGGATTGACTAATGGATAGAAAGTGAAGAGTAGGAATAAAAGGACATTTTTGATAGGGAGTTTGTCATTGATAGGGTCCTGAAAGGATCGGGGCTAGGGCCCTGGCTGTTCACCATCTACATCAGTCATTTGGATGAGGGGATTAAATGTAATATATCCATGTTTAGTGATGGTGCAAAGCTCGGTTACAGTGTGGGCTGTAAGGAGGATCCAGAGGAGGATTAAAGGCAGTTATATACAGTCTAAGTAAATGTGCAAAGAGAAAGTAATTGAAACTGAATTTGGAAAGCTGTGAAATTGTTTACTTTGGTCAGAAAAATAGAAATGCAGTGTATTTGTCAAATGGTGCGAAATTGAATAGTGGTGATATTCAGAGGGACTGGATGTCCTTGCACATGAAATATTGAAGGTTAATGTACAGCAATTAGTAAGGCATACTGCACGTTGGCCTTTATTGCAAAAGGATTTAAGTAGAAGAGTAAAGATGTCATACTGAAATTATATGGTTCTGTGTTGAGACAGTAACTTGGATATTGTGCACTATCTAAGCAAGTTAGAAGAAGAGGTGATCTCAATGAAGCATGCAGAAAATTCTTACAGGGTTTGACAGGGGAGATGCAAGGATGATGTTTTCACTGGCTGGGTCATTCAGAACAGGGATGAGAATAAATTTCTTCACAGGATAGTGAAGGCTGTGGAGGTTCAGGAACTAAATATATTCAAGGAAGAGATTGATAGATTTTTGGATATTGATGGAATTAAGGGATATGGGATTAGTTCAAAAAATGCAGGTGAAGTAAAAAGATCAGCCCTGATCTTGATGAATAGCAGAGGAGATATCAGGGGCTGAATGGCCCATTGCTCCTATTTCTTACGTTCATTTCTTCTCCATCATAAAGACTGCTTGCTTCCATCTCTGGTATCTTCTACCTTCACTCACCTCATCATTCCAAAATGGGAAGCAAATGAACTGTAATGATTTTTTTTCATTTCTAGTCTTTACTCGTTCACCCTTTCTTCAGTCCTTCCACTCAAGATAAATTTCAGCTCATCTAAAACTCTGCTGCCATTACTCTGTTCTCTGTTAGGTCTTCTTCAGTGATCATTGAACCCTTTTCCGACCTTTTCTGGTTCCTAATGCACAAGCACTTCAAATTTAAATTTCTCATCATTGTGCTGAATTGCCATCATGTCATTGAACCTTCCTTTATTGAAATTTCCTCCAGCACACTCTTGTCTGCTTAACCGATTATTCAGTATCCTCTTCCCATCTGTCTACACAAGTGGCTGTTACATCAATTGTTTGGATCCAGGATCTACTATTTACTCAAGATTATTTTGACACTTTGGCAATCCCACTTCCAAACCATTCCATTTGCATTCATTGGTCTAATACATAGGTATTTTATTTTCTCCACACTTTGCAAACATATTACTGTTTACTAACTATTCAAGAATTCAAGAACAAATGGCAAATTAAGGTAATATTGTTGCCTGAAAACAAAGAAACATTTTATTTTTCTGCAACGTGTTGCAGCACAATTTCAGAAACCTTTCATTTTGCTAAATGCCTATTCTGCGGATTCAGCAAGCCAAATTTGATTGCTCTGTTCACCTCAATTGAAAATATTCATATGGATAGCTTCCTGGATGTTAGCCAGGTCAGCTTCAACTGACAAGGTAAAGAACTCAAGTGACACCTCTCTGAAGAGATTCAGTTTTATAATTGTTTGCATATTCCCTTTGAGCCTTTCCTGACTTCAGTGACTTGAAAGTCTCTGCTAATTTAATTAGGTAAAATACTGGTGAAGTTACTGATACCAAAAATTACAAAACAGACTCTAAAAGCTCTTTAACTATAATAATATTGACTTTGCGATAAGGATAAACCACAAGAGAATTTTTTCAAATCTCAGTAATGCAAATTGGGCAGAATTGGATTTCTTGGTAAGTTTCTCAACTGGTCCCTAATTAAAAGAAAAAAAGGGATGATACACATCAATGAGAACAAATTGTTATTTCTTTTCACATCCTAAGTACACGTAAAATAATACTGAATCATAATGCGCCAAGTGTATATGATTTAATTCTTGTTTACATTAATAGTGCCAGCAGAAAAAATATGGAAGGCAGATTTGAAAATAATGTACTTTTAAAGTTGAATTTCCATCAACATCTTCCCATTGCCCTATGCCATTGTAAATGTCACTCCAGAACCAGAACAAATAATGTTGGCTTATTCCTGTGCAGTAATGAGGAGATGCTGCATTGGTGAAGGTTCCATTAATTAGATACGACTCCAAATTAAGTTTTCGTCTGCTTTTATCGATTCTATCATTCATACAGAGAATAATCCTAGTGGTAATAGAAATTGAAATAGCAACTTGCTGTAGTTGAATGATGTCTTCAGAGATTGTTATTGCTGGTGGCAAACTCCAGGTATCCAAACAGAGAGTCCATTTCCAGATGGCAGTATCTTGACATTTGACTCAGCTGGTTTGCTGATACCAGGGAGTGCATCTACTGAATGGTAGCAGGGAGAAGGAGTGTTGATCTTATGCCCCACTTCTGCTATTGATTCTGACAGCAGCTTACATCGTTTTGTTGCACACTTGGGCTAATGCCAGCCCAGCTCCAGATCTTGTCGCGCCCTTCCACCTGAAAGCTAAGTTTTCCGGTGACATGGTTGGGAGTGTGTGCCTTATTCCAGATATACGGCACAGCTTGGCGTACACGGTGAGAGTAAGAAATCATGGTCGTGCAGGAATCAATGTCAAAACAGAAACTGATGGAGGTGCAGTGAATGGTCCTGTGATTGAAGGAGAAGCAAGTAGGAGAAGAAAGGAATGGCAAGATTGGGGATAAAATATAATGGTGCAGGAATGTGACTGGGAGTCTCTTCTTTATAGTTACCTTCTGGTTATTGATTTTTTTTATTCTGGTATTACTTATTTATCTGAAATTGGCAGGAGCTTCTTTTCATTATTTCTGGCCCATTTTCCAAAGGCCCTAATCACTAGTAAAAGTGAACCTCCTTCCCCCTGCCTATTGGCTTGGCAAGAACCTCCACAAAACTGGAGGAGCCACTCCCTTCCTCTCAGCTTGTAGTAGTTTAGGGGAATAGTAAGATTGAACCTGTGTTACGTCCAGTGCAGAAAGCATTAGCACTTTTCAGCATCTTTATCCAATTCAGGATATCCCAAAGCACTTTATAAGGAAAGCATTTTAAAATATAGTCACTGTTGTAACATAGAAGGTAGGAGGGAATAGCTATGTTGGCACAACATTGTGGGCCGAAGGGCCTGTTCTGTGCTGTACTGTTCTATGTTCTATAGCAGCTAGATTCCACCAACAGTGAAGTAATCAAAGCCAAATAGTTTTCTTTCAGTGATGTTAATCGATGGATGAACATTGTCCTAGGCACCAGAAGAACCCTCAGCACTTCAAGCAGTCCCATAGGATCTCTCTAATAGCTTAAATGACAGATCCGGCCTCAGTTTATTGTCTCGTCCAAAAAGAAGCACCCCCAACATCACAGCACTCTCTCTGTACTGCAATGCAGAGGCAGCCTGGTTCATGTACTCTCGTCTCTGGAGGGGTCGTTCACACTCAGAGTCAAACTAAATTTAGCCTTCTCCATTTTGGTACTGAAATGTCACAATGGATGATGTCAGATCTAGTTTTAATGATGCTCATGGTGTGATGAACACTGCTTAAATTTTATCTAGTGTTCGGCAATAAGGAGAGTGTGAATATTCCTTCCCATGTTATCAACAAATAAACACAGAGATAGGTTCTGGATGGCAGAATTTGATTAAGGACTAGGAGAGAAACAAAAATTGCAAGAAAAGCACTGTCTGCCCACGCCTGTATTGCCTTTACAATCCTGACTGCTTACACTGTATCCACTTATCAGGGGCAGCAGCCTCCACAGGAGAAATGGCTGCAGTACTTTCTGCTGAAGTCAATTACAACATTAAGTATGCCAGCTATATCTTGGCCATTTTGACAAGGTTTTCCCATCTCATTAATGCATTTAAACTTAAATCCTTCCATGGATTCGACCGTGTCAGGGCTTGATTTTGATCCAGGTAACAGTCGATTTTAAGAAGTTGGATTCGATGGTGGTAAGGATTGCAGAGTTCATTTGTCAGCTGGGAAATGTAGGAAACCACATTTCCCCGAATATTAGAGATATACAGGAGCTTTAGTTGTGGAGGACAATTTCTGAAACAGAGTGGCAAGAGCTGTCTGAGAAGAAAATCTGACTTTTACGTTCTAAGTTCTCCCCGTGTCTGAGTGGGTTTCCTCTTGGTGCTCCGGTTTCCTCCCGCATTCCCAAGACGTACGGGTTAGGAAGTTGTGGGCATGCTATGTTGGCGCCAGAAGCGTGGCAACATTTGCAGGCTTCCCCCAGAACACTCTACGCAAAAGATACACTTCACTGTGTGTTTCGATGTACATGTGACTAATAACGATATCTTAATTCCAGACCTCCATTTCAGTGATGGTCATTCCAGTACCTGCCTCAGATATTCCCTGGTACCATGTCTCAGTGTTTCAGATAGGTGATCCATCATTCAATACTCAGCAGGTTAATTATGTTCACATCATGCATGACATATAATCTGTGGGCACTCTACTAATCTCAGACTGGTAGCTAGGCTATAGGTACATGGGGATTTGATCTACTCTGCTTTAAAATTGTAATTTCAGATTTAACAATGAAAAATATCTTAAGGTGCTATGAACAGAAACGTTAGTTGTTTCTATTTTCCACCCAAATCAAATGTTATTCACTTTCCGCTTCATCTCTCCAGTGCACAATGGCACAAGATGCAGCCCATTTCTTTTCCTCCTCACAACCAAAAGATTGTATTCCGGGTCGGTTTTGTAACAATGTCCCTGTATAGGTCGACATTTCATTAATCAGCTGCCCACGAGGAGAAGTATTCAGCTGAGTAAGAGGCAGGAGGAAGATATGGGGGATGTCTGCCTCACTTCCATTGGACACGAATGCCCTGGTGGCTCTCTGACCAGTGTTCAGAATCCAGTGCTGTGGGTCACTAGGACGGTTAAATTTAGTGGCAGAAAGTAGGCCAATCCAGGAATAGCTACACTTGGAGAACGATAGAAAAATAGGGCTAGGAAGGCCATTTGGCCCTTCAAGCCTGCTCCTTCATTCAAGACAATCATGGATGATCATCTGTCTCAATACCATATTTCTGCTCTCTCCTAAAACCCTCAAGGCCTCTTCTGTCTATGTTAAAGTCAAGTGACTTCAGTTACCTTATTAGTTAAGAACAGAGAGAATTACATCAATGTTGAAAAAACAGGAAAATTAATAAAACAAACTGAAGAGTGAACTTGTAAAGATTAGCTTACTGTCACAGCTGTTACTGGATTTTCAGTAAGATGTCTGATAGCTCACAAGCTATTGATCAGATATTGTTATGTTGTAGACCGCAGATCCCTAATTAATTTTTGGTCACTGAGTCGCTGGATTTGTCTTAATTCTCAGTAAACACAGCAGGAAGGCATTCACAGCTGGTGCAGGTTTTACCGAACTCTCTAGACTCAGCTGTCAACATCAGATTGATGTATCCAAGGCTTGGACTTCACTTCTTCAGATAGCGTCTGGGCTCATCAATGATGCCTTGGAGCAGTTTACACAATGAAATATTGACTAAATTTCAACTCAAACCACAGCCCCCATACTATTGGAAAGCACTAAAGGGTCCCTTCAACAAAAGCCGTTTCTACCAATTGTCAGCACAGAGGAAGTGAGGGAGGTGTTAGCTGCAATGAAGAAAAGGAAATAATTGTAATGGCAGTGTGAGCTTGTTGTCAAAACAACTCCTGTTGCTGGAAAATTTATTCAACAAAGACCTGGAATCTGGCCTGCATCCCAAAAGCAGAGGAGGATGTAACGGTCACTGCATGCTCAAACCCATCAAGCCAAATTGACTCAGAAAAAAAACAGGCCAATATCATCCAATGCACAAACCTCTAGTAGGCATCAGCCAGGCAATCAAATGTTTTGCTGAACCAACGATCCCCAAGGAATATAGAATCATAGAACTGTACAGTGGAGAAACAGACCCTTTAGCCCACACATCAATGCTGACATTTTTACCGTAATCTCATTTGTCCTTATTAGTTCAGTATCCTTCTATGCCTTGCCTATTTAAGTACCAGTCTAAATGTCTCTTAGACGTAGTGATTGTATCTCCTCTGACAGCACATTCCAGATATCGACCACCCTGTGTAGAAAACTTTCCCCTCAGATAACCTTTAAAACTCCTTCCTCTCACCTTAAACATACACCCTTGTTTTTTGATATCCTTACCATAGGAAAGCAATTCTGACTATCTAGGTCTCTTATAAGTTTATATACCCATATCAGGGCACCCCTCAGTTTCCTTCACTCCAGGCAAAACAAACCCAGCCTATCCAATCTCTCCTCATAACTGAAGTCCTCCAATCCAGGCAATATCCTGGTGAATCTCCTCTGCACTTGCTCCAGCACAACCACATCCTTCCTATAGTGTGGTGACTGGAACTATACACAATACTCCAAGAGCAGTCAAACCTATGTTTTGTAATGTTGCAACATAGCATCCTAGCTTTTATATTCTATGCCCGAACCTATAAAGGCAATAATGTCATATGCCTTCTTCACCACCCTATCTACCCATGTTTCCACTTTCAGGGAACTATGGACTTGAATCCTAAAATCCTTCTGTTCATCAACATTCCTTAGCGCCCTAGCAATTACTAGACATGTACTACCCCATTTAACTTCCCAAAATACGTCATTTAGGATTAAATTTCATCTGCCAGTGCTCCACACAACTTTGCATCTGATCTATATCCTGCTGTAGCCTTAGACAACCTTCCTTTACATCCACAATGCCATCAACTTTTGTGGTGTCTGCAAACCTAGTACATTCACAGCCAACTGTCAGGATACCAGCAGTAACACAGCTGCCATGGCCAAGTTTTGGCATTCACAGGGGAAATATAGAACCTGTACACGAATTCTAGCTTTGTAGCTCTGTCATTGGCCTTTGACGCAGAAGGAATTAAAGGCCTGGTGCTGAAATGTGCAAGGGTTGTCCGCTGCCCAAAACACAAGACATAATGTGGACAATGCTGATCAACAGGCAGCTGGGTCCTCATGCTCAATCCCTTCCAGGAAACTTCAACCGCTGAAGATTCCTGGAAGTCCAAGTGGAACTCATAGGTAGTAAGATCCAGCTTTGATCATCCACACAGGACGTGGCCATCTCTGAACCATTTCCTCACAGATCAATGTGGATGGTCAATATACAGAAAGAAATTGAAACCTTCCTCAGTGTGCATTCAGGAACAGACAATAGAACATGCATAGGCTCATGAATCCACAAACATGAAGGAAATCCCATTGTGATAGACTTTACCACTTCTGATGCAACCGCTTGGCTTAAGTATCTAAGTCTGAAATTCTGATTGTAAAGCTCTCTTGTCACATGAAAGAAGAGAAATCCAAAGTATTTGTTGCAATGTATATAATAAGCTGTTTCATTTTGAAGTCAGAACAAAAATGATTAGTTATATTTTATGGTATCTGTTTGCATTTGTTGATTTATTGAAACAGCAATTCAAAATATTTTTTGATTAACATTGAGGGCAAATGAACCACACAGCTGCACCAAGCATGATGTAGATGCTGGGAGAGGTATCAGGCTTTTTGAATAATTAGCACCATATTTGTCAACAAAAATGAAGACAGCATAGTAAGATGCTTAAATAGCTTAAATTTAGTCAGAAGGCAATTAATTCCTGGCAGACCCATCACTCAAGCTTTACCAGATGATTTCTCAGCTTCTCACTAACTACCATTAAAGAAACTGCTGGAGGTTTCCATCATCTGCAGTCTTGTGTCTTCACTAAGTACCATTATCCTCACTGGAAAACAGGCTCTTATGGACCTGTTTGTCCCTTAGGTTTTTCTGCTTCTACCCCTCAAGCTTACACTTAGAATGTACTAATAATCTCACTACACTTTCTGCTTTACTCTGCCCTCTATTAGATTACCTTCAGGGAACCACCACTGTAGTGTGCAACCTTCTTCCTATCCCCAACATCCAGTGCAAGCATCAATTCCAAAGTGAGGTGCCCACCTAATCCAAACCCTATTATAAGGTTGCATAGTCATGTCTACCCCTTCTTTATCCACATTTGTGGACTCTTCAACGTGAATTACTGGATAATGATTCACAGTGAGAACTTCTGCTGATTTTTTGCCTCAGTCATAGTGCCCCCATCATATTCTTGTCTCAGATCAGCTAAGTCATTGAAAGTCAGTTCTTGTATTGAGACCTGTCTGATCTGTAGGACTGAAAATTTCAACAGGCAATGAACTAACCATTTTCTCATTGCCTCCAAAGCAATGATAAAGAGTTGTACTCAGTCTATAGCATGCAGTTTAAGTACATAGATTCTTTGTTCATATATTGCCCTGCTCACCCCCATGTCTTTCATATAACTTAAATATATTTATTTGCCTTGCAAACATTTTACTGCATGTTTCCTATCAGTGTTTAGTGGGAAGAAAAAGCTGAAAAAGCATTGTTTTAAACCTTCCTTTGTTGCTGTCACATCAATGCTGAAATAAATTTATATGCATGGACCCACATCTCACATGTAGTCATGCTCTAGGGGTTAAATATGATATTATTTACTAATCCTGGCTATTTATTACAAACGTAAGAAATGGAAGCAGGAATAGACTACACGGTCCCTTGAGTCTGCTCTGCTACTGAATAAGATTATAACCGATCCTAAACTGGGAATTTAACAATTTTCCTTTTCTGTTTATTGTTTATTTAAATTAATTTCTTTAGTCCCTGGAGTAACTCCAAGTGCAACTGATTAATTTAGTGAAATGCAAACTTTAGTACTGTGAAAATTCCATTTAATGGCACTTAAGCTTCAGATAAAAATAATTAAAGAAATTCTGAAGGGAATTGATAACCCACAAACCATGAAAAGAAAAGCACCTGTATGGCATTTATATCTGTAACTGCCGATTGATAGATTGGAAGGAATTTCAGGTGACTTAATGAAGAATGTAAATAGTCATTTAAATTTACTACAGCATTTCAATCAGGCCATTATTGAATTAAATTAGTTTAATTGCACTTTTTTATTTTTTTGTTCTTGAATTAGTTTTTAAAGATTTTTCCTGAACAATGCTATACCTTTTCTGATTTCCCCAGAATAAAGGAGAGCATAAAATGGGACAACATCTTTTATTTCCAATTCTTAATTCAAAGTATTATTGGTAGTTTCCAATGTATTTCTGGGTTTAAGTAGGATTGCATTACCATGTGTAAAATAAGGTAATTTAATGGGCTAGATCAAGCTTTATCTGAGCTGAAAATCAAAAAGACTGCAGATGCTAGGATTGCTTCTGATCTGACATGCTTATACTTGTCCCAAAGTTATTCCCATGGCTGCATCAATTTTTGCGGCTTCATGAGTTAAATTGAGAACCACACCTCATTACCATGGCCATTTTATGAGTAGTCCATGAATAGCTGCCAGGCTTCAGAAGGTGGATCCTGAAGCCCCACTCTTAAACTGTCCTGATGGCACTCTGCATTTAATATAGTTTCCCCCTACAAACTGTGCACTTCCCAAATATTATCACCATTCTTTCATAGTCACCAGGTCTAAATCCTAGAACACTACTCAGCAGGATTGTAGGAGTACTTCACTGGAATGATTGCAACAGTTTAATATAGTATCTCAACAACAAATTCTCATGGTCATTTAGTGGTGGGCAGCAAGTGCTGATACTGCCAGGAGCATCAACATTCTGTGAATGTAATTACAAATTCCATACAGCATAGTGTGACCCATAAAGTAGTATGTGTTCTTTTTGTCTCTTTATACCACTGTTTTTTAAAAGCTTGTTTAAAAATGTCAACTTAAAAAGATGGATTAAGATATGTACAACAAAATATTGATATATACTAAATTGATAATACAAAACATGGAACTTGAGGTCAGCAAACCCAACTTAAACAAATCAGTATTTTCAGAAGACCAAGCAATAGGGAAACTGATGCATTAAGTGAGGCCAGATAATACATAAGATTCCATCGAATGTACAGCACAGAAATCGACCCTTCATGTTCGTGTTGATGTTTCCACTCCACTAAAACCTCCTCCCACCATATAGCCCTATCATCAAACCCTTCTATTTCTCATGTGTTCAGAAAACTCCCCCTTAAAAATATCTATGCTTTAAAGAAAATAATTTAAAAATACAAGAAGTAATGATTTAGTAACCAACTGAGGGTTAGACAGAAAATTAACCAGGAAAGATGGAGTAAACTGGTCAACCAATGTTGATCGGTTATTTGTGATGTGAAACAATAGATATAATCAGCTTGCAAAGGATAACAGACTTTATGACAAGGTAGATAGGAGGAAAATAGTGGAAAAATGCAAAAGACCACTGCTTCCTTGAGTTAGGATGGATAATGTACAATTCTTAATAGGATATATGTAAGGTAACCAAGAGCTGAAAACATTTAATTTTGTCAAGAGTGAGTGGCAGATTTTCCTACAAGTGAAACTCACAATGACTGAGTTTTCTTCTGGTCATTTATCAGCTTAAAGAGTTTCACAAGAGCATTAAATTATATGGATATGCAATGTGGTGTGACTGACAATTAAAACTGCACCAGTCTGTCAATGCATTTATTCCTTCAGAAGGAACAAAATTAAAATAGATTGCCTATCAAAAATACTATTTTTCTGCCATGTTACTTCTGAAATGACTTAATTCAAGCCTTCAAATTGAGGTGACACTGATTTTTTAACACTATCTGCTCTCTGTGATGGCACAAAGAAGCATTACTCAAAACTACTGACACACAAAATTGTAACATAACTGCATTAAATTTTAATTCCAAGCAATAAAGTGAAAATATGTCAAAAATAAAATTAGAAGCATATACTTGATTATTTCTGTGGTGAAAATAAGGAAGATGAGTATTTCAATGGTCTATTTACATTTCGATATAAAATATTAATGGACACAGTAATAGTAAAGGAGCCTCTGTGCTCTTGTGTCAAGGTTAGTCTCCCACTGTCATAGTGTACTAACCTCCTGTTCATTATCAAGTGTCCTGACTTGAACGGGCCCCAAAGCAAAGTGGAATATGACTTTCTCAGGGATGTTCAGCAAGCTTTCTTCTGGTATGTTAGGTTGCAAATAAACAGTAGCTAATTCTTGAGCCTTGGTTCACCCTGCGACATCCAAAATGTTGGTTGTTGAATAAGCCACAATCTATTTTGATATAAATCTCAAGACCGAACTGGCAAGAGTATTTAATAAATATTATTGAATAAACTCAGCTCCATCATTCATTCCAGTTATCTTATTCCAACTGATGAGGCCTCTTTGCTCATTTCAGTCCTTTGCTGTCTCTTATGGATCTTCAGCCATACTGGTGGAGCTTTCCTGGTTGCATTTTCTTTATGAAGTACATCCCACTGACTGTCTGCCATGTGTAGTCATTAAGAGCCAATACATCAAAAATATCAAATTTGGGGCAGATATAAAGGGGCTGGTGGAAACTTACTAACGTGCACTCTGAAGTTGGGGAATCCCCTTCCCCAACTGAATATTGGCATTTATGATAAGCAAAGGTGACTGGTATAATTGATCATTTGTTACAACCTTCTTTATTACAACTGTAATTAAAAGAAAAACTCATCTCTGAAGATTAACCCTTATGTACCCTCTTGTAATATCATTTCAACTTTGTCTACCACTGCCTATTTTCTCCTGAGTGTTCATGCGAATAGCATCATTTTCCATGATTCATAACCTGAAGCAAAAGGCACTGACACTGAACTTTTTGGGAAATATCTCACTCATCTACAAAAAGCAGGTTAAGTATACGTTCAAATGAAGTGATAAATATTTCATTTACAGGCAATCAGTGTGTAAATCTCACCTTACTCCAACCAACCTATTGAAAGTGTAGTCAATACACGGCAGTAAGACACAAAACACTAAGTGAAATTTTATATTTACAAACTAGATAATCAGTTCAAAATAGAGTCCCAGACCAGCCGTCAGTTGTGGCAGGGCTTACATGCTATAACAGGCTACAAAACAAAGTCAGGCAGCATCGCCAACAACAGGACACCCGTTCTCAATGACCTTAACGAATTCTATGCACATTTTGAACAGGAGGCAATTGGAATGTCACCACCCATCCTAACAGCCTCCAATGCACCTAAACCCACAGTCACTGTTGCAGACGTAAGATCAGTCTTCCGGACAGTGAACCCGCAGGAAGCATCTGGCCCGGATGGTGTCGCTGGCCGTGTCCTTAGATCCTGCACAGATCAGATGGCAGGGATATTTGCAGACATTTTTAACCTCTCCCTCCTTCAATCTGAGGTTTCCACCTGCTTTAAGAACATTACAACACAGTACAGGCCCTTCGACCCACAATGTTGAGCTGACATTTTATCCTGCTCTAAGATCTATCTAACCCTTCCCTCCCATATAGCCCTCCATTTCTCTATCATTCATGTGTCTATCTAAGAGTCTCTTAAATGTCCCTTATGTACCTGCCCCCACAACCTCTGCCAGCAGTGCATTCCACGCACCCACCACTCTTTTTGTAAAAAACTTACCCCGACATCTCCCTTATATCTTCCACCAATCACCTTAAAATTATGCCCCCTTCTGTTAGCCATTGTTGCCCTGGGAAAAAGTCTCTGACTGTCCACTCGATCTATGCCTTTTATCATCCTGTACACCTCTATCAAGTCACCTCTCATCCTCCTTCTCTCCAAAGAGAAAAGCTCTAGCTCACTCAACCTATCCTCATAAGACATGCTCTCCAGTCCAGGCAGCATCCTGGTAAATCTCCTCTGCACCCTCTCTAAAGCTTCCACGTTCTTCCTATAATGAGGTGACCAGAACTGAACACAATACTCCAAGTGTGGTCTGACCAGAATTCTATAGAGCCGCAACACTACCTCACGGCTCTTGAACTCAATACCCCAACTAATGGAGGCCAACACACTATATGCCTTCTTAACAACCCTATCGACCTGTGCGGTAACCTTGAAGGATCTCTGGACATGGACCCCAAGATCCTTCTGTTCCTCCACACTGCTAAGAGTCCCCTGCCATTAACCTTGTATTCTGCCTTCAAAGTCGATCTCCTGAAGTGTATCACTTCACACTTATCTGGGTTGAACTCTATCTGCTACTTCTCTGCCCAGGTCTGCATTCTATCAATGTCCTGTTGTAATTTACAGTAACCTTCTACACTATCCACAACACCACCGATCTTTGTATCATCAGCAAACTTTCATCCCTGCAATTTCTATATTCTCTTTCTGCATTAATGAACTCTAGATATTGCACATAGCTGATTTTTTTTCTTTATTTTTCCATTTAATTTCCACTGCCATGGATAGGGTTTTAGATTCAGAATAATACGCTTATTATTTTGATGAGATATTTTGGTAAAATAACTGATTCCCACCCAGTTATTACCTTAAATAACTGACTCTCACCCAGTTTTGACAAATTGCATTTTAGCTCAGTAAAACAGGACTTCTTGCAACTTTGAGAATCTTTATCCATTTCTATTAATTATGCATAATCTAATTTATGATCACTACCACCAAGAATGTTCTCCCAATGGTATTCTGGCTTCATTCCTTAAAACCAGAGATACATACAACCACATCAACAGAACGCACCCACAACCTTCATTCTACCGATGCAGCATAGAAAGCATCCTATCTGGATGTATCACAGCTTGGTACGGTAATTGCTCTGCCCAGGACCGCAAGAAACTGCAGAGAGTTGTGGACACAGTCCAGCGCATCACAGAAACCAGCCTCCCCTCCTTGGACTCTGTCTATACCTCTCGCTGCCTTGGTGAAGCAGCTAGCATAATCAAAGACCCCGCCCACCCGGGACATTCTGTCTTCTCTCCTCTTCCATCAGGTAGAAGATACAGGAGCCTGAAGGCACGTACCACCAGACTTAAGGACAGCTTCTACCCCACTGTGATAAGACTATTGACCGGTTCCCTTATACAATGAGATGGACTATGACCTCACGATCTACCTTGTTGTGACCTTGCACCTTATTGCACTACATTTTCTCTGTAGCTGTGACACTTTGTACTGTTATTGTTTTTACCTGTACTACATCAATGCACTCTGTACTAACTCAGTGTAACTGCACTGTGTAATGAATTGACCTGCACGATCAGTTTGTAAGACAAGCTTTTCACTGTACCTTGGTACAAGTGACAATAATAAACCAATACCAATACTAAAACAAACCCTCTGGATTCTGTCATTGATAAGGGCACCCTCAACTCCACCTTATAGCAACCTATTCATTCTAACCTAGACACCACTCCCTACTAACAAAAGGAAATCACAAAGGCTGAAGGCCAATTAAGAAACAACAAGGCCTAGGGAAAAGAAGGTATGACTGACCACTATCATCCCGGTACCTAAGGAAAACAAAGTAACGTGCCTCAATGACTAACGCTGAGTGGCTCTGACATCCACCATCATGAAGCGCTTTGAGAGGCTGGTCATGGCACGCATTAACTCCAGCTTCCCAGACAATCTTGACCCACTGCAATTCGCCTACCGCCGAAACAGGTCTACAGCAAACAACATCTCGTTGGCCCTACACTCATTTCTGGAGCATCTGGACAGCAAAGACACCTACGTTAGACTATTGTTTATTGACTATAGCTCTGCCTTCAATACTGTAACTCCAAGCAACCTCATCTCCAAACACCTAGACCTGGGAATCAACACCTCCCTTTGCAACTGGATCCTCGACTTCCTGACCAACAGACTGCAATCAGTAAGGATAGGCAGCAACGCCTCTGCCATGATTATTCTCAACACCAGAGCTCTGCAAGGCTGCTACTCCCTATACACTCTCTATAGGGAGTAGCAGCCTTGTGCAGTTGCTCCCTATACACTCATGACCCCGTGGCCAGATTCTGCTCTAATTCCATCTACAAGTTTGCAGATGATGTCACCTTAGTGGGTTGTATCTCAAATAATGATGAGTCAGAGTACAGGAAGTAGATAGAGAGCTCAGTGACATGGTGTCATGACAACAACCTTTCCTCAATGTCAGCAAAATGAAAGAGCTGGTCATTGACTTCAGGAAGGGGGGTGGTGCACATGCTCCTGTTTACATCAACAGTGCTGAGGTCAAGAGGGTTGAGAGCTTCAATTCCTAGGAGTGAACATCACCAAAAGCCTGTCCTGGTCCAACCACGTTGACACCATGGCCAAGAAAGCTCACCAGCACCTCTACTTCCTAAGGAGGTTAAAGAAATTTGGCATGTCGCCTTTGATACTCACCAACTTTTATCGATGCACCATAGAAATCATCCTATCTGGATGCATCATGGCTTGATATGGCAACTGCTTTGCCCATAACCGCAAGAAACTGCAGAGAGTTGTGGAAACAGCTCAGCACATCACAAAAGCCAGACTCCCCTCCATGGACTTTGTCTATATTTCTTGCTGCCTTGGTAAAGCAGCCAACATAATCAAAGATCCCACCCACCTTGGATATTCTCTCTTCTCCCCCCTCCCATAAGGCAGGGGATACAAAAGCCTGAAAGCACGTACCATCAGGCTCAAGGACAGCTTTTATCCCACTGTTATAAGAATATTGAATGGTTCCCTAGTACGATGAGATGGACTCTTGACCTCACAATCTACCTCATTATGACCTTGCACCTTATTGTCTACCTGCAGTGCACTTTCTCTGTAACTGCAACACTGTATTCTGCACTCTGTTTATGTTTTACCTTGTGTTAATGACCCTTAACAGTATTGACGTGCAGAAGGATCTTGAGGTCCAAGTGCATAGCTCCATGAAAGTGGCTATGCAGGTTGATAGGGTGGTAATGAAGGCATATTGCATGCTTGCCTTTATTAGTCAAGGAACTGAGTTCAAGAATCAGGAAGTTATGTTGCTGCTTTATAAAGCTCTAGTTAGGCTGAGTCTGGAGTATTGCATTCAGTTCTGGTTGCCCCAAGGATGTTGAAGCTTTGGAGAGGTTGCAGAAGAGGTTTCCCAGGATGCTGCCCGGATTAGAGGGCATGTGCTATAAGGAGAAGTTGGACAAATTTGGGTTGTTTTTTCTGGAGCAACAGAGGCTGAGGGGAGATCTGATAGAGGTTTATAAGATTATGAGGGGCATAGATAGACAACCAGTATCTATTACCCAGGGTTGAAATGTCTAATACCAGAGGGCATGCATTTAAGGTGAGAGGGGAGCAAGTTCAAAGGAGATGTGCAGGGCAAGTTTTTTTTACTCAAAGAGTGGTGGGTGCCTGGAATGTGCTGCCTGGGGTGGTGGTGGTTGAGAAAAGTATGATAAAGGCATTCAGGAGGCTCTTAGATAGGTAGATGAATGTACAGGAAATGGAAGGAAATGGAATGGATCTCATGTAGGCAGAAGGGATTAGTTTAGTTGGGTGTTTGGTTACTAATTTAGTTAGTTCGGTACAACATTGTGGGCCAAAGGGCCTGTTCCTGTGCTGTACTGTTCTATGTTCTAACTACCTCAATGCACGGTGTAATTAATTGATCTGTATGAACAGTATACGACAAGCTTTTCACTGTTTTTCATTGTACCTCGGTACATGTGACAATAATAAACCAGTTTACCAAAACACAAGAAAGTCAACATAAAATCTTAGTATTTCCCTCCAATATTCTCTGTATTTCTAAAATAATATTATATGGCATATACCTTAGCTGAACCTTACTTTGCTGCCTCATGAGTTCTAAGCAGTATGAAAGAGACTTGCAGATGGATCTTATTTACATTAAATTAAGTCATTCTTCAGTGCAAAGCCTGATTCCCTACCAGTGTTTTTGTTTATGCTGCTGGCAAATGAATAAGTTTGAAATGTTTTTTTCCCCATGATGTACAACCTGGACTCACCTTAAGCTGCTTTTGTATTGCACTTAACCATTTTCGCTCTCACCAACATCAACTACTGAGAAGAATTCTTTTCAAAACAAGATTTTCCAATTAAAAAGACTTAATAAATTCAACGAATTTACATTGAGGGTCACTGCTGGTTTTGTTGAAGTCAGTGTGCAGTCAGCTTTAAAACAACTCTCTTTTTATAATTCAGCTGGTTAGGATATAATGAATTTTTCTCTTGGCTCATGGACTTTCCAACCAACAGTTGGAACTATGATTGTCCTGAACCTAGATTAAAATAATACAAAATACATTGCACCAAAAATTCTGGAAATTGATTAATATTCATTAGCTGGACTTCCCCACAGCCATCAAACCTTTCATGCATGGTAAGTTGTTGGAAACCTAAGACATAAACTGTGGAAAACCTTCAAGAGATCATTTGGGAACTAACTGAACAGGGTAATCAATTGTTTAACTTCTTAACCAATCAGATAAGAAACCTGTGAAATGAACAGCAAAAGATCTGAACAAGGAACTGAGTTTGAATGATGAATTCAGTGCCAAATCCTGTACAGAAAATATAACAAAGTGATAAAGTAAAGGCTGGACAGAGAGGGTGGAGATACAAAGGGAGTGTTAGACTGTTTCAGTTCAAAAAGAAAATCTTCAAATAACAACTATTAGTGTTTTGCTTACATTTAATGGCTATTTTTTGTGCCATACAGGTTAACACCCAGGAATTAACACTTTGTCACATCATTAAAATAGCACTTGATCTTGAAATAAAATTTTAACTTCCTGTAACAAGTTTAATTCTTACTTACAGTGCAATAGCAGGAACTTTGTGGTTTTGGTTGACAGTTAATGACAGAGTAACATGTTTCTAACAACTCTATTTTCACAATTAAGAAGATGTGTGCCCTCACCTGAAGTTATTGTGGCATTTGTACTTAAAGCACAGAGAAAGTTATTACATTTGCCATTATCTCGTGTTTCCCAGCATTTATTGGTCATGGTCTTCAAGAAAAACAATAAAGTTACTTTAGTATTTGGTAATGGTTTAAGAGGAGGGACGTCACTTTGGCTGCTGTTATACCCTCAGATTGAATTTTATGTTCAGATGGCTGGCTATTACAATATTCCCCATTTTACACCACTGATGAAATCATGTCCCAATCATTTGATTGAAAATGTAACAAAGTGTCTGTTACTTAGCTCAGTGCAAGTGTGCTCACAGCTTATCTTATAGTTAGATTACACCTTAAATCATGCTGTTTCAAACTAAAACTACAGTAAAAATATTCCGATTGACATTGTCAAAATGTGGAATTTAAAACAGTAGCCCGGTTTTAGCTTGTACATGCTACTGAGTCTTGCTCAGATTCCCCAGCATTTACTCAGGAGCATCAGCTCTTAGATTTGGTGCAGGTCCTAGCACCCTACGGATTATAATGGGGATCTCAGGGCAATAGAGATAAAAGTAAAGGAGCTGTAGCATTTTTAACCACTTCAGTTTCGTTTAATGTTTTTACCTTTTATAATATTTTTAATCAACTTTTTAAAAAATATTTACTTCATTTTGTTTTGTTTTCGAATGCAATGGACATAATAAATTAGGAATGGTGCTCTGCTGGTTGTGAAAACATCTTGGAGACGGGTCTTCTTCAGTCTACTGCAGAACATCCTGCCCCTGCTCAGGCTGTGCTGCTGGATCCAAGATGCTGCAGGCCAACGAAATAGGCCCTCCTTATCTGGATCAGGTAGGTATGTCTATGGAAGACCATGGGCAGTAATTACGGGTAGTGAGCTCATGCCAGCAAATCCTGGCCTAACATAGTAACATTAGTTTTTACATAGGAGATGCAGCAGAGAAAGGGACCTTTTGCTCAACCAGTCCATGCTGGTGTTTATGATCTACAGAACACCCTCCCCACCCCCTGGATCTTTCCACATCTAACTATGTGAGCATAATCCTCTACTTCCTTCTCTCTCACACATGCTTGTCCACCTTCCCCTTGAAGTCTCTACATTATTCACTTCAACCACTTCCTGTGGTAGCAAGTTCAACATTCCTCACTGTGCTTTGTGTAAGGAAGTTTCTTTTGAATTCTCACTGGATTTCAAAAAGCATAGATGCAGAATACACAGAAAAAGGCCTTCAGCCCACTGAGTCCATGTCAACCATCAACCACTCACTTACACTAATCCTACATTAATCTCATTTTTTAAATTCTCCCCACATTAGCAACAACTTCCTACCCAACCGCACCCCTCCCCCCCCAGATTCTACCACTAATCTACGCACTAAGGACAATATACCCTTATTGTGTAGATGAGTGGTTGACTAACCTGCCAATTAACCTACCAATCCACACGTCTTTGGGATGTGAGAGGAGACTGGAACACCCAAAGGAAAACTATGCAATCACAGGGAGAACACATAAACTCCATACAGACAGCACCCAAGGTTAGGATTAAACCCAGGGCAATGGTATTGTGAGGCAGCAGCTCGACTAGCCATGCTACTATGTTACCTTCTGAAATTTTTGCTGAATATTCATTACCATACTTTAAACTACCAGTTTATGTATTCATTCACAAAATATAAATTAGTTGCATTTATTTTCTATCTGTAACTGAGAGGTAAATAAGAGTCAATTGCATTGGGAGATTTGAAGTTACATGTAGGCCAGACCAGGTAAGAGCCTCCTCACTCTCAGTCCTGATGCAGGGTTTGAACCTGAAACGTCAACAATTCTTTTCCTCCCACAGATGCTGCTCAGCCCGCTGAGTTCCTCCAGCAGATTTTTGTTTCTACAGTTTGTATCACCAAGGATAGTAGATTTCCTTGCTTGAAGGACAATAGTGAACCCAATAATTTTTTTTACAGCAGCCAATCATTTCTGTTGGAGTGGTAGTTTTCTTTTTAATTATTTTTAATTCCAGATCTGCTCAATGGCTTGTACTTAAATTTCCCAGATGCCATGGTTGGATTCATTGAGTGGGACAGTGGTGCAGGTAGTTGAGCCACTGCCTCACAGCACCAGAGAACTGGGTTCAACCCTGACCTCGGATGTTGTCTGTGTGGTGTTTGCACACTCTCCCAGAGGCTGTGTAGGTTTCCACTGAGTGCTCCTGTTTTCTCCCACACACCAAAGGTCCAACAGTGTACAGGTCACTGTAAATTGCCCCTTGTGTGTAGATGAATGGTGGGAGTTGATGACAATGTGAGAAGAAGTAAAAGTGTGCTCAATGTAGAGTTAGTGTAAATAGGTGCTTGAGGGTTGGCATGGACTTGGGGGGCTGCAGGGCTTTGTCTTAGTGACTGTATGACTCTGAACTCATGTCTCTGAATAAATGGTCCCGAACTCCAGTTACTAATTTGGTAACATAACCATTAACCTATCATTCCCATAAACTATTGTCTCCTTTTTCCCTACCACGGATGTTAACCTGACTGGTGCATAATTCCCTGGACATGTTCAACCGTCCTGCATAAATAAAGATATTACATTAGCTATCCAACAGTCCTGTGGCACCACACCTTTATCTACTAGATTATTAAATATGCGTAGTGTTGCCTTTGCTATCTCTTTCCCAGATTCTCTGTTACAATAAAATTCCAATATGTAGATTTATGACTATGCCATTTTTGCTTGTTAATAGCAAGAATACATTTCACACAGGAATAGAGTAGAGGTTGATATAGCAACAGAGGCTTCGAAATGGTCAGGCATGTTCCACATAATAGACAAAGGTTCTGTTGGCAAATGAAAGCAGAGGTGAAATGGCTTAGCCCCTAAAAGGATAAAATTAATTTAATAGGTGTAGTAAGAAGTGTGAAATCCACATTAATTGCTTTACACGCTGAAGATTCGGCACATTATCTTCTAATATTAACATATACATGTAGTGCATTAACAACAAAGAAGATTAGAGGTCAGAAGGAAACTTAAGTTTCCATGTTAAAGAATACTATTAAATTTTAAACAGAAATACATAAGAATTTTACATATTCATGCTTCATTTGTAATTTCTCAAATTATGAATGTTAATTCTTTCACTTGTTCACGTACCATTTCTCTGCATAGTAATTCAGCTGCATTCCTATGAAATAGTTACAATGGACAAAAGAAAGAATGAAGCTAGAGAAAAAAAATAAACAGTGAATAGAAAAATGTATCCTTTTTCTCAGCCATACTTGAATTGTAGGGTCTTGAGCACAATTCAAGTAGGTAAAGAAAAGTGAAAGGAAGAGTTTAGGACTGCACGTAGGAAATAAGAATTCTTAGTATCGGAACTGTGGTTTCCAGTTAAGTTGAATTACAGCACAGTGCCTGTAACCACATCACGAATGATCTTGAAGTATTTGCCAAAAATTTTAATCATGCCCAAAACCTACTTATTCCATTGTACTACCTCAATGCACTGTATAATAAATTGATCTACAAGAACGGTAGGCAAAACAAGTTTTTCACTGTGACAACAATAAACCAATACCATTCAACAACTTTTGGAGAATGCAGTAAGAAAACAGGCACCTCTAATATTATATCAATGCAGTTAAAAGTATTTAAAGAAGGGGGAGTTGTGGTGGAACTGGGGAGTGGGGGTGGTAGACATATTCTGACTGCATCTCTTTGACATTTAGGTTTTTTAATATTTAATTATAATATAAAATGCTCTGTTTCAATTTGGTGATTTTGAAATTCAAAGTAAAGGATCAATTATTGTTGCAGGTGTGGAAAAGAAATGGAACCCAATAAACCTTGATCGACCTTCTCTCTCCTGCAGCTGATAATTCTGAATTATAATAACACAATTACATCATTACTTTAGAAAACTGCAAAATGTATCATGTAGGTCCAGTGTCAAGTCCAGAACTTGTGCTGAAATGCAGCAATTTGAGATCCCACTCTGGAAAGTATAAATGTGATTCTCTGTGAAGTTGTAAAGAAAACACATTCAGGCCTCAGGGGATCAGTTGGATTTCTTGGATAGTTAATAAGTAGAAACATTCTTTTTAAAAGTTTTTTCCAACTTGGAGGAACGGAGTTGACGACATAATATTGCTCTGTTTCTGCTGAGAAATTTTAGCCCTGTTTTTTTTTGTTGTTTGTTTTATTTTGAAATTTTTTTTGTTTAATTTAGTTTATATTGCTTACAATTTTTCTTATTGATTTGGGTTTTTTAAATTTATATAATAAATCTTTTTCTTTCCTTTCTTTTATATTATATTCATTTACTAAGAGATCGTTGGATCTACAGATTTCTTTTTTTATATTTTATTGTTCTTTATGATTATCTATGCTATGATTGTTATCCTGATCTCTTTGTATTACATGTATAAATATTGATGCTATATATCAATCTGTATTAATTTGAAAACTAATAAAAAGATTGAAAAAGAAAAAGAAAGTTTTGAGAAAATAGATATACTTGCTTTTTCTCTCAGAATGGCAAACATTGAAAGCTGGGAAGATAACTCCACATGTACACTAGCATGAAGTGCAAATATGAGCCAGTGATGCAGCCTAATAGGTCCATGTTGGCTGCAAATTGCACCTTCCATTTCCAGTCTGCCACTGATAAGGGGTGTGACTATGGAAAGTCCTTAGCATCCAGGCTAACAACATCCTGCAGGGTGCTGTGGGTGTACAAGGACGAAGGGAAAGAACTGGGTCCAGAACACACTGGAACAACAATGTCAAATGATAAGGAAATACTCAGTAAGTCAGGCAGTGTCTGTGAAAAGAGAAATAATGTTAATGATTTGAAAATGTGGAGGTTGTTTAAGGAATACTTGCATAAGATTTTGGATAGGTTTGTCCCATTGAGGCAGGGTAAGGGTGGTAGAGTGAAGGAACCGTGGTTGACAAGAGATGTAGAATATCTTGTCAAGAGGAAGAAAGAAGCTTACCTGAGGTTTAGAAAGCATGGATCAGACAGTGCTCTAGAGATGTACAAGGTAGACAGGAGAGAGCTTAAGAATGGACTTCGGAGAGCTGGAAGGGGACATGAGAAGTCCTTGGTAAGTAGGATCAAGGAAAATCCCAAGGCATTCTACACGTATGTGAAGTTTAGGAGGATGACTTGAGTGAGGGTAGGACCAATGAGGGATAAAAGAGGAAACGTGCCTGGAATTGGAAGAGGTAGGGGAGGTCCTTAATGAATACTTTGCTTCAGTATTTACCAGAGAGAGAGACGATGTTTGAGAGGATGGTGTATGACAGGCTGATATGCTAGGGCATGTCAATGTAAGGAAAGAGGATGTGCTGGAACTTTTGAAAAGCATTAGGATAGATAAGTCACCTGGGCCGGATGGGATATATCCAAGGTTATTATGGGAAGCGAGGGAAGAGATTGCTGCACCTTTGGCAATGATCTTTGCATCCTCACTGGCCACATGAGTAGTGCCAGATGATTGGAGGGTGGCAAATGTTGTTCCTTTGTTCAAGAAAAGGAGTAGGGATAACCCTGGGAATTACAGGCCAGTGAGTCTTACTTCAGTTATGGGCAAGTTACTGGAGAAGATTCTTAGAGACAGGATTTATGGGCATTTAGAGAAGCATAGGCTGATTAGGGATAGTCAGCATGGCTTTGTGAGAGGCAGGTTATGCCTCACGAGCCTGATTGAATTCTTTGAGGATGTGACAAAACACATTGATGAAGGTAGAGCAGTGGATGTGGTGTACATGGATTTTAATAAGGCGTTTGATAAGGTTCCTCATGGAAAACTCATTCAGAAAGTCAGGAGGCATGGGGTCCAGGGAAACTTGGTTGTGTGGATTCAGAATTGGCTTGCCCATAGAAGACAGAGGGTGGTGGTTGATGGAGAGTATTCTTCCTGGAGGTTGATGACCAGTGATGTTCTGCAGGGATCTGTTCTGCGACCCCTGTGATATATATGTAAGTGACTTGGATGAGGATGTGGAACGGTGGGTTAGCAAGTTTGCTGATGATGCAAAGGTTGATGGTGTTGTGGATAGTGTAGAAGGTTGTTGTAGGCTAGAACAGGATATTGATAAAATGCAGACTTGGGCTGAGAAGTGGCAGATGGAGTTCAACCCGGATAAGTGTGAAGTGATACTCTTCGGGAGATTGAATTGAAAGGCAGAATACAAGGTTAATGGCAGGACTCTTAGCAGTGTGGAGGAACAGAGGGATCTTGAGGTCCATGTCCATAGATCCCTCAAGGTTGCCGTGCAGGTCAATAGGAATGTTAAGAAGGCGTATGGTGTGTTGGCCTTCATTAGTCGGGGTATCGAATTTAAGAGCCATGAGGTGATGTTGCAGCTCTATAGAACTCTGGTTAGACCACACTTGGAGTATTCTATTCAGTTCTGATCGCCTCATTATAGAAAGGATATGGAAGCTTCAGAGAGGGTGCAGAGGAGATTTACCAGGACGCTGCCTGGATTGGAGAGCATGACTTATGAGGATAGGTTGAGTGAGCTAGGGCTTTTCTTTTGGAGAGAAGGAGGATGAGAGGTAACTTGAAAGAGGTGCACAAGATGATGAGGCATAGATCGAGTGGACAGTCAGAGACTTTTTCCCAGGGTGATGATGGCTAACACGAGAGGTCATAATTTTAAGGTGATTGGAGGAAGATATAAGGGGGATGTCAGGGGTAAGTTTTTTTTTTATAAACACAGAGAGTGGTGGTTACGTGGAACACACTGCCGGCAAAGGTTGTGGGAGCAGATACACTAGGGACATTTAAGAGACTCTTAGATAGACACATGAATGATAGAGAAATGGGGGGCTATGTGGGAGGGAAGGGTTAGATAGATCTTAGAGCAGGATAAAATGTCGGCACAACATTGTGCTGTAATGTTCTATGTTCTATGATTCACATCATTAATTCCTCATCAGGCCTACCCTCAACTCATTTGACTGAAACATTACCTCTGTTTCTGTCTCCACAGATGCTGCCTAACTTTCTGAATATTTCCAGAACGTATGGTTTTCATTTCACTTTTCTAGCATCTGCATTTTTAAAATTTTCAAAAATATAAAAGAAACAGAGGGATTAAAATTAACAGCTTGCTCAAGAATGGTAAAAATCTATGGACAGAAAGACTACTACATCAAAAGTGGTAGTGCAACCCATGACTCACGTGACCAGACATACTTACTAACATACTGATACAACATATTATTTTGGAAAGACACCTACTTTGTGAATTCATGATTTTATTTGTTTCTGGATGCTCCATAACCTCACCAGTGATGGGATGAATCTTGTGAACTGGAATTAATCATTCCAATCAGAACAGTCAGCTAACAGTTAATTCAATCTCACTATGTCTCAGAATCCCATGCATGTGTGACTGAAGGCAAAACCCTGAGACTTAGTGACTTCAGCCAGCCTGTGACTCGGCTTCATATCTGGACTCTGTGTGGATTTCATTTTGCTGGAATTCTCCAGACTGGGCATAACATCTGACTTCCCATTCTTTTGAAATGGGTATTTGCAATCTATTCTTCAGTGTTTTAATGTGTTTTATGGTATTTTTAGTTTACATTTTTTTAAACTGTTTTTAAATTTGTAAATCCACTTTGGTAGAAAAAACTAGAAAAGTGGAGAACTATTTCAATTGTGAGAGACCGAACATTGTCGGTGTTCAGGAAAACTGTGTTCCTTGCACGTAAATCACTGAAAAGTGATGTTTTGGTAGAGCAGGTTCTTAGGAAGGCATATGGTATATTCCTGTTTATTACAAGATCTGAGTACAAGGATATAGGGCCCTGGTGAGACTGTACCTGGAATATTATGTACCAGGTATATCCCTTTCTATCATTGGTTAAAAAAGTAACTGAGGCAAATATATATGTAGCACATCTATAGTCTGCCTGGCATCAACTTCAGTGCTTTCATTCAGCCTAATTTGATAGAACATAGAACAATACAGCACAGTATGGGCCCTTCTGCCCACGATGTTGTGTCGACATTTTATCCTGCTCTAAGATCTATCTAACCCTTCCCTCCCACATAGCCCTCCATTTCTCTATCATTCATGTGTCTATCTAAGAGTCTCTTAAATGCCCCTAATGTACCTGCTCCCACAACCTCTGCCAGCAGTGCATTCCATGCACCCACAACTCTGTAAAAATCTTACCTCTGACATCCCCCCTTTACCTTCCTCCAATCACCTTAAAATTATGCCCCCTCATGTTAGCCATTTTTGCCCTTAGAAAAAGTCTCTGACTGTCCACTTGATCTATGCCTCTTATCATCTTGTGCACCTCTATCAAGTCACCTCTCATCCTCCTTCTCTCCAAAGAGAAAAGCTCTAGCTCACTCAACCTATCCTCATAAGACATGCCCTCCAATCCAGGCAGCATCTTCGTAAATCTCCTCTGCAATCTCTCTACGGCTTCCACATCCTTTCTATAATAAGGTGACCAGAACTGAACACAATACTCCATGTGTGGTCTAACCAGAGTTTTATAGAACTGCAATATTACCTCACGGCTCTTGAACTCAATACCCTGACTGATGAAGGCCAACACACCATATGCCTTCTTAACAACCCTATCAACCTGCGTGGTTACCTTGAGGGATCTATGGACTTGGACCCCAAAATCCCTCTGTTCCTCCACACTGCTACGAGTCCTGCCATTAGCCTTGTATTCTGCCTTCATATTCGATCTTCCAAAGTGTATCATTTCGGACTTTTCCAGGTTTTTGATGGATAAGCAATAGAAATATTTAAGAAAATACTTCATAATTTTCAATAACAAAAAATAAAGACTCTATGGTAAAAGTATCTAATTATTTATTAAACTAGATAGGATGTGCACATTCGCTGGTTCCTAATCGACCTGAGAAGTGAATGGTTTGTTAAGACATTTCAGAGGATAGCTCTGAGTAAACCATAGTGCTGGCTCTGGAGCCACACAGGGAAAGAGCAGGAGATTTTGTTTTCTAAGGGGCATTGGTGAACCACGAGGCCTTTTTCATGACATTCAGTGTTTTCTTGATTGCCAGTGCTTTCAGCGCAAAAGTCTTCTGAGCGCATAGTCCTCAAAGTATAGACTTAGGTGACTAAGGTGTGGCAGACGCGAATCAAAACGGGATCAGTTATAAAGTGTGACACCACAGTTGAAAAGGGACATTGGTGGAAGGCAGGCAGCTAATTAGTGAGTGGTTGGTGAGGATGTTTTGACAGGTTTTACCTTACTAAGTTATTTGTAAAGATGAGGCAAGACAAGACATCTCAGCTGAGTGGAATGTGCATACTGTAGCATACAAGAAATCACGGGCACTTCCATGGGCAGTAAGTGTCTCCAGCTGCATTCACTTGAACTCTGGAGTTGTGATGCATCTTCAAGGCTGAGAATGTTGTGGGTAGTAGGTATAAGGAGCTGGTCACAACAGAGTTTAGGAGTGTGATCACCAGTCAGTCCAAGAGAAGCAGGATTCCTGGGTCCATCTCGCTCGTCTATTTTCTCTTTTGAATACTGGTGAGGTAATGGTTCCTCAAAGGAGTGCAGCCAGGAATGTGCTGTTGCAACAGCAAAGCAAGAGAGAAAGAAGAGTGAGGGAGCAAAGTGGATTCAATAGTTAGAAACACAGAAGAGGTGTAGACAAACTCTTCTGTGGCTATCAATGATATGTTGCCTCCCTAGTGCCAGGGACAAGGAAATCAACAAATGGCTGCAGAACTTCCTGAAAGGATATGAAGTTGGTGTTAAAGTCATGTAAAAAGAACGATTGGGTCCTGCAAGCAGATTTTAGAGAGCTGGGAACAGGTTTAAGAACAGGACTTCAAAGGTAGTAATCTCAGGATTACTCCCATCCATTACTAAATACAGAGATAGAATGGCAGAACAAAATGAGTGTGTGACTGCAGAGATGGCCGTAGATTTTTAAGACTTTGGGATAATTTCTGGGGTTGGTGGGACCTGTACAAGTCAAGTGGATTACACCTTGACAGGACTGTGACTAGTATTCAAACCTGGAGGGTGGGGGGGGGGGGGGGGGGGGGGTGGGGGGGGGTGGAGGGAGGGAGGAGGAGGTGGGTGGTGGGGAGGGTGGTTACTAGTGCTTTTGGGAGGGTAGACAAGGGAATGGGAACCTGAGAGGAGAGTCAGGAGGGAGAAAACTGAAGCTGAAACTGAAAGTTAGTATTGTAGGCTAAGCAGGAAAAAGGGTCAGACTACAGAAAAACATTAAAATGGTCAAATTTAAGTGTATGACAAAAATGTAATGCATAATTTGCAACAAATATACATTTGCAACGAAGAAACAGCAGAAAAAGTGATCCATCCACAACAAAGTGGATGAAATTACGGCACAATTGGGAGTGGCGCAGTAGGCTGCTGATGCCCCACAGCTTCGGCACACTGGGTTCAATCCTGACTTTAGGTGCTGTGTCTGTGGAGTTTACACACTCTCCCTGTGCCCATGTGAGTTTCTCCTGGGTGCCTCAGTTTCCTTCCGCATCCCAAAGACATGGTGGTTGATAGGTTAATTGGCTGCTGTAAATTATCTCCAGTGCAGGTGGGCGGTAAAAGAATCAGAGTGAAAGAAATGGGTTTGAGAGATGCAGTAGGTTAAAGGGAAATAAGGGGGGGGGGACATGGGGTTGATAAGATTGCTCTGAGAGTCAGCATTTACTCAATGGGTTTAATGATCTTTTATTTCATGAGGAATATGAAATCTAAACATAATGAAGTTACCAGAAAAAGCAGCATTTGGGATTTGATGGTTTTCAGCAAAAAGGGTGACCTTGTTAGAGAAAGGTAAATTAAAATATGAGAGTAAATCAGCAAGAAACATTTATGCGGAATTTAACAGCTTCAAAGTGTATGAAAAAAGGGAAAAAGGCTACCAAGGACAAACATGGTTCGCTTAAAGAGAGAAAGAAGAAAATTGATAAAGGACTAAAGAAATGGCAGCAGAATTAGACAAATACTTTGATTATGTCTTCACAAAAGGATAAAACATCTCCAGAAATACTGGAGAACTGTCTGTTGTAAAAGAAATTAGTATTAGTTAAACAAAAACTACTAGAGACATCAATGAACCTAAAAACTTATAAATCTTCAAGGGCTTGATAATCTACACCCCAAAATTTTGAAAGAGGTGGTTATGGACATAGAGGGTGGTCTTATTATCATCTACTTAAATGCTATAGATTCTGGAATGGTTCCTGTTGATTAGAGAGTCACACGTATTGAGGCACGTTATCAGTCATGATCTTGTTGAATGGCAGAGCAGGCTCAATAGGCCAAATGGCTTATTCCTGCCCTTATGTCTTATGCTCCAATACTAATGTTTAATTCCCAGTTTATTTAAATCACCATTTGTATGGTGAGATTTGAACTCATCTCTGGGTGAAAAAACAGGACTTTTGTTCATTAGTCCAGTAAGTTACCACCTTTTTCTTTGTGAATTACTTTATAGCCCACTTCAGCCAGCCAGGAATTCACTTAAGCTTCACAGCTTTCCTATTGCCAAGTACAAATCAGTCCATTGCATTTGCAATGACCTTCCTGAAAGAACTCCGACTCATCCACTACTTCTGTTGTTTACAACGTTGCCACCGCTACTCTGGCAAGACATCTCAAGCATGAGAAGTTGACCCTTTTAAAATTTGGCAACATTGCTTGGAGCAACAGATTTTGTTAGAATTGTTTCAATTAAAATAGCTACTGGGATTGTGCAGGATGTTGAGCCTGCGATGCTCAGCACCAGAAAGAGTGTACGGTTGGGTGATGAATGTCTTGTTTCATGGTGCTCCACAGCACCAAATTGTTCAACTCAGCCTTCTTTGAGCTATTCAAAAAATATTCTTTAATATGTCATTTAAGGTTCATAATAACAACTAATGTAAATTGGAATCAGATTTACCTTCTATTATAAATCTAACACACTACAATCCAAGCAGAGAAGTTCTATTATTCTTGATGAATTTATAAACTTTAACTGTAAAGGAGTATGCTTTCTTCCTTACTGATGTATCAATCTCAGTCCTAAATACCCTTTTCAGTTTAGCATTTGTGATGTTTGACATACTTTTTAAGCTAACTTTCAAACTCTTCTGGTAGCTTATTTAGTGAATATTCATCTCATATTATATTCTTTGTATTTGTAAATAATGGTCTAACCTGTCTTTTTAAAACTCTGCAATTTAGCCTCCATGAAATAGAATGAGCTTTTCATTTTGCTTTTAAGTCAAACAGTACTTCATTTTATCCTGAAGTCTTTGTTTTTACCAGCTTGCTTTCATGATTTACCAATTATTTTTGTACTAAGATCTAAGTGAGATTCTAGTACTTGCAGGTTGATGTTGTTGCCAATGGAATTTGAAGAAGAGCTACATCCCTTTCTTTCAATATGTTGCACACTGTCAAAATAAAATATTTATAGCAAAGAAGAAATACTGCAGGCCTGGTAAATAATAAATGTAAGGTTATATGCTAAGATTTATATATTTTTAAACATTGATTCTACAGGCTATTTGGTCATACGTTATTGGCATATCTTTAATGTGATCCAACATGATGGAATTCATTAACCCATTTAATTTTTTAAAGTCAAAGTTGAATGACTTGCAATAATTTCATTTAAATTTCAGCTCATCACTACAAAAGGTATGAATGGCCTCCTTTGAGTTGTCCTCCCTATGCTCAGAGCATAAATAGCAGTGCTTTCATTAGGAGTCTTATTATTCCAACTCGATTCCAAAGCAAAATCAACTACAACAGGTCATTAATATGAAAATATACTGACATGGAATGTAGGCATGCATTTTGCAAATTGAACTTCAAAGTCACAATCCGAAACTCAAAATTGTGCTTGTACTTAAAATTAATGAGCAGTTCAGAAATTACACTGAAATACAACTTCTGAATAATTTTCCACCACCTCTTCACGAACTGCATTCTAGATCATAACAACTCACCAAGTATGCAAGCATTCTCTTTAAATGCCATCTAGTTCTTATGCCACTTTTTATTCCAGAGCCTCTTTGCTGAACAGTCTTCATCTACACTGCATATTTCTACAGCTCCATATTAGGGTTAAAGGTGAGAGAGATAGCCAATCAGGTGAAAAAGGGTGAACCCATCTGCCAATAGTGATTTAGCCAAAATATCAGGGCATCTGGTGAAAATTAAGAAGTGCTGTGAATACTTATATTGAACTTGATATCGTTTATATTTGCAGCCATTGCTTACTTGTCCCTAATGACTGATTATAACTTTCAGAAATCAACATACAAACTGAGGGAAGTTCAGTATGCCATTTACTTAATCTAGTTTTCTTAATTTTAGTCAGAAATGTTTCTGAGGTCAAAGGGCAAAAAATTGGTTTGCATTCTTCAGTCCCCTAATCTCTTATTAACTAATGGATACAACAGTAAGATGCACCATTTTGTTGCTGTAAAATATTAGATGTCAAAATAATGGAGCAAATCTTCTGCTGAGATTTGCCCAGATATGCTGGCAGATTCGTCTGTCACTAGGTTATTGCTGAGCATTGGCTGATGTGCAGCTTTCCAGCCCCAGGACTCTTAAAGTGTGCTGATGGATATCTCAAGGGGTCAGCTTGAATTTTGCAGATTTCCCAGCTTTCAGGCTACTGCGTCTGTTGGCCTGTACCAGATCATCAGTTCCATTAAAACGACTGGGAACATTAGCTACAGGAAGAAAGATATGTAAAGCTTTTCAATGAAGTTGGTTTAAATCTTTTTGTATGCATGTGTTTTCAGTCCTTTAATTTTTTAACATCATTTTTATTTTTTTAAACAGGCCCCATAAGTATTTGAATATTTAATAACAATGACAGCTAGTGAGCCTGAGGGTAGGGCCTCAGCAGCCGTCAAAGTCCTTGTGTCAGTACAGTCAATTGCTTGTGCTGAAGCAGCCCTTATGCTGCACTATTCAATGCTGATATACTGGAGTTAGGCTTCCAATGGTAAAATGTGCCCACAGCTTTGCTGGAAGGAACAAAGTGGCCATAGGGCAGGCAGCTAGTGGCTTAGGGTATCAGATCTGGCCCAGTATTTAGTTCTCAAAATGCTATAATTACACAAACTTTACAGTTGAAATACTGGAGAATTGCAATTCTTTTCATGCTGGCTGGAATAGTAGCAATTTAAAGGACAAAGATGGAAAGGTCCTCCAAAAAATACAGTCCTAATGTGGAGCTGCAGGATTACACAATACAAATGAAGACTATTCAGCAAAGAGGATCTGGAATTAAGAAAATTGGCATAAAATCTAGATGGCAGATAAAGAGAATACTGGTTTACTCGGTGAGTTGTTATGATCTAGAACACACTTCCTGAAAGGGTGGTTGAAAATTATTCTTGGTCGGCGTACTTTCAGTCCAATGAGAAGGAAGCAATGCTGGGTCGAGTTTTGGAGAGTAAAGTATTTTTCATTAGGGGATCGAAGGATAACGAAGCTCAGAAGCTGTGATACATCCAGATAGGATGCTTTCTATGGGGTCCCATGGTCCCATGTTCGACACAGTGGGGGAGTCTAGCAGTGAAGCAAACTGAAGGATTTGGTCTTCTGAATCTGTTAGTAAATCCCAGATTCTATGCTTTACTATTCATGATCCAGTTTCAAAGGCTAAATGCCTTCAGTTTTGATTGGAACTATTCACAGTATTTTAAATGATTTCATCCAATAGAATAGAAACCCATTGGCTCATTTGTGATTCCTAAACTTATTCTTCTTTACTATTTGAATTGGAATGAAACATTCAACCTCCTTACTCCACCTCAAGTTAAAGTGGTACCTTGCTGGGATGGATTGGAAGTAAAACAATGTTCACTAAAGGAATAACTGAACAATCCGAGGCCTTTAAAAAGATAAAGGTAAAGAAAGCTAGATTTCCCCGGATAACTACAGTTACGGAGATTAAAATGTGACAGAGTAGGAGGGATCAAAGTGAATATTCATCATACAGAGGACATCTAAAATAAGGACGGAGCAAAGAAAGAGTATTAAAATATATATAATTAATGGAAAATGGAACTGAAAGTCTTTATATAAACCAAAACCGTAATCAAAAGAAGAACAGGACAGATAAGGGATGAAAAATAGTATCTTGTGAAAGCAGAGATCATGGATCAGGAAATAAATAGTTTGCATCTGTTTTCTCAAGGCCACTGTCACAGTAAAGGAGGAGGTGCTCGATAAATTAGATGCTAAAAACAGATAAGGAGCAGGTACTTTTAAAAAAATTGGGTTGCGATGAAAGGAGAAACAACACCTGATCCAGGTAGAATGCATCCCAGCTTATAGAAAGATTCCAAACTGTAGCTACAGTGGACATAGTTTTCTCGTGTCCTTAGCTGTATGCTTAGTGCCAGAAAATTGAGGTGGAGTAAGGAGGTTGAATGTTTCATTCCGATTCAAATAGTAAAGAAGAATAGGTTCAGGAATCACAAATGAGCCAATGGGTTTCTATTCTATTGGGTGAAATCGTTTCAAATACTGTGAATAGTTCCAACCAAAACTGAAAACATTTAGCCTTTGAAACTGGATCATGAATAGTAAAGCATAGAATCTGGGATTCACTAACAGATTCAGAAAACCAAATCCTTCAGTTTGCTTCACTGCTAGACTCCCCCACTGTGTCCAGCATGGGACCATGGGACCCCATAGAAAGCATCCTATCTGGATGTATCACAGCTTGGTACGGCAACTGGTCTGCCCAAGACTGCAAGAAACTGCAGAGAGTTGTGGACACAGCCCAGTGCATCATGGAAACCAGCCTCCCTGCCATGGACTTTGTCTATACCTCTCACTGCCTTGGTGAAGCAGCCAGTGTAATAAAAGACCCCACACACCCGGGTCATTCTCTCTTCTCTCCTCTCCCATCAGGCAGAAGATACAGGAGCCTGAGATCACATACCACGAGGCTCAAGGACAGCTTCTATCCCACGGTGATAAGACTATTAAATGGTTCTGTAATACATTGAGGTGGACCATTGACCTCACAATCTACCTTGTTGTGACCTTGCACCTTATTGTCTACCTGCAATGCACTTCCCTGTAGCTGTGACACTTTACTCTGTACTTAGTCTTTTTTTACCTGTACTACCTCAATGCACTTTACTCTGTACTTATTGTCTTTTTTTTACCTGTACTAACTCAATGTATCTAATGAATTAATCTGTACAAACGGTATGCAAGACAAATTTTTCACTGTACCTTGGTACAAGTGACAATAATAAACCAATACCAATACCAATCTCACCGGTGAAATCAGTTGTTAGATCCCATGCTGGGTTAGACCTGCCCCATGACCAGAGACCCCACTGATTATAGGGAATTGTCAGGAAATTTAAGTTACTTGTTCAATAAATTATATTTTGCTTTACTTTAATATTTATAATTACTTAAAAATACAAGTTTTTGTAAACCTAACTTTTTAAGATAGTGCCTTAATTATATACTTTTATGTTAAAATTTCTTTAAATGACATTGAATAACAGAAAAATGAAATTCAGTTGTGACTTCTGTAGCTATGACCCACCTTCCCAAGCTGTCAAGGGCTCTCAGGATCATTAAATCCTCAGTACAGTGCCTGAGGTCCCGTGAAGGCCCAGATCATGCTGCCGAGAGCAGTGAAGTTCCAGACGAAATTATACAGATGTATTCAAAATTATCAATAATTTTGATAAATCAAATAAGAAAATAGTGTTTCCAGTGGGAAAGGAATTGGGAACCAGAAGGACAGAGTTACAAGAACTGACAGAATATTGACATCAGGGCTTTTTTGTTGCAATTTACTATAATCAGGGAATGGAAAGAGATTCGACAACAGAGAGAATTGAATAATGAAGGTTAAAAAAATCACAGGTTTGCTGGGAAAGAGCTGGGGAGCAGCACTATTGAACCCACATCTGAGCCAAATGGCCTCCCCCTGTGTTGCATGATACTGAATTTTATAAGTTTAAGATGACTGAAAATGCTATGCCTAAAGAGAAGGAAACTAGTTTTGTTCCCATAGTTACTCATTCTCACTTCCTTTGGCTAGGACAATCTCATCAGTTCTCAGGCAGGTGCCTTTATGAACTGCTATGCAGAGATGAATCATTGCATGTGGGAAGGGAACTGACACTTCCCTACTTAAATTATCCACTGTGCAGTTAAATATGAAACATCATTCATGATCTTCACACTAAACTGTGCCACCAGAAAATCTAGGCTCTCAGCTGGAGGAGGATGTGCAGTGATAACAGCCCCTTGGAGAGAAAAAGTAGTGAAAAAAGGTTTATTGAAATAAATTATCAAAGTCAACATCCCCAGCAATATTTATTGTTAACAAACACCTGAGCATTATTTATTTAAATGTGTAATCTTTGCTGGGATTGGAATATTAAATAAAAGCAAACAGAATACCGGAGCTTACCACAACAACTATTAGTCCAATCATCCATTGTACAAGCCAGATATCTAGGGGAAGATAATTAAGCAGGGGGATTCAATTCATGCTTGTCAGGTTTTCTTGCACAGCATCAGTTCAAGACCTCTGATTTTAGTGAATTTGTGGCAGATATCACACCTGTCTTCACTCAGACTCCTCTGAAAGCCTTATTTATCCATCCATCCATTCCAGTGCTCTCCTGGTCTAGACTCTCTACCTCACCTTCTATGCTTCCTTAATTTTAATTCTCCACCAGTTGAAACTTATTTCCTTAACCAAGCTTTTTCTCAATCAACAATCCTAATTTCGTTGGTTACTACTTCTGTGAAACACCTTTGGATGTTTTACTACTAAAGGACAATTTAAATGCTCATTATTGGTTTTATTGCTAAAAATCAGCATTAGCCAAAAAGATGAAAGCAAAATGATCCTTCTGCTCATTCAACTTTGGAAATGCTTTAGTTAATTCTAAAACCTCATCACAGATCTGTGACTAATATTGGTAAGATGTCTGCACATGTATTATTTTAAAAGATTCTTAATTACCTTTAGTAAATTGTGGGCCATCTTTTCAGATTGTAAGGTGTGGGGCCCATTTCTAGCTGTGGTCTGATATTAAGAAGTGAGCCAAGTTATTTTTGGGACTGCAGGATAATCTCTGATCCATTCTGATCTTATAGAACCATTAGACTGAGCTAAGGTTGAAACTCTTACAATCATTACCATGGAAGTGTGTGATTGAGTGAGCAAGTTACCAAATGAGTGTATGTGTTTTTGTTCCCTGTAAAAAGCATTGATGTGTTCTGCATGCTCTGTGGTTGACTGCATTCTTTCCATGTCGTTCAGATGGCTGGACTCAGCAGTAGCAATGAAGCTCTGTCCACAATCCCCAGTGCAGCCTATCCTAAGGAGAACTTTTGTAGGGATGGTGGCCCTCCTTCTTTCCCAACTATTTAAATAAAGCAAACACATTAATCTGTAACCCTCTAGGTCTGCCTTTTGGGATAGAATAGTATAGATCTCACACAAAGTGTGAGGTGGAGGATCAGGGAAGGCTATTGAAGGCCAAGAAGAAGAAGCAAAACAAGGCTCAGTGAAATATGCTGTCGTGATTAGATAAGTGATGACAGATGAAGAAGAGAAAGCTTATTTACACTTGGGTTATGACTGGTTTAAAGTAAAACAGAAAATAATAGCAAGGGAAACTAGAGTTTTAGTTCTGAATGTCCAACGACATTATAGGGGTGCACAAAGCAGCTTGAGCTCACCTACCCCACACCTTCTGACCACTGCACTATTCTCATTGGCTGAAAAGAGCCTTATGCCACAAAGACTTCCAAAGTCTTGATTTTACAGCAGTGATTGAGAGCAATGGTTGGAAGCAAAGTGTAAGCACTTCTACACTCCTGCGCCTATCCAGCTAACTCCCCATCTTTCAAGCGCAGTGAGCAGTCAATAAAATGTGCAGGTAGCATCAGCGTATTGTCAATCAATCTTGTGAGGCACAACCAAATACTTGGCTTTTGCTTCTTACAAGCCTTTGAGTGATGATGTCCTGTTTTGTACTTCCTTCTCATAAGCTCTGGATTCAATTTTGTTTCTGAAATGTATCTTTATGTACCATTGGCAAATACTATTAAAATGTGTGTGCGTTTTTTGATAATTGGTCTAATTTTAGAGGTTAACCATTTAGTGATATCTCTACAGTCTGCTGATCCCTTAGCATTTTGTACCTGCAAACTAACTACAGGATATAACCAAGAACACAGCAAATGTGACTAAATATGATCATTGTATTTTCATCTCTTGACTAAATGACCACATAATGAAGCAGCATTATTAGAAATGGTAAGGATGTTAATTGGATGCATTTCAGTCATCCAATAAGATAGCAATCAATCTCAAGTGACAGGTCTAAATGCACAGAATGAGTGAAGTTAGTCCTCTGGAAATTTAATTTGCCGCTGATGAAGAAGCAAAATTTTAATCATTCACTAATTGACAGAAATGCTTCTACAATTATGTTTAACAATGGTTAGATTGGTTTGATTCCCATTGGATCCAGTGGTATGAGAATTTTTTCATACCAGCTTTAAAAAGATCACACTAACCAGAATTGATTGCCACTATTCTATAAAACAGAAATATTGAAATGATATTGGAAGAGATATTTTGCTCTGTATCAAAACTAATTTTGTGACATTTTAATTGCAGCAATTTATAACAAGTGTTTGCAATGTAATATCCTCATGACAGAATTGAATATCATGAAGAACTCAGCATTTTTGCAAGTATTTTCATAAATGTTGATATATGTTCAACACATCTACATATTACAAATTAGACTCAAAATAAATTGAAAGAATTGTACACAATAAACCAATCACTCATGTTAAAAGCTACAAAATATTTCACAACCAGTTGTTTGCATTTGGTATGCCTAATTTCTTCCTTTCCAGCAAATGCAACATGGTGTAAAATTGCTGCAACAATGTAAAATCAACCAGAGAAACACTTCAGTCTTAATTTACATAATCACATACAGTGCTCATTGTTACATCTCACCATTAAATGGAACACATCAAATGTGCTATGGTGCATATGATAGCATTAGCAAAGGTGATGAAGGGATTGGGCTCTTCATGTCAATCCACATACACTGAATCATGCCACTAACGTATAACATTCTAACTTTCTCAGAAACATTAGTGCTTAGAAATTCTAAAACAACCAAAGCATCTGAGAAATGCCGCAGACTGGAAGATGTTTTGAGTAGTGCAGTCCTGAACCAGTCACAATTCCTGGCATCAGCTACTTTCTTTAAACACTGGAGAGTATCGTGCAAGCTCACCTGATAGAGTTAGAGGAGAGTAAACTCCTAGTGAAGATACCATGGCCTAGAAATGAGTCTGCACTGTTTTTTCCCCAACATGAAGACAGCATTAGCAATGGGCCCAAAACTGTTTCAAAAAGATTTTTTGAAATAAAAGCAAAATTTGCTCCTCTCCTTCCAAAACAGCTCAGTCAGCTCCTTTGTGAATTCTCCTCAGTATCAGGAACATTGATATTTGGGATTGAATTTCCAACATCAGTAGTTCTGATCTCAGAAAGTAGCCCTTAAACTATCATACCACAATACAGCTAGCATCCTTTCATCTGTTGACAAGTACTGGCAAGCAATGAATGTATGCTACGATGATTGGAGGGATATGGACTGAATCCTTCATCATTATTGAAAGCTAATTCTTGTTGAGTCATTTTGGTGAGCTAGCTGGCAGAAAAACAGTACCCCAAAGCACAACATCTGTTTATTAATGGCTGGTATTAACTTACTTTTCACCTGCACAAATCTGTTTTTTGAGCATTGTGCAGGCAAGTGCCGAAGCCTATGAATTTAATATGTGCTTATATATGTTGAATAATCTTTTGCCTTTTGTCACTTCTGACTCAAAATTTTCTGTCAACAATCCATCATCCCATCTCTCTGTTACACATATTCTTTGCATTGCTGTATACTTCATTCTCGATTGGCCTGTTCTTCCTAACTTGCAGGTCCTGTCATATGTATATATATTCTCCAGCTGACAAAAAGATTTGCTTAGGCATTGATGTGATAATATGCCTTTCAATATTTTTTCCATAAGGGTTGACAATATCCACAAATCTCAGGGCATAGCTACTGGTTTCAGCTAATTCGACCTCTTGAGCAACATGAACTGTTGTGGGTTGGACTCCATGGATTTTACATGGGAAAGTATCATGAGGACCGTAAAACAAGTGAAACACCAGTGTTACAATCACCATCTTGAGGAATTTGGTTACGTGCCCTCTCTGTGACCATGTGTGAGAAGTACAGTATGTTGGGTGCTTGGTAGGGGGATATGAGCGGGGCTGGAAAGAACTGAGTAAAGTATTAGCTGCAAATATGCCACAGTGGAGGTTTTTTCTTTCATTTGCCAGTTTGGGAATAGATTTTTCAGATGCTGGTCAAATCTCTCCTGCAGCCAAAACTAGCTGCACTCTGGTCTTTGCCACTCATTGTTCCTCCTCTCTGTAACAATTGCCCACTGCTTTCTCAGTCTCCTCAGGGATATCTGTCAGAACACATTTCTGCAGGACATGACACTGATGGACACATATATCCCCATTATTCTCAAGGATATGCAGGGAATATGTTGTAAGCATCTTCCAGAATGATGCAAACAGTAGAATTTACCCTTTAGCATTCCTGTAACGTTTCATCTTGCTGAAAGTGGCAGGGAGGGGTGAAGGGACCAATGGGATGAGCTTTCATCCTCCATTGGTTTTTAATGAGACTTGCTCTCCCACCTTTATCATTTTACTGCTACCTACTATGACAATTCTACACAGATAAATCCTCATTGAGAAATCCATGCTGAACCCAGTGAGAGCTCAAGGAAGAAATTTCAAAGTGCACTCTGTAGCTTTATCCGTAGGCTGAACCTAAGTGACCTAAGCTTCAAAGATCTTGGAAACAATAAGATACTGTTTTTTGTAAAAAATAATTCCTTTAGGAGAGGATAGACAGTAGGTATCCTCGATACCAAGGCAATGTTCAGTGAAATATCACACAAAGAGCCCTGACTGAATCAAAGTTAAAATTATTGGTCAGATTAGTGGTTGGGGGAGATTAGTGAGTATGGGGTAGGTGGGGTGGTCAAAAGTAAAATGCTCCAATGGCTAGAATTTAAAGTTTTTGTTATCAGAAGCCACTCATCACTATGGCTAGGCTCTGGACCCTGCTATCTGCAATGTACAGTCAGTCCATCTTTATAAAGTCAGAATGGAGCCAGCCACTTAGGATTTTAGGATTGACATCCATTTACAACTTGAATAAACCAACAACAAGGTCCAAAAAACATCCAAGCTCAGGATATCAATATTTGAACATCATTATGGAAACCAATGATCATTTTGAAAGAAAGGCTCAGCTTTTACCTTTAGCTTCAGTGACACTATCAGAGAAACTCCCACCGTCAATAGTACCAAGGCTAATTGGCCAAGAGTTAAACCAAGACAGTCATAGTAACATAGCTTCCAAAGAAAAGAAAAAAAAACTTGGTGCTCTACAGAAAATTATTTTTGGCCAGAAATTTAACTGCAGCAGTTGAATGAATGTCCTGGCAATTCAAGCAGGTCAGGAGCTGAGTAGTTCACCTCCTAACTCCTCATGGTGTGTCCAATCCCAGCAAGGTACCTGTAGAGTATAATGAAATAACCTCCACTTGGATGCATGAAGTTCCAAAGGCATTCAAGATCCTGGATAGTGTTCAGAAGAAAACACTTCAGACACTAAGCTTCCAATCCTTCTTTGCCAATGGTTTATCAATATTTCTCCCAAATAACCTTCACCAACTAAAAGGCAAGCACAGAATACCATTATCTCAAAGTTGTCCTCTGAGTGATATAGATCCTCCCCAGGTTATGAACACTTGACTTCTGGACACCTCATACATACGAATGTGCACTTGGGAAACAGGCATCTTCTGCCAGCTGGGAGCAGAGCATTTCAGCATGTCTTTTCTCCCCACCAGACTGCAACCCTGACCTGCAACAATTGGGGGCTGGGTCAAGCCAAGCAGAGCTGGGAGCACTGAGCAGACTCGCTGACTTGTTGAGTCAGTGAGGCCAGTTACCTGCAGCTCTTCCCGCGCCTGTTTGCTCTCCTATCACTGCTGTTTCTGTTCATTTCCAACTTCTGAACAGTTTGGGTTACAAACAGTTGTCAGGAGTGAAACCTTGTTGTAACCTGGGGACTGCCTGTACTCTACCCAGATTTGAAATATATCTCCTTTCATTTGTAACCTTTGTCAGACCATACCAAATGTGAACTTGTCTCTTCAAACACATTACCTGAACTAAGAAGTCTTTCAGTATTTCCTGAAATAAAACTGGAAAATGCTGGAATGCTCAACAGGTAGTCTTTATTCCTCATTTCTTTATGTGAATGATTTATTTTTTTGGATCTATCAAAGAACATGCTAAACCGTCTCTTAAGTATTATGAAATTCTTCCCCTTTTACTAATTTCCTCATTCTTAGAAACTGACCAGAAATCTTTGCATTCAGCATACTGAGAATTTTTCACAAAAAGTTGTTAGAGTCCAAGGTATTGGTATTAGTATTGGTTTATTATTGTCACTTGTACCGAGGTACAGTGAAAAGCTTGTCTTGCATACGGTTTGTACAGATCAATTCATTACACAGTGCATTGAGGAAGTACAGGGTAAAAACAATAACAGAATACAGAGTAAAGTGTCACAGTAATACTTAGTGACATAGAATTTAAATTTTAAAAAGTAGAATGATTATAGTAGAAGTAATGAGTAGATCTGCAGAGAGCAGCTTGCAACGAGTCGCCATACTCCGGCGCTATCTTGCTAGAATTACATCATTGCAGCATCCAAAAGCAGCATCCTCCTGAACAATGTATTGAATGAAATCAGAATTAAGCTAAATATTGATTTATTTATGTAATTGGATTTTTGATCAATCTTCTGTTGGTTTGAGTGAGTGATTGTCTGAAAAGGGGTGCAGAATAAATTAGAACCCAATTCTGCTTAGGGTTGTTTTCACAAACCAAACAAGAACTTCAGTCACTGCTACCTAGCCACATAACACAAGAGTCAGAGAAGAAACGTCCATCCTTTTTGTTTAAGGTTCATTATATAATTGTATATTATGAATATATATTTGCTCTCTTAACACAATGATTTGTGTACATTTAATATCTAAGCCCTGAAAAAATTGTTTAATTTAATTGGCTTCTCTGTAACTCAATATATTTCCCCATAAATTCAAAGAGATTCATTAAAAAAAAATCTGTTGTTGCATTTGATGAACTCATCAAATTGCATTTTAGTAAATGCAGAATAAAATTCCAAACTAACAGTCCAGTCTTCAGTTAATTTCCTCCAATAAGTAGCAATGCATTGAGATAAAGGGTAACTCAAAATAATTAATGTTAATGAATAATATTTTTGAGAGAAACGTGGTCATCATAGGCACAGGAGGCGGTGGAGTCAGATACAATCACTATGTTAAAGAGGCAGTTACACAGGCACTTAAGTAGGCAAGGGATAGAAGGATTCAGACCTGGTGCAGACAAATGTGGTTAGTGTAGATTGACAAAAAGGTCAGCATAGATGTGGTGGGCTGAAGGGCCCATTTTTCCCAGGGCAACAATGGCCAACATGAGGGGATATAATTTTAAGGTGACTGGCGGAAGGTATAAGGGGGATGTCGGGGTAAGTTTTTTACACAGACGGTGGTGGGTGCATGGAACGCACTGCCAGCAGAGGTTGTGGGAGCAGATACATTAGAGACATTTAAGAGACTCTTAGATAGACACATGGATGACAGAGAAATGGGGGGCTATGTGGGAGGGAAGGGTTAGATAAATATTAGAGCAGGATAAAATGTCTGCACAACAGGGCTGAAGGGCCTGTACTGTGCTATAGTGTTCTATGTTCTATGCACTGTGCTGACAATTCTGATTCTATGACTATATCATTTGATTAAAAATGTGATAATCATATTCAATGACTGACAGTGGTCACAAATAGAAGCAGTTAGTTATGAAAAATTCTGATTAATTATACATAATCACTGGTCAAATTATTTTTAATACTGTATGAGGCCTGAATATAATGCAAAGCTAAAACTGCGTTCTGATTTAATATTACTTCTAAAATGAGAATTAATGATGAATGAAGGGCAGATTTTGATGTCAAAAGGAAACAGCCTGATGAAGAAGACCACTTCATGTCAGCCTCAGTGACCAACTGTGCTAAAGATAAAACAATTACTTTACATAAGCACTTGGGCAATAAAATAAAAAGTAATTATAAATATTTAATAATTCCACTCACTTTTGGTGGTTTACTTTCCATGTAGATCACAAGTAACACGAATACAAAAACAAACAGTTCCTAATTTCCTTTCACTTGGTCCAGCTCCACTGCCATTGCTTTGCCAGAGGTACAGACGATGTACACAGAGCTGTTTTTGCATATAAATGGGGTTTCTCTTGCATTCAAGGTGAATTCCCATTTGCAAAGGTTGGTGAGTGGAAAGGGCAGCTCCAACTGAGTGCATTGTGGAACTATTTATTTTACTTCAGAGCTTAATTTGTGCTAAATGCTTCCTAATCAGATGGAGGTTTTCATTTTAACACCATATTTATATATCCATTAAAGGGAAGAATGTCAGCATAAGTTTGCTTTCTGAATCTACCACTGGCATCAATCATTCCTTGGATCACTTTTAACACAAGATAAAAAAATGCATCTCCTTAGTCTTCAACAGCTTGCATAAACTCCATTCCCACATCAACAATTACATCATGCTAAGTAATTGAGCAAAATCTTAGCATAGTTAACTGGCTTTATTACTTACATTACTTAGTCTTGACTGAATGCTTTGTACAAACATCATATTCCTGATCTTACCAGCAATGAAAACATTGTTTTACACGGAATACATGATGATTCCTGTCTACAGTTCTCTTTTTCATAACCAACAGTATTCCTAACCAAGTATGCATCCATAATTTTTTGCCAATCATTTTTTAATTGTTATGGCAGTAACTTTCTTTGCAATTACATTACATGGGTAAGGATGGATTTGGAAAAACTAAAGTACATTTAACTAATCTGAAAATTACACCTAAACTTAACACCCCCCCCCCCCCCAAATGTCTCACACTTCCATGCCTTCACTGCCGTCCCCATAGTCAATTCTACAGGTTGAAGGTCCATCAGATGAAAGGTCTTTGACTTAAAATGTTAACTCTGTTTCTTTCACCACAGATGCTGCCTGACCTGCTGTGTGTTTGCAGCATATCCTATTTTTATTTCAGATTTCCAGCTTCTCCATTTTTTTCTTGATTTTGAGCTTTACAGAGAAACAAGCTATTTGAAATCTATTTTTTAAAAAATAGGTTTCCCTATTTGTGTTGCAAACAAGACTCAACTGATATTTTGACTACATGAAATAACTGATACACCAAGAGAAAATATCTAAAGGATAGAATGCACAAGATATGCACATCTGATAGATGCATTACATTATTGTGATATCAATTTTACGTGGATTTCTGCTACATTTTCAGTGTTTGTAGTTACAATTGATTTTTTTTCTAGTTTTGTTGGGAAAATAATTGCTTATGGGGAATGATTGAAGCTTAATGGTTCAGAGGATTTAAATGATCTTTGACCTGATAGATAATGACATCAATCACAGATGCTGGAATATAGCAACATGCTTGCCAGTGAATTATTGAGGAAACACATACAGTGAGTAACACAGAAACAAAATTTACCCTTTATGACCTATTCACCATGTAATCCATCCTTTCACCTATTTCTAATGTGAACAATAATCATCACAGCATTAAGTGTACTCCTGAAGAAACTTTCTCATATATAAAGTTATATTACTTGGGTAATTTCTTTGTGAGTCATTCATTTCATTGTTGCTTAAGAACACTCCTTTTTCCACAGTGTGAATATATAGTACGGTTCCTATAACTACCTGGGGTTTCCCGAATTTAAATCAAAAGCATTTTATCCTTGCTGTATTGCCATTGGATTTGATTGGATTCTTTTTGCTAAGATCGTTCTGATTCTCCTGATGTGAATGATGAAACCGCTTTGAGGTCAGTGACCAAATATGTTGCTGTATCCTTTTAAATTCCTTTTCTTTGATTGTTGTATTGGTCTTGGTTTATGAGAACGTGCCTCACTTCACAAAGTCAGAAAGCATTTGTATTTGAACAAAACTGAGATGAAAATGATGAGGATGATTTTCACCAGTTTTATGTCAGTGACCAAACATTTGTCCCACCATTGGTTTGCAGAAGTATTTACAAATAAATGTTGGCAATCTGTGGAAGAAAGTATGTGGCCATCATATGCAGGAAAGTGTCATGGTTGTGATAATGAGCAATGCTAAGGGATATGTTCTGTATCCAGTACATGATCTAACAGTCTTGCTGTTAGATGGCACATGAGAATAAAATACAATGAATGAAACAATGACCATTGCCAAGAAACTGTGCCCAGATTCTTTTCCTGCATTCATTTTTATTCAGTTATGGGATTTGAACATCACTTGCAATGACAAATTTAGCGTCAGTACCTAATTGCACTTGAGCAGTGGGATATAAACAAGTTGGAAATTGAGAACAGGGATCCAGTCTGAAACATATCAGATCAATAACAGGGAAAACACAACACAGTCCATGGCATCTTGGACATCAGGGAAGCCTTCAACAAGCAAATCCTTGTTTTCATGTGTTCAGTAGGGAAGCAATGCAACTATTTTCCCTAGCAGAGAAATCCTCATTGATCTCCCTGATAGAATGGGGAACAGCAAACTTGAAGACATAATAGATTTCTCTTGCTGAGTCCAGGAAGAACAATGGGGCACATTGGTTAAGAGCCATTATGAACATGAAAGTCATGGCATTGCTACAAAAACATTCCCTTGATTTAAGACTCAGGTTGGGGCTTCAGCAGATGACTTACCTCAGTGACATCCTCCTTAATAAAGCAAAGGGCTCCATTTAAATAAAAACTTTTGTGGGAAGTGGATGTCATTAGTGAGGGCAGCTGATCTTTCCCACCCCTGATATTCATTGAAATGAAGTATTTCAGAGGGTAAGTGTTGCATCTCCAAAGTCACACATCATCCTATTCAGGTAAGTGTGGCAGAGATTGGTGCCTGAAGGAATTATGAACAAATTGGGATTTTCATGACAATCCAGCAGCTTTACATCCTCTATTCGTAACTCTAGTTTTTTTTAAATTATTCTAATTAGTTGACACCACAGGATATGAAGTCTTGTGTCCAGATCAGTCCCATGATTTAATTGCTATGACATTGTATTCTTGAAGATAGACTGTGGATACAGTGTCCTCCACACAAGCCCCCTTTCTCTCTCCAGCTTCTCTTCCTTACTCCAGTTTTCTTGACTGCTCCTCCCATCTCCCCAGGCCAAGGACATATCAATTGGACCAGCCATGACTGCAGGGGCACCAAACAAGCTCCTTCCAGCATCAAAAAGCCTATTGAAAGGAGCTAGCAAAAAACAGAAACTAGACAGAAAGAATCCTCAAAGTTAATAAGCAAACTGAAACCTAACTATACATGCTGGTAAGGAATTTGAAATAGTGTTACTGGACGGTCCTTATTAAAAGTTAAGGTAAGTTATTTTATAGTGGATCAAGTGCAAGTAAACTAATTGCACATAAATGCAAGACATTTATTTAAGTATGATAATGAGGTTTTTAAATGATTCCATCATGTGTCCTACATGCCTATGATGCAGCCCTATTAGACATGGAGATGTGCTTCTTACATTGGAATGAGTTTGTACATGTCTCTTGCTGCATTGAATCATTCCGCACTGATTTTACTTCCATAACGACGCATGATGCAATTGAATTTCTGGCACAGCATCTTTACAAAAGGAACCATCATGACGAATGAAATCATCTCAGGGTCTGTATTTGTATTTCATGATGACAGTAATAATGTTTATAGATTAACTATAATCCCATTCATCCTCAGCACTGCAGTTTAGGGCCCACCAATGACTGAAGGTTCCCTATGCTGGGAGTTCTCATTTCTCCAGCTCTTGATACTTAATGAAGCATTCAAGCCAAATGACATCTGTGTTCCAGTCTTTAGACAACTCCAGGAGGGTGCCAAGAGAAAATTTCCATAGGTAAGTAGCAGCCTGAAATCAGGAGGAAAGTCGATGTTCTTCAAAACATAAAATAATCTTTGTTTGCTATCTTTTTCTTGCTGTCCATTCATAACTGGCTGCCTATTTAACTATAATGTAATCCTCTGGAATCATATTGATGCTGTACTGATTACAGAAGTTCCACAATACACATTCAGAAAAGCTAACAATAATTTTTCTCTTATCTATTATATCTCAGTGTCAACTGCTTGACACACTTGATGCAAAGACTGTTTACTTTTTCTTTGCTGTACCAGAATAAATGCAACTTACATCCACCTCATGGCAGGGAAGATCCTATAGCTAGGATCGGGTGACACCTGGGCAATAGCAAACAAATTCAAGAAGATATTTAGAAAGAAAAAATCAATAAGCATCCAAAAAAAACAAGAAAGACAGTACATTTATTTCAATAAGAGTCGTTAGTATTTCTTCACAGAAAGAGAATGGCAGAACTTCTCTGGATTTTTAGAATCAAATGCTTAGGCAATTCTTATTGCTAAAATATTTTGTTTTGGAAAGAAAAATGTCTCTTCCATGCAGTCTTCCTATAAGTAAGCTGGGCTATAATTTTGGCACTTTGCCATCCACACGAACAGCACATTTACATGTACAGAGATTCATTTGTAGTCTATTCACTCACATAGGTAGTAACTAGTAATTACTTTTTTACACATACATATGAATTATCTGAATCTTCATTATTATAGGGACTTCTCATGTCTGATAACTGTGGAGAAACTGGAACAAGATCACCCAGTGAAAAAAGGTCCGCAAATATACCTTAAAAATAACAACAAAATACTGCAGATATTGGAAAAGAAATTTATCTCCATATGGATTAATCTCTCTCTAGTCAAAGAACCAACCCATAGGACATTTTCATTTTTGTTTCCTATTGGTGCAATGTTACAAATAGAGTTAAACATTGTAAAAATTGTGACATTGCCTCTGTTTCAAATGGAAGTTAGAACCTATTTATACAAGATATATGTCATCCATATAGCTGGTATATCTAGCTGAAATACTGAACAAATAACTACAGTCCTCACTTCCATAAGTGTAGCTAGATCTGCATGTAAAAATAATTTATTCTGGTACACTGAACATAAAATAGACAATTAAGCATCAAATGTATCCAGCAGTTGATTTCAAGATGTAAGAGATGCGAGAAAATTATCACCTTCTCCCCCCATGTATATTATGGACCTTCTGTATTCAGTGGAAAATCAATACGATTACAGCGTATTACATAATAGTTAAACAGGCCGCCAATTCTAAATCGACAGCAGAAAAAAGAAAGGAAACAAATATTATTTTATATCATGAACAACAGATGTGTCAGAGCTCTCTAGAATCTCACACAAATGATGTTGCAGGATTAACAGTGATGCAGAGAGTTATTTGAAACACAATTTCATCTGCATGAACTCAAATTCTTATTAAATAATCTCACTCTTCATTAGATATATTTCAATGCTACCTTCTGTAATTTTTTGCAATTTTAGCTGTATGCCTTTTGGTTCTTTTAATGCATTTTCATGTTATACAATAACATGACTAATGATAACAGATTGGATAGATTCCATAATGTTTTTTTTCCATTAGTTATTCCAGTAATTACATCTTGAAAGGCATTAATCCTTTCTCTTATCCATCTTGATGCAATGCTTTTCTCATTCACTTTCTACAAACTACACAATTTAAAAACTTCTGATAGGCAACTTTTCAAAAGGTATGCCACCTTATGCCCCACTGAGAAGATATATTGAAAGAGATTGGTACTTTAAGCAATCACCAAAACTGTGCCTTAAAATTTGGTGTTGGTAAACTCTAATCACAATTGAAGACTTAACTTGAGGTGCGGTGAATTTTAAAGTGCACAGAGGTACCCTGAAAATTGGGCAGTTGTATCGTCTTATTTACCTGATCATTATGGCAATGGTGTACTTTGTTCATAAGATTAGAATGCTAATTGGGAAGCTATTTATTGTTGAAAGATTGTGGCTGCCCAGGTTCTTATCACTACCAGCTGACAGCCTAAATTCCATTCAGCAAGTGAGTTCTTCCACTTTTCTGTGGAGTTAATATTCTCAGTTTGGGTTTTACAGTTCTGTCTGCTCTCTCCTCAACCAACATTTCAGAAACTACTTTGCTGCAGCGTCCTGGAGCCACCTGGTAGTCTATGGGCATGTATTTTCCAGAAGACACTATCCAATCCAGTCCAAACAACTGGCATTCCACTGAGAATACTGACCAGCTGGCCTGCTAGCTATGTGGAAAATTAAATTAAAAATAAAATCCCCCCACCACCTGGACACCAATTCTGAATCTTTACTTCAGAGGATAATGGCCTCAAGGATGTCATTTTGATTAAATTTACCTGTGGGACATCTCTGCAGATTCTTTGCTGATGGGCTTTCCATTTACCCCAGCACTATTTTAACTATGCAATTGTCAAAATGCAGTGTGTTAATATTTTAGCTTTAGTTTTCCTTTGAAATATGAGACTCAGTGAAAATTATGGCTTTATAAAATGTTAACTATGTTTCTGCATTTCAAAACATTTCAGTGTACTGGATTGGTTATTTAATCATTTCAGACATTTGCGGCTTTGATTTTGAAATTCAAAAGGGACTGTCATTTGTGCATCATTTACAATGCGAACACAACTTATTGCTCACCTGGCTGCGCAGGCTAAGTCACTACAAAGAAGTGAACTGTTTGCTCATGATGCCATGAAGGGCTTTAAGGAAAAGATAAAAATACCTGCAATTAACCAATAATTTCAAAAATATGTGATAATTATAGCATAGCAAAAAAACAGGAGGAAAACACCAGCAGTGAATTGGGGAGTACATATCATGTAAACTCTGTAAACATGAAAAATCTTCATTTCAGTTAATCAAATCAAAATGTGGAACTTCAACAAGTCAGTTTTGTGAATTCAATGTTAGAGCACTAAATGGTTAATGACATTAAAAACAACAGTGCTGGAGGCACTCAGCTGATCAGGCAACATCTCTAGAGATAGAGAGAGAACTAACATTTTAAGTTGATCTTTCATTAGGATGACAATGCATTTTATTTACAAAACTAAGACAAAAGAAATTTGAGAAATTCTAAACTAAACTCCTAAAACTTATATATTTTCATGTACTTGTAATAAAAACTGACTGTGAGGAACATGCCAATATTCAACTCACACTATTTGCAAAAGCAAACTACTATAGATGCTAGAAATCTGAAATCTGCAACTGATTTTAGTCTGTGCTGAGCTGCCATCTTGAAGATGTCACAGCCAGTTTACAATCATAAATTCACTAAAATGACTTAGTCTGAAAATAAACAACATTTTAATTATTTGTAAATATTTATTGAAAATTATCATAAGAAAATTGCAGGCATTGCCTTATCTATTAAAAGCAAGAAGGTAACCAGGGAAAGAGAAGGGACAAAAGGGCAATTTGTGAATGCAGCCAGAGGAAGTAGACAAGGTCTTAAATGCCTCTTATCTGTATTCACTAAGGAGGAAAACATTGTAGCTAGGGATTTAAGTTGGAGTGGGATGGTGAGATTCTAAACCAGTTTGAGATAAAAAAGGAGAAAGTATCAGATGTCTTGGATGGCATAAAGGTGTGTAAATCCCAAGAGTTTGATGAACTGTATTGCTGGCTGCTATGGGAGGTGAGGGAAGAGGTTGTTGGGGCCCTGACAGAGATATTTAAATCTTCACTGGCAACAGGTATTATGACTGGAAGGCAGAAAATATGGTGTCTTTATTCAAGAAGGGCAACATTGATGATCCAGTTAACTGTAGGCCAGTTAATCTAATGTCAGTGATTGGGAAATTATTCGAAAAAGTTCAGAGGGACATGACTAACCTACAATTAGAAAGGTAGGAAATGGTCAGGGATAATCAGAATGCATTGGTTGATGAGAGATCCTGTATGACTAATTATTTGAGTTTTTTGAAGAGGTAACAAAATAAGTTGATGAGGGCAGCGTGGTTGATGTGGTTTACATGGACTACTGTAAGGCCTTTGACAAGGTCCCATATGAAAGACTTGATCAAAAGTTTAGAACCCATGGGATCCAAGATAAGTTAGCAAATTGAATCCAAAATTGGCTTGGTAAAAGGAGACAGGTGCTGATGCTGGAGGGTTGCTTTTATATTTGGAAGCCTTTGACCAGCACTGTACCACAGGGATCAGTGCTATTTGTTATGTACCTTAATGACTTGGATATGAATGTAGAAGTTATGATTACAAAATATGCAGATGACAGGAAAATTATTGATGTTGTTAATAGAGTGAGGAGTATAATCTTATGCTACAGAATGATTTTGTTTAGCTGGTAAATTGGACAGCGCACTGGCAGATGAAATGTAATCCTGATAAGGGTGGGGTGATGCATTTTGGGGGATCAAGAAAGAATTGGACATGTAACAAGAATGGAGGAGCCAGGTGAGTAAAGAACAAGGTACTTTGTGCAAGTCCAAAGATCCCTATAGGTGAGCACACAGATAGATAGGGTGGTGAAGGAAGCATACCGGATCTTTGCCTTCATTAGTCAGAGCATTGAGTATAACAGCAGAGAGATCTTGGTGCAACTTTATAAAACATTTGGTTAGGCCACAGCTGGAGTATTTTGTATTGTTCTCATCGCCACAATATAGGAAGGATGGGATTGCACTGACTAGGGTGCAGAGGAGATTCACCAGAATGGAGCTCTTAGGTTATGAGGAGAGACTGGATAGGCTGGGTTTGTTTTCCCTGGAGCATAGGAGGCTGAGAGGGAACCTGATAGACATGCACAAAATTATGAGAAGGTATCGATGGCGTAGATGGTAAGAAACTTTTTCCCATGGCAGAAGTGTTGAAGACGAAAAGGCACAGTTAAGGTGAGGAGTAGGTTTAGAATGGAACAGAGCAAGAATTTTTTTCACTCGGACGATGGCTACAATCTGGATTACACTGCCTGAGCAGTTGGTGGAGGCAGAACCTTTCACAACATTTAAAAATCGTCTGGATGAGCACTTGAATTCTCAAGGCATAGAAGGTTATAGAGCAAGTGGTGGTAAATAAGATTAGTACAGAAAGGTACTTGATGTTCAGCATGGACATGGTGGGCCAAAAGGCCTACTTCTGTGCTGTATAACTCAAAAATTCTGTAAAATAAAACATGCTGCAAGAATCTAAAGCTAAGTTGTTAGTTTTTTCTCTTTTTAGAGAAACTAATGAACCTGAAGTGTATTTCCAAATTCTCCATTGAAACTGAGATCCAAGTTTTGCTCTGAAAGTTAGATATGATATAATGTTGCGACTAAATTATAATGACGAAGTATGGTTAACATTTGTACTACTGTTATGGTGCTATAAGTTGTCAGTAGATTTATGCCAAATGTATTAAGACATCTAACATTTGGTGGGATTAACTCCTTTACTCAAAAGCACACAGTTAAGAAGTTTACAGTATAACTGAAAGAAAGATGATATGAAAATCAAACCTCAGAGAGTGCAGAACTTTCAGTTTGATGGTATGTAAAATTGACAATATTGGACTGGCTGTTAAACAAACACCATTTTTTTCTAACCATTAAGATTCTTAATAACCTGGTTTTAATGGGAATATAGTTACTTCCACCTGTATATAATGTTACGGACTCAGTGAAAGTCCCTTTAAGATAGAGACTGTGTGTGTATGTGTGTGTGGGGCGTGCTTACGTCAATAGAAGATAAAGGACGTAATGACGTTGTTGAAGAAGGCAGAAGAAGAAGGAGAGAGAGAGAGAAGGGAGAGAGACACCAGCCTGCTTGTTTTCTCTATCGATGGATGAGAAACAATAACTGTGTTTGCCACTGAAATCCATGTATGGAAGTTGGAAGTAATCCGGTGGAGTTCACTTTGTTGCTGACCTGTAGAAGGAAACAGGTATTTGTATGTGGACGACCACGGTTCGGATGCTTTTCGGGGTGAGGAAGTCACTACCGAGTAAACACTGAAGTGTCGTTTGGGTTCCATCGTGGAACATTTGGATTTCGTATGTACTCTCTCTCTATGTTTTTCTACATCTACATCTTATCTTCAGACAACGGTGGTTGTTGAAGAAGCCCTTGCTCATGTTTCACCTTATGGCTTGCGGAACTGAACTTTAAGAACCATTCAGGAACTGGGAGTTTTGGACTTTGTCACACACACACACGACGAGTTTAGTTTTGGGGTTAACGTTTGAGGTTTAACATTTTTGAATTCTAACATACTAACATTTTTTTTAACTTTTATTTTACGTATTATCATAAGTAGTGATTAATAAAATAGTTTTTAACACTGAATCATGCTCAGTGTGTTTCTTTTGTTGCTGGTTTGTGACAATAATTATGGTTAAATATTTCTCTTTCAACGCATGCAGATTCCATGAGGTAAATTGTCACAAAACTGACAGTACAGTTTTAAATTGAGGTCAACCGGCCCTGAAGGTATCACAACACAGCAGATCTCTTCATCACTGTCCATTTTCCACTTCATTGCTTGAACCTATTAACTACATAAACTTCAAATATTTATGTAACCAAGCATTGCTACATTTCAGTGCCAATTATCACTTTTCATAGAATTATTTAATAAATTACTTGACTTGACTTCTTGATGAGTATTTCAAAAAATATTTTTCAGGGTAGGGTATACTTTTGGACGGAGGGTAGAAGAGCTGCTCAGGAAAATTTACATTTACAATATTCTTTGGTTTAGATATAGCCCAGTTTACAGGAAAATAACTCTCTCCTGATCATCCACCGACTTGTTGCCTGAATGCAGTACCAGATGATTAAAATATTATTCTAAGCAAAATTGAGACATTGAAATAGCATAATTTAAAAGTTGTTATCTACTATTGCACAATTTCAACATCTGTACAGTCTAATGAATGCAGAGATTCATTTTTCTAAACTAAAATTTCAACAATTTGATTTGGTCCTAGAAAATATGCTGTATCATGCAAGTTTTTTTTATTTTTTCAGATAATTTCAAAGGCATTATTTTCTGTTACCAGACTAAGATATTTCAAGACTATATATATAGTGAGGATATCCCAATACCTCCTGAGAGGGAGGAAAATATATCCAACCTGAAGGATAATGTAACTGATTGAGCTACTAACATATGTAATACATTTAGTTTCCATGAGTGCATTTAAATGCCTTGATCTTTCATACCACACTTTAATTACAAATTTGTCAAAATAGAAGACATTAAACAATCTTCAAAGGTTCCATGAAGAAAACAAAGTTTATTCTCTGAGAAAATAATCTGCAAAGAGTGCATGAACAAAGTAGTTAGTTTTGAGGTCTTATGTTACTTGGCCATGCTTATCTTGCATTTTTGTTTGTTATAACCTGAGAGGAAACTCCAGAATGAGAGTGACGAACAAAGGCAGAAGGTAAAAAAAAGATGCTGCAGCAAGACTGTGTTTTGCAGACTTCCAGGTATAAAATAAAACAGAAACCCAGATGGAAATGTGCACTAGTCAGCAACCTAGCTCTAAATCATTGCCTTTACTCCTGAATCTCTTCTGACTCAGAGAACTATAGTAATTCAGAAGGCAATCTAAATGAGGAACAGAAGCAATTGAAATATTGTCTCCTTTTGAGCTCTGGGTCTACTTCAGAAAAGATATAAGAGGGAACGTGGTTCCCAGAGCAGGGAATAAGTTGAGATCTACACCAAAAAAGTTATGTTTACGTGGTTTCTTGTGGAAATTATCCAGATGTTGACAGTTCTTCACATTGGAAGGAGATAACAGTTGAGGAAACTTGAGGGGAAATATTAGACTGGAAACCATCCAAAATTTGTTCAACCAAGAAAAATGTTAGAATCAATACCAGAAAATGCCAGGAACATTTAGGTCAGGTAGTATCTATGGAAGGAGAAACGTATCTAATGTTTCCTGTCAAAGCCCCTTCAAGGGGTCTGATGAGGAATCTTCAACCCGAAATATTAACTCTGTTCTCTTTCCATTGATGCTGCATGACTTGCTGAACATTTCAGTCATTTTCTGTTTTCAAGGAACAGGCCCTTCGGCCCACAATGTCTGTGTCGGCCATGATGCTAATTTAAACTGCACATCTGCCTGCACATGGTCTATATCCCTCAATTTCCTGCCTGTTCATGTGTCTGTCTAAACACCTCTTAAACATTGTTATCGTGTCTACTTCCATTACTTCCACTGGCAGTGTTTTCCAGGAACATACCACTCTCTGTGTGAAAACGTACAGTGTAAATCTCCTTTAAACTTTCCACCTCTCAGCTTAAAGCTATGCCCAGGGTATTTAACATTTCCACCTTTGGAAAAAAATTCTATTTACCCTGTCTATACTTCTCATAATTTTATATACTTCTGTCCAGTCGTCCCTCAGCCTCTGACACTCCAGAGAAAAGAATCCAAGTTTGTCCAATCTCTCCTTATAGATAATACGCTCTAATCAAGGCAATGTCCTGATGAACCTCTTCTGAACCCTCTCCAAAGTCTTCACATCCTTCCTGTAATGCAGCAAACAGAAACCACAATACTCCAAATGTGGCCCGATCAAAGTTTTATACAGCTGCAACATGGCTTCCAAACTTTTATTCTCAACACCCTAACCAATGAAGGCAAGCAGGCTGTATGCTTTCTTTACCACTATATCTACTTGTGTTGCCACTTTCAGGGAGCTACGGACCTGCACCCAAGGTTTCTCACTTCATTAGTGCTCCTGAGAGCCCAGCTTATTACTGGTTACCTTCCGCTAACATTTGGCCGCCTAGAGGGGTGACACCTCACACTTCGTCTGTCATTCCTCTGCCCACATTTCCAACTGGTCAATATCCCACTGAATCCTTTGACAATCTTCCTCATTATTCACAACTCCACCACTTATTGTGTCATCTGCAACCTTAGTAATCATCCTACCTATATTTTCATCCAAATCATTTATATATATCACAAACAACAGAGGTCCCAACACCAAATCCTTGTGGACCACTAGTTACAGACCTCCAGTTAGAATAACACCACTCCACTGCCCTCTGTCTTCCATGGCCAAGACATTTTTGAATCCAAATCTGCTAAACCTCCATTTGTCCCATGTGTCTTAATCTTCTGAATCAACCTACCATGAGGGGCCTTGTTAAAAGCTTTACTAGAGTCCATGTATACAAATCCATCACACTACTCTCATCAATAATTTTGTCACGTCCTCAAAAATCTCAGACATTTGCAAGACATTACCTCCCACACACAAAGCCATGCAGACCATCCTTAATAAGTCTATGCTTTTCCAGATGTGAGTAAATCCTATCCCTAAGAATCTTCTCCAATAATTTCCCTACCACTGAAATATGGCTCACTGGTCTAAAATTTTCCTGGTTTGTCCCTACTGCCTTTCTTAAACAGAGGAACAACACTGGCTATTCCCCAGTCCCCTGGGACCTCACATGTGGCTAAAGAGAATACAAAGATCTCTATTAAGGCCCCAGCAATTTCCTCTTGCTTAGGATGGATCCCATCAGGCCCTGAAGATGTATCCACCTTAATGCTCTTCAAGAAACCCAATGTCTACTTTTTTTATATCCCATACCCCAGGATATCAGTATATTCCTTCCTGATCTCACTATCCTCCATGTTCTTCTTCTTGGTGAATAACGATGCAAAGAATTCATTTAGTACCTTGTCCATTTCCTCTGGCTCTAGATGTGCCTTCTCTCCTTTGTCCTTGAGTGATCCTACCCTCTCCCTAGTTACCCTCTTGTTTTTAATATATGTATAAAATGCCTTTGGATTCTGTTTAATCGAACTCACCAAGGACATTTCATGGCCCCTTTTAGTCATCCTGATTCCCTGTTTAAGTTCTTTCCTGCTTCATTTATATTCCTCAAAGTCCCTGTCTGATTTCAGTTTCCTAAACCTTACATATGCTTCCTTTTATTGCCTAAATTTACAATCTCTTGTCGATCAAGGTTCCCAAACCTTGCCTTCCTTGTCTTTCTTCCTCATAGCAATATGTTGGTCCTGAATTCTGACCAACTGACTTTTAAACAACTCCCACAAATCAGATGTGGACTTACCCAATAACAGCCACTCCCCATCTATAGTCTCCCCAGCTCCTGCCTAAAACTGTTATAGTTAGCCTTTTCCCAATTTAACACTTTCTCCAAGGTACAGTCTTATCCTTATCCATAACACTCTGAAAACTTAGGCATAAGAGAGACTGCAGGTGCTGGAAATCTGGAGCAACACACATAAAATGCTGGAGGAACTCAGCAGGTCAGGCAGCATCTCTGGAGAAAAATGAACAGTCAACGTTTTGGGCCCAAAATATCAACTGTTTATTTCCCTCCATAGCTGCTGACTGACCTGCTGAGTTCCTCTGGCATTTTGTGTGCTTTACTCTGAAAACATATGTTTTTATTTCTGATTTCCAGGATTTGCAATTTCTTTTTTAATTTTCTACACATTAGAAGCAATTTGTTCAAGTTGATGTGGTCATAAATTTAATAAAAAGTATTAACAGTCTCTAGTTATCAGCTTTGCTCACTTAAAATAAGTTTTAGTGAATATCCTTAAGGAAGAGTTGAGTTAATCTATTCTGTAAATCAATATATTCTAACCTTTCATTTGCTGAAAGTATTTCTTGTTTTAGCTATATTAAATGTGCTATTTAAAAACAAGTTCTTGTTATAGCTACCAAAAAATCTTGGTACACATTAAATCTGGACAGTGAACAAAATGATTCCACATATATCAACCCACATCAGAGAACTAAAGAATTGTTAAGGTTAGTCCAAAGAAAGATACTGTGGATGCAGGAAAACTGGAATAAAACAAAAGACCAGAAAGCATCTGTGAACAGAGGAACAGAGTTAACATTTCAAGTTTATGAAGGAAATCACAAAATAGAAGAGGAGTAGAACAATTGGTAACGAAAGAGGTGTTTCCTCTCTAAATAATATTGAGGATGCTTTAATAGATTTTTCTAAGCAAACTGTTGTAATGATAACTATCTCACATGGGATTGAAATAAAGCTGTCAGAGTGGTCTACATCTTCAGATTCCTGCATGTTAAACAGTACTTTTTTCAGAGATTTGTGATCCCATTGTTAGCTGGTGTGGTGAGCACTGACTCTCTGCCAGCCTGGTTCCTGACTAGAGCAGAGTTCATATAATATTGAAGACAAATGCTTCTATCAGTAACATGTAGCCTGCATTTGATCACTTGAAGGTGTCTGGGTGGAATTCACCAGAATATTGATCCCGTTATTTTCCCTAAACTAGGAGATTACATGGGTGTGGAAATGGATGCAAAATGGGGAGAATTGTTTAGCCATGATTGTTCACCCATCATTGTGTGGGATAGAATTGATGAATCAGTTTGTCTTTTCAAACTTATTAATTTTATTTGTTCAAAGTTATTGATACCCTAATTGATGCCAGACAGTGATAAAATATTCAGACTTATGGAAAAATACCCATTGTCAAAAATCCAAGAAGTCCTGACAAAGAGTACATGCATAAAGGATTTACTGATGCTGACAGTCTCTTGCTCCATAATTTTTGATTTACACAACCAAGCTTGTCATTTTCATGTGCCTTCCTCCTCAGGAGAACCTTGGCAACAAAAAGCCTCTGATAAACCATTAGAGAAGCAGTAAACTTTCCTCCTTCACAACTTGCTGTCATATTTTAATGATTCCTGTATAAAATCAGGCTGACTACTTTGCCATGATTACCTAAAACTTTTAGACCTTAAGTCATTAGCCTGTTAAGTATACCCTAATCGTTAAAAATATTTAAGAGAGCAATTACAACTATTATAATAAACTAACACAATTTGAATGATCTGATCATTTTAAAAGGTGCAACATAGACATGGGTAAGTGTTCACATAATACAGAGTAAACAGCACTTGTGTACAGAAATATGAAATGTGTGTTAAAATTGACCTCTGGTCATAGAGGACAAATTGTCAGTCATATTCTCTGATGAATATTCAGTTCTACTGGGTCCAATAGAATTGACCATTGTACAGTGTCTCTCACAGAAAGCATTTTGCATTACTGCTCGATTGATTTATCCCTTGACATTATAAGACCGTAAGACCTAGCAGCATAATTAGGCCATTTGGCCCGTCAAGTCTGCTCCAACATTCAATCATGGCTGATTTATTTTTCCCTCTCAACCCCATTCTCCTGCCTTCTCCCTGTAACCTTTGATGCCTTTACTAATCAAGAACCTATTAACCTCCACTTTAAATATAACTAATGACTTGGTCTCCAGAGCCATCTGTGGCAATGAATTCCACAGATTCACCACCCGCTTCTGGCTGAAGAAATTCCTTCTCATCTCTGTTCTAAAGGGACATCCTTCTATTCTGAGGCTGTGCCCTCTGGTCTTAGACTCTCCCACTACTGGAAACATCCTCTCCACTATCCAGGCCTTTTAATATTCAGTAGGTTTCAATGATATCCCCTCTCATCCTTCTAAACTCCAGCAAGTACAGTCCCAGAGCCATCAAGTGCTCCTCATACATTAACCCTTTCATTCCTGGGATCATTCTAGTAAACTTCCTCTGGACCCTCTCCAATTCCATCACATCCTTCCTTAGATATTGGGCCAAAATTGCTCACAATACTCCAAATTTGGTCTGACCAATGTCTTATAAAGCCTCAGCATTACATCCTTGTTTTATATTTTAGTCCTCTTGAAATGAATGCCAACATTGCATTTACCTTCCTTACTATGTGTTATAATTATTGTTTACTTTAACACATACAATGGATAGGTTGTAAAGAACTTAAGCATACATTAGTTCTTCATCTGGTTGCCATGTGGTTGTATTTCTCCCCTGACTTATTGCAGATTCCAGAACAAGCAAAAGGTTGGGAGTACTCATTTCCCAGAAGCCATCTAGACTGAAACTATCCCAGTGTGATTGCTGTGTCGGTATCAATTTTTGTCCAATTACACTCCTCCTGCAATTCCCCGTAAAATGGCAAATTGTTGTTGATGTGCCATAGTAATAGAACGTGTTTGAGTCCTATTCCCTCCCCAGTGGCCTTCTGGGACCTTCATGGAAACGTAAACTAATAAAGCTCCCTTTGGGCAACAAGCCTAAAATATGACAATTTTTTCTGTTTCTCAAAGCACTATCATTGGTTTACTATTACTTCTGACAGTACAATTGCAGAGTGCAGAAATATTTTAGGATATTGAACTGGAGATTATGTACTCCCAATGGACGCATCTTCCAAAACAGCCTTGATTTCATAATTGGATTTCCTGCATGGCTGAAAGCAGAATATTATGGACTTACTATGAATGATTTCTTGTAATCTAATTAAGAGATGAAGTTCAACATTCTGGAGGGATCCAGGAATGATTCATGTCAGTATTAGTGAGCAATCTAAAGGTGTTCAATTTTAATATCATGGAGAGAATAGGAATGAACCAGAGCAATATTCTTGAATGAATGAATGAATAGGTACAGTCAGGCAGAATATTAGTGAAGCTGGGCTGTCTGCTGGATCAAATACCCTAAGGTTCCTTCAAGAGATCCTTTTTCTTATTAACTGTTCCTTGCAAAAGCATTGCATTGAAATTGACTTACTTTCAGTATAAATACAGATGAAATACAATTTTAGCAATGTGCTACTTTCTTTGTGTGTACAACTATCCCTACTCTGTCGGTGTGTCCATCTCATATTAAGCCTTAATTACAAACAACTGACCACTTTCCTGTCTGTTCAGAAATGTTCACTATGTGGGAATTAACTTTCTGTGCAGCACCAAAACTATTTAGCTTCCATTTCAGCATTCGCTCCACCTTCCTCTGGTAATTTAAGGTTACTCTGCATTTACATCTCCTCCAGACTAACCTTTTGTTCTCTTATTTGTCTTATTACCATCTTATTTCACATTGTTTTTTATTCTCTCTTACATTCCAGTATCACAGGCCTTCCATTTTGTTTTCTTCTCTCCCCACCATTTCTGCAGTTTCTAATTTAGTTTATCTTTCTTTAACTTTTCCTATTTCTGATAAAATGTCAATGCTCTGAAATATTAAATCTGTTTCTCTGTCTATAGATATGACCTGACCTACTGAAGACTTGCAACAGTTTCTGTTTTTACTCCTTTTCATTGTTAATTTTCCCTTCAATCCTGTAACAGGTAAAATCTTTTATTCATATCTACCCATATATTAATCACCTTAAGTCTTGACTTTTCATTGTCCAACCCAGAAAAAATTCCAACTCACCCCAAATTTTGTGTGTCATATTCTATCCCACAACTTATCCATTTAGCTATCACACAGCAAACCTGCTTAAAGAGCACCCCTGCCTATGATTAAGATTTCTTGGTCATAAAGTTGACTCCGATAATAATGCAAAAAATGCAAAATATCGGCTTGGCTATCCTTCAAACAATTCTCTTTAATCCTAGAAGATTTATAACACAGAGGAGGCCATTTAGCCCATTGTTTCTGAGGTAATCATAAATGAGGTACCCAGGAGAAGCCCACCTCCATCTGCAGGTCATATCTATTGACATGCACATGCAGGCACTGTTTAATTATGATGTGGATTTCTGCTTCTCCTAACCCTTCAGGCAGCAAGTTCCAGACCCCAACCATCCACTGATGAAAAAAAGTATTCCTTATCTCTCCACCAATCCTTCGATCAATTATTTTGTATTGTGTTTTGACTCCTCTGCAAATGCAGATAGGTCCAGTCCGAATTATTTTTTTTCTTGGCCCTTCATAGCTTTTCATCAAAATAAAATGGGACAACATTTACTAATCAATCAAGCCAGTATCTTACATTTTCTACTAAACTGAAATAAAACAAACTCCCTTACTTTTGTTTACAAATGCTTTCACAGTCTTGCTCCCCATCAACTCTGCAACCTACTTTTCCACTTTGTTTATCCCGTGCATTATGATCATATCCATTCCCTCTTCTCATCACTGTTACATCAGAGGCTGAAGCTTCAGGAACCTTGGCCTTTATTCTTCTGAATTCTCTTTAAAGGCTCCTCAAACCTATCATTTATATTGGGATCATTTATGCAGCTAGTATTAGCATGCTTTTTTAGTTGGATCAATAACATCTTGTCAAGTTTAATGGTGTCACCTGAGAAAGTGAAAAGTTTAACCTCAAGAAGACTGAGAAATCTGTTCCAATGCCTTGGAAAAGAATCTATCGTCATCCATAGCAGTGTCCTCAGTAATAGCTTGATTAAGTATTGCCCCTCTTAAGAGCCATTAACTGAACCTTCTTCCTTCCCTTAGAACCTGTTTTCACGGTAGTGTAGCAGTTAGCATAATGCTATTACAGCGCCAGCAAGCCGGGTTCATTCTGGCCATCGTCTGTAAGGAGTTTGTGCATTCTCCCAGTGACTGTGTGGGTTTCCTCAGGGTGCTCCAGTTTCCTCCCACATTCCAAAGACATATGAGTTAAGAAGTTGTGGGCATACTATGTTGGCGCCAGAAGCGTGGTGACACTTGCAGGCTGCCCCCAGAACACTCTACACAAAAAGATCCATTTTACTGTGTATTTGGATGTACATGTGACGAATAAAGAAATCTTATCTTATTCAATTTCATTATATATTTCTGCTCCAATGCTGCAGCAGTAACATCAACTATGTGTTTTTTTATGATTATCATAATGTGGTCTCCATGTTAGAGCATGTCACGTGAACAAAATCAGACAATTCAAAACATATCTGGACCTTCTTCAAGCGTTGTACTTATGCAATGGATAATCAATCTCAACAAATTAGGCCTGACTACATTCGTTCTTCAGTAAATGTACCCATAGCCCTCAAATCTATCTGGCCAATCTGTACTCAGTGAATAGCCATTTCTCAGTGGGTTTAGCCACGTCTTTATTCATTGCAGTGGCAGCTTGGCTTCATTTGCAGGCTACAACTGCCAGTGAGACATCCAGGGTCAATGTTTTGACCAATGCCATTTAAAAGAAACCATGTAACAAGTCTGAAGGGCAGTGCCAAGTGGAGTGCCTATCATTAAAGGAATTACAAAACTTCACTTGGATCCTTACCATTAGAATGTATTGACTGGCTGAAAGCTTTAAATGAAAGGCAACACAAAATAAAATCTACAAACAAAATTCCCATTTCTTTCAATAATTTACTTCTATTACACCTATGTGCTGAATAAGCTCCACTTGCTTTCAATGTGCCACTAAAGACTTTTGTCAGCTACTTTTTGCGAAAAAAAAAGTTATTATACTGTGCATTTCACAAAGTAGCTCTATCCTAGTTTAAAACCTAAAGTGAAGCACAAAGGCAGAAAATAAACAACTGTAACAGCTACAGTCTTTGCCTTTATTAATATTTCACTCATTTCAAACCATCAGGCAAATAAGACATTTGTAATATAATAAGACTTGAAACATCAGAGTGAAAGAACATTATTCCCACAGAAAATAAATCAGCTTTATAATAGTAAGGATAAATTTTAGAGGAAAACTTGTTTTCTATCCTGTTACAGAAATGGCATATAAAAATGCTACAAAAACTGTGCTGTGCCGTGGACCCACTGGAGCTTCCTCAATGTCAGCAGCAACGGAATTTTTATATGTACACGGCATGCATTTGTGAATGTAACTCCCACAGTTCATAAGCCGTTATTGTGATTACCCGAAGTGACTACACATAATTTCAGGAGACAAATGGAAGCACAAACCTACCCACTGTGTCTGGAATCTTAAATCAGTAGTTTTCAATAGGAATAATGGGAGTGATGGGACTGGTGTGGGAATGGGCAAGCTACTTCTCCAAAGCTCAACTGATCATCAAGGCAGAGGAGGTGGGCAATGTGGTTGGCATTAGAGCAGGTGGGCCCCCATTCCTAAATAATTCTGATACCTGCAGAATTCTGATACCTCTGCTCCATTAATGCATTGATGTTTCCACTGCCAGGCACCCAGCAGCTTAAATAAGGACGCTCCCTTTAATTAACCCTGAAGTAGGCTTTCTCCTGACCTCAAAGACCTGAGTTTCTGGTGAAAGCCTGTAATGTTCACAGGCTCTTATTTATGCATTCTACAATATCGCAGCAGTAACGTTATGTTGAATTGTGCTCTCAAACACGTTTACTGCAGTGTGTCCAGTAGGCTCTGTGCATCGGCATGCCACATGCACGGAACAGTGTGATTCAAATTCTCAATTTACATTATGTGTGCTTGGAAGGGATTGAATTCACACTTTCACTCAATCGCATTACACAAAAAATATGAGCTGTATGATTGACTTTCTAGGTCAATAAGTGGTGGCAGACTTTCCAATTCTGGAGTATCACAGCTGCACCAGATCTTGTTCCCAATTTACTTCTACATAAGCACTTTTGATGGATATTGAATTGGAGTAGAGATCCTGAAAAAAAATCTACAGCAGGGAGACCAGTTGAACAACTCAATCTCTGAAATCAATTCTATTATCACAGGGTTCTAGGCTTGCAATATTACTTGCAAAGTTTGAAGGGATCAAGTTTAGAATTTTTCTAGTTTATAAGGTTTGACCAAATTGATTTTATCTGCTGGGCTATCAAAACAGCGTAGTGGTTAGTTTAAACTAGATCATAAACCTCTTCTATTGAAAGGAGCATGTCAGTAAAAAGTGAATAAGGCCTTCTGCTTTAATGAGATAGCAGATTCTAAAGGATAAGAATAGAATAAGTGACAGGATCAAGCATATTCCCTTCACAAAGTGACAGTTTTCTTTGATAAAGTTAATGGCAAGGGTAGGAATGGTAGCATTCTATTGAAAATGACTGTTTAAGGTTATGAAGCAGAACCATAATTCTGAAATGAGGAATTTAAGATTTTTGAGATTATCCAAGTATCCTGAGGAGAAGCCAGTAAAGCAGCCGAGTTTGGCTCAATAATGCAAATAAGTTAGATATTATTTAAATGTAGTGTGGTTATAATCACGTGCATAAACAAAAGACAACTATTTTAAATAATCTTGAATCCAGAGTTTTGCTAATAAGCCTATTTTGTGTAGGGCAATCAGAGTCCAAGACTATTGGGCAGAAATTTTTAAAAAAAGCCGGTCAAAAGGCAAACTCATGCTTGCCAACTCATTCTTTCTACATTAAGTACAAAATTAAATTAAATCAATTGAACCACTGCTGCCAAAGTTCCAGAATCATTTTAATGCAAGGTACTAACTGATGATGACAGTACATTTCCAGGTCCCATTAGAAATCCCCTTTACTGTTAACCTGAAGAATGCTATAAATGAAGACACTGAGGATGTGACCTCATTCTGTTTTCATTCCATCCTATGGATTAATTTTGCACTTTTAGTTTATTGCTTATGAGGAATTTTGAAAGATAGAATAGACAAATGTTCATCACAAGTTGTAATTCATACAGTCTTGGAAACAATGAAGAAATTCTACATTTTGATGGTTTTAATAAAGCAATTTTCCTTAAACAACTGAAATTCTAGTGCACTGAGATATTATGTATATATTTTGGAACAAATGTTATGTAATTCGCTTTGTCACCTGGCAGAACATAATGGCCTAGATTTTCTACCTTCTGTCTGCCAATGATTGTTCAGCAGATCTTAGATGGGCAGAGACAAAAACCAATGTGGGAATGTGTTATAAGTGGAAGTGACTCTTCCTCCCTGCTCAATTGGTTGTTTTTGTGCCAAATGTTACATTTGATAAAGTACTTCCTTAAATTCACATTTAACTTGAGGCATCCCTTCACCAAGTTTCCATCAGATATAAACAAGTTTGTATTTTTAAGTTGCATTCTTAATATAAATAATGTAATTATCTATAACAGAATAACTTATAGTTGAAAACTAGTCTGGGGTCATGAGTGCATTATCAAACTTTAATTTCAACAATTATGACATTATTACAAACTGCAGAATTGATAATGTGCCATCAAAATAATTTTACATACATTGTTATGAAATGATTTTCTCTAAATGTAAATGTATATTTGAGCATTGGAACATCAACATAACACTATTAGACTTAACTACTGCAATTTTCTGCTGGTCATTCTCCATAAACTTGAATTCATACAAAAATCAAGTACTCATAATTCACACCCTGTTCTGTTGGCCTAATACTGTTGTGCTTCCTAACTTATATTGACTAGGCCCCAGTTTTAAAATTCTTATCATCATGTTCAAATCCCTCCATGGTCTTGTCCCCCTCTCTCAGTAATGCCCTTGGGAACTCCTGTGTACCTCCTGGTCCTTGCCTCCTCACTGGAAGGGATTTCTCATTTGCTTTTAGGTTGGGTCCAGCTAAGCACAGATGACAGCCAATAATGTTGGATAACAATACCTGTCATCGCGAAAGCTAATTTGAAACAACAAGTAGAAAGACGTGCTTCTGGAAAACAATAATAATTCCACTGCCATTTTATCCTTCATTGTTTGAGGGAAGCACCTGCCTTTAATTTGGTATTTTCTTACATTGAGCATTTCAGAGGATCAGAACACATATCGTCAGTGTAAATGTATATTGTACTGCATCACGGCTTTAATTTGTAAACTTCTTCCACCTCCCAATTCAACAAATTAGATGATGGGAACACATTTGACACATGAAATCAGTAATATAAACACAAGCTTTATTTCATGAACAGAGGATTTGCAGCATTATGGATGCAATCAAAAGCTTATAACAAAATCACAATAGACTTTATTAGCGTTACTGAATTGTATTCTCTTATTCAGGTAAACACCTTCATAGCCAAATTCCACCTACCACTTCCACATGGAAGTGTAGAATAGTTACCAAACAGTTAAAAGAAAGAAATGCTTTAAATGATTACAGTTTGCTTTCATAACACAGTTATTCAAAAAAAACAGAAATTGTGAATATTAGATGGCCATTAATAGATCTAATGGAGACTTCAGGAACCTCTTTCCCGATGATTATTTAGACTCTGAAGTGAGAATCACAAGTAGTAGTTAAGGTGAGTAGCATAGATGTATTAGGAGTAAGGTAAATAAACACAAAAGGGGAAAATGAATTGGAAGTTATCTTGATAGATTTAGATAAAGATGATAAGAGGATGTTCATGTGAAGCATAAACACTGACAAGAGACAGTTGAATTAAATAGGCTGCTTATACTGTGTATGTTTGATATTATTCTGAGTTCAAGTGTACATAGACATTCATTTAGTGTACTGAAGTTGTGATCTCAAATGCACTATGGAAAGAGAAAATTGGTGTCCAAAATTAATCTTAGCAAAGTAAAGGATATACAATATGGTGATATCCATGTTACCAAGAACTAGTCAAAGCATCTCATCGATACCTTTCTCAAGCTATTAGCATAACCCTTATTAAAACCTTTAGTGTCATGGGAGCAGCTGAATCCTATGAGAAAATTGTAAATGGTGGAATGTGAGAATGATCGAGTATGATAGAGAAGAATGTGCAAAATTGAAGCATTTAGTTGAGCTTAGACCTGAAACTGACTATAGCTAACAATAGTTTTACTACAAAACTCAGAGCTTTTAATGTATTATTCACTTCTGATTTCAGTCGTAATCAAATGTTTAGATCAAGGAACTAAATTACAGGGATCAGAGCTAATGCAAAATATGATTCAGGATTTGCCGTGACAAAATTTTAAAGGATTTTCAGTTTTTCTGTAATTACCCATTGTCACTTAAATCACACAAATCTGATACCTCAAAAACACTGTATATAAGTTGAGATTGTGACAATGGACAAGACCCTCTTTATATTTCTATCAGTTCTTTGATTGCAGTACTGGGTTTTGGATACCTCTCCCAGCACAGACATAGCATGTTGCCTCTGTATCATCATGTGACTTTTAATAAGCAATTAATATCCTCCTAAAAGAATTTCTTATTAAAATCCCTTTTACAACAAAGAGCTTTTTAAAATTATTACTTGTTGAAATATTGATTCACAAGGCAATTTGGTTAAAAGATTTCCTTTTTGATGTATGTTTCTCACAGAAAATCAGGCAAAGGGAGACCAGTCTTAAACTCACTATGTTCATCAAAGCATAGCAGCTGATTTCATCAAAGCACAAAGTAGCTGATTTTCAAAACAGTTTGTGTGACAATGTTGTTTTATCCTTTAATATTTATTTTCATGCTGAGTTAGATCAATTGCTCTGACAATCATGATTTGCTCTGGATTTTACTAGGATGTGCAAATGTGTATCAACAGTAATTATACCCATATTGCATCTCACAACTTCTGTAATGTAAATGTTCCTCTGATAAGAAGTAAAGCTCATCAGTATTCAGTCCTGAACATTTCATTACTGAAAGCTAGCATGGTAAAAAATTCATTAAGTTCTATTTCAACCCTAATTTTTAGATAGCTTCTTCTGAATTCGGGTGAATTCACTTCCAATTAAGAGATTTTTTTCTCAATATTAGATATGAAAGATTAAGAGATACCTATAAAATAAAAGTCTAGGTAAACATTAAACTTCACACCAAAATATTCAGTGAGTTGCTTATCAAGGAACTTCATCATAATTACATTTATTTTGAAATGCATGTTGCAACAGTGATATCCTGATATAGGGCATGCTACCACAACTTCTACTTACTATTGACTTACAGTAAATACATGTTTATTTTTATGTTAAAATAAATTACCATTATACCAAGATCAAAACAAATGCCACTTAATTGTATCATGATTGAATATCACTAGCTGGAGCTCTTTAAATCAGGAGAAAAGATATCACACTTCATCATAAAAACAGCTTGCGTTGCAGTGAATGGTTTTCCAATGAACAAGTGTCCCAGTGGGGACAAAGAGAAAAGCATATATTGCTAAGAAAATGTTGATCTCTGATTCGCTGCAGTGTGCTATGCTGCACTCTTCTAGTTCAATTTGAAATCTGAAGTTTGAAATAAATGCATGTCATTAAAGAAGGTTAATGAGTAACATTCAGCACAAATTAGACATTATGAAAAGTAGTTTAAAAATTTTGCTAAAGGTTTGTTTTTGTCACTATAGTAGTTAGTCATTATATGCTGAGACATCAGTGAAAGGATGAGGGTATCAATTCAACATACTGAGAATTATCCATGTTCAGTGCACAATACATTAATGATAATGCAAAGCTTCATATCATTTCCATAGGTTGAAGGTACTTCATACTGTTTAATGCAAAACATCAGCATGAGTCACTGAAGGAAATCAACTCGCCTGTTTTCATTTTGATCACGAAGGTCCACTATTCTTGGCAGCACTCACAAAGCCCGTAACATAAATTACTTTTAATTTCCACAAAATGAAATAAAAGATCAAATATTTACATTCCATTATTTTTTCCAGTCTTCATAAAGGACTGTTACATCTTCAAGCCATTATCCTACATAAATTCTGGAAACTTTTACAATATTTCTTAGCACTCAACCAAGGTTCAAAGAACTGTCTTCTGTGAATAAACACACAAATCAAGCTTATTTAGCCTGCTTCCAGCTATTATAAATCTACAGTACTATCAGATAATCTGCATTAACATTTACAGGTAACTCAAAAGACAGAGCTCCACTTACCTTAATTACCTTCGTGGACTGACATTTGACTTGGTGGGATACAGAAGCCGTTTGATTCATTGTGCAAGACTTTGGATGCAGTGAAATCCTGAAGACAGTGAAGCTGCAGATGTTCTCGATCAGTAAATCTGTCCTCTTTAAAGTGCAGGTTGACCTAAGGCTGTTACACTATCGCACAGATCCTTTCCCCAGGCTCTAATCTACACACTACAAACCTGGCAGTAAGACTGCGTTTATTCAGCATCCTGCATGTACTCCCCCTCAACACAAAATGTGACAGCCTCTAATACAACCAATCAGAGCTCCAGTCTTCCCTCATCTACAGGAGCATAATTTAGAATACTGCTGTAATCAGATTTTTTTTTGCCCTGTAGATGTCTAAGTGTCTAAGTTATGGCAGTGCTGTTGGATATTTTACAAGGTTATCATGAAATTCAGAAATCCTGATCATGCTTTTGAGTTAAATGTGAAAAATCAAGTTAAAAGGCTGTCATTCAGGCAGTTTCCTAATGTATTTTTTGAAACTATGTCATTTAGGATAGTGTACTCACTCATGCATTTTGATGATTGCCTCAATTTAATGAGTGCAAAACTCATGAAGCATAAAGTTAACGGGCTGTACGTAGAAAAGAGTTTCTACAGTATACAAAATGACCAACCGGCTAGGTTAGAACAAATTGAATCTTTTTTCTTTCATCATCTCTCTTTTTCTTTTTTTCCCAAATGACAGTCATTTCATAGAATAACTTTCCATATTATAACCTTCCAATGCTTTACAAATGTTATTTTAAAGAAAACAGGCATCAAGCAAATATTAGTTTGATAGAAATGTTTGTCTACTTTGATTAAGATTTAACAACTGGAATTTAGCAAACAGATTATATATTTTAAAAAGCAGAAACTTCAAAGATCAATGTATGGAAACAACAATGTATTGTATCATGATGTGTATCCCTTTCCTCTTAAGTACTTGACCCACGGCCTTAATAGGTTCAGCCTCATGCACAAGTCCATTGTAACACGAAAGCAAGGAGTGATCTAGACCTAATTGTGACCTTTAGTTTAATTTTTTATTTGTCCATAGACATTATTGCTAGATTAACCCTTTATGTCTTGTCATCACTGGTCTGGGTGGCACAGTGGCACAGTTAGTTGTGCTGCTGCCTCACAGTGCCAGAAATCTGAGTTCAATTCTGGCTTCAGGTGTTGTCTGTGTGGAATTGGCACAGCCTCCCTGTCATCATATGGGTTTCCTCTGAAAGCTCCTGTTTCCTCCTATATCCCATGACATATGGGTTGGTAGGCTAATTGGCCACTGAAAATTGCACCTTGTATGAGTAAGAGAATCTGGGGGGAGGGGGGTACAAATGAGAATGTGGGGAGAATTTTAAAAAAAGGATTAATGTAGGATTAATGTACATGGGTGGTTGATGGTCAGCACAGAATTGGAGGAGGAGAGGGCAGAAGAGCCTGTTTTTGACCCCATGATTCTATGACTTTCTTGGCTGGGTTTGATAACATGAGCAACAATTCCCTTGGGTCTTTCTAACCCTGCTTTAATTGTTATGATATAAAAGCAAAATATTTGCAGATGCTGGAAATCTGAAACAAAACAGAAAATGCTGTAAATACGCAGTAGGGAAGGCAGCGTTCGTGAAGAGAGAGAAACAGAACTATTGACTGTTTCTCTTGCGATAGATAAAGCCTGGCCTACTGAGTATAGACTTTCTTTTTCATGTTAATTATTCTAACTCATTGGCTATCCTTATGCTCCATTGGCTTTAAAGAGGCCTATTGCTATCTCAACTCACTCACCAGCATGAATTAGGAAGTAATCCTCCCTGGGAAAGTTCTATGATAGGAATCTTCATTTCTTCTATATGCTCCTGCAGGCAAGTTGTTTTTCATAAATTCTCCAGTCTATTTTTAAATAGGACACTATAGTAAGAACTAGAAGAATGTAGATTGTGGAGCAAATTGTTCTCTTTGTGAAGGCTGGAATTTAGGTCAAAGCTTGACGAGAATATACTATAAAGTGCCTCTATATTTTACCCTGGTATAATTTTCCCTCTAACAATTATGGAGGAAAGGATTTCTCTTTATGCTTTGTTATTTTAAGGACCTGATTTAGGGCATTCAACTCCAGCACACATTATTGAAGCACACTGATTGATTTCAGGTATGAAGGGATGCTTTTATGAGGAAAGCTTAAGCAGATTAGACCAATAAATCCCTGGGGTTTAGAAGGGTGAGGAGTTATCTATTTGAAACGTACAAGATCCTGAAGGGGCTTGATAGGGTAAGTGCTAAAAGGATGTTTTCTCTCATAGGGAAATCTAGAACTAGGGCTCATAATCTCAGGATGAAGGTTCACCCATTTACCTTCTTTCCAGGGAGATGTGGAGGTGAAGACGTTATGTACATTCAAAGCTGAAGTGGATTTTTAGACTCTTGGGAGATCACAGGTTATGGGAACCAGGCAGAAAATGAACATGTCAAAGACCAGATCAGTCATCATCTTACTGAAATTGGCCTTCTTCTGTTTCATAGAACATAGAACATTACAGCACAGTACAGTACAGACCCTTTGGCCCATGATATTGTGCTGACATTTTATCCTACTCTAAGATCTATCTAACTTTCTTTCTTTCTTATTTCTTTCTCTTGTACTCTTAAAAATGGAGACTGCCTCACCCACATATGTGTAAACAGGGTTCCTAATTTCATTAAGTCTCCTGGTTTCACAGATAAGAGCCTTGTACTTGTTTCATGCAGGGATTCCAACCAAATGAAGGTGGGCCTTTCTTAAAATGTTTCTATTAACAGAGCAGGAAATAGAACTCAATTTCAACATCCTTACCATCAACTTAATCTTATCAATGCCAGGTCAAAATAGACTCTAACATCTGTTAACTCCTTGGAATAGAATTCCATCCTTAGTTTTATACATTAAATGCACCAAGCAATAAGGTATGTGTTTTGAAGTCAGAACTTGATACTTGGTTTGGCTGACCACATTGCATGCTGAATGCATTTAACAAAGAATGAATTTATATTATTTTATCCCAACTGTTGTGACATACATTAACTAGTTTCACATCTAAGAGTCTTTTAAAAACTGCAGGTGATATTTAGATGCTCAGGGAGTCAACTAACTTTAATGGAAAACAATTTCTGCTGAGCACGTAACAGATATGATGAAGTTTGCAACCCCACTAAAATTCAACTTCATCATTGTAATATTTTGCATTCAATCATTATGTTAATTTAGTAAGATAAAAAATGATGTAAGTGGGCCAGTTTTGGCTAAGACATTTGGGGAATTCAGTTTTCACAAGATGATTTCATCTGCAAGGTTTACTATTTCTTGCAGTAGACGAGTAATTAATTATCTTCTACATGTTGACCATGATGCAATTGATTGATGGAATAGAATGGGAGGGATGAATAGCCTATTCTCCTTTCCATGGTTTTCCTCAGAATTGTGCTTTTTTTTAATGCTTTTAATCAAAAGAAGAAGACAGAGGATATCAAAAAGACAGATCCTCAATTCAGTTTGATCAAAACAGATCTACATTTTATACCCACTCAGTCATTACTGTCGTGTCTCCCTTGATACACCTCTCAAAATTCTATCTATCTCAGTCTTGAGAATTTCAACTGACAAAATATCCAGAGCCTTTTGGGGAAGAAAATCTGAAATAGCAAACATCCCCTGTGATATTGCTCAACTTCCTGGCAGCAATTAACATTCGAGAAATTATTTTAACTCAACAGGGGGGCTGAATCAGATAGCAAGCAATTGAACCATCTGGTCCCTCATTGTGTAACATCAGAGAAATCTTGATACTTGGTTCTTATTGCCTCTGACTCGGGTCCTACTACTAAACCAACATAAATGCTATCATGACCGGCAGGTGGGACCTAGAATTGGTATTGGTATTGGTATTGGTTTATTATTGTCACTTGTACCAAGGTACAGTGAAAAACTTGTCTTGCACACCATTCATACAGGTCAATTCATTACACACTGCAGTTACATTGAGTTAGTACAGAGTGCATTGAGGTAGTACAGGTGAAAACAATAACAATATAGAGTAAAGTGTTGCAGCTACAGAGGAAGTGCAGTGCAGGTAGACAATAAGGTGTAAGGTCACAACAAGATAGATTGTGAAGTCAGAGTCCATCTCATCATATAAGGGAACCATTCAATAGTCTTATCACCGTGGGATAGAAGCTGTCCTTGAGCCTGGTGGTATGTGCCCTCAGGCTCCTGTAGGTATATCAGTTGGGTTGCTGGTACACCTGCTGCAAGGTATGGTCTGGGGATGTGTGGGTGGGGAGGGCAGTGGGAGGCTGTCATTTGTAGTCTGGAAACCTTCAGGTGGGGTGAGGAAAAGTGGGCTGCTGAAACAAAAGTGGCCAGCAGTGTCTTTGAGTTGCACTTATCTGGACCTGGGTCCTTGCAAGTGCTAGTTAAATGCTGGTAACCAGAAGCCAAGTAAAGATGAGCTATTATCTCGATCTGGCCTCTAGTCCCCTGGGGACGGTGGATCCCCCATGCCAGAGCTCAGTCCTGTTAAAATGGTAGGAGGCAGGACCATGCTATGATCACTTCAATATCTTGGTCCTTATTTCATCATTCTTGGTGGGAGAAGGATGGGGTTGTTTACTTTCTGTTACCTATATTTAGAACATAGAACAAAGAACAAAGAACAGTACAGCACTGGAACAGGCCCTTTGGCCCATGATGTCTGTGCTAATGATGATGCGAATTTAAATTGTACATCTGTCGGCACATGGTCTGTGTCCCTCTGTTCCCTGCCTGTTTCATTTCCCTGTCTAAATGCCTCTCAAAAGTTGCTATTGTATTTACTTCCACCACCTCCCCTGATAGTGTGTTTCAAGCAACTACCACTTTCTGTGTAAAAAAAACCACATAAATCTCCTTTAAACTTTTCCCATTTTATCTCAAAGCTATGCCCCATCCTATTTGACATTTCCATCCTGGGAAAAAGACTCTGACTTTCTACACTGTCAATATCTCTCATAATTTTATACATTTCTATCAGGTCATCCCTCAGCCTCCAACGCTCCAGAGTAAACAATCCAAGTTTGTCCAGCCTCTCCTTATAGCAAAATCCTGATGAAGCTCTTCTGCACACTCTCCAAAGCCTCCACGTCCTTCCTATTGTGTAGCAACCAGAACTGCACACAATACTCCAAATGTGGCAAGACCAAAGTTTTGTACAGCTGCAGCATGACTTCCAACCGATGAAGGCAAGTGTGCTGTACGCCTTCTTTACCACCCTGTCAACTTGTGTTGTCATTTTCAGGGAGCTATGAACTTGCACCTCAATGGGGGAAGAAGGAGGGGGTAAAGTTGAGAGACAGTGGGTGATAGGTAGAGACAGATGAGAGAGCAAAAAAAGAGACAAATGGAGCCAGGTGGGAGAGGGTGCTACATCTGAATTTTTCCCTTAATCTGTCTCTCCCTATCACTCACCAGCCTCTGTCTCCCAACAGCACCCCTCACCCACCCCTATTTTGCTTCATCTACCCATCATCTCCCACCCATCGCCTGCTAGCCCCTGCCTCACCATCTTCCACTCACCCGTCAATACAGGCTATCTCCCCCTCTACACCCTCAGTCCTGGTGCAGAGTCTGGACCTGAAACGTCGACAATCCCTTTGCCTCCACACATGCTGCCTGACCCGCTGAGTTCCTCCAGCAGTTTGTTTTATTTTTGCTCTATATATGTTTTTTTTTCACATGGACAATGTACATTTTTGAGAGAGGATGTTTTTCGTTAAAAATTCTTGGTATTCCTTAGAATATCCTTTCAACTTTGTAACAACACTGACTCTGTGGCAGTTCTCAGGCTATGCCTCCTACGTTGATGAAGTGGGAATTTAACTTATAAGGTTCAGCAATGCCTTTTTTCTGGTGAATCAAAAATAAGCTGTGTGGAATTTTCCTAGTGGTTTAAAACCTCACACTGTTAAGCTTAAGGCATTTTTCCCCTTTTATCACAATCCTATGAAGAATTTTAAAGAAATTTTTCTAGAGCTTGTGGTCAGGTAAGTGTTGAAGATATGATTGTAAAGCTTTTGTCTCTAACTAAACACATCTACGCATCAGTGCATCTGCACCTTTCCATGCATCTTGCTGTCATTAGTAATCATGTACATTTGATTTTGCCTATTGTTCTGTGTCATTGCATCACAGACATAAAGGCAGAACTTGCTGCCAGCTGGAAGCTATCTGAGCTCCCACTGACCTATGCAGTAAATACAAACCAATCTTTTGCAAATCAGCTAATGAACCCAAGTCTGCCCGATGCTCAGTGGCAAGGATGTGTGCAGGAGCATTGCCATAGCTAGCTTGGGGAGAAGGAGAGATTGCAAAACAAGCTGTAGGCAGGAAGTCCATCTTTTGGCCAACATCTAAGATCCTCTGAGCTCTTGACAGGCTGACTGTGAAAAGGATGTTTCCTCTTATAGGATCCCTGTTTAAAAATAAGGTGCTATCCATTTAAGAAAGTGTTGTTGCAATTTTATTTTTCTCTCAGAAGGTCTTTGGTAGTCTCTGCCTCAAATGGTGGTGGAGGCAGAGTTGTTGAATATTTAAGGCAGAGGTAGATTGGTTCTTTCTTGGCAAGGGCTAGCAGGGTTAGGCAGGAATGTGGAGTTGAATTTATAATAAGAATAAGGAATGGCAGATCAAGTCACCAGGCAAGTATGTACGTATGTGCATATGCAAATAACAGCCAAGCATATCAAATACTTTGAACGTTCCTGAATATCTCCAACATTCAAAAACTAAAATCAAACAATTATAGATACTTGGTTAGCTAAATCACAAATATATTTAAGAATAATTAAAAAAAATAAAAACATTTCACTAGTAATTGTTTGTTCCTTCACAGACATTCCATTCCATTCAAATAAATGAAGTCATTGTCTCTGCATCAGGTTTGACTGAGGAAGGCAGCAGTTGAGGGTTGGGTGAACAGTGGGTGGGGTGGGTCAGCTAGGGTTGTGAGGTTTGTGGTGTGGAGGGTGGGAATTGCACCTAAAAGGGATCTACCTAAGTCAGGTTAGTGCCAGGTTGGGACCCCTTTGAACTGAGACATTTAAACCTGTGCCCAATTACAAGTGTGCATCATATCAATGTGACTTAATTTATCCTAGAAATGCTCTAAACAAGCATTGCATGGGGAATGAAGTTGAGTGCTTGTTCAGTGCAGAAAGTGGTTGATCCATAATTCAGGAAACAGTTGAATTTCCATAGATCCATAATACAATGTAGAAACTATGTAATTAAGTTCCACTCTGAATAACATTGATATCTATAAAGAGTGCTGGAAAAGACTGGATTACACAAAAAAATAGTTGGAAATCATATTTTTCTTACAATGATCCCAGGAACAGTTATATAGTTATAACATTGCATTCCTTATAATCCTCTATCAGATGTATACCAGATAAAATATTTATACAGCTGTCTATTTTCAAGCAAAATACAGTTGTTGTTCAATGGTTTTTAGGCATACAGAGGAGAAATTCTATTATTTCCTAAAGTGTGATCTGGCTTTGAGGCCACTCCACTGAGTTATGATTTCTAATGAATTGAAAATTGCTGGGTATTCCATTAATCTTTCCATGTATTTAACAATCCTGATGAGATCAACCATGCCAACTGAAACATGAGTCACTCCATTGCTTGATCTATCATGCTACATACTTTTAATTCATTGGTTCTTACCACATTTTTACTTCCAATTGATTGATCAATTCATGCTCATGATGAGGTAATGTATCCAACATGCTTTATCACTTCAATAACCGTAATTATTTTTCATTCCCTTTTTCTTTGCAATGGTAAAAGATTATAAAATAAGAAGCACTGATGTTGATAGTGACAAGCTGAGGCAACCAGAGACAAGTTAAAGCATCTTCCAATATAAGCCAGACATTCCTGTTACACACCATACATTTTCAACCCAATTTAATATTTGTATAAATAGCAATTACTCAGCACTGGTCCATCTGGTATGAAAATGCAGCAAAACTTTAAGTGCCCAGGGCCATGGAGCGTTCTACCACACCCCACCAGCTGTCCTAGTTTACTCAATATATAATCTTGGGGAAACAAATTAAGTTCAAAGTCATGTGTACTGACTGTAAATTTTATTTATTGATAACTAATACGGAGAATACATCACCTTAATTCTGTTTTGCAGAGAAAATTAAGACCATGCCAATTATCTATTAACAGAAGTGTAAGTATATCATTATATAAAAAAATGAAAAGAGAATTGCCCAGTTAAAAATAATGAAAATCTGAAGGCTGGAAGTAACCATGAATTCTACTAAAGGGAACTGGTGAATTCTTGTAAAAGTGTTTTAGCTTTAATTTTGTTTCTCACTAGTTGAAAGTTTGGGCAAGTTATTTGTTCCAATCATTCTGTACATGCCAAAGAGATGTCAGATAAATGCGTTGAGGGACCTATCCCATCTTCCAATTTTCTCTCTCTGTCTGCGAGAAAACAGCTACTGTTCACTTGACAACTCACTTGAAAAAGCATAGTTCTGATCCCACCACAGGGGATCAGAGCAGTAGTGTTCTGGGATATAGTAACATCTCCTTTTCATCTTTTTTAGTTAAATAAAATATCAAGCCGTACTTGTTGGGTTCATTACAAGTTATTGTTCTGGTCAGAACTCTTGTCGCTACCACTTTGTAAATGACTTCCAGTTAATGTGCAAGTGCAGCTTTCTGCTTCCCTTCCTTATTCAAAGGCATGATTGAATGAAATTCTCTCTGCCAATTGCTTAACTGTGGAATTATATTTGATTTTTCTTAATGGATGGGATTATCCTTCTTCATTGGCAGTCCTTAGGCTTCTTTGGCTTCCACTCTAATTTTGTGGGTTCTGAGATGGCTAATGAGACCTACGTGAAAACCAGAGACTCTTCCACAGGTAAGGCAGTAGGTGGCTGATCGGATGGGTGGTTGGATGGTTTGTGAGGTAACGGGCTTTTTCCACTGTGCATGTGGGCTTCTATGTGCTCCTGGTGTGGCCTTGAGCTCTCAAACCCATTCTGCATGTTCCTTCTCTACTTTGAGTGATCATGGGCCAGAGCCTCCCAGGAGTCAGTGAGTATGTTGCACTTCTGCAAGGAAGCTTTGAGCGTATCTACAAATCCTTTCCTCTACTCACTTGCCAGAACTCGCAACTGAATGTCTGTTTCAGAAGCCTAATGTTGGACAAGGCCTGGCTAATATGACAAACTGAAAGTAACTAGGGCCTCATTCCTGGTGATGTTGGCCTGGGAGGGCACGGTGACCTTGTTTGGCTTATCCTTCCAATGAATTTGGAAGATTTTACAAAGACGCCTTTGGTGGTATTGAGAAGTACAGATTGTCACTGATTCAAGAAAGCATTGCATTCTTGGAAAATACTTAGTTAAGCAAACTTTTGTAAATTGAAAAGGCTGGGTGAAATATAATATTGGCATTTCGGTAAGTGTATCCCTATGGGCAGCAAGTGGTGTGCTATTCATTATAGTGAAATGTAGATTGATAAATTAAGGGTAAAACCCTAAAGCGTCAATGATGCCACAGAAAAAGTTTGTAAGGAGAATGTCCATACATTGAGGAATACCCATAATATTTGGCACACCCACAATTATGGAATTTTAATTTCCTTTGTGACAGTGGAATTGGCCAAAGGAGGCAAATTTTATTGTAAACATATTCTTACTTTGGGCAGCCATATTCGAATTTGTCCTCCCTGGGTCTATTTATGTTCATTTAAATTACCCAAAAATTCTTAATTTGGTTGCTCTGATTTTCAGTATATACTAATTAATTTTGATGTGCTATGCCAGAAAAAAATGTTTAGATTGATATCTACATTGACTTATTGAGATAAAATAAATCATAAATGTTGTGAAAGACTGTTTTATAGTGCAGGAGAAAAATGTTTCCATAAGAATAGTCTCATCCAATGCCATTGATTTTGTGATAACACCTTTTCAAAGATTTTGAATTTTAAAAAATGGCAACCTAAAGCACAAATTCTATAATGCCAGGAATATCCTAGTGTCTGAAAGTAAACTGGCATGCATAATTTGCTCCAACATTTTGCTTAAAACAGAGGTGTCACTCATTCAGCCATTTTTACTAACACAAGGTTTGGGTTAGATGACTTCTCACTGAGGGGAGTCCAGCCCAGTACTCAAACTAGAAAAAATCCACAGCTTAGATAAACTTCTTCATTCTTATCAGTTCAGACAAAATTTTATTCCAGATTTTAATTGTTTTACTCTAACCAGCATATCTTTAAGAAGTATTTTTGTATAAAATCTAGAAATCCAAAGGCAGATTCACATACATATCCACACAAATCCTGTCTTGGATATCATGACAGTGCGAGAAACTTTCCAACGTTTGTTAATATTCATGTTCAACAAAGTGATTCCATACAGGAGCATGGTTGTTTCACTATTATTGATTTTATTTTTTGATTAACATCTGTGACTCTTGAAACTCTACAGATTCTGCACAAACTAGATTCTGCAATGAGATAAATGAATCTAAATTGTTTAACACCCAAGAGAAAATAAAGGTTAGCAGTAATAATGCATTGCTTGCATTTATATTGTACTTTATCACATCAAAATACCTCAAAATGCTTTTCAGTGTGGGATAAAAAGGTTGAATGGCCCCTTCACATTTCTATGCTTTTAATTTCTGTATAATGAGGTACATTTGAAGTGAAGTGCCTGCATCAGCCAAGTCCCAGAAGGAGCAAAGAGATGAATGGTCATTGATTGCAGTTTGTGGTATCGATTGAGGTGGGAATGTTGATGAGGAATCTAAAAGAGCTCCACACACCACACAAGTAATGCCACGGGATCTTTGATACTGAGTTGAAATACAGGAATGGGCACACGGGACCATGGTGCATAGTTTTACTGGAAGGGGAAAATCTTCAATAAAATATAGCATTCATTCAATGTAGAACTCAAACATCAGCCTAAATTGTACATTTGCATAGGTTTTAACCACACAGATTCTGATTTAAAAAACACAGTTGCATCAGCAAAACCAAACCAGACTATGTGAACTCTAACATACTTTTGAGCATGAGCTGTGCTCAAATATTTCTGTCCCCCAAAACAACACAGATTTACTCAATTTTACTGTTGCATGGAATCTACTGGGAACTGAAGAGTTGAGGTTCTAATCAACTATTCTTTTTCTCATGTTTTTGCCTGGTTAGTTGCTGCAATCGTGAAGGCAGGTTGATCAGTCTGGGACCATATCAACAGACCATAATCAGTCCCAAATGGAGACATCCAAAGGAATATTTTCTTGCAGTACTGTGTCATTTGCCTTCAGCTATGAACTGTGTGTTAGCATTTTAGGGTTTATGGAATTCACAATTTTCAGTTGTGCAGAGATGACTATTTTTGTTGAATTAGGTTTAGGAAGATATTGAGGGCTTACTAGATTAATGAAAATGAGATTTAAAATGCCAAGATTACACTCAAGCAAGCTGACACCACTGAAGATATGTGTAACACTTAACTTCTAAGTCATTGGTGTCATTTATAAATTGTTCATGCTACAACTAAGTACTTAGCTGAATAATGAGTCTCCCGTTTTTACAAGTGAGGCCATTTGTTGGGACTACACTAGTTCAGGAGAGAACATACCACAATATCTTAACCACAATAGGGAGGAGATTTTAACTTTTAGGCAGATGAATGATAGACTGTACAGCTCCCCCACTCCTCCCTCAACCCACACCGCACCCCCCCCCCACCCCCACCTCGATATGAGTGGGTCCATTTTGGTGGACAGAACTTATTAACATGCAACACGCACCCAGCAACTGAGATTGTTTCTCCTCCTGGTCCAACAAAACAAAGTCACTTATACTTTCTGGCTGCCACCACTTGACTACCAACATACATTTTGCTTCCTTGTTAGCATTTGGCATTGTAATCACCAATCTCTTTTGCATGGATGCATGACATGTGCACCTAATTTTCATCATCAGCCAGCTACCAGAACTGCAGCTACATGGTGATGGGCAGAAAATGGGCAGGAATGGGCCTATCTGCCTGTAAGTTAAGTTCTCTCCTCAACAGTAGTTAAGATATTGCAGTTGTTCTCCCAGAATTAGTGTAGTCCTAGCAATGTGGCCTCACTTATATGGTGAAGAGATCCATTATTCAGCTACATACTCAAGGTATGAATGAATGCAATGTCCTAGAAGTTAAGTGTTTTACATATATTTTGGTATCCTTGCTGCAACTTCACACCTTTTTTTTCTATTTCTTTCTCGAGATGAAGTTCAAAGTTGCTTTCAAGTTCTAATGGCCAGCTTCTGGTGCACATATTGTTCTCCCACAGTTGCCTGTATTCATAAGTATAAAGCACTGACCAAAAGTGAAGACATTTATATTCCTTTGGTCATGTGAACCTCAGCCAGAATTGATGGTAGATTTTGCTTGAGAATGGTGTCAGATGGCAAAGTACTAAAAAGATGATGGGATCAGATAGTCCCACAAAGCAAATTAAATTCTGTCAATAGCTTGCTTTCTCTTTGTCGTAGAGTAATAGTGTAATAGAGAGATACAGCATGAAAACTGGCCCTTCAGCCCATCATATTCATGCTGACCATCAACCACATATTTACACTAGTCCTATATTAATCTCATTTTTTAAAAAATATTTCTTTTCCTATTTCTCTATAGCAATTGAAAGGAAGTTACTGACAGAAATATTGCATCACAGGTAATTATTTGGTGTAGGGTGAATATACCACTCCACTCTGGTTTTCGACAATCACTTCAGATTTTTATATTCCTTCATATAGTTTAGTATTCCAAGTTTGCATTACTTAACTTCTTTATGGCATACAATGATTTATAGAATAAGGAAGGTGATAAGGAAGATGATTGCAAAATAAACATGAAAATATTGTCATTTACAAGGCCCTCATAATCGTAAATCAAACTCAGTCACAGCAGCAAACACTAGGAAAACATAACATCGTCAATTATTAACCAGTAACACACAATTCAAAAAGGTCTGCTCTATCTCATTGTAAGATACCACATTCAGCTTATTAACCTTCTAGTCTCATTATGTTTAGCTCACTTACAGTTTAAATCTAATGGAACTGATCACGATAGTCATGACTGAATGGGTATCCATTTATCATCATCAGAATCTGCTTGCATACATACCAAGAGTTTCTGCCAAAGGTTGAATGGAATTGTTAAGTGTATTTTGTTCTGCTTTACTGTTGTGTTCAATGTTCGAGTTCACAAACAAAGTACCGTATTACTTTACTTGAGTTGCATGCATTGTTGAAATTTCATTATTTTGCCATTTCCTTTAACACGCTCATTGCTCAGAAATCAATCCAACATTAATTCTAACCTCATCTCTCCTAAAACTATAAATATCTGTGAATGTTGCAAGGTTTCTGGATCAGAAAAGGTTAAATATAGGATCTGCTGTGTTATCTTATGATGGAATATACATAACAAAGGTTTATAAAAGCATTGATATTTTAAGCCATTATCTTATTAAAGGTATCCCATGGGATCAGGTGGTAGAAGCACAGATTGAACGTATTTAACCTTGATTGCCAAGTGGAGTAAACCAACATACATGACTATTTATCTCAGTCCATTTTCTAGGAAAAGCTTACAACAGAATGCTGTTCTCAATTTGAAACGAACAGTGAATTCAACCAGTTCAAACAACTTGTCATTGATGAACAAAAGATGTCCTTACTTTAAATATTATGCAATTTCTCTTTCTATCAGAATCATTTCTGCTGTATTTCAAACCATCCATTTTAGTTAATGCACAGTGACAGCAAAAGCTTTTCATCAGTTTGTCTCCTTCCTCTTCAAGAAGTAATGTCACCACCATGGGGAATATTGGGGCAGGTTCAATATTAAAAACAACTGGGACAACTTCCTTCAAATCAACTTAATTGCAGTCTCTTAGGAGAGCCAAGAAGCTTACAATGCAATTTTTTACTATAATGTTTCTTTGATTCCTCACTGTTCTTTTGATAGCTCAGTAGAAATTGATATTGTGTATTGTCACATTCAATCATAAAAACAGGATTTTCCAAAAGATCACTTTCACCACCCTCTCTCTTTTGTTTTCCAATCCCAAATTATAGCATCAATTAAAACAATTGATTTTCATTTGTGACTGTGGAAGATGCAGGGAAGAAGAAATAAACCAGATTGGCATTTGTGTAGCATCTTATGTCTGCAGGTGCAATGAAATACTTCACAACCAATGAATTACTTTCCATGTCCTGTTTTCTAATTGTTGAAACTTAGTTGGAAGGTGAATTTGTGTTGTTGAGTTCCTCTCAACTGGCCATTTTTAATATTGGAAATGAAAATCTCCTTTCCTGTTTGATTTTGATTTCAAGTTCATTTCAAAAGTTTCTTTGAAGAGGGTATGAGAGCAGGATTACTGTCTGATTCTCAGAGGGACTCGGGATCACCTGATTACTGTCCTAGTGGAACCAATTTATTTCTGGGCTGTTGGAAGATATTTCCAATTCTGGTTTTACTTTATGTTTCCATATCTCCTCCCTCCCTGGGATCCCTTTATCAAGAATGTCTGCCCATTGATCGCAGGATCTCCATGCAGTACTCAGAAGGTCTTGAATTATCCTCCTAATACTCATAGATATACCTGCCAAAATCTTGCTGGACACAGAGACCCCTTGCCAGAGCTCCAGCATCATAGAGTCATAGAATTATACTGCACAGAAATAGGCCCTTTGGCCCTATTTGTCCATGCCAACCAAGTGCCCATTTCCCTGCCTTTGCCTCATATTTCTATAAACCTTTCCAACCCATGTACCTCTCCAAATTTATTTTAAATGTTATAATTGTACCTGCATCTATCACTTCCTTTGGCAGCTTGTACCACACACTCACCAACCTCTGTGTGCAAAAGTTGCCCCTCAGGTCCCCTTTAAATCTTTCCCCTCTCACCTTAAACCCAGGCCCTCTAGTTTTAGACTCTGGGATAAAGAACATTCACCTGATCGATGCCCCTCATGATTTTATAAACCTCTATAAAGTCACCACTCAGCCTTCTATGCTCCAGGGAAAAAAGCCCTACCCTATCCAGTCTCTCGTTATAACAAGCCCTCCATTAAATCCGTTCAAGTCTCTCGTGAAGCCCACCAGTCCCAGTAACATCCTTGTTTAGCCCCAAATTTAATCAGGCATTGACCTGAAATGATGTTGTATAACAACTCTTCAACTGGAAAATCCCTTGCATCATCTTGAATGTTTGGCCATAAAGAATTTTCTGTAGCAATGGCATGAACAAAAGAAAAGATATAAAATAGAGTCCTTTAGAAGGCAGTAGAGATCGTCAGTTCTGTTTGGCAGTTCAGCCTTGCTCCATGCCAATTAGAGTATACCCCATACATGCTGTATGAAGGTTGTCAAGGTACAAGAATATTTAAAGCAACATAGAATTACATTTTTCAACTGAAGTGCATATCCCTGTTCGGAAAGGCCTTGCACACTAATAAAAAAATCAGAATATTCCATGCTTGTATGCTTCACTAGGCAAACTCGATCAAAGCAGAAGCTAGCTTAAGTATCAGAGTTGCATATCTAAAAGGAATCTAGGTGCTGTTGTGGGTTTCATATTCCTTTGCATGTCAAAACTACTTCTAATCTAATCTACGTAGTCTCAATCCAATTTGCAGTGAGCACAGGCCTGCAGCACAAAAAAGCTCTTAATTCAGCACTAATTGGCAATTTTAGTCTGTGGGTGATTGGTGTGGGAAATGAAGTGTCACATTGATACATATTATTAAGTCGTAGTTACTGTTGGTGACTAATCATTACTTAAGCCTTCCCCTTCTCAAAGCAATTGCAGATGAAGGAAGAAAATTGGATGGATAATTACAGGAATGGGTATTTTTAGATAATTAAACATTTAAAGTGTGTATATTTATTGAAAATATAATGTTCCTAATTACAATGCTACAAAATTTCTATTTGCCCAAACACTGACAACATTTCAAGAAAACATATGCATCAGTGCAGCAGTTCAATAAATGTGCTATAGTGTCTCTTATTGATATGTATAATTTCCCCAATCTTCCCCATCAGTTATCCTGATGAAGCAAACAGTGTGGGTGGTAATAGTCATTAACATCACTCCAATAAGCAGAGGGGTGCTGAAGTTTAAAAAATCTGGATTTATATTGTACTGTTCACAGAATATCCCAAAATACTCTACAACCAAGGAAGTACTCTTGGACTGAGGTAACTGTTGCAATGTAGGATACATGGCAGCAATTTGCAGCAACTTCCCATGAAAGAAAAAATGGCCATGGCAAGATAATATGTTATGGCGATGTTGATCAAGAAATAAATGTTGGTCAGGACACCCTGATCTTCTTTGAAATAGTGCTGTGGAATTATTTATGTCCACCCAAGGATCAAGGGGTCTAGGTTTACAATCTCAACTGAATGATGGAACCTGTAACAGTGAGACAGACTGTTAGTACTACTTGGGAATGTCAGCCTAGATTCATGTCACAAGTCTTAATGGTGAATCAAAACTACCAACTGTGCCACAGCTGACACTCTAATTTCAATTGTTCTTCCAAATTCTGGCTTGTGTCTACTATGACACATGTTGTGAGATGGCTTTTCCCTTGGAGCAAGCAAATTCATGCAGAACTGATAGCTTCTGCTGAAATGATGCTGCCTTTTTTTCAAATTCCCATTCCCCCCCAATTTGGCAAGAAAATGCAGTTTGAGCTATTTCAGACACCTGACTTAAAGTTCCTTGGGAATTTTTCAAACATTTAAATGTTAAGTTTTAAAATAAGCTGATTATATGATCAAGTGAGTAGCATAATTGTCAATTCCACTTTAAAAGAGGAAAACATCACAGAGAGCCTTTTTAAAATAATTATAACAACACATTGATAAAATACCTTTAACATGACAAAGCAACCCATAATCCTTCCTTCTTGGAGAGTTTCTTGACTGCAAACCATGTGTAACATAAATATCCCTTGTAACATAAATTTATACCTCAGTATAGATCTCTGATGACAAACTTAATACTTACTAGTAGATGTTAAACGCACATTATTTAAAATGATCTAACCAGCATAGAAATTGTATCCAAGGACCGACCAACATAGACTAAATGCAGGACACAATCACCACACAGAAACCAGAGATCAATTTGATAATGTACCTTTGTCATTTTTACTTCACACCAACAAGCTGCAGGCACTGCAGGATAGTTTGTCAACAATATTATGATGAGGGGAAGAGAAAGGAGACTGCAAGGTGACTAAGAGAGATGGGATGGCATAGGTGGAGGGGACAGTGGAGGAAAGGTGGTGAGGTAGACAAAGAAGAGAAACACTTGAGAAGAGGAAAACATAAAGTTTGCATCTTGCAAGCATTGAGCTAAATAGGAATGGGTTAATTGCAGAAGACAACCACTTGTCTACCCAAATTGGAGGGCATGGACTCCACCCTAAACTGAGGAGATCGAATCATTTAATTCACTGGGAACATACAGTATATCATGGCTGCGGTACTTCATCAAAGGGGATGGAAGAGGGAAGCATCTGAGAGACAGTAGGAAGAGAAGGAGGCAAAAATCGATTGGGGGTTGAGCAGTGATTGTGGGAGGTGATTGTTCCTATTTTCATATACAGAACTTTTTTTTAAAACAGAGGCAGCCCTTCAGGAACCACTCAGTGTGTTGCTGCAATTAAACCTAACATCATGGTTTGCAGGGGTCCTCACACAAATTTTGGGCCCCTTTTTATTACATAAAGAATTCCATCTCCACATCACCTTCATATTGCTCTTCTGAGAACAACATTACTTTTAATCAGCATTAAGATCTTCTTGTCAGAGAAGTTGTGTTTGGTCCAATGCTGGCCAGCAGCTTGGACCTGGCCCATTTCATAGAATATTGCGGGTATGATGCACTTCCCCAGTGAAGTAAATGACTTAATCCCATTAGTTTGGAGTGGAGTCTATGCCCTCAGATCTGGGTGGACAAGAGGTTATGTCCTGCAATTAATCCATTCCTGCTTGACTCACTGCAGCAAGATGCAAACTTTGCGTTGCATGTTGAATAATATTATTTAGAGATCTTGAATTAACTTGCACTTAGAGAACTTTACACTGTCAACAATTAAGGTGAACGATTAAATTTTCCAGCAGTGGACAAGTTTTGGACGCACACTGTTAAATACTGTTCACATTGCCAATGAAATGAATACCAGAACTGACAAAACAACTGTGACTTTCAACACACATCTTACAAGTACATGGAGCTTGGGGGTCATCAGTCAACAGACAAGACAGAATGTCTACAAGCCATTGTTTTATCAACTGTGATAGATGCCTGTGAAATCTGGATGGTGAACAGACACTTGCTATAAAGCTGAACAATTGTTGCACAGGCTGTCAGAAAGCCAATGAACATCAGACAGCAAGATAAAGGTTCTCAGATGAACAAGCATTTCATGATTCTGCACTCTGCTGATGATATCACAGTTGGGATGCCAGGAAAAATCAGATGAACCTCTGCTATCAGGGAGGCAAGGCCTCAAGTCATCTTTTGTTTCAGAGATGCTTTGGAGAATCTAGCCCATGATCATTCCACCTGGTGAACACACATCCATAAGGGAGCTACTGTCAATGAGCAGAGGAAAACTTCAGAAGCAGAGGCAGACCAGAAGAACAAGCTGCATAAATTTGCAGCATTCCCACTATAAATCATGCAAAGTGGCATCTATTGCTTAGCATGCTACAGTCAGTTCAGTGTAAGCTGGCTTGATCAACCAAAAATTAAACTAATGATTTCATAGTCATCTTTGAAGGAAAAAACAATAGTGTCTAGCCACTGGGGGTGGGTCTCAACTTTGTGTGTGCTTCACACTACTTGAAGCTTGTCTTCAATATTTTGAATGGTCTGAAAATCAAAGAGGCACAATGTGGCTTCAAGAACTGGTGGGGGTGATTGTAGTAGCATGTATGGCTTGCTCGTGAAGACATGGCATTGCATGGCAGAAAGCAGACTCTGTATTTTTCTGATACTGTCCTGTACGACATTAGGGGAAAATGTGACCCATCCACAGGAGTGAGAATGTGGAGATTAAGAGGCACAAAACAATGGGAAGAGGTGAGGATACTGCCCAGAGCAAACTTCGAAGGATTTAGACATAGTACCATAAAAAATTCAATAACCTCATGTATGACATCAAGATCAGTTAAGGAATCTTCAAATGTCTTTTCTCGAGAACTGCACCACTAACAGTGCCAAGCCCAATCACTCATTGACCAAATATCTTTATCAATCATGTTGCATGCCAGTCATTCATTGCTACACCTTGTCCTCCCAAATTTGATGATGCTGCAAAGTTCGCAATCATACACTGCTAGTTCTCCAACCATAACTGCCACATTGCCCAACACATTGCAGGTCATTCACTAATGAACTTGTCCTTTTTTTGTAGGAAAAGATGGTGCACAATTGGCAGTGACAACTGATAACCAGTTGGGGCAGTAGGCAGACAACACTTAATACCGATAGAGGTAGGATTGACATGACTGGAACAGACAAACAGTGGGGCTGAAACTGTTGAGGATGACAGAATTCACATTTCCAATCCTCCCTACAACTCACTTCCCCTCCATGCCAAAATTTCTCCTGAATTAAATGGTACAAATATTTAAAACACACAAAATTCTCACATTATCCCTCCACAATAACCTTAATATTCACACTTATAATGATCCCTCCACAATAACCTAAATTCTTCACAACCTCCATGCACCCCTGAACCATACCTTGGCCTGGTTGGTGTTAGAAGCAGAGGTACTTGAAGATGACACATCATCACACGCTTTTAAATGTTTGCAACCACCAGTTCTTAAACTGGCACTTCATATACTGTCGAGAAGAATACAGAGGCATGGCCCATTTGTGGTGAGATGTCAGCCAAATGGCCTGCACTCAGGAAGGGGAGAAAGGGAGAGTTCTGCTACAGAGATTTTGGAAAAAGACTTTGGTGTGGAAACTTAGTGAAGACTGATGAGCAAGCACAATGAAATGCTTGGATCATTGAGAAGACTGTGCAAAAGTCTACTTGCACTTTCAAGGAGTATACAGGAACCTAGCACAAGCCTTGAAGAGAGATTTCCACAAGCTTAGAGCCATCCTTTTCATTAATGAAGTGATGGACAATACCATTAGCACACTTTTGGAGCCAGCTATAATGTGCAGATGGCTAATTTCTCACTCACATTGCCAAACTAGCAGCAGCCAGACTCAGGGCGCTGAAGTGAAATTTCAGACTGTTGCTATCACAGCTCTAGTTACCAGTGTTCTGAGAGTCTTTGAGTGCATTACTGCAATCCAAAATTCTCTGCTGCAAAAGACTGCAAGGATTGCTTGGGTGCCACTTAGGGAGATGAGCAGAATCAATGTGGCCTTCTCATAGTAAAGAGAAGATAGCCAAAGATACCCTGAACCACTGGGAAACCTAGAGAGCTGACAAAACAGCACGTAAGAGTAGCAGGCAGTGTCGACAAGAGAGAATGAGAAATATTCTGCCTCTTCAGAATAAAATCTATGTTTCCCTTACACAAGAACAAAATGTTTAGAAATTCATTAGTTCAGAAATTCATGAATTTAGAAACTCATTCAGAAACAGAAAATGCTGGAAACACTCAGCAGGTCGGGCAGCATGCGTGGAACAAGAAACAGAGTCAATTTTTCAGGTCAAAGCTCCTCCAATGTTGAAGAGAATTCCGTGGTGGATATGGCCTTTTGCTCATGGTCCTTCTCACTCTGCAACCTCCTGCTGGTTTCTTCATTCTCCCTGCACTCCCTGAGGAAGGCTACTTAGTTATTCAAGTTTAGAGACAACAAGTAATTGTGGAAGCTTTCAAATCATACAAATTCCTTGAGCCTCAGCACGCAACTTCTTATAAACTTTCCCAACTCTAAAGTCTGGAAGCATTAATTCATTTAGGTCAACACTCATAAAAAACAATCAACAAAATTAATATGCAGGTGAATGATAATCCCTTTAAATAATGCATAAAGAAGTGCTTCTTGCTCCTAAACACTTGATCCTCTATATCCATTCAGCACATGACATAAGCTGCATAAAAACAGTAAATGCTGGAAAACTCAGCAGGTCCAACAGCATCTGTGGAAAGAGAAATAATTCAGTTTTATTTCAGATTTCCAGCATTTTACTTTTTTTGTGAGTTATATTAGGTGCATTATTGATGTCCAGTTTGACAATGCAGGATGATTGATATCATTCTCCCTCATCTCCAAACTTTCAATGGCAAGAGCATCAAAGGACAGCACCCTTCCCAATGTACTATTTGGTCCAACTTGTGCTATCCATGTGTATGGACTTTATGTAACAAATTGAAGACATATCAGTATTCACAACACCCAACAAAAGGCTTGAACAGCCAAATGTTGTGCTCTATGTTTTAAAGCACCTCAGGAAAGCAAACCATTCACGGCAAAATAAAAGTAACGAGCCTATTTATCTTAAACGATGTGCAGTTTATTTTAGAGCCAAACACTGGATTACAGCAATGGTTAGTTATAATTCATTATGATGGCCATTGGAATCCCTTAGTGTTAATGAACTGTTGATATGAGTACCTAGCTTCAGCCCTTATTCTGTGCCTAATAAATAATGTAAAAAGTTACAAGACTTATGACATGACATTCTGGAATGATTGTAAAAATGTGCACTTTCCTGGTAGGAAAGAAGCATTTTCTATTATTCATCAAAGGTGGAATTTTTTTTCTTGCTGTGTTGCATAGAGTGAGTACAAACTGTGCTCCCATGATACTGCTCAAGGGTAATATGAGACTTGGAGTAAAATTATAAAGTTCAGCTTCTAACTCATCTTGTCTGTTTAAGGAATCTACAAATATTCAAAATCACATATTGAAAATTACATGCTTGTTGACAGAGTTGACAGACAGTGACGACTGGCCAGATTGGAATCGTCTTGCTTTACATTGACAGTTCAAATCTAAGCAATGTTCCACTTTGTTGGATATGTGCCAGTATTATAGCTGTATATGAATAGCTTGTATAGAAGTGTGACTAATTCTATAAGTCTTCACCCTACAATCCAGATGTTGTCGATCCCTATAACATTTCAGCTACTTCTTGATATTTTGTATACCAAAATGAATTAGCTGAAGACTATCTTCTGAAATGGTAAGGAACCCAGGAAGAAAGGAAAATGGATTATCCCCTCAGCACTTCATGCTGACGGTGGTTTCAAATGAATTAGCCTTTGGCACTCACATGCTAGGCTCCACCATCACTGAAGATGGTGTGTTGATGAAATCTCCTCTCTCTTTTAGTTCTTTCATTATCTAGCACTATTCCTGACCAAATGTTGCAGATTACAAGCCTTGATCTGCGTTTTGATTGTGATATTGCTTAGCATTGTCTATTGTGATGCTTTTTTCTGCAGTTCACCATGCATATAGCCCTGTGATATAGTTTCAGTTTTAATTGTTCATGATGCTGCTCCTGTTATACTCTTTTATAACCCACATTCAACCAAGTATACTCTCCTGGTTTGATGGTAATTGTAGAACAAAGATACACTGGATAAACGAGGTTACAGATTGTGGTGGAAAACATTCTCCTGCTGCTAATAGTTGAGAATACCTCATCAATGCCCAGTTTTGAGCTGCTAGATCTGCCTCAAGTTCATTCCACCTTTCATGACTATTCTAAGGCTGTCCTCTGTCTGAAGGTGGAAGTTTTACTTTACAAATATTATGGACAACTTACTCCTACTAATACTGTTTTAGTTAGATACACTTGTAACAGATGAATTGGTGAGGATAGATCAAACATGTTTATATATTAGTTATATGTTAATTATATGTGTTAGTTCTCTTCACAACTGCAGTAGACCCAGTCTGGTAGCTAGGCAGTTCTGGTCTGAACCAACTATGCCAGTATTAAACCACTCTTGATGATGATCAAATCCCCTAACCAGAGTACATCCATGTTGCTGGTTTCTTATGTTGTGTTCAACATGGTCCCCCCAAGGAAAGTTGGTAGTTGGTAATCAGAAGGATATTTTCTTGCTTGTTTTTTAATCTGATGCTATGACATATTTTGAAACTTGAAATCAATATTGGACACTCGCGGAGCTATTCTCTTATAATGTGAAGAAAGTGGCCTCTAGTTGGTCCTTCCTATTGGTAGTAAAGGGAATGTTGAGGAATGGTGGAGGATAGAATATTGGCTAAAAGGCATTAAACCATGGGAATGGCCATAACAGACATTAGAGAGAAGGACTTTGCAGGGTTAATAGAGTGGGTGTTCCTCTGATGTGTCCTGTTCCTAAGTTTACACTGGTTGGTTCATCTGGTTGTAGTCTGTATTCTATTGGTGTTGTGCATTTGTTTTTCTTGTTAGGCCTCTTCCAAGAGAACTGTTGGAGGCACATATGGGCCACACTATTTAGGACAGCATATTTCCTTCCCTAAAGGAATTAAGTGAACCAGCTGGATTTTATAACAATCTGCTGCTGATACTAACTTTTAGTTCCAAATTTATAGAACTGAATTTAAGTTCTTCAGTTTCTGGAGTGGAATTCCAATTCATGTGATATAGTCATGTGATAACAGGCTTCAGCATTTACTTAGGAGTGAATCAGGAGCTGAAAGACCAAGGAGCAGTGGGTCCCTCACAGGTCCGGACCAATTTGGAACGGTCAATAAAGAGGAGGTTGTGTTTACTGTTATTATAACTTTTAAGTAGACTACAGCTAGGTAAGAAAAGAATAGTTCAGATGGAGGGCAAGGTGATGTGTTGCAGCTGCATGATGTGGGAGCTAGTGGACCCTGCTGTGGTGCACGGTGGCCACAACTGCAATAAGTTCTTGAGGCTGGAGGAACTTTGGCTCAGAGTTGATGAGCTGGATTTGCAGCTTCAAACACTGCAAAGCATCAGGGAGGGAGAGAGTTATGTAGATGCTGTGTGTCGGGAGGCAGTCACCACCACCCCACCCCCACCCGAGAGCAGGTACTTCTAGGATCCAGGAGGCAGATAGCTGGGTGACTGTCAGGGGAGAGAAAGAGAAAAGAAACAGGCAGACAGAGCAGAGGACCCCGGAGGCTGTTCTGCTCAAAAACAGGTATTCCACTTTGGATGCTGTTGAGGGGGATGACCTACAGGGATCAAGTGGCAGTAGCCAGGTCTCTGGCACTGGGACTGGTCCTGCTGCTCAGAAGGGAAGGGAGGAGAAGAGGAGGACAATAGTGATAGGGGACTTGGTAGTCAGGGGAACAGACAGGAGGTTCTGTAGACATGAGCGAGAATCCCAGATGGTATGTTGCCTATAGTCTTTGAGAAAGGAGAAGCAGAGTATAGGGTATAAAAGTAGTAAGGTGGATGGGCTAAAGTGCATTTACTGAAATGCAAGGAGCATCAGGAATAAGGGTGATGAACTGAGAGCTTGGATAAATACATGGAACTATGATATTGTGGCTCTTGCAGTGACTTGGCTGTCACCAGGGCAGGAATGGATACTGAATATTCCCGGATTTCAGTGTTTTAAAAGGGATAGGGAGGGAGGTAGAAGAGGAGAAGGGGTGGCATTACTGGTCAGGGACACTATTACAGCTGCAGAAAGAGTGGATAATGTAGCAGGATCCTCTCTAGAGTCAGAATGGGTGGGAGTTAGGAACAAGAAAGGAGCAGTTACTCTACTGGGAGTATTCTATTGGTCCCCTGGTAGCAGCAAGGATACTGAGGAGCAGATCGGGAGGAAAGGTGAAAAAATAACTGGGCTGTTATCATGGGAGACTTGAACTTCCCAAATATTGATTGGCACCTGCTTAGTACCAAAGGTTTAGACGCGGCAGAGTTTGTTAATTGTGTCCAGGACGGATTCCTGTCACAGTATGTTGACAGGCCGAATAGAGGGAATGCCATATTAGATCTAGTATTAGGTAATGAACCGGGTCAGGTCACAGATCTCTCAGTGGGTGAACATTTGGGGGACAGTGACCACTGCTCCATAACCTTTAACATTATCATGGACAAGGATAGGAGCAAGGAGGACAGGAAAATATTTAATTGGGCAAGGGCAAATTATGAGGCTATAAGGTTAGAACTTGCGAGTGTGAATTGGGATGACATTTTTGAAGGGAAATGTACGATGGAGATGTATTCGTTGTTCAGGGATCTCTTGCAGGACGTTAGGGATAAATTTGTTCCAGTGAGGCAGAGAAAGAATGGCAGGGTGAAGGAACCATGGTTGACAAGAGAGGTGGAACATCTAGTTAGGAGGAAGAAGGCAGCATACATAAGGTTTAGGCAGCAAGGATCAGATAGGTCTCTTGAGGAATATAGGGTAGCAAGGAAGGAACTTAAGAAGGGGCTGAGAAGAGCAAGAAGGGGACATGAAAAGACCTTGGCGCGTAGGATTAAGGAAAACCCCATGGCATTTTTCACTTATGTGCAGAAGGATGACAGGAGTAAAGGTAGGACCGATTAGGGATAAAGGTGGGAAGATGTGCCTGGAAGCTGTGGAATTGGGTGAGGTCCTCAACATAAACTTCTCTTCAGTATTCACCAAGGAGAGGGGCCTTGATGACGCAGAGGACGGTGTTGGTAAGGTTAATGTTCTAGAGCATGTTGATATCAAGAGAAAGGATGTGTTGGAGCTGTTAGAAAATATTAGGACAGATGAGTCCTTGGGCCCTGATGGAATATTCCCCAGGCTGCTCCGTGAGATTGCTGAGCCTTTAGCTAAGATCTTTGAGTGCTCGTTGTCCACAGGAATGGTACCGGAGGATTGGAGGGTGGCAAATGTTGTCCCCTTATTCAAAAAAGGTAGTAGGGATAGTCCAGGGAATTATAGACCAGTGAGCCTTACGTCTGTGGTGGGCAAGCTGTTGGAAAGGATTCTTAGAGATAGGATCTATGGGCATTTAGAGAATCATGGTCTGATCAGGGACAGCCAGCATGGCGTTGTGAAGGGCAGATCATGTCTCACAAGCCTGATGGTGTTCTTTGAGGAGGTGACCAGATAGATTGATGAGGGTAGTGCAGTAGATGTGGTCTACATGGATTTTAGTAAGATATTTGACAAGGTTCCATGTGGTAGGCTTCTTCAGAAGGTCAGAGGGCATGGGATCCAGGAAAGCTTGGCCATGTGGATTCAGAATTGGCTTGCCTGTAGAAAACAGAGGGTTGTGGTGGAGGGAGTGCATTCAGTTTGGAGGGCTGTGACTAGCGGTGTCCAACAAGGATCGGTTTTGGGACCTCTGCTTTGCATGATTTTTACTAATGACCTGGATGAGGGGGTATAAGGGTGGGTTGGCAAGTTTGCAGATGACACAAAGGTCAGTGGTGTTGTGGATAGTGTAGAGGATTGTTGAAGATCGCTGAGTGACATTGATAGGATGCAGAGCTGGGCTGAGAAGTGGCAGATGGAGTTCAATCCGGAGAAGGGTGAGGTGGTACACTTTGCAAGGACAAACTCCAAGGCAGAGTACAAAGTTAATGGCAGGATTCTTGGTACTGTGGAGGAGCAGAGGGATCTGGGGGTCCATATCCACAGATCCCTGAAAGTTGCCTCACAGTAGATAGGTTAGTTAAGAAAGCTTATGGGGTGTTAGCTTTCATAAGTCGAGGGATCGAGTTTAAGAGCCTCGAGGTAATGATGCAGCTCTATAAAACTCTGGTTAGACCACACTTAGAGTACTGTGTGTCCAGTTCTGATCGCCTCATTATAGGAAGGATGTGGAAGCGTTGGAAAGGGTGCAGAGGAGATTTACCAGGATGCTGCCTGGTTTAGAGAGTATGCAATATGAGGAGAGACTAAGGGAGTTAGGGCTTTACTCTTTTGAGTGAAGGAGGATGAGAGGAGACATGATAGAGGTGTACAAAATATTAAGAGGAATAGATAGAGTGGACAGTCAGCGCCTCTTTCCCAGAGCACCAATACTCAATACAAGAGGGCATGGCTTTAAAGTAATGGGTAGGAAGTTCAAGGGAGATACCAGAGGAAGGTTTTTTACCCAGAGAGTGGTTGGTGCATGGAATACGTTGCCTGGGGCGGTGGTGGAGGCAAGTACATTGGTCAAATTCAAGAGACTACTAGATAGGCATATGGAGGAATTTAAAATAGAGGGCTATGTGGAAGGAAGTGGTTAGGTAGTCTTAGGCGAGGTTTAAAGGTTGGCATAACATTGTGGGCCGAAGGGCCTGTATTGTGCTGTACTGTTCTATGTTCTATGTTCTCTGTCTCTGGACCATTATTCCATACTTTGGGATTATTGGTTCAGTGATGTGTTCATTTTGCTACTGTACCATCTCCAGTCCCTAATACCAGAACAATCCACGGTTATTTCAAGGTTGGAACGAACAGGAAATAGCTATGTTTTTCACTGTTTTTAAGATTGCATTAAACAACTACATATTACAAGTGAACAACACATGATGTTTAGACTGTGACAGATTCTACTGAAAGATTCATTTTAAAAAAATGGACAATGCTGTACAATCACTAACCAATCAACATCTCTGTATACAAGTAGATAATTCAGTTAATCAAGCCTGCGTGAGAACAACCCTAACTAATTTCCCTTCCCTCTTCTTTTGCTGTGGCATTGCATCTTCAGAATTATTGTTTCCCATTTGTGTCAGGGATGCCATAAATTAATAATGAGGAAAGAACTGAGAAATTTGTACTACATCTACTACAGCAGGAAAGGGTTGTGAATAACTTTGATGGAGTGAGTAGGGAACATCTACTTTCTCTATTGTGAGTTGATGATTAATGAATATCAAATTAATCATCAATTGTCATTAAGAGTCTAAGGAGAGAGTCGATTAATTTCTTTATACAAGGTTTATTGGAGCATGGAATACTTTTCCAATAGACATGTTTGCAGCAAAGAACACAGTGGGATAAGATAAGATATCTTTATTGGTCACATGTACATCGAAACACACAGTGAAATACCTCTTTTTGCATCGTGTTCTGGGGGCAGCCCACAAGTGTCACCACGCTTCTGGCGCCAACATAGCATGCCCACAACTTCCTAACATGTACGTCTTTGAAATGTGGGAGGAAACCAGAGCATCCGGAGGAAATCCACCCAGACACGGGGAGAACGTAAAAACTCCTTACAGGCAGCGGCCGGATTTGAACCCGGGTCACTGGCGCTGTAAAGTGTGATGCTAACCGCTACACTACCGTGCCTGATAGAGTCCTACTAATTATTTTAGTGTTATATTATTCAAAATAGACTTGTGGGTCATTTTGCGGCAGTCTTAAAATTCAACCGGATATATCTTGATATCAGATGTGCTTCATGGTGCAGGAATGGTAGTGTAGCAATTAGCGTAACGCTATTACAGTGCCAACGACCAGAGTTCAATTCCAGCTGCTGTCTGTAAGGAGTTTGTACGTTCTCCCCGTGTCTGTGTGGGTTTCTTCCAGGTGCTCTGGTTTCCTCCCACATTCCAAATACTTATGGGTTAGGAAGTTTGGGCATGCTATGTTGGTGTCGGAAGAGTGGCGACACTTGCGGGCTGCCCCCAGAACACTACGCAAAAAGATATATTTCACTGTGTGTTTTGACATACATGTGACTAATAAAGATATCTTATCAAGTTTTGGTTTCACTAGTACCATTGCTCCAGACTACTAGGATCTGTGGAAATTATAAGTGAATGTTGATCCCCTGGAAATGATTAGAAGTCTTATTTGCAGTTGTGTCTGAATTTGAATCAAGCATAGCAAAACATAGAAATATGAGTCCTGAAGAAGGGTCCTGACCGAAATGTTGACCACCTGCTTTTCTCCACAGATGCTGCCTGACCTGCTGAGCTCCTTCGGCATCATTGTGCTTTTCATCTAGGTTCCAGCATCTGCAGTCCTTTGTTTCTCATAGAAATACTTGACTGTCAACACACACAAAGGCTTGTTCACATATAACTGACAATCCTTTGGTGTTTTGCCTGCACGTGCCATCTTTCAGATAACCATGGAGGGATTCTGCAGGGCAAACCCAGGCTTTCTATACACTTGGATGACATGCTGGTTATGGGATTCTCAAGAGACAAACACCTGTGGAATCTGGAACCAACTTAAAAAAGCAGGCTTACATTTAAAGAGAAGTAAATGCACTTTCTTGGCAAATGAAGCAATTAAGGCACTGCATGGATGCCAAAGGAACACATCCAGAATGAAAAAGTCAGTTCTCTTGCCTCAACTAATGTAACTGAGCTGAAGGCATGTTTGGCATTGTTGAATTGTTATAATAAGTTCTTACCAAATCTGGCAATGCACTTAGCTCCATTGCACCAATTGCTGCGAAAGGGATTGAAGTGGAGGTGAACTGAAGCTCAAGAAAATGTTTTGGTGCACTCTAAAGAGCTGCTGTTGTCCTCTGATGTGCTATTCCACTATTCAACAGGCAGCAAGTTAGTCTTATCTTGTAATTGAGTATTTTGAAGATTTGATTGAGCTTTTTGAAGAGATGACCAAGAAGATTGATGAGGGTAGGGTGGTAGACAATGTCGATATAGATTTTAGCAAGGTTTTTGACAAGGTCCCATGTGGTAGATTAGTCCGGAACATTAGATCACATGGGATCCAGGATGAGCGAGCTAATTGTATACAAAAGTGTTTTGATTGAAGGAGACAAAGGGTGACAGTGGAGGGTTGTTTTTCAGATTGGAGGCCTGTGACCAGTGGTGTGCCGCAGGGATTGGCACCGGGCCCACTGTCATTTGTCCTATATATTAATGATTTGGATGTGAATACACTTGGCATGATAAGTAAGTTTGCAGGTGACACCAAAACTGATGGTGCAGTGGAGAGTAAAGAAGGTTATCAAAGGTTTATAACAGGATTTGTATCAACTGGGAAAGTGACCAAAGGAATGGCAGACAGAATTTAACTCAGACAAGTGTGAAGTTATGCATTTTGGGAAGTTAAACAAGGGCAGGACATACACAGTGAATGACAGGGCCCTGTGAAGTGTTGTAGAACAGAGAGTCCTTGGGGTACAAGTACACAGTTCCCTGAAAGTGGTGACACAGGTAGACAAGGTGGGGAAGAAGGCTTATGGCATGCTTGCCTTCATCGGATGGAGCATTGAGTACAAGAGTTGCGAGTTCATGTTACAGTTGTACAAGACGTTGGTGTGCAGTTCTGGTCACCATACTAAATAGGAAGGAGGTGATTAAGCTAGAGAGGATGCAAAAAGAATTCACAAGGATGTTGTTGGAACTGGACGGCTTGAGTTATAAGGAGAGACTGGATAGACTGTATTTTTTTCCCTGGAGTGAAGGAGGCTGACAGGTGATAGAGGTTATAACCATATAGAGTTTGTAAAATCTTGAGGGTGTAGATAGGATGGATTGACACGGTCTTTTTCCCTGGGTAGGGGAGTCTAAAACTATAGGGCAATGATTTAAGGTGAGAAGGGAAAGAGTGAAAGGGAACCTGAGGGGCAAATTTTTCACGCAGAGTGTGGTGGGTATGTGGAATGAGCTGCCAGAGAAAGTGGTAGAAACCTGTACTATTACAATGTTTAAAAGGCATTTAGACAGGTACATGGATGGGAAAGATATAGAGTGACATAGGCCAAAAGCAGGCAAATGGGACCAGCTCAGGTAAACAACCTGGTCGGCATGGACGAGTTGGGCTGAAAAGTCTGTTTCTGTACTTTATAACTTTGTGACTCTATGACTCAATACTATTGTTTTCAGAGTTAGAAAAAAAATGCAGTCAGCCATGTTCCAGTGCCAGAAGCAACTGCTGATGTAGGAATTCAAGGGCAAGTGCTGAAGATGGATCATCTGGACACTTTGGCAGTGAATACGGTGCAAATCAGACAGTGGACAGCAAGTGATCCTGTACTGCCTCATGAAGGTCAGCCGCTCTACCTGAGAGAAGAGATCTCCAGCACGTTCGAAAGGTGTTCTTAAATAATATTGCATTAGCTTAAAGATTAGGACTTGGGGAATATAGGTGTGTATGTGATTTATGTTGTTACCTGAAGATGATAGTTCATCTCCAAGCTAGCAGAGGTTACAATGCTTTTGGAGACTTACCTTATGTAACTCTTCTGATCCCTGATAGATACCATTTGTGGCTGAGCTCTGTAAAGGCTGTGTTTGCAGCCACAAATAGTTGCACTCAACAGACCTAGGGCAAACCAATAAACTTCTGTGGGACAAAACTCAGCATCCACTTTTTCTGGCTATTAAGATATAACAGAAAATTGAGTGGAAACCATAAATGAGATGGAGCTACAATTGATCTAATCCATCAGTGGGTTGGTCCACAAGAGAGGAGAGTCAAAACCAATTCCAAATTGCAGGATGGGACATTTGAAATCTTTGTGGCAGATACAATGTACCAGTACAGGTGCTTCAGCAGACGTGTCACAGTGGAAAGCTGAAGCTTTCGAGGAAGGTTACTGGTTGGGTTCCAATAAATTTCTTTCCAAATATATAGCTTCATCGAGAGCTATTGTTGAATTTGTTTTTATATCTCTCTCTCTCTCTCTAATAACTGCATTGGTTGGACTAATTCATTAGCCCACTTAGAGTCTGTTATGTACTGGACCAAAAGCCTGCAACAGTCAGAATCACCTCTTTATAAAAGGGTCTGCAAGAGCATCTGACTTCTTTCCCCACCTTTACCATGATTTCCGAGCTTCCTCCCCACGAGGCTATCTGAAGTCTGCCCTGTTTTCCGGTGGCCAGCCAACAACTGTGCAAGGAAAGCACTGAAGTTTGGGACAAAAATCCTTACACTGGAGGGAAGTAAACTGAAATCATTGTAATTAATCTGACAACCAGAAAAACGTGGCTTTGCCCAGTGTTACAAGCGCAAATGTAACAGAGGACAAGCAAGCGAGCAACTTAACTATTGCAGACAGACCATGGTCAAAAATTGGAGGAAAATCTTTACCAGGAAAACTGTTGCAGGAGGTATGAGTCAATAAGACATTTTTGTGAACATTTGAACCAGCTACATGCACTGCAAAAGTGAAGCACAGTGACATTCAGAAATATTTTTAAAAGATTCAGAGTCTTTAATTGATATTCCTCCTGTTCACATACTGATCTAAGGTCCAAAAGATGTCTTAACATAAAAAATGAGATTACTGTTCTCACACTTTTCTCAGACTTGCCATTTTTAACACACATAAAACTGTCTGTTCTCAAAACTTGAAGTAATGAAAAATCACTTGGCAAAACAGTTCTGTTGTTATGGAAAACGCACACACATACACGGAAACAGTCTATAAGTAAAAATCCATGACCTCATCACACTGGCGCTGTTGAGTACACATTGTTTCTGGAAGAATTCAGAAGAACATAGTCTTGAAACTCAACTGAAACCCAGAATTTTAGCTGATGAGCACAGATATATCCACCACAAGAATTTTCCCAAGACCCTTTCATAAAAATAATAGTTTTGTTTTCATAAATAATGCAAGTATGTTATGAAGTTATTGACTAAGTTGTTAAATAACAGAATCAGGTTTATTATCACTGACATATAAGGTGAATTTTTTTGTTTTGCGGCAGTAGTACAATGCAAAGACAAAAAGTTCATAAATTACAAAAATAAATAAATAGTGCAAAAAAAAGAGGAACAATGAGATTGTGTGCATGGGTTCATGGATTGTTTAGAAATCTGATGGTGGAGGGAAAGAATCTGTTCCTGAATCATTGAGTTTGGGTCTTCAGGTTCCTGTACGTCTTCCCTGATGGTTGTAATGAGAAGAGAGCATGTCCCGAATGGTGAGGGTCCTTAATGATAGATGTCGTCTTTTTGAGGCACTGCCTCTTGAAGATGTCCTCAATGGTGGAGAGGGTTGTGCCTGTGATAGAGTTGGCTGAGTCTATAACCCTCTGCAGTCTCTTGCAATCCTGTGCATTGGAGGCTCCGTACCAGGCAATGATGCAACCAGTCAGGATACTCTCCACCGTACATCTATAGGAATTTGCAAGAGTCTTTGGTGACATACCAAATCTCCTCAAACTCCTAACAAAGTAGAGCTGCTGACATGCTTTCTTCATGATTGCATCAATGTGTTGGGCCCAGGATAGATCCTCTGAGATATTGACGCCCAGGAACTTGAAATTGCTCACCACCACTGACGCCTCAATGAGGACTGGTGTTTCGTTCTCCTGACTTCCCCCTTCCTGAAGTCCACAATCAATTTCTTGTTCTTGCTGATGTTGAGTGCGAGGTTGTTGTTGCGACACCACTTAACCAGCTGATCTATCTCACTCCTGTAAGCCTCCTCATTGCCATTTGAGATTCTACCAACAACAGAGTTGTCATCAGCAAATTTATAGATGGTGTTTGAGCTGTGCTTAGCCATACAGTCATGAGTGTAGAGAAAGTAGAGCAATGAGCTAAGTATGCATCCTTCAGGTGCGTCTGTGTTTATTGTCAGTGAGGAGGAGATGTATATTTTACAATCGAAAACTCACTTCAAAATAGATCAATGTCTCCAGTTTCATGCTCTTTACCCATTATCCTGCAGGAATTTTCAACAACTGTTACTATATTTTTTTCTAGTCACCTGGCATTTTATAACTGTGCCCAAATAAGATGGCAAAATTAAACAAGAAAAGCAGGACAACAAAACTGTATCAAACAATAAGATTTTAATGAAGGAGATTTTGGAGTTCTCAGGACTACTAAGCTTCAGTCATTTATAACGTGAAAAACAATTGCCAAGAAATTCACCATTGGCCAGTTATAGTAAATAATCTTGCCAGAAAACCAATTGCGGAATGCTGTCCCCTTATACTGCCTCCTACCCCACACACCCCTGAAATTCCATTCTTTTTCCAAAGTGAAATAGGGTTATAATCCTTTCTGGATCATTTCTCTATGTAATTCCTGGAATGGGTCAGTTGTGCAATGGGATGATTTTATTCTTTGTGAAATGCTTCTTTTGGAAAACTTGGGAAAAGTTGCCATGGAAATGACCATTGTTGACCCCTCTGGAATAACTCGATCTTCACATCATTAAGGCTGGTTTGGACCTTTTTTAAGGCAAGTCCTGTACTTATTTTTCATCCTTCTGGTAACCCTACTGCTCCCACCAACCCACACCCCAGCCCATACTGCAGATCAGGGTCTGGTTCGCAAGATCATGATTGGAGTTAGTTGTTGGAGAGTCATGGGGGAGAGCCAGGAATGGTAAAGGAGACCAAGGGTTGAAAATCCAGAGAATGCAGGCAAGTTAAAAATATCACTGGGGACTCATTGGGTCATGATTCTAGCAGCAGATCAAGACCTACTCCAGAAGATCCCTTCTAATTAGTAATGCTGCATTTGCAGCACTAGTAATGAAACATGTTTCTTCCAGGAATGACCCATGATAGGTGCTCCTTAGAACAAGATGACCTAATTCCTTTGAATAAACTGTTACTAAATTTCTAGGCTAACAACTTGTAGCAGGGTGGAGATGTTGTAAATTCGAAACGTAGTTGCAATATTTTCCAATTATTTGCGTTTGCCCAAGTTCAAATATGCACAAGGGCCAAGAAATGTATCCATGCTGTTACTATGGCATTAAAACTGTGCAGTGTCTCCCCGACGCTGTTTTAAGACGTTCCAGAAATATTCAGATATTACACTCTGCAGAATAAAAAGATAATGACTGGCTGTCTTGTGTAATAACGCATTGTTCAATTTCGGTGGGGCTACTGAAAAGCTCTTGTTGAATTTCTCCAGCTTTCAGAACAGAACTACATTGCTGAGATGCCGTCAATGAACCCTCAACAAAACTCATGCATAATACCACCCCCGTTCTTCCAGCTACTGGAGAGTGCTGATTATGTCCATATAGCAGCTGCAATACTTCCTAGGGGTGGGAAACATGCTCCCAGCTTTTGTGAGAGTCACATGGGGAGACTGGTCAATAAAACCTTCCTGGTGCAGGTAATATTATCTGCAATTGGGGCACACCCACTCTCCTGGACCAATTGCAGATGTTACTGGCAGGTCTTTGCCAGTGAGTTTTCTGTAAGCAGCAATATCCCTGCTGTGCAAATCAGTCCCACAAATAATATTGTGATGTTGTATCCCTTTCCTTTACAAGGTTTCTGAACTGAGGGAAGGAAGGGTTCTCTGAGCCAAGGAGCTGGTGAGATGCAGGAACAGCTTTATGCAGGGAAAAAGCACTGCTTTTCACCAGTGTGTCCATCCCTCGTTGTGATTCAAACTGCCTGAAGCCAGCCCATCAAGGGCACAAGCTCATCTGGGTCTCCTGAGAGACATTTGCATCTCAGGGACAGTAAATGGTTGCAGGTTTGTAAAGAGATCTATTGATCAAAGATGCCTACTGAGCCACCACTTCCCCCCCCCCCACCCCACCCACACTTCAGTAAATCAGACCGTCAGGCTGTGCTCCTTCTCCCTGTATACAAACAGAAGCTGAAATGTGAGGATCCAGTACAGAGAATCGTAGAGTGCTGGTCTGAGGAAACAGATGAGCTTCTACATGACTGCTTTGACTCAGCTGCCAGCCTAGATGAGTATGTCACCACCATCGCGAACTTTATCAGCAAGTGTGTTGAGGACTGTGTACCAAAGAGGACAATCCGGGTGTTCCTAAACTGGAAACCATGGATGAACCTGGGGTCTAGGACTGTGGCATTCAAATCAGGTGGCCCTGACCTTGACAAGAAATCGAGCTATGACCTCTGTAAAACTATCAGGGATGCCAAGGGAGAATACCAGTCCAAAATCGAGTCCCAGACCAACCATCAGTTGTGGCAGGGCTTACATGCTGTAACGGGCTACAAAACAAAGTTAGACAGCATTGCTGACAACAGCGTATACCTTCCCAATGAGCTTAATGCATTCTATGCATGTTTTGAATAGAAGGGGATTGGAATGTCACCACCCACCCTGACAGCCTCCAATGAACCTGAACCCACAGTCACTATTGCAGACGTAAGATCATTCTTCCGGAGAGTGAACCCACAGAAAGCATCTAGCCCGGACAGTGTCCCTGGCTGTGTCCTCAGATCCTGTGCAGATCAACTGGCGGGGGTATTTGGAGACATTTTTACCCTCTCCCTGCTTCATTCTGAGGTACCCAACTGCTTTAAGAAGACTACTTTCATCCTGGTACCAAAGGAAAACAAGGTAACAGTCCTTAAAGACTACCGCCTAGTGGCTCTGACATCCACCATCATGAAGTGCTTCAAGAGGCTGGTTATGGCACACATTAACTCCAGCTTCATAGATAACCTCAACCCACTGCAATTCGCCTACCGCTGAGACAGGTCTACAGCGGATACCATCTTCCTGGCCCTACACTCATCTCTGGAGCATCTGGACAGTAAAGACACCTACGTTAGACTATTGTTTATTGACTACAGCTCCGCCTTCAATATAATCATTCCAAGCAAACACATCTCCAAACTCCTAGACCTGGGACTCAGCACCTCCCTTTGCAAATGGATCCTCGACTTCCTGACCAACAGACTGCAATCAGTAAGAATAGGTAGCAACACCTCTGCCACAATTATTCTCAAATACTGGTGCCTCACAAGGCTGCATCCTCAGCCTCCTATTCTACTCCCTATACATTCATGACTGTGTGGCCAGATTCTACTCTAACAAGTTTGCAGACGATACCACCATTGTGAGCCTGATCTCAATTAATGATGAGTCGGAATACAGGAAGGAGATAGAGAGCATTGTGACATGGTGTCATGACAACAACCATTCCCTCAATGTCAGCAAAACAAAAGAGCTGGTCATTGACTTCAAGAAGGGGTTGGTGCACATGCTCCTGTTTACATCAACAATGCTGAGATCGAGAGGGTCAAGAGTTTCAAGTTCCTAAGAGTGAACATCACCAACAGCCTGTCCTGGTCCAATCACATTGCACCACAACCAAGAAAGCTCACCAGCACCTCTATTTCCTCAGAAGGCTAAAGAAATCTGGCATGTCCCCTTTGACACTCACCAACTTTTATCAATGCACCATAGAAAGCATCCTATGCAGATGCATCATGGCTTGGTATGGCATCTGCTCTGTCCTGGACCACAAGAAACTGCAGAGAGTTGTGGACACAGCTCAAGATATCACGGAAACCAGTCTCACCTCCATGGGCTCTGGCTATACTTTTCGCTGCCTTGGTAAAGCAGCCAGCATAATCAAAGACCCCACCCACTCTGGACATTCTCCCTTCTCCCCCTTCCATCGGACAGAACATACAAAAGCTTGAAAGCAGGTACCACCAGGCTCAAGGACAGCTTCTATCCCGCTGTTGTAAGTCTACTGAATGATTCCCTAGTACAATAAGATGGGCTCTTGACCTTGCAAGCTACCTCATTGTGACCTTGCACCTTACTGTCTACCTGGACTGCACATTCTCTGTACTGTAACACTTCATTCTGCACTCTGTTATTGTTTTCCCTTTTACTACCTCAATACACTGTTGTAACGAATTGATCTGTAGGAACGGTATGCAAGACAAGTTTTTCATTGTAGCTCGGTACCTGTGGCAATAATAAACTAATTTACCAGTTTATCTAAGATCCAGAATTGTGTTGTCCTCCTTAGAGAGCACTGGTTTGTGAAGGAAGCGCTTAAATGCTTGGAGCAGTGTTTGACCTGGCAGATTTGTTCCATGAGATTAGTGGAAGTGTGTAATTTCATGTCCACATTCTCTCAGAAGCTAGTTCAGAGCTAGGAGAATCTCACTTCCATCTTGGACACTTTTTGTTCTTCTCTGCCAGGTAATGGCATTGTCACAGGGACATGGTGACTGAGGGAGCAGATTTGTGGCACAATCCCATTTCTCCAGAGCTCTGCCAACACTGACCTAGCAATAGGCTGATTCCCAGGGACACAGCTTGCTGCCCTGCAGGACAATAGTGCTCCAATCAAGGAATGGACAGCCGTGTTCCAAGCTTTATAATGCTATTCTAAGCAGGGCCCTGTGGCTATGATGACAGTTGTGCAATCTGGGCAACACTAGATGTATATATGATTGTCTTCTGTACTTTGAAAGTCCATTTGGTAGTTTGGCAACTGAGACTCCTGTTCTCTCTCAGGATCATTGTGCACCTGTGAATTTCAGGCATTGTCCTCTCCAGTCCATCCAAGTCTGCTTAGAGCCTGGCTACCCAACCCAAGCCCAACAGGATAATACTGTTGGGTTCAGGTCTGATATAAAAATAATTATGTGCATGGGCCAGACCAGCTCTTTATAAATTACTGTTAACAGAAGCAGGACACTTCAAGAACATCCCCATCCTCAACAATGGTGGGGTCAGCATGCGAGGGCCAAAGGAAAGCTTAAAGCATTCACAACCACATTCAGCCAGAAATGCTGACTGGATTACACACCTCAGCTTCCTCCTGAGATGACCTGTATCACAGAAGTCAGTCTCCAGCCAAACTGATTCACTCAGGATATGACTGTGGACACTGGATGCAGCAAACATTATTGCTACAGGACCATTATTCACCAAAAATTCAGTCACCAATGAAAATAATAAAATAAAACTGTAGGTACTGGAAATCTGAAAGAAAAACAGAAAATGCTGGAAATACTCGGCAGGTCAGGCAGCATCTGTGGAAAGAAAAAACAGAGGTAATATTTCATCAGAACCAATGCTATATTTGAGTTTCACTAGAACCACTTGGCTCCAGACCTCATCACACCCTTGATTAAAACATAAACCAAACAGTGGTACGTTGGTTACCGCTCCTGCTTGGTTGCTCCAGAGACCCAAGTTCAATTCTGGGCATTGCCTATGTGGAGTTTGCATGTTTCCCATGGGCTTCCTCCATACAATCTGGTTTAGCTGATTAAATGGAACTGTAAAATGCCCCCGGTGTAGGTGGTTGACAGAATTGGGGTGGCAGGAGTTAATAATGATGTGGAAGGAAAAATAGGGTTAATGATTGATGATAAGCACAGACATGGTGGGCCGAAGGGCCTGTTTTCATGCTATATAAGAGCTGAAATCCACAGGTGAAGTGAAAGTGAGTGCCCTTGACATGAAGGCAGCATCTGACCAAGGTGACACCATGGTGCCCGGTAAAACTGAATTCAACAGGCATCAACAGTAAAACACACTAGAGCTTGGAGTTATTCCTCACATGAAGGAAGATGGTTGCCTTTGTCAGAGATCAATCATCCCAGGACAGTTCTGCAGGAGCTCCTCAGGGCAACATTCTACGCACAAATATCTTCAGCTTCTTCATCAGCTGTAACTTTTTTTACTCTCTGAAATAAAGAGAATTAAGGGGAAGCTACAAGGAGTGAGGAAATAGATGGTTATGCTGATTGAATTAAATGGCCTCTGTTGTATGAAACAAAATTGAGTTGTTAATAGCACACAAAGTCAATTCAATGCTTAGCAACCTCTCTGGCACTTAAAAAGCAATTTTATTTGGCTTGTGATTCCCTAAGGTAAATATTTCAAGTTACATTTTTTTTGAAGTTTGTTTATGATATTTTAACTTCTATCTCAAACTTCCAAGCTTTTATACTGGTGTAAAATGTTATATAAAAAATGAGTTTATTTTTTACTTTCCAGTTTTGTGCCTGAGAGAACGCATCGATGTGGTTGGCTATTTATTCCCTGTTACTGGATGTCTGGGATCTACTTAGGAAAAGATAGTAATCAGATTTGGAAAAAGGGAAGCCAGTGTTACATAGATGGTTTTATGGGCAGCTTTCTTTGAGATGAGTGGTGTGAAGATTGTGAATTCAACCTCTCATCCAGGAACATGAGCTGGATGCAGTACTGAGGAAGCAGTGATCTGTCAGAGGTGTCTTTCTTTCAGATGAGATAGTAAACCAAGTTTAAGGGTGTCAGCCCTCTCAGTTGTGTGTAAAAGACCCCAAGACAACATTTGAAACTCATTCTAGCCAATGGGCTGCAACATGTTTGGTTTTACCCATTGCCTGCACTCAAGCTTTCTTTGCAGTTGCACTCAACCTTTGTGGTTCTGTGGGACAAATTGTGGTTCTGTAGGTCTGGAGTCCACAGCTGCACCATGAGCTGGAACAGGTCACTAACAATGATTAGGTCTCAGGTGGTAGATCCAAAGATTCTGCTCCTGAATGCTCTGATGACCTTTTGATAGCTCACCATTGTCAAAGAGCTTTTTTTTCTGATTGTCAAATAGTCTTAAATAACTTTTTTTAAGGTATAAAATGGTGTTTTTCTGCTTAGTAATATGCATTGAGTCACCTTGGTCAGTGCTGGAGCCTTGGCATTTTATGACTCATGGCTTGGATGATGGCACCAAAGATATTATTGCTAAGTTTTTTGATGACACAAAGATAAGTAGGAAAGTAAGTTGTGAAGAGGACAATAAGAAGAATACAAAAGGATATAAGTGAAAAAAAAATGCAGATGCTGAAAATCTAAAATAAAAACAGAAAATGCTGGAAATACTCAGCAGATCAGGCTGCATCTGGGGGAAGACAAACAAAGTTAACATTTCAGGTCAAAGGCCCTTCAACAGAATTTTATTTGATTTTGCAAAAGGATATAGATAGGTTAAATGAGTGGGCAAAGATCTGGCAAATGGAATATAATGTGGGAAATGTGAAATTGTTCACTGAGGCAAGAACACTGGGGAAAATAAGGAACTAATCTAAAGAGTGAGAGATTGCATAACTTTGAGATGCAGAGGGATGTGGATGCACTGGTGCATGATTCACAAAAGACAGGGTCCAGAAAAGCTAACAGAATATAAAAGTTTATTGCAAGGTGAATCGAATGCAAAAGTAAGGAGGTTATGCTTCGATTATATAGGGCACTGGTTAACCTACATCTGGAGTGCAATGTACATATTGGCCTCCTTCTTTAAAGAAGAATGTAAATATTGGAGAGGGTGGGTTTTTAGAAGAGCATGACATGACTTGATTGAAACATAAGATCCAGAGGGTTCTTAACAGGGAGTATGCGTGGAGAAGATAAATCATCAGATCTGGATGGGATGCATCCTAGATTGATGAGGAAAACATGCATTAAAATTGCATAGATTCTGGTCATAATATTTCAATCTTTCTTTGATGCTGGTTTGATCCAAAGGATAAGAAAAATGTTAGTATTTCACCTTTGTTCAGAATAGGATATAAAGATAGACTAACCAACTTGTAGTTACTGGGTTTACCCAGTGGTGAAAAAGCTGCGAGAAATGATAACCGGAGAGAAAATTAGTAGCTATTTGGACAAGAATAGATTAATAAATGAAATGCAGCATAGACTTTTTAAAGTCAAATTATGCTTATCTAACTTGACTGAGTTTTTTGAAGAGATAATACAGGATTGATGATGGCAATGCATTCAATGTTGTCTACATGGACTTTCAAAAGACATTTGATAAAGTGTCAGATAGTAGTCATAAATTTTATTGACAAGGCAATGAAATAAAAAAGCCACTGATAACACAGATACAAGATTGTGGCTAGGGCAGGAAATAGACTTGTGGTGAATGCTTATTTTTCAGACTGGAAGAAGGTATGTTGTGCTGTCCTCTGAGGGTCAATATAGGACCACTGTTTTACTTGATGTACATCAATAACTTGGACTTGAGCGTATAGGTCACAATGCCAAAATTTGTAGTTGACACATAATTTAGAAATCAGGCAAAGAATAAGTACAGTTATGGACTTTAAGAGGACATTGACCGGCTGGTGGAATGCCAGCCATGTGGGTGATGACATTTATTGCCGAGAAGTGTGTAACAATATATTTTAGTAGGAATAGTGAGAAGGCAATAATAATATAAAGGTAGAATTCTAAAGGGAATGCTGGAACAGTAACTTAGGTATACATGCGCATAAATTTTTGATGGTAGCAGAGAAGTTTGAGAAAATTATTAGGAAGACAATATGAGGTCCTTGTGTTTATAAACAGAGGTATAACTAGGAAATTATGTTGAACCTTCATAAAATGTTAGTTGGCTGCAGCTATGGCATTGTGTCTGTTCAAAATGATTGGGATAAAAAAGGAATGGCAGGAGGATTGTTTCTTCTCATAGCTAATAGTCATGATCTAGGCAGGAAAGTAAATCTAATCAGCACATTCAAAAGGGAATTGGATGACTAATTATGGGAGAAAAAAATGCAGGACGATAGAGAAGACAGTTGAATAATGCAAATGATGAAAGCAAAATCTGTTCTTGCTCTAATTTCCCAAATTTGTTGTTTATTCTGGCATTATCCAAGAACATAAAAATTCTTTCCCAGTTTTTACAAAGGGTGTTAGGCCTGAAACGTTAACTCTGTTTCTCCTACCACAGATGCTGTCTGATCTGCTGAGTATTTCCAGCATTTTCTGATTAATTTAAATAAAAATACTATCTCTTAGTCACCTCCCTCATCTCTAACAGCAAGTGCAAGGAGTACATAGACTTCTTTGTCAGGAAGACTGAGACTCCAACCCTAATCCTTACCCTCAACTGTTTCCTCCGTTTCTTCTGTGTTTAAGGTTCTCCTAGCCCTGAAATTGCATCTTTCATTAGCTTCATGCCTATCTCCCTTACAGTCGTTCCAACCTCCTTACCATGTTACCCAATTCCCTCAACCCCATTCTCACAATCTGCTGACAACCTTACTTCTCTTTCTGACACTTCTTTCGGTTAATTATGTTAATTATTCTCTCAACCTAGGCCCTGTCTTCTCTCCTTCAAATCAGCACACACTTATCCTTCTCTTCCAGAAAAACCCTTGACTCCTCTTGTCCTTGCAAGCCACTGCCACACTTTCAGCCCTACTTTTCCCTCCAAAGTCATTGAAGTCTTCCAAAAATGTGCCAGTGTTTCCTGAACTCCTTCTTTGAAATCTTATATCCTAGGTAATTGTAACAAAGATAACGCGTCCCAGTTCATCCTTTCACTTGTCCAGCATTTGACATTCTTGACTACAGTCTTCAACTTTGATCCTTCTCTTTTGCTGTCAAGCTGAGAGTGAGCAAGCAAATTTGTGTATGGGTCTTGGCTGAGGAGAGAGATGGAGAGAAATAGTTCCTGTTGGAAGAAAGGTCAAGAACTTCGGAACTTGCAAGGAAGGTGACTGACAAAAGAATAAAAAGCTGCATAAAGAAATTTTCTTTTTCTTCCCAAACACAATCAATGGTTAGAATCTGGAGGATACTGCCTGGTATAGGAGTGGAGACAGATTCAATTATGTCATTTGACATGGAGATGGGCAAGTATCTGAAAGGAAATAATTTGTAGGGCTATGAGAAAAGGCTAGGATGGTGGGCCTAGCTGGAGTGTTTTTACATATTGGGCTTCCCATACTGTAATCCTTCTGTGATTTTTGACTTACCTAACCATAGCTAGACAATCCCCTGCAATGGCTCCCCTACCTACACCATTTCCTCTATTTCACTTATAGATTTATTCTTGGCCCCCACCTATATAAACCTACATTCTGCCACTTGGCAGCATAATACACAGCCAGTTCTACCTCAACGCCTCCTTACCAGATTCCTCTCAGCCTTTAATTGTCAAATTGCTTGTCCAACCTCTATTAATGAATGAGCAGAGATTTCCTCCAAATTGGGAAGACCAAAACTATCATCTTAAGCATAGCAACAAAGAAAAATGGGAGCAGACCCTCCGAGCCTATTCCATGATCAATATAATCATGGCTAATCTCATATTAATCATGGTCATTATAATATTAATCACACCCCATATTCCTTGATGTCTTTTGTATCTATAAATCTACCTCCTTAAGCATATTCAGTGACTTGGCCTCCATTGCCTTCTCTGGTAGAGAATTCCACAAGTTCACTGACCTCTGAGAGTAGAAATTTCTCTTTATCGCCATCCTAAATATTTTACACCACATCCTAAGACTGTGATCCTGGATTCTAGACCACCTCCCAGCTAGAGGGAACTGCCTTCTGGCATCTAACCAGTCAAATCCTGTTAGAATTTTGTAATTTTCAATTAGATCTCCTCTAATTTTGTGTAAGTTCTAGTGAATTCAGCCGAATTGATCCAATCTCTCCTTATCCCGCAGTTCCACCATCTCAGGAATCAGTCAGTTGATCCTTCATAATACCGCCTCTACAGCAAGTATATCCTTTCTTGAGTAAGGAGATGGAAGCTGTACACAGAACTCCAGGTGTGACATTGTCCAGGTCCAAAATATCACCTGCCTTCCAAACTGCTTGCTGCACCCATATGTTTGCTTTCAGTAACTGGTGTACAAGGACATTCAGATACCTTCCTACAACAATATTTCCAAATTTAACACCAATTAAATAGTACCCTGCCTCTAGATTTTTCTTTCTTTTTCAATCTTTTTATTAGTTTTCAAATTAATACAGATTAATATATAACATTAATGTTTGTACATGTAATACAAAGAGATCAGGAGAACAATCATGGCATAAATAATCAAAAGAACAATAAAATATAAAAAAATCTGTAGATCCCACAATCTCTTAGTAAATGAATACAATATAAAAGAAAGGAAAGAAAAAGATTTATAATATATATAAAATAAAAGAAATTAAAAAAAATCCCCAAATCAATAAGAAAAATTATAAACAATATATCAAACCAAACTAAACAGAAAAATTTCAAAAAAAAACAAAAAAAAAGACTGGACTGAAATTTCTCAGTAGAAACAGAGCAATATTATGTCGTCAACTCCATTCATCTAAATTGGAAAGATATTGAAAGGGGATCTATATCATGTGAAAATATTGAATAAATGGACTCCAAATATCTTCAAATTTAAGCGAAGGATCAACAGTACCACTTCTAATTTTTTCCAAGTTTAAACATGATATAGTTTGAGAGAACCATTGAAAAGTAGTATCTAGATTTTTCTTAACAAAATGGATAACTTCTATCCACACTGTACAATATTTGCCAATGTCTTCAGTCCTTGTTCCAGACTCAGTTCCATAGTCATCTCTCCCTGACATCTGTTTGAAACAATCAGATGACCAGAAGCACTCAGCAGGTAAAACAGGAAAAGAATCAACCTTGGCATCTCATTTGTCCAAAGTTTCAAAGCACAGACCATGACTAAAACCATTTAATTCCACCTTCATAGAATTACTGGATGACGATGTTAGGAGCTCATCTGTCACTGACATTGTCATCCATATCTCTGTGTCCTCTAAACATGACATTTTGATCATATCCCCCCCACCATTCTATGCTTCACAAGTTTCTGATTCTCAAACTTCACTCTTGATGTCCTATCTCAAAATGAATCTCAGACATGACCCCTTTACTTTTACTAGCTTGCAAATTTAATGATGCCTTCGCCCCCTGCCTGCAGCTATTCTCTGTCTTCTTCCCAGTGAAAAAAAGAACCAATGGAATTTGTAAAAAATACAATATTTAAAATGCCCATGGCCTGCAGCTGCCTTTGGCAACCAGGGAATTAATCGTCTGGAATAGAATAGATTCTAGCTTCGAGTGCACTGACTTTCAGACTTTGAAAAGACCACTGAAGAGCATTCATGAGAGGTAAGAAACATTTTCAACACTTTACTATCTATACAGTCAAGGAGAACAGGATTTCTCCTCTGTAGTTCTGCAGATGAACTGTAGACCACACCATCCCAGGCTCACCCTTTTAGATTTTCCATTATCTCCACACCAATGGACCTCTTGATGTGCATTGGGATCTCCAGCTGACACCTGCAGCTTGGCAGATCAATGCAAAAAGCTGAGGCTTAACTTTCATTGGACTTCAGTCTGAAATATTTGCTGCTCTCCTGAGTACACGATCCATTTCACATCAGAAAGTGACATGAATTGAATGTCTCCTCCATTCACCCTTGGCTGTGTGGACCCCAACAATTGTTAATTCTACATCAGTCTTGATGAGTTTAGCCACATTGTCTGTGGTTATTTTTCAGCCACATGAAAAGCTCAAAAATAATGACTGGCTCTCTGGAGGAAATTGCAAGAATTAATGTATAATATCCAAGTTAATAAGCATTAACTGCCTATGAGTTTCACCGAGAAGGCTGATCAAAGTACTTATTTGCATTTTTTTAAAAAGTATGCCTGTGAGACCCAGTTTTTGTAGAAACATTAATCAACAATTTATTCCAGTGGGAAGCATTTTAACAGTACTGCACATTTCCTTGGTTGTTTCAATGATGAACTCTAGATCACAATATAACACCTTGCAACAAGATAGAACTAAAGTAAGTTAAACAAATTTGCAAGTTGAAGGTTTGGTAAATTTTCCTACACTACAAAGATTTTCAGCAACAGTTACAGATAAAGTTACAATATAGAAATTTTAAGTGTTAATTCACAACTCTCTTCAATATTCTACAATAGAAACAAAAAATGCTGAGGATACTCAGCAAATCAGGCAGCATCTGTGGAAAGGAAGAATCTAAGCTAACACTTCTGGTCAATGACCCTTCACCAGAACAGCTATCCAATGCTCTGTTAGTTTGTGTTCAGGATGATAATTTTTCCTAAAAGCAGAAGAATATGAGAAAGCGATCTGACCTCCTTTTGTTTGATGCACAATATGAGGTAATAAATGCATGGATGTCATATGGAATACATGTATGATACTAATGAGATGACAACACCCTTCTACTTTTTTCTCCCTTATTTTTCTTGATCAGCATTTGACAGTAATACAAATACGGTAGCCATCGCAGCTATTAGAGGGCCTTAGTGCTTTATCCTACTGAATAGGTTGAATAATATGTGAAGTAAAAGGATAAGAAGATTTACCTTTTGTTGTGAAGATTCAAATTCATTCCCGAATAAATAACAAATCTACTAGGCCAGTAAAAATAATTAGATACTTTTAAAAAACCCCTTTGAATGGATGACACTTAAATAGGACTACAAGAGAATGATTTGGAATTCCTGATAGCTTGCAAGAATCTCCTCTTGTGTATATTTGTCTTTCTTATCTTTTGAAGGTTATGACAAAACATTGATCTCTTAAATATAAAACTATGTTAAAAATGGCTTGTTTCTTTTGTTCTGACCTTCAGAAAAAGGCTATAATTCTGATAAATGTCCAGTTTCTTGGTAAACTAGTCTAATCCACAAAATTCATTTGTTCATTTCAGCTAAAAAATAAGCATTACTAAGCACCATATTGTGCACATAATTGTATTTCCTAGTTATTATTTTCTTCTGCTTCTGTTATGAAAAATACATGTTCAGTATATGCAATTGCCATGATTAATGTTTTGTTTCAGATATAAAGCCATTGCACTCTGTTCCGTTTTTGTTACTCAAAGCTCAAAACAGTGCTCAATCATAGAAGGTTATTAGACAGTTTCATGTAGAATAATAAACAATGCTAAATTTACATTGGTAGAGACGTGTTAAAGGACAGGTAATGCTAAATACACAATATATGTTGTATTCCACTTCCAAAATTCAATTCTTATTGAACCAAATTCCACAGACACTATTATATTCCACAATTGACATTACTGATTCAAGTGGATCAGACCCAACAAGACCAAAATGTAACAGAATAGAGCAGAAGAACTGAGATCCACAGAAACAGGAATGCATCATCGACAAAAAGTATTAACCCTCTGGCCCCATACAATGAAATTTATGAAGGTTTTGAGGAGCTTAAATTAATGAATACAAAGTGGATAAAATATCATGTGTCTCACTGGATTCAAATAAAATACAAACTTAAGGGGGGGTCTCCTATTATTAAAGACATACCAAATAAATTACAAAGCTATTCAATAAATTAAGGCCTAAACAAAACTGACATATCATGTGATATATGTTTGCTGCTTTGGAAATTCAGTGTAAAACCTTGACCATCACAAGGAATATAGATGATGTGATTGCATTCATGTTACGAAATAGGGTTTGATATTATTTGACTTTCAGGGAACATGTGAGGATAGTTGCTTTGCAATAAGTCTAACCTGATCTGTGTTAATCAGTCTATTAACCAAAACCTTGTAAATTTTAAAGTCAATGCTTACTAGATCATTTTAATATTACTTGAAAGATACTCTTATTAGACTGTGACACATTTTCTTCTGTTAATTAGTCAGTTAATAATTAATTATTTGGTATTACACAATTAGTTGACTACTGGGCTAACTACCTCCTAGTTAAAGATCATGTCCTAGAAATTAGATCCATTAGTGTCCAATTTTTATGTGCAAATCACTGATAACAAAAACAAATGAACAAGTTAGGCTATACCAATGATCTTTTCAGGGTGAAATTGCATCCTTAAAGGAAAATGACCCAGACATTTCCCCGCACAGTTTATCTCAATGTATCTGGCATAATAATGAAAGAACACAACATTATCAACATTAAGGACTACTTCTGGGTGCAAATTATGCCTTTGTTGAAGATTTACAGTATAATTAGAGTGCATCAGCCATTACAGTTATGTTTATGTTAAGGAGTACTCTGCTGACATCAGGAGACCTGACTGGACTCCTTCAGAGCCAACAGCAAGCTGCTCAAACACCTTCCACTGTTTATAAAGTGTGCTGCAAATAGCAGGGAGTGCTTTCTACAGCACTTAGCTTGTGAAATACTCAATTAAATGTGTGCCTCAGTACTGACACTTCTGGCAGAAATTTGTTACTGGAAACTTTGGTAATGTCTAGCTATGGAGGGTGGATTGGAAACCTCAGGGTAGGAGGAAAAACACATTCCCATCAGCTAAGAAACTATGCTTACATTGTTTTCAGGGAAACAACATCCAATCTAGATTTCTCCACTAAGCAATGTACCCACAGGCTCAGGATTTCCAAGACTGTTGTCAAAGAGGTACATGAAATGCTGCAACAAGACTTTTGACCATGTTCTTGTTCAAGGACTACTCTCTTTATGGAGGTCAAGATCATGTTGACTCTCAACTTCACAGGATCTTGCAAAGCAACCACAGCAGGTATCTGTAATATCTCGCAACTTGCTCCACACTGCAGCATCAAAGTGGTCACGGAAGCAACACTTTGATGTTAAGATGATCTTATTTACTCTGACTTCAGTGAGAAAAGGCATTCCCTCAGGCACTGGTATTTGCCAGCATTGTTGGTTTCCCATGAGGGGCATACTGTAGATAGGGTGAATGCGAACAGTCTTTTTCCCAGGGTTGGGGAATCAAGAAATAGGTTTAAGGTGAGAGGGGAGAGATTTAATAGGAAACTGAGGGGCAACCTTTTCACCCAGAGGATGGTCAGTAGATGGAATGAGCTGCCAGAGGAAATGGTTGAGGTTGGTACATTAAACGACACTTAAAAGATACTTGGACAGGTACATGGATAGGAAAGGTTTAGAGGGATATGGACTAAATGCAGGCAAATGGGATGAGGTTAGATGGGAATCTTGGTCAGCATGGACCTGTTGGGCCGAAGAGCCCATTTCCGCGTTGTGTGACTCTACGACTGCACTCATGTGCTCATTAATGATCCAGACCTTTTCATCAACAGGAAGGGTTTCACAGCCTCCAGTTTAGCTGATTGTGTGCTATTAGATTTTCCTCATGGTCAATGCCATATTTCCAGGAAGCAAAAATGATTCAGGCATCCTCAAGAACACTTAATTTCTGGAAGCTCCAGCACCACCTGGAGGAATGGATCCTAGAGATCAAGGACTACTCTTTACTGCTGTGACCCCGACACCATTTTCTAGTCCTTTCACAGACGCTAAATGCCACTGCAATGAAAGCCATAGGAACATGCTGCTTGTCTTTTCACAGCTGCTAAGTGTCGCTGCAATAAAAGCCATAGAAACATTGAGGAAACTGCTGCTTGTCTTCTCAAAATGAGATTCCAGTGCCTGATTCATTCCAGGAGTGCCCCGCAGTGTAAGCCCAGCAGGTGTGCTGACTCCATTGTGCAGGGCTGTTTGCTGCACAACCCAGCAATCTGAAGGCAGCAGCTGGTGCAAAAGAAAGAGCTGCATTCAGACCCTGAGCCTGGGAAGCAAGGGGCCAAAGCTGAAGGAAAACTGGAGCAAGAGGAGCAGGAAGACGGGGAATGCTGCAAGGGTTGTCTCAGCCAAACACCTGCAGATTCAGCTCCCAGCAGAGTGGAGGAGAAGACATTAGTTCCATTGCACTTTCCCTGATTGATGGCTTTCATAAGAAGCCAGTTAAATTGTCATCCATGATGCAGACAAAGTGACCCCCTCTGAACTACAGTGCTTATTAACACCAGCACAGTCCATCAGTAATCAGCAGAGAGCATTCAGATGACATGTGGTAATCCCTCACATCATCCTTTGCAGGGCCACCTGCACTGATCACAACATATCTTTGAATGAATCCCTGATCCAATTACTGAAATGAAGTGCGTTCAGTGTGGGTAGCTCACCCTGACATATATTGTGAGGAGATGACATATATTTCTGCAATGCTTGATGTCACATGGAGGAGAGAGCTGGATGGAGCCACATCCTGCCAGGCTCTTCCTTTGGTGACCCTAGCTGGTCTCTTGCCCACCAACACCCACCCCCCCAACACTCCCAACCTCCAGCACCCTGATCCTCTCCTCAAACTTTGGCACAGGACGTTTCTCCCTGCATTTACTTCACTGATGAGAATGGCAAGTCTCTTTCAATAATCACAGGCTGTCTTCCTCTTCCTTCTCTGTCTCTTCTACAGAAGCTGTAATATGCGCTGCTGATCTTTGACAGGCAAGGGAAATGTCTCTTTAAGAACTAATGCCCTTCTCAGAGATAGTTGAAACTAATTGTTGCAAGTTATGTTCAATTGAGTTTGGTATTGTTGGGAACTGTACAGGTCCCACTTTAATGTATATTTCTGGATGTAAACCACCCTAACACTGTTTCTAATGTTCTTGGCCAATTTCATGTTTTTTTTGCAATGTGTTCTGATTGGGTATTAGCACCTCATACAATACAAATTTAGTACACCAAAAAAGAATGAAATTCTGTTTCTCGACATTGGGATATAAATAATTCTTGTCAGGGTCATCTCTCTGACCTCCTCCAATTCCTGTTAATTCCCCTTCTTCGCCTTTCACTTTTTGACCAATCATTATAATGGGCCCTAAGAACTATCCTATAAACCTTCTAGACTTCTATACTCATTAATACCTTGAATATAAATTCTCAGTTTCATCCTTCTCTTAGTTCTCCTGTTGTTGGTTATTTCCAATTACGTCATTTGTTTATGAAATGCCTGAAAGTCCTCTTAAAAAAGTGAAAATTTGCTTTTGGAAAATTAAAAAAACTATGGATTGAATTAAATGGTTCTGCAGAACAAAATATTGTCAATCACTCATGGCTTGCCTTCTGATGTGACAGTATAAGAATAATAGTCTGAAATTCCACCATTATGACTTCAGAGATTTAAATCTGTCAACAGTAACTGAAATGTTATGATGAATGATTGTTGAGACTGGGACTTTAAATGCCATTCAATTGCCATTTATTAGATATAAACTAATCATGCAAGCTTCACTGCAGCGAGACACTGATTTCTGTCTGCACTGAGCCAAATACAAGTTAAAGGCCTCAAGCAAGAGTAGAAATCTGAAGATTCTTTCTTCTCCAATGGATTAGAGGGCACCTGAAACACTCTCATATCAAAATAAGGAAAAGGCTATCCTAGAGAAATAGATATCTGCTTAATAGCAGGCTTCAGGATTATAGAAAGACACGTGCATGCACATGATCAAAAATTCTGTAGATGTTGCTCACTGCTCCTGACACAATGGTAACTGTAGAATTCATCTCCATAGCTCATGTATCTTAGAAATGCTAAGTATTAAGTTTTTTTCCCAATGTATATTTGAAGAAGGATGCCACACCAGACACCATAGTGGTGACAGTGTCTATGCGTGCATACATAATGCCTATTAAAAGTGTGGAGAATGGATGGATTGTGTGGGTTGCTGTGATTATAGATCAGCCCTCACATATCACACATTGGAACGAGCATGAAGCAACAGGAAGGATATTCCATCAGCACGACATGCAGGTCGGTTGATGAGTCATTTCTACTGGTTTCAAGCTTTCTACAATCTTCAAACATACTGAAATTCACTAGAGAGATGTGTCAGGCACAGAACGACATGGTCTCAACTTCAAGTTTGTGTGCAAACCAGTTCCTCTCAGATAGGGTGCATTTGTATGTGTTGTCCTTGAAGCACAGCTCAACTGGAGGAATGAGAGGAAATGCAGAGTAGGACAAGTTGGCAGAAGGAAGAGGAAGAGGAGGGCTCTCAGCAAAATTCCAGAGCTCACCAAAATATTCAGGGAATAATTTTCCTACTTAAAATTAAGCAAGAAACGTGGACTGGAATGTGATGGAAAATGTTAGCAACCTCCCCACATACCATTGAGCTGTGAGCTGTACCTATGTTAGCACTCATCTGGAAAAAGTAACTGAGGAGCAGGAGGAGGACAGAAGAGGTGCACGGATAAGGGAAGATAAATCACGAGTGGAAAAGTCCAGGACCTGCTGGCCAAGTTTCACCAGTGAATTTGGGGCTCCGCTCTGACATCGAACTCCATGTAACCTCAACTGCTGAGCAGCAGTTATGCCGGGAAATTTTCCCACTGAACCTGCAGCAGGTTGGATCTGTCGGAGGAACAATTAAACTACTATTTGAGTGGAAAAGGTTGCTGAAATGGAAAAGTACACAGTTTTTAGTTTCTGAATGAATTCAGTTTGGTCAATGGAGGTGAAAATCAAAAACAACTTCAGATGCTGGGAATCTAAAATAAAATTGGAAAGTGCTGGAAATATCCAACAGGCTAGGGGGCATCTGTGGGAAGAGAAGCAAAGTTGACATTTCCAATTGAAAACTCTTTGTCAGAAAAGAGACAGAGGAAGAAGAGGGAGGAGGATAAAGGAAGGATGAAACAACACAGCCTTTCTGGCCAAGCTACCTGTGAACATCTCATGCAACTACAAGGATGACGGAGAGAAACAAAAGACTGCAGATGCTGGAATCTAGATGAAAAACACAATGATGTTGGAGGAACTCAGCAGACCAGGCAGCATCCGTGGAGAAAAGCAGGCAATCAGTGTTTCGGGTCAGGACCCTTTTTCAGGACTGAAGATAGGAAAAGGGGAAGCCCCATATATAGGAGGAAAAAGCAGAGCAGTGATAGGTGGACAAAAAAGGGGAGGCGGGGTGGGCACAAGGTGGTGATAGGTAGAGGCAGGTAAGAGATAGTGATAGGCAGGTGCGGGGGAGCATCATCGTGTTTTTCATCATCTAGTATTACTGTTCCACTGCAAGGTCTCTTCAAGGATGCCCACTTTGAAGAAGCTTTCTTCCTCTCTTCAACAAGAGCTTCATGAATCCCTCTTTCACTGCTCCTCCTCTGTGATCTCCCCTGCTCTCCTGCTCCACTCTTCTTCCCTTTCCTAGCCTTTTTTTCCTCTCTCTCCTTACCTTTGACCCATCCCCTAGTACATCTACTCTCTCCTCCTTCCCCGCACCTCCCTATCACTATCTCTTACCTGCATCTACCTATCACCACCCTGTGCCCACCCCACTTCCCCTCTTTTGTCCACCTATCACTTCTCTGCTTTTCCCTCCTATATGTTGTGCTTCCTCTTTTCATATCTTCAGTGCTGAAGAAGGGTCCTGACCCAAAACATTGACTGCCTGCTTTCCTCCACGGATGCTGCCTGGCCTGCTGAGTTCTTCCAGCAGCATTATGTTTTTCTTTTACAAGGATGACATTATTGGTTTCCAATGTTCGGTGTTGCGCTGAACCTCTGCACAAAATAAATCCCAACCCAATCAACCATCCCATTATTTCATCTTTATTCTGCTACTTACCATCAGAGTGTAAAGTTAAAGACCAACATAAAAATAATTATGAAATACATCATGGACCTTTCATATGATAAAAGATGAACTCTTGAACTCCTGATCTCCCAATCTACCTCATTTTGGCCCTTGCACTTTATTTATCGATCTGCACTGAACTGAAATTTGTCTAACTGCAACACTACATTCTGCATTCTGTTTTCTTTTTACTACCTCAATATAATTCTGTATGGCATGATCTGTCTGGAAAGCACACAAAACAAAAGCTTTTCATTGTATCTTGGTATATGTGACAATAATAACCAATAATAAACATCATGACATACTCCATACAACGGTCAACTAATCACCCTTGTCCTGTTGTCGATATATATTTACTAGTCCAATTGTGCCACCCCTGTGGATTCAACATGGATTCCTGCCATCCATTTGAATGCTGATTTTGCTTGGAGGAGAATACAGACAGCACTGGAGGAAGTTGTGTTTGATAGTTATGTTTGATATTTCACTTTTTCCATGGACATAGACATTTCAAATGCCTGCTGTATTTTATCTATATGCATGAACATCCTGTTCTCTCTACATCTGTGAGTTTGGACCTGCTATGATCCTGTTGGACAGGAGAGTCATGTGATCCCCAAAAGCAATATAGTGCAGGTGCTGGAAATATGAAATTAAAGAAAAAAATGTCTGAGATACTTAGGTAACATCTGTGGAAGGAGAAACAGAGTTATCACTTCAGATCAAAGACCTTTCGCTAGAACTGGTGGATAGGAGAATGTCCACCAAGATAAGTGACAGTTGAAAACAATGAGCTGGAACTCCATCACCAGGTTGTTACAAACCCCCTTCACCTCCCTAATCAGGGTACCTCCATATGTCAAATGTTGAGTACAAAAGTCAGGAAGTAACGTTGCAGCTGTATAGAATTTTAGTTAGGCCATATTTGGAGTATTGTGTGGGGTTCTGGTTGCCACACTACAGGAAGGATGTGGAGGCTTTGGAGAGGGTGCAGGAGAGGTTCACCAGGATGTTGTCTGGATTGTCAGCCTCAAACTTTAAGGCTGAGGGGTGACCTGAAAGAAGCATACAAAATTATGAGAGGCATAGATAAGGTAGAGAGTCAGAGCCTTTTTCCCAGGTTGGAAATGTCAAATACCAGAAGGCATAGATTTAAGGTGAAAGGGGAAAAGTTTAAAGGATATTTCCGAGGTAAGTTTTTTTATACACGAACAGTGGTGGTTGCTTGTAATGTTCTGCCAAGGGAGGAGGTCGAAGCAGATATGATAGCAACATTTAAGAGGCATCTAGGCAGGCATGTGAACAGGCAGGGAACAGAAGGATACAGGTTATGTGCATTTAGATGGGATTAGTTGGACTGGCATCATGGTTGGAGCAGATATGGTGGGCTGAAGGGCCAATTTGGTTCTCTGTTATTTTCCTTGTGTCCTGTACTCACCTCTCCTGTCAAGACTACTAAGAGAGATAGTGATTGATTCTGCCAATGGATGAATAGGCGGGTGAATGGATATGCACAATGGTGAATGCACAGGCGGATGGTTAAGTGGGAGCACAGATATGCTGGATGGATGGGTGAATGGATGGGTGAATGGATGGATAGTAGATGCATTGAAATGTGGATGGATGGAAAAATCAGTGGGTTGATGGAAGGAATGATGCACGGATGGATGCAGAGCATTTGTTAATGGTGATTGTGAGGAATGTCCTGAGTGCACAAAGACAAGGTGAATGTGAGTGAGGGCTGGACAGCTGAGAATGTAAGGAGTTGGACTGATAGAAAGGAATGGGTGCACTTTCATGAGTAGTTCTGAAAGATGTGCTGGAATAGAACTAAAGGCACAAAGTAAAGGGTTTAGACTAATAGGTTTGTGTAGTATAAATTGTAATTTTTCAACTATAAACTCCAAAACAAATGAAACATTTGACTATGGAATCTTGCACACACCAGCTTTCGTGTTTGTTTCAAAAACATAGTGACAACATTTAAATTCATTATTTGTGAAGGACTTTGTAACATTCTATAAAAATGAAATGTGGTGATGGAACAAAAAATATTTATTTCCAACTGACAGACAGAAGGTCTTGATTTGAACTTTTTTATGGTTCTATTGTTTTGAAAACACTTTAACAATTTCAATCTATTGTAAGGAATAGCTTCAATGCACCATGTAAGCTGTCTCAGTGAATACTTTCTTGTGACTATATGCACCACAGTATCAACTGCTAAATGTATAAAACTACTTTGGACACAAACATTAAGGTTTAACATATAAATTCACGGGAGCAATACAAGACAAGAATTATAATAGTCGGGCACCAACTGCTCTAGAAGAAAGATCTTACCTTGAAGAATGATGACCTGGAACCAATGATCTGAAAGACTGAAGAAAAATTTTCAAGACCCAGTTCGCTGCCAGTGGCCCACATAAGGAGGAGCTTTTTAACTTATACAGGAACAGATCTTTTCCACTGGATAAGAACTTATTTTGCAATTTTGTATGGCTGCACCATTCACAAACCATATATTTCTAAGAGAAAACCTTGAGAGTGACTTCAATCATGCATTGCATGCAATTGATATCGTTATAATGCCCAGTAGCCTCCATGCATTACCATGTCAGACATACCGTCGATTGGGCTACAATTTATGGAAACATGTCATACACATGAAGAATTCCCAAAAATATAGTGAATTTTAGATAAAATTCCATTGCATAACACAAATAAATATTGCCTCTTGCAACAGAATTTCTAAGCCTAGTGGAATGGTTGAAGGAAATAGGATGGGGCTCATTTCAGGGAAGTTAGATAAGTCTAGGAAGGAAAAAGCAGTAGAGAGATTTGTTAAAGGGTGAGATTAAACTTTATAAACTCTTTATACTTTATTTATACAGTATGCTAACAGGCACTTTCAGGCCAACAAGCCCACACCACCCAATTACACCCATGTTAACCTACTAACCCATACGTCTTTGGAATGTAGGAGGAAACCAGAGCACCCAGAGTAAGTAAATTGATTGTAGGTAGGCTGATGTAGACCATAAACACTGGTATATGGCATGTGACCAAAGGCCTGTTTTTGTGTTGTAAATTCATTTTGTGCAGTAAATCTAATATGCAATCTATTAATAATAACACTGCAATATTAAAAAATTTATATTTGTCCTACTCTGTTAAAGAAACAGAGTGAGATATCTGATACTTTGCAGTTTTTCCTGTCTCAAACATTTTACAGTCAATTAACCACTTTCAAAATATATTCTCTTCTTAATAGTATCCATCTTTAAAAATACATATTGTAAAAAAAATTTGCACTGTTCTCTCACTTTTAAGCGCTTATTCTCTTGGATTTCTAGAATTGCACTCTACTCTTGGTTAGCTACTTGTTTCAAATGTGAACTGATATTGATGATGCAACATTTGTGATCAGACAAGTAATCCAGAGGCCTGGACCAACATCCCAGAAACCTGAGTTCAAATTCCACATGGCAGCTGTGGAACCATCAGATTGTCATTAAGCCCATTTGGTTCACCAAGGTACTTGATGGGAGAAAATTTGCCAACTTTTCCAGACCTGGCATTTATGTAACTCCAGATTCACCAAGAAGGTTGACTCATAAGTGCCCACTGAAATGGCTGAGCAAACCACGCAGTTGTACTTCAGCTGCTTGTTAGAGGAAGAATAACACCAAATGGATCACCAGGCACTGAATACAGTCACAGCAAAGTCAAGTGAGCCCAGTTTGCCTCACAAACATCTTGGAACCTTTTTCTAAATTTTGAGAGCTTTCCCAAGGAGTTGTCAACTAAAACCTGAACATAATTGTACTCGTGAGATCCTACCTTACAAACAATATTCCAGATACCTCCATCACAATCCCTGGTTATGTTTTGCCCCATTGGCAGGAGAAACCCACCTGAACGGATGTCACAAAGGGCTACAAATGGGAGGGAGTAGCCCTGGAAGTTTTTAATATTGACTTTGGACAATAAAGTCTGCTGGCATGAGGTCAAAGAGGTAAAACATAGGCAAGGAAACCTTCTCTTGATTACCAACTGCCATCCTCCCTCAGCAAATAAATCAATGTTCCTTTGTGTTGTACAACTTTGGAAGTAGCAAGGGCACATAATGTTCTCTGGGTGATGGATTTCAATATCCATCACCAAGAGTGTCTTGGAACATCAGCGCTGGCTGACTCCTGAAGAACACGTGCGTTACAATGGATCGGAGACAACAGTGAATGAATCAACATGAAGCATACGACTACTTTAACCTGCCCTCATCAAACTATCTGTGGCAGTTGCATTTGTCATGGTAGCACTGATTGAAGTGATCACCACACAGTCCCTGTGAAGACAAAGTCCTGTCTTTACATGGAGAACACCCTTCTTCATGTTTGTGCAACAGGGGAGAGCCCAACTGTTTACACTTGATATTGATTAGCATTGGCAACACCAAGTTCCTCACTATTACTATCTTTGAAAATATCTCCAACCAGAAATTCAACTGGACAAGCCACATAAATACCAGAGCAAGCCAAAAGCTGGGTGTCCTCAGACCCCCAAACCCTCTACAATCTATGAGACACAAGTCAGAAGTGTGACAGAATAATCTCCACTTGCCTGGATGAGTGCAGTGCCAACAGCTCTCTCTCAAGAAGCTTGACATTGTCAGTACGTGGTAGCCCACTTGATTGGCACCCCATCAACAACCCTAAACATCCATTCCCTCCAACACTGGCAGGCAGTGGCTGCAGTATGTACCATTTAAAAAATGCACTGCAGTTACTTGTCCAGATTACTCTGACAGCACCTCACAAACCTGCATGTTCCTCTCCAAGGTGCACACTATACTGATTCAGAAATATCTTCACCATTTCTTCATCATTGTTGAGTTCAAATCCTGTAACCCCCTGACCAACAGCACACTGGAAATACCTTCACCAGAAGGACGGCCATGGTTCAAGATGGCGGCTCACTACCAATTTCTCAAGGGCCATTGGGATGGGCAATAAATGCCAGTGACGTGCAGACCGTGAATGAATCAAAAATTCGTTCCTACTTTTTAGAAAATTATAATTGTGATGTGAAGGTATTATACATCCTTGAAATAAATATAGTGGTCCTAAAAACAAGTGTCTTCCTTTGTATTAAGCATACTTCTATAATACTTTGACAAGAATAATTAGGTATTTGTCACCAAAGCTATTATTATTGTCATGCTTATTAATTAACAGCAGCAATAACAAGTTCCATTTTTATAATGTTTAGAAAATTGATACCTTCCCATGATGCATCCCTGGAACATTAGAGGAATTATAATAAAATCTTGAATGGATTGAATTTAGTTATAATAACTCACTGACAGAGGTCAATAAATACATATGAATCTATTATATTAAATTTCTGAGAGCAAAGTCATGCAAACGACTACATTATGCATGAACATTATATAACAGATGGGTCATGAGTAGTGCAAATGCTCATTTTTCCAAAATTCATTAATGGACCAAATTTTGCTGGAGTGGACATCTTATGGCATGTGCTATTAGTTAGATTTCTCTTTCCTTTTCAGCTCAAGAACACTTTGTGCTGTAACTCAGTAAAAGTCCAATATCAGACTTCAGGGGAATGGTATCATATTTAAGTTACTGGACATTGCAAGTTCAAAGATCACTATAATCCCATCACAACAACTAATTAAATAAACTGGAAGTAGGAAATTAATGGTAACCATAAATGACCAGATTATTGTAAAAACTTAGCTGGTTCATCAGTGTCCTTCGGAAAAAATCTATCACTCTTACCCATTCTGGCCTATGTGTGACTCCAAGCCCAGATCAACGTGGTTGATTCTTAACTACCCTGTGAAATGGCAGTAACTAGCATTCCCTATTTTTGTGTAAAATTGCTATGTCAAAGCACAATGAACATAGCCAGATGAGCCACAGAGAACATCAATTTAAGTGCCAGGTTTAGAAAGCTCAGCAAAATTGAGTTGTCTGAACATCTGTGGACTGGAGTCAAGTCAATTGTGCTCAACAAGAGGTGAATAAAGTGACAGCCTGACATGGACGTACTCACAGAATTATACCATTTTGTTAGAGTCACTTACTTTTCTATCCTGGTCTCAGTATGTCCTTTCTCATTGGCAGAACAGACGTCCCAAAGGTGGCTGTGCAGTAGTATACAATCAGAAAGGAGTGGTCCTGGCAGCCCACAATTTTGACAATGGACCCCATGAGATCTCAAGGTACCAGGTCAGAGAAAGTCAAGGAAACCTCTGGCTTACATCAGCTACTGTCCTCCCTCAGTGGATGAATCATTGCTAAAAAAAACATACTGAGAGCACAAACGGTTTTCTCGGTGTGATCTTTAATGCCTTTCAGCAGGTAATGATAGAGCCAAAAAGAGGGACAGACACATGCAAACTCGTCCTATGTAACCCATCCATTGCAGAGAGATCTCTCCTTGACAATATTAGCAGAAGCAAACATCTCATAGTCTTTGTGAAGTAAAGTCCTATCTTCACACCAAGGACATTATCAATTGAATCATTCCACACTACCATCATGTTAAATAGGATGAGTTCAGGACAGACCTAACAGTTCAAAACTGGACAACTGTAGCCACCAGCAGCACCAGAATTATGATCCATCATGGTTGTATTCCTCACTGCATTGTTACTATCAATATTGATTCACTGCGGAATGAAGAAGGGCAGGCCAGGAGCAGCATCAGGCAAACCAGGATGAGGTAAGTGTTGAATAGTTAAAACAGTATCCTCCACCCAACTAACTTCTGCTCTTTTATAACTACCTCTTCTTGGGAATGTCAGGGTCAGATCAAAGTTCTGTAATTTTTACATGTTAATCATGAATGATAGTGGACAATGAAACAGCAAACCAGACAAGGTGATCTTATGAGTGTTCCCGTCCACAAAAATGGCAGAGCTCAGAACGTGATCGTAAAACATTTTCAACCATCTTCAACTTGAAGTACTTGTTTGAGGTCACCAAAACCATAGAAACCAGTCTTCTGACAATTTGATTGAACTCACATGACATCATCAAGAAATGTTTGAGAAAGCCAATAGAACAAGGGCTATCATACCTAATGACTTGACTTTGTACTGGTGATTTGAGATGCACTTCCAGCTGAGCTATTCCAAAATATTACAGCAATAAAATCTACCAAGCATTGTAAAACATGGCTGTCCTATCAGTCAATTCTTGATCTTCAGCAAAGTGTCCTCAACAATACTGTCAAGTTGCACTTACTTCCAGTAACCTGTTCAGTTACACTAGGACCACTTGGCTCCAGATCCCACTACAATCTAGGTCAAAATATGGACCAAGGAGCTGAACTCCACAGGTGAGAGTCATTGACCTTAAAGCAAAGGCTCATTTGACTGAGTATGATATCATGAAACCTTGGTATAAATAAAGTCAATGAAAATCAACAGGAAAACTCATCACTGTCTGGGATCATACCTATGTAAGGGAATCTGGTTGTGCATGTTGGACATCAATCATCACAGCACCAGGACAACAGTGCAGATTTTTTTAAAGGCAGTATCCTCCACCCAACCAGTTTCCCCTGTTTCATTTATAACCATCCTTCTACCGATGATGGTTCAATTCCATTCACAACTCCTTAGATAATGAAGCAGTCTTCACCTACATCAAGACCTCAGCCACATTCAGACCTGATATGATAAGTGGCAAGAAATATTCAGGCTACACAAAATCAAATAAGATAATTTTGACATGTAATTACATTACCATCACCAACTTTCCCTCTCTCAACATTCTGGGCATCACCATTGATAAGAAAAGTAGCTATGGCTAAAAGAGTAGGTCAAACCCTAAGCATCCCACTGTGAGTGATTCACATCGTGACTTCCCAAAGCAGTTCCATCTTCTGCAAGATGCAGATCAAAACTCCTCACTTGCCTGTATGAATACAGCTCCAGTAAAACTCAACGAGTCCAGCCTCCATTGCTCAAAACAACTCTCTTGGTTGGTCTGTCATCTATCACCCCAAATTTTGATTCTTTCCATCACAGATGCACTATGCAACAGTTAGTGTGCCCATATACAAAATGTGCTTAAGTTACTCTCCAAGGCTTCTCGAACAATAACTTTCAAGACCTGCAATCTCTTCCACCAAGAATGCTAAGGGCAACACGTGTATGAGAACACTATTTCCTTCATGTTCCCTGCCAGTTACACAACACACTGACTTAGAAATATACCACCATTCCTCTGTTGTTGCTGGGTCTAAATACTCTAAGTGGCAGGACTGTTGGGATGCTTTTGCCAAAGGAATTGCAGAAGTTTAAGAAAATGACTCTCTATTAGCATCTCAAGGGCAATTAGTAATGGCTATTGGCCTTGCCAATGATGTTCACACAGCTGGGTTTAACTGGATTAAGAGAAAGAGTGCTAAAAGAAGACAAAGAAAATACAAGAACAAGAATGAATGTTTAAAATTGAACGTACTTTACAGTTACTAATGATATTTTGTTATATTGAGCAATAAAACTGAACCATATTTAAACTTCTCTTTTTAGGCCAGAGAGGTTGACAGGCATTAGTAATGATCACACGGCTGAAAGTATACTTGAGCTTTTAAGAATTTGCCCAATTTCCTTCAATGGCTCTAATGCACAAGTCTAAGAAGCACATAAAATTAATAGGAAGGCTGAAGGAAGACGCCTATTGTGCACAGCAATCAGCAGCAGAGTGTAAATCTACCAACTCTGATTTGCATCTCACAGTCTCTCTCTTAAATTGTTGACCAACTTGCATTTTAACAAAAATATCTTTTTTCAGTAGGATTCAGCCCAATGTTTTTTCTTAAATCTGCTTTAGATTTAAGCAAATAGTATCATCATTTTCAGAAATAAGCAACAATGTCTGTGCTAAGATAGCATTAGTTCTTCTGCAGCGAATTGTTCAGCCATGTTGCAGACAGATCCTGTTAGATTAATAAGATTGCCGAATAACAGGATTATGTTTAGCCAGAGCATAACAAATGTGATATATCAATTTGTCAGAGAGTCAGGATTACTTGATTTACAACAGGTTATTGTCTTTGTATATTGTTCTAAGAGGAGAATTGGTTATGACAGTGTACTAAAATTTATCAGATTACCTCTGTGACTGAGATCCATGTAGAACTCAGCTGAACAAAAAACTGCTCAAACTTATAATGTAGGACTCCTTCTTACATTCACTGTGTGAAATATTGGTTTGTGTTAGCTTCAGGGTAAATGTAATATCTTGATAAAGTTCATTTTAACCAGCAGCTGGCATGGAAATACTTATATTAACCTTCCATATAACATAATGTTTGCACTTGACATTACTATTTCGTATTCCACAATATTTCTACTTCGCATTAACCTGCAGCATGACACGAGCTCTCATCCTTACTTAAAGCTTCCCTGTAATTAAATGCAACCTATTCTCATTACCCTTCAGTGTGATCATTTGTAGGCCAGCTGATGCAAAATTTAGCAAAGCTAAGTGACATTAACCCATCTTCTGTTGAAAGTATACCAAAATGGTGATAAAGAGATCTAGCAATACTGCATCTTTACTTTGATTAAATCTCCATGACAGGTGATTCTGCCAATAAGAGGACAAATTTGGTGAGATCAAGGGACCACTACCATACCCAGGTTCCCCTCAAAGGCATACCCAAAATAGGCACATACTCCATCAAATTCTAGAATTCCATACTTCACATTAATGCAGGAGAACCATCAGCATAAAAAACAGTGATAGTTCAAGTAGAAAGCAAACCCTCAAAGGCAGCAAAGAATGGACAATGTATCCAGTTTTGTATTCAGATCCATTCACATACTCAGAATAAAGATTGTAGATAGATGCAGATTTTTCTCATTGTATGCATTTATGACATTCTAAAAGAACAATAGGGAATGCCAGGTATTTGTAGTTGCCAGTGTGGACATGGCAGCTTGCTCATTAAGAAATAATACACCAGTCTGCACTGGACTTGGTCCATGCCTCATGTTTGCCTTTTGTGGTATGCCCACTATACACTCCCATTCTGTGGCCGTGCAGCTTTCAGTGTTGTGCCAACCTCACTACCAGAGCCGCACTACAATACAGAGCAGTCCACTGACTAGCAACCTGGCCAGAGGCAACAAAGACTGAGGCACCACCCACGGACCAACCTGATGGCCTTCTGACAGCAAGGGTCTTTCTCACTGTTCCCAAATATCTGTGATGATCAAACATTTAGAAACAGTTGAAAAGTATTTAAATAATTTAAAAAAAACAAATTTTATGTAAATTGAAAACATTAATATCAATTAGCTTCACCTACCATTTTGGTGAAGATCAGAGACTCCATTCAAATGAATGGGATTACACCAGATGTACAAGTTACAGTTGGAATGACGCCGAAGTGTATCTGCCCCATCAACAGGTTCCAGAACCACTGTTGGATTCAGTGCAGAATCCAGCGGTGAGAGCAGGAGATCACTTGTGTACTGTTTGACCTCCAGGGCCTTACATTCTTCTGCACTGCAATACATAGGCATCGATATCTGGAATGCACCCGCGCACATTCTCCAGATAGCTGCTGCTTCTCTACAAAATCATCAGCTAGCTGTCAGTACAATCTAAATATGATGTGACAAAACAAGAAACAGCAACTGAAAACACAATATAATTGAAACTCACAAAATTATTTTGGGGATCACCAGGCTGGAAGTAATGATGTTTTTGATGACTACAGAGTCTACAGGTCATAGTTTCAAAATAAAGGGTACAGCGATGAGGAGAAATGTCTTCACTTACAGGATGGTAAGTTTTTAGAATTCTCTATCATGGGCAGTTGTGAAGGCTGAGTCCATTAATAAAAAGAGTAATAGATTTGTGGCTCATCAGAATCACGTTTATTATTACTGACGTATGTCGTAAAGTTTGTTGTTTTGCAGCAGCAGTACAGAGCAAGACATTAAGACATAAAAATTACTGTAAGTTACAAAAATGAATAAATAGTGCAAAAGAGGAATAATGAGGTAGTGTTCATGGGTTCATGGACTGTTTAGAAATCTGATGGCAGAGGGGAAGAAGCTGTTCCTGGAATATTGAGCGTAGGTCTTCAGGCTCCTGTACCTCCTCCCCAATGGTAGTAACGTGAAGAGGGCAAGTCCCAGGTGGTGAAGGTCCTTAATGGTGGATGCTGTCTTCTTGAAGCACTGCCTCTTGAAGATGTCCTCGATGGCAGGGAGACTTGTGCCCGTGATGGAGCTGGCTGAGTCTAAACCCTCTGCAGCCTCTTTCCATCCTGCATATTGAAAACTCCATACCAGGCAGTGTTGCAACCAGTCAGAATGCTCTCCACCGTACATCTGCAGAAATTTGCAAGAGTCTTTGGTGACACACCAAATCTCCTCAAACTCTTAATTAAGTAGAGCCACTGGCGTGCCTTCTTCATTATTGCATCAATGTGTTGGGCCCAAGATAGATCCTCTGAGATGTTGATGCCCAGGAACTTGAAGCTGCTTACCATTTCCACTGCTAACCCACAATGAAGACTGGTGTGTGTTCTCCCAACTTCCCCAATCTGAAGTTCACAATCAATTCCTTGGTCTTGCTGACGTTGAGTGCAAGGTTGTTGTTGCGACACCACTCTACCAGTCAATCTATTTCAGTCCTGTACACTTCCTCATCGCTATTAAGGAAATTAAAGGATATGGGGGGGATAGCGCAGGAAAATGGAGCTGAGGTAGAAGATAAGCCATTCCTTGATGAATGATGGATCAGGCTCAAAGGGTCAAATGACTTATTCCTGCTCCTAATTCTTCTATTCTTATGTGAAAGTTTATGATGAGCTAGGCTTTGCCTTTAAACTCTATGAAGAGTGTCTAATTCTTGTTTGCAAAATCTGTGCTGAGCGTCAAGCAGCCATTTACACTCATTCATTTTTTTTTATTCTCCCCACATTCCCATCACTTCTCCCCAGTTTCTACCTCTCATCTTCACACAATGGGCAACTTAGCCAATTAAGCTTCCAAGCAGCAATGTTTTTTGGGATGTGGGAGTACTTCGAGGAAACCAACAAGTCACTGGGATTACATGCAAACTCCATGCAGACTGCACTTGGGTCAGAATTGAATCCAGGTCACTGGAGCTGGGAGGCAGAGCTCTTTAGCTGTGCCACTGGGCTGCCCAAACTTATTCCATATATTTAATTGTAAATGAAAGATACTCTGTAGTAATTTGAAAGCAGCTCATCCATCCAAACAAATCCTAATGCTTCACCATTGCAACATTAAGTTGTTTTGTATTGTTTGCATCCTATTTGATAACCAATGTCATTCACAAAAAAATAATTAAGTGATGTGCTCCTTTACATAAACTATGATTTTAATACATGGATCTGTAGTCCAGTATTCATTAATTCAATTATTTTCAGAGATGTCATTAAATTAGATAGATGCTTGCAATACTGAAAATACTCATCTGAACAAGTGCTTACTGAAAGGAATCTTTCTGATTTGGAAGCTTAATTTTTAATGAGGCCAAGGAAATTAAACAATAACAGTACAAGAGAGACTTGCTCTCGACACATTTAGAATGCTGATTTGAAGCTTGGCACATCATTAGGTTGAAATATCTAAAAGTTCATAAAACTTCCATTGCCGGACCTGCCACCCGGTTCAATCAATGGTTAATAATGTTAATCCATCACAAAATCAAACAGCTTATAAGTTTGAGGTTTATACGTTGGAGGTCAACTTTACAAGTAAATTAACAATGTTGAAAGTTTTGTACCTTATTCACTCTGGAAAAGTAATATGACCCTTGACTGATATATTGCAGAAATATATGTGTGATTTCATCACGTCACTGGGACAGATCAATATCAATCTGCTTTCTAATTACTGCAGAACAATTTTCATTTACAACATATTGAGTAGATTTGGGTAGCCCAGTGGCACAGCTAAAGAGATGCTTCCTCCCAGCTTCAGTGACATGGGTTCAATCCTGACCTTGGGTGCTCTTTGTATGGAGTTTGCACGTTCTTCCTTGTGATCCTGAGGGTTTTCTCTGAGTGTTCATGTTTCCTCCCATGTCCCAAAAAGAGTGCTGCTTAGTAGTTAATTGGTTAAATTGACCACTGTGTGAATCTGACTGATAGGAACTGAGGAAAGTTGATGGGTATATGGGGAGAATAAAAAAATAGAATTAAGATAAATGGGAGCTTGATGTTCAGCCCAGATTCAGTGCGCTGAATGGCCTTTTTCTGTTCTTCATGACTCCAAAACTCTGTAAGAAGGGTATTGTTGTCTGTTGCAGTATTTCTGAAGATTAGTCAACCAACTACATCAACAACAACTTCCTGCTATATAACAACTTCAACGGAGCAAAAATATTTCACTGTTCTTCAGAGGAATTTAACAGAAAAATGATTGTGAACTTCCCAAGAGCATATTACAGATGATGGCCAAAGTCAAAAAGGAAGATAGTATGGAGAACCTCAAAGGCAAAAAGAAAGAAGTGGAAAGGTTCAGTGAAGGACTTCCAAAGCCTTAGACCTGGCGAATGAAAGAATGGCCATTAATGGTGGAATGAAATCAAGGCCACAGTTGGAAAAGCACAGGTATCTGAGGCTAGACATAGTTACAGCATTACAGACACATTGGAGGGACGTGAAATGTTAAAACCAACACATTGCTCAGCCAGAAAACAAAATGGTCAGTCAACTTGGGTGAACGGGATTTGTTGAGAGTCAGGATAGGACCAAATGGTAAAATTAGCTTGTCGAGAATAAAACCAAGGATGACACCCAATAATGTGTTGGTACGCTCAAGCTAAAACACAACAAAGTTTTGGATAATGGTTTCAGTAGTGGATGATCTTAATGATAAAAAGGAAAGGGCTCCTAGAATTACATCCATAAACATATGTAAAGAGTTCCTTCTTTTGACTTCATTGTGCCTTGATTAAAAATTCAATAAGCACCACACAATAGCAAATGACCTAATGAATGAAAGATGAGGGCATGGGCAGTGGTACTAATTAAATGGAATGCATTGTATAGGGATAGATCGATTGAAGGAAATGAAAAATTATATGAAACAAAATGTTAAATATCCTAAACAAGGAGCACTTAGTACAAGCCAAGCATTTTCCAAGATAGATAGACAAAAAACTTTATGTGAAGATAAAGAAGGATGAATTGATAAATTGAAAAGGGAAAGAAATTACGAAACTTTGGTAAAATAGTAGTCATTAAGATGTAATGAATGTTGAAAAATTTATTAAACATCATATATTTATATAATGTCTTGCACAACCACAAGGTATTTAAAAGCACTTTACAACTAATAAACTGGTTTTGAGGTGTATTCATTATTGTAATGTGGGGAATTGGATAAACAATTGACTCACAACAGGTTGGAGTGGGAATGGGATGGAAAATTGAAGAGGCAAAGAGAAGGAAGCTCACAGCCACTTCTGTGGAGTGAATGCACAGAAATGAAAAATGGTGACCAATCTGCATTTGACTTCTCCAATGTCGGGGAGATCACATTGTAAGCACCAAATGCAGTACATAAGAAGAGGTGTGAGTGAATTATCACTTCACCTGGAAGGTCTATTTGGGTCACTGGATAGTGGGAGGGGAAGAGGTGAAAGGACAGGTATTACATCTCAGTGTTTGCACGGGAAAGTGCTGTAAGATTGTGCTGGGGGCTGATCATTTCAGTTGAGAACAAAGGTTGTATGGACAATGGGCAGTCTGACCTTGGCACTGTGATTCTGGAGATCATTCCAGTGGGGAAGAAAAAGGATGTGTTATTCACTGAGAACAGCACAAGTCAGGGAGATAGAAACTGTTCTCAGCAGTCATGCCCAGAAGTCTAGAAGGGTGATTTGCTTGTCTGGCCTCAGGGTTAAGGATATTTTCTCATGGCTGGAGGAGAATTTGAAATGACAGAGTTTAGGATCCAGTTGTCATAGTCCAAGCCAAATCCAATGGCGTGGGTAGAGTTAAAAATGAGATGAGATGAAGAGCCAGAGACGATCAGAATTTAAACACAAAATCTCAAGGATAATATTCTCTGGATTAACCCCAGTAAGGAAGAGAATTGGTATATAGTGGATTAGGTCAAAGATTTGAATGTGTGGCTTTAAGGAGAAATTGAGGTTTTTAAATAAAAACAAAGAACAAAGTAGTGAGGAATAAACTTGACTGAAAAGGACAGGAAATAGAATTAGCAACAGAACCAGAACCAGATTTATTATCACTGACGTATATCATGAAATTTGTTGTTTTGTAGCAGCAGTACAGTGCAAGGCATAAAAATTACTATGTTACAAAAATAAATAGTGCAAAGGGAGGAATAATGAGATAGTGTCCATGGATTCATGGACCATTCAGAAATCTGATGGTGGAGGGGAAGAAGCTGTTCCTAAAAAATTGAGTGTGGGTCTTCAGGCTCCTGTACATCCTCCCTGATGGTAGTAATGAGAAGTGTGCATGTCCCGGACGGTGAGGATCCTTAATGATGAATGCCACCTCCTTGAGGCACTGCCTCTTGAAGATGTCCTTGATGGTGGGGAGGGTGAGTTCATGATGGAGCTGACTGAGTCTACAACCCTCTGCAGCCTCTTTTGATCCTGCACGTTGGAGTCTCCATACCAGGCGGTGATGCAACCAGTCAGAATGCTCTCCACCATACACCTGTAGAAATTTTCAAGAGTCTTTGGAGTCATACCAAATCTCGTCAAACTTCTAATGAAGTAGAGCCACCAGTGTGCCTTCTTCATGACTGCATCAGCGTGTTGGGTTCAAGGTAGATCCTCTGAGATGTAGACACCCAGGAACTTGAGGCTGCTCACCCTTTCCACCACTGACCACTAAATTAGTTAGAGATATGAAATGTATCATGAAAGAAGTAGACTATAAAGAGCATCTTATAGAAAAAAAAAGAAGCAGTTCTGTTTAGGGATGGGATACCAGTGGTTAAGGCATAGATATCTGAACACTTATGAGATGCAAGGTAATCAAGAATTGGAGGAATGCAGAGATTTAACAAGATAATGGGATGGAGGAGATTGTGGAAATAAGGAAGGACACACCCACAGAAGGAATTGGAACACAGGACAGGAAATTTAAAATTGAAACTTTGAAAGGACACTGATCAATGTAGGCCAGTAATTATAGAGGTGATGGGTGAACTAAACTGATGTGTAGATACTGGCAGCTGAGCATTCGGATGAGCTGATTCTTATCCCTTTTAGTCCTGATTCAAAAGAGTTAACTGAGCTCATCTTATCAGCTGTAGTTATAAAAGACAAGTGTTAGAAGAAAGCTGAAATATTGCCTTGTATTGGTCATAATATCAGGGAGCTATTAAATAACTGTCTAATGGTTTAGGATTTATCTTTGCCTAAGCCTAGCTATTATTGTTTCACACAGACCTGTGTTGCATTCAATAGCATAAGTTAAATGTGTGTTATTTGACAACGCAACTGCCCTGATACCCATCTATCTGGTATATTTTCATCTATAATTTAATGAAAACCTTATCATTGATCATGCCCTCCCATTTATTTGTGTAACACTGATCACATTTCAAAGCAAATTAATTCTGGCTTAGTCCTTCTCAGAAATGGTTGGAAGCATAGTAGCACAGACTCTACAGCATCATAAAATAGCACAACACAGAAGGAAGCCACTCAGCCCATCAAAGGCATATACTTTGCTTCAAATACCTAATTTCTTTTTGAAAAACTCAGTTGAATATTCTTCTGTCACTCTGAGGCAGAATTTTCCAGATCATAACTCCTCATAGTATGACATCATAAATCTGGCTTCAGGCCCCTTCATTAAGGGGAACCAATTCTCTTTAGTTATTCAGCCTGGATCTTTCACCATTTCAAACACTTCTATCAAATCACATCTTATCTTCTCTCTTTTAAGGAAAATCACTCTAGCTTCTCCAGGCTGTACCCATGAGTGTCCACATCCCTTGAACTCTACTGGCATTTTTTTGTTGCATCCTCTCCAAGGTCTCCATACCATCCACTGAACTGCCAGCAAAAGGTGAACATAACCTGGCTTACTATACAAGTTGTGGCTAAACCAATGTGTTATACAGGTTCTAAGTAACTTGCATTGTTGTTATATTAATCATGTAAATTTTAAGTTAGTTTGTCTTTAATATCCACTGTACTACAGTGGGCTGCACGCTGTTACAGCTGATAGAGCTACAGCCTCAGAGCTCTAGCAATCTGCATTCAAATTAACCACCCATGTTGGTGTGTGGTTTTCCCCCGGGTACTCTAGTTTCCTTCCACACCCCAAAGACATGCAGGTTGGTCGATTGATTGGTCACAGTAAGTTGCCCCCAAAATGTGTAGGGGAGTGATGGGGTGAGGACTTTGAAGGAAGTAAGTCTCGCAGGAAAATGAAATGATTTGAACAATAGAATCATTTTCAAAGGAAAACCAATTACAAAAAGCTAAGATAACATATATATCCACGCATGAATTAAAATGATGCTTTAAATCATGGAAATGAATAAATAAGAGCAGATGAAAGGAAAATTGGGGGAAATAGGAGACTAGGACAAAGGAGTGAAATTTCCCAGGAATCTTCCTGATCTCACTATCACTGCACTAGAAACCAGCGACGAATTGTTCCCTGGTCAACAACACTAAACTTACCACCTAATAACAGTCATGTGTCATACTCTGCCTCCAAAATTCAGAATTCCAGAGTACAATGCACTGTCACAGCTGTTTTGAGCACTTACTGGGGATGAAATTCTGGTAAGCCAAATTTTTATGATATCTTTATAATTTCCAATAATGCCCCATCAAACTCACAAAGGAAAATCGGGGGAATTCCCACACAAAATTCACTTCAAGTATTCCATATTTTATTACTCAATATCCTTACGTCAGAAGAAAAATCACAGTAGTACATTATTTCTCAAATTAGTGGTTTTCTTCAATACATTGATTCTAAATACTTAAAAGAATTTCCTGACAGAGATTAGAACTGCTGCAGAGAGTCTCATCAAGCTACATGGCTAGGCCATTTTCTTTGAACGTTGAAATGAATTGGTGTAAAAACAATGGCTGGTGAGCATAGAAGTGAAAATCTCCAGCCTCAGTGAGGGTATCTGCCATTCAAATTGGAAATCAGTTAATTCATGATAAGTGCAATATTAAGCGGGTTCTATAACTATTAATATGGTATGCAGCTAAGACCAATTGATAAAATACACGGAGCCAGACAGAAAACTATGAAAACACATATTTCATGTATGGTAGTTGTGACCCATACAAGACTGAAGCATAACAGCAATATTTTGAATTAAATAGCTCATTTTTCATGTGCAGTGGAGATTATCTGTGTTTTTATTTCTCTTTATTCTTTCATGAATGTGGGCCTCACTGGTAAGGCCAATACTTACTGGCCATCACAAATTGCCCCTAAATAAAGGAGGTAGTTAAGAGTCCATTACAATGATGGAACTGGAGTTACATATAGGGCAGACTGAGTAAGGATAGCAGATTTCCTTCCTTGATGAAAAATACTGAACCATGTGGATTCCAACTTACAATCCAGAAGTTTCATGTTAACCTTCACTAAGACTGGCTTGTTTTTATTTACTTAATTACTTGAATTTAAGTTCACCAGCTGCCATGGTGAAGTCTCCAATAGAAAGGTGTCAATTCAGTGATATTACAACTGTTTGATTCCCCTCCAACAGTTTGCTGGGTCGCTACTGACTGGAAACACTCTTGGACCAGAGGGCTAGTTCCTGGCTAAAGAGGACCTTACTACAGAATCATGCAGCTTTCAACTTCAAAGCTGCATGGTTCTGTAGTAAGGGCCTCAGTTCCTGAATTTTCAAAGTCTTTCCTGAATCCACAAGATACACGTTTGCTGTATTCCCTTCCTTGTGCTGCTGATTATCTCTTTGCCCACTTGACAACAATTCATGAACACAACACCCAACCAAATCAAAGGGATAGAGCTTATTTATTCATTCAATTATTGGAAAAACCTACAATAAACCAGCTTTTTGCCCTGCAGAATATCCTTATCTTTGTGTACACTTGCCTGTACTACAGTTTACACACTGTACTTTCTCAGCAGTTGCAGTGGATTTGGTGGAAGGCTGGTTCTTTGCAGTGAAGGAGACCGCAGACAGCAGAAAAATGCCAGCACAAACAGCATGGGGCCTAGAAACCTCAGTTTTGGTCTGCACTGTCTCGGCATGAGCAGCTGTAGTCTGACAAGCAACTGGAAGGCACTGGTGAAAAGACAGTGATGGATCATGAATGATGTCATTGTAAGAGAGGGTGGTTGATTCATGCTTTTTTGGAGCTGCTGCCACTAACACCAGCTATTGCCTTTGACAATCCCATAATCAGCTAAAGGAGTGACTGCAGGAGTGCTGTAATACCCAGAAAATCCCATCAGACACCAGAAAGCAGAGCCATGGTGTTAGCATTCTGATCTTGCAGAACAGAAGGATGAGCTTCCACTCAGATGGGGGTGGGGGGGAGTGGATTTTGCCTTGTTTCAACGGAAACAAAATCCTTGGCCATTGTGGCTGTGCCCCTTGAGCTCTGTGCCAATGTTAGCCATAGAGACTGTGGACAGCACTCTAACCCACTAAGCCTATAGCAGTGCCCATCATCCGTCTGTTGTTGCCAGCAACAGATGCATATCAACCTCTCCTACAGGGGAGAGGGACAAATATTATTGATTGTGTTGCATTGTGTCTCTGTGGCATACCTAGCATCGATGAAACGCTGAGGGGGGGGGGGGTTTATAAGGGGAGTGTGTGTGTGTGTGTGTGTGTGTGTGTGTGTGTGTGTGTGTGTGTGTGTGTGTGTGTGTGTGTGTGTGTGTGTGTGTGTGTGTGCGTTAACTACATCTGTGAAGCTAATAAATTCTTATGACACTGCCCTTAAAACCTTATTCCTGGCATTGACCTTTTTGGCCATTTCTTCCTAGTACCACTCAAAGCTGATCACAGGAGCTTCCTGGTCCTGGACATGAAAGATTTCACACCTCTCTCCAGCTCCTTCACAAAGCAGCATCACAAAATTGCAAGTTCCTGCCAGTCTCAGGTCTGAAGCAAACTTTTGAATGTCTCCCTGAGTAAAACTGTGACTTCCACCAGTTCTTATTAGATTCAGCCATGCTAATGACTCTTGGAATTACAGCCCATGAATGATGCTAATGTAATAAACAGTAATGGTGCAGAGTGAGCACTGAAATCATGTAATGAGGTGTGCAAATGAATTTCAGGTGTGACCTGCAAGAGTTCAGACTGGCGTGGGTTACTCATGAATTGTTAATACAATGTGTGTTTTCCAGCAAGTTTGAATTTTCAGGCCACTAATTTTGAATTCTTAGCAATTTTACGGGAAACAATCTTTATCTTAATTGGAATAAACAGGACTTCAACATCGCTTTGCACATGGTCTAAGCCTGCAGCAGACAGCTGAGCCAGCAGATTCCCTCCCAAGCAAGAATACCTATCTTCTCAAAGCAGTTGGAAAAAGCTATTATCAGGTAACAACTTTGAAATTAGTTTTTTTTACTGTGTTGATGAAATGTCTCAAGTTAATTAATGCTGCTGGCAGCTCAAATCCTGGGAAGTGTTTTATATATGAAGTGTTTTCTATATCCCCTGGTAACTTCATATAACTGACACTTAAGAGATAATATAATCAAATCAAAAACCTGATGGCTGTAGTGAAATGGACTATTGGCAGGTGGAAATTGATTACTACTAGTGATAGTGTCACTTCAATCTGTCAGTGTCAGGAAAATCGAAGCCAATGAATTAGAACACCATACGCTCACTTCTGGACCTAGGTGAGAATCCAACTCAGGCTGATTGGATAGCCTTAGTTTCTGACTGAAAGCTGTTTTAAATGAAATGGATTCAGCAAATTTGACCCAGATGCCACCACTGTTTAAGCCAAACTGTTCTATTATTACTCATTGATCAATTTTACTCAAAGATGCCTTTAGAATTACAACCATAGGAAACAGAAATTAAGTTCCATTATGCTATAGGACATGAGGCTGAGGTATAGTTGGTGCAAAGGAATAATGCACATTCTAAATTGCATTGATTAATGTAACATATGTAATATTAGTTGTGAACAATGGTTTTTATTTTAAGGCTGTTATCCTTTTAAAGGTTGTATCATGTGACTAATTGCTTTCTGCATTGAAACAATCTTTTGCGGAATGTTCCAGAGACAGTCTGTGAAGAGTCTTTGAATAAACACACACACTTTGTTTCTGTTACTCATGTCTCACATGTATAGGCCTGTACACTCTGCAATGAACTTTGTTGGAAGTAAGGAGGCCATTGAGTCCAAGAAAACTTTTGTGGCTCTGAGATTCTTATTGAACAACAGAATGAACACAAGGTTCCAGTTCTCATATTCTTGCACAAAAAAATCATACAAGTAACACACAGAAATGTGCCAACCAGTGAGATGCAACTAGAATCACATAGAAGTCAAACAATACTTCCATATGGTTCCAGTTTCATCTCACTTATCTCTCTAAGTCCTCTTCCTTCCTCCATCTATCCAGCCTAATCTTAGGTGGCAAAGTTTGTGCCACAACTAGTAACCCTGGAAGTAAATTCCAAAGCTTCACAGCTCCTCTGTTCTAAATTTACAACATTTAATCTTATAACTGTGGCTCTTGATTCCTCAAACACCATCTACACTGTCCCTTCCAATCATAATTCTAATACCTTCTATTATAGAAACCAACAATCTGTAATGTTTTATTGGAAAATGCCCAATTTTCAAGTTTTTTGGGGGGTTGAAACCAATAGCATAGGGAGAAATAGAATTGTAAAGAAAATAATATGAGATACTTGGATTCAGAAATCAGAACAGCCCATTGATCAGAAGCAGAGAGAAAACTGTGCACAATTGGCAAAAGAGAGACTTCTAGAGAGAATGTCCTTCCCCCAAAATAGAAGAATCGAGGAGGGTGTTGAATAGTCAAACTACAGTGACAGCGTTGTTTAGCAATCTTCAAAACGTCCACACTTCACTCAGTTTTGTTCCAAGAGAATCAGAACCAGAATCAAGAGGTGAACCCTCAGAAGGCATCAGGCCCCGGCGGTGTACCTGGCAGGGTACTGAAAATCTGTGCTGACCAACTGGCTGGAGTGTTCAAGGACATCTTCAACCTCTCACTTCTACAGTCAGAAGTTCCCACCTGCTTCAAAAGGGCATCAATCATACCGGTGCCCAAGAAGAGCAGGATGAGTTGCCTCAACAACTATCACCCAGTAGAACTCACATTTACTGTGATGAAGTGGTTTGAGAGGTTGGTCATGGCTAGAAATAACTCCTGCCTGAACAAGGACATGGACCCGCTGCAATTTGCCTACCACCACAACAGGTCTACAGTGGATGCAACCTCACTGGTTCTCCACTCGGCTTTGGAGCACCTAGACAAACAGCAAAACATACTTCAGGTTGCTGTTTATTGATTACAGCTCAGCATTCAACACCATCCTCCCCTCAGTGTTAATCAACAAGCTACAAAACCTGGACCTCTGTACCTCCCTCTGCAAATGGATCCTTGACCTCCTCATCAGAAGACCACACTCAGTGCAGATCGGTAGTAATGTCTCCTCCTCACTGACAGTCAACACAGGTGCACCTCAAGGATGCGTGCTTCGCCCACTGCTCTACTCTCTCTCGACTCATGACTGTATGGCTAGGCACAGCTCAAACACCTTCTATAAATTCTCCAAGGACACCAGTGTTGCTGGCAGAATCTCAGATGGCAATGAAGAGGTGTACAGGAGTGAAATAGATCAGTTGGTTGAGTGGTGTCGCAACAACAACGTTGCAATCAACGTCAGCAAGACGAAGGGATTGATTGTGGACTTCAGGAAGGGGAAGTCGGGAGAACACACGCCAGTCTTCATTGAGGGGTCAGTGGTGGAAAGGGTGAATAGCTTCAAGTTCCTGGACATCAACATCTCAGAGGATCATTCCTGGGCCCAACACACTGATGCAATCACAAAGAAGGCACGCCAGTGGCTCTACTTCATTAGAAGTTTGAGGAGATTTGGTGTGTCACCAAAGACTCATGCAAATTTCTACAGATGTACAGTGGAGAGCATTCTGACTGGTTGCATCACAGGCTGGTATGGAGGCTCCAATGTGCAGGATCAAAAGAGGCTGCAGAGGATTGTAGACTCAGCCAGCTCCATCACAGGAAGAACCCTCCCTCCCCCACCATACCATCGAAGGCATCTTCAAGAGGCAGTGCCTCAAGAAGGCAGCATCCATCATTAAGGACCCTCCCTCCCCTCCCTCACCACCCGGGACATGCCCTCTTCTCATTACTATCATCGGGGAGGAGGTACAGGAGCTTGAAGACCCACACTCAACATTTCAGGAACAGCTTCCTCCCCCTGCCATCAGATTTCTGAATGGTCCATGAACCCAACCTTATTATTCTTCTTTTGCACTATTTATTTATTTTTGTAACTAAGTGATTTTGATGTCTTTATGTCTTGCACTGTCTTGCACTGTACTGCTGCCACAAAACAACAAATTTCATGACTCATACTGTATGTCAGTGATAATAAACCTGATTCTGATTCTGATTCAACTATCCATATGATCACAAGATCACAAGACAAGGGAGCAGAAGTAGGCAATTCGGCCCATTGTGTCTGATCCAAAGAAATGGAAAAAAGAAAAAGAAATGAGAAATTTGGGGGGGGGGGGGCCAAAAAAAAACCTAACCCCAATTTCCGGCCTTATCCCCATATCCCTTGATACCCCAACTATTTAGATATCCATCTATCTCTTCCTTAAATGCCTCCAATGATCTGGCCTCCACTGCTGTACGTGGAAAGGAATTCCACAAATTTACCACCCCCTGGCTAAAGAAATTTCTCCTCATCTCTGTTTTAAACCTGTACCCTCTAATTCTAAGATTGTGCCCTCTGGTCCTGGACTCACCCACCAAGGGAAACAGCTTGACCACATCTACTCTGAGGTTGATGATGGAGTCCAGGTTTTCGTAACATGATCTTGTCCTACGTTCTTCTGCCCCAACCCTCATAATCCTTTCTTTCTTCAATTGCATTCTTCCCATGCATCAGCTCTGATACTTTCATCTGGATTAATTACATAGTGATAGCATGTATGGGGAACTGGCTGATGTGTGTGAACTTCTGCTATCTTCTCAGCAAAGGCCTGTCTTGAATCATTTTATTTATATCGGTTCATAGGAGAGTTAAAACAGGTATAAAATGATTCTAAAAATTTATTTAGTCAGTCTGAAATTTTATATGTTTTATATTTGAAAAGATATGAAAGGCAACCCAATAAAAATAGAAGTATAGTTTATGTAGATGTGCAGTTTTGTGTGTGAGTGTGTGTGTGTGTGTGTATGTGTGTGTGTGTGTGTGTGTGTGTGTGTGTGTGAGAGCACTTCGGTATGTGGGCATGCTTGTGTGTGTTCAGATACTCACACGTGTGCATTGCCATTGAGAAGATTGTGTATGTGCAAAAGATCATACATTTTTGCTTAAAATGCTTTCCAATCCATTTTGATATTTCATCTTAGGGAAGTTCATCTATACACCCCCTTATCTAAAACAGGGTGTCAAAAACTAATTTGTTATCATGCTGATCACTTACTCCTCACACTGCTGTGTAATGAAACCTATTCCCCAGCTTCCACTGCTAATGTATTATGCACCAAGCAGTTTTCCCTGTGTATAAGGGTTGCCCTTAGTACATTAAATTAAATAAACTGAACTCTGTCCTCTCAGATTACATTACTTTATATCGCAAATGTAAATTTTACTTTTATCCTGGTCCATGTGAGGTGAAATACAGGCAAAACTGACAAGGTCACAAAAGTACCTTTGAACATAATTTTATCCTGTCTCCAGGAGCTTGTCTAATAAGGCTTTCACCTTTTAAGGTCATTAAGCAGCCTGTTTCAAACACTCAAACTCTTTGTCTAAAACTAGTGAAATGGAGACTTTACTCCCCACTGTGTAACCAGCCTTACAAGTTTTATTGAATTAAAAATAAATGATAGTTCAGTTCAATTTCGTAAAAAATATGTAACAATGCCCAAGTTAATCAGATACTCACTAAGACACAAATTGCTTTGATGTTGTTAGCCATTAAAAACTAACTGATAAAAATGATAAGTGCCAAGAAACTAATTGTTGTTTTGAAACAAGGGCCTAAAGTTGGCCTTGCCAATAACGTTTTCTGCACCAGAAACCTAGACATTAATATTATTGCTTTTCCCATAAAATATTTTGTTAATAACTGACATGTTGCAATTTTAGAGCACCATAGAAAGCATCCTGTCCGGATGCATCACAGCTTGGTATGGCAACTGCTCTGGCCAAGACTGCAAAAAACTACAGAGAGCTATGGGTACAGCTCAGCACATCATGGCAACAAGCTTCTTCTCCATGGACGTTTGTCTACACTTCTTGCTGCCTCGGTAAAGCAGACAGCATAATCAAAGACCCCTCCCACCCCGGACATTCTCTCTTCTCCCCCCTGCCATTGGGCAGAAGATACAAAAGCTAGAAAGCATGTACCAGCAGGCTCAAGCACAGCTTCTATCCCACTGTTATAAGACTATTTAATGGACCTCTTGTACGATAAGACGGACTCTTGACTTCACAATCTAACTTGTCATGGCATTGCACCTTATTATCTGCCTGCACGGCATTTTCTCTGTAACTGTAACACTTTATTCTGCATTCTGCTTTACCCTTGTACTACCTCGATATACTTATGTAATGGAATGATCTGTATGGATGTCATGCAAAACAAGGTTTTTCACTGTACCTCGATACATGTGACAATAATAAACCAATTTACCATTCTGTTTGCATTGTTCCATTGTGTTAATTAAGAACTGAACTAGGTTTCAGCATTAAGACCTGCTTCTAGCCTATTTTTGTTGCAAATGCAGCATCACATATTCGGAGACTTTTTTTAGAAGATATTTTATTTATAACACAAGTAATTCTAGCTGGTAGAACAAAACTACATCATAAATCAAGCTATTATAAGTAAATACATATTTTTACTGAGTGAAACTATGTCCCAAAGTAACAGGCCACATTTCTCTGAGTTTTCATCACAAAATGGTAAAAATTGCTCCCATCTTGCAATGTCATTTTTATCATAGAGCAACTGTAACATAAGGAAACAGTAGGTTAGAGGTAGAGTTACTGGATTAAGAGCCAGAGTTTGGCCATTGATCCAGAGTTGCTGGCTCTACAAAGAAGGGAAACTGATGAATTTCACTTTTCTCAGGCACTGAATCCCCAAAGTCAGCTGTAAGCTGTAAGCAAAGATGTGTAGCCTGAAATAATTCATAGCTAAGTAGTTCAAGGCCACAGGGCGGTCCAGGCACAGCTCAGTGACAAGAGCAGATCTTAATCACCAGCACCTTTGAACATCTTAGCTTCCATGTGTAGGGATCCCCCGTGAGTCAGACATTGAAGTATTGCTCCTCCAAGGGAGTTGAATCAAAGGCCAGGAATTTGGAGATGGGATTATATGGAAGAGGGTTGGCTGTGGTATGGGGAAGAAATTCAGGGAGGATGGACAGAAGGTGAGGAGCAGCATCAGGGGAACAGCAGGGACTCTGAAACTGGGGTTGGCAAATATACAGACAAGGTAGAGAGTCAAATGCTGGGAAGTAAGAAGTAGGAGGTCTAGGAGGAAGCCAAGTAAAGAACTGGGCACTGCTAAAAGGAATAAAAGGCACAGGATTGAGAGATAAGAGCAAATGGAGGAAGGATTACAGGGATAAATATTGAAGTATATTTAGGAGCATATCACAAAAATAATAGGCCATGCACAGCTGTGAATTAAGAGACTGAAGGCCATGGAGGCTGATCAATAGCTGAGAGGGACATCGGTGTCTGAGGGTCAGAAGACTGGAGACCAACCATCACCAATGAATTTTCTGCCTGGCAGTAAGATGCATAATATCCTTCTATGACTGTAGCCATTGCTACTTCACTATCACATCATTAATGTGCGGATTCCCAGGATTTACTTCAGTCACAGACTGTTTAAGTTAACTATAATTTGAGAACTCTTACAAATTCTCATTGAGAATAGATGGGATAGTTAGGCTTCAAAGAGCATGCGAGCAATGCAGAATGTGTTTAATTGAAATGTTTCACATGTAGGTGTTATTGCAGTCTATTCATGTACAGACTGATTTTCTGATACTTATGAATGCATTCTTAAAAAAGATTGGACTACTCTCTGAAAGATTTATTGATGACAGTTACAATAAATGACAGTTACTGGGCGGGCACGGTAGTGTAGCGGTTAGCACAACAGTATTACAGCACCAGCGACCCGGGTTCAATTCTCGCCGCTGTCTGTAAAGAGTTTGTACGTTCTCCCCGTGACTGCGTGGGTTTCCTCCGGGTGCTCCAGTTTCCTCCCATGTTCCAAAGACGTACAGGTTAGGAAGTTGTGGGCATGCTATGTAGGCACCGGAAACGTGATGACACTTGCGGGCTGCCCCCAGAATACTCTATGCAAAAAAAGATGTATTTCACTGTGTATTTCAATGTACATGTGACTAATAAAGATATCTTATCTTAATAATACTTACTTTTGATGACATTATGAGGACAAAAAAATCATATCTTGCACTGAGATGGAATTCTGACAATTTGGAATGCTGTTTATTATATGTTACATTTCTTTCCATGTGGTTCCAGCTGTTAAATGTGTGAAGAGAGTGTGCATGTGTGTGTACGCATGTGGATGCTCAGTTGGAGGGGAGGAGGGGAGGTGGGGAGGGCAGATGGCCAAGTTCTCCTTCCATCCAACTTTGGATGCAAACTATTCATGTCACTCTCTAAGAAGTTTGCTGTTTGTTTCTTCTGGGGACGCTTCATCATCTTCCTACATAGTTTTTGAGGAACTGTTTTACTATCAGACCCAGTTTAGAAGACATCTACATATTTTCTCAAGTTTCCCCAATCAATCCTTATCCCAAATGATCTGCAGTTTCTAGTGATATGAGCTATTAGATAGATTGAAGCCACATCCAACTGAATTTTATGGCAAAGAATTAACTGACCTGCAATTCTGAGGTATAAATATTATACAAAGCTTATTCAAGCTTATATAAGACTTATATTTCTCGGTAATGGAATATTGCATAATTGTCTGGCACACAGCTGATTAAAAACCCATCTGTTGACTCAATGCCATCACAAATATGTAGAACAGCAGATTTTAGGGGTGGGGTTCACCTTGTGTAGCACCTAATTACCACAACATTAGAAAGATTGGTCAGCCATTGATTGCTCAACAATGTTATGAGCAGACCAGCACCGCAAGAGGTAGCCAGATCTCCATGTCCATGCCTGCAACAACAGAACTGCTGCAGTTACACATCAATATTTAATTCAAAGAGGTTTTGCAGAATATCAGCAGCAAGACCTTAAACCCTTCCGGCTGAATCTGTGGGGTTCTGCAGTATACAGTGACAGGCATGCTTTGAAATCTTTTACAGACTGCATGCACAGATTTCTTCCAATTAGCAAGCTTTTCATTTTATAAGAGGAATGGAGTTACTCCTCTCTCAACATTAAAAAGTTCCAAAATTAAGTCTGTAGAGTTGCTGAGAAGTAGTAGCTTATGTTAGTATGTTACTTCAAGAATGGCTGGGGTATCATATTGCAATTTGCTTTGTGTACAATGTGTTACTTTGATTTAGAAATCCATGCAAGGTCAAACCATCAATGTGCAGGTTGTAGAATGGCTGACTAAATTATTTTACTGCAGTTAAACTATTTCACAAGAAATGAAGTTATGTATTCATTAGACAATCAAAGGGAATTGTATTATGGTGATTTTGTTCCCGCAAAGGTCTAACCTAATGATCTGGAGACAAATCCCTCCCAAAGAAACTGGGAAGTTCAGTTAATTAAGCAAATCTGGAACTAAGTAGTTTCTGTAATGGTGATTGTAAAAGTACTGAATTGTTAGTTCACTAATGCAATAATTCAATAAAGGAAATTTGCCATCCTTATCCTGTTTGGCTTACGTGTGACTCTAGACCAATGTATTTGACTCTTGTGCCCTCTAATATTACTGAATAGATGATCCATCTCAGCTTCCACCGGAGATTTCCACCATCACAGAAACTAGTTTACAACTAATTCAATTCATTTTACTTTGATATCCAGAAATGATGAGAGCAATGGATATAGTGAAGGCAACAGTATCAGACAACTGAAAGTCTGTGCTCCAGAACTAGTCATATAGTCATAAAGCACAAAAACAGGCCCTTCAGCCCACCACTTCCATGCTGACCATTAAGTACTTAGCTATATTAATCCCATTTACAGGCACCTGATCCATAGCTTTCTATGCCTTGGAGATTCAAGATACTTTTTAAATCTAGTGAGAGCACCTGTCTATACCACCCACTTAAGCAGTGTGGTCCAGATCCCAACCATCAACTGGGTGAAAGAGTTCTTCCTCAGAATCCTTTGAACCTCTTACTCCTCACCCTAACCTATCCCTCTAGTTTTAGACCTCTGCTTTGGGGGATGTTTTATACTATATGTATATCCTATCTAAGCCTCCCATAATTTTGTACATCTCTATCATATCCCCTCTCTGTCTCCTCCGCTCTAAGGAAATCCAACCCAGCCTATCCAGTCTCTCCTCATAACTGAAATGCTCTTTCCTAGGCAACATCTTGGTAAACATAGAACAGTACAGCACATATCTCCTCTGCACCCTCTCCAATGCAATCAATCCTTCTTTTAATGAGACCAGAACTGTGCAGAGTAATCCAGCTATGACCTAACCAATGTTTTTTTTTTAAAAGTTGTACCATACCTCCCTGCTCTTGTATTCTATGCCATGGTTTATGAAAGACTTATCCACCTATACTGCCATCTTCATGGACTTGTACACCAATGTCCCTTTATTCCTCAATATTTACTTAGCTGGAGACAAGATGTCAAATATTCCATCAGGCTTTGGGAGGATACTCTGATTTGAAAGAGATGCTAGGATCTACAGAACAAAGAGCACAGTGAAGGAAGGTCATGTGATCTATGCTTGGTCAGTTTCAATGTGAGGAAGTAGAGTTATGCTGATACAGCCCTGTGAACTATGCCATTGTAAATTGTTCCACTATGAACCATCCAGAAAGCAGAATAAATAAATGATGATGTTTTTGGGACTGTCATTCTGTGGAGGAAATAGGTTTGATGAAATGTGAAGCACAGGCACCCCTTACAATTAAAGAACTCTCTGGCTGATAAGAAAATATATGTTCTTGTTTACCCCATCCTGATCAATATTGATGGGGCCCAGGTCAAAGTTAAGAATGGAAAAGAGGAAAGCAAGCAGATGTGTCTTGCTGTTCAGTCCTTGAATGAATGACAACTTGAATGATTGACTTCAAAATTGTGAGGGTCCTGGGCAAGGATAAGAACAAAGAAAGCCTAAAGAAGATTAGAAGAAAAATCATACAAAAGGGTCATCTGAGGCATCGGTAGTGACAACCTGGGAACACCCATTCCAAGAAGGGCCCTGAGTTCAGAACTCATAGAAAACTACTTGTTGGAGTGAACGTGGCCAGTTTTATCTCACAAGGCCATCATTTATGCCCAAGCCGTGAGTCTTGTGATCTAACATAAGAAGTGATAAGTTAGAACAGTAAAAGTCAGTGGCATGTATGTATGTTTACGTAAATTGAGTGCTAATAAAGATTAAGTTGTACTAAATCTTGGTTGAGTCTTTTGTTCAATATATTAGTTCATACCCTAAGAGGTAATGGGATCAACACTGCCATTCATTGTGCAGTTCCTATCCTTATTAGTCCTCTCAAAATACATCACCTCAAATGTATCATGATTAAATTCCATCTCTCATTGCTCTGCCCACCTGATCAACATTTTGTGTCATATGACTATCCTCGTTATTATGGACAACACCACCAATTTTCACATGATCTACAAATTTACTAATCAAACTTCCTACATTCATATCCAAATCTTTAATGTACGTAACAAATAGTTAAGAGTCCTGGCATAAATCTCAGCAGTAAACCACTGACCACAGACTTCCAATCACAAAAACAACCCTTCCTCATTATCTTCTGCCTCCTATTAACAAGACACTTTTGGATCTATTTGCCAACATACTATGAATCCCTTGGGATCTAACCTTTTGGACAGCCATGTGGGACCTTATCAAAGTCTTAATGAAGTCCATACAGACTACGTTAATTGGGCTACCCTCAACTATGCACTTTTGTTACATATTTGAAATTTCAATTAAATTAGTCAAATGGGATCTTCTCCTTACTAAGCCATGTTGACTATTTTTGATTAATCCCTGGCTTTCCAACTGTAGATTAATCCTGTCCCTAGGATGCTTTTTCCAGTAACTTCCTTGTCACTCACAGACCTATAATGACCTGGCTTATCTCCAATTCCCTTCTTGAATAAAGGCACCACATTTGTTGTCCACCAGTTATCTGGCACCTCACCTGTGGCCAGAAAAAAATTTTAAAAATCTCTGTCAAAGCCCCAGCAACCTTGTCCCTTGTCTCCTATAGCAGCCTGGGATACACCTCATCAGGCTCTGGGGTTTTATCCACCTTTAAGCCTACAAAGACATCTAATACTGTTTCATTTTTAATGATAATATTCTAGAATTTTGTTGCTCCCTTCCTGAACTCTAATTGTGCTATTAGCCAATGTTAAAAATAGAAAATGTTGGAAACATTCAGCAGGTTGACCAGGAACTGTGGAAAAAGAAATAGATTTAATCTTTGTGGTCGAAGACCTTTCATTAGTTCATACTATCACTGGCATCTATCTAATAATGTGGATAATTACCCAGGCATGTTCTGCTCTCTAAAAAAACATGACAAATCCAATCCACCTAATTGCTTCCCAATCAATCTGCTCTGAATCTTCAAGAAAAGGATAAAAGATGTCATCAGCAGTGCTATTAAGCACTAACTCACCAAGAACCTGCTCACTGATGTCCAGTTTAGATTGCCCAGAACCACATGGCTCCAGATCTTATCACACCTTGATCTGAACATGGATCAAAGAGTTAAGGTGAATTCCACAGATGATGTGAGAATGACTGCTCTGAGCATTAAGTGACATGAACATTGACAAAGTGTGGCATCACAAAGCTCTGGTAAAACTGAAGGCAGCAGCCATCATGTAGGTGACACTCCGATTGTTACAACAATACCTCGTACAAAGGAAGATGGTTGTCATTGTTGGAGGTCAATCATCTCAGCTTGAGGGAACAACTGCTAGTGTTCCAAGGGACAATGTCTTAGGTCCAAGTATGGTGAGTCTATGACTGAGAGTAGTGTGCAACCAGAAGTGCCTGACATGATCAGCAAAACTGGTTTGTGTTGAAAAGAAGATCTGACTGTGGATCAAGCCCCGAATACTGAACAAAGGAACTGGTGCCCAGCTTGCAAGGGTCTCTGTTAGAAGATATGACCATAGTGTCAGGAAAAGAGGGATAGAGACTTTAACAGTATTTGCATCGAGAGACAAGAATCTGCTTGTCCCACTTGTTCATGCAAATAATCATGAATAACAGAAAAAAGAGTATAAAGGAAGATGACAGTGGGATATTGGGAGTGACAACTCCAGAGACCAAGAGTCGTCAAGGAAGAAGAAGACCTTTGGGTCTGAGCAACAGTCAAAACTTTTGCAGTACCAAAACTGGCCAATTTGGAAACAAGCAGGTAATATTTAATGCTTAGCATGATCTGTGATGGATTAATTTTAGTGACTTGTTCAAGATAAACAGATATATAAATGAGGTTTGGAGTAAACCAAGTAGATGATGTGTTTAATTTTCTCAGCTTGACCGAAAGACCATCTATAGGTACTTTATTAATGGAATTCTTCCCTTTATAATGTCTGAAGTTAGGATCTTTGTTAATGATTGCAATTCTATTCACAATATTTCTCATAGGAAGCAGTCCATGTCTGCATGCAGCAAGATCTAGACAATATCCAAGTTTGGACCAATAAGTGGCAAATAACATTTGCACACAAAAGTGCCAAGCAATGACAATCTCTGACATTGCCATTGATACCCAGGGGGCATCATTAATCAGAAATCCAACTGGACCAGCTATATAAACTTAGTGGATACAAGAGAAGGGCAGAGGTTGGGCATTTTGTGGCAAGTGATTCACCTCCTACACCCAAAGTCTTTCCACCATTTACAAGGCTAGAGAGTGATGGAAAACTCACTTGCCTGGATGACTGCAGTTCCAACAATCAAAGCTCAGCACTATCCATCAAGAATCCATTCCCCACACTAAAAATTCAGAATCGGCCAATTCTGCTGTAAGTCACTCATCTCTAGTATTAGCTGAGTTCTCTCTCTCTCTCTTTCTCTCTCTGTACATCCTGACTTCCCAGTTACACAGCATCTATTCCTCTCTAATTCCACCCCATTATATCTCCGTTGTGCTTGGCTTCCATTCTTTTTGCCCAAAGGGATAAAAATGAAAGCAAACAACTCTTAGTCTGATCTCCCACGCATAGAACCACAGCTTTCAGCAAACTAGAGCCAAAAGGAATAATTTCATTCAGGATTCCAGCCAAAATCCCCAAGTTACATGCCACAGGAACTCAGAAATCTTTAAAATAAACAAACATAATCAATTTTTAAAAACAGCACATGGCTCTGAAAATTCCTTATGTCAATGGATGAAAAACACTCTATTGATTATGTGGAGGAAGGTGATGCTGGGGGCTGTGAAGAAGTACACTGAAAGATAAGCCTCACTGACATTTCAGCACTTTCAGAACAATGACCTGAAAGCTTTGCAGTTAAGGTTTAGTTCTCCTGAGATGCTGGCAAGATTGGAATGTTCCAATCCAAGGAAACTGATATTATGATACAGATCTTTAAAATTCCAAAGGATAAAAGTTACTGTACTGTAAGCAGTTTAATAAATTGATGAATTACTAAGTTACCAAATTGTTGAGACATTTATCTTTGGTCAGAGATCTATAGACATATTGAAAATGAATGCTATATTAATTATATCAACTAATTTCTACTGATACCCTAATTATATAGTCATCATGAGCTCAAATCCACCATCAGAAAGATAATCACGAATGCCTCTGGAATGTTATAAAAATGTACTGTGATCATTAATTTTCTGTAGGAAAGGGACCCTGCCTAATCTCCCTATCCCAACTCACATACTGCATGAAATGACTGAGGCAGCTATTCAGCTGTGAGGAACTAGTAACAAGGTGTTTGAGAGGAAGGTCCAATGTTACATTTTCAAGGCTACTAGTAGTATAGAGGGCAATTTGTCTCGAGGCTTATCCCAAAGACTTTTCTCAAAAGAGTGTTGCTTACAACCACTTTATAATCTTCAAGTGTTCTTTTTCTCCAGACTTCAGACCTTGCACAAAACTACAAGGATACCACAGAAAACAGTATCCTTACCCTCCTACATCCCTTGCATCTAAGACTACCATCAGTAGATGTTTCAAAACACTGGAGAGATATCACCAGTACTGTCTCCAGAAAATCCTCTATATCCACTGGAACGATAATTATACCAAATTCACTCTCCTCTCCCAAGCCAATAAACCCAGTATTGATGCCGAGTTATATTCAGATGTTTCCATTGGGCAAACATGTTATTTTCATACCCAACACAAGACTCCCAAAATATTCTGAGCAGAGATCACTTGGTAGACAGAGGAAATGTTTCAAGGACATTCTTAAATCCTCCTTGAAAAAAATGAAACATCCCCACTGATTACTGGGCATCCCTGGCCCATAGCTGCTGAAAGTGGAGTAGCAGCCTTATGTTGGTACCGAGAACTTCAAGTCCATGTGTCAGGAAAACATAGAACCCTGCTCATATGGCAGAGGGAGTGACACATTGTGAGCTTCCCACCCACCTGTCCCATTGATGACCTTCTGCCCCATCTGTTGTGGAGTCTGCAGGTCCCATACTGGTCTCATCAGTCACCTCAGAACCAGAATCATCCACAATCCCAAGGCACCACCAAAGAGGAAAGAAAAAAAGTTCTGAGGATATAAATGTTATATAGAGTCACACAGAAGGTCTTTCAATGTACTGGTTATTTTTTTATTTCCTTGAAAAAGCTATCTAATTAGTCCAATACCCCAGTTTTATTCTATACTCTGCATTTTTCTATTTTATACAAAAGTTCAATTTTAAAGTTACTATTAATTTAGTCTCCACCACATGAACAGGCAACAAATTCTGGAACATTACCATTAGATGTATAGAGAAAATTATCTTCATCACCCCACTGACCCTTTCAGCAATTAAATTAAATTGTATCCTTTAGTTACTGACCTTCTTGCCAGTGGAAATAAAGTCTTAACACCCAATGTATCAGAACTCTTCAAATAATTATATTTTCACTTTCATGTTACTTTTCTAACATATCAGCTTCCTTCAAAGGGCCAGCCAACTTGAGCTTTGTTAGAAAAATTGGTTTAAGCAGAAAATAATAAAACAATGCTAAAGAGCAAGTTGTTGTTTTAATGCAAATTCCAGAATATGTTCAGAATGGAATTTTTCCCTGAGGGAGAGTCAAAATAAACTGTAGACATTTCCACAACAGACTGTTCTCTCAACAAAGCCTATGATGGTTTTCAATTCAGCAACACTCAGTTTTATGTTTTACTTTACTCAATTGATGATAGAATATTGTGTAAAATTAACGGTAAATGCATGTGCCAAACATTGACAATATTCCAAAGTTACTGAGACAACTTTACATTGAGAAGTCATCATCCTAGTTTATCATATCATACATTTTTATCACCCAGGTAGATGTTTCAGTCCATTATAGCTATTGCAACCTTCTGGAATGGTATCCATTTAATCTCAAGTCCTTGCCCACTGAAGAAGCTACATAAGACATTTTTATCCAAATATTTAATTAATTCCCTTATAAAATCTGTTTGATTCTATTTAGGTTGGAGCTTTCATGTCAAAATAAATCATTATGGGTGGACCTTACCTTACATCCCCATTCCATAATTTGATGACAGTCTTAAGTTTATGCCTTATAAGTAATTATTCAACAGCCAGTGGAAATGGGTTTTCCATACTTAGATCTGATAATTTTTGAGTCCTGTTGCCAGGACCCAAAGTTTCTTATTCCAATGTAGAGTACAAGCTTTTCAGTTCTTTTCTCATCACGAAAGCTTCCTATACTTGGCATCATCTCAAAGAATCTCTTTAGCTTCCTCTTAATGGCATTGTTTGCTAAGTGCCCAAAATTTTATACCACATACTAACCTCAGCCAAAGGCTTGATGAATTGCCATTTCTTCACAGTGTTGCTCCCTTATCTAAAGTTATCCTATACTTCTGTGCTACCTCTTCTTTCACTTGTAATCTTTCACTCTCACTGAAACTATCTTTTTTGAAAATGGAAGTACTCATTTTGCATATAAAAGCAGAAAGTGCATTGCAGGCTGCAGTTAAGGAGAAAATAAATGGAGTTTCAGGTTAATCGCCTTTGATCAAAACTAGGAAATATTAACAAATAAATTAGCAGTCACTCAATCTGTGACTGGCCTCACTTAAAGAAGAGAAAACATTATAAGCAGGGAAGGGAGTAGAACTCCTGAGTAGAATGAAGTACAAATAAATTGTTTCCCCTCAAAGGAGTTAAGAACCAGCCCTAATGAAGGGAAGTAAAGAGTCCAAGTGGCTTCAGGTAGTGATCTCTTTGGAATGCTTTAAAAGGAGAGAGAATGAAGTTTTCTGTGAAAGCATCCCATTGGAGGCATTAGAAATTGTATAAATGTCAATGTTGGTAGGGGCCCTAATTCTGTTCAGAGGTGAAGGAAAAAGATTTAGAGCAGAAATGCAGGAAATGGATTGGAAGTAGTTTAAGGCTCCGTTAACCATGATAGAGGGAGATCCCCAGGTGAGGTAAAATGAAATCTATTTTTGCTGGCATGTATACAATGGGCTATATGGCCTACTTCTGTGTGATGCATTTATATTATTCTATCATTCAACATCAGAGGCAGTAGTATAAAAGATGGCATCATCAAACAGCTGCGATGGAAATATACAGAAAGTCGGAAAACGGAATGGATTCCATTATGTGGCTGGGAAGATGTGTAGCTAATGAACCATTGGAAGAAGTGGAGAAACATTTAATAATCAAAGAAAGCAAGAAGACTTTTGATCATTTGTGGTCGTTATTATGTTTTAATTAGTTTTTGGTTGGTTACATATTATTCTGAACGAAAAATGGTCCTTAGGTCCTTCATGCTAATCTGAAAGAAAGCTGCATGAGTTGGTTATACTGGAGTTATAAATTTATACGGTATGCTTGAGATGGAGTGTGCAGTGTAACTCTGACGTACGTGAAATCAATTTCCATTCAAATCAATTATCATAATCACCATATGACAAATGTGTCAAAAGGCTACCTGCACCCTAATTAACTTATTTGGGGGTTTGTGCAAGCTTTATGATTAGCATCTCCTCATTATTCCCTTATAAATGTGGTGGATATAAAAGTGTGCATCATAATGAAGGCCAAGAGCAGCTTAAATAGATTAGTTCCATGATTAAATTTAAAGGAAGTGGTGGCTGACAGTTATGAAAAGAATAATGAATTGTAACACATTTAACTTTTGGAGTACAATTTGTTTTTTTTAAATGTGACTTATAATAGATGGGCAGCCTGAAGTGCCGAGCTTACAGTTAGGAAATCTTGAAATCTGCCAAGACTCACAAGGATTTGCCATTACTTCATTTTTAACTGGAAACAGTGCAGTATGAACCCTGACGTCTAAAAGGTGAACATTTTACAGCTGACAGCAATGTATATTTCTGCAAGAAAAAACATTTAAAATATAAATTAAAATCTGTCAGAGAAAAAGTGAGGCTATTTCCTATCGGCTCATTATACACTCAGTCGTAAGCAAATGGAAAAAAAAATCTAACAGCAGGAATTTCATAATAAGATTAACATGGTTGCACCACAGATTTTTCATCAATTTGTAATTGGCTGCTGATATAATTAACTCAAGTTTATGAATGTATAATTTGACTTAGGCTAAAGATTGCTTTGATGTGGAGCACTAATTATGTCAGCTGTCTCCACCACACTTAACTTAACTCAAATGTTGTTGGCTTCTAAGCCCTCTGATAATGATAAGTACCTGGTATGTTATACTCACTTGTAGATTTGAAAATACAACATTTGGCTTTCATTCCAGCATTTTAAAGGTCAAAGATATCCATTGAAAATGTTGTTAATTTGACACTGTCATGAGCTTTTACAAAGATGACAATCTGTGGAAACTATGACAATAGGAGTTGAACACAAATCACGTCTCCATTAATACAATTCTGTGTGACTTGACAAAGTAGCAACAGGTAAACAAACACATACTTTACATACAATTTTATAAAATTACTTCTTAAGGTTTTCATATTCAATCTAAAAAGTTTTTCATTATAATTCATCCATTAATCTCAACACTGAATTAAGCAGGATAAATATAGTCTTCGGTGAAAAATGCATAGGTCCTTTGCATTAAGTATTCAAATTATGCAATAATTTTGATTTAGTAAGATAAATAGCACAGCAAGTGTTTAAACAGCATCCATATTATCAGATCATTCAAATTAAATAACAAAGTTAAGAATAGATTTAATATTTCGAAAGCATGTAGTGGAAATTAGTTGAGTGAAATTGAGTTGATTCTGTCAATCCTGGGCATTCATAAGTATAACAGTCAAACTAAATAAACCATCAATAATAAATGCAATGGAGCAGCCAATAAACTATTAATTATAGTTTTGATAAAAAGTAAAAAAAACTGAGATTCTGGAAACACAGCAGATCGATAGGCATTTGTAAAAATAAAAGATGGATTCAAGTTCCACATATGGAGCCTTTATCAAAATAGTTATGATGAAGGGCCAGCAGTCAAAACATTAACTCATGGCTTTTCTTTATGGATATTGATGACCAGATAGGATGTGCGAGTGGGTGTTATATGACTCTTTGGGGAGATATACAACAGAATTATAGAGAGCAGATAACTCCCTATTGTTGCATGATTAACAAGCTATCCTTCAGTTATCTGCCTCCTCCTATAATTATTTTGAATTAGATGCTTATAAATATTGCAAGCACATACACAAATTGTGGTAGGCTTTAATATGTTTTCTAACTTTGTACACATTAAGACCTACAGGAAATCTTAAGTTATTTGAGAAAACTGGTAGGAGTTCTTGTTTTGGCTTCTGTCATCTCAGTCATAATTTTCTAAGTCATCAACCAATTCTGAAAAAGTGACACCATATTAAGTTTATAACTTACTACATTATTTGCTTCACAATTAAAATGTAACTGAAGGATGTTTCTTCTTCTTCAGGTTTCCTGTAACGTTCTATAGTTATATAGGTGGTGACCAAAAGCAAAATGAGCTCGGTGACAATTAGCTATGCCTCACTGCATTAATGTGTGCTTAACCATGTGCGCCAGCAACCAAAGACAGGGGGCATTAAAACCCAGCTTAATCTATGCTCACCTACATATTCTTCTCATCATCAAGAATAGCTAAATATTAATCAGCAGTGGGAATGCTGACATGTTTTTATTTTGTCCTCTCCCAGTTACATTCCTGAGGGTATTTGTAGCATCCCAACAATGCCCTGACTGAAATGACAGACTGGAGGCTAAACCAGAGGTGGGGGTTGAGGGGGCGGGCTGATGCAGCGGGGTTAATTTTTGAAGGCAGGATGCACAGGATGAGTACAGTGCAGTGGTTAAATTACCAGACTAGAACCCAGAGACTTGGACTAACAGTTCAATGAACTGAGTTCAAATCCCATGAATTCATTTATGGAATTTCATTTCATAATTTGGAGTTCAGGGATATAAACAACTAGACTTAATAATGATGAGTGCAAAAACGCCTGGATGTTTGTAAAATCCCATCCAGTTAAGCAATGTATTTCAGGGTCTGGTCTATATGTGCCTCCAGGCCCATTCCATGTGGTTGACTCTCAAACTTCCTCTGAGACATTCTAACAAGCTTTTCAATTCAAGGGCATTTAGGTAAGTCCAATAAAGTTTGGCTTTATCAGTATTGGGCAGATCCCAAACAAATGAATATAAAGGGTGAATCTGTAGCCTGGCTACCACTTTTTTTTAATTCTACAATAATCTATGTTGGACACGTCTGAGCTTTCTGCTGCTTGCCAGCTCGTGAATCACAGTTCATTATTTTTAAGAGCCTTAAGCAGCAGATTGTGGAGCACAACCCTGCTCTATAGCTCATACAGGCATTGCTAGTTTTAACAAATGTTAAAAAATGTTATAAAAAATCCAGCTACCTCCTATAGGATCATATCTGGTAAGTTACCCAGTCAATAACATTAATAGTTAAGAAAGAAACCAAATTCCAATAAAAATAAAACTTAAAGTTTGCAACAGATTAACACCAGAATTACTTAACATTTCTGAACATTTTACCCTTTCGCTCCAAATCCCATAGCCCTGTGTATATCTTTATTAATGGGATATGGAGATCACTGTCAATGGTGGCATTTATTGTTCCTCCCTAACTGCCTTTGACTGAGGCTGCTGTTAAGATTCAACTGCATCGATGGGCCTAGAATCATGTGCTGGGCAGACTGAGTAAGGATGGCAGATTCCTCCCCTAAAGAACACTGGTTTCCCAGTTTTCATCCTCGTACAATAATGGGTTGAGGGATCTGATGTAATGGCTGCACTCCATTGATGATGACAACAGAAGAAGTATTTACAGAGGATTTCTTTTTTCAGATTTTCCATTGGTGCAGCAGTATTGTCTGAGAAAACTTCTTTGTTGTAGAGGAGTGACTTAGATTGTAGGCAATACTGACTGAAAAAAGAACAAAAAGTCCAAATCTTTGGATTAAGGGATGGAGACCAACAAGAACAATGGTGCAGGATTGGTGGAAAGACGCCTTCTACAGTCCTTGCATTTTACAATAATAACTACACTTCCAAAGCACTTAGTTGGATCCAAAGGTCTGAGATCTCCTAAGATAATGTAAGGGCATGAATAAATGCATGTTCTTCATTTATTCTTTATTTATTTCATGCCAGGCATGACTCCACTAGATCAACTAAGATAATGCAGACTAGAGCAAAAGCATTCTAGCCTCTACCACCTACTTGAATTTCATGTATTCCAAAGTGTGTCTTGCTTTCAAAAGTTTCCACCAGGAAGTGCAAAATATTTCACATCACATTTTTTTTATCCACTCAAGGGACATTGGCTGCGCAGGCTGAATTAGCATTTAATTGCCTTTCTCTAATTGCCCTTGAGAAGGTGGTGGTTGATGCCTTCTTGAACCGCTGTAGTCCTTAAGGTGTGGATGTACACCCAATGATGTTAGGGAAGGAGTTCCAGGATCTTGACCCAGCAACGGTGAAAGAATGGTGATACACTTCCTAATCAGCATGGTGTGTGGCTTAAAGTGCAACTTCCAGGTGGTGGTGTCACACACCTTTGCTGCCTTTATCCTTCTAACTGGTAGAGTTTGTGGGTTTAGAAGGTGCTGTCTAATTTCCTTATTTGATTCCTTACTAACAGAATATATAGGCTAGAAATTTCCAAAGACTCTCTTCCCTTCAACCTCTGAAAAACACTGAAAACCCAGTTTACATATCAAGTAGGTGTCTACTAGATTGTTTTCAAAGTTCCAGTGGTGAACTGCGTGGAGCTCCAGTGAAATTCTTTGCCATAGATTGTGAAAACTCACTTATGTAATGGTTGTAGTTTTCCACAAGTTAATTAGAGAATCCTTACGTACCGGTGTGGCATTCCTTCCGACTCCAAACAAACTTAACAAGGGAACAAAGGACAAAGGATCCCAGGGATATTAAGGGAGAAGATAAGATATTAAGGGTTTGACCTAATGAGAATAGGTTGGACTTTCCAACCTGCTCCACCATTCAAAACAGTCATGCTTAAGAATCCATTTCAGGATCACATTCCCGCCTTCTCCCCATTTCCCTTAATCCATAGAATCACAGAATAGTACAACACAGATATGGGCCCTTTTGGCCCACCTCATTCTTGCTGGCCATGATGCCTATCTACATTAGATCCATATCCCTCTATGCCTTTCCTAGCTAAGTACCTGTCCAAATGACTTTCAATGTTGAAATTGTATCTGCCTCTACCACCTCCTCTGGCAACTCGTTCCAGATAACCTCCACCCTCTGCATGAAAAACTTACCCCTCAAATCTCCTTTAAATTTCACCCCTCTCACCTTAAATCTGTGCCCTTTAGTTCTCGACTCCTCTGCCTTGGGAAAAAGAGACTCTGGCTACCTATCGCCCTCATAACTTTATAAACCTCTATAACATCACCCCTCAGTCGCCTACATTCCAGTGAGAATAAGCCTAGTCTTATAACTATAATCCTCCATTCCAGGCAACATCCTAGTGATTCTCTTCTGTATCCTCTCTATTGCTTCCACATTCTTCCTCTAATGTGTTGACCAGAACTGTATACAATACTCAAATGCTCCCTTTAACATTAGGAAATAATCATCTCCTTATTTAATATTTTTAAGACTCAGCTTCCAAGTCGCTTGCCTTCTGTGTTGAGAATGCCACAAGTTTGGTACACTCTGGGTGAAAATCTTTCTCCTGATCTCGACTCACAATGGTGCACCCAGTATCTGGAGGCTATGACTCTGTTTCTGGCTCTTTAGCCATCAAGAACATCTTCCCTGCATTTAATCTGTCCAGTCCTGTTAGAATGTTATAGATTTCAGCGAGATTCCCACTCATTCTTATATATTCCAGTGAATATAGGCATAAACACACTAATTTTCTCTCATATACCAGTCCAGCCATTCCAGGAATCAGTCAAGTGAATCCTTGTTGCATTCTCTCTATGGCAAGAACATCCTTCCACAGATGAAGAGGCCAAAACTGTACACAAAACTCCACATTGGTGTCACCAATGCTGCAGCTAGACATATTTGCTCCTGCATTCAAATCCTCTTGCAATTTGCCTTCCCAAGTATTTGGTGTCACTGAATATTTGCTTTTGCCAACTGATTGCAAGGACAGCTGGGTTTCATGCATCTTCCCTTTTCCCAATAGAAATCGGCCTTCCTCTTATTAGAACCCAAATGGATAAAGTTCTATTTATACACATTAACCTGCATTTGCTGTGCATTTTCCCACTCACTTAACTTGTCTAAATCACACTGCAGCCTCTTTGCATCCTCCTCACAGCTCACATTTCCCCACTCATCCAGCTTTCTGTTACCAGTATACTTGGAAATGTTATATTTAGTTCCCCCATCCAAATCTTTGCTTCATATATTTCCAGTTTTCTGTTTTATTTGAGATTTCCAGCATCCGCAACATTTGTTTTAGTATTCATGTGTTGTACTGGCTATGCTGCATTATCAAAAAAATCTGCTCTGCAATCATACAATTGCTTGAATTGTCTGATACGATGCAACTTTTTGCACCAGTGATGATTTAATTCTTTCCTTGAAAAATTAGTCTCAGGTGTAAAGCATTTGTTGAAAGTATTGGATTGTTACAGAATATTGCATCCAATCCTCTCTTCTCTGAAAAATATAAAATATATATTTTATTCTTACTAAGAAAGTTCAGATTCCCTGGTGATTCAAGAGTAGTACTGCATTTGAATTCTTTTCAGGTGCAAGCAGCCTAATTGGCCTCGGGAGATTTGCATCCAGTGCTCAGTGATGTATTGGCACCTGTCCTGATCACTCTTAACATTATGGAGAAGAGGCATTCATAGCTGTTAATAAATGAGCTTATTTACTTCCTAACTGAGGGAGACTTGCAGGCTAATCTGTCACTACGAGGAGCAAGTTTTTGCTTTAGGATACTTTGTTGTGGCTTCTGAAATTCCACAGTAAGCCATTTTGCATATCATACTTCTCATTTAATAAAAACAAAAGTAAAAGTGTGATTTTTATACCTTGGCATTGATGCTTCCCTGAGCCTCCTGCTTCCAGGCTGAAACTCGTGCCCCATCCTACAGTATACTTTGCTGAACATCAGCAATCTTCCAGCATCTTGGTTCATGTAAGCTTTCTTTTAAAAGGCCATATCTGTTAGAATGTTTTCATTCTTAGCAAGAACAATTATTGTAAAGCCCGAACTTGTTCTCACTATCCCAATATAAATGAGCTCATTCCATCACAAGCCATTGAATCAATGTCAACAACACAATGCTTTGGCTGATTTTCCTTTGCCCAATCTCGGGAATAATAAACTCAAGAACATAAAAGGCAAGAACAGGAATAACCTAATCAATCTCTCCAGCAAGCTCTCATGACTGATTCAATCTTTCCCTCCTTTTCTCCACACCCCTAGACTTCCTTGTAGTTCAAACGTCTGTCAATCTCTACCTTGAGTATATTCAATGACTCCACCTCCCCAGCTCTCTGGTTTGGAGAATTCCAAAATGCCATGAACCTCTGAGTGAAGAAATGCTGTCTTTTCTCCATCTTAAATGGGCAACTTCATATTTTGAAAGAGTGCCCACTCGTTCTACATACCCTCATTTGGGAAACCATCCTCTCAACGTCCACCTGATCCATCTCTGTATGAATTCTACATGATTCAATAATGTCACATCTCATTCTTTTAAATTCTAAGACACAACCCGCCTCATATTTCAACTCCTTTACCTCAGGGATCAGCATTATGAATCTTCTCACTACTTCCAATGACATATCTTAGTGAATTTTGGCACAGCCTCCAACGTAAGTATATCCTTCCTAAAATTTGGAGGACAAAACTGTAGGCAATGCTCCAGGTATGGTCTCATCAGTTCCCTGTAAATTTGGATCACAATTTCTCTATTATTCCCCATGCCCTTTGCAATGAAGACCAACGTTCCATCAGTCTTCCTAATTATTTGCTGTACCTGCATGCCAAAATCTTGCATTTCATACATAGGGACCCCCCAGAATCTTTGTACCCCAACATTCTGTAGTTTTTCTCTATTAAGTACCAATTTTCCTTTTATTCTTCCTTCCAAGAAGGTATACTCATATTTTCCCACCTTATACTTCATCTTCCAGCTTCTTGGCTACTGACTGAATCTATCTAACTCCCTTTAAAGGCTTGTTGTACGCTCCTACAAGTTACAAACCACTTACCTTTGTATTATAAGCAAGTTTTGTTACATACAGTTAGTTCCTCATCTCTATTATTAATGTACTTAATAAACAGATGAGACCATAATACTGATCTCTGTGGCAACCCATTAGTTACTGATTGCAAATCCAAAAATAGCTCATTTATCCTGATCTCTTTCTTTCCAGTCCTGATGAAGGACCTCAGCCCGAAAAGTCAACTGTTCATTTCCCTCCATAGATGCTGCCTGACCTGCTGAGTTCCTCTAGCATTTTGTGTGTGTTGCTCCAGATTTTCAGCATCTGCAGTATCTCTTGTGCCTTCATTTATCATGACTGGTTTTTGTTCATTAGCCAATCTCCTACACATATTAATCTATTACCCACACCAAGTTAGCTCTTTATCTTGTGCAGCAACTTTTTATGTGCGACTTTATCGATTACCTTGTGGAAATCCAAGTATGCTATATCACCAATATCCTGAACAGTTGTGATGGGGCTTCCTTACTTGGGTACTACATCCTCAATATCACCTTTAATTAAGGAAACCAAAACCATGTGCAGTCCTGCAGTTGTGGTCCCCACAACATCCTGTGGTCATAACAGGACTCTGCTACTGGTGTAATCCAACATACTCCATCTATTGGTTCTCCATTATCCTCAAAGAACTCTCACAGGTTTGTCAAACTCTGCTTGATTGTCTTCAGATTTTCTGACTGTCTTGTCATTACCTTCTTAATAATAAATTCCAACATTTTTCCCAATGATAGATAACTGGGAATTGGCATATTGCTTCAACCTTGCTGTCTCCCTCCTTTCTTGAATAGTGGTGGTACATTGGCAGTTTTCCAATCCATTGACATCTCTCCAGAATCTAAAGGATTTTAGCAGATTGCAAATAATGCATCCACTATCTCTGTAGCCATTTCCTTCAAACCAGGCCATCAGGTCCAGGTGAGTTGTTAACTTAAAGTCCCAGTAATTTTCCATGCAATTCTTCTCTAATGAGAGAAATTGTTTTAAGTTTCTCCCTCCTTATCATACTTTGATCATGTATTAGGGTACATTTTTTTTATTTTCTACCATGAAAACTGATCCAAAATAATTATCTAGAATCTCTGCCACTTCTCTAATTCCCATTACTAATTCCCAAGTGAACTGTAATGTCCCAATGAATATGAAGCTAATGAACACAGGCCATACATCAAGCAAGTTCCCACACTGATCCACTACAATTATGGTATAAAAGCCGTGGACATTCCAAAACAAAATACAGCTGCTCCTCCAACAATGTTGTAATTCCAATCAAATTTCCTCTGTTGGGATTAATTCCTCTGTTGGGTACATGACAAGATCCTTATGGGTTTTCTATACTTCAACAAAAAGAAATAGGACATTATAGTAACTGGGATGCAGTCTAAATACCAGAAGAACACTTCTTACAGTATCTAATGGACTGAAAAGCTTTGAAGATCAAATGAAGGCAGCTTTTGAAGGTCTGAACTGAGGTTGAATTTAAATATTAAGTACTGAAGTTCACCTACAGGATGGAAGTGCTTTATTAGTTTCTTTCCTGCTTTGCCACTGTTAATCTGAAGCTTTTCACTTCCATCCTCTTGGGTGTAACACTAAATGGGGACCAGCAACAATTTTATTGCAGAAGAGAAGGAACAACATGCATTTATGTAACACCCTAGAACATCAACAGGCCAATGCTTTTGAAGTGTTGTTGCTGTTATAATGTTGTAATTCTTTCTGAGTTCATTACCTAGGACCTCTTTGACTTTAGTTAATTTATGGCTTTTAGTTTAGAAGGTTTAATGGCTTAATTATCTGCAAACTTCCATAAAAGCCTGGGTAATAATTTGAATTAGCATAGGGAGCTGTTAGCTCAGTCACTTCCAAGAACTGAATTGAACAGCTGTTCTAATTGAGCCATTTCCAAACTAAGTACCATTTTATAGAATATTTTACAGAGCTCACAGGACATATTCCTCACAAATCTGAGAGGAACCTTTTGAGCAGTTTTCAAAGAACCTTTCCCTTAAGATTTCACATACAGCTTCTGAAGGAATTGTTGACTTCTGACTAGCAGTTACAGGTGCTTCTGTCCATGTATTGAAGGTCAGCTAGAATGCCACACAGGAATTCCAATTTCTGACCGAGAGCATGTGGTCTGCAAAAGAATTCCTGTCCAGCACAAGTGGTTGCCTCCCCTCTAAATAGTATTAAGACTTAAAACTACTAATACCTACAAGAGAGAACTTTATACGTGGATCTAATGACCTGTGCCATAATGCTGATGAAAACTGGTTCATCTGAGACAGCTTCTTCCTTGACAACCGTCACCTTAAGCCAAAAGCTTTTGCAGAATCTTACCAGCTGTCCGTGGTTCATTTTTATCTCAATCTCGAAGTATCTCAGAACAACAGGACATTAGAAAGTCAACCTTGAAATTGGTTGACACAGAGGATAGACAGGTATTAAGAAGTGGTAGATGAAGTACAAACTTTTTCTGACATTATCAGATACAAATGGGCACAATCAAGAAATATTGAGTGATAAGAAAACAGAAAATGCTGGAAAAGCTCAGCAGGTCAGGCAGTGTCTGGTGAGTTCTGATGAAAGGTCTCAGACCTGAAATGTTAACTGCTTCTCTCTCCACAGTTTCTGCTTAAGCTGCTCAGTGTTTCCAGCATTTTCTGTTTTTATTTCAGATTTCCAGTGTTTGCAGTTTTTTTTTATTTGGGTCCAGGCGGTGTTTGTCTTAAACACAAAATCTTGTGTGTGTATACAATAATATAAAATCATCTAAGTTCCTCAGGAATATTATCAAACAAAATTTAGCACTGAGTCATTTAAGGACATATTAGAGAAGGAGCAAAAAAAATGCTTTATCAAAGAAAGGAGTAGTAGTGAATGGATAGCTTGGTTTAAAGGGAGGAATTCCAATGTTAAGGACTTTGGCAAATGAACGCATCACTGTCAGTATTGACTAAGGACAAAATCAGGCCTCAAAAGGACAGAATTGGAGGAACTGGATATTTCACAGAGAGCTGGAGGAGATCAGGTAGAGAGACAAACCTCTGGAGGAATTTGAAAATAAAACTGAGAATTCCAAAACTGAAGCATTGTTTCAATCAGAAGTCAATGGAGGTCAGCAAATTGGAGCTGATATAGAACATAGAACATAGAACAATTACAGCAAATTTCAGGCCCTTCAGCCCACAAAGCTGTGCCGAACATGTCCCTACCCTAGAAATTACTAGGCTTACCCATAGCCCTCTATTTTACTCAACTCCATCTACCAATCTAACAGTCCCTTGAAAGACCCTATCGTATCCGCCTCCACCACCGTTTCCGGCAGCCCATTCCACACACTCACGACTCTCTGAGTAAAAAACTTACACCTGACATCTCCTCTATATCTACTCCCCAGCACCTTAAACCTATAAATTGACATAAGTTATATATAAGATATGACGTAAGTTCTGCAGCCCATGTTCTTCACTCATCTCAAGCTTGCAGTGGGTAGAAGTTTGAGGGCAGTGGGGAGTGGGGGCCTGAAAGAGTCATGTCTAGAAGTAGTGAAGGCAAAGGTGAAGATTTCTAAAGAAAAGAAGCTGCAGTAGGAACAGATTTGGCCAATGTCATTGAGATAGAGTTTGTTAGACTTAGTTATGGTACAGATTAGTAATAAAAATTTCACCTCAGAGTTAAGTCAGTCAAAGTTGAGTTTATTGTCATTTGCATTACATGTTTGCACAACTACATGTTTGCACAGGCGCAATGAAAACTTCTTGCAGTCACATCACAGGCACATTACATTAGAGACACAACATTTACAACAAAACCTAAACATAATTAATATAAAAAAAGAAAACAATTGGAACAAAAAAAAGTCCATTGTAGTGCAAAGTGGTGGTAGTGCTGTTATATTTAAGTAATGATTAGGGTTGTGCAGGTTGGTTCAAGAACCGAATGGTTGAAGGGAAGCAGCTATTCTTGAACCTGGTGGTGTAGGACTTCACACCTCCTGGCCGATGGTGGCTACAAAAAGATAGCATGGCTCAGATGGCGGGCATCATGTAAATTGCTTTCGATGGTGGGGTGGGACGTGCCCATGATGTGTTGTGCTGAGTCTACTACTCTCTGCAACTTCTTACGTTCCTGTGCACTGAAGTTGCCATACCAGACCGTGATGCAACCAGTTGCAAACTATGGTTGCATACAATCTCTTTGACTTCAAGCAATCGCTGGAGTGAGGGAAGGGGTTGGTGACTAGGTAATGAAGTTTATGGACCAGAGGCAATAGCTACAGTTCTCCCAATACCTAGTGGAAGAAATGTCTGATCATCCAGTACAGAATGTCAGACCAACTAATAGAATACGTTATACTTACTGATGTCTAGGACTAGAATTATGAAGATATTATCAAGATTATACAAACAGAATTGAAAAAGGCACGATTCAGAAAGCACTACTTTCACTTCCTGGGCTGTTATGTCAGTTGCTCACTTTTCCCTGAAACTATTACATTTTATTTACTCCATTAACATCCACAGTCCCAAGGACTGCATTATCATCACATCCTTGTGCCATTGATAATTCATGACGATGCTGCAAAATCACTGCCATAGCTACAAAGAACATCTTAACAGTTGAGGAAGATACCAATAAATATTTGTTTTATTTGAAAGTAATATTCATTTTATCTATGTAATGTTATTTTTGGATTAAAATCACAATTATGCTGGAGGAACTCAACAGGCCAGGCAGCATCCGTGGAGAAAAGCAGGCAGTCAACAATTCAGGTCAGGACCCTTCTTCGGGACTGAAGATAGAAAAAGGGGAAGCCCAATATATAGGAGGGAAAAGCAGAACAGTGATAGGTGGACAAAAGAGGGGAGGTGGGGTGGGCACAGGGTGGTGATAGGTAGATGCAGGTAAAAGATAGTGGTAGGCAAGTGTAGGGGAGGATGGGAGAGCAGATCCACCAGGGGATGGATCAAAGGTAAGGAGGGCAAGGGACAAAAAGGTTGAAAAAAAAGAGGGTAGGAAAGGGAAGAAGATAAGTGGCATGGGGGTTGGGATTACTTAAAGTGGGAGAATTCAATGTTCATGCCGTTAGGCTGCAAGGTTCCAAAACATAAAATGAGGTGCTGTTTCTCCAGTTTGCGCTTGCAATTCTCCTGGCAGTGGAGGAGGCCGAGGACCGACATATCTGTGATAGTGTGGGAGGGGGAGTTGAAGTGACTGGCAATGGGTTTGTTTGGATTCTTCAATACCCACATACTAAAGTAGGGTGCCTCCAGCAAATCACAATGAGTCATTATTTTCGGAATGTTAAAAAATAAATTTATTAAAATATTAAAGGATACTTCAGAAAACAATTCTGGAGTGACATCTTAGACAGAGAATATTCAGTGTCCAATAAATATTTGGAGCTCTATTAATACATACAAAGAAAGGAACAATATTCAGTAAATTTCTGATAAAATAGAGATAAATACATATGGTTTGCTTTCTTTGCCAAATTTTTATTAACAAATGTCAAGATTAGAAAATCATTATCCATGGGATCCATTTTATCTTACAAACAATCACTGAAGGAGGGGCTTATCATCAAATTCTGGGCTGCAGGAACTTAATAGTCTGAACTAGTTGGGAAAACAAACTCTATCTAGATATAATCATCTTTCATTCTGTGCCATGAAGGACAAAAGGGAGTAACCAATTGATGTTGTTCAATGAAGTGGTGAGCTTCTGCTTTCAGATCCTGTAATTACAAGTGCACATTAGCTACATTGATTTTAATTGTGCTACATGGGACTCCTCTTGGTCCACCTCCAGTTTTTTTGTGGCTTTCATGTCCATGTATGCTCAAGTATCTGCAGGCTATAGAATGCAAGTCCAAATTCTTCTGAACCCTTAAAGTTAAAAGTGGCACATGCCCACTCTGAAATACAAATTAACTCTGCACCTTCTTAATCCATATGTTGCAAACAATCATACTAAACATTGTTGAGCTTCACCACTAGACTGAGTTAGACAACCTTGTTTCTGTTTCCAAAGCCAACGCATGCTCTCAAAATCTGACTTTTGTTGATCATGTTACATTTCCAGAATGGGTGAAGTACTTGAATTGCAACACTAACTTCTCCATTGCGAGCTTTGACATCCAGTGTGCACTTTCCTTGTGTTGTGCACAGTACCATTTCTTTGTTGAAGTGCATGGTAATGTTGAACACTTTTCTCAAGTACATTTTCATCAAAGTCAGCAGTTGTTTTGTGACCAGAGTTTTGCATTATTTACATGTAGTCCAACTTTTCTAACTGCATCTGTAAAGTTATGTTAAATAATATGTTTTTATACAATCATATGCAAGGACAAATGCCAGATAACACTGCATCTTGATCCCTATATTTTTTGAGATTGTGATAGCATTTGTGATGAGATGTGCAACAAATCAACTCAAGCAAAGTTTGGATTGCTAGAGACTTTGTGGACCTAGATGTTGCAGATGACATCTGTATCATTTGACTTGGGCAGCATTCCATCAGATTCATCAGAATCAAGAATGACTTGCTTCCCCTCTAATTCTGTTGATTCTGAGCTGACTGATGAGGCCAACGTGGTTCCTGTAGACTCTGCCACAGATAGCACAGGAGATACCCAATTGATCATTTGGATTAGTTATTTGGAAGATGGTATGTTCCTTCCACCATTACAACAGGCTTCCCTGTGCTTCAAATGCATGGACACAAGGTTACAAGTGCCATCCCAAATGACCCTTCCCTGCTTTGAAAGGTCAGGGTTTAGGAATTCCCAGGAGTCAGTAGGATTCGGTCTTCTTGGAGATTTTCAGAACATCCTTAAATCTTTTCCTCTATCCACCTGGCAATCTTTCAGAACAAAGCTTGGAATAAAGAGTGTTTCAGGATTCTGGAACAATGCACCTTCCCACAGAGCCAACTGGGTATAATTAGGTCCTTAATGTTGGCGATATTGTCCTGGGAGAAGATATTGATGTTGGTATGTTTATCCTTCCGATGAGTTTAAAGGATATTGTGGAGAGAGCATAAGAGTTATTTCTCCAATGTCTCCAGGTTCCCATTATTATAGTCCAAGTCCCTGAAGCATATAGGTGGAAGAGATAATTTCTGTCCAGTAAAAATGGGTTACACAGGTGCTTCAGCATTGTAAAGACCATTTATGACCAAGCACACAAGGTACATCCCCAATGAGAGCTAGGAATGGTTGTGAAGGTATCTAGGACAGATAAGCAGTTAGACTGGCTGGAAGAAACACTTTAAAGACCTCCTCAAAACTGACACTGTCCTTGATTGTGTCCCACAGTGACTATTTGGTCCAGCCCTGCAACCACATCTAACAGATAAAGAGGTGAAAGTGCAGTGCCTCACTTGCATGTTGTGTGCCAACAGAAGAAATCCCCAAATCACAGTGGGGACTCCATCAATCTATTTAAACAGTGGACATGATCTTCATTACACAGAAAATCCAAGAGAAATGTAGGCAGAAATGCCAACTATTATACATGGCCTTTTTGACCCGACTAAAACTTCTGACGCTGTCAAGCAAGAGGTATTGTGGAGGACTCTCCTCAAATTCAGCTACCATAGAAATTCATCTCCAGCTTACATTTGTTTCATGAAGCAAATCAAACAATGATGCACATCATTAATAAAAATATGAAAGATATAAAACTGACCAAAATTCTCTCAGACACGGTCAGAAGTATTGAATTATGCATCAGCACTGCAAAAACTACTGCAAACTTTGGCAAATCAATTCATCTGGAAGGTGAATGATTGCCCTGTGAATACCATCACCAACTTGAATAGCAAAGACTATGGAAACTGCATGGCAGATATCAAGTTCAAATCAGAAAAATTAACAGATTCTGGTGATCATTGATTGGATGTTAGTGTCTACAGTTTAGTTTCAGAAATTGATTTGAGTTCATAAAGAATGGTATTATTCAAAAGGATAAAATTACAGCACTTGGTCTAATAAACAAGAATCATCGCGAATGCATAACTTTAAGATATGAAAAGGATTATAATTACATACAGTGGTGCAAATATTCCCTGAATTTGGTTTTCTCATGTGCAATATGATTGGTTATTATTAAATTTAATATATAGTGGTGCATTTCCATTGCAAATTTATTATTTGCCTCTATAATGCTCTTTAGTTTGATGACCACTTTTTCCTGGAAAGGTCCTGCAGCCTCAGCAGTACAAAATATCAACAAAATGTATCTACAGTTTTGTTTTTCCAGACAATTTTAACAGTTCCCCTTTAATGCAATGTTCTAGTATTTAAAATGACATTCCAGTGGTGCTGATTGTTATAGAACACATCTGGTTAAAATTCAATGGTGTTATGCATGAGGTTTATTATTAATAATATATACCAGAGTTCTTTTTAGAGCTTGGCTTATGTGCATAGGTTATGAAGGAATATACACAAATTTACCAGTCAGCATGTGTTCTGATTTAACAGCCTGAGGGTGCTTAAAATTTCTAAGCTCCATATTTTACCTACATGCAGAAAAAGGAATTAAAGTTGGAATGTTCCCGTAAAATAATGGGTTGCTTGCACACTGTTTCCTTTGTCAAGAAATTCTTGCATCTACATATTTCCTCCAAAGTTGTTACTGTTTCACTTTTACTCCAAGAAAAACTCACCAGTTACTAAATATTTTACTGTTTCAGACTGAACTCTGACTGGATATAAAGTAAACTGCAACTCACAATTGAAATTAGCATCACATGAATATCATAATGGGGTTTTACACAGCATAATCTATGAACAAAACATTGCATGGTGCACATTCATGTGATCACACATATGGATGGTTGGATGCCTGCTTGAAAATAGTGAAGAAGGAATCTATTTCGACCCAGTAAAGCTAACTGCATGAGAGATTCATAGATTGTACTCACCTCCCACCCTTTCTTTTCCATGGAAGTCAGTGAAATATTTTTGTTGCATTAAAAAGTGCTACACAAATGGTCGTTGTTGTAGTTGTAAGTGCACCCTCAGTACATGTTAATTATCCTATAAGGATGGTGGTTCTAGCTCTACTTAATTACAATTTATCCACCTTTATCTATTCCATCATGTTCTAATATGCTGCATGCTATGTTGGTGACATTGTGGTTAAATTACTAGACTTAAAATCCAGAGGCAGGGACGAACACCACAGTGACCAAAGTTCAAATACTACCATGGTGAATGTGGAATTTAAATTCAGTTAATTATCTGAAATCTGAAGAAATGGCAACAATTCATCATTAATAATGATGACCCCAAAAATCACCATGTTGTTAAAAACCCACCCGATTCACTAATGCCCTTAAGGAGGCAAATCTGCTGCACTTAGCTTGTCTTCCAATGTGTGACTCCCAATCCCACATGTATAACTCTTAGTGGCAGCACAACACTACCTTCCATTGTACAATTCAGATGGGCAACAAATATGGATCTGAAGTCCTTCTTCCAGAATAATTCCCCATTCTATTTCCCTATTCTCATTCATGACCAGGAATAATTCAGAGATTACTACAATTGATATTTTGCCATTTCTTTCCAAACACCAGAAATTCTACCCAAAGATCTTTACCTACCTATCTTCCAATTTCATTGTTTCCCACATAGTCATAACTTCTGCTTCCCCTCCCCCCCCCCCCCCTCAAAGTATTCTGCTCTCTGGAGTGACCTTAATTACAAAAGGAGATTACTATGTGAACAAGAAAACTTCAGTTTACAAGGGGCTTTTTATCCTGTGGTTTACCTTGAAGAATTAAACCACATTGTGTTATTCAGCAACAGACACTGCACAGAGATTCTTTGGAAGAATGCATTTGTTCACTCATTTCTGTAAGGTTAAGTATTCCTCTATAATTCAGGTATGTACACGTTTCACAACAAAAATGCTGGGAAGTCTGAACTGATTCAAAACCTAAAGAAAGAGGCTGTATAATCCCACTGAGATCTTCATACTTTCATTCTTCTGAGGGATTTTTCACTCGTTCAAAACACCAAATCTGCAGACAGATAAGCATATAAATGCTGTAAAGCTTTTTGTTTGGCCACAATGATTTTCCATACTGTTTGCAGGATTTTATTCTATTTCATGTGTAACATAGAAATTCTGGTCAATAACTCTTGGTGAGGTATTGATCTGAGCTGTGCTTAGAACTGAGACAAGAGATTCTGCAGATGCTGGAATCTGGAGCAACACACACACAAGATGCTGGAGGAACTCAGCAGGTCAGGCAGCATCTATGGAGGGAAATAAACAGTCAACGTTTCGGGTTGATACTTTATCAGGACAGGAAAGGAAGAGGGCAGAAGCCAGGACAAGAAGGTTGGGGGAGGGGGAGGAGCACAAGTTTGCAGGTGATAGGTGAGTCCAGGTTAGAGGGGGAAGGTCGGTGGGTGGAGGGAGGATGAAAGGGAGTGATGAAAGAAGCTGTGAGGTGATAGGTAGAAGAGGCAAAGGGCTGAAGGAATCTGGTAGGAGAGGACAGTAGACCATGTAATAAAGGGAAGGAGGTAGGGAAAAGATGGGCAGGTCATGAGGGTAGGGAAGGGGAAAGAGATGAGAGGGAAAATAAAGGGGGCAAAAGAAAAAAGGGGTAGAAAAGAGGGGAGGGGTTACTGGAAGTTACAGGTCGATGTTGAGGCTGTCAGGTTGGAGACTACTAAGGTGGAATACAAGGTGTTGTTCCTCCAACCTATATCTGGCCTCAACATGGCAGAAGAGGAGGCAGTGGATAGACATGTTGGTATGGGAGTGGGATGTGGAATTGAAGTAGCCAGCCACCAGAAAATCCTGGCTTTTGTGGCAGACAGAGTGAAGGTGCTCGACCAAGCGGTCACCCAATCTGTGTTGGGTCTCACCGAGGTAGACGAGGCTACACTGGGAGCAATGGATGCAATAAATGACACCCTTGGATTCACAGGTGAACTGGTGCCTCACCTGGAAGGATTGTCTGGGATTCTGAATGGTGGTGAGGTAGGTGGTATAGGGACAGGTGTAGCACTTTGCGTGGTTGCAGGGATAAGTGCCGGGAGGGTCATCAGTAGGGAGGGACAAGTAGACAAGGGAGTCACGGAGAGAGCAGTCCTTGCAGGAAAGTGGAGGAAGATGTGTCTTGTGGTGGGATCCCATTGGAGGTGGTGGAAGTCACAGAGAATGATGTGTTGGACGCAGAGGCTCATGGAGTGGTAGGTGATGACAAGGGGAACTCTGTCCCTGTTATGTTGGGGTGGGGATGGGGGTGAGGGCATATATGCAGGAAATGGAGGAGATGCAGTTAGGGCAGCATTGATGGTGGTGGAAGGGAAACCCTGTTTACTAAAAAAAAAGAGGACATCTGATGTCCTGGAATGGAAAGATCATGAGAACAAATGTGGTGGAGGCAGAGGAACTAAGAAGGGAATAGCATCCTTGTAAGTGACAGGTTGGGAAGACGTGTAGTGATGGTAACTATGGGAGTCAGTGGGTTTGTAAAAGATGTCTGTAGTTAATCTGTTTCTAGAGATGGGGACAGAGAGATCCAGAAGGAGGAGAGAGGTGTCAGAGACGGACCAAGTAAATATGAGGTGATAGACTTCTCAGTTACCCTGTGGCCAACTCACCCCTTTTCTTTCCCCTGCCCCACCCTCATGACCTGTCCCTCTATTCTCCACCTCCTTCCTTTTATTCCAAAGTCTACTGTTGATGTTTCAAGTTGAGACCCTTCATCTGGAGTGGAAGGAAAGATCAGAAGCCAAAATAAGGTGGTAGTGGAGGGGGAGAAGCACAAGCTGGCAGGTGATAGGTGAGTCCTCTACTGTCCTCTCCTACCAGATTCCTCCTTCTTCAGCCCTTTGCCTCTTCTACCTATCACCTCTCAGCTTCTTGTATCACTCCCTTTCATCCCCCTCCCCAACCCACCTACCTTCCACCTCTCACCTGGACTCACCTATCACCTGCCAGCTTTGCTCCTCCCCCTGCCTTCTTATTCCAGCTTCTGCCCTCTTCCTTTCTAGTCCTGATGAAGGGTCTCGGCCCGAAACGTCAACTGTTTATTTCTCTCCATAGATGCTGCCTGACCCACTGAGTTCCTTCAGCATCGTGTGTGCGTTGCTGTGCTTAGAACTACTGTGCCCCATCATACATTCTTTTTCTGAGAAGTACATAGGTTTGATTTTCATTTGCTGATCTTCCATCCAAACTATTCAATGGTCAACCAGTGATGCCACAAAAGGTTATTCTATACCTCAATGGATTTCTGCAAGGGAAGAGCCACTAACTTCTCAAATGAAGCTATGTATTGTGTAATATTAAATGTTTTTGATTAATTCAGTTTTATTAGTAGAAAGAGTGAAAAAGAGTCATAGACTTTTAAACAACTAATAAGACTAAACAAAATGGAGTTTGCAGTTCCAGCTTTGGAATACAAAATGCTTGCAGAATAACTGAGCTGATGCATTGTAAAGCCTGCTTTCCTGAGAAGGTTTCATGTAGCAATGAATAGACTTTTACAATGGTAGAAAAGTGTTCTACAACAAGAATAGATGCATAGAATGGTCAAGTAATGAAACATTTGTGTATCTTTACAGGCATGAAATAACTCTCACTACAAATAGCATTGCATGTGAACATTTAGTAAAGGTATATACAAAATATTACGTATTGAATTGTCATTGGGTTATCACACCAATATGGAGGAGATATATTTAGCTTAATTCACACTGACCTTTCGTATAAAGGAAAAACGTATTGTTATGACACAGAAGGAGGGCAATTGAGTTGTCAAGTCAATATACTTGGGAAATTTTCAAAGGTATCAGAAGAGAATATTGACAGAATATGAAACAGAATGCAAGCATTATAAAGAAAATGCCCACCTTCCTCAATTTAAGCATTTTCAAGGAGATACCTTTAAAAAAATATATAAATCTGCCAATGGAGAGTACCTCAAGGATTCTGCTAATTTACTGGCATCTCCAGGCAGAATTCTAATTTAACCTAGAGTTTCTCACACATTGGAGCATAATTGGTAAGGTGAGCTTCCTGGTAAGGTGAGAAATGACAGCTCTTTCACAGATAGTGACTAGCATTTCTCAAGAAGATCTGGGTCAAGATCTTTGCAAAAAGATGACAGAACATGGGCAATTGCAGCCTTCGCACTCAATTTCCTCCAAGAGATCCTGGATGAAAACTAATGTACCAATAGTCAATCAATACCTGATGAGCTGGTATCTTCTGCCAAATTCCTATTTTCTCCACACAATGATATTAGACCCGTTTTATAATGAAGACAGAGGTATAGCCAAGGTCATTGGAAGAAATGTTTGAAGAAACCAACTAGCTGGTATGAACAGAAGTGAGGTTAGTACATAGAAACATAGAAAAACTACAGCACAATTCAGGCCCTTCGGCCCACAAAGCTGTGCCGAACATGTCCCTACCCTAGAAAATACTAGGCATACCCATAGCCCTCTATTTTTCTCAGCTCCATGTACCTATCCAACAGTCTCTTAAAAGACCCTATCATATCCGCCCCACCACCGTTGCTGGCCGCCCATTCAACGCACTCACCAATCTCTGAGTAAAAAACTTACCCCTGACATCTCCTCTATATCTACTCCCCAGCACCTTAAAGCCATGTCCTCTAGGGCCACCATTTCAGCCCTGGGGAAAAGCTCTATCTACTTGATCAATACCTCTCATCATCTATATCACACCTCTATCAGGTCCCCCCTCATCCTCCGTCGCTCCAAGGAGAAAAGGCCCGAGTTCCCTCAACCTGCTTTCATAAGGCATGCTCCGCGTTCCAGGCAGCATCCAAGCAGATCTCCTCTGCACCCTTTCTATGGCTTCCACATCCTGTCTGTAGTGAGGTGACCATAAGGGAGCACAGTACTCCAAGTGGGGTCTGACCGGGGACCTATATAGCTACAACAATACCTCTTGGCCCCTAAATTCAATTCCCCGATTGATGAAGGACAATACACCATATGCCTTCTTAACCACAGAGTCACCATTAAGACTATATTCTGCCATCATATTTGACCTACCAAAATGAACAACTTCACACTTATCTGGGTTGAACTGCATCTGCCACTTCTCAGCTCAACTTTGCATCCCATCTATGTCCCTCTGTAACCTCTGACAGCCTTCCAACCTATCCACAACACCTCCAACCTTTGTGTCATCCGCAAACTTACTAACCCATCCCTCCACTTCCTCATCCAGGTCGTTTATAAAAATCACAAAGAGCAAGGGTCCCAGTACAGATCCCTGAGGTACACCAGTGGTCACCGACCTTCACACAGAATACGACCCTTCAACAACCACTCTTTGCCTTCTGTGGGCCAGCCAGTTTTGGATCCACACTGCAATGCCCCCTTGGATCCCATGCCTCCTTACTTCCTCAATAAGCCTTGCACAGGGTACCTTATCAAATGCCTTGCTGAAATCCATATACACTACATCTACTACTCTCCCTTCATCGATGTGTTTAGTCACATCCTCAAAAAATTCAATCAGGCTCGTAAGGCAGGACCTGCCCTTGACAAAGCCATGCTGACTATTCCTAATCATATTATACCTCTCCAAATGTTCATAAAACCTGCCTCTCAGGATCTTCTCCAACAGCTTACCAACCACTGAGGTGAGACTCACTGGTCTATAATTCCCTGGGCTATCCCTACTCCCTTTCTTGAATAAGGGAACAACATCCGCAACCCTCCAATCTTCCGGAACCTCTCCCATCTCCATCGACGATGCAAAGATCATAGTCAGAGGCTCCGCAATCTCTTCCCTCACCTCCCACAGCAGCCTGGGGTACATCTCATCTGGTCCCAGTGACTTATCCAACTTGATGCTTTCCAAAAGTTTCAGCACCTCCTCTTTCATAATATCTACATGCTCAAGCTTTTCAGCCTGCTGCAAGTCCCCACTACAATCCCCGTTTCTTCTGGATCCATACACACTTTCCCACTGCTGCACTTGATAGGCCCTATTCTTTTGCATCTTATCCTCTTGCTCTTCACATACCTGTAGAATGCCTTGCAGTTTTCCTTAATCCTGCCCGCCAAGGCCTTCTCATGCCCCCTTCTGGTTCTCCTAATCTCCTTCTTAAGCTCCTTCCTATTAGCCTTATACTCTTCCAGATCTCTAACATTACCTAGCTTTCTGTACCTTTTGTAACCTTTTTTTTCCTTTTGCCTAGATTTATTATAGCCTTTGTACACCACATTTATTTTAAAGTTGATTGTACATTTTAAAGTTGAAACTCCTCACTATCACTTGCATTGGGGAAAAGTTACAATTGGTCTATAAGGATATGATTTACCCATACTGTCATAGAACATAGAACATTACAGCATAGTACAGGCCCTTTGGCTCACAATGTTGTACCAACATTTTATCCTACTCTAAAATCTATCTAACCCTTCCCTCCCACATAGCCCCCCCCCCACCCATTTCTCTATCGTTTATGTGTCTAAGAGTCTCTTAAATATCCCTGATGTATCTGCCCCCACAACCTCTGCCAGCGGTGCGTTCCACGCACCCACCACTGTGTAAAAAAAACTTACCCCTGACATCCCCCTTATACTTTCCTCCAATCACCTTAAAATCATGTCCCCTCGTGTTAGCCATTGTCACCCTGGAAAAAATTCTGACTGTCCACTCGATCTATGCCTCTTATCATCTTGTACACCTCTATCAGGTCCCCTCTCATCCTCCTCTCCAAAGAGAAAAGGCCTAGCTCACTCAACCTATCCTCATAAGTCATGCTCTCCAATCCAGGCAATATCCTGGTAAATCTCCTCTGCACCTTCTCTAAAGCTTCCACATCCTTCCAATAATGAGGCGACCAGAACTGAACACAATACTCCAAGTGTGGTCCAACCAGACTTCGAAAGAGCTACAACATCACCTCACGGCTCTTGAACTCAATACCCCGACTAATGAAGGCCAACACTCCATATGCCTTCTTAACAACCCTATTGACTGAGTGGCAACCTTAAGGGATCTATGGATGTGGACCCCAAGTTCGCTCTGTTCCTCCACACTGCTAAGAGTCCTGCTATTAACCTTGTATTCTGCCTTCAAATTTTATCTCCTGAAGCGTATCACTTCACACTTTTCTGGGTTGAACTCCATCTGCCACTTCTCAGCCCAGCTCTGCATTCTATCAATATCCTTTTGTAATCTACAGCAACCTTCTACACTATCCACAACAACACCGACCTTTGTATCATCAGCAAACTTACTAACCCACCCTGTCACATCCTCATCCAAGTCATTTATAAAAATCACAGAGCAGGGGTCCCAGAACAGATCCCTGCGGACCAACACTGGTCACTGACCTCCAAGCAGAATACGCTCCATCTACTACCACCCTCTGTCTTCTATGAGTGAGTCAATTTTGAATGCACACAGCCAAGTTTCTGAATAAGCCTTCCATGAGGAACCTTATCAAACACCTAATCAGACTATGCTTCTCCAAATGCCCTGTCTCTAAGAATCTTCTCCAGTAATTTTCCCACCACTGAAGTAAGACTCAATGGTCTGTAATTCCCAAGGTTATCCTTACTTACATTCTTAAAACAAAGAACAACATTTGCCACCCTCTAATCATCTGGCACTACTCCTGTGGCCAGTGAGGATGCAAAGATTGTCGCCAAAGGCGCAGCAATCTCTTCCCTCACTTCCCGTAATAACCTTGGATATATCCCGTCTGGCCCCAGTGACATATCATTCCTAATGTTTTTCAATAGTTCCAGCACATCATCTTTCCTCACATCGACATGCCCTAGCATTTCAGTCTGTCATACACCATCCTCACAAATGTCAAGGTCTCTCTCTCTGGTGAATACTGAAGCAAAGTATTCATTAAGGATCTCCCATAGCTCTTTTGACTCCAGGCACATGTTTCCTCTTTTATCCCTGATCAGTCCTACCCTGGCTCTAGTCATCCTGTTATTCTTCACATACGTGTAGAACGCCTTGGGGTTTTCCTTGATCCTCCTCGCCAAGGACTTCTCATGCCCCCTTCTCACTCTCCTGTCCATTCTTAAGCTCCCTCCTGGCTATCTTGTAACTCCCCAGAGCCCTGCCTGATCCACGCTTTCTGAAACTCAGGTAAGCTTCTTTCTTCCTCTTGACAAGATATTCTACATCTCAAGTTAACCACAGTTCCTTCACTCTATCATCCTTACCCTGCCTCAATAGGACAAACTTATCCAGAGGCCCATGCAAGTATTCCTTAAACAACCTCCACATTTCCGCTGTGCACTTCCCCAAGAACATCTGTTCCCAATTTACGCTCCCAAGTTCCTGCCTAATAGCTTCATAACTCCCCCTCCCTCAGGTAAATACTTTCCCATATCATCTGCTCCTATCCCTCTCCAAGGCTATGGTAAAGGTCAAGGAGTTATGATCACTGTCTCCAAAATGCTCTCCCACCGAGATCTGAAACCTGGTCAGGCTCATTGCCTGGTACCAGGTCCAGTATGGCCTCTCCTCTAGTCAGCCTGTCCGCATACTGTGTCAGGAATCCTTCCTGCACACATCGAACAAACTCAGTCCCATCTCTCCCCTTTACACTAAGGAAATGCCAATCAATATTACGAAGGTTGAAATCACCAATGACAACAACCCTGTTATTTTTGCACCTCTCCAAAATCTGCCTCCCGATCTGCTCCTCGGTATCTCTGCTGCTATTGGAGGGTCTGTAGAATACTCCCAACAGAGTGATCGCTCCCTTTCTGTTTCTGACTTTCACCCACACTGACTCAGTGGATGATTCCTCCAGGACATCCTCCCTTTCTACAGCTGTGACACTGTCCCTGATCTGCAAAGCCATTCCCCGACCTCTGTTAACTCCGCCCCTGTCTCTTTTGCAACGTCTAAACCCTGGAATATCCAGCAGCCATTCCTGCCCTTGCAACAGCCAAGTCTCTGTAATGGCCACCACGTCATAGTTCCACGGACTTACCCACTCTCTAAGTTCATCAGCCTTGTTCCTGATACTTCCCGCATTAAAGTAGACACACTTCAGCCCATCCAACTGACTGCAATTTTGCCCTTTCAAATGCATATCCTTCCTCACAGTGCTTCTACACTCTGCATCTACTTGTACAGTAAATGAACCAAGCTCTGACCTATCACTCTGGTTCCCATCCCCCTGCCAAACTAGTTTAAACCCTCCCCAACAGTTCTAGCAAATCTGCCCGCAAGAATATTGGTTCCCCTCCAGTTCAGGTGTAACCCTTCCCTTTTGTACAGGTCGTACCTTCCCCAGAAGAGATCCCAATGAACAACAAATCTGAAACCCTGCCCCCTGCACCAATTTCTCAGCCACGCATTCATCTGCCAAATCATCCTATTCTTACCCTCACTGGCAAGTGGCACAGGCAGCAATCCAGAGATTACTACCCTTGAGGTCCTGCTTTTCAGCTTTCGACCTAACTCCCTATATTCCCTCATCAGGACCTCATCTCTTTTCCTACCTATGTTATTGGTACCAATATGTACCACGATGCTTGGCTGTTCACCCTCCCCTTCAGAATGCTGCGGACCCGATCTGAAACGTCCCTGACCCTGGCACCAGGGAGGCAACATACCATCCAAGAGTCTCTTTCACGTCCACAGAATCTCCTGTCTGCCCCCCTTACTATGGAATCCCCTATCACTACTGCCCTCCTCTTCTCCCCCCTTCCCTTCTGCACCACACAACCAGGCTCAGTGCCAGAGACCTGGTCAATGTGGCTTTCCTCTGGTAGGCCATCCCCCCCAGCAGTATCCAAAGCGGTATACCTGTTATTGAGGGGAACGGCCACAGGGGTACTCTGCACTATCTGCCTATTCTCCGTCCTTCTCCTGACAGTCACCCAGCTACCTGCCTCCTGCAGCCTTGGAGTGACTGCCTCTCTGTAGCTCTTGTCTATGTACTCCTCGGTATCCCGTAGGAGCTGAAGGAGCTCCAGTTCCCTAACACGGTCTGCAAGGAGCTGCAGCTGGATGCACCTTGTGCAGATGTAGTTAGCAGGGAGACCTGATGTCTCCCAGAACTCCCACATCTCACAAGCAGAATACACCACTGACCCTGGAGACATTCTCACTACTCTGCACTACGTGGAACACCTAATCAAAGAAAGAAAGAAACTTACTGGAGTCTTACCTTCACCTCTTCTCACCAAAGCCTCTTGAACCAAATCCTCAGCTCCCCACTCTAACACTGGCCCACTGACACAATGGCCGTTCCCAAAATGGCTGCTCCGCTTATACTTGCCTTATCTTTATTTGCCGCTAATCAGCAGGTAACAATTTGCAAATGTGACTCGTTTAGACTCTTACAAGGTGAAACTCACCAGCTCAGGCACAGAGACTCACCTCTTTTCAAACATCCCGCTCCAAATCTCGCTCCAACTCCCGACTCTGCAAGGGAATGTAAAGAGAAAGTACACAGTTAATGGCAGGACCCTTAACAGGGTTAATGTACAGAGGGATCTTGAGGTCCAAGTCCATAGCACCCTGAAAATAGATAGGGTGGTAAAGAAGGCATTTGGCATGCTTGTCTTTATTAGTCGAGGCACTGAGTTCAAGAGTCAGCAAGTTATGTTGCAGCTTTATAAGGCTCTGGTTAGGATGCATCTGGAGTATTGCATTCATTTCTGGTTGACTCATTATAGGAAGAAGGTGGAGGTATTGGAGAGGGTGCAGAAAGGTTTACCAGGATATTGCCTGGATTAGAAGGCATGTGCTATAAGAAGAGGTTGGACAAACTAGGGTTGTTTACTCTGGAGCAGCGGAGGCTGTGTGGACACTGGATAGAATCTTATAAAACTATGAGAGGCATAGAGAGGCAGCCAGTATCCTTTCCCCAGGGTCGAAATGTCTAACAGTACAGGGCATGCATTTAAAGTGGGAGGGGGAAAGTTCAAAGGAGTTGTGCGGGGCAAGTTTTTTTTTACAGAGAGTGGTGGGTACCTGGAATGTGCTGCCTGGGGTGGTGGGAGAGGCAGATATGATAGAGGCATTTAAGAAACTCTTTGATAGCCACATGAATATGCAGAAAATGGAGTAATATGGACCATGTACAGACAGAAGAGATTAGTTTAATTACGTGTCTTTAGCTCAATTAGTTCAGCACAACATCAGGGACCGAAGGGCCTGTTCCTGTGCTATGCTGTTCTACCAGCTATCATGAAAATGTTCTTGTTATGAATGAATATATGAATATGACTCGATAAAACCTTAACTTACCATTCTTCAAGTAGCCTTATCAATCAAGCACGATTAGTGAGACTGAGACCTCATTCTAATATCATTGAAAATGTCTGGTTTTATTTGGATAGCAAAACTGAAGTATGTTGCCATGTCAACAAGAGTTACTGCATGGAAGTCTTTTTACTGCAGTTTTATGCAACTAAATATTTTAGTATCTTCTCACCATTGTCACAGAGGAAAAGCTAGATCTAGATGCAATCAACTTCCATGGTTAAATGTTCCACCACATTACTAAAGATATATCTCAAGCAAGTAAAATATCAGAACTTATGTTATCAATTTTGACAGATTGCTTTTCATGATATGACATTTTTGTAGCATCAGCAATTCAGAAGCAGTTGTGCTCTATAAATTCTTTGGTTATTTTGCTCATTTGTTTTTCTTATAGTCATCATCCATACAGAGATGAAACTAAATTTAAATGGTTTTTAAGTTAATTCCAGCATCATCTAAATTGATTTAAAAGTTACATCATTTTCAAAATTAGATTAGCTGTAATTTTTTTGATACCTTTCCATTTAGACACCATTTTATTAACATGCTGCACCTAAATTCCCTCATGATCCTTATATGAGAACAGATTACAATCCCTGAACATTTGGCTATATAATTGGCAGGGAACACACAGATGACAGGTATGTCGAGTGTTCTTTGGACTTTAATGAGGTTACTTATGAGGGCCAGAACAATGTGACACAAAATTAGAAAAACTGCTTCAGGATTAATGGCTTTGAATTTCCTCAAAGTATTTTGACTTCTGTTTGTTGGTTTTAAAATAATTAAAATTAAAGGTCAAAGAGTCATAGATTCATACAGCACAGAAGCAGGCCCTTTGGCCAACCCTGTCCATGCTGACTCATCTATATTAATCCCATTAATCAGCATTTAGGTCCATAGCCTATTATGTCTCTGCAATTCAAGTGCATATCCAGATGCTTCTTAAATATTGCGAGAGTACCTGCCTGCATAACTTTCTCAGGCTGTGCATTCTAAATTGCAACCACTCTATGGGTGGAAAAAGAAATCTACTGCAGATCCCCTCTAACCCTCTTACTCCTCACCTTAAACCCATGTCCTCTGGCCTTAGACACATCTGCCATTGGGAAAAATTTCTTGTTATCTAATATTGAATTTCTCTATCAGGTCCTTGTTCGACCTCCTTTGCTCCAAGCCATGCTAGCCTATCCAGTCTTTCCTCATAACTGAAACATTCCAGCCCGGGCAATATTCTAGAGAATATGTTCTGCACCCTCTCTGGTGCCATCACATCCTTCCTAAAGTGTGGCGACCATTCTTTGATGAAGTTACACCAAGTTCTTATACTCTATGCCCTGGCTAATGACACCAAGCATCCAAAAAGCCTTCTTCACCACTCTATCTACCTGTGCTGCCACTGTCAGGGATCTTTGGACTTGTTCACCAAGGTCCCTTCGTTTCTCAATACTCCCTAGTGCCCTACCATTCATGGTATATGTACTACTGTTATTAGACCTTACTAAGCGCAACACCTCACAATTATCAGAACTAAATTCCACCTGCCATTGCCCTGCCCAGCTTACCAGATGATCAATATCATTCTGTAGCCTAAGTTGAACACTATCAGAAGTGTAACTTCTTGATTGCAACCTATGCAGGTACGCAAGAGCTGTTTATTGGTTTTACAACTTCATTCTTCTTTTTACTGCTCCTCTGACAGGAGAAACAGGGGAGGAAGATAAACAGCTTTGCATTGTAAAGGAGAGCACTGCAGTTGTAGAGAGATGAAAGGATGTGTTTCACTCAACGTTAGACACGTAGGCAAATTGCCTTAAACAATTGGATGCAAAGTCAGCAGAAGAACTGAACCTTGGCTGAACTGTCAACACATACAGATAGAGTGTTGCAAGAGGTTCATTGATCACATCTGAAGGAACAAGCTCAAGGACTGAAGGACAGAGCTTACCACCAAGGTGAAGGTGTGAAAATCAACATATTCACCTGCCTCAACATGATATCCAGAAAGTTTTTGTCGTCCCACTTTTAAGCCTTCTATCACCACTATTAGTCATAGACTCACAGAGTATTACAGCATGGAAACAGGCCCTTTGGCCCAACTCATCCATGCTGACCAAAATGAATATCTGAACCAGTCTCATCTGCTGGTTTGACCCATATCCCTCTAAACCTTTCCTATCCATGTACCTGATCATTTAAATATTATTATTGTACCTGCCTCAACCACTTTCACTGGCAGTTTGTTCCATGCATGCACCACTCTGTGCGAAGCAGTTGCCCCTCAGGCCCCTCTCACCTTAAATCTATGCCCTCTAGTTTTTGATTCCCTTTCCCTGGGAAAAAGACTGTGTGCATTCATCGATGCACCTCATGATTTAAAACACCTCTGTAAGGTCACCTTGCGCAAACTACTCCCAAAACCAAACACTTGAGGGAAAGCAAGTGAGCTCTAAAGTTTTAGACAGATGGACAAATAGAAATTCACCTCAGACAGCAGTGCAAATTGGACTTCAATGGAATTAAGTCAGGCAGCCAATTTAATATTGTCAGTTTAGCATCAACCCCCCAAATGTGGTTACTGCCCCGTATCTCTACTAAGATTCTCCTTATATTGACCACATTAGGATGCCATTGTGTTGAGAGTTGGAAAGAGGAATCCTTCTGGATAACAGGGAACTAGATAACAACAAAGCTAAGTGGACCTGGTGAATTTCCTCATCTCCTATCACAGTGGCTTGTAATTGTCTCTATCTGGCCTCCAAATGTGCAAGGAAAGAAGGAAGCCGGTTCAGGAGGTTGAGATGGGGAACTGTCTACTAAATGCACATCTTCAGCATTCTACTATTCCTCTTAGAGATGAAAATATATTTCTTTATCTTTTGTTTGAAATTTTATGGCCAAGATAAAGTTTGTTGCTTCAAAGTGACAGCAACAAAACTATAGTATTACTTTTTTGGAAGCAGATTGCCATGAACTGCACTGGTGCACAGGGCTCTAATAATTGCATCCAATATAAATAGCTATAATCTGCTTTAGGTGCAAACACCAGCCTGATCAAACAGGAAATTCAATCCAATTTAATTTGTTAAAAATGAAAACAAAAGCTTATTAACCATATTTCACATGCACAATACTCATTTTAGTTACTATTGGCCCAGGAATATTACACCTAATATATGCATCTGCAGTATTTTGCTTTTGTGTTATTGTTTTCAAGTCATTTCCAATTTCACAATCTTTGAAAAGTCTAAAAACTGTCTTCAAAAAACGTTTATCAGTAGGCTTCATTTTATGCATAAAACAAAGTCAGCACAGGATAATCAAATGAACGGAAGCAAAAAAATATAGGGGTCTTAATAAAATTCAGGAGAAATGGCATTTCTTGGTATCTATATAGTAAGGCAATTTTCCAGGCCAGGCGAGCTTCTTTTAGTCTTTCTAGGCAGTGATAGTGGCAGCATAAGACAAGTTGTTGGCATGGTTCACTACTTCTCATCATGCAAGCAAAACACACATATCTGTATTAAAATCCATTGGTAATTTCTTAATATCCATTACTACACTCTGAACAAATTGACAGCAAAGAGAAAATTATTTAAAATATGATTTCATTTACCTCAGCTTGTTCACATCTGAGGAGATGCATACATGTGTTGCAGGTTGAAAAGATGTTAATTTTAGAGTATTTTTTAGTAATTCCCAAAATTGAAGCAAGAAGAAATTTGCCTAGGGATGATACTCATCTTTCAACGTAACTGTGCAAAGCAACGTGGACCTATGAGAATCCTTGCCCAAATCTTACAAGGCGAATGTCAACCTCTGGAAAGGATTTGGGTGTATGTTCTCCCTGAGCTAAGAGTTGCAGTCACTTAAGCTCTTTGAGTAGCTGGTGTATCGGTGGATGTAGGTTCAGCGATCAGCACCAGGCCAAATATATCTGTTTTCTATGCTCCCCAGTAGGTGTGAGGCTGATTTATAATTTGTTTCTCTTACCTTTTCTGAAAAGTGTCTGCATTGGAACCTAATGCAAAAACCATAACTAACATACTGTTGAAATGTTACATTATTTTTCAAATTTTAAATTATTTTGATTTTTTTCCACTTTGCACACGGGAATATATTTTAGAAAGCAAAGGGCTGTCATTTACTTAATTCTCCTTCAAATAGATGAATTTATTTGACTCTATAATATTAATCACATTAGGATAAGCTAATTTAAATGCAAAGCACTGCACACTTAATCTTCAATAGGCAAGGGCAGCTGCCTGCTGTCAGATTACATTAAATCTTTGTTTTACTCGGTGAATCGTCAATAAGGAATCAGTAAATCCAGGGAATTGATACAGAGACAGTGCCAACATAGCAGTAAAATGGAAATTATGCAAATGAAGGGCTCTAATGTATAAGAAAAGGAGAGGCAGGTAGCAAAAGATTGAATTTTTTTTCATAAATTGTAGCAGAATTCATCAAGCCCCAAACAAATAGAATTTAATTTCCAGTACAATTAAGGTCTATAAATTGCATTCTTTCTGAAAGTAAAACGAATATTTTTCTTTCCCTTGGAAGAAAAACAAATATTTAATCATCAAGTTTTTCTTGGTTATTTTAATTGAAACTAATTAGTAACATATGTACCCCCAGTGATACCCAATGGGAAAAATAATCTATTTCTCAAAGCCTCTCAAGAAGATTGAAAATATTCCGGTGACTAAAGTAAATAGAAGAAATGATGGCATGGTTTCATTAAATTTAAATTCCAAACCACAGGCCTATTTATGCTTCAAGAAGTATTGCAGAATCTTGGACCACAACACAGTTCCAGATAAGAAGCAATGGACAAATCATTTAGCATGATTATACAGATGAGATGATTCTGCATCTGCTCTTTAAAATCCAGGACTCGATATTTCCATCTATAATTTAAGTTTAACAGAACAATCAATTTTGTGGATAGCCTAAAGTGTTACAATTTTGCTATAATTACCTGGAACTCAATTGTCAGGAAAAATTTGGAAAAATTCAAATTGGTGCAAGTTCTGTTTGGCATAAATTTGCAGATTCTTATGAGTATCTTTTAAGATGAAAGAAAAGGTGCATTCCATTTTAAAATTATATTGTAGGATTAACTATTTAATACACACCAGTTGAAATTTATGCCACAGCTGTTTTGTGTTAGCTGGAATTATATAAAACTGAAATAAATGCAAGTTGAGTGATAAGTACAACCCTCTCAACCTTATCTGTTATTCTCTAAGAAAACTAAATCTAGTTTGACAAAAGACATCAAAGGGATGAAGCAAAATTTGAATGATGCCATTGATTTTAAAAGGAATCTTCATTGATTTGTGTTTAGGCTGAAGTTTGTTAGCTGGGGATGTATTGAATGGGTCCATGAAAGCTTATAAATCATACTTTCCTCCTTGTTATAATCTGAAAGAGTGGAATTCAGTGTTCTGGTTGGTAAAGCATTTTCTATAGCATCAGTAAATCAGGTTTTTTTTAGCCTTGAGAAAATCAGGGGGTTTGCTCAGAATGTCACAAGTTAATATATCCAATCTGCTCACCTGATTCAGCACAGAGTGTTCCCATGGTGTTTGGGATTGTTCGCAAAGAGCTAAATCAGCCTTACTGATGAAAATAGGAAATATTTTGTGAAACAACTTCTGCACATCTCCTTCATTTGTACTTTCATATTTTCTGATGACGTAGAAATAGACCATTCAGCCCATCAAGTCTATGCCAGCTTTCAGAGCAACCTCATCAATCCCATTTCTCTACTTATTTCCCGTAACCTATTCTGCCTCATGCCCATTATCAACCCCTACCTCAACCGGATTCTGCTACCAGCCACCTATACTTACAGCAGACAATGAATCTAACTTACAGCAGCCAATGAATCTAACAACCACCATATGTTTGGTGCATGGGAGGAAACCCATATGGTTACAGGAAGGATGTGCAAACTCCACACAGACAGCACTGAGTTTAGAATCAAATCTGAGTGGCTGGAGCTGTGAGACGGCTGCACTACCTACAGTACTACCATGCTGCCCACAGTATCTTATTCTTTTCCATGGTCTGACACTTCCAATTGAGATAGAAAGACTCCTGAGACAAGGCCCCATCCAAGACCAGGCACAAGAATTAAAAGTTGACTGCTTTTAGAGGGGCACACAAACACACAGAGATGGTACACATTTGCTCACATATGTGTATCCTTAACATAATTAGTAAGTACTGGAGGTACTGCGTCTTTCTGTCCTTTTGCCATCAACCACCACACCACCCCCACCTCATGACCTTGGTCCCTTTAAAGGGGGCCTCTTCAACTTAGGCAGTCCCTCAGGGTTGAGACTGACTTGCTTCTACTTCATTTCTGAGGTGGATGATGAGATCAATGTTAGACCTGTCCACTCTGTCCCAGGCAGGGTAGGAGGTGCCTAATGGGGTGGGTGGATATGTAGTGTGAGAGGTGATGCATTCCTTCTGCCATTTCCTCTGGGCATCTGTTTTGCTCATGATTGGATGATGTTCTCAATGCTCCTTCTCCATTTTGAGTAACCATAGGCCGGGTTACACTTATGCAAGGAGATTTTGAGAACCTCCTGGAAATATTTCCCGCGTTCACTTGGTAATCTCTTGCTGTGAGAGAAAAGAGAGTCAGCTTTGAAAGTCCGATACTGGGTATATGAACAACATGGCCTGCTCAACAAGGCCAGTTGAGTGTAATTAGGGTCTCAATACTGAGGGTAGGATAAGACATCTTTATTAGTCACATATACATCGAAACACACAGTGAAATGCATCTTCTGCATAGTGTTCTGAGGGCAGCCCACAAGTATCGCCACGCTTCTGGCGCCAACATATGGTAGCATGCCCACAACTTCCTAACCCGTACGTCTTTGGAATGTGGGAGTAAACCGGAGCACCCAGAGGAAACCCCCGCAGTCACAGGGAGAATGTACAAACTCCTTACAGACAGTGGCCAGAATTGGACGCGGGTGCTGGCGCTGTAATAGCATTACACTAAATGCTACACTACCGTGCCTGCCCTATGCAGGATGTTGGCCTGAGAGATGTCCACTTATCATGCCAATTAACCTGGGGGATTTTGCAGAGGCAGCTTTGTTGGTATCTATCCATTGCTTTAACATGCTTGTTTTATGTAGTTGGAAGAACAGGGATGAATGATGCCCAGTAGATAATGAGTTTGCCCAGGTTTGAGGTTTTGATCTTCAAACACTCTTTTCATCAGAAGGCCAGAAGTTCTCCCGGCTCACTGAAGGCTGTGGTGAACTTCATCATCAATATCTGTTTTCATGGACAGTTGTCTCCAGATATATATTTTCATGGACTTGTCATGGAACTTGATTGGTGAAGTTGAGTTACTGCGGGGGTTGTGTGGTTGAGGATCTTTTTTTGAAGATGCTTAGAGTAAAGCCTATTCTTTTGTTTGCTTAAGTAAATGAGTCATCTGTGACTGAGTTTGGAAAGTATTTGTTGCTATCATCACCTGCATAGTTCAGCTTGATGAATAAAGTTGGGAGATCTTGGTTCTAAATGGAGGTGATGTAGATTAGCCCAAATCCAACTGGAATCTTGTTGGGCATGAGGGGCAGCAATGCAGCATGAAAGATTGAGAAGATATTGGGGTGATAATGCAGTCTTGCTTGACAGCAGTTTGCACTGAGAGTTAAGATCACAGTGTGCATGATATTTAGAACATATAAAATAAAGTATAGTTTCTCTAGGCAGTCAAATTTCAGAAAGTTGCTCTAAGGTCCTTTTTGATTCAAAGAATTTATTGAGAACTAAAAAGGGTATGCAAAGTGGTTGAAACTGCTTTCAACATTTGTCTTGGAGTGAAGATCATTTCCAATTTTGCCTGTGGATGGGCATAATTGGAAGCAGCTTCTAGGCTACTGGGCAACAGTTGAGGAAGGCCCTATCAATGACTTTCACTGCATTAGACAGCAGGGAGACCTGTCCATAATTACTACAATTGGATTTCTTCATCTTTCTTAAAGACGATCGTGCCAGAGGTCCCCTGGCATGTCTTTCTCAGTGCCAAATATGGGGCATGAAGATTGTAAAAGTGTGATCAACGTTCTTCTCTGCCAAACTTTAAAAAAATCAGCAGGGATACTACCTCTTCCTGAGGCCTTGTTGTCAAGTAACATCGGGCCTTCTCGCCATCTTGTTGGCATGGGATAGCAGCAGCATAGAATGACTGGGTGAGAGGAGATTATTTTTTCAGAGATGAATATTATTAAGACAAAGGAAAGTTGCAGGAGTCTGGAAAAGAATGTGTTAATGTAGTATCTAAAAATAATCATGGGTTTTGAAATTTTGTAAAAGAGGGGTTAATAGGGGGTGAGTAGAAGACTGTTGCTCTGAGTATCTTCTCCCTTGCCCACCAGTAGCTGAATGAGAGCAACATAACAACATCCAGGACTAAGGGTGATGCTATTTTGTCTCATGGGTCTTACGTAAGCAAGTCTGCTCTAGGCTGCTCAAGCTTCAAGTTGTACCCTTAGTAGCTGACACTGGTACACCTGGAAGTTGCTCTCTACAGCCTAAAGCTTATCAAGGGGACAGATAACTTTTAGGTACACCCTTTTAATTGCTCAAAGCCCTCTGCAGAGTCTCCTGTCCATGGGATACAATGAAAACCCTACTTACATTTCTCTGCTCTACACATTCCTGATCAACATGAGGAACAGATGGGCAGGAAGGAGTGAACAGGGCTGTCCACCTCTGTTAAATCTCTGCATTTCCTGTGGCCGAAACTCAGTTTCACCTCTTCACATCTCCCTTCCAGCTCCATGGGAAGCCCAACAATTCCTGGGAAATATACAGAAAATAAGATAAGATTTAGGTTTTAGTCCTTTTGTACTTGATATTTTGGTGTTCCCCAGGAATGGAGTCAGCAAAATTCAGACCCTGCAGCTGTTACATTTGTTGTAGTTGATCTGAATGGACCAGAATGGAAACAGCTGTAGAATAAACTATAAGATGGGACCCAAGAATATTTTATGTGGTTAGCCATGGGGTGAGAGATGGGGGGCGCTAATGTGGCATGGGGGGCAGAGTTTGCCAGTATAACCCAGGAAAAAGTAGGGTCAGATCTGCTCAGATGCAAGAACTCTCAGCAAAGAAGAAATGAGTATTCCATCCTTTCTGAGGTCTTAAGATATATTCAAAAACGTTAAATAAAGTTAATGTCTGCCTGTTGGATAATTGACCTCATGTAAGTCTTTTGAAACTGCAAGTTAAAATTTTAACTACACGGTGACCCTTCATCATGTGTCTCTGTAGGAAGGTTCCCACTTGTCAGTTTTGAGGTGAGTTAGAAGGCAAGGAACTGAAGCAAGTCAGGAACACAGCACAAATCCATTGCCTTTCCGGAGACCTGCTCACCTCATTCACACCTGGAGGGTTGAGTTAATATCCGCTTCATTAGATTGAGACTCCACGCTATATTTTAGGAATATGTGACAACTTAATAATTGGATGATCAAGCCTACAGTGGAAAACAATAGATAAAGAATGTTATCAAATCAGATGTTGATAGTAATAACATGTCTGGTTAAAAACATTTAACTGATTCAAAATGTATTATAAATGGCATAAGTTAGTGAGTGGATAAAACAAGCACCAACATTTCTTCTTTTAGAGAATAGATATCATGCAAGTGAAGCATGAATGCATTGCTTGAAATGATAAAATGAAATGAAATGTGCTTAGCTCTACATAATACATCTTAAGAAGGAAGTTGTTAATTTAGGGTGTCAATTTGACATCTCTGGACTATGTTTTCTGGCATGAGGATATTATGAAGAGACAAAAGCAAAACCTATATTTAAAACAAAATCTCACACAAATTCATGACACAGCCAAATGCTGTGTGCATTGTGAATGTCAGAGATTCAACCATTGCAGTTTATTCAAATATCACAAAGGTTTTTAATTTGCAACTTGTAGACCCAAAGATTCGTCAGTTGGTAGAGGATGTCAGCCTGCAATTGTGCCTGTGTGGGACCAAGGAGATTTTAGTGGTACTGATATACTTGATGGATCTGCTGTAGAATCAGCCTGGTATAAATTCCATTGAGTTTTAGTATGCACAGCTCTACTTGCTCCATTTTAGAATAAATTCTTACTAGTTGCCTTTTGTGTAGAAGACAGCTGAGGATTGGTCTTACTGGTGCTCATTGAAGGGATTTTAGAATAAGGCATCCTTCAGAAATTATGCAGATAACAGGCATTAATACAAACGAGAACCAGTCTTTAAAAAAGGCTGTTCAAATGTAAAGTACAAGCAGTAATCAGTTTTGAAATTAAAAAGACAGTTCTGTAAACAGACCATACTGTCCACAGAGCACAGGTTACCAGCCCTGTTTAGGAGGCTGCTCATTAGATATGGTTTGCAAACTGATGTGACCATGAGACATTCTTGTATGCATCAGCCAAACATAAGACAATGTGGGTATGTTAATTGGCCTACATCAAACCAGGTATCAGACACCTTCAGCTGTTATCTTGCCTCTTTGTAATAGAGATCAAGGAAGGTTCCAGGCCAGATTTATTTTGTCACTTAGCACATTAAGAATGGTCATAGGCATACTTGCTCTGTCTATAAATAATTGAGATATTTGTGTACCCAGAGAATCAGCCCTCACAACATTAATTTTGGGTATCCAGGTTTCCTGTCCTCAGAAGCATTTAAATCATCCATGTTATTTACTTTGTATGAACATTCAGAGGTGAATTGTCAGTTACAGTCTGCTCCCATTGTAAGTGTGTAATTCAATGGAACCATTTGTTGGACTCAAGATATTAGAGTAATCAATGTCATTGTAGCTGCTGAAATTGTATTGAATCATCTGCTCTTATCTTTGTTCTTAAGAGTATAAAAACTCTTAATAACTTTGAGTTCGATGAGATTCTACTGAGAGTGTCTCCAGGAGAATGCCTATTTGTCATGATGAACAAAAACCTTTCAGATCTTATAGCTTCAGTCCACACGTGGCTTAGTTACAGTCACAACACTCATTGTCTTCGGCCAAACTAGCCTTTCAGCGAGGGCTGTGTTCACACAAATTTTTCAGCATTGACAGAATGCCCTGTTCTATACATTGCATGTGGATTAATTGCACTTCTGGACCTCTCCCAGACATCTACCCTCTCTTTATTACATATCCTCTCCCTGTCATTGACAATCCCACCCTCTCCCACCTCCCAAGTCCCAAATAAATTATCTGAGGATCAGTAAAATACAGTCTGGTTTTCAGACTCTCACCTTTGTTCATAGCTTGTCACGATGAAGTCCAAGACTTGTCAGTTTAATCAGAATGATGCCCAATGTCCAATATCGGTTGCACCTCAGGTCTTTCTGGCTCAGGTACAGGGGTGGTACCTTACTGGCTATCTTTTGGATATAAAGAAACTTATTTGCCAGACTGTCTTCTAGCAGGAAAAGTTTAAATAAATTTCTTCCAATAGAACATTGGCTTAAAATATTTTAAATTTGGAAAACCTACATTTGTGGAAAAAAAATGTTAAGGGTAAATTGTTTCTGAGACTTCTTTTGAGGTCTTGAACTCAGAATGCTGGTCTATAACCATCTAACATTTTCTGCATTCTTTCCTACAGTATTTAGTGGGGGTTTTAATCTGTTACATTAAAAGTAAAAAGAAAATCAATTTCATAAAATCTCATTAAGTGTTCATATCCCTACAGTGAATTTCAAGTTTAATTGTTTATCGGAAGCTCTAAATTTACAGCATAAAACTAAAACTGAGTTAAGCTATTTCTCAGCCAATTATTTGTGTGAAAGCAGCTTGCTGGTTCCTGAGGATAAAAGCAAATTCATTCAAGCTGTATAGTTTCTATGGAAACAGTTAGACTTCCAATCATGCATGTGGCAAGAGAACAGATCTATAAGAAAAGCATTGATAACCTGGGACATTTGGGTCAATGCCTTTGATAACAATGAAAAATTAAATGTGACCACTTGCAGATTTTATGGGATCCTCCTCATTTACCAGCATACACAGAGCAGATTGTGATACATTCTTGCACTTTTTTAAACTAGATTCATCAAATTTCAATTTTAAAGATTACTCTTTCTGGCATTAGAAGCACTTTGCATTCAATTTCCTTTTATACAATCTCATACTTATTGCCAAAGGCCAACTTTGACCTCCACAGTCAAGAATCATACATAATCTAATGTGTGATTTCAATGTATACTTCTTAAAATACTTTAAGTGATTGATATTTAAGCATCCTGCTGGTGGCTTGAAGCTTATTTCAAAAGTATTAACTTTTCAAATGTTCCTTCATTATCCTCAGCTTTCTTTTCAGGAGTAGCTTCCATTAAATGAGAGTGGCTGATCCACTATTCACATGCCGTGGTTTTATTGACCAGAGTCTATCTAGAATCTGCTTTTGGTATGTTATTTACATTGACTTTTGACAGTAACAACAAAATCAACACTTAGAAGGAGTGCATCTTCAAGAGAAGATGCTTTAGAAACCTCTTTGGTTTTCTAAGGAAGAGTAGCTAAACAAAATAGTACCAATTTTGTTGTACTGACATAATGTTGCAAAAGAAACAATGAAACATTTCAGAACAACTTATTTCATTCCACCATTAATTAGTAAACAAACTGGAAAAAAATCGTGCTTGGCACCATCGAAAACTACCATTCCATTTTCCATGACATTTTTACATTTGTTGTCAGCGTCTGCTCTGTTTTCATGTTTGGTTTTTTTAACTTTTCTACAGACTTTGTACCTGGCATAATACTTAATATCTGTTTTATTAATTTATATGAGACTATGACATCATTTAGTAGCATCACTGGTATGCATCTAGACACCATTGATACCTTCTATGACTAGTCTGAAAGTATGAACACCAATCTATCAATCACATTCCTGATAAATTATCAATAAATGCCTTGTTTGATTACTTTTTGATGCTTGTGTCAAAACGTTGTATTGTAGCATACTGTTTCTGCCCAGCTTCTCTAAATAAGTATCCTACTTTTTCCCTTAAATATACCTTGGAAAAGCACAAATCTACAAAGAGAAACAAAGGACTGCAGATGCTGGAATCTAGATGAAAAACACAATAATGCTGGAGGAACTCAGCAGGCCAGGCAGCATCCGTAGAAAAAGCAGGTGGTCAACGTTTCGGGTCAGGACCCTTCTTCAGGACTTGTAGTCTTGGAACCTTGCAGCCTTGGAACCTTGCAGCCTAACGACATGAATATTGAATTCTCCCAATTTAGGTAATCCCCACCCCACTTCCCCACAAATACTAAATACCACCCCCCCCCCACCATGCTTCTTCACCTCTCCCCTTTCCTAGCCCTTTTTTCCTCTCTCTTCTTACCTTTTATCCATCCCCCGGTGGATCTGCTCTCCCCTCCTTCTCCACACCTGCCTATCACTATCTCTTACCTTCATCTACCTATCACCTCCCCTCTTTGGCCACCTATCACTGCTCTGCTTTTCCCTTCCATATACTGCGCTTCCCCTTTTCCTATCTTGGGTCAGGTCCTGAAGAGGGGTCCTGACCCAAAATGTTGACTGCCTGCTGTTCTCCACGGATGCTGCCTGGCCTGCTGAGTTCCTCCAGCATCATAGTGTTTTTCACCACAAATTTACAAAACTGTTGAGTCAACAGTCTTCCATTTCAGGCAATTATGATGGCTCTAGACTTTAACAAAAATGTTGATCATGAGAAACAATACCTTATTTTGCTTTAATGTTTTTCTTTCTCAAAAGCAAATATGTTATCCTGAATATTAAACGTTCTTAAATTTACTCATCATCCTATGGTTATTATGTGAACGTTAATCATATTATACTCAGGAGATGTTGCTTAAAACTTACTTTTGTGACTTCAAGCAATTACACATTTCTTTCGCGAAAGCAAAGAACATGTAAAATGCTTGAAATCTGAAATAGAATGTGGATCTAAACCATCAGCAACACAAAGATAAAGTAAAAATAAATAGTTACCTTTTCAGCAACAACAAGAAACCCAGACCCTGGAGATCCTGGGTTAGAGGAGAGCATAAATCAATGATTATGCCCTTTCAGGATCATAAATTTTTGATGAAGCAAATGGATGTCATCTATAGAAATGGACAAGAATAAGTCTGTGGAGATTCAGGATAAGCTAAAGAAAACCCTGCCTTCTGTGGGGATATGAAAATGTCAAAGTTAAGATAGAATGACAACATCTGACCCAAATTTTGCTTTCCAACTGGCTTTTGGGAATAAGCATGCACCATTGTTTCAACAGCCATGCTTTCCCAGTAGCTGCACGTCATGGAAATGTTATTATACTTTAATACTACACTGTTTACTTATGGAGGTGTGCAATCCTATGTTTGGATTCACTGCAGGTACTGGAAAATATTGCTTCTTATTATACTCATCAAGGCTGTCTGACATCCTTGACCTCTCTTGATAAACATTTTACTTTATTTCAACCACCAAGGAAGTATCTAAGGGTACAAATGGTCTTCACTCAACATGGCAGATATCTATTCTAGTATGTAAATGACATGTGGGCAGAGAATGTAATGATAACTACATATGTACAACTTAACTCATCACCATAGGATGGTGAGCCTTACTGTTAACCAGAATAAAATAAGTACTCTTGTTTAGAAGCTTTTGGCATCCTGTAGGTACTACTATGATTAAAGTTTATCAGAGCAGCCAGCATTGTTGAAGGTCTGTCACAAAATACTTGACACTCAGAGTAGCCATTTCTCAGGAGGCTCTTTTCACAGATTGTGAACTTGACTAATATACACAAGGGAACTCATTTCCATTTTCTTTTCCTTTATGGTGTAGCTGAAAATAAACGATGGACATTTGAGAAGCACCTTGATATATGGGAAATAGCCACGTAAAGTATCAAAGCTTATCGGAGTTCCTTAACATGGGCTAAAATATAATTATTACAACAAATCATATCCAAAATTTCTTGGCCGAGAAACTTTTTTGTGTGTTGCAGGTTGTGGGCTATAAAAGGAAGTTTAACGTACAAGCACACTGGGTCCTACAACATAGTCCACATGTTATGTTGAATTTGCCCCAGTGGTCAGTGGACATGTGTCATAGACTCAGAGTCCTAGAGCAATACAGCATGGTATTGGTACTAGTTTATCATTGTCACTTGAACCGCGGTACAGTGAAAAACTTATCTTGCATACCATTCGTACAGATCAATTCATACACAGTGCATTGAGGTAGTACAGAGTACATTGAGATAGTACAGGGTAAAAACAATAACAGAATACAGAGTAAAGTGTCACAGCTACAGGGAAGTGCATTGCAGGTAGACAATAAAATGCAAGGTCAAACAAGGTAGATTGTGAGGTCAGGAGTCCATCTCATCGTATAAGGGAACCATTCAATAGTCTTATCACCGTGGGATAGAAGCTGTCAAGCCTGTTGTTATGTGCCCTCAGGCCCCTGTATATTCTGCCTGATGGGAGAGGAGAGAAGATTGAATGACCTGGGTGGGTGGGGTCTTTGATTATGCTGGCTGCTTCACCAAGGCAGCGAGAGGTATAAAAGAGTCCATGGAGGGGAGGCTGGTTTCTGTGACATGCTGGGCTGTGTCCACAACTCTTTGCAGTTTCTTGTGGTCCCGGGCAGAACAGTTACCATATAGAAACAGGTCCTTCGACCAATTCATTCACGCTGACCAAGATGCCCATCTAAGCTAGCCCATTTTCCTATAAACCTTTCTTACACGCGTACCTGTCCAAATGTCTTTTAAATATTGTCATTGTATCTAACTCAACCACTTCCTCTGGCAGATTATTCCATATACGTATCAACCTCTGCATAAAGAGGTTGCCCCTCAAGTCCCTTTTAAATCTTTCCAGTCTCACCTTAAACCTCTGCCCTCTAATTTTTGACTCCCTTTCCCTGGGAAAAAGACTGTGTGCATTCACTCTATCTATGCCCCTTGTGATTGTATACATCTCTATAAGGTCACCCCTCAGTCTCCTACATTCTAAGGAATACAGTCCTAGCCTACCCAACCTCTCCCTATAACTCAAGCCCTCAAGTCCTGGCAACATTCTTGTAAACATGTTGTGATGTTGTATTACACACAATGTATATTTTGACATTTTTTGTGTAAAATTTATTTGTGCATCTGTAACCAGTGACTGCAACCCATTCACACAAAGCCCTGTGCAAAGTATGTGTAAGGCAGCTCCATGCTTCTAAATAATACATACCAGATTTTAGTCAGGCCTGGGAATGCAACAAGTATTTTTCTGTGCTTACTCTTCAGCCATTCACTCTTGGTCTTATCTGCATCCTCCACTGCAAAACTTTCAAGTAACCCTGACCTCCAGTCAGCTTACTCCTGTGCGCCCCTTTTCCTGGTTAAACCACTCATCCCTGACATCTTACTATATGCAGACCCTGCCTCTTACCTGACCACTGACGAGAGCAATGTCATCATCTGAGCCAGTGACAGGGAAGGATTTATTCCAGGATTATATTGAGTGATAGTGGGTTTTCATCTTCATTCTCAACTAGTTCATCTGCTACCATCTACCCAGTTTGCAGTTCTTGAGCATATGGAAATTCCTGGCAATGAACTTCATTGCCAATGCACTTGGCAATACAGTTCATTGCCAAGAATTTCCATATGACAAGGAATGCAATTTTAAAAAATGTTTAAAAGGAGGGGTAATTTAGTGGAACATACTAATACCGTGTGCAGTGCATACCAAAACAGGTTGTGGGAGAAGGAGGGTCACATGTGAGAATATCATCATGTCCTATGGTTTCAGTCCTATTGCTGCCCATGGTCTCAATCCTGCCCTTCCGTATGACTACCTGGTCAACTTCAGCTGTGTGTAATTGTACAGCATTATATGTTGTGTGAGGGTGGAAGTGTGTTTAATGAGTATCATGCAATGTTTTATTGATATGTTTGTCATATATGAATAACTGAGATAAGTGAACATAGAACAGTACAGCACAGTATGGGCCCTTCGGCCCACAATGTTATGCTGACCTATATAAACACCTACTCCCTGATCAATCTAACCCTTCCTTCGTACACAGCCCATAACCCTCTATTTTTCTCACTTCCATGTGCCTAACTAAGAGTCTTTTAAATGTACCTATTGTATCAGCCTCTATCACCACCCCCAGCAGTGCTTTCCAGGTACCTACCGCTCTCTGTGTAAAAAACCTACCTCTGACATCTACCCTAAACGTTCCTCCTCTGGTCTTAAACTGATGTCTTTTGGTGTTGGCCATTGCCGCCCTGGGGAAAAGGTGCTGGCTGTCCACTCTATCTAAGCCCTTCATAATCTTATACACCTCTGTCAAGTCGCTTCTCATTCTGTGTCGCTCCAAAGAGAAAAGCCCGAGCTCACTCATAAGACATGTTCTCTAATCCAGGCAGCATCCTGGTAAATCTCCTCTGCACTCTCTCTAAAGCTTCCACATCCTTCTTATAATGAGGTGACCAGAAATGAACACAATACTCTAAGTATGGTCTAACCAGAGTTTTACAGAGCTGCAATGGCTCTTGAACTCAATCCCCTGACTAATGAAGTCCAGCACACCATACGCCTTCTTAACCACCCTAGCAACTTGAGCGACAACTTTGAGGGATCTATGGATTTGGGCCCCAAGATCCCTCTGTTCCTGCACACTGCTCAGAATCCTGCCATTAACCTTGTGCTCTGCCTTCAAGTTCGTTCTTCCAAAGTGTATCACTTCACACTTTTCTGTATTGAAAACTATTGAGCACTTCCCGTGCTCAACTCCATTTTCAGTATTGCCACAATAACATAATAGAAGGATTAAGCCATTTAGCCCTCTTGGGTCTGTTCTGCCATTCAGTAGGATTTATGGCTGATAGTTTACATTTGTGCCCAGTTGCTACATTAACCCCATATTAATTGATTCCTTTCATATCCAAACTCTATAAATAATTAGGCAGAACTTACAATTGATACAATTGGGTGGCACGGTCCTTGTGGGCTGCCCCCAGAACACTCTATGCAAAAAAGGATGCTTTACACTGTATTTCGATGAACATGTCACTAATAAAGAAATCTTATCTTATGTTGTTCTCTAATGCCAATGCTCCTGCTCTGTATCTTCTTGATTAATGCCCAGTACATTACAGTGTAGAGCAGATCTCTGAATGTTGGGCAGAAGTCCCAGTTAATGGAGATTGTGGTATATAAGTAATGGGCATGTGGTAGATTGTGTAGTATCTGAGCAAGTAATGGGACATTTAAAGATGCAGTTCCTGACCTTGACGATTCACAATAGGTTACTGAATTTTTCAGTACTTCATCCCAGTTCCTGGCATTAACCACCATAGATATCTCTTCCATCTTCCTTCATGATCTGTATTCTCAGGTCAGAATAAATTCCAAAATGCCAGCCTGCAGTTGCAGCAGCTACAATGCACCCATGCTTAGGCGTGCAGCCAATGAGCAGCAAGGATAACAACGGCTACGTGCAGTGATCATGTGACACCCTGAATGTCAAAATCATTCAAAAACTTAACAGTGAAATAAACAATCAAAACATTGTAATAAACATATAAAAATATGTAAAATTGCCTCAGGCAAGTATAAATAATTCTTTAAGAAATTAAAATTTACTGAACAAAAGTTTTCAAATTATCATCTTATTTTTCCTTTTTTTGCATGCAGATGTAAAATCTCAATTGAAAGGAAGGGATTCGCAGATCTTCAGTCATGATTAACCTCATATGGGATCTGGGAGCAGACTCCCCGGTGTTAAATGCTGTGAATCTCAGTAGGCTTGTGCCCCACCATTAGATTCCATGTAGAGTCCAGCTGGGAGACACACTGAGAGATTCACCAGCTGCAGTCTGCCAGGAAGTTCAAGACTTTCATATTCGGATGTGCATGCACTGAAGTTCTAAACCTGCAGGCACTTATGGAAGTTTGTGACGGCAACCTGTCATAGAACTGCTGGCATCGTCCAGCAGGATGCATCCTAATGTTTCAGGATAATGACATCACCAATTCAGAGAGGAAGCTTTATCAGCAGCACACCTTTTAAAATCAAACCATAAAAATAAATAGGATCATGTTAAATATTCTTATTTCTTCTTTCAATCTGATCTTATTATTTCTGTGCCTAATTTAGAGAAAATAGCTTGCAGGAATGATTATGTTTGACAGTGTGTGTGGGAGCTGAATGAACATGCTCTGTTGAAGTGACAAGCATAAGCTTCTGAATATATAATAAAAAGAGTGACAAGTTCTTTAAACAGCTTCAGGTCAATAAATATACTGTTTGAGCTGACACTCTATCATTCTGTCAGACTTAGTCATTCCATTCTCCCAGTGGTAGCAATGATGTCATCAACACTTGATTTAAACAAAATATATAAATAAGATTACCAGGTCGTCTTGAACCTATTTCCACTAAAGTGCTGACTACTCAAGTTCCTCTCAAACTCCCACACCAGTGATACAGTAAATTATTTCCTCTGCAAATCTGGAATCATGAACCCATCTTCAGGATAAAAAACATACTTGACCCCCATCCACATCGTATTGGCAAACAACTCCCTCCTTGCAATAAAAATTTAAAAAAAAACACAAATGCTGGAAATCTGAAATAAGAATAGAAAATGCTGGAGAAACTCACAGATCAGGCAGCATCTGTCAACGTTTCGAGTCTGTGACCCTTCGCCTCACTTCCAATCTCATTTTCCACTCAATTCCTTGAACATATTGTCACCTCCTAAGCCTTTGTTGACAGAAATCCATTTTTGAACCTCTCCAAACTGCCCTCATCTATCATAACCAATCTTCTATAATGGATTCACATCCCACTTCTGCACCATTGGAGTCTCCAACCATCTTTCTTGGTCCCCATGTCTGTCTCATCCATTGTGAGGTTAGGTTCTACACATACAATAACAATGCTCATCTCCACTCACCATCATCCCTTCATGGTCTCTGTGGTGTCCAACAAGCAGTCCAGGATGATTTGCAGATTTCTCTGGACAAGGTTTTTGTGTGGAATCTTTACTGCATAGAAATGGTGAGATTCCAATTATCAGAACTTCTCCATTTTCCAAATCATTATGTTTTCCTGTTCAACCTACTATATAAAATTCAAGTACAATACAAATTAAGCGTATCAATGTAAGTTGATTAATTCATTCACTGACCTTTTGAACTCCTTCATCAGAGGTTTATATTTGGTATTAGATTTCCAACCTGCTATGCAGAATTAAAATTGAAATTGCAGATCAAGTTATAAAAGAAAGGACATATTTATATTGCGCTTTTCAGAACATCTTTACAGCTAACAAGCTCCTTAGCATAACTGCTAATTTGCATAAGGAAAGTCTCAGAACTGAGCTAACTAGATAATTTACTGTAGTAATGTTCGGCGAGGGATCAATATTAGCTCAAATACCAGGGATAGCTTTCCTGCTCTCCTCCAAAACAGTGCCTTTAAATCCTTCACAAAAGAGCCAATGTGTTTCAAGTTTTTGGAGCAGGAAACAGAACCTCTGAGTCACAGACAAGGGCACCATCAACCAAGTTATAGCTTGTACGAATTGTAGAAGAGCTATGTGAAGTTAGTTTCTGAGGTGTTTACTTCCCGCACTGCATATGATAGGAGTGGATGGAAACCTGAAAACGTTAGCAGAATATTTCTGAGACCATCCTTAACTCAGCCTCATCATTTGCACGTTGTTTTCAGATTTTCCAATCGATTAGGCCGATCATAACAATTTTACTTCAGGTGTTTAAAGGCATGTCACAAGCACAAAATTTGATGGATTCTGGAGGGACCTGCATAGCAAAGGAAGAGCAGAACCGGATAGCAGATGGGCCAAGGCTGCCACACTGAATATCATGCTGGGAGATGCAAGGATATGTAGGGGACTGATGAGAGGAAGAAGTTACTGGTGAAGCAACTAGGTATGGCAATCCATTTTGAGTAATGAGAATATGGTTTTCCACTCTTGGATTCAGTTCTGCATGTAATTTAATTATCTCATTGGACTAGGGAAAGTGAAAATAATAGCCCTTTTGATTTCGTCTTTGTCTAAAGAATTGTTGCCAGAGGGTTGCTAATATAATAACCTAATTAAACTAGGTAGAAATGGATAAATTGACTTCACTCCAGTGAGAAATTTATTGGAAAAATTCTGAGGGACAGCATTCAGAGGCATTGGTTAATCCACACAGCATGGATTTATTAAGCAAGCATTGTTTCTGATTGAATTTTTTGAGGAGGTAGCAAGGAGAGTTGATGAGTTTACTGCATTTGATGAAGTTGACATTGGTTTCAGCAAGGTGTTTGATGTAGTCCCACATGGCAGAATAATCAGGAGAAAAGCCCAAGGGAAAGTGACAAATTAGATTAAAGATTGACTGATCATCAGAAACAAAAGGTGATGGTTAACGGGAATTTTTGTCGCTGAAAATCTGCCAGTATGCAGTCATGGGTTGAGTACCAGGTGCATTGCACTTTGTGGCATATACCAATGATTTGGGCTCTGATGTTGGGACCATGATTAAGAAGCTTGCAGTCATATTATAATTGACAGTGTTGTTGATAATGAAGAAGAATGTTGTGGACTGTAGAAAGATACCAGTGGACTGATTAGATGAGCACAGAAGCAGAAAATGGAATTCAATCTGGAAAAGTGTGAGATATTGAATTTGGAGAGGATAAATAAGGCAAAGATGATAAATGGTTGGATATTCAGAAGTGTGGTAAAATAGAGGACCCCTGAAAGTAGTGGGAAAGGTAGACAAGATGATCAGGAAGACATACATGATCTTAGTTTTTATTGGTCAATACGCAACTTACAAAAGCAAGGAGGTCATTCTAGGACGCTATAAAACACTACTCCGGCCACATCTCGATCCCTTTGTACAGTGCTGTCACAACACTACAGGACTAAGTAGGGTGTGGAAGAAATGTACAAGGATATTGCAACCTACGCAAGTTAAAAAAAAAACTATGATTTGCTCTTTGTCACCTCCGAATTTATTTCCAGAACTTTCACTACCTAGAGTAACATGCAGATCTAGATTCATGGCCACCTTGATCAAAATAATCAAATTTTGACTTTCAAAGTAACATACTGAAAAAATTCTATTACATTGCAGGCTAAATAATATTCCCTTTTCACTTAATATGAGATGTTATTCCATAGACACCTGCAAGATCGACAGATAAAACTAAGCTGTTGTACAATTTGCCGACGCAGCAAAATTGTGCTCAGTTGGGACATGTCAAATCACTTGCTGGTACTCATTGACTGAGGGATTATTAAAAGTAAGTTAGCCATAAATTCTGATTTTAATTTTAAAGCTATGTTGCACCATATTTTTAAATTCTTATTTGAATCTGAATCATTCCTTAATTTTCAGAAATAAAATTCAACAATTATTTGTGAAACTCCTTTATATTTTCTAAAAGTGCAATTCTTCCATGACAAAAGAATTCAGCCGAGATGTTGGAAATACATTTGCGAGTGTGGCTTTGTGTGGGCATAGATGTCTCTCAGTTGGATAAAATGCCACACCAGTTAAGGAACCTTAGGCCTTGTTGTTGTTTTGGAAGTGAGTTCTATGTGGAGGGCCTGATTTGAGATGGGTATATCTAGAAGAATGAGGGGTCAAATGTCACACTGTTTTTAAATGTTGTATTTTACTGTTGTACTTAAGGTTTTCCCAACAGGTTATTATCTACTGACAGCCTGAGCAGCAGGGTATATTTCCATTGACAAGGAAGCCTACACTACAAGGCCACTGATGGGATGTCATGTGATCTTTTACTATGGAGGAATATTGTGCTAGAAATCATGGTCAGGAATGCTGACTACAGTGGTGAGGTGATCCATGTCATAAGGCAAAGGGACCTTATGTTTGCATGTGGCAAATGACCATTAGCAGGAACAGCTTGCATGGGGACTCTAATAGTGTTGCTCAGCTAGTAACTGGTAGTGGGGAGCCAATGGCAGTAGACATTTCTGATTGCGAGCTGAGGGATATTCAACAGCATTGGAGGTTGTAATGGGGGTCAGTGGATGAGGCTGCTGGTACTCAGTGAAAGGACAGGGGTTGGAGCAGATAGTAGTTGGGCTTCTGATGGTGGTACTCTTTGTTATGGTACTGGACAACTGCTGGGTCTGGAGGAGGCAACTACTGCTCCCAGGTGTCAAAGAGTACAGTATGAATTCGTTTCTGTGAAGTGCAAAGTGAGCCTGACACAAATAAAGTATAGAATTAGAGTTAAAAGGACAACAGGCAAAATAATATCAGTGCGACACCTCTCCCCACATGCCCATGAGATGATTGGTCATCTGATCCTGGTAGAGGCAGATTAATATTTATCAGAGCCATTAAATTAAAGATACAAGAGAAACAAGATTGCATAAATTTGAAAAAACAGTTACCTAGATTTTCTAAGGGTTTTGCATACCACACTCTCACTTGCTTTGAATGAGGTCACAATGTTTACTTCTGGAGATCCTTAAGCCCATAAACCATCCCCACTTTCATCATGCCTCACTTATCCTCACCTTTCACGCATGCCGTTGACTCTACTGCTCGACCTGGTCTTTCGTGTTGTCACATGCTAATGCACTAAAGATGATCCATAGCCAGTGGATAACATGGTTGGGTAGGGTAGTGTAGCGGTTAGAGCAATGCTATTACAGTGCCAGCGACCCAGGTTCAATTCCGGCTGCTGTCTGTAAGGAGTTTGTACATTTTCCCTGTGTCCGCGTGGGTTTTGTCCGGGTGCTCCGGTTCCCTCCCACATTCCAAAGACGTACGGGTTAGGACGTTGTGGGCATGCTATGTTGGCACCGGAAGCATGGCGACACTTGCGGGCTGCCCCCAGAACACTCTACACAAAATATGCATTTTACTGTGTGTTTCGATGTACATGTGACTAATAAAGATATCTTTTCTTAGAGGTCTGTTTAGGTGTAACCCAAACCAACCATGGCCAATCCAAACTTGATCTGAACTTCAGGACTTGATATTTTTAAACCTTAACCAAATGGAATTTTTATATTTCTTCATAGGACATGGACATTGTTAGCATCTACTTTTCATCCCGAACTGCCTTTAACTGAGGAGACAGTTAAAAGTTAACCATTTTGGTGGGTCTGGAGTCACATAGAGGCCAGACTGGGTAACAATGCCTGAAGGACACTGATGAACCAGATAGATTTTTACATCAATTCAGTGCTTTCATGGTAACTATTACCAAGACTAGCTTTTTGTTTCTCTTCCAGATCCATTTTCAGCTGCCAAAGTGGGATTCAAACTCGCATTTCTGGAACAATGGTCCAGAACTCTAGCTGCCAGTCTTAATTTAACCACAATGAAACTTATACTACACAATCGGGTCTAGTTAAGCTTGGGTCAGAAGACCAGGTTCTGCACCAATTTAACAAAACAAGCTCTTCATCTGTCGAATGCAATAGTTGTTCTCTTCTTGCTTTTATTTTCCATCCACTTACCTTTTACAAATAACATACAGTATTTATCATTTAAAATCTAGATTCCAATGCACAGCACATTACATTACCTTGTTAGGCTGTTTCCACGTTAGTAGATTCTAACACATTTCTAGACCAAGAAATAATTTAACACTTCAACTATTAATCAAGCATTAATTTGTTCAAGATATTTAAAAAAATTGCAGTTGTTCCAGAACAAAACACCATTATCATTGAAGTCTGGTCAGAGTCTGGGTGACCCAAGCTGCAACAGAGTATCCAGTCACTTTCCCCATAGGATTCAATTAAGTTCCAGCACCATGCTTTAAATTTTCCTCGGACCCATTGGTGGAGGTGGTAATTGACCAATAAGAATGGTCATGGGCAGGGATTGAATCTTAGCATAAATTATTATAAATAGAAGCAAGGGTAAATTGAATTAAGAGGATGAAGCAGAGGAAGGGATTGAATTGAAAAAGACTAATAGATGAAGAATAGGTACAAAGACTGTTAGTAGAAACTGGGTTGAACCATAGGGCCAATAGGATGAGGCAGAGAGAGAGAAATGAGTACTACAACCAATGGTAATGTATTAGCTTCTTGAACCAATGGAAGTGCAGCAGATTTCACCTTATCTCCATCAGGTCGAGGCAAGGGCAGTGGTATTGGAGTCAACCATCAAAGGCATTTATTTGTGTTTCCTCCCAGCTCACAAGTGTTTAGAAACTTTTACCCTTGATACTGCATACACATTACCACCCAGCAGTGAAGTCAAATGGCAGCAATATTTTTTATTTATTAACAGAGTGCCAGTCTAGTCCAACATGGGATGAATTCTATCCTTGGGCAGCTGAATGGCAGGGGATCCTGGGCTATGGCCTCTGTAACCCATTGTGTTAATCCACCCCTGGCCCCTTGACTGATCTCTGTTAAAACAGAAAACGTGTGCATTTGTAGAGGGTTGGGTTGTTGTTTTACTTTGTTGAATTTTAATGTCTGATCCAACACAAATTCATCTGTCTTTGAGAGTTAGCATTCTAGCCCATAAAGGTTAGCAATCAGTCCTTGACTTCACAAAACAATTTGAAGAATAGGTCAGAGTAAATTAACATTCCAGCTTATTCAGTATAATAAATCTTCACATCAACTGCTTACTTGTCCTAACAGCTTCCTGGCTTTCTGAAATGTTATTGATAATGCTTAGCTAATGACCTTGTGTTCAATATCTTTTCTAGCTTCCATCCATGTTTCTTTAATCTTCTTTGTCAACTATACTTTGACTTTCTATTTAATTAGGTGAATGTGTTGTGAAGTTCTAAAGCAACTTCAATTTTCTGATGACCACCTGAAGGAGCCGGCTCAAGTTTCTTGCAACATGTATACACAAAATGATATACTAACATTATCTTGCCCCCACAATTTTATAAAACTTTTTCTTAATCTGTTATTTTAAAGAAAAAAATCATTTCCAAAACAAAAACAAAAATTGTCATTATATAAAAGTTAAATCCTAACACTTTTCTCAATCTCTCAAACCACCAGCACCTCATCTCTGACCAGCTTCCCGTGACACTGAAGCCAACCTACAGAAATGGAAAACTAAGCAACCTCTGTTGCCTTCACAACAGAACCAAGGTCACCCAGCATAAATCATCAGGCTGCAGCACACAAGCTATGCTTGCATACGTGCACACTCTGAGGCCAAGCTCCATGCTGTCATCGACTAGCTTATTGAAGTGTAAAAGAATGGGCTTTATACTTAGCACCTGCAAAGTAAAGAACATCTACCATATGCTCCCATTGTTCAACACCACCCCAGAACAATAAAGGTCCATAACAAGACCCTGGAAAACATTGTCCACATTGCATATCTCAAAAGTCACCTCTCAGTGGAGGTAGATATTGATGATGAAATTCACTATTTCCTTCAATGAGTCAATAGAGCTTTTAGTTATCTGAGGAATAGAGGGTATGAAGATCAAGACCTCAAACTAGAATACTGGAATAAGTGAACCAATATCAGTGTGATCTCCCAGACTAACATCCCCCACATCAAGACCTTAATTACACTCAGTTGTCTTCACTGAGCAAGCTGTGTTGCTTGTCTGCCTGATACCAGGCTCCTGAAACAAGCACTATTCCAAGTCCCATCATGGGAAGAGAGTACCAGTTGGATTGAATGAATCATTCAAGGATGTTATCAAAACCTCCTTGAAAAAAATGCAACATCCTTACTGATTCATGGGTATTCCTGACCCTTTACTGCTGAAAAGGGAGAAGGGGCATTCAGGATAACATGTACTGGGAGCTCAGAGAAGCCCAGCATAAACAGTAAAGTAGTGCACCACCTCCCTAACTCTTCACCCCCATGCTCCATCAAATGCAACCTGCCACACCTGTGATAAAATCTGTGGGTTCCACATAGAGCTCATCATCTACCTCAGAACCTACAGGACTAGTGAAAGGATATCACCTTCAACCAAAGAAAAGTAAATGTTCCAAGTTGCTTCAAAGTATCATTAGCAAACAAAGTATGCCATCACGTACTAAAAAGTCCAATTTTAGAGAACATATTGAAGAAGGAGAGGCAGAGAGGTTAAGGGAAGGAATCCAAGATCTTTGGTATCTGAAAACAGGATTGTTAATGATGAAAAGAATAAAATTAAAGAGGCATCAAGACACTACTAGTGATATTATTACAGGAAACTTCAAAAATTCAAGGCAATTGGGCAAAGTCAGCATAGTTTCATGAAAGGGAAATCATGTCTGATGAATTTTTTGGAAGCCTTTGAAGAAGTAACATGGATACAGTGGAATCAATGGATGGACTATATTTTGATTCCAGAAGGCATTTGCTAAGTTGCTACATTAAAAGATATTGCGGAAAATAAAAGCTCCTGATGTGGGAGGTAACATACTGGATTGGATAGAAGATTGGCTGGATAACAAGAAACAAAGAATAAGTGTTAATAGATGTTTTCCTGGATGGCAGGATGTAATGAGTGGTGTGTCTCAGAGATCTGTCCTTGGGCACTTTGCAGTTGAAATGAAAGTATGGCTGCTAACTTTGCTATTGGAACAAAGATAGGTAGGAAATCAAGTTGTGAAAAGGAAATGAGGAGACTACAAAGGGATATAGGTAGGGTAAATACATAGGCAAAGAACTGGCAAATGGAGTTTACTGTGAAAAACTGTGAAATTGTCCACTTTGGCAGGCAAAATAAAAAAGAAGCATATCATCTAATTGGTGAGATTACTGATCTCTGAGGTGCACAGTGATCCAGGTGTCCCAGTGCCCTGTTCTTCAGCAAGTGATTAAAATTATTTTTCATTGAAAGGGAAATTGAATACAAAAGCAAGGTGGTTATGTTTCAGCAATAACAGGTAATGATAAAACTACAACTGGAGTATTGTATACTTTCTTGGTTGTGTTGGAAGCAGCTCAGAAAAGGTTTACCTGATTGATACCTGAAATTTGTTGGTTGTCTTATGAGTGGTGGTGGAACTGGCCAGAGAGAGTCTCAGTGAGAAAGGATAACGTCAGTGGGAGATGAGATGGGAGAGGGATAGTGCCGATGGAGGAGGGATAGTGTCGGTGGGGGAAACACAACGTCGGGGGGAGGGGGACAGCGTCGGGGGGAGGGGGATAATGTTGCTGAGGGAGGGATAGTGTTGATGAGGGAGGGATTGTGTTGGGTAGAGAAGGACAGTGTCAGGGGGGAGGGACATTGGACAGCAGTTTAATAACTTGGAAACAGTGGAGTGGTTAGGGAGGTGATTGTGAGGTAGAACTGTGTATTGTCTATGAAGATCTTACCATGGGAAGCAAATAGACAAGAATACCAAATATGGTTCTTTAGGACAGTCCAGAGATAACAATGCCACTGTCGTGTGTTTCTTTGTCTATAATTAGGCAGATAAAAATAGAGCTGGGCAAGTTCACTTCCATTCAACTGGACAGAGGAGGAGAGCCAGAGGATTGTGTGGTTGGACCCGTCAAAGACTGCAGACAGATTGCGAAGGGTGAGTCGAGCACAGACTCCACATCATAGGATTCGATCTGGGAGCTGCTTCAACACGGTGACAAGGTTGGAAACCTGATTTGGGGTTAATTTCATTCAAAGAGTTCTGGTAAACTTTGCTTTGGATTTGAAAGGCAACAGCAGGCTCAAGAGGAAAGGGGAGAGTGGAAACGGGAGAGAACGGGCAAGTGAACATTTGTATTTTATAAAGAGAGGGATCAATAATGTAAGGGGGACAGTACATAAGGTGGCAGAATAGTTAATAATAGCACCAAACATTGGGGCCAGGAAAGAAAACTGGATGGTTATCTGCTTGATGGGAATTATGTTGAGGAAGTAAAAGGTGGATTTAACGATCAAGGTCATACGGCCAGCAAAGGCATATGGAAAACACAGTAAAGATATATTATTTTCTCTAAAGCTTTTATTCAGTATAGCCTCAGAACCTTTTTCTCTTGCTCATTGAGAAATGACAGAACTGATACAATCTAATTTGCCAGTCATAGTGTCCCACAGATGTTGTTTTGCAATATTGCTACTTGACTAAATCTTCCCCGGAACATGCATTGCTACCAGCAACTTGGTATTAATAATAATAATCAATCCTTCAGTTATTGATGCCATATTTTTAATTGATTTGTGAAAATCTCAAATGTATCTTAAATCCTTTAGTAACTGGTTTTAGTACAGTAATATTCATTTCTAAGATCTCGTTACATTTTAAGCATTAGCGGAATAATTTCACTCTAAGCAAAAGAAGGAAATATGAATAGGAAGAAGAATTCAATGATCTATTTTAAGTCTGAACATTTCTTCTTTTGTTGATGGACTTCCATTCTGGAATATTATGAAAATACATGGAATTCATTGTTGGAACAAAAAATGGTCCCAAATATCATGGAGACCACATTTCTGTCATTTGTAACCAATTTACATTGGTCTTCCTGCATCTGGCCAAAAATTGTTCTCCCTTGGAAAACAGAGGAGTGACAGGGGCAGTTGGAGCAGCCTTCTGCCTCAGCCAGCCCGAGATATTTTGAAAATTAGGTGGAGGTGTGGAAGCAGAAAGCTTAGGCTGATGTGTCCAATAAAAGTTAATGAAATGTGCTTACTGCTTCTCTATTCTTCAGGTAGAAGGAATTACTTCTTTTCTCCAGTTCCTATTCTAATATTGGGAACATATATCACTGTGTAGTCATCCTCTCTCATGGAGTTAGTGTTTTTCACTGTTCATTGGTCTTTATAGCTGCCTTTAACATTCTGTAGATTTTATTAAATCTTTTGCCATTATCTTGTTACCTCTATTATCTGGGACAGAATATTTCATAGCAAGCAATTATCTTTCTATGTATTATCTTCTCCAGGGAGAAGGAGGAATTATTTTTCCATTTCTTTAAAATTGCAAAGGTAATTAGTCAAGTCACTCTTAACACTAGAGTATGTGCTGGTGTCCCCTTATTGTTCTCATGAAGAGCAGTCCTTCCAAGTGGCAAGAAAGGCATGAATATTTTACCATAAAATGAAAGTCAGATCTCTAGTACTGGTGTGGCAAGCAATGACATGCATTTGCTAATTTTTGCTTATACATGTCACCCCACTTGTTGCTCATAGTTCTTGGCAATTAAGTTGATGTGGAAGCTAACAAATTCACAATTTGTAGAATTACATTGTAATTTACATTGAGCTGTTTAAAATTGCTTCTAATGTCTGGCAAAACATTAATGCAAGCCATTGGGGACAGTGTCATGTATGATTTGTTGCCACAGTAAAATTTCCATTTTGATCAAATTTCCATAACGAAACAACTTCTATTATGTCATAGATTTTAGGAATATTGCTGAGTCCTTCACTTTCATCATTTAACTTGTGCTTATTCTGTAATTTTTCCACATTTGATATTACTTTAGTATTTTCATTTTGGACATTCAGGCTGCTATAATTCATCACAATCAGGTATGCTATTCAAATGATGAGCTGGGAACAAATACTTCTGACACAACCAGATTATTGATAAGAAGAGATTCACTGAGAACAAATACCCAATAATAAAAAAAACATGAAAGTAATCTCAAAAGCAACTCTAGAAGGAAGATTGTTACAACACATAGAAAAAAAACAGAATTGCCTCATTTTCTAAATCAGACACAGCTACCAGTTTTTCAAGGATCAGATCTGTTCAGAGGAAAGTGACAGAAAACAAATTAGTTCTGGGTGTAGTTCTGCAGCACAATCAAATAGCATGAGAAAACAGAACACTCACAGTGTCTATCAATGCAAGGATGGCAGCAATAAATTACTTTTTAGATTCCTTGTAGCTGTAATATATTTTGTTACAGCAGCATAACCATACCCCAGGGACCTGAGCTCATAATTTCAACTGGCACTTAAATGAAGCACTGAGGGTATGCTGTATGGTTGGACAAGATGCTGACCCAAAGCCCTAGCTTCCTTCTCAGGCCAGTGTAAAAGATTTTCTTGCACTACCTGAAGAGCAGAGCTGTTTCCCTGATGTCCTAGTCCATCTCTCTCTTTCAACCAATACATAAAATACATAATCATTTTGTTTATTCCAGCATTCTATGCATAAATTGGCTGCCATAATACAACATTAAATACACTTCCAAAATATGTCAGAAGTTGTAACAATCTTTGGAATATCTATGAGATTCTATACAAATGTACATTTCTTATCATTGTGGTTGAAATTATAAAATAAGAACCTCAAATGCAAGTGCACACTTCAGCTACATTCTCTTTCTGTCATTCCTCAAAGATCAAAGTATATTTCTCATGCATCAATTACCCATTTTGTAACTGTATGTTGAGGTCAGGCAGCAAAATTTATGCATATAAATGAGATTGTGTAGAAGATCATGCATTCTAAGTCTTTCAGGCATGTAAGCAAATTTTTTTTCAGAACACAGAATATCTTTAAATTGATCTCTGACAATTATAGGAAACAAAAGAACACTTAAAAAATTCAAAGAATTGTCATTAAAACATTAAATAAAAGGCTATATAAACCATTAATTTAAAAATCACTACCTGTTGAAAGGATGCTAGCAAACTATAGTAAGTGATAAACATGTTCAGTAGAGTAGAACATTAGTTCTCCATTTTTTGAACACACTAAATATCTAATTATTTCATGAAAATTGAGGTTTTTTTAGTCTTTCAATGTATAATATAGAAGAATTACATTCCTTAAAGCCATTGCATGGGTAAATATGCCCAGTAATCTCTGTTTTGATTGGTGTTAATCAAATCACAGATTTTCATTCGATTAGGTATATTCAAAATAACATTTCATCTTTCTTTGCACATTCTAAAAATTCAAGGAAGGTTATATCTATAATGGTAGATTTTTTTTTCAGATCATGGGTAATAAATCTGAGGTTGTCTATGTTGAGGTGGTCCACAGAGCCCTAAAATTTGGACCTCAGATCTCATCGTAATGTAAATGCTACTGTGATAGAAGACCATAAAAGTTAATCTTCCATTTTCAGGATGAGTGGTTGGATATTAGGGGTGTGGAGAAGAAATGGATGGGCCTCAGAATCCACCCTTTGGGTTCATAGGGGAATCAGGTCAGAAGATTGCAGTTCTTAGGACATTCATTGTTGGAGAGGAGGATTGTGAATGTTGTTAAGGACCGACTAGATTGCAGCCCACAGTAGCAGAAATGATTATGGTAAGTATTTAATTTTCTTTAACTTATGCGATGTCTAGAGTTGGTTTTCCCAAAGGAAATCAGCAATAGTTCAGGCTGCCTCAGGGAAAAGTTCCAGCAAAGAGCAGAAGCAGGCATTAGAGCCCTTATACATAGGCAAATAAATTAATGCCCAATTTAGATGTGAGTTGTTTGCCTTGTATCATGATGGCTGTAGCAGGCCTACTTCACAGAAGACAGATTACAGCAGGAGCCTCCCATACACCTTAAGTGAGGACCAACTCAGAAAAATAGATTGGGTTCACAAAAAGGTAGGACGTGTCCCCTATCCACTCTGGAAAATAGGGTGATAGGTGCTTACAATAGTCCATTGACAAAACATACTTGATCAATGTTTCTAGCACCACTCTCATTCAAAGAAGTCAACCTTACTAAGATCAATTATAAAAACTTTTGAAAGAAAGGAAAATTACAGTACTTGGAACTAAGAGTCAAACAGTAACTTTTAGCATATGATGGATTTTGTTTTAATCCAGCCATCAAGCAAACTACAGCAATGAAAATTCAGTCAGACTCTTTAAAATAGTTAATGTTCCACGTTTAAATATAAACGTATGTTAAAATTGTAACATAACTAATTAATGTAAATGCAGGTTTATTGATCCTTGAAAAGGAAAAGAACATTTCTCCAAAATGTATGCGTGATCTTTTGGTGATCCAGTTTCAAACTGTCATTGTTGAATGCCATTAGCTTATGTTATTTAATGTTTTGACAGGTATTTGATTTTTAAAAGTCCAAAGTAAAAATTTGTACGCACTGTGGCGACTCACCGTCTAGTCGGGCGAATCGGCTCGGCAGTCGGGTCGAGCGGCGTCGGAGCGACGAGGCCCAAGATGGCGGCGGGCCTCGTCTTTCCGAGCGACGGGGAGAACCCGCACGCGGGAAAGTCCTGATGACGTAGGACTTGCGTCATTGCCGGTTGTTTTGGGCGGGAACATTCTCCCTTAAAGGGCCCGCGCAAGGCGGGAAAATAAACCAGTTCCGTTTGGCAATCCTCCGAGTAGAGTCTTGTTTTATTCCGCGGTAGCAACCGCTACATTGGTGACCGCGACGGTCCAAACGGCTTTTGGACCCGCAAAATGGACAACAGCGCAGCAGCCAACGCGGTGGCCCTCAAGCTGCCCACCTTTTGGACACTTCGGCCCAGCGTCTGGTTTGACCAGGCCGAAGCGCAATTCCACCTTCGGCAGATCACCTCCGACTCCACGAAGTACTACCATGTGGTTAGCTCTCTGGACCAGGAGACAGCCGCCCAGGTTGGAGACTTCATCCAGTCGCCTCTGGAGGAAGATAAGTACCCGGCTTTCAAAGACCTTTTGATCCGGACCTTCGGCCTCTCCCGTTGTGAGTGCGCCGCCCGCCTGCTTCATCTGGATGGCCTGGAGGACAGGTCCCCATCCGCCCTAATGAATGAGATGCTGGCATTGGCCGAGGGACACAAGCCATGCCTGATGTTCGAACAGGCCTTCCTCGAACAGCTCCCCGATGACATCCACTTGTTGTTAGCTGACGCCGACTTCAGCAACCCCCGTGAGGTGGCCGCCCGGGCAGATGTCCTGTGGAGGGCCAAGCGCGAGAGCGGTTCGTCCGTCAGTCAAATCACCAGGCCGCGAGCCCAACGCCCGCCTCGCCCGGCCCCAGCAACCGAGCAGCCACGCCCCAGGAACGCAGATGACGACACGGGTGACCAGCTGTGCTTCTACCATCAGAGGTGGGGTGCGGACGCCCATCGATGCCGCCCACCCTGCAAGTTTCAGGGAAACGCCAGGGCCAGCCGCCGCTGATGGCTACAGCGGCTGGCCGCCGACAGAGCCTCCTCTTCGTTCAGGACAAGAAATCTGGACAGCGTTTCCTCGTTGATACTGGAGCGGAGGTCGGTATTTTGCCCCCGACAGGCCGCGATACTCGTGACAGGTCACCAGGTCCTCTACTCAATGCTGCCAACGGTACAACGATACGGTCTTTCGGCACCCGTACGCTTCAATTACACTTTGGCGGCAGCCATTTTACCTGGACCTTTACCCTTGCCACCGCCGCCCGACCACTCCTAGGAGCCGATTTCCTTTGGGCCCACAACCTATCCTTGGGTGTCGACTACACGGCCCTAGCTGACGCACAGCAAGCCGACGACGAACTGCCCAGCTACAGAACCGCAGTCTCGGGTCTGCAGCTCCGAGATTTCTTGGTTGGTCCAGGTCAGCGGACCCTACTTTGCGACGTTGCGACTGGTCAGCCCCGCCCTATAGTCCCTGCAGCCTGGCGGAGATGCGTTTTTGACTCGGTACATGGGTTGGCGCACCCGTCCGTCAGATCTACTGTCCGACTGGTCGCCAGCAAGTTTGTCTGGCATGGCCTGCGCAAACAGGTCAGTGAGTGGGCCAGGACTTGTCCGCACTGCCAGACGTCAAAAATCCAGCGACACACCAAGGTCCCACCACAGCAGTTCGAGCCTACCCGTAGGAGGTTCGACCACATACACGTCGACCTCGTGGGCCCTCTGCCGGTTTCAAGAGGAGCCCGGTACCTCCTTACCATCGTGGACCGGTTCACGAGGTGGCCTGAGGCAACGACCCTATGAGGGACCGTTCCGAGTCATACGGAATAACGGATCCACTTTTATTTTGGACATTGGAGGCAGGGAACAGGTTTTCACGGCGGACCGCCTCAAACCGGCCCATTTGGATCTGCAACAGCCTGTCGAGGTTGCCACGCCGCGACACAGAGGCCGCCCCCCTAAGCGGCAGCTGGCACAGCCCACGGACCTTGGGGACTGTCTCGCCGGTTCTGGGGGGGGGTTGTGTGGCGACTCACCGTCTAGTCGGGCGAACCGGCTCGGCAGTCGGGTCACGCGGCATCGGAGCGACGAGGCCCAAGATGGCGGCAGGCCTCGTCTTTCCGAGCGACGAGGAGAACCCGTGTGCGGGAAAGTCCTGATGACATAGGACTTACGTCATTGCCGGTTGTTTTGGGCGGGAACATTCTCCCTTAAAGGGCCCGCGCAAGGCGGGAAAATAAACCAGTTCTGTTTGGTAATCCTCCGAGTAGAGTCTTGTTTTATTCCACGGTAGCAACCGCTACAGCATTCTCTTTTCCCTTGACATTACAACTGGTGACTTTTATTATGAAATTAAGTGAGAGTTGCAGTATTTGAGAAACATGAGTGAGTTATCAGTCATTTTTGTTTATTGCAGACTTTTTGCTCTGGGGCACCCACATTTATAAAGGAGATAAACCCATTCTCCATGAAAGACACTGGATTATGAATTAAGTGGTACATCTTTGGACAGTTAATTAACCACAGACTACTCAATTAGACTTTGAAAGGGCACCTTGTGTTTGTAAGTGAAAAAGCAGTTTGCCATCTCATTCCAATAGGTTCAACAGGTATATAAATGGAGCAATTGGGCGTGATTGATGAAGAGTGTCAAGACCAGTGTGGAGCTGTCGTTATCTGAAAGAGGAAGGCTAGTCAAATCATTCATTTGCTAATAGTTGAATTCAATATAAATGGATTATAAAGTCATGTGCATAAAAGCAGGCAGATACATTTTGACAGCTATTTGTTGAATTCCCATTGTTACTTGCAAAAGCAAGGATGTAACTTCTTTTTAAAAACACATATTTCAGAACTCCTGGAGAGGAATTGAGGAGGCGGATGTTGAGTGAAAAAGAGTGGGATTTCACTCACCGTACAGAGCCCTAAATCACTTAGTGATTGTGAAATAGCAGATCAGAGCTGCCTCTGATTTCCAGTAACCTGTTTCAGTGAGCGCACATGAAATGGTTAACCAGGTGCCTTCTATCCAGCAACCAGATATGCTCCGGAGTCGGAGAAACCAGAGACATAAATACAGTTGGAAGCTCCAAGATTCATTCATCACAGCCGAATGAAGAACAGTTTATTCTAAGGACAACAAGAATCCTTGTTATTACCATTTCACCTATTCTTCTCTTGTAATACATCAAATTTACCAGCTAACTTAACCAATAGCTAATCCATGTCATAGTATATTTGTCACTACAAGCTTATAAATGGAACTCCATGAAAAACTATAAATTCTGCACATTTCTTTTCATGTTCAACCACATTTCTGTGAAACTGACACAGTACACACTGTAACTGCTTCCTCTGATTATCAGTGGATGACATTTCTCCTCAATTAACTAAACAGTCTAGAATTTGGAGTAGGTATTGGGCATGCTGGATTTCAAATTCAACATTACAAAGTAGATTAAACTGGGAGATCTTTATCAAATGAAATTGTGCCAAGAGGGGAAATTAGACCAGGTGCTTTGTAGGTTATTCACCTGAGTGCGCCTGAAAATTTCAAAGCATCAGGTCTGCACCAGTTCATATTATTCGCTTAACACCCAATTCCATCTGTACTGACATCATGCAGAAAGCTACAATCCACAATGGTCTCAGGAGAACAGGAGCAAAGACAGTTTGTTTCTTCTCTCACTAATTTTAAGGGACAAACTACTAACATTGGAAGACCTGAATGGGCAGATTCAGGACTGATTCAAACACCTTCCAGTATTCACAGAGGGTGTTACTATAATAAGAGTCTCTGAAATCTTCATTCTGTGTTCTCAGTGATCTGCCATTCTCAATGATGACACTGGTCGCAAAATTCCACCATTGGAATGATGGCTGGTCATTCAGAATGGATTGAGATCTCAAAGTTATAGAAAAGGACAAGTCCATTAGCAAAATGCCTTCTCCCAGAGACACTACATCTTGCTTAGACCTCTCCGATGAACTATGTATTTGCAGGTTTTACTAGAAATCCGACATTCCATGAGAGGATGTGCGCTACGACTTTAAGATCTTCAGTCACATGACATGTCTGTACTGCTCTCCCCAACGCAGTGCTGGTGTCATTAAAATGAATCATTTACTAACAGTTGAATTCAATAAAAAATGACTTAAAAAGTAACATGTATAAAAAGTAGGTGGATACATTTTGACGGTTATTTGTTGAATTCCATTGTTACTTGCAAGAACAAAGATGTAACTTCTATGTAAAAACATGCATTTCAGAACTCCTAGGGAGGAACTGAGGAGGCAGGTGTTGAGTGAAAAACAGTGGTATTTTACTCAATGAAATTTCCCACCCTGGGATCTTTCCAAGCATCCACTGAAGATTTCTGTTGCATCTCCCTATGTGCTGCTTAACACGGTAAGTGGGAGGTCACCCAGGTGCTCCACTGACAAAGGAATTATGCCATTGACTGTTATTTCAATGGCAAACAGATAGCATCTGAGTCTCTAGGATTTGCCTATATTGTTAACTTGCTATGGACACAGAACGCCATTATCTACACTTATGTACTCACAAGCATTCCCCTTAATAACCCAGAAGATTTATTAGCAGGAATGTTTTCCACTCCCTCAATGCGCAGATATTGAGGGCTACCAGAAGCATTTCCTCATGGTGAATGCTATGTTTCAGTGAAACATACATGATTCTTTTGTCCTTAGGGAGTCTATCAGCCCGCCGGTACTGCCAGCCAGGCACTGCCAGCCGTCACTGCCTGGAAGACTGCATCCTAGTGGGAAAGGATCACCATTTATTTTCCTAGTTCCTCACACCAGAGTGGTTTCCAACTACACCAATTGAGTGCAGATACAAAAAGACACAAATACTACAATTTCTTAAGAAGAAAATGTTACCTACATCAGTCCTGGAAGCTCTTGCAGTACATGCCAAGGACATGAGAAGACTTTATCATCATATGCTGCTTGCTGAACAACACAGCTAATTGAGGGTAGAAGTTGTTGCCAGAGGAAGGAGAGTAAGAAGCCCTGAAGCTTGTGGGCAATGATGTGGACCCTGAAGAGCCGCAGAAGCAAGAGGAGTATGAGGAAGAAGGCTACCAGACAGATGGAATTGGAATTGGTTTATCATTGTCACTTGTACTGAGGTACAGTGAAGAACTTGTCTTGCATACCGTTTGTACAGACCAATTCATTATGCAGTGCATCGAAGTAGTACAGGGTAAAACAATAACAGAATGCAGAATAAAGTGTAACAGCTACAGAGAAAGTGCAGTGCAGGTATGCGATAAAGTGCAAGGTCATAATGAGGTAGATCGTGAGGTCAAGGGTCCACCTTATCATATTAGGGGACTATTCAAAAGTCTTATAACAGTGGGACAGAAGCTATCCTTGAGCCTGGTGGTACGTGCTTTCGGGTTTTTGTATCTTCTGCCCGATGGGAGGGGAGGGAAGAGAGAATGTCCTGGGTTGGTGGGGTCTTTATGCTGGATGCTTTACCAAGGCAGCAAGAAGTGTAGACAGGGTCCATGGAAGGGAGGCTGGTTTCCATGGTGTGTTGAGCTGTGTCCACAACTCTCTGCAGTTTCTTGTGGTCACACGCAGAGCAGTTGCCAGACCATGCCGTGATGCATCTGGATAGGATGCTTTCCATAATGCAACGATAAAAATTGGTGAGGGTCAAAGGGGACATGCCAAATTTCTTTAGCCTCCTGTGGAAGTAGAGATGCTGGTGAGCTTTCTTGGCTGTGGCATCTATGTGGTTGGACCAGGACAGGTTGTTGGTGATGTTCACTCCGAGGAACTTGGAGCTCTCAACTTTCTCAACCTCTGCACCATTGATGTAGACAGGAGCATGTGCACTGCCCCCTTCCTGAAGTCAATGACCAGCTCTTTTGTTTTGCTGACATTGAGGGAATGACACCATGTCACTAAAATCTCTCTCTCTTCCTGTACTCAGACTCATTGTAATTTGAGATACGGCCCGCTATGGTGGTATCATCTGCAAACTTGGAGTTAGAGCAGAATCTGGCCACAAAGTCATGAGTGTACAGGGATGAGAGTAGGGGGCTGAGGATGCAGCCTTCTCGGTCTTTGCTCAGCATCACCTTCCTCTGAGTGGGGGACGAGGGAGGTAGGCAGGCATTTTTTTGGTTTCACAGAATGCAACAGACTTCCTAATAGAATAATTCATAAGAAGCCTGAAAACTAAAACTCCTTAATGCAAACCAAGTCACCGCTCAAAACATTACAATCCTTAACACCAACAAAGAACACCAATAATCAGCTAGAGGGCCCAGCCTAAAATGTTCTCACCTCCTGCTCTGTTATCTGCTCACACTGTATAACTTTTCAACAAATGGTTCCCTGACCCTTACAAATTATAATCTAATTTCAGCAGATCATATAATTGTGAAATATGCTATAGCTACCATGTTGTTCTGGTAGGCTCCCAATGTGAAGTTACTATCTCATGATGCATCTCCCCATGTTCAGCTTGTAAATTAGTTACATTGCCACCTCTGGGGGAAGGATTCCTATGAGAGACAGAGAAGTATGAGGGAGATTGCAAGTAATAGCTTGAAACAAAACCTCTGTGTTTCCAGATGAGTAGCACCTTCCTTAAACATTGAGCAAAATACACTCTGTGGATCTGCTCCACTCTCCAGGCCTTAACATTGCTCAACATCTTAACCCCTTTGGTTCACTGTTCAACTTCTGTGATGATTCAACAATAGAAACATAGAAAACCTACAGCACAATTCAGGCCCTTCGGCCCACAAAGCTGTGCTGAACATGTCCCTACCCTAGAAATTACTAGGCTTACCCATAGCCCTCTATTTTTCTCAGCTCCATGTACCTATCCAACAGTCTCAAAAGACCCTATGGTATCCGCTTCCACCACCGTTGCCGGCAGTCCATTCCACGCACTCACCACTGTCCGAGTAAAAAACTTACCACTGACATCTCCTCTATACCTACTCCCCAGCACTTTGTACCTATGTCCTCTTGTGGCCACCATTTCAGCCCTGGGGAAAAGCCTCTGACTATCTACCCGATCAATGCCTCTCATCATCTTATATATCTCTATCAGGTCCCCCCTCATCCTCCATCGCTCCAAGGAGAAAAGGCCGAGTTCCCTCAACCTGCTTTCATAAGGTATGCTCCGCATTCCAGGCAGCATCCTTGTAAATCTCCTCTGCACTCTTTCCATGGCTTCCACAACCTTTCTGTAGTGAGGCGACCAGAACTGAGCACAGTACTCCAAGTGGGGTCAGACCAGGGTCCTATATAGCTGCAACAATACCTCTCGGCTCCTAAATTCAATTCCACGATTGATGAAGGACAATACCCCATATGCCTTCTTAACCACAGACAATGTAGCCATAGCAACTAAGAGTAATGCACATAATGAATTCTTTATCTCAGAGAGTTGTGAAGGCTAGATAATTGGGGGTAATTAGAGAGGAGATAGATAATTTTTTGATAGATCAGGGAATTGATGGTTATGGGGAACTGGCACTGAAGAGAAGGTCTGGGGCAGATCCATCCTGATCATATTGAATAGTGAGGCAGTCCTGAGAAGCAGAGTAGCCTTCTCCTGTTCCTATTTTCTTCTGTTCTCATACTCCCTCATCGAATCCTGCCACTTTCAATCCTCCATGTAATGTGGCCCTCCTAGACAAGGGACAACACAAAGCAATTGGTTTCTCTTTACCTGCAACCTCCCTGATATGTCTCTGCCTTTCAGAGGAGTCCCTCTCCTTTATTAGAGCTGAAAAAGTTGGGGAAAAGTTTACTAAATAGATTGGAAGACTGTCATTGCCAGAACAACATGATAGCCACATCATGTGTCTCAATAATTCATAATTATAAGGCTATAATTTGTAAGGGGAAAGTATCACTCAACGTCCAGCCATCATCAAAGTTAGATCAAGAGCCCTCATGTGACATGTATGACATTAGTAACCCTTCTGTATGAATCATGGCAATGCCAGCTGCTGCTATTCCTGGAGAAGGCCACTCAACACACTTCCAGCCAGGATCTTCTAACTCTATTCCTGTGGCCCTAGCAACCTGTTTCTCTCCCCCACCTCACCCAATCAGCAGTCCTGATATGTATCACAGTTCTAAGGACAGCAATACTGAGCAGTTTCATCCTGCTCTCCTTCCTCTGTGGCAGTCATAATATGTGCCCTTGCAGTGTGGTTGATATGTGGACCACCTCTTTAAGGCCTGACACCCTTCATTGATCATTGTGAAACAAAATGTTGGCAATTGAGCCTGGTCCCATTAGGAAATGAACCGATCCTGATTTAGCACTTAGTTATGCATGCAAACCATCCTCACCCCATTTCAAGCTGCACTTTGGCCAATTTCATGATTTTATTTTTGCAAGGACCTGATTAAGCATTAATACTAAACACAGCCACGTTTTAGCCCAGCAAAAATAGATGCAATTCAATTTCTAAGTATTTGTGTTTTGTTTTTCATTGCAACGTTTATGGCAAGTATGTCTGAGATATTTGACAGGAGACTATTCACAGGAGCCTCCTGAGCTTCATCTCATTAAAGATGGCCTTGAACCTGATGTTCTACTCTTCCTTCAATCAAAGACATCCTGACCTCACCCAATCCACTTTTTGGCACCAATGAAGCTGCTGAATGAGGGAGATGGAATGGTGTTGATATTTTTCCTTTAGAAGATAATACAACATCCTCTATATATCTGACCTGCTCCAAAACTCCATTGAGCTGGATACTACAGGTCATTCTAACAAGGCCATTGAATTGTTTCGAAGTATTGCAGCCATAACCTCTTTCAATGTGACTAATTTTGGTTCAACACAGACTGTTTGTAATATTTAACTCCTCTCAATCTTGCTTAACCCACACACTACGATTTGGGCCATAACTGAAGGACAGGGCAATGAGGCCCTTCCAAGACTCATTGGTGTTGCTTTGTGGATACAACGTGCATCTTATCTAATGTTGGTTCATGGACAAATATTATTCCTCTCATGTTGTCACCCCTCTTTAAGGACTTTATCATGTGCCTGTTGTTACAGCAGTGTTTGGGGACCAGAGGGTTCCAGAGAGTATGTTTGGAAGTAATTAACCATAAGTATGCATGATGGCTCTGTAAACTATTTCATAAATGAAGTACCTTTTTTTTAAATAAGGTAAATAACAACTATTTCTAGTGTTTTCGGTAGTGAATGAGAAAGAAAGTGAGATATTGGATCACTCAGAATACTAACTTCAAACAAGTTGTCTACTGCAAAGGTGGATTGTTCCGCAGTGTATAATTTAAATCTGCAACAAGTCACCAACCTTTCTCCTGTTATTGACTGAAAAGGTGCAATGGGCATCCAACATACACTTCTCACTGTTGAACATAAAAGCCTAGTCGGGTTTTGATATATTTGGTAGTATTCCACCCAACTCAGTTTAAGAATGAAGAGAGCAATTGGGTTCCATATTTCCTGAAATGGATAGAATTACTTCTTTCTATGTCATAGAGTCAGAGAGACATACAGCATAGAAACAAGGCCCTTTGGCCCACTGATCCACGCGGACCATTAACTACCCATTTACACTAATCCTCCACTAATCTTAAAGGTTGATCTATAAGCCCCTCTCCCCTTTTGGTTCAGTACCATTTACAATTCCTCGGGTAATGAAATGGGCCCTGCCGCTCACTGCAAGGTCTGGGCTCATTCCTTCTCGACTTGACAAATGGTAACTTTCTCATTATTCAGGTGCCAGGTACTGGCCATCTCTGAACACCTCAGTAATAGAACCATACAGCGCGGAAACAGGCCCTTCAGCCAGCCATGTTCATATCGCCTTTGTACTATCTACACTAATCCTATTTATCCGCATCATTTCTGCTTCGCCCTGCTGGGTCCACTTCCAATCCCTGCGGCCGATCACTGTTGCACAGTCCTCCCCAACCAGCCCCTCTCCCTCTGTCCGTCCCTGCTCCTGGCTCACCCTACATGGTCCGCTGGGCCGCCCCTCTTCCAGGTCCGCCTGAGCTCCACCCTGCCGGGTCCCTTCCAGGTCCGCGTGATCTGCACCATGCCTTTCAGGTCCGCATATTTCTCCACTCGGCCTTCTCCCTTTCTGGTCCGCGTGGGCTCCATCATTGCCTTCGCCCTTTCAGGTCCGTTTGAGCTCCACCCTGCCGGGTCCGCTCTGGATCCTCCTGCTGTCTCTGTGCCCTGCACACAGTTCGCTCACATTCAGCTCTGCCTTCTCAGTCTCTTCCAGCTCCCGCCCCCCTTCCTGACACGCTGGCTTGTCACCATGTGCCCCCTCACATTACCCCACCTACATCCAAGCCCCGCGGCCGATCACTGTCACGCCAGTTAGTTGCCCCTTCCCTCTGTCCGACCCTGCTTCTGGTTCACCCTACGAATTGAGTTTTCTTTTCATTTGTTGAGAATATCAGTGTGTTCGTCATTTCTTAATGTATTCAAGTCTCTGGTTGGGAAAAAGATTAATCATAGCCATGAAGTTTCTTGTTTTCCTTCCCCACATATTTTGTGATCAATATAATCTTTTAAGTGACTTCAACTTGGGCATATAGGTAAGCAATGTTTAATGTTCACATTCACAGTACTGTTATCCAAGTCACATGTTAGCTATTCTTGTTGATGAGAAGTGTCATATTGCTCCTGCGTTTTTTTCATAGAGCTGCAAGGGTGCTGAGGTCCAATCCCAGGTAAGTTATTTTGGGTATATCGAAGCACCTGCTGTACTCCCCAAGATGTCAGGATGCTTCAATCACCACTTCACCAGTGCCCTCATCAATGCCAAGCAGAATATTCAGCAGATCAGGCCCAGTCACAATGAACACAAGAGACTGCAGATGTTGGAATCTGATGTAACAAACAATCTGCAAGAGGAACTCAGCGAGCCAGGCAGCATCTGTGGGGGGAAAGGAAATGTTAACGTTTAGGGTTGAAACCCTGCATCAGGTTCTGATGCAGGGTCTTGACTCAAAACATTGACAATTCCTTTCCCCTCACGGATGGTGCCTGGCCCGCTGAAGTTCCTCCAGCAGATTGTTTGTTGCTCCAGTCACAATAAAACCTATTTGAGAGTCAAATGCAAGAAAGCTAATGCATATTTAAATAACCATCTGGGAGACCCTAACTTTAGTAATGCACACCAATTCCTACCATAGTTTATTAATGATAAATTAACTTCACAGTAAGAGAACAAAATTTCAAAATATTAACATTGGACTGATGATCAGAATATATCAGCAATGTTATGACTTCCTCTACCCACAGTTCTCCCATGCCTAACACAGATGCAGATGTAAGATACAAAACGAAACATTTATAGAGTCCTCAGCTAAATGCAGACATTTCAGTTTTCCGAATGAAAAATATTTTCACATTTAACTATCTTCCTGCATTCTTGAATGGCTTTCAAGGCTTTCCCTCCTTTATTTTGTTGGGAAATCCATTCAAAAGTGTTGATTACCGTTTCTGTGAAGACGTTATTGTGCTTTATCAGCTGTCTTTATATACACTTTACCTCATATTAGAGCTCCAACTTCTGTTTTTGTATACTCTTTCATATCTAATATTTTTACAAGCTTGCCTTTCAATAACCTTCTATCAAGGTCACAGAATTCCAGCAACTCCAGCCAAATTTTCACTGCTCTTATTCTCTGGGGCTGGAGATCAGTTTCTTGATTTCTATATGGTGTTTTCTGGGCATGATAATTGAGATGCTTCTGATCAGAACACTGTATAAATCTAGACAGACATTCTGCTCTATCTATCTATCTAGCAGACATGTTATTTCTGCTCTGTCATCAAATATTCACTTGTCTTACTTGGCTGTTTTCTGCAATGACTTAGCAAATTATTGTTGAATGTATTAGATTCATGTATTAGTTGTTGAACATATTAGATTTAGCTTGTGTTATAATATTCATAGACTTTTCTTAATTGTTAATGAAATGTAGACAGTAAAACCACATTTTTTGCCCATTTCTTCTTGAAACAATTGCTTTAATAGTAGTTTGCTAAGTACTTCATTCCATTAATAACCAACAGTTCAGGGTGGATTAATGTCACATTGATGAGATTAATAGGGATTATAAATCTCCTGAAATTCATTCTTCTAATTTGGTGAATTTCATAGTAGTTTTTCAGGTGCTTATTCACATTATCCCAATTTAATTTCATTACTTTGTATACTGGAATTTAAACTTAAAGTCTATGTCTTACACCAATCCCAAAATAACTTTCAGTACCATATCCGCTAATGTATTAAGTTATGCATGTCATTTATATTTCTCCGAGCATGCAGTAGTTTACACTTTTCTGACAAGAATCTTGTACCCATAGCCAAATAAGTGAACTTGCCCACCTCAGAGGACTCCAGCATGCTACTCCTGATTTAACTCCCTTGTCCCTGGATCCCACATGGATCAGTTGGCGTTGTGGTTTAGCATCCAAGTCATGGATTCAAACACTGAAAACAAACTTCATTGAATCTTGGTAAGCTCCAGTCAGTTTCTCCTCCACTTGCCAAATAACCAGCTACTGCCTCTAATCCACCACCTAGTTTCACTTCCACTTCCAGTTTTTACTGGGCTTTAGGGTATATAACATCTTGTGGAAACTCGGGCAATGTATTCTGAAAATCCAGATATACACATTGCATGATTGGAAATTGGAAAAAATTGATTATTGGATCATTCTGGACATGACCTTCTATCCAGATCTGCTGCCTGCAACAATCTTACATTCATACTTACATTTTCTGGATGGGGTGTGCTGAACTAGTTGACCCTTCATCCCCACTATTTGGAACAGTCTCTCTCAGAGGCAACCTTACCTCAAGTGACATTCTATTGACCCCCACCCCAAAACACTCTGACATCCTTTGACAGCTCAGTGCTGTCCTAGGCTTTTGAGCCGATTTTAGAAAACTCTGATTAACAGGGATATATAATACCATTTGAATAGATTTAAATAATTGAAAATAAAAAAATATTTTAAAAAATAAAGGGAAAAAGGTGTCAACTGCCAATAGAAATTAAAACATTAATATTAATTGAAATAAGTCAAGGCCCATTTTCTACAGGGCTAGTCACTCCCCAACCCACACCCCCCCCCCCCCCACCTACTCCCGTCGCTCCCAAGTGAAAAAGAGTGTGGAGTGGCTAGAAATCAAGAAATTGCAGATGCTAGGAACCTGAAATCAAAACAGAAAATGCTGGATATACTTAACAGGTCAGGCAGCATCTGTAGAAAGAGATACAGAATTATCATGTCAGGTCAAGGATTCTTTGTCAGAAAAGAATGGGATGATTGTCTGTAGAAGAACCATCCAGCTGAGGAGCAGAGGTAACATGCATCCTAAGTTATTCTACAGTACATCAGTGCTGTGCGACTGGACTTACTGGTGAGCCCAGGGGTGGTGCAAGCAGTCTCATGTACCGGAATCTGACTGTCAGCTTGTCTTGGCCTTCCGCCTTTGACCAAGCGTATACATGCTGGAGTTGAGCTGAGCAGTCAACAGCTGACAGCCAGCAGCGACCTTTGAAACCGTTAACAGTAGGTCAGCTTGATTCAGCCCTGGATATTTTAAGATCCTGCTCTGAATTCTCTATCTGGAGGGTTGTGAAGACTAGATCATTGGCGTATTTAAAGAGGAAGTTTTGAATGATCAGGGAATTGATGACTATGTGGAATTGGCACAGAAGAGGCAGATCAACTATGATCATATTGGTATTGGCGTTGGTTTATTATTGTTACTATTACCATGATACAGTGAAAAGCTTTTGTTTGCGTGCCATTCAGGCAGATCATTCCATGCATAAGTACATCAAGGTAATAAAAGAAAAACAGTGTTGTAGCTACAAAGTGCAGTGCAGGTAAACAAATAAAATGCAAGGGCTATGACAAGATAGATTGAGAGATCAAGAGTTCATCCAGAGCGAATGAGAGGTATGTTTAAGATAAATGATGGAGCAGGCTTGAGAGCTACAGTGGCCTTTTTCTGCTCTTATTTTCAGATGCTGTTATGAAAATGTGGCTGTGTAGAATAAGTTTTAGATTGTATCAAATGCCTTTGATACTGTAAATAAAAACAAAGTAATGGGTCTGTGGTTATTTTAACCTAATCAAATTTTACAAATCATTTTGCCTGGTTTTACAGAAAGCAAAAACTGAGCTGTAGATAGTGTCACTGGTTCCAAATGACTGTCGATTGCCAATTGTCCAAAATTCAGAGCGGCCTTAATGATGGGTTGTGTCATTTACATAAACATTGCCAAAATGATTTCTGGCAGTTACTTTTCTACACTGTAAAAATAGCTAAAATCTATTCCCAAAATGCTATAAAACCAAATATGCATTTGCCACTAACAAGAAAAAAATGACAGCATATTGATCAATTTTTAATAAGTAGGTTCAAATCAAAAGCGATATATAAATTCCAGGCATGCATGGTAATCTGAAGATATCATAAACTCACCAGCAGTGAAGTTATCCTTCGATGGTGGCACAAAACAAGTGATAAAAAATTGTCAGACTCTATCAGTCAATGAAAAAGAAAATTAAGTGGCATGTAAAACTGAATTCTGATTCAGGAACAACTATTTTGCAATGCAGCTGAAGAACAAATTCACACTCTTGAGTTAGTTCAATTCCCATCCAGAAAAGAAATTATACAACAAATACAGTATCTGCTTCACTGGCGCTTGTTGTGAAGCCTGATTTATTTTCTGATGAAAGGTCATCAGCTTAAAGTGTTAATTTTGATTTTCTTTCTGTCCAGATGCTGGCTGACATTGAGTACTTCAGCATTTTTTCAATTTTTATTTCAAGACTAAATGTTATCCTTTTTTGCACAACTCATGCCACAATTCATTGATTTCACTGACAAGTTGTTAACTTAGTAATTTGAAAGGAATAAAACCTGAGACTATGGGTAATATTGTGTTAAGTCACTGGACTATGATTTCTAAACTCATTGTGGCAGACAAGACAATAAAATGCACATATTAAATACGTTCTGGAATTAAAAACAGTATATTTAATGGTGCAACCAAAACTACCAGATTGTTGTAAAAACTGAATTAGTTCACAAAAGTCCATTTGAGAAGAAATTCTGCTGTTCTTACATAGTCTGACCAATAGGTAAAGTTGCCCATATGGTAGTTAAGGATAAAATTGGACATCCTGAATAACATTAAAAGCAAATGTAAATCTCCCCATAAACTAGAAAGGCAGTGAAAACATGGCCAGTATAAGACCTTAAAAGGAGCACTTGGTAATAACATCAAACAGTTTAGAGAGGACTGAGAAACTCTGTACCACTTAGTGACAGAGGGGAGCATTGTGGAAGTAGTTTTGACTGAATACCAGAGATAGGACTAGACTTCCCCTGCTTTTCAACCAGTCTCTGAAAACCCCATAATCCTGGGTTTGGGCCAAGGACCTGTTTGGGCTTTGCAAAATTTATTTATTTTAAGAAAAAAAAGACAAAATTTTGATCAAAACCAAGAAAATAAGTAGCGGAGGAGGAACAGGAGACTACAGATGCTGGAATCTGCAGCAAAAAACAAACTGCTGGAGGAACTCAGCAGGTCAAGCAGCATCTCTGGAGGCAGAGGGATGGTCAATGTTTCGGGATGAGATCCTGCAACAGGACTGGGTAGCACAGCTGTGTTAGGACCTCTGTATGTTAGTCCAGTAAAGTGAGAGTTCAAACAAATTTCTGAGTGGATAATCAGCAATGCCAGGGGAAACTTGGTTTATCCATTGCTTTCCAGGATTATCTCCAAACCTCTTGTGATTCAATGAAAACTGATCAAAAGAAATGAAAATGTTAAAAGATTGTAGGGTCAATGGCACAGAAACACAAACTTGAATTGATAACAGCTGTAGGAAAAAGATACAAATAGAATGGAAGTGCTAATTTGATTTGGGATGTGGCTTTGGGATGCAGAATTGATGATCTAATAGGAAATAGTTTTTAGATTTCAGCCTAGCCTATCTGTTATTATGAAGAAACAACAAAATTATTATTATATGAGCATGAACCCAAGCTCTAAAACCTTACCATTATTGGGTTTGATCTCAGATGATCGATCTTGTACAACTGTCATCTGCTTCCAAACATAATTGACTGACCAGCTTGAGCCGAGTGCAGTCATCACTCATCCAGTATAATGAAGAACCTGACAGCAAATAGAACCCTCCTAGAATTGATTATATCTAACAACATTTCTGAAAGGTGCAATACATTGTTAAACAATATGCTTTGCATGGGTTGTACAATGATGAGGATTGAATTCAGTCATTAAGTTCTGCTAAATTCAGTTGTCGTTATGATGTGCATTGCAAGTGTAAATCAGCTGCTTTAGTTAGCTGTGTACAGGGGTGGGAAGGCAACTACAGTGGGCCAATATGTATCAGATACTTTCTACAAAATTCACTGCAGCAGTTCACCAAGGCTGCCTCATTAGTACCACAATTCCCAATCTATTTCTTTTGCCATCAGCAGGTTTCCCTTCCGGTTTGGAAATGTATCTTTGTTGCTTTAATATCACTGGGAAAGTACCATCACCAGAGTACTGTAGAGAATGGAGACGGCAGCTTGCCATCACCTTTTCAAGGACATTTAAGAACGGGCAATAAATCCTGAACCTCCTGCTGATGACATGTCCCATAAACTATTAACAAACATAAAATTTGCAATATGAGGTATGTTATTGAAAACTGCTACTAGATTTTCTCCCACACTAAATAGAAAAATCAAACCAAAAATTAAACTGAACTATAACATCTTATGTTCTGCTCCATCTGAATCAGCTTTAAGTATCATTGAGCTGTTGAACTCTGGAGAGGTTACATCTTAGAATCATAGAATAGAATCATGGAACTGTTCTGGTGCAAAAAGAAGGCATTAAACCATTGATTTTATACTAGGGGCAGGCACAGTAGTGTAGCAGTTAGCGTAACGCTATTACAGCACCAGAGACCTGGGTTCAATTCCCGCCGCTGTCTGTAGGGAGTTTGTATGTTCTCCCCGCGTCTGCATGGGTTTCCTCCGGGTGCTCTAGCTTCCTCCCACATTCCAAAAATGTACGGGTTAGGAAGTTGTGGGCATGCTATGTTGGTGCCGGAAACGTGGCGACACTTGCGGGCTGCCCCCAGAACACCCTATGCAAAAGATGCATTTCACTATGTGTTTCAATGTACATGTGACTAATAAAGAAATCTTATCTTAGCTCCTGGCAGAGCAATTCTCTTCATCCCATTCCCCCACTCCTTTCCCATTGCCATGTAAACTATCCTTGTCATTGTTCCTGCTGGTTTAATGAATGTATCTCTGCAAATAATACTGCAGCCTTGTAATAGTCAGCTTCTGTGAGTTTCAAGAAAGCATGTTAATATCATCAATATTCAGTGCTTTAATAAAAATGTTCAACAAAAACAACAAAAAGAACTTGTAATGAGTGATGTAAATGTTGATAGTGGCACTGTTTTATAACTGATTTGAAATCGGTCCAAATGGTCAGTTTTCTCTTCAATTAGAAAGCCTCACACTGTATTGTTAAAGTATGCTGCATACAGTTGGGCAAGGCCCTGCAAGCATACACAGGCAATTAGATACTGGCACCAATTCTTTTCTTGCCTTTATCACTCATTGCAGCCTTGACAGATATGTTGCCACAAGCAGAGATCATTCTGTGCCTGCTTCCTACCTAATAATATGTTATAGTTCTAACAAGTTTCCACACAATTATGCATTTAAATCGCCTAATACATATTTATTCAGCATGAAAACACAATCTTTGCAACTAATATATTTTTCCCACCATACTACTTAATTTTAACACTGATGCAAAAAGCAATCCAAATCATCCAAAAAGAAAATGACTAAATCTGGTTAAAATTAGGGACTGTCAACAATTTCCTTCTCTCACAGCTTCGTAAAGCAGCAAACATCATTTTCTTTATTAGTGGACCCTCAGTGAACATGAGAAACATGGTATTAATTTTATCCACTTAACAGGAGTACAGTGCAGAATTCATCGATAATGGCTGAGTTGCTTGGTGCATAGTCCCTTTAAATGACAGTTCTTCCTCTACAGAGAGCCTATAAGTAGTCATGCCTGATTTGAGGTTAGGTAACAAATACAAAAAGACAATTAGTGATGCCAAATAGATAAATATTATATTAATCAAGGTGTAGGATAAGATACTGCATTAATATTACTACTGCCCTTCTACCTTTTAAACCTGTCAATGATGCAAGAATATGGATGTTTCAAGCTTAAGTTTTTCCTGAATAAGTCAAAAGTGCAAGGAATTCAATATTGCCTGAACCGTCTCGTCAAATGTATTACAATTTTAACATTATTAAATAAATGCACATTAGAATTCTCATTCCAAATTGTCTAGTCACACTGAACATTTCTAACCTCAAAAATAATACATTTGCCTGATGACTGATACCAGTCTATGACAGGTATAGGTACAGTGAGATACAGAACAGACATGCTAGAGTTAAGCAGCTGGTTGCAGATTCTGTGTCTTATGCAACCAAGCAATGAAAGAGCTCTCATTAATCAGGAGCCATTAACTTCCTTGGTCTGTTTAAGGTCATTGAAAAAAATCGCACACTAGTGCAAAACAGATTAGAATTATGTTAGCCTTTCAAGAGAGGCTTTTGCTTTACATGAAGTGCATTTTAGTTCCTTGGATAATGCATTTTACTGTAAATGCTACTGACAGGATAGAGAATGGATGTCTGGTGTAGAAATTGCAAGTAATAGAAGGCCTTAGTCGTACTGTCATATGCAATGTTAATTTTGACACTTATCCACATGAAACACAAATTATATTGGAAATGGCCAATTGTGAGTTTTGACCTGCCCTGTGCTTTCCTTGTGCATATGTAATTAAGCATTCTCCCTTAAAAAAATATTCCATGAGGTTAACAATATTCCAATATCACTTTTGTGATGTAGATCCTCTTCAAATGCATTTGCAAGTGGCATGGCATAAACAGATAAAAGTAAGAAATAAGAAATGTGATCAGCACTTCATCCCTGACCAGCTTTTATATTTTTGAGACAACAGCAGAGAGCTGAATGAGAGTTTAATAAACTTGTTAAATGGAGTGGCCAAAAGAATTTGCTGAGTGAAAATTTCAAGCAAATAAAGCAGGAAATGCAAATTACAGAGGGACATTGAAGTATATGGTTCACTGAAAGTGGAGTCACAGGTAAACAAGGGTGGTGAAGAAGGTTTTTGGCACACTGGCCTTCACACAGGGCATTGAATATAAAAGTTGGGAGGTCATGATGTGGTTGTACAGGACACTGTGAGGCTGCACTTCAGTATTGTGTTCAGATTTTGTTGTCCTATTATAGGAAAGATGTCACTAAACTGGAAAGAGTGCAGAAAAGATTTACAATGATGCTGCCAGGATTTGAGGGACTGAGTTATAGGGAGAGGTTGGATTGGCAAGGTTTTTATTCCTTGGAGCGTAGGAGACAGAGAGGTGATCTTATTGAGGTGTATAAAATCATGAAAGGCATAGATTTGGGTGAATTCACTCAGTCTTTTTCCAAGCTTTGGGCAATCAAGAACTAGAGGGCCTAGGTATAAGGTGAGAGAGGAAAGATTTAAGAGGAACTTGAGGGGCAACATTTTACACGAACGGTGTTATCTATGTGAATCAGCTGCCAGAGCAAGTGGTTGAGGCAGATACAATAACAACTTTTAAAAGACAGTTGGACAGGTACATGGATTGGAAAGTTTTAGCAGGCTAAGGGCCAAGTGCTAGCAAATGGGACTAGCTTGGATGGGGTATCTTGGTTGGCATGGACCAGTTGGGCCAAAGGGCCTGTTTCCATGCTGTATAACTCTCTGACTCCATGACTCTAATTTAAACCAATCCCGGAATAGTACAGTACAAAAGGCTCATTGGCCTATCTTTCTCACCTGCTCTTTTGAAGATCAATCCAAGTCTTTCCCTCTATTTACCTCTGTTATTGTTTCATCTTCACGTATTAAATACAGTTTCTTTTTGAAGGTTATAGTTAAATCTAATATCCTATCATGCAGTATATTCTAAATTCCTACCAGTTGTTGTGGAAAGGATTTTCCACAACTCACTGTTGGTTGATTCAACAATCACCTTAAATCTACATTATTAATTCCTTAACATTTGGAAACAGTATATTTTGATTTATTCAGTCCAACCCGTCCATTAGTGTAAACACCTCTATCAAATCTCCTCTACATTCTGACTGTTTTGCTCTGACCATCTTCAGCTTCTCTAGTCTATTCATGTATCAGTAATCACTCATTCCACGTTGCAGTAAATCCCTTATCTATCTCATCCAAAAGCTTAATGCCTTTGTGTAACACATTTACAGTGTTTGTTTTCTATCCCCCTTCTTATAAAACCCATGATACTACATATCTTATTAACTGCTTCGTTAATCTTTCTTGCATGCTTCAAAAATGTGTGAAAAGCCTCCCTCAAATGCTTCTCTTTCTCACTTGTGTTCACGTGAAGTTACAAGATAATTTGGTGGGGCATCATAGACAGAAAGGAAATATTGTGCAAGTAAACAATGCTGGAAGTACTTAGCAGTACTGACCAGAGGCAGGGGTCTCCAAAGTACACAATGGTCACTTGGGAAATGTGACGTCAGCAGTACTTAGCAAGTCGTAGCATTTGTGGAGAGAGAAATAGAGTTACTGTTTCAGGTTGGTGACTTCCCATCAGAACTAGGAAAAGTAAGAAAGCAAATATATTTAATTTGGAGAGAAGAAGGTCTGGAAGTCAGAGCATCCTACAAGAGGGTGAACCCATGAAAACTAGACGGCGTATCTGGCTGAGTAATGAAGACCTGTGGAAACCGACTGGCTGGTGTATTCAAGGACATCTTCAACCTCTCGCTTCTGCGGTCTGAGGTTCCCACCTGCATCAAAAGGGTATCTATTGTACCAGTGCCCTAGGTGACCTGCCTCAATGACAACTGTCTCATAGCAATTACATCCATTGTTCTGAAGTGCATTGACAGGTTGATTATGGTGCGAATCAACTCCAGCCTCAGAACTGACCTGGATTCCCTTCAATTTGCCTATTGCCACAACAGGTCAACAGCAGATGCTACTTCACCAGCTTTCCACTCAGTTCAGGATCATCTGGGCAACAGTAATACCCACGTCAGGCTGCTGGTCACCGACTACAGTTCAGTGTTCAACACAATCATCCCCTCTAAACTTATCACCAAGTTCCAAGACCTGGGCCTCAGTTCCTCCCTTTGCAATTGGAACCTTGACTTCCTCATCAGCTGACGTCAATCAGTACGGATTGGTAACAACATCTCCTCTTCATTGACCATCAACACAATTGCACCTCAAGGATGCGTGCTTAGCCCCCCGCTCTTCAATAACAGCTCCAATACCACCTGCAAATTCACTGACAACACCACAGTTGTTGGCTGAATCATGGGTGGTGATGACTCAGCATACAGGAGTGAGATAGAACACCTAGTTGAGTGGTGCCGCAATAACAACCTCATGCTCAATGTCAACAAAGCCAGGGAGCTAATTGTTGACTTCAGAAAGGGGAAGACCACATACCAGTTCTCAGAGATGGGGAGAGTCAGCAGCTTCAAATTCCTGGGCGTTAGCATCTCGGATGAGCTGTCCTGGGCCCAGCACATAGATGTAATCACAAAGAAGGTGTGCCAGTGCCTCTACTATCTTAGAAGGTTAAGGAGATTTGGTTCATCACCAAATACTCCAACAAACTTCTACAGATGCACTTTTGAAAGTACCCTGACTGGTTGCATCATGGCCTGATACAGCAATTCCAATGCATAGAAATGCAAAAGGCTTCAGAGAGAAGTAGACACAGACCAATCTATCATGGGCACAGCCCTCACCACCAGTGACAGAACCTATAGGAGGTGCTGCCTCAAGAAGGCGGCATCTATCAGCAAGGGTCCCCGTCATGCCTTCTTCTCACTGCTACCGTCAGGCATGAGGTACAGAAGCCTGATGTTCCACACCACCAGGTTCAGGAACAGCTACTTTCCTACAACCATCAGGTTCTGGAACCAACCTGCACAACCATAATATTACCTTAGCAACAGAACACCATGGCCACCTCTATGGACTTGACTCTGATTTTTTTTTGTAGCAACGTCTTGTTTTTCACACTTGTTTTTCTCTTCACTGTCCTGTATTATTTATGTATAATTTATGTATAATTTATATTGTGTGTGTTGTCTGAACCTACTGTACATCCCTGTTGTTGCTGCATGTTGCTGCAAGCAAGTTTTTCTTTGTACCTGTACCTCACTGTAACTTGTGCCCATGACAATAAACTCAGCTTGACTTGACTTGACTTGAGAGAGGGTGGTGAAAGTGAGTTAACAACAGATAGTCTGTCTGGAGCAGATGTAAATAGAACAAGATGAATAAGAAAGGTGGGAAGAAGAAGTAAAAGAAAACAAAGTTGCAATGGTGACATACAGTTGATGGAAATATGAAATAAAAGGGAATGCTGGAAGTACCCAACAAGTCAGGGGACCTCTGTGGAGAGAGAAATGTTACCGGCTGGTGACCTTTCAACAGAAATGGCAAGTTCTGATGCAAGTGGAACTGGTTATTTGAAACTGTTGAATGAATTGTCAAGGGATATAATGTGCCGAGTCAGAAGATGAGATTCTGCTCCTTGAACTTGCATTGGGCTTTGCTGGAACATTGTGAGAGTGGTATTCTTTATAAAAAAACTAAGAAAATAGCATTTGTAAAAAAGTGTTTGGACAGGCATGAAAATAGAAAGTCTGGAGTCTGCCACAATGATATCAGTCTGGTCCTGGATTAAAATAATAGCTCCCGTCATTCTTTTGGGTGGGCTGATCTGCAAATGCCAGGTGTAGTTGCATATCTGGACATGGGAAAGTAGAATTTAGAGATAATTCACATATCATAATGTAAAGACATGTAGTAAGGGACAAAGCATTCTCAAGCAGAAAGTTAGTCTTGCTTTGTACAGCCGGCCAAGAAAGCTCAATAATACAAAGGAGGAATAAACAAACGACTGGAATGTTCTATTAATTTCTCTTCACTGGATGTTACAGGATTACCCTCATCTTTGCAGGTGCTCTCTGGCAGTCAGGGGCTCAGTTTAGCACAAGGACATGCAGGGCAACACAGATGCCGTGTCTCAGAACACAAAGGCTTTGGGGTGATGGGCCTGTTCTCCAGATAGATGGCACTGAAAGTAAAGTGCAGAAGAGATAATGGCTCCCTCCTAAAATGAATAGCCCAGGGTGGAAGCTTGTTCCCTAGACAGTTGATTTCTGCAGAGATGGAGGGAGAGGTGACATGTCTGTCAGAAGCAAATGGTGACCAGGTGGTATCTGGCTTGGAATAACAAGCCTGCTGAGTACAAATGGCCTCTGAAGAGATGTACCAATACCAATAACAAAACAAGCATTGCTTGAATGAATCAACCAGATACTTTGTTATGAAACCACTTGGATACTGACCAGAGATAGGGGTCTCCAAAGTATACAATGGTCACTAGACAAAAGTGATGTCAGCAGTAAGTGATCCTGCACCTTCTTCTTTCTGATTGGTTGAGAAATGATAACTGAACCTCTGTACGTTGGAGGAATTGTTATATTTCCTCTCTAAAACATCCATAAAATGCCATGGTTAGTACAATAAGAGAGTGTGTGCAGACCACGTCTATAAGGTGATCAGGTCTGTCTCTCTTCTGAAGGTGAAAAATCAGTTGAATAAATATGCTTTTGCTTGACTCAAGAGCAGATATATATGAGTGATTCTTATGCTCCACAACACCAGGAATGAAAGATCAATAAAATTAGTAAAACATTATGCCCATTACAAATACCTTATAAAGTAGGGCAATTTACAGTCCTTTATATTGCACTGGATTTTCTCTGAGTCACAAAAAATGATTGCCAAGGGGCAATGATCAATATGCAAAAATATAATTTATCAGAGTAATTCATTTGGCCTCAGGGGATAGTGGAAGGGATTCAACTTGTGTTAAATAATTTTAAAAATATGTAACTAATTCAATGAAAAGGATTTTTTCAGGATGCACTACATTGGTTATTATGAAATGGTTGAGAGCACTGGATACAGCAAATGTCATGTAGTGCTAAGGAACATGATCCAGATGTAGCTGCACCTATATCCAAACATTTCCAGTACAGTTACTCCACTGGCATCTGTCTGAAAATGTGGAAATTTTCCCAGGTATGTCCCGTTAACAAAAAAGCCAAGCTAAATCCATTTTAGTGCACAGTCTGTCCACCATCAGCAAACTGACGGAAGATCTCACAGTGCCATCAAATAACATTTACTCACCAATAACCTACTCAGTTCGGGTCCCTAATGGGGATCTTGGAGGAAGAAATGAGGTTGGGCTGGGTCAGTAGTTAGGAAGAGAAACATCATGAGTCAGGGTGCATCAGGTCAATAGTCATTTGAAGTCTGTAGTTTTGTGGCTTGGTCATCATCTGGAAGGGTCAGGGTGGCAGGCCTTTAAAATAGTGATAATGAGGACTTAATATACATTACTCCAGACTGGGAAAATAATAATGTAACTGGCAAAGAGCAGAAGGAGTTTCCAGAGGACTTTTTCCCAGGGCGAAAATGACTCACACAAGGGGGCATAATTTTAAGGTGATTGGATGAAGGTATAGAGGGCATGTCAGAGGCAAGTTTTTTACACAGAGAGTGGTGGGTGAGTGAAATGCACTGCTGGCAGAGGTGGTGGAGGCAGATACATTAGGAACATTTAAGAGACATTTAATTTGGGAACGAAGGGTGAGATAGATCTTAGAGCGGGATAAAATTTTGGCACAACATTGTGGACCGAAGGGCCTGTACTGTGCTGTAATGTTCTATGTTCTAATGTGTAGAGGACAAACTACTAAATCCAAAGAGGAAGAGAACAGTGATGAATCTAGCCCTGGAAAAAACTGGGAAAATGTGTTTCATTGGGAGCACATTTAGCAAATTCTAAATTCAGATTACTTATGAACAAATCAACTCAAATATGAAAACATTTCAACTGGAGGAGACAATTCTAGTCAGCTGGCCAAGGTACATTTGAATAAATAATCAAGAAAAATTGCTTGGCATGTTTGCATGTGCAGTTGCTTGGTTGATTTCTAGGATAAGAGAATTGCCAATGAAGAGAGATTGACTAAGATTGGCTCATAGCCATTGGGGATTAAAATATTATCTCTTGAGATTTACAAGAGTTGGAGAGGAATTGGCAGGGTAGATCCTGTCAGGCTATTTCCTCCAGCTGGAGAGTCTAGAATTTGGGGTTAGAATAAGTGTTACGGATTAGGTTACTATTTGGTGAATGTCCCTTTAAGACATAGTACAGTAGTGTGTGTGTGTGTGTGTGTGTGTGTGTGTGTGTGTGTGTGTGTGTGTGTGTGTGTGTGTGTGTGTGTGTGTATGTGGCGTCATTACAACAACAGCAGAAGATAACGACGTGCTGATGTTTTAGTTCAGTCAGAAAAGAGAGAGAAAGAGAGAGACACCCTGCCTGCTGGTCTCTGTATAGATGGATGAAAAACAATAACTGTGTCTGTTACTACAATCCACACATGGATTTTTGGAATAATGCAGTGGAGTCCACTTTGTTAACCTGTAGAAGGAAACAGGTATTTCTGTGGACAGCCACATCTCGAATGCCTTTCGGGGTGGCAGATATTTCGGAACAAAGCAGTGGAGATCATCAGTGACTGAGGTGTCGTATGGGTTCCATCGTGGAACATTTGGATTTCGTAATTTCTCTCTATTCCCTCCCTACATTTTTCTCTTCAGTCAAAGGTGGTTTTGCAAAAGCCTTTACTCACGTTTCACCTTATGGCTTGCTGAACTGAACTTTGAGAACTATTCCTGGACTTGGAGTTTGGGAATTTGCCACACACACTTCGAGTTTAGTTTTGGGGGGGTTAATGTTTAATATCTAAATTTTTTTTATTTTTCTTATTATCATTAGTAGTTATTAATAAAATAGTTTCTAACACTTATACATGACTCAGTGTGTTTCTTTTGTTGCTGGTACGTAACATAAAGGATAGGGCACTTAGGATCAAGATAAATAGAATGTATTTTATGGATAGATTTGTAAATCCTTTAAACTTTCTACCTCAAAGTATGGTGGATGCCCAACCAAAGAACAGATTCAAGGCTGAAATCCTAAATAAATCAGTAGAAATCTGGTGGAAAAGCTGATGAAGTACAGGAACACCATGATCTTGAGTGGTAAAGCAAACTTACGGAGCCATGTGGCTGACTGCTGCTCCCATTTCCTTTATTCCTAAATGGCAGTCCGTCAAAGAGGAGATAGTTTGGATGCAATCTAAAGGAATAGAATCCAAAGTTATATCTCCTTGCATTATTGCACATATGTGTACTGTAAATGTTATTGCATTGCAGAGAAGATTGACAAGAGGATTACCAGCTATGAAAAACTTCAATTGTGCAGATACTGCAGAAAGTGTTATTCTCAGAGCAGAAAAAGTTAATGAAGTATTGGATAAAGATATTCAGAATTCTGAAGTACTTGGATAAAGTAAATAAGAAAGTATGGTTGTCAAAAGACAGATTTAAGATAATTAGCAAAAGTAACAGAATCATGAGGAAAAAAACATATGCAGCAAGTTGTTATAATCTATAATGTACTGCTTGAAAGAAGAGTAGGAACAGATTTGATTCAAAAGAGAACTGAATAAATAGTTCATAGAATCATAGAAAATCACATCTCGCTTTCGGTTCTAATGGAGGTCTTGGTCTTGAAACATTAACTCTGTTTCTCTTTCCACATACATTGCCTGACCTGCTGAGTGTTTCCAACATTTTCTGCTTTTATCTCAGGTGTTTGTATTTGTTTGCTAAATAGTCTCAAGGAGCAGATAAACGCAAGTGCCCACACAGTTCTCAAAGTCAAAGTCAGGGTCGCCTTTACTCTCTGAAACTTTGCCTCAGGATTCTTATAGACTGCCTCTGCTGAGAAACACCACATACATCACATTGCTGCACACTGCTACACAGTGGAAATCAAGGATAGCTCTTCTGGCAAATTCAGGAAACCTTGATTTTTGAGAAATGTGACTTTTGTATTCATACCTGAAAGGGGTATTTAACTACAGTGAAGGGCTCCCCGTGCCCTTGCAGACACCTCCTTGACAACTTCCTATCACAAGTGTTATATTCACAAGAAGGTTCCCTCTTGCATGCTTTGGCCTTTTTAAAGCCTCTGAGGTTTCTCTGCTGCCCCAATCCCTAACTCCAATACCATGATCATAACATTCACTCATTCCTTATCAAAATTCTGCAGTAACTGAAATAGTTCTGGTTATTTTGTGCTGTGACCCTTTAAGGGTTACTTCCTCAGGTCAAACTTGAGAAAAGGTGCTACTAATATGGGAAATTCAACAAATGCCCATTGTTCCCGAAATGGAGTGTAGGTAAATGAAGTGATCTGCTGGTGTTGTTTTAAAATGGGCACTAACAAGTCTTGAGAACCTTTTTAAGCAAGATTTGGAGGATTGCTGACATCATTTTAATCCAAAATTTTAGCACTGATCTCCAAGGAAACCAACAGTTATAGAGTCATAGAGCACTACAGCACAGAAATAGGCCCTTTGGCCCAGCTGGTCCATGCCGGCCTGGTTTTCTGCCTAGTCCCATCTACCTACACCCGGACTATAGCCATCCATACCTTTCTCATTCATGCACCTATCCAAACTTCTCTTAAATATTACAAATGAACCCGCATCCACCACTTCCACTGGCAGCTCATTCCACACTCGACCCATCTTCTGAGTGAAGCAGTTCCCCCTCAGATTCCCCTTAAATATTTCACCTTTCAACCTAAACCTATGACCTCTAGTTCTAGTCTCATCCAACCTGAGGGGAAAAAGCCTGTATACATTCACCCTATCTATACCCCTCATAATTTTGTATACTTCTATAAGATCTCCCCTCATTCTCCTGCGTTCCAGGGAATAAGTCCTAACTTATTCAACCTACCCCTGTAACTCAGGTCCTCAAGTCCCAGCAACAACCTTGTAAATTTTCTTTGCACTCTTTCAAGCTTATTGATATCTTTCCTGTAGGTTGGTGACCAGAACTGCACATAATACTCCAAGTTTGGCCTCACCAACATCTTATACAACTTCAACATAACATCCCAACTCCTGTACTCAGTGCCCTGATTTATGAAGGTCAACGTGCCAAAAGCTCTCTTTATAATCCTATTTACCTGCAATGCCACTTTCAAGGAATTATGGATCTGTATTCCCAGGTCCCTTCGTTCTACCGCACTCCTCAGTGCCCTACCAGTCACTGTGTAAGTCTTACCTTGGTTTGACCTCCCAAAGTGCATCACCTCACACTTGTCTGCATTAAATTCCATCTGCCATTTTTCAGCCCATTTTCCCAGCTGGTCCAGGTCACTTTGCAAGCTTTGATAGCCTTCCTCACTGTCCACTATGCCCCCAGTCTTGGTGTCATCCTCAAATTTGTTGATCCAGCTTTAGTTACGGCTTGCTGACTTGAAAATAGCCCAGTGATCCCTAATGTTTGTATTCTGTCTGCTAGCCAATCCTCTATCCAAAGTAATGTTACCCTTTACCCATATCATGTGCAGTTATATTTTATGTGACACTTTATCAAATACCTTTAGGAAATCCAAGTACACTGTACTAACTGGCTCCCTTTCATCTATCCTACTAGTTAAGTCTGCAAAGAACTCTAATAGACAAGTTATTATCTTGTGATCAGATGAGCATACATCTTCCAGCTATTTTGAAATAACATGTGAAGCTCCACGTGGCACTTGGCTCAATTATATGCTACGACATTACTTATAACTGCATGAAATAGGAATAAAGAAGTAAGAAAACATTTTGTGTAACGCACACTTAGGTTGGCTGGTTGGTACAGGAAACTGTGCAAACAACTTACTATTTTGTTGGAACACCTCACCACTAATTGGTTTCCTTACAAGCAAGTGAGAATACATGGCTTCAAAATTCTAGTGAGAAAACAGAATCTCATGCCGACTATTAAATTTGTGCACATTTCTCCATCTCTGATGCACAAAATTCAAGTTCTTAAAAGAATAAGTACATAAATTGTTAATAGTAGGCCATATGTGTGGGACAAAGTTGAATTTTAACTGATTATTTCAATTCTGGATATATCTAAACTTTTGTGCTTGGAGGGCTATTTTCAACTAAGAGCAGAAAACCATGAACTGAAACTATTTCTGTCTCTTCTGTGCGTGTCACTTGCTAGCTCACAGAGACTGCTGTGCTCATGCAGTAACCAGAAATGGTGCACAGCTCCCAATTCACAACAGTTATGAAAATAAAGCACATTTGATGCCTACTACCATGTTGGGCCTTGAGCAGATAAGCAGCTCTTAACTGAAGGCATAAGCCTCCATCAGCAGTAATTAATCAGCTAGGCCACTGCTGGAAAATTGAGAAGACAAGTAGAGATCATTTACCACCCACCCATAGGTCCCTATGATCATCTGCTTTAGATGCTGTGGTCCATTCTTTGACAACCTCCATCATTTGCCTGAACACTTTCCAATCCTCCTCAGCAAATAATGATCCTTCCTCTGAACCCCAATGCTGTGACAATCCACTGACCTCCCTCCGACTCCTCTATTCTAGTATTTTCTCCCCTTTCAGCCTGACCGTCTATCTGACTTCCCCTAGGTGCCATTCAGAAGAGTGGTGAAGGTGGGGAAACTTTGCCACTTTGTCCACAGTAGACCATCTAAAGCCAAGGACTTATACAGCAGGACAAGACAAGCATTGCCAGTAGCAAATTTTGACCGTCAGCCATTTCTTGGCTGTCCTTTTTCTATAGCAACCTGTAACTTTGAAGTATCAGTAAAGAATTGCAATAAAGGGCTTCTGTCAAAATTATCTTGAAATAAAACTGCAGATTTATTTTTTAGATATTTTGATTTCTGCTGAGGCTATACATGTTCAACTCACCAAAAAGAAGTAAGATTGGCACCTTTAATGAGCTTTCAATGAAATGTGTGTTTCACATCTTGCATTTGATATGTAACTTGTAGATCTATTTTGATATTAGACTTTGAGTTAAACCCCAGAGGTAATGTGAGGTTACATTGTGGAGAATAATTGCACCATAGTATGCAAACATTATTCATCTCACATTTTAAACATAACATATTCTGTCCTAATTCTCATACATAATGTTTGCAGCACAGATTGTTCATCGCATTTATAGTTGGCCATAGGCATTTCATGGAACTTTTATGTTCAGCAGCTTATGGGTCTGAATATACAAGTGACAATAATAAACCAATACCAATTCCACTGAACAGTGACACACCAGTCACCCACCCACTAAACCTTGTCTTGCCCTGAGCAGGTCCCATGGCACCCATTTTCTCCCACAAGTGGCTCCCATCTGATCAGTGAAGCCTTAATCATAAATCCTCTGTCAACTCATTGAGCCAGGTATCCAGGCTCAACCAGCTGTCAAAGATATGAAAATTGCCAATATCTCTGAAGATTACAAACATTCAAAAACATGCAAAATGTTTTAAAAATTAAACATGTTTGTAATTTTAAAAAATAATGAAAAAAAAACATTAGAACACTTAAAAATTCTGGAAAATACTTAAAGAAAATGGCCCAGATGTTGCTGGCAAAAAGAAGCTGTCGAGGACTTCCTTGCCTGCACTGTCAAACATGGAAGTCCTGAAATTACTGACAGAAAGATTCAGAACTCTAAACCTCAATAGCATTGTATGCACACTGGATGGGGTTGTGGATGCACACCGGAGTCATCAACCATATACTTAATATTTGTCAGCCAGTAGTTATCTTTTGGTCTGCTGGGGCTACTCAAATGAGGCTGAAACAATGGACAGATACAGAGTGAGGGACTAGTGTCCCCATTAGCCTCTGGTGCAGTGCAGAGTAGACACACAGCACCCCCAAAGTGACATGCCTGCAATCAGTGGCAGCATGCACTATGGGAGTCCTAGAATCCTTGCAAAGTTTAGCGCACTCTCTGCCTGTTGATCTTGGGCAAGAAAGAATAAAATGTGATCAGCAACCTCTGAACAGAGAACATTTGTGACATCTCTAATGCAACAGTGAATCACAAAATGTAATTAGTAGTAAATACACCCAGCTCCTGGCTGGAAGAAACCAATGTAAGTTCATTGCCACAGTCACCTTAAGAGCCATTGACAAACTCTGAGGCTGTTCTGTGACTGCTGCAGATTTCCGTGGAAATATCCTTACAGAGGCACAGATCTATTGCATAGATTCCTGCTGAGATTCAGGTAAGACAATACCTTAATGCATGCTCTGCATAGATAAGAAATCCTGTTGAGAATTCTTTCCTGCTCTAGATTCATGTCCTGTTCTTATGCCATTTCTGCTAATTCTCCACGTTGTGCTATGTTCTGAAGGAATGCAGCTATTTCTGGGAAAAAATAGCTCATGTAGAAGTAATGTTATCACCAAGTAGTCCTTCAGCAACAGTCCCTGTGAATTTATGCAGTTCAAAGCAACTAGAGGAAACAGAAAACATTTGTATAAAATACAAAACACAACTGCCAGAAGAAATCAATCAGCTATTGTAAGGGGCTGGTGCTACATTTAAATAGCAATGGTGTGTGGAATTCTTCTAATTGCTGAACATTATCAGAGAAGTCGTCAACCAGAAATATCAAACACCAAAAGAGCAGCACCCATGCCGAATCAGTGTTGCACTCTGACTGATGTCAGGATCTGTCTACTTTGCATATTCTGGTCTCCAGCAGACTGCATGAACACACACTGCCTCAGTAATATCATGCAGCATGATTCATCCCACTAAAATACACATGCCCATGAATTGCAATATTGAATGTCTCAGGACCTTCAAAACTTTTGGCAAAAAATCCTTTATTTTCATCTACAGTACAGAAATGGAATATCATGCCAATTGTTTTATGCCAGCACTTAGGATCCCAACAAGTCCCTTTCCAACCCCTTTTCCTCTAACCTTTCTTCATAAATTACAGCCTTCCCTTAAGTGCGTCTCAGTTTGTCATCTCAACTACTCCTTGCAGTGGTGCATTCCCCATTCTTGCAGCACCTGCTGTAAAAAGTATTCTCCTGAATTTCTGGATTTATTAGTAACTATTCTATGTTTGCTACCTTTAGCTTTACACACTTCCTCCCCCATCTCCCCAACAACCTCACCAAACCCTTCCTCGCAACCCCAACATAGAAGCACATCCTCAACATCAATTCTATCCTTGAAGTCCCACATCAACTCACCTCTCAGCCTTCTCTTTTCCAGAGAAATAAGACCAAGTATAATCTGCCTTTCCCCATAGACGTCCTCCTCATATCCTTTATATACTACAGTGACCAGAACTGACACAGGTAATTACCAAGGATTGCATAGGTTCTATAGAACATAGGACAATACAACACAGTAAAGGCCCTTCAGCCCATGATGTTGTGCCAACATTTTACCCTGCCCTAATATCTGTCTAACCCTTCCTTTCCACATAGCCGTCCATTTCTCTACCATCCATGTGTCTATCTAAGAGTCTCTTAAATGTCCCTAATGTATCTGCCCCCACAACCTCTGGTGGCAGTTAAATCATTTCACTGGCACAATCTAAGTTGTGCTGGGGATTGTTGTTTTTTCCCATTGGAAGAAGGCTCAGTTTCCAAAGGATGCAGATTTAAGACAATTGGCAAAAGAAGGAGATGGGTGAATTTTGCTACATGACCTGGAATGCACTGCCTGAAAGCATGGTGAAAACAGATTCAGTAATAATTTTCAAAAGGGAATTGGATAAATACTTGAAAAAAAATTTTGTAGGTCTATGGAAAAGAGAAAGAGAGTGTAACTAATTGGATACTTGCTTCAAAAATGATTGAACAGAAATGATTGGCTGAGAAGTCTCCTTCTGTGTTATTCATTTCTATAAAAGTATATGTTCAAAGGTTACTCAGTCAAAATAATTGACAGAAGCCCATGGCAACTGAAATATGTTTTATTTTCTATGGTATAATCTGGATGATTTTATGATTAAGTTCTGCAACAGATGCCTTTGAACATAATATTTTTCAAAAATCAATTTAAAGAGCTGTGTACAAATTATAATGCAATCTAGTAAACACAATTTAAATTTATGTGATGTAAAATTATAAACAAAGTTGAATACTGCCACTGGTGTTTATAATTCTCAGCTGAATTCTAATAATGTCATTGCCATGGCGTCATAGATTTGTACAGCACAGAAATTGGCCCTTCAGCCCAACATGTCTATGCTGACATTTTTCCCCATTTACAATAACAACATTTGCCTGCATTAGGTCCATATCCTTTTATGTCTTGCTATTTAAGTGCCTGTCTAAATGTCTCTTGAATGGAATGACTATATTTGACTCCAATCCATCCTCTGGTAGTGAGTTCCGGGTATCAACCACTCTTTGTAGAAAAGAACTTTGTCCTCAAATCAGCTTAACCAATGCCCTGTTGTTTTTGACACTCTCTGATAAGTGCTTGCTGATCTGTTCATCATTAATTTTAAGACTTGCTCATTAATTCAGATTTGCATATGTAAAAATGATTTTAACTTATGACCAAATATTCTTCTAATATTTAATTCCTAGAACTCATTTTATCTTATGTCACTTCTACAGGATATTCATAATTCAAAAGTGAGTGTTTTAATATGCCATTTGTGGAAGGATTGGGGCTGATTTTTGGACAATATTATGATATCATGCAGCTAGGCTGGAGGAGGAACAGAAAAACACCTTTCCTTAAGTCAGGTATTTCTTCTATCATGAACATGATGGTGATTAAGGCAAAGATCAAACTTACACCAGAAAAAAACATAGGCCTATTTTATTGATATTCATGATACCTTTAAAAAAGTTATTCTCTATAATGTCTTACTTTTAGAATTCGAATTCCATGTGATACTCAAATTCAGTTTGAGAAGATTTGGTATCTCACCAAAGACTCTTACAAATTTCTATGGATGTACGGTAGAGAACATACTGACTGGTTGCGTCACAGCATGATATGGAGCCTCCAATGCACAGGATCGCAAGAGACTGCAGAGGGTCGTAGATTCAGCCAGCTCCATCATGGACACAACCTTCCCCACCATCAAGGACGTCTTCAAGAGGTGGTGCCTCAAGAAGGCGGCATCTATCATTAGGGACCCTCACCATCCAGACATGTTCTCTTCTCGTTACTACTATCAGGGAGGAGATACAGGAGACTGAAGACCCAAACTCAACAATTCAGAAACAGCTTCTTCTCCACCATCAGATTTCTGAACAATCCATGAATCCATGAACACTACCTCGTTATTCCTTTTTTTTTCACTATTTATTTATTCTTGTAATTTATAGATTTTTATGTCTTTGCACTGCACTGCTGCCGCAAAATGACAAATTTCACATCGTATGTCAGTGATAATACATCTGATGCTGATTCTTCTTCTGATTCTGATCATTGCCTATCATCTATCCTTAAGCACTACTTCATTCGCTTTTGCCCTGTAATGGAAAACCAACTGCCTTAATGATGTTGTGGGAGGGAATTGAAGGCCATGATGGCACACACTTGAGGGACCATGGCCTATTCCTCCTCCCATTTTGTTTAGTTCTTATGATCTCCAGGACACCAGAAATCACTCTCCTGCTCTTCTTCAAAATAATAGTATGGGATTTTCAAATTTACTTGAGAAAGCACACAGAGGCTAGATCTAATGTCTAATATCTAAAAACCAGCACCTCCAGTGCTGCGCTCTCCCAGTACTACACGGGAGTCTCAATTTAGACTCTGGTGCTCAGGTTTACTGAGTGCATCACAAATCCATAACCTTCCAACTCAGCAGCAAAAACATTATCAACTGAGTCACACCTCGTACTGGTCTGAAGCTATAATGCATCTATTATTAAGCTAAAATATGTCAAACTGCTTACCTGACTCTTCCTTACCACTGTACTCAGAGCTCAAACAGGAACCCTACACCATATTATGACAATGATCAGCAGCTGCCATTTAGTGATGTGCCATTGAAATAGACAGCCTTAGACAGCTTCATGGTTTCAAGAGGTAATTGGATTTCCTTGGAAAAGGTGGTGGCGGAGGGAATGTGGTAAGAAAGCATTTAGGACTGTTCGAGATATTAAAGTGAGAGAAAGTGCCTCTTCCTGCTCCTAAACTGTGTTGCATGCTATTATTTATACTTATTCAAATCTTTTCACATTGTGAGCATGTTCATTTAGTGTTGGCCCCTGCTAGCTGACTGACAGCTTAATACTTTTAAAGACATTACACACCAGGGCTTGAAAAGTGAGCCCAATACATTTTGGATGGCAGCAGACATTTTAGGGATTTGTGCTCTGTAAAGGCCTACTTCACAATTAATCAGATATAATCAATTTGGCAGAACCATCTTCCGTGCTAAGGTCATGGATTTCACCTGCATGTCACCACAATAATAAATCCAATTTGTTTACATCCAAAAAAAGGGTCTGACTCTGACTTTCAACTGATTGCATCTCTGCAAGATGAAGATGAGTTGTGCATGTTAGCTCCTTGAATAATGGATTTTTCTATAAATGGTACTGACAGGTTAGTGAATGGGTGTCTGGTGCAGAGAGTGCTAGTAATAGAAAGCTTCGGTGCTACTGTCAGACACAATGTTAATTTTGACACTTATCCACATGAAATACCAGCTATACTAGATGTAATGCATAGCAAGTTTTAATCTGTAGAGCATATAAAGGCACACATGTAACTGAGCACTTATTTTTACAGGCTATTCCAAAAAACATAACAGTATTCCAACGCCATTTTTTTGCAGTTGAAATTTTGCCTAATTTACTACTAATCACATCTGAGTGAGCCAATAGAAAATTTGACCCAGTTATTTAGTCTTGACGTTTGATTGATTGCCTCTTCTGAAGAAATTGCACATTGGTCTATAGCTGCATGAGTGTCAAGCTTAGTACCACACGAAGATTGCTATTTTTGAACTGAGAGCCTAGACAATGAAACCTACGCAGGTAACCGGCTCTGAAGAGAAACAGTTTTGAGTCTGAATCTGCCCACATGAATACTTTCCAGTGACAGTGCTCACTAGTCAGAGGCTGATTTAATTCTCTCATCATTAGCAAGACAAAGAAATACAAAGAAATCTCCTCCAGTGTCATATGCTTTAAGCCTTTCACAAGTTGAAACATTTCTTTGTAAACGCACATTGTTCTGATGATGGATCTTTCGCTGAAATGTTAACTCTGTTCCTCTTTCCACAGAGGGAACAGACTAACTCTGTTTCTCTGTTTCTCTTTCACACAGCTACCTACCTGCTGATTGTTTCCAGCAATTTCTGTTTTTATTTCCGATTTCGAGCATCTATAGTTTTTGTTTTGATTTTCAAATGCATAATGTTGTTTCCTTATTCCATCCACTTATATCAGGACAATTGTCTGATTTTTGCTGCATTAGATCATTGAATGAAAAAAAAGCCTTTAATACCTTGTACATTTGACTTTTTATAATCCTTTTGTAGCAAGTGGCTGGTAGTTTGAGCCAATAACATCTGCATGTCAGAAGCTAGACATCTGGGGCCTGGGATGAACAGACACTGCACTTGTGCATTTCCGTAGCCAATAATATTGAACAATTGAGAAATAACCGGCTCGAGTACGGGGAGGGAATTGTAAATTAGAATAGATGAATGCAATGTCAAATGAGGCATAGGGAGAGATCAATAAAAAGAGGAAAATAAAATTGGATTAGGACAGTACTGAAAGGAAAATGATTACTTTAATTTGAGATGGCATGCATTTATATTTTGTAGCACGTTTAATTTTTATTCTACCAAGTATAGCAACTTCATGTAATTTATGTCAATGTAAGGACAGCACAAGATACTTTTCCATAAGTTGAGAAGCAAAATTTACAACTTTCTCTCATTTTAAATTTCTGTATCATTTGCAAAATTAAAACTGAGTACAATTAGTCTCACTGTTATCTTGGCAGTAAATTATCCCATGATGCATAAACCAGGTTAATGATTATGGAAGTCTACACATTGAATTAGTGAAATTCATAAACGACATTGAATCGAAGAACCTTGAAACAAAATATGACCAGTTCCAATTGCAACAAGGTCAACATGTGAGAGAATTAACTTTGTTTGAAAATAGATAAAATGTAAGTATGAACATGTGATATGTCACATGGTTACATGGAAGCAATCAGCCATGACTTTCCAGATGTTAAATGAGAAACGTGTATCTTTACTAATCTGATATTCTGTAATTGTGTAGAATGATAACTATTAACACATTACTAACTGTATGTGCGGTTAATTTTTTTTTTGGAAAAAAATATTCTTTTTGGGTGGGAGGTGTGTTATGCACTAGGTTACTATTGGAAAATGTCCCGTTAAGATAGAGCATAGTGGTGTGTGTGTGTGTGTCTGGCGTGTTTACGTCAACAGAAGATAAAGGACGTAATGACGTTTTTGGAGCAGTGAGTCAGAGGAGAGAGACAGAGAGAGAGAGAGAGAGAGAGAGAGAGACCAGCCTGCTAGTTTCTCTATCGATGGATGAGAAACAGTAACTGTGTCTGTCACTATAATCCACGTATGGATTTTTGGAGTAATCCGGTGGAGTCCACTTTGTCGTTAACCTGTAGAAGGAAACAGGTATTTGTGTGGATGGCCACATCTCAGATGCCTTTCAGGGTGGCAGATACTTCGGAACAAAGCAGTGGATTTCACTTTATTGTTGACCTGTAGAAGAAAACAGGTACTTGTGTGGACGGCCACGAATCGAGAGCCTTTCAGGGTGAGGCAGATGTGGTGGAGTGGTCACTGCTGAGTAAACACTGAGGTGTCATTTGGGTTCCAAAGTGGACCATTTGGATTTCATAATTACTCTCTATATTCTCTCTACATCTACATTTTGTCTTCAGTCAACGGTGGTTGTTGAAGAATCCTTTGCTCATGTTTCACCTTATGGCTTGCTGAACTGAACTTTAAGAACCATTCCTGGACTTGGAGTTTGGGAATTTGCTGCACACACACCACGAGTTTAGTTTTTGGGGTTAATATTTAAGGTTAAACATTTTTACTTCTAATATTCCAACATTTTTACTTTTATTTTTCTTATTATCGTAAGTAGCTATTAATAAAGTAGTTTTTAACACTGAATCAAAAAATGCATAAACCAGTCTGTTGGATAAAATTCTAACCATTATCTCCATCAGCACAATGAACTGGTCATGTTATGACTAAGCTACAAATATATACAAAAAAATTGATATCAGCAGAGTCTCTGAAGTTTGACTTGCATGAACCAAGCCAACGGGGAGACAAGACAGAAGTGCTGCACCCCTACTCAAAATAAAAGCTCTCTCTCTTTTGTCATATCGCAAGAATAGTAAACCACTCCTTGATTTGAAGCTGCTCAAGGAAATAAAAAATCTGGCAGGTTGAACAAATGAATGCAGAAAAAAAGGCAAAAGATTTCAGCCAATTGTACTTTATGCAGTGTAGGTCTTAATTTGGTCAACTTCATACTTGTAAAGATTTTAAAGTGATTAGCACTTCCACAATGTATGTTTTGATAAAAAAAGAAATATTTTTATGGCCTATTCATTTTTTTAAACATTGACAATATGTATTTACCTGAGATACAGCTTAAATACTTGAACATATCTATTTTGCATATGTTTTATTACCTTTATATATTCTTTAAGAATATTTCTCCAAATACTACGATAATGTTTATAGCTAGACAGGTGGATAAGTAGAAAGACAGATAAATCCAAACCTGTGACCTTTACACCAAGAAGGATATGGGTAACAGGCACATGGGAACACCATGATCTGCAGGTTCCTTCAAATCACAGGTTTTTTTTATTTATTCAAGGGACGTGGGCTTTGCAGGCTGAACCAGTCACTAATTGCTCTTTGAGAAGGTGGTGGTAAGCTGCTTTCTTGAACCTCTGCAGTCCCTGAGGTGTGGGTATATGCACAATGCTGTTAGGGAGAGAGTTCCAGGATTTTGACCCAGCAACCGTGAAGGAACGATGATATTTTCCAAGTCAGGCATGGTGTGTGGCTTGAAGGGCAACTTCCATGCAGTGGTGTTCCCGTGTTTTTACTGCCCTTGTTCTTTTAGCTGGTAAAGGTCGTGGGTTTGGAAGGTGCTGAATAAGGAATCTTGGTGAGTTGCTGCAGTGCATCCTGTAGATGCAACTGTGCACCAGTGGTAGAGTGAGTGAGTGGTTGTGGATGGGGTGCCTATCATCGCGCTGCTATGTCCTGTATGGTGTTGAGCTTCTTGAGTGTTCTTGAAGCTGCACTCATCCAGGTAAGTGGATAGTATTCCATCACACTCCTGACTTGGGCCTTGTGGATGGTGGACAGGCTTTGGAGGGTCAGGAGGTGAGTTACTCACCACAGGGGTCCTCCCCCTGTCCTGCTCTTGTAGCCACATTGTGTTTATGACCACTCCAGTTCAGTTTCTGGCCAATAGTAACCCCCAGGGTATTTACAGTGGGCAATTGGTGGTAATGCCATTGAATGTCAGGGGGTGATAGCTGGATTTTCTCGTGTTGGATAATGTCATTGCTTGGCACTTGTGTGGTGTGAATGTTACTTGTCACCTATCAGCCCAAGCCTGGATACTTACCACGTCTTGCTACATCATCCTAACTTGAAAATACATCACCATTCCTTCTTCACACTGGCCCTAGTTCCTGAAACTCCCTCCCTCAACAGCACTGTGGGAGTACTCACACCGGAAATGCTGCAGGTGTTTAATAAAGTGGTTCACTATCACCTTCTCAAGGACAACAAGGAATGAGCAGTAAATCCTGGCCTTGCCAGTGACATCTGCTGTGAGATCTGCTGTGGGGCATCTTGAGTTTTCTGAAATGGAGATCAAAAGGATGAACTCAAGTCCAGTGAAGTCTGATAAACTAGCAGCAGGTTAATGTGGGAAACGTCCACAGTAGCTCAGCAGTCAAACCTGTAAGTCAGCTCCCCAGTGTCTGTCCTCTTTTCACCAGATGCCTTATGGATATTACATCAAAAACTTTTCTTGAGATTTGTTTCATTTTGGGTGCAGTTAGTGGGCTGAGGAAAGGCTCCCATTGGTTTTCCTACCTGCAGTAGATAACTACCATTCCCCATTCCCAACACAAAGTTTTAGCATAGATTATAAACTGAGAAAAAAAATGTTTACTATTGCTCTCCTGACAAGTGGTGCTAATGCAGCAACTAACCGTAGGATTACAGGACAAATTCTATTCCGTTCATGGTAGCTCCCACTTATGTTAAATTGTATTTTTTAGAATAATATTGTTTGTATTAATAACTTGTTTATATGCACATTACAAGAAGAAAATAACACTGATTTTTATTGTCTCAGATGTAACTTGAAAGAATATCTTGAACGTTACGTTTCAGTGCACTGGTTTTAATCATCAACTTAGTGATAGTATGTGTCACTAACAGTGGTACCAAGTAGCACCAACTTGGCAGTAACCTACTCACCAGTGCCCAGTTTGATTTTCACAATTCCATTTGCACTTCCTCAGCAAATGAAGCAACCCACGCCCGTTTGCAGCAACGCCTTGGAAATATACAGACAAGCAGTGATCAGCGGCAAGAAACGTTTATTTCCATTTGCAAATGCATAATTCTATTGAACCATTTGTCCACACCCAAAATATTGAGGTACACCACACAATGTAACTACTGAAATTGTATTTAATCACTTGCTGTTGTCTTTGTAGCTAAAATGTATGGAAACTCAAATGTATTTTGATTTTGGGAGATTCTTCCACCAGGTCACCCTGTGGGTTTACTTGTACTGAATAAAGACCCGTTACACCTATAGCCCTGAATCGATTACTTCTTACACTCTTCTTTTCCATCCTTTAACCAATCTACTTTCCATATGCACATCTGGCCACTTTAGTGCAATAGCATGTTAATATAACGAGAACAGGCATTTTAAAAGAACTTGCAATTCAGCGCACTAAAAGTGTTAATTTGTAGAATTTAATTTGAAACAATTCTAGTTTAACAGTTAAGTGTATTGGAAGTAAAATACCCTGCTCATTATTGTCTAAATTAAGGTGTTCCAACAGTCCTGAGGTGAAGAATTCTCTAAGATTTAACAGAAGCCCATTAGAATGTAGACCCAGAAAAGAATTAGCTGATATTTTAAGAAGAAATTATCCACTCTGTGAAAGCTTCCTGAATGAATGGATTACACAAGCAATTGAAGTGAGTTGTGGAACATTTTTCTCCATTACGTAATTTGTTTTCAAGTTGAAAAATAATCAATTGTTAAAGGAAAATCATGGGTTTACTGTGAATTCCACAAAGTTGATTAGCCTTCTGGACCCTCTAATGCACAAAAGCATAGAAGAGAATAAACATGAAGTGCGGTGTCTGTCAGTGTGCAATGCATGCCCAGATAGCATTCATGACATTACTCCATACACATCTGTGATGTCTGACCCACTGCTACTTAAAAAAAATCTCCCTGAGCTGGCCTCAGACCATGGAGTAAACAAAAGCCATCAGAGGAGTTCTCCAAATCATCTACCACTCCTATTATAAATTTCCATCTACACACCTCATCTCTGTCCCACCCTGCCTCTTACAGCTCCTGTCAAACCCACCCCTTCCCAAGTACCAATCTTCCCTCTGATTCCCTAACCTATGATTAGACCTGACCCAAATTCTGAGATCCTACCCTACATTTAATGTGCCTTTGCAGATGCCACATAATTTCCAGTCCATTTAGGTTTATCAGATATCTAGATTCTATTCTAACTGTGGCTTACATTTATGTGAATTTTTTTTCAATACTGACCACTATCGCTTTAGTAATTGTTGACACTGGGCTGTAACCTGAACCAAGAAAGTGAAGCTTCTGGGCTTGATTTTTAAAACTAAAAAAGGTAGATAAAATAGATCGTACAAAGTTGTGTGGGAGTATGGGTTGTTAAGAAGTGTGCAGAGAAGTTTCAAAGGAATATAGAAAGGCTAACTGAGTGAGCAAGGACATGACGGATGAATATAAGATCAAAATATGTGATGTCATCCACTTTGGTAGAAAAAATAGAAATACAGAGGAATTTTTAAATGCTGAGAGACTGAAAAGTGCTTTTGGTCAGAGATCTGAATATCCCTGTACATGAATCAGTGAAAGTTAAATTGCAGAACATGCAAAAAATTAGGAAGACAAATTGTATGTTAGCCTTTACTGCAAGAGAATTTGAGTACACAGGTAAAGATGTCCTACTGAAGTTATATCAAGCCCTGTTGAAGATGCACAGGGAATATTGTGAACAGGTATGGTATCCCTGCCTAAGAAAGAATATGTCTGGCAAAGGGCTTCCAGATTGATTCCTAGGATGAGGAGACTTGTCCTGTGAGAAAAGGTTAAGCAGACTCAAGCAGTAAACTCTTTAGTTGAAAACAGTCAGAGATGATCTCAGCGAGCAATATAAAATCCTTCCAAGGCCTGACAGGGTACAAGCGGGGATAATGTTTCCCTTGGATGTTGTGTAAATTGAAGACAAGTTCTTATGCTGAAATTATGTCCATTATGAGCTGAACTGAGGCTGATAAAATTTGTTTACCTTGTATCTTTACAACCAAGTGGAAGATACTTGCGTTAAAGATGAACGGGCAATTATTCTAATTTGTTTGAACAAAAAAATAGGCAAAGACAAATTACCAGTCTGTTTTGCACATGTCTGATTTTCTTTTCTGTGATGTCACTGAATATAAAATAGGCTGTGGCCTATTTGTATTACTTAAAATTACAGAATAACAGAACAACATGGAAATAAGGCACTTGGCCTACTCTGTCTGTAGCAACATCCAGGTAAGAGCAATCCAGCCACTCTCACCCTCACCCTCTCCCCATTGTGTTGCACATCCTTTTGTTCAGATACTTATCCAGCTGCCTTGTCAATGCTACAATTGAATCTGCTCCACGACAATTCCAGGCAATATATTCCAGACCTTAACCTGTTGATGTGCATAAAACTTTCCTCACGCCATCTTTGGTCCTTTTGACAATCAACTTCCTTCTATATCCCCTTGTTCTTGACATGTGACCAATGTACTTTCATCACTACTATGTCATCAAATTAGTACCAACCAATAACCAGCCAATTTGCTTCACAATTTGCCTTTGGTCCATGTACTACCTGCTTTCCAGTCTCAACTCATAAAGCAAATGATTAATCATGGTTCTACTTAAAGTCAAATTATTTGAAAAGTGAAGGCTTATTGATTGTTCTAATATCTCACCAAAAATAGTTCCCATATAAACCTAGATGGCAAGTAAAATAATCAAAAAAAAGGCCACCCTTGCCTGGCCCAGAATTTAGCCCAGCCTACTGGAATAGTGGAGGCATAAGAGAATGAAGATACTGGAACGTGGACCAACACACAAAGCACTGGATCAAAAGGGAACTCAGCAGTTCAGGCAGAATCTACGGAGCAAAATGGGCAGTTGATGTTTCGGGTCGAGACCCTTATTCCAGACTGAAAGAGGGAGATGGCCAGTATAAGAAGGTGGAGGGAAGGGGTGGAGCAAGAGCTGACAGATGATAGGTGGATCAAGGTTGCAGTCCTTGTAGTGAAGCTACTCCCACTGCACTACTGGGGAGGGAGTTAGAACAAGTGACAATGAAGTAAGTATGGTATGTCAAGAAGATGTGCAATCTGGAGAGAAGCCTGCATGTGGTGGTGTTTCCATGCATCTGCTGTCCTCTTGGTGGTAGAGGTTACAGGTTTGGGAGATGCTTGCAGGATAGTTCAGGTGAGTAAATGTAATACATGTCGTAGATGGCATACACTGCTGTCGCTGTGCATCTTTGGTGGGAGTAAGGAATCTCCAGTACAGTAGATGAAGTTAAGTAGGCTTCTTCATCATGGATAGTGCCAAGCATCTTGAAAGTTGTTAGAATTGCACTTATCCAGGCAATTGAAGAATAGTTCATCATGCCCCCAACAAGTGCCAAGAAACTATTGGAAAGATTTAAGATGTCAGGAGATGAGTCATTCATGTCGGGATACCCGGTCTCTGATCTGTCCTTGTAATTTGAAATATTAACTATGTATTTTTTTCATAGAAGCTGCCTGACCAACTAAGTACTTCCAACATTTTCTGTTGTTATCTCACATTTGCATCAGCAGCAGTATATTGCTTTCATAAAATATTAATGTTGTTGCTTGTGTTGCTTAAATTGGGCTGGGGATTGGCAACTGCCGGGAGAGGTTATCCTTAAATGATGCTATTATTTTAGTCTAATTAACATTGCATAAACAATGATAAATATTGTGCCCTAATGGGTAAGGCTTTTAATGTCACAGTTAAAAGGATATGATTATGTAAGCAAGATGTCAGAAAGACCATAGGCATTTGAATTCATAGCTCAAGATATTCCTGTGCTCTTTCATAAATACGAAAGTGTGAGCAGCATATTGCCAATCTATTGGATGAAAATACATCGTTCCCATTGTCTTGAAAGATTCATAGGTGACGTCCCCTACATTATATTAATGTATTTCAGTACTTATTACATTTAGTGATATATGTTCTTAAAGGTACAATTAAGGACAAATGTGTTTTCTTCCACAATCTTATTTTAAGATATAAGGTTATGGCAACACCCTGGAGAGAGCTTTTAAGTCCTTTAAAATTCTCTTGATGTTCCGATCCTAGGAACTTTAAATTCAACAATAGGTAGAGTAATCCTGTAAAACTCAGTCAAAAGCATTATTGTAAATCATCATCACCAAAATTAGAAAAATAAAGTGCATTATTTAGTTACATTATCCAAGCTCTAAACACATTTATCTTAGGTTGCTTGGTGCAATCTGTTTTGGTGCATTATGGTTATACAGCTGAGCATCATGAAAAATTCTTTGATGGTGGAGTTGTTTTATGTTTTGTTTTTCCTGTGGTGACTACTTAAATTAGAATGATATTGCATGCAAAATCTTAAACTTATACTTCAAGAAGAATTTTGTGTGCAGTTGTGGCATAAGTAATGTGTCATAAACTGGGAGTAAAATGGTTCCAAATAAAATTTTTCCTTCATGCCTGAGAGGTCTTTATTACATGAACAATTGTGAAATTTAGGACATGTCATGTATTACTTACATTTGAGTCCATGTGATAATTATGACAGATAACATTTTGAATGAAATGCTTTGATATGGTAAAATATTTAATTTCAATTCTCAGAAATGTAAAGGTAAATTGATGCTTAGACAAAAAGAAAAAATAATGCTGGAATATTATTTCAGCAAGGAAGGAACTTAATAAGGGGCTGGGGAGAGCAAGAAGGGGACATGAAAAGGCCTTGGCAAGTAGGTTAAGGAAAACCCCAAGGCATTTTTCACTTATGTGAAGAGCATAAGGATGACGGGAGTAGAAGTAGGACCGATCAGAGACAAAGGTGGGAAGATGTGCCTGGAAGCTGTGGAAGTGGGTGAGGTCCTCAATAAATACTTCTCTTCAGTATTCACCAAGGAGAGGGGCCTTGATGACGCTGAGGACAGTGTTGGTAAGGTTAATGTTCTAGAGCATGTTGACATCAAGAGAGAGGATGTGTTGGAGCTGTTAGAAAATATTAGGACAGATAAGACCCCGGGGCCTGACAGAATATTCCCCAGGCTGCTCCACGAGGTGAGGGAAAAGATTTCTGAGCCTTTGGCTAGGATCTTTGAGTCCTTGTTGTCCATGGGAATGGTACCGGAGGATTGGAGGGTGGCAGATATTGTCCCCTTATTCAAAAAAGGATAGTCCAGGGAATTATAGACCAGTAAGCCTTATGTCTGTAGTGGATGAGCTGTTGGAAAGGATTCTTAGAGGTAGGATCTATGGGCATATAGAGAATCATGGTCTGATTAGGGACAGTCAGCATGTCTTTGTGAGGGGCAGATCATGTCCCACAAGCCTGATAGTGTTCTTTGAGGAGGTGACCAGACAGATTGATGAGGGTAGTGCAGTAGATGTGGTCTACATGAATTTTAGTAAGGCATTTGACAAGGGTTCCACATGGTTAGAATTCTTCAGAAGTCAGAAGGCATGGGATCCAGGGAAGCTTGGCCGTGTGGATTCAGAATTGGCTTGCCTGTAGAGAGCAGAGGATTGTGGTGGAGGGAGTGCATTCAGATTGGAGGGTTGTGACTAGTGGTGTCCCATAAGGATTGATTCTGGGATCTCTGCTTTTTGTGATTTTTATTAATGACTTGGATGAGGGGGTAGAAGGGTGGGTTGGCAAGTTTGCAGATGACACAAAGGTTGGTGGTGTTGTGGATAGTGTGGAGGACTGTCAAAGATTGCAGAGGGACATTGATAGGATGCAGAGCTGGGCTGACAAGTGGCAGATGGAGTTCAATCCTGAGAAGTGTGAGGTGGTACACTTTGCAAGGACAAACTCCAAGGCAGAGTACAAAGTTAATGGCAGGATTCTGGTAGTGTGGAGGAGCAGAGGGATCTGGGGGTCCATATCCACAGATCCTTGAAAGTTGCCTCACAGGTGGATAGGGTAGTTAAGAAAGCTTATGGGATGTCAGCATTCATAAGTTGTGGGATCGAGTTTAAGAGCCTTGAGGTAATGATGCAGCTCTACAAAACTCTGGTTAGACCACACTTAGAGTACTGTGTCCAGTTCTGGTCGCCTCATTATAGGAAGGATGTGGAAGCATTGGAAAGGGTGCAGAGGAGATTTACCAGGATGCTGCCTGGTTTAGAGAGTATGCATTAAAGGAATAGATAGAGTGGACAGCCAGCGCCTCTTTCCCAGGGCACCAATGCTCAATACAAGAGGGCATGGCTTTAAAGTAATGGGTGGGAAGTTCAAGGGAGATATCAGAGGAAGGTTTTTTACCCAGAGAGTGGTTGGGCATGGAATGCGCTGCCTGGGGCAGTGGTGGAGGCAGGTACATGGTCAAATTCAAGAGATTGCTAGATAAGTAACGGAGGAATTTAAATAGAGGGATATGTGTGAGGAAGGGGTTAGATAGTCTTAGGCGAGGTTTAAAGTTCAGCACAACATGGTGGGCCGAAGAACCTGTATTGTGCTGTACTATTCTCTGATTCTATGATCAAAGGATGAGAGGTACTTAGATAGGTAGTGAAGTTTAAAGAGGGAAATCCAAAATAGAACCAATGTTATTGATAGCAGTTGCAGGGCAATCGCTCAGGGGAAAATGTGGTAAACCTGGGGAAGGTTACAGAGAGAGATAAAGTCTAGAGAAGGATTTAAGTTCATTAATGAGAACTTCAGATACTGGGACCAGAAGGCAATGAGCAAAGGGAACGTGTTGAGATTAGACTAAAGGATGGACTAACAGCAGCAGAGTCTTGGAGTTTATGGTAAAAGGAAGCTGTCCATCAGTAATGGAGAATGGATATAAGATGACACGGTTAATGATTTTTGCAGTAAATGGGGTAGATAGTATTTGAAGCAAATGACATTACAGACTGAAAAATAGATTGTCTTTGTAATAATGGCAAACAGCCGATAGAAATATTTGTTTGGGCTGAACAAGTCTGATCAGGGGTGAGGAATAACCTGTTTTACATTGGGAGTGTGGAGGAAGGGATAGCAATTGACAGGTGAGGTACAGTAAGGTTCACTTTTCCCTTCAAAATACTGTGCTGTATCTGCTCTATTGTTGCAAAATAGCCCCCAGTGGATCAGTACAACAGTATTTACTTCCTTGTGCTAGCCAACCTGTAAATTCTCAAATGGCATTTCTAATTTAATTCCACAATGTACCAAATATAAGACATTTTGCTTGTTGAGCTATTTGAACAAGTCAAGGCTACCACAATGTACTTTATATTTCACCTTTAGCAAAACAACATGCCTTTCATTCCATCAATCCAGGGTCGATTTAAATATACACTCTAAAGGTGAAAGCACCGTAACCTTTATTTTCTGAATGACTGAGTCACCAAGCTATAAACTCACTATAAGCAATAGTGGACAGAGAAATGTGAAAATAGTTTCACTGAGAACCCTTTAGTAGTTTTCCCCTTCAGGAGTGAAACACCTACACACTACTTAGCACCTTTACCTGATGGTATAGACAATTTTGTTTCTAAAGCTGTTAATGTGAGAATTCACAGTTGAAGCTTGCATCCCATCACTCAGCAGATATATTAGAGTTCTCCACCACCTGCTTTCATGGTCAAAAGATATTTTAATAAATTTTAAAACTCAAAATTAATACCTTAAAATGACACAAGAAGAATAGGTGCAGAAATTGTAATATAACCAGAAGAAACAGTTGAAATAAACCAAAGTTGCAATGGGTTTTAAATCTAGTCCCCTCCATTTCATCCTGAAATTTCAATTCAAATTCCAGAAAAAAATGATTAGTTCTCGTGTCACTAATAACTTAGGAAAGTTTCAATGAAATAAATCTAAGCAAAGTCAATTCTGTTGCCAGGTTAGTTTAGATTAGTTTATTGTCATATACACCAGGATGCAATGAAACTCCTCGTTCACATGAAACTCACAGAGTAAACAATATACATGGTAATAATAAATATAATAATAAATACAGTGACATACACAAAACAGTAGAATGGTACAAAGGTTATAGTGCAATCTGAAGTAGGGCACAAAAATAACACGGAAGTGACAATAGCAGAATAACCAGGAGAGGTAGAGTTAAGAGTACAGGAACTTGGCAGCAGCACTGGGAAGGGAGGTGTGAAAGAAGAGATTGGTTCAGGAGTCTGATAGCAGTGGAGAAGAAGCTGTTCTTAAGTCTTGATGTCCAGGCTTTCAAGCTCCTTCTATCTTCTCTCAGAACATGGAAGAGAGAAAAGGGAATGGCGAGGGTGGCAGGTATCCTTAATGATGCTACTGGCCTTTCTGAAGCAATGCATGGTGAAGACGGACTGGATTGAAGGAAGTGATGATCCTGTGATGGACTGGGCAGTGCTTACCATCCTCTCTGCAGGTTCCATCATTCCAGAGCAGAGCAGTTGCCATACCAGGCTGAGCTGCAACCCATCAGGACACTTTCAATAGCACATCTATAGGAGCTCAACAGAATTCTCATAAATAAGCTGAATCTTCTCAGACACCCAAGAAATTGAATATGCTGACGTATTTTCTTGATCACCGCATCAATATGGAGGGATTAGGAGAGGTTGCTGGCGATATGTTGATCATCTCTACAGCAGCACCATTGATGAGGACAGTGTGTTCTTCACCATCCACCCCCCACCCCCCGCCCCCCTTCCTTAGGTCAACAAACCAATTCTTTCATCTTGCTGACATTAAGGCCTAGGCTGTTGTTCTGACACCATGGCACGAGATCACAATCTCTTTCCTGTACTCTGTGTCATCATTGTTATTAAAACAGCCACAACAGTGATATCATCGGCAAACTTAAAGATTGGGTTGGCACCATACCTGGACACATAGTCATGGATATACAGGGAATAGGGCAGGGGACTGAGCACACAAGCTTGAGGACCAACCAGGTATTGAGGGTCAGGGTGGATGAATCTTCTGACCAATTCTAACCGACTGAGGTCTGCTGATCAGAAAGTCTAGATGCCAATTGCAGATGGAGGCCCCAAGGCCAAGCTGCAGGGATTTAGAGATAAATTTATTTGGTATTATGGTGCTGAGGGCTCCCTGTAATCGATGAGTAGCATCCTGGCATTGGTATTCTTATTGTTGAGGTGATCCAGGGCTGACTGTAGAGCCAATTGGCATATAAACAATGTTTTGTTAACAGATTTCATGATCACCACTTCCAGAGTAATCCTTCTGCCATCTATTGTAAAAACTGAAAAGCACATAGCAGCAAGCAAATCCTCCCATATAGATTAGCAAATTTCTTCATGATATTATTTAACCCTAATCAGGACCTACATAGGTAGTAAACTCAATGACAGGCACAACAGTGATCCAGAACATAATATAACAATGCTTTCAATTTATTCCGCCTATGGCTCAGAGCTGTATCCACTCCTGCACATTTCTATGTTAATGGTGTTATTCAGACATAAACCACTGCTGTTCATATTAGACAAGGAGGTTAATATTTTGCTAACCTCTAATCTGTTAAACCATTATGATCAAGGTGTTGTCTAAATTGTGCTGATATTCCTGTGGGATTAACTTCCATTTGATGATAACCCACTGAACTCATTAAAAAATTTACTATCTTTGTGGACTTAAAACCATGACCTCTGAGGTATTTTTAACACCCTTTCTATACCACCATCATCTATTATCTGTTCTCTGCAAGTGCCATTGTTGTGGTAAACTGGAGAGAGTGTAGATGTTAAACTGACTTTACATCAGTGCTAATCAAATCTGTGTTGCACTCAGATGCTCGGTAGTCACACATCATTATCATTGCTTAAAAAATCCAAAGTATTCATTACTGAATGGCTGGTAGTAAGGTAGGTCCAAGACTCATAGAATCAAACAAATAAACTAAAGCATTCTATATGTTTCCCCAGTAAACTATATAGTAAAGTATTAGAGAAAGGATATCTTCATGGTTGTCATGGACACATTCAGCTTTCATGTCTTTCTTCCATTTTTCCCATACCGCGATTTCCATGAGAATTTATTCAGGTAACGCTAGCACATAGGTTTAGGTTTTGAGATGGTGGGCTACATCACACTGGACCTGGTCCATGCCTCACAATTGCCTTCCGTGCTAGCCCCACAATTGCATGTACCTTTTGCCAGCCAATAGCCCTTAACATCAACTGGAGATGTTGTCACGGCCCCTTCTATGAAGCAGAGCAGTCAGTAAACAGTGTTTACTCCTCCAAGCAGTGGAAACCAATTGGTTTTTAGAAAGACAAGAAAGACAAGCAATCTGTGACATTAACCAACTGGATTAAATAGAATCTAGTCTCAAATTTCAGTTCATATCCCACAGAATTCAACAAATAAACTAAATAGAACTGCTTCAATTGTTACTTAAAGGACAGGTCGTTTAGACGGAACTTGTTCAGCCTGAGTGACAACTGATAGCCATCAGGAATGTGAAACAGAGCTGTACCTATTACAGAAGATCTGGGGCATGTGTGAACAGGACAAGCAAGTGTCTCTCCTGGCCACCAATTAGACTGAAGAATATTTTCTGAAGCATGAACATTCTAAATGAGGAATTATGGGTTTGGATATTGAAACTCAATGAAAAATCATGCATAGAAAGCCTCAAAAAGAATAAGAAAGCTTAATTAAGGACAGGAAGAAAAAATTTATATACATTTTTTAAATCTCCTTAAATATATCAAGATATGAAGAAATGAAACTCCATTTTTGTAAAAAATAAAGTTTCAATGTCAGAGAGGTAATTTGATGATAATTAAGACATCACAGCATTAAAAAATGGTGTGATGTCTTACTTATCGGAAACTTGAAGGCTTTAAGTTCTTCTGACGTAGTAAGTGTGTCTCAAGTGTGTGTGGAAAATACAGCAGCCTTCAGATGTGTGAGTTCTAAATTTCTTAAAGCTTCAGAGAGGGGTTAAAATCAGAGAGCAACATCCTGAGTTGAGTAACTGGAAGTCACCATCCAATTCACTCCTAAATAACGGACAACAGTAATATCTTCTCCATTATTCCTACTGCCAAATCCAGATCTATGTAATTTTTTTTTTAATTTTATTTACAGCATGGTAACAGACCCTTCTGGCCCAATGAGTCCGCGCCGCCCATTTTAAATCCAAATTAACCTACCCGTAGGTTTTTGCAATGTGGGAGGAAACCGGAGCATCCAGAGGAAACCCACACAGACATGGGAGAACTTACAAACTCCTCACAGACAGCGACAGGAATTGAACCCCAATCACTGGCACTGTAATAGCATCGCGCTAACCGCTATGCTACCGTGCCGCCCTAGAGGAGAAGTGGAAATCAAGTGAGGGGGAGAATGAAATTGGAAATCCAAGAAAACCACTTTCTTCCTCAAAGTGTTGTAATAATTGGCCTATGATATTAAGTGCTCAGTGATTAATTTGCACTTTTTGGAGTTGCTCAATTATGAAGTCATTTTAGTTTTAAATTTAGTTTGGGTTGTAGGAATAGTTGGATAAAACGATGTTCAGAAGATAAGTTCTCCCATCCTGCCCATATGTAAATATTTTTGATAGTCATGTCCCTACCTGTATCATCTGTTGATTTGCAATTTAAGGACCTGAGAAAATGCAATCAAGTAATAGTATCAAGACTAAGGAGTGCACAATCCTTCATATCCCCGAGACAGAATGTTTTTAAGTAGATTATTCTACTTCTTCTGAGAAACTAAATATAATTAGAATAAGAAATGATTACAAAGATGAATGAGACAGAAAATTGTCGGGGTAGCATGAGCCTTTGAGCAAACCATCACAGAAGAATGGATTTTATTTCTGAAGATAACATAACCACAGGGAACCACTGACTTATATCCACTGAAAGTGAAATATAATGAATGGTAAAATAAAAGAGTGTATTCCTTCAGGGCTTTTGTCCAGTAAATGTGGTGGGATTCAGAGATAAAAACAAGTGTAATTTTCCTTCCCTGGCTAATATCATCTGTTCTGAGTACTTAAATTAGCCCTGTTTTCTAGTGAGAAAATAAGAATGTCACGTGTCTAACCAGGTCTGGATCCTTCAATATGGAATTAATTCTGGATATGGAGCAAAATGCTATTATCTATGAAAGAACAACACCCGTCAAGTTTGAATTACCTCTTTCAAGTCCAGTCTTTTCCAATCCCTCACTCTTTCCCCATGATAATGCAATGTTTCTCCTTGTTTCTCAATGTTTTTCCAAATATTTTTGGAAAAACTATTTTACAATTTCCTCAGATGGCGACAAGGAGGCATACAGGCTCAGATGGCGACAAGGAGGCGTACAGGAGTGAGATAGATCAGCTGGTTGAGTGGTGTTGCAACAACAACCTCGCATTCAATGTCAGCAAGACCAAGGAATTGACTGTGCACTTCACAAGATCACAAGATCACAAGATCACAAGATAAAGGAGCAGAAGTAGGCCATTCAGCCCATTGAGTCTGCTCCATGAGCTAAACTAATACTATTCCTATCTAGCCCCAATTTTCAGCCTTATCCCCATATCCCTTGATACCTTGACTGATTAGATACCTATCAATCTCCTCCTTAAATGCCCCCAATGATTGGGCCTCCACAGCTGTACGTGGCAAAGAATTCCATAATTTCACTACTCTCTGGCTAAAGAAATTTCTCTTTATTTCTGTTTTAAACTGGTACCCTCTAATTCTAAGATTGTGCCCTCTAGTCCTGGACTCACCCACCAGGGGAAACAGCTTAACCACATCTACTTTGTCCAGTCCTTTCAACATTCTAAATGTTTCTATGAGGTCCCCTCTCATTCTTCTGTACTCCAATGAATACAGTCCAAGAGCCAACAAACGCTCATCGTACGTAAGCCCTTTCATTCCGGGAATCATCCTCGTAAATCTTTTCTGAACCCGCTCCAACATCAGTACATCCTTCCTAAGATATGGGGCCCAAAACTGCGCACAGTACTCCAAATGAGGCCTCACTAGTGCCTCATAGACCCTCATCAACACTTCCTTACTTTTATACTTTATACCTCTCGAAATGAATGCTAACATAACATTCACTTTCTTTACTGCCGATCCGACCTGGTGGTTAACCTTTAGGGCATCCTGCACGAGTACCCCCAAGTCCCTTTGTACTTCTGTACTTTGAATTTTCTCCCCAGCTAGATAATAATCTGCCCGTTTATTTCTGTTTCCAAAGTGTACAACGGCACATTTCTCAACATTGAATCTCATCTGCCATTTCTTTGCCCATTCTCCTGAACCATCTAAGTCTTTCTGCAACCTTCCTATTTCCTCAATACTCCCTATTCCTCCACCTATTTTGGTATCATCTGCAAACTTAGCCACAAAAACCATTTACTCCATAATCCAAATCATTAATATATAAAGTAAAAAGAAGTGGCCCCAACACCGACCCCTGCGGAACACAACTAGTAACCGGTAGCCAACCAGAACAGGATCCCTTTATTCCCACCCTTTGCTTTCTGCCTACCAACCAATGCTCCACCCATTCCAATATCCTACCTGTAATTCCATGAGCTCTCATCTTATTAATCAGCCTCTTGTGCGGCACCTTGTTGAAGGCCTTTTGAAAGTCTAAATACACAACCTCCACAGCCTCTCCCTTATCCACCCTACCTGAGATTTCCTCAAAACACTCGAATAGGTTGGTCAGGCAGGATCTTCCCTTCACGAAACCATGCTGGCTTGGGCCTATCTTGCCTTGCACCTCTAGGTATCCCGTAACCTCATCCTCGAGGATCAATTCTAATAACTTTCCCACCACCGATGTCAGACTAATAGGTCTGTAATTTCCCTTATGCTGCCTCCCACCCTTTTTATACAGCAGAACTACATTTGCGACCTTCCAGTCCTCCAGAACCATGCCGGAGTCTATTGATTCCTGGAAAATTATCGCCAATGCCTCCTCAATCTCTGAAGCCACGTCCTTCAGAACGCGGGGGTGCACCTCATCCGCTCCGGGAGACTTATCTGACTCTAGTCCATTTAGCTTCCCGAGCACCTTCTCTCTAGTAATCTTAACTGAATTCAATTCTATCCCCTGAGACCTCTGACTATCCGGTATATTGCTGATGTCCTCCACAGTGAAGACCAATGAAAAATACTCATTTAGTTCCTCTGCCATCTCTCTGTTATCCATTATAATCTCTCCCTCACCATTTTCAATTGGTCCTATATCAACCTGTATTTCTCTTTTACTCCTCATATATTTAAAAAAACTCTTGGTATCTTTTTGAATGTTATCTGCCAACTTCCTTTCATAATTCATCTTTTCTTTCCTAATGACCTTCTTAGTTTCTTTCTGTAAGTTTTTAAAGGTTTCCCAGTCTTCTGTTTTCCCACTAATTTTTGCTTCCTTGTACGCCCTCCCGTTTGCTCCCTTCATCTCTCTCGTTATCCACATTTGTGCCATTTTTCCATTCATGACCTTTTTTCTTGGAATATATCTATCTTGCATTTTCCTTATTTCTTGTAGAAATTCCATCCATTTCTGCTCTGCCGTCCCTCCAACTAGCTTACTTTTCCAATCAGTTTGGGCCAGTTCCTCTCTCATGTCAGAAAGGAAAAGTCGGGAGAACACACACCAGTCCTCATTGAGGGGTCGGCGGTGGAAAGGGTGAGCAACTTCAAGCTCCTGGGCGTTAACATCTCAGAGGATCTACCCTGGGCCCAACACATTGATGCAATCACGAAGAAGGCATGCCAGCGGCTTTACTTCATTAGAAGTTTGAGGAGATTTGGTATGTCACCAAAGACTCTTGCAAATTTGTATAGATGTACGGTGGAGAGCATTCTGACTGGTTGCGTCACAGCCTGGTATGGAGGCTCCAATGTGCAGGAACGCAAGAGGCTGCAGAGGGCTGTAGACTCAGCCACCTCATCATGGGCACAACCCACCCCACTATTGAGGACATCTTCAAGAGGCGGTGCCTTAAGAAGGCAGCATCTATCACTAAGGACACACACCAGCTGGAACATGCCCTCTTTTCATTACTACCATCAGGGAGGAGATACAGGAGCCTGAAGACCCACACTCAATGATTTAAGAACAGCTTCTTCCCCTCCGCCATCAGATTTCTGAACGGTAATTTATAGTAATTTTATGACTTTGCACTCTACTGCTGCTGCAAAACAACCAATTTCACCACATATGTCAATGATAATAAACCTGATTCTGATTCATATTCAAAGCTCTGTTGAATCTATATCTATGATCTCAAAGCAGCACATTCCAAATCCTAACCAAGATGCAATATAAAAAAGATTTTCATCAGGTTGGCTTTTTTCTTTGCAATCACCTTTATTGTGAGCCCTCTGGTAATTGACCCTTCAGCTATTACTGACAGTTTGGCCTGGAAATTGTTTTAATTGGTGACTGTTCTGGCTTGCCAAAGACCCTCTCGGTTATGGGTCTGCTGCTTGCACAATTGTTAGCATCTGAAATACAAGACCTCCCTTCGTGTGCCTGTAAATGTAGAATGACCAAAATCCATTTCCATCAGGAGTGGGTGTGGTCATGGTTGAAAGCCTTTCATTGGTGGTCAGGAGGAAGGGATTTAGTGGTGATGGTGGTGGGATGGAGTTACGTGAATGGGGACTGAGGCAGCGTTCAGTTGATTAGGGACTAGGATCTGGGTTGAATGATTTAGTGAGGAATAGGGAGAGATGGGGGTTAGTACTGTGGGGGGTGTTGGGAATGGGGTTGGGGACCCAATGGAGAGCCAGTAAATAAATAAATTAAAGAGGAACTACCTGAAATGGGTTCCCACCAGAGACCTGCTCAAGGAGGTACATTTTAAATCACTCAGCTGCCAAGCAAGCAACACTGTTAAATCTTGATTAGTCTTCTTGATCCCACACCCCAGTCATTCTCTCTTCTCCACTTCCCCATTCAGCAGAATAAACAAAAGCTTAAGAGCACATACCACCAGGCTCAATGACAGCTTCTATCCTGCTGTTATCAGGCTCTTGAATGGACCTCTAATAGGGTAAAAGATGAACTCTTGATCTCCCAACCTACCTCATTGTGGCCCTTGAACTTTATTTGTCTTCCTGCACTGCACTTTCCCTGTGACTGTAACACTGTATTCTGCATTCTGTTTTTCCTTTTTACTACCTCGATGTACTAATGTATGGCAAGATCTGTCTGGATTGCATGCAAAACAAAAGCTTTTCACTGTATCTCAGCACATGTGACAATAATAAACCAATACCAACACCATTCTAATAAATTAATTTTAAACAGATTTTGCATAATTTATCCCAAAATTCCCAAATGCATTAGCAACTACTTTGTTTCTAAAGATCAATTGTGAAATTTTGGGATTGTCTGTTTTTATTCATGTATTGTGACAGTTAGCAGTAGCCATCCATGTGTATTTTCTAATGTATTCTAAATGTTTGTAGCTTATTTATGTGATAGTCATAGAATTAAGCAGAAAAGAGAGCATGGAAATAGATCTTTCAGTGGTGTTTACCTTTGATCTCAAGTAGACACACCATCTGAAGCCTGCAGCTGAGTGTAGACACATTTTACGCTCCAAGGAATTTTCTCCGGACAGCCTCAGGAAAACTTCAGTCACTGCCCACCTGACATCTCCAGCAATGAGGCCCGAGTTACTCTCTCACTCAGCTACATTGGGCAGGCTGTATTATTCACATGTCCAATACCAGAACCTTGAACAGGCACACTATTCCAACCTCTGTCATAGGAAGAGATTACTGAACAGACAGAGGACTGACTGCAGTCACTGTGGGTCAATGGCCCCGGCACGTGTTTGTTGGCAGGCAATGCCTCACAAGGCCACCGCCATCCTATTAATGTAACTGCTGGGAGTGGGGATGAGGGTGGCTGGTTTGGAGGATAAGAGGTCCTGGAGAGGATGAGCAGCTTCACCCTGGGAGAGAATGAGCAGCCAGCAGCTGCGGGTTGAGGGAGGAGCTGGGGTTATGGACGAGTGGAGGATCAGAAAAGGAAAGGAAATTTTAAGGGAGGGGAGTGGGTGGGGTACGTGAGAGGGAGGGAGATGAGAGGGACAGAGATCTGAAGGGCAAGATGGTTAATTGGAGAAAACTGAGAGTAACATGAGTAAGTAAAGTGGAAGGGAAGAGAGAGTTGTGAGTGAAGGGGTATTGGTATTGGTTTATTATTGTCACTTGTACCAAGGTACAGTGAAAAACTTGTCTTGCATACCGTTCATAGAGATCAATTCATTACACAGTGCATTGAAGTAGTACAGGGTAAAAACAACAACAAAATACAGAGTAAAGTGTCACAGCTGCAGAGGAAGTGCAGTGCAGGTAGACAATAAGGTGCAAGGTCATAACAAGGTAAGTTACGAGATCAAGAATCCATCTCATCGTATAAGGGAACTATTCAATAGCTTTATCACAAGCTGTCCTTGACCCTGGTAGTATGTGCTCTAAGGCTCCTGTGTGGGGGCTGAGAGGGAGCTGAGAGGAAGGATGTGAGGGACTGAGTGAGGGATGGAGGCTGAGCGGGGAGCAGGGACATGGAGGTGTCTCTCCTTCAATCTCACTAATTGAGCTCATGACCGACCTTAATAACATTACAGCAGGTAATATTTACTTCACCTAAGCTCCAGTTATGTACTTTAAATAACCACGGCTATTTTCCCTTGAATTTCAATGGTATCAATAGTCCCTTGCTATTCCAAGAGTCCTGTCTCACCAAAGTAGCTCCCCCGTAAACATTATGATAACAGCAGAAAGGGAAGAGGCTTGGCTAATCAAGGACAAGCAGTTCTGTTCCTAACCACACCTTTCCTCCATCTTCAGGGCATAAATTAGTTTATGACAGAATAAACAGTGCACACCTGGGTGGGTGTAGCCACAACACAGTGCATGAATCTCAGCCTCATCCAGCTACATGGTGTACAAAGAATGCACACCAGCAACGCATCTTCCACCCACTCACTTAGCAAGCTTTCCCTTAAAGCTCAACCTCACTTCCCAGGAGCGAAATGCACATTTTAATTTAGGTGTAACAATGAATCAGAAACAAGGCGCAGATTGGTGTGCCTTGGGCACTGTATGTTTCTTTATGCACAACTCACACATAAATTGAGTTAACCTGGAGCAGATTAGCCTAGCGATCATTTCAAGGTAAAATACAGTGATAAGAACATAAGAAATAGGAGCAGGAGTAGGCCATTGGCCTGTCAAACCTGCTCCACCATTCAATAAGACTTGGGGGTACTCGTGCAGGATACCTTAAAGGTTAACCACCAGGTCGGATCGGTGGTAAAGAAAGCGAATGCTATGTTGGCATTCATTTCGAGAGGTATAGTGTATAAAAGTAAGGAAGTGTTGATGAGGCTGTACGGGGCACTAGTGAGGCCTTATTTGGAATATTGTGCGCAGTTTTGGGCCCCACACCTTAGGAAGGATGTGTTGACATTGGAGAGGGTTCAGAGGAGATTTACGAGGATGATTCCAGGAATGAAAGGGCTAACGTATGAAGAGCGTTTGTCGGCTCTTGGACTGTACTCACTGGAGTACAGAAGAATGAGAGGGGACCTCATAGCGACATTTAAAATATTGATAGGAAAGGACAGAGTAATGTGGCTAGGCTGTTTCCCTTGGTGGGTGAGTCCAGGACCAGAGGGCACAATCTTAGAATTAGAGGGTACAGTTTCAAAACAGAGATGAGGAAAAATTTCTTTAGCCAGAGGGTGGTGAATTTGTGGAACTCCTTGCCACGTACAGCAGTGGAGGCCAGATCAGTGGGGGCGTTCAAGGAGGAGATAGATAGATATCTAAATAGTCAGGATATCAAGGGATATGGGGATAAGGCCGGAAATTGGGATTAGAATAGTTTTTTTTTCTTCTTCCCCCATTCCTCATTTCTCATTTCTATTTCCCTTTCCTTGGAGCAGACTTGATGGGCTGAATGGCCTGCTTCTGCTCCCTTGTCTTGTGATCTTGTGATCATGGCTGATCTGGCCATGGATTTAGTTCCACCTACCGGCCTTTTCCCAATAACCCTTAATTCCCCTACTATGCAAAAATCTATCTAACTGTGTCTTAAATCTATTTAATGCTCCCCTGGGCAGAGAATTCCACAGATTCACTAGTCTCTGGGAAAAGTAGTTCTTCCTCATCTCCATCCTATATCTACTCCCCCCCGAATCTTGAGGCCATGTCCCTTAGTTCTAGTCTCACCTACCAGTGGAAACAACTTCCCTGCCTCTGTCTTATCTATCCCTTTCATAATTTTGTATGTTTCTATGCAATCCCCTCTCATCCTGCTGAATTCCAGTGAGTGTAGTCCCAGGCGACACAATCCCTCCTCATTAGCTAACCCCTTCAACTCTGAAATCAACCTGGTGATTCAGCCATCAGGAAATTAGACAAGGTATCTCCATGGCTACTCATGTGAGTGCTTCGGATGTTTCTTTGCCTTCAGACATATCACTGGAGATGTCATTATTCACACAACCAGCATAAATTGGAGATTCTGGGTCCAATCTACAATAGTTGTAGAACTATGAGCACCTTGCACTAGTATGTTGATATTCCCATTATTTAAAAGGACACTGTGCTGACATCAGGATATGTGTTTAGGCAGCTTCAGACTGACTGAATGTTGCTCAATCATCTTCCAAAGTCCACACTTTATGCTACAACAAATCCTTATTCATCTTTGTAGGCACTCCCCAGGATCAAGAGTGACTTGCATCCATTGCACCTTTGTGGGTAGAGAGGTGGCAAATGAGGCTGACCACAGATTCTTCCATAGGAGGGGGAGGAGGTGATTAACAGGGTGGATGGTGAGTAATGTGTGACTAGTATGTTCCTCCTACCACTTACGCAGTGCCTCTGTGTGCTAGGAATACATGGCCTTAAGGTATTCAATATTATCCTGAATTCTCCTCCATTTTAACTGGTCATGGTTCAGAGATCCCCAGGAGTCAGTGAGGATGTTGTATCTCTCCAAGAAAGCTATGAGCACATCCATGAATCTTTTCCTCTGTTCGGTAATCTCTTTCCATGACAGAGGTTGGATTAGTGTGTCTGTTCTAGGTTCTAGTGTTGGGCATGTGAATAATATGGCCTTCCCAATGTAGGCAACTGAGAAAATAACTCAGGTCTCATTGCTGGAAATGTCAGCCAGGGAGAGGACTCTGATATTGGTTCACTTATCCTTCCAGTATGTTTGGAGAACTTTGAGGTGTCTGCTGTAGGTAGCCCTAATCTCAGAAACATACAGGAGATTGGGGAATCACTGCTGTCCGGTAGACCATGAGTTTTGTGCCAAGTTTGCAATCTTGACCTTCAAATACCCTGTTCCTTTGACCAAAGGCTACACTGGCACATGAAATATGGTGGTGAATTTCATCATTGACATTTGCCTTTGCTGAGAGCTGGCCCACATTTTCCAGGGTCTTGCTACACCCCTGTATTATCAGAAGGCAATGTGGTGCAGTGGGGACAGGTTGGTAGAACATCTCTGTTTTGCAGATGTTGAGTGTAAGGTCCATCCTCTTGCACGCTTCAGTGAACAACTTGACAATGCTTCCAACGTGTGCAAATGCAAGTGTTGTCTGCAAACTGCAGCTCAAGGTTTGGGTAACCTTGGTTTTGGACTGCAATCACCATAAGTAAACAGTTTCCACCAAATCTGAAGGTTAGCTCCACTGCCACAGGAAGTTTTTTGGAAGTGAGGTGCATCACTGCAGCAAGTGTTGGGGCAAAGAAGCAGCCTTGCTTAACACTGGCATACCCTTAGATTGGCTCTGTTGTAGACCTCTTAGTTATTGTCAAGCCTTGCATGCCATTGTGTGCTAAGCTAAGATAGGGATGAAAACCTGTGGGCAGTCAAATTTGAGAAGAATGTTCCACAGCCCCGATCAGGGTGGGCAGCAGAACACCCTCCTTAAACTGGCCACCCATGCAACAGTAATGAATGTTCTCTCCAGCATTTAGCTCCTGAGATATTCAATCACCAGGTGCTTCAGTAATAACACTGCTGGCAGCACTCCATCACTGGAGACAACATTAGGACAATGACTTGCCAATTAGGGTAGCTCAGGACATCGGGACAGGAGATGAGAACATCATTATTTATAAAGAGTCTATTTCTTGAGGGTCTTCAGAGATACAACAATTTACCTGGACTTCTCTGGTGAATGAGGTTTTCCAAGATTGTCATCACTGAGGTATGTGAAATACTGTGGGAAGACTTTCAGCCATATCCACTCTCCCAGTCAAGGTCAGAGGTACATTGGCTACCAACTTCCTCACTACAAGATCTTTCCAAGCTGCTCCGAGATCAACTTGCTGCTCATCATTGCATTTGAGAGGTCACTTATTTTCATGGTGAGATTTCATTTACTTTGATTTCCATGAGGAGCTGATGGCATCTTGGGCATTCTCATGGGCCCATATTCTCTCATGTGGTCATAGGGAGAATGTCAAAACTCCATGCCGATCACACTAGAAGTCAGGATCGAACCCAGGTCATAGGAGCTGTGAGTTAGTGGCTCTCCCTTCTGCACCATTGTGCTACCTTGAAACCTATCACGGAAATACTTTTGCTCCCACATCACCATCCTTTCTCTGCCTCAGTAGAGTACAAAGCTTAAAGCTGTATCATTTTCCAGTTTTGACAAAAGGTCACCATCCCGAAATATTAAATCTATTTCTCCCATTCCATTAACAAAACATTCCTAGTATTTCTGTTTTCGTTTTCAGATTCCCTGTATCTACAGTCCTTGACCTTGCATTGAAGAATACTAAAAATTTATAATCAGTTTTATAATAAGTTTTATGAAACCTATTTTTATTATAGGTTGTAAAAACTAAGACTATTTGGTAGAGATGGCTGTGCAAAGCAGCAGAATGAAGATTGCAATGTTGGCTCATGATGAATTTCACCACTGTTACCCGAGTCTCAATCACAATGAAAGTAAATTGCCCAGCATGAGTCATCGGTATATCTTCACACTATAATGTAAGATTTTTTTTTGAGGAAAACATAATGACTGTGTACTTCAGTTGCCTATGAATGCAAAGATGACTTTGTTTTCAGCTTTAATATATATTAACATGGGAATCTGCACGATCTCTGATGGTTTCTCTCAGAATCTCGAACTTTGATAATGTGACATTCTTGCAGCCTTGAAGCTACAGAAGTGGTTTCCATGGCATCTGGAGAACCCTTGAAAATGCTTGCCTGTGGATTTAAAAGCAAATCCCTGGAGAGACAAATGGTCTAACCGTGTGAAATGATTGAGAAGTGAAATTGACCCTAAAGCCCTCTCTATAGTTTTGAAAGTCTGAGGTAAATGTTGATCAAATTTCACAATAGGTAACAGAGTTTCCACACCCTTTCCAATTCCATGTGTATAAACCTGTTGTTTCATATTTCTTCTTTCCGTCTGTTCAGATGTAATAACTAGTTCTTCATTTTTGTCACTGTACTTTCATGTTTACCAGGAGAAAAATAAAGAATACCTGTACTTATGTGTTCTAAACCAATACTATTCTGGTGGCTTAGTCATAAGGAGGAGATTGCAAGACTTCAGGAGTCTGTTTAGTTGTCTGTTTTATCCCTTTTAGATACTGCTTCACCATGCTCATCAGCAGTGTTATGGAACATATTGTATGTTTCAGCTTCTGCACCATTCTCCAAATTATGCCAATGTGTCGGCATATGTTTTAGATCTATTTGTGTGTTTACAAAGTAAGTTATGTGTGCGGATAAGAAAATAACCAAGGAATTTCTTTGCACAACTGCAAACAAAATGGTGCTGGGATCAACTGATTTTCAAGTGCACAGAGCAGAGCAATTTTGTGCACATTTCTTGGTGCCTGTTAGGAGACTTCATTCCTGAATTTTCAGTGGGATTTTTGCTTGCCCCAGTTCCTTTTCTCCAGGTTAAAACTGCCCCAATACCATCTTACTTTATTCTCTTTTTTTCTTAGGCACTCTCTTGTGTTCAAGAATAGCTCATTTGGTTCTTGAAAAACCATTCGGTTCTTAAACCAACCTGCACAATCTTAATCACTGCCTCAGTATAGCAACATTATGACCACTTTGCACTACAATAGACTTTGTTTCTTTTTGTTTTAATTGTGTTTTTTCTTGTAAAAATTGTGTATAATGTATGTTTAATTTATGTTTTCCTTGTGAATGTTGTGTATCTGATGCAATGTGCCTGTGATGTTGCCGCAAGTAAGTTTTTCATTGCACCTGTGCATACATGTACTTGTGCATATGACAATAAACTCAACTTTGACTTTTGACTTAGACTTCAACTGAGGTTTGGCCTCTAAGGGGGCTGATGAAGCCAACGTGGGAATCGTACACTCTCCCACAGGTGAGGCACAATGTGCCTAATGGGATACTGGGTGGGTAAGTTGTGAGATAATGTGCTCGTTCCATTACACTGGCTGGCTGTTTATTCCTTGTGCCTGGATTCAAAGATTCTCAATACCATCCCAAATGTGCCTTCTCTACCTTGAGCAGTCACAGTCCAGTCGCGATGGTTTTCCAAGGAGGCCTTGAGCACTTCCTCTGTCCACCTAGTAATCTGTCTATATCAGGAGTCAGGCATGCATATGATGTAGCTTGCCCATCAAAGATAAATGATTGTATTGAGTGATTCATTGTGGCTGATGTTGGCTTGGGAGAGGATGCTGTTGTTGGTTTGCTTATCCTGCCAGTTGATTTGGAGGAATGTGCAAAGTTAGCAATAGTGCTATCTTTACCTTGAGGTGCCTGCTGAAGTCTCAGAAGCAGAAAGGAGGGCAAGGGGCAAAGCTGTCCGGTAGACCATGAGTTCTATGCCAGCTTTGAAGCCTTGATCTTCAAGCACCCTTTTCCTCAGTCAGCCAAAGTCTGAAATAAAACAGAAAATGCTGGAAACACTCAGCAGATCAGGTAACATGTTTGGAAGGCAAAACAGTTAACACTTCAGGTCTAGGACCTTTCATCAGAACAGTGGCGACCCACTGAAGGTAATGATAAATTTCATCAGTGATGTCTGCAATCTTGAGAGGTGGCTCCTGAGATACTTCACGTCATCTGGGGGCTTGTCACCAACCTGTATTGTTGGAGGGCAGTCTATTAGAGTGGGGGCATGCTGGTAGAGGATCTTTGTCTTGTGGATATTGAGTATTAAGCCATTCATATAATTCAATGAATAGGTCAATGATGACTTGGATTCTACTCCAAACATGGGCAAACACAAACATTGCCTGCATACTCCAGCTTGACAACTGAAGCTTGTGTGACCTTGGTTCAGATGTCTGCGTGCCATAGGTTGAACAGTTTTGCTTTTTCTCCCATAGATTAGATCCACTCCAGTGGGAAGCTTGTTGGGGCTGAGGGGCAGCACTTGGTTGAGAAAGATTGGAAAATATGTTATGCCAATGACATGGCCTTGCTTGGTACAATCTTCACTGAGGTTGTGACTATTGCAGACCCATTGATTAGGATTATGTCTTCCCGGCTATCATGAAGCAAACACAAGATGGAGATAAATTTCTACAACAATACTATCCGATCTCATGGCCTTCCTGGTTTTTAGATGGCATATGGCCTTTTCAATTTCTTGTCAGTCAGGAGTGATGGTATTGGTATTTGTATTGGTTTATTATTGTCACTTGTACCAAGGTACAGTGAAAAACTTGTCTTGCATACTGTTTGTACAGATCAATTCATTACACAGTACAGATACACTGAGTTAGTACGGAGTGCATTGAAGTAGTACAGGTAAAAGAAAATCAATAACAGAGTACAGAGTAAAGTGTCACAGCTACAGGGAAGTGTATTGCAGGTAGACAATAAGGTGCAAGGTCACAACAAGGTAGATTGTGAGGTTAAGAGTCCGTCTCAATGTATAAGGGAACCGTTCAATAGTCTTATCACAGTGGGATAGAAGCTGTCCTTGAGCTTGGTGGTATGTGCCCTCAGGGTCCTGTATCTGCTGCCTGAAGCTGAACCAAATAGGTTGCTGTGGAAAAGAGTCAAGAGCACTCATGGCAAGGACAGAGATATAGTTGATGAGGTCTTCAAATTTTTCCTTCCAGTGAATGTGGACTGTCTCTCTTACCTTAATAAGTTCACCTCCATTCTTTGTTCTCAGTGGAGTGGTCCCTTGGGTGCTTGAGCCATTGATGTGTTTGACAGCGGACCACTGTGTTCATTCCACAGACCATGGATTTGCTGCTGGAACTCAGCTTTCAGATGTCTGTAGAACTGTTTTTGTTTTAATTTTACCTTGAAGCATAGTGTATCTTCCAATCCAGGAACACCTTGCACTTGTTGTCAAATATCTCATGTATATCTTAATTATTCTCATCAATCCATTTCTGGCTTTTTCTTCTGGAGATCTTCGATCTCACTAGTCTAAAAGATGACAATTCTTACTTAATCACTTGACAATCAAGTTTTACAACTGTTTCCCCTGAAATGATGGTATTTGAAGGTCCAATACTCAAACTCAATTCTTTGTTCTCTTTAAGATCTGTGATTTCCTGCATCTTCAAATTCAGCCTCACACATGTGCCACTGCATTGCCGTTGGAAGTCAACTCAATCTCACTTCCTATTCACAAGGTCTTTCCATGCCAAGGCTTCTGTCGCATAGGAGAGGTCACCCCCAACTCCACACTTTTCTTTCAGGGAGAGACACTGCAGGCTTTCCTAGAGTGCAGCAATTCATACTCTGCACTCAAGGCCTTGCAGAGATCTCCAAGGCAACCTCCTGCCAGGATTGTCCTGGCTGCAGCCAAGAAGGTTCTCCATGGCCCCCTTGCACAAAGAATATACCTTATGCAAGTACTTCCTTCACCAGCGTGTCCAGTTTCCTCTGACTTCCTGGAAACGACCCCCTCCCACCCCAATCCCATCACTATAGCATCCATTCATTCAGTAGCAACATTCTCCAATAGCTGGAAAAGTGTGGTGTGTTGCTTTAGGAGCTAATTGAAGAGATCACACTTACTAGACTAAATGCCAGCAACAGTGTGAATAACAAAGACTGGTGTGTTGAAATTGCCAATGTCCAATTTTGTGCAGTTTTACAAAGGGAAACCTAATCCCACTGTTCTGTGAACCACACAGTGAAAATCTTGATATTTACATGACTTTCACAAACAATACTAGGTTAATCGATGAAAAAATAGTGAAGAAATTTCTAGCTCAGTATGATGCTCCTGGGTTCTTGAATACAATGAATATAAATGCATGATTTAATGTGAAAATATTTCAAAACTAAAATTAATAAAGACATTGAAAATAACAGTGTTAATTAATAGATCAGAAAATGTTTCATTAACATTGTTTGTAATATTTCCTTAATATGTGAAATTTCTTAACTGTGATTGGCAGCCCAGTCAGTATGATGATATCACAGCAAGTAGATGGCAGGAATCCCTATGAGCTCATATTTCATGGTAACTAAGGTCAGAAAAGTGGCAGTCCAGGCCACAGAGATGACTAAACTTTTTCGGCAACTTTCTTTAAACTGTCAATCATTGCAAAATCCAAATTGTTACCTTACCATATTCCATATACAGTGTAGATGATACAATGGCTTCTCCAAATACATCTTGCCAGAATTTTCCAAGCTGGTTTATCTTGAACCAATGGATATAAAGTATGATTTTGCTTTCTTTAGTGGTGCCATTCCTGCCTGCCATTCAGGTGTATGATAGATCATCTTTAGTTCACTTCCAAGTTCACTTTTTTCATTTTAATCTATTCTTGAGCTGTATTCATTTGCCTTAATTACTTTTAAATTCGGATTTTTATAATTTGGACTTCGCTATAAAATTTCCATGGATTTTCGGCAGTTCCTATAAGGGACTGCACTATTCAGAAACTGATTTATTTTTAAAACATAATTTTCTCTTTTTTAACTAATATGCCTCATGTAATATAACATTATCTTTGATTAGCTATTCTACTTAAATTATATAAAGTCTTTTGAAAACTTCAGACAAATTTATAGCTTAATTAGCAGTCCATTAAATAAATAAAATGTACAATGAAAACATGCTAGTAATTATATGTAATTTGGACGTTAATGCAGGCAATTTACCAACCAGTTCACCATACCCAAAATACATTGGGCAAACCCACTGTTGTGCGTTAGGAGACTACTTGGAGTTTGGAGATGTAGATGTAATAAGTCTTTAATCGATTGATGTAAGCATACAAGGGTGAGTTCTGATGAGACTCTCCCTGAGGGTGAGAATACACTTAGTACTATATAATTAGAACCAAAGACAATGATTGACAATCAGTCATACATGATCGTGACCATTTATGGTTCTACTACTGGACATAGTGGACTAATGGTTTTTCCCATTATTCTGCACAGAGGTCTGAAGCTGAGAACTCTTTCATTATCTTGATGTGTCATTGGGACCAGAGTTCCTCATTTTCATGTGTTTTTTTACTATGCTATCCAGCCAGCCCATCCATCCATTAACAGTCTATCTGACTACTGTTCACCGGCCACCTGCTGTCCCTCACTCTATATCCACGGTCCCGGTCCACAAAACTCTGATGCAAATTACTATTTTATGTTGACTGACACATTGAGTCATGTCCATACTGAACTGCTGAGCCTTCTGCCTCATTTGAGGTTCTTACTTCAGCCAAGTATCTTATCATCCTCTATGGTTAAGTTATATTCAGAGTTTAAGACAGAATTTTTTTTCAGTTAACATTTCAAAAGCAGCCACAGTGATCACAGAGAAAATTAGAGGCTGATGTTTTATATTTATGTTTCTAGTACAACCTAGAAACTATTTCAACCCCTAACACCCACTGTGAGGAGTTAAGAGAAAAGGTACAATTGCCTGAATGTTATTTACTCATATCAGTCCCTATTCACCTTCTACAATAGAACACATGCATCTGCATTTGTTTCCCATTTATTTTCAGATTACAGCACCATGGCTGGAAATATAAAAATTTAAACTCAGCATTCTTTATAACTACACCCATTATTTTGAACTGTGAGCTGAGATTTGGGCAAAGTAGCATTTTCACTGGTTCATATCACATTGCTGTGTGTGAAGATTTGTTCTGCCCAAATTGGTAGCTGTGCCTCCTATGATACAACTTCAAAAGTATTCCATTGGCTGTGAAGCACTTCTGGATGTCTAACCTTTTTAAGAGTCTGCATAAGATGCAAGTTTGTTCATAATGTGCAGTTATGAAGTTAAGAGCCATTGAGCCTGGTAGTGGGACAGGTAAAGAAAGAGAGATCCACCCAGACCAAACCTGTGCTGTACCTGGCAGGAAGATATTTGACAGCTTTGCGCTGCTCAGGGGGCACCATCGCCTACATGCAGGACAGAGGCGTGGACACCTGTCTGGTCAGCTTGGACCAGGAGAAGGCCTTCGACAGGACATCACACACGTACATGTTGGACGTGCTCTCCAAAATGGGCTTTGGGGAGGGAATCACGAATTGGATCCAACTGCTCTGCACAGACATCTGTAGTGCAGTCCAAATCAATGGGTGGGAAACAGACAGCTTTCCCATTGTCTGGAGCCAGGCAGGGCTGCCCTCTCTCCCCTGTCTTGTTCGTGTGTTGTACAGAACCCTTTACCGAATCCATCAGGAAGGACGAGAGCATCAGAGGGGTGATGTTGTCAGGCAGTGGGGGCACCCAAGTGAATACTTCCCTGTACATGGACTACATCGCCTTCTTCTGCTCAGACCCAAGGTCAGTTTTGCAGATTGATCAGCATCTGCGACCAGTTTGAGTTGGCATCGAGGGCCAGAGTTAACCGCGCGAAAAACAAGGTCACGCTCATCAGCAATTGGCCCGACCAATCCAGCGCCCCCTTCACTGTCAGGCCTGACTATCTGAAGGTGCTGGGAATCTGATTCGGAGGGGCCAGGGCATGCAACAAAAATTGGCAGGAGCAGATTGGGAAGGTGAAGCAGAAACTGGGACTGTGGCAATGGCTTTCCCTCTCAATAACTGGGAGGAACTTGGTCATCAGGTGTGAGGTGCTCTCAGGGCTGCTGTACTTGGCGCAGGTGTGGCCTGTTCCTTTGGCTTAGGAATCACCCATGCCGTCTGCCGGTTCATCTGGGGATCCAAGATGGAGCAGGTCCGACAGGTCACCATACAAAAATTCCTGGACAATGGGGGCAAAAGTGTCCCCAATGTCACCCTCATCCTGGTGACCACCTTTTCTGTGGCTGCATCAGGCTGTGCATGGAAACCAAGTACGTGGACACCAAGTGTCACTATGTGTCGAGGTTCTACCTGTCCCCGGTTTTGCAAAGGATTGGCCTGGCCTCGTTGCCACGCAACGTTCCAGTCAGCTGGATGTTGCCACACTACCTGTCCTTTGTGGAAAAGTTCTTCCAGACCTACACCTTTGACCACAAGTCATCAGGCACGGAACATCCTGCAGACACTGCAGGAGAAGGACTCGATAGATACAGTGGGGTGGCTGCCTGGGCAGACTGTCCAGACCATCTGGCAGAATGCCTCATCACTAGGGACTCACCAACAAGCACTAAGACCTCGCTTGGGCTGGCAGTGAGAGGGACCATCCCAGTTAGATCCTTCCTGTCTGGTTGAAACATAACTCCCAGCGCGCACTGCCCCTGGGAGGACTATGCTGGGATGAGGTGGTCGCCCACCTCTTTGCGGGCTGTGGGGTATCCGAGGAGGGTGTGGCGAAAGATGCAAGGGTCCTTGCCACTTTTCATCACCAGCAGCTGTGCAACAGAGGATTCTCTGACCTACGGGCTATTCCCGGGGACACAAACAGAGGATGGACATTAACTGCTGCTGGAAGGTCATTAACTTGGTGAAAGACGCCCTTTTGGTCTGCCGAAACTTGTTGGTCTCCTAGCACTGCGAGATGTCCATCGGGGATGCTGCCGACTGGCACATTCCAGGTTGCAGGAGTACGTGCTGAGGGACGCGCTGAAGCTGGGCGCAGCCAACGCGAGGGCTCGATGGGGAAGGGACTACAGTTTAAGGTTCTCCTGCCACTGGAGAGGGAGGGGCGGGGGTGACGTGAGGAAGCTCCTTAAGTATTGTAAATATGGGATTGAGGTCGCACCCAGGGAGCCACATGAGTGGCATCGGTGCTGTGTTTTCTTATACATATAAAAAGGTAACACTAATGATTGATCTGTACAGGAATGTAAAGGTTTGCACTGTTTTAATTGTTGTATATAGTTTGTTTTTTATGATGATAAAGTTTATTTTGGAATTTAAAAAAAATCTGCATTTGTTTTCCATTTATTTTCAGTTTACAGCTCCATGGCTGGAAATATAAAAAACCATTTAAACTCAGCATTCTTATAACTACACCCATTATTTTGAACTGTGAGCTGAGATTTGGGCAAAGTTAACATTTTCACTGGTTCAGACCACATTGCTGTAAATGAAGACTTGTTCTGCCCAAAGTGGTAGCTGTGCCTCCTATGATACGACTTCAAAAGTATTCCATTGGCTGTGAAGCACTTCTGGATGTCTAACCTTTTGAAGGGTCTGCATAAAATGCAAGTTTGTTCATAATGTGCAGTTATGAAGTTAAGAGCCATTGAGCCTGGTAGTGGGACAGGTAAAGAAAGAGAGATTTAAACCACGTTCAATTTTAAATGTCAAATTCCAGTATTATTCACTTCTTCCTGAAGAGAGTCACAGAGTCATAGAGAGACACAGCAAGGAAACAGGACCTTTGGCCCACCATTCCACAGTGATCATCAAGCACCCATTTTTACATTAATCCTATCATAACACATTTTATCCCCCCGCCCTCCCCAAATTCTATCACTCACCTTCACTAGGGACAATTTAGAGTGGCCATTTAACCTACTAACCTGCATTTTTTTGAAGAATGGGAGGAAAATTGAGCACACGGAGGAAACCCATGCAGTCACAAGGGAACATGTAAACACTGCAGAGGCAGGACTAAACCTGGATAGTGGAGCTGTGTGAGACAGCAGCTCTGCCAGGTGCACCACTGTACCACTGTGAAGCAGGAATTAATACTGCTGTGATACTATTTAAGTGTAAGAACACATGTTCCTAAATCAGTCATAGGAGAAGAAATGCACACAGTCTTTTTTCCAGGGTTCAGGAATAAAGAACTAGAGGGCACAGGTTTAAGGTGGGGACAGATTTAATAGGAACCTGAGGGGTAACTTTTACACCCAGGGGATTGGTCAGTATATGGAAGAAGCTGCCAGAGGAAGTGGTTGAGGCAGGTACATTAACGACATTTAAAAGGCACTTGGACGGGTACATGTATGGAAAGGTTTAGAAGGATACGGACCAAACGTGGGCAAATGGACTAGGTTAGATGGGAATTTTAGTTAGCATGGACCAGTTGAGCCAAAGGGTCTGTTTCTGTGCTGTATATCTCTATGACTCTAAATGATATCAACTTGGCTCTAGGATAGCACTCTCAATTGTGCATGGGAAATTGTGGGTTCATGTCTCGTCCCAGGATTTAAAAAAACAGGGGTTAATCACCATGAATGTACCTGTGCTTGCTCACTCTGACTGCAAGGGGAGAGGTGTATAAACTCAGAGAAATGGCACAACTATAACTTGTATTGTTTCAGTACAATACAGAAGAGTGCAGCACTGGCTGAGATGCCATCTCCTGAATCATACATTAAACGACGCTCCCATCTATCACTATGGTGACTAAAAAAACCCTGTGATGTAGTTTGAAGAAGAGCAAGGAAATTATCCTGACCAGGCATTTATCCCTCAGGCATGCTCAATAAATCAGCCAATCTCAGTGGTGTTTCTACATAAATTGGCTATTACATCTCACTAAATTACAGCAGTAACTGCATTTCATTTTCTGCAAAGTGCTTATGATGTCCCAAGGTCCAGTAAGGCACTATAAAAGTACAAGTCCTTCCTTTACACACCATAAGATAATTATAAACACAGGATATGAAGGCAACAATGTGCAAATACCAGTGAATTATTTGCCTTTAAATAAGGAAGGTTCTTAGACAAATTCTGAATAAATTATGTTAAGAGTCCCATTGCAATGATTGGCATACAGAGTCTGATAGATCTTTTGTTTAATTTCCATCTAAAATTATTAACTTGTTTGCTAGCACAACGCTAGTTTCAGATGACACAAAACTTGATGGTATCATGAATTGGGAACAAGATTGTGAAAGATTGCAGCAGGCTTTAAACAGCATAATGGAACCGTTTGTTGCATGACAGATGGAATTTAATGCAGAAAAATATGAGGTAATGCAAAATTTGGATAGGCAATATGGAATAAATGATACTATTTCAAAATGGGTGCAGGAGCAGAGGGCCATGGATGTGTGTGTATGCACTAATCATTGAAAGTGGCAAACAGATTGAGAACTGTTCATAAGCCATATACAATTCTGCACTTTATCAACAATGGCATAGAGTGTAAAAGCAGGGAGTTCGTGCTGAACCTTTTTAAAAACACTGACCACAGCTTCAACTGAAACATTGTGTTCATTCTGGATGCCACAATCATAAGAAGGATATAACAAACTGGAGAGGATTCAAAGAAGACTTATGGGGATGATTCCTGTTTATGGTGGAGTTCAGTTACAAGAATACCTTGTTTTCTTTGCAGAAGAGAAGGCTGAGGGGAGAGTTGATAGAAGTGTATAAAATTATTGAGTGGTTTGGACACAGTGGAAATGGAGGCTGTTCCCTTTGGTGGAAGGATCAAGAAGTAGAGGTCATAGGCATAAAATAAAGGAGAAGAGAATTAAGAGAGACATGAGGTAAAGCTTTCATACACAGCATGTGTTTGAAATCTGGAATGCATTGCCTGCAGCAAGGATAGGCAGCAACACCTCTGTCACAATTATTGTCAACACTGGTGCCCACAAGGCTGCGGTCCTCAGCCCTCTACTCTACTCCCTATATACTCATGACTGTGTGGCCAGATTCTGCTCTAACTCCATCTACAAGTTTTGCAGATGATACCACCGTAGCGGGCGTATCTCAAATTACAATGAGTCGGAGTACAGGAAGGAGATAGAGAGCTTAGTGACATGGTGTCATGACAACAACCTTTCCCTCAATGTCAGCAAAACAAAGAGCTGTTCATTGACTTCAGGAAGTGGGGGCGGTGCACATGCTCCTGTCTACATAAATGGTGCTGAGATTGAGAGGGTTGAGAGCTTCAAGTTCCTAGGAGTGAACATCACCTGTCCTGGTCCAACCATGTAGATGCATGGCCAAGAAAGCTCACCAGCACCTCTACTTTCCTCAAGAGGCTAAAGAAATTTGGCATATCCCTTTGGCACTCACCAACTTTTATTAATGCACGGGTAGGAAGTATCCTATCTGGATGCATCACACCTTGGTATGGAAACTGCTCTGCCTGGGACTGCAAGAAACTGCAGAGAGTTGTAAGACACAGCTCAGCACATCATAGAAACCAGCCTCCCCTCCATGGACTCTGTCTATACATCTCGCTGCCTCGGGAAAGCAGCCATCATAATCAAAGACCCCAGACATTCTCTCTTCTCTCCTCTCCCATCAGGCAGAAGATACAAAAAACCTGAAAGCACGTACCTCCAGGCTCAAAGACAACTTCTATTCCACTGTTATAAGACTATTAAATGGTTCCTTAGTATGATAAGGTGGATTCTTGACCTTACAATCTACCTTGTTATGACCTTGTAGCTTATTGTCTAACTGCACTGCACTTTCTCCATAAGTTGTGACACCTTGTTCAGCATTCTATTATTGTTTTACCTCATTGCACTGTGTAATGAATTGATCTGTTTGAAACGGTATGCAAGACAAGTTTTTCACTGTACCTTGGTACAGTGAATAAACCAATTCCAATTCCAATTCCTTTAAGAGGTGGCCTTTAAGAGGGAATTAGCTAAATCTATGGAAAAGGAAAATCTGCAAAGCTATGGGAAATGACAGTGGGTGGAATCAGAAGGTTTCTCTGTGAGAGAGCTGGAACAGACATGATAGGCCAAATGGCCTCCTCCTGTGCTGTAGTTATTCTATGATTGTTTGATAATTTAAAAACCAATGCTAAGACAATATGTAATTTTTCACACGTGATTAGAAGGCCAAAAGATGGCTTCTGAAGATTACTTACTTTGCGTCCTTAGCCGAAATTTGTGCATCCTATGCATCTTGTGACAAGAGTCAACATTTAAGAAGGTCAAGAGAAGGCAGCAGAAAAAATAATCATCTATGATTGAATGGTGGGAGCAAGAACTCCGATGGGCCAAAAGGCCTAATTCTGCTCTTATATCTTTTGGTCTTATGGTCAAGAGGTTTCTGAGTGCATTTTTAAATTAAAATATTAAAATTAATGGAAGTCAAGAAAAGCCCACACCTTTCATAGAATCATTGAATCATAGAGCAGTAGCATAAAATGACCATTTATTGAGAAGGCATCATTCAAATAGTGCTACCACAAAGCCGTGACTACCATAAAGCTGAGAGGCCAGACACATAGCTGAATATGTTACAGAATTACCATGTGCAGCAGTGTCACCACAATCTAAACTCGCACTTTCAGCATACAGTGTATCTGTGTGGAAGTCTCTCTCACACACACACACACACACACACACCACACACACACACACACAACACACACACACACCACACACACACACACACACACACACACACACACACACACACACACACACAAAAGTTTGGCCCAATTCCATAAAACTGGCAAACTTCAGGAAACCAGTCTAGTTGCTTCAGTTATCCAGTAAATTTGGAATCCATCACAGGATGACACAAGTTTGTCAAGAAAAGTCTTTGGTTTAAATTTTTGGAATTTCAAGTCACATTTTCCTGCAATTCAATGAATATTTAATGAAGCATCTTTGTTCTGTTCAAACAAGGCTGAAAGCTAAAGACTGATCTGCATTTCCGTATGAAAGATCAACTAGCTTTTCCCTGCTGTAAAGTCTGAGTTCCCTCCAGCAAACAATCACATATTTTGCACTCTCTATTAAAAATTCTGTTTCATCAGGAATTATGCAATTAAATGGTAATTAACTATTTTTGATGTACCTTTGGGTTGATTGGATTATAAACTTTAGATTTTGCAAACATTGGATTCTGTATTGGAAGTGCATCTGTTAACATCCAAAGGCTAATTTTCCAATCGCTGGCCAGTAAGACCATAAACAAGTAAGAGCTTCAACATATAAAGGGTTATTGGTGCAAGGGAAAGCAATGAATAACATGTGGAAATGTTAGAGTTGCCTCTGAGGAGTACAGGATACTTGCTACTTGTGAAATTCCGTGAGTCATTTAGAATTGAGTTGGTATTGCAGATTTTATCACCTCAACAAACAGGAAATGAGCCTCTTGATTCCCATTAGAAGCAAATGGATCAGAAGCCCAAACGTGCTGAATGGAAACTTCATGCCGATAGCTCAGAAATCAACCTGAAAAGCTTGTTTCACCGGTAATAAACTGTGAATCACTGTAAAGAAGATAAGTGCCTGGAGGCAGACATGTTTCAGGGTCACTATCATCTACAAGCTAAATAAACAAGCTCAAAAACGTGTCAAATCCCAGTATTAACCACTTCCAGATTAATAGAGTTATAGAGTCAGAGAGATACAGCATGGAAACAGGAGTTTCAGCCTGTTCATTCTTGGCTTACAACACTGATTGAAAAGTGCTGATGTTCAGCAGAACTCAGCGTTTCTTGGATGTGAAAGTTATGGAAAGTTATTGGGAAGGTAAACAAAGGTGGCCTTTACTGCAAGAGGATTTGAGTGCAAATGATTATAAGAAAAAGGAGCAGGAGATGGCAAATAAACCGTTCAATAGAATCATGGCTGATCAGTTCTTGGTCTGAATAAACCTTTCAGAATCAGAATCAGATTATTATCATGACATATAACATGAATTTGTTCTTTGCAGCAGCAGTACAGTGTCAAGACATAAAAATCTATAAATTACAGAAATAAATAAATAGTGCATAAAAAGGAATATGAAATAGTGTTCATGGGTTTATGGACCGTTCAGAAATCTGATGGTGGAGGGGAAGAAGCTGTTCCTGAAATGCTGAGTATGGGTCTTCAGGCCTCCTCCTTGATGGTGGTAATGAGAAGAAGGAATGCCCCGGATGGTGAGGGTCCTTAATGATGGATGCTGCCTTCTTGAGGCACCACCCTCGTGAAGATGTCCACAATGTTAAGGGAGGGTTATGCCCAGGATGGAGCTAACTGAGTATACAATCCTCTGCAGCCACGTGTAATCCTGTGCATTGAAGGCTCCATGCTTGGCGGGTGATGTAAACAGTCAGAATGCTCTTCATCATAAATCTATAGAAATTTGCAAGAGTCTTTGGTGACATACCAATCTCCTCAAGCTCATAACAAAGAAGAGCCACTGGTGTGCCAACTCTGTGATTGCATCAACGTGTTAGGCCCAGGATAGATCCTCTGAAAGTTGATGCCCAGGAACTTGAAACTACTCACACTTTTCCACCACTGACCCCTCAATGAGGACTGGTGTGTGTTCTCCTTTCCTGCACTCTGTCACATACCCTTGACCCCCCCCCCCCCAACCCCTTGTTGTTCAGATTGTCTGTTAATCACAGCCTTCAATATTCGACGAGTTCACCCCCAGCAGCCTCTGGGGTAGAGAATTCCAGGGTCACTGCCCTCTGAGAGAAGAAGTTCCTCCCTATCTCTGTTCAGCTTTTGATACTGCCTGGGACTGTCATTGTGCAGTCTCCCCAGAGTGCAATCAAACTTTTTCCCTCGGTTTCCCTCTTGAGGCTGGAGTGCAAGGGATGTGCATGGGGAGGAGGCAATAGAACTTGTGAATATATCACCATGAGACTGTGTGACATCAGAGCAATGAGACCTCAGGCAGTCCCGAACCTGCTTCACCATTCATCAAGATCCTGGCTAGTCTTTCACCTCAGTATCATTTTCCTGCCCCATCCCTATAATCCTTGATTCTGCTACTATTTAGAAATCTATCCATCCATGTTTTGGATGAACTCGTGACTGATACTCCATAACCGTCTGGAATAAAGAATTCTGTTTCTCACTGCCTCAGTAAAGCAGCCAGCGTAATCAAAGACCCCCACCCACCCCGGACATTCTCTCTTATCACCTCTCCTATAGGGCAGAAGATTTTAAGATATCTTTATTAGCCACATGTACATCGAAACACACAGTGAAATGCATCTTTTTGCGTAGAAGTGTTCTGGGGGCAGACCACAAGTGTTGCCACACTTCCAGCGCCAACGTAGCATGCCCACAACTTCCTAACCTGTACGTCTTTGGAATATGGGAGGAAACCGGTGCACCTGGAGGAAACCCATGCAGACACAGGGAGAACATACAACTCCTTACAGACAGCGGCCAGAATTAAACCCAGATCACTGGCACTGTAAAGCGTTACGCTAACCGCTACGCAAGATACAAGAGCCTGAAAGCATGTATCACCAGGCTCAGGAAAGCTTCTATCCTGCCGTAATAAGACTATTGAACAGCTCCTAGTACGATAAGATGGACTTCTGACCTCACAATTTACCTTGTTATGACCTTGCACCTTATTGTCTGCCTGCACTCCACTTTCTCTGTAGGTGTGACACTATATTTTGCATTCTGTATTGTTTTACCTTGTCCTACCCCAATGCATTGTGTAATGAATTGATCTGTATGAACAGTACGCAAGACAGGTTTTTTTACTGCACCTTGGTACATGTGACAATAATAAGCCAATTCCAATTCCAATTCCAAAGATTCACCAGCTTTGGAGAGAAGAAATTTCTCATTTCACTCCTAACTTAGCACCCTTATTTTGAGACTATGTTCTCGATTCTTCAACCAGGTATAACATCCTCCAATTTTTTCCCTGTTCTCTTTCGTACATTTCAGTGAGGTGACATCTCATTCTCTAAACTCTAGAGAATAGAAGCCTAGACTACTCATATGATAGACCTGCCATGCCAGGAACCAGTTTGGTGGATCTTTGTTTCTTGGCCTCTGTAGCCAGGATACCCATTTCTAGGTAAGGAGACCGAAATTATACATAATACTCTAGGTGTAGTTTCACCAAGACCCTACATAATTGTAGTAAGGGATCTTTGTTCTTGTACACAGATCCTCAAGCATTGAGGATCTTTGCACAAGAATAAACATACCAATTGCCTTCCGACTTGCTTGCTGCATCTGCATGTTTGCTTTTAGAGTCTTGTGCACAAGGGTGCTCAGGCACCTTTGAACATCAACACTTACAGGCTCTCCATTTAAAAATATGCACCATTTCTATTTCTACTACTGAAGTGGACAACCTCACATTTCTTCACATTGTACTCCATCTGCCATGTTGTTGCTCAATCGCTCAGTTTGTCCATATCCCTTTGCAACCTCTTCGCATTCTCATCACTACTCACCATCCCACTTAGTTTTATATCATCAGCAAAGCTGTAAGTGTTACATTTGGATCCCTTCAGCCAGATTGTTGATGTAGATGGTGAATAGGTGGGGCCACAGCACCAGTCCCTGCTGTAAACCACTGGCCACAACCTGTCGTCTTCAGAAGAAGAACCTGTTTTTCCTAACCTTTGCATGTGTCTTTGTGTGTGGGGACCAACATCTACATACATGCCACGTGTGTATTGTTAAGGTCCATGCATTGCAGCCTGGTCTCCAGTCACATTGTGGTCAGTGAGTCATTGGGCCATACTGAATGGAAATAGGCCTGTCCTCACTGAGTCCTCACTAACCATCAAGCCTATCTACACTAATATTACGCTAATCCTGTCTCATTCTTCCAACATTTCCCTCAATTCCCCTTAAGATTCTTCCAATTACCTACACACACTAAGGGAAATTTGCAGGGTCCAATTAAGCTACTAACCCACGTATCTTTGGAACATTGGAAGAAACAAGAACACTTACAGGAAGCCCATGCAGTCACAGGGAGAGTACTTGATCTACAGACAGTCAGCACGAGAGTCATAGAGTCATAGGGTTGTACAGCACGGAAGCAGGCCCTTTGGTCCAACCCATCCATGCCAACCAAGATGTCTATCCGAGCTAGTCCCATTTGCCTGTGTTTAGCCCATAGCCCTCTAAACCTTTTCTATCCATGGAAGTGTTTAAAAGTCTTTCAAGCATTGTAATTGTACCTGCCTCTATAGCTTCCTCTGACAGCTTGTCACCACCCTCTGGGTGAAAAAGTTTCTGCTCAAGCCCTTTTAAATCTTTCCCCACTCCTTAAAAGTATTTCCTCTAGTTTTAGAGTCCTCTACCCTGGGAAAAAGATTCTGGGAGGTTATGATCGAACCCAGGTCACTGGAGTTGTGAGGCTGCAGCTCTACTAGCTACAGTACTGTGCCATCATAGGACCCCTTGTTACTGAACCAAGATCTCCCTCTATCAAGACGGTATGGTTGATTTGCAATGGCTATCCTATGTCAAAAGAAGCCACACACGGTCTATTTCTGCTCCTGAGTATGAAATTCAGGTCCTGCAATATTTGGATGCTCATGGACATCTGTAACAGTAATAGGTCTGAATGTTGCTCTGATATCAAAGATTGGGCACCCAAACACTTTGATATTGACATCCCACCTTGTGTGAAAGGCAATGGATGGGAGATGGTCAGATCAAAGAATACTGGAAGAGGAACACTGTCCTTGTGGGGTGGGTTTTCCATTAAGAATTAACAGGTCTGGCATCACAACAACTCCTCCTGTGAGACATCAAATATCTGTGCAGCTCACTCTAACACAGTACCAGCACACTATGTCATCAGCACTCAAGCCCAATCCCAGAAGTTATAGAGACTTTTACTTTGACCAGAGGGAGGCAAATTGATCTTCCTGTGGCAACTTCAATGCCAAGATCAGAAAAGATATGATCCTCTGGAAAGGCATAATTGGCAAGGAGGGGATAGGGAAAACTAACCCCAACTCTATTGTCACCTGAAGGCTGTCTCATTTCATGATTAGATTACTGTCACAGTTTATTATAGTACAGACTTTATAATTAAGACTAAAATTCTAACAGTTATGATTGAAGGCTGGTGTTTATAGGTTATACCCTTTTAGCACCTCATAAACTAAACCATATCTACAATGGTCAATGATCCAAATTCTGAAAAAAAACAAGATTATTACCCCTGTTGAATGTTATGTTTCACATTATACCTGAAATGGTAAGTTGTTAGCTGCAAAAAGATCGAGAATATTTTATTACTTTTAATAGCATGTTGCTTATTGGAGTTTCGTTAACTGTATATAACTAGTAGGTAGGTCCATGTGTGACAGACCAGTTCTGAGGTAACTGTAGCATCTGTGGATTTCTTTTGGATTGCTGCAAGCAAAAGCAAATGGACAGAGATGGAACTAAAACATAATATCCTTCATCCAATACAGTAATTTTTAACTAAACAGCAGTGTCTGTATACAAGATTCACATCACAAGATACCAACCAACTTTCAATGGCATCCTATACACACATGTAGATATCATACCTGTAGAAATCATACACTGTTTTCTCACATACAATCAATTAAACAACTTACATACAAAGTTATATAATTGGTTTGATTTTTACATGAACTATGCAGTTATTTATTTAACCAATTGTTAATTCACGTGGTGCCTTGTTTGCTGAACTCTTCGCTCCAAGTTGCACTTGAAATCTCTGAGGTGTCCACTGGAGGGATTAATGGCTCCAATGAATCACCTTTCCTCATCCACATCAGTTCTCATGTCCTGTATTGCAATTGTACCTCTACAAAGTTGGCTTCTGGGTCCTTAGCACATTGTATTACACGTTCCTGCTCATCGTCTTCTTCTTGTCACCTATATATAAAATAAGCAGTCTATAAAAAATGTGCACATTGTTCAACAACTCTTATCAATAATAGTTACACGTATAACTTATATTTGGAACTATAATGGATGTTATGAACTCTGTTGTAACCTCTCCATCTTTATGCATTTGCTTTCACACTACCTTACATTCTGAACCCAACTGTGACTCACTGTAGACACTAGACTTTTCCTCCTTTTTGTTGTCACCTTTTGAATCACAGAGTCAGCTCCTCTGACCTTCTATTTCTGGTTGTCACCAAGGCATTCAGCTCAGACAGGACTGTCTTTAATCTATTCTCCTGCATTCTGCTATACAGTATTGGGCTGAGATTGGTAAGTCCATGTCTGCTGTAAAGTCTTTTAAAAGATTTTTATGGCTTTGGAACCACTCTCACATTGAAGTGTAATCCTCTCTCAGAGCAGCCTCCTGAACTTGCACATGATACAATCCATTTAGCAATCCTGAGTCTCGTAGACACTGAGCTGTCTCAACTAACCTGTCTGTTGACTTTGTAGGGCCCAATCACTATCACTTTTCATTGCTGCACCTTGTACTGAGTCTGTTGCTTCTCACTTTGTGGACTTCTATAGTGACACAGTTGCTTTCTTAAAAATTCTGTTAGCTGGATCTCTTATGCAATCCTAATAGATTAGACTCTTCCTCTAAACTATCTGCCTTTGAAGTTTGTGAATATCCCAGTTTTCAGAAAATGCTAAGTCACTGATGAAGTGACACCTTAAACTCTGGCGACTCATACTGGATTGCTACCCAATAACATCATATTCAGGAGAGCTGGACACCTCAATCTAGTCCAATCCTCTGACTAACTGGTTTCTGTAATTATTGCCCTTTGTCCTGATATTTTGCTGCCAGCATGATGTACTACATACTTTACATGCTAACCAGTGGTGAAATGTACAGATGCCCAGCCATCACTGTCTGTTCTCCAAACAGTAAGAAATGACTCTCAGAGAATACCTTCATCATAGTCTTTATGTCTCTGAAAGCCTTTGAAATTATTATCCATTTTCTCTGCAAACCCATATCTGGAGACATCATACTCCCATTGACAAGTGCTGTCAGCTGCCCTATATTCAAATTCTATCTGTGCCAGCACCAATGCATTATCATCCACAGCCTAAACGCTTGCCTATATTCACTACATTCTTACCCATACTGAATTTTCTCTCACTGTTCCAAGTAGTTGGCCCTACCTCCAGCAATATTGTTGCCTTCCTCTTCTCACATGGCCTGTTTCACTGTTCTATGTTCTCCCATGGGATGTCAACAATCTTATTTGTCTTCAGGAACATTTTCACTCATTACTTATACAGGGCAGATGCCTGAGTCTGCCTGTACTTTGAATTCCCCAATTTATCCATTGCATCCAATGCCTGCCATCATTACTGTTCTACATGGAGAACCTCGATCTCTATTTTTCTCACACTAAACAACTTCCCTCTTACTTCTTCAAGCAGTGACAATCCTTTGCCATGTAATGTTTTTGGGCTTATTTTGAGCTGCTGTAAGCATCAACAAATAGACCAACATAAAGCCATAAACAGATCCTCTGCTAAAGGTGGCCACTTTCAACTGAACAGCAGGTCAGGGTTCAACAATGTATTAGAGCCATACTGTGCTATACAAGCCAGCTCTTAAAAGGTACCCTACACTTAGAGCTGCCTTATGGTACTGTACTGATGTCTATCGTTCTCACTGAAATTTTGTATCATCCCAAGATGTTATACATCACTGCAAACAGACTGCAACAAAAGACACTTAGTCACCATATTTATGAATGATATGGACTGGTCCTGATGAATGGTCTTGACCTGAAACGTCGACTGTCCATCTCCCTTCAGAGATGCTGCCTGACCCGTTGAGTTCCTCCAGCAGTTTGTGTATTGCTCCAGATTTACAGCATTTGCAGTCTCTCTTGTGTCACCATATTTATCTTTCATTTTCAATTGCTTAAATATTTTCTCTATAAAGTTTCTATAAATACCATAATCATGATGACATATGATAACCATCCCACGATTTGACATTGTTGTCATTTTGTAAAATATCTGTCTACCTTAACAGTCTCACTGTGAAATGAATGGGTGCAGCAATGAATTTCTACAGAGTTCAGAAGAAATGTGTCTATCAGGAAATATTTTTGATCATGGAGTGTTAGCATGAATAATATAGGCAATCCCAGAAACTTGGACTATCATCTTAACATGGGCATTTCCTCATTTAAACAAAAGTGGGTTTCTAGCAGGGCAGCCTTCAAATTTCTCAGCAGTGCAATCATAGTTAATTACAGAAGTTCTTCATTAAGATACAATTTTTTGCTTTGAAATTGTGTTGTACTTGCTTAGATCATTCTAGCAGAATTCTAAGTCTTCAGTATATGAGGCATCATAAAGAAGTTTGCAGATGATGCACAAATTAGCAGTGTGGTTGACTGTCAGGATTGATTTAGACTGCAGAAAGATGTAGATAGAAACATAGAAATATACAAAAACTACAGCACAATTCGGGCCCTTCGGCCCACAAAGCTGTGCCGAACATGTCCCTACCCTAGAAATTACTAGGCTTACCCATAGCCCTCTATTTTACTCAGCTCCATGTACCTATCCAACAGTCTCTTGAAAGACCCTATTGTATCCACTTCCACCACCGTTTCCAGCAGCCCATTCCACGCACTCACCACTCTCTGAGTAAAAAACTTACCCCTGACATCTCCTCTATATCTACTCCCCAGCACCTTAAACCTATGTCCTCTTGTGGCCACCATTTCAGCCCTGGGGAAAAGCCTCTGACTATCTACCTGAACAATATCTCTCATCATCTTATACACCTCTATCAGGTCCCCCCCTCATCCTCCGTCTCTCCAAGGAAAAAAGGCTGAGTTCCCTCAGCCTGTTTTCATAGGCATGCTCCGCATTCCAGGCAACATCCTTGTAAATCTCCCCTGCACCCTCTCTATGGCTTCCACATCTTTCCTGTAGTGAGGCGACCAGAACTGAGCACAATACTCCAATTGGGGTCTGACCAGTGACCTATATAGCTGCAACAATACCTCTCGGCTCCTAAATTCAATTCCCTGATTGATGAAGTACAATACACCATATGCCTTCTAAACCACAGAGCCAACCTGCGCAGCCGCTTTGAGCATCCTATGGACTCGGACCCCAAGATCCCTCTGATGCTCCACACTGCCAAGAGTCCTACCATTAATACTATATTCCGCCAACATATTTGACCTACCAAAATGAACCACTTCACACTTATCTGGGTTGAACTGCATCTGCCACTTCTCAGCCCAACTCTGCATCCTATCTATGTGTCCCTCTGTAACCTCTGACAGCCCTCCAAACTATCCACACCACCCCCAACCTTCATGTCATCTGCAAACTTACTAACCCACCCCTCCACTTCCTCATCCAGGTCGTTTATAAGAATCACTAAGAGTAAAGGTCCCAGTACAGATCCCTGAGCTACACCACTGGTCACTGACCTCCACTCAGAATACGACCCTTCAGCAACCACTCTTTGCCTTCTGTGGGCCAGCTAGTTCTGGATCCACACTGCAATGTTCCCTTGAATCCCATGTCTCCTCACCTTCTGCATAAGCCTTGCATGGGGTCCCTTATCAAATCTAACAAAATAGGTAGAAAAATGGCAAATGCAACTTAATCCAAGGAAGTCTGATGCAATGCGTTTGGGATGTGCAACTAAACAATGGGAATATATAATAAATTGGTCTATATAAAGTGGTGTGAAGGCATAAAGGGACCTGGAAGTGTATGTCAAAGATCCTTAAGGAAACAGGACAAATAAATATGGTTAAAAAGGGCATAGACAATGCTTTCTTTTATTACCCTTGGCATAGAACTTCATGAGCAGTGAAGTTATGCTAGAACTGTACACAATGCTAGTTAGGCTTGAATATACTGCATATATTTTTGTTCACCTTATTGCAGGAAAGGTATGATTGCACTGGATAATGTTCAGCATTTGGATGTATACTTGAAGAGCCATGACCAGTAGGACTAATACCAAGTACTGAAAGGTGGAATTTGGCTGAAGAATTCCTTTTCAACCAGCACAACAGGCTGAATAACTTCCTGTGTTATAAATTTTCTATGACACAATGATGTAATTAAAGAAGGTTGGTGGCATTATTAATTCATGGATCATTAGGACAAGTAGAGTTGGCTGATAGGTTCACAGTGTTGCAGCCTCACCTGAAATTACAATCATCAAGGCTCATGTCAACATTTCAGAATTTTACTATTCAACCAGTATTATGTTTAATTGAGTTTCAGACTGAATATCTGTGCCACCACTAAAACTGCCAATTTTCATCTACACATCTGCTGCTTACCCCATGATTTCTGCCTTTGTTTCCTTTAGACTTCATCATGTTACTGGACTCCCTTGTTCAACCCTTCATAAGTTTATTCTGCCCATATCCTAGCTCACACTAAGTCCAATTCACCCATCATCCTTATATTCAATGACCTACATTTCTTCAGTAAAATAATGCCTCAGTTTAAAAATGGTCTTCTTTGTTTTCAAAGGGTTCCGTTGTCTCACACCACTCTAACTTCTGCCTTTGTAATCTTCTCCAGTTCTATAATAATCTAAGGATATTTCATTTCTCCAAACTTCTGGCTATTTCCCCAAATATCTCATTACCTGGTTCATCATAAATTTGTTTTGCTTGATAATGTTCCTTGGGACAGCAAAGGTGCTATATTAATGGGATTTGCTGTTGAGTTGTTGTTGTTGTTGTTGTTATTCTCTCAGTGTTCCAAACACAAGTAATGTTCTTATAATTCCAAGCACGTAATAACTTGCCTCCTCTTTATGTTCCTGTTCTTTCTGAAATATCAAGTGCTCCTTCTAGATTTGCTTAGTGATAAAATCCAAAAACACTCAATATTTCAGCAGAGATAAATGTTAAACCATCATTAAGACAATTGGAAGAGGATCCATTCGCTTGGGTCTATTTCATCAGCTTTCAAATAGCTTCCAATGATCTGTTTGTTTTTAGCATAGAAACAAAAATTTGGATGATATTTAAGGAAACTTAACAATAACTTTCTAGAGAACATTCATTCTGAGATTGCATTAAAGCCATTTTATATTCTGATGTAAAGAAACTATTAGACGTTGTTTGAGGACAAAAAGGATGATTGCAATAGATAGACTTTTTTTAAGTAAATTGAATGTACTTCCATTAACTTCATGTTTCCATGACACCATTAACTTGAGATGCATTATCCTGCTGGAATACATTTACAGTTTCCATAATTTCTTATAAAAATAATCCCTTGTTATTTTAACTTTAAAAACATGTGTGCAGACAATGCTAACTTCTCTTAGAACTGGGTCCCTGAAGAACATATTCCCAAAATATACTCACCTGAGTTTTAACCACACTGAAATAAATGATAAGAAGTTTAGCAAATGTTAAACAAAGAGTGAAAAAAAAACTAATAGTGCTGGAAATTTAAAATGAGATATAAAAGTCAGGCAGGATCTGTGGAAGGAGGAACAAAGTTAACATCTCAGGTCAATGACCTTTCATCAGAACCAGGAAACCTTTGAAATTAAGTTCCTGGGAGTGAACATCACCAACAGCCTGTCCTGGTCAAATCACATAGATGCCACAGCCAAGTAAGCTCACCAGCACCTCTACTTCCTCAGGAGTCTAAAGAAATTCAGTTTGTCCCCTTTGACACTCACCAACCTTTACAGATGCACCATAGAAAGCATCCTATCTGGATGCATCACAGCTTAGTACGGCAATTGTTCTACCCAGGACCACAAGAAACTGCAGAGAGTTGTGGACACAACCCGGCACATCACGGACACCAGCCTCCCCTCCTTGGACTCTGTCTTTACCTCTCGCTGTCTTGGTGAAGCAGCCAGCATAATCAAGACCCCACCCACCCGGGACATTCTCTCTTCTCTCCTCTTCCATCGGGTAGAAGATACAGGAGCCTGAGGGCACATACCACCAGACTTAAGGACAGCTTCTACCCCACTGTGATAAGACTATTGAACGGTTCCCTTATACAATGAGATGGACTATGACCTCACGATCTACCTTGTTGTGACCTTGCACCTTATTGCACTGCACTTTCTCTGTAGCTGTGACACTTTACTCTGTACTGTTATTGTTTTTACCTGTACTACCTCAATGGACTCTGTACTACTCAATGTAACTGCACTGTGTAATGAATTGACCTGTACAATCGGTATGCAATACAAGTTCTTCACTGTACATCGGTACAAGTGACAATAATATACCAATACTAATACCAATACGAAATCAAACATGTTTTAAGTTACAGAGAAGGGGGGAGGGAATTAAAGAATGTCTGTGATAGAGCATTAACCAAAGGAGACTGAATGTCACAAATGCTGTGTGGTGCTGGCTAAGAGAGGGCATTAATCATGATGATTCCTCTGGAGGAGCTGTAAATAAAGGAGACGAATGGAGACAAAGAAAAATAAATGCTAGAATTGTGAAATACAAAACACTGCAGTTGGTGGAAATCCAAAATAAAAGAGAATGTTAGAACTACTGAGCAGGTTGGACAGCATCTGTGGAGCAAAATAAACCTGAGTTAATGTTGAACCTTGATGGACTTTCATTAGAACTGGCAGCACTGATACAAATCAAACTGCTGGTTATCGGAAATTGTTGACTTCAATGTTGAGTGGTGAGGGCTGTAATGTGCCTAGTTAAAGATGAGATGTTGTTCCTCGACTCACATTCGACTTCACTGGGGACAGTGTAACAGGCCAAAATCAGACAGCTCAGTGTGGAAGTGGAGTGGAGAATTCAAATCTCAGCAATGGAATCTACTGGGTCATCAAGCAGAAGGGTGAACTTTGTAGATATCATCTTCCTGCTGAGTATTTCCAGCATTTTTATGTTTATAAAAGTAAATGTGAAGATTTTGGGAAGTTAATGCTTGGGCTAGTGCCAATACTCAGACCTTCAGCTTATTTTTTAAGAAATAAAATGGTACAGCACATCTGCTGCATTATATATATTTGGATTAGAAGTGACAGAAAACACTGAGGATTTTTAAGGCTATGTTGTTAGGCATTTTTTGTACTCACTTCTCATTATATTCCTAACAATAGAATCAGTAAATTTTATTTTAATCAGTTGCAATTTGAATGAGATATTTTGTAGTACTGAATCAAATCTTCAATGTTATTGTTTTCATAAAATAAGAAATAGAGATAAGATTTTTTTAAGCAAATTATTTTGATGCTGTTATCACAGAAATACATTCCAAAACCCTTTTTGCTCCAGGATTAGTGTGGGGCAGAATCCAGGTTGGTGGTAAACAAGGGAAGTGGACAGTTTTTCCACACTTGTCCATTAGCGCCTCATGACCATCCAAGCCTAGACAACTTTAATGATTCTTCACAATATTATTGGTCAGCTCTGCATTTGAAACAAGTCAAATATGAGAGCTTGCTGGCTGGCTGGCAGGAACACACACATGGTAGAGATGCTTTGGAGGATTCAGAAGGTGAACCACTCACTGGGGAATATCTCTGATCTGCTGTAGGAGCTAAGCCATTTAAATGTGCTGTAAACTGTGCTTCCAGGTTACTGTTCTTAATAATGACATTGTTGAGTTAAGATTTCATTTTAGGGTTATAGATTCTCAGTCCTTTAACATTTTAAAAGCCATGATTATATTGCAACACAACCTTGTAAAATAAATGCAAAATTATTTTTTTGCAAGCTGTTTCTCACTATTCTTGAAGTTTGTTACCCAAATCTGCACACAGCTCTCCAGAATCAGAACAACCACTTAATTAATTTCAAGTTTAAATCATGAAAGTTAAAGGCCAATGTTCCATTAGTTATTTTATTGATTACTGTTGTGCATGTACTTCGGACAGTACAGCACAGGAACAGGCCCTTCGGCCCACAATGTTTGTAATGACCATGATGCTGAACTTATCTGTCGGTACATGATCCGTATCACCACCCCATTCCCTGCATGCTCATGTGCCTGTCAAAATGCCTCTTAAACGTCACTATTGTGTTTGCTTCCAGCACCACACTTGGCAGCATGTTCTAGGCATCTACCACTCTCTGTGTAAAAAAACCTATCCTGCACATCTCCTTTAAATGTTCCCCCTCTCATCTTAAAGTTATGCCCGAAAGTATTTGACATTGCTACCCTGGGTACAGTGATTTGTGGATGATCTCAGACATCCCTATTTTGAACCCCATCCCACATAATTTAGCCGCATTCATTTGGGCCTTCTATCTAACTTTTTGCACCTATCCATACAATTCAATACTCATCTATTGAGTCCTGGTTCTAATCTGCATTGCATTAATATATAATCCTACTGAATCATTAACATCCAGACTCAAACGCCGATCAGTTCAGATGGTTATGCAATGAAGTGTTAGATTTAAAGGGGACTTTCGACAAAGGCCAGCTAACCTTTTAGCACCATTTATTTTAATCAAAACAACAAACGTTAATTTTCTAATTGTTTCTTGAAATAATTTAACGTATGATAAAAAGAAATGTTTTTATGAGGTAACTCTAAACATGTAATTATGTTATGCCTGTTTTAAAAGTCACAAAGAATGTCATTTCTCATTACTTCATGGGTTTCAGAAGTCCTCTGTCAAGTATTCTAAACAAATTTTAAGCCATTCCTCGTTTGTTAGCAGCACGCCACCTTCATGGCTTAGCTCTGTGTACCTACCATAGACAAAGAATAAACAGGTTTTATATCAGACATGTGATAATTTGTGAATTTATACAGCAAAGCCATGCAATCTGTCACTATCTTGCAACCCACACAACATACAACATAAGCAGAAGAAAACCGTAATGAAACTGTTTCAAATTGGATTGCTCAACAACATACCATATGGCCCCAAACAGGTGGGTGAAAATTGTGTTTAGGTAAACTGGTGGAATTTAGCTTTTTGTTTAAATGCAGCAGTTGATCTAAGGTTCTGAAATAATACCATGGATTGTTGGGGTACAAGATAATGTCTTTAAGACCTTATATAAATGTAAATGTAACAACTTCATCCATAATCTTCTTGTCAATGTTTTATCGAAATGTTAACCTTTCATTTCAATCCAAACAAGGAATTTTCAGTTCTGAATTGTTTTCAGAGCTATTCAAATATGGATGAGCTATCACATTTGCAACATTAACTGGAAGAAATGAGGAGATAAAAACAACAATGTTGCCAAACACATTATGCTTGTACAAGAAAGAATAATGCAAATATTCAATTATGTCACTTTATGTATTTGATTCAAGTTTTAGCACACGGTATCAGTAATTTTTTTGTTTGGAAAAAATAAAAAAAAATGTACTAATAGTTGTTTCAGTACTGAAATATTTGGTGCTTTTTCAGATTTATATTTACAGCTCAGGGAAAGATTTTGGTTATGTTTGTTACATAGACTTAAAAGTTAAATTAAATTCACAGACAGATTGAAGGAACATTGGACCCTCTTACATCAGAGGCTAGACTGTACTAACGTATCAAAGCATCAGTTAATTCCAGAGCGCATGCCCAGCACAGGATTATAAAGCACATTGAGGGTCAGATGTCAATTCAAGTGCCCTCTCACCGTGTACCTGGACTCAACACTAAGTCCAGAGATGTTTCCATAACATTTAGAATTGAAGATCACATATAGCATTGCACTAATCATTTGAAAGAGGTTGCCAAACTTTATTCTAAGTAATCTTAATGTTTTTAATTGATTTTCATATGTTGTTGTATTTTAAATGAAAGTATTTAATCCAAAATCAATTATTTAATTATTTAAATAATTTCTATTATTTAAATAATCAAATGTATTTTAACTGGTTCCAAATATATCTGACTACAAGGTATTTTGAAACAGTGGAAAAGGTATTTGACCACACAAGCTACTAGAAAGCTAATGGATGTGCCCCAAGTGAGGCTTTGTTGCCACTTGAGGAATAGCCACAGCAACAAGGCCTCAAGCACGTTGGGATCTGTGCAGCTGTACAAAAACAAGTGTGACCATGTGCAGCCCTTGGGAAGTAAATTCATAAATTAGTTTATTATTGTCATACATACCGAGGTACAGTGAAAATCTTGTCTTGCATACCGTTCACACAGATCAATTCACTACAGCAGTGCATTGAGATAGTACAAGGTAAAACAATAAACAGAATGCAGAATAAAGTGTTACATTTACAGAGAAAGTGCAGTGCAGGTAGACAATAAAGTGCAAAGTCATAACAAGGTAAATTGTGAGATCAAGAGTCCATCTTATCATACTAGGGAACCATTCAATGGCCTTATAACAGTGGGATAGAAGCTGTCCATGAGCCTTAAGTGAATTTAAAGCACAGGCAATATTGAGTGCAATCTGGTTCATTAATCTAATTTACAGTTTTTTTTTAATTACACTGCTTTGTAAAATGTCTCTGCATTTTGCCACAAAGAGCCTGTGGGGTATTTGGAGTGATACCTCTCTGAAAGCCTATGCAATTTACAACTTACAAGTTCTACTACACTAACATAGACTCTGCATTGCTACAGATTAATTTATGGACTTAATAATAAGCTTTTAAGATGCACAGCCCAAAAAGAAATATACAGCATCTGACTCATTATGTGGAAAGACAATTTGCTCAATAAATGAATTGGAATAATTGCATTTACAATAACAAGAAAGGTGTGCAGTAAAAGCTGTCATGATTCTTCAAATCTATCACTCACTGACGTGAAGCTTGATTTCCAGAACGTTGCATCCCAAGATGTAAAGCTATCTGTGGTTGACTGCCACATTGTTAGATAATAATCCCTCTGTGCTTGAAGAGAAGCCTCTTCCTTAATTGAATCTCCACAAACCTTCAAAGTAGCTTTTGTGACGTTAGTACGATGCAGTTACATATTACTATTGTCAAATAGATTTCAATTGCAAGAAAAGTTTTCATGACAGCAGTCTCCCAGCTCTCGGTAGCTTTAAATACAACCAATACTTGCATCTTCAAAGCTATTTCTAAGTTTCAATCAAGTTAGAATAACCCTGTTGGCACATTTCCTCTTTGCAGCCTGTTGGTTCCTATTTGAATATAGAAGCATAGAGTCATAAAGACCAACGGCACAGAAAAGCAAGCCCTTCAACCCACCAGGTCCATGCCAACAATTGTATTTATCTATACTATTCCCATTTACCCATAGCCTTCTGTGTCTTAGTGATTCAAGTGCATGTCCAGATCCTTCCCAAATGTTGTGAGAGTACCCACCTCCACCACCTCCTCAAGCAATGTGTTCCAGATTCCAATCACTCTCTCTGTGAAAAAAAATCCCCCCTCGGATCCCCTCTAAACCTCCCACTGCTCACCTTTACCTGTGCCCTCTTATTTTAAATACAACCACCGAGAAACAAAAACACTCTTTCTATTCATTCTCCTTGACTATTTGAAACACCTGGGAAGAGCCAAAAGCATTCTCATTGTATTCAACTTCAGAAAGCAGATGTTTAGATTTTTGTTAGCAGTTAAACCTTGCTGAATTCTATACCTCCTTTGCAGGTCACTGGTGAGCATTGCAAATGTAATGTACATTGTGTATAATTTGACCAGACAACTCCCATGTGAAGGGAGGAAAGTTAGCCAGGTTTATGAGATTTTTGAAGTAAGTAGTGTTGACATAGTTTTTTTCTTGGTGATAGTGTTTAAAATAAGATGGCATAGGTAAAGATGAGCGGTGGGTGGTTTAGTAGGGATCGGGGCGGATTTTTTTAACAGTACAGTCAACAGTGTATGAAGATGGAAATGTTTACTGATGTATTAACGTCTAGCATTATTACAACAAAATACAGAAGGCCAGAGCACAGCAGAACAAAAGAATGTTTGGGATATCCACGAAATGACAGACTTGCCTAGGACCGGCATGGGTTCCAAAAGTGACTCCATTTATTTGGAGAAAGTAAGTTGTGTGGATGTTCCAGGATGAGGACAAGTTTTAGCCAAGAAAAGCTGCCTGCCCTAATGGAGGATTGAGTCCTAAAATGTTGCTAACTGTGTTTTTGTAAATCTCAATTAAATGGTGGAGTTTTGTAACCACAGATTAGATTATGATATCTTTGTTCTTTCATAACATATGGACATTGCTCTCAAAGATGTCAAGATCATCATTTATTATCCATCCCTAATTGCCCCCTGAGGTGGCAGTATTGCCAACTACCTAGCTGAGTCTGGGGTCACATTTTAGTGAACCATATAGCTTTGTAATGACAATCCAGTATTTGCATGATGATATTGTATTCCACATTTATTCAACTTCTTGAATTTAAATCCCCCAACAGCCTTGGTGGCATTGAAATTCACTACTAAGAATCAGTGATGCAAGGCCTCTAGATATTAATTCAGTAAACTAATCACGAAGCTACCATACCAATGTCTCAATTCACTCAGTTAGACCTTTTGGTTTTATATATCGTAGGCCTACATTTCAGAACAATGCTTGAACTAACAGCCCTTTGCAGAGTAGGTCACCTTCTTTTGAAATTTCTGGTTGTCTTTTGTTGGATTTCAAACGTAGTCACAGATACATGAATGGCAATGCCATAATGAGTCATAGTTATACAGCACAGAAACAGGCCCTTCAGCCCACCTTGTCCATGCTGGCCATCGTACACATCTGCACTAATCCCTGCAATGAGGCAAAGTTGATCTCCTTACCAGATGATGTCATGAATAGATAATGAAAAGGTGTCCACGGTATCTAAATTAAGAAGTTAACAAATGATAAAATAACATTTTTTAAAATCTGATTTGCCATTACTGTGTATTCCAGTGTTTAATGGTGTTTAATGATTGCAAATTAATTCATGAAATAAACAGCAGAATTATGTTCTGAATATACAAAGTGTAAAGTAATGCAAGAAGCGCCTGTTGGCCAAATATAATTCCTCCCAGGTTTACACAAAAGGAGACATGTTATTTGTCCACAACATGCTTTTTCTTGTCTAGGAATCAATATTAGCCAAACAGTAGATTTTGCTCTGGGCATTCATGTAAGAATCATTACTTCTCGGTGAAAAAGCAGATTGTTGTTTCTACTCACAGCTCCCCATAGGAAGCTCTAAGAAACATGCTTTTGTGTTGTTAGTAATATTCCATAAAATAGACTACAAAATACTGCAGTTTCAGTGCACAAAAGAACTTAAGTAATTAATATAATATAGTAACATAGTAAATGGAAGCATTTAAGGTATAAGTTACAACTACAGTGAATTTCTTTTAAATAATGTGAAGCATCAACAATTTATCTCATTTTTATGTTTACAGTGGAGGCAGTCAAATGTATCTCGAGCCTTGTTAAATTTTGATACTGGATGTTCACAGTAGAAGCTTTTTATATTCCTGAATCTGATAAGCTGGCCTTCTAACTGATATCCTCAGTTTCAGGCTCATATCCTTTTCCACCCAATTTCAATAATATTGACTACATAGTCTTGGCCAAAACATTTATTTGGCGAGTTGCTTAGGAATTTGAAGAGCCCATTCCGGGGCAAGCACTGGGGTCCAAGTATTGATCATGTATGCTGTCATCTTCAAGCCAAAGGTTTCCCAATTTTGGGCTTTTGAGCTCATCTCCAACTAATAAGAAAGCAAGAGTAACATAATCTTGCAGGCAAATGTGATTGCTGTTCTGACTGGGGCCACTCGTGGATATGCAGCAGCTCTTAAGTAAATAGGAGGTGGGAGGAAAGGAGGGAGGGTATCTGAAAATGGAGTGGTCAGTGGAGTTTGGTTGGGAAGTAGGATAACATTGTTCACTGGGGGCTAGCGGGAACCACCCCTGCATACAGTTAAGCAATTTCGAAAAGCTTCTCATATTGCTTGCAGTCTAATGCATGAATATGACAACAACAGCCTCATGGTGAGACAGTCTTGCCAGTGGGATCCTCTTATGGGTGTTGGGCATCTTATTTAAAGTTGAAAAATGCATATGATCTGCTCCAAGCCTGAGAAATTCTTTCTATTTCATTGACCTCTTCCAGTCTGTAGTTCCTGCCTCTTACATCAGAAGTTTAGAGAGCTGTTTAGTGGTGGGGAAAAAAAAAACTCTAAGCCAACTACTCCAAGCTTCTCAGCTTCTAATCTTTGTGTACTTCTGTCTGCACCTTATTCCTCAATTTTCCTATTTGACTTCCATTGTATCATCATTGGCGCAAATTAGCTAGATGACTCAAATATAAAATACCATTCCTTGTGTTTCAGCTACTTTTAGCCTCTCCACTCTCTATAATTGCCTTTAGTCCCTAATAGTCGCTCCTCCTCCAATATTCTTTCATCTGATTCATTCTGCTTGGAGCATTCACTCCTCTCTTTGTCCCATTATCGGTCATTGAACATCTCGCTGCAAGATGACATTTCCTCCGAAAACCCATTACTATCTCCATCTCCCTCAACCCTCTTAAGATAATCATAAGCCTGAAACTTTAGTTATCCTTCGTTCATTGCAGGAGCACAGGTTTTTGCTCATTCCATTGTGCATCAGTGCTGGACATTTTTCCAAAGGCACAATATATAATACAAGTTGCTAAGATGGACAAAATGTAGCAAAAACATTTTACTTATTGGTAGGTTCACCTAGTGGACCTTGACAGTTTAATTTTCTATGCAGATGTACAAGTATTTCCGCCAGCTCTTAATAAAAGCTCCATTGAAGTTGATTGAATTATCAATCTGAAATGATCATTCAGAGGCCCATGAATCTGACAGAGCTTTGCAATATGAAAAACATTTCTCTGACATCTAGTTCTTGCAAAAGAAAAAGGAATGTTATTTACACAGAGAGAGAGGATACCTTCTTTGTCTCAGAACAGCACACAATTTATTGTTTGGAAAGGATTTGAACCAGTTGTTCACAGTTCCAGTGATAGCAAATTGCATTCATTCTTTTTTATTCCCAAACTTTGGCCCAGTTTGGAAGATTCAAACTTAGCAATATTGTCCTTTAAGAAAATTGTACCATAAATACAATAGATGAATTTACCTTGATTTATCTGCTTATAAAGAATATCTGATAAGAATTGTTGGGTAAAATCTAACATGCATTCCATTAGATGGTGGGTAGTATCTGTTCATGAACTCTGATATTTTTCATCTTTTTTCCAGCTTGATTGACAATAATCCACCTATTATTTTGTTTTTGTATATGCCTTTAGGCATATCTGAGGCCAATTGCAGTGTATATGCTTTAAAGCTATCCTTCAATTAGAGTTTTCAGCAATCTGGCTAGACTCCACGAGGCTTAAAAAATCTGGCTCTGGCCACTTCGTTCTTTGCCAAAGGTTAAGTCATTATGGAGGAAAATGCATCCCTTGGTATGCCTGGCTTTTGCTACTCAGTGAAAATTGGATCATTAACATTCTTTGACAGGTATCTGACATGTAGTGAAAGGTGAAGTTTTGCAGTACATGTGTTACTGGGGTTTCTTCAAGATTAACTGAGAAGGTTTATTTGAGCATCAGCAGTATAAAAGTGTTCTTATAAAACTAAATGGGAGCAAAATATAAGGACATGTGAGCCCAGTATTAGCATACAACAAATCCAGAGGTAAGAGAGACAGATTTTGTGATTGAGAAATCACGGAGACTTACAGACTTTGAGGACAGTCATTCAAATACTAAGATAAGTAACATTTGAATGAGCTGTGATCAAAATATGAGATTCCAGCTTGTAATGATGATTGATTACGAAAACAGCTGATCCAAGAAGGAATCTATCAATGGAGGTTCAACACTCTGACATCCTGGAAATCCCATATCAACATCATAGACAATGGCAGATACTGCAGCATATCTTCAGAATTTTCAAGGCTAAAGCTCCAAGGCAAGGTGCTGAAGATGTCAATCAATGCCATCAGTAAAAAGGTTGAACTAAAATACCAATAGGTACTATTTAAAGTTGTTAGTCTATCTCCAGTATAAGAAAGGGATTGCTATTACCACATGATTAGAGCACATACACAAATTCCCAAATGGAAAGAGAAAATATTCCGTCATATTCTTAAATTGTGCTTGTCGAGTGGAATTATTGAGTAGTTATGTATCTTCTATAAGTTATTTTCTGACAGGACAGTAAATAGGATAAGCTGCAGTTTCCAGAGTAGCAGTGCCACAATGAGGAAATGATGGTCTCTATGCTAAACTAAACAGCAGAGAAGATACTTAAAAGTCTTTAAAAATTTTCATCTGTATTCAGTTAGAAGTAGGACATGGTAGTTAGGGAATTCAGGGAGCGGGATGATGAAATTCTAGAACATGGTAGTATTACAAAGGAGGAGATATTTGTCTTAACAGGCTTAAATCTGGCGAAATCCCCAGGGCCTGATGAGATAAATCCCAGGCTTTTATGGGAGGCAAGGGAGAAGGTTGCTGGAGCTCTGACAGTAATGTTTAAATCTTTACTAGCTGCAGGTGGGGTGCCAAGATGACTGGAGGACAGCAAATGTGGTACCATTATTCAAGAATGGCAGCAGGAATAAGCCAGGTAGTTACAGGCAAGTGAGTTAATGCAAGCGGTAGGGAAGTTATTGGAAAAAAAATCTGAAGGACTAATCTATATTTGGAAAGGTAGGGATGAACCAATGGTAGTCAACATGGCATTGTTAGAGGAAAATCCTGTGTGACCGCTTTAACTGACTATTTCAAAGAGGTAACAAAATGTATTAATGAGGGCAGTGCAGTGGATATAGTCCACATGGGAAACTGGTCCAAAAGATTAGAGCCCATGGAATCCAAGGCAATCTGTCAAATTATATCCAGAATTAGCTTGTACACTACATGGATTGGTATTGGAAACCTTACTGTTTGTTTTTTATATATAAATAATATAAATATATGTAGATTAGCCAGGACATCGAATAGATGAGCAGGGAGGTATGGTCGAACTTTTTAAAACATTGGTTAGGCTGCATTGGAGCCTTGTGCACAGTTTTGGTCGCGACACTATTGGAAGAATGCAATTGTACAGGAGAGGGTGCAGAACCAGGATGTTCCCTGGGATGGTGTTTTCAGTTATGAGGAGAGACTGGATAGTCAAGGCTTATTTTCTTTGGAGTGGAGGAGGGTGAGCAGGGACCTGATAAAGGTATACAAGATTAAGAGGGGCATCAAAAGGGTAAATAATAAGAAATCTTTCTCTATAGCAGAGGTGTCTAAAACTAGAAGGGGTAAGTTTATGGTATGGGCTCTAAGGAAGAACTTTTTACCCAGAGTGATTGGAATCTGTAGCACACTGCTTGAGGGGTGGAGAAGGCAGGTATTCTTACTACACTTAGGAAGTATCTGGACAAGCACTTGAGCTGCCAAAGCATACCAAGTGCTGATAAATAGATACTTGATTGTCAGCAAGGACACAGTTGGCCAAGGGGCTTGTTTCCATGCTCACAGCCAAAAGAAGGTCATAGTGAACAATTGTTTCTCGGGCTGGAGGAAGGTGAATATGGTGTTCCCAGGGATCGGTGTTAGGGCAATTGCATTTTTTTATCTATATTAGTGACCTGGACACTTGGGTGCAAGTTGCAATTTCTAAATTTACAGATGACATAAATTTTTATGGTATTATGAACTACGAAAAGGATAGTGATAGATTGCAGCAGGATATAAACAGGCATGGGCAGATGCATGGCAAATTTCTTTTAGTGCAGATAAATGTGACATGATGTGCATTGGTAGGAAGAATGAGGCAAAGAAATACAGAACAAACCATACTGTTTCTAAAAGAAGTGCAGGTACAGAGGGACTTGGCGGTATATGAGAACAAATCAGTAAAGCATGCGAAAGTGATAAATAACCATACACATTTCTGGGTTTTATCATTACGGGAATAAAATATAAAAATATGGAAGTCATGCTAAACATTTACAAAACACTGGTCCAGCTCAATTGGAGTATTGTGTTCAATTTTGTTTGCCACATTATAGCAAAGAATTGAGGGTTTTAGAGAGGATCCAGAAAAGATTCATGAGAATGACTCCTGAGATGAGAGGTGACAGTTTCAAATAGAGAGGCCGGAACTGTTTTCTTTAGACAAGAGAAGGCAGAGGAGAGATGTGATAAAAATTGACAATGGGTCTGGACAGAGTGCACGGCTCCTTTTGATAGAGGGGTTAAGGACTATAAAATAAAGAAAAAGAGAATTAAGGGTGACGTGAAGGAAAACCTTTTACACAGTGTATGGTTGGAAACTGGAATGCATTTCTTGCAGATGTGGTGAAACAGGCTCCATGGTAGCCTTCAAGAGAGGATTAGATAATCTTGTGGTGGAGAAAGTTTTGTAAGGCTCTAGAGAAAGAGAAGGTTAGTGTGAACTAAAGGGTTTCTCTTGTGGAGAGCCAGCAGAAACCATTTGTTCTCAAATCATTCCATGATTCTGTGTTTCCTTTGATAATTGAAAATAAGGAACTTACTGTTGGATCATGAAGTTCTTATTTTTAATTCTTGTTCCTCTTTGCTGCTGAAGTGCTAATGTATGGTGGACCCTGGACTTGTGCAGTGGCATTTGTTGATGCACAACGTACATCTGGATGTTATTTCTGAGATTTTCAATGTGCACACTTGTCCTGTGCTCTCCTCAGTCACTCATGTTGAAGCAGGCCTTTATAACACCTGTGAAGCTTACATCTGTATGATTTAAGGTGTAGATCCATGAGCAGGTTCCAGACCAACGCTGGGGTCCCAAGTGAGGTAGTGGCTTAGACATTGGCTTACTATATTTTAGAGAACTTAAAGCTTTCTGTCACCTCAAAGTCATTTTTAAAAATCTCATACAGTGAAATTTTTGAAATGTTATGTTACCAGAACAGTGTTGTTCGATTTCCCTATGTAGTGCTAGATTGTGCCATTTTCAGCACTTTATTGATCTACTACATGTTGATGCAGTTGAAGACATATAGTCTAACTTCTGTGACTTCAACAGTTAACTCTTAAATGGGCATACCTCAATACAAGCAGCACACTTCCAGCAACCTAGAAAGTGCTGCAGCTAAAACAATGGATGTTAAAATGATGGTAGTGGGTTGGGAGAGTCTGAGAGGAGATCAAAGGACCTGGATAGGCTGCTGAAGAACCATTCTAGTAGCAGACATAAAGTAAGGGGGGGCCACAGAGATCCTCCAGATCTACAGATCTGTATTTATGGCAGGAGTAACTTTAGTGCAGTCACTCAATGCCTGGACTTTAGGGATAATTGCCGCAGGTCTCAGTTAGAACATGTTCATTTCACGGTCCCTTAAGTTGCGGGTTTTTAGGGAAATGTTAGAAAAAGCTGGTTGTTCTGCAAGTAATAAGAACTGTTGAGAAAACATGACAATTTGCTTTCATTACTGTTGCTACTATTTGTAGCTGAATTTGGTAACGTACACCTAGTCTGAAGATGTTTCAAACATATTGCTTTGTGCACTTAGCATTTTAAGAACAGTGAGATTGAAAATCTGTTCTGCTATTGTTGATGACATTTGGAGAAATATAATGCCTGTGCAATATTCCTAGTACTAACAAAAATCCTGCCAAAAAGCTCTACTCTGAACTAACTCAATTTTCACTACCCTTTTTTAAAATCAGAGTTGTGCGAAGGAACTTCTCGACCAATGAATTCAATATCTAATTTGGTTTGGAAGGAGAAATACTAAGGGAAAAATTGAATTGAAAGAAAAAGAAAGAAAGGAAAAGAAAATAATTAAACTTTTTTTTACCTTTATAAAATGTCCAAAAATGAGTAACTAAAGTGATGATTTTCCAAAATTGTATTCGTTATTTCTTATTACCAATTAAGTGATTAATATTTATCATATTATTAAAAGACAATTTGACGTAAAAATGACATAACTTAATTTTTTGCAGCAAGCTTTTTTTTATCAACCATGCAAATCTGGCAGTTTCATCCCGTACAATGGCGACAGCATAAGATGTCATTCTCAAAAAAACTAATAATGAAGCAGTGCAATTTGGACAGCAGTTTTTGGATACACATATTTAACCATGCTTATATGAGTCATATAATCCTCATCTAAGGTTGCTTTACTGCTTGAAACAGTGAATGCAGTTAACCTCACCGTTACTTTGGGAGCAAGATCTTGCCCCTTATGTCCACTTAAAGGATACTTAACATGGTATTTCTGCTGCCTTTATGGCAAGTATCAGGGTCATTGCCTAATTATATCAAAAGCATTTTCTGCATTGATTTAATTTGTTTTTCTCCAAGGAAAATTCATGCAATTTAAATCAGAAAATTCTAAATAATCTGGAATTAAACTGTGAATCATTCACTGTACCCGAGAATGTGAATTCAGAAAGACTGCATGTAGTGTGTGGTGGGTGTCATGGAATATGAATATCACTTTACATATTTATCTATTTTTAAGCAGCTGGTGGAAAGGATTGGATTTACTTTAAATTTATACAATTGTTTTACCAAAGGCTAAACTCTGTGAGGAAAGCAGCAGTGAAAATACAGGTTTGAATAAAATGTGTATATGTTGGGAAATGTGAAAGCGTTTTAATGATTCCTCCAAGCTCCTAATTGTAGACTCCAGTTTGCTGGTGAATTTTAAGTGGTTTTATATACAGAGCAATGCGTTGATGTCCTTGATAAGACAGAATAAAAAGTATAACATTAATATTAATATAAATATGAAACTACGTTTCAGAAAATGTAAGAACTGCTTAAGGCCTTAAAGCCACAAAGCAGTTGAAATTAAATATTTAATGATATCTTCCTGTTGGTGGAAAGAAAATAATTTGAAGGCTATATATTTTGACAAAATTTTCTTGCCAAAACTGAGAAAACATGACAATTTACTTTAATTACAGTTGCTCCTAATTGTAGGTGAATTTGGTGACATACACCTAGTCTGAAGATTTTTTCAAAGGTATGATTCTTTGTGCCCTTAGCTTTTTAAAAGACATCTGTAAGGACTTTGTTTCCAATTTGATCATAATAGAACTTCTAAGTACTGCACATTTATATTATCCTTAAATATACATAAGAGTCTACTTCAAAGCTCTTTTAGCTTTGTTCATATTAAAATCACATTTCGAGCTGATTGTCCATGGTGTTACTCAAAAGATGTCAAGAGAATTTCAGATGGCATACAAGAGGAGAAAATAATTGGACCACGGAGCACGGACAAAATCCAGGTGAAAGATTCTCAACTTGAAATGTTAACATTGTTTCTTTGTCAGCTGCCCTACTGAGTAATTCATGCTTTTTATTTCGAATATCCAACGAGCACAAAATTTATTCAGAGCAGACATAATACAACGCACATTTAAAGGTGCACATTTTTGTAGCGCATATAATTCTACAGAAATGTAATATTTGCAACATTTATAATTAAGTGGCAAAAATATTGTAATTTAGAAACAAAGTTGATTCCCTTCTTTAAAGGCTGAGGAACTGGTACTACTGTGCCACCACTGATGTAACTCTGTAATTACAGCATGAAAATTCTATACTGTTGATTTTCCATTGCAGAAAGTGGACACAACTGTTCATAGTGATAAAATTGACCCAAAACCAAACAGAGATATTGTAACAGGAAATAAGGCTTTGTGATTAGCAAACTTATGCAAGCGTAAGACTTTCTATTATACTAGAGCTAGATATCCAGAACTTAAAAAATCCCATGCAGAGGGCATTGGGATGTTTTTTAAATGAGAAAAGCATTTTCAGTGTGACAAGAGAAGACAGACACAGAAAAATAAATAGGTTCTAATAGAAGTAATATAATATGCCACAGAAATGTATTTATGTATTTAAATACAGTGTACAATTCTATTTAAATCATATATTTTTAAAGGACAGAGTATTTCTTTTTTTTAATTTGATTTTTATCTCCGATTTAGAAAGAGACCCCTTACCTTTAAAAATTTAATCAAACTGTGATCTGTGAATATAGAAGAAATTCACTCTTGGAAATCATTGTTGTAACAAGAAGTTTATAATTATATATAATAAACCAGCCACATCATTTTATAATATGCTGTAGAAACTATTGTGTTCTGTACCTGTTCATGACAGGATTGTATCTATATATAGGATACAATACTATGATTATCTCCCTGCTTCATTGAGCACCCCACCATTCTCCACCCTGCAAGCTGCTTCTGGTCTCAGTTTTACTCCCATTGACTCACAGAGCCCTGATTTTAATTTGGGACAGTAATAGAGAGGGCAAGCATCAAATAAAGCAATAATGTGCTTGGAGATTGGTGAGATTTTTTTTAAATTACTTTTTAAAATTACTTTTTAAATTAGTTTATTTACTTTATTCATCATAAGAAACAAAAAACAAGAATAAACAGTGCAAACCCTTTACATTTGTGTACTGTTCATTCAGTAATGTTAACTTACTTTTTGAAACCCATAACTTATTTTTTGTGTGGCTCCCCGGGGTGATACCCCAGTTCAATGTTTACAATATTTAAGGGGCTTCCTCACCTGATCCCGCCCCTCCATGTTCAGTAGCAGAAGAACACTAGACTGTGGCCTTTCCCCACCGAGCCCTTGCGTTGGCTGCACCCAGCTTCAGTGCATCCCTCAGCACGCACTCCTGCAGTCTGAAATGTGCCAGTCAGCAGCTTTCCCCTACGAACATCTCGCAGTGCCGGGAGACCAACAAGTTTTGGGCAGACCATCTTTCACCGAGTTGATGACCTTCCAGCAGCAGTTGATGTCCGTCTCCGTGTGTGTCCCCGGGAACAGCCCGTAGATCAGAGAGTCCTCTGTCACGCAGCTGCTGAGAATGAGCTGTGACAAGGACCCTTGCTTCCTTCTACACACCCTCCTCGCAAACCCACAGCCTGCAAAGAGGTGGGCGACCGTCTCATCCCCAGTGCAGTCATCCCGGGGGCAGCGTGCGTTGGGAGTGATATTCCAACCATGCAGGAAAGATCTGACTGGGATGGTCCCTCTCACCCCCAGCCGAGCAAGGTCTTGGTGAGTTCTGGCGATGAGGCATTCTGCCAGATGGTCTGGACAGTCTGCTCAGGGAACCACCCCACAGTATCCATCGAGTCCTTCTCCTGCAGTGTCTGCAGGATGTTCTGTGCTAACCACTGTCTGATGGACTTGTGGTCAAATGTGTTAGTCTGGAAGAACTTGAAGGACAGGTAATCCAGCTGACTGAGACCTTGCCTGGCAATGGGCCAGGCCCATCCTACGCAACACCGGGGACAGGTAGAACCTCAGCACGCAGTGACACATGGTGCCCACGTACTTGGGTTCCATACACTGCCTAATGCAGCCACAGACGAAGGTAGTCATCAGGATGAGGGTGGCATTGGGGACACTTTTGCCCCCATTGTCCAGGGACTTGTGCATCACAGCCCCTCGGACTCACTCCATCTTGGTTCCCCAAGTGAACCGGAAGATGGCACGGGTGATTTCCAAACCGGAGGAGCGGGACGATGGGCTACACCTGTGGCAAGTACAGCAGCCCTGAGAGTACCTCACACCTGATGACAAAGTTTTTCCCAGTTATTGAGAAGGAGCACCATTCCCACAATCCCAATTTCTGTTCCACCTTCCCAATCCCCTCCCGCCAATTCTTGTTAAATGCCTCGGCCCCTCCGAGCCAGATCCCCAGCACCTTCAGGTAGTCGGACCTGATGGTGAAGGGGTCGTTGGAATGGTCGGGCCATTTGCCAAAGGTCATGGCCTCACTCTTCCTGTGGTTAATTCTGGCTCCTGACGTAAACTCAAACTGGTCACAGATGCTGATCAATCTGCAAACTGACCTTGGGTCCGAGCAGAAGACAGCAACATCGTCCACGTACAGGGAGGTTTTCACCTGGGTGCCCCCCTGCCTGGCAACACCATGCCTCTTATGCTCTCGTCCTTCCTGATGGATTCAGCAAAGGGTTCAATACAACACACAAGCAAGACAGGGGAGAAAGGACAGCCCTGCCTGACTCCAGACTTGTTGGGGAAGCTGTCTGTTTCCCACCCATTGGTTTGGACTGCACTACGGATATCTATGTAGAGCAGTTGGATCCAATTCTTGATATCCTCCCCAAAGCCCATTTTGGAGGGCACATCCAACATGTACGTGTGTGATATCCTGTTGAAGGCCTTCTCCTGGTCCAATCTGATCAGGTAAGTGTCTACCCCTCTGTCCTGCACGTAGGTGATGGTATCCCCGAGCAGCACAAGGCTGTCAAAGATCTTCCTGCCAGGTACAGCACAGGTTTGGTCCGAGTGGATCACTTGTCCCAGAGCAGACTTGACCCTGTTGGTGATGGCCTTGGACAGGATCTTATAATCCACACTCAACAGTGAGATGGGTCTACAATTTCTACTGTCCTCCCTCTCCCCCTTCTGCTTGTAGATGAGGGTAATGATGCCCTTCCTTATGGAGTCTGACATGCTGCCAGCCAGAAGCATTAGCGTTGTACACTTCCAGCAGGTCCGGGCCCATCCAATCCCATAGAGCTGAGAACAACTAAGCCGATAAGCTGTCGCTTCCGGGAGTTTATTTGAATCAAAGGAACGGATGGAGCCAGCCAGCTCCTCCAGGGTCAGTGGCTGGTCCAGACTCTCCTGCTTGCTATCATCTAAGACCCCCATGACAGGAAGTTCTGGGAGGCTGTGCTGTGTATGGCCTTTTTGTCATACAGGCCAGCATAGAAGGATCTGCAGAACCTTGATATGTCCATCTGCGAGGATGTAACTGAGCCATCCTCTTCCTGAAGGCTGAGGATACAGAGCTCCCCCTGTGAACTTTCTGGAAGAAGAAAAGTGAGCATGTCTCATCCTGCTCCATGGAGCGGACCCTGGATTGGAAGATGACCTGGAAGGATTCGGAGGCATAGAGCTGGGCTTGCCAGCTCTTCACCTCTCGGAGTTCCTCCCTCACATCCACCCCCCTCGACTGCAGGAGGAGAAGTTGCTGTAGGTCTGTCTGGAGTTGACAGTTCCCTCTGCCTCTGTCTTGCTTTTTGGACCCCTTTGTGGATGAAGAAACTCTTGACGTTCTCCTTTGTCACTTCCCACCAGTGCCCAGGGGAGTCAAAGAGGGGTTTAACGGTTCTCCAACCTGCGTAATCCCTCAATGCTCTCTGGGGTCAGCAGCTTGACATTCAACTTCCACGTCCCCCTGCCTGCCTTCTGCACCTCCTATAAGTGACAGAAGGCTCGAAGGAGACGGCTCAGAGAAGAGCACCGGCGTGATGTCAGTGGATCTGATTGTGACCGTCTCCGATACAAAGAGGAAGTCAATCCGGGACCAGGCTGAGCCGTCCGATCTCGACCAAGTGGTTTGCGGCTTGGGTTGTCCTGTGTACACATGTATCCACAGTTCCCTCTGATGGCAAACACTGAGGGAGGGTGGATGATGGATCCATTTGCATCAACTCTCAGTTTGACCTTTAACTGGTGCTTGCTGGTCCAGATCCAAAACAGGTCTTTGATGTCTACACAGCTTCCTGCTCCCTCAACATAATGAGCCAGGAAGGTGAAGACATCCACCACAGGCACATGTGGGTTAAACATGTGCACTGTTACCACACGTTCCTTCTGGGTGGGAGGTGAAGAGTGGCTGCACCTTCAGCAGCGACAGCGGAGCTTCATTCCCTTTCTCCCAAAAGTCCTCCAGCAGCTTCTGCCATCCTGACAGGTGTTTGAAGGTGTCGGATCGGTTATTTTCGAATCTGCAGGTTCTTTCAGGAGTCCAAGAATGAGTTGAGACAACTTGGCGCTTCACAAAGTTTTATTGGAAAAGCTTAAGACAAAGAAACAGTCACAGAGCACATGCCACCAACTTTACTACTAGGAGATGAGCCGAGACAAAAGGAACTAAAGATGGGCTAGGGCCGGGGGGTGGGGGGGGAGAGTGGGGGGGGGGGGAAGGGGGAGAGCAAGAGATAAGCAAGATAAGCAAGAGAGAAGTGGAGGCAAGAGAGTGATTAACAAAAAAACGACACCTTTTATACCTGAGATAAGAGGTATTCCTTAGCAACAGTAGTCCAATCAGGAAACGTATTAGACACCTGTGGCAAAAGCAACCAATGAGAAAACACATGTTCACATGATGGACAAACCAATCAGCTGGGAAATGGCCATTCCTTGTGCAGCCACTTGAGGTGTATTAAACACTATGCATGTTAAAAAAAACAACTAAAGCAGTCAAATCCAACAAAGGTAATATCAAAGTACCTGTTATCTGTGAAGTCCTGGAGACAGTAGATGTCCTTTACCTCAAATTTGCAGGTTTCCATCAAGACCTTTCTGATGAAGGGGTCCCGTGTGAAAGGGTTCCCCTCACTTAGATCTTTCACTGTCACTCTGACAGTATTGCGAATTCCTCCTCCCGAAGTGCTCGTTGCTGCTGCCATCCTGATAGAGCCTGATATAGCAAGTTGTGTGCTGGAAAGAGGTGTTAAACTGGTTTGCCCATCAGCATTAGGATCCATCAGCGGGTTAAGCTCTTATCAGGCAGCCATCTGATCACGAAGAGTCCTTGTTGTCTTTCCTTCTATGACAGTGTCCGCAGAGATCCGCCACAAATCGGGCCTCACAGATACTACACTTGATCTTAGCCAAAAGGCCAAAATTTTAACTCCTGGGTCTCATCCTGGCCTGCTTTCCAAAACCAAGGCAAAATAGTAGCTTACAAGGGAGTAGGAACATAATATTAGACAGCAGAAGTCACCTACGGCGAATAAAGAAACGTTAGCATCTGGGTAAATTTTTGAAAGGGTGTTGTTGGATGAAGGAAGAAAGCAGGTGGATATGTAAAATTTCTGTATGGGGCTCAGAAGCAGTCCTGTTGTAGCTCCTGCTTTTGCTCTTATTCTTCCTCCCACCCCTCATTAATATGCCAGATAAAGGCTTCTCCCAGGGCTCTGCCTGGCACAGAGGATCAGTAGTTTTCTCACGGTTGAAAAGCATCCTTTGAAAGTTTGTTCCTCACATGAAGTGAAAATCGTACTGACACCCATTAACATAAATTCTAAACACACCTCTGGATTGCTTTCTGCCTCTTTAGGCATCTGAACAGTTTGCTGTTAGTTCTAGACACACAATGTACGTGGATAACATTTGAAACAGGTGCATTTCTAAAATGAAGACCAGAAAAATATAATCAATTAAGATAAGATCTTTATTAGTCACATATACATCGAAACACACAATGAAATGCATCTTTTGCATAGAATGTTCTGGGGGCAGCCCGCAAATGTCGCCACGCTTCCGGCATCAACATAGCATGCCCACAACTTCCTAACTCGTACGCCTTTGGAATGTGGGAGGAAACCGGGGCACCCGGAGGAAACCCACGCAGACACGGGGAGAACGTACAAACTCCTTACAGACAGTGGCTGGAATTGAACCCAGGTCTCTGGAGCTGTAATAGCGTTACACTAAACGCTACGCTACCATGCCACCAAATGACATCATCTTGCATTAAAAAATATAAATATTGTTGTAATCCCCTTTTAATTCTGGTTTCTACCAGCAGATGTTAGTAGAAAGTTGTGGGACTTTGTACAGGGATCTATTAGGAATTAGTTTTTATCATTTTATGCCATCACTTCTGGTTACCAGGGTGGAAAGCCCAACGCTTCCTTAATTCCATTAGCACAGCCTGACCTACTGGGCCTGCCTGACAACCCTGCACTTCTCAACACTTTGCACTCCTTTATTTGTATTATCACCTTCTAACTGGCACCATTAACCCATCAACCACTATCTATCCCCATGGCAACCCAGGCCTCACCCTATCAGAGATATTCTCTTTGTCCAATCCAACTCTCCCCCATTTCCTGTGCAGCCTAAAACTAACTTGCTTCCTCTCTTTCCCAGTTCTGACAAAGGCTCTTCAATTCGTGATGGTAATGTTGTTTATTTTTCCACAGACACTATTGACCTGCTAAGTGTTTCCAGGTTTTCTGTTTTAATTTCAGCACCTGCAATTCTTTTTGATTTCCCTAACTACAAACCTACTGGTTTAATCACTGATATATTTATAATTAAAAATAACTTAGCAGGTCAGGATGGAGATAAATGTTGATAATTATCGTGGAAGAATACTCAATGTATGCATGTAACGTTACTGCTAATGTAGTGATATTTGCCTTTATTACTTAGTCTGTTTCCTTCTGAATGCTTGTACTGAGTTAAGATGTTAACACAACCATTGAAATCATAAATAGTAGGAACTGAACACAGACTATAAAACTGACTCCATTTCAGAGAAAAGGATGACTATCATCTCTTCAGTATGTCTGAATTTGAAAGTATGTCCCAGACACGAAATGACTATCTTTAATCTTATTGCACTCAGTGCTCTTGCTGTGGCCTCAGTGAGACTGAGCGCAGCCTAAGTGACCGGTTTGCCGAACACCTGCGCTCTGTCTGCCATGGCCATCTGGAGCTCCTAGTTGCTAGCCGCTTTAATTCTCCTCCCTTTTCCCACACGAACCTTGTCTGTCCTCAGCCCCCTCCACAACCTCATATTCTGCCTGAATAGTCAACGACTCGACACCATGAATATTTTCTCCAGTTTCAAGTAACCTGCTCCCCCGTCCCTTTTCTCTCTCCTCCTGATCAACCCAGTTCCTCCTACACCCACCCATGCCCCAGCCCCCTCACCCTGATTCTTTCCCCTCCTCCATTCACTCCATCTGCCCATCACCCACACAATCCTCCTACTAATTCTACTGTCAACCCCACCTCCCTTATCTGGTTCCATTCTCCATCTGACTTTTCTATCAGATTCCATCATCTGCAGCCCTTTGTTGCATCCAACCGTCACCTCCCAGCCTATGTCGCTGATTCCACTCTTCCCTCCTTGATCTGCCTATCACACATCCTCACCTAGATCCACCTAATGCTTGCCGGCTCTTACTCCACCCTTTCCCCTCACCTCTTCATTCTGGCTCTCTCCCCTCTATCTTTCAGTCCAGATGAAGAGTCTTGACCAGAAATGTCGACTGTCTTCCTTCCACAAATGCTGCCTGACTCGCTGAGTTCCTTCAGTAGTTTTCTTTGCTCCAGATTCCAACATCTGCTCCTATCTTGTCTCTATCTTTAACCTATTTTAACAGCACTCCTTATTTGATTTCTTCTTATTCTCAGAGACTTTTCATAGTTTATATTTCTAAAATTCTAGTTCTGGTAAATTTCAAACCAGTTTTCATCTTTTTGTTGACAGTAATATTTAGTTTACCAAATGGCAATGACCATTAGCAATTCTAAGCCTGTTGACAAAAGACAGTGAGCTAAATTGGATAACACTGGAAAACAAAGGATTGGATCACAATGCCTGATTATTCAGTGCCCATTTGACTCAGGGCAGTTCACACGTAAAATGTGCGCTTCCACCTTGCATCATGTTGGAATTTCACTCAAAGCTGATTCTGCATTTCTGCCTCAACATATACCTTCAGAGTCTACTTTATGTTTAGCTAGAACTGACTGAGGCCATGTCAAGGGTGGGTGTTCATTGTCTGTAACTACCAGTGGAAGTCACAAGGAACATGAGAAAGAGCAAACAACGCAATCTTCTGACCTGGGTTTGGATAGCTTGGTCAACAATGTGGAGAGAAGGAAAGATGCCCTCAAACTTCAGGAAGGCATTGATGGCAGTGGGAACGGCCACACTCGATGTGAACAGTGAAGCACCAAGGAAATGGATGCACTGCCACAAAAGGTAGATTGGTAAATTGGTTTATTCTTGTCACATGTACCGAGGTACAGTGAAAATGTTTTGCATGCCATCCATCCAGATCATTTCATTATAATTGTACATTGAGGTAGTACAAGGGAAAACAACAACAGAATACAGCATAAAGTGTTACAGTTACAGGGAAAGTGCAGTGCAGGCAGACAACAAGGTGCAAAGCCATGATGAGGTAGATTGTGAGGTCAACAGTCCATCTTATCGTACTAGGGGACCGTTCAATAGACAAACAGCACGATGGATGCTGTCCTTGAGCCTGGTGGTAGTTGCTTTCAGGCTTTTGTATCTTCTGCCTGATGGGAGGGGGGAGAAGAGAGAATATCCAGGGTGGGTTGGGTCTTTGATTATGCTGGCTGCTTTACCGAGGCAGTGAGAAGTGTAGACAGAGTTCATGGAGGGGAGGCTGGTTTCTGTGATGTGCTGAGCTGTGTCCACAACTCCCTGCAGTTTCTTGCAGTCATGGGCAGAGCAGTTGCCATACTAAGCTGTTTAATAATCTCATGCATGATCGATGAAAGAAGCATCAAATCCCATCTCTCAGTAACTGCACCACAACCCTCTGAATGCTGCTCCATGCTGGACACACAACAAGAATCTCTGTCAATCAGGACTCCCGCCCATTATTCTGGTGCCCAGAACGCACTCACAGATGTTTACCAGCAGTACTCTCAGCTTCCATCCACTGTTAGCTGTTCGACCATGACAGGCGTCACCCAGACATTTTGCAACTCACATGACAACTTTGCCTTGCAGAAAATGGGAGCCCATAATCAGTACCAGCAGTAAACCATTAAGATGTAACAATATTTGCCATTTTTTTTGTATCATGTGGCTCACTGCTCTGTGTTCCTGCAACACTGATTGTGTAAAGTTTCAGATTCCGTCTGACTCTGTGGAAGAGAGCCATAGTAAGAATGCCGCATGTCACTGCAGACTCCTATTCAATAAAGTACCCTGGCCAGCAGGGGTTTTGAGACCTTTGCAAGTGAGTGTGCACCAATAGATAATCCTCCTACAATCTCACTTCTCTCTTATCCACAGATCAAATCATAGAGTCATAAAGCTCACCACATCCATGCTGAAGTCTTTGCACATCTGCACTAATCCCATTTGCTTGCATTCTAATCATATCCTTCTACAATTTGTCCATTTAAGTGTTTGACCAAATGCCTCTTAAACATACATCTCCAATGATTTAAAACTACTGGTAATGTGACAGTACAACTCTTCACTGCCCTCTCCCCTCACCTCAAGCATACTCCTGCTTTCACTTTTTCAGACGCCAAGAATAGTAAACTGGACAGCACCAGCTGTTGAGCACAAGGGAGTGAAGGAGAAGCCGCTGCATCACTCCACTGGACACTCACATCCACCAGCTCAGATACAAACACTCAGTGTCCATGTTAACCAATGGCTGGGATCAGCATAGTGTAATTCAAAGGATGTGAGTCACCTGCAGACCAAGGGAAATACAAAGACATAGACACAATGGCCAAGAAAGCTCACCAGCGCCTCTACTTCCTCAGGAGGCTAAAGAAATTTGGCATGTCCCCTTTGACCCTCACTGATTTTTATTGATGCACCATATAAAGCATCCTATCCGGATGCATCACAGCTTGGTATGGCAACTGCTCTGCTCGTGACTGCAAGAAACTGCAGAGAGTTGTGGATGCAGCTCAGCACATCACGGAAAACAGCCTCCCCTCCATGGAGTCTGTCCACGTACCACCCAGCTCAAGGACAGCTTCTATCCCGCTGTTATAAGACTATTGAATGGTTCCTTAGTACGATAAAATGGACTCTTGAACTCACAATCTACCTCATTATGACCTTGCACCTCATTGTCAACCTGCAGTGCACTTTCTCTGTAACTGTAACACTTTATTCTGCACTCTGTTATTTTACCTTGTACTACCTCAATGTACTGTTGTAATGAATTGATCTGTATGAATGGTATGCAAGACATGTTTTTCACCATACATCGGTACATGTGACAATAATAAACCGATTTACCAATTTACCTCATATTCCAGCTCCACAAAAGCTCTGGTCTCACACAATGTCTGGTCCAAGAACTCAAATAAGGTCTGAAAGAAGAGACCAGGATATGGGTCTGTTCAAAATCCTGTGTGAAAATGTCAAGCAGCTTGTAGGAGTCCAGCACCAATTTTGCACAGGGCTTTGTCCCAAGCCTGTCACTCACTCGCCAGCATAGAAGAGCTGACCAGCTCCATTTCAACACTGTTTGAATCCTGAATCCTCTCAGTCAGACAGTAGTCAAATCCATACATCTCCTAAATCATTCCTCACTGTCTTGTGAGCACCTGGGAGAAGCCCACATGGTCGGAGGAAGAATGTGCAACTTCCATACAGATAGTGCCGGAGAGCAGAATGAAACTCAGGCCACCGGAGGCAGGAGACAACTGCACTACTTGCACCACCAGTTTTCTTTTGAGCAACTTCATGATTTCTTGAGGGGGATCCAATTTCCATCTAGCATTAAATGCACTGACGTTCTAGCACGTCAGAAAAAGGTGCAACTTAATTTCTATCATGTAGGCTTAGAATGCAAAATCATGATGCTGGGTGCCATTGTTCAAAGTGATTTTTGAGGGTCTCCCAGCACCCCAGCAACACATCCTCCAATCGATTGTTTGGATTGTTGTGAAACAGCCTGTTGAATGCCAGTGACTTCATGAAGCACTGATCTTAACATGTCAGCATAGGAAAGATGTCACTCATGTCTCCAGCTCCAGTCTGGAAGGAGCTAGAAGCAAAACAAAAATAGGGCTGCTCGCACCTTTGTTGCCCTGGATAGAGTGGTCTGGTATGACTCTGCAGTAGACGCATCTGGCAGATCTCTGTCACAGGATCCTCGGAGAACTTGTGTTACCCGGGCATGGTTCTTCTGAGAGATGCACCATACAAACTGTGGTCCCTAAGCATTCTGTCACGGTGGGCTTCCCTGGCCTGATTTCCTTCCTCCTGGCAGCTTGGCCTGGATTGGACGTCTCATCCTATCCCCATATCATGCTGGAGGCTCAGAGGATCACCCAGCAGAGCCCCAATTTCTGTCCCGCAAAGGAATCGTTAGAGGTTCCAGGTGAGCCCTAGATGTAACAGTCCCTGTACAGACAGCAAATCTTACTTCCACAATGATTCTTTGTGAAGTGTCCCAACCTCTATCTCAGTGACCAATAAATAATGCTTGAGGATTCCTGTAAATAGGTGTGAGGAGTTCTTCCTGCAGCTAAATGTCAGATTCACTGTGCACGATCAACACATACTGTTAACTGGATACCAAACTCGCAAATACAACATGAAATCAGCATTGCTCAATTAATGGCATGACCAACTGGCTGCCCTGCAGGATTCCAGTATGTGCACATAACACATTTAGCTAAGTATTACAAGTTGCACCAATAGTGTGCACATGCATTCTTTGATTGATACTGGAAAGAAATCAGCAGACTTAGCACAGAAAAAGTTTATGCCATGCAACCTAATTTAGTTCCCTGGGGAGCTTCTCATTATCTCACTCATGTTAACTTCCTTTACCATACGTTAAATTAATTATTACAATTATATCTTTGACATACCTTACTAATGACTACAGCATGATTCATGTGTAGATTATTGGGAAATTATTATGGAACGTCCATACAGACTTGTAAAGGAAGCACGCATTCTAAGGTTAGTTTGAAACATTATAATTGATTTTTCTTTATGTACATAGGAGAGATCTGTTTTGTTAATGATTAGTGATTTAGTGTGATAGCAAAGATATATTAAAAACATACAAACTTATGAATTAGCAGCAAGTGTAGGCCGTGCAACCCTTCAAGCCAGCTACGCCATTTAATAAGATCATGGCTGATCTGATTGTAACCTCACCTTCACATTCCCATCAACCCACAGTAACCTTTCACCTGCTTACTTATCGGGTATTGATCTACCATGGCCTTAACAATATTCAAAGATTCTACTTCCATCCTCCTTTGAGGAAGACAGTTCATGATCCTCTGAAAAGAATCTGCCTTATGTTTTAAATGTGCAGTCCCTTATTTTTAAACAGTGACCCCCAGTTCAAAGTTCCCCTAAAAAAGGAACCAGCCTTCCCACAATGACCTTGTCAAGATCTCTCAGGATGTTATATGTTACAGTCAAGTTTCCTCCCTCTCCCTCTTAGAAACTCCAGCAGCTAGAAATCTAGCCTGCCCAACCCATTCAAGTATCAGAATAACAAACTTTCTCTGAACTGCTTCCAATGCATTAACATCCTTCCTAAGGATCCTTCATAAGGTGATCAACACAATAAACAAGACTTCAGATGTGGTCTCACCAATGCCCTATATAACTGAAACACATTCTTCCTACGTTCACTTCCCCTCACAATAAATGTTTACATTCTGTCACCTCTCGAATGACTTGCTGGACCTATGTACTTTCCTTTTGCAAAGCATGAACTCAGATTTCTCAGAGCTCTGCAATCTTTCACTATTTAGACACATGTTGAACTGTTTATTAATGATAAAAAGTTGCATGCATTCCTGAACTGGTCTAATGCAGCAACGATTAGCTTTACATATATTAGTCACATTCTTTTTATAAGCATAAAAAACTGTTTTAAAACAGAAAAACTGAATATTTAGAATACACTGCATGTACCAGTTCCTAATCCATCTCATTTTACCACATTTCATAATCATTTGAATATAAAATATAGAAAAATGCCATTGGCTCCATCCAATATGTGGTATCCATCATTAAGGACCCTTAACACCCGGGACATGCCCTCTTCACGTTACTACCATCGGGGAGGAGGTACAGGAGCCTAAAGACCCACATCAAGATTTCAGGAACAGCTTCTGCCTCTCACCCATCAGATTTCTGAATGGTCCATGAACACAACCTTGTTATTCCTCTTTTGCACTATTTATTTATTTTTATAACTTATAGTAATTTTTATCTTTATGCCTTGCACTGTACTGCTGCCGCAAAACAACAAATTGCACAACATATGTCAGTGATAATAAACCTGATTCTGATTGTGATTCTGATATTCATGGTGTAATGTTTGTACAGCATTGCCTTTGTCAATCATCCCTTCTTCCCCCATGTAACCTTCTGGAAAAGACATCAAAGTGGAATGCAGAAAACCTTAGCTCCAATTTGTGATGAAGCCTCTTGGTTTATAATGAAAGCTGGTTCCTGAAAATGACAACTAGGAGACCACTGTGACTGGATAAGATCCCCCCCCCACCACCACCACCCCCACCCCCACCCCCACCAGCGACCCAACTACATTAAACATACATTTATGTTTGCCATTTATTATTCACTCAGCTTGCGGTTACTCTGTGTTCACTACACTCACTGACATTTTTTTCAGAGGTCAGTGACAATTCAAGAAGTACTACCTTTTAGCTTTGTTAACTTTTAAGCATCCTGGTTATCTTTAACCTTTTTAGAAGACATGACACCCACCTGAACATCAATTCATTATGTTTCCTCCTAGTTTGTGCTTCCTTAAGGGAAAATCCCCAACCTTTGTAATTATCTGAATAATGGCCTTGAAACCAAATACCATTCTGAGTTCCAGTCCCAAACAGGCTTCAGGAACTCAATAATTTGGCCTTCATGTTCCAGATGTGAACATGACCTGAAAGAATTTGATGAATCTCGAGAAAAATCAACAGCAATACAGCTGGTTGCTGAGCATTGGCAACTTCAACCATTTTAGGATCCCACATCTTTATGAATAAGAAGTTAAAAGGCAGCCCATTGTGGTACTTCTCCTCAGCACTTTGAAATTCCCTAAGTGTTCCTTGGACAAACAATATTTATCACCCAGTAAAGAATGAGTGTGATTTTCAATTCAAGGCACTCCTCTTTGAGGTTGTCCTGTCAGTCTGTGGATTTAGGCTAATACATTTTTATCATCTGAACACTTTATAGGATCTACACTGATAAGCATGTGTCTCATGGATCTAATAGACAAGGTGTGGGAGTAAAATTCAGAGAAGCATTTGAAATATAATTCATCTACTGATAACTTGAAGCTAAACATGACATTTTTATAAAACTGAAGAGCTCTGTGAATTGCATACATAAAGACTCTAAGATCTGATCATCACTTAGGCAGACTTGAAAGCTCAGATTATGGATCATGTGCTTTTGCATCCATCACTTAGTTTATCCCTCGAATATGTATCACACTCATCTGTCTACCTCAATCAGAAATTAGTTCAATCATTATCTGAGATAATAATGTAGTGATGATATGCTCCATTTTATCAGGCAGAGAAAAAAGTGGGCATAAGGTCCAGAGTATTAGTCACATTGGTACACAAACTGTCAAACTTTACCTGCAATTTAGAATCATGAAATCTGACCGATAAAACTATGATTATGTATGAATTATTGGTTTATTATTGTCACTTGTGCCAAGGAGACTAAGGGAGCTGGGGCTCTACTCGTTGGAGAGAAGGAGGGTGAGGGGAGACATGATAGAGGTATACAAAATATTAAAAGGAATAGATAGAGTGGACAGCCAGCGCCTCTTTCCCAGGGCACCAATGCTTAATACAAGAGGGCATGGCTTTAAGGTAATGGGTGGGAAGTTCAAGGGAGATATCAGAGGGAGGCTTTTCACCCAGAGAGCGGTTGGTGCATGGAATGCGCTGCCTGGGGTGGTGGTGGAGGCTGATATGTTGGTCAAGTTCAAGAGATTGTTAGATAAGCATATGGAGGAATTTAAAATAGGGGAATATGTGGGAGGAAGGGGTTAGATAGTCTTAGGCGTGGTTTAAAGGTCGGCACAACATGGTGGGCCGAAGGGCCTGTTTTGAGCTGTATTGTTCTATGTTCTATGGTAACGTGAAAAACTTGTCTTGCATACCGTTCATACAGATCATTTCATTACACAGTGCAGATACATTGAATTAGTACAATATGCATTGAGGTAGTACAGGTAAAAACAATAACAGAGTACAGAGTAAAGTGTCACAGCTACAGATGAAGTGCAGTGCAGGTAGACAATAAGGTGCAAGGTCACAACAAGGTAGATTGTGAGGTCAGAGTCCATCTCATTGTATAAGGGAACCGTTCAATAGTTTTAATCACAGTGGAATAGAAGCTGTCCTTGAGCCTGGTGGTAGGTGCCCTAAGGCTCCTGTATCTTCTGCCTGATGGGAGAGGAGAGAAGAGAGAATGACCCGGGTGGGTGGGGTCTTTGATTATGCTTGCTGCTTCACCAAGGCAGCGAGAGGTAAAGACAGAGTCCATGGAGGGGAAGCTGGTTTCTGTGACACGCTGGGCTGTGTCCACAACTTTGAATTAGAGTCATAGAGTACTACAGCATGGAAACAGGCCCTTTGGCCCAACTCATCCATGCCAACCAACGTGCCAACCTAAGATAGTCCTATTTGCCCGCATTTGGCCCATATCCCTCTAAACCTTTCCTATACATGTACTTATCTAAATGTCTTTTAAACATTGTTATTGTACCTGCCTCAATTACTTTCTCTGGCAGCCCATTCCATATACACACACACCATGAGGAAGTTACCTCAGTTCCCTTTTAAATCTTTCCCCTCTCACCTTAAACTAATGCCCTCCAGTTTTTTGTTCCCTTTCTCTGGGTAAAAGACAGTGTGCATTCACCCTATCCATGCCCCTCATAATTTTATACACCTCTGTGAGGTCAGCCCTCAGTTTCCTACATTCCAAGGAATAAAGTAAAGCCTGCCCATCCTCTCCCTATAACTCAAGCCCTCGAGTCCTGGCAACATTCTTGTAAATCTTCTTTGCACTCTCTCCAGCTTAATGACATCTTTTCTATAACAGGATGACCAAAACTGTACACAGCACTCCAGGTGCAGCCTCACCAGTGTCTTGTACAGTCACCTCCCTCTCATTGAATGGACAGAATTCCCTTTATTCTGTTGGTGTTCCAGTCAAATTCACTCAGAATTTGCCACTAGTGGTGAAACAATGACTCTTCCTAGTGACATGGAAGTTCTTTCCACAAAGACCCAGTGATCTCTATGGTGAGAACTTCCCTTTTTCTGCTGTCCTCTACTTTCAGAAGTCAGTTGATTGGAATTCTTCATGTCCATGGGTATCACATACTGAATCTGGCTGAGCAGGCAATCCCACTGAAGAATTCTCTGAGAGAGTTAACCAAAAAAAAACAATTTAAGTTAACTTGTTAAATATTATATAGAATGCTAAAGACCTGAACATACACTATTTATTAAAAACAGGTGGAAATTTAACAAATAATCTTTCATTTTAAAATTAGTTACTTTTTATTTTAAAATATTCATGTGAGGAAAGTATAATGCATGTGATTCTATTTTTTAGAACCAGTTAGTGAACAAAACAATAAATAAGTCTTAGTTTGTCATAAAGAATTCACTTAAACCATGTAACCAAGTATAAGGTCGGGATATTTTTTAGCTGGACCACTCCATCAATTCAAGTGATTTTACCTTGAAAAGGAGAAGCCTACAAACAGTAAAACACACCACACCCCTACCTTCCATATTAGCCTACACATGAGAGAAGATTCTCAACAATCTGCCAGTTTTATAGAATAACAATGATAAACAGAATGTTTTGCTATCCCCAGTACTCCAAAATATGGGCCAATGTATTTCTTTTACTTCTCAGTTAGGTTTCCACTTTTCCTTTGCTCGGTTGTCCTGTACACCTGCGTCACATCTTAATTGCAGATCTTTTCACATTATAGATCCTCCTGGCTTTGTAAATGAGTGAAGCCATTGGGCAGTGTGAAGAAATAAGATAGTGGAGCAAGTTGAAATAAAAATCGAGCCTTCCGGCAGCAGTTATTGCTTAAAGATCAGAGGTGGACAACTTGGACTGTTTTCTTTTCCAAAGCTCATGGGGACTGAGGCTGATTGCTATATTATTACCATCTCTGGGAAAGATCAGCACATCCAGCACAGATCAGTCATCATACCAAGAAGTTTGTTAGTCACTACGACCCAGCTACTCATCGCATAAATTCACAGACATTATTTCATTGAATTAATTTAATAGGTGAGATAATTTTTATATAATTTCAGTGAGGAAAGTATTTTATTTTAAGGTGGAGTATGACAGAACAATAAATAGGATTCCACAAGCACAAATAAAAATGGTGGCACAGTGGCACAGCAAGTAATGCTGTTACCTTACAGCTCCAGTGACTAAGATTTGATCCTGACCTCTGTTGTTGCCTGTGTGCAGTTCTCCCTATGACCACATGGGCTTCCTTGGGTGCTCTGCTTTTCTCCCACATCCCAAAGGCGTGCTGGCTGGTAAGTTAATTAGCCACTGTAAATTACTCCCAGTGCCGGCGGGTGGAAGGAGAATCAGGATGGAGTTGATGGGCACGTGATAGAGAGTATGCTGCAGGGAAATAAGTTTTGGAATGCACCTGATGGGATTGTCTGACAGCTTACATAGACTAGGTGGACCAAATGGCCTCCTAGGTCATGAGAAATAAACAAAAACCATCAAGCAGACAGAAAAGGTGCTTCAAACAGTCTTCCATTAGAGCTAGAAAGGTAATGTGTTTGAATCTTTTGTAGCATTGATCAAAGTAATGGTCCAAATGTCATGATACTAATAATGGCAAAACTCTAGATCTTCATTGAACATTGACAGCAATTTCAGAATTTTCACACACGTACAGCTTAATGTGGAAACTCTGAAGATGCTGTCAGTGAGTCCTTGTGGTTCGCATGCTGCATTGCTTGCAGCCTTCCCCAAAGAGATCAAAGGGAATCATTTGCACTACCATGAGCTTTGACTTTGTGTGAACTAGTCCTATCTAAAATCCTTCATAAAATGTGTTTACTTATGTAAAGTTTATAAATTTTAATGGCACACTAAGCCATAATTACCGATTAAGAAACTATCTGGACCTAAATCTAATTTTATGCCTATTATATTTTCCTTAAGTGAGTATTTCAAACCAAGGGAATAAGATTTTTTAAAGCTTATTTATATTTCAGCTTTGATTCTCATCACATGTGTACAGTCAAAAGGAGTGGGGAACCTTTCTCCAGATCAGTAGGAACTGCTGTTGTTTTGCCTGACTGCAAATTCTAGCCTGAAGTTCTCACTTCTGAGTGCATATTTGAGAAGTCAAGTCACATTGCAAACATATTCTAGTTTGTTACATCAGTGGAATACTTTCCTGGGTGAAGCATTAAAATGAGGCCCTGCCTGCTCTCAGATGGATCTGGAAGATAGCACACTTTAAAGACTAAAGAAGTAGTCCTAGCCTATATTTATCACCAAAAAAACATACTAGTCATGTACAGCTGTTTATGGGGCCATGCAAAATGGCTGTTACTTCAATAGTAATTAAATTCTGGGGTTACATCACAGTCTGCAAAGCACCTTTAGATGTTGTGAGGTTACAAAAATACTACATGCTCATTTTTTTTAGTTTGACATTACGAAAGGCATCTCCATCAGTATCCTGCTTTTGCATTTAAGGCTTTGTAATTATTTTATTAATGTATTTTCTTATTTTTTAGCATATACCTCGGATGTCCAATTGAGGGAGCAGCAAGATGCCTTTGCCAACAAGATAAATTGGGATAGGGAGGAGATAAAGAGAAATGAGAAAAAGATACGAGTCCATTTCTACTGTCTGACACAGTCATGGATCATTTCCTTGAAAGTAAAGTTGGAGGGATCTTGGATTTAGACTGGAGAACTTGAACTTCTGGAGAACTGGAGAACTTGAACAATGTGTCATCTAGAACAATGTCTCTGTTGTCATCTCTGCACAGTGCACACTTTCCACCTTCATGCACTCCAAAATTGGAAAACAAGGTAAGATATCTTTATTAGTCATATGTACATCGAAACACACAATGAAATGCATCTTTTTTGCGTAGAGTGTTCTGGGGGCAGCCTGCAAGTGTCACCACGCTTCCGGCACCAACATAGCATGCCCACAGCTTCCTAACCTGTATGGCTTTGGAATGTGGGAGGAAACCGGAACACCCGGAGGAAACCCACGCAGACACGGGGAGAAAGTACAGCCAGGATTGCTCTGCATCAATGTATCACCTAGAATGACACATAGGTGCAGTCCCGTGCATGTAATGTCTTCTTTTGAAATAAGATGATGCACCAACGCCCTTTGCTCTCTTTGAGTTGCCACCAGCTTTTTGTCCACTCGAGATAGATAATAATTGTTGGCCTTACTAGCAACACCCACATCTCACAAAATAATTAAAACATGAGGAACCGATAGAATTATTTGAAAAGCATGAGTTTTCCCATGCCCCGGATGACATTTATTCTCTGTGTAAATTGGCTTTCCTGCAGTTTGACATTGAATACACTTCAAAAGAACTTTATTAACTGTGAAAATATTGTGACATCACAATATGAAACAAATATTTTACTTGTATCCCCAGCAAATTTCAGAGCTGTGGGATCTTTAATGTTCTTCCAGTATAAATTTGGTTAAGTGTCCAAAGAGTTATAACTCTGCACAGTGCACACTTTCCACCTTCATGCACTCCAAAACTGGAAAACAGACCTAAGTGCCAGGATTGTTCTGCACCAGATTCCATAGTTTTGTGGGCTGTAGGCAAAAGCATTACCTCCTTAACTTTGTTTGACGCTTAAATAAGTTCTCCACAAATATTAAGAGCATTCAGTCTTTTCACTCCTTTGCTACTGGTTGCCTGCTTTCTGGACTTTGCATGATGTTAGTTTGAGAACGTGTTAAAGCTATGGTGAACAGATCCATTTGCCTTTGCTATTTGTTGTTATTTTATTATAGTTCAGTTTTATTTTTTGTCAGTTTCTCTTTTACTGCTTCCTGCCACATAATTGAACTTCATGGCATCTTTGCAGACCTATAAAGCCACTTATATTAGCAACTGAAGTCTTTAGCTGTCAACACACCACACAACATGGCGATTCTGTTGGGTATTCCAGTGGTTATTATGGATTAAGTGGTGGTTAGAAATAAGAAAAGTAGAGAAAGTATAAAAAAAATTGCAGATACTGGAAATGTAAAAAAAAAAACAGAAAATTCTGGAAATATTTAACAGGGAAGAGAAACAGAGTCAATGTTTCAGGTAGAAGACCCCATGTCGGAACTGAAATGGAGACAAAAGAAGCTTGTAGAGCTGCAGGGAGGGTGGGGGAGAGGTGCCTCTGATAGGATAAAACTGGGGTGACCATTGGGATAATGAGTGAATGGGAGATGTTGGAGGGTGAGAACATGGACAGATGAACCTTGACAAAAGAATGCAGAAGTTGCGAAATGCAGAGCAGGAGGACGAGCCCAGCAGCTCCTCCACTCACAGAGGGAGAGAAAAAAGAAACAAGTTGAGCTATTATCACAGATAGATGACTGATACAGACCGAGAAATCAAGTTACCTTAAGTTGTAGAATTCGATATTGAGTCCAGAAGCCTGTAAAGTGCCCAAATGGAAGAGAGATGCTGTTTCTCAAGGTTGCGTTGGGTCTCACTGTGACAGTGTAAGAGGCCACAGACCAATAGGTCACAGTGGGAGTGGGATGAGGAATTAATGTGGCAGGCAATGGAAAGCTCAGGTTTGCCCCTGCAGGCTGAACGCAAGTGTTCTGCCAAACGATCACCCATTCTTCCCTTGCATCCACAGGTGATGTAACATTTGTCCTTTCACCTCTCCCCTTCCAACCATCTAGAGACCCAAACAGTCCATTCAGGTGAAGCACCAATTCACTTGCACTTCCAGCTTAGTGTACTGCATTTGGTGTTCACAATATGGTCTCCTCTACACTGATGAAACCAAATGCAGATTTATTTTATTTTCATTTACAGTATAGAACATAGAATTGTACAGCACAGTATGGGCCCTTCAGCCCACGATGTTGTGCCGACCTATATAAACACCTACTCCCTAATCAATCTAACCCTCCCCTCCTACACAGCCCATAACCCGCCATTTTTCTTACTTCCATGTGACTTTCTAAGAGTCTTTTAAATGTCCCTATTGTATCAGCCTCCACCACCATCCCGGCAGTGCATTCCAGGCACCCACCACTCTGTATAAAATACCTACCTCTGACATGTCCCCTAAACTTTCCTCCTCTGACCTTAAACTGTTGTCCTCTGGTATTGTCCATTGCTGCCCTGGGGAAAAGGTGCTGGCTGTCCACTCTATCTATGTCTCTCATAATCTTATACACCTCTAGCAAGTCGCCTCTCATCCTATGTCACTCCAAAGAGAAAAGCCCTAGCTCACTCAACCTTTCCTCATAAGTCATGTTCTCTAACCCAGGCGGCACCCTGGTAAATCTCCTCTGCACCCTATCTAAAGCTTCCACATCATTCTTATAATGAGATGACCAGAACTAAACACAATACTCTAAGTGTGGTCTAATCAGAGTTTTATAGAGCTGCAACATTACCTCTCAGCTCTTGAACTCAGTCCCCTGACTAATGAAGGCCAACACACCAAACGCCTTCTTAACCACACTATCAATTTGTGTGGCAACTTTGAGGAATCTATGGAATAGGACCTCAAGATCCCTCTGTTCCTCCACGCTGCTAAGAATCCTGTAATTAACGTTGTACTTCACCCTCAAGTTTGATATTCCAAAGTGTATCACTTCACACTTTTCCAGATTGAACTCTATCTGCCACTTCTCCACCCAATTCTGCATCCTGTCTATATCCTGTTGTAACCTACAACAACCTTCTACACTATCCACAACACCACCAACCTTCATGTCATATGAAAACTTACCAACCCATTTCGCTCCCACCGCCCCCCCCCCCCCAACTTCCTCATCCAAGTCATTTATAAGAATCACAAAGAGCAGGGGTCCCAGAACAGATCCCTGTGGATCACCACTAGTCATCGACCTCCAGGCAGAATATTCTCCATCTACTACCACCCTCTGCCTTCTGTGGGCAAGCCAATTCCAAATCCATGCAGTCAAGTCTCCGTGGAACCCATGCTTCATGACTTTCTGGATGAGCCTACCATGGGGAACCTTGTCAAACACCCTACTAAAGTCCATATACACCACATCCACCACTCTACCTTCATCAATTTGTTTTGTCACCTCCAACAAAACTCATTTAGGCTCATGAGACACGACCTGCCCCTCACAAAACCATATTGACTATCCCTATTAAGACTATGCTTCTCCAAATGCTCATAATTCCTGTCCCTAAGAATCCTCTCCAATAATTTGCCCACCATTGACGTAAGACTCACTGGTCACTAATGCCCAGAATTATCCGCATTACCGTTCTTGCACAAGGGAACAACATTTGCCATCCTCCAATCCTCTGGTACAACTCCTGTTGCCGGGGAGGACGCAAATATCATTGTCAACGCTCCAGCAATCTCTTCCCTCACCTCTCATAGTAACCTGGAGTATATCCCGTCTGACTCTGGGCACTTATCTATCCTAATGTCTTTCAGAAGCTCCAACACTACCTCTTTCTTAATTCAACATGCTCCAGCACATTAGCCTGTTCTATGCTGACCTCACATTTGTCATAGTCCCTCTTCCTAGTGACTACTGAAGCAAAATATTCATCAAGGACCTCCCCTACCTCCTCCACCTCCAGGCACATGTTTCCCCCTTTATTTCTGAATGGTCCTACACTCACTCTAGTCATCCTCCTGTTCCTCATGTACATGTAGTACGCCTTGGGGTTTTCCTTAGTATGTTATTGTGTTTTCCTTAGTATGTTACTGTGTATGTAACTGTAACTGAACTGAAAATGTCATTATCATTGGCATCCTGATGATAAGTATTACATCAAAATATTCCACCTACTCTTCAAACTGTTTTATGTAGTGCCAAAATAGGCCACAGAAATACTAAACAATTCTACTACATTACACTCATGACTGTGTGGCCACATTCTGCTCTAACTCCATCTACAAGTTTGCAGATGACACCACCGTTGTAGGCCATATCTCAAACAGCGATGAGTCGGAGTACAGGAAGGAGATAGAGAGCTTAGTGGAATGGTGTCATGACAACAACCTTTCCCTCAATGTCAACAAAACAAATGAGCTGGTCATTGACTTCAGGAAAGGGGGCAGTGTACATGTCTACATCAACAGTGCTGAGATCGAGAGGGTTGAGAGCTTCAAGTTCCTGGGAGTGAACATCACCAACAGCCTGTCCTGGTCAAATCACGTAGATGCCACAGCCAAGAAAGCTCACCAGCACCTTTACTTCCTCAGGAGGCTAAAGGAATTCGGTTTGCCCCTTTTGACTCTCAACAGCTTTTATCAATGCACCGTAGAAAGCAACCTATTTGGATGCATTACGGCTTGGTACTGCAACTGCTTTGCCCAGGACCACAAGAAACTGCAGACACTTGTGGACACAGCCCAGCGCATCACGGATACCAGCCTCCCCTCCTTGGACTCTGTCTTTACCTCTCGCTGCCTTGGTGAAGCAGCCACCATAATTGAAGACCCCACCCATCTGGGTCATTCTCTCTTCTCTCCTCTTCCATCAGGTAGAAGATACAAGAGCCTGAGGGCACGTACCACCAGATTTAAGGACAGCTTCTACCCCATTGTGATAAGACTATCGAATGGCCTCTGTAGCTGTGACACTTTACTCTGTACTCTGTTATTGTTTTTACCTGTCCTACCTCAATGCACTCTGTACTAACTCAATGTATCTGCACTGTGTAATGAAATGATCTGTATGAACGGTATGCAAGACAAGTTTTTCACTGTACCTCAGTACAAGTGACAATAATAAACCAATACCAATATCTTGGAGCTGTTTTTTTTTCAGTCCTTTACAATTGCATAATTTTCTTTTGTAGCTGTGGAATGGGATGATTTTTTCAACAGTGCATGTATTTGAAATTAAGGAACAATCATTTATTGTATATTGTTATATAACTAATTTTATTGTCTCAAGTTTATAGGAAAAAAATCATTGGAAAGTAAACAGCATGTTTGCAAAAAAACCTGTTGAATATTTTGGCCTGAAATTAGCAGCAGCTTTTGTGCAACAGCACCATCTAATGGGCAATCCCAAAACTGCACAAACTTGAGTCAAAATTGGAAAGAAGGAAGTCATTTTCAAAAAATGAATTTGTAACATAACCTACTTCATTACATTTTATGCTTGTGGTTCTTGGAGGCCTGTTATCCAAGTCCCATAACATCACTTGTCAGTTCAGTGTCCTTGGCAAGGTCATCTTCAGCTGGTTCATCTATGACCCTCCTCCCACATAAGATCAGAAGTAGGGACACAAGGGACTGCAGATGCTGGAATCAGGAGTAACAAACATTATGCTGAAGGAAGTCAGTGGTCAAGCAGCAACGTTGCCAATGTTTCAGGTCGTGACCCTGCATCAGGACGGAGAGTGGAGAGGGAAGATAGCCAATATAAAGAGGAGAGAGGGAATGGTAAGACAGGGGCCAGCGGATGCCTGGCATACTGAGGAAGGGTGAAGGAAGACAGGTAGATGGAGCCAGGTGGGGAAGTGGTGAATGTGGGAGACAGAGGCAGGTGGAGACACAAGAAATTCTGCATCTGAATCTGGAGCAATACACAAAAAGTGCAGGAGGAACACAGTAGATCAGGTAGTACCCATGGAGAGAAATAAACAGTCGAAATTTCGGGCCGAGACCCTTCATCAGGCCCAAAATGTCAACTGTTTATTTCCCTCCATGGATGCTGCCTGACCTGCTGATTTCCTCCTGCACTTTTTGTGTAGAGGCAGGTGGAGGATAGGTGGAAGCAGACAAAGAGCAAAGAACAGGCAGATGGAGCCTGGTGGGAGGAGGGGAGTGTGAAGATGGACACAGCTGCTGGTGGGTGTTAAGTGCGAATGCAAAGGTTACCAGTGATGGAATCTGGAAGGTAAGGAAGGTGATAATGGAAACCGTTAGGGGAGAGGTAAAAGGCAGATGGAACCAGATGAGGAAGGGCAGATGCAGTGGGTGAAATGTGTGAGTAGTAGGTGAATGGAACCAGGAGGGGGATGGGGGGAAAAATGTGTGATGGGGGGTTGGGGGGAGGTATGGGAAAGAATCAAAGATGGGAACACTAGAGGTGGATTGGAAGGAGAAAGAGAGAGAGTGGAGTGGGGGGGGGGAGGGTAACCACAGGAGGCAAGAGTTATTTGAAATTGGAAATTTCTATGTTATACCCTTGGGTTGTAGACTACCTTGGCGGAATATGAGATGTTGTTCCTCTAGTTTGCATTGGGTCTCACCCTAGCAGTGGAGAAGGCCATTGACAGACAGGTCGGTATGGGAAGGGGAGTTGAAATGGCATGCAACCATGAGCTAGAGATGGCCCTTACAGAGAGAGCACTTAGACATTCCACAAATCAGTTGCCTAGTCAACACTTGGTCTCGCTGATGTAGAGGCAGCCGCATCCAGAGCACCAAATGCAGTAGACGAGGTTGGAGGAGGTGCATGTGAATCTTTGCTTCGCAGGGCTGTTTAGGTCATTGGATGGTGGTGAGGGAGGAGGTGTTAGAACATGTGTTGCACTTCCTGCAGTTGCAGGGGAAAGTGCCAGGGGTCAGGGAGGTGTGGGTGGGAAGGGACGAGCTAACCAGGAGGGAGCGGTCCCTGTGGAAGGTGGAAAGGGGTGGGGAGAAAAGATGTGGTGAGTGGTGGGATCTCATAGCAGCTGACGGAAATGAAGAAGGATGATGTGCTGGATGAGGAGGTTAGTAGGTGAAAGGTGAGGACTAAGGGCACTCTATCTCTGTTCAGTTTGGAGGGAGATGGGGTGAGAACAGAAATCCCGGAAACAAGATGACATGCGAGAGCGGGCTCCATCAACCACAGCAGAAGGGAAGACATGCTTCCTGAAAAAGGAGGACATTTCAGATGTCCTGGAATCATAAGTGGCTCAGTGGTAGGAAGCAGAGAGTGATGTTTGGGGTTGTGTCTCAGACTGGAGGCCTGTGTCTAGTGGTGTGCCACAGGGGTCAGTGCTGGGATCTTTGTTGTTTGTAATTTATATAAACGATTTTGATGTGAATGTACAAGGCATGGTTAGTTAATTTGCAGATGATATTAAAATAGGTAGTGTTGTAGATATAAAAAAATTACAGGGTGATCTTGATCAGCTGGGTATGTGGGCTGAGGATTGGCAAATGGCTTTCAATCCAGATAAAGGTTAGGTATTGCATTTTGGGAGATCAAACCAGAATAGCATTTATACAGTGAATGGTAGGGTGCTGGGGAGTGTTATGGAACAGAGGGACCTAGTGCATAGTTCACTGAAAATGTCACAGGTAGATAGGGTGGTGAAGAAGGCGTTTGGCACGCTGGCCTTCATCAGTTAGGGCATTGAGTATAGGAGTTGGGAAGTTATGTTGCAGTTATATAAGACGATGTGAGGCTGCACTTGGAGTATTGTGTACAGTTTTGGTTACCTTGTTATATGAAAGATGTTATTAAACTAGAAAGAGTGCAGTAAAGATTTACCAGGATGTTGCCTAGACTTGGGGGCCTGAGTTACAAGGAGAGGTTGCACAGACTAGGACTTAATTCCCTGGAACATAGGAGATTGAAGGGTGACCTGATAGAGGTGTATAAGAATAATGAAGGGTATAGACAGGGTGAAAGCACATAGTCTTTTTCCCAGGGAGGGAGTGCTAAAAACAAAAGGGCATAGGTTTAAGATCAGAGGTGAGAGATTTAAAAGGGACATCAGGGGCAACTTCTTCATGCAAAGGGTGGTATGTATTTGGAATGAGCTGTCAGAACTAGTGGTTGAGGCAGGCACATTAGCAACATTTAAAAGCCATCTAGATAAGTACATGGATAGGAGAGGTTTAGAAGGCTATGGGCCAAATGCAGATAGATGGGACTAGCTCACTGGGTAACACATTCGGCATGGATGAGTTGGGCCAAAGGGCCTGTTTCCATGCAGTATGATGCTACAACTCTATGGATGGAAGGTCTCACCTTGAGAGCAGATGCTGTGGAGATGGAGAAACTAGGAGAAAAAGATGGCATCCTTACAAGTGACAGGGTGTGAAGAAGTGTAGTATAGGTAGCTATGGGAGTCAGTAGGTTTATAGTAAATGTCAGTTTGTCTTCTGAGGTGGAGTAAGAGAGATCCAGAAAAGGGTGAGAAGTGTCAGAAATGGTCCAGGTGAATTTGAAAGTGGTGTTAACATTGATGAGTCCTGCATGGGTTAGAAGTGAGGATGTCTAATCATCAGTGAACAATGTTTCATTACATTCACAACTCCTCAGCAAATGAAACCGTTGTCTGTGTACAATAAGACTTAGGCAACAATAAGGCATAGGCTGATATGTGGCAGGTGACATTCATGCCTCGAAATGATTGTATGAGGCAATGTTCAATTCCAGCAAGTGAGAATCTAACCACCAACCCTTGATACTCAATGGCATTCCATTGCTGAGTCTCCAACTATCAATATCCCGGAATTAACATTGACCAGAAACCCAACTAGACCAGTTCCTTAAATATGACAGCTACATGAGCACATCAGAGGTTGAATATACTGCAGCAAATGACTCACTTCCTTACACCCCAAACCCTTTCCAATATTCACAAAGCACAAGTCTGGAGCATGATGCAAAACTTGTGTGCAGTTCCAAGAACTCTCGAGAGGCTCGACACCCTCCAGGACAAAGCAACACACTTAGAAATCAAACAAAAAAAACCACACTGTTGGAAATCTGAAATAAAGACAGAAAATGGTGGAAGCACTCAGCAAGTGAGGCAGCAGCAGTGGAAAGAGAAACAGGTAATGTTTCTGATCCAGGACACTTCGTCAGGACTGAGGAAGAGAAGAATGTTAGTTCAGGTTGCAGAGAAGTGGCGGGTGGGGTGGGAGAATGAGAGCAACCAAGGGAATTTCTCTGATAAGGTGTGACAGAGTGACCTAGTGCGGTAACTAAGGAACACATTAAGCTTCTTGGTCTATGCAATGTGTGGCTAATGGTAAAACTATGGGACATGTCCAACATGCCAAACTATACTATTCCTCACGTTTATATTAGGTTTGTAACAGTGCAGGAGGTCACAGACAGACTGGTCATGGTGGAAGTAAGATGATGAATTAAAGTGGCAGGCAATAGGGATGGATAGGCTGGCTTTGTTACCTTTGGAGCAAAGGAAGCTGAGGGGTGACCTGTTAGAGGTGTATAAAGTTATAAGTGGCATAGACAGTCAGAATTTTTTTCCCCATGGTAGAGATATCAAAAACAAGAGCACATAGACATAAGCTCCGGGGAAAGAATTTTAAAGGACATTTGACAGGAAATTTTTTTTTAAAAGAGTTGGGGAGATAATCACTGCGTTTGTGGACAGTTGGACAGGCACTTAAATAGGCAAGGCATTGAAGTATATGGGCCTAGTGCAGGCAAGTTGGATTGGTGTAAGTGGGCAAACAGCTTGACATGGACATGGTGGACCAAAGGGCCCATTTCTGTGCTGTACAACCCTATGACTATAAAACCTCACCTTGTTCTGTTTACCACACTTCCTTTAAACTTACCATGTTCACTGGAACATTTATCATTCTACTGTGTAACATCTTTAACAAATGAAGTAAGAATGTGTTGATTATTATTATTTACATCCAATTGTTCCAAAAATCTGCTTGTCCGACACTACTAAAGTCTCGTGTGCCAGATTAGTGGAGTTTTACTGTAACCACAAGGTTAAAACATAATACAAAGCAAAGTGCAATTAACCCTTACTTGAACTTTCAAAGTTGAAGTACTGAATCATTTTCAAGGTATGCATTCAAGATTTGGATGTATGTTATTTTAAATTTTATTGGGCACATCTCAATTTAAGTGCATCAGAGTAATTCTCATGCAAAATCCTGCCGATGCTAGAAATCTGAAGTAAGACCTTCATCAGGGTCATCAACCTATAAACTATATTCTTCTTGGCAGATGCTGCCTGACCTGCTGAGTATTCCCAGCATTTTCTGTTCTTACAGTATATTCTTGTTGTGGCTTAATTATAGTATTACAGTTACATTTAAAATCTAAGATTATAGAATGGCTTAGCTTGGTTAGTATTACAGTTGTATACATGCACAACATCAGCATAGGTTTAATATTTGAGCACTCTGCTGTCTCTGACAGGAATAAAAACATGCTCTTCAGTTGTGACAGTTTGCATCTCCCCAGAATCCACAGCTCCATTTCTGGGGTCGTCTTCAATTGGCCAGCATCTGTATTTGTAGACATTTCAAATTACTTTATCCTAGTTTAACCTGCTTTGTATGTACATATTTCTTTGCACTATTATGCTTTTCTATCCCTGCTGATATCCTCGAGCTAAGAGTGTTGTCAATTTGATTGAACTATTTAGCTTTGCAATCTTGGCTTTTTTTGCTTTAGAGCCAAATGATGTTGACTTCCAGCCCTATTCCATACACAAGCATATTTTTCAAGCTGATATTTTAGTGCAATACAAGGGAGTATTGGCATATTGGTTGTACTCTCAAATAAGATATTACATTGAAGTTCTCTAATAGTTTGGCCAACATCAATACCTTAACTAATATAGATCACGTTGTTATTTACCTCACCAATAAAGGATATAAATGTTAAAAATGGTTTAACAATAATGTAAAATACTAAACTTTGTTGCTGTAATGGCATTTTCAAATATCCTCAGATGGAAAAGACATTTCCTTTAGGTGTATAACGTTTTTTTAAACATTGTCTCAGTTGTCTCAAAACAAGATTACGACTGAATTGTCATTCATTATGTCAAATCAGAATCAGAACCAGGTTTATTATCACTGTCTTATATGACATGAAATTTGTTATTTTGCAGCAGCAATGCAAAGACATGAAAAGCTATAAACTGCAAGATAAATAAATAGTGCAAAATAAAAAGGAACAATGAGGTAGTGTTCATGGACCGTTCAGAAATCTGATGATGGAGGGGAAGAAGCTGCTCCTGAATTGTTGAGTGTGGGTCTTCAGGCTCCAGTACCTCCTTTCTGACAGTAGTAATGTGAAGAGGACATATCCCAGATAGTGAGGGTCCTTAATATGGATACTATCTTCTTGAGGCACTGCCTCTTGAAGATATCCTCGGTGGTGAGAAGGGTTGTGCCCGTGATGGAGCTGGCTGAGTCTAGAACCCTCTGCAGCCTCTTGCAATCCTGTACATTGGAGCCTCCATACCAGGCAGTGATGCAACAAGTCAGAATGCTCTCTACTGTATATCTATAGAAATTTGCAAGAGTCTTTGGTGACATACCAAATCTCCTCAAACTCCTAACAAGGTAAAGCCATTGGCATGCCTTCTTCATGACTGCATCAATGTGTTGGGCCTAGGATAGATCCTCCGAGATGTTGACGCCCAGGAACTTGAAGCTGCTCACCCTTTCCACCGCTGACCCCTCAATGAGTCCTAACTGCATTAAATGATCCTAACGAACAGAGTTTTGTTAACTTAAGAACAGGATTCTATTTAGCAATTATATTCTTCTTTTTCTATATTATACATAAAAAGGATTGTAAGAGCTGAATGAAATTAACTTGGACCCCACCACCTGTTCCCTTGCCATGCCTATATTTTGGTCTGATTGTGATGGGGGGGGGGGAGGGGGGGCAGGGGTGGGCTGCAATACCTTACAAAAACATCCATGAATCCATGATAGAAGGTGCAACTTGGCCTCCAATGCCTCACTTGACAGGAGATCTGCTCTGCGACACCCCTGTAAGCTTTGACATCGGCAAAACCCTGCTCTTGCTTTGCCAGCTGTTGAAATTGAGGAAAGTTTCAAATAATTTTAACACCTCTGACATTCAAAAGCATTTTAAAATGATTAAAATTAATTTGAAAGCAATAATTTATAATAAGACATCTAAACATACAAAGCAATTCCTCAGTGTAAGTATTGGGAGACCTCAGCACATCGGTGCTCCGCAGTGAATACAACCTTCCTAGTTCTGGGTTTGCTCCCATTTGAAAATCCAGATGCTGGTGGTTGTTCTGTTCAGAATTGGAGGCATTTGCAAACCAGACCCAGCAAATTATTTCCCAATTTCAATGTTTGTGATTCTCTTGCTGGTTATTTTATTTTTACTTTCCCCAGATTCAGCAACTTAATTCCCTATTGACAGGACCAGCTAATGGTAAAACTGAATGTTTACTAGTAATGTTTTTCTGGAACATAACTTAAGTCCTATAAGATGAAAAATCAAGATGCTGGAGGAACTCAGCAGGTCAGGCAGCATCCACGGAGAAAAGCAGACAGTCAATGTTTCGGGTCAGGACCCTTCTTCTGGATTGAAGATAGGAAAAGGGGAAGCCCAATATATGGGGGGGGGGGGGGGAAACAGAGCAGTGATAGGTGGACAAAAGAGGGAAGGTGGGGTGGGCACAAGGTAGTGATAGAGCAGGTAAGAGATAGTGATAGGCAGGTGCAGGGGAGGAGGGGAGAGCAGATCCACCGGGGATGGATCAAAGGGAAGGAAGCAGGCGGCATGGGGGATGGGAGGAGAGGAAAATGGTGAGGAGAGAAAAGAGAGGTAGGCTAGGAAAGGGAAGAAAAGAAGAGGCAAGGTGGGTGGGGGAGGGGTGCAGGGCAGTTGGTTTACTTAAAGTGGGAGAATTTGATCATCATCTTGTTAGGATGCAAGGTCCCAAGACAAAAAATGAGGTGTTGTTCCTCCAGTTTGCATTTGGATTTCTCCTGGCAGTGGAGGAGGCCGAGGACGAGGACTGACATACCAGTGACGGAGAGGGAGGGGGAGTTCATGTGACTGGCAACAGGGAGATGCAGATCGCTGTTACAGACGGAGCATAGGTGTTCTACGAAACGGTCACCTAGTCCGTGTTTGGTCTCACCAACGTAGAGGAGGCCACACTTGGAGCACCGAATGCAGTAGATGTTAGGGGAGGTGCAGGTAAATCTCTGCCTCACCTGAAAGGACTGTTTAGCTCCCTGGATGGACCGGTGAACTGGAGAGCCGGGTGAAAATTAGTGGCAAAATTTATGAAAACTGTCGAATTCCACACAGATGCAGGAGGTGGCACCGATGCAGTCGTCGATATAGCGGAGAAAGAGTTGAGGGTGGGGCCAGAGTAGGCTTGGAACAGAGACTGTTCAATGTAGCCAATGAAAAGGCAGGCATAGCTGGAGTTCATGGCTACACCCTTGTACAATGGAAAGTGAGAGGAATCGAAAGAAAAGTTGTTTAAGGTGAGGACAAGTTCAGCCAGGCAGAGGAGAATGTTAGTGAAAGGGAACTGGTTCTGTCTGGTCGAGAAAGAAGCAGAGGGTGGTGAGGCCATCACAATGGGGAACGGAGGTATAGAAGGACTGGACCTCCATGGTGAAGATGAGGTTGTGCATGCCAGAAAACTTAAAAGTTATGGAAGAGTTGGAGAGCATGTGAGGTGTCACAGATGTAGGTGGGAAGGGATTGGACCAGGGTGTCAGAATAGTGTCCAGGTATGAAGATACAAGCTCAGTGGAGCTCACTTGTGCCCACCCCACCTCCCCTCTTTTGTCCACCTATCATGCTGTTCCCCCCGCCCCAAATATTGGGCTTCCCATTTTCCTATCTTCAGTCCTGAAGAAGGGTCCTGACCCAAAACGTTGACTATCTGCTTTTCTCCATGGATGCTGCCTGTCCTGCTGAGTTCCTCCAGCATCTTGTTGTTTTTTTTCATCCAGATTCCAGCATCTGCAGTCCTTTTTTAAGTTCTTTGTTTCACTTTTTTTTAAGTCCTTTAAGCTTCTCTAGAATTGAAGGATTAACCCTTTTCTGAAATAAAAGTGGAAAATGCTAGATATATTCAATAGTTCAAACAGCATCTGTAGAGAGACCAAGATAATACTTCAGGTCAATTACCTCTCATCAGAATATAGATCTTGAAACATTAACTTTGTTTCTTTCTCTTTACAGGTGTCCCCTGAATCACTGGACTATTTGTGATAATTTCTGCTTTTATTTTAGATTCCCATATTGCAGAATTTACTTTTGGATTAACTCTCTTTTCCAGGAATGTAAAAGGTGAGCTTAGAAGGGCCATTTTGCTATGTGGGTTTTCCACTTGGGACTTGAGTACATAAATCTAGGCAGGCACTCTGGAGCAGTCCTGAGGGAGTGCAGCTTTCTGAAGTTTCAGACAGCACATTAAAACGAGCCTGCATTTGCTCCCTCAAATATACACAAAGATCTGGCACTATCAGATACACCAGTATCTTTTACCCCGTGGTCAAAATATCTAATACTGGAGGGCATGCATTAAAGGTGAGAGGGGAAGTTCATGTGTGGGGCAAGTGTTTTTTTAAAAACACAGAAAATGGTGGGTGCCTGGAGTGTGCTGCCGAGGGTGGTGGTGGAGGCAGATATGATAGAGATTCTTAGATAGGCACATGGATATGCAGAGAATGCAGGGATATGGACCATACGCAGGCAGATGGGGTTAGGTGTCATTAGCTTAATTAGTTCAGCACAACTTCATGGGCTGAAGGACCTGTTCCTGTGCTGCACTGTTCTACATTAACAACATAGGAGCTATGCCCAGCCCAATATTCATCCCTTAAGTAACATCACCAAAACAAATGCTTTATTTTAAAAAGCATGTTGGCGTTTGCTTGCTCTGAACAAACTGCATCCAGTACTTTTAAGAGGCACCAGCCAGAGTGCTTTAGGAGCTCTTTAAAGAGACTTGAAAGTCACTGGTTATAATCCAAGCATTTAAAGATTTTATACAGCTCTTAAACTGACAAAGTATTATTGATAGGTATCAAATGAGCTTTTGGGGATATTTGAGTCGATAAGCAATGACCCAAAGTCTTCTGCTATTGCTTGTTTCAGCAAGATATACAGTACCACTTGCGATTCCCAACAGGGACAAGTACTTCAACTTTCCGTACAACAAGTTGAAACTTTCATTACAGGTTCCTTCAAAATGTCTTCCTTCCATCCTGATCTGTTTCCAATATTACTAAACTTTGTAGATTGCAGCCCAGTTACACTATTATAGTTGATGTTTCATGCTAGGATCGGGGAAAGTATATTAATCTCATTTAATTTACAATTAGTTATGTTGTCAGCCAAAAGAATAGAAACATAAAAGAACAGAGACAGGTTTATACCAAGGTCAAAATGCAAATACGTTTGTATCTGTACACAAATTTTGCTACTCCAACTTTTGGGCTACAATCCAGGTAAGAGGCCTCTCTTCCTACAATTACTCCTGTCTGCTAAGAGAGAGAAGATTTAATTGATGCTAGATCCCGAAGGGTCTTGACAGGGTCAATGTGATGAGCTTTCCTTTCATTGAAGAATCGAGAACTCTAGGTCACTATTTAAAATTGAGTTCATTATTCATGACAGATGAGGATCTCCCGCCCCTCTCCCTCCCCCTTTACAGTGGCAAATCTTTTTCAACACTTGCTGAAAGACCAGTGTTGGCAGAATATGAAGGCTGAGGCAGTTAGGTATTTCTTAGGCAAAGGACTAAAATGTTAGCTAGCTAGATGGAAACATGAAGTTGCAATCAAATCAGCCACAGTGGAACAAGCTTGAGGGGCTGGGTGGCTTACTTCTGCTCCTAATTGGTGCATTTCTACTGTCTGCAAAATAATTTGGGACAAAACTCGTGTCAGATGTCATGCTGTGGTCCACAGTAATTCTTAGCTTGACTTTTCTGCCATTGCAGAGACTGGAATTTGCAAAGGATGGCAGTAGTGGAGTATATTTAAGGTAGGGGAGGGCTACATGATCACTGGAATGAAGGCATTGGGGTGTGGTGATAGGATCAGAGCAGACAATCGCAGAGGAAAGCAGTGGTTGGGAGCAATCAGTAATGATGGGAAGTTAGAGACATTGAACCTCTGACAGCATACCATATAGGATCCAGTTCTTCAACGAAAAACTGAAGCTAGCCTCAACTCACCTTCAGTGTTAAGTTGGCCACATGTCATTTGATTTCACTGCTCATGCTTAGTAGCTGTGCGCTAGTACAATAGTATGCATGGACATACAACTTGAAAAGGGTCCACATACCCCAACATAGATCATTTGTCCAGCAGAACTCAAAAGGAAGACCTTGGGTAATCGTATCAGAGAGAAAAAAAACAAGGAAATGATGGGCAGAAACATGAGAATAACGACAATGATTACTACCCACTACTCCAGATAATTGTTCAGTACAGCCCTGGCAAACTGGTTAAATAGTTGGCATTATTGAGACAACCTCCTTGATTAACAAACAAACACCCAGGACTAACTGAATTTAAATTCACCAGCTCCTCTGGTGGGATTTGAAGTCACTGAAATTACTCCAGGTTTCTGGATTACTATTGCACTGCATGGAGCATGGGAACCAAGGGCAATCTAGCACAGTTGAATGTTGTAGTCAGAAGAGGGAGGGTTGTTATTTCACCATGAGGTCTGATCATCATGAATCATTAAATAGCAAGGATTCCACATCTCAGTAGAGACATGCTTTCACATATGGTGACAACTGCCTGATAGTAAAGGGGGTTTGCCTTATTTCAATTACAGGGATTTTATATACAACAGGCTGCATACAAATTAATTGGGTAGAGAATTCCAAAAGATGCACTACCCTTTGAATGAAGAAGGGTTAGTTCCAATTGATCAACCCCTTATTTTGAGTCTGTTACCATTGGTTTGAGACTCCCCAGACATTGTAAACATCGAGTCATCTCCCCTGCCAAGTCTCTCCAAAACCTTTCAATGAGATCACCTCTCATTCTTCTAAACCCAAGAACAGTGGCCCAATCTCTGTTTAATTGTCCTCATGGAACAAACTCATTATCCAGGAATTAATTTGATCTTTCCTGCGCTCAATCTTTTGGCAATTTTATGCTTGGGGGGGGGGGTGGTTGGGATGATTTTAAGAGGGAACGGAGACCAGATGTGGGCACACCAAGGTTCTATTAATTGAAGGTGCCTCTCATCTTGTACTCAAACCTTCTTAAAATAGTGGCCAGCATGGCATTATGAAAAGTTACAATGCAAGCCCAAGGAACAGCACTCCATTGCCCATCTGTGGCACATTGCAGCCCTCAATACTTGATATTGAATTTAACCATTTTGGGTAATTACCCCCTTTCCTACCTTCCTCTTTACCTATGGTTGTACCTTTGTTTCAAAATTTTGCTTTTTCCTTTGCCAGTTTTCAAAAGAAACAGCTTTGGTCTGCACCCTATCAATGACACTCCTTATTTTCATTAGCCCTTCCCACATCTGCAAACTTAAACACACTTTCTCAGTTTGATGGAAAGTTCCATGTCTTAAAATGTCAGCTCTTTCAGTCCAAAGATGCTGGCTGACCTGCTGATGCTTCCAACATTTTCTATGTTACATACCAGCAACAACAGAAACACAACAAGCCATGTTTAAATGTTAGAATCTATTTATTAATAACTACTTGTAATAACGAGGAAAAATGTTAGATATCAGACATTGACCAAAATAAACCAAAAGTGGGTGTGTGGCAAGTTCCCAAACCACCCAGTCTAGGAACAGTTCTCAAAGTTCAGTTCTGTCAGTCACAAAGCAAGACAATGAGCAAAAGCTTCTGAAAACCACGTTAGAAGGTAGAGTAGAATGTAGAGAAAATGTGGAGAGAATGTAGAGGAGAGGAGTTTACAAATTCCACAAGTTCCATGATGGAACCAATATGACACCCCAATCGCTGAAGATCTCCATTACTTTGTTCCGAAGTATCTGCCACACCGAGGACACTTGATATGTGGCTGCCCACAGATATACCTGCTTTCCAGTACAGGTTTAACGATAAAGTGGACTCCACAGATTGCTCCAAAAATCCATGTATGGATTGCAAAGTGACAGTCACAACAATTGTGCTTCACTCATAGATGCAGAGGCTGGCAGTCAGTGCTACCAACTCTCACGTCTCTCTCTTCTCTCTGTCAGTGTCTGCAGTTGTCAGCACTTCAGTGAATCTGCTTTCAGACACTTGCATCATTCCAGTTATAGCTTTTTGCTCCCACTCACAGCAGTCAGACAAAACCACACACTCTACCATTCGGGTGCCCCTAAAGGGACACTCACCAAGTAGCGACCTGGCTCGTAACATTTGTTACAGCCAACACGTGTCTTCCCAAACACTTGCTGAAGCTGTCAAATTTTCAGTGTACAGGGACACCCAGTCCCCTGACCACCAACTTTCAATTGCTCAATAGCACATCCTCGTAAATCTCTTCTGCACCCTCTCCAGCTTGACAATGTCTTTCCTATAACAGTGACCAAAACTATACAGAATACTCCAAGTACAGCCTCATTAATGACTTGTATAACTGCATCATAATGTCCCTACTCCCAAACTCAGTGCCCTGAAGGCCAGCATGTTAAATGCCTTCCTTCACCACCCTCGTTCTACTTGTGTACACTTCAACAAACTGTGCACTTGTACTCCCAGGTCCCTGTTCCAAAACATTCAGTGCCCTGCCATTAAATGTACAAGCCCTACCCTGGTTTGAATGTCCCAAAATGCATCACTCACTTATCAAAGTTGAAATCCATTTGCCATTTCTCAGCCCCATCTCCCTCATTGATCAAGATCTCTCTCTGCAATTCATTGTAACTTGCTTCACTATCAACAGACCTCCTAGTTTAGTATCAGAAAACTTGCTAATCATGGCATGTACATTTCATATCCAAATTATTTACATACAAAATGCATAACCAAGGTCCCAAACACTGACCCTGGGGCCCCCACTCATCACAGACCTCCAGTCAGAGAATTGACCGTCAATCATCACCCTCTGCTTCCTATCAGAGCCAATTCTGAATCCACTTTTGCTAGCTCCACTTAAATCCTTATGTGACTTAACTTTCCAGATCAGCCAACGTACATTGCCCTACCTTCATCTACCCGGAGTTACTTAAAAAAAAAACAAAGATTTGTCAGATATGACGTCCCACGCACAAAACCATACTGACTATTCCTGATCAGGCCTTGACGTATCTGAATGATGGTAGATCTTGTCCCTCAGAATTTCCTCCAGTAACTTCCCTACAATTGAGTCAGGCTCACTGGCCTGTAGTTCCCTGGCTTGTCCTTGCTACCCTTCTTGAACTTCAACAGTGGCTAAGTAAACATCTCTGCAAGGACCACTGCAATCTCTTTTCTGGCCTCCTATAAGAGTCCAGGGGTGCACTTGGCTAGGCCCTGGGGATTTGCCCACCTTAATGCGCTTCAAAGCAGCAAATACCTCCTTCCTCACAATAAGCATATGATCCAAAACCTCACTACTTATTTCCCTCATTTCTTTAGCATCCATGATATTCTTAGTAAGCACCAGGGAGAAATGGACATTAAAATTCTCAGCCATCTCCTGCAGCTTCACACACGTGGCCCTAACGACCTTTAAGAGGATCTAGTCTCTCCCTAGTCACCCTTTTACTGTTAATATAACTGAAGAACCTCTTGGGATTATCTTTAACCCTGCCTAGCCAAATCCATCACATACCCTCTTTTTGCCCTCCTGGTCTTAAACTTATATTCATCAAGAGATTCATTTGTCACCCAGCTGCCTAAACCTTGTACACTTCCTTTTTTTCCTGACCAGAGCCTTGATCTCTTTCATCAGCCAGGGTTCCCTGAACTTAATGTGTCTACCCTTCACCCTAACAGGAACATGAATTGACCTGGACGATCATACGTAAGACAAGCTTTTTCACTGTACCTCAGTACAAGTGACAATAATAATAAACCAATACATGCTGGCAACTGGACTCTTGAAATGACTCTTTAAAGCCCCTCACTTACCAACTGTTCCTTTGCCCTTTAAATAGAATCACCTAGTCAATCCCAGCTGGATCCTGCCAAATGCCCTCAAAGTTTGCCCTACTCCAGACTTTAACCTGTGGACCTATTCTATCTTTTTGCCCATAACTATTTTAAAACCAATAGAATTCTGGTCACTGGACCCAAAGTGCTTACCAACTGCCACTTCAGTTACTTGGCCCACCTCATTCCCCAAGAGGAAATTCTGCCCCATCCAAGCCCTTTGCACTCTGGGTGGCCCTGTCAATACTTGAAAATTGAAGTCCCCCACTAGCACTACCCTACTATTCTCACAAGTATGTGCACTCTCAACACATCTGTTCAAGTTCCCACTGACTATTTGGGGGGGGGGGGGGTGTTCTATGATATAACCCTACCAAGGTGACCATCCCCTTCTTATTTCTAAGTTCTACTTGAGTAGCCTTGTTAGATGATCCCTCAATTTTGATGTACATGTGACTAATAAATAATTATCTTGTCTTACCTAAGCACTGTTGTTGTCAAGTCCTCCCTTATCAAAAACAATATTTCCCTCCCACCCACCCCCCCCTTACCTGCTCCTCTGTCACACAGCATTGATATCCTGGAACGTTGAGCTGCCAGTCCTGCCTTCTCTCAGCCACATTTGTTATAGCTACAATATCCCAGTCCCTAGAGGCAATCCATGCCCTCAGTTTGTGTTTTAGCCATTAAGCTTTGTCCATTGAAATAGATGCAATTTAAAACAGTGGTCCTATCTGCCCTTTCACTGTAAACATGGCTATCCTGATTGCTAGGCTTACACCCTTTGGCTGCTGCAACATACCAGTCTTCTCACTGACTTCGTTCAAGTCCCATCCCCCTGCCAATATAGATTAAACCCTCTCTGGTGGCATGTCAAATGAATGTCAAATCATTGCACCACTTAAAAGGTTAATTTGCAACACCAAGCCACTAAGCATTAAAAGGTAGTTACATTCCTTGTTCACTTTACCACCAGAAATAAATGATTTCAGTAATTAATATTACTTTCACCAACTATTTGAGGAAGTAATTGAGTTAATATTGCATCAGGTAGACATTCAGTCATTTTTGGGAAGAACACAATAGTATGTTATCGATTCCTTCCAATGTTACTGGAGTTCAAATCAGACTAAAATGTATCAAAACATTGGAACCATCCATGGCCAAAATATCAGTTCAAGCATTCCCAGAGTTTTCCCATCCATCAGCACTGTTTCATTCACATTCCCAAAATATACACAAGTCTTGGAAATGGTTGCCAGCCTGCTGCTTTGGTCTGTGATACAGATGATATCCTTAATAAAATTTAGATGGCAATGTGCAGGACAGATGAATAACCATAAGGAAGATCCAGTTGTTAGATTTAAACCCAAGTTACAGGATTATGTCATAAAGAGCATATATAGTAATCAAAAATATTTTGGTCACTCAGACACTAGCTTTACTCTGATCAATGTTTACCCACATGCCTATGTGTCAAAATAAAATTATACATCTGTATCCTCTCAACAGAGCATATCAAATGGCCTTAGCGTGGCTCATTCAAATTGGCATCTGTCTGGACTGCTTAAATTGTTTTAATAAATGCAATAAAAAGGACCACTACAATAATGTTAGTTTAGTACAAAAATGTACATGTAATTTTTACTCACTGAAAAGAGGTGAATACAATTCTTAAAAACATCTATATTCTGTCATTGTTGCAGTTCTTTTATTCTTTAACTAAGCTTGCTTTCACTGTTGAAGTTTAGAGCTAATATGACTTTTCAAAATCAAATGATCAAGTAAAGGGAAAAGAAAAAAAAATCACTAAGTTGAACACCCTGAGAGAGGGGGTCGCCAAGCATGGTACAAATTTAATCTGGATATCTGGTCAAATGAAATAAGCTGCACAATGCAGAGTAAAGGTTGACTGTAAAGAGTGGTTATGTTGATGAGGACTTCACCTCTAAGTTAAAAAATCCCCATAAATCTAAGAGTCCATTTCTCCTGGTTGAAGAGGTGCAAGTACAAGGTTTTCATCTTTAATTAACTAGTCACAGTCAAAACATTTAAAAAGAATTTTGTGCCTTTATTGGAATGGTGCAAGGCTTTAAGTACACACTTTGATTAGATTATTTGGTTTAAATCAAAATGAGGCTCTAGAACTACAATACTGGTCCAACAGTCTTTTTTTTTGCAGCAAGAAACAAAGAAAATGCATTCGGTATTCAGAAAGCACTAGCAGGCATCTGTTAGTTTGAGTAAGAAATGGTTCCCAAAGCACTTGCGGAGTTAGCCATATTTTTTTTATGGGAAATACAGTTCATTATTCTTTTGGGAACAGACTGGAGTCACAAATAACCAAAGTCACATGACTTGTACAAACCATTTGAGCCTATTTGATGCAGATATAATTTTTAGGCTTGAGAATTTTCTTCTCATTAGAAGAGAATGGATAAACCAGAACTATACACAAATAAAACCTCAATTTAAAAACGAGAGAAGAGGAAAAGGAACAATTTATTCCTTCCAATAGTTAGTGCTAGAATTCCTGTTGGGAAAGTTTCAGTCTGCACAGTACTTGATGAATGTTGGTATGTTAATTATACCCAACTCATATACAGACATCAACAAGCTACACTAAACAGTCACAACATTCCATCCTTGGGCAAAAAGCTTCTTAGTTTAAGTACGTTCCTGGTTCACTTGTGAGAAATTAACTTCTCATTTCGTTTTTATGTTAGAGATTTGATTATTTGTGCAACTCCTATTGATCAGTACCTTCATATACTCTTACCAAGTATTATTTTTTTTGCCATTATTTCACTTTATAGATTACCTATTTTTTTTCATTTTCCCCACCTGATGTATAAAAAAAATCAGTACGAAATATAAACAAGCTTCTTGTATTGTACACAGTGGGTACAATTGAAGTATGGTAGAGCTGACGTTCCAATCTCATTCAAATCCTACAAGTCTTGGAGTTCCCATCATATGCATCATTTTAGGGCATAATCTGATCTAAAACCATTATAGAATTTTCTTACAAATTAGTCCAAAATGTTTAATAAAGAAAAATTGTTCATATTTTGGCTTAACACAATTTAGCCCATTTTAAGACACTCAATTGTTTAAGTTTGCCAACACATACTGTTTTTAAAAATCAAGCCATTTTTAAACAACAACACCAGTCATCCAGACCCAACAGGCCCCCAAAAGCAAGGCTTCCCCTCAGCCCTTAGAATATTGAGATCAGCCTTAAGACATGACTCCAAAGACAGGATTGTGGCGACAAATGCTGGGGCCAATCTCCTCATAATCTTTTTTGGTGTGGCATACCTGGTAGAACTCCGGCTGTAGACAAAAATAATTTTTCAGATTAAAGCTGCAGAAAAGAAAAACTACTGAATATACAGTATAGAGTAATATAGCCTAATGCAAAGCTTATCAATGTATTCCTGCAGTTCCTTGAATACTTTTGTACCATGAAAAGGTGTAGGTCTGTATCCAGAATTGAGCATTAAAATATAAAAATCCAATTAGGTGGCCTTGAAGAGGTATGGAGTTTAACAGATGCTTCAATGACTAGCAGAGAGACTTAAGTTTAACCTAGTATGAGGTACAATAAACTAATTAACCTACCAGTGTCTCTTAGGATACAAGAGGAAATAGATTTCCCCGAAGTTCTACTTAGTCACAGGGAGAAGGACAGCACTCTCAGTCATGATTGAACCCAGGTTGCTTGAGCTGTGCAGTAGTTGCACTAACTGCTGTTCCAGATCAGGCAAAGATAAAATTGGACTCCCAGAGCAACATACTTTGAGACCTGAGCATTATGCTTGACCGAGGATATTCCCAACAATTTTTCTATTTCAGATTTTCAGCGTGGGAAGTGTTTTGGTATACACAAGTACATTATCAGCTAACTCCCCACACTGCAGAGCCACAAACTCGTGAGGTCAGCCAGTGTTACTACAAGTGCTGATAAATGTAATGAATTGGTTCAGAGAAGTGTCCAGTGAAGCCCATTTGCCATGAGAACTGCATTTGATGTCTTATGTTGGCACATGGTGAAATATCACCAGTTTAATATGCAATTGGAGTTGGAGTCAAAGAGCTTAAATCCATAGACAGATTGACCACCGAACATCACTTCAGCGTTAAGTGTCATTGCCAGTGGCCTTGGAGGTTTTCATTTTTGTTATTCCATGTCTCCCTCCCCATCCCTTGCAAATAGGGGACTTAGTTGTATTGATTACATTGTCTATTAGATGCTACATAACACCAAGGCTTACAACTCCTAAATGGTGTGAATGAATTTGTGCACAATTCATATTTGATTAAAAATGCAGCAAAATATGACACTCATGTTAAAATAAGTCATCTATGTCTTAAAGCAAACTGAGCACAAGAGAAACCAAATTTCAGTATAATACCTTTTTGTCTACCAATTACTCAAAGGCAAAAAAAAACTAATGATGAATATCTCAATCTTATAATTGTGAAATAGGCAAATTTAACAAAAATGTTTACTCACAGTGGATGCTAGCATTGACCCTCCAAACCAAACTGCATATCTTTGCATGTGGTGCGTGATCACTTGAACATCAATTGGTTTAGGCTACAAAATGAAACAAATACCTGTAACATTATTCTTAAAATAAAATTCTTAGGAAGTTAAATTGAGATTTCTAGTTTTACTGCTGTGGAGACCAATTACTAAACCTATTAATCTAGGAGAAAAATGTTCAGATTCTGCTGAAAAGCAATCACAAATAAAAACAAATCTTTTGTTTTTACAATAATCAAGTTTTGTTATGCATGAACAACACTCATTTCTGCCAGGTATACAAATATACATTTCCCTTAGCCTTAAGATCCTACCAGGATATTTGTTTCTTCTAGCCAAATGCATCCCTAAAGTACATGTATTTTAAGGCAACAGGTTAATAGCAGTGTCATGAAGTATCTGAGACAAAATCAATTTATCATAACCCCAGCATCCGCAACAAAAACCAATCAGGAAACAAAAAATAAAATCATGTATTCCTACTGTCAGGTTGGTTGCATTCATGTGAAATCATAGTTGAGCACAACTCATTGCGAGCAACAAATCAGAAATAATATGGCATGTGAAATGGCCTACCTATAAAGCCAAAAATCCTGTGGGTCCAGCATCTGCAATCTCTCATATCTCTGAAAAACCTGATGGGTTTACTAGTTAGTTATGAGCAACTGAGAAATAATGAATGCATCATAGGTAAGAGTTGCACAGTAGACCTACTTCCTTTCTGATCTTAAAGTCAGAGGCAGTGATCTTAAGATACAACTGTAACAAGGAAACACGCTACCCCATCCACATTTCAAAGTCTATTCTGAAAAACTCTGATGCAGTTTTGAATAAGGTTTTCCTGGTCTGGAAGTAAATTGCTATTTACAAAGCGACTTATCAAATAGTCAGTATTTGATCAGCTTGATTCAGAGCAGCTCTGAAATAGAGCTTGAACTCAAACCTGCCAATCCAGAAGTGTTCTGACACTGGGAATGTGCTTCAATTTTAACTTATTGAAACGAACTTAATTGGACTACACAACTTGGCTAATCAAAAATAAGCTACAGGAAAAGTATAGAGATTTTAAATTTCAAAAGAAAATCAAAGTTTTAATAAAATATGGCAAGTATTAATTTTTACACATTTTGGATATGTCATTTTGACAATTTATCAAAAAGTACAAACCTTCAGTTTTCCACCACTCAATTCTTCACTAAGTTGAGTCTGGCATCTACTGTCCTCTTTAGGTCTCGTTGTAAACGACGTCCAAAGTCTCTAAACATGGTTGAGCCACCAGAGAGGACAACATTCTGAAAACAAAATTCATTAAGCTTGATCTGCAGAACTTTAGTCTTATGAATCACCTGGTTAGAAATTACAAAGTTCACATTAAAATTCTGAAGTAGCCAGTTTCACCGCTGAGCAATTCTTCCCTAGCCTTGAAGAAAAAATTAGAATACATGAATTTTTAAACATCACACAAAATTCCAAAAGGATGAAAATTCAGAAAGCATGGTTAAAGAGAATTGTAAATATCAGACAAATCCTGGAAATATGAATGCAAGTGCAAAGAAATTATAGATCCGTAAGAGAAAAAAAATGAAAATACAAGATGTATTGGAAAAACCCTCCAAGCTAATAGACATGGAGAGAGATAATGCACACGGTGGACAAGATAGATCTAGAACTCCTGATAGGTCCACTCCAGTTAGGAGCCATTTAATTGTGGATGGAAAGCATATCAGTAAACTTATTTGAGAATTTCAATATCAGAAATCTTTTCAAAAAGTGGGAACTGTGAAGGATACTATGCATTTAATATAACATGGAAAAACAAGCAACGTGGTCTGAGAAACTGCTCTAGATAATAAGTCGACATGGATGATTTTGTCAGGCTTAAAGTGATTAAGGCACCAAGTTCCCAAGGACACGGTATCTACCTCAGAACAGAAGATCAGATTTGTATTTAGATTGCAAACTAGTTAAGAGTAAAATTGAGTTTTTAAGAATACATCAGGATCAAAGAACTGAGTTGGAGAGTTGGATGATAGAGTAATCATAGCATGGCCAGAATTTCAGATTCTGTTTGAAGGCAAGAAACTTGGATCTGAAAAAGATCATGGGGGGGGAGGGGGGGAGGAGGAAGGAGAAAAGGGAATTTTTAAATACACAAATCACAGCAAGCTGCAAATCTCTACCCCAAACGCATTGCAAATATTCAAGGTGGAGATCGATAGCCATTTAAACTACAAGGAGTCAAAGGGTATGGAGAAAGAGCTGGAAAGGGATGTTAAGGCCAAGACTGAATCTTATCAAAATGTTAGGCTCGAGGGTTCAACTGGCCCCCTCCTGTCTGCCTCATTGGGAATACTACCCATCTAACTGGCATCATGAAAGACTTTGCAAACTTAATTCAAATTGTTCCTATTCACAGACGATAAAGTGGAAAGGCAAGACAATACAAATTGTGATAATCCTCCAAGCTGGGAGACACATGGCCTGCTTCATGAACCAGTATATGAAGATAGCTACATGACATAGCCTTATCTGGACCCAAGTTATAAATAATGCAGAGCAAAACTAGATATCATAGCACGCTGAAGGACTATGCAAGGGAAAGAAACAGAACTGGCAGCCGGATACTTAGAACATTTTAAATGATCACAAAGCAATTGACCACCTGGGCATAGAGCATTTAATCAGAAAGTTTGTACATCAGTATACAAGCTCACAAATTAAGCAATGCTACACACCAGAAGCACTTACCTTATAGAGCGGACGTCTAACATCAATAGGGCAGTTCTGAATAACTTCATCAACTACTTCTGAAATGGGCTGTGTGAAATCAGGATTTGCAAACTAGAAGAAAAATCACTGTCCATTACTAATGATTAATGAGAATAATAACACATGCACAACAGTGAAAGTTGCAATGCAAATTTGACAAGTACAATTTAAAATGTTACCTCTGGGTGAAGAAAATTTCAGGGCCCAAAAATCGCTCGTAGCCTACATCAATGGTGAATTCTTTCTTGGAGATGGCATTGACTCCAGTATATTGTTTGATCCATTTGGCACCATCTGTGTCATATTTGCTGAACTCTTTTACCAAATCGGGGCAGACATAAACTGAAGCGTTCCTTTAATTTAGTAAAACATTACAAGTTTAAACAATAGGTACACAAAAATTAGTTAATTTTTTACAATATCTGACACCAAAATCTTTATCTTGGAAGTTTAAACATATTGCTTTAATTCATTAGAACATACCAAATACAAGGTAAAGAGGCAACATCTTTATCAAAAATATTCCAATTTAAATGAAAATTAGTAGTTTGTGCTAATATCCAGTTTGCTAAATCATAGAATGAGAGATACAGCATGGAAACCAGGTGTTCAGTCCACTGAATCCATACTGACCTTCAAGCACCCATTTACAATAACCCCACCTTGACCCATTTTAGTCTATCCTCATTCCCATCAATTCCCCACCAAATACTTTCCACTGATTTTTAGTGGCCAAATAACCTACCAATCTGTACATCTTTGGAATGTGGGAGAAACCTGAGGTAGTTGGAGGAAACCCATGTAGTCACAGGCTGAACAAAACCTACAGATAGCATCCAAAGTTAGCACTGAACTCAGGTTGCAGATACTGAAAGACAACAGCTCAACTAGCATTTAAGAGAATACTTAATCAAACTGAGCATGCAACAAAAATGAAAGCAAATGCCCCTTGCTTCAGTGACTGAAATGTTGCTTGGGAAAAACAACAAAGATTGCCTAAAACACGAGAACTATATACATTGCCACCACTTGTGAAAGCACTTAGGCTCCAGATTTTATTCAAGAGCAAGTATAATCATGGGTGTCAAAAAAGTGTTTATGTTAATTTACATTAAATACCCCCGTAACAAGCTATCCATTAAGGGCCTGCCTCTCTGAACAAAATTTGAACATTTATTCTAATATTTCTGTGGCTCTCAATTTTGTGTCAATACATAACCAAGTGCCTTGAGAAGTTATCCCACATAGAACAATACAGCATAGTACAGGCCCTTTGGCCTGCAATGCTGTGCTGACATTTTATCCTACTCTAAAATCTATCTAACCCTTCCCTCCCACACAGCCCTCTATTTTTTCTATCATTCGTGTGCCGATTCAAGAGTCAAATGTCCCTAACGTATCTGCCTCCCAACCTCTGCGCGATCCACACCCCCATCATGAAAATAAACCTTCCTCCAATCACCTTAAAATTATGACTCCTCCTGTTAGCCATTTTTCGCCCTAGGGAAAAATCCGACTGTCCACTCGATCTATGCCTCTTATCTTGTACACCTCTATCAAGTCACCTCTCATGCTCCTCCTCTCCAAAGAGAGGAGCCCTAGCTCACTCAACCTATCTTCATGACATGCTCTCCAATCCAGGCAGCATCCTGCTAAGTCTCCTCTGCACCCTCCGAAGCTTCTACATCCTTCCTATAATGAGGCAACCAGAACTGAACACAATACTCCATGTGTGGTCTAACCGGAGTTTTAGAGGGCTGCAATATTACCTTGCAGCTTTTGAACTCAATTTCCCAACTATTAAAGGCCAACACATCATATGCCACCTTAACAACCTTATCAACCTGCGCAGCAAACTTGAGGGATCTATGGACATGGACCCCAAGATCCCTCTGTTCCTCCACACTGCCAGGAGTCCTGCATTAACCTTGTATTGCACCTTCAAATTTGATCTTCCAAAGTGCATCACTTCACACTTTTCTGGGTTGAACTCCATCTGCAACTTCTCAGCAGAGGTCTGCATCCTATCAATGTCCTATTGTAACCTACAGCAACCTTCTACACTATCCCACACCACACAACCTTTGTCATCTGCAAACTTACTAACCCACCCTTCCACATCCTCATCCAAGTCATTTATAAACATCACAAAGAGCAGGGGTCCCAGAACAGATCCCTGCGGAACACCACTCGTCATAGGACACCCAGGCAGAATATGCTCCATCTGCAACCACCCTGTCTTCTATGGGTGAGCCAATTTGGAATCCACACAGCCAAGTTTCACTGGATCCCATGCCTCCTGACTTTCTGAATAAGCCATGAGAAACCTTATCAAATTCCTTGCTAAAATCCATGTACAACATCACATCCACTGCTCTACCTTCAATGTGCTTTGTACATCCTCAAAGAATTCAAGGCAGCTCATGAGGCACAACCCGCCCCTCAAAGTCATGCTGACTGTCCCTAATCAGCCTATGGCTTCTCCAAATGCACATAAATCCTGTGGCTGTGGATAAATAATTACTGGAGAAAATTCTAGCAAACCTGCCCACACGAATATTGGCACCCCTCCAGTTCAGGTGTAACCCGTCCCTTTTGTACAGGTCGTACCTTCCCCAGAAGAGATCCCAATGATCAACAAATCTGAAACCCTGCCCCAATTCCTCAGCCACTCATTCATCTGCCAAATCATCCTATTCTTACCCTCACTGATACGTGGCACAGGCAGCAATCCAGAGATTACTACCCTTGAGGTCCTGCTTTTCAGCTTCCTACCTAGCTCCCTGTATTCCCTTTTCAGGACCTCATCTCTTTTCCTTCTGATATCATTGCTACTACGACTTCTGGCTGTTCGCCCTCCCCTTTCAGAATGCTGTGGATCTGATCTGAGACATTCCAGACCCTGACACCCAAGAGTCTCTTTCACATCCACAGAATCTATCTGCCCCCCTTACTATTGAATCCCTTATCACTACTGCTCTCTTCCCCCTTCCATTCTGCGCCACACAACCAGGTTTGGTGCCAGAGACCTGGGCACTGCAGCTTTCCGCTGGTAGGTCTCCTCCCCCCCCCCCCCCCCCCCCCCCCCCCCCCCCCCCCCCCCCCCCCCCCCCCCCCCCCCCCCCCCCCCCCCCCCCCCCCCCCCCCCCCCCCCCCCCCCCCCCCCCCCCCCCCACCCCCAACAGTATTCAGAGCGGTATACCTTTTATTCAGGGGAACAGCCACAAGGTACTCTGCACTACCTATTCTTCCTCCACCTGACAGACACCCAACTACCTGCTTCCTGCAGCTTAGGAGTGACTGCCTCCCTGTAACTCTCATCTATTAACTCCTCATTCTCCCTTAGGAGCCAAAGGTCATCTCTGCATCTCTAGTTCCCTAACATGGTCTGTAAGGAGCTGCAGCTGGATACACCTCGTGCAGAGTAGCTATCAGGGAGGACTTGAGGTCTCCCAGAACTCCATCTTACAAGATGAACACACCACTGGTCCTGGAGCCATTCTAACTACTCTAGCCTGCCACTAAAGGGAAAACTTACTTACCTTAGCCTCCACCTCCTCTCACCAAAGCCTTGGTCTCCCACTAACACTGGCCACTCCAAAATGGCCACTTCGCTTGACCCTACCCTTTTATTGGCTGTTATTAGCCAAATCAACTATCAACAATTTGCAAATGTGCCTCTTTTAGACTCCTGCAAAGTGAAACTCAAGCACAGAGACTTTCTTCAAAGCTCCCGCTCCAACACGTGAAAGGCACTACACAGAGGTTGGCATTTGTTTTTAAAAAAAACTGTACCTTTACAGCCTTTGCCGTTTCCAGGGACTGTTCCGGGGGTATGCCCACCTCTCGATCTCTCAAAAGTTGCTGGATGAAGTATGTAATATCACGACCGGCAATAGGAATGTGTTTAATGCAGCTACCAATCACATAACCTTCAGCCTTTAAAAGGGAGAGAAGAACATTTTAAAAAGATCAGTTCAGGCTGCTGAGCATTCAGTGGTCATTCAAAACACCTGTCCTACTAAACTCAAAAATTCACTTAACCTAATAAATTTTGAATTCTGAGATTACAACCTCATCAGTTTCAGGTTACTAGGAAATGTCATTAATAAAGAATACAATAGCACATTAATACCAATAATTTATTGGCATCTCCACAGTTAAATATTTCTTATTTTTACCTCTTAGATAGTCCCTTGGGATTGAGGATGGCTTGTTTTCCATTCTGGTCTTGTGGGTTGTGAGGTGGCTGTTGACGACAATGTGGGACAGATGGGATAGGTGGTGCTCAGGTGTACAATTTGTGACATGGCATTCCTCTTTTGTTGTTTACTTTGGACTTCAGATGCATGGACTTAAGGTTTTCAACATCATCCTGTTCTTTCACCATTCCCATGATTCCCATGAGTCAGAGGGAATATCACATCTTTTCAGGAAGCTTTGAATCTTCTCCCCTCTCCACCTGACAGTTTCTTCCTGATAGAGCTTGCAATGGAGCATCTCATGACTTTGTCATTCAGCATGCAAAAGACACGGCCTGCTGGGATGCTGGTTTGGGACAGGATACTGATGTAGGGTTGCCTGTACCAATGCTTTTCTTCACAAAATTCTCCAAATTAATTGGAAAGATACATCTTTTCACTGCCTTGTGGTGCCTGCTATAGGGAACTAATGTCTCAAAAGACAGGGATAACTGCTATTCATTAGACCTTTTTTTGGCCAGGTTCAACATCATGATCTTCAAATACCCTCCAGTTAATCCAAGGCTATGCTGGCACATTGAAGATGAAATTCATCACCTCTAGCAAAAAGTGGATGCTAAGATATGGGAAGTGGCCCAAATTTTCTATTTTCAGAGGGCCACTTTGTGGATGTTGAACACAAGGATCATTCTCCTCAATGCTCAGTGAACAGCCCAGAGCTTAGCCTCTGAGCACATGCAAAATAACTATACGTGCACTGCCATTTGAGTGCTGAGATTGAGATGACCATGGTTCTGGAGTGCCTTAGTAGCTTGAACACAGTCGTATTAATGCTGAAGATCAGATCCACTCCTGCACAGAATCTGTCTGTTGCCATCACTACAATTTTGATTGCCTGTTTTACCCACCATCCTTGTGGATACAGGGGCCCAATGCCCTACTGCTCCCTACTCTTGACAGGGAGCAGCAGGGAAAAAACAACTTTCAAATTTGAGCAAAAATAAGAAAACCATTTAAAGGTACACTAAAAAGATGTGAAAATATTTATTTGTAACCAAATTTTGATTGCAACCCCAATCTTGCTTAAGTGCTTTCACTATGAATTCTATAAAATATGAAGGCAAAGTGATTATGGGTCTGCATTCTCCGCAAAAACATTAATAAATGTGGTGACATGCCATGTGGCTCCCCAAACTTGCTCTTAGTAAGATCTTAGCTTTGTCTCCACTTTGCTGCTTGTTCATCATCCTTGACATCATTTGATGTGTGACTTGGCATCTGAAGTTTAAGTTAGATAAATAGAACTCATTGATGTATATGAATTTTCTGACAGCATTTAACAAGGTGTCACTTGAAAGGCTGATGCACAAGGACTTGGTGTTAGGGAAAGTGTGTTAGCATGGATTGAAGATTGGTCATTGCACACAAGATAGAGTCAGATAAACAAGTCCTTTTTTTTGGGCTGGATAGATGCAACTAGGAGCGTTAGATCAGTTTTAAGGCAGCGTTATGGTGTGTTGGCCTTCATTAGTCAGGGTATTGAGTTCAAGAGCTGTGAGCTAATGTTACACTCTGTAAAACTCTGGTTAGACCACACAGAGTATTGTGTTCAGTTCTAGTCGCCTCATTTTTCGGAAGGATGTAGAAGCTTCAGAGGGTGCAGAGGAGACTTAGCAGGATGCTGCCTGGATTGGAGGATTGGAGAGCATGTCTTCTGAGGATAGGTTGAGTGAGCTAGGGCTCCTCTCTTTGGAGAGGAGGAGGATGAGAGGTGACTTGATAGAGGCGTAAGTGGCTAACAGGAGGGGGGATAGTTTTAAGGTGATTGGAGGAAGATATGTGGGGGGTGGGGTGGAATGTTAGAGGTAAATTTTTATAAAAACAGAGTGGTGGGTGTGTGGAATGCACTGCCGGCAGAGATGGAGGAGGCAGATACATTAGGGACATTTAAGAGTTTTGAATAGGTACATGAATGAAAGAAAAATGGAGGGCTGTGGGAGGGAAGGGTTAGATAGCTCTTAGAGCAGGTATAGTACAGGCCCTTTGGCCCATGATGTCAGCACAACATCATGGGCCAAAGGGCCTGTAATGTTCTAAAGCAAGTAAATTTTTGAAGATTGGGAGAAATAGAGGGCAACAGAGAACTGGCACGAGACAAGGTTTGGGACAAATTAGATTGAATGGCAGAGCATGCTTGAGGGGTAGAGTGGCCTTCACCTACTCCTATTTTGTATTGTGTTCTATTGAGCCCAACCCAAATTTACACTCCTCCTTAATTGGCCACAAAGAATTTCAGCAGTTCTTCTGCACTTTGGAATAGGTTGGGTTCATCCTACACTCAGAAATTACAAATAAAGTGGGCTTTCCTTTGTGAGCAAGGTTAATGTAAATCAGTCAAAACATTTGCTTGATGGGAAAGGGAACAATGTCAGTCATGCAAGTACACATGATAATAGACAGCACTAAATTTTATGCTTGCTAAGAGAACTTTCTTATGGGACTAGATACAGGAAACCCTGCAATTAAAAAAAAACTCTTGATAGTTAAAGATACATCATAAGTTGAGCTCTTTCCACCTCCCCCAACAAATTTTTTTGGTGGCAAAAAAAATTGCAAGATGTATTTTAACAGACCAAATTCATCATGGACAACAGCAAATGTACCCAATGGAGTTGCTGGATGGGTTTGAGGTCAGCTATCCTTCAAACCACAGGAAATTACATCAGTTCCACCAGAAAGGCAACCTATGCTGGTTCTTGGAATTGCAATATTTTAAAATCACCAATAGCACTAATGGGAAACTTATTTCAGTTGAGGAAGAGAACATGTGTACCCTTGGCAACATTAGTATTCAGTTTTGCAAAGAATACCAAATAGAAAATGGTGTTATATTAAAAAATATACAAACTCAGCTGGCAACATGGGGACTAAAACTAGGTTTGAGAAATAAAACAATAAAACAAGTTCTGACCTCTCATTTGTATACATGCCCCTTTTAGTCTGATAGTAGGAAGTGCAGGATAACTATGCATTCAGAGTACAGTGCCTACTATTCAAGTTTAAGCAAAAAAATCTAAGACCCATGTTTGGACTCTTGCATATTTAAACATCTGCTTGTCTTCAACCTACATTGCTCACTCCTGGCCTATGTTCCTCTTTTACAATCCTCAGATTGCTTCCCCTTTAACTTCAATCATGACCTCTATTTGTAAGATTTTTATATTCATGACCAAAGAAGTCACAGGCACGTGGCTATATAGCTTTCCAAGGGTTTTTTTTTGGGGGGGGGGGGGGGGGTGTTGCGATGGTGGGAGCAGCCAGGGAAGAAGGTGAAATATCGACTCTTAACCATGATCCACTTAACTATATTTGTGACAAATTATTGAACCCACTGTTTGATGCCATCAGCACAAATTATGTATCTACACTACAATATTTCAATGAATAGACATCAAGGCCTTTTGATACTTAGAGGATCAGATAGCTGAGAAATTTTATCAGACTGCTTAATTAGAAATTCCAGCTTTTTTTTTGGTTCCAATTTATTTCACATCACATTTTGATGTAGATTTTAACCTTTTAAGAAATCACAGGACCACCAATCATTTGGGACAACCAACATATATTATCCATCTCTGAATGCTTATTATAATATGGTAGCAAAGTGTAGCCTTAAACTCCCCAATCTGTACACTGAAAGCACTTCAAGGCCTTGGATAGGAAGATCCAGGACTTCAATCCAGCGACAAACAGATCAGCAATACATTTCTTATTCAAGATGGTATGTGACAGAGGCAAAGCAGTAAGTGTCTAAGTTTTCTAGCACCCTCTGCTTTTATCCTTCCAGGTGTAGAAATCACTGGGTTAAGAGATGCCATCAAAGCAGCCTTTATGGGGCCATGAAAACCGCTGGGGAAACTCAGTGGGTCAAGCAGCATTTCCATACCACTGGACTGTAGCCTCCCCTCCTTGGACTCTGCCTTTACCTCTCATTGTCTTGGTGAAGCAGCCAGCATAATGAAAGACTTCACCCACCCAGGACATTCTCTCTTCTTTCCTCTTCCATCGGGTAGAAGATACAAGTGCCTGAGGGCACGTACCACCAGACTTAAGGACAGCTTCTACTCCACTGTGATAAGACTATTGAACGGTTCCTTTATACAATGAGATGGACTATGACCTCACGATCTACCTTGTTGTGACCTTGCACCTTATTGCACTGCACTCTCTGTAGCTGTGACGCTTTGTACTGTTACTGTTTTTAACCTGTACTACATCAATGCACTTTGTACTAACTCAATGTAACTGCACTGTAAATGAATTGACCTGTATGATCAGATTGTAAGACAAGCTTTTTACTGTACCTCTGTACAAATGACAATAATAAACCAATACCCAAGTGGAATACAAGGTGCTGTTCTAGTTTGCATTTTGCCTCAGTGTAGCAGTAGAGAAGGCAGGGGACACAGACATATCGGTGCGGCTATGAGGGCAGATAAAATGACATGCAGCCAGAAGCTCAAGATGGCCATTGTGGATAGAGTGCAGATGCTCCACAAAGCAGTTGCATAGTCTGCAGTTGGTCTTGCCAATGTAGAGGAAGCCACATTGAGAGCATTGATTTCAATTTATGAAGTTAGAGGAGCTGCATGTGGCATGGAAGGAGTGTTTAGGTCCCTGGATGGTGAAGAGGGAAGTGGCATAGGGACAGGTCTTGCATCTCATACTGTTGCAAGGAGAAAATGCTGGGATCAGGGAGGGAATGAGTGTACCAACATCTATTAAGATCACATCAGTGAAGTAAACCACTCATTCAATTTCAGTTTGTAAATCCACGAAACAGATCATAGATCATTTTTGAAAAATATTACCACTGGAATGACGTGAGTGACACCATCCCCACTATCTATAACCGTTCCAGTCAATGTTCGCTCACCAACTTGTCGAGATGTCCATGAGGCAGCTAAGGCAAGGACAGCCTAAAGTCAAACAAAACTAGAGTTACTTTTCAATCCAAAGCTGAAGACATTTAGAATGAATCATACTCTATTTAACATTAACAAACTCAAAAGGAACTATAACTTATTTAGAAACAGATTTTTAATGTTCATGTAGGTGGAATAGAAGTTTCATGCTTAATAATTTCAACATGTCACCAAACCAACAGGTTATCTGGATACCATCTTGCACAAGATATTTAGTTTCCTCAGAGGTTAAGGAGGGCAAGTGATAGTCTTGTAGCATTTTGTATGCATGAGGGAAGAATACATTGACAAGTTTCTGATGAGGAAAATAGCCAGTATACTTCAGGGCAAGGAATAATGAGTATAAAAATTCATAAGATGACAGTAATTATTTTGTCCAAGATAGACATTAAACCCTATAAACCAGAGGTTGAACACCTGGGGGTTTATAATCAAAACATCCATGATGATTGTGTATTCTCTAGATCCTGAGCAACTTTTCTTTTAAAAGTTGAGGGTAGAGAATAAGAATTTGAAATTGAATTATATGAAGTACATTGGATTAAATGCAGAAACAAATGTTTGCAAAACTCATTGCCTTGAAGGATGCAAAGTTTGCAAAATTTAATTGGCCAAGCTAGATTAAATACATTTCCTCTGATTTTGCACAGCAAGAAAATGACACACATTCTACTGGAGTTATCCTCTGAAAGTGCCGGAATACAAGTCAAATTCAAAGAAGTGAAATAATGAAAATGCACAACTGCAAGAACCAGTATGAAATGGGCAATGGAAGCACCGCAGAAGGGAAAAAGTCATCAATTCCAATTCAAACCTATTCCACAAAATAATAAACATGAAGTAAATTGCAGTGTATTGAGGGAACAAAGAAGCATCCCCAATCCTAGCAAAGAGCTACACCAAATCACTGCACAACAGGAAAAGTTACCAGGCATTGTTATCCAAGTGCAAGGCACTAAATTCCACAAGTCAGATAATTTTATTCTACTGCTATATTCAAACAGAGGAAGAGAAAACCGATGGACCACCTGACATCAACCTAGGTACCAAATTCAACGACTGCAAAGTTGCTTCCTGTCCTGTCAACCATGCAAGTTTCCCTCATGATTATCTGAGGACTGGTGTCTAAATTGGGAGTGTTGTCCCACACAGAGATAATTCAGAGCATGATAATGTGCCAGATTTCTTCACAATTCCTGGGAACATCTTATCCCACCAGCAGGACAGACCTACCAGATATGGTGGCAAAGTGATATACAGAGTAGCCCTTGGAATCCTCAACATTTGCACCTGATCCTATGAAATCTCATGATATCAGTTCAAACAGAGGCAAGGAATCCAATTACTACCAAGTATCCTTCCTTGGCTGATGAGTCAATGTTCCTCCATGCTGAAAACTTGGAAGCAGCAAAGTTTGATGAAGTCTTTTAAAACAAAAAAAAAACTTGTTTGGATGGAAGACTTCAATGCTCATGATTGAGTGTGACAAGGCAGCACCAAGGTCAGCTGCCAGATTGGGTCCAGGGCAGGTAGGGAATGAACCAACACAAGGGATAAACCTTTGACTTCATCCATTACAAGTTGGTGAGGGGAGAGATTTAACAGGAACCCAAGGGGCAATTTTTTCCACCCAGAGGATGGTGTGTTTATGAAATGAGCTGCCAGAGGAAGGGGTTGAGGCAGGTACATAAACAACATTTAAAAGGTACTTGGGACAGGTACATGGAAAGGTTTAGAGGTATATGGGCCAGATGCAGGCAAATGGGATTAGTTTAGATGGTAATCTCGGTCAGCAAGGACCAGCTGGGCTGAAAGGCCTGTTTCCATGCTGTATGACTATTTACCCTTTGCAGATGCATCTGGTCTCCTTGGCAGTGGTTAGAAGTGACAATCTTCCATCATGTTGTGTGGTACTATGTGGCAAGTGGGGTGGACTCAGAATCAATCAGCAGCTCAAACTGGGCATTCATGAGGTACTGTAGACCACCAGCAGCAATGTATACTATAAATATGCAACCCAGCATATCAATCACTCTACCAGTACACAAGCTAGATATCGATCCTGGTTTGGAGATGCAAGGGACTGCAGATGCTGGAATCTGGAGAACAATTTGTTGGAGAAACCCAGCAGGTCAAGCAGCAGGGAAAGGAATAGTTGACATTTCAGGTCAGAGTTCTGCCTCAGGGTTGAGTGCAGAGAGGCAAGATTGCTAGTATAAAGAGAGGGTGTGGCAGCCTGAGGTGATTGATGGACTGAGGTGTGAAAGATGACTGGCAAGTTGAGCTGGGTAAGGGAGTGAAGGGATGGGGGTGGGAGACAGAGGCAGGTGGATGGAAGCAGAAAGCAAAGAAAAGGCAGATGGAGTGAGGTGGGGGGCAGGGGTGGGTGAAGGTGATAAGTCAGTGCAGAGGCAATTTGATTTGTCCCATATGGTATCAAGAACTCAGAGCACTGGAGACCAAATGGTACATACCCAGACATTATCCAGACGGTAGTACTTAAGACATGTGCTTCAGAACTAGCTGTGCATCTAATCAATCTATTATACTTCAGATACATTGATATATACCAAATGTCATAGAAAATTGTGCAGAATAAATCCTGATCACAGATGGGACAGATCCAATTCAGCTGATTACCACCCTATCAGTGATAGAAGTTGTCATTAGGAAGCACTTACCAATAACCTACACACCATTGCCAATTTGGGTTTCAATAGGATCACACCACAGCCCTGGAACAGAGATGAATTCCAAAGTGGAGAGAATGACTGCCCATAACAATGAGGCAGCCCTTGACTAAGTGTGGCATTAAAGTGCTCTGGTAAACAAATCAATGGACAAAGGGAAAACACTCCAGTGGTTGGAGTTATATCACTGAAAGAAAATAGTTGTGGGTGTTGGAGGTCAATCCCAGGAATCACTGCAAGAATTTCAGGGCAGTGTCCTCGATCCAACCATTTTCAGCTGCTTCATCAATGACTGCATTTTTTTTGCTCTGGATTCCAGATCTGCAATCTCATGTCCTGAAGAATGACTGTTTTGTTTACAAAGCTCAGAAGATGTTCACTGATGACTGCACAGTATAATTCCATTTGCAGGTCCTCAACAAATGAAGCAGGGTATTCTTGTGTGCCACAAGATCTAGGTAACGTTCAGGCATAGGCTGACAAGTGGCAAGTAATATTCACACCACACAAGTGTCAGGTAGTGACCACCTCCAAGAAAGTGTAAGCACTTTCAATGGCATCACCATCACACCCCCATCAATATCTCACTAAGTTACCACTGACCACTCAATTGGACCAATCACAAACACCAACTACAAAAGCAGCTTAGAGGATGAATATCCATCTTCTAATGACTTGCAGCCTCTCCATCTGTAATCACAAGTTAAGAATGTGATGGAGTGCTCTCCATTTGTTTGGATGAGTCCACTGACAATAACTCTCAGGCAACTTAACACCATTCTGGACAAAGTAGCCTGCTTCAAAAACAAATGCAGAAAACTCAAGTTCAGCAGAGATATAAAAACTGGGAAATAGGAATGGTGCCCTTACAGGAGGGAGTATGAGACGACGCATAGTCAAGGTAGTTGTGGGAGTCTGTTGTTAGTCTCTCCTCTGAGATGGAGACGAATCCAGTAAGGGAAATATCAAAGATGAATCATGGAAATGACAGCAGGCTGGAAATTGGCAGCAAAAAGTGCTGAAATTTGAGTACTATGGGTGCAGGATGCAGTACCAATGCAGTCAATGTATCAGAGAAGAGTTCGTGAAGTGGTCCCAAATAAGCCTGGAACATTGACTGTTCCATGCACCCGACAAAAAGACAGGCATAGCTAGGACCCATGCAAGCTCCCATAGCTACACATTGTATCTGGAGAAAGCGAGTAGAATTAGAGATGTTGTCGAGTGCTAAAACAAATTCCACCAATCAAATATGTTGGAGGAGAACTGGTCCTCCTACAAGGACAGCCATTCCACTTTTCCCAGTTTCTTCACCTCCGTTGCACTTGACAGTTCTTCCAGCATTTGTTTTCATTTCAGATTCCAACATCAGTAGTTTTGTTTTCCAAGGCAGTCTGCCTGATTGGTACCCCTTAATCATTCATTCCCTCCACCATTCACCTCAACCTACAAACTGCACTGCAGTTACTTGCCCAGAACACTCTGATAGCAACTTCCAAACCCACAACCTCTGTAACCAAGAAATAAAAGGGCAACAGATGCATGGGAATACCACCCCTTGCACATTTTTCTGCATGTAACACATCCTGACTTGAAAATACCAGTTTGCCAATTGCCAGAGGAAATTGCCAGTTCCACATTATTGCTGGATCTTAATCTTGGAACTCCCCACTCAACAGCATTTTGAGAGTACTTTGATCAGAAGGACTGCAGCTATTCAAGATAGCAGTCTAACACCACCTTCAATATGGCAATTGCAAATGGGCAAGAAATGCTCAACTCCCAAATTAAAAAGCTCCTTTTGCATGAAGTATCGCGTGATGAAAGGATATTAAGGTCACATTGAACATAAAAATCAGAGCCTCAATGTGGAAGAATATTATAGAAATAACATATCTAGCTACTTAATTGATTTACTGACATGAAATTATACAAAAGCAGCAAAGTGGCACCTCACCTGGACAGCAATGTAAAGGCCTGGCACGTTGAAAGATTCAAACATGATCTCAGCAGTATATTCTCTATTTTCAGGAGTATTTAATGGTGGTTCAGTCTGTTGAAAATACAATAAGCCCCTTAATAAATGGAAGCTGAAATATTCTAATCATCTAGTTTGCTTGCTTGTAATTCAGAATGCACAACTATAATTTACTTTGGTGCTTGCACCATAGAATGTAGAACAGAACAGCACAGGAACAGGCCCTTCTTGGCATGCCAGTGCCAACCACAATATTAATTTAAACTAATCCCATCTGCCAGCACATGGTCCCTATCCCTTCATTCCCTAAATGCCTCTTAAACATTGCTATTATATCCATTTCTACCACCTGCCCTGGCAGTACATTCCAGGTACTTACCATTTGGTGTTTTAAAAAAAAACTTGCCTTGTAAATCTCCTTTATACTTTCCTCCTCTCACCTTAAAGATATGCCTTCTAGTATTTGACACTTCTACCTGGGAGAAAGACTCACTATCCTATCTGTGCCCCTCAATTTTATATAATGTTATCAGGTCACCCCTCAACCTCTGACACTCCAGAGAAAACAATCTAACCTGTCATTATGGCCAATACTCTAACCCAGACAACACCCTGGTGAACTTCTGTAGCCTCTTCAAAGCCTCCACATCCTTCCTGTAATGCAGTGACAAGAGCTGCTTATGATACTCCAAATGTGTTTTCAGTTTTGCACAGCTGCAACATGACTTGGCAACTTTTATACTCAATGGCCAGACCAATGAAGTCAAGCATGACGTATACCTTTTTTTACTACCCCATCTACTTTCAGGAAGCTATGGTCTTGAACCTTAATATCCCTCTGTACATCAATGCCCCTAAGAGTTCTGCCATTTACTGTATTCTTTCCTCTTATATTTGATGACCTAAAGTATAACACCTCACTTGTCTGGATTAAACTTCATCTGACATTTCTCTGCCCACATTTTTAACTGGTCCATATTCTGCTGAATCTTTTGACAACCTTCCCTCTATCCACAATTTTGCTGTTACCTTCAGACTTAATCAGCCCACCTACATTCTCAACCAAGTCATTTATATACACAGAGGTCCCAGCTCTGTGGAATACCACTTATGACAGACCTCATCAGAATAACACCACTTCACCACTACCCTATGGCCAAGACAATCTTGAATCCAAGCTACCAAATCACTATGGATCTCATGTGCCTTGATTTTCTGGATCAGCCTACAAGGGAGCTTGTTGAAAGTTTTAAAGTCCACATACACAATTACTGCCCTACCCTCAATACCCTTCATCACCACCTCAAACAAACTCAATCAAGTTTGTAAGATGTAACCTGCCCCGAATAAAAGCCATGCTAAACTATCCCCAATAAAGTCATGCTTTTTCCAGAACAAGTAGATCTTCAATAATTTCCAGACCACATATGCAAGGCTCACTGGCCTATAATTTGTTGGATTATCCCTATTGCCCTTCTTAAAGGATCAACAGTGAACATTCTTCAGCTCTCTGGGACCTTGCCTGTGGATGAGGAGGATACAAAGATCTCAGTCAAGGCCCTCTTGCCTTGTTCAACAACCTGGGATACATCCCATCAGGACCTGGGAACTTATGCACCGTAATGTTCAAGGGACCCAACAGCTCCTCCTCCTTTATATCAGCATACCCACCCCCTGATCTCACTATCCTCCATATCCTTCTCCTTGATGAATACCAATACAAAGTGCCCATTTAGTACCTCACTGGCTGTGGCTTCAGGCATAAATTCTAATTGAAAGTTCATTCCTTCATGACTAAAATGTAGTTTAAAGATATGTTATATATTAGTGTTTTTGTGATTTTCCCCATTAAAATGCTCCCAATTATTGAATTAGTAGAGAGTCATAGAACAATACAGCACAGATACAGGCCCTTCAGCCCCACAAGTCCATGCTGACAACTCATCTAATCTCAATTTCCTGCATTCAGCCCATATCCCTCTAAGCCCTGACCCCATATGTATCTATCCAAGTGCTTCTTAAATGATCCTATTGTACTTGCCTCAATCACTTCCTCTGGCAGCTTGTTCCATGTACTCACCACCCACTGCATGAAAAAGTTTGCCCCTCAAGTCCCTCTTTAAATCTTTACCCTCTCACCCTAAATCTATGCCCCCTAGTTTTGGACTCCCCAACCCCGAGGAAAAGACTGCTACCATCCACTTTATCTATGCGCCTCATGATGTTATAAACCTTTAAGAGATCCATTCCTCATTTCTCCTGCACTTCAAGGAATAAACACATAGCCTGGCCAACCTCTCCCTATAACTCAGGCCCTCTAGTCCTGGCAACAATCCTCAAATCTTTTCTGCACTCTTTCCAGTTCAAACCATGTTTTTCCTATTACAGGGTGACCAAAACTGCAAAGTATTCCAAGTGTAGCCTCACCAACAACTTATGCAAGTGCAACATAATGTCCTAACTCCCATACTCAATGCCCTGACTGAAGGCCAACGTGTTAAATGCCTTTATCACCACCCTGCCTACCTGTGACACTACTTTCAACTATACATTTGTACTCTTAGGTCCCACTGTTCCATTATACTCCCTAGTGCCCCATCATTCATAGTACAAGTCCTACGCCAGTTTGACTTTCCAAAATGTATCACCTCACACTTATCTGTATTGAAATCCATTTGACACTCCTTGGCCCACTTCCCCAATGATCAAGATCCCCCTGTATCTACAATAACCTTCTTCACTATCAGCAACATCTAATTTTGTGTAATCCATAAACTTATTGATCAAGCCTTGTGCATTCATATCCAATTTATATAAACAAATAACAAGGGTCCCAACACCGACCCCTGCAGCACCCCACTTGTCACTGGCCTCCATTCCGAGAAACAACCTCCAACCACCACCCTCTACTTCCTCCCTCCGAACCAATCTTGAATCCACCTAACTGGCTCTCCTTGGATTCCATGAGACCTAACCTTCCAGACTAGTGTACCATGCAGGACCTTGAAGGCCTTGCTAAAGTCCAAATAGACAGCATCCACTGCCCTACACTCATCTACCTTTTTGGTTACCCCATCAAAAAAAAACAAATTCATGGAGCACAGCTTTCCACGCATGAAGCTATGCTGACTCCTAATCAGACTATCCAAATGCTGATAGATCCTGTTCCTCAGAATTCTCTCCAGCAACCTCCCCACTACTGACATCAGGGAACTACAGGCCCAGTTAGCCTGATGTCCTTCATACTCTTCTTCAACAATGGAACAACATTAGCCATCTTCCAGTCCTTCAGGAACTTCACTAGTGGCTAAAGATGAAGCAAAATACCTCTGCAAGGGCACCTGCAATTCTCCTCTAGCATCCACAAAGTCCGAGAATGCATTTGGTCAGGCCCTGGAGAATTATCCACCTTAATGTGCTGTAAGGCTGCAAATACCTCCTCCCTGGTAATATGAATGTTGTCCAAAACACCTCCACTAGTTTCTCTTGTCCTTTGAGCAATCATGATTTTCTCCTCAGTAAACACAGGGGAAATATTTGTTAAAAATTCCACCTTCTCCTGCAGCTCAAGACATAGGCAACCTTGCTGATCTCCAAGGGACCTACTCTCTCCCTGGCCACCCTTTGCTCTTTATATAGCTATAGATCCTCTTGGGATTTTCCTTAACTGCCAGATCCACCTCATACTCTCTTTGCCCTCCTGATTTCCCTCGTGTATTCTTAATCTTTTTGTGATTAAGGGATTCACTCATCCCAGACCTCCTAAACACAATGTTTGCTTCCTTTTTTTCTTGATCACAGCCTCGATCTCTCATCAACCAAGGTTCCCTAAACATGCCAGGGTTACTCTAACAGGGAACATGCTGCTCCTGGACTCTTGATACGAACTCTTAAAAGCCTCCCACTTGCCATTCACTCCTTTCCCTTCAAAGAAGCTCACCCAATCAATCTCTACTACATCCTGCCTAATTCCCCCAAAATTAGCCCTGCTCCAGTTTATGAACCTAACCTGTGGACCTGTCCTATCCTTTCTCATCACCATCTTAAAACTAATAGAATTATGGTCACCGAACCCAAGTGCTCACCGACAGACACTTTGCCACTTGCCCGGCCTCATTCCCCCAGAGGAGGTCCAATATCACATCCTCTAGTAGGCCCCTCTATATTGACTCAGGAAACTTTACTGGACACATTTCACAACTTTCACCTCATCCAGGCCCTGAACACTTGTCAGGTCAATACCAGGGAAATTAAAATCTCCTGCTAATACAACCCTATTTTTCTTAAAACTACGACCAATTTCTCTACACATCGACTCAAGGTCCCACTGACTACTGGAGGGGGAGGGGTGGGGGTCTATAATACAGCCCCACTGGAGTGACCCTCCCCTTCTTGTTTCTAAGTTCTACCCACATGGCCTCACTGGATGATCCCCCAAGAAGTTCATCTCCAAGTACTGCTGTTCTGTTCTCCCTGATCAAAAAGGCAACACCCACTCTGCTTACCTGTACCTCTCATGCCTGCAGCATCTGTATCCTGGAACAGTGAGCTGCCAGTCCTGCCCTTCTCTCAGCCATGTTTCTGTTATGACTGTAACATCCCAGTCCTCAGAGCTAATCCACGCTGAGTTCATCTATCTTATCTCTTAAACCTCGTACAATGAAATAAATGCAGTTCAACAGGGTATTCCTTTCCCTACCTATCCTGATTACTACACTTGCTCTCGCTGGCTACTGCTTTATCCCATGACTTGCTCCTGCTCAGAATCCCAACCACCTGCCAATCTAGTTTAAACTCTCCCATGAAGCACTAGCAAATTTCCCTGCAAGAATATTGGTCCCTTGTTGGTTCAAGTGCAACCCATCCAACTTGGTGCAGCTGGGTGCACTTCCCACAGATGTAGTCACCAGGGAGTCAGTGAGGTTCCCTGACTTCCCATATCTTGCAGGACCATCCTGCCTACACCAAATCAATTACTAAGGATCAACAGCAACAAAACCTTACCTGTTCTTATCTGTGCCTCCTCACCAAAGCCTTTTCAAAGATCTACTCTCACTCCCAACACCTAGGCCACTTACTCAGCCTTTTCATGCCGAAGCCTTCAGCCAAAGCCTCAGCTCCCCACTCTCGCAATGGACATACCAAAATGGCTGCTCTATTTGACCCTACCTTTTTATTGGCTAATTAGCAGCAGCTAATTAACTCTCAACTAACAAATAGCAAACTTGCCTTTAAATTCCTGCAAAGTGGAACTCACAAGCAAGCTCCAAGACCTATTTGTTTTAAATTCTCCTGCTCTCGCTCCAAGTCTCGACTCCTGTAAAGTGACAGGAATCACTTATATAAGAGCTTATATCAAATAACAGCTTTACTTACCAAAAGAAAATAATGATCTTCTGGTTCTGCTCGAAGGTATTTAAAAATAACCTGTTCCATAAATCTCTCCATCAGATCCCAGTCTTCAACAATGCCATGACGAATAGGCCACTATTGCAGATAACAAACCAGACATATCAATACTAGTTTTGTAAGTAGGAAATTCTTCAACTGAGTAATAAAGCATTACAGACCCACAAGATAGACCTTTTAAATTTAACATTGCAAATAAATGAAGACAATGGTATATGGAAGTAAGGCAACATCCTAAATAAGGTCAGATATCATTTATTAACAAAATTTCTTGTTTGGGCAAAGATACAAATCACATTAACTTCTTTATGATTACTAATTTGTCACAAGCTGTACATACATTTGTGAAGTGAACATTTACCAAACCCAATTTCATTCACAGGCTGTGCCAAGTGTAAATGGCACAGCAGACTAAATTCAAAAGTCAAATTTGTTAATTTTCTGCAGATTTCTTACTAAATTTACACAATTTTTATATTGAACATAAATAGACAAATCAGAAGCCAGCATTACTTCATTTAATGAACTTACCTTTGTTGCATAAGTAGGTTTGTCTATTGCTTCATCACCTATGAAGAAATCCAAATCATCAACTCCTTTCATCACTCTCCTTTGAGCTTGATCACCAACTTTTGCAGATTCCTTGATAGCAATACCTTAGGTACAGAAAAAAATTTAGTAAACAAATAGCTCACGCACAAGAAATTCCAAGTACAGGTTTAAAAATAAGGAAATGTTTTCCCCGTATCAAAGGCAAATATATGAAAACACCACTTGTAAGTCATTGCACTTGAAATAAACACTAATGTAATATACATTTATGATGGAACGCATAATTTAGAATAGAAAATGCTGGTAAAAGTCAGACAGCATGTTTCCAGTATTTACAGTATTTTGATTTTCATTCAGATGCTGCCCAACTTGCTGAGCTCTTCCAGCATTCTTTTTGTTTGATTTCCAGAAACAAACTTTACACAGATGAACAACCTTCTTCAAAGCCTACATCAAATACATCTTGCCCACAAGTAAAGCTTTCAAACCTTTGAAACTTTGAATATTCCAATGAGGTATTTTCAAAAGATCAAAGCTTAAGTACAAAATCAGCCACAGATAAATCATACAAAAATGATACAAGCCCAAATGCCATTGAGGATTGCACTGTAGTTTTACCAAAAATGTTAGCATTAAAAATATGATACAAACAGTGGAGAAAAAAAGGAAAAACTCAACTTAAAATTATTGGATGTAATGCAGAAAAAACAAGCACAAATACAATATTACAACATACAAATAGGGTTTCAGCTGATAGAAAACATCAATAACTTGTTTTTTCTCTTCAATGTTAATTTTTGATATTAAAACACCTGCAGGCATAAAATAATTACTTCTGGTCTTGCATTTTGTTCTTATTTGCTGTTCAATACACTGGGAAAGAAGTATTTGCAACCTTTAAACCACATCTTCTTTAAATTGTCTAATGTCAAGAAATTTATATTTGCCAAGCAGCGCCAGACCATGCTGTTAATTATCCCTTTCAATTCCAACTTTCGTAATCAAATATCCCTGAAATTAATTTTAAACATGCCCATATCATCCTCTCTACTGTAAATAATTAGTGATCACAGAACAAATTATGCACTCTAGTTCTACATAAGAATTCAAATGGATCAGAATGTGCTGCTTTATTTACATTAACTTGTGGTAAGAAACACGACAATGCTGGAGAAAATGAAAACACCTCAAAAAGCAATCCAAAAAGTTTGCAAAATTGTCACTTCCTCAACCATTGTAAATAACGTAATCTTCAATGACAATACATAGAAATTACAGGCACAAATTGTAATAGAACACAATGCTATTCTCAAAGCATAATATGAATTGTTTTATTGTACATAAGTTTCTTTGGTTCAAATATCTTCATGGAAAAAACTAAAATAGTATAACCAGACTATTTTCATACATTTAGTAATAATAACTGGTTAAAATGCCAGTAAATCAATCCCAGTTGTTATTTAAAGTCTATGGAGAAACAAGTTATTTGTTGATCTTGCTACACATATCACTTTGCAGGCACTATTGGCAAACCTGTTTTCTTTTGGCCAAGTAGAGGAACACCACAAACAGAAATGAAGACAAGTTCAGGGAGCCAACTCACAAAGTAGGAATTTGCAAAACGGCCAAGATTATACACTTGGACAAAGTACATGAATAGGAAGGGTTTAGAGGAATACAAGCCAAATGCAGGCAAATGGGACTAGCTTAGCTGGGCATCTTGGTTGGCATGGACTAGTTGCATTGAAGGGCCTGTTTCCACACTGTATGATTCTGACTCCAAGATCAAAGATTAAAGGTTAGATTGTGGTGTTGTCATACTTCACTTTGCATTTACCAACAAGATTATTATAGCAAGAATATATTGTTATACATAATTTTGCTTATGTTACAATGATCTAGAGAGAGGATTGGAGGGTAGTAATTTGTATCATTCATTATGTTGTATTATATTAATAGTCATAAGGGTGCAAGAAAGATTCACGAGGATAATGCCAAGACTGGAGGACTTCAGTTACAAGAGATGGGAAGGGCTAGGACTGTTTTCCCTGGAGCAAAGGAGGCTGAGAGGTGACCTTAGAGATTTAAAATTATAAAGGGACACAGATAGGGCAGATAGTCTTTCTCCAGTGTAGGAGAGTCCAAAACTAGAGGGCACAGGTTTATGGTGAGAAAGGCAAAATTTAAAGGGGATCTCAAAGGCACATTTTTCTCTCACAAAGGTTGGTGGGTATGTGGTATGAGCAGCAGGAGGCAGTGGTAGTGGTTGGTACAATTAACAACGTTTAAGAAACTTTTGGACAGGTACAGATGGGTCCTCGCCAGGTTATGAAGGGCTGACCCACGGACACTTACATCCAAATAAACATTTAAGACCAGTGGGATGGATGGAAATGGATTTGCCATTTGCTGCAGGGCTACAGGCATCTTCTGCCAGATGGGAATGGGGCATTTCCACGTGCCTGCTCTCCCTAATCTCTGCTCAGCTCAGCCTGCAATTGTTGTGGCTCAGGGCAGAGCTGGAAGTGCTGAGCAGACTCACTCACCGTGTCAGTGAGGTAGGCTGGCACCCACACCTGCTTGATCTCCTGTCACAGCTGTTTCTGTGATCCCTTCCTGTTTATGTTCATTTCCAACTTACGAACAGTTCAGATTATGAACAATTCTCAGGAATGGAGCCCTGTTGCAACTTGGGGATTGCCTCTTATGTAGATAGGAAAGGTAATTAATAATTGTTTATTATTGTCATATGTACCAAGATAGTGAAAAGCTTTTGTTTGCATACCATCCAGACAGATCTATCCATAAACAAGTACATCAAGGTAGTACAAAAAAGAAAACACAAAATGCAGAATATAGTGTTACAGTTACGGAGAAAGTGCAGTACAGGTAGACAATCAGGTTCATAGGCCATGAAGTAGATTGGGAGATCAGGAGTTCATCTTTATTGTACAAGTGGTCGATTCAAGACTCTTATAAACAGCAGGGTAGAAGCTGTCCTTGATCCTAGTGAAATATATTCCAAAGCTTTTGTATCTTCTGCCCAATGGGAAGGGGGAGAAAAGCATGCTGGGGTGGGAAGGGTCCTTACCCAAGGCAGCAGGATCAATGTAGGGGAGGTAGGTTTTCACGATAGATTGAGCTGCATTCACAATTCTGCAATTTATTGCAGTCTTCAAGGAATATGGGCCAAACACAGGCATATGGGGTTAGCTTAGTCAGTCATCTTGGTTGGCATGGACAAGTTGGGCTGAAGGGTTCATCTCTATGCTCTTAAAGCTATTAATTTAGATCTGGTTTCTCATAGATACATTGGTCAAATTCAAGAGATGGCTAGATAACCATATGGAGGAATTTAAAGTAGAGGGATATGTGGGAGGAAGGGGTTAGATAGTCTTAGGCAAGGTTTAAAGGTTGGCACAACATTGTGGGCCGAAGGGCCTGTATTGTGCTGTACTGTTCTATGATTCTATACCAAGTACTTGCTTAATCTGACCTTAGAAGTGAAGAAAAATGGGAACAATACTCACATCCTTTATCTGGCTATTGTAACTAAATGTGATTAACAGACATTACTGGCTGGAATTTAATTTATCATTTTTAGAAAAGATACTCCTGGTGTAGATAGAGCAATAGCCATTCCTACAGAATAGACAAGGCCCTATATCTGTAAAAACTGGGCTTATATGGGGTATCTTAAACTAGCAAAGGTTACCACAAAAGAATCAGCAACAAGGTGTCTTGGTACCTTCCTTAAGCAACAGACAAAACGTCAGTAAATTTTACGTCAGTGTGTTATTTTTGGGTCTTGCTCAAGCAGATCGTTTCTTTTGATTATCTATACAAGGGCATGACTCAAAAGCAAAGCACTGGCTCAGATTTTGAGGGACCACTGTTTGTTGCTGAACCATGCCAATATTGTGCATTTGTATCTTCATCAGATCTGAAAAGGTAATCTTGTTGACTGTCCTTGAGAGGGGAAAAATAATAAATATGGGTGGGGCACATCAAGCCCTACCAAAGAAATTTCACCAAAAAGTACAGCATCAATAAAGACGTGCTCCCAGCATTTCCATTGGCAACAATGTTGTCAAGAATTTTCTGGATATCTCTGAATATCCAGGATCTAAAATCTAGTCCATTGGAGGCAAAGTACTTTCATTACCTGAAGTTGCTTGCTTGTTCATTCTTGATTTATCAATGTTTTGATTTAACGCTGCATATTTTTATATGCCCATGAATCATGGTTCTTTTCAATTCTGAAAGACCTACAAAATCTTGACAAATAATTTTCAAAGAGAGCATTTAACCATTTTGATAGTGAGGAGAACTCAACCAGCAAGTTTTATCACGTAAATCTGAAAATTTTCAAAATGAACATTATAGTTATCAGATATTCATGAGAATCAATTCTATTTTATTAATGGTACACTCAATTAGCTGCTGAACTCTCAAACTTGAAACTGTCAGCTCATTATGGAAGATGATGCATTCTTTCTTTAAAGTATGAATTGGTTAGCATTTTGGCAATAGGCGATGAGCTTTACACTAGTTACATTGCAGGACTGTATGACAAATGACTGATATCTAGTTTTATCTCCACTTTGCACCATGTTCACTGATTTCAGATTTGAAAACAATATCTGTACTTTTGCCCCTTATATACTTTCCTTCAGCTTACTAATGAGATATGCACAGGTATAGTCACTGTTGAAGGTAGTGCTAAGCTTGGTTGAAATTCCCATTGCCACGCTTTACACAAGTAGCTTGCTGACACTATTTATCTAAATTCAGCTGATACGTCAGCAGTGGCTGGAGCTCAGGGGAGAAAAGCTCACAGGAAACAGTACTTCACTTGGAGTACAGAGAACAGAGTGAAGTGTTCAATGATAATCACAGCCGCACAGGGAAAGCAGATAAATTGATGTCAGTGCATGGAATAAATGTTTTTGGGAAGGGCATGAAGTTGATGAAAAAGTATGCCTTTGTTAGGGAGCAGAGTCATATTTAGGGAGTATAAATTACTAGAGGCAGCCTTCAAACTACTTCCACAGTAACTTACATGCAGCCATCTGCTTGGAAGTGCAGCTACATAAACACCATTATTTGAAGGGAGCAGTCTACGGCTGAGTGCGAAGTCATGAGATATACTTTGGAAATGGACAAGACTAACTTTCAATAGATGCGTATATAAAGGTATGTTAAATATTGGAACAAAGCAAATGTGACACAATCATGAGACATTCTTGTGTACAATGGCCAAATATACAGACACTCAATGAAACTACATTTCTGTTTATCTTAGAACATACAATACTGCACAGAAACAGGCCCTTCAGCCCGCAATGTTGTGCCAAACTAAACTAGTAATTAAATGCTCTTCAGTCTACACAATGTTCATATCCCTCCATTCTCTGCACATTCATGTGCCTTAGAGCCCCATAAACGCCTCTATTGTATTTGCCTCCACTACCACCCTTGGCAGCACATTCCAGGCACTCACCACTGTATATACTGTATATTAAAAAAAAACCTTGCCCCACTCATCTCCTTTGAACTTAACCCCTCAGCTTTAAATGCATGCCCTCTAGTATTAGTAATTTCAACCCTGGGGAAAAAAGATATAGTTGTCTATCTGTGCCTCTCATAATCTTATAAATTTCTATTAGGTCTCCCCTCAGCCTTCACCACTCTGGAGAAAACAACACGTTTGTCCGGCCTCTCCTTATAGCACATGCCCTCTAATCCAGGCAGCATCCTGGTAAACCTCTTCTGCACCCTCTCCAAAGCCTCTACATCCTTCCTGTAATGGGGTGACCAGAATTGAATGCAAAACTCCAGATGCAGCCAAACTAGTTTTATAAAGCTGCAACACAACTTCGACTCCTGAACTCAGTGCTTCGACTAAAAGGCAAGCGTGTTGTACGCCTTCTCCTTTTTTTGCCCTCTCTTGCCCAATAACAGTAAGCAAGGCATACGTCTTGGTGCTCTACAGGCACCGTGGCTTACGCCTTCCAATCTCGCCCCAACAGGTTCCCATGCATCACTGTTCAAATGCTGTTAACTTGGAGAATTGGGCACCGATCAGTCAACTGACATGTTTATGATCTAGGAGACTGGTAGAAGAAAATACAGTAAAACTCTGGATTATCCATGTTAGATTATATTAAAACCACCGTCATAACTACACTAAGAGGGAGGTGTGATAGAGACATCAGAAGCAGATATCTTGACCTATAATATTTTGCACCATTGCAACACAGATAGAGGGATGCCATAGGTGAAGGGATTCATGTCTCTCCAACCCCAGAATGAGATCAAGGGAGGTTAAGGTTATTATGTCACCCAGCACATCAAGCATGGTCAGTGATTCCCCCCTTCCCCTCCATCAATGAATACTGGACCAAGACAGCCACATCTCAATACCGTTTTGGACATCTGGGTTGTCCTTAGAAGCTTTGAGAATATCGACGTGAATTACCTTGTCAAAAAAAGGCGCCTAATTAATCAAAGTTGGTCTTATCACTTAAACATATGCTCCCATTGTAAATTCTGACACCATCTGTTCGCACTCAAAATATTGAGGTAAAGAATACATGGTAACAATTGAAATTATATTTGTTCACTTGTTATTTTCTTTGTACCTAAAAAAAAATTGGATGTATTTTGAGTTTTGGGAGATTCTACCAGCAGTACATTTGCTTGTGCTGAATAAAGATGTCCACAAACCCAGACTCCCGAGTAGCTCTTCCAACCACAACATAACAATTGAAGGAGGGCAAGTACAGTGCAAGGAGTGAATATTTTTGAGAAGAAGGTCAAAGTCGATGAAACACAAACAGATTACGACAAAGGCTCTTAGAAATGCATATCAGAATATCAAATGCTGTTAAAAAGAAAGTCAAAAGAAAAATCATTTACTGCTTCATTATGAAATTAATGGTTTTCAATGTCTGTGTTGACTTGATGCTTATGGGTTCTCTGTCCATGGTGAAGTTGAGAGAAAAATCACAGATCTACTTAAACAGTCACTGGATTATTTATGGCATGCATCTCTAAATACCTAAAATGCACTTAAGATTTCTATAGTCTGATGTATGGAAATGACCTTTGCTAAAAAGACCTGTCATCAGGCACCATAGAACAGTACAGCACAATACAGGCCCTTCGACCCACAATGTTGTGCCGACCTTTAAACCTCGTCTAAGACTACCTAACCCCTTCCTCCCACATATCCTTCTATATGCTTATCTAGTAATCACTTGAATTTGACCAATGTACCTGCCTCCACCACCACTCCAGGCAGCACATTCCATGCCCCAACCACTCTCTGGGTAAAAAACCTTCCTCTGACATCTCCCTTGAACTTCCCACCCATTACTTTGAAGCCATGCCCTCTTGTATTAAGCATTGGTGCCCTGGGAAAGGGGCACTAGCTGTCCACTAGCTATTCCTCTTAATATTTTGCACACCTCTATCATGTCTCCTCTCATCCTCCTCCTCTCCAAAGAGTAAAGCCCTAGCTCCCTTAGTCTCTCCTCATAATCCATACTCTCTAATCCAGGCAGCATCCTGGTAAATCTCCTCTGCACCCTTTCCAACACTTCCTCATCCTTCCTATAATGAGGCGACCAGAACTGGACACAGTACTCTAAGTGTGGCCTAACCAGAGTTTTGTAGACCTGCATCATTACCTTGCAGCTCTTAAATTTGATCCCTCGACTTATGAAAGTTAACACCCCATAAGCTTTCTTAACTACCCTATTCACTTGAGGCAACTTTCAAGGATCTGTGGATATGGACCCCCAGATCCTTCTGCTCCTCCACACTACCAAGAATCCTGCCAATAACTTTGTACTCTGCCTTAGAGTTTGTCCTTCCAAAGTGTACCACCTCACACTTCTCCAGATTGAACTCCATCTGCTGCTTCTCAGCCCAGCTCTGCATCCTATCAATGTCCCTCTGCAATCTTTGACAATCCTCCACACTATCCACAATACCACCAACCTTTGTGTTATGTGCAAAACTGCCAACCCACCCTTCTACCCCCTCCTCCAAGTCATTAATAAAAATCACGAAAAGCAGAGGTCCCATAACCGATCAATGTGGGACACTGCTAGTCACAGCCCTCCAATCTGAATGTACTCCCTTCACCACAACCCTCTGCTTTCTACAGGCAAGCCAATTCTGAATCTACACGGCCAAGTTTCCCTGGATCCCATGCCCTCTGACCTTCTTTGGAACCTTGTCAAATGCTTTACTAAAATTCATGTAGACCACATCTACTGCACTACCCTCATCCATCTGTCTGGTCACCTCCTCAAAGAATACTCAGGTTTGTGAGACATGATCTGTCCTTCACAAAGCCCTGCTGGCTGTCCCTGATCAGATCATGATTCTAAGTGCCCATAGATCCTATCTCTAAGGATCCTTTCCAACAGCTTGCCCACCACAGACATAAGGCTCACTGGCCTATAATTCCCTGGACTATCCCTACTACCTTTTTTGAATAAGGGGACAACATCTGCTACCCTCCAATACCATTCCCGTGGACAACGAGGACTCAAAGATCCTAGCCGAAGGCTCAGCAATCTCCTCCCTCCCCTCACAGAGCAGCCTGGGGAATATTCTGTCAGGCCCCAGGGACTTATCTGTCTTAATTTTTTTTTAACAACTCCAACACATTGTCTCGATATCAGCATGCTCTGGAACATTAACCTTACCAACACTGTCCTCAGCATCATCAAGGCCCCTCTCCTTGGTGAATACTGAAGTATTCATTGAGGACCTCACCCACTTCCACAGCTTCCAGGCACATCTTTATCCCCAATCAGTCTTACCTTTACTCCCATCATCCTTCTGCCCTTCACAGAAGTGAAAAATGCCTTGGGGTTGTCCTTAACCCTACTCACCAAGACCTTTCCATGCACCCTTCTTGCTCTCCTCAGCCCCTTAAGTTCCTTCCTTGCTACCCTAAATTCCTCAAGAGACCTATTTGATCCTTGCTGCCTAAACCTTATGTATGCTGCCTTCTTCCTCCACGTTCACATGAACTACTTCCTTTATCTCCCGCAATGTCAAATACTCAGCTGTGAGCAACTTTAATAAAGAACATGCTTTATAAAATAACTTAAGCTGTGCAAAGATGTGTAGTTATGAAAGTGAATAAATACTTCAGGACAGTTTGTACTCAGCTTTTTCTATTTCAGTAAGTAGATTATAGTTCTTTACACTTCACTGAACTGCATGCATTTCTTGGAATATTCTGTAATACAGACAATGGCAGTCTTTTAGAAGATAATTTTAATTCTTTGCCACTTCCTTTCCAGATGGACAAATTCAATGAAAACTGCAAAATTAGTTCACGTGAAGCTTGTGTACCAGGCTGAAGCTGAAATTTCCATTGCACAGGAAATAATTTTCTTCTACCGAAATAGCTACAGCAGAAAGGAAATGCTGTGGGTGTGATGTGCAAATCAATGACAGAATAAATTTGTGGCCAATTTGGAAATGCTTGCAGAGCTGCATTAAATTTTTTCACAACAAGTAATGATTTGCTGGCCATTAAGGCATTTTGTGCTCTAAAGAAAAAGTTACTTTGTTTTTAAAAATCATCTTTTAGCTCAAATTCTGAGTCAAATGATAGTACATTCCTTCCCTCTCTCAAATCCATTACAGTTTGCAACATTTTCATTCTCACATTCAGCCCTCCCAAAATGTAGTTTCACTTCCTATTACCAAAAAGAAACTGCAGATTCTAAGAATCTGAAATAAAAATCAAAACGCTTGAAATACTGAACAGGTCAGGCAACAAAGGAAAGAGATTTAACATTTTAGGTCAATCACCTCTCTCAAGCTCTCGTCAGAACCACGGGATTTTAAAAAAGGGGGTGGGGTGGGGGGGGCATGGAAAAGAGGAGAGGTGATAATGTCAAATGATATGCCCTTTCTCAAATGTAAGAGGCCAAAGATAGCAGGCATAGGAAGATTGAGATGGTGAATGAAAGAGAAACCAGAGTCGAAATCAAACCATGTAATTTGAATTCAGTTAATAAAATGAAATCAATCTATTAATAGCTATAAAACTACTAGGTTATAGTTAAAAACCTCTGATTCTAAGTCATTCAAGGAAGGAAATCAACCATTCATACACAACCTTGCCCAGGTAACTCTAGATCTGCATGGTCAACTCCAAAATGCCCTCTGATATGGCTTAGCAAGCTAGTCAAAGGCAGTTAAGGATGGGCAATAAATGCTGGCCTTACCAGTATTCTGCAAATGTAAATTTTCACTAAATATAAGTGATATTCAGCCACAGTACCTGCATCTTTAAGGTTTGCTTGTTCAAGGCTTTTTTTTGTGTGTAGTATTTTCATTGGAATCAACTTGGAGGACAGATTTTGAACTTGTAAGAACTTTATAAAGGCAATGGAGGAAGAGGAAGCTATAAATCTTTCAAAGAACTGAAAGAGGGACAATGGGCTAAAAGGCTCCCCTTTGAAGAATACTCTTTTATCACAATGATCTAACCATAGCTGCTGTCAATATTATATGGCAATTTAGTTCAGTATGCGGATCTGAGCCAATTATACTTAGCTACATCTGCACATCATCCTTTAACTGAATGGAAATGTTAATCAAAATACAAGCTTAAAGTTGAGTAATCACCAACAAATCCTGTATTCCTCAGCCTCTGGTTTTGAACTAGCTGGCCCAGAAATATTATCACCTACTTTGATGAATAGACTAGAGTAATATGCCCTACAAAGACATTTCAGACATGCAATACTCCCTATACTAGTAAAACCATCATACATTATTCCCAAGCCAGCTGATTGTATAACTTGTACAAGACCACCATAACTTCACAAAGTCCAGAAGTTTTACTTCAAGAGGCTCATCCTCCATCTCAGTGAATGAATCACATATCTAACTATCAGTTTTGTGATCAGGAGTATTGATTCTGGGTCCACCAAGTAAACTGTTATCCTATTTGGCAGCAATATTGCATCTTGAAAGTAACATCTTCTTGCCTTTCTCCCCATCTCCAAGATGGATAACATTTTACTGCTGACAAATTTGATTAATGACTTATACAAGAGACATACTATACAGCACAAAATAAAATCGCTGGAATTAATTTATCCTTTTAAACTAAAATAGTACAGTAAGACACTTTCTCTATTGCCATACTTTAAGGGGAAACTTTAGCAGCTAGCCAAGTACCCAGCTCATTTTATACATTTTTCATGTACAGATATCAATGAACTGAGCACACACACAGTAAATTAAATTTAATACTGAGAAATTGAAAAGATGTATTCTCAGAAGAATTAGTCAAGACATTGTACAAAAAACTACAATGGTATCCTGGATGAGGGGCTTCAGTTACCTGGGGAGATTGATGATTCTGGGTCTATTTTCCACAGAAAAGAAAAAAAAGGAGAGATTCAACAGAGAAGGGAAAACTATACAAGATTTTAAGTGTAATTGATGAGAAACTTACTACTCAGAAGGTTCAATAACTGAAAGATATAGATTTAGCTAGCATAAGGATCAAGAAATATTTGGATTAACAATGACATTGAAAGGAACAAACACATTAAGGCTATGGGGAGGAAGGGGGTGGGGTGGGGAAGGTGGTCAGTGGGACAGATTAGATAGCTCTTTTAAAGAGATAGAATAGGCCTGTGCACCTGGCAATATTCCATGACTTAATGGATGAAACCTTGTGATGTTTGTTTCTCTCTAAATGCCCATCACCTCATTTCCACTCACAGCAGCCATGTTGTTCCAAGATCAGAGACAAGATTCCTGGATGGATGCACATAACATTCTCAGAATATTAATACCTTAACTACAGCGTCAACACCAAGAAAGCAGCCGGACCTGATGGTGTACCAGGGTCTGTGCTTCAGGCATGCGCTAACCAATTAGCTGGGGTTTTCACTAACATCTTCAACCTCTCCCTAACATATGCTGTCGTTCCTACGTGTTTTAAATCAACAATCATTGTGCCCATTCCTAAGCAAAAAAATGTGCTGCCTGAATGATTATCGCCCGATTGCACTTACACCGATCATAGCCAAATACTTCGAGAGACTGATTTTGAAGCACATTAAACATGCTATCCCTGCCACCATGGACCAGCACCAGTTTGCCTACCAGGCAAATAGATCAGTGGAGGATGCAATTAGTGTCTCCCTCCATACTGCTCTGGTGCACCTGGAAAGACCGGACATGTATGTCAGGATGCTCTTTTTGGACTTCAGTTCAGCTTTTAACACAGTTCCCAGCAGAATAGTGTCTAAACTCCACAGCCTGGGCCTGAATACAACAATCTGTAACTGGATTATGGACTTTCTGACCAATCGTCCGCAGACTGTCAGGTTAGGAGGGCACATATCTTCCATCCTCACCCTGAATACTGGTGTTCCCCGGGGTGTGTGCTGAGTCCCTTCCTGTGTGCCCTTTTTACCCATGACCGTTCATCCGTCCATGAAACAAATACCACTATAAAGCTTGCAGACGACACAACAGTCATTGGCCTGATCAAGAACAATAATGAATTGGCAATACAGGGATGAGGTACAAAACCTGACAGCCTGGTGTTCTGCCAACAATCTCATTCTCAACACCCAAAAGACTAAAGAGATTGTGGTGGATTTCAGGAAGTCAAGGAAGATAGATCTTGGTCCAGTGTTCATTGGTGGCGAGGCTGTGGAGAGAGTCTCCAGTTTTAAATTCCTGGGGGCATACATCACCGAGGACTTTTCCTGGGCAATACACACCTCAGCTGTCATTAGGAAGGCACAGCAACGCCTCTATTTTTTTGAGGAAATTGAGAGCCAGACTGTCTCAGAACATTCTGGTGAACTTCTATCAGTGTGCAGTGGAGAGCGTTCTGACATACAGCATTACTGCTTGGTATGCCAGCTGCACTAGGAAGGAGCAGAAGGTCATCAAGACGGCCCAAAACATCATTGGGACTCAGTTACCAGCGATGGAGGACATTTATCAGGCTTGATGTCGGAGCAGGCCTTTAAACATCATTTGAGAACCAGCTCACCCTGCTCACTACCTTTTTAAACTACTCCCCTCTGGTAGGTGATACAGGACAATACATGCACACACTACAAGACTGAAACACAACTTTTTTCCCCAAAGCTGTTAAATTGTTGAACATGGACAGACACCTCCTATACATACATATATACACATACTATGTCTTCCCCCCTTTACCAGCTGGACTCATCATGGTGTTATTTAATATATTGATAGGCTGCTGATTATCATTATTATTATCATGGTTCATTCACATACTGCCTTTTTATTTGTTTTATGCTTTATATTTGTGTAAGTATGTTTGTTTTATTTTATAGTTATGATCGTTATCAATTTACTGTTTTGGTTTTTATTAGGGAGTGCCATCGTAATCTCGTTGTTGTTGTTGCTGCAACAGTACAATGACAAATAAAGAATAAATAAAGGTGGATGGATACAAAGCATATCTACAGTTGTTGATGCCCTGCTTCAAAAGGCAATGCAATTTAACCTTTTATATCAAGATGGTTCTGCAGCTGAAAGCCAATATCTGAGCAGCCATTTTAGATCTTTAACAAAGTAAAATCTTTAATCTCAGCTAACTCAACATTAAAGCACATAGCATGTACAAGTTTAACAAATCAAAATTTTGAATGCTGTTTTCATCTGCCAAGAACACCCACCTAAACACTCCAGGTGCTCTCTTCAGCAAATACATTTCAAAACTTATTTCAATCTCTCTCATTAGTGCCATAATTCAGATTGTTTTAATGTTAAAATAATCCTATGGTAAACTCATTACAGACTCTAATGCCTACTATACCCCTTTTTAAAACAGTTGAAGAATGACTCCTCTTTCAGAGTTCAGATTGTGTACAGCAGGTAGGTGGTGGCTTCTCATTTTCACAGGTTTATTTTCAATAATCAAGAACCTAAATGTTAGAACATTTGGTAAGATTCAAACAGTAATCTGCCCATTTGCTCTAGAAAGCAACTGAAATTGCATATTATACAATTCCTGCAAATATCCATGCTTAAAACTTATCCATTATTGGTAGATGTCTACTTCTAAAGCCTGTGGATTTGTATTTACTAACATCTCAAACAGGTTTTTCCACAACCAACAAGCACAATCAATCAGATTAATGTACAGGTGCAGGCAGGGAGTTGTATTTGCCTAAAATCTGGATAGTTTTATGTAAACACGCTCCCTTTTAAAAGGAACCAAGTTGAAGACATTTAAAAATCAGTTACCATGTTTAAAGTTGGCAAACAAGATATTATCTGTTGAGATCAAAAAACTTATCAGTCTATCAACTTTCTCTCAGCACAAATCCTGCTTAATCCGAGCATTCCTAGTTTTTTTTTAAATCTTTTTTATTATTGCCAGGATCCACAGCATTTTGCATTTCTATATTAAGTGTCTATATATTGAAGCTCTAATTGGTGTAAAATAAGACACTGTCCTTAGTTACAACTTTTTAACAAGTCCATGTGTTAATTCACATGATAAGCATTTGTTCAAATGCAGAGTTACTCTGGAAATACAGACTCTGGAAATTTGTTCAAAAAGGTCTCCCACATTATTTCTCAATATGGAACTTGGAAGACTAAAAAAAAATGAGTAATTCAATATTAATATTCATCAGGGTCACTCTGCAAATTGGTGTCCCAAATTCTAGTTTCATTAACTATGTAAAAGTTCCACAAAATGTGCAATGTTGGCTCTTTTCATTGAAAAGGAGAACTTATTGCATTCATTACATAAATATTTGAATTTAAGCAGTGACTGAAGTGCAGCATACTGAAGAACATGGCTGTAATGTGCAGTTTTGCATCAAAGTCCATATTGCAACTACAGATATTACAACTTTTGCAAATAACCACTTCATTTTAAGTGGAGGTATTCTATGGAGACATTTTTAGCTGATTACCCAATGGCCATAAAGCGCATTGTTCTCATACAAATTAAATGCTGCCAAGTTACTTTTGCTTAATATTAGGATAGAAAAATGGAGATTAATTCGAAGATCAGTCTTAAAATCTTAGTCACTACATTTACTCACATGATGGAATGATGAACTGCGGCTCTGTATTTCCAGCATACCCAAGCTTTGTGTAGCTGCAAGATGAAAACAGTTACTTGTTTCAGAAACATTCTTTTAAATTCATGATTCCTTAGCTCTATAATTGTGAAATTAAGCCATCCCTGCTCATTTTCTAATGAAAGTTAGAAATATTCTCAGAAGTGTTGCCTTGGCAACCACAGCCCCAGTTGCATGAATTTTCCTTTTCCCATTCAGGCACAACCCTGCGAGGTGCAGCTGCGATTCGTAAGTTTCGGAGGGACCAAAGCAACAACTTGGGTTTTGGGGGGGGGGGGGGGGGGGGGGGTGAGATGCAAAGAGAAAAGAGAAAGCAGCAGTAGGAAACATTGCACTTCTTAGTGTACTGAATATTGACATTAGAATGTGGAACTTTCAACACAAGGACAAAGAATCTGAGAAGTTCACTCATTTTGCGCATTCACATTCTCTCAAATGAATATACTTGTGAGATAGAGACTTCAACACACAAGGATTAGTTTTTTTTTCACATATCCCAGGGGAGTCAATCATGAAGTAGAGAAACAGACCCAAGGTCCACCATATCCATACTGACCACCAAGTACCATCTATATTGGTCTCATTAACCAGTACTTGGTCCATAGCATTCTATGCCTCGGCAAGTCAAGTGCTTGTCTGAATACTTAAATGGTGTGAGAGTATCACTCAGACAGTATGTTCCAGATTCCAAATACCCACTGGGTGAAACAGATTCTTCCTCAGATCCCCTTACTTCTAACCCTAAACCCATGTTCTCTAGTTTTAGACATCAGTGCAACAGGGAAAGGTTTCCTACAATCTACCCTATTTATGCCTTTCAATTTTTTTGTACCTCTCTGGTTTCCCCTCAGCGTCCTTTGCTCCAAGGAAAAAAATGTAGCCCATCTTGTCTCTCAAGTGAAATCCCAGGCAACATCCTGGTGAACTGACAGTCCTCCCACTCCAGTGTAATCAGAGCCTTCCTATATTGTACACAGCACTTTAACTGTGGCCTTATCAATGTTTTATAAATTTGTACTGCATCCTCCCTGCTCTTGTATTCTATGCCCTGGCTAATGAAGGCAAGTATTCCATTTGCTTTCTGCACCATCTACTTATGCTGCCCACTTTAAGGATCTTTGGACTTGTACACAGACTGTAGAATCTCTTACTGCAAATCAGTATCAATTAAAAAAAATCTCATTTTGTTTTAAATTATTTGTCAGGTAGAAAAAGGATCATAGAAATTATTGATCACATACAGCAGCATGCAAAAGTTTGGGCACCCCTGGTCAAAATTTCTGTTACTGTGAATAGCTAAGTAAAAGATGACCTGATTTTCAAAAGGCATAAAGTTAAAGGTGACATTTCTTTAATATTTTAAAGATTTTTTTTAATTTCCATCTTTTACAGTTTCAAAATAACAAAAAAAGGAAAAGGACCCGAAGCAAAAGTCTGGGCACCCTGCATGGTCAGTACTTAGTAACACCCACTTTGGCAAGTATCACAGCTTGTAAATGCTTTCTGTAGCCAGATAGGAGTCTTCCAATTCTTGTTTGGGGGATTTTTGCCCATTCTTCCTTGCAAAAGGCTTCTAGTTCTGAGATTCTTGGGCTATCTTGCATGCAGAGCTCTCGAGGTCTATCCACAGATTTTCGAAGACGTTTAGGTCGGGGGACTGTGAGGGCCATAGCAAAACCTTCAGCTTGTGCCTCGAGGTAGTCCATTGTGGATTTTGAGGTGTTTAGGATCGTTATCCTGTTGTAGAAGCCATCCTCTTTTCATCTTCAGCTTTTTTTTGTTACAGTGTAATGTTTGCTTCCAGAATTAATTCTTCCCTCTACCAGTGAAATGTTCCCCATGCCACTGGCTGCAACACAAGCCCAAAGCATGATCGATCCACCCCCGTGCTTAACAGTTGGAGAGGTGTTCTTTTCATGAAATTCTACACCCTTTTTTCTCCAAACTTTCCTGCATCCTCACCACAAAATTTAGCATCAGAAGTTTGCAAAGGAACATCTAAACAAACCTGATGCATTTTGGAAACAAGTCCTGTGGACTGATGAAGTTAAAAGTAATCTTGCTTAAAATATTAAAGAAATGCGTCATCTTTAACTTTGCGCCTTTTGGAAATCAGGTCATCTTTTACTCGCTTAGCCATTCACAGTAACAGAAATTTTGACCAGAGGTGCCCAAACTTTTGCATGCCGCTGTAATGGATCAGCATAAGATTTTAATTCCAAACTTTACTAAAATAAAGCAGTGACAATTTACACTTTCTCCAGAGGACTATAGGCGAGGAGACTCATCTCAGCCCCAATTAAAGTACAGATTACATGCTAGAAAATTCAAAGCTTTGAGAATGTGAAATCACAACAGAAAGCTCCAAGAAACCATTCCAACAGATCTATTTTAAACATTAATTTCAATTTGTATAAATTAATTGGCCAATTAACAGTCACAGATAATAGCTCATTTTGGAAATTCTCCTGGGTATCTGCCTAAACGTCTTTTGCTTTTAATTCAATTTTCGTCTGTGGGCACTGCAAGAGCAGCATTTGGTCAGCCACCTTCTTGAACTGCTGCAGTCCTTTCAAATGAAGTACTCTTACAGTGAGTTCTAGGATTTAGGTTCAACAATGAAGAATCAGCACATCAGACTAGTGTTCAATTTGAAAGGAAACATGCAGGTGGTAGCAATTCCCTTTCACCTGAATTTTTTTAAATTCCAAAATAAACTTTATTCATCATAGAAAACAAATTATATACAATAAAACAATGCAAACCTTTATGTTCGTGTACGGATCAATCATTAGTGTTACCTTATAAAAAACAGCACCAATGCCACACCGTGTGGCTCCCTGGGGTACTACCCCATATTTACAATAAGGGGCTTCCTCACCTGACCCCTTTCACCTGATACCATTTTCCTTCTTGGTGGAGGAAGGTCTCAAGATATCCTGTCAAAGTAGACTAGGCAAGTAACTCTGCAGGTAGTACATATTGCAGTCAGTGTGGCAGTGGTGGAGGGAATAAATATTAGACACTTCATCCACCCCCATGAAACAGGCTGAGTCTTGAAGAGCAGAGTTTCTTTTGTGTTGCTGGAGCCATACTTTTTCTAGGCAAGTAGAAAATACCTCTGCTTTGCATATGGAGGAAAGAAAGGCTGAGGCAAGATACTTGCTGTAAGATACCCTACTCTTGTAGCCACAATGCATGTGGCTGCTCCAGTTGAGACTCTGCTTACTAGTGACTCAATGGTGCTGATTGTGGGAGACTCTGCAATGATAACGTTATTATAACATCAAGTGTAGCTGATTAGACACTATTGTGGGGATGGTCATCACCTAGCATTTGAGGTACAAGTCTTACTACTCATCAGCCAATGTATGAATGTTGTCTCGGTTTTCTGCATGGAGAAGTGGACTGCTTTGAGTTGTACATTTTTGTACAGAATTGTACATTTTGGACACAAACACCAAAAACGACGTATTTGTTGATCATTGTCCTCGAACTTCTGTCCTGATGTCAAGAGCACTCACACTCATCTCACCTCTGGAATTCAGCTCTTTGGGTGATTTGGACTATGGCTTTGATAAGGCCAGACACAAATGAAACCCAAGTTAGTTAATGAGTAGATTGGCAAGAAGAAAATGCCACTTAGTAACACTATTGACAGCACCTTCCATCACCTGGTTGATGACTGAGAATAGACTGATTGGGCAGTCATTAGCTGATTTGTATTGGGCATACTACTTGTGAACAGGAACAGACTTGGACAATTTTCCACATTGCCAGTGCTGTAACAGCTAGTTCTGCAGCACAGGCCTATAGTACCACAGCCACAATGCTGTCTGGTCCTATAGCCTTTGGTGTATCCAGTGCAATTTGGTAGATGAAGTGAACCAAACTGGTTGAATTTTGGCTTCTCTCAGGAAGGAAGGATGGATCATCTACTTGGCACTTCTATCTGAAAATGGCAGTGTATATCTCAGTCTTGTCTTCAACACTGATCAGCTGTGCCTCACTATTGAGGGAGATGGTCTTGGAGGCTCTCTTCTGGTTAACTGCTTAATCACCCACCAGCATTCCCAACTAAATATTACAGGGCTGCAGATGTTTGGTTGGATCTGTTGGATACAAGGAGGCTCAACTCTGTATTACATGCTTCTGGCATGCATATACCACTGAGCTGCAGTTTCAGATTGGCATCTCATTTTTAGGTGCACCCTTCTGCAATCCTCATTAAACTAGGGTTGACAGTAGAGGTGCAGGTTAACAGTAGATATTACTGAGGTTCACCACTTCTCTCAGCTATCAAAAAACAGAGGCACAGAACTATTGCTGAACACAAAACAAAATGTAACATTTAATACCAAGACTGAGCAATCATTTGACATTTCAAACCATATTTCGAAGAGTAGACAAGTGGGGTAATTTAGGTTGCCCTTACGATCTTTTAATTTTGTGGATGAAAAAGCCAAACTACTGACAAGTTTTCTTCTAAAAAATCATTAAATGGCTTTGAATGTAATCAAGGGCACACATACAAACTGCCATGACCAGTACATATGCTGACTAACATGTGCATTTAGAAAGTTTCCCATTTTCAATTCTTATCTAAGTGTAGTTTACTTCATTTGTAGAACCCAATCAGCTACCATTCACCTTAGAGTTTCAATGCAGAAATTTCCAATTTAGATTCAGCCTTTAAAGGCTCACATTTGTAAGTATTTTACTCCAGAAATGTAACATCTTTCCATAAGCTGCAAGCTTTAAAAACTGCACCTCTTAAATATTCTTTAGTAACGAGGCAAATTGAGTGCATCACCAATGTTTCACATATGGATTAGCCAGCAAAATAATTAACACTTGATCAATTCCCTCATGATCAAATAAAAGGTACCTTTATTTTAGACAAAATATCAGTAATGAAAGTACTTAGTTAACTGAGATACAAGGAACTGAATTCCTTCCGACAGATAAACAGAATAAAACTTGCCTGGATCTTAAGGCAAAATACCTAACCTGTCAGAGCAAGCCCTGATAGCTGGAACAAAAAAATTCAATATCCATATTTTATCCCTGCTAAACCCATTTCAGTGGGCATAGTAAATTCATATTTATTCTGAGTGATACATTCAAATAATAATGACCTCATCACTTCAACAACCTCTTGCTGATTCTTTCATGTTCTTAACTAGGAGTTTATGCTTGGGGCATATAACATTTTTTATATAAATGCTGAATGCAACAGTTGGTATTTACAGAGTACATTCAGTGTGGTAGAATATTTAAAGTGCTTCACAAATGAGTTAAGATAATTAGACAATCACTCAGCAGATATTACAGCAGATGACCAAGACCTTAGAGAGGCTTTAAGGAAATGACTTAAAAGGAGTTAAAAGGAGAATGGAATAGATGCTCAGGGAGTGAATTTCAGATTTTGGGACCAGGAGTGGAATAATTAAAATAAAGGGCCAGAATTCAGGATGCCAGAACTGGAGGAGCACAAATCTCAACAGGTTGTAGATCACAGTGACTTAGGAGGGGGTTGGGGGATGGGAAGATCAGATCTGAAAATAGCGATGAGAATTTAAGTTACAAAATTGCTCCTGCAAGCAGGTGATTCACAGCAGACAGGACAAGAAAGTAATTTTTAAAGAGCCATTTCAAGACAATGGTACTAATTTCCTACAAAGTTAATACGTCCTGTAATATTCAACCCATCACGTACTTTTGCTACAAAATTTCAAATGTAACACTCATTTCAGGCAAAATCATGGGAGAGCAGTTGGTATGTATTTTTTTTTATAAAGATCCCATGCAATTGATTTTAGAAATATTTACAAGTTTAAAAAAACTGATGCTTAACCCTATTTTGCAATACTGAAGACATCTCCACACAATGAATCTTACTCATCAAATTAAGAAAGTATTGTAATATTTTGGTCATTCAGTGCTTTCTTCACACAAAAGACCAGCACAGCTAGGCTGACAAACTGCACATTGGTGATAGAAAACACTCAAATTGAAAATGTAAAAGAATTTTCCCAACCAAAGCAATAAGATTAAACCAACCAGGAAGTCAAATTCTGAAAAGTGCACCATTAAGAGAGCATCAACATCATGGTTTCAAAATATACTGATGAAATACGAAAGTTCATCCCATTTTATGAGACCAACATATTGCCCAGAAATTCAGTTCCACTTCACTTACTTGAGATTCAACTAAAATGCTAATTGGAAAAAGTGTAACTAAAGACTCAAGGATGCTTACCCCCATCTCCAAACAATATTGCAAACAATTTCAGTACTAACAGATTATTTGTTGAACATCAATTTCCACTGAGATTTTTTTTGTCAGTTTTGATGGGTTTTCCCCCCAAATATTTAAACATACTTCCATAGTTGCCTTGAATTTGATTCATATACAGTAGTTATAAAGCACAGATCATTCATGAAAATTTGCAGGATTCATATTGCCCTCATGCTTAAACTGTATAAACAAAATCTTACATAGAATCAAAGATGTGAGCTTCATACATACCATCATTATTGACCAGCCATTTTGTACATACAGAGTAGACAGGAGAACATAGGTCCTGCAAGTTTAACTTAAGTAACTATTCTGCTCTGTGCATTGTAATTGTGTTTTCATAAGAGATCAAAAAGAATCACTTTTTTTTTCAAACAAATTTACCTACATGGATCTTGTGGCAATACCAATTAATGGAAAAATGGGTCAGCCTTCTCATGAGATAAATTTTCATTAAGCATTCTTCAGCTTATTTTCAATACCACACTGCTTGATCTTCTTGCCAGCAAATTGGATAGTTGGAAATATTAGCCATACCACTTATATAATACCGCAAATTATAAAGATTACCTGGTTAGTAAAATACAAAATTAAACACTACTTATGACCAGAAAGAACAGGAGCAGAAGTTAGCCAACTCACCCTTCAAGCTTGCTCTGCTATTTAGTAAGTTTATGCCTGATCCAATCATAGAACAATACAGGCCCTTCGGCCCACCATGTTGTGCCGACCTTCAAACCACTCCTAAGGCTATCTAACCCCTTCCTCCCATATATCCTTCTATCTTAAATTCCTCCATATGCTTATCTAACAATCTCTTGAACCTGACCAACGTATCAGCCTCCACCACCACCCCAGGCAGCGCATTCCATGCACCAACCACTCTCTGTGTGGAAAAACCTCCCTCTGACATCTCCCTTGAATTTCCCACCCATTACCTTAAAGCCATGCCCTCTTGTATTGAGCATTGGTGCCCTGGGAAAGAGGCGCTAGCCGTCCACTATCTATACCTCTATCATGTCTCCCCTCATCCTCCTCTCCAATGAGTAAAGCCCTAGCTCCTTTAGTCTCTCCTCATAATCCATACTCTCTAATCCAGGCAGCATCCTGGTAAATCTCCTCTGCACCTTTTCCAACGCCTCCACATCCTTCCTATAATGAGGCAACCAGAACTGGACACAGTACTCTAAGTGTGGTCTAAGAGTTTTGTAAAGCTGCATCATTACTTCGTGGCTCTTAAACTCTATCCCACGACTTATGAAAGCTAACATCCCATAAACTTTCTTAACTACCCTATCCATCTGTGTGGCAACTTTCAGTGATCTGTGGATATGAACCCCCAGATCCCTCTGCTCCTTCACACTGCCCAGAATCCTGCCATTTACCTTGTATTCCGCCTTGGAGTTTGTCCTTCCAAAGTGTACCACCTCACACTTCTCCGGATTGAACTCCATCTGCCACTTGTCAGCCCAGCTCTGCATCCTATCAATATCCCTCCGTAAGCTTCGATAGCCCTCCACACTATCCACAACACCACCGATCTGTGTGTCAGCTGCAAACTTGCTAACCCACCCTTCCACCCCCTCATCTGAGTCATTAATAAATATCATGGCCTCAACCCAACTCTCCCACTTTCTCCCAGACCACTTGACTCACTTGTAATTTAAATATCTATCTGCCTTGAATATGTTCAATGACTCCACCTCCACAGTTGTTTGATATATAGAATTCCAAAGTCATGGCCTTTAGAACATATTCTTCATTTTAAATGGATGACTACTTATTGTGAACCTATGCCTCCTAGTTCCAGATACACCTATTAGGGGGAACACCCCCTCAGCATCCACTCCTCAATCCTTCCTAAAATCTTACAGGTTTCAACAAGTTCACTTCTTATTCCTCTTTACCCAAACTACTGAGCCTTCAACTCCTTGGTCCCAGGAGTCAATCTAGGGAATTCTGCTTGCATTAGGGTGCAATGCAAATTTATCCTTCCTTGAATATGGAGCCAAAGACTAAGCAGTAGCTCAGGTGTGGTCTCACAAGTGACATACAATGTCGCATCCACGTGCAAACAAATCACTTGTTAGCACTACCAGAAATTAAGCAGTAAAAAATTCAAGCAGCTCCTTTAGTAATGGATTTTGCCTACACTTCCACTCCTCTGCCAAGAGAAACATAAAAATATGCCTGCAGATGAAAAAGTCACGGGCACTTGTCAACACAGCAAAATTCGCCACCATGCACAATCCAATGAGATAGCCCACATATTAGAATTTGTTCTGCAAAGTGTTACGTGAACATTTCCATTGCTCAGAGTGCCTCGTTTGTTGCATTTAAAATAATGCAAGTATGAAACATATTCAATGTTTGAAAGACACCAAGTGGAAAATAGTTTGAGCCTCCAGAATCAACTACTAAACATTAACAAAGAAACAACCTTATAAGGAAATTATGCACGAAAGGAGGAAGCTTTGACAACTAGGAAGTTCTTTCGCGCTTCCCTACTCGTGGCCTTTTTTAATCGCTGTTACTCTATGAAGAATTATTTTTAGCAGAAAAAGAGGACAGCGTAAAACACTGCTGCGCCCGGCATGGGAGGAATGAGGAATTCTCAGGTCTGCATGAAAAGAAATGCCGAACCAGTTCACCTGAGGCTTGAAGGTGCAACGGCGCTGGCGGAAGGGCGGAAACCTGCTCCGTTACAGCCTATTCTGACTGGAGACATTTACCAACCGTGGTCGGTTATTAATGCCACCAGGGTCAAAACCATCCCCTGGGGCTACGGTGTTTGATTTCCCCGGCGAGACGAACACCGCCCTGGTCCCCCTCAGCTTTTTTCATTCTGCGTTTCATTTTCTCCCTGATGTAAGGGCAGCGATCGTTTTTAACCTTGCTGATTAATTGATGTGGAATCCTTCCCACCCCGGCCGGCCTGGCCCGGCCCTGCCCGTGAATCATAGCCCGGCTCACGGACAGACGGCCGGCCCACACCCACCCGCCCTGCAACCGGGTGCCGCTTCTCCAACTTCCCTCCTCCACCGCCCCTCGTCACTTACCCCGTGCCACAATCCACCACACAAGCCGGTAATCTGCCTGCCATTTTTTCGGGTAGTTTTCGTCTCGAAGCGGTAAAAAAAAACAAAAAAAAAAAGGAGGGGAGCCGATGCGCCGGGAGCTACCTGACCATGAAAAGGCGGAACCGTCGGCCGCTCTAGCTCCGAGGCACAACTACAACTTCCGCACTAGCGCCAAAATGGCCGACGGCTCCTGGCGTTCATTTCCCCGTCAGACCGCAAACCCGCCCTATCCCTCGGGTCAGCAAAATATGATTGGTCCACACGTCGAACAGCCGGCCCCCATTTCCTACCAAAGGCTGATCGGTCGGTTTCCCACCTGAATGGCCATCGCTACTGTCAATCAATATTACGTCATGGAATATTCGCTGCCGTTGTGACTCTATACCTTACTTGCAAGTGAGACGAAGCTCACGTGACTCAAAGCGGCCTTGCTGCACTGCATGCTGGGTGTTGTAGTTTTAATCACGGGGAAGTTCCTGTGTATTCCGCCCAGTTAAACTACAAGCTCCAGAATTCCGTGCGCGCACGATCCGCAGAGAGACGATGATTTATAGTCATCTGGCCAGGGACACCGAGGGGGGTGTTCTGTTTACAACATTTCGTCTCCTGCTTGTCATCGTCAAGATGTGATATCCTCATTCACTTTTCTGCGTAAGTTTCAACCTGGAGCCGTTCGCTGTGCTTTTTGCGAGGACGTTAAGTGGTTGTTGTCGGGCGTCTGTGATTGCGAATGTGCCTGCTGGGTTTTTCTCCTGGGGGGCGGGAGGGAGAGGACGTGTTGGCAGTTGGATCCTGGGCAGGTCCAGCCTGCGGTTGCAGGGCACGTTGACACGTGTTGCTGGCATTGGTTTCGGTGACTTGCACAGGAACGCAAGGAACAGGGGCGGGGGTAGGCCAATCGGCCTCTCCAGCCTGCTTCGCCATTCAATAAGACCAGGACTGATCCAAATCTTGGCTTCAACGCTCCCTTTTTCGCTCTCTTCGAATACATACTGACCCCCTCGTAATTTAAATATCTGTCATTCTCTGCCTTGAATATAGTGAATGACACTGCCTCCACAGCTGTTTGAAGCAGAGAATTCCAAAGATTCATGACTCTTTGAGTCAGGTATTTGAAATGGGCGATCTCTTACTTTGAAGTTATGCCCCCAAATTCTAGAAACTACACCTGGGAAAATATTCTCTCAACATGCACCCTGTTAATCGCCCTCAGAATCTTATGTCTTTCAATATGATCACCTCTCAGCTTTCTGTATGTCATTTGGTATAGATCCAAACTGCTCAAGCTTTCTTCATGCATCAACCCCTTCTCAAGAATCAATCAAGTGAAACTCCTCACTGCTTTCAATCATTCCTTAAATATGGGACTGATATTGTACAAAGTAGTCCACCTATCTCTATTCTGTAAAGCTGCATCAAAACGTCCCTACTATATACTCCATTTCCCTTGGAATAAAGGCTAACATTCTTAACTTCCTAATTACTCGCTATACCTGCATGTGAACATACACCAGATCCCTTCTTGCCACAACATTTTGTAGTTTCACTTCATTTTAGTAGTAGTTTGCTTTTTCATTTTTTCTTCCAAGTTGGATAACCTTACATTTTCCCTCATTATACTTTACTGCCCACATTCTTGCTTAATCTCTTAACCAACCACATCCCTCTGCAAGTTTATGATGTCCTCACAAATTGCAAACCCATCTTCCTTTGTATTGTCAACAAATTTGGCTGCAGCACACTTGGTGGCTTTATCCAAATCATCAATAAAGATCATAAATAGTTGAGGCCTCAGCACTGATCCCTGTTTAGAATTACATGCGCAACTTTTAAAATTGTGAATGGCCAATGGAATATTGTCTATGACTCCTGCAACCTGTGCTTGCACAAAACAATGCAAAATTAACCAGAACCACGACTGTGCAACAGGCTAGATTTAATAATGGCACTCCTGCCTCTGAATCAATATTTAGGAATGTAGGGTTCAGGTATCTTGAAAATGGCTGTAGTGTAAAAATTGTTTTCTTACAAAATTGTCCCATTGCTGTTGACTAGTTTCATTTTGAAAATTGTGCATTGAAGCAGAGTGCTGAGCCAGTGTCACAATATCAGAGGTACTCTCCTTTGGATGACACAGTAAAAGGTCTGCACTCTCAAGTAAAACAAAAATCCCATTTGAAGAAGCTTGTGTAGGTTCTCCTGGTTTCCTGGCCAACATTTATCCCTCAAATAACAGCTAGTAACGTGGTCTGGTCATTTGTTGTATGTAGGACTCTGTTGTGTGCACATTGGGTGCAGATTTTCCTGCATTATCCACAGCATTTACTCCAAATAATAGACACAATTGGATGTAAAATATGGAATTTACTGCAGTACAGTAGAAACATCAGTGTCATTACAAAGTGATATGAGAGTAAGATAGCTAATTGCTGTTGAATTTCCCAGTTCATTATGATGTCATAGATAATACCTAAAATTGATCTTCAAAAGTTAGTTAAACAACGTCTTCAATAACAACTTTCAACTTAAAGCTTCAAGTTACTTTGAAGAGAGGTAAAAGGTAGCTAGGAGGGAGATTCAAAGGTGGAATATTTCCTGGAGAGAGCTTCAAAATGCAAGACTAAGACATTTGATGATTTTGTGACCAATGAAGGTGAAAGAAGGGGAAAGCAAAGGATGTTGAAGTTAGAGTCAATTTGGATGTTAGGGCAGGCACGGTAGTGTAGCAGTTAGCGTAATACTCTTACAGCGCCAGTGAACCGGGTTCAATTCTGGCCGCTGTCTGTAAGGAGTTTGTACATTCTCCCTGTGTCTGCATAGATTTCCTCCCACATTCCAAAGATGTATGGGTTAGGAAGTTGTGGGCATGCCGAAAGCGTGGCAACACTTGCGGACTATCCCCAGAACACTCTACGCATTTCACTGTGTGTTTTGATGTACATATGACTAATGAAGATGTCTTACCTTATTCTTATAAATGCACTTTGTATTTGTGTGTGTGTGTGTGTGTGTGTATGCTGTTGTGCAATCCTAAACACCCTCACTTTTATAATACTATTCTAAACGTTTTGAAATATTACAGGTAATCAGAAATAATTTATGGAAGAATGTATTAAATGAATATCCTGTTTGTTTTATGTTGTTTTGTTATTATCCAGTACACAACTCAAAATCAAAAGTATTAAGTAGCATGGAGATATAACATGATCTGTATTTTCAATACATTGATATTTGAATTTAAATTCCCAAGTTGTAGCATTTTAAAATGCTGCAAAGATTATTTTGTTATGTTTGAATTAATATAAGCCTTAGATGAAAGAAATAACTTATTTCATCCTCACACCAAATCACATTAATCAATAGGTTACTTTGGATGCTTTGTCAGTATTTTTAGCTAAGTAAACATTTTTTTGCACAGCATGATTCCACAATCACAAATTAATGAATGGCATTTTACTTTGCTGTTGATTTTGGCTGACAAATAAATGTTGGTTAGGTTACTGGAAGAACTCGCTTTGTGTCTGAGTAATGCTTTGGGTTCCTGTATGTTTTTGTAATGGCTATAATATTAATTGTATTTCCATTTAAGCAAGTGGAGATGGTCTTTGAGTGTATCACCTCTCTTGACTATGCAGCACTAAAATGTGATCTCAGATTATGTGCCAAATGTTTGCAAAGCTTGAAATAATATGAGTATGAATACAAGCTTTGAACTTGATTAAACTTGTTACTAAATTACAGTGCAGTAATTCTTATCTTGTAAATGTTCAACTGCAGATTGTTCATTTAATAAGAGTCACAGTGCTATACAGCACGGAAACAGGCCCTTCGGCCCAACTTGTCCATGCCGACCAAACTGCCAACCTGAGCCAGTCCCATTTACCCACGTTTGGCCCAAATCCCTCTAAACCTTTCCCATCCATGTACCCGTCCAAGTGTTAACCTTGTCCTTCTACCCAGCTCTGTGTGAAAAACCTGCCCATCACGTCTCCTAAATTCTTCCCCTCTCACGTTAAAACTATGCCCTTTGTTAGAGACTCCGCCACCCTGGGACAATTCCCAATATCCCCCAACATTTCCTAACATCTTGTGCACAACAGTCCAGGTGTTGCTGAACTGGAATCCACTCCCACTGAAGTCCACGACTGCGGCGCTCACACTGGGTGACCCCATCCCACAATAAGAATGATATAAATACAGAAAAAATGCTCAATGTTGGGATATTTTCATTCGGCTTTTATTTTAAAGACATTTCATTTGAGCATAACAGCGCCAGCTGTTAGTTGATCCAAACGTGTTTTACTTTGCCAGAAAAAGTGTAACATGAACCTGCAAGTTTAGCTTCTGGAAATTAATTTCATCCCACTTTCCAATTGCTTTTTTTAAAATATAATTAATGTTTTTTTTCTGCATTTATTTTTCTTGTTTGAAAATGTAAAATTATGATAATAAAGCTTTTTGGAGAAATTACCAATTAGATATTTATTTTGTAAATATCCATTTTTGGTGCTAAACCAAACTTCCAGTAATTGCTAATGATTTTAGAAACAGCATGAAGTAATTACAAGTTTATACAATTTCCCCATAAATTTTCTGTTAAAGTTTGCTGGGTCTATATCCACCATCAAAAACCTGAAGTCTGTATCAAATGGTTTCAAGAAGTCAAAGTATATCTTTTATTTAATAACATGTTTATATATCAAAGTGCCTACATTTCAAAATGGTGAACTTAATGATTTTTGCAACCCGCTAAGGTGAGGGCTTAGGGCAGATAAATGACTTTGAGGTTGACTTTTCAGTCAGTTAAAAAGAGGTGCAATTGTAGGAGGAAGAGCAATCATTTCGTTCAGGTAATGCAATCACTATTATTTGGATAATTCTAATGAGCCATTATAGGCCAAGTTGCCTAGCCAGCATCTAGAAAATATTAATACTTCTGGTGTTCCTTTAATTGAGGTAAATATATATTTTTTGCCAGAAAAGTACATTAAGATAAGATATCTCTATTAGTCACATGTACATCAAAACACACAGTGAAATGCATCTTTTGCGTAGAGTGTTCTGGGGGCAGCCCGCAAGTGTCGCCACGCTTCTGGCGCCAACATAGCATGCCCACAACATCCTAACCCGTACGTCCTTGGAATGTGGGAGGAGACCGGAGCACCCAGAGGAAACCCATGCAGACACGGGGAGAATTTGCAGACTCCTTACAGACAGTGGCTAGAATTGAACCTGGATCGCTGACGCTGTAATAGCATTATGCTAACCACTACACTACTGTGCCTGCCCATTAACCTTATTATTTTATGATCATAATATGCTAAGTGAATATACTTGCTAAGAGGAATTGTAGTTCCTAACCATTGATGCAAATTGTTCCAATGCATTAAATTGTTACAACTTTGAATTGTAAGCACTTAATTTGAACTGTTTTACCTACTATTCCATTTCCCTTACTTTCTAATTTATTTATTTATCACTCCTGAAGATTCCCCATGACATTACATAAAATAAATACAAGTTGTATTTTTCAAAGGTTTCAAACTCAAGGCTGCTGTCAAAGACTTGATTGTTATTCACTTTAGCATGTTATCCATTGATCACTGTGCCATATGTCAGCCCTGAATAAGGTGGCATTCGTTAATATTATATGTCTTCACATAAATTTATTGTTTTACAATTACTGCTAGGTCAAAATTTCAGTAGAGCTGGGCCCAATGTCTCACTATATATTTTCTAGTGCTCTGTAGGAGGTTTAGACTAATGTTGTAAGTGGGTAGACATAGGAAGGTAGCATTGAAAATGCGAGGAAAAAAAAAGAGATGTGAAAAGGATTAGGAGAGATTAATAGCACCACAGCAAGAAATAGAAATTTTTTTAGGTAAGGGCAGACTTAAAAAGAGAAGGGTAGGGAAATTAAAGCCAGAGCTTCATGGATGACCCAAAAGGCAGATAAAGTGTGATAAAGATAAGGGCACAATAAAGAGCAAATTTTAGATGCCAAGTTGTTAGCACATGTCAAATAAACTGATTATAGAAGTTCAGAGAGGAAGTTAAAAAGGGAAACCAGGAAGGCAAAGACAGAGAATGAGAAAAGACTGACAACAAACATAGAAGTAGGCCCAAATGTATTGTATAGGCCTGTGAACAGGAAAATAGTTGCAAGAGGACAGGTGGGGACAATCGGAGATTGAAAAAGTAATCTACTTGTAGAGGAAGAGGTGCTAAATAACTCTTTTACTTCAGTCTTTATCAAGGAAGATGATGCAGATGTTACACCCTCGTTCAAAAAAACAGTGCAGGGGTAAATCCATTAACTACTGACCTGTTGATTTGCTAGTTGGGAAAAGTTGTAGAAACAACAATCATGGATGGAAATAGCAGTCACTTGGACGAGTATGGGTTGATTAGAGAAAGTTGGATTGGATTTGTTGAAGGCAAGTTGTGTCTAACTTGATAAATGTAAGTGAGGTTCTTGAAGATGATGAGGGAATTGAAATTGACGTGATATATTTAGTTTTCAAAAAGGTTTTCGCTAAAGTGCCACATAATAAACTTGTCACCAAGGTGGAAGGCCATGTAAAAGAAGTGGCTGTGGCAACATAGATAGAAATTTGACTAGGTAAAAGGGAACATCATGTAATAGTTGTTTATCGGACAAGAGAGAGATACATAGTTAAATTTCCTAGGGGTGTGCATAAGTACTGCTGCTTTCCTTAATATTTATTATTGACTTTGACTTGAGTATACAGGGCACACTTTCTAAATTTACAGATGACACAAAACTTGATGGAGGAAGGAGAAATGGTCATGCTGGCAGAACGGTGAAATAAGTGCAGATAAAATTTAATGCTGAAAATTGCTAAATGATACATTTTGGTAGGAAGAATCAGAGGTATCAAAGCCGAGTTTATTGTCATATGCACAAGTACATGTATGCACAGGTGCAATGAAAAACTTACTTGCAGCAACATCACAGGTACATAGCATCATATAAACAGCATTCACAAGAAAAACATAAATTGAACATAAAACATGATTTTTACAAGAAAGAACACAATTAGAACAAAAAGTCAATTTTAGTGCAAAGTGATCAAAGTGTTAATATAAACTAGTGAGCACAATTCTAAAAGGGGTATAAAGGCGGAGATGTTGGGGTATGTGCATTGTTCGTTGAAAATAGCAGTGCAGGTCGAGAAAGTGGTTTTAAAAAAAAAAGGCATCCTGGGCTTTATGAATAGAGACATAGAATACAAGATTGGGCAAATCATGGTGAACCATTATAAAATGGTGATTTGGCCACAACTGGAGTATTGTGTCACACTTTGGGAAAAATTCACAGGCATTGGATGCAGAAATTATTTCAGGGATGAGCAATTTGTATGGAAAGGCTGCAGAAGCTGGGATATAATTTTAAAATTGTGAAGGGTATAGACACAAAATGATAATTTACTGGAAACACTCAGCAAGTAATGGGGATTCGTGAAAGAAGAAATGGAGTTAACATTTCAGGTCAATGACCCTTCCACATAACTGGAACAATCAGGAAGCAAGTGAATTTTAAATTGCAGAGAGGAAAAGGGGTGGAAAGGGAACATCTGTGATAGGGTGGAGACAAAGAATGAATGTGGTTGGCAAGAGAACCAAAAGTTACATGAGGTAAACATGTTTAAGCAGCAAGCGATTAGGATCTGGAATGCACTATGGGAGATAATATTGGCAACAGATTCATTTGTAGCATTCAAAGAGAGCTGGATAAGTATATGAAAGGAAATAAATTGCAGAATATTTGGAAGAGGGACTAGCTGGATTGCTCTTACTAAGAGATGGCTCAGAGTTTTTCTGTTGTGTAATTATTGTATGATTCTGTGATTATAGATTTGTGCTTTTTTTACCTTGCATTTTTCTAAATCTACTTCTTTGGTATTTTGCTGGCACACATGTTGAAAAAGAGTCATTTCAATTTATTATTCTATATTTACTGCAATAATTTCATATTAGAAAAAATACATTGTCCCATAAATATTAATTAGTAATTAAAATTCTGTGCTTATAAAGGTGAGAAATGATTGGACTATTTTCCATTTACACTGAGGGAAGTACTCCCAGATCAGCTGTGGAACAGCTGGATGCAGAAAAAATGCTTTCTGTATTCTGACCCAGCTATGTACCTCAGCTACAATCTCAGAAGAGCAACCCTTAATTGCATCCATGTGCAACTTCTCCATTTTCACATCCCGTGGCCTCTCTGAATGGAAGTACTAATAACTGCTGAACTAAAGCCAGTTTATGCTGGTTCCAGTTCCACTACAAGCTGAAATGAGACTACTTGAGCTCATTTTATGTTAGAACCTAATTGCCAGCAAACAGAAGAAACTTTTATCTCCTACGTCAATGATAGACTTGAAAGCTAGGTATAAAAAAATGAAAGATCTCATTATTTCATAAATTTCAGCAAGGGAGCACGCATTTGGTTTGCATATTTTGTCTTCTCATATAGATCTAGAATTGAGTAAATTTAAGCAGCGGATGATAGCAACAGATTGCAAAACTAATTTCATTTTGATTTTCATGTGGCTGCACAATTTTCTTTCAAATAAGTTCAATGGAGTACTCTTTGCTATGTAGTGGATTTGAGTTTTAAAGTTAAGTAGACTGTAGATGATGCGTGATTTCAACAGTTCACATAGTGATCACTATGTTTCTTTAAAAAGAAAAACAAAGGTGAACTGGAAAACTACCCAATTTTATGTTTTTATTGGTACTTGATTTGGAAAAATTGTATTCAACACCTGGAGATAAAGGTTTTGTTTCACGAAAGCTTCCACTGTATATGGTTGCTTTTAAATCATCTCATCCATATTAAAGAGTCTTCTCCCTGACTTGCAGGTAAGAATTTGGGAAAGTAAATATTTCACCCATATCCAAGGTGTTATTTTCAAGGTGGTAATCTAGGCAGAACTTTTTTGTTAGTGCAACTAATTATTCTAAATGTTACTGTAGATGAAAGTAGATGCAGAGCAAGAGGCAAGACAAAGTGAGCTGAGCATGAAGCAGGATGTCCTGTTTATTTCAGTTTGGATGGTGTGGGTTTGGGTCAGTAGGTGGGTCAGTGGCCACCCCAGAAAGAGATGAAGCATCTCCTGTACAAACATACTTATGACAAGTTCCTCCAATGCTGTCTTTTTTTGTACCCAAAATTGGAAGAAATTACTGAAGCACAGTATACTAAATAGTCCTTGAGGACTTGCCTGTAACTTTCCAGGAATTAGCAAATAGGAACTGTAGAGCTATCTGGCTTGCAACTTCAGTTGTTATTTTTCCTTTTAAGGAGATTTAACATTTGCTATCTCAAATAAAAAATTCTTAACCACTCGGTTCATATTACTAGGATCTGGCAACATTTCTATTCTTCCCTTTTTTTAAAATTGGATTTTTAAAAGCAATATTTTGCTGAAATATTTTGAAATATTCAGCAACCTTTGTTACATCTTCATTTGTAAATACTGATGTGAAACCCATCAAATATTTCCATTGTTAACATTGTCCCTACCCCTTTGGCAATCTTTTCATTTTTATTAAGAAGGCTTTGATTAATTCCTTTTTATTTTGATTATGAGTCTTATTAAGTGCTCTTTCTTTAAGCTTCATGATATCGTTTTGCATTTTTGTATGTCTGTTAGATTCCTAAGATTTCTTTGTGTTACCCCTTGCATTTATCATCTGACTCAAATTATTATTATTCAGGTGGAAGAAGGAAAACTTTCCAGGTACCTGGTTACCTGTTGCCATTTTCAAATATTTCAATAGAAAAATAGAGGTTGAGGTATAAAAATTTCATTGGAGTATAGCCTATCTATTTTGCTTTAGATTATATGATCAAATATTTGACACATGTATATTGTTAATCAATTTGATTTTACCTAATTTATGTCTTTTTGATGTAGAGGAAACAAAAGTAAAGTGTGATTTGGTGAAGAGGCTGAGAGAATAGGATATCTTTATTCAGAAGGTGTCTATATGAAACAGTTTTTAAGGTACATGAAAACACAAACTTTTGATTACTACTTGAATCAATCATTTTACAATATTTCAGAACTCTTTCAATTGCTATTACTAATTTTGATTGTGAGTTCTTGTAATATATTAATAAAATAATAAAAGTAAAGCATTTATAAATGAAAGTAAAGCAATATTTTAGTATTGATCCTGGATGGATAGGCTCTGATTTGTCCCTTCATTAGGTTACTGCAGCTAAAATCTTTAGAAGTATGGCTAATTAGAGGGCCATTGTAAAGAAATTGAAATTCCATGTATCTGTTTAGTAATCTGCCTTTATTGTAATATTTTAAGCTTGTCAGCACAGGATCATGGAGCATAATATCCCAACTGCAATTCAAGGAACCTAATACTGTATGGTGGAAGATCTTGAAAGCTGGTCTACCAGTTTGAAATTCTGGTAATTAGTCATACACCACTATCCTTCCCCAGAGCCATACAAATCATTTCCCTTCAAGAATGGCTTGACCATTTGTCCAATCATGTTTATTCAAATCGATATATGCACTCCTTTCAAAATTTCCATCAGAACAGAAACTGATGAATGAACCTGAACTAAGGTGGAGTAAGGTTGCTGGCACTGATGCATTATTTTTCAGCGATTGTTGAAGGGCGTGGAAATTGAGTCATTGTAGCTAGATGTTAACACCTGAAAAGGAAAAAAATCATATTTTGCTATTGGCTTAAGCTTATTTGTGACAATGAATATTATAAATATATTTTTGTCTTGTTGAAAATTAAATGTGCCACAAACATTAGACATGCCAAAACATCATGTGTCATTGTTCTGTCAGTTGGTAAATTGAAGAACATACTATTTTGTGGGTTTGATGCCAGAACTATACATGTTGATTTCTGCAAAAATCTTTTTACTCTAAGTTTATACTGAGATAAGACAAAATAAAATTGAGAAAGATGATTTATAATTTGACGGATGTCAGGGAATCTTTGAGTGGCAAGCATTTGACTATTCTGTCTGGTGGTGAACAAGTATTGAACTTCATTTATTAACTCATGTCACATGTTTTAAGTTGTAATTATCATTTGTCCCATATCCTTCCTCCTGTTGACTCATTGACATATGATTGTACCAGGCACCATTTATATTGCACATGTGGACATGGTTTATAAAAGAAAATCATTTTAACATGTTTCAAAGGTCCTGAAGCACAAAAACAGAATTAATTATGTTTGAAAAGCAGTCACAAAATTAAGCTATAATGCACAATGTGAGGTTCTATAAGTAGTGGCAATCTGATTAATGCTCATCTTCCACAGCCCGATGTTAACTGATGCTTTTCCTCAGACCCTTTTTTCTTTGCTCTGAGCTACTGTAATCACCCTAATCACTTTGAGGCTAGCTATGCTCTCATCCCTATCCTTTTCAATTATATCCAGGCTACCTTTCCTTGCTAGAGATTCAGAATTTGTCATAGACATCCAACTCTCTCCCAGTTCACAATCTAATAAATCTGGTTTTTAGCTTGTCCATCGTGCAGACATTAAGTTACAAATCAGATTACTGTCACCACTGTGCACTATTACTCCTCATCGTTCTTCTTTTTCTCTTGGATTTCTTCGAAAGTTATTGGTGTGGATGGCTTCATTATCCACCCAGTCCATTATCTTTTTTCCTTGGTTTAGACGTATAGTGTTCCCCTCACCAACCACATCTCCAGCAACAATTTATGCTGCTGTACTTGTACAGTAGCCTCAACTGTGTCTCAAGAAACCATTTGGCTCTTTCCTATTTCCTGTATAAATATCCTAACTTCTCACAGATTTAGAGTTTAAACACAAGCTTAATTTTCATTTGTATGTCACAATAATTAGATTTACAGTCTGCCATTGACAATTTTGAGACTCATTTTAATGTCAGTAAGTCAGGGTATTCATTTTCTACCAGAAGCTCTTCCTTTGTCCCTGATAGTGCATTTGTAGATGTCATTCAATTTTCAACTCCCATAACCTGCCATATTTTTGTCACTGCAGTATCTTCAATATTGTTAGAATAGTGAATACTCAGCCTCAACTTTTTCAATGCCTGGCTTACATCCCTCTCCTATATAAATATCAACTAATCCAGAAGGCTACTGCTCACTTTTTATCCTGTGGAAAATCTTGTTCAACTTCCTTGCTTTTTTCTTGCCAAATTTTACTGTCAATTTCAAAAGCGTTATGTTTATGTACAAATGTGTTCATGGAATAGTTTTTCTCCTCTGCACCTATACTATCCTGCCTGTACTTCGTTTCACAGCTTTAATTTACTCTGCAAGTCTCTTCTACTCCTTTTATACCATTGATGAAAGTGCTTTCAGATAGTTCTGCTTTCACTTTTCTATTTACGAAGCAGTTCTGTTGTGTGATGGTGCAGAACTTGCAAGATGACTTGCCAGTTAGATTGGTTACCCTTTCTGGTTTGCATATTTGGTCTTCTTGGATAAATCTAGAATTTTAAGTTGAAGCAAAGAATTGTGACAACAAATTGCAAAATTAATTTCCTCCTGATTTTCATGAGGCAGTACAGTTTTTAAGGGACTTGATGGAATTTTTCAACAGATATTGAATTATAAAGCTAATTAGATTCCAGTAGTTGCTTAATTCCAACAATTCATTATCGTACTTAATATGCTTTTAAAAATATGTATTCTTTATTGTTAGAGAACTGGAAAACTAACCAACTTTCTGTTTTTGATTAATATTTAGTTTGGAAAGATTTGTATTCAACAAGAGGAAAGGCAGGATGAGTGAATGTGAGGCAGGATGTCCAGCTGAGTTGTGCATGCTACAAAACCAACATTATGACTTCACAGCGAGATCGAGCATTCCTTCTGGAAGCCCAGAAGGGAAGAAGTTCGCTAGCAACTTGAGTATCTAACCTCAGATAGCTTATAGTTGCAATGTAGTTTTAATTCAGTGCAAATCCAAGATTAACATGTTTCCTGGCAATCCATGATTGTAAACTTTACAGTGAGACTCCACTTAGCGCTATCCCAAAATGTATATTTTCGTTATTGTACTCATGTCCTGGAGTCCAAACACTCTCAAGTATGAAATCCCCTATAAGAAAGAGATTTGCTTGGACTGCCAGTCTGTGTCAGAACCAGGAACCAATCTTCACCCTCCAACGGCACTTCTGGTGCAATGCAATGGTGATTTCATTGCTGCACAGCTCAGTGTATAGGGAACTATTGATGCACTGTGTAGAAACTGCATATGGCCACCTTTGAGCATGTTACCACAGAGAAATCTCTCAGCTGGGGAGATCCATGTAACCAAACAAAAATTAGCTTCTAATGCATCTAATGGAAGGTATGAGAGAAACTGTAGGCTCTGTCAACACACACACCAGCCACTGCTAGACCCCAGTAATGACCCGCACTCTGTTTAAAATATTTCTGTTTCTCTATTTTACAAATTTCTTCAGCTTTCTTACGCAAGTCTCTTGCACTTCCAGAAGCATGCTGTCTTTCACTTCCTGAACCCTCAGCTCCAGGTCTTCTTCTGAACGCAGAAATGAAATCGCTTTGTTTCTATTCATCTGATCAGTTGCTTTTGACGAGTGCAGGCAGTTCACTGGTTACAAAAGGGTTCCATTCCTGAGAACTGTCCATAAGCTGATTTCTCCGTAAGTCAGAAATGTCCATTTTCTGTACTTAGCCATGTCATATCACTCTACATACACTGGCTATAATTCTTTAATTTCATTGGATATTTACTATAACAGTGTCCATAATTAAACTAATGGAATTTGTACCTTATCCAGTTATTAATGAACACACTGAAATATTTTATTATTGTTATTATTATTACTATATTGAAAAATTCTTTAAATATGTATGGGAGAATTTGCATAAAGTTGGATTTCCGTAAGTCAGGTCATCCTTGACCTGGGGAGCCCCCGTTATAAAATAGCTGGCTTCCAGAGTCCTTTGTAATAAACTAGGTTGTCCTGAATGCTGTTCCCTTAGTACATTGGCTCTACTTACAGGCTGCTCACCCTCAAAAGCAATATTGCATTTGTAGCATGAAGTGAAAAAGCACATTGTTGAAGAGCAACAACCATCTATCCAAATGCCTGAATCAAGCAAATAAACTCCTCTTTACAAACTGCCAATAAAAAGGTAAATGTAGGAGGAATCTAGGAATATGAAAGGAGGTATAGAGCAAAATAGAGACAGATGAGGAAAGAGAGAAATCAGAGAAAAGGGAGGAAAAACTGTGAGAGATAGAAATCAGACGTAAAAGGGAGAGGTGTGAGACTATAAAAGGTGTGAGGGACTGAAAAATTCATGGCAAAGTGGGAAACCAAGATATGGAAACATGAAAAAAATGAGAGCGAGATCAAAGGAAACAAATTCAGAGAGATCAATGAGAGATGCATCATGGAAACATTGGCTATGCATGAATCACGACAAATAAACAGAGTCTGAATGGACAAAAACAGCATATAAATGAATGAGAAAACAGAAATGAGATTAATATGTTAGGGTAATGACAGAAAATTCAGGTGCTTTGTTACTTATTTATTTTGCATTTATTGCAATGCAATTTGTAATTCACAGGTTACAAATGGTGTGGGTGTTTATCATGAACCGAATGAGCTCACAGAGCAGTTTCCCCCAGAGGCGACGTATGGTTCTCGGAATAATCATTCTGTTGATTGTTGATGTCATCTGGGTTGCATCATCTGAGCTTACTTCAGTAAGTACTGTGGTCTTACCATATTGTCTAGTCTAAAACTAATGTTTCCTTAAATTCATTATTTTTTTTTGCTCCTTTTTATAGTTGTTTCAAGTAGTATTTACTGCAAAAAAATAGATTGAGAAATTCACAGAAAATAATAAACATACAAGTTTACCTGAATATGCTGCCAAACATTTGGAGCACATTCAAGTATATTGAAGTTAAAGGGAACATCATTTGAAAATCTATTTTGTAAGTTCCCACAACTATAAATACGAACTATTGCCATATTTCTATAAAGTGCCCAATATTCTAAGTCATTGTTTTGGCATCTTGAATAAGAATTAACATATTTCTTTGCTTAAAGAATGAAATTTTAATGTCAGAAATTACAATTTGGTCTTCCCACTAGATGGTCTAGAGTAATTTCTGTTGGGATGTAGTGTATTTTATAATTAGGGCACACAGTTTCTTTTAGCATTTTGTATGATAACCGTATAGTTAACTGCATTTCTTCCACTAGCATGTCAGTTTATACAAGGATGTCCCTCTTCTACATTTTTTGAATACATACAGATATTACCAATGGATGTTGAGGATTGATCAGTGTTTTGGTGGGAACACATTGGTGAGCACCCTGTCAAGTCCCCTGTTCTTACTTTCTTTACCCCAGAAACCTATGGAGGCTGTCATTGAATGTGTCTTAGGCTGAGATGGACAGATTTTTGATCTATACAGAATTTAGGAAAGGAAGAAATATGAAGCCATAATCTTATAATTGGCAGAGCCGATGTGAGGAGGCATTTAGTTTACTCCTGTTCCTACTACTTTATGTAAACATGAGTTTTCCAGTAAAAAGGCTGTAGCACAATATCTTACCTGATAATGTAACATCTTCTTCAGTATATGCAAACATTTAGAATTGATTAGAACCCTATTTTTCAAAAATCTCTCTTAGCCTTGACTATACTTAATAGCTGAGTATCCATAACTCTTGGAGAATTTCAAGCATTCATAACTATGTAGGAGAAGAAACCCTGAGATTGTTCTAAGTCTATATGTCTGTATACATTGAGGTAAAATTGATTATGCAAAGAATAAAAGTTGACAGATGTGGAAGTATTACAAATAACAGTCAATGTCCTGGAACTAAAATGGATCTTCACCTCTCAGTTATTGTCCCATTCTAAGCACCTTACACAGATCAAAGGATTTGCAATTGAAGTGTCTTTATTTCAAAACAGATATGAGAACATTAAAGTGGCCCCTCAAGTCTGTTCTGTCATATTGTGTGATTGTTTCTGATCTCATCATTGGCTCAACTCCAGTTTATTGCCCTTAACCCTTGATATGAAGCATACAGTTCAATAATGTACCGATCTCAGCCTTTACTATTTTTAGTAACTCAACGTCCACAATTCTTTGAGGAAGAGAATTCCAAGCCTTCACAAACCTCTAGGAAAATAAATTATTCCTTACCTCAGTCTTGAATGGGCAATCAGTGAAGCTATGCTCCCCGGTTTATGGATTTGCCTTTGAGGGGAAAACTTCCTCATAGCATTTCCCTGTAAAGTTCCCTAGAATTGTCAGTTTCAACATGACAACCTCTCATTGTTCTAAGCTCCAGTGAATGAATATAGGCCTAGATATAGAGGCCCAATCTACTCAATCTTTCCTCATTATTCACCAACTCATTTCTAGGGATAAGTATTTGTATTAACCAGGTAATCCTTCCTTGAATCTCAGATATTGTTCAATTAAGATTACATTCAAAAATCTAACTTTTAACCTGTTACTAATATCAGACAAAAAATGCCATTCAAACCCTCTTGCTGTCTAAGATATCTTTTTTCTGCATGGTCTTATGAGCCAGTAGTAAATGAACTCAGGAAATTACTGTTTCCTGGAAAATGCTGAAAGGCTCAGTTCACATCTCCAGTTGTGCACATGTATATTCAAATTTGATTTTTAATACGATGCATTCTTTAGCCTTTTTGTCTATAGCCTTTTTAATAAAAACCTTCCCTCGTAAAGAACATTTCAACAGAAGTTGGAACTGCAAACATTGGGTGCATTAGATTAAAAGAGTAGTTTGCAAAGCAGCAAATAAATAGCTAATGATTAATGAAATATTGAAATATTTACTTTTCGAAGAATCAATGATTTACAGTGATGCTACTTGACATGATTATGTGTCAGTGTCCATGTGTGTGTTGCCAGTTCGTGTCTGTGCATCATCCATGTATGTGTATGTATGCATGCTATGTCTGCAGCAAGCCTGGTGTTCCGGTCATCTCGGATCTCTTCGACACTGGACCAAAGACCTCACTCTGCAAAGACTTCGTGGTTGCCACCCCTTGTTAAAGATTTCACACACAGGCATCTTCCACTCCTTAGAATGCAGTGGAAGCAAGACATCCTAGGTCCTGAAAGACTGACCAAGAGAAAGATTTCCCATATTTTCTGTTTCCATTTAAGATTTCCAGCATCTCCCAGTATTTTGCCTTTGGAATGCTTTGCTGTAAATTGCAGTTTTTCTGCTGTTTCAGATGAAATTTCAAATTTAGTAATGATATGCTGCAGGGGAGCCTGCTATGGCTATATAATTACAGCCACTTGCAAGGAATTTTAGAACCGAGAAAGATAAAAGTTTGCCAAAATTTTTACATAGAATTTGCAGCACTAAAGCATTTGGGCCCAATGACCAATACACTGCGCATGAGCCATTTCTCTTTGTAAGTAATCAGTTCTCTTTTTTTCACAAATATCGATAAAGTTTTCCAGTAAAATACTGATAATCCAGCACACTCGGGACTTTGGCAGTGCCAAATTAGCAGATTTCCAGACTATTGGGTATCATTTCTATTAACATGTTTTAATTGATTTTTTAGTTGTTGCATAGTATTATATTAAATGCTGTGTAACATCTGAGGCCCGAGAAAGTGGAAATGAAGCTTGGAACCTGGCCCCAGTGAGTTGGAAGGGACTTTATTATTGAAGGAATGTAACGCCTTTCATTATTGCAGTTATACAATACATCCCTAGATATATGAAAAACACGAAGATACTGGGCAGCATCTATGGAGTAAAGCAGGCGGTCAACATTTTGAGTTCCCTGCTGCCTGGCCTGCTGAGTTCCTCCAGCATCATCATGTTTTTCATCTAGATCTGCAGTCCTTTGTTTCTCTACATCTCTTGATATACGCTTAGAAACATAGATATGATTATATATTTTCCCTTATTTCGATCTTACTTTATAAAACATGTGCATATTAGAAAAATGATTATCATTAGTATACAAATTTAAATAACAGGTTATTTTTATGGTACTGTGGCTTAGAATTATAACATCTACTATAAGCAGAGTATTGTGTACTTTTGTTTAAATAATTCATAACATTGCTGTTTATAAGTATAACATTGTATATATGTATGTATACCTGGAAATGTGCTTTGCAAAAGTTACCATTAAAAATTTCTTTAACTATTCAAAATTTTTACATATTGTGCTGTTTTGGGAGGGGTACAAAGGTTTAGAGAGCAGATAAAATCCTTAATGTGGCATGCTACCAGAGGATAACATGGCATATTAGGTCTTTAAGGAAGTTTTAATCATGTTTTTTGTTTCTTTTCAGTATATATTTAAGAAGTATGAGAAACCCTTCTTTAGTACATTTGCCAAAGCATCCATGTTTGTACTTTACTTTATTGGATTCCTTGTTTGGAAGCCATGGCGGGAGCAGTGTACCAATGGAAGGCATGTTGCATTGGTAAGTAGCCCTCCTAAGTATAGAGAAATACATTGTGACCAACCTGAGTCTTGCATGTACATTTTTTTAAGAAATTCAAAGACAATTGTACTACAAATACTATATGTTGCTGCAGGTGTGGATGTCTTAAGTTTAAGAACATAAACAGTACAACACAGGCACAGGCCCTTCAGCCCATGATGTTAGAATAACAGCCCCTGTACCACAAACCTCTGTCTTCCATTGACCAAGCCAATTTTGAATCCAATCTACCAATTTGCAATGGATCCCATGTGTTTTAAGCTTCTGGATCAGTCTGCCATGAGGGATCCTGTTGAAAGCTTTATAGCTTTGCTTTAAGATGGGGTTCTCTAATTTATGGTTACAATAAATGTTCAGTCAGAAGTATAACCAGTACAGAAACATTTGATTAATTGTTACTCGAATTTAGTAGGTTTACCACAATCAATTTTATCACATTGGTATGCTGTTTCTGGTGTCAGTTTAATAAATTATTCATTTGTCTTTCAAGTTTGCAGATGCTGAAAGTTATCTTGCAACTTGTACTACCGACACTAGTGTGAATGATTCCTTGGTGAGTATACAAGGTTGCAAGCAATTTTGTACATGTATTATAGAGGGGTTGCGTTCCTAGAAAGCTGTCCATTACACAAATTTCCATAACACCAAACCCAATTTCCCATGTTATAAGTGGGGATGCATTCCTGTAGGATGTTTTTCTTTTGCAGCTGCTGTTTGTGGGGAGGGGGGGAGGTGCACTTCAGAGATTGCCCTCATCGGTTTCCTAAAGCAAATCTCTTATGTGGCCAGCGAGCCGCATTTGGAATATACAAGTGACTGCAACCCTAGCCCTAATGCAGATGCTGTAATCTGAGCAAACTGAAAGCTGGAAAATGATGGTGATACGTAGAGGCAGATAAGGAGAGATGAAAAAATGGCAGATGGAGCCAGATGTGGGGAGGGAAGGTGGAGGTGGCAGCCTCTTGTATCTCCATGTATCACCTTGAATGGAGACTTAAACGCATGTCAAATATGTAAGAGAGCAAAATGAACCTACCATGCTATAAGTGGTATTATCTGCATATGCATCAAGAAATGAGAGTTAAAAGAAATAAAAGGCAAAATTAGTTTGTTTCCTTTTCATTTTATGTTTATCTATTTATTCCCCCCCACATAAATTGCATAAGAAGTGAATTTTATTCCGTATCTCAGATTTTTGAGTAGTGACATATAAATTCTATAAGAGCAAGTAGGTTGTAACACAGGATTCACTCTATGTATATTGTTAATACAGATATTAAAATAGTTTGGTTAATATTACTTCATTTCTTTGCAGGATCACAATTGTTTCAGTTCATTGTGTCTGCAGTCTTGATCCCTACTAATTAAATATCCATAATGAACTAAGTTATTCCATGGATTTTTAATCAATTGTTTTAATGCAAAGGATAGATAACAATTATGGTTGATGGAAATTTATACTTGGACGAGTTGGTTTCAGTGAAACTTGACCCCTATCTTCCCTTCTGAAGACCAGGGTAATTTGCACCTGAATGACATTTCAATCCAAAACTCAAAGTGTACCTGCTTCTTAATCTGAAAAAGTTTAAGAAAAATATATACTAAAGAGTATAATTATTCATGTAAGTATATGGATAAAGAATGCAGAAATATTAAACTTGGATCCATTTATATAAATGGAAACTCTAATGGTTTCCACATGAGCCTAGAGCAGCAGAAGTTGATTCTCTTTACACCTGGTCTACTCAGGCATTCATCCACTAATCCCTCCCCCCACACCTCTATCCATGAGTGCCCTTTGAGCCCCTTTAGTGATTGAATCTTATGCCAGTCACCACCCCTGTGAGTCCTAGCAGCAGTCTTGAGCACCTACTCATCAAATCATTCCCACTGGTAATCCAGGAGCTATCTCCATGGTGGTTCCATGAAACTCTGATATCTGCTTAAGCCGCACAATGCTGCAGTTATGACTCCAATTAAAACTATTGCTGCATCATTCTTTTCAGTCTCAAAAAGAGATAGTTAGAATAATATGAAATGAACATCAGAGAAGGATGGAGCCAAGTATATAAATCCATGATACCACCTTATTATTGACAATCAGTGTAGAGCAGAGATTTTATACAAAACAAGTAGTTGTCAATGAAGGAGCAGATGGTTGGAAAAAAGTCTTCTTGAATGAAGAATAATGCTTGTTGCTTCTCAGTTATCTCCTGGAAAACACTCTAAAAGCCTCAAATGGAAGCTTTGTGGCAAATTTACAATTCCAAATAAAAGAAAAAGGCAAAATTAGGAACCAATGGAGAATATAAAAATATAATTTATAAATGAAATCCTAATTGCAACTATAAACTTTTATGGTGATTAAAAATAAGTATCTATTTTTAGTTTCAGATATTGTGTAAAGTTAAGTTTCCAACATAGAATATTGTTCTGAAAATGATTCTTTTACTGAATTATTGTTTTTTGTAAGATTCTATTTATCTAGTTGCCAATTTTTTTTCTCCTTATTTTGCAGAGTGACCCCTGTATATCCCAGTGAAGTTTCATGATTCTGCCAATGATAAAGCTAATAATGACAACAATCCAGGTAGGTTGCAACTTTAGAGACTTAATCGGTACCTTCAAGGCAGACCAATATTAAGATAGATCACTCTGAGAAACATATGTCACAATCCCATTCAGTCCTCCACCTATCTTGCTAACTTCCACCACTCAAAACCATGTTTTCTGTACCCCATGATGTGGATCACACTGTCCTTTTCCTCTTATTTAATGAATTATGAGTTATTGCTTTGCTTGCAAGAAACATACAATATTATATAATAATTGTTACAAATCTCTCTTGATACAAGAAATAGCACTGATGAATAGTACTCATCTGAGTTACCCAACAACAGAGTTGTTAAATGATTCCTTTCAGACTTTCAAGGAGTTTATGAATTCATATACAGCTTCACGCTAATTTTAAACTATGTTAGGAAGAATAATACTGTTGACATATGGGAATCTTCTATCTCAAAAGTCTTTTATAGCCTGCTGAGTGGTTTCCATCATTTTCTCTTTTCATTATTAAAGAAATAAATATTTACTTCAAAGAAATGCTCAAATTTTGGATGATTTTGCTTTACTTATAGCTCTAAAAAAGACACGTGTTAGATTCAGTAATATTATGGAGGTGCGGCAGCTTCCGGCTCATCACGCATTTGAAGCAAAGCTTTCTAGGATGTCCTATCCAGCAGCAAAGGATCATGAAGCGGCAATGAAATCTGTTGGCAAACTGACAATATCACAAGTAGCAAAAATCAGCTTTTTCTTCTGCTTTGTGGTTAGTACCTCTTACTGTGTTTTTATTTCATATAACTAGTCCATGCAAATGATTAAAACCCTACTAAAGTCTGAAGGGTAAACCAATGAGTCTCTGAAAGTAGTGTGGAGTTTCTATATAAACAGTATATGTGTACATTTCTCGTCTTCTTTGGAAAACTGCATGTGGATATATTCTTCACCCCATAAGTATTGCATCTGGATTAATTGGGATACCAGAAAATATACTGCAATTGACTTAATCTCATAATATTATTTAATATACATTCATAAATATTATTAGCATCATTTGACTTACTGTGTTGGAATTATATATTTCTAAATAGTTTTTACTGTTAAAATATTTATAATGTATGTTTTACAATTAAAATTGTTGAATAAAAATATCAGTGCAACAGATATAAATTATTAGCAACTGTGTACATTTTGACTTGAATTGTACCATTAATTTTTAGTGGGTGTTCTGGCAAACTTTTCCTACCAGAAGCATTGTCTGACACTCAGGTTGCAATTGTTAATATTTTGTCCTCTACTTCTGGTAAGTTGTGTGCTCATAGTCTTAACTTTGTCCCTTGCACTGTACAGAAAAATAATTCTGAAAAAGAGTGTGTTAGGTTTTGTTAAATTTGTGTTTAAAAAAAATCTTAGCTATTACCAAAATACATGTTGCTGTATAATCAAAACACAGTTGACCAATCTGAAAGTAGATTCTTGGAATGGGAAAAGGCTAATCAAACCCTTAATCCTGATTTTTCCACTCATATCATTGCTGGTCTGTACCTCAACTATATTACCTGTTTTAACGCAGTATCTCTTGGTACTAACAAAAGAAAACTGAACATTTCATATGTCCAATGTCCATAACTTTTGGGAGAGAGTTCCAGATCTTCAATGCCTTGTGTGGACAAAGTGCTTTCAGATTTTATTCCTAAATGGATTGGCTCTAATTTTAAGATTATAATGCATCTTTTTCTGGATTACCTCATAGGAAGTAGCTTCTCTGTAGCTGACCTACCAAATCTGTTCGCTAATTTAAGTACCTTATTTAGATCATCTTCAACTTCCTAATTCTGATATTTAAAAAAAAATCAAATTTATGTATCCTGTCCTTATAATGTAAGCATTTATGGTCTGACTCCCTTGAGGAATCAGAACAATACCAAACTTCATGCCATATGAAAACTTTGGTCAAGCACTGTGTTCTTCAAGGTTATTTTAGCTATATATTTAGAATCAGGTTTATTATCACTGACATATGTTCATGAAATTTGTTGTTTTGTGGCAGCAGTACAGTGTAAGACATAAAAATTACTATATGTTACAAAAATAAATAAATAGTGCAAAAGAGGAATAATGAGATAGTGTTCGTGGACTGTTCAGAAATCTGTAGGCAGAGGGGAAGAAGTCGTTCCTGAAATATTGAGTGTGGGTCTTCAGACTCCTGTACCCTCCCCCTGATGCTAGTAAACGTGAAGAGCGCATGTTCCGGGTGGTGAGGTTCCTTAATGATGGATGCCGCCTTCTCGAGGCACTGCCTCTTGAAGATGTCCTCGATAGTGGGGAGGGCTGTGCCCGTGATGGAGCTGGCTGATTCAACAACCCTCTGCAGCCTGTTTTGATCCTGTGCATTGGAGCCTCCATACCAGACAGTGACGCAACCAGTCAGAATGTTCTCCACCATACATCTGTAGAAATTCGCTAAGAATCTTGTTTACATACCAAATCTCCTCAATTCCTAATGAAGTAGAGCCGCTGGCATGCCTTTTTCGTGTTTGCGACAATGTGTTGGGCCCAAGGTAGATTCTCTGAGATGTCGACGCCCAGGAACTTGAAGCTGCTCATCCTTTCCACCGCTGATCCCTCAACGAATACGGGTGTGTGTTTTCCTGGTCTCCTCTTCCTGAAGTCCACAATCAATTCCTTGGTCTTGCTGACATTGAGTGTGAGGTTGTTGTTGCTCAACCAGCCAATCTGTCTCACTCCTGTACACCACCTCATCACCATCTGAGATTCTACCAATAACAATGGTGTCATCGGCAAATTTATAGATAGCATTTGAGCTGAACTTAGCCACACAGTTATGAGTATAGAGAAAGTTGAGCAGTGGGCTAAGCACACATCCTTGAGGTGTGCCTGTGTTGATTGTCAGTGAAAAAGAAATGTTACTATTGATCTGCAAATGACTGTGGTCTCCTGATAAGGAAGTCAAGGATCCATTTGCAGAGGGAGGTACAGAGGCCCAGGTTTTGAAGCTTGTTAATTAGTGCTGAGGGGATGATGATGTTTATATTTCCTTTATCTCTACATGTCTCCTCCCCCAGTCAACTACCCACCCAAGGCTACTTCCAGTTCTCTCATTTACTAATTATCAATTGTATGCAATGTTGGCAAATTCCTTTTATATCCATAGAGATAGCACCATAAGCATTCCTCTGTCCAACCTATTATTGACCACCTGCTCAGTCACACTATCTCTTAAATTCTGGTAACATATACCTGAACTAACCTGTTTGCTTTCTGTCCACCCTCTTAAATACTGGAATGATATTTCCAGTTTCCTCAATCCAAAGACAAAATTCTGAACACACTTTCAAAGTTTTTGCATTTCTATTACACTATTTTATGGAAGCCATCAGATTCTGGTGATTTATCAATTTATAACCATTATTTTTCTCCTTGCTGTATTTTTAAACCTATATTAAATCCATAAATTTCTCCTCCGCAATAGGCTCTTTGAACTGTTGGTAATTTATCCATTTCCTCTGCTAGAAAAATCATATAACTGTTGGATTTATTTAACATTTGCCATTTCCCTTATTGTCCGTTATGGTCTTGCCTTTACTTAGCTTTCATTAGCATACATTCTCATTGAAAGTCCTAAATATATTTATTTTAAAAAAAAACATTTTAGCTGATGTTCATTGTGTGTTTTTGTTTCATACTTGTTTGCAACGTAGCTCGTTTTGTTTTGTAAACAGGCTACTGAATTTCCTTGATTTTGTGTACAGCATTTCTTTTCAATTGATACATGGCCAGAGCTTTATCAAATGGAATTATATTCTGTGCAGAATGGACAGAATCAGTAGAGACGATGTTGTGCATTTAGTTGATCATTTTGCACTTTGCATAATGCCATCATAGGTTTTAGTAATTCAGTTAAGCACCCCAAGTAAAGATCTTAAAATCTTAAGCCTAATTCCCATTCGTCCCTCCACTAATGTGGAATATTGGTTTAATCTTGCATCCGAAACACATTGTCTTCATTGGCAGAAAATATACTGTGAATCCAAAAATACTTGAAAATTAAAAAAAATGAAATTGACTATTAATTATTCTCCCTTTTTTCTATAAAGATCTCAGTACTTCCATTTTCAATTGATGAATAAAAACTTTAACCTCTTTTTTCCTCTTTTCAGATGCGACTGGATCTCTTGTGTTACTACCAACACATTTTATTCTTATTTGACTATAATTGTTCGTTAATAATTGGCACTAACCATTGGCAAATTCTGTTTTTAATTGTAATCAAACTTTAACAGAGAGATGCTTTGACCATCCCACTCACTGCTATTTGAAGTTAAAATGAAAATCATTTATTCATGGCCCTCTGATTAAGTTATTTCCCATGTTACAGTAACAAAATATAGTTGTTCGCTTGAGAGGGGCCAAAAGGTGCAGCTGGGATGGGGGAGCAATTCCTCAATCCTTTTCTATGTGTATATTCCAGAGAGATGGTGGTACAATTAATAGTATTTGGAAGTACCTTGCCAAAAGAAGCATCCTTTTAATGATAAAAATGAATTAAATGCCAAAAACAAAAATCACTTGCAACAGTGCCATCTAGTGTTATTCAGTCATTGCTACCTGAACTGCCAGAAGATATGGTACAAACGGGTACAATTACAATGTTTAAAGACACTTGGACAGGTACATGATAGAAAAGTTTTAGAGGATATGGACCAAACGAGGCAAATGCTGTAGCTCAGGAAGTCAACTTGGTTGGCATGGAAGAGTTGGGCCAAAGGGCCTGTTTCCATGCTGTATAACTCCATGAACAAACTTGGTAACCATAAATGTTTTATAAGGACATAAATAGTTCAAAAGTTAATTATATGTTGAAAGTGGTACACATTAATTCATAAATGATTAATTCGTAAATGCTAAAAGATACAATCCAGTAAGTGAGATGTAATTTATTTGAACATTTATTCAGAAAACAAAATAAGTCCCTTTTCTAGTATAATTTAACTGTTATTCTGTCTAGATACATCTTTTGAGATATTTATTAAAAGGGAAGCAGCTCCTTAAAATAGCTCGGCCAGCTGATAACACCCTCTGCAACTCTAATTGCCTAATCCCATTTACTCCCATCATTATGGCTCCTACCTGCTTAATCTGTCCCAAACCTGTATCCTCGGACCACAATTACTACAATAAGAGATTCACTAGTAATTATGTATTACGTTGTAATTTTAATTAACATATTGACCTATTTAAAAATAAAATGAATTGTATGCTTTCTCTCTTAATTAAGATCTTGATGTGTTTAAGCTCCCTAATCTAATAGCTATGGTAAAATACATTCCTAAGAAATCTATATCATAAATTCTATGACTTTACTTTTCAAAGTTAATTTGCTGGTTGTTTGAATATTTTTATTTCTGCAGGACTTTTCACCCTTCTTCTGGCTGCTATGTTCCCTAGCAACAGTGGAGACAGATTTACATTATCCAATTATTAGCAGTAATTTTATGGTATGTATTGATTTATCAATAACATTTTCACCCTATCATTTTTTTTCAATTAAGTACTTTAGTTGTACTTGGTGTCTTTTACTCAGTGAAAGTATTTCCTCGACAATGCAACTTCATTCTCATCTTGCAGGATTGATATGTAACATAAAATTAACAATGTTTGTTTTTGCTTTTTTAGCATTGGTGGTGTTACACTTGTAAGTCTCTCAAGTAATGACACAGAGGGAAAAGGCACTATAGGTAAAGGATCTCACTCCTCTTTATAACTAACACTTTTTAAAAATACCTTAGGTTTTGTTAACCTTTACATATTAAATTTTGCAATGTCTAGAAGTTATTTTTGTTCATGGCAGAGCTATTGCAAAGTATAGTGCAAGATAATTAATACAGCGTATTTAATTCAACACTATCAATTACTAACTCGCAAAATAAGTTCCAGTATTAATGATGCATTTTACGAAAGCTTTAGGGATAGACATTGCATTATAATATGAAATTATATATATTTTATTGTAATAAATATTTTTTAATTGAAGTGATGCAGTCAAGGCTTAATTGAAAACACTGGGAAACATACTGATTATTTAGCCACACTTTTATCTTGGGGAAAAAAATACCAGTTTTGGTAGTAGAATTTATTTTCATGAAACATATTATTCCTTACATTGCTATTTAACCGATTTAAGTTGAAGGACTTAAAAAAAAAATGACTGAAGGAGAGGTTTGGCTTGCATGATGATTCATGAATATAGAGGCTCAGCAAACACAGCATAGATTAAAAATACTTGAAAATCAGTAAGGGCAGATTTTTCAGACAAACCATTACCAACTGTTAGTTTTTTTATGCTATGTTTTTCTCAGGCCCTGTATTATTGGTCACTTTAATTGCAGAAGTCCCATCCCCTGCAATCCACAATATACCCTCTCAGTTTAATATCTACGTAGATGATCTTGAGACTCGGGAATTGTAGCAGAGAACTCAAGTGCATTTTACTGGCTGCTTGAAAGACATTTTGTTCTTTTACAAGGTTATTGAATTTTAATAATTTGTGAATGTGTCTGGCATTCATATGCAAAAACATTCAAAGTCTAACAGCTTTCTCTGCCAGTTCATCCTGCTATGTGGTTTAGCTGGCCACAAAAGGCTTCACTGATCAGGTTGGAGTTATTATTGTGGACCAAGTTGCCAGTTAAAGATTTGCACAACATATTTGTGAATCCAGTGGGTAAAGAAACGTTTCCAGGAAATTCCAAGCCTCTTAACATAGAGTAAGAACATACATGCTTTGGCTTCAATCTGGTCTAACTCCCTTCCTGTCTGAAGCAAATCTTAAAAGAGAGAACTCTTGGACATCATTGGGGCAGCACGGTAGTGTAGCGGTTAGCGCGACGCTATTACAGCACCAGTGATCGGGGTTCGGTTCCCGTCACTGTAAGGAGTTTGTACGTTCTACCTTGTCTGTGTGGGTTTCCTCCAGGTGCTCTGGTTTCCTCCCACATTCCAAAGACGTAGGGGTAGGTTAATTTGGGTTTAAAATGGGCGGTGCGGACTCGTTGGGCCGGAAGGGCCTGTTACCACACTGTAAATAAAATAAAAATAAAAAGTCTTGATCCAACTCCATAGTGACAATGAATTAGTTATTAAACCATGGATGAAGTTCAACAGAAAAGCATCACGGGAGTCTTCAGCTCACTGATCTGCAAATTTTGACTAGATCCAATCAATGACCTGATCAAATTTTCAGACACAGAAATAGGAATAAGCTGCCTGTGTCTGTTTGAATTCACAGTGACATCATGACTGTCTGTAGGGTGATATTGCTTAATACCGGAGCCTAACAAAAATGTGTTAATCTCAAATTAAAATCATTAACTGAATTAGCATCTACTGCTTTTCTTTGTAGGATTTAACACGTCAACCACCCCTGAGCGTGATAAACTGTTCCCTTAGATCTCTCCCAAATATCCTGGCTCTCATTTTAACTTGTGTTTTCTTGCCCAAGATCTCCCCAGGAATGAAACATTTCTCTTATTCTTTTCAAAAATCTAAAATCCCATTCAAATCACCTATATTTACCATTTAATTTGTGTATCTCTGTTAGTATTCCTGATACCAAAACTAACAAAGTGGTTGATCGAGTGTTAAGATTCAAGCTGCAGGAAAATATCAACAGACTGGTTAGGTGGGTACAAAAGTAGCATATGGAATTCAGTCCAGAAAAGTGTGAGGTAAAGCATATGGAGAGGGAAAACAAGTTAAGGAAACACGTGACAAATGGTAGGAAACTAAATGTAGATGATTAAGGGGATTTTGGAGTACATGCCCAAAATTGGGATAGATCAATAAGAAGGAATATGCGATACTTGCCTTGAATAGCTGAGGCATAGAATATAAGAGGAGTGAGCTCATGCTAGAACTGCATAAAAGATTAGTTTGGCTATAACTTGAAGACAGTTCTAATCACCACCAGTGCCAAAATAACTTGATAACACTAGTGAGGATATGGGGACTATATACAATGGTGTTACCAGGGAAAATTATAGTTGTGAGGGGAAACTGTTTAGGTTTTCTTGGATCACAAGGGGACTGAAGAGAGATTTAATCGCAAAGTTAAAAAAAAAGCAGATGACAGAAATAGACATATAAACCAAGAATGCTGAAAATACTCAGCAGGTTAGTCTGAGGGAAACTGGGTTAATGTTTAATTTTGATGACCTTTCACCAGAACTGCAAACAGAAATCAAACGTGTTGATTGTCTAAGAGAGGGATTGAAAAAAATGAAGGGAATATCTGTGACTGGGTGGAGACCAGGAGAGACCTAATGACACAAGTCATATTTTTGGCTCCTTGTGTTATTTAATTATAGTGAAAGCTCAAATCCCATCACCAACTCGTAGAGAATGCTGCTGATCTTTCTAATTTTAATACATACTCTATCCTTGCATATCTATTCTTCCTCCTATCCCTAACAAGCTCCTATTCAACTCAATAATTTGTTCTCATTTCCATGAGTGTTTAATTTGGCTAACAATCTCTTATGCAGAACCTTACTGAATTCATAAAAATCAAAAAACTGCAGCTGCTAAAAATCTGAAATAAAATACAAAATTTGGGAAACACTCGTCAGGACAGGCAACATCTGTGGAAAGAGAAACAGTTATTGTTTCAGGTCGATGGCCCTTCATCAGTGAGAATATGAGGCCGTTCTAAGTTGCAGAGAGGATAGGGGATAGATGGATAGGTTTCAGATTGGAGACCTTTCATCAGAAACCCTCCATTCATTCACTATCCTTTCTCCAACTTCTCACTTTCCCAGTTATGATGGAGGGCCTTTAACCTGAAACATTAACATTATGTTTTTCATTCTATAGATACTGCCTGACCTGCTTACTGAATTCCTTCTGGAAACCTATCTAAACTACATCAGTTGATAACCACCACTTATCTGAGACTTTGGCTCAAAGAATGCAGTAGAGATGTTCCACCCTTTAAAAACTCATTTTTTTTATATATATAATCAGCTCAAATTCTCTGTATCTTATGTATAGAATCCCTATGACAAAGGTTAACAAGTCTATAGTTTTCTCTCCCACTTCCTAATGCCTATCAATCACACCCACTTATTCTCATTTTTTGATTTGTGTTCAGAATATTTAAAACATCACTGCAAGCATGTTTAACTGCAGAAATAACTTCCAAGCCCCTTTGAAATTATACTGAAAAAAAGAGGTGACTGGTTCTGACGTAAGTTAACCAACCATCATTTTTTGTTTGAAGAGTCAATCCATGATTATATACATGCAGATGTTTTCTAATTGATGAGAAAATGCCATGTGTGCTCTGAGCTTGTAGATAACATGCTTTGTATACCTAGAGTATTGTGTAGCAATTCAAAAAACAAATTAAAAATTCAAAGCTGCCAAAAGGTTTGGTCTTGTAACAAAAGCAATTGCTTGTCCTGAAAACATGCATCATTAGTGAACCATTATTCCCAGTAGGCTTGGCAATTAAATATTTCATGATATGGTACAAATACTACAAAGGCTATAAAGGTTCCAGGCTTAATTTTTGGGCTTTGTTGAGTTAACGTTAGCAACTTGGATAAAGAAGGAAATATTGCCATTGAAAAACCCACTTTAAAAGTGCATAGGCAAAAATGCCAAATGAGAGTAGGTCATTGTATGATTTTCTCCACCTGTGTTGCCTGAAGTCAGTAGGTATCTCCTACTCTCTAATTGACTTCATTATCACTTGAGTGAAGGTGTGGAAAGCTGTAGCTGATTGTGATTGTTCCTCACTTTAAATTTTGCCTTCAGAAAATGATAGACACATTTATTGTGGGCGGAAGCTAACCCTTTGCCTTGCCTTAAATTTAGAAGAAAAATTGTTTTAATTTTGGAAAGAAAAGTGATTGGAAATGAGGATCTGACGCAAAAGCTCTTTGGACTGTTTTGCCATTGGCATCCCACCAATACACAAAAATGCAAGAAAAATAAAATCTGGTCACAGTTTCTGTCTAGTAGAAGCAAAATAAAAAAAATGGACCTTGATTTGTCAATGTTGGCAGGATGGTAATAGCAAGAATTGTTTACAGCTGAGATTAGCAGTTATATGCAAGTGGTTTTCTGTGATCTTTATTTAAAACAGATTAAAACTTAGCCAAAATAGCTTAAAATGGCATGTTTGTTTTATGTGCAGATCATTGGCAATTTCCAGCTTTATATTTTGTGTGTGCTCATTGATAGGAGAATAATTCTACCATACACCAAAGTTCTCTGAGAAAGCAAAATGTATAGTTTTCTGATCAAGCTCTATTTTACATCTACATTTACTCATGCTGGCTTTACTCTCTGTATATCTAAGCTAAGCCGAATCGATACTGCAACTTGAAGCCAAATAGAAAAAAGCCATTGAAGTGTCACAACTAAATTAACTAATTATTTCACCAACAAATTTGTACTTGTTGCCATAATTATTACAGATTTTGTATATATCTGTTTTGGGAGAAAGCATTATTACATGAACTACGGATCTATGGCAGAGAGTGAGTCCATGCAAGCTAAATAAATTCTATCCAGACTAATCCTGCTGTTTAGCTTTTGGTTCATAACCTTGTACATTACAGCACTTCAAATGTTTATGAAGTTTTTTTTTAGATGTAATGAGGGTTGTCATCCCTTCAGGGAGTAAACTCCAGACTCCTACCACCATCTGGATGGAAAATATTTTCAAATCTCATCCAATCCTTCTACTGGTTACTTTAAATCCAAATTCCCTGGTTATTGGCCTTGCTGTTGAGGAAATTGCTCTCTTCTATCCACTATGTCTAGAAATCGAGCAGAATTTCATAACTGCAGATTCTAACTGAGTTGCAAGTGCACCAAGTGTTACCTGGATGGTTAAAGAACCTTCATACATGATTGCTGTGCTAAATATTCCATTAAATTTGTCAGTGCCTTCAAGCTCTGTACCATCATCTTTCAAGATTGTAATGACTGACTGAATGCCACCATTATCTCCAGCTTTTCCTTCTCCTCCAAAGCTTTTGAATGTACCATCCTATCCTTCATGGGTCCTCGCGCATTATACTTTCTCCAGTCTGGTTTCTATCCTATTCATTGCTTCAAGGGTGCAGAATCACCAGTGGTTTCTTGTGACTGATCATATGTAGTTTCACTTCACATACTTCTTTTACAGTTAACAGGGGATGGAGGCTATTTGGCATACTAAGTGACCAAATAAACCCATTGATATGTAAGAGCATTGTTATTTTTGTTGTCATCAGGTTCAAATCATAGTAATATTCAGCTAAGAAGGATTCAAGTTTCTCTTCCAGACTAAAGATTGCTTTTCCATACATGTCCATTACCATACATTCATATTAACATGTCCTTGTTGTTAGTACAATAAGTTCAAGAGGCAACTCAACAGGCCCTTCTGAAGGGAAACAGGAGATGGACAATAATTGCTAGCTTTATCAGTGATGTCTGCACCAATGAATGATTCCAAAAAAAAAGCACCCATCAAACTACCCCCTACCCCCCCACCCACCTCGGGAATGCTGATGGATTGAGTTAGACATGTTGCTGTGAGCAACTAAATTATTTGGTACAGAGACTTAGGGAATACTTTTAATATACATTAAAATGTTAGCAGCAAAACATTGCTTTAAAGACTAAGTATGTGTCTCATTTACTTAGTTCAAAGTTATTCAATTTATCTGATTTTCAGCATCAACATTTTGCTGTAATGTGTTAATTCATGTTTATGTGAAAAGATTCTCCAACTGGAAACAGATTGTAGAAGCTTCAGGCATAGAATTTGCTCTGGTGGAAGTTCAGCAAAAATGTAGCTGGGTGAACATTGTACCTACCTATTTCAGGGGAGTTTTTCAAGTGTTTGTCAATGTCAAAAAACCAACAGATGTCAGGAAAGGGAGAGAAAACGTGTTGCAATCCTTGAATACCCTCATCTGTGAAACCTGGTTAACTGAGTTCTGGGAGCTACTGAAGAAGAAAAAGTGTTTCAGAGTTGGTGCTTTGGTTACAACCTATCATTTATCTGGTTTAAAATCCCAAATCCCATCCTTGACATTCACAGCAATTTTGCACTTCAAGAGCTCATTTGTTTGCAGTTGTAAACAAATGCCATTGTGACAGCAAGCATAGAATGTGATGCTTTCTTCCTATTAACCTATACTTTTTAAATGTGCTGTCACTTAGGTCAGTTGTATTCTATAACCAATGTCTGGGAGCAGCAAAGGGGAAACTAGAGAAAGGCTGTCTATCTATTTCCTAATGTTAGACACTATTCTACCACCTGCAATGTTGATCTGGTGGAGTGTTTACATGATTGAGAAAAATGAGACTAAGACTAAGAGAATATCACTACTTCTGAGCTCTATGATCTATTCCAAAGTCATTTCCTTTTTGCCAGATTTGTAGACCTAGAGAATGGTTTTTCAGGATTTAAGGGCTTAGGAGTGCAAATCTCATTTCCTGTGAAGTTTTGGTTCTGTAGGCTGTCATGTTCTGCCAGTTTGTGTTGGAAATGTTGGAACAGCCGATGAATAAAAGGAACAGGCAAATCTCCCATTTAGAAATGAAACTTTAGTTCTATGGCTTGAACCACCATGACATAAATTGCAAATTAATGAAATGAAAGTAAATAGAATGAAAGTTCTCTTGATTATTCACAGCACTTTGAATCAATCCCACTCATATATGTAGAATTAACCTGATATAATAATATGTGTATTGAGTTAGTAGCAATCGACCTTAGATGAAAACCCTGTTGGAAAGATGAAGAATGGAAGCTAACTTGTATTTCTGTCAGCATAACCATAATGAATGGCTCTCCACCATACCTCTATCCGCCAGTGTACAAAGCCAAAATATTGCGAATGCTGGAAACCTGAAATTAAAAGGAGAAATGCTGGAAATATTCATTGACTTTTGATGAAAGGTCATTACCTTGAAATATTAATATTGTTTTGCTCTCAACAATTGCTATCTGATCTGCTGAGTACTTCAACATTTCCTGTTTTATTTCTCCAAGTAATTTTGTGTCACCTTACGAAGTCAAATCTGTTGCACAATTTGGATTCTGTTGCATTTTAGGTCTCATTTAGGACTTAGTGAGTACAAGTTTGATCTTAGCCGAATATTGGAGCAGAAACAGACTAGTCTCTCGAGTGTTTTCATTGGGATCATGGCCAATCTTTGACCTAACTCCATATATTAACTTTAATACCGTATCACTTAATATAGATTTTAAAAAATCATTTCAGATTTTAAATTAACGAATGACCAAGCAAAAACCTGCAGATCAAAATTTCTGTTTCCTTTTGTGTGTGGGATTGATTCCTGTCTTTATTTCTGAATGGGTTAGAAGCAATTTTTAGCCTATACTTCCTGGTCCGAGACTTCCCATCCAGCAGAAGTAGTTTGCCTCTAACTACCTATTGGCACTTATTAATATTTTGATAATTTAATATGTATTACCTTAAATTTTAAAATTCCATGAGATAAAATCCTAGTTTGTCTAAGCAGTCATAATTTATTAAATGAAAACCAAATTTCCTATTGATAAATCGATACCAAACTCTTCTCCAGAACAAAATATCTTTCCTCAGATGTATGGTGCTCAGAAGTGTTCAAGTTGCTCTGGATGTGGTCCACCTTGAACTTTGCATGGCTGCAGCAAAAGTTTTATCCATCCATGTACTAATCCTCAATAAAAGTCAGTGTTCCATAGTCATTTTGATTATATTTTTCACCATGACTATTTAATGATCTGCCTGCATTAACCCCTAAATCGCTTGGTTTTTCCTATTGAACATATACTTGTGACCCATTCCAAAACATCAGGAAATTTTCTGCAAAGGACGTCCTGAGTCTTCAAGTTCAAAGCGAGGCAATGAACAAGAAACACCAGTTATTTCTCTGCTCCTTAAGTTTAAAGATGGGTATTTAAACCATCTGTTGTCTATTTGTTTTTTCCTATCCATTCTAGACCTCTTCTCCAAAAAGGCAACTAGTCCACCATAAGTTTTATTCTTGCAGCTTGTTGTAAAATCTACTTCCCTTTGAGAGCTATTCTTAATTTGCCTTGACAGTTTTCTGCAGCAACAGTTTTCTCCCCCCCCCCACCATTTTTCCACCTTTCCCAACCTACCCTCTTCTGCCTACTTCTCCACCTTGATTTGTTGAGAATTCCACCATTTTCATTCTTATTTCAATAAAATATTGCAACAAAGTTTTGTTTTTTTTAGAAAAAAACTCATGCCTATCAAGCTATGTAAATAATCAACTTGCCCTAATGGCACAGTAATCAAGCCGAAAATGTTATAATCAAATCAAAGTCATACAAAACTGCAATTAATTTAATTAAGCAAGGTGGATTTTAAGAGCTATAAAAATACTTTGTGTACATCATTTGGAAACTTGCAAGTTATCTAATCAGGGCTTATTTGAACACTGAAGGAGAATATTTAAGTGATCCTATTTGCTCTCAGAATTATTTTGCTGCACACAGCTGGAGAAAGTGTTTTTGCCGTAGCTATTGGGAGTTATGAAAGTCTTAGACTTGTCAGATAATACTTCCAAGTTTTAACTATTTCCAAATTAATGAATGTGATTGAAATAAATTTACCTCAATTACTAATTGTATCTCGTGGTATTGTATATGGGCAAAACAGGGCTGGAAGGTTAGAGATAACTGAACTAATGTGGCAGCCACTAAGATTAAGATTGTTTTTCAACTTGTTGAACTGTTCCCCAAACACTCTCCTGCTTAACCCTGCCCTTTCTCTCATGCAGTGTCCCATTCATGCCTACTGGATCCTATTTTCATTATCCTACTAGTCACCAGATTTTCTTTCCTTCTCCTTGTATTTAGTGGCATGAACTATCATTCCACTTTCAAAATGGCATAATTTTGAAACCATTAATTTCATCATGGCTACATCATTGTACTCTGCAACCTATTTCACAATAACAATATTTTTTCAGTGCACAAAGACTACCAGTAGTGTCAAATTATATTATACTTAGCATCATAAAATTCCAAATCAATTGTACATTTACTGTTTATTTCTGCACTACCTGGAGTGTTCAATAGTGTAGTAGAAACTATTTAATGTTTTAATTTTTCAAGGTTAAGATACCTCACCTAGATGCAGTAACACTAAATTTGTATGCTAATACATTAGAGCTGTTCCGTGGCTAATCAAGATATGATTGGCACTAATTATATGATTTCATCATGAATATGCCAAACTATGATTAGCCCTCAACTTTAAATTAAGCCTGTAATCACTGTTGATTGTAATCAGCTCTGCGACTTAATTTCTGCAGTAAATGCTTCATCATAGAATGCTCCTTTTTATATTTTGTTTCTGTTTTTTGTGCTTTCATTTTTATGAATGTAGGTTGATACTGAATAATATTTAGCCACCTTGTCTCAGGTTATTTGAAGCTGCAGTCTGCCTTTTAACAGAGTGCCTAAATCTTGAATATTTTATGTTTGCAGTGTGTTTGTAAAGGCACAGATCTATAAATTCAGTGTGGTGATAGAGAATCAGGTGATATACAGAACCAGGTGATTTCACTCAACTTTAGGGATACTTTGCATGGATATAAAATTGGAGGAGCTGCATCCTCAAGATGTTGATCCATAATAACACCACCTTGCATTAGTATTTGTCACATTTCTAACAACATGGTTCTTCTTTCCTTAATGCCCACATGACAGCAAGGTGGGACATAACTTCAACAATCCTAGGAGAGTGTATTGCATCCCTAGGTAAGTTTGCAGGATCAGTTAAACACTATCATTATCTGAAGGTGAATGGTTATTAAAATATGGAGTTTTCCCATGACTCAAAAGATGCACAAGTCCAGTGCTGTTGCAAGTCCTGTTCTGCCTGAATATTAATTGGTGCTCATGTAACATCATAGTTTCTGGTCATCTGTGCTAATGCAACATGGTATGTGCTTTAGGTCTTACTGACTTTGCGTGGTGCCTAATAATACAGATCAAGGAATATCCAACTTTTTAAATTGGTCAGATCAACTGACCCATTCATGATCTGCTTCTGATGCTAGAGGTCAGTTTATCTAAAGTGAACGTTCTACACATATAGATTTCTTATTTTGAAGCTATATATTATTTTTTCATTTCTGGGTTCTTCTGATCATTTTCTGTGCAAGAACATGATATGAGGGCTGTTATGTAAAATTGCTGTTCAAACAATTTACCTGCAGTATTTTTATTTCATCAAAACTATTACAATGTGGTTTGGAATCTTTTGTTAACTCTTACCTTTAAGACTATTGTCCCACTGCTAATTTTCCCTCAACTAATAATTACAGTATTGTGTAGATATTTCTGAAATGGTTAAAAGAAAATGAGGTGAAGAAGAAAGCAATTGGAATGGCTGGGAACTGGTGGGTTGGTGCAATGAGTCTTTAAAAATAAAAACATATGCAAGGAAATAAGTTACAACCATGTTAACTAAAACAAGGAAGAAGTATGAGAAGTGAATTCTACAGCTCTCAATTAAAAATAATTGCTGGGCAGGGACAAGTTGGGCTGAGGGGCCTGTTTCCGTGCTGTATAACTCTAAAAAATAATCTTGAGTAGTATTTTATCCATCTGTCTCTTTTCTGGGAAGAAAAACATTTGGTGAAGATATCATCAGAGGAACTGGCAGAAATTTCTGTCTAATAATACACAAAAGTTGAATCACAGTAAATCGTTAAAATGACAAAAGTCCCATCAAATCCAAGGCTGATGGGATGTTTTTTTAATCTCTAACTTGGCTGCCTTACTCCATCGTACCTTCTAACTATCTTTACTAGAACTTCTTTTATAGAATCACCACAAACTGTTTAATTCAAGTGTTTCTATCAATCATCAGATTAGAGCATTAATGATTTATGATCCTAAATTTTAAAAGCTGGGTATAATGTGTTTTTTTTTAATAATAGGAAATAGAAGCTGCTGTGTATAGATAGTCTTTTTTACCTTTTTGGCTATTTCAACTTCAAGAAGTTTTTGAATTGTATGTTTAGTGTGTTTATGAGCTGTTAAAAATAGTTTTAAATGTAAAATTAAATTACATATCTATAATCTAATAGATTTTGGTTGTTCAATTTCCCAATATTTCTACTTGTATCAATTTGTAATATTATAATTCTACATGTAAATGATCTATAAACATTTATCTACGTAAAAAAAACACTTACTGTTTGCTCATTTCTGAAGTTACCTGGTTTCATTTCAAGTTCAGTGTAAAGTTCTAAAAGAACATTTTACAAGCCAACTTTGGGCAAGTCCAATATTAATTTAGCAGTTAACAGTTCTGAACCATGGCTTTAGACTCCAGAACTATTACCTCTGGTCACCCCTCTAGGACTTATCCTTATGCATTACCACCACACTGGTCCACTCATTTTATACCATTCTGTAACAACATGTCATTTTCCACATAGTACAATGACACCTTTCTCCACCTCCCTACCTCCTCCTTTGAATACGTCACTGTGCCTAAACTGTTACACTTGACTGACATTTAGTACCAGATACACAGAAGTTTCTTCCAACTAATACAAGGAACTCCAGTGCCATTTTCTTTGGCCCCTATCACAACCTCCATTCCCCAGCCATTGATTCTGCTCCTACGCAACCCTCTGATACGTGCAACAAACTGAAGTTTGCATCCTTTTTAAGGTATTTCGCCCCGGATGAGCACATATCTGAGCCATTGCTGTATCTACTTATTTCTACTTTCGTAACCTTGTCTGATTCTTTCTTGCTCAGGCTCAGCTCCTGCTGAAATTCTCACCTCTGCCTTTAAACTTGACTATACTAAACGTTTCTGGCCGCTACCTCACTCTGCTCTCCACAAGCTTGATGTCATTCAAACCTCTGTTATCCACGTCCTGTCTTATACCAAGTTTCATACTAGCTGACTTCCATCAGCTCCTGGTTAAGGAACATGTCAATTTTTAAACATTTTCAAACTTGTTTTCTAATTCCTCCTCTTCTGTCCCACCTCTTGCTAGCTCCATAATATTCTCCAGAACTTATGTTCAGATAAGTAATTTATTGATTAATGTAGTGTAGTTTCTCCACCATTGGCAGGAATACCTTTCCACAGTAAGCTGTAGAATTCCCCCTCTAAATATCTTGGTTTTGTTGAGCCCCTTTCAGACTATTGTTAAAACTTGCCTCTCTGAACATGTTTTTGGCCAACTTCCTCAATGTCCAGAGTTATAAAATTTTGTTCAATAATGCTCCTGTGAAATGTCTTGGGACATTTTTGCTCTCTGAGAGTGCTATATAAATGTAAATTATTCTTGAACCTCTATTGGGTAGCACTTAGATATTGAGTAACAGTCCTATATAAAATGATGCATTGTTAACTCTCCGTATTCAGTTTTTTTAAAACGAAAAGCTTATTCTCAAAAATTCAAGGCAATATTTATTTCCAACCTTTTCTATTTGCCTTGATAGAGGTGAAGAACTTCTCTTTCAGCTGATGTACATATGTGCTGATGGCATAAGCACAATGGTTTTGGTTAGAGACTTCCAGATATTAACTCAGTAATGATGTATATCCCATTCAAGATTTAGTTTGGCTTGCAGGGAATCTTGGTGGTAATAACTACTGCTTTTATCCTTCTTGGAGGTAGAAATCATAGGACTTGGCAAGCATTAACAGAATGATCTTGTGAGATACAGCAGTGTATCTTCAAGATCACATGTACAGCAGCTGTGGGGAACTGGTAATGGAGAAAAATTGTACAGGGTCTGGAGGCAGCAGAGCTAATTAGACATGTGGTATGTACTTGCCTACTTTTTGGGCATGGTTGTAACTGGAGCCATCCAGGCATGTTGTGAGTATTCCATTAACCTCCTGACTAGAACTTGACTAAGAATAAAGGGTTAGGGATCGACTATGAGCTCTTTGTCACAGAGCACCTTACCTCTGCCATACTCTTAATAAGGTAGTCAATTCAAGATCCCAGTCAGTGGTGACCCAGATATTTTGATAGTGAGGTACCTGGTATTCATAATTCATTGAAGTAGCAGGAACTTCAGTAAAGCAAGTGTTCTTACCTGACTCATACCAAAAATATGACCAGACATTTTTCTCAGCCCAAGCCTGGATGTTATTCAGGTTTTCATATGGGCTGAATCAAAACCTGTATCGTGATTGCTCAACAATTCCACCTTTACAGTATTAACAAACAGTTAGAACGATAGCAATGCACAGTACAAAAAATAGCCACTCAGTTGGTCGTGCCTGTGCTGACTATCTTTACAATATTTTTTATTAAATCCATGAAAAAAACAGAGTACATGCATCAAAAGAAAGAGTAAAGGTACTACTAAATACGTTGTGTTAAATTATACTTAAGGTCACAATACTCTAAATAATCACATATAATAGTTAATAAAGGAAAAAAAATTGAAATATTTTATTATGAAAAAAATCTACTCCCACTACCAAAAACCGAAGCTGTTAGATGGGGGATAAAAAAAGGAAAAGCCCTTTAAAAAGAGGTAACAGTGTCAGCCAATATCTGTGTTTTAGTTACCAAATCAGAGATTTTGAAAATAATTCAAAAAAGGTCCCCACAAGGTTTGAAAGTCTAAATTAGATTCAAAAACTGAACAGCGAATCTTCTCTAGATTCAGGTAAGACATAACATCCCGTAACCATTGAGCATGAGTAGGCGGAGTAACTTCCTTCCATTTAAGCAATACAGCTTTCCTGGCTATAAGAGAAATAAAAGCCAGAATGTGTAAATCAGAAGCCTTCAAAGTTACATCTTTGTCTCCAACGATCCCAAATAGTGCAGTCAAAGGATTAAATTTAAAATTTATTTTAAAAAGTACAGAAAAGGTATGAAAGACCTCTGTCCAATATTTTTTAAGACTCTGACACGCCCAGAACATGTGAATTAAAGGAGCCACTCCGTTACTACATTTGTCACAGTAAGGAGATATATCGGAATAAAAACGGGATAGTTTATCTTTAGACAAGTGAGCTCTATGGACCACTTTAAATTGAAGGAGAGAATGACGGGCACATAATGACGAAGTATTAACCAACTTGAAAATTTAATTCCAAGTTTCCTCAGAAATTGACATCTGCAAATCTTGTTCCCAAGCATTTTTAATTTTATCTAGTGGTACCTTACTCATTCCTAGTAACCTGTCATAAATATTAGATATTGAGCCATCATGAAAGGGTTCCAAATTAAAAATTACATCTAATACATTTTTATCAGGACTTAAAGGAAAAGAATGTAATTGAGATTGAAGAAAATCTCTAATTTGTAAATATCTAAAATAATGAGTTTTTGGTAAATTATACTTGGTAGACAATTGTTCAAACGAAGAAAGGTTTCCTCCAACAAACAGATCTTGAAAACAAGTAATACCTAATTTGTTCCACTCTTTAAAAGCTACATCAGTCATAGAAGGTTTAAAAAAAAATTAGAGAAAATGCGACTGGACAAAGAAAAACTCAATAAACCAAAATATTTTCTAAATTGTAACCAAATCCTCAAAGCATGTTTAACTACTAAATTATCTGTTAGTTTATTTAATGATATTGGAAGTGAAGAACCAAGCAGATAAATAATAGAAATTTTTTTAACAGAGTTAACTTCTGAAGAAACCCATACTGGACAAGCCTCTTGATTAATGTAATGTAACCAAAACGTAAGATTTCGTATATTGACTGCCCAGTAATAAAATCTAAAATTAGGTAGAGCTAGACCTCTGTTCTTTTTAACCTTCTGAAGGTGAACTTTATTTAGTCTAGGATGTTTATTATTCCATATGTAAGAAGATATAATTGACCCGTGCTGACTTATTTAAAGAATAATTTTGCTTGGTTTCATATGCCCACATTTTGACTATGTCACTTTAAGTTCATTAAGTACTTATACAACAGGATCAGTATCTAAGCACAAATAGAAATAAATGGCTGTGATCTGATAGCTGTTAAAGAGGGGTGGTTGAAATGTGACTAAAGTTAGGTACTAAATATTCCAGGGTATTAGACATTTTTGAGGGATGGCCAGAAGGAGAATGATGTTAATGAAGGGTTAGATTAGTACAATAGAGAGAAGTTATATTTCTTCAGAATATCAATAGTTAGAATCAGTTTGGGTGGAGAAGAAAATGAGCAAGATAAAGAACACACTGGTGTCAGTAGATCCCTTAACAGCAGCTACACTGTAGGATAGAGTACAAATGAAGAAATAATGGGAGCTTGCACAATAGGCACTGCAATAATTGTAACTGAATTTTATTTTCCTATCAATAAATTGGTAAAGGTAGCCTTAAGCGTAAGTTCATAGAGCATATTCAGGACAGTTTCTTCGAACAGCATATTGTGGAACCAAATCAGGAGCAAGCTATATTACATTTGGTTACGTGCACTGAGGTAGGATTAATTAGTAATTTCATGGTAAATTTCCGTCAGGGCAAGAGTTATTGTAATAACATGATAGATTTTGAATTCGATTTGAAAGTGAAAACATTGAAACTCATGATTTAAATTTAAATGTAATTGCAAGGGTATGAAGGCAAAGTTAGCTGGGAAATACGTAAGTAGATAAGAGTGCAGACATTTAAGAAAATAAAATTCTCAACAAAGGTGTGTTCCACTAAAAAGTAAAGACTAAAGGAATGATGTATGATGTAGGTGGGGGGGTGGGGGGTGGGGGGGCAGGGAGTTGCTAGTCATGGGCTTGAAGTTTGGGAGCACTTTAGAAATCAGTGAAGAATGATTTTAAAGACAGAAGGCAGAGAAAACAGATTATGAGAGTAAGTGAGTGAGTAATATGAAAACAAATGGTAAGCATTTGTACAAGAATATAAAAAGGAAGAGAGTCACTAGGTAAAATTAATCGCTTAGTGGCTGAAATTGGGAAATTAGCAATGGGGAAATAAGTAACTGAAAGAGACCCTGAACAAATACATTGCCTCTGTCTTCAAGATAGAAGACATCAATCGCATTCTGAAACTAGTGGAAATTTTGGGCACATAATCACAAGTGAAGAGGTACTAAACCAACTAATAGGACTGAAGGTTAATAAGCCTGCTGAACCTGAGAGCCTGTATCCCAGGGGTTCTTAAAGAAATAAGTGCAGAGGTGGCGGATAGTTTGGTTGAGATCTTCTAGAATGTTAAATGATTTTCAGAGACATTGGCTTGGAAGCTATACCATGAACCACAACATTTATATGTGCTTTGCAGTTTAATTCAGTGATGAAGTGTTCTGTAAAGAAAATTTGAGACTTCCCTCTTTGATTGCAAACATTGTAATTTTCCTTCTAGATGCACTGTGTCTAATGCAGATGAAGTGGTAGTCATCGACACACATTTGCACACCACTTTATTGATTTTCATTCACACATGCACAACCCCACACTTGCCATGGACCACTTTTGCAGAAGTCGGCCTTCAAAATGTACATGAGGCCTGCTTGAGCGTAATTGAAAGAAAACCCCTCTCAGTAAATCCCAGGTGTCATGTCTGGTGCTGGGAACCCATCTCAGGTAGGTCTGCTAAGCTAAAACACAACAGCCCTCCTAACCCTTCCCCTATCCCAGCCCCCCACCAATCCCACCCAAGCTAATCTAAAGACTGAATCTTGCTCCCATCAAACCCCATTGCACCCGTACAATCTTGACTGACCCCCACCCTCAACGATGATCTACAATTCAAATGGCCAGAGAAGGGAATTTGCACAAATGTAAAATGGCACATGGATAGAGGATGGGGAACAATATGTTATCGCGCTGAGGGTTGGTACAGAACTGATCTCTGGAATGAGAATACACTCAATAACAAAATTGTATAAAGAGAACTCATGGGCTAGAATGAAAAGAGTTTCCATTTAAAACTCAAATTTTGTCTCCTTTTTTCTGTAATATTTGCATTTTATTTTATTGCAGGCTCATTATGGTCATTAACAGGAGCGGTGCTGTATGCTGTCTATATTGTCATGATTAAAAGAAAAGTTGACCGAGAAGACAAACTTGACATTCCAATGTTTTTTGGTAAGGCTGACAGTCACACAGCTTACTTGAATAATAAAATCAGCTAAGGTTGCTTCTTTCTTATATTGTTAGAGTAAATTTGTGTTTACTCATATACGTGATTTTAATTGCATTAAAACTAATAGCAAACCTAAAATTTGTGATGTACTAATATGGTTTAAATAATGCATTTCCTTTCTTTAGGTGGATTAAAATATCTATTATTTAAGTTAGTGTGCATTTGAAAATTTTAAACAATCCCAGATATGGTATGTGATTCAAAATTTAAGTTGATCCAACCTGCCCTAAGATTACATTGTATTTATTAAGAAACATTCACATCCAATTTGATCAGTTTATTTTTGATAGTTTAATTATGTACTTAAAGTATTGACTGTACTGCCATAGGAGTGAGTGACTGAAGTACTGTTTACTGGGTTAATTTTTATTTTAACAGTCAATGATTACTTCAACAGAATTTAGTGCTTTTACTCCCTGGGCCACAGCTTAGCTATCTGGCCTATTGATTTTTGTATATGTGAGCTTGAGCATGGTAATGATAGTTAGTGTAGAAATTCATCACTGCTGTACATTCGACTTCATTTATTTATAACTATCCACAGGGTTCAAGTCCCTAGGTAGGTGAGATTTGGGCTCCATCATTTAGCCATGCCAAATCCCATTTCAGTGGAATACAACTTTGAAACCAGTGTTCAGTCAGTCAGGCAAACAATGCTGGAAATACTCGGATGTCAGGCAACATCTGTGGAGAAAGCAAAAGAGTTAACATTTCAGGCCAATGATTGTTTGGATTTCTTCTGAAGGCATTCCATTAGAGAAATAAGAGCAGAAGTTTTACATTTTGAGTCACCTAATTGGAGTTAAGGAAAATAATTGGGTTTATACTGGTATTAAAATAATGTCAGCTGGAAAGATCAGGTTTAAATATTCCTGGTTTATATTTATCATTGCATAATATATAAACAAACTTACCTTCAAATGTTCAGAGGATAGCAGCAAATAGAATTCTAGTAGAGCCACTCCAACTAAATGTATTTCATTGAAGGAAAAGAAAATTTGAGATTGCATCGTTCATGCATTTAAATTACTGACAGGAATAGATAACATTGATTAGCTTGGAGTCTTAAGAAGAGTAGCATCTGGTTCACTCACCTTTTTTGGGGAAGAAAATCTAGCATTCTTATCCAGTATATTTTTTTTATATGACACTAGACCAACATCATTGCGGTAGTTCTCTTAACTGCTCCCTTAAATGATCTAGCAAGCTGCACTATTGCTCCAAATGGGTCCAATGCTGTGAAATGAAACCAGACCGCCAGCAATGACCTAGATAGCAAATATGGCATTAGAATGGCACATTCAGACCCATCCATACTGCAAATTCCCAACATGGGGAACTTGTGCAAAAATCTGACCACCTGTCCCTGAGGCAAATAGGCAACAGTGTACCTCACAGAATCATTCCTTTCAAGGCAACATCCAGGTTTTGCTGTTTCCATCTTTGGGTATGTCTTTAAATGCAGGCAGAACCTATTCACCACAGGTGGTTGACCAGTAGTATACATTTGGAATGGAGTACCCCTTGAAACCTTAATATTAATTCTGGATCCTTTGAAGTCTCACACTTGAGCAAGAAAATCTCAGAGAGGTTTTGGCTAGATAGAATGGGCAATGACACAGTAGAATGTAATGTGGAACAATGTTAGGTCATCCACATTGGAAGAAAAAATACAAAAGCAGAGTATTTTTTAAATGTTGAGAGGTGTTGATTTCAGAGGGATTTGGCTGTCCTTGTACACAAATCACTGTACATTAACATACAAGAATAGCAAGCAATTAGGGAGCTAAGTACATTGATCTTTATTGCAAGAGGATTTGACTTCAAGAGTAAAGACATCTTTTTGAAATTATATATGACCTTAATGAAACCATACATTGAATATTATGTGTAGATCTGGTCTCTTTACGAAGGAAGGATACACCTGCCATGGAGGATGTGCAACAGAAGTTAACCAGATTGATTTCTGGGATGGGAAGATTGTCATATGACAGGAGATTAGGCAGACCAGGCCCATTCTCTAGAGTTTAAAAGAATACAATCTTTTTGGAAAAATACAAAATTCTTAAGGGATAGAGGAGATACAGAGACGATAGCTCCCCTGGTGGCATGTCTAAATTTAGGAGTCAGATATTCTTGGCTGAGATGAGAACAAATTTCTTCATCTGGAGGGCAGTGAATCTTTTGGTTCTCTATCCAAAAGAACTGTGGTGGCTCAGTCAGTGAGTACATTAAAAAGTATGGTACTGTGATAAATGATAAGCCATGATCTTTTTGAGTGGTGGTGCAGGTACAAGGGGCTGAATGGCTTACCCCTGCCTTTATTCTCTTTTTTGTGTTCTTAAAATGGAATTACATTTATGCTAGACTGTGGAAGTAGCATGGTTTAGACATTTGGAGTGATCCCACAATCAGTGGATCAGATCAAAGTTCTACACTGCTATAGCATCCAGTCATGAATGATAATTAAACAATGATTTGGCAGAGGCTTTGTGAACATCCCTAACCTCAGTAAATGTGGAAGTGAGCACATGAATGCAGAAGACACGAATGAAGCATTTTCAAGCATATTCAACCAAGTGGATGATTTATCTTGGCCTATTCCTAAGGATCTCATCTTCACCATACTTGCTTTTCAACCAATTTCTTTCACTGCACTTGCTGTGAAGCGACTGTATTCACTTAAGTGAAATTGGCCTTTTCTCAGCAACTTATACTCTTCATATATCTTTGTCCTTTTCCACAATTCCACCAATTTAAATTATGGATCAGTACCACCAGAAATGCTCTGGCACTTATGTTCCATCTACTTGTCCAGCATCATCCCCTAAAACCTAGCCAAGACCCACCTTATGGGATTTCTAATTAATGGCTAAAACATTTCTCCTGAATGCATTTTAAAAATTGTGCTCCTCATATATCCTTTACACAGCTTCTATCTCAGTTAACATTATGTGAATTCCCGATCATCACTGTTTTGTTTTTGCACATTATGCATTTCAGCGCCAATTTGCTGTTCTACCTTTCCATTGACTGTTTGAAGGTCTTTAGTACACTCCAGTATTGTAATTGCCTTTCTTTTTTATTCTTCCATCCATGTGTTCTTATTTGGTTATTTTAGCATATTGTCTCTTCCCATAGCTCCATTGAACCAAATTGTGAACCACCTCTGCCCTCCTTTTAATCTCTTTCTGTGTGCTGTCTGGAAATCTTGTATTCCTGTCCTTTAATGTGCTTTGGTAATAACTAAAGTAATAGATAAAACAGCTAAACACTGTGCAGAAAGTAATGTTTCCTGAGCTGCAGGGCACATAGAAAAGTCATGCCTAGGAATAAAAATAGGAGGGGAATATTTGAAAGTCACCACTTTAATCTTCTCCTGTTGTAGGTTTGTTTTTTTGTTGGTGCTGTTGGGGTTTTCTATGCTTTCTTGTTTTCTTGATGGAATTGATCCTTGTATGCCTTAAGAGGTTTTCCAAATAGTGTTGTTGCTCTTCATTAGTAATCTGGATACTCAAATGTTTTGAATACTTATTTTCATGTTGTTGTAAATTAGACTGTACTGGAAAATAAAACTGTTTTGGTTTCATTGTTATTTTAGGAATACTTAAAGTAGCATTGTCAACTGATAAAGTACAATACTCATTGCAATAGTAATTATAGAATAATAGAACTCCCTGTTTTAAGGAATAATAAATCAGGCCAGAAATCTCATTTTCTTAAAACTGGAATTCCAAATTATATTATCTAATATGAATAAATGCCTTATAGAATAGATAAAATTGAATTATTAGCAACATTAAGCAAGTAAGTTTTAACTTTGGTGTATCTATGGACAAATTTGGTTGGGTTGTCTGTTGCTTGTCAACACTGTAAACTGAATGCAATGAAATGAAGTGTGAATGAACTACTTGTGGGTATTCATTTTAAAGTTGCATTAGAATCATAGAACAATAGCTTGGTTCCTATTCAATAGAAGTTGGGGGGGGGGGGGGGAGAAACCTGTCTGGAAGTGTGCAAGGCCTTCATCACATGGTGAAAGGGATACCACGTCTATACTATCAAATACAGAAACGTTGATTTCAAAAATAAATCACTTGCCTTATTGGACCAAAATGACCTCACTGGTATTTGTGCATACAAAATTAAATTCCTCTGTTGGAACAAGACTGTTTCATTTGTGGTACTTGCAAATCAAAGAATCTTATCAAACCAGTCAGATAACTTTTTCCCACCACCTCACTTCCCAAAAGAACATTTTCTCTTACTCTGAAATGTTGTATTAAAACATTATTTCTAGTGATTTTTTTTGCTACTTATAACGTTTTGACAGTAAAAGCAATAACATGCTTCACTGAATCCTTTTATGCAAGATTGTACCAACATTCATTTTCCAATACTAGCTAGATATGATTTTGAAAGAAAATGCTTTTCTTTTGATGCAACCTGTAAACAGCCTTGGAGTATATTAGACTTTATCTTTTGCATTCATATTGATTTTTTTATTTAGATTTTTATTTGAAATGTACTTAATCTTCCATGTTTCACTAGCTTTCAGCAAACTTTAATAACTTTTTTTACTTTATCATTCTTGTTTAAAGTTTTTCATTGTGTGAAGTTGGTACCATTTAACGAAAACTGAATATAAAATGTTCTCTGATCACCAGTGTGGCAATAAGTATCGTATTACCTCATGTCAGATTTCATGAAATGCAAACAGAAAAGGATAATGAGGACAAAAATTCTATGTCATATAGAAAGCAATTTTATCATATTTTAAGAATGCATTTAAAGAATGAAACTTTAATGCATGGAATTTGTCATTTTTGGAATGTTACTTTGAGAGTTCAATTTAATGATTATGGTAATGTATTATTATAAATTATTGTTTTGTAAGAAGAGATTTGTGCTATTAAATTTAATGAACTCAAGCATCAATTATTATGCCATGCTTGAATGGAGCGTGTAACAAAGGGGGGCATTTTAATTACATACAACATCACCCTAATTTTCCAATTCTTTTGAAAACTTTTAATCAAGGTGGAATTAGGATTATCCTTGCTCTGACCTCTGAACTTGAACCTTTAGATGCAGCTCATTTGCTGAGAACCTGGTATTACTGAATTTAAAGCAAAATATATAAAATCTTAGATGATAAAAAGAATAATAAGTATCTTCAGATTTTACTGTTTGTTAATTATTACTAACCTAGAAATATTTGTACTGAATTTCACTTTTTCTCTATTCTGCCTTTTTCCATACAGGGTTTGTTGGACTATTTAATCTCCTGCTACTGTGGCCTGGGTTTTTCCTGCTTCATTATACAGGATTTGAGGCTTTTGAATTTCCAACCAAAACTGTATGGATGTACATCCTTATTAATGGCCTTATAGGGACTGTTTTGTCCGAATTTCTCTGGTTGTGGTATGATCTTTGTTACAACTTACTTTCGAAATGTTAAGACATACTCATTTAAAGGAAAGTGATAAGGAACCTCTACAAACTTTATCAAGTGTTCCCTAGCATCCCATGTTATTCAGTAAATAAGAATAAAATAGACCTGTTTAAAATACAATAGTTGTGTAATTTTTTACCCCCAAAGATGATTACCATTTATAATGCAGTTGGTAATATTGGACATAATTTTTCTGATGCTTTTAATCACTCTTTCAAAATTTGTGAATCACAACTTTTTTGTATGAAAAGTAGGCAATTAATGTTACGTTGCATTGTATCTAATGCTGTCCCTACCACAATCCTGTAATTCATTGGATTGATAAAGGATCATCTTTCAGAAAGAGATCTCTAATTCAATCACTAGCATGTGGAATCTCACTTGTTGGTCTCCAAGTTGTAATTGTCTTCATATGCACCAGAGTATCCCTCTGGGTAATACATGTAAGGTTACATCCCCTTCATGTAACACAACTGCCACCAGTGGCAAGGGTGAGCAGTGTTGATGAAACATAAATGAGATCATATTTGATTTCCAAGATAAGACTCTGCTGGCAACAAATGTAAGTGACTACCACAAGCAGTCCACCATTTCAACAGATTACAGATGGTTGACCATTCAGCATTCCACATAGGACAGCAATGTTATCATTGTATTACTGGCAGGTGAATGTACATAGCAAGAAGGTTAAAGTAATTCTCACTTGTGCAGTCTTGTTCATGCATGGTTGTTTTTCTGTTGCTGCTGAAGCTCTAAAATTCGCTCCTGCATAAATGGTTCTGCAATGCAATGGCTGTGGCAATCAACTGAACTGTTTAACATTTTACTTGATCAGCTTCATTGTCATTCCTTTTTCCATTTTGCCTCCCAGCATCTCACCAGGAACCCTAGCTTCTCTTTTGTGGCCTGAGTCTTTCTGCAACTACCCAAATCTCTATGGCATTCCTCTAGTTAACAAACAAGTAATTGAGTTGTTCAGGTAAAGCTCAGATAATGCTAATACTTCAAGGAATTTTGTTGTCCATTTATAAGTAGTTTTTTTTTCAGAAGTTATGGTCTGAATTTTAAGTAGCAGTGCCACATGGGTTTGCAAGTGGATTGGGGCTTAACGATTGTGAAAATGATAGTGCATCTGGAAGCTCTAGCCTAGGAATTTCTATTTCTTGACTGGTACTTTAGGCTGTATGTGAGCGATATGTCCGGAGAGGTAGTTTATCAATTTCAGCGGATCAGTTAAAGCCTTTTAATATGAGCTTAAAAAGTAAGATCAAGGTAAAGTCTGAAACACCGACAAGGAAATCTGGCACAGGTGACTCAACCTCACAGCTGTTTCCAAGATGGCTTTTGTAAGAAGTTGTGTGTGTCATGCGGTAAAGTGTAAATGTGGTAAGTTAATTTGAAAGTTTTTATGGATACCACAGATTTAGAGCTCCTGTCTAATCAGGTTAGCATTGGCGTTACCAATACTGTATTACTTTCAGTTGAGGTCCATGATGAACAACAGCCTCTTCCTCATAAGCATGCAGCTCCACAGGAGAGCATGACTCATCAAAGGGTTGCAGATCACAAGCTGCTAAACTCATCATCCATAGAGTACAGGAAAGGATAAGCTTCATATGATATTTCACAACCGCCAGGTCTTAAGAAATTGGAGTGGCAACAGACATTTGCGGTCTGCTGGAACAGTGGAGCTGTTGCCGCACACTGCCCTTCAGGTTTTTGTTTCTTGATTCTTCTAGGGTTCCAGCAACGAAATTTATTCAATCTTGTGGCCAGCTACCCACAAAAGCCAGGAGACTGCTTAGCATGCTATAATGTTAAGTTTATCTGCAAAGAAGCCAATCTGTGGCTTTTACACATCTCTACAATGTACCTGGAAATTTGCTCCTCAGTATCCTTCCCATTAGCAACTCAGGGCTGAAATCACCTGTTTGTTTCTTAATTCTAAACAGATATAATCAGACCTTGATTATTCTAAGAAATGTGCTGTCTTCTGGAATATTCTCCTTAATAATAATGTCACTCCAACTCCTTTCCCTATTTTTGCTAAATACCTTGTATTTAGGAATAATTAGAATCCATTGCTTCCCCTTCTTAGCCCAGATCTCTGTTATTGCTGCAACATTGTAATCCTATCTTGTGTACTTATTTCTATGAGATATCTGTGCAGGTACCTGCTGTGGCTGCTCAACTGCTCCTGATGATATCTTGTGGGTTTGGGGTACCTTGTACGAACCTTGACCAATACAGAGGCAGACACGGCCATCACATTACAAGGCTGCATGTGGTTTGCTGACTGAAGAATGAACAACAGATGAAAATTGAGAGCACTTTGAGCTGGGCCCAAGTTCCATGGTCCAGTTTGCCATTTACCCCTCTCAAGTCCCATCAATAGTTTGCTGCCAACAATGAGCTTGTGAACAATTGTAGATCAAGGGAGATAAATTGCCAAAGCTAGGGTTTCATATATTCTATTCCAGCTGAATGCCTGTCTGTCCTCATTTGATTGCTAAATGTTATATTCTGTGCAGATAGCCACTGTTTACATGGATGAAGACATTATCTCAAAGTCTGCTATCTGTATTAGAGGCAGACTCCTCTAGTCTTTCTGCCAGCAACACAGTGTGGCAAGATATTTGGGAATATATAACATGTTCTTTGCCGCTATTTCACAATTACCTTATGTATTATCAGCCCAAGAGATTCGGAACCATTAAACAACTGAGCTGACTTTGGAAGGTCCAAGACCTTCCAAATTAAACTTTCAACTGCTCTTCCCAAATCTACTCTGTTCACTTTGTGTGAGAGTCACTAGGTGAAAATCCAACCTGTTTTAGCAGTCCCACTGAAGTGTTAATGGTTGAAACTGCCTGGTGTCACAGTGTAGCTTTGAGGTTCTCGTCTCCGATGATTGAGCACCTCAAGACCCTGCTTACTTGACAAGTTGCAGAAGAGGTGACGCTGCAAATGTGATGGTTGGACCACATCCAGTTATCTGCTGCTCCCTCATGTTCTTTGTTCTCTTCCCTTGCAAGGAGGATAAAGAAGACACCCATGAATGAAAGTATTGACAAATAGTAAATGGAAGGATAGTAAACTGTTGTTGAAAGTGACTGAAAAAGAGGCATAACATTGCATAAAGATAAGTTAATTGTTATTGGTGAATTAACAGATAGGGATATGAGGAAGTGCACAGATAAGAGAAATGGGTATATCTGCAAATTAAGTTGGTATGCTGGAGTGTGGTTGAAGGCTTGGATTAATACACCCATCAGGAAATAGATGGATGTGCTACTGCGTACACCTTTGCTGTGGTGATTATTGTCACTAATCTGTGTTCAGCATTGAGTACAGGAGCATAGCACTTCTTCGAATCCATCATATGTCATGTTTGTAAATTCACTTAAATACTAAAGTTATAATGAATTCTTGCATGTTGGTGTTTCACCCTTTTAACCTAATTAATAGAAAACCTGGAAATTATGTGTTTACTTAAGAAGAGACTGAGGAAGTTCTGCCATTCAATAAGATCATGACTGATCTGATCATTGGCTTCAACTCAATTTTCCTACCGGTTCCCCAAAATTCCTGGTTCCTCTGTGGTCCAAAAATCTACCTATCTCAGCCCAGAATATAATTAATGACTCAGCATCCAAAGATTCACAACCTTCAAAGAAAATAAATTAGTTATTTTCTCAATCATAAGTGGCTAATGTTCTAAGTTATGGCAGTAGCTGGAATAAAAGGCCACAACCAGACATGCTGCATTTATTTCCAGGTTTCCTGTCTGCTACTAGATTTTCCTGGCCCTTCTCAGTTTTCCCAGTTTCCTCAGTCCCCCCAGAAATATCTCCTTCCGCGGATGTAACGGCAAATTAAAATTCAAGCCTATGACCTTCAAAAGCCATCTCTCTTGTGACGTTCGCTGCTGATCACTATCTTGTTGGTCTGGTTAAATGGATAGGACTCTTCAGTAGACATCGCTACACATAATTTGATGAATACTTCAGTGCAGTACCGAGGACATGCTACATTGTTGAAAATCACTTTATTCAAATTACTAAATTAAATCCTGGTGTTCAGGTGTATAAACTTCTGTTAACAATGAACATTAATATCTTATGAAATGCCAGAAAAACATAGACCAATTGATTGGTCATCTCATTTCACTATATGTGATAAATCTATATCTGTACACCATAACTTTAGAATAGATATTCTATTACATGGAGGTCTAGTAGTATTGTGAGTTAAAGCATCATTCTGTGACTTCTAGGATCAATCAAGAACATAATTTGAATCTAATTATGCAAATTTATATTTTTATATATTTTAAATGAATCTTATTTTTCAGGGGTTGTTTTCTTACATCATCGCTAATTGGTACACTTGCACTGAGCCTCACAATACCTTTTTCCATGATAGCAGACATCTATATGAAAAAGGTAATTCATTCAGTTTTTGAATGCATGATCAATACCAGAATGCTGTCAAAAAATTTACAATGTAGTAGCTAGAAAACAAATCAGCATTTATGTCTTTATTAATCTTCTTAATTGTTGGTAGGTTATGTTTGTTGCCAGATATTTGATCTAAAGAAAATGCTTATTTCTTGGTAGTTTCCTTGGTTGGGGCATAGGTCTGCACACTTTGCCTTGCATTTAGGAAATCCATGGGGGTGTGTGTTATAGAGGGTGTCTAATGAAACATTTGAGAACTGGTGATCTAAGAGTTTCCAAAGCTCATCTAGTTATCTCTTGTCAAAACCTCCTTTGAAATGATTGTGAAAAGAAAGCATGACACCTAATATAAGAGTAGTTGGGTAAAGGAAGAAAGTACTAAAACATACTGTTACAAAATCAGTACCTGGAAAGGTTGGAAGTAGTAAGACAAGTGCATTGGAGTTATGCCTAACTTTTGGCCATGGGTTTTCAAAACCCATGGGAGTTATTATACCAGTGCAATTTTCTTGTATGGTATACAGATAAAAAGAAGGGTAAAATGAAATACAGGTGTTTCTAGTCTGAAGTTAAACAAAAGAACATCATAAATTTGATGCTGGCTGAGCATCTCCTTGTCTCCAACATTTTTTTCTTTTCATTGCAGTAAAGATTTCCTGAAAATATATATTTATGAATTGGAAGCAAGAACGTCCTTATTTTAACACAGAGCTCAGAGAGATTTCTCATAGTTGTAGTCTTGTTAAGGTTCTTTCCAGGAGATTTATAACAACAGTAAAAGCTCTTTGGATCCAAGATCAAAGTGGGAATTGGATTATTAGCCATCTAGATAATTTGCTAGATAGGTCTAAACAATACAGTTCTAATTTAGACAAACATGATACTGTATGATCTGTTGTATAGTCATAGAATACTACAGCACAGAAACAGGCCCTTCGGCCCACATAGTCCATGCTGACCTGATCTTCTGCCTCGTCCCATCTACCTGCACCTGGACCATATCCCTCCAAACCCCTCCCATCCATGCACCTATCCAAACCTCCCTTAAATGTTACAATTGAACCCGCATCTACCACTTCTGCTGGCACTTCATTCCACACTTGGAGCACCCTCTGAGTGAAGAAGTTTCCCCCTCAGATTCCCCTTATATATTTCACCTTTCACCCTAAACCTATGTCCGCTAGATCTAGTCTCACCCAACCTTGGGGGGGGAAAGGCCTGCATGCATTCATCCTATCTATACCCCTCATAATTTTGTATACCTCTGTAAGATGTCCCCTCATTCTCCTGCAACTCATGGTTATTAATGGTCCTAATTAAGATGTTATAAATAGCATGTTAGATATTGCAAGAAAGATAAGTAGTTACATTATTTTTAAAAGGAATGGTTGTTGTCACTTTGTGGAAGAAGCTAAAGAATACATTTCAGTTCAAAGATTTCTCTTGAACAATGTAAATTAGAAAGTAAATTTCAAATATAATAATCTTGCTTCTATCTAGTAGACTGCTCAGGATACACGTTCAATTTGGTTTTCCAATGCCACTGCTAAACTGGAGAAGTATCAGTTTGAGGAAATCAAAACATAATAATCAATGAATAATGAAGCAATTGGGATGATGGCCAGACTGTATTTTAGTAAATGTCATCCAACTGAATGGGACCACAAGTACCTTGTTCCATAGCTAGAGGTTCAACTAGAATAGCTTCTCTTATATTTGTACTATTACCTTCTGGTTTTTCCCATTTTTCATCTACACACTGTCCCTCTCGTACTAGTACTAGTTTCCATATTGTATGCTGATCACACTTATTCCGCCTCATCACCATGTCTCTTGATCCCTCCATTGTCAGTAAATAGGAATTGTTTTGATTTTCATAATTCGGTTTGTGCAGAAGTGTCTTCCACCTTAATTTTAGGAAGGAGAAGTTTTGGTCTTCCATTCTTGATCTTCTGCATTCTCAGGATTACAACTATTAACAGTGAAGTAAAAACAAAAGAAAAATGAAAATGATTATTGTTTTAAAAGGCAAAATTAAATAAAAACACTTGAATGTAATTAATCATTAATCTGAGTATTTTTTTCTTAGAAGTAGCTTACCTTATCCTTCTAAATCCAAGCCCTAATTACAATACAGTCCTACAAATTCAGCAAAGGGGTTTCAGACTCAGTGCAATAACTCAGATGCCCAATTATATCACATTTACACAGTTTGGATCTGCACAACTGACTTTGCTGCCTAAACGTGTCCTGGACCCAATCTCTGATCCTTGCACAACATAATCAATTGTTTGAGGGGTCAAGAAACTGCCCAGGAAACTGCTAAGTAAACCTGAAACAAATGGAAATGCTTCTTTCCCCCCAGCTTTGCTGTCTATAAAAGTCTTTTCAATGCTTCTGACGTTCAGCAAAAGTCAAAAGAAAATAAAACAGTTACTAAAATTTTAAAACTATTAAAAACATTACCTTAGGATAAAAATCACCAAAAATTAGTTAAGCACTTTAAAGTAGTTAAAATGTTACTGCAAACCCATATAACTAAAAGAAAAGTAATTCACCTTATTCAGTCTCCATTGAAATGAATTGTCTTACAGATCTAGCATCAGGGCTAACCTACTTCAGGACCAATGAATAGATTCTCCAGCACAATCTCAGCAAATTTAAATCTCTGCTGGACATCATGCAGACTCCAATAGCAGAGATATAGCAGCAAGATTGGGACTTCCAAATTTAAATGTACACGCAGCAAAATCCTGAACTTGCAGGCATTTATATGGAGAATTTTCCATAAACCTAATACAACTAATATTCTGTTTAAAAGAAAATCTTGACTTGTTTTTCATAGATGTTGCCAACTTAAAAATAGAGTTAATGGAGGATGAGCAAAATGTTTTTTATAAATCATTTTTTTAAATTGCAATTATTTTATCCAAGTTTAATTTATTCAATGTTTTATTAATTCTGATTTTTATTTTTAATTTCCAGATGGAATTTTCATGGTTATTATTTGCAGGATCCATTCCAGTTTTTCTCTCTTTTTTCATTGCAACGCTTTTATGCCACTATAATAACTGGGATCCAGTAATGGTTGGCCTTAGGCGGATATTTGCATTTATATGCAGGAAGCATCGGATTCAGAGGTATTGTCTTCTTTGATGATTATGTGTACAGCTGGTACCGATTTTAAAATTTGATCTTGCTCAGAGCAATGTGGAGCCAGACGTGTCGAGTTGTACAGTTGTAACATCTTTTCTGTTCATACATCTTTTAACCATTAATGGTGATTAAAAATTGAATAAGCTTTTTGTAAACATAATTAAAGACAATGTTTTTAACCAGATCTTGGGGACACTTAAATCCATATCATGCCATGAGGAGAGCAAGGAGCTTGGAGAAATGTCTTTACTCTTATACCTTTTAGAATTTGGCATACTGTGCCATTGGAAATTAGTGAGGCAGACAGCATTGCATTTTCAGTAGAGGGAGATATGATATAATGGAAAGGATGGGGATTTTGGAGTATTTCATAATTGCTTTGACAAATAGGAGGGCCAACTAAATTAACTGAATAGACTTTTGAAAACTCTTTGTGTCAACTCTTGCAATTTTTTTTTAATGCAGTTACATGTCAGTTGCAGGGAAATTGCTGGAGAAAATTCTTGGAGATAGGATATACGAGCATCTGGAATCCAGTGGTTTGCTTAGGGAAACCCAGCATGTCTTTCTGTGGGGCAAGTCGTGTCTTACTAACCTGGTTGAGTTTTTTGACAGGGTGACAAGAGAGATTGATGAAGGTAGAGCTGTGGATGTCATCTATATAGACTTCAGTAAGGCATTTGACAAGGTCCCACGTTAACATCAAGAAAGTTCGGATGCATGGGGTCAGTGAAGAATTGGCTGTGTGGATCCAGACCTGGCTTGCCTGTAGAAGACAAAGGGTGGTGGTTGAAGGGACTTATTCGGGCTTGAGTAGTGGTGTTCCGCTGCGATCTGTGCTGGGACCTCTCCTGTTTGTGATGTACATAAATGACCTGGATGAGTATTTTGATGGATGGGTTAGTAAGTTTGCAGATGATACCAAGATTCGTGGAGTTGTAAATAGTGTAGAAGACTGGCAATGGATACAGTGTAATATAGACCAGCTGCAGGTGTGGGCAGAGAAATGGCAGACGGAGTTTAACCCGAATAAATGTGTGGTGTTGCATCTTGGTAGGACTAATGTCAAGAGGCAATACACTCTTAAGGGCAAGATCCTTAACAGCATTGGAGAGCAGAGAGACCTTGGGGTGCAAGTCCATGACTTATTGAAAGTGGCTACACAGGTAGACAGGGTGGTTAAGAAGGCTTATGGACCGCTTGCATTTACTAATCGGGGTATTGAGTCTTGAAGTCAAGAAGTTATGATGCATCTCTATAGAAGTTTGGTTAGGCCGCATTTAGAGTATTGCGTGCAGTTCTGGTCACCTCATTATAGGAAGGATGTCAAGGCTTTAGAGAGGGTGCAGAGGAGGTTTACTAGGATGCTGCCTGGATTAGAGGGCACGTGCTATCAGGCTGGACAAACTTGGGCTCTTTTCTCTGGAGCGGCAGAGGCTGAGGGGTGATCTGTTGGAAGTGTTTAAAATTATAAGGGGCATAGATAGGGTGGACAAGCAATATCTTTTTCCCATTATTGAGTGATCCAATACCAGAGGGCATGAATTTAAGATAAGAGGGGGTTGGTTCAGAACAGACGTGAGGAGTACGTTTTTTACTGAGAGAGTGGTAGATGCCTGGAATGCATTGCCTGATAGGGTGATGGAGGCAAATTCATTGGGGGCTTTTAAGAGGGGCTTGGATGGGCACATGAATGAGAGGAAAATAGAGGGATATGGGCATTCTGTAGGTAGGAGGGATTAGTTATGTCGGCACAACATTGTGGGCCAAAGGGCCTGTTCTGTGCTGTTCTGTTCTATGTTCTACACTGTTTTTATCAAACAAGCACCAGGACAATAATTAACTTAATGATCAGTTGGCATTGGATTGTGATCACTTAAGCTCATTTAGTGCATTTATAGTAAGTAGATAGGAAAATTCTCTCCAATGAGTGCAAGGTCAAACATTGACAGTGAATAGTCCAAAGCTGTGTTTTTACCTTAATTTCATTTGTCCTTTTAAATAACAAAAAAAAATCACATCAGTCAGGTGTATCCAAGTTGTTGTCTTCAAGTCCTTGTGGTTAGAAAAATAAACTGAGTTAGCTTGGCAGGCACGGTAGTGTAATGCTTTACAGCACCAGTGACCCGGATTCAATTCCCACCACTGTTTGTACGTTCTCCCCGTGTCTTGGGTTTCCTGTGGGTGCTCCAGTTTCCTCCCACATTCCAAAGACATACAGGTTAGGAAGTTGTGGGCATGCTATGTTGGCGCCGGAAGCGTGGCGACACTTGCAGGCTGCCCCCAGAACACTCTACGCAAAGATGCATTTCACTGTGTGTTTCAATGTACATGTGACTAATAAAGAAATCTTATCTTGCTCACTGCATTTTATTTATTCTTCTTTAATCTAAAAAGAAATTGGTAATTCGTCTTGCAGATCAGACTTTTGCACAGAATATTGTGCATAGGCACAGTTTCTATGATTTCTCACTAATGTGGATTTTGCAAAGCAAATGAGTCTGAGAGAAGATCACAAGGGACAAAGAGAGACAGAGAACTAGGCATGAGGGTAGTTGATATATAGAAGCAGCAGCAAAGATGGGAGGTGAACAGTAACTATGGAAACTTAAATGAGGTAGATGACAACTACATGGAGGGCAATGGAAGGCTCAGCCACTCTGATAGTGGCCCAGGTTCAATGGAGATCTTTTCTTAACACAAAACAGACCCCAGGACTCATTTTAAGACCTGCTGCAGTATTTGAAGGCTGTACCTTTTGCAGCCTTATGTATAGAGTCATAGAGAGGTACATCACGGAAACAGACCATTCAGCCCGCCAAGTCCAAGCTGATCATCAACCACCCATTTACATTATTCCCATTTTTTTCTTCTACCCACCTTCTCATCAACTTCCCCCAGATCCTACAACTCACCGACACACTAGCAATAACTTACAATTGTCAATTAACCTACCAATCCACACATCTTTGGATGTGGGAGGAAACTGGAGCACCCAGAGGAAACCATGCAGTCACAGGGAGAACATGAAACACCACACAGACAGTATCCAAGGTTCAGATTGAGCCGCATCACTCTGCCACCCTAAGTACATGCACCTGGACTTTTTTTTTTATTTAAACTGTCTAATTTAAAACAAAATCCTTGCTGGAAATATTAATCTTTTTTCAACAAGCTCTTGGAAGGAATACGAAGTGGCTTTTGCAGTATGATTATATTCAGATTAAAGCATTAAATAAGAAAAACAATACCCTTGCAGCTCCTCTACAAGTGTTTAAAATCATCATTCAGGTGTAGCACAAATCCACAAAACCTAATGCCCCAGATTTCATTCCATGTTACCAACCTTCTTGGAATGTCCTGGAGCACTTGAAGGTCCATCTCGGGAGCAGTGTTGCAAGCATTCTAGGCAAACAAGAATGTGTTTCTTTTCATTTTGAATGTATTTATTTATTCTTTTATTTCTCATCTAACAATTAAGAACTATTTAACTATGCTAGAGTTGATGAAGAAAGGCAGGAGATCAATGGATTAAACTCCAGGAATAAATCCAACAAGAGTTGGCAACCCCAGCTGATTTATCTGAAGTCACCACTGCAATTAACCTGAAACAGGAGGGAGTATTAACTGGCTAGCAATGGCTTTTTATTTTCAATTGCTGCGCAGTGACATTTAAACAGCATATGTTTGTGTATGTTGGGTAATTGTGTTTGGCTGTTGGCTTCCATAATCAAATAGTTTATTGACATTCACAAGACTGAGGCATAAAGAAATGTTGGTAAGCTCCAATTGCATTGGAAGCCTGCATCAGCAATTGTCCAACACTAAACAGAGAGTGAATTGGCAACAGTTGCAGAATAATCCTAATCATCAAAAAGAGAAGCTGAAAAATGTTGTCTTTATGTGCCTTAGATCTGTTGATTACAGGCAGCATATAAATGGCGTACTGAAGAGTAGGCCACAAAGTTTTAGACCACGCCTTCTTCATGATTATATCACCTAAACAAGATCTGTTAATGATGCACAGAGATAATGGTTCTGTACAAAATATTTCCCAAGTAACTCAAGTACAGTATGTAATAGGTTGATTGGAAGATTCTAATACCTTTTTCCCTTTGTCATTTAGGTATTGTGAAGCAGTTTAATAGAATGTATATTCTTTTTAAATTATTTAAGTTCATAATATTTCTAAAATTATCTTCATAAACAAATATTCATCACTGACCTTAAAACTAGAGATGAAAAGCAGCATTTTGAAGATGCTGGAAACATTCACCAGGCCAGGCCGACCTGTGAAGAGAGAAACAAGAATTAATGTATCAGATCAAAAATCATCTGCCTGACCTGCTGTTTCCAGAATTCATTTTTAATTAAGACCATTGCAAATGTTTAAAGATGTATTTAATGCTTGATATGTCATTGTAATTAAAGCTTGCATTTATTTTCATTATGTGCATAACTAAACCAAACATTTTTATTTCAACATTTTTGTGTTGTAATGAATTTGTTTTAGTATTTTTAAGAAACAGAATTTACATTTTTCTCAGACTCTGTCACAAGAATTAACTAATGATTGTAACTTCTTTTCAGAACTCCAGAAGACAGTGAGCAGTGTGAGAGTTTGATTCCTATGCATGGTGTTTCTCAAGAAGAAGGAACTAATTGTTGTTCATGAGGGACAGGTACAAAATTGTACTGTCTGAATTTACTATTTGCAAGATTTGTAACCAGATCCATTTATAAAAAGCAAAAACCTGCATTGTATAACTATGAAGGATGTACAGACTTCATTTACTTAGGGTAGATTAGTCTCATCCACCTTTACCTGAAAACCGCAGGGTTTAATGAATGTAAATGATTGAAATTTACTTTCCTTTATATTTCTGTAGATGCAAGGCAAGTACAGTAGATGGTAGGAGGAGCTTAATTATTGTGGGTTGCATCCTTCCTGATGTTATCTAGCCAGATTTAAACCATCATATTTTTGGCAATACCATCACTGAGTGTCCTACCACAAGCATCTAGGAGGTCCAGAAACTGAACTAGACCAGCCATATAAAGAATGGGTAAGAGAATAGATATTCTGCAGTGAATGACTCATCTCCTGATATCCTAAAGCCATGTTGGGAATGTAATGGAATACTCGCCACTTGCCTGTACAGCTCCAGCAACAATCAAGAAGCTAAACACCATCCAGGGCAAAGCAACCTGACTAACCGGTACCCCATCCATCACCCCAAAACATTGAATCCCTTCACGACAACCATATTGTAGCTACAGAGTGTACAGTCTGCAAAATGCACTGTAGTTATTCACATCAGGTGCTCTGAATTAACTTACAAATCCACCATTTCTTCCACCAAGAAGTACAAAGACAAGAAGTTGTCCTTTAATTTGCACATTATTCTAACCTGGAAATATTACCACTGATTCATTATCACTAGTTCTAAATCCTGTAACTCCCTACTGAACAACAGTGTGGCAGTACCATCACCTAAAGGGCAATGACTGTTGAAATAGGTGGCTCACCATCACCCTCTTAAGAGCAATTACGGATTGGCAATAAATGCTGGCCAAAGCAGCAATATCCTACATCCTGCAAATAAAACAAATAAAGGTAACATGATAGATATGCTGCTTTAAGGTAATTAAAATAAATGTTATTTAAGAAACTAAATGACTGAATAAGACCTCACAGATTATAACCTCTGCGCTGAATCTATTCTTTTAATTAATTTTAATTAGCCTAGCCTTTTGCTGTAATATACTGGAAAGAAATTTTAAAGTTTTCCTTCCCAGTTTTTTATTGATTTTAGCATTTCTCATTTCCTATAACTGTTATTACAATGTAAGATGCAACTGAATGATAACCAGTCAAATATTTTACAAATAAACATTAAATGAAAAGGGAGAGGATAAGCTAATAGTCAGAAATGGTGCTTTAAGCACAACACTTAAAAGGAAAACCAATTGAATTAGGATAAGGAAATAAGAAATGTACAAGCAAGACATTAAGAGAAAGGACAGGTTAAGTGTAAAGTCCAAATAAGTTCACTTATTACAAATCCATGGAACATAAGGAACAAACTGAATGAATTGCAGAGCAGTTTGGAATGTGTGACATGATAGTGTTATAACATGACTGCAAGATGATTAGGACAGGGAAGTATCAAGTTCTCGAAAGGAAGGGGAAAATGGTGGAATGGGAGGAATGGCAGTGATTAAGGTTGAAATTATGTCCTCGATGAAAGAGAATATATTGTGTAAGCTGGCAGTGGAGCCACTTACATTTAATAGAATATCAATTAAGATGTCATTGGAGTTGTGTATAGTTTCTCTGGTAGTATCTGTGAAATGGCAGAATGAATTAATTCAGAAATTAGACAAATCTTTAGCAAAGATGGTGTTTTAATGAAGGAATTTAATTTTCTTATAGACTTGGATAAGCAGACTCTAATTCATGTCTGATAAGTAATACATTTATCGAGTTCATGGATGAGACCTCATTTTAAGATTTAATCATTCTACCATTAGGGCCATTCCTTCAGATATTGAGACCTGAAGCTCTAGAATTCTCTTCCAAAATCTCTATCTCTTGATCTCTCTATACTTGTAGAAGACATTTCTTAAGCCTACTTCATGGCCTTGCTATATTATCTGCTTGCGTCATTTTTTTTAAAGTCTAATGAGTAATGTATCTTTGAATTATCCTGTGACATTTTATCCTGTTGAAGTTGCTACATTAATACAACTTGTATGGTTTTAACTGCTAACTCAAATGGCAATATTATATCTCCTCTTTTTCTAGTTTCCTTGGAGATGTTGCATTTTCTCTGCCAAATACTTGTCTTCCCCCCTCCTCCCCACAGTAATGTTAAACTCTCTATGAAGCCCTGTTACTTCTGTATTTTTTTTAAACTATCTCTCACAGACCTAAACAAAGTGACATGAGAGGCTTGCAGTCTTTGTAGGCTATCCCTTGTTTACTTTTGGCCTTCTCCCACATAATTATATCCAAGCTGTATTTTATTGACGATATTACTCTTGTCCTGCTTGCACTAGCTCCCCTCCAGTATCTTCACTGTCAGAATCAAATTTCCAATTTAATCTCCCTGAGGATACCAGAATTGGAATCATTCTTACTTTTAATTAGTCTTCAGTGTATGAGCAACTGAGCTCAGCACATCTTATTTATACTTTGATTTTTCCCTGTTTTCTCTTCTATCATTTTTGACCCTGCTGACTCTCAGCACTATGGTCCTTGGTCTTGGTCTGCACCTTGGTTTATTATAACATTTTTAAAGTCATTGTTTGTGCTATAATGATGGCATCATTCATTTTGACATTATTACAATGCATGGCATTGAGATACGCAAATTACTCACAGAAGTTACGGAATAGAACTTGTAAGTTATTAGGACAATTCATTTGACTTATCATCTGCTCCTACAGCTGTGTGGCTTAAAAATGACTTTGAAACACCGGTTCTGAGATCCCTGATAAATAGAGGCATTTAAAAACCATTGAAATTGATTAAAGGAATTTTTAAAATAAAATTACTCAAAATGTTAAAAAAAAATAAGGGTATTTAAAATGTGTAAGGATTGTTAAAAGAGAAGTAATGGAAAATAAACAAAATGCTTTCCTTTTAAAGTGGGGTCATTGATCCCATTGAAGTGAATGGAAACTGCTCTAAACATGCAAGCTCTGTCTGGCATAAATTGGTAATTGGTTTATTATTGTCACATGCACCAAGATACAGTGAAAAGCTTTTGTTTGCATACCATCCAGACAGATCATTCAATATATAGGTACTTCGAGGTAGAAAACAAAATGCAGAATATAGTGTTACAGTTACAGAGAAAGTGCAGTGCAGGTAGACAAATAAAGTGCAAGAGCCATGCCAAGGTAGATCGAGAGATCAAGAGTTCATTTTGTTGTACAAAGTCAGATACCAAGTGCTTTTGGCCCCTCAGTTCAGTGGGTGAGTTTAGGCTCTGAAATCTCCCAGGTATTGATGCACACACTGCAGCAAACCACCAGTTCTTTATGACATGGCTGCTTAGCCATCAGCACAATCCAGCCCATTATTTTTGAACAGTTCTTTGTTTGTAATTCATACCATTCTAATTAATACTTACACAGCTGACTGCACATGATTATTTTGTCCAAGGATCACTTTCAAAGGGTTTTGTTGGCTTATGATCGAGTAGAAGCTGAAAATGCACATTCTTGAGCTGATGACTGAACATCTTTAATTGTAAAATTTCAAAGTAGCGTGAAATTTATTGATACAATATGAAATACGAGGAGAAATTAGTGGGAACACTTGGGTTTTTACAGTTAGAGAAAAAAATTCAACTGATGAGAATTTCTTTGTTTATTTCTTTCCCAGCCTGAAGATAAATCCATGGAGTACTTTTGTGCTCAGACAATCTTCTGAAGTTCTGATGAATCTGGTTTCTGTTGGTGCCTGTTCAAATAACTTAGCCACAAAGTTTTAAATCACCCAAGGCACTACATACATTTAAAAGCACCATATGTTGGAAACATCTGTGGAACTTAAAAAATGCAGAATTGGTTTCTTATCACTAAAGAATGTTGTGAAAAACTCACCTGTCAATACAATTCATCTGCCTTACTGAATGTATCGAACCTTCAGACGCAACTTGAAAATTGAACTCCATTTTGTGAATCCGAGGATTAACTTGTATCTGAATGATAACTCTGTTTATAGCTTTTTGGAACATTCTTCAATGTCAAGACTTAAGAAATGTGTCTAAAGTAGAACATGTTGAATAAGTGATGCCGACACTAAAAACAAAGGGAAAATCATTTTGAAAGATATTCAGTCCAATATTAGTATTGTGTATGCATTTAACCTAAAAAGGAAGAAAAATCAATGAGTGTTCAAAGCAAATTGAACAAACTACCATCAATTACAGTTCAAAAGACAGTATTGCTAAGATAGTTTGAAGTATCTGATTAAACAGTGGATACACTACATAGGCTGTTCCATTTTAAAGACTGGTTCAGATTTCTGTACTTTTAGTACTCTAAGTTTCAAAGTGAATATATCTCTGATTACTGTTAAAGCTATCTGTTAAGTTGACTTGGAATAAATAAGACTTTTCCATTATGTTTAATTCCAGGAGTTTGTGGTTTCAAAATGTCCAGGACCAGCATTTTATTGTTTAGTGGAGATTACAGCTGCAACCTTCCTGTATTAGTCATTGACATTTCCATATATTTTTATTATGGTGCTCTATGGTTACATAGTTCTTGTGTCCATGATTCTCAGGAAATCATTGCAGACAAATCTGCAGTTCCATTTTTCTACCAAATATCATGGAAATTTACTGATGTGTGCAGTGGCTGTTTTTAAAGAACAATATGCAGTCGTCCTGCATTTTTGATTGGAGTGTTATACTTAACTACTAGAAAGTCAGGTTTATAAAGCCTGCTTTATTACAGAAATCGGTTAAATGTACAAAATCTTTAGTAATAATTTGTACACAAAATAGAAGAAAATTGTGGAATTATGGTTTTACTTCATTAAATACTACTTTACAAATTAAAGTTTCAATATTAAGACCACTTTACCTACAAATTAGAATTAAAGTATAAATTGAAAATAATTCCTGGTAGTCATCCAGCACAAAATATCTTGTATAATTCTGATAGCACAGTATTTATATTCCTCTGTAGGAAAAACTAATTCATAGTACTAGTTTCCTGTAAATTTCAGTGTAATCTAAATATTTGATGTGAAATGTTTTCAATTTGTGAACATAAATGTTATTTATTGTATAGATCTTCTTAGTAAAGAGATAGATATAAATGCTGTTTTATTTTTTTGGAGAGAAAATGAAACCATAGTAACCTCTTTGAACTGGAGTATTTTGGAAAACTCTAGGTATCACTACAGGAAAAATATACGCTTTTGGTAGGGTACAGAGAAGATTTAACAAGGGATTGGAAAAATTCAGGCTCTTCCGTGGAGAAGAATAAGATTGAGATTTTTAAGAGTGAGGGTTTTTGATGGAGTAGTTGCATCAATAACCAGAAAGTACAGATTTAAAGTCATTGGCAAAAGATTTAAAGGGAAGAAGAGTTGTTAACGTGTGGAACACTTCCTGGAAATCCATCAATAATTTTAAAAGGGTGTTGCACAGCTATTTGAGAATGGAAAAATCTTGAGGATTAGGGATCAAAATCAAGGACATAGGACTGAGGACATCTTTCAAAAGGTGCAGAACAGGCACATCAAGCCAAATGACCTAGAATGTTTCTTTGTAATTATACAGGTCAGACTTTTTTGATAATGATGATTTTTTTGATGTGGCTATTGTTTGTTAATGGGAGATGATTAGACCCAGTCTTGGAGATGGTTGCCAATTGATATGAATGTTATTTGTCTGCTTCTCATTAATCCAAACTTAAATGTTGCTGTGGTCACATTGGATGCAGCATGGGCTGCTTTGTTATCAGAGAAGTTGCACAGAATGCTCTGAATCATCAGCCAGTGTTCCCGATTATAACCTTCTGGTGATGTAGCAGCTGAAGGTAACTGGGACCATGACTGCCTGAAGGAACTCTTACTGCAATGTTCTATGGAAAACATATGAATTAGGAACAGAATTGCACTTGAGTCTGCTTCACCAGCTTGTGGCTTAGCTGATTGTATCCTCAACTCTGCATTCCACTCTACCTCTGATGACCTTTCACCCCTTTCAATCAAGAATCTATTCTGCTCAGCCTTAAAAATATTCAAAGATTGCTTCCATCACCCTTTGAGGAAGATGGTTGCAAAGTCTCACAGCCATCTGAGAGAAAAACCTCCACCACATCAGTGTCATAAATGGGTGACCTCCTGTTTTTAAACTGTGACCCCTTCTAGATTCTCCCACAACAGAAAACATCTCTACATTCACCATGCCGAGACTACTTAGGATCATGTGCATTTCAATCAAGTCCCCTCTCACTATTTTAAATTCCACCAGATATAAGCCTTGCCAGTCCAACTGTCTTCCTTAACACCTGGAGTGGGTGGAGTGTGTATTCTAGTAAAGTGTTCTCTGAACCTTTTCCAAAACATTAATACCCTTCCTTCAATAACAAGACCAATACTATACTCAGTTCTCCACATGAGGTCTTATCAATTCCCTAATCTCCCTACTTTTTTTTTAATTCAATTCTCCCTGCAATAAGTGATAATATTCTGTTGGCTTTCCTAATTACTTGCCGTACCTGTGCACTAACTTTTTGCAATTATGCTCTTGGACATCCAAATCCCTCTATCTTGGAGCTCTCTCAATTCCTCATCATTTAGATACCTACTTTTTTAAAAATATTTTTCCTGCCAAAATGGTCTAGTTCACATTTGTGCACATTATGCTCCATTTGTCAGATCTTTATCCACTTGCGTAACCTATTTACATCTTTAGTGACTTCCTTTTATCGCCTTCATGACTTACTTTCGTACCTATCAGTGTCATCTGCAACCATACCATTGATGCCTTCATCCAAGTCATTTACATAAAATGCAAGACCTTGACGCCCCAGTACTGATCCCTGTGGCCCATCATATGTTACATCATGCCTACTGTCAGTTTCCTGTTAGCTAACCACTCTTCTGTTCATACCAATATGTTACCTGCTGTACTGAGAACCTTTTATTTCCTGCAATAACAAATATAGCAAGTTAATACGTCTTCTGAAAGTCAGTGGTATATCCATCGATTTCCACTTGAACAACAGTACGTTATTTCTTCAAAGATCTCCAGGAAATTGATTTCCATTTCACAATGAAGTCTTAGGATCCTCAACATTGTTGCCTACTAATGAATCAGCAGACCCCCATATTGGCCATGACATGAAAGAAGCGTGTTGTAGCAAACGTGTGGGTGGGGTGTTTTAATGTCCATCATTTCTCTAGCTCTCACACTAAATCCAAATACATTTAAAGTATATTGTACAATGCTAATGCAATTTCAACAGTAAGAGATGTCTTTTTGCTGCATTTAATTTTCTCAATTCACTGATCTTTTGAAGCAACAGGAAACATTTGTTATGGGAAGATTATGTCTGATTAACAATTCAATTTTTCAGGAAGCAGAGGTAGTCTGCATGGACTTTTTAGCAATGGCTTTTGATGGTCCATCATGGCATGCCACTTAAAAGGGTAAAAGACCACGGGATCCAAGGAAGAGTTGCCAATTGAATCATAAACTGGCTTAGTGATAGGAAGCAAAGGACAATGGTTGGTGTTTATTTTTGGTGACTGAAAAGCTGTTACTCATGGGGCTTCACAAAGTTCAGGACACATTCCCTTGTAATATATTATTTAGGCTTAAAATTAGGAGACAAGTCGAGGAACCTTGTAAATGATGCAAAAATTGGCCATGTGGCCGACAATGAGAAAGAAAGGTCTAAGCAGCAGGAAGTAATAAATGGTCTGGTTAGTTATGCAGGAAAGTGGCAAATGGAATGTAATCCAAGGAAATAATGCATTTGGAGAGAAGTCATAAGACAAGGGAATATCCAATAAATTGGAGGATATTAAATGATGTGAAGTAAGACAGGGACCTTGGAGTGTACGTCCACAGATCTTAAAGGTAGCAGGATAGGTCAGTAAAATATTTAAAAAGGCATACAGGATGCTTTCCAAGGCATGAAATGTAAGAACAGGGAGGTTATACAAGAACTGGAAACAACAATTTAGATCACAGCTTCAGTATTGCATTGCAGGTCATGACATTACAGGAAAGCTGAGATCATACTGGAGGGGGTGCAGAAGAGATGTACAAGGATCTTGCCAGGACTGGAAGACTAGTTACAAGGAATGATTGTATAAGATAGAATTGTTTTCTTTGAAATAAGGGTGGCTGAGGCATATTTCTCATTAAAATAATGGGAGGGCTAGATAAAATAAATAACAATAATTTATTGTCTTTATCAGAAGTGTCAATAACATATTTAAAATAATTGGTAAAAGGACTAGAGGGAATGAGGTGGGGATGAAGGGGCGGGGGGGCGGGGGGAGACACCCAGGAAGCAGTAGGGATCTGAAACTAACTGTGAAAAGGTGGTAGAGGCAGCTGCCCTGATCACACTTAATAGTACTTGAATAACTTGAATACGTACTCAAAAAGCCATGACCTGCAGTGTTACAGACCTGATACTGGAAGGTGGAATTAGTGTATGGTAGACACAATGGGTTAGATGCCCTCCTGTGTTGTAAATTTTCTATCATGTATTGAAACACAAAATATACAGCTTGTGGCTCTCAGGAAGCTAGTACTGATCTGCATTGTTATTTACCATACCAGGTTTTTTTAAGAATGTTACACAGGGCACCAATCCATTTTGTTTTGTAGTAGTCACAATGAGCTTCCTCAGCCTATTTTACCTCTTACGTTATATGTTTAATTGGTTCGACAAGAAACTACCCTAGTTTAAAGGCCCCTATACTCCTTTCCTCTATTAGCAGCATAATTCTGGGCTTAAGTGATGCCCATAACTGAACTTTGACTTTTAAGAGACACAAGGAGCAAGAGTTGGCCATACAACTTCTGAAATCTGCTTTATCTACAAGACCTTGTCTGAACTTATAACCAGACAACTTTCCACCTGACCTCTATATTCCCTAATCCCTCCATGTGGAGGAATCTGTTCATCTCAACTATGAATACACTCAACAGATGAGCATTCAAAGCCCTCTGAAGAGAATACTAGCCTTGCCTATTTTCACACATTGATTTTTTTTTCTGCATTATTTGATAAGACATTCTATGCTTTCTGCGCTACTGGGTTAGTGCCATGGCCACTGAATTTTTGTTCCAGAGGGCTTCATTTGCACAGAACTGTAGTTATGGCATTGTCTGCCAGCATTTATGAATCACAATTCTCATCACTGCTCAGCAGAGATATTCTATAGAGTCAAGGTTAGATGTTACAGAGGAGGAAGGGGAAAGGAAAGCCTATGCTCTATAGCTAGCAGGTATGGTCGGCACACAATTGACTCCAGATCTGAACAAATCATCCACAGAATATGTTCAAAGCCTATCATGGCAGTTGGAAAATTTTGGGATACAAGAAAATATTGAATTCAGTTTATAAAATTTGGAAGTGACAAATTGGGATCCATAAAAAGTGTCAACAATGTTGTCGAATTGTCATACAGATCAAGTGAGACTGGGGAGAGCAAGTACATGGTGCAAGTTACCAATGCTGTACCCTGCATATTTCAGGAGCATTCAGTATTGAATCTTTTCATATAAGCAAGGGGGTGAAAGGTTGCCACATGGGAATGCCAAGTTGAGGTTGCAGATCAGCCATGATCTTATTAAATGACAGAGCAGACTCGAGGGACCGAGTGGCCTACTCCAGCTCCTAATTTGTATTTAGGAAGGACAACCTAAATTTTTGACTTACTTGGCAAATCAGGCAGCACCTATGGAGAGAAAGTTAATGTTTCAGATGGGTGACCTTTTACATTATTTCTGTTGCGCTCTTTACAGATGTTGCCTGACTTGCTCACTACTTCCAACATTTTCTGTTTTTATTTCAGATTCTCAGATCTAGTATTTTGCTTTTGGAAAATAAGTATGTTCTATGCAGTTGATAATTGCTAGGGCTTAATCTTTAGACTGGGATGATCTCCTCACAGAAACAGAGTACCTCTCTACTAAAAATGTATGTGTCTGGTTGATCAGGCACTAACTACCCTGCTAACCCCCAAGAATAGGTGGCACAGTGGTGCAGCTATCAGAGCTGCTGATTCACAGTTCTAGCAACCTGGATTCATTCTTGACCTCTTGGTCTGTATATGCGGAATTTGCACATTCTCCCTGTGGTTGCACTGAGTTTCTTTCAGGTGCTCCATTTTCGGCACCCCTACCCCTGCATCCCGAAGACATGCAGCTAAGTATGTTAATGGGGTACTGTAAATTGCCCCCGGTGTGTTGGAGACTGTGCAATCTGGGAGGAGCTGATGTGAAGTGAGTGCAGGATTGGGTGCCCATGGGCTGAGGGGTCTGTTTCCATGCTGCATGACTCTGTGATTTAAAGTGAGGAAGCCCAAGTGAATTTCCAGTTGTAAATGTGTTACCTGCCATGTTGGGAAAAAGTACAAGCAGCTTTTCAGGGATTCTACTGATGTTCTGCACCATATTTGCATATAAAATTTTTTTTGAGGCTTCAGCTCAGATTCCAACCACCACCACCCCCACCCCTCCACCCACCGTCGAGTAAGTTTTTAATATATTCTGAAGGTGGAGCTTGAGTGATTTTCCCAACCCATATTCAAAGAATCTTAATCGCTTATCCTTACTAACTATCCTTAGCCATTCCCAGTCTAGTTTTCCTCCACCTGATCTCTTCCCTGATCTCCTGTGACCTCTATGTTCCCCGGAATTGACTGCTGACTCCTGGTCCAGGCCAAACCCACATACCCAAAGGCCATTACATTCTACAGTCACCTACGTTGGTAGCTTCTTCTTATCTCATGTTTACATTTCAATGAGACAATGTTGTGGGCACATATCCAAGAATGTACATACTCCGATTTCTACGCCAATATGTTTTGAATGCTTGAGTACATCATTAGTATTTTTAAATATATACTTCAATTTTGCATCACAAATTATTAAAAATGAAAACCTTGGATGTGTCACTTTGATGGTGATGTGGCACAAAAGCAAATCACTGGAGTTTTGATCTCCCGTTTTTGAAAATCTATAAAACAGGACATCAAAGAGAATAACAAAATAACTTCCAGAATTTTCCATTGTAGAAAGTAGGACATTGATCAGGATATCTTCATAATACAGTGTAAAATCAGAAATATTTGTGTTTAGTTTCATGGGCATGTTTCTGTTGTCAATGCTGACAATAGGAGAATGGTAAATGGAAGCCTTTGATGTCAACTTTTGGACAAATATACATCAGTCATTTGTGATTTTAATTCCTTACTCCAAGATTCAAGCACGAAATCTAGGCTGCAAGAATAATGCAGCACTAAGAAAATACTGCATTATCAGAGACACCATCATTTGAATGAGATCCTAACTCTGGCAACTGTTCAGGTAGCTGTAATGCTCTCTTGGTGTTATGGAAAGTGTAGCAGAGAGTTTTCCTGATGTCAACATTCATCCATTAACTATCTCCAAAAAAAATTGCTGTATAAAAAAAATTGCTGCCAACTTGCTTTTCCAACAGCAGCAACGACACTCAGAAAGCAATTAATTGGAAGCATAGCTTTGTATACCTCATAATGCCACCAAAATAAACTATCGTCAAATTTCTGTATCTGGCATGTTATAATCGGCACTAACTGGTAATCGACAATAATGGCATTTCAGAGGGAGCAACTAGGCTGACAAAGGGGTAGCACTGAGGGAGTGGCCAGGCCAATGCATGAGCCTGACCAACTGTGCCATGGGTACAGTCAGGCTGACAGAGAGATGTCATGGAAGGAGTGGCCAGGCCAACAGAGAGGAAGTATAGAAGGATGGTCAGGCCAGGAGGAGCAGCACCAAGGAAGCCATTGGTTCGACAAAGGGCCAACACTAAGGGAGGGACTGAGCTGACAATGGGGCAGAATGAGTCTCTAAGTCTGGTGAACAGGAAAACAATTGTTTCTGCTAGCCTTAGCACAAACAGCACATGTCAGAAATCGGAGGTGCCAGCAGAGCACCAAACTAAATTTAGCAGCAGAGTTCAATTTAATTTGGTGCTCTAGAATCTGAAGAGTATGGATCAGGTTATGAGTGAGAATATAATTTTGCTATTGCCATCCATGTACTATTTCTCCAGTTACAGCTTCTTCTTCAAATGCCAGTATCAGTTTTGTTGCACATATACCTTTTTGCAATTACAACAATTGCATCGCTCTGTTTTACCACTGAGCATTGTTTTCATTGATTAATGCTTTTTTCAACACTCCCCTTGTTAATACTGAAACCTTCTCAATGTCTTATTACCACTTCCTCTTCCCCAAGGGTTATTGAGAAGGGTTTGAAAGTTTATGAACAAAAGGTGAATGTAGAAAGATTCTAGGGAAAAAAATACATCTTATTGTTACTAGAGGGCAGTGGAGTTGCACAATGCATCAGGCACAGCACTGCACAGATGCATTTATGTACTGTAGTAAGCTATTTCAAGCCTCAATGAACTGTAGTAGATGGCTCGGGGGCGGTAAGAACAAGCTTTCAATGAGGAATAGTTAAAGAAAGATCTTAACGTCTTGACTTCAATGCAAATATTTACATCACCTCAATAAATCTATGATCACAAAATAAACGTTTGATCACCAGCAGTTGCAGCATTGATCCGACTTCCACCATTTATATCATTAGTGCTGTTTTTACCCAAAATATTATTTGGATCTTTTTATCTTGTCTATATTATTCAAAGCAGAACCTGCACAGAACTAAACAGAATTTTGCAGAATTAGATATAAAGCACAATGTGGAAAGTATAATGTGCAATGTCAGACAACCGAAACGGTCCATGTTTGCACTTCCCTTTCCCTACCTGACTGCTCCGACTCTTTGCCCATTTCTCTGTCGTTCAACTGTTGCTTAACACAAGTTTGAATGTGGACAACAATTATATGGGTGGGGAGGGGAATGGTGTAGTCATGGTGAGATGGTGAAGATGGGCATTTCCTTAGAGCTTCTTTCTACCAGTGGAGTTACAGCAGTGAGGCAATCTTAAGGGAATTCTCTGTTATCATCTCTTATATTGTGAATAAAAAAAGTTCCCCTACTCTGTGTCTTTTTCCTTCATTTTTTTTCCACAGTCCCCACAAGGGCCTTGAAAGAACTTTGTTAAATATCTGTTATCTCCCTTCCTAATTTTAAGCTTGTCTGTCACTACCTTCTCAATCCCCCACTTTTTATTCCAGCTTTTAATTTTTTTTGTGTTGGTTCTTCACTGCAGGTTGTATCCTGGGGAATCTGTGGTGGACCATCTCCATTGGCTTCACCATCCTTTCCAAAGTATCATTGTCTCCTTGTGTTAGACCAGTGAAAACATTGTGTTTCTTTTCATTTCTCTTCATCATTTTAAATACTGTTATTAAGTCACTCCTTAATCTCTTTTTAATGAAAGCAGCCCCAAAATATCAGGCAAAGTTAGATGTGCTAATTACCTCTAATCCTGCTGCTGCATTGCTTCCAGTAGAATATAAAACTATCTGTATTTGTGCCTTCAAAACATTTGGGTTGTGTGTATTATTATGCTAACATCAAAGACAGAACTTCGATACAAATTGAGGCACTATTTCCAGTAATTCATGTTAATAAACAACCATCCGTTCTCTATGTTGGAGGATCTAAGATGCCAAAATATAAAGATCTCACTTGCAAAACAGTATTCTAGAAAATAAGTATATTCAAAAACATTGAAGGTCATTGTCTCTATTCTGTTCAGAAGTATTAAGGACCAGTTTCATTATTTTGTTTCTTTCTTGGACACCAAATGCATTAATGCACAGCTCACCGAGGGAAAAATAATATCCACTTGTTTCTTCCTCCTTATGCTGCTCTGACCTCCTTTTCCACCATTAAAAACTGCAGAGAATTGAATACTCATTGGGTTGTCTGCATCAAGTACTCCGATGCCGTTAATGTGTGTGGGAAGAAGCAGAATATTCCAGATGATTCACAAGACCTAAATCCAGCTGAGTTCAAGGCAAAAAAGGCACTTTAAATTATCTTCTACAACCCTACCAATCTCTCTCCAATGTTTCTTCAGACAGAAGGATTCATGTTACTTTATCTTTCTCCACTTACAGCCGATGCTAACAGAAGCTTTTTTCAACATTCTAACTTCCTGACATGCAGTGTGTGTCAGATCCTCTCATTTACATATGTTTACAATATCTGCAGTATCATTGCAGGCATTATGTGAAGGCTCCAAATTGTGCTCTGCTGCGCTTTACATCTTAGCATTCTGGGGCAAAAACCCAGTGAAACTGAATACCTATGCCAGAAGCCATCATCATTGAAAATGGAACTGTACTGAAAAGTCCTGCCTAACCAGTCCTGATGAAGGGTCTCAGCCTGAAAGGTCAACTGTTCATTCCCCTTCATAAATGTTGCCTGTCCTGCTGAATTCCTCCAGCATTTTGTGCATGTTACTGTACTGAAAAGGTTCCCTGAAAGTATTGGTAAAATGAGTAATTTCTAGACCACTAAACAACATGATAGAATAAAATTCTACATGTAAATAATTCCCAATCTTGTCAAATAGTAAGTGGCTTCTCCAAAGGCAGTTCAAGAAACTCAAAGGAGAGTTGTTCATTTGATTTGACAGAGGAATAAGAAAAACTTATACATAATTTGTCATGAGACTGCTTCAAGAATGGATATCAGAAAACAATAATATTTGCTGTTGGATTTGATATAATGAATACATATTAAAATGATACATGAATTTAAAAAAATTCAGATGGAATTAGAGATGCAGTGATTTTTTTTTAGACAATTAGATGTACCAAATCTTAATTAAATGAAATTTGCTGCTTTTGCTAGATTATATTTTCCTAACTTTTGTATTACTATATTTTTTTTAAATGAACTATTTTCTGACCTCTAAGACAAGGCAAAGAACACCTATTTTGACATTACATTGATAATTATTCTGTAAAAGACCAGTGGATTTATTGAAAGGAACCTTATTCATGTATCAATATTTTCAAGTTGCAAATGCCTGTAGGTGGAATTTAGAAATTGAAGTGTAGCTTTTACTGGGAAATAGTGCATGGGGCAGGCACGGTAGTGTAGCGGTTAGCGTAATGCTATTACAGCGCCAGCGACCCGGGTTCAATTCCCGCCGCTGTCTGTAAGGAGTTTGCACGTTCTCCCCGTGTCTGCGTGGATTTCCTCCGGGTGCTCCAGTTTCCTCCCACATTCCAAAGACGTACGGGTTAGGAAGTTGTGGGCATGCTAGGTTGCTGCCGGAAGCGTGGCGACACTTGCGGGATCCCTCCCAGAACACTCTACGCAAAAGATGCATTTCACTGTGTGTTTCGATGTACATGTGACTAATAAAGATATCGTATAAATGTCTAGTGACACCTCATTAGAACATTTAAACTCCAACCATATTAAAATATTAATTGGAAACCATAACGATTCATTTGACAGTAAATATTATTTCTTTTTTTTAAATATAATTGCTGCAGGACAGTACATGGTTTTAAATAGATTAAGATTTCTATATTTCAGAACATTTTAAAAAAATTAGATTGATTGTTTCAAGCTAAATAATTACATTATTAATTGCAAACTAATCATGAAAGTAATTTATATAGTTCCTTAGCCTTGAATTGTCTATTTCTTTCTGAGATCAACTTTGCTTTGTAAGTTTTTCACTCCAATAAGTCTTCAGTAACAGTAAAGGGCTTATATTTTTGTGAGCCTAGCCTAGACCTTTACAATCAGACTGATGCTGATTTTTCTGCCACCATTTCAGGAGGATAGCAGAGCCACAATTACTCATTACTGGGTCAGTTCTTTGAAAGGGAATGGAAAAGATATGATAAAAGTACCTATCACATTTTTTGGCACTTGCAATCAACAGCATTTACTTCTATATAAAAGACATGTCTAGGGCTTCTTAGAGCTGCAGAAGAGATCAAATATTTCAAAGCAGAATTTTTACTTCTTTGTTGATTTTGGATGGGTAAAAAGACAAGCAGCAATATGATGATCACAATGAGTATGATGACAGGTAAAAGCATCAACAGTCATATTTATAAAATGAATTCATGCAACAATTTGAGTGTAGGAATATTCCAGGGAAAATCTGCAGTATAAACACTATCATAGCATTCATGGCAGGTACACAAGCACTTTAATAGTGTGTAAGAGGTACTGATTGTTATTGGAATATGGTTGATAGGTTAATTGGCCACTGTCAATTGTCCCTAGTATGTAGATGAGAGGCAGAATCTTGGCAGAGTTAATAGGAATGTGAAGAGAATAAAATAGGATTAGTGTAAATAGGTGAGTGATAGTCAGCATGGACTTGGTAGGCCGAAGGGCCTGTTTCCATACTATATGTATGCCTCTGTGACTCTATGCGAAGAGAATATGTGAGATTTCCATGTCTTTGCTTTAGTGAAATCTTTAATGTTAGATTGTTGGGGTAGTAAAAGGTTAATAAAACTGTGAAAAGCAAACAGCACAAGATGGAGAATAGTCATAAACAAAAGGTTAAATAAAAACAGAAAATCCTGGAAATACTCTGCAGATCAGGCAGCATCTGTGGAAGGAGAAATAGTGTTCTGGTGACCTGAAACATTAGCTCTGTTTTCCCCTCCACGTGCTGAGTATTTCAAGAATTCCTAGTTTTATTTCTAAATCTCCAGTTGGCTTTGTCAAACAACATCTTATATTTGAAAAGTTATAGAAATTAAAGGGATAATTAAAACAGAATGCATGGTCCCAAGTTGAAACTGGCAAAATGTTCACCTTCTGTGGTATAATCTGCTGATTCCATGAATTGCTTTGAAATGATTGGGACAATGTTCTTTATTAACTGTGTCTGTCTGATCTCTTATAATTGTGTCAGCCGGGCATTGCTCTAAGGTACAAGTCATACTGTTGTTTTGAAACCAATCCAAAGGAGCTGTTATAACCTTAGGGTCAGATCGCAATCTGATTTCTGAATATACCAAAGTTAAGTGGTCTCAGGCATCTAACATAGTTTCATTTTGTAATGATATGGAATTTATCTGGAGTCCTAAGTGGGGTGGGTTTAATAAGTGAACATCATATTGATTCTTTTTTAAATATATGTTGCCATGTGTGTTGCCCTAACATTTACAAAAAAAAGCTGCTGCAGGGAGAAACCGCACTTACAAGCAAACAGCAATTACTAGAGCACCAGACCAGTAATCAATGGCACTGTAGCTAAACTTGATAACTGAACACTGAGCAGTAATGGAGAAGATGGAGCATTCCAGTAATGCCAAAAGGCTAGCAGATAGGGTCCATGTATGCCCGTTAGAAGGGCCTGAACTGCTGAAAAAATGTTTTAAGGAAGCAATAGAGCAATGTTAAGGAAGAGCAAATGACAAACAAAGCTAGGAGGCACAAGGCAGACATGAGTGAAGGAAATGACTGGTAGAGAGAGAACGGATGTTAATCTGTTATTAGCCAATTGCAACCACAACTTGTCTAACATGTTCATACAGCATCTTTAACACAGTGAAATAACTCAAAGTAATTTACAGAGTTCTTGAAAATGTAATGCTAGCCAAAAGAGATTTTAGGACAGATAATCTGAAGCTTGATCAAAAAATATGTTAAAGGAAGAGAGAGCCTGAGAGGCAGAAAGATTTAGAGAGGGTAAATATTATCATTTCCATGAAATTGTGCTTTATTCCTCTAACTGCTCCCAGTTCAGTCCCTCACTAAGACTACCTATGGTAATGTTGCTTGACCTGTCCTTTTGCCTGCAGCTGAAAACCTTACCTGAACCTTTGTTACCATTAGATATGATTACTCTCATCCTCTGCCATCCAGTTACATGAACTTGAGCTCATCCAAAATTGTTTAACTTGCACTGTCCCATTAACCAACATCTGTTTACTTGATGATGTACATTGGTTTCCTGTGTAGCAATGTGTCAATCTTAAAATTCCCATTTGCTTTCCAATCACATCTTAACCTCGTGCCTCCTTCCGACTCCTCCCCCCCCCCCCACCCCCCATGCCTAAAGCCTCCCCTGGCCTCTACTTGTCCCTTGGTGTCTGTTCTAGCCTTTTATGCATCCCCAGGTTTAATACTCCCTTTATGGTGTCTGTGTCTTCTGATCATGATGAATGACAGAGCAGGCTCAAAGGGCCAGATAGTCTACTCTTGCTCTTATTGTTTGTTCTGATGAACTGGGCCTGAGGGTGATACTAACGTAGAGTCCCTTTCAGAACCTCAAAGTGTTCCAAAGGACTTAAGATTGAATAAAGTACGTTCAAAGTGTAATAACTTCTATGATGTAAAAAAAGCAACAGCAAATTATCAGCAAAAGCCAGGTCCCATCATCAGCAATGAAAATTATCAGATGATCTGTTTTTATTTGCAGTGTAGTTAACTGATGGCTAGCCATAAATCTGGATATCTTCAAAGTAAAGGGATATTATTTTATGTCCATATTTTAGGGCAAACAGAGTCTTGGCTTTGAGAGTGTCCTTATGTGTTTATCTGAGGGACAACACCAGTGTAAATGCTAAAGCATTCCCTTGGCACTGCATTGAAATATTACTGTAGCTTATATGCCCAAGTCTCTGGGGTGACAGATAGTTATGGAACTACTTAAGTATTCCTTCCCAAGCAAAGATTCATAAAATTTATTAAATTGTGTGGCTAAGTCATATGAGACTTGAATAACACCACAATATTACTTGAATGATACCTGTTCATTATCCTAGCCTATATTTAATCTTTATTGAGTGACAGTTCTTCATTGACAAAGACTATTATCTTGTCATTGGAATAAATTCCAGTAGTTCCATTAAGAATGATATTGATCGATTCTTTAAATGCTGTTCTATTTCATGCTGTTCTATTTCTACTTAGGATTTACCTTATGCAAAGAGGTTTACCTAAAACTTACATATGTTCAGATGAAACTAGATACAGTATAGCTTTTTTCCAAAACATCCTAATTTTTCATAGTAATCCCCAACACAGCGTTCCTCTTTAAAACCGATTGTGCTTCTGACTATTGTAGCCTCATGGGACTTGGTGATTAATAGTCACACTGCAAAATGTATTCATCGTCAAGAATCAATCCCTTAAACAGGTGTTCTTTGCTTGTTAGGCTTGGCTGAATCAGTTCTAATATTCATGCCCACTGTGTTGATTATTTTTACTGATTTTTAATATGTTTATTTAGATTTTGATGGAAATCATACATTGATCTGTGTTTATTGATATTCGTAATACTGAAAAATTTAGTTTGGAGAAAATTAATTACTTTGTTTCCCTCATCTGTGCAATCAGACAGTTAAGAATCTTTTCCAGACCCTTAAGCCTTCAACTGGAGTGGGTCCCCAGTTGCTGCCTTCCACTTGGAAGCCAGCTCCCTGCTAATCAGTAGCACAATGCAGGACCTTTCTGAGCACACTATTAGGCCTTGCCCTCAGAGTTGACTTGGCAGCCGATTAAACCATGCCTAGGCTTACTGCTAGTATAATGGACAGTGGGTTTGAATGTTTGTGACTGTCTCTGACATCCAAAACTTAAAAATAGTCATGTCTAAAAGAAGTTTAAAAATTAAAATACTTAAGAATAATAAAAAAAATTAAAATATTTAAATTACTTCAATTAAATAACAAGAAAACAGGAAATTACTTAGACACAAGAAATTCTGCAGATGCTGGAATCTGGAGCAATACACAAAAAGTGCTGGAGGAACTCAGCAGGTCAGGCAGCATCTATGGAGGGAAATAAACAGTTGACGTTTCGGGCTGAGACCCTTAATCAGGACTGGAAAGGAAGAGGGTAGAAGCCAGAATAGGTGGGTGAGGGGAGGAGCACACGTAGGCAGGGGATAGGTGAGTCCAGGTAATAGGTGAGTCCAGGTGAGAGGGGGAAGGTAGGTGGATGGGGGAGGGGGAGAAGATATAATAAGCTAAGAGGTGATAGGTAGAAGAGGCAAAGGGCTGAAGAAGAAGGAATCCGGTAGGAGAGAACAATGGACCATGGAATAAAGGATGGGGGAGGGGAGGAGAGGAGATGGGCAGGTCATCAAGGCAGGGGAAGGGAGCCACAGGAATAAGGGAAGACAAAGGATTGGTGGGGGGGGCGGAAGAAAAAGAAGAGGTGGGGTTATTGGAAGTTAGAGAAATTGATGTTCAGGCCATCAAGTTGGAGACTCCCATCTGGCCTCAACGTGGCAGTAGAGGAGGCCATGAATAGACATGTCAGTATGGCAGTACGATGTGGAATTGAAATGGGTGGCCACCGGGATGTCCGGGCTGTTGCGGCGGAGGGAGCAAAGGTGCTCAACAAAGCAGTCACCCAATCTGCGTCAGGTCTCACCTATGCACAGGAGGCCGCTCTTCCCTGTAGTGGAAGTGCTTGGAGTTCTGTGGAGGTTGGCATTCCCTGCAGACTCCATGTCAGAGAGCAGCTGGTCCCAGAGCAAACATCAGCCAAGCAGAAGCTTGGGACTGTTGGCCTTTGAATAGAAGATATGGGTCATTAATGCTTCATAATCCTATCCATGGAGTCTACAGGATTTCAGTTAAGAAACTGAGAAGCAAAAATATGCAGATGCTGCAAATCTAACACAAAAATAAAAGAGGAAAATATTGGAAAAGCTCAGCATCAACCTGAAATGTTAATTTTATTTCTCTATCCTTAAATGCTGCCTGGCCTGTTGAGTAATTCCAACATTTTCTACTTATTTCATTAATGAAAGCCATAGACTGCACACAAATTAGAATGATTTTTGACTTCCGATAGAACAGGAATAACTCCAAAGGAATAATTAAAGAAAGTCTGTGCGTGTGTTTGTTCACAAGTTGTGGGTGTTGCTGGCTGGCCCAGCACTTATTACTCATAGCAAATGAACAGCTTGCTGGGCTATTTCAGAGTGTTTAAGCATTCAGCACATTTTCTGTAGGTTTGGGGTCATCTTTAGGCCATCCCTGAAGAAATTTAGTGACTCAATTTTAAAAGAACCTGTTTTTTTAAAATTATTTCTAATACTAACTTTTAAAATTTATTTACCTCCTTGGGTTTAAGTTCCCCAGTTACCACAGTATGATTTGAAATCCTAACTTCAGCTCATACTAGATTCAGTAACTTTTATTTAATCATTTTCACGGAATGTAGGCATCACTGGCAAGGTCAAAATTTATCATTCATCCCTAATTATTTGAGGAAAAGGTGGTGAACCACCACCTTGAAGTGTTGCATTCCTCAGGTGAAGGTACTCCATTGGAAAGGTGGGAAAGAATGAACATTTAGGGTAGTGGGTAGGGAACCAATCAAATGAGCTGCCTTGTCCTGGATGATGTGGAGCTTCGTGAGGGTTGAAGCTGTATCCTTCCAGGTCATGAGGAATATTCCATCACACTCATGACTTGTACCTTACAGATGGTGGAAAGGGTTTGGGGAGTCACAAGATGATGCAGCAGCATACCCAGCCTCCAACCTGCTCTTATAGCTAATTTACATGGGTGGTCCAATTAGTTTCTGCCGAGTGGTGTGCAGCTCTGGTCACTCCCCAGGAAGTTAATGGTGAAGGAATCATTAATGACAACATGATTGGACGTAAAAGTGGGAAGTCAGACTCTCCCTTATTGAAAATTGACAATGATTGTCAGGTGTGTGGCACAGATGAAATTCTTTCCTTATCAGCCTTCGTCTGAACGTTGTCTAAGTTTTGCTGCATGTGACTGTGGACTGATTCACTTTCTGATGAGTTCTGAATCCTCAGCAAATATCCCCACATCTGATTTAATAATGGAAGGTTGTTGATGAAGTAGTTGAAGATTATTTGGCTTAGGACACTGCTCTGAGGAACTCCTGCAGGGATGCATTTGGGTGGGATGATTGACCTTCAAAAATCATAGCCACCTTCTTTTGAGTGAGATACGAATCCAGTTATTGGAGTATTATCCCCTTGGTGTCTATTGACTTTCATTTTACCAGGGCTCCTTAATGCCATACTTAGTCAAATGCTGCCTTGATGTCAACTCAAATTGAACTCTTTGGTTCATGTTTGGACCACAACTATAATGAAAGCTGGACCCTAGTGGTCCTGGCAAAACCTAGACTGAGCATTGATAAGTAGGGCATTGGTGAGCAAGTGCTACTTGACAGCAGCGTAGACTTCACCCACCAGCACCTTGTTGATGATTAAACATGAACTAAGTGGATAGTGATTATCTTAGTTGGATTAGATTTGTTCTACTTTTCTGCAAACAGAACATAACTAGGCAAGTTCCATGTTGTTGAGTAGATGCCAGTGTTATGGTTCCAGGGTGACTTGGCTAGGGTGCTGTTAGTCCTGAAGTGCAAGTTCCACAGCCGTGACATTGCATGCTCCCACAGAATTTACTGCATGAAGTGCACTCAGCTGCTTCTTACTATTACAGAGTAAATTGAAATGAATAAGACTGGCATCTATGATGGCTGGGAACCAGAGGAACCAGAGATAGATTACCCATTTGATATTTGTCTGAATTGGTTGCAAAGGCTTCATCTTTTGTCTTTAGTATTTGCACATTGAGCCCCACCACCATTGAGTACAGGTACATTCTGGGCATCTCAGCCAAGAATGTAATGTATGTTCACACGAGAACAAAGTTAACATACTCACCTTGCTCAAACTGGATTAAAATGTTGAGCATATGCACCCGACAAAGAGCAGACCACATTTTGCATGCTGACTGTTTTCACAATCTACATCATAATACTCCAAATGGGTGATCCATCTTAGCCGTTCCATGATCCCAGCCACCATAGATGACAAACTTTACCCACTTTGATTCACTTCATATGGGCAGGATGGTGGCACAGTGAGAAGACTTGCTGCTTCACAGCTCCAGTGACCAGTTTAATCCTGACTTCTGGTGCAGTCTGTGCAGAGTTTGCACGTTCTCCCTCTGATTATGTGGGTTTTCTCCAGTTTCCTCCTACATTCCAAAGATGTTTGGGTTGGTACGTTACTGGTGTGTAGATAACGTGTAGTTTATAGGAAAGTGAGGAAAACAAAATGGGATTAGAGTATATGGGTGCTTAATGGTCAGCAGACTCGGTGGGGCTGAAAAGCCTGTTTCTGTGCTGTATGATTATAATACCAAAAATCTGAGATCACTTGATACAGCAAAGACTATAGGAGCAACAATATGACAGCTGTATTACCAAAGACTTGTACTCCAAAACTAGCTGTGCCAATTGTAAGTATAAGACTGGCATTTACATATCAATGTGAGGAAATTGTAGCTACGTCTAATTTATGTACTCATTTTAGTTGTAAATAAAGTATTGAATGGTAGCACTTATTAATTAGAACAAGTGCTGCGACAGCAAGTTCATTTCAGAGGACAATTAAAGTGCACAAAATAAAAATACATCCATCAAGAACTTTGCCAGGAGTGGAATGAGAGTTGTTTTTCCACCCACTTTAAGATTTAAATGCATTAAATATCAGCACCGTCAATTAACATGATTGTCTTCCATTGAGGAAAGAGATGGGACTGGCCAAGAGATTCAACTGAGATGATCATATAATGAGGAACAGTTTTGATAGAGCAAAGTAGAGAATGTTTCCCGAGGCAGAAAGCTTGCATATTCAGGCATATATTAAAGTATTTAAGATTACATAAGATGAGATAAGATAAGGATAAGATCTTTATTAATCACACGTACATCAAAACACACAGTTAAATACATCTTTTGTGTAGAGTGTTCTGGAGGCAGCCAGCAAATGTCGCCACGCTTCCGGAGCCAACATAGCATGCCCACAACTTCCTAACCTGTACGTCTTTGGAATGTGGGAGGAAACCGGAGCACCTGGAAGGAACCCACGCAGACACGGGGAGAACATACAAACTCGTTACAGACAGTGGCCAGAATTGAACCCTGGTCGCTGGCACTGTAATAGCGTTACGCTAACCACTACACTACTGTGCCTGCCCACTAATTAATCTAATTGTTTTACAGTACAGTATATGAACACACTGGCATTTCTTCAAATCATTTGTCCAACTTGACTGCACATTCCATCTTTACCCCTTATCTCCAATCCATGCCCACCTGGCAGTTGGAAGTCACCATGGAATCCAACCCCAGCACTCTTTTAAATGGAGGGTTATTGAGATCCAAAATGTACTGAGGGAATCTGGCCTCATTTCCTCTTTAGTCCTTTTGTCAATTATTTTAAATCTATCACTTCTGATTACCAAATATTAGATTCCTTTAATATGGCAATAATCACCCAATGAGCAAGGTATGCATTGTCTTTGACAATATAGCAGTCTCTAGGTTTGTGAGAAATTGTTTCAATCAGCAGAGCTAAATACTATGCACTTCAAAGGTGATAATTTGCGATACCTTCCATTGACTTTGACATTAACTTAATTGACAACTTGAATCTGTAATAAGGCTGTGCAAAAACAAGAATATTTGTGCAATAACAAGAACATTTGTGCAATAACAAGAATATTTGTACAAATCCTACCTCACCAAACCCTGTTCCTCTTTTGGACAGATGGAATTAAACCAAAGTGATACAGCATCCAAGATTTGACACAGCTCATTAGTACAGCCATGCAATTAACTCCACCCCCTTGCTGTTTCCCGTAAAGCCCTGTAAATTGCTTCTCTAAAATGCTTTTTGATTTGCTTTTGAACATTACTATTGAATCTACTTCTGCTATCCACTGTAGCAGTTCACTCCAGATCACATCAAGGTACGATGTAAACTGAACCAATGTTGTCCAACTGAATACAGCATGGGGCATTTACAGCAATTAAATGGGAAGGGAGCAGGGCTTGGGTTACATTTCAAGCCAAGTTTCAGAGGTAAAAGAGCAGTGTTGAGTTTATGGGCTACAACATTTCCATACCATCTCTAATGATTCCATCACCTATTTAAAATAACAAGAACAAAAGCTTGTACATTCACATTCCCCATTTCATATAGAACTTTAATATTTGGATCAGGGGTTGCCTGTTGGGATTGAAGGCAAATATTACAGGACAAGCTCATTTAATTGGTACTTTGTTGAGCACTGTAGAGCACCCAGAAAAGTTGCTAAATAAATGTATTTACGATGTTTCCCCCCTCCACCAAACCCACCCCCCCCCAAAAACTTCAGAGAGAAATTTCATATTACATATGAAAGTCAAACACATTAGCCAATAGAGCATCAGAATTGTTCTCTCTGTAACAAGGCCAAGGGAGGGAGGGTGACAGGAGATGCAACAGAAATTCAAATTGCCGTGGAATACAGAGAGCCAAGCTCACACTGTGTCAGTGAGTTTGGAACTGGGAACAGGAAAAAGGGAGAGAGGACAACAGTTTTGCTCTTCTCAGCATTTAAGTTGATGAAACAGAGTGTTGAAGAAGCAAGCTGACAACACAAAATTAGTGCACGGGGTAGAAGTGAGAGAGTTGACAGAAAACTTGATATTATGGCCTTGATGATCACAGAGAGCCATGGAAGGAACGGATGAGGTCAAACGAAGAGAACAACCCAATGTGGCCAAGGCCACCATTCCATCCAGGACAGTGGCTGGTTGTCACTGGAATTCCCCTTCTCCTCCACTTCCTGCCCAGCAGCTGGCCAAATTGATGGGATGGCCAGCTGTCGGGAAAAGTGAACTACGTCAATCATTAGACAGGAGGCAAAGGAGGCAATCATTAGACTGGAAAACACACGACTTGTCTGGAGGGGCAGGACAAAGGATTGGCTTGGGTTACAAAGACATCCCAATTTTCAGGATCTGTAACAGTCTCTAGTTGTATTCTGCAGTACTGGGGGAGGTCAGCTGGGGGTAGAGGAGAAATAGAATAGAAGGAAGGGGCTAAAGAGGAAGATGAACAAAAAGGAGAGTAGGAATCAGGAGAAGATTGGAGAGCTTGACGGAGTGTGGACTGACAGAGGGAAGGGATGACAGTGAAAATGTGAATGAGTCGGGTGGAGGAACAGGGCATGGACAAAATTATGTGCATGTCTATTCTCAGAAAACAAATGTCTACAGATGCATGTCCACACACACTTGTGTTTTGAAGGTGTACAGGAGAACCTAGTCTGCAATTGCTTCAGATGTCTGAAGATTCTTTATCTGCTGATCCAGATGCAGGAGATCCATGGTGACTTGATGGTTTGGATTCAGAATTAGCTTGCCCATAGAAGGCAGAGGGTAGTGGTAGAAGGGTGTTATTCTGCCTGGAGGTGCATGACCAGTGGTGTTCCACAGGGATCTGTGTTAGGACCTCTTGTGCGTGATACATATAAGTAACTTAGATGAAAATGTAAATAGGTGGGTTAGTATCCCCACAGCATCTAGTGACCCTGTGATCTCTGTCTCGGTGGCCAACATCAGAACATCCTTCAAGAGGGCGAACCCTCACAAGGCGTCAGGCCCCAGTGGTGTACCTGGCAGGGTATTGAAAACCTGTGCCGACCAGCTGGCTGGAGTGTTCAAGGACATCTTCAACCTCTCACTGCTGCAGTCAGAGGTTACCACCTGCTTCAAAGGGGCATCAATCATACTGGTATCCAAGAACAGCAGGGTGAGCTGCCTCAATGACTATCGGCCGGTAGCACTCACATCTACTGTGATGAAATGCTTTGAGAGCAACACACACAAAAAGTGCTGGAGGAACTCAGCAAGTTAGGCAGCATCTATGGAGGGAAATAAACAGTTGACATTTCAGGTCGAGACCCTTCATCAGGACTGGAAAGGAAGAGGGCAGAAGCCAGAATAAGAAGGTCAGGGGAGGGGGAGGAGTACATGCAGGCAGGTGATAGGTGAGTTCAGATTAGTGGGGGAAGGTAGGTGGGTAGGTGGGGGAAGATGTAAAAAGCTGAGAGGTGATGGGTAGAAGAGGCAAAAGGGCTGAAGAAGGAGGAATCAGTAGGAGAGGGCAGTGGACCATGGAATAAAGGGAAGGAGGTGGGGAATAGATGGGCAGGACATGAGGGTGGGGGAAAGAGGAGAGGGAGAAAAAAAAGGGGGGGAGAAGAGGGGAGGGATTACCGGAAGTTAGAGAAATCGATGTTGAGGCTGTCAGGTTGGAGACTACCAAGGCAGAATATGAGGTGTTGTTCCTCCAACTTACGTCTGGCCTCAACGTGGCAGTAGAGGAGTCCATGGATAGACATGTCAATATGGGAGTGCTTTGAGAGGTTGGTCATGGCTAGAATTACCCCTGCCTGAGCAACAACCTGGACCCACTGGAATTTGCCTACCGCCACAACACGTCTACAGTGGTGCAATCTCACTGACCCTCCACTCGGCTTTGGAGCACCTAGACAATAAAACATACATCAGGCTGCTGTTTATCGATTACAGCTTGGTGTTCAACACCATCATTCCCTCAATATTAATCAACGAGCTTCAAAACCTAGGCCTCTATACCTCCCTCTGCAACTGGATCCTTGACTTCCTTATCTACCAATGTCCTGGAATAAATAGTCTCCATCAATCCCAAACTGGGTTGACTGGAAATTGGCTCTTGGAGTGGATTCGATGTTGTTTCTTTAGGGTAGCAGAGGGTTGGCATTGGACGAGGTGAATATCAGAGACCGAGAATGATCAACCAAAGAACTCCTTGAAGAGCTATATATTTCTGCTCCAAATGACACACAAGGAGTGCAAATAAATGTACTTACTTATGGGACCCAGGAAACAGTCAACAGCAGTTCATTCAAATCTACCACCAATTGCACTTGGGGAGTTCCTTGATGTTCCATAATCTCCACCTGCCTGTACATTCTTTAATAGTAAGCCCCACAACTTTGGAATGATCCCATCAATAGGTGCTAAAGATAAAAGGGAACCTGGTAAAAATAGTTTCATTTAACTTGACAACTGAGGAGAATTGTTATAGGTATGGTTGGTCATGTCAAAAGCCACCAAGAAGTCGAGAAAGAAAAGTTTTATGTTGGTCATCACTGTGGAGGATGTCATTCATGTGCTTGAGTCATTTCACAGGCAAGCTACAAACTTGAAACTTCCTGTATACAAACTGCTTCCATCTCACTCAGGTGACTTTAACTTCTGATGCAATGAAATGAAACAGCCACATATTAATGCATATTAATTCTTTTTAAAATTAGTTTCATGTTATAGCCACAAAAGCTAGTAACATTACCAGCTGCTTGATGCAGATATTTGCAGTCCTTAATGTCCTGTAGAACTCCTACTTGTATGCAGCAATGATGCTCAACTTGAAAAGTTAAAAGTTCAACATGCTGTTTTCAAAATGTTGACATGACCTTTTAAGTTTGGTCTGATTCACCTTAAAGGCCAAAAGATACGCAAAACTACTGAAGATTTTATCAAAGGACCCATAACCAATATTAACTATATTGTATCTCATAGTGAAATCAATACCATGCAATTTATTAGGCTGGATGTGCAAGCAGCTCTCAGCAGACCAAGCACATCTGACATTCAGCTTACATTAATAATATGGCATTGAATATCTCATATCACCTGGATTATTGAAGTCAGTGAGCAACTTCAAACCTAATTAATACATTCTCAGAACCTTTTCTGTTATGTTCCCTCATATTATACTGATGACTTGGTAAGATTTCTGGCTTCTCAGATTCATAACTTCATAATAACATTGATTCTGATTATTTAGTACCCAGGTTGTTAATGCAAGAGACTAACACAACTGGCTGTCCTGCATTATATTTTTCTTTGTTTTGGCTAACCTAGAATGTATTTTCAATTTATGGTAATGCATAATGTATAACGATATCAGAGAACAATTGCACAGTTTTTCCCAACTACCTGTGAACCTTCTTTTCACAATACCACAATAGATTGCAAATTTAACACTGGTGACTGTAGACTATTCAACTGAGGCAGCATGGTCTGATATGTAGTGTGGGATGTACTTATGTCTGACTAAGAGGCAGCTGTTCATTAAGAAGCAGGTCTGTGTATAAGCGTTTTGTGTGAACTGATTAAAAACTTAACATGTTTGATTTTTTTTTGTGTGGGGAGAATTGATGATGAGATCTAAGCAACAAAATTTTCTAACCATTTATAAACAGTAGGCTGAATATACCATATAGTATGGGACTTGAGCAGGAAAGACTTTGTGAAGAGAGATATGATAAACAGATTATGAAATTATTTGTTGGGGTAGACAAAGGTGTTACAGACTAGGTTAATATTGGTGAATGTCCCTTTAAGATAGAGCATAGTGGTGATAGTGGTGTGTGTGTGTGGTGTGATGACATCAACAGAAGATAAAGGACATAATGATGTTTTTGAAGCAGTCAGTCGGCGTTAGTCAGAGGAGAAAGGGAGAGAGAGAGAGAGAGAGAGAGAGAGAGAGAGAGAGAGAGAGAGAGAGAGAGAGAGAGAGAGAGAGAGAGAGAGAGAGCAATCTGCTAGTCTCTATTGATGGATGAAAAACAGTAACTGTGTCTGTCACTTCAATCCACATATGGATTTTTGGAATAATCGGGTGGAGACCACTGTTGTTAACCTGTAGAGGGAAACAGGTATTTGTGTGGACGGCCACATCTCAGATGCCTTTCGGGGTGGCAGATACTTCGGAACAACGCAGTGGAGTCCACTTTGTTGTTAACCTGTAGAAGGAAACAGGTATTTGTGTGGATGGCCACGATTTGAATGCCTTTCGGGGTGAGGCAGATGCTTCGGAAGAAGGTGGTGGAGTAGTCGCTGCTGAGTAGACACTGAGGTGTCATATGAGTTCCAAAGTGGACCATTTGGATTTTGTAATTACTCTCTATTTTCTCTCTACGTTTTGCCTTCAGTCAACGGTGATTTTGAAGAAGCCTTTGCTCACATTTCACCTTATGGCTTGCTGAACTGAACTTTGAGAACTATTCCTGGACTTGGAGTTTGGTAATTTGCCACACACACACACTATGAGTTCAGTTTTTGGGGTTAATGTTTAAGATTTAACATTTTTACTTCTAACATTCTAACATTTTTACTTTTATTCTTCTTATTATCATAAGTAGTTATTAATAAAGTAGTTTTTAACACTTATACATGACTCCGTGTGTTTTTTTTGTTGCTGGTACGTGACAAAGGAAAGATGTTTTGTTTGTAGCCGAGGTCAGAACCAGGGACCATAATCATAAGATGGTCTCTAATAAATTTAGTGGAGAATTCAGGAGAAACTGATTTACCCAGAGAGCTGTTAGATTGGCTAGGACACTGGAGAGAACACCAGTTAAATTCTTTGAAATAGTGACCTAGAACCTCTAGTATCCACTAATAAGGCCAGATGAAGAAATGGTTGAAGATCTCTTCAAAAGCAGAACCTCACTGCAGCAATTCCTCAATGCTGCACTGAAGTGTCAGCATGGATAACACATTCAAAGTCTCTAAAATTGCAACATCATATCCTTCTGCTTTGAAGGCAGGAAAGCTACCAATTGAGTTACAACTATCATTAGGTTATTATTCTTTGTAAATCTGCATCATGCTTTCAGTGCTGGATTGGATCCAATCTCAATATTGGATTGGATTAACAATTTAAATTGTATGTGCCAAGGTCACCAAAGTAGGGACAAGCTTCTGACTCAAGAGATACACAGATTACCAACCGACCAACAGCTGATTATATTTACTTGGCAGACAATGGTAGGAACGATAAAGAATGCCATTCTGAATTGACTCTGCATCTCAGTGAGTCATAGAATCACACAGTGCAGAAACAGGCCCTTCTGCCCAACTGGTCCATGCTGACCAAGATTCCCATCTAAACTAATCCCATTTGCCCGCATCCCTCTAAACCTTTCCTGTCCCTGTACCTGTCCAAGTAGCTTTTAAATGATGTTGATGTACCTGCCTCAACCATTTCTTCTGGCAGCTCGTTCCATGTACTGACCACTCTCTAGGTGAGAAAGTCGACCCCTCAGGTTCCTATTAAATCTCACCTTTCACCTTAAACCTATGCCCTCCAGTTAGTTCTTGATTCCCCAACCCTAGGAAAAATACTGTGTGCATTCACACCATCTATGCCCCTCACAATTTTATACACCTCTATGATCACCCATCATTCTCCTACGCTCCAATGAAATAAGTCCCAACCTGCTCAACCTCTCTCCGCAATTTAGTCTTTCGGGTTCTGGCAACATCCTTGTAAGCCTCCTCTGCACTCTTTCTGGACTGTTTTGTTCCAGATTCAAGCATCTACAGTCTCTCTTGCCTTTGTATCTCCAACCATTCTGGTTCAAAATGATGTCTACCAGCACACTGATGCACAAGGATATCTGCATTTTACTGGTTTAATTGTGCTGGTACTTCTTGAAAGGAAGGCTCATATTCGGCTACCTTATTGTAGTCTTTCAAGAGACTCCATACCACTTGACAAGCAATTGCTTTGAAGATTTTTCTTAAGATAAGTGGCAAAATAAGCACTTATAAATGCCCAGGATGTAGTTTGTTTATGGCGTGTCCGTTGAAGTAGGTGAGCTAGTAATACATTGATACAATTCCTACTATTCTTTGAATCTTACCATTGACATTGAAAAGGGACTGGTGAGACATGTCTGGGAAAATGACAGAGAGAGATACAATGTTTGAGGTAATGGTTGTTTATGCCAATATTGCAAGTAATAGAAGCAATACAAATTACTTTCCATGTTAATAGACTTCAGAACTGGAACTGAATAAACACAAATGTTCAGGAGTGTAGATAAGAAATGGATTAGACAGTTTTAATGGAACAAGGAGATAAATAACACATGTTGATATGATCCCTTCCATAATGAAATTTCAAATCCATGTGTAGGTTATTTAAATAAATCAAAGCACTGTGTGTTTGTTGCACAGTCTCAGCATATGGACTAGGATGTGGTTGCTGGCAGCGATATTTTTTCAATCCTGCTAGCTTCCCAGAAAATATTTTGTAAAACATTTTCTTCCTCACATAGAGAGCATTATCATGTGCAACATCTATGTTTAGTCTGAGTAATGACGAATTCAAGTTTCCTGCAATGAAAAGCCATATGTCCTGAAATATCAGATTGAAGCTTAACATAGTACTGAAATATTTGACCAGCCTTGGCTACTGTTTTGTTAATCCTTTATTTGCCAGAGTAACACAGGATGCATTAAATATGATAATGGTAGGAATTGTGAAAGGGTTCAGAGCTTAAAAAGTGGCTAAGATTATCAGGCTGGATAAAATGCACCCTAGGCTGTTAAGAGAAGCAATGGGGGAAAATATACAGTAGGTACTCTGAACATTCTCCAAACCTTTCTGGCCATGGGGATACTGATACAAGATTGAAAGGCTGCCAACATAGTTCTGTTTAAGAAGGAGGATAAACAGTAGAACAAGTAATTACAAACCAGCTACCCCTAATTAATGGTGAGCAAATTATTGGAAACAATGGGGATAAATCAAGAACAGTTATTGAGGAATTACTAAGGGAAATTAACATGGAAGGTTGATGAAGGTACAGGTTTGATGCAGTCTGTGTGAATTTTTGTAAGATATTTAACATGGCTAAAACAAAAGTGTCATAGGGTCCAAGGGAGCGGAGCAGGATGGATCTAAAATTGAGTGTGAGGATACAAAGAACAATGGTCTGAGTGTTTTAGTGATAGGAAGGCATCTTAAAATAGGATTCATTTGGTGTTCCCTCACCTTTTGTGATGTACTACCTTAATTTAGACAACATTTGCAAGTGGTACAAAAATTGCTTATGGTTTAAAGAGAGAAAGCAAGCGACGGATAACAGAAGAATAGAAATTTATGAGTAGGTAAGGTAGGCCGAAAAATGGTGAATGAAATGAAATCAGGAGAAATGAAGAGCAACTAAGGCAAGGGAATATGAAATAAATTCAAAGACATGGCAAGTGATGGCAAACAGAATGACCTTGGAGTGCATATCCACAAATTCCTGGAGGTAGCAGGTCAGGGTAGTAAAAAGGAAAGAAGATTAAAAGGTTATTTTCCTTTATTGAATGAGGCATAGAGTATAGCAATGTATAAAATGCTAAGCTTCCTTCAATTCGGATTGTTACTTTTTAAGAACGATGGCATAACACTGGAGAAATCACAAAGGATAGTGCCAATGCTGGATACATTTAGTTATAAGAAGGCTGGCTAAAGTGCAAACATTCTCTTTAGAACAAAAATGGCAGAATAGAGATTTCATTTTTTAAGAGAGCAAATCAGAAGGGTCCATAACTCAGAGAAATCAATAATTAGGGTGAATAGATACAAGGCAATCAATAGGAGCTTCAGAGCAAACTTTTTTCACCTAGAGGAACTGGAACTCACTGCCTGAAAGTGACAGATGCAGAGACCCACATTATAATTAATGAGTACCTGATGAGAACTTTGATCTGGCCTGGGCTACAAGGCTGCAGACCAAGGGTTAGTTTCAATGGCTCTTTTATAGCCAGTATGAATGCAGTAGGTTGAATGGCTTTCTACTGTGTCATACAACATTTCTAGCATTTTGCAGTACAGATGTGCTGGCAATGCCATGTTATATTACTGGCATTTACCCTGGTAAATGGAGACACTCATGTGAACACAGACATCGTGGATGTGCCGGCTGAGCTCACTTAGTGACTTTCTGGCTGTTCTCCAAAGTCAGAATCCAGCAGCAGAGCACAAATGCACTCAGTGGGGAATCTGCCTTCTGAACCCATGCCAGCTTAAACCTAGAGCAGGTACAGCAAGTTTATTCACTCAAATGGAGATTAACTGCTGGAAGAGAGAACGACAGATGTGAAGTAATTCACATTAGTCTTTGGTTTGGTGAGTGGAGCCCATCATCCACACCCATCATTGAACTACCACAATACCTGGAGCTGGCCATAAGCCTCCTACCAATGGAAGTTGTCCAAGTGAACTTAGAGCCATGAGTCTTACAGCACAGAAACAGGCCCTTTGACCCTCTACATTCAAGCTGATATCAACAAGTGGACCTTGGCACCCTTATAATACAGCATACTCCCAACAAAGGTAACCGTTTCTAACTTTGACATCACCTACCTCAGCGATGGGGAAAAATACATCATTATTGTTATCATTCTTTCCCCAACTTCTTCCATTTGCCCCCTCCCAACCCCAGCCCACCACAAAGGATTGCCACCAGGTCAAATCACACTTAGAGTTCAGATAAAATAGATTGCAGACGCTGGAGGCTAAAATTGCTAATAGTTAAGAGGAGACAGACTTGCATTTCTAGAGCAATTTTAACAAACTCGAGCTGTTGCTAAGTATTATTGAAGTAAGTCAATTTGCAGACAGCAAGCTACACAATGATTCTGCGCAGATTACATACTTCCATGATGTTAGTTGAGAGATAGATATTCACTAGGACATTGTGAGAACTCCTTTGCTCTTCCAAGGTACATGGACTGACAATGACACAGCTAATGGAGCTGCTGCCCCTCAGCTCCAGCGCCTGGGTTCGATCCCGACCTCCCACATCACCTGTGTGGAGCTTGCACATTTTCCCCATGATCATGTGGGTTTCTCCCAGCTGCTTCAGCTTCTTCCCACATTCTAAAGGCATGTGAGTTGGTAGGTTAATTGATCACCATAAATTGCCTCTGCAGTAGGGAATAGTGAAATTGCTAAGTAGCACTGTAGTAGAGAACAGGGGGATGACCTTGTAGCAGAGAGATAAAAGGGGACTGTAGAGTTGGTACCAGGCAGAGAAAGTCTAGAACTGGTTCAAACTGACCCAAACTATGAACTGCAGGCTAAAGTGAACTATAGTAAACCCATGCCTGGTTACCAACTTAGCAACAGTCCCATGAACTCCAAGACAGAAGGTCGCCATTGTACATAAAAGGTAAAGGCAGAATTGCACATGGCTCACGTAGCACATAGGCACTGAAACTTGACACTGCAAAAAGCTTACCTCACTCTTATGTATACACAGCACATGTGGGGTAGAGATGAAAGGGGGGAAAAGTAGATAAGAAATAGTATAAGAATGATGGAAATTTTGGATTGGAAGCATTTGTTCCAGGATGAGTGACTTCTCTGTTGATGTCAGCTTGTAATGGAGAGAAATTTTGTTCTGAAGGTTAGCCCCGGACTCTGGGTGAATTCTTTCTGTCTGCAGCCTCTAACGTAGGTGGGGTGGTAGGCTTTGGAGAAGTTGACAGGAATAGGTCACAGGGAAAGTTACTGGAGGAAATGGGTTTGTTGAGAGGAAGTATGGGATTGTTTACATTCACTCAAGAGCGAATAAAGCTTCCTTTTAACATGCCACTTGAAAAGTGGTAGCACCAGGCCAATTCTTCTTCAGTCTTTGGACCACACAGCACAGAACTAGGTCCTTCAGACCAGCATGTCCATGCTGACCCTCAAGTACCTATCAATACTATCCCATTTTCCAGTTCTGGTCCAAAGGCCAGCCTGGAAAACTAGGGTGAGACCCAACTCTCCAACCAAGCCTAGGCTGACACGGTGAACTCAGGAGGTTCAGTAAATAGATAACAATACAAAGGCCCATGTGTATCTTGTGTTAACACCTGATTAATAGAAGAGTCCTTTTTCCAAAGCTATTCTTCAGAGAGTTACTGTCAGGAGTAACAACAGAGACACAGTGCAGCTCGCTCTGCAACTGATTAAATGCAGTGCCCAGCAAGTAAGGGAAGCTGTGATCATCTTCTCTCCCCTCCCCATTTAACTTTCTTGAATGGGTCACTGATTTACGGCATCACTTTTGAAAGCAATCCCAGCAGTTAGAAACATACTGCAGACTTGATATGTTACAACCCTGTGAGCCAATGGCTGAGGAATGGAATTTGTGGCAGTGATGCAGATCCCTCAGTAAAAAGTTTCTTAAATTTCCTTTCCATTCATTTCTCATGGTGGCTTTTATGATGGTTAGTGTAACGCTATTACAGCACCAGCGACCTGGGTTCAATTCTGTCCACTGCCTGTAAGGAATTTGTATGTTCTCCCTGTGACCGCGTGGGTTTCCTCCAGGTGCTCCGGTTTCCTCCCACATTCCAAAGACGTACAGGTTAGGAAGTTGTGGGCATGCTGTGTTGGTGTTGGAAGTGTGGCGACACTTGCAGGCTGCCCCCAGAACATTCTACGCAAAGATGCATTTCACTGTGTATTTCGATGTACATGTGACTAATAAAGAAATCTTATCTTATCTCCGATCACACTTTCTAGACACCTCCCCACCTTGCTCTTTCAGCATATCCCATGCAAACTTAGAAGTCCTGAACATTTGTACTTCGTGAAAGTCATCAACGGAGATTGACCAGAAAGTTCAGGAATTCTGCATTTGCCTGGGGTTCCTGAACTTGAATGAGAGTGCTGGCAGTTTCAAGCTCAGGAAAACCCATCAAAATGTAAGCCCTTGACTAAACACACATACAAAACAAAGGACAAAATTAAACAGAAGAAAGGGTGCTGATGAAAATAATTGCAGACAATTTACCAGATGTATTCCAATATTCCAAATGAGAACATTGACTAGACACAAAAGTATTTTCATACATCTCTTAATCTGCTTCTTGATCAAAAAGTTTACAATGTTAAAAATAATTTTATTTTGTGAAACTATTACAATAATAGACACTGTGACATGATGCGTCAAGTCTAATGATTGATGATCCCGATGCAAATTTCAGTTTTATATTTGAAACAGAGCAGGATGTACAATGCTTTTTATAATGATACAAAATTGTAAAAAACTGCAATATGTTTATGATATAGTAAATTAACAGTCTAGTATGTATGTACTTTTAACAAGCTTTAAGTCTGAAGCAAATAGACTGGGAGTGCAAAGATGGAGGAACGTGCAGAGATTATCTCCCTCGTCCACCTCTGTTCTTGGTTTGGGGCACATTCTGTACAGATGGCAACAGTACTCTCATTGGCATCTGCCTCATCAACAATATGTTACTGATGCTTCATTTTACAACTTATGGGAATTAATAGGGTTTCATTGTCCTTCCTATAGGAATTGGTGCTAAAAATCAGGTGACAACTTTTTATTAGAAAATTCAGCTTTGCCAAAGGAAACTGCATTTTACTACTGTTATATTAAGTTGTGTGCAGCCAAGCTCTGATTGTAATTTCAGTTTATTGCCAATATTATCATTATAAGCATTACAATTACGACTCTTGCCCACATTGAAATAGTGAAGTATTTTTTAAATAGCATGAATTAGATTGTCACTAGTCCAGATGTCGATAATGCAGAGATGTTAAGATTTAATGTTATTTCAATCAGTGCTTTAAACTTAAATTGTATTTAAAGAAGGAGTATGACTGGTTCCTTTTTAAGTGGATGGCTTTATTTAAAATGAATACAAGTTCAAATTAAGTATTATAATATACTTCTAGACATAAACTTAAATGAGGATTCATTTCTCCAACAGGAAAGATAGGAGGTCACTGAACTGGATGGTTTACAAAAGTCATTACAAGAATACATGTTGGAGAAAATAGCTTGCACCGAATTTTCTAAGTTGTCAACTATATATTATTAAATAACCTTTAGCCTGTTAAAAATCCATTTCAATGCACCATAGAAATCCATCTGCAGCAGACTTTAAGTATTGATCTGGATAAGCCTCTTCCATGATAATAGATAGGAAAGAGATCAAGACCTTAGCTCTACTCCAGAGTTTTTAGTGATTTCACCAAGGAATTCATTCCTTCCTTTGCTCCTCAGTAAGAGTTCAATGGGTTGATACATATCATTCTTCAGGGATCTCGCTGTCCCTGATCTTCACTTAGAAAATGTGTCAGAGAATGATACAGAAAATTGATTCAAATATACACTTTATTTCCACGCCCTACCTTATCTTGCCTCATTCTTTTCTCATGCTTCAAATCCAGATATAGACCAGTATTAGACCAGTTTCAAGTAAATATGCTACCCTAATAAAAAGAGTTCTGCTTCATACTAAATAAAGGTTTTCAAAACTCACTGGCAATTTATGATATAATTATCTTAAATTTGTGTAACTTTACCACTGTCTCAATGACCAGCAGAAATAATCAATCACTACTTATCACAACATCGCTATTTATTATCTTTTAACAGGCTTACATCAGGTCACTTAAATGATTTCACTATGGTGACAAATTCTTCAATATCACAATCTTCACAACTGTCACTCCTCATCCCTGATAGTAGTCAGTAAATCTACTCTGTACCTTTTCCATTGCTTTAATATGGTTATAAAGCTATGGCCATAACTCCACATACAACTGCTACCTAAATAAAGTATTGTCGAAGTTCAATATTATCTCTGTATATTCCATGACCTTGGAAACAAACCAAAGAACTCTGCATTTTTATGGCCTTATTTACCTACATTGCCATCTCTTGATGCATCTTTCCACATCAAAATCCTTCTAAGCTCTTACTATTTATACATAAGCTCCTACAATTATACAGGGACTTGGCAAGACCACTTCTGGAATATTGTATGCAGTTTTAGTCTAATCTAAGAAAAGATGTACATGTCGCAGAGGGAGTGTAATGCATGTTCACCCTCTTGATCTCTGGGTTAGTAGAAATGTTTTACAATAAACTGGGCCAAGCAAGCTTGTATCATTGAGCATTTTGAGGAATGAGAGGGGATCTCACTGAAATTCTGACAAGGTTAAAAGGCTGGAAAAAGGAAAGACGTTTCCCCAAGCTGGAGGACTAAAGCAAGGGGTCAGAGTCTCAGAATATACGCAGGATTGAGAGAGAAGTTTCTTTACTCAGAAGATGGTGAAATTGTGCAGTTCTTTCCACTGAAGGCTGTCGTGGCAATGTTGCTGAATATGTTTAAGAATGTAGATTTCTGGACCCAAAATGCAACAAGCAGGAATATGTACTGAGATGGTATTGAATAGAGGAACAGAGTAAAAGAACCAAATAGCCATCTCCACGCTGAGATTTAACTGCCACGGACATGCCCATTTTAAAGCACCTCAGTATTTCATGCCCTGACGTTATTGAAAGTGGTTAAAGCTCACCAAGATAAAGGATCAGCTCTCAGACTAGCCCACTTCCACCTTTCATGTAAAATGCTGCCAGCCAAGAAAGGGGGAGTTTATAAACGTTCCGACATCAATCAGTGAAATATTTATTGAGATCATTAACCAGGAGAGATCATTAAACATTGGAAATGGGCATGTAGGCAATTCGGATATGTTTCCTTTCTTCCTCCTTTCTACTTAGTTTATAAACTGAGTCACCAGCTCAGCATAACGGCCTGGTTCTTTTGCAGAGCTGCTCATCAGCTGTTGTTTGACTTAATCACAACATGCCAACCCTTTGGCAGCTGGGCCTCAACAACTTGGACAATGCTCTGATACAAATTGTGGAAGAATCTTTCAATAGGTGCCTCATCAATCGTTTTCACTCTTCCAAGCGCCATAGGCACAAGACCACTTCTGGAATATTGTATGCAGTTTTAGTCTTATCCAAGAAAAGATGTACATGTCGCAGAGGGAGTGTAATGCATGTTCATCATTTTGATTGCTGGGTTAGTAGAAATGTTCTACAAGAAAATGTGCCAAGCAAGCTTGTATTCACGAGGGGCATAGATAGTAAAACAGCTGGTTTGGCCTGAGTGATTCGTGTTTAATGTTTAGTAAAGAGGAAAAATGTGGAAAGGAATGAATGATCAGGAAACAGTCTGTATCCCACTGTCCTGTAAAGAGAGACTTGAGAGGCCCAGGTATTAACAGCAAAAGAATATTTTGAAACTTAAAATCTAGCTAAATATCATCCACTGACAACTTGCAGCAAGCAGCCAACTGAAATTGGAACAGAATAACCAAAGCTAAATTTGCAAATGTTTGATTTTTCACTGTAAGAGCCATATAGTTTCAGGAGAGTTTGGTATACTGTAGCTGAGCATGCAAAATGTTGTCAGGAAATGCTTCATGCGAGGATATTTGGGCCACCTGGTAGTAAAATAAAAGTTGCATATAGCCTTAAAATGGCAGCATCCTTCACACATGAAGAGAAGGAAAGTACTGTTATTTATATGGCACCTTTCACGATCTTGTAACTTATCAACATTGATTAAATATTTTGAATTGGGTAATTGTTCTAATGCAAGATCATGATAGACAATTTACTTACAAGGTCACATGAATGTGATACTCATCAAGTGATAAATATTGACGAGGACAGCACTCAAAGTTCAGCTGCTTATCTGCATATAATGTCGCAGGATCTGTTAATTCTTTTGATGAGGAAGATGGAGACTTAACCTAACATCTTCTGAGAGACATCACCCAATTTTGTAGCTGCACAGTAGCATCAGCCTGGATGTCTTGCTGCAGTGTCTGGAGTGGACCATAAATCCACCAACTTCTGAATTAGAAGAGAGTGCCATCACTGAGGAACAGTTAAAGTGTTGAAGCCGATTATCAGCTCCGAGCTATAATGATCATCTGGAAATGTATGCAAAATATTGACATGCACTTCACACCAATCTTTTGCGTGAATCCCTCTCAAAACTTTGAATAAAGTGAAAATTCTGCATCTTTTTATTGCATGCCTACAGACTTTCTCTCTTCTTATTTCAGTCCTGGTTTTACACCATGATAGTGCTGCAGATTTACACCTCCTCTTGCTTGAAATTCCCATGACACTCAATGCATCAATCCTTTGTGACCAACTCTGTTTAGTTCCTGTGCAATCAGCTCATATGTGGTCCAGATGCCACCAATCGTGCCATTTTACCTCATTTGCTCATCCTCACAAATATAATGATGGGATCAGTTTAAAGATAAGCTGATCAAGTTCAGTTCCATCTCCCCATCATTTCCGTCAACTTAATAGCTCTATGCTGTCAGACTACCTGAATGACATCAAGTAATAAGTACTTCAAGGTTTCTTGCAAAGGACATTTGAATGTGCAGTCTTTGCTCCCTTGCCATCCACTATCAAAATTGCATATATCATCCATCACCAATGCCTTCCACCAATCCCATCTTTTCAACCTTGCCTTCATAGCCACTGAGGCTTTTATCTAGGTGGTTTCATTACATGTTTCAGAGTCTTTTTCTACCCAGATTAATTTAGATTATTTCAACACTTATATCTTTTCAACCAAGCCTTCAATCATCTTTTGTAACTATCCCACTTTGCTTCCATTATTCCTTTTATCTATATTTTCTCTCCAATTTGTAAAGTGCCTTGGGATTTTTCCTATCTTAAAAGGTGCAATATAAATGTAAATTACTGTTATTGAGCCTTGAGGAGGTGTTAATGATATTTTCTGCAATAAAATAAGCAACTGGTAGAATTTACCTTGTCAACAAGAGAACTTAGGCCTGCATGAGCTATAGTTCACGTCAAATTTGTCAATATGCTTTAAATCTTTAAATAATCACCTGCGATTGCACAGTTTTGAATGATATGAAAAAGGAAAGTTATTTGTCCAGTTCAATTTTACTCTCTCAAAGACTTCCTACATTACCCTCTTCTTTCCTACTTTCCATTTGAACACTTTCAGTCAGAATCACATTGCACAAAAACAAGTCCTTTGGCCCACCAGATCCATACTGACCCTCTAAAACACCTCTACACTAATCCTATGCCATTCTTCCCACATTCTCAGCAACTTCCCCCAGATTCAACCACTCACCTACACACTAGAGGCAATTTAGTGGGCAACTAACCTGCATGCCTTTGGGATGTGGCAGGGGCCTAGAGCACCCAGCAGAAACCTATGTGGTCACAGTGAGAATGTGCAAACTATGCAGACAACATCCAAGGTCAGGACTGAACCTGGATCACTGGAACTACAAGGCAATCAACCAGCTGCGTCACTGTGTTATAGGACTGCAACAATCTGTCCCAACAAGTTACTAGAAATGCTCAAGGCATTGTCCCAGGGATTGGCGGTGACTTAACAGGACATAAAACAGTTGTCCTCTATCAGCACGCACTACTTCAGCCCCAGTAGTCAGTCAGTCAGCCAGCCAACCAATGTAAACTACTGCCAGTCATGAGGTGAAGGAGCTCTAGCAGCTCCATCACTGTGCCATCAGATTTAGTTCCAAAGGCACTAGCCCTATGATGATACACCCAAATGAGTTTATGTACCTCGATCATAAATATCACAAACCACAGTTATACTCATTGACCCAAACACACTCATCATGCATTTATTTAGTCTTCTTATAAAATGATTATTAAACAGACAATTTTTAGATGTTCAATTTTCTTTTCCATCATTAAACTGAAAAACAAAGAAAGTTTCTTGTAATAATCTAAACACAGAACTATTGGAATATAGCCGCATGAAAGTAATTCTTTTTGGTGGCATAATACAAGCATACTCAGCACAGATTCAGTACTTCATTAACCCAAGGTTCATAGCCTGTATTAAGCAAAATACATTTCATTTCAAATGCATTCATTGTTATGCATTGTCACTGGAAAAAAGATCTCCCACTGCCCTGAGACTGTCCTTTCTTCCAGAGTGTTCCCAGGCACAATCTTCAGGCATGCAATGTAGGGCAGTTCTCAGCCTAAACAGCTTCTTGAACTCACAGGAAATCTGTGACAACCATGAGCCCAGGCTCACTGGCTGTCGAAGCTGTCATGGTCATTCAATGTTTGGAAATGTCACTGAGGTTGCCAAAAGATTTGAGAATGCCTGGGAACCATTGAAATATTTTTTTAAATTGTATCACTTAAAATTAAAATGCTAAAGCACACACACCTAAAGACAATTAAAAAATATTTAAACTAACTAAATCAAAGCTCTATTTTTCAATGTCTCAGCAGCTGATTTTCTCATTCTTTTCAATAGGAGGCTCAGCATACTTCCCATTCTGACAGCTGGGATTCTGTGGAAGATTATCCTGCCTCAGTGGATTCCATGAGGCATGGTGCAGGCAGGGACAGCCCAGGCAGAAGATGTTGCTGTCAGCTTAGGCCCACACCAATGATGAACCAAGAATTCCACCGAGAAAAGTCAGTAAATCTTAACATAAGCACTGGCTTTGGAGCAGAAGAACTCCACAGTATTGTGACCCAATTATTAAATTCTGAATCTATGAATTTAGAAAGATCCCACGTTGGAGAGGGGAGTTAATTTTCAAAAAGTAAGAAACTGGAAATCTTTATTTAAAAAAAGCGGAAAAAGCCAGAAGTACTCAGTAGATCAGGCATCACCTGTGGAGAGAGAAGTTGAACCAACATTCAGGCTGATGATCTTGCTTCAGAAATGCTAATTCTTCCTGCTATCTCCAACATTGTCAGGTTTTCATGATGGAGTTAATTTTAATGCCTGTGATCTCACAATCACCCTGTAAACAGATTATGGATTGGAAATAGCTCTACCCAGGCTTAATTTTATCAATAAGACCAGCACAAGTTATTAGTTCTGATATGCAAATTGATTTTCCCCCCTCTGTAATGTGATGAACCTTATACAACAGATATAGAGAAAGTTTCCCCTTACAATGCACATCTCGTTTCTTTCATTTATATTCCTGCATCTTCTCATTACACCTGATTTAGGCTAATTTTATTATTATGCATTAGACACATGCACTATATTCATTTAGCACATTACAGCTCTATTGTTTAAAACCCTGTTATTTGAATGTTATTCCATTACAAAAAAATTAAGAGTATAATGGAACACAGCCAAAAAAGACACAATAGCTGTGAACAGACTAGAGCAGTTTACTTTTGTCCACAAATATTCATCATCAGAGCAATACAGTAAGACTGAGGTAGCATTGATAGCAAGGAACACCTGGACATTGCTCCAAACTGTTGGACAAAGGGGAAGGGTAGCCAACAGCTGTTAGTCCAGACAAGATCATGGACTGGTGGTGAGCATTGTTGAAAGAATCCAGTTTTGTGATCACAGCTAATGAACACACATAGGCCCAGACTACTGTGTGAATGGAAATGTTCTCCATTGGAGGACTTGGGTGGATTAAGAGGTTGATGGAGTAGAACTGGTCTTGTGGTAGGGGTGATACTGACTGATAGATCAAGGCAGTATGTTGGCAGCAGGGGAAGTGTTGGTGGATGGATAAAATGGAGCAAATGCAAGCAAGGGACTTATTTTACAATTTTATCAGTCTACTGCAGCATTACCAAGACATGCTTGCTACCAGGATCGCTATCCAAGATCGTAAAAAGAAGCATTGAATAGGGAATGAAATTAATTGATGGAACTCACATCAGGAGGAAAAAATGTGCAATTCCTGCAGGTGCCCAGTTAAATTTTCAGAGGGAGTCAAAAATGGTTCATTATCCAATTTCATGCTGGGGAAAATAATGTTCAATGATTTAATGCTGAAAAAAAAATACAACAATAAGTGATTGAATTTCTAGGCAAGAAATCTTTGAGTGGAGTGACATACTTGAGGAGTCCCCGGATGCTATGGAAGGAAAAGGAATAAGAAACCAGGAGAAAGATACACAGTTGAATGTCCCTCACCACTAAATATTTTGAGTGAAAGGCAAGTCCAAGCTGGGGAATCAATAAGGTTTGATCCAGAGAACGAAGAAACAAATCCCTTGGATCCATATCATCGCTACACCCAACTAATCAACCAAAAAGTCAGCAGAGGATCAATGGACCAAATGGCCTTTTTTTTTGTTGCAAGGAGAATGTAAAAAATGCTATGGAAAGGAGGAAAATGTGATTAATGATTAAAAAAGTCCTAATAAATCTTTGAATGGAGAACCATATACCCATAAAGATCTGTCATACTCCAGGCCAAATGTGAAATTGATATTCTCTGATTAGACCACGTTGGTCAGCATGTGGTTTTATACAGAGTCCAATGAACATTTTGTAGCACAACATTCTGCTGGACAAAATTGATTATCCTTTTCCAGAGCCCACTAGCTTTTCCACAGGAAGCTCAACAATTAGTGGAGCAATTTAATTTGATAGCTTCCTGTGATGGATTTGATTTAATTTTTTGTTGTAAAGATGAAATTTTGTTATGTTGTTCAAAATACTTATACAGTGATGCATTATACTCAAATTGTGTTAGCAGGTAAAAAATGCAGCTGTTTCCAATTATTTTTAACTACTCAGCTACAGTGCAGCCATTGGAATTCTTATCACTACCCCATTTAGCTTGTCAATAGCAATCTTACACATTCAATGAAAAACCAATAGTCCTTTCAAATCCTTTTTCTCTTTTTCCACTTCTGTTAATGAACATTCCTTAAATGTGTAATCGTGCTTCAGATTTCCTGTTCTGCTCTGAGTGACCTTACATTTAGGTACAACGCTGACTGGGCAAGAGTCCAGAATGCCACTTACAGAATATGCTGGAGAATGGAATACATTAAAGTACAAATCAGTGGCATCAACCCCAATGGTTGTAACTACTATGTTTTCTGCATTATAATGCTAGAAAGTGCACCAAAGATGGAAACCAGGTTAGAATTTGCTGATGATACCACATTGAAGGTCATAGGTTTTTGCTGTTATTGATTTTGATTGCAAACTTTTTATGGGCTTTTTGCACCGAAATCTGAAGTTAAGCATCTGAAGCAGTGTGCCATCTTCTACAGGGGAACAGGGATCTCCAAGCACAGCCATATACAAATCAGACTGAAGAATCATTTATGAGATGGTGTAAGATCAACTCACATTCTTATGTACCTACCAGGCCCACTGAGGCATATGACTCACACATAACCTCAGTGTTAGTTACACATGACCTACCCTTATTTGGTCTGTCAGCAGGAAGTCAAAGGCAAACGTTATCCAAGCTGTGTACCCCTTAATGTTTATTCTTCAGCAGAGTTTGCTCCCTCCATCCTTCTCTGCTGTTTTCAGAGCTCCTGATAACTTGCCTAACAGACACAGCAGCACCACCCTCCTTCCCTAACCCTCCTGACTGCCAATCACTTGACTACCCAATGCAACCTCCAAAATCAACTGCCCTCCCAATGCAATGCCACTTCAAAAATCAATCTCCCCTCTTTTACCCCCCTTTTCTTCCCCCCTTTGTCTTCATTCATTCCTGTGGGCCCCTCACCCCTTCTCTTCCCCTCCCTCACCCTCATGACCAGCCTATACGTAGTCCAACATACGTTAGACTATTGTTTATTGACTACACCTCTGCCTTCAATACAATAGTTCCAAGCAAACTTGTTACCAAACTCCGAGACCTAGGACTCAACACCTCCCTCTGTAACTGGGTACTTGACTTTCAAATAAACAGACCGCAATCAGTGAGGATAGGCAGCAATACCTCCGGCACAACTATTTTCAACACCAGTGCCCCACAAGACTGCGTCCTCAGCCCTCTACTCTACTCCCTATACACTCATGACTGTGTGGCCAGATTTTGCTCTAACTCCATCTACAAGTTTGCAGATGATACCACCATTGTAGGCCGTATCTCAAACAGCGATGAGTTGGAGTACAGGAAGGAGATAGAGAGCTTAGTGAAATGGCGTCATGACAACAACCTTTCCCTCAATGTCAACAAAAGAGCTTGTCATTGACTTCAGGAAAGGGGGTGGTGTACATGCACCTGTCTACATCAACAGTGCTGAGGTTGAGAGGGTTGAGAGCTTCAAGTTCCTGGGAGTGAACATCACCAACAACCTGTCCTGGTCAAACCACGTAGATGCCACAGCCAAGAAAGCTCACCAGTTTCTCTACTTCCTCAGGAGGCTAAAGAAATTTGGTTTGTCCCCTTTGACTGCAGAGAGTTGTGGACACAGCCCAGTGCATCACGGACACCAGCCTCCCCTCCTTGGACTCTGTCTTTACCTCTCGTTGTCTTGGTGTAGCAGCTAGCATAATCAAAGACCCCACCCACCCGGGACATTCTCTCTTTTCTCCTCTTCCATCGGGTAGAAGATACAGGTGCCTGAGGGCACGTACCACTAGACTTAAGGACAGCTTCTACCCCACTGTGATAAGACTATTGAACGGTTCCCTTGCACAATGAGATGGACTATGACCTCACGATCTACCTTGTTGTGACCTTGCACCTTATTGCACTGCACTTTCTCTGTAGCTGTGACACTTTACTCTGTACTGTTACTGTTTTTACCTGTACTACATCAATGCACTTTGTATTAACTCAATGTAACTGCACTGTGTAATGAATTGACCTGTACGATCGGTTTGTAAGACAAGCTTTTCACCGTACCTCAGTACGTGACAATAATAAATCAATACCAATACCAAATACCATCTATTCCCCACCTCCTTTCCTTTTTTCCAATGGTCTGCTGCTCTCTCCTACTGGATTTCTCCTTCTTCTGACAATAGCAGAGAAGGATGGAGGGAGCAAACTCTACTTAAGAATAAACATTAAGGGGTACATAGCTTGGATAATGTTTGCCTTTGACTTACTGCTGACAGACCAAATGAGGGTAGGTCATGTGTAACTAACACTGAAGTTATGTGTGAGTCATATGCCTCAATGGGCCTGGTATGTACATAAGAATGTGAGTTGATCTTACACCATCTCATAAAAACAATGATTCTTCAGTCTGATTCTTTGCCTCTTCTATCACCTCTCAGCTTCTTACATCACTCCCTTTCATCCCCCCTCCCCCACCCACTTACCTACCTTCCCTTTCTCACCTGGACGTGCCTATCACCTGCCAGCCTGTGCTCTTACCCCTCCCCGACCTTCTTATTCTAGCTTCTGCCCCCTTCCTTTCCAGTCCAGATGAAGGGCCTCGACCCAAAATGTTGACTGCTTATTTCCCTCCATAGATGCTGCCTGACTTGCTGAGTTCCTCCAGCATTCTGTGTGTATCCACATTCCAGCATCTGCAGGATCTCTTGTGTGTGTGTTGCTTCAAAATCAACCATTAACCTCCATCCAATTTCCAATCAGAATCTTTCTCTGCCCAACCCCCAACCCTGGCTTAATCCTCTGTTCACCTCAGGTCCTGATCTCCATCATCCCTCTCCAAGCCTCTCAGCATTACCTCCTCCACCCACAATTTACAGTCTGTCTACCTCTGCGACTTTGTAATGGCAGAGTTAGCTGGGGAAAGTATGCAAGGCTTGTTGTATTGTACACAGTGCCTTGGGCTCCAGGGATGGGGAGGGGCCTGTTCCAGTTTAGTGCACCTTTTCAGCTGCTGTACAATTTCTGGCCTACTGTGCCCTTCACAGTAGAAAAGTATTTGTTTAACACTTTTTCTTTTATTCCTCATTACTCCTGGCTCAGTGTTAGAATTTTAATCCTTATTTTCAGATCCTTCCAGTTGTCTCACTCTTCACCTCTGTAATGAACTCCAGTTCTATAATCCTCCTAGATGTCTGCAGTCTCCATTTCTGGGTTCTTGTGCTTCTCTGAAATTAATCATTAGCCTATTAGTAGTCATCTCTTTACCTCCCAAGGCCATTAGTCCCGGAATTCTTCCTCTCAACCCACCAAGTCTGTCCACCTCCCTATCCCTCTCTTTTCCTGCAAAAGCTCCTTAAAACTTGAGCGAGCTTTGGTCATTTGTGTTTTATAGAGCATCAAACATAGGCTTGTTGTATTATACACAGTGCAACATTGTGGGTCAAAGGGCCTGTACAGCACAGTACAGGCCCTTTGACCCACAATGTTGTGCCAACACATTATCCTGCTCTAAGATCTATCTAACCCTTCCCTCCCACATAGCCCCCTATTTCTCTATCATTCGTGTGTCTATCTGAGTCTCTTAAATGTTTCTAATGTATCTGCCCCCAAAACCCCTGCCAGCAGTGCATTCCACGCACCCACCACTCTCTGTGTAAAAAACTTACCCCTGACATCCTCTTTATACTTTCCTCCAATCACCTTAAAATTATGTCCCCTCGTGTTAGCCATTGTCGCACTGGGAAAAAGTTTTCATTTAGCTTATTTTCCCCTTACAGGATTTGGAACTTTTTTAAAAATTACAATGTTCAAAATACTTCAAGATATTTTTCTGCCATTAAAAGGTGCTACACAAGTGAAGTGGTCTAAATAAAGGATAACCACTGACATAATTATTTAAGAGGAACTTAATTAATTAAGGAGAGGTTTGAATGTGGAACTTGCTGCCACATGAGCAGCACTTACTTCTGTTAAAACTATTTATCAGGAACTTCTTTACACAAAGTGGTTGGAACATGGACTCAGCATTGCATGAAGTAGTGAAAACAGGCAGTATTGATGAGGTTAAGACAGGCTTGACATGTAGGGAAGAAAGGTGGGTGGGGTGCAGGCAGGAAAGAATTAAAGGAAGAGTTAATTGTGTGGAGTACAAACAACAGCATAGATTGGCTCAGACAGCTTGTCTCTGCACCAAAGAATGAAATGAAGTTTTATCCTTTTAATGCAACAGGACAAAAATCATCAACCCACTGAAAAAAGAGGGTAAGTTACATAGATAAGTTGTTGGCAACTAAATGAAACCACAAAGGAGACTTAATATTAATATTTACAGTGCTCTATTTTAATCATTATAGATCCTTGTTAGTTTAAGAGCAAAATACTCAGTCCTTTTCTATCTCCCCACCCTTGTTTACACATTCATGTTCAGACAGGTCAGTTTGTTAACAAAAAAAAATGGATATTGCTCCATACCTCTGATTACATCACAATGTGAATGCAGCAGTTAATACGTCTGTGTTTAATATTTAACAGAATGCCATGTTCTGAAGTTCACATTCAATGATTCAGAGTGAGTGCATATTACTTCCAGCTTTCTGGCAAAATACAAGTGCAAGGACAAACAGATCAACCATTTAATCTTTGGACAAAGAAGAATTGATGGAGATTTTGAGGAAAGTGAACTTTGTGTTGATTTGAAGGAAATTGTTACTTACATCCGTGGATACAATTGCACTTTTTGTTGTGCTTTATGTGTAACTGACAGTTGAATCGGTTTGCATTTCTCTTCCAGTACTGTCTTTCAGGTGATTATTTTTCTAAACAAGATTTTGTTATTGCTTTATTATTTTTAATTATGGAAGGCCAGATTGACTGCGAATCATATTTCAACCATAAACATGTATCCGATTTTGAAGTTAAACTTTCAATCAAGATTTTTCTTACAATATTATATAGTATTATCCTTGTGGCAGGGATAATTGGAAATAGTTTAACTATAAAGGTCGCACAGGTTCTCCAAAAGAAAGGTTATCTTCAAAAGAGTGTTGCCGATCACATGATCAGTCTTTCCTGTGCCGATTTACTTGTTCTTTTATTGGGAATGCCTGTGGAATTATACAGCGTGATATGGTATCCATTTTCAACATCCAGTGGAAATGCAGCCTGCAAGATTTATAACTTCCTCTTCGAAACCTGTAGCTATGCCACAATATTGCATATTGCTACTTTGAGTTTTGAACGTTACATTGCTATTTGTCATCCATTCAAATACAAGTCTGTATCTGGTTCAAGAACAGTGAAGCTGATTTGCTTTGTCTGGCTAACTTCATTTTTTATAGCCTTGCCACTCCTCTTCGCAATGGGCTTGGAGGATCCACTTGAGCCCTTTGCTGACAATGGCCGCAATCCTCTTCGTAGTAACTGTGACAACAGAAAATCAAACCACACCATTTGCACCAACCTCAGCTCTAAACAGATAGTCTTCCAGGCAAGTGTTTTCAGCGCTTTCATCCTTTACGTTGTGACTCTTGTCGCAGTTGCATGTATGTGCAAAATGATGAGGAGCACTTTAATCAGAATGGATTTTAATAACAAGGATCCCAAAGGTAAAGGCCATTCAAAACAAAGGAGTACAAAAGTAGAATCATCAAGAAAACAGAGCATCATGTTTTTAGGTAAGAGCTTTAACATTTACTAATGTAATATCTTCCTGTGTTTTCTAATTTGCTGCAGAATAAATGTGAGCAGCCAAATCATTGCCTATGGAATTGGTGGGACAAGAAAGTGCACATAATATATTCTTCCCTTTACCTTTTTTGTTGTATTTTATATCCATCTCCAAAAGTTGCCTCTAAGTGCTTATGTTAATCTTTACTCCAGTCTTGTTGAGGGAATAAGGTAGTTTGGTTTTGGTCACTTCCATTAAATGTGTGGAGGTATCAGCTATTGCTTGTATTCACTTATACCATTCCAATGGCATCAATGGAACCAAATATGCACTTGGGTTGGGCTAACTGGCTAGGCCTGCAATAACTGGGCTAATACAATGGGCAGAAAACACACATGCACATGTTTAGTACTAAAGACAATGCTTCCTCCAGAGTATTTTCACCCACTCAATATTGAACAAGAAGCCAATGTTTAATTCCTGGCACAGTTCACAGTCTAGAAACTTGCACCTCAATAGTTCTCTCTGAAGCTGCATGAAAGGATGCAGCCCATGTAACTATTATAAACAAAAAGTGAAATAAAATTCAAACTAGCAGCCTTTTGTCTCGATTATAGTGAGCATGTGGCCTTACTTTGACATTGTAAATTTTATAGGATTTTTACCATTTACTCCTGTGGACCAACACTAAATGAGTAAAAGAAAAAATGTATTTCTATTATGACATTTGCATCCTTTTCAGAAAATTTGAAAGGGCATTGGAGCCAGTGAAGAATGTTTTGAAATGTAACACAGAAAATGTAGTAGCCAATTTGTGTGCTTCAAGCTGCCACAAATAGTAATTCCCTTAGTTTAGAAACCGGGACATATTTTTCCCCTCTGCTCCAAAAAACCACTGTCTTTGCCAGTATCAGTTTTATCTAAGAATCCCTGATGTTCACTTGTCAGTGTCAAACAAGATTAAAATCCAGGGAGGGAGGCTAGGGCAGAGATGGAAATTCAAAACCCATTGTGGCCATTACAAACTTTTAACAAAATACTGACGTTTTTTAGAGAGACATACACAATGTACTTTTTAAATTTAAGCATAAACAGCATGTTGCAATAGAGAAAATAGAATTAACTTTTAAAGTAACAACATTAAATCAGAAGACTTTAAAAAAACATTTGCTTTTCAGCTTCGTACAGAGAGACTCTGAAGAACTCTCTGGAATAAAGTAAATAAGCAAACCTATGCAATGCTGAGCAGTGCGACAGTATTTACTTAGCAAGGTTTTAGATCTCTTTATGGTGCCTGGTAACAGGCTGGTCCACTCCAGACAGGGCAAACCCTCTACAACGCTGCCCATCTCTGTGTGATCAGTCTCTGCTCAATACAGTTATTACCAAAATCCAAGGGGGTGCAGGCTCATCCGATGCAGGAGTTACATTGAGTATGGGAGTTGAGAAGTTATGTTGCAGTTATACAAGATGTTGGCGAGGCCTCACTTGGAGTATTGTGTACAGTTTTGGTCATCCTGACACAGGAAAGATGTTATTAAGCTAGAAAGAGTACAGAAAAGATTTACCAGGATGTTGCCTGGATTTGGGGGCCTGAGTTACAAGGAGAGGTTGTGTAGATTAGGACTTTATTCCCTGGAATGTAGGAGATCGAGGGGTGACCTGATAGAGGTATACAAGATCATGAGGGGCACAGACAGGGTGAAAACACAGTCTTTTTCTCCAAGGAGAAGATCTAAAAACAAGAATCCACAGGTTTAAGATCAAAGGCAAGAAATTTAAAAGGGAAATTAGGGGCAGCTTCTTCACACAAAGGGTGGTGTGTATTTGGAATGAGCTGCCAGAAATAGCAGTTGAGGCAGGCACATTAGCAACATTTAAAAGCCATCCAGATAAGTAGATGGATAGGAGAGGTTTAGAAGGATATGGGCCAAATGCAGGCAGATGGGATGAGTTCACTGGCAACACAGTTAGCATGGATGAGTTGGGTTGAAGGGCCTGTTTCTATGCTGTAAGACTATGACTCTTTACAGGAGTATTACAAACTGAACCACAGCTGATCCAAGAGTGCAGAATTACAAAAGTCACAGAACAACATGAAAAGGAAACCATTCTGCCCAGCACCTTTCTGCCCTAGCCTTTGAAGAACAATCCCATTAGTCTCACCCTTTGCTCTTCCCCCACATTTCAGCAACTTTTAAGTATTTATTTCAATCCCTTTTAAAGATTACTGTTGACTCTGTATAGGTCTTGCTCTCAGCCAATGCATTCCAAATTCTAACCATTTATTACCTGGAAATACTTTCCTTCATGCTGTCTCTGGTCGTTTTGCTAATCACCTTAAATCTTCACCCCTCAACCCCCAAATGACCAATCCTACTGTCACTTTCTATTCAAATAACAATAAAGTTAATAATAAGTTTGGACCCTTAGGTTTTGGTGGATTCTCTAATATTTTTAGCTCAATGGCTATTGTTTACTGACGGTAAATTGGTTTATTATTGTCACATGTACTAAGGTACAGTGAAAGACTTGTCTTGCATACTGTTCATACAGATCAATTCACTACACAGTGCATCGAGGTGGTACACGGTAAAACAATAACAGAATGCAGAATAAAGTGTCACAGTTACAGAGAAAGTGCGGTGCAGGTGGACAATAAGGTGCAGGGTCATAATGAGTTAGATTGTGAGGTCAAGAGTCCATCTTGTCGTAATAAGGAACCATTCGATAGTCTTATAACAGTGGGATAGAAGCTGTCCTTGAGCCTGTGATACAATAAACAAAAACTGTGATGTAGAACTGAAAAATAGCTCAGTACATTTGTTTTCTAGTAAAGAACACTGTACAGGACTGAAATTATTTAACACTAGAAGCTTCAGAGCTGGTGATTGCACTAAATCATGATGAAAAGTCTACCATTTACAGAAAACAGGAGCGTCAACCCAGACCACTACATAGTTTGAAGATTAAAACACCAAGGAATAGAGATTCAGTGAAGTCATCAGAACCAAGTTTTGAAAGCAGAGGCCCCATGGACATTCTGTATCAGTGCAAAGAGACAATGGATGAATCTCTAACCCTCAAGACTGCTTACTAGTTGAGATAGTCCACTATAATTATGGTCCACTTTCCATTGATCTTTGACCTAATTCAGTTATCTTTCTTTCCTTTACAGTGCTGTGGGCTTATAATTTCTAACAACACAGATTCAATAGGCTGAATGACCTCCTCTGCCTGCATTCCTATTCCACAACTTTTCTCCTCAAAACCACTTCTCTTTCACATGCCCATCAGCTCCCTCCTACCCTTATTCTCCTCCCATTACCACCAACACTAGGGAAAATTTACAATAGCCCAATTAACCCATCAGCGTGTCTTTGGGATGTGGAAGGAACCCAGAGCCATAGGATGGGGAACCCACATGATCACAGAAAGAGCAAACTCCACACAGGCAGTACCGGAGGTCAGGGTCAAATGCAGTTTGCTGGGGCTGAGCAGCAGCAGCACTAACTGCTGCACCACTGAGCTGCCCTTAAATTGTAGTCGGCAGAAAGCATTTGCTCATTACATGACAGAAGTGCATTGCCCTTCATGTGTAGGTAACTCTGTGACATCAGGTGCACCTATTGGAATTGCATTAAAAGGTGAATAGATGTTTAAACAATAATTCTACATTACTATTGGGGTCCACTTATAAAATTGATGTGCCCCAAGATCAGACTTGTCACATACTGGTGCTAACTGAGAGAGAAGGAGTGCTTGCTACAAAGTGATTATGAAGACTTCAATCCCCATGTCAGACAATTGACGAGTTAAAAAAAGTAGTAATTTTTACCGTCCTCGGCATTTGCCAAACATATTTGTGTCATAAACTTCAAGACTGGCGTTTCCTGTATTCAGTCTAAGCATTCATATTTACTGAGATCAAAACCTGACTCAACTAATGCATCATTGCCACCTTTCACAGGTCCAAGCATCCAGATTTCTATTCATGCTGCAATATTGCCACTTATACACATCTTTTAATTCTCTCAAAAATTTTGTGGATTACTTCTTCCAATCATCTTTGGAAGAATCCATAAATTCTACTGCATTACTTATATCTAACACTTTTCGCTTTGCAAAACTGGGAAAAAGAAATCAAATTCACCTTCCCTTTGACTGATTTGTGCCAGTTTTTCTTGAGTAGTTTATAATTCAGGTCAAAAGAGTTTTCATGAGTAAAGTCATATAATTAGAGTTCTAAGGGAATAGATTTGGACAGGTACAGTATAATTTTATTGCAAATATCAATTATAATGTTATCTTCTATAGTCTAGAAGGTCAAAGTAGCAGAGAACAAAGAAAATGGCAGAAGCAAGGCTTGTTACTGTAGACCTTCTCTGTTTTCCTGGGTTGTTCATTTTTACTGAGATCTTATTAAAGTTTTACACTGGCTCATTATTGCCTCTTGGTTTTTACATTCTGTGCCTCTGCTGATAAAGCTAAAATTCCATTAACTTTTTTGATGGCCTTTTCAACCCAAGATGCCATCAATAATGTCTTGTAAATTTGTATGTCCAAATCATTCTGCTCTTCTACAAGATTGGGTTGACTTCCACTTAGGATGCAATTATAGATCATTTTTTAAACCACAATTATCATCTTGCACTGACTGACATTGAATTCTATCTACCACAACTATAATTTCTTCAATATCCCTCGACAGTCTTGGATATTCAAAAGAATAGACTACATCTCCTAGTTTGACATCATTGGCAAATGTCAACACCACTTCCTTACTACAAAACAGATTGGCATAAAACTCCCACTGTATTAAAACTACAAGATACTGGTAAATAGATATCTAACACTACAGTAGCCATTTGTTACACGTGGTGTGTAGTGTACTCTTCCCTGCATGGCATTTACCCAGAGTCCTTGGAAACATGCACTCAGAGTAAGAGTTGAAATAATGCAACCTTGCAGATTTTTTTGTTTGACTAAATCCACCTGTGGAGCATTTCTCCTAAAACTTGGCAGCCCACAAATATTAGTCATCATTTTACATCTGCTATGTGGTAGCATGCAAGCCTTGTTCTGAACCAATTTGCTCCATTACAGACCTATCTCAGTGTAGCCCAGTGTCAAGCAAATCTGTTTCACCAGTCCAACGTTTTTCCCCCTCAGTCTTTCTCACTGCATTTCTGCATCTTCCCACTAGAGTAGAGTTAGTTTGCAGTACAAATGGAGAACTACCAACGTACACTGTCTCTACTCAACAACCAAGGTCATTAACAAGAGAACATGCCTACAAAACTTTCCCTGATCTGTTTTATCATTTTTCCTTCCAAAGTGAAGATATTGACAATTTCCCCTTACATTATACTCCATTTACCTAATTTGGGCCCATTTAACCTATCAATATTTGTCTATAAATTGTTTGTATTCTGTTTGTCTTCTGCCTATTTTTGTATCATCTGTAAATGTGTCAACATATATCATAAACAGCTATGATCCCAGCACTGAACACTGTGGCACTAGTTACATGCTGCTCATCTAAAAATTACCCCCCACCCCTACCATCTGCAATGCTGGAAATATTCAGCAGTTCTGAAGAAGGGTCTTGAACTGAAACATTAACCTGTTTCTCTTTCCTCAGATGCTACCAGACCTGCTGAATGTTTCCAATACTTTCTGTTTTTATTTCAACCTGTGCTTGATTCAGCCCATTCAGCAATTCTTTAAACAACATAAGAAATGGAAGCAGAATAAATTGAGCCCCTGGAGTCTTCTCTGCCACTCAATAGGATCAGGGTTTTTTTTACAACAGCATAGGTTTCCTGTACTAATCTGATATCACTCGATTGTCCTAATATCTAAAAGTTTATCAAAAGCCTTGTAGATGCTGAGTTTTTCTCCAGAACATGCACAGTCTCTTCTTCTGCCAGACTCAGTTGAAAAGACCTTATTGCAGCACTCCATGCTGTGCCTTCTGCCTTCTGCCGTCCACCTTATCTGTGGATTCTTGTAACAGCATAGCTGTTGTCCTGATGCTTGTATGAACCGACTTTCTCGTGCTGTCCTATAGATTACAGATTCTTGATATCAAGGTTCCAGATTGCAACCATCTCTCGGTGAATAATTTTTTCCTCAGATCCCTTCTAACCTCCTTACTCCTTGCCTCAAACCTATACTCTCTTATTTAAGATGTCTCCATTATGGGGAAAAGTTTCTCATTATCCACCCTATAATTCTGTATACCTCTATCACATCTACCTTTGATCTCCTCTGCTCCAAGGAAAACAAACTCAGCCTCTCCAGATTCTTCTCATAACTGAAAGATCCCATCCCAGGTAACATCCTGATGAACCACCCTTGCACTTTCCCCAATGCATCCACATTCTTCCAATAACATAGTGACCAGACCTGCACACTGTATTCCTGCTGTGACCTAAACAAAGCTTTACAAAGTTGTACTGTGAATTCCATGCTCTTACGTTCTATGCCCCAACTAATGAAGGCCAGCATCCTGTGTGCTTGAAGATGCATTCACCAGCCGTTTCCTTTGACCCCTACATCCACTGGACAAACTTGTAACTCTTAATAAAGGTTTTTAAACGTTCCTGTGTGAGACTACCTGTAGCGTGTGGCACTAGTAGACCCACCGATGTCTCACATTTCTGTCTCATGTATTGCCTTCCCTTTTTGCACCTGGCCGTGTCGCTCTGCGCTGTGCTCTTCAGGATTGCAACAATACAATTTGCCCTCAGAAACATTTCTGCCCTTTTGAGATACAGAACAAATATCTGAGACTGCACCTGTTTCTTGAAATATCCACTATGTTCACTGCCTGTCATCATTACTGCTTTACCTAGCGAACTGTATTCTCTATTAACATCACATTGCTATTCACACTGCTACTCTCTCAAATCCCAAATTTGTTGGTAATGTAGTGTCAGTAGGCTCTTTGGTATTGCTGCTTGCTAATTTGGAGTTACCAACAAAATATATTTTATTGAAAACAGTCAGCTTTCAATGTTGAGGACTAAAGTTACAGCACATAGTATGCCCAGTGCCTAAAGATACACAAACTCTTGTATGTACTATAATTTATAGCGACCAATTTAGTGGTTGTTTGTTTTCAATAATACGAGATTCTTCATTAATGAGATAACTCTTGAACAAAATCCATTACTGTTTCCAGCAGTGTCAAAACCATGGTTGTAGGTAGGTATTTTCATTGCGTTTTTAGAGAGATTGCAACTTTTGAGTTGAGGATCACAGATATGAAAAGTTGGATTTTCAAGGAACCAAGGAGGATGCTGCAATATTTGTGTGCCCCTTATGTACATACCTTGTGTTCACCTTATGTACATACCTTGTGTACAACTTATGTGCACCTTTTTCAAAATTAAATCATCATCCTTTGCATCTGGCATGTGGAGAGAAAAAAATGAACAATTCCCACTTACCTTAGAGACCAAGCTTGGAGGATTCAGTTAGCAGTAGGAAAAGTAAATATGTTTAAATGTGATTGTAAAGATTAAAAGATATGGTGAAGATATGCTTTCGGAGTTTTCCTTCCTTCCATATAGGATGTGGAAGCTTTAGAGAAGGTGCAGAGGAAATTTACCAGGATGCTGCCTGGATTGGAGAGCATGTCTTATAAGGAGAGGTTGAGCTATGGCTTTTCTCTTTGGAGCGAAGGAGGATAAGAGATGACTTGACAGAGGTGTACAAGATGATAAGAAGCATAGATCGATGTGGACAGTCAGAGACTTTTTCCCAGGGTGAAAATGGCTAACACAAGGGGGCATAATTTTAAGGTGATTGGAGGAAGGTATGGGGGGGGATGTCAGAGGTAAGTTTTTTTTACACAGAGACTGGTGGGTACGTGGAACGCACTGCTAGCAGAGGTGGTGGAGGCAGATACATTAGGGAAATTTAAGAGACTTTTAGATAGGTACATGAATGAAAGAGAAATGGAGGACTATGTGGGAGGAAAGGGATAGGTAGATCTTAGAGTAGCATAAAATGTCAGCACAACATTGTGGGCTGAAGGGCTGTACTTTGCTGTAATGTTCTATGTTCAATCCCATTCCTCCACTATGATTCCCTGCAACCTATTTCATGCACATTATCATCAACTCACCACAGAACTTGTCACTCATCAAGAGACAATTTGTGGTTGCCAATTAACTTTCCAATTACATGACCTTGAGATGTTGTGAGGAAACCGGAGGATTTGGAGAAAAACCCACATGGGTCACATTGAGAAAACTCCATTACAGACAGCCCCAGAGATCAGGACTGATCTCAGGTTGCTGGAGCCAAAGCAGTAAATCTACAAATTGTGCCACTGTGCAGCCCATACTGATATATTGCCTCCAATACCACATGATCTGTTATCATGCTGATACCACTCAATTTAGGACAGCACTGGTCATTGTCAAGTATGGATCCACTTTTGCCAAAAAATTTGAAAGTGGACCACTATCAATATTCCAACTAATATCAATTTATATTTATGCATGTATCTGTTAATTGTTTTCCATTCTAAAATACAGTACGTCAATTTGTGGAATCCATAAGTTGCCCATTTCAACATTCAAACCAAAAAAAAATCTAAAACAATTGCCTCTGTCCACCTTTCGCAGAGTGTGTGGGTCACATATTGGCTGTCTCTCTTTATCATCTGCTATAAAATCTCCTTATGTGGCTCAAAGACAAAATTAGCTCCTGTAAACAAAAACAAAGACAGCTTGGTTCTTTTAATATGTTTTAGATGCTAAATGAAAAAAGAAGTGCTAAGTGAAAGAACTTCTAGCTTCATGCTTGTGTGTTTTGCAAATAAATATAATCCTAAATGTCAATCGCTAAAGTTATTGATATCTTTAGGACAGATACTTCAGAAATGTGGTCCAGCCCTTCACAAGACCCTTCACAGTTTGTGCATGAAGCAAAATAGCTACAACAAATATTTTCACATCACGTGTACAAAATTCTTTTATGCATTTAAGGCTTGCAGACCTGTCACCCACTCCTTAACAGAGAGTTGAGGCTGCTTAGGTAAAAAAAAGTGACCAATGTTGTAGGGACATCCAAGGCATGATGTTCTTGTAGATAGATTCACCTTTAATTTTGTTCTTTGGTGCTTATTGCTATAATATCACCTTGCTGCAGATGTTACTGGGGTGGCTGCTCACCTGTCCAACCCCTGTGTCCTCCACCACACTCTGGACTGCTTATGCCAGATCACTCATGTCAGAGCCCAACCCAATGCCCATCTTACAAATCCTTTCCCACCCTATCAAGTGCCGGTTTTCCCATCTCTCGTAGCTGCCCTTTTCTCTGATGCTCTCTATCCCTTAGCGCCTCAGACCACCTTTAGGCCTGATCCTCTAAAACCACAGGAACATTCCCACCTGTGTCACCACCCCAGCTCACCAACCCCCCAACACACTGGGCCTCTCTGCACCACTCCCACCTGTAAACAGCAGTCTACATTTTATCCCCCTTTCTAACTTGAAGGCAGAGCAAGTGGAGGAAAGACCTGCATGTTTTATGTGCGTGAGTCTTATCTTATCAAACACTACACCTCATTTCTTTAAAACCAGGAAGGAATAACAGAAACTGTCGCAAACACAAAGCAAGTCAAGCAGTGTTTCCAGCATTTTCAGTTTTGATTTCAGATTTCCAGCTGCTGCAGTTTTGATTTTCAAAGCTGCAAATATTGGACGATTTGATCAAGGTGTACAAAATTATGAGAAGCTGAATAAGGTTAACCCACTTCCCTTAGTCAGGAGCCCAATAACCTGGGAGTCCAGATTTTAAGTTGTAAGATAAGATAAAAGATACCTTCATCAATCACATGTACATCGAAACACACAGTGAAGTGCACCTTTTGCATAGAGTGTTCTGGGGGCAGCCCGCAAGTGTCACCATGCTTCTGGCGCCAACATAGCACGCCCACAACTTCCTAACCCGTACATCTTTGGAATGTGGGAGGAAACCAGAGCACCCGGAGGAAACCTACGTAGGCACGGGGAGGACAAGAATGGAGTTGAGGGAACAACACCAAATCTTTAATCTAAAAAAGCTCCAGGAAGGATAGGTCAAAAGTTTGTTTTGTAACTCACTAGCTGAGAGAGTGGTGGAGGCATCACATTTATGGCCAATTGATGCTCTAGTGTTGTGTAGGTTATGACACAAGAGCAGAAAAGAGCATTACTCTCAAAACCAGTTTCATCTGGCATGGACACGTTGATCGAACCATCTCCCATTGTGCCTGAAGTTTCTACAATTCTCTTATTCAATGACTTGCTCACATTTCATGTTAGAAATCAGCATGCACAGTTTGCATTAACCTGATTGATGATATTACTCCATCTATATCACTTCATTAATTTACTTACCAACAGAAGCTAATAGCATCATTGCTCATCTTGTGACCATTTAATGCAACAAATGCGGCAAATAAATCACTGAAACATTTATTGAAACGTAGCAATAATCCATTGGTTGCACATAGGATCTCAAAAGGCAAAAATGTGAAAACTCAAAGTAATATTAAGAAAACAGTTGTAGAAATGCATGTTTATTGTTAAGTACAAGTTCAAACATGTGATATTTTACTTTGAGATCAAGAAACTACAATAATGGACACAACTTCCCTTTGATTTATGTTCTTATAATAAAGATACTTCATTAGAACACAAGCCTAAGGAACAGATGGAGGTCATTTGGCCATTCTAATCTGCTTCATTAGTCATCAAGATCAAGGGTGATTTTCAACCCCACTGCATTATCCCCATATTGTTCCATTCCTTTAATTTACTCCTCTACTTAAATGCTGTTTTAATTAAAAAGGCAAAAATATAATTTGCCTTCCTAATTGCTTGTTGCATCCACACATTGAATTTTATTGACTTGCAAGGACACATAGGACCCTTGAAACATTACCCAATTGCTCACCACTTACAAAAAAAACCTCTGCTTTTCAGTATTCAGCAAAGTTGATATCATCTCATTTTTCCACATTACCATATTCTTGCCCATTAACTCAACTGGTCAATATCCACTTGAAGCTTCTTTACATCCTCCTCCCTATTCACAATCTCATCTAGTTTGGAAGAATCAAATAAACTGTAGATGTTGAAGTAAAACAAATGGAGCCAATGTTTCAGGAAAAAGGTCTCCCACCTGAAACACAAACCATTTCTCTTTCCATAGGTGCTGCCCAACCTGATGAGTGTTTCCAGCATAATCTGTTTTAAAACCTCAATTAGTCTAGTATAAATCAGCAAACTTGGAAATATGACATTTGGTCTCCTGAATTAAATCCATGATATACATTCCAAATAGCTGGGTCTCCAAACATCAATCCTTGCTGTCCTCCACTAATCACACCCTGTGAACCTGAGAAAGATCAATTCTCATTCCTGACTTTGCCTAATAACCATTTCATAATTCATGTTTGTATATTTACCCCAACTCATTCTCTAACACTTTGACCAACTCCTGTTTGAGACCATATTAAAAGTGTCTGAAAATCTAAATACACCACACCCTTTAATTCCCCCATTTCCTTTCTAATAGTCACATCTTCAAAGAATTCCGACAAGTTATCAAGCATTTGTTTCCTTTCATAAATACACGCCAACTCTGATTGATCTCATCAATCTTCTGCATTCTTTTACATCCTGCATTCTCCCTACTACAGCTATTAATTAAGCAGATTGTTTCTATATTTGAGCCTTTGAAGGAATGAGAGGCGATTTAATTGAAACATACAAATTTCTTAACTTCTTGACCTCAACAGGGCAAATGCTGGAATTTATTTTTTGTCTTCCCCTTGATGGAAGGTATAGTCTCAAAATAGAGGATTGGCCATGTAGGACAGAGATAGGAATATTTTCCACCCTAGGGGTAGTGCATTCTGAATTCTGTAACCAAGAGGGCTGTGGAGACTCAGTTACTAAGTATTTTCCATGCAAAAATTGTTATTTCTTTGCATATTAAAGGGAATTGAGGAGACATGGGTTAGTGCAGGAATATGGCACTGGAGGTAAAATATTGGCCATGAACTCATTGAATAAAAAAGCACCGGGGGAAGTTGGCATAGTCCCACTTAACCCTTTCCTCCACCTCCGTAAAGACATTGGCAAGGCCACAAGTGGAGTATTGTGTACAGTTTTGGTTACCTTGTTGTAGGAAAGACATTATTAAACTGGAAAGAGTACAGAGGAGATTTGTGAGAATATTGCCAAGACTCAAGGGCCTGAGCCATTGGGAGAGGTTAGGTAGGCTAGGACTTTATTCATGGGAGTGCAGGAGACTGAGGAGTGACTTTATAGAGGTGTATTAAATCATGAAGGGCATAGATAAGGTGAATTCACAGTTTTTTTTCTCCTCAGTTTAAGGCAAAGGGGAAAGATTTAAAAGGGACATGCGAGGCATCTTCTTTATGCAAAGGGTGGTGTGTATGGAACGAGCTGCCAGAGGTAGTGGTTGAGATGGGTAAAATCGGAACACTTAAAAGACACTTAGACAAGTACACGGAGAAGAAAGGCAAATTCAAGTTTATTATTGGGGCAAATATACCCAATGTATAAATACCATGAAGATTAGCTTTTTGCAGCACAGTACATTACAACATAATTACATAAACTTAAATTAACGGACTATACATAACTTATATACTGTATCAAAAATAAACAATGACATTAGGGCAAGTGGAGGGAAATATGATCCAAGATAGAATTAGGTTGTTCAGGTTGGTTCAAGTACCTGATGGTAGTGGGGAAGAAACTGCTGTTGAACCTTGAGGTGTGGGTCCTCAGGCTCCTGTACCTCCTGCCTGATGGCAGCAATGAGAAGAGGGCATGGTCATCTTGTAGATATCCTCGGTGGGGAGAGCTGTACCCTTGATGGAACTGGCAAAGTCCACCACTCTCTGTATCCTTTGTGTTCCTGTGCATTGGAGTTCAGATGGATATAGGCCAAACATGGGCAAATGGGACTAGCTTAGATGGCAATCTTGATCAGCATGGACCAGTTTTGCCAAAGGGCCTGTTTCCATGCTGTATTGCTCTATGACTATTTAAAAAAAATGTTAATAGGTCTATAGTTTCCCCCTCCTTTCTGAAATAGTGTTACTATAGCTATCCTCCAATTCACAGGAGGAATTCCAGAATTTATTGAATCTTGGAAAATGGTAACTAGAGCATTTGCCATCTCTATAGCTGTCTCTTTCAAAACAGATCTCTGGCATTATTCAGCTCTGGGAAAGACCTGATACAATTATCAGCTCCAAATAATATAATCTATTAAGAGCATGGGAAGATTATCAGGGGAAAAAATGGTTCTGTAGTAAGTCCAGGACCACTTTCATATTCACTGCATTGGCATCTCAATATTTAAAGCAACAATAATTATCCCCTGGTCCTTGCTCAGTCATTCAATAAGATAATGGGTTATCTTTTACCTCAGTGCCACTTCCCTATACTAACCCATATCCTCTCAATATCCAAAAATATATCAATTTCCACATAGAAAATACTCAGTGACTGAATCTCCACAGCACTCTTCATTACAGAATTCAAGGATGCACCACCCTCTGGGTGAAAGATCTTCTTCTCAGCTCTGTCCTACATGGCCAATCCTTTATTTTGAGACACAAGAGACCATTTTTTTTTACTCTCAATGCAGGATTTCAACCCAAAAAGTCAACAATTTCTCCCCCACCCCCACCCCACACACACACAAATGCTGCTCAACCATCCGTTCCTCCAGCATATTATTTGTTGCTCTTTACTTTGAGATTATGTCCTCCCACCAAGGAACGAAACAAACAAAAAAATATCATCCCTGTGTCTGCCCTGTCAAGGCCCACAAGAAATTTATAGGTTTCATTGAGATCACCTCTCATTCTTCCAAATGCTCAAGAATATAGGGGGGAAAAATCAGCTTAATTTCTTACAATAATAAAAAATATAAACACTGAATTAATCTGGTGAACCTTCATTGTACTCTCATTATGGCAAGTTAATATTGCTTCAGATATGGAGGCTGGGCCTGTACACAATATTTTAACTTCAGTCTCACCCGGGTCCTATAAAATTTCAGTGAGACATCTTTACTTTCAGACATAAATCCTCTTGTAGCAAAGGCCAACATACCATTTGCCTTCCTAATTGCTTGCTGAATCTGCATGTCAGCTTTCAGTGATTCATGTATGAGGATGACCAAGGACCTTCTAAACATCAACATCTTTTATCTTTTACCTTAGTCCAGGACCAGAGGGCACAATCTTAGAATTAGAGGGTACAGGTTTAAAACAGAGATGAGGAGAAATTTCTTTAGCCAGAGGGTAGTGAATTTGTGGAATTCCTTGCCAGGTACAGCAGTGGAGGCCAGATCATTGGAGGCGTCTAAGGAAGAGATATATAGATATCTAAATAGTCGGGGTATCAAGGGATATGGGGATAAGGCCAGAAATTGGGGTTAGAAAAGTGTGTTTTTTTTGTGCCCCCCCATTTCTCATTTTTTTTCTTTTTTTCCCTTTTCCTTGGAGCAGACTCGATGGGCCGAATGGCCTACTTCTGCTCCCTTGTCTTGTGATCTTGGTGCTACTTTCTAATATGAACCCACATCCCCTCAATTCCCTGAATACACCAAAAAATCAATTTCCACATAGAAAATACTCAGTGACTGAGTGTCCACAGCACTCTTGGTTACAGAATTCAAGAATGCACCACCATCATTTTAAAAAAAAACTTCCACTTGTCTGGATTTCTACCTCCACCCCCCCCCCCATTCACATAGCCCATCTAGACATCTTTGAAGCCTCTCTGTATTATTTCTTTAAATTGCCAATAAAACTTTTGCCTCAGTCTATAGCAGACTTAATTAAGTGAAATAATTTTTGCTCATCCTTTCCTGTATGTGTTTGTAGAATTTTTTATAAATGCCTGTTTTTATGTTTTTCTTATGTTACTCCATGTAACTTTCCATTGTCAATACTTCTGTCATCCTTGCTGAATTCTGAAACTTTACTGGTCCTTAAGTTTACTGCTCTTTTTGGCAACACAAGCTTTTTCCATTTGATCGAACATATTTTATATATAAAAACAATCTCATTAGCCAAGACTGAATGCTACATTTTATGTTGGGGTTTTGTCTCCTAGAAAGTGATAATTATTGCAAAATGTATTAATTCTTTAAAGGTTAACCTTTGTGTTTACTGTCATACCTTTTTCATGTGTCATACATAGTTTTCCAGTCTACCATAGCCAACTCATGCTTCATGCCTTTGTAGTCTGTTTTGTTTAGATTTAAATCTTGATTTCAGGTTGAAATAGATCGCTGCCAATCTCAAAATAAAAATTCTACCATGTTAGGTTCACTGTTCCCTTAAGATCCCTTAAACATCGAATTATTAATTAATCCTCTCATTGTATAATATTAAATCTAAAATAATCTGTTCTCTCATTGGTTTCTCAACGTGCTGATCTTAAAAAAAATCCTATATTCATTCCATCAATTGGTCCTACAACCTATTGCTGCTAGGTTGCTTTGCTGTGTCTATATCTGTATTAAGAGAGACAAGAGATTGAGGAGATATATAAGATAAGATATCTTTATTAGTCACATGTACATCGAAACATATTAACGTTCATCATGATTACTGCATTATCTTTGTCACATACATTGCTAATTTTTTGATTTATAATATCCCCATGTTACCTCAAACAATAGGGGCTTTATTTAGCACTGTCCTTCAGTTTTAATTGGCTCCAACCAAATTGATTCTACTTCATGAGTTTCTTGGCTAAAAGCCTTCTATTGTACTACTTCTATCCAATCTATTATCAGGACTACAAACATACAAATTAGGAGCAGGGATAGACTACTGGGCCAATCAAACTTGTTCCACTATTTAACAAGATCATAGCCGATGTAGCTGTAACTTCAATTAAATTTCCATGTCTGCTCTTTCACCCCTCCCCTTGCTTATCAAGGACCTATCTCTACCTGAAATTCAAATATTCTGCTTACATCCTTCTTTGAGGAAGAGTTCCAAAGGCACAAGCTTCAAGTATTTTTTGCCCCCCCATTTCCTTCTCAAACAGATGGATTATTTTTAATTAAAAACAGCATCTCCTAGTTCTAGACTATTCCACAGGTATTAATCTAATAAACCTTCCCTGAACTGCTTCCAATACAATTTTCCTTAAATCAGGAGATAAATGTAGTCTTGTGAATGTTCTATATAGCTGTTTTCCCTTGATGGAAGGTATTGTCTCAAAATAAAGGATTGGCCATGTAGGACAGAGATAAGAATATCCTCCACCTAATGGGTGGTGCATTCTGAATTCTGTAACCAAGAGGGCTGCGGAGACTCAGTTACTAAGTATTTTCCATACAAAAATTGATATTTCTTTGGATATTAAAAGGAATTGAGGAGAAATGGGTTAGGGCAGGAATATGGCACTGGAGGTAAAAAATTGGTCATGAACTCATTGAATAAACAAGCACCAGGGGGAAAATGGCATAGTCCTACTAAACCACTTCCCCCACCCCCATAAAGATATCGGCAAGGCCAGACGTGGAGTATTGTGTACAGTTTTGGTTACCCTGTTATAGGAAAGACATCATTAAAATGAAGCATAGTTCCCTTCTTTTTGCATTTCTAGCAAGAAAGAAAAATATTATATTGGCATTCCTAATTACTTGTTGTACCTGAATATAGCCTTTTAGAGTCATGATCTAGGATGTCCAGATCCCTCTACAATCTCTCACCAGTTGGATTATAGGCCACTTTCACGGTAGTGTAGCAGTTAGCGTAATGCTTTACAGCACCAGCGACCCGGGTTCAAATCCGGCCACTGTCTGTAAGGAGTTTGTATATTCTCCCCGTGTCTGCGTGGGTTTCCTCTGGGTGCTCTGGCTTCCTCCCACATTCCAAAGACGTACAAGTTAGGAAGTTGTGGGCATGCTATGTTGGCGCCAGAAGCGTGGTGACACTTGCGGGCTGCCCCCAGAACATGACGCAAAAAGGTGTATTTCACTGTGTGTTTCGATGTACATATGACTAATAAAGATCTTATCTTACCTTCATGTCAAATTGCACAATTTCACATTTTCCACAGTATATTCTGTTTGCCAGATCTTTGTCCACTTTCTCACTCCCAAGTTCCCCTCCAGCCTCAAGAACTGTGGAAAATGGAATGAAAAATTAACAACTGGAATTATGTTATAACAGGAAAATGTTTAAATAGATGAAAAAATAAAACGGTCAAAAATAATCATGCAAAATCATTCATTGAAGCTGTAATATCCTGGAAGAACAAAGGAGAATATCAAATAAGTAAATAAAACTCTAACTTATTAATGATTTTAGGAGAGAAATGAAAATAAAAGAAAGAAAAAGAGTAAAGGGTCAGAGAGAATCAACTTTAAAATAGAGCAATACCACAAGTTGCTTTACAGAGAAATAATCAAATGAGGATATCCTTGGATATCCTTGATTTTAAAAGAAGGAGGAGGTAGAGAGGCAGCAAAAGCCAGGGAAGGAATTCCAGGCATGGCACAATTCCAATCGTGTGGTCAAATGAAGAAAAAGGGAGCCGGGACTGAGGATTGAATCTTTTGAACAGAGTTCTCTGTGTGTGTGAACAATGCTGGCAAAGTCCCAAATTAAAAGACTGTCAAACCTGAAATCCAGAACCTTAAAAAGTGATATTTAATCATGCACTGCACGTTTCTTTTCACCCTGTTTATACACTGACATTCTTGGTCACTGACCTTACACATTAACTGTTTGTCTTTCTGATTTGTTGCCTGCCCATTGAAAATTGCAAGCATTTCCAAGTCTCGTTTTCTTCAAGATAATTCCCACAGCTTTACAAATCTTAAGACTTCTTGCAAAAGCATTTTCTTTTTCACACTAAATGTTACTATACATTTTAATACTTTTTTTTTACACCTTTATAAAAGCTGAGACTTAAACATTGTCACATCTGTACAGTTTCTTCTGTCATTCTTGACACATTCTTCAGCTGGGTACAAGAACTTATCATGCAACTGGTTATCCCTTTCTCACCTCCAGCTTCTGTTCTGCCTCTTTCTCTGATGCAGCCTTTGTAATCACCAAACGTGATGATATTATTCTTTGGACTTCTCATCCTTAATGTCTAAATACCAGAAATTCTCTTCCACATACCTTCCATGGTTTCATTTTTCACCATCCCCAATATGATCAAAGCTCATTAAAAGGCCTTTTATTCTAACATTTTGCTTTACTATAATCTCAAGTCTCCAAACTTCTTTAGTTCCGCCATTCTGTGGTTCCTTTAAAATACATATGTTTTGAAACCCTGAGGATTGCAACTCTAATGCCATCTCACTTACCTTCTCTGCTCTTTACAACTTTGTGTACACTTTCAAACACGTCAAAACTTTAAACAATATTTCAAACCTGAAAACCAGAACTTCATGCATAAGTGGGATTAGTTTTTAAATGGATTAACCAAGAATTCTTGTATGAAAATCCATTAAAAATTCATTATAAACTTTATGAGGTGTTATTGGATATATTATTTCAAATTAGTAGAACACACTATGTGGGAAGATTACAGACTTCACCGTTTAAAAAGACAGTGAGATGCATACATTATTTGGTGAAGTGTTTCTAGAAGACTACCAATAAATTCATTCCATTGAAATGTATGGATTCAAACAGAGCTTGAGCCATTATTTTAATCAACAGACTTTCACTGCTTATTAAATATCATCATCAACTGTGACAGCTTCCAAACTAAATTAGCAAGAAATTTACTTGCTGTAATTAGAGATTATGCTCTCCTTCAAAAGAACATTCTACTAGTCACATAAATTCAAATTACTCAAGCACAAGGATTTTTGAAGCAAGGCCCAAGAACTGACAAGTGTAGAGGGCAACACTTTGGGTTTCAATCTCTTAAAAATGAAAACTGGGAAAAGTTCTGTTGCTTACCCAACTGGAATTGCTCTATACATCATTTGCTTTCAAGGTTGTCTGAAACTCCTTGAGGAGATTCCAGCCCTCAGTGCCAGATCTCATCAATTTGCCTGACTGGCTGCTTAGAGTGCTGCAGATCAGCCTCACTTGTCCATTTAATTATCAAGTCTCTCACAGGGGATTGACTTAATTCCAATATTCCATTACCAACTTGACCTTAGAGGGATCATGCTTGCCTTTCTCTGCAGTAGCCAGCAATTGACAATTAAACAAATAACATTGATTTTATTTTTAGCACAACCTTTTTTTAAATCTTAATTGAGTAATTAATTTAAACAAATGTAATCTTATATTTGAATATAAGTCCTCACTGGGAAAGGTAGAGAATTTTTAATTTGATAATTACCATAGGAGGCACCTTGAAATGTTTTATTACATTACACATGTTACATAAATGCATGGTTCTAAGATTTAATCGTTGTTCAACTCCTCTTAAATAGTGAGCAATACAATTCAATACAATTACTATTTTGACTGTAACACCAAAACAAATCATACCACAATACATAGAACTTAGAACAGTACAGCACAGTATGGGCCCTTTGGTCCACAATGTTGTGCTGACCTATATAAACACCTACTCTCTGATCAATCTAACCTTTCCCTCTTACACAACCCATAACCCTCCATTTTACTTACTTCTATGTGCCTATTTAAGAGTCTTTTAAATGCCCCTGGCATTTGCCTGGCAGTGCATTCCAGGCACCCACCACTCTCTGTGTAAAAAACCTACCTCTGACATTTCCCCTAAACTTTCCTCCTCTGACCTTAAACTGATGTCCTCTGGTATTGGCCATTGTCACCCTGGGGAAAAGGCGCTGGCTGTCCACTCTATCTATGCCCCTCATAATCTTATACACCTCTATCAAGTTGCCTTTCATCTTGTGTCACTCCAAAGGGAAAAGCCCTAGCTCACTCAACCTTTCCTCCAAATACAGGCAGCATCCTGGTAAATTTCCTCTGCACCCTCTCCAAAGCTTCCACATCCTATAATGAGGCGAACAGAACTGAACACAATACTCTAAGTGTGGTCTAACCAGAGTTTTATAGAGCTGCAACATTGCCTCGTGGCTCTTGAACTCAATCCCCTGATAAATGAAGGCCAGCACATCAGACGCCGCCTTAACCACCCAGCAACTTGTGCTGCAACTTTGAGGGATCTATGGACTAGGACCACAAGATCTCTCTGTTCCTCCACACTGCTAAGAATTAACCTTGTACTCCGCCTTCAAGTTTTTCTTCTAAAGTGTATCACTTCACACTTTTCCGGATTGAACTCCATCTGCCACTTCTCCGCCCAACTCTGCATCCTGTCTGTATCCCATTGTAACCTATGACAACCTTCTACACTATCCACAGCCCCCCCAACCTTCGTGTCATCTGCAAACTTACCAACCCATCCCTCCACTTCCTCATCCAAGTCATTTATTAAAATCACAAAGAGCCGGGGTCCCAGAACAGATCTCTGTGAAACACCATTCGTCACAGATGTTCAGGCAGAATACTTTCCATCTACTACCACCATCTGCCTTCTGTGGGCAAGCTAATTTCAAATCCACGCAGCCAAGTCTCCACGGATCCCATGCCTCATGACTTTCTGGATGAGCCTACCATGGGGAACCTTGTTAAACGCCTTACTAAAGTCCATATACACCACATCCACCACTCTACCTTCATTAATGCCACAACATCCACCAATTATCCCTTAATTATCAATCAAAGTAGGCTTTAAACACTGGGTTACTTATTTAGAGAGGCCTATGCTATTCCCAAAATAAATATCTGCAATAAATGTCATCCCAAGAACATTGTCCACAACTTGTTAGGTTTGAAGACCTTTTGCTCTTTATAGGTTGCTGCTTAAAACTAAGGAATCATTCACTGAGAACAGAAATGAGATGTAAATTTTAAGGCAGAATTGACAAATACTTGATAAGTGAGGGGTGACACAATGGTGCAGTTGCTAGTGCAGTTCCAGCAACTTGGGTTCAGTCCTGACCTTGGATGCTGTGTGGATTTTGCACATTTGCCCTGTGACTACGTTGGCCTCCCCCAGATGCTCTGGGTTCCTGCCACATCCCAAAGATATTCTGATAGGTTAATTGGACACTGCAAATTATCCCTTAGTGTCGGTGAGTGGCGAAAGAACTAAAGGAGAGTGGACAGGCGTGCAGGTTACAGGGAAATAACAGGAGGAGTGAGACTGATGGGATTGCTCTGTGGAGACCTGGTATGGACCTGATCGGTGAATGGCTTCCTTTTGTGTAGAAATAAATGAGGGTGAATGGTTGCTGAGGGTTGGCGGGGATTGAAACTACAGTCAGATCAGCCATGATTTTATTGAATGGTGGAGCAGACCCAAGGGGCCAAGCGACCTACTTCTTCTTTGGAGGTTTGTAGCACAGCCTATGAAACATTCATCTAAATATCCTAGATATATTAGATATCTTAGTGCATGCACACACGGTTTGCTACTCTGATTCCTTGAATGACTAATTCTGACAAAGGGCACATTTGTTATGAGGTCGCTTGTGCCTTCTACGATGCTTCAGCTGGGGTCATACAGAGCTCAAGCTCATTCTAACATTTCACCTCTGCCACCAAGTCACTTATTCCAGGATCTTGTATGTGAGCAAACTTATTCCTTTGTAAGCCTCAAAGATCCAAACCAAATAGAATTAGAATTTGCACATACACAGAATGTGAATAAGCTGAACCACTCTTGGGACCTTGTTATTGAAGAAAGATGAGAAAAACCACAGACACATTTGCCCCTCTGTGACAGTGCCAAATAAATCTATCCAAGCTAAAATTGTCATTAGCTGTAACCTCAAATCAATAACCTTGTCAAGTACCCCTTTTGTCTTCGGTTAATACTTTCAAAACCACTATTAGTTCTAGCCCATAATACCACAGGTAAGGCTACAACTAGTATGTTCACTTGGTTTATCCGTTGTAAATTATGTCCCCTCCAATAATGCAACAAAGATAGATCATAAATTTATTTTACATTTGACAATATTTATGATTTTGCAGCTAACTGGATATTTCCTACTGTTGCCGTAGCTTGCTGATACTTTGACATTTCATCTATCAGTGAACTTAGTACTGTATTTTATCCATAAATTTTCTTGGGTGTGACAGTGGCACATATTTCCCTAGAAAATTTGTGTGTGGGTTGGCAACTTTTCAAAGGCAAAGTATGGCAACCACATTTCAACTTCTGTAATGAATCTTTTAGATTCTCAGAGAATATGAGCATTAACATTTCACATAGCGATTCACTTACAGTGATTTATTTTCCTTAGGGAGCTACTTGAACTGTGTAGCTCATAAACACATACAAATGGAGATCTAATTATCATTTGTAGAATCAGAGTTATTGAAGTATGTGTCAACCATTGGAAATTTGTATGTATGTTGCTCTGGTACGGACAGACTGGCAGTGCTGTAGGTGAGATGTATTGTCTAGGGATAATACTACGACACTTGAAACATAAAAAAATCATAACACAGTTTTGCATCGCCAACTTCAGACATTGTAGGCTCAACTAACAAAACACGTAGCTTCTGCATTCAGTTTTCAATCAAGTGGTTGCCAACTTGTTTATGGTTCTTACTTAAAACTAGACAGAAGAACAAAAATTATGATTAGAGTTTTCCCTTCTGGCATAATCAGTGAAACAATTGTAAATCACACCCAAATTTGCATAAATTTTTAGAAGAGTTTATTTCTCTCAAGTTTATAATCAATCTTATTTGCATATTGTTAAATGCAAAATTTCCCATTAACCAAGGCTGTGGCTTAACAGGTATTTAAAAAAATACATATATTTAAAATATTACTCGATATATTTAAGAGTAATAATTTGGTGTTTTAACTATTATAACTGCAAATGCATTTCTCATGAAGATAAGCAAGTTTAATTGTAGTGCCAATATACCATCTCTGGGTAAATTGATTTTAAATGAATGAAGATTACATTTAGAAAAAGATTTACACAACTACCTCCTGGTTATTTGGAGTAAAGTAATCAGTACTGTGGTAAATTAATAATTTTATGTAAAAAAGTTTTTAAAATTTTCCTGTTAGTGTTCTTGACCTCAAAGGAACCAGCTTAATTCTAAAGGATCTCTGAAAGACTGCAGATTTGTATGAGCAGCAGTAATTCCCAAGAGTAATTAATTCATTCTGGGGAGCAGCCAGTTTTGTGGCCATGCTTCTAGCAAGATGTTTATAAATAGCATAAAAAATTGTGAAAACTCAAGTTGCACCTAATGTAATTTGTTGCTGCTGGGAGTGAACATCACCAACAGCCTGTCCTGGTCAAATCACGTAGATGCCACGACCAAGAAAGCTCACCAGCGCCTCTACTTCCTCAGGAGGCTAAAGAAATTTGGTATGTATGTCCCCTTTGACACTCACCAACTTTTATTGATGCACCATAGGAAGCATCCTATCTGAATGTATCACGGCTTGGTACAGCAACTGCTCTGCCCAGGACCACAAGAAACTGCAGAGAATTGTGGACACAGCCCAGCATGTCAGAGAAACCAGCCTCCCCTCCTTGGACTCTGTCTTTACCTCTTGTTGCCTTGGTGAAGCAGTCAGTGTATTCAAAGACCCCACCCACCCAGGTCATTCTCTCTTCTCTCCTCTCCTCTTCCATCAGGTAGAAGATACGGGAGCATGAGGGCACTTACCACCAGGCTTAAGGGCAGCTTCTATCCCACTGTGATAAGACAATCGAATGGTTCCCTTATACAATGAGATGGACTCTGACCTCATGATCTACCTTGTTGTGTCCTTGAACCTTATTGCACTGCACTTTCTCTGTAGCTGTGACACCTTACTCTGTACTGTTATTGTTTTTACCTGTACTACCTCAATGCAATCTGTACTAACTCAATGTAACTGCACTGTGTAATGAATTGACCTATATGATCGGTATGCAAGACAAGTTTTTCACTGTACCTCAGTACAAGTGACAATAATAACCCAATACCAATATAATTTGTGCTTAAATTTCTGTTACATTGGTTATGAGCAAATTATCTAATTTAAGAGAAACATCAGATCCAAATTTTGACATCCAAGTATAATTGAAGAATTAATGTTTGATGCAGTGCTCTGTCATTTTAAAACTCAAAAAGAAGTGCAGAAAAGTTGCAATTTTCTAAAATATTTCTCAATTAATTAAACTGCAGAACATCTTCATATGGTCATAGTACCCCATGAGTTTTTAGATATTCTGCATGTCAAATAAGTAGGGTCATATTCATAACGTATTTATTTGTTACAGTTCTAATTGGTAAATGAGTGCTATCAAATGGTAGAATCACAAAATAACAAAGCACGGATGAGGCCATTTAGCCCGCTGTTCTGTGCCAGATCTTTAAAAATTCTATCCAATTTCTCCCACTGCCCTGAATTTCTTTTCAATTACCTTTTGAAATTATTACTGAATTTGCTTCTAAATTCCTTTTCAGACAGTGCTTTTCACAGCAACAGCAGCATAATTTTTAGTCCTCATTTTCCCTCTGAAACTGCCAAATCAGTGCTGTCTAGCTATCAGTAATTTTTCCAAAAGAGACAGTTTTTCCTACTTTACCTTATCAAAATTCTCCAAGGTCTTAAACGCATCAATCAAATCTTTCCTTAGCCTTACTTACACTAAGGAGAACTCCTCAGTTTTCCAGTGTCTTCACATAATTGAGGAACTTAGGCCCTAGTGCCATTCTAGGCAATCTTTTCATCATCTTCTCTGGGGCTTTGACATTCTTCCTGAGATTCCTAGAACTTACTACAAAGCCACAGCTGGGGTATAACCAACTTTCAGAAAATCTTTATGTAACTCCTCCTTTTGTACTTTAGATTTCTGTTTTTGAAGTCAAGCATCCTATCTGCCCTCTTTGCAACCCCTCAACTTGTCTGACAACAGTTAACTAAATTCCAATTCAGCTACAAAGTTTGTAATGTTGCTCTGAATAAGAACATAAGAAAACTGACCAGTATAGAGCATGAGGTCCTGCACCTAACCTACAATTCAGTAATTGCAGCTAAAATTGCAGATCGTCTACTTTCCCACCCTATCAACTTGATTCCGTTGGTACTCAAAGATCCATAAATATCAGTCTTCTTTATAACTAATGAATGAAAATTCATTGCCCTCAAGTGCAAGGATTTACAAACATTAAAATCCGTCTCGAGTTGAGAAATTTCTTATTTAAGTCCTAAGTGCATACACGTTTTATTCTGAGACCATGAAGCCATGTCCTTGACTTCCAAGCCAAAGAAGACTGCATTCATTCATTCACCATGTCAAGCACTCTAAGAGTTTTCTTTATTTCAATGAGATCGGCTTCTAAATGCCATTCTCCTTGGTGACCCATTGGGTGTGTCCTCTTCTTAAATCAAGCTGGTTTCAAATCATTTAGTAATGCTTTTAACCTCCTATCCACCCCCTTTTTGGTCCCTAATGTGCTTCACTCTTTTCTAATAGTTATATGCTTATAAAAGAACCAAGTCATGTTACCCACTCTCATACATTATTTTTGCCTCCTTATTGCTTTACTGCATTTCCACTGTATCTTTTATGTTCCATTTGATTCTCCACTGAGTGATGGGACTTTGAATTAATCATAAGCTTCTTTTCTGATTTATTTTGATTTCCATAGTGTGGAATTTCTGCTATATTAAAAGGACATAAGAAAATAGGAGCAGGAGTAGGCCTCTCAGCCCTCAAGCCTACCCTGCCGTTCAACATGATGGCGGTACCATACTTTGTCTTCTCTTCTGTGCCCGCACACTCAATTCCCTTAATTCCATGCTCTTTCAATAGTTTTGCTACATTTTCTTTAAATATCCTAGTGATCTTGCCATAAGGTAGAGAATTCCAGCGATTAACCACTCTCTGCTAGAAGAAGTTACTATGCCCCTAATCTTGTAACTATAGTCTCTGATTTGGGATTCTCCGACCGATTGGAACATCTTGATATCTGGCCTGTCATACCACCTCAGGAATAAGATCATCCCTCATTCTTCTAAACGCCAAAGAATGTAGATCTAATTTCTTTAGCTGTTGATGATGGACAACCCTGTCATCCCAGGAATTAGCCTAGTGAATCTCTTTTGGATTGACTCCAATGCCAATACAGTTTTTTCAATAAGGAAAAGTGAACTGTTCACAGTACTCCAGGTATTACCTCACCAGAACCCTGTACAATTGTAACAGTACTTCCCAACCATCTTGCAATAAAGTCCAATATTCCACTTGCCTTTCTACCCACTTGCAGCTGGCTAACTTTTTGTGATTTGTGCACAAGAACACCTAGATTCTCCTGTTATCACTCATCTGTAATCTTTCTCTAGATAATAGTGTGATTTTAGATTCCTGTCACCAAAGTGCATGACCTCATACTTTCCCACATTAAATTCCATTTGCCAGGCTTTTGTCCATTCATTCAACCCAGTTATATCCTGCTGCAGAGTACAAATGTCCTTATCAGAACATGTCCTCCCATCTGTTTTTATGTTATTGACAAACTTGTCTAGGCCATTAATGTAAATTGTTAACAATTGAAGACCAAGAACCGATTCTTGGAACACTCAACTAGTTATATCCTTCCAGCTTGAGAAAGACCTGTTTATTCCAAATCTCTGTCAATTCTTAATCCATGCTAACAAGCTTCCAATAATGCCATGAGTATCAGCCTTTTATGTAGCAACTTGTCAAATGCCTTCTGAAAATCCAAATTCACCACACCTACACAATCACCTCTATTGACTCTGCTTGCTATACCTTTGGATATTTACCTTCCATAAAACCATAGTAACTAGGTCTGATGACATTTAGCATCTTTAAATGATGAGCTATTTCTTTCTTGTTATTGACTCCAGCATCTTGCCAATAACAGATGTTAAGCTGACAGACACAACAGCTGTTTCTTGTCTTCCTCTCTTCTTGAACAACTGAGTCAAATCTGTGGTTTTCCAATACGCTGGTACCTTCCTTTGCAGCTGCTTCCTGTAAGATCCTTGAATGTAGGCCATCAGGACCTGGTTTGTGATATTTGCAAAGTCCTCCATTGCACAAAATACTGGAGGAAATCAGCAGGCCAGGCAGCATCTGTGGAGAAAAGCAGGCAGTCAACATTTTGGGTCAGAACCCTTCTTCAGGACTGAAGAGAGTAAAAAGGGAAGCCCAAATTTTTTAGGAGGGAAAAGCAGAGCAGTGACAGGTGGACGAAAGAGGGGAGGTGGGGTGGACACAGGGTGGTGATAGGTAGACACAGGTTCGAGATAGTGACAGGCAGGTGCAGGGAGGAGGGGAGAATAGATCCACCAGGGGATGGGTCAAAGATAAGGAGAGAAAGGAAGAAAAATGGGGTATAAAAAAGAGAGATAGGCTAGGAAAGGAAAGAAGAGAAGAAGCATGGTGGGGGCGGGGGGGGGGGGTTGGTGGGGAGAGTAACCATGATCTGCGTCTCCCCATTGCCAGTTACTTCAGCTCCTCCTCCCACACTATCGCTGATATGTCAGTCCTTGGCCCCCTCCTGGGCCAGGAGAATTAAAAGTGCCAACTGGAGGAACAGCACTTCATTTTCCATCTTGGAACCTTGCAGCCTAATGGCATGAACATTGAATTCTCCCACTTTAAATAATCCTCACCCCCCCACTTTTCCACACCACACACCACCCACCCCCATCATGCTTCTTTCTCTTCTTCCCTTTCCTAGCCTATCTCTCTTTTTTCTACCCCTTTTCATCCCTTTCTCTCCTTACCTTTGACCCATCCCCCGGTGGATCTGCTCTCTCTGCCTCCCCCACATCTGCCTAGCACTATGTCTTACCTGCATCTACCTATCACCAACTTGTGCTCACCCCGCCTCCCCTCTTTTGTCCACCCATCGCCGCTCTGCTTTTCCCTTCTATATATTGGGCTTCCCCTTTTCCTATCTTCGGTCCTGAGGAAGGGTCCTGACCTGAAACGTTGACCGCCTGCTTTTCTCCATGGATGCTGCCTGGCCTGCTGAGTTCCTCCAGCATCATCGTTTTTTTCATCTAGATTCCAGCATCTGCAGTCCTTTGTTTCTCTCCTCAATTGGGAAGACTGATGCAATGTATTGATTTAACTAATCAACCACAATCCTATAATAGGTATTAAATCATACCCATGTGTTACTATTTGTGCTATTAACTCATCCATCTGGTTACAAATGCTACATGCATTCAGAAAAAGAGCTTTGACTTTTTACACATTTCACTTACTCCAGGTTTACTTTCTGCTGCACATTTCTGCTCATATTTTCAGCCCCTTCCTGTCATGCTTTGACTTCTATTTTCACTTTGCTATCCTGTATCAATATTCTCTCATTTCTTTTTGATTTATTAAACTTCCCATTGCATTATGTTACTTTCTTACAGTGCCGTCTGGTTTTAGTGTAACTGGTGAAAAATATTGCAGAATGTTCAGTGCAAAATGAGGAAAGTTGAGCACAGATGGAGCTTCCATGAAGAACATAGCAGAAGAGGCAGGTCCCAGTGAAAAATCCAGTCATGTCCTCCAGGTGAATTAGCTGTCACCGGGAGTTCCTGATAATTGTGCTTATTTGCAGACTTTGACAGGATAAGCTGGATCTTTGGGGTTCAAGAAGACTAACTTTTGAAAGATATTGAATATCATTTGTTAATTCCCTAAATAATTGACTACAGTTCCCCAATCAAACTATAAAAGGGTGTTGTATACTTCTTTTAGAGTTACTTCCAGCAATTTTAAATCAGTAACATAGACAGAAAAATTTGAAGACACTGCAGAAAGACACAGAGTTAACACTTCAATTTGAAGACCTTTCATTCAACCTGAAACATTAATTTTGTTTCTTTATCCATGGATGCTGCCCTACCTGCTGAGTGTTCTCAGCATTTTCTGTTTTTATTACTGATTTCCAGCATCTGCAGTTTTTTTGATTCAAACTTAAAATCAGTGGTGGATTGACATGGTGATATAAATGTTTATTTTTTGAAGAAAGATATTTTCAGCTTTATTAATCAAATATTATCACATTACCACACTTCACTTAGGCAACATTAGAACATGAGAAGTAGGAGAAGGAATAAACCATTCAGCCCTTCAGGTCTGCTTCGCCATATGATGAGTTTATGGAATGTCTTCTCCCTCAAACTCACTTTCTTCTACTCTCTCTATATTCTTTGATTACTCTAATATCCAAAAGTCAATGTCCTCTGGTTTTTGACCCTTCTACCAGGGGAAATAGATCCTTCTACCAGGGGAAATAGATCCTTCCTATTCGCTCTACCCCTTATAAATTTATACACCTCTTTTAAGCCTTCCTCAACCTCCTTTGATTCAACCAGCCTAACATATCTTTCCTCATAGTTGTACTTTTCCAGTCCCAGCAACTCATTTACATTCTCTCCAGTGCAATTACATATTCCTTGTAATATTATGACCAAAGCTGTATGCAATACTCATACCCATGGTTGGGATCCAATCTGCCATTCTATCGTGGATCCCAATGCTTTTCACTTTTTTGACCAGCTTGCCAGTTGGGACTTTGTCAAATACGTTACTAAAGTCCATGTGGACTACATCAAGTGCATTAGTCTTATTGACTTTCCTTATTACGTTCTCAATGAACTCCATTAAGTTATTGGACCTTCTCTGACTGTTCCTGATTAACCTAAGCCTTTCTAAATTAAGGTTTATACTATCACTTAGAATGGATTCCATTAATTAGTCTATCATTGAAATGAAACTAACTAGCCTTTAACTACTTGGTTTACCCCTTCCTTCCAGCATTGTGAGCAGTCCAATTGTCTGGCAACATTCTTGCAACCAATGAAGACTGAAAAATTATAGTCAGAGCCTCTGCAGCTTCCAGTATTTCATACTCTTCCTCCTTAACCACAATATTGACCCCTTTCTTTGTGAAGACAGTTTGCAAAGTATTCATTAAGAAACTTATCAAACCTACCTTTGAATCTTAAAGCACATTATCACTTTCTAATAATGGATGGTATCTTTGATAATTATTTAAAAGCTTTTCACTGTATCTCGGTATGTGTGACAATCATAAACTAATACCAATCTTTTACTGTCTTTCTTGAATATATTGTGGCCAGTTATAATAAGTGTCCAATCCTGCCTTTACATGAGCCAGATTCCTATTGGTGTCATTATATCATAATTCCAGCAGGCTACTTATGCATGCATTGAACCAACATTAGTTATCATATTCTGAGGATTTATGTGCATGCACTCTGAACTCATTGTAGTGATTTAAAATTATTATACATGAAAAGATTGTAGGCCAATGTGATGTGAATTTGGTGAATTTATAGTATTTAATGGATTTTTTGATGTATTCATAACAGGAACCAACTGATCAGACTGGACAAGGCTTAGCATCCAGAGTGATTAATTTTTAAACCTGATTGATGTGTTCACACAGCAAAAAAGTATAACAAAGCTTGTGACAAAAGTGACACAACTAATAAAGAATATAACCGTCAATGTACTCCTGTATAAAATTGCAGGACTGAGAGAAGACAGAACAATTTTCTGCAGAATGTACTCATTTTAAATATCACCTGTGATGAACTGTATAACAAACAGTGCTTGATTTGACCATGAATATTATGCATATGCTCCACAGACAGTGTTTTGACTTCCATTGCAATCATTCTACATGTTCTCATATAAAACAACATTTATCCTATGGACTTTGTAATTTTTAATAATAATATGCTGAACAATAACACAGATACAGAAATCAGCAAAGACCAAAGTGAGGTAGAATAGAACTTAGGGGAAGAATATGGAAAGTGGCAGGAACTCTTAGGAAGCAACTGCCATTAGAATAATCATTGGAAGATCTTCTAGATCCCTCATCCCCCCACCTTGCCCTCCTCTCCTCCCACACTGCTGCCCAAAAAGCAAAGTGCAAATCGTGATTTGCAAAGCTACTACCTATTACTCCTGGATAAAGAAGGTAAAAGAAAGGGGGAGCTGCAGGTATAATGTTCAAAGAGAGTATTACAGTATTAGAAAGTGGTACTTCAAGATTGATAAGTTTCTTAATGGATACTTTGCAAACGTCTTCACAAAAGAAGGGAGCCTAATTGATGTTGTAGCTAAGGAGAATGCAACCCTGCTCCTGCAATATCCTGCAATGTAACTAATCTCCAATGGCTTCCTTTGCCCTCGGGTGGAAGGTAGGGGGATGGGAGGGGAGAAAACACACTGAAGCATGGAAGCATTGGGCTGAATAGTTTGCTTCTATGCTGTAAATTCTATGTCATTCCATGTAATCCCCCCCAAAATAATCTTACACCTCCTTTCCCAGATGTAAATCTGTTAGTTTAATGCCCTGCACCCTCCCTACTCCCTTCCACCCTCCCCGTGCCTACCCAGATGATGTTCTCAGTCCAGCATTTTGCCTCAGGTTACTTGTTTGATGCCTTGAAATCTGCCAGTCCAATGTAAATGGGTCCAAAACCTAGAAACAGTGGGCACCTCCTGGCTTCAAGAGAGGTGTCCATCCAGACTCACGGCAAAATTCAAAATCCTATTTTGGTCCTATGAAGCTATTGCAAAAATCGGAATGGACTTGCGCTAATTAATTTAAATTAGATCAAAAAAAATATCAACTAAATATGTTCAGCATTTATAGAATTTGATATCCAAAATGAATAAATATATTTTCTTTTTCCAATGAATAAATAATAAACATGCATCATATATCACAATTCTTAAAAATAAATGTCAATACCAAGTGATTAATATTACGTAGTTTCTATAATTTATTGGATTTACCATGTGAATAATTACCCAGTGGCACATAGAGAGCAATTGTAATTTATTTAGTCCTTCAGAGGCCTATCTTTAATCTTTCCCAATACACACACTGTCAAATATTAATCAGTTTCAAGCAATCGTAATTGAAATGTTTATATTTTATGAATATATCTGGCTTGGTTTTCAGAAGATGGGATAACAGCGGAGCAGGTTAGGAAAGAAACCTTGCATTTTATCACCTTGTCAGGCTGCTGCATAGGATTTCACAACCAATGAATTCTGTTTGAAGTAGTCACTATGGTTGTGCGACCATCAATATGCACACAACAAAATAAACTGTTAATCTGTTTTTGATGGTATTGACTGAAGAAGGAATGTTTGCCTGGACACTGGGGGAACTCAGTACTCAACTGCAAGTAGCACACTGGGAACTATTACATCTACCTGAACCTGTAAGAGTGTCCGCAGTTCATAATGACACAGGAAGCCTAACATGGACCAAATGCACGTAAATGGGACTAATATAGACAAGTACAATGATCAGCATAGAGAGGGTGGGCCACAGGGCCTGGTTATACACTGTACAGCTCTATGATTCTCTGACACTATGACCTCCAAACAACACAACAGTGGGCCAAAATGTCAGGGGAAAATTTACTCAAATCCTGGATCAATGCTTAAAACCACAGAAGTTACAGATGTTGTCAATCATTCTACCAAGCAACACTTATTCACCAATAACTTACCAATAATCAGCTTGGGTTCTAAGCTTGAGTATTTGGGTCGAGACACAATTGCACTATTACAACCTAAATCAGAAGATGGACCCATGAGCTGAATTCTGATGGAACGGTGAGAGTAACTGCCCTTGATATCATCAGCGTGTGACAAAATGTGGCAGGAATGTTGGAAACGCTCAACAGGTCAGGCAACATCTGCAGAAAGGGAAACAAAGTTAATGTTTCATATCCGAAACCCTTTGTCAAGGAGCACTAATGAAGTTTAAGTCATTAGGAAACATGGTTAAACTTATATTGGAGTAATAGTTTGTGCAGAAGAAGATGGTTGCATTTGTTAAAGACACACAGGACTGTAAATGCTGGAATCTGAAGCAACAGATTGGAGTATTGGAGTATGGAGTATGGAGTATCTGAGTATTGGAGTATTTACTTGGAGTATTGTGTGCAATTCTGGTCACCCATTATAGGAAGGATGTAGAGACTGTGGACAGGGTGCAGAAGAGGTTTACCAGGATGCTGCCTGGATTAGAGGGTATGAGCTATAAGGACAAACTTGGGTTGTTCTCCATAGAGCATCAGAGGCTGAGGAGACACCTGATAGAGGTTTATAAAATTACGAGAGGTATAGATAGGATAGACAATCAGAATCTATTCCCTAGGGTAGAAATGTCAAATGCCAGAGGACATGCTTTTAAGGTTAGGAGGGGAAGTTTAAAGGTGACATGAGAAGCAAGTTTTTTTCTGCAGAGTGGTAGGTGCTTGGAGTGGATTACTGGAGTAAAACTGGAATAAGGCAGTTTGGTGTAGTTTGAGAGGCTTTTAGATGGACACATGAATATGAAGAGAATGGAGGGATATGGATGCTACTCAGGAGGAAGATATTTAGTATAAATTGGCATCAAGATCAGTACAACATTGTGAGCTGAATGGCCTGTCCAGTTCTGTAACAATTTGCTGGAGGAACTCAGTGGGTTGAGCAGCATCCATGGACCGAAGGGAATATTAGACACTTCAAGTCAAAACCCTGCATCAGGACCTCAGAGGCCAGTTAGAAGCCAGTTATCTCAGCACCTATACAGATTCTTTGCAATAGTAACTTCAGCCAACCATCTTAAACTGCTTCATCAATAATCTTCCTTCATCATGAGGCCAGAATTCATAATGTTCATTGATATTTGTCGTATCCAATTCCATTTGCAACTCCTATGATAATGAAACAGCCTATGCTTACATGGAGAAAGAGATGGACAACATCCGGACTTGAACTTAGAAATGCCAATTGACATTTACACCCATATCACTTACAACAGTTGTACCACTTCGACTCCCCTTCTCATTCTCACACCTACCTGTCCATCCTTGGCCTTCTCCACTGCCAGGGTGAGGCCCAGTGCAAACAAAGGGAGCAACACCTCATATTCCGCCTGGGTAGTCTACAACCCAGAGACAGGAGCATTGAATATTCCAATATGAGATATCCCTTCCCACCTGTGTGCCCCCCCCACCCCCGATCCACCTCTAGTCCTCCCATTTTTGTCCCCTTTCCCATACCTCCCCTCCAGCCCCCATCACCCATTTTTGTCCCCCACCCCCTCCTGGTTCTATCCACCTACTCCCCACACATTTTACCCACCAGACCCCCCCTTCCCCATGTGGTTCCACCTGCCCACCTTTTCCCCAATGGTTCTCATTATCAAATTCATCAGATTACAGCAATGGTAACCTTTGTGTTCGTGCTTATCACCCTCGCCTCCCCCCACCTGGTCCGTTTGCCTTTATTTGCCTGCCTCCACCTATCATCCATCTGCTCTGCCTCCCTACTCCACCACTGCCACTGCCCCTATCCCTCCCCTACCTCACTCCATCTGCCCATCATCCTTCACCCATCTTTGATCCACCAATCACCTAGTGTCCCCTGTCTCACCACTCTCCCTCTTTATACTGGCTACCTCCCCTCTCCACAGTCATTCCTGATGCAGGGTTTCGACCCAAAACATCGACAATTCCTTCCCGCCCCCACAGGTGCTGCTCGACCTGCTGAGTTCCTCCATCAGATTGTTTATTGCTCCAGATTTCATCATTTGCTGTCTCTTGTGGCAATATTTGCATCCACACAGGTTCTGAACTATGACCATCTAAAATAACAAGAGAATTTAATCACTTTCTCTTGAGATTCAACGCAATTATCATAGGTGAATCACCCACCATCAACAAGGTAGAAACCATTGACCAGGAACTTAACTGGAGCAGCAAACTAAACATAATGGCTCCTTTAGCAGTTCAAAGGCTGGATATCCGGTAGTGAATGACTCACCTCATAACTGAGTATTCTAAGTAACTCAAATAACTTCTCAAACACAGATAAGCATTGTTTCTTTTGTTCATAGAGGGGAATGTGAATTGTAGGCATTGCCAAAATTTATTGCCCATTCCTAATTATCCTAGAACTGAATGCCTCACAAGGTTATTTTAGAAGGCAGTGTAGAACCACCGCATTGATTTCCTTTCCTAAAGGACATTAGGGAACAAAATTAGGTTTACTTTCCAGATTTTTAATTAACTAAATTCCTAGCAGCCAATGTGGCATTTGAACTCACATCTTCAGATCATTACTCCAGGCTCCTGGATTTCTAGTTCAGTACTGTAATCATAACCAAAGGATAAAATACTTCCCAGGGGCCTGGATATGTGCAGTTCTATCAAGACTCAAGAGTCTCAACATTATTCAGAACAAAGAATCGCACTTTGTTGACACTCCATCCACTACCTGAAGTATTCACTTAGAACATAGAACATAGAACAGTACAGCACAGGACGTGGGCTCTTAGGCCCGTAACGTCTATACATAACATAACATCAAATTAAACTATATCCCTTCTGCCTCACATGATCCATATCCCTCCATTCCCTGCATATTCATGTTTCTATCTAAAAGCCTCTTAAATACCTCTATCATATCAGCTTCCACCATTACCTCTGGCAGCCTGTTCCAGGGACTTGCCACTCTCTGCATAAAAAACTTGCCCCGCACATCTCCTTTAAACATTCCTCCTCTAATCTTAAATGCACATCCTCTAGTATTTGACAGTTCTGCCCTGGGAAAAAGATTCTGACTGCCTACCCTATCTGTGCCTCTCATAATTTTATAAACTTCTATCATATCTCCCTTCAGCCCCCGATGCTCCAGAGAAAACAATCCAAGTTTGTCCGACCTCTCCTTATAGCTCATACCCTCTAATCCGTGGCCACTTTCAGGGATCTTTGGGCTTGCACCCTAAGATCCCTCAGTACACCAATGCTGTTAAGGGCCCTGCCATTAACTGTATACTTTCCCCTTACATTTGACCTCCTAAAGTGCAACACTTCACACTTGCCCAGATTAAACTCCACCTACCATTTCTCCATCCACATCTGTAATTGAGCTATATCCTGCTGTATTCTTTGGCAACCTTCTTCACTGTCCACAACTCCACCAATCTTTGTGTCATCTGCAAACCTTCTAACCTACCCATCTACATCTTCATCCATGTCATTTATATCTATCACAAACAGCAGAGTTCCCTGCACTGATCCCTTTACAACACCACTGGTCACGGACCTCCAGCCAGAATAACACCCTTCCACACTACCCTCTATCTTCTATGGGCATACCGATTCTGAATCCAAACTACCAAGTCACCATGGATCCCATGCATCTTAATTTTGTGGGTCAGCCTACCATGAAGGACCTTGTCTGATGTCTTACTGAAGTCCACATAAACAACATCCACTGCCCCATGCTCATCAGTCATCTTTGTCACCTCCTCAAAAAACTCAATCAGGTTAGTAAGACATGAGCTGCCCCGCACAAATCCATGCTGACTGTCCCTAATCAGGCCATGCTTTTCCAAATGTGTGTAATCCCTATCCTTAAGAATCTTCTCCAATAGCTTCCCTACCATTGATGTGAGGCTCACTAACCTATAATTTCCTGGATTATCCCTATTTCACTTCTCAAACAAGGGAATAAAATTGGCTACAACCCAGTCCTCCAGGACCTCACCTGTTGCTAGTGTGGATACAAAGATCTTCATCAAGATTCCGGCAAGCTTTTGCCTCTTTCAGTAACATGGGATATATCCCGTCAGGCCCTAGGGACTTATCCACCTTAATGGCATATTTCCTCCATCAAGAATGCACTATGGGTGCCATGTCCAACATCTTCAAGTTGTATTGCAGAAACTTGCAAAGGCTTCTTCAACAGTAGTCTCTAAACACACAACCCTTATTCCCTAGGAAGGTAAGGACAGCAGATATATTAGGTTGCCACTACTTACTGTTTTACTCCAAGTCACACATCTTCCTGGCCTGGAAATATATTGCAATCTTTTCATGATCACTGGGTCAAAGTCCTCCAACATCCTACTTAAAAGCTTTGTGGAAATACTGCAAAGACTGAAACAGTTCAAGAACAGATGCTCACTGCTGCCTTTTCAAGGGCAATTAGAGACAGATACAAAAATTGGAAAAAGAAAAACAATGTTTTCATCATCGGATAAAATCTCAGTGCTAACATTAGAAACATTTAGTTTTAATTTTGAGTCAGATTGATATTAGAACTTCTTACAATCAACCATGTTTACATGCAGACGAAAGTGATGCTATATATGTAGTCAGGCTTCCGATACTCAGTGAAAGCATTATAGTGGATGCTATATTTTAGGGTTGGCCTCTTCAAGTCAGTGTAAATCATCACATTTGTCAGGAGAAAGAGAGAGATTTCAAATGTAATCTCTTATATTCAGCACTGATTTCTAAAGTAGTTAATCAATCCCTCTACAGCGCTGCATGGAAGTTAGTTGTAAACATGACTTATACTTCAATTCAGTGAGAGGGCCTTTGCGACTTTATCCCAAGATTGAAGTGATAGTTTCTGAAGCTAACATTTTTGTTGAGGCTCATCCTTGATTACGGTTCTTAGCTGAGATCAGCTGAAGGCAGTGGTCATACTTTACTGTGCAGCAGGGAGTCCTCTACATTGCACCTCTTCTCCTTCAAAGTTGTGGTATTTTGCTGCTGCTGTCCTTTCTGCAACACTTTGCCAGAAGTGATGTAATAACCACATTGCAGAGAATATCTGAAGTTTCATTCCTTCAGAAAATATATTATGCTCACTGCTGAAACTCTTATCGCTTAAGTGGATTTTATATGGAAGGAATTAAGAAAAGGTTGAACTGAAGAGAATCCTGATTAATGAAAGTACTTAAATGCTCCGTTATTACTTACAAAACATTCATCCAGAAAGTGCACTGAGCTCTAACATTATGTCTTGGATTTTGCTGTTTTTGCCACCATCCATCAGAGTGGAATGTCTAGGAAGCAGCAATCTTAATATTATTTCATAAAGTTTAGAATCACCACAGAATTTATAGGAATCCAGGCATAGGATTTATTGTGGGTCCCCTGTTTTAGTTGAAGAAAAGTTCAGGAGAAGTTTATCTTTGGTCACGAGCACTAAAGATATTTGAGAGCAGCAGCCACCAGATGCACTGACCTTCAATTTCATGAAAATAGGTGCATGCAAAGCAGCACAGATGGGGGTTGATACTCTCATTCAGTACTAGCAAACAAAGACAAACCATTCCTACCTGATCACCCAGTCCCTCTAGACTTTTTAATGCTTCTAGGTGAATGCAATCGTCTGACCTGTGTGCAGGGATAAACTGGGATTTCAGAAAATTACCACATTTTGGGCTTTAATAAATCAAACCATTAATGCTAAAGAGTCATATCAAGTCACCATCCATTAAAGCCATTATATTTTCTAATTAATTCTGAATTAATGAAAATTAAAACTTGGTGTGCATCATTCCCAATAGGATCAGAAATATTGTGGAAATTTAACTTCTGGAAGAAACTCAAAATCCGAGCAGGGTTCTACAATATTTGCAGTACAAGCAGTATTGCAAATATGGTAACTCAGTACTTGCTCAAGGAGCTTAAGACCATCATTTTGTTTCAAAATTCTGGACATGCTTAACTGTGTGAAGGAACTCATCTATCACCAGAAAGCTATGTGAACAGTATATAGCATCAGTTATGAATGTGGTACATCAGACATCAAAACAACCACTTGAAGGTCACTGCACATAAAAGTCTTGTCAAGAAGAAAGAAAAAGCTTCAGTAATAAAACATGAAGCAGAAGATAATGACACCTCTGAAGGGCAGTGCTAGAGCTATTGTCAGAGTTCATAACCATAGTGAAAAGGTTCTCTTTACACCTCTTACCTGTTGTGACTCTGGTTTTTTGGCAGCTGGATAATGATGAATTCCTAAGTTTGAATCATTTATACCACATCAGCTGCCTTTTAGATTCATAGTAAATACTTTAAGGCTATACACAAAAGTGTAAAGGATTTTAAACAGGATTCAGTGACTCAGAATTCACTTATGGTTCATTTTGGGGTAAATTAAAATGAGCTCAAAAGTAACAATACAGCTGAGAGTTTCAAAGCAGAAATTGGACCTTGGTTCTCAATTGTGGATGGCACAGTGTCACATCTAGTAGAGACGCAGCCTCTCAGTGCCAGAGACCCGATTTCAATCTTGACCTCAGGTGCTGTCTGTGTGGAGTTTTCACATTATTCCTGTGAATGCATGTGTTTCCTCCGGTGCTCCGGTTTCCTTCCACATCCCACAGACGTGCTGGTTGGCAGTTTAATTGGCCACTGTAAATTGTGTGTCAATGAGTGGTAGAATCTGGGGGGATTTGATGAGAACATGAACATAGAACATAGAACATTACAGCACAGTACAGGCCCTTCAGCCCACAATGTTGTGCCAACATTTTATCCTGCTCTAAGATCTATCTAACCCTTCCCTCCCACATAGCCCTCCATTTCTCTACCATTCATGTGTCTATCTAAGAGTCTCTTAAATGCCCCTAATGTATCTGCCCCACAACATCTGCCGGCAATGCGTTCCACACACCCACCACTCTCTGTGTAAAAAACTTAACACTGACATCCCCCTTATACCTTCCTCCAATCACCTTAAAATTATGCCCCTTTGTGTCAGCCATTTTCGCCCTGAGAAAATGTCCCTGACTGTCCACTCGATCTATGCCTCTTATCATCTTGTACACCTCTATCAAGTCATCTCTCATCCTCCTTTGCTCCAAAGGGAAAAGCCCCAGCTCACTCACCTATCCTCATAAGACATGCTCTCCAATCCAGGCATCATCCTGGTAAATCTTCTCTGCACCCTCTCTAAAGCTTCCACATCCTTCCTATAATGAGGTGACCAGAACTGAACACTCTGTGGCCTAACCAGAGTTTATAGAAAGTCTATACAGAGTCTATAGCTGCAACATTACCTGGTGGCTCTTGAACTCAATACCCTGACTAATGAAGGCCAACACACCATACACCTTCTTAACCACCCTATCAACCTGAGCGGCAACCTTGAGGGATCTATGGACATGGACCCCAAGATCCCTCTTGGGGAGAATAAAAACTGGGATTAATGTAGGATTAGTGGAAATGGGTAACTGATGGTCAACACAAACTTGGTGGGCCAAAGGGCTTGTTTCCATGCTGACTCTACAACGTTATACTTTTCCAATCAACTAACACCACATAATATGATCTGTTTGCAGCTTCCCCACTTTATGCAGCTGAAAATTGGGCCAGATGACTTTTCAACAAGTCCTCATATAGGTGCTGGTTTATAGGAGTGGCAAAGCTGGGGTTGCACAACTGCAAAGCGGTGGTTTTGGTGAAGAGTTCTGACACCTCCTGATGCCACAGGAAAATTGACACCAAAACATTGTTTATTCATTACAACTGTTGTTGTGTTTGTAAGAAAAAGCTGAAAATTTATGTTATCCAGTTAGCCTGCAAAACAGTTAAAACAGGTCCAGCCCTGACTTGGTCAAGCCACTTATTATCCATCTTTTACGTCTGCCAAAACAGACATTAAACTAATTCCACAATGTAAACGTTTTAAAACCTGCTCAAACAGATGTTTGGACCATAGAGCTATTTTTGGCAGGCATAAAGTTGGACAATGATTGGAGTAGGTTCTTACCCTACTCTGCTTGAGATTTTTCAGAGATCAAACAGCAATTGTCTCCAGAAACATTATTAATTCTTCAAAATTCTACTTATCCTCATACCTGAGGTATCTTATCCTTGGCTGTTTCCATACTAAATATCGTGCATACTCTTTCCATGGTCTTGGTGCCTTCATGAAGTGGAATGAGATACGGTACTCTGAATGTCATCTAACCTGTGACTCATTCCTTAATACTTTGTCCTCAGTTTCATTGTCATTCCTCAAGGTTAAGGGTCTTATGCAAATTCATTTCTTGATGACAGAACTCTTATTCCTATAGCCACATTCTGATCACATTAATCAGTTTTTATATTAACTCCCACAAGTGGCCACAATAAATTTCGTGTTAGAATTAATCCTTTCATGAAAGATAGTTTCAAATATCTCAACTTTCATTCTTTTATCCACTCAGTCCAAACTGAAGAAAACATTTTAGGCTTCAACCAAGTCTATTTCTCTGTTTTCCAGGATGATGTAACTTTTATCTGTTTAACTATAAATAATCATGGAAAACATGACTTTAGAATGAGGGCTAAATTATAGCTGTGCCCCGAGAAACAATTACTCCCTGCCCTCCATCTTCAAGATGAGATAAAATATGGTGTTGGATCATTGGAAATTGGAATGATTAAAACAGAAATGAAATAAAAAAGGTGTGTACAATAGTATTAGGTGTGTTTCATATTGTCCTTTTATTTCTGGAAACAATTAAATTTGAATCTAATCTAAATCATTGATAGTTTCCATTCTCAGATAAAAGATTCCAAGTTAAAATTAAGTTATAACAGACATAGGTTCAGCACATCATACTGTCTTTGTTTGACACAAACTAGCACTGATTTTGCAATCTGACTCAGAGAAACCACAATGACCACTGATGTGGAAAATGAGAAAAAATTCACTGTAGTGTCATTGGATGCACTCCTGAGGTTAGTGTTTTACTCTGCTTTGGCTCATGACCCTTGCTCAGAACAAAATATACTGCTAAGACTTTGTGTAAAGGTGTGGTTGTCGTGAAACTAGAGCCTGAGTTTCCTTTTTTAAAGAAGTGCAACTCGTGCACATTTGCCCGTACATGTCCCACCCATTGTGAAACTGGACTGGATACTTCTGGTCACAAAACACCTTAGCACAGTGGGAATTGTTCTGGCATCATTCACGTACATGTCAATATCATCAACACATGCAGCATTTATTTCTGCTGCTCCGACAGAAACTGGATCAAATTGTCATAACCTACAATTTGCCTTTTGAACCCAGTCCATCTAGGAGTAAACTCCACAGCATGTAAGCATCATGTGAGAAGTAAAGTGCCCCAACTGAGGCATCAATGTTTTCACTAGACTCTGCCACAGTCATTTCCATGTGATGAATTCTTCTCCACGGGCATCACTGATTACGTTCACACCATTTATACATTGTGCTCACAGTGCAAGTTGCTGAGATCACTGGCCTTCGTAATCTTGTACCTTACAATAGCTTGGGACTATTCACTGCATGAGGTTGTTTGGACGAGATCATTTCCAGTTCCACTGCCAAACATCACATTTCCCCTCACCACTTTATTCTGTATTCTGTTATTGTTTTTACTCTGTACTACATCAATGCCTCAATGTACTGTGTAATGAATTGATCTGTATGGATGGCACACAAGACAAGTTTTTCACTGTACCTCGGTACAAGTGACGATAATAAACAAATACCAATACCAATACCAAACTCTTCCCATTCCTCTCCATCCCTGCTCCATCATTTGTGTTCCTCTTTTCCCTTATCTTCATGTTGCAATAATAGTATGGCTGCCATGGAGAGTGTACTGTAAGGCACTGACTTGCTTGACATGATAGCTGTATGCAGCTGCTGTCAGGAAATGCAGATAGCATCATAATGAAGGAATCAGGGTGCAAACCACCCACATTACTTTCAGGATAAATTTCACCAATTTAGAAATTTTTTTGAAGGCCCCCTGATTGGACATTAGGGTTGCATATCATGTTCATTTAGCACATAAAATGGCTGAAAGCCAATTTCTAGGCAGATGCTTGTTATCATCAGATCTAAATGATCTGTTCTTTACTATGAGTTATTTTTATTCCATACCGACATAAAACAACCTACAAGGTCAGAATAAACAGTTCTCGTAATTCAGTGTTAATAAAAGTTACACCTCAGAATCAATTCATCTCCCTACTCAAAAGAAAAACAACCTTTTTTTCTAAACTGTGCTATATAATCTGAATGGTTGAATTGCCTGTATATCCAGTTTAAATAATCACAATGTTAATGTTTAAACAAATCATTGATACATTTTTATCCATTACTCTTTCTCTTTCTTGAAGAGTCCTGGAGATACTTGAAGGGAAGTTATTGAAAGTTGTGAGAAAATATGTCAAGAAATTCATCCGCTGTCTGTACAGCTGAGTGTGCCACACAATCTTATCAACATGTTGTACTCTGCCTCTGAAATTCATTCCATTGGCTTCAAAATAATTAACTTTTGAGAAGGTTGACAAGGCACTAGGAGCTAGAAGTGAATTTCTAAACAGTAGTTTTTAGGGAATCTCTTGACAATGGGGCCATTGGAGGTGGGCTTGGGAAATACAGCTAGGGAAGGAGACGACATTCACAAAATCCCTATCCAAAGATGTAATTGTACAATGGAGACACAAGAGACTGCAGATGCTGGAACCTTTAGCTACAAACAATCTGCTGGAGGATGTTCAACAGGTCGAGCAGTGTCTGTGGTGGGAAAGGAATTGTCGTCATTTCGGGTCGAAAGCCTGTATCAGGATTGAGAGTGGGGAGGTGAGGTGACCCAAAATGTCGACAATTCCTTTCCTCCCACAGATGCTGCTCGACTCACTGAGTCCCTCCAGCAGATTGTTTGTGCTGCAGGTAATTGTACAAGTTAGGACATAAGAACAAAGAAGTTAGAAGCAGGAGTAGGACATTTGGCCCCTCATACCTGTTTCAAAATTCAATAGATCATGGCTTTTTTTTTAACTCTTTGCCACTTTCCTGCACAAATCTAATTTCCTTGAAGATCAAAAAAATCTATTAATTTTGGTCTTTTGCATATTCAACAACTGAACCTACACCGTGCTCTGAGTGAGGAGCAGAGAAAGCCGGGGGAAACATCATTTCTGCATCAACCCTATCAAACACATAAGTATTGTGCATTTTTGAATAGGATCACTTCTTATTCTTCTAAAATCAAGAGAGTCCAGGCCCAATCCTGGAATCAATCTGATGAACCTTTTTTTCAATCCCTCTATGGTAAATCTATTCTTCCTTAGAAAGACAGACTAGAGCTGTACATAATCTTCCAGTTAGCTCTCTTACCATACCGGTTAAGAAAACATTCTCTCATACATTCCATGAGGATTATCTTGCTAGTGATTTGTTCAGTCTAAATGGAGATTAAGATGTCCCATTGTTATTATATTATTCTTGTTTTAAACACCTCTAATTTTCTCATTTTGCCACACTTTACCATTACTACTTGGGGCATATAAACAACTCCCAATGATGTTTAGGTGAAGGGTCCTTGATCTGAAATATTTATATCTCTTTCCACGGATGCTGTGTGTTTCCAGCATTTTCTGTTTTTATTTCAGCTTTTTTGGCATCTGCAATTTTGTTTTTTGTTTTCTGTCCCTGGTTTCCTTAGGAAACTGATTCTGCTTCTTGATTTTCCTTTGTCTCAACTGCCTCTATCCTATTTTTTATTATCAGGGCTACCCCACTTCTTTTCTCATCTTGCCTTTCTCTTCTAAAAGTTAAGTTTATCCTGGAATATTTAATTCCCAATGTAGCCATGTTCCTAAAATACATAAGGTTGTACCCATTTATTTTTATTTCTATCATTAATTCACCTTTCTCGTTAAGAATTCTGCATCCATTCAGATAAGGAACCTTCACATTCAACTTTTTATTAATTTTCCCTTCTCTAACTCTAATAAGAGGTATACTTTCATGTTTGTATGCTCTGCCCATTCCTGACAGATTCAGGTTATCATTACACATTTTTCTACCTTGCACTATTGCCAAATTCTTTCTTTTCAACATTTTAAATTTTCTTTTGTCATTACCATCCCCTGACAATTCCCTGTCTCCTATTTTGTATAAAGCCTTATTGAGACCCTCAGTTAACTGTTGGATTAAGTCAAGCATTAGAAAAAGTCTGGTCAATGCTGTTGGGCAGGCATGGTAGTGTAGCAGATAGCATAACACTATTACAGCGCCAGCGACTTGGGCTCAATTCCCGCCATTGTCTGTAAGGAGTTTGTATATTCTCCCAGCATCTGTGTGGGTTTCCTCTGGGTGCTCTGGTTTCCTCCCACATTCCTAAGACATACGAGTTAGGAGCTGTGGGCATGTTATGTTGGTACCTGAAGAGTGGCAACACTTGCAGGCTGCCCCCAGCACATTCTCAGTGACGCAAAAAGACACATTTCACTGTGTGTTTCGATGTATATGTGACCAATAAATAAATATTTTACATCTTGTTTATATTTTGATCAAGGTAGTTGATGAGGACAAGCATATTTAAATGCTGGGAGATAGCAAATCAATAGACAGGAAGAAAGAATAATTTGCATTTCAGTTGTACCTCTCACATCCTTTTCAGAACATCCTAAAGTGTTTTTCAGTCAATGATATATTTTTGAACTCTTCTATTGTAGCTTAGGGAATACAGCAGCCAGTTTGCACACAGCAAGTTCCCTCAATCAACAATGTGAAAACAAACCAGATAATCTATTTTAGATATATTGATTAAGGGATAAATATTAGCCAAGGGAGAAACATTGGCCGGGGATAACTCCGTTGCTCTTTTTTATAACAGTGTCATGAGATCTTTTATGTCCAGCTGTGAGATCAGATAAAGCCTTGGTTTAACATCTCAGAGTGGCCCTGCCTGTCTCACTCTTTATTGGCTCCTCACAGTATTTCTAATCTTCCTGGCTCATCCATTTTAAGGGGAGTCTCACAAGTAGTTGCAGTGGCAGTTAACACAGCACAGCAGAAGGGAAAAACAGAAATATGATTTATTTGTCAAAAGATCTCCAGTTTTGGAGTGAAATTGGTGATAATGTACTGCCCCTCATATTTTAAAACTGCCTGGCTCTTTTAACTTTGTTGGATGACAGGGATATAATGGAATTCCTGACATTCAGCACTGCTAAGATGTTAATGATGAATAGTAGATGGACTGATGCGTTTCTGTACTTAACACTTAATGTAAACATGCCTGGTTGTGTCAGTGGAGACAGCAGCTGGCAATATTAATTCCTCTCACCAATTTTCCAAACACCTGTCCAGAGAGTGCCCTAAATCAGGGAGGTAAGGATTAGGAAAACAAGAATTATTTTCTTTTGCTATGTTTCAACCATTTTGTGCTGTCGTTTAAAAGGTACAATCAGAATCACAAGCTCCTTTGGCTGTATTCTGGCAAGCTCTTGTTCTCTAACCTTATCAAGATCTCTAACACCAGCTATTGTAAGGCTGAGCATGTATTGCTTCCTTTAAAGTTATCAGACTAGGAAAGCTCTGCCCTTAAATACATGGAATAACGTAGCACTGTGCAGGAACCAAGCCTTCGTCCGGATACCACTGGAACCTTGTTTAATAATTCACTCATGTGGCTGCATGTTGATTTTAATTGTAAAGCACGTGGATTTTTGTACTACTTTGTGTTCTGATCCATTAACTAACAGAAACCATGCAATTACACATCAGTACCACAAAGATATGCAGGTCAGTATGATAAATGGCCATTGTGAATTGCCCCTACTGTGGTAGAATTGGGAGAGGTTTATGGGCTTGTGGGGAGAAGAAAAGATAGGATTAGTGTTGGTTACTGTAGCTGGGAGTTTGATGGTCACTGCAAGCTAAAGGGCCTGGTTCCATACTGTTAACCCCTGATCTTTCCCTGATCTTCCCACATCCCCTCCACAGTTGTTGGTCTTTCTCTTCCCTGATTTTCTCCACACATGCTGATATTGCCTTGCCCACTCTTTGCCACAAATGCTGGTATTTCTGGCAACTAGTCCCCTAACCAGCTTGTACCTTGAGTGCAACAGAATTTTGAAATGTTGAAACAATGGTCAAAATCTCCTCCTGTATCCATGTCATTCCAGCACACCCCGATGCAGTGCATGAGAATTTGTAGACATTTATTTCCTCCTCACAACTTACTATCATACTGGTCAAAGATATACTTAAGGAGAAATGACTGTAAAATTCAGAAAAAGTTTTTTTTCAAACCTGACCTCTATCTCCAAATGTTGCTGCAAGTGACATAGTCACAGAGGAGTAGCATGTGGACTCTACAACCCCAACCCCCCCTGAATCCTGACACCAGATGAAAGGAACACCCTCACTGCAGCTTCTCTGGGAGTAGCATTCTGTAAGGGAATTGAGCTGAGGGAGAGAAGGACGTATAATGATCAAACCATTTGTATGAACTTATTAAGTGTGGGGTGGAGTACATTATACCTGAATTGCTCACAGAGTTTGGGTATTTAAAAGAAAAAGAAAGTCATTTGCCACAGCATTTGCGACAGAGGTTTTGAGACGTGCAAACAGGAAAGCAACAATATATCTTTTTTGACCAATCGGTTTGAAGAATTGCTAAGGAGCAGTGCAGAATCTGAATTTTAGAGTCAAATGAAATATTGGATTCAATGTCAAATCACGTGACAAAAAAGTGATATAATAAAGGAAGGGAAAAGTGGAACTAAGAGAGATTTAAATTTACAACCATTACAAAGAAATTCCATTGCTTTGTAATGGTTGTAACAGTAAATATTCAGTACCAAAAAGATTGCTTGCCAGTGGTTAAGACGTATTACACCATTACAAAAAATTACAAATGAATGGACAAACTTTAATGTCCAGGGCAAGTTTAGTGGGTATCTCGTGAATAACCTCACAGCCTTCTATGTATTTCACTTCCAAGTCTACTGAGGGGATACTGTTACAGGAAAGACTCTGATTTCCACACTTAGCTGCACATGTGTGGTCACTGGAACTTGTCTGATTTACTCTTTAAAAACAGAGTGATGATAACCTTACCAGAATTCCAAGTACAAAGTGCAGCTCAAAGTTTCACTGCATGTTAAACCAATAATAATGCCCACAAGAGGAACTTTTTTAAGAGGCTTAAAATGTGAATATTAGCAGCAATTTCAGTTCCTATCTGTTATCCCATCTACTCTTACTGCCACTATAAACAAGCACATTATTAAGACTGAACAGCTTCCAAATGAAAAAGTGCTGGAGTAACAACTTAATAACTTCTCTGTACAGCAGTAAATGTGGATTAATTAATGAGCGCAAGGAAGCTGATAAAGGGTAGGAACCTCTGGATTGCTGCCTATTCACGTGCCAGTGAGGGTAAGAATAGATTGATGTGACAGATGAATGCATGGCTGAGGAGTTGGTGCAGGGGGCAGGGTTTCAAATGTGTGGAACATTGGGATCTCTTCTGGGGAAGGTACGACCTGTACAAAAGGGAAGGGTTACACCTGAACTGGAGGGGAACCAATATTCTTGTGGGCAGGTTTGCTAGGGCTGTCGGGGACGGTTTAAACTGGTTTGGCAGGGGGATAGGAACCTGAGTGATAGGTTAGAGGTTGGTGCATTTAGTGTACAAGTAGATGCAGAGTGTAGAAAGACTGAGAGGAAGGATAGGCAGTTGAAGGGGCAAAATTGCGGTCAGCTGGATGAGTGAAAGTGTGTCCACTTTAATGTGAGAAGTATCAGGAACAAGGCTGATGAACTTAGAGCATGGGTCAGTACATGGAACTATGACGTTGTGGCCATTACAGAGGCCTGGCTGTCACAGTGGCAGGAATAGCTGCTGGATATTCCAGGGTTTATATATTTCAAAAGGGACAAGGGCAGAGGTAAAAGAGGTAGGGGAATGGCTTTACTGATCAGGGACAGTATCAGAGCTGTTCAAAGGGAGGATGTCCTGGAAGGGATCATCCACTGAATCAGTATGGGTGGAAGTCAGAAACAGGAAGGGAGTGATCACTCTGTTGAGAGTATTCTACAGACCCCCCAAAAGCAACAGAGACACTGAGGAGCAGATCGGGAGGCAGATTTTGGAAAGGTGCAAAAATAACAGGGTTGTTTTCATGGGTGATTTCAACTTCCCTAATATTGATTGGCACCTCCTTAGTGTAAAGGGGATAGATGGGGCAGAGTTTCTTAGGAGTGTCCAGGAAGGATTCCTGACACAGTATGTGGACAGGCTGACTGGAGGGGAGGCCATTCTGGATCTGGTACGAGGTAATGAGCCTGATCAGGTTTCAGATCTCTCGGTGGGAGAGCATTTTGGAGCCAGTGACCATAACTCCTTGACCTTTACCATAGTCTAGGAGAGGGATAGGAGCAAATGATATGGGAAAGTATTTAATTGGGGGAGGGGGAATTATGATGCTATTAGGCAGGAACTTGGGACCGTAAATTGGGAACAGATGCTCTTGGGGAAGTGCACAATGCAAATGTGGAGGTTGTTTAGGGAGTACTTGCATGGGGTTCTGGTTAGGTTTGTCCCATTGAGGCAGGGTAAGGATGGTAGAGTGAAGGAACCATGGTTGACAAGAGATGTAGAATATCTTGTCAAGAGGAAGAAAGAAGCTTACCTAAGGATCAGACAGGGCCCTGGAGAGTTACAAGGAAGCCAGGAGGTAGCTTAAGAATGGACTTAGGAGAGTTAGAAGGGGGCATGAGAAGGCCTTGGTGAGTAGGATTTAGGAAAATCCCAAGGCATTCTACACGTATGTGAAGAAAAGGAGGATGACTAGAGTGAGGGTTGGACTGATCAGGGATAAAAGAGGAAACATGCCTGGAGTCAGAAGAGGTAGGGGAGGTCCTTTATGAAAAAGTATTCACCACAGAGAGAGACCTCGACGATTGTGAGGATGGTGTACAGCAGGCTGATATGCTAGAGCATGTTGACGTGAAGAAAGAGGATATGCTGAAACTTTTGAAAAACGTAAGTCACCGGGACCAGATGGGATATATCCAAGGTTATTATGGGAAGCAAGGGAAGAGATTGCTGCACCTTTTGGGATGATCTTTGCATCCTGACTGGCTACAGGAATAGTGCCAGATGATTGGAGGGTGGCAAATATTGTTCCTTTGTTCAAGAAAGGGAGTAGGGATAACCCTGGGAATTATAGAGCAGTGAGTCTTACTTCATTGGTGGGCGAATTACTGGAGAAAATTCTTATAGACAGGATTTATGAGTATTTGGAGAAGCATAGGTTGATTAGGGGCAGTCAGCATGGCTTTGTGAGGGGTAGGTAGTGACTCACAAGCCGGATTGAATTCCTTAAGGATGTGACAAAGCACATTGATGAAGGTAGAGCAGTGGATATGGTGTACATGGATTTTAGTAAGGTGTTTGATAGGTTCCTCAAGGAAGGCTCATTCAGAAGGTTGGGAGGCATGTGATCCAGGGAAACATGGCTGTGTGGATTTAGAATTGGCTCGCTCATAGAATACAGAGGGTGGTTGTAGAGGGATAGTATTCTTCCTGGAGTTCGGTCATCAGTGGTGTTCCACAGGGATCTATTCTGGGACCCCTGCTCTTTATGATCTTTATAAATGACTTGGATGAGGATGTGGAAGGGTGGGTTAGTAAGTTTGCAGATGACACGAAGGTTGGTGGTGTTGTGAATAGTGTAGAAGGTTACAACAGGATATTGATAGGATGCTGAGCTGGGCTGAGAAGTGACAGATAAATTTCAACCTGGAAGAGTGTGAAGTGATACACTTTGGAAAGTCAAATTTGAACGCAGAATACAAGGTTAATGGCAGGGCTCTTCGCAGTGTGGAGAAACAGAGGGATCTTGAGGTTCATGTCCATAGATCCCTCAAGGTTGCTCCACAGGCTGATAGGGTTATTAAGAAGGTGTATGGTGTGTTGGCCTTCATTAGTTGGGGGACTGAGTTCAAAGATCAAGAGGTAATGTTGCAGGTCTATAAAACTCTGGTTAGACCACACCAAGTATTGGGTCAGTTCTGGTTGCCTCATTATAGGAAGGATGTGCAAGCTTTAGAGAGGGTGCAGAGGAGATTTACCAGGATGCTGCCTGGATTGGAGAGCATGTCTTATGAAGATAGGTTGAGTGAGCTCAGGCTGTTCTCTTCAGAGCAAAGGAGGATGAGAGGTGACTTGATAAAGGTGTACAAGATGATAAGAGGCATAGATCGAGTGGACAGTCAGAGAGTTTTTTGCTGGGTGAAAATGGCTCACACGAGAGGGCATAATTGGTAAGTTTTTTTACACAGAGAGTGGTGGGTGCGTGGAACGCACTGCCAGCAGAGGTGTTGGAGGCAGATACATTAGGGATATTTAAGAAGCTCTTAATTAGGCACATGAATGAAAGGAAAATGGAGGACTATGTGGGAGGGAAGGGTCAGATAGATCTTAGAGCAGGATAAAATGTCAGCACAACATCATGGGCTGAAGGGTCTGTACTGTGCTGTAATGTTATATGTTCTATTATGTTCTGTGTAATCAGTGTGGATCTGTAGCCTTAAAAATAAGCATTTATAATAAAGTGCCGTGTTTAATACAAACAGCCTCATATATAACCTGAACACTTAATTTACTGAATCATCCTGAGAAATGTCAGATCAATAGCTCTTAATTTAATTTGCAATGAGAAGTTAGGATGACTAAATACAAATAGAAATTTTGAATACACTTATAAAGTAGTAAACCAAAGCATACAATTAAGAAAATGAATTGTACGTTTTTGATTTAATGCTAGGTCTGTGAAAAGTTAATTTAGTCATGATCTAAGATTTAAATTCAGAGAAGTTCCAGGATATTATCACAAATCTAGAAAGCACAGGCTGATTCCTATTTGAAGCCTTATTAAAACACATGTACTGAATGTGAACATATTAGATCACTTTACAATAGAGACAAATTAAGAACCTTACAAGGAATATTGCTGGGCATGTAGGCAAGTATATATTAAATCTAGATTAAACAATGAGATCCAGATTGGATTAACAAACAGATTAAAAATGAAGTGAAGGGTAAAAATAATCTCAGCCGTGTGCATTTGTAATAGAAAGGGGTGTACATGGAATTTCATACAAGTAAGTTCAAAGTGTGAGCAGAGGATCTAAGAGAGAGAAAACAAACAAAGCTGTGGAAACAAAGAAACTGGAATATTAAAAATATAAGTATTAACTGTAAATATTTGGAACAATTACATTGTAAAATAGCCACAAAACAAGATATGAATAATACTTCCTCCCCCTCCAATCTCCAAGAAAGTTCCAATGCATAATTCAAACTTCAACATAATTAAATTGGAATCAAAATCAAATTGGATCTCATGTCAAAACCCCTCAGGTTGTTTACAAATTGAATTATATGTAAAAGGCAAATTGACATCATGCTGATATTCAGTGAATTTTGTGAGTAAGCTGAATGATTTTTCTTCTGTTGTGAATGGTGACACATGGATGTGATTATAGCGTCATACAGCATGGAAAAATGCCCTTCAGCCCACCGTCCACATCGACTATCAAGCAGCTACTTGCACCACTCTTACATTAATCCTGTTCACTTTTTCCCACATTTCCATCACTTCCCTCCAGTTTCTACTGCTCATCTACATATTAGGGCCAATTTACAGTGGCCAATTAGCCTGGAGGAAATGCACTTGGTCACAGGAAGAATGTGCAAACTGTACATAAGCAGCATCTGAGGTCAGGATTGAACCTGACTCGCTGGATCTGAGGGGCAGCAGCTCTACTGGCTGGGCAGGTACAGTAGTGTTGGGCAGGCACGGTAGTGTAGCGGTTAGCGTAACGCTATTATAATGCCAGCAACCCGGGTTCAACTCCAGCTACTGTCTGTAAGGAGTTTGTACATTCTCCCTGTGTTTGCGTGGGTTTCCTCCGGGTGCTCCGGTTTCCTCCCATGTTCCAAAGACGTATGGGTTAGGAAGTTGTGGGCATGTTATGTTTGCACTGGAAGCGTGGTGACACCTGTGGGCTGCCCCTAGAAAACTTTATGCCAAAGATGTATTTCACTGTGTGTTTTGATGTGACTGATAAAGATATCTTATCTTTTATATATTTGAAAACTTTGTGAACAAAGTATATTTTTGTAAATAATAAATTATCTAGGGCCTCATCATTGCTTTAGGTGAGCTGGAGTGTCATTCGGGTACCTGGATGCAGCTCACTTACCAGCTGCACTCATCAAACATTGGGACCTGATGACATTTTACAAATTCAAGTCTGCAGGTAAACTGACACAAGTGAAGGAAGAGAAGTTTATTTAGTTAGTGAGGCCTGCAGTTGCTTTCTAGAGCAAGAAAAAATACTCCTGGCTTCTTCCACCTGGTCAAAAGTCAAAATTTCATGAACTTCTGGGCCCATTTTTTCTGGAACCCCTCATGATTTCTTTGTGAACCTCCTCAACCAGCTGAAACGCCAGTGTGAGCTTGCCCAGCTGAAATAAATGAGGCCTCTTTTCTGTATTGTGTTGAGCTCTGCATCCACTTGGGGTAGCTGGTAGGGTTGTTGAAGACTAATTAATTCAGCATGCTGAAACGTGCAGGCTTTTATTTGAATAAATTGGGTTTGATGCTTGTAAAATAGGTGCAATGTTGTGAATTTAGGATCCTATGAATTAGGCAAGTATCTCTCTGGTGAGTTATTGATATTTCCCATTGATTCTTTTCTCTTCACTCAGGTAATTTGACACTTCCCTCAGATTTGCTTGTCTTCTCTAATAGACTGGTTAATGAGGTAGAGAAGTGCTTCTCCTTGATTGCTGCACTTGAGGAACAATAAAGAAATCCCAAATGAGAGATAGTAATCACTATACTTAACTATCAGTACAAACAAATGTTTGCTCCTGACTAATCTCACTTTGAACAATACTGCATCTCATTCTGAGTCTCTACGTTTGTACCAAATTACAAATATCAGGGGATTGTGTTTCCGCAATATTAATCAGCCACTTAAATTCCACTCAGAATTATGAATATCAAGTTCACATGTAAATGAACTGAACTCATTTTTTAAGGTGAGACAAATGTAGTTTATAAGAAATCAAAATCTTCGATATTTTCTAGGAGCATTTGTATGTGCACGTACTTAAACAATGACGTTAAGGGTATGCCAGTTACTTCACCCATCAAAGCATTTCCATACTTGAACCATGCTCTCCTTAGTCAATCTTGAAGAGCATCCAGCCAACTTAATTTCCTTAGAAGTTAATGAAGCCATTCTCTTGTCACCATTCCTGGTCTGTCTTCCAAACAGATAACTATTGGAAAAGCAAAGCAATGGGAGGTTAAAGACAATTTTGGTCTTGGCCCTTCAGAGAAGATTTCTTTTGTGCACATGGATCAGGAATTGTATGTTTTCACACAGACAATATGCTGCCTTGTCCCCTGTTCAGTGAGGCACTGACAACAAGGCCCACACTGTAGCCAGGGTCAAGACTGGGAACATTGGAGCCGAGTGTGTGAGACGGAGGATAAATGAGATATGTTTGGAATTAGGGATCGGTGGGAACCTACATTGTGTTTGCAGGGTTGGCAAGGGGTGAAATTAGGAGGGATTATGTATGGGATGGGAATCTGGAAAACTGATATTGTGTTTCATGTAGAAAATGAGAAGGGCCAGCATTGTGTTGGGATCAGGAGTGTGTAATGTCTACAGGGACAGTGGGGTGGGATCAAGGAGGACTAGTACTGAGTCAAAGAGAGGGGGAACATTGGGCAGGGGGGTAAGTGTGGAAATAGGGCAGGACCAGAATTATGCCTGGGGTTTGTGGAAATCAGGGAGGACCAGCACCCTGCTTGGGGCAGTGGGGGAAGAGCACCATTGTATCAGGGGCAATAAGGAGAATGGGAACGGTGTCTGGAGCACTAAGAAATGACCGGCTCTGTGCCTGAGGCAGTGGGGGTGGAACGTTCTGTGTCTGGGGTAGTGAGGGAGGACCAGCTGTGTCTGGGGCAGTGGGGGGGGGGGGGGACCGGCTGTGTCTGGAGCACTGGGGGGTGGAGCGTTCTGTGTCTGGGGCAGTGGGGGAGGACCGGCTGTGTCTGGGGCAGTGGGGGTGGAGCGTTCTGTGTCTGGGGCAGTGAGGGAGGACCGGCTGTGTCTGGGGCAGTGGGGGTGGAGCGTTCTGTGTCTTTGGCAGTGAGGGAGGACCGGCTGTGCCTGGGGCAGTGGGGGAGAACTGGATCGGTATCTGGGGCAGTGGGAGAGTGGTGGAGGACCTGCTCTGTGACTGGGACAGTGGTGGAAGACAGCCATTGTGGCTGGCTGATGGGAGGGTTAAAGAAGCCCAGCACTGTGTCTGGAGGTGGGGTATTAATGAGGACGGATTGTCATTATGTACGTGGGGATGGTCTGTCAGAAGTGATCAAGGAGGGCTAGCTTTGTGAAATGGCCAGGGATGGCATCAGGGAAGACTGGAGTTATATCTGGGATGGGGAGCATGTGGAGGGGTGGGGGGGTGGGTAATCAGGAAGGACAGGCATTGCCTCAGGGATAATAGAGAGTGTCCATATTGTGTCTGGAAGCAGAGCCTGAGCTGTCACTGTGCATGTGGTGAGGGGAATCTGGGAAGGCTGCAGTTGTATCCGGAGGGAATCATGGGCCATTGGCATCGTGGCTGGGCAAGCAGGGGGAATCATGGAAGAACAGCCGTGTATGTGGGAGATGGGGGGGGAGGAGAGCTGGTTTGGAATCAGTGAACATCAGCACTGTACTGGGGCTATAATCAAAGAAAACTAGCATTTTGCCTGGGAGTGGGAGGAAACGGTGAGGGTTGGCATTATGTCTGGGCAAATCCAGCATTGTGTTGGGGAGGATGACATCGAGTGCAGGAGACTGATATTTTACAAAGGGATCGGGAGGATTTATTTTGTGTGTGATCATGAAGTCCTGGTGGAACAGCAGATCAGCAGGTTGTTGTGGTCTAGAGATCAGAGAATGTTGGGATGTCACTATATAAGGAGTGAGATTGCAGGGCCATAGGTACTTCACGTACTTGAAGGCTTCCAATTTGGCAGTACGTAAATAAATCCATGTTGTCGAAGGAGAGTCCAACAATAACTGACCTTAGGACAATATGGTTCAAGGTAGGATTGCATGGGTAACTGCTCACAGGGAGTACTTGGGTGAACTTCTGGATAGATGTAATGCGAACCAGAAATGGAGACAAAAGCAATCTATTCAAATAAAAACTATCTTCAATCACAAGGTGCTGAAGCAAGCAGTGTGCTATGATTTGTTATCCACATTTTTCTTGATTTAGCCACACACAGAGTTCAGATCATTTGTGTTCTTAAGGGAAAGCAGGTTCAAAGGGTTGGAGATAACTGTAGGAGGCTGCATAGTCTAACGGAGTCTATTTTAAAGTTATATATTCTGTCAATGTTTTATAATTTTCAATTTAATGTAATTTATAGATAAATGGCAACATGTGTGGCAATGCAGGAAGCAGTAAAAATATTCACAGGAATTGTTGTACAGACTGAATTTCTAGTGGAAATAATATTGAAAAACTATAGTGATATTTCTGATGGAGAGATATGATTCTGGATAGACAAGTTTACATAGTTAATTCCAATCAAAAATATTGACATAGGAAATGATGATGGTAAAGTTGACAGATAGGGGGCATAGGCTTAGACTAGGGCCATGGTTTTATAGTTGGGGTTATTGGAGAGAGCATCACACAAAGGACAAAAAAATGAATATCCATTTGCATTTCTGCTGCTTTACCTATCTTATCAAACGTCCTTGCTCACACTGTCTCTTCTCTCATATTATTAATATCTATTAATATCTCACCTTTAGAGTTTTGAATATTTACTTCACTGCCAGGCTAGAATACAATGTGGTTTGTTGACGGCCAGTCACTGAGAAATTTGATTTCACTATTATCAGAGAGCAACAGCAACTTTTCATGCCTCTGCACCAATGACACAGCAAGAATATAAATGAGTTTAAAATTATAATTAGGATGGTAGTATAAATGCAGCATGTCATGACCAGTGGTGAAATAAGATAAATAACTAATTCTTGCAGCTCACCATTACTCACCCATGACACAGTATTCTCTGAAAACCTTTCAGATACAAATCATTGCCCATAGGAAGTTGGCATTATATTAAATGTTCAAACTCTAGTTTGCTAATGTTCTAAATCTTCCTAAAATTCAACATGCAACCTCTTAAGTACAAAAATATTTGTTCAGGCTATGGCAGATTTTTGTCCTGACTTACAAACCACATTTCCATGAATATTCAGAGAGAATAATGCAATAAATAATGTGATGGGAATTGCCACTAATATTACCTGGTTTTACAAATGATCATATTTTTTAAACAAAATCTAAAGACAATATAATGATATGTTGACATTTATATTACAGGGAAATATTTCTAAAACATTGTAAGAATTTAAGAAAGCATAGAATGATAAGCCACGTTCAATCCATCGTATTTCAATCATATGGTTTGGGCATCAATAAGTTAATTTTTTGAGAAAATACTCTTCGATCCCAAGAATAACCTTGAAAAATTCCAGAACATGTATCTTTCCTTTTTTCTAATTTGGTGCTCCCTGGAGAACACTCCCACTCTGTCTCATCAATGCAGGTATCTGCATGTCCTGCAGTGTGCTCAGTGTCCTAGGTTCCCAATCACTTTGTCCTTGCCTATCTATCTGTTATAGGTGGATCCATCCATGGCCGCACAATTCTTGTAGTCTAGCTTTCATACCAAAGACATCCTTCTTCAAGTTGTGTGACAATAACAGCCTCAGGGAAACTGAACTTCTTGAGATTTTCTAAAGCAACAATACAGTCCCTGGCCTTGATGGACTTAAGGTGCAAGCAGAATAATTGAGCTTGGTCCCATCAGGAACTAAATGGATCTCGCTGTAAGTCATGCCTCTGGGAATACACCAACTGACCACAAATTCTGGTGTCTTTTTACCATATATTATGTCTTCTTCACAGGAGATGTGATTAAGATTTAGCAATGTTTGCAGGGCAGGTGTGGGACACCTAAACAGGGTGAAATCCAATCACTAGACAATGCTGTCCATAAAATTGAGCCTATCCAAATTAACCATTTATCACACTAATAGCATAGACACAGTAATTAGCAAATAGATTGCAAGTTATCATTGAAAGTGCTAGAGGACAGCACTGGACAATAACCTACCAGATGATGCTCGGTTTAGTTGTTACCAGGATTACTTGACTGCCAAATTCGTCACTATCTTAGTTCAAAAAAGGACAAAAGTGCAAGATGTGATTGACAGCTCTTGAAATTGAGGAATCTTAATGCACAGACTGAGTGTGGCACTGAGGAGTCTTGGTAAAACTGAGATAAGGGGGAAAACTTTGACTTGAGTCATGTCTTGGAGAAAAGATGATAAAGGAAGATAATTGTAGTTAGTTCAATTACTTGCATCTCAGGACATCAGTGCAGGAGTTCCTAAGGAAGTGTGCCAGACCCAATTATTGTCAGCTGCTTTGTGAATGACATTGCTTTTATTATAAGGTCAGAAACAAAGCTGTTTGCTGATGATTGCACAATATTCAATTTCACCCTGGCACAACACATAGTGCCGTGTCTTCACACCTCCAGTGATCCAAGTTTGGTTCAGACCTTGGGTGCAATCTGTGTGGAGTTTACATGATCTTCCTGTGACTGTGTGGGTTTCCCCTGGGTGCTCTGTCTTCCCACATATGCTGACTGGTTAATTGGCTACTGTTACACCATGGTGGCAGGAGAATCAGGGATAGGCATGTGAGAGAGGATAATTTATAGAGATATATGTGGGTAAATGGGACTAATGGACTCAATGAGCTGTATGGCTTCTTCTAGTTGTAAGGAAAATATGAAAAAAAATTCACAACTTCTCAGCATATGAATCAGTCCATACCGACCTAAACAGGACATAGAAGACATCTGCTGAAAATGACATTGCTATTGCCAAGTCCTCCACCATCAATATCCCAGGGGTCACCATTGACCAGAAGCTCAACTGGACAACCAACACAGCACTGTCGCCTCAGCAGCTGATCATAGGCTGGATATCACCTGGCAAATGACTCACTTCCTGACAGCTCAAGGCCTTTCCAATATATACAAGGCATAATTCAGGAGCGTGATGGAAGCTTTTCCACTTCTGTAATGAATGCAGCTCTAACACCACTCAAGAAGCTCTGCAGAATCCAGGACAAAGGAGTCTGCTTATCTGGTATGTCAATCACCACCCTAAACATTAAAACCCTCCACCATCCACACATTGACTGCAGCATGACCAACTACAAAATGCTTTGCAGTTACTTGCCTGGGCTACTCCAACAACACCTCCCGTCTCAGCCATCAGAATGAACAAGGAGGTCAGATCCCTGGGAAAAGCAATATCTGCATGTTCGCTGTTCCTTCATCATTGTTAGATCTATCCTGGAACTCCCAACCAATATACTTGTGGGAATACCTTTCCAAAAGGATTGCACTCATTTAAGAGATTGTTCATGCCTCCTTCTCAAGAACAATTAAGAACAGGCATTAATTGCTGACTTTGCCAGTGGCATCAGCATTCTGAAAAATAAAGTGACATTTGTCCCATAAGTGCTGGGCAGTGAATATCTCCACAAGAGAGAGTCTAACCTTAAATAGCCTTCCTCCCCACCTCTGATTTTCAGTGAAAAATTCCCACTCCATCAACAGCATGAATCAGAGACTTAACTGGGCCAGCCACATAAATACTGCAGCTACAAGACCAGGTTAAAGGTACAAGTCAGAAGCATGATAGAATACTCTCTTCTTGTCCAGATGAATGCTATCGCAACAGCACTCAGGAAGCTAGACGCTATTCAGGCTAAGATAGTCTACTTGCTTGATATCACTTTCACCACTCCATTTTTTTTCCCCTTCACTACTTCACAACATGGCTACAACATGTGCCATCTGGAAAATGCATTGCTGTTACTTGCCCAGACTACTCTGACAACACCTCCCAAGCCACAATTCTTATCACCATGATGGAGGACACATAGGGGGACCACTACTTGCTGCCTTCTGCCAAGTGACACACTATTCTGACTTGGAAGCAGAGACCCATTCCATCATTATCACTGGGTCTAAATTGTGGAACTCCCTATGTAATAGTAGTTGGAGTATTTTCTCCAGAAAGATGGCAGTGGCTCAAGAATGTGACTCACCAGCACTATCTCAAGGGTAATTAGAGACGGGCAATAAATATTGACCTTGCCTTCATACCATAAATGAATAATTAAAAATAATGTCCATCAAGGTATTATTTAATTATGTTGTTGCAGATTTAAGCCTCAGGATGGTCTGAGCCTTCTGTTGTAATGAGTGAATAAACGGTGCAAGGGTATTTAAACAGGTGATACTAGAGAAACAAAGGACGGCAGATACTGGAATCGAGATGAAAAACACGATGATGCTGGAGGAACTCAGCAGGCCGGGCAGCATCCGTGGAGAAAAGCAGGCGGTCAACATTTCCGGTCAGGACCCTTCTTCAGGACTGAAGATAGGAAAAGGGGAAGCCCAATATATAGGAGGGAAAAGCAGAGCAGTGATAGGTGGACAAAAGAGGGGAGGCAGGGTGGGCACAAGGTGGTGATAGGTAGATGCAGGTAAGAGATAGTGATGGGCAGGTGCGGGAGAGGAGGGGAGAGCAGATCCACCAGGGGATGGGTAAAAGGTAAGGAGGATAAAGGGGTAGAAAAAAGAGAGGCTAGAAAAGGGAAGAAAAGGCATAGTTGGGAAGGGGATATGTGTGTGTGTGGGGAGGGGGGAGTGGTGGTTGGGGTTTGAAGAGATTACTTAATGTGGGATAATTCAATGTTCATGCTATTAGGCTGCAAGGTTCCAAGATGGAAAATGAGGTGTTGTTCCTCCAGTTGCGCTTGAACTTCTCCTGGCAGTGGAGAAGGCCAAGGACTGACATATCAGTAATAGTGTGGGAGGGGGAGTTGAGGTAACTGGCAACAGGAGATGCAGATCGCATTTATGGATGGAGTGCAGGTGTTCTGTGAAATGGTCACCAAGTCTGAGTTTGGGCTCACCAATGTAGAGGAGGCCACAGTTGGAGCACTGAATGCAGTAGATGATATTAACGGAGGTGCCGGTGAATCTCTGCCTCACCTGAAAGGACTGTTTGGGTGCCTGGATGGAGGTGGTGTAGGGGCAGGTGTTACACTTACGGCGGGGGCAGTGGAAAGTTCCCGGGGTGAGGGATGTGGGATAGGTGGGAGGGAGGAGTGAACTAGGGAGTCGCAGAGAGAGCGGTTCCTGTGAAAGGCAGAAAGGGGTGGGAAGGGGAAGATACTGCATGCTTGGTGGTGGGGTCCCACTGGAGATGGCGGAAATGGCAGAGAATGATGTGTTGGATACGTAGGCTGTTAGGATGAAGTGTGAGAACAAGGGCGACCCTATCCCTGTTGGGTCTGGGAAGGGTGAGGGTGAGAGCAGAGGTGCATGAAATGGCAGAGATGCGGGTGCGAGCTCTCTCGACCACATGATGGGAGCAGATGTGGCGGAGGCGGAGAAATTGAGAAAAAGGGATAGCATCCTTGCAAGAGACAGTGTGGTAGAAGCTGTAATTGAGGTAGCTATGGGCGTCAGTGGGTTTGTAGATATGTCAGTGGATAAGGAATCTCCTGAGATGGAGATGGAAAGATCAAGGAAGGAGAGAGAGGTGTCAGATAGTCCAAGTGAATTGGAGACTAGAGTCCCATACCCATGCAGAACTTGACAGTTTCATAAATTTCGCCACTAATTTTCACCCTGCTCTCCAATTCACTTGGACTATCTCTGACGCCTCTCTCTCCTTCCTCAATCTTTCCACTTCAATCTCAGGATATTCCTTATCCACTGACATCTTCCACAGCCACCTCACATCAGCTATCCGACACACCATTCCTCCAGCGTCATAGTGTTTTTCATCTTTGTTAAACAGGTCTCAGCTCTATAGGCTAACTTCACACCTAGTAAAGACCATAGAAAGACAAAAATGAGGGAAAACCATCTACTTCCTTTACTTAGATTGACACATGAGTTATTGTGCTTTATTGTACTCAGGACATATCTATCATTTATCTTTGTTCTCCATTGGAAATCAATCATTTTCCCTCTCTTCTTTTATGTATGTCAGTAACTTTATTCATTACCATGTTATTATTTGATGACACTGACTACAGACGTAAGCCCAGTTTGAATGGGATATGTAAACTGTTGCTTCTCAGTGCAAGGACTTTGATGCACGAATTTGAGAAGCGACTAATAGGATGTGTTCCATTGTGCAACCATGCCTTAGGGAGTTGCAGCATCACCAATAAAATCCTATTTGTTTCCATTCCTCTTGCCAGCACATTTTCTGAAGTTATAAAAACCATTTAAGAAGTAAAGCAATAAAAGAACAAGGAACTGTTGTTCATTCCATCAATAACATGTTCTCATTTAGTTGTTCTTTCATAGCCACCTATGTTTCTGTACTTCTGCACCAACTTCACGACTTGTGGGCTGATTCAGAAGTCAAGTTTCAGTAGAACATTGAACATAGAAAATAGAACAGTACAGCAAAGGAACAGGCCCTTTGGCCCACAATGTTGTGCTGAATTAATTAAATTAGTAATCAAATGCTCAACTAAACTGATCCATTCTGTCTACACAATGTCCATATCCTTCCATTTCCCTCGCATTCAAGTCCCTATCTAAGAGCCTCTTGAATGCAACCATCGTAATTACCTCCACTACCACCCCAAGCAGTGCATTCCAGGCACCCGCTATTCTCTGTGTAAAAAAACTTGCCCCACACATCTCCTTTAAACTTGCCCCTTCTCACCTTAAATGCATGCCATCTGGTATGAGGCATTTCAACCCTGGGGAAAAGATACTGGCTGTCTATGTCTCTCATAATGTTATAAACCTCTATCAGATCTCAGCCTCTGCAGCTCCAGAGAAAACAACCCAAGTTTGTTCAACCTATCCCCATAGCACATGCCCTCCAATCCAGGCAGCATCCTGGTAAACCTCCTCTGCACCCTCTCAAAAGCCTCAACATCCTTCCTATAATGGGGTGACCAGAACTGAATGCAATACTCCAGATGCGGCCTAACTAGAGTTTTATAAAGCTGCGACATAACCTCCCAACTCTTGAACTCAGTTCCTTGACTAATGAAGGCAAGCATGCCATAAGCCTTCTTTACCACCCTATCAACCTGTGTAGCCACTTTCAGGGAGCTATGGACTTGGACCCCAAGATTCCTCTGCGCATCAACACTGCTAAGGGTCTTGCCTTTACATTTGATCTCCCAAGGTGTAACAATTCACATTTGGCCGGGTTGAACTCCATCTGCCATTTCTCCGCCCATAACTGCAACTGGTCTATATCCCGCTGTATCCTTTACCGGTCTTCTATGTTATCTACACCACCAATCTTCATATCATCTGCAAACTTACAAACCCACCCATCTACGTTTTCATCCAGGTGATTTATATTTATTACAAACAGCAGAGGTCCCAGTACAGATCCTTTTGAAACATCACAAGTCACAGACCTCCAGCCAGAATAAGTCCCATTGTCCACTACCCTCTGTCTTCTATGGAGAAGCCAATTCTGAATCCAAATGGCCAATTCACCCTGGATCCCATGCATCTTCTGGATGAGCCTCCGATGAGGGACCTTGTCAAACACCTTACTAAAATCCACGTATATAACATCCACAGCTCTACCTTCATCAATCACCTTCGTCACCTCCTCGAAAAACTCAATCATGTTGGTAAGACATGACTTGCCCTGCACAAAGCCATGCTGACTGTTCCTAATTAGACCATGATTTTCTAATTGTTCATAAATCCTATCCCTTAGAATTCTCTCCAGTAACTTCCCTACCACTAATGTGAAACTTTCTGGTCTATAGTTTCCAGAATTATCCCTATTTCCCTTCTTGAATAATAGAACAACATTAACTACTCACCAGTCCTGCGGAACCTCACCTGTGGTTAGAGAAGGAACAAAGAAATTGGTCAAAGCCCCAGCAATCTCATCTCTTGCCTCTCTCAGGAACCTGGTGTATATCCCATCAGGCCCTGGGGACTTATCCACCTTAATGTTCTTTAAGAGACCCAACACTACTTCCTTCTTTATCTCGAAATGCCCTTGTAAGGAATGAAGTTCATCATATTCAACTCCTATTTTCTGACCAGGAAATTCTTTCAATTTATCACAAAAGACTTGACATTTGTGCTATAACTTTAATGCAACCAAGTATGTAATGTGCAAGTCAATATTCTTCTTTACACATCAAACTAAATATTCAGTGACTGAAATTTGAGTCCGCCAACAGAGAAAAATTGGATCAGATTTTCAGCTAAGGATTTGAGATGGAAATTCTGAGGAAGCCAGATTATGTCTGGCTTCTAGCTCTTTTGAAATAGAATTGCTGTCCATACTGAAGGAAGACAAGAACCTGGCTGTACCTCGTGTCCCCTTTTCAAATAAGAGCAAGCAATTATCTTATTATCCTGGCTATTATTCAAAACTGATTCAATTCCAACCAAATTGCTCTTTTCTATTTTCTGTATGTGTGACTTCACTGTGAGCAAATTGACTACTATATCTAAAAAACACAATTGATTGAGCAGAGGTTTGTCTTGTTGATCCAAAGAACATTAAGTATAAGCGTTCTTCTTTATTTTTAGTATTTTTCCTCATCTTTGGACTTGGGTCATTATTTGCTTTTAAGCAAAGTAATTAGATGCTTTTGTGTATAAATCTCTGATTTGTTCTGCAATATCTATGATTTTGAATAGAACTGAATTACTGTGTGAAATAATCGTTAACCTCTGCCTGCACATTGCTGAAAAGAAAAGCTTAGAAAGAATATATGGTTTAGATCACAGAGAAAATAACCTTGTGTCAGAGAAATGTGGTTCCAGACTCGCTCTAGGACTAGAGTGTGTCCTGCTAATGAGTTCATTCAGGGTGTGCTGCATTGCTAAAGTTGTTGCCCTTCAGTTGGGACATTAAGCTAAGACTTTGTCTGCCGGTCTGGTAGTTGAATCAGATTGTAAAGACCTTTTCAAAGGAAACTGCCCAGTGATTCTCCTTTAAGCAAAAACTAAAATGATCAATGTTGTTTGTGGGGCTTTGCATGCAAAGTGCCTGAACCTACATAAAGTGTCCACATTTCAAAGTGAGAGCTAACCAGAATGCTGTGAGTCTTGGACACCAGGCTAGATAAGTTGAAGAGATTTCCTTCCCTGAAGAATATTAGTGAACTGGATGAGGGATATTTACAACAGTCCATATGGTTCTCCATGCTCATTATTTTATTCCAGATTTATTTAATCACTTGAAATTAAATTCAACTGCTTTGATGGGATTTGAGCTAAATTTTGATGACTCCAGCCCTCTGAATCCTGGTCCAGTAGCTTAACTGGAATGTACTTTTGGGCAAACCTTTCAGTAAATTTCAGGAGAGAATCCAATTCAAATATATACTTTTGTTAACAAAGTGAAAAAGGGCTCAAATTGTTGAAGGAAATAGTCTCCACAGGGAAAAAAATGGAAATGTTTGCATAAAGATTAGAAAAATAAATCAAGTGTGTTTCTAAAATCCAGAATTTATCTGAAGATTAAAAATATTATTAGTAAGTGGGCAGTGTAAAAGTTTAGTTAGCATTTTCCAGGGAGTGACAAGAGCTCCATGCTTGCCCATTAGGTCATCACTTGCTTGGAATAGATCTTTCAGTGGCAATTTTGTCAACAAGGCTGATTGGCAGGACCTAGTGGAGCACTTGGTCCTCAGACAGTAAGTAGCAAACCTGACTACAGAATTACTTTGACAGATTACTTAGCCATGGGCCCAGGTTTAAAGGTTATCAAAAATTATCAAAGAGAGTGAATGTTTGTGAACACAATCAAACATACAAGAACCTTTAAAGATGGATAATGCTACAAAGGTTTAATAATACTTCATAAAATTAAAAATCACTAGCAAAGGATTAAAAATAATCAAATAAATTCTAGTTAACTCACCGGAGTCCCAAGTTTCCTGACTGTTATACAGGGGATGCTGGCCATTCCACATAGATTTGCTACAATTTCTCAGGAAAATCTAGCCTATTAAAGTGAGGAACTAATTGAACTCACTGTTTAGTCTGAGATCAAAACAGAAATAACTAACCAGCATTTAGATAGCTCGTTTCCTATGGATGTTTCAAAGGGCCTTATATTCAATTGCCCATTTTTACTGTGAAAAATTATAACTATTTTGCAATCTGTATGATACATCACAAACAGCAAATGTCTAAATAAATATTTTGTTTCTGATGGCACTGACCAAAGGAAGAATATCAGATTGAATGCCAGCACACAATTCTCTTTTTCAAATGATTCTGATAGATCTTTTATAGAGTCATAGAGCAGTATGGCAGGGAAACAGGCCCTTTGGCCCACAGAGTCCACACTAACAATCAACCACCCACTTACACATGATCCTGCATTAATCTCATATTTTATTCTCTCCACATTCCCATCAATTCCGCCGCCCTGATTCTACAACATAACAATTCCCCCTCCCTGATTCTACAACACAATAATTCCCCCTCCCTGATTCTACAACACAACAAAGGCAATTCATGTGGCCAATTAATCTAACTATCCTAACAGCCCAAACCATTAGCCTACTCCTTGCATTGATGGGTGACTTGAGCCACAGCTCCCCCAATCTCTCAGCCCTGCAATGAAGTTTAAGCAACAGAGCACTGGTCTGCAGTTTGGTTTAAATCCACAAGTCAACTCAGTCTGGTAAGGGTGTTAGCCTCCGAAGTAAAGTGACATAAGATTACCAACTGAGACAAATTTGGACTCAGTGATTGCTTTCAGTGCAGTATGAAGATTTCTCTTTCACCATCAAGAGCTTTCAGCAGGAATCATAAATGAACAGAGTTCACCCATCTCCTATCGCATTGCTCACTCAGTAGGAGGTGGATCAAGGCAGACAGAGGCAGCTGCCTCTAATTGGACTTCCTAAGGGAGAAGGAAAGACAGGAGCATTGTGCAGCCTTCTTTGACAGCAGTTTGGATGAAGTTCAATAAGTACAGTTTGGTTTACTGGCTTCCATTTATACACAACTGGGTAATCGCATATACATGAAAAAGTACTAGGTGCTTTATGAGTCCATACCATTAAAGGTACTTTTAAAAAGTTTCAAATCATTACTTTTTCTTTCTTCCTTCACTGTACTTTCAGTTTTCAAATGTAATTATGTGCAGAGCTTGTAAAATGATTTTTCAAAATGAAAACATATGAGAGTTTTTAAACATTGAAATCTATTAATAAAGCATAAATTTGTCCTGGTTAAGACTTCAGCACAATGTTTGCCTTCGACTATTTAATATCAGGCGATTCAGAAATTGTTTTTCTTTCTTCTTACGCTGTATTATGATTCTGACAAGTTCTTTTAATAACTGAAGAAAGTTAAGATACCATGTGGTTTTGATTGTATTGTATTGTAAGTAATCAAGAAAAGTATAATTAATGTAATGAATTCAATAATTATCTTAGTTCACATTTTTTATGGTTTTATACAAATCAGACCAAATTGTCGCACGTTATATGGCAGGTAATTATGAAGTGGACCTTCAACATCATTCTTTGAAGCACCAGGTAAAACCATGATAATAACCATAAAGCAGCAAATCAATTCAACATACAAATAGGAAAAATTACTTCCATTCTGAAGAAATATATACAGGTTTAAGGTCAAATGTTTTAATTATCTAATGTACCATTGGATTTTATGAGCAGACAAAATAATAATAAACAGATACCATCATACTGGCTTTTTACTGTTTGAAACTAATAAGTGTGAATGATTCACTGGACTGTCAGTGAGTTGGACTTTGCATTCAATGCAGTGAATTAGAACCAGCGACATGCCATTAAGGAAGTGACAGCTCAGATTTATTATTGCAACAGTGGTATTGTTATTACCTTTCTTTTTGTTTCTGTCAGCTCTTTTGTATCTCTGTAATTAGCAAGCTTAAATATTTTTTCCAAGTCTTAATTTATAAAATGCTGCTGCTGTTAAGCTGCTAGGCATATATTATCAAAGTCAATGGAAGGATTGAAATCAGCTTTAGAACGTGTTGCACAGTATAACAACTGCCTTAGGCAGATATTGTTCCTCAGCACTGGAGGTAATTATACCAAGCTTGAGGAATGGTACTAATAGTACAGTCCCTTCTATTTAATAAATAGGGATTATTTCATAAAAATAGACAAATTATTTCACAAATACGGTGATGAAGCAGTGATAAGCTTTGTGGATGTAAGTGAAATTTCCATTACAAAAGCCTTCCATGAAACATGTTGCTTGCAATGAATTGCACATCTTGTTGGATACACTCAGTAGTAGGAATTGGATTGTATGGTGAGTTTGTGCAATGTCCTTTGAACTCTTAGCTCAGCTTTGAATCCAAATCAATTGACAGAATGAATGTCTGCTTGCTCTGGTAGCTGCAAGTACTCAAGGCAGAAGGCATATGACTGTAGGAGAGTTAATATAACCTTATTCTGCATCTCACTTATTATCTCTCACCTGGAATGTTCCATTCCCGAGCACTGACATCTCTCAGCTTCAGCAAAAAAAAACAGAAGATTATGATTAAAATGGAAAATAGGCCTCCAGCAAATGTCACTATTCTTTTCTGCATGTCGCATTAAGGGAAACTTGATTTGCCTGCACAGGCAGCTTGCCAATTCAGTGTAAGTGAACCTTAACCATGGGCTTCTCCTGAATGACGCCAGGCAGGTATTGAGTTTGCTTGATCCACTGCCTGCCTGCAATGCACTGAGGACCATATTTGGACCATGAGCTCTAAAATTTATAGATCAAACAAATAAAGACCCTCATAGTAAAAAGGAAAATGTAGCATACAGAATATCTTAAACTGACTATAGCTACTTACACATGCTCTTCATTAAATTGCTTCTTTTGTTGAGGTAATCACAAGCTAACTACAAAATCAAAACTATTATTCCCCATCTCCATTATAACCACTCATCAATAATATTAAAATTATGTTCCACATCACAGGAGTTTTTTTTCTAGCTTACGTTTATTTATACAACTCTCTTAATATATGTTTTGTTCTTTCAGTACACAGGAGTGAAATGTACAATGAGTTTGTCTGCAGTGCAAATGTTTCCCATGCATTCACCTTTGCACGTTTTTGAACTCAATGTAACTATGCTTTTAGCATTCTAACTTCAGGAAAGCAGGACAATGTGTTAGTAGCTTGTTTGAAGGAATGCACTATGAAGCAAAATAACAAGGTATTTTCAAAAATAATTCTCTTCTTTTCTTTCCACAGTGCTCATTGTGGTTACTCTCGCTGTATGTTGGACACCACTGCAAATTCGACGGATCATGGCAGCTTCCAAGGCCAAATCAGATTGGACAACTGCATACTTCAGAGCTTTTATAATCCTATTGCCTATCTCAGATACTTTCTTTTACCTTAGCTCAGTATTGAATCCATTGCTGTATAATCTGTCCTCTCGGCAGTTCAGGATGGTTTTCATGCAAATTCTGCGCTGTAAGCTTTCCATAGTGCACCGCAACATGCAGACCTTAAGCAGAAACCATACCATTCCCAAGGTCAACACTGCTCAATCAACAAAATTACTCCTTCCTGCCTCACTTAAACACATCCACTCACACCGGAAAACCAATCAGAATCTTCCAACTCCAATGGTGAAAGACATGGTCTTTGAGCTTGAACCATTGTCATCTCAAAACTGTGAGCCTAAAACAGAATCATTGTCAACAGAATTCAATCCAGTTTCAAGGCCCAGGCCGTGGAAAGTAAACTCCGAGCAACCATCACCAGAAAAAAACTTTGGGCTATGTCTAAAAGAGCAACTAAATGGAGTCAATGAAACTGAGATATGAAGCTTTTATAAAACATAAATACTTCAAACGAAAACCACAGAGAAAACTTTCAAAGTGCAGTCAGTGTTACTTTCAAGGATACAATACCATGTAAAAATTCAATAAAGCGAACAAATGGAAATTGCCTCTGTGGATTATTAATGTTCTTGGATGGTGATTGTCAGTTATTAGTGATGCAAGCTGTTGTAGAACAGCACATGAAATGCTAGCAGCAAAACAAGGTAGGATCTTTCAGAACTCCTACAATGGTTATTAATCTTTGCAAAGTTTCCTTCACTTTATGAGTCTATGTTAGAAGTGTTGATGTGAGCATTCCAACAGCAGCTAAGAGTTTTAGACTTGCTCTGGGAGACATTGATGAGTTTCCTCTCCTCCTGGGGCGTGGTCCATTACAGAGCGGAGTGTTACAACAGCTGATGCACACAGATCCCACCTTTCCTGGGGAACAAAATGACTGATAACCTGCAGACGTAATGAGGCAAGATGTAGAAGCAGCACAAGACTTCCGGTACATAACTCCTGGAAACAGAAAAATAGCATTGGTAAGATAGGTTGCAGTTTTATTTAGCGGTATTGTGCACTCTATCATTTGCTCCCTCCAATGCAAAGAAAAAAGAGGACAGAACATCTTTGGCCATTTATCCAAAGAGCTAAGATTCTGCTTTTGAGTTGGAAAATGTGATAAATTTAAAGGGGAATGCTCATCCAATTTATAAAGATGACTGATAGGTTAAACACAGGCATCTTACTGGGGATGAGAGCCATTCATCTTCCTTCCTACTCTCCCACTTCATTGGGATTTATGGCTTGCAGGAGAAAGTGGCCTTCTATGATGTTCCTTTCATGGGGTAATGACATCTGCCTCCTTCCTGAAATTTAGGTGAGAGGCCACTATTTGTCATACTCAAGCATGATCAGAACCATAGTCTAGAAACAGCCATTACTCTGAGAGGGATCATGTCCTTGTGAATTTTCAATGTCAGGGATTAACATTTCCATCCATAACAGATCTCTAGAATTGTTGGTGAAAAACACGATGAGGCTGGAGGAAAACAACAGGGCAGGCAGCATCCTTGGAGAAAAGCAGGCGGTCAATGTTTTGGGTCAGGAAAAGGGGAAGCCCGATATATAGGAGGGAAAAGCAGAGCAGTGATAGGTGGACAAAAGAGGGGAGGCGGGGTGGGCACAAGGTGGTGATGGGTAGACACAGGTAAGAGATAGTGATGGGCAGGCGAGGGGCAGGAGGGGAGAGCAGATCAATTCCCCCTCCCACACTATCACTGATATGACAGTCCTTGGCCTCCTCCACTGCAAGGAGAATTCCAAGCGCAAACTGGAGGAACAGCACCTCATTTTCCATGTTGGAGCTTTGCAGCCTAATGGCATGAACATCGAATTCTCCGAATTTAGGTAATCCTCACCCACCCTTCCCCACAAACTTCCACCCCCCCCCCCCACCCACTATGCTTCTCCCCTTCTTCCCTTTCCTAGCCTCTTTTTTTCTACGTTTTTTCCCTTTCTCTCCTTACCTTTGACCCATCCCCTGGTGGATCTGCTCTCATCTCCCCCTCACCTGCCTATCACTATCTCTTACCTGCGTTTACCTATCACCACCCTGTGCCCAGCCCTCCTCCCCTCTTACCTATCACTGCTCTGCTTTTCCCTCCTATATATGGGGCTTCCCCTTTTCCTATCTTCAGTCCTGAGGAATGGTCCTGACCCAAAACGTTGACCGCCTGCTTTTCTCCATGGATGCTGCCTGGCCTGCTGAGTTCCACCAGCATCATCATGTTTTTCATCTGGATTCCAGTATCTGCAGTCCTTTATTTCTTTAGATATGTTAGCGTTCCTTCCATCTGAAATTTTTAAAAAACACACAGATCCAAACACTTGGATTACGTGATGAGAGCTGTTTGATGCCATAATTGAGCTATACATTTAAGCAACAGTTGTGATAAAGGAAAATATGGAAGAAGTTAATCAGGCAAACTTGAAATTGTGTCCTTTAATTGACTAGCTTTTGGATCGGGTTTCCATGAAAACCCACAGGAAGGTTTTCTGCTTTGTTGTCGTTTTTATGGCTTTCACTAGCTGCTGATGAATTCACAGACATGGACTGGGAACAGCAAAAGGAAGAGCCCCCCTCCGCCCACCCCCACCACCATGTACACAAGTACATGAATATAACAATTCACTTTGAAATTAGTGAAGGTAAATTCAAATTCTGAGATAACAAAGGGGGAGAGATATTCTTATCACCAACGTTAAACTGTGTAAGGGCATCAGCCACTGTCAGAACTCACTTCTGTACATTCCCTGTTAAATAAAGTTAATGGAGCTGAATAAGCAGAGTGAATACACTGGCTGGGTGTTACCCATGCATGTGTTTACTGCTGGCAAAGTGCTGCTAACACCTTCCCCAAAATTGATAGCCTTGGAGGATCAGTAGGTATTCTCTATCGTCTGGATGGAGCTAGTTCAACTGTAGGACAGACTGCACCTTGCAGCTGGGCTGTGGTGCTGGCACAGTGTACACCATCAGTTTGCTCACGGATGTTGGGAACTGGATTGGAGGCGGGACTTAGCCGGTTGGGACAGATGGATGTGCAAAGTAGGTTTGGAAAGCTGGACACTCAAAGGAAAGTTGGACAGTCTTTGAGGGTGTCAGAGAGCCAGATAATGAGTTTTAGATAATTGGGCGAGTGCCAGCTATTTGGATGAGTCTTAGACTGTCAAAGGGGTGTCAGGTAGTTGGTGGAGATGTCAGAAAGGGAGTGGGATGGTGGTGGGGGAAGTGGATGTATTAGATGGTCAGAGGGGTGGCAGACTTTTAAGGGAAGGTTGGCGAGATAAGGACTCAAATGACAGTCAGAACGTGTAAAATAGTGAATGGATGTCAGGAATCGATCAATAGAATGTGGGCCACAATTTCCTCCTATTTTTAAAAATCTAAGAACACATCTTGGAAAGTACCATTGGTAACATTGGCAAGCACTTAAGTTATTTCTTCAATGTTCCTTCACCTGGTACTTCAGTAAGCCATTTCACTTGTTTCAAAATAAATGCCACTTAGTGGACATGAGTGTCCCTTTGGAGGTCGAGTGCATGGGATTGATGTCCCCCACTCCAATGTGCCTGGTGCAGTAGAAGTTGTCAAATGGTGTACATACTAGTTCATATCCTGAGGGAAGCTAGGAAAGTACCTGGAAGATGTCAGACCTTTGGAAATTTGCAATTCTTGTCTCAGCAACATTAGCTCATTAAGTAAATAAGTAAACAACATCAGCTATTAACAATCCATGTGGATAACTTAGAGTGTAATGAATTCTAGTTTTGCAGATGATTTAAGAAAAGAATCTTTGAAAGGTTAATAATAGATTAGGCTAATGGGCAAAAAAGATGGCAGACATATGAGGTGTGAAAATGTGAGGTTGTTCACTTCTATGGGATGAACAGGTAAACAGGACATTTCAAGTGGTAAAATGCAGTTAATGTTAGTTTGCAGAGTGACCTTGTGCTGTTTCATGAAATACATAAAGCTACAAGTTGGTATAGTACCTAATTAGGAAAGGAAATGGTGCAATGATAAAGGATAACGTAACCCTATTATAACCCTCAAGCAGTGAAGTGGGATGAGGGGATTGTTCAGTGGGAAAATAGTGTGAAGTTGGTCTACACTCACTGGAGATTAACAGTTTAAGAGGTGATCTGATTGAAAAATGTAGAATTCTGAGAGGGACTGACAATAGTGAAAGGCTAGTTCCTCAGGCTGGAGACACTGGAACTGTGGGTCATAGTTTCAGGAGAAGAGGTGAAGAGGTCAGCCATGTAGTAACTAATTTCTTCTGTCGAATTCTCGAACTCCAAAGTTGTACCTGCTTGGCTATGAATAGCTGTATGTTCCAAATTGAGACCAATTAATCTGTGAGCACTGAAAAACTGAGGAAGATGGGGATTGGGCAGGAAGGGAACTGAGGAACACAAACAGTTTATACTTTATAATAGCGCAACAGCTTAAGTGGTGGCGTGGTCCTCTTCTGCTTCCACTTCTTATGTTCTTGTAATAAAAATGATGAGCATCTTACCCAAGCATGTAAATGATAATAAACTCTGTTAACAATTTATCTGTTTAAAATTGAAAAGTGCAAGTGACAAGATTTGGTAATTCAGGAGCATTAGTGCCATAATGCAACTAGATAAGGGGATTTTTTGCAATTGTATGCCATGTTACAGTTGAAGTTTCAAGTATAATATTGTCATCTGTGCACACAATGTTCTGGAAAGCTTCCAACAAGTTGCAGAAGACAATGTGACCAGACCCTCTGCAAATCTGGAAAACTGTCATTTATTTTCAGCATTAATAATACAGGAACAAGAGTGGGCCACTTAACACCTTGAACCTGCACCATACTTCCATCTACCCAACTTTTTTCCATTTTCATTAATTTTCCAATAAAATTCCATTGATTTTTGTCTTGAAAATTTTAATTTTCAAGGTAGCTAAGTTTTAGGTGGCTACTTACCCCAGGAGGAGGCCATCCTCCTCAACAGATCCACACTGGCTCCTAGCAGAGCATCTCCACTAGTCCCATTCCCCCTCTCCTTATTTACATGTACCCTTTGCAGTTTATTCTCTCTTGCACATGCCCGGCAACACCCTTTCGATTTTCTTTTGCAACTTACCTACTAGAAATGATAACTCCCAGTGGCCACCAGAAGATCTCTGGGAAACTGAGCACCCAGGGAAAACCCACACAGTCACAGACAGCACCTGAGGTTAGGATCAAACCCAGGTCCCTGGAGTTGTGAGGCAGCAACAGTAACTGCTGTGCTGCCATGCCTCTCCTGCTGCACCACCATTGAGAAATATCCACATTTATTATCTTTGATTTGGAAATAAAGCTCCTCATGAATGGAAAGGCTCTGTGTAGGCTGAAGCCAATACAGGTCCTCCTCAGGTTACGAACATCTGACTTATAGACACATTATGCATACGGACGAGCATTTTGGAAACCAGCGGGATGGATTTGCCAGCTGCTGCAGGGCTGCAGGCATCTTCTGCTGGGTGGGAATAGAATGGGGCATTTCCGTCTGCCTTCTCTCCCCACCCTCCCACTCTCTGCATTCTACCCTCCCCCCCCCCCCCCACCCCACCCTTCTACCACCGAGCTGCAATAACCAGGGACTGGGTCAAGCAAAGCAGAGCTGGCAGTGCTGAGCAGATCCACTCACTCACTGAGTCAGTGAGGCCAGCTGGCAGCCATACATCCTATGCCCACTTGCTCTCCTCTTTCCGTGATTCTCTCCCACACGCTGGTTTTGTTCATTCCAGACTTGCGAACAGTTCGGGTTAGGAACAATTGTCAGGATGGAACCCTGTTGTAAACTGACGAGTACCTGTAGTTATTTGTGAAATTCTGGGAAATTGGCTGATAATTAGTAACCTTTCTTCATTTGGTTGAGTGGTGGAAGTTCTTCCCAAAGATCCACAGCAATACTGCTTGGAGTTACTCTTGCTTCATCTCCTCATTAGTTGTGGTTTTGTTCTATCTGTATTCTGCTCTTATCCATAACAGAGAAGTTGACATTGTGAGCTACAGTGGTAGAGGATAGCTTTCCGCCCTCAGGAGCATTCTTCCTTAATAAGGATTATTGCTTTAAAATGAAAGTATTAGGACAGCTTAAAGCCACGTACTAAGTTCCTAATAATTCTCTTAAAGAGCTGGAATCTGAAAGAAGAAACTTTGCTAATGCCTGCCCCTAGTTCTTTCGCTCTATTTGACTTTCCAGATTGAATGAAAAGCCCAGAGGCTCTGCATTCATCCTGTCAACAGTCCTGTCTTTTTCATTGTAAATAAAAAAAAATCCATCTGTCTTTAAAGGTCTTGTTGTAGGATTATGTTTTTGCTGTTCACTTGTTAAGTCAGACCTAGGGATGGTGATGTAGATGTCCACATCTTATGATTCCACAGAGTAAAGAAAATGAACCTGTTTAGGCATCTTTCACGTTGGAGTTTTTGCAATTCTTACACCAGCCACTTCCTAACAATAGTTTCTTTTACCAATTTATATGTTTACCCTAATAATGGCCACTGTCTATGTAAATTTATCATACAATAATTACATCCTTCCCTTAAATGAAAGCGTGGAAATGTCATCATAGGATGCAATCAAAGTACGGCAAGTTTACAGAAAAAGTATTGATTATAAGTGTGTAATTGATAAACAAAATTTAAAAGGACAGAATAAATGACTTTAAAATAGGGACTGAATTACACTGTGTGTTTCAGTCCAATTATTGCCTGCCACCAGCCTTGATTCACCTAAACTCTATACGGTCTTAATTTCCCATGTGCAATGCAATTTATATTATAAATAAATAAAAGTGGCCTTAACAGAAATCCCTAAGGAATGCCAACATCTATAGCCAGTTAGACTATTAACAACTGACCTGTTAGGCTGAGGAACATCTACCTACCTACACCTTTTATGTCAATCTTTATGTCACATCCTCATTTTCGGAAACAATTTCTAACGCAGCACTTCAGCAAATGCTTTCCGAAGGTTAATCCAACATCTATTCATTTGATGTATTATTCACAAAAGCTGTTATCAAATAAGTCAGAAATGACTACCATTCACAAAATGGATAATCTTTTGAGCATTCATTTGTTGTATATAGTGACGGGTTAATCTGCTCATAAGAATGTAAGATTAACATGTTGTTCGACTTTTGACTTACAGTTTTGTCCCTTTCTGGATAGACTGGGGTACATTTCCCACTCATCGGTCTTATAGTTCCCAGCTCTTATGAATTTTGAAAAATCAGAATGAATTCTACTACTTTTTTTCTTGTTCACTGTTTCAGGGGTAAAGATCTTCTTGCTCTGCTTTGACTACCTATTCCACGCCATTCCAATCTACTTAACTGTAGTTATTGTTATTAGCAGAACTTCATATGGTGGTTGAACTATGCAGTAAGGTGCCTCACAGTTCCAGCAACCCAAGTTCAATCACAGCCTCTGGTGCTGTCTGTATGGAGTTTGCATGTTCTCCCTGTAACCAGTGGGTTTTCTCTGGGTATTCCAGTTTTGTCCCACATCACAGGAGGATGTGCCTGGAAGCTGTGGAAGTGGGTGAGGTTCTCAATGAATACTTCTCTTCAGTATTCACCAGGGAGAGGGGTCTTGATGATGCTGAGGACAGTGTTGGTGAGGGTAATGTTCCAGAGTATGTAGATATTAAGAGAGAGGATGTGTTGGAGTTGCTAGAAAATATTAGTACAGATAAGTCCCCAGGCCTGACAGAATATTCCCCAGGCTGCTTCATGAGGCGAGGGAGGGGATTACTGAACCGTTGGTTAGGATCTTTGAGTCCTCGTTGTCAATGGGGATGGTACTGGAGGATTGGAGGGTGGCGAATGTTGTCCCCTTATTCAAGAAAGGTAGTAGGGATAGTCCAGGGAATTACAGGCTGGTGAGCCTTACGTCTGTGGTGGGTAAGCTGTTAGAAAGGATTCTAAGAGACAGGATCTATGAGCATTTAGAGAATCATGGACTGATTCGGGACAGCCAGCATGGCTTTGTGAAGGGAAGATCTTGCCTCACAAGCCTGATAGGGTTCTTTGAGGAGGTGACCAGGAAGATTGATGAGGGTAGTGCAGTGGATGTGATCTACATGGATTTTAGTAAGGCGTTTGACAAGGTTCTGCATGGAACGCTTCTTCACAAGGTCAGAGGCCAAGGGATCCAGGGAGGCTTGGCCATGTGGATTCAGAATTGGTTTGCCTGTAGAAAGCAGAGGGTTGTGGTAGAGAGAGTGCATTTGGATTGGAGGGCTGTGACTAGTGGTGTCCCACAGGGATTGGTTCTGGGACCTCTACTTTTTGTGATATTTATTAATGACTTAGATGAGGGGGTGGAAGGCTGGGTTAGCAAGTTTGCAGATGACACAAAGATTGGTGGTGTTGTGGATAGTGTGGAGGGCTGTTGAAGCTTGCAGAGGGATATTGATAGGATGCAGAGCTGGGCTGACAAGTGGCAGATGGAGTTCAATCCAGAGAAGTGTGAGATGGTAAACTTTGGAAGGACAAACTCCAAGGCGGAGTACAAGGTAAATGGCAGGATTCTGGGCAGTGTGGAGGAGCATAGGGATCTGGGGGTTCATATCCACAGATCACTGAAAGTCGCCTCACAGGTAGATAGTGTAGTTAAGAAAGCTTATGGGACGTTAGCTTTCATAAGTCAGGGGATCGAGTTTAAGAGCCGCGAAGTGATGATGCAGCTTTACAAAACTCTGGTTAGGCCACACTTAGAGTACTGTGTCCAGTTCTGGTCACCTCATTATAGGAAGGATGTGGAGGCATTGGAAAGGGTGCAGAGGAGATTTACCAGGATGCTGCCTGGATTAGAGAGTATGGATTATGAGGAGAGGCTAAAGGAGCTAGGGCTGTTCTCATTGGAGAGAAGGAGGATGAGGGGAGACATGATAGAGGTACACAAGATATTGAGAGGAATAGATAGAGTGGACAGCCAGCGCCTCTTTCCCAGGGCACCAATGCTCAAAACAAGAGGACATGGCTTTAAGGTAATGGGTGGGAAGTTCAAGGGAGATGTCAGAGGGAGGTTTTTCACCCAGAAAGTGGTTGGTGTATGGAATGCGCTGCCTGGGGTGGTGGTGGAGGCTGATACATTGGACAAGTTCAAGAAATTGTTAGATAAGCATATGGAGGAATTTAAGATAGAGGGATATGTTGGAGGAAGGGGTTAGATAGTATTAAGTGTGGTTTGAAGGGTGGCACAATATGGTGGGCCAAAGAACCTGTATTGTGCTGTATTGTTCTATGGTTCTATTCCAAAGACATGTGGGTTGGTAGATTAATTGTCCTCATTGTACCCCTAGTGTCTGGGTAAAAGTTAGAATCTGGGGGCTGTTGAGTAGACTGTGCAGAGAATAAAATATGGTTAGTTTAAGATCAGTGTGAATGGGTGCTTGATGGTTGGTACAGACTATCATGCAAATATCATCCCCAGTTAACAACATTTTAATAAATGATTAATTTTTTGCTCTTAATATATTAGTCCCTAGAAATTGGATTTCATCCAATTTGGATGTGCTAAGATTGGGAGCCAGCAAAACAACAAGTGAATTTTATATATTTTGGCTTTAAAAATGCTCATTGTAGTTTTTTTTTCCTTTTAGGAACCATTAAGATCCTATCCTGCACAATTAAACAAGCAATCACTCATCTTTTACAGGAATGGTAGCCAGACACTGCCATGAAGATGAGGGCAAACAGGGCTGTGCTGGGGGTGGGGAAATGTGGAATTGGTGGAGCAGGGGTGGGGGGGAGCGGATTGTGGAAATCTGGGGTAATGGCGCATGGGTCTCCAGATGGAAATCACCCATCACCTCCCTATTCCAATGGAGCAGGCTGATTGCACCCCATGATGTGGGTGGCTCCAAGACATGGCGGACAGCAGCAGCAGCATCAAGGTCACAGATCCAAGCATCTTTGAACTGCAGAATTCAATGCATTGATGCCTTAACCTCTGTTCAGAATTGCCAGCAATTAACTTTCAATATGTATAAAAGGGAGGTTCTCAGCAGACATAATTTGAATCACTCAGGAGGCACTCATTTCAACCATAAATGAAAATCAGAAATAAAATCAGAAAATTGCTGGAAACACTCAGCAGATCAGGCAGCACCTGTGGAAAGAGAAACAGAGTTAACGTTTCAGGTTTCAGTTGTAAAGAACATCATTATTGAGTCCAGAAGGCTGCAACATGCACATCTTCAATATGGGTGTATTGCAGCCTTCCAGACGCAATACAGTAAAACCCCGGTAATTTGGGCTGCTCGGGACTTTGGTGATGCTGGACAAGCAGATTGAATGTTATTCCTATTAATACTCTCACACACCTTTTTTTAGATGTTACATTGTTAAGTAATAAATTTTTCCAATGAACCCAGTAAGCTTAAAGGGAGTGCAGTAAACAAGGCTCTTGTAAGTTTCAAGGGAGCGTGGAAGCAGAGCAGCAGTGAGTTTAAAGGGAGTGTGGGAAATGGGGCTCCACTGTTTGAAAAGGCAGGAATTGGAGGCCCAGTATGTGCAAGGGAGCACAGGAACTGGGACCCTGGTGAGTGTATGCAAGAGTGGGAACCAGGACCCCGAGTGCAAATGGGAACGTGGAAACTGGGGCCATAATGTGTGCAAAGAAGTGTGGGATCCAGGGGCCAGTGTGTGAAAGGGAACATGGGAACCAGGGCCCCAGTGTGTTAAAAGGAGTGCAGGAATTAGCACCTGATGAGCCAGACACAGATGAATAGTTGAATGGTGGATTATTGTTTTACTGTATTGAACCTTACAACTTCAGCTAACTCCCTTTCACTCTCCGAACCAGAACTGGCCATTTCTGCTGTAAGTCATCCAACTGCAATATTGGCTCAGTGTTCTCTCTCCATTAGCACAGCCTGCCCCATCAGAGATATTCCCTTTGTCTTATTCACCCTCCATCCTCTTAAAACTAACTTAAAACTAACTTGTTTTCTCTCTTCCCCAATTCTGAGAAAGGATCTTCAGCTTGAAACATTAACTCCATTTCTCTATCAGCAGATGCGGCCCGACATGCTGAGTGTTTCTAACACTTCTTGTTTTTATTGCACTAATTTGAGTTTGGCATTTTCCTTGTTTTATTGACAGTAAAATGTGAGGGCTTTTGGTAAAATTTCCATCAGTAATTAATGGGTGTTGGTCATTGCTGATAATGGTATCAGGTGTGTGAAATAAACAAGGGAATGAAACCTGTACTCAGCTGAATTGTAGCAAGTACATGGACCAGTTACCTGATGGTCATTACTTCAAATGGAAATGGGAGCAACCATTTGAAAATATGTGCAAAAATATTTTTATTGCTACTTATGCATATAAACAGGTACAAGTGACTCAGAGTTCTTGGCAAAAGTTCCTAAAGAACAATTCTTCACTAAGCCTCAACCTTAATTAAAAACTTCCAATTCACAATGATGTAATTGTGTGGTTATGTTTTCTAGATTGGAGGAAAACTGGTCAACTCTCAGGCATGTGATGCATTTCTCATGGATTCTGTCACAGAGCCACCATCCCACTCCTACTCTCACCTCTTTGTCACAGCCTCCGACAATGGTTTAATGAAACTCAATTTAATCTTAAGGGACAACACCTCAGTTCTCTGCCAGGCAAATTGTACTCCATCAGATAATAATGCTGCTACTCTGATTACACTTCCTTCAGATCAATCTTTTGGTTCTTTTACTTGTCCCATTACTACTCACAGCCTTTTTGTAATTTAATCCCTCCTACGTTCTATCCCATCATTGAGTTTCCCTTTTGTTCTCCCTTCCCTTTGTTTCCACAAGTTCAAACTTGCTTATCTTTATTTTTCTCCTGTTTTGATGAAAAGTCTCTGTTCGTCTGTCCAGAGGTACTACCTCACCAACTATATCTGTTTTTATTTCAGTTTTCCAGCATTCACAGTAAATTGCTTTTGCAATGCAATTTGCTGCCTGAAATATTGCTTGGCCTATAATACCTCTGGCCAAATACAGGCAGGCAAATTATAATAGGACGCAAAGGATGGGATGACATACTACAGCATATATTCTGTCATTTGCATGCTCGCAATACAAGTCACAGGGGACTCCAATGTGTTCAGACAGTTCCATGGACAGCAAAAAGCAAGATCAGCCAAGATGTCTAATTAATAAGCTCTTTTCCCCTTCCTTTCCCTCCCCAAACCTCCTGGAAATTTTACAGCCAAATATTTTTATTTCCAGTCTTGTTTCAGCTGAAATCATCTTGATGTCAAGTCTACACTGCTTTATTCCTCCACTCCAATTAATGTCGATACTTCCGCAGCTTATTTTTAATGGTTAGATTTAAACAAAAGAAAGTGCTGCCCAATAACTTATTTTAACTTCTTGGTACTCACTTCCCTTTTATATTTTGTTAGTACATTACCCTTCTCCTGAATAATTTCCATGTTTTAGTTCTATATTTCTATATGACAATGGGAGATCACGGCATTTTACTGCACTGTGTTGTATATGGTTACCATGTGAAAAATAGCATGATGTCAAGAATATTCTCCCTTAAGAAATGAAAGATAATGTGGATGATTTTCTTATACTTTGCAGCTAAGGAATCATCAGTTGACGGGGTTCAAATAATAGAATTCAAAATGCAAAACAAAATGCCCTTGTTTCTTAAAAAAAATAACAGCTAGACTTAAGGGGAACATGACCTTGCGTCTTTATTAATCCTACATTGTCTGTACATATTCTTCCTTGTCCTCCACTTCATCAAATTGATGGCAGTCCATATTCCTATCCGCTGCCTAATCTGCCTTCTAACCTGCAATTTAACATAGTCTGATTCCAAACAAACCTGCAACCTCGGTAACCTGCAGTTACATTGGATATTCCTATATTAGGAAAGTACTACATACTTCTGGTTTTACAGTGTTCGTATAATAATTAGACTCAAAGAGCTTAGAGACTCAAGTAATAGAAAATAGTTTAAAGCCAACTACATTTCGATGCCAAATTCTAATTCAAACCAAACCCCTTAACTCAATGCTTTCCTATTCTCATGATTTCTCACAACTTAATTGCAGCTTAATTCCATATTCTTCTCAAATAAAACAAGGACCTAATTGTACAGAACCCTTTCAGAACCTCCCAAACCACTTTACAGCCAATGAAGTGTAGTCATAGTTTTAATGTTGAAATGTGGCAGCCAATCTCTGCACAGCAAACTCCCACAACCAGCAATGTGTACATGACTGGATTTAGTAATGCTTTCGTCATGTTGCTCAGTGAAAAAGTTTAGGTTAAAAATGTAGGGATGACTCCTCTGCTTATGCAATGGGATGTTTTATGTCCTCTCAAGAGAACAGATGGGACCTTAATTTCATGTCTTTTCCAAAACACAACACCACAATGAGTATAACACTTACTCGTTAGTGAAAATATAAAATCAAAACTGCTGATGCTGAAAATTTGAAATAAAAGCATGAAATGCTGGAAACACTGAACTTACAAAGCATGTCTTAGATTATCAGAATTCTATTGTATTCAATTCTACAACATCAAGGAACTTTCTTTCATTCTCTGTACCAGAACTGACCATTTTGGCTATAAGTCATCCATCTGTGATATTGGCTCAGTTCCCTCTCCATTAGCACAGCCTGTCCTGCTGGATATATTTCATAGCTCTGTATTTCACCAACTTTTACATTCCATTGTTAGTGTGAACACTCTCTCATTTCATAGCTTTTCTCTCTCCAGCTGCCCCCATTAAATCGTCAATCAGATGGACTTGATAACTTATACTCATGGCAATCCTGGCCTCACCCTGTCAGAGATATTCCTTTGCCCTATCCATCCCTCCCAACATTCCCTGCATCTTAACTAAGTAGTTTTCTCTCTTCCACAGTTCTAACAAAGGATTTTCAACCTGGAATGTTAACTCTGTTCCTCTTTCCACAGACACTGCTTAATATGTTGAGTGTTTCTCACATTTTCTGTTTTAACTGGTAGTGACCTTGTGTCTAAACATAGCTTTTCATGTTTAAGTTTCTGGAGAGTGCATGAGTCAACATGTTATTAGCTCAAATAATCCATGGCTGATTGCCAGGTGTTATAAGCATGCATGGGGAACTGATGCTTCCTTTTTGGATAATGTTGCTGTGTGCAGGATGTAGGTGAATAATATGAGGGGGGCAATGGCAGCACAGTAGCGTAGCTAGCAGAGTTACTGTCTCACAGCTCCAGTGACCCAGGTACAATCCTGATCTCTGGTGCTGTCTGTGTGGTGTTTGCAAGTTCCCCTCATGACTGCATGGGTTTCCTCTGGGTGCTCTGGTTTCCCCCTGAACTTCAAAAATGCCACACTGGTAGCTTAATTGGCCACTGTAAATTGCCCCTAGTGTGTAGACGAGTAGCAGAATCTAGTGAGCTGATGGGAATGTGGGAAGAATAAAATCGGTTAGGGTACAATTAGTCTAAGTATGGGTAGTTGATGGACGGCACAGACTCAGTAGGCCACAAAGCTTATTTCCTTGCTGTGTCTCTCTATAACTCCAAGGACAGATACCAGGAGGTGACGAGAAGTGTATCCTTACAATATAAGTTGCAGGACGTTATATTTCCTGGAATTTTATTGCTCTGTATTGTATTAGTATACGTATTATAGGAAAAATAGCATCATGTCAAGAGTATACTTACTGAAGAAATGAAACATAATGTGGATTATTTTATAGAGCCATAGAGTTATAAAGCATGGGTACAGGTCCTTTGGCCCAACTCATCCATGTCAACCAAGTTGTCTACCTGAGCTAGTCCCATTTGCCTATGCTTGGCCTATATCTTTCTAAACCTTTCCTATCCATGTACCTGTCCAAATCTCTTTCAAGTTGTAATTGAGCACACATCTTCAGCTTCCTCTTTTAAATCTTTTTCCTCTCACTTTAAACCTATGCCTTCTAGTTTTAGACTCTTCTATCTTGGGAGGAAGACTATGAACATTCACCTTATCTATGTCCCACATGATTTTATAACCTCTCTTAAGGTCACCCTTCACCCTCCTACTCTCCAGGGAAAGGAGTCGCAGCCTATCCAGCCTCTCCTTATAACTTAAGCCGTCCAGTCCAGGAACATCGTTATGAATCTTTTCTTCACCATTTCCAGCTTAATTACATCCTTCCTACAGTTTACACTTTTTGTTACACTTTGTAGCTAAGGAATCATCAGTTGCTGGGGCTCAAGGTAGTAGAATCCAAAATGCAAAGAAAATTGCCCTTGAAAATTGCCCCAGAAAATAATGGCCAGAGTTAAGGGGAATATACATTCTACTGCTCCTGGTAGGCCTTATCATTTGCTCATGCAAAGATGTTCATTGTCAGCCTGATTACAAGACAATACAGTGGAGAACAATTGCGTTGAAAAACTGCTTTTATCTCTCCAGATGCTGGCAATTTCTAGCCTCACAAGATAGCTGATAGAAGCTGATGAGTCAGATTTGAAGTCCTTTTCTTTTTGGACTTTGCAAACTGCTTCTGCTTCTCCTGTGCTCTGGATTTCTAATTAGATGCAGTACTGAATGTTTAATATTTAGAGCATATATTTTTTAAAACTGATAATGTACAATATCTAAAAACGACAAAAAATATGACAGCAAATTTGTCAGTTTCTCTTTATCAGGAGAAATACACCAGTTAATAAAATAGCAAGCTGATGCTGCAGTTGAAATTTAGCAGTTAACTGAAATGCTTCACCTTGAAATGTAAGTGCCAAGGAAACTCCATTTTAGAGAATGATCAAAATCAGAAGAGGAATCATGATCTCCATGTTCCACTTGGTCACATCTTAATTTTTATAAATTTTATGACAGATTTTAATTACAATTAATGCCCAGAAAATACATCTACAGTTTTCACTACAATCAGATAAACATTAGTTTCCTAAACTGTCCTGAATTTGTCCCTTTTGATTCAATTTTGGTTCATAATTTAGTATTTTGTCTAACATATAGCAATAAATGTCGGCACCTCAGAAAAACTGAAAACCTATGCAGTAAGGAAACATTCTAAGGAGACCAAATCCACTTGACACAAGAAAGGAACAAGCTGGAAGCATCAATGGGAAGAAATATAAAGTTACATCGGAAAAGTGAATAAACAAGCTTATTGTTGCAGAGGGGAGATGAGGTGAAAAGAACAGAAGGAAAGTCTGTGGTAGGGTGCAGTTCAAAGATATCAGAGTAACAAATATATCATAGAAAAGAAATTGGAGTCAGAAAAAAATGAAGCAAATGAAACAGAAAGGTGCAGAAAAATGGATTAGTTACCAGAAAAAGTTAAATTCAATGTTAAATCCTGAGGGCTTCAATGTGCCCAGATGAAAATGAAGCGCAGTTCCTTGAGCTTATGTTGGGCATCACTGAAGCATTGTAGAAGTTCAAAGACAGGGAGATCAGTGTGGGAGTGGGGTAGTGAATTAAAGTGATTGGAAGCTCAGAGTCACCCTTGTGGACAGAACGAAGGTGTTCTGAAAGTAGTCACCCAATATGCATTTAGTTTCACTGATGTAAAGGAGGCCATATTGTGAACACTGAATGAAGTACATTAAATTAGAAAAAAGAATCAAATGAAATGCTGCTTTACTTGGGTCCCTGGATTATGGGAAGAGAACAGGTGAAAGGGAGGGTGTTTCATCTCCTGTGATTGCATGGGAATGGTCTGTAAAAAGAGATGTGGTTTGTGGAGATGGAAGAGTGGACCAGGGAGCTACAGTGAGAAAAGTCCTTTTAAAATGCTGAAGGGAAAGATGCTTCCACCAGCAGACATATCTTCCTCTTCCCTTCCGTAAGCTCAAGGAGCAATGCCGCATCTTTAAATCCTCAGGACTTAATATTGAATTTAACAATTTCAGATAACCAATCCTTGCATTTCTCTCCCGAGAGAGATGTGTCTGTACCTTTCTCTTTCAATTTGTTCCTTTTTTCTTTTCCATTTCAAAGGAATTGTTACCTTGACAACAATGGTCTGTCATTTGTTACAGACATTCCCACTGACCTCTCCCTCTCTGGAACCTGACATACTTGTTTTCTCATTTTGCCAGTTCTGATGAAGGGCCTCTGACCAGAGAGGTCAACTCTGTTTCCCTCTTCACTGATGCTGCATGACTTGCTGACTGCTTCCTGTATTTTCTGTTTTTGTTTTGGATTTCTAACATCTGCAGTGTTGTGCTCCAATCAGTTCCACTTTCATTTGATTTGCAAGACAATCATTAATTTTAACTTAATTTATCAAGTTGTTTCTCCCATTAACATTGAAAGTTGTCTTCTTTACTCCAATAACATGATTATTCTTCCTATCAAAGATTCTTTTCATTGTCTGACAGCATCCTTAAACTTCCATTGCCACACCTAGATTTTTTTTTTGTCAGTACTAAGCCTTCTGAGATAGAAAGGATGTAAAGCATAGATTTAGACTATTTACTTCAGTATGCATTTTCTAGTTCCCTTTGAATGCTGACTCACGCTGGCGTACTGTTTCACCTGCATTGACAGAATTCTGGTATTTGCCAAAGTGCTAGTTCTTAAAATATAAGCCCTGCCTGTACGTAATGATGATTTTCTCAGCTATTGAGGAGATAATAACCAAGCTCACTAGTTGTTTAGAAATATATGAAAAGAACATCTGTTTAAAATAAAAATCTTAGTGATTAAATATGTGTTTTGATTTATGAATTGAATATAATGATTAATATTTATGGACAAAGTTCCTTTAGAACAGTGATGAAATTAAAAATTCCTAACTATTTACCCACATTCCAAATCTGTGTTCCTTGAATTTGTTTCTGAGATGAATTTGTGGAACCTTGTCCATCTGCAATGTGAATTTAGCCATCCTTGAAGAAGTTAACTGGTAACTTAAGGAACCCAGAACCCAGATCACCTTGTGATTAGAGCCATTTTTAACATGGAGCCCATAGGACCTCATTTGAATATTGTTTCCCAGGTCTATTTTAACATTAATCACAATATTAATCGCAATTATGTCTTATAGGTAAAAATTATTAGAGATAAAATTATAAATGACAGAAGGAGTCATTCAGAAGAGAATTTGGCTTAATCGGTATCAGTCTCGGTTTATAGTGCTAAGAGGAAAACTGTCTGTTCACCAGATGTAACAGTCAAAAGAAAAAGTGAGAGATCATATAAACCAAACGAAAGGATGCACAAAGACTGCAAAGTTTAGGTTGCTGGTACAGAGAAAACAAAAGAAAACAATAAAGGCAATAAATGATGCAAAAGATGAGAGGCATCAAAAATAAAAAAAAAGTTTATTACAATTACATCGGAAGGTATTTGACATTCAAAAAGGACAAGCAAAAAAAGAGAAGAAAATGGGGTAGTGGTGTAAACAGAGAATGTCATCAGAGCAGCAGTTAGGAAGGATCATGGTTCAATGGATTGTGGTATAGAATTAGAATTGATTTGGGTAAAACTAAGAAGCAGCAGGGTATGAGAAACATTGGTGGGAATTATTTCTAGGCCTCTTGATAGTAGTAATAATGTTTGGCAAAGTATCAACAAGAAACTAGAAGTACATGTAACTTGAGTAATACTGTAATCAAGGAGAATTTTAGCATTTACATAGATTCGGGAAAACAAATTAGTACTAACAATGCAAAGGATGAATTTCTGGAGTGTGTACAAGAGGGATTTCAAGATCCATTCAGGAACCAACTGGGAAATAGACTATTTTAGATCCAGCACTGTTTAATGAGAAAGGGTTAGTTTCTTGTTGCATAGGGGTCCCAAGGAAAGAGTGACCAAAAGGAAAATAAACTAACAAGGGTAAATGTGGGTCCCTTACAGACAGAGAAAGAGGAATTTATAATGTAAAATATGGAAATGGTAGAGAAATTAAAGTTTTTTGTGTTTGTCTCCATGGAAGAAAGTGCAAAAAAATTGTCCGAAATATTGGAGAACCAAGAGTTTGGTGCAAACAAGTATAAGAAATTAGTATTAATGAAGAAATACTACCAGAAAAGTTAATGAGCCTGAAACCTAATAAATCTCCAGGACCTAATGATCTACATCATAGAGTTCTGGACATAGGTAACTATGGAAATAATGGTTATCGCCTTCCAAAATTCAATAGATTCAGAATTGGTTCAGGCAGGTTGGTAGCAAATCTGAACCCATTACTTAAAAAAGGAGGAAGAAAGAACACAGGGAACTACTGACCTGTTAGGCTGATATCAGTAGGTAGAAAAATAATAATATATGTAAAGTAAAGACACTTTGAAAATATCAATATGATTGAGCAAGATCGACATGGATTTATGGAAAGAAAATATTATTTGAATAAACTATTGGTGTCTTATGAGGATGTATATGTGAAAGTAAATGAAAAGGAATGGTGAACATGGTGCATTTGAATTTTTGGAAGGCTTTTGATAAGGTCGCAGAATGGAGGTTGCTGAACAAAGTTATAGAACACAGAACTGGGAGTAATATGTTGGGATAGATTAAGAATTAATTAACAGATAAAAATAGAATAAAAAGTTCCTTCTGAGGTTAGTGGGCTATGACTTGTGGGGAACTGCATGGATCAATGTGTTGGCCCCAACTATTCAGCATCTATATTAACAATTTGGCTGAGGGTAATATTTTCAAGTTTACTGATGAAACAAAGCTAAGTAGGAATATGAGTAAGGCTGAAGATAAAAAGGGGCTTCAAGATCTCAATGAAAACCTCAATGAAATGTACAAAATTCTTCGAGGATTGTTCCTCTGGCTGAGGAGTTCAGAACAAGAGGATGCTGTCTAAACCATGGAGTTTAAGAACTGAAGTGAAGACATTTTTTTTCTCACACAAGAGGTGGTGTATCTTTGGAATTGTCTACCCCAGAAAATGAGATAGATATATTTTAGAGTATTAGAGGAATCAAGAAAAACAGAGATAGGGCAGGAATATGGTATCAAGGTTGAAGATCAACCATGATCTTATTGAATAACAGAGTAGTTTTGAGGGGCTTAATCACCTATTCCTGATCCTAATTATTATACTATGGTCCTAAATAAACAGTGTGGAGTATTTTGAACTCTTTAAAGCAAAGGTATGTCTATTGAAATGAATATAAAACAAATGCAGGCTTGTTGAATGATTATTTGTGTCAGTCTACACAACAGAGGGCGAGGATATTATGTATGACATTTCATGGAAATAAATGATAAGCAAAGGACTGTAATTCACTGATGTTAAAGTAAGCAAGCAAACTGCTCTGTAAAAATATAATGGCACCAAATATTGACAAATCCCAAACCTGATGGTTTCCTCTAACCTTCCTTAAGAATTTATAAAATATGTGAGGAAATTGCTGATGCATTAGCCATTATTTTCCAAAATTGTCCTGAATTAGGAATTTCTATTGTTTATTGGAAAAATTAGATGGAAGCACTATTGTTTAAGGGAGATGTGAGAGGGAAACCAGGAAATGACAAACCTCTTAGTCTAACATCTTTTCTGGGAAGTTATTCCAGTCTATAATTAAGGACAAAGGGACTGAACACTTGAGAGAAAATTGAACTCATTAGAGAATGCCAACATGGATTTGTAATGGATAGGTTATATATAACAAGCCTAATTGAATTATTTTGAGGAAGTAGCAATAGTGAATAGGGTAATGTCTATAGATGCCATTTACATAAACTTCCAGAAAGCATTTGATAAAGTTCAATTAAAGGGGCATATAATTGACTTGATGAGCAGTTTGGGGAGATAATAAAATTAGCATTTCCTTGGACTGGAAGAAGGTGATTAATCTAGCCTGAATGTGACTGTTTGTGTTGGAGTCTCATATATTCATTATATTTATTAATGATTTAGATAATCTGAAACAGTTTCATGTATACAAGTATGCCAATGACACTAAGGTACGTAGCTGAATATGTAATGTGAATGGGACTATAAAAATACAAAATTACATTGATTGATTAACAGAGTGGGCAAAACTGTGCCAGGTTGATTTCAATTCAGATAAACCTAAGGTCATCTATTTTGGACAAAAAAATGAACGCATATGAGTATTTCTTAAACAGCAAAAAGATAGGCAGACTGGAAAACAATTTTAATGTCTATTAGCACAGAGCTCTAAAATATAGTGGTCAGATACAACAAATAATTAAAATGTTTAATTGATATTAGACTGTATATCTAGAGGGCTAGGATGTATGGGAAAACATGCTGATAGAAGAAAAGACTTCCATTTAATTAGTGGTTTCCACAACCTCAGGACATCCCAAAGTCTTCTCAGTTAAAGATGTTATTTTGCAGTGTCAGAAACAGAACCGATTATTTGCGCACAGCAAATTCCCACAAATAGTAATGTGATAATGGCCATATTATGTTGATTTAACCCAGCTACTTAAGGAATAGGCATTGGTTTGAAGACTAGATTCAACTCCACTACTCTTCAAAATATTCTTATTCGGTTTTCTGTATTCAGCTGAAAGAGCAGACAGTGCCATAATTTAATTCTTCATGTTCTATGTTCTATTAAATACTACACCAGTGACAATGTCACACTCTCTCAACACTACACTAGTGTGTCAGTTGAAATTTTTGTGCCTTATAGAGATTTATAAAGCTCTGGTTTTATTATATTTGTTGTACTCCATGCTGCTCTAGAAATGTCATCTTAGAAGGAATATTTGGATTGTAAGGTACAAATGAATTTCACAGGAACCTTACAAGATCTCCAAGGGTTAAGTTATGAGGAGAGAGTGCACAAACCAAGCTTCCAATCTTTGGAATAAACCTGAGCAAAGATTTGACTGAAATTTTTCACAGTGATACTTTGTGCATTGGTGGAGTAGCCTTGAATAAGGGGACAAAATGATAAAATCAGAAGTAGTTATGAAAATATTTCTCCTCTAAAGAACTATAGAACCCTCCTACAGACACAAACAAACAGTTGATCCCAGCTCAATTGATGCTTTTGAATATGAAATCAGTGGATTTTCACGACCTAGGATGGATGAAGCTGGGAATAGAAATCAGCTACTACCTCATTGAATAGCAAGCCGGGTTTGAGAGACTGATGGATTTATTCCTATTCCTACATTTTTATCCACTCTATTAACTCTGGCCACCGGCCTTGCAAGTCTGTTCATTCTTTCCATGTCCTAATTCTTGGCATTACAGACTTTAGTGCATCAGCATTGCAAAACTGAGGGAAGATTGAGAGATGATCAAATTGAGATTTGAATGCTTACCTGCTCTCTCATAGTCTGTGCATAGCCCAGAAAAAAATATTTTCAGAAATTACATAACAATCCCTCAGAGGAATGGATGAACATAATAGAGATTTGTTGTTCAAATTCAGAAAACCTAAAGGGCCAGAAGGTAGTTGCACAGAAGGAGACAGATTTCACTTTTTGTGCCTGTGTAGATTCTGCTAGAAAACTAGAAAACTCACATCCCTGCCACATCTGTTATTTTCAAATGTAGGAAGGGAATATATACTGCCTTCTTTCTTGATTAATTAGTGGGAATATCTCCCTAATGGAGAAGCATGGATACCTGAGATCGAACTACAAAATTAATCTATTCAAGTGACTCCAATTAAATGGTGTTAAGAGCGTGAAATTACACTATTGTATGAGAAGCTATTTTAATTGTAAAACTTGATTATAGTCTTGAATTCAATGGTGCATTCAGTTTTGAATTGTGTAACCAACTACATCTATCCAAACAGTTATATATCTTTGTCTAAATATGTAACTGACTGTCACAAACCAGATCAGCAAAATCAAAACAGTTCAAAATACATCAACTTTTCATATTACAGCCCTTAATTATTTCATATAAAAATAATTATGCTACAATGCCAGATTTAATCTATTTCCCCATACAGCCGAATGTTGGGAACAAGTGATAAATTTAAAGTTCTGATTACTTTTGTGGAAAATGTTAGTGACACCTATTTGTAAGAGCTTTTCAGAGTCTCAATGCAGAGCTGCCTGATATTGGTTGAAAACAATAATATGCCTTTGTGACATCATTACTGCATTCTCTTGATTGCTGCAGAGAGATCCTATGGAGAGGAGACCTTATAATACTTATCAAATCCAAATCTTTTATTTATAGATTGTGTCAAAAACCCAATTAAAACTGAAGCCTTCTAAAACTCAATTTATGTTCGACAAAACAAGATGACAGGAATTATGAAACGTAGGTTCTCAGTAGTTCAAACTATTTCTGTAGCATTTTAAACAACTAGCATATGCTATACCTTTCATTTTATTTTCCATTGGTGAGTTGCACTGAGTAAAATGCTTGTGAGTGTATGATCTGAAAATGTACAGTTTAAAGATGGTTTACTTGAGATTGCTATACCCCAGGACACAGTTGGTTATTGCATTTCTTAGCATGATATTTCTCATAATCAAGTAACTTCATGGATAGTGTGAGCATCATCTTGGGAAATGATGCTCTGGCCCAAGTATTATGTGAACTGTGAAGATTAAAATATGGTGCTTAAATACATTTCTTTTAAATTCCAGTTTCACTCCACTTTTCAGTCAGTTTTGTGCAGTTTCTGTATTACATGGAATATTTAAATGCACGTTAAACATCTCATAGTTATAACTGAAACCTAAATGCAGTATTATGCAGAGAATTGTATAAATATATTTGCAGAGAATATAATGAGATATAACATCCCAACTCTACCTAAAGCTGTTATGTTAAAGTTTCTAAAATAGTTATGTCCTTTACTTGGGTTACACCTAATTTTGACTCTATCACCTTAAGATCAAGTTCTCACTCACAAATTTTATATATTTAGAAGAAAGTTAATTCAACCTTGTCTCATCTCTCTGAATTTCAAACCCCTCAAATGTAGAAGTCACATTTAATGAAGCTGAAATGCTTTTCCCATCCATCAGATATGGCGAGGGGTCTTTATCTGGAATGTTATGAAAGAGGGAAATGATTCTACTGAAATTCATAGAGTGCATTACTGACACTCCTGCACAACTTCAATCTTATAATTCAATTTCTGATGTTCTTGTCTCTAATCACGTCATAATGCCGGATTTGATCTGTTTCCCCATACGGTGGGATATTGGACTGGGAGACAGAAAAGCATTGAATGGATGGGTAGATCGATCAATTGTGTTTTATGTGTTTCAGATTTATTTCGGTATCTTGCAATGAATTGCAACGGAGGTTCACAAGAACACGGAACACTTCACTACTTGATGGGGACTATATTTCACTTCAGACAGAAATTGGCTAGTCTATAAAAATTAAATTAGGGATGTTTATTGTATCTCGTGGAGAGGACGAAATTCTAATTACAAGGTTGCAGTGTCAAAATAATCTATTTTCCTTGTTTTACATCCACTGACCAAAAGTCATTGCTCGTGGAGGTAAACTATAACAAGCGGACCTGAATGAATATTTTTCCCATGCAATCTTCCTTTGAATGGTCCTTACCGTCACTTTTGACAATCACTTCTTTCAAACACATGTCTTGGACGTTGACTGTACAGTTTGCGATGTACTCCGGAGATGAGCAATCGTCGTTTAATCGGAATTCTTCACATTGATAACATTGGATTTGAAAGCCATACCCTGAAAAAAAGTTAAGATTAATACGTCGCGGATTGATCGACTGTCAAATCAGCCTCTCTGCACTTTCCCACTGAAATGACAATGAAGATGTACAGACTGAAATAGATCCAATAAATTGCAAGATCAGTCATCTGAAATAATTTCACGTCCAGGATTGAGTGGGCTTTGATCGTTGGTTTCTGATGCACTTATGGTCCTTATTAACTTTTATTGTCATTAATTAACCAGTATGCGCTCCGACAGCTTACACATACTGATTTACTGTGGTAAAATGCAAAACAAAACCCTTCAAAGGTTTTCTTCTTTGAGAAAAAAATCTTTGTTAGAAATTGATTCAAACAAACACGGGAGCACAGAGCGGAGAAAATGCACGGCGATTTTTGGTTAGAGCTATTTCATATTAAATTACTTCAGCTCCTGTGAAACTGACTTTCCCGTCATGGGAGCGAGAGGCTTACCTGTGGTCGCTAACATTCCGCAGCAGAAAGTTGTGTAAATGAAGAGCTCCATTCTGTTGCACGGCAGAATTACACAGCGCACGATCAGTTTCGGGTCTTAGGCGAGCTTGCACGATCCAGCCATGTCATGGAGTGGTCCCTCGACTGAGAGCCCGAGGAAACTGAGAGTTTAGTGGAGAGACAGGGGAAATGGGCAGAGGAGGCAAACATTGGCACCACGTGACACCAGTCATCTGTCACTTGGGACTCGGAGAGATCCGTGGTACGTATTCCAGAGGAAGAGGGAAGGAGCGTAAGTAAGACATTAGAACTAGCAGATGCAGGAAAGCAAACGCATCAACCGTGGGAAGAGGAGAGAAAAGAGGAGAGAATTAAAATAACTGAGCAAGCCAGGACGGTTAGTGGAAGACGCAAGCTGCACAAGTCCATAAGTATAACCGGAACCTAATGATGTGAAGTGTACAAGTAAATTGACGAACATATTTGCATAAACCTGGATTTTTTCTTCCCCAGTGAATTTCCGAGTCTGCTAGAAGTAACGGCGCCCAATGCTACACCTAACGGCAGTATCTGTTCTGGAGGCTTTGAGCCTGCAAAAACCAGCTGTAAATCCAACACAATGCTGCAGAATACTGCAATTACATGAACCGGCTCGTCAATACGACTCTAAGAGAAGAGGCCGGTTCATTCTAACGCGGGGATCAACTGACAAAGCTCCAATTACGGTCTTCAAACAGTTAATCCTAATAAGCATCAGAAGTGTTGCTAGAAGAGCGCTGCTTATCAGAATGCTAGGTGATCACCTGTATGCTTGAAAGCTTTTCCATTTGTCCCCTTTTTTTATTGCGATCACGGCTCACTGGTCAAATCCCTGCTTTGAATAAAAGTGCATTTACAATTTTGTCGACAGCGCGCAGCTAGTCTCATTATTAACTAACTGCAGGTACGTAGCATGCAAGCCTGCAAGAGAGGGGCGCATCGATTCCTCGCCTGGTTAGGTGAGTCCGCCAGTCACAGAGGGGCGTGTGCGCGCACACACAGCGGAGCACACAGAGCAGTTCGCGCGATCACCCGAAGCTCTTGAGGAAAACGCCTTTGATTTATTTTTCTTCTTCTTCTTAGCTGGACGCAAGGTCAACGCAAAACAGCAAACCCCGATCGAGTCTCGGAAAGTTCTGAAAGTTTTCTGCTTGCACGTTTAAGATAAATAACGAGGCAATGTTTGCAACATATACAGAATCGCCTACTTAAAATCTGAAGGCAAACGCATCGAGTTTATTTTGTTTTAACAATGTTCGTACATGAAAAATATGACATCAATTTCTAATAATGAACATCTAGATTGCACCCAGATAGTTAAGTAACACTGTTGGAACCATACGGTTTCGGAATGCTTGCACTTGGTACATTTTTAATCAACTTTTTTAGTCGAGTGTAGAACCACAGAACATATCAAATATACTACTTTACAATTCCATGTACAAAAGTAGGTATAAATATCTCACATCTAGAAAAAATACACGCCATTTGAAATATCGCATGTTCTCCAAATGTATGAACTCAGGCCTGGTAGAAAACAAAGGGGGGACCATGGCATTCAGTAAGCACCACAAGGAACAGAGTTGCCTCTGCTGAAAAAGGGTTTCCAATAAAAAAACTACACCAGCTCCAGCGGGGATGCAGGATGAAGTTGTTAAAAAGATAAAGGAAAAGTGAGGAATTATCAGTACTGACAGTCTGGCTCGTAGCTGGAGATGCGCTCATTACGTTACAGGAGTGTTTAAAAACAATTACAGTATATTACAGTTATCCCTGACATTTTTAAATGGACAAAACCCCGCAGAGCTTGGGAACGCGGCCATCCATTTTCTTGTGAATGTTGCAAGTCACCTGAGTTAAAACATACGCCATCTGAATTGGGTTCGTCAGTCTCCTACACACAGATATTTGAGTTGTGGGTAGGGTTTTATTTTGCTGCTGGGAATGGGAGTGCGCTTTTCAGACATTTCAATCTCCTTGAATACCAGAGCATTCGTGGACTAGCTCTCCAGCACCGCATCTGATTCAAGCAAAAGGCGGGAAACAAAAAACAAATGCAGAGAAATGATATTTAACCTGTGGTCTCCAATTTTCCAGATGAAGGGTGTTAGTCCAGGCAGGATTGCACCATTGTTTCAGTATGTATTGCTTTATTTGTCTACAAATATATTTCTCAATTTACAGGAAAAACAAGTTCAGTATTTATACAGTGCAAAATTGGTTTCCTTAAGTCTATCAGTTCACTTCATAGGAATTGCAGCGATTACCAGTTTTAATACAGTGTTCTCTGCCAACAAGTGCAATCTGCTGTGGGAAGAGCGGAATTCGTTACACAATCTTAATTTTACTGTGACACTGTTTTAAAAATGTCCCTAATGCCTTTAATTTGCATCATTATTCTTTTGGTTCTTTGTTGTAAGTGCCCATCAGTCGGCTTTCCGGGTTGTATACCTACACCTCGTTAGAAGCTTGACTAGCACAAGATGAGAAACTGTCATACAAAGAGTCGCTCAGTGATTCCGAGTTGTCCACACCGGTCTTTTCCGGCGAACTCGGCGAGACTTCTTCGGGTTTCCCTACGCTTTCTTTGTCAGGCTTGGGCTTCGATAAACATTTCTTGTCTTCTATAATGCGCAAGTTCATCCTGTTGAGCTTGTCCATCGAGACATTCGGCGGAATGGGCAACTTGGAGTTTGATCCCTCTTTTCCCACTTGCTTGATTTTCTGTAATAAATCGAAATGGATTAGATTACGGTCTGAGAGAATATTTGGTCATATATGGATCGAGAAGTGGGGACCGATGGTTTCCGGTGGCATTGTGTTGTCCTTCCAGTGGCCTTAATTTATCATAATGCAGGCACAGAGGATTCCTGCTCTCAATTCTCCCTGTTCTGGGAATAAGCCATTGCCTGGGGGAAACTACATTTTTTTTTGCAGTTTCTGTGGATACCTATTTCGTTTCCAGTTGCATCGTCAATAAATTTGCTCGCCTCTTTTTTCACGGCAGGCAGTCATAATTCAGCTATTTTCCACTTTTAAGATGGGAACAGAAACGATATCAATAGAAATTCCTTAGCACTTTATATGCGTCTAATCAATTTTCAATAAAACCCGGCAATCTTTACCATAGAACTTATACATGTGTTCACATCACATCTGTTATGAAAGGCTCTTCACTTCATCCTTCTGGCAAATGGATCAGCTAAGTATGTCGGTCACCTCCCCAACTTGTTAAAATCAGACGTCCTCATCTGTCAAACTCACAATGGTTTAAAGTGCATGTGCAGTTCAACTGAGGGCTGGAATATTTCAACCACGTTAGCCCCCTTCGTTCAATGATCCAGTTGTATTCATTGCCATGATTTTGTCCTTCGAATATCGATCAAATACTTTGCTAATATTCTCTTTTTTAAAAAAAGATATTTAAACAAGAGGCAATTTAACTTAAGAACATAAGAACATAGGAGCAGGAGTAGGACATCTAGCCCTTCAAACCTTCCCCACTATTTAATATGATCATGGCTCATCTATACAGGCTTCAAGTCCTCTTCTGTGCCGTTTCACCATCACCCTCTATTCCTTGATTTATCAGATATTTATCCAGCTCCACTTTAAATACTTCTAATAATCTGGCCTTTACCATCCTTGGAGCAGAGAGATCCAGAGATTTTCCACCCTCTGTGAGAAGAAATTTCTATATACTTCAGATTTAAATGACTGGCCCTTCATTTTGTAGCTAGGCCCCCTTTTTGAGCCTCCCTCACTAGTGAAATCATCCCAACCTCTACCCTGTCAAACCTCCTTAGGTTTTCCCCTCATTCTTCTAAACTCCAAGGAATACAGACCCAAACTATTTAGTCTCTCTTTTAATTTAAATTTACCATTTACAGTGAAAGGGAGAAATAATGCCCTAGATTTTCCAGAGAAATGCCAGTAGTTTCTGCCCACATTATCCCATGTAACCATTTGAATGCTGAGAACTCCTGCTGAGTTGCTTAGTTCTGAAATCCCTGACTGGTTCTCACTGCTGTAGTTTAGAAAGCACTCCCACATTGGACTCCTCATGGAATCCAGCAGCGGAGTGCCAACTTCCTGCAGTTTCTCAGCAAGAAAACCTGCCCACTGAACCTCTACCAAGTTAGACCTGTACAGGTTCAGCAACTTAGTTCACTTCAATGGTGAGCCAACTGTTGGAAGGAGGGAGATGGGCAAGTTTCAAGTAATTTACTTTTTATTGTGACTTAATGGAATTTATTTACATGAGCTTATTTATTTGCTTTTGGCATTTTCCTTTTTTGCATTTTAACATCTAAAATATTAATACTAATAGTAATTTTTAACAGGTTTTGAATGTTTCAGTGTCAGATGTTTATGAAACAAAAAAAAACAGAAAATGCTGGAAACATTCAGCAGGTCAGACAGCATTTGTGGAAACAGGAACAGTTGAAGGGTCTCCAACCTGAAACATCAATTCTTTCTACAGATGCTGCCTGAACTGTTGTGCGTTTCCAGCATTTTCTGTTTTTATTTCAGCTTTTCAGCATCAGCAGTTTATTTTATTTTTATTTACAAAACTCACAGCTTTGATAGTCAGTTCAGATCAGGGTGTGACCTAGCCACCTGATTAAGGTCTTCAGCAGGGATTTGCATTGGTAGATGCTGCCTGAGGACATGTTGATTAAACTGGAGTTGGCCTGATTCAGGAAGTTCTCAAAAGACAACGCATTCAAAGTAATTACAGGTTTTGTGAGTAGCTGAGTGACAAGTGCATTGTCATCAAGTGATTTTAAGGTGATTGGAGGAAGGTATAAGGGGGATGTCAGGAGTAAGTTTTTTACACAGAGAGTGGTGGGTGCATGGAATGCACTGCCTACAGAGGTTGTGGGGGCAGATACATTAGGGACATTTAAGAGACTCTTCAATAGACACATGAATGATAGAAAAATAGGGGGCTATGTGGGAGGGAAGGGTTAGACAGATCTTAGAGCAGGATAAAATGTCAGCACAACATTGTGGGCCAAAAGGCCTGTACTGTGCTGTAGTGTTCTATGTTCTATGCAGGCATCTTGCCTCTCCCAGGAAATTCCAGGCCAAACTTTTTTTGTTTTAATTAATTTATTGAACGACACAAAGACGATACTTTGACTTCAGCAATCAAAAGGCACTTATACCTGTATGGAAAACTGCAATTTGAGCCAGGCAAGAGAAATCACTACCTGACAGAAATCAGTGCTGCATTCACCGGGTTTAATCAGTTAAGTCACAATATAAATACATAAAGAGACAGTCTTAGTGCAAGATAAAAATTTATAGCCCCAAACAACCAATCAAAAATATTTCAAAGGTTAAGACCATAGATCAAGAACCTACAAAATCAATGTTAAACCCCATCATCATTCACTAAAAAAAATGGAATCTCACATCTAGTGTGTTCCCAAATTTACATTTCAATTGTATAGAATTAAAATGTCATATTGCACAGAAACAAGCCCTTCAGTCTACCTTGTCCATGCCAACCATCAAGTACCGGTTGATACTAATCCTATTTACCAGTATTTGGTCGATAGCCTATTATGCTTTGGTGACTGAGATGATCAACTAGAAGTTTCTTAAATGATGTGAAAGTACCTGCCTTCACTATGTTCTCGGACAGTGCATCCCAGACCGGAGACCCTCTGGATGGAAAAATACTTCATCAGATCCCTACAAAACTTATTATCCTCACCCTAAACCTATGCCCTCCAGTCTTGGATACTTCTACCAGGAGAATATATTATTCCAGCTGAAAGCTGTAGATATGTGACCAACTCACAGATTCACTTATGCTTCTTCCAAATATTGGATATGTTCAACAATGACAGTGAGGTTTCATTTTAACTTTCTTCTGAATCACTTGAGCTGGCCACCTGATTAACAGGATAAAGAAGCTAAATGCAAACTGTTATTTTGTGGTTCTATGTTATAAAATTCCACAGTATTTAATAAACTCTTAAAAAAAAATCTGAAATACTGTGTGGCAAAAATATTGTTCAAATTACTGCTTTTGGATTTTGAATTACAAAAGCATCTATGTTCAAAAAGGACACGGTATCTTCATTTATTCAAGCATGACCTTAATGTTGGGTGATAAATATTCGCATTCAACAACTAATCAGTTTAAGAGCAATTGGGCAGCAGAGTGGTACACCTAGCATAACTACTGCCTCAGTGCTCCAATGATCTGGGTTTGAACCTGACCTCCTGTACTGTTTGTGTGGAGTTTGCACATTCTCCCCATAACTGGGTTTCCTCTGAGCGCTCCAGTTTCCTTTCACATCCCAAAGGCATGCAGGTTGGCATGTTAATTGGCCACTGTAAATTACTCGTCGTGTGTTGGTGATTGATAGAATACGGGAGGAGTTGATCACATGTGGAGAGAAGTGGGATTAATGTAAATGGGTTGGTGTAAACTTAATGGGTCAAACGGTCCATTTCTGGGCAGTACCATTGTATGACTCTAGTACTTTGCAGGCTCCTAATGAAAAGTGTCTCTCTGTAAGGGAGACCTTTATAGCCTATGTCGAGGTTTTGAACCTTCTAATGGCAACTTTGGAGTATCAATTACAAAGTTATGCTCTAAGTATTAGGTGGCATTTGACGCAAGAGAACTCAGTGAATATAGAAGAACTGGATATCTCCATGAAACTAGAAGCCTATTTTTCAAGGACTTGTGCACTCACAGAACCATATGAAGAGTCAAAGGGAGCTACATTAATTAAAAATAACCTTTGCAAATTGCTGTAATCTGATATTTTCAAAAAGATATAAAATGAACAACCACCAAAATCAGAACTGTGCATTCTGATCAATTCCATTTATGAACTATACCGGCTGTTGCAAATAATATTGGGACCACAATCTTTTCATATGAACTATATTTCCTCTACAGCCATTCTACATTTGGTTGTGAAGAAACACTGACAGAGGAAAAAATGGTTGCTATGCATATAGGTCAGCATAAGCAATAATGGCATAAAACAAATAAATAAGCTAGGTCAGGTCAAAGATACGGAGCAGAGCCATAATAAAGCAATCATCAAAGAGATATTGGGATACATGAAAATAACCAAATAAATCAGATGATATGAAGTAAGATATAAAAGGTTTCCAAGTATGGATACAGAATAAAGATAGGAATTATTGAAACTAAACAAAAATAAAACATAATTTTTCAACAGGCATTATTTTTAGATCACTGACGACAAGAAATGACAAACATGATTCACAATTAATGAACATAGATACATCAAAGAGGTGAACAACTGTAAGATGGTTGACTGATAGGAAATTAAAACAAGGATACATAGAAATTTAAAAGCTGTTATCATTTGGTTTCAGTTATGTATTTAATTTTAGGTAGATTTCTACCTTACTTTCAGTCAAGTTCCTAAAGGAACGATGCTTGGTTAACAGATTGGTAGCATTGTACAAAGTAAAAGTAATCTCACAGAAATGATATCATGCTTCTCTGGAGGCATAATCATCCCTTTATTGAGAAACTAATAAAGGCAAAGTCTGTGTTACAGCTTACCTTCAAGGTCAAACTATGTAAGATTAATGAAGGAGCAATGACTTGGTGATAAAAAGTATAAATTTTATAATCTTGAAGACTGCAGGAAGTAAAATTAAAGATAATATGGTATCCATAGATCTACAATCCTGGAAGAAAATACTGGAGTAGGATACCATCTAATGTGTCTTAGTTTCAGCATAAGTGGGTGCACAGTTAAACACGGAGAGAAGCTAAGGTATGGAGTAGGGGATATTTGGAGATTGGAAGGAATGAAAAACTTCACAGGAGCATTGACATATTAAGCTAGTTAAGCAGAGAGACAAAAAACATTATATCAAAGGGAGAGCTAAGAAAAGAACTGTGCAAAATCTCAAAAGAGAGGATTCAATGCTGTGTTTAAATCTTCATGAATCAGTTTTTTTTAACAGTTTTGTACTACTGTTTGTCATGATGGATTTATCATAGTTTCTGTTGGAATAGTTGGATGTAACTGAATAATGAAGTAAGGATCTCTACCATAAATGTTGAAATAAGAAATGCCAAGAAAGTATCAGTCAACAGGGAAACAAATATCATTTACAGAAACTTTTAGGAAGAACATAGAACATTACAGCACAGTACAGGCCCTTCAGTCCACAATGTTGTGCCAACCTTTTAACCTACTCTATGATCAATCGAACCATTGCCTTCATATAGCCCTCCATTTTCTATCATCCATGTGCCCACCTAAGAGTCTCTTAAATGTCCCTAATGTATCTGCCTCTACCGGCACCCCGGCAGTGCATTCCATGCACCCAACACTCCATGTATAAAAAACTTTCCTCCAATCACCTTAAAATTATGCCACCTTGTGTGAGCAATTTCCGCCCTGGGAAAATGTCTCTGGCTGTCCACTCAGTCTATGTCTCTTATCATCTTGTACAACTCTATCAGGTCAGCTCTCATCCTCCTCCACTCCAAAGAGAAAAGCTCTACCTCGCTCAACCTATCCTCATAAGACATGTTCTCCAATCCAGGCAGTATCCTGGTAAATCTCCTCTGCACCCTTTCTAAAGCTTCCAGAACAGAACACAATATTCTAGGTGTGATCTAACCAGGGTTTTGTAGAGCTGGAACATTACCTCATGGCTCTTGAACTCAATCCCCCAACTAATGAAGGCCAACACGCCATATGCCTTCTTAACAACCCTATCAACTTGCATGGCAACTTTGAGAGATCTATGGACTAGATCCCAAGATCCCTCTGTTCCTCCACACTGCTAAGAATCCTGCCATTAACCCTGTATGCTGCTTTCAAATTTGACCTTCCAATGTGAATCACTTCACACTTTCGGGTTGAACTCCATCTGCCACTTCTCAGCCCAGCTTTGCATCCTATCAATGTCTTGTTGTAACCCTTGACAACCTTCTACACTATCCACAACACCACCAACCTTCATGTCATCTACAAACTGACTAACCCACCCTTCCACATCCTCATCCAAGTCATTAATAAAAATCACAAAGAGCAGGGGTCCCAGAACAGATCCCTGCGGAACACCACTGGTCACCGACCTCCAGGCAGAATATGCTCCATCTACAACCACCCTCTGGCCTTCTATGGGCAAGTCAATTCCGAATCCACACAGCCAAGTTTCCCTGGATCGCATGCCTCCCGACCTTCTGAATGAGCCTATTATGGGGAACCTTATCAAACACCTTACTAAAGTCCATATACACCACATCCACTGCTCTACCCTCATTAATGTGTTTTGTCACATCCTCAAAGAATTCAATCAGGCTCGTGAGGCATGACCTGCCCCTCACAAAGCCATGCTGACTGCCCCTAATCAGACTATGCTTCTCCAAATGCTCATACATCCAGTCCCTTAGAAAATTTTTCAATAACTTGCTCACCACTGAAGTAAGACTCACTGGTCTATAATTCCCAGGGTTATCCCTACTCCCTTTCTTGAACAAAGGAATAACACTTGCCACCCTCCAATCATCTGGTACCACTCTTGTGGCCAGTGAGGATGGAAAGATCATTGCCAATGGCTCAGAAATCCCTTCCCTCACTTCCAGTAGTATCCTGGGATATATCCCATCCAGCCCTGGGGACTTATCTATCCTAATGTTTTTCAAAAGTTCCAGATTTACTAAGAACTTTGCTAAGAAACTAAGAGGAATAGTGAAAAAGGCAGTGGTTGCATCCTTTCAATAATGTTGCACTTAACAACACCAGTGGCAGCTTATGTATATTTTAAGCAGAAATAAAGTAGATTTCAGGTGTTATAGACAAAATGTGGTGTCCGACACAATAGGTTAGACTTTCACAAAAGGAAACATAACAGTACTCTGACTGAACCAAGATTTAATACCTAACTCATAAGTTGGAAGAGGGAAATCTGAAACCTTTCAAATATGTACTGGTGCTAAAAATAAAAGAAAAACTGCAGATGTTGGAAATCTGAAATAAAAGTAAAAATTGTTGGAAACACTGAGCAGGTCAAGGAGCATCTTCGGAAAGAAAAATAGAGTTAATGTGCCCATCCATTCTTCTTTATTTGGATCCTTTTCCCATTCAACTTCACTAGGGGTATTTTGTAGAAGTAATTACCCTATCACAAATATTTGAACAGGTGGTGGGAAATGGGGCACCCGGGGAAACCTACATGGTCCCAGCAAGAATGGACAGACTTGCCAAAGACAACATCTGTAGTCAGGATTGAATTCAGCTTTCTGGAGCTGTGAAGCAGAAGCATTAATGGAATAAAATGGTATCTAAATAGTTGGAAATGGAGGAGGATGTTTTCTGAAAGATATTATATACACTGATCTGGTGAAGATCCAGGAGTTTTTTTAAATCAGCTGTGAGCAACTATCAACAATCAATTGATAGTTAATTAAGAATAACAAGTTTATTGAATACTGTTGCATAAATAATAATTAAAAAATTAGGAATAATAAATTGCTGGCAACATTAATATGACAAAAATGTTTATTATTATTGCAGTAGATACTAATGGCATACTTTTAATAAAGCTTTGCCCATGTGTTCAAATTGTCAATGATGATTCATACTTTAATGTATCAATATCACTCAACCACATACAGTAAATTAATGGTGTTTCACTATGAACCACTCACCCAGGAAGGTGGCGAAATGAATGATGCATAACTCCATTGATTTTGATTCCTGATTTGTGTTGGAGATCCATAGACTCAGAATCACAGTCAAACTTTTTCAGGTATAATTTCAAAGCAAACTCTATATCTAATAAATATAATCTGATCACATAACTCGACCTTCCATTGGATTCAGTTAGTTGTTGAATAACCTATCTTCAGTGAATGAGCAATTTATCTAATTAATCTAGTCTGATTTTAAGTATAAATTTTGCATTTATCTACAACATTACAGACAACAAAAATAATGGAAGACATGTTAATGCACTAACAGAAATTGTATCGATGTCATCTTATAGAATGATATGAAAAGTGAGAAGGGCAGGCTGTTGAGTGTGGGAAAAGCTGATCAATTTCATATTGACAACAGCATATCTTAAGTACCATCAGAGAGTCGAAGGTTATTACCAGCTGACTGAAAGTGGAATGTATAAAATATAAGTTCAGTCAGTAATACTTTGAAAAGTCCTTATATGTTTCAAAGCTTAAAGTGTACGGAACAGAGAAGAGAACAAAAGATTAACAGAATTATTTGAATGGCAGTTTACTGTTCTTTGGTTACAAACTGATCAGCAAATAGGAAAACAAACTAAGAATGAGTAACAATAAGTTTCAGTAACATTTTAGCACTGGAGTGTATAAAGAGTAAATAATAAAGAAAGTAATCTGATAACACAAACATATAAAACTTATTTACTTTTATAAAAATTTCCAGAAGAAATAATATTCTAGAATTCATTTATATCTGAATAGACATTTATTTGAACTGGGGTACACTGTGTAGAAATTACTATTTCAGGTGTGAAAAATGCATGAATCATTTTAGTTCAGCAGTGGAATGGCCTACACCCAATCTGCACAGGCACCAATTCCATCGCTAAATTTGTGGGGACCTTTAAAACCTTAAATATCCAAAAGTGAGGCTTAACTTCTGCTGAGGATTGCTTCTAGACATTTGACTCTAGTGAAAGGGCGGTGTTCAGATTAATTTTTGTTGATGCTGAAGCTTTATTACTTCAGCCACACATTTACTGTACAACATTGAGTCTGGATCCAGTGAAAGGAGTCCTGACTAATTTCTACCCCTCATTTTTCAATGTTGTGAGTATATTATTTTATATACTCACTCCTTTCGGTTTTATCACTGCTACAATCATCCATGTGTAATGAAGGTGTAATGGAAGTAACTTTAGTTTTGCCACGTTCTGATACAGACCCAAGTAAAATTTAATGATGTATTACATTACTACCACTGTATATAAGTTTACAAGAATAGAGTAATCCATAAATTAAATGATAAATCCGAAAAAAGAGAGTAGCCATATATATTGAAACATAGCCACATTTTCTCCACACAATAATTCCAGAAAATCAGTAGGTGTTGACCTGTGGTAATATGCTATCCCAGAGAATGGAAGAATGTAAATAAATCTGTGTCTCCTGTAACCAAGCTGTCAATTCATCTGACAAATCAGAAGTGAAGATAAGGTACATAGAAATCAAGAACATCTAGGGAACAGCAAAGATGTAGAAAGAAGTAATCTTAGTGATTGAGAATCTATTCATAAGTGCAAGGATAAAATGTAAGCTTTTTTAGTGACAAGAAATTCTAACTTTTAAAAAATGGCATGATAAAAGATATTAAAAATACATATAAAGTGAAATGATGAAATTGAAATACAAGTTCATCTTTTGTGTCCTTGGGTACCTTCCTTTAACTTGACAACCTCAGTTTCTATCCGAAGCATAGGCCCTGACCTAGCATTTTTATCCAGACCTGTGACCCTGTTTGATGAAGATAGATTCTGCAATTAAAACATGTGCTGTGTGTATTTTCCCCAGGAAACACAGGCAAAATTTAGATCGTTCAGATGATGCAATGTGCCTCTTCAGCCTACTTTATCAACTTGATAGTTTCCTAAAGTTATTTGAAGAAAAGCTGGAGGAAAAATTTCAAAAGCTCAAGTCAGATAATGCTTATATTGAATGCTTCTTTTCTGAAGCAGATTTACTGACTGCAAGAGACAGCAAAAACAGAGTTTGGCTTCAAATGTTACAAAGCCATTGATAAAAACACATATGATATCTTCAGTTTAACTGGGAAAAGTCAAATGGCATCTTTGTATCTTCAAAAAATATACACAACACATTGAGTGATGAATCTGAGTAATTTATAAAAATGTTTTTAAGTAAATCTACTCATTATGCACTGCAGGAAATATACTAAGCTAGAAGCCATGTATCAGGGATGAGATGCACCGTGTTTGTGTGTTTGAGAAGAAATGGCTGGCAGTTTCTGAGAATGTGAGGCAGAAGTATTCATTATCCCAGAATATTTAGTACAGTTCCTAGTTTTGAAGAAATTGTAATCATAGGTTTGTCAGTCCACATCCTCCCTTTCAATAGTGTCATAATCTGGAGTCCAGTCTTAATAGCTAGGATCCTGATATCATTCTCATTGTTGGCATGTTTCTGACCACACCCTTTATCTTGCACTCCAAGGTAACTGTGCAGTGTCAGCAAAACAAAAAAGCTGGTCATTGACTTCAGGAAGTGGGGCAGTGCAAATGCTCCTGTTTACATCAACAGTGCTGAGGTCGAGAAGGTTGAGAGTTTCAATTTCCTAGGAATGAACATTACCTGTCCTGGTCCAACCACGTAGACGCCATGGCCAAGAAAGCTCACCAGCGCTTCTACTTCCCCAGGAGGCTAAAGAAATTTGGCATGTTCCCTTTGACCCTCACCAATTTTCATCGATGCACCATAGAAAGTGTCCTATCCAGATGCATCACAGCTTGGTATGGCAACTGCTCTACCCATAAACGCAGTGAGTTGTGGACTCAGCTCAGCACATCATGGAAAGCAGCCTTCCTTTCATGGACTGTCTACACTTTTTGCTGCCTTGGTAAAGCAGCCAACAAAATCAAAGACCCCACCCACCCTGGACATTCTCTCTTCTCCCCCCTCCCATTGGGCAGAAGATACAAAAGCCTGAAAGCACACACCACCAGGCTCAAGGGCAGCTTCTATCTTGCCTTTATAAGATTATTGAACGGTTAGCTAGTACAATAAGATGAACTCTTGAGTTCACAATCTCCCTTGTTATGACCATGCACCTTATTGTCTACCTGCACTGCACTTTCTCTGAAACTGTAACACTTTATTCAGCATTCTGTTATTGTTTTATCTTGTACTACCTCAATGCACTGTTGTAATGAATTGATCTGTATGAATGGTATGCAAGACAAGTTTTTCACTGTACCTCGGTACATGTGACAATAATAAACCAATTTACCAATTTACCACTGTCTACATTGACCAGTGCTTCATTCTCAGGGTCTGTAGTCTCTACTCTCCTGATGCTCCACTGAAGTCCTCTTAAATCAGTGATTTCTTGGTAGCAAAACACAGTTCTCACTGTTCCCAAGAGCCTGAGCCAGCTCCATGCCATCAGATCTGGACAGTTGGCTTCTCAAGCTCCCAGGCTCTGAGATCTTCTAACTACAATAATGGCAAACCCTAAAAACCTGCTTCACTTGCTTCTGAAACACTGGCATTTCTTTATCCAAATACATTGCCATACCTTAGCTCACCGCAGCCAATCCAGTGCTGCCAAGTCCTCATACCTGTTACCTATGCTTTGAACCTCAATCTGCTGCATTTCCCAACTCTGTTGGCCTGCTGGAGAGCTTTGGCATAACCTTTGACTCCTCTCGTGGTTAGGTCAGCTCTCAGTTGCAGATCAGTTGGTGCCATTTTCACCTTTTGAGTCAGAAGGCCATCAATTAAAGCTTTACTCCAGAGATTTGACCAGAAAATATCGGCCACATAGAGAGTTGGAGGTACCATCTTTCAGATGTGACATTGAAGGCTCATCTGCTCTCATGAGTTCACATAAAAGAGCCCATGACACTATTTTGAAGAAGACCAGGACTGCTATCCCCAGTGCCCTGGGCAATGTTCATTCCTCAATAAGCTTCATATAGATGGATTGTCTGGACATTATTGCATTACTTTTTTTTGGGAGCTTTTGTTGTGCAAATTGGCAGCCTCATTTTCTAAGTTATAAATGTGACTGTACGTCAAAAATACTATATTAGCTATAAAGTGCTTTGGGACATTACGAAAGGAACATGAAAAGTGCGAAATAATGGCAAGCATTTTTCTTCACCTTTTCAGATCTACACGGTCAAGTATTGTCAATGGTCTTTGATCATTTTATTTATTCAATGGTCCAGACTCTTGGTTAGCTTCCAAATTGCAACTGTACACTGCAACTGCTATTGCCACATTATTGACAATCACAAAAACTTATTGCAGTTGCTAGAATAAATCAAATATCAAAGTCTACCCAAGTAATTATTCTAAAATGTAGGTTTGCACTACAGAGTACTACCAAACTCCAGAATGTTATTATGTATTACCAAGACCCAATAGCCTCTCATAACTGTTCCAAATACTTGCAGCTCCTTTGTAATTAACACAAAATTCTACATCCACCTTCAGTTGGCTGTGCATTAACAACCATTTACCAAGGACTATTTTCCTTCTGTTACTTAGATACCAATACTTAAACGTTATCATTAAAATTAAATAACTTCTTTAAGGATTGTTCTCAAAATATTAATGTCAGAAATTGTGCCTCTACATTGGTGCCTTTCCTGATTTATGGCCAGCTTTCAGTGGTCTCATGATTCAATTCTGTACTTCTCTATTTACCTATCACTAATTAACAGATGATACAAATGAAGTTAAAGGAAAGGGAGGAAATGGAGTCACACTCCACAACTCAGCTACATTCAGATCTTTCTGCGTAGTGACTCAGTGATGAGGTTTTTTAATGTGCTCTCTGTGGGTCATCCATTCAGATGACAGCCTTATTACTTATTCACTAAAAAAACAGTTTGGCATTGTGCCTGCCATGGCTCCTGATCACAGAAAGATGCCAGTTTGTTTAATTTTTCCAGAGTGGGTGTACAATATACCAAGTGACAGAGCAATATACTTAATAAACTGGAAATATTTTTATTACAATCTGAAATATTTTCGAGGTCTTCCCTTTCTATTCAAACAGCTGTAAAAAGCTTAGTCAAGTGATAATTGTTAAAGATGATTTTTGAATACTTTGTAGCAAATAATAAAGGAGAAGTCATCTCTAATTGACATTGTGGGATAAATCCAGAAGCCATAGCTATTTTCAGAATCAGCTCCATAATCTTTTCATTTGCTGGGTCTAATAATGAGAATCTTTTGTTCAGCTTGATGGTTACCATTGCCTCTTCAGATCCAAGGTTGTCTTTCAAAGCCTCTGTGCAAACGTTTCAAACAATCTCTATTAAACATCTGTTAAAGAATGGAAAAATACAGAGAAGAAGCCTATCTAAGTTCTGTGCTGTCAGAAAATGTCTCAATGATAAATGGAGGTCGGCTCAGGCCTCCAGGACTGTGATGTGTGCCAGAAGAGTTTATATCAGTCGCTCAGACTTCTGTGAAAGGTTATTAGAGAGTCTTAAACCAAACATAGGAGTACAAACTGCTTAAAACTGCTGCTATTATAGAATGCCCTAAACTAAACTCAAACTGGTAGTAATTTTTCTCACTAGCCTATGGGTGGTATTATATATTAAGAATTGCATTACTATAGCAACTTGGGAAATTAGGTTTTGAAAATCCTCTACTTTCACTTGATGTTATAATTCAGAGAGCTTAGATAGCTTAAAATATTTTTTTAAACCGGTTCAGTTTTTAGACAAAATCTTGGTGGCACTGGTGAATTTTCTAATGTTTGTTCAAATCAACAAATTCAAAAATACAGAGCTGACAAGAATCGTAAAGGTATTATGTACTAAACTGCAAAAAAATGACCTTACAATCAAAACTCTCCATAAAAATCTCCTTGAAGATTCTCCTGGTGGCTGAAAGAGCTTTTCTCCCTAAGGTGCTGACTCCCACTCGTTCAAATCTGCCATCACCAGTATTCTCCTCAAAGACCAATCCTTGAACTCCGCTGCGCTTCTTCTCCAAAATTCTTAAATGTTTTGTAGCCTCCTGAATTCATGCCCATCTCATCTGGAACTCATGTGCAAATCCCTTGAGTATGGTTTCCACCAGATTGAATCTGATCAAAGTCACTAATGATATCCTGTGTGGTTGTGACAAAAATAATCCATCACTCTTGTCCCTCTCAGCCCACCTGAAACCTCTGACACTGTTAATGCCACTATCCTCCTCTCCAATCTGGTCTAGTTGGACGGGACCACACTTAGCTGATTCTATTATTATGAAGTCACAGCTAGAGAATTAACAGTAATGATTTATCTCAAGGATCTCCACCTTGTGCTGCCTTATTTCTCATTTGCATACTGCCACATAACATCAATGTTTAAATAAAACATGCCATTAAATTCCTTGTATACCCTGATAACACCCATCCCTAACTCACCACACCCACATTGTCTCGAAGTTGCCGTATTAGTTGTTTAACATCCATCACTGGATGAGTAGAAATTTCCTCCAAATGAACGCTGGAGAAAGCAAAGTTTATTACTCATTATCCCTATCACAAATTCTATTCCCCAATCATCAAATCTATCCCACTCCATGGCAAACACTTGAAACTAAACCAAACTGTTTAGAACCTTGGTGTTATACTTGACTCAGATAGCTTATACATGGCATCATTGTGAAAAACTGTCCAAAATTTCCAGTCCATAAAATGCAAGACAAATTAAATCAAACTGATTACCAACCAGTTAGTTCACTCTCAGTCAGCAGGAAAATGATGGAAACAGTCCTAACAAGCAGCTCTAAATCACTAATAATTTGCTCACTGATGCTCAGTGTGTGTTTTGTCTGAATCACTGCTCCTGGTGTCTTTGTTGCCTTGGTTCAAACTAAGACGGAAGAGCTAAATTCCAGAAGTCTGGTGTGAGTGACAGGTCTCTCTATGAAGGCACAATTTAACAGAGTGTGGTGTTAAGGAGTCCTGATACAATTGAAGTTAACCGGCAACAAGGGGAAAAAACTCCAAAGGCTGTAGTTGGGCATTACCCAACAGTGGTTGTGGTTGTGGGGGTCAGTCAGTCCAGCCCTGGGATATTACAATGGGAACACTTCAGAGCAGTATCCTCTAACCAGCCACAACTGTTCGTCAATCATCTTCCTTCCATCATTAAATCAGAAGTGGCCATGTTCACCGAAGATTAAACAATATTCAACCCTATTTAGGAACTCCTCAAAAAACGAAGCTATCAACGGCTGCATGCAGTAAGAACTATATGACATTCAGGCTCAGGCTGGCAGGTGCCCAGTAACATTCAAGCTACAAAACTGCCAGGCAATAACCTTCTCCAAGAGGAGAGAGTCTAAACACTGACCCTTCACTTTCAAACTGCTGAGTCCGCCACCATCAATAACGCTGTAGGTCACACTTTAACAGAAACTCAACTGGACTAATACGTAAATATTCAGCTTTAAGAGAAAGTCAGAGGCCAGGTATCCTGTGGTGACACCCCAAAACTTTTCCACCTTTTACAAGGCACAAGTCATGATATGATGGAATTAGACTTGTTATTTTCCAAGTCCATAGAAGCCAAATAGTGACAGAAGAAATGTAAGGCATGTTATTGCACAAATATGTCACATCTCTTCACAGGAACATTATCAAACAAAACATTGTGGTTTGGTGATATAAGATAATAGCGCAGGTGAACAAAAGTTTAGGTAGGAAATCCTGGAATTTATGGTCTTGGCATGACTGGCAGAATGTAGCTCCAGAAATCTGACACTATCCAAGGCAGAACAGCTTGATTGATTGGCACCCAATCAACCACCCAACTTATTTAATTCTTCTACCACTGGCTCACTGCAGCTGCAGTGTGTACCATCGACAAAATGCACTGCACCAACATGCCTGGGCCATTCTGAAAGAACTTTCCAAAGCACAACCTCTACCATTAGGAAGAGCAAGGACAGCCAATGCGTGGGAACACCATCACTGTCAGATTTCCCTGTAAGTTGCACAGTATTCTGATCGGAAATAAATTACTGTTCCTTCATTGCAACTGGATCAAAATCCTGGAATGCCCTTCCCAACAGCGCCATGGGGCTACCCACTTCAGAAGAATCCAGTGGTTCAAGAAGCTGGCTCATCATACACCTTAAAAGCAATTAGAGATTATGGTAAATGCTGTCCTTGCTAGCCAGACCCACATTCCACAAAACAAATAACATTAAGAGCGAAGAACTCTGTATTGTCACCAGACACTACCTCTATCTGAGCACACATGCTGCTGAAACTCTCATCAATGATTCTATTACATTTAGACTTGCCTATTGCAATTTATTCCCGGCCAGCCTCCTTAATCTATTCTCCATATCTCTTGAGGTCATCAAACTTTCAGCTGACAATGTTTTAGCATCATCCCCTTCATCCAATACCCATGATACTGATTCCATGATTTCTGATCAAGCAAGGCATCAGTTTTAGAAACCTCGCCCTTGTTTTCAGATCCCTTCATAGTCTCTCCCTTAGCAATCTCTATAACCTCCTCCAATCTTGTAACATTGCAAAATATCTATGTCATTGTAGGATTAGCTTCTTGATCATCCCAGATTTAAATGTCCCGTTGTTGCTGGATTGCCTTCATCTGCCAAAACATGAAGATATTTTTTTCCTTCCCTAAATCATTCATGTCCTTTACTGCTCTCTCCGTCTTTAAAAAGGCACCTTAAAAATTATTTTTTGACCAAATTTTTGGTCATCTGTCCACTATCTCCTCATGTGGTCAAGCACCAATTTTTTGGTTGGCAACACTCTGTAAAGAACTTGTGATGTATTGCAACATTAAGGTGTATATAATTTTTCATGATTATTTGGTTTGTACAATCTTGGGAAATGTTGCTTATATGATGCTATGTGCCTGTGATGGTACTGCAAGTAAGTTTTTCATAGCACCTGTGCATGCATGTAGTTGTATATCTGACAATAAACTCGACTTTAACTTTGACTTTTGACAAGGTTGATTCCTCACCTCTGCTTAGTTAGCTGATATGTTTTGGTGAGGATGGTGAAAACTGGTGGTTGCATTGATAGCAGCCTTACTATTGACAACATAGTCTCTGACAGACAGAAAAGAGCCCGACTGGCTTACTGCTCCTAATTGCCTACAAGAGACCTCTGTTGTCGTGTCTTTATGACATTTTGTTTAGATTTCACAGGGAAACATTTCACAGAGCCTCATAGTTCCTGGATTGATGCAAAAATAATGCCATAATTAGGGAAGTATCTTTGTCAAATGTCAGTGATGGGAACTTATTGGATAAAGGTAAGGTAAGGTATCTTTATTAGTCACATGTACATCGAAACACACAGTGAAATGCATCTTTTGTGTAGTGTTCTGGGGGCAGCCCGCAAGTGTCGCCACACTTCCGGCGTCAACATAGCATGCCCACAACTTCCTAACCTGTACATCTTTTGGAATGTAGGAGGAAACCAGAGCACCCAGAGGAAACCCACGCAGTGACGGGGAGAACGTACAAACTCCTTACAGACAGTGGCCGGAATTGAACCCAGGTCGCTGGTGCTGTAATAATACACTTGGTTGGGCAGGGATTAATCAAAGATAATCAGTATGGTTTTATTAGGGAGAGACCCTGTCTGATCAAATTGATTGAATTTTTTGAAGGGGTAACAAAATGTCTTGACAAGGGCAGTCAGATTGATGTAGTCTATATGGACTTCAGGAAAGCTTTGACAAGGTCACACAAGGACACTAGTCTAAAAGGTTAGAGCCCATGGGATCCAGGGCAACCTGGAAAATTAGATCCGAAACTGGTTTGGTAATAGGATGCAGAGGGTTTGTTGGAGAGTTCTTTTTGTGATTGGAGGCCTGTAATTAGTGGTGTACCAAAGGGATTGGTGCTGGCTCCGTTACTATTTGTTCTATGCATCCAAAATTTGGATATGAATGTACGAGGTATCATTACTAAGTTTGAGATGACATGAAAATTGGTGGTGTTGCTGGTCATAGATTAGAGGATGATATTTTACTCTAATCATTTTCACTTTGAAGTGCTCCAATTGTTCAATTATTTCCAATTCTCCTGGGCTACATCACTCTTCAACTTTCAGTCAACTGTCCTAATGTGTGAATTTGCTTGGAGGAATAGTGCAACACTTATACTGTGGTAATGGTCAGAAATTCCACCATTTACTGTAATGACTGAGATGAGGAGAACTACTTCCATAAGCAATGAATAAATGACACAGCTGATCATAATCAAAAAACATTCAGTACATTCAGGACTTGGTGTGTAAAACAAAATAAGTCGCTTAACTTTGCAAATCATTACAAAATATTGTTGTTCAGAATGCAAGAGTATTGTTCCAAGACTGATGATAATTTGATACAAACTAGTATTACTAGAATAACTATATTTGCTTGCTGAAAACATGATATTCTGCAATTGTTTCAATGGAAGATGTTTAAAATTGAAACTGACTTTGAATACTCAACAGGAATAACAACATTTTACATTTTCTTTGAATTTTCTGTTCAGTAGTTTCCCTTGAAATGCTACATAATTAATTTATACCCAGTTTGTAAAAATATGATTCCATTATAAAATGGAATTCAGAACTTTGGTGGGAGTTTAATTAAGCAATTTCCAGTGGAAAGAAATAAGTTGGACAATAATCACCTGTTTAAGTCTCTGTAGGATGGTGCAAAAATTACCTTCTTCATTTTTAATGCAGCACAAAATACTTCCTGCAGCATCTAAAATTATTTATTTATTCTCAAATATCAATGCTAATCAAAATAAACATTAAGAAATGTTGCTTTTGCTTCTGGCACTTAGTTGTGCAGTCAAGCTTCCTTTTTTAAAAAAAATGTTTGTTCTCGGAGTTCAAGTAACATAAGGAAAGTAGAATTTACTAACCCTTCCTAGTTGTCTCATAGAGTGAGAGAGAAGTCACATGTGGTCCAGATTGCATTATTAGTGAATTAGGGATTTTATTTTGATAACAAAATGGTCTTTTTATAGCTTGTGTCAGATAATTTTGTAGCCTATCGAGGGTTATGGACTGTGCAGGAGGGAAGGGTTAGATTGATCATGGAGTAGGTGTGTATATAGGCCGGCACAATATTGTGGGCCAAAGGGCCCATACTGTGCTGCACTATTCTATGTTCTATGTTCGAGAATGGAATTCTACTTCAGAACTTGTTGTTATCTTTTGGTTTACTAATCCAGTACATGACCAGTGCCATATATGTTGCCCACTCAAAGTATTGTGCTGTTTAAAGGGGCAGTGTTAGTACTGTTGGACCAGAAAACAACTTTTAACAAATTATTGGAGACTGTAAAATCAAAAACGCAACATGAAGGGTCTTTGTCGTGAAATGTAACTCTGTTTCTCTTCCCACAGATCCTGTCAGGCCTGCTGAGCATTTCCAGATTTCCCTGTTTTTATTTCAGATTTCCAGCACCAGCCTTTTTTTGGATTTTTAATTATAGGAAACCCCATCCAATGCAATTTTAGTAAATCATGTTAAAAAGTCAAATTCACATTTAACATGTAAATAAATAATAGTTCTATGTTAGCATGATATAATTCAATATAAATGCCTCAACCAAATCACTGAAATCAAATCTAAAATCTTTCTTTGGAAATATGCGCATCAATTGAAAGGCCTCCTGTCTTGTCTTATCTTGAGATGCTGTAACGCAAGATCCATGGAGTGAGTGTATAATCTTATTGATTTTGTTCAGGAGGTTTATTTTACAACTGAGATTCTGAACTTGTTTTCCTCGTTCCACTTGCTGCAGAAGCTGTCTGTTCTGAGTAGCACAGGTTACATCAAACCCAATGCCACTAAGTACAAGGCACATGGTCCTTAATAAGGTGCTATTTACTAATTGATCATGTTTATTATTGCCAACTATGCTGAATAGAGCAAGCTGTAACCGAACACCAGTTAAATGTAATTAGATATGCAAAGAAATTGCATCCTAATGAGGTGCAAACTACTGAGTAGACACCTGTTCCTCCTCCAAATACATAGGGCACTTAACTCACAGAGAGCTGTAATTTTGTAATCAACTTTAATGGAAATGGTAATGCTTCAGGATTTTTAAACAATTGCCCAATTTAAATCTTCTCTGTTAAATCGGTGAGATCTGCTCCATAACCTTCAAGAACAGACTAGATCAGGTATAGGCCTAGTGGATTTTTAGTAATCATTTTCAACTCTACCCCATTCTGTCACAACTGTAGCTGCTGCACTACCTATTGAAATGATTGTCATCACTCAACCGATCCCAGTAAAACAGATCAACTCATTTATGTGACTGCTATTAATACTTCCTTGAATTAGAATGGTACTTCACTGATATTGAACAGGCAGGGAATGGTGGGATATAGACCATGTGCAGGCAGATGTACAGTTTAAGCTGACTTCATGGTCAGCACAGACATCGAGGGCCAGAAGGCCTGTTCCTGTGCTATGATGTTCTATGATACTTCTTGCCAAATACAGACCAGCAAATGACGCAAGCGACAGAAAGAAAACTGCAACCTAAAGAAACAAAATTAAAATTCCATAAACATTTTTCATGTTGGATCCACTCTGTATAGAATCTGACATTTCAGGTTGTTCAACTTCCTGTACCGTCAATACAGATGTTTGAGAAAGAAAGAAAAAAGATGTGCACTTTGAAGGGCCACAAAAGGAAATATGATAATGGTCATATTGTATTTTTAAAATGATGTTGAATGAGGAATATCTCCTTGCCAGTTCTTTCATAACGAGATAGAGCATGAAACAGTCCTTTTGGCCCAGCAGATCTACACTGACCATCAATCACCTATGTACACGAATCCTACGTTAATCCCGTATTTTATATTTTTCCCACCAACTCCCCTCAGATTTTTCCTTTCATCTACACACCAGGGGCAATTTACAGTGGCCAATTAACCTGCCAGCCTGCAGGTTTTTAGGATACAGTTGGAAACCAAAGTACCCAGGGGAAAACCATGCGGTCACAGGGAGAACATGCAAACTCCACACAGACAGCACCCAAGGTTAGGATTGAACCCAGGACTTGGTGCTGTGAGGCAGTGGCCCTACTTGTTCTTTGTGAACAATACTTCTTTTCTTCAGAATAATATATGGGATCCTTTATATCCACCTGAAAGGGCAGATGTGCCTTCTCTTTAATATTTTATCCAAACAACAGCCCAGCTGAGAAAGCAGCATTCCTTCAGCACTGCAGCAGAAGATAGCCAAGATTCTTGTTCCTGAATCTCTGGTAAGAGACAAGATATTATCAAATGTGTCATATGACAGTGACATGAAAAACCACTTTTTCTTTAAGAATTGATATCTGTACAAGAGGCTGTTATGTTGCACCATCAACAAATTGCTGTTTAATTGAAACTTTGTATCAATTGCAAAGAGATTTCCCTGACCACTCCATGTGCACATCTGAGAGCAACAGCTGAGAATTAAAGTAGTTGCACAAGAAAAACATTTATTTAGCTCTGACATGTTTGTTGCTTATTTCCTTGGAATAACAATTACAATATGGTACAAGAAATGAAAGTAATTCATTGTGACTCTGTTATATTTCAGGAGATACAGATAAAATCAAGGAAAGCTTGAACTAGAAAAGTCAGCCTCCTTGAAACCATTTTGCTTTCAGCTACTGTGCTTGTTCCACGTGACAGTAACAATTTTGCAGTATTTTTTATCTTAATGTGTGATGTGTTACTGAAGCTGCAGAGTTATTAACAATGAAAAAGGTACCTGCTAAATATTGTAAATGAAAGCACTCTGCTGGTGTTACCCAGCTAAATTGTAAATAGATACCAACCAACAAACTGCTGGGGACACTGCAGTATGCTTATTCCTACTTTCTCTTCCAATATCTATCCCAGATATGCAGACTAGGCAGGCACGGTAGTGTAGCGGTTAGCGTAACCCTATTACAGCGCCAGTGACCTGGGTTCAATTCCAGCCACTGTCTGTAAGGAGCTTGTACGTTCTTCCCGTGTCAGCGTGGGTTTCCTCCGGGTGCTCCAGTTTCCTCCCACATTCCAAAGACGTACGGGTTAGGAAGTTGTGGGCATGCTATTTTGATGCCAGAAGAGTGGTGACACTTGCGGGGCACTCTACAGGAAGATGCATTTCACTGTGTGTTTTGATGTACATGTGACTAATCAAGAAATCTTATCTATCTTCATAATGTAGAACACATATGTGGTTGTATCAGGCAGAATTGCATCAACTGAAGTATCTCAGATCAACATTATATGAATGCAAAAAATGAAGTAAAAACAAAAAAATATTATGAAGAGAGATTTAATGGAAATGTCTTACTGTTCTGATTAAAAAGGTAAGTGAAACGAAATGTTACCTTTATTTCTGTCTGTACAATTGCTACCTGACTGCCGAACCTTTTCATTATTTTCTTCCTCAAAGTATCTCTGAACCACTGCACTGAATAGCAAAGGAAGTAATTGTTTGGAATAGATTTAACATGTGGTCCAGATTTTTTAGTGAAAGTGGTCCAGAATTTATTACTTAATTCTAAGTTAATGGCTATTCCTACTTTCTATCCCAATATCCATCCTGGATAAGCAAACTGGACCAGCACTTAAGAAACCACCCACTTTTCATTCCCATTAATTTTAAGAAAAAACAGATTTGTTCAGCCTAAAAATAGAATTTGTAATAATGGACACAAGTCTGTATTTAAACAGTAGGACTCACACATGGAAAGATACAGATAAAAAGGAAAGCTTGAACCAGAAAAGTCAGCCTCTTTGACACCACCTTACTTTCAGCTACTGTCTGGCATTTATTTTACCACTCAATAAGACCAGAGCTGATCATTGTCCTAACTCAATATACCAAATCTTTTCCCCTACCGCTTAGTGACTTTAATTAATAAAAATCTATCTCAGATTTAAATTTCATAATTGACAACTTAATTAAATGATGTACCATGACTCCAGAGGAAAGCTGAAGCAGAAATAATTACCCAGTAAGTAGTGATGCATTTAGCAAGTTAAAGGATGGGAAAAAAAGCCACATTTAAAACAAAACAATATGTGAAAATTCACGAGATAGACCCTGCACTGGGGGAAAAAAATGTCATGCTAAGAAAGCTGTATTGTTTGGGTTGGAAGTATAATACACGAGAAAAAATAATAAGTTGCAAGCCTGATGTCTGATGTTCGAAATCAAAATGAAAGCAACAAGCTGAAGCTGTTGGTGATTCAGATGAAGTTGTGATCATATTTTTTGGAGTTTTTACTGTTGACTTCTTTGCTTCATAACACTTTGAGTTTTATTGGCCCAAGGTGTACATTTACCTGCCATTCATCAGATCATCTACTGTAAGCTGGGAAACTTTTTATGCATCTCCACAGTCTGGGCATTGCTGTCAAGGCTAACAATTCTTGCCAATTTCTATCTGCCTTTGAGGGGGTAGTGGTGAACTGCCTTCCTGAGTCCTTTCGGTGAAGGTACTCTCACAGGGTTATTGGGTAGGGAATTCCAGGATTTACCCAGTGATGTTGAAGGAACAGTGATACATTTCCAAGTCTATACTGTAGTTTGACTTACTAACATTACATGCCTTGGAGTCAGTGCTTTAGATGTAGAAGGAGATGGAATAAACAATTCACTCAACAATAGCATGGATTATAACTGCCAAACAGATTTATTGACGAGTAAGTAGGCAAGTGAAAAAAAAATGACTTACAGTAGAGTTGTAATAATTACAGATTTAACTATCACTGCTCAGAAAATAGAAAACAACAAACAATTGCAAGTGCTGCTTGTAATGTGAATTAGACCATGTAAAAATGTTCCTAACAATTAATCTGACATGGCAGTTTATTGCTGACCTTTTACTAAATCTCCTTCGGCAATATAATTTTCCCCCTGATAGATTGTTAACTGTTCAAAGATTCATAGATTCATAGGGTTATACAGCATGGAAACAGACCCTTTGCCCTAACTTGTCCATGCCAACCAATCTATGCTATTACCATTTCCTGGCATTTGGCCTGTATCCCCCTAAACTTTTCCTATCCAGGTTCTTATCCAAATGTCTCTTAAACATAATTGAACCTGTCTCTACCACCTCCTCTGGCAGCTCGTTCCACATACCCAACACCATCTGTGTGAAAAAGGTACCCCTCAGATACAATTTAAATCTTTTCCCTCTTACCTTAAATCAATGCCCTCCAGTTTTAGACTCCCCTACCCTATATGTGCCTCTTATAAGTTAGCCCTCAGACTCCTTTGCTCTAGAGAAAAACGTCCTAGTCTATCCAATCTCTCCTTATAACCCAAGTCCTCCAGTCCAGGCAACATTCCTATGAATCTTTTCAGCACCCTCTCCAGCCTAATCACATTTTCCTTATGGCATGGTGACCAGAAGTGCACATAATACTCCTAACCAACTATTTGTACAACTGTAAAGTGACATTCCAGAGTGGAAGTGCAGATAGTGCTGCGGAGGCAGGGAGTCTGCAGAAGGACTTGGACAGGTTAGGAGAGTGGGCAGAGAAGTGGCAGATGGAATGCAGTACAGGGAGGTGTAAGGTTATGCACTTTGGTAGGAAGAATAAAGGTGTAAACTATTTTCTAAATAGGGAGAGAATTCAGAAATCGGAGGTGCAAAGGGACTTGGGAGTCCATGTTCAGGATTGCCTTAAGGTTAACTTGCAGTAGGAAGGCAAATGCAATGTTAGCATTCATTTGGAGAGGACTGGAATATTAAAGCAAGGGAATACTGCTGAGGCTTTATAAGGCATTGGTCAGACCGCATTTGGGATATTGTGAACAATCTTAGGCCCTGTACTGAAGGGAAGATGTGCTGGCCCTGGAAAGGGTCCAGAGGAGGTTTACAAGAATGATCCTGGGAATAAAAGGCTTAATATATGAAGAGCGTTTGATGGTTCTGGGCCTGTACTTGATGGAGTTCAGAAGGATGAGGGAGGATCTCATTGAAACCTACCGAACACTGAAAGGCCTGGATAGAGTGGACATGGAGAGGATGTTTCCATTAGTAGGAGAAACTAGAATAAAGGGATGTCCCTTTAGAACTGAGATGAGGAGGAATTTCTTCAGCCAGAGGGTGGTGAATCTGTGGAATTTGCTACCATGGAGAGTTGAGAAGGCCAAGTCACTGGGTGTATTTAAGGCTGAGATTGATAGGTTTCAGATTGGTAAGGGGGGGTGGGGGGCGCAATTAGGGGTTATGGGGAAAAGACAGGCGAATGGTGTTGAAGAGAAAAGAAATCAGCTGTGATTGAATGGCAGAGCAGACTCAATAGGCCAAATGGCCCAATACTATCCCAACTCCTATACTCAAATGTTTCAGCTGCTGAAGGCAAGCATCCCATATGCCCTCTTCACTGCTCTGTTTACCTGTGTTGCCACTTTCAGGGGACCATGTACTTGCATCCCAAAGTTTTGCTGTTCAATAACTCTCCCCAGGGCCCTGCCATTCACTGGGTATGTCCAGGCTTGGTTTAACTTCCCAAAATGTATCACTTCACATTTGTCTGAGTTAAATTCCATTAGCCATTCCCTTGCCCACTTTCCCAGGTGATCTAGATCCTATTGTAAACTTAGACAACTTTCTTCAATATCCGGAGTACCACCAATGTTAGTGGCATCTTCAAATTTACTAATCATGTCACCTATATTCTCTTCTAAATCACCACATCCATTGTAAAGAAACAGGCTTATGATATTTATAAAAGCGTTATGGGATAGCAAGGAAGGCTACAAAAGTTTGCAGCATGACCTTGACCAGCTAGGAAAATGGACTAAAAAATGGCAAATGGAATTAATGCAGACAAGTGTGAGGTGTTGGACTTTGGGAGGACAAACTAGGGCAGGACTTACAGAGTGAATGGTAGGGCTCTGAAGTGTGCAGTAGATCAGAGGGACCTGGGAATACAGATCCATAGTTCCTTGATAGTGGCGTCAGAGGTAGATAAGATCGTAAAGAGAACTTTTGGTACTTTGGCTTTCATAAATCAGGGCATTGAATACAGGAGTTGGGATGTTATGTTGAAGTTGTATAAGATGTTGGTAAGGCCAAATTTAGAGTATCGTGTGCAGTTCTGGCCACCTATCTACAGGAAAGAGATCAATAAGCTTGAAAGGTACAGAAAAAATTTACAAGGATGTTGCTGGGACTTGAGGACCTGAGTTATAGGGAAAGGTTGAATAGGTTAGGACTTTATTCCCTGGAATGCAGGAGAATGAGGGGAGATCTTATAGAGGTATTCAAAATTATCAGGGGTATAGATAGGGTTAATGCCTGCAGGCTTTCTTCCCTAATGTTGGGTGAACTGAGAACTAGAGGACATAGGTTTAGGGTGAAAGGTGAAATATTTAAAGGGAATCTGAGGGGGAACTTCTTCACTCAGGGGGTGGTGCGAGTGTGGAATGAGCTGCCAGTGGAAGTGGTAGATGTGGGTTCAATTGTAACACTTAAGAGAGGTTTGGATAGGTACATTGATGGGAGGGGTTTGGAGGGATATGGTCTGGGTGCAGGTAGATGGGACTAGGCAGAAGATCAGGTAGGCATGGACTGTATGGGCCAAAGGGCCTATTTCTGTGCTGTAGTGCTTTATTACTCTATGACCAAAAAAATATGTGAATGAGTAATTCATTCCTCAATAATGCCTTAAATTGTGTCAAACACAGGCCAGCAGCACCTTTGCTGAGGTAGGAGAACACTCCTGTTTCTTCTGGCTTAATGGTGGCTTCAGGTGGTATTTGAGTTACATTTAGTGGTCATTTTATTAATGCATGTATGAAAGTAGAATATGAATGTTCTATACATCACATATTTTACCTCAGCATTGCAGTTAAAAACCCACTCACACCTAAGGTCCACAATTTGTATCTTAGAAATGGGTTCCACCTGAAGTAGGTGGATGCTGTGTCTACCCAATCTAAAAATAGGATGATATTTATAATTTTGTATGACAGAGCAATGACAGGTAGAATTTGATCAATGCACATCAGGAGGATTAATAATGTTAGGATATACACCATGACTTTATGACTCAATGACAATGAATGATGTGGTCCCAGAGAATATTGAGGAACATAGGATGTGCTGCTACCTTCAAAGATCCTTGAAGGTAGCAGCACAAGTAAATAAGATGGTGAAGAAGCCATACAGAGTACCTGTCTTCACTAGCTGGGCAAGAGCAAGAAGATTACAGTACAATGCCATAAAACATTGCTTAGGTCACAGCTGCAGTACTGTGTGCAGTTCTGGTTCTCACACTACAGGAAGAACGTGATTGCATTAGAGATGCTGACTAGAGATTCACTAGGATATTGCTTGGGATGGAGTGTTTCAATTATGAGGAGAGACAGGTCAGGCTGGGTTTGTTTTCCTTGGGACAGAGGAAGCTGAGGAGGACCTGATAGCTGTGTACAAAATTATGAAGGGCACAGAGTGTAGTAGAGGGAATAGGTTTTAGGGGAAGAGGTAAGAGGTTTAGAGGGGATCTGAGGAAGATTTGTTTTTCCACCCAGAGGGTGGTTGAAATCTGGAACACAGTGACTGAAAGTGTGGTGGAGGAAGGTACTCTCCCAACATTTAAGAAGTATCTAGGTGAGCACTTGAATTGCCAAGGCATAAAAGGCAAACAAGAGATTGCAGATGCTGGAATCTGGAGCAACACACAAGGTGCTGAAGGAACTCAGTGGGTCAGGCTGCATCTGTGTAGGGAAATGGACAGTCGACATTTTGGGTTGAGACCTTTCATCTGGACTTAAAAGCCTATGAAACAAGTGCTGGTAAATGGGAGTATAGATGGGTATTTGATGGCTAGCATGTGCACGGTGGGCTGAAGGGCCTGTTTCTGTGTTGCATGACTTTATGACTATGTGATAATAAGTTCAAAGAATACATTTCATTGTACTTAAACTGCAGTGTTATAAGAATCTGTGTATGACAAGCAACAAATTGCTATGTAAGGTTAGGTATTAAGTACCAAGCAATCAAACAATAGAGGAAGTGGGAAGCGATTTGCATCTTCAAGTTGATCCCAAGGTCTTACATACAAAATCATAACTAACAGAAGTTCTGGTTATAAATGAATAAACATAACAACAAGTTTATAAATACGAATATTTTTGCCAAAGGTTTGCGCTGGCCAGTTGAGTTTCTTTAGTTATGCTGACAAAGAAGTAACCTGTTGCTTCAACTCAAAGTCTAGAGCATAAAGAATAAGCCTCTCAAATGTAATCACTCTCGATGTTGTACCATGGATAATGTCTTGCCTGAACTAATGAAAATAAGACCATTCTCGAATGAGAAGCGAAGAATGGAATTAGTCATGTTGCATTTGATAGAGAAATAAGTCGTCTGATTATCTTTTCAACACAATTTGGAGGAAAAAAAAAACAGATGGTTATGCACGCCTTTTGAAACCTCTCCAGCTACTGAAGAATTTCAGATCAAACTCTTTGTAACATTTGAAAATCTGTAGGGAGTTATGCCAATGACAGATGAATAAAGTATGAATAAATTAGATTACACATCTTAGTAAAACAATGCCAAGAAAAATAGTATCAAACTGACCAAGGGTAAAATGAGAGTCAAAAAGCAAGATGTGAAATATACAATAAAGAGTTGTTGTGCCAGGTCAGTTTTCTAAAAATAAACTGAACACAGACTTGACTAAAATGTTCATGATGTCTCCTTTTTAGTGATGAAAGGGTATCCAGGAAATGCCTAGATATTATCATTTTCATTGATTTTCCTCAGAGTTTCAGAGGTAACTGTTACTACTCAGAATGACTTTATATGGAGCTGATACAGAGACAATTGCTTGGATGAGGTTAACCACCATCTATGAAGCAACAGCACTAAAATATTGTGGCATCAATAAGCATACAGCTCTACAATTTGATGCATCTGTATGAAGACAAGGAGTATGTCAATTGCATCAGACTTAGGCTATGCCTTCAAACAGTTCAATGCATCAGAGAGAAGACAGGGAGCATATCTCATGTAAGAAGATTAGTTTGTGCTTTGTGCCTCAAGATCTCCAAGATGTGGAAATAAATTATGCTTGCATTGAAAAAGATTTTTTAGCCATTGCCTTTAGGCAGCAGAAATTCAGGCAGTCCATTTATAGGAAGAAAAGTACTGAACTAAGTTATCACAAACTACTTGAAGCAATTTGGAAAAGGGGTTAAAGTATTGAACCTACATGGCTTCAGAGAATTATTTCCCTCATCAAATATATAAGATTTTTTCATGTATGAGGGGAGCAAGGAGATTTGTCTCCCTGACACTTGGAAGCGTATATCTGTCATTGGGGGAGAAAGTTTGAAAATAAGAAAGATATGTCAATTCAAAAACCAAAATATTGCAGATGATGGAAATGTGAAATAATAATAGAAAGTGCTGGAAATACTTAGCAAGTCAGGCGGCATCTGTGGAAACAGAAACAGAGTGGCAAAGGGAACAGAAGTAAGATTTCTGATAGGATGGAGACCAGGAGAGATTGAATATCACAAGTAGCGGTGTGCTTGCTGACAGAGGGTGGGAAATGTCTGTCTGGATGTAAAAGTAGATGACAAATTAAATCTGAAATACTAGAAGTGGTGAGAGAAATAGCTGAATGCTGGAAGTGGGAGATACAAGACTGGAATGGCTGATATTGATATATACAACCTTTACCCTACATCGATGTTGACAACCTTTAGGACTTAACATTGAAATATATCAAGTCAGAAGCTGAGGTGCTGATTCCCAAGCTTGCACTGATCAGCACTGGAACAGTGTAGGAGACCCAAGACAGAGAGGTCAAAATGAAAGCGGGAAACCAAACACAGATTGGGTGGTAGCTTTGCAAAATGCCTCTGTTCAATCCACAGAGGAAATTCCAGTATGCCTGTCACTTTAATTGTACATCCCACTTCGACTCTGCTTTTGACCTTCAGACAAGACCACCTCATCTAGTCACATTACAGTCTTTAAGACTCAGTGATGAATTCAACAATTCAGATATTCAAAATTAAAGAAGAATACAGATGCCAGAAATTTAAAACAAAAACAGAAAATGCTGGAAATACTCAGCAGGTCAGACCTTATCCATGGGAAGAAACAAAAAGAAATAGAGTCAATGTTTCAGACTAGAGATCTTTCATCAGGACACCTCTGACCTGAAACATTGACTCTGTTTCTCTTCCCACAGATCTGGCCTGATCTGCTGTATATTTCCAACATTTTCTGTTTTTGGAATTCAGATTCAGCCATTCCGGCCTTGTAACTCATATTTCTAGCACTCTTTTTCTTATCTTTTCTCCTCTTCTGGCATTTTAGATTTTATTCCTACCCTCCTATTTACATCTTCTCCACACTATCTTTAACACTCTCTTTCAACTGCATCAACACACTTGTGTCGTTGAGTCTCTCCTGGTCTCCACTCTATCACAGACCTTCCTTTATGTTCTTTCTACCCATTTCCCCTTTCTTAAGAGAGAAAACTTGTTTCATCTCTAACTTTTTCCACGTGATAAAAGGTCATTTACCTGAAAAGTTAACTTTGTTCTTCTCTGCACAAATACCTCCTGACATGCTGTGTATTGCAAGCATTTACTGTTTTCATAAGTGATAAGGATTTTTACAGAATAAGTAACAGGAGAAGCTATAGTGAATTTAACTATTCTACATTCCATACTCCATGTTCAGGAAGGAGTTGCCACCTTTAGATTATTACTGGGATAGGTTAAGATTTGAAGCTGTTGTTGAAAAAGATGATCTTGTGGAAGAGAAGTGTCATCCCAGATCGAGCAATATTTCAGTAAGAGAGAAGAGCAAAAAGATGGATTTATATTGAACCAAAATTGAGTAGTTATACGATTGCATGTGATAGAGAAGATAAGGGAAATTGCTCAATCAGGTTCCTATCTTTTAGGAGCTTCAGAAATGATTTATTGCCCTCTGACAAATGAGGGCATTGAGACTTACATGTTTTGATCAATGCAAGCAGTTTCTAGCAATACAGCAAAAGGAATTCCTTATTAACTAATAAATATCAGAGAAATAAAAGTGTAAATTGTCTGAAGTGGATAAAAACAGATGGATGAAATTCTCCCACATGTTCTATTACACTGAGATCATTAGAAGTAGAGGCTTGACTGATTAAAAAAGAGAAAGAAAATGAAGGCTTATTTTGTACTCCAAATTAGGTTACATCAAACATTAGACCATGATTTTATTTGAAGAAAATCAATGAATTTGCACAACAGTATAACTTCAGTGATGTCACCAAGTCAGCACACTCAAATAGAAAGAGAGTAAATCCTATGATCTGGAATGGGATGTTTCTTTGGCAATCCAAACACGGAAGTACCCTTTGGAACATGGAGATAAAGCCTACCCTCTGATCTCTGCTGAGTAGCAGGATATGGAGCTAAGTAACAACATTCCAAGATGCTTTTCCTACGTACACCAAGTGCATTAAGATGGCTTCGGTTTGCAAAGTTTGTAACATCTTGCCAGGACAAAATTGACAGAACCCACGTGACCTTGTGGGGTCACATGGAAGAACCTTTTTCCCACATAAATCACAAGAATATTTATGTCCCCCGGTCCACCTGCTGCAAGTCTCTGTCTGCTTTGCTTGAAGTCTTCATGATCTTCATTCCATAGCCTTTCATCCTCCAATCTCTGAATATGCATATTAGATCAGAAACTAGCACTTTGGATTTGAATGGCTGGCTCATGTCTCCTTAGAGAAACCCACAATCACTGACAACTAGATCCAACCTCCATTTTACCTAAGCTAAATGTCAGAAAAATGCTGCAGTCGTCTTACTTAACAACTTGTGAGAATCCTTATAATAATACATAGATTGAAGGCAATTTGTAGAACAATAGCAATATTAATGGAAACCAAAATAGTACTTAGTCTTTAAACCAGTGCAGGACCCTTATTTGCATAATGTGATTTGGCTTCCAATGCTGCTGGTTGCTTAATGGAATAATTTCAGTGCATTTAACAAAAAGTCCTCTTGCTGCTGCTCTGCTCACTCTGTAGATTTGGTGGTGGCAAGAAGAAAAATACTCCTAATATCATTAATAATTCTGGCTTGTAAAAATCTTTCTCTGACTGTTATTATGCCTTTGGGGTATGCTCAGATAATACATCAATTGCTGTTTATAAAATCCTATGTTGGGGAATGTGCAGAGAAATTCAATTTGTTTTCAAATGGGCCAGTTGGTGGGAAATTGATCTGAAGTACTTAAATGTCCAACTGGGATCTAGAAGGGAGGCGGAAATGCTTAGAAAGACCTTGGAATATGCTGGCAGCCAACAGTAGACCCAGAAGAAAGATTTGTTTCTCTTGGGTTCAATGATAAAAATATATATTGGTCATTGGTCACTTTATCGAGTGGCTTTCAGCAATCTGTTTAAAAATTGCTAGTTAGGTGGCACAACACTTCAGTATTACTAGATGGAACATATGCCATGCAGCTTCAGCCTTTTAGTACTTGTCTGTTTTAATGATCTACATCAAGCTGCAGATGACAACTTGCACATTTAAGGAGTTTGATGTCTGAGTCATTTGGGTGACCATAACAAAAAAAAACTGACGGAGTCAATATGACACCTGGCAAATTTCTGACATGGTTTGGACATTACAGATTAAGGCACTAAGTTTGGACATCTAGCACTGAATTATTCTAAAGAAATGTGAAGCCCTGACTTTTACTTCTCGCCATCTCCTCACGACTACCCACCACTACACCTCCATTACCTCCTGATACACTTCATCAATAAAGGAGAACCTATTAACCTATTTTTTTTTAGTTTCAGCATTTTATTATTAAATATTTAAATTCCTATTAGTAAATAATAAGATGCTCTTTAATTAGCAAAAGCTATGGATTTTGTAGAAAAAGATCTGGCATAATTATACAAAACTTGTAAGCCCAGAAAAATTGTAATCATCCAACCATCATTATATCTTTGATTTTTTTTCCAAACTTAATATTATGAAACATGTAAGTTCAATTTAAATACCATATAGATCTTTGTGTAGTGAACAAATTATTACTGAGTACATTTGTTGTGTTGGATTGGGTAAAGAGGCATGAGAGCCAGTATACTTTCACGGTCATGATTCCCATTTGTCATTCTGGAAGTTAAATACTGATAGGCAAATCTATTGTGTATTGCAGAACCAGTGTATTACAGCCAGTATTCATAAAATTAATTCCCTTTTTATAGCGCTACTTCTTAACTATCTAAGAAATCTATCAGAAAAGAATCCATAGGCTGAAGTTATATTAAATGCTGAGGCTTTCTAAAAAAGGGAAATGATTCCTATAAATTAGTCTGCAATAAAAAGGATCAATATATCATTTATTTTCCAACAACATTAGTATTCTGTTGGAAAAATCATTACACAATTTCTGCAGGACAGTTAGAAAATGACCAATATGAGGTCACAGATACTTTTCAGGAAGATGTGTAATGCAATCAGGGAGTAAAATTACCCAGTAAAACCTATAATATTTGCAAGCAACAATTCATAGTCCCTTAACTCAACCTAAATCTGGTTGAGAGAAAGAAAAAAATCTTCTATTGAAGCTTAGTGGCATTTTGGATAAATAAGTCTGACACAAATGTCGGAGGTTCTGGAAGACAAGTTACTCATTAGCTGCCGTTTTGCTTTTCTCATCTTGTAAATAATTGTACTAATTTCTTCCACTGACTTTTACAAATTTTGCAACAACAATGAAATACATGTTGAATTTAAAAATAATCAGTGATTTGGGCATTTTTCTCTTCATTGCTTAATCTTAAATTTGCTGAGTATTGTGAGGTTTGTAGGTAGAAGTATGAATCTAGTTCATTAAAAAAATCAATCATGCTTATTATTCTTAGAAATACAGCCAACATATTTGATTATAGTTCTATAATGCCTCTTTTATCATAAAATAATACATTTACTTAATGTCACTGCTTACCATTCTTCATTACACATCATTACTATCATAATGGGCTACAATATGAGGTCTATGTTCCAGTGTGGTAAATATAAATTATAATGTTGACAAAAAAATTAACTGTTTGATTGCTGAAGTTAGTTGATAATAGTCTTCACTATTCAAAATCTACCAAGGCTCGCATGGTCAAATAAAAGCTCAATGGTGTATTAAACCAAGTAAAAATTTTACAGCATTTTTATTGCCTTTCCTAAATTTACCCCTTTTATATTATGTTAGATTGAAAGAGGAGCATAATGGGCCTTGGTTGCAGAAACATGGTTTGTATTGCTAACTTGCACCATTCTGTTTACCCATTCTGCTTGTGCTTGCTGATTTGTGCTGTCCACTCTTTAAAGAGTGCCTTGATTTTAAAGTTCTGATCCTTTGTTCCCAAGTGCTTTCATGAACTTGTCCCTTTTGTGGATGTCCCTTGAATTGTTGCAACCTCATCCAGCTTCACAAACCTCTGCAGCATTGCCAAATTTAATTGTTCTACAATTGACAACCATATATTCACTGCCAAGCTACAAAGCACTGGAATTCCCTCCATAAATATCTATGCCTTACTACTTCTATGTCCTCCTTCAAAAATACTTTAAAACCTGTCTCTTTAGACAATATTTTGGATACCTGTCTTAAATATTTTGTGATTTGGTGTCAAATTTTGTTCAATACACTCATTGAAGTAGCTTGGGACATCTTGCAATGCTAATCATACTTGTTAGCTTTAGAAAGTTGAGGGATTCTCTCTCTGAAGACTTTGAAATGAAAGGGGAATTTGATAGGGTAAACACAGAGAAACTATTTTCACTCATGAGAGGATACAGAACAGCTAGACAAATCAGAAGTGAAATCAGTAAGTTCTACCATTTAAATTGCAAATGACCTACTTGAAGTACATGGCCAAGAAATTGAATCACATAATGTGGTTTTTTGTTAGCATTATGTGATTCGAAATTTACTCTTCCACGAAGTGAAACACAGTTATTTTCTGGTGTTTTATGGCATTCTGTAAATTCAACCTGACACTTCCAGAAGTCATTCAACCCTTGGTCACTTGACAGGATTTCCATGTCAAAATAATGTCATTCCCAATATAACATCTCCTTTGGAGCACCACAGGGGAAATTGTGATGCTGCTTGAGGGACCATTGTTGGGATATCCCAGGTCCATGAGGATTTAATAAGGTAGCACAGGATTAGAACCCCTGTAAATTAAGTCCTATACTTAACCTCAAACTACTCTCTCCTCGATCCAACATGGCACAGGCCTCTAGTACCAACCAGTCTCGGTTCCAACTCCATAGGCCCAAGCCTGAGCCATACCCTGTCTTCTAGGCCCGCAATTCCCGAGCGTTTCATTCCAGGCTCCTGAATTCCTCTGAAGCTCCAGACTCCTTGACTTTTCAATGCTTCAGACACCCCACCACCCAAGCCTCTGATCTTTCGATCCTCCCATAGGACCATAGGATACCCCTCCTGGACCTCCTGGCCCAGAAATTCTGGGTGTACTAAATTTTTAGACATCAATACAATTAATATAAGGAGCTTAAACAAAAATGATGAATAAGAAAATAATAAATAAGTATTACTAATGTTGGTAATCATTCAATTAAGTTATAGAATGCTCCAAATGTATTTGACAATAAGGATATAATAGAATGTCCTTAATCTCAACTTCTTAAAATTCTTATTTTTCTAGCTGATTAACTTGAAGACCATTTGACCATGTAACTGAATTGTGTGATGCACTGGCCCTGTTATCTATTGATAGGCAATATCATAATCGGTGGGAAACCCAGGAAAGGGTTTAACCCAGAGGTCTTGTCAAATATACTGACAAATGAACAAAACCAATTAATTAAAGTACATACTTACACTTGGAATATCATCAACCTTTTCATCCTTACTGAAGTCACTATGTAACTGCTTCACACTGAAGTGTGGCATTTCCTTTCCATAATGCATATATAGATTTGGCTGGTAGAAAGTAAAAACTCTTGACTGGTTTCCAAAGCATGACGGTTTGTCAATATGTTGCTGTTGACTTCCTGAAACACAGTAAATGAAGATTAAATGTGTGACACAAATATGGGGCTTAACATTATGTTACTTCTGCAAACAAAGTGACAGTTAAGGGTCAATATTTAAATTACGGGAAAATCAAGAATGTTCTGTTTGGCTGAGCACCATTGTAAAACCAATATTGATCAGGTCTTCACTTGGATACAGAAGCCTTTCTTGTTCAAAGCAACTTAACCACTAACACAACGGCAGTGAACACATTTTAATTTTTCTGTCTTGGTAAATGCTATTTTTGTTCCTTTTTACTCTCACGTGTTCATGATAATTGAGCCTCTGTGTTAGTCTTTCGCATTTTTCCTGTTCAACATATTCGTGGTACTGATGGAAAATTCACCATGAGACATGATCCATCTGAAAATCCCTCCAAAGAGGGATTTCTTTATGTAAATGAAAAAGGCAGTGTAATTTCTGTTACAGAAATCTGGCTGTGTAGTATATACTGTATATATTTATATATATTCCACACCTATAAACAAAACATAAAAGTAAGGGAGTGTAATGTGTATTATTTACTGTAACGTAAAATTATAGCTCATATCATTAAAGAAGATGTAACAAATAATTGAATAGGCTGAAAGCAGTCAATCTATATAAAAGATCAAGATAATTTTTCTTGTCTGGTCACAGAAAATTAATACCCTTCCTAATTTTTTAAAATCTCGCCGTTGCAATGAAGAACGCATTCATATGGTTTTATGGATGTGTGCACTATTACTTAATGAAAATGAGACAAACTAAATTATGACACATTAAAATAGGCCATTAACTATACAATGAGGAATTTTCCCTCCCTCAAGAACATTTTCCCCCAAAACCTGTGAAACGCTTAAGTTATAAGTATTTTATAAGAAACGTTATAAGTATTTCAGTTAGTTTACCGTTTTTATTGTGCTTCATTTTGTTGAATAATTCTTCACCACCAGTGCCATTCTCAGTTGATCCAAGTTCTGCTTCTGTTTCATTGTCACTGCTACTGGCGGAATATGAGCACAGATGCATTGCTTGCTCCTGCAAAAACAATTGAGCAGCTACAAGAACATGTCTATTCATTTCTTTCTGAGACCTTCATTATATTTGGCTGCAAGGTTTCCATTTTGCATTTGAGGAAAAATAAACAACTTTCAAAACCTGTACACTTCCTCTTAGGAAACTCATTGAGAGGAGTATATAGGATGGATGTGCTTAGCTGGAAGCATTTATCCCATGCTTGCTCTGACAATGCAAATGAATTCTGTTGGTGTCAAGTAATTCTATGTCAAGGACATTCAGAAGCTTAATTTAAATAATATAAGCCAAAAGCAGTTGTTTATTGTAATAAAATACAATACTTCAATAATAAATTTGTTTATTTTGACAGACAATTCTTTGGAGGATTTTGACATATATTTAGTGGAGTTTTCCATAAATCATTGCTATTATATAAGCTTGCAAATTTAGATTAGGATTAGAGCAGAACTACTTTCAATGGAATCTTATACCTGCGTGATGAACCATATTAATAATGTCACTGTGATAGGCTTCCTTCCGGCAGTTCATGCTTTCCTCGTCATCATATCTCACTCCCTCTTTTGTACAACTTGAAAAGACTCACAGATAAATGTCCATTCTATCATCCACTCATGTGGGGAAATAATACAGCTCACATAAGAAATCTTAATGAACAAATTGGGACATATTTGGAACTTAATTTGGGATTCGTGCCCACAATTGTTCTTGGGTTCATCTTGTCTCTGGAGCAGGTGCCTACACTGTCTGTAACCTGTCTGACATCTACTGGGCTATCCACTGTTCTGTGCTGAGGGTTCTGTGATGAGGTATTTGTCCTTGGCGCTGGATACCTTCTAGTTGGATAATGAGTCTATGCCCACTGTATAGGTGTTGGCTGCCAATTTTTAGATCAGCTGGCCTGATTTTAAGCAAAAACACAAAACACTGGAGAAACTTAACAGGTCAGACAGCATCTGTGAAAGGTGAAACAGTTAACATTTTGGATCTCCAACCCATCATCAGAACTGGGAAAGAGAGAGATTCAAGTTAGTTTTCAATAGGAGAGAGGGTAAAGGAGTGATGTGTAGAATGAAGGGAATGTCTGTGATAGGATGAATTGACATGGCTTAATGGCACATTAAGTTTCTTGGTCTGAGTAATTAATGTAAGATGGTAGGACCTGCCCAGCAGTCTAGACTTATATGAGTAGGATAAGAAAAACTGAGCCAACAATGATGTTAAAACAGAAAATGGAAAATGGTGGAAAAACAAAACATGTCAGGCAGCATCTGTAGAAAGAGAAACAGTTAACAGTTCAGATGAGGGACTCTTAATCAGACTCAAGAAAGAGAGAAATGTTAGTCTTGGTGGCAGCGAAATGTGAGTGGAACAAAGGGAATGTCTCTGATAGAGTGAAGAGAGATGGCAGGTTGAATCACATTAAGCTACTGTGCTGTGTAATCTGTTGCTGATGGGTTCTGGCATGTCCAGCAGGTCAGAATATATACACAGGGGAAAGGAAGAAAGGAAACGGGAAGAAATGGTTCTCATGTGAACAGGAAGAAAGAGCATGTTATCTGAAGTTGGAGAATTTGATATTAAGTCTGGAGGGCCGAAACATCCCCAGATGGAAGATGAGGTGTTGTTCCTCATACTTGCATTGGGTCTCATTGTAACAGTGTAGGAGGCCATAGACAGAGAGATCAGAGTGGGAGTTGGATGGTGAATTAAAATGGAAGCTCAGGATCACTCAGGGTAAGCATGAGAACACGTACCACCAGGCTCAAAGACACCTTCAATCCTGCTGCTGTAAGACTCTTGAACAGACCTCTTGAACGATAAAGAACTCCTGATCTTTCAACACCAGCATCCGCAGTCTCTCTTGGGTCTCCTGATCTCTCAATGTACCTCGTCATGGACCTTGCACCTGATTTGACTACCTGCACTGTACTTCCTCTGTAACTGTAACACTAAGTTCTGCATTTTGTTATTATTTTTCCTTTGGTACTACCTCGATGTACTTATGCATGGAATGATCTGTTTCATTTCTCCATTGTAGAGGAGACCACATTACGAACACCGAATGCAGTACTGGTTGGAAAAGTTGGAAGACGTGCAAATGAATTGCTGCTTCACTTGGAAAGAATGTTTGGGTCCTTGGATGATGGCAAGAGAACAGGTGTAAAAGAACAGGATTTGAAACTACTCCAGTTGTTTTCGAAAGTGCCATGCAATGGGGAGTGGTAGGTAGGGACAGAAGGGTAGTCAAAGGAGTGGCAAAGTGGTTTTAAGCACTTTAGTCGACATTTTGTGAATGGAGATGTTGGTGTTGCATGTGACATTTTCCATCTTAAAAGAATACCGCAATTGTGGGGAATGGCATGCAGGGTGTAGCTGGCCACAACTGATAGTTGCACAGTAGGAGTGGACTTAAAACTCTCCTGTCACCATTCATGTGGCTGCATTTAGCTGCACATCTATGATCTTTGAATGACAGATTGAAATAAAAGAAAACCCAAGATCTTCTCAATTTCATGGCTCTGAAATTTATTTGGGGCCATAAATAACAATGCAGGATCTCGTCACAGGAAACACAGAAACATTGGGTTCCTGGACATGCTCCAGAAATCTATTTCAGGATATGATTTAAATTTCTTGTCTGCCAGTCAGACTGATTAACCACCCATTTGCCTAGAGTGTAGGAAAACAGCTGAAGAACTGATGTCAAAGAAGTAAATGAGTCAGGAAATTGGGTGTGAGAGTACAGGGGATCCCCACGTTACGGAAATTCACCCTTACAGAATTCACAAACACTATCCAAAAGTTTGAGTCACACAGTAAGATTCACTCTCACAGAATTTATGGGAAAAAGGGTAAATAACAGAATTGTTTTTTCAACTCGAGTTTCTTGACACATGCACAGATGTTCATATAATGGAAAATCGCAATACCCACCATTTTCTACGAAAGTAAACATTCCACCCCCCTCACCATAATGTGGGGGTTTCCTGTAACGTGGACATGTGGACAATGGGAGACTGTGGGGTGAGTAATTGGTGGGGGCTGCTGGGTATCTCAGTGCAAGCAGTCAATATCATGGTAATGAACGAGCTATCACAGGGGGATCGCTTGGAGACTGTTTCAGAGAGCAGCCAGAGTCTGCAGGTGGAGATTAGATTACTTCGGTTGGGAAGGGAGGGTGACATCAGTAAGGGATTACATGGGGTGAGGGGGAGGGTGGGGGGGGGTGGGCAACACGGTCGGAAATCCCAGAAGTACAATCATGGAGCCTGTAAAACGGGGGCTGCAGGAATCACTCCACATGAATTCCACAGGAGGTGCTGCATTTATTGAGCTCCTGCATCACCATCTTGCCTGTTTTACCTCCCAAGCCCCAGGGCGCTAGTTTCAATGAATTTGAAATAAATATGTTGTTAAAACGAAGGCTTACAACCTAGTTCAAAGATTTTATTGAGCTAACTGGCATATCAAATCTTCAAAGTGGATTTTAGTTCTTCAGTCGGAAGCCAGATTTTTCAAACCTTGTTATAGAATCATAAAATTTTAGCAAAGTACTGCACAGAGACAGGACCTTTCGACTAACTCATCCATGCTGACTGTGATGCTTATCTATGCTAATCCCATTTTCCCGTATTAGGCCTGTAACCCTCTATGCCTTCCCTATCCAAGTATCTTTCATGTATCTCTCTTCCAGGGCAAGCCCTCAGGATAGAGGATGACTTGTTTCCTCTGTGAGTTCTGAGGTGGCTGATGAGGGAAAGAGCAGACTCTCCCACAGAAGGGGCAGGAGGTGCCTGAAGAAGCAGGTGGGTGGACTGTTCGGGAGGTGGTTTTCACAGGGCTTCTGCATGCTCCCGACGCATGGCCTTGAGGTTCTCAATACCAACCCTGAATGTTGCTTTTCCACCATGAGTAGTCATGAACCTGAGATTCCCAGGAGTCAACGGGGATGTTGCATTTTGAATGCACCCTTACTCTTTTGTTCTGTCCACCTGGTAATTCTTTCCCATGACAGAGTTTAGAATAGAGTGCCTGTTGTGGGGGTTTGGTGTTGGGCATACAGACAGTATGTCCTGCCCGATATTGTTGACTGAAATGTAAGCAGGCCCTCCATACTACAACTGTTGATGTGGGAGAGGACGTGGACCATATAGAAATCTGCTGAATAGCCCAAGTTAAAATGCCTCTTTTACTTGGCAAAGGTGGCACTGACATTTTTTGAAGAATTTCCTGGCTTAGGAGAGAGCAAGTGGGGATCAGGGAGCCTTGAGGTTTGCAAAATTAATAAAGGGTCAGAGCTTTCCGGGAAATGCCAGGAGTTCTGCACAGAACTAGTAAAATATACCAGTTGGTGACATACTAAGAGCAATCTCAGCTTTGCTTGTATGATTCTTGAGTTTCTATGAAATTTAAAGCTAATTAAATAAAATCAAGAAAATCAGCAAAATGCAAATTATTTTATATTTATTGCAGCCATTCCTCTCCATTCAATATTTCTGCTCCTGCTCCAGAACAAAACTGGCACATGTTCATTGGGTCAATTCCCCAGTGTGAGTGCAGGGGCATTACAGTAAGTTTGCGCTCTGCTGCTGAATTGCATCAGGAGTCCAAAACCAGAGTGCAGCTGGAAATCACCATCATCAAATTTCTCTGTCCTTCTATGAGTCCCATATGTCCTGAGACTAATGGTGGGGGGGGGGGGGGGTGTAAATATCCACAATTCACTGCTGAACTGCCAGCATTTAACAGCAGGTTCCAGCCCAATGACTTAGAATATATAAAATTGTCATATTTATCCTCAGGCAAAATACTCAGTCTATTTTATATCAATCTGCAGAATCGCAACTGAACTGAATAGACGATACAGATGTGCAGTGAACAAGTAATGTTAGATTGATGCTAAACCAAATAACAAACTTAACTCCAAAGTTATGGAGATGCCCCATCATCTTACATGGGACAGGTTTTTAACTACATAACATTTGACTATTTCAAATGATGCACATACCATCAGAAAATTTATTTAATTGATTATAAAGGAGGAAATCAAATAAGGTGTGGCAATGATACAAAACTAATGACCAAATGTTGAGTGAGTCATTGAGAAAAATCAGGTTGCAAAAACCTTTCTTATGCTGACATGGAGGAAGAAGCAGGGAAGAAAGGCCAGGTTCCATGAAAGTGAAGTGTACATGTGAAATAATCTTGTAGGCATACTTTAGCAGAGATCTAAGAACAAGCTCATCTTCAAAAGTGATTTATAAATTCTCTCTTGGAAACTCATTTTAGTTTCTGGTGAAAGTAGGTGTTAATTCCTTGGTGACCAGTAGAACAATCGCCAAACGATGGCACACTCTCATATGCCCTCATAAGAGGATATCATGGTTACTCTACTTTTACCATGGAATAGTTACTAATCATAGCACACTCTACCTTCTGGACCTGTTGATGAAATCATTAAATACTAAATTTAAAGTTTATTGTTGGAGAAAAAGGCTGCACTGCCTGCATCATATTTCAAGTCCTTAATTTCTATTCAGTCAAAAGTGAAAACCAGAACATAAATTTTAGATGCTAGAGTCTGAAGTAAAAAATAGAAAGTGCTAGAAAGTCTAAACAGGTCAGGTAGCATCTGTGGAAAGAGAAATGGAGTCAATTTTCAGGTCCATAAACTGCCAGTTCTGAGAAAAATCCTTCAATTGACTGGATTAAAAATATTTGTCAAAGTACCCTACTTTTCTTTACTCAATTGAACACAATTCTCAAAGTTGCCCGTTTAAGCTATCAGACTAGAGCTATTCGAGAAACTTGTTAGAAATAATCAGGAAAACCATATTCAAAAGGAAAGTTGGAATGAACTGAAACTGATAAACACATTTCTTGCATTTAGTTTTGTTTTAACAGGTTAACAACAGGATAATCATTCAAAGAACAGAAGATACCTGCACAATATTTAGACCTCAAACTATACCAATCAAAACTGATTAACATATTGTCTGCTCATTCTAGCTGCATGCACATCACAGCAGTAACTTTGAAAGTATTTCATTAATCGTGAAGCACTTCTGGATGTTCTGAGATTGTGAAATGGGCCTTGTAAATGTATATCTTTCTTTTCTATCTTATACAACTATTCCTGGTATCATATTAGTTCCTGTAACGTGTGGAAATGTTTAATTGATATGAATTATCATCCATAAAATAGTCAGCCCTGTGAGCTTGCAATTCTGTGAATCAACCAGATACCCAACATTTGAGCACAATGGTGCACATACAAACATGAATAAGGAACAGGTGTAGGCCACTTGGCCCCTCAGGTCTACTCCAGCACTTGATAAAATCATAGCTGATCTGATTGTAATCTTAATCCCATTTATCCGTAGTAACCTTTCCCTTTTTTGTTTATCAAGAACTTATCTCTGGCTTAAAAATATTCAAAAACTCTGCTTCCACTGTCATAAGAACATCAGAAATAGGAGCAGGAGTAGGCCATCTGGCCCGTCGAGCCTGCTCCGCCATTCAATAAGATCATGGCTGATCTGGCTGTGGACTCAGCTCCACCCATTTGTTTTTTCCTCATAACCCTTAATTCCCCTAATATGCAAAAATCTAACTGTGTCTTAAATATATTTAACGAGGTAGCCTCTACTGTTTCCCTGGGCAGAGAATTCCACAGATTCACTGATCTCTGGGAGAAGCAGTTCTTTCTCATCTCTGACCTAAATTTACTCCCCTGAATCTTGAGTCTATGTCCCTTAATTCTAGTCTCACCTACCAGTGGAAAGAACCTTCCTGCCTCTGTCTTATCTATCCCTTTCATAATTTTATATGTTTCTATAAGATCCCCTCTCATTCTTCTGAATTCTAGCGAGTATAGTCCCAGGCAACTCAATCTCTCCCCATAGGCTAACTCCCTCATCTCCAGAATTAACCTGGTGAACCTTCTCTGCACCACCTCCAAAGCCAGTGTATCTTTTCTCAAGTAAGGAGACCAGAACTGCACGCAGTACTCCAGGTGCAGCCTCACCAGTACCCTGTACAGTTGCAGCATAGCATCCCTGCTCTTAAATTCAAACTCTCCAGCAATGAAGGCCAACATTCCATTTACCTTCTTGATAATCTGTTGGCAAATGGAATGTTAATAATTGTCTTTTGATAAAGGTCTTTTAAGAATTGTCTTTTAATGTTAATAACTGTCTTTTAATAAAGGGCATTCCAAAAACTCATGCTTCACTGAGAGGTAAAAATTCACTTTATCTCTGTCTCACATGGGCAACCTCTTATTTTTCAACAATGATCCTTAGTTCTGGATTCTTTGAGAAGAGGAAACATCCTCTCTACATCCATCCTGCCCAGACCCCTCAAGACTTTATATATGTTTCAATACGGTCACCCCTCACTCTTCTAAGCTCTACAAGTCTAGCATGTCCAACCTTTCCTCTTCACACCATTCACGACTCATCAGATAATGAAGCAGTCCATATCCAAATGCAGCAAGACCCGGACAATATCCAGACCTGAGCTGATAGGTAACAAGCAACATTCAGGCCACACAAATGCCAGGCAATGATGATATCAAACAAGGGAAAGTTAGCACCCTCTGATATTCAATGTGGCTACAAGAGCAAGTCAGAGGCTAGGAATCCTGTGGCGAGTGTCTCACCTCCTGATCCCCAAATCCAATCCATCATCTACAAGTAGCGTCAAGGAATACTCTCCATTTGCCTGGATGAATGTAGCTTCAACAACACTTGACACCATACAGGACGTAACACCCCATCCTCAACTATCCATTCACTCCATCACTGAAGCACAGTAGCAGCAATTTGTACTGTCTACAGAATGCACTGCAGCAACTCACCTCGACTCCTTAAACAGCACATTCCAAACCCACGACCCCTACCAGCTGGAAGGACAAGGGAAGCAAATCCCATGGGAACACCATCATCTGGAAGTTGCCCTTCAAGCTACAGACCATCCTGACTTGCAAATATATCACCGTTCCTTCACTATCACTGAGTCAAGATCCTGGAACTCTCTCCCTAACAGCACTGTAGGTATACCCACACCTCAAGGACTTGCAGTTCAAGAAGGCAGCTCACCACCACATTCTCAAGGGCAACTAGGGACCGGCAATTAAAATAGCTCGGCCTACAAAGACTACATCCCTTTAGTGAATTAAAAAAATGCACGGGCAACCAGCTATCTCTGCATCCCAGAGCTCTGAAATTTCTCAGATGCACTTTTTTATTTTTCTCAGAAAATTGACAATTTCACAATATACTCCTTTTGCCTACTCACTTAACTGATCTACAGTTCTTTATAACCACCTTTTGTCCTCTTCACAATTTACTTTCCTACCTATGCTTGTGCCATCAGCAAATTTATCAACCATTCCTTTGAAAACTTGATCTAAGTGTTGAAGTATCAGCACTCATTATATCTTGCCAACCAGAAAAAAGAACCTTTTAGGTCTTCTCTGTTTATTGTCAGCCAGCCCTTCTTTTATCTGAGCTAATATGTTACTTCCCACACTATCAGCTTTTATTTTCTGGAATAACATTTGATGTGGCACTTTATTAAATGCTGACAGGAAATCTAAGAATAGGACATCTTCTTGTTCCCCTTTATCCATAACATAAGTAACTTAGACATAGAACAGTACAGCGCAGAACAGGCCTTTTGGCCCACAATGTTGTGACGACATAGCTAATCCCTCCTACCTACAGAATACCCATATCCCTCCATTTTCCTCTCATTCATGTGCCCATCCAAGCCCCCCCTAAAAAGCCCCCAATGAATTTGCCTCCTCCACCCTATCAGGCAATGCATTCCAGGCATCCACCACTCTCTCAGTAAAAAATGTACCCCTCATGTCTGTTCTGAACCTACCCCCTCTGGTATTGGATCGCTCAATATTGGGAAAAAGATATTGCCTGTCTACCTCATGATTATGCCCCTCATAATTTTATACACTTCCAACAGATCACCCCTCAGCTTCCACCACTTCAGAGAAAAGAGCCCAAGTTTGTTCAGCCTCTCCTGATAGCACATGCCAAATAGTCCAGGCAGCATCCTAGTAAACCTCCTCTGCACCCTCCCTACAGCCTCGACATCCTTCCTATAGTGAGGTGACCAGAACTGCATGCAATACTCTAAATGCGGCCTAACCAGAGTTCTATAGAGATGCATCATAACTTCTTGACTCCTATACTCAGTACCCCAATTAATAAATGCAAGCATTCCATAAACCTTCTTAACCACCCTGTCTACCTGAGTAGCCACTTTCAATGAGCCATGGACTTGCACCCTAAGGGGTCTCTGCTCTTCAACACTGTTAAGGGTCTTGCCCTTAAGAGTGTACTGCCTCTTAACATTAGTCCTACCAAGGTGCAACACCTCACATTTATCTGGGTTAAACTCCATCTGCCATTTCTCTGCCCACATCTGCAACTGATCTATATCACGCTGTATCTGTTGCCAATCTTCTACATTATTCATGACTCCACCAATCTTGGTATTGTCCGCAAACTTACGAACCCATCCATCTACATAATCATCCAGGTCATTTATGTACATCACAAACAGCAGAGATCCCAGCACAGATCCCTGCAGAACGTTACTACTCACAGCCCTCCAGCCTGAATAAGTCCCTTCAACCACCACCCTCTGTCTTCTACAGGCAAGCCGGTTCTGGATCCACACAGCCAATTCTCCACTGACCCCATGAATCCGAACTTTCTTGATTAACCGATTATGTGGGACCTTGTCAAATGCTTTACTGAAATCCATGTAGATGACATCCACAGCTCTACCTTCATCAATCTCTCTCGTCACCTTGTCAAAAACTCAATCAGGTTAGTAAGATGCGACTTGCCTCCGCAAAGCCATGCTGGGTTTCCCTAATCAATCCATTGGATTCCAGATGCTCGTATATCCTATCTCTAAGAATTTTCTCTAGCAAGATCCTGACAACTGACATGAGACTCACCCGTCTATAGATCCTCGGATTTTCCCTTGTTCCTTTCTTAAATAGAGGAACATTAGCTACTCTACAGTCCTCTGGAACCTCACCCTTGTTCAAAGAGGACACAAAGATACTGGTCAAGGCCCCAGCAATTTCCTCTCTTGCCTCCCTCAGTAACCTGGGGTATATCCCATCAGGCCCCAGGGACTTATCCACCTTAATACTGTTTAGGAGACCTAACACTACCTCCTCAAAGTGTTAACTCCTAACACTACCTTCTTCAAAAAAATGAAATAAAACTAGTTCTTTGGGAAAAAAGAAGTTCTTACTGCTCCTGAATTCTGAGAAGATGGCAGTGTTGTTAGTTTCTGCTTTGGCATTATAACCCTACATTTAAAATCAAGCCCTCCAGGTTTCTAGACACTTAAGATTTGCAAGCAGACCCATCCACACATGTCCATACACCTTTATTACTACTTACTCAGTATATTGTAAAAAGCATTTAAGAATCAAAGTAATCTAATCTCAATGTCAGATATCAGACTGCATGTAACTGCTTCCATTCAATAGTTTCTATTGGAAAATAAAATCTGGAGTGTGCTGTAGGCCAGTAATATGTAAAGGGAATGGGATACTATAACAAGTTACAAGAATGAAACAGTTAATTGTCAAAACAAACACAATGTAATACCGCCTTGTAAAACATTCCATGACAATTCAATTTTAGTCTCAGTGAATGGCTAATGTTTGTATTTTGCACTCAGCCATAGACTTTTGTTTGGCATTTGCACTTTATTGTCCAACCCATGTAAGATATTGCAGAAACATTTTCAATCCATATTAAAATTCAGAAAGTAATTATTTATGAATAGTCTATGTCTGACTTATTTATTTTAAATATTGTTCTATTTAGGACCATGCCAATTACACTTTTATCTATAATTATCAAACTTATGTCATATGAATTTTTGGAATGTCCAATATTCTATTGATAACATTTTCATCTGGTACAAATCCAATATGATCTCTCTCACACGCACACACACATAGAATACTTATTGTTACATATTAGATCTATTAGATGCACTTACTCTGCATTTTGAAATAAAGGGAGAAACATAAAAGAGTGGAAGTAACATCAAAAACTATGAGGGTTGAAGCTAGAGCAACTTATGAACATCATTGCAACTCTGAAATTTGCTTGTGCCATGCAAAACTTGAGTGCTTTAATCTGGGCGATATATGTAAATATTCAGAAATACTTTCCTTTGTAGCCTTCTCTTTTCACCCTCTTCATGGCTAAATGATAATTTCTGTGAATGGCAATGTGATGTATTTCAATGTTACAGGAAAATACAACAGTTTGTGTATGGAAAATAATGGACATCAAGGTGACTGCAAAGTGATAATGTAAGCAAGGGCTCAAAAATATTAACATGTGAAAGCAAAACTCAAGCACTTGTAACTGTTATCTCAGGAACCACGTTAGATTACAGCTTTGAACTTACTCCTTGAAACGTGTCTTTTCTCACACATACCATGGTGCTACTGTATAAGAGATTTATTCCGTTTTGGGAACTGCTAGCAAATCTACTCTGATAAATGATTATTTTTGTTTGTTCCTTCATACATTTATTCAAATTAGGAAATTATATCACCATTACATGTATTATACAAACCACACAAAGAATTAATTAAAGGCCATATGATTTTAAATATTTGGAAGAAAAACATTTTATCTTTTAAACAAAAGAATAGCCTCAATGATATCTTACCTGGGCACTCAGACTTCGCGAACCACCTGGCTGCTGCAAATTCCTCATTCTCTCTGACGACTTGCAATGCTCACTTTTACAGATGTTTGAAAATTGAGTGGAAGTGCAACCTTGATTTAGGTGATCTTGCATCTTATACTTAGGCACAAGGAAACCTAGCATGTAATCATATCATTAGATTGTTTCAAATTTTCCTCTATACAAGCTAAATTACTCTTTCTGACAAGGTCAAATGGTCAAGGTAATATTCAGGCTATTAAATATATATTAACTTTTAAATTGAGTTACTTTGATATAGTATACATAGGAAACAAATTGGTGACGAATAAATTTGATTCTGCTCACAATACATACATTGTTCAAAAGGTATAGGCACATGCACGGGAAATAAAATCACATACCAAATAATCAGGTGGCAAAGGCAGACATGAAGACTATCTGGTTTACTGTATCTTGCAATGTTGACATCTTGACATGTTAATTAAGAGACCATACTCTGCCATTGTCAGTCTGGTGACGTCTCGCAACCAGATCACTACAGACTTTTCCTATTAACTAGCCTTCATGAAACAATCAATTGCTCACAGAATCTATTCAATTTGTTATAATGACAGTGTTTAATCACACAGTCTGCTCTATAGCAGAAATAAGGTCACATATGTGACTATCAAGCTGCACAGCATATAATATGTGAATGGACCTCTCATGTGAGCTGGCTACAATACACACATTATTAGCACCAATATTTGGGCCTGAAAATGAATGTTATTGAACCAATTTGTACTTGCCATTGTCCAAGTTACCCTACTATATTATGGCTATTCAGCACAGAATTACAACTCAGAACATTTGAAATCAAATGAACAGAAATATGTCACTGATGCCCTAATTACACTAATAGAAGTTATTCACATTTCATGAGTGTGGACTTGTCTCATTAAAAATGTGACACAAATATGGTATATGTCAAAGGATTTAATTATTTTCCACTTTTCTCCTTGTAGCTTCAATAAGTTCAATAAGTTAGTTAATTTATTTATTGCATGACTTGTTAACTCACCATACAAAGATGCCTGAATATATAACCTTCTCACAAGACATATTTACCTGCACTGGATGGCTTGGGAAGGCAACTTTGAAATGCTTGCACAGGCTTAGCAACCATTGTGGGATCTGACGCTGAATGTCCAATCATGTCCTGTCGAGGACTGCTGCATTCAGCACTGCAAGGCACTTCTCGTTCAAGTGTTTTTGCTTTTTGAGAAACATTTGTTATGTGTGGTATTTTTTCCAGGGAGGAGGAAAGTTCATAATCAAGGCAGGATGTTGTTTTGGTAATGTGTCGCCCTGTTGCCCGGTTTGCAGAATCTGGAAGGGGAAACGTTCCAATTCCACTGTCCAATGTTCTCATCTGGCAACTTGATCCTACGATACAGGAAAAGTTTGTGAAAGAATGAAGCAATTGGAAGTAAATGCTGTTACAGGCAATGGAATGGATTATTGATGAAAAGGGCAACTTTGAAAGCTTTGCTGCCAAATAGTTTTAAATTCATAACTATTAATGATTAAACCACGGTTTAATGATACAGAAGCAAAATATAATGATTCTTCATAGAGTTTTTGATAGCTCAATGTTTGAGATGTGCATATCAGAGATAATGTGCAAGACATTTTCTTTTTTCATAGTGACATATCTCTGAAATAATTTGCACTATCTTCTGCTCAAGCTCTCATCCATGCCTTCATTACATCCAGACTTGACTATTCCAACACACTCTTGGATAGCTGCCTAGTTTCCAACATTCATAAACTTAGACTCATTTAAAAATCTGTTGCCAAGTTCTCATCAAGTCCTGACCACAAATTATCTCATGCCTCTCTGACCTGTAATGAATATGAGTTAAGTAGCATCTCAATTTTAAAATTCTCATCCTCAGCTTCAAAGCCTTCCATAACCTTCACACTCGCTACTTTTGGACCCTTTCCCAAGATGCTAGCACTCCCCTAAATCTAATTTCCTTTGAACTCCCAATTGTTGCTGCTCTGACATTGGCAGTTGTGCCTCAGCTTTCATCCGCCTGAGTTCTAGGAACCCCTTGTTCATCCACTCCATCTACCTTTTCTCATTTAGGATGATTCATAAAATCTAAGTCTGTGACCAAGGCATTGATCATCAGCCCTAGTGTCTTCTTTCATGGTTTGGTGCCAAATATTGCTTCATAATGCTCCCATGAACCTCCTTAGGACATCTTATTGTGTTAAAGGTGCTATTTAATTACAAGTTGATGTCTGTGTTTCAGTTTTTGACTTATTTTTCTTTCTTATTAAAGATGAACAGTGATTGATAAATATCACTGATTGAAATGTACACATATTTTGCTTATTTGAGGGGGGAAATTTGAACTTGTTTCTTTTTCTCTCTCAACTTGAAAACACTTTGAATCAAAAGACATCTATTGTCCTGTGACACCACCAGGAATAATGATTCACATAGGGTTAGGCTAGACAGGAGATAATGGTTCAGTCATTCCAAATCATTTTTAGTGTGATCTTAGTGCTTTCACAGAGCAGGTAATTTTTCTTGTGGACTGGAGGCTACTTTGACTGATATTCCAATCTTAAATTGATGCCCTAAATTCCCTTGCACATTATGAGCTTGCCCACCAAGTAAACACATTGATCAATATTAAAATGATGACTGTGATTTTGAATATTTTGTTCTTCCACTTGCAATGTACTGAAGGTAAGTAGAAAAAGAATTATAAGGCATATCTTTGGCTGGGATCAACTGAGACAGACATTGAGAATTTTTCAAACCTAAAGAGCTTCACCAGAGATTTCTGAAGCTTTGAATAGCTTTTCACAATGATGTCTTTTGTTGGTATTGTGCTTCCGCAATCTGGTACCTTCTGCTATTGCTGAAAATGTTGAGACTGATGGGAAACCTTTAACCCACCACTCAGCCCCACACAGGCTGTCAAACTTCAGGAGAGGCTGCTCAAGATTAGGTATAGTGTTCTATGTGGGCTGTGTGTCATTATAATGTGGAATACAAAGGATCAATGGTATGCGAGAGCAAAGGAGAGTTAAGCTGCATTTGTGAAGGATTCAGTCTACAAATATCATGATGGCACCTCAGTTGAAATCCCACCATGCCAGCTGTGAAATTTAAAATCAATTAATAATATGGAATTAAAAGAAAATACTTAGCAATGATGACCATAAAACTACTGTTGCAGATACCCATTTGCAATTTACTAATTTTATATGAAGGAAACTGGACTGAATCCTCCATAAAGATGATTCAACTCAACATCAGCTTCACAAATGTCTCCCAGCAATGAAATCTGTCATATTATCCTACAGCAATCTAGTAAACACTGAAATGACAGTTAGGGATGGGTGATAATGCTGGTCTTGTTAGCAGTGTCCACATCTTGAAAAATTAATTTAAAAAAAAGCTTACCACCACCCACCTCCCCTATTCCTCAAGAGGACCACAGTAATATTCGTTACCTGATAAGAAATCATAGACCTGAAACGTTAACTCAACTTTCCTTTCTCCACAGATGCTGCCTGATGTGCTGAATGTTTCTGGCATAAAAATGACACTATAAAAGAAAATTAACATAAGCAGGCTTTTATCTAATCCAAATTGTGTTTTATATATTACCTTAATGGCTATCATCTTCCAATTTGGCAAAGGAAGCACTTAAGGCTTTGTAGTTATGCAATCAAATTACCAATCAACATAATGTGGTCTGCAAATTGATCCATTTACTACAATAAACATTATTCCAAACAGTTTCTTCACTATATCCTACTATGATTCCTTTTATAATTTTTGTTACAACAGGAAAAACAAAAAAAATTCTACAAATAATACTATTACTTCACTATTTTTTCTGTGCCCTCTTGACTGCTGATGAAAAATAAGTTGAAAAATTGGCACTATGCACAGTGATGAAAGATTGTTTGTTCAATGCCTTCAATTCCAATGGAAATATGTCTCAGAATAAACTGAGCTCCTCTTTCCTCTCCTCACCGAGGACCTAACGTTTTATTTGATATCAATTGGAGTAGTACAGAAACTATTAATGATCCCAGATCTCCATCACAGCCTATCTCTTAATTCAAAATTTAAACAAACAATTTGTAGCAACAATTTTTTGGGATGCATGATGAGTTTTTATTCCTGAAATAGATGATAGATCATTCTGATGACTAAAAATACATTCCAAAGATCTAAAGTAAATGTAATGAATCGGTATAGTTGCCGAAAGGAATAGGTCTAATAGACAAATGGTTAGAATGGTGCAATAGGGACAAGTAACAACTGTTCTGGTCGTTGCCCAATCCCATCGCTGCCCATCACTGAAATTTCAGTTGCACCTGAGGGCCAGCTCCTTTTCCAAGACTAAGATCTAGTTGGGTTCAACTGTAGCTAGGGTGAGGCTGGTGATCGTTGCAACACTGCATTTGGGTCTGACTAGGTGGTGGTTGGGGTACTGAAGGGTGGGATCAGGAGCAGGAGAACATTTGTTGATCTATGGCAATGGTGATGGGGGGGATTGTATGGGGGGGACACTTTGGGAAGGATAGGGGTAATTGGAAATTGGGACAAGCAGCACAAATAGTGGGGCAGGTATTGAGGGGTTCGTTAATTCAATGCTGGAGATCTAAGGAGAAGGCAATTACCAAGCCCACCTCTGCGTCAACAAGGTCACGTTGTCCATGGAGTGTGTCCAATGATATATGTTACCATGACAACATGGTCCAATTTTCCCTTCAATACACCAAAGTGAACATTGCACAGGGGACACTATAATCAATTGTGCCTTCAAAGTGAAAATTATGTCAGGGTCACAAGGCTAACTTATGGCAAGAAGTATCTGGTTGAATTTTCCAAGTAAAAGAAATGACTCAGAAATGGTTGTTATCATGTTTCAATCTATGAGAAAAAAAAGATTTTCATTTCCTGAAAAAAATGGATAATGTAATAGAATTTCCAAGCAAATCTGTTTTCTTTGCATATTTTTAAATATATTCCTTGCTTTATCTCTATGCATAAGGATTGTAAAAGGACAACTATTTCAGTCAAGGCAGAACATATTTTGTATGATTCAAAGCCATGAAAATGTGCAACAGAAGAAGCTGCTGATGGGAAAATCTGCTTTCAGGATTCATTTTCAATTTTATGATCATTGAAATATGATCAGCAAAGATTAAATGGCACTCTAACTTTCCTAAATTAATGAATAGCTTACATTTTTCATTTCTATGCTTAATTAATAGCAGAGTTCCGAAGTAAATTCCTTCTTAAGCCTTTTTCAAAGGGTACGGTGGTATGCAGGGATGTCTGAGAGTTAATTTATATCAAGCAAAAAGTTGATTAATTCTTATTTTTCTTCCTCCCAACCTTATGGCTATAGGCCTCCCTTTCTCAAAGCTCCTGGGCCTTATTGGGTCCATTAATACCTTTGGAGAGTTTCAGTCCCATTCAACACAAAACTTTTCCCTACCTGGAACTAACTTGACAATAATAACAATGCTTCATACTGACATTGAGTGCCTAATATAGAAAGCATTCAATTCAACACCATCGATAACCCTACCTTAATGATCAGAGAGAAATAATGCAGACTAATGGTTTTACTTTGTAGCAGTTTTCCTTGTTTGATCTTTGTTGAACACTTCCTCTTCCTGCTATTTACTTGGGATACCTCTGAAAAATGCATTTCTCCCTGCCAGAGAGCTATTTGGGCAGGACAGTGGGATTACTTTGAGCGACCATCTTTTATTCTCAAAGTTTATGTTAATCATAATTCCTTCTCCACTTTCCTTCCTCTTGTGGTTTCTTCCCTAGTGATAACCTGATTAAGATTAAGATAATGGCAATGAAGCTGACCAAACTCTGGAAGAGGTATATTGAATGGCCTCTGAAATGTGTCAGATGCATGACAGATCTTAGCCATAACTGGTATTTGCTAGGTCTAGTTGGTTGAGAGGGGATATTGCATGGGATATACCTCTGTTTCACTAATCAGTCTCCTGCATTAGAAAGGACAGGACCAGGGTCTATTTCCTGAGAGCTTCCACTTCCATTTCCTCAGAGATCTGGCATAAAATGGGAAGATGTTATGCCAAGTGTGACGAGGTACACCAATCTCCAAATGGTCATAACTATGCTCCACTGGTTAGAGAAGTTTTATTGGTCACCTGTTAAAGAGGGCCAAAGGAATGGGAAAAAAATGTTTTTCTAAGGGTTCTCAAATCTTTTATGTGCGTAGTAGGGGAAAGCTGACCTATGCCCAGCAATGTGTAAGTGCCCATAGGACCAATGCAAACAAAATGGCAGTCCCCAAACTCAAGGGGCAGTGCTCTTATAAATATAAAAAATTACAAAGTAGGATCCCATTTTGTCCTTCATGCCTGCTTTGCCATTAAATAAACTCATGGCAGATCTTTTACTTCGGTGCATTAACCACATATCCCTTGATTCCTCTAATATCCTAAAATCTATCAATTCTTGTCCTTAATATACATAGCAACAAAACTTCCACAGCTTTCCTGGGAAGAGAATTTAAAAGATTCATTTCCTTCTCGGTGAAGAAATTTCTTCTCATCCCAGTTCCTGGATTACTGATCCTTTATTCTGAGATTGTAATCCATAGTTCTGGACATCCCAGCCAGTAGAAAAATCATCTCTGCATTTATCCAGTTAAACCCCAAAGAATTATGTATGCTTCAATAAGACACCTCACACTCTTGTAAACTCAAGGGATTACAGATCCACTCTGTTTAATTTCTCTTCATACAACAATCCCCATCCATCCCAGGAATTAACCTTGTGATTCTTCCTGCAATACATCTATCACAAATCAGTGTTAAAAACCTTGTATTTTCATCTCTCCACAGAATAAACATATATTACACCAAAAGTATTCTTGATGACTGGTTCAACTCCTGTAATTAACTATATTGTAATGTTTCCTTATTGAGGAAATTTTAGGCAAACATGAAAAGTGATATTAAATGATACAATTGATCATATGCACAAAGTTCAACCTTAACTAGTCTTTCTGTCATAAGTAAAAAAAATATAATACTCTGTGATTTTCAGATTTTTAAAAATAATAGAACAGCAAAAATCCTGAATATTGAGCAGTTAAGAGCTGTACAGGAACAAATGGATTTAGGTGTTCATATGCTCATTCACTAAAAGCTGGTGCACAAGTTCAAAAAGTAATTGAAATGCTAAATTGAATGTCAGCCTTCATCTCAAGGGAGTTGGAAATATAAAAGTGAGTAAGTCATGCTTCAGTTCCAGTCTTGAACAGACCCCATCTGGAGAACTGTGATAAAATTGTGGTCACTGTAGGAAAGCTATGTTGAATTTAGGAGAGGTACAGAAAAAATTTCACCAGAACTGTGCTGATCTAGAAGGTTAAATTACGAAGACTAGATTAAACTGAACATTAATGATTATCTATTGCTGTGTAAATGTTACATGATGGCATTACCAATGCATTTGATTAGGTACTAATTGGGTTAGTCCAGTTTTTGGTGAACAAGGCCCATGCAGGCAGTCTTCCCATTTTTCGGGTAGATGTCAATGTTATAGCTCTTATGGACTGTGCTGGAGCAACTTGGCCTGAGGAGCAGCTTGGCTGGAGGCACAGCTCATTCAGGGGCACAAGTCTTTAGCATTGCAACTTGATGCTGTTGCGTTCTGTGGACTTTGCCATAACCAGTGATCTCAGCCTATGTAATGAGCCAAATTGACTGAATATCAGATTGGCTTAGGTGAAAATCAAAAAACTGCAGAAGCTGGAAAACCGAGTAAAAACTTCAATTGCTGGAAATACTCAGCAGGTCAGGCAGCATCTGTGAAAGGGCCTAAAGAGTTAATGTTTAAGGTCAAGGACCTTTCATCACCTTTCCTCTTCTGATGAAGGGTTTGCAGCCTGAAACATTAGATCAGTTTCTCTTTCCACAAATGCTGCCTGACCTGCTGAGTGTTTCCAGCATTTTATGATTTTCTTTTTGCTTCTGGATGAAGATGGCTGCGATCAAAACATTCTGTTTTCACCATTATTGAGGATAAAGATGTTAATGGAACCTCCTCTTCCTATTACTTGTATAACTGTTCGCCACTATTAATGACTGGGTGACCAAACTGTGGAGTTTAGGTAAGTGACAGCTCAACTCTGCCTATAGCAAGCTACTTTTAATATTTATCATACAGTAGTCCTGTTTTGTAGCTTGGCACTGTATATTCATGTGTTCTTTGTGCTTCTCTTGACATGTTGCTCCATACTACTCTGAAGCATGCTTTATCTCCTACCTTGGAAATAAAGTCTGAGATGAACTGGGCCATGAGGTTACTGATGATGATCCTTTTGCTCTAAAGCTTCATGGATGTCTAATTTTCTGTTGCTCGATCTTTCATGAATCTATGCTACTTAAATGTTACTGTCGTATTAGATTTTGTCTCCAGTGTATGTAGGGTACTGAATTTCAACACTGAGTGCAGAGCTAGCGTTTAATTGCATAATATTTGCAAGGCTGAGTGATGAAAGAGTTTAAAGACCCTCTTCCTATCCCTGCACAGTAACAGAGCCATGGTGCAGATGGTAAGCGAATTAAAAAGTGTTGCTGCTTAAATCCTTAAAAATGAACAGTAGGAGTTAGATGTGATCATACAACAAAGTTTAACACAAAGCCTCATCAAACATCAGAGTCTGAATAAGTATCTGTGAGCACAAAGGGGCACTGGCTAGTTGTGTCTTCCATGGTTTTGATGATCCCCAGACTCCTCAAAGAGGCCAACCGATTACAATTGGACAAGCTGCAAGAAGAATGCTCAGCATCACAGCAGCAACACAAGGTTCCAGTTCAAGTGCAAAGAGGTAAATGCAGGAATATCACTAGTGGTAATTTCTCAGCTTGCAGTCACACCACAGCAGACCCAGTTTTGAAGCACTCTGGTAATGATAGAAGGTGTGGGAAAGGTCTCTAAAGAGTGAGTATTGATGAAGCCATAGAACAAAGCCAAAGGGGATATCATGAAAAGCAACAGCAAGGGAAAAGGAGGATACAGTGATAAAGGTACACATTTGAACACAAAAGTGAGGAAAGGAAACAAGGAATGTACTGAATGTGCGTTTTCTCCAAGAGGGTGCAAAGGAGTTAGTGTGCCTGCCAGAATGCCAGTGATATGAAATAGATGGGGATAAGATATGCAAGTTACAGGAAGACACTTGAGGGAATGGTCACTGTCAAATAGCACTTAAGCCAGAGTGAAGTTGAGGCACAGAATCAAGGATGTGCCAGTTAGAGACTCACCAGCATCCAGAACAGATGTAACCGAGGTGCTGGACACTACACAGTTGGGAAGGTTTCAGGAGATCAAGAAGCTTTTGATATAGTTAGGTCTGTTTCTGTAAAAATATACGTTTACTTATATTCTTGAATGTAACTAGACTTATGTTCGTGGCTAGCATATGCTATCAACATGTACTGGTTTTTAGCATAAATACTTTTGCCTGTTTGTAGAGCGTTGCTTGTTCTTTTGTTCCATTTTAAAAGGGAATTTGTATGGTGGACATATATTGATTTGCAGCTTAGGTGTGCTAGCTATTAAGTGTAAATGTTACTTTAAAGTTGGAGTATCAACTTTACCTAAAGAGTCTCTCTCAAAAATAGTTAACCATTGCAACTTTGAAGGCATCTAGCTTCATTTCAGATGGTACAAATAAAGATATTTCCTTGATGAAGCTTCTAGCCTGTGAGTTATGTAATACCCTGTCGTACATGTACAAAAAGAACCCAATATAGTGGACTTGGTTTAATTTCTGTTGGCAAGGAAGAGATAAGCATCACACTTTTGATGATGTCATCATATATGCAAACAATGCTGATGAAATATTAAGCACATGAGGATGAATTGTACCTGAAAGTGTCTGCTCTAATGTCATTTTGGGTGGGACCTCTACCGAAAATAGTACAAGCATGTAAAATATGCACAAAATCGATTTCACATACAATTCACATCTGAAAATCGAATGCTATGTGCTCCAATTTCTCAGCTATAATAGCTTTTTGCTTCACATTTGATAATTGCTTTTCTGTGGAATTTATTGTTAATTTTTTCCTGCTGGTAGAGGTAAAACAAACTCCTTATGCTGTTTTACAATGGCACTTTGTAACCCTTGTGGAATATACATAGCACATCAAATTGTTTTTTCAAGCTACTTTGTAGCATACATTTTTTTTATTAGAAGATGGCATACTGCATGTGCCTGCAGCTATTTAATAGAACGATAAAGTGAAGATTCCATATACATATGTAATGATTAGCTGCGCTCACACGCAAGACCTTGGGAGGGTGAATCATGACTTTGAGTAGGGGCACTTGTGAGCTTTGTCAAATTGGAATGAAATCCTGGAGCACAGAAAACATGAAAAATTTAAAAGAGGACAGCTTGATACTTTTCAACGTATTAGATTTCAGAAACAGTAATCTTACTCGTAGCCAATGAACTAAGATGGGCAATAAAAAAAAATCAAATGAAATTTTAAAGGACACCCTAGAGGGATGGCTATTTTAGCCTTGAAAGTGTTCGATGAATATATCCTGAAACAGCCTCCGTTAATATGTTACAATTTTCTCTGAACCAACTAAATTTGGAAGAGTTTGGGTTTTTTGCAACATTTATGTAGTTTTAAACAGACAGGACACAAAATGACTAGAGAATGTGATGATCTGGCTGATACACTTTCCATACCTATCATTTGATCTTGGCATGTTGATTCAGTGATGGCTTCCTTTGCACTTTCTGGGTTTGTGTTTATTTCCACCTTGGCACTTAAAATCTGCAGTAATAAAATATATGTTAATAAAATCTCCAAAAAATGATCCACGAATTGATTACAAAACAACTTTTGCTCTAAATCAGATCCTCAGGTGACTATACTAACTTAGCTTCAAAATATTCTTTCATACATCTTGGATGAACAACTTTTTCTTCAATAATATAATGCAACACTGTGAATTATAATAGCACCCATCAAAAGACAGTGCTCTACTTAGCTGTTTCTGTTCTATTTAAAAGCTAACTAATATAACTGAGATTTAGGCAATTAATAGGAATATGTCACTGAAAAGTTCAGACTTTTATCTATAATAGCAAAAAAATGCCAAACATAATTTTGTAATCCAGAAGAAAAAAAAGCATAGTATTAAGTACAGATATCAATGCTTCATTTTATATTTTTGAATCAAGTGAAGCGTCCAATGAAATTAGTTCTTCCAGTGGTGCAGTTTAGAATAAGGCAGATTTATGTACCACTGGAAAAATGCACCTATGTAGTACTGCAAAGTCCCATTCATATAAACAGTATTATGAATTTTTCAGACACTTTTGTTACGGACTCAGTGAAAGTCCCTTTAAGATAGAGAGTGTGTGTGTATGTGTGTGTGGGGCGTGCTTACGTCAATAGAAGATAAAGGACGTAATGACGTTGTTGAAGAAGTTAGAAGAAGAAAGAAGGAGAGAGAGAGAGAGAAGGGAGAGAGACACCAGCCTGCTTGTTTTCTCTATCGATGGATGAGAAACAATAACTGTGTTTGCTACTGAAATCCATGTATGGAAGTTGGAAGTAATCCTGTGGAGTTCACTTTGTTGCTGACCTGTAGAAGGAAACAGGTATTTGTGTGTGGACGACCACGATTCGGATGCTTTTCGAGGTGAGGAAGTCACTACCGAGTAAACACTGAAGTGTCGTTTGGGTTCCATCGTGGAACATTTGGATTTCGTATTTACTCTCTCTATGTTTCTCTACGTCTACGTCTTATCTTCAGACAACGGTGGTTGTTGAAGAAGCCCTTGCTCATGTTTCACCTTATGGCTTGCGGAACTGAACTTTAAGAACCATTCCGGAACTTGGAGTTTGGGACTTTGTCACACACACACACACAAAGAGTTTAGTTTTGGGGTTAACGTTCGAGGTTTAACATTTTTGAATTCTAACATACTAACATTTTTACTTTTATTTTACGTATTATCATAAGTAGTGATTAATAAAATAGTTTTTAACACTAAATCATGCTCAGTGTGTTTCTTTTGTTGCTGGTTCGTGACACTTTCCCAGTCCCCAAGATGTCTGTGCATCAGCAATGGTTATGAAGGTTTCAGGAAGTTAGGATGGTATAGACAGATTAGCACCAGCAAAAGTTGGCTCTTGAAGTTTTTTGTTGCCACCAGTAGTAATACAACAGTTTTGTTACAGGTTCCAGCCTTAAACTGGTCATTATATGATATCATATGCAACTATTAGAACTTAGTTATTTGCATATTGCATTCCAACAAGTGACAACAGAGATCTAAGCATATTTGCCTCCATGTGTTAATACAGCTCTGCTGTCCAGTTGATAATATTTTAATTTTAAAAATGCACTTCTGGAACATTGGATCATACATGAATTTAAGGGCACAGTTTTCCCTGGAAATGTCAGAACCGAACATAATTAAACATAATATTTTTCAATGGGCATATAACTGTCTGAACAATGAAACCCAAAAATACAGTAAATCACCCTGGGAAAATATTACCAATATTACCAACAGGGGTAATTTTTGAGATCTTCTTTGTTTGACACGTTAATAAATAATCTAGAACAGGGAATCTACAGTTAAATGTGCCGATGACAGTGAATGACTAAAAGGCTGAATGGCGCAAGACACTGGACTATTTGCATCTAATTAGGTTTTGGGCAGATAGATGGCAAATCAAATTCAGTGCACAAGAATGCAAGGTACATGGATAGGAGATAAAAATTCCACTAAAGGGCTCTTAATTAACATACCTGTATTTGGAAAAATTAAAGAGGATTAAGAATCTCAATTGACAATAAACTGAAGCTTTTGTAACAAAATTCAGAGACTGTAACAGAAAGCAAATGTTGTGATGTATTTAATGGTCAGTTTTGAATCAAAATGCCATTCTTTCACATTTAAGTACATTGAAACTCTGGTCCTGCAACACAAAACCTATGGATAACAACTCAGTCTAACCCACTTGTTTTTATTGTGCCTGTGATAGTAGGCTGTTGGATGGAATCACCTCACAGCACTTCATATCAGTTGAGAGGACAACAGTTCAGAGTTTTCCCAGCCTTGAAAGTATATTTATCCACTAATTTTCAAGTAGATTTTGAAAAAAAACCAACTATGCCAGTGCTAGAATCGAAAAAGGAAAAAGGAAAGAATGTAATAATTTTGGATTACAGGCCATTCAGTCCTTAGGCATGTTCTACCATTCAGTGAGGTCATAGCTGAACCATGCCACTCCATGGTGCAAGGGGGAGAGCTTGAGATCCTTGGGGCAGGAGATACCTATTCTAGATGACTGGGTTGTGCCTCAACAACACTGGGATCAATGTCTGTGTGGAATGGTTCACTTGAGTCGTTGGGAGGCAATTAGAGTATATTGGAAGCTACAAAAGATACAAGTGACTGTGGGACATACTTGATATATGGGCATTTCTGAGTACGATTCAGGCTATTATCTGTGGAGTTTTACAGAAAAATTTATGGGGTTCTTTTTACAGTCCAGCTAACACTTGCCACTACATTTGGGAAGGCGAGACTGACAAGGCCCACGCAGATGAAATCTTGCGGCAATGCTGGACTGTTTCCAATCGGCCTTAGCCTTTGTATGCAGTTCTGCTGCTGAGCATCAAAGTAAAGTCTTAGATTTTCTTTAACATTCATTACCATTACACATTATTTATGCATGCTCTGCAGGCATCCTTGTTTGATATTCTCATTCTGAAATTTGAAACGCTCAAAGTTTGCAATGAGACAATGACCCAGATCATACTTGAGACAGCCCAGTCCTCAAGTATGCCCTCTGGCTAGCCCCTAACAAGCTCGAGATGCTGCTGAGGCAGCTTTTCACAACAAGGACTGAGATGTGGAATCTGAGGCTCTGGCCATGGACCACCTTAGTGGCCTTGTGACAGCTTAGGCTGTTGAAGGTTTTGTCAATATTTCCTTAAAAAAATATAAAAGTTAGTTAAAAATTCATTAAACTAATGTAAATCAGTTAAGAAAAAACATGACAGGGGTAACACCAACTGTGGATGAAATGGAAGGTCAGTTGTGCTGGTATCTGCCCTCCGCTGTGTTCCATACTTCCACACTCAATTGTATGAAGTAAAGAACATACTCGCGGGAAGAGGATGTTGCTGCCAGTTCTCTAATAATCTGCTGGCCAAAGTTAGTATGAGTTTGCCCAAGTGGACTTTGCTCTGCTTATGTATTGAATTATAGTTACATTAAATCTTAAGATTGAAAATGGTCAATTGAATTTTATATGCATAAAAAATTCTATGAAAGTATATGTACAGGACATCACAGAATCCTTTCCACCTATGACTATATTTTCCAAGAAAAATTATAAAATCACTCAATATTCTGTCAAAACTCTTGTGTAAGGATATCTAATGCACATTCCAGCATCTCTCATACCTTCTTTATAGCAAGATTTTCACAGAGATGTAAATGAATAACATAATACAGGGTTACTGATTCACAGTACATTGGCTTTGCTGTTTCCACTGAGACCTATCCACATTGATTATCCAACAACAAAGTACCATTGTGTAATTCCAGTAATAACAGATGGAGCTAACAGAGTGTACATCACAAAGTCATAATGCATTCTGAAGTCACCCTATACCCATCTGTTAGACCAAGTCCAACCCTCAGGCCTGTTGGTGTGCTTCAGTCAATATCATTTATGTACAACTCTAATATTTGCATTATCATAATTTCAGGGTTCCAGTTTGCTCTCTCAAACTTGGGACACCATTATGCTAAGGCTGGCACAATTTGTTTGGTTCTTTGCAGCCTGTCCAAATTATGAGATGTTATTTCATTTGCTTTTCTCTAAATTACCAAGTTAGCTTAAAATAAGACCTCTCTATTTATCGTTCTGTTTCCTACTGATTAGAAGTAGCCAGGAAGCAGACATTTTCTGCAATATCTGCTCAGTAATTTTGTGAACAAGGACAATGTTATGTTATGCTCTCAATTAAGTCTGCTCAAAGCATCTGTTCCAAAGCCATCATAAACCAAGCATAAAGCACAGATAAAAGAGATGACTGGGAAAGCCTAATAAATGGACAGGAATCTGCCTTTAATGTAATGGATTGTAGATGTCTTGTATTATACATTCTAAACTTTCTACTATTAAAAAGCAATGGTTATATAGCAAATGAATAAGAGTGTCCTCTACTATTCACTTCTACTTTGAAGTATAATTTTTCTTCATACCATGGATTGCATCATTTCAAAAAACTGGAAAACTAATTTTCAAGTAAAGGCAATTTTGATTAGCAACTTTTTATAAATAAAATGCATTTGAATTTTGATAAATGTATTCAATTTTTGGGAAATAATCATTAATTACTCTGAAACTCTTACAATTTTTATATGATTACTGCAGCAGAACATATAAAAAGGCCGAGTAATAAGAAAGTCTTTCAAAATACAAAGTGTCATTCTTTCATGATGAAATGATGTACAAAGCTCATTTTGCAGGGTAGATGCACTAAGACAGAGTGAGGCAAAATGGATTTTTCAAGATGAAGGAGACAACCTGACACGGGTCAGAATTAATTATAAGATATTCTTAACTGTTTGAATTTACATAATTCAAATGCATCTCAGCACTTCTTGCATCATAATTTTCAGCTAAATGCAGTAAAATGCACCCAAATTATAACCCTTTATGGATTTCCCTACTGACAAAAATGAAAAGCATTAAACATTTTCTCATCACTGTTGTTTAAAAGGAGAAAAATTACATCTCTTATGTGCTTCCTTACAGAAGCCATACTTCAGTCTGTCAACCTCATATCAAATGAACCACAGTTGAATTAAGTGACTGTGATAAGGGGTTATACTTTACTATCAAAGTTCCAGATCAGAAGGATTAAATTTCCTGCATGTTGCACATTTCCCGACTTCCAATTCACTCTCCTTTCGATGACAATACAAGGTCAGTATCAGATACACTCATGCGTCTCAGCACAGTTATTCTAACTAATTGCAATAGCATTTTGGTCTCAAAAGCATTTTTGAAAACATTTACCAATGATAAAATTTATCATTGGATTTAAAAAATAAGGTTATATTTTACATGGTTGTATTACTACATGAACAAGGAGTTCTAAAAATATATACATTAAATGGTAAAATGTTGGAAATAGGAGAATTCTGCAGTAAGCTTTCAACTTATGTTCTAATATAGTTTTAGCAGAATTTATTGAAACATTCAAAATATTTCCTTGCAAGTGTTAGAAATTAATTTTATCTCTCATTTTCTTAGGTTTCCTCATTTCACATACCATCCCTTGACTTAAAGGACAAGCAAAAAAATGCATTCCCTGGAGGTTTTGCGGAACTCAAGGAGATTGCTCAAAATTGTTTAATAAATTGGTCAAAACGTTTTAGTGAGCAGTATGACTAAATATGAAATTTAATACAGACAACTGCAAAATAGTACTCAAAGGAAGGAGACAGAGCTGGGACACAAAACCCCATGAATGTATAGAAATATCTAAGGATCATGCCTAAAAATCTCAGCAGTCTCATCATTCAACATGTTAAACAAACAACAATCAAAAATTTCAAATAGATTTTTGAAATATACAGCTAAGTATACTAAAAGTCAACAGAAATCTACACAGAATTCCAGTCGGATGGAAATAGTGCATCCGGATATGAACTTCGATCCACAAAAGGAACACTAGAGGGAAGAGCCATGGGACTGATTTCTTATGCCTCTAGTCTGTGTTCTTAAGATAAGCTGGAGAAACTGGGCATTCTGGTCAGGAAGGAGATATGCAAGAGATGATTTTACACAAAAGTATTATAATTAATGAAATGGAAAAGTTTAGAAAATTATACCACTTTAACCCAAATTTCAGTACATAGGACAGTTTTTTTTAAAGAAGATAAATGTAGTATCAATGCAATGACATTCATTACACATGGGAAGAACTTTGGATTCCTTTAGGAAATAATTAGATGTTAAAGTAGAAAAAAAATCAGGAACTTTCTGGATAGAATTTAAAATGGATTAAGTGACATGTCTTACCTTTAATTATCATGCAACTCACATAACGTTGTGCATTGGCTTCCCTTAGAGAACTTTTCCATTGCATTAGGGCCAAGTCCAAATGATATTTTCCAACCCCACCCCCAACATCCAATCCTGCCAACTAACCTTATTACCATAATTTACAGGCTGCTAACAAGTTGTAAAAATGTGGGTTTTGTAACATGTGACTTTCAAAATATGAGTCTTTGTTAGTACTTGGTTAAAGAAAACAATTATAATATTCTTACAAGACTGAGGCATTAATGCTTAACTAGCAAGTGAATACTTAGTCACATCAATGTCTAATAGCTCATTAATGCTCATAAGTAGTTATGGGAAATACCTCAAAGAAATTTGAATAATCTGATTTTCCCAAAACAGGCAGTAATATCGCACAGTTGGCAGATTTTTGGTAGAGTCCCCCCCAAGTATGCTGAAGAAGAAACAATAGTGGTAATTTGCTGCAGAAACTAAATATCTATTTAGTTAAATGTCTATAACTTAAAGCAAAGTGAAAGGGTAAGGAGGGATTATTATGTGCAACTCAGTATCTGAGAGAAAGCAGTTGTTAAAGATACATGAAAGAAATGTTGCACTCTCAAAAGAGATATCACAAATGCATCCAAAAACATGTTAAGTAAAATTAGTTGATTTATATAAATTATTTAGTGCATCCCATAAGTGAAAAAGAATACATCGTAAGAATGAATTTGCATGCTCAAAATAATCCTTTCTCAATCCTAGTGTCCTTATCTTTGTAAATGTCATGAAATAGCTGAAGGGCAGCCTAACTCACCATTTTTAGCTGCCTAATAACAAAGAACAAAATAATTGTTTGGAAAAGACATTTAAATAAACATAGTTTAGGATGCATACAGGATTGTACAGAACCTGTGATGGATTCCAAAATCATATGCCCACATTTATAACAGAGAACCCAAATGTCTTAAATTTGAAATTGGATGCAGTGAATCCCAGGAATCAGCAAGAGTCAAAGAATGTCATTTACTAGAATGCCAACTTCTACCCTGCAAAACAGGATTGTGTTACAGAATGTGATTATAGTGATCTTGAGGGGCTAGTATGAGATACCAAGCATTAGTGATGATACGATTGTGATTGTGTGATGATTGATGAAGGACCTGCTGATGAATGTTGTTAGTCCATCATATTGAATGACCTATCTAAAAGTGGGGCTGCAAGGAATCCTCAGAGCAGCAATGAACAGGAACAAAATGTATTAACAATTTTACCAATATCCTTTAAACTCACTTTAATGCTTTTCCTCAACTCAGCAAAGCGAAGAAACAAACATGGACTACATGAGATATTTTCTAAACAACTGACAGTAGTTCCTATCACAGTTTATGTTAGTGAAAAGTTATCCATTGTTAAGTAGTGAAAACCATGCAAATTCACATCTTTATAACATTATGTTGCCTAGAATTAGGAGAAGATAACATGGGTGCAGAAGTTTACCTTTTCATTCCCTTGGTTCTCGTAATTTAAACCTTGCCAATCAGAGAGTTTCCCTGGAGATGATTCACTCATTTGCCACAATTCAACGTAATTTTCATGTGGATTTGAACTACCTACACACTCAGAATCAATTTGCAACTCCTTCTGTAATTAAAGAAAACAGACAAAAATGTTATAAGAACTAAGAAATGTCTAAAGATAATATTATATAACTATGATAGAAATAGTGCATAAATGACTTGAAAGATTTTAAAACACACATCCATTTTGGATATTAGTGTATTATTTGACAAAAGGAAATACCACAAAGGAATTCAGCTATTGCCTCTTGAAATGCTGACCAAAGACTAAGGTCTGTTAACTTCAATAGTTTGTGAATTAACAACATATATTGAGCTTTTAAGAAATAAAAGTATGCTTTTCATAAGTTACTGGAGTGATGGGAAATAAAGGAAACATTTCCAGTTAATGGACCAGGTAATGTGAGTCCGACACAGCAGCATGGTCTGAGTAACAATTGGGGTATGGCAGCATAACACAGAGGGACCACACCCAACCCTCCTTCTCAGCACACAACACCCCAACAGGTGGCAAAGTTGGGGGCAAAGTTTTGCCAGCTGTGAAATTTATAAATGATTTAATAGCTTTTTAGAGACATTTAAAAAGTATTAAAAATGAAGTTAATATCTCGATAAACAAAGTATTAAACATCTTACACTTGGCTAAAATTCTAAAAGTACTTAAAAACTAAGCTAAAGCAATATAACTAAAAGTATCAATCCCTCTACCTCCTTATCTGCAGGCCTAGAATCCCCATTGAAATGAATAAGGTCTTGAATCCTGCACCAGGCTCGACTTGGCACAGCACAAAAACTCTGGAGGAACTCAACGGGTCAGGCAGAATCTATGGAGGGAAATGAATAGTCAATGTTTCGGTTCAAGATCTGGAAACGTCAACTGCCCATTTCCCTCCACAGATGCTACCTGACCTGCTGAGTTCCTCCAGAGTTTTGCGTGTTGCTTCAGCATCTGCTGTCTCTCGTGTCTCCATCTTGATTTTGCACAGGATCAGAGAGGTGATTTTCCAGTATTTTGCTTGGGAACTCCTGCAAGACTGGGCCCTACTGCTGGACTCCCTGTGGAGATCAGCAGTGCAGTATTGTGATAGATGTGAGTGCCATCTGCCATTCAGTGAGTCACCCATACATGAACATACTTGCACTGAAGTCTGTGACTTGCAGAAAACCTCTGATATCCATCCCAATATTTCTTTAATGTGTAGGTTATATGAAATCATATACCTCAGCAACATGTTGGGTAAAGTCTGAAATAAACAACTTAACCAAAAGATTCCTTTGGTACTGACATGTTAGGCAGTTTGGCTAAACCAACCATTATGCTTTGAGAATGATGACTGACAACCTTTGCAAACAGGTGTGACAAAATAGTTAAGACAAGTTTACTTTCATCGTCCAACTGCTTACAATGTGAAGGACAAGATAACAAAGCCTGTTCATAGTCAAATTAATTAATTGAGTAATTTCTTGGAATAATTGTTGTTGCAAGAAAAGATGAAACTATGCACAGCACCTGTATTGTATTGATATAGACCAGTTCAAGGATGGTTTGGAAAAACCTTGTAAATAGTCAAGCAGACACACATTGCTTTTCTATTCCTCATTCAGATCTACTTGGGAATGCTGAGATGATATTCTCTGGCTACGCTACACAAATTCACTCTCCCCAGAGGTCAGGGATGATCCTGGTGCTGTCTGTGTGGAGTATGCACATTCTCCCTGTGGCCTTGTGGATTTTCTGGGGGTAATCTGGTTTCCTCCTACATCCCAAAAATATATGTTGGCAGGTTAACTGGCCACTGCAAACTGCCCCTGGGGTGTAGAAGAATAGTAGAATCTTGGGAGGGGGGAGGGGGCAGAAGTAGGCAATTGTTGGGAGCGCATGGAGAATAAAATGGGCTATGATAGGAATCGCATAAAAAATGGATGCTTAATGGTTGGCATAGACCCAATGGACTAAAGGTTCTGGTTACATGCTGCATCTGTCCATGACTCTAAGCAACTGGAGTAGAGTGATCTGGTGAACCAAATTACTGAAGTACATGAACCATGACTCAATGCTGATCTGACCAATCATTAGTGATTGGCATGAATAACAATTAATGCTCATATATATTAAATTGCAACTGAAAATTATAGCAAAGGTGTGTTGAAACTCAATGTGTTTCCTGCTTGATTTATTCATTCCACCCATGTGAAAGTTTTGGCATCAGAACCTCTTCCCAATTGTTATATTAGTAATGCTGGTGTCAGACAAAACTACAATTATTTGTAATAGAATAAAATTTGGAAGATGCTCGAGAGAATAACACTTCCTTTAAAACATTTGACAGTTCCATTTTCTTTATCTATTTTTTACACTTTTCTGGATCTTGGGGCATTCTAATTCTACATTTAGGGAGCACTTAGGACATTCAGGACAGGTGCTATGTTTATGATATAGTTATAAGTGGGTACCCCAGTTAAACATATTACCACACTCTCTAGATATGGGATGGGGGCTGTGGTCTTATCAGGCAGCTGGTCTCTTTTCCACAGTACTTACACTGGTAACCTAGTTCATATCTAATTCCAGGCTCATTATGCCAAAGGCATTTATTGGGATAACACCATACTTGCAAGTGTATTGAATTGAAATTTAGTGAAATCATTGTCATCACAATCACTCTGGGATAGATTATTTACAACTCTTTTCTTTTATTAGAATATCACACTGAAAGAGCTCAAACTTACATGAATTTCATTTTGAATCTCTGTGGGTGGCTTCATTTTGTAATTCTTTCCGTGGTTTGCCTGAACACTGATAGAGTTGCTAGGAAATGCAGAGCCATGGGAGTTGCCCTTAGACATGTTCCTGCAGGAAACATGATTTGATCCATTTTCCTTCTGATGAGCTGCCTTCTTATCAACTCTGCAGGTAAAAGTGATTCCACTGATGAATTAGACCATCCTTCTTCAATCAGTCAATTGCTCATTCTATTTTAATGTTGTAAGTAACCCTGTTGTATCTTTCTGTCTCCAGACTCTTGAATGATAAATGCTTCTGACTTCTCCTTAATATAATCTGCCTGTTGCAATTTGAGTTAAAAATATTCACAAGTATTTCTGTACAGAAGTTTGAATGTTGTGGAAATCCAGTGAATAACCCACTTTCATACATTGACTGTGCCAATGTAATACTTGTAATTTTGTTGGCAATAATTTTAACTATTTCTCTCCCTCTGTCATATCTACATAAAATACTACAATGTGATTTTCTGAAAAAGACTAGGTAAAAGAGTCACAGGCAACTTCAGAAAAACAAGACACCCATTAAATATTTACATCCAGAATTCATTGTCCAAAATGGGAGTGGAGGAAGAATCAATTGCGGATTTCTAAAGGGAATTGAAAAAAAATTTAAGAAAAGCAAAGGTGCTAATGAGATTACTAAAGTTGATTTCATTTTAAAATGATGAAGGCATGATGTATTATTTAGTTTTTACAAGTACAAGCAAACAAAATATATTCCATCTGGAGCTTGAATGAAAACCAAACCACTAAGTGCTTAAATCCATGGGAAACAAATACCTTAGAAACAATTTTTTGACTAGAATAGCCCAGGTTTTTTTACTAGCAATGCACCTGACAGCAGTAAGTTCAACTTGTTCCTATTCATTTAGGTTCTTAGTTTTGTTTTGCTTGGGAAGTTGCTGAAAGTGTGAGCTGATAATATTGCAGCAAAGGGAAGGTGAGAATCTGGAACCTGAGCAAACGGGAAAAAACAGTTGTGTTTCTTCCAAATCATTCGGATTGAAGGATTGGGAAATAAGCAGAGGAAAGACTGAAAAGGAGGTACAAATCAGAATTGGTGAATTCAATATCATATCAGCTACAGGCTATCCTCGGATTATGAACAAGTTCCATTTTTACAGAAGTCCATAAGTCAATTTTGTCCATAAGTCAGAAAATACACACAAATCGCTCAATACTTTAACCATACCTCCTTGGTATTGTAAGGAATGGCGTTGATGAGGGCCAATTAACATGAACATTTATTTATTGTCTTCCCCTGCCTAGTTACAATGGTACAGAATCAGGATGTCCCACATTCAATGTGCTTGAAGTATCAATGCACTTCAATGGTCAAAGAGCAAAGAGCTTTAGTTGTTGAATCATACAATGCAGACCTTAACTCACTTGACAAAAGTTGATGCAAATCTAGGTTGCAATTATTTGAAATATAACTCTAAAATTCATTGTTATCCATGAGATTGTGGAGTTGAAATAAAGAATGATAAATGATAAATAATATTCCTCAATATTATCATGAAAAGTTGGGATATCATACAAACAAAAGTTAAATTTAATATGATTATTACCTGTGCAGGAGCTCTTGCATGAACTGATCATTTGTTGACTCTTTTGTGGGAATATTATGATCCTTAGGACCTTGATGTTTGGACGTAAGACTTATTTTTCTACTGTAGTTTGTTTCCTGGCGTGTAAACACGGAACCTTTACTTGGATAATCACTTTCTAACTTTTTGAAATAACTGGCATCTCTTTTTGTGACATCATTCTCCCTTTCACATCCTTTTTCATTTTTTCTTTTATCCTTTTTTTTATCTAATTTTGTTTGTTTGATTCCAGAACTGGCTCCACTTTTGGTTACTTTTTTTTCATCTTTGGATTTAGAATCATCAGACATTTTACTGTTAGGAGCTGGCAACTTGCTCTTTCGGAATCCAAACCACTTGGCTATTGAAGGCCCAGTCTTCTGTTTAGTCTCTGAAACTTGAACCTTGTCCCGTCCTTGCACCTTCTGCATATTTTCTTGAATTCCCAACATGACTTTTGCTTCGATGCTACATTGTGTCTCAGAAACAGGAGGAGGAATGAGTACCTTGTCAGGAATTTCAGGCCTTTTGGAGAGATTTTCTTGTTTCTTAACAACTTTTGCTATATTAAGTTCAGAGGGACTTAGTGATTTGCATGGATTTTCTGCAGAAGACATATTTGGTGATGACTGAGACTCATATCCAGACAGCATTACATTTTTTCCTTTCTGTGGAATTTGTTTTGTCTTTTTCTCACTTGACCTATTACTGAGAGGTAGGCTTCTGGTTTCTTTCTGAGGAGGTGACTGGTTGCCATTACACTTTAAAGGACTAAGCTGGCTATCACCCTTTGGTGGAGTTCTACAGGGTAACTTGCTAGGACTGCTATGATGGCTACTTGAGCTACTTATACTTCCATTTGATACCTGTCGTGCATAGGAAACATCAACTGTTCTTGGAGAATTTGAAGGACTTTGGGTAGCTGAAGAGCTACAGGCTGGTTTAGTTTGCATTGCTTCTGCTGCAGTGGTTGAGTTCTGCCGTGTCAAGGAATTACCTCTGTCAGTTGTATTTGTAATTATTTGTGTCCTCACCTTTCCAGACCCATCCACCAGTGAAACAGAAGGCTTCTCCCCAGTCTGATTGCTAAAACTCTGGCTTCGAGCTTTGGCACCATTCATACCCAGAGCTGGCTTAAGATAAGGTTTGCTATTCACTGAAATTGACCTCTTGAAAGCTTTAATTTCCATGTTAACATCATTCCCATCTGCAGTGTTTCTGCAATATTTCATTTCACTGTCAAGTTCTGCAGGAAAACCTATTTTAACCACAGGAGCATCCTTAAGATCACCTTTGTTCTCATTACTAACTACTGAACTTGGTTCTTCCAAAGGTTCAATACTTTCAGATGCATCAATTTGCCCAGATTTTACTTGAATTACATTACCTTTAGAATAGATATTAACACTGTCTTTCTCATGCTTCCCAGCTACTGTTGAACTTTTTCTTAATAATGGGGGTGATTTCAAGAATACTTTTAGTCCAACAGGAACACGAGTTTTGGGGTTTTTTTCTTCAAAGCATGAAAAGATTGTCTGCTTATCACTAGAAATAGATGGAGACTGGTAATGCTGTGGTTGAGCTGAGAGTTCATTTTTGCTTGGTACATGGCACTGTGATGATGCTGATAAAACATTACATGGTGTGCATTGTATCGTCAAGTCATTTTCGCATAATTGCTCTGTTTTGGCAGAAAATGTGTTTTGAAGAGAGGGATCTTTTTGGTTTGCATGATTGCATGTTAAACTTCTAATCATTTTAGCAGCTGCTTGAGGACAAGGTTGAATGTGCATTGATGAAGTATTTGCGCAATTTGTTTTCAGAGATTTTTTTTCAAAAGACATCCTAGTCAAATCATTTGAGATTTCATTTGACTCCTGTGACTGTTGTGCTGAATTTTGCAATGCAACTTTTTCATGGTGGGAGCTGCTCAAATCAGCCACTGCTGGGGACTTCTGGTTTTGTTGATTTTGTGCTTCTTTTGTCAATGGAGCAGAGGGTGAAGCAGCACTAGTAATTCCCAATGGCTTTAAAGATGAACATGTGGGTGCATTCTTATCTGTGTCAACAGGCGTGGGCATTTCAGATTTTGCAGTTACATTCAGAGAATGTTCACAATTTGGTCTAAATAGCAATGAAGTGGATCTCCCTGGTGGAGCTGGAGGTGGAGGTGATGGAGAACTTATTTCCTCCGACTCCAAGCCGTCATATTTATCTCGTGTGGGCTGTTCTCCATGATCCACCATTGGCTTTCTGGAAAATAAAGATCCTTGTACGATCCCAGAATGACTCTTTCCTGTTTCATTGTATAATGCAATCTTGGAGCTTTGAGGAAGTGGTGAACTGCCTTTTGGAATGTTGGTATCATTTTTCACACCATTATTAATACTAACATTTGGCATTTTTAAATATTTAGAAAATTTCACAGCTGATGGAGACTTGTCTTGGTTAAGAGAACCAGGTGGGGAAGGCAAACTGGGAGAAACACTTCCATTTATTTTACAGGGTTTTTGTGATGAGCTTTTACCTTTGTTGGGTATTTTGGTTAGGTGTGACTTTTGGATAGAATGAGAAGGTACACAGTTTGATTTATAAGTTGTGCTACAAGCCGGCTTCAATATTGTTTGTTGTTGAAGACTGTGTTGAGATAATGGCCTTTCAGACTTTTCAGGATCTGTATGAACAATAGAACTAAATGTTTTCTTGTTGACTTTAGGATGTTCTAAAGGATTTTGCTCCATGTGACCTTGAAGTGACTCTAAAACTGTATAATTCCTTGCATCACTTCCTCGTTGACAAGTGATCAGTCCTTGAGGCGCCAGTCCAGTGTCTTCAACTGCAAAAACAGTTTGCTGGCAATTCCCATCTGAAGCATTTGGATGAGAAATTTGATTTGAAGACACTGTGACACTTGCTGTCTGCTGGGAATTAAACCTAATTGGCTGGCCATCTTCAGCATCAAACACTATTGTGATGCATTCTTCAGATGATGCTTTCACAAACTTGGTTGCTTGACAGTTATCTTTCAGTAAATTCGAAGTCTCTGGATTATTGTCAAAGCAAGGTGAAAAATGGCCTTCATCTTTATCTGCAGATGAGAAGAATGTTTTTTTACAACTGAGTGGGTTTGCATGACTCACTGACTGTTTGTCAGTTAACAAACTTGATATAAGTTCAGAGGAATTTCTTTTTTCAGTGTTTTCCAGTTGCAGTTCATCCAAAATCTCAATATCTTCAGTGTCAGATAGCTGGATAGTTAAATCTTTATAGTGTAGTTTGGTAGAATTAAACTGCAGTTTTGCTGCAGGCAACTTGTTGCTTGCACAAAGCTTATCACTTGACTGAAAACTAGTGACAAAACTAGTCAGCTTTTCAGGCTTTTCTCTGGAGCTTAGATGTGTGAGCCTTTCTGAAACATTGTGATCCCAATCAAACAGACTATCAGAAATACTGTGTGTTAGCTTTTTACAGAATGATTTGCAATCTTTACTTGGCACTTCATTTATTACGATTGCCGTACAGTCGTCCTCTACATCATCATGTGAATCAGAATCATACTCAAATGGTTTAGTTTGATCGAAGCATACTGTTTTATTAGTAGCCTTGAAAGGTGTTTGACTTTTACTCTTATTGCGATTCCGACACCTTAGGCCAAGTGAATAAATTCCTTCATTGGAGTTCATACAATCCTTGTAAGCCCATTTTGACACAATTGAAGGTGGTTCCAAGAAAGGCTTTTTCTTTTGAAGTTTCTTTAATCCTTCCAGGATGTGGCTTTCTTTTTCTCGAGTGGGAGGTAGTTCGTCTGCAGGACTGGAGAGGTTGCTGGGAAGTGAGGAGCCAATGCTGAGTCTTGTTTCCCAGTTTAGAGAGGACTATAAGTGAAAAGAAAACAAAACTTTAGGAATAATTCGGATAAATATTCTAACCAGGGTACTGATTCAAATATCCTTAGAATGTGACAATGGAGAATACTTTCCTTATCCTTCAAATTCAAATTAAGCATTAATGAACAAACAAAAGATATTTACCCAAGTAAAGCAGCGTTTTTTTGTATTCTCTTTACTTTTCAATGGGGGTCATGTGTAAGCATGTGTTTATGCTCTCACTCATTAATAAGTTGTTTGTGCTTGGCAAATAGACATTAAAATTCTTTGGCCGATCAAACTTGGAGAGCAGATAATTTGTGCACCAATTGCCAGAATTTGGGACAGAACTCAGCTCTAATAGGATTCCATTCTATCTTTTGTCTGTAGCTATTTTTAGGCAGGGGAGATAGTAAGTTGATTTTCTATCCAATAACATGATGCTCCTTCTCTCTTACCAGGCCCCGTTTGCTTCACCAGGAGTACAAAACCAGGAAAGATCACCATTCTTTTGGTGTTCCTGGGACTCCTTTCCATTGTTGGAGTGATATAATTCTAGTCCAACATTCCACCAAAGGTTCAAGATAGGTGGCGTCAGTGTAATTGTATAGCCTTTGGCCATGCAGATAGTCCCATCTCTTAGATTTGGACAATCTCTCCAATTTGCAGGGGGGCAGGCAATAGTTTCACTCCCAATGTGCTAATAAGAGTCAATCTTTAAGTATTATTGGTCGATTATTCTTATTATTGGCCTTCAGAGCATTTTATTATCAGCTAAATGCAATGACATTCCTGAAAGATGGTGGTCAAATGAAGTTCAGTTAATAGGACTTAGACTGTACCCTTTTACTGCATGTCCTTCCTTCATTCCAAGTATAGGAGCCACTTGAATGTTCACTGCAGGCACTTGAGATAGAGAGTTCACTGCTGCTACAGCTGCTCCTGGGATAAAGTTGGCTAGGTACTGTCAGATTTAATTGACTCTGACACTTTAAAACAGATACGTTTGATGGTGTGTTTGGATGAGCTTCCTGTTAATACAAAAGTGGAATACTTGTCACACTGGAACTGCTCCTCTTCTCATACATAGTTAACGTAGAAGCATTTTGTCTACATTTTCAGTTGATCTGTTACTTCTAATACACGAGCAAATATTGTATTTATTTCAGTTTGACGCAAGTTTTTGAAGAACTTCCTTTCATTTCTTGTTACAAACAAAAGTCACGTTGATCCTTATAGTATATCCTACCCTCCAGTACTTTCTCATTCTGTTTCCATTATTTACTTTTGATTCTAGTCCATTAAATAAACATTAAATCATTCCATTGTGATGTTTTAATTGTGGTGCTTTAGCCTAATTAGAGACAATCAGAAAATGTTATAAATAAATAAAAGATCCACAGGGAGGTGGGGAGAAAGAAGTGTTAACGCTGTGAGTGTGGATCCTGACCCAATTTTGAAAGATGTTACAGCTGAAGTATTAACAGGGCAGCACAGTAGCGTAGTGGTTAGTGTGATGCGATTACAGCGCCAGCGATCGGGCTTCAATTCCCGCCGGTGTCTGTAAGGAGTTTGTACGTTCTCCCTGTGTGTCTGTGTGGGTTTCCTCCCATATTCCAAAGACGTACGAGTTAGTAGGTTAACCTGGGTGTAACTGGGCGGTGCGGGCTCATTGGGCCAGAAGGGCCTGTTACCGTGCTGTATAAATAAAGTTTAAAAAAAAAGTTTAAAAAGTTTAGATTTCAATGACCTTTGTTGTCATTTTCTGGATGCTTTTGCAGATTGTAAAATCTTTGTTTAATCCTCTTTGAGTGGAAAAACAAACCAACATGTTTGCTTCTGGGACAGACTTTCTCCCTATCCCTGGCAACTGTCTGCACCTAAACCACACTGCTGACAACTTGGGTCTCACATTAGATCCCGAGTTACGGTCACACAACACTGCGTTCGATTATTTCCACTCCTGCAACATTGGCCTACTCAGCCACACCTCAATTGAGCTGCTGCTGAAATTCTTAAGCATGCCTTTGTTGTTTCGAGACTTTTCTATTTCAAAGTATTCCTGAACAGCCTTCCAGGTTTGAGGACATCCAAGTCTCTGTTGCCTGTGTCCTAACTCACGCCACTTTCTATTTACCAATCACCCTGTGTTTACTAACTTCCATTGGCTTTCAATTAATCAATGCCTTCATTTTAACATTAAAATCTTTATTTTCAAATACCTCCATGTCCTCGGCAATCCCCCCTCTGTAATTCCCTCCAACACCTTGATCTTGCTCAATTTTAATTATTGGTGGCATAACAAGCTCCAAGGCTCGAAGTGCTGGTATTCCCTGACTAAGCCTTTATATCTCACTACTCCTTGATTCACCAAGACACTCATTAATACCTAACTTTTTGACTAAATATTTGATCAACTAAACTAAGATCTCCTTATAAATCTCAGCGTCATTTTTTTTTAATCACAATCCTATGAAGCACTATGGACATGCTTGTTACATTAGGAGCATGAAGTTGTTGCTATCCTTTATTAGAGAGGCTAACTAACTGGCTGCATTTCCAGTTGTTTCTGAATTTGTTTCACATGTCAGACATTTGAGTTTTTTTACTTCTTTTGTGAACTTTCTCTACTTTCCCCAAGATGAAATTGACATTTTTTAGCCTCCTGAGAAACCTAAGAAAATATATTCACCTAGGTATTAACATATCTGAAATTCATTTAATGCTCATTCAATCTAACCTACTTCTGGGATTGGCCTGTGGACTTTGTCCTAGATTTTTTAAAATGAGAATCGCATTACAAGGACAAAAACATCCAAGCCTGGAGTACAGTAACTGGCTCATTGGTGCGGATCATAATGACACCAGAGAAAAAGATACAATATTGGTAAAATTGATATCAAGATGGTCATGGTTTAGGCACAACCATATGGGGCTACACTGAACTGCCCAATGGGAGACCCTTCCTTAATTTAAATCAGCTAACAGTTCATAGGAAGCATTATCCAGCAGGGATAGCTTAGATGCAACATCTAGAAAGGCAGCAACATGTCAAGTAGTATCCAAAGTCTAGTTGTTGTTGTGGCAGAGGAGCAGAGAATTGGTCCATAATGTCACAGGGGTGAGGAGGGTGGTGGAGGCTGATGTTTAGGGAAGGTAGGTGTTTGCTTGACCAAATCAGATGCTTGGCTGGAAAGATGAACTATGCTGGTATCATGATGAAAGCACAGGGGAATGTGCTCTTCCACTGTGCAATATCTTGTGATAGGACACAGCGACAACCAGCTTTTCACATTTGTAAAGCTTGATGCTCCACTTCTTTACTTGGAGGCCAAGGATTCAACACCAATGTACTCCTCTGTTGTAATGAGGCTTCTTGGGGCATAAGGAGTCAAGGATGTTTCAGTTAACCCGGGTCTCTTAATGGGAAACCCCTCCAGTAATTTTATCCTAATAGTTTATACAGTGTGATTTGCTACACAATGAAGAACATCACCAGGCTGTGTAACATGCAGGTGCCCTTGGGAGACTTAAAAAGATATTTTAGTATGAAAGCACTTACACTGAAATTAATCCTCAGTTGAATCATTGCATAAGGATATTTCAGAGACAAGATAATGTCTAAACATTAATTGGGAGGAAACTCTTTCTTTTCATGGCAGCCAGAAGGATGATGTGACAAATCTTAATGCATGCATGACTGTCATCAGCAAAACTTACACAGTGAAACTTGGCACTCAGTGAAAAATCCTGCCCTGTTGAAGCTGAACAGGATCATTATAAACACCACGACATTGCTTCCTCTTGTGGGCTTACACTGACAATTTTTTGATTCATATGTGCACTGCAAACTTGCAATACAGCAGATGTCTAAAGGATGGCTTAAAAAGATCTGTTAACCTAAAGATTTCTGGCATGAAAAGTCAGCCCTGTTTGAAATATTGCCTGCAGATCATTCTATAGCTTAAGGTTGACTTAGAGGGAGAGTGTCTTGTGAAGCAGAAGTGGTAAAGAAGACCCTGCCATTTCAAATTCAGGTGGGAGAAAAAGGCCGGTGATTATGATGAAGGGGGAAAATTTAAGAGAGGTATGCAGGGCAAGTTTTTTCTCACAGAGAGCGGTAGTTACCTGGAACACCCTGCCAGGGTTGGTGGTGGAAGCAGTCATGATAGTGGCATTTAAGAGGCATTTAGACAGACACATGAACATGCAAGGAATGAAGGGACACAAGGCATGTGCAGGGAGATAGGATTAGTTTAATTTGGCATCATGGTCAGCACAGACAGCATGTGCCAAAGGGCCTGTTCCTGTGCTGTACTGTTCTATATTCTAATGTGAACAATATACTTCAAGTACTCTGACACTTGCATTTTTTGGTATATTTATTAGCTTCCTCACACAAATCATTCAGCCCAGCTGGAACCCCTTTAGGAATTGTGGCTATGATATAAGTGCAAATGGGATTAGCTTAGATAGGCACCTTGATCGGTATGTTTCTGTGCTGTGTAAGTCTTTGCGATTCTACGACAGTAGCTTGAAAGGACTTTGAAAGAAAATATTGCTAGAAATGCCAGATTACCCAGAAAAAAATAATTGATGCTTAGAGAAAAATGTGATTGAAGATTTAATAAATGGATCTATCTTTCCCAACAATCGAAACTACATCTCTCCTGACTTGAGCAGGCTAGATCCCAGCAATCCTGAGCTCATTTATCCACCTTTTACATGCAATGTGTCCAATGTGACCAATGCCTCAACACAATCTGAACCTACATGTTCTCAGACCTTTCCAAGCTGACTAAGAGAGATCAGTTACATCGTACATTCTAAAATTTGGTGGGGAACTGGGTATATCTAACTCTCTAATTAAACCAAGTCTACAGATGCTCACAATATATATTTGCTCTCTGAACAGAATCCAGGATACTACATAATTCAAGTGCACAACGTTGGGATCTTGATTTCTTAACTTCTGGTGGTCACCTATAAACACCAAGGTTCATGTAGGAACCATTACCTGTCTACACCATGATGGCATTGCCTTAGGCATTTTCAGTAGGTATCTCTCTAAACCCTTTCGAAATAATTGTGTGTAGAATACAAAATAAAAAGGGTGGAGGAACAGAACAAATTATTTTTCTAAAAAGTGATTTTTTTCCCCCAAATTTCAGGCTGTATTCTCACTCTCAGTTCAGCAAAAGTGTACAGCCAAAAATTAATTCCCAGTGATCACGTAAGTCAGCAGCCTGTTTCAAGGGAGCAAAGTGAGACTCCGTGAGATGCAATGTCTCTGACGTATGCCCAGTATCTGGACTGCAAAGTGCAGAGGCACAGAGCACTTTGCAATTCCACCTAGCTTTGTTTTATTTTAAAGAAAGTAGAGATTTTCTAACTTCCATATTCTAACATGTGCATATTTTAACTGTTTGGTGAAATCTGCATTCAGGCACTTGCATAACTCACCCTGTTACCATTTCAGTCTGGCCAGAGACAGGCAATGTAATAGCAGTTCCGCCTGGCTGCATCCGAAACCAAAGTAACCTGTCTCAAACAACCTGCTGCAGTGCAATAATAACCTTAATTTAATGAAAATCACTTGAAAGGTGAAACATATTTTTTGCATTCCTTTGTAAGGATTGGTGTTACATGAACATATGTCAAACATGCTCATCAAGAAACAAAGATGGGCAAAGAATAAATCAAGAGACATTCAGAGGTATTCATCTGTTTCTGAGAAGCCTCAAGAAGAGACTGTGTTGCCACAGAACTATGACACCTCTAATTACTAAGATTATTAGATATGATTGTGTTTTTACAGAGGAGTCATTGCATTGCTTCAGTTTATTATTTTCCTCTGTGTTTATATTCAGCTATAAAATGGTGAAACAAATTCTATTACTTGAGTTATTTACAGTTGTCATTCACAGATACCACTGAATGGGCTAGATTCTACAGCCAGCAGTGAACAAAGGCACATACTGTTCACCCCAAAGTTTCTATGGGCTTTTTGGTTGCTGTTAGAGAATCAGAACAGTGCAATACCCTCCATAGTTGAATTTGTAATCTGTGCAAACAGTGAGTGCTTTGGTGTGTCTCCTTATTCAATCAGATCTAAGAATCCTTAATGAGATCAACAGAGTCTTAACCAGGTAGTATAAATTCATAAAATAGTGCATTCAGTGTAAAATCACAAGATAGAGAGCAAAGTAAAGAGACAGGAAAAAAGGGGATTGAATGAAAGAGACAGGAAGAAAAAATATGATTCCCTGTAAGTCTCTCAACAAGCCACAATAAAGCTTGTGGAGGAGCAGGACAGTCTGGAAAGCAGTCCTGATTCCAGCATTTAAGTTAACATTTGCGGATGTTGGATGTTCATGTCTAATTTACTCCTTATGAACAGTGAGTGTTGATAATCTCATTTTCACAACAACCACAATACTATTTATTTTTTAATTATAAATGCTGTTTATATTGCCATACCACTATTCAATTCATAAATAGCAGTCTAACAAGAGAATAAAAGTGGCAGAGTAATTTGGAACATACTCCATCACAAGTTCCGAGAGCATTCTTCAAAATCCATACCGTTTTTAATCAAAATAACTCTTCAATTTTTAGATCTATCTGGATTAAAACATTTAGTTAAATAATTCTTAAATGCATAATTTTAAATTGAATACTCAAAACTAATGATAAACACCGACATTTACTGAAGAAAGAAAAAAATAGAGGTAGAAATTCATCCATGGTCACTTGTGCTAAATGCTCTAAAGTAGCATCTGGCCATGCAATCTGTTTTCATCTCCACTGCCTTTAAGTAAACCAAATTTTGGAAGACTTCAATCTGTATAGCCTTAATGCACCCTGAGAACTTATGCCCAAGGTTCTGTCACTTTGAGAGTGGTTCATTACATTGTTGTGGGCAAGAAATTTCTTCTCAAGACTCCAAAAATATCAGCATTGAAAGTTAGGTTCACACAGCAAGTCTGCACACTTTTCTGAGTTTCTTAGCACCCGTAAAGAAATCCATTTCTGCCTTTTTCGGTGGAGTTTACATTCTCCCTAGTCCTTTTTTATTGCCAACGTATTACTCCACAAGTTACTTCAAAATGGCAAAATTCATTTGCAGAGAGATTTTCAGGCTCAGTTGTCGGAAAAACAGGTCTTATTTATTCACGAAATAACCAGCTTTCACCAAGCCTGTTTCCCTTGAAAATGGTTATTTAAGACGCCAGCACTTAAACTGCATTCTTTGCCCTTAGTGAGATATCTGAACTTATATGGATTCAAATACAACCGCATATTTATGCCTTGATGGATTTGCCCAAGGAGCTTGGGTCATGAGTATGGTCAGCTTCCTGACCTCAAAATTATTTGAGGCTCCCTCTGCTAGTTTCTGACATATCTCAAAGGTTGCTTCTCACTGCTGCATTGGGGAGGTCACCCAGACTCCATAGTCAAGTAGATGTCATTTACTTTTCCTTCAGCCCACTGGAGCAGGCAGAAGGGAATGGGCATTTAACTGCATTGAAAGCTTTGCAAATTGCAAGCGTTTATAGAATGAACTTATGAACTCATGTCATCACGGAGGAACTATTTTCTCCCTGAATCTTGGATCTAGAATCCCATGATCCTTGAGAGATACTGTACTCAACATAAACAAAGTATAGTGGTCCTGCAGTTATTGTTCCTCATTAGCTTATCCCAATTTTTCTGACACCCCGAATAGCACTGTCATACCCCATTCTCATCATTGCATCATCCATTGACAACAGCCCCCTGTAACAGAAAGAGTACTGCCTGTACAGTGGTCTGTTCCTTTCAGAGCTGCCTGCAAAGGTTGGATGTACTGTGTTGCATTAAATCAACTGCAAGTACTTGCATGTGTCAGTCAGTGATACTACACTGGAACTGACAATGTCAGCTTCAGCATGGGGTTAGACAAGGAAATCAGACAATGTTCTTCTGTAAAATTTCCAATTGAAATTCTTGTTCTTTATGTGACTTTCACAAACAGTGTTAGTGTGAACCACAACATTGTTTTAATCCCCCCAAAAAATGATGTGGAGCAATTTCTAGGTCAAGGAATTTATGACTGCCAATGGTTGATGGATGTCAAGGAAATTACTTGTTACTTTGGATTCTTTGATTTGATTAAAAAAACAGTTTATTCCTGCTGCCTCAATATGGAGAGGTACAGCAAATTACAATAATTTAATTAGATGATTCTTGTGCATTATTTGTGTAATATAGCTCATAGTGTTTGCTTACTTTAGAATCTCCAAACTTATGTGACAAATTATTTCCAATGATTCCCAAAATTATATGTACTGCAAAAGTACACAGTTATAGCTTCTGGAAACAATGAATCTGCTATAAACTGCATGAAAATGAAATAAGTTTGGTGTTTCTACAGAAAAAAAGTAACTCCGGTTTATGATCTAGCTCAATTTTTAGCATAAAGTAGCTTCTGTACTGCACTACCATTCATCTTCATGCCGCGTCAACAATGGCACTATCTTGGATATAGTGCATATTGGCACTTTACATTTGCCTTCAGTAATAGGATAGCAATCATAACTCAGTAGATGAGATTTCAGCCTGATTGAACTGAACTCAGGTCTAATGAAAAGAGTAATACTTTTTAGATTGTTTACTTTTCCTTCCAAGAATGCAAGAATTATGGGGTGGAAATACATCCCTGGCCACTTTCACTGAACACACAACAGAATAATGGATATATGAGTACTCAATTTCTGAAATTTGGTTCAAATGAAGTCAAGTTTAGTGCATGCAACCACATTTACATCCTTTTTTTGTAATATAATTATAAACTTTAACCAACAGAAATACAAGGGAGAAAGCTTTACAGCTATCAATTGTAACTTCTTAATTAGCTTATAATAATTTATTGTGGGTTATAATTAATATATTAGATATTATAAAAGTAAAATTAGCACAGAATAAAATTCTAGGGTGGAACCTGACATGATCAGAGAGTTCCTTAGCTATATTGGATCTCTCGATCAATTGAGATGTGGCTGCCCAGCAGAAAACTGAACTTGGGGGCACATACCAAGAAAGAATGTGCTCCCAGGATAGGTGATAGATAAGCTCAGGCAGCTTGCTGGTCAGTTGAAGATCTCTGGCATTATAATGTATTGTGCTGTAGGAAAGAACTGTTTTTTGATTTTGTTACCATCCATTGATACAGGAATCTCAAGGATATGAGCTACCAAACAGGTTCATTTATACTCTTAGAATGTAAGATGTAAATGCAAATGTTTAGAAGTATATCTTGTTTATTTAAAATGATAGTTAAATATATTTCTGTCCAAAATTGATTTAGAATATTCAACTATTACATGAACATTCCAAAATCTTCTGCAGCCAACTTGATGGAAAATTTAGATTTTAACCTTGCTGTCGATAAACCAAAACCTCTCCTCAGATGTATATTTTAGCAAATTAGTTTTGTTTCCACGTGTTTTAAGACTTCATATTAAACTAGATGTAAAACTAAAGCCTCCACTGAAAAAAAACCGTCATGTCTGAAAATCCCTGCCTTTGTCAAAAATTGCAGAGTACATGAATTTTTAAAAGTTCGTACATAATATATCATAAATATATGATGAGTAATGTGGTACATGGACTTTAATAAAAAGCTCCTGCCCTTTTCTCAGAGACACTGAGATGTAATCAATACCAAAAAGGTATCTTGGGGAAATGACTTGAGATTTATTCCTTTTCCTACAATGTGACACATTCTGCTTATTCTATCAGCTGGGAATATGGTATTGCATTTCATAAAACATTTGTAGAGTGGAGCACTGAAAGTGCTTTTTAATACACTTCTCTGGTAATGTTTTTAAGGATGGGCATTAGTTTTCAGCCAGGACAAAGAGCTTTGACAAAAGAACTGGACATATACCTCACAGGAAGAGAAAGATTCTAAGAAAGAAAATAACTCACGTGAATTTGAGTGTCTGTACTTTTTGACTTGATTGGATGTCTGTTCCTCTCTGCATTGGAGAAGAGGTCCCCTGATGAAAGATCTACAATCCGTGAGTGAAGTTTCTGCAAAATAATTGACAAAGCTTTCAGTAAAGAAAATTAAAATGAAAATGTTAGGATTTTTTTCTAGTTTTGTGTCCTTCTAAATGAATACATGTTGATTTAATAATTTATTTAGGTTGTAAATATAACATTAAAAAAGCATGTTTGCATCAAACATGATTAAAATATTAATTGGGCTTGGAATGGATCCACTCTTCAGTCATAATTTGTGTCACATCTTTTGAAGTCAGATAGTAAAGCATATTTGCAAAAAGATTGATAATTGTAATTTTATTAAATGTACAACTAAATTCCTCAATTGACTCTGTATATATAAAAAAACTGCAGTTATGCCTGCCCAAATTCTTCAAGTGTGTAAAAATACAAATAAAGTGACATTTCAACGAACTGCACAACTCCTGACTAAAACTATTGTGATACGTTATTTTCCAAAAAAAGTAAATCTATACATCATTTTCAAAATACACATTTAATAGTTAAGGGAAAACATTACTGAAGTAAAAGACTTAATTTATCAGAAGTTTATAATTGGCAAATAACTAAATGCAAAGAACCCTGCAGTGTGTGCCAGTTGTAAAAGCTGCATTTGGGCAGCAATTCTTTTTGAATGTTTTCTTATGATTGAGGTACCATATGGATGTCCATCAGTTTACAAAATATGCTGCTCACTGTTAAGGAAATATATTATAAATAAATTGAATTTAAGTCTAGTCTTTTGATGAAAAGAATAATGTGTACTTTCAAAAAATTAAACAAAAATTTTGCATGTGTAACAAGAACACTAAGGATGAAGGCTTGTTGAATGATTTATTTGATCACCAATCACTTGATATAGCAAAATTTTGACAGTGTTAAATGTAGGACCAATTAGATAAGTGTTATTTTCAGTTCCTAAAGGCAAATTTGAACATCATTTTCATTCACAGCATTTCCTTCCAAAGAGTTTTAAGTGAAAGTCATTAATGTCATCTGTTAAGATAATTAATACAAAAGGAAAATAATTGCACTGGGGATCTGGAGACTCAAAAAATATTGGACAGGAATATTTGCACATTATTTGATTATGTACTCAATTATTTAGTTCAATGACACACAAGGGACTGGTAAACCAATACTGATTTACGAATCATAATCCTTACACTAATTGTCAATGTTTTTCAAAGGCCTTATTAAACAAGTTCGTTATTTTAAATATCATAAAAGACAAGGTCAATATAAATATTGATATCACAATATTGTAAAGACACTTTAGCTTGGCTACATGCTCGAGCAAATTTACATGTTTTATTATTAGCTTCGCTGAACATAGATAACAATTAACTGATTTGAAATTGTGCATGAGCACTATTACTTTAACCCATAATCGTGCTTCAAAGTCTATTGTAGTTTGCTAATATGATTTCATAGTTTAATACAATGCTATCAAATTATACAATGCTATCAGATAAATCATTTACATCATCAAGAAAATACAAGTTAGCAGCTAATCTTTATCCTTTGGCCTGTTACAAAACAATGCTGGAGAATTCTTACAATCACTCAGATGATCAATGATCAAACCAAAAAAAAACTATAAAATGTGGGAGATGAAATTTGATACCAGAAAGCAGGTGAATCAACTTTTCAGCTTGACTAATTTGCACTGCTGATAAAGAACAATTCCCTTGCCCCTGATAAATGGAAAAAAAATACACACAATGAATTTTCAGGAAAAGGTCCCTACTCAAAACCTTACAATTTTTTTCCCCACTCATGGAACTTCCCTGTCCTTCCAACATTTGCTGTTTTAATGTTGGATTTTCATCATAACCAATTTTAGTTTTCATTTCTGAAACCCAAGCATATCAAAGATATCTTAAGGACTCTTCTTATTGCAAACCTCCTGCTTCTCTGCATGATGCAAGTCCTTGTAAGTTACAGAGAGATGTTCCGATGAAGCCTGGCTGAGAGTATCAGATCACCCGTAGGGAGAGTTCAAAATCCCAGGATTCCTACAACCTTGTAACCATTCAGATCTTTCATCAGAGAAACAAAGTGTTGCTGCTATTTCCTTGGCTGCTGTTGGGGCAAGAATTACTGATATATCCTTACAGGAAGCAGTGCTGAGCTATAGGTCAGCTATTACCTTAGAAAACAGTGGAGCAAACCTACAAAGCTGCATAGACTATTCCTGTTCCTAATGTTTAGTCTCTCTGACCAAGCCTGTAAGTGATCCCATTCCTGCAATTTCAGGACTTTTGTTATCCACTGGTGGACTGCCTCATTTGACTGTTTAGTGCTTAGCGGTTCGATTTAGTTAGGATGAGCAATGCTAACTGAAAGGGTTCACAGGGCCCATAAAAGCACATTGATAACTGACGGTAAAAATGGGCTTCTTTAGAAGCTTAAGATATTGTAATAACATGAATTTTATTTACAAATTATTCAGTGGCAACCAGTTTATTAAAAGAAATTCAGACTTGCTTTACATTGAAATAACGGCAAAGACAACATTATCCAATATTATGATTATACCTTGAAGTCACCATATCTACAATTAAAGCCTGGATAAGGATGTTCTGAAAATTGCTACATTGCAAGTATGTGAACCAGTTTAATTTTAAACTTATTTTCCCCTTGGTTAATTTCAAATACATAGCTGCAAAACACAAGCAAGTAGAGTAAGTGAACAAAAAATAAAATACATTAAGTAATTAGGATAACAAAGTAAAACATGCAAAATGTCCCAATGATACAACACTGTGAATCACTAAATTAAAATTGACCTCTAATAACTGAACGTTTATAGTATGCATTTTAAAAGTTAATGCTCTCAATGCCATTTTATTACATTTACACAAAACTCTCACTATAACCATCAACTCCAAGTTTAGTGTGCTCAATTAATTCCTTCAGAAATGTCTACTGTTGTCTTCTCTTTGATTGGAAAGAAATTCCTCCAAAGTGCATTTTTCTATGCTTTTCTTGTAAGCAGTATGATGTTGCAAAATGGATGGACATTTACAGTTCAATCACCTGCGATTGCTTCTAAGAGTTCCACTGCTATTGTTGGATTTGCCCTCCTAAAGATTAGTGATGAAGGATTTCAGCTGTGTTCATAGTAGCCTATTGAATCCTTTAAGCTAAAAAAAAATCAATAAAAAGGTTCATTGCCAGGCTGCTGCCACTATAATGAAAATGCCATCTTCTATTGCATATATATAATAGTGAATTTACTGGATTATCTCCAGCTCTAGGACTCGAGGTCAATGGACTTGGCTTGATTTGAATTGAACAAATAAATATTCAAACAAATGCCACTTTCCTCATCGCTTTTTCCTATTTCCCAGCCAGCTATCATCATCATTGTTCCATGGTCCCCTACTTTAACCCTTTCACTGATCTATTACTATCTAACAGTTGCTCTGACCAAATACAATCTAACCTGCCACCTGCCACATGCTTGCATTCTGGCTCATAAGTTGTAGCTCCTTCATTAACAGTGAAAAAAGCATTAATTTTTTAAATTAATTTTTGGGAACTGGGTGTCATTGGAAAGGGCACCTGAAAAGGTGCTACCTTCTCAAACCACCACTGTCCTTCCAGTGAGGGCACTCGCACAATGCTGATGAGAAGAAAGTTCCAAGATCGAGACCCAGCAATGATAAAAGAACAGGCATTTATTTCCAAGTGAAAATGGGGTATGACTTGGACTGGAATCTGCAGGTGGTGGTGTTTCTGTGCACCAGTTTCCCTTGTCCTTCATGGTGGTAGAGGTCAAGGGTTTGGATGTGCTGTCAGAGTAGCCCAGGCAAGTAAGTGCAGTGCAGTTTGTGGATGGTACACACTGCAGCCGTGGTGCCCTTGTGGTGGAGGAAAGGTTTCAGTGGTAAAAAGCAGTAAGGCTAATGGTGTAAATAGCATTTTCCATATTTTTACCTTTCAATCACACCTGCAACACATGATAATATTCCATTCTGGTTTATACTTTTTGCTGTTAATCTTATGATTCTTTAAGTTGGTTAACTAAGGAGAACATGGGAGGAAACCGGAGCACCCGGAGGAAACCCACGCAGTCACAGGGAGAACATACAAACTCCTTACAGACAGCGACCGGAATTGAACCCAGGTCGCTGGTTCTGTAATAGCATTACACTAATGACTACACTACTGTGCCTGCCCTCTACACTACCATGCCTGCCCTCATGGACCTTTTGTGACCTCTTGATCTGTAGATCCATTGGGTGTCACAGAATGCAAGGGCTTGGACTACCCACAATCACAGGGCACAATCAGACTCATTCTATAGCAGACAGGTCTCCAAAAGAAGACCCACGTGTCATTAATCTCCCCAGTCGACCCCCTGCCACTCATTTCATCCTCACCTCCATTTAAACCACAGGCAGCCTCTTTACTTTGGTCATTGCCAGCTGTTGCTTTTTATGAAACATGTGGATCAGCTGTTAATGGTTTTAAAGGGGAGCAAACCATAATAATGAGTTCATAGAACAAGGCTGCTCTAATTCTGTGGGTTTTTTGTCATTTCTGATTTGGTAATAGTGCTATTCACAGCATCCATTTAGCTCACCAAAAATGCTTGAGGTCTCATTCCTAAGCAGTAGATGCTTGTTCGGTTCACATCTAGAACATAGAACATTACAGCACAGTACAGGCCCTTCAGCCAATGATGTTGTGCCGACATTTTATCCTGCTCTAAGATCTATCTAACCTTTCCCTTCCACATAGCCCCCCATTCTTCTATCATTCATGTGACTATCTAAGAATCTCTTAAATGTCCCTAATGTATCTACCTCCAACACCTCTGCTGGCCGTGCGTTCCATGCACCCACCACTCTCTGTGTAAAAAACCTACCTCTAACATCCCCCCATACCTTCCTCCAATCACCTTAAAATTATGCCCTCTCGTGTTAGCTATTTTTACTCTGGGAAAAAGTCTCTAATTGTCCACTCGATCTATGCTTCTTATCATCTTGTACACCTCTATCAAGTCACCTCTCATCCTCCTTCACTCCAAAGAGAAAAGCCCTAGCTCACTCAACCTGTCCTCATAAGACATGCTCTCCAATCCAGGCAGCATCCTGGTAAATCTCCTCTGCACCTTCTCTAAAGCTTCCACATCCTTCCTATAATGAGGCGACACCAGAACTGAACACAGTACTCCAAGTGTGGTCTAACCAGAGTTCTATAGAGCTGCAACATTACCTCGTGGCTCTTGAACTCAATACCCCAACTAATGAAGGCCAGCACAGCATACGTTGCCTTAACAATCCTATCAACTTGCACGACAACCTTGAGGGATCTATGGACGTGGACCCCAAGATCCCTCTGTTCCTCCACATTGCTAAGAGTCCTGCCATTAACCTTGTATTCTGCCTTCAAATTTGATCTTCCAAAGTGTATTATTTCACAGTTTTCCAGGTTGAACTCCATCTGCCACTTCTCAGCCCAGCTCAGCATCCTATCAATGTCCTGTTGTAACCCTTGACAACCTTCTACACTATCCACAACACCACCAACCTTCATGTCATCTACAAACTGACTAACCCACCCTTCCACATCCTCATCCAAGTCATTTATAAAAATCACAAAGAGCAGGGGTCCCAGAACAGATCCCTGCGGAACACCACTGGTCACCAAGCTCCAGGCAGAATATACTCCATCTACCACCACCCTCTGTCTTCTATGGGTGAGCCAATTCTGAATCCACACAACCATGTTTCCCTGGATCCCATGCCCCCTGACTTTCTGAATGAGCCTTCCATGAGGAACCTTATCAAATGCCTTACTGAAATCCATGTACACCACATCCACTGCTCTCATTCTCAAAGAATTAAATTAGGCTCATGAGGCATGACCTGCCCCTCACAAAGCCATACTGACTGTCTCTAATCAGCCTATGCTTCTCCAAATGCCCATAAATTCTGTCTCTAAGAATCTGCTCCCACCACTGAAGTAAGACTCACTGGTCTGTAATTTCCAGGATTATCCCTACTCCCTTTCTTGAACAAAGGAACAACATTTGCCACCCTCCAATCATCTGAGCCCATTCCTCTGGCCAGTGAGGATGCAAAGATCATCGCCAAAGGTGCAGCAATCTCTTCCCTCGCTTCCCGTAATAACCTTGGAAATATGCCGTCCAGCCCCAGTAACTTATCTATCCTAATGTTTTTCAAAAGTTCCAACACATTCGCTCTCCTCACATCAACATGCCCTAGTGTATCAGCCTGTTGTACACCATCCTCACAAGGTCTCTCTCACTGGTGAATACTGAAGCAAAGTATTCATTAAGGACCTCCCCTACCTCTTCCGACTCCAGGCACATGTTTCCTCCTTTATCCCTGATCACTCTCATCATCCTCCTATTCTTCACATACATGTAGAAAGCGTTGGGGTTTTACTTAATCCTGTGCACCCCTTCTTCCTCTCCTGTTCATTCTTAATCTCCCTCCTGACTACCTTGTAACTCTCAAGAGCCCTGTTTGATCCTTGCTTTCTAAACCTCAGGTAAACTTCTTCCTTCCTCTTGACAAAATATTTATTCTATGTCTCTTGTCAACCAAAGTTCCTTCACTCTACCATCCTTACCCTCTCTCGATGGGACAAACCTATCCAGAGCCCCATACAAGTACAGCCTAAACAACCTCCACATTTCCATTGTGCACTTCCCCAAGAACATCTGTTCCCAGCTTACACTCCCAAGTTCCTGCCTAATAGCATGATAATTCCCCCTCCCCTAATTAAATACTTTCCCATATCGTCTGCTCCTATCCCTCTCCAAGGCTATGGTAAAGGTCAAGGAGCTATGGTTACTGTCTCCAAAATGCTCTCCACCGGGAGATGTTTCAAACACTCTGTTTCCCAAGCTGTAATGTTTTCAGCTCATATTTCCAGTAATGGACCATGCAAAATTTATAAAACCCAGAAGTTCAAGGGTGAGTCAAACTAAAAGCAACTGCTTTTTAAAGTCTTGATACAGCATAAATTTAACCAAACATCTTTGTAGTTTGTAAACATTCATGAGTAACTTCAGCAGATTATTTTGTTATCACCAGTGTTACAAAATACAAAAATAAAAAATTGCAGAGAGTTGTGGACACAGCTTAGTCCATAACAAAAACCATCCTCCTCTCCATGGGCTTTATCTACACATCCTGCTGCTTCAGGAAAGCAGCCAACATAATTGAAGACCTCTCTCACACCGGATATTCTCTCTTCTCCACCCTTTCATTGGGCAGGAGATAAAAAAGCTTGTAAACACACACCACCAGACTCAAGGCCAGCTTCTATCCTGCTGTTATAAGACTCTTGAATAGATCTCCTGTATGATAAAGATGAACTCTTGACCTCATAATTTACCTCATTGTGGCCCTTGCTCCTTATTGTCCACCTTCCCTGAACTTTCTCTGTAATGGTAACTGTAATACCATATTATTCATTCTGTTATTGCTTTTCCCTTATACTACCCTAATGTGCTTAGGTTTTTGAAGTGATCTGTATGGATGGCGTGCAAACAGAAGCTTTTCACTGTATCTCAGTACATGTGACAATAATAAACCAATTACCAAGAATCAAACACCCCTAAACAGTTGCATGTGGTATTCTATCCCATCCTTTGAACAAAATTTAGAACTGGCACCCATATTAGAGCTTAATTAGATGGCAGCATTTCTGCTTCATAACTAATGCCCAATGCTTGGAATTGCTGGCGTGGGTGCAAATTGAGCCTCCATAGTTTACCACTGGAACTGTGCTATTTTCACTCCATTTTCAAATGATGACTGAATTAGCACTGCAGAAACCTGGTGCAGAACTGGGTGAGTGATGAGAGGAACAATTGTGTCAAAGTAGAATTCAAAGTTATTGGAACAACTTAAAGCTAGTGGCACAATAAGGCAATGGATCCCTGAATGCTAGATGCTGCCAGAAGATTTTCCCTTTGTCATTGGCAGGGCCTGTGGATATGACTGGCAACAGCTTGCCTCATGTGACCCAGAGTTTATGATAATGTCTGAACACTCTTGCATATCTAATTGTATAAATGTCATTGAAAGCAGGGCATTTTCTGATGCAGGCACTAATAAACTGAATGGTACAATTGAGTCTGATGTCTGGAATTTGGAGAACAACCTACATTAGTCAGCTGTCTGGCATGGAATAGTCTCTTCTGTCCACAGATATAGCTGTGCAAGCACTGTGAATAGACTCCAAGAGTATCTCTAGCAGCCAAGGCTTCCAGGCATCCCTATCCCTTCCGTTCTCTTTCTCTTTCTTTCATACATATTTAGTTGGTTGAGTTGGTGGGTGGGGTGGGGGACTATGGGAGTGGCCTGCAGGGATTTCCACAAGGAAAGACACAGATGAAGGTGGAGCTGGAAGCAATAAAAAAATGGTGTGAATATTTGGAAAATATGTGCAAGCAGAACAAATCCCAAATCAGTCAGAGAATGACTGAATTGTTTGCCTTAACATTATTACACTTCCTGGTTGATTGTCCATTATTTTGTCACTGTGTAATAATCATGACTGCCCCTTTCATATGAATGGAAAATCAATGATCTGCATGTTGGATTGTTAGGAAAGTTTTGTTCAGGACTGATAAATAAACTATGTTCTTCCTGCTTTAATTGGGATCATGCATAATGTTTTCCCGCTCCCCACTTCAAAAATATTTCTGTGGAATGTGTAGTAACAATTGAGTGGAATGGGTCACTTGCCAGTTTTCTATTGTATTAATTTATTCAATCAGGTAAGTCTGGTCAGCGAATCAACACTTTGGTAAAGTTGAGAACACTTCAGGATTAGACACAATTTTTAAGGCTGTGAATGTGGAGTGGCAATCAAACCAGTTGCTTTGTTCTCAACATTGTTGTGCTTCTTGAGAATTTGTGGATATGCATTCATGCAGACAACTGGGGAGCATTCCAACACAATTCTGACCTGTGCCTTCTAGACAGTGAAAACTGTTCTGAAAGGTGATGAGCAGAAACACTCATCTCTGGATACACTGACTCTGTTCTGCAATTGTAGGCATTCTACTTCTGCATGATCCATTGACATTTCTAGACAATGGCGGCCTCCAGGCTGTTGATAGTAACATTCAAAGCCATAGGTTAGATTCTCTTCTGTTTAACTAACACCAGGAATGGCTGGGTTGTTTTATGAGTAGAGGTAGGCTAACCTCATATCCACTGGAATTTAGAAGAGTGAGAGGGAAATTGATCAAAACTCTAAGATCCTGAAGGAACTTGACAGAGTGGAAGTGGAGAGGATGTTTCCTCATGTGAGAATCTAAAGCCAGGGGATCATTGTTCAAAAAGACGTACGGGTTAGAATGTTGTGAGCATGCTATGTTGGCGCCAGAAGCGTGATGACACTTGAGGGCTGCCCCCAGAACACTCTACGCAAAAGGTGCATTTCACTGTGTGTTTCGATGTACATGTGACTAATAAAGATATCTTATTTTATCTTATCTGTAAATTGTCCCTAGTCTGTAGGTGAGGGGTATAATCTGGTGGGAGATGATGAAATGTGGGAAGAATATAAAGTGGGGAGGATAAAAAATGGGTTGAATGTGGGATTAGTGAAAATGAGTGGTTGATAGTTGGCATGGACTGGACAGGCTGAAGGGCCTATTTCTGTGCTGTATGTCTCTATGACTCTATGACCCTATGAACTACAGGAGTTTCAGGTTGAAGAAATCCAGCAGGAAAGTAGTAGAACTGAGACCAAGTTTCGGGTAAGCAATGGAAGAGATGGCTTAGGGTAATTTACTCCTCCTGTATTCCTTACATTTTTATGAGATGTGTCAATGTATCAAAGCATGCTGCAAAGGATCCAAGTGAGGGCAATACAATGAGAACAGATGACAGAGGAGAAGCAGTAGAAAAAAGACCGCATATTTAACCAAGTGGAATGCTATGGGGAGTCTGAATTAATGCAATGCAGCTGAGTCACATTGGATACTGCTAGTGACTATAATTATAAATGTAACTTACAGCCATGCGGGAAGCTTATTTCTCACTTGTAAGTATTTGTATTTGCTAATGAAAAGTCTGAATCACAGAGGATTAGTAACAGTTTGTTGGCAGAAGTAATGAGCAAAAGGAAACACACACAAAGAACGTTGTGACCTTAACTATAAAGCATAACCAATAATGAGCATAGCAAATTCATCATATGTACCATTGCAGGTTAAAGCCATCCTCTGAATTTGAACTAGTAGCTGCAGAGACGTGAGATACATTTTTATTTTCATTAAGTCATTATTGTGTTATTTTAGACCATCCCGCTGTTACACAAAGTATCTCCCCATAATTTATTTCCATTTGTTCGCTAATCCACTGTAATCTAAGGGATGCAGTGAACAACTGCCTGATGATGGATTCTGCTCATGCAATACTTAGTTCATCCTCATTGTATGAAGTACACATCAAGTAGGCTCTTTTGTTCACTTTTGGTGGAGATAAATAATACCCAATGTCACCCAATTCAAATCCCACATTGCTACTTTGTACCCTTCAGAATAACAATATTTCATTCCATTTTTTCTCTGGCCAAACTTTTGGAAACTGAATGAAGTTCTCACATTGTGTTGGTATGTTTTATTAAAAAAAGTTCCCAGTTTTCCAAGGATATTAATTAAGCCTGTTGGAGATTTAAATATTGCTGATAATTCACTTAATATTTGTTTCAGTGCTTCAAAGATTTCATCATGACATAAGATTACATAAAATTATCTTCTTTTTCAAAGAATATAAGGTTAAAGGGTAAATTAATTGAGGTCTTTAGGATATTGTAAAGTATTAATAGAGTAGAGAAAGAGAAAACAAAACATTTTCTGTGGTTGGGGAGTCTGAAACTCGCTCAAAATACAGAATTTATTTGTTCAATGAGTAATTTTAGATCTCAGGATCATAGATTTTTGTTAGATGGTAAATACAAACACATGGAGCCAAGACAGTTAAGATACAGATCAGCTATGATTTCAAATAAATTAGGGGGAAGAGCTTGAGGGACTAAATGACCAACTTCTGATTTTAGGATTTCTGTAACAAATGGAAGATTTATGCCAGAAAGAGCTTTCATTATATTGAATCATTGTTAATAGCAACCAAAAATATGCAGAGCAAAGCATTATGGGCAGCTATTTTACCCAGACTGGGTTTCAAATTACATGAAGAGTTTATTTTAAGCAGCTATTATCAATATCGAGATTACTCCACTCTACACGTTTTGTTTTAAGCAAGTAACAAAGGATCAATGGCAAAGAAATAATCTGATCAAGTTGCCACTGTGAGGTCATGCATCATGTGAGCAAAACTGGTGTGATTTAAATTCACATTTCAATTCATAATAAAACTCTTTCAGTATAGCTGTTACTCTTTGCAATTGTACTGTTAATTTTATGAGGTAGTGATTCAATATTGGGTCAATTTTTATGCTGGCAGCAGATGTCAGTACATATGCCAACCGTCAATATGCTTTGTGATGTTGATATACAGTGATGTTCACACTGAATGCTTAGCAACTTGCAAGCGACTACGGTGAATAAAAAATAATTTGCAGCTCCATCATGATTTCAGTAGAAAACCAATAAGTAGGGATCTATTCCAATATTTCGAACAATTCTGTACATCAGAAAAGGATAACAAAAAATGAATCGATAAAAATATCAGCATTTGTAAATTTAAAAATGGTGCAGTGGATGAAAGAGTGAGGTTGCAAACCTCAATGTGTACAGAAACTCCAGTAGGCCTCTGTTAGAAATATATCATGAAGATTAACCAGGAAGATACCATGGGTGAGAACAATAGTAATGAGGGAAGTTACAAGATTTGGGGACTATTTGCACTGAGTAGAGGAAGCCAAGAGACTCCATTTAGAGTTTCAGAACTTGAGTCATGGACACTGTGGAGACTAAACACAGAATGGGTGATCTAACATTTTTTACTAAGAGAGTGCACACACAAATCAAATGCAACTTGTTTACACAGGGAGTTCTATGTGCTGAATTTGCCCACAAGAAACAGTTGAGACAGAAATTATTGCATCTTTTAAAAGCAGATGGACATAAATATTTGAAGCAGATGGAGAAAGGTAAATAAAAATGTTAGTAATTTTGCTAAAATGAGCAGTTAGCCTGATGATTGGGAAATTTTCAGAACTCAGCAAGGAAGACCAAACAATTGGTAAGGACAATTAAAGTAGAATAAAAATGTGATCTGGTAAAAAAACAAAAAAAATAGACAGTTATGGCTTCTATCAATGAGCAAAAAGAAAAAAATAGCTGAAGTTAAAATGGCTCCCTTGCAAACTGTAAAGGGTGAGATTATATTCAGGAATAAGGAAATGACAGAGAAATGAAACAATCATTTTGTGCCTGTCTTCATGGAAGGAGACACAGAAAACCTCTCAGAAATAGTAGAGGAGAACAGGTCTAGAGTGAATGAAGAGCTGGAAGAAATCAGCATTACTTAAAACTGAACTACTGAAGCAATAAATTAGGAAGGCAAATGATGTGTTGGGCTTTATTGCAAGAGGATTTGAGAACAAGGAGAAAAACACCTACTGCAAGTATAGAGGGTTGTGTATAGAGACGCCACGGCCAAGAAAGCTCACAAGCGCCCCTACTTTCTCAGGACGCTAAAGAAATTTGGCATCTCCTCTTTGACACTCATCAACTTTTATCGATGCACCATAGAAAGCATCCTATCTGGATGCATCATGGCTTGGTATGGCAACTGTTCTGTCTGGGACCACAAGAAACTGTGGAGAGTTGTGGACACAGCTCAGCACATCACAAAAACCAGCCTCCCCTCCATGAACTCTGTCTATATTTCTTGCTACCTCAGTAAAGCAGCCAGCATAATCAAAGACCTCACTCACCCCAGACATTCTTTCTTCTCCCCTCTCCCATTGGGCAGAAGATACAAAAGCCTGAAAGCATGTGGCACCAAGCTCAAGGACAGCTTCTATCCCACGGTTATAAGACTACTGAACAATAGTATGATAAGATGAACTCTTGACCTCACAATCTACCTTGTTATGACCTTGCACCTTATTGGCTTCCTGCACTGCACTTTCTCTGTAGCTGTGACATTTTACTCTGCATTCTGTATTGTTTTACCTTGTACTACCTCAATGCACTGTGTAATTGATTTATCTGTATGCAAGACACATTTTTTCATTGTACCTTGGTACAAGTGACAATAATAAACCAATTGCAATGTGATACAATTACACCTGGAATATTGTGTGAAGATCAACACTTCCTACCAAAGGAAGGATATGCCTGGAATAGATGGAATGCAATGAAGGTTCACTGGGTGGATCCCTAGAATGGGGAGGCTGTCCTGTTAAACAGATGGGCCTATACTCTTGTGATATTAGAAGAATAAGAAGTGATCTCATTGAAATGTACAAAATTATTTGGGGCTTGAAAGGGTAAATACAGGGTTGATGTTTCCTCTGACTGTGTTTTCAAGAACCGGGAGTCACAGTCATAACATAAGGATTTGGCCATTGAGGTCTTCACCTAGAGGGTAGTGAATTTTTGGAATTCTCATTTCAAAAAGAATGGTACGTTGAAGAAATATTTATTGTATTCACAGCTCAAACATGGTCACTATATTATGGATACAGATTGGGTGATTGCTTTATTAAACATCTCCATTCAGTTCACAGGCAATACCCCAAGCTTCCAGCTGCTAGTCACTTTAATTTTTCTTCTCAATCCCCTGCTAAAACCTACTGATGAAGCTCAAGAGGAGCTCAAAATACCACACTTCATCTTCTGACCAGGTGCGTCACAGCCTTCTGGAGAGCAATCAATTCAACAGTTTCAGATAATCAGCAATTTCAGCTTTTGTATCTCACATTTCCAGCATTTATAGTTTTTTTTTTACTTTCTTTTCTCTCTGCTGTTAAGTTGAAATACTCACTTGTCTATCGCCACTTATTCTTCTGAAAGAGTTCTGAATCCAGCATGATGTTGAGCTTTTCTTTTGCTGCCTACGTGTCCATTCCTTTAGAGTATCATCCTTCAGACTGCAGACACCTTTGCTCGTTTCCAGATTCATGATCTACATGGATTCCTCCCTCTAGCTTCTTACACTCTCTAGATCTATTCTAACTGTCTATGCAACATTGACACTCTCAAATTTTCCATTCCCCTTAGCTCTTTCTGAACCTGCAGAATCCTGTTCACTAAAGACCAACTCCAATATCATCATCAAACCTTGCAACCAGAATAGACTGTTGTGGTTTGGCGAACTGATCTCTATTCACAGAAGCCAAAAGCCACCCTTTAGACTTATCATCATTATTCCTCCTTCTGGACCATGACCCCTCCATTGAGCATCAAGACAGTCATAGACCTCATTTCGTAGGGAGGTCTTCCCATCACAGCTTCCAAATTATAGTCTCCCAGCCCCACACGGCCTATTTTTATCTCCTGCCCAATATCGACAAGCAGGACTGTTCAGGTAGGCCCTTTGTTTCAGCCAGATCTTGCCCCACCAAACTTATTTCTTCTTACTTTGACTCCATCCTTTCTCCATTGGTCCAGTCTCTTCCCACATATATCATAGAACCATAGAACCATAGAACCATACAGCACAAAACAGGCCCTTTGGTCCACCACGTTGTGCTGTCCATCAAACCACCCTCACACTATCTAACACTTTCCTCCCACATATCCCTCTATCTCACATTCCTCCATATGCCGATCCAACAAACTCTTGAACCTGTCCAATGTATCTGCCTCCACCACCAGCCCAGGCAGTGCATTCCATGCACCAACCACTCTCTGGGTGAAAAACCTCCCCCGGACATCTCCCCTGAACCTCCCACCCATAACCTTAAAGCCATGCCCTCTCGTCTTGAGCATTGGTGCCCTGGGAAGGAGGTGCTGGCTGTCTACTCTATCTATTCCTCTCAATATTTTATATACCTCTATCTTGTCTCCTCTCATCCTCCTCCTTTCCAGTGAATAAAGCCCTAGCACCTTAAGCCTTTCCTCATATTCCATACGCTCTAATCCAGGCAGCATCCTGGTAAATCTCCTCTGCACCCTCTCCAACGCCTCCACATCCTTCCTATAATGCGGCGACCAGAACTGAACACAGTACTCTAAGTGTGGTCTAACAAGAGTTTTGTAAAGCTGCATCATCACTTCGCGGCTCTTAAACTCAATCCCACGATTTATGAAAGCTAACATCCCATAGGCCTTCTTAACTGCTCTATCCACCTGTGAGGCAACTTTCAGTGAACTGTGAATATGAACCCCCAAATCCCTCTGCTCCTCTACACTGCCAAGTACCTTGCCATTTACCCTGTACTCTGCCCTGCAGTTTGTCCTTCCAAAGTGTACCACCTCACACTTCTCCGGATTGAACTCCATCTGCCACTTGTCAGCCCAGCTCTGCATCCTATCAATATCCCTCTGTAAGCTCCGACAGCCCTCCACATTATCCACAACACCGCCGATCTTAGTGTCGTCCGCAAACTTACTAACCCAGCCTTCCACCCCCTCATCTAAGTCATCTATAGATATTACAAAAAGTAGAGGTCCCAGAACCGATCCCTGCGGGACACCACTAGTCACTGCCCTCCAATCCGAGGGCACTCCTTCCACCACAACCCTCTTCTTTCTGCAGGCAAGCCAATTCCTAATCCACACAGCCAAGCTTCCCTGGATCCCTCGGCCTCTGACCTTCTGAAGAAGCCTACCATGAGGTACCTTATCAAACGCCTTACTAAAATCCATATAGACCACATCCACCGCACTACCCTCGTAACCTCCTCAAAGAACTCTATCAGGCTTGTGAGGCAAGATCTTCCCTTCACAAAGCCATGCTGGCTGTCCCTAATCAGTCCAAGATTCTCCAGGTGTTCATAGATCCTATCCCTTAGAATCCTTTCTAACAGCTTACCCAGCACAGACGGTCTGTAATTCCCTGGACTATCCCTACTACCTTTTTTGAACAAGGGGACAATATTCGCCACCCTCCAATCCTCCGGCACCATCCCCGTGGACAACGAGGACTCAAAGATCCTTACCAGCGGTTCGACAATCTCCTCCCTCGCCTCTCGAAGCAGCCTGGGGAAAATCCCGTCAGGCCCCGGAGATTTATCTGTCTTGATATTATTTAACAACTTCAACACATCCTCTCTCTTGATATCTACAGCCTCGAGAACATTACCCTTACCAGCACTCCCTTCCGCATCATCAAGACCCCTCTCCTTGGTGAATACCGAAGAGAAGTATTCATTGAGAACTTCTCCCACTTCCGCCGCCTCCAGGAACATTCTGCCACCTTTGTCTTTAATTGGACCTACCTTTACCCTACCCATCCTCCTACCCTTCACGTACATGAAAAAGGCCTTGGGATTTTCCTTAACCTTACTAGCCAACACCTTTTCATGTCCCCTTCTAGCTCTCCTCAGCCCTTTCTTAAGTTCCTTCCTCACTACTCTATATTCCCCATGGGCCCTGTCTGAACCTTGCTGCTTATACCTTATGTATGCTACCTTCTTCTCCCTAAATAGTCGTTCCGTCTGTCTCGTCACTGATGGTTCCTTCACCCTGCCATTCCTTCTCTGCCTCACCGGGACATATTTATCCCTAACATACTGCATAAGATCCCTGAACATCGACCACATCTCCATGGTACATTTCCCTTCAAAAAGGACATCTCACTTTACACTCCCAAGTTCTCTCCTAATAGCCTCATAGTTCGCCCTTCCCCAATTAAATATCTTCTTGTCCTCTCTGCACCTGTCCCTGTCCATGACAATTTTAAAGGTTATGGAGCAATGGTCACTGTCCCCCAAATGCTCACCCACCAATAGATCCTTCACCTGTCCCAGTTCATTTCCTAAAACTAGATCTAGCATGGCATTCCCTCTAGTCGGCCTGTCGACATATTGCGTCAGGAATCCCTCCTGGACACATTTAACAAATTCCGTCCCATCTAAACCTTTGGCACTAAGCAGGTTCCAGTCTATATTTGGGAAGTTGAAGTCTCCCATTATAACAACCCTGTTATTTTTGCTTCTCTCCAAACACTGCCTGTTTGGCAATCCATGACAATTCTGATGTCATCTTCCACTTTGGATGCTTCTAAATTCCTGCTCCCAACTAGTTCATCATTAGCATGGATATACAATCTTTCTTACTGCTCTATCCTTTTTACTGTTAGGGACCCTTTGCTTCTTCCATGCACGTGGACACCCAGCCAGTTCTCCTCCACCAACACACTCATCTTTTTGGCTAAACTTGTCCTCACATTTAATAACTTCTCCTTCAACTCCACTCACTTTCTCAAGACCAAAGATGTCACTATGGAAACTTGCGTGGGCCCAAGTTAGGCTTGTATTTTAATAAGACAATGGACCAGTTCTGGTTTCAGTAGTATTCAGGCCTCCTCTCTTAACTTTTTTTTCAGTACATTTGCAAGTGCGTGTTTCTGCTTCCAGCCAACTACTTTTGCTGCCAATTTCTACCCTGCTCTCACTGTCACATGGTCCATCACTGATTCTTTCCTTGCCTTTCTGAAACTCTCTTCCAGGGGATGGGTCAGCAAAAAGTAAGAGGAAATAGTGCCAACAAAAGATGAAGGAGATATATGCTGATAAACACTGACATAAGGAGCTTTTTCCAGGCTATAAGGACCACTTATGGACCACATTCCTACATTCCTTTCAGCTAAAGGTGGATTGATGCTCCTTAAGGAAATCAAATCCATCAAATTCAGATGTAAGGAGCACTTTGAGACCATACTGATCCATGAATCAACTGTGATAAATCCTAACTATCTGCAAAAATAAATTATCTTGCTGACCACTCCCCAACTCTACCCATGACATAGAGTCATACAGGCCAGAAGCAGGCCCTTCGGCCCAACTGGTCCATATCGACCAGGATTCCCATCTAAGCTCGTCCCATTTTCCCATGTTTGGCCCATATTCCTCTGAACCTTTCCTATCCATGTACCTATCTAAGCGTCTTTTAAATGTTGTTAATGTACCTGCCTCAACCACTTCCTCTGGCAGCTTATTCCATATACTGACCAATCTCTTGGAGAAAAAGTTGCTCCTCAGGTTCCCACTAAATCTCTCCCCTCGCACCTTAAACCTATGCCCTCCAGTTCTTGATTCCCCAAACCTGGGAAAAAGACTGTGCATATTCACCCTATCTATGTCCCTCATGATCTTATATACCTCTATAAGATCACCACTCATTTGCCTACACTCAAATGAAAAACCTGCTCAACTTCTCTCCATAACTCAGTCTCTTGAGTCCCGGCAACATCCTCATAAATCTCCTCTGCACTCTTTTCACCTTAATGGCATCTTTCCTATAAGCAAGGTGACCAAAACTGAACACAGTCTTCCAAATGTGGCCTCACCAATGTCTTGTACACTGCAACATAACATCCCAACTTCTATACTCAATGCCCTGAGTGATAAAGGCTAGCGTGCCAAAAGCCTTCTTCACCACCCTGTCTACCTGTGGTGCCACTTTTGGGAAACCATGTACTTGTACCCCTAGGTCCCTCTGTTTTACAACACTCCCCTGGGCCCTACCATTCACTGTAAAAGTCCTACTCTCATTTGTCTTCCCAGAATACGACACCTCGCACTTATCCAAATTAAGCCCCGTTTGCTATTCCTTGGTCCATTTGCCCAGCTGATTAAAATCCCTCTGTAAATCCTGATAATCATCTTCACCGTCAAGGACACCACTTATTTTACTGTCACCTGCAAACTCACTAATCACACACCATTATGCAAATAAAACTGTAGGATCAGAGAGCACCGGCCAAAGTCCCTAATGCTGGAGGTACAGAACTGCTACAGAACTTCCATAAATTCTTCCTTCAACTCAGGTATCTTAAGAATATTTCAAAGGACTTGTTATAATCTTTAAAATAGAAGATAGGACAGAGTGTGAAAATTATCAATGCCCCATTCCCTACAGCAAGTGATACTTCCTCTGTATCTCCAAAGCTGATTTCTTCAGCTTGCTGTGAAAATCCTGCCAGTCGGTCAATGTAACTTCAGACCATTTGAAGGGACAACCAATATGATGTTCATTTTCTGTCAAATGACCCGTGAAAGGTACTGGTCAGATGGTAAGATGGTCAGATTTGTCTGCTATCCAAAATTTATTAAAACCCTAAGGCTTTTTCACCATCACATGACTACTATTGTTCATTGTAAAGGCGTCGAGAAAATTCATTTGTCGTCCTAATTAGGTTTAACCAAGGCTGTGTTATTGCCCCAACCCTGATCTTCATATTCCCAGCATTTATTCTTGCCCCCACAAAGACCACTTCCTTACAGGAATTAATATCCAGTACACAACAGATAAACAATTCCACATGAAGACTGAAGCTTCCAAGGCACCCATTACTCATCTCAGCATGTGCCAGCCCTGTGCCCAGTGAGAATGACTTAATTTAGCCTAAGATTCCCACTTGATATCAAAAAAACTAAAGTGATCTGGCAGCCTGCCTCACGGTTAGCACACGGCCCACCCCAATCACCGTGGAAACACCAGCCAGGGGAATAGGGGATTCGTTGATCACACTTCTTAGCTCCGTAACTACCTCCCCCAGATTAATGACAATGACTGTGAGATTCAACAAAGATTCACTACACAAAGGCTCCTTTGGCAAACTGCTCTGACACATTTTGACTGTTTGCAATCTATGGAAGGACACTAGGTCTATAAAGCATTTGGTAACCTGACAGTCCATGGGTACAAAATCCAGTTGATCCACTGACAACATAGCAAACATCTGGACAGGACCTACCAAGCATGTCTCTGGAAGATCCTTTGCACTGATTGGAAAGATCACCGTTCTAATGTTGAGATCTTCACAGAAGCCAATGTCACCAACATTGAAGCAAAGATCCGCACACACCATTGTATGTGGGTTCCAGGTTCTTGCTCCCCCCAAACGAGCCCTCTGTTTCCAACTCACCCACACTCAGAGGTTCCATGATGGTCAGAAAAAAATTCTACAAAACAACTCTGAAAGCATATCTCAAGAAGGGAAGAAGCAGGTATCACAAGCTGGAAGGATCAAGACATCAATCAGCCTCAATGGCCTCCCTTTTCCATTAAACAGTGGCCTGCTGGGAGGAGAAATACCCTGTCATCAGGGCTGAAGAGACAGAAGGAAGGAAAGGGAACAAGCCCTCTGCAGAAGGCAGCTGACCTACAATGCCTGTTCCTTCTGTGATTTAGTTTGTGGTTCCAGGAACAGATTCCTGAGTCATCTCAAGAGCCACTACCTGACAAAACCAGAAATGGAGCAAACCATATTGCGGTCGACACAAATGTCATTTAGACCATACATATAAATTGAACATTAATATCTCTGAAGCTCAATAAAGCCCACTATCTATGCCTTACAATAAATAATATCAGTGAAAAGGGAAGGACATATTGCTGGATGACAGTTTTTCATCCGGTTTTCTCTCTGCTTAGTGAAGTGAAAATATGTGGGTGGAAAGCAGAGGAGTGTCACCCCCATTGGGTTAAAATTTTAAATATCCACAAGCTGCAGACAACACTGTGAGGCCGTAAACATGTTAATGTCTCACTTTATTTACTCCAAAGAGCTTCCTCTGCTTTATACATTTTTGTGAACATTTTCAAAGAAATTTAAATGTTTCAAACTCAGCAATAATCTTTGATCCTTATATCTTAGCCCAGCCTTGATCAATGGCTTCAGTATCTGCAATGTGATATGCATTCATTGATCATTGTCTGCAGTTCTGCCTTCACTGATACAGGACTTCAAACATGCATAGCTCACTCATATTATCTCAGAAAAACAACGTTTCCTTTCTTTTTCCATTACAAAGGGAAATCAAGGTGCTGCTAGATAGCACATCTCTATTACAGTCATCCAAATGAAAACTGATAAACCATGTGCTAGATTATAACCCAACTCATTAATTTGTAATGTACAGACGTGTGAATCCTTTATAATAACAGCAGGTAAGAATATCCTGTCAATGATAGTGCTAAAATAGTGGCAACAGTAACAAAACTTTACAACAGGCTGTAGCAACAAAATGATTAGTGAGATTCTAATTTCCCCCCATCTTTGACACTGACTTTAGGGAATGACTGTTTTGGTGAGAGAAAGGGACAGGGCAGGCGATCACCAGTCTTTAACCTGATTGTCTCCTTCCATATATCTTAATGCAGTAAAGCCAGGTCAAAATTTGATGTAGCTCCAACTTACAGAATTGTTTTATTTTGTAATTGATCCTCATTGTTCTGGTAGACTCTGCAATTTTGCACCTACAGCTCCCTTCCAAATTACTACCAAATGTCATTTGTTTCTGACACCAAAGGCTATGTTACAGTGGTCCAGTCAGTACTCTCCTACCAGGTGTAGCTCTCATCCACAAAGAAATTCATCACTTCCAGTTCAGTGAAGCACAGAATAGCATCTTAATGGAGTGGATATCCTGTCTGTACTTTTCCATTTCATGCTGCTCACTGATATTTTAATGCATTATGTGCACTCTTGAGAAATGCTGGTTTAAGTGTGGTAAGAGGTGCGAAGTACCCTGATCAGTGGTAAAGGCTCTAATATCCATGAGGCCCTGATGTTCCTTTCATCTCATCATTGAAACTGAGTCTGGACTGAATTATTATTCCTACCTCTTCACAACTTTAAGCCTGAACAACAAAAAAAGTAAAGCAAGCAGGATTTGAGCCATGGTCTGAATTCAAGTCACTCATTTTGTTGCTGGTGATTAATTAATCCTTCTACATCACAGAACTAAGTAGATCCTATCCACTATTGTGTAAAGTTTTCACTAAAAGTATCTGAACACATCAAAATGTTTTGGGTTGTAAAAATGATTCCTCTGGCAAAGGGAATGAAAACATGTTGCTCTCCATATAAAGTTGAAAAACAAAAAACCTTGTTTTTATGTTAATTAAGTATGAATTTAATTTAATCCTTCACAGACAATGCAAAATGTTTTATAAGATGGCTAATCACCTTCTCTGAAATTATTTTACACATTCCTATGACAAACTTTTGCAATGCTTTATGAGATCTTCATCCAACAAAATGTTTCATAAAGTTATTAGGCTTGATCCAAACTGATATGTCCATCAAATTATGAAACATGTCCATTAAACTCAAAGAAACATCAAGTCTCATCTAATAATCTTCGAGAATTATGTAGTTTATTCTTAGCTAATAACTTTTGACAGTTACATTGTTGATGTTTTATGGCATGCTACTGTACACAAAGCAGATTCCCCAAGTAAGAACATATAAGTACTTCAGGTATGAATCGATTTTATGATCTTGTGCTGTATTGTGTATGTATTTATTGTCCTCCCACCGAGTACTCTTTTATAGGACAAATAGGCTAAAAATTACAGAATCATATAAAATTCTTTGTATATTTATTGCAATGTATGTTTAGCCTTTGGATACTTTAATGAGAATACTTCTCACCATTTTTATAAACTACTTTATTTTTTCCTCTGAGGAAGACAGTCACAACCAAATTCCAAATTCAATTTAGAAACTATTACAATACAAGCCTTTATATATTTTATTAATTTGTCATTAGATTTCTGAAGATTTACCTGTTCAGTTGGATCAATTACAATTAAGCTTATTTGACAACTATTGGATTTTCAAACAGATTTTATAAAAATAGTTTGTAAGGTACAATTACTGCTAGGCCTTTAGTGATAAGTGTGTATATACAAAGTACTTTAGCCTTTGGCTATTTTTTTGTGTTTCATGAACCAGACTCTGCAGCCAGCTCTCAAGGAATATGTTTATGCAAATTTCAGGATTTATATAATTGCATTAAAATATTCAACTAATATACATGGTTTTAATATACATTATGTTCTGTAATAAACAAAACTGCATAATATTTAGTATTTATATATTTTTGACTGGTTTCTGATGCATTCACTTTTTTAAGCCTTGAGCAACTATACTGCAAGTAAAGGAATTAAACATCAGAAAGATGCTTGCCCTTTGTATTCATATTGAGGGATCCTACAGAATCACCATGTCCATTTCCTTTAGAAGATTCTGTCCTAATGTTAAAGTTATCATTTTACAGTGATACAGAATTATCAAATTATTTTTTGTTCCCTAGAGGGGAACATTGTAACTTTCCTGCAATAGTCAGCTGCATCTTGATTAAAGGCTCTCTCACTTCAGAGTCAGAGGGCACCAAAGATTTGAGCTTAATACATCGAAGATGAATTCCTTCACAATACTGAGAGATGCTGCATCAAATAAGTCTCTCTCTTTTGGTTGTAACCTTATACTGAAGGCTCAGTCTGCTCTCTCAGGTAGACATAAATATCCCATGGCCATGTTTGAAAGATTTCAAAGAAGAGAAGGATAGTTAGTCCTACTATCTTGACAAGTCCAATTATCTCAATTTACATCACCAAAATAGATTATTTGGTTATTATCATGCTGCTGTTGGTAGATCTTTAGCTTTTGCAAATTAACTGCTAAATTCCTAAGCACTATATAAATCCAAATCTTTCATTCTTTGTCAGCTTTTGGAATTCTATAATCCAGACTCAACTCTGGTGTATGAAAATATTAATTCATTTCTGCTCCTTATTTGTTTTAGTAAAATTTGGTGAGTTATATTAATTGTAAGACTATAACGTAATAATGATAGATTCAATGGAGCTTTGTGTCTGTAAATGAAATACTATAATGTACAAATTCTTTACATCTATAATATGTTAGAAGTCTGAGACCTACTGTAAATCATGTTGATTTCCCATCACACTTTACTCATCAAGAGACAGTACACTCTTAAGGGCAAGACCCTTAATATTGTTGAAGAGCAGAGAGACCTTGGGGTGCAAGTCCATGACTCATCGAAAGTGGCTGCACAAGTAGACAGGGTGGTTAAGAAGGCTTAGGGAATTCTTGCATTTATTAATCAGGGTATTGAGTATAAGAGTCAAGAAGTTATGATGCATCTCTATAGAACTGTGGTTAGGCCGCATTTAGAGTATTGCATGCAATCCTGGTCACCTCACTATAGGAAGGATGTCGAGGCTTTAGGGAGGGTGCAGAGGAGGTTTACCAGGATGCTGCCTGGATTAGAGGGCATGTGCTATCAGGAGAGGCTGAACAAACTTCTGCTCTTTTCTCTGGAGCGGCGGAGGCTGAGAGGTGATCTGTTAGAAGTGTATAACATTATAAGGGACGTAGATAGGGTGGACAAGCAATATCTTTTTCCCATTATTGAGCAATCCAATACCAGCATTTCAGGTTTTTACTCAGAGATTGGTGGATGCCTGGAATGCGTTGCCTGATAGGGTGGTGGAGGCAAATTCTTTCTTTCTTTTTCAATCTTTTTATTAATTTTCAAATTAGTACAAAATAATAGATATATATAACATTAGTAATTATGTATATGGTGCAAAGAGATCAGGATAACAATCATAACAGTTAATATATATAATCACAAGGGGTAAACAAAAAGTAATCTAGACCTCCTGCTCTCTTGAGGCAAGTTCATTGGAGGCTTTTAAGAAGGGCTTGGATGGGCACATGGTTGAGAGGAAAATAGAGGGATATGGGCATTCTGTAGGTAGGAGGGAATAGCTATGTCGGCACAACTGTGGGCCAAAGGGCCAGCTCTGTGCTGTACTGTGCTATTTTCTGTGTTCTATCAGATTTTTGTGTATCCTATGATTCACAATGAGGCATACTGATCATAATCTATTAGAGTACTTGAATTTGGCAATACTCATTTTAACAAAAGCATTGCATGGAAAAGACCAAAATACAATCCTACATTTTTAACTTTTCACACGCAGAATTGCAGAATGTATTTTACAAATTAATGGAGATTGATCCTGGTTATAAAATCTTTAAATGCACATAGTTAGGTCAGACAATTAATGGAAAGTTTTGTGGTATTTGTATATGCATTCTCAGATACACATGTGCATGTCCAGTTCATATCAATTATTAAAAGAATAACTTATTGGTTACAGATATTAACCACATCGAGCCCTATACACATCAGCCCTCAACCAAGCAAAACTGATAATATTATTAATATGGAATTATTATTGCCAGATTTGACTAAATATTGGATATTTGCTGCATGCACATGGGACATATGGGCCACAGGCTGCCAAGTATGTGGACGTGTTCATATTTAGATAGAAGTCAAAAATGAGGCAAAAGAACCATTGATATTTTAGCAGGACAAGACATACACTTCTACTGCAAATCTCCAAACTTTCCTTCAAAATAATTATTTCATTTTCTTCAGAGGAAGCAATCTCAGACCTTTTATTTTGTAATCTGAATGTGTCAAGGATTAATTGAACTCAAAATTTGCTTAGAGAGCCTTAACTCACCAGATGGCATAGCTTCTCCTAAAATGTCATCTCTTTACTTTCAAACAGGATTATCCTTGGAGTTACCTCTGACACTGTGGATCAGCTTTATTGATCTCTGTCTGCACTGGCAGTAAGGATCTTTTTGTTGCACATATCAGAGGTGGGTATAATAGTTCAGGGGTAGAGTAGCTAACATTTAGGGATATGAAGGCAGATAATTTGCAACAATAACACAGTATCCTCTTAGTTTTGTTTGTTACTAACTTCTCTTTCTTTGGACATAATGAGCAATGAATTGGTTAACATACTTTTGGGACTTTCAAAATGTCCTTGGCATGTTTTATCCACTCCTATTCCTGTAGCATGTACTTTCTTTCCAATACAGACAGCACCTTGCATCTGCCTACATGCTGATTAATTTGATTTTAATCAGGTAAGATACACGGACTGTTAAAACAGTTTGCTAGGAATTTACCTGCCTTCTCCATGTTCCGAGTGCTATTTGTTTTATGGCTGTGATTTAAGCATTGATGAAAACCAAAATAAGCAGTTAGCATGGACCTTTCAGACTACCTACTCAAAGTGCCCCCAAGTACGAGATCCTTCCACTGCAGTTATCTGTTTAATAGCCAAACACCATAATCTATCTAACAGAGAGGAATATAAAGATGTAGCCACTACTGTAAGTTCACAGGTAAAAATATTTGAAATTATTTTCACAATTTTCACTTGTTTCACTTTCCTTCCATCCATTACCTAATACTGGCAACGTTGCTGATGTTAAATATCATTAAGCAAGCATTAATACAGTTGTAGAATGAGGAAACGTAATAAGGAGTGACAAATTCCTAAGAATCGGGAAATACGAGGAAGATGCATCTCTCAGTTGATAGTTCAATAGCATTGTTGAAAGCATTGGAAGTCATGGGATCTATTGAACCTCTCAGTTAGAGTCATCCCTGGCCCAAAGAAAATATGAAGAGACATTAAAATAATACATATTCTCAAAAGAAAACAACAGCATGATACAATCTTTTCATTAAATCAATTAAACATTCAGTTACATAAGAGTACAGGTGCCATACTGAAGTTGGCATTCAGCCCAAAAAAAAGGAAATTAGCATACAATCTGGAGCATCACAAAGATCAGGATTGTTTCTACGTGACTGGCATTTTGACAGTTACTCAACACCTGGCTGCCAGCTTCCTTTTTTTTATACGTCACTCATGTGCTACAAGTATAATGAAACCTCTGATCTCTGTTTATATAAAGCAGCCACTCAAGAATGATGTGATGTATAATCCTGTCAAACATAAACCTTCCGAAATACTTTGGAGAATTTTGCACTACGTCAGATATATTACTCAATTGCAATCTGGTTTAAAATAAAATTAATTCAGGTTCCTTAAACTTGAAGAATTAAACACAAAAGTGAGCAATGTTTCACAAATATCTCACCAAACATTCATTACTGGATATAATACAAAGAACCCTTGAGTCCCATAAACAAACATGCACTGGTGATTGTAAATGAAAAATGAATGAATGTGGATGGATTGTTACCTAATGGAAATAGGGGAAAAACTGGAAGAATTATAGCCTTCAACCACCCCATGAGTTTTGTTGAGAAATGACAATGTGGACGCCTGAGAGCTATTGGCTTTCAATCTGACGTTAGTCACGGGAGGTATATGATCATACAGTACCAATCAAAATGCAGAGTCTCCACTACACCAAAAAATATATTATTTTACATGTTAAAGCTTCTGAGGACATTTAAATTTTGTTCATCTGTTGCAATTTTATTCTCTGTTGTTAGACACTACAGCAAGAATGTTCAATACTGAATTTGCAGTATTTCACCAATGATATTTAATATCAATGATGTTGCCAGTATTAAGTAATGGATAAAGGAAAAGTGCAATAACTGATAAAATATTTAAAATAATGTTTTCAACATTTTTGGATTGGTCTTTGTTATACACAGGTTCATATAAAAATACAATAAAATATTTGATTCTATTACAGAAACAATAAACTAATTTGGATTTAAATGATAAGGTGACAATAATAAAAGGCCAAGAGAATGAACCATGTATTGTGTGATTCAATTATAATATGTAAATAGGTCTGCTTTTGAATCCCCCACCAGTTTGCCTCAGTCGATTTACAAGGATCGGAAGTGTGATGATGCAGAGAACTAAAAATTGTTTTCATTTCAACATAGAGAGTAAGGTTCCAGGTACACTGAAACAACGAATACCAAAGACACACGTCAAAGTAAGCCATAGTCAGAATATATAATTTTCATATATTATAGCCGTCCTACACAAGATGATATAATTTCAAATACTGCTAAGAATGACTAGTTTTGTACTTAAGTTTTTAAGATATGATCTGAAATTCAATCTGGTTAAGATCTTTTGTAGCAAGAAATGGTTCTATTTTCAAACCATCAATCCAGTTAGAATCTAATGCAATTAAACATAAGTGTGCTAACCTAATGAACTACATCCAGTTCCCGATGTAGAGACATTTTAAATAGTTTTAACAACATCCAAGTATTTTGCGGCTATAAAATTGCATTTTCACTTTCTGCTTTTAGCAGGCCACTTCTATATATTTGCATAATAAACCTTAAAAGACATAATCATAAGCATAATGTCATTTTAATTCATGCAATCTGCAATAAAAAGAATAAAACACGATCTATGCCAAAGTAATACTGCAATGATGATAGCTCATTTGAGTATGTAAATTAACGTTATTGAAAATATGCAATGATATAAATACAATTACAGGTACTTTGGTTTCAAAGTATAATTGAACAAAAAGAATATTAAAATATTATAACTAAAGACAAGTCTATGAACATTTTCAGGAATCTTTCCACACTGTAAATCCCACATGTAACATGCTTGCATGATAACTTAAAAAAATAAAGATTGTGAAGCTATATTTTTAATATGACTACATTACTTTTCCCTTGTACTTTCACCTTATCTTTCAATATTTCAAATAATCCTAAAGCTTATATAAATAAGGTGTTTTTCTTCTTTAAGTCGATGTTTTTCATTTAAAGTAAGTTAACATTCCACAAGTAAAATTATTTATGTAGGACAAATTCACCTTGTAACAGCTTTCATTTCTTAAATATGCTGTTGTATCAATTTATTTAAAGAATTAATTACTAGTCCTTTTAAAAGTGGAAAGTCATGAAAAGTCAAAAGGAAGTTTTTTTCCCATTAGTTACTGAAAATGCAATAAAATTTTGATCATTGTATGCTGCAGCAATCATAATCCTCAATATTTTAGCCCTGTGGTACCACCTTGGCATTCAGAATCCATTTTTAACCTTTTGAATGATATCAAAAGATGCTTGGATGTCTGGAAAATGAATACCATTATTCAGTCGTAGCCTATATGCCTGGAAGGGAAACTAAATGTACTACTGAAGAAATTGAGAGAAATCTAGATCGATATCTTGCACTGCCCAATGACAGCTCTGCTATTCTAAGAAGTGTCTTGACCAAAGTGTTAGAGAACAATATGAATAGAAATTGACAGCTCAACTTTTACATTTTGCCAGCAGATTTAGATTGAAGGCTTTGTGACAAGATTGCATATTAAGCTTTGAAATACTCATTTCTCTCTGTCGAAACAGTTAAACCATTGCTGATTTCCTTTCCAGTGCTAGTTGATTTCAATGAGCTCACTAATTACAATGTTCAAGCTCATAGCTAAGAAAATAATGGAATGTTCTTGAGATACAATTTATCTAATTTTGAGAAAGGAGTTATCAGAAAGGGGGTGTACCAGAGACCTCAAAACTTTCCAAGAAAGATGGAAGAGAAAATTTGTTGGCAAATGTTAGGCAATACTAAGTCAATATTAATGAGTGAAAATTAACTGGGATACTATCAGTATAAAAAGGTAAGGATGGCACAAAATTCCAAAACTGTATTCAGGAGAATGTTTCAGCCAGTAGGCAGGAATTCAAACAAAGGGGCTTGATAGGGAGGGGAGTGGGTGGGAGGTGGTGATGTCAGGATGGCAGTTCTGGATTCAGCTTTTGGGAATGAAACTGACAGATAAAGCAATTATTAATGAGGGTGCACCTTTATGCTTATGACCATAGAAGTTAGATTTAACATTGCTGTGGAAAAGAATAAAGGTAGGAGTGGAGGCTCTAAATCAGGGTAAAGCCTATTTTACAAAATTGGACTAGAAGCAGCTACTTGGTGATTAATTTGTCTTGGAGCAAAAGAAGGCATTCAAGGAGATTTCAGGGGTTTAGAATAAATATAGTCCCATAAAGAAAAGTCTAGAGACCACTGGTTCACAAGGTGCACAGAAGATAAAGCAAAAAAGCAAAGTTTATATCAGCTCCCATCAGGATCAAGTTCCAAGAAAACATGTGGAAATAGTTCTGTTACTTGACATTTACCCACCTTTGCAAACAAATTGCATCAGGAGGAATTGATGTCCAACTGCATGTTACATAAAGTTACTCTGATAAAAAGCACACCTTACACGCGATGGTGTCACTGTTCTCCAGGCAATCACAAGAAAATAGGAGCAGGAGTAGGTCACCAGGCTCCTCAAGTGTGCCCTGCCTTTCAATATGATCATGGTAGTGTACCGGTTAGTGCAATGCTATTACAACACCAGCGACCCGGCTTCAATTCCCGCCGCTGTCTGTAAGGACTGTGTGCATCCTCCCGGTGTCTGCGTGGGTTTCCTCTGGGTGCTCCGGTTTCCTCCCACATTCCAAAGATGTATGGGTTAGGAAGTTTTGGGCATGCTATGTTGGCACCGGAAGCGTAGCGACACTTGTGGGCTGCCCCCAGAACACTCTACGCAAAAGATGCATTTCACTGTGTGTTTCGATGTACATGTGACTAACAAAGATACCTCATCAGGTTCTTAATGAATAATTTGTGACTATCTTCACAAAAGTAGATGATGCCAATATTGCTATTGCGATAATTCAGGAAGAAGATTGTGAAACTTTAGATAAGCAAACCAAAGTAAGTGAGAAAATATGAAGGGATTTAGCATCTTTGAAAGTTGATCAATTACCAGGCCTATTAAATATATTCCAGCTTGGTAAAAGAAACAAGGGCCCTGACCATCATTCTTCAGCCTATCTTGGCTATAGAAATGGTGCCAGAGTATTGAAGGGCTACTACAGGTGTACCATTGTTTAAAAGAGAGAAAGGAGGAATCATGTCATTATAGGCCAGTCAGTTTCAATTTGATGGTGGGCATATTATTGGAATCATTTCTGAAGGACAGTATAAACCTCCATCTACACAGGCACAGGTTAATCAGGGAAAGTCAGTATGGATTTGTTAAGGGAAGTTCATGCCTGACCAGCATGACGTGGATGCTGCTAATAAGGTCAGCATTTTATTGCCCATCCCTCATTGCCCTGTGAATTGAATGCCTTGCTAGACCAATTCAGAAACTAGTAGATAGGTCAGGAGTAATGGGTAGGCAGAGCCAGGCTAGACAAGGATGGCAGAATCATTTCCCAGAAGGGCATCAGTAAATTAGATGGGTTTCCATGACAAGCCAATAGTTGCCAATTCCAGTTTACTTTCCAGTGCTTTAACAATTTGAATTTTAAATTTCCCACCTACCATAATGGGATTCACATACATCAAGAAGTTAATAGCCCAAACATCTGGATACTAGTTCAGAAATTTGATTACTATGCTCTTCATTTCACTATATATATGCACAGACAGTTGTCAATAGAACAATTTTGTTTCTGTATTACAAAGGCTGTTATAAACTCTTTTCAATCGAGAAATATATGGAAAAGAAATGATAATACATTTTCTTTCAGTAGACCTGAAGTAGAAATTGTGAAATAGAAATATATGAGAGTCAGTTTTCCACATCAAAAAACTGCCCCAAGACATTTCTCCAACTGCAACTCTCCCTCACTTTTGATATAGCTTCATCACCAGACCAAATTGGCTTCAGTCTTAGCTAAGTCCCAATTTAGGCTTAATGGATAGCAGGGTGCAGCGGTATTAAGATCACAAGATCACAAGATAAGGGAGCAGAAGCAGGCCATTCGGCCCATCGAGTCTGCTCCAAGGAAAAGGGAAAAAGAAATGGGGTGGGAAAAAAAGAGAAAAAAAAACTATTCTAATCCCATTTGCCAGCCTTATCCCCATATCCCTTGATACCCTGACTATTTAGATATCTGTCTATCTCCTCCTTGAATACCCCCACTGATCTGGCCTCCACTGCTGTGCGTGGCAAGGAGTTCCACAATTTCACCACCCTCTGGGTAAAGAAACTTCTCCTCATCTCTGTCTTGAAACTGTACCCTCTAATTCTAAGATTGTGCCCTCTGGTCCTGGACACGCCCACCAAGGGAAACAGCCTAGCCACATCTACTCTATCCTTACCTGTCAACATTTTAAATGTCGCTACGAGGTCCCCTCTCATCCTTCTGTACTCCAGCGAGTACAGTCCAAGAGCCGACAAACGCTCATCATACTTAAGCCCTTTCATTCCTGGAATCATTCTCGTAAATCTCCTCTGAACCCTCTCCAACGTCAGCACATCCTTCCTAAGATGTGGGGCCCAAAACTGCGCACAGTATTCCAAATGAGGCCTCACTAGCGCCCCGTAGAGCCTCATCAACACTTCCTTACTTTTATACACTATACCTCTCGAGATGAATGCCAACATAGCATTCGCTTTCTTAACCACCGATCCAACCTGGTGGTTAACTTTTAAGGTATCTTGTATGAGTACCCCCAAGTCCCTTTGTACTACCGCACTATCAATCTTCTCTCCTTCTAGATAATAATCTACCCGCTTATTTCTACTTCCAAAGTGTACAACTGCACATTTCTCAACATTGAATCTCATCTGCCATTTCCTTGCCCATTCTCCTAAACTGTCTAGGTCCCTCTGCATTCTTTCTATTTCCTCTATGCTCCCTACTCCTCCACTTATCTTGGTGTCATCCGCAAACTTAGCCACACAACCATTTATTCCATCATCCAAATCATTGATGTACAAGGTAAAAAGGAGAGGCCCCAACACCGACCCCTGCGGCACACCACTAGTAACCGGTAACCAACCAGAACGAGATCCTTTTATTTCCACCCTTTGCTTCCTGCCAACCAGCCAATTCTCCACCCATTTTGCTACCCTGCCCATAATTCCATGACCTCTCATCTTATTAATCAGTCTCTTGTGAGGCACCTTATCGAAGGCCTTTTGAAAGTCTAAATACACAACGTCTACCGCCTCTCCCTTATCCACCCTACCTGTGATTTCTTCAAAAAACTCCAATAGGTTGGTCAGACAGGACCTCCCCTTCACAAAACCATGTTGACTAGGTCCTATCTTGCCTTGCGCCTCTAGGTATTCGGTAACCTCCTCCTTGAGGATAGACTCCAATAATTTTCCCACCACTGACGTCAGACTAATAGGTCTGTAATTGCCTTTGTGCTGCCTCCCACCTTTCTTATACAACGGAACTACATTCGCTACCCTCCAGTCCTCCGGAACCATGCCAGAATCTATCGATTCCTGAAAAATAATCGCCAATGCCTCCGCTATCTCCACAGCCACCTCCTTCAGAACCCGGGGATGCACCTCATCCGGTCCGGGAGACTTATCAGCCTTAAGCCCCTTTAGTTTTCCAAGCACCTTCTCCCTATTAATCTCAATTGAACTCAGCTCCAATTCGTGAGACTCCTGACTAACGGGCACATTGCTTATGTCCTCCACGGTGAAGACAGATGCAAAATATTCATTCAATTCCCTTGCCATCTCACTATCATCCATTATAATACCTCCTGCACTGTTATCAATTGGTCCTATGTCAACCCGTGTCTCTCTTCTATTCCTTATGTATTTAAAAAAACTCTTAGAATCCTTCCGAATGTTGTCCGCCAGCTTCCTTTCGTAACTCATCTTTGCTTTCCTAATGACCTTCTTAGTTTCTCTCTGCAGATTTTTAAAATCGTTCCAATCTTCTGTTTTCCCACTAATTTTTGCTACTTTGTACGCCGCCCCTTTTGCTTTTATTTTATCCTTCACCTCCCTTGTTATCCACATCTGTGCCTTTTTTCCATTCAAAACCTTCTTTTTTCTTGGAATATATCTGTCCTGCATTGTCCTTATTTCCTGTAGAAATTTCTTCCATTTTTCCTCTGCTGTCCCTCCAGCTAACTTACTCCTCCAATCAATTTGGGCCAACTCATCTCTCATACCTTTGTAATTTCCCTTATTCCACTGAAATATCGATACACCAGTTATCAGCTTCTCCTTCTCAAACTTGAAACTAAACTCAATCATATTGTGATCACTTGTTCCCAGTGGTTCCTTTACCTTTAGTTCCCTAATCACCTCGGGTTCACTACACAGCACCCAATCCAAAACAGCCGATCCCCTGGTGGGCTCCTCAATAAGTTGCTCCAGAAAAACATCCCTTAGACATTCCACAAACTCACTCTCCTGAGTACTACCGCCTTGCTGCATTTCCCAGTCCACCTTCATGTTAAAATCCCCCATAATTATCTTCACATTGTCACTCTGACATGCTTTTTCTATCTCAATCTGCAACTTATGGTCCACTTCCTGACTGCTGTTCGGGGGCCTATATATGACTGCTATTATTGTTCTTTTACCCTTGCTATTTCTCAGCTCCACCCATAAGGATTCCACCTCCTCTGACCCAATGTCCTTCCTTTCTATCGATTTTATATCGCTACTAACCATCATGGCCACACCTCCCCCTCTGCCTACCCTCCTATCCTTCCTATATACTGTATACCCCTTGACATTCAGTTCCCAATCACATCCATCATGAAGCCACGACTCAGTGATTGCAACAGATTAGTGATCAACAGTAATTACATTATATTAATTAGCCAATTCAAATCCTCTTGTGCACCTGTGAGCCTTCACATCACTTACATTGAGTCACCTGCATCAATATTGGCATTATCACAGAATTATACAATATTGCTTATTGAAAATGTTTAATTTATTCTAAGTAATGTTTGATATTATATTGAAATTAAATGATTGAACATCTAGAGCAATTTCAAAAGTGTCCACAATCTTACATAGAAAATGTGAAACTTTACCATTGAATGCTATCCTTCTGCAACTTCAGTACAGGGTGTTTTTCCCTGTCACTGACGTTGACCAGCATTTTTGGGATCATTCTCATTGCTATAACCTGAGCAGATTCTCCTTGATAACGTAACATGATTTGTGAGAAAGGGAAATGGAAAATCCCTGTTGGAGTCAGATTGGGATTGCTTAGCTCCATGGCAACATTATTAGCAAATATGCCACTATTCTCTTATAGACTGACCTATTATGTAGAAGCACAAACATATTAAATTTTTTCTTTACATTTTTTTATTTACAGCGTGGTTTGGAGAAAAAAGGGCGCAGAATTTCATGAAAAGAACACCTCTCCAACTGTTAAGCACGGGGGTGGATCAATCATGCTTTGGGTTTGTGTTGCAGCCAGTGGCACAGGGAACATTTCACTGGTAGAGGGAAGAATGAATTCAATTAAACACCAGCAAATTCTGGAAGCAAACATCATACTGTCTGTAAAAAAGCCGAAGATGAAAAGAGGATGGCTTCTACAACAGGATAACGATCCTAACCACACCTCAAAATCCACAATGGACTACCTCAAGAGGCACAAGCTGAAGGTTTTGCCATGGCCCTCGCAGTCCCCTGACTTAAACATCATCGAAAATCTGTGGCTAGAGCACAAATGAGCAGTGCATGCAAGACGGCCCAAGAATCTCACAGAACTAGAAGCCTTTTGCAAGGAAGAATGTGTGAAAATCCCCCAAACAAGAATTTAAAGACTCTTAGCTGGCTACAGAAAGTGTTTGCAAGCTGTGATACTTGCCAAAGGGGGTGTTACTAAGTACTGACAATGCAGTGTGCCCAAACTTTTGCTTGGGGCCCTTTTCCTTTTTTGTTATTTTAGAACTGTAAAAGATGGAAATAAAAAAGTAATCTTGCTTAAAATATTAAAGAAATGTGTCGTCTTTAACTTTATGCCTTTTGGAAATCAGGTCATCTTTTACTCGCTTAGCTATTCACAGCAACAGAAATTTTGACCAGGGATGCCCAAATTTTTGCATGCCACTGTATGTCATGAATATTTAATGAATATTTGGCATCAATGCAGAAAAAGTAAAATGGGAGGATACTGGATAATACATTTTATATTCTTTTAGTAGATTTGTGTAATTCTTATTTCACAATCTCAGCAAAGTGAATAGAGATTCTGTCAATAGTGAAACTGGCCTGAGAGGGAGAACTAAGGACGCTGAGCCTAAAAGATACAGTTGCATGCCTAAAGCTCCTGGAAAGAACAAATAATGCAATAGCCAAAAATGGACATGATTATTACTTATTTCAGGCTCCAGTGAGTTGAAATGGCAAATCTCTAATGACCTCATTCTACTAACTATAATTTTGCATTACCTACAGGCTCCCTTAGTCTAATCTCCCCAGTCATTTTAATTCCATAGCACCTAACCAGATAGTCTGTAATGTAATTTCCTTTGCAATGTGTTCTGATTATACAGCTGCTGAAGTATTTGAAATAGGTTTACAATAGAATGCACATGGCCCAACTGAATTTGATTGCAATATTTTAAATTGTGTTGGCTATTAAAATACAGGTAAATGAAGCATACAAAATGTGACAGCAGTGAATGTTTGACTCACATGAGGAATCATTATATCATTTACCTAGGGTAACGCTCAAAGGATTTTCATTTTTCTTATTTAGTTTAATTGCACACTGCATTTCTATCAGGAATATTTTAAAATAATCATTGCTTTTCATGGGTGAGTGTAATATTTAATGAACTTAGTTTAATTTTTTAAACAAAATAATTGTTATGTTTTTTTTAATTCAAACCAGTTAGTGTGATAACAATTAGTTATTTTGTTCATTTGGTTGGTTACACATTTAACCTCTAACTTTATATGACTTTAAGAAGAATATGCTGTATTGGTATTGGATCTGATCAGAATTGGTCTGGCACTGACTTTTGAACTGCACTGGAGTACTGTGAATGGTGCTTGCAGCTGAATGATTTCTTTCAAATTGTCCTTTTGCTGAATTTAGCTTAGGCCTCAGATCACTAAGAAGTGCAGTGCAAAGTAAATATTTTTCCAACTTTCCTTCCATTTTCTCTCCCATATTTATAAGATTATGCAATCTGGAAAATTCAAAGGAGAGGAGGTTGTTGACTGTTAAACTCTGCCCCGGACCTCACTTGAGATCGTTTGATAAAGTTTGCACAGACATACCTTCATTCATATGTGGTACATCTCCAGGGCCCTTTATCAAAGATCCCAGAAGCATTGGAATAACTGGCCAGCTTTGGAGGGATCACTGCCTCTGTAAATAGATTCTGGTTGTTGAAGCAGTCATTGTCACCTCCCTCATTGCGATCCAAGACCTGTCCCTACCTTGATCTAAGAAATTCGTGGAACCCTGTTGGTACAAGGATGTACCTCAAAGTCAGGCCACCAGTTCTTTGCCTTTAGCCTCAAGATTTTAATATTGTTCACTTGATGCATCATGATATCCTGAACAAACTATAATCATTTTCTGTTTGTGGCTCAAAAAGTTAATAATGAACTAGAGCAATTTTTAATGTCCTCTCGTAATACGCAACATTGATTAATGTGTGAAATTTCTTTGCCATTTATACAGACTGCAATCAGTGGAGAGATGATAGATGTGGGGATAGGCAGAGTGTCCTGGGTGACGTGACAGAACAATAGAACAGTAATGTTTGATTTTAACTTTCCCAGGGTACACTGGAGTAAAGGTAATGCATGTGTCAAAGTGGAAAAAGCCTTTCAGAATGCAGTCAGCATTGCTTCTTAGATCAATATGTATCTAATGCAAGAATGAAGCATTACTCTAGTTTCTTCTGGGAAATAGAATGGGGCAAATGGTTGATGTCAGACCAGGAAAACAATTGGAAAACAGTGACCATAGTATAGTTAGGTTCGATATAAGAATAGAAAAGGATAATTAAGAGTAAAAGATAAGGCTGCAGGACTGGGGAAAAAATCAAGTTCAGCAAGATAAAAAGGCAACAGACCTTAATTAAGTGAGTGGAAAAGTTAGCAAACAGGTCAACAGAACAGCAGTGAGAAAATGTGAAATACGAGATGGATGAAGTACAAAATAGATTCCTGTAAATTGAAAAGAATGGGTATGAAAGAATAGAATTCCAATGGTAAATGGAGATTAAAACTAAATGGAAGTTATTAGTCATTTGGAGAGGTAAACAACAATATAAATTAGCAGCACTTTAATTAAAAGTCAGCAAAGAAGGGTTACCTTTAGATAACAGCTAATATTCACATGCAAATTAAGCTAGAAAACCAGTAAAAACTGATCACAACTTCAAAGGAGCTAACAGCTCAAACATGGACCTGAAAGCATGCATAAGGTGTGAAGACCTTGAGAAAGATACTGGAAACTTGCAATTAAAGTTCAAACAGTACATTCCAATGAAACTCCACACAGCTCACATTAATGGACAAATTAAACTGCTAGTAGTTCATATTTGTTAAAATTGTAATGGCCCAATGACTGTGGCTGGTGATTTCAAAAGGAACAGCCAGTACAAAGATACAAAATCAAGCTGATTCACTGTACGTCCAAGACGAGCTGAGTGACAAAATATTACATCTGTTACTCCTCTCTGCCTCTGGATTCCGTGCGGAGTTCAGTGGCAGAGCTGGAGGTACTGGGGAATCAGTCTCAGTTATATGGCAATTCCTGACCTGGAGATTAGGAAGAAAAATTTAAGTCCAGTTAATTATTTTATTTAATTTATCTTGATAAATGTAATAATTGTTTTTGGTGATTTTTTATCTTTTTAATTACTTACTAAATCATGCAAAGTAATTTTAATTTCATGAAAGTTTCCAAATATCTATGAGAACAATATGGTTTTCTTGACTTAAGACCACCGACATTCCAATATTTTTCCTCTGGTGAATAAGACTTTCATAATATTTTGCAGTAACAATGTACAGCGTGTGTCAGAAAGATGGAAACTGGGAGAATGGGAGTCAGTTCCAGAACTGAGGAAAAGAACTTTGAGATAGTTTTGAAAGGAAGGGCATAGGTGAGAAGATGTAGAAAGCTTTGCTGCTAATTTCAGAGGACAATGGTATGATAGCTAAATGAACAGCTTATACAAATGAGCAGAGGAGAGGGTTGGTGTGAATATGTAAAGCTCAAAACTAAACTATCATTACTAAGGAAAATCATGAGAAATTTTGAATATACAGGAGTAAAATGGACTATGATAATGAGCTGAATATAACAGAAATTTTATGTGGATTAAAATAATAAAAGATTATAGAGGGTAGAAGCATCAGGAATGAAGGAAAGCAGTATACTTGTGAAGAATAGAAGTTCAAATAAGATATTATATTTTCTTTTACAAGTTATGGTGGAAATATGTATGTGGGTGAACTCAAAGATGGTATGAACCAATTAATACAAAAAATAAAATAAGGAACTATATGGAGAAAGCTAGTAGTATATTAGGAGATAAAGTCATTGGGCTCTAATTATGTGTACCTTAAATCACTGAAATGAATCAGAGAGAGGTGGTAATAAAGAATCTATTCAAATTTGAGATTTATCTTCAAAGTATAAATGGTATTTGAAGGTAAAGAGTAGCCAATATGCCATCTTGGTTCACAAAGGAGAAAGATACACTGAGTAACTGATGAATATTTATTGATCAATGGCAGCAAACATGAATTTGCTAAGGACAGGTCATGCTTGATGTACTTTGACAAATAGGATAGGTAAAGAGAATGCAATAGAGATAGTGGATTTGATACGATGTCTCATAAGAAGCCTAGCAGAAAAATTCAAATGCATGGTATATGAGGAAACGTATAAATGTGGATAGAAATTTATTGACAGATAGAAAATGAAGAATTAGTAGTTTTGATCAAACTGCAAGGGTGTAGAGGGTGTTGGTTGTATATCTTAGGAGTTGTATAGCAGATCTGAACATTAAGGGAGAAGTATAATATCAAAATATGCTAACAAAAGTAAAATTTGCCAAAGAATGAAGACTTAGGACTTTATCCATAAGATATGGACGCATGGAGTTGGGGCTAATGTATTAGCATGGATAGAGAATTTGTTAACCAATAGAAGGCAGAGATTTGGAATAAATGGGTGTTTCTCTGGTTGGCAATCAGTGGTGAGCGGGGTGCTGCCGGGGTCGGTGCTGGACCGCAACTGTTCACGATATAATTAACTATTTGGAAGTGGGGACCATGTGTAGGGTATCTAAGTTTGTTTAGGACACTAAATTGAGTGGAAAAGCAAATCGTGCAGAGGATGCGGAGAGTCTGCAGTTTAAGTGAGTGGGCAAGGGTCTGGCAGGTGGAGTACAATGTTGGTAAATGTGAGGTCATCCATTTTGGAAGGAAAAATAGAAGATCAGATTATTATTTAAATGGTGAAAGATTGCAGCATGCTGTTGTGCAGAGGGACTTGGGAGTGCTTGTGCATGAATTGCAAAAGGTTAGTTTGCAGGTGCAACAGGTTATCAAGAATGTTGGCCTTCATTGCTGGAGGGATTCAATTTAAGAGTAGGGAGGCTATGCTGCAACTGTACAGGGCACTGGTGAGGCAGCACCTTGAGGACTGCGTGCAGTTCTGGTCTCCTTACTTGAGGAAAGATGTACTGGCTTTGGGGGCTGTGCAGAGGAGGTTCACCACGTTGATTCCGGAGATGAAGGGGTTAGCCTATGAGGAGAGATTGAGTCGCTGGGACTATAGTCGCCGGAATTCAGAAGATTGAGAGGGGATCTTATAGAAACATATAAAATTATGAAAGGTATGGTTAAGATAGAGGCAGAAAGGTTGTTTCCACAAGTAGGTGACACTAGAACTAGGGGACGTAGCCTCAAGATTCAGGGGAATAGATTTAGGATAGAGATGACGAGAAACTGCTTTTCCCAGAGAGAGGTGAATCTGTGGAATTCTCTACCCAGTAGAGGCTACCTCATTAAGTATATTTAAGACACATTTAGATAGATTTTTGCATTGGGGAATTAAGGGCTATGGGGAAAAGGTAGGTAGGTGGATCTGAGTCCATGGCCAGATTAGCCATGGTCTTATTGAATGGCAGAGCAGGCTCGATGGGCCAGATGGTCTACTCCTGCTCCTATTTCTTATGTTCTTATGTTCTAAGGAAGATATAGAAATGTTACTGTAGTAGGGATTAGGTGTAAAGTGCAAACTATTATGGACAAGTGTGAGAAAATGCTTTTAGGTGCAAAAATAAAGAATGAGGATCATTCAAAATGAAATTATTCATTTAAAGTCTTTCACCATTACATTATATTCCTGCCAATAAAGTGCAGTCATTATCATAATGTTGGAATTGCAGCAATCAATTTATCCACAAAAATATTCCATAAACAGTAATCTAGTTTAATGTATCATTCTAAAGATAGCAACACTGATGGTCCCGTGCTTTCTCAGTACTATATCACAGTGTAGACTTAGATTTTGTGCTCAGTTCTTTGAAAATGGTTTTGCACTCACAACATTCTGACTCAAAGGAAAGAGTGCTTCCTTCTGAGACAAAATGAACACACTAATGGAAAATTACTTCAGAATGTAGAGAGAATTTAAAGCACACATCAAAAACTTTTTGTAGGTAAATACAGAGAAACAGTTGACTGCAATTTCTATTTATAAATAGGGGGATAGAAAAGGCTAAAGCCAAGCTGTTGGGTTTAAAAAAGAACTACCACTGAATATGGCAGTGAAATATAAGGGTGAGTGATGTGTTATGAAGGCAGACTGTGAAGAATTTTGATATTACGATTTAATATAATTGAATTGAGGTTTTCAGCTAATTAATTGAAATAAAATCTGGAGGCTTAAGTCTGAATATAGTTACTGCACATACTCACTGCCTAAAAGAGCAAAACACCCTCAATATAAGCAATATTTGAGCCTGAAGTCCTTTACCACCGGTTCAAGAACAGCTACTTTCCTACAACCATCAGGTTCTTGAACCGACCTGCACAACCCTAACCCTTCCTCAGCAACGGAACACTACGGACCACCCTTTGCACAACCATGGACATCTCTGATTGTGTCATGATTTTGCACTAAGGTCATGTTTTTGCACTTCTTTTTTTCCCTTTCTCTTCAATATCTTGTATAATTCATGTATAATTTATTTATAATTTATTTTGTGTGTGTTGTATGTACCCATGTGCCTGTGATGCTGCAGCAAGCAAGTTTTTCATTGAAGCTGTACCTCACCATACATGTGCACAAGACAATAAACTCGATTTGACTTGACTTGGAAGTGTATTTGAGGACCCATGAGTTGTAGAGCTGGAACAAATGTTACAAAATAGGATTAGGTTGGAGAGCTCTTTTTTGACAGGCATGGAGACAATTGCCAAAGGAATCAATCATGGTTCAATAAGAAGTGTAGAAGGCATTTCAAGAGGAGCCTCAGGTGTACCAGAGGTGAGGTGCCGATCTGGTGAAGGTGCAGCACAGCTCTACATGCATTCTAAACAGCAATAACGCAACTATGTGATTGAATGACCAATGGAACAAATCAGAGCACTGCAGTCCAACACTAGATAGAGCCAAGGACATGGGGCCAGACAATATCCCACTTATAGTGCAGAGGACCAGAGCGACATCCCTATCAACCTGTTTTGGAAAAAATTGCCCAGGTATGTCCTGTTCACAAAAAGCATGACAAATCCAATCCAGACAGTTACTGCCCAGTCAGCAGCCAACCAGTGGAAGTTATCACTAACAGTGCTAGGAAATGGCACTTATTCAATAGCAATATGCTCACTGATGCCAGGCTTAGGTTTCAACAGAACCACTCTGCTCCTCATATCATCAAAGCCTTGGTCCCAAGAGCTGAATTTCAAAGGCAATGTGAGAGTGACTCCCCTTGAAAAATGCCCCAGTGTTTGAAGTCATACCAAGAACAAAGAAGGGTGACAGTCAATTATCCCAGCCCCAGGACATCACTGCAGAAATTCCTTAGTGTGGTGTCCTTGGCTTAGCCATCTTCAGCTGCTCCATCAATCACCTTCCTTACAAGGTCAGAATTAGGAATATTTGCTGATGATTGCACAATATTCAAATCTATTGTTAACTCCTCAATATATGTAGCAGTCTACAACTGCATGCAGAAAAGCCTTCAGAATTGGGCTGATGTGTCAAGTAACAGTAGTGCCACAGAAGTGTCAGACAATGACCATCTCCAAGAAGAGAGTCTGACCACATAAACTTGACATCCAATGACATTGCTGAGTCAACATCCTGGAGTTACTGTTTACTGGAACTAAGGTGGTCCAGCTATGTACCTATTGCAAGTGAAGCTGAGGGCCTGAGTATCTTCTGGTTAGTGACTCATTACTTGACAGCCTATAAACTTTTCACTATCTGCAGGGCAAGAATTAGGCCTGAGATAAAATATTGTCCATGTGCTCGATGTGCATTTCCAACAATACTCAAGAAGCTCAACACCATCCAAGAAAAAAAACAGCCCAATTGATGGTTGAGAAACAAAGAACTGCAGATGCTGGAATCTAGATGAAAAACACGATGATGCTGGAGGAACTCAGCAGGCCAGGCAGCATCTGTGGAGAAAAGCAGGCGATCAACGTTTCTGGTCAGGACCCTTCCTCAGGACTGAAGATAGTAAAAGGGGAAGCCTAATATATAGGAGGGAAAAGCAGAGCAGTGATAAGTGGACAAAAGAGGGGAGGCAGGGTGGGCACAGGGTGGTGATAGGTAGATGCAGGTAAAAGATAGTGATAGGAAGGTGAGGGGGAGGAGGGGAGAGCAGATCCACTGGGGAATGGGTCAAAGGTAAGAAGAGAAAGTGAAAAAAAGGTAGAAAACAAAGAGGCTAAGAAAGGGAAGAAGAGAAGAAGCGTGGTGGGGGCAGAGGGGTTGTGGGAAAGGGGGGTGGGGATTACCTAAGTGGGAAAATTCAATGTTCATGCCGTTAGGCTGCAGGTTCCAAGACGGAAAATGAGGTGCTGTTCCTCCAGTTTGCGCTTGGAATTCTCCTGGCAGTGCAGGAGGCCGAGGACTGACATATCTGTGATAGTGTGGGAGGGGGAGTTGAAGTGACTGGCAACATGGAGATGCAGATCACGGTTATGGACAGAGTGCAGGTGTTCTGCGAAATGGTCACCTAGTCTGCGTTTGGTCTCACCAATGTAGAGGAGGCCACTTGATTGTTACCCTATTCACCATCCTAAGTATTCATTTCTTCCACCAAAGGCATACAGTGGCGCAAGAGCGTGTACCACTGATGAAGTACATTGCAGTACTTGACCAGGTTACTCCGACAGCATCTCCCAAAGCATGTGATTTCTACCACAAGGACAAAGGCTTCAGGCGCATGGGAACACAATCACCTGCATGTTCCCGTCCAAGGTACACACTATCCTGGATTATATCACCGTTCCTTCATCATTTGTGGATTTAAATCCTGGAAGCCCCTCCCCAATAGCACTGTAGGAGTACCTTCTGCAGAAAAATGATGGGGTTTGGGAATGGCAAATAAATGTTAGCTTTTCCAGCAAAATCCAAATCTCAATAAACAAATGAATAAGTAAAAAAGAGAGACACAAGATGTTGGAATCTTCAGCAATGCACAAAATGCTGGAGGAACTGAGCTAGTCAGGCAGCATCAATGAACAGAAATGGACAATTGACATTTCAGGTCAAGACCCTCCATTTGTACTGGCCATCATGCCATCATAATGATCAGTCCACATGAAGGGTCTCACCCCAAAAAGTCGACTATCCATTTCCTCCACCATTTTTTGTGTTGAATAAATGATAACACTCTGTAAAGACAGAAAGTGGCTGTCAGTTAAGCCTGTACTTAGCGAGCATGAGAGGGAATTTTATCATAAGCCATAAATTGGCATTGGTTTTGACTTATTATTGTCACATGTTCCGAGAGTTTTGTAAGCCATCCACACATATCATTCCAAAACACAAGTATATTGAGGTAGCATTTCTAATGGGACCAGATATACTAGATACAGGGAGGATTTCCCAATGGCTGGACAGTCCAGAATCAGGGGTCACAACCTCAGAATACAGGGTATGCCATTTGAAATCGAGATCAGGAGAAATTTCTCCACCCATAGGATGGTGAATCTATGGAATTCTCTACTGCAGAAGACAGGGCAGGCCAAGTCATTAAATATGTTCAAAAAGGGGGTATATATATATCTCTTAATGCTAAAGGTATTAAGGAATATAGGGAGAAGGCAAGAAGTGGATCATCAGCCATGATCTTATTAAATGGTAGGGCAGCCCTGAAGGGCCCAATAGCCAGCTATTACTCCTATTTTCTCTGGTTTTTCTTTGCCAAGTACAAAGGGAAGACCTAGAATCACTTGCAGCATTTATTTCAATAAACATGTTGACTATGTCACAAGGTGGTTCCTGTCAAGTTTACAAGAGATTAATGGTATAAGGAAATTCAAAAATCCTTTTATGGTGAGATGGTGATTATGACAATAGAATAGGAGGGAGAATAACAGCTAGAATATCTATTTGTAGTCACAGTTTGTACTTCACAAAATGTGGCCACCACAAATAAATTTCTATGACATAAATAAGTCAATAAATTTTGAACCTATTGCATTTTTCCCATTGAGTTTCTTCTTCACTGCAAAGAAGGAGAATGAGATGTCTTTCCCGCAATATATGTCAGTCAGTTGTATGAGAAAAATATGCTCCTTGACTTTACACTTTGTAAAACACAAACCCCCAGGTACAATAAAAATCTCTACTGTCATGTTCTGAAAAATTGAAACTGACTCAGAGGAGAATGTTTGAGATTATTTATTTTTATGTATGCAAGACATTTTTATTTAGTTAATATCTTGTTGTTGAAAGTGAATATCTTGAACATAATTTGTTATAAGCTTTTTATTTTTATTCTGCAAAGAGCTCAAGGTTACCAAATGAAGGAATAGAATTGAAAGCAATTATTTAACCTTTTACCCCCATCATTTCCAGAATTAAGCTACAAATTACAATAAACTCACTTAAGTTCCATTACTGTAAATTATTTCCACTATCTTTGTTTCAAAGTTGGAATGAAGTTAACTAGTGCATGTACTAATTTATCAAAATAATCATCCTATATTCAACCAGAACTTCACTAATTGGTTTGCTAATAACACATTAAAAATATAAACATCAAATGTGTTTAAAAGATGTAAATCAAGAAGGGGAGCAATAAAACTGTCTAATATTTGCATTTCTGCCCTAATTTTACTGTCAGTGCCAGGTGTTTATTGCATTTACATCCGTGCACAGACTTTCTGCAGGCTTTTACATTAGGCTTTGTGACAATTAAAAGAGAACCAAATGAATGCACAGTCTAGAACACACATGGAATCCCCAGGAAACATAATATAGAATGATTCAATTAATATAAATCATGCACAGAAAGCAAACTAAAGAGAAGGAAAGCAGGATGTGTTAGGGAAAAAGAGAAAAGGCAAAAAATAATGAAAAATTAGTTATTCAATTTTTGGAACTCTCCAACAAAAAATTAAACTTGAAGGAGCAAGGGGTCACATTTGTGAACGTTAATTTTCGGTAGCAAAGAGGTTGTTTGGCAATAATTAAGACATTACGACATTTCCTTTAAATTAGCACTTGAATGAGCAAGACCTACTTTTTCTGCTACAATTGTTATGTGCCTATTGGATAATTGGTAAATTGGTTTATTATTGTCACATGTACCAAGATACAGTGAAAAACTTGTCTTGCATACCATTCATATAGATGAATTAATTACAACAGTGCATTGAGGTAGTACAAGATAAAACAATAACAGAATGCAGAATAAAGTGTTACAGTTTCAGAGGAAGTGCAGTGCAGGCAGACAATAAGGTGCAAAGTCATAACCGGGTAGATTGTGAGGTCATGAGTCCATCTTTTTGTACAAGGGAACAGTTCAATAGTCTTATAGCAGTAGGATAGAAGCTGTCCTTGAGCCATTAGTCAAATTGCATGTCTCTTGGTGCAAAAGGGAATTGCTTCTCCTTTAGTTGGGTTCAAATCTAGACCAATGAAATAAAGTGCTTCGATGTGAAGTATTAATGTACAACATTCAAGAAGGTTTTGAAAACTATCAATTTCATTCATCACTCTAAACAAGAAGATTCGTTATGTACAAATTGTATATCTGGAATATTAACATATGCATTTTGGTGTAATCTCCTAAAAATCCCATAGTCAAAATCAAATAAATTAATGCCAAATTACATCCCACCTTCAAAATGAACGAAAGAAGAAATTCCTGATGATTCAGCCACTATTTACTTCAACTAATGTGCTAAATTTATAGCTATTTTGGCAGTACAATAACTCTAACAGACTAAGAACATAAAATCTCTGCATTTCATTTTTTTCTCATCTAAACAATGTGAAAGAGTCATTGAGATGTGTGTAATACTAATTACAAGTCAGGGTCAATCAATCCTGTAAGTTGCAAAGCTATCAAGTATTTGCACAATCTGCAGTATGTTAATTTTCTGAATAGCCATTTGAATCTGGAGAGGCTACTCTCAATGTAAACAGAATTGAATTGTAGAAGTCCCCCTTTTATTTAGTATCCTTTCTTGCACGACTTGAGAAATGTCAGTGTAAGTAATCCCAGTTTTGATTACATTTTATTTTTAACCAAAATTCAAAGCAAGATAAGAATCTTTATTACAAATACATTATGATTTTTTTCTACATAACTTTCTCCATAATCTTCCAATTGAAAAGAAAAATATAAAATGTAATCTCTGTTTTGATTTCATACTATCTACTAAAGAATGATGAGATTTTATTGACAACTAAAAGACAGTGAACTATGAGAAATGAATTTACTCTTGATTACATTTTTTACATGTGTTTATCATCTGAAAAATCTGAAACAAATGACTGCAATAAAATGTGATGTGGGATTCATCCCTTATATTGCTGCAATAATATATTTTAATATTTTATTAAGATTTGCAAGAAATCCTCAAAGAACTAACACATCTTTCCCATAACTCTGTTTAAATCCTTCAAAGCAAGGTGCATTCATATCAAGTATTAGTCTTAAGTATATTAAGTACCATAAATGTCAAGCCCAAAAACACATATCAGATCATTAATAAATATACCCTGGCAATTTTTATTTTTAAAAGAAGCAACAAGATTGGAGAATTTGCTGAACAAGTCAAGCATTCAAGCTACATATTATAAGAATGCCCAGCTATAAGTTAAAAGTATATATTATACGTGATTGTTTAGTCACTCAGCTGCTTCTCTGGCTTTCCCTGCACCCAATATCCTTTTTTTTACCTTTAAGTATGCTTAGGGTATCCTTGAATACTAGTCTTTCTCTGATTTTTCTCTGATTTGCATTCACCTTCCCCAAGTTTATCTTATTCATGAAACCAACTCCTAAATCTATTGGAATTACACACTGTTCATAATGTTTGTGTAATAGTTGACCTTGAGTTCGTTTCTGAACCAAAACCCCTACCAAATCTACCTTTGTCTACCTCCATAATGTTGCCTTACTCCACACCACCTCTGCTCATCTGTTGTCAAAACTCTCATGTTACATCTCGAATTGACTATACCAATGCAGTCCAGGCCAGCATCTCATCTTCCACCCTTATTAAATTAAGCGCACCCAAAGCTCTAATACCTGAGTCCTAACTTACACCAGATACCCCACCCTTCACCTTTCACCGCTGCTTTCATTCACCTATATTGAGTCCCAGTTCAGCCATGTCTCACTTCTCAATTTCCCATCCTTATTCTTCACCACATCCACAATATCCTCCTGCAGGACAATCCTCCGCACTCCAATTCTGGCCATTTGATCATCGGCGAACTTAATTGTTTGGCTGAGTTAATCAATTGGTTTAGTGCACTCAGCTGCTGAAGCCCTGAATGCTAAATATTTTTGCCTTTTTAAAAAAATATATTTTCTTTCAAAGGAAGTAAGAATATAAAATGAGGAAGTAATTTTATTGCATCTGTGATATTGTATAAATGGAAGGAATTATTGCTGCAAACTATCTCCCGTCTCCATTTTCACATCACTCTCGAAAGTACAAAATTGCAGTCATACTAAAAATCTCAGCCTATCTTCCCATGTAACTTCACAAATGGTTAACGTCATTAAAATAGTTCTGACCACAATTATGACATCATTACGATTGTGGCAAATCTACATTATCCTCACTGTCAGCCAGAGTTTGCCACTCCTCCATTATCCAGTTCTTACTTTATACAATCGCTTATCAAATTGTAACCAGAGCATTTCAGGCTTCTTCTCCAGTCCTCGCTTTTCCTGTACTTCCTGAGTCACTTGCTTCAAAGATTTATTTCTGGAGCCTCACTTCCCTTCCTTATTAAAATGCTGTCAATTGGTGATAATATCCATTGACTTTTATCACATCCCATTTACACTGACAGTGTCCAATATTAACTCTATGCCATTTCAGTTGACCCTCCATTCTCTTATTGCATGTACAATCTTGATTCAACAGTGTCAAGCTATCACCTTAAGTCCTTACCACAACTTCCTTGCCACTATTTCCACTCCTTTTCCCCTCCATTTCTTCAGGCAGTGACAGCTTTGGCATTTTGTTCAACTCTGAGCCTGAACTTCCAATTCTGTATGCTCACCACCATAAAGCCACCTGCTTCTATTCACATTACATTGTGTACCTCTGTACCTACCTCATCTCACCTTCCGCTGAAACCTTCATCTGCACCTTTGTCACTTTTGGTCTCAACGGTTCAACTTTCTCCTGGCTGTCCTCAATTAATTTTAGCTAATCTGGAGTTCTACAATCTGTATTATATACAACATGATATTTTGGGCAGTCATATTCTTATGCCTGCTGATGTATATTGTTTTCAGATTGTTGTCCCCTAAACCTCACACTCTTGTTTAATGTCTTTGATGGTCTCATCACACTCCAATCCTACAACTTGTTCCTCTACCTCTGTTCCTTCAATTGAATTTATATTGCCTTCACCTTCACCAGGTGACCAGAGTCTTCAATTGTCTGTGTTCCAAGGTCCAGAAATCATTCTATCAAGCTTTCTTTCCTGTTCCCCAAGATTCCCTGTAATAAGCTTTTAGTTATCCTCTTTACTTTTTTCTTTGGGGGTATAGGCTTAAAATTAGAGTTACGTCACTGAGAGGTTGTGTCACAAAACACTTCTCCAAACAAAAGTATGAATCTGACTCTGGCTGTCACCCAAAGGTGTTGAATCTGCAACAATGAAAATGTTAAAAATGAGACTGAAATTTTTTTTTAATAGCTGAGGGCTTTAATAGGCAAGTAAGTAGATTTAATGAACCAGTGATCCATTGGAGTGCCAGAACAGACTTGATGGGCAAAACGTCCTTTTGCTGTCCCTATATTTCCAGCTTGGCATCCATTTATTCTGATCATTCCTTTTGTGATGTGCTTCAGGAAGGTTGAACTAAATCAAAGACCAGAAGCAGAGGGTGCTTGAACTCCCTTCTGACAAGTGGGCTTGTAATAACTATAGGAAGATTCGGTGTCCATGCATCAAACTCTCCTCCCATGTCACTGTCAAGAATTACTGATTCCCTGAAGTTCTCTCACCATATTTCACCTGAAAAGATGTTGGATGGCCTAAATAAATCCAGGTTATTTTTATCAGGGAGATAATCTTTCACCCTGTCGAATCTTTATCTGGAGTACATTAACATGAGCGTTTACTATGGAAAAAATAACCAAAATTACTCATGGTGTTCTCATTTACCTGCTGCCTCAATGGGTAAGAGAAAGTAAATCTGACTTTCCACAAATACACCACTATTACACTTGGCAAGTTATTTATGTAAAACATCTTCTGTTCTTCAGTGTAAGGACAATTTCTCAGTCCCCATGCCCTATTCGTTGAAGATAATTTTTACATCTTCCTGTCCACAGATACAGGAGCCATTTACAATGGTCTAAGGTGTAGCTCCAGGTCAGTTCTGAATCCTCATTTTCTGTTAGTAATCAATTATGTGGTGATTGCTTAACGCATTAATCACACATCTGAATTTCAACAATACTATGAGTAAGATTTAACACAACTTCTTCAATCCAGAGCTGAATAAAAATTATTGTTTGCACTAGGAAGAGCTGAGTTAAACAAATAATAAATGGCCTTATGACAATTCAATGATATTATTAGAAGTGCCACTGCAATAACTATTTATTGGAGTAAACAGATGGAATTGTCCTCTGTGCTCTGAAGTTAAAAAAATGTGAAACTACTACAATTATGGTCATTACTGTCCATCTGAATTTCTAATTTTCTGAGCTAAATGCCTATCTTCTCTTCAATATGTAACACAGGAACAAGTACTTGGCCTTTCAGATACCTGTCCTCTTTAATAGGATGTCTTTTGTCTTCCAAAGGAAAAGGATGAAGTATCTGAACTGAACAGTCAAATTGATTTCTTGCTTGCCCAACCATCAGGACCTCAAAATCATGCTTAACGCCAACTCCCTCCAGGCAGTGGAGCAATAGTGTCAATGCACAATACTTAATGAAGACAGGGCACATTAGAAACAAAGGGACAGATTCTGCATTGAAATTAATACAGGAAAATATGTAAAGGTAAGTTTTCTCCTAGTCAAAGTATATGCACTTAGCTAACTGTAACATATATTGTGCTTAATAATGTGACAAAATATTCCAAGGTACTTCACAAAACAGTTGTTTGAAAAAAATAGTAATGAAGCACATAAAGCATTAGGGGCAGTTAGGATTTTAAGGAGCAACCTAAAGGTGCAAAGAGATGCAAGAAATTTAGAGAAAATTAAGAATTCCAGAGTTAAAACTCAGCCAGCATGGCTCCAGATGGTAAAACAATGATGGAAAGGACAATACTGGAGGAACACAGAAGGTTTGCAGGAAATTACTTGCATTATGATAGGTGTGGATATAGAATGATTCAAAAACACTGAGAGCTTTACAATCCAGGCATTTCCAGAGTGGGAGACAATGCAGGTCTTCAAGCATAGGAGATTTGGTATGAGTTAGAAACTGGACAGCAGAACCTTGGTTGAACTCAGGGAAAATGGAAAATGGGCTGAAGGTGGGAAGATACAGGCTGGAGAACAGTGTGTGGGCTGGATAAACTTATTAGTAAATCATTTAACCTGAATTTGCAAAAGCATATAGTCATACTTGTGCAACACACAAAGCTCTGGAGGAACTCAGCGAGTCAAGCAGCATCTATGGAGGGAAATGGACAGTCAACATTTTGGTTTGAGACCCTTCACCTGGACTGCTGTGTCTCCTGTAGTCATACTCGTGGTTAACAAGGCATATTTCAATCAACATTTTGCCACAGTTTCCCTAAAGATTCTCAGAATCTTAATCTGAAGTTGTCATAGTGAGGTATGCTTATTATAGTAGAAAATTAAACCAGAGAGTGTTTCATCATGACTACTGAATTGTAAGTACGGTCACACATTCTAGTTGTCTTATGTATTCAAATCACAAAATGCAATTAAAGAAGTTGGTATTGAGGCAAGCATACATTAGCAAACATATTCATCCTCATAATGTGTTTCTAGAATGACACACTAAGGTTACATTTCATGACATAAATTTCCTTTTTCTCCTGAAGTAATTTCCTCCATTGACCAAGTATTTGAAAACCACAATATAATCTGAGAAGTTAATCAGGATATTTAATTTTATTTGTATTTGATCCTTCTGTTGATCAGTTGATTCTTTGCATAATTTTTATTGCATCCCATTTAATAACATTATGTATAAAGGCTGACAATGAAAGGATAAAAGACACATTTATGAAAGCTTTTTGATTGCTACAAAAATGGATTGCACTATGAATTAATGTGAAAATTTTCATCATTATAAATTGTTATCTAATTCAATGTGGTTTAATATAAAGTCTTTTGAAAGACAACTAATAATTAAGCAGGAGAATACTGACAGACAAAGATACTGACGTAAATACACAAACCTGTAGAAGTGAGTCAGAAGCCAGGCGAACTCTCTGCTGAAATAGAACATTCAATGTGCGATTCTGCTGCTCAAGATCAAAAACCCTAGTGCGCAGTTTCAGGCACTCTTCTCTTAAATCCTGTGAGTGTAAAATGTATTGTGATGAAAAATTACAGAAATATTATCAAAGCTTGTGATTAATATGTTACGCTTTTCAGCTGATCAATATTGAAGAATGATAAGTGAATACCGGTTCAATTAAGTGTTCCATGTTTTTGCTATATTTCACATTTGAATAATAATCTGTAATCTGGATCCCTTTCATCTCTGTTCCCCAGACTGAGCTTTTTGCTCTACAGTGTAGTTTCCAGCAACTAATGTTTTACTTCATTTAGGGGCTTTAAAAAGAAAAACCTTACTTTTGGAGAGAAGCTGGATCAGTCTGCGTGATGTATTCTATATTAATATTAGTCATCAATATGAAGAGATAAAATTAATCAAGTCTATTGTTTTAGACAGATGGATAAAAGAAGAAAATAGATAATTCTAAAACTGAGTTTTGATTTAAATTAATCTAGAGAATTAAGCCATCAACATATATTGCTTAAATTTGACAGGTTAATTGCTGCCTTCATGTTCATTTAATTGAGAAGACCTTCCCAAAAAGGCTAAAATCATAGGAACATATAGTCCAGACAAAAGTACATAATGACTAATTATTTTTAAACTAGTAAAAATGTTGTATTGCAAAGTTTCTTAATTCTTATACAAGAAAATATTTAAAATGTTTTGATTCCATTTTCCTTTCTCTTTTACTTATTTTTATTTTATGTCAAATCAGTGTTAGATGAGTGAGTGCTGGTGCAACTCGCCCTCTCGTGTTGAAGTGTCACACTGTTTCTCAATTCCTTCTTAAGCAATTCTGAATAATATCATAAATGACCATACATACCAGCATTGAACTGTCATGTTGCCAATCCAGACAATGTACTTAAAGTGCAGGCAATCCAGATGGACCATTATTTGCAATAAAGAATCTTACTCAACTCAAGAAATTATTGTGACTGCTTTTGTGATTGTAGGGGGTCTTGTTGGGATAATGACATGATCACTATCATGCAATGTAAAAGAGATGTTCATCACATCATTTGTTCTCAAGCCTCACTTTAACTCCCTATCACATAATGCACTACTAATGTAAATTATGAGCTACTCCTATACAGTTTGTAGATCCACCATTTAATCTTCTGTATGTTGACTACTAAAGTATATGTAGGGAATTAGTAAAGAGGCTCACCTTTTGAGTAAGCAATGCCTGAACAACTTGATTAGCCACCTATGAAGAACACACAAAAAGGTTTTTAGCAATAATATTATCACAATGCCCCAAAACCCAACATAATCCCCATACTAAGTGGCATACAAACTCTTTTAATAGACTTCTAACAGTAGTTTGCTTTTGGTTAAATCCTTGCCATCATAGCAGGCTTTGCTTTCTCTTCCTGGGATGAAGTTGAAATAGGGAATTCAAGATTAATTTAGTTATTCAGAGTCATTAGAAGTTAGAACGCCCTACCAGGCAGTGTTGCTTTGTTCAAAGGAAAGCTGTATTGGCACACAAGGGAAGTGAATAGAAAAATCTGGTGATGAAGTCAGATTAAGAGGGTAGAGACTTGAGTGAAGTACTTGTATATATCCGTTGATCTGAGTGGCCCATTAATATAACTTATATGTTATATTTGGCCGTCTTACTACAGCTCACAAACCTCCTGCCTGTCTCTTTTAATTCTATTAATTCCATGCACGTGGAAGATATCATAATGAAATGGGTATTATATTAATAATTGTTTATTTTGAAATGAACATTTTGTTTTGTTTCCAGAAAAGAAATTTACCAATTGGCAATGTAAAACAAATTAAAATTTTATATGTTTCTGGGGAGCAGTATTAAGGAATGGTAAGTGAACACAAATTAAATTAGAGCAGCCAGTTTTTGTTATACTTTGAACAGTAATCTGTAACTGGGTGTCCTTTATATCTAACCCCCAACTGGGCTATTGATCTCCAATATGCCTTCTATCTACTGTTGTTTCACTTCTCCATGGAAGGGTTTTAAACAGAACAGCTTCTTATTCTGGGGAGGAGCTAGAATCAATTTGCATAATGTAATCCATATCAATATTAAGCATCATTATAAAGAGATTAAATTAATCAAGACCATTATTTTGACAGAAAGGTGGTGCATAAACTCAGAGCACAACAGGGCTAACAAATAACTCTAAAACTGAGGTATTTAATTCTTGTTCAAAACTAACCCATAGGATTATGTCTCTGACATATGCAGCTTAAATCTGATGTCTTCATTTGCTGTCTTCAGGTATATTCTATTAATTGAGAAGATCTTCTCCAAAAGGCTAACATCATGGAAATATGTACAATGGATAAGAGCATCCAATGGCTAATTATTTTAAATAACTATGAAAACATTGCCATGCATATTTTCTTAGTTGTAATATGAGAAAATATTATAAACATCCTTTGAAAACATTTCCTTTTCTGGTTAATAATGTTATCTTATACGAAAGCAGAATTGGATTTGTGGGCTGATAGACCTTATAATGTTGACTGACTTCAGAAGAAGTACCACAAATATAATATAGATGTCCTTGTGGATGATTCTATTATAATAATGGCTGCCAATTGCTGCAGGCATTACACCAGTATCCATTACATACAGTAGTATATAACTGAGTAACTTAGTAGTATATAACTGTCCAAATCAGATTTCAAATTTTTAATCAAATTATAGTGGAGTATCAGAGATCCATTTGTGAACAATCCCCACTCTGCCAGTTTGAATAGAATTATTTATGAATACACTGAAATGTTAAATATTAATTATGTTTCCAAGAAATAAATAATTATAATATAAAGTGAGAAATTGAATACCAATGTAGAAACTCCACTTTGAGGGTGGCTTCCCATCATGTATTGGAACAAATGGACTATCATTGGGTAATATACTAAGACAAAAATCAAGTTTAACACATTAAATGTTTCACAAAAAATTCAAGTTATAGTCATATTTCAAGATAACATTGATCCACATCGAGCTGAAAAATGTAAGTATGTTCCTATGTTGCGCTGCAATTGTCCCATTTTCATATTTCCACTATGTAGAGGACTGAGACAGAGGTTTTCAATATGATTGGGATTTCCCCACATTCAGTACTTCACCACATGAAGTGTTCCCACTGTGTGATCCTTGCCAGTGCCAGCCTGCACAATATTGACCAGATAAATCTTAGGCTGGATCCAGTTTAATTTATGAAAACTGATCTCAGCTGAATAATAAAAGTATAAATAGCCTCATAATCCACGACTAGTCAGAGGAAAACAAGCCAGAATTCCTATTCTTAGTTGTTCTATTAGAAAAAGCATGGCTGTGACAGGACCCAAAAAAACAGCAAAATTAGTAGCATAATTCTATCCATTAAAATCATGTAACAATAAAAGCAACAAGGTATTAATGGCAACTTTAAATACATCAGTGCCTACAGTGAACCAAGAATGGTTTTGCGAGCGAAAACTAATGATATGGGATTTGTATATAGTAAAATTGTACATTGAGAAATGTAATAATCACAGTAAATTAGGTCATTTTATTCATGGTTGAAGACATTAATTTTAGTAAAGCCGGTCATAAAACAGTAGCTGGAGTAGTTTAGAACATAACATTTTCTCCTCTATGACCCATGTTAAAATCTGTTTAAATGAGTGCTCCTTCAGCAGCTGCAAGGTGCTAATCCAGATTGTCCGGATTTACTTGGTTTCCAATTGATGGGAGTTTACCAAACAAGAATACCTATAAGCACAGGTTGGCATTAAGTTACCTGGAATGCAGTCAGTCAAGCAAGAAATGCCTTCTGGGAAACAGGAATGTTACATTCATAAATCTCAGCATTCTTCTTCCAAAATTTGAATTAAGTATATTGTTTGAAGAAAGTGGAAACAACCTTTTAGTGTACTTCATTCATTCCATACCTGATCTAAAGAATTTGATATTGATGACGAATCTCAATTTACCATATGCACAAACATCACTAATTAAAATTATTTTAATTTTTAAAGTGTAGATCATTGAAAGTAAAAAGTTCATGGGAATAAAATAATCACAGAATATTCTGTATTTCCCACCTCATCAAGACAGCGTTCATATTGCTTTCGTTGATGTTCATTTTCTAGGGCTAAGGCTGAGTTTTCTGCCTGCAATAAAAAAGAACATAATTGCAAGCTCAGACTTTTTTTTCACTGTACAAATCTGACAACACATTGGCATGGTTAAGCTGCATGTGCTCCAAATGGAAAATGTCCCAACATCTACCACCATACTCTGCAATCTCTTTTGGTGCAGTATCTATGCTTTCGTCCAAAAATGGCACTGACTTCATAAGAGAATCTTGCCTCCATGATACAATCGAGACCCACATCTGCTCACATTCACAACATAGCTAGATACAGGCACATGTTTGCCATGATATCTGATGTCAAGAGTGGCACATTATTGTTTTTCACCAGCTAGAATTGTTGTCAATCAGTCATTTTGATTGACAGAACAGGGAACGATTTTAGCTCTGTCCTACGTACATAATTACTGGTGCTTCTGCCATTTATGTCCACGTTGTACACCATTTTGGATGATAATCAATAAACAATAAAGTGAAACATGCTCAATTATCAAAATTATGGGTTACCATTTTACCAGCAAATGCACAAAAGATTAAAATATGCATGCATACAGTTTGAATATGAATATTGAGATCAGATATACAATGACAAGATCTATTAACAATTATTCATCAACTTAATGATAAAAATAGAATTAGCCATTTTTGAATTCCCAACTGGCTTCACATAGCTAGTGGCTAACACATTAGACAATACTGTTCTCTCACAATTCCATTAAATCACAATTTATAATCATGAATGAATCTTTCATTTCCTTTGGAAAGTTTGGACAGTAACAACATATATTCAAACTTGATTTATCACAGAGCTGCAGGATAGGCAGGATGTTAATGACAAGAAACTTTACTTTGCAAATAAGGACCAATAATAGAGTCAAAAATGTCAAATGTGCCAGATTAACATGAAATGACTTTGAAAATCATCCATGCGCCTAAAACAAAAATCCTGAGCTTCAGTCAATGGAATTATAAAGGATTTGCTTAGAATTTATTTCTTGTGAAATTTAGTATACTTGTGTTAAATGCATCCTGATTGAACAGGTCAGGTGAAAATAGATCAAATCATAGACCAAACACACATTATCAAGCAATATATTGTCCTTCAAAATTCTCCATAAAATTCATAGAAGATCAGCTGCCAAGAAATTTCCATATCTGAATTAAGTCACCACATGGCTCCAGACTTATCCAAAAACACTGCAGTTCAAGATAAAGCAGTGGCTGGTATTCAAACAGAAAATACCTGCATCAGTTAATATTAGGAAAGAAAACAGAATTTGAATTTCAATATCTTCAATATTTCAATGAATAAGATTTTAAATACTCTTGCGGGCTGCACCCAGAACATTCTACGCAAAGATGCATTTCACTGTGCATTTTGACGTACATGTTACTGATAAGATATCTTATCTTACTTTGTAATCTTGAACAAAGGAAAATGCAGAAGTAAAAAGTTTTAAAATTGTGAGCAAATATATAAGCAGCTAACAGTCCAGCTTGATAAACCTTTCAAATATTTGAATTAAAAAAGGACTATATCTTAGAAGTACAGTAACATTTCCATCTATTACCACCTGTGACAGTGCTGCTGCCTCAGCTCATTTGTTGCCTAAACCTTTTAATAATGCTTGCTATTTCTACATTGAACTATTTCATCATATTTTGGTCCTGCCACCATTGTTTTAATCTCAGTAAGTGTAAGGTCATCAAACATTTTGCTGTCCATGTCCTGAGGCACTGAGTTGCATTCACCTATCACCCCATGATTGCCGACCTACATTGGTTCGCTTTAAAATATTTACCCATATTTTCAGATCCCTTCATGCTCCCTGTATTCCACTCCAACCCTATAACATGGAGATGCCCATTATCCTCCAATCTCATCCTAGTGTCCTTTCCAGAATTTCATACCGATGAGGGCTGGAGCTTCATTTGCTGTGACTCTATGGTTTGGAAGTCCTTCCCCAAATCGCTCCAATTTTTTACTTCTCTTTTTGGCCTATAAAGAAGCTCTTTAAAAGCTGTCTCCTTGATCACATTTTTGGTTACTTACCTTAATATCTACTCATGCAGCTCAGTATCATTTCTTATTTGATAATGCTCATGTGAAGCACCTTGGGATGTTTTGCTTCATTAAAGGCACAATATAAATGGAATTAAAGGTTTCTGTTATTCACTCACATGATCCTGTGTGTGCAGCTCTTTATAGGTCTTTATGGGACTATTACATTGAGTAGTTCATGGATGGTGAAACCCCTTTCCAAGCAGCCAAATTAGAGAACAAAAAAATTCAACAGTCATGAGTTCAAATTACACCGAATTCTGCAATGATTGCTCAGTTGCTTTTAATCAACGTAACCCTGTTACATTGGTAGGCCTGGCACCTTTTGCTTTACATTAGACATGAGTTCACCACACTGAGGATAAAGAAAAACACACAATGCATTTGAAGAAACAGGTCAGCTCATACACTGCTGAATGTGGAACAGTCTGTCCATGAGCAACTTTATTTTGATATGTTAATCAAAAACACAAACACAAAATTAAAGTAACCACAATGTTATTTAATGGAGTCTAAAACTCTCCATCTTCTATTGGTCCACATAGATTAAAGTAAGTGGAACAAAAACACTGCAAGCTATATCCACATTAGTTCACAATAACAGATTGTACTAAGAATACAATGTGCATTGTAGACCTTTATTCTTACTGAATGTTAAACTTCTAAGTCATCAAAGCCACACTTTGCTTTTGCACAATTATTTATTTGACAGGCAAATAGAAGTTCTCATTTTGGCCACTAGAGGGCTTTACTGCCATCAAACTGCACTGATTGTCTCACTATTGTTTGTCGATAAATTGCACATCGAGGAAACAATTACATTCTTAAACATGTTAGAACCCAAACAGAATAATTAATAGAAATGCAGGAGTTGGAAACACATGGGAGAGACTACCTGATGAGGAACGAAGACTGAGGCTCAGAGTCCATGGAAAATACCAAAAATTATTTTGTCCAATTTGCTCCTGCTATGTCCCAGTATTATGACCTTGATGCAATGCAATCAGTTTGAGTGGCCTAGATTGCCTGACAAGTTTTGACATAATTGTAGCATAAAAGTAGAGTGACATCATTTTGTCCTCGGAGAACTTTGCATGCAATTATAAAGCAATTATGTGCCAAATATTGCCATGGTCAAATTTCCTCACTGCCTGACGGTTTCTGGGATACTTCCTCCGAAATGTTTTGGTCTCTTTTTGGAAAAGACTCATTTTGGACAAGTTGCCAGTATTCAAAACAATCTGCGACAATATAATTGACCCCAAGGCTTGGTGCAGGATGGCCAAGGGATCCCTAATTTTCAATACAACAGCTTACTAGAAATTTTCTGGCAAACGTCCTATTGCAACACATTGCGCTTAATCAAAATGCTGTCAGAATTACATTGGATCTTCTTAATTCAATGCATTCCAAAGAATAAGCAGCTGAGTAGCATTCCCACTGAGAATGTTCTTCTGCATTACAGTGTCAGAAAAACAAAGAGCAGTGGAGGTAACTAGTTCTGATATAGGCACCATGGAAGGAGGCAGCATTCCTTTATTTTTAACCCTTATTGGTGATCTTACGTTTGCCTTTGTTTTACTTTATGTTACATGACAAGCAAACTCCATAGGGAACTAGGCCCTATGCTCTCTTTGGAAAAGTTGGCTTGGAGCTAGTGTAAACGAATAGAATGGATTTTTTGATGGGGGAACAGAGAAGGTCAATGAAGGGAAAGCAGTGGATATCATATGCAGTGATTTTCAGAAGGCATTTGATAAAAAGTCCCATGCATAAAGCTAGTTGGTAAAATTGAGGACCATGGAATAGTATGAATAAGAAATTGGCTTAAGAGGCAGAAAACAGAGAGTAAACTGCTGATTTTCATACTGGTATTGGTATTGGTTTATTATTGACACTTATACCGAGGTACAGTGAAAAGCTTGTCTTACAAACCGATCGTACAGGTCAATTCATTACACAGTGCTGTTACATTGAGTTGGTACAAAGTGCATTGATGCAGTACAGGTAAAAACAGTAACAGTACAGAGTAAAGTGTCACAGCTATAGAGAAAGTGCAGTGCAATAAGGTGCAAGGTCACAACAAGGTAGATCGTGAGGTCATAGTCCATCTCATTGTATAAGGGAACCGTTCAATAGTCTTATCACAGTGGGGTAAAAGCTGTCCTTAAGTCTGGTGGTACGTGCCCTCAGGCACCTGTATCTTCTACCCGATGGAAGAGGAGAGGAGAGAGAATGTCCCGGGTGGTGAGGTCTTTGATTATGCTGGCTGCTACACCAAAAGATGAGAGGTAAAGACAAGAGTCTGAGGAGGGGAGGCTGGTGTTCGTGATGCGCTGGGCCGTGTCCACAACTCTCTGCAGCTTCTTGCGGTCCTGGGCAGAGCAGTTGCCGTACCAGGCTGTGATACATCCAGATAGGATGCTTTCTATGGTGCATCGGTAAAAGTTGGTGAGAGTCAAAGGGGACAAACTAAATTTCTTTAGCCTCCTGAGGAAGTAGAGGTGCTGGTGAGCTTTCTTGGCCGTGGCACCTACGTGGTTTGACCAGGACAGGCTGTTGGTGATGTTCACACCCAGGAACTTGAAGCTGTCAACCCTCTTGACCTCAGCACCATTGATGTAGACATTTGCAAGTACACCACCCCCTTTCCTGAAGTCAATGACAAGCTCTTTTGTTTTGTTGACATTGAGGGAAAGGTTGTTGTCATGACACCATTCCACTAAGCTCTCTATCTCCTTCCTGTACTCCGACACATCGCTGTTTGAGATATGGCCTACAACGGTGGTGTCATCTGCAAACTTGTAGATGGATTTAGAGCAGAATCTGGCCACATAGTCGTGAGCGTATAGGGAGTAGAGTAGAGGGCTGAGGACGCAGCCTTGTGGGGCACCAGTGTTGAGAATAATCGTGCCGGAGGTATTGCTGCCTATCCTCACTGATTGCGGTCTGTTTGTTAGAAAGTCAAAGATCCAGTTACAGAGGGAGGTGTTGAGTCCTAGGTCTCGGAGTTTGGTGACAAATTTGCTTGGAATTATTGTATTGAAGGCAGAGCTGTAGTCAATAAACAATAGTCTAACGTATGTGTCTTTACTGTCCAGATGTTCCAGAGCTGAGTGTAGGGCCAGGGAGATGACATCCGCTGTAGACTTGTTTCGCCGATCGGTGAATTGCAATGGGTCCAGGTTGTCTGGGAGGCTGGAGTTGATGCGTGCCATGACCAACCTCTCAAAGCACTTCATGATGGAGGACATCAGAGCCACTGGTCGGTAGTCATTGAGTTATGGTACCTTGCTTTTCTTTGGTACCGGATGATAGTGGTCTTCTTAAAACAGGAGGGAACCTGAGAATGAAGCAGGGAGAGGTTGAACCTGTCCGCAAATACTTCTGCCAGCTGATCAGCACAAGATCTGAGCACGCAGCCCGGGACACCATCTGGGCCAGGTGCTTTCCTCGTGTTCACTCTCCGGAAGACTGATCTTACGTCCTCCACTGTGATCACAGTACATGGATGGATGGCTCAATATGATGTTCCCAAGGGTCAGTCCTGGGACCACTGCTTTTCTTATATGTATTTGCAGAATCACACAAAGCTTGGAACCATAACAAACAGCAAACAGTATTATAATAGACTGTAAGAGGACAGTGATATACTGGCAGAATAGGCAGAGAAGTAGTAGGTGAGATTTCATACAGAGAACTGTAGACTTAATGAACTTTGGCAGAAAAACAAGATGCAATATAGATTGAATGGCACAGTTCTAAAGGAGGAAGAAAGGGACCTGGATGTATTTGTCTATAGACCATTAAGAGTAGCACAACAGGTTGAGGGAGTGGTTAGTTAAGCCAACAGTATCCTAGGTTCAGGGGTGAAAATAACTTTATAAGATAAGATAAGATAAGATCAGATCTTTATTAGTCACATGTACATCGAAACACACAGTGAAATGCATTTTTTGCGTAGTGTTCTGGGGGGGCAGCCCGCAAGTGTCGCCACACTTCCTGCATCAACATAGCATGCCCACAACTTCCTAACCTGTACGTCTTTGGAATGTGGGAGGAAACCGGAGCACCCGGAGGAAACCCACGCAGACAAGGGGAGAACGTACAAACTCCTTACAGACAGCGGCGGGAAATGAACTTAAATTTCTTATCAGTATGGTCATATCATTAACCTATTTGTGCTAATTGTGTCATCCACTTTCTTACTGGCACACTGCACATGGACAAACCAGCTTATTTTTACCTCCAGGATTAATAACTATGTACAAGACTGCAAAAGCATGGAGGTGTGTTGAACATGCAGAAAACACTGATTAGCCCACAAACAGAGGATTCTGGTCACCAGCCCCCAGTAGATATATGAAGATACCAACAAATAAGAGAATTATTCCAGGGTTGAGGGATTGTAGCTGGAGGATTAGAATGGAGAATTTGGAGTTAGTCACCTTGAAGCAGAGAATGCTGAGAAACATAATGTAGGTGTACTAGATCATGAATGTTTAGACAGGTAAATAGAGCAAGGCTGTTCCCAATGGCAGATGGTTTAAGGATTTAAAGTTTTTGGAAAAAGATACAAGGAAGATGTGAGGAGTCATTGTCAGGGCTATGGAAAAAAAAACAAGGGAATGGGGCAGATGAGATTACTATACCAGGAGTTGGTTTAGATGTGTTGAAATGAATAGTCTCGTTCTGTGTCATAATAAAGCTACAATAAATTTTGGTGTGTTGTCTGTATAAATATAATTCGTTGTGTAACTTATTCTGTGAAGTGACAGCTTGGTTTATTTATGGACTTGATGTGCGAAGATTTATAGTCCATATTGTAATCTTCCAAAATGAAATTGTAAACAAATTTCTTACTTTCTGGACAATGATTAAAAAAAACAAAAATAAACTGGGCTTGTGACAAGACCTTGCTATCTTTTGTGCACTCTGGTTATTGGTTTTCTCTACTTTTCCCAAGAGAACCTGGCTTCAAATGAGTAATTCAGTTCTCTTGAAGTAGTAATAACTCACAATGTCTTCATGTTTGTCATATTTAGAGGTAACTATGTCCTTTCAACACTTTACAATTAGATGAAGCCTGTTCCAAGAAAACCTTACTCCTGCAACTTTTATAAGCCTGATGTGTGCCCCACTGTTCTTTCTGCAAAGGAGGAAGTTAGAAACTGGTTTTGGCAGGAGAGGGAGTGGTGCAAAATGGTGTGTGCAGTTGGACTATGGAGAGAATGAAGCTGATTAGGTGTACTTGAGGATCTTTTCTAAAATCCAGGATAAGGGTCTTTTCTTCAGTGCCTTTCTGTAAAAGCTCATTTGAAAGGCTGGCACTTATAATGCAGTCCTAATTCCCTTGAACTGAAGGGCAGTTAAGAATCAACATCACATATGTCAGAACTGGTGAGATGGCAGATCACCTTCCCTGAAGGGCATTAGTCAACCAAATGGATCTTTTCACCAGAATCAAGTGGTTTCATAGTATTACTAATGTTTTTTTTAAATTAATTCGTGTACTTAATTACTTGAATTTAATTTCCTGGTTGCTCTGATGAGATTTAAACTTATGTTTCTTGATTAACTGTCCTGGGCTCTGGATATTAATCCTAGGAACTTAACCACTCTACCACTGCCATTCAGAACAAGGGGACATTGTCAAAGATTAGAGTTTGACCATTTAAGCATGGAATCAGGAACTATTTTCTCATGCAAAAAGCAGTGCAAATCTAAAGCCCTGCTGTTCAATCAATTGGAATTGGTTTATTATTGTCACATGTACTGAGGTACAGTGAAAAACTTGTCTTGCATACTGTACCATTTATACAGATCAATTCATTACACAGTGCATTGAGGTAGTACAAGGTAGAACAATAACAAAATGCAGAATAAGGTCTAACAGCTACAGAGAAAGTGCAGTGCAGGTAGACAATAATGTGCAAGGTCGTAACGAGGCAGATTGAGAGGTCAAAGTCCATTTTATCGTACTAGGGAACCATTCTATAGTCTTAGAACAGCGGGATAGAAGCTGTCCTTGAGACTGGTGCCACATGCTTTCTGGCTTTTGTATCTTCTGCCCAATGGGAGAGGGGAGAAGAGAGAATGTCTGGGGTGGGTGGGATCTTTGATTATGCTGGCTGCTTCACCAAGGCAGTGAGAAATATAGACAGAGTCCATGGAGGGGAGGCTGGTTTCTGTGATGTGCTGAGTTGTGTCCACAACTCTCTGCAGTTTCTTGCCGTCATGGGCACAGCAGTTGCCATACCAAGCCGTGATGCATCCATATAGGATACTTTCTATGGTGCATTGATAAAAGTTGGTGAATTGACATGTTCCAGAGAAGATACGATCATCTGCAGTTAGGTAGGCATATCGAGAATTATGGATCAGAATCAGGTAAGGTAAGTTGATATGCTGGTCAGCAATGGTGTATTGAAGGGTAGAACAGGCTTGAAGGATGCCCTGTTATTGATCTCTTATTGTGTAACAGAGGTACTGCTGAGTCAAGGCTAAAACTTGGAATGGTACAACAACAAGTTGCATTTAGATTTTGGGAAAAATACCTCAATATGTTTCACAGACAGATATTGAGTCACATAGCATGGAAACAGGCCCTTTGGCCCAACTCGCCCATTCTGATTCTGTTGCCCAGTGATCTCATCCCATCTGCCTGAGTTTGGCCCATAGCCATCTAAACCTCTCCTATCCATGTACTTATCTAGATGGCTTTTAAACGTTGCTAATGTGCCTGCCTCAACCGCTATTTCTGGGAGCTCATTCCAAATACGCTCCACCCTTTGTGTGAAGAAGTTGCCCCTGACATCCCTTTCAAATCTCTCACCTCTGATTTTAAACCTACGCGCTCTTGTTTTTAGCACCCCCTCCCTGGAAAAAAAGACTGTGTGCTTTCACCCTGTCTATGCCCCCCATGATCTTATATGCCTCTATCAGGTCACCCCTCAATCTCCTGTGTTCCAGAAAATGAAGTCTTAGTCTGTGCAACCTGTCCTTGTAACTCAGGCCCCCAAGTCCAGGCAACATCCTGGTAAATCTCTTCTGCACTCTATCTAGTTTAATAACATCTTTCCTATAACAGATGACCAAAATTGTACAAAATACTCCAAGTGCAGCCTCACCAAAGTCTTATATAACTGCAGCATAACTTCCCAACTCCTATACTCAATGCCCTTACTGAAGGCCAGTGTGTCAAATGCCTTCTTCGCCACCCTATCTACTTCTGATACCGCTTTCAGTGAACTATCCACTTGCACTCCTAGGCCCCTCTGTTCCATAACACTCCCCAGGGCCCTACCATTCACTGTATAAGTCCTACCCTGCTTTGATCTCCCAAAATGCAATACCTCACATTGAACTGGATTAAAAGCCACTTGCCAATCCTCAGCCCATGTACCCAGCTGATCAAGATCCCCCCTGTAATTTTTCATAGCCATCTACACTATCTACAACACCACCTATTTTGTTATCATCTGCAAATGTACTAACCATGCCGTGTACATTCACATCCAAATTGTTTATATAAATTACAAACAACAAAGGTCCCAGCACCTACCCCATGGCACACCACTAGACACAGTCCTCCTGTCTGAGAAACAACCCTCGACCATCACCCTTTGCTTCCTACCTTTGAACTAATTATGAATCCAATCCACTATCTCCTCCTGGATTCCATGCGATCTAACCTTCCAGACTAGCCTGCCATGAGGTCCCCTGTCAAAGACCTTGCTAAAGTGCATATAGACAATGTCCCTGCCCTACCCTCATCTATCATCTTGGTTACCTCCTCGAAGAACTCAAAAAGATTTGTCAGACATGACTTCCCACAATCAAAGCCACACTGACTGTCCCGAATCAGACCCTGTCTCTCCAAATACTGGTCGATCCTGTCCCTCAGAATCCCCTCCAGCAATTTGCCCACCAGTGATGTCAAACTCACTAGCCTGTAGTTTCCTGGCTTGTTTATGCTACCATTTTTAAACAATTAGCTACTCTCCAGTCCTCCAGAATCTCAACTGTGGCCAGAGATGAAGCAGAAGTCTTTGCAAGGGTCTCCGCAATTTCTTCTCTAGCTTCCCACAAGGTCCAAGAATGCACTGGGTCATGCCCTGGGGATTTATCCACCTTAATGCACTTTAAGACCTCCAACACCTCCTCCCTGCTAATTCGTATGTGGTCCAAGACAACACCACACACTTCCCCCATTTCCTTAGCTTCCATCATTTTCTCCACAGTAAAAATTGAAGAGAAATATTCATTAAAAATCTCACCCATTTCCTTTGATTCCACATGCTGATTTTTAAGGGGCCCAGTCCCTCCCTAGTCACCCTTTTAGTCCTAATATATCTATTGAATCTCTTGGGATTTTCCCTCACCTTGCTTGCCAGATCCTTCTCATATATTCTTTTGGCCCTCCTAACCTCTCTCAAGTGCATTCCTACACTTCTTGTAGTTGTCAAGAGATTCACTAGTTCCCAATTGCTTAGGAGCAGTGTATGCCTCCCATTTTTTCTTAACCACAGCCTCAATACTTTTCATCAACCAGGGCACCCGAAACCTGCCAGCCTTGCCTTTCACCCTAACAGGAACACACAGGTCCTGAAATCTTGACATCACACTTTAAAAGGCCTCCCACTTGGCAGCTGCTCCTTTCCCTGCAAACAATCTCACCCAATCAACCTCTGCAAGATCCACCCAATGGCTCCAATATTTGCTCTGCCCCAGTTTAGGACTTAACCTGTGAACCAGTTGTATCCTTCTTTAAAAACTAATAGAATTATTGTCATTGAACCCAAAGTGCCTTTCGGCAGACACTTCCACCACTTGCCCTGCATCATTCCTCAGGAGGAGGTTCAGTGTTGCACCCTCTCTAGTAGTTCCCTCGATATATTGACAAAGGAAGCTTTCTTGGACACATTTCACAAATTCCACTCTGTCCAAGCCTTTTACACTATGGTTGGCCCAGTCAATATTAGGGAAGTTAAAATCTCCCACTAATACTACTCTATTATGTTTACAGCTAGCTGCAGTCTCTCTACGTATCCACTTCTCCAATTCCCACTGACTATTGGGGGGCCTATAATACAATCCCATCAGAGTGACCATCCCCTTCTTGTTTGTAAGTTTTACCCTTATGGCCTCACTGGATGGTCTGCCAAGAATATCCTCTCTAATGATCCTTGTTATGTCCTCTCTCATCAAGAAGGCAACTCCCCCTCCTCTTTTACCTGCACCTCTGTCAACCCTGTAGCATCTGTATCCTGGAACATTGAGCTGTCAGTACCGCCCTTCCCTCAGCCATATAAACCAGACAATAATGTAACCGAAACAATAACAGACAGACATGTTAGGATGTTAAGGGATTCTAAGGGATAGGATCTATGAACACCTGGAGAATCATGGACTGATTAGGGACAGCCAGCATGGCTTTGTGAAGGGAAGATCTTGCCTCACAAGCCTGATTGAGGAGGTGACCAGGAAGATTGATGAAGGTAGTGCGGTGGATGTGGTCTATATGGATTTCAGTAAGGCGTTTGATAAGGTTCCTCATGGTAGGCTTCTTCAGAAGGTCAGAGGCCAAGGGATCCAGGGAAGCTTGGCTGTGTGGATTAGGAATTGGCTTGCCTGTAGAAAGCAGAGGGTTGTGGTGGAAGGAGTGCCCTCGGATTGGAGGGCAGTGACTGTTGGTGTCCCGCAGGGATCGGTTCTGGGACCTCTACTTTTTGTAATATTTATAGATGACTTAGATGAGGGGGTGGAAGGCTGGATTAGTAAGTTTGCGGACGACACTGAGATCGGCGGTGTTGTGGATAATGTGGAGGGCTGTCGGAACTTACAGAGGGATATTGATAGGATGCAGAGCTGGGCTGACAAGTGGCAGATGGAGTTCAATCCGGAGAAGTGTGAGGTGGTACACTTTGGAAGGACAAACTCCAGGGCAGAGTACAAGGTAAATGGCAAGGTACTTGGCAGCGTAGAGGAGCAGTGGGATCTGGGGGTTCATATTCACAGTTCACTGAAAGTTGCCTCACAGGTGGATAGAGCAGTTAAGAAGGCCTATGGGATGTTAGCTTTCATAAATCGTGGGATTGAGTTTAAGAGCCGTGAAGTGATGATGCAGCTTTACAAAACTCTAGTTAGACCACACTTAGAGTACTGTGTTCAATTTTGGTTGCCGCATTATAGGAAGGATGTGGAGGCGTTGGAGAGGGTCCAGAGGAGATTTACCAGGATGCTGCCTGGATTAGAGTGTATGGAATATGAGGAGAGGCTTAAGGTGCTCGGGCTTTATTCACTGGAAAGGAGGAGGATGAGAGGAGACATGATAGAGGTATATAAAATATTGAGAGGAATAGATAGAGTAGACAGCCAGCACCTCCTTCCCAGGGCACCAATGCTCAAGGTGAGAGGGCATGGCTTTAAGGTTATGGGTGGGAGGTCCAGGGGAGATGTCAAGGGAAGGTGTTTCACCCAGAGAGTGGTTGGTGCATGGAATGCACTGCCTGGGGTGGTGGTGGAGGCAGGTACATTGGACAGGTTCACGAGTTTTTTGGATAGGCACATGGAGGAATGTGAGATAGAGGGATATGCGGGAGGAAAGGGTTAGATAGTGTGAGGGTGGTTTGATGGACGGCACAACATGGTGGGCCGAAGGGCCTGTTTTGTGCTGTATGGTTCTATGGTTCTATGGTTTTAGAGTCATACAGCTTGGAAACAGGATCTTTGGCCAATTATGTCCCTGATAGCCATAAATTATTTATCTATACTAAGTTTATTTTCCAACACTTGGGCCATCGCCTTCAAGTGCTTATCTAAATGCTTCTTAAATGTTAGGAGAGTATATGCCTCTGCCATCCCCTCAGGCAGCACATTGTAGACCTCAGCCAATTTCTGGGTGATTTTTCATTTCAAATCCCCTCTAAGTCTCCTTCTGCTTAAACCAATGCACCCTAGTTATATACACACCTCTACTAAGGGGAATGGTTTTTCACTACCTACACGACTCATAACTTTGTGTATGTCAGTAAAATAACCTTTCAGCCCTCTCTGCTCCACAGAACTGCTTCCTCATAGGTCCAGTGACCTGGCTTCAATCCTGATCTCCTGTGGTGGCCTTGCAGAGTGTGCATGCTCTCCTTGCTACCATGTGGGTTTCCTCAGGGTGCTCCAATTTTCTCCAGTGTCCCAAGGATGTACAGATTGGTGAGTTAATTGGCCACTATAAATTGACCCTGGTCTACAGATGAGTAGTAGAATCTGGAGCAGGTTGACGTGAATTTAAAAACAAGGATTAGTGTAAACGGGTGCTCGATGAACGAAGTGGACACGGTGGGCTGAAGCTCCTGATTCTGTGCTGTATGATGCCATGATTATTAAAACACATGAGTGAATCTCCTTTGCATGCTCTCCAATGCAATCATGTCCTTCATTTATTTTTGCTACCAGAATTGCATGCAGTTATGGCCTAACCAATATTTATTCAGTTGCCCCATAATCTCCCTTCTATTACACTCTATGCCCTAGCTAAGGAAGACAAATATCCCATATGGCTTCTTAACCACCTTATACTAATGTGCTGCTGCTTTCAGGGATCCTTGGACTTGTACACCAAGGTTTCTCACTGTACACATCTGGCTTCATTAGTCCCCCTAAAATGCATCATGTCACATCTTTGAGAAATAAATTGCAACTGCCATTTTTCTGTCATCTTACCATCTCAGCAATATCATTCTGTAGCTTAAATTACGCTCCCACTATCAACAGTACCATCAATCTGTGTGTCATCTGTGAATCTCCTAATCATACCTGCTATAATCATATCCAGATTGTTACTGTATATAACAAGCAGCAAGGGCCCCAGCATCGAGCCCTACAGTAACCCACTGGTCACAGGCTTCCAATTGCTAAAACAACCCACGACCACTCTGTCTCCTATTACCCAGACAATTTTGGATCCAATTTGCCCAGGATCCCATGAGCTCTTACGTTTTGAGCCAGTGTCCCATGTGGATTCTCATCAAAGCCCCTGTCAAAATCCACGTCGACAACACGAACTACCTTACCTTGATTGATAAACTTAGTTAACTCTGAAATAAAAGCACAACTATAAAAGTATAAATATTAAATAAGATTATCTTCTTGCAAATGATGAAAAGGAAATTAAAAGGCATCTGTGAAAATTACTTAAAATGCTCTAAATTATCTATCAAATTATCTTTCCATGATGTATTCTGTAGGATTGTAATTTACCTTACTTTTAATGCAGTTGGTAGATCTTCAAGACAATAAATATTGATATTGAATTATAATATTTGCCTAAGGTAATGGTTGCAGATAATACAATACTCACTCTGCCTTTTATTTTTACAACCTTTGCTAATAACATATCATCCTAATACTAGGGAGAAGCACTACCTTTAAATGTACTTTGCTACATGGGGTTTGTGACGAGATTACAAAATAAACTTAAAAAGAGTAAGTTCATAGTCAGTTGAAACAAATTAACATTTAAATCATGGTCTATAAAGAAAATAAATTTACTGTCATTTTAAGAAATTACTTGTGTCCTCCTTCAGTTTGCATTGAGATCCAACAGAGAGAAAACTCAACCCATGACAATTGTTCACAGCAACCAAATGTTGAACTGATTTCATAACAAGGAGGACAGGGGAGGAGAATAAATCCCAAAGGAAGTGCAGAATGCTTGGACTATCATAGATTTAGATTTAATGTAGATATTGTGCAGTTTGTGCAAAAGGCATACAGATTGTGAGAACTGTGCCCTCTCTAATGCAGCCTTCTCCTACAGAGACGAGCCCTCAGAATAGCAGCATCAATCTTTATGCATCCACCTCGGTCACACACGACTGGACCTACTGTCACCTCTTAGTGATATGAATCTTTCTCTTTGTGCCGATCAATAAAAAGAATCATGTGATAGACTAGCTTCACTCATAATGAGATGCATATAGAGCACAAGGCTGTGCTCTTTATAAAGGCTGTGCTAATCTTTACAAACTAATTTGCCCAGGTTGAATCTGTGTAGCTCTGAAGATGTTATGCTTGCCAACTTTGAAAAATTGACATCTTTCCCTGCAACAGTCACTGATGCCAACAATCATTGAAAATAAATTGTGTTTTCAGGTTACTGCTGTTTTGCTAAGGAGAACTGATCATCTCCTCTGCTTGTTTTCAACCCTACAGGAAAAAAACAAAGCAATAATGCGTTGTCTGTGAGCCATACAGACCAAGGTGGTCCCAGGCATGCATTCCAGGCAGCATGCAGTGTGTATTGACCAGAATTATACCAGGGATTAGAAAATCATAATGACTAGTGATTTAAAATACTGACACTGCTGCACAGATATTTAATATGTGATTTTTGAAACCATAAAGGCCTTGACTTTCTGTAATGCTGGATATTATTTTGTGCATTATCCTATCAAAACCCCTTCACACAGAGATTGTGTACATTGAGCACAGGTAGCAAACTTCAGGAACTTTGTTTTATATTGTTTTGATGTTGTTAAGGCAACATTCAACTCTGTGAACTCACACTTGGTATATATCTTTCACATGAAGAAAGGCTTACTTAAGGCCTGACCTTACCTAGTCTGCTGCCGTTAGATGTCCATTATTTCCCAGGTATTTCCCCCCTATAAGTAATTTTCTTGGTCTTTGCCCACACCAGCCTTGTTGCCAATGTCCTCAGGGCCTCTGATCATGTCTTTCCCTGAGCACTATGCCTGAACCCCAAGTGCGTTTCTGCCTGACCCCAATACCCAGTCTGAGAGGACCCAAATCCATCTTATTCTTTCTCCAAATGACATCCACTAGAATCCCAGTTGCCCATCCGATTATTGGAATTGGAATTGGTTTATTATTGTCACTTGTACCGAGGTACAGTGAAAAACTTCTCTTGCATACTGTTCATACAGATCAATTCATTACATAGTGCATTGAGGTAGTACAAGATAATATCTGCGGAAGGTCATAATGAAGTAGATTGTGAGGTCAAGAGTCTATTTTATTGTACTAGGGAACTTTTCAGAAGTCTTATAATAGCAGGATAGAAGCTGTCCTTGAGCCTGGTGGTACATGCTTTCCGGCTTTTGTATCTTCTGCCCGATGGGAGGGGGGAGAAGAGAGAATGTCCTGGGTTGGTGGGGTCTTTGATTATGCTGGCTGCTTTACCAAGGTAGCGAGAAGTATAGACAGAGTTCATGGAGGGGAGGCTGGTTTCTGTGATGTGCTGAGCTGTGTCCACAACTCTCTGCAGTTTCTTGCAATCCTGGGCAGAGCAATTACCATATCAAGCCGTGATGCATCCAGAATCCTCCCAGTTCTTACTCAACCTCAAACACTCATCCACCATTCCCCACCCCCAATCAATTGTCTGCCACACCCCACTCCCAGAAGCATGTCTAACTGATTTGCCATGAGCAGACAAACTAACCCCACCTGATTCACTCTCTGGCTGACCCCAGCCCATTTCCTAAACTGATATGGTTGCTACCCTCTGAAGCCTTTCTATCACCACCACATTACTTGAATTGATATTGCAAAAGATTACAAGCCTCCACGGTGTATCACTTTAATCACAATTTCAGGCACTATAACATTTCTAGCCTGTACTCCTGCATAGCTTTAAAAGAACAGATGCAGAAAGGCCGATTCTTTATGTTGGGAATCAAGGTCATTAACTCAGAGTGTTGTTCAGGACAATGAAAAGCTTTGCAACAGGCACTGTAGAACAGAAACCACTATTTTAAATGAAAATAGTATTAATATTTGAAGCAGAGGAACACAGAGAATGATGAGACAGAATCCATGGCATACAAATGAGTGTTGAATTGCTCCAACAGATAAATTTGAGATGTATTTAATTACTTGAATTTAAATTCCCCAGTTGTCATGGAGGAATTCAACCTCATGTCTCAGAATTAATGGCCCAGATTTTCTTGCTGCAAGTCTGGTAACTTAATTATTATGCTATTGTACTCCAGATATGATATCTGTGGAAAGTCATTTGGTTTCAGTCTAGGCATTCACTATATTTGGGTGGTTAAGGATAGGACTGGTCTACTGAATAAATAGCTTGATGCCACTCAATAAAGATGAAGATACTGCACTATTGCTCCACATTCCAGCATCTGCAAAATTTTTTGTGCCTCCGTCTTTCTTTTGGCTATTCAGTTTTCAGGATTTGGGTGTTGCTAGTATTTATTGCCCATCGCAGCTGTGCTTGGGAGAAGGTGATAAGGCACGTTCTTGAACCGCTGCAGTCCTTCCGGTGGAAGTACTACAATGCTACTGGGGAGGTCGATATACTTCAGGAAGAAGTACAACTTGGAGAGGAACTCCAAGTTATTTCCCAGTGCATCACTTCCAAATTGAGCAAAAAGCTAGGGTCTCTATTTGAACTCCCAACCAAAGGACAGCACCTCCATCAGTCCAGTAATCCCCCAGTAATGATTAGAGTAATAAACTCAGATTTTTGTGTCGTTATCTTTACCCTTGCTGCATTATTTCATTAGTGCTGGGGCAGAGCCAAGATTTCCATACTGGGTATACAGGCAGTCCCCAGGTTACAACAGGGCTCCTGTCCTGAGAACTGTTGGTAACCCGAACTGCTCATGTTGAAAATGAACACTAACGGTGTGTGGGAGAGGATCACAGAAAGAGCTGTAACAGGAGACTAAGCAGGTAACAGGAGAGCAAGCAGAAGTAACCAAAGAACACATTGGCACAACTGATTAACCCTTAAACGCTTCCCCTCCTGCAATGTACCATTGCAGAGCTGGTAAAAGAAAATCAGGTTCAGGACTGTGGCCACATCTGTAGTATTCCTGAGAGAAGAGGGCTAAAAGTCATTGAGTCCTTGGTCAGGAGTTGCAGCTGCCATTGGGGATGGGTGTGGACAGTTGAAAAGTTGGGATCCTCAGACTGAAGTAAAGAGCCTCAACCAGGACCACAGTCAGAGAATCAGGGACTAGGTCAGGGGCTGATCAGGGTGAAGGAGGGTAATGATGCGTGTGGATGCTGGGATGCAGTGAGTTTGACGGTTTGTGAGGTGAGAGTGATGAGTGGAGTGTTTCAGGGGTGGAGGGGAGATTGGTGTTAGAAAAGGAGTAAGGTAATTGTGGGAAACTGCCTACTAAGACATGGTCAGGGAGCTGCAACCATGGTTGTTGCAAGCATGTTTATCAACAAGTGCACTTCAGATTTACCTATACAGTGAATGCCATCTGACAGAATGCTTTGTCAAGTTTCCAAAGAGACTTGATTAAACTTTGAAATCACCATAATCCTAATCCATACTGGAAAATTTTCTAACATATCATGAAAAACAATGCTATGGATAAGAATTGCTATGGCAGTGTGCTTTCCCTACAAACAATTCATTTAGAGCATTTACGTATAATTCCTGTCATTCGTAAATGTTTCTTTGTGAGATGCAAGTTTTATATGACATTATATTGTTTGGTATTGTATATGCTTAAATTAATGAGGCATAACAGTTGATATGTATTTATGTGACTGTAGAAACCTACATAAAATAACACTTCTTTTGTTACTTATTTTCCATTGCAATGCAGAAGTAGCTAGAGAATTATATTCAGCATGCATTGACTTGCAAACATTACTATATTATTAGTGAAACTCCTTTGGGCTTCTTCAAGCTGAATTAAAGGGTTAGCTCTTGAAGGAACATTTACTGATTCAGGAATAGTCTTGTCTTTGCAATCCTGCCACAAATGGGGCTGTGCTGTCTCATTTCACAACTGACTACAAATGCATACATACCATGTCATTAACTTCATAAGGCAGATTCAGCTTTCCCATTATGTCTTATTATGATTCTTTCAGGATGAATGGCAGGCTGATAAAAAAGTGAAAAGGTTGGTCCTGATATATTTAAAAATTTATTTCAGTCTTTCAAAGTTTCTTCAAAACATGAAACCGAAGTCAAATGTAATTACTATCAGTTTTTAGGATCAAAAACAAACGTGGATCAAGACACCAAGGGGCAATATTTCCTCATTTGAATTTTAATTAAAAATAGTAATAAAACAAATCACATTAATATTGAAAGCTTTCCAGTAAACAGTACCATTTTGATTCATGTGACCTATGTTTTGCAGACAGTTCAAAATGTAAATATAGCAGCTAATGACAAAGTGGAAAGGTATCTCAGGAAACCAATCTATTTCCTCAAATCACACTCACCATCAATTGCTGACACACCTTTGTACCCTCCACCCTTACTGCCGGCACAGTCAAGTATTTCATTTATGACTGGTTCCTAAACTAGAGGCCTTATTCTCCAACGCATAAATGAAAATTTTAAAAAAACGGAGATGCTGAGATTCTAAACTAAAAAGAGAAAATGCTGGAAATACTAGGCAGATCAGGCCTCAGCTGTGGAAAGAGAAATAGCGCTGTTATTTCAGGTCAAAAACCAAGCATGATCTGTTCTTATTTTCTATTTATTTTCCAAAGCTCCTGGTGCTGAATATCCACCCATTGCCATTTCTGCTGGATGGTAACATCCCCTTTTCTACTACCATATACACGGATCCTTTCGAATACTTCCCAGTCCTATGCCTAACAGAATCAACATACATCTCCATCTTGTAGACTTCTGCCCACAATACTGACAACACAAACAGGACAAGCTCCTCTAAATTAATTGCTCCCAAATCCTCGGATCTGTCCCCGCCCATCCCCCCCCCCACCCCCCGCTGACTAACCCTCGGTGCTTCCTCATTACTATCAGCTTCCAGGAGTCACAGGTTGAACAAAACCCCAAACTCTATTTCCCAAAACTCCCAAATTTCAGCCCCCAGCATCAACTCTCCCTGCCACCACTTCCATTTGCCCCTTCAATGAAATAATAAATCAGAACTATATCCTACTCCTCCAAAACCTCAATATTTCCCACTGCTGTTGAACCAAATATGACAAGTGCATGTGGATTATTTTCCTAGTGTATAATAGACCCCCAAAAATAGTAATTCACAAGTGAAGTAGAAGTCTCTTGGTCATTTACAAAAAGCAAAATATGACGAGTATGTGGATTAGCTACATCCAATCTGTTTGCTGTAGAGTGGATTTAGGAAAGGGTTTAAAAGATTGCAAAATTGTTAAAAATCAATAATGAACAAACTGGTAAGTGCAAACTGGAAAAAACACAAATAATTAGTGGGTTCTTGAGTATTCAGAATGAGGGTAAGGGGAGATATTTGAGCATAATGTATGGATGAAATAGGGTAGTATTGTCTCACTCATTTCAGGTTAAGCAGCAAAATACTATTGCAGACTAGGGGAATGTTCCGTTAAGGTAGGGCATAGTGTTGCGTGTGTGTGTGTGTGTGTGTGTGTGTGTGTGTGTGTGTGTGTGTGTGTGTGTGTGTGTGTGTGTGTGTGTGTGTGTGTGTGTGTGTGTGTGTGTGTGTGTGTGTGTGTGTGTGTGTGTGTGTGGCGTGCTTACGTCAACAGAAGATAAAGGACGTAATGATGTTGTTGAAGAAGTCAGTCGAAGTCAGTCAGAGGGGAGAGAGAGAGAAAAGGGAGAGAGACACCAGCCTTCTAGTTTTCTCTATTGATGGATGAGAAACAATAACTGTGTCTGTTACTACAATCCACGTATGGAAATTGGGAGTAATTCGGTGGAGTTCACTTTGTTGCTGACCTGTAGAGGGAAACAGGTATTTGTGTAGACAGCCACGATACAGATGCTTTTCGGGGTGAGGAAGTCACTACCGAGTAAACACTGAGGTGTCATTTGGGTTCTATAGTGGAACATTTGGATTTTGTAATTACTCTCTCTATGTTCTCTACATCTACATCTTATCTTCCGACAACGGTGGTTGTTGAAGAAGCCTTTGCTCATGTTTCACCTTACGGCTTGCTGAACTGAACTTAAAGAACCATTCCTGGACTTGGAGTTTGGGACTTTGCCACACGCACACGACGAGTTTAGTTTTGGGGTTAATGTTCAAGGTTTAACATTTTTACTTCTAACATTCTAAGATTTTTACTTTTATTTTTCTTATTATCATAAGTAGTTAATAATAACATAGTTTTTAACACTGAATCATGATTCAGTGTGTTTCTTTTGTTGCTGGCTCGTAACAAAACTGGGGTCTCGTCCAGGATCGTTCCCCAGATAAACGAGTGTCATCCGGGATCGTTCCCCTGATTGACGAGTGTCGTCCAGGATTGTATCCAACGATTGACGAGGGAGGTCTGAGTTTGAACAAATTGGGGTCTTAGTGGACGACTGATTGTGGTCGGTCTGATAAATTCTTTTTAATTGGCTTGTGTGTGTGGAAACCAGCAACAATGGATACATTTTTTTAAAAACCCACCCGTGGAGGATTGCAGGGGATGAGGAAGCCTGATTTGGTGAAAATTGCTGCAGAGCTACATCTGGAGGCAGTAACGCGATTTATGAGAAAGGCAGATATTCAGCTACTGATAGCTGGCCATTATGTGGAAAAGAAGGTGTTTGAGGTGGAGGTATTAAAACAGTTTCCTGGCAGTGAACCAGCGATTTCTGAGGCACAGGTGCAGCTGGCAAAGATAGAGGCTGAATGAGAGCCAACTCGGTTAAAGTTTGAGACTGAGCGGGAACGAGAGCTAACTAGGGTGAAGTTAGAGGCTGAACGGGAACGGGAACTAATTCGGTTGAAGTTTGAGGCTGAGGCTGAGGCAGAGGAAAGGAAGGCCCAGATGGAAATGAGGAGGATGGAACTGGATAGGGAGGAGAAGGAAAAACAGCAGCAGCATGAGTTAAAAATGAAGCAAAAGAGTTTGGAATCTGATTCCGATGATGGTTTTTAGCCAGTAGGGAGGTTCGATTAGTCCCTCCTTTTAAGGAAGATCAGGTTGATCAGTATTTCTAACATTTTGAAAAGGTTGCTGTGAGTTCAAACTGGCCAAAGGAAGGATGGGCTCTTAAGTTACAGAGTGTAATTAGAGGTAAAGCTCAAAAACTTATTCTGCTTTGTCTGTTGAGGATGCAGCTGATTATACAAAGGTGAAACAAGCTGTGTTGAAGGCCTATGAATTGGTACCTGAAGCTTATAGGTAAAAATTTAGAGACTTGAAGAAATCTGCAGATCAGACGTACATGGAATTTGCCAATGGAAAGAGAATATGTTTTGAACGATGGTGTATGGCTAAAAATGTAGTTGGAGATTATGATAAATTGACAGAATTGATGTTAGTGGAAGACTTTAAAAGATGTGTTCCAGCTGAAATAACAACATATTTAAATGAAAAGGAAGTGGAAACATTACAAGAAACTGCTAGGTTGGCAGATGATTATGCTTTAACCCATAAATCCAAATGGGGACCACCTAAAACCTTTCAAAAGAGTTATAAAGACAATCCAGGTAAACGGGAGATTAAATTGGGAGGTAATCAAAAAGGGAAGGATGAAAAGAAGCCAGTGCTGGAGAAACCTGTTGAGCGTACTTGTTATTACTATAAGAAACCTGGCCATATGATATCTAATTGTGCCCTTTTGAAGAAAAGGAAGGAAGCCGTGCCCAATGCTTGCTTTCAGGTAATTAAAAATCAAGAAGGTTTAGGAGATGTTGTTAAAGATTAGTCCTTGCCAGAGATAAAGGCTGAAAAGTTGGAGGACATGAGGAAGGAATTCCATTCTTATGTTTCAGAGGGTTTTGTTTCACTGAATGATGGATCACCCCAAGTGCCAGTGAAAATCCTTAGAGATACTGGGGCTTGCCAATCTCTCTTGCTGGACAGTGTTTTAAATTTTGGTGAAGAAACTGACACTGGTGAGGTAAATCTAGTGCGAGGTGTTACAGGTGACACCATGTCTGTCCCTTTGCACAAGGTGATTTTAAAGTCAAAGTTCGTAGAAGGACCTGTCAAGATAGGGATACGACCTAGTTTACCAGTGGAAGGAGTTTCTTTGTTATTGGGGAATGACCTTGCGGATGGAGAATTTGTCCCTGTGGTACGGTTAACGACCAAACCAAGGATTGATGAGTCTGAGAATGATCCAGATGTTTACCCATCCTGTGCGGTTACTCGAGCTAGAGCTAAAGAATTAGCCAAGGCCGACAGTCCTGTGCAGCCTGATGTTGTTCCCTGTGACAGGCCTAAACAGGAAGAAAATTATGATGAGTTGTCAGAGACTTTTCTGTCTTCACTGGAGGATCAAAATCCTTGTATTGAGCCTGAATTTAAAGATTTGTCTTTGTTGAGGAAAGAATTTATGGTAGAACAGACGAAAGACCCTGAGTTTACTGAATTGAGAGAAAAAGCACTCTCAAGTGATGAGATTGAGAAAGTGCCAATTGGATATTATGTCAAAAATGGAATGTTAATGAGGAGATGGAGACCTCCTCATGTTCCTGTTAATGAGGAATGGGAAGTTATTCATCAGGTTGTGGTTCCTAAAGTTTATAGGAATGAGATTTTAAACCTGTCTCATAGTATGCCTTTGGGTGGTCATTTTGGTGTTCATTTACTTTTGTTTGCAGTTAGAAAATCAATACAGGAGTCATTAGGATTTAGTCCATTTGAGCTTGTATTTGGACATCGGGTGAGAGGACCTTTAGAATTGTTAAGAGAACAGTGGGTTAATGAGGAAGTGCACTTGAGTCTGTTGGACTATGTCCAAAAATTTAAAACTCGGTTGGAAAGAGTCTGCCAGCTGGCGAGAGAGGATTTGAAAACCAGCCAGATGAGAATGAAGGCATGTTTTGACAGATGTGCTCAGCCCAGGACATTTGCAGTGGGGCTAAAGGTGTTAGTATTTTTCCCTAGCCAGAACAATCCATTGCAATCTCGTTTTTCAGGACCATATGTTATTGAATCCCGAGTAACTGATTTGACATATGTAATTAAGACACCAGATAGACACAAGAAAACACAACTCTGTCACGTAAACATACTTAAGCCTTATTATGAGAGAGGTTCAGTTATGGCCATGGTGGATGATATGAAGGTTGTTTCTAGAATGCCTGATGTTGATATTGAGGAAGGCCAATTTAGACCAAATATTGTTCCATCGAAACTAAAAAACCAAAATATCCTGGAGAACCTTGAATCAAAGTTGGACCATTTACAAGTTTCACAAAAACAACAGATGAGAGAATTAATTTTAAAATTTAAAAATCTGTTCCCAGATGTTCCAAACAGAACGTCGATAATTACTCATGATGTTGACGTTGGGGATGCAAAACCAATCAAACAACACCCATATCGGATAAATATGGAAAAAAAGTAAACTTGTTGACCAGGAGATTGAATATATGTTAGAAAATGATATTATTAGACGTTCCACTTCAATCTGGAGTTTGCCCTGTGTTATTGTGCCTAAGCCTGATGGAACTGTTCGATTTTGCACAGATTACAGAAAAGTGAAAGCTGTAACGAAGTCAGATGTTTACGCTATTCCTAGGGTGGATGATTGCATAGACAGAGTGAGAAAGGCTAAATTTCTTACAAAGATTGACCTATTAAAAGGGTACTGGTGTGTTCCATTAACAGATAGAGGAAGGGAGATTTCTGCCTTTGTAACCCCTTCTGGATTGTATAAATATAATGTTTTGCCATTTGAAATGAAAAATGCTCCGGCAACATTTCAAAGAATGATTAATTCAGTGATTCATGGGTTAAAACATACAGATGCCTACATTGACAACCTAGTGACAAGGAATGATACATGGGAGGATCACATCTCTGCGTTAGAAAGGTTCATTGAAAGACTTCCCGAAGCTAACCTTACAGTTAACTTGGCTAAAAATGAAGTTGGCCATGCCACTGTGACGTATCTTGGTTATGTTGTAGGTCAAGGCAAGTTAGCTCCTGTTCAAGCAAAAGTTCAAGCAATATCTGGCTTCCCTGTTCGCATGGGTACGAGGACTGTTAGAAGATTTTTGGGAATGGTTGAATATTATCGCAAACTTTGTAAAAATTTTGCTGAAGTTGCTCTTCCCCTAACTAATCTTCTGAAGAAGGGAGTATAGTTTGTTTGGACAGATCCTTGTCAAGAAGCATTTGAGAAGCTGAAAGCCATTTTATGCTACCATCCTGTGCTCAAATCACCTGACTTTGAAAAGCCACTTTCATTAGCAGTAGATGCCAGTAATGAAGCTGCAGGAGCTGTGTTGTTGCAGAAGGGTGACCTTGATGATATTGACCATCCTGTAGCTTACTTTTCAAAGAAATTTAATGAGCGTCAAAAGAATTATTCCACCATAGAGAAAGAATTACTGTCACTTGTTTTAGCCTTGCAACATTTCAGTGTATATGTCTGTACCACTCAGAAACCATTGACTATGTATACAGATCATAACCCATTGGTGTTTCTGAGCCGAGTCAAAAACAAAAACAGAAGGCTGTTAAATTAGAGTTTAATTTTGCAAGAGTTTGATCTCATGATAACTCACATTAGAGGCAAAGGTAACGCAATCGCTGATTGTCTTTCCTGATGTTAAATGGGAAACATGTATCTTTACTAGTCTGATATTCTGTAATTGTGTAGAATGATAATTATTAACATTACTAACTGTATGCGCGGTTAAATTTTTTCTTGGAAAAAATTTCTTTTTAGGTGGGAGGTGTTATGGACTAGGGGAAAGTTCCTTTAAGATAGAGCATAGTGGTGTGTGTGTGTGTGTGTGTGTGTGTGTGTGTGTGTGTGTGTGTGTGTGTGTGTGTGTGTGTGTGTGTGTGTGGATGGCGTGCTTACGTCAACAGAAGATAAAGGATGTAATGACGTTGTTGAAGAAGTCAGTCGAAGTCAGTCAGAGGAGAGAGAGAGAGAAAAGGGAGAGGGACACCAGCCTTCTAGTTTTCTCTATCGATGGATGAGAAACAATAACTGTGTCTGTTACTACAATCCAGGTATGGAAATTGGCAGTAATCAGGTGGAGTTCACTTTGTTGCTGACCTGTAGAGGCAAGCAGGTATTTGTGTGGACGGCCACGATACCGATGCTTTTCGGGGTGAGGAAGTCACTACTGAGTAAACACTGAGGTGTTGTTTGGGTTCCATCGTGGAACATTTGGATTCCATAATTACTCTCTCTATGTTCTCTACATCTACGTTTTATCTTCAGACAACGGTGGTTGTTGAAGAAGCCTTTGCTCATGTTTCACCTTACGTCTTGCTGAACTGAACTTTAAGAACCATTCCTGGACTTGGAGTTTGGGACTTTGCCACACACACACGATGAGTTTAGTTTTGGGGTTAATGTTCAAGGTTTAACATTTTTTACTTCTAACATTCTAACATTTTTACTTTTATTTTTCTTATTATCATAAGTAGTTATTAATAAAGTAGTTTTTAACACTGAATCATGACTCAGTGTGTTTCTTTTGTTGCTGGTTCGTAACACTTGCTTTGTGTAGGAAACTCCAGCAATCACCTGCACACAGAAAATTGTGTCCAACATTGTCACACTGATACCAAATGAAATGAATGACAACGTATTCTTTGTTGGTGTTGGTGAGAACTGTATGTTGGCCAGACTGGACTGGAAAAACCCCAAGCTCTTTTTCTAAAAATGTTCTATAGGATCTTTTACATTTGCCTTCATAGGCAGACAGGGAAATTACATTTTGGCTTCAGTCTGGTCCAGATTTATGGAGTTTTACTGAATTAAAAAGGCATCAACAAAGTATTGACAAATTGAAAAATTATGACACTAACGCATTGCAAATGAGAAGTGAACACATGGCAACAGAAAATGCATTATTGTTAAGTTATTCTTAATAGTTAAGCTAACACAATGTATGACCAGAAAAAAAATTATGGCACAAAGTAACACTGTTCAGCTCTTCTTGTCTGTCCTGGTTAAAAAAAAAACGCTCAATTCCACCTTCCAGCATTCAGTTCATAACCCTGTAGATCAAAACTCTTCAAGTATACATCCAAATACTATTTAAATATGATGAGGAGTTGTACCTCCACCACAGAACATTGAATATACAGCAGAGGACCAAGCCCTTTGGCCCACTATGGCTACACTAACCATCATGCCATCTAACTAATCCCAGCTGCCTGCACTTAGTCCATATCCCTCTATTCCCTGCCTGTCTTTATGCCTGTCTAAATGCCTCTTAAATGCCTCTGTCATATCTGCTTCCACCACCACCCCTGGCAGCACATTTCCAGGCACCCACTACTCTCTGTGTAAAAAAATTTTGACCAGCATATCTCCATTAAACTTTCCTCCTCTCACCTTGAAACTATACCCTCTAATATTTGACATTTTTGCCCTGGGAATGAAACTCTATCCACCCTATCTATACCTCTCATAATTTTATATACTTCTGTCAGGTCACCCCTCAGCCTCTGATGCTCCAGAGAAAGCAACCCAAGTCTATCCAACCTCTCCTTATAGCTAATGCTCTCTAATCCAGCAACATCTTGCTGAACCTCTTCTGCACCTTCTCCAAAGCCTCCATAACCTTCCTGTAATGCGGCTACCAGAACTGCACACAATACTCCAAATGTAGCCTAACCAAAGTTTTATACAGCTGCAACGTGACTTCCCAACTTTTATACTCAGTGCTATGACCAACAAAGGCAAGCATGCCATATACCTTTTTTACCACCCCATCTACTGGTATTGCCACTTTCAGGGATCTATGGACTTGTGCCCCAAGATCCCCCGATACGTCAATGCTCCTAAAGGTCCTGCCAGTTACTGTATGCCTTCCTCTTGCATTTGAGCTTCCAAAGTGCAACACCTAGACTTGTCTGGGTTTCTCTGCCCAAATCCCCAGCTGATCTAAATCCTGCTGTATCCTTTGACAATCATCCTCACTATCCACAACTCTGCCAATTTTCAGACGTCTGCAAACTTGCTAATTAGTCCCAGACCACTATAATCCCCTGGATGTAAAAACATTTCCTTGTTTCCCTCCTAACCCTAATACAAATTACTTTAAATCAGAGTCCCCTAAGTTTTAACCCTTTTACAAAGGGAAACAGATTTTACCTCTTAATTGTAACAAGGTCCTTCATAAGTCCCTCATATGCCTTAATTAAGTCACTACTTAGTTTTGTCTCATTCAAAGACAACAATCCATCCTATCCAATTTTTCATCATAGCTGAGAAGTTTCAGTCTGTGTAAATTATCTGTGTCCCTTCCAGTGCAATTACAATCATTTTGTGAAGTGGTAACTAGAGCCATACGTGGTACCCATGCTTTAGTCTAGCGTGTGTTGTATGAAGTTCAAGACCAACTTCCCTGCTTTTATTTTCTATGCCTCAGCTAATAAAGGAATGCATCCCATATGACTTTTTAACCTCCTTGAGTCATTGAGAGATTTATCTCTTTAATTTATACCTTTTTAAAATAACTTCATTTTATTTGTAATGACTTGGAAATAATTTTAGTATCTTTATATTTAAACTGTTTTTAAATGTTTGTCAATATCAGAGACATTTAAAAATCATGAATAGGCCATTGTCAGTGACAAAGACTTCATGGTCCTGGCGGTAGAGCGTTTTGTTCCTTGATCTGAATCCTCATGGCCCACTCCACCTCAAGGAACGGTCATGGTGTGGAGACCTTCAGTCCAATGAATCCCAAGGTGTCATTGTGGATAAGTACCTCTGCGGGATTACCTCAAAGGATGAGAGTGGATGACAGCTTGGATTCAACACAATTTACCTCATGAGAATCCAACAGTGGAGTGGGAGTTCACATGTGCTGGCATCTGATACCCAGTGCATCTCCAACTTCTGCATTGCAGTGCACAATCGGAAGTTGAAGACTGGATGAACAGCAGAGAATGGAAGATGCTGATTTTCCTTCAGAACTGCTAGCTACAATTAAGCACGATTTGGCTCAATAACTGCAAAATCAATGAACTGAAGTTATTTTCATATAGACCATAAAATGTGTCAGGAAAAAGGAAATTAAAACCTAAAAGGTTACAGTACCTACTTAAAAGTTAAGTTCCTTTTGAAGTATCATTTATAAATAGGGGAAAATAGCAGGTCATGAGATGAAGAACTTATAAGAAATAGACACAAGCACTGATTCAAAGCAGAGCAACTACATCCATTCCATGTCTTTTATACAGTGCCACTTTTTTTTGGAGCCAGATGTATTGATTTTGTTTGTTGAAGTGTGTGAAACTAAAGGAACTGTTCACGAACTCTCCTTTCACTCTGCTTCTTTTTCAAAAGAAGGGATAAATTGTGCGGTAACTTTGGACAATGTGAGTAAATTGAAGATATAAACTTCAACAGTGAATTGTTTTATTCTACATAGATCACTAAAAGCTGCTCAGTGGGTACAAAAAGTAATCAAAAGGGCTAATAGACTGCTAACCTTTCAACACAGGAAAGTGAAAATGGAGAAGTTATGCATTAGTTACACAGAGCCACAGGCAGCTCCCATCTGGAGTGCCACCTTCATTTATGGGCAGCAAGGCACAATGATATATTGGTCCATAAATCACCACAGTACAGATCCATCACAATTATACTAAAACTTAAACATTTAAAATACACAGACAGGCCGCATGAACTTGTTTTGCATTCTCTTATGATTAGAAGATTGAGGTGTAGTGTAATTCAAGTCTGTACTTAATACATTGTAAACACAAATTACTCTGATAGAGGAAACCAGACTAATTTTAAGATTAGAACTTGATAATCTGGAAGCAAAGTCAGGAAGTATTTTTTCACATCAAGTGGAAATCTGGAATTCATTCCTGCAAAAATGCTGTGGGTTCTCCTCTAGTGAAATGTTCACAATTAAGTGATGAGGAGTAAAGGAAGAAAAATAAAAGTTGGTTTATGGGGATAGATGGAACATCAACCCTCTCAGATGTAACTGATACAGGTTGGTTAATGACTTGATGGTATTGGTCAAAAGTTTAAACACAACTGAAAACAAAGTGGAAGTATGTGATTAGAACTATTTGTTTGGAGGATAAATGCTGGCGTGAATGACTGGGATGAATGGGCCGTTACTGACTAACAATGTATTTTTTTTATATGAGATTAAACATAATTGAACATTTTCCAATCAAGAAGTTTGGTACAAATTGAATTGAACACATTTCCCTGGCTAAAGTACAAGTTTCACGGTAAATTAGCACTTTCAAAAACACCACAATAAACTTTATGTTGTAACGTATCTGTGCTACAGAATTTAGACTGCACATTCATGCACAATCTGTCTATTTTGTGGCTTTGTTAACCATGCAAAAAGTTTTTGTTACACCTTTTGTTAATTTGCACTAGTTTACTGGTTTATTCTGGGGACTGGCCTACTTATCCCTACAGTGAAAGCCTTAATTGCAGTTTTATATGTATGAACCATACAGTTTTATACAATTAACTATTTTATTTCTGATTAAAAAGGAATTATTGGCACTTAGGAGAGTTAAAAGAATAGGGCTCAAGAGGTTATGATGCACAATTTGTTCAAAAATTAATGAAAAGTTAGGATTTGAACTGAAGTCTTTGTAAAAGATTGCTAAATATGAGGATTAATTTACCAGCTGAGGTAAAATGGGTGGAAACAATAGAAACTATCATTGATAGTTAAATTTTTGCAAATTGTATTATATTTTCTCATTCTTGACTTTACTGATGTCATGACAACAGTAACCATAAGAAGAAAAATCTTTCTTATTTTATATTTATTCTTCTGTTGGGATTAATTTGCCATAATCTTTGATATATTCATCTCAATTTTATCATTCCTCTCATTTTTATCACTTATTCATATTTATAAAGCAGGATGAAAAGAAAGTGAATGGCCATCTAGCTTGGTCTTTTCCTTCATTGTATTTGTATGATACAATAATTGAATTGTTGTCAATGAACTGAAGCCATTTCCACAATCTCACCAGAAGGTATGTTTCATAAAATTATCACCTACTCAGAGAAATAATGTTTTTTCACGTTAGTTTTGAATTTAGTACACTCAACCCCCCCACCCCCACCCCGCCCCCACACCCCCACACTCCCGTTTTAGGCATAGGCTGTGACTTCTGGTTCTTCTGCTCTGGACATGGTGAAGCACCTTTTTATTATCCACAATGCCTAATCCTTTCAGTCATAGAAATTCTAATTATCACATAGCAACCATAAAACATTTCAACCTCTTTTGAGGTGTGAGTGTGCTCAGTGCACTTAATCAGTCTGCTATTTTCTTTATTCCTTTCAATAGTTAAAATATCTATTTTACAATATGTATTTTTTTTGCTGTCATCAGAAATATACAAAATATTTCAAGTGCGGTCCCATAAGTAGTTTATAAATTGACAGGATAATCTCACCATTTCAGCTCTGCTTTGACCTTCTAATACATCCAACATCTGATTTACATTACTGCCACTGAACATCATTGCAGTAGTTTTAATTTATTGTCCATCAGAACCTCTGGATCTCTTTTTTGAGCCATGTGCATATTCTCTTTCCTTTAAGCAAGTCTCTTCCTGATTTTTTGTCTCTATGTGAAGCATTTTACATTTCTTTGGATTGAATTTCCCAATTTCCAAATATTTCTGAATCTCCTTGCAGTTTATCATGTTTAGGTTTCAAATCTACCACCATCATTAGCTTTCTGCAAATTTAGCCATTGTGCTTATGACTTATAACCCTTTTCCTCAATATAACCAAAACATTTCATTTTATATATTGAGTTTAGTTCATTTTCTCTGCTATTTAGGCATCTTTTAACCTCCATGGCTCTTGCATTGGTTCCATATACCTTTGCAATATTTATTCCATGCCTTTTTATCACTGAGGAATGCAGATTTTTATAAATCACAGAGTTAAAGGGCAAATATACAATGGTCTATTTATAGGACTCATAGACATGCTTCCAAATGAAGACACCATTTAGGAAGTTAATGTCAATATGAAATACTTTCCTCAAGCCCTCAATAATTCCTAGTCACCCGGCAGCAATCAGATTTTCACACATGAATTAAGCCTTTCACTGGAAATCTTCTTAGTCAAGCTGTTCGTAGATTTGGTTATTAGGGCTCAACAGAATGATACCAGAAAAAAATTTGCTCTATACTCACAATATGTATATTGTTTTACTCTACAGAGCTAATTTCTTTTTAAATAATGGGGCACACTTTTATATCTGTGACTGGGAATTTTGAGAAAAACTGCTGGCATTCAGCCGTGACAGTTCAGTCTTACGTTTCTGTGCAAATGCTAGGAACGTCAGAAGTCTGAGACTTACTGACAGGCTTGGTGTCTCAATCCTTCAGTTCAATTCACTGCTGGACTCCACACATGGATGGCTGACAAGGTGATAACCCATTTTATACAGTCGACTGTAGCAATTTTATGTTGGCCAATACTGCACTGGTATTGATCTCACCATCACCGATTACCAGTTACAGTTTAATGCCATAGAGCATACATTCTTCATTCAAAATTTATCGTTAAGCATTTTCTTTCAACAGAAAGTACAATCCTGTGCACATGTATTAGGCTAGAAACACGGTCTCAGGATTGATCCCTCTGATGACACAGGGAAGATCCAAGCTGCACTCAATATTGGCCTGGAGGCCTCCATTTATATTATCAAGCTGCAGCTACCTGCTGTGCCTCCCCAGCAGCTCAATGATGAAAATCAATTGCATTTCTGGTTGCTGCTTCACTGGCATTGGCTAAAAAGATCAGGGGTTCAACCAAGCAAGACTAGGAGAATGGATAGCAAAGGTTGTGGGGAAAGGGGAGGGCAATGGAGGCAATTAGTGGCTGGGTATCCTGCAGAAAGTAACTTATTCCCTGACACCTGAAGCTTTTCTAGTATCTACAAGGCACGTCAGAATTGCAATGGAATATCCCCCTCTTGCCTGAATGAGTTCAACTCTAACAACTCTCAAGAAATACAACAGCATCCAGAACAAAGCAGCCTGAACAATCATTCCTTCCACTGCCTATGCCCCATGGGCTGTTATCTATAAGATGCAAAGCAGTTATTCACTTAGACTACTCTGACTGCAGAATTCCTGCTCGTGACCACTACCACTACCACTACCCAAGGTCAGGGGCAGCAGGTACATGGGAACACCGCCACCTTCAGGTTCTCCTCAAGGTTGCACACCATCACGTTTTGGAAATATATTACCTTCATTGACATTAGTTCTAAATGCTGGAATTTCCTATCCACTGTTGGAATACCTTCACTAGAAGTACTGCAGTGGTTCAAAAAGGCAACTCAGCACCACTTTCTCAAGCACAGTTTAGGATGGACAATAAATGCTGGCATTGCCAGTCATGACTGGATCCTGGAAAGTTAATAAACAAATTAATCATTGCTCCAATCAGGGAAGAAGAGTGGAGGTGGCAATAGGGAAGAGGGCGATTTGTCAGGTATTGCAACCACTAGCTCAGGAAACGCTTGTGCATCACTATACTATATTGCAGTCTTTAGTGTTTGTTTTACAGCAGTATTTAAAAAGATATATATTTATTTTTTAGAGCAACACACACAAAATGCTGGAGGAACTCAGAAGGTCAGGCAGCATCCATGGAGAGAAATAAACAGTCGACATTTCGGGTCAAGACCCTTCATCAGGAAGTGGCCATGGGCATTCGCATCAGCCCCAGCTATGTTTCCCTTTTCGTCGGCTACGTGGAACAGTCCATGTTCCAAAATCCTGATGAAGGGTCTCATAGATGTTGCCTGACCTGCTGAGTTCCTCCAGCATTTTGTGTGTGTTGTTCCAGATACCAGCATCTGCAGAATCTCTTGTGTCTTCATTTCTTTTAAATCTAACTTTGTTATTTTTCTGGTCCTAAATCCTAGCCCCACACTGGCAAAGTTTTCATGCTGCTGCATAAAATCGCTAGGAATAACAATGCTGTTCTGGTGCCGAAGAGCATGTGCTCAGAACCTGCGTGGCAGAAAGTGACAGTCCAGGTCAGTGCTGTATACTTGGCTGGAAGCCTGGGAATAGAAGAAAAAGATGGCATTTTAAGGAACTTTTCAAGGTAAGAATACTCGACAGCCAAGGTACTTGGCAACTGACAACTTCTAACTCCTCATACAACTATGTAGGTTTTTCATTGATTTCCAGATATATTTAAATACCCGCAGGACACACAGTGAAGCTGAATCTTACAACTGAAAGGCTTGGCATGGTTATTTTCAAAGCATATCACATTTTAAATCACAGTAACACAATTTAGCTGCATTGTGAATAGGCTTCCACAGATTAGTAGCTTGAACTGGTAGTAGAACAATTCTATTGCTTTATGTGTCCTTCTCTACTTGCAATTTATTGTTTATAGAACAAGATGGCTTACAATATGAAGGTGCTGCCCCAAACTTGAGCAGAGCTCAAAAGTTACAAGACTCTGTTGCTTAAACAAATCTAACATTGATATTCTTTCACATAATGGGCTGAAAGAACTAGTACAGAGGGGATTCTGCATCCTTTAAGCTTAGAGCGAATACTATTCTGTTCTTTATTCTGTCTGCTTTTTTATTTCTCCCACAATAAAGCAGATATTAGCCACACTGCTGGGTACTGAAAACTCTTTGGAACTGAATTTCCATCATTTTTTTGTCATGGTTAAGCCTAAAAGAAAAGCTTATCAACACTGGCAGTGATCCAGATCAGGACAGCACTGTGGGCATATACACATCCTTTGACCATAAGACACAGGAGCAGAATTAGGCCATTCCACCCATCAAGTCTGCTCCGCCACTCAATCATGGCTGATTTATTTTTCTCTCTCAATGTCATTCTCCTGTCTTCTCACCATAACCTTTGACACCCTTACTAATCAAGAACCTATCAACCTCTGCATTAAATATACCCAATGACTTGGCCTCCACAGCCGTCTGTGGCAAGGAATTCCACAGATTCACCACCCTCTGGCTAAAGAAATTACCTCCTCATCTCTGCTCTAAAAAGGACATTCTTCTATTCTGAGGCTGTGCCCTCTGGTCCTAGACTCTCCCACTACTGGAAACATCCTCTCCACATCCACTCTATCCAGGCCTTCTAATATTTGACAGGTTTAAATGAGATGCCCCCTCATCCCTCTAAACTCCAAGGAATACAGGCTCAGAGCCATCAAACATTCCTAATACGTTAACCCTCTCATCCCTGGGATCATTCTTTTAAATCTCCTCTGGACCCTCTCCAACGCCAGCACATCCTTCCTTAGATATGGGGCCCAAAACTGCTCACAATATTCCAAATGTGGTCTGACCAACACCTTATAAAGTCTCAGCATTACCTCCTTGCTTTTATATTCTAGTCCTCTCGAGATGAATGCTAACATTGCATTTGCCTTCCTTACTACCGACTCAACCTGCAAGTTAACTTTTAGGGAATCCTGCGCTAGAACTCCCAAGTCCATTTGCACCTCCTTTCTGAATTAGCTCCCCATTTGGAAAATAGTCTACGCCTTTATTCTACCAAATTGCATGACTGTACACTTCCCTATGCTGTATTCTATCTGCCACTTGTTGTGAGAAAGGTTCTTTCGGTATCTTAAAGATAAAGGTCTGGACACACAGTCTTTGTCATTTAAAAATGGTTTATTAACAAAGACAAACGCGGGGACAGAATGAATGGGGACAGATGCACACTCACACACACTCAAGCAGGAGATCACAAATGTGGAGGGAAATCGCGACAGAGGGTGAGGTGCACACACACACGCGCACACACACGCGCACACACACACGCGCACACACACACGTGCACGTGCGCGCACACACATACACACACAATAACTGGGTACAAATGATCAAGGAATAAACAGTACAATGTTTGGACACCCTGATTCTGGACAAACATTGGTTCTTTGGTCTCGGGAGTCCTTAACTAACTGCCCTGAAGTAGTGCACAGCTTACCTCAACATCCTCGAAGACAGAAAAGAGCGAGAAAACCAAACTTGCAGCACTTCTATGCTGCTGGGGGGCTGGGTAGCCCAGCAAGGACAAAGGTGTTTTAAATGGGCAAATAGTAGATGTGCCCAGGAACAAAGGTGCTCGCACAGACCAATCTGAGTGGTCCAGCAAGACAAAAGTGTTTACCTAGTGGGGTGGAGCCAAACCTTGATTGACAGTGGTGTCACTTTCGGCCATGTGCTCAATGGTGTCATCCCAGTCAAAGGGGTCAGTGTTGTCACGGTCACATGACAGCCATGACCTTTTACACTACACCACTTCTTTGCCCATTCTCCCAACCTGTCCAAGTCCTTCTGCAGACTCCCTGCTTCCTCAACACTACCTGCCCCTCTACCTATCTTTGTATCATCTACAAACCTGGCCACAAAGCCATCAATTTCAACATCCAGATCATTAACTTATAACGTGAAAAGTAGCAGACCCAACACCAACCCCTGCGGAACACCGCTAGTCACTAGACACCTTGAACATGCAGTTCGTGAGCCTGAAGTTTTAGCAACAGTAAAGTGTGCAAAGTTCTCTTTTCGAAAAAGGTGATGATAAGCAAGGTGGTTGTGACCGAAGTCAAAATATGGATTAACATAATCCAAAAACTTGCTGGTACTACCTGGGGTGCCACTTTGGGGATAGCACAGGCAACTGTTCTAGGACTTTCATCCTCTGCTTCTGAATATTAAGTCTAATTTGGTTGATGAACTACCACTGACGTGCAACTGAACTCAGTTATCTGGGCAGTCACCAGAGCTTTGAAGTCAACCCAGCACTGGGTCCATGTACTGTTGAATTGTGTTCCTCTTCATATCTGTAGAGGTTGTGCAAACCATTAATAATCTACCATTATCAATCAATTGGAATCTCTCCATACTCTCAACTAGACACACGGTTTCAAGGAACCTATTCTATTGGTATTGGTTTATTATTGTCACTTGTACCAGGGTACAGTGAAAAACTTGTCTTGCATACTGATCGTACAGGTCAATTCATTACACAGTGCAGTTACTTTGAGCTAGTACAGAGTGCATTGAGGTAGTACAGGTAAAAACAATAACAGTACAGAGTAAAGTGTCACAGCTACAGAGAAAGTGCAGTGCAATAAGGTGCAAGGTCATAACAAGGTAGATCGTGAGGTCAGAGTCCATCTCATCGTATAAGGGAACCGTTCAATAGTCTTATCACAGTGGGGTAGAAGCTGTCCTTAAGCCTGGGGTAGAAGCATTCTGCTTCTGCTATCCTTATCTATTCACTTTCAAAATATGATACTGATTGGAATAAAGCCTGGAATGAAGACATCGTCCAAAAAGAAGGGAACTCATTCAAGGTCCAATGACAAGGCTTCTTGGGTTTCATCAGTCTTGAAGGATATGGGCAGTCTTAAACAGGAGTCAAGAAGGACATGGGCAACATGGCCACTTAATGCATAATTAGCAAATCAAACCCACCTTTGGCCATGAACGCAGTAAGTTAGATAAAAATAACAAACCATATCATCACATTCTGCCTTTGAAACAAATTCAATTTTATTTTTGATCTTTTAGAGAAAAACTCCCACTCTGAAAAGATATTAGAGTGACTTACAAATTCCAAACTCAACTTATATATATGTTACTCCAGCACTGGCAAGGCTAGCTTTTAATGCCCATTTTTAACTGCCCTCCAGAAGGTGGCAGTGAGTCGCCTTCCTGAACTGCTGCAGTTCTTGATAGAGGTGCACCCAAGGGTGCTGCTCTCTAGGAGTTCCAAGATTTGGCCCCGGTAATGGTGAATTAACAGCAATATATTTCCAATTCTGAATGGTGTGTGATTTGAAGGGGAACCTGCAGGTGGTGGTGTTCTAACCTGCCCACTGTCCTTCTTGCTGGGAAAGGATGCAGTTTTGAGAAATGTTGACAAGGAAACCTTGACAAGTAACTGCAGTTCATTTGGTGGATAACACATTTTATTGTATTTTAAAGGATGTTCATATTTAAATTAAATTACAGTGCATTTTATGTGAAAGCACTGTAAACTATATTAAAAGCTGTTCGAGGTGATTGAATGTTCTGAAGAAGGATCTTACAAAAGGGCTTTATTTATTTTCACTTATGTCTGCACATGCTGACCTGGTACAAGCAAACTTCGTGATCAGAAAACAAATTTTGACATCATAAGATACATGAATCATCAAAGCCAAGATCATTGGTTTATCTTAGAGCATCCCAGCAATTTCAAATATTGTAATAATACATGAGCACACATGATATAGCAAAACATAACTTTACAAGATGTGTCACTGCAGATCTCCAAACCACAGAAAATTACAAATGACAGATGGAATACGCTGTGGCAAAATGTTAGGTAATCCATAACAGAGAAGCAGAGCATTTGTTAAATGGTGAGAAATTGGGTAGCTTTGATGTTCAAAGGAACCCAAGTACATTTGTACACAGGTCACTTAAGGCCAACATGCAGGTGAAGCTAGTGATTATGAGGGCAGATATTATGTTTGCCTTCAGAAGAGAGGGTTTGATTACAGGAGGAAGGAAGTCTTATTCTAATTGCCCTTGGTGAGACTGCACCTATAGTTTTGTGTGCAGTTTTAGTCTGTTTACCTTAGAAAAGCTGCACTTGCCATGGAGGAGTGCACCAAAGATTTACTAGTCTGGTTCTAGGAGTGGCAGGTTTCACATATGTGGAGAGATTGTTTACACTAAGACTATATTCTTGAGAGTTAAGAGTAATGAGGAGATCTCATTGAACTGATAAATTTCTTAAAGGATTTGACAGGGATGATATTTCCCCTGAGCGGGGGCACAGTTTGAGAATAAGGGGTAGACCATTTAAGACTGGCCCAAGGAGAAATTTCTTCACTTAGAAGGTTGAGAACCTTTGGCTGTGGAGGTTCAATTTCTGCATTCATTCAAAACAGAGATTGATATCGTTCTGAATATTAACGAAATCAAGGGATATATGGATATTGCTAGAATATAGCATAGAAGTTGCAAATCAGCCATGATCTTGATGAATGGCAGAGCAGGCTCAAAGGGTTCGTTGGATTACACATGCTCCTATTTCTTATGGATTCAGAGTCATAGAATCACAAAGGCATAAAGCACGGAAACAGACTCTTCAGTCCAACAGACCTGTGCCGGTCATCAAGATCCTATCAGTGCTAATCCTATGTCCCAGTACTTTGCCCACAGCTTTCTCTGCCATGGCACTTTATAAACCATGGAGAGATAAAACATGAAAACAGGCCTTTGACCCACCGAAGCCACACCAACCATGAATCCTATAATGTCCCATTTTCCAGCACTGGCCCTGTCACCTTCTATGCCATGGTATTCCAGACGTTCATGTAAACATTCCTTAAATGCTATGAGAGTGCCAGCCTCCGTAACTCCTTCAGGTAGTGCCTTCCAGATTTCAACCACCTTCCAAATGTTCCACAGGTAGACAGGGTGGTGAAGGAGACGTTTGGTGCACTTACCTTCATCAGTTGGGGCATTGAGTACAAGAGCTGGGTGTCATGTTGCAACTGTACATGATGTTGGTCAGGCCACACTTGAAGTATGGTGTGCATTTCTGGTCGCCATAGTATAGGAAGGATGTGATTAAGTTAGAGAGGGTGCAGTGAAGATTCACAAGGATATTGCTGGGACTGGAGGGCTTGTGTTATAAGGAGAAGATGAATAGACTGGGACTGTTTTCCCTGGAACAAAGAATGCTGAGAGGTGACATTACAGAAGTTTATAAAACTATGAAAGGCTCAGATAAGGTGGATGATCATAGTCAATTTCCCAAGATAGGGGAGTCTAAACCTAGAGGGCATAGGTTTAAGGTAAGTGGGGAAAGATTTAGAAGAGACCTGAGGGACAAGTTTTTACCAAACAGAGGGTGGTGAATATATGAAACAAGCTGCCAGAGGAAGTGGGAGAGGCAGGAATAATTACAATGTTGAAAAGACATTTGGACAGTACATAGATAGGAAAGGTTTAAAGGAATGTGAGCCAAACAAAGGTCAATACGACTAGCTCTGGTTGGCATGGACCAAAGGGCCTGGTTCTTTGGTATATAACTCTGACTCAATGAAAGAATCTTCCTCGAGTGCCCTCAAAATCTACTCATTACCTTAACCTACGCCCTCAACTCTGCTGAGGGGAAAATGTTCTTCCTATCTACTAACTATGCCTCTCATAACTTTGTAAACCTCAGTCAGGTCCCCTTTCAGCCTTCACAGCAACAAAAACCAAACCCAGCCTATTCTCAGAATTAAATGCTCCATCCCATGCAACATTCTGGTAAATCTCCTCTGCAATTATATCCTTTCTAGAGTGTTGTAACCAGAACTCTACACAGGATTCCAGATGTGGTCTAAGCAATAATGTATAGGGTTGGAGCATAACCTCTCAGCTCTAATATTTTGTCCCAACTCATGAAGATAAGTACCCTGTATGCCATTTGAATCATCTTATCTGTAGTACTGCCTTCAGGACTCATTGGACGTGAACACCAAGGTTCCCCTGTCCTCAGTACTCCTTAGGTTTCCACCAGCCATTGTGTATATCCTAGTCATATTAGTCTTTCCAAAATGCATTACCTCACATTTATCAGGATTAAGTTCCATCTATTTTTACTCTGCCCAATTTACCAAGTGATCAATATCATTATGTCTCTAAAGGTTACCCATGTCACTATCAACACCGTCACTAATCTTTGTGTCACTTGCGAACTTACTAATCAAATCTCCCACATTCACATCGAGGGTCCCAGCACCAATCCCTTTGATACACCAGTGGTTACAAGCTTTCAATTGCATAATTAATACTTCATCATCATCCTCTGTCTCCTATCACCAAGTTAATTTTGGGTCAAATTTGCCTGGGATCCCATGGACTGTTACCACTTGGACCAATCTCCCATTCAGGACTTCATCAATTACCGTACTGAAGTCCACATAGACTACAGCAACCACATTACCCTCATCAACACACTAAGAACATCCTCAAATAATTCAATTAAATTAGTCAAATCAGATCATCCCTTAATAAACCACGCTGATTAAGCCTGATCAATCCTTTCCAAGTAATCCTTTACCTTTTGCCAATAATTTCCCTGCCACTGATATTAGCATCACCAGCCTGTAACTGCTTGGCTTATGTTCTTAAATCTGTCTCCAACTACTAAATAAAAAGACAGATCCCACAGTCTAAACTTATTAACATTATTCTGTAGCTTAAAATTCAAAAGCACATTTATGAACTACTACATAGCTGAGGAAAACATCTTTCATCTTTGAGACTTTTTATAAAAAATGGTTTCTTTGTGATTGCCCTTTTTCCTATGAAAGAGAATTTCCTTGTGAAACAAATAATCTCCTCACTAGTACCTAGTTACTTTGTCAAGACTTTACAGTGGAGTTCAGCACACAATTTTTTATTATCTAGTTTGCTGTGGCTGTTTTGGGTACATTATTAAAAACTACTCAAGACCAAAACAGCAGGGCAACCTAACCTAAGAGTTGACACTCGCTTTCCTTCCTTCATAATCCATTTTCAGATGTGACAGTTTGGGAAACAAAAATGCATTTTTTAGAACTCAGAGAATTAATCCTTCCTTTAGCAACCCTTGAAGCTCTGTGTGGAGCTTATTTCAGAAGAATATCTAATATTTTCCATTGAAATGGGAAAAAGTTGTCACATCACAAATTTTATAGTTGTTAGACAACAAAGACTATGAAGCAATTATGAAGGCAAATGAAGTGTTAGCTTTTATTGCAAGGAAGAAGGAATACAATAAGGAAGTCTTGCAGCATTTGAATAGGACTTTGTTAAGACTGCACCTGGAGTAAAGTGAATTATTGTGGTCTCATTACCTGAGGAAGAAAAACTTGCCTTAGAGGGAAAAAACAAACTGTTGGAGGAACTCGGTGGGTAAAGTAGCATCTGTGGAGACAGACTTAGTTGGGAATAGTCTGCAGATTCTCTACCCGAAATATCAGCTATCCCTCTGTTACCACGGATGCTGCTTGACCTGCTGAGTTTCGCAAGCAGTTTGTTTTTCCCTCTACGTAATTAAGTAACAATTTCAAATGACACATATTGCAAAAACCAATCTATCTCTTGACTTTAGAACAATGACTAGATATCAAAGGTGCAGGTCTTTCTATCTGATTACAGTATAAGAATGTAAGAAAAATGGAAGTTATGCGTTGTGTAGGATTGATCGTGGAGTAGGTTTATATAGGTCGGCACAACATCGTAGGCCAAAAGGCCCGTACTGTGCTGTACTGTTCTATAAGAAATAACAGCACTGGGAGGATGCAGTAAGATCATGACAGAACTTTTGTGTTAATTCACTTTCCTGCCTTATTCCCATCGTCTCTTTATCCATTAGACCAAAGAATCTATTGATCATAGGCTTGAATACAATCATTGACTGAATATTCACAGCCTTCCAGGGAAAAGAATTCCAAAGTGCATGAAGTAATTTCTCTTCCTTGGCTGGAACCTTATCTTGAGCCAACCTTTCAGCCCGACAGACTCATGCTGGATCACAAGAGACTGCAGATGTTAGAATCTGGAGCAAAAAGCAAACAGATAGAGGAACAGAGGAATAGTTAACTAGAATCAATGTTAACATGCAGAGTCTTGACCCAAGACATTGACTATCTCTCCATCTCCATAGATGCTGCTTGACCCATTGAGTTCCTCCAGCAGTTTGCTTTTTGCTCCGGGTTCCAATATCGGAAGTCCCTTGTGCCTCCACTTGCCTAGAGGAGTTGGTGCAAAGATCCATTAGATTAATCCCTAGAATGAGAGGAATGTCTGTGAGGAGAGACAGAATAGAATGGGCCTACGTTCTCAAGAATTTGAAGAGATTACAGAGACAGACCCACACAGTGATTATTTATCATATGGAATGCACTGTCTGATTACAGATTCAATAATGGCTTCTTAAAAGGAATTGGATAAACTTTGAAGGAAAAATATTTGATCATCAGGCAAATCAGGTAAAGTGCCAGGGAAGAGGACTAACTGGGTTGGCTTTGACTGGCTGAAAGTTTGGCTTAAGATATGAATCTAGCCAAAGAAGAGAAATTACTTCATGTATGTTGGAATTCTCTTCCTCAGAAGGCTATGAATGTTCAATCACTGGTTGTATACAAGCCTGTGATCAATAGATTTTTAGTCTAATGGACAAAGAGATGATGAGGATAAGGCAAGAAAATGAAATTAGCATAAAAGTTTTGGCATGATCTTACAATAAGACAAAATAGGTACAAGAGACTTAAGCGGTCTCCCAAGTGCTCTTATTTCTTATGCTTTTATCAGATAGAATGACCTGCACCTTTGATACGTAGTCATTGTTCTGAAGTCAGAAACAGCATGATTCTTGTAATATACGACATTTTAAATTGTAACTTAATTGCTATTAACTAAATGTTCAACATTACTCAAGAAAACATTGGAAAAATTAAGTATGTTTTCTGTTTGTTTCTTTTACTTTATTAGTAGAGAAAGTGATTCCACCTCCACCAATATGTCCAACCAGAGTTGCCAATTCCAGTTGTTTTACTTGTTCACGTTGCTAAAATTTCCTGTAAATCGCGACTCGATATACAGGAAGGCTGGATAATCCCTATTTACTTGTAACCACTAGATGTTGCTCTGGTACTTTGCAGATGCTTTTTAGTTTAACGTTGCATCCCTGCTTTTGTTACACCATGAGATTTCTGGGCATAGTGCATATGGGATTTAGTTATGTTTAGAACTGCTGGTTCTCAAATATTGCAAGACCAAAATACAGTAAAAGCAGCAAATCTGAAATAAAAACAGAAAATCCTGGATATACTCAGCAGATCAGGCAGCATTTGTGGAGAGAGAGAGACAGACAGACAGACAGAGTTCACGTTCACAAGATCACAAGATCACAAGACCACAAGACAAGGGAGCAGAAGCAGGCTATTCAGCCCATTGAGTCTGCTCCAAGGAAAAGGGAAAAAGAAATGGGGAATGGGAAGGGAAAAAAAACCTATTCTAATCCCAATTTCCGGCCTTATCCCCATATCCCTTGATACCCTGACTATTTAGATATTTATCTATCTCTTCCTTGAACGCCCCCACTGATCTGACCTCCACTGCTGTACGTGGCAAAGAGTTCCACAAATTCACCACCCTCTGGCTAAAGAAATTTCTCCTCATCTCTGTTTTGAAACTGTACCCTCCACTTCTAAGGTTGTGCCCTCTGGTTCTGGACTCACCCACCAAGGAAAACAGCCTAGCCACATCTACTCTGTCCTTTCCTATCAACATTTTAAATGTCGCTATGAGGTCCCCTCTCATTCTTCTGTACTCCAGTGAGTACAGTCCAAGAGCCAACAAACGCTTATCATACGTAAGCCCAGGTTGATGACACATAATTGGAACAAGTACTAAAGAAGACTCACCAGGTTAATTCCAAGCAGGAGGGGGTTTACATGAGGAGAGATAGAATAGAATGGGCCGACATTCCCAGGCATTTAGAGGATTGAGAGTTTACAGAAGTGCAAGGACTTTTCCCCCCACAGGTCAAGCTGTTGTGATCTGGATTGCACTGTGCACTGGATTGCTGGTGATGGTGTTGACCACATACTAAATTCACAAAACTGTAAGCACAATCTAAGCACTTATGCTGGACACCTGCCGAATTGTTTTGATTGGGGAAAATAGGTAAACAGCATATTCAATTAAAAAAATCATGAAAAATACATAATTAGTCTTTTCTTACTTTTCACCTTAACTTTCAAAACATTTTTAACCTCTTGGATACAACTACTCATTGTTATGGAAATATCAAGACAAATATTTGTAAAGAAAATACTGCAAAAGATCTTTGAAAATAGTTATTGGATAGAAATCAGTCCACACTACAATTATTGAGTACCCTGTCATCAGATTCCATGTGCCATCATTGACCGGAAGCTAAAGTGGACCAACCACATAAATGCCATGAATGTACGAGCAGGTTAGGAGTTGGGGATCCTGCAATGAGGCCCATCTCCGTGTCACCCCAAAGACTTTTCTCCATATAAAAGGCGCAGGTTGGGAGATGGTGGAATACTCTCCAAAGACAAGGGCAGCATACACATGGAAGCCCCATTACCTGCAGATTCCCCTCCAAGTTTCATATCATTCCGATGTGAAAATCTATTGTCAGTTCTTCATCACTGTTGGGTCTAAATCTGAAGCTACCTACCCAATAGCACTGTAAAAGTATTTTCATCAAAGGGCTGCAGGAGTTCAAGAAAGCAGCTCACCACCACAAGCACAGTCAGAAATGAGAAATAAATGCTAGCCTTGGTGGTGATGCCAAATGTCCTGAAAAATGAATAAATAAAACAAACATTATAACTACACTTGGGGGTAATTAGGCATTGAAGGGACAACATTTTATACCACAAAAATACCTAGAAAAGATACAGGAGCCAAGTGGTGATGTTATTGGTCTAGTCATACAAAGGCTGGATTAGAACATGCAGCAAGGAACTGAGGTCAGCAGTCACAGCACGGGAAAAGGCCCTTCGGCCCAACTGGTCCATACCACCAAAGATTCCCATCTAAGCTAGTCCCATTTGCCTGTGTTTGGCCCATATCCCTCTAAACCTTCTAAACCAAAACCTTTCCTTTCCAGGTGAGTTATTGACAATTGGGGAGTTCAAACTGATTCAAGTAAACACTAAAATCAGCAATGCTGACCATGAAACCACAGGATTGTTGGAAATGTCCTGTAAAGAAGGAGGTTTGTTATCCTTGCCAGGTATGGTCTGCATATGACTTGAGATCTACATATAAGGAGTTGACTCCTAACTGCCCTCTGGAATGGTCAAGCAAAACACTCAATTCAAGAGCTATTAGCGATAGACAAGAAATAATTATTCCTGAATCATTAAGCAAACAATCCAATATGAGCATTTTAAGCAAAACTAATGAGGCGACAAACACCAATTTAAGATGTCCCTGAATGGAGGAGGATGCAGCTTAAACAGCACAACTGAAAAAAAGTGTTTCACCTCCTCCCTCACCACCATTCAGGGTCCCAGACAATCCTTCCAGGTGAGACAGTGCTTCACTTGTGAGTCCAAGGGTGTTATTTATTGCATCTGGTGCTCCTGGTGCGGCCTCCTGTACATCACTGAGACCCGACACAGATTGGGTGACCACTTCGTCGAGCACCTGCTTCATCCGCCGCAACAGCCAGGACCTCCCGGTAACAACCAACTTCAATTCCATATCCCACTCCCATACTGACGTGTCTATCCATGGCCTCCTCCACTGCCACGCTGAGGCCAGATGCAGGTTGGAGTAACAACACCTCGTATTCCACCTTGGGAGTCTCCAACCTGATGACCACAACATCAATTTCTCCAACTTCCGGTAAGTCCACTCCTTTTTCTTCTCCCCCCCCCCCAACTCCTTTGTCTTCCCTTATTCCTATGGTTCTCTTCCCTTGCCTTGATGACCTGCCCATCTCCTTTCCTCCCCTCCCCCATCCTTTATTCCATGGTCCATTGCCCTCTCCTACCAGAGTCCTTCTTCTTCAGCCCTTTGCCTCTTCTACCTTTCACCTCTCAGCTTACTACATCTTCTCCCCTCCCCCATCCACCTACCTTCCCCCCTCACCTGGACTCGCCTATCACCTGGACCCGCCTATCACCTGCCTGTGTGTGGTCCTCTCCCTCCCCCACCTTCTTATTCCGGCTTCTGCCCTCTTCCTTTCCAGTCCTGATGAAGGGTCTCGGCCTGAAACGTCAACTGTTTATTTCCCTCCGTGGATGCTGCCTGACCTGCTGAGTTCTTCCAGCATTTTTTGTGCATTGTTTCTTTGTTTCTATTGTTGTTCTACCAGAAAAGGAACAATGTGTTTTTCTTTGCTGTATAATCCCACTAGCAACAAGTGTTGAGTTCAGATGGCCATTCCCATTATCCTCCACCTAAAAATAACCCTTTTCCATTAGGCACAACAGGTTCCAACAGAAATCCTTGAACTTTTAGGTAAGGTCCAAGGACAAGTGTCTTAAAATCCTCTTTTCTCAATCTTTATGAACAGGGCTGATATCCTGGATCCATTTAATGTTTCAGTGATGGCCTACTAGAATTTCTGGGCCAATTAACATAAGTTACTTCACAATAAAAGTAAATGCAACATGAGGGTACCACAGCGATGTTCCTGATGGGGCATCATGATGTTATATGTGTTGCATGGGAAGATATAATAATGCCAAAGTGTTATAAAACTTGGTGGACATGTTTCAAAGTTACAAAGGCAACATGTCCTGTTTGAAGACACTATCACTGGATATCAATCATCTGATATCAATACAAACTCCAACATGGTTCAGAAATAAAAAAAATCATAAAGTGCATTTCATGGACCAATTTTAAGAACTGTAGAGGTTATCAAAAAGAATTTTATTTCTAACCCCAAATGTGATGAGATACTTTTTTGCTCTTTGTCAGACAGTTTGAAGAAAGGTGCAGCTCATGTGTGCCTGTGGCTGACTCCATGCATCTTTGTTGAGGATTGGAACCTGCACTAAGGATGAGGGATTAGCATTCTGAGTACTCCTGCTGAGATATTCTGCAATTCTTCTCTATTCTTTTAAAATAAGACTTTTATAAAGGTCTGTGCTCAATATTGTATTTCAGCAAATCAGAATCTTTTGCAGATCAAATGTATGCCATTGCATTTTGCTTGGAAATCCAACATCTTCTAACAAATAAATGTGCCATAGGAATACAAAGTAACCAAGACTTTTTGCCCTACAGCACAACTGATCTGTCATCCATTGATCAGTCAACGTTGTAGAATAAGCCTTCGACTACTATTACAAGCTAAGAAAATGGTTCTCAGGCAAACGCTGCATGTAAAAGCTCCGGTGGTGCAAATTCTTGTTGCAAATACATTTTCAGACAGTTTCCATTTTAGGTACATTTGCAGCTTTAAATTTTCACATCACTTTTGTGCTTTAAACGTAAGAAATGAGCAAGAAAAAAAAGCATTTGGGGGACCATCAATTGCTTTGATAGTGAATCCAGGAGAAGTTCAGCTATTTCAGTTATGTAGATTGTCACAATTGAGTTCCTCTAGTTGGTGTTAGTCTTGTGTTAATTTTCATTTAATATTTTATTTCAGTTTAAGAAAATTACCAAATAAGCAGTTGTACAACTATTTACGTTCATAAAAATGAATTCCCATTTAAGAAAATTTGATGACCTTGATATCCAATATCTTAAATTTTACAGAGAGTTGTGTTAGAATGGCATCAGGACTATGTTAGAATAAACCAATCAAGAGGTTACAAAGGCATGCATGAAACTTTTAGCAGCAGGTGAGGTGAGGTAGACAGAAATGGGCAGCACCAGAGAGATGGAATTAGGAAGTCTTAATGATAGCAAGAATATGTTCTCCAAAATGCAACTTGGGTCAACTATAACACCAAGGTCTTGAGGAGTTTGGTTTAGTTTTAAATTCAAATCTACACATAGTGGAGCAATCAAGAGTGGAAGTGGTGTGATAAAGGGGGTAACATCAGGGTACAAGAAGAAACAGCATACATTTTATGAAGTTGCCAGCTTTAGATGAGAGATCTAAGCAAACCTCAGCAGTAACAGTGCAGGAACTCATTATGTGCGATTCCCTGGCCACAACTATGCAGATAAAAATGGAAGTTGGCAAGTGCAACCCCATCTGAAGGGACGGCAGTGCAGATGCATTAAAAAGAACAAACAAAGGTTGAAGGCAGGTTGAGAAAGATACAGACAGATATATTACCTTCATCATTGTCACACAGGATGTCATTAGAGATTTTGATCACAGCTATCTCAATACTGTGGTAATGGCAGAAACTTGATTCCAAGATTATTCTGGACCTGGCCCACTGCCCCAGTTCATTATCTATGGTACATGCGTCTCTGCATTTACTTTATCGAGATGAGCCTAATGAGCAGAGCCACCATTATCTGGCAAGATAAAGTAGGCTCCAAGTGATAAGTTGGCCTTGGTCCCCAGAGTAACTTCTGCAGCCTCTCTCAGGCACAGCTTGATCCACAGTCTGAATCGTCCCCTCAATTCTGCCCTGAAACACTCTCTATACTCTCAATTCTCCCTCTATTCCACAATACAAACTGCACCCCTATCCGAACCCTCTGCCTTTTACCACAGTTCCCTCCCTACAATCCCTTTTGTACTATGGTCTGCACCAACTGACTTCTTCTGCCAGCTCTGCTTTGAGTAGAATAAACAGATGAAAGGCTTTTCTGACAATTGAGTGTGCAGGGCCTATTTCACTAAGCACATCGTCGTAGGCCCCTGTGCAACAGATAAAGGGCCTTGCACAAAATAGGCAAACTGGCACATGCCCTCCTTCCCCATTGTGCAGCGCCACTTCAAAGTGTCCTTTGAGATACAGCACTAAATTTCTACACCTGAGAATTATTTCTCATACATAAATTCTCACTCTGAAAGTACATTATTATTTATTCATAAATTAATGTAAAGAGTTGGTTCAAAATATGTAGTCAGTAACAAAGTGAATACTTGATAGATATAAGGTAGTTCCTATCCCGAATTAATTATTGGGAGTAATCTAATGTTATTGACATTATATACAAATCTTGTAAAGTGTGTTTTCTAGCACCCTTCTGCTGGAGGAAATCTAATACAAGGAAGAGATATGTGCCAGATATTTCTGCCCTCAAGACACTGGGGTAGTTAAGAGTAATCCTCCAGGCACGAATCACAACTACAGTTTATTGGCAGGGCAGCAAAGGTTTCTTATTTCATTTTTACAGAATGTTAGCTTGGACTTTCCCTTCATAAATTACCATTTTTTCCAGCTTATCATTAATAGACCATTAAACATTTTTACTTAATGTTCATTCAATAACCTTTAAAAAAAATCATGGTAATGAAAGTGTGCAATTAAATAATTATTGAATGATATGCATGACCATGCAGTGCAAGATGACAGTAGGTTTCTTTGTATAGTTTGACCTTGATGCTGAAAATGCAAATGAGTCAATAACCGATCACCACAAGCAATAAGGTTCCTTTGCATATAAATAAAGCCAGTAGCACAGCCAATGCAAGAAAATTAGCCTGAAGCATGAAAGCAGTAAAATTGCAATCAAAATCATAACACCTCATAATATTCCAGAAACACCATCGAGTATGTAGGACATTTTCCCCAAAAAGTCTATATAAAAATCTAAAAATCACAATAAAATACACTCTGACTTTTTGATCATGCCATCTCCTGAATGCTTTAAGTAGTTTCCATGGATTTGTAGATTTTTCCATTAGTTTTAGAAACAAGTAACTTTAATTTACATTAGTGAGCAGAGATTAATCAAAATCCCAAAAGACAGAGTTGTATTTGGCCTGTCCAGTTTGCATTGGTGGGATATAAAGGGGACTGCCTGGGTTTCCCCTGAAGAGGACTGATTTACATACTGATGTAATGCAGAGCAGGGTTGGAAGTATCAAGTCTGCAGAAAAGGATCATATCTCCTGGGCAAGAGTTAAAATTTGCAGGTGGAGTACTAAAAAGATGTCACAATACATGTACTTGCTACTATATGCTTATTTTACTTGACATTGTAGTGAGCAAGCAATTTGCATTTGCTGAGAGACCCCCAAAAATTATGTGGCAATATAGCAAAATTTATTTTTGAATCTAGTGTAGAAATTGCAGGGGCCCTGGCAGATATATTTAAAATGTCCTTAGCCACGGGTGTGGTGCCAGAGGACTGGAGGATAGCTCATGTTGTTCCGTTGTTTAAAAAAGGCTCTAAAAGTAAACCAGGTAATTACAGGCCAGTGACCCTGACATCAGTAGTAGGTAAATTATTGGAAGTTGTTCTGAGAGATCGGATATACAAGTATTTGGACAACCAAGGGCTAATTAAGGATAGTCAGTATGGCTCTGTGTGTGGTAGATCGTGTTTAATGAATCTTGTAGAGTTTTTCGAGGAGGTTACTAAGAAAGTAGATGAAGGAAAGGCTATGGATGTTGTCTACATGGACTTTAGTAAGGCCTTTGACAAGGTCCCACATGGGAGGTTAGTTCAGAAGGTTCAGACACTAGGTATCCATGGAAAGGTTGTAAACTGGATTCAAAATTGGCTGTGTGGGAGAAGACAGAGAGTGGTAGTGGATGATTGTTTCTCAGAATGGAGGCCTGTGACTAGTGGTGTGCCTCAGGGATCTGTGCTGGGACCATTGTTGTTTGTTGTCTATATCAATGATCTAGATGATAATGTGGTAAATTGGATCAGCAAGTTTGCTGATGACACTAAGATTGGAGGTGTAGTGGACAGTGAGGAGGGCTTTCAAAGCTTGCAGAGGGATTTGGACCAACTGGAAAAATGGCCAGAACATGGCAGATGGAATTTAATGCAGACAAGTGTGAGGTGTTGCATTTTGGAAGGACAAATCAAGGTAGGACATACACAGTAAATGGCAGGGCACTGAGGAGTGTGGAGGAACAAAGGGATCTGGGAGTTCAGATACTTAATTTCCTGAACGTGGCATCACAGGTAGACAGGGTTGTAAAGAAGGCTTTTGGCATCCTGGCATTCATAAATCAAAGTATTGAGTATAGGAGTTGGGATGTTATGGTGAGGTTGTATAAGACATTGGTGAGGCCAAATTTGGAGTATTGTGTGCAGTTCTGATCACCTAACTATAGGAAGGATATCAGTAGGATCGAAAGAGTGCAGAGAAGATTTACTAGAATGTTTCCGGGTCTTCAGGAGTTGAGTTATAGGGAAAGATTGAACAGGTTAGGACTTTATTCTTTGGAACACAGAAGAATGAGGGGAGATTTGATAGAGGTTTACAAAATTATGAGGGGTATAGACAGAGTAAATGCGAGTAGGCTCTTTCCACCTAGATTAGGAGAGATAAGTACGAGAGGACATGGCTTTAGGGTGAAAGGGGAAAGATTTAGGGGGGAGCATTAGGGGGAACTTCTCCACTCAAAGAGTGGTGAGCATGTGGAATGTGCTGCCATCTGATGTGGTAAATGCAGGCTCTGTCTTAAGTTTTAAGAATAAATTGGATAGATACATGGATGGGAGAGGTCTGGAGGGTTACGGACTGGGTGCAGGTCAATGGGACTAGCGGAATAAAGTTTCGGCACAGACTAGAAGGGCTGAATGGTCTGTTTTCTGTGCTGTAGTGTTCTATGGTTCTATGGTTCTAAAAGGCCACTCTCCACATTGGTTTGTTATCATGGCTACTTGGCAACAGATAGTTGAACAAGCAATGAAATCAATGAAAAGTAACATTACCTAGCTCTCTGTACCTTTTGTAAGCATTTCTTTTCCTTTTGACTAGATTTATTATAGCCTTTGTACACCACGGTTCCTGTATCCTGTGGTGACTCCCCTGTCTCATTGGAACATGACTATGCAGAACTCCACACAAGTATCCCTGAATATTTGCCATATTTCTTCTGTACCTCTCCCTGAGAATATCAGTTCCCAATTTAATCTTCCAATTTCCTGCCTGAGAGCATTATGGGGTGTATAATTAAGTATCTTAACTTGTATTGCCACATTAGGCTCCTAATTTAGACAAATAAGAGGTAAACCACTGAATTTTAGTTCAGTTAGCTTAACATTTGTTGGAAAATGATTAAATAAAATTAATAATGCCTGCAATTTCTGAAAGACAGCTAAACAATGGACAGGAAACTATCTATTAATGTTATTTATGTGGACTTCCAGAAAGGTATTTGATGAAGTCTCTTATGAAGCCTTTGTTAACTGAAGTTGAAGCTTATACAATTGAAAGCGATTGGAATGAATGGCAGGAGAGTATGGACAATGGGCAAGTAATTATGACTGTGTTTCTATTCCCACAGATGCAGCCTGAACTGTTGAGTATTTCCAGCATTTTCTTGTTTTTCTTTTAGATTTCCAGCATCTGCAGGTTGTTTTGATTTTTAAGTAATTATATTATGAGGATTTGATTGTTGCTGCTGTGCATTATAAGAGTCATTTGTAATTATGATGAATAATCATGGCCACAGCACAGATCTGCAAGGATGCCATTAACACAAAGATAAACATTAGAAGCTGAGTAGATGGAATAAATAAATTAGAAAGGCACGAAGCTGTTTGGGGAATGGACAAAACTATAGCATATTTGTTGTCATTAACTATGCATTAGAGGTGATAGAACACATTATTTTCTAAATAGTGAAAAGTTAGAAGCAATGAGATTCCATAGAGAGTTGGGAAACCTTGTAAATAGATTATTAAGATGTTATGGACAAGTAAAGAAAAAGGGCTTATTGAACATTCAACTTCATATCCTTGTTTGTAGATAAAGGTTATGCTGCAGCTGTGCAAAATCCTTATTGGACCACATCTGGAGTATTGTTAGCAATTCAGGACACCATGCACAAAGGAAGGATATATTGGCTTTGGAGGGAATGGATTGTCAATTTTGCAGATTGATACCTGGATTCCAACGGTCAATTCACAAGGAGAGATTAACAGACACTAAGATGGAATTGGAAGTTGGAGAGTAAAGGTTTTGCTTTCAGTGCACCTTTCAAGATATCTGATGGGCTGGATGAAGATAAACTATTTCTGCTGGTTAGGGTATTGAAGGTTAGAAGGCAATGTGGAAAAAATTGAGCCATCACATTCAGAAGTTGTCAAGAAAGAATTCTACACAAAAGAGTAGTAGAAATTTGGAGGGCAACTGCCAATTGATGCAAAGTCAGATACTAATTATAATTCCAAAATAGAAATACTTTTAACATCCCATTGTGTAAAGAGAAATGGGCAAATGGTGCTAGGTCTTAGATCCATTACAACCTTTTCTTCACTCAGAGAGTGGTGAACTATTGGAACTTGCTTTCTTCGATGGCTGCAGAAGCTCAGTACTTCTGTTCATTCTAAACAAAGACTGATAGTTTTCTGGGCATTAAGGATATAGTGCCGGAGAATGGTTGAAGATCAGCCATGATTCTAATGAATGGCAAAGCAGGTTCATAGGACTAGATAGCCTACTCCTGCCCCTATCTTTCATGTTCTTATAATCTTATTGGATGTTGAGACAGCCTCAAGGAGCTAAATTGCATTCTGCTGTTTCTATTTTCATGAATCAATGTCCACACAACAGCACCTGACACATTTCCAACCAAATTTGAGGGAGAAATTTCAGAACCTGCAAATCATAACAATTTAAAAGTCTGCGTACTTCTATGCAAGATACGCAAGTTTATAACATTAAAGATCTTAGAAAATCCTCATTCTTATTTGTGCATTGAACTAACATACCCTGCCAACATCTTTACTCATCAAAGCTTCGTTGACCTCTCCAAGGAAGTACATTCAGGACAACCAGTGCACTCATAAAAAAATCCCCTAAGGTCACTTTATAGGTAGGTGTGAAATATGAAGAACATTTTCACCAGTAAGCTAGCCTGGAAGCTCAAAAGTGATTTTGCCATGAATAACTTAAGGTCAGAATCAGATTTATTATCACTGATTTATATGTTTGAAATTTGTTGTTTTGCAACTGCGGTACAGTGCAAAAATATAAAATTACTATAAAGAGGGGAAGAAGCTGTTCCTGAATCATTGGGTGAGAGTCTTTAGGCTCCTGTACCTCCTCCCTGCTGGTAGTAATGAGAAGAGGGCATGTCCCGGGTGGTGAGTGTCCTTAGTGATGGATGCTTCTTGAGGCACCACCTCTTGAAGTTGTCCTCAGATAGGGAGGGTTGTGCCCATGATGGAGTTGGCTGAGTCTATAACCCTCTGCAGCCTCCTGCAATCCTGTGCATTGGAGCCTCCATTGTGATGCAACCAGTCAGAATGCTCTCCACTGTACATCTATAGAAATTTGTAAAGTCTTTGGTGACATACCGAATCTCCTCCAACTCTTAACGAAGTAGAGCCACTGGCATGCCTCCGTGATTGCTTCTATGTGCTGAGCCCAGGATAGATCCTCTAAGACGTTGACGCCCAGGAACTTGAAGCTACTCACCCTTTCCACCGCTGACCCCTCAATGAGGATTGGTGTGTGTTCTCCCGAATTCCCCTTCCTGAAGTCCATAATCAATTCCTTGGAATTGCTGATGTTGAATGAGAGGGTCTTGTTGCGGCAGAACTCAACTAGCTGAGATTCTACCAACAACAGTGGTGTCACTGGTGAGTTTATAGATAGTGTTTGAGCTGTGCCTAGCCACACAGTCATGAGTGTAGAGAGAGCAGAGCTGTGGGCTAAGCACGCATCCTTGAAGTGCGCCGTGTTGATCGTCAGCGAGGACGAGGTTATTACTGATCCGCACTGACTGTGGTCTCCCGGTAAGGAACTGAGAATCCAGTTGCAGAGGGAGGTACAGCTCACTGATGAAGATCTGTATATTTTGTCCTCTATCTCACAACACTCATTTTCTCCTATTAGGATCATTTTATGAATAATATTTTTTTCCAGTTTCACTCTTCATTCATTATACCTTTTAATTCATGTATCTGTTCTTAATATATCCTATGTGAAACTAAGATAAAAGCGTTTTTTATTGAAACCACTTTCTCAAATTATGCTAAACTTTTTCTGAAGGAAAGCAAGCTAAAGTACAAAGCACTGGAACCCAGCATCCACAGTGCAGCTGCACCCTCTCAATTATGTCCAATTGCTTTCAAAAGCATGCTTCACATGAAGGGGCAGCTGTGGATTTTAACTATTGTGTTAAAGGTATTAAAGAAGTCTAACCAGAGCAGACAATGAAATGGGATTTTCTAACTCCAGGGAAAGAAATGGCTGCTACCAAACAGATTCACTCTCATCGAGATAATACACAACCAATATTTTTTTTATCTAAGCTAGGTACGATTGAATCATTTCTTTCCTGATAACAAGACAGTTGTATCATTTGTATGTGCTCCTTTAGTTGGCATGAGAACTAATATTCCTGCTAAAAGAAAAAAATTGAAAATGTCTAGAAAATTAAAATAAGGAGCGGACTACATGTTCCATAGAAGTTATGCTAAAGTTATATTGAATCTCAATTCAATCACACTTGGGTTTCCAAGTACTGATCATGATATGTTAAAAAGGAAGTAGCTACTCTGGACAAAGTCTAAAAACGATTTACCAGAATGATACCAGAAATGTTCCTTCTTTTTTCCTATCAGTAAAGCATGAACAATCCGAGGCCTTTATTATTTGGAAAGAAAATACTGAGGGGTGATCTTGAGATCTTTAATATAATAGAAGTTTTGTTAGATTAGACAGTGATAGTGCTTTCATTCATGAATAAGTGCAAAATAGAGTTCATCAATATATCATCAATAAATCAAATAAGGTACTCAGATGAAGCTTATTTACCCAGAGAGTGGTAAGAATAGTTTAGAAGCTCAGAGCAGCAAATGCAGTTCTTTCTGTTTATTGTGTATTATTAGCAAAATATTTAAGTATATTTTTATTTTTTAATAATTGTTCATTTTGATTGCATCTCATCGTAATAAAATTACTTGAGAATAGAATTAAAATTGTGATCACTCTTATGCAATCTGGAACTGTGCCAGAAAGAATATGTCGCTGAATCTGTTCCAGATGTTCTCAACCATAAAATTCAGTACAGATGTCACAGTTCAAATAATTTAACATGCCATCACCAGCACATGAGATACTTGTCATTTTAGTTTTGTCACATGTACCTTCATGTCAAATCAAACCAAGAGATCACATATTGTGGAAGATGGCTTGGATATGTCAGTTTAATTCTCATTGGAAATCACAAGCAATTGAACCTTGTGATTCTTGCAGGTACTTTGCAACCCATCATCCAGACCTACATTACTGCCATATTAGCCTTGATGCGAAAGTAATTTGCCCATTGTTGAAAATTATGTATCTTAAATATTATGCACCTTAACAGTACTGAAACAAAAGCAGCTTAGATGCATTAGGATCAATTTTATTTTCCATTTGCCTTCAAATGCAGCAAAAATGTCCAGAAGGGTTCTGAAGTCCTAAGATTTTTAGGAACTTACCATTCATGGAGCTGTATTACAATGAAGGTCCAATGATCAGCAAATCAAAAACGTTCTTTTGCTTTATTGTGCTTCTGATTTAATCTGGCTGCAATATCGAAGCTCCTTCTAAGAGTACCTTAAACTATCCCCATTTGGCTCCAGGACAAATATCAAGGTTTTCTAATAATACAAAGAAACCTCAATTCTATGCAACACATTAAAATTTGTATTTGGCACCATAATTTGTATCATTATTGTTGGCCAATCATGTAAGTATTGGTCAATACTATAAGAGTTCCCTAGAGCAGTATCTTAGATGTGGCCATCTTCAGAAGCTTCATCAGACCATTATTCATTTACAGGATATGGACTATGCTGACTGCGAGTGACAAATGCCAGCATTTATCAGCCGACACTAACTGAAGATGCTGCAGTTCTTCTGGTGATGGTAATCTCACAGTGCTGTTGGATAGGGAATTCCTGAATTTAGATGGTGTAATAGAAAAGCGGTGATATATTTTCAAGTTGGAATGGTGTGTGACTCAGGAGGTTTAACTTTATACATTTCATTCTTTGACATACATCCTGTTCTTGATGACAAAAACAAATGGTGCCTGGAAACAGCGTACTGAATTGATTGGTTCATTTAGTGATTCATTGATGCTGGATCAGTAGCTTTGGAAATGAATCAACTTGATTGTTTAGATATGGGAACAATTGACCGTTCTTCCCACCACTCTAGACAGCACACAATCTGGCATGACCGTCTTGATAGAAGTTATTAAATTGAGCTGACCAGGAAGGTATGATGAGCACTATTCAAGTGACATTTCAAAGTACCACAGTGATGCCTCTGATGTATTTCCTGCTAACAATGCATGAGAATTTCACTTGTTGCTTACCTCCAATGTTCTTAATCTTTCCAAAAGGTGCATTGTCTTTTCTTGTTCCTCGATGGTGATTGCACTGCTTGGATATTCATCAGTTGCCTCATTTATGTCTGTTGCTGTCTCTTTGGAAGCTGTTACTTCTTCTGACATCTTCGCCTAAATATCCAAAGAAGTTACATTTCAGCAAGGCACACCAAACAGTTTGAAAAGAAACCCATGGACTTAATTAGATCACAGCAACAAGACCGGCAGTTATGTATTGAAATTCTTCAGAGTTTTATTTTTACTGTGGTAGTAACACTATGAATTTTATAACAAAATGGAATTTACTGAATAAAAAGTCCAATGAGTCCATGACCTATTCCATTACTAACATATACATAAAGCCAGCAAAAACAGCTCCTGAAAAGAGCCTGTCAACCTTCACAAAGTGGTTGCTTTTGCACGTGAATCATCCATGGAACTCGACACAAAGTTAGTTCTAACAACTGTTAGAGTATATGCCCTCTTAATTATGTGAAAATTGTAAGGACTGCAAATCAACTAATCTATCCCAAAAAGAGAACAATTAAAATATTAAATCACATTTATATTTGTAGATTTAAAATTATCATTAATAAATAGATGAAATATTGAATGTTGTTTGAAATTTTCCTTACTGCATTTGCTGCTACTCTTATGCTTTTTTTTAAATTTCATTTTCAGTACCTGACTTCATATTGAATTCAAGAAGGACTAAGTTAGAAAGCCCCAGAAAGCTGGAGTAAGAACCACAATGTGTGATTAACCTGCTTCAGGTGATGGTGATAACTTTCTGTTCTTTGCTAATATGGCGGCACGGTAGTGTAGCGGTTAGTGTAATGCTATTACAGCGCCAGCAACCTGGGTTCAACTCCTGCCGCTGTCTGTAAGGGGTTTGTATGTTCTCCTCGTGTGTCTGTGTTGCTTTCCTCCGGGTGCTCCGGTTTCCACCCACATTCCAAAGGTGTACAGGTTAGCAGCTAAGAGCATGCTATGTTGGCGCCAGAAGATAGGCGACATTTGTGGGTGCCCCCAGCACATTCTCAGTAATGCAAAAAGACGCACTTCACTGTGTGTTTTGATGTACATGTGACTAATAAATAAATATCTTATCTTAATTATTTCTGCATACAACCGATACCAACCATTCTATTGATTTCCTAAACACATCAGCAGGGGTCCTAGTCTTGTAACTTGTTAAAGCCAGTTAAACACAGTCAGCACACTTCAAAACTTGCCCGCACCTCTTAAAAAATAGATATTATGGCTAGAGCAGGTTCTACCAGTGGTCTGGAAAGTGAAGATCTCCTGTGAAGCAATGAAAAATGACACAACCTAGGAAAGAGTGGGCTCCAAGATTTTTAGACACCACATTTTAGAGGAGGGAGGTGGAAAATAGGAAAGAAGAAATCATTATAATGAGCAAGCAGCATAAAGTGGGTGTAATGGCCCTGGAGTTCATTGATACAAGTCAAGCCATGAAGACTTGAATTGGAACTGCAGGAAGTTCCGTGACCTGACATGGCTGATCAAGACTAATAAATGCATCTTCAGTTGTAATTTCCCACCAAATGCACCACTAATTTGAGACATTTCTCATTTCATCACTCTCCCACAAATATCAATCTTTTCATCAGACCTGTCTCAGTTGCTGCAAATATAAGCTGCCACTGTGGCACAGCAGTCAGAACTACTGCTTCATGGTTCCAGCACCCCAGGTTCAATCCCGACCTTTGTTTTATCCATATAGAGTTTGCACATTCTCCCTGAGACTGTAAAGAATTTTGCCAGGTTCTCCCATTTCTCCTAACATCCCAAATATTGCTGGTAGATTAACTGGCTTCTTTACATTACCCCTTACCATAGGGAAATAGCAAAAGAATCAAAGACGTGCCGTGGACCCAATGGGCTGAATGTCCCCTTTCTGTGACATAATAAGTACTTAATACTGATTCAAGTATACCAAGCGTATTGTACAACACTGATTAAAACATCACTCTCTTCCGTTTTCAAAAAGTGGTGACCAACTGAGGCAACAGGCACCACTCATACTACACACACCCCTGCCATAGCTGGAGATGTCACGAACCAGCAACAAAAGAAACACACTGAGCATGATTCAGTGTTAAAAACTATTTTATTAATCACTACTTATGATAATACGTAAAATAAAAGTAAAAATGTTAGTATGTTAGAATTCAAAAATGTTAAACCTCGAACGTTAACCCCAAAACTAAACTCGTCGTGTGTGTGTGTGTGGGTGACAAAGTCCCAAACTCCAAGTTCCGGAATGGTTCTTAAAGTTCAGTTCCGCAAGCCATAAGGTGAAACATGAGCAAGGGCTTCTTCAACAACCACCGTTGTCTGAAGATAAGACGTAGATGTAGAAAAACAGAGAGAGAGTACATACGAAATCCAAATGTTCCACGATGGAACCCAAACGACACTCCAGTGTTTACTCGGTAGTGACTTCCTCACCCCGAAAAGCATCCGAATCGTGGTCGTCCACACACAAATACCTGTTTCCTTCTACAGGTCAGCAACAAAGTGAACTCCACCGGATTACTTCCAACTTCCATACATGGATTTCAGTGGCAGACACAGTTATAGTTTCTCATCCATCGATAGAAAAAACTGGCAGGCTGGTGTCTCTCTCCCTTCTCTCTCTCTCTCTCTCCTTCTTCTAACTTCTACCACGTCATTATGTCCTTTATCTTCTATTGACGTAAGCACGCCCCACACACACATACACACACACTCCCTATCTTAAAGGGACTTTCACTGAGTCCGTAACAGAGACAAGATGTCAAGTATCCCAACAGGCTTTGGAAAGACACTGGAAAGATGTGCCGGGAACCATGAACAATGAAGCACAGTGAGGGAAGGTCACATGATTGACACCTGATCAGTATCAACTGAGAAGATAGCTGAAACGGCTTTAAAGCCCTGTGAACTATTCATTTGTAAACCATCCCATGGTGAACCATTCAGAGAACAGGATAAATCAATGGGAATGTTTTGGGAACTAATGATGTCCTGAATGTCTATGATATTTAAAGTGCATAGAATCATAGAACGACTACCGCACAGCAGGAGGCCACTCAGCCCACTGGGCCTGCATGACTCCGTACCAGAGCAACTCACCAGTTCCACCCTATGGTCCCTCCTTCATAGTTTTTCTTCAACATATATTTTTCCAATCCCCTCTTAAAGGCCACTATAGAACCAACCTCTGCCACATCTGCCAGCAGTGCATTCCAGATTCCAACACACATTCCATTAAAAGATTTTCATCATGTCACACTTACTTTTTTTCCTTTCATTTTAAGCCTGTGATTTCTAGTCCTCGACCCTTCCCCAAAGGGAACAGTGTCTCACCGTCCACTCTGTCCACACCCCACATCACCTTATATACTTCTATCAAGTCTCCCATTAGCCTCCTCTCTCTAAAAAAAAAGGTAGATCCAGCATCTCTAACCCATCCTTGTAACCAGGACCCATTCTTGTAAATACTTTCTGAACCTTCTCAACTCCAGCTGAAGCCAATGCAATGATGTATGAAGGTTCAGTATGATTTCCCTGCATTTATACTCTATTCCTCTAGTATTGAGCATATTTATTAACTACTTTCTCATCCTGCTCTTCCACCTTCAGTGATTTGTGCACACATACCATCTGGCCCCTCTGTTCCTGCATCTCTTTTAGATCCTTTACCCTACATATACTCTCCTCATCCTTCCTTCTAAGATGCATCAGCACACATTTTTCTGCATTGAACTTCAACTGCCAAACACCTGCCCACTATACCATGCTGTTTGTATCTTGTTACAAGCTATCACTATTCCTTTCACAGTTCTCAATGCTGACAAGTTCTGTATCATTTGAAAATTTACAAATTGTGGCTTGCACCCCCAAGTCTAGGTCATTAATAAAAATCAGAGAAATAGTCCTAATACCAATTCCAGGTAAGCATCATTACTCATCTTCCTCCAATCTGAAAAACAATCATTCACCACTTGTTTGGACAAACAACAATCATGCACTGCAGTCATTCCTGCAGTTACAAACTTCTATAACTAGATGGAGCTCCATAAGCAGCAGAATAAAAGCAACATACAGCAGATACGAGATTCAGAAATCACAGTCAGATATCAGGGCTAAAAGTATTAAGATTAAGTCTCACAGGTCCAGGAGACTGGCAAAAACCCAATTATCAAAAAGCAAACTACTGCAGATACTGGAAATATATATAAGGTGCACGTAATGTTGGGAATACTCACCAGGTCAGCTAGCATCTGTGGAGGGAGCAGCAGTTTTAATGTTCCAGGTCATCAACCTGAAATGTTTATTCTGTTTCTTTCTCCACAGATATTGCCTGACCTATTGATTGTTTTGAACATTTTCAGTGTTTTCTGCTTTTATTGTGAATTATCAATATATAAATATATATTAATTAGAAGCAGGAGTTGGCCAATTGGCCCTCAAGCCTTTCCACTATTTGATACCATCATGGTTGATCTGATTGTAACCTCAACTTTGCACTCCCAACCTCCAAGGTGATCTCTCATCAGCCTGCTGCTCTAAAAATATTCAGAGACTCTGCTTCCATAGCCCCTTGAGGATGAGAGATTCCCAACCCTCTGAAAGAAAAGAATTCACCTCAACTCTGAATTAAGTGGGCAACCACATATTGTTAAATGGTGTCCGCTGCTCATAATAGGAAACGCTCTCTCCACATCCACTCGTCAAGACCCCTCAGCTTCATAGTTGTTTCAATCAAGTCCAATCTCACTCTTCTAAACCTGACAGACAAGAAGTTTGGAACAACTGCTCACTATATTTTACTTCCTTTGCTACAACTATCTTTATGTCATCTATTTATAATGCTTCTGAATAAATTGTGCAACATAAAGTGTTGCCCCTCCCTTGTCCATCATAAAGAATTTGTTGGCCACTTTCTGGGGATTTGTCAACCCTCTGTTAAATTCTTTTAAGCCCGTTTTACTTTTTTTTGTTTGAAGATCTATCAAGATTTTTAAATACTTTGGACATTGATTGTACAGAATCTTTTACCACTTTGGGTTATACTTGTAGTCGCACACTGTTACCACCAGAGAGAGCTACCTACGCCTGACTTGCTGATGGCCTCTGTCTACCCACAGCATTACTTAGACACTCAGACAATCTACTTTGGCCTTGCTTTCAGTGGGTGGGGGGAGTTGATATAAGAAATCCACTGGTGTAAATCTTTACACATAACAATGTTATAAACTGTGCTTTCTACTTCAATGTAGCTTACAGTATTTACCAGAGTTTATTGTGTTCAGCTGCTGAATTTCTCATGTGCTGCTCGGCGTTTACAGCAGAAGCTGTCTCTTTACTGGCTCACCTGATTTGTAGCCTATCTCAGCTGCTTACAAAGTAACAGCCAGCTAATCTGGTTCACGTTAAAAATGACAGGAATGACAATATTGGATTTCCTGGTATAGTGAGATTTAAATACAATTCAAGTTGAGTTTATCTCAAGACATTGCAATTACTCTGTTCACCAGATCCAGATTCAGCAGCAAGAATAAACACAAGGTTATCAGCATTCATCATCATCTAAGAATGTCAGGCGTCAACTTCTGGTATCCACATGTTCTCAGTTGAACACAACATTTAGGAATTTATGCCTGATTTCCCCTACTTCTTCACAGACTCTGCTATAAGTGTCTTGCTGAGAGTCTCAGCATCAAAATACATTTAAGGGAAGAAGTTCAGGCACGTGCTTGCTGAATGACCACTAAATATTTTAGAAGGAATTAGAGTTTGTCCACTCAAGTGTAAATTTTAGTATCAACTTGTCTGATAGCCCTCTGATGTGATACCTGTACCACCAACAGCACAGACCCACTAAATGTTGGGGGCATAATGGTGTATAGCTGGTAGGGAGTGGCCTTGGGGCCTGCTCATTGACTCTGGACCCCACAAAGTCCAACGACATTGGGCCAATGATTGGTCAGGAAGTTGCCTATCATTCCTGCTTGGCTAACGAACCAGTGCTCCTCCATGTTGAAATTCATAAGAGGTAAACACCGAGGGCACAGTAGGCCACAGATGGGGGTCTGCAGGTCCACAGAGTTTTAAGATGTTGCTTCATCAGTGTCTTTCAAGGACAATTGAAAGTGGGTCTTGCCAGTCAACTCTACATTCATTAAGAGAATAAAACATTACTTTTTAGTGCTTAATAAACCATGGTTACTGCCAAAGATCAGCTTTAGTCCTGTAAATTATCCAAAAAAATCTTCTCTTTCATCTCTCTCTGTTTTAAATTAACCTGTACGATCAGTATGCAAGATAAGTTTTTCACTGTACCTCGGTACAAGTAACAATAGTAAACCAATACCAATTTTCCTTTCCCTCAGTTTTCTCTTTTTATATGTGATTTCACTTTGAATTAACAGATTAACTTGCATTTCCTTCGCATTTCCATTTGTTTCGGTTCTGCAAATCTCTACAAGGGTATTTCAAACAAAGTAGGTGAGGTGACTTGTTGCTGCTTGTCCTGCTTCAACAGATTCTAAATACCCTGTCTTTGATGCCTGATGACTGAAACACCAATCAAAAACCTACAAAACACCTGTGGGCAGCTGTAATTGAACATAGAGTGGCATTTGCTGCTGAATGCAAAATCCAGGCCAGTACTTCAAAATGCAGAGACTCAATTGTTTGTTATGAGCAGACTGAGTTACCATTCAACTATGGCTCCCTGGCACAATAAACAAACTAGGATAAACATTACTGGAATTACTAAAAATTCACAAATATTATTTAATCAATTAGTCAATGAATAATCCAGAAAAAAAACAATATCTGTTATTATAAATCCTGGGAACTAGTCAATTATATCTTTCTTGTCGAAGTTTCTTTTCAGCATTGTGTTCTCATCATTGAGCTTTAGGCTGGGTTGAGGGGTTAGGTAGGCTTGTAGAAACAGTATTGACAATAACTGGATTGAAGCATTGTCCCAAGTTCTGTGTCTCAATATGATACCAATGTTACATGACCAAGCTCACAAAAATCTTTCAATGCCTCTGATCAAGTCTGAAATTGTCCAGCTGTTGCGCTCTTTAGTAGATGCACACTGCTAATGAATAACCATATCAATATGCTGACATTAATTACATACAGCAGCATTTCAATTGAGTGTTCATTCTCAGGAACTGACAAATTTCATTTAACTGTAACAGGTCAACAAGTTTGGATCTGCTTTCCTATGACATAACCCAAAGTCATCTGCATTTATGAGTAATAGATTCTTTCTGAACAGTTAGCCAGCCTAAACAGTCCCTACTTAAACATTTAATGACTAGTTTCTATGCAGCAATTATTATATCGTAGGGAAATGCCAGTTACCTATCATTCCCAGGCTTTTTCAACAATAACATTATTAAAATAATTGGCAAAGAAGTACAATGTGTTGCAATGTTTAAAATGTTTTTATACTTCATAGTAATAGCAGACCGACAGGTACTGATCTCCCTAGGCTAACGAGTTCATATCACACACTATGACAGTAAAACATTAATCTTATGGTATGTTATGTTAAAGCCACTAAAATATCAAGGCTAATTTCATTAACCCTGAGCGACTGAAATAGTAAAATTAATAAATAAGAGAAACTAATCTTCTGCCTGCCTTGTCATTGATTGCCACTTCCTCCCTTAGCACTAATTAAGATGAATTGTTCTTTTCCACTCTAAACTTCCCACACAAAAGACATTTAACCTCCTTTACCTTTGCCTTTTTATTTCTTTTTCCCACCATCCACTTTGCTGGCAATTTTCCAGAAAATCAACCTTTCACTTCTGAAGCCCAGCTAAGAAGTTGTTCTTTTCCTTCTGACTGGGAAAAGGTTCATGATGCAAGTTTGACTAAATAAATCATTGATGGAACCAAGTTGAAACTTCTATTTGTTGCATTTCTATTCTTGTCATTGGACCCTCGGGCTCAACAGTTCCTGGGCAAATAGATAAGCAGAATTTCCAAATGTGAAAATCTGGAAAAAAATTAATTAAGAAAACTGCATTTGATTTTCCCTCCATCTGCTCCATAATAAATGATTTTTTATTTTAACTTGTCATCTGAAATCTGTGGAGATACCTCAGACCTGATCATAACCAGGGTGGGGCAGAGAGGAACTCTGGAGTTTAATTTTAGTTCCTGGGCCTAGTTTAAATTTGGTATTATGTTGCACTCCTAATTGTTTTTCATTGTTAGGCAGCTCCCCTGATGTCTGCTGCCTAATTAAAATGAGGATGTAAACTCTATCTGCATTTTACCTGAACTCTGCAAAGCTAGATTGATGACCTCTGGCTTTCCAAAACCTTTCTGAAGGTCCCAGAAGAGGAATAAAAGGCTAAGGCAGCAGGTCTTTCCTAAAACCCCAAAGACATGTCCAAGACCAGAATTAAGCAAGACTGGACTGAGGTAGCTGACCATAATCTGTGTCACAGGTATCATACCCAGAATCCTAAAACCTGGCTCAGTGACTGCACAAGAGCAGCAAGGGCAAGTACATCTCTGTGCCCTTAGTTACCAATCTTGACAGGTCTTGCTGTTCACACAGTCTATTATTGAGTTTAAAAAGTTGCCAGGTTTGGACCATACCTTCCATCAACCCCCTATTGCCCATCTAATGGAGATGAGGGCACTGTCTGAGAAGGCATAGACCTCCAGAGCTGATTTTAGCCCAACTCCCACATACTAGTATTTGGTTAAAATCAGTAGTCCCAAAATTGGGAACATGGTTTCTCCAGACTGCCTTTACAGTACATGAAATTGTATCAGATATTATTGAAGTTAGTAAGATTTTTTTCTGTCTAATATAAATGAATCAAAAGAACAATACCATTCCATGATTTATTATCCTTTTGATTGAAATTCTGGGAAGGGAGAGGATGGATCACCCATTTGGGGAGTTGGATTTAGACCTTGAAACAGAACCAAGATCCATCAGGCTTTAATTCTGTGCAAAAAGTCAACACTATTCGAGTTAGAAAGAGTGTATGCATCTGCTGTTCAAGGTGCACACCACATTGTTTATTTTACCATATTGTTTTAATAGTGAAGGGGATGAATTTACTGCTATTCTGGATCACTGTCCCACACACTCTTGGTATTAAGTTCTAATTATTGGATATCTGTGCACTTGGCAAACTGGAAAATAGGGAAAATAATCCAGCAGTATTAAAAATACTGTCAGTCAACAAAAATTGATATTTGTAAAGCAGCTTGGCAGTGTGGTGGGGAGTGCAGCTGTCTCAAGCTTCAACAACTAGGATTCAACTCTGACCTCTGGTGTTCTCTGTGTCACATTTCCACATTCTCCCAATTGGCTATTGTACATTGCCCCTAATGTAGGTAGGTGGTAGGAGAATCAGGGGTTGTTAATGGGTATGTGAGAGAGAATAAGTAGCAGAAAAAATAGTAGGAGAATGGGATTGATGAGAATGCTCTGAGAGTTCTCATAGACTAGAAGGGCTGAAAATACAAGAGCATAGAGCATAGGCCATGTTAAAATGTGTAAGTAAAACTAAACTGCAATGCCATATGGGCCTGTTCTAACTTAATGAGCAGGCATTACGACAGATCATCATTTATACTGAAGGAAAATCTTGCTATATGTAGAACTGTGATATTTCCAATAATGCAGATGTAGAATTTCTTCCTGGGTGATTAGAGTGATTGTAAACCACTAAGTGGCCCAGGAACATGGATCTCTTTCAGAAGATTAATGCTTTTTTGCATGTTATTTAACTTCTGTCATTTTGAAACTTACTCTAATTGCTGCAAAAATGGCTTTCCTGAAAAGCTGCAGAAAATAACTTGGAGACTTCAATACATTATTCCAAGGTCCCACTTATTCCATAAGAAATCTAACCCCGCATCCAGCTTTTGTGAACTGAAATCTTACAGACCTGACATATGCAGTAGTCATGGTAAATTAAAATCCTTTACAACTCAACATGCACAACTATCTAACAATTATCAATAATTCTGTTCTCCCCACGGAGAACCACACTTAATGGAAACACTGGGTTAAAACATTGTAGCTCTAACCCTGAGTATGGCTCCCTACTCATGCTGCTTCCTTTCTGTTCATCATTTTCTTCTATTTATCATTCCTTTTTTTTCATTGGTTCCTCTTTTAGAGCTTATAGCAGCTGAGAGGCAGAAAGGGTTATATGAATCATAGGTGCCTTTGTAGTGATTTAATAGTCAGAATAAGATTTATTTTCACTGACTTAGATGACGTAATATTTGTTGTCTTATGACAGCAGTGTGGTGCAAACCTAAAATTACTATAAATTACAAAAATAAATAAATAGTACAAAAAAAGAGGAATAATAATGTTCATGGCTTCATGGACCGTTCAGAAATCTGATGGTGGTGGGGAAGAAGCTGTTTCTGAATCGTTGAGTGTGTGTCCTCAGACTCCTGTATCTCCTCCCCAATGGTAGTAACAATAAGAATAGTTTATGTTTGTATAAATTTTATTTCGAGTATTAAAAGGTTAAAATCATTGAAATGAAAAAATTTCAACTGAATTCTTTGAGAGTCAGAACGTAGCATGTTTAAATTTTTAGTCTTTTTGCCAGTATATAAAACTTAATTTCATTCTATATATTTCAATTACTAAACCTTAAAAAAACTACTGGCCAACAATTTATATTTTATGTTGGTTCTCCAACCACTATTTAAGGAAATATTTATCCACATACAAGGGTCGGTGACATCTTCAAAAAAATAATTATAGTTCCAAAAGATTTTAATTACACCGGTCAAATCACTTGATGCTGGCAACCTTTAATCTGATTTTCTTGTAAAATGTTGACAAATTGACACATGATTGAAACAGTAATAATTGGTTTGAAACATTCATTGTGGTTTCCTAGAATTCCCCTTCCTCTGCTCTGCTGATGGCAAACATTACATTTAGTTTTGCTCTAATCTCTAGAACTACTTCCCTGAATCTGTCGATACCCTTTGCTGCCTTTACAAGCCTCCCCAAACCCATATCTTTACCCAAATGAGCTTTCAGTCACCTCTCCTCACAAAAAGGTTCATGAAGCATTTCAGGATGTTTCTTGCAACCTGTTGTCAATCAAAATAACCACATCATTCCAATCCAATTTTTAGAACCTATCCAGGAATAAATATTTGTCTTAAATTGTGCTTAAACACAAGACAATATTCAGAACATGCATTAATATTGATTGCACGAAATTGCTTGCCTTTGTCAAAACAACTCAGTATAAGCTCAGTAAATCTCTGGTATATCCTTAATGGCAAGACACCAAGCAATCAGCACTGCTGGGTAATTAGTCTTTGTTCATCTTCCCTAAAAGGAAAAAAACTCGATTCAATTAGAAAAATTATCAACAACTAAAATGAAGCAGAAGAATAATGTAAACTCATACTCTGTATTGACCCTTAACCACAAACCCACTCAAAGCCAATGAGGAATTCCACGACAATGTAATTCAATATACTGATGCTGATTTTGCTCTTACTGCTGATATTGGAAGTATTATTGAAGAGATACTTATTGATGAACCCTGATCTGAGTATTTTGTTTAACGACCATTTCACCATCACATTTGTGACATTAAAATATAAGTGCACTCTTTTGACCAAATAGATGAATTCTGTGCAGGATGCCGTTCTCTTTCATCTTTAATTCAATTCACTCAAAAGACCTGTTAACAATTTTTGAGAGCATAATAGGCAGCTTTAAGTATGATTCTGCTTCTGTTCCTCCTAAAATAGCAACAGGATGTATTTTATTTGTTTCAAGTTTGTAGGTTGTAGCAAAATGTGAACATCCGAAAACTTGATGAAATGGGACACTGAAATACTACTGATTTCTTTGCACATGCTGTTACATACCAGAGGTAATGGAAAGCAATGTACACTGACAGACGGAGTTATCACTGCTATCATTTATCTGCAACCTCAAGAAAACCTGTAAATTAACTTAAGAAGAGCTCTGCCCTGATGGCAACATACAAAGCATCAATGCAGAACATTAAGCGTATAGCCAGCAATTTAAGAAATATTGATGGTACCCCTTGAGGTTGAAGATGGCTTGCTTCCACTCTGGGCCTATGGGTTCCCAGGTATTGGTATTGGTTTATTATTGTCACTTGTACCGAGGTACAGTGAAAAACTTGTCCTGTGAAAAACTTGACCTTTCGTACAGATCAATTCATTACACAGTGCATTGAGGTAGTACAGGGTGAAAACAATAACAGAATACAGAGTAAAGTGTCACAGCTACAGGGAAGTGCATTGCAGGTAGACAATAAGGCGCAAGGTCATAACAAGGTAGATTGTGAGGTCAAGGGTCCATCTAATCGTATAAGGGAACCGTTCAATAGCCTTATCACGGTGGGATAGAAACTGTCCTTGACCCTGGTGGTACGTGCCCCCAGGATCCTGTATCTTCTGCCTGATGGGAGAGGAGAGAAGAGAGAATGAGCCCGGTGGGTGGAGTCTTTGATTATGCTGGCTGCAGATGAGTTACCTGGAAGATCCACAGACTCCGCTGGAGGTGGGGCAAGAATTTAAGAATCATTTGGGATGTTGTATGCTCCTTCTGCTACTTGCATGTGGTCTCCAAGTGCTCCTACCTTAGGGAGTCAAGATGCTCAATGCTTTCCCAGTGCTCTTTCGCTCTTTTGAGAAGTGACAGGTGAGGGAGGATATCACATTATTTCAAGACTGACAATATCCATAAAGAGTTTTCTCTATCCTCCTGGAAGCCTCATCAATAACAGAGCTCAGAGTATGGTGTGCGTTTAAGGAGTCTGGTATCAGACGTGTAGACAATATGGCACACCCACCAGTGCTGGTTGAGTGTGGTCAATTGTGAGTCTTTGATATAACATTAGTAAGTAGTTGAACAATAACATCTGCGCAACTAATAGAAGATTAATAAACATTTTCTGATGCATAAGATCAATGGATTTATTGCATCTATACCACTTCTGACAAATTTAATAAGTCATCTGAAAGTGACTGATAATGTGATCTTTGGAAAGCATTCCAAAAGTTACCAGTGTAGCGGTTAACGTAACGCTATTACAGCACCAGCGACCTGGGTTCAATTCCGGCCACTGTCTGTAAGGAGTTTGTACGTTCTCCTCGTGTCTGCGTAGGTTTCCTCCGTGTGCTCTGGTTTCCTCCCACATTCCAAAGACGTATGGGTTAGGAAGTTGTGGGCATGCTATGTTGGCACCGGAAGCGTGGCGACACTTGGGGGGCTGCCCCCAGAACGCTCTACGCAAAAGATGCATTTCACTGTGTGTTTCGATGTACACATGACTAATAAAGAAACCTCATTTCAAATTTTCTGGCATCCCGTACCTACTACCCCTTAATCACAAACTCACCAAACACAATGAGGACAATGTAATTCAGTGTACAGGTGCTCATTTTGCCTTGCTGGAGGTAATAAAGCAACATAGATAAAGAATTGGTTGATTAATAAGAATATGGTTAATGGTTAATGCTTCTGTTGGAAAAAGGATGTTGTTAATATAAGTAGATAACTTGGAGTTAGGCAAAGAAGCACAATATCAAAGTCGTTTGGTGCAATAGTTTAGGGGTTTGGGAAGCAGTAAAGCAGATCGAGGAAGACCATGAGAACGCAGATAGGCTGGTCACCCTAGCAAATAATATAATTTATCAAGGTATTTAATAAAACAGTTTGGAGGTAAAACAAAATTCAACTGGACAACAGAATGAAGGTAGATAAAGTACCATTTTCAAAATAGGCTCATAAAATACAAAGGCAAGAAGTTAAAGATAACTTTGAATATGAGAAAGATTAACACACTCTGGAATTTGGGTACTCCATGCTAAAAAGCATATTAAGGCATAGCAAACACAGAATATTGAATAGGATTTCCTTAGGATAATTTTTTTTTATTCTTTTGTTTTATTTACAGCGTGGTAACAGGCCCTTCTGGCCCAACGAGTCCGCGCCACCCATTTTAAACCCAAATTAACCTACCCATACGGCTTTGCGATGTGGGAGGAAACCGGAGCACCCGGAGGAAACCCACGCAGACACGGGAGATCGTACAAACTCCTTACAGACAGCGACGGGAATCAAACCCAGATCGCTGGCGCTGTAATAACGTCGTGTTAACCGCTACGCTACCGTGTCGCCAAAGTGAATAAATAATTATGAAGAGAAACTTGAGATGCTTGATCAGAGTAAGCTAAGTAAAATTTATTTTATTGCTATGTTATAAAAAGTTTTGATAGAATAAATAGGGAAAATTTCCATTTGGTTGGGGAAAAGCTCTCTCCAACTTTCATTTATAAACTGTTCTTTCAAATTCCCAATTGTCCACCTTTTCGCCCTCAATTATGTCTTGACCTTCATATTTCCATGAGAACCATCACTCTCCCATTAAAACAACACTCTCTTGGTTGTATTCCCCCAGCATGACCCTCATTTCCACTCCAAGGGATGTGGACTTGAACATCTATTGTGGACAAATGGGTGTTATCACTCTTTCCTAGATCTGACTGAACCACAAAGCATAATATGCTCCTAAACTTCTCCAAAGTAAAGATATTCTTTACATTTAGTTCTCCACTACAAGTAGTCTTAAATATCTTTTCTCTGCTCCAGCAGTGTCAGCCACAAATCCAAGAAACTCTTGGGCAACTTTGTCACAAAGATTGAGACCAGCTGTTTGCTAACCTCTTCACTTCTGCTCATTGCCCATTGGGTCAAGATTTCCGCAAGGTTTTTCCAGCCATGCCACTAAAATTTGATTAAATTCCTTTCTCATATCAATCAAGCTCATCTTGTCATTGAGACCATCTCCTGCTCCCTTAACTATATTCCCGTGAAACCACTGAGTTTTGACCAAGCCTCTCACCTTCCATTTTGATAGCTTTTAATGTGACTATTATTCAATTTTGGTTCATAATCCTTCCTTCAGAATATTTGCAATATTAAAGGTGTTGCGTAAGTGAAGTTGTTGTTCGTCCAGTTGTTACTAAGGTAATAAGTTGAGTGGCTAGAAAAATTTTCACAGGCAGATCTTCTGGAGCAATGAAGTTTCCCCACAGGGAATAGCTGCAATGGAAACTATCTCTTCATGAAAAGAAATAGATAATCAATTGAAACAGAAAAAGATACAGGCTATGGAGAGACTATGGAGATTTGTGACTCATCTGGGGTTGCTCCAATAATACAGATACACTGGACTAAGTGGCCTTCTCTAGTTCTCTAGCCTCTGTGGTTCCAAGGGAAATATATATTTTTAAGAAATGTAGCCTTAAGGCACTGTGTGTAAATAAATAGAACTCCAAAACAGCCAAGTGATTATTAAAAATATATTGACTCAACCATAACAACCATGGAGCTATGTAGTCTTGCCTTAACAACAATGGAGATAATGTTTTTCAATTTCAATTTATACCTATGTTCTTACTGAAGTATCAATTTCTCTATTTTCAGGGAAGTAAGATAAATCCAAAAGACACAAATCAACATTTCAAGATTTTAAGAAAATGATTAATTTGGCTATGAGAGGGAACATGCTGTAATGAGAGGGTTAAAAGCAGATCTTTTACTCAAAGTGGAGTTGTCAGCCCACTGTCTCCACAATGAGCAGGTATGTTAATCGAGAAGATAAGTAAAACAAAAGGTCTTGATTCATAGGGTGCATGAGGCCTTGTAGCATGCAGATGTGAGACATTAAGGAATGTGAAATGACAAGATAACATTTTTTCTCTTGGAGACAAGTGAGACTGGTTCAGTTGACAATGTAAGATTCATTAAGAAATAATTAGTTTTAGAATTGTAGCTGCCTGAAATGCGCAGATTAGAAGAGAAGTGCAGGGCTTTCTTGATTATATAAGTGTGAGTGGTGAACAAGCTCATCGGACTTCTCCTCGGACCAGAATTGCAATCAGCGCCAAGGACCTCTGAGATTCTCCAGACCAGTCATTGTTACTCAGAGTCCCCAACAAGCAGAAGGGCATGAAACTTGTTCTTTCATCAATTATTTTACACTGTGTGGTAGACTTACTGTTTTGTACAGGGTATTTATTAAAACTATAACAAGAGATAAGAAAAAATATATATATATTAATATAAAAGTTTGGGCACCTCTGGTCAAAATTTCTGTTACTGTGACTAGCTAAACGAGTAAAAGATGACCTGATTTCCAAAAGGCATAAAATTAAAGATGACATATTTCTTTAATATTTTAAGCAAGATTACTTTTTTATTTCCATCTTCTACAGTTTCAAAATAACAAAGAAGGAAAAGGGCCCGAAGCAAAAGTTTGGGCCCCCTGCATGGTCAGTACTTAGTAACACCCCCTTTGGTAAATATCACAGCTTGTATACGCTTTCTGTAGCCAGCTAAGAGTCTTTCAATTCTTGTTTGGGGGATTTCCACACATTCTTCTTTGCAAAAGGCTACTAGTTCTGTGAGATTCTTGGGCCATCTTGCATGCACTGCTCTTTTGAGGTCAAGTCCATTGTGGATTTTGAGGTGTGGTTAGGATCATTATCCTGTTGTAGAAGCCATTCTCTTTTCATCTTCAGCTTTTTTTTTACAGACGGTGTGATGTTTTCTTCCAGAATTTGCTGGTATTTAATTGAATTCATTCTTCCCTGTACCAGTGAAATGTTCCCCGTGCCACTGGCTGCAACACAAGCCCAAAGCATGATCAATCCACCCCCGTGCTTAACAGTTGGAGAGGTGTTCTTTTCATGAAATTCTGCACCCTTTTTTCTCCAAACATACCTTTGTTCATTGCAGTCAAAAAGTTCTATTTTAACTTCATCAGTCCACAGGACTTGTTTCCAAAATGCATCAGGCTTGTTTAGATGTTCCTTTGCAAACTTCTGACACTGAATTTTGTGGAGAGGATGCAGGAAAGTTTGGAAAAAAAAGTGTGCAGAATTTCATGAAAAGAACACCTCTCCAACAGTTAAGCACGGGGGTGGATCGATCATGCTTTGGGTTTGTGTTGCAGCCAGTGGCACAGGGAATATTTCACTGGTAGAGGGAAGAATGAATTCAATTAAATACCAGCAAATTCTGGAAGCAAACATCACACTGTCTGTAAAAAAGCTGAAGGTGAAAAGAGAATGGCTTCTACAACAGGATAACGATCCTAACCACACCTCAAAATCCACAATGGACTACCTCAAGAGGCACAAGCTGAAGGTTTTGCCATGGCCCTCACAGTCCCCCAACCTAAAGATCATTGAAAATCTGTGGCTAGACCTCAAACAAGCAGTGCATGCAAGATGGCCCAAGAATCTCACAGAACTAGAAGCCTTTTGCAAAGAAGAATGTGTGAAAATCCCCCAAACAAGAATTTAAAGACTCTTAGCTGGCTGCAGAAAGTGTATACAAGCTGTGATACTTGCCAAAGGGAGTGTTACTAAGTACTGACCATGCAGGGTGCCCAAACTTTTGCTTCGGGCCCTTTTCCTTTTTTGTTATTTTGAAACTGTAAAAGATGAAAATAAAAAAAGTAATCTTGCTTAAAATATTAAAGAAATGTGTCATCTTTAACTTTATGCCTTTTGGAAATCAGGTCATCTTTTACTCGTTTAGCTATTCACAGTAACAGAAATCTTGACCAGGGGTGCCCAAACTTTTGCATGCCACTATGTGTGTGTATATATATATATCTTTCTTATCTTTTCTTATACTTTAAATAAATACCCTGCAGCAACCTTGAAGTGTTCTTTCTCCCTCATTGATCCAAATCCTTGAACCCTGCTTATTTCCCATTACACATGCTTTTGGCAGAAATGTAATAAATAGATGGCTCTGATCCTTGATATGAAATATGAAGAGCCACACTTGAAACCCATTTTCCAATGTGTATGGGAGCCATTCAAATTATATCTCGCATAAATATTATATGAAGTACACAAAAATGTCTTTGAAATTAATAGTTGTTAAAAAGGAGCATGGATTTTAATATTTTATCTCTATGCTTAGATAGATATGAAATCACTATCTGAAAGGTCGTGAATCCTTCTGATGACCAAGACAAATCATTTACTTTGTTCTTTGGAGACGTTGTTTATAAATCAAATGCTATATTTACCTACATTACAATAAAGATTTCAATTCAAGAAACCCTATTGAATGCAAAGGTGTTGTGATATGCTAAGGTTGTGATGTAAGCTTATAAAAATGCAAGTAACTTAGACAAAGGTGATTTTTCTCTCCTGACTTAAATTATTGGAGAGGAGGTATCTAGGTGACAGAGCTTAAGAGTCTTAGTTATTCGATTAGAAGCTGCACATAAGCTATGCCAAAATTTTCATTCACTCACAACTCTCTATAATCATTGTGAAGCAGTTTGACGAATTCCAGAGAGATCAATAGTATAACATAAGTTTCCTTGCTCCCTAGACTGAGGTCAATAGACTTTTTTTTTGTATCGTAATCATTCATTAAGTTTATTCATATATATGCCAGCGATGTCTACATTGAATTAAAGGTAATTTAGTGCTCAACAAATAACTATACTTAAATGCAGTGCTTTCCAAAATGCATTGCTTACCAAGTGTTAAGGGCATGTTAGATGAATAAGCTACAAAATATTTTAAATTTATTATGACCATTCCAGATGTTACAAACATCAAGTATCTACAAAACATAGTTTCTTAGCCTCTGAAATGCATTTTTATTTTGAAGAAGTGTTCCTGCTGTAACATGGAAGCCATTTCTGCACAGCCAACAACTCCCATTAACAGCATTGTGATGATTAAGAGTATACACTACAATCCAATAATTCATAACATAAATATTCCTGTGAACATGGCATAGATCCTTTGATACAGAGACTAAAACTCTCTAATGAACACAAGTATTGATCCAGATTTTATGAGTAAACACCAGAACCATTTAAACTCCAGCAAGTCTGCAACTTCCAAGCATGCATTATCTAACTCAGAAGTCCTGAACTTACATAGAGTCCAACTATGGAGCTCCAACCTACTTTGTGGTGGGGAATCAGTAGCATTCAATAGTTGATGTGTGATTCCAATTATTAAAGCACAGGGAAAAGAAGGTAAGGGAAGGTTTTTTTTAAGTTTTGTTTTGTTTAATTTGTGTTTACTTTAAATATGTTTAAGTAAGGTGAGTTTTCTGCTCATATATTTTTATAAAATATAAAACAATTAAAAAGTAATTTATAATAATTTTTAAGTCTGTCAGAGACATTTAGAAACATTTCAAAATCCTGATAATTTCACTGTTGGCTAACGGGTAGGCTTTTCCGGCTTGAAAATAACTGTCTGGGACATTTCAGGGTGGAGCTTCTCCAATACCTCATTCCAGCCTTCACCACCCCTCTGGCCTCATCAATAAACTCTGGGGCTTTATGGATTAGTGAGGTAGTCCCTCCACAGCCAGTACAAGGTCAGGATCAGCATATATGGTGATTGTGGGTGGCTGATCTGGCCCATTATATATATTGCTTTCTGGAAGTGGGACAAGGACATTATAAAATGACAAATTATGTATTGGTATTGGTATTGGTTTATTATTGTCACTTGTACCGAGGTACAGTGAAAAACGTCTTACAAACCGATCTTACAGGTCAATTCATTACACAGTGCAGTTACATTGAGTTAGTACAGAGTGCATTGATGTAGTACAGGTAAAAAAAACAATAACAGTACAGAGTAAAGCGTCACAGCTACAGAGAAAATGCAGTGCAATAAGGTGCAAGGTCACAACAAGGTAGATCGTGAGGTCATGAGGTCATAGGTCATAGTCCATCTCATTGTATAAGGGAACGGTTCAATAGTCTTATCACAGTGGAGTAGAAGCTGTCCTTAAGTCTGGTGGTACGTGCCCTCAGGCACCTGTATCTTCCACCCGATGGAAGAGTAGAGAAGAGAGAATGTCCCGGGTGGGTGGGGTCTTTGATTATGCTAGCTGCTTCACCAAGACAACGAGAGGTAAAGACAGAGTCCAAGGAGGGGAGACTGGTGTCCGTGATGCACTGGGCTGTGTCCACAACTCTCTGCAGCTTCTTGCAGTCTTGGGCAGAGCAGTTGCCATACCAAGCCGTGATACATCCTGATAGGATGCTTTCTATGGGGCATCGGTAAAAGTTGGTGAGAGTCAAAGGGAACAAATCAAATTTCTTTAGCCTCTTGAGGAAGTAGAGGCGCTAGTGAGCTTTCTTGGCCATGGCATCCACGTGGTTTGTCCAGGACAGGTTGTTGGTGATGTTCACTCCCAGGAACTTGAAGCTGTCAACCCTCTCGACTTCAGCACCATTGATGTAGACAGGTGCAAGTACACCGCCCCCTTTCCTGAAGTCAATGACCAGCTCTTTAGTTTAGTTGACATTGAGGGAAAGGTTGTTGTCATGACACCATTCCACTAAGCTCTCTATCTCCTTCCTGTACTCCGATTCATCACTGTTTGAGATATGGCCTACAACGGTGGTATCATCTGCAAACTTGTAGATGGAGTTAGAGCAGAATCTGGCCACACAGTCATGAGTGTATAGGGAGTAGATTAGAGGGCTGAGGACGCAGCCTTGTGGTGCATCAGTGTTGAGAATAATCGTGCCAGAGGAATTGCTGCCTATCCCCACTGATTGCGGTCTGTTTGTTAGAAAGTCAAGGATCCAGTTACAGAGGGAGGTGTTGAGTCCTAGGTCTCGGAGTTTGGTGACAAGCTTGCTTGGTATTATTGTATTGAAGGCAGAGCTGTAGTCAAAAAACAATAGTCTAACGTAAGTGTCTTTAATGTCCAGATGCTCCAGAGCTGAGTGAAGGGCCAGGGAGATGGCATCCGCTGTAGACCTGTTTCGGCAATAGGCGAATTGCAATGGGTCCAGGTTGTCTGGTAGGCTGGAGTTGATGCATGCCACGACCAACCTCTCAAAGCACTTCATGATGGTGGATGTCAGAGCCACTGGTCGGTAGTCATTGAGGCATGTTACCTTGCTTTTCTTCGGTACTGGGATGATAGTGGTCTTCTTAAAACAGGAGGGAACCTGAGGTTGAAGCAGGGAGAGGTTGAACATGTCCGTAAATACTTCTGCCAGCTGATCAGCACAAGATCTGAGCACGCTGCCCGGGACACCATCTGGGCCAGGTGCTTTCCTCGTGTTCACTCTTCGGAAGTCTGATCTTATGTCCTCCACTGTGATGACAGGTTCAGCTGCGTTGGTGGCTGTCAGGGTGGATGGTGACAATCCACTTCCCTTTTGTTCAAAATGCACATAGAATGCATTAAGTTCATCAGGAAGGGATGCGCTGTTGTTAGCTATGCAGCCTGACTTCGTCTTGTAGCCTGTTATGGCATGTAAGCCATGCCATAACTGGCGGCTGATCAGGGACTCTATTTTGAGTTGGTATTGCCTCTTGGCATCCCTTATAGCTTTATGAAGGTCATACCTCGCTTTCTTGTACAGTTCAGGATTACCAGATTTGTGTGCAGTGGTCCTCTCCTTCAGTAGGGAGTGGATCTCCTGGTTCATTCATGGCTTCCTGTTTGGGAACACCTGTATTGTCCTCTTTGATACACAGTCCTCCACACACTTGCTGATAAAGTCTGTGATGGTGGTGGCATACTCATCAAGGCTGGCAGCTGAGTCTTTGAACATGGTCCAGTCCACTGTCTCAAAGCAGTCACGTAGAAGCTCATCTGCTTCCTCAGACCAGCATTGCACGACTCTCCGTACCAGATCCTCCCGTTTCAGCTTCTGTTTGTATGCAGGGAGAAGGAGCACAGCCTGGTGGTCTGACTTCCCAAAGTGAGGATGAGGGGTGGCTTGGAAGGCATCTTTGATGGTTGTATCGCAGTGGTCAAGGGTGTTGGCGCCCCTGGTGGAGCAGGAGATGTGCTGATAGTATTTTGGTAACACACTCCTGAGGTTGGCCTGATTGAAGTCCCCCGCGATGATAAAGAGGGCCTCAGGGTATCCTGTCTCAAGATTGTTGACCATGGAGTATAGCTCATTGAGTGCAGGCTTCATGTCCATCTGTGGTGGGATGTAGACTGCCATCAGGATAGCTGAAGCGAACTCCCTTGGCAGATAGAATGGTCGACATTTCACCGTTAGATATTCTAGGCTGGGTGTGCAGGAGCTCACCAGGATCGTCACGTCTGAGCACCACAGGTTATTGATTAAGAAGCAGACCCCTCCACCTTTAACTTTGCCTGAGGACTCTGTACGGTCCATTCGATGAATCAAGAAGCCATCAGGTTGAATAGCAGAGTCAGGTGATGCAGGTGTAAGCCATGTTTCGGTGAGACATAGTACACAACAGTCCCTCAGTTCTCTTTGGTAGGTCAGTCTTGCCCTTAGTTCATCAACTTTGTTCTCAATAGACTGGAAGTTAGCTAGAAGTAAGCTGGGGAGGGAGGTCTTGTAACCATGTTGTTTCAGCCTCACCTGCAGCCCAGCCCTCTTGCCACATTTCCGTGATACGTGGCGGCGACTCTTCGGTCCTGAAGTGGAGCCACCTGGTAAGTTATTGTTTAGGGTCAGACCTGTAAGACCTGGAGTGGATTCCCCTGGACTGGATGGTAAGTATCTCCTCCTTGCTAGACTTTGAAGACCCAGAGCAGATTCACCTGGAATGGCAGGTAAGTGATTGCCAGAGAACAGACTTGGAAGACCTGGAGTGGATCCACCTGGACTGGGAGGTAAGCTTGGAAGACCTGGAGTGGATTCTGCTGTCCTGTGAGGTAAGTTGTTGCTTCCACACAGGTTTAAGTGACTTGAAGATGAGTGAGCTGCCTCAACAGGTAAGCGGGGAAGTCTAGGTGGGTCTTGGTGTCAGGACTCATCCTCGGGTGCTCTGTCAGGTCGGGTTTCTGATCCGGAGGGGCCCTGATGTTGTGCCCTGGCTGGTCGGGCCTTGCGTTGGGTCAGGCCCCCGACCTCATCCTCACGTCGGGACGTGCCTGGGTCTTCCGTCGGGTTGGGTCTCGGGCCTCGTCCTCGTGTCAGGCCTCGGGCCTGGGCCTTGCGTCGGGTTGGGTCTCTGATCTGGACCTGGCGTCGGGACTTTTGTAAACTAATTTTTATATGTGGTACCTAATTCCCTCAGAATAATTATTTCAAAGTTCTATGGATCTTTAAATAAATTAAAGTGACATCTTCTACCTTAAGTTAATGTTTATCTCACCTTTGGTAAAATATTTTAATTGGTCAGTTTGATAACTGTAGCTTTAAGTTTGACTTGCCTGTGATTGGCTACTTGAAAACATTGCTGTTGCTGGACCTCAGAGATCTGCTTAAGTTGGTGCCAAAATAAAATTAAATGTCCACTAAGGGAAAATTCAATCCACAAAGATGACTCAATGTTTGTGATCTGTGGAGAGTGCTCTCACTTTACAGCTGACTGCAAAAGCAAAATCTACATTTTCAGTTAGCTCAACTAACTCACTTCAACTCTAACTTGGTGCCCATTTCACTTCTGTAAAGTGCGTATGGAGTATAGTCTTCTATTAATGAAATATGATGTATTGAAGTTTTATCCTTAAATTTTCCTAAAGCATTTCTTCTGGTAACGTCATTTTTTGGTGACATTTTAATAAGGTAAAATTTAATTCTTACTCTAATGTGCCACTTGTTGTACCTATTAATACCAAGAATAGATTTTCCTAAGTCTATAATTGCCAGTATAGCTTAAGCATCCTCTTAAAACATGTTTTATGTTTTTCATGTACTTCATTTCAAGGAAAGCATATGCTGTGAGAAATGCCATTTTGTATATTAATGTAAACTATTTAAGGATTATCTCTACCAGATATGTTAGATTTTGAAAAGTAGGATGGCAGATGTTCAAATAAAATGTGCCAAACTAGCTTTGAAAATACTGTTACTTACTGTTACTTGTTAGATGCAAAAGCAAGTGCACAGACATTTAAATAATATGTTCATTAGTCTCAGTAATACTTTTGCAAACCAACTTTGATAATGCATTTCTTGCGATTAGTGCTGTCAATCAAAACATTCTGTACTGACTGAGAAGTATTCTTGAAGAAAACATCTCAGCATTGTGCGGAAAATACTCCAGTTTATAAACTGAAGAATATTCCTGCTAATTATTATGTATATGCATTAATATATTTTCATCCATAATTTATTTTCAAGATCATTAAAGCATTAATCTGAATATCAAAACCATTTAGAACCATGGAGTGATAGACTGTTCAATGAGTACTCAAGTAATCAAAATGTGTTGTTCAATCAACCAATTTCATTAAGCCACACAATAAGACACTTGTTACTTGACACTACAATATTTTAAAGCTAAATCATTGACTTCTAGTTTGCTTTTGGACCGGCAAGTTGCTTAGCACTCAGGATGTTGATCCTAGGAACAAGAGCACTAATGGAATCAGTGCTAAAGGAGGTCACTATAGCACTATATAGAGAGACGTGGGTTACTGACAATGTTGCTGTGCCAGGAACTTGGCACAAATCACTGCCTTCCAGTGGCATTCTCACAGGAAAGAATCATCCAAGAACCCAGTGAGGAGGGCTACATGTGAGGGCTGGTGCTGTGCAGTGCAGCCGCTCAGCACAGAACAGTGGATCAGAGTTGGCCCTGGCTGACACAGTGACTGCAGGACATTGCTGGAGACTGCAGTTGCTCCACACGTTCACACACAGTCGGATCCAATGGTCTTTCTCATCATCTCCTTCAAATGTGATGGAAGCTGCTGTCTCCTCTTTTTGTTTGGCTGCATAACTCTCCCCAGCTCTGGGATTTCTCTCTGGTAACAAGCTCAATGGCCACACAGCTCACACCTGCTCACACCTGCCCTCATGGGCAACCTCTCCACACTGAGCCATGTGTGATTCATTGCTGTCAAAGCGACGGGGATTCAGTCACGTTCCCAGCAAGCGGCTCACAGCCCAGAGAGCACAGGGGTTTATGGCAGGTTCACAGCACAGCAGCACACAGCCCATGTGGATGTGCTTTATAAAGTTCGGGGTAATGTAGTGTCAGGAACGTGAGTGTTAGGAATGGAGGATCAAGAAAGCTATAACAAATCAGTGTTTTGCAACGTACTACTGTGCAATACTTGCAATAGAGAAATAATCAACTTATTTTATTATACTCTGACAAATGTCAGAGCATAATTGAGTAAGAGGTTGAATTATGGTTCAGAATGGAATAAAATAATGAGCATGTAAATCACTGATACAAATGCTTTAGCAAAATTTCAAATGCAAGGACACATTGCAATATGAAGCACAGGGGACCATTTCTTGGTGGGGGGGGCAGGGATTCTCCCACTCTTTCCCTGTAACTTTTTGGAAGAACCGAGGAAACCTGGGAAAATTGCATTTGCATCATTCTTTCGAGGTCGCTGCAGTTTTTCCACAGAAGCAACAGCACATGATCAGGAGAATTATTTTGAAGGAGAGAGCATTCATCTCTTACCAACTTCAAGGGTTAGAGATGAGTCATTCTCAGATCTGCGTGTGATAAAAATAACCAAAAGACATAAAAAAAAGTATTGCATGACTATGAATGGCCATGCATTGATCTAAAATTTTATAACCCTCTAAATTTCTTAATTTAATTGGCTTTGAACATGGGGTAGTGTTTTAGATCATCTAATTTACTGCTTGATGAAAGGTTGAATTCTGATGTTGATTGGGTGTTGACCTACTTTGAGCTGATACTCTTGAGCATTCAGTACCAATGTGATTCAAAAGGAATTTTAAAAAATATGAAAGCAATCATAAGAACATAAGAGTAGGTCATTCAGAACTTTGAACCTGCTCCTCCGTTCAAAACGATTATGCTTGATCCTCTAACTTCAGCATTTTCCTGACCTGTCCCCACATCCCTCAAATCTTCTAATATCCAGAAGACTATTGATCTCTGTTTCAAGTGCAATCAATGGCTGAGACTCCTCAGCTGACTGAGATGAAAAATTCCAAATATTCACCATCCTTTGAGCAAAGAAATTTCTCCTCATTTCATTCCTAAGTGGATTTACTCCTTACTTTGTGACCATGATGCCAAGCTTGGCACTGCTTAGCCAGGAGAAAGATCCTCTCTTCATGCTGTTGAGCCCTTTAAGTATTTTGTACTTCTCAGTGAGGACATCACTCATCTAAACTCTAAAAAAAAGAGTAAAAACAGAAAATGGTGGAAATACTCAGCAGGTCAGGCCACATATGTGGGAAGAGAAACAGAGTTAATGTTTCAGGTTAAGACCCTCCGTCAGAAATGGGAAGGAGAGAAAGGAAGCTTCTTAAACTGCAGGGAGGATGGAGTAAAACTTAGGTGATCATGGAGACAAGCTGTATACAAGATTCCCTGGTCAATAAGTAAATGGAAGTGAGAACAATATCAAAAGAACATAGTCAAAAGAATGTGGGAGTTGCAAAATTCAGAGTGAGAAGAAAAGTCTGGCAGGTCAGGCTTGTCATGTCATCCACTTCCAGGAAAAAATTTAAAAAAGGGGGAAATTGGTCTGTGGCCTCCTGCACTGGTACAATGAAGCCCAACGTGAGCTTGATGAACATTACCTCATCTTCTGTCTGGGCTCGTTGCAGCCTTCTGGACTCATTATTGAATCCTACAACTTCAGGTAACTTGATTTCTTGGTCTTTAACAGTTGTCCATCTGTGATATTAGTTCAGCTTGTTTGTTTCTTTTTCCTTTATTTCTTTTTATCCTTGGCAGTGCAAGAATGTCTGAGCCTGACTTGTCAGGCATGTCTTCCTGCTCTGGATTTTGCAACTACTAATTCTTTTGTCTATGTTCTTTTATATATGTTCTCATTTGCTAACTGCTCCCATTCACTGTGACCAGATAACCTTGCTTACAGCTTACTCCCATAGTCACCCCAGCTTTACCCTATCAGACACATCACCCCCCTCACCCTTCCTGCAGCTCAACAAGCTTCTTCTTCCAGATCTGATAAAGGACCTTTGACATTTGTGGCTTGATCTACTGAGTATTTCCAGCATTTTCTGTTTTTTTTAGATTTCCAGCATCTGTAGTTTTTTTTGATTTTCTAAAAAAATAGAGACCTAGCCAACTCAATCTCTTTTCATACGACAAGTTCACCATCCCAGGAACCGGTCTGGTGATCCTTTGTTGCACTCCTATCATTAGTACATTTTGTTTTAGGTAAGGAAACCAAAACTGTGCACACTACTCTAAGAATGGTCTCACCAAGGCCCTACTTAAATATACTAAAACATCCTTGCTTTAAAATTCAAATCCTCCCCAGCATTTGGGGCATAGATAGAGAAATGTTCCCCATTGTGGAGGTATCTAAAACCCAGAGGCCATAGGTTTAGGGCAAGGGGTAGGAGGGTTAGAGGGGAAATGAGGAAGAACTTTTTCACCCAGAGGATAGCTGGAATCTGGAACATGCTGCCTGACTGGGTGGTGGAGGCAGGTACATTCACAACATTTATGAAGTATCTAGACAAGCACTTGAATAGCCAATGCGTAAGTGATTATTGACCACGTGCTATTAAATGGGATTAGTACATGATGGTCAGAATGGACATGGTGTGCCAAAGGACCTGTTTCTGCATTGTATGACTCTGTGACTCCATTTTCCTTCCCATTTACTTATTGCACCTAAATGTCAGCTTCAATGCCTTATGTACAAGGAGACAGAGGCCTCTTGAACATCAAGATTTCCCTGACTTTCACCATTTACAATAATTCTCAGCATTTCTGCTTTTTTTCCTATGGAACCCCACACGTCTCCACATTGTACTTCATCTGCTCTGATGTTCCCCAGTCACATATATGTCTAGAACTCCCTTTGCACCCTCGTCATTACTCATATTCGTGTCAGAGTTAGACATGGTTCATTTGGTCCCCTCAGCCAGGTCATCAATACAGATTTTGAATAGTTGAGGCCCAAGTAGAAATCTCTGTGGTACCCCTGAGAAGGATCTGTTTATTCCTAGTATTTGTTTTCTATCTGTTAACCAACTCCCAATTCATGCTAACACAATACCCTCAATTCCACATACAGCAATCTTGTTCACCAGCCTCTTGAGTGAGACCTTTTGAACCTCATCGAAAGCCATCTAAAAATTTGAAATACAACACATCCATTATATCCTCAAAGACCTCCAATCGATTAATCAAGCATCATTTCCCTTTCATAAATCCTTGCTGACTCTGATCCATTTCTAAGTGTCTTCATACCACGTTCTTCATTATTGATTCCAGCATGTTCCCAACTCCTGATGCCAAGCTAACAGGTCAGTAGTTCCATAAGAACACAAGAAAATAGGAGCAGGAGTAAGCCGTCAAGCCCTTTAAGCCTTCCTCACCACTTAATATGATCATCCCTGATCTATGCTGGCCTCAACTTCTCTTCTGTACCTTTTCTCCAGGCTTACCTATACCTCAATCCATCAAATATTTATCCACCTTCGATTTAAATACTTCTAATAATCTAATTTCCACCACCTGCCAGGGCAGAGAATTCCAGGGATTCACCACCCTGAGAAGAAATTTCTACATACCTCAGTTTTAGTTGCTCGTCACCTTATCTTGGAGTTATGTCCCCTTTTTTGAGAAAAAATGTTGAGATCCCAACATCTACCCTGTCAGGCTACCTTCAGATCTTTATGCTTGAATAAAGTCATCCCTCATTCTTCAAATCTCCAGGGAATACAGAGCCAAACTATTTAGTGACTCTTGGTAGGTCAACCCTCTCAAGAATTAGCCTGGTGAGCCTCCTTTGTACTACCTCAATGTAAGGGGCCAAAACTATATGCAGTATTTCAGGTGAGGCTTCACCAACACCCTGTACAATTGCATCAAAATCTTACTGTTTTTCAACTCCAATTCTTTGCAGTGAAGCCCAAAATGCCATCTGCTTTCTTAACTACTTGTTGGACTTCCTGCTAGCTTTTTATGATTCATGCACTAGAACACATACATCCTTCTGTTCTTCACTCATTTGCAGTCTTTCTCCATTTAGATAATAATCTGCCTTTTGACTTCTCTTACCGAAGTGCATGACCTCACACTTCCCTATGTTAAGCTCCATTTGCCAGTCATAGAGTCATACAACATGGAAACAGTCCCTTTGGCCCAACTCATCCTTGCTGACTGTGTTGCCCAACAAGCTAGTCCTATCTACCAGTGTTTGGCCCATAGCCCTCTAAACCTCACTTATCCATGTACTTATCTAGATGGCTTTTAAATATTGCTAATATGCCTGCCTCAACCACTATTTCTGGCAGCTTATTCCAAATACTCACTGTGAAGAATCTCCCCCTCAAGTCCCTTTTAAATCTCTCACCTCTGATCTTAAACTTATTCCCTCTTTTGCCACAGACACAATCTATTGATATCCCACTGCAGAATCACAGTATCTTTGTCATAACATGCCCTTCTTCCTATTTTCATACCATCAGCAAATCTGGAAACCTTAATACTGCTCCTTCCTCTGGGTCATCAATATAAGTAGTGAACCACTGCAGGCCAAGAACTGATCGCTGCAGCACTCCACTGGTTACCTCCTTCCAGTCTGAAAAGGATCCATTTATTACAACTCTCTGTTATCTATGAGATAGCCAGTTTTCTGTCCATTCTAACACACTTCATCTGATACCGTGGGCTTATAGTTTATGCAGCAGCCTCCTATGTGGCATCTTGACAAATGCCTTTTGGAAATCTGAATACACTGCATCTACAGGTTCCCCTCTATCAACTCTCCCTGTTACATCCTCAAAGAATTTGAGCAAATTTGTCAAACATGATTTACCTTTCATAAAACCATGTCGATTAGGTTTAATCATAATCAGCTTTCCTTAATGATTAGCTGTTTTCTGGAGTCTAGCATCTTGCAAATAATAGCTGCTAAACCAACTGACCTGTAGTTCCCTGCCTTCTGTCTTTGTCCTTTTTTGAACGAGGGAGTCACATTGGCTGTTTTTCAATCTTTTGGTACCTTCCCAGAGTTTAGCAAGTTATTTAATATTTCAACCAATGGGTCCACTATCGCTGTAGCCACTTTGTTTAAGACCCTAGCATGCAGTCCATCAAGTCCTCGTAACTTGTCTGCCTTTAGTCCCCTGAGTTTCTCCAATAATTTATTCCTTGTAATTGGGATTTTTGTAAGTGCTGCCATGTTATTTAAAATTAGCCATCTTTCATTCTCCATTCTTCCAGGTTTACTTTGGAGAGATTGATTATGAACCCTGTTCTTCACCTCTGGGATTGTGTCTTTCCATTAATTCAAGGTGGGATTTTCTAAAAAGGTTCCCAAGGCTGCAGGTAGAAAAAAAATCAGGAGAGTTCAAAGTCAGTTAGGCCTCAGGAAGATAGGTCTCAGACCCTGCCTTGGAAATGGGAAGATCACTGACCCTATTGTAATGATGGATAGGACATAGGGAAGTATATTACATTTCGCATTTTTCCTTACAAGATAGGTGGTGGTAATTTAGCTCATTATGTCCATGCCTGCTCTCAGAGAATACCCATCAATGCCACTCACGTTATTGGGGGAGGACTAGCATTTTCTTTAATAGAAATGAATGTTACACTGGACTCTTAACAGGGGCAAAAATTCTGCAAGTTCTATCATGAATGAAGAACAGGTGAGGTCACCATCACAGAGAGTGATGTTGTGTATGTTGAAGGACCACGTCAGTAGTTTAGAGGGAATACCGAGGCCAAGACTATTTGAACTTCTATGCTCATTCTAATATCAAGACTCAGGACATATGTCAAAAAACCGAATGCTGATTACTGTTACCTTGAATGAACTCAGCAGAGAACTTTGATGTCTTTAAAGCCAGACCTTGCGAGTCTAGCATTTACTTCCTTAATCAATTGACCCTTGCAATTTTCATTTTAAACTGCTGAAACATTTTGTTTTAAATAACAAAATTATTTGGAAATTCTGGAATATGCACATTTTCCTCCAAATAACTGAACACAACAATTTCAGAGCTCCACTATAATGAAATCATACCTGGCAAGCATTTAAAAGATCAGCTGTTGCTCCCGTACTCTGTCCTAGTGCCCCTTGATTCTGGAGTAGATTTCTTACAGTCTCTTCCATCCTGAAACAAAGGAAGGAATTAGTTTTACACAATGTTCCTATTTTTCCAGCTGGCTTGCCATCTTTTCTCAATTATTCCTCTAAGAATATGTAGTTTCTCTGTGACACAAACTAGTTAAACGTCAAGGAAGCAGTGTCTGTTCATGGAACTTTGAACAAGCTACTAAAGGGTACAGTGAGTGAACAGAGGATCACTATTTCTCTGAATTTTCACTTCCTCCCTGTGAGTAAGTGCCAGGTCTCTACTTAGTGCCTTCCAACAGTGACATAATAGCAATCTGAAGACCAGTGAAAAGGGAAGCAGTCACACTGGTTCAAGTCACACCACTCAACAGTAATTCATTGCAACAATTGTTCCCAAGCAGGGGATTAAATTTGTGCATAGGTGAAGTAAGTCGCATGAACTGGGTCTTTCGTTTTCATCAGAATCTGAGAGTGGCATGGAAAATTGACATCCTAAGTGCTTTGGGACTCTCAAGAGTTTTGAATAAAAGCAGAATGCCGAATGCTTAAAACATGCAAAGGAACTTACTTCCTTAAAAGCCATTGTATAATCCTTTATGGTTTTCAGTTAAACAGCAGTAATAAATGGAACTCTTAACAAAAAAGAAATAAATAATCAACATCTATGCAAATTCATTAAATTGGTAAATTGTTTTTTTATTGTCAGATGTACTGAGGTACAGTGAAAAACTTGTCTTGCATACCATTCATACAGATTAATTCATTACAACAGCGCATTGAGATGGTATAAGGTAAAACAATAATAGAGTGCAGAATAAAGTCTTACAGTTACAGAGAAAGTGCACTGCAGGCAGACATAAGGTGCAAGGTCATAACGAGGTAGATTGTGAGGTCAATAGTCCATCTTAATGTACTAAGGAACTGTTCAATATTCTTATAACAGTGGGATAGAAGCTGTCCTTGAGCTTGGTAGAACATGCTTTCAGGCTTTTGTATCTTCTGCTCGATGGGAGGGGGGAGAAGAGAGAATGTCCAGGTGGGTGGGGTCTTTGATTATGTTGGCTGCTTTAGCGAGGCAGCAAGAAATGTAGACAGAGTCCATGGAGGAGAGACTGGTTTCTGTGATGTGCTGAGCTCTGTCCACAACTCTCTGCAGTTTCTTGTGGTCATGGGCAGAGCAGTTGCCATACCAAGCTGTGATGCATCTGGATAGGATGCTTTCTCTGGTGCATTGATAAAAATTGGTGAGGGTCAAAGGGGGCATGCCAAATTTCTTTAGCCTCCTGCGGACGTAGAGGTGCTGGTGAGCTTTCTTGGCCATGGCGTCAACATGGTTGGACCAGGACAGGCTACTGGTGATATTCACTCCAAGGAACTTGAAACTCTCAACCCTCTTGACCTCAGCACCATTGATGTAAACAAGAGCATGTGCACCACCCCCCTTCCTAAAATCAATGACCAGTTCTTTTGTTTTGCTGACATTGAGGGAATGGTTGTTGTCATGACACCATTCACTAAGCTCTCTATCTCCTTCCTGCATTCTGACTCATTGTTATTTGAGATACGGCCCACTACGGTGGTATCATCTGCAAACTTGTAGTCGTGAGTGTATAGGGAGTAGAGTAGGGGCCTAAGGATGCAGGTTTGTGGGGTACCAGTGTTGAGGATAATTGTAGCGGAGGTTTGCTGCTTATCCTTACTGATTGTGCTCTGTTGATCAGGAAGTCAAGGATCCAGTTGCAAAGGGAGGTGTTGAGTCCCAGGTCTCGGAGTTTGGAGATGTGGCCATCAAGTAAGATAGGTACCCATACCACTGAAATTGTTGTGGTTTCACAAGCAATAATGTGAAATTTGTATGATGAAAAGTATAATTTTTAAAATGAATGCACTCATTCAAGCTTAAGTGCTCAAGTTGCATATCAAGAATAATATCAATAGTACAGCTGGAACTAGGGTCTTTTGTGATTCTTTTAGTAACATAATTATTTTAAAATGTTATTGTTAAATTATTAAATATTTAGTGTACAAAGGAACCACACAAAAGGCATACATTTGTATTATTTTCCATCTTGAAATTACAAACTTTTTAACAGCATCTGCACTACAGTCAACGTACAGAGCAACATCTAATTAGCTGAGGTTTCACTCAGATTTAAAGTGAACAAGATCGACTAATCAACCACTTTCTTACAATTATCCAGTCGTTGCGCATGTATTTTATTATTCAAAAAGCACAAGATGAATAGTTTCACCATCTGTTGGCCAAATGTGAATCAGCATAAACCACATCTAATCTACACTTCAGACAGTAGTACATAGTTTTATGTGACAGACTGGAACAACCCTTGCTCACAATCTGACCTTCATCAAGTCTACAAATACTCCAGGAAGATCTATGTTTACCATAAATATTCCCAATGATTTAGAACAGCTGAAATGCAACACTAAATTTATAGTCTACATGACACAAGGAATTAGTCAGTGTTCTCACAACCAGAATTTGGGAAAGTCATTTTTGCCATAATAAAAACGTTTATAATTATTTGCACTATAAATAAATAAACTACCTTTAAAAAGCAAGGCATGATAAAATGTATACTTAACAGAAATGCAATCAGGAACTTGTCCCTAAAAATATATGGATCAGAACAGCTGTCAGAAAAGCTCCTAACCCTCCAAAAATCTCCAGGGTCGGGGAGATCAGTCCCGTTAGTGGAGGGGGCATGAGAAAATGACAAATGGTATAGTCGGTGACTGCCCATCATTTCATTTTCTCAATGGAGCCCCATGACAAGATCCAGAGATGATTAATTTTGCAAAGGTTTTGATGGGGACCCGGGCCAGGGTCCTGACTAAACTAAGTGTACCAATGATCATCCCAGTCTCCCCAGGCAGCCAACTCAACAGGATTTCCCTGAGATTAATATGCTAACTGGGTTTACCAAAATGACCAGATAACTTGCTTCTAGAGAGGGTGGTCTGAGAAGGTTCCTGGTATGGGAATTCCAACATCCACACTAGCTCACTTAACGGTCTACATATGGGAGAGATGAGGATGATGCCGCAAACAGACCTTGCCAAAAGCTAACTTATTGTTCCAGTATTTATGCTATAAACTCAGAAGCAGAACTGTCTCATGAGAATTTAAAAAAAAACTGTATGTTTGTTTAGTGGAATTGGAAATGTCTCTGCCTACAACATTCAAGTTAAATTCAGTACAACCTTTGACAGCACACTAGATTTACAGCTTCTACAATGCCAAAGATGTCAAAAAGCTCAAGCATGCATACCATCAATTATCATCTACATGGATACAGTGCAAATCAAATGTGCATGACCTGTTCCCAGATCCCCTCATCCCCTTTTTCCCTTCATCCAGCCTTCCTTGAGCAATCTTTGAATATTATCGTCACTTCTGTATCATGAAGTGAATTTCAGTCTAACAGTCTTGCTCTCTAATCTTAATCAATAATATTTAATCTTTAGAAGTTAGAAGAAATAAAGGTACGTTACCAGCCTGGAAGACATTTTTGTCGCAGTTAGAAAGTGCAAACCCACACCAAAAGAGCCACATCAGGTAACGGGACAGGAATGAAGCACTTTTGGCTGGGATTGACTTCTATATCATTGGTCAGAGTACACACATTGAAAAAACATGTTATGGGGAACATTATTAAATGGCTTTTTTTTAGACCTCAGACATATGGACAGTTCAAGGTAGGCCTTGTCTGTCTGATTTGTTATCCATTAATGAATTTTGATGGATTCCTATCAAGCAGGTCATTGTGCATATTTGGCAAAAATCAATGAATCATACCGATTGCAGTAGAGAAATATTCTGTTAAATTATTTTAAGCATGGCCAGATTTTACAGGGGAAGTAACAAAGAATGTATCATACATTTCATTATTATCAAGCAAATCAGATGGTAGGTTTGTATATCTTCCCATGTAGTTTAAAGTGGAGATCAGGAAGTTCTTGTCCATTATGTTGTTCCATAAGGAACGTTGCTGGTATCTCACCAACATGCAGCATTAAAACATATATAGAGCGTAACAGTGCAGTTCCTACTTATTAGTGGCCCAATTTGCTCATAAATGAGTTTTTAATCGAGGTGTTTTATTTACTTACTATCATACTGCCAAATAACCAATCTGGCATTCAAAACTAACTTTTCCATGTGTGGAGTTTCATTCCTTCAAACTTTAATTATTGTCTAAGTTTTAAAATGAAAATAAAGCTATGAAACAAAAAACATATTTTTTGTCTTTACATTTATCACTTTGTTTTGATCCCATTTTTCTTTCCATCTTTTTATTCTGCTTTCTGTAAATAATTTTAAATTGAATTAAACATTCTAACTTAAATGTTATGCTCAGAGTGCATCAGCAAAAATCTTTTAAGCTGAATTACTGCTCTCTTTGCTTACAGGTCCCTGAAGATGGTGCTGCATTACTCTGATTCTCTGCAACTGTTAGTCACAGAGTAAAAGCCCACAGAAATTCTGTGGGTCCTTGCAAGTTTAATGAACACTGCACACTATTTGTTTGCCACTAATCACAAATTCCAGATTTAAACTTCCTTCAAACAAATTTACATAATCTACATTTATGACTGATTGTAAGATGATAAATTTTAAAATACTCATGGCAATTTTTGTCTTTGATGTTTTCAAGGGTTCATTTTGTATGGAATTACTGCCAATAAAAAAAATCTTGACAGCTTTATCATTTTGAGAAGAATGAAAGATTGAACTGAAGCAAATATATTTATACTGAATATTGCTAATCTGTCTGTTTGTTCATAATGTTATAAGCTCAAGGTTTGGTATATATGTAATATATAGGATATGAAGAGATAATCAGAGGGTGGCAAGTAAGTTGGACAGCAATGGCATGTGTTTACTGTTCAATCCTTTGCTTTTGTTATTTTCACCTGGATAATGGGCACATGAAAGTATTCTGTTTTATCAGGGAAATGAGGTCGGTTTATAGAGAAGGTATTTTGTCATTGAATATGTGCAAAGTGAAAAAAAATAATGTGGGAGAAAAAGCAAACTTAAAATGTGATGCTTCCTAGATACAATTTGCAATTTTCTTTCAGACTTCCGTACATTAACTAGAAGCTGCAGAAGCCAATATTCACAAAATAAATTCTTCTTCCTAGGCACTCCATTAGGATTGAGGGTGACTTGCTTCCATTCCATTTCTAAGGAGCTGAATATGCTGATGTGTAGGTAAACATTGCATGCTAGCTGCTCTATGGTATTGATACAACAATTGACACAGTAATTGATCCAGTGGCAAGGAGATACAAGATAAATGAAGACCAAGCTCTGTTGCACAGACTTAGCACATGCATGTACGTGGATACAAACACAGGGGAGGACAATTATACATGAGCCTGTCTACATTCTTTTCCTCCGTCCACTTCCTTCCAACATTTCCCATCACCGTCTGCATTCAGTCCCCTTTGTCCCCTATTTCCCTCAGTCTTGCCCCTACTTCTCAACTCCATCTCTTGTCACTTCCTCCTTCCCTCTCAATTCCCCTCTGTACTCACCACCTCCACTCAGTCTCACCCAAATTTCTAGCTACCAACTGCTCGCTCCCTCCAAGATTGAGACAGCCCAACAACTGCCCCCCACCAACTGCCACCCTCTCCTTCACCTACCAAGCCCTAATCCTAACAGACGCATCACCCAAAGCCTGTGGCCTCACTCAGAACTCCCTGGACCTTTCCCAGAAATCCTTGGGAGAACCCTCAGCTGTTGGCAGGTTATAAGATAAGATAAGATCTTGATTAGTCACATGTACAACGAAACACACAGAGAAATACATCTTTTGCGTAGTGATTTTGGGGGGCAGCCCGCAAGTGTCGCCATGCTTCCGGCGCCAACATAGCATGCCCATAACTTCCTAACCTGTACGTCTTTGGAATGTGGGAGGACACCGGAGCACCCGGAGGAAGCCCACACAGACACGGGGAGAACGTACAAATTCCTTACAGACAGTGGCCAGATTTGAACCCGGGTCGCTGTAAAGCATTGTGCTAACTACTATGTTACTGTGCCGTCCCACTATGCTACCGTGTTGCGTATTTAAGGGGATCACTGGAGAGAGAAGCGTTGAGTTCAGTGTTGTAATATATGCTGAGTGACACATAACCTTGCACTGCAATCAACACACACTTTAAAGTATGCACATTCACTTATGGCTATTATGTTCGTGTGTTGTCATTATAGAGCGTTACTGAAAATACCACAATAATATTACATATGTCAATTATTCCAATTGACTTGTAATTCTGCTTAAGCATCATCAATCGACATATCCAAAGACACCTGTCATAAGTCAGTAAGTTTCATTGAACAACAGTAAATTAAGGCTCACTTTCCGAGACTTATATTAAAAATGAATAAAATGATAATTTCTGTTAGACCAGTTCCTCATCTGTTAAAATTCAAGCAATGAGCATGAAGGCAAATCTCTGGTGTGACAGGAGCATTCCGATGACCTGCTCCATTTTGTCCAACATGGTTGCCGAAGGGTATTTACCCATTATGTTAATGGCAGTAACATCAGCCTCATCTCTAATGCATATTTCCAGGAATCCCTGAAGAGGATGGTCAAAATAATTGCATACAGTATACTCATCATATGTAATAGGAGCCATAAGTTACTTTGTTAGTGGATAAATAAGAAAAAGGGAAAAGAAAATCATAAGTACAATTAGGCAAACCAGTACTGACAATACAAATTATTAAACTTTACAAACCTGAATCAGTTACAGAGTCAAAGTGAAGTACAACCAGTAAACTTCCCTGGTTCCTTTTGAAACACTATGTACAATGTTGTTTTCACTACTCCTTTTAACTGACTGAAACTTCCCATTTCATGAAATTCTTTTAGGCAGGTGCAATCTGCCAATGGAATGGCAACATCAGGTATTGGAAACAGATGTCATGTGGAGGCTTACAACTAAATTACAGCAAGCAGAATACCTCTGGGGTACATAATGTGAAATAGACAGCATCCACTGGTAATTTTGCAAGTCTTAGAGGACTGAGACGGCCTTCCTCGGTTGATCACAAACCAAAACACCGATGTATTTCTGATAAACTGTGCTGAGATCTAAGCATCTTCTTGAAAGTTTTTTCCTTATATCTACATTGGAAATGCATAGGAAATGTTTTTTTTATAGATGGTGCCAGATCTTGAATGCAGCTTAAAGTATTTAATATGAAAAAGGTTTAACAGATCTAGAGGAGATTGTACTAATTTTCCATAATTAGTCTACATATTGTAAAATGCCATATGTTTTCATATTCCAGCATCTTTTGAAGTTCAGAACCACTTTCAAATGTGTTGACATTTTCTCTGCATCAACGGAAAATCAAAACCTGAAATTAATAAGCATTCAAAATGCCAGCATGAAAATATAAATCAGTTTTTAAAACTATCTACTGCAACATTGCTTGAATCAAACAAAAGAAATCAATGCATTGATATAAGCACACTACCTCCAAAACCAAAGGGCCAGGTTTGAGGGACAAAAAATTAAATGATTTACAACAGGAGAAACTTGGTTTTGCAAAATTGTGAAGCTGCTCAATCACCTTTGAAGGTTGGTAATAGAGTTAAAAATTACGTCAAAGTTCAAAATTTAAATGGATAATTTTGATAAAGGTTGATATGGAAATAACCAACAACCTGAAATTTTCTGTCCATGAAAATGGAAGTGGCCTGTATTCAGCACTCACCTACCCACTGAGTCTGCACTAAACTTGAAAAAATCTTCAAGGCAGCTCTAATCTGGTCAGTGAGACACAGGACATCGCATGGTATGGTCTGAGGATTCCACTCCCAAACAAATGATGATTTGAACCCAATAGCCAGCCAGGCCACACCTGTAGGCTTAGCTGGTTGTCGAAACCTTTGAATGTTTATGATTCTCTTTCACATTCAGATACATTTAAAATATTGAAATGTATTTGCAGTATCAAAAATCGTAAACATTTATAAACAAATAGACTTGAACTTAATTTATTCTAAAAAAAACTAACTTAAAAATTACCTCCTGCCTCACAGCCATTACCTTCCATTGAATACCGTGCACTGTAATGAATAGAATTACTGAACTTGCACCAGATTTAACCTGGGTACATTCAGTGTACTAATTCCCACATAACTGCTGAGAAATTGCAGGAAGTTGGTGCTATACTGCTGGACTCCATGAGGAGTCCAGTGATGGATTACAGATGGAAATCATTGATAAGCACCTCTCAGGAGGTTTTTAGGCATGCTTGCACGGGAGTCATGTCCTTACTGATGCTTGCATAGCAATATGCCCATGGTTCTATGCAAAAGTGCTGGCATTTCACAGGAAAATCTGCATAAATACTGATACTGTGCAATGAAGGATCCATTTTTAAGTTGATTCTGTTGTAGTAGTTGTCCCCAATACATTGAACATTACATTCAACATTCGGTCAATGTTCTTGGCATGTTTGCAAATACAATCCTACTTTATTAGACAGATGATTTGGAAAGCCTTACAGTACTTGCATCCTTTTTTTTAGTTTCCTTCTTAATTTTATATTTGTAACAATTTTAACCTTATTTTAAAATACAGCCCAGTCATGCAATTCAAAAAAGACACTTATACACATTGGACAAATCTTCACTAGTTAAAAGCTTAGGAAACAGTGGTTACATTTTAAATTTGATAAGTGAAGCACTGCTGATATTTATGTGCAAGTATAATTGTGTGGTTATATTTGGTTCACTGTTGAACCACCTACCGAAGGCATAGTTTGCTGCAGACCACATAGGCACACAGAGGTTTGTTGATTTTGCCTCTTCCACCTAACTTTACAATCTGTGCTTTTAGGAATTGTTAATTTGAGCACCAGAGCCCTCTTTTCAAACACACCAAGTCACGTCAGAGCCACTTGCATTCAGCCACACCCAAGTAAGTCATTTCTGGAAGTGGTGAGTGACAGCTGTCACTGTTTATGTCACTCAACACTATCAATGGACTGTACATGGAGTCTAATGGTAGAGCCCTGCCATGCCATACCTAGGATAGTATCAGCAATGCCATTCATTTTCTTAGGGATTACTAGCCTGGAATTTAGGAGGAAAAAAGTTGGTACACATGTTTTTACATGTTTTAACATTTTTAATTATTTCTAATGTAGCATTGTGTTTGTAAATAACTTTACATTTTCAAAAAGTGTCTTAATTTTTTTGTTAATTATTTACAATAATTGTTATGTATTTTAAAAAGCTTAAAATATCACAGACCTATAAATCTTTTCAAATAATGGTCCTGGCTTTGATGAGAGACAAGGCTCTATTCCCAGATTTGCCTCCTGTTTCAATCTATCAGGTCATTCGGGGCAGGGCCTCAGCAGTGCTTCACCCACCGCTCACCAAGCCTTGCCAGACAACATCCAGGTACAGAGGGTCAGTCTTTTCGACTGTCTGCATGTGGTCAAAGCAAGTGAGAGTGTGCGGGATCTGCAAGCGGTGACTCAACTCAAACTCAATACAGCCCATCAGCTGAAAGAAAATACTATTTTCTATATAGATTCAAGAAATCGTAAGAAGTGATTGCAAGCATAGAGCACCTAATGTAGTTTCCTTTAACAATGGGGAGAATAGTAGCACTTCTAGTAAAGGTGCTGCCTCACAGCTCCAGTTCAATCTTGGACACCGATGCTATCTATGCGGAGTCTGCGTGTTCTTCCAAAGGCCTTGTGGATTTCCTCTGTTCCTCTGGTTTCCTCCACGTCCCAAAGGTGTGCAAGTTAATTGGCCATTGTAAATTGCCTCTAGTGTGTAGCTGAGTGGTGGAGTCTGGGAGGAGTTGACAGGAATGTGAAAATAAAAATGGGATTAGTGTAAAGGGGTGTTTGCTAGTCAGCACAACTCTTTGAGCTGTAAGGCCAGTTTCCTTGATCCATGTTGCATGTTAGTAGCTAACTCTATGCATATCCTACCTTTACCTACCAGGCATGGTAGTGTAGTGGTTAGTGTAACGCTATTACAATGCCAAGTGACCTGGGTTCAATTCCGGCCACTGTCTGCAAGGAGTTTGTACGTTCTCCCTGTGTCTGTGTGGGTTTCCTCCAGGTGCTCCGGTTTCCTCCCACATTCCAAAGACGTATGGGTTAGGAAGTTGTGGGAATGCTATGTTGGTGCCGGAAGCGTGGCGACACTTGTGGGCTGCCCCCAGAACACTCTACACAGAAGATGTATTTCATTGTATGTTTCGATGTACATGTGACTAATAAAGATATCTTATCTTAATTTTTCTTTTACACTTTAATTAACCAATTGGCATCATATTTTGATTGTTCAGGAAGGAAGGAAACATGGTGCTATTCTGTCTAAAGCATTTTTAGTGATGCAACTGTTAAAGTGTTGGGTTTGAGCCCAACAATTTTACAACAACAGGTGAAATAACATTACCAGTGAAAGGTGTGTTTATCAAACTAATCCCATCTGCCTGCACATGCTGTACATCTCTCTATTCCCCGCCTGCTCATTTGTCTGTCTAAATGCCTCCTAAACATTGCTTTTGTATCTGCTTCCACCACTTCCCCTGGCAACGTGTTCCAGGCACCCACCACTCTCTGTGTAAAAAAATCTGTCTCGTAAATCTCTTTTAAACTCTGCCAAATTTTGTGCCATCTGTAAACTAATTAATCAGCCCACCTGCATTTACATCCAAATCATTTACAATATATCACAAACAACATAAATTTGAACACAATTAAAACCTTGAACACAATTGAAAAGAGGGACTTCTTGTAGTTTCACACTTTCTGCATTCCCTTCGGGATATCCCAAAATGATTTACAGCCAATGAAGTACTTTTGAAGGGTGAAAAAAAGACAAACTTGTCTTTTATTTTATATCAACACCTTGCGAACCTGTCAAAGCCAATGAAGTAGTTTGACAGTGTAGTCACTGTTGTAACATTGGAAACCCAGTAGCCAATTTGTGTATAATAAGCTCATACAGACAGCAATATGATAATCATCAGTCAATCTGTCGAGAAGGGAAAAAGCAATGTAATTAGTTGAAGGATGGACTGAGGCATACATAGAGCAGCAGGACATGTAAGAAAATAGTATCTAGTTTCCCTTGAAGTTCACCAATGCTATTCATTTTAATTATTCCTTGTGGAACCCAGTCCACAGATCCACATTTTAACTACTCCCAACTTCCTTAGGACTGGATTAGATTTTAGTGTCTATCATAGGTAGAAATATCTTTTCTACATCTACACCTACACCATCAGACCTTTCCACAGAAGCGTCCCACAGATCATTCTGCATTCTTCCCCCTTCTAGAGAAAAGAGCCGTTACTTCTCAACTTTTCTTACTGTCTAGTTTGTCAATTCTGATATCATTCTAGTAAATATTTTTAAACAGCTCTCCATGTCTCCATTCTCTTATGCAAGATCAGAATACTTCTGTGCCTAAGTGTGATCAAACCAAGATTCTGTATGAGTTTAATATAACTTCCCAGATTTTCAGATCTGCCACTGTAGAAATTAAGTACAGTCCTTTCCTAGATGTTTTTCCATAAAATAAGCAAGATGCATTGTACCAACAAATGAAAAGATTCAAAAGTAAATTCAAATCTGCACACCATTTACATTATGGATATTTTCCTTGCATAATTACATATGTAGAAACACCAGGTAATGTCTGAATTCAGAGGAGCACCAAGATATTGGAGGGATGTCAGACCGCAGGAGTTTACAGAGAAAGACAGTGGCAAAGCTGTGGAGGGACTTGAACAGAAGGACAAAGGTTCTGCATAGCAACATAGGTCAGTGAGAACTATTTAAGCATGATATGATATGACTTAGAATGCAACAGCAGTTTTCGATAAGCTGTAATTTATGGAGAATGCAAGGTGCAGAGAATGCAAATTGTCCAGTGGTTAGCGCGACGTTACTACAACGCCAGCGATCAGGGTTCGATTCCCGTCACTGTCTGTAAGGAGTTTGTACGTTCTCCCATGTCTGTGTGGGTTTCCTCTGGGTGCTCCGGTTTCCTCCCACATTCGAAAGACGTACAGGTAGGTTAATTTGGGTGTTTAAAATGGGCGGCGCGGACTCATTGGGCTGAAAGGGCCTGTTACCATGCTGTAAATAAAATTTAAATTTAATTTAAAGATACTGTTTACTTTTTTCCCCAAGTACAATATTGAGCCCCATATAAGAGTTATCTACTATAAGCAAAATGACAGTAACTTCTATGATTTAGCATATGGATCATTCCTTTATATTGGTTCCTCTGTTGTCCCCAGACCCCCTCGTTCATTTTCTTTCATTAACTGCTGTAGTGTATCCCATCATTTTTTTTTATAATTTCTGAATAAACATAACTTCAATGAAAAGTAAAATATAATTTATGAAGTTGGTAGAACTTTGGAAGGTGCAGCTGGAAAATTGATAAAAAATAAACATTCCTGTTCTGTAATTGCTTTGGATAGTAGATATTTTACTATTTACAACACATGTACAGATCTTCCATTTGAACATGTAAAATCTAATTCAAAACATCTGTTAAAAACTAGATTAGTCTTGGAGTGATTGCAGGTTAAATAAAATGAGTATTTACTCATTAATTGAACAAATAAAGGGACAAAGAGGGCCTTTATTAAATATCCTGAACTATCAGAAGCTGTTTAGCTTCTAAACTATCACAATGGAGTTTTCCCATATTCAGTTTTAGTAATTATTCTGGATTAAAGATTTTATCTTCATAAATTCTGTACTTGTGACCTACAAGGATTAATTAAAAACCTAAAATCCGTTATATAACAGCAACAGGGTATGCTTATCATCCAAATCATTCAGTCCTACTTAAGAGCTTTGCACAAAAATGTAAATCTACTTTACTATCAAAAACAAAATGGTCTCTTTTTTAGGGATTTAACAATTAATTAATGTTTATGTTAAAGTTAATAACATATAGCATGTTTGGAATTTTTTCATTCAAAACCACACATCTATTCCAAGGAGAAACAAAGGACTGCAGATGCTGGAATCTAGATGACAAACACTATGATGCTGGAGGAACTCAGCAGGCCAGGTAGCCTCCGTGGAGAAAAGCAGGTGGTCAATGTTTCGGGTCAGGACCCTTCTTCAGGACTGAAGATAAGAGAAGGTGAAGCCTAATATATAGGAGGGAAAAGCAGAGCAGTGATAGGTGGACAAAAGAGGGGAGGTGGGGTGGGCACACGGTGGTGGTAGGTAGATGCAGGTAAGAGATAGTGTTAGATAAGTGCAGAGGAGGTGGGGAGAGCAGATCCACCAGGGGGTGGATCAAAGGTAAGGAAAGAAAAAAAAGAGATAGGCTAGGAAAGGGAATAGAAGAAGCGTGGTTGGGGGCTGGGTGTGTGGGGAAGGGGTGTGGGGATTACTTACAGTGGAAGAATTCAATGTTCATTCCGTTAGGCTGCAAGGTTTCAAGATGGAAAATGAGGTGCAGTTCCTCCAGTTTGTGCTTGGAATTCTCCTGGCAGTGGAGGAGGCCGGGGGCTGACATATCTGTGATAGTGTGGGAGGGGGAGTTGAAGTAACTGGCAACAGGGAGATGTAGATCGCAGTTATGGACAGAGTGCAGGTGTTCTGCGAAACGTTCACCTAGTCTGTGTTTGGTCTCACCAATGTAGAGGAGGCCACACTTGGAGTACCGAATGCAGTAGATGATATTAAAGGAGGTGCCAGTGAATCTCTGTCTAGCCCTTTCCTAGCCTCTCTTTCTTTTTACTACCCCACATTTTTTTCTCTCTCCTTACCTTTGACCCATCCCCCGGTGGATCTGCTCTCCCCACCGCCCCGCACCTGCCTATCACTATCTCTTACCTGCATCTACCTTTCACCACCTTGTGCATACCCCACCTCCCCTCTTTTGTCCACCTATCAATGCTCTGCTTTTCCCTCCTATATATTGGGCTTCCCCTTTTCCTATCTTCAGTCCTGAAGAAGGGCCCTGACCCAAAATGTTGACAGCCTGCTTCTCTCCATGGATGCTGCCTGGCCTGCTGAGTTCCTCCAGCATCAGTGTGTTTTTCATCTGTTCCTAGGAACTGGATTTCACCCCAATTTGATGCACCATGCAGGTACTATTTACTCCTATCAACTAATCGCAGGTCCCACAAAATAATTAGAAAATTTGGAAAATGTTTCTTTATAAGACATCTTTAGGATGTTTCTCCCCACCGTGAATGTTGTTATAAAATGCAGTATGCACATTTCAAGACAGCAGCAGTATTGCACTATCATAGTATTGCAGCATGAAAGGCAGGCATGGAGGAGAGAGGGGAGAGCACTTGCCTTTATTATGTGTCGCCACACCTCGACCCATCCCTACCTATGATTATGCTTACGGATCAAGCTCTGTGATACAAGTAGCCATGTGCCCCAATGGGTCCCAGGCTCATTAGTTAGGCAGAGATCACAGCCTACCTCTGTGGTGTATTATTGTGTAAATATGCAATGAACACTGGGAAACCCAGCATTGATGTAAAGATATGCACAGCATTGAAAACACAGATTTACACATGCAGGAAATACATCAACATCCCAGCTGGGACATTTTAGTTCACTTCTCTTGGATGACACATTACAAGCTTTGTTCCTTATTTTATTGGGAGTTATACTTGAAGGTCATAGGTTGCATATCATTGCTCCAATTTCTATTGATAAGGAGAACTGCACCTGTCGACAATGTTTCACTTGCATGAATAATACCGGATAAATGTCAGCCACACTAAGGTGAATTGAGTCCAAGGGTGACTGGTCCAATTTATCAATGGGCAGGACTTCCACCTGAACTTGTTTTCATTGCTTTAAAACATGCAAAACAACTTTTATGTGCAATTTATGATATAAATCGGTGGCACCTGTTCCACTTAAACTTTATTTATACAGCACGGTAACAGGCCCTTCTGGCCTAACGAGTCCGCACCACCTATTTAAACCCTTGTTACCCTACCCATACCCAGAGGAAACCCACGCAGACACGGGGAGAATGTACAAACTCCTTACAGACAGCGATGGGAATTGAACCCCGATCGCTGGCACTGTAATAGCGTTACGCTAACTGTTACTCTATTGTGCCACCCCAAAGTTATTCTGGATTGAACATGGTAATAATAAACCCGATCCAATCACTTGGCTCTGTTTGCTAAATTAACCTTAAAATGTTTGTGATCTTATAAAATTATGTAAAAATAATAGCATAATACATCAACAGTGGTTGAAAAGAGCATAAAGGGTTTGGGCTTAAAATGTGATGAGTGAGAGCTTGGGAAGAACCAGAATTAGTACTCCTTTATTCTTCAATTTCCCTGAATGATATTCCAGTGGTTTCCACTGGAAGTCATGCATTCCTGGCATTTTTCAGATGAGCAACCTACTCTGTATACTTGCATTCCTCTCCTAAAAAAAACAACTTACACCTTCAGGCAATTGACTACAATTCCTGGCAGATGTATGCTAAAGCAAAGATGGTAAAGTAAAGCTGCACCAACATATTAATCAGGGAAAGTGTTATGCTCAAGGGTGGGAAGTGCCTCTGTTGCATAGAAAATAAAGAAGCCAGCAGTCTTCTCCCACAGCTCCCTCTGTGCTCATTCCGCCTGGAAACCGCTCCCTGCCGACCTTTCCGATCTTCTTCCCACAGCTGCACAAACATCATTGAAATAGACACTGTTGCAAAGGCACACACAAGAGAGACATAAAACAGAGAAAATGGAACGGAAAAAAAAAGTGGGAAGAGAAAAAGCAAGAAATCCAAATAGAGGGGTGGAGGAAAATACAGATAAATGGGGGAGAATGAAAAGTTAGGGCCAAGTTAAAATTCCCTCATTGTGGCCACCTTCTCATTGTTTGAATCCAATGTGCAGCAGGCAGGAATGCAAACCTTCATAAGCAGCTATCAATTAAGTTGTAACAATGAAGGAATTCTACAATAGCTTACAATTCATTCTCCCAGATCAGATGTTAATATGAAAGTGGAATTGGAAGAAAGATATATGATCAGCAACGATCCTTAATGGGGATCTTGAAAATGGAATTGTAGCTGATACTTTCTGGGGCAATTGTGATCAAAATGCCAACAGAAATTACTGCCTATTTAATTTAGGCCATTTTAAGTTGAAACTGAGACAGATAAATCTTTTCATCTTCATACATCACTTTGGAGATTAACTCCATTGTTTTAGTGAACCATTGACAATCTGCTACTGTACAATATGAGATCCTCTTTCAAGGCACAGCCACATCCACGTTCTGATGTGGTGCAGCAGTAGCACACTTTGCTCTGAGGAAGAAGATTGTGTTCCAAGTTCAACACCAAACAATTGAGCACAAAATGCTGGTTGATAGTCCAGTGCAGTATCAAAAGAGTTCTGGAGACCCAAGAGACTGCAGATGCTAGAATCTGGAGCAACAAACAATCTGCTGGAGCCGGTTGAGCAGCATCTGTGGGGGGAAAGGAATGGTCAACATTTCCAAACTCTGCGGGACACTGACGCAGGGATTAGACACAAAACGTTGAAAATTTCTTTCTCCCCGCAGATGCTGCTCGACCCACTGAGTTCCTCCAGCAGATTGTTCTGCAATTTGGAGATGCCATCTTCCAGATGGTGCTTAAACCAATATCCTATCCATCTTCTCAGATGAATGCAAAGGGTCCCTTGGCACAACTTCAAAGATAAACAGATGAATTCTCCTACTGTTGTTGCCAATATTTATCCTTCAGTTAAGATCAGCAAAACCTAATTAGTAAGTTATTATCCCACTGGTGTTTGTGGGACTTGGCTGTGCAGTAATCAGTTGCAATATTTGTTATATTACAGCAGTAACATAATTAATATAGTTCACTTTGGAACATCTGAAATTTGTAAAAGGTCGTGCATTGAGCACACACCTTTATATCTTTTCTCTTTAAATTGACCCTGCATCACTTTCAGTAGATGCAAATCTAAGACATCTATTGGACCACATTACATTCTAGCATCAATGGTCTCATACTAGTTCTCTACAGCTAGTCACAGAGTTTGTGAATGTGTGCTTGCTTGTGCATTGATTCAAAGAAATTAAAGAACATTCTTCAACCTCATGTTCATATACTCTAGGAATGAACCAAGGCTCAACTAATTTGGAGTTAAAATGATTTTCAAAAGGAATTAACAGTAAACAAGAGTGTAGATTTTATTTTCAGACACCTATCCAGTTGCAAAACTAGAAGTGCATTAACTAACTAACTAATAAATTAAGTTTTGTTTGGGCCTGAGATTTGGCTGGTAAATGCAGCATTTAAATCCCCTTCACAGAATGGAAAAAATAATTGCAACCAACCACCTCTGTAAAAGAGCTAACAGAAATTCAGATAGTACAAAGGAGAGCTGCAGTAGAGGGTTGAGGCTGGTTAATGCAGTCTACGTGCAAGTCAAATAAGTTAAATGTAACAAAGTATGTATTAGCTGAAAATAATATTTTAAACATGTGGCTCGAACAGAAGAATTAATGTTTGTTGACGATGAAATAAATCTTTCAATGCATGAAGTGACTGTAAATCATCAATTACACCATGACTCTTTATTTTATTCATTTATGAAAATATTCATCATGTCATACAATCCAATTATTTTCACATGTAGAGCTACTGAACTTTCATTTTAATGCCTTATGCAATTATTTCTTAAATCTTAAATCCTTTGTACTAATACAGTATTTTTTCCAATTGAAACAAATTTAAAGATAAATTCAAATTCACTTTAAGAATGCCAGGTATTAATTCAGATCTATTTTAAATATTTCAAAGTTGACTAGACGATAACAAGTTGATGCCTCTTTTTATCTATCCAGACAGCTTTAAAGGCAAAGAGGTCGCTTTTAATATGATCTATAAAAACACTGCACTACTAATCTTGCTCAGACTCACCAAATGTCACTTCTTAGGAATGGTAATCACTTATTGTGGTTTTAAGATCTGGCTAATTTTGATATGTCACTTTCAAAAATAGGCAATGCTCATCATGCTTCAATGGATATGCACCTTTTGTTACTGTTACCGATTCTAAATATGACTCCTAACCTCACTCGACATCCCGCAAATTGTGGTGCATTGTGTTGAAACTATAATACAGTGTATCAAGCAGTTATAGGATATTAATTATAATCACAATCCCACACACAGTGAGTTCCTGATCCCAGCTGTGCTGTCAGAGGGAGATAAAAGGCGGGACCACAGATGGAAGGAAAATCATAGTCAGGCCACTATCTTGTAGCTCTGGAAGCTGGTAACAGATCTGGCAACAGGAATGACAGAAAAAGAACTGGACAAGGGGAAGGAAAAATAGAAATAAATGGGGAATGGAAGAAGACCCAAGGAACTGCAAATATGAATTTCAAACAATATTACTTTATTTGAATTCCCTGAAATCCTCAAGCTAATATATTTCCATATTACAAAAAGACAAAAAAGTATGGATTTAAATCACAATTTATATCCTTTTTGTTCTAAATAAGACGTTAATTTGTATTGTATTAATGTGATTCACTAGCAAAATGATAGAAGCATGCTGTAGTAGATGTACAATGTCACTCAATGCAAATGTATTTAGTGAGAATAAGTAAAAGCACTCAACCATAATCACCTTAAATATTTAATGTGCAACTAATTAGAACACATAGAGGATTAACTGTAGCCCATTTGACCACCCTAGTATGCTCCATCATTTAATAAGGTAGTGACTGATCTCATATCTGAATCTATTTTCCTGTCTATCATTCATGTCAAAAAAATCTATTATCAGACTTGAACATCCTCAAAAACTGAATATCCATCACTACCTGGAGTAGAGAATTCTAAACTCTAAAGAATACAGGCCCTTTTACTCAGTATCCACTCATTCAATAACTCTCACGTGTCATGAATCAATCTAGTAAACCTACAATGCATCTCCACTAAGATAAATATATCCTTCCTAAAGACATAAAATGGAATATGATTGTGCAGGTATAATCTCAACAAAGCCACGTTTAAGTGCAGCAAGACTTTTAAACTCCTATGCTACAACCTCCTTGTTATAAGTGCTTGAACTTCCTAATTCCTACCTACATGTTAACTTTCTGTAATTCATGTACAAACATACGAAAATCCAACATTTATTAGCCTCTAATCTTTTAAATTCTTATTTTTCTAATGCTCTTACCAAAGTAGATAATTTCATATTTCCCAAAATTATACTTTGTCTCACAGCTTCTTGAGCTTTGGATTAACATGTCTGTATCTTTGCAGCCTCTTTACAGTTCACTTTGTACTTAGCACTATATCACTTCAGAACCTGAATACATTTCATCCCTTTATCTGGGTTATTGATATAGATTGCATGTAGCTGAGGCCCAAGCACTGATTCATAACTATGCTAATAGTTACAACCTGCCAACATTAAAATCGCCTTCCTTACTTTTTTTTCTGTCCATGAGCCAATGCTCAATGCAAACTGATAAGGTAGCTTAAATCCCATGAGCACATATCTGTATAATAAATTCTTAAATGTCTCATGAAAATCCAGTGGTTCCTCCAAGAAAAACAGATCTTGAAATCATGTGAGCTTATCATATTTGCAGAACTTCTCTGCCAATAGCTTACATTTAAAAAGTAATCTTTGTTGTTAGCTTCACAGCAACCGATTTGAGTACAAAAATATCCAACAAACAGCGAAGGAATGAAGACATAGCAAATCTATTATTGGAAAGAACTTGGGCCAGAATATTGGGAGAATTCCTGTATCTTCTTTGTCATGTACTGTAGATCCTTATCTTTACCTTAGTGACCCAAATAGATCATCCCAAAGGCATTCTCCCTTTATATTCCTTCCAGTTCCAGATTTCCTACAGTGATGTTTCATCTTAAATTATGTTCACAAGTCTATAGAGGGGTTTGGACCCACAAACATCTGACTCAGGAGTGCAAGCACTTTCATAAGACTTCATTATTGTATTAATTAAATTTGATGCAATTCAGAGCATGGAATGATTAGACATTCATTTCAGTTTGTTTATTGTTTTCTCATAAATAATATCTCCATCTAATTGGCTTTAGAATTTTTGTCTACACTTCTTAATCCAGAAGCTCATTCCAACTATTAAGAGAAACAAAGGACTGCAGATGCTGGAATCTAGATGAAAAACACTATGATGCCGGAGGAACTCAGCAAGTCAGGCAGCATTCTCCATGGGTGCTGCGTTCCAACTATTAATCTCTCTTTATTTGAGACATTACTTCCTATCACAAAACTTAACATGGTATTACTTAAAATGCTCAGAACAAATATTTTGCTTTGAGTTATATATACGTTTTTGTAACATTCTGATGTGCATGTGACATTATCTGTCTTTACCAGCTTAGCAGTACTGGATGGTAAACACATCTGCATTTTACTGTATGACTGGTGCTGGTAGAGAGTATTTAAAATTGAATTTAGTTAGTGCAATTAATGGCTGGTGAACTAATGAAAAGGCTACCACTACCAGGTTTCATGTAGAACCAAAAATGCACCAGTAACCAAATTTTTTGTGTGAATGCATCAGAGTTCCTGATCCCTCACTAGGTTTCAGCCTGGGTGAAAACTCCTCCAGAAATCCACTAAAGCAGCCAATATAGTCTTGCCAGGCTTCTATTAGCACATTATTGAAAAGGGTCCAAATGTGCAGTCAGTGGTGAGATGACTGTGCTTGCCAATGACCTAAGAGAGATCATACTTACCTCATACACATCTCCCAACGTGAACTCACTGGGCAATGCTGGTTCTAAACCTAGCACCAAGGTCCTGACATGCAACAGGGCACTCAGTAATACAACCATGTCACACGAGGGAAGACTGAAACAAGCCCCACCCGTAAAACCACTGCAACTACGGACAACTGCTTAAGTCAGCTGTCAAAACATAACTGACATTCACAACTTGAAAATTATTAAACATATTAAAAATTAAGAGATTAAGGTACATTAATATTTAAAAGCCATTAAAACTTACAACAATTCAAAAAATGTAAACCAAATAAAGCTTGGCCTAACTCCCTAGTAGCCAGATCTAACCTGACACTGGTTCTCTGATGGGTGGGTTGGGGTTGGCTGCACCTCCGCACTCCATGAAAATTCACCCTGAAGCTTTAACTCTATTACTCCTTCCACAGACCTGCTGGCCGTTCTCAGCTTTTTTCTTTCTTATATTCTGGACTTCATGAGCTGCTCAGTAGCTGATCATGTCAGGAAAACATGGGTAAATGGTTGCCAAAGTGTTCAGAACTTTCACATCTATGCACATGCAAGAACTCAAACTTGCTGACACTTACACCGAGGAGTGCCTGGAGTTCTAATGGCACTGCTGGAACTTTGATGTAAAATCACAGTCAATATGTTTTATTTTGTTTATACACTGTTCTTCTTAAGTACTTAATATTCAGTAAATTAATTGTTTCCTCTGTAAATTAGACCAAGTTCTCCAAAAATGACTCCAGCAAAATGATATTAAAAATTGGTGATATCCTCTTCATACTGCAATAAGCATATAATTAAAATGGGAAGTCTACCTGAATTGCTTCAAAGAATGAATAGTTCTTTCTTAAATGGCTATTCCCATTATGTCATTCTTGATGACATAAGTCTTTTCAAAGTGCAGTTACCCCCATGATGTTGAAATTATTTTTGACAATTAACAATTAAAATCTTATGACTACTTGAAATAACATGCTCCAAGTAATTACTCAATTGTTTGCTTCACCCCAGATCACATGGTGCAATTTACATCTCATTGCCTTTTACTCTACATTTCCGTTTCTCAGCTGCCTCAATTAAAAGTTAGCACGGAAACTTCTATTTGCTCAGATCACACAAATGTTACTTTGTAATTCTTTAACAAGGTGAAAAGCATCCAATGTTGAGCAAATTGTGTATGTTCTATTCATGGAAAAATTGTTTTAAGGATCGGTGTTACTAGATAAGGTAGATATTGAGGTGCCTAACCAGAGGGGAGAGGTTTCAGGTGAGGAGAAGACAGCTTTTGGCCAATTGTTAGAAACAGGACTAGGTGTTGGTCGCTGGAGAGACAAGGTGAAGCGAAGGGCCCATTTCCATGGTCTGTAACTCTAAATCGGTAAATTGGTTTATTATTGTCACATGGACCGAGGAACAGTGAAAAGCTTTCTTTTGCATGCCATCCATACAGATCATTTCATCACAACACATCAAGGTAGTACAAGGTAAAAGCAATAATACAATGCAGAATATAGTGTTACAGTTACAGAGAAAGTGCAGTGCAGGCAGACAATAAGCTGCAAGATGTGTCAAGGTAGATTGTAGGGTCAAGAGTCCATCTTATCATAGAAGGTGTCTGCTCAATAGTCTTATAATAGCAAGGTAGAAGCTGTCCTTGAGCCTGGTGGTATTTGCTTTCAGGCTTTTGTATCTTCTGCCTGATGGGAATGGGGAGAAGAGAGAATGTCCAAGGTGGGAGGGGTCTTTGATTATGTTGGCTGCTTTACCGAGGCAGCAAGAAGTTTAGACAGGGTCCATGGAGGGGAGGCTGGTTTCCAGCATATGCTGACCTGTGTCCACAATTCTCTGAAGTTTCTTGCGGTCTTGGATAGAGCAGTTGCCAAACCAAGCCGTGATGCATCTGGATAGGATGTTTTCTATGGTGCATTTGTAAAAATTGGTGAGGGTTAATGGGGACATGTCAAATTTCTTTAGCCTCCTGAGGAAATAGATGCATTGATAGGCTTACTTCGCCATGACTTCTATGTGGTTGGACCAGGACAGGCTATTGGTGATGTGTACTCCTAGGAACTTGAAGCTAGGAACTTGAAGCTCTCAATCATAGAAGTAAAGATAGTATTTAAGCAAAGATATCTATAAGCAAAGTTAGAGTGTTACTGAACCTTTCAATGAAATCATGATGAGATACTGTAATCAAGGTAATTAAGGCAGAATTTCTGACAGGAGCTGTTCATTCTAACCCTGTTAGAATGATGTCCCCATAAAACTTTTTGTATGAAGAAGAAAGATATGAGTATAACATGCCACAGATTTGCAAGCACCAATTATCACTGATGCCTGTGACTAGAGAAATGTTCAGGTATTCTGGATTCCCTGCAGTAGACAAATGAACAAATTCTGATGTATATTTCAGTAGGCAATGCAATCATTTTCATCTTCCTCCCTTCCTACCCTTCATTACATACCCAACCAATTGGTAACATACCAGATACACTGTAAATAGAGAAAGTATCTGCCAAAAATATATAAATGACCCTGACCCTAGAAAGTAGGCCAGGGTTAGAGCTACAAAAGTGCAGACTTTTCCCACCACATTTTCAAAGACTTTAGTTTTTCAAATATACCTTTGTTAATGATAATTATTGAGAATTTTTCCTAAAATTTCTTCTCTACAGTGTAAACAAACCGGCCTAAAGGTACAAGAATTTAGAGGTGATCATAGATTGGAAACAGTGACTGAAATAATAAATGATCCATGTCTTTCAGATGTTGTCATTTGCAAACATGGACAACTTATCGTTCTGTCAGATTTCATAAATCCAGCAAGTTCATTTGTGGGTTTTGATTGTGCGGAAGAGGTACGAGGAGCCTTGAAGGCAAAATGTGTCAAGTATAGTTAGCAACTCAAAACTCACACATATGAAAATGGCTGGAGGAACACAATCTATTTTTGTCCTAAAATTTATTATAAATCAGTATATTAGTATATACTCAGTTTAATGGTTAGAGGGGATGAACACATTATATCATTAACCATTAGGCAAAGGACTACAAAGGAGCAGAGCAGCATTTTACAAATATCATGGAATGGAAAATAAATATGAACTCTGTTTTAATATTGAGCGCATTAAGGAAGACCTTGTTAAACAAGGATAATGTTCTCTACAGGAAATGCTTGTATGTATTTTCTATTATCACTGAATCAAATAATACAGAAGGAGGCTATTCAGCCCATCATACCTGTACCTGCTCTTTGAAAGAGTTATACAATTAGTTCAACAACCCCACCCCGCCCGACCCCCTCTCCCACCTTTGCTCATCCCCCATTTCCCTGGAAAAGTTTCCTTTTCAAGAACCTATTGACTCATAGAGGAACAAAGGACTGCAGATGCTGGAATCTAGATGAAAAACACTATGATGCTGGAGGAACTCAGCAGGCCAGGCAGCATCTACACCTCCCTGTTGCCAGTCACTTCAATTACCCCTCCCATATTATCACTGATAATGTCAGCCGTCGGCCTCCTCCACTGCCAGAATTCCAAGCGCAAACTGGAGGAACAGCTCCTCATTTTCCGTCTTGGAACCTTGCAGCCTATCGGCATGAATTCTCCCACTTTAAGTAATCCCCACCCCCCTTCCCCACAAACACCCCCCCACCATGCTTCTCTTCTTCCCTTTCCTAGCCTATATCTCTTTTTTCTGCCTTTTTTTCCCCTTACCTTACCTTTGACTCATCCACTGGTGATTTGCTCTCCCCTCCTCCCCCACACCTGCCTATCACTATCCCTTACCTCGAGCACCTATCACCATCTCGTGCCCACCCTGCCTCCCCTCTTTTATCCACCTATCACTACTCTGCTTTTCCCTCCTATATATCGGGCTTCCCCTTTTCCTATCTTCAGTCCTGAAGAAGGGTCCTGACTCAAAATATTGACCGCCTGCTTTTCTCCATGGATGCCTGGCCTGCTGAGTTCCTCCAGCATCATAGTGTTTTTCATCTATTGAATCATCTCTTGGAAGTTAAGCATTCCTAAGTGAAGGTTGCCAGGGAGGTCTCTGTAAGGATGCGAGCACACTTTGGGGGAAGTCTGCAAAGTCAGCTCTGCCTGTTCCTGTGAGCTGTAGGAAAACTGGATGTGATCTCCTCTTTTTGATTATGATTATGACCTGCCTAATACAGTAGCGAGCAGCAACCTATGAGATGAGGCAGAAACCAGCAGCTGCAGCTTGAAATGATCCTGCATCAGGAAGCTGAGTGCATGTGAGCAGAGCAGTCCAGACACACGAGTTTATATTTATAGTTGTAGGAGGTCACTGACCTCAGTTAGGACAAAGAATGAATTTTAAGTGTTGGTCCTTTAGATAGCACTGTTTCCAAGGGAATGGTATTAGTAAGACCTGATTGTTTTAAGGGTGAGTAAAAACAACCACTTCTCAGACAAATGAAGTTGAAAGCACTTGCTGCACAGAACTATTTTTCTTGCTGTACTAATGTTGACACCATTTTGCTTGGGGTAGGTTTACAGTGGGGAAGTATAGTTTGGGAGAATGAAAATCCTGCTGGAAAATGAGGAGGTAAGTTTCCCGATGCGCACTTAGGTACCCAAAAATGAGTGCAAATTGCTCTATTCCTGGTTAATTTGATATTCAACTACACTTTGTTTAGAATTGTGTGAATGACTTTCATGCAATTTTTAAAAAAGGCATCGGTGCTTCAAATGGACATTCAGTTGGATTGCACGAGCTTAAATAAATCAGGTAGAATGGTGCCGAGAGAAAGGTAGGGAGCAATTGATCTGAAATTCAATTTTTATTATCAGCAGACAGCAATATTTTGGTTGCTCTGAATTTCCTCCTATTCTGTTTCCCCTACTCTCTTTTTTTTGGGCAGGCATGGTAGTGTAGCAGTTAGCGTAACGCTTTACAGCACCAGTGACCCGGGTTCAATTCCAGCCACTTTCTGTAAGGAGTTTGTACGTTCTCCCCGTGTCTGCGTGGGTTTCCTCTGGGTGCTCCGTTTCCTCCCACATTCCAAAGACGTACAGGTTAGGAAGCTGTGGGCATGCTATGTTGGCACCGGAAGTGTGGCGACACTTGCGAGCTGCCTCCAGAACACTATGCAAAAGTTTTATTTTACTGTGTGTTTCAATGTACATGTGACTAATAAAGATATCTTATCTTATCTTAGTGATAAAAAAAATTGTCCAGTAACATTCTTAAGTAAATCCTTGGACCAGAGAGTAAGTTGGATGTTAAAGACAAGTATGGGAAACCCAATGCATTATGTTGGCAACTGCCCAGTTAATTCGCAATTCATTCTTTGAGTGGAAGCATCATAAGCAAGTTCAGTAGTTACCTCCCATTCCCTCAGAGGGCTGTGGTTGGCCTCCTCTTCAAAACCCTGCTGTCAATGTGATGAGGGGAGTCCCACACCACTTCTAGTCAGCAATGTTCATGGTTTTACTCTGGTTGCAAATTTTCAATTACAATTTTCTGCTAGAAAAGGAAGGAACATGTGAAATGCACATTCTGCTCAGCTAGACCAGGTTCCTAAAGTCCAGGTCAGGTCCTTAAAAGGATCACAGGGAGCACTCATAAAATGGTCAAGAAAGCTTTCCCCTCCCCCACCTCCAACCTTACTGCCCACAACTCATTGCCAGCAAGCAACTGAAGCTTGACCCTCAAAATAACTGGAGCCCATGCTGTCCAGCAGCCACTCCACTCACTTCACACTTACTTCAAGAGCTTCTGTGCTGCCTGAAAACCATTACTCGTGTGCTGTGTGATATACATGAAACTTAAGAATAGTAAAAAGTAAAAAGTGACAAGATATTTCATTTCTGTAAAATAGCTGTAAAAAGTTTAAATCTATTTGAAAAACTCAAATACATTTGATTTTTTTTCTACAGATAATTGCAAAAACACATCTCTGATCATGTGGAAACTAGAACTAAAACGTCCCAGCCTGTATCAAATAAAATACAGCTATTCTGAAATATTGATAAAATAGTAATTGATTAAGCTCACAACAGACCTGGTATATTATTAAAACATGAAAAACTCTCATGACATTGTCTGTCAATACAGGACTGTTTCACCATATTTTAAAACACACACTTGCAAAATATAAAAGAATTGGCTGGTAGTTCATATCTTTATTTTAATTGATGCATTCTTGTGAATGCTACTCCTGAATCATTTTGTCCCAGGAACTGTCAGCTTCAATCAACATCACTACAATGAATTACTGCATGGCATGCTTCAAAATAGTTGCTTATGAGGGAGGAGGGACTTTGTGGCAGAGATATAAATCTAAGGGAATAGCTGCATTTCTACACAACTCGAAGAATAAAACACCCTCTGACCTTTTTTTATCATAGTCTATAATCTTTAATTTGCTTAACCTTAAATTTTTTAAGGGGAGTTTCTAATCTTGATTTCTTTTTATTCAAAACTTAATCTTTCAACTTAAAGTAAGGATTAAACATAATGCTCTGAAAAATCTAGATAAGGAGCATTGACTACCTAATATTGCATCAATTAATGATCAGATCATATGATTGGGGACCAGTATAAATATGCATTTGTTCTGACTGGATTTTTCTCCAAATGTTTGCCCCAGCTGATGTTTTATGGTCAACTTCTCGGAGGAACCAAAATATCCATCAGCAACAGGGGCTTTGAGAAAAGGCACCACCAAATGTTAAAAAAAATCATAACTGAGGAACCACTAAGGGAGCATGTTTGTTCACAAGTCAATGAATAAGCTCAGGTTTGAGGTTATAAAACTGTGGAAATTCAGACTGAGGTCTTCAGACAAATTGGGGGAGAAAACTACCATCCGCACACAAGTGGTTTCTATATTGGTTTTGTGCATTTCTCTGGGTGCCAACTTTTTAATCTTTGATCCTATTTGGCCTGCAGCAGCTCCCAAGATAAGCTTGCCAGAGTAACTAAGGATGACTGTCAAGGAGGCCTCTGTGAAAATAAAGGTCAGCTGACTTGAGCGATTCTAGTGAGTTTATTTTTAGTGAACTGGCCATGTGAATCCTGATTATAGTAGTGAAAACCCCCAAAATAAAAACAGCTAATGAGATCATTAGTAAAGACCAGCTGGAAGAACTGGTGACCAGGTGTTGGCTCAACGTCAGCAGCAGCCATGACTAGCTAAACCAAATGAATGAAATGTATAAGGTGAGTAAAATAGAAGTTGGTTCAATGAGGGAAGTGAGTCAAAAGTAAAATGAGACATAGCCAGCAACAAGTGGAGATTTGGAAGATTTAGCTTTTCACTGGTATGCTCTTGTCATGCACAGAGAAAAGTGAAATGAAAAAAACTCGCAATAAAAAGAGAAACAATTAGCTTTTAAAAGAGAGAAATAATTAAACAGGCAAGTTTTTGGTTTCAAATTTTCAGGCCCTACACAAAAACTTTTTGAAAGGAAACACTTCTGTTAAGTAACTGGGGAGCCTCCATGGCTGTGATGAACGCCTTGCACATAGGCTGCTGGGCATGTGTAATGACATATGTGTGCAACATTCATTTGACATCACTGTACTGCATAGATGGGACTGTGAATAGCACAGACCTGGCACAATGAAGCAGGCATTAACTGAAGAAGTAAGACCTGCTTCATTGTTATATGGACATTCCAATATTCCCTAGTCACTTCTAGAGAGATTCAGCTACCCCATTTCTTCCAGGCAGCTGATTTAATTTCCCTTTACTAGTGATGATGCTTATGACTCTGACCCACTTTGCTGCCAACGTTCATTGGCCTTCCCAATTGTCCTGCCAACAATACTCTCGTCTCTCACCCCCTGCTTCTGATCCTCTCCTCAAATCTCTCTAATATCACTTTGTCCCACAACTCTCCCCATGACCCTTTCCCTGAACCTTTCCTCCACCAATGCACACCCATCAATCATCTCCACTAACAAGCCCCATTATTCAATTGCTCTCAACAGGTTCCTCTCATTGTCCCCAATACTCCCGCCACCTTCCTCTCTTTCCTGATCCCAAACTCCTTTCCTCCTTGATCTCCACCATCCACAATGTCATGAAATCACAGAGCAAAGGCCAAAATGCAACTCTTCTCTATTCCATCTCTTAGGACATCCAGGGAACTACACATGTTAAAAGATCATCACCTGGCAGCCTTAGCAAAAAAAACTGGTGTAAGACAATCCTCCACTCAACTGTGAGTTATAATTTATAAGCCAACACCTCAAACAGAACAAAACTGTTAATATTTGTTTTCTAAGGATTGTATTACCCTGCCAAAACTTTGCAATGTCCCTGCTTTAATGAACTTTGTTGCATAGTAATATCATCCCATTGGTACATCTGTCTTCAAGAACATGTCCATGAACAAATCTGAGTACAGTCATTGTACAACTAGAAGAATGCACTAATTCAGGTATGTACTTGAAGCTCAAAAGCTTCTGCATGCATTTTAAAAGAACAAGCAGAAATTCAATGGCTAGACCATGCAGTTTTGGCTGATCTCAATCTTGAAGGCAGTTGGTTCTAATAAATGCAACGTTAAGTTAGAAGATGTATATATGAGAAAAAAATTCCTGCTCCTAATTGCTATCTAGTGGTTCCTTCCGAATCATGCACATATGTGGGCATTGTAAGTAGCTGGTTCACAGACCAATGCAAGTGTCAAGGTACATATCCAAATATTGTCAAGGTAATCAGAACTAACAAAAGAAGTCAGAATTTGCAAACACACTTATGCATGGCCTAAAGTACAAAATGAATGATAGAGAGCTTGATTCTTAAATTAAAATCATGCTTGTTACAAGATATTTGTTAAGTACTTCCTTAAAACTAACAATAACAATTCTGAAATAAATTATCAAAAGTACCCAACCAAGCCTCGAGCCTAATTTTCAGGAATATGACTTTAGATTGCAAACTACCACCACTTCATTATATAACCACAAGTCACCTGCATTCAGTTACTGTAGAAACAGAGAATAAACATGGCAACTATTTTGAAGACTTTTGAACAGAATGAGAAGGATAAAACATATATGAAGCACAGCACATTGTTACAATGCGTTTTGTTGTAATGGCATGTAACCTTTAACAAAACACAAATTAGAATTGAATCTAAACATGTTTGACATAGGAAGCCTGGCTCCCCACAAAAGCAGGAAGTTCAAATTAAAAGTCACAAGCATGAAGGACAAACATTTCTTTTCGGACAAGCTGCTGTTAAACCTGTAATAAAATTCAATGTTTACCATTAATTAAAGAAAGCACATTCATTACATTTCCCTGGCACCAGCTTTCAATGCTCCCTTCAAATTAGTAAGCTGCTGCATTTGCATACCTCCACAAGCATAAATACAATCTATATATGCTGTTTTTTTTCTCATTGTGAACTCTTGTTCAATTTTACTGAAGGAACAATTATGAGAACTCTTAACTTAGTAAAGATAAAATGTTCCAAATGTTGAGAATAAACTCTATGGATGCTAACAGCATTTCAATACAGAAACACAAAGCGTTTAATAAAAAGAAGTCTGAGAAAAACATAGCCAGTGTTTCAAACTATTAGCTTAACACAACATTTCCCATATTTAGAATACCTTTCTCTCACAAAGATAACTATTGAAGTCACTGTTAGAAATTTCTTACTACCTGCAAATGGACTCCCTCAGCTTCCGCCTAAACTCAGGTTCTTCTGTAAGGAACATCAGTGAGACTGCCTTCTTATATGGATTCTGAGACATTGTCAGTGAAGTCTCCCTCACTGACTGGTACAAGTGACTTCTTACAAAAGCTGCACAAGAACTGATCTGCTTTTTTTAAAAAAAAGAGCATTAGACTGGTCTCACACTGTGCAACTCCGAATTAGTCCACATGGAGCCTTCGTTACTCATAAATTTCAATCCTATGCAGAACATATGGGATAAGCTATACCAACAGTTTCTTCCCCCTTCATTCTTGTATGACAGATTGCTTCCAGCTTTATAGCATGTGGTATTTTGCACTTTTAGTGGAAAGGAGTTTTCTTTCTCGCCACACATTTGCAAGCATCTGACCTACATCATGATGGAGACAGAATCTCTCTTTAATCCACTGCCAAGTAACTAGTCGCTCAAACCCGGAGCCCCGTCTAAAACAGGAAAGTTAATCATGTGACGAGGAAGGAGGACCCTCCCTTCTTTTCTGGTAAATAATCTCATATGAATGCCACTTTGCTAATAACGCTACAAGTGATAAAAATAAAATTAAAATATAATCAAATCAGGAAACCAAAATTTGCTCCATGGGATTCAAAACATGACTCAAAGCAAAAAAAAAATCAAACAATGGACCCAGTAGGGATTATTTAAGGGAACAGAAAACAGAATGAGAAATGTTTTTAATCAGACATGTCTTTAACAGGAACCTACAATACCTCAATTGTACTGGACAGTATCCATTATGGACAATCACATTATGTTTTTAAAACACATACAATAATTACATGAAAGAAAATAGAAAGAAAGATCGCTAAGGCATCAACAGGCTGTAAGGCTTTCTAATTTTATTTACTTGTTTTATTTTTCCCCAGTCATTTGTACTTGGAAACTTCAGATGTCTTCTGAGCAACTATAACCTAAGACAGTGTTACCTAACTTACTCTTACAAAGCTTTACTATGTTAGATGTAGTTATTGTATGAAAGCAAATAAGGAATTTTAAGAACTTGCCTGTGTTTCTGGAGTATTAGAAGGCAGTGGTAGAAAAAGTTGTCCCTCTTTTTGCCATATTTGGAACTTCACTGTATAATTGGAAAAATCTGGAAAACTTGTGCTTATTTTTGCTCTCAATCTATGTAATTTAACCCATGAATATAAAATTCTGTTTTCACAATTTCCACATGTCAATTACAGGAAAACTCCATTAATCTGACACGCTCGGGACTTTGGTGGTACTGGACTGGTAGATTTTCCAGACTATCAGGTGATCTATTATTAATACTTCAATACATTTCAAATTTACATTTTTAAAAGCTACACAGTAGCTTTTTAGTGAACCCATTAAGTTTAAAGGGAGGGCAGCCGACAGAACCAGATGAATGTAGGAACCGGGGTGCCAGCAGGTAGATGGGTGGTGCGAGAACCAAGACCCCAGCAGGTGATTGGGGAGCACTGGAACTAGCCACCTGGTGAGTGGGAGGGGAGTGCGGGGACTGGAGTCCCAGTGAGTGAAAGGAAGTGGAGTCCCAGTGACAGCTAGGGGAACATAGGAACTAGGCACACAATGAGTAGGAAGTGAGGGCGGAAACCTCAGACTAGAGTGTGGAGGGGGAGTGCAGGAATTGAACTCCAGGTGAGTTGATAGTGAAAATATCATCTGATGAGCCAGTTGCCGAACTATCGGGATTTCCAAATGGTCGGATAGTGGTTTATCAGAGTTTTACTGCAATTATAAATTGGAGAAGATCACCTTGATTGGAATGTATAAAGGAATAGATAGATTTATACTTCACACTTATTAATGATTCTCATCTACCCTTTTTGTTGACCAGAATAATTCTGTGACATCAACAGACTTTACCTATTGCCATTTTGGGGCCCAGGATTGATATCATTGGTTTATTGGCATTGGTTTATTACAGTGAAAAACTTGACTTGCATACCGTTCGTACAGATCAATTCATTACACAGTGCATTGAGGTAGTTCAGGGTAGAAACAATAACGGAATACAGAGTAAAGTGTCACAGCTACAGGGAAGTGCATTGCAGGTAGACAATAAGATGCAAGATCAAACGAGGTAGATTGTGAGGTCAAGAGTGCATCTCATCGTATAAGGGAACCATTCAACAGTCTTGACACCAAGCACCGACAGCCACAGTTTAAGAGTATCTCTGTTTAACCACATAATGTAATCCAGAAATATCAACCTCATTTACGCCCGACTTAATATTAGTCTTCCATATCTCACAAAAGCTACCTTGTGAACATTTTGCTGAGCTTGCCAATTTCATGTTAAAAGCTGTCATGTGGTGCGGCGAGTCGAACTCCTGCAGCCTGAACTCAAACCTGAGCTCCAATGTCTGGAGTCTGCACATTCTACTTGTGATTTTGAGTTTCCCCTGGGTGCTTTGTTTTCTCCCACATCCAAAAGGCATAATGGCTGGTAGGTTAGTTGGCGACTGTAACTTTCCCCTGGTGTAGGTGGGTGGTAGGGGAATCAGATGGAGATAATCAGCATGTGAGAGAGAATAGGAGAGAGGGATTTCAGCAGGATGATGGAAATGTACTGTGAGCAGGCATAGATCTGATGAGCTAAAAGGCTTCCTTTCATGTCCAGAGGAAATATAGAGGAATTATGAGAGATTAAAAGCAATGGGTCAATGGTCAATTGGATCTGGACTAACACAAACCAAACTCACTTCCTGTAGAGCCGTAGACAGAAGGTTGATTAATGAACACTCTTTCAAGGAACCCCAAGGAAAGTTCACCATAATGAGGTTTTCCTACTCTCCAGGAACTAAATATTCGTGGAGGCCAGCCAAAACATTTTAGTTGTGACACATCATACAAAACTGTCTTGCTGTTGAAAGACAGTTATTGAGTGTGCTGGATAGCTGCTGCAGCAGGGATTAACAACGTTTGTCTCAAATCCAGGGCTCCTCTTGAAAATGCCAGTAGTGGCTGAGGTCCAGGGTCCTGGATATTACAGAAAGGGCACTGAAAATGTGCTGCCTGGTGCTGAGTTCAAGGATTCAGATTTATAGTTGGCCAAATGTGAGGTGTTACACTTTGGGAGATCAAAGGGACAGCACACTGTTAATGGCAAGACACTTAACAGCGTTGATGTACAGAGGGTTCTTGGGGCCAAGTCGATAGTTCCCTGAAAGTAGCTGCACAGGTTGATAGGGTGATAAAGAAGGCGTGTGGCATGCTTGCCTTTATTAGTTGAGGCGCTGAAGTCAAGAATCAGGAAGTTATGTTGCAGCTTTATAAAACTCTCTTTTGGCTGCATCTGGAGTATTGCATTCAGTTCTGATCGCCCCATTATAGGAAGGTTGTGGAGGCTTTGGAGAGGGTGCAGAAGAGGTTCAGGATCAGAATCAGATTTATTATCACAGACTTACATGATATGAAGTTTGTTGTTTTGTGGCAGCAGTACAGTGCAAAGGTATAAAATTACAATAAATTACAAAAATAAATAAATAGTACAACAAAAAAAGGAATAACGAGGTAAGCCAGGATGATACCTGGATTAGAGGGCATGTGCTATAAGGAGAAGTTGGACAAACTTGGGTCGTTTTCCTTGGAGCGGTGGAGGCTGAAGGGAGACCTGATAGAGGCATAGAGTAGACAGCTGGTATCTTCTTCCAAGGGTCAATGTGTCTAATACTAGAGGGTACACATTTAAGGTGAGAAGGGGTAAGTTCAAAGATGTGTGGGGCAAGTTTTTTAACACAGAGTGGCGGGTGCCCGAAATGCCCTGCCAGGGGTGGTAGTGGAGGCAAATACGATAGAAGCGTTTAAGAGGCTCTTAGCGAGCCACACAAATGTGCAGAGAATGGACAGATATGGTCATTGTGTAGGCAGAAGGGATTAGTTTACTTACGCATTTAACTGCTAGTTTAATTAGATCGGCACAACATCATAGGCCAAAGGGTCTGTTCTTGTGCTGTACTGTTCTATGTTCTACGTTCTATAGTCTAAGATATAGTCAGTGATCAAGTTAAGTAGCTGGGAAGAGTGAGTGCAAGAATAGTAGATGGGGGGACAGTTTGTAAAGAGGATCAGAACCAGGATGGTGCTGGGCAGGGCAATGTGGACAGCTGTCAGCTGAATGGTTAGAGTGAGGAGTGGATATCTATTCCTCTGCTGGGGGCCTAGGATAAAATCTTCGGTCAGATACCTACGATAATCAGATCACTTACTATGTGGTAGTGAAGGGAGGGTCCAGCCTTTATTGATTGTAAGGTCAGTGGATAAGGGAAAATATTCAAGCAGAATGGATTGAAGCTATGGAAACTCATATGCCTTCAAATCCAGTGCTCTGTTACTAAAGGCTGATTGTCCAAGTAGTGATCAATTGATGGCTGCGAGACAACAGTACCGTCTCCGCTGCAGTGCTCCAAAAGAAGCCATGCATGAGGAATGTAATCATCCCAGATGTGACTGGTGCAGAAACTGTGTCAGGTATGCAAGGATAAATCGCACCAGCAATGTTTGGTCTAATTTCTGGTGTGGCCAGAACAACCTAGAAATGGTCATTAGTGGATTTCATTCTGAGTGGTCTATTTTCAGTTTTGTCATGCTGAGAAAAAAATTATGCAAATTCCTGAGCAAGTTATTGTTAATACTTCTGATTTCTATTACTTTTCAGAGAATTGTTCAAGTGTATTACCACAGTCACTATCTGTTATAATAAATAAAATTTTTGGTGTTTCCCTCACTCAGTGAAAGCTCCATTAAGCTTAGCAGAATTTGATTCTTGACAACATGTCTAGTTTTCTTCAATATTGATAATGATCATGTTCCTTCCAGGTCCTATGACAACACTCTTTGCTGTATTCGTTCTGTATTGGTGGAAATATTGATGTCTCACTGAAGAATGGGAAGAAGGGACCCATTTAAGGGTGGAGAATAAATCTGGACCTACCAGCACTTCCCAGATCCTGAAAATGAATAAGCATAAAAGTATGCAATCCATTGCAACAGCAAATCATCTTTACTCCTTTCAGCAAGTTTTAAACTCTCTTTCCTAACTCATAAACTTGCATCAACCAATTGTCCTTTCTACGTCAGTAAGGGAAGATCATTTATCACAGGGATGCATCAGAACTGAAATAATCCTATCCTCACCCATTGCTCACATACATATTTTAATGCAAGGGATTACAGAACACCAGGCAGCTCTTCTCTATCCTAGCTATTCTGAAAGTAATTATAGCTGCTTTATGATCTAACTGACATTGGGTAACACAGGACAAACCGCAGACTGCATTAGGTACATTCTGGATCTGAAAGGATCAAGACAGCCACAAGATATATTAACCTATTCACTCCTTCAAATTCTTATGCTGTATGAGCCATTTCTTGTTACAATGTTGTATTTGACAACATTAAGCACGTAGTCTATTTATTGGATGAAATTTCACTTGCATGCACATGTATTTACCTTAACTCACAGAATAGTGACAGAAAATGGGGAGTGGAAACATTTACAGTACTGAAGCCCATATTCTTCAATGCTCACTCCTTAGAATTAAGTTTAATGGGTCATAAATTTGAGAAAGAATGAAGTCAAAATGTAAGAAAGACAAATAAATCTAAAACACGTTATATTGAGCAATGCAATTTTATAGTGAAAAGTTTTAAATTTTTTACGCTTAATAGTTTTGGTGGTTTATATGTTGCAATGTTGATCCAGTCAGACTATTCATGTTTGTTTGGTCATTCAAAGTTATAATCTTTTATTATTAATCTTTTTCCAGTTCCAGCTATTTTGTCTTTTTGCAAAAATGTGATTCATATGATATATATATAATTGGATGATTTATTACAGAGGTCTTTCCTTGTGACATTGTAGATGTAGTTGAGGGAATGAACTTATCCTTTGATTTTATGTTAAGGAGCAGAGAGGGAAAAACACAGTAAGAGGTGATATTTAATCAGAACCATAGGTAAGAAGTAAATACCAAACTTCAACCTCTTTCTGTAATGAAAACCTTCACAATTTTCACCACCTTCACCAGATATAACCACCATCGTCCTCCCCTTTAGGCATTCCCTAGGAAATGTTCTCTTTGTGACTCCTTGGCCCACTCTTCCATCTCCACCAACAGTTCCCCTTCTTATAGAACATTTCCATGTAACCACAGGAGATGTAATGTCCATCCTTTTGCCTCTTCACTTCTTACCATCCAGGGATCAAAACAGTGCTTCCAGGTGAAGCAGCGATTCACTTGTACAAAATAGTGTGCTACATTTGGTGTTCACGACATGGTTTCCGCTAAATCAGAGAAACTAAACACTCTGCTTTGTGGAACACCTGCATTCAGTTCACAAAGATGATCCTTATCACCTGTTGCCTGCCACTTTAATTCTCCATTCCCCCACCACCCCCCCCACCCCTCAATCTGACCTGCCTGTCTATGGCCTCCTGCACCATTACAATAGGCCCAACATAAGCTTGAGGAACAACATCTCATCTTCGTCTGTATCAGCACTGACCAGTTTTACTGTAGGTCAATTATGTATTGGCTCAGTTTTTCTCTCTCCATTTTTTTCGAGGAGGTTACCAAGAAGGTAGATGAAGGAAAGGCTGTGGATGTTGTCTACATGGACTTTAGTAACGCCTTTGACAAGGTCCCACATGGGAGGCTAGTTCAGAAGGTTCAGACACTAGGTATCCATGGAAAGGTCGTAACCTGGATTCGAAATTGGCTGTGTGGGAGAAGACAGAGAGTGGTAGTGGATGATTGTTTCTCAGACTGGAGGCCTGTGACTAGTGGTGTGCCTCAGGGATCTGTGTTGGGGCCATTGTTGTTTGTTGTCTATATCAATGATCTAGATGATAATGTGGTAAATTGGATCAGCAAGTTTGCTGATGATACTAAGTTTGGAGGTATAGTGGACAGCGGGGAAGGCTTTCAAAGCTTGCAGAGGGATCTAAACCAACTGGAAGAATGGCCAGAAAATGGCAGATGGAATTTAATGCAGACAAGTGTGAGGTGTTGCATTTTGGAAGGACAAATCAAGGTAGGACATACACAGTAAATGGTAGGGCACTGAGGAGTGCAGAGGAACAAAGGGATCTGGGAGTTCAAACACATAATTCCCTGAAAGTGGCGTCGCAGGTAGACAGGGTTGTAAAGAAGGTTTTTGGCATCCTGGCATTCTTAAATCAAAGTATTGAGTATACGAATTGGGATGTTATGGTGAGGTTGTATAAGACATTGGTGAGGCCAAATTTGGAGTATTGTGTGCAGTTCTGGTCACCTAACTATAGGAAGGATATTTGTAAGATTGGAAGAGTGCAGAGGAGATTTACTAGAGTGTTGCCGGGTCTTTAGGAGTTGAGTTACAGGGAAAGATTGGACAGCTTAGGACTTTATTCCTTGGAGCGCAGAAGAATGAGGGGAGATTTCATAGAGGTTTACAAAATTATGAGGGGTATAGACAGAGTTAATGCGAGTAGGCTCTTTCCACCTAGATTAGGAGAGATAAGTACGAGAGGACATGGCTTTAGGGTGAAAGGGGAAAAGTTTAGGGGGAACATTAGGGGGAACTTTTCACTCAAAGAGTGGTGGGAGTATGGAACTGGCTGCCATCTGATGTAGTAAATGCGGGCTCACTCTTGAGTTTTAAGAATAAATTGGATAGATACATGGACGGGAGAGGTCTGGAGGGTTATGGACTGGGTGCAGGTAAATGGGACTAGCGGAATACCGTTTCAGCACAGACTAGAAGGGCTGAATGGCCTGTTTTCTGTGCTGTAGTGTTCTATGGTTCTATTAGCATAGCCCGACCTGCCAGGCATTTCCTATAGCTCTGCACTTCGTAGCTTTTACATTCCTTTGTTTGCGTTCTCACTCTCTAACTGCACCTTCTCTATTCTATCAACTGGAAGACCTCATCCACTGCTTATCTCCATAGCAATCCTAGTCTCAGCCCAACAGAGACATTCCCCACTCCCCTTGTACTATCCATCCTTCCCCACCCTTTCTGCAACTTAAACCTAACTCGGTTTCCCAGTTCCGATGAAAGTTGGAACGTTCACTTTGTTTCCCTTTCCACAGATACTCCTTGACTTATTGAGTGTATCCAGCATTTTCTCTTTCTATTTCAGATTTCCAGCTTCTGCAGGCTTTTGGTTTTCATCTATTGTATCCTATGTTGATATCACAGAGCCCCCAGACATCTACTGATATTCTATGCAATAATTGGCAATTGAAATAACCAAAGTCAAAGTTAAGTTTATTGTCATATGCACGAGTATGTGTATGCACAGATGCAATGAAAAACTTACTTGCAGCAGCAGCACAGGCACATAGCACTATATACACAGCATTCACAAGGAAAACATAAAATAAACATAAACCAGGACACAGCTGCGTCAACAAAAATCACTATCGATTAGTTCTCAAAACCAACCAAACAGCACTTATACAGACCCCAAATAAAATGAAGTTGAAGTGGAAGAAATTCCAAGTTGTAATATGTATGTTTGCCAGTTCTGGGATAACTGGCAAAATGTTTTAGGGGATGTAGTAGGTCACGTTGAAGGAGATGAGATAAAGACTGAGTAATCAAGAATCCACATTTACATCTTGAAGGATACATTGAAACTCTGAGCCAGGAAACATTCATGTGATGTGGATAAGGCAGACAGGAGATGAATGTACTGTAAATAGGTTATGAATGTACTCGATGGCTGAGAGTAGCCATCAATAGCTAATATACTAAGTATGAATAGACCAGGTATAAGAGGCAAAATACATCTGAGAATTAAGATTTCTGGCACCATTGTAGCTAGCCAATACCAGGAGGGTCCTCTGTCTCAAACTTACATTTATGACCAAGGGAGGACTCCAATACCTGTCCACCAGTTTCATCAAATCTGATGGGCTGTCAGTCACCTGTCACACATTTTTATTTTCATAATACATTAAACACAATGCATTTTAATTCTCGAGGAGACCTTCCTGCCTGATCTCCCCTACCAATGGACCTTTACCAAATTTAAATCCAAGTTTCTTGCATCTACTAGTCTCCAAGTGGCTCTTCACTCAGAGCACTACAATGATGAACAGTTCCATCAAAATATAAACATCTTTCACTTTTAGATACTGACTGATCTGAAGTGTATTTCTGGCATCTTTTAATCATGGTTAAATTACATAGTTTTGCTAAGAATGCTTTAAATGAATTTTTAAAGAAAATGTATACTTCCTTGTCAGGCAAATTTCACAAATTTGAGCCTCCACAATTTCAATTTATATATTTGTTATATGTTTATATGCAAGTTGAGAGAGACAAAGGTTTATAATGTAAAAGCCAATTAGGAAACGGAGAAGGCAGGCCGTGGACAGCAAATAGTAATGTGTTCCACATGGTCAGTGCTCCACAGACATTGGAACCAGCCTTGGGCATACTTTGCTTTTTTTCTCTGCAAGAAACACACAGGTCAAAGCTACGCTTGGGTACAGTAGTAAGGAAGTGAAGTTCAAGAATACTACATGCCAGCTTGATTATGCAAACTGGAGTCCACTACCTTCCTGCACAGATAGATGTATAGTGACATCAATTCTCAAGTCCTTTGTTTATGGTGTTTGATAAATCATATTTCAATCTGTGCCTGATGTGTTCAGATTACTGGAATCTTTCAGAGACTGTCAGTTTGTCACCTTTTATTAAAAAATGATTAATAACCTTATTTAACACACAGCCACGCCATTCAAAACTATCCAAAACCTTGTTTTAAAGTATTTGCATTTTCTGAAAAAGCACAATCATATAAAAATTTCTCGTGACTGACAAACCTTAATTTAACCAGCATTTGCTACCTGAAATTTGTTCATTGTTTATCATGTTCTATGGTTCTTTTATAGATTAATGAATGATTTTGTTGAAAAAATATTTTAAATGTCTTAGAACTACTGAACATACTTTTTAGAATCCTCTAAAAAATGTTTTGCAGAACAGTAATTGTTTCTACAGTGTGGAAAAATGCTATGAATGCAAACAATTCTTGCTATTAGACACATGAGCACTGGATGTTAACTATAATTAATGTAACTATGACAAGAATTCCTCTCGCCCACATACCCAAGCTTTGGCAAAAAAATATTGTACAGGCATTCTGTTCAGGATCAGCTAAGCAGCAGCTTTCTACATGAAGGGTGAATACAACCAAAATCCAACATCTTCCTCAGATATTTGACCAGAGTCCTAAATATCATGGCAGTACATAAATGGGGAATTATGACTTATGACATTACACATCTACATTTCTAAGTTTGCCTCTATAATGTTTTTTTATCATGATCAAAGAACAAGAGCAGAAGAGCTGTAGGGGGGTGGGGGAGGGGGTGGAAGGTGGGAGAGGGAAACCAAGGTCAAAAATAAACAGACAGCAATTAAAAATTGGAGTTGGGTGAGTTGTACAGAAAATTTCTGATAAGCTTCTAAATGAGTAAACAGTCTTCCAAATGAAATAGGTGGGAGGCCAACTAAGTATGCAAACTGGAATTGTGTACCAATTATAAGTCGCTGTTGCAATTTTTGGGTACAAATGGATGAAGTGCACACAATACAAGCTCTGTCCCTTTGCACCAGGCATTGAATGTCTTAGTCAGCTACCCTCACATAGATCACCAGGAAGATTTCAACATTTTTGAAGGGTGCAGTGATGCATATTTAGATTATTATGTCTGTGCCATGGACAAATATTGACCTTGATATTTAAAATGTTCATTTCCCTTGATTAAGAAAAGTGAAAAACAGCTTAAAATTAAAATCACAGAACTTTATGCAGTACTTTGTCAGTGAATGTGTAACATTTTTGTGCACTCTGAATGGAAATTTAAAAAATTTTGTTTTGCAGAACAAACACAAAATGTGATGATTATAACTTTGAAATTCATTGAACAAAACAAATGAGTCAAAACTAATTTTAAATGCGTAGGCCCTGAAACTTAAAGGTCATGTAATGAGGAGAAAGACTGAAACAGAATTTGGGACCAGGCACAACAATATTCTATCTCTGAAGGAACTCAACAGGCCTGACAGCATCTGTGGAGAAAAGCAGGCAGTCAACGTTTTGGATCAGGACCCTTCTTCAGGACTGAAGATAGGAAAAGGGGAAGCCCAATATATAGGAGGAAAAAGCAGAGCAGTGATAGGTGGACAAAAGAGGGGAGGTGGGATGGGTACAAGGTGGTGATAGGTAGATGCAGGTAAGAGATAGTGATGGGCAGGTGTGGGAGAGGAGGGGAGAGCAGATCCACCAGTGGATGAGTCAAAGGTAAGGAGAGAAAGGGAAAAAAGGGGGTAGAAATAGAGAGAGAGGCTAGGAAAGGGAAGAAGCATGGTGGGGGGGCGTTGTGGGGAAGGGGAGGTGTGGGGATTACTTAAAGTGGGAGAATTCAATGTTCATGCCATTAGGCTGCAAGGTTCCAAGATGGAAAATGAGATGCTTTTCCTCCGGTTTGTGCTTGGAATTCTCCTGGCAGTGGAGGAGGCTGAGGACTGACATATCAGCGATAATGTGGGAGGGGGAGTTGAAGCGACTGGCAACAGGGAGATGCAGATTGCCATTACGGATGAAGAGCAGGTGTTCTGCAAAACAGTCACCTATTCTGCGTTTGGTCTCACCAATGTAGAGGAAACCACACTTGGAGCACCAAATGCAATAGATGATATTAAGGGAGGTGCAGGTGAATCTCTGTCTCACCTGAAAGGACTGTTTGGGTCCCTGGATGGAGAGCAGAGATGAAATGTGAGGGCAAGGGGACCCTATCCCTGTTGGGTCTGGGAGGGTTGGGGGTGAGAGCAAGGGTCCCCCTTGTCCTCACATTTCATCTCTGCTCTCACCCCCACCCCTCCCAGACCCAACAGGGATAGGGTCCCGCTTTTCCTCACATTTCATCTCTGCTTTTCCTTCTTATATATTGGGCTTCCTCTTTTCCTATCTTCAGTCCTGAAGAAGGGTCCTGACCCAAAATGTTGACTGCCTGCTTTTCTCCACGGATGCTGCCTGGCCTACTGAGTTCCTCCAGCATCATAGTGGTTTTCATCTAGATTCCAGCATTTACAGTTCTTTGTTTTTCCAATATTCTATCCCTTTTTTACTTCAAAGTGCACAAATTAAATAAAGATAATATGTCAAACGTAAGTTCTGCCTCTATCAATGTTAGACATCAAGAATGTCTTACATTTGTTAGTGTTGCTCCCACAGCAATTCTTAGAGAAGTAAACTCTCATGTGTGTTTAAAACAAAGACACTTTCAATCTTTAAGTAAGTCATGTACCTGCCTTTTTATCAGACTTCATGGGTACATTTTTACCGCATCACTCAACCTTTTTAATTTTACCATTTTCTCTCAACATTCAGAATGCCATCAAGCAAATTGTTGTCAAGAAGAGACGATCAGAATGTCTTAGCACACTCTTAGTTAAGAAAGCATGGCAATGTTCAAAATTGCAGACAATCTGCTCAGCTGAGAAGTTAAGAATAAGAAATGCTATGACTACATCAACAATATTTTAAGGCTATGCCCACAGGTAAATAAATGCACCACACTGAAAATATACTATTAATAAATTAATACATGAGGAAACCTAAGCTTTATAATTGGTTCAAGAGTATATTAAATTTTAAAAATATTGTCTCACTTTTTGCTGACTTTGAAATAATGAATCAGGAGTAGTAGATGTAAAACTGTCAAGCTCAGCATATTATTTTGATGACAATATTTCACATGTGTAAGCTATCACCTAATAGTTTGGGGGAAAAAAAAGTAAAAAAGTGCCAAAGGAAAACAAAAAATGCTTTCCTAGCAACCTAAAGCACAGTTGGATCTGTATACACTTAGGAGCTGGTGTGTTAAATATACCTGTACAGACATTGGAGAGACCTATTTGATTACAGTGCTAAATTCAATATATAGGATGTAAACTTTAACCAATAGAGGGCAATTCTATTTCCCCTTTGGCAAATATTAATTCCTCATTTTTCTCTGCACCACATACAGAACTTCTCACTACCAGCAAGAATTGTAAAAAAAAGACAGCACACATTACTCAGTGACTCGTCAACAAGCTAAAAGTCAACTGTAGCTGGTGGAAGCATAACCTTAATTCCCCACAGGTATGCACTAAATCCTGAAACATTTCTTCTTGCAGCACACTGAATAATGCAGTAAGTGAAATCATGTAACCTAAAACCAAAGGAACATGCACTGAAAATTGATAGCATAATTCAGTGAGGATCACATGCATCTTATTTGCCAGCCTCCTACAGTCTCGTGATGGATATGAATTCTAAAAATGCCTGAGGGTGTTTTCTAGCAAAAGATCGAGTAGTTTAAAGGAGTACTACCATTCTACTGGGGTAAGACAATAGATAGTTGATTACATATGAATTCCGGCTGAGATGGAGAATGCCCCTTCACTTTGGTAATTGAGTTTACTCAAATCCTGGGAGAGGTGAAGACTCACAAGCTCAGGCCAAATTCCCATTTTATCTGCCAAGCGTGGCAAGACTTATAATTCCCTCCAAATCCATACTGCAGATACCTTGGCAGCACACATTCTAGGTGCATTACAATGAATGAGAAATTCAAATTGAAAATAACTTAATCCAGTATTATATTCGAGAAACTAGGAAAACAATTGCATTTTTACCAAGATATGAATTATAGTCAAAATGAAATCAATTCAGTGTGTTCCAACACCTATGTGAATTACTGCTCACCTGCATGACCTATGCTATCACTAATGAGACAGGTACATACCATAGCATTAGATGTATCCACAAAAGCACACAATGTCTGCCTAGAAGCGCTGAGTAAATAGAGGGAAGATGACATTTTATGTGCTTATCATGGCAATGTAGAAAGAAAACATGCAAGTGCATCAAGTATGTAGGAAGGCAAGCGGAAGATTGTCCTTTAATGGAAGTGGGAAGGAGTACTAGGTCTTGCTACAACTGTAAAGGATATTGGTGAGACCACATCTGGAGTACTATGCACAGATATGGTCTCTTCATTTAAAGAAAGGTACACTTGTGAGACATTACCTTTATTTTTTCACCATAGATGCTGCCTGACCTGCTGGCTATTTCCACCATTTTCTGTTGTTATTTCAGATTTCCAACATTTGCAATGTATTGCTTTTCTTTTCCTTAGTTGAAGAGGTTACCTTATGTGGGAAGATTGAGTAATTCGGGCCTAAACTCCATGGAAGTTAGAGAAATGAGAGGTGGTCTACTGAAATATAAGATTCTTGAGGGGACTTGAAAAGGTAGCTGCTGAGAGAATGTTTCGGCACATGGGGGAACTAAAAGTAGGGGAGACTAGTCTCAGGCTAAAGAGTTACACATTTAAGACTGAAATGAGATTAAGTTTACTCTCCGAAAGTTGTGAATATTTGGAATTTTCTATATCAGAGATCAACAGATGTTAAGTGCTTAAATTCAATAATAGCTAGATCATTCCTGATAGGTCAAGCAAGGATGTGTCATCACTCCAACCCTTTTCTCTATCTTCTTGCAGCTCACCTCCAACAAGCTTCCTGCTGGACTGAAGCTATAGGATGAATAGGGAATTCCAGAATCAAAGTTACTCCCATTTCAGTTGTCAGACTGCAGTCTGCAGACTTTGCTCTTATATGTGCACATGTAGAGGCCAAGCTCCAAGTTATCATCAATTTGAGTGCTCAAGTGTCTGCAAGAATAAGCCTTACACTGAACATCCACAATATCAAACTGTCACTACTCTGCCATTCCATACCCCAACAATAAAAGTTCCATGATGAATTCTTGGAAAATGTGGACCACTTCCATACCACCTCTCACTGAAGGCAGTCATTGATGATGAAATTCACTACCACTTCCACTGCAGTAGCACAACAACTGGCTGTCTAAGAAAAAAAAGTGAAGATCAACACCTTAAACCCGACACAAAGATCAGAGTCTACCAGGAACAGTGATCTCCATGGTCATGTTCATTGTAGAGGCATGGACTATCTAAATCAAGCACCTCAGAGACCTGGGGAGGTACCACCAATGTTGCTTCCACAAAATCCTCCAATTCAATTGGATATATTGATCCAAGTTTCCCAGACCAATACCCCAACATTGAAGCCCTAATTGTGCTCAGCAAAGTCCAATACTCATGCTTGGCACAAGACTCGCAAAACAAGTACTCTACTCCAGGCTCTGAATTGGCAAGAGACTACCAGGACAGAGAAAATGCTTTAAGGATGTTCTTGAAGCCTTCTTGAAAAATATAACATCCTTTCTGGTATGTGGGATCCCTAAGCCTGTGACTAACCAAAATGCATATCTAGGCTGGAACCATGAGTCCCTCCATCAGGAGCTTGAGGAAGTCCAGCGAAAATTGTAAGAATGCAGCACTTCATGTGGTATCCATCTACCTACTACATCAAATACCTCCTGCCCACAACCCTTATTCTGTGGATTCTACATTGGCCTCATCAATCATTTTGGAACACATAACATTGGAGTGGAAACAGAGTCCCTACTTAGAAGCAAATATTCAAAGCTGATACAGAAAATATTTTGGACCCAGTGGGAATTAAAGCAGGAGGTTGAAGTTGAGGCCAATGATCAGATCAACAATGATCTTATTGAACTGTGGAACAGACTCGAGGCTGATTGTGCTCTGCTCCAGCTCCCACCTCTTATGCAAGACGATTTCTTATTTATAGAGACATACAAACAAGTCAACACCAGAAATTACTCTGCCCTCAGAAGAGCCTTGACTAAAGTTACCAGAAAGAAATCATATTGTCATGTGGTCCTTATATATGGAACAAGCTATCAGAGCAGGTGGTGGAGTTGGTACAATTATGACATTTAAAAGATATTTGGACAGATACATGGATAGGAAAGGTTCAGATGAATAAACGCGGACAAATGGGACTGGTTCAGTTCGGCAACTTGGTTGGCATGGATGAGGTGAGCCGAAGGGCCTGTTTTCTGTGTTGTTTAGCTCTATGAGTTTATGACTTTATGTAGTGTGAGATGTTGGATTTTGCAGGGCAATACATCTGATCTGACCTTCATTTCTTCACAGAAATGAAGTCGTTGAACTAATAAAAGGGGATCCAAAACATCTTTGATATAGTGCAGTGGGTGTGTTAATCATCACTTGTGATATTGGACAATGTATAAATGTCTTTTTTCAATCTTACCTGGCAAACTGCTTCTGCAGAGCCTGCATCTGAGATGTACTGATTTCAGACTCCAGTGTAACTTCACGTAGTCGCTTTTCAGTCTCAAGCCTTAAACATCTCTCTTCCTCCAATTCATGCATCAGCTTCTCACACTGGAAAATGCAATGAGTTTCACTTAAGAAAGTGTCAAAAAATGTTCCATGCATGAAAGTTAAGACTTCAGAAAACAGAAGGATCATCCCTGAATATTTATCATTATATAGCTTGTGATCCTGTGATTACAGGACATAAAACAGTCTTTATTAATAAATCTTTCATGTAGTCATGTGTTAAGCAGACTCATAACAGTAACTAATGGGAAGGTTACATTACTTACTGAGGATATATTCTTCAGTCATTTTAAAAATAGTGAATAATTTATATTCAAATAGAAGAAAAGTTTTGCACAATTAACAACATCCAAAAAGAGTAATTTAACTGCCAAGGTGAATCAGCAGGGGACTCTGAATGTAAAATTTACTTCAAAACAAAGACAATTGGTTAATAGAATACTTTGACAAAAGTTGGTCTACAAATGCAGATTGCAACTAGCATTATTAGAATAGAATTTGCATATAATTATGCATCCTCTTTGATGCATCTTGTTTCACATTCTGCAGACTGAAGCTTCGCACAACTGAAGTATCAGTATAGTTACAAAACTGGGATCTATGCAGCAATGTGGAAAGTTGACCAGGTATAGCCTGTCCATAAAAAGCAGGAGAAATTGAACAAAAGTTACTATTATTCACTCCACTCACAATCATTAGTAAAATGATGAAAGGTAATGAAGAGCTTGCTTTTAAGCAGCACTTAGTCTCCAACAACCTGCTCACTGTGCTTACGACCATATCATGGCCTTCATTGAAACATGGACTAAAGAGCTGAATCCCAGTGGAGAGGCTAGAGTGACTACCCTTAACATCAAGACAGCATTTGACCAAACAGAAGTCATACCCCACGGAAAATAAGATGATTGCACTTTGAAGGTCAATCATCCCTGCCCAATAATATCACTTAAGGATTTTCTCAGGGCAATATCTGTGGCCTAATAATCTTCAGCTTCTTCACTGATAATGTTCCTTCCATCATACCAGAAGTGGGGAAGTTCATAAGTGATTGAACAATGTCTATTTCAATTTGGAACTCTTCATAAAATGAAGGTCTCCATATCTGCTTGCAGCAAAACCTTGACAACATCCAGACACGGGCTGATAAATGACAAATAATGTTTGAGCCACACAAGTGACAGGCAACATCCATCTCAAAGAACAGAGAATTTCCTATTTACAGTTGACATTCAATGGTTTTATCAGCACCAACACCACTACCATCAACATCTGGGGTTCACCATTGACTAGGAACTTATCTGTACATAAATATTGTGCCTACAAGAGCAGGTCAGAGGCCAGTTCTGTTGCAAAGAGTAACTCACTTCCTGATGTCCATCATCTAGCAGACACAAGTTAGGAGTACAATGGAATACTGTTCACTTTTCTGGAGGAGTGAAGCTCCAAGAAGGCTCAAGAAGTTTGGTACCAACCAGGACACAGCAGCCCACTTGATTGGCACTCCATCAACTAGCCTAAACTTTCATTCCCTCCACCACTATCCACAGTGGCTTCAAAGTGTACCATCTACAAAATGCACTGCACCCACATGTCTAATCTACTCCTCAGCACTTCCCAAACCTGCAACCTCCCCCATCAAGAAGGACAAGATCAGCAAGCACATGGAAACACAACCATCTAGTAGATGCCCTTTAAGCTTCATGCCGCCCTTTCTGTCTCAAAATCTTGCAACTCTATCTCCAACAGCACTTTAGGGAAAACTTCACGAGAAGGATTGCAGCAGCTCATGAAGGCAGCTCTTCACCATCTGCTCCAGATAATTAGTGTTAGAAAATAAATACTGGTCTTGCCAAGGATAACCACACCTGACAAATGAAAAGAGATAAATGAAGCAACTGAGTGGAAGAAATACAGATAAAACAGAAATTCTTAATAAGTCACTTTGATTTGACAAATGGTTTGGATATTTTCTATTTGGTTAAAATAAAAACTGCAGATTACAATGTGGTTTCCTTTACATTGGGAAAACCAAACACAGATTGGGTAACTGCTTTGCAGAACAACACTACAAGGGCCCTTAACTTCCGGTCTCCCATCATTTTGATTCCCTGGCCCACTGAGACTCTGACCTCTCAGTCTTCTACAATTGCCTCCTAACATTGCTTCAACAATATCCATCAGAAGATCGAGGAACTGCAGCTCATCATTCATCTGGGCCTATTAGAGGCAGGCACGGTAATGTAGTGGTTAGCGTAACGTTATTACAGCGCCAGCGACCCGGGTTCAATTCCGGCCACTGTATGTAAGGAGTTTGTACGTTCTCCCCGTGTCTGTGTGGGTTTCCTCTGGATGGTCTGGTTTCCTCCCACATTCCAAAGACATACAGGTTAGGAAGTTGTGGGCATACTACGTTGGCGCCGGAAGCGTGGCGACACTTGTGGGTTGCCCCCAGAACACTCTGCACAAAAAGATACATTTCACCGTGTGTTTCGATGTACATGTGACTAAGAAAGATATCTTATCTTATCTTAGAGCCTTCAGGATTTAACACTGAATTAGCAATTAGAGGTAATACCCTTTATTTACTCTCCCCTGATGTAGCTGTAGCTTACTGCTATAATTATTTTTTTCTTCTTCTGTTTACAACTGCCATTTTTTTAAAATTAATTATTAGCTTCACAGCTTTGGTCTTCACCCTATCACAGGTGTCTCCTTTGTCCTCCTTACCCCTAGCAATTAAAGCACACTTTTTTTCCATCACTTTTCCAGTTCTGATGAAGGATCCTTGACTTGAAGTGTTGCTTCGGTTTCTCTCCCCATGCTTGCTGCTCGATCTGCTGACCCGCATTCTCAATATTTTGTCTAGCACAATTCCTAAGTTTAATTCTCCATCCAGAAATTTTATTTCCTTCTGTTTCTCCCTCTGCCCAACTCGTTCTACCTCTTTATTCCTCAGTTGTATGTATTATCAATACTACCAAAGATACCTCTCTCCAGAGATCTTCTTTGCCAATTCCTTTCCCCCACTTTAAGAACAGAAGGGTATTTCCTGCTGGAGAACCAAACTGCTATATTGCAGCAGCCATAGAAATATCTGCAGCTCAAATGACTCAGACAACCAAAATGTTGGACAGACCATTGTGTGGACAGAGGGACCATGGTATATAATGAAACAAGATAAAGAACAAAATCATGGAAGTAGGAGCTAGGAAGATAATGATAAATAAGTATATGGCTCTGAGTTAAAATGTGGAATTTTAAATAAATTTTTGGATATAATAACTTTGGATAAAATAAGGATCTGTAAAAGAATTGCACACATTGGTATTGGTTTATTATTGTCACTTGTACTGAGGCACAGCAAATAACTTGTCTTGCATACCATTTGTACAGATCAATTCATTGCACAGTGCATTAAAAATCATATTTCTTCTTAGTTCCTTAGATCCTCCCATGCCTAACCAGCAAAGCAATCGAGTAAATTGCTCCAATGATCTTGCCAGTTTTCCAAGTTTATTGTTAGGTGATGCCCTTGCCTTCCCGTGGAAAGTACCTGGCTGTTTCCAATATCTGAAATGTCACAGTTTCAAGTTAAGTCAGAAAAAATAATAAATTCTCCTCCATCTACTTAAACAATGAATAAAATCCTTCTTTTCATTAGAATGGAGAATTTGGACATTCTAATTCTTGCCTTCTAAATAATCAAGAATGCAAAATCAGTTTAACAATTAAGTATCTGAAAGAAAACCTTTAACCATTTCATTGAAACACCCCTCCTTGTTGATCACTGATGATCACTTTAAATAATCTATAGGAGCAACTACTATAACACAAGGGCAAGACATTATTACAACCACGCTCAGACTAACATTTACATCATTTAGTTGGTTGGTGGCCTGGTACTGGCAAAATTTAGTTAGAGATAGAAGTTCAGCCAACAACCAACATCTTACACAACTCCATGTTAACCAAGAAGGGATTTTGAACTGCTTGCTCTCAATTACTTGTTTTAAAAAACAGTAGTTGGTAAAAGAAAATCATATGACCAATTTGAATATTGATACCAAGGAGCAACATAATTTACTTTTCAGGTAGTCCTTAAAATAGACCTCCAACAATCTTGGCTGGGGGTTTTGAAAATGCAAATCCTGATTCAGCACTGGATAGAGAATTCCTTTTGGTAGTTTTAAGTACAAGAAGAATGGATCATGTATTTATATACAATATAAAGCCTGTCAGGTGATGTTTCAATCTAGCACATCTCTATGAGCAGCCTACCTGCCCTCATCTTGCCTCTGCGTATGTTTACCTGTAGCATTAACTCAACCATAGCAAGTGCTATGTGCCACTGGCTGAGAAAGAGGATGGGGAATTCCTCTTTCATACCAGTATCCTTTTTTAAATGAGACTCTACAACTGTAACCCTGAGTCGGGCTGAAATGTTATAATATTGGGTAACAATGACAAGTGAGAAGGAATCTGAATCCTAGAGGGCTCACACATCTAGAGGAGGATTATGTTTCACTTAATGAAAGAATGAATATTACTAGTCAGCCCAGTTTTCATTTGATTCCTTGGTAAATACAATGAAGTATATTTTTAAATGTAGCCTTTTACGTTGTATAAATATAATCAAAATGGCAATCTCTGCTTCCAGGTTCCTTTGATAGCTGGTTAAGCCCTGCCCTCAGGCTTACCAGCTGTCAAAACCATCAAAAGACTTTGAATTTTCATACAATCATACCTAAAAAATGTTTAACTATTACAAAGCAATTATGCTTTTAACATATTAAATAAAGGTTTTAATTTTAGAAATAAAACACTGTAATACATTAGAACACTGTAAGACAATATATTTAACACTTAAGTACATTTAAGTTAGCTCAATCAATTCAAACAGAGATAAATTACCTGAAAATGACCTGTCTCTCTTGGAGCAGGTTCCTCACCTTTGAAATAGATGGAGATGCTAAACCTGCTCCAGGTCTAACATAGAAATTCATTTGATCTGGTATTGGAGTATTAAAACTACCTTCAATACAGTCGCTTGTCCCTGAAACTTTAAGATCTGCACATACATAATGCATGGATCTGTTGAACTTAAAACAATCACACAGGACATTACTTCTTTTTTTGAACAGATCAGCTTCAAGGTACCTTGAATTCTTGACACTTTATGCTATTCTTGCAATTCAATCTCCTAAATGTTAGTTTTCAAATAAAATCTCTCATAAAAATAGACAGAGCAGTGCCTAACAATTGGGTACTAGGCAACACATGCTCATATACACCGGCTTAAGCACAAAGAAACAAAGAGGGGACAAGAAATTTACATTTTCTTAAAAAATGTCTTCTTTCAATCAAAGAAAATCATGATATTAAATGGGAATTGCTACAATGCTTGTATAATTCTTTCAAGTTACTGACAAAGTAGAATTAATAATCCTAAATAATTCATTTTATTCCTTTTTAGTTTTTGCCGCAGAAATGAATTTTATACAAAGTTATTAATTTCTCCTAGCTCAACTTAATGGATAAATTTTTTAAAACTTCATAAGGGATTAATTATCACAAGCGTATCAACTCAGAGCAAATCATATCATTGACACAAAAAAATAACACCATACAGCAAGAAATTAACAGAAACTATAGCAATAGAAACTAAAAACATATTTGTATTGCAATGGGTTTCTGATTAAAGATCAGATTAATTCAACGATAGTTTAAAAAAGCATTATTTACTGTTCGCATTATCAAATGTTTCCTCATTTCATTTTCCTTTTTAGTATTTGCCCTGGACATGAATATTTTGCTGTGAATTGTTTTAACAGTGTGGCAATATTGTTCAATATGAGGAGACCCCCATCGCTACAGAAAGTCAGAATATTGTTGAAGAGGAGCTTAACTTCAACAGAAGAAACACTAGGTGAGACAACCAATCAAGTCCCTACTGAGCTTTCTCCCATGTCTACCGTACTCACATCTGGTCCCCTCCTTTCTGTCCAACTCTCCCATTACATTTCCAATATGATTTTCCTAGTAATATGACTGCCTGTGATGCTGGGATAATTCAGGAAACATTTTAGATACCTCTGTAGTTCCATGCTCCAGATGCTAGGAAACACTGTGAGGCAGCACAATTCCCATCACTATTCTGAAAATCAATGGTTTTTGATCCTTTAAGGCAAGTAATCAGGTGAGAACATTGGTTAAAAATTAACTTTTTACTCACATTCCAACTTCTTAAGCACTCACCAGCCTGTTTCCCCAGGTAATACTCTTCTTAAATGTGTTCTTTGCCTTTCTCTTTATAGCCTTAAGTCGGTCGCATTTCACCCTCCAGTTCCTGGGAGAATTTGCAACCTCATTTAATCCTGCACCAGAAATGTACCTCTCAGTGACTTATGGATCTCAATGGTTTTTGATTGTATTTAGACTCTGAACTTGTTCTTGGTCATTTCTCTTTGCACCTGCAATCATTGCACCAAAGGCACTTTGTTCCTCCACTGTAGCTCATAAGAAAAGAAGCTACATTTCCCAGGTCAATCTGACGTAAGCACTAAGTCTGGGGCCGTCTGCATTTAGCGCCTTGTTCTGTGCACAAAGCCCTTTTACCACTGGCCAATCCTCCCACTGGCTAGAATGAAACTCAAACCTGCTCTTTACTTGCCTGCAACCCTTACTGAAAGCATTTGCCTTTCTTCTCTGCCAACCCTTAACATTAACGTACCTCCCAATCTCACTTCCCTTTTCTTTCCCCTCCTCTTCCTTTTCTCTCCTAATCTTCACACACTGGCAGTTTTCACCACCCCAAGTTCTTTTCCTGTCTTTCCTCCTCCTTTGCTATTGTACATTTCCTTCCATCTTTCACCCACTTCTCCGCTCATTGCAAGCTTTTGTTTTCCCTCTTTCTTCTTATCCCCACATTCCACTCCCTCTGCATCACAAATATTATTTCCCACCTGCCACCCCCAAACCTTTCCATACCATCTCTGCACTCACTAGTTTCCATGACAAAATTCATGTTCGACAGTAAAACGAGGAATCACTGTTTAAATTCAAGTGACTTCATTCACTCTGATATCAAGAGGATCTAATTCCTGTTTGACACCTTTACCTGTAACATAAACAAGATTGGAAATTCACTGCATTGGGTTAATTGCACTTCTTCCTTACAAGTTACAATCTTAACTGCGAGCATTTATGAATAATATATGAACAAGTCATGTGGGTATAGAATATAATAGCATCATCGCCTGTTTATATGACATAACCACCACATGTAGATGTGTCTTGTTGTTATATCAGAATTGATTCTAGTTCCTGAAGTCCTGTAGGTATTATTATCATTACAGTTTACTAGTACTGCCAATATATCCCAATCTCCACCTGACAATACATTACAATTGGCGACAAGGATATTAAGACAATGTGAATCAGCAACAACCAGAAAGGCTTATCCCATTGTTGCCGATCACACAACCAAAGGATTGCACCTTCATCATACTTGTCAAGGGACTCCAGGGAAAACTCCAGATAAAGCAGCAGAAAATTATAGAGAAAGATACCCTGACAAGCAGTTTAGTTACCTACCTATATTATGTCAAAGCTCTTGAGTACCAACTCAGTGAGTACATTTGTGCTCACAACAGAATTTTCAGGTCTCATTCCAAATTGATGGTGTCATTAGTGATAAAAATTGATACAACCGCAGATGGTTCCCTTATGGGGAAAGATACCAAACAGTTCAGTCACCTACTCTTATTAGGGAGGATAGTCAATCTCAAGTCTTACTCAGGATAAGCGTTAAACATTTTAGGACAGATGCAATGCTATGATGGACAGAGCCAACAGTTATGGCTGACTATACTGAATGCCTGATTCCTTTGAGCAAGGATTGGTTTGCAAAACTGGAATTACCTATTCAATGGTCACACGGATGCACCAAAGTCTTGTTGTCAGACACTGTTGTCCAAATACGATGACACTTTAAAAATACCTATACAAGTATCACTGGATACAAGGCACATATACAGATTAACTCAGACATCAAATCAGTCTACTTCAGATGAAGGCCAGCTCCTTATTCCCTCAAGAACTAAGTGAAGGAAGAGCTTGAGAAATTGGGAAGAAATGGTGTTTGATCAAAATCACTCATAGCAATTGGAATATCTGATTGTCACTTAACCTGAGGCAGATAAAAAAGTAAGATTTTGCAGTGGTTACAAGGTAACTTTAAAAATTATGGTTAAGGCACAATATTCTTCACCAGCTTCCTAGAACCTGCATACACATTGTCAGGAGTCACTTTGATTTGTTGTATGCCCATGTATAGCACTGGATGCACATAATGATGGGCAGGTATGGTAGTGTAGCGGTTAGCATAACGTTTTACAGCGCCAGTGACCCGGGTTCAATTTCCACTGCTGTCTGTAAGGAGTTTGTTCGTTCTCCCTGTGTCTGCATGGGTTTCCTCTGGGTGTCCGGTTTCCTCCCACATTCCAAAGACGTACGAGTTAGGAAGTTGTGGGCATGCTATGTTGGTGCCGGAAGCATGGCGACACTTACGGGCTGCCTCAGAACACTCTACGCAAAAAGACGCATTTCACTGTATGTTTCGATGTACGTGAGTAATAAAGATATCTTATCTTATTTTAATGGGAGTCAAAATACCTCACAAATGAAATCTGTAAAGGATTATACCCTACATGAAATTGTTGTAGAAAGACAAATTCCCACCAAAGATCTTCCATGTCTATCAATATTGAAACAGAAATAATGAAACTGTGCCTCTGTAAAGTCAGGGGTGGTGTAACTCAGTCTGGAGGTAAATGTTAATGGCATGCAATCTGTTAATTACAAGGTTGATGCTACCTTAGTAGACAAACATCCAGAGAGTGCTCTCTCTTTCTTGGCAATGATTCAATATTGTTACAGATTCTTGCCTAACCTAGTAATAGTGCTAACACTGTTGTATCAATTTCTTAAAAACAAGAAGAAATGGAATTGGACACAAACTGTGCATACATTGATCATACACACAAAAATAATCAATGTAGGCACAGGTTGAGTAGCAGAGTTCAGTACAATCATACAGACACACTCTGGTTTCACTATGATACAAGAACCCTAAAGCTAGCATGTGATGCTTCAAGTTAAGGGTTTGGTGCTGTCATCACGTTATGGATATTCTTAACAAAAGTGAATGAAACTTAACGTTGAGAACAATTATTTTTGATATGAAGAAATTCCATCAGTTCCTACTAGGATAACTCCTTTTTCCTCATTAAGGATCACAAACTGTTATTGGTATTTCTGGGTCCCAGAGAAGCAATTCCATCAACAACAGATTCAAGGATACAAAGATGGTAAATTTTACATCATAGTTTAATTCTACAATTAAATATTGTTTGTCAAAGCAAAGCATAATTTCTGATACTGTTCAGATTATTTATTGGTCTGACATTGGTAGCGAAAGTTTGGATTTCATACTGTAACTTTTAGATTAGGATTCTCCTGTTATGGAGGTTACTCAGGCAACTCAGCAAGATGTAGTGTTAAAGCAAGTTTATGAATACACTTTGACAGAATGGACCAGTTAGACAAATGCCCAAATGAACACTTCCAGCCTGAATTAGAGGGGAAAGCAGAGAGGCAGTAATGACTCAAAACAAAGTAAAGCAATTGCAACTAACTGACTCAGTTCTTATCTGTCTCATACAAGGCCAACACACCTTGCATAGTACAGCATGCACCCAAAATACAGCACACAAGTTGAAGTCAGCAGATGAGTGAGTAAGCGTGACATTCAGCACTGGGATATTGGTGAACTTCAAGTCTGCAGTTCATAAAGATATTTAATACACCTCAGAAATAACATCAGAAACTTTCACATTGATCAACATGACATCTGAAAATACTGAAGAGATGTCTGATGAAGAATTTATTCCTGATATCAACTTTCAACAAACTGCTATCGAAGAGTTGCAGAACACCGATGAATCAAACCAAGAGGTTGCAGGTTCAAGGAACTAATACAACAGAGACAAGTACATGATTGAAGGTCAAACCGACTAAAGGAAATCAGTCAACATTCCCAATTTGTAATGAGTGTGTATACATGTGAATGATATTCAACACTGATTTTCAAACAGGGAAAGCAATGTGGTGTAACTATACAACGTTACAATGTCATTATTTATATAAATACCACAAGCACTTCATGTTAGTGGGCCTGTAAGATCAGAATAAAGGATCTTTATCCTTGTTTAGAAATTTCTGATGTCTTGTAGATATTACTGTGGTTAGAGACACAAGGGACTGCAGCTGCTGGGATCTGCAGCAAAGAACAAACTGCTGTAGGAACTCAGCAGGAACTCCTGAGGTCCTCCAGCTGTTTGTTTTTTTTACTATGGTTAGAGCTGGCCAATATTCATGGCATAGTCAGGGTGCACCCCAAAATACATTACGACCACTGCCCTGCCACATTTCACATTCAACCTCAGAAGATTTCTATCAATTACATTACACTTCTTGGCCAGACTCTGAGGCTGAACCAGACAGTTCACTACCTTGGTGTTCAATCTTAGGTTGAGCTTCTAACCCCATATTTATATTGTCACCATTTTCCTCTTGCATGAGCCTCTCTGATGCTATAAATACATGCTTTTTTCAGCAGGGTTGACAGAGATGAATAAGGTATCATGCAACAGAGCTGGCCGCCCTCCTGTACTCCACACTTCCAGTGAGTTCATTCAAAACTCTGCTGCCCAAAGCATAGATTTAATAAAAATCCATCTTTCATTTCCTGTCAGAACCTTTTGGGCAGTTATGAGCAAACTCAGGGAATCATATTTTGGTCATGCATTGCTAACTTCATTAATGCATCTATTTTTTGACCCCCGATAGGTGCGCACATACCACTTGTGACTCTATATTGCTCACACCACAATAAGTATAATATTGTAGACTTTCTTCTCATGCTATGCAGACTGCACTTATAGTAATAAATAAATGATTATATTTAGAAGAAAGAGAGGAGATCTTATCAAGACTCACAGATTCTTATGTGTCAGTGAGGCCATTTCCTCACTAGAAAATATCAAGAGGCAGCTTTCTTGGCCTGGACGATATTGAACCAAGAGCCATAACTCATAATGATAAGTAGCTGGTATGGGACTGGTGGCTTTCCCTGCCTACTCCTCTTTGCAATAGTCCAGCAATTGAAATACTACTAGCTTGTGGTGATAAATTTTAGTAAATAACAAAGAACCAAAATTCCCTCATTCTACAGTGAAATGCCTTTGCTTGATGCTTTGCAATTATGATAACTGTCAGATAACAATGTCACTATTGGACTGGTGAGCCTTGCTGCACTTCAATGTGTGGTTGGGCCAGGCATGTAGTCAGTTACATGACAGTTTTGCTGGTCCTATGTCAGAGTGAGTCATACTTTCCAGGAGCCCGTCAGGCTGCATTACTGTATGGAGGTCAGTATGGAGGCTGGATGAGGACTATACATGGGCACTTGACCCAGGGTTATTACCTGCAGTGAGGATAAACAGATGGGTTTTTGGCTTGAAAGTTGTGAGATGGCAACCCACTGGGTTGGGCTTTGTGCTTGGCACTCTGTTTGTCTTGTGCCACCAAGATTCCAGATCACAACATCATCAGGATGTTCCAGCCAGATGGTCTTGATGTGGGAAGACTTTTCATCCATTTGACATTTGTGTGTGTAACCTAAGTTTGTTGGATCTCACTGCAGGCATTGCCATGTCCTTCACTGGAGGTGCCCATCACCTTTGGACACTGAACTGGAATTGTTGGGTTGGACAAATTACCTCCACTGGGATTGCCTGCAAGGAGAAGGATACTGACCTTTTCTTTCTACAATGATTGCTCAGATCACAGTTGATGTTTTGTCTATTCTGGTTTCATAACCCTTCTGTTGGGGCTGTTCTTCTTTGGTTGACCACTAGCTTATTACTTGGGTTTGCTGGGGGTTGTTTTATCACAACTGGACATGGACCTATCACTTGCAGAGAGTATTTGGTTTGCTGGCCAATAGGTTGTCTGTGGGCTTAATTTATCTCATGTTGCAGGGGTGGCTTACTCAAAAAACTTTGGCTAAATCTCCCTTTTGTTTCAGCTACTTATACACCATATGATGTAGGCAGCTGAATAGCCACTAACTTGAATTTGTTTGTGTTTCTACTTTGCCTCGTAGTGTTGAGGATTAGCCAATACCCACAAATTCATTGACGTTTGCTACCCATACTCTGGTGGAGTTGGGGTGGGTGTAGACTTTGAAACTGGGTTACCTTTTCTTTCTCTTTACCACTCTATGCAGTGAGCTGAATCCTGTGTATGTTCACAACCACACTTGGCGTCAATCCACTGAGAATCCAGTGAGGTATGACTTACAGTGACTGTCCTGGCTAACCTTCCTCAATGCAGTCCTTTTGTGGCTCAGAGGTTCCTAGTTTTAGGGTAAAAGTCACCTTCCCATAAACTACTGTAAATACAGCATTTTCTTTGAAGTAACACTAAGTTTTGCCCTCTCCCCCCTCCACTCCCACCCCCAACTCTCTTAGCCTGAACAACCAGGATTCAGCTCTCTCTTCTTCTACTCTCTTCTACCTCTATCAGCTCTGTGATGCAACTTTTACAACTCTATGATTACATTCCAGGTAGTCAAACATAACTTCCATAGGTCCCATTGGATTACTTCATTTCCATTGGCTTTCAAGTGGGAAAACATTTCCAATAGAATTATGAACTTACAATGGCTTTACAATGAGGTGAGAAATCAAACTTTCAAACTTTCTGATGGCTGTTCTCACAAAGATAAACACAAGTCACAGCCTGCACATTTAGAGAGCCTCGGTTTTCGAAACAGAATGGTGGAATACTAGACATTTGGTCAGTGTCCACAATTGCGGGCCACAAATTGTCTTTACACTACAGCCGCAAAACCCTGTTAATGTAAGCACAGTTACCCACTCACAGGTCATTTTGGACCAAGGTGTGGTGAAATATCTTCACAAAGAGAGTAGTAAAGCTTCAGAATTCCATTTCTTATAAGTCTATAGGTTCTCAGTACATTCAAAGCTGGGAATGATTTTGAATTAAGGAAATCAGAGGATATGAGGACTGAATGAGAACATAGATCAGAATACTATGTATACAGCCGTAGTCTTACTGAATAACCGAGGAGGTTCAAGCGGCCTACTTCTATTCCTGTTGTTCCTATGTTTTTTTTAAACTAGTATCACAAGTTGTGGCATGAAAATTAAAAGACATCATAGAATCATACAGCACATCATCATACAAGAGTATCTGAGCTCAGTGAGTTTTGCATCAAAATTCCACCTACTTAGTATGTGCCTCAAGTACAAAAATTTTCCCCCCAAAAAAGTAATATTTTTTGAATTGTTTTTTTTTAAGAAATTAATTCATACAGAGCCAATAAATATCGTACTTTGAGATCTCAAGCTAAGGTGCATTTTCTTTCTTATGGAACTCTTATCACATTGAAGCACGTTGGTTTAAGTTTGACTTTTCCTATAAAGCATGGCACTAGCATACTAAATAAACCAACTGATAACATTGAACATGATTTATCAGCTCAGTCAATACATGAATCCCTTGTGACTAGATCAATCAACTCCTAAACTAAATGGGTTTATATTTTACTATTTACTTTTACCTTCAAATCACAGCCTGTTATTAATATTTCTTTCAAAATTTCATTATCTCAGGACAGTATAATGTTCTATTATCTATACAGGAAGGATAGAGGCCAATTTTTCAAAAAGGAAAGTGACTGTTTTTGCTTTAACTAATGTAGTGACAATAGACATAAAGACTAATGTGTCACATAAAATGATCAACAACTTTTGAAATGCTATTATTTTCAAAGGTAGCACTCAGTATTAAAAGTAAGATGTTCTTGATTTTTGTTTAAAGCTAGATTGTTATGGAGTTAGAAAGGATAAAAATCTGCTTCAACCACAATCAATTCCTTTTCTAGTTCAAGTGCAGCACCTAAAGTTGATTCTAAGGAAAGAAAAGGAATTGCAGATTGAGAAAACAATATGCTCATGGACCTTATTGTGGAGGGGGATGGGAAGTGGGGTAGTGGGAAGAGAGGATGGGTTAGGTGCAGTGGGGAGTTTTAACTCCAGCTGGAAGTCTCAGGGCAAACTTGCAATCAGGAGTGGCTGGATCATTTCCACGGAGCCTCATGAATGCTTTACTGGTCCAACCACCCATCAAAATGGTCTGTCTCCATTGAGACATCCAATGTATTTCCTACTTCTTGATTTTTTTTTAAATTCTGCATCAAAATATCTTTCATTAAAATGAGGAAAGTTTACACAATTAAAAAATGTTGAAAAGAAGAATGCAGAATCTAGAAGTCTAGAAATAAAGCAGAAAATGCTGGATATACCAAATTGATCACTCAGTATATTGGAGAATTTAGTAGTTCCAGAGTTTTCTCTTTTATTCCTATATTTTAATAACTGGATCAACAGCAGGAGTCAGAGTTGGGGAGCGGAGGGGGTCCTGTCTATAAACAAAGCTTTTCCCAAATATGTAGAGTACAGATTTCCTCTGATCCAACATAGCTTTGAATCTGCCAATATTTATAAGTTGTCTGTGGCATCAGACGGACCGATTGAGAAATTCTCACATACACCACAACAAAAGTAAAAATGCATGGAATACAAATTATCTTTCAGCCTTTGTAACTCAAAAACAATAGAAAATAGAGCATTCACAATATCAAGGAATAAATTAAAATATGATTTTTAAAAACTAAATAATGCAATTTTTGATTTTTTTTATGAGGGAATGAGGGGTTAGGCTTGCAAAATTAGTTTTCAAGAAATGTTGTTCTGCAGTAATAACAACTTGGTACATGAGGAGTAACTTGGCCTCTCCTGACCAAACAAGTATTTACATTTTTAACAGTTTTTATAGCAAACATTGTGCACAAGAATTCGAAGCTTGTATCAAATTGATATTCTTTTCCAGTTCATTCATGGAAATTGAAACAGGATGCTCTATGAAGAGGCAGGATATCAATAACATGAACTCCTGGATTTCTACGTTTTACAACAATTCACTTTTCAGGATTTGGGCTTTGTTTGCGAGGTCAAAAGTTATTGCCCATTGCTAATTGCCCTTAAGAAGTTGGTAGTAAGCTACCTTCCGGAGCTGCTGCAGTCCTCCCAGTGAAGGTATTCCTACAATACTATTGGGTAGGGAGTTCCAAGTCTTAGACTCAGTCACAATGAAGATGGTGATTTCTTTCCAAGTCAGGACAGTGTGCAAATTTGAAGTGGAATCTACAGGCGGTGGTGCTCCCATGAGCCAACTGTCCTTGTCCTTCTTGGTGTTGGGGCTTCAGGTTTGCAAGGTGCTACCGGAGTGGCCTGGCAAGTAATTGCAGCGCATTTTGTAGATGGTACACATTGCAGCTACTCTGTGTGCCAGTGGTGGAAATGGTTTGCACTTGTCTCTTTCCATTTTTAGTATCAAAGTGGATAACCTCATATTTATCCAACTTAAACTGCCTCTGCTATGTATTTGCCCATTCATCCAACAGTTCAGGGGTAGACTCACCAGGAAGGCCATGTCTGATGCTTTGCTCTTCCAAGTGTGTTGTGGGAGGGCAAGACTCTGGAAAAATTCTTGTGCCCCAAAATTGACAGCACTTAGATTAAGCATAGTGCTCATATCACTAAGAGAAATTGCATTGGAGGCAATGGAGAAATATACACATCTAATTGTTTCAGTGTAAAATTGACACAACTTAGAGAGCTTCATTAACATAGAACAATTACAGCACAATTCAGGCCCTTCGGCCCACAAAGCTGTGCCGAACATGTCCCTACCCTAGAAATTACTAGGCTAGATCACAATTACTAGTGCAAGATCACAATTTTGGTGCAATTGTGGCAAAATTTCCAAGAATATTCTGTCCTACATCTTTAAGAATCTTCTTTAAAAGATTTAGAATACTTGCTGTATAGAGGTTTGCTAACTTTTTGTCATTTCTATTTCTTTTACTTTTGTTTTAAAAAGGGAAGACTGTTAATATGGGTTATAAACCACTGCATTAATGTTTTCAGTTATGCAGTTAAGAGGTTAATTAATGAAATCGCATATGATAATTTGCCATTTGTCAAAGTGATAAAAGCAATGCATTCATACAGTAGATTTTGATATTCTGTCTATTTAACACACAAAAGTTGCAAAATGGAAAAGAAGTATTTTATAGAAATTTTGATTCAATGCCTAATAACCAGCTCCCAACTAATCCTATCCCAATCTCCTATACTTTCATAAAATATTTAATCCTGTCTAACAGCGGTACTGATCTCATCTACCACATTTACATGCTAATTTAATTATATTTTCACACTCAAAATTTAACCAAGACACAGCACTGTATCAAAAGGATAGTGTTTATCAATCTCAGGGTCACAAGATCTGGCACAATGATAATTGCTCCCTTTTTGCCCCCATTTGAACCAGACTATATTTGTATATTAGTCACCATCTGTTTCAACCCTCATCTACCCAGAGTCTGTAAACAATTAATTATAAATAGAACAGAGCCACCTCAGTCAGTCTGAATTCAAACCTAGTCCTTTTGGGAGCAACCAAACATTCCATTCACATGTGTAAATAAATGATTTCAAATGAATATAATGTGTACACAGTCATATCATGCCATAGGTTAACAGAAGCACAAGTTCACATCTCCACATTGAAGCACAGCTGTAGCTCTGTCAGTATACCACAAAAGATCAGATAAAATCTTCACACACTCACTTTATAATTGTGAACATATATTTTATACAATTATTTTAGAGAAGAAATTAGTATATTTTTACATGGAAGTTAATGAGCATTAGATCTATTAGCTTCCTCTTCAGCTTTTGAAAACTATTTTCATAATTCATTTCTTGAAGTGGACCCAAGAAAGACCAAATTTGCAAGTTTAATTGTTGTTCACCTACATGGGGACTCCACCAGTAGAGCCCAGTCTTAAGCAAAGGCTCCTGCACCAGGACAGATCTGGCCAGGATCCAAGAAGCCTTGGATTTCTGCAAGGATCGTTGGCCAAAGAATTAAGAGGCAAAGGGGAAGGAAAGTTACTTTAAAAAGCATTCAAGTGAAATAACATTAGTATGTTTTTAGGCCTTTTAAGTTACATTTTAAAATGTCTTATTTTTTAATTTCAATTTAGAATGGTTTTGAAATGAATGCCAGTGATATTAGCCAGTAATGCTGGGGGCATGGGTCCACTGGATGTTGAAGGCTTCCAAAGGCATTTGAAAGCTACACTGCTGGGCTCAAGGATGCAGAGGGACAGCAGATTGACCTTCTACATCCAAACTAGGTAAATACAGGCAAGGCAAGACAATGGACCAGGATTCCATGCAGGGGTACCAAGCCATAAATATCTGGCTCATCGTAGGAGTGGACACAGCAGAACAGAAATCCTGATGTCATTGGCGTTATCGAGTCTGGAGATAACATGTATAAATACTTCAGTAGCTGTGGAGTGAAGCAAATTCTAGCAAGAATCAAGATAGCAAGATAGCAGGGCTGTGGAGATGGAAAAACATATTTGTTGATGGATATGATGTCTGAACTTCAGTTCAAGACCGAATTGACAGACTCATCACCACTAAAAGGGATTGATTCAAACACATCATCATTGTCATGTAAACTTCAAGATTCTTTGGAATCTCAGCAGACAAGTAATGAAATACTGCAGCCAACCAGTACACATTCTTCCAAAAGGCACCTGCTTAAGACAAGTAAATAAATCTAAGAGCAAAGAAAAGTGCTGTTGCAAAACACTAAGAACAATCCTGCAGAAACAAATAAGTGAATGTTTATTGCAATGTTGAAATCAAGTTATGCGCTGACTTATTCAGGAACAAAAAACAGTTAAAATGGAGGGTGCAGAAAGATGTAGAAGGTGGTAGTCATTGCTTTATATAACACACCAAATCTTGCTTATCCTAGCGCATGCTGACCTCGCCATCCTAATTTACTACAAATTAAAAATTCACACATCTTTAATGGTTTCAGCCCTCCCCACCACCTCAGTTCCACAATACTAGGAACTCTATGCCCCTCTGATTCTGATCTTATATGCTCCACTATTCCCTTTGCTCACCATCAGCAGCCAAGCGTTTAACTAAGTAGATCCCAGCTTCTGGAAATTCTTCCCAAAATACTGTCCACTGGTTTATCTTCAGCCCCACTTTCAGGAGGAACCTATGTTATTGTCTATGCCTTTAGTCAATTCTTCTAAAATCACTTCATTTAACTCTAGCATCTTTTTATTGAAATGCTGTGAAGAACCAGGATTATCATCTATTTTAAAAGCAGTGTGTAAATGCAAGTTGTACTTTATGAGTAATTTAAAACTGCAGGTAGTGCACTTGATTTAAGAATTGAGGAACCATTGTTATTCATTTAAAAGCATCATCAAATACCACTCATCCTTGTCAAACCGTTGATTTATTAGCCATTTTTCACTGTCACTTTCTGTCACACCTACTCCACCTTGTTTTCACTGTCACACCTACTCCACCTTGTCTTCTATAGCCTGTGTTCTCAGCAAGACCTCTTTCCATGGTAGACTTTTACAACAGATGCCACCCACTTATAAAATTCTGAGGATCCAATTATGTGAGACATTTAAAGAACTGCTTCAATGTTACTTCACTAATTATTCAGGTTGTGTCAAGACACTTGCCATTTTGTCCATTGCTATTGCAGAGATGTCATGATCCAAGAGCTTAAAGAGTAAACCAGAAGCATTCCTTGGCTCTTGCTTTCCGCTCATCAACTGCCCATATAGATAATTACGCTAAAGTGATCGCATCATGGTGCCTTCAAGACAAGGAAGTAGTTATCCATATTATTTAGTGCTTCTGATCACATGGAAAAGCAAAAAGTCTGTAGAATTAACTTGCCCAGTTTTGCTGCTGTCTCTGTCCAATAGTTGACAGTAATGCTATTAATATCGCTCCTCAACCTGACATTGGATGCTACAACTTCACTCACACTTTCTTCCCTTCAGCAATATTGGATATCAAAAATACAATTTCTTTGTGTGTAAATTGAAAGAAAATTGATGCACAAGAGCTTCCCACTATTTGCACTATACTCCAGGAGCAAGTCAGTTTGAATTTGAAAGGTGAAAGTGGTTAACACTAAATATTTTAAGATTTCACCCTTTCTGTCAGACTATAGAAACATTAAGTGTCTTAAGGTATCCAGCTTTTTGGAATTTTTATTTTTTTTATGAAGGGTCCACCAAAAATACTAATCATTCCCTTTCAGATTTTAATAAATTTGCTGAGCATTTCTAGTAATTATTGTTTTAAACTCCATATTCATAATGTAGCTTAACATCTCAACAGGTTAGGATTGAAAAAAGGAATGAATTTCCTTTAATTTGGGGAGAACTGAACATTTTTATTTTTCTTCATCCGGATGTAAATAAACACACTAAAATTTAAAAAACCTACGTACTACTAATACATTTAAAGCTCACATATGAACAAAAAATATGATGCTCTATCATTGTTACCAACAGTGGATTTAAGGACTTAGCTGCATAAATACTGTGCTTGCTATTAGAAAGATTTATTAAACTGTCAAATCAGCATTTGCGCAAACACAATTAACACTAAAGGCTGATTAACCGAAAGGTTATCTGCAGATTTACTTGAAACACATAGATTTAATAGTTCTTGTCATTATATGACAGATTTTAACTCCATATGGATCTTTCTTGCAGAATAAGCCACCTGAACCCACCATCGCAAGCCTTGGTTACACATTAATTCCTCTATTGTGTGCCATAAATTAAATTGTGCTAACAGTAACAACAAAAAATTGCAGTAGTCATAAATCATCCCCAGTTAGCACAAGAAGGGAGTCTATACTTTAGGGATGTCATAGTCATTCAGCATGGAGACTTGGTGGCAAAGGGTGCAGGTGTGAATGGAATGAACACATTGATCATTCTGATTGATTCCACAGTTGTGAACATGATAAGTAAAAGCCTTAGGCATAGCCTGTATCCAAAACCATGTTAATCTCTTACAACACAACTGTAAGGTCCATAAATATGTCTTGTTAATGCAGTGACTGATTTGATCCAGCTCCAGAAAAACCTAAAATTGTTATCTTTGTGCATGAAGTACAGATCCCCTAATATTTAACCAATTATTTTAACACCATGACTTCCCATGATTTCAATACAACTTCACTTTCCAATGCAAAATTACCTTTGAACATGCTTTTTGTGCATTACTGACACATACCACACAAATGTGGAAATGCAGAATACATCTCTGTTTAATGTTTTATGGCATTAAACTAAAACATTGACAACGGCCCAAAATTGCCTGCCAGTGGTGAGCCATTCCTAGTTGCTTGTGCTAAGTCTAAACCTACCTTTTTCAGAAATTCCTCATCAAACACACCCCCCCCCCCCAAAAGTACCAGGCCAATTCTCAAAGGAGAAATTTGAAATATTTAAAATGTCCTTAGCCACGGGTGCAGTGCCAGAGGACTGGAGGATAGCTCATGTTGTTCCATTGTTTAAGAAAGGCTCGAAGAGTAAACCAGGTAATTACAGGCCAGTGACCCTGACATCAGTAGTGGGTAAATTATTGGAAGGTGTTCTGAGAGATAGGACATATAAGTATTTGGACAGCCAAGGGTTGATTAAGGACAGTCAACATGGCTTTGTGCGTTGTAGATCGTATTTAACGAACCTTGTGGAGTTTCTTGAGGAGGTCACTAAGAAAGTAGATGAAGGTAAGGCTGTGGATGTTGTCTACATGGACTTTAGTAAGGCCTTTGACAAGGTCCCACATGGGAGATTAGTTCAGAAGGTTCAGTCAATGGGTATCCATGGAAAGGTTGTAAACTGAATTCGAAATTGGCTGAGTGGGAGAAGACAGAGAGTGGTTGTGGATGGTTGTTTCTCAGATTGGAGGCCTGTGACTAGTGGTGTGCCTCAGGGATCTGTGTTGGGGCCATTGTTGTTTGTTGTATATATCAATGATCTAGAAGGTAATGTGGTAAATTGGATTAGTAAGTTTGCGGAAGACACTAAGATTGGAGGTGTAGTGGACAGGTGCGAGGAGGGCTTTCAAAACTTGCAGAGGGATCTGGACCAACTGGAAAAATGGTCCAGAAAATGGCAGTTGGAATTTAATGCAGACAAGTGTGAGGTGTTGCATTTTGGAAGGACAAATCAAGGGAGGACGTACACAGTAAATGTTAGGGCACCGAGGAGTGCGGAGGAACAAAGGGATCTGGGAGTTCAGATACATAATTCCCTGAAAGTAGAGTCACAGGTAGACAGGGTTGTAAAAAAGGCTTTTGGCATCCTGGCATTTATAAATCAAAGTACTGAGTATAGGAGTTGGAATGTTTTGGTGAGGTTGTATAAGTCATTGGTGAGACCAAATTTAGAATATTGTGTGCAGTTCTGGTCACCGAATTACAGGAAAGATGTCAGTAAGATTGAAAGAGTGCAGAGGAGATTTACAAGCATTTTGCCGGGTCTTCAGGAGTTGAGTTACAGGGAAAGATTGAGCATGTTAGGACTTTATTCCTTGGAACGGAGAAGAATGAGGGGAGATATGATAGAGGTTTACAAGATGATGAGGAGCATAGACAAAGTTAATACAAGTAGGCTCGTTCCACCTAGGTTAGGAGAGATAAGTACGAGAGGACATGGCTTTAGGGTGAAAGGGGAAAGGTTTAGGGGGAACATTAGAGGGAACTTCTTCACTCAAAGAGTCGTGGGAGTGTGGAATGGGCTGCAATCTGATGTGGTAAATGTGGGCTCGCTCTTAACTTTTATGAGTAAATTGGATAGATACATGGACGAGAGAGGTCTGGAGGGGTATGGGCTGGGGGCAGGTAAATGGGACTAGCAGAATAATGTTTCTGCACAGACTAGAAGGGCTGAATGGCCTGGTTTCTGTGCTGTAGTTTTCTATGGTTCTATGGTTCTCTGGTTCTAAATCTTACAGAGTGGGGGGAGATTTGCATCATGGGAGGTTGGGATGACATTAGATCAAGCCTCACCCACGATACAGGAGAATAAGCTTTCAGAGCTGGGCATTGGTATTGGTTTATTATTGTCACTTGTACCGAGGTACAGTGGAAAAACTTGTCTTGCATATCGTTCATACAGATCAATTCATTACACAGTGTGTTGGGGTAGTACAGAGTATAAACAATAACAGAATACAGAATAAAGTATCACAGCTACAGGGAAGTGCATTACTGGTACTGGTATTGGTTTATTATTGTCGCTTATACTGAGGTACAGTGAAAAACTTGCCTTGCATACCATGTAGACAATAACGTGCAAGATCATACAAGCCTTTCCCCTGGCTTAGCTTGCTGTCAAATGTCTCTCATGTTCAAAATATTCATAAATTATAAAGACTAAATTAAAACATTATTAAAAATGTAAACAAACAAAGTCATGTATTTAAGAATACATAAAAAATAATTAAAACATGCAACTAAATTAAATTAATTTAAAAAGATAAAAATGAATGGAGCTGCTGGTTGTGTACTGGAACTATCCTAGCACTGGTTTTCAGGCAGACGTCTCGGAATTAATGCTGGGAAACTGCAGCCACTTCATGTTCCACTGTCAAAGTACATTTGGAAAAAGGCTGTAAACAGTGGTCAGCTGGTTCAAGATGTCAGTATTTGCTGAAGCAGGAATCACAGATACTGACAATTACACAGGGAAATGCCAATGGTTCAAAGCAGATGTGTTGGCTCCTTGCCACAAAATCTGGGCCATTGTTCAATGACCCCGACAATGTTGGTTGCAATTTTCATCTGCCTATCATCCTGTTTCACAGAATGACCAGAATAGAAATAGATCCATCTGTTAAAAAAAACTTCTCGCCTCGTAAATGTTCCAGTCTGGCCCGATGAGTCTGCCTTGATTTAGCTCATCAGTGGTTTCATCTGAAACATCTGGATTCCCCATGAATGGGTGTATTTAAAACCCCAATGTGACCAAGGGCTTTGCTCTACCTACTTGAATGCACAATGCATAGCTAAAGCAGCAGTTCTGCAAGTCACACCAGCAAAAAGAAAGGAATAGGTTTAGTTATGAATGCTCTGTCTAGGTCACAGGTCTTCATGTAGTCCCATAATTATCAAAGCATTTGCATCTGACTGAGAATTTCCACCTCTTCAAACCCCTGTTCTTGCCACTACAGAGCCGAGAAGAACCTCTCATCATGGTAGCCACAGGGCAACTGCAGAGAAGGCTGCCATGGAGGAAAGGGAAAACATGGAAAGTGGATCACACATCTTCAGAAGGTCTGACCTCCACTATCACAAGATCCTCTGCACTGATCGAGTCCTGTGCCACAAGTGGCCCATTGCGACAGTAGGGCATGGGATCGACACACATGTAGTACATTGTGTAGAAAGGCTGCTATAAGTTATGGGCAGCAATGTTGTAAAAATATATGCTGATGAGTAAGATCTGAGGCTGACAGATACAGAGAGCAACAGATCGATTGAACAATTAATCTTTTAAATGGTATCTCTTTGCTGATGTACTTCTTGATTTCCTTTGAATTGTAAATGCAGGTGATAAGTCACACTTTTACCATCAAAATTCTGTTAATAAATGTGGAAATGTGCCCAGTACACGGGTGCTCATCTGACATCAGGAAAATGTCAGACATGCTAAAATAGATTGCACTGAAAAGTGTCCAGTCAAATTCCCAAAGGTCACTAATCGACTCAGAAATGGTTACTAGCACAATCAGACATGTGCAAAATGTTTTTTATGCACAATTTGCACACACAAAAGGAAAAACATGTGTATCTGATCCATTTTCAATCCAGCTGATCCTTACTGCATTTGTCGAGACTTTACAAGTGGTATGTGTCAACCAGATCCAATACTTTCCCTCCTCCCTGCAATTAAACATTTAATCTCTCTTCATCTCTCGGAACATCTAACTCTTTATCACAAATTTGCCTTGCAAAGAACAGTTGCTGTGGTTAAATTATACCATATGATCAATCACATATGCATTGCCATTATTTTACCACAACATATTTAAACGGTGATGTTAACTTGAATGAAAATGTGAAAATGCCAAGCAATCTAACATCACAGGTTAATGATGCTATGTAATATGTGGACAAAATCCCAGCTCAGCAAATGGGGTGCAAAACTTAGTTCCTAAATCTTAAAAAAAAGATGTATTTAATTTTGCATGAAGCTCTGAAATAAATTACGTCTGGAGAGAAGTCTCTGCAGCTGAGTAAACCATCACAATTCATGAGAACAAATTTCATTTAGAGAAAGAAATTAATTCACCCATTAACTTCCCCATACAGTTTTACAGGTTCATTATTATGTGAGATCCCTTTCACAACTTTTCTTTGACCCTTCAGACCAGTTCCTATCCTTCTGATAGCACTGGGACAATTTAAATTAGTCAGTAATGACATCCTCTGATGGTGGTGTTATTATCGTGATGTTCTATCCTTTTCCCTGCTTTATAGAGTCAACTAACTCTGTGAAAGCCGATCTGATGCCATTGAACTCAAACATAATTTAAACAAATAGTTCATCAGAATCTCATTGTCTTCACAGACAACTTCTAAGATGTTCCGCTGATCTGCCTTCCAACTCCTATTTACACTTCATAGTAAAATGTTCCAAAGTTCTTCTTTACATCAAATATCAAACAAAATTTTAATGGCTATACAGCGCAAGGGTATCATGTTGATGAAACAGTTAGCACTGCTGCCTCACAGCTCCATGGACCCGAGTTTATGCCTAACCTTGGGTGCTGTCTGTGCGGAGCTTGCATGTTCTCCCGTTGACTGCATGGGTTTTGCTCCCACAAGCCAAAGCGGTCCCAGTTAGAAGGCTAATTATCTGCTGCAAATTGGACTGAGTGTAGGTAGCTGGCAAGAGAAGTGGGTGAGGTCGATGGACATATAAGAGGGAATAGGTTACCAGGCACGGTAGTGTAGCGGTTAGTGTAATGCTTCACAGCGCCAGCAACCCGGGTTCAATTCGGCCACTCTCTGTAAGGAGTTTGTATGTTCTCCCCGTGTCTGCATGGGTTTCCTCTGGGTGTTCCAGTTTCCTCCCACATTCCAAAGACATACAGGTCAGGAAGTTGTGGGCATGCTATGTTGGCACAGGAAGTGTGGCGGGCTGCCCCCAGATCACTACGCAAAAGATGCATTTCACTGTGTGTTTCAATGTACATGTGACTAATAAAGATATATTATCTTATCTTAAATGGGATTGCTCTGGGAGCTGGCATTGGCTTCATGGTTGAGTGGCCTCATTCTAGGTTGTTGAAAATATGAATACAAAATAAGAATGAAGATATTATGATAAGACACTGAAGATTTCATCTAAGAGGAAGGGTTTAAGGTGAAAAAGTAGGACACAGGTGAAGTACTTCAGGGAGGCAACTGTAGGCTTGGGGTCAAGAGGAGAGGGAAAATGCAAGGGCCTGCAATTGAAACATTTCAGAATCCTTGTGGGTTTGGGGTTGGAGAAAATTAGAAGGAGAGGGACTGGCAAGGCCATGAGGTGACATAAAATCAAATGAGAATATTTAGACTAAAATGTTGCCAGACTGGGAGTTAGTGAACACGGAGGTGATGAGTGACTAAGACTTGGTGGTAATTCAAGAAAAGGAAGGAGAGTTTTGGATCTCCTCAAGTTTACCAAAAAAGAAAGGTAGAAAGGAAAGGTGGATCTGGTGACAGCCCACAAGTGTCGCCAAGCTTCTGGTGCCAGCGTAGAGCATGGGTGAGGGTTTTGGGAGCAGATGGGCTGAGTCAACCTGGTAGAAGCAGTTGATGTCATTTGGAGCAGGAGCTTTGAAAAGAGGTGAGACTCTGTGCACATGCTTGTGGCTTAACCTTGCAGAGTTGGCAATTGGAGCGAGATTTGGAGTGGGAGCTTTGAAAAGAGATGAGTCTCTGTGCATGTGCTTGTGAGTTTCACCTTGCAAGAGTCTAAAAGAGGCACATTTGCAGATTGTTACTAACTGATTAGCTAATTAACAGCAGCAAATAAAAGGAAGGTAGGTGTAAGCAGAGCAGCCATTTTGGGAGTGGCCATTGTTGGAGTGGACCAGGGTTAGAGTGGAGCACTTGAGGCTTTGGCAAGAGGAGGTGAAGGTTAAAGTAAGCCTCTGGTAAGTTTCTTTCTTTCTCTGATTTTTCCTTTAGTGCCAGGCTAGAGTAGTTTGAATGGCTCCAGGGTCAGTGGTGTTCTCATTTGGTGAGATGTGGAAGACCTCCAGTCTCCCTGATAATTACATCTGCATGAGGTGCATCCAGCTGCAGCTCCTTACTGACCATGTTAAGGAACTGGAGCTACAGCTGGATGACCTTTGGCTCCTACGGGAGAATGAAGAATTCATAGACAAGAGCTACAGGGAGGCAGTCACTCCTAAGCTGCAGGAGGCAGGTAGCTGGGTGACTGTCAGAAGAAGGAAGCATAATAGGCAGGTAGTGCAGAGAACCCCTGTGGCCATTCCCCTGAATAATATGTATACCGTTTGAGCACTGTTGTGGGGGAGCAACCTCTCAGGGGAAAGCTGTAGTGTCCAGGTCTCTGTCACTGAGCCTGGTCGTGTGGCACAGAAGGGAAGGGGGAGAAGAGGAGAGTGGTAGTTATATGGCATTCAATTGTAAGGGGAGCAGACAGATTCTGTGGACTTGAACGAGACTCCCAGATGGCATCTTGCCTCCTGGGTGCCAAGATTCTTCATGGAAGGCTCATTCAGAAAGTAAAGAGGCATGGGATCCAGGGAAACATAGCTGTGTGGATTCAGAATTGGCTTGCCCATAGAAGACAGAGGGTGGTGGTAGATGGAGTATATTCTGCCTGGATGTTGGAGACCAGTGGTGTTCCGCAGGGATCTGTTCTGGGACCCCTGCCTTTTGTGATTTTTTTATATAAATGATTTGGATGAGGACATGGGAGGGTGGGATAGTAAGTTTCCAGATGACACTAAGGTTGGTGGTGTTGTGGATAGTGTAGAAGGTTGACAGGACATTGATAGGATGCAGAGCTGGGCTGAGAAGTGGCAGGTGGAGTTCAAACTGGAAAAGTGTGAAGTGATACACTTAGGAAGGTCAAATTTGAAGGCAGAACAGAAGGTTAATGGAAGGACTCTTGACAGTGTGGAGGAACAGTGCGATCTTGGCGTCCACATCCATAGATCCTTCAAGGTTGCCGCGCAGGTTGATAGGGTTGTTAAGAAGGTGTGTGATGTGTTGGCCTTCACTAGTTGGGGTATTGAGTTCAAGAGCCAATGATGTAATGTTGTGGCTCTATAAAACTCTGGTTAGACCACACTTGGGGTATTGTTCAGTTCTGATCACCTCATTATAGGAAGGATGTGGAAACTTTAGAGATGGTGCATTGGAGAATGACCAGGAAGCTGCCTGGATTGGAGAGCATATCTTATGAGGACAGGTTGAGTGAGTTAGGGATTTGCTGTTTGGAGAAAAGGATGAGGTGACTTGATAGAAGTATACAAGATAAGAGGCATAGATTGAGTGGACAGTCAGACTTTCCCAGGGTGAAAATGGCTAACACAAAATGACATAATTTTAAGGTGATTGGAGAAAGGTATAGGGGGATGTCAGAAGTTTTTTTACAGAGAGTGGTGGGTGCATGGAACACACTGCTGGCAGAGGTGGTGGAGGCAGATACATTAGGGACATTTAAGAGTCTCTTAGTTAGCCACATGAATAATAGAAAAATAGGGGGCTGTGTGGGAGGGAAGGGTTAAATAGATCTTAGAGCAGGATAAAATGTTGGCACAACATCGTGGGCTGAAGGGCCTGTACTGTGCTGTAATGTTCTATGTTCTCAGTCATGGAAGTGGGGAAAAAATTATGGGGCCAAAAGTTCAATTTGGGATTAAATAGAATGCCAAGACTGAAGAATTTAGTCCTGCCTCAGATAAGGATCAGGGAGGGAATGGGATGGTGGCTAGGGAACAAAATTTGTGCCATCTTCCACAATACGTAGTTCACAAAATACTCTGCTTTTTCCTTCCTGTTGCATACCTGCTATTCCCTCCATACCTTTAACTATCTAATAAAACCAAGCTCCTTTGCAATGTCCATTTTACTATCTTGATAAATATCTTAAATGTACATAGTATCAGTTTCAGAGAAACTATACAGAAATGAAATTAATTATCATTTTGGATTTGAAGTTTTTGTTTCCTGGATGGTTCTTTGATCCATTCCTTTGATTAATTCCAAAATTGCAAAAGTAGATAAAGTACCAAACATTTTATTCTCAAATGGCCACTTTAGGGAGGAAGTACTAATGTTCAATCTCCACTCTGAGCAGTGTATGGATATAATGATGCTTTCAGCACCCCTAATATGGAAAATAAAGATCCTCCAAGATTCTTGTTATAAGTTTCAATTCCTCCTCGGTATTATGTACTGGTCACTACTGAAGGTATATGTAAATGCTATGGTCTTCATACTACATCCTTCATCTTCACTTCAACAATCTTCTCGAAGGCAGACTTAAAAATAAGTGAGAGAAAGTCAGATAAAAATCATTGGATTAGACAGGTTTATTTCCAAAAAGAAGTATACTCCAAGTCGAGATACAGAATGCTTTACAACAAACCTGACTTATCTCAGCACTTGCTCCAAAAAATGAAAATAATAAACAACCTACACACTTCCTTTTAAGGCCTCTCTGGCATTATCTTCTGACTTGATAATATTTGACTGCAAAAATGACTTAAAATCTACTACCGCCATGATGGTGTAAATATGAAGCAGAATAGAGGTTCTCTTTTTTTCAAATACTTTATGAAAAATTAAACACTGCAGTTGACCTTTACAAATCCTTAATGGCAATGCAAATATACTGTATTGCACTTCCACTACAATGAAATCTGAAATGTAGCCAAGAAGCAGTTGGGTTTCCAGGGAGAGTCTTTGTAAAAAGCTGTACTCTTTTTAATGCTAAAGTCAAGTTTAAAAGGCAGAAATTCTATGGTACTTTTGAGGCCAGAAATGTAAAGGAATAGAATTTCTACCTGCTACCTCAACCCATTTTTAACACCATCCAAAATTCAGGAGGTGACTTTAGACCATAAAATATAGAACGTAACAGTATAGTGCAGGAACAGTCCTTTTGGCCCTTGAACCTACCTTCTGTGCAAAAAAAAAACTGCCTCAAATCTCCCTTAAACTTTCCCCCTTTCACTTTAAACCAATGCCCTCCAGTATTTGACATTTCCATCCTGGGAAAAAGACTCTGATCACCTATCCCATCTATGCCTTTCATAATTTTATTTACTTCTGTTATGTTGCCCCTCAGCCTCCTATTCTCCAGGAAAAGCAATCTATCCTCTCCTTATAGCAAGACAAGCTGCTCGTTTAGGCAGTTGAGGGAAACCTCTGTATAATAACAAAACAGGGACACCTTCAAGAAAGGGAAGTCAAAGGCTGGATCTGGCCAAATTTATAAATTAAACAGGATTTGTGGATTTATCTACCCATATTTATATTCACTTCAGGAACCATACCATAATAGTAATCAGTCTTTCGTGGATCAATCATCATCTGCTTCTTTGATGCAGGAGTCTTCTCTAAGCCTAAGACATGAACTATATCTGTTGACATGGGTCTGCTGAAGCCTATAGCAGCTTGCCATACAGATTTCCAAGGTATCTCGGAAATATCATCAAACTGCTGGAGTGACTTGAGTCTGATGAACCGAGGAACCATCTGAAGAGAAGACTGTGAATTTGCAGTTGGGAAGAAAGTGTCTCCAGCAAATTACAGTGCAACTGCGAATTGCACAAGTCTTAGTCTGGAAGGTTAAATCATTCAGTGGACCTGTGAATGATCAAGTGTATAAAACTGCAATGGATTTGTACACTGAAAAAGCAGTCTTGACAGGTCATTATTTTTCCTGTCTTGATTCATTTCTGTCCATGTTTTTAAAAAAAATAATAATAATTAAATAAATAGAGGGATAAATTGTGATGGAAGTTTATAGATCACTTTTGGAATTTTCCTCTCAACCAGAATGTTTTAAAAATAGCAATGTGTCTTTTGATACTGTGAAATGGATAGAAAGTAAACCAGTTCATTCAATTTCTGAATACACAAAATAAAGATTATATTTTGTGCAACTGAACATTTTCTGTTCTAAAGTGATCATAACAAAACTGTAATCATTATTCTTATATTCCTCACGCTGTTTCATAGTCAGAAGAGTATTGATTATACAGAAGTTAGGAGGTTCTTTGCAGGTCACTACAAAGTTAAGTAAAAAAAAAGCTACAAACTGTCAAACACAGATGATTATTGGTTACCTGACTAGATATTTACGCCACTTGGGTCATAACACAAGGGCTGCCAATTTACAATAATTGAATTAATCAAGTTCCATTTTTTATTAAACAGGATTTGAGGATTTTTACTAATATGCATGGGACTGAATTACATAACTCTAGCCATCATTCTGAGAACTGTAAACTTCATATGTATGTCTGCTCCTTTGCCTAGGAGTTTTTTTTCCCTAATCACTCTAGAATAGAGAATATGTTGCCAGATGGCAAGCAAGATTAACCAATTAGAAAGTTGGTTACTGGGACTAACAAAAAAAACCTAGGAAAGATCCAGCAGATCTACTTGCAGTTTGGCAGCAAAACTGCAACATAACTGGAGCAATGCACTGGAGGGAATAAAGATGCTTGAAATTAGAGGCAAAAACTTTCAGTCAAAGAATGGTGGCTGATAGCAACTACAAACTGAGGAATCAACAGTAGTTAATCAAGTGGATCACTAGTGGATTGTTACAATGATCAACTGGGGTTTATGTTAATCATGAACTATGTCTTCAAATGGAGGAGTAGGCAGATACATCCAAAAAATCTTGGCAGGGCATGAGAAGGAAACCAAAAAGAAGCTTGTAATTTTAAAAGAGACTAGCCTTCAGAGACTGCATTGTTTGCTGTAATTCATCCAAGAAAGATAAAAATTGCTAGGTTCCAATGGGAATTCAGTTCAGAAGAAAGGGTTCATATGCTGAAGAAGGTGATACTAACACTGAGTGACAGGTTTTACACTATCAAAACTGTAGGCCAGTGTTTAAGGATGTGAAGGCTTCCTTACCCAACATTAACTTTACAACTTATTTCAAAATCCTTGTCCTTGTTTTCAAAACCCTCCACATCCCTACCATTTACAGGCTGTGTCCTCCACCATCCATCCCCACACTCACCACATCCTTGCTTATCCCCTATCCTCCACAACTTGAGTACTACGTTTGAACACAATGCTCCGCTATTGAAATTACTTGAACAGTTCTTTTCATCATCAACAACTTTGCCTTTCAACAGCCTCCTATGAATCCATCCCTCCATTTCTTACCTCAGCCGTCACTACATTTTCCCCTTTCTGCTCCTGGTAAGTTTCCAAAGCTTCATCTTGATTGTAAAGTGTTTCCTGAATGTGTGGAGGACTATTAAACCGCAAACTATTTAAATCTGTGATAATTGGAGGATCATTTTTAAACTATTCCGAATCTATTACCAACACTGCAGTGATAGTTTGAAATTTTCCTTTGGGGAAGTCCCATTGTGTCAGATCTAGAGGATTAATATGTTTAATTTTCAGTTTAACAATGAATGCTCAAAATATCATGATCTGAGTTAATGTTTTCCTTTTTTTAATTTCCCAACTCTTCAAAAGGAATGGAATCACTGCTTGTGCAGTACAGATCTACATTGCTACTTCCAACAAATCATATGTGCTCCCAGATCTGTTCTTGTACTCCTTTTAGAATAGTGCCCCTTATTTTATACTGTCTTCATTCTTCCTACCTAAATGCAACACCTTACGTTCCACCGTGTTCAGTTCCATCTGCCACATGCCCGCTCATTCCACCAGTCTCTTTGTATCATCTTGAATTCTACCATTATCCACATTTCAGTTCACTATGCAGATTTAGAAATTGTGCCCCATATGCACCAAGTCGTTAATATACATTAGACTGGGCAACACCATGCTACACTTCCCTCCAGTCTGAAATACAACCATTTGCTCTGTTTCTGTTACTTAGCTAATTCACTACCTATGTTGCTACTACCCCTTTTATACCACACAATTCAATTTTGATGACAAGCTTATGTGAAATCATTTCGGCCTAATCAATTGACACACGTCCAAGCGACTGCTGATTCTGTCCCTGATTATCATTTCTACAATTTTCTCCATCGCTGAAGTTAAGCCAGCTGATTTGAAGTTGTCGGGTATAGTCTTTTTTTCTGAACAAGTATGTAAACATTTACTATTCTCAAGTCATCAGGCACTAACCTCCTGTCTGCAGATGTTTGACAGATTATGGTCCATACCTCTGCAATTTCTGCCCTTACTTTGCTTTGCAACTTCAGACGTATCCCATCCATACTGAAAGATTTATCACTTTAAGTACAACAAGCCTTTCTAGTGCATCCTCTTTATCATCTTTTAGCCTATCTGCTACTTCAACCTGATCTTCCTTTGAGACCAGAGTTAACATTTCACATTGAAGACCCTTTGTCAGAACTGGAAAAGACAGAAAACATGTCTCAGACCTGAAACATTAACTCTGTTTTTCTTTCCACGGATGCTACCTGACCTTCTGAGTGTTTCCAACATTTTCTACTTTTATTTCTTTTCTTCCCCCCATTGAAATTGGCCCTTGTCCAATTGACTATTTTGTACTTCAGAGTGATCCATACATATTACATTTCCCACAGTTATCGTAAACCTTATGAAGCTCTGGTAACTTTCCCTAATGATAATATGGTCACTGCACCCTCCCCCCATCCCACCCCGTGACCCACCTCCCACCCACTAATACAAGCTCCTCCTAGCTCACTTCATTCACAGAACCAAGGCCAAAATTGCCTCTTTCCTCATTGGATTGGCAATGTATTGGTCCTGAAAGTTCTCTTAAATGAAAATCAAAAATTCCCTTTCTTTTTGCCCCTAATGTTAGAGATAATTTTCTAAATACCAAGTGTATTAAGGAGTATGAGGTGAAAGTAGGAATATGGCATTGAGATAGATGATTAACCATGATCATATTGAATGGCTAATCATCTATCAAGGTCAAAAAGATAGGGAATTTTTGATTTGCATTTAAGAGTACTTTCAGGACCAGTACATTGCCAGTCCAATGAAGAAAGAGGCATTTCTGGCTTGAAGGACCAAATGGCGCAATTCTGCTCCTATTTTCTATGATTTAATACTTTTCTTCTTACTTTCCCAGTTCACATTTGGATAGTTTGTAATCACTGTTATCACTCCTCCATCACTTTTGCACATCTCTGCAATTTCCCCACAAATTTGTTCCCCGATAATCTTTAACCACCAGAAAAACACTCTGATCATTTCTTAAATCTAACCAAACAGATTCCATCCTTCACCGTTCCAGGACATTGTCTCTCTCTCTCCCTCTCCCTCTCCAGCTTTGCAACATTCACCATTGATATTGTCACCTGAGTCAATGATCTCAGCGAAAGCAACAAGAAGCAGCTAGTGCATTGAGGAGGGATCGGGGCTCTGGAATTGGCCTCTATGGCCCTGGGAGCTCTCCCAACCCAGTCTTAAGAAAATTTCAATCCAATTGATATGCAGTATTGTTTATTGCACAGAACCTTTCTTTGACAGTAAATTATATTCCATTAGTGCTCACATCCTCCTCCAGAAATTAATTCTGCCAAATATTAATTTACTGTTTTAAAAATAGTCTAAACTATTCATAAGAGTAAAAAGTTTTCCGATAACCAGGGGCATAATCTGCCAAACAGGAGCTGATTGTTTCAGCTGTAGATTTTGGAAAAAATTGTGTTGTTCAGACATAGTCCAAGCTGATTGGTTCCCTGCTATAATTTATGTACATACAAGAAAATTGTCACACTCAGATTATACTTGTGTGCTTTCCCTAGTGCTCTCTCAAGGCTCCCATTTAAGTAGCTATGAACGGTTTGACTCTCAACCCTGAACGTTACTTCAAATCTTCAACTTGCCAATCAGTATTTGATACTTCATGCACTCAACATTTCAAAATAAAGAATCCAAAAGAGACGAATTACCGGTTTTGATTCCAATTATTCACAATGTAATCGTAGTTTGTGCCACTACAGGAGAAGGTCACGTGGCTTATTGCCCTTTTGGAGGTAGATTGGTATTGAACTGAAGGACAACTACAAGCAGTTCCACTTCACTGCTCTTCCACACTGCCATCCAGATTTTTCTCTTTCCAGAACTTGCAAACAATAGCAACCCACAAACCTAGAAATTTTTAATCCAAGGTGAATTCCTTAAACTGAGAGAGTAACATTGTATGTGGCTCAAAATCTGCAACATATTTCCAGAACTTGTAAGAAAGCAATTGGACCCACGTACAATCCAGTTAATATCCCTGGAAGAGTTATATTCTCTGATTATATAATAGAAAGTGATAAACATAAAAAAAATTAATGTTAAAAAGCCACAGTGGATCGAACTGCCATCATGTGATACATTAATATGATTCAAACAGGTTTGTATCATTATTCTTCACCTGAGCCTATTTATTCATAGAACCATTCGAGGTATTTTTATCTTTTACATTTTTAACAACATGTTCCATAGTACTGATAAAATCACATGAGTACTATAACTATAACTTATATTTATGCAGAGCATTTAACAAAGAAAAATGAACCAAGTTGCTTGAGAGAGGTAGAATCAGGCAACAATACAGAGGAATTATTAGCAGCGGCCAAAAGGCAAATTTAAAAAATGTATTTTGTAGAATGAGAGGGACGTGGAGAAGTAGAGAGGTTTACCAAAGACATTCCAGTTCACAGAGTATAGACCAGAGTTCCAATAATGAGTGAAAGGGACTGAAAAATGGTTAGGAGAATAGAGTCAGAAGATGGGTAGTAGTGTGGAGAGTACAACAGGAAGGGACAATGTTTATGAAGAAATCTTAATATAGGATACAGATGCTACAGACATGACAGAGGTACAGGTAAGCGAGGAAGGGGTGTTGTCTTTTTGATAAGGGAGAACGTAACGGCAGTACTTATAGACGACATCCTTGGAGGATCATCCAGTGAGGCCATATAGCAGAACTTACGAACAAGAAGGGGAGGGTCACTCTAGTGGGGCTGTAGTATAGACCGCCCCCCAATAGTTGATGAGAACTTGAGGAGCAGGTGTGTAGAGAAATTGCTCATAGTCGTATGAATAACAGGGTTGTATTACTGGGAGGTTTTTAATATCCCCGGTATTGACTGGGCCACACAAAGTGTTAAAGGCCTGGTCAGGGTGAATTTGTGAAATGTGTCCAGGAAAGTTTTCTGAGTCAATATTTAGAAGATTCTATTTGGGAGGGTGCAATGCCTAACCTCTTCTTGGGGAACGAGGCAGGCCAAGTTACTGAAGTGGCAGTCAGGGAGCATTTTGGCTCTAATGACAATAATTCCATTAGTTTTAAGACAGTGATGGAAAAGGATAGGACAGGTCCACAGGTAAGAGACCTAAAGAGGTCCACAGGATTAATTTTGAGGGAATTAGGCAGGATCTAGCAGAGGTCGATTGGGTGAGCTTGTTTGAATGGAAAGGATCAAATAGCAAGTGAAAGGCTTTTAAGAGTGTGATATCAAGAGTCCAGGGGCAGCATGTTCCTGTTAGGGTGAAGGGTAAACATGGAAAGTTTAGGGAACCCTGGCTGATGAGAGATATTGAGGCTCTGATCGAGAAAAAGAAGGAAGCATATATTGAGTTTAGGAAGTTGGGGACAAGTGAATCCCATGATGACTATAAAAAGGTTAAGAATATTCTTGAGAGGGTATGAGATGGATCTGGCAGGAAAGGTTAAGGAAAATCCAAAGAGGTTCTATAGATATATAGTTAAATTCAATGTGATTGGACAATGACCAAAACAATCACTTTTACGCTGTACCATTTAAGTTACACAGGAATTTCTGGATTAGCAAGGAAATGAGTGGTGTGTGGCAAGGACTAGAATTTTAAATGATCTGAAAGGTACAGAGCTTTATGGTTAGAATTCTAGCCAGGAGATCTTTGACATGTTTTAGTTGAGGTTAAGAAAAGCACAGATAATAATTTAAGAGCTTAGATGGACAACGGTATTTTGAAAGTATCTCTTTGCAACTCAGTGCCGATGTGCACAGACAACAGGTTGTTAAGAATAAGTCAATAAAGTTGGACAATTGCTCATCAATCCGCACAATACAAGTTGTTAAATATACATCAGTTCATTGAAAAATGAATCTGCCCAACACACTGTGAAGTTATTGCTCAGCAGCAGTGGTGCCTCTACCAGGTATGTCTCTTCTAACCATTTGCAGGAATTGTATGTACCAATTAAAGATCACAAGATCACAAGACAAGGGAGCAGAACTAGGCCATTCAGCCCATCAAGTCTGCTCCAAAGAAAAGGGAAAAAAGAAAAAGAAATGAGAAATTGGGGGGGAGGGGGGGTGAGGGGGGGAGTACCAATTAAAGAGATTTTTAAAAGCTGATTTCAATTTTTATAGCTCACATTTTGATGATAACATTATTTTTAAGCTGGTCAAAAGTGAAATTATAGTTTAAAAATCTGGCATTGTTAAGCATCAAGCCACACAAGCTGCTAGAAAAACAAGCTTATAACATTTTATCCTGATGATTCCAATAAATTTGTTCAATGAACATCAGCTCTGTTATAAAGGCATGTCATAACAAAAAAAATTACATTCCATTCACTTGCATGAAGATGGGAGACATAATCTAGAGCAATTTACCTTCTAGCAGATGAAGATAACTCATTTTTGTCCTTTTCTGAAATGTTATTAGTTTGACTAAATATAGCTGTTATCAACAGGCAATTTCCTCTAATATCATAATTTTTCACATGGAACAATCTCATTTTGAAGCCTTCTCTTTCAATAACTATGAAGAAATTAGAACTGCTTTCAAAATATTTTCTATTATTCACTAATGTTTCACACAGCTACAAAAATGAATCCAAATGTTTCAGAATAAATTCTTCTGTGAATTCCAATCAAGCAGCCTTACCCAGAAATATCCACCAGACTAATATTCACTCCTGATGCAAGGTTTCAACCTGAAATGCCAACAGTTCCTTTCCGCCCAAGATGTTGCTTGACCCATTGAGTTCCTCCTGCAGATTGTTTGTTGCTCCAGATTCCAGCATCTGCAGTCTCTTGTATCTCTAATATTTATTCCTATTCCAGGCGCACTGAAGCATGAGTACCATCCACAAAATGCACTGGTGTTATTCAGTTTGGCTTCTCCTTCAGCATCTCTATCTTCAAGGTCAAGGACAACATGCACCTGTAAACAGCACTGCCCGCAGTTTCCCTCCATTCTGTATTGGAAATATTGCAGGGTTATGCGGTCTAAATTCTGGAACTCCCTGCTCAGCATCACTCTGGGAGTGTCTTCACCAGAGGAGCTGTTGCTGTTCAAGAAGGTAGCTCACCTCCACCTTCATAAGGCATAACTTAAAATGCTGAGGTATCAGCCTAATGAACCTCCAAAACAGGACCATATGAATGTCAAACAGTAAAGTCAACATGCAGTGAACAGAGCTAAGCAATCTTCCATTAACTGGATCAGATTGTCACTCTGCATTCCAGCCAAGTCTGGGCATGAATGGCAATGGACAAGTAATCAGCTAATGGGAGGAGGAGGATCCATGGACATTCCCTTCCTCAATGATGGCAAGGTCCAGCATGTGAGTGCTAAAGACAAGACCGAAGAATTCATAACCACATTCAGGCAGAAATGTCAAATAGATGACCCATTTTGACTTCTTCCTGTGATTCCCATCTTCACAGAGTCCATTCTTCAACCAATTTGATTCATACCATGCGATATCAAGATACGGCTGACAGCACTGGATACAGTAAAGGCTATGAAATTAGATAACATTCCAGCTGTAATAGTCAAGACCTGTTCTCCAGAACAAGCTCACCTCTAAGTTGTTCCAGCACAGTTACAACACTGGCATCCATCAGACAATTTAAGAAGCACTCATGTATGTTCTGTTCACAAGAAGCAAATCATTAGCAAAGCCAAGGCAATCAAGAAGTACTCACACTCCTATAACTGTATCACCGATGGCCAGTTTGTGTTTTACCAGAATCACATGGCTACAGACCACACTGCAGCCTTCGTCCAAACATGGACCAAAGACCTGAATTCCAGAAGTGAGGTGAGGTGAGGTGACTGCCCTTGACATCAAGGAGCACTTGACCAAATGTGGCACTAAGGTTGCTGGTAAAACTGAAGTCAAAATGCATTCTTCAGGGTAAAATCCTGGGCCCAGCCATCTGCTGCTGCTGCAGCATTAACCATCCATCAAAAGGAATCAGTCTGATGAACCCGACTGATGTAGGGTTTCAACCTGAAACATCACTTCCTTTCCTCTCACAGAGGCAGCTTGACCCACTGATTTCCTCCAGCACAGTGTTTGTTAGCCTTGATCTTATTTGAATGTGAAGCAGGCTTGAGCAATTATATGACCTACTTCTTGTTTACGTGCTTTATGTTCCATCTCAAAATAAACTACTGCAACATATCAGGGCCACATTTTACAAGTTGGTGTTCTCTGAGCTTTCCGCAATATCTTTGAATCCTTCTGCACTATTTGAAATACAATGGCTTCTGCCCCAGTTTAGCTAATCAGCCTGAACACTTTAGTGTTGCAAAAACCTGGAGAGGTTTCCCAATAATTGAAGTAATGGCACTGGGAGATAAAAAAAAAGGAAAAAAATACAAAATAATTGACACAGATTTATTTGAACCTGTCTGGAGTAACAAAGGAAATAACAATTGCTCAGTTCTTCTATATGGGCCTTTAAAAAGCTCCCTTTCGTGGATTCCTTTACACACAGCAACCCTGTTACAGGAGGAGTTCTTTCTATAGAAACGTGGATCACATACAGAGTCCAAAAACCAGTGTTATTGTACTCACTGGTTCTGTCGCAACACCCTCTGACCCACACAAAACATTGCTCTATTCTGCTGTGGAATACTACTTTATATATCACAAAGTGCATTCCTCTACTTTTGCAAAACCATTTGCTGTGATTTAGTGGATGCATTAGACTAATAGCAATACATTTTTCTGAACATGATCAGTGCTACTTAGAACATAATTATATTTAAAATAAATACTCGAATGAAGCACTAGAAACTATGATTCTCAAAGGCTGCAACACCAGTGTATAATCAAGTACTTACCAATCCAGTTCCATTATAAAATCTACATGCCCTGTGGTCTTTGACCTTGCCTTTCTTGTTTCCTGCTTTCACACTGTGCTGGGAATTAGCATGCCTAAAATCTGTCCTGCACTCTGTAAATACTATGGTAATATTCACGTTAAAACGTGATTTTACATAAAACAATTCAGTTGTGATTTAATTGTAACCTATCCAAGTCTAAGCACTTCAGCTACAATATTCTCCACAAAAGACAATGGTAATTTTAAATAATTCCAGTGTAAAAATACAACTGGCTTAAGATAGCACATATTGCTACATACTATTTATATTTCACTTTTGTTCCAAACTACAAGCATTGAAATTAACCATATCAGTAAAGAAACACAATAATATACAAAGTGGTCAAGGGAAAATCAGAAAGACACATATATATACTGTACCATTGTTCCTTCACTTTCACTTCTTGCAACTTCCTGTTGTAATCGAGCCACAGCCAACTTCTCTCTGCAAATTAAACAAAAGTATGTCAATAAATGGTCATGTTTCTTTGGTGATGGGTGTGTTCACTCCAAATCCTTTACAACATACTTGTTTGCCCCTACAACAATTAGTATTTTTTACAAGCCTGTAAAGCAAGGAAAAGAACACATCCAGAGCAGCTTTGTATAAGCTTTGTCAAACACATCTGACACTAAGCCACAATCAGAGATGTTAGGCAAAAAAAAGGGTAGGTTTTAAGGAGAATTTTAAAGGAGGGAGGAAATAGGTCAGAGTTTCAGGATAAATTTAGGTCTTAGACATGCAGAATAGCCTTCACTCAGAGGGTGGTAAACCTGTGGACTTTTTAATATATTGAAAAAGGAAATAGATTTTTGATGCTAAAGATTTCAAGGGGTGTGGGAAAGAAACCAGGAATATGAAATTGAGATTGAGTATCAGTCATAATCACATTGAATGACAGAACAGGTTCAAAGGGCTGAATGGTCTGCTCCTGCTCTTATTTATCTGTGTTTCGATGCAATGTATCACAATAATTCCTAAAGTATGCATTTCTAGTAAATGACAAAGTACTGCAAGAGGATTTGGGTACGAGTAAAAATGTATAACTGCAACTATATATATGCAACATGGAATACTTTGTGCAATTTTGGTTCTTTTAGCTAAAGAAATATTACATTTGTTTTAGAGAGTTCATCAGACTGGATCCTGGGATGGTGAGTGTGTCATGTGGAGAGACATTGAGCAGGCAAGGCCTCTTCTCTCTAAAGTTTAGAAGAACGAAAGGTAACCTCATAGGAACATATAATATTCTTAAAAGAGTGTTCAACAAGGGAGATGCAGGGAGGATGTTTTTCCCAGCTCAAGGAGTTTGAGACTAGGAGTCACAGTCTCAAAATAATTGGTAGTCCAATTAGGACTGAAGTAAGGTGAAATTCTTTTACTCAGTGGGTGGTGAATCTTTGCATTTCTCCATCCGAGAGCATGGTCATTGATATCTTGTTATTGATATCTTTTAAAAATGAGATCAATATATTTCTGGATAATAGAGGAATGAAGAGTCTTGGTGATAGTGCAGGAACACGGTGTTGTAGGTAGTAGATCAGCTGCAATCCTGATGAATAGTGGAGCAGACTCGAGGGGACGAATGGTTTCCTGCTGCTCCAAGTTCTTCTGTCTTTTTAAAAAATGAGATAGTTTGGTATAATGAAGTTGATTTATTCACTGCTTTTGTCTATAACCAGCTCACTGTCATCACATGACAATTGCACTGTGGAACAATTTCATAACTAAAATTCCTTGCCTAAAAATTCTATAGGCTATATGATCAAATGGAAGCAACTTACACACACACACATAGCACAGATAGTTAAAATGCAAATCACTGGCTCTCCTGAGTATGACACACCAAAACTTGGAAGATACTGGGTGAAGAGCAATGACATCAAATGACATGTACTGAATGATTGATGCCATCTCTGCAACAATGAACCAATGCTCTTCAGAAATAATAGAGCAGAACATACTGTTGGTAGGAGTGGCCTCAATGATCCCTAGTATACTTACTTATCTTTCAACTTCCTGATAAGTGTTATCTTGATCCTAAATGATGAGGGCCTTCATAACTTAACGCCATCATGTTGGATGGAGTGGGTAAGGAGGCTGCTGGGAAGGTAGTGCATGGCCCACCGACAAAACAGCTTTAAAAAACTGAGTGAGATGAGTCACACCTCTGATTTAGCCAAATATCAAAACTGTCAGGAACAGTGAATGTTCCTGACCATCAGAAACATTCAAAACCATCCAAGCTATTCTAAATCGATGAAATAATTTAAAGGAACATAAATTATACAACTTTAAAATAATCGAAAATATTAACCATTAATTCGAAGAAACAAGTGAACTAATCTCCTTCTCTTCAGGTGTTCCACCTCATTTCAATGAATTGACTTGCTGTTCCTGCCACAGATTGAACCTGGCACAGATTCAATGGGAAAATTCCCAGCATGGGCGCTGAGAGATTGTAAGAAGTTCACACTCCTCTGCTGGATTCCATGAGGAGCTCATTTTCACAGTGCAATCAGCAAAACCCCAGCAGCCAGCAGGCTAGAACTTCCATGTGCGCACAGAACTCCTGAATGTGGTGGTACTTGTGCAGAGAGATAGCAACAGAGAGGGAGTAAGTGCAAGCTTATGTATACCACCAAAACTTGGCATTTCCCAAGTTTTGGTGGTATACATAAGCTTGCACTTAGTGGGAGGACAAAAGCCAGTTCCAATCATGAGTATCAAGGATGTTGAGGAGTCCACTACTGAAAATATCAATGGAATCTTTGCAATGTACCAAATGTTAACATGTGTCCCAGGTATCACCCTAGCTTACTGGGGGAGAAAATGCTCAACAACTATGATATTTGCAGCAGGTTGTCATCTCCAATGTCAGTGATGTTCAATCATCTGTCAAAGAAGTGGGTGACCATTCTGGCACGGACTCTGTCATCTATTCATCTCAGGCTTACTAACTGCAGTGGCAATTTTGTTAAAATCCACTATTTTAAGAGCTTCCCAGAGTAGAAGTCACATGGTGTTTCATGTATGACCTTTTATATATCTTGTGGTCACTGTGTGTAACCACTCTAAAGGTCCATGATTCGCTTTGCTTACATGCATGACTTTTGCACATTTTGAGGATTAGGAAATCCTACCCCTGTCCCACAGCCTGAGTGAAAATTGTCAGAGTTCCATTACACAGCCAGATTTTATCATTGAGCCGGAAGGGCCTGTTACCACGCTGTAAATAAAATTTAAAACTTTAAATTTATTGATAAAGTTATGGAAAATCTATGATGCATGAAGGCATTTGGCTCATTGTGTTAAGTTTGTTGTGTCAAGGGAAAGCCACGTAACTTAACTTACCATTGAACACTTAATATTGTAATATTTCATTCGAACTTAGAACAAGGCTATTCAGCCCATTGAGTCTATGCTGGCTCTCAGAGAAATCCCACCAGTCCCATTCTGCCGCATATTTCCTGTAACCTTTTCTCCCTTATATGCCTATTAACCACCCTCTGATTCTCCTACTACCCACCTACACTTGGTACAATTTACAGCAGCAATTAACCTACCATGAGGTCACAGGGCAAAAGTGTTAATTCCACACTGATGGCACCAGAGGTCAGCATCAAACCTGGATCACTGAAGCAGTGAGGCAGCAACACTACCTGCTACCCAATATGCTGCCCACTTGATCCACATCCCTGCATGTCACGGTTCTTCAAGTGCACATCTTTCAAATGTGGAAAGGGATTCTATCTCTATTATCCTTCCAGGAAGTGAATTCAAAGCTCTGCCACCTAGGGGTGAAAAAAAGTCTCCTAATTTTTCCTCTAATCCTTCTGCCAATCACTTTAAATCTATGCCCCCTAATTTTTGGCTTTTGGTCTAAGGAAAACAGATCTTTCCTATTTACTCAATCTAGGCCTCACATAATTTTATACACCTCAATCAAGTCTCACCTTAGCCTCCTCGTTCCAAGAAAACAACCTTAGCCTATCCAAACTTTCTTCATAACCAAAACTTTCCAGACCCGATATCCTCTCCAGCACTTTAACATCATTCTGCTATGTGGTGACCATATTGCACAAAATATTCAAGCTGTAGCCCTAAAGGGTTCTACATAATTCTAGCTTCACCTCCCTGTTCTTTATCTTCTATACCACGTCTAAGGATCTGTGGGTATACAGTCTCAGGTTCCTCTGCTTCTTCCCCATCCAATGTATATTCCCTTGCCTTATTACATCTCCCCAAATGCATTATCTCATGGTGCTCCATACACTTCGTAATTTCTAGACTCTTATATATTTTGCATTGATCAATATATACTATTCACTAGCAGTTAAAAGCCATCTTATAAATTATTTGTGTCACCCATGTGAAATCAAGTTTCCCTCGCACATTATTGCCAGATATTTTTTTCCACTTTCCTTTTAAGAAAATTGATTGCAATGTATGCCATGTCATTCTCCATCACTTTAAGATAAAATAAAATATCATTGCATATGAGTAAAGCCACTTGTATTTTATTCCGAGAGGGGAATGAATGGATTCTCAAACTGACAGTAATCAGGAAACATTGTTAATGCTAATATTTTTGTGCAATATAACTTGGCCAGCAATAAATGTTAGGCTAGTGGCAAATTGCAACAGGAAACCCCATTAACCCATCCTGGAGAGAATGCTGGGCATAAAAATTGAAATGATTCTGACAGGCAAGATAAGACTAAGTCTAAATAACTTAATTATTCCAATACCTAGCTGGTAAATATTTCACGTGCTTTATATTTTCTGATAAATGCAGCTAAGCTTCCTTCCATTGTGAAGTAGCATGTTAGCAGTCTCTTTCAATACTATTACACCAGTGAACCTACTTTATGGAAAAGGTAAAACTCGATCTTGCTTACGACTCAGGAGACCATTGCCACTCTTGGAGCCGAAAGGGCAAAAAATGAAAGTTTGTCAGTTTTATAACAACATACTGAAATTTGTTAGTTACCATCATGACAGGAAGACTGTAAAATTAATGAGCTGAGCAGTCATCTGGCATCATTGTTAGAAACTACACTATTTTTAGCTAATATGAAAATCTGCTTTAAAATGCTTCTCAAGTCCAACTTCAGGCCAACATATCCCACTATGAAATTTCCATTGCAACACGAAACACTCATTCATGTGGCTTCTCACAGTGATATTGCCAGTTTAACTACTACTAAATACTAACTTCAAACATTTTTAGCTGATGATGGGCCTAAATTAAAATAGTTTAAACTTACTTTGTTTTGAAGTTAGTGCTAACAGAGAGAATACTTTGCTCATCAGTTTCAGAGAGATTCAGATCCAGGAGATGGAAGTTAGGAATGAAAAATCCCTAATCTACTGTCTTTACTCATGAAACATTTTAGTCATTTCCCAGTAAAGTATATGGATGATGTATCCCCACAAAACGTCAAGATTACAATCAATTGTTCATTTCAAAATGATGAATGGGAAGGCCATAAGAAAATGATAAAGGAGCCATATTTTAGTTTTTTGAAAGCTGTGAAAAGCCAATAATAAAGTTAGGGCTTGAACAGCAATAAAGATTGTGATAAAATGGTATCATCATTCTTGTACTTAATGGCAAACTGTGGTGCAACTCATTGATGTACTTACCTGCAGCACAGAAAATGGTTATTTGGTTAATGTCAGTATGAGCCTCTCCTATCCTTCTCATTTCACCATAATTGAAATTGTGATATTGGATTCTGCTACTTCCCACAATAACACCTTCCACATTGCAATCATTCTTTGGGCAAAATGATAAATCTAGCAAAGGGATTTGGAATAATCTAATCACTATTTTGTATTTAAGACCCCTTGATTCAGTCCCACCAACTTGGGAACATTTTCCCTGCAACTACTCTCTCAAACCCACACTATCTTAAAAATCTCAGGCTTCCTTTGCTATTCAGTGAGATCATAAATTGTCTGGAGTCTAATTCAAATAATCAGTTTTTCCCCACATCCCTAAATTCCTTTGGTTAACAAAAATCCATCAATCTCAAATGAACAATTGACTTAGCAACTACTTTTCTTGCTGAGATTTCCAAACTTTTATCACTCTGTGGTGCAGTGGTGCTTGCTAAATTCATTCCTGAAACTCTAATTTTTAAATTGCACCCACTAATTCAAACATTCCTGACAAATTCTCAGTACAGGTGAAAAAATATTCACAAGCCTGATAATTTCTCTTTAGCCACTGTGACCTTTTATTCTAAAATGCAGAAACCAGAAATATTTACTGTATTCCAATTGTGGTCTAAGAGAAATTCTTTACAAGTTCAACACAACATCTATGTTTTTCCAACTCTTATCTTCTAAAAAATATGCACTCCAGTATTTGGCTTGCCTAATTTATCAATGACATAGGGACTGTGACACTTTTAGTAATTTGTTTCATCTGTATTGAATTCCCTTTGGTCCTCTAGTCCATTATTCACCAAGCAGTATGTGGCCTTCTAATCCTTCCTACCAAAATCCACTACTCCTGAATACAGTTCTGATCACCACATTTCAACAAAGATGTGGTTATACTAGAGACGATGCCGAAGAGCCTTATGAAGTTGTTGCCAAGAATGGAAAATGCTGGCATAGCTTTCTTTGGAATAAAGGAGGCTGAGGGAGACTTAAATGAGGTGTATAAAATTATCAGAGTTTAGACAGAGTAAAAAGGAAAGATCTATTTCCTTTAACATATAGAACATAGAACAGTACAGCACAATACAGGCCCTTCGGACAACAATGTTGTGCCGACCTTTAAACCTGGCCTAAGACTATCTAACCCCTTCCCCCCACATAACCATCTATTTTAAATTCATTCATATGCTTAACTAGTAATCTCTTGAATTTGACCAATGTACCTGCCTCCACCACCACCACCCCAGGCAGCGCATTCCATGCCCCAACCACTCTCTGGGTAAAAAACCTTCCTCTGATATCTCCCTTGAACTTCCCACCCATTACTTAAAAGCCATGCCCTCTTGTATTGAGCGTTGGTGCTGTGGGAAAGAGGCACTGGTTGTCCACTTTATCTATTCCTCTCAATATTTTGTACACATCTATCACGTCTCCTCTCATCCTCCTTCTCTCCAAAGAATAAAGCCCTAGCTCCCTTAGTCTCTCCTCATAATGCATACTCTCTAAACCAGGCAGCGTATTGGTAAATCTCCTCTGCACCCTTTCCAATGCTTCCACATCCTTCCTATAATGAGACGACCAGAACTGGACACAGTACTCTAAGTGTGGTCTAACCAGAGTTTTATAGAGCTGCATCATTACCTTGTGGCTCTTAAACTCAATCCCTCGACCTATGAAAGCTAACACCCCATAAGCTTTCATAACTACCCTATCCACCTGTGAGGCAACTTTCAGGGATCTGTGGATATGAACCCCCAGATCTCTCTGCTCCTCCACACTACCAAGAATCCTGCCATTAACTTTGTACTCTGCCTTGGAGTTTGTCCTTCCAGAGTGTACCACCTCACACTTCTCCGGATTGAACTCCATCTGCCACTTGTCAGCCCAGCTCTGCATCCTATCAATGTCCCTCTGTAATCTTCGACAATCCTCTACACTATCCACAACACCATCAACCTTTGTGTCATCCACAAACTTGCCAACCCACCCTTCCACCCCCTCACCCAAGTCATTAATAAATATCACGAAAAGTAGAGGTCCCAGAACCGATCCTTGTTGGACACCGCTAGTCACAGCCCTCCAATATGAATGCATTCCCTCCACCACAACCCTCTGCTTTCTACAGGCAAGCCAATTCTGAATCCACATGGCCAAGCTTCCCTGCATCCCATGCCCTCTGACCTTCTGAAGAAGCCTACCATGTGGAACCTTGTCAAATGCCTTACTAAAATCCATGTAGACCACATCTACTGCACTACCCTCATCAATCTGTCTGGTCCCCTCCTCAAAGAACACTATCAGGCTTGCGAGACATGATCTGCCCTTCACAAAGCCATGCTGGCTGTCCCTGATCAGATCATGATTCTCTAAATGCCCATAGATCCTATCTCTAAGAACCCTTTCCAACAGCTTGCCCGCCATAGACGTAAGGCTCATTGGTCTATAATTCCCTGGACTATCCCTACTACCTTTTTTGAATAAGGGGACAACATTTGCCATCCTCCAGTACCATTCCCATGAACAACGGGGACTCAAGGATCCTAGTCAAAGACTCAGCAATCTCCTCCCTCACCTCGCAGAGCAGCCTGGAGAATATTCCATCAGGCCCGGGGGACTTATCTTTCCTAATATTTTCTAACAGCTCCAACACATCCTCTCTTGATATCAACATGCTCTAGAACATTAACTTTACCAACACTGTCCAGGAGATTCAAAAAATCAAGGGCACAGATTTAATATATTTGGTAGAAGGATTAGAGAGGAGATGAGGAAAATGTGGCAGGAACAGACAACCTCATCACTTTTAAGTGTACTTGAAGAGCTGTGACCTACAGGGCTACAGACCTAGTCAGCATTGGTGGGTCCAGGCTGTGTAGCACTTCTTGAAACAGCACAGATTTAATGGGCTGAAGAGCCTCTTCATAAAATTTCCATGATTCATTCTGTGTACACTGAAATTCATTTGCAAATTAGATACCTATTCTGGAAGCTTATTAATACCTTCTTGTTTTTGCTAGATTCTTCCTCTGCATTCATTGCAAATTAACAGTGGTGTCTGCAAACTTTGTAATTATGCCTCCACTTACAGAGTCCAAATCAATAATGCAAATTCTGAGCAACAGTGACCTCAGAACCATTCCCAACTGATCACTAGTGTGAGTACTTATTCCAGTTGCCAACTTTGTGTTTTATGTTTAGTAGTCAGCTTATTTTCCATTCTGTTGCCGGTCCCCTGGCTCCTTATCCTCTAATCTTAAAAGTGAGTCTGCTACGCATACCTCATTGAAGACCTTTTGAAAACTCAATTATATTACATTTACTACATGAATTATGTCCAACCTTTGCTTCTTCTTCCAAAAAAATCATTAACATTGGTGAAGCAAGACCTTCCCTTTTAAAATCCACATTAACTATTACATTGCTGGACATATTTTTACTCTATACATGCATCAGGTGAGATGAGGAACAGGCAGGAAAGTGGAGCTACAGCAAGATCAGATCAGCCATGTTGTTATTGAATGACAGAGCAGGCATGGGGTGGGGGGGGGGGGAGGAGGAGGGGTTCACATGGCCTACTTCTACTACTAGTTCCTATATTCTTACATTCCTAAATTTTCCATTTCTGGATGTTTTATTTGTCAGGATTTAATTGGTCCAGAATGTGTGTTGCAGTCCAATGCACCAGGCCAATATTAGTCTGGTGCCCATCTCCACAGGTAGCCTTCATTATAAAGTGCAATTGGCTTAAACTTGTTTAAGACACCACCAATATCCAAAGATAATGAATTTGGAAGCAGTCTAACCACACACATAAATATATTTGTCTCAGGCACACCTTTTTATGCTTGAAGCAGAGGCTCAAAGCATTTCAATTTCTAGCTTCAGTGCTGCTTAAGACACTTCCAGTGAAAAGTTGACAAGCCTTTGAACATTCAATTTATCTGAGTCAGTAACTACATCACAGCTCCCGCTTTTTTTACATTGGGCATATTGATGCCGTTGCAACTTGCAGCAAGCAGTGGATACCCAGCCAAGGAATCTTAAAGGATTACTTTGAAGGAAAAAAAAGTTCTCAACTTCCAAAGAACATCACGGCAGCTGTGCAAAAGTATCTGATAGCAGCAATCCTGGAGCTCCTGGGTAAGCTGTAGCTGGAGAGAGCTGGTCCTGGGTTAGCTGTGGCAAGGAGTCAGGCACCCTCCCTATTGCATGCTCAATAATCCAATAAGGCATAATCATAGGAGCTCAAGAGGTCCCAGGGACCATTGGGAGTAGCGGGTCTGCTCTCGTGTGTTTAAATGTATACAAAAAGTTTCAATTATTTTCATTTTCTTTGCTTTCTTAAATAATGTAATTATGAAAGGGTCACCAAGAACCATGAAAGGACTTAATAGGAACCATATCTTAACAAAATGCCGACAGTGGATGCAAAGCATGAGTTTGAACAAAGTAGATGGTATATTTGACATGTTCTTAGTCTTATTAATTGATGTCTATCGCCTCACAAATGATTAGCACAGATTGCTAACGTAGACACCTGCCTCGAATAAGTACAGATGCAGATCTGCACTAGAGGTCAAAAGCTTAAAGTTCCATGTGACTATATGCTCCTGTACCCATTTGCCCTTCTTTGTGTTCTGGTTTCTCCTAATGACTGACTTAGCCCTACGACTGGATGTTCTTGTATTGCTCAACTCTCTTCTAACTCCGGCTAATCATGATCCATGTGCCTTGTTTGTGTTGCAAGAGACCTAAATACAATGATTTACAGTTTGTGTACAATGAGATACAGACTGGACAATTACATGGTGAGTCATTAGGACATAGGAACATGAGCATCAGCAGCTGCCTTACTGTAAAGTGCATCAAATCCTTCATTCACAAAAAAAAGTGCATGAGAAAAAATTTATTGATGTCAGTCACAAAAATTTCAGAAAAGCAATGCTGCAGCCTTCTGGGTGAGGGAGTTGCAGATTTTGACCACTCAGTACTGAGAATGTTTCCTGATTTCAGTGCTAAATTGGCTTGATGTAATTAGAAGATTGCTCCCAGTTTTCTAACAGGTATAACAGCTTCTCTAAACCTATGCTATTGAATCTTGTTATCATTTTAAAGGCCTTTGATGAACCTTTGAAGAGATGACCCTTCAAACCTCCAAAGTCAAGGAAAATCAAACATTTCCATGGCAAGTATTGTATAGACCATTCTTAAAGAAGATCCTGTATTAAACGTTTTTATATCGTATAGGTTGAACCTCTGCATGTTTATACTTCCTACCTACAATAACAGCTGAGCATGGTTTAATGCTGCAAATAAGAATACTGTTCATTTGTTGCAAAATGTCTTAACACTGAAATCGAAGTGCAGGGATGAATGTTAAATTATATTAAATGCATCTTTATACATTGTTCCTGTTTTTATTTTAAGGGTTTATTACAAATATTTAGATCCCAATAAGTGCAAATGTATTATTATGCACCAATGAAGACAAAAGGCTGCATCCAAATGCTGCCTCGGATACAAGGTCCACATATTTTTGATTACTAAACATGCACCTGGGGATATTTTCTGAACTACATAAGTGTAACATTTGCAAGCATCACAAGACTTAGTAGTTCTGTGATACCAAACATTTTTTTTTAAAAACTGCATATTGGAATCTGCGTGTTCTTTGCTCAAGTGATGCCAGCTATTGGTAAAAATTACTTTCATGGTTGTGGTCATTTCATCACGTGTTTAGGCATTGCAATTTAAATGATGTTATTTCTCAGTTCAGACATAATGTAGTTAATTAGTGCAATATAAAAGTGGATTTTGTTAATAGTTTAAAGCATATTCAGCAAAATTACTAAAGAACACAAACACATCTTATTTTAGCTTCTGCAGTTTAGCTATTTATAAACATGTGAAATGGAGTATTGCCAGTTAATGATATAATGGACTCAAACCCATATTTTCAATATTGGGGATTTGGTCAAAGGCAGCTCCGTTCAAAACATGGGCTGCCTCTCTTTGATGGCAGGTAAAAAGTCAAAGCTATATTTACAGATTTAAGTTGTTAAAATTCAGCTGCACGTGAGTGAAAACAAAGGATACTCTTAATTTTAGTGCAGTTAGCTTTTAGAAGACAAATGGTGGACAATGGTGGAGCAGTGATGGCTGACTGAAACTGCTTTTATATTGCTGAATGGGCCTCAAGAGAGCTTCTGAAGCATGCCCTTATATGTTTACTGTCAAGTAGTGCAGCTGGTCACAACGTTAATATTGTACGCATGTGCAGACCAGCTGTAAAAGCTTCGTCAGTGCCATGAGGTCACTAAAGGGTTCACATTACGAAAAGAATAACACATTTACAGGGCCAGAGAAAGCTGGCAGGAGTTAAGGTCCAGAACGGAATGTTTAGCACCACTGTCCTCCCATCCATGGAAAGAGGTCACAAAAGAAAGCTGTCCCAGGAGATCATCCATCAGATGATGATGTGATGTGAACACTGAACAATTTTTATACCAGAAGGTTTTTCCACTCACTGAGAGCCACATTTTATATGGTGATGCATGAAGAAATGCATCCCAGAGTAACTGGAAGAGAAGCCCAGCCAAGCCAATGCCCCAACAACCATTTTTGTGAATCTTGGCAGACCCCACTGGGAATAGCTGGGATCACCTCCCTGGCCAGGATCAGAAGAGAGGCAGTGTCAAATTGCACCACCTGCTGCAGGAACATCTCCAGCTACTGCCCACTATAGATTTGCACATATGTATGGACAATAAGACAGAATAGAAATACTGGACATTTGGATAGCACTTTGTACAACTTAGCCAACATCCTAACGTGACTTACAACCAATGACATCAGCTGTGGCCTGAAAATTAATTGAATCTTTTTGGAGCTACGTTGCAATCCTGAACCATACGATAACGCTCTGGTGAGCATTTCACACACAAAACCTCTCCTACTTTGGAAGCCATAACAGTATTTCCCTTATTCACTGTAAGAATCGTATAGATACTTTATTGATGAAATAATTTGCAGAGTTAGTGAATATCCTCACATTTTCTCTTCTTTTCAATCCCCACATTCTGGAACACTCTGTTCCCTAACCATGTCACATCTCCAGCCACAGTTACTCGGGTGAAACAATTGTTATAGGCGTGACAGCATTAAAGGAATCACAGTCCAGCATTACGTAAAATGCATACATTACATCTCCATCCTTCAATAAAGAAAGACAACAAAGAAAAGAAAGCAACTCATCTAAACAGCCATCCAATCAAATTGTGCTTTACCTTGGCACAAAGTCTTCCAGATGCTTGGGTCAACAGAACACCTCACAAAGACTTTGCACCACAAAGGCATTATCTATCAGAAAAGGGCATTACTCTTAAATTATAAAATGTGAAAAGATATTTTAAAAATGTGAACAACTCAATTTGTTCACAATCAGTTGTGTTTTTATATTCAGATTTTTGAATTAATCAGAAGCTGTTATTTTCATTCAAAGGATAGTAAAGAGACACAAGGAAGACCCTATTGGTCAATACAAAACACAAACCATCCATTTTAGTCAAGTAACTACCACATATCATCCAAATCCCTTCCCATAGAGTAACTTTTGTGGTGATGGTTGCCATTTTGTTTCCTTAAAAAACAGAAATTTAAAACTGGAATTTTGCAAAAATATTTCTTCAACTTATCTATTATATTGTCTCGTTGAAGATCTGTTCAATGAGTTGTTTCCAGGCCACTTATAGGGGCCAAAAATAGTTCTGCTTCCCAGTTTTGCCTGTTCTGCCTACCCTGATCTGGTCGTATGGAGTAAGCTTCTCTGCAGCAGAAACTTCAAGCTACAACCAATTCAATGTCAATGTTTTTAAAATTAACAGTAATTGAAAATAAAAGAAAAACTTCAGGGGCTGGAAATCTGAAATAAAAACAAGAAGTACTGGAAATACTCAGCAGGGCAGGCAGTATTCCATGGAGATCTAATGTTCCAGGTAAAGGCCCTTAATCAGTTCTTCCAGTACTTTATGTTTTTCCATTTAAAATAAAGCACTGTTTGAAAGATTGCAGGTCTTGAAGCCTCCAGGTCAGAGTTAGAGACAGTTAGACAGTAAGATGTAACCATCTGTTGAATTGTCTAATATTTATAAACTTCAGATGCTGATGAGAAAAACTCTGTTACCATTGGTCTGATCCTTCCAAGGAATACCTTGTCACAAACATCCATACACTCAAAACAGGGTACACAGGCTTCTTAAAAAAATGACTGGTTGACATCAGACTTCAATGCATATATTTTATGGGAGTATTCTTTGGACCTCATTTTGGAGATACATATTCTCTCGATATTATGAACTAAGATTTGAAGATTTTTTAGGCTGTCACCCAAAAAGATGTGTTAGGTGTTCAACCACTGTCTTTGTTTTTATTTGTAGTTGTTGCTTTGAGTATTGGTGCTGCAGATTTGTGCAGAAATTATTGAGTTGGGGACAGTTGCTCAGAGCAGTTTACCCTTGCTTAGCTCAACCTAGAATGGTGAGAGGCCTAGGAACTGGATACTGCCATAAACATAACTTAAAAACAAAATCTTGTGACATTAGAATAAACAGAGTGTTCCTCTTGGCTTCACTACACTCATCATGACTGCTGATGACCATAATTTCCCACTCATTCTGCTGTGAATGCAGATGGGAGAAATGCATGAAAGGCAGCAGCAGCTTGGCTAGTTTTCTTATATAAGCAAAACCAGAGGCCCAATTCCAGTCTAACCTGTTTGAGGATTGTGGCTGCAATACTTCCTTCTCATCCAAACCTTGGCACCAATTAACTTTAACTTTGTGATTGCCTTCCTTTCTGATTCCCAAGGATCAGCTGTTCCCAATTTTACTTCATTAACATTGGTGATTTACAATAAATCCAATAGATTTTTATATTAAGGTATTAGAAACAAAAATAACAACTTAAATGTACTCATTGCATTCAAATTTCATCATTCTGTTTAACTAATCCAGAATCATAAATCCAAACAATAATCCCCCAGATTTTGCTTTCAAAGGATAAATCCCTTTTGATCATCATAAATGGACCTGTTTAGAATATCTTTCCTGTCACTATGATGCCGAGACAAGGAAACCTCTGAATTTTAACCCATTCTATCAATAGGCAAGTTATCTGCTTGTCAAAGCATGAATATGAATAAATTATATAAAACAGTTAACTCTAAGATAATCATCCTTCATATGCATTCCCCGATTTGATATCTTAGGCTTTAATTGTTCAAAGTTTTACTGAAGCTGGATGATGAGGTATTTGCATCTTTGAGCATACCTGAATAGAAATGAAATCACAGAGCCAAACAGAAGGAAAGGGACAGAATATATTCCATTTTTCTAAGTCAACAGCAGTTCCTTTCTAACTGCCTTGCATTCTTGGTTATCTTCCTTCTATGCATAATTCTACTCTTCAGTTGCTTCAGAAGGTTCCACCATGTATCCTTACAACATCCTTAAGTGTCAAAAGAGTTACAGAGACTTTCGATGCTTACAGAATACCTTTGTAAGCATTTTTCAAAAGTCCAACATGTCTTGGGGATTACTTGTTCCAATATCTGTAAAACCCAATTGTTTACTAGAGATTTAGCAACAAGGAAAATCTTGAAAGAATTCATTTCTAGCTCCAAAGGATAAAATTAAAAATCCTGAAATATTACTGTTACTATTAAAGATGTTAGAGATCATACAGGAACAGTCAAATTCAGCATCTTTGCCATATGGCTATTACAATTTAGAGTGGAAGAGAGAGGAGAAATTTCACTTCCAGTGCCACAAGCACAGCCCTCCTTCATCAGGAACATGTTTGGGTGGGTCAAAGCTCTGCCTCAAAAATGCTTCCTAAAATCTGAGTACACAGGACAGAAGCTCAGGTATCTGGGTTTGCAGAATTTAACCACATTTTCATTGAATGGGACAAGTCAATCAGAAAAGGGCCAGCTGTTTCTTTTTCATTGCATATTTATTAAATACTAAAATTCATTGCAATATTAAGTAAATGACAGAACAGCAAGATGCTTTTTTAAAATTCCCAAAAAAAGGAAGAACCAACTTCTATTTTTAAAAACAAATAAATGAGAAAGGAAGCGTAGCACATCTGTGTTTCTATAGAAGGATGTACTAACCTCTGCCATTTCCTGGATGCTCATGGTAGTTTAACCCAATAGTGGTTCTCTAGCAACCGAAATTAGGCATCCAGAAATTTAATTTTTGCCTTCCTAGTTAGAAACTGGGAATCAAAGCTCAGTCAGGTAACCACAGGACAATTATTGTAGCATCTGTGACGAGGAAAATTTTGAATTTTTTGGATCACATTTACTAAATTTATGCAAGAGAATAGCTAGAAACAGTAACCATGGATGTTAGAGAAGGATTTTCTTGAAAAACCTTTGGATATGATGGGAAATACACTGTGTACATAAAATCAAAGGCATAAACAAAGTATTACAAAAAAGGTGTTGCAGAAGATAAAAGATCTGGTATTCAATGGAATGGAGTGAAATGGATTATACATCAGTTGGAAACGAACATATACAAAAACATAGCAATCAGGGATGGAAAGGCTGAAGTGTCTTACTTGATTGTGTGCAAGATAGGCCTTCTGCAGCCAGGCAAGTACTGGAGGCTTACAGGCCAGCAAGAACTATCTACAAATGGAAGTCAATGATGCGAGGAGTGTTATTGTTTGGTTATAAAAGCAGGATAATTACAACAACAATGTATTTATGTAGTATTATTAAAATGTATCAAAACATTCCTAGATGTGACATCAGAAGTGATGTTCAATAAAGTTTGACTCTGAAGCACACGAAGAGATATTAGTGTAAAATGGCAAAAAGCTTGATCAAAGTGCAAAGGTTTATGGACTGCCCTAAAGGAGGAAGGAGAGATAGAGAAGGCTAAGAAGATTTGGAGAGAGTATTCCACAGTTCAGGGCATTTTAAGCAGAAGACACACCATCAATGCTGGAGCAATTTAATAAAGGGATATTTTAGAGGATTAAATTGAAGGAATACAGGTATCTCTGAGAGTGCATGAGATTACTAAAAGAGGGATGGGGAGGTTATGCTTTGAATTGATGAAAGCTGGAAGGTATTCATCAGTTATGTTGGTTTGGTGGAGCAGCATAGGTATCTGAAAATCACTGGCCTCTGTTTTAATGACAAATTTGTGAAGAGGTCCTTGCACCTTGTTGGCTTTGAGAATAAAGGAGACTGGAAAAAAAGAGATGCTTGGAAATTAGAACACAGGACATAGAACACTACGGCACAATACAGGCCCTTTGACCCACAATGTTGTGCCGACAAGTGTGGAATTGTGGATAACAAAATTGGGATTATATTAGATATGAAATTGGTGTATTTAGCAAAGGGGAGTTGATAGCTCTTGATGTCAATGCGATATATCTGGTGGCAGATGGCACAAGCAACTCTGCACCTAGACTAAGTGAAGCTGCACCACACCAAAGAAGGATGACAGAGGGTGACTTTTTTTCCCTCTGTAGTATCAAAGGTGGAGGTGGAGTTGAGGGAGGGATCGGGCAGACCCTTGGACATCTGTTAATGTTTTGTACATCACATTCTGTAATTCCACCAATTACAAATAGGACAAGTGTCTGAGTAATCTGAATTCCATTTTGTATTAGATGGGAGTCTCAAATTTTACCACCATTTTTACTAGTTTCCACTAAAATTTCCTGATTTAATTTCAGGTAACATTTGAGGGGGGGGGGAGATTGCAAAAGTTTATTAGGAGTTCAAGATAACTTACCAATACTTATAGCCAAAGACAGGAGGAATTAGCAAAGAATTTCCTTGTCTTGGTTCTGACTCCCAGGTTGCATATATCTTAAATGGGGAATGCAGCAAATTTCTGGAAATGACGGGGATCTGTTGCAGCCTTGTTTTAAGAGAGGACTTCTGTTACTTTCCTGCTGGGAGATTAGAAAATGCCCTGCAGATTTTCAAACCCAGATTTTTTTTAAATCAAAGGCCAGCTTGCTTATTGAAATGAAAGCTTGGTCCCTTTAAGAAGCAGAAAATATTGATTTGATCACTGATGTAATAAACTCTAAAGGAAGAGCAAGGATATGGTACATGTTTCACAGAACTACTAACTATAAGTGTGAGTTATTTTCTAAAATTCTTCTATGCCAACCTACTAAGTTTCAGCTCAATGGAAGGGACAGAGGCTAACTTTTCCTGCACTAAAGGGCAGTTGTAAATCTCACAAGGGGCTGCTTGTAAATCTGCCAAGTTACCAGTCCTTGCAAAACTGGAATTTCTCCTGCTGATTTGGAAACATTAGCATCAGTGCAAGTTTCTATGATCTATTCAACACAAAGCTCAATAGTACTGATGCTACTGACATGTTAATGAAGCAATTAATGTTTAACGACAAGCTGTTATCCTAAAAAAGTGACCTTAGTCATACAATTGAGGACATGAATGTGGTGACTAGCACAAATTGTATCCAGATTCTGATGATACACATAATTATTAGTTCAAATATTTATCAATTAACATGATAATATAAAATCTTTTTTGCTATACATTTGTGCTACAGCAGATGTAACATCGTCTGCAGATATTGCATCTGTAACTGATTTTTCCAATTGTCTTAAGTGAGGCCCTCTGCAGACTGGGAAAATGCAGGCCACTGACCAGGCAGACTAAAGGCACCAGAAGGGAAACTACATTACATTAAATGGCCTTTTCACTGTAGAAGCAATTCAATTTGGCTGTAGATTGACAACACAATGAAGGTCAGCTTTTACTGCCTGCACAGTGGAAGGGAAATCTGGCCCTAGCTTTTACATTGTGCTGAAATTTAGTGGAAAGTCAGAATACAAGTACTTAAAGGATCAGCGATACTTATTGTTCTCAAGGAGTATTAATAAATCTGAACTAGTCTTTATAATTTTTTTATATATGTGATCCATCTTTACATTCTGTCAACAAAATTGGAAAATAAAAGAATCATTCATTTTGTTCATTGAAGATTATTTGTTCCAGTGAATTCTTATTTCTCAATTCTAACATGGCAATAATGACCAAATCTTCACCTTACTTTAAGTAGTAGCAGATTTGGAAAGATTTGATGAAAACATACAAGAGGAGCTACCGTTCAAAATCCCACATAATTGTTAGGTTACTTCATGCATAATTGCCCTCTATGAATGTGCACAGTTGTTATTTATATTTATTTGTACTTTAGGAATACATATATCCAGAACTGTTTATTCAGTTCTATTTGTGGATTAGACCCTAGTGCATTGTGCAAACAATATGAAAGACAATAAATGCACTTGCAAATTTTACAATGATTGATCATTTTAAGCTTGTAACATTTACAATGTACATTATCTCACCATGCATGACTACACTTGATGGAACAAGCAAAAATAATGATTGACACCCTGGCACATTGTATACTTTCTCACGCATTGAAAATGTGTCAAAAACTGAAAAGATCTCCCTGCTGTCCCTCTTACACTGAGATAGGGACTTGCTTTTGCCCATCCATTGGTTTAAAAGAAAAATCTACATATGCCACATCTTTGTGGGAGACACTTTTGCAACACCAGAGCTATCCAGATTAAATGCATACTTCTAATATTAGGCAGGAGGTGCAGTTGTGCGTGAATAGTTCCTCTGTCACAGTAGTATGAACCCATATTCATAAACCCTGAAAGCATTAAAAATCAATTACCAACTGATGGCATAATCGTTTACCCCTTCATTGTAACCATAAAGGCAGGCCTGCTATAGACCAAAGCAACAGAAGCAAGCTGATTGCATATTTTGACAAATTAGATGATTAACTGAAGACATCAAGCTCAGGCCCACTGCATCTCTATAGATCTTTATAAGGGGAGGGGAAAAGAATTGTTGTTGAAATGGATACATGTCCAGGGAGATGCTAGTCCATAGGGACTTTAAAAGGAGCTGCAACAGCAGGGACACTTTTAGCACTGAATCAAACAGTGGTCAGGCTATAGGCATTGATTAGTGTCATAGTTAATAACAACTGTGATGTTTCAGTCTCTTTTAAAACTCAGAAACCTAATATTGAATGACCCAAATATGCAACATCACACCATTGGTGGATAAAAAAAATGGAAACAGAATACTGAACAGAAAATGGAAAATAGTCTTGCATTGTGTGTAGCACATTTAAATCAAAACCAATTCTTCTAAATGAAAAGGAAATTTGCAGAGTAAATTTAAGTACTATTAAGATATTTAAACTGTAGTACATGCTTTCCCTATTCTCCGATACTGAACTAGGCCTTTGTCTATTGAGTCAGTAAGGAATGGCTGAAGATTCAAAAATCCAAATGCTTTCCCTTCCAAGTAAAATGTATTGCTAGTGTAATAAATGAAAGGATTATTATTATACAAGTTTAACCCTTCTCAAATGTGTTTCAACAGTAGCCATCTGCAATGGGGTTCAACTTCCATCCTGCCCTCAAAGTATAATTAGAAATTTGGAACTAAAAAAAGGCCAATATTTTCAGGTGCAATTGCACGAAAACTATATCCAGAAACAAGCAAGGTATTTGGTTTGAAAACTAAAGCCACAGATGAACTGTTGAGTTTGGTAACATAACAGCAAGGAAAGCAATGGCACAAAGTGCAGCATTTCCTTGGAATGGACAAAGGAAAGTCATCCATCACAAATAAAAAGGCTCCTTTAAATTTGAGGTGTTTTCAGAATAGAATATAGGATTCCATTAGTTGCAACAAAACAAAGCTGAATGAATCTCTCAGTGATTTTAAAGCAACAGAGCACATTTGGAAATTCAATTGGAAAAGTATTCTTGTTTGCCAAACATTTGGACATGTGACACCATTGGGAAATATAGTGAATAGTTGTTCTGTTGTACTTCTTCCCAGGGCATAAGTACAGTGGCTATTTTTAAAAATAGACCAATTATCAGTGGGTGGATGCAACAAAAACTGCTACAAAAGTTCATTGTATGGAAAATATTCAAAACACTTACTAAATACCAATATAATCTTACAGGGCAAAGAAGCATTTTATAGTGTCATTTAAAATTCAAACTCTAAAAATTTCCATTGGGGTCACCAAGATGGATGGGAGAATTTTTATTTTGTACACTTATTTAACTAACATTTTTCTCAAAAGTGCCAATTTTCAAACCAGACAAACTGAATATGTCGGCAAAGGACAAGTGCTTTTCCTTCAATAATATATTACATGCCAGAATATGTTGAATATTAAACTATAAGCACTTTGATTATCTGAAGGAAATGTTATAAGTGCCCCTTCTTCAGTTAAGTAATAATCATTTGACCAATAAAGTTATAGTTATTATTCATCATTAAAATAGCAAAGAGTAACACCCCAATGTACCTCCAGTCATGCCCATGACTTCTTAAATATGGAATTAACAATGCAATAACGTTGAATTCAACAATACCAGTCAGTTAATTGATTTAGTAAGTTACCATCCTGGATTTTAAACAAAGACAAAATCAAAATTTAAATCTAGAAGAGTATACTGAACTCACACTTTTTGTGAAACAATTCCTGTGTAAAAATTATCAGGTTATACATTACTGTCATGCCGGTTAGTCATATTAACTGTTGATCGATTGCCTAATGTATAAAGTTCCATTAGACGCTGAAGCATTGTCAATGATCCAGTGTTAATGAAAATTTCCATGGTAATGAACATGTCTAGAAATGTATATAATATAGCAGGAATATTTAAGCATCCACCAACAGCTTATACTGATCATTTATTAAGTTTACAGAATTGCAGTGGTATTCATTGCAAACCAAAAATATGGATTGTTCCAGAAGAGAAAAACATATTGTATTCCTTCTTTTGCTGCAATATTTATTGATTTGTTCATAATAACTCATCATAGGCACCATTAGGTCTACACACAATATCTTACGCAATAAGCCAAACAAAAACCTTCCCATGGAATATTATAGAAACACAACAGGGATATGTGCATCTGGAAGCTGAGAACATCATAATGGTTGAGTGGTTGCCTCAGCTATGAATTTTAGCATTAATAATTTCTGTGAAGTCAATTAACACATTACCATGTCCAAAATAAATCAAAAGTGAATTTACCTTTTAACCACTATTAGCAACAGCCAAAGTTAAATTACTCATCAACTGATATAAATCCCTGCCTCACAGGATTACCTAAATATGTACCCCTCTGAAGACATCAAATGGTTGCCAATCAATTTATCTTACCCTTTGTTAGTTAACATAGTTTATCAAACACAGTCAACAATACCACTGCAACATTTAAGTAAATAACGGTCAATAAAACCACAAAGTTAATATTAGCTTATATTTTAACTTAAAGCTTTAACACCACTTTCCAAATTAGACTCAGTTTCAATGCAACATTATGAACCAAATCAAATCATCTTAGAAGAAATCACAAGTTTTAATCATGTACCTAGTAACTGCAGAATTATAATGATGAAATCCAACCATTTGGTTAGCCACAACTTGCTGTGTGTGGGTAAACAGAAAAATTTCAGCAATAGCATTTTGTTTCTGTTAAATGCAGTAGCAGCTTATGGAAACTTTCTTCTTGGGCCAGCTGGCATTGGTCCAACTACAGCATATTAAAGAAAGAAAACTACTCACATGCTATGCTTTACTGACTACTGTATTAATCTAAAAAAAAATCAAATGCTGGATGATTCAGGAACATTTTATATGATTTATTTTATATATGGTTGTTATATACTTTCAAATTCTGCAATATTTTAAACATTCACAATCCAGTATTTTTTGCAAATTTATAAGAGTTGCACAAGGGCACTTTTCAATGTGACTGATATTTTGAAGTATAAGGAGGCATAAAGAAAACAGTGTAGTGTAAAATGATGCTATAGATATGATTAAAATAAGCTGTGTACGATGGAATTGTTTCAAAATAACATTGTAAAATACCTCATATCAATTAGTTTTTTTATAGCTTATAATGTTAATGTTCAACTTTGCAATTTGTAATTTATGAAAAGATTCTATATGCATGTGTAACCGAGTAGTGAAAGTGTATAGATCCTGACAAAATATTAAGCATTTAATTCTACAGTTGTTCTGTCACTTTTGAAATTTTACATAAAGGTAGCACCCATGGCTTTCTGGTGCAAAATTCCCAACATAAGATTAAGGTAGAACCTTTCCACCAGCAATTACTGTAACTTAATTTAACCCTGCCCATTTGGAATATCCATTTAAACTTTTAGGCATAGAGCACCAAAATAGTTTTCTGGTGATGACACTTTCATGTCCTTCATGTTCTTCTAGCTACCATATTTTAATTATTCAGAATAATCACCATCCATTCCAACAGTTCTTTCCAACAGTTTTTGGAATTTGTCAGCAAGTATTAAATATTTAATTCCCAGCATACAAAAATGTCACCCCTGACATTTCAGAATAATATATTCTAACATTCATTCCTTGAATACCTGGGAAGTGAAATTCAAATTAGAGTACAAGGCTAACAAATAGAGATTTCTCTAAACACAATGTAATAATTGTTGGTAAACTGCATGCAGGCAAGAGCTCTATGACTAAAATAGTTCCCACGGTGCCTTATGGTATTCACCAGTGGAGAAGTCCCAAGAGAGGTTCCCAGCAAAGTATGGCACACATGTTCCATTTGAATGCTACATACATGCCAGGTCTTCAGAAATGAACTTTAACATTGTAGAAATTCATTGTTTTCTGCATGCATTTGTAAAGAGTTCTAGTGAGGCAAGTAGTTGCAGCTACCAGGACTTAAAACGGAGTCAGAAGGATAGCTGTGTTTATCAGTTGCAGCAGCAGCATACATTTCAGCAGGACTGGAATTAAGCAGTGCCATTCTTTCGTGGAGAAAGCATTTAAGCTGACCAGATCATGGGAGATGTTACTGGGATTAACCCACAAGACAAAACCTTAATCAGACTTCAAAATAAAGCTTCAGTATCTGCTTTCATTCTCTAAAATGATCATATTTCTCTTCCATCATTCAGAATTAAGCAGCTTACAGCTGGATGGCGACTCAGCGCATGCAGTTGCCAGTAGCAACAGGGCACACAATTGTGTTTCCCAGCCAAATAATGAGGTTTTTGCTGCCCCTGTTGACTGCTTCACAGACATTTTTGGATGTAGTGACAACAGTTTGGTTCCATTAAAAATCAAGCCTATTTTATAAGCTAAATTAAAAGAGTTGATTGGTTTGTTACTGTGTTCAAAACACTGTTTAGGTTCTGGAAATAATATTAGTTGCACTTCCAAGCAGAGTCTTATATTTCAATACCTGCACTAGTTAATTATGCCGACATTTCAGCAACAAAACCACTTTTAGACTTCATGATTTAAGTTGCAGTAAAATCCCACATAAATACTGGCTGTAAACATTGATAATAAATTCAACACCAGAATATATTTCAAGATTTATGCTTCTTACCCAGACTATGAGAGAACATCCTTAGAGCAGAGGTCCTTCACATAACAGTCACAGTAATCCTCAGAGCAATCAAACAGCAGCATACAAAGATCCAGAGTTGATAAACTTTCTCTCCAGTTTACAGCCAAACCCTGCCACTGCAGTGAAAACAATCTCTCGCTTTGCTTTGTTGTGCTTCACTGGTTTCTCAGGGAGAGGGGTACTTAACATGTGTTTAGGGACGGCTGCCGCCTTTGAAGGTGGCAGTTTCCTCGGGGAGAGAAGCTTACAGCAGATCAAGAGCGCACTGCTGATGCTCTGTGTGCGATCCTACAACTGGGCCTATTAATTCTCGTCCCTAAGAAACTACCGAGAATCTGCTGTCGAGTGAAGCCCATCTGCTGCCATCATAATCAGTCTCAACTGAATGGCTCTGACAAATCTGTGCCTGCAGCAGGGGTTAGGGAAGTTGGTGCAGGGGGAAGGGTATGTTTCTTTTGTCTGCTGAAAACCAGGTTATTGTGAATGGAAAGGCACTTTGGGAAGTGGAATTAAAAAGCTCCATATACCATCCAGGTTAAAGGCAACACCAATCCCCATCGCCAAACATTTGTTGCTAATGAACTAAATGAACAATTACCTTAATCAGATTAGCAATTTGTAGCATGGAGCACGATGCAGCTAAATGTGTATCTCCAGGGTAATTTGTATGAATAAAACTGCTGTATCAGGTGACGAGCAATCACTTTGTGAAAGGTTGTAGCAGAGAACAAATTCTACTTCAGGCAGTAATCAATAAAAATAGTCATTATTGCTTTTCACGATTCCACACTGTCACAATTTGTTTCCTTCATTCTTAATTCAACTCTGCACTGTGCAAAAATGAGTTTAATTCTTCATCTAGTGCCTTATCTGCTCAGCCTGTTTGTTAGTGCTCAGTAAAGCACAAAGTGTATAAATTACAGTTTAAACTATTGAAAAACACATAACTACAGAAGCAGCCAGTCATGCATTGAAAAGAGAAAAAAAATCAACATCAAAAAAAGTTAAACCCACATAAAATGCAATGGACTTCTGAGCACATCAACATTTTGGCTAACTACTGGCAGTAATGATTTCATTAGAAATTGAGAAAAATTAATAAAATCTATTTATTTTACCAGTGAACATCAAAGAACATCACAGAATTTATATTAATTCACTGATTATTTTAATACCAATACAAAATTCCACAATATAATGGGTTAATATAAGACCATAAGACAAAGGAGCAGAAGTCGGCCATTCGGCCCATCGAGTCTGCTCCACCATTCTATCATGAGCTGAACCATTCTCCCATTTAGCCCCACTCCCCCGCATTCTCATCATAACCTTTGATGCCTTGTCTACTCAGATACCTATCAATCTCTGCCTTAAATACACTCAATGACTTTGCCTCCACAGCCGCCTGTGGCAACAAATTCCACAGATTCTCCACTCTCTGGCTAAAGAAATTTCTCTGCATCACTGTTCTGAATGGGTGACCTTCAATCCTGAAGTCATTCCCTCTTGTACTAGACTCCCCTACCATGGAAAACAACTTTGCCACGTCTACTCTGTCCAGGCCTTTTAACATTCGAAATGTTTCTATGAGGTCCCCCCTCATTCTTCTGAACTCCATGCAGTATAGACCAAGAGCCATCAAACGTTCCTCATATGTTAACCCTCTCATTCCTGGAATCATGCTAGTGAATCTTCTCTGAACCATCTCCAACGTCAGCACATCCTTTCTTAAACGAGGAGCCCAAAACTGCACACAGTACTCCAAGTGAGGTCTTACCAGTGCCTTATAGAGCCTCAACATCACATCCCTGCTCTTATATTCTATTCTTCTAGAAATGAATGCCAACATTGCATTTGCCTTCTTCACCACCGACTCAACCTGGAGGTTAACTTTTAGGGTATCCTGCACGAGGGCTCCCAAGTCCCTTTGCATCTCTGAATTTTGAATTTTCTCCCCATTTAAATAATAGTATGCCCATTAATTTCTTCTATTAAAGTGCATGACCATACACTTTCCGACACTGTATTTCATTTGCCACTTCTTTGCCCATTCTCCCAGTCTATCCAAGTCTCTCTGCAGACTCTCCATTTCCTCAACACTACCCGTCCCTCCACCTATCTTTGTATCATCGGCAAACTTAGCCACAAAGCCACTTATTCCATATTCCAAATCGTTGATATACAACGTAAAAAGAAGTGGCCCCAACACAGATCCCTGCGGAACACCACTGGTAACTGGCAGCCAACCAGAATGGGATCCCTTTATTCCCACTCTCTGTTTCCTGCCAATCAGCCAATGCTCTACCCATGTTCTAAACTTTCATGTAATTCCATGGGCTCTTACCTTGTTTAGCAGCCTCATGTGCGGCACCTTGTCAAAGGCCTTCTGAAAATCCAAATACACAACATCCACTGCATCTCTTTTGTCGAGCCTGCTTGTAATTTCCTCAAAAAATTGCAATAGGTTTGTCAGGCAGGATTTTCCTTTAAGGAAACCATGCCGTGTTCGGCCTACCTTGTCATGTGCCTCCAGGTACTCCGTAACCTCATCCTTGACAATCGACTCCAGTGTATTCATTAACTATTAAATATCAGTGTATTCATTAACAATTCCTATTTTTATTTACTCATATCAAGACATTTGTTTGTTATTTACATGCTACAAAACTGTATAGCTTGCATGCAGAAATTAAATTCTAAAATCAAACTGAAATATGTGAAAATATCTCATTCACAATGTTTATAGGTACTAAAAGTGGCTTACAGAACAACCTCAGGTTCAGAAGATCAGGACAAGGCAATCTTCAAATTGTTGTTAGGTAATTTCTGTGAGTTGCTGTGGCCTACAAAGGTATTACAGATATATTTTTGACAATACATGCCATGTATTGCATGCATAATCTACCTCATCATGGCCTTGCACCTCATTGTCGACCTGCACTGCACTTTCTCTGTAACTGTAACACTATATTCTGCATTGTTATTGCTTTTCCCCTGTGCTACCTCAATGTACTGATGTGATGAAATGATCTGTATGGATGGCACGCTAAACAAAGTTCTTCACTGTACCTCAGTACATGTGACAATGATAAACCAATTTACCATGGTGGTGGATCTCAGATATCTCCAGCAAGAGGGAGAGAAAAAGAACATGGATGAGAGATTGATCTTGGGCTAGTAGCAACACTCAAAAGAACCCTGGAGCTGGGAGGAGCGTGCCCGCTCTTCCTTACTTTGCACAAACATTTTCTTTTAAATATTTATTTTTAAATTTAACTTTCAAAGCCACTTCTTAGTTCACAATAGCTGCTGAAGAATTGTGATCCAAAAGCCCTGATCTGTATTCTGTCCAAAACAGTCACAGGACCCTCATTTTCACAAGCCTGTTTTAGGCAGGTATTTAATGTCCCAATCTAATGTTGCCTCAGATGTCTCTCAGATCTCCTTGGGATGAAAACCGTAAGTCTCAAATTTTGGCCTCAGTCCAAATTTTACCCCAAAGTGTCTATTCCTGAGCGCTAACTTTTGAGTTGAAGAGAGCCAACTGAAATACTGCCAGATTCTTCTGTGTTAAAAAAAAATCAGGAAATATTATCTATGTTCTTATTTTAAACCCAAACAGACGTTTAAATTTGCTAGTAATTTCCTCACCAGAGTTGCCCGTGCACCAATGATTGCCTTTCTACATTTTCCTTATTTCTCCCACTTAGTCTGACCTCAGTGACACGTTCTTATTCAGAACTGCTCAGCTTGTTGACCTTCCCCTTCCCTATCCCTTTTGCTGCCTGTACCTACTTAAATCAAATAACAGTTTTCCACAAAAGCTGGCATGATCTAATTCAGCAGTAATTGCCTAGTTATAATGTGACCTTAACACCTGTTTATTGGGGCAGACCTGATAAATGTGTATACTCAGTTCTATTTCAGCAATGCTCATGGGGAAGGAAAAAGATCTCATGAGTTGTAACTGTTTTTTTTTGGTTTTATGCTTCTCTCCAAAAATAATATAGCAAGAGTCAGATAAAATTTGTGATTCAGTGCACAAAGTGTACACCTTATAGGACTCAGATGATAGTAGTTTTGCTGCTGTGTCAGAAGGTTCATTTCTTAATCCGTAGACTTGAGCACAAAAATCAGGGCTGAAATACTAGTGCAGTGCTGAGGGAGTGTTGCATTAGCAGAAGTCCCATCTTTTGCATGAGGTGTTTTATCAAGGCTTTGCTCAAAGTTTTCCTTGGTATCCTAGTCAATTTTTACTCTACTCACCATCATCAAGCACAGTTTACATCTAATTCTGTCTATTCCTGTTGTAATTGCTATACACAAATTGTCTGCTCTGTCACCTAAATTGGAAAAGCAGTTCTGAAGTGCCCTGGGATATCCTGGGATCATGAAAATAGAAAAGCAAGTCTATGTTTATTTTATTTCAACCCAAGGGAAACTCTCCTTATTAGATTTCAAAGTAAGTTTTATTTATGCAGTTAAATTAGTTGTAAATATGGTCAAAGACAGGGGATGGAGGAATGCAGACCGTGTGCAGGCAGATGGGATTAATTAGATTGGCATCATGATCGGTACAGACAAATTGGGCCAAAGGCCCTGTTCCTGTGCTGTACTGTTCTATGATTTATGAATTCTAAAATTTAATTTTCCATTTCCAAATACTGTCAATGGCCTTAATGTATAGAATTTGGAAAACTCTTAATTGGTATTTTTTCCTATTTTTATGTATATAACGACGCAGAAGGTCGTTCAGCCCATCCAGTCGATGTCAGCTCCCAGGAGAACAACTCCATAGTCCTATTACCCCTCTCCTTATTTCCTTGTACCCCTGCAACTTATTTTCTCTCACACATGCCCATCAACTCCTCTTTGAGTACTTTTTTTTTGCCATTAACCTGTAAGAGGCAATTGATAGTGAGCATTTATTTGCCTGCACTCTTCTGGAATGCAGGAAGAAACTGAAACACCCACACAGCCATGGAGAGAACAGGTTAATTCCTCAGAAACAGTACCAAAGTCAGGGTAAAGTCCAATTCCTGGAGCTCTGAAGCAGTAGTACTAACTGCTTCAGCACCATGTCACTGTAATATTATGTATAATATTACACATAAGCAAAAGCCATCTTCATGAGGTTTTGTAATTAATGCCACAATGGCATATTTACAGTACACACAATTCTTGATGGTAGCCACATAAAAGGAACTGTATATTTTACTCTTGCATTGGACTGTGGTGAATTACATGAATTTAATACCCACACTGCTATAACCATGAATTATTCACAAGCTAGAAAGTAGGCCTCATTTTCCTTTCATGATTCTGAATTTAGTCTTGCTCTTAAATCAGGAACTATTTCTAGGCCATTCACAAACTATTAATATACAAATCATTTTTTTACACTAAATCAAGTGGTAATGGCAATACCCTTGCCTCTAAAAACTTGCACAGCTGCACTAACTGCATTATTTTGACACATAAATAGTTGTAAATTACCTTTCAAGTGAGCCTCAGACATTATGAGTGCAAATTTGTCCCTTAATAATTTAAGATAAAAATTTGATCTGTCATTTGCACAATAGATTGTGAATTCTGTGTACCAAATGTACAAATTGTTACTGGCATGATAAAAACAAGGATTTACTGAGATATTATGAAGGATGGTTGTTATAAAGTGAAATGCATCAAATGTATGGCCCCTTTTCCCATTAAGAAATGACCTGACAAAGAATTAAACTTACAATGAGTAAACATGGATTGATTGCTATAACTTCACAAATCAGGGTAATAATAGAGGACAATAGTTTAAGAGTGCTCTTCCTGCTGTATCATAATGCAAAAGAAGCTTTGTTCTGCTTTGATCCTGTGAGATATATTGTGGATGTGGACAGAATCCTGTGCCACGCCGGAAAAAAAGAAGAGTGTGACTTCCTGTGCAAGGCGATAGAAGTCAACTTCATTTTGGATCAGCTGAATATTTTACAGCTGAATTATATTTCACAACGTAGATTTTCCACTTGGCCATTACAGCAGGAAAAGTGCACATCATCTCATTGCTCTGATGCAGCATTAACCTTGTGCAATTTTCAAGCTCAAGGGTTAATGAAATGATTAACTCTGCATTGGCCTAGACAGCTCTCCACTCTTCTTTCAGCAAGGAGCAAATAACGGAAACTATCAGTAAGCCTATACCTGCCTTTTCTGTGTACACATGTTCATTCCTATCACCTCGTTAATTCTTAATGGGAAATCTTAATTATGCTAAGGATAAATGCTGAGTGTAGCACAGAGACTGGCCATTCAGCCCAGCCAGTTAATGCCAGATTCAATGCTCTGTACAAGCTTCCTCTCACTCCTCTGGAACATCTTTCTTTTCTTTTTTCCTTTGTGCTTATCTAATTTCCCATTAATTACATCTATGGTATTTGCTGCAACTATTGTTTGAGGATTTTTATGTTCTTTTTAGATGAAAAAAGGCTCCTGCTGTACTCCCAATTGTATTTATTAATCTCTACCTTATACTTATTGTGAATTCTCCATAAGAGGAAATATTTGGTCATGTTTATTATATTCTTTCATAGCTTTAAAAAGCATGGTCAAGTCATCCCTTAGTCATCTCTCACTTCTGCTATCATCTTCTGAAACTTTTCTGGCACCTTACCAGTGTCTTTACATTCTCCATGTGTAATGAGGTTCAATGGAAATTTAACACTGCTTCTTTGCTTTGTGTCCCTTTAGAATTGCAGTACAGTGCATGGTTTTCCTTCTTAAAAATCTTATTAACCTATGTTGCTACATTTATTCATGTGTAACTGCATCCCAAAATCCTATTTCTCCTCTAAGCCACTTAGATGCTTTATTATCCAAGCGGAATGTGGCCGCCTTATCCTGCAAACCAAAATACACGACCACACTTGTTTATTAGGCAGTTCCACACTGATTTTAGGAGTTTACTTATTTCTTCTTGTCTGTTTTTTTTCATCTGTCTGGATTGTTATCTATCCATCTGTTTGTTTAACGCATCATGTGTATTGATATACTTTTTTTTCCTCTCTGGCTTTAACTACTGGCTTTTTAAAGTAATTGTTAGCTTAGCCACTTTGTTCTGCACGCTATCACAGACATTCCCTCTGTTCTCTTCACATGCAAACCCCTTCCATAACTTAAAATACGCTTGCTTCCTTATTTTTCCAATTGTGATGAAGGGTCCTTGAGCCAAAATGTTGACTCAATTTCTCTATCCATGGATGCTGCTTGACCTGGTGGGTGGTTACAGCATTTTGTATTCTTGTGGTACATTTATATACTTCTGATACTTCTGCTGGATTTGTAGCAAAACTGTTCTTTATATTACTTCCTTGCCATTATTGACATATAACCCAACTGAATAATAACAAAACAAATGTGCCTCAAGTAATAGTTTGAATCCAAATTCCAAAATTATATTTTGAAACACTTTCCTTGGCGAGCTACCCATTGATTACAGGTGGTTGCTATTATCAAAATATTAGTTAAACAAGTCACAATTCCCTTGATAAATAGCAGTTAGGCCCTACACTAGCTAATGAAGCATGCAATTTGAGGAAATCTGGTTTTAATCACACCTCTTAACTATCACATCCAATGATTTTTGCTGAAGTCTGTGACAAATTAAGCAGGAGATTTCCAGACAATTTGCTTATATTACTGGGCAATGTCTCAGACATTTTTCTATCACATGTACATTCCAAAATGCATGTAAACACATAATTATATTTAGAGTAAATAGTGATAAAAAAAATGGGCAAATGATGGATGCAGTAGACAATAGAGGCAAAAATACAACACTATTTGAACCCATAGTACTGTGGGCGCAGGGGAAATGCAAATCTTGAAAGAGTGAAGGACAGTTTTTTTTATAACTGGGAAACTGGAGTTGCAAGTCACTTGTTACAGTTTAAATCAACACAAACCTGGATCCTGCCCTTGAGGTGACTCTGGTTGATGCCAGAGTTACTATAAAGCAAATAACTTAGTCATATGGTAAATGCAAAAAGAATGGTATAAATCCAACATCTACTTCACAATATAAATTCAGTTTGTACCTTCAGTTTTTTTTTCCTTTCTCTCTGCTTGTGTTGGAATACAATTCCATTAGTTGCTACATTCACTGCCGATAAGATGAGAAGTCATTCTTCATGAGGGAGTCCATTTTCCGTTTTTGTTTTTGGTCATTCTTTACAGAGTTCAACCAAGTGGATCAGTACAGCTGAGCCCCATCCTACCCTTGTTAGATTTCCACACAACCAGTGTGTGACAATAAATCTGGCTGCTTCTTCCCAACCCCCTTCTTAAGCACAGGCCTTTTGAGCAAAACAATGATTAAAAGACTCAAGCAGGTGTTCTTTTTTTAAATTGATACACATAAGTCTCTTTTAGCCAAGCTTTTTATATCATAGTGAGCATTCCTAAGTTTGTTAATGTATTTAATCCTCTTCACAGAAATATAATATTGACCAATTTGTACATAAACCCGGAATGAATTATAATATCAATCAATTTATGTTCTGTCCTACAAAAAGCTTTTAATTTATTGAGTAACATCTTTCTATTTTGTGTAGCTTTAAGGTTAAATGTAACTCTACCTCAAATATTTATAAACGTACAACTTCTAAAACCATTACATTTTGTTTCATTCCACATACTAAGCATGTATCATCATGTTTTCCTAAGGTGTTCATTAAGTTTTTTAAAGTGTCTGCAGGTAACCTGCTATCAGTGTTGTTAAATTATGAATCTAGTACTTATTACTAGGATTTCAGGGAAGTGTAATGTCAGGTGTGTAAATGTCCTGCTATTTACATTTAATCTGTAAAATTATTTAACAGCATATTGAGGGAAGAGAATCAATTCTTGGGAACAGTGTCCTGTGTTACTTTGATGAGATGGTCTACACCCTTAGTGTCAACATAATCTTTCTTCTATCAGGCACTAGAATCACCTTTTTCTTCAGTTTTTCATGTTTCCCTACCTAATCACTCCTCTGAGCTATTCACATGTTCCCCATATTTCTTTGGTTTGCTCCATGCTAATAACACCTGCTATCTAACCACCTCCATTTTCACCTAGCCTTTTCTGTTAACTTCCCTGTTACCACCCCTTCCCCCACCTCATCAATCCCAATTTCCATTTGTTCTACTTCTATTAATGCTGAGAATTTATGAATAAGGATCAACAAAGAAAGATTCTCCGACCTATCCAACTTGCACCACATAATGATGATATTGTCTCAGTATTTCTCTCCAAGATACCAGAAGCATTAATTCAAACTAACAAGAATTCTTTATTGAATAAAAGATAGGCTCACCGTACCAGGACTACATTTGCTTACTCTGACATTCTGTACAGTCAGTCAGATTTTCTAGCAAGCTCCAAACCAAACAATGTTGCAGTTTGTCACATGATACTATTCCTAAAATGATATCAACAAATGTTACGTAGGTTATGAAAGGTGCATTACAATACATGCACTATGCAATCCACCTATAACCATACAAACTCCTGCGAAAAGCAAAATTTTGGTGCAATTTGGGAAAAAGATCTGGGAAATTCTCTCTGGCAACCACTGGCAGTACCTCCAGTGATCTAATCCAGACCAATAGATCATGTTGATCCTAATAATTTTTTTCTGTATCTTAGAAACAAATAGGTTTACTTTTTAATTGAAGTAGTACAGCAAGTCATGCATATCTCATATGCTGGCAGCCTGTACCTTTGTATATTTAAGTTACTGGCTATCATTCAATATTTCAGAATGTGAATGAGGGAAGAAATTGAGATGTGGTGCCAGAAGTGTTGATTAATGAAATAATAAAATTTAGATGCCATCTCTGAATCAGAAAACCAAATGCCAGGCACCATCTCTCCTAATGTGTTAAAGGAAAATCCATTGGATGCTTCTACATCAAGAAACTGGTGCAAGGGCAACCAGTGAAATTTCATCACAACTTTGTACTAACATGAAATGCATTCCCAAACCAAGCTATCATTCTAAATGTTGTGCAATTAGCAACGAGTGATATGCTGTTAATTAAACAAGATTACACTGAATCTAGCTGGAAAATATAGTCTGGAGATGATGAAACCAAAGAATTAGGAAAGGTATGATGTGGATTTCATTGAAATAGCCTAGAAATATATTATACATATACTTAGAAGTATTACAGTACAACAGAAAGGATTGCTGAGAGGTCTCTCTCTCACTCTCAGAAATGCTTATGTCAGAATAGAATTTTCTTACTGTGGCCTTCTTTACAGATGCAAAGAGATATTCTGGTGAACTCCATACTTCACAATGTTGCAGATGATCACATGACATAATTTTTAAAGTGATACTAACCAATTTTACACACGACACATATCACACACAAATTGTGAATCACAATATGTACACTCCCCACTCTATCAGATTGTTCCACACCATATTCCATTCACATGTCCTTGTACTTAATCTGCCTATATTCCCACTGAAGCCTCTCTGCATCCTCCTCACATCCCACACTGCCACCCAGTTTGGAATCATCAATAAACTTGGACATAGGCTTGATTGCCTCATCCAAATTATTGATATAGATTGTGAACAGCTGGGAAATTGCTGGTCAGCTCCAGCAACAATCCATATGTAACCCCACTGCTAACAGTTTCCCAATCTGAAAATGACCCCTTTTTTCTTATTGCATTCTGTCTACTAACTGATCTTCTGTCCATACCAGTATATAATACAAGACAATTAATCATCTCTTTTGTGACACTTAATCTAAGACCTTCTCTAAGTCCAAATGTACCACACCAATTCATTGGTCCATATCTATTCTGCTAGTTACAATCTCAAGAATCTCTAAAAGACTTCTTAAACATGATTTTCCTTTTGAAACACTGTCCATACCTACTATTATTTTCTAAGTACCCTGTTACCACTTCCTTTATAATAGATTCCAGCATTTTCTCTACTAGTGATGTTAGGCGAACATATTTATAATTCCCTATTTGTTCCCCCATTCCTTAAATAAAGGGGTTACATTTACTATCTTTCAGTCTGTAGGAATCATTGTATAATTATGGAATTTTGGAAGATGACAATCAGCACATTCACCAATTGCATCGCTACTTCTGTCAAAACCCTGGCAGGCAGATCATCAGATCCTGGGGATTTATTGCCTTTCAGTTCCACTTATTCCTCCAATATTAGTTTTTAGCGATGTTAATTTCCTTGAGTTCTTCATTCACTTTAGACCTATAGCCCTCCATTATTTCTGGGAGGTTTTCAGCATTTTTTTTTAATTTCTCTGCCATTTCATTTTTCTTCCCTGATGATAATCCTTCTGCCATAGGTTGGAAGGGATCCACATTCACTTCTGCTAATCTCTCTCTTTTTACATATCTATTGTTGTTTTTGCAGTCTATTTATAGTTTCTTGCTAGATTATTCCCATATTTTGCTTTCTCTTATCCTATCAAAACCTCGATCCTTCTCTACTGACTTACAACTTCTCAGATTTCCTCCTCACTTTGGCAAATTTTTAAGCCTTATTGTTTGATCTAAAAGTATCTTTTGATAGCCATGTTTGGACCATCTTTCCTTTCGGGATTTTTCTTACCATAAGAGGGAAATATATTACATGTAAACTTTATAGTAGATGTTTGCCTTTACCTGTTTATGATCACAACTTTTAATGTATAAGAAAAGATATCTTTATCAGTCACATGTACATCGAAATAAACAGTGAAATGCATCTGTTGTGCACAATGTTCTGGGGGCAGCCCACAAGTGTTGCCACGCTTCCGGCGCCAACATAACATGCCCACAACTTCCTAACCTGTAAGTCTTTGGAAGGTGGAAGGAAACTAGAGCACCCAGAGGAAACCCATGCAGACATGGGGAGAAGGTACAAACTCCTTACAGACAGTGGCCAGAATTGAACCTGGATCGCTGGCACTGTAATAGCATTACACCAACCGCTACACTACCATGCCTGCCCTGTAGTTTCAAAATCTACTGTAACCAGCTCACACTTGATGTCTTCCCAGTTTGCTTTATTCATACAAACATATGCTTCAGGAGTATGAATAGGGCCACCTGGCCAATCAGGTCTTCTCTACCATTCATTAAGATCATGGCTGATCTGACTTTAGCCTAAATTCCTCACTTCCATTTACCTGTAATAAACTTTAACTCTCTTGCTTATTAAGAGTTAATCTAACACTGTCTGAAAAATATTCAAATCCTAATACCGCTGCACGTTTGTGGATGAGAGTTACAAAAACTGATGATCCTCTGAGACAAAAATATCTTGATCACCTCTGTCTTAAGTCAGCAATCTCTTAATTTTTAAACACTGACACCTATTCCTACATTCTCCCAGAAGAGGAAATAACCTCTCCACACTCACCCTGTGGAGACCCCTCAGGTTCTCATATGTTTCAATCAAGTCCCATCTCACTCTTCTGCACTCTGGCAGACAGAATCCTTGCCTGCCTAACATTTCCACATAAGACAATCTGCCAGACATTCAGGTTCAAGAATCTGCTTTCAGATTGAACTAAATCACTTTCTATCTTTATATAATTTGGTTTGCCAAAAGTGTCTCACATTTATGGTATAACCCTTGTCACATGCACTTCTAATTTCCTGATTTATGCTTTGCCCTGCATTCTCCAACCAACATGTGCAGATGTTTTCACAGAAACTAGAAGACAGATACAATTTAGTCCTAGATGAAAGGAAGCAGACAGTATTACATTCACTAATGCCTGTTCCAGTGGTTATCATGAGGAAATTTAAAGCTGAGTCGGACGAACTGACTAAAGCCAAGGTGGATACACTGTTGAATGCACCATTAACCCTGCAGAATGAAAATATCAAAGCTTGACAGCAGGCGCCTGGAGAAATGCAAACAGTTAGGCCCAGATCTGGAAGGACAGTACATCAATCCACATATCTGGCAGACTTTGTGCTGAAGCAAAGCTCACAATTATTTTGGAATGGTTATTTTCTTTTTTAATTATTAAAACATTTCCTTTGAATTATAGCATGTTAGGTTTCAGTATAGAAGTACGTATCTAGAGGCATCTGTCTGCATAGAAACCCTATAAGAGATGCTGCTTTGCAAAGTGTAAGTTCTTTCATAAAATAAGAAAGTTTGTCAGTTTAAATTAGCAGCTATTCCCCAATAGTTAAAAGGGTGAAAGAGCGAAGAACCTAAGACACAAAGGTCCAGTACTGCCTAGGGAATGACCGGCTTCTTGATACCTAACCTAGATCTGGCTTTATGTAACTTAAACCTATGACCCTAATGTCTCCTAACCATTTTAATAGGAGAAAAAATAACGAACACAATTTAGCCTAATTGTTTTATTTATATAGCTATATATGTCCCTGGTCAGACCCCACTTGGAGTATTGTGCTCAGTTCTGGTCGCCTCACTACAGGAAAGATGTGGAAGCCATAGAGAGGGTGCAGAGGAGATTTACAAGGATGCTGCCTGGAATGTGGAGCATGCCTTATGAAAGCAGGTTCCTTCCTCGGCCTTTTCTCCTTGGAGAGACGGAGGATGAAGGGGGACCTGATAGAGATGGATAAGATGATGAGCAATATTGATAGGATAGATAGTCAGAGGCTTTTCCCCAGGGCTGAATTGGTGGCCACAAGAGGACATAGGTTTAAGGTGCTGGGGAGTAGATATAGAGGAGATGTCAGGGGTAAGTTTTTTACTCAGAGAGTGGTGAGTGTGTGGAATGAGCTGTTGGAAACAGTGGTGGAGGTGGATACGATAGGGTCTTTCAAGAGACTGTTAGATAGGTACATGGACCTGAGTAAAATAGAGGGCTATGGGTAAGCCTAGTAATTTCTAGGGTAGGGACATGTTCAGCATAGCTTTGTGGGCCGAAGGGCCTGAATTGTGCTGTAGTTTTCCTGTTTCTATGTTTCTATTTATTCACTTCTCAGGAAGCATTTGTTGCCCATTCGTAGTTGCTCTGAAGAAGATGGTAGTGAACTGCAGTGCTTGCAGTGAACATAGTCCCACAGTGCTATTGGGTAGCAAATTCCAGGATTTAAATTCATCAACAATGAAGGAACAGCAATATATTTCTAAGTGTGTAATTTGGAGGAAAACCATTGGATGATGATGTTCCATGGTAACTGATGCCCTTGTCCTTCTTGGTGGTAGACTTTACAAGTTTGGGAAGGCTGTTAGAAAAGCCTAAGTGAGTAACTGCAGCATATTTAGTGAGCGACACACATCCTGTGATGGTGGTAGGGTGAATAAGTGTGGTGGACAGAATGCCTGTAAAGTAGAACACTACCCTGGATGTTCTTGAGCTTCATGAAAGTTATTGGGATTGCACTTCTCTGCACTAAAATTTAGCTCACTGTTTGATTTATGTGTGCCTTTATAATCCTTTCCCCTCTTCCTGAACTTCTAGCCTTCATCTACTCACTTCCTAGCCAATTCTAATAGTTTCTATGCCATATCTTTTCAAACCAGCATTAAACCCTTCCCGTTCATGATTTGCACTGGTCCCTTTACCCCTCCAAATGTAGATTCTTTCCTCAGCCCCATGTTTAATGATATTGTAAGCAGCTTCTTTAAACCTTTGGAATGACAACTTCTTTCAGAAGTCACATTATTATTCCTCAGCAGAAAAGCTTTCACTTGTACTCTTTTCCTTTCCAAAAAAAACTGGCATTTCTCTCTCAAGTTATGGAATGCATCACTGAAGTGTGAGGACGCTCCCATTTTCCCTGTTCGGAACCCTTCACTCCTGCTTCTATTCTGCTCCAGTCTCACGATTCCATTAGTCGAACCAAAAAATATTTTCTTCTGCACACCAATGACTCCTTTCTTGCTCTGCAGTCTCTGCACTGTTCTTGACTTCAGTCTCCCTCAAACTCTCTCCTCTACAGTTTCATTCAATTCCATCAAAATGTGGTTTTAAGAACATGCTGATGAATCTGCTCCCACTAGCATTCACCTACTTTCAGTCTTAACTCCACTGAGCACTCTGGCTGTTGTTTCATGTTAAATACAGGTATACAAGACTCTGGCTTACTGCCCAACACCACGTCAACTTCGTATTGTACAATCTATTAACAATAACGAAATAGCAAATACAGAGATAATGTGCCTCTTGTGTAAAAATATAAATCTTATCCAAACACAACACACCTAAGTTGATAATATACCATTGTGACACTTGGAAAACATTGTTTCTAAGATGAAGTAATTCCAAGGCATGATGTGAGCAATTCTTCCTAATCTGAAGTGTTCAAACTCATATGTGATTCCCAAAAACCCCATATCTGGATCCTTTATTATTCTCCCTCGACTCTAATTTTAGCCCAATCAGACATCAGTTTCAATGAAAAGTCAATAGACTGAAACATTCATCCTATCTCCACAAATGCTGCCTGATTTGCTAAAAGTTTCCAGCATTTGTTTATGTTGTATTAAAACTATGTATACATAAATTTTAAAACGGCTATTGGATATTTGCATTGTAAAAGCAAAATAACTATTTTTCCACCAATGTTGTTCTACTAGAAACTTTATTTTAACCAGAAACTTAACTGGACTAGCCACATAAATACAGAGGCTACAAGTATGTGTCAGTTCCTGAGTATCCTGTGGTGACTGACTCATCAAAGCCTTTCTGGTAGAAATCCAGGATATAATGGAATACTCTTCACTTGCTTTACAACATCTGGTTTAAAACAGTGTGTTTGATTAACGTTCCATCCATCACGCTAAACATTCACTCCCTCCACCACCACTGCTCAGAGGTTGCTGTGTGCACTGCAGTAACCCATCAGGGCTTCTTTGACAATGCCTCTAAAACTCAATCTTGACAAATTGGAAGATCAAAAGCAACTGACAAGTGGGAACATCACCACCTGCAGGTTTTACTTCAAGTTTTAATCTATCCTGGCTTGTAAATAAATCACCATTTCTCCATTGATGTTTGGGTCAAAATCCTGGAACCCTCTACCAAATGGCACTGAGATGTACACTCAGAACTTCAGTAGTTCAATGCAATGAACCACTGCTTTTTCCAAAGCAATTGGCTATAAGGTAACTCAGTGGATTAGTATACAAAGGCTTGGACCATTAATCTGGAGACCTAAGTTCTACTGCTACCCTGGCAGTTGGGGAACTTCAAACCAAGAAGCTCAAAACAAAACAGTGATAAGAAGGTGATGTTGGTAAAGTTGACTGTGAACCACTGTGTTGTTGTTATGGCCTTCCTTAAAGGAAATATGCTATTTTATCCCATCAGATCTGTATGTGAACTAAGACCCACACCAATATGGTCAGCTGTGAAATAGTGCAGCAAGCCACGCAGTTGATGAGCAATTTATGATGTGCAATAAATGCTGGTCTACTCAACAATTTGCATGTCCCATATATGAATCAAAATAAAATCTACTTTCTGTGTCTTCAATTTGTATTGCACATTATCATTCAGAATTGTTATTCATTCTCTCTCAAGATCACAACAGATGATATTAACAATTTGACCTCCTTAGATCATCCATACTGAAAACCTGTCATGTTTCGGGGAATATATCAATGTTCAACAGCAAAGAACATGATTGCTTTGTTTATTATGTGACATACTTGAGGCCTTTATTATGCATTTTTCTGAAAATATCTTGATTGTGTGCTCTTTGCATAATAAGTGTATGGTGGCATGGGAAACCACCAAAGTAAAATGGCCAAAATAAAACCAAACTAACACACACAAAATACTAGAAGAACTCAGCAGATCAGGCAGCATCTACGGAGGGAAATGAACAGTTGATGTTTCAAACTGAGACCCTTCATCAGGAGGGGTCTTGACCTTCACCAGGACTCCTGATGAAGGGTCTCGTCTCGGCCCGAAACGTCGACGTTCATTTTCCTCCATAGATGCTACCTGACCTGCTGAGTCCCTCCAGCATTTTGTGCATATTGCTCCAGGTTTCCAGCATCTGCAGTCTCTCTAGTGTCTCTGTAAAACCAGGCTGAGTTTTTTATTCCAATTATTCATTAATAATAAGATACTGTTTCTATTGCAACAGAACTTTAGTGGACTAGAAGTGCTAGCATTTCTGGAGCAAATTGGTTGCATTCACCCCTGTATTTGTCAACGTATTCAGCATCCTTGCATAAATGCTGAAATGCTGGGCTTGTTGGCTGGGTTCCACTGGCAGTGAACTGCTGCTCTCTTACTTTAGACTCCAGAGGCAGAATTTCATTGGACTCGCCACTGAATCTGTGACAGGTTCAGGGACAGCAAGTCAATTCATTTGAATGAAAAGGAACAGCTGTTAGAGAGAAAGGCAAGAATAAGGTTCCTTACATAATTTTTTAATTAATTACAGGGAACGTGCAAGAGAGTGGGATTGAGTAGCTGGTCCTAGGAAGAGCCTGCATGGGCTTAATGGGCCAAATGGCCTCCTTCTCTGCCAAAACAGTTCTAATTGCTTTAATTGTTTCGTGTTTTAAGTCATAAAATAAGTCATAAGGTTCTTAATACATTTTGATAATGTTTAGTATTTTAATTGACTTTTAATAGTTTTATTAAATAAGTCGTAAAGTTCTTAACACATTTTGATAATGTTTAGTATTTTAATTGACTTTTAATAGTTTTATTATTCCAATATTTCCAAATGTCAGGGATATTCCAAGGCATTCATGGTCTTACACAGCATTGACAATCCGCAAAAATGAGGGTGGGGCTTTATTGGTTCTTTTCATCCATTTTCTGGGTGGAACTTATTCCAACCTGACTGCCTGCTGGCATATTTCATACAAGGCCCCACCTGCATCCAGGGTTTTGCCACTGTGGACATAAACTTTTCTTTTCAGGAAGATAATTTCAGCAAAAGGTTAATTCATACTTTCTCAGTATGTCAGCTGTGAGCATGGGCAGCTTGCCACTGGCAGCAAATTCTGGACCAATGCTACTTGGCATGATGTGGGCTTCCATCGTCTAATATCTATAGAGAAAATAACACCTCTCCTTTATCTCATTTTAATCAAATCACAGGAGGGAGTGTGGAGAGAGGTATTACTTTGACTTTGAAAATGAGTATAAAATGGGTGATTATGGTCACCGATATCATCTCTTCTACCCTATTGTCCAAAGTAAAATTAGCCTTGCTAAGTTTACAGTGCCAGAATACAATATAATGTGTTTGAATAAAACTATTTTACTGAGCCAAATTGTGCTGCTGGCTGTAGCTGCTCATGGCCAGCTCAAATTGGCTCAAAGTACATGCTTTGCCAAAGCAGAAAATACAGAAGGAGCTGAAGATCAAATTCCAGTGTATTTGATTATTCTTTCCACCACTGGACCCACCAAAGAGTCGACAGCAGTGCAGTCATTCATTGAAGAGTGGGACCAGGTGCAAGGATGGCTACGTTATGGGAGGTGACCTCATTTATTTGAAGAGTGTCACTAATCCTATGGAAAATGTTAAGTGCAGGTGAGTTGGAATTATTTTAGCTTATATAACATTTTACTTTGTACTACCTCAATGCACCGTGTAACAAATTGATCTGTATGAACAGTATGCAAGACAAATTTTTCACTGTACCTCGGTACATGTGACAATAATAAATTAATTCAGTCAAACCAATTCAATTTTAATGTATTTAATCATACATTTAATAGTATTGAAGGTTTTTTGTAATTTTTTTTGGTATTTTAAGCTATTTGAATAGTTTTTAAATACCTCTGAATATAAGTGACACATAAAAACAATTCAAAAGCATATAAGAAGGACCAGCTGTCAAAAGGCATGAGGGTGTTGCAGAGGCAGGGCATCAGCATCCTGCCACCCCAGTCCTGGGAAACTTTTAGATCCCACTCAACCTCACAGGGTGCAGGGGGGTCAGTTCATTTGGCCCTCTGGATCTGGAAAATTCCAGGCTCAGGTGAGATCCATGAGTGGAGAGTTCAAGCACTGGCAGGGTCCAGCACAATGCAAGCCATTTGTTTGTTGCTTCATTCCTTAGAACATAGAACACTACAGCACAGTACAGGCTCTTAGGCCCACAACGTTGTGCTGACATCTTATCCTGCTCTAAGATCTATCTAACCCTTCCCTCATTCATGTGTCTAAGAGTCTCTTAAATGCCCCTAATGTATCTGCCCCCACAATCTCTGCCGGCAGTGTGTTCCACGCATCTACCACTCTCTGTCTAAAAAACTTACCCCCAACATAATCCCTGACATCCCCCTTATACCTTCCTCCAATCACCTTAAAAGCATGTCCCCTCATGTTAGCCATTGTCGTCCTGGGAAAAAGGCGACATTTAAAATTTATTTTAAAAAAAACAAAGTTTAATTTTACACTGGAGGCAAAACAGCATTTAGTTTTGATTCTTATGTTTAGCAGCTTCCAACTTTGTCATTCTTGTGGTTCTGATTCCGTGGTGCTGCAAGAACAGCAACTGGAATAACAGAGAAATGGATGTGAATTGTCAGTGAACAGAAGCTTTATCAGTCATGTTAACTTGCCAAAAATAACCCTCAGAAAGCAAAGATCAATGGTTGTAAAATCCTGAAGGAAAGGAGTACTCAAACATAACTGACCTGCTCTTTTCACTGTGTCCTTGTGCTACTTCACTACAATTCATAGTGGTCCTCTAGGTACCTGAAATATTTTTAGCACAGATTTCCAGATCTTTTTATATTGAGTTTTAGGTTGCAGTGTCTTAATTCCAAATATTCCTAACAAACAAACATTAAAATTTGCTCTTCTTGTCTCTTCTTGTTGGAGTTTGTACATTCTCCCCATGTCTGCGTGGGTTTCCTCCGGGTGCTCCAGTTTCCTCCCACATTCCAAAGATGTACGGGTTAGGAAGTTGTGGACATGCTATGTTGGAGCCGGAAATGTGGCGACACTTGCCGGCTGCCCCCCGAACACTCCATGCAAAAAAGATGTATTTCACTGTGTGTTTCGACGTACATGTGACCAATAAAGATATCTTATCTTATCTTATCTTATCTTATCTTATCTTATCTTATCTTCCTTGGAGGCAAAGCTCTTGAAAACTGGTTGGTGCTTTGTATTAGAATGAAACAGAACATTTTGGAAATACCCAATAGGTAATGCAGCATTTGTGGAGAGAGAAACAAAGGCAATGTTTCAGGTGAATAGCCCATCAGATCAAAATTCTGCAGCATTTTCAGAATTGCACAAATGACGGTATTTTGTTTTAGCATTTTGCATTACTTCTATAAAAGGTGAACATAACTGATTAGAAGCAGAAGTATATATGCACTAAAGTTTTTTGAAAGGCTTTTGTAGACAGAAATAGACATGGGTAGAAGATCTTACATACATGCCTGATTCCTATTCTCATGGCCTTCAACAGAAAGGAAAATCAGCTGATTTATTTAAAATGTGGTAGGTACTCTACAGACCACCCATACAGGATAAGCACAACTTGTGTTTACTTAGGTTGCACACACTTAGAAGTTTACTGATGCATTATCACGATCTCTGTTCAACAGATGATCTTCCACTGCTTCTGTCAGTGCTAATATGATCCTGTCTCAGCTTTCCCTCTCTGTCTAGTTTTTGAAGTGGCTCCATTTCCATCATGTATTATTTTCACCTGGCAGCTTCCATTACAAGTGCACATATCCATTCACCTCCTGCCATACCATGCCAGGATACTTGCTTCTCATAAGGCAGCAACTGTCAGCTGAACTTCAGTTTGTAGCACTCCCTGCCTCTGAGCTGTGGGTTCCACTCCACAGCTGAACACAGAAACCTAAGTTGACACTGCAATAAAGTACTGCTTGGTACTGGTTTCACTGACAGAGGTGCTGTCTTTCAGCTGAGGCAATAACTAATGTCCCTTTCATGTGAATATAGACTTTATTGCATATTTTTGAAGGAACGTTAGTCAAAATTAGTACATAGTCTGATTACTTAAATAGGTTAAATAGCTATATTCTGTTGTAGTTTGTGCTGCCTGGTAGACCAAACGTTTTGTGCCAGCTCTAAGGTTTTGATCTTCAAACATCCTTCTTCCTCAATCAAGTAAAGGCTGTACTAGCACACTGGTGAGGGAGACTTTCGTCATCGACATCTGCCTATGCTGAGAGATGGCTCCTGAGATATGAGAAGTGTTCTATGTTTTCCAGGATCTTACCATGAACATCCATTGTCAGAAGGCAGTGTTGTGCAGTGGGGGCGGGTTGGTAGAGGAGAATGTCGAGTGCAAGGTCCATTCTCTCATATGCTTTTATAAACAAGTTGACTTGGAGTCTGGTCTGAGAGCCTGCAAACATAAATGTTGGCCACATACTGCAGCCCAACCACTGAAGTATGGGTGATCTATAATCCAACAATAACTGTACTTCATAAGTACTTCATTGCAGCAAGTGTTTTGAACAACACAAGACTATTAATGGTGTTACATAAATGGAACACTTCTTTTTTTCAGTTTATATGCTCTTCCACGAATCTCTTACATTGTATTCACATTTCAAACCTCAGTGATCCTTTCTATACTGAGGACACCAAACCAGATCAGGTGACTGCTTTACTAAACATCTCCATTCTGTCTGTAAGTGTACACCTAAGAACCCCACCACTTGGCAAATCCCACTTGAATCTCTCTGCTAATTCTACTGTTAAAGAAATAGATGTTTAGCCCCTGGAGCTTGTTCCATTAATCCATTAGATCAGGGATAATCTGTGTGTCAACTCCATTTATTCTCCATATCCCTAGATACCCCTACCCAACAAAAATCCATCAATTTCAGCATGAAAAGAAATAGCATTTCAGTTGAAAGGGAAGATTAAGAAATGTTAAGTGGCTTTTTCAGGCTACTAATAGTTTTCACACCCCTGTCAGTGGGATTGATTCTATAATTTGCTGTCAAATGAAATAAAGCATCTAATCAATGTGAAAGGTTTACATTTGTCTCCACTAAACTTGTTATTTACAATCTCCCTAAACCCATCAATTGGTTAATTGAATCCTGATTCCAGTAGTCTGCCAGTTTTAGGCAAATCTTGAAATACATATATTAACACACTGATAAAAGTACTTTCTATATCGGGTGGCTCCTGGTAAAGTGGGAAAATGAAATAGAGTATTCCCCACACAGAAGAAGGGATTTTTTTTCAGCATATTCTAAAACCAAGCTTGTTACTGCTTAAAAGATTTTTAAAAAATACCTCATGGATGGCCCATAAAATTGACATTACCAGAACCTGATTGTCCTATAAGTGAACATACCATGACACAACATATTGTTGTACTTTGCCATCTATGCAAGGAAGATCCCAGATTTAATTCCTGATCTGCGTCAATATGGCTAATGTCACTCAAAGCCTGTAAAATGCATACATAACCTTAGCAAGCCAAGGGGCAACATATCAGTGAAATCTCATTCGTCATCTATGGACACCCACAGAAATGTGCATGTGTGGAAGCAGCATTAAAAGTGTTAGAATCCTCTTTATGTCACTTTGTTTAAACAGTCCATTCACACTTACCATGCAGCTTTGGAAATAAATAGTCTGGATCAAGGAATTACGAGGAGTAACATCCAAAAGTAGAGCAAGAACTAGAAAATCAGAACTAGAAATATGAAGGGGTAGAAAGAATAATAATAATTTATCATTGAATCACAAATAAACTTGAATAATAGATCAGAGAGAAAGATCACAAAGCCATGATTACTTTTACAAAAGAAATTCAAAAATTTGCCTCTTACATAAATGGACTTAGATCTAAGGCAGACAAATGTAGTTAAGATATAAATCAGCTATGACCTAATTGAACTGCATAACAGGCTCGAGGGATGAATGGCCTTGTCCTGTTCCTGTGCTCCTTAGAATACACATTACAAAACACAGATAAAGCTGCAATTTATAGAGTGTGATCTGATTTATACCAGTGGCCCATGATATTTAGCACAAGCAAAACAACAAAAGAACTAGAATGTAAATTTACTGTTTTATGCACAGCTCAGATGTTTCCCTTTAAAGAAATCCTTCATTCCCTACAAGTCAAAGACAAAAGAGACTGCAGATGCTGAAATCTGAAACAAAAAACAGGGTCTCGATTTATACTTTTTGCCTCTATAGATGCTGCTTGACCCTTGAGCTCTCCTAGCATTCTTTTTTTTTCCTACGGTCAATGTTTGGTCTTGCATGTACAACCAACACACATATCAACAGTGACACACAGGGAAAGGACCTGAGGTCCAGAACAGTAATAACATGAGCAACACAATATGTACACTCCACATCAGATCCAAAACTAAAACCTGGACATGACATGTAAAGCTTGATGGTAATGACAGCAATAGAGTCACTGCATGGATTGAATCATGGTGACTGATAGCCAGAGGTTCTGAAAAGAACAATTGGCTACCAGCTGTTTGCACTTCAGGAAGTCTGGACTTCAATGTGCAGGCAAATGTAGAAGTCCAAGACATCCTGAAGGACTGATGCCAGTGCATGTGACTGTCCATTCTGGCACTGACCTCACCATTGTGACTAGTGGCGGAGCAGTGATTTGCTGAGGAAACCCAGTGCACTTCATTTCAGTGGGTAAGCACCAGTAAGTTCTTTCATTATTTTACTTTATTTAAATGTTAATTATTTGTTAATGCAAAAATTTGTTTATGAAATCTCAGCTTCTACCTTATTATCTGTATGTTCCAACTATATTTCATTGTCTGTAAAATGTTTCAGAAAAAAGTTTGTTGAAACAAAGTTTTTTACTTCCTTGTTTGCTGCCTGTGAGAAATCCGCAGTGCAACTAGTCGCTAAACCTGCTTGACAACAATTGTTGGTCACAAGTGTTCTCCCCTGCAGTGGCAGAGTAAAACTAACATCGAGAAAAGGGAAATTAATATTACAAGAATTGCTAAGTCATTGAATGTGCTTTCCTTGTGTCAGTAATGAGCACCACTGACTTGAAAATTTGATTCCTTGTCTCAGGAAGGAGTTGAAGAAAACAGATAAGTCTGTTTCAATAACCTGCTTCCATATATTCTTATTATTTTCTTTCAAATATAAAATTATAGGGATAGATTGGGCAGGCTAGGAGTTTATTCCTTGGAGTGTAGCAGATTGAAGGGTGATCTTATAGAGGTGTGTAAAATCATGAGGGGCATAGATAGGGTGAAAGCACACAGTCTTTTTCCCAGGGAAGGGGATGTAAAAACTAGAGGGCATAGGTTTAGGGTGAGAGGTGAAAGTTTTAAAAGGAACCTAAGGGAAAACTTCTTCACGCAGAGGGTGGTGCATACATGGAATGAGTACCAGAGAGAGTGGTTGAGGCAGGTACAATAACAAAATTCAAAAGACCTATGGATAAGTACATGGATAGGAGGGGTTTAGAGGGCTATGGGCCAAACGTGGGCAAATGGGACTAGCTTGGTGGACACCATGGTCGGCATGAACGTGGTGGGCCGAAGGGCCTGTTCCAAGCTGTATTACCTATGACTCTGTTAAACATAACTAACAGAATGATAGACCAGTTTAGGGGAGAATAATCTGTGAAATTCTTTGAAGACTCTCCCACCCCACAATCTCCCAATGTACCCATAAACCTCCCCAGAAGCAATTGAAAGACTTTACTCTTAATAATTTTTTGTTTACCTACCTTCTGTACAAGGTGATCTAAACTCCAACTAAAAGCATTTCTGCCTCATGTTTGAAGAATCTCGGCAACTTGATGTCCAATGCCAACAGCATTGGTGCTGTAGCATTGCCTGGGACCAATTGTTCAGGAGTGGTGTATCTAGTTTTTTTTTGTCTGGTGTGACATGAGTTCTTGTGCAACTTGCATGACAAAATAAAAGCTTTAAGGTATAGGACTAAGACATAGAACAGGTTTATTAAACGTAACATCCTAACTGTAGTAAGAGGTTATACAGAAGATTGCACTATTTTGAATGTTTTCTACAGACAGCTTCTCCACATTGAGAAAGTAGTGATGGGTGTGGCACTTAGATAACTCTACTGATAACTATATTGGAACTCCCACTGTCGGTGTCACGATGACCCATTAAACTTCACAAAAACCACCCTTACGTGTTATACAACAATCCAACAACCCATGAGCTAGACAGTTCTCACGCACTTTGAAGCTGAAAACCACCAAGCTGCCAGAAAACACTCATGTTTATCAAATGAATGCAATAGATTCCCAAACTTCAGACAGTGGCAACGTTCCCAGGACATTCCTTCGCAATTTACCTTTGTTTGAATGCTTTCAGGACAGAGTAACCAGTCAGTCAATTTGCATTGTAATTAATATACATAAAACACAAAAAATGTCACTATTCCTCTTCTCCCTCCTCCTTTGTGATATCCATCTGTAAGCAGAACTGATAAAGTCTGTAGTAGGCAAATATTTCATGTGAGACAGAGCCAAATAATTAAGTTTGGACCCCCCCCCCCCCAGCCTATCCAGGATTCCTGGATCATGTATTGTTCCATTTGAATTCTAATTCATCACTGTAACAACCTCAATATTGTAGCAGTCTAACACTGTGATTTGGAGTGGGTAGCTCTAGTTTTAAGGGTTTCATTCCAAAACTGCCTCTTGCTTATTATTAAACTTTGAGATTAAACCATCATAACAGCTTTCTTGGTACTGGTATTGGTATTGGTTTATTATTGTCACTTGTACCGAGGTACAGTGAAAAGCTTGTCTTACAAACCGATCGTACAGGTCAATTCATTACACAGTGCAGTTACATTGAGCTGGTACAGAGTGCATTGATGTAGTACAGGTAAAAAACAATAACAGTATAGAGTAAAGCATCACAGCTACAGAGAAAGTGCAGTGCAATAAGGTGCAAGGTCACAACAAGGTAGATCGTGAGGTCATAGTCCATCTCATTGTATAAGGGAACCGTACAATAGTCTTATCACAGTGGGGTAGAAGCTGTCCTTAAGTCTGGTGGTACGTGCCCTCAGGCTCCTCTATCTTCTACCCGATGTAAGAGGACAGAAGAGAGAATGACCCGGCTGGGTGGGGTCTTTGATTATGCTGGCTGCTACACCAAGACGACGAGAGGTAAAGACAGAGTCCAAGGAGGGGTGGCTGGTGTCCGTGATGCACTGGGCTGTGTCCACAACTCTCTGCAGCTTCTTGCGGTGTTGGGCCAAGCAGTTGCCATACCAAGCCGTGATACATCCAGATAGGATGCTTTCTATGGTGCATCAGTAAAAGTTGGTGAGAGTCAAAGGGGACAAAATAAATTTCTTTAGCCTCCTGAGGAAGTAGAGGCGCTGGTGAGCTTTCTTGGCTGTGGCATCTACGTGATTTGACCAGGACAGGCTGTTGGTGATGTTCACGCCCAGGAACTTGAAGCTGCCAGTCCTCTCGGCCTTAGCACCATAGATGTAGACAGGTGCAAGTACACCACCCCCTTTCCTGAAGTCAATGACCAGCTCGCTAGTTTAGTTGACATTGAGGGAAAGGTTGTTGTCATGACACCATTCCACTAAGCTCCCTATCTCCTTCCTATACTCCAACTCATCGCTGTTTGAGATATGGCCTACAACAGTGGTATCACCTGCAAACTTGTAGATGAAGTTAGAGCAGAATCTGGCCACACAGTCGTGAGTGTATAGGGAGTAGAGTAGAGGGCTGAGGACGCAGGCTTGTGGGGCACCAGTGTTGAGAATAATCGTGCCGGAGGTATTGCTGCCTATCCTCACTGATTGCAGTTTGTTTGTTAGAAAGTCAAGGATCCAGTTACAGAGGGAGGTGTTGAGTCCTAGGGCTCGGAGTTCAGCGACAAGCTTGCTTGGAATTATTGTATTGAAGGCAGAGCTGTAGTCAATAAACAATAGTCTAACGTATGTGCCTTTACTGTCCAGATGCTCCAGAGCTGAGTGTAGGGTCAGGGAGCTTTCAATGCATTTTGTAATGGCATGTGAAAATTGGTCCCCGTAATCGTACAGCAATTGTATGATTCATGGAATGAAATCTCTTTCCACCAATATCCTTGAATACATTACAGCCTCCCAAACACATGGTTATTTTACTTGGAATCCCTGTTTGAATCACTTCAATCAAGTTTCTGCCCCTGCGTCAAAATAGCTCTGAACAAGTTACTAATGACATCCAATGGAATTTTAACAAAGATTATCTGTCTCTCCTCATTTTCTGCAATTTGTCTGTGGTTTTACCAAACTACCACATTGTGTGTTGAAGGTACTACCACATTGCATGTGGCTTTGGGACATCTGGCCGTGTGCTCAGATCTTGTGCTGATCAGCTGGCAGAAGTATTTATGGACATATTTAACCTCTCCCTGCTTCAATCTCAGGTTCCCACCTGTTTTAAGAAGACCACTATCATCCCGGTACCGAAGAAAAGCAAGGTAACATGCCTCAATGACTACCGACCAGTGGCTCTGACATCCACCATCATGAAGTGCTTTGAAAGGTTGGTCATGGCATGCATCAACTCCAGCCTACCAGACAGTCTTGACCCACACCAATTCGCCTATCGCCGAAACAGGTCCACAGCAAACGCCATCTCCCTGGCCCTACGCTCCGCTCTGGAGCATCTGGACAGTAAGGACACTTACGTTAGACTATTGTTTATTGACTACATCTCTGCCTTCAATACAATAATCCCAAGCAAACTTGTCACCAAACTCTGAGACCTAGGACTCAACACCTTCCTCTGTAACTGGATCCTTGACTTTCTAACAAACAGACCGCAATCAGCGAGGATAGGAAGCAATACCTCCGGCACGATTATTCTCAACACTGGTGCCCCACAAGGCTTCGTCCTCAGCCCCCTACTCAACTCCCTATACACTCACGACTGTGTGGCCAGATTCTGCTCTAACTCCATCTACAAGTTTGCAGATGATACCACCGTTGTAGGCTGTATCTCAAACAGTGATGAGTCAGAGTACAGGAAGGAGATAGGGAGCTTAGTGGAATGGTCTCATGACAACAACCTTTCCCTCAATGTCAACAAAAGAAAAGAGCTGGTCATTGGCTTCAGGAAAGGGGGTGGTGTAAATGCAACCTGTCTACATCAAATGGTCGAGAAGGTTGAGAGCTTCAAGTTCCTGGGAGTGAACATTACCAACAGCCTGTCCTGGTCAAATCACGTAGATGCCACAGCCAAGAAAGCTCACCAGCACCTCTACTTCCTCAGGAGGCTAAAGAAATTCGGTTTGTCCCCTTTGACTCTCACCAACTTTTATCGATGCACCATAGAAAGCATCCTATCTGGATGTATCACGACTTGGTATGACAACTGCTCTGCCCAGGACTGCAAGAAACTGAAGAGAGTTGTGGACAAAGCCCAGTGCATCACGGATACCAGCCTCCCCTCCTTGGACTCTGTCTTTACCTTTCACTGTCTTGGTGAAGCAGCCAGCATAATCAAAGACCCCACCCAGCCGGGTCATTCTCTCTTCTCTCCTCTTCCATCGGGTAGAAGATAGAGGAGCCTGAGGGCACGTACAGCCAGACTTAAGGAAAGCTTCTACCCCACTGTGATAAGACTATTGAATGGTTCCCTTAGACAATGAGATGGACTCTGACCTCACATTCTACCTTGTTGTGACCTTGCACCTTATTGCACTGCATTTTCTCTGTAACTGTGATGCTTTACTCTATACTGTTATTGTTTTTACCTGTACTACATCAATGCACTCTGTACTACCTCAATGCACTCTATACAACCCAATGTAATGAATTGATCTGTATGAGCAGTATGTAAGACAAGCTTTTCACTGTGCCTCAGTACAAGTGACAATAATAAACCAATACCAATATCAATATGAGTTTGTTGCTCAATGAAGTTAAAGGGCAGTTAAGGGTCAACCACATTACTGTGAGTTTGGTGTCATACTGTGCCTGACTAGGTACAAATGGCAGAGTTTCTTTATTAAAGTAGATTAGGAAACCAACTGGATTTTTAATGACAATTCAAGATCTTCGTGGTTTTTAATAATATTTTTATCAGGTTATTTTAATTAACTACTCTGATGTGATTTGGATGTGTTTCTGGATATTAACTCTAGCCCTCTGGATTACTATTCAGTGACATAACCACTATACCACCATACTTTAATGGAGGCAAGGAGGACAAAGGCTATTGGAGAGATTGGAAAACAACAATGAAAACATTGATATCAAATCATTGCTTGAATGGGAATCATTGTAGGTCAGCAAACACAGGGCTGAAGATTGAATAGGATGGAACAGGGTCACATGACACAAAAATTGCAAGCAGTCTGACTGAGCCACACATTGTATGGCATGATCTGACTGGATGGCATACAAACTAAAGCGTTTCACTGTGTCTTGGTACATGTGACAATAATAAAGCCAATACCAATACTTTTCCAGATACATACACAGAAGGGCTGTGGTGATGGGCTGGAGGGGAGAGGGGGTGGGTGGGATGAAGTGCAGTGTGGTAATGATCAAAGATCTGTGATAGAGATAATGGGAGTGGAGAAGCCATGTGGGATGGGAAGTCATAGAAGAGTGTGTAAGTATAGGCTGGGAATTTTATATGACAGTAGAGTTGATAAAAGAGTAGTTACCCCAGAGGTAGGAAGCATGATAAAATGAGATGGAGGACGAATCTCTGAGGATGGACTGTTGGTGCAGATGCAGCAAGAAAAAGGAAGTGATATCGTATGGGTAGGAAGGGTTATAATGAGAGGCAACAGAGGCAGATCAAGGTGAGGTGCAAATGGCAGAGTAATAGTGGGATAGACAAAGGTGTGATTTGGTAATAAACACCAAAGTATCAGTGTGGCAGTGTGGCAGGGCGTGAGATGGAAGGCATAGCCAGCAGGGTTCCACCTGATTTCCATCACTGCTATGACACCTTCAGATACAGTGACAATAAGCTCATTGACAACAGGGACCTGCATCACAGGGTCATTCTGGAGGGATCAGTAGTCACCGTCTCTCTCTGCTGGAGGGATCGGCAGAGAGAGACAGTGATTGCTGAGACACAAACAGAGTCTACACGATCCGCACCAGGCAGGGCAACTTGGAAAAGACAGCAAGATAAACATACAGTGGCTGCATTTAGCAGCATGGCTGCTGGGGCAGCCAAATGGGGCTGTGACAGCAAGATAAACATACAGTGGCTGCATTTAGCAGCATGGCTGCTGGGGCAGCCAAATGGGGCTGTTGGAGTAGCTTCTCATGAGGCGATGATAGTGAATGCCTTGATGAAGCCTTTGGAAAAGGGTTTTCCTAAAAGGCACAGAGGAAAGTTCAGTTTTTTACTAAAAGGGGGACAGACTAGCAGGAGAGGAGGGTCAGGGACTGCTGAATAGATGAAAGGATAAAAATGAAAGGAGGCATAACAGCAGGAGAGAGGTCTTAGATAAAGAGGAAAGAAGTTAAAAAAGAAATATGTGGCAAGCAATTGAAGTCCAGAAGGTTAGTGCATTGAAGGAGTTACCAGTGGAGCCAACTATGGGGGTTTAAACACGTAGGAATTGTGTAAAATCAGTTGTGCAGCAGGACAATAAAAGGAGGAAAGATGGAGGTCAACCTGAAATTTAGATGTGACAGACAAATGTGCTTTGACACAGAGGCATGAAACATTAGCTGAAGTTGAAAAACCAGTCAAACAAGTTGGCCTGTCATAAGCAAAGCAGCAGGGGGTGAAGAGGGCTGTAAACTTATCACACCTGGCATATTAAATGAAGCAAAGTCTGATGAAAGGCCATTGACCCTTACTCCACAGAAACTGCCTGACCTGCTGGGTGTCTCCAGCATTTTCCATTTTATTTGAAGCAAAATCTTGAATTTTACCCTAGTCCTCTTACCAGAGAGAAAACTCCTTTGTGATGCCCCCAACCAAACCAAAAATTTGACTTCTGGCAGAACACATGGTTATTATAGTCCTACTTACAGAATATTTATTTCACAGGAGGCATTAACTTCAAAGAAACTAACCAAGGGTTGCAAATGTAAACTTTTGCCAAATGAGTCAATAAAGCATAAAAGTTTTTAGCAAATCATATGTTAAAGCCCTGTGGATGGGAACTCTGTGTAGTCAATGTGTTTTCATCCATTTGACAAATTACTCTTTTAAAGCTACAACATAGAGGAGTACTCAATAAGTAGGTATAAAGATTTGTAATGGCTGCCCAAAACTCCTGCCCCAAGTTCTTCTGTTCTGCTGCGACAGAAGACTTGTTAAGGAAGTTAACCCTCACCCATCTAAAACCCATGAACTGAAATTACTTCACGTCAAAAAATGCAAACACTAAAATAAATTAGGAATAATTGTTTTGTTTACTGCAGCAGCAGATCTTTAGACGAACAGGATATCTATCTTTTGCATACCAGTGTTCCTGACTCCAGATTTCCTGGTGTGGCACAATTAACATCATTTGATTTTGTGCCAGAGCCAGAGAAGTCGTCACTGTGTGGCTTACCCTAGCTGGGAAGGAAGGCAAGCATCATGGCTGATGCTATCGGCTGGAGATTAGACAAGTGGTTTCCCTAAAAATTCCAATGCCTACAATTGTTAATTTGGTTGGTGTAGCTAATTGCTGATTATCAGAAACAGCCTCTTCAAAATGCTGAGCTCTCGAGAAAATGCTACACATCAGAAATGTGGTTGACCCCCATCTTTCCCACATCTTTTCCCTTGCTGCACAACTGATTTTACACAATTCCTACATGTTTAAACCCACATAGTTAGCTCCACCAGTAACTCCTCCAATGCACTAACCTTCTGGACTTCAATTGCTTGCAGCATATTTCTTTTTAAGCGCCTTTCCCTTTTAACCAAGACCTCTCTCCTGCTGTTATTCCCCCATTTCATTTTTATCCTCTCAATTTTTAAGTGGAGCCTGACCACCACCCCCCCCTCCCTCCCCACCACCCATCACCCCCCCACCCCCGTTGCACTGCCAGTTTGACCCTCTTTTAGAAAAAATCTTACAAATTTGCTCTGTTCCTTTCAGGGAAACCCTTCTCTAAAGGTTTCATCAAGGCATCCATTGTTATCCAACTACTCCAATGGCCCCATTTTGGTGCACCAACCACCATGCTGTTGAATGCAGCCACCACGTGCTTATCTTGTTACTTCCAATTTGTCCTGCCTGGTGCTATCAGTGGATCAGCAGTTGTCATCACTCTCTGCCAATCCCATATCTGTGTGGACTTATTATTGCCTGTAAATTCACTCTCAACCTGTGCAACAAAGTGCAATGTATAGTAGTGGCTACACATCCTACCCCACTGCCAAAATTCAGTTCAATTGAAGTCAATGGAAACAGATTTTAAAACTCAAGTGGAATGTGCAACCATTACCTTACTTCAAGCTCATTCCTACCACCAGAGGTAAATTTCTTGGCAAATGTCCACTTGACAGAAGAAAATCCTGCAAGTGGTGTCAAGAAACAAGAAGCCAGTAGAATAGCTTCCTACCAGCTTTGCTCCTTAATACAGACAGGAATAATTCAGAATCCATGTACTTTACATTTCCTTATGCACACGTTAAACTCTCATCACATTTACAGCAGTGTCTTGCCTAGCTCTCTAGATGCATTTTGAGCAACTAGAATGCTAACAAAATTAGTGTTAAAAGAGGTAATGATTGCATTTTAGAGAGAGCTACATTGGAAACCTGCCCTTTCTGCTGTTCCACACTGCTCTGCTGGCAACCTGGATATTTGCCACCATGGAGAAATCTCCAGACTGGGGAGAGCAGTTCAGCTACACAAAGAAATGGGGAAACAATAGCTTCCATTCCGTGTGTCCATTCTAGAAGATGTAATAGCAAAGCACTTACACAAGAGCAACGGACAAAGTCACATGAATTCATGAAAGGGAAATCATGTTTGACATATCTACTGGGACTTTTTGAGGACGTAACGAGATGAGGGAGAACCAGTGAATTTGGACCCAGAAAGCTTTCAATAAGGTCCTACTTTAGAGAACATATGGAAAAACCACCGGCAGTCCCCCGCAATGACCTGGACTCAGTGGTGGCAGCCTGAGCCCCACACTTCAGCATTGAGCAGCTGCACTGCTCACCCCAGCTGGCCCAACTCCAGCCCTCACATCCAGCTTATACACACAGGGCTGAGGGCTAGCCCTTGCTGTGGTAACACCAGCGGAGTGAATCAGCTGGTGCCAGATTCCTTGCAGAGCAACACACAGTCTGAGCAGATGTTTCTTTTAAAGTGCACCTGAGTACGTACTTTTGAGTGTTCAGACAAGAGGACCAAGAATATGATAACAAATCCGTTTTCTTATGGATAGGGCTAAGCAGGGTGCCTGTGTAATACAACATCACATTTACTCTTTCAGGAATTATCTATCACCTATAGCTTTCAAGAAATATGTATTCTTTTTTCTGGCAGGTGGAGAGATGTTTTAATCCTTGGCATCTAAGAGTAACTTCCCAATGAGTACCTGTGCACAGACAAAAGAACATTCTCCCCATTAAACTATTTATTAGCCATGCACAGAAGAAAACTGGAACTTGATATGAGAGAAAGCCGGGATGCCAAGCAGGCCAAGTTATCGCTCACTCCAAAAATCCCAGTGAAAGGGCAAACCTGTTAACCTGCAGTTCAACATAGGTCCCATTACTTTAATTTCCTTCTATTGCCTCCTAATTTCTTGAGTACCTTCCTTAATGCTCACTCCTCTGCCCCAGATTTGAAGACCTCACCTATTATCTGTTTTTGGTTGGCCACTTTTTTTCTTGCACTTGTGTGAAGTCTTTGATCTGTGTTTCTTTGTAGTGAAAACCAGATTAAATGAAAAGCATGCTTGCTATGCTTTGATGTCATGTTTTGTTTTCCATGTACACACAAATAGGAAGTCCATAAGGGTTGAAGAGAATAAGAATGAGAGAATAAAGTATTGCTGCAAGATTGTCTTTAACCTTTTGTTTAACTATTGATTTTTCAGGATCTGGGAATTGCTGCAAGGTCCGCACTTATTACCCATTCCTAGTGACTCCACAACTTAATTCGAACAACATATTCTGATGGGACACAAATGTTCCTCTCCTTCCATCAAATTAGTTGGTGTGTGGCAAGTCAATTTGCACTGTCTGGATCTATACTATTAAATTGTCCATCATTCAGAGCAAACTGACAATTTCACTCTGGAGAGTGGTTCGTGCCAGAGATGGAGGATTGTAGCATGCAGTAGTTTATTCTGACATGTTTCCCTTCTCCTAATTTGTACTGACTTTTGGCTGTCAATATCAATGACAGCATCAGGTACTCCAGTAAACTTGGATTAGATGGAAATGACCTAGAATCCAAAAGAAAGTTAAACGTGATTTTCGTTTTATTTTAGTATCAGCAGTTCTGATGTTTCCTGGATATTGGTTGATAACAATGGAAATTCCATGAATGTAAAACAGCATCCTGGAACTCCCAACGCAAGAACGAAAAATTATATAAACGGGAAAACTACAAACCAGTTAACAAAGCAATAATGGCGAGGGGAAGAAGATGTTGACCGCACATTACAGAATGCAATTGGTACTTATCTAAGGAGCATGTTGCTGATAAGGGGATAATCAGCATAATTTTAAAAGCTATAGGTCAAACCTCACAAATTTACTGGAATTCTATGAGGATGCAACCAAATTATCTAATAGACAATAATTACTTGAATTTTCAGGAAGCATTGCAAAAGAACTATGCAATTTTTTTCAGGAGATAAAAGCGTGTGGAACTGTCAACTTGAAACCTGAAAACAGAATTTATCTTGACGACAGAAAACAGGATTCACTTAAAAAATACATAGTACTCCGACAATAATAAGAGTAATTCAAGAAGCTAGTCAAGAGTCTATTCTAGCTAAAACAAGTCCAAAAATGAATAAACTTATTAACCTTGGCATGATTAGTAAGAATACAACATACCTGAAAGAACTAATATTGCCTTCACATGCTTTTCATTGAATTTTACTGAGTTAAAGATCCCAATGGGCAACACCTTATCCAACAATTAACATAACTGTTCTGGGCATCTGTATTTCTTGCGTATCCACCCAGGCAAATCCAGTGTTTGTTTCAGTGAAGATAATCATTACCACATATACAAACAAATAGGGAAAGCATGGCCATATCTTATACCGGCTCAATGTATTTTAAGATGCAGATTATCCCAATTCCTGAAATAGTCTTCAGGTCATGAAACTAATGATTTAACTATTTTATATTGAACAAACAGATGTTCGTAACTAAGAAATTTTAGGGTGAATTGATTCCACCCAACCATCCTACCATCACCTAAGAACCCAACCCACAGCACCCCAGTCCAACCAATGGAAATGATACCAGTTCAGGTTTAGGATGGTGAAGGTAATGTGCTACATTCCAAATATCAAAGTTAAAAGTCAAAGTTGAGTTTATTGTCATATGCACAAGTACATGCATGCACAGGTGCAATCAAAAGCTTACTTGCAACAGCATCACAGGCACAAAGCATCATATAAGCAGCATTCACAAGAAAAACATAAATTAAACATAAATTGTACATAATTTTTACAAGAAAGAACACAATTAGAACAAAAAAAGTCCATTATAGTGCAAAGTGATCAAAATGGTCATAGTGTTGCTAAACTGTTGTGATTAGGATTTTGCTAGTTGGTTCAAGAACCAACATATTGCCGTCTCCGGAGTTTTAACCTATCTTATTCTAAAACCTATAAATTTCCATCACTAAGAAAGACAAGGATAACAGGACCATGAGAGAGGCAACATCTTCACATTCTCCTCAATGTAAAACAGTATCCTGACACACCATTATTGTCCTGGAACTCCCCAGCTATCAGTATAGTAGAACTATCTTTAACATATTTCAATGGTTCAAAAGCAATTCCAAACCACCTTCTCAAAGACACTTAGGAAAAAACATTAAATCCTGGCTTTAATAATGACTTCCACCTCTTATGAAAGAGTAAACATAACAGGCTATTCAAGATTACAGTTAGTTGCATTCACTGTGTACATACAGTATATGTGTAAGGTATCCTTAAGAATTGGTTTGTATCACCTGGTAAGATTCTTGATACTTTCTTATATCCAGACATTGCAGTTTATTTGAGAATTAAGGCCTTAAATAAAGATCCTTCCAATAATAACACTACCACTGTTAATTTGCTTTTGAAAGCAATGATGAACATGGGATGTGGAGGGAGCAGAACAGCTATACTGAAGGAAATTGAAAATTGGGTTCTCTAAATTGAACACTGATATGCAAAGAGCACAACAAATATGCCAGGGAGCATAAGAAACATGGGCAAATTCAGCCATTTGTCCATTATTTGGAATAAATGGAAATGTTCATGATGGTGAATGATAACGCTGAGGAGCTGATGTAAAATAGAGGAATGTGACAATATGCAAGAAGAGAAAGGCAACGTGCATGGTGAATGCAACCAACTGTAACCTTGAATTGGCTGTTATTTTTACTTATTCATAAGAGGTGGAAGTCATCATTAAAGCCAAGATTTAATGTTTTTTCCCTAAGTGCCTTCAAGAAGGTGGTGCTAGACCAGAAACAAATGACATGTTGGTGAATCATTAGCACCACAAGCTACTTCTGAGGTCTCAGAAGGAACGGAGTGAAAACCTTGAAGAAACATTTTAATTTCATGTCATTGAAGACTTGAGACCTACAGTTCTGGAAATGATTTGGCTATTATGTGGTCAGGCTAAAGACTCTGGAAAAAAGGTGTAACTTCCGGATCTTTTCAGATTGGCATTTCGGCCATTTACTGTATATATGGGCTGATGAGGCAGTTCAGGGAAAACTATTTGTAGGGCGATTTTAACATCTGAGGGAACATGTAGGTTAACCACCAGCATGGAGATGACACTAAACAAAATAGTGAACAAGCTCACTGAGGCAGTAATGGCAATAACAACTCTTTACAAATAAGTCACATGGATGTTCTAGGTGGCCTAAGTGGAAAATGCCTTTCCATGGATGTTATCAAAGACATCTGGTCTCAGAATGCCTGTTCAAAAGGATGAGGATGTGGAAGGGTGGGTTAGTGAGTTTGCTGATGATACAAAGGTTGGTGGTGTTTTAGATAGTGTAGAAGGTTGCTGTAGAATACAATAGGATATTGATAGAATGCAGAGCTGGGCTGAGGAGTGGCAGATGGAGTTCAACCCGGATAAGTGTGAAGTGATACACTTCAGGAGATCAAATTCGAAGGCAGAATACAAGGTCAATAGCAGGACTCTTAGAAGTGTGGAGGAACAGAGGGATCTTGGGGTCCGTGTAGATAGATCCCTCAAGGTTGCCACGCAGGTCAATAGTGTTGTTAAGAAGGCATATGGAGTGTTGGCCTTCATTGGTCGGGGTGTTGAGTTCAAGAGCCGCGAGGTGATGTTGCAGCTCTATAGAACTCTGGTCAGACCACACTTGGAGTATTGTGTTCAGGTCTGGTCTCCTCATTATAGAAAGGATGTGGAAGCTTTAGAGAGGGTGCAGAGGAGATTTACCAGGATGCTGCCTGGATTGGAGGGCATGTCTTATGAGGATAGGTTGAGCGAGCCAGGGCTTTTCACTTTGGAGAGAAGGAGGATGAGAGGTGACTTGATAGAGGTGTACAAGATGATAAGAGGCATAGATTGAGTGGACAGTCAGAGACTTTTTCCCAGGGCAACAATGGCTAACACGAGGGGACATTATTTTAAGGTGATTGAAGGTATAAGGGGGATGTCGGGGTAAGTTTTTTACACAGAGAGTGGTGGGTGCGTGGAACACGCTGTCTGCAGAGGTTGTGGGGGTAGATACATTAGGAACATTTAAGATACTCTTAGATAGACACATGAATGATAGAAAAATAGGGGGCTACGTGGGAGGGAAGGGTTAGATAGATCTTAGAGCAGGATAAAATGTCGGCACAACATAGTGGGATGAAGGACCTGTACTGTGCTGTAATGTTCTATGTTCTATGTTCAGTAGGGTTCTTTGAGGAGGTGACCAGGCAGATTGATGAGGGTAGTGCAGTAGATGTGGTCTACATGGATTTTAGTAAGGCATTTGACAAGGTTCCACATGGTAGTCTTCTTCAAAAGGTCAGAGGGCATGGGATCCATGGAAGCTTGGCCGTGAGGATTCAGAATTGGCTTGCCTGTAGAAAGCAGAGGGTTGTGGTGGAGGGAGTGCATTCAGATTGGAGGGCTGTGACTAGTGGTGTCCCACAGGGATCAGTACTGAGACCTCTGCTTTTCATGACTTTTATCAATGACTTGGATGAGGGGGTGGAAGGATGGGTTGGCAAGTTTCACAAGATCACAAGACAAGGGAGCAGAAGAAGACCATTTGGCCCATCGAGTCTGCTCCAAGGAAAAGGGGAAAAAAGAAATGAGAAATGGGGAATGGGGGGGGTGAAACAAAAAAAACCTATTCTAATCCCAATTTCCAGCCTTATCCCCATATCCCTTGATACCCTGACTATTTAGATATCTATCTAGTTTGCAGATGACACAAAGGTTGGTGGTGTTGTGGATAGTGTAGAGGATTGTCAAAGGTTGCAGAGGGACATTGATAGGATGCAGAGCTGGGCTGATAAGTGGCAGATGGAGTTCAATCCAGAGAAGTGTGAGGTGGTACACTTTGGAAGGACAAACTCCAAGGCAGAGTACAAAGTTAATGGCAGGATTCTGGGTAGTATGGAGGATCAGAGAGATCTGGGGGTTCATATCCACAGATCCCTGAAAGTTGCCTCATAGGTGGATAGGGTAGTTAAGAAAGCTTATGGGATGTTAGCATTCATAAGTCGTGGGATCGAGTTTTAAGCCGCGAGGGTAATGATGCAGCTCTATAAAAATTCTGGTTAGACCACACTTGGAGTAATGGGTTCAGTTCTGGTCGCCTCATTATAGGAAGGATGTGGAAGCATTGGAAAGGGTGCAGAGGAGATTTGCCTGGTTTAGAGATTAAGGGAGCTAGGGCTTTATTCTTTGGAGAGTAGGAGGATGAGGGAAGACATGATAGAGGTGGACAAAATATTAGGAGGAATAGATAGAATAGGACAGCCAGCACCCCCTTTCCCAGGGCACCAATGCTCATACAAGAGGGCATGGCTTTAAAGTAATTGGTGGGAAGTTCAAAGGAGATATCAGAGGAAGGTTTTTTACCCAGAGAGTGGTTGGTGCATGGAATACACTGCCTGGGTGGTGGCGGAGGCAGGTACATTGGTCAAAATTCAAGAGATTACTAGATAAGCATATGGAGGAATTTAAGATAGAGGGATATTGGGGAGGAAGGGTTTAGATAGTCTTAGGCGAGTTTAAAGGTCGGCACAACATTGTGGGCAGAAGGCCCTGTATTGTGCTGTACTGTTTTATGATTCTATGATTCAAAATGGTAAGGGCATTACAACTGTCAGAGAGTAGGGCATATTGCATGGGGTGCAAATCTCTGAAGAAGGTAAATAGCCACAAAAGATGGTAGTCCTAAAGGGGCTGCTGGTGAATCAGACGATGTCATAATAGTGCTACAATTCCACTCTTAAGGAAGTGAGAAGGACAGTTCATTTAATTACACTTTGTTGATCAAGGAAGCCACCATTAATGTGCACATCGATTCTGCAGCAAGTCAGCTTGTCATAAGCCAGGAGGTATATGAAATATCTCCTTGAGGTGCAGCAAAGCAGTGTTGGGCATATTTGTAGGAATGACCTTCCAGTTTATGGGGAAAAGTGAACTGTTGGGTCTATGGAAGAAATGACTGGATTTATTTGCCTCATAATTAGGAGCCATGAGCATACAGCCAGCAATCATGGGACTGGTTTTGTGTCACTAAGATGAAGGGATTGTTTTTGAAAGGATCATAGCTTTGGACAGCAAAGACATCCGGAAGCCATTCATACTTTGCAATGGCATTGATCCTGTCCAAGCTGACCATTGACCGGGTGGGCCTGAGAGGTGCCACAGATCTCTGGTGAATCTCCAGCTAGAAAGCACTTGGCAGACCAGATTCACAGGCCATAGTTCAAACAAGACAACTGTAGAAAACAGCAGTAGTTCAATGGTTACTGTATCTGGGAAATTGTGAGAAAGTGCAGCCAGAGATGGGAGTGCAATGAATATAGTCAGCTTTTGTACATGACAGCTGGTAGTGTGACCAATATCATCTCACTGCAGTACCTCATGCTGAGCCTGTTGGGCTACTCAGAATGGCTGTCTTTCCTTGGCTTGGACTTGGAATATATTTTCCTTTGGGACAACCTCACCCTGATCCGATTCTGTGCAAATTGTTATTTTGCTCTGCAGATATATTTCTCAACTTCATTGTTGTCCTCATGGGTAATTCTGTAATGTTATAATTCTATGTGAGTTATGAAATCTGTGTTAAATTTAGTACATATACATGGCACCAAGATGGCGATTCACAATATGTAATGAAGTGTATTCAAAATTATCAACCTATTGTGTTAAGGCAACTGTTACAGAACATGACCTAAGACCAGATTGATTGAATATATGTAGAAGTAGCTGAATTAATTGCAAGGATGCATTTCCTCTTTAAATGGGAGGAATTTTAGTGTATCTTTAGCAAGTGGTTTACATCATGTGGTATAACAACCTCTATATTGTTGTATCTTGGCAATGCAGTTCAGTTGAGAGTTCAGTAAGGGATGTTCTGTTTTACAGCTGTGACTCTATTTATTTACTTATATAGGCAGCAAAGCAAGGAACCTACAGACACAAACATCACAAAGTCCCGTTATATTTAATATTTGAATTTCTATTCCCATGTTTCATCAACTTAAGTTACTTCTTCACCATTCTCTAACAAAAAAGCATAAACTACTAAATAATCCCATTCCAGTAAATTTAAAGAAAATAAGCTTTAATTCACAACTCTAATTGAAATTTTCAATTTATTCTGCATATTGAAGACTTGCTGATCATTGTGACTATTTAAAACAAGGCATGGGAAAATTAAGATCCAAACAAATGCAGGCTTCCAGGGGTTACAGTTGAAAAACGTAATCACTGTTGTCCAGATTCTACGAATGTTTCTTTTTCGTTTGGGCTTTTCTTAACATATAACTGTGGGAAGACATTAAAAAACACTCCCAATGATGCTAATGTCACACAAGGCTTTAGATAATCTTCACTTTACCTACATATGCATTCTTCACAAATTAAAGTTTCATTTTATACATGCCATCTAAAGGATCAAAGCCCTATTGAAATACTTCCAAATAATCAGCCAACCTACTTGTGAACACTGTGATGAAATGCAACTTTGAGCAACAGATGGTACTTCACAGAAAGAAAATAAAAATTTAGATTCTGTTGAAAAATAAACTTGCCATTCTTTATTTTAAATGTAGCATCACATGCACATTTTCTACCTGTACTTTGAGGTCACTCTGGCTCTGTCTGTTTGTTATAAATCCATATAGGTTTCTATTATGTCTTGGAACCTAACTGTTCAAGATTTGTGTCCTCGGTTTTATTAGCTTGCTCAAAGTAAACTCAACCCTATCGTTCAATGTCAGGTTCAGTGACCAATGACCCAATGGGTTGCAACCATCAGCCAACCACAAATCCTCAGAATAATAAAGTCTGAAAAATACTGTGGGCTAATTTATCAGGACATCTGTCAGGCTACAGACACTCCAGTAGCACACCAGTGTTTTCCCATGTTCCTCAGAGGCCTTCAGCTATATATCTCCTTTTTGTGTTTATTAAATGCTTGTAAGCAGTTTTACATGGATGTTCTGAAAGAGAGCCTATTCTTTGAATACTGAGATGTGAACAAGAAAACCTAAGAGAAGATTGCATAAAACAGTCTTTGTTCCAGAATGAAAATAAAACCATTCCTGGTAAAAACATTATTGTTTTTTGATCAAAAGATCGAAAGCCATATAAGTCAAACACCTAACTAGAACTTGTTCCAAAAATGCACTAAATTAAACAACAAAATGTTTCTCGTTTTTCAAGTCTCAAAATAACCAGAAAAGATTTTCTTCTTATACTATATTCTGCAAATTATTATCATCTCAGACAAAAAGCTTGATGTGTTACCTAAATGTTTCCATTTATGTTTAGAAAAAATGTTTTCTATGAACAGTTAGCATTTTAAAATAAATACCTGACTATGTACATCTATCTGAGATTGATCTGTCTTAAAAAATAGCAAAATTTGAAGAGTGACATTTCATGATTCAATTTAGAAAAATAAATTAGAACTGTTTCATACATGACTGTTTTACCAAGGTTACTGTCACCTTTCATTTCTTGTGTATTATGACAATATTTTTTTCTTATCATATAAATCTGTCTAAATTGAATTGTCACTGACATATTCATTGCATAGCTACAGATTCCCAGGCTGCAAATGTCTGAATGTCATTCAAAGTAAAATCACTTGGAACAAAATTGGATCTACAAACCACAATGGTGGCTGAAAATAAATCTATAAATTATTATTGAAAAATAAAATGATAAAATGCAAAGTTAATTACCCAAAATGCTACAAAAATCTAATTTGCAAATCACATGCTTTAAATACATGGTCTACAATTCACAAATTTTCTCAGTTGTCCAAATCCTTTTGCAAATTAAGCTCATTTGTCAAAATCACTTGCAAGTTACCAAGTAGGCATAAATTTAAAATGATCAACAAAAGAATAAAGGGAGATCATTTTCTTTTCAAGAAGGTCAATAGAAAGAGAAGTAGCATATTCGAGGATATTTATTCACAGTCCTATTGAAAACTATGGAAAAAAAGTATAACTTTAGAAGTTTATGGGGTAAAATTAGGGAATGGAACTAATTGGATAGCTTTGTCAGAATGGGTACTGGTATGATGAGCAGACTAGGCTCCTTTGTGTTAAGAAGCAAAACACAAGTACTCAAGTCATCAAAAATCAGAACACCTAAACAAATGAAAAACTCTTGTATCAACATTTTTTCAGATAAAATAAAAAAACATTTAGCTGAATTTTGACTTTTTTGGTTGAAGTATTCCTCAGGTGTAACATAGGCACTGTTTGCATCCCGAATTCCAGATTCCTGAAACAATCACCCACTTAGCACCCACCTAGATGTCACTACCATCAGTCTCCCCTCCTCCTACTGACTCCACCTGCCTCTTTTTTTGTTTGCCTCCACCTCTCATCCTCTGTCTCCCAACTCCAGCCCCCCCCACCTGACTTCATCTGCCCTTCATCGTTCACCCTTCCTCGGTTCACCAATCACCTACTGCCCCTGCCTCACTATTCCCCCTCTGCTCTTTATACTGGCTATCTTCCCTCTCCAGTATCAGTCACATTGGAGGGGTTTGACCTGAAATGTCAACAATTCCTTCCCCCCCCCCCCCCCCCCACAGAAGCTTGCTGAATTTCTCCAGAAGACCATTTGTTGCTACAGATCAATAACTTATTAAGAAGTATTCTTACGGTACTTGCCTCTGAACATTCCTGTGGGATTCTTCCAACTGTTGCAGCAAATCTTGTATATATTTATTTCCATCCATGTGGTCCTGAGGTAAAGTGAAAAGAATTTTTCCTTAGAACAATGCAAGTTTTAACTTAACACGGCATTTGTTATTCTATCCTTATTCAAAGCTGTTCCTGTCCAAACCTTCTTCTTTCAAGCAATGATCATTTGTAGATTCTAGTTGTGCTTTTTGAATTGGACAGTTCAAAGTCTATTATACAGAATATCACTTGGTAACAAGGTACAAGTACCTACAAGGTAACACTCCCTAATAAGTAATCAGAGTGCAAGATGAATGAATTCACTTTTCATGTAATAGGAGACAAATTAGTGTTGTGATCTGTGACAATATAATGTTGTTATTTTGACAAGATATAAATATGCTACGTTCATTTTAGCGTTTGTTGACTTCCACATTAGGGAAAAGTGGAACATTCAGATTGATATTACCAGTATTAAGCTGTGATATTCTTGCAATGACCATGTGTGGTATGACCATGCAATATACAACATCAAATCAAGCTTCTTTGTGATTTTAACAAACACATTACCCTATCTTCTTAAACAGGTTAACATCTTTTGTAGTACAGTAAATAGATTTATGTGAGGATTGCAAGCATTATTTAATATCATGCAGCAGAATTCCCAGTCCTAATTGATACTGTTAATTTATTTAAAAAAACACCATGAACAAAACTGTCAGTTCACACTGAGCTAATCACAATTAACAACACATACTATTAAACAAAGTTTTTATTTTTAAAATTGCCAATTATGAGTGTGTGATGTATGAAATTAATGCAAGTGTTAGAACTGAAATCTTAATCTTGCAAAATGAATGGAGAAAAAAACACATAAAATGTGGTACTCCTAATTTTTTGATCAAGGCATCAGGCAATATTGTTTTTCTTAAAGGTGTAGTTCTAATTAACAGAAGTTGTTCAACTCTGTAGAAGAATACTGTAAAATATACCATTTAAACAATGAAAATTTGAATTCTGGGAATCAGAAATAAAAATGCTGGATATCGGAAATAAAAACATAAAACACTGGAAACAGTAAGCAGGTAAAGTAACATCTGTGGAAAGAGAAACAGAATTAACATTTCAGGACGAAGGCCCTTTCCAACATTGTAATTTTTTTTTCAATTGCTGTTAATGCCTACTATATGAAATTGATTCAATAAAGAATAAAGAGCTGGAAGTGGCTGAAACCATGTACTATTATGCCAAAAATGAAAAAAGTGGTTCATGGGAGGCACCTGACTCATTAAATTGGAATAGTTAGAAAATAGAACAGTATAGCAAAGGAACAGGCCCTTCAGCCCACAATGTTGTGCCCAACCAATTACATTAGTAATAGTGCGCAACTAAACTAATCCCTTCTGCCTACACAATGTCCATATCCTATCATTTCCCTCACATTCATGTGCCTATCTAAGAGCCTCTTGAACACCCCTATTGTATTTGGCTCCACCATCACCCCAGACAGTGCATTCCAGGCACCCACCACTCTCTGTGTAAAAAACTTGTCCTGCACATCTCCTTTGAACTTGCCCCCGTCACCATAAATGCATGCCCTCTGGTATTAGACATTTCAACCTGTGGAAGAGATACCGGCTGTCTACTCTATCTATGCCTCTCATAATCTTATAAACCTCTATAAGATCTTCCTTCAGCCTCTGCTGCTCCAGAGAGAGCAACCGAAGTTCGTCCAACCTATCCTCATAGCACATGCCCTCTAATCCAGGCAGCATCTTGGTAAACCTCCTCTGCACCCTCTCTAAAACATCGACATCCTTCCTATAATGGGGCAACCAGAACTGAATGCAATTCTCCCGATGCAGTCTAACTAGAGTTGTATAAAGCTGCAGCATAACTTCCTGACTCTTGAATTCAGTGCCTTGACTAGTGAAGGCAAGCATGCCATATGCTTTCTTTACCGCCCTATCGACCTGTGCAGCCACTTCCAGGGAGCTAATTTAATTTAAATTCATATTTCGTTTTGTTTTGGGCATGTAATTGGTATTTCAAAAATCTGCAGAATACAGAACTGTGTCTTAAACCTTTAACAAAAAGGCTAATTATTCGGTCTCTAACAGGTGGCTAACAAAATAAATACTAATGTTAATTCACCACCATTATGCACAATCATTCACCTTTCCAGAATGACACTGTGATTTATAATGTATTTGAGACAAAATAAAAAAGACTCTTGTTAGACTATTCATACATTTATTGGTACCAACCGCTGAAAATTCACAGAAGAATGAATCATTCTTCCTCTTTCACAAGGCAAAATGCTCACTGTAGATCTGGATGTAATCCTTTATCAGGAATTTACCTTATTCTTTTCCTCTCACCAGGCTCAGTTTTATTTCTTTCTCAGACGTTTTATTCATTCTCAGGTGTGTATTTCTCTAACAAGACTAGTATCTACTGCCCATTCTCAAATGCACTGAGATGTCTAGTTGATGGAATTACATGCTCACTTCAGAGAGCAGTTAAGAATCAACAATGTGGGTATCACATAAATCAAGTCAGATAGGGTTGGAAGGTTTGCCTCATTCTGAGGACAATAATGAATCAACTTGAATTTTATATTAATCCAAAAGCTTTGTAGACATTTTTCCTGACACCAGGTTTTCATTTATGCTTTTTAAAGGAACCGAACTCAATTCTCTAACAACCATGGTTAAATTTGAATCAGCCTTTTCTTTGAATTTTTGCTCCAGGACCTAGATATTCAGACACTGTACCAGTTCTCAATATTAAAATTACTGCTAACGTAACCAACATGGTGCATGTGCTCATTATGTGCCAGGAGAGGGCAGCCATCTAGATTGGTTGAAAAGAGAGGTATGGATCCTAACCCAAAAATTCCTGTTTGACACCAGCATTCAAAATTGATCAGTCCTTATTGCAGCTGCTTTACAAGAAATGTAATTGAGCTGTGACCTGACAAGTAGTGAAAAAATGGGCAGAGGTTGCCACATATAAAGTAAGGGTTTAAAATATACTAAGTAGTTAAGAGCTGGGATAAGCAGAAGTGTTGAAAGTCAACTGAAGTATGTTACCTGGCTATGCCTCATGCATTTCTGAACTATTTTTCCCCACATCTCCACACTCTTGGATTGCCCTTTTCACCTGTCTTGATCATCCTCTTGATAAACTATGTTCCCTTTCCAATTGCTCCTTCCATCACTACCCATTCACCATCCAACACTTCCAACAGTATTGTCTCCTCCATCACCTTGATTAAGCCTTCTGCTGTACCAGGAGCTAGCCAATGCCTTCCATTTAAAACTAAAGACCTCTTTCCCAGCAATCTGACTTAGGATGTTAGCAGTTGCCTGTAGCTCTATGCACCTGAGGCTCAAAACCACATGAACATAAGTTTCAAGATTTTATGAGAAATTTGTGAAAATAGAATTTGGTTCTGCTAGCTTTGATCTCTCTCAATAATAAGTCAAATGGTTTATGATGAAAAGCCATGCCCTCTAAAAGAAAAGGATCCAGCCCATAAAGGTAACATTTGAGGATCAGCTATTTTGCATCTTTGAAAGGACCTCGCACAGCTCTTTGCCATGAAACGATACAAATGACTAATTCAAAATATACTGTTTTTCAGTCCTCATGCTGGCATTAACTTAAGGCTGTAAATCACCTTTAGGCAACAACTTTGCATTCACTAGACACCATCTGTAAGTCAAGCAAAATTTAATGATGCAAATTGTACCTCTATATTGTTAAATCATTGAATGAGCCACATTCTGTTAACTATTGTATCCATGTTAATTACCTACTTTGCGTTTAATGAAGAATGCTATTAATTGTTCAACAACATGCCAGTTAAAGAAAAAAGTAAACAATGAACAAGAACAGCAAAACTATGAAGCACGGAAACATCTGTTACTGTTAATGAAGGTTACTAATTAGTATTATCTTATTTACAATACATCCTTAAAATGGAAAAAAACTGTCTTGGGTGGAACTAGTATTGAAGCTGTACACATTTTGTTGGATATTGTATTCAAAAAATTTCATTATAAATTATATGCCTGCGCTAATCTGAAAAAGGCTTGATGAAAGTTGCCTTTCTATTTCTTACTCCTTGCATATGTGACCTAGTTCTCTTCCTCAAACAAAACTACAGTTGAAAGCTAAAAGCTCTCAGGAGCCTCCCAGTCCCTGAATGATGGCAGCTGTTTATCCCAGCCTTTACTCTGGGGTTTCCAAGGTTTTCAGTAACATGGATATTTCTCCCAATGGGTGTTGCAGCAACCTCTCTTGATGAAACTTCAGGCAGTCCATGTTATTTTTCTCAAATACAGTTCTATTATCATGATAATTTCCATACATAGTTGAAAACAATGATATGTTTCATGATTTTGCACTTTCTTTTTCATTTTGCAGAATATTTTCTTTGATCTTTATTTCTTTATTAATAGGATGGGTTGTTGTTGGCATGGCCAGCATTAATTGGCTATCCTTAATTGTCCCTTAGAAGGAAGTGGTGAATTGCTGTGGTGCTTGTGGTGAAGGTACTCCCAAAATGTGTTTGGGTAATGTGTGACATGCAGGGACGATTACAACCATACCTGTTGCCCTCATCTTTTTAAGTGGTAGAGGTTATGAGCCTGGGAAATGCTGTAAAAAAAAATCAGTGTATTGCACAAATGGTCCACACTGAAGCTATGACATGCAGGTGGAGGGTGGGTGGTAGTAAAAGTTTCTGCTAGGAAATCAATCTGCATCATTCACCATCCCTCAATAAGGAGAAACCAGATAATTGCCCGAGGATTGATGGGATGAGCTGATGAAAATTGAGAGGAAAGTATGGGTCAAATAATCTGCTCTATTTTGTTATTTCTATGCCAAGTAATTCTAAAATGGGCAGTGTACATACTCCCACTACTGCTGATCATTCTATTAGTGATTACACTAAATAGTTGGAGATGAATACAGGTTTACCAACTGTTGTTAGTTCAGTAAAAGATCTTAGCCCTTGCCTTCACTTAGATTGACGCTGCACAGTTCAGAATTTTCCATACTGGCAACTGGATTGGTTGATCTGTACTGTATCAATCTTTAGCTCAGAACATCAACAGGCTACTGCATTGATACTAGCTTGCCTCATTTTAGGACTCCCGGCAGAAAACAGTTGGAATAATTCTTATGAAAGGAGCTCTATCAGAGGTCAATTTGTGATCAATTTAAATGAATTGGCAAGGCTTGATAAATCATAACAAATATTCAATATGTATGTACTTATAAAGTAATCAATTGACAAAGTTGATCTTAATTTTGTTCCATTATATTGTTTCCTACAAGTCAAGATTTACAAAAAAAAGATATACAAAACTGTGCAATGTATATCCTAGATGCTGACAAAACTAAATTAAGAGCAATTAATTAAATCCTGGGATTGAGATCATTTTATACTTGTAATTTGAAATAACTTGTAATCACAGGAATATGGACCAGCTCAAAATTCAGCAGTCCTGTCACATACAGTTATAAATGGTGGCTGACAATTAAACAACCAACAGGAGAAGGCACCTTCAAAATCAACCCCATCTGCAACAATGACATAGTCCAGTACACAAGTACCAAAGACAAGCTTGAAGCACTTGCAACTATCTTCAGTCAGAAATGACAAATTGATGATCAATCACAGCTTCCTCCTGTGGTCACCAGCATCACAGAAGCCCATCTTTAGTCAGTTCATTTTACTTCATGTGATGCCAGCTGTAGTGTTGAAGAACTAGCTGTGCCTCAAGACAAGCTGTTTCAGTGCAGTTATAATACTGGCATCTACCAGATGATGTGGAAAATTATCCAAGTGTCTCACATAAATAGAAAGCAGGACAACTCAATTTGATCAATTAATTCTCAATAATCAGTCATGACAGAAGGTGTCATCTGTGCTGTTATCAAGTGCCACTCAACCAACAAAACTACCTGCTCAGTTTTGGTTTTGACGGGACCACTCAGCTCTACACTTCATCACAGCCTTTGTCCAACTATGAACGAAAGAGCTGAAGTCCAAAGTCAAGGTGCGAATTAGTGCCCTTGACATCAAGGCAGCATTTGACCATTTGTGGCATCAAAGAGCCCTGGTAAAGACAGTCAATAGGTATTAAGGGGGAAAACACACCATGCTGGTACCACACTATAGCCAAATGCAAGAATATGGAGAAGCATAAGGTGAGCAGTTTTCCACCCAAGGTACAAATCAAATTATTTTTTTCAAAGTGAGGTTATAAACGAGTACAAAAAGTTTCAGAAAAGGCAAAGAGGCTTATCTAAGGGAGGTTGGTATAAAAAATAAAGTAGCAATGCCTCAGTCTACACAACAAAGATGAATTATTGTTCATTGTAACAAAATGCAGCTGAGCTACTGTGTGCAATGGTCTCTATGGTGACTAAAGGAAACCAATTGAAACAGTCACACGGTTAAAAGATAGCAGTAAAAGAAGAGAAAAACCTGGTTGTTTTGACAAAGTGCCTTATCATGAGTGGTTTGTAAAAAAATAATTAAACATATTTCCTGAGTCTATGATTCACAACATAATGAAGTGCACAGACAATATGCCAAATTCACAGTGATATATTTAATGTCCAGGCTGCAGCTGTAAATTAGAAATGAATCTAGAAACACTTATACCTATTTCCAACTATTCACTTTGGTACCAACACATTAGGGTAGATTTTGAAAGTATGATAGTGTGAACATGAGTCTTAGAGAGCCATCAGAGCCATTTTACACTTCTCCCAATTTTTACTTCCTCTTTCGGGACATAGCAAACAATATAAATAAACTGCCAACTCTCCATTACCCATTCTCCACTATCAAACAGTCAAGATATATTGTGTTAATGTTTTAATCAAATAAGACAAAAGCACTGAATTAAGGTGATGCATTTAAAGTTGGATCCAGCAAATAAGATATCTTTATTAGTCACTGTAGTGCGAAAAGTCATGGCTGTCAAGTGACAGTGACAACACTGACCCCCCTGGTCGGATGACAGCATTGCTCATCGGGTCGGAAGCGACACCACTGTCAATCAAGGTTTGCAACCAGCCCACCCATCAAGTATACACCTGAACAATTGGCTCATTTAAGCACCTTTGTCCTTGCTGGCACCGAGCCATTGGACCTTTTGAATAACCTGGGCTGGACCACCCCCAGCCCTCCAGCACTACAAAAAGTGCCGCATGTTCCTGGCTCACTCTCCCTTGACTGCCCCAGGAATCATGGAACAACGCTGAACAGACCATTGGTAAGAGTGTGCACTTTCACAAGGATTAGGAGCGTCCTAGTAGATTCCGGGGAGTGTTAGAGCCGATGCTTGTACAGAATCAGGGGGTCAGGCACCGTATTGTTTACTCCTTTATCATTTGTAACCAGTTTGGTGTGTGTGTGTGTATGCATCTCACCCCTGTTGCGATTTCCCTCACATTCGCGATCTCGTGTGTGTGCAAGTGTGCACCCATTCCCATTCATTCTGTCCCCGTGTTTGTCTTTGTGAATTAAATCATTTCTTAAAATTCCAAAGACTGTGTCTGGAGTCCTCTATCTTTAAGACTCCAAAGAACCTTTTCTCACAACAGTCACATGTACATCGAAACACACAGTGAAATGCATCTTTTGTGTAGAATGTTCTGGGGGCAGCCCACAAGTGCTGTCACACTACTGGCACCAACATAGCATGCCCACAACTTCCTTACCCGTATGCCTTTGGAATGTGGGAGGAAACCGGAGCACCCAGAGGAAACCTGCGCAGTCACGGAGAGAACATACAAACTTCTTACAGACAGTGGCCGGAATTAAACCCAGGTCGCTGGTGCTGTAATAGCATTACGCTAACCACTACACTACCGTTCCTGCCCACCAAAAGCCAATGAATAAGCAAATAAATGGAAATCATTGCAAAATTAGTGTGTGCAGCTGTTTGGATTTGTGTAGTTTTACTAAGTTGTTTAGTTGGTTCTAAAACACATCATGAGGAAAACAAGGTGTGATTTGAATTGCAGCTTAGGTATCAGAACAGTAACCATAGTAACAAAAATAGTTCATACAGGCATAAATGATTGCAGAAATTCATGTTAGCTAAAATTTTCCAAATGCATACATTCGATGACAGTCAATGAATAGCTTGATTTGACCATGCTAGGAATGAAATGCGGCAGTCCCTTGATATAACATCCTTTGGAAGCAACTCAAATTACAGTATATGTATGGTTTCACAATACAACTATATAGCTTGGTGAAAAATGTCATCCCTCTCTCTCTATCTTGCTAACTGTATTTGCATGTATGCACGTGATTTTGGAAGCATATGTTTTCTTACCCTTCGCTTTCACAGTACATTCAAAGCCCATGTTAATGAAATGGGTTACAGGGTTCATAAATCCCAAAACAAGAGATGCTACAATTGTTCCAGAATTATCACTATTTCTGTGTACCTGCACAAATACATGAGGAGCTCAACATCAGGAAAAGGTCGACAAAGAGAAGCCATCAAATTCAGAACTTCTGCCTTTACATGCGTCGAAGCTGGAATCCCACTCAAAGGGCGAAACACTAACTGTTCCACAAGAAATTTCCAGTATTTCCCCACAGTGTGAGAGAAGGTATGAGTATTGGTGTTTTTATTCATTTCTTGGGATGTGGGTCTCACTGGCAAAGACAGCTTTTAATGTAAATCCCTAATTGCCCTTAAAGATGCAGGTGAGTTATCTTCATGAACCATTGCAGTCCTTCTGGTGAAGGTGCCATTATATTGGTAATGTGACAGGAAATGAAGGAATAGTGATACATTTCCCAGTCAGGTTGCTGTGCAACTTTAGGGGGACATTCAGGTGGAACTGTTCAAATGTGCCAGCTACCTTTTCCTTTTAGCTGGAGAAGGTTTGAAAGGTGCTGTTAGAGTAGCCTAGTTGAGTAATTGCAGTGCGTTTGAAGATGGTACATACTGCAGCCACTGTGTACTATCTCATCATGGCCTTGCATCTTATTGTCTGCCTGCACAGCACTTTCTCTGTAACTGTAACACTTTTTTTGCATTCTGTTATTTTTTCCTGGTACTATCTCAATGTACCAATGTGATAAAATGATCTGTTTGGATGGCATGCAAAACAATGTTTTTTACTGATGAAAAACACTATGATGCTGGAGGAACTCAGCAGCCCAGACAGCATCTGTGGAGAAAAGCAGGCGGTCAACGTTACGGGTCAGGACCCTTCTTCAGGACTGAAGATAGGGAAAGGGGAAGCCCAATATATAGGAGGGAAAGGAAGAGCAGAGCTAGTTTCCAGCATTTGCAATCGTTTGTTTCTCTAAAGTGTTTCACTGTACCTCAGTACATGTGACAATAATAAAAAACTTACCAACTTAATTTACCAATTTAGTGGCATAAATGTTACTTGCCACATTTCAACCCATGTGTGAATGTTGTCTGGGCCTTGCTGCATTCAGGCATTGATTGAATCATTTGCTGAGGAGTTGCAAGTGGAATTGAACATTGTACAATTTCCAGTAAACATCCCCACTTTTGACCTTATAATAGAAGGAAAGTATTGATAAAGATATTTGGGCTTAGGATCTGCTCTCAGGAACTCCTGCAGTAATGTCCATGGTCTGAGATGATTAACAGATCACATTGAAATAAGGCATTGACTTATCAATACCTTGATACCTTCTCACCAAAGCCTAGTTCAGATTTCGCTGGGTCTACTTGGCTCTAAACAAGAATCAAAGAACTGAATCCCAGGGCTCGGAAGAGAGTGATTGCCCCTGATGAGTCCTGGTAAAACTGAATGTTTTATTTGAATGGTGTCAAGCTTCTTGAGAGTTGATGGAGCTGCACTCAAGCAGACAAGTGGAGAATATTCCATCACAATCTGGACTTGTTTTGTAGACGGTGAAAAGGCTTTGGGATGTCAAGAGATGAGTTACTCAGCAGAGGATACCCAGATACTGGGTACCACAGTATTTATGTACCAACAGGCGTGGTAGCATAGCAGTTAGCATAACACTATTACAGTTCAGTTCAGTTCTAGCCACTGTCTGTAAGGAGTTTGTACATTATCCCCATGACTGCATGGGCTTCCTCTGGGTGCTCCGGTTTCCTCCCACATTCTAAAGATGTATGGGGTAGGAAGTTGTGGACGTGCTATGTTGGCACCGAAAATATGGCAACACTTGCGGGCTGCCCCCAGAATATTCTACGCAAAAGAAGCATTTCACTGTTTCGATGTACATGTGACTAATAAAGAAATCTTATCTTATCTCTTGGCTGATCCAGTTTAGATTCTGATCAGGGGTGAGCCTATGATGTTAAAGGTGTGGGACTCAGCAACGGTTGTGCCATTGAAAGTCATCTGTTACATAGAAGCCAGAAATTCCTCTGCAGCAAACAATCCTTGGGAAATCCATGGTGCATTAAAGACCAACACAGGAAGTATAAGGTCTGGCATCTCAGTACTATACTCTAATACTGCTTGACTTCAGGTAGCTTTTATAGCGTAATAAGCAATAACCACAGCTGTAGCACCTTAAGTCTTTCTTGCCTGGTAAAAACAAAATAATTTTAATATTGACAAAACATAGTTTTATTGTATTGATGATTACAAGCCTATTATTAAAAAACAAAATGGTTTCATTATCTTCACACTTTTACCACTTAAAATTCACTGCAAAGTCGAAAGTGGGCCTACCTGGAATGGTCTTCTAAACATTTCTTTGTTAGTAAGGAATCAGCAAGAGAAACTAAGGCTTGATCATTTCGTCAGCAGAAAAGTTTCAGGCTACACAAAAATAACTCAAGGTAGCATCTGAGTAAGTGCAATGGAGAGAAATGCCCTGTCTGTGAGCAATTACTTTACTCTGAATGTGAGAAAATTCAACATCAAAAAAAAGAGGCAGATTTCATGCATTAATGCTCTCAGCACAAAAATCTTGTTCGATATGGGCCATTCACTCAATTAGCCATGTTCATTACTCTCATTCATGGGCTTCTAAATAATTAATCTTATTTACCAGACTATCAGTTGAGTGGTAATTGGGCACAATTTTCTCACTTGCCCTCAGGTCAAATTAGGCTCTATGCCAGAACTATGAATTAATAAATAATATTTTTAAAAAAACATTAATTTAGAAAACACACCTTATATTCATTTAATAGGAGGCTTAGCTCCATTATTAAGTAAATTTACTTTGCAGTCTTAGAACTAGTGTAAATGGGGGTGCAATTAGCAAGATAAAAGGAGTCTCAGTTAATAAACTAACTCACTGCTTTAGATCAAAATCTCATCATGTCTTGAGGCAACGATATCAGGCCTTAATTGGCCCTTAAAATGTCAGGAAAATACATTCCCATGTTTTGGGATTCTGTGGTCATAGTTTCCATTGAAAATGTCAGATATGAGTGCTTGCATTATGTATTTGATGTGAAATTTGAATATATTTCACTACACCAGTCCTATGCTGAGTTGCCAGTCCAATGGCAATTTAGGAGTATTTTAGAAAGCAAGGATGAACCATTGCTTTGAAGAGTCCCCAAATCATGGTCCATTAGTTTGCAATGTCTGCTCATGCAAAACACATCAAGCCTGTTTAACAAATGTCTCTATTTCAGACTTAGTTCAGTAGTAGCAGTCTAACCTCTGGATATTGCCATAAATGGAACCTTGCTGCACACAGGAAGGCTCACCAGTTAATTGCTCTAGTATCCATGGGATTTATGTAGCTTGTCCAATCAACTGCCTGATCAATGATGTAGCCTCCAGGGTGCTGATAATGTGAGGTCTAGCAATGGTAATGCCATTGAATGTTAAAGAAATGTAATTAGACTCTTTCTTGTGGGAGATGATCCCTACCTGGCAGTAGCATGGTGCAAACATTACCTTCTACTTGCTAACCCAAGATAAGCCCAATATGTTGCTCAGGTCTTGCTGCATGTGCTGCTTCATCAGGTCATATCATGCTTGACCTGGTCTGACAGTCATGATCATTCCAAGATGTGGAAAAGGCCACAAGGGTAACCAAGCCTCAGGTATGGAACCCTGAGGTCTCCACCCAGAAGGCTGTCAAAGGTCTTTGAACTATTTTAAGTGTTAATCAGAAACATTTAAAAGCAGCTCGAGTAGATTTGAATACTTATAAAAAATTATTAAAATCTGAAACTATAACAAAAATCTTAAGCTACGAGAAATTAATTAAAATAAAGATAAAGTTAAGAAAAAGAAGCAAATCACTTTCCTGCTCTTGTCTTTTCAATTAATTGAACAGGGCTACTTGTATGCACCAGCCACCCTTGGCATAAAGTTCACGAGTTGAATGCAAACTGCATCCAGCACTTCAACTCAGTGCATTTTTGCCCCACTATTGGACACAGTGGTAAGTTAGTAGCAGAGCAGGTGGTCAAATACATCTGACTTCCAACTTGTCTCCTACTTCTGTGTTGCATTGCGTAGGCTCGTGTGTCATGGACAACCTGATTCAGAGAAGGGATGTAGCCAGACGTTCTCTACGGCTGCGCATGATCCACCCATTGTTTAGGAATTGCAAATGGTGCTGAACACTAATCAATAACAGCCAATTTCTGATTTTACAAAGTGAGCTGTTGACGAGCAGTGATGAAGGCAAGACCTAGCACACCAGAAACTGAGGAATGTCTACAATTACATTTTAAAATGTTTCTTGATTCTAATGTTTCCTGGCCAGCCTTGCATTCACTGAAATGTAAATAATTTTAAGCAGGAATGCCACAAAAACAATTCTCAATACTGGGACAATTTGTGTTTAGATCACTATCATCACAATTCTACCCCCCAGAGGTACTTACAAGGCTAAAATCACCTTCCCCATAGCCAAATATGGGCTTATCACAAAAATGCAAGCATTTTGATCAAGTGCCTGGTCCTTGAGAGTACTAATCTGCTCTTAAATAACCATAAAGGATTTTTAAAAGTAAATAGAATTGTTGCAAGTTATGTTGGGGTACATAATAAGATATCTTTACTAGTCACATGAACATCAAAACACACAGTGAAATACATCTGTTATGTAGTGTTCTGGGGGCAGCCCGCAAGTGTCACCATGCTTCAGCTTCTTAGCAAATTATAAAGAAATTAAAAATGTTAAATTGTTTGTTAGTGTATTTGCATTCAAAACAGAACATAAGTTCAATTCCAACCACAGAATCTGCAGAATTTAAATTAAATTAATTTAATAATCTGGAATTAGAAAAAGTTTGAATATTGATTTTTACTTTGTTGTTACCCAAACTAAAGAGGTGCCAAATGGAAAGTGGCAATTGAATGAGAACTAGCATTGGTGCTCACAGGTGTGATGAGAATATGTTGGAATGTGCTGACTGAATAGAGTCAGTTGCAGATAAACATCTGACACAATTTTATTTTTCATTTCACTCTTTAGTTTTAAATTAACATTTCATGTCACTAAAATGAAACTAAAATGCACCTGTGATTAAGTGACCTTGAACCCTTTTGTTTTTTTAGTCTGCATTATTAGTCAACCTTTAATGAATCAGTGAGATGTGAGAATTCTAAAAGGGAGCTTATGCTCCAAGGTGGAAGATTTAATGCCGCTGCATCATCATTCTTCAAAAACAAAAGGTTGCTATGCATAAGATTTTCCCAATGGCTTAGCAGCTTGAACATTTGTTTTGCTTTGATGTTCAGGCATGTTATGTTTTATCGGTTATTTCATTGAAGAAATTAGTGGCTTAATCTTTTGTTCTTGCATGCCTGTTTTGTAATTGAGCATTAGCAATGGAAAAATGAATGTGTCATTGGTTTACATTTTTGGTGAAATATTTAGTTTGCTGTGAGGAGAATTAACTGTATTACCCAATGTACAAGGCAGTGTTTTCAAATGAACTTTTGTACCTCATTAAAGTAGCTGCTTCAGCAAAAGTCATTACTGAATTTCATGCCTGTCACTTCAGTGATAAATGTACCCACATCAACCTGTTTCTATTCCATTCAACGTCATGAAAATGAGAGGTAGAAACATTATGTCAGCTTCCAATTTATTCTGGGAGATGAACGAAAACTTATATTTAAACCAAATTATCAACAGTGTAAGTATAAATTAGAGAACTAAAAAACATGGTTTAGACATTTCTTTGCATGGTGTAATTTTTTCCAATGTTTAAGAAAGAAATCAAACCAAAAATTTAATCATCTATTGCAGAGTTCTCATGGGATCCCAATTTTGTTTCTAATATGATGTTCTCATACACGGAGACATCTAGACAGCCCACTTGTATCTTAAGGTGATCAACATATGTTTGGTTACCTCTTTTTCACATTCACTTACACATGGTCTGCAAGACAGATGAGGCTTGCTGTTGAGCAACTCAAAGAGGTGCAGCCTGGCCATGTCAATGGATTCTTACAAGTAGGTCTACTTTTCTACTAACCCCTCATTCCTGTGAACACCCTGTCCATTGCTCTGGCTCTCTTTTAGTCCCATTCTACCAGGCAATTGGTATCCCATCTCAGCACTGGTCCTCCTCCATCCCAATTGCAATCCATCCGTGTACCTAATGTCCTGACATGTTCTTCAAGATCCAAATTCCCCTATGAACCACTGTGACAGAAGTTTCAACCCTTTCTCTCCAATGTGACACCATCTCATATAAGAGAAATCCCAACATCTCCCCTGACCTTTAACCATATCCTTATCGTAGAATCTTCCGCGCGCCCCCCTCCCCCCCCACCGAATCAATGTGTTGAGGGTCACCTTTAGTCACAAACTTCTCAGAACCAACCATACCAACTCTACAATTAGAAAAGGTTAGGTAAAGACTGCTGACTACCTCATTTCTGATTCTTTAAAATCTCTTTAGTTTCAAGTCAGGAATGCAGTGAACTACTCACCATTTTCCTGGATAGGTGTTTTTTGAAGCAATGCTCAACAAACAGGATGCTATCTAGGAGAAAGCAGTTTACTTCACTGGCATTCTTCTCACCAGATTCAATACATATTTCCTCCACTAAAGAAACAAAGAAGCTATCATATACAGAATTTAATAGATTTCACAACGTACCCTGCTCCGTCTCTCTGACTTCTATTAATATGAAAAAAACAATATTGTAAGAACATCATCACCTCCAAGTTCCTGGCTCGATGAATTATCATCGTTCATTTATTGTTGCTGGATAATTATCTTGGTATTCCCTACCTAACAACACTGGAAACATCTTCACAAGGACCAAAAAGAAAAATCAATAAGGCAAATAGGAATCCCAGATGCCATGACAACAAATGTACGAATGGTGCACCAACTGACAGAGTTCAACTCTTTGCTTAGGATAATAAGGAATAGGGAATTAGTGAGAACAAACTACACTGATCAAGACTTAAAGGAAAAAAGATAATTCTCAATCTGGGGACACATTCAATTTCAATATTGAAATGATGAATTCCTTTTTGTTCTTGAACTCTCCATCCAAATTCATATTTTCACTCACTGGGAGAGCTCAGACACCTGCTGGAAAAGCAATTAGTGCTTTCAACATATATCTTCAACACAATTTGACCCGACTGCATCACTTCGGTTAGTAAATGTCAACCGGTGCAGCCGCTTTTAATGACTGATCCAGCTGGGTTAACATGAAACACCACAACAGGTTCCTATTAAAGTTAATGCAGAGGCCTTTTAAACCACAATATTCTCTCAGTCTCCAGCTTATGCTTTAACTGCTGTATTTGCATTAACCAAAGTACAAGCATTATTATTTCTGTTATTTAAAAAGAAACTGAGCAAAACTGGTCCACTAACAGGAAGAGATGGACTTTGAAGCCTTCACATAGCAACAATATGAGGGAAGTCAGCCAATATTCTGACTAAAATATACAAGAGGTCTAACAAGTGAACTAAACAATCCAATTAAAGTGGACTAAAGACTTATCATGAAAAGCTAATTCCGGGAAATGGAATAGAAAAAGATATGTGGGGAAAGCATCTCTAGGTGAGATAAGATGACAAAAAGAGCAGAAGGCATAGTTTACCAGCAGTTTTCTAATGGCCTGCATATTTCCCTTTCTGATCTGGAAAACTCTTTTTCCACCTTATCCTGTTTTAATTGATCAACCAATTTTCAACCTTGCTGTTTCTTAATTCAATTGCATGCTACTGACCAAGTTATTCATGCATTTTTTGTTTCACTATTGATTTTAATTTAATATTTCTCTCCCTTGTCCGACATAAAGGCCATATCAGCGATCAAACAAGCTCCAAGCATTTCCTTCACCTACCTAAATCTGCAAACCCAAATTATTGTCTGTGCACAGCAGCAACAATGCACAAGTTAACATGCAGGCTGTAAGCAGCAACCCTTAATCTTTTTACCCAAGCCAAAGATGCTACCTTTTCTGTGATTGCGAAAGATATAGGAAAAAATTGCATTTACATGGAATGTTTTACACACCCATCAGCATTTTGCAACCAATAAATCACACCTTATGTAGTTACTGTTGTTTTGCTGCCAAAAACAACAAACAACATTTGCAGTGTGTGGCGCTGACTCTGACTTTGCCTCAGACATACTTCTTGATTTCTGCAGTTTTTAGTAATAGATTAAATCATATTCAGCAGTCTTCTTGCATGCCATTTAGTTGCAATGTGCGATTGTAGCTTTTATGTTGCCTTCCGTCTGTGAGTTTCTATAGTAGTAGTAATGGTGAAGTACAACAGGCCTCTTGCCATTATTTGGGTAGATTAAATAAACATTACTGGCCTAGACTGCTTCAGTGCCTATAAGGGCATGTTAAATGGGTTAATGAATATTCTTATTGTGGACCTGTCACTGTAAGATTCTGCTGCACACAAGACCCAAAGTTTTGACCATAATAGAATCATCTTTACAAAATTAAAGTGATCAAAGATCTTTCCTCCATGCACTCCATGCTACAGTTCAAAGATCACCAATGTGTTGCGAGAGAGCGAGTCCAAAGGGTGGATATGCATTTGGCGCTTCAGTCAGTGAAGGAACACAGCCTTCAAAGGTCAGGTCTAGTCATACAGTAGGGAAGGTGGCTGCAACCAGCAGCAGCTGTGGGGAGTTTTGGGGGGTGGCGGGGTGTGCAAGGGCAGGGTGGTTAGGGAGTGAGGGAGTAGAGTTTGTGATTGGGATGGAACCAAGGTCAGAGTGAGGAGGGGGGTGTGGTCACAACTGAGTTGTTGGTGTATGGTGATTATGATTGGGTTGCATGGTTCGATGGATCAGGAGTGGGGCTGGGGAGGATTTGTGGTCCCAAGGAAGAGCTACCATAAAAGTTAAGCTCTTTTATTTTAAAAATAAACTTTATTCATCAGAGATATATACAGAAAATTTAAAAAACAGTACATTTTTTTAACATTCATAGTGTTGTCAAGTCAATACATTTGTAGTGTCATCGTGTTACAGGTAGTTATGCTAAAATACATGTTTCCAGAATGCGAATTGGTTATAACACAATTGCTGGATTAGAGAACACTACTCGCAAAACATGGACAATGCTGATAGCACGATCACAACCAGGAAAGCCTGTTTAAATCTATGCTTTGAAGAAAACTACAGCCTGTTCTGCTGTTACATGACTTTCTATAACATGAGGTTTCTTTGGAACATAACTTTCACATTATAGCAGAACTACCTGTAATATATTTCATGTACAGAGCACCAATGCCACTCATGTGGCCTCTTTGAACAATACACCCTTCAAGTATTTGCAGGGCTGTTACACAGGGCCCAGCTTCTCAGTATTCTAGTGACGGCAGGACCTTAGGTTGCAATCTTTCTCCACAAAGCCCTTGCTTTGGCTACACCAAGCTTCACACTTAGTACCTTCTCCTGCAGCCTGGAATGTGCCAAGTGGCTGCATTCCTTTATGGACATCTCATTGTACTAGAAGACCAACACGTTTCGGGCAGACCAAAGAGCGCCTTTCACTGAATTGACGATCTTCCAGCAGCACTTCATGTTTGTCTCGGTTTGCACGCCTGGGAATAGCCCACTGATCAGTGAGTCCTCTGTTACACAGTTGTTCAGGATGAACATCAATGAGGACCCTTGCATCCTTTTCCAGATCTTCTTTGTAAACGCTCAGTCCACAAAGAGGTGGACGATGATCTCATCACAGCTGCCTTGAGGGCAGAATGCACTGGTGGGGGGGACGCTCCAACCATGCAGGAAGGATCTGATGGGGAGGGTCCCTCTCACTGACAGCTGTGAGGCCTCGATGCTCTGGCGATGAGGCAAGAAACCAAACCAAAATCGTTTCCCAGTGACAGACTCCATATCCCAGGATCTGTTCAAGCTGGTCGCTTTTAAGTTACGATGAAACCGGCTTCAAAGTGAAAGCCTGTTTCCGGAAGAGTATGGTAGATTAGACTCATGGAAGCAAAGTCTCAGATTTTGTGTGCAGTGAGTCGCATGCATAGCCTCAGGAATTATTTTCCATTGAAGTTATATTGCAGTGCATATAAAGATATAAACATATCTAAATGCAGTGCATAGAAACAAAGATTGTACTATGCAACTGAATTTCTAAGTTATTACCCCTATAAAGGAAAAAATATATAATAAATCCCTAAAAATGTCTAAAATGCATTTGTCTTTTGCCATGCATGATGCCTTAGCTTGCACTAGGCTTGTTAATTTTCAAGATCAATGAACTAATTGCAGTGTTGCTTTTAATAAACACTTATTGAAAAGGAATGACCCAAGTTACAACTTGAAACAATAGATTATAACTGCTTTCCCAAACTCACAAACTCCACATGAAGAATTTTATAATGTGGCTTAAACTCCAGGCATTTATTTTATGGGTATTTTAAAATGGCAGGCAACAGTCAGCTCAGAGTTGCCCCTGCGGACTGAACGCAGGTGTTCCGCAAAGTGATCACCTAATCTGCGTTTGGTTTCTCCAACGTAGAGGAGACCACATTGTCCGCAGGGGTTGACTCTGAGCTTCCCGTGACCTCCCACTTTAATTCCCCATCCAACTCCAACTCTGACCTATCGGTCTGTGGCCTCCTGTACTGTTGCAGTGAGGCCCAATGCAAGCTTGAGGACAAACACCTCATCTTCCATCTGTAGCCTTCTGGACTTAATATTGAATTCTATAACTTCAGGTAACTTGATTTCTCAGTCTGTATCAGTCATTCATCTGCAATATTAGCTCACTTTATCTATGTTCTTTTGTCCATGTTCTCACTCTCTAACTACTCCCATTTACTCATTGACCAGAATGTACACTACCAAACTTATAAAAGAGAATTGCATCCCTGGTCTCATTCCAAACTCCTGCCCTTTTATCCCAGTTCATTTGCAAATAGCATGTAGAGGCTATGTGGATTAAATTCACTCTATAGTTTTAAACTCAGAGACGATGCTATATGCATGGCATTAATTAATGATGCCTAAGACCAAAGCTGCTGGCATGTGTGGAATCAAACCACAAGATCATTCAAATTTATTAGCAAAGGTGGTTTTAGAATTCAGAAGTGGAGGAGTAGAGGGTAGAGGATCCATAGGGCAACAGGCAGGGGAGCTGAAAGTTACATTAATTAGCATGCAGGTTATGTTATACACTGCAGTTCAAAGTTGATCTTATCCCTTTTGTAATGGGATATCTAATTCTATGATCTGATTATAATTTATTTGGTACTTGAATGCAGAAATTAAAATTTATTGGAAACCAATCGTATCTGGAAGTATACCCTTGTTATGCTTTAGTATTTTACTTCTTTCTCTCACATGTTTTCACTCCCAATGTGATCTGAAAGGTGACTTTCAGAGCAAATGTTCAGCAATCCAAGAATTGACTGGGCTTGATGGGTTGGAATACAAAGGCTCACTGAACTCATGTGGCCATGTGCTGTAGATTGGAAACTCTTTCCACAGCACCTTGTTGTTTCCATTTAATATCAAATATTCAATATAACATAATCAAATTGACAGCCTTTTACTTGGTTGCACATCAGAATCCGATCATCCTTTAAGGTTATGTTGCCGTATGACTCACAGCAGATTCAGAAAAATAGAACAACACAAAGGTGTGAAAGTTTCAAATAGGTTTCAAAAGAAAATAAAGTAACAAAAATCAATTGGAGATATCAATACCCTTGTTTGGAGGGTTTTCTTAGATGCTGCAAACCTCTGCTGTCTGTAAACAACACAGGGAAACTTCCATCATTAGCTGTCATCTGAGCCACCTGATAAAACAGGCAAGACTAAAATCATATCACTGACACACTCTCTTTCTGCAGCACATGAAGCAAATGAAGGTCAGAGGTTCAAAGTTATGTATCAACCTTCCAAGCAACACTGCATAGGAAACCTATGTATAAGTGCTCACATGATACTGACTGTCCAAATAAGCAGATTCAGTTGTTTTACAGTTATCCAACATCCACCGTACTTCCACAGTTTGCAAAGTTCTTTTATACGTAACCATATATTATCATGTAGTTTCTGATTTTCAAAATGAATAGACTAAAGCCATTGTTTTTGGTGACACAAGAGACTGCAGATGCTGGAAACCTGGAGCAAAGCACAAAACCGCTGGAGGAACTCAGCAGGTCAGGCAGCATCTATGGAGGGAAATGAACAATCAATGTTTTGGGTCGAGACCCTTCATCAGGACTGGAAAGAACGAGGGAAGATAGCCAGTATAAAAAGGTGGGGGGAAGGGGCGGAGCAAGAGCTGGTGGGTGATAGGTGGATCCAGGTGAGGGGGGTGATAGGCAGGTGGGGGAGGGAGGAAAATGGGAAGGATGTAAGAGGCATGGAGAGCAAGAGCAAGACCCAGAACTGTGGGAGAGGAAGGGAGAGGGCTTGTTTCTCCCTCTGTATTCTACACGACACCCTCACCACTATGCACAGAGATCTGATGGCCCTCTCTCTCTTTCTCTGGATCCACCTATCACCTGCTGGCACTTGCTCCACCGCTCCACCCCCCCCCCCCCCACACCTTTTTATACTGGCTATCTCCCCTCTTTCCTTCCAGTCCTGATGAAGGGCCTCCACCCAAAATGTCAACTGTTCAATTCCCTCCGCAGACGCTGCCTGACCCATTGAGTTCCTAAAGCTCCTTTGTGTGTTGCTCCATTGTTTTCGGTGCCTCCCACAGACTGTAACCATAAACTTGGTAACTCCTTAAGATAGAACTAGACTACTTGTAACCTTGTTTTGATATTCTTCCATGGCCTAGACCTTCCCTATCTTAGTTCCTACAGAACTAGAGAAACAAAGGACTGCAGATGCTGGAATCCAGATGAAAAACACAACGATGCTGGAGGAACTCAGCAGGCCAGGCAGCATCCGTGGAGAAAAGCAGACAGTCAACGTTTCGGGTCAGGGGAAACAAGATCACCTTTTTACAATTTCTTCATAAAAGCAATGAGACAAGGCATATGCTCTATATCCAATGTTCCAACATTACATTGTTCTGAAGTAGGCACACCAAATAGTTAGAATTAATAACACTCCTATACATAATAGCACATTAACAAATTTAACCTGTTCTGAACAACATTGCAGAAGAGTGTTTTCTTGGTACAATCCATGAACAATTGTGTAAAAAAAGGCTTGTTGATTAGCAAATGGTTATATAATAACTTGTTATATTCTGTCATACAATATGCAAATTCATCCCAGCAGAACTTGAAGATGAAAAAAAGATGCATATTTTTGATTATTTCCATCATTAGTTTCCATTATTGTAATGACTAATTAAACAGTGGTTTCCAAATGATAAAAATAAGATAACCTAGTACTTTAAATATATCTTCATGAGAGCAATATTCTGACAGATGATAATTTTTCTAGCAATATCTTCTCACCAACAAATGCAAAAAGAAGTTTCCTTCTTAAACATTGTTGAAGCTTAACTTACTTATTGCGATGCAGAAGGAGGCCATTTCATCCATCAGGTTCATGAAATCTCCCAGCAGGGTAATCCTATAAGACCCATTCCCACTCGTCTTACTTCTCTTTAGCCCTACAACGTATTGTTTATTGGGTAAATTACAGCAGCGAATTAACATACCAGCACATCTTTGGGATGCAGGAGGTAGCCAGAGTACCTGGAGTGAACAGATGTGATCACAGGGAAAACATACAAATTCCACATAGAGAGCACTCAAGATAAGGATCAAGCCCCTATTACTGGAACTGTGAGGCAGCAGGCAAACATGGCCTACCACTTGTTTACAGAAATATTGAGTACAGGTCAGCCGCAGATTACAAACACCTAACATAGGGACAGCCCATACATACGATGGAGCAGTGGGGATGGATTTACCAACTGTTGCTGGGCTGCAGTCTCCTTCTGTCGGGTGGGAACAGGGTATTTCCACACATCTTCTCTCCCACCCCAGCCCCCTCCCAACTCACTTGTTCACTCACTGAGTCAGTGAAACCGGCTGGCGGTAGCCCTTTCCGCACCCGCTCGCTCTCCTGTCACAGCTGTTTCTGTGATCCTCTCCCACACACTGCTTTTGTTCATTTCTGACTTACAAACAGTTTGGGTTATGAACAGTTCTCAGGAACGGAACCCTATCGTAACCTGGACAATGCCTGCGTTAAGATTTCAAGACTGTGCTGCATTTTTAAGCACAAGCATGATATCCTCTAAGTATCCAAGTGTATGTTCGTATTGTGATGATAGTGAAGACAGACTTACTTGGTGTACCCATTTCAGAACAATGTAACTTTGTTACAGACAATCTGGAACATTCAGTCTGCCTGCCAAAGTTTCAGCCTCTTTGGATCTACAGTATATGCTATGTCTTAATTCACTGATGAAGATATTGCATAAAAGTGATGAGGACTGTAGTTGTTCTAGAGGATTGCTAAAGAATATTGATGGCCATTGCTTGGCAAGTTTTAAATGATTTTATTGCTGTGCTTTTTTGTCAAAACTAGCACAGAATATCCTTTGTCTAAGGCCTCCACGTGAACTGACATCAGTGTGAAGTGGAGTAAGCCAGAGCGGCGAGAGACAGCAGCATTGACTTATCAGTGAACTGTCGCTACATGGTTTAGCTATGTTACTGCCGAATTGGAGAAAACATAGGGAGGAAAGTTATATTACTGTCTCCAACTTGCTTATGCTCTTGTACATTTTTGTAAGAAGTCACTTCTATATTGCAAACTATATATACTCAGTAAATTCTTAATCTCAGATGGAGTCATTGCAGAGTGTACAGATTACACAAGACACAAGGAGTTTATTCAGCAGATATCCAGTTTAGTCTGTTCACATTTTCAGCCTGTTTCATGGGTAGCCGTTATGGAGAACTACACATTTGCTTTGCCCAAATTTTGAAGTCACCTTTCTAAAAAAATCACCACTGGTGATGATGGTGCTCCGAATATTATCCCTCAGTTTCAGTGTTGTGCAAACATCCTTTCCACTGAAATTGTTCCCTTTCCATTGTGACACTGCTTGGCTGCCACTGTCTTGGCTTGTTTTTGCCTTATTTCGCCCTTCAAACAGAGGCTACAAGACCTTGCTCTCTCCAATGAAAGCACCTTGTTGCTCGGAACAGATATACATGCTGAATGATTCTCATTGCTATGTTAGAAAGGCTTCCCACCACATGTGCATTTTGTGCCTCTCATACTCACATGACTCAGATTTGTTGCCACTTTATGTGCTCAGTGAGGTCTTAACCTCCAACAAAGTTTGTTGCAGGATGTGCAAACTAATGCATGTCAGACACATGAAGTCCAAACAAGGCATGTCTACATTATTCAAAGGATCCAATCAGACCAGACGTGAACACAGTAATACACACTCAACATAATACATCACACAGAATTACATATATTACACATGAAGCATGTGTTACATAATCAAAGATCGGATAGGAAAAAATTGGAAAGTCACAAATTTCTGCCTATGCTTTCCCACTACTTTGCGTTACACCCAGTACTTGAGGCAAGTCCATTTGTTAATCTGTATGCATGTTGACAGTTTGCATAAAATGTGGCTGCTGCAGTGGAAGCGACGACAACTAATATCCTAGGCCACGAAGGCTCAGATTGCTAGCGCCATAGCTCTGGATTCTGCAGATTCCATGTGCTTTGAAGCTGTGATGATAATGCAGTGGTCTACCTCCCAGCAGGTTGCTAGGTCAGCTGATCTCCTGGCAGGAGAAACAATTGGTGACTGCTGGGTGAATGTGGTGTCCTCTCTCATGATGGAGGCATTTGTGCTCCCATCACTGCTTCTCTGACAGGGCTATCACAGATACCTTTCAGCCAGCAAGGCCGGTATGCATTGGACACTCCTAATGTCATGTTAACCTCAGTTAGCCCACTATAAATGGTGGTGACTGTAATAAAAAAACTTTGTAAGGTAACTTTATGACGTGCTTACTGCTTATGGCTTTGCAACCAACTAAAATTTTATTACACAGTATGCAACTGCAAACCACTGTAAAAGCCTGCTGGATGGGATAATACATATTGCAGCTTTGGCTGAAATCAGACCATCCACGTGAAGGCCAACCCCTGAGCTACATTGTTATTTCCTCACACTAGCACAATACTAGCATTGTTAATGTGATTTTTAAGATAAGTTGTTCCATTTCAAATTTCTATATTTTCATACAGCTCCATATGGAGATCTTTGCCTAGAGGGTCAAAACATTCTGTTGTGTGTGGCAAAGTACCATATCACATGGTGTATTTACTCATTAAGCTATCGGAGTATCAAAACACGTCTTTTGATGAATAATGCAATCCATCAATCTCATTTTCCTAGAAGAAAGCCATAATCACAGATTGGAGATAATGCTACAGTGTTGGATATTCATCTTGTCGTACATCCATCAGCAGTCAGCAGTTCTGTATGCAGAAACTCCTCAATGGTTGCAAAAGAAAACAGAACAGTTAATTATTTATAAGGACACTGCAGCTTCAATGCAAAGGTATAACAGCCTAAAATTATGCTTGCTTGTTAAAAATACTAATTTTAATTAGATTATCTTCTTGTCAGAGCTCAGAAAATTATGCATTTTACGACATGGCATTTATTGAAGAACAAATAATAAACATGGCTACACTAATATGAAAATACAGGGGCTCCACGGGTTACAGATTACCTGATTTATGGAAATCCAGCTTTGTGCAAATCCTCCCATACCTTTTTAAAACATTTTTCAAGGTAGTAATAAGAATAATAAAATGTTTCATGGTATTCATTAGTGACTGGATACAGTGTATATTCCATTAGTTTAGTTATGGGTAGTGTTAGGGCAAATATTAAATGAAATGAAAGAATTATAGCAAATGTATGTAGAACAAAATGATATGGGTTACTATAAAAAGTTGGTGTTTCTGACTTACAAAGAAATCAGCTCATGGACTGTTCTCAGGAACAGAACCCTTAAATAATCTGGGGACTGCCTGTAAATATTGAGTCCAACATTTTAGCAGAAAATTAATTTCTCTCAAACTCCAAAGGGCACTGCCTATATTTCTAATTAACTAGAAAACAAAGATCATTATCACATTCCAGATCTATTCAAATCCATAAATTGTAGGGAAGCTATAAAACAATTATACTTACACTGCTATAGTAGAGTAGCCCATCAAATGGTTATTTCACAATTTTCAGTCTAATAGATATTTATATTTATTGCACAGAAGTGTACACAAACCATCCATCTTACAATAACACAATTTTGTTGGATTCTAATGATATTTCTCTATCAAAGAAAACAATGGAGGTTCCACTGTCTATATTCAAGACAGAGAATAATAGACATTTAGATATCAGGAGAATCAAGAGATGTGTGGCTAGTGCAGGAAAGTGGTGCTAAAGTAAAAGATCAGCCATGAGCTTATTGAATAGTGAGCAGGTGCGAGAAGTCAAAAGGCCTACTCCTGTTTCTGTTTCTTATGTTCTTACATTTTGTGGATATGAACAGGTAGCAAAAGTTATTATTATGTTGCTTTTAAATTCTTTGGTGACAATTATAGACTTGTGTCCTGGTTTTAGTGTGCTCTAATTCATGATTACTAGCCTTTGGACCCAGTAAGAAAATGCACATCTAGAAATATGATATTTTGAAAATAGCATTTCATACCAGTGATGGTGAGTTCACTAAAGCATGCGGCATTTAAAAAAAACTCTAAAGAGTAAAATATATTCACTTTATACTTTCCATTAGGTATCATTATATTTGGAGCTGTCATATCCTCAGGCTTGAAGTTCATATGGCCCTAATCTATTCCTTTCAATTTGCACTGCATGGGGGACATAACAGCAGTCTATCCCAGTTCCTTTAGTACATCCTTTTTGTGTGCATCCCTCGCCCAAGATCTTGTGCAGAGGCATGATATGTTTTCTTTTTCCCATCAGTGTACCTTAATTTCAGGAGTCAGCTACCTGATGACCAAAGCAAACTGATGTCATTCCGCAAGATGAAGGTGAATACAGTCTCCAACCGTGGGTTGAAGTCATTGGGCTGTGGAAGGTACGCTCTCTCCTCTGGAGGACTCTGAGGGGCATTCTATGGACAGTGGCTGATACCTGAAACTTGTCCTGCTTGAAAAACTATCTGAAATGTCAGAGCAAGGGGTGGGGGGGTGGGGAGGGGGGAGGCACCTCCAACATTGTACAAGGCATTATGGAGAATTAGAGGCCATTCATTGGGTGTGGTGGTCAGGTCCATGTGAATATTACGATCCCAACCATGGTGCATTGTCTGATGTGAGGATTCACAGCCCACATTTCGTCAGAGCAGAAGCCATCCAAAGTATGTCTGCTGCAGTGGAAGCTGTGACAACTGATATGCAAGCTCAGCCTATGGCCATGCAGGCTCAGTTTGCCACCATCCTGACTCCAGATACTGCTAAGTGCATTGATACTCTGATGATAATGCAGAGGTCCACTCACCAGCAGATTGCTGGGTCATCTGATCCTCTGATCTGGGAGAGAAGCAGTTGGTTAGTAGAGTATTCAGCCAGCTAGCTCAAACTGGAATGACTCATGGTTAGATGGTGCAGTTCAAATCTGGGCTCCCTTGATGGTAGCTTACAACCTTCTCCACTTCAAGGGCAAATCATCAATCAGCTTGGCTGCAACTATAGTGGGAGCTCGCCATGGAAATAGTAGGGTAGGCAGAGGCATGCAGGAGACACGCATTAAGGGAATATACGAAGATAATAAAACAATGACTGTAAGGTTTCCCTCTTGATTGGGCATAAAAATGATTGATAGGTTGAATTGCTTGGTTCTGACTGTCATGCTTTGAGTAGAAGTTGGTATAACAATGATTATTAACAAAGGGATGGCAAATTGGGAACTGTATCTCTAAGGTTTCTCTTCATTTCGTAATTACTCATGAAATTTGGGCCTTCCAGTGATTTTTCTTCATCCCTAATTACTATTCAGAAGATTGCAGAGCCAACTTCCTGATCCACTGCAGTGCTTGTGGTGAGGGTGTTCCAGAATTGTTCTGAAAGCGGCCCTTGCAGGAATTAAGGTATCCATATTTCCAGGTCTTTGTAGTTTGTACCTTCTTGTAACGGAAGTGGACCTTCAATAAACTGCCAGGAAACCTGCTGAAAAGTCACAGGCATTGCAGACTAATGTCAGACCAGAGCACGATCAAGGTAGTCCATGGGTTGGCAGAGCAGCGGCTGATATGTGCTGAATGAAGCAAAATATTGATCACTGATCATAGGTTGCAGTTCTAGAGGCAATAAAGCACTCTTCATTCTTTTTAGAACAACTTGTGCAAACCTGGTGTATGCTCTGCACAGTAAGGCGTTGAGGCCCTTGAGCACAAGAGGCTCTGATGTGCTCTTGCCGACACAGTAATTAAGTGACTGACTCAGGTCAGTTTCTGGTCAATGGTAATCCATAGAATACTGCTAGATGGTGACGATGTTATTCAAGGTTAGGGGAAATGTTGAGACTTCACAATGGAGATGCTTATTGCCAGGCACAAACATTGGGGCTTCACTTAATAAGGCACGTACAGGACACCGTTTTGTATCTTTTTGGCTGTATTTATAGAGGCAAGTACAGAGCACTGTTGGTAGCTTCTGAGCTGCTGTCAAAGAGAATATTACAGAACATTGTTCACTATCTTTGAAGCTGCACAGATGAAAGCGGAAGGCATCGTTTGGCGTCTTTGGGCTGCAATCACAGAGGCGAGAACAAAGGATCGTTCATTATCTTCATGGCAGCAATCATAAAGGCAAGCACAGAGCATGATTCAGTGCCTTTAGAGCTGTACAGAACTTTAAAGATGCACCAGCCAAGTTTGTGTGAGATGTTGAACAGACTTACGAAGGAGCTGATTCCCTGATATATGCAGCCTCTAACGTGCGCTTGCAGACATAATAATTAAGTGCCTGCATTGGTAATTTTGTAGTCAATAGTGAGTCTTTGCTGCTTTCTTCTGGGGGTGAGAATAAACAATACTTGAATACCAAAGAGAAATGGCGAGGCTCCCAGGTGAAGATGGTGATGGTAGGCCCCATTGTAACGCAAAAGTAAATTGCTAATTATCTTGCCACATCCAAATAGTGACAATGTCTATATTTGTATTCAGGAACAGACAGCCTGTCTGTTCCTGCTCTGAACCTAAGTGGAGGCAGGAGGACCATAAGGTTATAAGACACACATTAATAGAAGGTTCACTGAGGGGCCTTCACTAGTATCTTTCTCCCCTTCTTCCTCACAGCATTGCACTAGAGGCAAGGGCTGTGTTCTCATTTTGACCAGGATATTCTGCTGGAGACAATAATGTGAGAGAGAATCTGCAGGCCACCACCTAAACAGATTCTCAGTGAGGAGCCCAATGATATTCATCACAAGCTCTCTGGTGGCTCCATGGCTGCTCTTGCAATTTTAATCTCTCACATAGCCAGGAGGCTGGAATGGAATATGACTCAAGAATGGGATTTGCCCCCAAAATCTATTATTCAGTGGTTTAAAATGGTAAACACAAAAGAGTGTTTTAGCAGACTATGTCATGTGAGCTGCCTGATTGCATGGCATTGACCCTGTGATGTTGTTGGTCACACACAATCTGTACTTTCAGTAAGCCTCTGTGGTTCATGAAGAGCACTAGGTTCACATCTGGAGCCTGGATCACCACTTGGGCACAATCTTTCATCCTCTGAGTCGTTGGGAAGTCAACACTCTTGGAAAACACTCTGATCTCAGTCAAAATGGGAGGTAAGTTTCCCTCTGTGTACAGCAGTAATCTGCAAATAATGTTACACTGCAAGTGATAGTCATTGTTGCCTTCATACAGCAGCAACTTCTACATCTACCATTAGAGCAGTCTAGACATGAGTACATGGCTGTTGCTCTGCCTGCAGCAAGTTGCATAACCCTATCACCACTAACTTATGAAACGTTAACCTCTGGATCCTTAGAAAGTATATGTAATACAGGTTAGGAACAGTAAGATAAGATAAAATATCTTTATTAGTCACATACATCGAAACACACAGTGAAATGTATCTTTTTGTGTAGAGTGTTCTGGGGGCAGCCCGCAAGTGTCGCCACGCTTTCAGCGCCAACATAGCATGCCCACAACTTCCTAGCCCGTACATCTTTGGAATGTGGGAAGAAACCAGGGCACCCGGAGGAAATCCACGCAGACATGGGGAAAACGTACAAACTCCATACAGACAGCGGCCAGAATTGAACCCGGGTCACTGGCACTGTCATAACGTTACACTAACCACTACACTTCACCTTGTACTGACACAAACACTGGATATGCCTGGGTGGACATGCATGAAATACAGATGCCCAGATGAGATATGTTAATTGTTGGATAAGGTATTGCTCATTGGGATCCTAATTCAGTAAAATTCAATGAAAAGCATGTGAAGGCAATATTAGTTCTTTTAGGTATGTTGTATTCTTACTAATTATGCTGTGGGATTAATTGTTCTCCGGGCTGCTATAATATTGTAAAAAAAAGTTCCAGAGATCAACTGCACAACAACCTTGAATAAATTTGCATGATTTGAGCTCCTCATGTCTTGTGTACATGTCTGTATCTTCTGTGATGGATTTTATGAGAGGTTAAGAAGCCATCAAGTGCACATGTAGTCATGAAAACAGAGGATGCATTAGTAGTCATCTTCCAAAACTTGATAGATTATGGAAATGGTTTCTGCAGATTGAAAAATGGCAAATGTAACTCTACGATTTAAAAAAGGAGAGAAAACAAGGAACTACAGACCAGTTAGCCAAACATCTGTAGTATGGAAAATACTCAAGTCTATTAAAAATGATGTGATCATAGGACATTTGGAAAATATCAACAGAATTAGACAAAGGCAACATGGGTTTATGAAATGGAAAATATGTTTGATAAATCTTTTTGAGGATGTAACTGGTAGAATAGATAAGGGGAAACCAATGGATGTGATGCATTTTAATTTTCAGAAGAACTGTGATGTCGTCCCAGATAAGAGATTAGTTATAAAATTTAAGTAAATGGGATTGGGGATAATAAAAGGATTGGATTGAAACAGACAGTATGAATGAATGGATCCTTTATGTCAAAGTCAAAGTTGAGTTTATTGTCATATGCACAAGTACATGTATGCACAGATGCATTGAAAATCTTCCTTGCAGCAGCATCACAGGCACATAGCATCATATAAGCAGCATTCACAAGAAAAACATGTTATACACAATTTTTACAAGAAAGAACACAATTAGAACAAAACAAGTCAATTTTAGTGCAAAGTGATCAAAGTGGTGATAGTGTTGCTAAACTGTAATGACTAGGGTTGTGCCAGTTGGTTCAAGAACCAAATAGTTGAAGGGAAGTAACTATTCTTGAACCTGTTGGTGTGGGATTCCAGACTTCTATACCTTCTCCCTAATGGTAGCTGCAAGAAAATGGCATGGCCCAGATGGTGAGGATATTTGATGATAGATGGTGCCTTCTTGAAGCAGTGCCTCCTGGAGATACTACTGATGGTGGCGCATGTGATATCTAGAGGGGTACTGCAAGGGTCAGTGTTTTGGTCCCAGATATTTGCGATATGTATCAATGACAAAACTCAAATTTCTAAATTTGCTGACATTCCAAAATTAGGTGAGATTGTGAGCTGGGAAGAAGATGCAAAGGGAATTCAAGGCAACTTAGACTAGTTCTGGCAATGCAGTGTAATGTGGATATATGTAAAGTCATCCACTTTAGTAGGAAAAACAGGAAGGTGGAACATTATTTAAATGTGAAAGATTGGGAAGTGTTGATTTGCAGAGGGATCTGGGTGTTCTTGGACACTAAAAGCAGACACACAAATATTGCAAACAGTTAAGCTAAATGGTATGTCGACCTTCATGAAGTACAGGATAAGGTGTCTCCCTAAAATTACACAGGGTCTTGGGTATGACCACACCCAGAGTACTGTGTGTGGTTTTAACCAAGAAGCGAGCCATAGAGGGAGTGCAACAAAGGTTAATCAGACTGATTCCAGGAATGGTCTAAAAGAATGAGAGATCATCTCAAAATTCCAAAAGGCCAGATGCTAGGAGAATGTTTCCCCTGAAAATCAACAAAATACAGATGATGGAAATCTGAAATAAAAATGCCAGCAGATCAAGCATCATCTATGGAAAGAACTGTAGTTAATGTTTAATGTCTTAGACCTTTATCAGAATAGGGAAAGAGAGAAAATGTTAGTTTTCGGTAGCAGCAAAGGCGGAGGGATGGCAAGAACAAAGGCAATTAAAGTGGCAATTAGATGCCCATTATGCTTCTTTGTCTGTGTCTATGTGGGATGTGCCCAGCTAGCTAGACTCTACTAATAGAAAGAGAAAAACTGAGCCAAAATGATAGCAGCAGAAATGGCCAGTTCTGATACAGAAAGGAAGAAAGAGTGAGCTATCCAAAGTCGGAGTATTTGCCATTGACTGGAAGGGTGCAATATGCCCAGACAGAAGATGAGGCATTGTTCATCAAGCATGTGTTGGGCCTTGTTGTGACAGTGCAGGAGACCATAGATAGAAATGTCAGAGTGGTAATGGGATGGGGAATGAAAGTAGCAGACAACCAGAAGCTCAGGGTCAGTCCTGTGGACCTTGCAAAGAGATCACCCAACCCGCATCTGCTTTTTCCAGTATGGAGGAGACCACATTGTAAACACTGTGCATCTGCTTCCCTGTCTGGCAATGTTGGAGGTTGTTCAAACCAATGGTCATAGTCTCAGGATATAGGCTAAGACTGAAATAAGGAGAGAATTCTTCCCCCAGAGAGTGGTGAACCTATAGAATTCTCTACCACAGGAGGCCAAATTACTGAACATAGCTATATAAAGTCTATAGCTTTGTCTGCATCAGAAATGGCTAGTCCAGTCAGTTTTTCTCTCTCTATTAGAACAGCCTGATCTACATGACATGTCCAATAGCTTGGTACTTCACATATTTTATGTTCCTTTGTATGTGCTTTCACTCTCCTATTAACCCATTGACCAAATTATCCCATTTACAGCTTATCCCTATTTACAGTTTATCCCCACTGCAATCATGGCCTCATCTTTTCAGGGATATTCCCTTTATCCTATCCATCACTCCCCCACCATCTCTACATCTCTACAACTTGTCTCCTCTCTTTCCACAGATACTGCTTGACCAGCTGAGGTTTTCTGCTTTTATTTTACATTCATGAAGGAGATGGATTGATTTCTAGACAGAAAATGCATCAGGGTGAGACCAAGAATGTGGTATTGTGACGGAGCATTAGCTATGAACATATTGAATGGCAGAGCAGACTCCATGGGCTAAATGACCTACTCCTGTTCCTATTTTTCTACATTTCTATATTCTATCAATACAAGCTCGACCGGCTCTGAGTACAGTCACACCATGCATATGGAAGTGCCTAATCAATAGCAGTATTATGTGATTTGAGCACTATACGGTCTCACTCTTGTTTCATTATTGATCTTATGCTAAAACTCATGAGATTTCTAGGCCTTTACCTCTTATTAAAATCCATCTGGGTTATGTCTGTTTAATTTCTTGAAAATCTTTTGTCTGAAACCTTACATTTTATCCATATAAATATTGTAGACTGCAGTTTTATTGATTTAAGAGAAAAAACACATTGATCCGTCATGTCCTTCATCTATACTGAGATCTTTCTCCAGACTTACTTTTTTTATACCACAAATGAATACCACGCAAAGTTCTTTTATGCTATAATGGAGGCTGTTTATGATCATCAGGTTAAACAGATCTGAAAACTATCTATTGCACTGTAAAGATGATCATCTTCTGGTTTTGGAAGATCAAACAGCAGAATTGTTCAGCTTGACTGAAAGCGCTCTTTGATGGTTTCCCAAGTTCAACAAAATGGTATAATTAAACCTGCTATATAATTATGAACTTATCATAAATTTTCCTTCAATTTAGTACTAACAATCTATTGATTGAAATTACTTTTCCGCTAATAGTTTAAACATTTCAAAAATGGTATGGTTCTGCCACTCACAAAATGTGTAATAGGAACAAGATGAATAGATGAATAAATACAACACGCCATGAAAACAAAACACTGCTTCACTTGGCAGAGTTGTTTCCACATCAAAATGTTTCCCCATTATAATCTTCCAATGATTGGAGCAGAATTATTATATTTGCACAAGTTAAAATGCTTTTTATTCCAGCTCAATGGGGCAAAAAACAAACAAAAAATGATCAAAACAGAACAACAGCCTTGGATTTTACTTTTTTGTTAAAATATTGTCATACATTATTAGTGAAACATCCAAGACTTTTCACAGGTTAGTATTCAGGCCAGCATAGGCTTGGTGAAATTCAGTTAATATTACTTTCTCCCGAAATATATTATCAGAATCAAGTTGCAAAGACATATCTACAAAACCATTAAAAAACTGCTTCATTAATTAGAATCGAGGGCAGCAGAACTATCTAAAATAAACATCACCAACTTTCTCTCTAAATTAAGCTATTTGATTAAAAATGTTACAGTGATCATAATTTTGAAGTAACAAAACTTCACATTAAATTAATTTACTACATGATTTTCTTTGTTATGACCTCTAAATCCAGCCCTTAGAGCTCCTTTATATCATTAAACTGCAGAGTACAGGTCCTCCCCAGCCCGTACATACCAACCATACCATAGAACCATAGAACAATACAGCACAATACAGGCCCTTTGGCCCACCATGTTGTGCTGACCTTCAAACCACTCCTAAGACTATCTAACCCCTTCCTCCCACATATCCTTCTATCTTAAATTCCTCCATATGCTTATCTAACAATCTCTTGAACTTGACCAACGTATTAGCCTCTACCACCACCCCAGGCAGTGCATTCCAATGCACTCTCTGGGTGAAAAACCTCCCTCTGATGTCTCCCTTGAACTTCCCCCCAATTAGCTTAAAGCCATGGCCTCTTGTATTGAGCATTGGTGCCCTGAGCATTTGGGACTCCTGTGGGATGGATTTACCGGCTGCTGTGGGACTGCAGGCATCTTCTGCCATGTGGGAACTCAGTCTGCAGCCACATTTCTCACAGGAACAGAAACTTCTTGTGACCTGGGGAAATCCTGCATATCCATTTGGAACCCCAACTTTCAATCCAACCTCCACACAAATCTACTTAAATCTAGGAACCTTTGCTTGAAAAATGGGGATAAATATTGCAAATTGAAGGTTAGCACCAGCATGTAGCCTACCATGCCACAGGAGGGAAGGCCAAAGTCAATGTCACTCTTCTTGTCAATATTTCAATTTTTGATCAAGAATGGCATTGTCGGTGACTTTGTAATAACAGATTTCTTTCCCTCCCCGGTTCTTCCTTCCAGCTCTACTCCTACAATGTCCTGCCTGTACTTTCAGATTAAAAATACCTGTGGCCAGAACAAGAGGAAGAAAAGAGAATGTGTAAATTTGCTTTGTCTTTCTGGTAATTGCTACCAAATAAAATGTTTAAATGTAATGCTTCAAAATCATCAATAGAATGTTCTATAGCATACAAAGTCTTGTAGTAAGGGAAATAGAATAATAATGAAAACCTTTAATAACATAAATCATTTTTATTCTGTCGTTAAATGTAATAGTTCAAAGAACAAATCAATATAGAATTGCAGTGTCAGGAAAGTTCATTGAATCTGAAGTGAGTTTTTTAAAAGGCATCAGATGAACTATGTTTCAGTAAAGCATTGAAGGAAAAAGGAGGGAATGCTGGTGGTGGGTTAGATCATTCAGCTTCATCACATGAAGAGTCTTTGACCTTAACATTAATTCTTTTTCTCTTCCCACATCCTGACCTTCTGAGTGTTTCCAGCATTTTCTATTTTTATTTTAGATTTCCAGCATCTGTTGGGTTTTTTAATTTCAGATCAGTCAGCTTCTTGAACCTATTAAAGTCATAGAGTCCTCCAGCACCGAAACGAGCCCTTCGGCCCATCTAGTTCATGCCACCTGATCTTCTGCCCAGTCCCATCTACCTGCACCCTGACCGTAGCCCTGCAAACCCCTCCCATCCATGCACCTATCCAAACATCTCCTAAATGTTACAATTGAACCCACATCTACCACTTCCACTGGCAGCTCATTCCACACTCGGACCATCCTCTGAGTGAAGAAGTTCCGCCACAGATTCCCCTTAAATATTTCACCCTTCACCCTAAACCTAATTCCTCTAGTTCTAGTCTCACCCAACCATGGGGGAGAAAGCCTGTATGCATTCACCCTATCTATACCCCTTATAATTTTGAATGTCCTAACCTATTCAATCTTTCCCTACAACTCAAGTCCCAGCACCAATCTTGTAAATTTTCTTTGCACTATTTCAAGCTTGTTATCTTTCCTGTAGATAGGTGACCAGAAATGCACATAATACTCTAAATTCAGCTTTATCAACATAACATCCTAACTCCTGTACTCAATGCCCTGATTGGTATTGGTATTGGTTTATTATTGTCACTTGTACCAAGGTTGTTACGGATTAGGTTACTATTGGTGAATGTCCCTTTAAGACCTAATTTGTAACAAGGTACAGTGAAAAACTTGTCTTGCGTACCAATCGTACAGGTCAATTCATTACACAGTGCAGATACATTGAATAGTACAGAGTCCATTGATGTAGAACAGGTAAAACCAATAACAGTACAGAGTAAAGTGTCACAGCTACAGAGAAAGTGCAGTGCAATAAGGTGCAAGGTCACAACAAGGTAGAATGTGAGGTCAGAGTCCATCTCATTGTCTAAGGGAACCATTCAATAGTCTTATCACAGTGGGGTAGAAGCTTTCCTTAAGTCTGGTGGTACATGCCCTCAGGCTCCTCTAAACCCAATGGAAGAGGAGAAAAGAGAGAATGTCCTGGGTGGGTGGGGTCTTTGATTATGCCGGCTGCTTCACCAAGACAATGAGAGGTAAAGATAGAGTCCAAGGAGGGGAGGCTGGTGTCTGTGATGCACTGGGCTGTGTCCACAACTCTCTGCAGCTTCTTGCAGTCCTGGGCAGAGCAGTTGCCATACCAAGCCGTGATATATCCAGATAGAATGCTTTCTATGGTGCATTGGTAAAAGTTGGTGAGAGTCAAAGTGCCAAAAGCTCTCTTTACAACCCTATCTACCTGTGACGCTACTTTCAAGTAACTCTGGACCTGTATTCCCAGGTCCCTTTGTTCTCAGAGCCCTATCATTCACTGTGCAAGTTTTGTCCTCCCAAAGTGCAACACCTCACACTTGTCTGCATTAAATTCCATTTGCCATTTTTCATCCCATTTTCCTAGTTGGTCAAGATCATGCTGCAAGCTTTGATAGCCCTCCTCACTTTCCACTACGCCCCCAATCTTGGTGTCATCTGCAAATTTGCTGATCCAGTTTGCCACATTATCATATAAATCATTAATATAGATGACAAACACAACGGACCCAGCACCAATCCCTGTGACATACCACCAGACACAGGCCTCCAGTCAGTGAGATAACCATCTACTACCACTCTCTGGCCTCTCCCGCTAAGCCAACGTTGAATCCAATTGACTACTTCATCCTGAATGCCAAGCAACTTAACATTCTGGACCAGCCTCCCATGTGGGACTTTGTCAAAGGCCTTGCTAAAGTCCATGTAGACAGTGTTCACTGCCTTTCCGTCATTGAACATCTTGGTAACCTCCTTGAAAAAATATAAGATTGGTTAGGCATGACCTACCATGCACAAAGCCATGTTGACTATCCCTAATCAGGCCCTGTCTATCCAAATACCTACATATCTTGTCCCTCAGAATACCTTCCAATAATTTACCCACAACTAACATCAGGCTCACTGGTCTATAATCTCCTGGCTTATTCGGAGAACGTTTCTTGAACAATGGAACAACATTAGCTATCCTCCAGTCCTCTGGCACCTCACCCATGACTAAGGACATTTTAAGTATCTCTGCCAAGGTCCCTGCATTTCTGCACTAGCCTCCCACAAGGTCCAAGGGGGACACCTTGTCTGGCCCTGGGGATTTATCCACCTTTATCTGCCACTTAATTAGACTTTGCCTAACCCACATCTTTACTCCATTAACGTAATTTGATCTAAGACTACAAGTTGTAAAATACTTTTTGTAACCAATGATATTATTACAATAAGTTTAAACAATAATAACAAATAATTATGTCTGAATATAATCTAACAAAAACATCATTTATTAAGGATATTTAAGAAAATATAAAATGCTAAAGAAATGACACTGAAGGCATCGAGTTAAAGGAGTAGCAATATTATTTTCAGATTTAAAAGAATAATTCTGAAATAGCACTAAATTAGTAATGTGATCCAAACCATCACTTAGTCAAAGCACTATGCAAATGAATATAAAATTAGACCTCACTCGCTTTGGAATCAATGGCCTGAAATTTTCACGAGAACAAGTAATTCCACATGAAATTGCCAGCATTTACCTCCATAACAGTGGGGCTGTTTGGGATTCCTGTGCAAGCATGCATGAATGCAGAAGTCCCAAGGTTCTCTGCAGCTGATTGTTGTTGTTAACCTGACTGCACTCCGGTGCTACATGGAGTCCAGTGGTGAGGCAGAAACTTGCTCACTTTCCTAGCAGCTGCACTGGGATATCTGCTCACTTAACCTGCTCCAGGTTAGACAATTCACTCATTTCAGGAGAAAGGAATATCTGTATGGGAGAGCAGCAGGTTGCAAGTAGTTCACATTTTTTTCAGACAACCGAACTATTTCCAACATGAGCATCCTATGCAATCCTGGGATAAGTTTCCAATCACATATCCATTTTGTCATGAGAAGTATCTACTTGCACCCACCTCTGACTCTGCCTCAGCTCAACCTTTGTGGAGACCATGACCCATGCCTTTGTTTCCTTCAGAATTAACAGTTCTGTTGCTCTCTTACTTACCGACATTAACAATTCATTAACGTGAACCTATCCAAACCTTATCTCTAGCACTGTGTCATGTTCACAGAAGTATCCCATCAGTGACTTCCAATGACATCTATTCCAATGACATCTCACTTTCAAAATACTTATTGTCACACTTTGTCACAACGTGGAAGGAGACCTTTCACCCATCAAGTCTATGCCAGCTCTCAGAGCAATCCCACCAGTCCCATCCCCCACTTACTTCCCTGTAACCCACTCTCTCTAAAATAAGCAAACTTTCCTATTTAAGTGTATATCTAAATGATCCTTAAACATTACAATTGTACCTGATTCCACCATCTCCTCTGGAAGCATGTTCCAGACATCAACCACTCTCAGTATAAAAAAAGCTCTCAGATCCCTTTAAAAAATCCTACCTCTCAACTTAAATATATGCTCTCTTGTTTTTGATACTCTTAGCATGGGAAGAAGATCTTGACCATCTACCCTATCTATGCTTCTCATAATTTTATATACTTCTATTAGGTCACCCCTCTGCCTCCTTTACTCCAGGTAAAACAAGCCCAGCCTATCCATCTCTCCCCATAACTAAAGTCCTCCAATCCAGACAACATCCTGTTGAACCTCCTCTGCACTCTCTCCAGCGCAATCACATCCTTCCTATATTGTGGCAAACAGAACTTCACACAATACTCCAAATGCAGACGAGATAGTGCTTTGTAAAGTTGCAACATAATGTCCTTACTCTTATATTCTATGCCCTGACCTGTGAAGGCAAGCATGCCTTCTTCACCACCTTTTCTTATATCACCTGATCTTATGAGGTTCAGTGAGAAACTTCATTTCATATCATGCCTTTGAAATGCTTTGAGAATTCTTATTGCATTAATAGCTCCAGATATATTTGTTGCCTGTGTTGAATTCTCCAGCACTCAGGCCTGGGTGAAATTCTTCACTCAAATCCTAGACCGCAGACAGCAAGTCAGAACTATTTGGAGGAGCTTGTTACAAGCATTTCTAAATTTAAATATTTGTCAGGGTAAGTCTGGACGTTTTTCAGATCTGAGTAATATTGAATAGGTTTTCATGCACTGTCTATGAATCCCTGAACTACTTCTTCTCCTTAGGCAGTCCCTTGGGATCAAGGATGTCTTGCTTCCATGCTTGTTCCAAGGTGCCTGAATGGATGATTGTGGGAACAGAAGATTATTCTATAGAAGGGACAGGTGGCATCTGATTGGACATGTGGATGGGTAGTTTGTGTGGTGATGTGCTTCTCTTCCATTTATGTTGGACTTCTGTATGTTCCTCATTCACTTTAAGCATCATGGACCAGGGGTTCTCAAGAGTTCAGGAAGGCTTTGAGAACATCCTTGAAACCTTTCCTCTGTCTACCTAGTAATCTCTTCCCATGATAGAGTTTGGAATAGAGTGTGTGTATCAGGGATCAAGTATTGGCTGTGAACCTCTGCTCCAATGATGCCTCCTCAAGAAGTGTAGCAGGTGCCTACTGGTGCTAACTGATCGGTGCTAGTGACCTACGGAACTTCCATAATCTACAGTGATCAGACCAAAAACATTATGTGTAATGACTAGGAAAACTGGCACTTAGGTACATTGCTTTAAGGATAGTAGTGGTTATAAGTTATGGGCCTTCTGTGACCTCTTATCTCTCTGCCACCCTTCGTCCTTCAGCTGCCTCACCAAGTACTTACCAACAGCTGTCGTATTCCTGTTCTGAAGAAGAAAACTTCCAGCGTCACGGAGAGAAACAACTGGGAAACAGGCCCTTTGGCCCAAGTCCATGCCAACAATCAAGCACCCATTTTTAAACTGATCATACCCTAGCCCGTTTTATCCTCCCACGTTCCCATCAACTCTGTTGCCACCCTCCACAAACCCCCACCTCCCAGATTCTACCATTCAGGTACACACTGGGGGCAATTTACAGTAGCCAAGTAACTTACCAATTTGCACATTTTTTGGGACATGGGAGGAAACCAGAGCACCTGGAGGAAGTGCACACAGTCACAGGGAGAACATGCAAACTTCATGCAGACAGCACCAGAGCTTACGATTGAACCCGGATCGCTAGAGCTGTGATGTGGCAGTTCTACTAGTTGTGCCACTGAGCCACCTTTGGGAGCAAGGATGTCTTCCTTCCACTCTTGTTCTGAGGTAACTAATGAGACGACTGTGGGAAAATTCCTCGGAAAAGTTTTTTCTAATACCGCAACATGATACGCCAAAGTCCTGGCCTGGAGAACAATTTGGTTATCCTTTAAGACTCCACAAGGTCTCCAAATTTTCCTGAGTGGCCTATATCAAATCCAATGCAAAACAGATTTTTTTCCTCTCATTATTTATGGGTCTTTTGAGGAAGAGAGAATGCTCCAAGCAATGCTAAACACCAGCATAAGAGTCACTGTAGAACTTGCATCATTTATTAAACATACATCAATACTTTTCCTAACATTATTGCAGACAGAACAAGAAGTCTAAAATATCTTTAGATATTACCCTAGTCATTTTCCAACCCAACTTAGATCAAAACTGTTATTACTAAAATACATATGCTGGCCGAGCTATTCATAGTTTTACCTCATGACCATCTGCAGATTATATTGGTAAGCTTTTATTATTGCTCATCAGCCACTGAGAGTAAGAAATCAAATCTCATGGTCCAGGCATGGTGTAGGTCAATCACAAGGTTAGATTCTTAAAGACTGCATTTACATTGGAGGCCACTAGACATTGTAAAAGCACACATGCAAACAGAATGCCACTTTACATTGACCTAAAATACTTGCTCAAAGGTTTTTGTATATCAGTGGTTTCCATCTAAAGTGAGCTGCATATTTCATATGTGGGAATAGGAACCTCCAACTCATATAACCTCAGAACCACAATTTAAAACCCACCATGCATATCTCTTAAATTTATCAGCAATTCCATCACAATTCCACACAAAACATTCCTGTGCCAAACATTATTTGGATTGCCAAATGCTGTAATAAATTCTTGCTGTTGATTTTTTAATTCTACAGTTTTACATTTCCTTTTTAAAAGAAGTTCTCTGCTTAGTATTTAGTAGATAAACAAGCAAGCGCCATGAAAATCGTTCCATTGTATTTGGTTTAACAGGCAGTAAATACTTTACAGTTTCGGATTCATGAGTCCAGTATGCATTGCCCATTAGCATTTTAAAAAACAATTTTTTTTCTTAAACCACATGTGTAGATCAGTAATATTTATTCCCAGAAGTAAAATTTAGCACTGGGGAAGTGAAATGGTTTCTAACTGAGTAACCCTGGTGTGCTATTTGCCCATGCAGCAGTAAGGAACAGTAATAATAAAAGCTTATTGTTTCAATGCCAAACAGCTTTGAAAAAAATATCCAAATCTGCAATAACTGTGTTAATTTTTTTGGTGCAATAAGGTCATTTTACAGAGTGACCGTGAATTAACTTAATATTATATTAATTGGTAAAGATGACTGCAGTTGTAAACCAAGTCTGTACTGAAAGTATTCTGGTCCATAAAAGTGGGTTTGGATTAATGGTGAATGTGAAAAGCATCAATGCTCACAAAGCAACTCAGGCAAACATTAATTTGTGCAGAACTCTCTTTCTAAAAGTGTGTGAAGATGATTTATTGAATAGAGGTATAATGGTGTATTTTACAGATCATTTAGTAGAAGGAGACAGAATAAGCAACAGAGAAAATGAAAATCCAGCGCTACTCCACATCATTGAGTAGCTGCACAAAGGACCCATGCATGTAGCTTGGCAGGATGGCAAAAGCTATTGAATGACCCAAAGTAAAATCTGAATACCTGATTATTTTTTGATTCAGCCACACAGTTTCATTCAGAATACAAGCAGCAGTAAAAACTCACTATTTTCTTGTTACATTTTGGAATAAAATCTTAGAAATGTAAAGCAAAACATGTTAAATTTGTCTTTTAACAATTAAATACTATTTGTATTCTGGCCCACCACAGACTGCGATACTGATTGCAACCAATCACATCCTTTGAATGATGAGCATGGCAGATTGAATACCAACAATGTGCATTGAAATTTCAAAGCCCTTTAAAACAAAATGCTGTGCAAATATCGAGAAAAAAAAAGCAATGCAAATTCTCAAAAGGCAACACAATGCTAAATCCAGGCGTTTGCATTAGCAGTGTATTCCTTCCAGCATGTGGATCTATTCATAAGGATGTTCATCCAGCATGTGAAAAGCCCTGTATAGAAATTTCCTTTAAGAAAGAATACTGTTAACTGTAGGTTAAAGTTGTGGACAGGCATGAAGAGGAGAGACCTATACTTTCAGGCTAATGTCGGACTAACCTAATTGTTTTCAAGGTGCTAGTCTGATTTTAGCCTGACAGGAGGTCTCCTTTTCATGCCAGCTCACAATAATAACATATTGATAAATTTGCTTATTATTGTTACATGTACTGAGGTACAATGAAAAACTTTGTTTTGCAATGCCATCCATTTCATCACATCAGTACGTTGAGGTAGTACAAGGGAAAAACAAGAACAGAATGCAGAATATCATGTTACAGCTACAGAGAAAGTGCAGTGCAGGTAGACGATAATGTGCAAGGCCATGACAAGGTAGATTGTAAGGTCAAGAGTCCATCTTATCATATAAGGGGACCATTCAATAGTCTTATAACAGTGAGATATAGTTTTCAGTTTTACATGATTTTGTTTTTGCGGGCCTCTTCAAGGTGGTGATTTATATTTCCTTTGATGTAGTTATGGTTTAAATTTGCAGGCTCCTAAACTGTGTAGAGCAAATGCGATTGAACAACTAACACAAATACCGATATGATACTGCTTGCCACATCTTGGTACACAACAAAAACTGTAATTTATTATTAATGGGTGAAAAATTAAGGTGGGCAATAAACAAGCATTGCTTCTTGCCTCTAGTTTCCTTGGTGGTTCTGTTGATAAGTGGCCTACCCCTGGTGCAACACCAATTACTGCGGATAACAGGGAATCTTTTTTTAAAATTTCTTGCTTTTAAAAGTTAACTTATCCTGTCCTGGAGAAAATCTGTTCAGAAACCCACATCTGGTGCAAATCTACATTTGGACTGAGCTGTTTTGAATAATATATTTACACTCAATGCCTTTACTCAGACTTGAAGAAGACTTGGACACCTAAGGTAGGGTGAAAGGACAACCAATGTTAAGACAATGCAATGAAAAAGGAAGGGAGATATTTCTCCCACACACAAGTGAATTTTGGCATTCTAGGTCACAATATTGCCAAAGCAAAGAGCTCCAGGAAGATGAATGCAATAAGAGAACATTGCCAGGACTCGAGGGCCAGAGTTATTGGGAGAGGTTGGGCAGGCTAGGACTTTATTCTTTGGAGGGTAGGAGATTGAGGGGTAACCTTATAGAGATGTATCAAATCACAAGGGGCAAAGATAGGATGAATGCCTACAGTCTTTTTCCAAGGGAAAGGGAATCAAAAATCAGGTACATGGATAAGAAAGGTTCAGGGGGATATGGGGCGAATGCAGGCAAAATGGGACTTTCTTAGATGGGCATCGTGGTCAGCATGGACAAGTTGGGCCAAAGGGTCTGTTTCCACACTGTATTACTTTATGACTCTGACTCTAAGATAATAATAAATTTGCCAAATTAAATATTTGGCAATACTGTTGGATTCAAAGAGAGATGTCTTCTCTCAAATGGCAGAGATCCAACATCAGATTACATCTAATTTTTAAAACAAAAACCACAAGTTTTCAGTGGTCCACTTTGTATAAGCCAGAAAGCCAGACTTTTAATGCTATTTATCACTTTATGTTACAATAATTTTACATTTTGCAGCTTGTCTATTTTACATAGATGCGGTGGTTTCTTACTTAATTAAATACTGAGCAACTGTTTTTTTTGTAACTAAACGTCACATCACACCTTTGCGAACAATATTATGCATTATAAGCATAGTGGAGGCATGGACTCCTTGGAAAGTAGAGTAGACCCCAAAAGCCATTAACTGATACAGAGACTGTATCCGTATATTCCATTATCTTGTCATTGGTTCCAAAGATTGTTATATACCACTCGAACTTTGGTCTCATAATTTCTAACATGATTTGAATATTATTAGATTACGTGCCTACAGATACCAGTCTCATAATCATCCATGCGTATTCATTTAAATACTTCATTTGTAGGTATACTGTATAAAGTTTAATGTCAAAAAAGAAAAAAGTCATTACTGTCTACTTAAAACACAATTTAAGAGCTAAAGTCAGCAAGGGATTAAGAGTAGCCATTATTGAGCCAACAGCTTTATAACTGTCAATTCTGCGCAAGTGTGACAGATAGCATCGATGCTGACAGGGCTATCAAGTAAACAGCTGTGCTGAAAAGCTGCTCCAAAGTCAAGCATTTGCTCATTACTGTCCTACAAGTATTTGCTCACTTCTGTCCTACAATTACTGCAGAGCATATACTTTCTTTAAAGATTTAGGAATTCTTTCCACTGACTCCAGAAGTCTCCATTATATAAGATTTCAGAGGTGATTTTAAGAGTTATTACTTTTTCATGTTGTTTACTTTTTCTTTCACATTCTATTAATACTGTTTTCAACTTCCAAAATTCCATCAGAAGATAACCCATTTTAGAACTTCAATTTCACAACTTTGCACAGAGGTAATGAAAATTAAAAAGAAAATCTGCTCATGAAGGCTCTTCAAAGCTGAAACATTAACTCTGTTTCTCATTCCGGTGTTTGGAGCATTTTACAATTTTGCTTTGCACAGAAGAACTATTTGCCCTGGATCTTTTTTCTGCTTTTCATTACATCAAATTGTGTGCAATGTACAACAATATACGCACAATTTTACACCACATGATATAATATTTAAGACCTCCTTTCTAGTAGAAGTTCTGCACAGATTTGCTCTAGCCTGGGGTTACTCATTGATTGTTCTGGCCACTGTCCAAATGTCAAATATACATCCATTGTATGAACAATATTATAAGGTTGATAGGTTGCGGAAGCCTAGAGAGGCATAAAGAAACAGAGGTAAATGACTCAGGTGATCAAGTTTTACTGCATGTGCATCCCAGTCTATACCATCACAAACTGAAACCTTTATATTGAGTTTATCATTCCTTTTTGTGTTATAGAATAACATTTAATAGGAACCATTTCACAATGTAGTTTAGTTCTCTGCCTTATTCTGTTCGTATTGACTCAAAGGTCTACATCAAGCTCAGTCCAGCCCACCACCTACTCCTGGCCTCCTTGCTTACCCCACACCCATGAGACCCACCGTATTGGAAGCTGCCGGCTTACAGTTCTTCCATTGGCAACTGGGCCTCAGGTGGCAAAAGTAGAGACCCCACTCTCACAGCACCTTCCTGTGGCATTTTCACTCTTTGCAAATATCTCTGATGGTTAAAGGCATTTAAAAACAGTTTAAGTGGATTTAAATGATTAAAAATACTTGACCTTATCTTAATGATCCCATTAAAGTAGGGTTGCTACTTCTACACAAACCAAAGCAATGTAAAACTGAGGGAAGAGGCGTGAAGTACATCTGGCTCCCTCAGCTCAGTATGTACTAGAATCACCACTAGACTTACCTATGAGTCCAGCAGCAGAGTAGGAGGTCAGATTCATCAGTGACCTGTCTCCAGTAGGTCTCCAACCCAGTATCGCAGTGCATAGATGTGGATGTCAATGTCTGTCAGAGGACAGACTGTCAGCTATTCCATGAACTCAATCCAGCCTATGGATTTGGAGACCAGCATTTACAAGATCTGTGTAGTTATGGATACCCATAAGTTGTGAAGAGCATTTCATCATTCTGACTTCACACCTTTCTTAGTATTAGGGAGATTCCTGTCTGGGTTATTGTCGATCTGCAGGCAAGTACTAAGCCCTATCTACACACAGTCAGGATAAACTATGCACTTGATGGTAAGCAGTATGCGAAGCAATAATTTAACTTTTCTTCTGAAGTCAGAGAGTAAAATCATTATGTGAAATAGGATTATAATGTAAATAAGATGCAAAGCTTGATGAGATTTCCTAGTATTGTAGTAATAACAGAAGCCTCTGCTGACATCAGACATGTTCAATTTAGGTATTTAAAAATATACCTAATTATGCAAATTTACCATAAAAAATCTTCCAACAAACACACAACTCTTACTTAGCCTTTTTTCTTTTTGCTGTTGTTTTATCCCCTACCCTGACCTTGGATCAAACAACATCTCTCAGATAAAAATAACAAACTACTGTTAATACTGAGGGAACTTATTGGCCAGGGTTATTGCAAGTCTGGAGGAAACTTTATTTATCTTCAATGTTACATGTTACTCTTAAAGCTTAGGCCCAGAATATGTTTTTTCTTAAGTCTCCTTGGGGGAAATTATTGGGAGGACAGAAGCTCCTAAATCTAATTTGACACAACTATAAAAATAGCAGCTGAGATTTATAAACTATTGATGTGGGGGTTTTATTACTTCTCCAATAATGTTGGAATGATTTTTCTGTCACAGCTTTGATTGTCCGAGATTTATGTTCAGGGCTTCTTGTTTTAGGGTTGCAGACTTTCAGGACAGGGAAATTCTTTAATCCTCGAATTTTCAGTAAGGGACAGACCAACAATACTTGCTGCTGCCCTCAAACACCCCCAAAAAGATCCAACGATCCATACAACAACATCCTCTGTTCAAATGCCTGCTTCTGCCAGGTGGTTTGCTTGGTGCCCAGGAGCTTTGCGGCTGCCAAGTTGGCTGAACAGCCTGTGATTTTAAAGATTTTCCACAGAATGTGTCCAAGGAGGAAAATGAATGATCCTTAATAATATTTTAAACATTTTATAGAATACTCATAATGGCCAGAAAAATGTGAGAAAATGTTAAGATATTGCAGGTATTTCACCTGGTTCAATCTATTTCAAGTGATTGTCTTTGGAGAAGGTTGTAATAAAGCAGTCTAAGGAGTAGATGGATTTCTGTATTAAACTTTGCACATGCAGAAATCCCAAAGTTGCTGCCAAACTCACAGTATAAAGACAGTAAATGCCAATAGCTTCCCCATCAATACTCCCAACAAGATCTGGGTCATAATTTTTTCAGCCACAGAATGTGTAAAACACAGTTTCAGAATTTTTTTTGAACACTTGAAAGGAACTACAAATAGAATTGAGAAACAAAGGACTGCAGATGCTGGTATATGTCGATGAAAACACTATGATGCTGGAGGAGCTCAGCAGGCCAGGCAGCATCCGTGGAGAGAAGCAGGCAGTCAATGTTTCGTGTCAAAACCTTTCTTCGGTGCTGAAGATAGGAAAAGGGGAAGTCCAATAGTGCCGTGGTAGTCTACCTTGCGGCAGAGGCCAGACGCCAACTCTCAGACCTTTTGTCCTACCTATCCCTGAACCATGACCCCACTAAGGACCACCAGGACATTCTCTCCCGCACCATCACTGATCTCATCACCTCGGGAGATCTCCCCCCCACAGCTACCAAGCGATCTGCATCTCCCCATTGCCAGTCACTTCAACTCCCCCTCCGAGTCCATCACTGATATGTCAGTCCTCGGCCTCCTCCACTGCCAGGAGAAGTCCAAGTGCAAACTGGAGGAACAGCACTTCATTTTCTATCTTTGGACTTTGCAGCATAACGACATGAACATTGAACTCTCCCACTTTAAGTAATTCCCCACAACAACCCCCCACAACCCTTCCCCATTTTTCTACTCTATTTTTCTCCTTAGCTTTGACCCATCCCTCAGTGTATCTGCTCTCTCATCCTCCCCCACACCTGCCTATCACTATCTTTTACCAGCATCTACCTATCACCACCTTGTGCCCACCCCGCCTCCCCTCTTTTGTCCACCTATCACTGCTCTGCTTTTCTATCCTATATATTGGGCTTCCCCTTTTCCTATCTTCAGCCCTGAAGGAGGGTCCTGACCCAAAACATTGACCACCTGTTTTTCTCCACGGATGCTGCCTGGCCTGCTGAGTTCCTCCAGCATCATCGTGTTTTTCAACTGCAAATAGAATGTTGTGTCACTCACTTAAAACCTAATTCTGGTGAAATTAATATACATTTTATTGTATACTCGTGAAGCTATATTGCAAATTGTTTTGCTTATTCATCATGTATGTAATGGATTACATAGGGTGCCACTCTTTTGAAGCAAAACAACATGAACTTCAGTCTTGGTTTTTATGTTATATGATATGCCACTGAATTAACAGATTTCTTTTACATTGACAGAAGCAGGAGGATGAATAGAAGCAGAGTAAGCCAGTTTGGTCATTCAAGCCATCTCTGCTATTCTATAAGATTGTGGCTGATTCTGTGCATCATCTACTTTCCCTCCCACCTGAGCAATCCTCCTCTGCTTCCTCAAATCACCATTTCTACTGATCCCTTAACCACCCAAAGATTTAGTGATCTTAGACTTGAGTATACTCATCAAACAGATTTCCACAGCTCTCCCAGGTAGAGTCCAAAGAGTTATTCTCACATGCATAAAGAAAATTTTCTTCATCTGGGGTCTAAGTGGGCTTCATCCTCAGAATCAGAATTAGGTTTATTATCACTGACATATGTCATGAAATTTGTTGTTTTGCAGCAGCTGTACCGTGCAAGACATAAAGACATAAAAATTACCATGTTATGAAAATAAATAAATAGTACAAAAGAGGAATAATGAGGTAGTGTTCATGGAACGTTCAAAAATCTGATGACGGAGAGGAAGAAGCTGTTCCTGAAACGTTGAGTGTGGGGCTTCAGGCTCCTGTACCTCCTCCCTGATGGCAGTAACATGAAGAGGCCATGTCCTGGGTGTTGAGGGTCCTAAATGTTGGATGCTGTCTTCTTGAGGAACCGCCTCTTGAAGATGTCCTCAATGGCAGGGAGGGTTGTGCCCGTGATGGAGCTGGCTGAGTCTACAACCCTCTGCAGCCTCTTTTGATCTTGCACATTGGAGCCTCCAAACCAGGCCGTGATGTAACCAATCAGAATGCTCTCTACTGTACGTCTGTAGAAATTCAGTATGTCTGGTGACATACCAAATCTCCTCAAGCTCGTAATGGAGTAGAGCCACTGGCATGCCTTCATTGTGATTGCATCAATGTGTTGGACCCAGGATAGACCCTCTGAGATCTATCAATGTGTTGGGCCCAAGAACTTAAAGCTACTTACCCTTTCCACCGCTGACCCCTCAATGGTGTGAGTTCTCCCAACTTCTCCTTCCTGAAGTCCACAATCAATTCTTGGTCTTGCTGATGTTGAGTGTGAGGTAGTTGTTGTGACACCACTCAACCAGCTGATCTATCTCACTCCTTTAAGCCTCCTCATCACCATCTGAGATTCTGCCAACAACAGTGGTGTCATCGGCAAATTTATAGATGGCGTTTGGGCTGTGCCTAGCCACACGGTCATGAGTGTAGAGAGAGTAGAGCAGTGGGTTAAGCATGCATGCTTAAGGTGCACTTGTGTTGATTGTCAGCGAGGAGGAGATGTTATTACCAATGCGCACTGACTGTGATCTCCTGACAAGGAAGTCGAGGAGTATGGCTTCTAATTCTGGACTCTGTTGCTAGAGGAAGTAGTTTCATGGTGCCTTTTCTTACACTCTTTTAAAAGATTATTGTAAGGTATTCAAACTGGAATGTCAACTCCATCTTAATTACTGAGTATCACTAGCATTTTCAGATTTCCAGATCTTGCTATATTTTGAACTATATCTTTAATGGGGACTCTAGCAATTCTTCTGACAATTGATATCAGGTTAACTGGACTATTGTTCCAATTTTGCCACTGCCTCTTTTGTTTCAAATAACAGTATTGCATTTTTTACCTTCTAATCTACTGGAAATCTACTGGAATATAAGGAATTTTGAAAGATTATCACTTATGCAGCAGCCTTATCTTGAATTCTGAGAAACAGGCTATCAGGTCCAGTGGGGTGTGTTGGGTTTGGGTCTCCTTAAATGCTTTTATAATTTGTTTAGCAAAATTAATTGGCCTACACTTCTCCTATCAGTAGTCCACTCATTCCCCTCCATTTCCACTAAATTTATCATGCCCTCCACAGTGAAACAGTTGCAAAATAGCTGTATAATGCCTTTTCCATTTCTTTATTTTCCAGTATTTCTTTCTCTCCAAGGAATAAACAGTCATTTTTGTTGCACTCTTTCTTTTTATACTGTTGTGGAAGAACTCTCTATTTTCTCGTGTTCTATCTTCTCTCTTTGAGTTTTTTTTTGACTAATCACTGTGCCTTCCCGAAAGTGTCTCTGGCTTATTACTTCTTTTGGCATTATAAGCCTCTTCTATTAATCTACCTTTTTATTTAAACATGTTAGTTAGCCACAGATGGATCTTTCTTTTTAAAATAGTTTTTACTTCTTAGTGAGATCTGAGAATTTTAAATATTTCTTTTAAAAACCTGTCTACCAATAAAGTTTTCAATCTATATTTTTAATCAGATTGAGCCAATTCATCTCTCATGCCTAAGTTACTGACTTTATTTAAGGATCTATATTCCGATTAAAGAATACCTTTCTCTTATCGTATATTGTGATTTTTCTTTTCTCTAGAGGATCCCTTATACTGAGATTCTGATTTAAATTTGTTCTGTTACATAACACAAATTCTAAAATTATCTGTTCCCTGGTTGGTTCCTTGACAAAATGCTTTAGAACCTGGTCTCAAATTGTCTGAAGTACACAAGTCTGAACTACCTTTGTCAATTATTTTTGGAGGAAACCCAATTTGACAAAATATTATTCAAATAATTGTATTCTACTATACTTAGCAGAGAACCTCAATCTATATCTTTGTGACCTCTTGAGCGAACATTTCAATGCACTCCTGGCCAATCTTCCTTATTCTATGCTCCATAAACTTGATTGTAAACTGTGACTGTTTAACTCTTGTACAAGTAATTAATTACACAGACTTGTTACAGAACATGGTATAAAACAATGACTGTTTTCTTAATTGCCACACATTCTTAAAGGTGAAACACACACACACAAGACACAGAGTGTCCTTAAGAACATAAACATAGCACAACAATGCTACATTCTTCTGCATATTAAAAGAAAATAACCAATCTAATTTTTTGGTCTTCCAATCACATTGTAAAAAAAAGCCTGATGGATAATGCTTAGTGTTGTCCAGAAGCAATGGTGACAGTTATTGTGTCAACTTGGAATTACTCAGTTTCTCTTCAACCTTGAAGCTATCTATTTCAGATTCACTTATGGTGCAAGTATTTCGAGGGCTTTGAAGAATAGCACATTTTCTGAGATGCTTTGCAAACCATGTAATGCTGCGATTATGGATCCTTTTGTAGCAGTCACTTCAAATGGCTGCCTGTCATATGGAGTTGCTTGCTTACTTGCTTGCTTATGTGGTTATCACATTTCACAAGAGCTATATCCCCAGGCTGTAAAGACCTAGATCTGAACTTCATGAGGTTTTTTTTCTGCATTTGCTTTTGTGCTGTTTTTCTTGGCTTTGTCACACTTCTTTAGATGTTAGTCATCAATTTTATGGGATCTCTCTGGAAGACATGTACACATAAATTGTGCAAAAATAAGCAGATTTAGTAGCATGTGTCATTATAATTTCATGAAAAAGATATATTTCTTCCTTCCTTGAGCCTTCAGCATGAGGAGTCCTGATGACTTACCTTTGTGTTTAAATAAATCCAGTTTAGTTCTAATTTAGACTCTTTTAGATCTACTATTGTGCAATGAGAAAGGGTTAAATATAATCTGGCAGTTAAGGGACTGTACATAAAATTGTAAGTTATTTAAAAACTTTTAAGATTGTAACCAGCGCAATAGATAATGGAATCAGTTGATGCGGTGTATTTGTACTTTCAGAAGGCCATAAGGTGCAACACAAGAGGTATTAAATAAATAAAAGCACATGAAGTTGGAGGAAATATAGTGAGGAGGAGGGAGAATTAATTAATGAACAGAAAGAGAGTAAAGTTGGGAAGCTGTTTCTAATGAGCTACTGCAAGGATTGGATTTGGAGACCTAGCTGTTCACAATTCAAATCAATAATTTGGATGAGGGGACTGATTATAATATATCCAAGTTTACAAATGATGCAAAGCTAGTTGCCAATGTGGATTGTTAGGATACTGCAGAGAAGCCTCGGGGGATAAAGATTGGCTAATTCAATGGCCAAGGACATGGCAGATGGAAGCTAACATGGAAAAATGTAAAGACTCCCACATTGATAGAAGAAAAGATGCTGAACTTTTTTTTAATGTTTTGAGACTTAAAGGTCAAGGAGACATAAAGGGATACAACATGGAAACCAGCTCCTTGGCCCACTGAGTCTCCATCAACCATCCATTTACACTAATACTACATTAATCCTATTTATTTTTGGTATTGGTGTTCAGAGAGACCTGGGTGTCCTTGTCCTCGTATTACTGGAAGTCAACATTCAGGTACAGGAAGGAAAATGGTATGTTACCATTTATTGCAAGGAAGCTTGAATAGATCTTTCTGCAATTAAACAGGGCCCTTTTAAAATTGTACTGTATGTATTGTGTACAAGTCTGGTCTCTCCACCTATGGAAGATATACACAATACAGGAGTGCAAAGGTGTAACAATTGATTCTAGGTTGGGGGCTGCTCTCTGAGATAGATTAAGCAGACTGGGTCTATAATCTTGTGAGTTTAGAAAAATGAGAGGTGACCACATTGAAATGTATGTCATGACATTGTGCATGGTTGTCGCCATCTCAGCAGTGTGCAAGTGCAGCAAAGGTGCAAGGAACACATGTGCATTAGTGGGTATTTAAATTAGTGTATTCAATATTGGTTGACTTGCAAAGATTTGTTTTAATTATTTTAGGTGCAAGAACTCATTGCCTTCTTGGCAACTACAGAGTTAATCAGCAAGCCTAACTGAGGATATATGGCAAAGAATTAGGCCATTTGGCCCAACCGTCCTGTTCAGAACGTTCAGACAAAGGATCTTTGACCTGAAACATTAATTCTGTTTCCTTTCCCACAGATGCAGCCTGACCTGCTGAACATTTCCAGTGATTTCTGCTTTTATTTTCAATTTTCTTGCATCTGCAATTTTTATTCTATTTTGCACTTGCTGGATTTGATTTTCCTTAATATTGCTAGAAACAGTGGCACAATCATGAGGTAACCCTATCTGTTCAACTTCTAGTCATACTCATCTCTATCAAAGTTAGTCTCTTTCTTTGCTAATAGTTCCCACCTTAAAAATAAATATAAACTTAAATAATTTTTTGAAATAATTAAGCTGATAACAAAAAAGGAAAAGCGAAAGACTTACAAGGTTACTCCAATAATTTACAAGTGAAGTCAAGTTCTCAAAGCACACAGTAGTTAATATAAATGCCAATGTATGCAAAGGTATAGTTAGAAGCTGATAAGAAGATACCCAATGGATCATAAAAAAATTACACAGGATAACTTGCCACAGCTATACCCAGAGGACAAACCTGAAAGTAGTAGAGATAGCTCTGAAAGTTTATTTGTCAAGTGAAGAGTATAATTGTACTCAATAAATTAAGAGTAATAATAGCAAGTAATTTATTTTTGAACTCCAGATGTTTGCACTAACCTTTACCAAGACTCTTATACCCTCTGATTTTGAAAATTATTCAATGCTTTAACTCATAGCAGCAATTACTGCACTACTTTGTATGCTTATTTGTTAAGCTTAGAATAATATAAGCTCATTGGTTAAGTATTTGCCACCAAAAGGAAAATACAATATTGTCATGCCTTAAGTCAAAACTTAGGTCCGTGTCATTTAGGTATGGAGAAACAAAATAATACGTTGAATTGTTTTTGTTAGTCCACAAAGTCCTCTGTATAACAAAGAGTTAAAGTACCGTTCACCAATGTTGTTCAATTATCCTATTGCCAAACATATTAATTATAATCTATTAGCCAACTGTTGGTAAAGGAGATGAATAAATGTTCATCCTTATGCTTTCTCGCTGATACACTTGTTGGATACAAACTTTTTCCACGTAGAAGTTGTACATGAAGTATCGTCAAGATCACCTAAGGTCAGGTGAATTTTGTATTAGCAAGAAGCATTCTGAAGGCTTTGACATAATACATGACACAATAAATGAACTGCTGTAACCAGAAGAGAAGGAGTAATTACTGCCTTGCCAGCAATGTCCACATCCTGAGAATTTTTGTTTTACTTGATAACACAATTTACTCCACATAAGTAAGAACCGTACTCTAAAGGCAGGCACGGTAGTGTAGCAGTTAGCATAACGCTTTATAGCACCTGCAACCCGGGTTCAATTCAGGCCACTGTCTGTAAGGAGTTTGTACGTTCTCCCCGTGTCTGCATGGGTTTCCTCCGGTGCTCCGGTTTCCTCCCACATTCCAAAGACGTTCAGGTTAAGAGTTGTGGGCATGCTATGTTGGTGCTGGAAGCATGGTGACACTTGTGAAGTGCCCCCAGAACACTCTACACAAAAAGATGCATTTCACTGTGTGTTTTGATGTACATGTGACTAATAAAGATATCTTATCTTAAAGAATAAAATGGAGTGTTAAATCATTTAAAATACATTGTAACACTTTGCTTAGTTGATACTGATGACTTGTTTTTATCATAACAATTTGAATGATTGAATATTTTTAACCACCATGCCAAGGTCACAGTTTAATATCTTTTTAAACATGACTATCAATTTTTCATTGGTTAAGACATATTTTAAACACATTATAGAAGACAGAACATTTATGTCCTCAGTGCATACCAAAGTGATGACAACTTGGCTAAGTAATAGCAGTCTTAATTCTGTTTGTAACGAATCAGGTTCAAACTCCATTCTGACATTTCAGCACATAATTCAATGTGCTCAAGAAAAGCTGCACTGTTATAGGTTCTGTGTGCTGAATGAGATATTAAACAACTCTCCATCTTTCCTCTCAGGTAGATATAAAAAATCTGATCATGCAATTTAATGAGGTGAGTTCTCCTGCTCTTTTTCTCTACATTTGACTTTTACCCTTCACCAATAAAACAGATTATCTGGTAACTCCTTTCATTGTATTTTGTGGTACTTACTTAATATTGTAAAAAATATTCCTTTCACAACCTTGGCTATGAAAGATCCTGAGAATTTGGAAGTACTCTGATGGTTTTCAAATCCCTATATTTATTCTGGAGAGCTATCCTGCTGCTTATTGTTCAACTCCAATGGTTTTGTTGTCCAGACCTTATTTTTGTTCTTCGTACATGATTATATCAGTATAATTGATGCAGGTAATCACAAGCTGAAGGCACCATTTCAATTATGAAATTAATGTTAGTCTGAATAGCAAGAAAGCTGAATATGTAAAGATATGAATGATTGATCCATGGCAGATTTAAGAAAGAAAGGCCTTTGTATGCTTCTTTTCAACATATATCTAAAGAATCTTTCTTAGCCTGTGAAGCACTGCTGGAGTATGATTACTCTAGGAATGAGAGAAACAAGCTACCAATTTATGCAGAGCAAGATCGTCAACCTGAAATGAGGTGATGACTACATCATCTGTTTAGTATGTGAATTGGCAGATATATATTAGTCAGGACACTGGGGAAATTTCTCTTGTTCTTCTTTGAAAGGTCTCGTTAAATCTTTTATTTTCACCAGATGGTAGCTGGCCCTCAGTTTAATATTTTGTCTGGAAGACAACACCTACAATGGTTTAGCTGTCTAGCAGTACCATACAGGAGCATAGTTTTTGTACTCGTGTCCTTGAAGAAGAATTTGAAACCACAGTTTTGTTTTATTTTAGATGGGAGAATGCAAACACATATTTGTCCAACTATTACATCATTGAATGTCTTTTTTTCATTTAAACAACAAAAAGTTAGGCACAAGTGGTGCTGAACCATAGAACCACAGAACCATAGAAAACTACAGCACAGAAAACAGGCCATTCGACCCTTCTAGTCTGTGCCGAAACATTATTCTGCTCGTCCCATTTACCTGCCCCCAGCCCATACCCCTCCAGACCTCTCTCGTCCATGTATCTATCCAATTTACTCTTAAAAGTTAGAGCGAGGCCCAGCATTTACCACATCAGATGGCAGCCCATTCCACACTCCCACCACTCTTTGAGTGAAGAAATTCCCTCTAATGTTCCCCCTAAACCTTTCCCCTTTCACCCTAAAGCCATGTCCTCTCATACTTCTCTCTCCTAATCTAGGTGGAAAGAGCCTAGTTGCATTAACTCTGTCTATGCCCCTCATCATTTTGTAAACCTCTATCATTTCTCCCCTCATTCTTCTCCACTCCAAGGAATAAAGTCCTAACATGCTCAGTCTTTCCCTGTAACTCAACTCCTGAAGACCCAGCAACATTCTTGTAAATCTCCTCTGCACTCTTTCAATCTTACTGACATCCTTCCTGTAGTTCGACAACCAGACTGCACACAATATTCTAAATTTGGTCTCACCAAAAGTAGGAACAAATCCAAACTTGGTATTCTTAAATTGAAAGACTTTAAACATTTTTCCAGAAAACTTGAATTTTACTTATTTGTTCTAAAACTTAAGATAAGCATTATGAACTTTTCTAATTCTTGTTTCTACTCAAGTGCATTGCAATCTGATTTCATTCAATAAACTATAAAAGCTCTTGGGTACATAGACGCAATTTATTGTCAATTGCATGCAACTTCAAGTTGAAAATATAGGCTCTATCCTACTGCTGTTTATTCAGAACAAGCATCACTTCAAGTATATCTGGATTCAAAAGACCATTCCATTTTGCACCAAGGTTCAATACTTCTTGGATATATCCATTGACCGGATTGCCCTCTGCCTCAGAGCCATTCTTGAACCATCCCCTCCCATCTGTCTGTTGACCAGCTGACAGAACAGATGGAGGTCATAAAGGGCCATCATAGCCTACTGACCAGTACATCTTGTGCAATGCATTAAAAGGTCACACTGTGTCTCAGTGCTGTTTGAAAACAGAGTGGCCCACCTGAGGGTTTCCTTGTGTATAGCAACAAAACATGCAAATAACTGCAAGATCTGCTTTCTGCATAAATTAACAAGACTCTAAGGGAAAGTCTGTCACTATGAATTTGATTTATATACCACTCCATCATTTGCCAGAGTTTCTACCAATATTGCCATTGTTAGGTGGTTAAGACTCTTTTAGTTTACAATGTCAACTGAAGCATAAATATCAAAAACCATTTTTTTAAAAAATTGACCCTTCAGTAAATATGAACATCCTTTCTTTCCATCCAAATAACCGTGTTACAATGTTTCACACCCATTATTTTCAAATGATGCAGTTTCAAATCTTGTTTAATGAATCGACTCATATAACAATAGCTACCTAATCTTGGATTCTAAAGCATTTAAGTCAAAATACTAATTTTAAGTAATAATCACTTATTGTTCATACCATGCAATCTCCAATCTAGGCTTTTGAAGTATAATTTCAAGTTTCCATTGATAAACTTAATTGATTACTGGAGCTCTCTGTCAATGCATTCAGCTTAAAAAGCACTTAACACAAAGAATTATTAGAGTTCATTGTTAAAGAAATAACACAATTGGGACTTGAAGGAACTTGGTAGTTTTATTTGCAAATAAAAAGCCTCTGATGAGGGGTGAAGGTGAAGTTAAACATAAATATCAAAAAGTTGCTTCTGAGATATGTCACTCTCCTGTCAACTTTACAGGAGCAATATCTCTGAATTTGCCTCAGCATTGAAATACTAATGAATGTTGTGAAGTTGCTTACCTGAACGCTGGATTACATGGACCCACAATTTCTAAGTCATGAAATTCAATTACAGATAACCATTCAGAAAGTCCACAGTTTTTCTTCTGGATTCCTACCTGCGTCTAATGCACGAATACTTGGAGGCACTCAGATTTGCCCAACACATACTTGAATGTCAGTTCTATGATTTTTTTTGATGCAGGCAACACAGGCCACATATGCAGTACCAAACTTTGTAGGCCTGTTTCATTGCTACTTAAAGGAGACCTGCCAAAGCATGTCTCAGACTATGAAGTTCAGTCCCACCTCAGGCCATTTCTCTTTAAGTTCTTTCTTACTGCACATCCCAACAAGTCCTTGTGATCTACATCCAAACCCCAACAAACACCAACTTACTACACTGATTCTTGCTTTGACCCTGGTACTAATCACCACCCTGACCTCATTTTGCAGTACACTCACCCAGAATTACCCTATTTCTTTTATGAACTCCACAATGATAAAATATGCAAATGAAAAGCTTCCCTGTATTAAGGCTCAAGACCAAGGCCCTTATGCAGTATTGAATCTTGCAATGCCGGGTATTCCAGCAAAGTGTTCATTGACCAACCCTCTTCCCATTCCCATACCCACTGTGGATCACCCCATTAATGCCCTTTTGCTGCTACCATTCAAATCCCTGGAATATACATTTGTACAGTAGATACAAAGTAAATTTGCCACAGAAAGTTAAAGTGTGTCATTCAAACCTAGGTAACTCTTTACCTTTGTGATAAACATTAAGTTGGCACAGTCCTGCAGCTAGTAGGGCTGCTGCCTCACAACTCCAGCAACCCGGGTTCAATCCTGACCTTGCCGCAGTCCCTGCGACTACGCATATTTCCCCCGGTTCTCTGGTTTCCTCACACATCATAAAATGGGGTGGGTTGGTAGTTTAATTTCCACGGTAAATTTCCTCTAGTGTGCAGGTGAGTGGTAGAATGTGAGGAAGAGTTGATGGGAATGTAGGGAGACAATAGTGGTTTAGGGAAGGATTAGTGTAAAAATGGGTGTTTGATTGTTGGCCTGGATTCAGTGGGCCAAAGGCCCTGTTTCCATGGTGTATTGACTCGAAGACTCTATTGATTATCTGCAATGAGCCACACTGATACTGAAAATTAACTCTTACAATTGCGGAGTTTCATTCCTTCTGGTTTCAATTGCTAATGAAGGTTCTCCAAAAGTAAATTTTTATTATTTTAAACTTTTGCTCTTCTTTGTCCAATTTCCCCTTTTAATCTAGTTTTTCTTTCCATTCTAATTTATGCATCTTACTTGACTGTGAATTCATTCACTTTGACATCGATTTTTTTTTACCAGTCATTGAACTCTTTCTTTCACTATCCTTCAATCCAAAGTTGCTGACTCTGTTCACTGGGTTCACAGATATTGCATTTCCCTCAGTATGACATTATCAACTCACTCTTTCAGCAGGTTGGCACACAGAAGGAAATAGAAATCCAACAAACAGCAGCAGGTGATATTACATGACTTGCTTTAGTAAAATACACTCCATACTTAAAAGTAGGTCATGACATTAACAATTATGAATATAACTCAAAGGGATAATTAAACAACACGTACTCAATTAGCTTTACCTGTTTGTATAGTCTTAAGAATTAAATAACCATGTTAATATTTTCGTCATTAGGCCAATATGAGGAAAGTTGTTAAATGCCATCAGTACCTGGATGAAAAAAATGTCTTTTGTACATGCACAACCACATAAATGAAGTGCTGAATTAAAATCCAGTGCAACCTTTACATAATTTTCCATTCTTTTATTCTTCAGCAGAATACATAGCCTGGAAATTCTATCATGGTGTGTTATGCTGTGCATTTTGTGATGATGCATATTTACACAGCATCACTGGGCATGAACAGTTACGCCAAACACACAACATTCAATGTGACACCATCTGCACAGGACTGTACTCTGCTCACACGCATGTGTTAGCTGAAGCTACAGCAGTATTTAAAGAGCCCAATCTTACCTTGGTCCTTGCCAGTGAGTCCATTTTCTTGGTCGCTGCCTTCTTTTAACTTTTTTTTCTTTAGCGATAGCTCTTGCTCTCCCCACTTTGCTGCTGGTGTTGTGATTGCCTCAGTGCCCAATTCACTATCTCATTTAACTCATTTCCTCTGCAGTCTCCACTATCCGCTGCAGAATATGGCTACATACTGAGGAGGAGAAGCCTTTGTGTGAATTTCTTTGCGCAAGTTCTAATCTACACCTAATACCACATGTAATAGAATATCTCTGTTTGGGTGCCTTGTGCAAAACTGGCACAGGGCCACTTCAACACAAGTTTTCTAGACCATCTTATTTTTGGTAAAACATTAATACATTTAATGCTTTCAAGTAAATCGCATTTATTATTATCAATATTAATAATTGTGTTGATCATAATTTTAAGTATTTCCAACCAACGTGCTGGAGAATTGACATTGGATAACAGCAGAGTGGACTGTGACTAGATCAATGGAAGAGCTACTCCACAGGGATGGTGGCTGAGTTGGAACTGACAACAGTCTTCAGTAGTACGCGGGAACCAGAGGGAACACTGCTGCTCTTCACGTCTCACATTCAGGGAAATATATTTTAAAGAAGCCTTTATTTTAAGCAGCAGCCTTCAGTAGTCCTGTTAACAACCACTGAATGGACTGCAGAAATACTTAGAGCTTCTATTCAAAACAGTTCAATTTGCAAATGCAAAGGGCCTAATGTTCACTTCTGAAGCATTCCTTGGACAACTCTTCTTCTACCTTTACCAATAATGCATGAAGGTAACACACTTCTGGGCTGGAATATGCACATGCATACCATCTGCAATATTGTTTCACACCTATAAAACTGTCAGCAATCAATTTCATCACCTAACTGTTAATGTGTATGCAGTTCTTACTAAATCAATAATCTGATGAAGTCTGTTACACACCTTGAGTAAATTATACTGTCTGACAAGAAACATGTGGGTAAATAGCATCAAAAATGTTATTCTAGACATCAACGAGATATGCAACTGTAACTAAAGGAAAGATACATTTCCATTTGTCTGCACAGAGATTTCCTAAGATGGTTTTTCTAATTGTTGGGTTGCTCTTAGAAATACTTAAATTAATTAGACTTGTTATTCTGTACAAATCCTTTAGTCTACATTCATTTACTTCTTGTCAATATTTAACTACATTGTCATGTTGGAGCAAATCACATCAGTTAAATCCTAATGTAGAAGCGTGACTGAGACGTTTTTGTACCTGAGTCAAACATTAACATATAATCATGCAGCTTGCCCTTTGCCTCAGCAAGAATTTTCTGATTTAATATATTACTAGAAAAAAATTAAATGTTAATTTGGTTTCCATTAAATAAAGAAAAAAGGGTTTGATTTTAACTTTGTTCAGACATTAGGCAAACAGGAATTGCCAACCTAAAGTCCTGCTGAGAAGCCTGAGCATCATTCCATATTGTTGGTGAGCTGCAAGCCTGGTTCAATGCAGGACAGAGGTACTGGATTCTGATTACTATCATATATTAGAACCAGTGGAAGTAGAGCATTATGGAGATGGCATGCAGTGGCCAACGTTGGGCTGGAAAATTCTTGTGAACATGTGGCTCATGTTGGGGGCGGGGGGTTCTTAAAAATATATCATAAGATCATAGTTATATGACATTTAGACCACTCTCAGAAATGGGCATGCATCTGGGCAATACATTTGGGAAAATGGTGATATTCAAGCATAGGATGGCACATTTAGGCTGGTGATTTTCACAGCACTACCCAGATCAGTAGCAAAATCTGTCTTGGGCCTAACAACAAATCCTGCAAACACATAAACTGTGAAAAATGATAGTTGGCTCTGAAGACCAGATTATTATTTAATTATAATTCTTAAGAGTGAAGTTGGAGAATATTTCAAAAGATCAATGCAAATTATGGAACAGCTCCAATTGTTTGATAAAAATGATTCCAGTTCTTACTAAATCATTTTGGTCCCTAAAACCTAAATTTTAGCAGGTATATTTTGCAGTCATTTTTAAACAGAATAGATTGTTTATTGTTTACAATACACTATTTTGTCAAAATGTATACTGAAAAATCTATCCACTGCGAGCTTAAATATCACTGAATACAACTTCCGCCATTTGAAGTTACAGTGGCATGCAAAAGTTTGGGCATTCCTGGTCAAAATTTCCGTTGCTGTGAATAGCTAAGTGAGTAAAAGATGACCTGATTTCCAAAAGGCATAAAGTTAAAGATGACACATTTCTTTAATATTTTAAGCAAGATTACTTTTTTATTTCCATCTTTTACAGTTTCAAAATAACAAAAAATGAAAAGAACCCAAAGCAAAAGTTTGGGCACCCTGCATGGTCAGTACTTAGTAACATCCCCTTTGGCAAGTATCACAGCTTGTAAATGCTTTCTGTAGCCAGCTAAGAGTCTTTCAATTCTTGTTTGGGGGATTTTCACCCACTCTTCCTTGCAAAAGGCTTCTAGTTCTGTGAGATTCTTGGGCTGTCTTGCATGCACTGCTCTTTTGAGGTCTAGCCACAGGTTTTCAATGATGTTTAGGTCAGGGGACTGTGAGGGCTATGGCAAAACCTTCAGCTAGTGCCTCTTGAGGTAGTCCATTGTGGATTTTGAGGTGTGTTTAGGATCGTTATCCCGTTGTAGAGGCCATCCCCTTTTCATCTTCAGTTTTTTTTACAGACGGTGTGATGGTTGCTTCTAGAATTTGCTGGTATTTAATTGAATTCATTCTTCCCTCTACCAGTGAAATGTTCCCCGTACCACCGGCTGCAACACAAGCCCAAAGCATAATCGATCCACCCCCGTGCTTAACAGTTGGAGAGGTGTTCTTTTCATGAAATTCTACACCTTTTTTTCTCCAAACATACCTTTGCTCATTGCGGCCAAGAAGTTCTATTTTAACTTCATCGGTCCACAGGACTTGTTTCCAAAATGCATCAGGCTTGTTTAGATGTTCCTTTGCAAACTTCTGACGCTGAATTTTGTGGTGAGGACGCAGGAAAGTTCGGAAGGGATGCACTGTTGTCAGCGATGTTGTCTGACTTTGTTTTGTAGCTCATTATAGCATGCAAGCCCTGCCACACCTGACGGCTTGTCTGGGACTTGATTTTGGACTGGTATTGTCTCTTAGCATCCCTGATAGCTTTATGAAGGTTGTATCTTGATTTCTTGTGTAGGTCAGGGTCACCTGATTTGAATGTTGCAGTCCTAGACTTCAGTAGGGAGAGGATCTCCTGGTTCATCCATGGTTTCCAGTTTGGGAACACCCAGATTGTCCTCTTTGGTACACAGTCCTCAACACAATTGGTGATATAGTCTGTGACGGTGGTGATATACTCACCTAGGTTGGCTGCTGAGTCTTTGAACATGGACCAGTCCACTGACTCAAAGCAGTCACATAGAAGCTCATCTATTTCCTCAGACCAGCACTGCACTTTCTGCACTGGATCTTCATGTTTCACCTTCTGTTTGTATGCAGTGAGAAGGAGCACAGCCTGGTGGTCTAATTTACCAAAGTGTGAGCAGGGGGTGAACATACTGAGTACTCATGAATAGCCTAATGTGGCTGAACGTACATTTCAGTGTTTCAGTTTAATTTGAAGCTCTCATGTGGGTTTGAAAAAATGAGTTTTAAAGATTATAAGAGAAAAGAAACTAGCTCATCAAGCCTACACCATGAATTGACAAGGGCCTGGTTGATCTTCTGCTCAATTCTATTGCCTTAGCCAATTCCCATAACCCTCAATTTACCTGCAGTCCAAAAATGTATCACTCAGCTTGAATACCGAACATAAAACAGTACAGCACAGGAGCAGGCCATGTTGTGCCAAACTAATTAAGCTGGTGATGCCTAATTACACTAATTCTTTCTGCCTGCACATGGTCCATATCCCTCTATTCTCTGCATATTCATGTGCCTATCCAAGAGCCTCTTAAACACATCTATCAAATCCACCTCCACCACCATCCCTGGCAGCACATTCCAGGCACCAACCACTCTCTGTGTAAAAGCCTTGCCCTGCATATCTCCCTTGAATTTAGCCCCTTTAACCTTAAGTGCATACCTTCTAGTATTAGACATTTCAACTCTGAGAAAAAAAGATACTGGCTGTCTACCCTATCTATACCTCATAATTTTATAAACTTCTATCAGGTATCCCCTTAGCCTCTGTTGCTTCAGAGAGAATAACCTCTCCTTATAGTACCTGCCCTCCAATCCAGGCAACATCCTGGTAAACCTCTCCAAAGCTTCCACATCCTTCTTATAATGGGCAACCAGAATTGAATGCAATACTCTAAATGCGGCCTAACCAGAGTTCTACAAATCTGCAACAATGAATTGAATTTTTTTATGTTTTGTAGACCAGTCCATGTAGATGTGCCCTATCAACTCCCATAAATAAATTTCAGACTTCCCATTGTCTCTGAATTGCAAGACTATTCCCTCCTAACCACTTTACTGAGAGCAGGATACCTCTCATTTGGGTCAGTGCTGGCAGAAATTCTAATGCTACCCATTGGCAGCTATTGATTACCACCCAAGTTCTGACTAAAGGTTGACAAACTCCAGGCAAATGAGGCTGGGGAGTGTAAATAGCTCAAAAGGTTCTAGATGTTTTACTGTATTCAATAATTTCAGTGCAAGAGTTAAAATATTTTCATGAATTGTTATCTAACTCCTCTCCAATTACTGGAGATTGTTCTCATAAATCTGAAGTAAACTATGTAAAATCAGTAGTACAATTCAGCATGATCCTAACCGCTCCGAGAACAGAAGGATATCAGAAATAGGAAGGGCAGTAGGCCATTCAGCCTCCTGAACCAGCTTCATCATTTTATAATATCATGGCAAATATGATCTTTGTCCTCAGCTCCCCTTGCCTGTTCAATACCCAAAGCCCTTGATTCTCCTGTAGACCACATATCTATCTATTAATACACTTACTGGCTGAGCAGCCACAGCTCTCTGGCGTTGTGAATTTCAAAGATTTATGACCATCTGAAAGGAAAAGCTCCTTTTCATCTCTGTCTTCAATGGTTTCCACCTTATTGTGACACTATGCTCTCTATTTGTAGAATCTCACCCCCACTCCCATTCCCCCCAACCAGGGATGACATCCTAAGAGTTTCTAAATGAGTAGGGATCTAATACCAGCATTTTCTACAAAGCAACAGTTAGGTCCAGAACAAGTATAAAATGTACATGTTAATGTCAAAAGGCCAAAATTGTCATGAACAAGATACTAAGGGTATTCAAAGCTGACTGAAATCACAGGTGAGCCACGGGAACTAGGATGTGAAACAGAAGAGCAGATGGTTCATTTGTAAATATGTTGCTTAAGTTGCCAGTAAAGCAGAAAAACTGGAAAGAATTGCTTTTAATTACAGTTTTTTGGCATACATGTTAATACATTAGTGACCCTACAAACACCATACCAGGCACAACAGTAACAGTATTTTGATCTGTATTTGAATGTACTTTGCTGGTCTAATATATTTGTAAATAAATAAAGTGAATGCAATATCAATTAATGTATTAAAGGGCACTACAGAATGTAAAAATCAATGAGAAGTGGAGAAGGACATAACATTTCTTCATGCTGTGATTTCAAAAAATGATTCAATAGACCAAGTGCATTACTTTTACATGACAGTTTCTGTAAATAATTAATTGCTAATCTTGAAGGAAAAAGCACCAGCCTGGGAGCTAGCTTTCTCCATTATTAATTTTGCATATTGTATTAAATGATGTAATTGCCTTATTGCCCTTAACATTAAACTATTCAGCTGAAGTAGTTATTACAGAGAATGCAAGCAACATTTCTTGAAATATCATAAAACCTTAAAGTTTCCACTACCAGTAAAGGATGTGAATTTGTAGAGAACTTACAACATCACATCTGTGATTTATCAAATAAATATTCTGAAGAAATGTTGTGGATTGCACTCCTGATTATCTGAATAAGTAACCGAGACTGTTTAAAAAACAGAATCATCAAAAGAAAATGCATAAGTGCAAAACTTTTTTACTTATTCATTTTTCAGATCCTAGGTCCCAAGTCATTGCCCTGCCTAGCTTACCATTTAAGAGCCAAACAAATTGTTGGCGGGGGGGGTGGTGAAGGAGGGGTTCAAGAGTCACATGCAGGTAAAGTGAGAATGGCAAATTTGTCCCTTTAACGGAATTAGTGATCGTCAGCACTAATGAGTAGTTCTTTTCTAATTGGAGATTATCTGAATTTAAATGCCACAGCTGCCCTGATGAGATTTAAACACAGGTCTCTGGTTTGTTGCTCTTTGCTTCTGAATTATTGGACTAGGAAGTTAATCACTGCACTGCCACCATGTTACATTTCACTGTGAATTCTAATTAGGTTGTACTGACATTCAGGAGCTATAAATGGTGGTAAAGAAAAGTAGACAGAGAAACTGCACACATCTTCTGCCCATCCTCACATGATGGAATGTCAGTGTTGTTTATTGGCAGAGAGTCAAAAGTTGGCCCAGGCTGTACTCACAAACTTGAGCACCTATTCCAAATTGCCTTGTCACAGATGCCTTTGGAAATAGCATTGTACCTTCTCCCTGTTTGTGTGTTTATTAAACATCATCAAAACATTCTTCTAGTTTCCTGGCCACACTGCTCCTTTAACAATTACGATTAACTACAAATTAACTCACCAGTCATCTTGTGTCATTTTCTGTGTACAAAATGTTCACTGTATTTGCATATTTGATGGTTGTTTCTGCATTTATTGTCTTCTAAGTTACTTTGAAATAAACTATGATGTGCACTTTAAAAAATTATGAATATCTATTCTTCCCAAAAGCACTTCATGTTTTTCTTCTTAAATACAAATTTATGGAGACCTTTCCTTCCAGGATTATTACCAAATTCATTTGTTCATTAACGAGATTATAAACTCTATGTGTACATCGTAAGAATAGTAAATTAGGAGACTTGATACTAAAACTTCACAACAGATAGAAGGAGATTCGAGGTGAGGGTGTAGGGGGAGTGCCAGTGGGAGTAACAGGTGAGGGGGAAAAATGGGAGTGGAATTAAAACTAAAAGAATACAACTTCAACTCGAGCTGATGCCTTTTTCTGTGAAAGGTTGCAAGTGTGTCAGTGTCCTGACTTGGAGAGGTGGGGCAGTTCATTATCATATCAAAATCAGGCTTTTATGATGTAGAGTTGGGAGGTTGATATTAATTTGAACTGTTTTTCCCAGGACTTGGAAGTGAAATACGATGATTGCTCTGGTCTGTGTCACAATCTGTGACTTCTGCCTCCTCCATCCCAAGCTGAACCTTACCCTATAATTCCCTCACCACACCTGATACCTGGTCCATCTGTAAAGATCCGCTCAATGTTTAGTTTGCCTGTTCAGCTATTGGCCAGTCTGACAGGCTGGCTTGCTGCCAGGTGAGAAATAGGAAGAAAAAAGAAATTCAAATTAAGTCCTTCATTAAATTTGGCAGGCCCTCTGCATCATTAGCCTTTGCCAGGTCATCATCTGGCTCTATCCAGTTTATTTCTGACAAATATTGGGGCTGATATATCTACATTTAGACAAATAAAAGATAAGAACATTTTCAAAGAGGAAACCACAGCGCAGATAGTGGGAGTCAAATCAGCCTTTGGCAGAAGTGTAAAACAGTCGATGCAAACCTTTAGCAGACATTAATTGTGAAGGAAATTGGCACCGCACAAAACAGGCTACTGATTCCCTATCAATTAAATTTCACCCCAGTTTGTTCAGTATAAAATGATGTATACATCTAAAGTACAATATGTATCCAGAATGTCTTAGGCTACATTTCCCTTTCAGTTATGGTATGGATATGCAACAGCTTTCTTCTAGATTCAGTGTAGGACCTGCCTCTGGTTTTACGATTAGTGTTGCCATAAGTGATAAACAATTTAAAAACTAGAAAGTTCGTTTATATCAGAATTAGACAGGATTGGAGTTTACTTTTGTGTTTTAAGGGACATGAAAGTACAGCAGTGTTTATTTGGATGTGATAATAAAATGTGCACAGACTCCATACAAAGACATCTGGATTGCACCATTTCAGACTTTGAAGTAATCAGATACTGCAATAACCACAAATCTGTGTGTAATGCTCCACTAAATCTTATATGTATGCAGCTGTCAATTAACATGAATGCAATAAAGATTTACAGAGCACTCAGAAAACATGTGATTATGAAGGCAGCTGAGAACAGATTGCTAATACAGCTTTCCTTTCAAACTTACTTCCCTTTAGGGTCCAAATTGAAAAACAGAGGCTCGAAAGGCAATAATCTCTGAATTACTACCTGTGCCATGTGCACACTCACACAGGGATTAAAAGTTTAGATATTTAAATCCACATCTGAAAGAGTGAGCTGTGAGATAAGAAGTGAATATCACCACTGACTACCAAGATTCAGCAAACCCTGAAACTGACACCAAAACGTTTGAGGCATTGGTACCTGTACTGGAAAAAAAAGCAAGTCATTCCATTGGAACACACTACACTTAAATCAGACTGCGATCAGCAGTGTGGGGGAATTAAGTAACAAATTCAAGAGGTATGGTTTTAAACTGGAAAAGAGAGATTCCTGCTAAGGGTAAATTTATAAAGCCAAAGACAAGGCTTTGTAGCAGAGTAACATTCTGCTGTTATCTTCTATAAATGTTACACAACACAAACCTAAATCTGGCAAAAGTCTACTCACATAAGCAAGGGGCATTGTCAATACTATCTGGGATCAGCTCAGAAAACTTAGAACTGGTTCTACACTAGGCACTGTGGGCCCTCAACTGCAACAAGAATTGTACTCCACTGCAACCTGAAATCTCAGGCCAGCATATCCTTCACTCTACCATTATTATCAAGCCAGGGAACTAAGCCTGGTTCCATAGGAGTAGAGAAGAACATGCCAGGAGCAGCACCAGACGTACTAGAAAATAATGTGCCTACTTGATGAAACTACAACACAGGGCTATGTGCCAGCTAAAATAGCATGCAATCAACAGAGCCACAGATCAATCAAAGTCCTGCACTTCTACCACATCTAGTCATGAATCATGGTTAACAATTAGTCAAATAACAGGAGGCAGCTGATCATGAACCTTTCCTCTCTAAATTATGCTAAAGCCCAGCAGATGAAAGTAAATGTCAACTCTAAAGCATTTGCAACTATCTTCAGCCAGAAATGCTGAATCTCAGTCTTTTCCTAAGCTCTCCACCATCACAGAGGCCAGCCTAGAGCTCATTCACTTCATTCTATATGATATCATGAAATAGCTGAAGACATTTGACAAAGAAAAGACCGAAACCCGACAACATCCCAGACTTCATGAAGATGGTTTGTGCTCCAGAACTAGCCACACTTCCAGCCAAACCGTTTGAATACAGCTAGCACACTGGCACTGACCCAAAAAGGTGGAAAACTGCCCAGGCTTATCCTATCCACAAAAGGCAGATGCAAGGCCAAAATGCACTCCGAGACTGCAAGTTGGAACCTTTGGACCACTGTGCTGAATTCCGTGAGTCACTGCTGTTACAAGGAAAACTAGACTGTGAAACTTTGCTCAGTGACCGTCTTATCTAACTGTGGACTGGTCCAAGGATAGTCATAATGAAATGAACTCCCAAACAGTTCAACAGATGCCAAGTATTTTTCCACTGATACAAACTACATGGCCAAGGGATAATTTTGAGACTATAACCTATGACTGTCCAAATTCATTCACTTTGCAGTAGAATGTTGAGTGGCTTGATCAGCCACAGTCCTGAAACTCACAGACTGTGTATCATGATCAATCGTCTTATTCATATTTATCATGCATGGTAAATTGCAATAGAGAATGATGGTAAAGCTATGCTGAAACTCATTGTGTTTTTCTGCCTCATTTATTCGTTCCAGCCGGACAGAAATTTCAGCAACTGAACCTTTTATAAATGTTACACAGGACAAATCTAATCTGGTGAAAGTCTACTAACATAAGCAAAGGTCATTGTCAATACTTTCGAGTGGCAAACTGTTCACTGGTGATCAGTTTCGTGTCCACCTGGACCTTTCAGTATAAGAATTTTGTGCCAAACATGGGCAAAAGGCTTGAATTCCAGAGACGCATTAAGTTCTGCAGATGCTGGAAATCTGGAGCAGCACACACACAAAATGCTGGAGGAACTCAGCAGGTCAGGCAGCATCAATGGGGGGAAATAAACAGTCGGCATTTTGGGTCAAGAACCTTCATCAGTAAAAATGTCAACTGTTTATTTCCCTCCAAAGATGCTGTCTGACCTGCTGAGTTCCTCCAGCATTTTGTGTGTTGTATTCCAGAGCCAAGGTTTGAGTATCTGCCCTTGACATCAAGACGTCATTTAATTGAGTATAGCATTAAGGAACTCTAGTAAAATTAGTCATGGAAATCTAGGGGGACAAACTCTCTACTGGATGGAGTCTTGGTTGGCACAATAGAAAATGGTTATGGTTTTGAGGTCTTTTATCACAGGCCAAAACATAATATAGCTGTTCGACAGGCCAGTGTTCTGCGCCCAAACATCTTTGGCTGCTTCATCAATGGTCTGATCAGTTGGGCAGAAGAGTGACAAATGGAGCTTGGTCTGAAGAACAAGGTAATGCATTTTGAAAGGGGGAACAAGGCAAAAGAGGACACAATAAATGGGAGTATGCTGAGAGATGTTGAAGTTGAACTGTGTGTCCACAGATCCTTAAATGTAGGGTAGCAGGAGAGCCCAATGAAGTGGTTAAAAAGGCATTCAGGATGGCTTCCTTTACTAGGCAAGTCATAGTTTATAAGACCAGGGAGATTATGTGCCAACTGCATATAATACAAGTTAGTCTGTAGATTGAATACTGTGTACAGTTCTTGTCACCACAATACTGAAAAGCTATGATCACACTGTTGACTGCAGATGAGATTCAGGTGGATGTTTCCCTTTTAATTATAGGAAAATATTAGAACATGGTGAAATATCTGGAACAGAGAAAACTGAAGGAAAACTAAATTCAAGCGCATAAAATTATATAGAGCCTCGACGAAGCAGGAAGGATCTATTTCCTTTAGCAGAGGGATAAAAAACACAGCTATAGAGTTAAGGTAATTGACAGAAGTATGAGAAGATAGATGATGAAGTACATTTTCAGCATCTGGAACCCACTGCCTGAAAGACAAGTAGAGAAGGAAACACTCATTGCATTTATAATATACTTGGATATAATTTGCAGGTTTATGGATCTAGTGCTACAAGGTTGGATTAGGCTAAGTGGCTCTTTCCTAACCGGCATACACATGGTAGTTGGAATGGGCTCCTTTTATGCAGAAAATTTACTACAATTCCATAAGAGACCCAAACTACCTCTCTTTGCCATTCAATATTATGATTACCAAGCTCCCTACCATCAACATCCTGGGGCTCACTATGGATTAGAATTTATCTACAATGGCCACATAAATACTATATCTACTGGGTATCTGGTGATGAATGGAATACTCTTAATTCTTGAAGTCTTTTCATCTTCTCCAAGGTGTAGATTAAAGTGGCATTGAATTCACTTCACTTGTCTAGAGGAGTGCAATTCCAACAGCACATAAGAAGCCTGACACCATCCAGAACAAAGCAGCCACTTTACTACCACCCCAATCCACCTACATTAAACATTCACTTCCTGCATCAACAGTGTACAGTGGCCGCAGTGTGTATCATCCACTAAATGCACCATTGCCTCCTTGCCGAGGCTTCTTCATTAGTATCACCAGATATAGTAACTCCATCCTTTGGAAGGATAAAGGCAACAGGTATATGTGACCAGCAAGTCATCCTCCAATCAGACACCATTACGGCTTGATAATACATCGCCATTTCTTCATTTTCACTGGGTCTAAATACTGGAAATTCCTACCCAGCAGCACTAATGGACGGCCTTCACTAGAGGGATGTAGCGATTCAAAATGGTGACCCATCGCAGCCTTCTCAAGGCCATTTGGGGATAGGCTACTATTGCCTCCCTTATCAGCAGCAGCTACATCCCTGGATGAATTACAGAAAAGCACAGTAAGCTGTCTGCATGCAAAACTGTTAATAGGTCATTCATTTAATGGGGGAAGAATCACACCAATGGTATATACTGTGCTCATCCAAAAGGTGATTGTGCTGGAGGCTAAATTTGGTTCCTTGATACGAGATCATAAATTCAGCACAATCCATGGAGTGACGCCTTGAATCTTCTTGACAGAGACGGCAGATAATGCATTTGCCAATAACATTATTACTTTTCGTAAAACCTCCAAGAACATCTGTGGCATCCTAATTATTACAAATTACTGATGAGCAATCAACTTAATTTTAAACCTTATCTTTCATTTTATTGAAGTTTGATTTAAACCTTGAACACCAGTCTCAAGATTGATTCATATTATTGGAAGGCACCAAGAAATCAATAAAGTTGAGGTACTGCCTCACATGAGCTCTGGATTTTGTTTTTGTCCTATTGTTTGCAGACAGATCAGAGTGTGAAATTGCTGCAATTCACATGCAGTGCAGCTGAAGAATAAAAGGGGCTTTTGATAGCTGCTTTCCCCATCCCCCACCTCATTGTGAGTTTGGAAACAGTTATAAACAGTGGAGCAAACCATGACTTGTGCTCTCTATGATACTCCCACTCAATCCTCACATGCCGTTCTTTTATGTAATTTGCTAATGATTTCTTTCCCACCCTGATAGTAACTTCTGGCCATTTTAGTATATGAATAGCTTCCTCAGTCCTTTTTCAGTCATCTACATTTTAATATTATTTTAATTTCTGATACTTTCTGCATATTTTTAAATGTTTGACTGATTGACCAGAATGCTAGAAGTTGACATCCCAGTGAAAGACTGCAACTGTCACTTTGCTGTTGCTCTCTCGGTCAGTAAAGGATTTGCATTTATGTGACTGGAACAGACAGCTCCAGTTCACGAGAGAGTACCAATTCATGCACAATGAGCCAATAGCTTCCTTCAGAGCTGTAATTTCTAGGCAGATTTACTGCAGAGTGAACTATGATTTTGTTTAGTGATATTAAAATAGAACAACACGACTTCTGCCTGGAGTCATTTCATTAAAAGTGTGTCCTCAGTGATGGATAAAGATAACTTTGTCATGCAATGGAGAAGAAAATGCATGTAATACATTGATAACAGTAGAAAAGTTAACTTAAACAATGTTAAGTCCTGAGGTTCAATTATCTTATTTGCACTGGTGAAGGCCAAGTTCTAATGCAATTGACTTTGGGAACAAGAAATATTGTTGCTCTGTTTTAATATAATTTTTAAAAAATCAAAGCTAAGACCACAGAAAATCTGCATAGGTTACAGCTCTAAATGAGGCTATTTGGCCCATTGTGCACAGACTAATACTACCTCTTGAACTGCACTTGCTTGTTCTACTCATATAGGGGCAGATCTTCTACCTACTCCAAGATTGCCAGTGTAGTCCCAGCTGAAAATCTTCCACTGGTTCACAGCATACTGTTCAAACATTTAAAAACATCCAGGAAGTATTGGAAATAATAATAATATGTAAAAAAATAAGTTAAAAAATAGAACAATGAATTACTTTTATGCATTCCTGAAAACAATTAAATATATTTGAACTAACTTAACTACATCAAATATGAAGGTTACGTCATTGTCTCGGCGAACATTATTTCCTATTGACTTGACTGGGGCTGTGGTACTTGCACCAGTTTTAACCCATAACAGGCTCAGTAGGCAGAATTCCCAGCCTAAACACAGTGAAATTTGCTTCATTGGATTCCATGAGGTGTCCCCTGGTCCAGCATGTGGGTAACCAACAGTGAAGGTGGCATAACAGAAGTGCTGAACTTTTGGACTTCCATGAAGAAACACATGCAAGTCCAATAGAAATCCTGGCAAAAATATTCAGGCCATTACCATTGTGTGTGAAATAAAATAGCCCACTGGATTATGAGTGCAACCTGAAAAATATACATTCAGTAGTACAAAGCAACATTTGCAAGTAACGCCAAAATACCAACTCAACAGCATTCAAGCTTGGGCGATATTCTTGTCTCATGAGAATAACTTGCTTTTATACAAGAGATTCTATTAACCACATCAGATTATTCTTCACAGGCATTCCAGTTTAAACAGAGTTCTGACCTTCATGATACACACAATTTTTCCCTACTCTGAATTATGCAAGGACTGAATAAATTGATAAATATGATCCCTTAAATCACTCCTTGTTCTGCCCACAGGGGAAAGCAGTGGAGCACTTTTACTGATTACTCAAAAGAAAGCACAATTTGTATCGTTAGAGAAGGCTTGAAGGGCATAGTTAAGGTATTCTTTGTTTAAATCAACTAAATCACTAGTTACAAAATAGTCCTGTATAATTCAAGAGAGGCATTCCATTCTCACAAAACCAGAGGAGTAAATTCATAAAACGGACATTAAACATCCTGAAGATTCCTAGCAGCAGTGAGTCATCTGAGTTTACGACTTTATCATCTGCTCGGCCCACACTTACCTGTATCAGATCATTCAGCCACAATTTCCTGAATAGCGATTGCTCCAATATAGTTGGTGAGGTCCTGTGCATAAAGCACAATTCTTGCCCATAGTAACGCTTTGACGATTGGTTAAGCCATGCACTTACAGGCTCTCAAAATTGTCAACACACTGAATGTCTGCAAATGTCTCTGACGTTCACAGACTTCCAAATATTTCAAGTTCATAAATGCTGAAAAATATTCAAATCGATTGAAAAGTGCATGATTAATTTAAAAGTATTTTTTATTAAAAACAAAAGGAAATCAGAACACCTAAAACATAAGAAAAATCAACATTTAAGTTAACCTAATTAATTCAAAAATTGGAAATTAACTGAAGCTTACCCTTCCCTCACATTCATTCCTCTTCACTCAAATGAATGAAGATGCTGAAACTCTTTAGAGGGCAGCTTTTTCCTGTGTAACTGTTGGGAAATTGCAGGAACTTGACATTCCAGTGCTGAACTTCATGAGGAGTAGAGTCCAACATCAGGGAGTGGTCCCAAGATCACCAGTGGGAACTTGTCAGGTTGTATGGAACTTCGGCGTTCACATAAGAATCCTAGGCCTTCCAATGGTTACATAAGGAAATGCAGGCATTTCCATGTGGAAAGACAATGGAGCAGATCTTTTGCTTCCCTGGAGTCCTGAGCATAGTTTACCACTGGGAGCTTGGCTCCAGCTTTTTAGCAGAGCTCAGGGACGCACAGAACCTCTCCTGCCACAAGCAGCCAGCTGCACTGAGAAGAATGTCACTGAAACTGATGATGTCCCACCCCCAGGTTCACCTCCTGTCAAGCCTGCCATGTAAATTGAATGACCATGTATGTCAGGCATTTACAAATATTCAAAATCATTCAGGACCTGTCAAAACATAAAAATGTTTCCAGTGTTTGTTTAAAGACTAAATGCACATGAACACACACATATCCAAATCATTTAAACTAACTTAATTAAGTGAGATGAAAATTTCACTTGCCTTAGTCCTAACTGATTTTCTCATTCATTTGAATGGGCCTTGCTGTACTTGCACTTGATTAACTGGGCATGGATTCAGCTGATAGATATCCCAGCATAAGCACCCAGCCACATCTGTTGTGGATCAACAGGGCAGTGCAGAAGTTGTGTGGCTGTGTGACAGCCTCTGTTCAGGAATTGACCAGATAAGGACATATTCGCTGTCAGATCTGTTGCAGATCTTGGAGGAGGATTTGCCCCATTCATTCAGCAGATCACCTGATTTATCATCACAGGGATACACAATTAATTTTTTTTTCAAATCACTGACTGGGTCAGCTGCCAAAATGTGTATTTGAATTAGAAAATGAAACATGAACTCTTCATTATAATAACTTGCATTATCATGGACATTGCATCTGTCACAGTGTTAAATTAATCCAACACACTGGTCTTTAAACTTTTTTGGAGCTTTTTTAGAAATTTATTCTGCCTGAGATTTCCCCATTATCACAGTTTTACACCTTCCATATTTATTCATGTTGTGGAAATATAAGAAAAAAAGTCATTTCCCTTCATCAGCAATTATAAACTAGGATCATCAGTTTGTCCTTTGAATAGCAACCAGATGCTAGTCTGAAAAATTAATTATTTACTTTCATTTTGGGGAATAACCAATTTTCATCCTTCTTCAGTCTTTGTTCCAGGTCTAATCTTCTTTTTCCTCTATTATAAACAGGAGTTGCCATTGTCATTTAGAATGTTTCAATCAGGCCAGTACTAAACTGCAGTTCATAATTTAAATCGACTTGAAATTTGAGGCTATGTAATTGTATTCTGATTGTTAGCATTTAGATTTTTTAATGGTGATTTTAAAAACATGAATTAGTGACCAAGAAAAAATACCGAGTCTCTCTCTTTCATACACAGACACAAACACACAAAACAGAGTCATACACGTATACACACACACACACACACACACACACACACACACAAATGATTCAAGCATGTTTGGAGATTGGGAAATTGCTCAATGATGATCTTTAGAACCAGATGTGCAGAGAATCTCCGACTGGAGATATTAACAAATATCTGCATTTCCTCCCAGACAAGCAAGTACAGGGTGATACATCAACAGGCAGCGCACCCTGAAAGTAGCATGACTATTTTATTCTCCTATTCATACTATCATACAAAGAATGCCATTTATACTTCTACTATTTCCTCTGGGACACATGAAGGTCCCCAATAGCTAAAACCATTTTCCTTTAGTGGACAGCTAATTTCTGGAATCCCCTAAATGTGCAAAATTTAAAATAGCATGAAGGACACACAAATAAACACATCTTGCACATCCTGATTTTTTTTGTTTTAGAGACCTTGAGGAGACATATGTTCCAAACTGTTTGAGCAATACATGGTTTGATAAAAGCTATTGGTGATAATAATGTCATGCATATTTTTTCATAGCTTTAAGTTATGTTACACATAACTACACAAGGAGATAATAGGATGGGTTAATTGAAAAACAACCTTTTGAAAAGTGTTCTGAAGGAAATGCAAAAATCCCCAAACAAAAGTCTCAACATTAATCATTTTTCACCTACTGCTAGGTCAGCCATTTAGGGATCTTTTCTATTCCTTGGATAAGCAATATTTGGATTACTCACTCAGTTCAAGTTGAAGCATGCCGGTATTATGTAGCCAGCAACATCTAGAACCAGACTGAACATTAGTTGATTTATTCTTGCAAAAGGATTTAAACAAATTATATCACAATTTTAATGCATTTGACTTATGGATACATAAGGAGCTATTAGGACAGGTGACGAAAGATGAAAGACAAAAAACTAAAATTTAAGGAGCACCTAAAGGAGCAGAGGAAGGAATTGCTGTAGAAAGGCTTAAGGAAGCAATTCCAGTACTTGAAGCCACTAGTACAAGAACCAATAGTAGAATGATTAAGAAGTGTGGAAGTGGTACGATTCAGAGGAATCTAGAGATCTCAGGTTTGCAGGATAGGAGGAGGCTACAGTTACAGGGAAGGGTAAAATGATTGAGGGATTTGAAAACAATTACAACAACTTTAAAATTTAAGCTTTTATGAACAAGGGCATCAGTGAAGGTCAGCATACAAAAAGATGATGAGCAAAAGGAATTAGGGTACACCTGCAACCCTATTAAATCCAGAGAAGCTTTTATTGAAGCTGCTAAAATTTCTACAATACAGTCCTTAATTCTATTTGCACTTTGACAGCCAGGAAGAGATGGCTGCCATGCCCTTCTTGGTTTCTGAGTAACATGTTATGATGAGGATTTATACTTCTGTGCAGTAGCTTAGATTACCCTGGCAAACACCATTGTAAACGTTGAGCATTTTAAACGATACAGCAGCCAAGGATGGCTGGGTAAGGATGAAGGAATCGTTTTACCAATCCGTGGTATAGTGCATTCACAGGCACGATGTTTGTTCTACATGAATACTTGCATCCTGGGGGGCAGTTTTAAGAGTCGCATTGCAACTTTTGAATGCAGTTCTCTGCTTTCACATGGACCCATATTCTGTCAGTCCCTTAAGGTGGAAACCATTTATTCATTTTTCATAATTCCAACTAGCTTGCTTGGGCTCACCCAGAGTTAGTTTTCAGATACCTTGGGAGGTGAAATGTTCACTCAACATATACGATGGTCTTCCAAAAATATTAGTATTTGGTCTTTGCCAATAAGGTTATACTGCAGGTATAGAAATAATGAAGGAATTTTAATTTCTATAATTGAGGGAGGTTGCATAAGTCCTGAAGGGGCAATACCTCATCTCTAGAACTAAAAAAAGCATTTAATTTATTTAAAGCTTAAATAATGCTGCTCTGCTTAACACATAATTAACTTCAAATCACTTGCTTCTGCTAATCTCAGTGAATGAAAAGACATCTGATACAAAATGCAGAGTGTAAAGTGTAACATTTGCCTGGTAACAGTTAACTATGTGGGAGAAAATTAGTCAACTCAGAGTCACTGTTTTAAATGTTTCACTTTTTAGATAGATTTTAGTCACATTTGAAAATCATGTTTTCCAATTTAGAACACACTGGGTAACAAAATACTGAACTGCAACAGAACTAGACAACTCTGAACTAGTTTCCTCAATGTTTGTTGCAAGTTTTCAAAAAGATTGTTATTGCATTACAGATGGGGATAAGGGACTAACTTAGCCCTCTTGAAATATTTTGCCTGCTGCTTCTTCTACTTCAGACCACCAGTACCATGACACCAGGACAAAAGAGCAGGTCACAAATCAGTTATACAAGGTTTTATCACAGAAGACCATATTAACTTAAATTAAAGCAGGCCAAAATGAAAATAAAACATAAATATATATATATATATTCCATTACACAAAGATTACACAAAATGAAACAGTTAGTAAAAAATATCTTTCTCATTACAGAATTGCAACTCTTTATATTAGGAATTTTTTTACATATTTAAAGCTTTTATGTTTGCAAACACAGTTTTGAATTGTGCGACTTTTATCCATAATGTCTCTGAGATAATATGATTTACATAGACAGAAGCTTGTTCAAAACTAAGTGTAAGCTACAATGATAAAACCACAAATGTGTATGTTGGAAAAATAATGACAGTTTGATCAGGCTTACATATTCTTTAAGTATTATCTCAAATATTTTCCCTGAGCTCAAAATGCATTTAAAAACTGAGAGTTGCAAATTCTGTGCAAACCTACACACGTTTCTACTAGAAGAAAACTTACAACAGATACCAGAAAATATATGAACTTAACACAACAGAGTTCAATGTTGACAGTCTGTTTCAGACCAGAAGGAGCAGAAGTTATATTTATGAGGGCTTACCTCGATGGTAATAAAAAAAATCCTCAAATCCGTAAGTCAATTTGCTCAAAGAAAAAGATTTCTGTGAGTAGTAACTCGTTCACAGATATTGGAAAAAAGTAGCAAATCTCACCTGACTCAAAGCCAAAAGATTAAGTCTGGATAGTTTTAAATTCCTTATTTGTTCTTCTGTGTTTCTCCTGATAGTAGCCCAAGACTGTATACTAACTGCTATTCTTTCATTATACCACTAACTATTCATAACTTTTGCATTCTTCAGTCAGTCACACTGCAAAGAATTAAGCACGGTTCAGTGGTCCAAATCCAGCCCCTTAACTAAAGTTCCCCAACGGTACTACTCTGACATAATAGAAGTAGGGGAGGTATAGAATAAAATTTCATGAGGGTATTTGTAATTAGATTATACTTTCAAATGACTTATCAATGTTGATGAGGATCAGTGTTTCCTTGCACGTAGTTATTGTTTCCTCCGAAATAGAAGTAAAATAATGAAAAAAGTCCCAACTTTTCCAATGTTTTACTTGCAGCAAAGACAACAAATTAATTTGCGTATCTCCACAACTTGTGGTTTCATAAAGCACAACCGCCTTGCCCATCCCCCAGTAATGTCAACACTCTTGCAGTTATTAATTTCACCTGTACATATAGCTATTCCACTAGACCCCACTAAATAAATCCTTCATGAATCCAAAACATATTGAACATGTTGTTCCGTGTCAAACTATTACTTACAAATAGTAACAAAGTTGCAATGTGTGGCATTGTCGATAGTTTCACTACTAAACCTCAATGTCCTTAACAAGGCTTTAAAATAGTTGTTACTATCACCCAAAGAAAACATCAAAATGATTTTTTTGACTGTGCATGCCAATTGAAAGTGATGGTTCTTGATTTATTAACTTGAAAATGTATCTAAAAATCATTTGTATGCCTGCATTGTTATTCTCTTCCAACCATCTATAAAAAATAGTACCATACCTAATTTATAGCAGATGACTGTAACATCTAAAGTCACTGTTATTCCATTTTTATAATTTTTTTTGTACAGAGTAAAGAGTGACCAGCAATCTCTTCTTGCAGATTAAATGCCTATTTCCAAAAAGCCCATTTCATTTGATTAATAATCTAAATGAAGTAGAATCAACAACCTTTCAAACTCTTATTACAATAATAAATAGCATTAAAATTTGGAAGAAACAAGCTGCAACTTTAAGAAAGTTAAATGAAATCAAACACCCCCTTTCGAGAGTATTCAGAGGAGTTTTTCCTCCTACTTGGATCAATATTTCTAAAATTCCTTGGACATTCTGTTGCTGCATTATTGCAATATTGTTGGATGTGTAACAGAAATCCATTGCCCATCTACAAACCAGGTTCTCTGCCAAACTTCAACTGAGTCACAATAAGGCTGAGGAAATTCATATTTCTCTTTTCGGTTGGCATGTACAGCTATCTTCTTCCCAATTAATTGTCTAAGTAGTTAAATTGATTTGATTTTGAGCAATTACCAGCTGTCAGAGTAATGGTATATGTGTATGTACAGTTCTTGATTGGTATATCTTTTATTTTCTTTCTGTTGTCAGGAGTTGAATATCTTTCACCAGCAACTTAGACTAGATGATGTACAGTATTTTCGCCAAGAAAACAGGGTGCAGGAGCTAATGTTGCTCCGGCCCCTGTTCATTGGAGTGACACCATATTGGCCCAATACTGGGTGTTTTGGCCAAGGAACATCTCCTGAACCCACTTTGCATTGACAGGCCTGCAGTGAATCTATTTCAAGACTCAAGGCTATGCAGTCATCTGGCAGGACAGCTATTCACAAATAAAAAGAACAAAACAGGAAGATTTTCATCTTTACCTCCAGTAGTTTACACACTGCTCAATTTTCATGTCATTGATATCAGCAAACTGACCCCCAGGTTTCTTAGACAGAAGCACTCATGAAGATCCACCAATTTGATACATAGATGCTGAACCAATGAAACTACCTAAAGAACTTTTATTTATATCCTTGGGACCTCCAGCTTTGTCAACCCAATAGTTCATACATATTTTCTTCAAAGGCACATTATAAAAATTAAACCTTTGACAGCTGCAGAATTAAACTTTGAATATATTATAATTGACAATGATATTTTATTTAGTGATTATTTTCTCAAAAACTGAGAGTCTTTCAATCTCGATACTGAATTTAATGTCTGCATCCAGATATGTCTATCCATCTTTTGCCTCTATATCTTCCCTAGGGCCTTCCATGTGCCTAAGCTTTGATTCCATTTCTTCCCATGCTCAGTGAAGCTGAATTTATTTCTCTCCCAATTACATTTCCATACTTTTTCCATTTCCACCAGATTTTAAAAGCAAAAAATTATCCTTGCTGAGAATCTGAAATAAAGCAAAAAATGTTGGAAATATTCAATGTCAGACAGCATCTGAGGAGAAAGAAACAGAGTTAATGTTTCAGATCTGTCATCAATATTTTTCTTATTTTGTTATTGATTCTAATTTACCTTTTCTCCTGGCTTTAGAGTTTCTATTTTACTTCTCTCTGCAAATGTTACTATCTCACATTTTGACTTTGCTAGTGTGCAATCTAATAAGATGGACTGCTCCCCCAGGTCCCCCTTCAGCCCTTCCATACACCGAATTCTTGGCTTGAACCCTCACTCCTTTGGCCAATTTTCCCTCCTGTTAAAACATTTCTGTAGGTTCCCCTGCCTCCAGAGAATTGCTTCCACCAAAGAAAAAGAAATTAGTTGTCACCAAATCATAGCAACTAGAATCTGCAGACACCAAAACTTAATTTCAAAACATCAGTAAAGCTAACAAAAATAACGAGAAAAGAAATTGAAAAAGCTATCAAATCCTTTTTTTCTCAAAATTAACATTGCAGATGATACAAATTCTCTCTTACTTCCCACATGCAATCCAAACCAGTGAATCAACTCAATGCCAAATGTTTTCAGATTGATTCAGAATCTGTTCTCTCTCTGGGTATAAGCAGTCATTCAAGAAAATTTTACAGTCTCAGAGTCATGTCCCCAGGTACATAGTCCAAGGAAAACAGCAACTGAAGCAGGAATTGAACAATGAAGTGAGTTGAAGGGGGTCATACTCAATTATGGATGCTCTTTGTTTTAGTAATAAACTCAGTTGAAACTGGGATGTAACTCCACAGACATGACAACGGTTTTGCTAAAATACCAGAAAATGCACAGGAAAGCCAAGCTAATACAATAATCACAGTTTTGCCAGTTCAACACCCACAAGATGCACAACTTCTACAGTTAACACTTTGTGTTCCTACCGAATAGTGTTGATGCTAGTTTGCACGTATGTTCGCACTTAACAATTCAAAGGATGGAATAATAGTAAAAAGCAAAGAACAGCTTAGATGATATTTATATTTAGCTTCAGGGGGGGTTTGCATAAACACATTAAATTATCAATATTAAAATGCCATATGGATCCCAGAAATCAATGAAAATGACTATGACCTAATGAAGGACTTTTTACTGACAGTTACTCATGAAAAAGTACATCTCAGTTTGAATTTCAAATTCCAGACTAGAAAAACAGTTTAGCATGAATTACATTGAAACCTTTTTGCCAAGAAAAGTGAATTAAGTATTGGTAATTGTTTATTATTGTCACTTGTACCGAGGTACAGTGAAAAACGTGCCTTGCATACCTATCATACAGGTCAATTCATTACACAGTGCAGTTACATTGAGTTAGTACAGAGTGCATCGAGGTAGTACAAGTAAAAACAATAACAGTACAGAGTAAAGTGTCACAGCTACAGAGGAAGTGCAGAAAATTCCAGAGATACCCAACAGGTTAGGCAGTATCAGTGGAGAGAGACATTTCAGTTCAACGACCTTTCATCGGGACCCTTGCTTTTGACTCGGCCTTTCATCAGAATTCAAGCAGGATCAATCATACAATTCATTTCATTGCTTAAGTGCCCACCGGTTACAACTTAATTTACAATGTACAATTTGGGAATTCTTCTAACTTGATTATTTGACCAAATTAGTTCCTTCTTTAGAACTAATTTCTCCCATTTCTATGGCAGTGTTTTTTTACCCTACCTGTTCTCAAAGCAGATTTGTTTCATTGAGTCCAGGTTTATTCAAATCTAGATCCTTGCATCAAGATCATCCATACCTGAGCCATATTGTGGAAAGCAGCTTGGTGACCACACAATGCAACATCAGTACTCTCTGTTGCTATGGGGTAAGTCATTCATATCATTATCAATCAGCCTAATAAGATTTAGTGAGCCAAACCATAAAGACTATTTCAAAATAAATTTTTAACAATATTAGAAATAAAACTAAATGAAGAATTCACATGAAAAGTCAGAAATGTATTTTTGAGGTCAACCAAGGACAATGTGAAAGAATGTGTAGAAATGTTACAGAACAAGCTTAAAAAGGATTAGATCAATACTTCTACAATCTACTGGAAGAACTCAGCAGGTCAAGCAGCATCTGTGGGACGAAAGGAATTGCCGACATGTTGGGTCAAAACCCTGCATCAGGACCTGAAACGTTGACAATGCATTTCCTCCCACAGATGTTGCTTGACCTGCTGAGTTCTTCCAGCAGATTGTTTGTAGAACTATTGAGCTAATCCTTTAAAACTTGTTTTGTAACATTTTTACACATTCTTTCACATTGTCCTTGGTTGACCTCAAAAATACATTTTCTATTTATCATGTGAATTCTTCATTTAGTTTTATTCTTTATATTGTTAAAAAAGTATCTGAGCAGATTGTTTATTGCTCCAGATTCCAGCATCTGCAGTCGCTTGTATCTCTCTAGCTCAATGCTCCTGTCTGTTCAAGCAAAGTGTGTTCAGGATAGTGCTATTTATAACCAGGTTTGAGTAAAAAGGATTTTTATTGTTATGGCCAAGTGGAATGCTGTGAAACACGTGGCATAGAATAGATCTAATTATGATATAAAAAGTGGGAAGATACAGTAGGAACCCAAAGGGCAGGTTTTTCGCACAAAGGGTGGTACATATATGGAACAAGCTGCCAGAGGAAGTGTAGAGGTGGGTACAATAACAACATTTAAAAGACATTGGACAGGTACGTAGATTAGAAAGGTTTAGAGGGATATGGGGCAAATGTAGGGAAATGGGACTAGCTTCGATTGGCACTTTGGTCAGCATAGACAAGTTGGGCCAAAGGGCCTGTTTCTGTGCTGTGTGACTGTATGACTCTATGATGTCAGATAAATCCTATGAAATTAAATGTTAAGTAGATTTATATGTGCTAGTCTATATTAAGTTTGTTGCATGTAAAATTACAATAATAAACAAATTCCATTACTTAGAATAGACAGTGCTGATAAAAGTTTAGTAACTTAACAGCTGTATTATTTTTACTGGTGTTTAAACACATAATCACATTGAATACAAAGCAAGTGCATGCTCCATCATATCAGCTATCTAGAAAGATAGTTTGGCTAGCAATATATTGAAGCCTTTCTGCCTTTGAGTCAGACAAGAACCTATCAGTGCAAATGACCAAAACCTAGATCAAAAAGTAAATTTTAAGAAGAATCTTAAAACAGCAGAGAGATCAAGATGTTTCAAAAGCAAAGATCCAGAACAAAAGATAATGCAGCAAGCTGCCTACAAGAGTGACACTGAAGGGTCACAGAGATCTTGGAAGGTTCTGGGACCAGAGAAGTTACAGAGTTAGAAGGTGGGAAGCTATGGAAAGATTTAAAGCCAAGGATAAAAGATTTAAAATTGTGATCTTGCCAGACTTGGAGCCAATATAGGTCAAGAAGCACGAGAGTCAAAGGCAAACAAATTTGGTGCAAGGGAGAATATGCGCAACATAGTTTTAGAGAAGATCAAATTTATGTCAGATGGAAGATGAGAGTTTGGGCAGGAGAGCACTCGAATAGTTGAATGTAGATATTACGAAGGCATGGATGAGCTGGGGCAGGGCTGAAGAAGAATGATGTTATGGAGATAGGATTAGTGATCTCGTTGTTGGATACCAACACTACTGTGGTGTAGACAGTGAAAGAAATGGAGCCGGGGCTAGGATACTGAGTTCATGGCAGGATCAAAGGCAATGCTGGTGGTCTTCACAATATTTAATTGGAGAGAACCAGACCGACTGAGAGACAAATCAGAGCAATTCAGGAAGTCCAAAGGAATGGTGGTGAGGTGAGAAAACAAGGTAAAAGCTAAAGATGTATTGTGAAAAGAGAGGGATAGAAATAATTCAGATAGCAGCAATATGGTGATTTCTAAAAATTATAGGATGGAAAGGAAAGAGAAATGAATTATAAACAGGAGGATGGTAGAAAAAAAATTGTAAATTTTCCAAGATTGAGTAAAATTGATGCCAGTTGAAGCATTAAATAAACCAATTACACTAGATATGTTGATAAGTTATGTGGGTTATAAATGGAATAAAACTGTAATAATACTTGGTTGACAATTTTAGCTCTTAATTGTCATAGAAAATAGAATAAGTACAGCCTCTTCTCCTGCATGCTGCATGTGTTATATTGAGTTGCACATGGTGCCAGAAACAACCAAAACAATTCCATTCCTTTCCTGTCTCTCCATCCTGCTCTGTCTCTCTTTCTCTCTCTCCCTCCATTATCACTTACTATCTTTCTATAGCTCTCTCACTCTTTCTATTAAGACGTTAAGATCGGCAAAGAATACAAGAACTTGGGAAGTGGACTTGGAGCTTTCTGGTGTGATTACTTGTTGATTTTTTCCACTACTCAACAAAGGAGACAACACTATTAATTAAATTAAATATAGACTCCAGAGTGCAATAGTAATGTTATAATTGGTGCCTTTATATAAAATCTTTGAAAGCTTTATTAAAGATCGATACACTTCCAATTAGAAGGCAAATTTAGAAAAACTAAAGTAGGCCTGTAGAACCAGGGTTGGCTGGATAATGATTAGGAGCAGAACTAAATAAATTTTAATTGGATTTGCTGAATTTACTGAATTTTCCCTGTGAGTCTCTGCAAGAAAATTGATCTAGTACTGATTTAGGATCAAAAGTCCATTAAAGTGCAAATAGATTTATCAGCAGAACAAATAAATTCTTACTCAAATAAGGTGAGGTTCATATAAATATGCACAATGGAAGGTGAGTTGATTCCCTTCAAGCTTGGGTTCTCCAGGTTTCTCTGGGAGAATCCCATTTCTACGTCAACCGTAGAAAAGCACTATATTTAATACAGGGTAATGACACAGGTTTCTCATTGCATTCACTTCAGAACATAACATTTGATTCTGCAATTAAATAGTACAACTTGGAAAATAAAATCCAAAATGGCTTCCAGACTACATCCATCATAGAACATGGAACAGTATAGCACAGGAACAGGCCCATCGGCCCATGATGTTGTGTTGAACTAATTAAACTAGTAATTAAATGCCTAACTAAACAGTGAAATCAAACCTTTTACTTGCTATGGTTTTAAGTTAATTGTGTATGGTGTACAGAAATAATAGGATTATTGGACTAGATCACTCTTTTTCTTTCCTCTGCCTCATTTATTCTTAAATATACCTTTCCCCACATCTAACTGCACTTTGATGGGAAGGTAAATGAAGACCAATGCAGATAATGCACAGAGAAATAAATAGCTTCAGAAAGGACTATGACAACATCCTAGGAAATATAGTAAAGTCCACAAAGCAACCAATAATTTGAAGTGAGTTTATATGTATCATTGGTTCAAATGTTTAAACTCAGTTGGATTTTAATATTTAAATGACATGCTTCTCCAAATTTTACTAAACAACAATTAAATATCACCTCTAACATAGATATATTATTGGCAGCTTTGTATAATTCAAATAGAATATCAATAGTGTGTCACTGTAGGAAGCTATTCCCCCGCTTACAGAACAGGAAGAGCAGAATGAAGTATACAGTATATTTGCATAATGCATAATTGCCGTTATCTAGTCTAGTTGAAAGTACATCAAAGGAATTTACAGTTCAAAGACTCCATCAATTAAGATAGATTGGGAATTATTTTTTGATTTCCCTGCATGGGCAATAACCACTGGGGCAGGTTGGTAAGATATTTTGGAAACTGCCCAATTATCATTTCCTTTCATTTCAAGGTGAAAGCAAAGTAGAACAATTTGTATTTTGTACAGACTGGAAAGTTTAATCCAGTTTGAATCTTCCATTTGAAATTGAAATGTTTGAAATATAGTCCAGTAAGTAACCTACCTAATGTACCTTCACAAAAACATCTACTAATTGAAGTGCAAGAATGGAGGCCCAACAAAGAACAATTGTTCATTCAGATCAGCAAATAAAGATAATTTCAACATTTCTAATAATAACAAGATCAAGGACTTACATGGGCATGGTCTTTCTATTGAACAGATGGCAATGTTGTTATTTTAATGCAAGCTATGGCCAGATATATTGTAATTGAATAGTAAGACGTAAGATAAAGAGATTTGATGCAAAACTTAATTCTTTGCAAACAGGATACTACCCAAGTTGAAACTTTGTTTTAATCTTATGAAGGAAGGGAAAGCATGTCTAATAATCCTTCAGTGAAATATTTAGCAACCAATAGAGATTAAAGGCGGTTTCAAGGAGCTCGTTTAAACTGCTTCAAATTGTGTTACTTGGGCTAACAAATTTTCCTTGAAAATCCTTTAAAACAAAAGAGTTACAGTATATTCTGAATTCAGAATCGGGTTTATTATCACTGACATATGTTATGAAATGTGTTGTTTTGCGGCACCAGTACAGTTCTAACAAAGATAGGGTGTTTGTCCATCTCCTGTGGACACAAGTATAATTGGGGTATCTTCTACTCAGTTGACTCCACCTATCTTTACTTATTCAGGTTATTGTCCTGCCCTTCTGATGCAGGCCTATCCTTTAGCTGAATTTGCATTTGGGACCAGAAATGGAAATCTAACCCCTGGTATACACCTGTAGCATTGCCTCCCAATATCCGATATCCAACGTATGTACATATTTAATACTTTCCTCCATAGAATCATGGAATCAATGCAACACACAAGGAGGCCATTTAGTGCATGAACTCCACATCAGCTGCTTGAAGAACAATCTATTGAGCACTATTCTTTTCCTGTAACTCTGCAAAATATTTTCTCTCAAGTGTCTATCTAATTCCCTTTTAAAAGCCATGACTGATTGTGCTTCCATACGGCAGTGAGTTCCAGATCGCGATCACCCTCTGCATGAAGAATGTTTTCCTCATTATGCTTTACTGATCACTCTCTCCACATTTCCTGTCAATTTCAAAGATTTAGGCACATAAATACCCAGCTCCCTCCATTCCTATAACCTGCCTATTTCAAATGCTATAAGCTGGGCAGCTGGGTGCAAGGACAAAGATTTACTTCATTACACTTCTCATCCTGAATGGCTCTGATTTGAAGTTGGAACAGTAATAGCACTGTAAGATCAGGGAAGAAGTCATTATTTACCAAAGTTTGGATCAGCCAAGTGCAAAGTTCTGATTCACTCAAATACTTGATGCTTACAGAGCCAGATTTTAATTGGCATTAGTTAGCGATTCTGCAGGGAACCGTCAGCTAATTATCACTCACCTTTCAGTGCGTGTAAGATTCCCCCTGTACATTGAAACTTGGAAGTGGAGGTAAACTGAAGGTCAGATGCCAACACACCTGGCCTCCAACTTTGCCTTTGGATTCACCACTGAGGGACTGGATGCACACCTTTATGACACTGATGACAGGCATAGGTAGCATCACCCATGCACTTTAATGAATCACAGACTCTGAGTTAAAGGACCAGTGCAGTTAGTGTAATGCTATTACACCGCCAGTGACCCGGGTTCAATTCCGGCCGCTGTCTGTAAGGAGTTTGTACGTTCTCCTTGTGTCTGCATGGGTTTCCTCCAGGTGCTCTGGTTTCCTCCCACATTCCAAAAGACGTACAGGTTAGGAAGTTGTGGGCATGCTATATTGGCGCCAGAAACGTGGCGACACTTGCGGGCTGCCCCCAGAACACTCTACACAAAAGATGCCTTTCATTGTGTGTTTCGATGTACATGTGACTAATAAAGATATCTGATCTTATCTAAAGTTTATTTTATATTAATGTGTTTAATTAATTAAAGATAACTTTAAGACCTTCCTAATTATATTTTAATACTTGTTAAGATTATTTAAGCCTATTTGAACTGCTTTTAAGCATTCAAAATTATTATGACATTTAATGATCATTAAAAGGCCTTTGACAACAGTGAGCTGACAGCAGACTTTCAGGGTATTCCAGGATTAGGGTCTCAGGATCCATCACCTGAGGCCCAATCACTGCTCATGATCTGTTCTTCTTTGCAGGAGGACTCTTGGATATTGGAGGGGGATTGTGTGGTGAAGTGGGGGTTCTCCAGATCAAATTAGTGTAAGTGGTTAAGCACTCCAGTATTATCTGGCCCAATAATAAATACCTGTCAATAGTGCCTGTTATGGATGATTCCAGACCTTGGTGTCTTAAACAATCAATATAGAATCAAGCAAAAGCAGAAAAGAATTAACTTGCAATGAAATAATACAAACATCCATGACAAAAACTTCACTTCAATAACTTTTAAATTATTAACCGATCAGCATGCCCATTTACTTAAGTCAGTCCTGCCAAATTTATATCTTCTACCAGGTGATGAAATCATAACTAACAGGTTACAAGCATATTATTTGCAAGGAGATAAAGAAAGCAATTTAGAGAGTATGGGCACGTTATTAAATGAAGAATTGATTACGGGGTTATATTTAGCATCAGACAAAGCAGTGGTAATAAATGCAATAACATACAATTAAGGTCCAGAAATGTTATTGTTATTGTTATTGTTATTGTTAATGTTAATGTGCTGCTTAAGTAGTAAAAGAGCAATTTGGTCTCCTCGACCAAGTCACTCCCCAACACATGTACAGACAGACACTGTATAATTCATCCAATGGCACTAATATTCCAATTAAAACAACAAAAAATTTGCATTAACTAATTCTACATCAAAAAGCAACAACTCCTCCCCCATGTACTAATCAGTGTTCAGTTCTATTTCAGTCCCCATGACACCAACAGTTGCCATGGAGATGGCATCATCACTAGAAGCCTTTGCCCTGTCCATTTGCATCTGATAGTTAACAACCTATCATTATCCTTCTCTGCTGCACTCTAAAGCTCCAAAATGTTTAAGTCCACCCCACCACAGTGAGAGCAATAACAGATGAACTGTAACCCCAGGCCAGAGACCTCTTCCCAAATCTCATGGAAAACCTTTTTGCAAGACCAAAATGAGCCTATTGTGTGTTTTTCCCTATTGGCTGTTGGTTTGCTTGGCTGAATTTACTCCTTGCATCTTGACATCCATTCAGGGACATAGGTGCTCACTTGAGGTGAGAGAACAAATCTTTCATTTGATAGTGGCAAGCAGCCTCCTTTCATTTCAGCCAGCTGCCACTCTCTGCTAACTCTGACTTACTTGCCTATGTCATGTTTCCAAAAGCTAAATCAGCCCTTTATTCTGTAACACATAGTGGAAGAGTCAGGGGGGGTGATTTCCAGAATTAGACACAGCATGATTGCTGACAGTCCAGTGACCACTGATTTGAACTTCTTTGTGGGCAGGTGGATTTTAGCGGTTGGCTATGAAGGAGTGAATAATTGCATCCATCTTGTCTCTGGATGGACCTCAGAATTACCCTATATTGGGGTAGCTTTGGCCATGATAGCTTTCCTGAGACAGTTGGAGGAGGGGGGTATTTGGGGTTGGTATTAGGTGGCAATTTGTTATTAGAGGAGTCTTGAACTAGAGGGTTAAATAAAAAGGAGCTCAGGGTTTATAGGCTTTACAATTTTTATTAGAAGCCAAGATAAAGGGATAACATGATTTGTGGAACTATCTGGGAAATAACTGATGATTAAAGATTTGTAAGGATGTCAGCACCTTAAAGGAGAATAATAAATTACCAGCTAATTTATATTTGATAGGGCAAAGAACCTGCAGCTGGTAAATGTAATTTAATATGGAAAAATGAGCCACAAAAGGCTCAGTCACATGTGCCCTGCACAAGATTATAAAGTAAAGGGTGCTGAGTGGCAGAAATATCTATGTTTTATAGTATATAATTTTGGTAAACATTAGGTTGGATTGCACTGCTAGTTGGCCACTGATTCCATAGAGAACCTTCAGTTAGCTGCATTATTGAAGTATTGGTGTGGGAAAAGGCTGGTCAGCCATTATCGGTCCAAATGTCAGAGCCGAGTCAAGGGGCTAAATAACATACTCCTGACTCTATTCTGGTCAATCTCAGCTTTAAATAAACTGTAGTTTAAAGGTCACTAGTTAGCAAGATAAGCTGAAATAGCTGAGGGAGCTTGCTCCATAAAAACTTCAAGGATGCTTGATAAACTTTAAAATAACAAAAGGATTAGTTTCCATGCATGTGGATAGGCTATCTGAATTAGATAGATTAAAAGATCAAAGGACATATAGGAAACATAGACTTAAAATGTCAGGTGGCTTTCAAAGAGGATCATTGAGCTTTGAGCAAGTCACTAGTTCATGCAGTGAGCATGATTTACCTCAAATATTCAAAAAGGAACTGACAAGAGTCGAATTTGGTTGAGCCCACAGAATAAAAAGTATCTGAAGGCCTAGTTGGCATTTCCATATGACATAGGAGAAGGCCATTAGGTTCATTATATCTTTGACAGATTACAAAACAATCCCATTCCCCCACTAATTTTCTCTATCACCTGATCACTGAATTCTCCTAGAACTTTCAGGAATCAGAGAGCAATTTTCCAGACTTATTTTCAGCAAAAAAATCACTTCTGTGTTTTCTCAATTTTTTTTAATCCTTCACTGGCTTTAGGCAAGAGAGGTGATGGTGTTAGCTTGCAAAATGGGGATGGCAGTTTTATGTTGTACATGTTACCTTCCCTGATAAGCTTTTCACATCTAATTTCAGTCACTTTCTCTCATGTGCTCTGTAAGTCTTTGTCCCAATGAATTCTCAGTTTCAACATGTGCAAAGTCTTTATCAACTCTCACCATTCTATGGATAGCCAGCTCCAAGGAAAACAATTCCAGCCTGCCGGTCTCTCCTCATAACTAAAATGTTCCATCCCAGGCAACAACATCCTGGTGAATCTCCTCTCACCCTTTCCATTGCCATCAAAAGAAGATGGAGAAGCTGGGGTTAGTCTCTTTGGAGAAGAGTTGCAACTGGATCTGATGGAGATATTTAAAATTATCAATGCTATAGGCAGAGTAGAAAGGGAGAAACTATTCCTACTGGCAAAAGTGTCAATATTAGGGAACAAAAAAAGTGAAGGTGATTGGCAAAAAATCAAAAGTAATATGAGGACTTCTTTTCCCCCACAGTGAGTGATTAGGGTCTAGAATGCAGTGCCAAGAGTAGTATTAGAAGCACATTTCATAGTAATATTCAGAAGAGATCAAGTTAAGCATCTGTAAAGAAAACTAAATGCGAGGGAGGCGAGTGGGACTAGCTGGATTGCTCTTACATAGAATGCCTCTTTCCACGATGTAACCATTCTGTGATTGTACATTACCCAGTTTTAGATTAGTTCTAATTACCTGAATAAAAGAAGAAAGCAATTTTTCTGCAAATTACACCAAAACTTGTTTTGTTGTCCAGCATACAATATGTCAAGTTTCTGACTCTGCAAAATTCAATGCTTTAAGCTAAAACTAAAAAGATAGGCATTCTGAAATTAAAACAGAAATTGCCTGACTAGCTGAGCATTCCCAGCATTTTCTGTTTTAGTTTTGTATTTCCAGCATCTATCAGCTTTTCTTTTGATTTCCAGACAAGTCAGTCTTTTGGCATTTTGTTGGGGGTGGGAGATGACAAATACTAAAAATCTTAAAGCTCATCTGTGGCCTCAAAAAATGAAAATGAGTCAGTCTGATTAAAAACCTGCCTCAGCCCTTCCCTCTGGGGGCTTACTTGCCAGATGAATGAGAGAGGATCCTATTCAAACATGTAAGATATTGAGGGGGAATGACTGGGTAGATGCTGAGATGTTTCCAATGTAGGAGAGCCTCAAACAAGAGGACATAGCTACAGGACAAGGAGGCTGCCGTGTAGAACTAAGGTATGTGGGAATTTCATCACACAATCTCTAGAATTCACTACTCCAGAGGATCGCTAGAGAGATTTAAAGAAGATGAAAATTTTTGAAAGATCAAGAATTGAGAGATAATATGGAAGTGGCGCAGCAGAGGAGCTGAGGCCTGAGGCAGATCATCCATTATCATATTGAATGGTGGTGCAGGCTTAAAGGGCTTGGTGGCCTACGTCTGCACCTATTTTGTGTTGAGTCATCTCATTTGTTCCTTAAACAAGCTCATCTCTATTCAGATGGTAACAACAAAGATACAACGGAACGCACCTATTCTAGTAGTCAGCCATCAGACCATTCCTGATCCCTAGTCACTTATCTCTTCTACATTGCTTAGGTTGGAATGAGGGATCTATCATGGCACTCATGTGCTATCTCCCTTTTAATCAGATGCTCTAATAGGCTGAGAAAACTTCCTCATCAATTTCATACATGGTAAATTGTTATTTGAATGTGCTCCCCCTGGCTATATCTACGTAGCTACAATCATAGAATGAGTAAGCTTTTTTACAAGAGTAGGAGATAAAGTTGGAGAGCAGGGCCTTCAAGCAATTTGAAAGAAAAGTGCACAATTAAAAAAGCTATTCAATTGCAGAAGAAGTTTTAATCATATATTAAAGCACTAGAAAGCTCTTTGTCTTCAAGTGGACTAATTGGAAATTCTTAGCTCTTTTAATGGATCAAGGAAAAATGTTGACTTTTAATTTGAACGATGAAAAATCCTGAATTTCTGAATGGTCCAATAAAGAAATAATGTGGAATTTGGTAAAGGGGCACCAGAGCCTTGCAGCAGGTCAAAGGGCCTAATACAACACAACACCCGAGCCTCACAGAAACATGACAGGCTGGATCTGGCTCGTGAGAGATATTGTGAAATTTTCTTGTTGCCTGCTCCTTTTTTCCCATATTAGGGCTTGCAGATTGATGGGGTGGGGTGTTGTCCAAGACAGTTTCAGAATTGAGACCATTCTGCCAATTAAATCTATGCCATCTACTTATAAAGCCATATAATCATTTCCATTCTCCTGTTCTTTCCCTTTAGCAATGTAATTTTACTTAATGTGCCTATCACATCCCCTCTTAAAAGATGTAATTGAATTTGCTTAGAGGCAGTGAGTTCTAGATTATCAACATTCTCTGCATAATTCTTTTTCCTCACATTTTTCCTGCTTCTTTTCCCCTTCAGTTTAAATCTATGTATCCTGGTCCTTGAACTGTCTGTCAATGGGAACAACTTGCAGTTTACCTGTTCTGAACCTGTCATGATTTTGTATTCGCAACCGATAACAAAAGGAAAAGAACTGTGACATGAGAGAAAAAAACACTTCTCCTACACAGTAGAATGAGAAGACCAAATGGAAAATGAACTAAAGATCAAACATTACTCTCAATCTGTTGTTTGATTTGATAATCGATTATATTCACGTGAAGATTAAATGAATGAGGAAAACATAAAACATTCCCTTTTTATTATAGCCAAAATACAAATTTAGTCTGAATTCATTGGCCTTCCAAATCATAGTGTCATGTTAAATTGAAATAGAAGCTTACCACAGCTTCAAATTAGCCCATTGACAATCATCAGTTTTAATAGGAATAAGGTCATTTCAACGCTGCCACAAAGAAAATGTTAATTTGTGGGCTCTGCATTAAAGTCACAAAACTAAGAATGGCATCTTAAAAGTATCTTCATTCACATTAGTTTCAGTTATATAATCAAGTTTTTTCCAGGGTATAGAATGGTTGAAGAAACTGCACAAAATTGCATGTCTTGATACTACTTCTCAATCCAACATAGTTTTTAGTCCGCGTGACTAATTATTATCTATAATGATAAACCAAACATAAGCCAATGTATTAAGGATATTCATTACTGCCCTTATTTTCCAAGCAAGTCAAAGTATAATTCATGAATGAGCAAAATATTAAAGTAACTCAAAAATCTAGATCAGTTATTCCTTTGCAAATTTAAATTTCACTCCATTATCAGCAACAGGAAAGTTGTTTATATTTAATGTTTAAGAAATACAGTTTTGATTGCTCACCATAAGATTGCTACAATGAGACAGGCACTTTGATGGTTTCTTCGTTCCTTCTTGCAGAATCTGGCAGAGGACTAGCTCATGAACATTCTTATCAGTCTTCTGCATATTCCATTCTGTTACCGGAAACACCAGGAAAGTCAAATCAAAACTGTTGAACAATTCATTTTTGAAACCTACTTCATCTGAAGATTTATAAAATGTTCCATCACTAAATTTTTTTCAACTTATATAGAACTGATTTAGATATGGATCTGTGGAATGTCTGTGCCTTCTTTGCTGCAGAACTAGGAAAGGAAATGTAATCACACTCTGTATCATTTGAGTGTTGATATGTTTCCCATTATCTTTGTTCTAGCCCCTGTTTTCTCATTATGTGCTAAACAGAATTGCTAAACGAGCTCGGAATATAACCAATCAGCTACCTGGACAAGTTAAATAAAAACAGAATGTGTCACACCACTCCTACTCTGACAAAACCTCCCAGCAGGTCCATCATTTCCAGTAACAGGGTCAGTGACTTATTTACAGCTGGTGAAATCGTGAAGTGCAAAGAGCATTTTTCCAGCTGTACATTTTACTAAGCTTCAATAAATAGTTATGGTACGTCAGTAAATTACCTACATTGGAATTTGGTAGCCTGTATTGTCACATTATTGACATACCAGTAACAATTAGTTGGGTGGGGAAATGATTATTTTCTGTTCATAAAAAAAGGCCCAAAGGTGAAACTACTCTTGGGTTCATGTGATATTCAACCAGATGAATTCCTCTATTACAATTTTAACTGAACAGCTAAAAATATTTTGAAAAGAAATTTCACCTGCTTATTTTTAAAAGTAAAATATTTGAAAATGGTTTCAAATAATACTATCAGAATCATTCACCAGAGCATGGAAAATGCTTTTGATGCAAGCTGTTGGATATCAGGTATTGGAGTTCATGTTAAGACCTATCAACTTCTGCAAAATACCAATGCCACTCAAAATGATTTCTACAACCTCACATCACTCATTGGCTTGCCTACATAAAATTTGCTGTGATAGAAGTGTTCAGGTCTTCATTAACAATACACTAAACACTGAAAAATACTGTGTCAAAGGAATAAATAAAAGGTGTGGTATAAATAAATAATTCAATAGGCAAGGCTGATTATTGCAATTTCCAGGTATCTTAATGCTGCCTGAAGCATTTGAAACACATTAATCATCACCTTTTGCTTCAACATAACAAAGAGCAAAGCTGATAGAATGATTTATATAATTTCTATAACTTAAAGAGATATACTTCTGTGATTTGGCATGATGCATTTAACATTTAATTACAATGAAAAATATACATCACAAAGAACTAATGTAATTTAGAGTTGGGAAAACAGTTTACACGTTCCCTTAGTTGATGGTCTGGGGATTACAAGGTAAGGAATGGCTGCTTGAGGTTCCGGGGTTTAGGTATTTCAAAAGGGATAGAGAAAGGGTGGGGGAGGGTGGGTGGCATTGCTAATCAGGGATAGTATCACAACTGTAGGAAGGGAGGACATCATAGAGGGTTTATCTATTGAGTCAGTGTGGGTGGAAGTCAGAAACAGGAAGGGAGCAATCGCTCTAATGGGAGTATTCTATAGGCCCCCAAATAGCCATCAGGGCACTGAGGAACAGATAAATTGGCAGATTTTGGAAAGGTACAAAAATAACAGGGTTGTTGTCATGTGTGACTTCAGCTTCCCAGATATTGATTGGCACCTCCTGAGTGCAAAAGGTTTAGATGGGGCAGAATTTGTTAAGCGTGTACAGAAAGGATTCCTGACACAGTATGTAGACAGCCGACTAGAGGAGAGGCCATGGTGGGTCTGGTATTAGGCAATGAACCTGGTCAGGTGACCACAACTCCCTGACCTTAGACAAAGGCATGGACAAAGATAGGAGCAGACATTATAGGAAAGTATTTAATTGGAGGAGGGCAAATTACAATGGTATTAGGCAAGAATTTGGGAGCATAAACTGGGAACAGATGTTCTCTGGTAAATGCACTGCAGAAATGTGGAGATTGTTTATGTACCACTTACACTGGGTTCTAGATAGGTTTGACCCGCTGAGAGAAAGAAAAGATGGTAGGGTGAAGGAACCATGGTTAACAAGAGAGATAGAGGTTTAATCAAGAGGAAGAAGGAAGCTTATTTAAGGTTTAGGAAACAAAAATCAGGTAGGGCTCTTGAAAGTTATGAGGTAGCCAGGAAGGAGCTTAAGAAGGGACTTAGGAGAGCTAGGTGACATGAGGAGGCCTTGGCATGTAGGGTTAAGGCACTCTACACGTATGTGAGGAACAAGAGGATGACAAGGATGAGGGTAGGACCACTCAGGGATAAGGGGGGGAAAATGTGTCTAGAGGTGAAGGGGGTAGGGGAGGTTGTGAATGACTATTTTGCTTCAGTGTTCACCAGGGAGAGGGATTAGACAAAGGGGAGGTTAGCGTAGGACAGGGAAATGTGTTGAAGCACGTTGAGGTTAAGAAAGAAGCAGTGTTGGAGCTTCTAAAAGGCATTAGGATAGATAATTCCCTGGGGTTGGACAGGATATACCCCAGGTTACTATGGGAAGCAAGGGAAAAGATTGCTGGAACGTTAGCGATGATCTTTGAGTCCTCCCTGGCCACAGGAGTGGTACCGGAGGATTGGGGGAAGGCAAACATTGTTCCATTGTTCAAGAAAGGTAAAAGAGATAATCCCGGGAATTATAAACCAGTGAGTCTTACATCAGTGGTGGGAAAACTATTGGACAGTATTCTTAGGGACAGTATTTATGAGTATTTGGAGAAGCATAGTCTTATTAGAGATAGTCAACGTGGCTTTGTGAAGGGCAGGTCATGCCTCATGAGCCTAATAGAGTTTTTTGAGGAAGTGACAAGACAAATTGATGAAGATAGTGTGGTGGATGTGGTATATATGGGTTTTAGCAAGGAGTTTGACAAGGTTCAACATGGTAGGCTCATCCATAAGGTCATGAGGTATGGGATCCATGGAAAATTGGCTGTGTGGATTCAAAATTGGCTTGCCCACAGAAGGCAGAGGGTGGTTGTAGAATGGAAGTATTCGACCTGGAGGACAGTGACTAGTGATGTTCTGCAGGGATCTGTTCTGGGGCCCCTGCTCTTTGTGATTTTTATAAATGACTTGGATGAGGAAGTGGTAGGATGGGTAGGTTAGTTTGCAGATGACACGAAAGTTAGTGGTGTAGTAGATAGTGCAGAAGGTTGTCGTAGGTTGCAAAGGGATTTAGAAAGGATGCAGAGCTGGGCAGAGAAGTGGCAGGTGGAGTTCAATCCAGTGAAGTAGAATGATACACTCTGGAAGAACAAACTTGAAGGCAGAGTACATGGTTAATGGCAGGATTCATAACAGTATGGAGGAACAGAGGGATCTTGGGGTTCTAGTACATATATCCCTCAAAGCTGCCACACAAGTTGATAAGGTGGTTAAGAAGATGTATGGTGTGCTGGCCTTCATTAGCCGGGGGATTGAGTTCAAGGGCTGAGAGATAATGTTGCAGCTCTGTAAGACTCTGGTTAGACCACACTTGGAATATTGTGTTCAGTTCTGGTCACCACATTATAGGAAGGATGTGGAAGCTTTGGAGAGGGTGCAGAGGAGATGTATAAGGATGCTGCCTGGATTGAAGAGCATGTCTCATGAGGAGAGGTTGAGCGAGTTAGGGCTTTTCTCTTTGTAGCGACGGAGGATGAGAGGAGACTTGATAGAGGTGTATAAGATTATGAGAGGCATAGACAGAGTTGACAGCCAGTATCTTTTCCTCAGGGCAGTAATGGCCAATACTAGAGGTCACCCGTTTAAGGTGCATGGAGGAAAGTTCAGGGGAGATGTCAGAGGTAGGATTTTTTGTTACACAGAGAGTGGTGGGTGCCTGGAATGCACTGCCGGGGGTGGTGGTAGGGGCTGATACAATATGGTCATTTAAGAGACTATTAGATAGGCAGGTAGACGAAAGAAAAATCAAGGGTTATGGGAGGTGAAGTAAAGAGGCGAATAGATTGAATGGGGATAAGGTTTATGTAGGTTGGCACAACATCGTGGGCTGAAGGGCCCGTACTGTGCTGTACTGTTCTATGTTCAATGTTCTATGTAATGAAATTGTTTGTGACAAACTAATTTGCATATATTAAATATCTCCACTTACAGAGTAACTTACAAGTTGCCATGCATCATTAAAAAATAATAATACTAGAGTTTGAAGCATACTGATTTTCAGGTGAGTATTCATGGGTTCTGTGATTCCAATGCCTCACCCATTATTGCTGTGCATTTTCCCAGTGAAGCTGTATGTTATAGCACAGGCAAGCTTTTATAACAAAGGCTGCAAGTTTTCTTTTCCTAATTTTGATTCATTAATTCCCTAGGAATCTTCATATGTATATCTCTATGCTCTCTTTCATTGTAGCAGGTGGCATTGCAGGTCACAGAACTCCTCATGTACCACACAGTACCATTGTGGATTTAGTCCAACTGAAAGAAAGTCGTAATAGGCTTATTCAAACTAAGTTTGTTTCTCTTCTACCCAAAAAACAACTAAGTCAGTAGTCTATTTAACAATCAGTCAATAAACCTAATAAAATATTTGACAACATGTTCCAGAAACACAACATTTACCACCTGGAAAATTAAGGACAGCCAATGTGCGACAACACGATCACTTGCAAGTTGTCCTTCAATCCGCACATTATTAAGGCTTGCCATTCATTAACCATCACTGGGTCTATATTCTGGAACTTCCTATTTAACAGGACTGTGGGAGTACCTTCACCAGAGGAACTGTAGCAGTTCAAGAAATTGGCTCATTAATAATTCTCAAGAGCAACTAAGAATGAACAGTAAATGCTGCCCTTGCCAGCAATGCACACATTTCCTAAATAAAAATTTTAAAAATGTATTTTGAGGTTTACATGCTCCTGTGATTTATTTATAAACTAATAAACTTATAAATGTAAAATGTCATGAAATCAATACAAAATGCATACTTCCTTGATCTTTTTGCATGCACAACTGAGTACTTTCACTTACAGCTACTTTTACCTGCAAAAAGCAACCTTATTTGAAACATGAACTACCCTCGTCAGAGTGGATGTATAATTGAGATCCACATTATGTGATTTGTACAGGTGGTCAAAAATGAGTAAATGTAGTAATACTGTACATCAAAAATTATTTGAAGTTCATTCAAATATTTTGATATTAAATAGCTTTTAAAAGTCCAGTTATTTAATATAAATGAACATGTATTGCTGCAATGAAGGAAAAATAAATACAACAAAACATCAGTGGAGTGTTCTTACTGTAGCAACTACCTCCACTTATACAGCAACCTGCAACATAGCAAAAACTCTCTAAGTATTCCACCAAATGTCAAATGAAAATTATGAAACAAAAAAAAGCCACAAGCCTCATTAGGAGAAAATAGGGCAAAAACCCGAAGGCTTGGTCAAAGGAGCTGGTTTTTAGGAACGTCTTAAAGAGGGTAAATGAGATAGAAAGACTTTATAAGGGAATTACAGAGTTTCAATGCTTGATTATATTCAGGAATGTTCAAGAAACCAGATATGGAGAAGTGCAGATAGTTCCAGAGTCTACAGTGTAGAGGAGATTCCTGAGATAGGATAGGCAAGACCATGGAGGCATCTTGAAAAGAAAGATGACATAGTGCAGCTCACTAAGGCAAATAATAGATGTAGAACTACCAATAAAACATATTTATTGAAGACAGTCAATTCCTACCTTTCAGTGATGACTATCAACAATGTATGAAAGTCACCCCATAAGCTATACTCAATTCACTCAATAGGCACTCATACACACTGCAAATAAGAACTTAAAATCAAAAGGTCAGCATATATGAGCAAATCTATTCAATAGAACTTGGTGCAAGATATGATTGGGATTACAGAATTTTAGATGATCTTAAATTTACAAATGATAGAATGTGGAATCACTCAAATCTGGAGGTAAAAAATCACCAAAGTTTTAGATAATGACCTGACGTAAGGTCAGAGGCCAGAGATATAACTGATCTTGAGTAGAAACTCAGCTCTGGATCAAACATTGGTATTAGTATATTATTGTCACTTGTACCGAGGTACAGTGAAAAACTTGTCTTGCATACCAATCGTACAGGTCAATTCATTACACAGTGCAGTTACATTGAGTTAGTACAGAGTGCATTGATGTACTACAGGTAAAATCAATAACAGTACAGAGTAAAGTGTCACAGCAACAGAGAAAGTGCAGTGCAATAAGGTGCAAGGTCACAACAAGGTAGATCGTGAGATCATAGTCCATCTCATGGCACCAAAGCGATAATGGTGAAGGGACAGGAGAAAAAAGTGATCATAACTGATTCTCTTTTAATGACAGGATGAATGAAAAAAAGTATTCACAAAAATCTGAAAAAGCAGTTTTGCATACATTTCTGGGTGTCTTAGTTTCTATCAGGAGATTTGGCCCCCATGTTTTCAAAGGATCTTGGTTCATTGGAGCAGTTCTTTTCAGCATAAAACACCTCCCAATGACAACAATAGCACAGTACACAAAATTCATCTGCAGTGAGATTTTCAACTTCAATGGTTTGAAAATAGCATTCCTGTTTTTCAAACTCCCAGAATAATTAGTTTTTACTAACCTCATTTCCACAAAACTATGCTATTTAAAGGTCAACAGTCAACTGCATTACTTGTCTTCATTGAAACCTATGATCTCTTGTGACCTCAAGCACACAGCTTCACCATGTGTCAGAACTGCTTTTCCTGTGAAGGTGAAGGTGAAGGTCATCCTCATTCTCAGCATCCTAGCTTCAGAATAACTCCATACCCAAAGAGAGAAGACTTCATCTAATTTTCCTTCATTTAGCATGAGCTGTTAGAGCAAGCACATGCATTCTTCAAAGTGCAGGTATTCAAAGACTGCACTTATGGTTTACTGAGGTCTCCCTGGCAAATTCTCGCCAGGAGCACTTGGATGTAGCCCTGGAGTGTATCAATGGCTCACTTGTATAAAGAGTATATTTCTTGTGGGCATCGTACTTCACCAACTGACTCCTTCATCTCCTATCAGCACAGCATTCAGCAGCAGCACTCTTCTTTAACAGGTACAAAGATCACGGCTACTGTCAACTGTGAGAACTTGCAACACATCGACAAAAGGAACACAATGCTAAAGCTGATGATACTTTTTGTCATTTTCATCACCATTCTGCACCAGGAATTATAACTCCACCCTGTGAACTTGCAATAGAAGTTCTTACTCTTTATGTGACTTTCACTGATCATGTTAGAATGACCCACAATGTTCTTTTATGACCAAAAAAAATGGTGTGATGCATTTTTTGGCCTGAGTCTTTCGATAATCATACTGCATTTACTGTGACTGCACTAACATCAAAACCTGAACCAATTTTTACAGCAGTGTCTTCATGTACAGTATATAAGGAAGAAATATTCTTATACCCACATCGAATGAATACCTTTCACATTACTTTGCCATTTTTCATATTTCATCTCAATAATGTTAAGACCAACTGAGCTCGTCCCATTTGCCTGCATTTGCCCAATATCCCTCTAAACCTTTCCTATCCATTTAACTGTCCAAATGTGTTTTAAATGTTTTAATTGTACCTGCCTCTACCACCTCCTCTGGCAGCTCATTCCATATACCCACCACCCTCAGTGTGAAGAAGTTGTCCTTCAGGTCCCTCTTAAGTCTTTCCCCTGTCACTTTAAACCTCTTCCTACCCTCAAGTTTTGGACTCCTCTGCCTATGGAAAAGACTTTGGATATTCACTTTATCTATGGCCCTCATAATTTTATAAGCCTCGATAAGGTCACCCCTCAGGCTCCCACACTCCAAGGAAAAAGGTCCGATCTTATCCAGCCTCCCCTGATTCCCAGAGTCTTCCAGTCTCAACCCTCATCACAAATTATTAAGAGGAATAGATAGAGTGGACAGCCAGCACCTCTTTCCCAGGGTACCAATGCTCAATAGAAGAGGGGATGGGAACCGAAGGAGTAGGTCAGAGGAAGAAGGGGATGGGGAAAAGTCAGATCTAACAGGTAGAGAGGCTTTGAGGAAGGAGAAACAGAGTACAGGCTATAAAAGTAGTAAGGCGGATGGGCTAAAGTGCATTTACTTAAATGCAAGAAGCATCAGGAATATGGGAGATGAACTGAGAGCTTGGATAAGTACATTGGACTACGATATTGTGGCTATCACAGAGACATGGCTGACATCAGGGCAGGAATGGATATTGAATATTCCTGGTTTTCAGTGTTTTAAGCAGGATAGGAAGGGGGGGGAGAAGAGGAGGAGGGGTGGCGATACTAGTCAGGGACACTATTACAGCAGCAGAAAGGGTGGATAATGTAGAAGGATCCTCTCTAGAGTCAATATGGGTGGAAGTTAGGAACAAGAAAGGAGCAGTTACTCTACTGCGAGTATTCTATAGGCCCCCTGGTAGCAGTAGGGATACTGAGGAGCATATTGGGAGGCAGATTTTGGAAAGATGTGAAAATAACGGGGTTATTACAGAGGGAGACTTCAACTTCCCAAATATTGATTGGCACCTGCTTAGTGCCAAAGGTTTAGATGGGGCGGAGTTTGTTAAGTGTGTACAGGATGGATTCCTGTCACAGTATGTTGACAGGCTGACTAGAGGGAATGCCATATTAGATCTAGTTTTAGGTAATGAACCGGGTCAGGTGACAGATCCATCAGTGGGTGAGCATTTGGGGGACAGCGACCACTGCTCCATAACCTTTAGAATTGTCATGGACAGGGATAGGAGCAAAGAGGACGGGAAGATATTTAATTGGGGAAAGGCGAATTATGGGGCTATAAGGCGAGAACTAGAGGGTGTAAATTGAGGTGACGTTTTTGAGGGGAAATGTACTATAGAGATGTGGTCGATGTTCAGGGATCTCTTGCAGGATGTTAGGGAGAAATTTGTCCCGGTGAGGCAGAGAAGGAATGGCAGGGTGAAGGAACCATGGGTGACAAGGGAGGTGGAACAACTAGTTAGGAAGAAGAAGGCAGCATACGTAAGGTGTAAGCAGCAAGGATCAGACAGGGCTCGTGAGGAATATAAAGTAGCAAGGAGGGAACTTAAGAAGGGGCTGAGAAGACCGAGTAGGGGACATGAAAAGGCTTTGGCGAGTAGGGTTAAGGAGAATCCCAAGGCTTTTTACTCGTACATGAAGGGCAGAAGGATAGCTAGAGTAAAGGTAGGTCTGATTAAAGACAAAGGTAGGAAGATGTACCTAGAAGCTGTGGAAGTGGGTGAGGTTCTCAATGAATACCTCTCTTCAGTATTCACCAAGGAAAGAGTTCTTGATGACGCTGAGGACAGTGTTGGTAAGGGTAATGTTCTAGAGCATGTAGATATCAAGAGAGAGGATGTGTTGGAGCTGTTAGAAAATGTTAGGACAGATAAATCCCCAAGGCCTAATGCAATATTCCCCAGGCTGCTTCGTGAGGCGAGGGAGGAGATTGCTGAACCGTTGGATAGGATCTTTGCATCCTCATTGTCCACGGTGATGGTACCGGAGGATTGGAGGGTGACGAATGTTGTCCCCTTGTTCAAAAAGGGTAGTAGGGATGGTCCAGGGAATTACAGACCAGTGAGCTTTACGTCTGTGGTGGGCAAGCTGTTGGAAAGGATTCTTAGAGATAGGATCTATGAGCATTTAGAGAACCATAGACTGATTAGGGACAGCCAGCATGGATTTGTGAAGGGAAGATCTTGCCTCACATGCCTGATAGGGTTCTTTGAGGAGGTGACCAGGAAGATTGACGAGGGTAGTGCAGTAGATGTGGTCTACATGGATTTTAGTAAGGCGTTTGACAAGGTTCCGCATGGTAGGCTTCTTCAGAAGGTCAGAGGCCAAGGGATCCAGGAAGGCTTGGCCGTGTGGATTCAGAATTGTCTTGCCTGTAGAAAGCAGAGGGTTGTGGTGGAGGGAGTGCATTCGGATTGGAGGGCTATGACTAGTGGTGTCCCACAGGGATCGGTTCTGGGACCTCTACTTTTTGTGATATTTATTAATGACTTGGATGAGGGGGTGGAAGGCTGGGTTAGCAAGTTTGCAGATGACACAAAGATCGGTGGTGTTGTGGATAGTGTGGAGGGCTATCGAAGCTTACAGAGGATTATTGATAGGATGCAGAGCTGGACTAACAAGTGGCAGATGGAGTTCAATCTGGAGAAGTGTGAGGTGATACACTTTGGAAGGACAAACTCCAAGGCAGAATACAAGGTAAATAGCAAGATTCTGGGCAGTGTAGAGGATCAGAGGGATCTGGGGGTTCATATCCACAGATCACTGAAAGTTGCCATACAGGTGGATAAGGTAGTTAAGAAAGCTTATGAGATGTTAACTTTCATAAGTGGTGAGATCAAGTTTAAGAGCTGCGAAGTAATGATGCAGCTTTACGAAACTCTGGTTAGACCACACTTAGAGTACTGTGTCCAGTTCTGGTCGCCTCATTATAGGAAGGATGTGGAGGCATTGGAAAGGGTGCAGAGGAGATTTACCAGGATGCTGCCTGGATTAGAGAGTATGGATTATGACGAGAGACTAAGGGAGCTGGGGCTTTACTCATTGGAGAGAAGGAGGATGAGGGGAGACATGATAGAGGTATACAAAATATTAAGAGGAATAGATAGAGAGGACAGCCAGCGCCTCTTTCCCAGGGCACCAATGCTCAATACAAGAGGGCATGGCTTTAAGGTAATGGGTGGGAAGTTCAAGGGAGACGTCAGAGGGAGGTTTTTCACCCAGAGAGTGGTTGGTGCATGGAATGCGCTGCCTGGGGTGGTGGTGGAGGCTGATACGTTGGGCAAATTCAAGAGATTGTTAGATAAGCATATGGAGGAATTTAAGATAGAGGGATATGTGAGAGGAAGGGGTTAGTTAGTCTTAGGAGTGGTTTGAAGGTCGGCACAACATGGTGGGCCAAAGGGCCTGTATTGTGCTGTATTGTTCTATGGTTCTATGGTTCAACAACATCCTTGTAAATCTTTTTTGCACTCTCTCCAGCTTAATGACATTCCTCCTTTAGCATGGCAACCAGAATTGTACGCAGTACTCCAAATGTGGTCTTACCAGCTGTAACGTGACACCCCAACTCCTGTACTCAATATCCTGACCGAAGAAGGAAAGCATGCCAAACCTGTTCTTCACCACCCTGTCTATCTGTGTTGCGACTTTCAAGAAACTATGTACCTGGACCCCTAGCTCTCTCTATTCTACAACACTCCACAGGACCCTACCACCTGCTCTGCTTTGACTTACCAAAATGCAACACCTCGCATTTATCTGAGTTAAAATCCATCTGCCATTCATTGGCCCACTGACCCAGTTTACCGAGGTCTTTTTGTAATCTTAGATAACCTTCTTTACTGTTCACCATACCACCAATTTTAGTGTTCATCTGCAAACTTACTAACCATGCCACCTACGTTCTCATCCAGATCGTTATTATAAATGACAAACAACAGCAGACCCAGCACTGATCCCTGAGGTGTACTGCTGGTCACAGACCTCCAGTACGACAAACAATTCTCCACCACAACCCTCTGTCTCCTACCATCAAGCAATGTTGTATCCGATTGGCTAGCTCACCCTGGATTTCATGTGATCTAAACTTCTGGACTAGCCCAGCATTGGAAAATGAACGAGCAATCAAAAGCCAAATCACAAACTAAATTGAAAGCAATTGTAAATCAAGACATTACTTCAGTTTTTTTTCTATGAATTTAATAATAATTATTCAGTTGTCTAATTCTGCCCTACTTGAAACATTAAGTCCTTTTTCCTTCAAGAGATGGAACAATTTTGCTCAGCTATTTTCCAGTACCCATGAAGTGATCAAACATCAGCTGGTATGAACAAAATATGGCAGTAAGGTTAACCCTGGAGCCATACCTAAAAAGGATCATGCCTTCAGAAGAGGTGAAAAGCAAAAAAGACAAAACTGAAGGAAAGCACTTTACTAACGACATAATCACACAGCCTATATAAACATACCTGTATCCTTCTCACTGAGCATGATTCAGATGAATGCAAGCAATAATAGTTTAAAAAACCAGTTTCTTTGGATTCCACCCACCTTTGGGCATGGGAACATTTTATTTTGGTGCAGGCCAGGACATGATGCAATAGAGTTTGCTCAGGCATGCCAAATCCTGAGGCCCTGTAAATCAGTGCACTGAATTTTCCTTTAAGTCCCTGAACTTGGAATTGTGACAATTGTAGATGAATCTCAAATCCCTTAGCTACATTTTTTTTATACTTTGGTTTTCATTTATCCTAAGATTTTAACACTTTGCCACATACTGATGAAAAAATGCATTGTCTAATTTACATTTAAGTGATCATGGTTATACTTATGCAAATGCATTTCCATATTCATTTCAACTTGTCGAGGAAAGGCATTTTCTTAGATCTTGACAGGTTCATGCCAGAAACTTATTTACCCCTTCAGCAGTTTTGTGCTCCAATGACAGAATTCCTAAAGATTAACTGGGTCAAAATTAAGGCTCAAGAAAGTGCTGACAAACCTTTTGTAAGTAACTGAATATGAGGTGATTCTTTTTGCATGTCTTCTGCATTTATTTCAGCTTTTCCCTACATCATTTTCACTTCCCAAACCTACTCAAAGAGCAAGCAGAATTATGCATGTCAAGAAAGAAGTTTCCAATTGATAAATTCCATCAGTTTTGCAAATGTTTATTGTTGGAGCAGATCATAAGTTTCTACTTATAGATCCCATATCAGTGATATCTTCTATGGCAGCATCAAGGATGCAAAGATGGGCAATCCTTCTATTGTAGTATAATCATACCATCAAATGCAAAAGTTGCAAGAAGAATGACATTCCAGATACCTTGTCATGACTATTGCATGAGAATTCTGACATTGGAAATGAAAATGATATCCATACATTAAATGTGGTTGATAAGGATTGTCCAGTGACTGTATCTGAAATCACAGACAAGACCCAGAAAGACTGTGTTGAAAAAGATCTAATGAACAGATATTGAAAGAATGAATAGAATTTGACCAGGGTACAGATAAGGAAAACAGTCCACGATAGTTGAATGTGAGCAGTGACGGATCAAGTGGAGTTATAGAGGAAGGGCTATTAGGTATTTACATACCAAAAACACAGGAGGAGTCAGCATGAAAACAATTACAAGAAGCTTAGTTTACTGGCCTTGTTTGGACAGTGACTTTGACAAACACTGCAATTGCTTACCATTGATTCAAAATTGAAAGAAAAAGACACAAAGTCTCATTTGCAGCTATGCTCATAGACGACTAGACATTTTCAGAGAGGACACAAACTTTTTTGAAAAAGGCAGATACTCATAGACTAAGCTTCAAGCCACGAGGACAGAGGAACCATTGCACAGATCTGTGTGTGTGTTCATACAGTGATTCTATTTGGACAAAGAGACAAGTGATTTGCATGTTTTTCTGCGATGTAATATTTTCATAGATAGTCTGGAACATTCAGTTTGTCAGCTTAAAGTAAATAGTTTAAGGATGCTATCTTGCAAATAAACATTACTTTTTTAGATATGTACACTGTGTCTCAATATATTCATGAAAAAAATTACATCCCTTAAAAGGCAACCTCACAAAAGGTCAGGACATGTTCAGAAGCAAAGTTTCTGTTTTGTGCTGTAGGCCAGAATGCAGAAGAGTTATTCTAGTTAAATTAAACCAGCCACTGATCTAGAAGAGCATGGTATGTTTATTACTTCATAATACATTAACTGAAATATGTGATCATGTATCATTCTATATGCTCACAATTTAAAATGAAGTAGTTTATTGACTCATAGCAAATCTCCATACCAAGTATTAGCTTGGTCCACTGTGAGAGAAATTAAAGAAGTCCAAAGAAAGGTGAACCAGGCAAACTACTCTATTTAGGAAATGTCAATGCATTGTTTGGAACAATGTACAATGTCAGTCTTTTCTAACAATTAGACATTTAATTTAGGCTAACAGAGGAGTTGTAAGTGTCCAAAGGTTTAGTGACTATCTAACTTAGATTAAAAACTGCATTCAATTTCAATTATACACAACCTCAAAAGAAAAAAAATCCAATCCTATTTTCTCCAGAGAATTTCATACCACTTTCCTCCATTACCAAGTCATGGTCTGTCTGCATTTATGTTGTAAGTTTTGCACAGATGTGCAGCAGTAATCCATTTGCACAGACTCTAAACCAGCAGCATAGGAGCAGAAAACCCCTTTAACCTTTTCCACAGTTCAATCAGATCATTGCTGATCTGTACTTCTTCCCATCAATTTTCTATCTATGCTCATACATGATAAAAACCTGTGCAGGAAAACAATCAACAGCTCACTTTTTCAACACATCTGTACACACTCAATTGTAAGTGAACATTTTGGTGTTCTTATCTAAATATATTTTACAAAACAATCCATTCAAGGATAAATATGTGTTTAGGGTAAATCAGGAATGACATTTAGTCTTTACTTGCACATTTAGTAGGCAGTATTACAGATTAGGAGATAATAATTCCATAAAACATAATATGAGTAAGAAGTGAAATAGTTCATCATTGATGGAATTTCAAGCAGGAATTGGCCCTTTTCAGAATTAATTTCAAGGGAATTAAGTATATGTTCCTGTTTCAAATGTAGGTCCCATTTAAGTGCCTAAAACAAAGCAAATTAAGTAATTCATTAAATTTAACCTAGGGTGAAGGCAAAACATCTGTTAGTCTTTTGTTTACTCTATAAATAGATGTTGAAAATAAGATTCCTTTTGTTAGGGACCTCTCAGATCTGTGATTAACAGGAGCTTGCAATGTGAAGAAATCCTCAATGTGCTCACTATTATACATATATTAAATATGATACAACATTTTATTTAATAAAAATAAGCTTTGTACCCAATAGCACTTTGGTTCTTAATGAACTGCAAAGCCTATATATAACATATATAATTTTGAATTATTGTAAAAGGCGTATGATTGCTTTTAAATATTTCAGTACGTACAAAACATGTCCAATATATATTTTACACAGTATACTAACTAAACAATCCGAAAATATGCAGAAAGAATACATTAGGAAACAAAGGAAGCAAAGTCCTGAGATAGGAGAGTGAACTTGCATTTGTATATTACGTCCTTGGGATATCCTTTTCAACCAGTGAATTACCTTATGAAGTGCAAGGACTATTGTAATCTAGGGTAAACATGCGAATCTCATGAAGAAGACATGAATGATGAACTTAGGTAGCGATAGCTGAGAAAAGACTGCTTCAGAATCAGAATAGAATAAGGTTTATTATCAAATAAATAGTGCAAAAAAAGGAATAATGAGGTAGTGTTCATGGACCATTCAGAAATCTGATGGCGGAAGGAAAGAAGCTATTCCTAAATCATTGAGTGTGGGTCTTCAGCCTCCTGTACCTCCTCCCTGACGGCAATAATGAGAAGAGGGCATGTCCCGGATGGTGACGGACCTTAGTGATGGATACCACCTTCGTGAGGCACCACCTCTTGAAGATGTCCTCAATGATAGGGAGGGTTGTGCCCGTGCTTGCCCTTAAATGGGAGATCACTCTAATCTCCTTTGATTTAAAGGCAACTTTTTTTTTATGTTCATGTTGGTGGAAGTTCTCCTCATGCCAGATAGGTATCAATTCAAACAAACTACATTATGCTTAATAGGAAAGGAGTAGAGGGGTACGGGTCTAATGTGGGCAAATGAGATTAGCGTAGATTGGCATCATGGTTGACATGGACAAGATGGGCCGTAAGGGACCATTTCTGTGCTATGATTCTACAATTTACCTCGTAGTAGGCTAATACATGTCATAATAAGATATTAAATCGAGGATGGAATAAAGTATTTCCAGGATGTTCTCAAGGCCTCATAGAAAAGTGGCATCCTCACAGGTTCTGTGGTCCATGACAACTCAACATAGAGGAGAAACACCCAGGAAAACATTGAGAACATTGTCTCCCTGTCTGCAGCATGCAGAAGTCCACAAAAATGGTAGAACAAATGCAACATCTCCCAAACTACCCACACACGTGTTCCACAGGGGTCGGTGTTGGGGCCACTTCTTTTTACTTTGTACGTTAATGATTTGGATTATGGAGTAAATGGTTTTGTGGCTAAGTTTGCAGATAGGTGGAGGAGTAGGAAGTACTGAAGAAATAGGAAGGTTGCAGAAAGACTTAGATAGTTTAAGAGAGTGGGCAAAGAAATGGCAGATGAGATTCAATGTTGAGAAATGTGCTGTTGTACACTTTGGAAAAAGAAATAAATGGGCAGATTATTATCTAGATGGGGAGAAAATTCAAAGTACAGAAGTACAAAGGGACTTGGGGGTACTCGTGCAGGATACCCTAAAGGTTAACCACCAGGTCGGATCGGCGGTAAAGAAAGCGAATGCTATGTTAGCATTCATTTTGAGAGGTATAAAGTATAAAAGTAAGGAAGTGTTAATGAGGCTCTATGGGGCACTGGTGAGGCCTCATTTGGAGTACTGTGCACAGTTTTGGGCCCCGTATCTTAGGAAGGATGTACTGATGTTGGAGAGGGTTCAGAAAAGATTTACGAGGATGATTCCCGGAATGAAAGGGCTTACTTATGATGAGCGTTTGTCGGCTCTTGGACTGTATTCATTGGAGTACAGAAGAATGAGAGGGGACCTCATTGAAACACTTAGAATGTTGAAAGGACTGGACAGAGTAGATGTGGTTAAGCTGTTTCCCCTGGTGGTGAGACCAGGACTAGAGGGCACAATCTTAGAATTAGAAGGTACCGGTTTAAAGCAGAAATGAGGAGAAATGTCTTTAGCCAGAGGGTAGTGAAATTATGGAATTCTTTACCACGTACAGCTGTGGAGGCCCAATCATTGGGGGTGTTTAAGGAGGAGATAGATAGGTATCTAATTAGTCAAGGTATCAAGGGATATGGGGATAAGGCCGGAAATTGGGGCTAGATAGGAATAGTATTAGTTTAGCTCATGGAGCAGACTTGATGGGCTGAATGGCCTACTTCTGCTCCTTTGTCTTGTGATCTTGTTATGATCTTGTGACCTGCCTCATCTCATATCTCCTGTTCCAACTGTGGCAGAATCCACTTCAAAGCTCAGTTAGATGGACTGGAAGCAAGTCAACTTTAAGCCCTGCCGAAGGAGAAGGAGGCTTAAGCACCCAATTTTCTATTATTTAAAACTACAACTACAAACATCAACATTATTTGTGAAGATCTTATCTTCAGTGTTACCCATGGCTCGATTTGTAACGCTCGCCCCTCTGACACCTTTGCTCTCATCATATTGGAGCAGGAAACTGTGATTAGTTCCTCAGGTAAGGTCATAGGCATCATGGAAGATGGCATTGTGAGAATGATGATGTCAGCTCATTGACCTGAATAACATTGTTTCTCTCCCCATAGATTTTACATGAGCTGCTGATCTTTTTCCTGCATTTCTGTTGTTATTTTTCACTTGCCTTCCACTTGATCAGAGAATTTTCTTGAAACACTGGTTAACATCCCTTCTTGACAAGCACCTGAAAGGGGCAAATTTTCATTCATTTCCTGGAAGCTGCACAGTGTGGGCCCTTCGGCCCACAATGTTGTGCTGAACTATATAAACCTACCCACAATCAATCTAACTCTTCCCTCCTACACAGCCCATAACCCCCCATATTTCTTATATCCATGTGCCTATCTAAGAGTCTTTTAAATGTTCCCATTGTATCAGCCTCTAGCACCACCCCCGGCAGTGCGTTCCAGGCACCCACCACACTCTGTGTAAACTACCTACCTCTGACATCTCCCCTAAACTTTCTTCCTCTGGCCTTAAACAGATGTCCTCTGGTATTGTCCATTGCCACCCTGGGAAAAAGGTGCTGGCTGTCCACTCTATCTATGCCTCTCATAATCTTATACACCTTTATCAAGTCACCTGTCATCCTCCATCGCTCCAAAGAAAAAGTCCAAGCTCGCTCAACCTTTCCTCATCGGACATGTTCTCTATTCCAGCATCCTGGTAAATCTCCTCTGCACTCTCTCTAAAGCTTCCACATCCTTCCCATAATGAGGCGACCAGAACTGAACACAATACTCCAAGTGTGTTCTAACCAGAATTTCGTAGAGCTGCAACATTACCTCATGGCACTTGAATTTAATCCCCAACTAATGAAGGCCAGCACACCATACGCCTTCTTAACAACCCTATCAACCTGCGCGGCAACCTTGAAGGATCTATGGACGTGGACCCCAATATCCCTTTGTTCCTCCACACTGCCAAGAGTCCTACCATTAACCTTGTGTTCTGTCTTCAAATTTGACCTTCCTAAGTGTGTCACTTCACATTATACTGGATTGAACTCCATCTGCCACTTCTCCACTGAACTCTGCATCCTGTCTATACCCAGTAGTCACCTACGACAACCTTCTACACTATCCACAACACCTCCAAGCTTTGTGTCATCTGCAAACTTACTAACCCACTCCTCCACTTCCTGATCCAAACCACTTGTAAAAATCACAAAGAGCAGGGGTCCCAGAACAGATCCCTGCAGAACACCACTAGTCACTGACCTCCAGGCTGAATACTCTCCATCTACTACCACCCTCTGCCTTCTGTGGGAAAGCCAATTCCAAATCCACGCAGCCAAATTTCCATGGATCCCATGCCTCATGACTTTATAGGTGAGCCTACCATGGGGAACCTTGTCAAACGCCTTACTAAAATCCATATACACCACATCCACCATTCTACCTTCATCAATTTGTTTTGTCACCTCCTCGAAAAACTGAATTAGGCTCATAAGGCATGGCCTGCCCCTCACAAAGCCATGTTGACTATTCCTAATAAGACTATGTTTCTCCAAATGCTCATTAATCCTGTCCCTAAGAATCCTCTTCAATAGTTTACCCACCACTGATGAAAGACTCACTGGTGTATAACTCCCAGGGTTATCGGTGAGACCTGACACAGATTGGGTGACCACTTCGTCGAGTGCCTTCGTTCCGTCCGCCACAAAAGCCAGGATCTCGCAGTGGCCATCCATTTCAATTCCACATCCCACTCCCATACTGACATGTCTCTCCATGGACTCTTCTACTGCCACGTTGAGGCCAGACATAGGTTGGAGGAACAACACCTCATATTTCGCCTTGGTAGTCTCCAACCTGACGGCCTCAACAGCGATTTCTCTAACTTCCGGTAACCCTTCTGTTCCCCTTTTTTTTCTCCTTTTTCTTCCCTCATTCCTGTGGCCCTCTCCCCCTTCTCTTTCCCCTTCCCCCACCCTCATGATCTGCCCATCCTTTCCCCACCTCCTTCCCTATATTCCATGGTCCACAGCCCTCTCCTACCCTTTTCCTTCTTCTTCAGCCCTTTGACTCTTCTACCTATCACCCCTCAGCTTCTTACTTCTCCCCTCTCACCTGGATTCACTTATCACCTGCCTGCATATTACTCCTCCCCCTCCCCTGACCTTCTTATTCCAGCTTCTGCCCGCTTCCTTTCCAGTCCTGATGAAGGGTCTCGACCCGAAACGTCGACCGTTTGTTTATTTCTCTCCATAAATGCTGCCTGACCTGTTGAGTTCCTCCAGTATTTTGTGCGTGTTGCCCCAAGATTATCCCTATTACCTTTCTTGAACAATGGAACAACATTTGCCATCCTCCAATCCTCTGGTACCACTCCTGTGGCCAGGGAGGATGCAAAGATCATCGTCAATGCCCCAGCAATCTCTTCCCTCGCTTCCCGTAGTAACCTGGGGTATATCCCATCTGGTCCCTGGGACTTATCTATCCTAATGTTTTTCAGAAGTTCCAATACTAATTCTTTCTTAACCTCAATATGCTCCAGCACATTAGCCTGTTCTACGCTGACCGCATATTTGTCCAAGTCCCTCTCCCTGGTGAACACTAAAACAAAGTATTTATTAACGACCTCCCCACCTTCTCCACCTCCAGGCATGTTTCCCGCTTTATCCCTGAGCGATCCTACCCTCACTCTAGTCATCCTCCTGTTCTTCGCATATGTGTAGAATGCCTTGGGGTTTTCCTTAATCCTATCACTAAGGTCTTCTCATGTCACCTTCTAGCTCTCCTAAGTCCCTTCTTAAGCTCCTTCCTAGCTACCTTTTAATTCTCAAAAGCCCTGCCTGATTTTTGCTTCCTGAAGATTAAGTTCCTCTTGACTAAATGTTCCGCCTCTTGTCAACTATGGTTCCTTCACCCTACCATCCTTTCCCTGTGTCAGTGGGAGAAACCTATCCAGAACCCTATGCAAGTGGTCTCTAAACAACTTCCATATTTCTGCTGTGCATTCCCCTGAGAATATGTTCCCAATTTATGCTCCCAAGTTCCTGCCTAATATCATTGTAGTTAGCCCTCCCCCAATTAAATACTTTCCCATATCGTCTGCTCCTGTCCTTGTCCATGGCTATGCTAATGGTCAGAGAGTTGTGGTCACTATCTCTGAAATGCTCGTCCACCGAGAGGTCTGTCACCTGACTAGGTTCATTGCCTAGTACTAGATCCAGTATGGCCTCTCTTCTCGTCGGCCTATCCACATACTTTGTTAGGAATCCTTTCTGGACACACCTAACAAATTCTGCCCCATCTAAACCTTTGCACTATGGAGTTGCCAATCGATATAAGGGAAACTGAACTCACCCATAACAACAACCATGTTATTTTTGAGCCTTTCCAAAATCTGCCTACTTATCTGCTCCTTGGTGTCCCGATGGCTATTGGGGGCCTATGGAATAGTCACATTTGAGTGATCGCTCCCTTCCTGTTTCAGACTTACACCCACACTGACTCAATAGACAATCCCTCTATGATGTTCTCCCTTACTACACCTGTGATACTTTCCCTGATTAGTAATGTCACTTCCCTCCCCCCAGTCCCCCAGTTCCCTCCCTTCCTATCTCTTTTGAAACATCTAAACCCCAGAACATCAAGCAGTCAATCCTGCCCTTGCAATAGGCAAGTCTCTGTGATGGCCACAACATCATAATTCCAAGTCCTGATCCATGGGTTTCCTCCGGGTGCTCCAGTTTCCTCCAACATTCCAATGATGTACAGGTTAGGAAGTTGTGGGCATGCTATGTTGGCGCCGGAAGCGTGGCGACACTTGCAGGCTGCCCCCAGAACACTACACAAAAAGATGTATTTCACTGTGTATTTCGATGTACATGTGACGAATAAACATATCTTATCTTATGCTCTAAGTTCATCACCCTTATTCTTAATACTTCTCACATTAAAGTAAACACATTTCAACCCCATCCAACTGACTGCATTTATGCCCTATCCACTGCCTATCCTTCCTTACAGTCTCTCTGCACATTGCATATACCTTTACTCCAATTGCTCCATCATCTGACCTAACACTCTGGTTTCCATTCCCCTGCCAACCGAGTTTAAATCATCCCCAACAACTCCAGCAAAGAAGCAACACGTGAATTACAAAGCACTTTAGAAAATTTAAGAAACTGAAAGGGTGGTTCTATAAATGGATGTTGGAAGTTGTATATCATTATAACAGTGAGCAAAATTACTCTGAAAACAGGTAACACATAAATATATATTTGGAAGCTTGTTAATATAGTCCAATGCAGTTCTGAAGACAAATGTGTATTGTTTACATGATACATGTCAATATTAAATTTATATTCTGTAAAAAGTCTTGGAAGAAAAATGTTTTTTTCTGTCATTCACAGCTTCTTTTCCCATCTCATAGATATAGACTGGCCAAATTATAATGCATCTCACAAAGCCTGTTATACTTGGTTGAAGTTTAAAATATAACAAAGCCAACTTAATTTAGAGCCATTTAATTAATAAATCTAACATGTATCAATCACTTTTTCATTTCCACTGCAGCTATTTTTGAAAGATTGATACAAAATTATAGACTAGTGAGTCTTACTTCAGTGGTTGGTAAGTTGATGGAGGAGATCCTGAGAGGCAGGATTTATGAACATTTGGAGAGGGATAATATGATTAGGAATAGTCAGCATGGCTTTGTTAAGGGCAGGTCCTGCCTTAAGAACCCGATTGAATTTTTTGAGGATGTAACTAAACACATCGATGAAGGAAGAGCAGTAGACGTAGTGTATATGGATTTCAGCAAGGCATTTGATAAGGTACTCCATGCAAGGCTTATTGAGAAAGTAAGGAGGCATGGGATCCAAGGGGATATTGCTTTGTCGATCCAGAATTGGCTGGCCAACAGAAGGCAAAGAGTTGTTGTTGACGGGTCGTATTCTGCATGTAGGTCGGTGACCAGTGGTGTGCCTCAGGGATCTGTTCTGGGACCCTTACTCTTCATGATTTTTATAAGTGACCTGGATGAGGAAGTTGAGGGACGGGTTAGTAAGTTTGCTGATGACACAAAGGTTGGAGGTGTTGTGGATAGTGTGGAGGGCTGTCAGAGGTTACAGCGGGACATAGATAGGATGCAAAACTGGGCTGAGAAGTAGCAGATGGAGTGGTTCATTTTGGTAGGTCAAATATGATGGCAGAGTATAGTATTAATGGTAGGACTCTTGGCAGTGTGGAGGATCAGAGGGATCTTGGGGTCCAAGTCCATAGGACACTCAAAGCAGCTGCTCAGGTTGACTCTGTGGTTAAGAAGGCATATGGTGTATTGTCCTTCATCAATCATGGAATTGAATTTAGGAGCTGAGGGGTAATGTTGCAGCTATGTCAGACCTGGTCAGGCCTCACTTGGAGTACTGTGCTCAGTTCTGGTCGCCTCACTACAGAAAGGATGTGGAAGCTATAGAAAGGGTGCAAAGGAGATTTACAAGGATGTTGCCTGGATTGGGGAGCATGCCTTATGAAAACAGGTTGAGTGAACTCGGCCTTTTCTCCTTGGAGCGATGGAGCATGAGGGGGGACCTGATAGAGGTGTATAAGATGATGAGAGGCATTGATCATGCGGATAGTCAGAGGCTTTTTCCCAGGGCTGAAATGTTTCTATGTTTTCTAGGTTTTCTATGTTTTCTAGGTTTTCTATGTTTCTATGTTTATAATGAATATCAATATTACCAGAACAACTTAGAAGCTGGTTTTCTCTGTTAATAAATATTTTCATTTTTAGGAGAAAATGTTAAAAAGGAGTTGGAGATTTTTACAGATTTTGCTTATCTCAGTTAATGAGATGCTGATTCGTACAAACAAGTTCATTTTGGAAACATTGCTGTATACTCTGCCATCTATGTTTTTCTTCTACACGTTTCATTCTTCAAAAGTATCAGCAGATCTCAAGATGAGCTGGAAATCTTAACAGAGAGGCATTATTCCAAAGACTGTTACCAGGAACACTGACTTATTAATACTGTGGATTTCTGTACGGAATGGCTTCTTGGTATTTTAAAGAGGCCTCCTGTGGTCTGAGAGCAGAAATTCAGGAGAAGAAAACAGAGTACTGTAAATTTTAATATACTAGAGAGATCTTCCAGGTACATTGAACCACATGCTGGGATCTTGAATCACTTGGAGAAGAATCTCGGGATCTGGATGAATGAGAGCGGACTCAGCGCCTAAGAAAATTAAAATGTAGTCTAAAGGGTTTCAGCATAATGGAATAGAGGAAATCTGCCTTAAAGGGCCCTGAAATCTATTAAATGGGAAAGGGTGATTTTGGTTATTTGCAATTGCAAGACACTGACTGGATTAGGGAGCAGGGTTTGATGTCAGGAGTCTTTTCCCCACAGAGGATCATCAACCATCATAACATCTTGGCACAATAATATAAAAACAGTAAATACTCAGCATGTCAGGCCACACCTGGGGGAAGAGAAACAAGAGTTAACGTTTCAGGTCAAAGACCCTTCATCAGAACATCTTGCTACCTTGTGCATTAAGTCTAAATTCAGTTCAAGTATTTAATATCAAATTGGGTGAGATCCTCCCTCCAGCTAATATCCTGCCATACAAAGTAATGTATTGGATGATGTGCCTATTGGTAGCAATGGTGTCCTGAAGTTATGTTAAAGGCCTTCACCTTTCTTCTTTACTTCTCTGCTGAATTGGCCTAGAATTTATCATCTAATACATTTTTGTCTTTCCGAGGCGATTACAGAACTGCTGCAAGGCTGGGAGCACTGGGGATTATGATGCTGCAAATGTAAACAGACTCAGTATATTGCTTAATTTTACTCCATTTGAAAGGTCCAGCAAGATATTTCAGTACCTAGACAAACAGTGTAAATCCTTTTTGTGTGTTACTTATGGGAAACGGTCACAGGCAAAAGTAACAGGTAAATGTGAACAGTTTTAATGCGAGAAAGTTCAAAAGGACAGATTTGCAAAAAGTTTTTCCTTGGCAGGCAGAATTATTAAGTGCCCAGTTCAACCACACTGATTTTTTATTTGCAGTGTGCCAATTCCAGTTCAGCTGCGAGCCCACACTGCAAATTTCAGTTGTGACCTTGTCGGCTGACTGAGCCACTTTGCTGGATTAGTGAGCTGTCAAAGCTTTCAAAACTTTACAATTGATTTCAAATACTTCTGCCATCTCAAAATCATAAAAAAACTTTAAAAATATCTGAAAGTTATTAAAATATTAAAACAGTTAAATAAACTTACAACAAATATATTCAAATAAACTCAAGCAATTAACAAAAATCTAAATCATACAGTATTTACCTTAATCCCTTGCACTCATTCTTCTCCACAGATTCCTTACTGTAAGTGCTAAGAAATTCTCACAGCTTCATGCTCCATGAAGAATCGGACATTGGAGGATTACCAGTAAAATACCTACAAACTTCCATGGCTAGGTTCTGAACTTTGATGCAAAGCTGCTGATGCACAGTAATCTAGAACTGGCTGGTGCTTATGCAGGGAAATGCTGGCTATTCTGTGTGCAACTATCAGCATTTCATGCGAAATTTGGCCCATTAATTATCGTTTCTGAACTGACTTCTAAATGTATGAGAGCGTATTGTTTAGAAAGTTAGGCAGCCTCAGAGAAACAGAATTGTTGATGGTCGGTATAAAGGCAGACTTCGCAAAGTAAGACCCACAAATTAGTATTCATCCAAGTATTACAATCTTTTATCAGTTTATAGTGACTTAATATCCTCATGGTCAAATAAACAATCTAGTCTTATTAAGTTTGTACTGCTGACAAATTTACATAATTGCACAGAGATTGCACAAAATATAATTATTTTGCAGCATATGACAGAGTGTAATATATTCAGTCCTGAGTATTTTACATGGAAGGGGTAGTCAATAGAATGCAAAGTTATTAAAAGGTAGAATAAATTTGATTAAACATTTTGCAAATGATGATGGTAAATTCTGCATTAAGTTCAAGTTTTAACTCTAAAAATTTCAATAAGAATTGCCACATTTGAATGTTGTTATTTACAGCTGTTTTCACACAGTCAGCTCTTGTTTAGGACAGCAATTGGTTAAATTGAAGATCACTAAGAATAGTAATACTTAGAGTCATAGAGCAACACAAGATGGATACAGGCCCTTTGGCCCAACGAGTCCATGCTGACCATGATGCCCAACCTGCTAGTCCCAATTTCCTGCGTTCGGCCCATATCCCTCTAAACCCCACCCATGCATGTACCCAAGTGCTTCTTAAATGATTCTATTGTACCTGCCTCAACCATTTTCTCTGGCAGCTCATTCCATATACTCACCACCTTCTGTGTGAAAAAGTTGCCCCTCCGGTCCCTTTTAAATCTTTCCCCTCTCACCCTAAACCTATGATCCCCAAATTTTGGACTCCTCTACCCTGGGGAAAAGACTGTTACCATCCACCTTATCTATGCCTCTAATAAATTTTAAACATTTCTCATTCTCCTATGTTCTCCCTCATTCTCCTATGTTCCAAGGAATAAAGACCTCACCTGGCCAACCTTTCCCTTTTACTCAGGCCCTCTGCTCCTGGCAACACCCTCGTAAATCTTTTCTGCCCTCTTTCCAGTTTAACCACATCTTTCCTATAACAGGGTGGCCAAAAACTGTACACAGTACTCCAAGTGCAGCCTCACCAATGACTTATACAACTGCAACATAATGTCCCAACTCCTATACTCAATGCCCTGACTGATGAAGGCCAGCATGCTAAGTGCCTTTTTCACCACCCTGTCCACCTGTGACACCACTTTGAATGAACTATACACTAGTACTCTACTCCTAGGTCCCTCTGTTCCATTACACTCCCTTGTGCCCTACCATTCACAGTATAAGTCCTACACTGGTTTGACTTTCCAAAATGCATCACACTTACTTATATTAATATCCATTTGTCAATCCTCGGCCCACTCCCCTAACTGATCAAGATCCCCCTGTAATCTACGATAACATTCTTCACAATCAACAACACCTCCTAATTTCGTGTCATCTGCAAACTGACTGATCAAGCCTTAAAGTAATTAAATTGAGTAAAATTGTTATTTACCATTGTACCAAATTTAAAACATCAACAGAACGATTTTTAACATTTTCTGCTAGATGCTCAAATAAAAAAAATACTTGCACAATCAATTAGGATCATATATTAGTCCTTTAATTTGTGTCTGGGATTTCGTTCTTTCATTAACTTCCTTATAATATCCTTGCATCCTAAAAATCAGGCTGGATGGCAGCCTGATTCACATTGAATTTAGAGTTGAATATTATGTACAATGTTCTCATTTATTGATGGCAGCAATTAAGAAACCTATTCTGATGTAAGTTGAAAATATTCAAGCTTTCCTGCTTAATGAGCAGGAATTAAACAGTTGACCTATTGCAAAACATATTTCGAGAAAATACTTCCAATTTCAAAACCACAAAGATAATCAGACCATTCTGAAGCTGAAATACATTTTTCAAGCAAAGATACATTCTTTGGTGCAAAGTTGATTAGCCATTGCATGGAGCATGCAAAATATATGGGCCATGTTAGCACATAAAGTTAATTAAACCAATGAAGGAAAACTTGCAGATATATAATGGCTTTAACTTCATAGCACTTAATACAAAATAAGAACATTTTACACTGAGCCACATATAGGCATTTTAGGGCAGATGGGCAAAAGATTGATCAAGGAGGTAGGTTTTATGAGCATCTAAAGGAGGAAAAAGTAGAAAGGAAAAGAAGTTCAGAGAGGAAATTCCAGAATCAATGTACTCCAGACACTGCTTAAGGCACTGCTACCAATGCAGGGAAAAATGGAGGAGGGGGTGGGGGTGCAGCTAACAAGGCAATGAAAAAAAATTGAAAACTAGGATGTGAAATGGGGTCAATAAACCTCCAGCTGGTCCTGAACCTCTGTGTTTCCATGCATGCACATGAAATTCCAAGATAAAAGACAGTGCAGATGCTGGAATCTGGAACAAAAAAAATATGATGCTGGAAGAACTAAGCTGGTCAAGCAGCATCTGCGGAGACAAAAGCTACAACTTGATGTTTGGGCCGAGACCCTTCATCAGGACTGGGAGGGAAGAGGAAAGGTTGCCAATATATAGCAGTATATAGGGGAGTGGGACAGAGGCTGGTAGGTGATGGGTGGAGATGGATAGGGAGGGGATGATGGGTCAGTGGAACCAGCTGCGAGAGTGGGGTGGGTCAGAGAGAATGGGACGGAGGCTGGTAGGTGATAGGTGGAATCAAATGGGGAGGGGATGATGAGTAGGCAGAACCAGGTGTGGGAGGGGAATGTGAGAGTTGAACAAAGGAAGAAGAGACTAGGTGGAGAGGTGAGTGTGTGTGGGAGGAAAACACTAAAGGTATGGGTTACCTGAAATTGAAAGGTCTCTGCAGAAGGTGGGAAGGGGAGAGGAGGGAAGATGTGAGTGGTGGAGGGATCTCATTGAAGCTGGCAGAAATGGCGGAGGATGATGTGTTGGATGTGGAGGCTGGTGGGGTGGAAGGTGAGGATCAAGGAAACTCTTATTGCTTTTCTGCCAGGGGAGAAGGAGGTGAGAGAAGACGCGCAGAAAATGGAAGAAATGTGTGGAGGGCTCCATCAACAATACCAGAGAGGAAGCCACATTTCCTGAGGGAGGACATTTCAGGAGGTCCAGAGGAGAGAACAGATATCTAGAGAACAGATGCGGCAGAAACAGAGAAATTGAGAAAAGGGCTGGCATCCTTACAGGAGGCACGTGGGAGGAGGTATGGTCAAGGTAGCTGTGGGAGTCGGTAGGTTTATAGAAGATGTGAGGAGCAAGTCTGTCTTCTGAGATGGAGACCGAGAGATCCAGAAAAAGAAGTGTCAAGGATAGTCAAAGTGAATTAGAGGGCAAGGTGGAAGATCATGGCAAAGGTAATGAAATTGATGTACCAATGCAGTTGACGATATAGCAGAGAAAGAGTTGGGGGGAGGAGAGATGTGCTGGTGCTAGAATAGGCTTGGAACAAGGAATGTTCCATGTACCCAACAAAAAGACAGGCATAGCTAGAGCCCATGTGAGTGTCCATTGCTACCCCTTTGATCTCAGAAAGTGGGAGGAATCAAAAGAGAAGTTGTAGAGGGTAAGGACAAGTTCTGTTAGTGGAGGGGACAGGTTGGGTCTTTGTGCAAGAAAGAAACGGAGGGCTCAAAGACCTTCCAGATGGGGAACAGAGGTGTACAGAGACTTAACAACCATGGTAAAGATGAGCCAGTTGGGACCAGGGAACTGAAAATTATCAAAATGGTGGAGGGTATGAGATATGTCCTGGATGTTAATGAAAAGGGACTGGGCAAAGGGAGAAAGGATGGAGTCCACCTATGAAGAGATGAGTTTGGTGAGGCAAGAGCAGGCAGGAACAATGGACTTACCAGGGCAGTCCTGTTTATGGATCTTGGGTAAGAGAAGAAGGGGGCAGTGCAGGGTTGGAGATTAAGAGGTTGGAGACTGTGGAGGGGACGAGATCTGAAATAGTCCAGGAGATGGTGGCCTGGTGTTAATCATCAGTAACTCATATTTACCAATGCACTGGGACCTTCTTGATACCACAACTCACCTTGTGAATTTCAAAAGTGACTACAAATAGAATAAAACCAGGGCTGAAAACATTGTGGGAATAAGAGACACATTCAAGATCCAATAATGAGGGAACTGAATCAGGCAATAGGAACATTCATTCATAACAAAGTAATAGCCTGTTCCCTGAAATACAGGCGAGTTTGAGTGTACTTAAAACAGGACATTTCCAAAAGCACTTCCAACAGTTCACGATGGGAAAAAGGAAAGTTAGCCTTATTGTCTCATATTTATGACCCACAGTCTACCTTCTCAATTAATGTGAGATCTCCTTGGAAGTAGCAGTGGCAGTGCCACTGCCTCATAGCTCCAGCAATCCAGGTTCAATCTTGACCTCTGTAGCTCTGTGTGGAGTTTGTTACCATATGGGTTTCCTCCGGGTGCTTTTGTTTCCTCACACGTGACAAGACATGCGAATGTAAGGAGAATAGATTACAGGGAAAATTCGTGTTGGAGTAGGATTACTCTATGAGCCAGAATAGAGCAGATGGGCCAAATGAGGTCCATCCTTGTCGTAAGAAAATATAAAAATATAAGATAAGATACCTTTGTTAGTCACATGTACATCGAAACACACAGTGAAATGCATCTTTTGCGTAGAGTGTTGCTGGCTGCAGCCCGCAAGTGTCGCCACGCTTCCAGCACCAACATAGCGTGCCCACAACTTCCTAACCCGTACATCTTTGGAATGTGGGAGGAAACTGGAGCACCCAGAGGAAACCCACGCAGACACGGGGAGAACGTACAAACTCCTTATAGACAGTGGCCGGAATTGAACCCGGTTCGCTAGCACTGTAATAGCGTTACGCTAACCGCTACACTACCATGCTTGTGTATGTGAGGAAACAAAAATCTTTAAAGGCCAATTTAGAGAAAAATATACAGAGCACTCCTCTCTAAACATTGAAGGCAATCAAACCAAGTTCTAGGAGATCATAACGACCACAGACTGTCTTAAATCTAAGCACAAAACTCACGCAGCATCTGTTAAAATTTTCCAGTACATCTGCTTCCACTGCATGTCAATAAAATGTTTGATGACTCATATTATCAATGCTCTATTAAGAGAAACCTTGTAATGTCTAACTTATTTCTGTACTTGCATATTTTATATGCATACCCCTTTTTTTGCTAACCTCTTTATTTCAAGTTCTTAAAGGAAATGAAAATACAATTCAGTTGTAAGATAGATTATTCCTAAATTGAGATTTAATGTTGTTGTTTTTAGTAACAATCTTTTATATTGGTATTGTATTTTTTGTGGCGCTCTTTATCTGGCTAAATAAGAATGAAAGGTAGATTATTGCTATCTTTTACAATGGGACCTTCAATCCCCACCAATGTCCACCATCCACAAAGGGAGCACCTTTCAGAATGACAGAAAATCACATTTCCACAAGAGTGAATCATCGTTGAGGGAAAAAACGGCTAAAAGAATTCATATTTATAAGCTCACATGGTTAAAAAAAGCCATGTATCATCATATTAGCTTTATCACAGAGGCGTTAATACTTTGTTCTGTAATCTTAACAAATAATTTAGCCATGGGCAAAGAGTGGCAGTAGAAAAATCTTCCATAGGTGATTCATCTGTGCTTCATCACTGCTTCAAAAAGAAGTGGCATTAAATCCGAGAGAAAAACAGGGCAATCTGGTTGAAGGCCTTGTCCCAGATTATGAATTATGAAGTCTTGTGAAATTCTCCAACTGCAGCTGCACAGGAACCTGATTATTTCACCTCAAATTATAATTGGAGTTAGTGAACTGGATAGAATAGAAAGATTTTAAAATGGCCCCATATCTATTTGAGAAAGGAGAGGAACATCTGAGTTCCTGCCGGTGAACAGATTTGCTGCAGGAATGTAGCATTAGGAGAATGAAGAGATGAAACCCAGAAAGATAATGGATGTAAGAGGCAACATATACTATGCCAGGCAGTAGATGTACTGAAACCAAGTCATGTATCTCGGGATGGCTTGAGAAGATTCCAGCTCACTAAGGAGGTTGTGATTAAAAGCCTCCACACCACAACAATCCACATCCCATAAAAGGATTAAAATGAAAGATTTGAACAAATTCCATTCAACAAGAAGTTGGTTGGTCAAAGATGAAGTAATTTACAAGGGTCTAATCCTCTGAAGCAGTGAACACATTTAGGTTATTTGGTGAACATGTTGAATAAGTATCAGCTGAAATAATCAAAATAAAATCTCAGGACTTACTTTCTACTGTTCCTGCATGCTAATCCATTTGTTTACTTGGGGGATAAAAACAGGAAAATACCAAGTTAACGAACTCTTCAATTTATTCTCCTCAATCCAATATGCAACCCAGAAGAATGGAACTCAATTCCTCAATAGTTGGAGGAAAATAATCTCAGTTCTAGTTGGAAGTCTTCAGAAAAACTGTATCTTCTGATTTCTGAAAAATCCACAGCATTGTAGTGCTCATGTGGCTTGTTGTGTTTCATTATATTCCAAATAGCAATCAAGAAATTCCTTGCAACATCACACAGACAGCTGTTTACTAAGGAGTCGTTATTCAACCATTGTCTACAGAAAATACATTCTTTGTAATAGAGTTCATAATTACAGGATTTTTTTTATTGTGGTTACTTAAAAGCTCAAATCTCATATGCATGTTTGGAAAGATTAAATATAATTCCCAATAAAAGTAATTTACATCAGAGGAAAAAAGATATCAAGAAACTACAACAAAAGATCAGAGACAAAGCAAGAATGTAGTTTACACTGACAATAATCACAAAATATACTGTATGCCAAAACTAAACTGCTGAAATTCAGACTAAGGCTTGCTCCAAATTGGCCCTTGACCTTTACTTCCATAAAACCAGCAAACTGCTGATACTAATCATGCATCCCATTGAGCTAGCAGATCAAACTGTTCAAGTCAGAGACAAAACCAGCTCATAGGTAGATCCCGAGAGAGTCAGGTGAGCAATAGGAGTGATACAAGCCCAGGTTGTTAGAGGTCTGTGGTGTCTGGAAGAGCACTGACCACATTTCTCCAAATATAAACCACTTTAAGACATCTTGAAGGCATTACAGTGAAGTGTTCTTATTGTTGTAATATAGGGAAATATGGCATCACATATGCATGAGATGGGACAAACAGCAATGAGACAAGACATATTTCTTACATATTCAGATTTAATCATGCATTTCCTGGATCCATAGTGTTTTCCTTTTGATTAGATAATATCCAGATATAAGTTTTGTACTTCTCATTAAAAAAATGTCAGCACTATACAATTAAAAATACAACTTTTCAGTTGTTTTTTGTCCGTCTAGAAATTCAACCAGGCACTTCCTTTGCTCTGACGTGAAGTAATGCCATACACTGTGCAAAGCTCCTCCAAGAGTTTTGAGGGGGGAAAACAGTCTTTGTTTCCTGGGTGAGAACATTGTATTTTCACGATTCAGTGCTGGATCCCATTCAGATAAGTCCATGAATATATTCTATCATCAGGCACCTCTTCCTATCCAGGGTATCAAATCCCCTTATGCACTGCTCCCATCATCCTGACTGCCCTGGTCTTGATAAACTGATCACCTGACTCTGCAATACTTGCTGGCTCAGTCCTCTGATGCTCCAAGGTGTCAGTCCTCCACATGGGAGCCCAGATCTCCAGCCTCCACTTCCTCACTGCTCAAGCCTACAATTTTCCAATAGAAAAATGGACTTCCCAGTGGAAGTCCGAATCCTTCAGTGCCATCAGTGCAGGCTCCAATCCCTTCCTCAAGATGTTGATCTTCCAATGCCCCCAAAGGAACTCCCAACCTTTTAATTCCCTCATTTGAACTCCCATGAACAACTCCGACTGCCAGCCTTCTCTCCTCCATACTCCAAACTTGGTCTCGGTGCCACTGAAATTTGCAGCAACAGATCCAGAGTTGACCTTAGAGCATATTTAATGGCACACTACAATCTCTTGGTCAATTTATTTTATTGATTTTGAATGAAAGATAAATACTGGTCTGTGTACTATAAAAAAAACAGTCCTGTTCTTATTCAATTAATCCTGGGCTGTGTTACAACCATCTTTAGTGACGGATAGGGCCTCAATTTAGAGGAATTTCTTTTGCCAATGTAGCACTTTCCTGCTGCACTGAGGTGTCAGCCTGGGTTACTGGTCATGCCTCTGCAGGGGGATTTGAATCCACTATCTCTGACTCAGAGGTGATGGTGATAACCCTGAGCCAAGCAAGAGTAAACAAATAGCCATTCTATACAACAGCAGAGAACCATCCTACAGCTAGTAAACAAATATAAGATAAGATATCTTAATTAGTCACATGTACATCGAAACACACAGTGAAATGCATCTTTTGTGTAGTGTGTTCTGGGGGCAGCCCACAAGTGTCGCCACGCTTCCGGCACCAGCATAGCATGCCCACAACTTCCTAACCTGCCTGTCTTTGGAATCTGGGAGCAAACTGGATCACCCAGAGGAAACTCATGCAGACACCGGGAGAACGTAAAACTCCTTACAGACAGCAGCCAGAATTGAACTCGGGTTGCTGGCGCTGTAATAGCGTTATGCTAACCGCTACACTACTGTGCATGCACTGTTGTATATAACAACAGTGACAAAATGTGCAACACATTGTGTAGCTGCAAAGAGCAAAGTGTTTAATGAGTATTGTCACTCTTATGCCACAGAATCTAACTACTGCAATTTGGAGTTTGCAATCAACAAACAAAAGTTTGCACATCAACAGACACTTATAAAATTCCAGGTAGAAGGCACTGGCAGGGAACAACCTCTTTTGTTATTATTTTTAATGTCTTGTCACATTGAAGCATAAGATAGAAAGTAGGATTTGAAACTACACTCTAAGCACAAATAGATTTTGCACAATGTCACATTATGTCCATCACTGCTTTATTAATAAGGTCACCATGATCAGATTTATGGTGGTTGACTATGTGATATATCTGTCAGATCTTGTACCCCAGTTCTGTGAATCTTTCCATAATGATGGTATATCAATGGCCTTAATGCTTGAACCTGAACTATGTAATCATTTTTATCTGTGTTTTTTTACAATCAGGTATGATGAACTAAATTTATTAAATGGAGATGGCAACTTGGGTCTCAACAGACATAAGGGCTTTCTAGTTGTAACAATAGTAGGAGATAGATGGATCTACTTGAAAATACTAGGGTCTATAAATTGTAGTGGTCCAGAAAAAGTGCACAAGATGTGCACAGCAGCAATGATTGAAGAACCATTACAATCATGGGCCCAGTGCTCAGTGGCATGAGGCTTTGGACAGCCAAAAGTTTGCAGCTCAAGGGACTTCGACTGATACCAGGGTCAGGGGTATGGAATGTGGAGAGAAAGAGGCGTCACTGATCATAGGTCAAATGGGGATTGAGGTTGCAGCTGGGCTAGTGAGCAAAGTTAGGGGCATAGGGCCAAAATGAGCAATGAGGTAAATGGCCAAGGTGGGGATGGATCGTTTTGAGGGCATATGTGGATGGAGAGAGGGGGTTGGATTAGGACACAGGGGCTTCCTTCAGAGGCCACTGTGGATCATTGGATCATGACCTTGAACCAGTTGGGGTAGGGGAGATTGGTAGATGGGGGAGGAGTTTGTGGTGACTGAATAGTCAGTGAGGAGGTCAGAGTGGTCAGTCACATGACTGTGAAGGAGTCCCAAAGAATAAAAAGTAATTTTGGGACTTACCTTCATCGAGTCCTGGCTCTGCTGCTGCGCTGTGAAAAACTAGTCATCCCAGGTGTGACCAATGATAGTCTCTGCCAGGATTACTTTGTCTAATTTCCTGCACAATACTCCAAAAGGGTTTCCTGAGTGACGTGAAACAATATGGAAATGGTGGTTATCGCATTTCATTTCTTTGTAAGAGTAGCATGTGTAATATTGGTTGCTAACAGTAATTGTTACTTTAAGGCTGTCACTCCTAGGGATTGAGTCAAATGACTAACTGCTCACTAACCTGTAACAATCATTACAGAAAGTTCCTGAAGCCGTTTATGAGAATTGTGGAAGAAACTAAACAATTCTTTGTGATCCTCATGTACTTTCTGCAACAAGAGGCTACTTTATTAGAGCTTAAAAACCCAATGAGCACACATGTGATCAGGATGGAAAGGAATCAGAGTCTTCAAAAAAATAAACTCATCGAGGACATCGAACGACAATAATTGGGTTGAGAGGGCGAGTCTGGGACGCTCAGGATTAATCACAGCCTCTGAGTCATCCACAATTTTTTTAAAGAGAAAAGCAGGCACGATAATGTCAAAGCGTATAGCAGTACAATATGCAAATCCAATGCCAGACTGGTTACACCTGAAATCATGGTAATTATCAAAAACACAGTAACCCTTCCATTTTTACATGGAACAAATTGAAATGCTTTTTATAGAGTGAATTACATCATTGAAGGTGAGGGTGAGGGTGAGGGTGAAAATGTTCAGAGGCCATACACTAACCCAAGAAGGTGATCCTGTCAGCTGAAATAGGACTAGCTACTTATCCAACATTTACAAGCTTACATCGCCCACAGGACAGTCAATGTCCCAGTTCACAAAGTAACAGAAAAACTATAAAACCATTTCAACCTAGTGCTATTAAACAATTTGGAGAGTTAAAAGCCTGGAACTCAAATCAGAGGTCAGAAAGCATAATCAGCAGTTATAGAGTCATTCCAAAATAAATTTGTTGTGGCATTGCAAATTCAGCATTTCTTGGATTGCACTGTTAGATAAGTTTGTGTGTGAACCAACTGATCAGCAAATCCAGCCCAAGTTACTAAGCATGTGAAATCTAATATTGGAACAGACATGCAAGATATGTATTTCTATGTAAACAGACATAACACTTACAAAGTATCTCTGGCCATTACAGAACATTAACATAAACACAACATGTGGAAGAATGAGCAATGGTGTGAGTTCCAACAATGTAAAAATGTAAGCTTCAGGGCTGTGAAAGGCCAATCTGGTGGGAAGCTTTGATACTGATGTAGTAGGGATCATTCAGCGCTAGTACAGAAGTTCAGAGCAGCAAGATGTTTCGATTGCATAAAGCAAGGTTATATAGCCTCTGTATGCTGTGCCAACAAAGTAAAACAATCCAAGCTCATGGCAGTCAGAGAGAACCAATGAACGAATGTTTACATAATGTGAGAGGAGGAAGTGGGGCACATTTTACATAGCATGCACATTATTAGTGTTGATTAAAAAGAAGGAAAAAATACAATGCCAAAATTAAAGCTCAATAATCAAGACCTCAATCTGAATGTTGACACAGCAAAAGACTGAGCCATCATGGGAAGGACACATATCACCAGAAGTTTAGGAATAAGCCATTAGTATGGGCCTATTCCAGGCAGCTTTGAAAATGATGCTGCCAAGAGCCCATCATGGTTTATTCAACCAGAATGACATCCTAATTCCAACGGTCATGGAGGAGGAAATATGTTGTGTACTTGAGCAAGTATTTAGAAGACTTCATCAAAATAATGTCAAGCTTTAATAAAAACAAGCACAAGTACCATCATGTGGAAGAATGTCTGCAAGTAATTGAAAATGGGCTGCAGACATGTATAAATAGGGCTTTTGGGCCATCATCAAAACCAGAAAACCCACTGAGGTATGGTCATTTCTTCTCATGCTTCAGGACTACTATAGATTTTTAATCAATCTTACCAAAGTACTGAATCCACTTCATCAGCTATTAAGCATGGCAGTGGGGAAAAAAAATCTACACAATGTAAAGAGTCAGCAGCAACTCATTTTTTCCTGCATTACGACACCAACTTTGTGGAAAAAGCTTGCTTGTGATCTGTCCAACAGTGGAGTTATGGCCTTGATTAGCCATGTCGTGGATGGTGCCATGACAAGCATATCACTTACACATCAAACACTTCTTCCAAAAAAAATGCTCAGTTAGAGAAGGAGGCACTGGTGATTAGATTTGCAGTTATAAGATTTCATTAATTCTTGCCAGGAATACGATTCACACTAATCAATGAAAATTCGCTTAATGGCAGCTTCAGAAATGAAGAGGTGGGGTATCCAGCTGTCTCACCACACCTTGACATTGAGTTCAGAGCATCCAAGCAAAGCACAGGAGATTATCTTCTGAAGTAGTCACAACATAAAAGGTGAATCTTATACCCGACAACCAGTGGAGGATGAGTTCCTTGTCACAGCAATAGAAGTGTCTAGGCTTATGCAAAAAGATCCAATTCTGAGACAGCTGCATGAAAACACATTAAGCGGTGGATTGATTCAGACACTCGGAATGAAGGTATGTATTTCTTCACCTTTCAACCAAGGTTGAGTAAATTAGGGACACAGGTACGGTCTGTTAGTAAGATCTAACATAGTGAGACTTAAGTTATTGCAAAACAAAAGTATGTATGAACTCTATGCAAAGCACGAGAGCATGCTAATTATGAAGACAGTGGCTAGAGGATTCATTTGAGGGCCTGGCATAAACAAAGGTATAGTTCATCTAGGTGGTAGATGTACAGGACTGCAGACATAATGCTATTACAGCGTCAGCGACCTGGGTTCAATTCCAGCTGCTGTCTGTAAGGAGTTTATATGTTCTCCCAGTGTCTGCGTGGGTTTCCTCTGGGTGCCCCGGTTTCCTCCTACATTCCAAAGACGTACTGGTTAGGAAGTTGTGGGCATGCTATGTTGGCACCGGTAGCATGGCGACACTTGCGGGCTGCCCCCAGAACACTCTACGTAAAAGATGTATTTCACTGTGTGTTTCGATGTACATGTGACTAATAAAGATATCTAAGTCCAAAGTACCACTTCTTGCGTAAAAGTAGTTGCCAAGACCCTTCTAGTGAATCCATTTAGATTATTGGGAAAAAAAAATGGATGACATTTGAATATTGTTCGACAGCCATTAAAATTGGGTAGAAGTATAACATGTGGAGTCACACACCACCACAAAATGCACAAATGAGCAACTAAGATCTATGACACACATGGTCTTCCGTAAAAGTTGTATCAGACAAGGGCTCACAGTTTACATTATTTCAGTTTGAACAAATCAAGAACAACAATGGAATAAAGTACCATTTCACTTCCCCTCACCATAAAGTATCAAATGGAGAATCAGAAGGGATTGCGCAGTTAAAGAAGGCATTCTAGAAACAGGACATGGAAGGTCAATCAAACATCATCATGAAATAATGCAGCATTTCTTCTGAGCTCAAAAACACTACTCTCCACTTCAGGCTTTAAAATGTCCTTTTGAAACTATGGGACATTCCAGAAATGTAAACTGTTGATTTCGGCATTCTTTTAGGATCTTACTATTGCAGCCAATGATTACATTACATGTAAATGAATGTGAAGAAGCAATATTATTTCTGGTGTGTTGTTCAAACTGAGGCTGCACAGTAGTTAAGTTTCTGGATTTGCAGTCAACGGGCCTGATGATCCAGAGACACAAGTTTGAACCCCCGACAGCAACTGGGGAATATAAATTAGGTCAATTAAATAAATCTGGAATTAAAAAGCTAGTGTCATTAACAGTGACCATGAAACTGCTAGATTATCATACAAATCCATCTGTTTCATTAATCCCTTTAGAAAGAAAATGTGTCCTTACCCAATCTGCAACATCAGATCACCAGTAAATGGTTGTCTCTTGACTGCCCTCTGAAATGGCTGAGCAGGCTATTCAGTTCAACAAGACATAATGATGGGCAATAAATAATAGACCTCACCAGTCATGTTCACATTCCATAAAAGAATGAGTGGTGCAGTGTAATACAGCACTGTCCTTTCACATCTGTGACCTGAATCTGATCCAATCCCAAACTAATGCGCCTGTAGTTCTTTCCCTTTGAAAGATTTTACAGAGCCCAAGCAAAATAATACTGGATGGTTTTAAATTCAGTTTCTTGTTGGCGAGTGTCCAAACAAAAGGAAAATTATGAAACAATAACTTGCAGGACCCGAAGGAATTACTTGGCTCTAAATAAAAGAAAACCTTTCAGATTCTTTAGTTCTAAGTAAATAATGCCAATATGTTGGGACTTGCAACCCGAATGAATTTCAAAGTCCAGTAGGTTGCCAGTTTGTCAGGGTAGTACAGCAGCCAGTAAGTTGCACACTAATTGCACGTTTTGGGTTTCCTCTGTCAATGAATGAAACGTTAGTCAACTACTTCCAGTGGGTAACCAAAAGAGGGATTCAAATGAAGTCGAATTAATATGCACTGGAAGTCAGCTTAAAGCTGCTGCCCAGTGAATGAGAGAGCATCTGATTTTTTTTAAAATTTAAGCTGTGTTTTTTTCAAACTGATGTAATTTAAGACAGGAAAATGGCGCTTAACATTAAATGTAGAAAGTGTTAATGTCATTATTAAATATTTTAACAATGTGAACAGATTTACTTTGGCTTTAGAAAATTCTAAACAATAGTGTTTGACTGACATGCCTGGTGACCTTCTGAGCTCACTGTAGACTGTGTCTTCCAAAGCCTTCATAGTACATTACAATTGATTTTGCAGTATTTAGCTACTGAGATGTTCATTCTGTGGGGACCTCCATAGTGAATGTGCCTGCAGAAATGTATTACTGCAGGTCTTGCCATTGTAATGATTAATCATATTGGGTGAGCTGAAGACACTATACCAGGCCACTGAAAAGCTTACTCCCACAGAGACTTCAAAGGTACCAAATACTACCTGGACCTCTGATGAACAATGTATTTTCAAGCTCAGGTCTTTCAAGGCTATCATCATGCAGCTGTGTGATAGGCTGGGTCGAGACCTTCAGCCATTCTCTTGCTCCAGGGCCACTCCCTCCATAGACCCTTAACTTCCCCACCACACAGTCTTCCAAGCAGCCGCAGCAGATCTTTGACTTATCTCCCAATTTCCTGCTCACTTCACTGTCATAACAGAAAGGTCACACATGCTCTACATTTGTGGAGGGATAATTTATGTATTCTGCTTTCAAGGGGCACAGGTGGCATCTCAGACACTGGGAATTGCCAGGATCACATGACAGGGAATCCATTTACTGCAGTAGTGTGCTCTGAGTTGGCCTGACTCGGACTGCTGCCCAGGGCTGGATGAAGAAGCAGTGTAGAAATGCAGTGTGCTATGGGTGATCGTGTTCCCCGAGAAGCTGTTATGCCAGGTGAATTGGTGCTTTCATGAGTGGGATTTTAATCCCCCTTCACAACCCACAGCTTTTCACCAACAGGATGGGTTTCCTCTCTTCTGGGCATGGATCATCAGATTACTTTCTTCTTGATGAATTGCATGTACCCAGGGAGGTGTCATTGTGCCTTTGGCCTTAGGGGGACAACGCTGCCAGACATTTTCAGCTGCAGCTCTGTGCAGAGGTATGGATCCTGGGAAACAAGGACTACCATCTGCCTCACTGGCTGGTCACACCAGTATCCTGTACCAACCATAGTTGCAGATTACTATTGCAACAGGAGCCACACAAGCACCCAAATTGCTGTGGAAAGTGTTTTGGTCTTCAAAAAAAACAGATTACAGTGTGGCTGCATCACTCTGGGGGCTGGCCTGCAGGCATGAAGATTTTGTCATTGTGCACTCTGCTACACAATCCAGACAGCAGTCAATGCCGAGGGAAGAAGATCAAAGACTGGAGCCTGAGGCACACCCTGTAGGAGCTGGAGGAGGAGGACGTCAAGGAAGATTTCTACAGTAAGTCCCAGCTCAGCACTTAACAGCTTCAACTCCCAGCAGAGCAGAGGAGGAAGGTAATGACTGCAAACATTTTCAGGCATATTTTTATAATGAGCCTGAAAAATTATGATCAATTATGCAGACGGAGACACTCTCCATCGATGAACAAATTCCTGATCCAAATATTGAAACAGTTTGTTAATAAATGTTGTGCTTCCTAATAAGAACATAAGAATCATGTGCTGGAGTAGGCCATCTGCCCCTTCGAGATGTCAGTTGAGATTCATTTTAAGCCCTTGCCCCAGGTGACCATTTCAAGGGGGAAAGTGGGCACAACTGATGAATTACCAGTGGGTCACACAGTAACAATCAGTTTTCAACAATTCAATTTAATCATTGAAGTGTGATACTTCCCTGCACCATTTCTCACCACAGCTCTCTCACCTATTGCTGTACATTTCAATCCCCCACAGTGACAGGGCATCTGGACAAAGGGCCTAACAGATCAAGTTTTCCATTTCAACATGAAACAATCTTCATATTTCTCTGCCTCTCCTAGGAATCCTTCCCTCAGATGACAACTATTGTAAGGTGAAAGCAGGGAAGAAGACTCCCTGGATAGAAATTGTTGGTGGGGTAGGAGAGTCACATATAATTGCTGCCATAGGGATAAAGCAACAAAGGCTTGGCTTTATATATCTCACAATCATGAGATGCACAGCAATGCAGTTATCTTCAAGGAAAACTATCATTTCAATCAAGATTAAGCTTGAAGGCATTAACTTAAGAAGCATGACATTGGCAACCTTACTGGATGAAGCAGAAGAAAGTTCACTGGCAGCTACCCCCACCACCACCACCACCCCCCCTTACCAAACATTATTTGCATGAAATGAGAAAGCATTTCAACAGTGTTGGTGTAAACTTTGTGATAATTGAAAAAGAAATTAAATATCAATGGAAAATAATATTTTTATTAAATGTTAGCACAGTAATTCCATTTTGCAACTTAATATTTGGATTTACAGGCCCTTGCTCCACTTCACATTGTCCCCAGTGTGGCTGCAGTCTGGCTTCTGCCATTCACCTGGCATTCACCCTGATTTCATTGATGACCCATGAGAAGCTTTTGTACGAGACTGGCTTGTCTCAGGCTAGTCCCCAGAGCCAGTTGAAGAAACAGTCCGGGACTGCAGTGTGCCATGGGTGAGCATGCTGCCCAAGAGGTTGCTCTGCCAGATGGATCGGTGCTTTCATGAGTGGGATATTAATCTATTAAACTTGCACACCAGGTAACCACTTGGAGTACTGGTAGAAAATGGTGTGACAACCTTTGTAAGATTCCCCAGAGCCAGAACTGTCCACTTCCTACAGCCTTCACTCATCTCCTCTCATTCAGCTTCTGATGCCTCTGATGGAGACATCTATGAAGGGAGTGGCCCTGGAGCAAGAGAATGGCTGAAGATCTCAACCCAGCCTATCACACAGCTGCATGATGATGCCTCTGATCCTGCAGATGGCAGGCAAGTTCTCAAACACTATTGCCATTCCCTTGCACATGAGTGACCTGTTCATGAGTAGCATCTCTCTGCTCATGCAGGACATCCACCAGCTCACATATGGCAAAGATAATAGCTAGCTGGATCACAGAAAGACTTCATAGAAGCAGAAAGACATCATAGCAGAGAAAAAACTTCAAAAAACTGAAAAGACTTTGTATATCTTCCTTCTATGCCTCCACAGAAGCACAGTTGCACTGTATGAGGGTATCAATGCCAAGCCATTGCAAGGAAGTGCTCATGGCCCCCAGTGAGGATGTAATGGCCTCTTGACACTGCACAAACCACAGGGAAAGTTGGACATGGACTCCTCCATGCTCAGGATCACCTCCTACATTCAGACAGACAAGCCTAACAGTGTATCGGCATGGTCGTGAAGCATACCAGCTTATCCCTCAGCTGATCCTCAGGGCAGTACAGGTATGTAGACTTCCCCTCTAGTGACAGCCCACACCAGTGTTCTTATAATCTATTTTGCTTTTCGTGGTAGTGCTGTTGGTTGTTAGTTGCAATTATCTCATCATCTTCTTCTTTATCCTCCTGTTCCTACCTTCCCTTCATTGGCTCTCTGGCTCCTCCTGCTTCATCTCCTCCTCCCCTTGTGTAAAGGAAGAATAGCATATCCTCTCAAGAGACATTGTAAAGAGGACTAAACTAGTTGCACAAGTAAGCTGTGGCAGAATCAGCTATAGAGTGATGCAGTAGCACAGATTGAAATGAGGTTGTTGAGAGTTAATCAAATCAAAGAGGATGCTAATATGAAATATTGTTAGCAACCATAACCAGCAGCTTATAGATGGCACTAACTGACTGATTGGTCTGGAGCTCTGCCCATCAATCTCCCTCATCGCGCTCAGGCACTGCGCTCGGGGGGGACCCCTCCCCTGCAGGCAGCCTCTCTCATATTCTTTTGCCAAAATGAAAAAGATGAAAGACGTTGAATACATTTCTCATTCTGTGTGAGAGAGAGTAAGAGGAAAGTACTCTGGTAGGCATCCAGCCACAGTAGTCTAGCATCTAATGACTGTCAAGATAAATCAGAGATCTCCCTCTTTTTTTCTCTCTATTCGAGCCCCTCTCTCCTCCATAGTAGCTTGTGTGTTGTCTGTCCAGCTGCAACAATGAGCATGCCTTTAAGTACTCATGTTTTTCTGGGATTGCTGCTCAGATATTCATCAAAGGTGAACTAGATGAGCAAGATGCCACAGAAATCATTCAGGTCGCACAGTAAATGCATGGTTCTGGCTACTTAATGGCTTTTCAAACCTAGCACTAAATGCAATACAGCAAATGTGTGTAATCAATTTCTAGCCAATATTTCTTGGCACATTTTCCAGGTACATGGCCAGGTCACATGCCTCACGTAACAACTTGAGGAGGCCATACAAACCCTCATGCCCATTCTGCCGATTAATTAGATCATAGACAAAGTGCATCTCAACTCCATTTACCTACCTTGATTCCATTTTTCCAAATTCCTGGCTTACAAAACTCAGATCAATTTCAATATATAGGAAAGACATTTTTTTTTTCAAATTAAAGAAAACCCTTATGTTCCCAAAATAATCTTAAAACATAAATACTGCTTGTGCATTATGATATTGAATTCAACTCTGCGTTACAATATAACTGAGCCATTGGTGCTTTAAGATCAGTCCTTAATGACACCCATATCCTGAATTTGATTTTGCCTGTGCAATTGAAGGTTCCATGCTGGAAAAGGGATAAAGAAATAAGCAACGCAGCAGGCACTAGATAAGCAATTTAATCCATCCAAGCATTTACATTCCAGTGATATACTCTAAGCCATTAGTAGATAGCACTCTGAGAATGATCAATTTGGATTTGTGGCTAGGATTAACTATATTGTCAAGCTGTATTGCACCAAGGTAAAACAATCCAAATAAAAAGCATGGTCATAGTTAGTAGTTGATATGATAATACTGATATGCATTGCCAGTTATTCCTTAATTCACGTAAGAATCAATATCAAAAACTTTTACTTATGTGGTGCCTGTCAAACGGAAAAATATCCAAGAACATTTCACAGAGGTGTAAAAAAAATCCTACCAACTCAACCAGGAAATGAAAAGCCATTAGTATATCTGGTATTGCACTATCACTATGGTTAGAAATAGGATCAATGGTAGCAGTAGATAACCCAATCAAAATCGGAATGTATCATTGCACAAGAGAAGTTGGATCTTTGAACTGCTGATAGATGGCAATTAGAAGCAACTCACACACTGTTCCAATTCCTCAGCCAATAACTGATCCATACATTGTAATGGACGGACATCATTGAAAAATAAAATCCAGGACATTGGCATTTTTTTTATTGAAGAATACAGCTAATCCAAAGAGTTTTATTAATGTCCCATACATTTAAATCTTGCAAATATAACTAAGATTCCAGCAGAAACAGCATTATATTTATTTAAGGAAATATACTATTTTTCCTGAAATAAAAACAAAGCAAATTGGGTTAATCAGGGAAAGAGATGAGGAAAGATTTTTTGATTTGCTTACATCAAGAGAGAAGATGCACTTACTTCATGCTCATGACTCTTGAGACATGTTCCTGATTGTTCCATTATTCTTTTCTCGTTTCTACTGCTTGCCCTTACTTTGATAATGATGCAGAAAGACTCTTTCTTCAAAGAAACTCATTTTTCCCTTTCTGTTTTCAGTGTGCATTCCCCCGCCACTGCCACTCCCCCACACCTATTTACATTGTCTGCAATAACCCCTCAACATGCTATTTTCTTAAGAGTCCATCCCCGTTCTTGCCAGTCAGGGCTATTATTGCCCACTGTAACCTCCCATCCCCACCTGTAGACCACTCAACAACCCTTGCTTCTGTGACTTTTGGTAGATTAAAGGACCTTCACATCATTTAGAGGAGAAGAATGACACAGTGGGAGCATTAGTAAATCAGCTGGAAAATACAGACCACAGAAACATTAAAAGATAATCAAAGTGATAGAGCTGTATAAATCTGGATACTATGATCTAGTAATCTATCTGCCCAATTTCAAAAAAATTGACATTACATAGATGAAAATTGCGTTAAAATGGTATTCACTAATTCCATGTATGTTTCTGCATGAGCTAACACCAGTCACTAATAAGAAGTGGGCTTCTTTGTGCAAGAATATTATGTACACAAGCACTGCTGTTCTGGTAACCATCTCATTCAAATGAAATGAACTCTGTTCAAAATATCTTTCTGGTGAGATTTTCAACCACATTGATCTGAATTGCGACTGGTGCTGTTCACTAATGGAAGAATCAGCTTTCAGTAATGTTGAAGGTTCAAGCTGAACATCATTTAAAGGGTCAGACACATTACTCCAACCTTGATAGGCAGAGTGCAGTACAACTTTCCAACAGAGAAATTTCAAGTAAACCTATCCAAACTGGGATCCACATCACCAGGTGGTTTCAAAATTTAATAGCCAGGAATACCAGTGGGAATCCTGAAAAGCTAAGTGGTTCTATCTTCATCTGATTAGAAACGAGTAAAAAAATTGGAAAGACTTCTGACAAAGATGGTGGCACTGTTGGCGGGAAGTTGCCAGGTAGGTGTTTATAACAATATGAGTGCCCTCTACAAATGCCAGCATTTTTGGGAGCCCCACACTACAGCCAAATGCCCCTTCCAGCTGTGAATGTAGAAGTGGGATGTATCTGAAACAGGAGGATCCCAGCTTTGCCAGCAGAGCCTTTCTTGACTTCTGCAATGCAGCAGTGAGCAATAAGGTGTTGCTTCTCAGCAGAGACAGGCAACAAGGATCCTCAAGAAGTTTTCTGAGTGATTTTGACTCTGAGAGCATTGCAAGGAGGTGCACATCTGCTCTTTGAGATTTGTGTAGAAAATGAATACAACTGCCCTCAGACATTCTAAATTTTCTTCTTTAACTGCACCAGCAGGAATAATCTGCACCAGCTCAGCACCCAGTAAAGGTTGCCGAGATTGTCAGCTCTGTGAAAAGTTATGTTAAAGTTATGTAGAGCCATCTAGTGGTCAAAGATGGAATTAGTACCCAAAAGAATTTTGAGAAGAGAGCACTTTGAATGAATTGTGAAGCACATCGGATTTCTCTGGGCTGAGCTTAAATATTTACAGAAATCTAACATTGTTTCTTTATTATCAGATATAATACATAGTCAGCAATAAAATCTGTTCAAAATAGCACACTTCTGAATGTGCATTATTTTGATTTTTGTAACAGGACCTTGAGCTAATGCTCACAGATTCTCAAGTATTATTCAAAAATGCCACGCTGCCCAGAATATATTGGAAGCATCCGTTACAAAAATTAGCATTCCTCAAATCTCTATTTCTGTGGAATTTCTGTGGAAAAATCTTTTCCCAAATAATATAGTCTTTGTGAAAAGTATGCAATATAATAGCATATATGTCATACCCATTTCCAAAATTCTGTTCGATTGAAGTCAATGGAACTGATTTTCAGAAGTGGAGATCAAGGTGCAAATATTGATTCATTGTGTGTTTAGAGCCTGAATATTGTGTGTTTAGACCCTTCTGTAAATAGATGTTACATGTGCTTGTTATAATTGCTAATGGAATATATTCAATGTCTAGGAAACCTGCATTCATTTAGTTCAGGTAACTATGCAGAACTTTTTGCCAGGAACTCTCATTAAAACTTTTTTATTTTCATTAAGGTGTTTTAAGGATGCCCTCGATATTATAATAAAAAGACATAAACCAGTGGAGAGAAGTATTAAAATGTACACATCTTCACATCAACTCAAATATATGATCCAAAAATTACAACTCTAATTATGCCATGTATGGGTGCAACAGTGAAATATCAAGTTTTTCTACAGCAGACGTTGCAAGATATTTCAATAAATGTTTTTGACTCTTCATCATCATCTACCATGCATTCAGAATAAACCTGGCAATCTGTTATTTGCAAAGTTTTTAATTAGAAGAAGATGGATATGTGGCAGATAATTAATATTGAGTGCTTGGCTATATATTACTTTAAACCACTACTGAACCCAAAAAATTTCCACATCACTGGGGCACGAAACAGACAGTTGTGGATTGGCCACTCATTATAAAACCAACCAGTTTTCCAATAGCACTCATTTTATGACACAGCTAATACTGAATTTTGCCCCCAAATTGTATAAAATCTTGTTTTCTCCAAAGCATTCAATCTTTCTTCAGCACTTATCAGATGGGTACCTCTGCTCCTCAGAGTTTTATTTGATTATTGTGAAGTGGACTGTGAGATTCATCAAAGTCAGGTATCACTTAGCTGCAGATAGTATGCAGCAAACAAAATAAACATCGTTCTCTCATTGTCTGACAATTCTTATATTCAAATATATAACTAGATTATATTTATAACAAATATCTTGTTCTTCAGATTGACTAATCAAACAAAAGTGGATATATGCTAATAGAATAGGTTCCTCATGGAAGGATCATTCAGAAAGTCAGGAGGCATGGGATCCAGGGAAGCTTGACTGTGTGGATTCAGAATTGGCTCACCAATTGAAGACAGAGGGTGGTAGTAGATGGGGTGTATTCTGCCTGGAGGTAGGTGACCAGTGGTGTTCCGCAGGGATCTGTTCTGTGACCCCTGCTATTTGTGATTTTTATAAATGACTTGGATGAGGATGTGGAACGGTGGGTTAGTAAGTTTGCTGATGACACAAAAGTTGGTGGGGTTGTGGATAGTGTAGAAATATGCTGTAGATTAAAACAGGACATTGATAGCTAATATGCGCTAATCCAGGCAACATCCTGGTGAAACTCTTCTACACCGTCTCCAAAGCCTCCACATCATTCCTGTATTGCAGCAACCAGAACTACATACAATAGTTCAAATGTGACCTATCCAAAGTGCTATACAGCTGTAACATGGTTTCCCAACTTTTGTACTTAACGACTCGACTAATGAAGGCAAACATGCCGTATGCCTTCTTTACCTCCGGGGGGAGGTAAAGAAGGCATACTGCACTTTCTGGGAGCTATGGACTTGCACATCAATGCTCCTAAGGGTCCTACCATTTACTGTATAATTTCCTCCTACATTTGACCTCCCAGAGTGCAATACCTCACACTTGTCCAGATTAAATTCCATCTGCCATTTCTCTGCCCATATTTCCAAATGGTCTATATCCTGCTGTATCCTACAACAGCCTCCTTCATTATCTACAACTCTGCCAACTGTTGTGTCATCTGCAAACTTACTAATCATTCCACCTACATTAACATCCAAATCACTTACGTACATCACAAATAACAGAGGTCCCAGCACTGATCCCTGCAGAACACCACTGGTCACGGACTTCCAATCAGAACCACACGGCTCCATCACTACCCTCTGTCCGCTGTGGCCAAGTCACCATGGATCCCATATGCCTTAATCTTCTAGATAGCCTACCATGAGGGACTTGGTCAAGTGCTTTACTGAAGTTCATGTAGACTACATCCACTGCCCTATTCTCAATCATCTTCATCATCTCCTCAAAAAATTCAATCAGGTTCATATGACATGACCTCCCCCAGATGAAGCCATACTGATTATCCCTAATAAGTCTATGCTTTTCCAAATGTGTGTAAATTTTATCCCTAAGCGTCTTCTCCAATAATTTCCCTACCACTAATGTGCTTACTAGCCTGTAATTTGCTGGATTATCTCTATTGCCATCCTGAAAGAACGGAAAAACATTGGCTATTCTCCTGTCCTCTGGGACCTCATCTGTGGCTAAAGAGGATACAAACATCTCTGTCAAGACCCCAGCAATCTTCTCTCTTGCATCTCTCAATAACTGGGATAGATGCCATCAGGCCCTGGAGACTTATCCACCTTAATGTTCTTCAAGAGACTCCACACCTTCTTCTTGATATCAACATGCTCCAGAATATCAGTACGGCCCTCCTTGCTCTCACTATCCTCCTTGGTGAATACTGATGCAAAGTATTCATTTAGTACCTCGCTTATTTTCTCTAGCTTCAGGCATAAATTCCTTCCTTTGTACTTGAGTGGTCCTGCCCACTTCCTAGTTAGCCTCTTAGGACTTTCCTTAATCCTACACACCAAGGACATTTCATTGCCCCTTTTAGCCATCCCGATTCCCTGTTTAAGTTCTTTTCAGCTTTCTTTATATTCCTCAGGGGCCCTGTTCAATTTCATCTACCAAAACCTTACATATGCTTCCTTTTAATGTTTGACTAACTTTACAACATTTTTAGTCTTTCAATTTTCCTGAACCTTGCCATCCTCATCTTCCTTCTTCACAGCAATATGTTGTCCTGAATTCTGACCAGCTGGCCTTTAAACAACTTCCACATGTCAGATGTGGACCTACCCAAAAACAGCCGCTTCCAATCTACTCTCCCTAGTTCCTGACTATTACTGCTGTAATTAGCCTTCACCCAAATTAACACTTTTCCCCCTGAAGTCTAGTCTTATCCTTATCCCTTACCATCTTAGACCATAAGACCATAAGATATAGCAGCAGAATTAGGCCATTCAACCCATCAAGTCTGCTCTGCCATTTAATCATGGCTGATTTTTTTCAACCCCATTGTCCCACCTTCTCCCCATAACCCCCTTACCAATCATCAATCCCTTAAATACACCCAATGTCTTGGCCTCCACAGCCCTCATGGCAACAAATTCCACAGATTCACCACCCTCTGGTTGAAGAAATTCCCCTCATCTCAGTTTTAAAGGGATGTCCCTTTATCCTGAGGCTGCGCCCTCCAATCCTAGACTCTCTTACTAATGAAAACATCCTCTCCACCTCCACTCTATCCAGGCCTTTCAGTATCTGGTAGGTTTCAATGAGATTCCCTCCTCATATGTTAAGCTAAATCTTGAAACTAACGGAGTTATGATCACTGTTCCTAAAATGCTCTCCCACTGAAGCTCTGATCACCTGGCTAGGCTCATTTCCCAGTATAGGGTCCAGTATGCTGCTTCCCTGATAGAATTATCTCCATACTGTTTCAAGAAACCCTCCTGGATGCACTGAACAAATTCTGCCTCATCTAAGCCTCTGGCACTAAGGATGTTGCAGTCAATACTGGGGAAATTAAAGTCATTCACTACAACAACCATATTGTTTTTACATCTTTCCATGAGCTGCCTACCTATCTGTTCCTCTATCTCCTACTAGCTATCTGGAGGAATACAGTATAACCCCATCATAGTGATTGCATCTTTCTTATTCCTGAGCTCTACCCATATTGCCTCCTTGGATGAGCCCTCCAGGATGTCCTCCCTAGGTGCAGCTGTGACATTCTACCTGGTCAGTATTGCAACTCCCCCAGCTTCTTTTACATCCCTCTCTATTATGTCTGAAACACCTAAACCCTTGAATATTGAGCAGCAAGTCCTACCCCTCCCTCAACCAAGTCTCTGTATGGCCACAACATCATAGTTCCATGCACTGATCCAAGCTCTAAATTCATCTGCCTTACCTGCACTAACAAACCTACCTGCAAGTATGTTGGTGCCCCTCCAATTTAGGTGCAACCAGTCCTTCCTGTACAGTTCCGACCTGCCCTGGAAGACATTCCAATGATCCATGTACCTGAAACCTTTCCTCCTGCATCAGCTCCTTAGCCACGCATTCAACTGCACCATCTTCCTATTTCTTGCCTCACTGGCACAGGGAGTAAACCCGAGATTACAACACTAGAGCTCCTGTTTTTTCAACTTTCTATCTAACTCTCAAAATTCTCTTTGCAGAACTCAGATCTCTTCCTTCCTGTGTCATTAGTACCACTACAAGCCAATCAGAGCTTTCGAGTACCTTGGTAAATCTTTGTGCCTTTCCACTTCTGTGTCTGTCTTTAAACTCATCAATATGCTACCTTGTTATCTGAGTTTTCTTCTAAGAGTAGCACGTTTTATTATATTAAAGGCACTGTATAAATACTGTCATTATTTTGCATTATTCTTACTCCTGATCAATATCCTGACACATATCACATGGCCCCAGTGGGAAATACTTAGATATTGACTTTGTGGGGACAGGGCAAAACCTGTGATGATGCTCATTTTCCAAGCTTACATGTGAGGAGTGGCAAGGTACAGTATTTGAAAGCAAAGAGGCCTCATCAAATTATGCTTCATTAAGTCATTCCCATTAGAAGAGGTGGTCAAAAAAAATTATTTTGAAAGTAACTCTTCTGCATTTCCAGTAATTCTCAAATTACTGAATGAAAAATCTGGACTACGTAATCTTTAATTATCTGTGGAATCCATACATAATCCAAGACTGACTCTGTGAAGGCTAGCTAGATCAACTGACCAGTTGAGAACTGTTTTGTAAGAGATTAATATTATAGCTTTCTTTTCACATAACACTGTTTACAATAGCTTTTTCACCCAAGGGAACATTGAAAAATAAATATGTGCACATAAGGTTGAAAGTACATGTAATTACACTGATTGCTGTTATTCATTGTGAAAGGTGGATTTCTAACAGTTATTTATACAAAGCAAATGCTGTGTGGGCATTCAATTAAATCTAATCATTTTAGAAACTGCTTTAAAACACATATTAGTTCTACCAGGATGTGTGGAGGGAGAGATTGTCCTGTTATTCATGTTTGAGAACTTACTGATTTGCATAGTTCCTTCACGATTTGAAGTCTGAATTTGACCCAAGGATGAAGTCATCCAGGCTGCATCAGTGAAAGACAAACTGGAATATTTTGTTCATGACAAGAATCTAGGGGTTGTAGGGGAGTAACTGGCATTGAGATGCTCCTTGTAAACAAACCACTGAAAGCTAGCAGAGAGGCACAAAAAGTAATCACCAAAGCAAATGGAATTTTGGCCTTTTCTCAAGGGGATGGGAGTTCCAAAATTAGGAACATGCTTAAGCTGCACTGGGCCACATCTGGATCAGACCACATCTGGAATCCTGGATTCAGTTTGGGGTGATAAATTCATGAAATATATTTTCTTTGGCCTCGGAAAAGATATGGATCAGATTCACTAAAACAATACCAAAGGGCAGAGTTTAATTATGAGAGCAGGTTGCATGAAATTGGCTTTTATTTCTTTAACGTGGAAGGCTAAGTGTTATTTAATCAATACCTTTGAAATGAAGAAAAGATATAATTGGGTAAACACAATAAAGCTCTAATTTGTACCTATTCTGCAAAGGGAATATAGAATAAGGGAACAAAATCTTAATATTACAGCTACCCTAAACTAGGAGTAAAATCAGGAAGAACTTTTCCACTCAGTCCTCCAGAATTACTTGAATGCACGATCAATTGTTAGCTAAAGACATTAAAAAGTCTGAAGTAAAGGTGGAAAAATGGAGATCAGGTAGAGATCAGCTACAAGCTCATTAAACAGTGGAACGTGCTCAAGGGCTAAGTGGTCTTTTCCTGCTCCTATGTTCTCATTAAGGTGTTAACTTTGGATAAATGCAAATTACATCTGTATCCACCAAATCTTTAATTCCAAGTCCAATATATTTGACAGTCCTTTTTACATAAATGAACCTGTTTTGTTACTTTGCAAATACAACATAACAAGCATAACAACATGAACTCTTCAATATTATTGCAACCAAACTAAATGGAACAGCAAATAACGGAATCAAACTCCCAGCTGCTGGAAAAGATTTTTCAACTAACATGAGCAAAGTGCCAACAATTTTGGCAATTCTTCCTTAATATTTAAAATTCAGTGCAAACTAAAGGTAAAGAAGGGGTAATTCTGTGTGTGTTTATTTTTCCTGGACAGATATTGACACAAAGCCAATAGAAAGTCTTAGACCTGTCAACTCTGCATTACTCAAAGCACATGCCAGTTAATAGAAAAGAGGAGTTTAAGAACGTTATTAAGAACCATACCAGCTCCAAACGAAAAACAACATTTTATAAAAATATAATTCCAAGTTAATTGTTACAGGATTAAGACAAAGGCTGCAGAGGTAAATGATCAGTAATTATTTATTGAATGGCAAAGTAGATTCAAGAGCCCGAATAGCCTGTCACAGCATTGATTTCTTGTTCTTAAGGCATATAAAACAAAATAATTAAATAAATGTTCTTCCAGTTGGAATTAGCAAGGCACAGATAGACAAGTCCAATGACCATCTTCTCTGCTATATTTTTCTGCTTCGCCAATTCACAAGATTTTCACTTTAAAAACTGTACAGAACTTAATTTTTAATATTGTGAAAAAGCAGTTCTTTTCATTTATGTTGCATAATCCAGTCCATTACGCCAATAAAATGTATCAATTAAGTTTTATTTTTAATTCCATTCTAGTAAGGTTCCCTGACTAGAATATTGTATCATTACAGAGAAATGTAGGAAACTTACTCATATAAATGACGAGAGCATCCAAGAAAATTCATCCCCCACCAAAAAAAAAATGTGAACAAACAGTCAACAATTCTGGCATAAACTCAGTATCAAACCAAAAAATATTCCAGACCACCCCGAATAATTCATCTGTTTTTTGAACACCAGCAAATTCAGCATAAAACTTTAATCTCTCTTTTTAAGTGCTTGCAAGGAAACTTTTCTCATGTCCAAAATTATATGCAGTATTTTACTTTCATCATAAGCCACTAATTAATATGTTTCATTGCACTAATTACTGGTAAATGATTTGCAAGAACCTTCAGAACATAAGAATATTGGAATACAAGATATAGAAGCAGAAGGCCATGAAACATACGCCATTATTGATAGGCTGATACCATGCCTCATGTCTATTTTCCAACCAAATCCCCTTGACCCTTGATTCTTTCAATGTCTAAAATTCTATCAATCTCGGCTCGAATCAATTGAGCATCTACATCTATCAAAGGACAGAATTCCAAAGATTCTTGATTCTCTAAAGGAATTTCTTCTCATCTGAGTCCTAAACGACAGAACCCTTGTTCTGAGACTCTAACTATAGTTCTAGACTTTCCAATTGGAAACAGCCTCTTATTGTGAAACCTCTCAATCCCCTTCAGAATATATTCCTCCTTAGATGAACTATTTATTCCTGAAATATTACTTCTACTTTGTCCTAAGTCACTTTGTGTGTCTCTTACAGTAAATTAAAAATTAAAATGAGCAGCGAAAGCAGATTTAATTGGCAATGAAGGTATTGATGTTCACTGATGTTCTGGAGCAAATTCCTGCAGCCAGCCACCATACTTTCTGCAAAGAGTTTCAGAAACCGTGGGAAAGTACTGTCCTTGTGATCCCAATTATATTTACAAGGGTGTCCTTTAATGGGTAAAGTTGATTTGTAATATTTTTTACTCGAGACATTTTGCTGGAGTTTATTCTGAAATATTCCACTGTTTCCTTATTTATTTTTACTGCACTTTCAGCTGTATTCTACTGAATATTAATGCCAGAATTGTTGGTCCCAGCATAATGTGAGCAACGTGCGATTCATGTGAATTAAGTTTTGGACTACTGATACCATACCACAGTATTATTGACAGGCACATTTTATGTGAATAATGTGGGAAATGTCATCAATAGAACTTTTAAAATTCTGCAAAGGATTGATGCCTCAGCATAACAAGAGCTATAGTGAGCCAGTCTCGATAAGAACGGGGATGGAAGAAAAATGAAGTGAAAGAATCTTAGTCCAAACTGACAGGGATTTCCAAATAGAATTGGACCCTTTTAGGGATTGTGCACTAGCATACATTTTCTTTTAAAATGTTTTAATCTACATTTCACAACACTTCTCATCAGGAGGTCTGACCTGTACCAATGCCAATCTGTAATTAATCAGCTGGAGAAATATAGCAGTGCTGAAATAAATTTCTGTTATCTCTCCAAATAGTTCACTTCTGCTTCTTGCCTCTCCTGCAGACCACTAAAATGAGAAATTGACGGGTTGGGGAAAAACAGTCAAATTCCATGGTTCAATGTATTTCTGCATCAAGACGTTGTACATACAGTTGGGTTGTCAGCAACCTGTCATTCCTTTACAAATTCATCAATACCAACATTGTTCCAGTCTATCCTTCACACTCACGCTTGTGACAGAAGTGTAAAAGGTACAACATAAAACATCACACCCATGTTCTTAACATTGATTCAGCATAACTAACCTTTGCGTTGGAAGTCAGAAGAAACTTGATTTATAATATCATAATGTCTTGCATGAGCATTCAAGCTCTCAGAGTAATTATTCTTCCAAACTGGTGGATTAAGACTATCATTTTCAGGATTTGGGTGTCACAGGCCAGCACTTATTGCCCATCACAAGAACACAAGAAAGTAGGAGCCAGAATTAGGCCACCATTCGATATGATCATGGCTGATATATGTTGGCCTCAAACTGATGGAGGGACTTAACAGGTCAGGCAGCATCTGCGGATGATTGATGTTTTGTGTCGAGACCCTGCCTCAGGAATGAGAGTGTAGAGGGTAGATAGCCAGTATGAAGAGGTGAGAGGCAGGGGTGAGGCAGTGGCTGGAAGGGGATAAGTGGAACCAGGTAAGGAAGGGGAATGATGGACAGGTGGAGCCAGATTGGTGGGATGGTGGGTGGGGGGGGGGGAAGAAAATGAGGGGGCAAAGGCTGGAGTTGGCAGACAGCAACTGGTGGGTGATGGTAGAAGCAGATAAGAAAAAAAGAAAAAAGAATAGATGGAGTCATGTGGGGTGAGTGAAGGGTGGAGGTAGAGGCAGAGGCTGGAAGTGGGGCAGGTATGGTAGTGTAGCGGTTAGCGTAACGCTATTACAGCACCAGAGACCCAGGTTCAATTCCGGCCACGGTCTGTAAGGAGTTTGTACGTTCTCCCTGTGTCTGCATGTGTTTCCTCCGAGTGCTCTGGTTTTCTCCCACATTCTGATGACATATGGGTTAGGAAGTTGTGGGCATGCTATGTTGGCGCAGGAAGCGTGGTGACACTTGTGGGCTGCCCCCAGAACACTCAATGTAAAAGATGCATTTCACTGTGTGTTTCGATGTACGTGTGACTGATAAAGATATCTTATAAGTGGAGACACTAGAGGCTGCAGATGCTGGAATCTGATAAGTAAGGAAGGTGATAAGTAGAACCAGATAAGGAAGGGATGATAGGGAGATGGAACCCATTGGGGTTGAGGATAGGAGACCCAGTGGGCATAGTGTGTAGGTGATAGTCATAAAGAACCAGGTGGGGGAAGGGAACAAAACTGGGTGATGGGGAGCTGTGGGTTGAGAGGACCTGGGTGGATCAGAAGAAGAGAGAAAGGAACACAAGGGTGTGGGTCACCTGAAACTGGAAAGCTCCATGTTCGTACCATTGGCTATAGACTATCCAGGCAGAATATGAGGTGTCATTCTTCTAGTTTGTGTTTGGTCTCACCCTGGCAGTAGGGAAGGTGGAGGACAGACAGGACAAAGTAGGAATGGGAAGAGGAGTTGAAATGGCATGCACCCCAATGCTACATTAATCCAATTTTTTTTAATTCTCCACACATTACCATAAATCCCCCAAGACTCTACCGTTCACCTACACACTATGAGAAGTTTTCTGGGGCCAGTGAACCTACTAACCCACACATCTTTGGGATGTGGGAGGAAACCAGAGCACCAGAGGAAATGCATGTGATCAAAGGGAGAACATGCAAAGTCCACACAGACAGCAACAGAAGTCAGGATTGAACCCAGGTGGAGCTGAGAGGCAGCAGCTCTGTTCACTGCACCACAGCACAGAATACTTCAGGATGTTGCTTATGGTCTTGCAAATAATATTAAAATGGTCAATAGTGAATCAACAGCCTGTTTTACCCCATAATAAAATATTCAATAGCCTGCTTTACCATACTAGAAAATGGTTGATAGTGAATTAGCAGCCTGTTTTACACTACTGTGAAATGACCAATAGTGAGTCAGCATTTTATTTTACACCAGTGTAAAATGGTCACTAATGATTGGCGAGTTGTTTTACACAACCAGTAATTCTCTTTTCCATTGCTTGTTATTGAGCAATGTGTAGAATGAACTTCCGATTCACAATCACCTCTTTCTCGTTCCTTAATTTTCTTAGGACATAACAATGAAAGTGAATTTAGATATCAGTGTTACCTTCTGCTTCAGTTTCAAGATGTGAAGAATTGAAAGAACCTGTTGAACCATGAATTTCAGAACCGAACACCACAGGAGAATCACATGGTTCTTTTAAAGTTGGCTTGTTTTTTTTTCTCTCAAAAGGTTACCATAAACAGGGAGATTTGCGGAGATTGCCAAAGAACACTCACTCACAAATCATCTGAATAGTGAGCATCTGTTAATAATTCAAAGTTGCACAATTCAATTTGTGCGAAACAATGTCTCATTAAATTGATTCATTTGACCATCAGTCAGCGTTGCCTGGTTCCATTCAACAACCAGTTCCCTCATTTCCATTTTGATATTTGGACTTTGAAGTTAGTTTAAATCTAACTATTTCAAAACTGAATGAAATAAGACAGCCAAGGGCCAGAAATACTTGCCTACAAAGTCAAAGATATGATTTTATTCGTCTTCAGTGTGCTGCAATTCAAAATTATCTATTTCCAGATTCTGGAAATTTAACCCCACTTTTCCTGGTGTGAGTCATCCTTCTGCCACTGACGCAATTTGGATGTGAACATAGGAGGTAAGGTGAGTAAGTTTGCAGATGACAGGAAAATCAATGGTGCTGCTGATAGTGAAAAATATAGATAGAGGTTACAGGATGATATTGATCAGCTAGTAAGATGGGCAGAGCAATGGCAGATGGAATTTAGAGTCAGTTAGACCATGACTGGAGTACTGTGAAGAGTTCTGGTCACCAACTTCAGGAAGGTTGTGATTGCACTGGATTGGGCACTGGAGAGGTTCACCAGGACATTCCCTGAGATGGAGTGATTCAGTTACGAGGAGAGACTAGACAGGCTGGATTTGTTTTCTTTGGAGCAAAGGAGACTGAGGGGGTGCATGACTGAGATACCCAAAATTATGAGGGCCATAGACAGAGTAGGTAGTAGGAAACTTGTCCCCACAGCAGAGGTATCTAAAATTAGAGAGCATAGTTTTAGGGTAAGAGGCAAGAGATATAGAGGGGATCTACAGAAAAATTTAATGCAAAGGATAATTGGAAAGTTGGAAGGGAAACACATTGCCTGAGTGGGTGGAGGAGGTGAGGTACTCTCACAACATTTAAGTATCTGGATGAGCACCTGAATCACCAAGGCAGAGAAGGTTGTGAACCAGCGCTGGTAAATGGGATTGGTATAGATCAGTACTAGGTACAAAGGTCCTGTTTCTGTGCTGTATGACATGACATCAAGTACCGAATCACCCCAAGAATCAACATTCTCCACATTGCCTCCAATGCAAGCACATCCTTCCTACATTATGAAGACCAAAAACTTACGCTGTAATCCAGATGTTGTCTCTGCCCTGTAAACTTGCATCAGATTTCCCTAGTTTTATATTTCATACCTCTTGTGATACCTCTTGCCAACATTCCATAAGCCTTTCTAATTACTTATTAAATCTGCGTGCTAACTTTTTTGGGTTGCGTGCACCAGAACCCCCAGCTATAACATTTTGTCATCTTACACTACTTCAGTAATAAGTTGTTTTGTTTTATTCTTCCTTTCAAGGTGGACAATATCACATTTTCCAATATTATAGTTCATCTGTCAACTTCTCGCCCCATCTGTATCATTAGCAAATTTGGCTATAGCACACTCAGTACCTTCAGGCCTTCACCAAAGTTATCGATAAAGATTATAAATAGTTAAGGGCCCCAGCACTGATCCCTGTGGCAATCACTAGTTACTAATTGCCAATCTGGAAAATAACATATTTAACCCAATTATTTGTTTTCTGTTAATTAGCCAATCCCCTGTCAATGCCAGCATATTACCCACAACCCTGCAAACCATAATCTTGTGCAGTAATCTATGTGGGTTAACAGATAAATGCCTTCATATAATACAAATACTGATTCTTCTTTATTCACTATGTTTGCTACATCCATAAAGAACTTTAGCAAATTTGTCAAACACCATTTCCCTTTCATGAAACCATGTTGACTCTGTTTGACTTACTATTTTATAAATATTTACCTCCTTAATAATGGATTGGATTTTGAACCATGTTGTTCTGGGATCTGTTCTTTGAACATTCCCAGGACAACCTGGTTTTCTGAGTGCATTGCTGGACTTGAAGCCTCACCAGGGTAAATTCCTTATTTACCATGAATTTATCTGGCCATACTATCATCTACTTACACTTCATCAACACTGAAACTACTCCCTCACCACATCTTCATCCCGACAACCTGATCTCCTGACTATTACAGCTGAGAGGATTATCTGTCACCCTGAATAAGGGGAAGAGAAGATGTAACTGAGCAGGTGTTGTATCCATACTTTTGAAAAGAGACACAAAGTAGGAGTGATTGAGGAATAATCAGAGGTGTTGCAAAAGTGATAGAGGGAAAAATGGCAGAAGAAGATCCATTGAGGACCATAAGACATAGGAGCAGAATTAGGCCATTCTGCCCATCGAGTCTGCTCTGCCATTCGATCATGGATGATTTATTTTTCCCTCTCAACCCCATTCTCCTGCCTTCTCCCCATAACCTTTGATGCCCTTACTAATCAAGAACCTATCAACCTCTGTCTTAAATATACCCAATGACTTGGCCTCCACAGCCGTCTGTGGCAATGAATTCCACAGATTCGCCACCCCCTGGCTAAAGAAATTCCTCCTCATTTCTGTTCTAAAGGGACATCCCTCTATTCTGAGGCTGTGCACTCTGGTCCTAGACTCTCCCACCACTGGAAACATCTTCTCCATGTCCACTCTTTCCAGGCCTTTCAATATTCGTTAGATTTCAATGAGATCCCCACTCATCCTTCTAAACTCCAGCAAGTACGTGCCCAGAGCAATCAAATGCGCCTCATACATTAAATCTTTCATTCCTGGGATCATTATTGTAAACCTCCTCTGGACCCTCTCCAATGCCAGCACATCCTTCCTTAGATATGGGGCCCAAAACTGCTCACAATACTCCAAATGTGGTCTGACCAATGCCTTACAAAACCTTAGCATTACATCCTTATTCTAGTATTCTAGTCCTCTTGAAATGAATGCTAACATTGCATTTGCTTTCCTTACTACTGACTCAACCTGCAAGTTAACCTTTAGGGAATCCTGCACTAGGACTCCCAAGTCCCTTTGCACCTCCAATTTTTGAATTCACCTCCCATTTAGAAAATAGTCTACGCCTTTATTCGTTCTACCAAAGTGCGTGACCGTACACTTCCCTACGCTGTATTCCATCTGCCACTTCTTTGCCCGTTCTCCCAAACTATCCAGGTCCTTCTGCAGACTCCCTGCTTCCTCAACACCACCCGCCCCTCCACCTATCTTTGTATCATCCGCAAACTTGGCCACAAAGCCATCAATTCAAGGAGAAGGATAACCAATAATTTCTGGTAAGGAAATGGTAGGTGCAGAAATGAGAGAAATGGAATGGGTATGGTTGAGGACCCAGTCAGTCAATCATGGTGGAGAGGATTCCTCCAGCAAGGAAAAAGAAAAGCATATTGGAAAGATTAACACAGAAGGAAGCATCAAAAGAACAGAAGCAAAAGAGAAAGAGAAGCTAGGAGAATGGAAGAAAGACCATTGTTTCCCCAGACACAGCTCTTTGTAATGATTCTACTTTTGTTTCGTTATTTGTGCCATAACGAGATGGTTTTCCCTCGCAAAACGTTTGTTTAGTTCTTTCCACAACTCACCTCTCTCCCTCCTTCTCTATGTACTTTAAAACTACAATATTTTGAACATTTTCCCATTTTGAAGGAATACAATTTGAAATGTTAACTGGAGACACAAGAGGCTGAAGCTGCTGGACATCTGGAGCAACACACCATTCCTGATGAAGGGTCCCGACTTGAAACATTGACTGTTCATTTCCCTCCACAGATGCTGCATGACCTGCTGAGTTCCTCCAGCTTTTTATGTGTTGCTCTTAAAAATATTAACTATTTCTCTCTGTAATTGCTGCCTGATCTCCTGAGCATTTCCAGCATTTTCTGTTTCAATTTCAGACTAACTACACCGGCAGTATTTTGCTTTATTCATGCAATTGCTACATTCAGATGCATGGGCTCTCTCCCTCCAGACCAATCTGCACCAGAGACACAGTGCAGACACAAGCGAGAAAGTATAGAGTATGAAGGAAAGAAGAAGCATATTGTTGTACAAGTACAGCTAATTATTCTAATATCCTTAATGATTATTTTGTTCCTTAAGAGCCAGTGAGATGTGCTAGGTTAATAATTTATGGCATTAGCCATAACCGAAATATCAATGCATAATCTGAAGCAAAATTTTGACGATAATACTAGTCTGATCAGGATGTCATTATTTATTTTCTCATTAACCTGTTGATTTTGTTGAATTCTTTGAAGTTATTCTACTTAATTAAATCACAAAAATATTAGCAATTGATGAAGTCATATCTAATATATTTGGATGGCCTGTTTTCAACTGCCTTGGGCACCAAAATTTTAATTGGGCGAATAAGGCATCACTTATTATTACCAAATCCAAAAAGCTTTACAGAATTATAAAATGTTCCAGAATCACATATAGAAAAGATTTGGTAAATAGCATACACTTACCTAAATCCATCGTAGAATCTGTAGCTTAATAAAAAGAATCCGCTGTATGTAATTTTTGTGAAAACTCTCAAGCCAGTGCTGGAAAGAAACAGCGTCCAAATTCTTCCCTCAGACCTTTAATAACTTGCTGTCTAAGTGGGGTATAACAAATGCCACAGTGTTCTGTCAATATTTGCATGCACCACCACATCGGGCAAGCTGCCAAACTTGCAGGGCTTAGAAAGGGAAGTGCAGAAAATTGACACCCCAACAAATACATTCGTCTTTTGTTTCTATAAAGTAGCATAACACCCAGGCCTCTCAAAGTTAAATAGGAATGCACCATGTTTGCATTAACTTTAAAACACAGTCAACATTGCTTAAGAACGCAGTATTATGCGATCCTAGTATAAACTCTTGCTCTTTCTGTTTCTCAAACTTAATCCTTTGCACCATCTGATATTTGCAAATATAATCAGCTTCACTTAAGTGTGGACTGTAATTGGCTGGAATTTACTGAGAATCTATTTGCAGTAATTTACATTTGAAGCACGCCCACGGCAGCTGAAGCAAGTTCCTAAAGCATTTTGATTACGTCAGTGAGTTAAAAAATATTTTGAATAATACAGAACATTTGTATCCATTTTGTTGTTACTGTGAAGTAAAATTTTATCTGCCACTGGAATACTGCATGTCCACAGTAAAATAAAAGTTTCTTGTTAAATGAAGTGTTTATTGAGAACACCCAGGTTCAAAGATCACAAATTTCTACATAAGCACTGTTATAAACACACTTGTAAACAGGACACAACAAGTTTAGTTTGTGAGATTGTTAGAAAATTCCTAACAGTTTCTCCTTCCATATATAACATCTTATCCATGTTGTCAGCAACATTTCAACCTTACCATCTCAGATGGTATCTATATTCCAATCGTGACAGAGACCATTAAACCAACCACTTCCATGGTCCTTCTTTACTGATTTCTAAATTCCTCCTTTTAAATCTACACCAATGCTGTGTGTACCAGAGAAATCTCAACCACTCTCTCTCTCAATAACCTCTGACTCGGACTTCAATATTTCTGGTTGTTAATCACTTGATCTGGGTGGACCACATAAACTACAATGGGAGTCTTGCTCTACTCTGCCATGTTACGGACTCAGTGAAAGTCCCTTTAAGATAGAGAGTGTGTGTGTATGTGTGTGTGGGGCGTGCTTACGTCAATAGAAGATAAAGGACGTAATGACGTTGTTGAAGAAGTCAGAAGGAGAAGAAGGAGAGAGAGAGAGAGAGAAGGGAGAGAGACACCAGCCTGCTTGTTTTCTCTATCGATGGATGAGAAACAATAACTGTGTTTGCCATAGAAATCCATGTATGGAAGTTGGAAGTAATCCGGTGGAGTTCACTTTGTTGCTGACCTGTAGAAGGAAACTGGTATTTGTGTGTGGACGACCACGATTCGGATGCTTTTCGGGGTGAGGAAGTCACTACCGAGTAAACACTGAAGTGTCGTTTGGGTTCCATCGTGGAACATTTGGATTTCGTATTTACTCTCTCTATGTTTTTCTACGTCTACGTCTTATCTTCAGACAACGGTGGTTGTTGAAGAAGCCCTTGCTCATGTTTCACCTTATGGCTTGTGGAACTGAACTTTAAGAACCATTCCGGAACTGGGAGTTTTGGACTTTGCCACACACACACACGAAGAGTTTAGTTTTGGGGTTAACGTTCGAGGTTTAACATTTTTGAATTCTAACATACTAACATTTTTACTTTTATTTTATGTATTATCATAAGTAGTAATTAATAAAATAGTTTTTAACACTAAATCATGCTCAGTGTGTTTCTTTTGTTGCTGGTTCGTGACAGCCAAAACAGTTCACTTTACCGGGAGTATCCTAGAATCCAAAGTTAACCCCCAAATGTTCTTATATTTCATTTTCCCACACCTCCAAAATGTGAACAATGATGTCTTGTTCACAGTGGCTGAAAGCAGCCAATCAGCTTCCCTTCCTGCCCTCAATGGGCAAACCCCAAAGTTCAACCTGGCCTAGCCCTGAACACACACACTTATTAATTTTCTCTCCTATCTGCCTCACGTCCACTTTAAGCTCACTTTATCCATGACCTACCTTCCGCTCCCTTGTACCAATTCCGTTCACTGCCCAGATTCACTTCCTGACTTCTATATTACCCAAGATCCTCATCAGTTCCCTTTGTTTAACTATTCCCCTTCCCTTCAAAATCTGCCAATCTCACCTATCTCCTCAAGAAAAAACACCATTGACAACATTCTACCTCGTAAACTATTGACCCAACTGCAATCTTCCCTTTCTGAAGTCGTCAACCATGTTTGCCGCCTCCCAAATCAGTTTCTAATGTTGCTGTGGCTCCATGTTTGAACTGCTCCAAGCCAGCTCCTACCATACCCCCCACACTGAAATGGCCTTCATCACAGATGCAAACACTAGCCTTTGTGACTGTAACTGAAGTAAACTATTTAGTATTAATCTTCATTGTCTGCAGTCTTTGATACAGTTGAATATACTATCCCCTTTTAACAAACAGTCTGCTGGAGGAACTCAGTGGGTCAAGCAGTGGAAAGGAATTGTCAACATTTCAGGTCGAAACCCTGCATCAGGACTTTTAACACTTCCCCACCGATTAAGTGGAATCATACCATTTGGTTTTACTCTCATCTATTCAATCATAACCAGAAGATCATCCTTAATTTCCTTCTCACTTCCCCTCTGTTATCTGTGGAGCTTCCAAGGATCAATCCCTGGCCCCCTCCTATTTCTCATCCATTCCCACATTCTGACCTTTGGTGTTCCTCCAGGATGTACTCTCGGCCATAACTTATATCACACCTGCCCCCACACTGTTACCTCTGACCCTAATTCATTCTATTTATTTTTTTATTTATTGTACTTGTTTCCAAGGTCTGGGCAGTGCCAGTAGGCATTTATTGTTCATACCCAATTGCCCTTGAAAGGAGGGTGATGACCCACCTTCCTGAACCGTCAGTGTATCTGGTGAAGGGATTCTTGGGAAACTGTTCCAAGACATGGAACCAGCAACAATGAAGGAATGGCAATACATTTCTGATTCACTAGGACAGGGACACACAAGTGATGGTGTTTTCATGCATCTAAAGCCATTGTCCTTTTTGGTAACTGAGGTTTTGGGTTTAAGAGGTTCTGGCAAAATAGGCTAGGCAAGCAACTGCAGTGCGTTTTATACATGATGCACACAGCAACCACTGTGTGTCAGAGGCATGGGGAATAAATGCTTAGGGTGGTGGATGAAGTACTGACAAGTTGTATTTTATGGAGATTGGATAATGACCAGCAATGAGCAAACTGGCGAGTCAGGTCTCTTAATTCACTAAATTACTATCACTATCGGAATCCACATTCAGCCATGGTTGTTATATAGCCTTCATCTTATCCTTAATTTTAGTGCATTTCTATGCATCTGACCCTTTTTTTTTTCAACATTTTGCCACATCCATATCTTTTTGTTCATTTAATGCACTTCATCACCTGGCTTTTCTCTGTATTTCATCTAGCTCTTAGCAGTTTTAAATAAAACACTTCATTACCTCTCCATACTCAGTATACAGGATTTGTTGTTTTTCTAATGTTGGTTTCCTGGTCACAAAATGAAAAAGTAAGTACAGGCAAGGAAGATTGTTTGGTTCATCTTACTTCACTTACTTCACAAAATTCACACAACATTGTAATATTCAATGTCTTTTTTAATTATTCTCTTTTTCCTCTCCACTGCACTATTTAGAAAATTATTTCACATATTGCCAACTTTTAGTTACTGGGTGCCAAATTGCAGCCAGGAGCTTCCTACACAGGCCAATCTTCGTTATTAAATGTTTTGCTCTATTTTAGTCTGCTTAAAAGTTAGAGTTAATGCCCTTTGTATGAAGAAGAATTTCTTGACTGATTCTGATTTACATTTCACTATTTCAGACCAGTGAGTTCTTTTCAGTTTCTACAATCTACAGGTCCTCCCAGCTTATGAACACCCAACTTATGTACAGCCCGTACGTACGGACGAGCATTCAGAAGACCGGAAGGATGGAATTGCCAGCTGCTGCAGGGCTGCAGGCGGCTGTTCTTGACAGCAGCTGGAATTTTGCCACATCAAACCTGACAAGAATGCATTCCAGTTAGCCCATTGACGTCCATTTTGCAAATCCTAACTGGAGATGCACCCTCTAGTCCAGCAGCATTGTCCTTTATAAAACCATCAATAGCATTTAAACACTCATCTGCATTAAAATCTTTTAAAAGAATATCATTATTAGCCCAAGATATTCATTAATATCACTAATAATATTATTAAGAATGGCAAAACAAGATTTAAAATGCTCTCTACACTATTTATTCCTGTAGGACAACCCACCACTGCAGGTATCTTCTGTCATGAGGGAACTTAGTTCATGGCCGCATTTCTGACTTGCAAACTGTTCAGGTTAACTTTATTTTAACTTAGACAAAAGAATGTAGAAGTCGCAATATGCAGTGCACAAAGACATGCCTGGCAGGTCAGTCTAGGCATGTCCTCTATTCCAAGGGGGAAAAAAAAGGGAGAAAAAAAAACCATAAACTGAGCTAATGTCACAGATTTTACCCTAGTTTTACCTATCAAAGACATTCCTATTTCCCCACCCTCCCTCAGTGAACTTTTGTCTCCTTCCTAGTTCCGTTGAGGGTCTTCAACCTGAAACATTAACTCTGTTTTTCTTTCCACAGATATAACCTGCCCTCTGAGTTCTTCCAGCATTCTCTGTTTTTATCTTAGATTTTCAGCATCTGCAGTTTTGTTTTATTTTAACTTTTTTTTAAAATTCCCTCTTGTGTGTTCCATTACAGAATGAAACAAGGATTCTAGTCTTTCCTCATAATTCAGTTCCCTGACCCTGGGGAGCTTGTTTCACGGCTCTCTTGCAAACTAGAATCAGACAACATACAACTGGTGTCTTCCCCTGCCTACGTACACTTACAACAGGCTGGTAGTTGAATTTCTCCTACCTGCTCAGAAGTCCTGACTGGAGATTCTTAATAAATAACAAAACATCAGAATTCTTTGTTCTATGGTGAGATACGTTTGAAGTTGAGAGGTTACAATAACAAGACAGCAGCTGACACTAAGATACCCTTCCTCTTCCCTCTACCCCTCTTTGTTATAAACTCCTCGCTCCATATATTCACAACTGTCCTTGCAATACATCCACTGACAATCTTGTGAGTCATGACATCTGTTGACTGACCAGGCCACCTTTCTTGACCACAGTACCTTTCTATCTGATAGGCCTTACTTTTAAAGTACATCCCTGCTTCCATAAGTAATAGCAATGTTACCTTTCCCTTTGATAAAGATTATGTTTTGCAATTTCCCTCTCTTCCAAGCTTGAGCAAACAGGCATCAGATCTCTTCCCTCATTGTTCTGATAATTTGACATCTGTTTGACATGATTCTGAATGTGAGAAAGTCTTAATTTCTAAGTTATCCAGTTTCAATAGTTACAATAGGATGATGTGTTTTCCTTAAATAAGGTTTCAAATGGGAAGACAGTTTCAATTAAGTTACACATGCAAATTGGGGTTGCATTTTAAGTAGAGATAATAAACACTTCATAAACTTCCAGTACCTGCTTCCAATAATTGCATATTGGCAGGAAATGCCATATGTAAACAAATAAGTCTTCTTTCTGAAGGCTTTTAACTGATTCAATACTTTATGACCATCAGCATTTCTAAAGGCTAAAGGGCAGAACTCAGACATGGAATTTCTATTTTATGACAGTGTTGTGAATAATACAGATCTGCGGATAGCCAAAAACCTCAGGGAGTCAGGAATATATTTCCTTCTCTCCATGTCATTCTGTTCTCACAGCTTGCACATTCCACAGAGCCTTGGTTCCCTCAGGGCATGCTGGGATACCAGACATTTGGTCAGTTTCTGGAAATGTGAGCCACAAACTGTCTCTCCTATACAACCCCATTAGTGTGCCACTCTCGTTGCTGGTGTGGGTACAGTGCAGAATTTCAATGTTCATTCTGATCAAGACACTATACCCTTCAATAATTTCTCCCTTGGGTATGCTCTGCTGCTTTGGTTTTATAACTCAACACGCAAACAGATTTTGAAGAGAATAAAACTGCGGATGCTGGATATCTGACACAAATACTGAAAATACTGAAGCATTTGTGGAAATAGAAACAGAGCTCATCAGATCTTTCATCAGAGCAGACAAAAAGTCATTGATCTGAAATGTTAATTTTGTTTCACTCCCCGCAAACGCTGCCTGACTTGTTTTGTATCTCTAGCACTTTTCTGTTTTTGACTCTGTTTCATTGATTTGATCTTTGTATCTTCATCTGTTTGTCAAGTTCCATGCAAAAACTTTTCTAATTCTGATGAATGTCATTTTAACATTTTAGTATGTTGACAAAATTGCAATATACTACCAGTATTTCCAAGATTTTTGATCTCGTATTAGAGAGGACAACAGGAGAGGAACAATAATTAATGCTGCCCATTGACCTCTGCTGTAAAGCTGATGATAAAACATTGGCCAACCACCCAATGGTTCATATTGAATCATAGAATATTTACAATACAGAATGCCAGCTGGTCGAAAAAGAACTATCCAACCAAATTTTTCAACATATTGCTTCTAATATATATGTGCTCCATGCTCCACATCTCAGAGACTTGGCATAAATATGGGATCAAATAAGCCAAGTATCCAGGAAGGCATTGTTGAGACATGCAGACAGATGTGAAAATAGACTGAGAACACAAGGACAGAGGATGATTGGAAAATGCACAAAAGAAATTGTCGAGGCCAGCTGGTAAAACCTGATATATGAATCACGCTGATGTGCCAAATCTCATCATCCTCGAAACTCATTTAGATCAGCCAATATTAACTTGTGTTGAACTAAATCAGGATAATAGAAGTGTTCTGGGAATAGGGATGCAATGGTTTATGCACAGAGGAGCCTGTAGAAATAAACTGGGATTAAAAGGAGTAGTCATCAGTCATCAGGATGGCTGGAATAAACTAGATACATCCAGAGGATAAATGCTGTCAGCTTGCATAGCCCCTTGTAGATAAAATCATGCACCAATTGTTCAAATCTGATCAAGTATTGCAAAGGGTTAGAAGGCACTGATAGCTGACTGCCAGTTCCATAGAGATATGCATGTTACCTGCAGTGTTTTCCTGCGCGCGACAGAATGGATGCTGGGAATGTGCTGGAGCTGAGATGGGCGACTCATAGCTCCACCAACCCAAGCTTATTCCTGACTCTCAGTGCTTTCTGTGTGGTGTTGCATGTAATCCCTGAGAATGTGTGCGTTTCTCCCAGGTACTCTGGCTTCTCCCCGATTTCCAAAGGTGTGTGGGCTGGTTGGTTTATTGGCCACTTTAAATTGCACCTAGTGTGTAGGAAGTGGTAGAATCTGGGGACAGTTGATGGGAATATAGGATTAGTGCAAATGGATGCTTAATGGTCAGTGTTGGTTTGAGGGGTCAGAGGACCTGCATCAGTGTTGAAAGACTCTGTGTGTGTGATCTGGCCTCTTGCTCTGGCCTCCACTCATCTCAAGTCCAAGGATATTCTGTTCGTTGCTGAGCTACTTCTTATCTGGTTCTTTAGCTTCACACCTAACATAGCTGGCACATCCAGAACAGATCGATTGATTAAAATGAGCAATGGTACGGTGGTGCAGCAGTTGGTGCTGCTGAACCCAGGTTCAATCTTGACATTAGGTGCTATCTGAACGGAGTTTACACATTCTGCCTGTGACCATGTGGGTCTTGCCCGGGTGCTTCAGTTTTCTCCCACATCCAAAATGTGCAGGTAGCTTAATTGGCTCTAGTACATTACCTCTAGGGTAGGTGATAAGCACAATTCAGCCCAACGTCTGCTCTGAATCACAAGCAATCTCTTATTCATTGTTTGTGAATAAACCTGTTTGCCTCTTTCATAAACAATGTCATGTAGGTATAGAGTTGAACTGTGACCATAGTTATATTTGTTGAACTATGATGCCATTTCCCCCTCCATCCTCCTTCTAAAGGGGCCACAGCTAATACATTCTGGGACAAGCGATAGTAACCCAGAATGAGTAGGTTGCAGATCTGCTGGCCCCATTGCTAAAAGGTAGGTGTTTAAGATGCACAATGTCACATGGGTACTCATCAATCACTTGCAAATTATGTTGCCCTTTTGCCCTGTATTTTATTGTCAGGTGAAATGCCAACATAATTTCCAGCAAAGAGATTCGGAAATGGTTCAGTCCAGTTAAGTACAAAGGAAGAAACTGGTTCGTTATACTTCAGGAGCTATCTCCATCGTCTCTACCACACAAAGCATCAACATCTCCCCCTGGCTAACTGCTGATTATGTAATACCATTGCAGTGAACAAAAATGTGAAGTCAAACAACAACAATTTGCATTTATAGGGTACCTCTAATGCAGCAAAATACCAATACTTCACAGGAACATTAGCAGACCATGCTTTGCCATACAAAGTAATGAAAAGATAGATAACCAAAAGCTTAGTCAAAGAGAGAGGTTCAAAAGAGAAATGAGATGTAGAGAGAGTCATAGCTAGAATATGCGAGCCTAGTAGCTGAAGGGTCAACCAAGAGTGATCAAGCAATTAAATTTCTTGGCCAGCTGTACTGTAGGAATATCTTCATCAGAAGGACAACAACTGTTCAAGAAGGTAATGTTCCAAAGATGGGCAATCATTGCAGTGTTGCCAAATGATGACAGTATTCCATATATAAATTTACTGTTAGGTATGATCAAGTGGCAATAACTGAATATGCACAGATATCCCAGGATTGTGGAACTAGTGGAAATTGCATACATAGAAAGAAGGGAGGCCATGGAGGGATTTGGAATCACGGATGAGAAATTTAAAATCAAGGTGTTGCTTTACTGATATCTTTAACTGGATACTTCTGCTTTCTGGAGCTGAGAGAGAGATTTTTTAGATGTATTTTGAAATTCAAGATAAGAATTCTAGACAGGAATTTAGCTAACCCTTAATCAGGTCAAAATCTCCTCTGTTCTTTCTCTTCTCTGTTTTTCCTGTAACGCATACCTGTACGCTCCATTACATATGCTACCTGCTGGTTATTGTGCTTGTGTAGTTTGGGGAATGAGATTAATTTTGTTATTTTTCCCTCTCCTGTTGATAACCATCAGTGTTAATGTATCCAATGATGTAGCTGGATCAGGACACAATGGTGTGGGGAATTGACGATTTTGTACTTTTTTTCTTAATACTCCTTTAGAATACGCATTAATTTGGAAACCTGAGTTAGTTCTCTTGGCCAATGGTTCCCAATTCTTTTTGAATGAAAGTCTTTCTTGTTCATGGCAAGCAGAATATCTCTCCCCCACTTCCCCTCCTCTAGCTCCTCTGCCTCCCCCTGGACAGCTGATGATGTCATGGATGGCTCATTTCAAGAAGTGGGCTGTTCTAGGACTGCTGGCAGCCCTGCCACAGGGGTAGCTAACATTCTGAGTATATTCTGATCCTTCTTTAATTTTTGAGAACTTCCTGACTAAATTCAATTCTTAAGGCCTTATGGATCCCCGGTAAAGTTCAGAACCCGATGCCCCAGGTTTCTTCGCTCTTCCACTCATTTTTTCCACTCCAGGTCTTAATGTAATCACTAATTTTAAATGAAGTCAGCTTTTGATTGTTCAAGAGTATTGTGTGCTGGTGTAATTGAAAATGTCTTGACTTAAATGTGGAAGGTAGCTTAATTCACATGCACATAATCTAATAATTCATCTTTTTTAGTTCTAAGTGATATGTAGAAGCATAGAAATTTACAGTGTAACAAGGTCAGTTGGTGCTTTGTGCCTGCATGACAGTATGGAAGGTATCAACAGTACATGCCTGTATGACACTACCGTTATGCATGGTCCTACTGCTTGTTTTTTTTTGTTGATAACCCTACAAATTCTTCATCCTTGAGTAACCACCCAACTCTTTGTTAAAATTAGTTATGGAATTGGCTCCTGCTATCTTTTCAGATGGAGCATTCCATATCCTGCATCTCTCCCTTAGATATTTAACCAATAATTTTAAATCTGTGACCTTGTATATTGCCCAATCTGCTAGAGAAAACACTTTTTTTCCCCTCATTTTTAGGCAATCCCTCAATCATGAGTGAGTTGTTTCCACATTGACCACGTCAACCACATCAGAATCCACAAATCAGTGTGGAACTGCAGACTCTTCCAAAATTAGCGTAGGAGGCACCTGACAGGGCAGGCGGATGTGTAGCTGGTGAGGTGCTGCACTCCTTGCATTGCTTATGCAGGGCTTCTGTGTGTTCCTGATGCATGGATTTGAGGTGCTCTGTGCCATCCCAAATGTTACTTCATCATTTTGGGCAGGGATTTCCAATCATCATCGGGGATCTTGCATTTTATCAAGAAGGCTTTGAGCACATCCTTGTATTTTTTCTTCTGTTCACCTGGTTCTCTCTCTCCATGACAGAGCTCAGAATAGTGTATCTGTTTCAGGAGTCTGTTTTGGGCATGGAACAATGTGGCCTGCTCAAAGAAGCTGACTGAGTGCAACTAAGGTGTCAATGTCGGCCTGGGAAAAGATGTTAACGTTGCTTGGCTTATCTTTCCAGTGAATTTGGAGAATCTTGCAGAGACAGCTGGTATCTCTCCAGTGCCTCCTGTAGGTAGTCTAGATCTCAAACATTTGTATGGCAGGGTTGACAGCTGGTTGGTAGACCATCAGTTTTGTGTCTAGTCTGACGTCTGTTCTTCAAACACCCTTTCCTCAGTGACCAAAGGCAGAGGTGGCACATTGAAGGGATTGATGAATTTCATCATTGTCTACCTTTTACCAATTGCTCTTTCAAAATCTCTCATCATTTTGAAAAGCTTCACTGGGTCACCTCTTAATATTTTCTGGCCCACGGAAACCAGTTGTAACAAAGTTAATGGCAGGATTCTGGGCAGTGTGGAGGAGCAGAGGGATCTGGACATCCACATCCACAGATCCATGAAAGTTGTCTCACAGGTGGATAGGGTAGTTAAGAAAGCTTATGGGATGTTAGCTTTCATAAGTCGAGGGGTCGAGTTTAAAAGCCATGAGGTAATGATGCAACTCTATAAAACCCTGGTTAGACCACACTTAGAGTACTGTGTGTCCAGTTCTGGTCGCCTCATTATAGGAAGGATGTGGAAGTGTTGGAAAGGGTGCAGAGGAGATTTACCAGGATGCTGCCTGGTTTAGAGAGTATGCATTATGAGGAGAGACTAAGGGAGCTAGGGCTTTACTCTTTGGAGAGAAGGAGGATGAGAGGAGACGTGATAGAGGTGTACAAAGTAGTAAGAGGAATAGATAGAGTGCACAGCCAGCGCCTCTTTCCCAGGGCACCAATGCTCAATACAAGAGGGCATTGCTCTGAAGTAATGGGTGGGAAGTTCAAGGGAGATATCAAAGGAAGGCTTTTTACCCAGAGAGTGGTTGGGGCACGGAATGCGCTGCCTGGGGTGGTGGTGGAGGCAGATACCTTGGTCAAATTCAAGAGATTACTAGATAAGTATATGGAGGGATATGTGGGAGGAAGGGGTTAGATAGTCTTAGGTGAGGTTTAAAGGTCAGCACAACATTGTGGGCCGAAGGGCCTGTATTGTGTTGTACTGTTCTATGTTCTATGTTAAATGAAGCAAATTTAATGGAGGGAGGGAGGGAGAGAGGTGGAGAGAGGGGGAGAGAGGGGCAGGGATAAAAGGCTCTTGGTGTAAGTTAGGCAATGAAATTCTGGATGAGCTCCGAAGGTAGAACAAAGGAGACTGTCCAGAAGTGCATTAGAGCAGTGCATTAGTGCATAATTAAGGCATTGAAGAGGAAGTCAGCAGTGGAAGAGCTAATGTATGGGCAGATTCATTATTGGGAACTGTATTGTGCATAGAATTTAGGAGGAGCAATGCAAGCATGGGGGGGGTTGAGTGCACTGTACCAGTCGCAACTAATACCTTCTATGTTGCCTGATGCAGAAAAAGTGGAATAAATTAACATATTGTTTGCTATTTAATTATTGAGTTTCGCATTCACACCAGCAAAACCAGCTTGTCCAGCCCAAATCCAAATAAATTGTAACTGCTCACAGCAACAGTAATGTTTTTCTGGGGTAAAGAAAAAGAGCAGTAAAAGAAAGAACAATCTTACATTGTTCATCTATTGAATTTCATGAATAGGTTCTGTTACCATTTTTCCAATGGTGGAGTTGATTTCAGTATACATTTACAAAAGCCACAGAACTAGTATTTCAAGGCTTTTAAAACAGGATTGCACTAATTAACAAAAGCATTCACAGTTGTACAGGGGTTTATAATGGTATGATATGTCTTATTCATTAATGACTTTGTCACTTGAAGATCAGAAATTAAGCACAGGGTAGACTTTGTTAAAATTCTGTTTGATTACTGAAGTGAGTGACAATTTCAATATCACATTTCACATTTTTGCATAGCATACAATCATGGAGAAGGTGTGCCCTGTCCGAGAGAAAGCTAAAATTTAGTTACTTGTCTGTATTGATTGTTGCTTGTCGATTCATTACACCCAGTTTGATGAAGAGGAAAGCTCTTTTTGCACCACAACAGTGTCACACCAATAGTTCATGATGCTTTCAGTTATATCTGCACAGTCGTGGCTAGTGGAGATATTTTAATATAACTTTGAAATATGGCATTTTAAAGCAAAAAGACAAGGCAGCTCATGGGGATAAAATCTTCACCCCAACCTTAATAAGATAGGTATGGTGAAAGATCATTGACTTGAAGTGCTAACTCTAGCTTCATTCTCCAGAGAAGCTGTTTGAGTATTTTGAGCATTTACTGCTTCTCATTTTAATTTTCCAGCACCTGCAGTGTTTTTTTTTGTGTGACATGTCAAACACTTAGTTTCCATGCTTGTTTCTTTTCAGTCCATAGGCTGCTTACGTGCCGCTTTTGTTCTGTTTAAGTTGTGCATAATAATCAATATAAACACAAGAACCTCTTTCAAAAAACTTTACGCATCATATTTTGGAATAGAAATATACTGTAGCTCCTGCTGTGAGAAGTTTTACTGTGTAAAAGCTTATAATGTCCTGAGGACAGGAGTGTAAATAATATTTTGGATTAATATTTTGTGAAAATGAATTAGGTTAGCTGTCAGAAGAAATCAGTTGTACAGTTAGAACAGAGCTGCATGTAGTTAACCAAGAAATCAAGGTACAGCAGCCTGAAAGTGTGGCCAGTCATTAGACTGCCGACTACAGCTTCAGTATATAGCTGGCCAACAATCCAACCTCAATACACAGCTGGCCAACAATCCAGGAAGTGAGGCTTAAACACAAACCTAGCCAAAAGTAAAAGGTGAGTTTAAGATGGGGAACATCAGTATTAATCTACATGTAGCCCTCATGGTGCAAAGTGGTAAGACTCATGGAAAAATCAATCTAAACAGTCATTTCTCTGCACAGTTTTAATTTTACTCTGGAAAATCCAATAATGACCTTTTTTTAAAATTCATTTTTCAAGAGCTGAGCATAGCTGGCAAAACCAGCATTTATTGCCCGTCCTTAATGCCCATTTGGGTACTTCTCAATGGGACATACGGACGTCACCAGCATTCTTTTTGGGGACCACACTACAAAAGGTGACAATGATTTCAGCTCCAATCGACTAGGTTCCTACTTTATTGGTGGGAGGGGAGCAGACATCACTAATCTTTTCCCTGCATCAAAGAAATGGACTCCTGTTCCCGTGCCTGTATTAGTACTCTTCACATCAGGTCAGCCAAACCTGCTCCATTCTTTCCAGCTCTGGTTCCAGTTGAGAACCACTGTTTTAAGAGCACTAGGCATGGCAAGACAATTCATAAGTAAGTTCACACTTTGCACAAAACTTCAAAAACTATGCAAAAAATTGTACATGCTGTGTGATTTTGTGTATGTTTATACGTGCAGTACATTTTCCAGGCCAGTGTTTTTAACCATACTTAAATGCATCTTCACAGGAACTTTGCCAAATAGTAAATGATATCAAGCTATATATGGAAAAATTAGGGCAAAAGGTCAAAAGCTTTTTAAAGAAATAGGTTTCATGGTTTTTTTATTCCCCAGGAAATTAGACAGGTACAGAGGCCAAGAGCTTCAGGCAAAAAAATCCAGAGTTTGAGGCCTTGGGAGCTACAGATTATCTAGAGAGAGCTAGGGATTATGTGAGAATAGTTAAGGATGATTCATTCCATAGATAGCTACTGAGCACACAAAATGAGTTTCTTCATCTTATATCAAATGCTTTACTCACAAGTTCTCAACAGAATTGCATGGTGGGATGTTGATTATTTAAGGTGCCAAAGTATGAATCTGCATGTACTGGTTGATCAAAATTATTATATTTCCTAATTACATACATAAAATTCCTCCTTCACAATAAAAACGTAAACTAAAATAAAAAACTATAAACTAAAACTAAAATAGATAGAATAAGATCATTTATGTGCAAAGAGGGGAGAAAGTTTGCAATTTTTAATCAATTCAAAGAAACAATTCCCTACAGATACCAATTTGAATTATGGTGCAGCCTTATGATATTTAATCTGATCTCCTGCTGAATTATTGAATCCTGATTCAGCCGTATCCTAATGCCAATATATGAAGTAAGGTGAAGGTGAAAAATATTTTCATTAAACCAAAGTATATCTTCAACTTTTTACTTGCTCTTTTTAAACCCGCCATACAATTACACATAAATTTTAATTCAATGTCATAATTAAATGATGATTCTATTCTAGCTGGGACGTTATATAAAATTAAGAATTCCAAAAATAGTAGTTTTGCAAACCTTTCAGAATGTGTTTATTCTTCTTGTATATATTTGTGAAAGTGAAAAGGTCACTAAAAAATAAAAATATTAATTATAAAATAATAGCCCCATATTATTCATAATATTGGTATTGGTTTATTATTGTCACTTGTACCAAGGTATGGTGAAAAACTTGTCTTGCATGCCATTCGTACAGATCAATTCATTACACAGTGCATTGAGGTAGTTGCAGAGTGCATTGAGATAGTACAGGATAAAAACAATAACAGAATACAGAGTAAAGTGTCAGAGCCACAGGGAAGTGCATTGCAGGTAGACGATAAGGTGCAAGGTCAAACAAGGTAGATTGTGAGGTCAAGAGTCCATCTCATTGTATAAGAGAACCGTTCAATAGTCTTATCACAGTAGGATAGAAGCTGTCCTTGAGCCTGGTGGTATGTGCCCTCAGGGTCCTGTATCTTCTGCCTGATTGGAGAGGAGAGAAGAGAGAATGACCCAGGTGGGTGGGGTCTTTGATTCTGCTGGCTGCTTCACCAAGGCAGCGAGAGATATAGACAGAGTCCATGGAACTTTCAATTGTGTGTTTTGTCAAAAAATGATCACTTCTCAGATTATTCTTGATCTGCGTATGTGCAAAACTCTATGGTCTTGAATAAGAATGACTTTCATAAATATATATTTGCAATATTTTGCATGAAGCCTACACAGAATACAATCTATTCAAATGCCACACTCAAATCAACCATGCATACTTTGAGAAATGCAAGGGAAATGTATGTACTTATATCTAAAAATTAATTTAAATTTCTTTGTAGTTGCCGTAATCTTTTCAATGCACTTTTAAGTATTTCAAGAATACTGAAAAGAACTCTTGCTAAATTGGTAAATAACAAGAAAACAGTAAACAACCAAGAAAACTAATAAAAATGCAAGGAAAGAAATGGGAGCAATACAAGTAATAACATACCCTAAAAGTTTGAAATAAATTAATTGAAGCCTCTGAACTTTTAGTATTAATACATTGTTCAATTTACCAGTAAAACATAAAACACAAAAATTGGTAAGCCAGCGGGATAGCAAGATTCGTGCTTGGCACTCAAAGTTTAAGAATGTGATGTTAAATAGAATCACAGAGTTATACAGCATGGAAACAGGCCCTTCGGCCCAACTCCATGCCGATCAAGGTACCTACCTGAATTAGTCCCATATAGAACATAGAACATAGAACAGTACAGCACAGAACAGGCCCTTCTGTGTTTCTATGTCTGTGTTTAGCCCATATCCCTCTAAACCTTCCCTAACGATGTACCTGTCCAAATGCCCTTTAAACATTGTAAATGCACCCACCTCGACAGCTGCCTCTGGCAGCTCATTCCATATACCCACAACCCTCTGTGGGAAAAACTTGCCCCTCAATTCTGCTTTAAAACTTTCCCCTCTCACCTTAAAGCTGTGCCTTCTAGTTTTCGACTGCCCGACCCTGGGAAAAAGACTGTGACCATCCACCTTATTTATGCCACTCACGATTTTATATACCTCTATAAGATCAGCCTCCTTCACTCCAGACTAAACAGTACCAGTCTATCCAGGCTCTGCAGGTAAGCTCTGGAGTCCCAGTAACACCCCTGTACTCTCTCTAGCTTAATCACATCCTTCCTATATTATGGAAACCAGAACAATACTCCTATACTTCATCTCACTAACGTCTTGTACAGTTGTAACATGACATCCCAACTCTTGTACTCAATGCCACGGCCAATGAAGGCATGCATGCCAAACAGCTTCTTCACTACCCTGCCTACCTGTGTCACTACTTTCAGGGAATAGGCATGGTAGTGTAGCGGTTAGCGTAACACTATTACAGTGCCAGTGACCCAGGTTCGATTCCGGCCACTGTCTGTAAGGAGTCTGTACATTTTCCTCATGTATGCGTGTGTTTCTTCAGGGTGTTCCGGATTGCTCCCACATTCCAAAGATGTACGGGTTAGGAAGTTGTGGGCATGATGTGCTGACGCCAGAAGCGTGGCGACACTTGTGAGCTGCCCCCAGAACACTCTACGCAAAAAGATGTATTTCACTGTGTGTTTCAATGTGACTGATAAAGAAATCTAGTCTAATCTATGTACTTGTACCCCTAGGTCTCTTTGTTTTACAACACTCCCCAGGGCCCTGCCATTCACTGTGCATGTCCTTCCCCAGTTTAACTTCCCAAAATGCATCACTTTGCACTTGTCTGAGTTAAATTCCATTTGCCATTCATGTGCCCACTTTCTCAGTTGACCTAGATCCTGTCATAATCTTAGACACCTTCTTCACTGTCCACAGCATCACCAATTTTGTTGTCTTCAGCAAACTTACTAATCAAGCCATTCATATTCTCATTCAAATTGTTAAATTATGGTAATCAATTATGGCAAATTGTCAAGAAAGAGTAATGGTACTAACTATTTTAATAGTGAAATTGTAAAAACAAACCTTAGTTAAATATTGATTTTCAAAAGAAATCAGATTAACATTAGGACAGGAGGTTAAAGGAGTTCAAAATAATTGCAATACGTTGTTGACAGCACTTATTTGATATTGCACATTGTGTACTGATGTTGGAGGGATACAATCTGTTTCACAGGACAAAGAAGACTATTCAATTTGCTTTTGTATTTGTAATAAAACCCACAACCATTAAATGACAATTCTTAAAATACAGTTTAAATAAAAACTCCCCTTAACTAGATGCGTGTATAATTCAATGAGTTCTTTGGCAGAACAATCAAGCAACACACTGCATGTATCTGGCATCCTGCTCCCCAACTAGCAACCAAAAGGTTAACAAGAGTCGACAAAATGCTGTGCCTTTTAATTTTCTTTTCCTGGCTCTCTTCCTCAAGTTTTATTTGAAGCCTTTCTGAGTCTTTAATTTTCCCATAAGTTTAAGAACCGACTTTCCTCAAAATGGCATACTGCAACTTTTAAAGATTGATTTGCATAGTGTGAGTGACGAGCGGAAAGAAACGCTAATTTCATCTACAAAAGATGTCACCACAAATGATTGAAGGTTAAAAGATTACAGCGTTGAACTTCAAAGCCAATGGGGTTGAAGGATGTTTAGAAGGAAAGAAGCTTTGTCCAGCCTAGCATAAACCATTAGCCAAGTGGATATTTTATGCCAACACACTGAAAGAATTTTGAAAGTTCCATAAGTTATTTCCTGTACATGAATTAAATAATGCACTCTATTATTTGTTCAGTGACTCAGAAGGCCCATAGCATTAGCCAGAAAATCCTTTTTAAAGAATGTCACAGTCAAAGGTTAACTTGAGCAATAAGTAAAAAAAAGCACAGAAAATATACCATGAATGGTAACCTCACAAGGCAGGAATTCTGTGAGGGGACTCCTAAGGAATGCTACCTTGATTTATAGGATTTGTACTGAACAGCAATTATTGAAATGTAAAGCAACTTTAGCACAGGATTTGTCATTTAATGCTGAGATTGCTGGTTTCCATCAACTGAATAAAACAAAATCAATTATTCAACTATCACAAAATATTATATAGAATTAGTATTTTGTTTATAGCTGTATTTAATTGAAATGATGAAATGGAAGTTGCAAAATATTGCACTTAAATAATTTGACAAGATTAACAAGAAATCTACTGTTCATTCAACTCAGACTTAAAGGATAATGAGTTTACAAACAGGAGTGTGTTCAACTTAGTAACCAGCTGATGAAATAATTCAAAGAAAACCTGGCTGATGGTTGTAGAATTTCATTGATAAGGAAAATGATATGAATGAATAAAACATTATGTCTTTCTCAAACTATCTTGCTTTTGTTTTAAAAGTGTTGTTTAATGCTTTAAATTCTTGCAATTTTCAAAAAGTTTTAAAAAAGTGGCAGTACATGTGCAACTACTGGGCAGGCATGGTAGTGTAGCGGTTAGCATAACGCTATTACAGCGTCAGTGACCCGGGTTCAATTCTGGCCACTGTCTGTAAGGAGTTTGTACATTCTCCCCATGACCGCGTGGGTTTCCTCCAGGTGCTCTGGTTTCCTCCTACATTCCAAAGACGTACAGGTTAGGAAGTTGTGGATATACTATGCTGGCACCAGAAGCGTGGCGACACTTGCAGGCTGCCTCCAGAACACTCTACGCGAAAGATGCATTTCACTGTGTGTTTTGATGTACATGTGACTAATAAAGATATCTTAATCTTATCTTAACTTTGTATATATAAGCCAAAATTTCATAATGAGAATCAAAGATATCTTTGTAACTTCTTCTGTGATTTCATTGTTTAACATGAACACCAAGAACTAATTCATCCACAAGTAAGTAGAAGACCAACATCTCTCATGCTTCTATTTGTTTTTGAACCAAAAGTTATGACCAGCAGGAATATTTTGAAAAGATTTGTCTTCTTTTTCTCTCAGCATCTGAGAACTCCTTACCTTCTTTCATACTTCATAGCCAGGGTATCAATGAGAACACATGTACAGTACAAAATGCTGATTTGAAGTAGATAAAAAATATCTTTTAGTACAGTACTTATGCAGAAATGCTCCTTTTACTCTTGTATTACAGCTTACAGTAAGACTCCAGTCCTCAAGTTTCTGACCATGAAAAATGAAATTTGCACATTTCTAAAAAATACATTGAATAAAATAACTCATGGGATTGGTGTTCTGAGTACACTCAGGCAGAAAAGACATTCTTCAAGAAAGTAAGGCAATGTTCCAAATAGGAAATGCCATTGTGCATAGGAGCCCTGAGATTCATTACTATGATACAGATTAGTCATTATAATCCATTATCCAAAGCCAAGATTTGTATTTGCAATAATATTTCCACAATCAATGCATACAGGTCAACTATATTTCTGGTGCCAATAAAATTCAGATGTTTCAATCCTTGGTCACACCAATGAATGAAACATAATTTACATCCTGTACATCATACATATGTTTGCATTTTACTGCAGTGCAGAGAAACAGTAATTTGCATTTTCTTTCTGTTAAACTATTGATTGCAACATAGGAATTTCCCAGAACTATGAGTAGCCCAATACATAAAAAAAGACAGAAATGCAGATCAAGCAGTATCTCTGGAGAGGGAAAGAGTTAGCATTTCAGGTCCATGACCATTTGTCAGAACCTCAGTCTTATTTAGTCCATATTGTCTATCTTCAGTGGAAGCACATGAGGAGTACACTTGCTGAGAGGCTTCATCTCATAAATAAGATTTATCCATGCATAATAAGGGCTGATAGTATTGGCTCACTGTCCATAACAACAGATCTATGTAGGAAGATTCTAATCAAACATTTCAGGCTTCCTGATCTTTGATCAACAGCTCACAGAAGCTAGAATAGCTTGCAGCCAATATCTCCCACTGCATGCCATAAGTGCAGCCATGGCTTGTTACAGGTGAAGCAATGTGTGAAAGGTGCATTGGAAATGTATTATAAATCACAGGCATACTCATACACACACCTATACAATATGAAGTGATGCCTTTGACACAGAGAAGCAAAGACACATACTGTGTAATTACATATTACAAAACTTTTACTCAGACACCTGGACTCAGAAATGCATGAAAAAAATAGCTCAATAAAATATGGCTATCAGCACGTGAGTCCAGCACCAGCACCACCGGGTACTCAGTAGCCCTTTATTTTACAGGCATCAACATTGCTATCCTAACATCACCCTAACAGACTAAGTCCAAACCCAACCTTTGAGTATTAGGTTAGAAACAAATATCTTGTGCTTTCTAAAACCCAGTACAAAAGGTTCCTAGTTTAGAACATAAAAGGTGAAAATATTTGCTGTAGTGAGCAGTTGATATATCAAGATCCAGGTGCAGCATTGCTGATACCTGAGTAGCAAGCTAGACCCCTGTGACTGGATAGGTGTCAGTAGGTGAATGGGTGATTGTTCCTATAAGTACAATAGACAAAGTGTTTTACAAGAGGGGAGTCAGGAGTCTAGAGGCCTCAATTCATACAAGTTACATTTACATCAAAAATAGCATTTTACATGGATTGAGGTGATGTGAGACATTAAGTATAACATGTAAACAAAAATAGCTTTAAATTGAATTAGGTGCATTTAAATAATTTTGCCTTGTGTTATTTGCAGAAGGTAATAATTGTAGATAATTGGACAATGGATTTGGAACTTCTATGAACAGCAATACCAGCCAGCATTAGGAGATAGGGACACAATGTAATATCTAGGTAATATATGTGATGTAACAATCATGACAAAATCACTTCAAGATCTTGACAAAGAACATAAGCGTGACATACAGCAGGTAACAAAGCCATAGCTCTAACGCGTTATTAATGGTGTGGTTTATAGTGATTCAAAACTTTTATGTCGGTATCAACATGTACATTGCCAATCTATACTTATCCTCCTCCCACTACCTCAAGGGAGTGCAGCCTTGTAGCTTCACCAGAGGTAGAGAGAAGGAGATCCAAACTCTGTCTTTTTGGTGAACATTCAAAGTTCCTCTGAGTTTTGGGATCCATGGTGTTCCTCCAAAGACTGCTCTGCCCTGTTTTTGCAGATGCAGACAGCTATTGAGAAACAAGCACATGGAATCCCCACAAAGCTGGGGGCATGGGAGGCAGTGGTAATGGGTAAGGTTGTTAGAGCATGCTTTTTCTGACTAAAAGATGGTCACCTATTAGAATAATGTGAACTAATATCTCAGACGTAGCATGGGAATCTATCATTGGTGTTAACAGTGCAAAGGTGCATCATGAGAAAAGGTGCCTGGACAAATTTCTGGAATTGCATGATTCAACACAGAAATGGTCCTAATCATATTCTATTCAATAAATAACCAAGTTTCACATGTGTGATACTAAGAAAATAGTGCTATGTGCTTGAAATTTTAGGTCATTATTTCTCCCATGTGATGCTATTATGTGTTGTCAGTAGAAACTTTCCACACAACCATTAATGTTTCAATTGCACTTATTACCAGAACTGAATGTATGAAACTATCAACTTGATAGGCAGGTTGTCAAGTTGAACTTGCCTGATATGGCATAATGAAAAATAGATTGCCATTGTGAATTGACAGTGCAGAATTGAATTTCATCAAACAGCTGCACATTACTCAACAGAAAACATTATTGACAAATACACCAACACTTTCCTAGATGAAACAAATGTTCTCCAGCATAAACAGATCATTCTGAAAATTAAAACTGTGATCCCTATTCAAAGCTGAAGCTTACAAACACCCACCAAACGTTAGGCAGCAACTGAAAGAAAAACACAGCAACATTTTGAGTATAATCTTTCATGAAAATTGTCCATGATCTTCCAGATTTGGAGAATAATGAGATGGAGGAAAGAAGTAAGCATAGTCTTGTAGTGAGTAGAACTAGTAAAGGTAACAATAGATGTACTGATAATTAAGCTGCCACAAAATGAAGATATTTCTCAATCAGAGAGTAGAAAAAGTAACTTCAAACCAAAGTGAAGTCCACTTCCAAATCTATGCAGATGATAGTCACCAGAACAGAATTGGATGAACTGAAAAGTCAACATTAATGAGGTTTTCCCTTGCAAGAATATTCTGATTTTATCAGAAACTGAAAATTGACTAAGCTGCCCAAGTGATTTTAAAAACAAAATCAGAAAGCTAAATTTAAAAATATAATTCACCAGCATTTATTGGAAGGGAGGCGTAGTGTTACGGACTAGGTTACTATTGGTGAATGTCCCTTTAAGATAGAGCATAGTGGTGTGTGTGTGTGTGTGTGTGTGTGTGTGTGTGTGTGTGTGTGTGTGTGTGTGTGTGTGTGTGTGTGTGTGTGTGTGTGTGGCGTGATGACGACAACAGAAGACAAGGACATAATGATGTTTTTGGAGCTGACAGTTGGAGTCAGTTAGAGGAGAGAGTAAGAGTGAGAGTGAGAGTGAGAGTGAGAGTGAGAGTGAGAGTGAGAGTGAGAGTGAGAGTGAGGGAGAGAGACCAGCCTGCTAGTCTCTATTGATGGATGAAAAACAATAACTGTGCCTGTCACTACAATCCACGTATGGATTTTTGGAATAAAGCAGTGGAGTCCACTTTGTCATTAACCTGTAGTGGGAAACAGGTATTTGTGTGGACGGCCACGATTCGAATGCTTTTCGGGGTGGCAGAAGCTTTGCAACAAAGCGGTGGAGTAGTCACTGCTGAGTAGACACCGAGGTCTTGTATGGGTTCCATCGTGGAACATTTGGATTTCGTAATGTCTCTATCTTCTCTCTACGTTTTGTCTTCAGTCAATGGTGGTTTTGCAGAAGCCTTTGCTCACGTTTCACCTTACAGCTTGCTGAACTGAACTTTGAGAACTATTCCTGGACTTGGAGTTTGGGAATTTGCCACACACACACACTTCGAGTTTAGTTTTTGGGGTTAATGTTTAAGATCTAACATTTTTACTTCTAACATTCCAACATTTTTATTTTTATTTTTCTTATTATCATAAGTAGTTATTAATAAAATAGTTTTTAACACTTATACATGACTCGGTGTGTCTCTTTTGTTGCTGGTTTGTAACAGGTAGGTTCAAATTTGATGGGCCTTCTACTTTAATTCCTGTATCTAGAATGGACCCAGATGGCAACTACTGTTTGAGTTTCACACCTAAAAACTTTAGAGGATGAAGTAGTTGAAACTTGAATATGGCGTTAACAAACTGTACATTTCATTAGTTTGATGATTAAATGGAATGTTCAGCTTCAGATATTCATTGGCCTTAAATCATAGCTTCCATGATCTAAATCTTCCATTAAGGTTACCAAGCAAAACCAAGAACTGAAGCAGGAAGACATTTGATGAAACAAATATGAGTGTCCTCCTCTAGGTTGATATTGTGGTCATCAGTTCCTTAATATTGATTTTGAAATCAGGATTAGAATTTTAAATGTGTTCCACTTTAGTCTGCCTCATGAATAATGTAACAGAGAACAATTCATGCCTGAACTGTCCTTGATTTCTATCTGGTATCAAGCTGTAGGAAAGTCAGTTTGGGTGCTGGTGGAAGATGGAAAAATGAATCAAAGATCCCTGACTGAGAAAAATGGGGACGTTGACTGAAGAAACATCATTCAAGAGCAGTTATCAAAACCACTTACATTCCATCTTCAGATTGTCATGAATAAACTTAAAACAAGTTCCAATGAAGGAAGTGTACAGTAATTTACCTTATCAAACAATGATCACAATTACCTACATCAGAAATAAATGGATAGAATAAAGAGCTAAGAATACTTTCCTATAAAGATCAGAATGCCAATGGTTAACCCAGAAAATGAGAACTCGCATCATCTCCACTATGAAAACATCAAAGCATAACAGTGTCACAAGATAGAAATTATATAGAGAAAAGATAAATAATGGATCAAAGAAAATGTCTAAATGCTGTGCTAATGACTTGTGATGCAATCAATCTACAGGCCACATCCTGCAGTGTCATTTTCATATGCTTCTGTTGAACAACCATTTCAGTAGAAATTATAGTTTTGCTGCAGGCAAGTTAGAAACCTCAGTTATAGCTTTTACTGCACTCTGCAATGAAACAAAATTCTTAAAGTATAAAGTTGTTGCTTGTTATAGGATCACAGAAATCTATGGCAGTGTATGAGGCCACTCCGACCATTAGGCCCATTAAAAGATTTAGCTGAGATGTATTCCACTCCAGCTCTGCAGAAACCAAGTGCTCAAAAATGCCAAACAAAAATGAACAATTGCATTCTATCTCCCTGCCTTTCTAATTAACACTTGTATTAATTGGATAAGAAAAGGGAGTTCAAAATTCAATAGACCCTCTGCCTTAACTGCTGTATTTAGAATGAAGCCCACCTGGAAACTTAGACAACTATAGACCCTATTTGGTGGGATAGTTGAAACTTGAAAAAGGCTTTAGTAAACTGAACATTTCATTAACTTGATGATGAAATGGAGGATCAAATATTCATTGGCTTTAATTCTCAAAAACACCTCAGTTTCTTGTTCAAGTCTGTGAGCATGCACTCTTAAATCCTTCTGTTCTATCATTTATTGGATATTGGTATTGGTATTGGTTTATTACCATCACTTGTACCAAGGTATAGTGACAAACTTGTCTTGCATACCATTTATACAGATCAATTCATCACACAATGCATTGAGGTAGTACAAGGTAAAAACAATAACAGAATACAAAGTGTCACAGCTACAGGGAAGTGCATTGCAGGTAGACAATAAGGTGGAAGGTCATAACAAGATAGATTGTGAGGTCAAGAGTCCATCTCGGGAACCGTTCAATGGTCTTATCACAGTGGGATAGAAGCTGTCCTTGATCCTGGTGGTACATGCCCTCAGGCTCCTGTATCTTCCGCCTGATAGGAGCTGGAAGAAGAGAGAATGACCCAGGTGGGTGGGGTCTTTGATTATGCTGGCTGCTTCGCCAAGGCAGCAAGAAGAATAGACATAGTCCATGGAGGAGAGGCTGGTTTCCATGATGTGCTGGGCTGTGAATATTTGAATGGGATATTTGAATGGGGAGATAAAAACTGCTAGTGTTGTTCTGTTTCTGTTATTTAATTGTGTAATCCCTTGCTTCACTAGCCTTTTCAGTACCACTGGCTAAATGACAGTAGTTTATATCACTACCTGATGAAAAGAATCTTCTCACAAAAACTACAAGCATCAAAATTATTTGCCTTTTACCAATTGTTTTTGATCATTTTGATATAATCACCTGTAAGATAAAATAAAATAATAAAAAGAATGTGGATAAGTAATATCAGGCATGATTCACTGATGTGAGTGTAGTCAGCCAGTGGATTAACCTTTCCAAAGTCCTGGCATTTTTCAGACCCCAGTAGAGTAGTCGTGAAGATAATTCAATAATTATCCAAAGTGAAAGCCCCGTGGCAAGCTTGCTGCAAACACAAATCATCAAATAAAAATCTTTCTGCTGTGACATTCCAGCAGTAAAAGAACTAATCTGCACACCTGCACAGAGTACGTGCTTCAGTCATAGAGAATGTTGCTGTTCTATGCATAATGAATAATCCAAGCATGAATATTGAACACAATAAAAAACAAATTTGGAAATGTACTCACCATAAGGTGTAGACATACAGTTTTATGTGAAACTTCTTACACTTCTTCACTCAGTCCCAGATGTCACAACAGTATTGATTTTTTTTAATGTACTGTAATTAATCTGGGAAAAGCTAATCAATCTAATTATCTGGTATCACGTATTAAAAAAAATCATCCATTATTTTCAGCTGGAGAATAACTATCTGTATATTCATAATAACTATTTAATTTGTTAGAAGTAATTTTAAAATGAAATGTTAGTATTTCAATCTAACAAAACACAACTATTTGTTTGTATACCGTTTCCTAGGTTAATGCAGCTTTAACATTAAACTATCCTTCAAAGGTCTTCTTTTATTGCCATTATGTTGGGCGATTCCAGTGAATTGCTTGTGTAGCAAAATCACACCACTGAACAAACAGCTTTTCCATTTTGCAGCTGTTAAAACAAATTTGTTCAAAATCCTGTTGACCCTGTTGATGATTTGTTAGAAAGAAACCGAAGGTCAGGTCATAGTTCCAGGTGAATCAACATGTAAATCAAGGATAACTGCAGAGCTTCACTATTTCAAAGATTGTACAGTTCCTGGATAATTTATATATACCTGTACATAAGATTAAAACCTTTATCTGCTGGTACAATTAGAACACAGTATAATTATTAGTCAAAGATATGCTAAAAGCCTTTTATTATATAGTTTTGTTGTCGGATCCTTGTAAGCATTTATTTGTTTTTGAGATATTTATTTTTAAATACACATTGGCCTGCCAATTTAATGTGACTAAATAATAATAATTTGCCAACAGAAATATTGTACACCATCCTTCACCTAATAAAACGGTCATTTTATTTATACATGCTCTTATGATACACCTGTGATGATCCATCAAAGCATTGTATGAGATGTTCACACTCTTGTAAAATGGATAATCAAATTAAATGCAGCTACATTTCAAAGATAGGAAGACCTACGTTTATATAATGCCATTCACAGTCCCAGGACGTCCTAAACCACTTCACAGCCAATGAAATAGATTTGAAGTGTAATCAATAAGCACATTAAATTCCACTAATGACTAGATAATTTGTGTTATTTTATGTTATCTAAGAGTATATTTTGGTTCCTCTTAGAAATAATGCTGTGGGATTTTTTTATATATCAATCTAAGTGAGCAGGGAGAGCCTCAATTAAAAGTTCATTTGAAAGGCAGCATTTAAACCAATACAGTATTCCCATGGGATGCCTCTGGAATCCAGACTTAAATGTGTTCTATTTTCTAATTTTGAGAAAAGTGTGTTGCCAGTAACAGTATACAGTCATAAACCATTGAACCAATTTGAAATATATGAATTAGTATTTAGTATACTTGCGCATGTATTCATACACAACAATATTTCCAGATGTAATTTGGACAAAGTTATCAAAAATTATAATGTAAATTTATTTCAAAAGTCTTTTTCATTTTAAATCTAATTTATTTTAAGAACTAATTAATGAATTGTACATTTAGGTTGTAAAGTTTATAATGAACTTTTCCACGAGGATGAGAGAGGGAATTTAAATCTTCAGATGTTCATGACATTGAAATACAAATTATTCCATCTTTCTCGTTGTGCAATAATTAGTGCAGAAAACCATTAGCAGTTTAGCTTTCACCAGTACTTTGCTATGTAATTTAATTGAGTAAATTATCATAACACCCTGCAATTATAATAATTTTCATACAAAATATGTTCTCAACTAGGTGTGAATCTTTTAAACTATGATATTCTGAAATTGTACTTTCACTTCCTGGGGATGGACTTAACTTTTCTTGGGTTTCCTTTGCTCTCTACCAAAATTTCCAGGTGACATGTAACCATGAGATATACATCATTAGACATACTTCTGGATATTTCTGAACATCTGGTACCCAATGTTGCCAAGGATCTCCAGGAATTAAACATTCAAAAGCACTTTTTGCAATGCAGCAGCTAAAGAGAAATTAATTGCAATATGAAAATGAAGTAACAGAGAAACAGAATTTCTTTAAAAATCAGTATGTTCCTGAAGAACATAAGGACCTATTTAGATTTTGGCTAGTTAGCACTACAATTGTCCTGTATCCTAAATATGCTACATACCCTAGCTCATCACAAAAATGGTTGGAGATTCCACCTTACACATGTATGGTCCTGAAAAGCCTGGCTCAGAATCTTAAGCCTTTTGTAGTTAATAGTCAATATGAAATATTTACAGCTCACCATCATAGAGAACAATTTCACATTTTTGTGTAAATTTATTGATATTATTACATTGTTTCAATATATTTCAAATGAGTTACCTTTTAAGATCTCAAAACAATTAAAACTACATCTACAAACTTCAAGAAGAAACATATTATGTTGAAAAAACAGAGTTGGTGTGTGAGTAGTTCTAAAGTTAACAGACAGATTTGTAGGCTACTTGTAACAACTGGAAACTTGCAATGTAATCTTACATAAAGTAAAAAAATGCGAGTGGGATATAATGGACTGAATATCCAGTAAGTTTTAACTGAATGAAACAGAAACCTTTAAATGACACATAAGCTAGCAGAAGAAAGCAGAAATTTGCATAGAAGAAACTGGAATAATAAGGGTTAAAGAAATGAAAGACCAAAAATGCGGGTAGGGTTGGTGGGGGGGGGGGGGGGGGGTGCGGGGAATTGCAGGGATGAGAAATACTGGAAAAACATTTACCCCCAAAAATAAAACTACTATGTCCTTACAAAGAAACCAAACACATCAATGTCTCCACTCCCTTCAATCTCTTCCACATGCAAAGTCCCTAACTGTCAGAATATGAGACAGATAGCAAGATGTAAAATGTTTTCAGAAGGGGCAGTCCCAAAAGGATGAACATATTTTTGTATCACACAGAAGTTCAGTTGCCATTCCTTTGCAATCCACAACACCTGCTCACTGAATTTTCCCAACAATATTGTCCAAGTCCCATTATTCCATGTGAACTAGCAACTGAAATTCATTTCCTCCAACCTAGAAAATTGTACCTAGTGTTCATGATGAAGTCTCCTCCTCTCAATAGTCAGAAGACTGACTGCAAACTACATGACCACACTTCTAATTAACTAGATTAAGAAATGCTGGTGGAATTGGTCCTATCATAAATCATGAAAATGAGATCTGTTTACATAGTCAAGGCAGACAATTTGGTATTTCAGGGCATATCAGAGACACTTGCATACTACCTGATCATCTTGAACCAATAACAAGAATATTTTTTCTTTATTCCAGAAAAAAGCAAACTGCAGCCATATCAAAATGATCCAACACTGAAAGGATCAAGGAGGCATGATGGGCAAAATATCTTGGATGCGCCTTGAAGTCAAGTCCTTTCATGATATGGGGAACATGAATGAAAGATTCACTCTGTCCCCAGTGGAGACATTAAACAGGGTAAAACCTCAAAAAGCTGGGTGTTACTTTAAAATGTGTCTCCAAGCATGTGATGTGGCACAAATATGCTGCGCAGGTCGATAGGGTTGTTAAGAAGGCATATGGCGTGTTGGCCGTCATTAGTCAGGGTATTGAGTTCAAGAGCCACGAGGTAATGTTGCAGTTCTATAAAACTCTGGTTAGACCACACTTGGAGTATTGGGTTCAGTTCTGGTCGCCTCATTATAGGGAGTATGTGGAAGCTTTAGAGAGGGTGCAGAGGAGATTTACCAGGATGCTACCTGGATTGGAGAGCATGTCTTATGACGATAGGTTGAGTGCGTTAGGACTTTTCTCTTTGGAGAGAAGGATGATGAGAGGTGAATTGATAGGGGTGTAAAGGTGATAAGAGGCAATAGATCGAGTAGACAGTCAGAGACTTTTTCCCAGGGTGAAAATGGCGAAAATGAGGGGGCATAATTTTAAGGTGATTGGAGGAAGGCACAAGGGGGATGTCAGAGGTAAGTTTTTTTTTACATAGAGAGTGGTGGGTGCATGGAATGCACTACTTGCAGAGGTGGTGGGTCAGATACATTAGGGACATTTAAGAGACCCTTAGACACATGGATGACAGAGAAATGGAGGGCTGTGTGGGAGGGAGGGGCTAGGTAGATCTTAGAGCAGGATAAAATGTCGGCACAATATCATGGGCCAAATGGCCTGTACTGTACTGTAATGTTCTATGTATGTTCTATGTAAACACATTCTACATTCCAGAGCAGTTCTGGTGAAAGGTCACCAAGCACCACTGGTCCCTTCTCCTTCCATAGACATTGCTCGGTCTGTTGAGAATTTGTAGGATGCATTTTATTTCAAATTTACAACAAGAGCAGTATTTTCCTTCTATTTCAATTTGTTTCTGCTGGTGTGGGCCTCACATTCTTGTTAATCACTCTACTATTTGTACACAAGCCTCTGCAACTTGTCATAAGTTATGTACATCAGATGGTGCCAACTTAGGTCAGCTGCTGCACTGGGCCAAATGGTTTTTGGCTGCTACCTGGAATTGCCATTCACTGTCTCTGCACCCTCACATGCAACCGGGCCAGTTCTTGGGGGGGGGGGGGGGGGGGCGGGCAGATTTTGCCAACTCTCTAAGACTCAGTAGTCTGACAGTGAGACGGATAGGGGCCTCAATGATGAGACAAACACCTGAAGCAGAGACATTTCTTTAAAACTGATATAATAAAATCAATTAAAACAGTGAGAACTGAGATAAAATAAGATAGCTTTATTAGTCACATGTACATCAAAACACACAGTGAAATACATCTTTTGCATAGAGTGTTTTGGGGGCAGCCCACAAGTGCTGGCACCAACTTAACATGCCTACAACTTCCCAACCCATACGTTGTTGGAATGTGGGAGGAAACCGGAACACCCGGAGGAAACCCACGCAAACACAGGGAGAATGTACAAACTCCTTACAGACAGTAGCTGGAATTGAACCTGGGTCGCTGGTGCTGTAATAGCATTATGCTAACCGCTACACTAACATGCTAGTCAAGAAAACTGGCATAAAATAACTAAAATATAAATAACTTCACTCACATTTTTTCTCCTAAGTTCCAGGCCGGAATCCACATTCAAATGAATGGGAACTCCATTCCAAGGCATAATATGAGTGAATGCCAGCAAATCAGGGTTTTGTCATTGGACACTGACTCAGAGACTGCATAATTTGGACCAATAAATCCCTTCGGTTGTGAGGTTTGCTGATTCCATTACCACTATGGAAGGGAGATTCTGCAGAAATGATCATTTATGGGGTTAAACCTGAGATGGAGGACTTCCGCTATCCCTCTCTACTAATGTATGTGGGCCTTCCTCCAAAGTGCCTTTCTGGCTTACATGGAAGGATTATCAATCTATGCAAATCCTATAACGATACTTGGTACACTAATGTTATCTTAGCTATCTATTATTGGGAACTTATTCAAGGAGAGATCTAAAGAGGGAAAACAGCAAAAGTGGATCTAAAAGCCAAGTGCTAAAATTATTCCTATGGGACCGAGAAGAACAAAAAAGTCTCACTGGGTCTCCACAGTAATAATCCCAGGTTCCTTTCTGCCACCTTAATGCCCAGTTTCGTGCCCACAGCCACCTGCTGACGTGTATCCCTTAAATTGTTCCATGCCTCCTGCCAACACTCTTAGATGGTCAGCTGGTACACTCCAAAAATGCAGCTGCCAGATTATTTCACCCCCTGAACATCCCATAGCTCCACAGGTTGCTATCTACATATTTCAATCAGAAAACAAGATTGTTTTTTCATAATTGCATGTATTTTCCTCTTAATGACTAGTTAAGTGTAACACAGTAATGATATCAAGATAATGAAATAATTGTTCTGAATTTCAAAATACAAGAGAGTTCCAAATTAAAAACATTTAACCCAGGTTGCAAAGATCAGCAATCTCATCAATAGACCACTAAAATATTCAAATTTTAATTTAACAGATGAATGTTTTTCAAAGCACGTTATAAAACATATCACTGTGATGTGCAAAACTGCTAAATCAGCATTTAAGTGCAGCATAATCTCCTCACATTCTAATAACCATTAGCATCTAACTACTAAAATTGCTTGAAAACATTAGTTAATCTTTAATAGTAAACTACATATCTATTAATTGCAAAATGCATTTAGCTTCATATTTTAATGGAAGTCTAGAAGGCACAAAACAAAGTAAAATCATTGTGCAATACATATCTCCCAATCAGATGGTCTTCACTGTGCATCAGCATCAATACCACTTTTGGAAATAAGAATCATGGGTCTAAAATTCTTGAACAAACCACAAGATTTTTGTGCCCTGCAACAATGAGCATTACCTAAAATGTGATCACAAAATTCCTCACAACAGCGGTAGGGAAGTTATTGGAGATGATTCTCAGGGATAGGATTTAATTACATTTGGAAAGGTTTGGCTAATTAGGGACAGTCAGCGTGGATTTGTGTGGGGAAGGTCATGTCTTACTAACTTGATTGAGTTGTTTGAGGAGCTGACAAAGATGATTGATGAGAGTAAGGCAGTGCATGTTGCCTAAATGCACCCTAGGAAGATATTTGATAAGGTCACTCATGGTAGGCTGATCCAGAAGATTAAGATGCATAGGATCCATGATGACTTCGTAGTTTGGATTCAAAGTTGGTTTGCCCATAGAAGACAGAGGGTCTAGCTGGAGGTCTGTGACCAATGGTGCTCTGCAGGGATCAGTGCTGGGACTTCTGTTATTTATAATATATATAAATGACTTGGATTTACCACATTCTAGTAAGTAATTTGGCAATATTAATAAATACTCTTTAAATTATTTAACTGTCCAAATTATGCTCTCCCATTTTTCTTTGCTGTAATGAAAATATGTGAAACTTTACGTATTTTTTCATGTCATTGAATTGTGGCCTTTTGAAGCCTGAGCACACAGAACTGCACCTTGTGTTACAAACGTTGTCTTCCATCAAAACTAGCTGAGCTGCAAATAGCTAACACTTAGCAGTTCTCCACAGAACTGTTAGATGCCAGTCAGCTGGTTTTGGTTAATATCTGTGGCCAGGACCCCAGGATAGGATGCCTGAGGTCCACACACCTCTTGAATCCCATTCCACCCTGCAGATCACCTCTTGATTGCGGAGAGTCAGCTCACTCGACCATCCACGTTCAGGAAAGGCAAGTCCAGGCACCATGGGCAGTTAGAACAGCTATCTGGCAGAGCCAAGCACCATCCAGTTTAATAATATCAGAACTAAAGGAATAGGAATAGGTCATACAGCATGTTGAGCTTGCTCCACTATTCAAAGAGATTATGGCCAATCTAATCTTGGCCTCAACTTCATTATAACCTTGTCTTATAGTTAGCTGGCCAAGGGTAGTATTTGGCAGTTTTTCCAACAGTATTCTACCACTGCAGTTCATTGAGAGCAGTGCATAGCAAAACATTATTATGCTATGTCATGCAAGGTTCACAGCAACATTGAGTTCTAATTTATCGACAAGCAATTGAATCCTTCAGTTTATATTGTGTTAGTTTTGCCTCACTCAAATTCTTTTGTGTTCTTTCAGTGGGACATTATACATAGTTCAAGCTACATGTAAAATAAAGAAAGAATTGGCAACTTATAATACATATTTCACCACCACAAGATCCTAGTGGTCAATCTGAAAACAGCATACTCCTGCAAACAATAATGAATTCATCAACAAGATCAGTTCTGGTCACCTCATTATAGGAAGGATGTGGAAGCTTTAGAGAGGGTGCAGAGGAGATTTACCAGGATGCTGCCTGGATTAGAGAACATGTCTTATGAGGAAAGATTGAGTGCGGTAGGGCAAAGGTTCTCAACCTGTGGTCCACGGACCCCTGGAGGTCCGCGGCGGGTTGCCGGGGGTCCGCGAGCAAGCCAAGAAAAAGATGGAAAAGCAATTTGTTACAAAGACGTAGCTTACTAGCTTGCTCCAGTTTTCCACTATTCAGAAAATCGGCCATATCTATTCTATGTGTTATAGGCGACAATCTTAGAGACTTAGACGGTGTTCCCTTCTGGTAAGCTGCAGCTTAATATTCGATTTGTGTAGTCAGAGTAATCAGTAGTGTTCACTACTCACTACTATTCTGTAGTGCACTGTAGTGTTAGTGAGACTGAGTGACGTTGTCGTTGTACCTTAATAGTATTGCTTACTTACCGTGCATTTACACCACAGTGACATCACTGTTAAATGAAAAGTGCACAAGCGTATAAATTTTAGATTAATTTTGACAAATTTGTCTATCAGTAATAGTAATTAGACTGTCCAGCGTGTATTGCTGAGTATGGAGAAATTTCTGAAGAGAAAAGCTGACTGGAAACCGGAAGATTCTGATGACGAAGGGGATAAGGGTGACGGAAAGAGAAAACAACGCAAGTACGATCCAGAATACATTTCATATGGCTTCATCGCAGTGGGGACAAAAGCGGACCAACCTCTCTGTGTTGTGTGTTTGCAAACACTGTCCAACAATGCAATGAACCCAGCGAAATTGAAGTGCCGTTTAACAACAGTGCATCCAGATATTGCCAGTAAGCCAAAGGAACATTTTGAGCGGCAAAAGAAGCTGTACCTCAAGCAGAAAGGCAAAATGACAGCTTGCGCCACTGTAAATGAGAAGGCTCTTCACGCATCATATTTGGTAGCATTACGAATAGCACTTTCCAGAAAGCCTCACACAATTGAAGAAGAGCTTATACTGCCTGCAGCAGTAGATATGTGCAAAGTTGTCCTGCGAATAGAATCCAGTCAAAAACTGAAAGCCATTCCACTATCTGATAACACAGTAAGCAGAAGAATTGGCGATATGGCAGAAGATATACAGAGCCAGCTGATAGCACATCTTCAGCAAGTCAGATTTGCGATTCAGCTCGATGAAAGTACTGATGTTGCCAGTGCTGCACAGTTGTTGGTTTATGTTCGATATTGCTGGGAAGGACAGGCTTTGGAAGACTTTTGTTTTGCAAGGCGCTCCCAGGGCATACAACCGGTGAAGAACTTTTCTGTGTGCTTGACACTTTTTTTGTACAATCAGTATTGGCGTGGACATAGTGTATTGGAGTATGCACGGATGGTGCTGCCACAATGACGGGACAGAAGTCGGGTCTAGTCGCACGAGTGAAAGAAGTAGCTCCACATGTAGCAGCAACCCACTGCCTGATTCACCATGAGGCTTTGGCTGCAAAGGATATGGACGAAAATCTTGCGGATGTGTTTTCCACGTGTATTAAAATCGTTAACTTTATCAAAGCCAGGCTGCTCAATCATCGTTTGTTTGAAAACATATACCGTGAAATGGAAGCCGAGCATAAGCATTTGTTGCTACATACAGAAGTCAGATGGCTGTCACGAGGCCACGTTGTGCAGCGTGTATATGAATTGCGAGATGAACTGCTCATTTTTCTAAATGAGAATAACAGATCATTGGCACAGTTCTTAACAGGTAAGATGTGGGTTGCCAGATTAGCTTATCTTGCAGATATTTTCAACACTTTGAACAGCTTAAATCTCTCATTGCAAGGACCTGGCTCAAATGTTCTGAAAACGCATGACAAGATCAATGCCTTCCAGTAAAAACTCTGTATCTGGAAGGGAAGATGCGAGCAAGGCGTCTATGATATGTTTCCGTTGCTGGCTGACTTTCTGACAGTGAACGAGACTAAGACAGAGGCCATTGTGAGCACCGTTTTGAACGATATTCAACAGCTATCACATTATTTCCATGAGTACTTCGGCGACGATGACACAAGCATGTTTGATTGGATTTGAAATCCGTTTGAATGCATGCTTACTGATTTAACTGGACATGAACAAGAAGAATTGGCTGAACTGTCATTGGACAGGACTTTGCGCTTGCAGTTCAACCAAATGTCACTGTTGTTGTTCTGGATAGCATGTTCCCAGGAGTATCCACTGCTGTCCGGCAAAGCCGTCAATGTTCTGTTACCATTTGCAACCACTTACTTGTGGGAAAAAGCATTTTCTGCAGTCACTGCCATGAAAACCAAATACAGATCAAGACTGAATATTGAGGATGACATATGCGTACGTTTGTTGCACATACCACCACGTTTGGACAAACTCTGCAGTGCAAAACAGGCACAACCTTCACATTGAACTGAACACTGAAAGGCACCGCTGGTAATTATCGGTGATTGAAATAGTCAATATTTCAATAGGGCCTATGTGCAGTAATTTAAGTGTTGTATGCACGAGTTATCGCCTGTTTGATTTTGTGGGCTTTGGGGGTCCACCATCTAACAAGGACATGTTATGGGGGTCCGCGGCATGAAAAAGGTTGAAAACCACTGCGGTAGGGCATTTCTCTTTGAAGCGACGCTGGATGAGAGGCGACTTGATAGAGGTGTAATAAGATTACGAGGGGCATAGTTAGAGTGGACAGCCAGCACTTTTTCCCCAGGGCGGTAATAGCCAATACCAGAGAACATCTGTTTAAGGTCAGAGGAGGAATGTTCAGGGGAGATATCAGAGGAGATTTAAACAGAGAGTGGTGGGTGGCTGGAACACATTGCTGGGGGTGGTGTAGAAGCTGATACAAAAGGGACATTTAAAAGGCTCTTAGATTGGCACATGGAAGTAAAAAAAAAAGGAGGGTTATGGACTGTGCAGAAGGGAAGGATTGGGTTGATCAGAGAGTAGGGTGGCACAACATCATGGGCCAAAGGTCCCATACTGTGCTGCACTGTTCTATGCTCTAAATTCTATCATCTATTTTGGTGCTGCTGATTGAAGAGTATAATGATGGCCAGAACAGTGGAAGAGTTCCCTCATTAGTTGTCAAAATGTTCTACTAGATTTAAGGTCTGGAATTCTATAAATTTATACATCAGCCCTCTGAAGAAATTACAAAATCACTGGTCAGCTCTGATGTCGAGCACAAACATTGAGAAAACTCAGGTGTACATTGTTATGAAAATGTTCTTGACATTTTCCAGACCATCCTCAACTCATCAGTAAAATCCACCCCCTTCATGCAATGCAAAGTTGCAGCTTCAGATAGGTATGAACAGATATGCACATTTTTAGATACTAACCAAGAACATTTGTGACTGTCAATAGTTCAGCAGCCACAGACCAAATCTCCTTTCATAGTTGGATATAATTCTTGCTCACTTCCATGCCATCGTGCAAGTAACATGAAAGACTGATTCCCAACACTTCCTTTCCACTTATTATTTAATAATGATTCCAGAGATCTGCAGCAAACAATATGTGTGGCCTAGCAAACGAGCAAGGGTTAAAATACTGAAACAGTGGATATAATAGTTAAGCATTGTTTCCATCATATTTTAAAAATAAATCAGCTGGGAAATATGATAGTCTTAATTCTATCCTATAAATACATGATGGGAGCTGTGATATTACTTGCAATATTAAGTGTCAATCAAAATGATGGTTGAAGACAAAGATATGTAGATGTAACCTGTAATCAGATAATTGACTGCTGCAACACTTGTTTAAATAAGCATAGAAAAGCAGTCATTCCAAACAGTGGTGTATCAGTCCCTTAACGATATAAAATAATTTTCAATGGCATAGACATTGAAGAAACTAATGAGCATTGCTTTAAATAAAACATTTCTCACATATCTTTTGAGCATTTCGCCTTCATTACGAGCTATAACATATTTCCATAATGTAAGTCACTAAAGGGTGAAATGGTTTACAAGCAAAATTAACTTAAATTTAAATAAATTGGTACTCCATGTACTCTGTCCTTAAATCAATTTTTTCATATGAAGATAACTCTAAAAGTAATAATTCCAGTGCATTTTAAAATTCACTCAAACAGCTTATTTGTTTCTCGCAAAATCCATCTTTGTCACACTAGTTTTCAACACTGTCATAGTCTCTGCTTTTCAGTGAATGAAGGCCATTCATAACTTGATTCCTTTCTTCGAAGTATCATAATACACCTCGTGTCACCCTCCCTTAATTCTCCAATTGTTCAGTTCATTATAAAATGCCAACCATTAAGGAGGAATCAGTGTCCATCTATAGCTAAACAACCACTCATTTGGCTCAAGTATCGATTAGACACACTAAAAGCCATTTTCTATATAATTGAACTTCTCCAGAGGAACAGTTTTATTATCATCCTCCCCAGAAAGATCAATAGTTTTCAGATGGACTATCATTTCATTGTGGTGTTCAACATCATGGAAAAAATGAAAACTAATGAAATTCCATACCTCTATGGTATTTCTGCACAGACCCCCACACTGTTCAGCATTTTTTTTTGTGTGCGTTTTGTATCATTTTTCATCCTGGAGTAATTGCAAACCTGGAGGATTTTGCAAATGCTCAAAGTAGGACAAGTATGGAGTACTGCTTTGACAGAGTACAGGTAATGCTGGTACCTCACATCTCCAGTGACCTGGGTTCAATCTTGAACTCTGGTGCTGTCTGTGTAGAGTTTACATGTTCTCCCTGTGACTGCATTGATTTCCCATGGTGCTCTACTTTCCCCCCACATCCCAAAGACATGCTGGTTTGCATTGCAAATTACCCCTAGAGTAGGTTATTATACTTCATGGTCAAGTGAGAGACAATAGTTTACAGGGAAAGCATGGGATTGATGGGATTGGTCAGACAGCCAGCATAGACTCAATGGGATGGATGACTTCCTTCCATGTTGTAAAGCAACATAAATAACATATGAAACTGAGGATTATAGAGACTGGGAAATTTTAAGAGTTTTAAAGGTTGAACTCAATCTTAGTAAACTTTTGCATTTCAGCATTTAACTTAACTTTATCCTTAACTTTAGATAGATAAATATTTGAAAGATTTAGGAATAGAATGGCATGGGGAACTGGCACAGAAGAGGAGATGAGGCCAGCATAGATCAGCCATGATTATATTGAATGATAGGCAGACTTGAAGGGCCTAGTGGCCAAGTCATTTTCCTACTTTCTTGTGTTCTTGTTCTTATCTTGTAGGTTCACAGTGTTAGCCAATGATTAAAAGGTGTCTGCTACTGGTAATTGCACAGCTAATTAGGTGGACAACTAGGATTTATCTGACCATCTCTATCAGCTGGGCTGAGTTGGGTCTTTGGAATTCTTCTAATATAAACATAGGAACCTTTGCTAGCACATGAACTAATTTGCATTAAGAGTGCCTAAAAGTGCTGCTTTTGTAAAATACAAAATTTGGGCTTGTTTTAAGAATGTAATCAGTAATTAAATAAATTAAAATATTACAGACAAGGCAACATCGGTGACGTGTTGTGCCTGCAGCATGTGGGAGCTGGTGCAGACCACTGTGAATCACAGCAACCGTACCTGCATTAAATGTACACAGTTTGAGGACTTTTGGGTCAGAGTTAATTAGCTGGAGTCTGAGCTTCAATACATCAGGAGGGGATATGGCCTCCTGGACTGCAGGAGGCTGTTAAACCCCTTAGCCGTTGTCTGGATTTGATCAGTGGATAGAAATAGGAATGTGTGACTTTGGGTGGGGCAGGTATAGGGATACAGAAGGTTGAGTTGGGGAAACATCAGCCCTCAGACCTGCCCAACAGGTTCTTAAAGCCTGTGAGGATGACAGCAGAGACCTCAGTGAGATTGAGACAACTGACCACAACACTGTGGATCATGAAGGGGATGAGGCACACGTTTGAGGAGTTAGAGGGAATGTAGTAGAGATAAGGGACAATATAGATAGAGATATAGATACTGTTCGCCACACCCATGAAAGTGAGTCCAGATGATTATCTTCTCCAGCCTGGGGAGAACTTTGAGGGGAAAGGTGCAGTTGTTTGGGGTCCAGATTGTTACCAACACAATAGGTTGACTGAGAAAGAGGCTCTGCTGATGGAGAATGAACAGTTAGGGTCTAAGTTAAAAAGCAGAACCACAAGGAAATTATCCCTGGACTTCTATTTGAGCCACATGCAAACTAGCATCAGATCAGCAAGTTCAGAGAACTGAATGCTTGGTTCAAGGATTGGTGCGGAGAAAACTAGCTTTCAATTCATGGGCTATTGGCACCAGGGTGTTACGCTGGGATGGGCTTCACTTGTATCAGGCTAAGACCAGTGTCCTGGTGAATAGAACAAGTGCTCTAAGCTAAATTGTGGGATGTGGAGTGGGGAGAAGCATGGGGAGATGGAATACTAACTAAGGAAGTTAAGGATGTCCTCACAGATGAAAGGCAGATTGAATCTGCATGGTACAGCAAGTAATTTTGATTATAATGGAATTTTGATTTTTTATTGCAAGGGGAATGGAGTGCAATGTGAGGAGTACCTCCTTTTCTCACAGGGTCAATAATCTTTGGAATTCTTTACTCAAGAGAACTGTAAAGGCTGAATTATTGAATATATTCAAGGCTGAGGGACATATTTTTGAACTACACGGGAATGAAAGGTTAGGTCGGAAACAGAGCCGAGATTTCGATCAGATCAGCCATAATTTTATTAAAATGGCAATCTCTGCAATGGCCTACTCCTGTCCATATTTCTTATACAGTCTTTGTCATTGCTAACTCCCTTAATGCCTTGGGCTTCATCAAGTGTACCATTATAGGCATTTCACAGATGTATTTTCCTGCCATTCTTCTTAGACGGTGCCTTGCACTTAAGAATGACTTGCTTCCAGTCGAGTTCTTGGGTTCTGAGGTGGCTAATGAGACCAATATGGTGTCTACAGTCTTTGGCATGGCTGGGATTAGGGAGCTGTGCTGCTGGATAGTTTACGATGTGATTCACTCCTATTTCCATTTCCAATGGGCTTCTACATGCTCCCAAAGGGACTGCAGGTTCTCAGTGCCAAACTGAATGATCTTTCTTCATTTTGAATAGTCATGGGCCAAGCATTCTCGCAAGTCATTCAGGATACTACACTTTTTCCAAGGAAGCTCAGTGGATTTCACTGATTTTTTTCTTCTGTCCACTGGTAATCTCTGCCATGACAGAGCTTGGGGTTGTATGGAAGTCTAATGTTGGGCTTTGAACAATGAGGCCTGTCACCCGAGCCTACTGAGTATAAAGAGGGCTTCAGTTCTGGATATGTTAGCCTGGAAGAGGATACCCATATTTACATACCCTACTATTAGATTTGGAGAATTTTTGAAGGCAGTATTGGTGATATCGCAACAGGAGGGCAATGGTCACTGTTTGAGGTGTTGCTCTCGACAAACTCTTTTGCTCAGAAAGCCTTACCGTTGCTCTGAAGGCAATTATGAATTTCGCCATTGATATCTGCCTTCATGAAAGGTGGCTCCCAAGATATGTGAGGTGTTCTATGTTTCCCAGTGGACCTATTTTCTCGGTGGGCAGTGTTGTACAGCGGGGGAAGATTGCTAAAGGACTTAAGTTTTCCAGATGTTAAGCATAAGGTCCTTTCTCTTTTATGTTTTAACGAAATAGTTGAGCATGATTTGCTGAGCCTGCAAGCATATCAATACATAAGCACCAACTGCAAACTGCACTTTGACAACTGATGTTGGTGTGACCTTGGTTCTGAAGCAGATGTGATATAGGTTAAGCAGTTATCCATTTGTTCTGCAGATTAACTCCACACCAGAAAAATGTTTGTTGAAGGTGAAGTACAGCATAGAGGAGAAAAAGATTGAGAAAAATGATGCAGTTTTGCTTGACATTGGTTTACACTAAGATTGGATCTTTTATAGACCCATTGGTTAAGATCAAAGCACGCCTGCCACCACGGAATAGATGTAAGATGGAGACAAATGTCTGCAGGCAGCCAAATTTGAGAAGAATGTTCCACAGTCCCTTTTGATTAATGTAGTCAATGCTTCTGGGTTCAAAATAGGTCATGAAGTGAATGACACTCTTCCTTTATTTCTTGTGGAGTTGTTGCATAGTGAAGAACACATGCATTGTGCCTCATGATGGACTGTATACATACTGTGATTGTGATCGCTGATTCCCTTAACAGCTTAGAATTCATCAAGTGTATTTTCATCAGCCTATGTATTTGTGAAACGCAGATGTTTACAGTAATAGAGGCTGCCATTCCATAAACATCTAACTTGCATCTTATGGGTATATATTTGAGCTACATTTATATAATTTGTTCATTATTCTTGCTAAATCAGGGCTGCACTGTAAGTTTGAATGTTTTATACTTCTGTGGTTTCTCAGAATTGTGATCTGGTATATTGTTCATGACTGTGCCACAGAAATTGTAAAAATAAAGATATGATACATTCAGAATTTCAGTCACGCAAAACTATTTTAATGTTTTAGTTAATTCTTTGATTCTTTTGTCCCACTATAGAAGTTTATTTTTCTTTATAAGAGCATTTCATGTCCCCTTTTTAAGGCACCACAAAGCAATTTACAACCAATGAAACATTTTGAGAAGCATCGTCATTCTTATTATATAGGAAGCAGAGCGGCTAATTTGTGTGCAGCAAGCATCACTAAAAAACAATGTAACAATGAACAGTACGTTGTTCTGGTGATATTGATTGAAGGATAAATACTGATCAGGGCACTGGGGATAACCCCCATTCCCTGCTCTTCTTTGAAATGGGTCTTTTTTTTCTCCATCTGAGATAGCAGATACAACCTTAGTTTTGGAAAATGGCATCTCTGACAGTACAATATTCTTTCAGTGCTGCATTACTATTTTTGGAATGTACATGAACCCACTCACTACCTTCTAACTGTGAGGTAAGAGTGAAACAAAAAGTAATCAAGTGCGAGAAGCCTTAACAACAGGGCTGCTCCAGTTCATAACACCTTCTTAGAATTCACATTTATGTCAATGATAACTGGCCTGGCAATCATTCCCACTGACAAGTTTTGGATTATACTAAATAAAGTTTGCATATGTTTTTTCACAATTTATTGTAGCCTTTGATATCAATATTTTATGCACGGTACCTTTCCCTCCAGCAAAAATGAGAACAGAGAACCAGGACATACCTAATCTAGCCAGTTACTGTGAATCAATCAGTGCCCTTCTCACAACCATATGGAAAGTAGATGTCACTGGCAAAGTTGCTGTTTAATGCCAATCGTCGGTTTAAGAAGCAGGCCAGCTGAATGGCTTGCCAGATTACTTTGGTGTCAATCATGTTCGATTCTGACTGAAGTTATTTACAGTCACAAGCCACTAGGGACTATGATTTTTCTTTCCTCATGACTAATTGTGAAACAATGAATTTTACAGGAAATTGTGAACTTTATGATCACTTGTGTAGCTTAGAGTTAACTAGGCAATTTGCCACCTTCTCAGAGGCTCCCTGGCACGTTCAGTGTTTCCTGCATTTTCTGGGGCTACATCATATTTTCAGCATTCATTCCACTTTGCTTTTCAGTGCATTTAACAGTTAGACCAAATGCATAGTCAACATTTATGCAAGCACTTCTTGTTGTATTTTTAAATCACACATTTTTGTATCAACTTTTCCATTATAAATTCTTGCATCCATGATTATAAAGGACATTTTATGTTTGGTAATTACACCCATTATGCATGGTAATTGCACCCATCTGCCAGTGGTAGTGTTACAGCATGTCAGTTTTGAAATCCATTTCCTCATTTTGTGCTCCAAAGGAACTCCCACCCAAGCAAATCTACTTTTTTTTGTATTTTAAATAGACAATAGCCTTTACAATTTAACCATAATCTAAATAACATATTTCAATAAGGACAAAGCACATGACATCGAAATGGAAACTAAAGTACATTAGTGTTCCATGGTCCAGTTATCCACTGTAATAGAAACATAGAAACATAGAAAACCTACAGCACAATTCAAGCCCTTCGGCCCACAAAGCTGTGCCGAATATGTCCCTACCTTAGAAATTACTAGGCTTACCCATAGCCCTCTATTTTTCTCAGCTCCATGTACCTATCCAAAAGTCTCTTAAAAGACCCTATCGTATCCACCTCCACCACCGTTTCCGGCAGCCCATTCCACGCACTCACCACTCTCTGAGTAAAAAACCCTGACATCTCCTCTATACCTAGTCCCCAGCACCTTAAACCTATGTCCTCTCGTGGCCACCATTTCAGCCCTGGGGAAAAGCCTCTGACTATCTACCCAACCAATACCTCTCATCATCTTATACACCTCTGTCAGGTCCCCCCTCATCCTCCAAGGAGAAAAGGCCGAGTTCCCTCAACCTACCTTCATAAGGCAGGCTCCACAATCCAGGCAGCATCCTTGTAAATCTCCTCTGCACCCTTTCTATGGCTTCTACATCCTTCGTGTAGTGAGGTAATCAGAATGAGCACAGTACTCCAAGTGGGGTCTGACCATGGTCCTATACAGCTGCAACAATACCTCTCGGCTCCTAAATTCAACTCCATGATTGATGAAGAACAATACACCATATGCTTTCTTAACCATGGAGTCAACCTGTGCAGCTGCTTTGAGTGTCCTATGAACTCGGACTCCAAGATCCCTCTGATACTCCACACTGCCAAGAGTTCTATCATTAATACTATACCCTGCCATCATATTTGACCTACCAAAATGAACCACTTCACACTTATCTGGGTTGAACTGCATCTGCCACTTCTCAGCCCAGCTTTGCATCCTATCTATGTCCTGCCGTAACCTCTGACAGCCCTCTATACTATCCACAACACCTCCAACCTTTGTGTCATCGGCAAACTTATGAACCCATCCCTCCACTTCCTCATCCAGGTCGTTTATAAAAATCACAAAGAGTAAGGGTCCCAGAACAGACCCTGAGGTACACCACTGGTCACCAACCCCCATGCAGAATACAACTCTTCAACAACCACTCTTTGCCTTCTGCAGGCCAGCCAGTTCTGGATCCACAATGCAATGTCCCCTTGGATCCCATGCCTCCTTACTTTCTCAATAAGCCTTGCATGGGGTCCCTTATCAAATGCCTTGCTGAAATCCATATACACTATATCTACTGCTCTCCCTTCATCTATGTGTTTAGTCACATCCTCAAAAAATTCTATCAGGCTCGTAAGGCAGGACCTGCCCTTGACAAAGCCATGCTGACTAGTCCTACTCATATTATACCTCTCCAAATGTTCTTAAATCCTGCCTCTCAGGATCTTCTCCATCAGCTAATCTCAACCAGCTTCATTATATGAGTACATTAGATCTTAATTCTCCATGTGCAATTCCACAATAGATTGACTACTACTTATGCTTTTATATTGACTAGAATGCATATTTTCAACTTTGCCAGATTCTTTCAGAAGGCAAAGACACGTAGCAGTCTTTTCATGTAAAACCATCAATTAAAATATTTTAAGTTGTTCTTCTATGTAAAAAATGACCACCACATTCAACACACAGCAAAATAACAGCACATATTATTTTTCATTGATGTAAAAATGCTTCACGTCAATTACTTTTCTAAATTATTCCTTAGGTCTATTTCGGGGTTTAGTAAAAGGGTAACTATTTCAGAAATTACTGCAGTTGTTAATATTTATTCTGTTTTTTACATTCAGGAAATAATTAGTTAAATGCTGCTGACAGCATATTTTACTGCTTAATCTTATGTAATCCAGTACAAATACACAAAACTTCGGTTTGCTAAGCATCCAAATGACTAATTTAACCAAGGAATAAGTACACTTAAAGATTCTGAAGGTAAGAATTTTGTAGATACGTAAATAATAACACAAATAGGCTTTCAGGTACGTTTTATTTGAAGCTTTTTCTGTCAGATTTTATAGATACGGTATCTTACTTCAGCTGACTTCAACTTACTGCTACAATGGAATGTGATTTTGATTTATCAGAAAGACACCAAGTCTAGGTCTAGCAAAGCAGTGCCTTCAAATAGATCATGGTTCTATAACATCCTGATTTCTTTCACGAGTATAGTTCAGTTTGTAGATTGTATTCACAATGATCTAGTGCTTGCAAGATCACTGAAGGATTGCATTATAAATGATGATGTTGGCCAAAAAAGGAGGAACAAATTTGAATCTGGGCTGTTGACATAATTCTTCACCTATCACATAATGGAAAACTGGGCACACATTTTATACCATTATGGTACTTTTACTTGAAAAATTGTGCAATTATTTGAAGTTTTTGAATTAAAAAGTTGGCGTCAACTTACCCTATATTCCCCATAATTGACTTTCATTTTTAAAAGCATAAAGTTCACTTCAACCAACAGGAGAACACTCATTAATGAAACAGCTCAACATCATCACAAGCTTATGTTATTTTTGTCCTTTTTCTCACTTCCTTTAAGTTGATCAGCTCTCAAATGTAGGAGAAATGTTGAAGTGATTAAGAACAGGACTTACCACGATTACTTCCTTTGGTAGATGCCACAGTACAAATTGATCCTGTCGAGTGTTTTAAGAATCTATTAAAACAAGTAAGAGGAGGATGTAACCTCTGACTCTCCCCCAGGCCTAGTCACAAGACATTCAAATGGGATGTGGAGTATGTGATACAGGAAACAATTTAAAGATAATGAGACATTTTAGTATTTAATAGGAGTTAAAATATGTTGGGCCCACCCTTAAATGGTAGGTAAATACTGAAAACCTGTCACTGTTGCAATCAAATCTTGATAGGGGCTAATGACTATGTTTTCAACTTAAGTCCCACCCTTCTGTGTCAAATTCATTATGTTTGATTTAAGTGAAAAATCTCCAGTAAATTTCGAATGATGCGAGAAAGTATAGTTCAACTAGCCTAATGGTTTAATGGTAGGAAGATATATCATGCAGGATGTTTAGTAACAAAGTATTTTATAAGTAGGGCATCCCAGTAAAGAGTGCTCTTTGTATTAACTTTCTATCAGTATGAGAAGTCTACACAATACATGCTAAATGCTCTGTTGAGCCAAAAACATTGCTGTAGCATCCAAACTAAAATTATTATGATAATATAGCTAATTATGCTTATTATTAGGTTCATATTTCTTTAACACTTCAGCTTAATATTTATAGTGATGTTCAGGTTTTGTCAGAAAATGATTCATTGTAAATTTAAATAAATCTTAGCAAATGTCTGAATCAGATACCTAGACTTTCAAAAATCATCATTGTGAATATAAGATTTGGAATATAGCACAATAAGAATTGAAAGCTTAAACTAGGATGTAACCTTATTATCATAAAACTCAATTATTCAGCAGTGAATAAAATTATTATACTAACACAGTCTTCAGTTTAAGGAAAATTATGATATTGTAGTATCTACAAATCCAGATTCCTTTAAGTATTTTGGAGCTTGTCACTGCTGAGATCATATCCTGAAAGATAATCTTGTTTAGTTTAGGTTTTATCTAGATTTAGATTTTAAAATGTATTGCCATTTTAAAAATGCAATTCTCAAAGCAAACTAACATCATTCTAGCTTGGGGCTCCTTTCATTTCACTGTATAAACCCTCAAGTTCTTAAACCTATAACTTCAAAAATGGACATGGATGTCTACAATTACATTTACAAGTGCAGTTAAGAGTTTAACTTCAGAACTTGAGTTACTTCTCAAGTTAATCATGAATTATATAAATAATAGATAAAAGCTAAACTGTGCGCTTGGTGCTAAGATAATGGTGTGATGCTGAGATAACCAATAATGATGTAATTATTGAATTACTCACTAAAAAGGTTAATAGCTCTTCACATAGAATCTAAACATTAGTTCAATATTTGATGCATTATGAGAGCTTTGTTTTTTGAATAATATGGAATTAAAACAAATGGTTATTTATGTTTCTTTACACGTGTTTCATAGACCCAAAATACTTGGTTAAATATGTCAACTGCAAACTACTGGATTATGATTCCTCCCCACCCTCCACCTCCCACCATGTGGCCAAAGTACTGCTAGCTGATATTTGGCAAAAAATAAATTGGTAAATTGGTTTATTATTGTCACATGTACTGTGGTACAGTGAAAAGCTTTGTTTTGCATGCCATCCATACAGATCATTTCATTACAACCGTGCATTGAGGCAGTACAAGGAAGAACAATAACAGAATGCAGAAAATACCTCTTCACTGGTGCTGCCCCTCACTTCCCTATCAATACTGTCATTATCACAAACTACCTCAAATTGTGCCTGATCCATAGATTTTACCATGCAGTGCAATGTAAAACCTTTCAATATATTTTCCTAATCAATCACAGCCAACTCTCCCCTAGTACTTTCATAGATTTTAAACCCTTTGGATGTTTTAAGTGTTGAAATGGATGTGCAGCTTAGTACATGAGCACAGAAGAAATTATACAGTCCCTGGAGCCTGTTCCACTGTTCAGTAAGATGATTTGAAATAAAAATAGAAAATGCAGGAAATACTCAGTAGGTCAGGCAGCATCTGTGGAAAGAGAAACAGAGTTAACATTTCAGGTCAAAGACTGTTCGATCAGTTCTGACAGAGAGTCTTCAACCTGTAATGCTAACTCTTTATTATTACACAGATTCTGCCTGAATTGCAGTTTGTTTCCAGCATTTTCTATTTTTAATTCAGATTTCCCACAGCTGCAGTCTTTTTCATTTTCATTCACGGCTGATCTGAACTTGGCTTCAACTCCACTTATCCTTTCTTATCCCCATGACAGTTTATTTCTCTATAGTCGAAAAATGTGTATATCTGTCAGTAGAATTTTCTGGTCAATGGAAGTAGGCTTCAGATCGAATAGTTAGTTTAGTGCAGAACACTGCTGCTGCTGTAACTGAACTTGAATAACAATGTTGCGGACTCGCAATGAGAACATGTCCAGAAGAATGTGACCCAGCTTCACCATAAAACCAAAAAATGGTATTGCACACGGAATGACTTCATTACTTACACATCTGAAGCCAAAAGCATTTTACCAAGGTAAATGCAATATCTGACAAGGAAGTGCAGAGTCAAATTTCGGTAATGAAAAACCAAATGGGACAGCTTTTCTCCATTTAAATATGTAAAAGATATCAAAATATTTTAAACATGAATAATTGTTTTAGTTTTTTCAATTTGAATTTAACTTATTTTATCAGGGAGAATTGCAAATTTAATTTTTATTTAACCTATTAACATTCAAGTATTATGTCATTTCAAGCTTCCTTGATTTTTGACTTAAAAATAAAACTGGGATGTTCACGTTAACAAGAAAAAATAAGATAATTCTTTGTAAGCCTCTTCTTTATAAGATCAACAGTTTCCAAGAAAATACCTTTATTGCATTTGACACTGGAAATCATCAGTTTTCCATGTGGGTGCCACTGAGAAAAATGGCACAGGCCGATTGAATTTCTAGATCAGTAACTGTAATGCTGCTGAAAATTGTCTTTTGGAGTACATAATGGACAACTTTATATTAGCTAAGATCATTAATAGTAATCAATTATAATATTTTTACAGAAAGTAACACTGGAATGTTGCTCATGCTCTTTTATGGTCATTGTGAGGGATCTCTGCATATCAAGCACAAAATGGTCACTGAAGAAAGAAATGTTTACTTTAATAGAGGAAATGCCAGGCCCTGGGCAATGTGCTATAAGCATTTTGCTTCCTGTGATAGGACGAGCTCTTTGATTATTCTTATGTAAGTGGAAATTGATAACATCTGCGCTAAGAAGAATCAAAAATAACTGCTCTCCTACGATTAAGTACATAAAAGATATGAAAATATTTTGTCACAAGAAAGATTAATATACAACGTTTTGAGTCTTTTCTTTCAAATAAATGTGTTTTATTTTCAAATGGAGGATTGCTATATTGGATTTTATTTATCTTCTCAATATTCAAGTATTATATTGTTTCAAGCTTCCTTGATGTATAACTTCTAAGTAGAACAGAGGTGTTCAAATTAAATTGAGAAGAAGTAAGATAGTTCTTTGGAAATTTCCAATCTTATAAGATCATCAGTTCTCATGAAAATACCATCATTGCTAAGGGAGAAATAGATTAAACCATATTGTTGTTATCTTAGAAGTCACAGTTGTTACTGCAACTACTAAGGTAACCTTTCAGGTAAGTTTAAAAACTGAAGGTCACTTGCAAACATATCACCATATTGGCCTCTGCAGAGGTGTAATCACAATGCTCAATCAGATAGTGATGAAAGCTCACCTGGACAACAAAATGAATTATCTGATACAGTTTCATTTCAGATTGAATTTGCTTCCTGTCAGAAACTTGACCTCCAAAGATGTGAAAGGTCCTTTCCTCTTTCAGAAGTTTTGTTTCCATCAGCTCTTTGATGTACGTGAAAAAGGGAACCTATATTTTTGATATACTTCAATATTCCATGCTTGACCTTGAGTGTTGACGTGTCATTTGATAGAGCATACAAGCAAAAGACACCTGCTTTTTTAGTATAACAGGGGTTTTCTCATTGAATAAAAACTTTCAAAACTACTACCATGAAAGGATCCTGCAATTTTTTACTGGTTGAATTCCCCAAATACCTTGTGACAAGAGAAAGGTGAAGTCAGTGTACCCTCCTGTTTAGTGGACAATCAGCTTTTCTATGACTGGAAGCACCTGAGATTTTAAATGAAAATCAGAATATTTCTGAAAAGAATCCAGGTTATTAAAATATATGGAACTATTTGTAAGTTTAATAAAATATCTTCATTATCCAGTGACTGTCTAATATATAACATGGAAAACTAGCATATTATCAATAGATCTTTTTGACCAATTTTCTCTGCTTTCACTCAGTCCTGAATATGGCAATCTGTATCTGATGAACAGTTTCAGAACAATTTATATTCTCCAGTACTTTACACAACTGGTTTTTAGTTAAGCTTCATAATAAGACAATGAATAAGTGTGTAGCACTTTGGCACACATGTCTCCAGTCAGAGCACAAGACCATTAGACCATAAGATATAAGAGCAGAATTAGGCCATTTGGCCCATTGAGTCTGCTCCAGCAGTCATGGCTGATTCCTTTTTCAACCTGTAAAAGCTGGCCCATGCTCTGTAATAAATCAGACAACAACAGAACCAAAGAACTTACGATCAGTGCTTTATTAGTTTTATGCTAGCGGGAGTGAGGGATACAGAGAAAGAGTAAACAGTGTAACCCGAGCTCTGTATTAGGCTCACTCAAAGTTGCCTCAGTTAGTGTGTATCTTTTATACCACTTCGTGAGAAACCTTCATGGGAAGTTGCACTCGCTACGGTAATTGCTTACAGTAAGCTTTAGCGAAACAAGATATGTCTAAAATAACTATGTCTTCCCTACTCACACCTGGCCCTCACTTCAGCCATAACTATAATCACCCCATGGCCGAGGTAATTCTTTACCATGGGAAGAAGCTGACAATGAGAAGCATAATATTAACCCTTACATTGACAGTCATTAACCCCTGCATTCCCAGCTATCTTTTACAAACCCTACCTCCTGCCTTCTCCCCGTAACCCTTAACCCCTTTAACAATCAAGAATCTATCAATCTCTGTCTTAAAAACCCAATAACTTGGCCTCCACAGTGTTCTGTGGCAACGAATTCCACATATTCACCACCCTCTGGCTAAAGCAATCTCATATCAATTTTAAAGGGTCGTCCCTTTACTCTGAGACTTTGCTCTCGGATCCTAGACTCTCCTACTAATGGAAACATCCACATCCACTCAATCCAAGCCTTTCAGTGTCTGGTAGGTTTCAATGAGATCCTCCTTCATCCTGCTGAACACCAAACTCCATTGAATACAGGCCCAGAGACATCGAACACTTCTCATACATTAAGACTTTCATTTCTGACATCATTCTTGTGGACCCTTTCCTCTGGACCCTTTCCTGGGCTAACACATCCTTCCTTAGATATGGGGCCCAAAATTACTCGCAATATTCCAAATGCAGTCTGACCAACGCCTTATAAAGCCTCAGCAGTACACCCTTGCTTTTATATTCAAATTATATTTGATGAGCACCAGTTCATCGAAGACCATTTCTGCCACCTCTGCTTCCCTGCAGCAACAGACATGTCCAAAATCACTCTAAACCCACCCTCCTCTAACAAAATGCCACCACGCCCTGCTTTCAGGTACATCAAAGGCCAACTTTGTTTTGCATATTCCTTGATATTGGTTTATAATTTCACTGCCTCACACGTATGGCAATTATCGCATGAATCACATTTAATACCTCATGAGATTCAACAGAAGATGTGTAAGACTAAAAATGAATCAACTATATGGGTGGAAGATCATGTCAGGTGGCTAGTGGTGATTGGAATGGTGCCACTCATCAGTAATTGGGAAAGGCAAAGGTCAGGATAGTAGTTGGGTGGTGACAACGGCAGCTATGGCAATATTTTGTTTTGTGGTTGGGGTGGAGCGTGTGAAAACAATGGTTAGCAAATGTGTTTTTAATGTAGTGAGTGGAGACATGTTTAGAAATGTCTGTGTACAGAAATTTCCCCCCACCCACCTACCATGCCCCTCTCACCTGGACTTGCCTATCACCTGCCTGCGTGTGCTCCTCCCCCTCCACCAATCTTCTTATTCCGGCTTCTGCCCTCTTCCTTTCCAGTCCTGATGAAGGTTCTCGATCCAAAACATCGACTGTTTTGTTTTCCTCCGTGATGCTGCATAACCTGCTGAGTTTCTCCAGCACTTAAGAAGAGATAAGATACCTTTATTAGTCCCATGTACATCTAAACACAAAGTGAAATACATCTTTTTGCGTAGTGTTCTGGGAGCAGCCCGCAAGTGTCGCCACGTTTCCAGCGCCAACATAGTATGCCCACAACTTCCTAACCTGTACGTCTTTGGAATGTGGGAGGAAACCGGAGAACCCGGTGGAAACCCACGCAGACACGGGGAGAACGTACAAACTCCTTACAGACAGCGGCGGGAATTGAACCCAGGTTGCTAGCGCTGTGAAACGTTACGCTAACCGCGACACTTTTTGTGTATTCCTCCAGATTCCAACATCTGCGGACTCTTTGTGTCTGTGTGTCCCTGTGTAAATCTCTTTGATTTAATTATGTATTTCCAGGTCCTTTGTTTTACCACTGAAAACTACACAAATGCAATTTATCTGCTCTCTACAATGGCCAGTAAAATGTGTTGGTATTAAGAAAAATACAACTGTTCCTTTAATTTAATAAATGGTTGAGGAATCTGTCTTACTCATTGTCCTGCTTTACTGTTTTGTAGCTATTGCTATTCATTTCATGATCAGGATTTATTCCATTTAAGAAAACTGAAGATATAGATATAAAGATATCTATTTATTTATTATTCACATGTACATCGAACCACACAGTGAAATGTGCCTTTTTGCATTGCTGAGAATGTGCTGGGGGCAGCTCGCAAGTGTCGCCACTTTTCCGGCACCAACATAGCATGCCCACAGCTCCTACGTCTTTGGAACATGGGAGGAAACCGGAGCACCCGGAGGAAACCCACGCAGACACGGGAAGAACGTACAAACTCCTTACAGACAGCGGCGGAATTGAACCTGGGTCACTGACGCTGTAATAGTGTTACATTAACCACTACCCTACCGTGCCGAGGAGGTAGAAACAAAGTTTCTGTTCCTCTCAGCACAGATGCTGCTTCCCTGCTGAACAACCCCAGCATTTTCAGATTTTATTTCAGATTTCCAGCATTTGCAGTATTTTAGTTTTTGTTTCTGTGATGATAGTTGTTTGAAAGGAAAATAACATATTTTAGTTTCTAATTTAAAATATATATTAGAAAAGCTGGGCAAAATTAATATTTTTAGATTCTCGCTCCTTAATTAGTGAAAGGCTGCTAACCTGAATGTTTTAAGTAATTAAGATATTTGTAGGCGTTGTTGGCAGGCATTGCAACAATTCTAAATTGAAAGAAATGGAAACCTGATGGAAGTAACATCAGCCTTGATTTTGTTTTATATTCTATTCAATTCACACTCAGTTAATCAATAGTGAGTTTTTATTGATTCACCCAAAAAAAATGGAGCAATTAAGTCATTAAATCATGGCTGATCTTTTACCTCAGCACCACTTTCCTGTACTAAGCTCATATTCCATGAATCCCTCAATATCAAAAAATCAGTAGTCACTGGGGGAACAGGTCAGTAGTCAGGATTGAATAAGGAATGAACTTGGGCAGGTGTGGGTCACTAAGTGAGGCCTTGGATCAATAACACTTGAAAAGAGCCTACCTAAGATGGAATCACAGTGCTGGGACCTGCTCAGGCAGATCATCTTTATGTAACAACAAAGACACATCTCGTTTGCTGTGAAGAACTGCTTCTGCATGAATGGCCCATAGTATCCACAAGACATGCATGCATGGATGAAAATCCTGGAAGGGGTATCTAGGCATGTTTAACAAACCATTAGACACCACTGAAAAAAAAGGACTGCAGATGCTGGAATCTAGATGAAAAACATGATGATGTGGAGGAACTCAGTAGGCCAGGCAGCATCCGTGAAGAAAGGCATGCGGTCAATGTTTCAGGTCAGGACCCTTCTTCAGGACACCACTGCTCAAGTCTAGACTCCTCCATGTGTTAATGTGTCAGCTCCATGAAGGATTTAGAAGGTAAGTCACAGGCTTTGTGGAACTTACAGTAAAAGGAAGTGAGCAGAAGAGATACTTGTGAGAATAATATCAACGTCATTGTTTTACTTCTCGTCAGAGCTAAATTCTGTATGTGGCATTGCTCTGGACGCTCTTATACAAAGCCCTCCTTATGCCATGAAAATCCATCAACTAACTTCTGAGAACTAGCCTAACAAATAGCCCACCCTCCAGCATACAAAGAATGTAAATAAAAGGCTACACAGGAGAGACTGTCCAATGGTTAAAGTAGCCCAGTATCACACTCCATTGTTCTTTTAGTGTTAGTGCAAATGTGGAGGATAGGAAAACTTATCCCTTGACCTTGTGCATGAAAAAAAAGAAAATTTGGAAATGCAAATGTAAATTTGATAACAGTAAACACCCAGTTCAAGAAAATGCTCCCACCCTGTTGGACTTGTTGCCAAGGCACCACATTCCACAGTAAAAGATAAATATTGCTCTATGCTCTTACAGTCTGATAAACAAAGATCACAGAACAGGGCTGGAGGGCAAAAGGATTAAGAAAAGCTGACTGTATCAAAATAGAACTCATTACCCCATCCACTGCCCATCTGAACAAGGGCAGAGAGTTCTCCAGGTGATTTAGAGCTGCACTGACAGACTCGAGGATTGGAATCGAATCCTTCAGGCCTTTGGAACCTCACCCAGCTTTTCTTTAAGTATGGGTGGAGTCATTTTGTTATTGCCATGACTGAATATTAGTTATTTTGTCAACATTTTCTTTTAATTACCCAAATAAATTCCTCATGACTGTGTGGCCAGATTCTGCTCTAACTCCCTCTATAAGTTTGCAAATGATGGCGAAGAAAGCTCACCAGTGCCTCTACTTTCTCAGGAGGCTAAAGAAATTCAGTTTGTCCCCTTTGACACTCACCAACTTTTATCGATGCACCATAGAAAACATCCTATCTGGATGCATCACAGCTTGGTATGACAATTGCTCTGCCCAGAACCGCAAGAAACTGCAGAGAGTTGTGGACACAGCCCAGCACGTCACAGAAACCAGCCTCCCCTCCATGGACTCTGTCTTTACTTCTAGCTGCCTTGGTGAAGCAGCCAGCATAATCAAAGACCCCACCCACCCGGGACATTTTCTCTTCTCTCCTCTTTCGTCAGGCAGAAGATACAGGATCCTGAGGGCACGTACCACCAGGCTCAAGGACAGCTTCTACCCCACTGTGATAAGACTATTGAAAGGTTCCCTTATACGATGAGATGGACTCTGACCTCACAATCTAACTTGTTATGACCTTGCACCTTATTGTCTACCTGCACCGCACTTTGTCTGTAGCTGTGACACTTTACTCCGTAGTGTTATTGTTTTTACCTGTACTACCTCAGTGGACTCTGTACTAACTCAATGTAACTGCACTGTGTAATGAATTGACCTGTACGATCGGTACGCAAGACAAGTTTTTCACTGTATCTTGGTACAAGTGACAACAATAAACCAATAGCAATACCAATACCAATAAACCCATGTCTCCAGAGCATCAGTCCAGACCTCCAGTCTAGCCATTATAACTTTAGCATTGAAAATATAAAGGACACCTCCACATTTAAAATGGTTCTAAAGTACTTAACTAACAATGAAACACGTTGGGGTGTCATGCTAGAAACATGTGTATTCATGTAATGTCATGAGTTAGACAGAGTCATGGACTCAATACAGCACAGAAATAGGCCCTTTGGCCCAACTGGTCCTTGCCGACCAAGATGCCCAACCAAGCTAGTTTCATTTGTCAGCATTTATCCCATTACCTTCTAAACCTTTCCTATCCATGTACCTGTCCAACCGCCTTCTAAAAGTTGTTATTTTACTTGCCTCAACCACTTCCTCTGGCAGCTCATTTTTGTGAAAAAAAGTTGCCCCTCAAGTTCTGATTAAATCTTTCCCCTCTCACGTTAAACCTATGTCCTCTAGTTCTTGATTTTCCAACACTGGAAAAAAGCCATTCACCCTATCTATGACCCTCATGATTTTATGAAACACTATAATGTCACCTCTCAGTCTCCTACATTCCAAGAAAAAATGTCCCAACCTGTCCAACCTCTCCCTATAACTCAGTCCCTCAAGTACTGACAATATCCTGGTAAATCTTTTCTGCACTCTTCCCAGATTAATAATATCTTTCCTATAGCAGAGTGACTAAAACTGAACACAAAACTCCATGCACAACCTTCACCAGTGTCTTGTTCAACCACACCATGACCTCTCAACATCTTTACTCAATACCCTGAGTGATGAAGGCCAGCATCTTCACTACCCTGTCTACTTGCAACTCCACTTTCAGGGAACCATGTACCTGAACTCCAAGGTCCCTCTGTTCCACAACAGTCCCAGGGCCCTGCCGTTCACTGTGAAAGTCCTACTGTGAAAGATACCCCAGAGGGATAATACAAAATCAAATATACTGCCTGATGTGATACTGAGTCACACCAATCAGGATAGATTTTCCTTCCTAATTTGTGACCAGTTTAAATAAGCCTCAACAGTCGAACTTACAGAAGGGACAAAGATAAGTTATATACCTGCTCCTGGCAGTCTCCAGTGGGAAGCCACCATCTTAAACTGCTTCTGATAAATGTGTTCCTACGCAGCTGTTGGGAAGGAATTTCAGGATTTAGGTCCCATGACAATAGAACATAGAACATAGAACACTGCCCACAATGTTGTGCCGACATTTTATCCTGCTCTAAGATCTACCTAACTCTTCGTTCCCACATAGCCCCCTATTTTCTATCATTCATGTGCCTAAGAGTTTCTTAAATGTCCTTAATGTATCTGCCCCCACAACCTCTGCATGCAGTGCATTCCATGCACCCACCACTCTCTGTGTAAAAAAACTTACCCCGACATCCCCCTTACATCTTCCTCCAATCACCTTAAAATTATGTCCCCTCGTGTTAGCCATTGTCGTTCTGGGAAAAAGTCTCTGATTAGGGATAGCTCTCCTTGTAGGAATAACATGTTCATGTTAACATCCTCACCAAATCATCCCAGCAGATATCAGTCGTCAGCCTGCAGTGTCTATGTTCATAAAGCAAATGACCAGAAAAAAATGTTGTGATAAGGCATAACAATTTCTTTCTTTGAAAGGTGTTAGCTGGATAAGGTACATGGATTTTACTGTGGGAGGGCTCCCTCACATGGAAGGCATTGTAAGTAATAACCATTGGTTTCCTGCCTTTACATAGATTTTCTATTCATCAATTTAATTAAACACCGTTTATGTGGTTGCTGACCCCAGAAACATCATAATGCATCTTGGTGGTTATTATCCAGGAACAAATTCTACCTTGCCTGATTTTACATTCCTCATTCTGAAATGCTTCCGAGCAAATTGCCTGGACAAGCTTTTACTTGTGGTGGAAGTCCATTTAAATTAGATCAATGGGGAACTGATTGCTCAACACAGCACAGCCCTCTCACTCTTGGCACAGGAAAACCTGTGCCACAAACTTCATGCTGCCTCCATCAGAAAATTATTCAAGGCTGTTGGGAGAGGACAGAACCTTGGCAAGTCTGGTAATATAAGTAATGGTGAGGAAAAGGGCTGACAGCCAAAGACAGCCTTTTTCACTCTGTGCCAGCTTTCTTTAGTATTGAAGTCAATAGTAAAGATCACTGAATACAATGTGGAATGGGCCATCTATTCACTCTCATATGCCACTGGCAAAATAACAATTTCAGCCCCAAAGAACAAAACAAATATAAATAATATAAAAAAAGCATTTGTATTCATGAAATAAGCTCTCAATTACATGCTTTCTGGGGGTTTTTTTGTCTGTTTGAGTCTTGCTCTCAAATTAATTTCTTAATCAGATAAGTGATTAAGCAATCAGACCATATTCCCCGAGAAACACCACCACCTAAGCCCAGAGTCATCAAACATGCAAGGCTTTTGTTGTTAATTAATGATTACATTTTGGCAATCAGGCCTGACAAGTTTCTTTGCACACATTCTGGAATTAATCTACGAATCTCTGATCCTCCCATGATATTTCTACAGATGTATGGTGGAGAGCATTCTGACTAGTTGCATCATCACTGGCTCCAATGTGCAGGATCAAAAGAGGCTGCAGAGGGTTGTAGACTCAGCTAGCTCCATCATGGGCACAACCCTCCCCGCCATCAAGGACATGTTCAAGAGGCTTACCTCAAGAAGGCGACATCCATCATTAAGGACCCTCACCACCCGGGACATGGCCTCTTCTCATTACGATCATCGGGGAGGAGGTACAGGTTGCCGAAGACCCACACTCAATATTTTAAGAGCAGCTCCTTTCCCTCCATCATCAGATTTCTGAACAGTCCATGAACCCATGAACACTGCCTCATTATCCCTCTTTTGCACTATTTATTTTTTCATAACTTATAGTAATTTTTATGTCTTGCACTGTACTGCTGATGAAAAACAACAAATTTCATGACATATGTCAGTGATAATAAACCTTTTTCTGATTCTGATGTTGACTAATGGAATTATTGCATTACATACATGCACAGTAATTGTAGGAAGCCTTGGTTGGAACATCAGGCATCCAATCTCATGGAACGCATGACCTTCTGGTTCTTATTTCTGAGTGAAGTGAGGTCATTCCATTGATGACATTTGAACATATAAATATATCTGAAGGGAGTCCAATGTCAATCCCATAACTCTTCTCCTCAGTGTCCTACATGCATTTAAAACAGAATTTCCCCTCCACTGCTATCAATGCAACCCTCACCCACATCTCCTCCATTTCCTGCATGTCTGCCCTCACCCTATCACACCCCCCCCCACCCAATCTAGCAGGGATGAGGTTCCCCTTGTCCTCACCCAGAAATAAGAGCCAGAAGGTTGGCCGTCTTTGCTCCATCCGCCGGAATAGCCAGGATCTTCTGGTAACCAGCCATTTTAATTCCACTTCCCATTCCCACACTGACATGTCTGTCCACGGCCTCCTCTACTGCTGAGTTGAGGCCAGACGCAGATTAGAGGAACAGCACCTCATATTCCATCTTGGCAGTCTCCAATCTGACAGCATCAACATCGATTTCTCCAACTTCCGGTAACCACTCCCCTCAGTTCCTCCCCATCCCCCCCCCCCTTTGTTTTCCCTCATCCATCTGGCCCCTTTACCCTTTTCTTTCTCCTCCCCCACCCTCACGACCTGCCCATCACCAACACCTTCCTCCCTCTGGTTCCCCACCTCCTTCCCTTTATTCCATAGCCTGCCGTCCTGTCCTATCAGATTCCATCTCAACTCTTTGCCCCTTCCACCTTCTCACATCATTCCCTTTTACCGCCCACTTCCCCACCCAGCCACCTTCCCCCCCTCACCTGGACTGACCTATCACCTGCCAGCTCGTGGTCCTCCCCCTCCCCTTACCCTTTCATTCCGGCTTCTGCCCTCTTCCTTTCCAGTCCTGATGAAGGGTTTTGATCCGAAACATCAACTGTCAGTTTCCTTCCACAGATGCTGCCTGAGCCACTGACTTCCTCCAGCATCTGTGTCTTTCTTATGTTTTTAAAACAGGGAACCCTGCTCAATTAAACTATAGGCTCCATCATGGATAAACCTTGTATCTGATTTTTTTTCTTTGGCATTTATTCATAATTACCTCTGGATCTAAAATCTCAACTGAGGGGGAAGCATTCATAATTCTTTACAGTTACAGGCACATTCAGATTTTCACAGTTTTTGAAAGGTAACGAAGGCAGATACTATAACCTCTTCAGCCGCCATCTCAGTGGACACATCAATCGACTTCTCCGCACGCACCTGAAGAATGTTAGCGACATACAAATGTAGCGATCCGAAACAAAAAGTAAACTGCTGTAGGAACTCAGCTGGTCGAGCAGCATTTATGGAGGAAAGGGGATGGTAGATGTTTCGGGTCGAGAACCTGCATCAGGACTGAGAGTGTAGAGGGAAGGTAGCCAATATATAGCAGTGAGAGGGAGGGGTGAGACAGAGGCTGGTAGGCGATAGACAGAACCAGATGTGGGAGGAATGATACTTGGTTTCACTGCCTATCGTCCCTCCCTTATCTACTTCCACCTATCACATCAGCTTCTGTCTCTACCCTTCCCCCACCTGGCTCCATCTGCCTAAAATTCTCTTTTTCTTTTCTTATATTTCCATTTATCACCTTCCAGCCTCCATCCCAACACTCCCCTCTCCCCATTCCCCACCTGGCTCAATCTGTCCATCATCTACCACTCCACCCCTCCATCTGGTTCCACCTATCACCTTCCAGCCTTTGACTTACCCCTCCCTCTCACTTCCATATACTGGGCATCTTCCCTTTTCACAGTCCTGATGCAGGGTCTTGACCATCCCTTTGCCTCCACAGATGCTGCCTGACCCACTGAGTGCTTCTAGCAGGTCAAGGTTCATTTTTTTAGCTTCAGATTCCAACATCTGCAGACTCTAGTGAATCCTAGCAATCTGAAGCCTTATTCTGAATTCTGAAAAACACTTCATTGTTTTTGGTAAAGCTTCATGAACTCCCTCCACTATCCCACGTATAGGAATGAACAGGACAATTGTTCACAACGCCCAGATTTCTTCTGTGCACTTCCATTCAGATCAGCCCACCATTACTAATCTGCGTAAGATGTTTAGATCTAATGTGGGTTGCCCTAATGAACTTTGTAGTAAACTAATGTTTCAGTAGAGAGAGAGAGAGAAGCCTGGGATCTCAGTCATGAGATCTATGAACAAATATTTGTTTGGGACATGGCTCTAACCACCATCTTCTCCACTTTTATGCAGGTCTCAGATAATTTTCAGCCAGCTGCTTTTGAATAATTCCCCTTTTGAGCCAGTTAGATTTAAGGTGATCTGATAGCAGATGCATTATTTCATCTTGCAAGAATAGAGACTGATTTGACATAAATTTGTTGTTTTATCTAAGAATTGCAGCTTCCTTCATTATGTGTTGGGGAAAATACTTTCAAGCACCAGGAGCAAAGGTAAAGGTTTTGATATAGGCATATCTATTTGCCACACCAGAAGTTACCAAGGTTATAATTAGAGGTGGCCTTCTAGTAGAAACAATACTTACGTCCTCAGTAAATTATCCCAGTCTATATCTGTGAAAGCAGTCTGCAGTGTATACATGTGTAGAGCAAGGAAGCATCCACTAAATAGAATTAGCAACTTTCACTTTGTCATCGAGCTCCCTCAAGTGGAAAGCATTGTAAGTAACAGACATTGGAGCATCATGCTTGTTACATCAATGACCATTTCATCAATCACCATTTAGGAACTCCCTGAACACCACTGGGCCACTCTGTGCCCATTATTCAAAGAGGGGCTAATGCCTGATCAATCTTATTCTCACCAGTCAATTGTCCTATCCAATGAATTCACTACTTTTCCATTGAAAGTTATTCAAAGTGACACCCATCTCAAAATTCAGCAAAGCTTAACTCATAAATGCTTTACATGGGTAAACATGAATGATGAACCACCAATGCAGCTGAACCTGTCATCACAGTAGAGGACGTAAGATCAGTCTTCCGGAGAGTGAACACAAGGAAAACACTTGGCCCAGATGGTGTCCCGGGCCGCATGCTCAGATCTTGTGCTGATCAGCTGGCAGAAGTATTTGCGGACATATTCAACCTCTCCCTGCTTCAATCTCAGGTTCCCTCCTGTTTGAAGAAGACTACTATCATCCGGTACCAAAGAAAAGCATGGTAACATGCCTCAATGACTACCGACCAGTGGCTCTGACATCCACCATCATGAAGTGCTTTGAAAGGTTGGTCCTGGCATGCATCAACTCCAGCCTACCAGACAACCTGGGCCCATTGCAATTCGCCGATCGATGAAACAGGTCTACAGCGGATGCCATCTCCCTGGCCCTACATTCAGCTCTGGAGCATCTGGACAGTAAAGACACATACGTTAGACTATTGTTTATTGATTACAGTTCTGTCTTCAATACAATAATTCCAAGCAAGCTTGTCACCAAACTCCGAGACCTAGGACTCAACACCTCCCTCTATAACTGGATACTTGACTTTCTAACAAACAGACCGCAATCAGTGAGGATAGGCAGTAATACCTCCGGCACGATTATTCTCAACACTTGTGCCCCACAAGGCTGTGTCCTCAGCCCTCTATTCTACTCCCTATACACTCACGACTATGTGGCCAGATTCTGCTCTAACTTCATCTACAAGTTTGCAGATGACACCACCGTTTTAGGCCGTATCTCAAACAGCGATGAGTCGGAGTACAGGAAGGAGATAGAGAGCTTAGTGGAATGCTGTCATGACAACAACCTTTCCCTCAATGTCAGCAAAACAAAAGAGCTGGTCATTGACTTCAGGAAAGGGGGCAGTGTACATGCACCTGTCTACATCAATGGTGCTGAGGTCGAGAGGGTTGACAGCTTCAAGTTCCTGGGTGTGAACATCACCAACAGCCTGTCATGGCCAAATCACGTAGATGCCACAGCCAAGAAAGCTCACCAGTGCCTCTACTTCCTCAGGAGGCTAAAGAAATTTAGTTTGTCCCCTTTGACTCTCACCAACTTTTACCGATGCACCATAGAAAGCATCCTATCTGGATGTATCATGGCTTGGTACGGCAACTGCACTGCCCAGGACCGCAAGAAGCTGCAGTGAGTTGTGGACACAGCCCAGTGCATCGCGGACACCAGCCTCCCCTCCTTGGACTCTGTCTTTACCTTTCGTTGTCTTGGTGTAGCAGCCAGCATAATCAAAGACCCCACCCACCTGGGACATTCTCTCTTCTCTTCTCTTCCATTGGGTAGAAGATACAGGTGCCTGAGGGCATGTACCACCAGACTTAAGGACAGTTTCTACCCCACTGTGATAAGACTATTGAACAGTTCCCTTATACAATGAGATGGACTATGACCTCACGATCCACCTTGTTGTGAGGTTGCACCTTATTGCACTGCACTTTCTCTGTAGCTGTGACACTTTACTCTGTACTGTTACTGTTTTTACGTGTACTACATCAACGCACTTTGTACTAACTCAATGTAACTACACTGTGTAATGAATTGACCTGTACAATGGGTTTGTAAGACAAGCTTTTCACTGTACCTTGGTACAAGTGACAATAATAAACCAATACCAATACCAATACCAAAAGAAACATTCTGTATGTTTCACAAATCAGGGAAAACATGTCTTAATTGACAGCAGCAGCTAGGGTGTTATCACATTAAATAAACTTTCCACAGAGTACTAAGACTGTTAGAAATTTAAACCTTACAAATTTTGATCATTGCTACATTAAAGATGTGCTTTAAGTATCAGTATTTACGCAGGAAATGGGCATGGTGGATATGGAAGGAAGGGAAACAAACAATAGAGTCATGGAACATATAGAGATAAAAGAGGAAGAGCTGCTTGCTGCCTTACAGTGAATAAAGGTAGATAAATCCCCTGGGCCAGATAAGATATTTCCTCAGACATTGAGGGAGACTAGTATAGAAATTGCAGGGGCCCTGGCAGATATATTTAAAATGTCCTTAGCCACAGGTGTGGTGCCAGAGGACTGGAGGGTAGCTCATGTTGTTCTGTTGTTTAAAAAAGGCTCTAAAAGTAAACCAGGTATTTACAGGCCAGTGAGCCTGACATCAGTAGTGGGTAAATTATTGGAAGGTGTTCTGAGAGATCGGATATACAAGTATTTGGACAACCAAGGGCGGATTAAAGATAATCAGTATGGCTTTGTGTGTGGTAGATCGTGTTTAATGAATTTTGTAGAGTTTTTCGAGGAGGTTACCAAGAAAGTAGATGAAGGAAAGGCTGTGGATGTTGTCTACATGGACTTTAGTAAGGCCTTTGACAAGGTCCCACATGGGAGGTTAGTTCAGAAGGTTCAGACACTAGGTATCCATGGAAAGGTTGTAAACTGGATTCGAAATTGGCTGTGTGGGAGAAGACAGAGAGTGGTAGTGGATGATTGTTTCTCAGACTGGAGGCCTGTGACTAGTGGTGTGCCTCAGGGGTCTGTGCTGGGGCCATTGTTGTTTGTTGTATATATCAATGATCTAGATGATAATGTAGTAAATTGGATCAGCAAGTTTGCTGATGACACTAAGATTGGAGGCGTTGTGGACAGTGAGGAAGGCTTTCAAAGCTTGCAGAGGGATCTGAACCAAATGGAAGAATGGGCCAGAACATGGCAGATGGAATTTAATGCAGACAAGTGTGAGGTGTTGCATTTTGGAAGGACAAATCAAGGTAGGACATACACAGTAAATGGCAGGGCACTGAGGAGTGCGAAGGAACAAAGGGATCTGGGAGTTCAGATACATAATTCCCTGAAAGTGGCATCGCAGGTAGACAGGGTTGTAAAAAAGGCTTTTGGCATCCTGGCATTCATAAATCAAAGTACTGAGTACAGGAGTTGGGATGTTATGGTGAGGTTGTATAAGACATTGGTGAGGCCAAATTTGGAGTATTGTGTGCCGTTCTGGTCACCTAACTATAGGAAGGATATCAGTAAGATTGAAAGAGTGCAGAGGAGATTTACTAGAATGTTGCCAGGTCTTCAGGAGTTGAGTTACAGGGAAAGATTGAACAGGTTAGGACTTTATTCTTTGGAGCGCAGAAGAATGAGGGGAGATTTGATAGAGGTTTACAAAATTATGAGGAGTATAGACAGAGTTAATGCGAATAGGCTCTTTCCACCTGGATTAGGAGAGATAAGTACGAGAGGACATGGCTTTAGGGCAAAAGGGGAAAGGTTTAGGGGGAACATTAGGGGGAACTTCTTCACTCAGAGAGCGGTGGGAGTGTGGAACGGGCTGCCATCTGATGTAATAAATGCGGGCTCACTCTTGAGTTTTAAGAATAAATTGGATAGATACATGGACGGGAGAGGTCTGGAGGGTTATGGACTGGGTGTAGGTAAATGGGACTGGCGGAATAACGTTTCGGCACAGACTAGAAGGGCCGAATGGCCTGTTTTTCTGTGCTGTAGTGTTCTATGGTTCTATGGTTCTAACTAAATTACTTCACTGGAAACTTTCTGTTGTGAAGTTTAAAATTGATAAGGAATGCATTGATTTTTTTTGAGTTGTCATTCCTCTATCAATTTGTACCATCTAGAATTTTGAAAATCCTTGCAAATCTTATTAAATATTGACCTTAAAAAATTCATCTTACACATGAGTTTTCCAGCAGTGTATAAAGTTTAAGGCAAAAAGTTATTTAAAGCTAAGAACATATGAGAGTGACAGTCACCATGCAGGGTCAATCCTCAAGTTCTGGTGAAAAGAACAGTCATGGTACTGATATTTCATGACACTGATTTTTACATTTCATTTAGACTCCCTACTCCATCCTTGACTAACTGGTAAACTGGAACATAATAAAATTGCACTGATAAGAATGGTGAGATCTCAGGCCAGTAAATAAAATCACCTGATTTTAAGTCCATCTTAATACCATTTCCCAAAAAGGGTTTGGTTAAAATATCAACCCCAAATTATGAAATTAAGCTGAGATCTGATTTCTCTGACCACGGAACGTTTTAACTTCCAATGTGTTGAGACAGAATTAAGAAGCCAATACTAACCTAAGCCATTCCAGAAAACATCCTGGCAGTCTATATCTTCTCATAGTTGTGCTCCTGTCTCTGGAGAACATGCTATTGTGACTGCGAATGAGCTACATGGAGACTGAAACTGTAGGTCCTTATTCAGCATGGCAAACAGGGAAGGTCCTTCTTGCAGAATCTCTCTCGAATCTCAAAGATACAGTGAGGTTTCATACTCTTTAAGCACAAATATAACAATAGCCAATTGAATATTTCAGTAGTTATCATTATCTACGTAACTTCAACATTTTGGGTGTAGATAGGTAATTTAATAGAATTACATATTTACAGTGGGAACACATCCGAACTGACAAGATACCTTTGAATGTCTAAACACCTGTGGATGGTCCAAAGGATTCTGAGCACAAAACCCCAGACACCCAAAATATAATTATTTTATTACAGTGTTGAGGGATGGCTCCCTGCATATAAAAACATCTAGAAGATTAATTGGCAAAACAAATATGTGTTAACTGGCAGGAATACGTCTTTAACTATGTGTTAAAAACAGGAGATAGCCACGTATTACCTTCTTCTGATCTCATCCTGGGAGTTTCAATGAGGGGTAATTAACATAAACATTCAACTAGTTTACAGTAGCGTAAAACCAGAATCTCCATGCTCAATATCCTCAAAGTATCAATGAGTGTTAAATTGTAGAAGGTTTTTGTTTGAAGGCTGGTTCTTGCTTGTGTTAATGGCTGCTATCCACATCATTCCTGATGGATATCCCATGTCTAAGTATGCTGAATTGGTTGTATGCTAGAATTCTTTCATGAGCTGTGGGCACCACAGTGACAGGAGTGCTTAGTTAAAACAAAAGATAACAGAGCAGACCTTGCTAGGAAGATGCTAGCAACTCCATGTAAAACTGTTGGTATTTATCCATTAAAATGCCACCAAGTTAAAGGTTTCCATGATTGCTCTTCCCCAGTAATTTCTGGGTGGAAGCTTGCAATAATTCCCCAGTCCAAACGGCATTAAGTTAAACCTAGTGCAGCAATACGGACTACATTCAATTGAATAGAGAGAAATGACTGTGAGAAAGGAAAGTATTAGGTACCTACACATTTTTAATTAATTTTCTTTAATTGTTTAAAAATGTTTTTAAACATTCTACTTCCTGTCTACTTTAAAAATAGTTTACGAATGTTTCTGAATGTTAAATATTCAGAAACATTCAGAGTTTTCAACAGATTTGACTGCTGCCAAAGACAGGAAGCAAGGCTTAATTGATTTTTAAAGTTTTCTTCAGTTACTTTATGGTTAGGGCTTACTTTGGGCCCTCTACATATGGAACTACCTTGTACAAATCTCTGCCTTAACTTGGGGTCTCACAATTGAGGAAAAGGCCTGCTAGGGAACACAAGATGACAACAGTAAATCCATAAAAGGTTAGTTAATATTTACTATGCAGGTCTGGTGCTGGTATTTTGCTTTTATGAATTTTGCTAGTAACTTTGAAATTTTTCAGGAAGATCGAGATTTTTATACACATATCATCTGCCAAATGTTCAGTTCTATCCACAAGTGTGTGCGGATCCCATTGCTTCGGCACTCATCAATTGTTATTTGGCCCGATCTACTTCATGTCCTTCCGCTGAATCCTCTCCTTCCAAACAGTTTAGAAAGAAGGGGATAAACACATACCTTTCTGAGTTTTGATACATTGCCTGGACCAACAATACTTGAGTAGGCTTTTAACTTCGTTGAGATCATAAGAACACAAGAAACAGGAGCAGGAGTGAGTCATATGGCCCTTTGAGCTTACTGTGTCATTCATAATGATTTTGGGTGATCCTCCACCTCAATATCATTTCCAGCACTATCCCATAATTCTCTTAATATTCACACAGACATCAATTTCTGTTGTGTTTTGTACATAATGTACATAATGACAGAATTTTCTGCATTTCCTTTTATTTTCCAGCTCACCATTTTCTCTAGTACTATTGATTGACTAATATTCAGCAGGCTTCATGTGTTTTCCTCTGAATGGATAGATGCGAAGTAACTGTTTAATTCCTCTGATATTTCCTTAATCCCCATTATAAACTCTCCTGTCTCTGTCTGTAATGGTCCCACGTTTGCCCTCACTAGTCCTTTCCTTTTTAGGTACCTTTTAAAATCTCCTACGGTCTGTTCTTATGTTTCTTCCACGCTCATCTTCTAGCTTGCCTTTCTTTATCAATTTCGTAGTTGTCCTCTGCTGGGTTCTAAATGCTCCCAATCCTCAGGCCAATTACTATTTCTTTCAACTTTATATACCTCTTCTTTTGATTTAGTATTACCTTTAATTCCTCTGGTCAGCCACAGATGAATCACTTTTCCTTTTGGATTATTGTGCCTTAAAGGAATATTGCTTTAGAAACATGCGCTTTATTTCTTTAAATATTAACAATTGCCTGTCCACCAACATGGCTTTCAATTATATTGTCCCAATCAATCACAGCTAACTCTCCTCATATAACTTCAAAGTTTCTCTGTATATATTAAAGCCCCTCGTTTCACACTGAACTACATCATCTTCAAACCCAATGTGAAATCCTACCATATTCAGGTTACTTTCCCCCAAAGGCCTCTTGAGAAGATTATCAATTAACACCTTCTCTATGCACAAAAGAAGGTCCAAAGTAGCCTTTTCCCTAGTTGGTTCTTCAAAACATTGATCTACAAAATCATTTCAAATACATTCCATGAATTCATCTTTCATCTAATAATGGTGAATTGGTTTTGTCTAGTTTACATCTACTGTAGGTTAAAGTCTCCTAACATTACTAGATTACCCCTTTACACACATTTCTAATTTCCTAACTTATACCATGTCCAATATTACAACTACTAATGAATACCCTATAAATCAGTCCTCCCAATGTATTCTGCTGTTTTCTGTTTCCTAAGTCAACCGTATCTCATGACCAAATAAAATTAGGTATAAAGATTCACTTTAAGAGACGCAGAAAAACAATTTGAAATGATTCATGAGGTTATATTCTCTCAGAGGGACTTTATGATCCACCAATTTTTTGTATAAACTGATCATTTATGCTCTTGATGATAAATCCCAAATTCATTAGAATGTTTTTTTTATTATTTATTCTTGACAAGGACGACATTTATTGTGGTCCATGAGAAGATCACCGTCTTGAAGAATAGCTGTCAATTGTTTGATGTAACTGCAAGTGCATCTGAGGTGGACCCACATACAGGATAAGATATAGGTACACAAGCTGGGTTTTTATAGCAATCTGGCAGCTTTGAGAAGCACTTATACTGGTATCACCTTTATATTTTACTTAAACTGAATTCAAGTTATCAAACTGCTTTAAGCAAGATTCTAAGTTAATAATCCAAGACTAAATAAAATCTCATATTCCATGGATCAATAATCCAGATCTTCGGATTAATAACCCAGGACTTTGCATTAGTCCAATGATATAACCATTCTCAATGTCTGCACTCATACTTCTAAATCTGTATTATAGTCAGTATTTACCAATTTTTCTCCTACCCTCACATGAGCTATATGACCTTTATATTTTACAGAGCTGCAGAAATAAATACTTCTGTTTTTGCTGCACTCGAAACACACTGATCTATAAAATAGTACCTGATACATCCTAAAAAGACATTTTCACCTATGAGCATATCAATCATCTTCACTCTACTCTTTGAGCTTGCTCAGATCACTATTTTCCAAACTGTCATAAATCATTTCCTATTACCAGTGGATGAATTTTGTCTTAACATAGCCAAGCTAACTTCTTAGTGCTCAGAATTTCTCACCAATATTTTCATCCACCACTTCCTCCAACCAATATATCCCATCTTTTCTGAAATGTTATTGCAAATTACGTTCAAACTTACCCATGAACCTACCATTTCATTTATTTCCAATCTTTTTTAGCCTCTACCTTTCCAGTTATACTTTAAGATGGTTGTGCATTCATGAATATACTTTTCCACAGACTTTAATTTTTATTGAAATCTTGATCCTATTCTTTTGTCTTTTATTCTATTTATTTGTCAATTATGTCTCTCTCCTTCTACAACCGTATCTTTAGCTTTCATTATTTCTTAAGTTTACTTCTGTGTCTTCATTCTCTGAGAACATCCAAAGGAGAATAATACTTCTCTGCATGAGAAAAGCCAGGTGTCCTTTGTAACTGTACTTCTTTCTTTCAGATGTTGCAGATCTCTTGGCATTACTGAAAATAGATAGACCTAGAAACTCCAGTGCACCCATTAAGGTGCACTCAATAGGTGCAATGGTGGGGAACCAACCAGCATTCTAGATGTTGGCCTTTTGCTGAAACTTCACTTGCAAAGGCCTTAGGTGCCAGCAACAAGGTAATACACATTTTCAGAGCTGCAAATGGTAAAAGAGGGAGAAAAATTGATTGGCATGTTATGAAAGGGGAACACCAATGTGATATACTGTAAAATGTGAAAACAGACATCTAATCAGCATGGTACAATCAATGGGATAAAGGCTGAGATGCAAATCGGACTGGGCATAATTTGTTTGAAATGGGATCGGGAGAATTAGGCATTTGGATTGGTAAATGGCAAGTCAAATGGGGGAGAGTCAGAAAAAAAATGAATGGTATTTTCACTGGGGATGACTGTGGAGTGTGGGGGGAGAGAAGTTGTGATGGGGGTTGTTGAATTGGGGGAGAGGGTACCAAAGACCTGGCAGGCAACCTAGTTCAATCATGTGTTGTTGTCCTGGTTATATCAATAGCTGTTTCCAGCCCCGAGACATTACTGTGGGAATTCTTCAAGGCAACGTTCTAGGTGCAAATATCTTGAGCTATGCCATCAGTGATCTTCCTTTCATCATAAAGTCAGAACTGATGATGTTTGCTGATGATCATGTAATGTTCATTTCCATCTTCAACTCCTCAGCAAGTGGAGGAATCCACGACTGCAAAGAGCAAGCCCAAAGATAAAATTCAGCAATGGGTTGATATGTGACAAATAATAGTTATGCCACAGAATTGCTAGACTATCTCCAGCAAGAGGGAGTTTAACCACCTAATTTTGACATTCAATGGCATTACCACCACCATGCCTTCACCTCCAGTGTAGTGGGGATTACCATTGATCAGAAACTCACCTGGTCCAGCCACAATAAACACTGAGGCTACAAGGGCGGGTCAGAGATTGGGTATCTTGTCTCATCTCCAAACTCTTCAAAGACATTGAGGGGCATGTATGAGCGGCATAAATAAGGTGGATAGTCACAGTGTTTTTCCCAGGGTGGAGAAGTCTAAATCCAAAGGACACAACTTTAAGGTGATTTAAAGAGGACCTGAGGGGCAAATCTTTCACACAAAGGGTGGTGCACGTATGGAACAAGCTGCCAGAGGAAGTGGTAGAGGCAGATACAATTACAATGTTTAAAAGCCATTTGGACAGTTTCATGGATAGGAAAGGTATAGAGATACATTGGCCAAATGCAGACAAGCTCAGGAAGACACATTGGTCAGCATGTACAAGTTGGGCCGAAGGGCCTGTTTCCATGCTGTATAACTCGATGACTTTCCACCACCTGCAAGGCATAATTCAGGTGTGTGATGGAATATTCTCCACTTGCCTGGGTGAGTGCAGCTCCATCAACACTAAAGAAGTACAACATCATCCCGAACAAAGCAGCCCAATTCATTGGAACCTCATCCACCAGCCTAAACCATCTCCAAACTGCACGCGTTTTTTCCCCTAGGGAAATCTGGCAGCATCTCCCAAACCTGTGACCTCTGCCACCATGACGGTCAAGGGATTCAGGCACATGGTATCACCACTACCTGCAGGTTGCCCTCCAAGTCATACATTGTCCTGAGATAGAAATTCTTGGTTGTTCCTTCGTCACTGGAACTAAATCCCAGAACTCCATCCTCAACAACATTGTGGGACTACCTTCACCAGAAGGACTGCAGTGATGCAAGAAGGTGACACTCAACCACCTTCTCAAGGGCAACCAGGAATGGGCAATAAACATGTCCTTACAAAGATGCCCAGATCCCAAAAAAATGACATGTTCCAAGTTCTTCTTCAAGACTTCTAGAGGAATGCAGCATGAGAATAATATCCTGTTCAACCCTGGGACAGAGGATTTTTCAGGGTTGCAAGGGTGGCTCATGACAGGAAGTACCAGGTCAAATTGCTAAAGTGATATAAAACAGTCCAGAAATGATTGTTACTGCATTTCCCTTTGAAAAAGATAGGTCAACTTTCTGTTGCATATGACTGAAATAAATAGTGCCTTGCAATTCCATTTCTAGGCAATAGTTGAATTTCAGACTGAACTACAACAAAATGCATATCCTTATGGATAATTGCAGCTCTCATTGATACTGTATGCATCTTCTGACCATACTCTTGCAAGCATTGTTTCAAACACTAAAAACCCTTTACAGGGACAGTCCATAGCAATGTTAAGATAAGTGTTATTAAAACTAACACAGTTATAGTTCAGAGAATTTATGAATGCCAACACTAAGTATAATAATTCATCAAATTTACTGTAGAAATAAATGTCAGTATCTATTGAAGTCCAGCTCATGTTTTTTTCACTCGGATGTTTACACCACCATTTAAATGAAGAAATATAGCATATTGTTGTTGCAAAGGAACTGTTTCTGAAGAGAAATGCTGAACAACAACCTGCAGTAATAACGATAGTAGAAAGACTATACTCAGCAATTTACATTCTTCTTGCTGTCATTGCACAATAAAGAACACAACATATAAAATACCACAAATCATGCATCAGTTATTTTACTGAGTAAAAATGTGTGCCACAATCAAAAAACAAACTCACATAGCTGACCATTAATGCCTAACCTGAAACCAAATCACTATACATCGCTAGACACATTCATGGAACCATACCTGTGATATTTCCTGCACTTCTGCTCACACCTCCTCTTTACTGGTTCCCCTTATCCTCATCTTCCACCCAATCAGCCTCCACACACAATGGATTATCTTCAGCAAGAGGCTACGACCATCCTTTCAGCGTTCTGAAAGAACCATTTCCTCAGCAACTCCCTGGTTCACTCTTCTGACTCCACCAATTCCTCCAATACCCACTTTCCTTTCCTCTCCAATCCCACTTTGATTCCACATCCCACTTCCTCTCTGACCTCTCTGTCCCTGAATTCTTACACTCTTCTAACAAAGACAACTTAAGGTCAAGGAGCAACATCTCACCCTGTTGTCCAAGAGTGCTTCAGCCTTCAACAATTTAGGATCAACAAGTTTACTTTTGCTTTCCTCTGTCCTCCATTTACAGCTCCTCCAGACAGAAAAGCTGCTTTTACTAAGCCTTCAATACTCTCCATTGTTCATACTAAGCCATAACGTCCAATTTCTCTCAGTCTCCATCTTAACACAAACATTCTCTTTCTTCTCTCCATTCCTCCCTCTTATCTGCAAGTTTAACATTTTCCCAGTTCTGAAAGGCCACATGTTAACTGCTTCTCTCACCACAGATGCTGTCTGACCAGCACTTTTATTTCATTCACTGTACACCCACAATTCTTTATAGTAATGGTACATAAATCAGGTAACAAGAATGATAGAGACTCCTGCTCTTCATTTACACATATTTTAAAGGGAGGGTTTCAAAGACTATTGCCCATTGTATAAATAATGCACTTCCACAGCTCCAGAGGGCAGTGCAACTGGCTTGGATTTACAGGAACAATCTTGGTCATTCATCACCTGGGCTAATCATATACCAGAGGATTTATTTGAACACTATTTCTGGGAATTTATTTGAACAGCAGTTTCTTGATGCTTGTTTTCCAGCAATTCAACTAAAATTTTGGAAAGCACTGTAATGAACATTCATGAAAATATTCAGATTTTCCGATAAAATATTCAGACCCTGGCGCAGAGTCTGTGGTGCTGAGTTACGACTGTTCTCGAAGTCAGGAATTCAGCTGGACCAGACTGTCCCGGCAGCATTCCAATCCCAGCATAAATATTGCTCGCATTGATGATGACAGAAATGTTTCGCAAGACAAAAACAGCATCAATTCTACTTTTCTGAAACTAAATTATCAGGAGGGGAAAGACATCAGGGAAAAGGATTTCTTGTGAAGTTGTTTACAAATCCAACTGCAGCCTCTAGTTATGCTTGACACTCTTAAATGCATTCAACACTGAAAGTGCAACTGCAAAGGTGAAATCCTACCACCAGAGGCAGACTTCACAAGCATGAGCCATTATTTTAGGATGTGAGCAGTCAAATTTGGCCTTTCAGAACTGGGAAAATGTGAAGAGAGTAAAAATCGGCATTAGTGTAGGATTAGTGTAAATGGGGGGTTGATGGTCAGTGCAGAAGAACCTCTTTCCATGCTGTACGTCTCGATGCAATAACCAAGCTGCTGGAGGAACTCAGTGGGTGGAGCAGCATCTGTGGAGACAAAGGGCTGGTCAATGTTTCAGGTCAAGTCCTGAGGCAGGGTCTGGACCTGAAACGTTGACCATCTCTTTGCCTACGCAGATGCTGCTCGACCAGCTGAGTTCCTCCAGCTGTTTGTTTCCTCACTCCAGGTTCCGACATCTGTCGTCTCCTGTGAATCTTGTCTGCCTCCCTGACTAAAAAGTTCAAAATTTGGAAGCAACTCCATACCCTAGAATGGAATGTGTATGTGGAACACAACAGACAAGGTTGAGTGAAGAGTACAGAACCATCCAAGGGGAAGCTAGATAAGCACATGCAAGAGAATGGAGCAGAGTTCTGCTAAGATTAGAAGGGAAGAGGGTATTGCTCAACCTGTCCTCTTATGAGGATAGGTTGAGCAAGCTCGGGCTGTTCTCTTTGGAGAGAAGGAGGATGAGAGGTGACTTGATAGAGGTGTACAAGATGATGAGGCATTGATCGAGTGGACAGTCAGAGACTTTTTCCGAGGGCGACAGTGGCTAACATGAGGGGACATAATTTTAAGGTGATTGGAGGAAGGTATAAGGGGGATGTCAGGGGTAAGTTTTTTACACAGAGAGTGGTGGTTGTGTGGAACGCACTGCCAGCAGAAGTTATGGAGGCAGATACATTAGGGACATTTAACAGACTCTTAGATAGACACATGAATGATAGAGAAATGGGGGCTATGTGGGAGGGAAGGGTTAGATAGATCTTAGAGCAGGATAAAGTGTCGGCACAACATCGTGGGCTGAAAGGCCTGTACTGTGCTGTAAAGTCCTATGTTCTGAATATAAGAGTATGTAGTAAATGGCAGAATGCTTGAGAGCATTGATGTACAGAGGGATCTTGGGGTGCAAGGCCATAGCTCCCTGAAACTGGCAACACAAGTGGATATGGCATTCATGCCTTCATCAGTTGAGTTGTTGAGTATAAAGGTCAGAAAGTCACACTGCAGCTGTATAAAACTTCGGTGAGGCCACATTTGCAGTATCGTGTGCAGTTCGGGTTACCACATTACAGGAAGGATGTGGTGGCTTTGGAGACAGTGCTGAAGAGGTTCACTAGGATGTTGCCTGGATTGGAGAGTATTAGCTATAAGGAGAAGATAAGCAAATTTGGATTTTTTCTCTGGAGCACCAGAGGCTGAGGTGTAACATAATATATATAATTCGCCAATGACACCACTGTTGTTGGTGGAATCTCAGATGGTGACAAGGCGGTGTACAGGAGTGAGATAGATTGGCTGGATGAGTGCTATCGCAAGAACAACCTCGCACTCAGTGTCAGCAAGACCAAGGAATTGATTGTGGATTTCAGGAAGGGAGAGTTGGGAGAACACACACTAGTCTTCATTGAGGAGTCAGTGGTGGAAAGAGTGAGCAGCTTCAAGTTCTTAGGCATCAGAGGATCTATCCTGGGCCCAACATATTGATGTAATCACGAAGAAAGCACACCAATAACTCTACTTTGTTAGGAGTTTGATGAGATTTGGTATGTCAACAAAGATTCTCACAAATTTCTATAGATGTACGGTGGAGAGCATTCTGACTGGTTGCCTCACTGCCTGGTAGGAAGGCTCCAATGCACAGGATTGCAAACTCAGCCAGCTCCATCACTGACAGAACCCTCCCCACCACTGAGGACATTTTCAAGAGGCGGTGCCTCAAGAAGGCAGCATCCGTTACTGAGGACCCTCGCTATCCAGGACATGCCCTCTTCTCAGTACTATCATCGGGGAGGAGGTACAGGAGCCTGAAGACCCACAATCAATGATTCAGAAACAGCTTCATCTCCTCGGCCATCAGATTTCTGAACGGTCCATGAACCCATGAACACTACCTTGTTATTCCTTTTTTCTTTGCACTATTTATTTATTTTTGTGATTTATAATAACGTTACATCTTTACACTGTACTGCTGCTGCAAAACAACAAAATTCACATCATTTAAGTCAGTGATAATAAATCCAATTCTGATTCTGATAAAATTCTGAGGGGCATGGATAGGGTAGATGGTCAGAGTCTTTTTTCCAGGGTGGAAATGTCAAATACTAGATGGCATAGATTTTAGGTGAGAAGGCAAAAGGAGATTTATAAGGGAATTGTTTTTACAAGGACTGGCGTGTCCCTGGAATATACTGCCAAGGGAAGTGGTGGAAGCAGATATGATTGTAACATTTAAGAGGCATTTAGACAGGCACATGAACAGTCGGGGCATGGAGGGATATAGATCGTGCACAGGCAGATGGGATTAGTTAAAATTGGCAGGTATGGCACAGACACTGTGGGCGGAAGGGTCTGCTCCTGTTCTGTCCTGTTCTTCATTCTATGTTTTATGAGGTACAGCCACTTTTTGCCAAGCCCATCAATATTAAATCATTATTTATTTACTTCAATGTCCTTTGATCCAAAATTACCTTATGATTTGTTTTAATGGTTCTTGACATGAAAAATTTCCCACTGCTACATTGTTAGTTGAACAAAAATAAATTTAAACAGAGAAGCAAAAATTTAACAGAACATCTGTATTTCCCTGGGCCATTTTTGAACATGTGATAACAGTTTGTTCTTCTGCAGTATGGGCAAATAACTGGGAGCCTTTTTGTTTCAAACAAAAGCAATTAACTACAGGGGGTTGGTAATGTAATGGTTACTTTACTGAACTCAATGCACAAGGCATGGAATAATGATCCTGAGATTCATTCAAAACTCAGTATGGAAAATTTAGATTAAGGTAATGAATGGTAATGAACTTAATCTGATTTTAATAGTTTTGTGTGAATACACAACTATCAGATTTGCTCTTTAATGCCATATAGGGATATATATCTGTTGGCTTAAGCTGTCAGGACTCTTTGTGATTCAAGAACCAGACTCACATCAAAATGGTTAACTTTGAAATGGCCAAGCGATCCATTCCTTTGTATGAAATCACTACTACAAAATCCAATAAGGAAAACACTAGATAAGACACCTAACATTCAGAAAGGCACCCCTTCTTCATTAGCCTTGTGATTACTTGCTACACACAGCTAATGATGTCCCTGAAAAACAAGGATAGTTGTTCTTTGTGAACTATCAGAAGATCTCCAATAACTCCATCAGCAGCCCCTGTCATGCCATTTCCCAGTAGAGGTGGTGAGATGGTGGGATACAGTTGGGAGAGGGTAGATCCGGAGTCTTCAACATTCTCTCTTGCCCTTTGTAGTCTAATATAGTTTTAGGCCAAACAAACCTCTTTGTGGTTACTGCTCACTGTCCTCCCTCAGGTGATGAAAATTTGAAAGAAGCATCAGGAAGATGTGTACTCTGGAGTGGGCCTGCAACATTAATTGCGAAAATTAGTTCGGTAGCATCACTAATGGCTGAGCTGGCCACATTCAGGTAAACATGATTGTCGTACTGGGCCTGCAGCAGGCTGTGAGAGAACCAACACAAGGGGAAAACATATTTGATGTTATCCTGACCAATTTACCTGTCAAAGATATCCTGTCAATGACTGTGTTAGAAGAGTGACCACCCTACATCCCTTGCAGAAAAAAAGTCCCTTCTTATACTTAGGACACCCTTTACTTCATGTTATCTGGCAATAAAATTATGCTAAATAGGACAGATTCAGTACAGATCCAGTAGCTCAAAACTAGGTATCCATGATGCACTGTTGACCATCTGCAGCAGAAGAACTGCTTTCCACCATAGCCTAAAGCCTCCTCTCCAGTAGACACCACTCTCTGTTATTTTTCATTCATCTAGGTGACCATCCTGGGTTCAATAAGGAGTAAGAGCTCACAGAAAAAAGGACTAGGCGTACCTTGTGTGAGCTTAGTAAAGCCACAACTGTAAATGAAAATCTAACAAGGAGTCTTCAACCTGAAACATAACTCTGTTTATTTTTGCCTAGAAACTGCCTAACCTGCTGAGTGTTTCCAGCATTTTCTGCTTTTACAGCAAAGCTAGATACAACTCTTTCTTCTTCTTAGGCAGTCCCATGGGATTGAGGATGACCTATATCCACCAGTTCTGAGGTGGCTAATGAGGTGACTGTGAGAACTGCACTCTTCCACAGAAGGGACAGGTAAAGGCTGAGAGGGTGGGCTGCTGAGGTGGTCTACTTCTTTCGGCTTCTGTGTGCTCCCAGAGCATAGCCTGATGGTTCTCAATAGCATCCCAAATGCTCCTTCTCCACTTCAAGCAGTCATGGGTCAAGGATTCCCAGGGGATATTATATCTTTTCCAAGGAGGCTTTGAGCACATCCTTGAACCTTTTCCTCTGTTTCCCTGGTAATCTCTTCCTCAAAATAGAGTGTCTGTTTCAGGATTTGGGCAAACTAACAATATGGCCTCCTCTACGTAGCTGACTTGGTGTAATTAATGTCTGAAGACAATGGATGTTGGCCTGGGAAACAAAAATCATGGTTTGTGTGCAAAATAAAAGAAGCAACATTGTACAGATAATATCATATCTTTCCACCAGGTGGCAGCAAAGCTCAACTTTTAGCTCTACATGTTGTTCCTACCCAAAAAGCGCATTTTCAAAAACAATAGGGTTATTATTCTTTCACTTGACAATTTTATTCAACTTTATAGGAGGTGCAGCAAAAGACCTGGAAGTGTACACACACAAATCCTTGGAAAATGACAAGGAAAATTAAGAAAGCTCATAAAATACATGAGATCCTTGCCAACTGAGAGAGATGTGGAATATAAATCAAAGTTGTGTGCTGAACATATTTAAATCATTGGTTAGGCCTCAGTCGGAATACTGCGTTCAATTCTGGACCAGCATATTTTAAGAATGCCTTATGATGATGCAAAAAACTTTTAGTAGAATTGTACCAATGCGCTATTGTGATTGCTGATTCTAAATCTGGAACTTGTTACTTAATAACAGCCACTGAGAAATATCCTAAACACAAGTCAGAGTCAAATGGCACAGAAACAGGTCCTTTGGTCTACCGAGTCCATAACAACCAACAAGCACCAACTTAAACTAATCATACATTAATCCCATTTTCTCCTCTGCACACTCCCATTAATCTCCACCCCCAACAACCATCACCCTGCACACACACACACACACACACACACACATACACACACACACACACACACACACAACTGAGAATAGGAATTCAGTGATTCAGTGTTGGCCTTACCAGTGACATCCACATCCCATATCTTTGAATTTGGGCAATTTTATACATTCTCGATAAACTTTCTAATGACAGCACTTTTAACTAAAATAATCATACAACCCTACTTAGACTAAAAGAGTTCTATTACATTCTTGATTCACATTAAATAAGTGGTAAATGTGGTCTAATATATACACCTTGTCCAGTGTGCTGTCTCTGAGCCCTCAGGCCCCCTCTGAGGCCTAGCTCTGAGGCTAGGTTTTGATATAACCTGTACGGTACCCATTTCAATTGTATCCTCTTAAACACTGTCTGTTGTTTCAGCAATCCAAAAAGGTGTCCTTAATTATGTATGCTATTTCTATCCTAACTGCTTTAAGCTCAATGCTTCATACATTAAACACATTTATTCTGTTAAAATGAAACCTTGTGCTGTATGGATTTTATAAAAGCAATTTGGGACAGAGAGGCTTCAAGACTGGGGAACATAGAGATTGATTTTATCTTAAAGATTTGCATTTGCATAATAACTTTAAACAGTTCTGGGATCCCAAAGTGCTTTACAGCCAAATAAGTACCTTTAATACAGTACGTGGTCACAGCTGGAGTCTCCTTCCTCCTACATATTGCTTCAGAGTCAAGGATGACTTGCTTCCTCTCCAGTTCTAAGTGTTCTGAGGGAATTCCCATTAGGGATCAGTGGATTTTGCCACAATCGGCCAGGAGGAAGCTGATGAGAAGCTGGATGGCTCAATCGGGATTTTGTGCGCTCCTTCCCCTGTTTGCAATCAGTTTCTGCAAGCTCTCCTATTGAGACTCAAGGTGCATTTTCTCCATCCTCCTTGAAATCTCTCACGGTGATGGAATTCAAAGTTGAATGCCTGTTTCAGGAATCTCACCTCAGGCATTAAGGTGATGTGGCCTACCCACTGAAGCTGGTCAAGGGTGAACAGAGCATGGTTTCGTGAAGGGAAGATCGTGCCTGACAAATCTATTGGAGTTTCTTGAGGAAATCTCAGGTAGGGTGGATAAGGGAGAGTCTGTGGATGTTGTGTATTTAGATTTTCAAAAGGCCTTCGACAAGGTGCCGCACAAGAGGCTGATTATTAAGATGAGAACTCATGAAATTACAGGTAGGATATTGGAATTGGTGGAGCATTGGTTGGTAGGCAGAAAGCAAAGGGTGGGAATAAAGGGATCCTGTTCTGGTTGGCTACCGGTTACTAGTGATGTTCTGCAGGGGTCGGTGTTGGGGCCACTTCTTTTTACTTTGTACGTTAATGATTTGGATTATGGAGTAAATAGTTTTGTGGCTAAGTTTGCAGACGACACCAAGATAGGTGGAGGAGTAGGGAGTATTGAAGGAATAGGAAGGTTGCAGAGAGACTTGGATAGTTTAGGAGAACGGGCAAAGAAATGGCAGATGAGATTCAATGTTGAGAAATGTGCAGTTGTACACTTTGGAAAAAGAAATAAATGGGCAGATTATTATCTAGATGGGGAGAAAATTCAAAGTACAGAAGTACAAAGGGACTTGGGGGTACCCGTGCAGGATACCCTAAAGGTTAACCACCAGGTCGGATCAGCGGTAAAGAAAGCGAATGCTATGCTAGCATTCATTTCAAGAGGTATAAAGTATAAAAGTAAGGAAGTGTTGATGAGGCTCTATGGGACACTGGTGAGGCCTCATTTGGAGTACTGTGCGCAGTTTTGGGCCCTGTATCTTTGGAAGGATGTACTGATGTTGGAGAGGGTTCAGAAAAGATTTACAAGGATGATTCCCGGAATGAAAGGGCTTACTTATGATGAGCGTTTGTCGGCTCTTGGACTGTATTCATTGGAGTACAGAAGAATGAGAGGGGACCTCACAGAAACATTTAGAATGTTGAAAGGACTGGACAGAGTAGATGTGATTAAGCTGTTTCCCCTGGTGGGTGAGTCCAGGACTAGAGGGCACAATCTTAGAATTAGAGGGTACCGGTTTAAAACAGAGATCAGGAGAAATGTCTTTAGCCAGAGGGTAGTGAAGTTATGGAATTCTTTGCCACGTACGGCTGTGGAGGCCCAATCATTGGAGGTGTTTAAGGAGATTGATAGGTATCTAATTAATTAAGGTATCAAGGGATATGTGGATAAGGCTGGAAATTGGGGCTAGATGGGAATAGTATTAGTTGAGCTCATTGAGCAGACTTGATGGGCTGAATGGCCTACCTCTGCTCCTTTGTCTTGTGACCTTGTGATCTTGTGAAGCTGTGGACATGAGCCTACCCTGACACTGCTTCACCTATCCTTCCAGTAGATTTGGAGAATTTTGTGACCACATCATTTCTGGTATCTCTAACGTTTTGAGGTCCCTACTGTTGGTTGTCCATCTCTCCAAAGCCCACAGGAGGATAAGAGTCTCTTCACTGCTGTTTGGTGGACTATCCATTTGATTCCCAGTTGACGTCTTGGCCTTCAAACACTCTTTTTAACACTGGGCTGAAGACCATCCCAACACTGGAAATGATGGTGAATTCCATCATCAATGTCTACCTTTGCTGAGAGTTGGTTCCTGAGATTAGTAAAGTGATCCATGTTTGCTGTGATTTTATTATGGATCTTGATCATTGGAGGGGTGACGTTATTTGTTGGGGCAGTTTGGTAGAGAACCTTTACCTTACAGATGATTAGTATAGGCTCTCCTTCCTGTTCATTTGAATAAAGGACTTGATGACCACTTAGAGCTGGATCTCTGAGGGTACAGATCACATGTCATCTGCACAAATTAATTGATGACTGAGATGGGGTGATCTTGGTTCTGGAGTGGATGCATCAAGGGTTGACCGTTTCCCCCGTATATTAATTGCGCTCTTATTGGAACTGAGGTGCAGTATTGCAGCAAGGAAAATAGAGGAAAGAGTTGGTAGGATAACACAGCCGTGCTTGATCCCAGTCAGAATTTGGGCCCACTATTCGCATGTCATTTGCAGCTTATGTAGAATGACAATAGATTTACATTTTGAAGAAAATCTTGTATTTTTTTGGCAAACCACTATCTTTGAATATCCAAAATGTTTAACAGCCAAATAGTATCTTTAAAATGTAAGAAACACTGCAGCCAGTAAACAGCAATGTGATAATGATCACACAATATCCATCATCTGCATTCCAGAACAAGGTTAACCCAACCTTGGTCATCAAGTTTCAGCAAACAGATAACATTTAATTTATGTGTATATTAATAGGCAAAGCTCCAATTTATTGCTGTCTGGTGCACTAAAGCATACAAGAGAGTGAGCCTTACACTAAATATTGTATCTGTAAACAAAGATTCTCTACTAAACTGTCCTCTCTACACAACAACATTCCCTGCAACAATAAAGGTACACAATGAGAACCGATAACCACTGTAAACCATTTCCCTCAGCGAAAGCAGTGCATTAGTGATCCTTGCCTCATGTATTCTTCTGAAACATGGTAAGTCTGCGGCAACCAGCTCAAAGCATTAGAGTGCCACCAACATTCTCCCCTCAAAATCCTCCAAATCCATTGGCAGGGTAAATGAACCAATGTCAGTATCCTCAAATTACACTCAACTGGCTCTAATTGGCATATCACATTATTTGTATGCCTGGCAACAGAAGCACCACCCACCATTCCCACAAAACAAACTCCAGCAATGGATTACCAGAGGGACAGAAGGAACAATTAGAGTCATAGAGTCATGCAGCACGGAAACAGGGCCTTTGGCCCAACTGCTCCGTGCCAGCCAAGATTCCCACCTAAGCTAGTCCCATTTGACAGCGTTCGGTGTGTATCCCTCTAAACCTTTCCTGATCATTTACCTGTCCAAGTGTCTTTTAAATGTTGTTAATGTACCTGCCTGAACCACTTCCTCTGGCAGCTCATTCCATATACTGACCACGCTCTGGGTGAAAAGGTTGTCCCTCAAGTTCTTAATAAATCTTTCCCCTCTCACCTTAAACCTGTGCCCTCTAGTTCTTGATTCCCCAACCCAGGGAAAAAGACGAGTACATTCACCCTATCTATGCCCCTCATGATTTTATAAGATCACCCTCATTCTCCTATATTCCAATGAAAAAATTCCCAATCTGCTCAACTTCTCTCCATAACTCAGTCCCTCGAGTCCTGGCAACATCCTTATAAATCTCCTCTGCACTCTTTCCAGTTTAATGGCATCCTTCCTATAGCAGGGTGACCAAAACTGAACATAATATTCCAAATGCGGCCTCACCAATGTCTTGTACAATTGCAATATAACATCCCATTTTCTATACTCATCACCTTGATTGATTGAAGGTCAGCGTGCCAAAAGCCTTCTTCACCACCCTGTCAACCTGCAATTCCACTTTCAGGGAACCATGTACTTGTACTCCCAGGGCCCTACCATTCACTGTGAAAGTCCTACTCTCATTTTTCTTCCCAAAGTGCAACACCTCACACTTATCGGAATTAAACTCCATTTGCCATTCCTCAGCCCACTGACCCAACTGATCAAGATCCCTCTGTAAATCCTGACAACTACCTTCACTGCCAATGGCACCACCTATTTTACTGTCATCTGCAAACTTACTAACCATGCCTTGTACATACTCATCCAAATCATTGATGTAGATGACAAATAACAATGGGTCTAGCACTGAGCCCTGGGGAAAACCACTAGTCACAGGCCTCCAGTCCAAGAAACAACCTTCTACCATCACCCTCTGCTTCCTACCATCAAGCCAATTGTGCATCCAATTAGTTAGCTCTCCATGGATCGCATACGTTTCCATAGTAACCTACCATGCAGAACCTTATCAAAGGCCTTATGAAGTGCATTTAGAAAACGTCTAATGCCCTGCTCTCATCAACCTTCTTGGTTACTTCTTCAAAAAACCTCAATCAAATTCCTGAGACATGATCTCCCATGAACAAAGCCATGCTGACTATCCCTAATCAATCCATGTCTTTCCAAATGCATGTCTATCTTATCCCTCAGAATCCCCTCTAGTAACTTACCCACAGATGTTAGACTTACAGGTCTATAGTTCCCAGGGCTTATATATTTCAGCCAGGGCTCCTGCAATTTCTTCTCTTGCTTCCCACAGTGTTCTTGGATATACCTGATCAGTCACTGGAGATTTATCTACCTTCAATAGGTATAGGATGAGTGAGCTAGGGCTTTCCTCTTTGGAGAGAAGGAGGATGGGAAGTGACTTGGCAGAAGTGTACAAGATGATAAGAGGCATAGATCGAGTGGACAGTCAGAGACTTTTTCCCAGGGTGAAAATGGCTAACACAAGGGGACATAATTTTAAGGTGATAGAAAGAAGGTACAGGGGGATGTCAGAGGTAGGTATTTTACACAGGGAGTGGTGGGTGCACGGAACGCACTGCCAGCAGAGGTTGTGGGGACAGATACATTAGGGACACTTAAGAGACTCTTAGATAACCTCGTGAATGATAGAAAAATGGAGTGCTATGTGGGAGGGAAGGGTTAGATAGATCTTAGAGCAGGATAAAATATCGGCACAACATCATGGGCCGAAGGGCATGTACTGTACATTAGTGTTCTATGTTCCACATTTTAAGACATCCAGTGCCTCTGCTGTAATGCGTACTGTCCACAAGACATCCCCATTAACTTATCTCAAGTTCCAAAGTCTTCATGTTCTTTTCCACTGTAAAAACAGAGGAGAAGTATTTATTGAGGACGGCTCCATACAACAATGTCCACTTTGGTCTCTGAGGGGCCCTATTCTCTCTCTACTCTTTTTCCCTTAATATATTTTGGATTCTCCTTAATCTTCTCTGTCATTGCTACGTCATGCCCTCTTTTTGACATCCTGATTTCCTTCCTTAGTATACTCCTGCATCCCCTATACTCCTCCAGGGATTCACTTGATCCCAGCTGCCTGTACCTGACCCATGCCTCCTTTTTCTAGACCAGGATGTTCCCAAAACCTTAAATTGTCACATCCTCACTGGCATGACCACTCAAAGTGGAGAAGGAATATTTGGGATGGCATGTATAGTTCGAGCAAAAACAGCGTAATGAACACACCACTTCACAATCAACCCATCTGTCTTCCTGCTATTGAGTCTGTGGCTGCCACATTGACCTCATCAAGTGCATTAGACTTCACAGAATTGGAGTGGCAGTATGTCATCCTTGACCGCAAGGACTGCCTAAGAAGAAAAAAGTAATCAACAGAAAATCTGTGTAATGTTGGTTGAGGATTAAGTATTGGCTAGTGGGGATAACCTTGTTGTTCTTCAAAAAAGTGCAGTGTAATCTCTTTACAAACACAAAAGAGAGCTGATGGGGTTTTAGTTTAACAGCCAATCGGAAACAGTACCTCTGAGAATGAGGCAATCCCTCAGTACCGCATTGGAGTGTCAGTCTAGGTTTTCCGGCAGGCACTTGAACCTAGTCTTCTGCCTGCGAGACAAATGTGCTGATATCCAGGAATGAAATACATTACGAGCAATTTCCATTATCATTAATTAAAGTGGAATGGGAAAAGTCATGCTTCAGGGATATCAAGCAAGGCTTTGGAATATATTTAAAGTATTAGAAGAAACATAATTTATAGTTTATTTTTGGAGCCTAAACATCACTCCCTCAAGTTCTGCTTCTCCTTAATGACTTACTCGAGCCCAGTATTCCAGAGTCATCCAATCATAGTGTTGTACAACATAGAAACAGGCCCAGCACGTCTGTGCCAATCATCATGCCTACCCACACTAATCCCACTTCTGCATTAATTCCATGTTTTGCTCATTCAAGTGCCTGTCCAGGTGCCTCTTAAGTGTTGTTACTGGTTCTGCCTACACCACCTCCTCTGATAGCTCATTCCAGACACCAACTACTCTCTATGTGAAAAATTTACCCCTCAGATCCCCTTTAAACCTATGCCCTCTAGTTGTAGACACCCTTACCAAGGGAAACAGACTGGCTATCTACCCTATCTATGTCTTAATTTTATGTATCTCTATCATGTCACCTCTCAGCCTCCTTTGCTCCAGGGGAAAGAGATCTGCCTATCCAATCTCTCCTTGTAACTCAAGCCTTAATTGAGGTTGAAAATAAATTTCACTCTCCAGTGTTTAAAACATATAGCAGAGTAAGTTGGTTCATTTCAGACTGAAATAGCATTAGCAATGAGAAAAAATTCAAATGTTTTCAAAATGGCAGATGATTGTAAACTCTTCCCCAGTCGGTTGCTTTAAATACTGTACGCTAACAGCTGTGTGCAAAATGCCACTTCTGAAATTGATGTAAATGGTCCTCAATTTTGAAACCCAGAGTACAATGAGTAGTTATTAATATGTAATACATTTAGAACTACTGCTCATTGACGAATTTCTAGGTCAATACAGATTATCCTGTGAAAATTAAATTCTTAAGAATAAAGAAGAAATTGGATATGGAATTACTTTAAAAGTACATCCAGAAAAGAAAGAAATTATAGGAGAATAACATTGACATTAATTAAAATAAAATAAGGAGAGGAATACTTCAAGGAGGCTTTGATCACAGAGATAATGCAGGATTATATCTTGACATATATTTAAAGTCAAAGAAAGAATACTTAAACATTGTAGATTCAAGTGCCTCAGAATGAGCTGGGGATTTCCATTAGCTATGAAGACAAAATATCTTTATTAGTCACATGTACATCGAAATACATAGTGAAATGCATCTTTTGCGTAGAGTGTTCTGGGGGCAGCCCGCAAGTGTCACTGTGCTTCTGGCACCAACATAGCATGCCCACAATTTCCTAACCCGTGCGTCTTTGGAATGTTGGAGGAAGCCGGAGCACCTGGAGGAAACCTACGCAGACACGAGGAGAACGTACAAACTCCTTACAGACAGCAGCCGGAATTGAACCCAGGTCGCTGGCGCTGTAATAGCGTTACGCAGATTGTTCATGTTCTCAAAAAATTGGAGAATCTTAGCATTAGAAAAAGATGTCAGATAGCCCGGTAGTGGAATGTACCAGATGATACCAGCAGAAGCCAGGTCCATTTTGAAGGCAAGGTCTCGTTAACTTTAAGCAAATGGAAAGGTGTCACAAAGCTGCCTGTGGGCGATTGTAATATCAGGCAGCCTAACCAGCTTTCAGGTTGGAGGATGTTCATGGGGTAAGGGAGGATTTTTCTCTGAAATGACTATGTTAGCTACTTCCAAGGTTGTTTTTGCTGGTTTCAATCTGCACTCCTGATAATAATACATATTGAGATTAAATCTTCTGGATCTTTGCCAACACCTGGCCAATATACAAAGCTTCCAGAAATAACCATTTTAACAATGTCAGTGTGTTCCAAGTGCAGTTCATCTAAGATCCATTTTCTCAGGACACTGGGGATAATTATCCTATGTTCCCACTTCATATATCTTTAATCTATAAACAATTTGATTTTTCTATTTTTAATGGTTACATATCCACTTTGGATACCCATCTGAATTGGTGCAACTTCTGATGGTATTCTGATGGAACTCACTTCAGAATCAAATCTTTCTGTGCTGGGTCAGTGATTTCTGCAGCTACTTGCAATGTAAAATTTGTGCTCTCATTACCTGCAACAAAATCTTCATGGAGTAACCTGGATAAAGCACCTGCACTTTGTTTCAGTGACTGACACTCAATAGTGTAGTTGTGTTCAATTTTTTTTTAAATTTTTATTTACAGCGTGGTAACAGGCCCTTCCGGCCCAACGAGTCCGCGCCGCCCATTTTAAACCCCCAAATTAACCTACCCGTATGTCTTTAGAATGTGGGGGGAAACCGAAGCACCCGGAGGAAACCCACGCAGACACGGCAGAACGCACAAACTCCTTACAGACAGCGACGGGAATCGAACCCCGATTGCTGGCGCTGTAATAGTATTGCGCTAACCGCTACGCTATTAGGCTAATCACCCAGCTCTATGTTATAGCAACTTCTATGACTGGAATTACCATTTTTGGGCCTAGCATGGCTAGAAGGGATTTGTGATCTGTGTCTAAAGTGAAAGATCTTCTTAAAAGAAACTTCTTCATTCCAAAAATGGTAGCTAGTGTTTCTTTTTCTTTGTATCCTTAATTCCAAATACTTTTATTAAAACCGTGAGATGCAAATGCTTTTGCCTTCTCCTGGCTCTTATCCGTGATGTCACTGATAATGGTGTCTACTCCATATTTATCACCTTATCAACATCTTGTCATAATGTACCCATAAGGATTTCTGCTTAAAGCGTTTGCAAAATCGGTAATCTCCACTAATCCTTATTCCATCTCCATTTTTCATTCTTTTTAAGCATCTGGTGCAGAGGTTTAAGCACCAGTGCTATATCTGGTAAAAACCTTGAGCAATACCAAACTATACCCAAAAATGATCTGACATAGTTATGTTATCCATGTCTTTTCAATGTCTTCAGCTTTGTTCTTGAGCAGTTGTAAACCATGAGCATTCACCTTTAATCCAAGACACACAACTACTAATTCTACAAAAGTGCATTTACTTCATTGAAGTTTCATGTCATGGAGATATAGTTGTTCAAGAACCTCTCATAAAATGAGAAGATTGCCCTGCTTATGTATGCAATCGTCAATGCCTTGCTGGATCGGGTCCATTGTTGACTGGAAAATTTTCAGTGATGACAAAATTCCATATGGGAATTTGGTATAATCGTACCCTCGTGCATATTTAGGGTGAAATAATGACAGTTCTCTTAATCTTCATTTAACTGAGCAAATGCATGTAACAAATCTAACATCAAGAAGAATTTGGCTACTGCCAATTCTGCATAAAATCTTGAGGAACTGGCAAAATAATTGTTCAGCATATACTGCCTGGTTAAGGGTCACTTTATACTGATATATTGAACACATAATCTAACCATCTTGATACGAAGGAGATTAGTGTTGTTTTCACTAAGACTCCATTTTTCTCTAGTTTGTCTAAATCTTCTTCTAGCAGGCTTTTCAGCAAATATGGCATGGGTCAAATTTTACAATATACTGGTTTTGCATCAGGCTTGATGCGCATGCCTGCTCTGCAGCCAGTAACAGCAGTATAAACATCCTTAAAACATTCTTCACATTTTTGTAATTGCATTTCTAATCCTGCATGGACACTACACATATCTTTCCAACTGATCTTTACTTTTCTTAGCCTTTCCTTGTCCAGTAATGTCAGTTGCTCTGTGCAGTTTGCTATGACGATTGACAAATCTAATCACTATCCCATGATGAATTAGAGTCAGAGTAATACAGGACAGAAAACAGGCCCTTCAGCCCAACTTGTTCATGCCAACCAAAGTGCCCATATTTGGCCTGTATCCCTGTAAAACTTTCCTATCCATGTACTTATCCAAAAGTCTTTTAAATGTCATTCTTGTACCTGCCTCAACTACTTTCTCCGGCAGCTTGTTCCATATATGCACCACCCTCTGTGTGAAGTAGTTGTCCCTTTTAAATCTTTCCCCTCTCACTTTAAACCTATGCCCTCTAGTTTTTGGTTCCCTTTCCCTGGGTAAAAGACTGTGTGCATTCATCCGATCTATGCCCCTCATGATTTTACACATCTCTATAAGGTCACCCCTCAGGCTCCCATGTTCCAAGGAATAAAGTCCTAGCTTGGCTAATCTTTCCTTATAACTCAGGCCCTTAAGTCCCAGCAAAATTCTCGTAAATCTTCTTTGCACTCTTTCTAGATTAATGACGTCTTTTCTATAACAGGGTGCCCAAAACTGTACACAATGAATTGTATTCTGTAATTCTGAAATGAACTCCACAACTGTACACATTAAATTAAACTTGTTAAAGTTGGATAAATTGCTTAATGCAACATCAAGTTGCTGACCACTTCTGGTGTCCTTTGGCTGGTTGAGTCAAACTTGTAACTTTCTGCTATTTCAAATGGCTGTGGATGGAAATAATACTCCAGTTTCTGCACTATTTCTGTGAAGGGAACACCTTGACTTTATGTGGGGCTTTCAGAATAGTAAGTGTACAAAAGGTCTCAGAGTTTCTGTCAATGGAATATTCTTCTTACATTCTCTGATGGCAGTAGACAGTGCCTATACTTATCTTATTCTCTACCTCGGGAATATTATTAGCAGTAAAGAACACTTCCATTCTCTCTATCTATGTTGTGGACTCATGTCTGATTGTGTACTCCAGGCAGCCCATCTGTCCCATCTACACTTGAGCTGCTGCATTGTCCCATATCCTGCTAAAACTGTGGCAACAGTGCACTCAAGGCTTCTCTGCACAATGGGAAGAGAAACAAAGTTAACATTCCAGGTCAAAGACCCTTCCTCAGAATTGGGAAGGAGACAAAAGAAGCTTTGTAAAGCTTCAGAGAGGTTGGGCATCACTAATAGGATAAAACCAGGTGACCTTGGGGAAAAGTGGTAAATAAAGTTACCTGGTCAATGAGTGGATGGGAGCAGTTAGAGACTGAGATCAAATGAACGTAGATAAAAGAATGTAGAAGTTGCAAAATGCAGAGCAGGAAGAAAAAAATGGGAAAAAGAAACAAGCTTAGTCGATACACATCAATTGTTTTGACAGTCCTCTTCACCAGCTGTAGTGCACTAGGAGGCGGTCTGTGAGACAATTTTGTAGAATGGTAAGTACAATCAATTACCATGTCTAGGAGATTGCAGTTTCCGAACAATTGTGTGTACACTTTATTTCAGACTAACAACAACTATCATGCATGCTTACATCATGTGCGATATCATTTTGTTAAATACACATATGGTTCATTCACATATAAATCCATCATATCAAGGTATGTCATGGGATCATGAGTTATATTTTAAATAGATCTGCTACATAACTTAGGGTTGTGATCTATTCATCAGTGGTAGACCTGGGAAAGACTGCAGCATCCCTAGTGACAACAGGAATGGGACGGTAGGATATTCTGTTCTATTTTCAGATTACATTACTTGTTTGCACTGAAGTTGGGGGTGGATGGGGGTGGGTGGGTGCGGTGGAGTGCTCTCAAAATATACCCAATATGTTTTATTTGAGTTTAAATGGGGAGAGAGACGACAATGTTCTGTATCATTGTTGTACATCGATAGGAAGGGTAACAAAAGATTGTTATTGCCCAGGCAACATCCTGGGAAGACTGACTTGCCCATTTTGCCACTCACCTACCTGCTGCATGCACTTAAATTGAATGTACGTCCTGGAAAGAGTTCTCTGTGGAAACCATCCCAATATTTATCATTAAGACCCAACCAAGCCTTCCAAACATAAATCTCAAAATAAGCGCTGCCCACAGAATGCTAAACAAACCTGTGAGAGTGGCAATGACACAATCCCTGCTTAGCAAACTGTCAGAATTATCATGCAGAAATATTGAAACAAAATTTTCACCTTGACATCGGCACTGCTGGCAAGACTTCCCCACTAACCCCATTGGAATCAAGGTTTCCAATGACAGTTTCAGCCTAAACGGCACAGTAGCATAGTGGTCAGCGTAACGCTATTACAGCACCAGCGACCCAGGTTCAATTCTGGCCACTGTCTGTAAGGAGTTTGTACATTCTCCCTGTGTCTGCGTGGGTTTCCTCTGGGTGCTCCAGTTTCCTCCCACATTCCAACAACGTACAGGTTGGGAAGTCGTGGGCATGCTTATGTTGGTGCTGGAAGCGTGACGACACTTGCGAGCTGCCCCCAGAACACTCTATGTGAAAGATGCATTTCACTGTGTGTTTCAATGTATCAAATCTATCTACTTATCTATCTATCTATGCTGGCAGTGGCATCTCCTGCCCTGTCACCTTTGGCTGCAGCTACCCCTGTTAAAATAAAAAAAACTGCAGATGCTGTGAATCTAATATAAAAACAGAAAGTGCTAGAAATACTCAGCAGGTAAGGCTGCACCTGTGGGAAGAGAAACAGAGTTAACATTTCAGGTCAATGAAGGGTCTTCGATCTGAATCATTAACTCTGTTTCTCTTCCCAAAGATGAGGCTGCCCCTGTAACACCTGGCACAAGAACAGCAATCCCATTCAAATGAATGGGAGAAATCATTTGCTAGGAAAAAGGTGGGTTGTAGCAGTTGCTACCACGGGATGAACACAAGACACTAGTCGTAGAGTTTTCAAACAGAACTATTTATTTTCCCGCCTTGCGTGGGCCTTTTTAGAGATCCTGTTCCCGCCCACTCAAAACGGTAATGACGTATACGCCACGTCATCAAACCCTTCCCGCGCCGGGTTCTCCCTGTCGCTCAGGGAAGACGAAGGCCCACCGCCATCTTGGGCCTCGCCGCTCCAACGACGCGCGACCCGACCGCTGAGCCAGTTCGCTTGCTCGGACGGTGAGTCGCTACAGGGTCCCCTTTATGGTCATAGAGTCATACAGGACAGAAATAGGCCCTTTGGTAAACCATGTCCATGCTGATCATCAAGTATCTATCTATACTAATCTCAATTGCCAGTACTTGGTCTGTAGCCTGGTTCTAAGGAAAAAAAATACAGCTTGTCTAGTCTCTCCTCATATCTGAACACTCTATCCATGGGACATCAAGTGAATCTACTCCGCACTTTCTCCAATGCAATCAAGTCCATCCTATAATGTGGCAACCATAACTATACACAGTACTCCAGCTGTGGCCTTATCATTATTTTATAAAGTTGTACCATAACTTCCCTGCTCTTATATTCTTTGCCTTTTAAGTATCCCCCATATGTCATCTTCACCAACTTACCTAGCTGTGCTGCCACCTTCAGGGATCCTTGGACATACAGCAAGGTCCTTCTGTTCCCCCATATTCCCTGGGGCCCCATCATTCATTGTGTATATTCTACCCTTATTCGTCCTCCCAAATTACACCACTCCACACTCATCAGGAGTAAATTCTAAATACCTTTGCTCTGTCCACCAGACAGAATGATTAACACTATATTGGAGCCTATGACCATCAACAATGCCACCAGCTTTCATGTCATTGGCAAACTTACTAATCATATCCCTTTCATTCATTTCTGAATTGTTATTCATTTAAATCCAATGTTTTTAATTGAATTTTAATGCATAGTTGTACTTGTGTGTTAAGTTTTTAAAAAAATTCTTAACATTTTTTATTATTATAGATAGGAAAGGTTTAGAGGGATATGGGCCAAATGCAGGCAAAGGGGACTAGCTTAGATCGGCATCTTGGTCGGCATGGATGAATTGAGCCGAATGGACTGTTTCCATGCTGTATTACTCTATGACTCTGTTATTGTTAACAATATTTGTTTTTCTGCAACAGATCCTAAGTGTTACCAAATGCTCAGCAATTTCGACAGTTCTGACAACTCACGTGTCTGTGATCTTATTAGCAATCAAAGTGGTTCTGTGAGTCTGTACTGCTTTCTACCCCTACACCATTGGGAAGTGTTGGCTGCCGCACTGCCAGCAAAAGACCACAGGAATACACAGCCAGCAATTTAGGGCAACAGAAGATCTGCTCCATTCAAAAATAATTCAAAATTATATGAAACTAACAAAAATATCAGACTGGATCACTGTCAATCCTACCTACTCCTTGTGTTCACTGCCCACAATAGTCCTTTGGCTACACTTACTTTTATCTTTTTAACCCAGTAATTTATCACATCTCTGCCTTCTTTTTTAAACATCCAGTAGTCAATTTTATTTCATAACAACTCAACAGGCAGTACTTTAAAACTCATATTGACCCTACAAGTAGAGGCAAGTTATTTGAACTAATACTTTCAATTCCTAGATAGAGGGGTCATTCACACACAGTGGAGCAACAGGACTTTTTTTTACTGAAGGTGTTTGAGATAGGCGAGGCATAATGTTCCTTTTGGCTGTCTTTGTTTGACATTATACATCGACTAAATGAAGTTAAAATGAAAATATAAAAGGAAGCTGATAGGCAAAGGAAATAAAAGGGAGAAACAGGAGTCATTCAAAGCTTGCAATGTGTATTGAAATCCTAACATTGCAGTTAGAAAATTAATTCAATCCCACAATTGAATGAGGAACAAAGGATCAGTCAAAAGCATGGGTTTGGTTTCTGACCCAGTGTCAGACTCATTCTTTTGACCATTTACAAAGGATAACAGTAAAACTTTATTGGCAGAGGCTTCAGTTTCTAGCTTGAAACCAGACTCACTTTACTGATGCCAGAATAAGGAGAGCAGGAATGCCTTAAGTGCAACCCTTCACTTGGCACTGATCATTCAGTAGTTAATAATTAAGTTTATGTGGAATCTAATAAAGCTATTCAAACAAAAGTTTCAAAAACTTTTGCAATTGATACTTGGTTAAATTCTAGGTTACATCCTTGTGGTTGGTCTTGTCAGTCACCTATAACTCATGATGTTCCATTCAGATTATTTGCTAAATTTGGTTTCAAATTTTACTTGAATCTGTATTTAAATGCCTTTTGGCAATGAACCTCTAACTTAAATTTTAGAATGAACTATATTGTTTTTATTCAATGCTGAATGCTACATTTTCTTTTATAAATTTACAATGGCAATACATTCGTGGTAAAACCATTCTTCAGCCTACACTTACTTTTCAAATTTCTTCCAAATGAACTGGTAACATTAGTAAGGAAAGACAGACTATTCAACCTCTCAAGCCAGAGCTAAAGATATTTTATTCATGTATCCAGCACATCCTTTAATATTTCTATATTTAAAGAACTACCTAATTTCTTTTTAAATGTATGTATTGGAATCTACTTCAAGAAAGTTTTCTGGCAGAAAGCTTCCTCTTCCAACTGTTCTGTTCAAATAACATTCATTTCCTTACATTCCATCTTACTTTTTTGTTGTCATCTTAAATTTACACCCCCTGATTGTCATTTTGTGTCCCTGGAATGAAAGCTGTCTAATTTCAAATTGTCTTCATACTTGTATTTCTTCATACCAGGCTTCCACTGAATAAATTTGCTTCACACCCATTCTGATGTCTTATGGGACCACCACCATCTGCATATTCATTTCCCATACATGCGCTATTCTAACTCAGAATTCCTGTTCCTTCATCGTCACTGGGACAAAATCCTACAACTCCTTACTTGTGGGAGCACTTTCACAGGATAGACTGGTAAATCAAGAAGGTGGCTTACCAACATCTTTCTTAAAGATGTATTTGAACTACTGCTTCACAAGAAGTGTCTGAGCAGTACTGCCCACAGTTCAGACCAATTAAGCAGTTAAGCATCACAGATAAGACCCAGTTCCAAGACCACCCACAAATAATGCCACGGGTTAGCTGTTTTTAATACCAATAAACATGCATGTTTATGTTAATCTATTTCGCTTTTAAATGTAACATATGCCAAGTAAGGACTTCCCGGCAACAGCAATATATTATAAAATAATTAAACTTCATTACAACAAATACCTTAATACCAATAATTAGTGTATTTGGGAACAAAAGCATACAGTTGGCTGACAATCTGCTCAACAATTATCTGGTGAAAATTAGTATGAAGAAAGAAGAATGGCTTAATATTAATTATTTTAGCTGTGTGAGTCACACAAATTTGGTGAGCCATAATAACAGTTTATATGTATTATTAATAAGTTATGAAAGGGGGTAATAGTAGTAATTGCTCAAAATTAGCTTGATAAAAGTCAAAGACTGAGAAATTTCCAAAAGGATATTATCAATGCATCAACAGCTATCTTAACTGCAAGAGTGAATTACAAATGGAAACTGGGTTAACTAAAAATAAATTTCAACTGAAACACATCACTGTAACACATGCAAAATACCATGATGTTCCCAGGATTTTAAAACTGCAATGACTAATTTCTTGGCATGTTAATTTATTATATTTGCAGAATGCAGCCCTAAACTTGGCAAGTAAATAAGCAATCCTGCAGCTTTAGCTATAAATTCAACTCTTGACAATATGTTTTTTTATCAAGCATATAAAATATGCAAAATTAACTTACCATTAAAATTCAACTATGCCATCTCTTTTAAGAACTGCTTGCAACTATCCTCAAAGTGAGTTCAAAGTCTCAGCTGAAGCCTCTTAATAAGGCAATAAGTAGGGTTGCTGTCCTCTGTGCTTGTAGGGTGGATGCAGGAGAGGCTGCAAGTAGTTGAACAAGTAGATAAATCCAGCGATATTGGGCTCTCATTGAACTTCAGGTCCTCACATGTCTGATGTCTGCCAAAACCCATGCTCTGGCCAATAGTCCAGAGGGAAAACCAGTAGAAGGATACCAGAGTTGGGGTCCTTGGAAGGGGACCGAGGCAGCTGGGATAAAAGATAGGTGAGTATGATGAGGGGAAGCTGGACCATCACTGAGAGCTAGGATTGGTCACAGCAAGAAGGCCCAGGATGAAGATAGAGAATGTTGCAAGGGAAAGATCATACATTGTCGTGCATGAAAATATCTAACATTGCATCAGTGAGCAAGGGGAAGAATATACAAAATCATGGGGGTGAGAGAAGCTCAGATATTGAGATGCTGTTGAAGAGTGAAGGATACAACAGATATTGTGTTAGTGTATAGAGTGGCTAGATCAGACACTCTGGTGGTGTGAGTGGAATCTGCTGTGGTTTACGGAATTGATAGATATTATGGTGGTTATGAACACATAGGATATTTTGAAGATTGTGGCGATAAGTCAGATATTGAGCTGGTGGGAGGAGGATGCTTGATTATGTATTGTAGTGGTGGTGGGAAATGGTTAGATTGGATACTGAAGTGGTGTGGGGATTAGACAAGATATCATAGTGGTTAGATGGTTAAATTTGAAGATGAAAAAGTTGAATATTATGTCAGTCTAGAGTGCTAGATTGGACACAGTGTGGTTTTGGGGTTGAATTGGTTATTACAGCAGTGTGGACAGTGTTGATCAGATATATGGTGGTGAGGGGAGTTGGATATTGCAATCATATGGAGGGCAGATCAAATATTGTGGTGCTGGGGGTGCGTGTCAGATATTGGAGCGGTGGGCAACGCAGAATATTTCAGTGGTTGTGAAGATCGATACAATATTATGCTGGCAGTCAGTGGATCAGTAACTACAAGAGTATGGGTGGCATTAGATTGGATACTTTTGCAGTTGAGGGCAGATAGATCAGTCACTGTGGTTGTGTGAGAGTAGTTGGTGTCTGCATTAGTGTGGAGGATTAAATCAAACAATTGCAACAGTGCAGGGGTTTGAGCAAACTGCCTTCTGAAACCCTTCTCAATTTCCTCCATCCTCACTTCGTTGACTTCTCTGTCCTTTTCCTTTCTTCCAGCCCATTAGATTAAACTTTTAGCTCCCCATCAATCCTGCCTCTGAACTGGCATCATTTTCTAGCTTTTCCTCTATTTTACCTCTTGCCCTGCTTCAATAAAACTGCTTCATTTCCTGGTTCCTTGTCAGCTGATACTGCTAACGGTTCTGCTTTCATGTATTGATTCCCCCCAGAAGAAGGTGGAAGCGCTGTGGTAAGATGAAACAGGATGAGTGATTTCCTTGTTACAATAGCTATATAATGGCCAAATATGTCGACAAGATGAAAAACACGATGATTCTGGAGGAACTCAGCAGGCCAGGCAGCATCAGTGGAGAGAAGCAGGCAGTCAACGTTTCAGTCAGGACCCTTCTTCAGGACTCAGTCCTTTATTTCTCTCAAATTACTGCTCCACTGCAAAGTCTGCAGCCCTTTGTTTCTCTATGTCAACAAGACGGCTGACTCATTTTAGGCTCTGGTTACACAGGTAGGCCTGTCTGAGAGAATTGCTGGTCGGTATTACTATGACTTGCATGCAACCTTGAGCTTGATCTACTAGTGGAGGAGCAAATGAAGAAGTCTGATTTTTTTGTTCTTTTAGTTGAGTTAGACTAGGTTTGTGGCTGTAATTACAAAAGGTAAATTAGATCTGTAGCTAAGAGTTAACCAAAATTACTTGAGCTACTGATTTCTTTGTTCTTTTAGTTAATAGCTGAATAAAATGACTTAAACAAACTATTTGTGTAGTTGAGTCTTTCATTGCCAATTCAGTTGCTCAAGAGAAATCAAAAGAAACCTGAGCTCTCTTTTGAGACAAGCGCATTGTGAGTAAACTTCCCCTAAAAAAACTTCTGACACCGCCACCCGCCCCACCACCCCCCCCCCACCTACCTGATGCCCTTCTAAACTAACATTCAGGCCTAGAAATTGTATGCATTAGTTGCATTGATGTGTCATTTAAAGTGTAACGACCATTTCAATTGTGGATCCACCCCTGCAAACTTCAGTAGGACCCAAGGCCAAGGCCTTGGGAACTATTAAGTTGATACTGCACTTCTTCCTTTGTGTGTTGAAAGGCACCAGAAGAAAATCTCTTCTCGAAGACTGAGACTGGATCAAAGGGAATGGGTGGGAGTGTGGACAGAGGCTCAGTCAGGGGGTGGGTGGGGGCGGGGTGTGTTGGTTACAGAAACATAGAACAGTACAGCACAGGAACAGCCCCTTCGGCCACCACTTTGACCATGATGCCAAATGAAACTAATCCAATCTGCCTGCACATGGACCACATCCCTCTACTCTCTGCCTGTTCATGTGTCTGTCTAGACGTCTCTTAATGTGTCTTAATGTTGTTTCTAACACCTCCCTTGACAGCACACTCTGAGCAGCCATCACCCTCTGTGTAAAAAAAGCTTACCTCGTAAGTATCCTCTCAACTTAATCCTTCTCACCTTAAACCTTTGCCTCAAGTTTTTGGCATTTTCACCCTGGGAAAAAGACAATGAATATCTACCATATCTATGCCTTTCATAATTTTATTTATTTCTATCAGATCACCCCTCAGCCTCCGACACTCCAGAGAAAACTATGCAAGTCTGTCCAACCTCTCCTTGGTTTCTTTATTTGGATTGGGTCCTGGTTGGGAGCCTGAGTTGGTACTGTGGGGCATTCATGGTCTATATCAAGGATATTGGAAGATAGGAGGATCAGAGCCCTGGAAGATTGGGATCACAGGAGTTTTATAGTTTTATAGACTCAGACAGTCAGTCAGAAAAGAGGGGAGTGCACCAACTGGGAGATTGTGAGTTGTGCTAGATGCAGGGGACTGCTGGAATATGGGAATTGGGGCAGGGATGGAGCCCAAAGGATAAAAGGCAAGTGTGGAGCTTACTTTCACAATAAGAACAAGTTACGCAAGGAGTGCTGATCAATTATTACTCACAGGAAATATAGCTTACATTGGGAAATTCTAGGTCAAATTCATAGAGTGATGTAAGATGAGCCATAACTGCACATTTTTGCATTTCACTCTTGAAATCACAGAGAGAGAGAGAGAGAGAGAGAGAGAGAGAGAGAGAGAGAGCGAGCTTGGTTGCTAGTCTCTATCGATGGATGAGAAACAGTAACTGTGTCTGTCACTACAATCCACATATGGAATGTTGGAGTAATCCGGTGGAGTCCACTTTGTCATTAACCTGTAGAGGGAAACAGGTATTTGTGTGGACGGCCACGTCTCAGATGCCTTTCGGGGTGGCAGATACTTCGGAACAAAGCAGTAGAGTTCACTTTGTTGTTGACCTGTAGAAGGAAACAGGTATTTGTGTGGACGGCCACGATTCGAGAACCTTTCGGGGTGAGGCAGATGCGGTGGAGTGGTCATTGCTGAGTAAACATTGAGGTGTTGTTTGGGTTCCAAAGTGGAACATCTGGATTTCGTAATTTCTCTCTACATCTACATTTCCTCTTCAGTCAACGGTGGCTGTTGAAGAAGCTTTTGCTCACGTCTCACCTAATGGCTTGCTGAACTGAACTTTAAGAACCATTCCTGGACTTGGAGTTTGGGAACTTGCCACACACATACTTCGAGTTTAGTTTTTGGGGTTAATTTTTAAGATCTAACATTTTTACTTCTAACATTCTAACATTTTTACTTTTATTTTTCCTATTATCATAAGTAGTTATTAATAAAGTAGTTTTTAACACTTATACATGACTCAGTGTGTGTTGCTGGTTCGTAACACAACACATTTTCAGATGTCAATCTTAATGTTTTAATTAATTCTTAGCATATAAAATATTTCAGCATTTTCTCTTTTAAGTTAAATTTTATTATTTATATATTTTTCAACTATTGTGTAGCGGTTAGTGTAACGCTTTACAGCGCCAACAACCAGGGTTCAATTCCAGCCACTGTCTGTAAGGAGTCTGTACATTCTCCCCACATCTGCATGGGTTTCCTCCGGATGCTCCGGGTTCCTCCCACATTCCAAAGACGTATATGTTAGGAAGTTGTGGGCATGCTACATTGGCACCGGAAGCATGGCGACACTTGCGGGTTGCCCCCAGAACACTACGCAAAAGATGCATTTCACTGTGTGTTTTGATGTACATGTGACTCATAAAGATATCCTATCTTATATTTCTTATTTATTCAATGCCTCTTAACAGCAGCAAGTTGTCAAAGCATCCACAGGGCAACTAATGAGGCTGGTGAAGCCTCAAGATCCAATCTCTGAGGTCTCTTTGTTGCTTGTGGACCAGTTCACTTTGCAGGAAGGGCAAGGCAGCAAGGCCTTGAGTTCACTTGGACCATGGTTGGGGTCGAGAAAGGGTTGCTGAAAAACGAACATCACATACATGTGTGGACAGCAGGCCACATATATGTGTGGACAGCAGGCCACATCAAACACAAACTGGCCATAATGGTCAGTAAAAATGCCATTGTCAAAAGTGTTTCTTCTTTTTTTTAATTTTATTTACAGCATGGTAACAGGCCCTTCTGGCCCAACGAGTCTGCGCTGCCCATTTTAAACCCAAATTAACCTACCCATACGTCTTTGCAATGTGGGAGGAAACTGGAGCACCCAGAGGAAACCCACGCAGACACGGGAGAACGTACAAACTCCTTACAGACAGCAACGGGAATCGAACCCCGATCACTGGTGCTGTAATAGCGTCGTGCTAACTGCTATGCTACCGTGCCGCCTTCTAGAATCTTCTAGGATTCTTCTAGGATCCTTAATGAGGGAAAGAAAATATTGTGCATATGTATGTTTGTATGTTAAGGCATTCTTCTTTTTTACTGGTCAGAACAAGTAAGTACAGCAGAAATGTATTCATTTATGCTCCATGTAGAAAAATGACTCCAATTACGTAACAAGAGCACAATCAGACAAAATTGAAACAAGTGGAAGAAAAAGATACTAGGATGACTCATCCAAAGCATCATAAAAATGGTGAGTTTTAAGAAGAGACTATAAAAGAGAAAAGGGGAGTAAAACATGTGGGGATGCAAAAGAAGAAATTTCTGGAGTAAATGAAAATAAAAATAAATGCACATGCTGGAAATCTGAAATGAAAAGAGAAAATGCTAGAAACATTGCAGACCTGAAACATTGACTATCCCTCTTTCCACAGATGCTGCCTGACCCGCTGAGTTTCCGCAGCTTTTTCTGTTTTTTTCCAGAGTCTTCCAGATTTCCAGAGTAGCTGCTAATGAGTTATAGTGTCACAGAGCAATACAGCACAGATACAGGCCCTTCGGCCCAACCAGTTCATGCCAACCACATTGTCCACTCAGCTAGTCCCAATTTCCTGTGTTCGGCCCTTACCTCTTCAACCCCGCCCCTCCATGTACCTATGCAAATACTCCATAAATGATACTATTGTACCTGCCTCAACCACTTCCACTGGCAGCTCATTCCATATACTCACCACCTTCTGCGTGGAAAAGTTGCCCCTCAGGTCCCTTTTAAATCTTTCCCCTCTCACCCTAAATCAATGGCCCCTAATTTTGGACTCCCCTACCCTGGAGAAAAGACTGTTCCCATCCACCTTATCTATACCTCTCATAATTTTAAACGCTTCTATAAGGTCACACCTCATTCTCCTACGTTCCAGGAAATAAAGACCTAACCTGGCCAAACTCTCCCTACAAACTCAGGCCTGGCAACATCCTCGTAAATCTTTTCTGCACTCTTTCCAGTTTAACCATGTCCTTCCTAGAACAGGGTGACCAAAACTGTACACAGTACTCCAAATGTAGCCTCACTAATGACTTATATGGCAACATAATGCAACTCCCATCTCAATGCCCTGACTTATTAAGGCCAGCATCCTGAATGCCATTTTCAACATCCTGTCTACCTGCGACACCGCTATACACTTGTACTCCTAGGTCCCTCTGTTCCATTACACTCCCTAGTGCTCTACCGTTCATAGTTTAAGTCCTACGCTGGTCTGACTTTCCACAATGCAATACTTCACACATATCTGTATTGAAATCCATTTGCCACTCCTCAGCCCACTTTCCTAACTGATCAAGGTCCCCGTGTAATCTACGATAACCTTCTTCACCATCAACAACACCTCCTAATTTTGTGTCATCTGCAAACTCACTGATCAATCCTTGTGCGTTCACATCCAAATTACTTACATAGATCATGAAAAACAGGGGTCCCAACACCGACCTCTGAGGCACACGACTAGTCACCAGTCTCTATTCCAAGAAACAACCTTCAACCACCACCCTCTGCTTCCTACCTCCAATCCAATCTTGAATCCACCTAACTAGCTCTCCCTGGATTACATGGGACCTAACCTTCCAGAGCAGCCTACCATGCAGGGCCTTGTCAAAAGTCTTGCTGAAGTCCAAATAGTCAACATCCACTGCCCTACCCTCATCTACCTTTTTGGTTATCTCTTCAAAGAACTCTAAAAGGTTTGTCAAGCACGACTTTACACTCACAAACCCATGCTGAATCCTTCTAATCAGACTTCCTCTTTCCAAATGCTGGTCGATCTTGTCCCCCAGAATTTCCTCCAGTAACTTCCCCACTACTGATGTCAGGCTGACCAACCTGTAGTTCCTGGCTTGTCCTTGCTACCCTTCTTAAACAACAGAATTACATTACCCACTTTCCAGTCTTTGGGAACTTCACCAGTGGCTAACAATGAAGAAAATATCTCTGCAAGGGCCTCCACAATGACATGATAAAAGATGTCAGTATTGTGCAAAAACCAGAGTTGGAGGAACACAGGAGATCTTTGGCTTTTTTTCTATAGTCATTCATACCTATAGAAACTACTTAGATCAGCTTATTTTCTTGACTGAACTGAGTAAGAATGTGCATTTATGAAGACCTTATCATATTATGTGTAGAACTTCTAACAAAGGTGTGATTTTGCAAACTACATAATCTAACTTGCAACAATTTAGTTTGATAAAGTTATTGACAAGCATAGTGAAAAGCAGAAAAAGCTAACAACTACTTCAATTTTTGGGAATAAAGTTACAATGGTATCAATGGAATTTTATCCAAGGTTGTTCTGTTCTGCACTAACCTATTCTGTTACATTCTGTTCTGGCATTTCTGCTCCATTTTATTCTTTTCAAGATCCTATTAACTACACACATTAAATGTGCAGCCTTAACTAAGTTATTATTTTATCCAATAACAGCTTGTTTTTTTTTCTGATATAAAATTTATTCTATCTTCTAGGTAGAGTAAAAACCATTACCTCAGAATATTGGCATCCTAAATCTTTCAAATTATTCTATAGTTGTTACACATAGTAGGAACTGTTTGCAAAGCAAGCCTGGAAGAATTTATAATGTTAAGATGCAGAGATATTGATTTATTTTGGTCAGATTCTTTTGGCTTGCTACAGGAACCACACTAAAACTGAAATGTCTTAAAGTGCCAAATGTTTTAAAAGTACACAGCAATTTAGATTGATAGAAATAACTTAAGTACGATGCATTCTGAACTATAATTTAGTTATCATTCTAATTCAATTACATTAGCTTTAGATATATTTTTTCCAAAAATAATGTAATACATATTCAGTAAGAACCTAGATAAATGTGAGGTGCTTAATCCACATCAATGTGAGGCGATGCATTTTGGGGCTACTAACGAGGTTAGAACATACACCATGAATAGTAAGGTCCTTAGGAATATTAAGGAACAGAGGGACCTTGGTGTACAAATCCAAAGATCCTTGAAATTGGCAGCTCAGGTACATAATGTGGTTAAGGCACTTGGCAGAATTAGGCATTAAATACAAGAACAGGGAGGTTATGCTCCAATTTTTTAAACATTCGTCAGACCTCTGCTGGAGTACTAAATGCAGTTCTGGTCACCACACTGTAGGAAAGATATGAAAGCACTATTCAGGGTGCAGAGAAGATTCACCGGGATGTTGCCAGGAAACTGGAGAAGCTAGCTATATTTCCCCGGGTGTGGAAGAGGTTAAGGTGGGACATGACTGAGGTATATAAAATTATGAGAGGTGTAGATAGGGAAAAGCTTCCTGCAGTCCACCCTAACTCAGAGGTAGATAAAATTAGAGGGCACAAGTTTAGGGTAAAGGTTAAGATATTCTGATGGGGACTTTATTCACCCAGAGAGCGATGAGTACCTGTAATATATTGCGTGAGAGAATGATGGAAGAAGAGTTGCTGACAGGATTTAAAAAGTGTCTAGTTGAGCTCTTTAATTGTGTAGGCACAGAAGGCTATGGCCCAAGTGCTGGAAGATTGAATTAATACAGATGGGTGTCCCATAGTCGGCATGAATGTAGTGGGTCAAATGGTGTGTTTCCATGCTGTTCAGCTCTATGATTCTAATCTTAGATCATTAAGAGAACTTTGAATAGTTGCAGATTTCCTATTGGGGAAGATTTTGTGTTGTTCTGTTCACTTGGTTTAATGGAGAAACCTAGTCAGGTGTCTCAAAAGCTTCTGAGAATCTGTTCAAAGATTCCTTTCATCTAAACCCTCTCACATTTCTCTCAATAGTCAAAATTGCTTAAATATGATTTAAGACTTTAAGCATCTTGAAGATATTGGAAAGGCTCTGGGTGCCAGGGGTTGCGTCATTTGTAAAGAATATTCATCCTCTTATCTGCTCTTATAGCCACAGCATTTATACGGCTGGCCAAAATCAGTTTCTGATTATTAGTAACGTCCAGGATATTGATGTGGGGCAGTCGCTGATGGTAAGCATCATGGATGGCTAGTCAGACTATCTCTTGTTGCAAATGGTCATTGTTATTTGTTATCTGTGATTTATCAACTCATCTCTGACTGTTGCTTTGGTTTCGCTGTCTGTCATTGTGGGTTGCTTCATTTACTGAGGAATTGCAAATAGACTGAACACTGTGCAATCATCAGCAAACATCTTCATTTTGGTTTTGGTTTATTATTGTCACTTGTACCGAGGTACAGTGAAAAACTTGTCTTGCATACCGTTTTCACAGATCAATTCACTACACAGTGCATTGAGGTAGTACAGGGTAAAAACAATAGCAGAATACAGAGTAAAGTGTCACAGCTACAGAGGAAGTGCAGTGCAGGTAGACAATAAGGTGCAAGGTCATAACAAGGTAGATTGTGAGGTCAAGAGTCCATCTCATCATATAAGGAAACTGTTCAATAGTCTTATCACAGTGGGATAGAAGCTGTCCTTGAGCCTGGTGGTACATGCCCTTAAGCTCCTGTATCTTCTACCTGATGGGAGAGGGGAAACGAAAGAAAATCCCTGGTGGGTGGGGTCTTTGATTATGCTGGCAGCTTCACCAAGGCAGTGAGAGATATAGACAGAGTCCATGGAGGGGAGGTGGTTTCCGTAATGTGCTGGGCTGTGCCCACAACTCTCTGTAGTTTCTTGCAGTCCCGGGCAGAGCAGTTGCCATACCAAGCTGCGATGCATCCAGATAGGATGGTGCATCGGTAGAAGTTGGTGAGTGTCAAAGGGGCAAATTTCTTTAGCCTCCTGAGGAAGTAGAGGCACTGGTGAGCTTTCTTGGCTATGGCGTCAATGTAGTTAGACCAGGACAGGCTATTGATGATGTTCGCTCCTTGGAACTTGAAGCTCTCAACCCTCTCGACCTCAGTTGCATGTGCACTGTGCCCTTTCCTGAAGTCAATGACCAACTCTTTTGTTTTGCTGACATTGAGGGAAAGGTTGCTGTCCTGACACCATATCGCCAAGCTATCTCCTTCCTATACTCCAACTCATCATTATTTGAGATTCGGCCCACCACGGTGGTATCATCTGCAAACTTGTTGATGGACTGAGAGCAGAATCTGGCCATACAGTCATGAGTACAAAGGGAGTAGAGTAGGGGGCTGAGGACACAGCCTTGTGGGGCACCAGTGTTGAGAATAATCATGCTGGAGGTGTTGCTGCCTATCCTCACTGATTGCAATCTGTTGATCAGAAAGTCAAGGATCCAGTTGCAGAGGGAGATGTTGAGTCCCAGGTCTCAGAGTTTGAGGATGAGTTTGCTTGGAATTATAGTATTGAAGGCATGTAGTGAATATAGTATTTATTTCTCAACTTACGATGGAAGCAAAATCATAATGAAATAGCTGAAGATTTTTTGGCCTGGGACATAAGGAAATTCTGCTGCAATATTCTGGAGCTTGGATGATTGACCTCCAACAACAACCATCTTCCTTTGTGAGAGGTATGACTCTGTCAAATAAGAGTATTTTTCCATGATGTCCTTTGGCTTCAGTTTTACCAGGGGCTTCTTGATGCTAAAGGCAGCCATTCTCATCCCATCCCTGAAATCCTGCTCTTTTGTCCATAGCCGTGATGACATCTGAAACCTAGTGAAATTGAAATTCAGCATCCTGAGCAGTTTATTGGCAGGAAGGTGCCACTTGATAGCACTGCAGACAAGACAGTACAAGAGCTTCTGATCTCTTTGCTGATGATTGAGAGTCGTTTGATTGGGCACTAATTAGCTGGATTGGATTTGTCCTGCTATTGGTGAATATGACATAGCTGGGCAATTTTCCACATTCTTGGGCAGATGTCACTATTCTAACTGTACTGGAAAAACCTAGCTAAAGGTACAATTAGTTCTGGAGCACATCTTCAGTACTACATCTGGGATGGTGCTTTGTCCCATAGCTTAGTGCTCTCAGCCATTTCTTAAATATCACATGGAGTGAATCGAATTCATTTAAGTCTTGCTTCTGTGATGGCGGGAATCTTATGAAGAAGCCTAGATGGATCATCTACTCAACACTTCTGGCTAAACAAGGTTACAAGTACTTCTGCTTTTATTTAGATGAGTGAGAAAAGTCAGAGATCAAACAAATACATTTTTTGGGGTTCTTGCTCATTGGATGATTGTGAAATAATAGTTCAAGAAAAATAATTGGAAATTGTTCTGTCAGTAGCAATCACAATAAAATAGTTTTAGAACTTTCCAAGAAAACTTCAGCAGTAAAACCCAATTACATCATCCAAATCTTAAGGCTTCAAGCTTAACAATAATACTCCCATCTATTGCAAGCTTTGTCAATGTTTTGACATCAATTAATTTTTTAGGCACAGACTGTTACTGAACACTATGACCACCAAGAAAAGCACATTATGTTGTGAAAGATTTAAGTCTGTATAATCCAAGTAATGAGGTTGATGAAAAGCATCAGTAAAAACAGGGATTTTAGAATATATTTTCCTCATTCTATTTATTTTATTTACAAAGAATGCCATTATTTAGAGAAAAAAAACTATGTATTAAGCATATAATTTGGTATTATTTTAAATCAGAACAATTACAAGCATAAAATGTAAGAACATAAGAAAAAGTAGTAATGGTCCACTCCCTCAGAATCAACAAATGACAGTAGAAAAACAGCATTATTAAGACAGGCTCAAGCTGTGCAACATGTGAGAAGTGCTGAATCTGAAGGCCCATTGATAGAAGGAAAGCAGGTCTAATGATATTAGTTTAATCCCATAAATAATTAAAGTTGATGTCATGAATCACTCAGAAGAGTAGACTTTTTCCTGGTCCTAGAAACCATCTGTTCATAGCATTTATGTGGCTGGCTTTAAGGTACCTCTAGCAGAAAAGTTAGATTCAGTCTGTCTTAACCATTGACTCTTGTATTGTATCAAACCTTAGATATTGGTGTTAAGGGCATGCCAAGAATATTGCTGTGGTTTCCTCCCCCCCTCCCAAACTTAAGTCTGGTTCTGCAAGATGGTTCTTATTGTCTTGATGCAAGTATAGCACTCATCCAACAACTTTTTCTTCAGAACAAAAATTTATCGAAAATCACAAATAGAAAGAGCTTGCAAGATAGAGTTATGGGAACAGGTTGCTTCTCTTAACTGCAACAGCTTAATGTTGGCTCAGTTTCTGGCAATTTTTTTATTTTAAAATTCTAACCATTTATCAGGCTCCAACTTATATCTGTAGCTCCCTTCAGCCTTACAACAATTTGAAAATCTGCACTCCAATTATGGCCTCTTGATCATCCTCAGTTTTAATTCACTCCATCCTTCATGGCCAGGCTTTGAGCTCCCCAGAAACTCAGCTCAGGAATTCCCATTCTAAACCATTCTCTCTCTATTACTCTTTCCAGAATTGCTCCTTAAAACCTAACTCTCTGATCAAGCTTCTATTCACCTTTACTAATATCTCTTTAAATAGTTCAGTATAAAAATTTGTTTCAATACAGAAAGAAAAACTTGGGACATTTTACTAAGAATTATGCTACTTAAATGCCATTTTTTTTCTGATACTAGAAAAGATTATCGGGCATCAAAGATGAAGGAATAATGGTCACAGGCAGCAACCTCCACAATTGTATAAGTACAGTAATGGTAAAAGAATAACCAAGGAAAGAGTAGGGCCCATTTTTCTTGGGCCCAACACATTGATGTAATCACGAAGGCAGCATGTCAGTGGCTCCACTTCATTGGAAGTTTGAGGAGATTTGCTATGTCACCAAAGACTCTTGCAAATTTCTTCAGATGTATAGTGAAGAGCATTCTGACTGGTTGCGTCACCGCCTGGTATGGAGGCGCCGATGTGCAGGATTGAAAGAGGTTGCAGAGGGTTGTAGACTCAGCCAGCTCCACCACGGGCACAACCCCCCCTGCCATCGAGGCCAGTGCTTCAAGAAGATGGCATCCATCATTAAGGACCCTCACCACCCGGGACATGCCCTCTTCTCGTTACTACCACCGGGGAGGAGGTACAGGAGCCTGAAGACCCACACTCAACATTTCAGGAACAGCTTCTTCCCCTCCGCTATCAGATTTCTGAACAGTCCATGAACCCATGAACACTACCTCGTTATTCTTCTTTTGCACTGTTTATTTATTTTTGTAACTTATAGTAAATTTTATGTCTTTATGTCTTGCACTGCACTGCTGCCGCAAAACAACAAAATTCAGTCATAATAAACCTGATTCTGACACAGTTGAGGTCCTAAATGAATACTTTTCATCAGTATTCACAAAGGAAACAAACCTTGTGGTTGAAGGATTCAGCAAAGTAAAAGATGAAATTCTAGTGCAAGTCTCAATAAGGAGGTACTCGATGCCTTAGTGGGCTTAAAGGTGGATAAATCCTCAAGGCCACGTGGGAGGCAAGGGAAGAGATAGCTGGGGTTCTGATTGAGATTTATGAATCTTTGCTGGCCACAAGAGAGGAACAAGGTGACAGGAGAATGTCATTTGTGGTCCCCCTTTTCAATCTGGGCAGCAGGGAAAAGCCAGGTAATTAAACCCGTGAGCCTAACATCAGAGGTAGGGGAGTTATTGGAAAAAATTCTGAGGAACGAGATTAATGATAACCTGGAAAGGCAGAGAGAGGTAGCCAGCATGGCTTGTCAAGGGCAGATCCTACCTGAACAATCTGATTGAATATCTTGAAGAGGTAACAGTGTGTTGATGAGGGCAGTGGACATGGTTTATATGGACTTCAGTAAGGTCTTTGACAAGTTCCTACATGGGGCACTGGTCCAGAAGGTTAGGATCCATGGAATCCAGAGTGTTAGTAAATTGATTTGGCAATAGAAGAAGAGGATGATAATAGAGTCCTTTTTGTGATTGGATCCCTGTCATTAATGCCATTCCACACAGTTCGGTGCTGGGACCCTTGCTGTTTGACTGATTTGAACATTGATGTGGGAGATATGATCAGTAGGTTCGCAGATGTCACCAAGATTGGTGGAATTATTGACAGTGTGGAGAGTAGGCAGTGTGACATTGATGTGTTGGCAAAATGGGATGAGAAATTGCAGATGGAGTTAATCAGAATCAGGTTTATTATCACTGACATATGTCATGAAATTTGTTTTTTTGCAATGTTTCCTGAAATGTTGAATGTGGGTCTTCAGGCTCTTGTACCTCCGCCCCGATGGTAGTAAATCCAGATAAAAACGAGGTGATGCATCCTGGGAGTACTAACGTGGCTAGTACATACAGCATGAATGGGAAGTCCTAGGAAGTGTTGAGGAACAGATCTTGGTGTGCAAGTCCAACAAGCTTGAAGGTAACATAACAGGTCGATAATGTGGTTAAGAAGATATATGAATACTGGCCTTCATTAGTTGTGGCATTAAAAACAAAAGCAGGGAGTTTATACTCAAACTTTATAAAACATTCATCAGACTTCAACTGGAGTTCTGCAAGCAGCTCTGGTCACCTCGCTGTAGGAAAGACTGACAGAGCTGGAGAGGGTACAGAAGAGATCTACCATGACGGTGACACAAGATTGCTTGTTGCCTGGGATGGAGCATTCCAGTTACAAGGAGAGAATGAAGAGGCTACTCCCTGGAGTGGAGGAGGTTAAAAGGGGACCTGACTGAGGTATGTAAAATTATGAGGGGTAGAGATAGGGGAGACTGCAGGAAACCTTTCCCCATATCAGAGATAGATAAAACTAGAGGACATAGATTTAGGGTAAGCGGTAAGAGAATTAAAGGGTATTTGAAGGGGACCTTTTTCTACCTAGAAAGTGGTGAGTACCCAGAGTACACTGCCTGAGAACAGTAGAAGCAGAGTCATTGACAGCATTTAAGAAGCATCCGGACAAGCAATTGAATCACTTAGGCACAGAAGGCAATGGGTCAAGTGCTTGAGATGCAATTAATTTAAATGGGTGCCCACTGGTTTATGTGGATGTGGTGGGCCAAACGGCCTGCTTCTAAGCTGTATGATTCTATAATTTGTGTAACACAACTTTGCAGTTCTTAGGCTTCTCAATCCTCATGGCCTAGCCCTACTACAAAATTAGGCAGGAAGGGTGGTTTATTTTTATTAGCTTTCTGCTCATTTCCTTGATCTGGAAATAATCTTTCTCATTCAAATCGACTTCTTCTAATAATTTAACCTTAATGGTATTTGCAATAGTATCAGTAATTCTATTTGGCAACTATTGAACAAGATGATCTGAGTGGATGATTCTCTGGTTGAGTTAGTCAAATATGTTGCATACCCGTCAATTTAAATCCATTTAGTTGTTCCAAGCAATGGCAGATACTGTGTTTTTTCCTATTTAATCTATCAAAACATCATGCAGCTCATATTTGTTGCTGTGAAAACAACCAGTTGCCTCTTTAATCCTGAACAAGCATTATGAAATACTTTGTAAATGTCAAAAACACAAGCATTAGATATTGAAGAATTGCACAGAGACTGATTTACGATTGTCTTGGTACCTCATCTGAATTCATTTACTCCAAAGGTTTCTAAACTGAAGGCAATGAATAATTGCAGGTAGAATTTCTTTCCAAAATAAAACAAACACCGAAAAGTTAAGCTTCCAAATTCTGGTGTTGGATAATTACTATTAGTTTTTAATTATCCTTCAGCAATTGAAGCCCTTATAGGTATTAAAAATTTTTAATGTAGCTACTAACTTTGAGAACAATTTATCTGTAAGAAATAGAAATTTGTTATGTTATCAAACAGTACTTGAGAATTTAATGCACAAATGATTCATCTACATCATGTATCTTTATTACAATTATCCTAATCATTAGGGCTATTTCAATACAAAAAGCTAAAAGCTCCAGATGCTGGAAATCTGAAATAAAAACATAAAATGCTAGAAATACTTGGCAGGTCATGCAGCATCTGTGGAGAAACAGGGTGAACATACATCAGAACTAAGAAAAGTTAGAAATCCAACAATTCAAATTTCAAGAAGGGAAGGATTGGGGAGACAAAGGGGATCTCTTTGATAGGGTGAAGACCAAGAGAGATTTAATAACAAAACTGGTGATGTCAGCAAAGAGAGGACAGCAAAGGCTTGAAAATTGAGGCTAATCTGTCTCCAGGAGTTGCAAAAAGGAGATAAATGTGAATGAAGGAGTGAGAGTAAGAACAGAGAATAGAGCTGTAAAAATAAAAGGGAATGTAGGAAATACGCAGCAGGTCAGAATTGGCCAGTTCTGAAGCAAACTGGAAAGCTCAGCAGCCCGGCAGCCATTGGAGCAGCAGTTCCTTTTCAGGTCCGGTGAGTGTATTTAAAAAGCTTGTGTGTTTCGCGGGCTTTTCTTTTACAGAAGCAGCCTGGCAGCCGATGGAGCAGCAGTTCCCTTTCAGGTACTGTGAGAGTATTTAAAAAGCTTAACAAGTGGAGGGCAACTGAAGGGTTAAACAGAGTGTTGCGTGCTTGATTAGAGGGAGTGTGTACTTGAGGTAATTGTCAGGGACAAATATAAGGAGGAGTAACTGAAGTAGAGTTGCCAGTGTGTGAGTGGCTCAGGGTAGGATTGGAGCTTTGAGGCTTTAGTGAGTAGTGGCTGAGGAAGAGCTTGCTCCCAAAGAGGTAAGGCTGGTAAGTTCCTTTAATTTAATTAACTTAGGAGTGGGTAATGAAGGCAGCAGTTAGGGCAGTTGTGTGCTCCATATGCAGTATGTGGGAAGTCAGGGACTGCACACTTGTCCCTGATGACTACACCTGTAAAAGGTGCATCCAGCTGCAGCTCCTGACAAACTGAGTTAGGGAACTGGAGCTGGATGAACTCTAGATCATTCATGAGGTAGAGGCAGAAATAGACAGGAGTTTCAGGGAGATAGTCACCCCTAAAAGTCATAAGGCAGGTAGCTGGGTGACTGACAGGAAAGGGAAGTGGTATAGACAGAAAGAGCAGAGCACCCCTGTGGCTGTTCCCATCAACAATAAATATACTATTTTGGATACTGCTGGTGGGGATGACCTACCAGGGACAAGTTGCAGTGGTTCTCTCCCACCAAAATGAGACCCTTGGCTCAGAAAGGAAGGAGGGAAAAGAAGAGAGCAGTAGTGATAGGGAATTCAATAGTTAAGGGGACAGTTAAGAGGTTCTGTGGGAGAGATCAAGAATCCCAGATGGTCTGTTGCCTCCTTGGTGCCAGGGTCTATGATATCTCAGATTGAGTTCTCTATTCTCAGGAGGGAGGGTGAGCAGCTAGATGTCATGGTCCATGTAGGGACCAATGATGTGGATAGGAAAGAGGAGGAGGAGGTCCTGCAAAGAGTTTAGAAAATTAGGTGCAAAGTTGAAGGACAGGACCACCAAGGTTGCAATCTCAGGATTGCTACCTGTGCCACGAGCTAGTGAGGCTAGAAATAGGATCATGCAGCTAAATATGTAGCTAAGGAAATGGTGCAGGAGGAGTGCTTCCTGTTTCTAGACAATTGAGCTTTGTTCCAGGGAAGGTGGGACCTGTTCCAACAGGATGGTTTGTACCTGAACTGGAGGGGGACTAACCTCCCCCTGCCAATCTAGTTTAAACCCCCCAGAGTGTTAGAGCAGATAGTGATATGGAGGAGGAAAAAGGTCATGTGAGGACTGAAGGTATTGACAGAAATGAAAGGTTTGCACATGATAGAAATGTTCTCAGGTGCATCTATTTCAATGCAAGAAGTATTGTAGGTAAGGCAGCTGAGTTTAGGGTGTGGATTGGCATGTGGGATTATGACATTATCACTATTAGTGAGACTTGGATACAGGAGGGGCAGGACTAGCAGCTTAATGTTCTGGGGTTCTGTTTCAGACATGATAGGGGAGGGATGAAAGGGGGAGGAGTGGAATTACTAGTCAAGGAAAATATTACAGCTGTGCATAGACAGGACAGCCCAGAGGGCTTGTCTACAGAGGCCATATGGGTGGAGCTGAGGAACAGGAAAAGTGTGGCCACGCTAACAGGGTTGTATTATAGACTGCCCAAATAGAATTGGAGGAACAAATCTGTAGTGAGATAGCAGACTGATGTAAGAAACATTTTGTAATAGTAGTGCATTTTAACTTTCCACCAATTGACTGGGAGTCCCACACTGAAAGGGCTGGATGGCTTGGAATTTGTTAAGTGTTCAGGAAAGTTTTCTCTATCAATATATAGAGGTACCAATGAGAGAGAATGCAATACTTGATCTCCTGTTAGGGAACCAGACAGGTCAGGTGACTGAAGTATGTACAAGTGAGCATTTTGGGTCCAGTGACCATAATGTCATTAGTTTCAAGTTCCTTATGGATAAGGACAGGTCTGGTCCTCTAGTTGAGTTCTAAATTTGAGAGGCCAATTTTGTGGAAATGAGAAAGGATCCAGAAAGTGGATCAGGATAAGTTGTTTTCTGGCAAGGATGTGCTCAGTAAGTGGAAGGCCTTCAAAGGTGAAATTTTGAGTGTAGTGTTTGCATATTCCTGCCAGGATTAAAGGCAAAGTTAACAGGCATAGGGAACCTTGGTTTTGAAGGGATATTGGCGATCTGGTTAAAAGGTGTAGAGCAGGTATAGGCAACTAGGAACAAATGAGGTACTTGAGGAGTATAGAAAAAGTAATACTAAAAGAAATTGAGAAGGCAAAAAGAAGATGAGGTTGCTTTGGCAGATAATGTGAAGGTAAACCTGAAGGGTTTCTACAAGTATATTAAAAGGATAGTAAGGGACAAAATTGGTCCCCTAGAAGATGAGTGGTTGTCCATGTGGAGCCTCAGGAGATGGGGGAGATCTTAAACAGTTTCTTTTGCATCAGTATTTAATCAGGAAACTAGGATAGTGGATATGGAAGAAAGGAAACAAGTAAGTGTTATGGAACATATAGAGATTAAAGAGGAGGAGGTGCTTGCTGCCTTACAGTGAATAAAGGTAGATAAATCCCCCAGGCCTGATATTTCCTCAGACATTGAGAGACACTAGTGTAGAACTTGCAGGGGCCCTGGCAGATATATTTAAAATGCCCTTGGTCATGGGTGTGGTGCCAGAGGACTGAAGGGTAGCTCATGTAGTTCTGTTGCTTAAAGATCTAAAAGTAAACCAGGTAATTACAGGCCAGTGAGCCTGATATCAGTAGTGGGTAAATTATTAGAAGGTATCCTGAGTGGATATACCATATTTGGACAACCAAGGACGGTCAGCATAGCTTTGTGCATGGTAGATTGTTTAACAAATCTCCTCCTTCAAGGAGGTTACCAAGAAAGTAGATGAAGGGAAGGCTGTGGATGTTGTCTACATGGACTTTAGTAAGGCTTTTGACAACCTCCCAAATGGGAGGTTAGTTCAGACACTAGGTATCCATGGAAAGGTTGTAAACGATTTGAAATTGGCTGTGTGGGAGAAGACAGTGGTAGTGAATGATTTTCTCAGACTGGAGGCCTGTGACTAGTGTGCCTCAGGGATCTGTGCTGGGGCCATTGTTTGTTGTCTATCAATGATCTAGATGTGGTAAATTGGATCAGCAAGTTTGCTGATGATACTAAGATTGGAGGCACATTGGACAGCGAGGAAGGCTTTCAAAGCTTGCAGAGGGATCTGAACCAACTGGAAGAATGGGCCAGAACATGGCAGATGGAATTTAATGCAGACAAGTGTGAAGTGTTGCATTTTGGAAGGACAAATCAAGGGAGGACATACACAGTAAATGGTAGGGGAGTGCAGAGGAACAAAGGGATCCAGGAGTTCAGGTACAATTCCTGAAAGTGGTGTCACAGGTAGACAGGGTTGTAAAGGTGTTTGGCATCCTGGCATTCATAAATCAAAGTATTGAGTATAGAAGTTGGGATGTTATGGTGAGGTTGTATAAGACTGAGGCCAAATTTGGAGTATTGTGTACAGTTCTGGTCACCTATGAAGGCTATTTGTAAGATTGAAAGTGCAGAGGAGATTTACTAGAATGTTGTCAGGTCTTCAGGAGTTGAGTTACAGGGGAAGATTGAACAAGTTGGGACTTTATTCCTTGGAGCACAGAAGAATGAGGAGATTTGATAGAGGTTTACAAAATTGAGGGGTATACAGTAAATGTGAGTAGGCTCTTTCCACCTAGATTGGGAGAGAAGTATGAGGACATGGCTTAGGGTGAAAGGGGAAAGGTTTAGGGAGAACTTCTTCACTCAGTGGTGGGAGAATGGAATGGCTGCCATCTGATGTAGTAAATGCAGGCTCACTCTTGAGTTTTAAGAATAAGTTGGATAGATACACGGACAGGAGGTCTGGAGGGTTATGGACTGGGTGCAGGTAAATGGGACTAGTGGAATAACATTTCAGCACAGCCTAGAAGGGCTGAATGGCCTGTTTTCTGTGCTGTAGTGTTCTATGGCAGCTCATCTAAAATAGTTGAATTCTGGGGGTTGTGACAGGCCTGTTCAGAAGATGAAATGCTGTTTCTTGATCAAACATTGGGCTTTATTGGAACAATGCAAGAGGCCAAAGACAAAGATGAGAGTGGAAGTGTGAAGGAAAATCAAATTGATCTGGAAGCTCAGGATCATTGAGGACTATATGGGGATGCTCTCCAAAGCAATCACAATATGCACTTGGTTTCTCCTATCTGGAGACTAGAGAGGAGCATCAAATGCAGTACACTAAATGGGAAAGAATACAAGCATATCAGTGCTTCACCTAGAAGTAGTAGTTGGGCCCTTAATGTTGGGAAGGGAAAAAGGTACTGCATCTCCTGCAGTTATCAAGGAAGGTACCATGAGACAAGTGGATGTTGGGAGAGATGAATGAGTGAATCAGGGAGGTGTGGGGAAACTGTAAAAGATAACTGGGAATGCAAGGGTTAATGGATGGCAATGTAAGGGTTAATAGTGTGCAGCTATTCTTCCCATGGTATGAAATTACCTCAGCCATGGGGTGACTATAATTGTGGCTGAAGTGAGGCCAAGTGTGGGTGAGAAAGAAATAGGTTTTAGACAGACCTTGTTTTGCTAAAGCTTGCTGTAAGCATTTGCCATAAAGTGCAACTTCCCATAAAATTTTCTCACGATGGGGGTATAAAGGTACACTAACTGGGGAATCTTTTGAGTGAATCTAGTACAGAGCTCAGGTTACACTGTATACTTTCAGTATTCCTCACTCCTGCTAGTGTTAAACTAATAAAGCATTGATCATAAGTTCTTTGCTTCTGCTGTTGTCTGATTTATTAGAGTGCAGGCTGACTTTCACAAAACTCCCTTCAGAATGCTAACAGGAGAGGAGGGGTATGTCTGGTGGTGGCATTATGTTAAAGGTGCTGGAAGTTGTGGAGAATGATTTGTTGAATGTGGAGTCTGGTGTGGTGGAAAGGGAAGACACTGCATGAGAAGGGAGCAATGACAGCAGAAATGCAGGAAATGATAGAGCCTGTTGACTTTAATGGAGGGGAAACCAATTTAAGAAAAGACATTCTTGGAAGTACAAGAGTGGTGTTTGTCATCAGAAGAGATGGAATGGAACTGGAGCTCTTACAGAAAATGGTGAAAGGAGGTGCTGTCAAAATAGCTGTAGAAAGCCATGGGCTTGTTATGGAAATTGGTCAATCACCTTCCCCCAGAATGGACATTGAGAAGTTGAGAAAGAAAAGGGAAGAATCAGATGGATCATAAAGTAAGAACAGGGTGGAAATTGGCAGTGAAGGTGACTAAACTTTCAAAATCTGTATGAGGAGGTAGCAGAATTAATACAGCCATTAGTGTGTAATTGATATCCTGATAACTTGAATTTTAAACTATCCTTACTGTTAAATGTTAAAAATTCTTTCCATAACATAATTATTCAATAAAACACTTCAAACCCAAAGTATTACATTGGGTTAATTATTTAATGCCTGCAGCTCCCACTGAAATCAAACAATTGCTAATTCTGCATGAAAGCTATTGCTACCATTCTAACACTTAACTACTAGAAGAGAATAAGATGAACAAAAACAGTATTTAGGCACTTGGTCCCTGTATCTGTTCTGTCATTTAATAAGATCATGGATGATCTTTCACATCAGCATCAACTTCCTGTAGTAATCCCATATCCCTTGATTTGTTAAAAGTCTTTCAATCTCCGACATATGATAAAAGTTGATATAACAGAACCAAAGACAGATCTTGCAAGGAAGATATGATGGTTTAATACCAGAGACATTCTCAATGTACCCAACCCAGAAATTTGGCAAGTAACCACTGCATAACTCTTCATATGATCTTTCAAACTATTTGTTCCCTTGTACATACTACACCCAAAGTAGTCATTATACAATTACTTTAAAAAAATAAACATTTTTATCCTTTCAGTTTGGCCTGTATATGATGAACTACAAAGCAAATCGTTTATCATTCTTGTAACAGAACAGCATCGTAATGTATTTGCTAAATGCATTTTGCCAAGCAATCAGTTCAAAACATTTTAGCTGCTTTTTGCTTATAGCACTACACGGCACTCCTGCAGGAGATTTTAAATCCACACAAGAACAGAACGGTTTGGATAAAGATCTATCAGCAGACGGAAGGCCTCTTGTTGGAAACCGGCTCCGTGGGCTGACTGGCGTTTTTGTTCTAACTATTTTTGTGGATGAGTCATCCAGGCCTCTGAGCGAACAGCTTCCTCGACGGCTACGGTCTTACAACTTTTCTGGGACGGTAAGGGCGGAAAGTAAAACATCTATGTAACAACCATTAGAAGGCAAAATGATATTTATAAATGAGTACATAATGCGTGAAGTTAAGAGTCAACATCTTCTGAAATGTGTGTTCTCGCCGCCTTGGAGCTGGCTGTAAGGTCTGATGGCTATCACCTTCCACTTGCACAGTACCTTCATTGTGCACAGCGGCAGCGCCCACCGCCTTCGGGCGGCCAGCGAGCTGAATGGACTCAGCTGGCCGGCGAGCGGCAGTGTTTCGCCCGGCGACGCATGACTGCTCCGGCGCTATTAATATCGCTGTCGTCGTTCAGCCGCAATCGATGCAGGCAGAGAGCGAGAGAGCTAAAGCAGTAAAGGCGGGCGAGGACCCCGTGCGGAGCGATGTTTCCTGCCGCACGAGATAACAGCCGGCCTCACCCTTCTGGAACCTTCCACGTGGTCTGATAGTACGTGGAGCGGGAGGGTGGGGGAAGAACAGAAGGAAAAAGGGGCCGTTAGTTAATGGTATTTTTATTTTGTTTCTTTAAGGAGGATCGGAGTGACGGGATTACCAGGTGAGGGAACGACAACGCCGCCATCTCGCGAGGGGAGTACGCCGAGCGGCCGCGGGGGCCGAGCCGAGCCGGCGCCTGCGCAGTGCGCCCGCTGGCGTTGCTCGGCAGCTTGCGCTCCGGCAGTTTAAACAGGGGCTGGAGGAGGGAGGGTGTCTGGCTGGTTGGGACTGCGCTGGTGTGAGAAATAAATTTGAACCTCAGATCCGCGCCCAGGAGCACGCACGGGGCAAGAGGAAGGGTAAGGAATGCAGAAACAAAAAACAAACGTGTTTAACTTCAACCAGCTGTAGCTAATAGTCATTTGAGAATAAAAGCGCTGTTTTTGTTTGTGGAATGAGATCGTCTGCCAGGTGAGCATGAAAACCGCGCTGAGCTCTTGCTGTGTTTTTTCCTCCTCGAGGCTCTTCTGCAGTTTCTCCTCCAAGGATGGATATTTTTTGCATTTTTTCGTTGTCAATCGAACTGTAATTATTCTAGACTTAACAGAATGTGGCTTGCAGTTTTATTGAGGAAGGGGAAGTGTTGGGTTTGTCCCAAGGCTGTTAGTCGCTGAGCTGACAGCTCTTATTTATCTATCATTAGTTAAGAGCAACAAAGGGAGACCCTGTCTGCTCAGGCGTCGAAATAACGTGAGTGCTTGTACTGTAGCCAGATCATGAGGAAAGAGCTCTCCAAGGTTACTCAATACAAGCAATTTATGGTTTTGCATTGAGCGGACCACCTTCTTACCCGAAGTGCAGATTCCTCCAATGCTGGTAGTGGTAAGGTTATTGTTGGCCTCATAAGTGGGAGAAGAACCGAGTCAGCGGACATGAATTTAGTGAAAGCTTCCAATCGGATTGCAGGGCTTAACCGTATCCCATGATGAGATTTGTGTTCGCATGATAGAGGAACGAAGCAAATTCATTTATTAAGGGGTCGGAAAAAAATCAAATGCTGTTCAAGCTGAGGGGAGAAAAGAATATACCTTCTGCCAGCTGCATGTTCCAAGTACTTGTCTCAACCCTGTTAATAACGCCTGGTACTTGATTGATAGTCTTGCTCAGGATATTAAGATAGCTGATGTGGAACATAAAGTAGCAGCATTAATCGTGGCAGGTGCTTAGAAGTACAGTTTAATTCATTACCATCTTTCCTGAAACCCCATTATATGCCTAGCCTTCAGCAGCATGAATAGAAGTTTCCTCAAATTAGATTCTTGCCTTTGTCCCTGCTATAAGTTCACTTATCCCTCTCATAACCCTGTCCCCCCCAAGCCACCAATTCTATCTCCTTGTCTATTATTTTGAGTGGAATCAGACAGTTCATAACCTGTAAGTCCTACTTGACCCTGAGCTGAGGTTCTGATCCATGTCTTGTGCTCATTTAAACCGCCTATGTCCACCTCTAACTTGTCTGTCCAGACAGTCCATTCAATGATGCAACCCTCCTCCATGTTTTTTCAATCTCTTGTATTTTCCATCTTCTACCCTGCATAAATTTGTTTCTGCTCCCTTTTCAATAATGGTCTTATCTGCAGATATCAAGACTGAAAGAGTAGAATTCTTTTCATCCTTGTTGCTCACCCTTTAAGTTAATTGTTGAAAGTACTATGATCAACCTTTTGATTTTCCTGTCATGATGCCTCTCTTAGTGTCAAATTTTAGCTCCATGAATTAGATAGAGACACTTTATAATGTGTTTTATAAATGCAAGTGTTGTGGAATTTGGATAGCTGTACCTTGTTAAACAGTTATCACACACGTGTATGTGGATAAGGTGGAGCATTCAATTCCTGCATTTTAATTATCTGTTACTAAGATACTTCAAACCCTCAGTTGTGATTTTTTTTTATGAAGAATTTTCCAGAAACAATACCTGAGGAAATATGAACCTATTATTATGGCTCAGTTTTAGTGTCCAAAGTCTTCATAGTGCTGTGTTGGCTTTACCTTGGTCCCTGCTGTCTTAACAGTCTTATCCCAAGAGGCTAATACATAGTTTCACTTTTAAATAAGTGAATTCCTTCCTTACCTGGTAACCTTAAGATTACAAAAGTATATTTCTAGAGCTAGTCCACAGGTATAATTCTTCCATGCCTAATTTCTTAAAATGAGTGTGACTTATCCCAACTGGAGTCTCTCACAACACTGCAATTTAATCTACTTTGAGCAGATATTGACTGTTGCCTTTCTGAGGTTCCAGTAGGATTTGCTTCCACCACTCCTTCAGGTAGTGCAATCAGATTTTGGGGGGGGGGAGGACTTCCTGGGAGGGCAGTAGAAAGAATCTACTTTTTTTCTCTTGCTGATTATTTGTAACACACTAACCTGATCAAAGTTCTTTACAATTTTGAAGTGGTCTTTGAGATCTGGTCTCTTTATTGTTTCTATAATCTCTTCAGATAACTTAAAACTGCCATTTATGCTGAACCCTAATGCCCACGTTTCTTTCCTATAATTTAGTTCTAAGAATTATATACACTACTCAAGCTGAGGCCTAACCAGTGATTCATAAAGGGTTGGCACTCTGGTATTTATATTTCCAATGCTCTACTGTATAAGCACAAGTATCTCGTACACTTTCTGACCATCTTGCCAAATTGCCTTGCCATTTTCACAGTTAGAAATAATGGCCTCTGAGTCCCTCTGTTCTTGTCCCTGCCCCACCCCTCACGATAAAATCATTGTGTTATGCTGCATCTCTACATCAGTTCATGATCAGTATTAAATTACATCTGCCTCTTTTCGCTAGACTGTTAATGTCTGCCTTATCTTGCTCACCATTTACTAGTTTGCTCAATTTCGTATTGTTGCAAACTACAAAGTTGTCTCCAATAGCCAAAACCAGATCAAGAAAAGCAGTAGCCTTAATACTGACGCCTGAGAGATTCTAATTCTTGCTTGCCTCAACTTGAGCAAATATCTGTTCAGGCAACTTTCTCTTTTTCATTCTTTTGCAGATTGGGAGTTTTCACAATCCCATTTGATTTGGTTTCCACAGAATAAATGTGTTTGGAAGGTCCATAAGTATAACAACTACTAAAATACCTTAAACAAGTTCTGTTACTTTGTATAAGAATTTATTGAGATTAACCTGGATGTAATTTACTAGGACAAGCCCATGTAAGCTGTCCCTTATTAACTTGTGGTTCTCCAAGTTAAATCAGTTTTGTTTTTGTCAATGGACTTTGTTTATTTTCCATCATTGTTAGACTGATTGGCCTGTAGTTACCAAATTTATCTCACTCCTTTGTCTTACCCCTAAAAATGTATTAAATAAACTTGAGCAATTTAAATCAATAAGTCTTCTGAACTGTCAACTTTTTTAAAAGATTGAACCAAGTGAAAATTGAGTTGCTAATATGGGCGTGGGTACCACAGGAATAATGCATTTTTCTACCACATTCAAGTGTTGCACTTGGGAAACCATTTATTGAAATAGAACATTTTGTGATGTGGTTTTACATTAAAAAGAGATAAGATACCAGGGAGGAATGTGTACTAGACTCCCAGAGGGGAGAGCCTGTACATGGTAACAGATGCAGCCATTTAGCTCCTGAATCCTGTTTTTCCATTTAGTGAAGTCCTGTCTGATCTGCATCCTTTCTCCATTTGCCCACCTTGACTCTATTCTTTCGTACTCTTGGTTCGCAGGCTTCATTCTCTGATTTCTGAAATTATTAATTGAGCCAGTAACCAGTACATATACAGCTATCGAATTTTGTGTGGAGAGACATTTCCTAACCTGTGGTGTTCTGAAGGGATATATTAGCAATGGAGGCAGTCCAAAAGAGATTCACCAGCTAATTTCAGGCATGAGAAGGTTGTTCTGTCGGGAGCAGCTAAAGAAATTAGGTCTGTGTCTTTTGGAATTTAGAAAAACAAGGATGATCTTTCTGTGAAACACAGGATTCTTAGAGGGCATGACAAGGTAGATGTTGAGATTTTCCACTAGTAGGAGAATCTCAAACAAGGAAACCTCACTACAAAATTAGGGGGCATTCATTTAAAACTGTGTCAGAATCTCTCACAGAGGATGGTGACTCTCAAGAATTCCCTACCCCGAAGAGCTAAATCATTGGATATATTTAAAGAGGAAAGAGACAAATTTGAGAGATCAGGGAATTGAGGCTAATGGAGAACGGGCACAAAATGGGTGGTGAGACCTGGGGCAGATCAGCCATGGTCAAGCCTGCTTTTGTTTTGTTGTGAATTTGTTACCTCCTCTTGTCCTAGAGTCTCTATCAGGACAGAAGGTTTCATGCTCTCTCAACCATATAAAGTTCTTTCAAAATGCCAAATAATTAATTTACTGTATAATCTTCCATATTTTAAAGAAAAGTCTGTTATATCCTTTCTCTTCATTAAACCTTTGGAGCTCAGGTATTCAAGTGACTTTGGATTTTATTCCTTTCAAAGCAAATATAGCTTTTCCAAATTAAGGTCCTGGGGATTGTATCAGTCCAGATAAGGTCAAATCTGGAACTTCTATAGTTATAGAAAAATGTATCTTTTGTATTCTGTTTTTTAAAGGTTAGTAATTTTATTGGCATTTTAAAATGCTTTTGGCAGATAATCTTATGATATTCAGATTGGTTATGCCTTGGCAGAACTGGAGCCAAAGGCCTTCAGGTAGTTAACCAGTGCTGAAGAGGGATGTGAAAACTGTGAAAACAGGAGGAGCGGTATCAGGATGAAACATGAATGGAGAAATTTGGTGCATAAGAGACTATGCAAGTTGTATTGGAGTAAACAATAATTCAATGCAGTCTAAAGGTTTGTATAGGCTGTGCAGATGACTGGGTAATTAAAGTTATTAATTGCAGGCACAGGTTACTGTATGGAACTATATTCTAACAGTAATAGAATTATAAATTTCATGATGGTTAAAGTTGATTAGAAAGATGCTAAAAAGCTTTGAAGTCCACAGTACCTGGGTGATTCTTGAATAACTTCATAGTTCTGATATTAAATCTGAGCAATTGCATTCACTATTGTTTCAGAAAGATAAAAGTTAGTTATTGGATACTCTCTCCTCCTCGTAATTACAATATTTTTGTCTTTAAAATTTGAGTTAACCAATACAATGAACTCAACAATGTGGGATCTTCATGCTTAAACTATCTTTTTGATTATAGAAATGTACGTATCACACACTTGGGAAAACTAATGCATATACTCAAGGTAGCTAGCAGTAAAATTTTATCTAAACTGCTTGACAAAAATCCAATTTTTTTTGAAACAAAATAGTTGAAGTGTAATGTATGCAGTTGATAAAATTCCATTGTTTTTTCTGCGAGGAGAGTGAAGTTAAAATTACGCCCAGTAGTTCAGAATTATTTGTTCCAGAAAGTAACTAATTTGACGTGCTTTGTGACAGTATCTTTGGTAAACTATGCACTGATCACCAACAATGTTGTGCTAAATCTGTGGATTTAATGGATCAACAAAAGAAACGAGTAACTTAGTAAGAACTTCAATTCACAATCAGACTCTCAGCAACTCAGAACATGTATAACTGATACATGTATAACTGATAGCAACTCAGAACATGTATAATGGAGTCTTCTATAACTATGCAGGCAGGACCTTTTAATTTCTTCAGTGACTCTGAATGACTCAGGAAATTAGTGAATGTTATGTTCAAGTGGACTTGGTGGATGGGCAGTAGTAACTTATAAATAGTTAATGGTGTTTTTATTGTCATTATGGTAAATGGATCCATGAACACTTTTAATAAAATCTCACAGAAGAATATCTTTAGGTTATGAAATATTGCTGGATAAAGTATACATCATTTTAGTTGGGAAATAACCCTGGGTAACTTGTGCTGAGTTGGATATTGAAACAGCATTGGCATTAGTTACATATGAAATAGAAGTGGCCGTTCTGTCCCTCATGCCTGCTCCACCAGATTATGGCTGATCTTTTGCCAAGGAGTTTAATATATAATTCATAAATTCTTAATCGTGAGATTTTTCTGGTAACTGGATTTTATAGTTTACGGTTTTCTTTCAACATAAGAACCAAAAAAGTAGAAGGAAGTACAGGGTATTCAGCCCCACTTTCCTACCTTGTCATACATTAAGGTCCTGGCTGATCTTGTACCTCAGCACCACTTTCCTGCACCAAGACCATGTATCTTGTTCCTCTAAAATCTCAAAATGCACTAATCTGACCAAAGTGTACTGAGTGAGCATTCACAGCCCTTTTGAGTAGAGAATTCCAAATATTCATGACCACCTCTGGGTGAAGAAATTTATTCTTTGTTGTGAATGGCTGATCATCTCTCATTCTTTTGAACTTTGGCACAGTCTGTTTAATCTGTCCTCCCATGGGTAAACCCATTTTAGAAATCAATCTAGTGCAGCTTTGCTGCACTCCCTATATGGCAAGTATATCTATCCTTTGGTAGCAAAACCAGACTTTTACACAATTCCAGAACCAAATTCCTCTGAACACTACCACCCTTTGATCTATGAGCATTTAAAATGCATTCCACCTTTTTGCTACCAGAGGTATTCTATCTGCCACATCCTTGCCTGTTCATTGAACCTGCCCATGAAGCATTTCTGCAACTTCCTTGTACCGTTAGCTAGCTTTATCATCAGCAACCTTTGCTATATTACACTTGACCCCTGATCTAAATCATTGATACAGATTTGTTTAAAATTTTAATGTAATTTCCAAGGACACTTAATCAAAATAGTTTTCCTATCACCTGAATTAAAATTGTCTATTGATCAAACTGTAACTGGTTTCTCAAAATTTAATATCATTATTGTGTAATATTCCCTCATCTGATAGGATAACTGTTAATCCTTTTGCTAATCCTCCTTTATCTAGAAATAATTCAGATAAATTTGGGTTTCAGTTAGTGTGTTACTCGTAGGTACTTACACCTCTTAAACGGACAGTTTTGTTTTTTGTATAAAATTTTATTTTCCCTTTTGTCCTAGGACAAGAATGAGCAGAGCAGATCTATCTGGGCTGTCGTATTGAAAATGGTTTTTCTATGTGGAGTGCTGTACAGACGTGAACAGATTATTGTGGGTACATAATCTTTAGGATCATGTACTTTATTTATAAGTACATTATTTCAGAATATCTTAACTATTGAAAACAATGGCGACCTTTCATCTGTGGAAGTTATCTTCGCAAAAACTTGGGTTTTTTTTGGTGGCATTTGGATTCATATGGGGAATGATGCTTCTGCACTTTACAATCCAACAACGGACACAACATGAAAGCAGTGCTATGCTTCGTGAACAGATCCTGGACCTTAGTAAGCGATATATCAAAGCATTGGCAGAAGAAAACCAAAATGTAGCAGATGGACCCTACGTTGGCACAATGACTGCATATGGTAGGTTCTTAAGGCTTATTAGCTTTTAAAAGAGGCTTATAGTATCTATCTTTAAAATATTTCAGCAGGATTTGGAAACTAACATTTATTATAGTAAATTCTATTGTGTAGAATGAATTGAGTCGTCATTAACTATTATATTTAATCCGTACTATTTTCTAAACTTCCAAAGATTCCTCTTTTCATGTGGCTAGGATTTCAAGCCTGTGATGGTATACTGGCATGCTGTTGCCCTGCAATTCAAATTGAGATTCTTTTTGTAAATGTTGGGTATGAATATCAAAATGTACAATTAGAACATTTAACTATAATATTAAGCACCATGCTTTTGCAGATAACACCATCTTGGAAATCTTGTCTTGTTGCTCACTGCATTTATGGGTGTATTTGGATGTAAATCAGTTAATGTGGCTGTTAGGATCATGGAATTTTGAGCATAAGTGAATTGCATAAATAAACACGATGCATCCAAGTTTTGTTTTAACTGTTCACCAAATAGATCTGTGCCTAGACTGGGCCTGCCCAAGATGTTCAAATGCAAGTATCCTCCAGCCATGATTTTTTTTTTTGTTTGCTTGTGTGTCTTCAACATTGTGTTTATTTAGGGGACACATGAAATGGTAATTTTTCTGGCCTAGTAATTGCAAAATTTTGAGCTTTTTTTTAGGAAATATCCTTGGTGGTTTCCATAGTTTCTTTTAGCTATTGCAAGTTTGATATTAGGGAGTTTTGACAAGAGTTACTGTTTCATTGATTTCAGTTGATTGGCATTAATCTTTATTTCAAGCACATAGAGAATGCAGTCTTTGCCCATTTGGTAATCAATTGATCATTGAGGCTTCAGTTCATAAGAATATATTTCTAAATATTTGGCAGGGTATAATGTCTTCACTTCTTGCCAGACTTTCGATTTAAAGTTGTTACTGATTAAGAGGTACATGGTATCCAACCTTTTTGAAGTCTTGTTTCAACCGCCTGGTCCAAGTTCACCTGCTGTTAAAGGACAGTGGCGTCTTCAGCAGTTGGACTTTACCTTCTGGTGTGAAGGAGCTCTGAGATAGCTTGTCTATAAGAAATAATACTTCTGTTGCATCCAATCTTTGTACACCCATTTTTCCAGGTCTTATAAGAATGCATGAGCTATATGTTTGGAGGGAATAAAGCATGTAGTTTTAAAGTTGATTAAACTCAACTTCGAAAGATAGCTCATTGAAGTCCAGAAAATGGATATATAATAGTGGTGTTATGGAAAAGCAGTCAATTTTAAATTAAATTTTACATTTTAAATTGCATTTTATTTACAGTGTGGTAGCAGGCCCTTCTGGCCCAACGAATCCGCGCCGCCCATTTTAAACCCAAATTGACCTACCCATACGTCTTTTAGAATGTGGGAGGAAACCAGAGCACCTGGAGGAAACCCACGCAGACACGGGAGAACATACAAACTCCTTACGGACAGCGGGAATTGAACCCCTGATCACTGGCGCTGTAATAGCGTCATGATAACATGTGAACTGCACATGCACAGTGCAGTATACTTTTAGAAAATATCATCAATAGCTGAATGCAGTTCACCTACATCTTGTTTCCTTGACTTGTCCCATTATTATGATCAAACCCTTCTATAATTTAATCATTCCTGCCCACAAAGCTAGTCATACCCCCAAGATGAATTAACCATCGTTGGTAGTTTGTGCAAATTTTATTTGTTTGTCTTGAAAGGGATCTGAGAATTTTAGTTGGAGTTTTTGATTGCAAGAATAGTAGTAGCCTGTTCCTTTTCCTCCACCTCCACACCCCTCCCCCCCACCAAAAAACAAAACATTTTGGCAGGGTGAGGGAAAGGTTGAATTAAGGCCTACCTAACACAAGTCTCAAAGCATTTTGAGTAATTTATGATCAGGTTATTTGCAGGTGGCTGATTTTAAATATTTTTTAGAACCACTTTTGGCTATTTAACCAACTTTACTACCACTTCAAATATTTTTAAAGATTTTTGAATCAAGTTTTAAACCATTTCGCAATTAGTTCATGGCAAGTTTTTCATTAAGCAATAGGCAAGTCAGTTTAAGTGACCTCTCTGGGTGAAGGGGGGAGCAATTTTTTTTTCTAAAAGATTTTTTTCTCCAGTTGCAGCAGCCAGCGCAGCAGAAGGGAGGAGCTAGCAGGTTCATTTTTAAAGATGTGTGATTGGCTAAGTGTGTGTGGCAACTCAGCCAATATAAGGAAAGTAGGGTATAGTGGAGCGGCCATAGTGAGTGGGCCAGTGTAGGAGTAGGAATCTGAGGCTTTGGCCCCAAGAGGCTTCAAGGAGGCATAGGTGAGTAGCAGGTAAGAACAGAAGGTTTTTATAGTAGCTAAATAAAAAGACATCAAATTATAACTAAAGTAGGGATGCAAGATCAGGTGATGTGTTGAGGCTGTATGATGTGGAAGCTGGTGGACCCCTTTGTGGTTCCTGGTGACCACATTTGCAGCAAGTGTTAGTTGCTTGAGGAACCTGGGTTCAAAGTTGATGACCTGGAATCTGAGCTTCAAACACTGTGATGCATCAGGGAGGGGGAGAGTTACCAGGATGCTGTGTTTCAAGAGGCAGTCACATCTGTTAGATTAACTACTTCAAATTCAGTCTGTCATCAGGGGCAAGAGGGTGTGACTGTGAATAAGGCAGGTAGGGGGATTCAAGAGGTAATGCTGGAGGAGCCTCAGCCCTTGAGCTTGTTGAACAAGTCTGAGATTCTTGCTCCCTGTGCAGATGAGAGTGGAGGCTGTAGGAAGGATGAGCAACGGAACTGTTGCGCCGTGGTTCAGGGAGCCATTCAAGAGGGGGCAGACAGGAGAAGTGTAGTTGTAATTGAGGATGGAATAGTCAGGGGATTCGACACAATTCTGTGTCACAAAGATTGAGAGACTAGAAGGCTGTTGTCTGCCTGGTGCCTGGGTTCAGGACATCTCATCTGACTTGCAGAGGAATCTGGAATGGATGGGGAAAGATCCAGTTGTCATGTACCATGTGGGTACCAATAACATAAGTAGAGCAAGGAAAAAGGTTCTGCTGAGGGAATTTTAGCAGCTAGGGACTAAATTTAAAAAGGCAGAACCAAAAAGGTGGTAATCTCTGGATTGCTACCTGAACCATGTGCAAATTGGCACAGGGTAAATAAGATCGGAGTTAAATGTGTGGCTCAAAGATTGGTGTGGGAGAAGTGGGTTTGAATTTGTGGGATATTGGCACCAGTATTGGGGAAGGAGGGAGCTGTTCTGATGGGCCGGGCTCCACCTGAACCATGCTGGGACCAGGGTCCTAGTGAATTGCATAACTACGGCTTTATACTAAATAGTAAGGGGTGGGTTCAACAGTTTGGAAATGTATGGATAAAATAAAAGGGAAGGAGAGTGTAGGAGAAGGTACTGAAGTGTCCAGAATAAAGACAAAGTTTAGAAAGGGATAAGAATTTAACTTCAGGCAACATGAAGAAAAGCTTGAGAAGGATGGTAACTACAGGACTGAAGATGTTATATTTGAATGCATGCGGTATATGAAATAAGGCAGATGAGCTCATAGCGCAGTTAGAAATTGGCAGATATGACATTGTGGGCATCAGTCGTGGTTGAAAGTAGATCACAGCTGAGAGCTAAACATCCAAGGATACACATCCTATCGAAAAGACAGGCAGGTGGGCAGAGGGGGTGGGGTGGCTCTGTTGGTAAGAAAGTGAAATCAAATCCTTAGCAAGAAGTGGCATAGGATCAGAAGACGTGGAATTCTTGTGGGTAGAGTTAAGAAACTGCAAGGATTAAAAACTCCTTGTTAGGAGTTACATAGGCCTCTGAATAGTAGCCAGGATGTGGGATACAAATGACAACAGGAGATAGAAAAGACATGTAAAAAGGGTGATATTACAGTGGTCATAGGGGATTTTAATATGTAGCTAGATTGGGGAAAATCAGGTTGGTACAGGATTGTAAGAGAAGGAACTTGTAGAATGCCTATGAGACAGCTTTTTAGAGCAGCTTGTGGTTGAGCCCACTAGGGAAAAGGCAATTCTGGATTTGGTGTTATACAATGAACCAGATTTGATTAGGGAGTTTAAAGTAAAGGAACCCTTAGGAGGCAGTGGTTATAATAGAATTCATCCTGCAGTTTGATTTTGAATGGGTTCAAGTCCATGGTTCCCTGAAAGTGGTGAAGAAGGCATAGAATATAAAAGTTGGAACACTAAGTCGCAACTGTACAAGACCCAGATTAGACTGCTGTTGGAGTATTGTATGCAGTTCTGATCACCACACTACAGGAAAGATGCGGTTGTGCTGAAGAGCATGCAGAGAAGATGCACCAGAATGTTGCTTTGATTGGAGGGTTTTAGTTATGGGAAGAGATTGGATAGACTGGGCTTGTTTTCCCTGGAGCAAAGGAGGCTGAACAGTGACCTGATAGGTGTATAAAACTACAAGAGGCATAGATGGGGTAGATGGTCGGAATCTTTTTCCCATGGTAGGGGTATCAAAAACTAAAGGTGTAGGTTCAAGGTGAGAGGAAGAGTTATAAAGGGGATTTTAGGGGGTAGTTTTGTTTTACGCAGTGGTTGATATCTGGAACTCGCTGCCAGAGGAGATGGTAGAATCAGATTCTATCACTGTTTAAGAGATAACAGACACTTAAATAGGTAAGGCATACATGGACCTGATGCAGGCAAATAGGATCAGTGTAGATAAGCAAAAAGGTAGGCATAGACCTGGTAGGTCAAGGTCGTTTCTGTGCTGTACAGTTCTGACTCAATGACCATAAGTTTTGTGACGCTTCTATGAAACATCTTGGGACATCTCACCACATTTTCTAAACTGCCATGCAAACGTAAATATTAGTAATGGTAGTGGTAGAATGCTACAACCAAACGTGTTTAGTAGTTTTTCACAGTAGGTATGAAATAATGCACAGATTTTATGGGGCTACAGCTGAAGGATAAATGTTACTCCACATTAAGGCACCTTTCAATGTGGAATAATGTACCAGGATGCTTTGCAAAAGTATCAATGCAATAATTGATAGGTCACAAAGAGAAATTGGAGCAGATAGGCCCAAAATTTGTCAGTGGGTTTTAAGGAACACTTTCTCAGAACTGAGAGATGAAGGGAGAGAAGTCCAGAACTTGGGCCTTGCTAATTACAGGCATGGCTCACAAAGTTAAGCATAAAAATGTAAATAGAAGAGTAGGTCATTTCGACCCCTGTACCTGCATTTCCATTCAGTAAGATTAAGGCTGATCGTTTACCTTGGCTCCCCTTTCTGCATCAAGCCATGAGCCTTGATATTTTTTTCCTGCCCCTTCTCTCCCACCCACCCACTATCCAAAAACCAACTGATCTGTCCTGTATCTTGGGTAGAAAAATTCTAAAGACTTGCAACCTCCTGGGTGAAGAAATTTCTTCTTGCCTCTTATTTTAAGAATTTCTGCAAGCCCTGCAATAATTTATACTCTTCAATGAGATTGCCTCTCCTTTTTCTAAACTTGAGTATTCTACTTTCCCTTTCCTTATGTCTAAGTATTCCTTTTGTCAAATTTTGAACTTTTCCCATTTCTGCCTTCCTGTTTTCTCTTTGGCAAAATTTAAGATTTTTCTTTCAACTTACTAATATCTTTAATTTCTCTTGGGAATCTTAGTTGAGCCACTTGTTGGATTTTTTAGGAATATATTGGTTGTAAACTGAATTAATTCTTCAAATGTTAGGCATTCTTTGTATACTGTAATATCTTAATGTGGTTTTCCCCCAATCTGTCATAACCATCTCACACTTTGTACTTGCATAGTTGACATTCTTTGGATTTAAGACCCTGATTTTGGGTGAAGTACGTCAGTGCATAAAATACTATCATATTATTGTCACTTCAAGATTAATTTACCCTTTCTTACTGCATAGTGAATTAGTCCTCCATACTATTGTTAAATAGGCAAATTAAATTGGAAGTGATCAAGAGGCTAGAATTGGAGGAATGCATACATCTCAAAGGATTGTAGCTGGAGAACAAAAAGCAGAGCAGGAGTGCAGGTCATGTGGCTCCTTGAATCTTCTGCACAATTTGCTAAGATTATGGCTGACCTGATATTGGCCTTGACTCTCTTTTTGCCTAGTCGCCATAACCCTTGATTTTTCTCTAGAAATCTATAAGTCTAATTTATTTCAGTATGCTTATTGACACTGCTTTCCTAATTCATTTGTGGAGAATTCCAAAGATTGATAATGGGCAAAAATAAAACCATCAATGTATTTGAAGTTACAATATAAATTTTAAAATAGACCCTTTGCTTAACTGTGTGTCAGTGAAGGTCCACAAGCATGGAATGATGGTTTTATTCTACCAGGTGTATGTTAGGTTGATGGTATTAGGCTTTTGGATGATTTCTGGTTTACAGAAGATGGCAATCTGGCCAGTCGTTCCCTGGAAAAATTGAGTAGAAAGGCAAAGGTCATAAGTGCTGCACCAGCAAACAAGCTTATCTCACATTTGGCAGCATTAGATACAGAAATGGTTGGTCTTAGTAGTATTAATAATAAATGATTCATAGCTTTTCTGAAGGTCCAAAACAAGTTGGATTTGAAATATTACCAAACAGAGATGGAGTCATCAGCTATTGAATGAAGTTTATGACTGAGACCAAAGGTAATATCATTATTTAGTTGGAGGAAATTTCTGTTTATCCAGTACTTTTCATTCTTTATCCACTGTTGGCCTGGGAGGATATATTGACCAATGCTAATATTTTATTGAGGAAAAAAAAACTGGCAAACAAGTCAAGCTATCTTGTGAAGTTATTTCCATTCTTCTATTGCATAGGAACTTACACAATTTAGACTCCACAACATTGGGAAAAGGGCATTGTGTTCCCAAGTCAGGACAGTGTGTGAAACTTGTAATAAGAACCTGTAGATGTTTTCATGTTGATCTGTCTTTCCACTTCATGGGTTTGGGAGGAGTAGTCATTGAAAATCTTGACAAGTTGCTGCAGTGTCATGGTCAGAGTTGTTCAGCACAAACAGACCCTTCAGCCTGCCACGTCTGTACCGAACCCTTTGCTCACCTGCCCCCATTAGTTCTACATCCTTGTATGCCTTGTCTATTTAAGTGCCTGTCTGCATATCTCTTAAATATAGAGATTGCATCTAATTTCACCACATCCTCTGACAGCAAGTTCCAGATATCAATCACTGTTTGTTTCAAAAAAAAACCTTTCCGCTCAAATCCCCTGTTAAAACTTCTTCCTCTCATCTTAAAACTATGCCCTTGTATTTTTGATACCCCTACTATGGAGGAGAAAGATTCTGACCGTCTGCATTGTCTATGCCTCTTAATTTTATGTACCTCTTTCAGGTCACCCCTCAGCCTCCTTTACTCCAGGGAAAACAAGCCCACCCTGTCCAATCTCTTCCCATAACCAAAGCCCTCTAATTCAGGCAACATCCTGGTGCATCTCCTCTATGCTCTCTCCAGCACAATCACTTCCTTCCTATAGTTGGTGACCAGAACTGCACTCAACACAGCAAGAGCAGTCTAACCATGTGTTTTGTGAAGTTGCACTATAACAACCCAACTTTGTATTCTATTTCCTGTCCAATGAAGGCAAGCGTGCCAAATGTATGCATGCACCACTGTTGTTAGTAGAATCTCAGACGGCAATGAGGAGGCTTGCAGGAGGGAGATAGATCAGCTGGTTGAGTGGTGTCACAACAACAACCTTGCACTCAATGTCAGCAAGACCAAAGAACTGATTGCGGACTTCAGGAAGGAAGTCTGGTGAATACACACCAGTCCTCATTGAGGGGTCAGCAGTACAAAGGGTGAGCAGCTTCAAGTTCCTGGGTGTCAACATTTTGGAGGATCTCTCCTGGGTCCAACACATTGATGCAATCACAAAGAAGGCTCACCAGTGGCTCTATTTCATAGGTTTTTGAGGAAATTTGGTATGTCGCCAAAGACTCTGCAAATTTTTATAGATGTATGGTGGAGAGCATTCTGGTTGCATCACAGCCTGGTGCGGAGCCTCCAATGTGCAGGATTGTAAGAGGCTGCAGGTGGTTATAGACTCAGCCAGCTCCATCACAGACACAACCCTCCCCAGCAGAGGGTGAAAGGTGAAATATTTAAGGGGAATCTGAGGGGGAACTACTTCACTCAGGGTGATATCAGTGTGGAATGAGCAACCAGTGGAAGTGATGGATGTGGGTTCATTGTAACATTTAAGAGAAGTTTGGATAGGTACATGAATGAGAGGTGTGGAGGGCTCTGGTCTGGGTGCAGGTAGATGGGACTGAGCAGAAAACCAGGCTGACATGATGGGCCAAAGGGCCTGTTTCTATGCTGTAGTGCTCTATGATGATAAATCAGATTCTGATTCTCTTTATCCATAGAAGCAAAAAATTCTACAACTCGTTCTGTGTGGTTCTTGCTTGAGTGAGCCACAGTGAAAGCTATATTAATTCTCCAGTCAATAAAAGCCACTTATTTCTTAAAATTTACTTTCTCTGGCTGATGAACGTGCATTGATCGCACTACCACCCACCATTGCGAATTGAGGGAAGCAGTTGTCATTGTTGCACCCAAGACCTGCTCAGAGCTACTCTTTCCTGCAACTCTGCTGTCGCCACCTTTTCCCCCTCTTGATTTTTTTAAATTGTAATTTTAGTACTCATGTTTGGACTAGGTCTTCTGTTTTTGTGGAATAATTGGTGAATGTCAGCTGTCACCAAATATTTCTGAATATTCATTCCTCGTTCACACTTTCACATCCAAGTACACAAGTCGCATACATGTCTTTGAAAAGCACTGTGGGAGGGGAAAAACAAGCAAAGTGCAGTAGTCTCAGTGAATGAGATCCTACGGAGTGAATGTAGTGAGTTAGGCAGAAGGTTAAAAAGCAGGACCTCAAGGGTTGTAACCTCTGGATTACTCCTAGTAGCACATGCTAGTGAGGGTAAGGATGGGGAGATAGGGCAGATGACTGTGTGGTTGAGGAGCTGGTGCAGGAGGGAGGGATTTAGATTCTTGGACCTTTGCGATCACTTCACAGGCAGAGGTGACCTGTGCACGAGGGATGGGTTGCATATGAACTAGAGGGGAACAAAATCTTGGTGGGAAGATTTGCTGGAGCTTTATGGGAGCAGTTAAATTACTCCGGCGGGGGTGGGACCCAAAGTAGTAGTGTGGCAGATGGGAAAGTGGAAGCAAGTACAGAAATTCAAGCAAGTCCTGTAGGCAGGGGCAGGACAAGGAGTGAGGAAGGTTTGATAGACTAAACTGCAGTTATTTTAATGCAGGAAGCCTGATGGGCAAGGCGGATGAACTCAGGACATGGATAGACACAAGGGGTTGTGATATCACTGTTACTGAAACATGGTTAAGGGATGGACAGGACAGGCAGCTCAATGTTCCAGGGTACAGATGCCACAGCTATGATAGGTGGGCGTAAGAAAAGAAGGGGGGGTTTCATTTTTGATTAGGGAGAACATCGTGGTAGTACTTGGAAGATATTCCTAGGGACTCATCCAATAAGAAATAAGTATGTGATTGTACTATTGGCTCCCCCAGGAGTCAACAGGAACTATTTGGATATCGGACAGCTGTAGGAATAATGGAATTGTAATTGTAGGTTAGTTAAACTTCCCTAATATTGACTGGGACTGCCATAGTTCTAAGGGATTAGATGGAGCAGAATTTAAGTGTCCAGCAAAGTTTTCTCAAGTAATATGTAGATGGTCCTGCAAGAGAGGGGGCAACACTGAACCTCCTGTTGGGAAATGAGGCTGGGCAAGTGGCTGAAGTGTCAATGGGGGAGCACTTTGGGACCTGTGACCATAATTCTATTGGATTTTAAATAGTCATAGAAAAAGATGAAAGTTAAAATCCTAAATTGGGGCAAGGCTAATTTTGATGGCATTAGACAGGAATGTGCAAAGGTTAATTGGGAGAGACTGTTAGCAAGTAAAGAGGCATCTGGCAAGTGGGAGTCTTTTAAGTGAGATGGGGAGAGCTTAGGGCCAACATGTTTCTGTTGGAATGAAGGACGAGTCTGGCAGGATTAGGGAATTCTGACTGACAAAGGATATTGAGGCTCCAGTCAGGAAAAAAGGAGGCATATGTAAGTATAGGTCGATGGGATCAAGTGAATCCCTTGGAGTATAAAGAATGCAGTACACTTGAAGGAAATCAGGAGGGCAAAAATAGGACATGAGATAAGGTAAAGGATTATCCTAAGATTCTGTAAGTATATTAAGAGCAAAAGGATAACTACGGAGAGAATAGGTCCCCTTAAGAATCAGTGTGGTCATCTATGGGTGGAGCCATGGGAGATAGGCGAGGTCTTAAATGAATATTTCTCATCGATATTTACCCTGGGCTTATCATGGAAGCTTGGGAATTCAGGGAAGAGAACAGTGATGTGCTGAAATGTATCAACGTTACAAAAGAGGATGTGTTGGTGGTTTTGAGGCACATATAAAGGTGGATAAATCCCTAGGATATGACCAAGTATATTCTAGAATGTTGTGGAAAGCAAAGGAAGAAATTTCAGGGTCCCTGGCAGAGATTTTTGTACCTCCATTTGCTATGGGTGAGGTACTGGAAGACTGGAGGGTGGCTTCAAGAAGGGCTAGCCAGAGAACTACAGGCCAATGAGTCTAATGTCAGTGGTGGGTAAGTTATCAGAGGGGATTCTGAGAACCAAGATCTATCTGCATTTGGCAAGGTAAGAATTGACTAGGGATAGTCAGCATGGCATTATGTTTGAGAAATCATGTTTTTCAAACTTGGGGTTGTTTGAAGAGGTGACCAAGAGAATTATCATGTTTGCAGTAATTTTTCTAATTGTGCTTTAACTGGCTTAGATAATGTTTTTTGATTATTCATAAATTTGTCTTTCATTTTAATTAGTTACTGAATGCTTCTGCATGTCAGGCATTCCAACAGCATTGACTGTTGTCAGAGCTGGGAAAATTTTTTATTGTCTATCAAAGATATTTTCAGCAGTTGTTTGTAGCCTATGTGGCTCTGACAGTGTGACCTAATTTATCATGCAAAGTCCTTGCATCACTTTTTTAAAACCTGTTTTTGTTACTGACCTAATGCCAGTAAGTAGGAGTAGAGAAACCCAGTTCTTTATGGAAGTTAAACTCTGAACAAAGTGAGTCATTTAGAAAAATTGGTGTTTAAATGACTTGAAATCAGAAATAATCAGCGCACTGTGGTGGTATCATCTGTAAACTTGTAGATGGAGTTAGAGCAGAATCTGGCCACACAGTCATGAGTGTATAGGGAGTAGGGTAGGGGGCTGAGGACGCAGCCTTGTGGGGCACCAGTGTTGAGAATAATCGTGCTGTAGGTGTTGCTGCCTTTCCTCACTGATTGCGGTCTGCTGGTCAAGAGCTCAAGGATCCAGTGCAGAGGGAGGTGTTGAGTCCCAGGTTTCGGAGTTTGGTGACAAGTTTGCTTGGAAACTATAGTATTGAAGGTGGACCTGTAGTCAATAAACAATAGTCTAACGTAGATGTCTTTACTGTCCAGATTCTCCAGAGCTGAGTGTAGAGCCAGGGAGATGGCATCCACCATAGACCTGTTTCAGTAATAGGCAAATTGCAGTGGGTTGAGGTGTTCTGGGAGGCTGGAGTTAACGCGTGCCATGACCATCCTCTTGAACCACTTGATGATGTTGGATGTTAGATCCACCAGGCGGTAGTCATTAAGGCATGTAAACTTGTTTTTCTTGGAATGATAGTGGTCGTCTTAAAGCAGTTGGGAACCTTGGATTGAAGCAGAAAGAGGTTTAAAAATGTCTGCAAATACCCCCGCCAGCTGATCTGCACAGGTTCTGAGGACGTTGCCAGGGACACCATATGGGCCAGATGCTTTCTGCAGGTTCACTCTCCAGAAGATTAATCTTGGGTCCTGAACAACGACCATGGGTTTAGGTACATTGAAGGCTGTCGGGATGGGTGGTGGCCCCAAAGATTGAGGAGATCTGAAAAGGTGTGGCGTCATAGGTCATTATGGAAAAGTGTGCTCATCCTGTCAGAGGAAACATGGTTTGGATAGTGGATTGGTTGGCTAACAGATGAAGCACAAATGGATCTTTTCTAGTTGGCAAGATATAAAGAGCTGTTTGTTACTGGGATTGGTGTTGGGTCCTTTTTAGATTTTTATGTGACTTGAATGAAAGGATTGAAGCTATGTTTTGCTAAATGTTATGATGACACAAAGATAGATAAGGAAGTATGTTGTGAAGAGGACATCAAGGTAACAGTGATATTAAAAAGGCCATGAGTAGGCAGTGATCTGGCCAATAGAGTATCATGTGGGAAAATACAAACTTGTCCATTTGGTTTGAAAAATAAAAAGAAAACTATCATCTAAATGGTGAGAGCTTGCAGAGCCCTGGGATGCAGAGGGATCTGGTTGTTCCAGTGCATGAGTTGAAAAAGGCTAGAATCTAGGTACATCAATTAAAGAAGCTAACAATGTTGGTTATTGTGAGAGGAATTGAATACAGAAGCACAAAGATTCTTCAGTTATACAAGACAGGCCACATCTGGAATATTGTCTCCTTATTTCAGGAAGGATATTCATGCACTTGAAGCAGTTCAGAAAATATTTATTGAATTTGGATTGTTTTACAGGAAATGTTGAACAAGGTATGGTTGTATTGTCTGGAGGGCTATCATAAGGAGAGTTTGGATAGGCTGGGTTTATTCCCACTAAAACATAAGAAGCTGAGAGGTGACCTTATCAAGGTTTATAAAATTATGAAGGGGGTAGGAAGGATGTATAGTCAATCTTTTTTCCGGGGGGAGGGGTGTCTAGAATGAGAGGACATGAGTTTAATGTGAGAGGGGAGAAACTTAAAGGGGATCTGAGGGGTAAATTATTCACACGGGGTGATGAATATCTGGAATGAGCTGGTGGAGGGAGATGCAATTACAATGTTTAAAAGGCATTTGGACAGCTACTTGGCTAAGAAAAATGTAGAGGGACATAGGCCTAATTTGGGCAAATGAAATTCATGTAGACAGGCATCATGATCGGCATGGATGAGGTGGGCTGAAAGGGCTCACTTCTATGCTGTACATTTCTATGATTTTCTATGGTGAATGGATTGTTCAGTAAGAAACAAGCCAATGTACTGATGGGCTGGATGTCAGTCTACTGTGTAATTATTCATTAAATTCTCTGAGTAATAAATAGAATACTTACTACACTTCTGTAAGTGCATGCTAGAGCCTTCTGTTCCCACAACTACCCTTTTACTTGACTATCTGCTTCTTGGTCTCAGCATGCACAATGTTCTGAGCTAGCTTGAAAATCAATGAACTGCAGATGCTGAAAATCTGAAATAAAAACTATGATGTCCCCTTGTGATAGCCATTGTCACCCTGGGGGGAAATGTCTTGCTGTCCACTCGATTTATGCCTCTTACCTTGTACATCTCTATCAAGTCACCTCTCATCCTCCTGTCCAAAGAGAGAAGCCCTAGCTCACTCAACAGCATCTATGGAACTGAATAACAGTCTTTGATCAGAAATATTAACTGTTTCTTCTACAGATGCTAACTGACCTGCTCGGTGTTTCTAGAATTTTTATTTTCTGAGCTAGATTACATTGATTCAAAATCATTCAATAAGCCAAATTCCAAACCTCTCATTCCTTTTGCAAAGGAAAATGACACATGAGCAAAGAGAACTGGAGGGCTACAAACCCTATCACCAATAAAACTGGGATCTATTGACGTGAGTAGAAATGGTATGTCACATTAGATATTGTCGGACTTGAAGAGGTGAATATTCCAGGGTTTCAGCAATTTACATAGAACATTACAGCATAGTACAGGCCCTTTGACCCAAAAAAAACTTACCCCTGACATCCCCCTTATACCTTCCTCCAATCACCTGAAAATATCCCTTTGTTAGCCATTGTCACCCTGGGAAAAAAAGTCTGACTGTCCACTTGATCTATGCCTCTTATTTTGTACATCTAGGTCATCTCTCATCATCCTCCAAAGAGAAAAGCCCTAGCTCACTCAACCTGTCCTCATAAGACATGCTCTCCAATCCAGGCAACATCCTGGTAAATCTCCTCTGTACCCTTTCTAAGCTTCCACATCCTTCCCATAATGAAGTGACCAGAACTGAACACAATACCCCAAGTGTGGTCTGACCAGAGTTGTATAGAGCTGCAACATCACCTTGCAGCTCTTTAACTCAATACCCTGACTAATGAAGGCCAACACTCCATACACTGCCTTAACAACCCTATTGACCTGCGTGGCAACCTTGAGGGATCTATGGATGTGGACCCCAAGATTCCTCTGTTCCTCCATGCTGCTAAGAGTCCTGCCATTAACCTTGTATTCTGCCTTCAAACTCAATGTCTTGAAATGTATCACTTCACACTTATCTAGGTTGAACTCCATCTGCCACTTCTCAGCCCAGATCTGCATTCTGTCAATATCCTGTTTGTAATCTACAGTAGCCTTCTACACTATCCACTACACCACCAACCTTTGTATCATCAGCAAACTTACTAACCCACCCTTCCACATCCTCATCCAAGTCATTTATAAAAATCACAGAGCAGGGGTTCCAGAACAGATCCCTGCAGAACACCACTGGTACTGACCTCCAGGTAGAATATGCTCCATCTACCACCAGTCTCTGTCTTCCATGGGCGAGCCAATTCTGAATCCACGCAGCCAAGTTTCCCTGGATCCCATGCCTCCTGACTTTCTGAATGAGCCTTCCATGAGGAACCTTATCAAATGGAACCATAGAAACCTACAGCACAGAAAACAGGCCATTTGGCCCTTCTAGTCTGTGCCAAAACATTATTCTGCTAGTCCCATTTACCTACCCCCAGCCCATATCCCTCCAGACCTCTCTCGTCCATGTATCTGTCCAATTTACTTTTAAGAGCAAGCCCGCATTTACCACATCAGATGGCAGCCCATTCCACACTCCCACCACTCTGAAGAAGTTCTCTCTAATGTTCCCCCTAAACCTTTCCCCTTTCACCCTAAAGCCATGTCCTCTCATACTTATCTCTCGTAATCTAGGTGGAAAGAGCCTACTTGCATTAATTGTGTCTATGCCCCTCATCATTTTGAAAACCTCTATCTTATCTCCCCTCATTCTTCTCCGCTCCAAGGAATAAAGTCCTAACGTGCTCAGTCTTTCCCTGTAACTCAACTCCTGAAGACCCGGCAACATGCTTGTAAATCTCCTCTGCACTCTTTCAGTCTTACTGACATCCTTCCTGTAGTTCAGCGACCAGAACTGCACACAATATTCTAAATTTGGTCTCACCAATGACTTGTACAACCTCACCAAAACATTCCAACTCCTATACTCAGTACTTTGATTTATAAATGCCTGGATGCCAAAAGCCTTTTTTACAACCCTGTCTACCTGTGACTCTACTTTCAGGGAATTATGTATCTGAACTCCCAGATCCCTTTGTTCCTCTGCACTCCTCAGTACCCTACCATTTACTGTGTATGTCCTCCCTTGATTTGTCCTTCCAAAATGCAACATCTCACACTTGTCTGCATTAAATTCCATCTGCCATTTTCTGGACCATTTTTCCATTTGGTCCAGATCCCTCTGCAAGCTTTGAAAGCCTTCCTCGCTGTCCACTACACCTCCAATCTTAGTGTCATCCACAAACTTACTAATCCAATTTACCACATTATCTTCTAGATCATTGATATATACAACACACAACAATGGCCCCAACACAGATCCCTGAGGCACACCACTAGTCACAGGCCTCCAATCTGAGAAACAACCATCCACAACCACTGTCTTCTCCCACTCAGCCAATTTCGAATCCAGTTTACAACCTTTCCATGGATACCTAGTGTCTGAACCTTCTGAACTAATCTCCCATGTGGGACCTTGTCAAAGGCCTTACTAAAGTCCATGTAGACAACATCCACAGCCTTACCTTCATCTACTTTCTTAGTGACCTCCTCAAAAAAAACTCCACAAGATTCGTTAAACACGATCTACCACGCACAAAGCCATGCTGACTGTCCTTAATCAACCCTTGGCTGTCCAAATACTTATGTCCTATCTCTCAGAACACTTTCCAATAATTTACCCACTACTGATGTCAGGCTCACTGGCCTGTAATTACCTGGTTTACTCTTCGAGCCTTTCTTAAACAATGGAACAACATGAGCAATCCTCCAGTCCTCTGGCACCGCACCCATGGCTAAGGACACTTTAAATATATCTGCCAGGGCCCCTGCAATTTCTACACTAGTCTCTCTCAAGGTTCAAGGAAATATCTTGTCAGGCCCTGGGGATTTATCTACCTTTATTCGCTATAAAGCATCAAGTACCTCCTTTTTAATCTCTATATGTTCCATGACACTAGTGCTTGTTTCCCTTCCTTCCATTTCCACGCTGCCAGTTTCCTGAGTAAATACTGATGTAAAAAAAACTGTTTAAGACCTCCCCCATCTCCTGAGGCTCCACACATACGATCACTCTGATCTTCTAGGGGACCAATTCTGTCTCTTACTATCCTTTTGCTCTTAATATACCTGTAGAAACCCTTTGGGTTTACCTTCACATTATCTGCCAAAGCAGCCTCATGTTTTTTTGCCTTCCTGATTTCCTTTTTTAGTATTTTCTTACATTTCCTATACTCTTCAAGTACCTCATCTGTTCCTAGTTGTCTATACCTGTTATACACCGCTCTCTTTTTCTTAACCAGCTCACCAATATCCCTTGAAAACCAAGGTTACCTAATGCTTGTTACCCTTGCCTTTAATCCTGACGGGAACATACAAACTCTGCACTCTCAAAATTTCATCTTTGAAGGCTTTCCATTTACTGAGCACATCCTTGCCAGAAAATAACTTATCCCAATCCACCCTACCTAGATCCTTTCTCATTTCCACAAAATTGGCCTTTCTCCAATTTAGAACCTCCACTCGAGGACCAGACTTATCCTCATCCATAATTATCTTGAAACTAATTGCATTATGGTCACTGGACCCAAAATGCTCACCTGCACATACTTCTGTCACCTGACCTGCCTGGTTCTCTAATAGGAGATCAAGTATTGCATTCTCTCTCGTTGGTACCTCTATATATTGATTTAGAAAACTTACTGAACTGCCTTACTAAAATCCATGTACACCACATCCACTGCTCTACCTTTATCAATGTGTTTTGTCACATCTTCAAAGAATTCAATCAGTCTCATGAGGCATGACCTGCCCCTCAAAGCCATGCTGACTGTCCCTAATCAGCCTATGCTTCTCTCAATGCCCATAAATCCTGTCTAAGAACCTTCTCCAGTAATTTTCCCACCACTGAAGTAAGACTCACTGGTCTGTAATTCCCAGGGTTATCCCTATTCCCTTGAACAAAGGAACAACATTTGCCACAGTCCGATCATCTGGCACTACTCCTGTGGCCAGTGAGGATGCAAAGATCATCGCGAAAGGTGCAGCAATCTCTTTCCTCACTTCCCATAATAACCTTGGATATATCCCAACCGGCCTAGGTGACATATCATTCCTAATGTTTTTCAATAGTTCCAGCACATCCTCTTTCCTTGCGTGAACATACCGTAGCATATCAGCCTGTCATACACCATCCCCACAAACATCAAGGTCTCTCTCTAGTGAATACTGAAGCAAAGTATTCATTAAGGACCTCCCCTACATCTTCTGACTCCAGGCACATGTTTCCTCTTTTATCCCTGATCAGTCCTACCTCACTATAGTCATCCTCTTATTCTTCACGTGTAGAATGCCTTGGGGGTTTTCCTTGATCCTAAGCGCCAAGGACTTCTCATGCCCCCTTCTGGCTCTGTCCATTCTTAAGCTACCTCCTGGATACCTTGTAACTCCCCAGAGCCCTGTCTGATCATGCTTTCTAAACCTCGGGTAAGCTTCTTTCTTCCTCTTGACAAGACATTCTACATCTTGTGTCAACCACAGTTCCTTCACTCTACCATCCTTACCCTGCCTCAATAGGACAAACTTATCCAGAGCCCCATGCAAGTATTCCTTAAACAACCTCCACATTTCCACTGTGCACTTTCCTAAGAACATCTGTTCCCAATTTATGCTCCCAAGTTCCTGCCTAATAGTATCATAATTTCTGCACACCCCCCCCCACCCCCCCAACCAGGTAAATACTTTCCCATATCATCTGCTCCTATCCCTCTCCAAGGCTATGATAAGGGTCAAGGAGTTATGGTCACTATCTCCAAAATGCTCTCCCACCGAGAGATTTGAAACCTGATCAGGCTCATTGCCTTGTACCAGGTCCAGTATGGCCTCTCCTCTAGTTGGCCTGTCTGCATACTGTGTCAGGAATCCTTCCTGTACACACCTAACTCGGTCCCATCTATCCCCTTTACAATCAGGAGGTGCCAATAATTATTAGGGAAGTTGAAATTACCCATGACAACAACCCTGTTATTTTTGCACCTCTCAAAAATCTACTGATCCGCTCCTCAGCGTCTCTGCTGCTTTTTTGGGGGGTGGGGAGGGGGTCTGTAGCATACTTCCAATAGTGATTTGCTCCCTTCCTATTTCTGACTTCCACCCATACAGGTTCAGTGGACGATTCCTCCAGGACATCCTCTTTCTACAGCTGTGACACTGTCCCTGATCAGCAAAGCCACTCCCCCACCTCTCCCTGTCCCTCTTGAAACATCTAAACCCCAGAACATCCAGCAGTCATTCCTGCCCTTGCAACAGCCAAGTCTCTGTAATGGCCACCACATCATAGTTGTTTGTACTTACCCACGCTCTAAGTTCATCAGCCTTGTTCCTGATATTACTCGAATTAAAGTAGACACACTTTAGCCCATCCAACTGACTGCAATTTTGCCCTTTCAACTACCTATCCTTCCTCTGTCTTTCTACATTCTGCATCTACTTGTACACTAAATGAGCCAACCTCTGACCTATCACTCTGGTTCCCATCCCCCACCAAACTAGTTAAAACCCTCCCCAACAGTTCTAGCAAACCTGCTCACAAGAATATTGGTCCCCCTCCAGTTCCAGTGTAATCTGTCCCATTTGTACAAGTCATACCTTCCCCAGAAGAGATCCCAGTGATCAACAAATCTGAAACCTGCACCAATTTCTCAGCCACGCATTCCTCTGCCAAATCGTCCTATTCTTACCCTCACTGGCACGTGGCAAAGGCAGCAATCCAGAGATTACTACCCTTGAGGTCCTGCTTTTCAGCTTCTGACCTAACTCCCTATATTCCCTTTTCAGGACCTCATCTCTCTTCCTACTTAGGTCACGGTACATATTGGAACCAATGACATCTGCTGTTCCCCCTCCCCCTTTAGAATGCTGTGCACCCGAACAGATGTCCCTGGCACCCAGGAGGCAACATACCGTCCAGGAGTCTCTTTCATGTCCACAGAATCTCCTGTCTGCTCCCCTTACTATGGAATCCCTTATCACTACTGCCCTCCTCTTCTCCCTCCTTCCCTTCTGCTCCACACAACCAGGCTCAGTGCCAGAGACCTGGTCACTGCAGCTTTCCCCTAATAGGTTGTTTCCCCCTCCCAACAGTATCCAAAGCCGTACACTCGTTATTGAGGGGAACAGCCACAGGGGTACTCTGCACTACCTGCCTTTTCTCAGTCCTTCTCCTGACAGTCACCCAGCTACCTGCCTCCTGCAGTTTAGGAGTGACTGCCTCTCTGTAGCTCTTATTTATGTACTCCTCTCTCCTGTAGGAGCCAAAAGTCATCCAGCTGCAGTTCCAGTTCCCTAACAGTCTGTAAGGAGCTGCAACTAGATGCATCTCGTGCAGATGTAGTTATCGGACAGACTGGATGTCTCCCAGAACTCTCGCATCTCACAAGCTGAACACACCACTGACCCTGGAGCCATTCTCACTACTCTGTCTTGGGACTAAAGGGAACACTAAATCAAAGAGAAAAGAACTTACCAGACACTTGCCTTCACCTCTTCTCCTTGAAGCAAAGCCTCAGCTCCCCACTCTAACACTGGCCCACTGACACAGTGGCCGCTCCACTTATAGCTGCCTTCCCTTTATTTGCTGCTCTTTGCAAAGGTCCTGCTCCAAATCTCGCCCCAACTCTGCTCTTTTGCCTTAGTCTCTTCTCGTCAAAGCCTCTAAATTCCCACTCAAGACCACTTCAACGATAGCTGCTCCAGAAATGGCCACTCTACTAGACACTACCTCCCATTTATGGTTGGAAAAACTCCAAGCAAAATGGCGAGACACAAAAACTCACTGGGTCAGATGACTCTGCTCTCTTCCCACTGCTGCTGCTTCCCACTTACCAGTTTGCTTTGTTTCCTGTTCTACGCTCATTCATCTTTCACTAATTACACTCCAGATAGATCAGGTGTGACTAACAAGCATTTATCACTCTTGGGTGTAACCAACCACATTTGTAATTTGGATAATCTTGGTTGCCACCCTTTTGCAAACATTTTTTGTTCCATCTACTTCTTCACATCCTCTCTGAAACTTGATACACTTGTTTTCTAATTATTCCAGTTTAGCTCTACCTGAAATAATATGCCTGAAATAACAAAGAACCTCCCTTTCTCTCTACAAAAGCTGTCTGACATGCTGCATATCTCCCAATTTTTTCCTTTTAATTTGCATTTCCAGGATCTGCAGTTTTTTCTTTCCAATGCGTAACAGAATGATGAGTTTTCATCACTTGCTACTTAATATACACAAATGCACTTTGATACAATTTGACAAAGCATGTGTTGCCACTTGTTTACTATTGTTATGTTTCTCATTATATACTAGCACTTGGTCTGTGGCTGGCCTGTGATGTACCAAGAAGAGCAATGTCCAAAAAAAAGAACAGATAACTGTGCTTTGTAACCAGAGAGTCAGAGTAGGGACTGCATGAATGATTGAGCACAGGTGAAGAGGAGTGGGTGGAGATGCCAAGTAAAGCTGACTAATGGCTCACACCCTGAACTAATGAAAGATGGCAGAGATGGATATTTTTAACAGCACAGCCTTCAAAAGAAAAATGGTTACATGCACCAACAATTTCTCAGTAACCTATGAAAGGTTGAGTGAATAAACTGCTAACTTCTGTAGAGTTGTCATGCATGACATTGGTATTCTGCCAACCATCTGTGGTCAACTTATGGAAGATGTTGCTGGGCTAGATCTGCAGGTGTGATTGTTGGCATTCATGATAAAATTTTGAGCTGCATATATAGAATCTGGAGTTCAACATCCTTGAAGGTGGCAGATTTAACTGATGTCAATCTCCTGCAAATCAACAAGCATTATAAATTTCTGCCTAATAGCATGGGTGATTGTGTAATTGGCATAGATCATGTTATTCTTTTTGTTCCTTAACTGATGTCACTCTGATGCCAGAACCACAGCTTTACAAACCTGTTTTGGTAATTATTGGGTCAGTATAGTGCAGCTGGGCCCAGGATCTTACAAATTGCTAACATGAGTCCCTGAAGATACATTTTGAATAAAAACAAAATCCTGGATGTCCTCTACTCAGCGAATTGGATGGTGTGTGTGAAAATAGAAACAGATCTAATATTTCAAATCAGGATAAAATTGAAATATAACATTCATTTTAAACTTGTTTAGATCACTTTGTTAAGCTACATGTGGATTACTATGAACTGTTGGTTTTTGTATTACAACAAAAGAGAAGGCATGGGAGGAGATGCAAAAAAAAAATTCTACTCTAATGACTGAGAGGTCATATCCATGAGGAAAGGTTGCACAGACAGACTCTTTGGAAGGGAAAAAAATGTAGTTTTGGTGAAGGGGTGGTAAACATTCACAGTCAAAATGTTCAAGATTGAAAAGATCTGATGAGGTAATCGTGAAGATGCTTCAGCCTGCTGGTGAGAACAGAACTAGCAGTGATGCATATAAAATGGTTACTAATCCATCTTAAGGTCCTTTTCAAGCTGCCTGCCTTTGAGCAGCGCAACTGACCCATCCAACTTTCTCACTAACTTCCCAGTCTAGAATGCCTGCTGTGCCCTAATGTTGCCAATCTCCTTCTTGACAAATTTGCCCCACCCTGTTTTAGTCTTATTGACTTTGCCAGTGGATCAGCTATCCCTGACACCCTCTTTGTATCTCCTAAAATGTCCATTTATATGTGGTGATTTTTATTTTCTGGTTGATTGCATGGACATCACGTCCTTGATGGAAATCTGGATTGTTGGTGTTGATACCTTCCTCCTAAATGAAGTCTCATTCCTGGCAATGCATTTCACCACTGGCCCTGTGCAGACTGTCAAACTAGTCTTGCGGCTCTCATGCAAATCGCATCTTGGTCAGTCCTCCTCCATCTCCGGCAGATTGTTCTTCTTGAACCTCTCACCTTGATCCATTCCATTTGCCATATTTGAAATTATTGTTAACCATTGCTCATCCAAGTACAGTTTTTAAAAGAAATCTGGAAACCCCCATCCTCCTTCCTATTTCCATTTTTGGGAAAAGATCTCTCAATTTGCTTACAGCTAGACTTTCAAAATCTCAACCGTCTGTCCTCCATTTCCACATTTCTGCTGCTGAATCACAGTCCTGCCTCTGGTTTTCAGATTCTGGGTCCTCATTTAATTCATTATTCTCTCAGCCCAGCTGCTCTCCCAAGTAGTCAGCCCTCTGCTCCACTCCCTTAAATCCAAGCATCACAGAATAGACAACTAGTTTAGTTATTCATCTTCAGACCACATAAAGCAATATTGAATGCTGCTGTCGTCTGTTAAAGCTGCACCTTTGTATTCAGTGACAAGAATGTGGAGCACTGAGAAGACTTGTCACTATGACAGACCATCCTGTCTGTGGTCTCTACTACAACCTTCCTTTCCCTGGGCCAGACATTCCCACCAGACTGACTTAAAGTTGTATCTCTCAGGTTTTGCCTATCTTTGCATTCTGTGACCGTATTTTCCCAATCAGACCCAATGCATTCTCCCATGAAATTACTGATGGTCTTGCCTTCAACGTTCTTCTATTCAAATTCTTGCATCCCAATTTTAAGGCCCATTCCTCTCCATAGTTCTTAACATGCTATAAGTCTTCTAAATTTCTACCCATATTTTTCTCAATTCCTTGTTTTAGTCTCGCCAATTGAGTTTCCAGCCCTGCCACTATAAAAATACTTCAAAGTATTTGAGCTCTAAGTCATAAATGACATCCTGTGTGACTGTGACAAAATTAATCTATCCCTCCCTTCTAGTCTGTGTTGGCCCATTTGCAACACTGTTGACCATGCTATCCTACTCCCACTGTCACTCGCCTCTTATCCAACTGGATGGAATGACTTTCACCTGATTCCATTCTCAGCTGTTAAGTCATAGCCAGAACATCACTGTGACTAGCCTTCCTATGCCAGCATTGTTACCACTGGCATTTTCCCCCAAAGTATCATCTATCTTAGTTGCCTATACAGTAATAAAAGCAGAAAATGCTGTAAACACTCAGCAGTTCATAGACAGCATCTGTGGAAAAAGTTAATGTTTCGGGTCAAAGAACTTCATCAGACCTGAAATTTTAATTCTAATTCTTTCCACAGATGCTGCTAGTCCTGCTGAGTGTTTCCAGGATTTTCTGTTTTTATTTCAGATTTCCAACAGTTTTTTGATTTGCTAGGTTAGCTGCTTCCCCTCAATACCTTCATCTGGTACCAGTGTATGGTACCATGTGGTAGCAGATGGTTTCTACATGTATGCTAGTAATGCATTTACTTCTCAAATACTTTACTTGATCCCTACATTACCACAAGTGTAAGACTGCTTGTTGATATCCAGGACCACACCAAAACTGTCCTTATCCATTCAGGCATTTCTTAAATCCTATTTCTTTGACTTTGGGCAGCCATTCTAATATCCTTTTGGCATAGTGTCAGTTTTCTTTGGTGGAAAATGGTCATGTTAAAATATCTCATAGGATTTTTTTATGGTCTTGAAGCTGCTTTATAAGAGGAGTTGTACAATGTGGAATTAAAAAGGATTTTGGGCATATGAAGAGCAAATTGTTTGACGGGGGGGGGGGGGGTGGTGGGAGGAGAAGAGAGTAAAGTGTGGCTGAACATGTGTACCCTTCAAGAAGTAGTACAATACATGAAGCAAACAGAGATCTGGGGTTCTAGTACAAAGGCCTTTTTAAAAAGAATGACCAGTGCTACAATGAAACATCTGGAACAAATAGTTCTGTAGTGAATTTACTGGATAGACGAGGAATATTAATTTTGTCCTTTTCATAATACCTTCATTAGCACATTAGTCAGAAAGTTGTGTTGGTTCTATATTTCTTGTTTTCCTGCTATCATTGCTAAAGAACATTGCAACATTTTGCAAATTATTTTAATGGATGTAAATGTAGCACAACCGGGATCAAATTAGTCACTGCTGACTTTCCCCAATTTGCAATTGTTTGCAGGCCAATGAGAAAGCTCTTAAATTAAGCTGTTTTTTGTTTAACCTCAGGGATGCTAGTTGGCATGTTTTAAAAATCTTTTGAAGTATTTTAATTTCCAAATCTGCATACCAATATAACTAGCAAATTGTTCTGTTTTAAAATCAGTTATTTTTAAATAATTATTCACAGGTAGTTGATGTTTTTTCCAGTTTAAACCTTTGGAAATATTAACAAAAAAGGGGAAAGTGCAGATTGATTAAAACAAAGGAAATTGAACCAGAAAGCTCTTGGAATGATGTTGTAAATACTGCCTTAAGAAAAGTAACTCAAGCTGTTAGCCAAAGCAGAGATTTAGGATTCAAAGTTTATCAGGCAACTAATTTTGAAATGCAGGCCTCTACAATAATATTGGAAGAATGAAAAACCTGAGGGAAATGGTTGCTTATTGGCTGAGGTTTTATAGTAATGACGTGAAACTAAAGGGAATTTGTCATCGTTGCTCTGAAACTGATAGTAATTTCCATAATTTCACACATGTAGTGTAACAAGAGATCCTGAATTTTCTGTCTATGCACCCTCACTTGCATTCAGCTTCAAAAATAAGGGCAATCATTTGAACAAATGAATTTCAGGATGTATATGAACAATTCTCACTATAAAATGTACTGCAATTTTTTTTCCCTTTATTGCACAGTCTTGGGGTTTTGTTGGCCTATGTATATTGCATAACAAAATATCTGGTCCTAAAATAATTTTCTGTGTATTGTAATGTTTTAGTGGATTGTATTGTGAAGAAAACGGCCTGCTAGGCTTGTATCACCAAAGTTTAGAAGAATGAGAGGGGACTTGATTGAAACGTACTAGATTCTCTTGGGGTCTTGACAGGGTGTATGCGGAAGGGATGCCTCCTGTGGGAGAATCTATAACTGGAGTCGTTGTTTAAAAATAAAGGATCACCCACTTAAGACAGATGGAGCAAAATATTTTGCTCTGACAGCATGAGTCTTTGGAATTCTCTCAAAGGGCAATGAAAACAGTCTTTGAATATTCTTGATAAGCAAGGGAGTGAAAGAATGCTGCAGTCTGAAGGAAATGTGGAATTGAGGTTACAATCAGATCAGTCTTTACCTAGCTAAATAGTGGAGCAGGGTCGATGGGCTCAGTGACCTACTTCTGCTCTTAACTTATGTGTTCAACATGTAAGATGTCTTAATCATTTCTGCTATTTTGGCTATTTAAGGTGTGTGTGCTTGGTGTTAACACTTCCCTGTTTGTGAAAATTCTTTGCTGGGCTGAACTATGATGGTTGTGATCAATACACATAAGGAGAACTACTAGTTTCAGCTATGAGTAGATAAGTATGTGCTGGACTTGAATGATCCCATCATAAATCTGGATTGAGCTGAGTGACAGATGCCATTACTGAAGCCCAAATGCACTGGGATTTTCCGGCAATATGGTGGGGAATCCATGTAGCATGAGATTGGAATCCCCATTCATTTGCCAGGCAATTGGGAAGAAAAGTTATTTATTTTTACTTGCATTATTTTAATGTTTTTAAATTACTTCCTGCCATTTTTCAGTTTAACTGAGTTTCTTGTTCTTGTAATGCATTCAGAGTTTTTAAGTCTGTGTATGTCGTAGAAATTGGAAAATTTGTAAATGTTTTTTCAAAAAAAATGCCTCCCTATTTTCACAGGGGCTGAGACTCTATCCCCAATCTTTTTTAGTGTCAAACATTTATGGCATTCCAGGAGAGAGTCTCAGCAGTATACTGAGTGAGGCTTAGTTGCTGCCAAGGCAAAACTATGCATTGCCATGCAACTCCAGTTGGTCAAGAGGATGCTTGTTTGACTTTCTGCATCTGGGCTCATTAAGTCCAGACAGGGTCTGCAGGTGACAAGTCTGATTGGTAGGGCAAATGCATTTTGATTTAGCCTGTTATGATTGGCTGCTCAGCCAGTTTGCTGAGATTACAGTGAGCACATTTGGGGGGGAAAGTAGTTCTTTCATCAGCTTTTCAGTGCTTTTTCCATTGCAAGTAGGAAGTGCAATGCTTGAACTCTGACCACAAATTCTGAGTCACTTTATAAATGAGTAATTTTTAAAATTGTAGCATGCATTGTTTAACTGGAGTTACATTTGTCAAAAAACAATCGGTGTATGCATAGGGCCTGTGAACACATTTTTACTAAACACTTTAATGTTAAAGAAAATATGTACTTGTGATGTTGTAAACCAGCTAGTAATTTTACTATAATTGCACTTTTTTCAGATTTGAAGAAGACATTGGCTGTTCTCCTTGACAACATTTTGCAGCGACTTGGAAAATTGGAGTCCAAAGTGGACAACTTGATGATTTCAAATGGGACAGGAATAAACTCCACAAATGTTACTGCTACAGTGATCCCCAGCTCTGGTACTGTAGAGAAAGTTAATGTAGCAGGTGAGCATCTTATTCTGATACAGGAGGGTATTAAGCCCCTTGGATCCATGTCAGCTCCCAGAAGAGCAATCCTATCTGTTCCATTTCCCTATGGTTCTTCACCCTGTTTTGCTCATGTGCTTGTTAATTTCTCTTTGATTCTTTTTTGCCACTTACCTGCACTAAGGAATAATTATCAGTCACTAGTTAACCTTAGTATGTCTGTGGGAGATGGGAGGAAACTGGATGAAATCTATGCAATCATTGGAAGGATGTGCAGACTCCACACAGACATCACCCAAGATCGTGACCGAAACCAGGCACCTTGAGCTGTGAGGCAGCAACACTAATCACTGCACCATTGTGCTGCCCTGTTTAAGGGTTGGGGGGTGGGGGGGTGGAAAAGGCAGAGACTTTTGATGGAGACTGAATTGCCATGTGGAATGAGCTTCGCCTTGTGTTGATTTAACCATGCAGGAAATGATGTTGCCAACTACTACCTCCAAAGCTGGGAGTTTTCTGCAATTAATTTCTAAGCTGCAAACTGTAGGCTAATCCTGGAAAGCTGGGAAAGCATGTGGTCAATTACATCTTAACAACACAGAAGCAGACCTTTCATTTCCATGCCAGCTCCCAGGGAGCAATCTCATTAATCCCATTCCCCGACATTTTATTTCCCTGTACCCCTGTGACTAATTCTCTCTCATGGCCACTGACTACCCTTTAATTATTTTGGTCATTAACGTACACAATGTGGTAATTTACAGTAGGTAGTTTTGGGATGTGGGAGGAAACTAGAACCCCCAGAAGAAACCCAGATAGTCTTGGAGGGAATGTGCAAACTCTACATATGCAGCACCACAGGTCAGGATTGAACCCTGGTCCCTTGCTTTAAACACTAAAAGCTGTGCCATCATGCAGCACTTATTTTGTACAAATATTAAGTTTAGCACTTAATTTCTAAGGGTATTCAGTGACATCCATGAGGTATTGTGGCCCATTAACAACAACTCCTCCACAATCTATAACATCTGGGGCAGGCATAACTCTTGCTCAAACATGATTTTCCTTTTATAAATCCAGGATCAATTCTATTATTTACCAGACATTCTGTTATTATGATGTTCATTACACATGGTAAAACTTTTCCTTTCAGTGATGTTGAGCTAATGGGCCAGTAGCTTCCTGTTTACTTTCTTTTAAATAGTAGGATCAGATTTTCTGCCTCTCAATCCATAGGAACAATTCTAAAATTCTATAGAATTCTGGAAGATGATAGTCAGAGTGGTCAATATCCCTAAAGACACCTTCTTCAAAACTGGGATATAGATCATCAGAAGCCTGGGGTTTATTGACTTTTAATCTCATCAACTTCTCTAGTACTTTTTTTTAGAAATAGTTAATTATTTCAATACATTGTTCTCACCGGACCTTCAGTTCGCTAGTATTTCAGGCAAGTTTTTGTCATCTTCCATGAAGTTGTCAGTCACATTGATTTTCCATTTCCTCATAATTTCCTGTCTCTGTACAGCCCACATTTTCCTTTGTCTTTTTTATGTACCCATATTCCCTGCTTGTTTCTCACCCATGTACTCAATTTACTCTCATATTCTACCTTCTCTTTTCCAATTTTTTAGTCTTTCTCCTTGGCTGAGTTTTAAAATGCTCCCAATCCTCAAGCCAACTTCTCTCTGGCAATTTCATAAGTCTTTTTCTTGGCCTTAATATTCTCTAGTTACTACTTTCCGCCTGGGATGGGTAGTTTTTTGTTGTTGGGTTATTGTGCCTTAAAAGTGTATATTTTGCAATTTGTTTTTTTTAGATGCTGAGCATTCCCTGAGCACTCGTACCTCTTGTTTCCCAATCAACCACAGCCAACCTCACACTTTCATAATTTTTGGTCAGATTTAAGTCCCTAGTTTCAAATCAAACTACATTGTTTTTGAATAATATAAAATGTTATCACATTATAAACACTATTTCAAAGAGGTCTCTTTACAACAAGATAATTAATGGAACCTTTTGCATTGCACAATACCAGACCTAAAGTAGCCTTTTCCCTAGTTTGTTCAGTGTATTGATCTGGCAAATGATCTGTTCTGAGTTTGTCCTCCACCTTCTTCCTGATAATTTGACTTGTGGGAATATCTCCACTAGAACTGGCTCACTTCTACCATCACAGGCATTTGGGTATGGTTAATAAATGCTGACCTTGTCAGCGTAAAGGAATTGGGAAGAAAGATGGATAATACTTGAGGATTTACATGGCTTATTTTTGCTCCAATGTTTTCCAAGTACATTATCCTTGACAATAGAGGATGCTGGTAATGACATTGGAGAAAATGTAATCATACTTTCAATGAGTCTGGGTTTGAAGTTCATCAGTTAGGGGTACAAAAATGATACTGTGATATTTCATTATTGCTTGAAGCTTCATAAGTTAAGAAAAATTGAGTTTTCTTTGTGTCTACTGCTCATAGTTGAACAGATCATAAGTTTTAAAAATGGAAAGATGATGTAAAAATTGTTACATGGTTTTATGTTGCAGTGAACATAACTTTTAAAAAGTTAACAATATTTTTTAAACATCCTCTTATCTACATCTTAAATTTATATAGAATTGTATTTCTTTCCAACTGATGCTCCTCTTGTCCTAATCTATTCCATCAAACTTAATCTTGCAGCTACACAGTGATGGCTGCCACTATTTATGAACTATTGTTGAAGCCCATAATTTGTCAATTGCAAATTGTCATTTACTCTTATTGTACTGTTCTCTTTTTGTCCTTGCTTTTTGACTTCATTCTTCAGCAAGTGTATCTAAATTTTAGGCTGAAATAGAAATGGAATAACATGGGAGGAAAAATACAAATGCATGAGCTTTAAGTTGATGATCTAATTCCATCTGCCTACCCTGCCCCCCATACCCCCTTCAGTTCTTCCAATTGGGCTTGAATCTTCATTGTTATAGCTGCAGGTAGGCCCACAGTTCTAAGAAAAAAAACTGAAAGGTGCATAATAATCGGGGGCGGGGGGGTGGGTGGAGATGGGGGATGATGACCATAGGAAAATGAGTAAAGTGAGGGGGGGGGGGGGGGGGTGGTGGTGGGGGATGGGGATGACCATTGGAAAATGAGTAAAGTGAGGGGGGGGTAAAGTTGCTATAATTCCCTTTTGTGCTTGCTTTTGTTTTGCTGATTTCTTTCTGTATTTCTATTTCAGAAATTAAAGTATGTGCTAGGAATGTGATTTTAATCCATAACTCTCTGCTTAATGTTAGTTGTATGAACTACATTTTGACAATTCAACAAGTTACTGATGCACTTCTGTCCAAGTTAATTCAAAATTAATCTTTTGCTTTTACAGATTGTGGTATTATGATGCATATATTGCATGCTTGACCATTTAATTATCCTAATTCACTGACAATCTATTTTTTCATATGCTGGTGTCTTTACAATGGCAATAGTAATTATGACAACTATAACGTTAGAAGTGCAAAGTTAGCAGACTGTAGCTAATTGTCATAACTATTCTAAAGGTGTTACTTTGTTTTAAATAATTTCTGAATTATTTGCTTTCCTTGAATGTCAATTCTCATAGACAACAATTATCCAGACATTCTTGAGTGTAGAAAATTACTATTTTCTGTGCAGAGGTGCTGTGTCATTGTTACTAATTTTGATAATTATATTAATCTATGGAACTTTTTTAGCCCCCACCCACATCTCATTAGTTTAAATTGAGCATTTTCTTCTGTCTCCACAGATCTAATTAATGGTGCTCAGGAGCAGTGTGAATTGCCTCCTATGGATGGCTTCCCTCATTGTGAGAGCAAATTGAAGGTAATCCAAAATGTGTGGAAAATTTAGTTCTGTGTCCAGTATTATGTATTTTTAAATCGTAGATTGGTTATAACATAAGAGGCCTTTCAGCCCATGTCTGCAATGGCTTTTAACCAGAGCAGCTCTTTAATTCCACCCAACTACCCTTTCTCCCTGCAATATTTTTCCAGCATATATTTATCCAATTCCCTCTTGAAGGCCACAGTGGGACCTGCCTCCTCCACATCTGCAGGCATTGCAACCAAGATTCCAATCACAGACTGCATTTAGTTTTTCCTGATATCACTAATTCTCTTCATTTCATACCTATGACCTCCTAGTCTTTGATCCCACCAGCAAAGGGAATAATCTCTTACTAATTACTCTGTTCAGACCCCTCATCATTTTATTTACTTCCATCACATTTCTCCTCTGCCTCTTTCCCAAAGAAAACAGTCTCAGCCTCTCTATCTATAACTGTAGTCACTCGTCTCAGGAACCACTCTTGTGTATCTTGTTTGGGCCTTCTGTAATGCCTTTGAAGAATGCAACACAATACTCCAGTTGAGACTGGGCCAGTTCTTTATAAGTCCTCACCATAGCTTCCCTGCTTTTATATTCTATGCCTCAATAATAAAGCCCGGAACTGTGTATACCTTATTCTCCATTCTTCAAAATGCATCAACTGGTGTTTCTTGACATTAAGCTTCACCTGGCTTGCATCTGTCCATTCTATCAATCTGTTTATATGTTGATATAATCTATCACTATGCTCTTGGCAATAGTGCCAAGTTTTGTATCAACTGTATACTTAAAAATCGTGACTTGCATCCCTAATCCAGGATATTAATACATCAAAAAAAGCAATTGTCCCAACATCAATCCCTGAAGAAACTTTTGCCTTCCTTCAGTCCAAAAAAACAATCATACACCACCAACCCTCTTGTCTGTTACTTGGCTAACTTCCTATCTATGCTATCAATATCCCTTTTTTAACTTCAACTCTGCTGATAAGCCTGTTATGTGGCACCTTATCAAATGTGTTCAAAAATCCATGGACACCACATTGACTGTGGTACCCTCTTCAACTGTATCTGATCAAAAGGCTCTATCAGATTGGTTAGACTCAGTTTGCCATTAACAAATTCTTTAGCTTTTGGATGACTAATTCTGTTCAAGCTCAAATCTTTCCCACCAATGATATTAAACTTGCCGGCCAGTAGTTGCTGGGCTCATGTTTGCTTCCTTTTAATATTTGTTACTGTAACACTTGCTACTCTTCAGTCCTCTAATATCAGCCCCTTTCACCAGCAAACACTGGTGAATCACAATCAGTGCCCCTGTAATTTCTTCCCTTTCTCAAAATCCTAGGATGCATCCCACCAGGTCCTAGTGACTTCACCTACTTTGTTTAGCTAACTTTTCTGATAACTCTATGCTATTAGTTTTTAACATATCCAATGTCTTGACTATCTCCTTTCATTATTACTCTGGAAACATCCTCTTTCTACCTTAACAGTTCCCTCAGTATCCATGTATAAGTTACCAGTTGTCTTTAATGGGCCTTGCTCCTCCATGTACTACTCTTGTTCAACCTAAGTACCTACAGAAATGAGTGGATTTCCATTTATATTGACAGCTAATCATTTAAGCTCTTTGCCACCCTTAATTTTTACTTCCCCTTCTAATTTTTGTAATCAGCCTGGTTCTTGGTAGTATCTACAACCGTACACTTTTTGTACACAGTCCTTTTTGTTTTGTCATCCTCTTTTATCTCGTTCATCATCAAAAGTACTCTGGATTGGTTTATTCTTCCTCTGCCCATCTTAGTAGATGCCTCAACTGTATCTGAAATGTCTCCTCTTTAAAGGCATCCTTTTCCTTTATGATTTTTACCTGTTAACTTTTGGTTGCAATTTTCCTGTGCCAGTTTCACTTGGAAACATTTGGTAAATCTCTCTGTTCGCTCTAAAGGATCTTTGTATTGGTTTATTATTGTCACTTGTACCGAGGTACAGTGAAAAGCTTGTCTTACAAACCGATTGTACAGGTCAATTCATTACACCTCCTTGAAGTGTGTGTCCTGAAAAGGATGAAATATTCTAGACGTTGTCTATCCAGAGCTTTTATGAAGGATCAGTAAGACTTTTCCACTTATGAGAAGGATAATAAGGAAACTCTCTATTTGTGAAGCCCAAGAAATGTGCAGCTTGTCAATCTCCTTCAACCTCCTTCAAACTGCCTGGTGACTTTGTGCATTCTAAACTTGTTTTAGTATTCTTTACTCCACTGTTGCCTACTTGTTTCTTTAGTGCTATCCAACATTCTCACTACTTTATGCACCATTTTTCTCTCTTATATGCTCAACTGTGTTGCAGATAGGACAAGGAGGAATAGATTTCTTTTGCCATGATTGCACTGGGTGATTAGTTATAACTAATCAGTTAAAGAATTTGAAATCCTCCCCTTTGCAAACATTCCTCAAGTCACTGATCCTGCTTATCTTTCTATTTTTAACCTCACTAGCATGTAGCATTTCAACTAATCTAGAATTTATTATCTTTGACATTCTACATTTAAGCTTCCTTCCTAGTTCCTTGGTACCTGTTTCCCCATTCACTCCGTTGCCCACGCAACTTGTCCATTAGTGCAATGGTCTAGATCACTCAGCTTTTAAAGTGTTGTCACTCTCTGCAGTCTCCCATGTTGAGTACAGCCAACATCACAGCAAACAGGCAGAGGGTGCTCAGGATAAGAAATTACTTCTGCACTTGCCTACTCTTTTGGATACCCATTTCTTACCCTGATTTCCCTCTGTCCATTTTATGTTTTTGATGTTGACTATAGGATACAATTTATGAATACCACAACAATAGGATGTTGCTTGAGCAATCTGTGAAGCAATTCCCAATTTAGATACTAATCCCCAGGTGTGCAGGAAGATTTCTACCTCAACTGTTGCTACTCTATTCCCACATCCCTTCACACCTAAAAATCTACTGATGTGAACCTTAAGTACATTTTAGTAATTGGATCATCTGTTGCCCTTGGGGTTGGAAAATGGTAAAGATTCACAACTCTGAAGTCCCGGGGTGGCAGAGGAGTGAGATAATGTGCTCAACTGTGTTGCAGATAGGACAAGGAGGAATAGATTTCTTTTGCCATAATTGCACAGGGTGATCAGTTAAAACTAATTTGGTGTCATTGCACAGGTGGAAACTGATTGGAGTGACTCAGTCAAGGAATTCCAAGAAACATGAGCATGAACTTGAGTGTTCAATATTAAGAATTATTGGGACGAAGGGGGGGCAATTAAAGATGGGGTAATTTCCAAAGATGGAAGTATCGGAGGTTTTTGGAAAGTGGCAATGAAGGTGAAAGAGCCAGTAGCTTAGTGGAAGATGGGTCTTGGGAAAGATGAGCTCAGAGGGCATGAGTAAAGGTAGGAGAGAAACTAGAGAAAGACAAGGGTAAGAGTTCTACAGCACAGAAGCATGCCCTTCAGCCCAACTCATCCATGTGGACCAACATGTCTATCCGAGCTAGTCCCATTTGCCTGTGTTTGGTCTGTATCCCTCTAAACATTTATCCACATACCTGTCCAAATGTCTTTTATACCTCTACAGCTTCCTCTGGCAGATCATTCCATAATACCCACCACTCTGAAAAGAATTTGTGACCATCTGGAGGAAAATGTTAGATGTTTGATATGATCCAGGGGAAGGAATGGAGTAACAGAGACCATAGACAGGATTTTCTGTTTTCTCCTTGTCCCTGTCACTAGATACAAAGATGGAATTTTGGCAGACAACAGCAACATACAATAATGCTTTGTGTGGTCCAGCCAGATCTGACAGTGAACAGATGAATGGTCAGTGGACAACTGGTTTGAGTCTGTAAGGATTGGACTTAACAGAACTGCAAGGGAGGCTAGCTACTGAAGGAACAGCCAGACTGGAAGAGGACCCAGAATATCCAAACTGGGGACAAGCACAGGAGCAGCAGGAAGATTTGAATGCAAGACAGCTAGTTCAGATTTTGAAAGTCAAAATGTAGGCAAATCAGGAGAGATTTTACTAAAATGAGTATTGGACGAAGAGTTGGGATGTGGGTGAACAGCAATACAAGGAAGTGATTAGAGATGCCTCTACTGATTTAGCTCAAGATTGTCAAGGCCACACAAGACGGCAGGGACAAATGGGTAACTAAGAATATGGGTAAGGGAGTTTACATGGAGGGAGAAATAAAATAGCAAATAAGCAGGCATGAATTCAGAATACAGAGCCAGCTGAATTGAAATCGAGGTGGAAATCACTGATGATAATAAGTCACTCCAGTATAGAAGCTGGGGGAGAAAAATGATGAAAATCTTTATTTTGAAAAGAAATTATACTTGGGTGATGGTGAACAGCAATTTCAAACGAGCTGGAGATGGTGAGAGCCACAAGACCAAGTTGACACTGCGCACGGGGCTAGTTGTGAAATGTATGGCAAGATGGGAGGCTTCATATAGGAAGAAGCTGTCATCATCCACTATTCAGATTTCTATCAAGGACATGATGTCCACAAAAATTTTAGACAGCGAAGGCCTTTTTTTCTTGCAAATGGACATTCAGTGAAGGCTGATCCAGTGGCAAAATCAATGTTCTCAAAACTGGGTGGGTAAACTGTATGGGAAGGAGATTGGCAAGATTAGGGCCCAGTGGGCAGGCTGAACAAGAAGATCAGTTAGAAACTAGGATGGATCAGTTGTGGTTACAGTTCATGTGCAAACAGTTTGGGGCCTTCAGATGACAAAGCATGCATTAGCAATCATTTCAGATGGTGCCTGTTTCTATTCATTGTCAGTAGGGTTAACTTAGATGTTTCTATACCCCACTTTTTTCTAGACAAGAATTTTAGTCTAAAGTCTTTCTCAAGGGAGATGACCCCTCAATTGTTCTTGTGCATCTTCCTATCTTTTATGATTGTGTGTGTAAACGAACAGTTCACAGTAATCCAAGTATAGTCTAATAGAGGTTCTGTACATATAACAAATTTTACTCTTCTATTTTATCCTTCAACTGAATTCCAAATTTTATTTACTTAAACCAGAAACTTATTATTTTCTTCTAGATTTTGGGTTTTCGTTATCATATCAAGTTTCAAATCGACTTGCAATAATTTTACCATTTTCAGTGACTTGCATTTTGTTTTTATTTATGTGTCTTTAGGTTCTTGTGTTAGTAACATGTAAGATCTTGGGCCCAGCTGCATTGGACCAACCCAGCAGTTAAAGGGTAGGAAAGGTACAGAGATGCTGTTTTCCAGAGAAGAAAAATTTATTTCCACTGCTGTCACAGATCAACAGGCATGATAGGTTTGTGAAGATAGTAGGAGACAGTGATCCAGCTGAAATTTCTCTATTCAGTCTTCCAGTCTGTCCAATACTTTGCTTCAACAGATCTGTGTGTGTGTGGATATATTGGAGTTGCGACCATGAGTACCAAATAGTCTTTCAAGGGCAGCACAGCTGCAGCATCCATAACTTGACTACAGGTGGTTGGCTGAATACCAACATCATGCGTGACAATCCTCACAAGCTAATGTTAAATTGATTCACAATCTTTGGAAGTTTACCGAGCAATTATTGATACACACATCGTTTATTTAATAGTTCTGCTGTTTTTCATTAAAATTAGGATACAAGCCAGCTTTCTGATTAAACCATTTGACAGCTGTACTTGCAACTTCATACAGACAGTTCTAACTTGATGTATAGAGCAGAGATCTCAATGTTGCTACTTAGAAGACCAAGTGTGACTGGTGTATTTTTTTGTATGTTCCTGTTCCTTAGTTTATGCAGTCACATAGCCCAAATCATTTATAAAGAGTTGGATAAGGAGCAGTGTAATGTAGTTAACATATAATAATTGTGAATCCATGGTAAATATGTGACAACAGTGTGCAAGTGGATATGTGTATATTGCAGCAAGTGAGATTCTTCTGTGAATGGCAGCTCCATCCAATGTAACATACCATCCTTACCTATATTGCTGATAACACTTTTTCATTGAGAGGCTTTGCAGTTCTCCCTATGTTTGTGATATTTTGGGTTTGGAATTGATTTGTTTTTGTCACTTGTACTGATATGCAAAACTTGTCTTGCACACCGTTCATACAGATCAATTCATTACACAGTGCATTGAGATGGTACGAGGTAAAACAATACAGAATGCAGAGTAGTGTGTCACAGCTACAGAGAAACTGCAGGTAGACAACAAGGTGCAAGGTCATAAAGTAGATTGGGGTCAAGAGTCCATCTTGTCATACTAGGGAACCATTCAATAGTCTTATAACAGCAGGATATAAGTCCTTGAGCCTGATAGTACATGCATTCGGGCTTTTGTATCTTCTGCCTGATGCGAGAGGGGAAAAGAGAGGATGCCCTGGATGGGAGGGGTCTTTGATTATGCTGGCTGCTTTACCGAGGCAGCGAGAAGTGTAGACAGTCCTTGGAGGGGAGGCTGGTTTCCATGATGTGCTGAGTTGTGTCCACAACTCTCTGCAATTTCTTGCAGTCCCGGGCAGTGCAATTGCCATACCACACTGATGCATCCAGATAGGATGCTTTCCGTGGTGTATCAATAAAAGTTGGTGAGTGTCAAAGGGGACATGCCAAATTTCTTTAGCCTCCTGAGAAAGTAAGAGGCACTGGTGAACTTTCTTGGCAGTGGCATCTAATTGGTTGGACCAGGGCAGGCTATTGGTGATGTTCACTGCTAGGAACTTGAAGCTCTCTATTTACTTTCTGTACTCCAACTCATCATTATTTGAGATTTGGCCCACTACGGTGGTGGTGTCATCTACAAACTTATAGATGGAGTTAGAGCAGAATTTGGCCATGCAGTTATGAGTGTATAGGGAGTAGAGTAGGGGGCTGAGGACAGCCTTGTGGAGCACCAGTGTTGAGAATAATTGTGCCAGAGGTGCTGCCTATCCTTACTGATTGCGGTCTGTTGGTCAGGAAGTCAAGGGTCCGGTTGCAGAGGGAGGTGTTGACTCCCAGGTCTTGGAGTTTGGTGATGAGTTTGCTTGGAATTATTGTATTGAAGGCGGACCTGTAGTCAATAGTCTAACAGGGGGGGTCTTTACTGTCCAGATGCTCCAGTGATGAGTGTAGGGCCAGGGAAATATTATCCACCATAAACTTGTTTCGGCAGTAGGCAAATTGCAGTGGGTCAAGGTTTTCTGGGAAGCTGGAGTTAATGTGTGCCATGACCAGTCTCTCGAAGCAGTTCATGATGGTGGATGTTAAAGCCACTGGGTAGTAGCCATTAAGGCATGTTACCTTGTTTTTCTTTGGTTACCTGGATGATAGTGGTCTTAAAGCAGGTAGGAACCTCCGATTAAAGTAGGGATAGGTTAAAAATGCCTGCAAATACCCCTGCCAGCTAAACTGCACAGGATCAGAGGACGCAGCCAGGGACACCATCCAGGCCAGATGCTTTCTGTGGGTTCACTCTCCGGAAGACTGATCTTGCATCCTCAACAGTGACTATTTTGCAAGAATAACAGAGGGTTAGCAAGTGCCCTGTTGCATGAATTTGATTTATAAGTTAGCTCTGAAGGTTGTGCATGCTGACAAAGTAATAAACATTGTACCAAGAAAGAGAAGTAGTTGTGGGGAACATGAAAGGAAAAGTAAATCCCCAGGGCCTGAAAAGATTTACCCCAAATTGCAATGGAAGGCAAGAGAAAATTGTTGGGGCCCTGATGGAGTTATTTAAATCTTTCTGATTAGATTGAGTTTGTAAGAGAGATAACAAAATGAGGACAGTGAGGTTAATGTAGTCAAGATAGACTTCAGTAGGGCCTTTGACAGGATCCCATATGGGAAACTGGTCTAAAAGTTCAGGTCACATAGTATTTATTATATACATTAATGACTTGGATTTAAATATAATTGGTAAGTCTGCAGATGACATGAAAATTGATGGTGAGGAGGTTAGTGGTAGGCAACAGAATGATAGTGATCAGCTGGTCGACTGGACACGGGCAGATGGAATTTAATCCTAATAAGTGTGAGGTGATACATTTGGGGGGTGGGGTGGAGGATTTAATAAGGGTAGAGCAAATACCATGAATGCTAGGATTGATACGTCCAAAATACCCTAAAGATGGCGGCACAAGTATATAAGGCTGTGAAGGCGGCTTATGGGATTCTTGCTTTCATTAGCCAGGACATAAAATATAAATGCAGGAAGATCTTAGCACAGCCTTAAAATGTTGGTAAGCAGCAACTGGAATATTTAGGTCACCACACTATAGGAAGAATGTGATTGCACTAGAGAGACAACGAGGATGTTGCCTGAGATGGAATATTTCAGTTTTGAGGATAAACTGGAAAGACTAGAATTGCCAAGGCATGGTTGGCTATGAAACAAATGAGGTTAGTATAGATGGTCCACATAGACATGATGAACTGAAGGGAGTGTTTCTGTGCTGTATGACTAAGTGACAGTGTTGGATTTAAAGAAAAGTAATTCATGGTTATAGAGAAGGAAAGGCTGTACCAGCAGTATCATCTAAGGAATAGTGCTGGAAAAGATGTAACAACCACACCAGGTCTGCAGTGATCTCTGCCATTCTTTTTGATTGCAGCTGATTAATTAGGACATGATTCAGTTTGTGTGTAGGGTAAAACCTTGAAGGAAAACCAGGAACTTGCTGAGAGTTGCACAGCATCTACAATTTGCTACTGGACAATTGTAATTGAAGAATTTGAAGAGGAGGACAGTGGAATTCTAGAATGATTTACCATTCAAAAGGAGGAGGTATTAATGTTTTAGTAGATTAAAGGTGAATAAATTCACAGGGCCTGATGAGTTGTATTCCAGTCTGTTAGGGTACAAAACTATTGAGGCTCTGACAAAGTTTCAGATTTTTAGCCAATTTTGTAACTGGTTTATCACCATTCCTTTAATCCAATGGATTTCTATTTTCTAAATATCTTTGTCATGTAGTCTTTTATTCCACCCCCCCCACCCCCTGCAACCAAAAGCATTTCCTCACATTTAACTGTTTAAACTCGTGTGACTCTGATCATTTCTGCTGGGGCCCTGGTCATAGCCCATTTCAGGCAAGACACTTCCCATTGGTACAATTCCTTCCTGACATAATACTGGACACAGTCTTGTTGAACAGAATTCTTTTCCCAAATGTTTCTTTGGCCATGTGTTCACTCTCTAATCTTGGATGGGATACCAATATCACAGCTGTTGATTAAAACCTTGCATTGATGATTGAGAGCAGATTATGTTTACTGGGGGATTGGGTTTGTTCTGTTTACTTGTGTGCATGATGTACGTAATTTTCTACATTGTCAGGGAAATGCCATTGTTGTAAGTGCCCCAGAACAGCTTCACTAAATATCCAGCAAGTTCTAGAACAAAGGTCTTCAATACAACTGGGATGTTGTCTGGTCTCATCTTTGCCATTTTCATTGCTCTCAAATGTTTATCAGATATGGAGTGAATCAAATTAGCTTAAGATCTGGCTTCTGTGATCTTTGGGAATCTCAGGAGAAGCCTGGGTGGATCATTTTCTTGATGCTTCTGGCTGAAGCTGGTTGCGAATGCCTCAGCCTTTGTGCTTTTCCCTGCTGTCTTTGAACATGGGATGCTCTCTGAGCCTTCTTCCATCAACTCATTAATTGTCCATCACCATTCACAACTGGATATGATAGAACTGCAGAGCTTCAATCTGATTTGTTGGTTATGAGATCATTTAATTTTCCCTATTGCATGCAGTTTTTGCTGGTTAGTACATGTCCTGTGTTGCAGTTTTTTTTACCATCAGATGAGTGCCTCATTTTTTGGTATGTCTGGTACTACTCCCACCATGGCTTTTTGTAGCTTCATTAAAGCAGGGTTGATTTCCTGGCTTGATATGTTGTAATGACCCATGAGTTGACTAATGTGGAGCAAAAAAGTCACTTTCACTAATCCATATTTGGCTCAGACAGAAGTATTTATTCCACCTGCTGCAGGAGACAAAAGGGCCACTCACTTCAAATGCACAGTTCGCACACTCACTCTGATTTGTACCAAGCATGACATTTTTACTCACCTTTTGAAAATGATGTACAACAACTCCATTGTAGATCCTGTTATCATCTGTTAACTGATCCTGAAGCAAGAAGTTGCTTGCTAAGCCACTTCTGTCATCACTTACCCTGCATATTCATTAGGTACGTTGGAAACTTCTGCCTCTAGCCAATATCAAGCGGCCTCAAGTTTCTGTTACTATTCACATCTCTCCAGAGGCCATTTATGCCCAACATGCATGTTATTCTAAGTAACGTTCCACCTGTAACCATCTGTGTTACAGACTTCCACCTTTCCTTGCATTTCTGCAGAGATTAATCATCTTGGGAACATGCCGTGAGTCCTTTTGTCTTCCCACAGGGCCATCTATTTCAGAGGCTGGTAATTTCTACTTGTCTTCCTCTAGAAGCCAGATGTGTCACTATCTCTTGTTCTATCTATCCTCCCTGTCCCAAAGCCTTGTGTATTCTGAGAAAATAGGCATGCACTGTTGACTCTGAATATGTCAATTAATCCTTTGCTACCTACCTCTGTCAATGTCCCACTTCCACAGATTGTGATGTATATTTCAGCTGGTCCAATATGCCTCTATCTGCCAGTTTTGGGCTGTCATACCTGTTTTGAGTGTATCCAATTCATCATATTGTAGCACCACATAACATGGAACATCCTCAGTGTGAAAACTTTTGTCTCTACACTTCTACCAATGCTATTATGCACAGATGTACCTGCCACAGATGAGAGCAAGTAAGTTTATCCCTCATGCTGTTTCACACACTACCTGTCACAGACCCAGTCTGACAGTTATATCCTTCAGGACTTGATCAGTGATGGTGCTACCAAGCCATCTCAGTGATGCACATTGAGGTCCCTCAAAGTATTATTCCACATGTTGCTCAAACATGAGAGAGCACTGCTTCATCAGTTGAGAGAACATTTAGTTATAATCAGGAGAATGTTTCCTTGCCTCTGTTTGATCTGATGGTATGACACTTCATTGGATATGGAATCAATGCTGAGAACTCCCAAGTCTCTTCCTTCCTGCCTATACTCCACCATGCTGCCATCCACCCCTAGGCGAGGCTCTGAACTGCCAATGAGAGGAGATGTATGCAGGGATTGTGATGAAGGAATCTGGCACTTTATCGGTAAGTCATGATCCTGCAAGTACAACAGTGTCAGGCTGTTGTATGATCAGTCTGTGGATCAACACTCCCAGTTTAGGTGGCAGTGCCCAGAGTTAGCAAGGATGACTTGGTTGACTGGGCTGGGAGCAAATTGGCAGGCCTGAATTCCATGACTTTGTCAATTCTGAGTAGGCTGCTTTATTACAATATAATGAGGTGGATTGTTCAGCCCATTTTATAGAAAATCGGATGCTGATGGATCTTGACCGGACCAGCTAATGATGGCAGGTTTCTTTCCTCTAACTTCATTGTACATGATTGAGGTATATAAAATTGAGGGGTATGGCTAGAGTAGACTGCAGGAAACATTTCTCCATGCCAGAGACTGGTAAAACTAGAGGATATAGATTTAGGGCAAGGGGAAGAGATTTGGAGGGGATCTGAGGAGAACTTATCCCAGAGTGGTGAGTACCTGGAATACTTGAGAGATTGGTGGAAGCAGTGTTTCTGACTGCATTTAATTGCCTAGACAAGCAGTTAAATCACCTAGGCGTAGAGGGGATCAATAGGGATAGGTCCCCATTGGTCGGCATGGACATGGTCAAACACCTGTTTCCATGCTGTGGTTCTATGACTTGATGCATCTCTCTCATTCCATTAGAGGCCTCAAGATTAGTTGCACATGAATTGGCTTTAGCAAATCCGTGCCAGTTTATCCCTTATTAACCATGCTACTCCTTTTATTTCTCTTCAAATTTTACTTTAAATATTAAATTAAGACAATGATTCCCATGACAACTATGGTCTCCACCCTATCATATATTTCCATCTGTTTTCTCTATTTGCTCCCCACACACTCCCTTTGTACGACTTGAAAATGGAGGGAAAAATGCATTTTAATTTGTAATCAAGGGTCATTGATATGAAATATTGACTTTTGTTTCTCTCTCCATGGATACTGCTTGGCCTGCAAGTGCTTCCAGGTTTTCCTTTTTTGGATTTACAGTATCTGCAGGTTTTTTTTCTTGCTGTGCCAAACTTCTGTTACCTGTTAGCCAGCCAATCTTCTCTTCCTGTTGGTATGTTATCTCCTACACCATGAGCTTTTATGTTCCCTAATAACCTTTTGATGTGACATCTTATCAAAAGCTTTCTGGAGACAGAACTGTGATGCATCTATATGTGTGTATCCCTGTTAGTGAACATTCACTTATGAAAAAAATCTTCACTACAATGAAGGGTTTTATTTAATTTGTAATTTAAAAGGTTTTTTAAAATTTTATTTACAGCGTGGTAACAGACCCTTCTGGCCCAATGAGCCTGTGCCGCCCATTTTAAACCCATATTAACCTACCCGTACGTCTTTTGAATGTGGGAGGAAACTGGAGCACCCAGAGGAAACCCACGCAGATACGGGAGAATGTACAAACTCCTTGCAGACAGCGATGGGAATTGAACCCCGATCGCTGGTGCTGTAATAGCATCGCGCTAACCGCTACACTACCATGCCGCCTCATTGTTTGCTACAATGAGGGAACACATCTGGAAACTTTCAAACACGGGTCTAAGAAAACCAGTCTCACTTAATGGTCTTTTTAATGAGGTTATCGGGAAGGAATCCATGAATCTATTAAAATGATCAAAAAGAAAAGTTCTTGAGCAACTGCACTTATTTTTGTAGCAACAATGACATTGGATGAATGACTTGCAAGATTCACTGTGGATGTTTCGGGTCATCAAAACAAGTGGTATTTACTTTTAATTTATTGCATCCTTATTGGGATGAATTTGACCAGCTTCTGACTTGTCATCCATGATAGGTGGTATTCCCCAGGAGAGTGAACAGTGTATTGTACCTGAGGCTATATGTAATTTGCATGACAATGGGTTTATTAGCAGCCCAATCTGTTTGTTAACCAGGGGAGTCCTGTATAGGTTGTTAATAATTGTTGACACGTTTTGCAATAACAAAGAATTAAATTGGTTATTTGATCTACTACAGTTCTCAACTCTATCATCTACAATACAGTAGAACATTGTATTAAGCTTTGTTTGCATTTGATATATTGCCATAATTAAAATTAACAAATATCCACATTTTGTCCAGTGGGAATTTTCTGACCTGTATGCTGCAGTCAGTAAGATTTGTAGCTCTTAAAAGCAATTTACAGATGTTATTTCTTAAGGACATCGTATTAAGAATTTGTCCTTGGTTACTTGCAGTTGGGTGAAATACCACAGCAGCTGCACATGGTGGTACTTCCTGAAATTCATGTAAATCAAATCCAACTTTGCAACAATTACAATATGCACAGCTAGTGCAAGGGACTAAGAGCTCATTTTTATGCCACAGGTTTTCTCTTCAGTGGCTTTAAAACAGTTGATTTTTTAAAAATGTATATCTCCTATTCAGGAAGAAAAATTAACTTTTTTTTAACTTTTATACAGCACGGTAACAAGCCCTTCTGGCCCAACGAGTCTGCACCACCCAATTTCACCCATGTTAACGTACTAACCCATATGTCTTTGCAATGTGGGAGGAAACTAGAGCACCTGGAGGGAGTCCATGCAGTCACAGGGAGAATATACAAACACCTTACAGCAGTGGGAATTGAACCCTGACCGCTAGCACTGTAATAGCGTTATGCTAACAGTTATGCTACTGTGCCGCACTTGGACACACTTCAGAATTACCCATTTCCACACATTTTAAATGCCCCACACTGATCATTATTTGGCTTCATCTGTAGTCCTGTACCTGGATCATATAGACCCTTCCCCTACCTATCCACTTTTAGGCAAGCTTTCACTGTAGAATTCTGTAGTTCTGAAGAGAGCTCAATTTGAAGTTCTAATTTTCTCACTTTAATAATTGCTTTGTAATTTGCTGAAGTATTTTGCATTTTTGTTCAATCACAAAATTTGTATATTTGCATAGATTCAGAATTTGTATTGCATTTCTCAAGCCTGCAACCAGAAAAACACAAACATTGCAAATGTGTGTGAGAATAAGTTTGAAGCAAAACTTCGTAATCAGAAAACTTTAACAGATAACTAAAGTTAATGAATTTTAGGTAAAGGTATTGGCATAAAAATTGCAACAGTTGATAAATTTCTGTTATGAAGAAAAATACCACAATTTGCACATGGCAAGAGTAGTAAATGAATAAGTAACACTATTTTTATGGTGGTAACAGGATCTCCTATAATAGGACAAGATCTTTTATGCCAACTCAAATAAATAGACAGGAATTCAGTTTAAAGTTTATGCTTGGCAATGCAGTAAATTAGCAGCGATGTACTGGTGTATCACCCAAAACTTGTATTCCAAGGTATAGTGGATTTTGGTTCCATTTAATTCTTGTAAGAAATTGTCTATATATGTGGGGGGGGGGGGGGGGGAGGAGAGAGGCAATTCTAGAATATAGGTCCAAAATAAACTCTGAGAATATTGCAAAGTACAATTTTGCATGAGCAAACTTAGGAATTTTTGTATACAATCTTTCAATTATTTCGATAAAGCTAATTTTTAAGGAGTCGCAGGTGTCTCTCAGACTGCTATTCACAGATAAACCAAGGATTGTTTTATCTGTATCTTTTCATTGGCAAGTAATTTTAATGTTTTACAGAGCTGGGTGATATACATCACTGAACAAAAATGAAGTTGAATTATGCTTTCTCTTTGAGGGTGGCAGAGAAAGAAATTTGAGTTTTTCTTTTAGGCAACTTGTATTTAATTATGGCTCCTTTTTTTTTGTTCCAGTGGATGAAAACTATGTGGCGATCAGATTCCTGCTATGCCAGCTATGGTGTGGATGGGTCCATATGCTCATTTTTTATTTACCTCAGTGAGGTCAGTGACCGTATTACCTACATTGAAATGAAATGTTTTTGTTCTATGGACCTGTCAATTATACATAACCTACTGCAGACACCTGCAGTTTGGGCAATTTAAATGTCAAAACATGGCACAGAATCAGCATGTTCCCTCCCATAACACATCTCTCTCGCCCTTTTTCCCACCCCCATTTTTGAGATTTTAAACTTCTCATCTCCATGCATGCTAATTTTGTATTTCTTTATGGTATAGGTTGAAAACTGGTGTCCTCCTCTGCCATGGAGAGCAAAGAGTCCTCGGGAAGAGACCGACCAACAAACTGTGGTTAGTGTTGATTAAATAAGCCTCGGACCCATCCTGTTGCAATGCACTATGATGTATTGGTGTATAATGTTGTGCTGTCTGGTTGTGAAGCTTCGTGTTACTTGCAGTTTAAGAACATAGAAAGCAGGGTCATACAGCACAGAAACAGGCACTTCAGTCCACCAAGTCCATTGGTGGATAATCAGTAGACATGCACCAATTTATCCTCCAAACAACTCCTCCCAGATCCTACCTTTTACATAAATGCTAAGGACAATTTATAGTGGTCAATTAATACTCACACTCTCGTGCTCTCTCTCTCGCGTGCGCTCTCCCTCTCTTCCATGCCATTTTCTGCACACAAGTCCTCTGGAGCAATGTGAGGACACTTGGACTACATCATAGGGCACTGCATCATATGGTCTCGCTTGCACAGCATCAATCCAGGATTCCTGCTAATAAGCAAGTTTGTCTTCATTATATGGCACTGAGCCCAGCATTTCACTGACCCATGCCTATCCCACCCTTCAAAAAGGGCTGTGCTAATTTTTTTCCTCTTCTTCCTTCTCCCTCATCACCTCTGGCACCAAGTTAATGATCTTTCCCCAATTGTCACCATTCCCCAAAGTGCTGGTTGTCTTTCCCAATTAAGCCCATGATCAGCTTTGAAAGATGGATCATTCAGCAGAATCTGATGCTTTCAGTGAAAGGCCACTGGCCAAAGCTGAATATGTGCATTTTAGTTTCTAGTTAGTAATTTCAGCCAAAGCTTAGTTACAGCACTCTGTTCTTTCACTCAGGCTGTCCACAGACAAGAATACAATAATCTCATTGATACTACGATGCATATTAAGGGACTGCTGTTTTGTAGGAAATAGTCTTTTAGATAAGATGTTAAACTGAGGCCTTATCTGGTCATTCAGGTGGATTCAAAAGATCCTATGGTGTTATTTCAAAAAAATAGGATATTATCCCTAGTATCCTGGGCAGTGTTTATCCCTTAATTAACATGGAGAGATTATGATTTTACTTCTGAAAGGGACATCAAAGATGCTATATGAATAGAAGTTAGTTTACTTGATTAAAAGTTGAATAAATATAACTTGACTATAATTAAAATATGACAGTTTCTGCAGTCCTCATGACTGCTGCACTTGGTAATCTAATTGCCTTCATAAAATGGCATGAAAGAGCTGTTTCCCAAGATTGGGTTCTTTGTTTGAGTACTGTATTTAAAAGGTACATAGTAAAACAGTTATTGTCTCTGTTCCCTTTTCTGTTTTAAATTAATTTTGTGATTAAAAATATTGTTACTTCATAGTCACCTTTTACATGTTTGTACAAAATCTGTTAGTGTACTTTTTCATTTGCAGCTATGAATGTCTTTATGGGCATGATTTTTTTCAGCCTTTCTAAAGGATGGTGGGTGGAAAGCATCAATCAGACAACCTTTTAGTTATACAATGGCATACCTGGTTTTAAATAGGAAATCTGCAATGGCCTGAAGGATATCAAAGTAGAATTGTGAACTGTTGCAGAAGTATTTGTAGTCTATACCTAGAAGCGAATAGTTAGCTGTGAAGATTAAAGCTATATTAAACTTCTGTACAACAGGCTTTTCTTGGCAAGAGTGGAATATTTCAGTTGCATATCATGGGCACATTGCTTCATGTAGATTGCTAAGATGTAGACAAAAAAAAATCACTGTCACCTATAATTTAAAGCAAAAGATGCCATTTCAGATGCAGCACAGGCATTCTATACTCTGGGGGAGGAACTTTCTCAATGAATTTGCAAGCTTTGGTGCCTGTCATACGTGGCCAAACATTTGATATGCAAAATGTGCAATCAGATGATTCCTATTTCGTAATATTTTGCACAGAAAGACTTTGTATCAAATAATGAGTATTCATTATCTGAAATTATTGGGAAAGATTGAACTTATTATATTTGATAGATCCAAATTTGCCTCTGATTATATCATGCTAATTATCTCAGAATCTGAGAGCATATGAAGTTAGAAAAGGTGTTCTGAATGATACAAAACTACGACTATTCAAATTGAAGTGAACAATTAAAATGTTTATTGCAGGCTGAAATTCGAACAGATTTTAATTACCTCTTTAAAATTATGTCTGCACACGATGAATTTCGATGGATGCGATTGAGGATAAATCGAATGGCAAGTGCTTGGATTGAGGCTGTAAAATCACTTGCGGAGAAACAAAATCTAGAAAACAAACGTAAAAAGGTCAGCTCACCCTAGTTCCCTGAAGTTTGGTAATATGTTATAATACTGATTTGTTTGCAAATTGCAAGGCAGAGAAATACAACATTTCTAAAGATCAGAAGTAGCATGCCTTCTACAATAATGTGTATCTTTACACTTTTAGATTCTTATTCATCTTGGACTTTTAACAAAGGAATCGGGATTTAAGATAGCGGAGAATGCTTTCAGTGGTGGCCCCCTTGGTGAATTAGTGCAATGGAGTGATTTGATTACAACTCTTTACCTATTGGGCCATGACATTCGGATTTCTGCTTCATTGGCTGAATTAAAAGAGTAAGGAAATTGAATTTAATTAGTGCTGTATTAAAGCCAAAATGTGCAAATTGAGGAATGATATTATTAAGATGATTTTTAAGTTTAAAAATATACTTTTTCTAGTACTGGTAACACTGCAGAGAAGATTTTGTGGGACATCTTCCAATAAAAGAAACAAACTGCAGATAATAGAAATATAAAATACAGACAGAAAATGCTAGATATACTCAGCAGGTCAACCTGCACCTGTGAAGAGAAGGTTGACATTTCAGTTTGAAGACTTCTTCAGAGCTTTGCAAATGAAAGCTCATTGACCTAAAATGTTAACTTAATCGAGTGCTGCCTAACTTGCTGAGTATATCCGTATGTTCTCTAAGATAGGCTATTCCAATTGTAACCTGCATTTGAAGGAGAAGCTGAAATGCTCTTGTAAACATTTGAAATTAAAGTGCAATAGTGTTGCTATTTCCATTCATTTAATCTATGTGGTCTAGCTCTTTTTGTAGAGTACGGTCATGTACATTTATACTGAAAGTAAAACAACTAGTTGAATGCTGTGTAATCCTTCTGTACACTGTCCTACTGGCAGTCTTGTTTACAGTATACAGAATTACAAAATGTAGACTATTCGAAGACCTTTTTCAAATATATTGTGCTCACCTCTGACCAACAGTAATCCACCATCCGAACAATTAAAAATCCCAATGGTTTGGTATCTGGCTCGCCCTCTAATGTGTGCTCCCCTTCCACTCGCTAGGCCCCACTTCCTGCACTCTCCTTCTGACTCGCTGGATATTTGGAGTTTCGCTGTACATGTTTGTAATTGCCCAAACCCTGCCTGAGGTTACATTGAAAACTGGTGGATTTCTGTGACAGAGCTTTATATTTTGTTTTGTAACTTCACTTTTACTCTGTGTGCACTTCAGCTTTTTAAAAAAAAAGATGTTCTAGTTAATTACTAGTTTACATTTTATTAATATCATTCTGGAAATTATTTTGTAAATGAGCTCTTATTTATTCTAGCAGTAATCTTTGAGATGTTGTGTGAATTAATGTTATGCAGACTTTCTATTGTTACAATTACTATGGCCCTGGATATGGTTGCAACAAAAAAATTTAAAATTCCATGAAACCTTGTCAAAGGCCCAGTTACTGGAATGAAACAATACCAAATAAATCTTGGATTCATAATAACAAGAGTCAGACAAAATTTGTATCCTTTGTGCTTACAAAGTACTTAATTGTCTGTCTTTAAACTAATTTCCCAAAGAAATTCAGCAATTTTCAAGTCTTAAAATTAAAAAATTTGTTTTGAAGAAGTTTAATCATAATTTGTATACTCTCCTCTGAGTTTCCTGCAGACTCTCTGCTCTCTATTTAGCTAGAAAGTCCACACAGTGTATTGGAAGCTCTCGTTTCTGTGAGTTTAAGTAGAACAGTACTTTCATAGGCTTCTCCATTGCCGCCTCTTTCTCTTTCTTACAAGGTCCTTGCAATCCACAATCTATAGGCAAACAGGTCAGACGCAGAGCCTCTTGTGATATTCTCTGTGCTGGACATCTCAATCCATCCACCAGCCTTGTTCCATCTCCTAGTACCCAGACAACCTGCTGTTAATCTGCATTTGGCACCAACTCCTGAGCTTTGTGCCATGCAGTTATCATGTGATTTTGCTGCTAGTGATTGCTTGAAAATTTCCCCTTTTCAAAAAAAAAGTCGCTATTTAATCTAGATTTACATAATCTGTTGTTTGTTCATGTATGTTAATTATTCAGGTTTACCACATTTTGGAAGGTAAAGTAGAAATACTGTGTCAAGGTAATGAACTGAAAATTGTAAGTCAGTAAAAAGCCAATGTTGTTGCAAAATGGTGGTAAATTATTGATGAAAATAAAAATGGAAAACAGAAGTAAGAATATTGCCCAACAATTTGCAAATAGTTGCAAGTAGCAAGTTGCTGTGCCTTTTGGGATGATGGTTGTATTTTGGAATTGTTATAGCATCAAACCAAACACCATACGTTTATGATAGTGGTCTTAGATTGCCTCATTATTGGTTACATTTTGAATTTTGTAAATTAATTTAAGTTGTATATATTCAAGTATTTAATGTGTATTTTCTACTTTTAGGATAATGAAGAAAGTGATGGGTAACAGATCAGGTTGCCCAACTCGTGGTGATAAAGTAGTAGAACTAATCTATATCGACATTGTTGGTTTAACACAATTTAAAAAGACACTTGGTCCATCCTGGGTTCATTATCAGTAAGTGTTACTCTTTGCATTTTAATTTGGGATATTGAATTACAAAAGAACAAATGTAGGCTAGTAAACTCAATCATCTGCTTTGTGATTTGGCTGATTTGTACCTTAACTCCATGTACCCAACTTTTCCCACATGGCCCCTAATATCTTTGGTTAAGAAAAATGTATCAATCTCCAATTTTTAAAACAGTAGTTAGCCTTGCATTAACTGCTGTTTTCTGACCACCGGTTGTTTTACAAAAGGATTCAAACTTAACTCTTAACGATAATGATTCTGAATTTTAGAATCTGGCCTTGAATCATAGACTTTCCGAACAACCAAAATTGTTTTCTTGTTCATTTAAGACATGTGGGTCTTGCTGGCAAGGCCCATCTATAATTGTTCATGAAGTAGCCAACAAGCAGCTTTGTTTTTTGAACAACTGCTGTCCTTGTGACAGTAACCCTACTGTGATCTTAGGTAGGGTGTTCTAGGATTTAGATTCATCAACAGTGAAAGAACAACATATTTCCAAATCAGAGTGGGATGGAGTTTGAAGGGGGAACCTTCAGGTGGCGATGCTTGCATGCACCTGCTGCCTTGTCCTCAATGATCAGAGTTGTGGGTTTGGAATGTTGGCAAATAATTTGCATTTTGTTGACATTTTGCATTTCAACCATGGTGTACCCAGGGGTGGAGGGAGTGAATGTTCATGGTGGGTAGGGTGTAGTCAAGTGGCCTATTTTCTCCTAGATGGCTTTGAGCTGATTAAGTGTTGCAGTTTATTCATTTGTATGAGTGGAGCCTATCATTTATCCTTCTGACTTGTGCCTTTTTGATAGTGGAAAGGCTATGGGGAATCGGAAAGTGAATCACTTGCCACAGCATACCCAGTCAGAGTATGTATGCGACTGTTGTTCATGGTTATTCATGATTCCCCAAGCATTGACTGCACCACTACACTCACACTGTTTCATCTTTTACACTGTTACACAGTAACCAACATGTTTCCCTCACTCTTACTGCAGAAGGTGGCACATAACTGTAACTAGCAGCAACAGACTGGGGAACTAGGTGTGTATGGAGAAATGAGTGCTGATCGTTACAGTAATTCTGGTGAATGAATTCCCATTGTGCTGCTGTGTAGAATGTCCTAGAATTGCAGCCTCATGGCCATAGAAGAGTTGCAACCTATTTCAAAGTCAGACGGGTGTGTAATTAGTTACTTACAAGTTTAACTTGCCTGTGAGATTGCTGTTGCTCTCAAGATGCTGTTAAACAATGCTTGAGAAAGTTGATGTTATCGACTTTTGGCAAAAGGATGCACTTGCAACCTTGGCAGGATGATGGTGGCAATCAAGTGCTCTACTTTGTCCTTTTGTCAGGCTGCTTCAGTGTGTTTAGGATTACGTGTGTGGTTGAAGTTGGACTAATTCAGGCAAATAGAGAACTTCTTTCACAACCCTGATGTCCCTTGTAGATAGTAGAAAATCTTTGGCAATTGCATCATTGGCTTCAGAATGCTTTGTCTTTGATTGTTATTGTAGGCATAGTCATTAAGTTCTAGTCAATTGTGATTCCCCTGGATGTTGATGATAAAGGATTGGTGATAATACCATTGAATATTGAGGGAACATTTTAAGGACTTGTCAAATGATGTTTAAAAACAACATGTGCGCTGCAAATGTAACTGGCCATTTATTAATTGAGAATGTCATCCAGACCACTGACTGTTGGTATGAAGTGCCTCTGTTTGAAAAATGATTTTGTGAAGTGGGGTTCTCAGCTGATAGTAGGATCAGCTGCTCTCTGAGAATATTAATGAATTAGATTGAAGGATCAAGTATTTTGTATCCAGGTTTGATGATGGAAATATCAGTTGTGAGCTGAATGCACAGAATGAGTAGAAAGATGAGCAGATTTAGTGAGAGTACAAGAAAGTAGCAGATGGGAGTATAATGTAGTAAAAGGATATACTCATTTTGGTAGGAAGAATAGTGTCTGCCTAGAATTGACCATATTTACATTTGGCTCAAAAGAGTTGGTGCTTGGAGATGCTGACTTGTGACGATCCACAGCGGAATATTTTAAGAGAACAGTGGCTTGTTCCTTTGTTTCCTCTACCAAGTAGATCCCAAATTTCCTGATAGCACATTTTTAACCACAGTTCCAGGAGCAAAAAAGAAACACAAGCCCAACTGTGAGACATTTTGTTTGGAAACAAATTCATTGATATATAAAGCTGAAAGTAAAATATTAAAAAAGCTAAAGACTAGCACAACATAATAATTAGCAAAGAATGAAACAGTTATTGATTTGGGGTCTCTGTCAAAGAGACCACAAATCAAAAAATGGAATGCAAGAGCAAGGAGCTGGCCATGGCATTACAGCTGGGACTCCAGAACATTTCCTGGATTGGAGGACTTCAGTTCTGGGGGTGAGATCGGAAAGGCTGAGACAGTTGTGCTTGGAGCAACCCTTAAAGACGCAGCTTAGGTTCCAGCTGTAATGCCTTGGCCAGTTCCAGACACCCCACTCTATTAGGAAAGACATACAAGTCTTTGTGTGGGCACCAAAGATGATTTACTAGAATGACATTGAATAGAAAGACTTCAATTATGTAAATAGACTAAAACCTGAAGTTCTCCTTCAGGCAAGAAGGTTAAAGGGAGATTTGTTAAATATATTGAAGGATTTTAATAGTTTAAATGATGAAGCTTTTTCTAGTTGCCAAAGGGTCAATAAGCTGTAGTCCCAAGTTTTGAGGTAATTGGCAAAACCAAAGGAGAAGAGGGAAAAACTAGCTTGCCTTTTTGTTTCTATCTGGAATGTAGTGCGGTGGTAGAATCAGATTCAACAATAGGTTTTGAAAACTATTTGTAAAAGATATGTGGTGGAAAGCTTTGCCATGGTTTGGAGAAAATGCAGGGAAATGGAAGTTTCCAGATGTCTGTCAACTCTTTGAAACATTTAAATGAATGAATGTCTATCTTTGGTTTATTCTGTGATTGTATGAAGATAAATCTGTGATTTGTTTTAAAAGGACAAAAAGTACTTAACATTTCTCATAAATAACTAATCAGCAAGGGTGTCAAGTGCAATGCCCTTTATAAATTATTCATTTGTTCCTCTGGTGTTTCTATGTCATAGGTGCTAGGTAGCAAAGAATAATTGTTTTTCTCATTGGTATATGACATTATTCTGTGATTTCTTCAATGGAATTGGTGATAATGCTAGTAGCTTATCAGTTGATAGAAAAGGAAATAAAAAACAAAAAAAACTCCTGGTAGCACTCTGGGTTAGGATGTGACTATCAAGTGAAAAACTTGCATTTAACATTGAATGCCTTTCTTTGAATTATCTTGAAACTGTTCACATTCTTGTGGCATTTCAAATGGCATTGTGGAAATTTGCCTTCATTTTTGTTTATTAACTTGTAAAGTTCTCTCACGTAGCTAAAAGTATCATCGACGTTTTATCAATAGTGAGCTCAAAAGTATCACGTCACCATAATTTTATTTTTACAAAATGTCTCTCTTGGTTTTCACAATTTTGGTGGCTTTTGTTTATAATTCACTTCTGTGATCTCATCTACTGTGCCTCACCCCCTCCCCACAATTAACCTTTTCCAGGTGTATGCTGAGAGTGCTGGATTCATTTGGTACAGAGCCAGAATTTAATAGTGCTCAATATGCTCAGTCTAAGGGTCACAAGACACCATGGGGTAAATGGAACCTTAACCCACAACAGTTCTACACCATGTTTCGTAAGTAATGCATTTAAGCGGATTCATTTTGCATGTAATGACTGGTTTCCTCCCACGTTCCAAAGATATACAGGTTTGGAGTTGTGGGCATGCTATGTTGGTGCCGGAAGAGTGGCAACACTTGCAGGCTGCTCCCAGCACATTCTCAGTAATGCAGAAAGACGTATTTCACTGTTTCGATGTACATGTAACTAATAAATAAACATCTTATAAGGATTAAACTGATTTTAAAAATTAGTACGTTAAGCAGTCTTGGCCATGGCAATTGGATAATACATCCAGCATTTATCTTTCTGATGTTCTCAGATAAAGTCTAAATTGTACAATTTGTAAAATTCTGAAAATGAACTAAGGATAAGTAATGTTGTGTCACTTGCATTTGCTTCTCCTTTCTCAAAACAACTGAATATATATTTACCCATCTTAAAATCTTTGTAGAGGTTGGCATGTTTATGATAAGCAAATATTGTGTGTAATCTGTAGAGTATTTTGTGTGATTAATTGTATAGAGCATGTATGCTGGAGTATCAGTTATTCCCTACATGTACAACAAAGCCTAACGCAAGCTTGATAAATAACATCTCATCTTCCATCTAGTACATTAACTTCTACTACACAACTTGTCAGCTCATGCAAAGCTATTTCCTTCAAAGTTCTCCAATCTGTAAGCCTTTTTATTTAGCTTCTAGCTTATAAAATGTTGAACGATTTCAAGAACTCTTTGTATTACTAACCTGCAATGGTAAAGAATAAAAAAAACTGCAGGTGCTGGAAATCTGAAATAAAACAGGAAACGGTAGAGATAGTCAACAGACCAAGCAGCATCTGTGGAGAGAAAAACAGTTAATATTTAAGTTTAATACACCATCAGACATGTTTGTCTTTCCCCTCACCTTTCAGCATTCTGAAATGACTGTTCCCTCTGGTTTGGTCTTCCTTTCTACCAACTGCTTCCCTGCTCTCAAAACTTACCAATGCAACACCTGTCCTTTTTAACTCTTTCCTATCCACCATCCAAGGACCCAATTACTCCTTTCAAGTGAAACAGCAATTCACCTGTGCTACTTCCACTTTAAGTGTTTGTGTTCACAATGTGGTCTTCTCTGCATTAGAGAAACCATATGCAGATGGAGTGACCACTTTGAAGTACAGCTTTCAATCCACAAGTGACCCTGAGTTTCCGGTCGTCAGACATTTTGATTCTCCATTCCATTCCCACTTTGATATTTGTATCTTTGGTCTCCTGCACTGCTCCAAAAAAGCCTAACTTAAGCTTGACAAACAACATCTCATCTTCCACCTGTACATTCCAGCCCTTGGGATCAATAGTGAATTCAACAATTTCAGTTAATTTTCCATTACTGTCAGAATTGGTCAGATCTGATACAAAGCATTCCCTCTAACATTAATTTTCTCTCCACAATTGCTATCTGAGTACTTCTAGCATTTTATATTTCCATTATTCATAATTTCCATTATTTATATCGTTTCACATTTCCAGCATTATCTGTGTACTGCTTCTCATAGTTCTAGCATGTTGTTTTTTCCCTCTTGTATTGGCCTCATTCATCTCCTATAAAACAGATCAACTATGCAGATGCTTATAAGTTAACTATCCTCTTCACAGTTCACAATGTTATGAATTCAGGTGTGGTATGTACAGGCTGGTAGAATGGGCAGATGCATGCCAGATGAAGTTTAATCTGGAGAAATGAGTAACTCATTTTGGTAGGAAGAATGAGAGAATATAGAATTAAGGATCTTTTTCTAAAAAGAGGTGTAGGAGAAGACTGACCTGGAGGTATGGACACACAAGTCATTGAACGTGGCAAGACAGATTGAGAAAGTGATTAATGAGACATACCCAATTCTGTGCTTTATCAACAGGCAAAGAGAACAAGCAAGGAAGTTCTATAAAGCACTGATCTATCCTCAACTGGAGCATTCTGTTTAATTCTGGTCACCTCATTATAGGAAGAATGTGAAGGCATTAGAGAGTTCCAGAAAAGATTTAATAGAATTGTTACTGGGGCGAGGGATTACAGTTGTAAAGATAGATTAGAGCTCAGAACTGTTTTCAGAGATAAGAGGCTGAGAGATCTGATTTTCGTATATAAAATGAAGAGGGTTCTAGATGGTGTATAGAGGGAGGCTATTTCCATTGGTGGAAATGTTGAAGAGAGGGCACAGGTATAAAAGGGAAGTAAATTAATAACAAGGGAAAATCTTTTTTAGGCAATGTGTGGTTGGAAACTGCAATGCACTGCATGTGGGTGTGAAGGGGGCAGGTTCTATTGTGGTCTTTGAGAGGATATTGGATAAATGTATGCAGAGGAAAACTTTTGCACAGTTATAAAGAATAGGCTGGCTGGTGGAACTAGTGAGTTGCTCTGGTAGAGGTGAGACACTGACTCAGCTGAATAGCTGCCAGATTTTCCATTGTTTGTTCAAGAAGGGAAATGGGAATACTCCATGAAATTATAGGCCAGTGATCCTCTCATCTGTGGAAGGGAAGGTATTGGAGAGGATACTTGGGGATAGGATTTGCATGCATTTAGAAAAGCATGGCCTGATTAGGGACAGTCGGCATGGCTTTGGGCAGGGCAGGTTATGTCTGAATAAGCTGAGTTCTTTGAGGAGATGATGAAGGTGAGGGCAAGGCAGTGGATGTTGTGTTCATGGACTTTAAAGTATGGTAGGCTGATCCAGAAGATAAAGATCCGTGGGATCCACAATGACTTGGTAGTTTGGATGCAGAATTGGCTTGCCCATAGAAGACAGGGTAGTGATGGAAGGGTATTATTTCTAGCTGGAAGTCTGTGACCAATGGTGTTCTGCAGGGATCAGTGCTGGGACCTCTGACTATATCTAAATGACCTGACTGAAAATGTAGATGGGTGGGTTAGTGGATTTGCAGACACCAAAGATTGGAGGAATTGTGGACAGTGAAGAAGATTGTCAAAGATACAGCAAATTATAGATTAGTTACAGATATGGGTGGAAAAATGGTACATGAAGTTTAATCCAGGTAATTGAGGTGTTGCACTTTGGGAAGTCTAGTGTCAGGGGAAAGTATATAGTTAATGGCAGGACCTTTAACAGCATTGATGTACAGAGGGATCTTGGACCCCAAGTCCATAGCTGCTGAAAGTGGCCACACAAGGGAAGTAAAGAAGGCATATAGCATGCTTGCCTTCATTGGTCGGGCATTGAGCTTAAGAGCAAGGAAGTTGTGTTGCAACTATGTAAAACTTTGGTTAGGCCACATTTAAAGTATTGTGTGCAGTTCTGGTCACTCCATTATAGGAGAGTTTTAGCAGGATGCTACCTGGATTAGAAGGTATGAGCCATAAGGAGAGGTTGGACAAACTTTGGGTTGTTTTCTCTGGAGCAATGGAGGCTGAGGGGAGATGTGATGGAAGTTTTATAAAACTGAGAGGCATAGACAAGATAGATGGTTAGAATCTTTTTCCCAGGGTAGAAATGTCAAACACTAGAGGATATGCATTTAAGGTGAGGGTGAATTAATTTTTTTTTACACAGTGGGCTTCCAAGGGTAATGGTAGAAGCAGATACAGTAGTGGTGTTTAAGAGGCTTTTAGATGGGCACATAAATAGGCATCGATTGGAGTGCAGGCAGAAGAGATTTGATTTAATTTGCCATGGTGTTCGACACATGTTATGCCAAAGGATCTGTACCTGTGCTGTACTGTCTCCCGTATGTTCTAAAGAGCCCACATTTCTATGTTATGACTTGTACACTGTCATATCAATATCATTCAGCATAGTGTCTCCTGGGCAAGGGAGATTTTAAAAAAAAAAGAATCCAAGTTGTTTTAGGTGTAACTCTGGAAATTAATTTCCAACCTCTGAAGATATTAAAAAAGATGCTGGAAGAACTCAGTGGGTCAAAGAGCATCAGGACAGAAGAGGAAAGATTGCCAGTGTAGAGCAATACAAGGGGTGGGATGGTAGATGGATGGAACCAGATGAGGATGGGGGAGTGATGGGAAAGGTGGTAGGGGTGGGGGGGGGGGGGGGGGGGGGGGGGGGAGAGAAGATGGGGAAAGGTGACAAAGGGAGAAGCAGCCTAGGTGGACAGTTGACATGTGGGAGGGCAACACTGGGGGTATGGGTTACCTGAAATTGAAAAATTTAGTGTTCCTACCATTGGTTGCAAGCTACCCAAGCAGAATCTGAGATGTTATTCTTCCAATTTGCATTTGGCCATTAGCAATGGAGAAGGCCAAGGACAGACAGGTTGGTGTGGGAGTGAGAAGGAGAGTTAAAACGAAGATCAAGATGGCTGTTGCCGACAGTGCAGGTGCTCTGCAAAATGATTACTTAGTCTATATTTGGCTTCTCCAATGTAGAAAAGACCAAATTATGAGCACCACATGCAGTAGATTGGGTTGGAAGAGGTGCAGATAAATCTCTACCTCATTTGAAAGGGCTGTGTAGGTCCTTGGATAGTGGTGAGGGTGAAGGGATGAGTGGACCAAAGGGTCATCACCTATAGTTGTAGGGGAAAATGCCAGGGGATAGGGAGAGGTAAGAGGGAAGGGATGAGTAGATCACGCAGAGTGGTCCCTGCAGCAAGCAGTGTGAGGGGGTGGAGGGGAAATGCCTTTCATGCCATCCACCATTTCAGTAACTTCCAATTTCCTGGTCCCAACCACCTCATCTTTACCATTGACATCATATTCCTATGCACCTCCATCCCCTATCAAGAAGGTCTCAGGGCTGTCTGTTCCTTTCTGGAACAAAGCTCCAACCAGATCCCTTCCACCAACTCTCATCTACTTGGCAGAATGTGTCTTTACCCTCTCAACCTCTCTCTCGATTCATCACCTCCCCTCTCTCCTACCCCCAATCTGATCCCACCTATCAGCCTCTGATCCACCCCTGTCTCATAATGCTAAAGACTGGCGATCTTTCTTCTTCTGTCCACCCACCTGCCCAAACACCACTACCACCACCCCCCCCCCCCCCCCCCCCCCCCCCAGTCCTCATGCAGGCTCTCAACTCAAAATGTCATCTTGGCACGTTGTGCCTCCAATTACTGCTTGACCCACTGAGTTCTGGCAGCATTTTGTTCCAGATTCCAGTATCTGTAATCTTTTATCTTTAAGTTTGGTTATTGTAATTGTACGGAGACATATTAAATCATAAATGTTGTAAGAACACTCATTAGTCTTGATTCACAACAAATGCAAGCCAGAGTATGCAACCTGACATTCTAATTTGATCCTTCTGTACTTGGTTCATTCTGATGCATTTAAACTTCACTCAATCCAAAACCAAAATATTGTACAATATTCTAAATGGGATTTAAGTCCTTTTCCTGACATGGCATAATCTGACACTTTTGGATTTTAGCCTACAAGATAAAGTCCAATCTAATTTGAATTTTTAATTGTTTTTTGAATCTGTTCATTAAATCTTTTTGCTACTTTAAAGTCACTTTTATCTTGCCATTTTGCAGTTTCAAGCTTCTCACTAAATTTCAGCTGTAGCCTATGGTTGATCAAATTAAATCTAATTATAGATGAGTTCATTGTTTTAATTTTCAGAGGAAGGAAGGAGCATGGTGTGCTGTAAAGCTTTGAATTGTACTGTTGAAAAAGGATATCCTTTAATTTGGAAGCTGAAAAAAAAACAATTGAGGAATTTGTCCATTTTGAAGGGAATAGCTCAAAATAACGTGCGAGCTGAAAATATCAGAGTAAAAATGAGAGTAAATATAACTTGAACCTATAAATTGTTTTGAGAAAGTACATTTCATTTTTCTGAATAAATGGCTCTAGTATTGTGCAATGGAAGCATCTTGATTTTACTTTCAGTTCCTCAAAAATAATATTAGCATTACCAATATTTTTTGATATTAAAGCCACATACTCCACACCGGAATATAAAGTGAAGAGTACAGGTGACCCACGCCCCCCACCCCCCCACCACACATACAGGGCGGTTGCATTTCTAGAGACCTGTCTGTATTGTGATTTTCCGTAACACGAAACCACTTCATCTGCACAGGCATCAAAAAATGGGGAGATAAATTTTATTTACTTTTTCCCCATATAGATTCTGTCAGAGCAAGTTTTATTTAGTATCTCAAATTTTGGCGTAGTAATTTATGAATTTTGTGAAGGCAAATTTCTGTTACTCAAATGACCATACAATATAGGGCTCACCTATGTTTCATTTCATTGGCTGAATGGTCTATCACTGAGTACTTAATATCATTGTTGCTTCAAACCCATAAATGGTTATACTTGCAATGTTTTGCTGCTTATAGATGAAATAAATTGTAACTTCCATTTGTGTTATACTGATATGTTGAAGAAAGCAAAGTTGTAAATTGTGGTCTGAAATCCATTTGATTGTGCCAGGTGTTGCCACAAAATGGTCACCAATTTTTTTTTAAAAAAGCAGCATTTTAGGCACAAATTTAAATCGTGGTCAATTTTTGATCTGGCTGTCGATAATCATGGAGTTAAAGCTGCAGTACTTTAACACACCCAATTACTTTTGGTAGTTTGAACAGCACAGTGTGTCAATTGTATTGTAAGCACGATAAAGTTCAATGAAATCAGTGCTAGCATTTGTTCCTTGAAGTTCAACCTCTTATAAACATGAGGACCTATGTGGAGCAGCTTCAGCTTTGAAACCTGGCTTGAGATGGAACCCTAGTTAAGATAAGATATCTTTATTAGTCACGTACATCGAAACACAGTGAAATATGCCTTTTGCGTAGAATGTTCTTGGGCAACCCACAAGTGTTGCCATGCTTCTGGTGCCAACATAGCATGCCCACAACTTCCTAACCCGTATGTCTTTGGAATGTAGGAGGAAACCCATGTAGACACGAGGAGAACGTACAAACTTCTTACAGACAGCGGCTGGAATTGAACCCAGGTCGCTGACGCTGTAATAGCATTATGCTAACTACTACACTACCGTGCCTGCCCTGTTCTGCGTGCAAATTCTGTTTAAGGTGAGGGCTTATAGATGATAAAGGTGATTGGTCATTACCTTCAAGTGTCTTCAGGAGACTTCACTGGTTTCAGATCTGCAGACAGAATATTTTCAGTTAGGAGGATTCTAGTACACTTCTGCCTCAACCAGGTTGATATAACAATTCTATGCACACGTGTATTTGGTTTATTCCCAATTACACTGAGAATAGTAACCATGACTGACTGGCTTCAACTAAAGCTAGATCAGGAGATCGAATTTGAAGGCAGAATACAAGGTTAATGGCAGGATTCTTAGCAGTGTGGAGAAACAGAGGGATCTCGGGGTCGACGTCCATAGATCCCTCAAGGTTATCATGCAGATTGATAGGGTGGTTAGGAAGGCATATGGTGTGTTGGCCTTCATTAGATGGGGTATTGAGTTCAAGAGCCATGAGGTAATGTTGCAGCTCTATAGAACTCTGGTTAGACCACACTTGCGGTATTGTGTTCAGTTCTGGTCGCCTCATTATAGAAAGTATGTGGAAGCTATAGAGAGGGTGCAGAGGAGAATGACCAGGATGCTGCCTGGATTGGAGAGCATGTTTTATGAGGATAGGTTGAGTGAGCTAGGGCTTTTCTCTTTGGAGAGAAGGATGAGAGGTCACTTGTTAGAGATGTACAAGATAAGAGGCATAGATCGAGTGGACTTTCAGAGACTTTCCCAGGACAAAAATGGTTAACATGAGGGGGCATAATTTTAAGGGGGATGTCAAGGGTAAGTTTTTTTTACACAGAATGGTGGGTGCGTAGAACGCACTGCCGGCAGAGGTTGTGGAGGCAGATACATTAGGGATATTTAAGAGACTCTTAGACCCGTGAATGATAGAGAAATGGAGGGCTATGTGGGAGGGAAGGGTTAGATAGATCTTGGAGCAGGATAAAATGTTGGCAGAACATTGTGGGCCGAAGGGCCTGTACTGTGATGTAATGTTCTTTGTTAAAGCAATAGATGCAGCATGTTAAATGATGTATAAAACAGGTTCATACAAGTTCTGGCACAGTTAGTACTTATTAGATATAAAATTTTGAATTCCAACTGTATTTAAATTTATTTTAATTGAGTGGAGCTAGGATCTTCTAGTTGAATATTTTTATCTGAATGCTCGAGCTCAAGTAGTAGGCCCACAGCATAATGCTGGTTGGTACTTTGAGTGCTTTTTCTTTAAGTATATTTGTACTTTTAAACTTGTATGGAATTGTATGTAACCATTTTAGCAGACATCTTGGAAATGTTGAAGTCTGAATGCATTAAATGCATGTGTTAGGTTTGGAGAGGTGATGATACTACCATTTATGATTTTTGCAGAGCCTTTTATTTTGATGTAATTTTCATATTTTTCTGCCTCTTACATTGAATGTTTTTGTATAAAATTTAAGATTAATGTTATACAAATGATTTTAAAGATATAGTGAAGGATATCTATTGTTTCCTAATGTAATTTAACACTAAAAATATTTTTCTTGTTATTGGAGCTAGTAATTCTGACATTACCGTGACTTTTTAAAAAAAAAAGGATCTGTCGGGGTTAAATATAGATTACGAATTTGCAATAAACATTATTCTATCACATTGTACTACTTCTGATCAAATTGTTAAATCAGTGTTATTTCATATTGTCCTTCTTCGCAGCTCATACACCAGACAACAGTTTCCTAGGATTTGTGGTTGAACAACATCTCAATGCCAGTGATATTAGTCATCCGGATGATATTAAAAGACAAAATCAGTCCTTGGTATATGGCAAAGTGGATCACTTTTGGAAGGTATATGCAGCCATGTTTCCACACTTTCAAGAATGGTTTGAGTTGTATTTCAATGAGATCGTAGTTGCATTACAGTTTAATTAGGTAGTCCAAACAACAGCTCCATCCATCCATCTTTTTTCCATATCCCTTAATTGGTAATGGGTTTATTATTGTCACAGGTACCCAGACAGATCATTCCATACATAAATACATCAAGGTAATACAAAAGGGAAAAAAAATGCAGAATATAGTGTCACTTAGAGAGTGCAGTGTTGATAAATGAATAAAGTTCAAGAGCCATGACGAGATGGATTAAGAGATCAAGAATTTATGTTTATCATAAAAGAGGTCCGTTCAAGAGCCTTATAACAAATCCCATTAATCTATCTTGAAAATTTTAATCCTATTGCATCCACAGCACTTTGGGAGTTGAGTTACAGATTTCCATTACCATTTGTGTGGGGAAATAGATACTTCTGATTTGTCTTAAATGGCCTAGCTTTAATCTTAAAATCATGCTTTCCTCTTGTCTTCCCCATTTTCCTTCCCTCTCGCCCCAACTACCACCAAAAGAAACAGAAACTATGAAATTCCTTTGCCACTTTATAAACCCTTGACTGGATCATCCCACTATCTTCTTATCTGAGGAACACAAATCATATTTGGGTAATTTATCCTCCTAATCTAAACTCTTCAAGCCTGCTTTTCTCGGTGAATCAATACTTTAATTCTTCTTACTTGTGCAAGGTGAGAGCCTAAAATCTAAATGTAAGGTTTCTGTTGTTTAACAATGAAGCAACTTAAGAGGCAAGATACATCTTGCCTCTGTCTCAACTTGTAGATTACTAGTTAACTAGAAGTTAACTGATGAATCCAGTAGGTAAAGTATGTTTCTTTCAACGTGTTGTTTCTCCTGTCACATGTTTGAACCCATGGCATTATTTGGAAGTGCTGGAGAGTTTTGCCTGGTGCCCTGTACATTTGACAGATGTTTTCTTTTTAAATGACAAGTTATCTGGTCATATTGTTATTTCTTGGAACTTGCTGTCAGCATATTGGTGCTCTACTTTCCATGTCACAGCACTGATTATCCTTCAGAATATATTTTGGCTTAAAGCACTTCCGGACATATTGAAGGAGACGTAAAGCCATTGTATAAACATGGAGACGTGAGACTGCAGAATGCTGGAATCTGCAGCAAAAAAACAAGCTGCTGGAAGAGCTCAGTAGGTCAGGTAGCATCCGTGAAGGGAAATGGAGTGCTGATGTTTCAGGTCGAGACTATTCATCTGGATTGAGTGTGTAGAGAGGATATAGCCAGTATAAAGGGGTAAGGGGGAAGGAGAGGTGGGGTAAGTGATGGGTGGATCCAGGTGAGGAGGACCTGACTGGCAGGTGGGGGAGAAAAGTGGAGATGGTGTCAGAGACTGGGAGGTGATGTGGAAAAACAAAGGGCTGCAGATTATGGGATCTGATAAAACAGGTGAAATGTGGAGCCAGATGGGAGGGGGATGTTGGGTAGATGGGAAAGTGGGATTGGGGGGATAGAGAACCCCAGTGAGAGGAGTGTGTGGGTGATGGGCAGATGGGGGAGGAAAAGAAAATGTGATCGGGAGATTTAGGGGGTGGGGTTGGAAATGGAGGACCTGGATACATCAAAAGGACAGAAAGGGATAGGGGGAGCAGGTTAACTGAAATTGAGACTTCAGTCTTTATGCCTTTGGGCTGTAGACTACCCAGGTGGAATACAAGGTGCTATTCCTACCCAGGCCAGGTGTCTGGCTCTGTGGCTCAGAAGGGAAGGGGGAGGAAACAGGAGTGCAGTAGTGTTAGGGGAACAGATGGGAGATTCTGTGGACAAGAACGAGACTCCTGGGTAGTATGTTACTTCCCAGGATCAGCGGCATCTCAGATCAAGTCCACAGCATTGTTAAGGGGGAGGGTGAGCAGCCAGAAATTATGGTCCACATCAGTACCAATGACATAGGCAGGAAGGGTGATGAGATCCTGCAAAGTGAGTTCAGGGAGCTAGGTGCTAAGTTAAAAGACAGGATGCGTCTATTTCAATGCAAGGAGTATTGTAGACAAGGCAAATGAACTTGGAGCATGGATTGGCACGTGGAATTGTGATGATGTAGCCATTAGTGAGACTTGGTTGCAGGAGGGGCAGGACTGGCAGCTTGGTGTTCCGGGGTTCCGATGTTTTAGACACGATAGAGAGGGACGTATTAAAAGGGGAGAGGTGACATTACTCATCAGGGAAAATGTCACAGCAAGTACTCAGGACATAGTGGAGGGCTCTTCTACTGAGGCAATATGGGTAAAACTGAGGAATAAAGGGATGACTACGTTAATGGGACTATATTATAGACCCCTCAATCCTCAGCAGAGTTTAGAGGACCAAATTTGTAGAGAGCAGAGAGTTGCAAGGAAAATAAGGTTGTGATATAGGTGATTTTAACTTTCTACATATTGACTGGGACTCCCATACTGTAAAGGGATTGGATGGGATGGAGTTTGTCAAGTGTGTTCAGCAAAGTTTCCTTAATAATTAGAGGTCCCAAATGGAGAGCGCGATACTGGATCTCTTAGGGAATGAGACAGAGCAGGTGACAGAAGTGTGTGTAGGAAAACACTTTGGATCTTGTGATCATAATTCCATTAGTTTAAAGATAATTACGGAGAAGGATAGAACTAGTCCTCAGGTTGCAATTCTAAGTTAGAGTAAGGCCAATTTTGATGGCATCAGAAGGGTTCTGGCAGGTGCAGATTGGGATAGCCTGTTTTCTAGCAAAGAGATGCTTAGGAAGTAGGCTTTCAAAAGTGAAATATTGAGAGTACAGAAACTATATGTTCCTGTTAGAATAAAAGGCAAGGCTAGCAGGTTTAGGGAACCTTGGTTATTGAGGGATATTGAGGCCCTGATAAAGAAAAAGGTGGGACACAAGGTATTAGGAGTTTGGATCAAATGAGGCACTTGAGGAGTAAAAGAAATGCAAGGGAACACTTGAGAGAAATCAGGAGGGTAAAAAGAAGACATGAGGTTGCTCTGGCAGACAGGGTGAAAGACTCCCAAGTGTTTCTATAGGTATATTAAGAGCAAAAAGGTAGCAAGGGGAAAAAATTGGTCCTCTTGAAGATCAGTGTGGCCATCTATGTATGGGGCCGAGAGAGAACGGGGGAGATCTTAAATGAAGTTTTGCATCAGTATTTACTCTGGAGACTGACTGACTTTAGAATTGGGGAAAATGAGTAGTGAGGTCATGGACCTTATCCGGATTACGGAAGCGGAAATGCTGGCTGTCTTGAGGTGAATTAAAGTGGATAAATCCCCAGGGTCTGACGAGGTGTCCCCTCGGACTTTGAGGAAAGTTAGTGGGTGAGGTACCAGAGGATAGCTAATATTCTATTCAATAATGGCTCTAAGGATAAGTCGGGAAATCATAGGCCGGTGGGCCTGATATCAGTTGTGGGTAAATTAGTGGAAGGCATTCTAAGGGACAGGATATATAAGTATTTGGACAGATTAGGGATTAGGGATAGTCAACATGGCGTTGTGTGTAGCAGGTCATTTCTAACCAATCTTGTAGAGTTTTTTTGAGGAGGTTACCAAGAAGGTCGATGAGGGAAAGGCGGTGGGCGTTGTCTACGTGGACTTTAGCAAGGCCTTTGACAAAGTCCTGCGTGGGAGGCTGGTCCTGAATTTTAAGTCAGTTGGCATTCAGGATGAAGTAGTCAATTGGATTCAACATTGGCTTAGCGGGAGAAGCCAGAGTGGTAGTAGATGGTTCTCTCTCTGACTGGAGCCCTGTGACTAGTGGTGTGCCGCAAGGATTGGTCTTGGGTCATTTGTTTACCTATATTAATGATTTGGATGATAATGTGGTAAACTGAATCAGCAAGTTTGCAGATGACACCAAGATTGGGGGGTGTAGTGGACAGTGAGGATGGCTATCAAAGCTTGCAGCGTGATCTTGACCAGTTTGGAAAATGGGTTGAAAAATGGCTGATGGAATTTAATGCAGACAAGTGTGAGGTTTTGCACTTTGGGAGGACAAACCAGCGTAGGACTTGCACACTGAATGGTAGGGCTCTGAGGTGTGCAGTTGAACAGAGGGACCTGGGAATACAGGTCCATGGTTCCTTTTAAGCGGTGTCACAGGTAGATAGGGTCATAAAGAGCTTTTGGCCCTTTGGACTTCATAAATCAGGGCATTGAATACAGGAGTTGGGATGTTATGTTGAAGTTGTATAAGACGTTGGTGAGGCCAAATTTAGAGTATTATGTACAGTTCTGGTCACCTACCTACAGGAAAGATATCAATAAGCTTGAAAGAGTGCAGAGAATTTATAAGGTTGTTACTGGGACTTGAGGACCTCAGTTATAGGGAAAGGTTGAATAGGTTAGGACTTCATTCCCTGGAGTGCAGGAGAATAAGGGAAGATCTTGTAGAGGTGTACAAAATTGAGGGGTATAGGTAGGGTGAATGCATACAGGCTTTTCCCCCCCCCCCCCCAAGGTTGGGTGAGACTAGAACTAGAGGACATGCCTAGGGTGAAAGGTAAAATATATAAGGGGAATCTGAGGGAAACTTCTTCACTCGGTGTTGAGTGTGGAATGAGCTGCCAGTGGAAGTGGTAGATGCAGATTCAGTTGTTACATTTAAGTTTGGATAGGTACATGGATGGGAGGGGTTTGGAGGGGCATGGTCTGGATGCAGGTAGATGGGACTAGCAGAAGATCAGGTTGGCATGGACTAGAAGGGCCTCCTTCTGTGCTGTAGTACTCTGACTCTATAATCTACAGTCCTTCATCTCACGTCCTAGCCTCTCGCTATCTCCACCCTTCCCTCCCCATCTGCCAATCAACTCTTCCTCATCGGGATCCACCTATTGCTTGCCAGCTGTTGCACCACCCCTCCCCCACACTGGCTATCTCCCCCTTGTTTTTAGTCCAGGTGAAGGGTCTCGACTGAAATGTCAACTGTCCATTTCCTTCCACAGATGCTGCCTGACCTGAGTTCCTCCAGCAACTTGTCTTTTTGCTTCATTATATAAACATGACTGTTTCTTTTTACATTATCTGAGATGGCCTTGTGGGATGCTCAATTCTATCAAATACTCCAATTCCCACTCCTGGTGGAGTTAGTTTAGAATTCAAGTGTTGGCAGTGGATTCTGATTTCAGGTCATAACTTTATATAAACAAAAAAGAACAGGATTAGATTTTTGAGCCTGATTTGCCATTCTATAACATCAAGGGTGATGTTCCACCCCAAATTATCTTGCCCAGCTCTTTCACAAATTCACCCTCTATCTTGAATAAATGAAGTATCCACATCTCTCTGGGATAAAGAATTACAAAAAGATCATAACCTTGGGTGAAAACACTTGTCCTTGGTATTAAATGATTAAAGCCATATTCTGTTGCTGAAATTCTAGCATCTATCTCATTCTTCTAGGCCCCAAAGAGTCTTCTCTCACCTCATTTCTGAATCATGCCTTCCTCTGACTCTCAGTCCCCCTTCACAACCTACTGCAGAACAGGTAATAGATACCACCTCTTTTATAATGTGTGGAAGGTGCAACAGGTTGCAATTAATTGGGAGAACATCTGTGGAGATACTGTCCAATCAAAACAGCAAATTCTTTGCACATCCCCAGTGTCACACTCCCAAGTTCCTAGTTGTCCCTTGGCTGTGTTTGTTATTTTGGTCACCAGCAAGCATCATAGAGTGGATGATCTGTGATTTTTTTTTTCCCCACCCCCAAGAGCAAATCATGTGACCTTTTCCAGTACATAGTGTTGACCATAAGGTACTGGTGGTGGTCATAATCCAGCTACACTTAAGCAACAGTTGTTCTGGTTGTTGAAGTGTTGTAAGGAATTGGCTTTGTGGCCAAGATTGCGAATGATAGGTCGGTGGAGGGGCAGGTAGTGTTGAGGAAGCAGGAAGTCTGCAGGACTTGGACAGGTTGGGAGAATGGGCAAAGAAGTGGCAGATGGAATACAGCATAGGGATGTGTATGGTCATGCACTTTGGTAGAAGGAATAAAGGTGTAGACTATTTTCTAAACGGGAGGTGAATTTAGAAATTGGAGGTGCAAAGGGACTTGGGAGTCCTAGTACAGGATTCCCTAAAGGTTAACTTGCAGGTTGAGTCAGTAGTAAGGAAGGCAAATGCAATGTTAGCATTCATTTCAAGAGGACTAGAATATAAAAGCAAGGATGTAATGCTAAGGCTTTATAAGGAGTTGGTCAGACCACATTTGGAGTATTGTAAGCAGTTTTGGGCCCTATTTCTGAGGAAGGATGTGCTAGCATTGAAGGGGGTCCAGCATTTGATGGCTCTGGGCCTGTACTTGCTGGAGTTTAGAAGGATGAGGGGGGCATCTCATTGAAACCTACCAAATGTTGGAAGGCCTGTATAGAGTGGACATGAAGAGGATGCTTCCAGTAGTGGGAGAGTCTAGGACCAGAGGGCACAGCCTCAGAATAAAAGGATGTCCCTTTAGAACAGATGAGAAGGAATTTATTTAGCCAGAGGATGGTGAATCTGTCAAATTCATTGCCACAGATGGCTGTGGAGGCCAAGTCATTAGGTAAAGTGGAGGTTGATAGGCTGTTGATTAGTAAGGGTGTCAAAGCTTATGGGGGAGAAGGCAGGAAAATGGGGGTGAGGGAAAAATAAATCAGCCATGATCAACTGGCAGAGCAGACTCAATGGGTCGAATGGCCTAATTCTGTTCCTATGTCTTATGGTCTTAAGTTGGTGTGTGACCTCCTGTCTGTCACTTCCTAGTGGCAAGCTTGCAGTTTGGCAGATTGGTGCTGCTTCAGCTTCTCCGCTCAAGGTGAATGAAATAAATTTAACTGTTGTGATTGGAGAGCTTTTTCTTGCATGGTAAATGCATCAGTGAGTTGCAAGCTGCAAAATGTGGCAAGTTTCCAATGCCACCACCTGAAATGATCTGACTGAACTTCAAGGCCATGGTAATCTTCTGCTTTGGTAGTGTGTTCCATGCACAGGTATGTGGCTGGAGCTCTCATTTCAGAAGGTGGAAGATTGAGGTCATTGCCACCTTTTAGAAAATCTTATCCTGCAAATATGTCTGCCTAGAGTTTATTGTGCATCCTAATATATGCATAAGAGAGTATAACAGAAGGGTGCTGTCTACTCTCAATCAATCAATCGATCATTCTCTTCTCCATCACGCCCTGCACCCCCCCCACCCCCAAAAAATCCAGTATCTAATTGGGTAATTGGTGGTATAAATCTGGGGGCAGGATTTGGGATGCCCACTGACAGAAGGCCTGATCTAGCTGGTGCTGAAGCTGGAGTCCAGTACGTATGGATGGAGATGAGGGTATCTGACTGAGATGGCATGAGGGGTTATTTCACACCAAAGGAATCAAATTTTGGAAGTGGCATTCAATCTGCATATACTACTGAGATCTCTTGCCAACATTGTTTATAAATGAGAAATTCTGTTACATTATAGAGGATGTGTAAGTTACTTCAAAATATATTGACAGTTGGAGAAGTTAGGGATAAGTTTACATCGATATAATTAAGGAAATTGTGTTTTGGGGGCTATGTAAAGTTGGAGCTAAGATTTTCAGGATTATTGTTTATAACTTTAGTGACTCAACTGAAGCCTCAACCGTCTCCTCCAGGGGTTCAGTGCATGTGACTAAGGATAAATTTGTATCATGTGATTCCTAAACTAAGAATGAAAGGAAGGGATTATACCAAAAATGTGTGAGTATTTAGATTAAGTTAAGATATCCAGCTATATTCAGTCAGATTACTAAAACCTAAATTATAATGACAATTTAATAGATCTGAAGATATTGATTTCACTTCTGCAAAGTAAATTTGATAGATTACCTGATACTCAATTGACAGATCACCTCATCTCCTATATACACTCAATCTGTATATATTTTGTTGAGAGCTGGTGGCATCTGGTTCAGTTCATTTGACAGTTGATATATTAACAGTATGTTAAATGAGACCAAAAATACAGGCAGTTTTCCCTTGAGTGGTGTTTAACGTAGATCTGAAAATTCGGTGAAAATTCACTTGTGTATGAGAGCTAGTTTTTAAATGTAGATTTGCAACAGTAATGAATATAATGTTGGAAAATTCACTTGTTTTGTTTTCCAGTCAGTGTCTATTTTGAAACATGCATTTAGGAGCCAATCTAATTAAGTCCTCTGAAAGCAATTAACTGAGTTCAGTCAAAACAGCAGTGTAATTTTTAAAGTATTTCCACCCAGAATGATTGCACATTTCAAAGGAAAGGAATTAACTCCAAACTTTAAAACAGGGAAAATTACCCCGAAATTGAAACAATAAAAGATGAGCATCAGAAGTTTTTTTAAAAAAAAGTATTTTGATGCAGCAAGAAGATATTTGATTGAAATGTTTTTATTGAATTATCCAAAATAAGTTTTTCCCCTACATTTGTTTATTAAATATAAAACATTATCCCTTGGTGGAACATATGCATGGCTTAAACTGAGCTTAAAAAACATAACACATTTGAGCAGGAGCAGGCCACTCGGTCCCTCAGCCTTGCTCCACCATGTAATATTATGGCCTTTGATTGTACCTCAACTCCACAATCCCATCTACCCCAATAACTTTTCACACCCTTGTACGTCAAGAATCTTATCTACCTTTTTTTTAAAAAAAATTCTAAAACTCTGATTCCACCTTCCTTTAAGGAAGGTGGTTCCAAAGATTCACACTCATGAGGAAAAAACAATTTGCCTCCTCTGTCTTAAGCAGGTGGCCTCTTGTTTTTGGATCGTGATCCTTTAGTTCTAGATACTTCTACAAAATGTGTGTTCTATCCTGTCAAGAGCTCCCAGGATCTTGTGCTTCAATTGGTCTCGCTCTTTTAAACTCCAATAGATACAAAACTAGCCAACCCTACCTCTTAAGGAACTTGCCCATTCCAGGTATTAGTCCAGTAAACCTCTAAGATGCTTCAAAGGCATTAATATTGTTCTTAAAGAGGCCAACACTGTACACAGTATCCCAAATGTGGTCACACTATTGGCCTAAATAATTAAAGCATAACCTCTCTATTTTGGAATTCAGTTTCCTCATCAATAAAGGATAACATTCTGTTATTTTTCCAAATTACCTGCTGTACCTGCCATTGCTTCCTGTAAGGCAAAACCTAACAGCATAAATGGCAGTGATGCTACACTCCCCAATGAGCTCAATGCTTTTATGCACGCTTTGAAAGGGAAAATACACTACACCTGTGCGAATCTCCACAGCATCCATCGACCCTACAATCTCTCTTGGAGGCTGACGTCAGAACATCCTTCAAGAGGGTGAACCCTCGCAAGGCATCAGTCCCCACTGGTGTACCTGGTTGGGTACTGAAAACCTGTGCTGACCAACGGACTGGAGCATTCAAGGACATCTTCAACCTCTCACTGCTGTGGTCTGAGGTTTCTACCTGCTTCAAAAGGGCAGCAATCAAGAAGAGCAGAGTGAGCTGCCTCAATGACAATCGCCTGGTAGCACTCACATCTACCATAATGAAATGCTTCGAGACATTGGGTATGGCTAGAATTAACTCCTGCCTGAGCAAGGACCTGGACCTGCTGCAATTCGCCTATTGCTGCAACAGGTCTACAGCAGATGCAATTTCAATGGCTCTCCATTCTGCTTTGGAGCATCTAGACAGCAGCCTGATGTATGTTTTGCTGCTGTTTATCAATTACAGCTTGGTGTTCAATACCATCTTCCCCTCAGCATTAATCGCCAAGCTTCAAAACCTGAGCCTCTGGTACCTCTGCAACTCAATCCTCAACTTTCTCATCGGGAGACCACAATCAGTGCAGATTGGTAATAACATCTCCTCGCGATAATCAACACAGGCTCACCTCAGGGATGCTTGCTTAGTCCACTGCTCTGCTCTACTCTACACTCATGGATATGTGGCTAAGCACAGCTCAAATGCTGCCTACAAATTCACAGATGACACCACTGTTGTTGGTGAAATCTCAGATGGCAATGGGGAAGCGTACAGGAGTGAGATGGATCAACTGGTTGAGTGGTGTCGCAACAACAACCTCTCAACATTAGCAAGACCAAGGAATTGATTGTAGACTTCAGGAAGGGGAAGTTGGGAGAACGCACACCAGTCCTTACTGAAGGGCCAGTTGTGGAAAGGGTGAGCAGCTTCAAGTTCCTGGGCATCAACATGTTAGAGGATCTATCCTGGCCCCAACACATTGATGCAATCACAAAGAAGGCACGCCAGCAGATCTACTTCATTAGGAGTTTGAGGAGATTTGGTGTGTCACCAAAGACTTGCAAATTTGTATGTACAGTGGAGAGCATTCTGACTAGTTGCATCACAGCGTGGTATGGAGGCTCCAATGCACAGGACTGCAAGAGGCTGCAGAGGTTTATAGACACGGCCAGCTCCTTCATGGGCACAATCCTCCCCACCATCACCTCTTCAAGAGGTGGTGCCTCAAGAAGGTGGTATCCATTACTAAGGAACCTCGCAGTCCGGGCTGTCTTCTCATTACTACCTCGGGGAGGAGGTACAGGAGCCTGAAGACCCATATGCAACGATTTAGGAAAAGCTGCTTCGCCTCCGCCATCAGATTTCTGAATGGTCCATGAACATTATCTCGTTATTCCTTCTTTCGCACTATTTATTTTGTAATTTTTAGTAATTTTGTCTTTGCACTGTACTGCTGCCACAAAACAACAAATTTCACATAAGACAGTGGTGATAACGCTGATTCTAACTAGTCTGTTGCAAATTTTGCACTAGAACACCCCCTTTTTATAATGACAGCAAGACCCCTCTTCATTTATGGCATGTTCCTAAACAAGCTATACAAGATGTGGATGAATGATTGTTAAAATGAGAAAAATTTAAATTTACAAACTTAGTGAGGAAATTCATGATATTGACTTGGCACTTCTTTGCAATGGATTTTTGCCCACTTTAAGTTGGAATATATTATTGAGTTTGGCAAATTGGATGCACTAGGTAGTATACTATGGGGTGTTGGTCATAATGAAACTGCAGACCCTTGTCACAGGAATTGCTCGAGTGGTGTCGATGAAATTTAGTACAGTAAAAATTCAGTCCATAGTTTAGCAAGGAACTTGTTATTTCAGAATTGTTTACTAATTTGTTTTATATGTCAATGGAAGATAAGTTAATTCTTTTTCACCTCCTGCTTGCTCACAGGATAAAAGATCTTACTTGGATATAATTCACACATACACGGAAGTCCATGGCACAGTTCACGGAACAAGCACAGTCCACATTCCTAATTACGTGAAAAACCATGGGATACTTAGTGGACGTGACCTTCAGCTCCTGCTACGAGAAACTAAGGTGCAAAATGTGCTTTATATTTAGCTGATATTTTGATGTGGTAAAATATTTGTCAAACACATTGGAGCATTAAGGCTTAATATTCAAATGATCTACAGCTAATCCAAATTCAACTCTAGCTGTTCCACATAGAAAGTAAAAAAAAATTATTTGTAATTTAGTAAGATGATGGAAGAAAATGCTAAATCTAACTCCATTCTGAATCTGGATTTTTTGCCGGTGTATCAGCTTTCACTATCCATCTGCATCATTCTGCAGAATGTCTACACATTTAAACAACAAGGCCCATGAATTTATTGTTAATGTTTGCATTGACATTGCGGTTATGACAGAAAATCGGTAGATGAGAGATGATATCTGTCCTGATCTGTTGCCCTCTTTATCACCACTTGCCGTGCCCAGAATGTCATAATAATGTAGATCTTGCTACCAAACTACACATTAATTTGTCCTCTCTCCTTTATACCCAATACACCCCACAAATAAACAATAAATATGCTCTATGTGCATTAACGCATTTTAATAAATGTATTAAAACATTTAAATACCTAAAAAGAATCTGTTCTTTGTTAGTTTTAAAGTTTGTTAAAGCTAACAAACTTTAATTTGAATGAATTGATAATTGGAAGCAGTGATCAGTTTTGAAATCACAAGGTGCCCTGGCCCTTTGACCCTCCTCTGCCATTCATTAAGATCATGGCTGATTTTTTTTTTCCACTGCAATACCATTTTCTAGCACTGTCTCCATATCCCTTGATTCCACTAATGTCCAGAAAATGGCTTCAAGTAAGAGGTTATTTTAATAGAATTTACAAACAATTCTATAGAACACTTAGCAATGGAGAAAATAACTTAACATTAATGTGCAGTTTCTCTACTTTTTGCATTGTGATTCTAGGTATGAACACACCAATACTAAAATTATACTTCCTTAAGATCAAACCTATTGTTGAGATGACTGATGATGAATCAAATTACCATTGTACAAATGTCACTGGCCAGCCTATCCCTAAGTAAGCTAGGCCATTTCAGATTGGTGAGAAGCATAAAGGCCAGACTAGGTGAAAATAGTGGATTTCTTTCCCTAAGAGAATTAATGAACTAGATTGTTAAAACAGTCCTGTAGATTCATGATCACCATTGTTGATACTGTCTTTTTATTCCAGATTTATTTTAGTGCTGTGGTGGGATTTGAGCGCCAGCTTCCATCTCTGTGTTCCAGGCCCTCAGATAGTAGTTCAGTAACTTAACCACTGCATTAGTGTGTCAATTACTTTTGACATTGTATATTTTTTTGACAATTTGTTTTTCTGGAACTGATGTCCTTCACAAAACTGAAACTTGATGTAAAGATTTAACAGCTTACTTTTTTTCTTTTTGCAGTTGTTTGTTGGTCTTGGTTTTCCATATGAAGGTCCAGCTCCTCTGGAAGCCATTGCAAATGGATGTGCATTCCTAAATCCACGCTTCAGTCCACCTAAAAGCAGTAAAAACACTGAATTTTTCAAAGGCAAGCCAACTCTCAGAGAGGTGAGTTTATCCTGGGATTAGGAAGTTGGGGGGAAAAATTAATTTGAGATGTAGGGGAAAGCCTATGCTGCTTTGTTCCTTTTCAATTAACATTCTATAAAGACAGCAGTTACTTAATCATACATTTGGAATTTGGCCTCTGCATCTGATTTTAAATACTGAAAAATGGCTCAACTATTGGTGTCAAATCAATGAAAGCAAAATCCCTTGTCATTATTTAAATACAGATGACATTTCAGCCAATGAAATAAATTGAGAAGTTGACTTTACAAAAATGGCATCTTGCTGTCTGACTCTCCATTGATGCATGCATGGATACATACTAGAAAGAGTAAGCCACTCAGCCCTTCAAGCTTGCTTCACCAGTTACCTTGATACCAGATTATAAACTTGCCTCCATTTTCCCTTTTACCATTGTTAACCTGTCACCCTTATTATGAGTATGTACCTACCTGTTTCAAAGATGTTTAAATAATACTTTCATTGCCGTTTGAGGAGCAGAGTACCAAAGACCCTCAACAATCTGAGAGAAAGTATTCATCTCAGTTTTGTTTTAAATGGGTGATTTATATTGTTAAATGGTGACCCCTAGTTCTAAATTTCCTTGTCAAGACTTTGTGTGTTTTAGTGCACTTCCCTAAAATCCAGCAGTTACAAGACTAGTCTGTTCAGCCTTGTAAGACAATGTGCCCATTCCAGGTATCGGTCTTGTAAGTGTTCTCTGTCACGAACCAACAACAAAAGAAACACACTGAGCATGATTTAGTGTTAAAAACTATTTTATTAATCACTACTTATGATAATACGTAAAATAAAAGTAAAAATGTTAGTATGTTAGAATTCAAAAATGTTAAACCTCGAACGTTAACCCCAAAACTAAACTCGTCGTGTGTGTGTGTGTGTGTGTGACAAAGTCCAAAACTCCCAGTTCCTGAATGGTTCTTAAAGTTCAGTTCCGCAAGCCATAAGGTGAAACATGAGCAAGGGCTTCTTCAACAACCACCGTTGTCTGAAGATAAGATGTAGATGTAGAAAAACAGAGAGAGAGTACATACGAAATCCAAATGTTCCACGATGGAACCCAAACGACACTTCAGTGTTTACTCGGTAGTGACTTCCTCACCCCGAAAAGCATCCGAACCGTGGTCGTCCACACACAAATACCTGTTTCCTTCTACAGGTCAGCAACAAAGTGAACTCCACTGGATTACTTCCAACTTCCATACATGGATTTCAGTGGCAAACACAGTTATTGTTTCTCATCCATCGATAGAGAAAACAAGCAGGCTGGTGTCTCTCTCCCTTCTCTCTCTCTCCTTCCTCTTCTTCTTCTTACTTCAACAACGTCATTACGTCCTTTATCTTCTATTGACGTAAGCACGCCCCACACACACATACACACACACTCTCTATCTTAAAGGGACTTTCACTGAGTCCGTAACACCTCCCACCTAAAAAAAAAATTTCCCAAGAAAATTTTAACCGCGCATAGTTAGTAATTTTAATAATTATCATGCTACACAACTACAGACTATCAGATTAGTACAGATACATGTTTCCCATTTAACATCGGGAAAGACAATCAGCAATCACATTATCTTTGCCTTTAATGTGAGTTATCATGAGATCAAACTCTTGCAAAATTAAACTCCAGTTTAACAGCCTTCTGTTCTTGTTTTTGACTCGGCTCAGAAACACCAATGGGTTATGATCTGTTTGCACAGTCAATGGTTTCTGAGCAGTGCAAACATATACACTGAAATGTTGCAAGGCTAAAACAAGCGACAGTAATTCTTTCTCTATGGTGGAATAATTCTTTTGATGCTCATTAAATTTCTTTTAAAAGTAAGCTACAGGATGGTCAATATCATCAAGGTCACCCTTCTGCAACAACACAGCTCCTGCAGCTTCATCACTGGCATCTACTGCTAATGAAAATGGCTTTTCAAAGTCAGGTGTTTTGAGCACAGGATGGTAGCATAAAATGGCTTTCAGCTTCTCAAATGCTTCTTGACAAGAATCTGTCCAAACAAACTTTACTCCCTTCTTCAGAAGATTAGTTAGGGGAAGAGCAATATCAGCAAAGTTTTTACAAAATTTTCGATAATATCCAACCATTCCCAAAAATCTTCTAACAGTCCTCGTACCTGTGGGAATAGGGAACTCAGATATTGCTTGAACTTTTGCCTGAACAGGAGCTTGCTTGCCTTGACCTACAACATAACCAAGATACGTCACAGTGGCATGGCCAAATTCACTTTTAGCCAAGTTAACTGTAAGGTTAGCCTTGGAAAGTCTTTCAAACAACCTTTCTAACGCAGAGATGTGATCCTCCCATGTATCATTCCCAGTCACTAAGTCGTCAATGTAGGCATCTGTATGTTTTAACCCATGAATCACTGAATTAATCATTCTTTGAAATGTTGCCGGAGCATTTTTCATTCCAAATGGCAAAACATTGTATTCATACAATCCAGAAGGGGTTACAAAGGCTGAAATTTCCCTTCCTCTATCTGTTAATGGAACACACCAGTACCCTTTTAATAGGTCAATCTTTGTAAGAAATTTTGCCTTTCCCACTCTATCTATGCAATCATCCACCCTAGGAATAGGGTAAGCATCTGACTTTGTTACAGCATTCACTTTCCTGTAATCTGTGCAAAATCTAACAGTTCCATCAGGTTTAGGTACAATAACACAGGGCGAACTCCAGTTTGAAGTAGAATGTCTAATAATATCATTTTCCAACATGTATTTTATTTCCTGATCAACAAGTTTACTTTTTTCTACATTCATTCGATATGGGTGTTGTTTGATTGGTTTTGCATCCCCAACATCAACATCATGGGTAATTATCGATGTTCTGTTTGGAACATCTGGGAACAGATTTTTAAATTTTAAAATTAATTCTCTCATCTGTTGTTTTTGTGAAACTTGTAAATGGTCCAACTTCGTTTCAAGGTTCTCCATGATATTTTGGTTTTTTAGTTTCGATGGAACAATATTTGGTCTAAATTGGCCTTCCTCAACATCAACATCAGGCATTCTAGAAACAACCTTTACACCATCCACCAAGGCCACAACTGAATCCCTCTCATAATAAGGTTTCAGCATGTTTACATGACAGAGTTGTGTTTTCTTGAGTCTATCTGGTGTTTTGATTATATATGTTAGATCAGTCACTCGAGATTCAATAACATAGGGTCCAGAAAAACGAGATTGCGAGGGATTATTTTGGCTAGGGAAAAATACCAACACCTTTTGCCCCACTGCGAATGTCCTAGGCCGAGCACGTCTATCAAAATATGTCTTCATTCTTATCTGGCTTGTTTTCAAATTCTCTCTTGCTAGCTGGCAGACTCTTTCCAACCAAGTTTTAAATTTTTTTGGACATGGGGAGGTCTCCATTTCCTCATTAACACTCCATTTTTGACATAATATCCAATTGGCACTTTTTCAATCTCCTCACATGAGAGAGCTTTTTCTTTCAATTCTGTCAACTCAGGGTCCTTTGTCTGTTCCACCATAAAATCCTTCCTCGACAAAGACAAATCTTTAAATTCAGGCTCACTATAAGGATGTTGATCCTCCAGTGAAAACAAAAGTCTCAGATAAGGCATCATAATTTTCTTCCTGTTTAGGACTGTCACAAGGAACTACATCAGACTGCACCGTACTGTCTGTCTTGGCTAATTCTCTAGCTCTAGCTCGAGTCACCGCACATGATGGGTAAACATCTGGATCATTCTCAGACTCATCAATCCTTGGTTTGGTTGTTAACCGTACCACAGGAACAATTTCTCCATCTGCAAGGTCATTTCCCAATAACAAAGAAACTCCTTCCACTGGCAACCTAGGTCTTATCCCTATCTCGACTGGTCCTTCTACGAACTTTGACTTTAAAATCACCCTGTGAAAAGGGACAGACATGGTCTCACCTGTAACGCCTCGTACTAGATTTACTTCACCAGTGTCACTTTCTTCACCAAAATTTAAAACACTGTCCAGCAAGAGAGATTGACTAGCCCCAGTATCTCTAAGAATTTTCACTGGCACCTGGGGTGACCCATCATTCAGTGAAACAAAACCCTCGGATACATACAAACGGAATTCTTTTCTCACCTCCTCCAACTTTTCCACTTTTACCTCTTGCAAGGACTGATCTTTAACAGCATCTCCTAAACCTTTTTGATTTTTAATTGCCTGAAAGCAAGCATTGGGCACAGCTTCCTTTCTTTTCTTCAAAAGGGCACAATTAGATATCACGTGGCCAGGTTTCCTACAGTAATAACAAGTACGCTCAACAGATTTCTCCAGCCCTGGCTTCTTTTCATCTTTTCCTTTTTGGTTACCTCCTAATTTAATCTCCGGTTTACCTGGATTGTCTTTGTAACTCTTTTGAAAGGTTTTAGGTTGTCCCCATTTGGATTTATGGGTTAAAGCATAATCATCTGCCAACCTAGCAGTTTCTTGTAAAGTTTCCACTGCCTTTTCATTTAAATATGTTGTTAATTCAGCTGGAACACATCTTTTAAAGTCTTCCACCAGTATCAATTCTGTCAATTTATCATAATCCCCATCTACATTTTTAGCCAGGCACCATCGTTCAAAACATATTCTCTTTCCATTGGCAAATTCCATATAAGTCTGATCTGCAGATTTCCTCAAGTCTCTGAATTTTTGTCTATAAGCTTCAGGTACCAATTCATAGGCCTTCAATATAGCTTGTTTTACCTTGGTATAATCAGCTGCATCCTCAGCAGACAAAGCAGAATAAGCTTTTTGAGCTTTACCTTTAATCACACTCTGTACCATAAGAGCCCATCCTTTCCTTGGCCAGTTTGAACTCTCAGCAACCTTTTCAAAATGTTGGAAATACTGATCAACCTGATCTTCTTCAAACGGAGGGACTAATCGAACCTCCCTGCTGGCTGAAAAACCATCTTCAGAATCAGATTCCAAACTCCTACGCTTCATTTGTAACTCATGCTGCCTGTTTTTCCTTCTCCTCACTATCCAGCTCCATCCTCTTCAATTCCATCTGCTTCATTGCTAGATCAGCCTCTATCTTCATCTGAGTTAGCTTTTGTTCGGCCTCTATCTTTAACTGGGTCTGTTCTCGTTCGGCCTCTAATCTCTTTTGCTCTTGTTCAGCTTCTAATCTCTTTTGTTCTCGTTCAGCCTCTATTTTTAACTGGGTTTGTTCTCGTTCAGCCTCTATCTTTGCCAGCTGCACCTGTGCCTCAGAAATTGCTATTTCACTGCCAGGAAACTGTTTTAACACTTCCTTCTCAAACACCTTCTTTTCCACATAATGGCCAGCTATCAGTCTCTGAATATCTGCCTTTCTCATAGACTGCTTTACTTCTGTAAGGTTTAACCTTGTAGCAATCTTTATCAGATCATCCTTTTTCGCCACCTCCAATCCCTTTTGGGTTGGTGACTCCAAAAATGCCTTAATATCCATTGCTGCTGGTTTCCACACACACAAGCCAATTAAAAAGAATTTATCAGACCTCCCTCAAAAATCTTTGGATTGAATCCCGAACAAATCTTGTCAATCTGGGGAACGATCCCAGATGACACTCGTTAATCTTTGGATTGGATCCCGGACGGATCTCGTTAACCTTGGGAACTATCCCGGACAAACCCCCAATTTTGTCACGAACCAGCAACAAAAGAAACACACTGAGCATGATTTAGTGTTAAAAACTATTTTATTAATCACTACTTATGATAATACGTAAAATAAAAGTAAAAATGTTAGTATGTTAGAATTCAAAAATGTTAAACCTCGAACGTTAACCCCAAAACTAAACTCGTCGTGTGTGTGTGTGTGTGACAAAGTCCAAAACTCCCAGTTCCTGAATGGTTCTTAAAGTTCAGTTCCGCAAGCCATAAGGTGAAACATGAGCAAGGGCTTCTTCAACAACCACCGTTGTCTGAAGATAAGATGTAGATGTAGAAAAACAGAGAGAGAGTACATACGAAATCCAAATGTTCCACGATGGAACCCAAACGACACTTCAGTGTTTACTCGGTAGTGACTTCCTCACCCCGAAAAGCATCCGAACCGTGGTCGTCCACACACAAATACCTGTTTCCTTCTACAGGTCAGCAACAAAGTGAACTCCACCGGATTACTTCCAACTTCCATACATGGATTTCAGTGGCAAACAGTTATTGTTTCTCATCCATCGATAGAGAAAACAAGCAGGCTGGTGTCTCTCTCTCTTCTCTCTCTCTCCTTCCTCTTCTTCTTACTTCTTCAACAACGTCATTACGTCCTTTATCTTCTATTGACGTAAGCACGCCCCACACACACATACACACACACTCTCTATCTTAAAGGGACTTTCACTGAGTCCGTAACATCTCTGAATTGCTTCCAATACGTTAATATCCTTCCTTAAAGAGACCAGTACTATCGACAGTACTCTTGAAGTGGTCTCGCTGAAGCCCTTTACAACTGAAGCATAATCTCTCTACTTTTGTATTTAATTCCTTTCGCAATAAATAACATTGTTGGCTTTCCTAATTACTTGCTATTCTACATACCAACCTTTTGGGAATCATCCCGGGTTACCCAGATCCCTCTGCATCTCAGAGCTGTGCAATCTTTCACCATTTAGATAAGATGCTGCTTCATTTTTCCTGCCAAAAGGGGAAATATTACATTTTCCAATATTGTGTTCCATTTGTCAGATCTTTACCTACTCAACCTATCTATATCCTCTCATAACCTCTTGTATCCTATTTATAATTTATTTTCCTACACCTTTGTGTCATCAGCAAATGGATGGTAGTGTGAAGTTCTGTGCTTTCACTGTGTATATGAAGCAAACTCACTACCAAAAATTATGTCTAGACTAAATAAGTTTTTAATGATGTGTTAATTACCACCACTCATTCTTTTGTGTACTGAGAGTCTCATTTCCTCCGGTTTTTAAAAATTGGAGGTTTTTTGCATAATATTCTTTTTTACTTTGGATTTAGAGGGGGGGGGGAGAAAACAATGTCCTACATTAATAAAAAAAAAATCTACCTCTCCCATGGTATCAGTGCATCCCCTCCCTCTCAATTTCATTTTCGGAGCTTGATTTAATGTTGTATTTGCCATTTCTAAATCGTATTTTCCTTGTATGTAACACATGCTGTTAATTTCAAATACCTCAGCATGGTTGGTTATATAAAATAAAACGCACTTGCTTATCCTGTTTTCTCTGGTCTGTGATCTTTTGCAGAGGCCCAGTGTCATTTCCACAGAGCATAGTATCAAATTAGAAGGAACGCAGGAGTAGGCCATTCTGCCCCTCAAACCTGCCCTGTCCAGCCATTCAATATGATCATGGCTGATCCACACTGGCCTCAACTCCTCTTCTGTGCCATTTTCCCATAATCCTTAATTCCTCAATCTTTCAAATATTTCTCTCTCCATCTTAAATATATCTAATGGTCTGGCCTCCACCACCCTTGCAGATTCGCTAGCCTCTGACAGAAGAGAAGGGACAAGAAGGACCAGTTAGTTAACATCACCATTTGTTAACTGATACCGGGAAGTCTGGGGCTCTTGCTCACTTCTGGCAGAACTACTTATTCCTCTTTATATTAAATAAAATTCTGTTTAGGCTAAAGTTATTCATTTGTTTTTATAGCTTTCTATACTGTTTGTAATTGTAGAACATGTTTGTAACTGGAGAATGCACTCCCCACTTATTTTAAACCTGCCTCTTTGACCAAAGTGTTCCTTAATTTGTAGCTTAGTAACACATTGTTTGATACTACTCCTGAAGCACCATAGGCATCGTTATAAATTGTAAAGCTACCACATGAATTTATTGTATTTATTTCAACTTCATTAATTCTGGTGGTGCTTTGACAATTAATCTGACTTGTTCTTCCAGTTGACTTCACAACATCCATATGCTGAAGTATATATTGGGAAACCTCACGTCTGGACTGTTAACATTGATGATCCTGTAGAGGTTGAGCATGCAGTGAAGGCTATTCTTAATCAGAAGGTAAACTTAACTTTGAAATATAAACCTGAATATGCAATATCTTTGGTGTTGATTGAGAATGGTTGGACAGGACAAGAAAACCATTATTTTATGATGATACTTAAAAACAGTAAAACTGAGCAACTGCACATATTGGTTATTACTGGAATCTGGAGAAACTGTCCTGTGAGAAGAGATTAAGCAGAATGTGCCCTTACTCTTTAGCATTTAGGTGATTGAGAGCTGATGTCGTTGAAGCATACAGAATTCTGATGGACCTTGATAGGGTAGATGCATGATGTTATTTTTCCTTGGCCAGGTGATGGATCAGTCTCAAAATAAATGGTCATCCATTCAGGAAGAAATTCGTGCTCTTAGAATTTTGTGATTCTTTGGAATTCTCTGCTCAGGAGGGCTAGGAAGGTACAGCTCCTAAGTATATTCAAGACCCACCAATAGATTTTTGGGTTTCAGAGAATCACAGGATATGGTGTTAGTAAAGGAAAGTGCCACTGAGATATAAGGTAGGCTTTGCTATTGAATGGTGAATGAAGAAGGCACATGGGGCCAAAGGCCTATTCCTAGTTCTATTTCTTGTGATCTTATGTGGTCAGAGCCAAATATCTAGTGAAGTGGAAGACAGGAACATCAAATACTTGAATGTTACCAGCCAAAACAAATACCTTTTGGACAATAATTATTCAACAAATGTAAGATTTGAAGAGGACATGGTAGGCTACAAAGAGATATTGATATGTTAAGTCAGCAAAGATCTGGCAAATGAAGCACAATGTTGGAAATTGTCTAATATTTAAATAATGTGAGTTTGCAAAGCTTTAAGATGCAGATGGATCCTGGTGTCCTAGTGCATGATTCACCAAAGGGTAGTATACTAGCACAGCCAGTAATTAGGAAAGTGTGCATTATTTATTACATGGAAAATTAAACACAAAAGAGGTGAGGTTATGTTTGTTATATAAGACACTGGCACTTGAGAAGGTGCCACAAAGGAGGCTGGTGCCTAACTTAAAAGTCCATGGTATCAGGAAGTGTGTCAGAATGAGTTGTCTCATTTAAAACAGTTGGAATTAAATGGGTTCTTTTTGGACTGGAAGGAGGTGACTAGAGTACCTCAAGCATCAGTTCTTGGCCCACAATTGACTCTTTATATTAATGATCTGGAGGAAGGAACAGTATGTATGGTTTCTGAATTTGCCAATGATACAAAAATAGGTGGAAAGGGATGCTGTGATACTGTGATTCTGCAAAGGGATATAGATTGAGTGGACAACAGACTGGCTAATGGAGTTTAACATGGTGAAGTGCGAAGTCATGCACTTCACGAAAAGAAATCAAGAGGCATTATTATCTAAATGGAGAGTGACTGCAAGTGAATGAAGTACAGAGAGATCTAGGTGTTCTAATGGCATGAATCGCAAAAAACTAACTGGCAGGTCCAACAAGTAGTTAAGCAAATGGCATTTTGGCCTTCATTGCAAAAGGTTGGGAGGTTTTGTTGCAAGTGTATAGGGTGTTGGTGAGGCTTCACCTGGAATACTGTACACAGTTTTGGTCCCCTTGCCTTTGTTTAAAAAAAACATTGGAGGCAGTACAAAGGAGGCTCACCAGGCTGATTCCTGAGATGAGAGGGTTGTCCTCCAAAGAAACTAAATAGTTTAGGCTTGTATTCCTTGGAGTTTAGAAGAATGAGCGAAGACCTTATTCAAACATATAAAAACCTAAGGAAGCTTGACGGTAGATGTTAGCATTAGTGGAAGAGTTTGGAACAAGGGGACATAGTTTTAAATGTCCCTTGTAGGTATGTCGAAATTTCTTCTAGCAGATAGTGATGAATCTCTGAAATTCTCTGCCCCAGTGGGTGATGGATGCTGGATCATTAGAAGTACTTACATTGAAGATGGATAAATATTTGATAGATCAGTGAATGGAAGAATACGGAGAATTGGCACAGAAGAAAAGCTGAGGCTAGCATAGGTCACCCATGATCATATTAAATAGTGGGGCAGGTTTGAAGGGCCTATTCCTGCTCTTATTTTCTTGTGTTCTTCTGATGTGATCCCATCTGGAGATGTATGTACAGTATTGGTGTCTTTATTTAAGGAAGATTTAAGTGCAGGGCAAGTTTTTCCAGACTGATACCAGGAATGGGCATATTGTCTTATGGAGAAAGATTGGACAAGCTAGGCTTGCACCTGCTAGAATTTAGAGTCAATAGGGTCTTGACAGGGTGGATGTGGAGAGGATGTCTCCTTTCATTGGAGAATCTAGAAATGGGAATCATTAAAAAAAAATTGAGGTCACCCACTTAAGACGTTAGAGAAATTTTGTTTCCATTGCTGTTTGAATAGTTCCGAAGACTCATACAGTCATGGAATATTTTAGAAGTGGGGGCAGAAGGATTCTTGATAAACAAGTGTGAATGGTTACCACAACTCTGTAGGAATGCAGAATTGAGATCATAGTCAAATTAGCTGTGAATTTACTGAATGGCATACTGGGCTCAAGATACTGAATAACCTGCTCCTGCATGTATGCTCTTAAATGTATGGCATCAGTCATGTTTGTCTTGCCATTCACATGTCACATAAAATGGTTAACAATATTGGGAAACAGTATTGCAGGAACAAACTAAGCAATTGAGATATTATGAAAGGCTAAGGGAAGAATTCAAGTTAAAGTAAGAAATATACATTTCAGTACATGGACAGCTGAGAAGAGCGTGATAGAATACAAAGGGATTAGGAAGGAGCCAAAAACAGTTAGGAAGGCAAGGGGGATCCGTGAAGTTAAGTTGTCAAAGATCACAAAGGTAAAGTATTATGTGCATAATTTAAAAAAAAGTATTGAAGTGAGAATAGGTCCATTGAGGCAAAGATTGGTAAACAGTGGGTGGCATTAGGGTGATGGTAGAAATATTAATTTGTTATTTCACTACACCATATGAATAGTGAATTGGGTGCATTTAAAATAGAAAAAGGGGATATATTAAATTAATCAAATGCAGAGGCTAAAGCCCTAGGCCTAGATTGATTTGTATAACTGTATTTAAAAAGAGAAATAGAACTTGTTCTGGGGATTATAGACCAATCTGCTTAAAGTCAGTGATAAGGAAATAATGGAATTCCAACCAAATGAGAGAATAGAAGAACATAAACCCAAAAAAAGATAGCATGGATTCAGAAGAGAAAATCTTGACTGAATTGTTTTGAAGATGTAGCACAGATGATGTAATGCAGAACATTTTCAAAAGCCCTTTATTTAGATACCCCTTAATGCACTAATGAATAATAAATGTAGTGTTGGGGGAATATTAGATTGGATTTGCAGAATGAATTTGTAGCACCTGGTTTTGAGACAAAGCAGAGAGTGAGTTGTTGTTCGCATTGATAGGAGGTTGGGTAGTGGTGTTTCACAGGGATCATTGCTGGGACCACTGCTGTTCTCAATTTGCATTAATTGGACTTTGGAATCAAAAACACAATTTATAAATCTGCAGATGATTCCAAAATAGATTGCTCTGTCTATACTGAGGACAGATTAGAGGAGAACAATAATAAACCTGCAGATTGGCAAATGAAGTTCAGCCCATCCAAATGCAAGGTAATATGTTTTGGTAGAAAAAAATAGAGCCTATTGCTTGGAAGATGTGGTTCTAGATGAGGTGGAAGTTCCTAGGATACTCATAGGAGTGCAAATACATTGAAATCATCTTGTTAGCTATAGCACAACTGTTAGTGATTTAAAAAGAAAAAAGACATGTAATGGAGTTTATTTCTGGAGAATTGAAAAGTAGGGAAATATGCTGAACGTGTGGAATCCTTTTGCTTAGTTTGCCATGCAAAAAAGCTATCGACACTGGAAACGTTGGAAAGATTTACAAGGATGATATCAGAAATGCAAGGGTACACAATAGAAAGAGATGAATAGAGTGAGACTCTTGAGAGAAGAAAAGAGGCTGAGAGGGTCTTCAAACTTCTGAAGGTTTTTGATAGAATTGATACAGAGAATGCTTCCACTTGCAGAGAAGAGCATACTTAAAGACCACCATTATAAGATTGTCACCATGAGATCCAGGAGGGAATTTGGAAGAAATTTCTTCATCCAAGTTGTGGGGTGAATGGGAACTAATTATAGGAAGTGATTGAACCAAAAAAGTGCAGATTTAAGAGGAGGCTAGACAAGTAAATGATGGAGAAAGAAATGGAGGGTTGTACTGATAGATGACGGGAGGAGGCTGAAATGCGGCATAAGCAATGGTGTGGACTGTTTGTATCAAGTGGTTTATGTTGCCAGATATCATAATTCAAGTTAAACCTTCTTACATCAACTCTAAACAAATTTTTATAGTTCTCTGTAGTGTTTGCATTGCTGGAACAAATTCCATTAATTAAGTATAAACAGTGCAGGGTTCCCCTGTCGCCATTCCCTTTAGCAACAAGTATACCCCTTTGGATACTGGGGGTGGGGGGCGTGACCTTTCTGGGCAGTGCAACAGCAGACAGGTTAGTGACACTGAGACTGGCTTTGAGGCTTAGTGGGTAAGGGAGAAGTCAGGCAGGGACTGGCTGCTTAATGTTCCAAGGTTTCAATGTTCTCAGATTGGGAGGGAGGTAAAATAGGGCGAAGAGTTGCATTACTCGTCGGGAACAATATCACACCTGCACTCAAGGGAGGAAGTGGAGGGCTCATCAACTGAGTCTGTATGGGTAGAACTCATAAGAAAAGTGCCTTCACTCTGATGGGTTTATACTATAGACCCCGAAATAGCCACCAGGACATCGAGGAGCAGATATGCAGGCAGGTTATGGAAAGGAGCAAAACAGGGTTATCATTGTGGGTGACCAACTTCCCCAACATAGACTGGGAACTCCTTAGTGCAAAAGGTTTAGATGGGGCAGAATTTGTTAGGTGTGTCCAAGAAGGTTTCTTGAAGCAGTATTTAGATAGTCCAGCAAGAGGGGAGGCTATACTGGGTCTTGCACTGGGGAATGAGCCTGGCCAGTTGACTCACCTTTCAGTGGGTAAATGCTTGGGAAACAATGATCACAATTCCTTAAGCTTTAAAATGGCTATGAATAAGGAAAGTATTAACTTGGAGGGCAAATTGAGGGCATCAGACAGGAGCTAGGGAGAGTTAATTGGGAAGAGTTCTTTTTGGATAATCCACGCCTGACCTGGAGGTTGTTTAAAGACCAGCTGCACAGAGTTCAGGACCAGTGAGGGAAGGACAAGGATGGGAAAGATGACAAGGGGCAGTTAATTTAGTCAAGAAGAATGAGGAAGCAGATGTAAGGCTGAGGAAGCTGGAATCAAACACTATGCTCGAGGATGATATAGGAGCAGAAGGGAACTCGAAGGGACTTGGGAGAGCTAGAAGGGGTCATGAAAAATTCTTGGCGAATAGGATTAAAGAGAATCCCAAGGCATTCTGCATGTGCATCAAGAGCAAGAGGATAACTAGGGAGAGGGTAAAGGAGGGGATTTGTGCTTAGAGGCAGAGGATGTGGGTGAGATCCTAAATGAGTACTTGGCATTGGTATTTACTGAGGAGAAGGATGGGGAGGATAGTGAGATCAGAGTGGAGCATGCCAAGATGCTAGGGCATTTCAAGACTTGGAAAGAGGTAGTATCAGGTCTCTTGAGAAACATTAAGGTGGACAAGTCCTCAGGGCCTGATGGCATATACCCTAGGTTATTGAGAGAGATGAGATTGCTGGGACCTTGACCAAGATCTTTATCTTCGCTAGCCACAGGTGTGCTGGAGGACTGGCAGATGTTGTTCCTTTGTTCAAGAAGGGAAATGAGGATAATCCTGGAATTATAGACTGGTGAGTCAGTGGTAGGGAAACTAATGGAGAAAATTCTTAGGGAAAGGACTTATGAGCATTTGGAGAAGCATGGTCTAATTAGGGACAGTCAACATGGCTTTGTGTGGGGCAGGTCATGTCTGAGTTTTTTGAGGAGGTGACAAAGGTGACTGTAGTTGGAGCAGTGGATGTTGTATACGTGGATTTTTAATAAAGCATTCAACAAAATAGAGGGCTATGGCTAAGCCTAGTAATTTCTAGGGTAGGGACATGTTCGGCGCAGCTTTGTGGGATGAAGGGCCTGAATTGTGCTGTAATTGTTCTATGTTCTAAGGTTCCCCCATGGTAGGCTCATCCAGAAAATTAGGATGAATGAGATCCATGGTGACTTGGCTGATTGGATCCACAATTGGCTTGCCCATAGAAGACAAGGTAATGGTGAATGGGTCTTATTCTGGATGGAGGACTGTGACTAATGGTGTTCTGCAGGGATCTGTACTGGGACCTCTGTTTGTCATGTATATAAATGACTTGGTTGAAAATGTGGTAGGGTTGATGGGTAAGTTTGCAAACGACACAAAGAATTGTGGATTGCATAGAAGATTACCGAAGGATACAGCAGGATATAGATCAATTGCAGATATGAGCAGAGAAGTGACAGATGAAGTTTAATCTGGGCAACTGAGTTGCTGCACTTTGGGAGATCCAACATAAAGGGAGAGTGCACAGTTAATGGCAGGATCCTTAAGAGTTGATGAACAGAGGGATCAAAATCCAGGTACATGGCTCCCTAACAGTGGTCACAGGTTGATAGGGTGGTAAAGAGGGTATAGGGCATGTTTGCTTTCATTTATAATGTCATTGAGTTCAAGAGCCAGGAGTTTATATTACAGCGTTATAAAACTCTGATTGGACCACACTTAGAGTATTGTGTTCAGTTCTGGTCACGTCATTACAGGAAGGGTGTAGAGGATGCAGGGAGAGGGTTTACCAGGATGCTGCCTGGTTTGGAGGACACGCTATGAGCAGAGGTTGAACAAACTGGGCCTGTTTTCTTTTGAGCGGCAGAGGAGGAGAGATTTGATAGAAGATTATAAAATTATGCAAGGCACAGATAGACAGCCAGTATATTTTTCCCATGATTGAAATGTCTAGAAGTAGGGGGTGTGTATTTAAGATGCACAAAGTACAAAGGAGATGTGAGAGGCAGGTTTTTTTTACATAGTGGTGGGGGCCTGGAATGTACTATCATGGGTGGTGGTGGAGGTAGATAGCATTGGACTCTTGGATAGGCACGTGAATATCCAGAGCAGGGAGGGATATGGTCAATGTGCAGGGAAGGAGGAGTCATTGGTTTAATTAGTTTGGCACAACATTGTAGGCCAAAGGGCCAATTCTGTGCTATATTGTTGTATGTTCATGAGTGGTTCACCAATTGCCATTATTTTTGATTGTTGAAACAATTGTGCATTGCATGTACAGTATTGGATAAAGTGGTAGTAAAGTTTTCAAAAAAAAAAGTCCTCCAAACATAACTAAAGTTAATTCACTATACATGTATAAATAGTTATTTCCGCTCCTTATTGTCATCAGTGACCTCTTCTGGCTGCGTAGGTAATTACAAGTTTGGTGCAGACTGAAATTTCATGGAATATTTCCATAGTATCAGTGGTGCCACTTGCTATCTAAGAGGATGGAAAGAAAATTGTTAATCAGGAGAAAAAATAAATGAATATTTTTACTTTTAAAAAAACCAAATCGGCAGTTTCAGAACTACACTTAGACTTTCCACTTCCTAGGGACATTATCCTTATTTCACAAATGCTGTATTACTCGGTTCTTGGCCTCAATTGGATTTCGTAACACTTCTCATTACATCCTAGGTTATCTTTTGGATCTTCTAATATCAGAGACCTTTTTGAGTTTAGCTTTTTGGCCAACTATGTAAAATGACGTGATGACCGTAGTGGTTCAAGAAGGTGACAGATCAGAACTTTCCCAAGGGCGGATTAGAATGGACTTGATCAACTAACTGGCTGCCTCCTTTACTCTAAATTTCAATAATTTTATGAGTTAAGGATGGCCAATAAGCCCTGGCCTTGTCAGCAGTGCCCACATCCCATATACAAAATACATTTTTTTAAATTAGAATTTAACTGACATTGGACACCTATTTAAAAAATCTGGAGGCTTAAGGTGCCCCAGGTTGGTCCAAAAATGAGGTTCAGCATTCATATCAGTGGATAGGAATAGAAGTGAAAGTTTTGAGCAGGTTTCAAGTACTTCACAATTTATTAAAATTGAATTAAATGTATTTGTTTCAACCATTCTAATTTTTAATTTGAAAGAATTTGTTACTGGTTTGTCATGTACCAAGGTACAGTGGAAAAACTGGTCTTGTATACTGTTCATACAGATCAATTCATTACACAGTGCATTGAGGTAGTACAAGGTAAAAACAATACAGAATAAAGTGTCACAGCTACAGGGAAGGGAAGTGCAGTGCAGGTAGACAACAAGGTGCAAGGTCAAACAAGGTAGATTGTGAGGTCAAGAGTCCAGCTCATCGTATAAGGGAATCGTTCAATAGTCTTATAACAGTGGGGTAGAAGCTGTCCTTGAGCCTCGTGGTATGTTCCCTCAGGCTCCTGTATCTTCTGCCTGATGGGAGAGGAGAGAAGAGAGAATGACCCGGGTAGGTGGGGTCTTTGTCTATACCTCTCACTGCCTTGGTGAAGCAGCCAGCATAATCAGAGTCTATAGAGGGAGGGGAGGCTGGTTTCCATGATGTGCTCGGCTGTGTCCACAACTCTCTGCAGTTTCTTGCAGTCCTGGGCATAGCTATTGCCATACCAAACCGTGATGCATCCAGATAGGATGCTTTCTATGGTGCATCAATTTTAAAAATTGGTGAGTGTCAAAGGGAACATGCCAAATTTATTTAACTTCCTGAGGAAGTACAGGCGCTAGTGAGCTTTCTTGGCAGTGGCATCTAGGTGGTTGGACCAGGACAGGCTATTATTGATGTTCACTCCTAGGAACTCGAAGCTCTCAACCCTCTTGACCTCAGTACCATAGATGTAGGTAGGTGCATGTATACTGCCCCCTTTCCTGAAGTCAATGACCAGCTCTTTTGTCTTGCTGACATTGAGGGCAAGGTTGTTGTCATGACACCATTCCACTAAGCTCTATCTCCTTCCTGTTCTCTGATTCTTTGTTATTTGAGATACGGCCTACTACGGTGGTATCATCTGCAAACTCATAGATGGAGTTAGAGCAGAATCTGGCCACACAGTCGTGTATAGGGAGTAGGGGGCTGAGGACGCAGCCTTGTGGGGCACCAGTGTTGAGACTAATCGTGCTGCCTATCCTCACTGATTGCGGTCTGTTGGTCAGAAAGTCAAGGATCCAGTAACGGAGGTGTTAAGTCCCAGGTCTCAGAGTTCGGAGATGAGTTTGTTTGGAATTATAGCATTGAAGATGGAGCTGTAGTCAATAAACAATAGTCTAATGTATGTGTCTTTACTGTCCAGATGCTCCAGAGATGAGTGTAGGGCCAGGAAGATGGTGTCCACTGTAGACCTGTTACAGCGGTAGGCAAATTGCAGTGGGTCTAGGTTGTCTGAGGCTGGAGTTAATGCATGCCATGACCAGCCTCTTTAAAGCTCTTCATGATGGTAGATGTCAGAGCCTCTGGTTAGTAGTCATTAAGGCATGTTACCTTGTTTTTGTTCAGTGCCTGGATGATAGTGGTCTTAAAACAGATGGGAACCTCAGATTGAAGCAGGGAGACGTTAAATATGTCTGCATATACCCTCACCAGCTGATCAGCACAAGATCTGAGCACTTGGCCAGGGACGCCACCTAGGCTAGATGCTTTCCTCGGGTTCACTCTGCAGAAGACTGATCTTGCGTCCTCTATGGTGATCAGGTTCAGTTGCATCAGAGGCTGTGAGGGTGGGTGGTGACACTCCATTTCCCTCCTTTCAGAACGCGTATAGAATGCATTAAGCTCATCAGGAAGGGATGCACTGTTGTTAACTATGCTGCCTGACTTCGTCTTGTAGCCGGTTACAGCATGTAAGCCCTGCCACAACTGACATCTGGTCTGGGACTCTATTGTGAACTGGGATTGTCTTTTGGCATTCCTGATAGCTTTCTGAAGGTCATATCTCGATTTCTTATAAAGGTCAGGGTCACCAGATTTGTGTGCAGCAGTTCTCGACTTCAGTAAGGAGTGGATCTCCTGGTTCATCCATGGTTTCTGGTTTGGGAACACCCGTATTGTCCTCTATGGTACACAGTCCTCAACACACTTGCTGATAAAGTCCGTGATGGTGGTGACATACTCATCAAGGCTGGCAGCTGAGTCTTGGAACATGACTCAGTCCACTGACTCAAAGCAGTCGATTAGAAGCTCATTTATTTCCTCAGACCAGCACTGCGTGACTCCCTGTACTGGATCCTCCCGTTTCAGTTTGTATGCAGGGAGGAGGATCACAGCCTGGTGGTCAGATTTACCAAAGTGAGGGCGAGGGGTGGCTTGGAAGGCATTTTTGGTTGTATAGCAATGGTCAAGGGTGTCAGGGCCCCTGGTGGGTCAGGAGACGTGCTGATAGTACTTTGGTAACACACTCTTGAGGTTGGTCTGGTTGAAGTCACCTGCAATAATGAAGAGGGCCTCAAGGTTGTTGACCACAGAGTATAGTTCATTGAGTGCAGGCTTCATGTCCATCTGGGAAGGGATGTAGACTGCCATCAGGATAGCTGAAGTGAACTCCCGTGGCAGGTAGCATGGTCGACACTTCACTGTTAGATATTCCAGGCTGAGTGAGCAGGAGCTCGCCAGGACCGTCACATCAGAGCACCACAAGTTATTGAATAAAAAACAGACCCCTCCACTTCTAACTTTGCTCGAGGACGCTGTGTGATCCATTCAGTGGATTGAGAAGCCTTCAGGTTGAATGGCACAGTCAGGTGAAGCAGGTGTAAGTCACGTTTTGATGAGATTGAAGCAGGTGTAAGCCATGTTTCGGTGAGAATGGCTTTTAACAGCTTGTTTAATTTTTAATAGTTTGTGAAGGTCAGAAATTCCCACAAACATTCCAGCTCTTTGATAGCTTTGACGGTCACAGGTTGTGGCCTAACCTGCCCTCAAAGCATTTTGGTAGGATTAGTCTGAAGTCCTGCACACCTCTGGGCTTCATCAATTTAGCTAGAACTAGTTTTGCTGAGAGGTTGCATTAAGATGGATTGAGTGAGCAAGTGAGTGGAATTTTTACTTTAACCTTTTTAAATAAGTGTCTGTTCATTACCTCAATGTTACCCCTGATTTTTTTTATACAAACTTTTCTCTTTAGGCAGAGTGAAAGAACTTAACATTTATCTCTTATCCAAAATGTCCATCGTCTCTAAGGATTGCAATGTTATCAGGTGGACAGTGTTATCAAATGATTGAGGAATAACTTGCATTTCAAAGAACAAATTTGAGGTCATTTGTCATGTCGTCTTGGGATGCCACTTAAGTGATTGAAAATGATTTTGTAAATATCCATCACAGGCACAATATCAATAGGAAGAACAAGGATATTATACAAAACTTCTCGTGTCTACTGTTTCATATCGCTGTGAAATGTGGACTCTAAAAGCTCAGGCTGAAGAACATTTGGAGGTGTTTGAGATGAAATGTAATTGTATGATCCTGCATGGAAAATAATTGAGTTTGTATAAATATAACTTAGCTCTACAGCTGGGGTAAAAAGATTCTGAAAACCAGCAAAGAAAAGAAATGTCAGCATTTCAGCCATGGAGTTGTATTGCAAAGAAAGAGGTCCTACCGCCCACTATGTTCATGCCACCCATTGTACCTACCAACAGCAGACTCTTTTGACCCACATTGGCTCCATAGTCTTTTGTACTTTGGCAATTTAAGTACTCGTCCAGATGCTTCCATCTGGACAAGTACTTGGAGGTAAATACTCTCACAACATTCATCTCTCCAAGCAGTACATTTTTCAGACTCCAACTGCCTTCTGTGCAGGGAGAAAATAAAATTGCCCTCAGATCCCCTCTAAACCTCCTACCTCTCATCTTAAATCTATGCCCTCTTGTCTTCAATACCCCTACCATGGGAAAAAGATTTTTACAATCCTACCCCATTGATTTCCCCCTCACAATTGTACGTGCCCCTATCAGGTCAACCTTCAGCCTCCTCTGCTCCTGGAAAATCAAACCCAGCCTATCCACTTTCTCCTTATAACCATAAAGCTCCAATCCAGGCAACAGCCTGGTGAATCTCCTCAGCACCCTCTCCAACACAGCCACATCCTTCCTAATGTGTGGTGACCAGAATTGCACACAATACTCCAGGTGTGGCCAAACCAATGTTTTATGAATGTGTAACATGGCATTTCCGCTTGTACATTCTATGCCAAGGCTGATGAAAGCGAGCACCCCATATGCCTCCTTCACCACCTTATCGACTTATGCTGCCATTTTCGGGGATCTACGGACTTGTACTCCAAGGTCTGTTTGTTCATTAACACTCCCTAGGGTCCTAACATGTTGTATGTCCTACCCTTGTTTGCCTTCCCAAAATGTATCATTTTTCCCTTGTCAGGATTAAATTGCATTTTTCATTGCTGTGCCCAACTTCCCAGCTGATCAATATCATGCTGTAGTGTTAAATAACCTTCCTATCTATAACAACAACAATCCTCATCTGCAAAGATGCCCTACCTTGTATGTTCATATCCAAGTTGTTAATCTGTATCATATCATCAAGGATCCCAGCACTGATCCTTGTGGTATACTACTGGTTACATACTTCCAATCAGAAAAGCAATCCTCCACCGCCACCACCTGGTCTCTAGCATCTTCTCAAAGAAAAATACTTTGAAGAGCAATTAAGGAGAAATGAGGAAGGTGCAAGCTGGTGCCTAGTTGGAAAATATTGGGCAGCGGACTGGAAGTATTTTACAGATCCCTGGGATAAGCATTATTTGTGGTTACCAAATGCAGAGGTATCCAGAACACTACTCTAACAATCAAGTTGGTAATATGTATAGTGAGATTATATAAAAATGAATTATTCCTCTTGTCCAAGGCAGTGTTTATCTCTTAATCAGCATCACGTAAACAGTTTGTGATCACTGTGTCATTGACATCTATTTGGAGATTTCTGCACATACATTGACTTTTCTGTTAGAACAGAGTATACTTCATAAAAGTGCTTGGTTTACTGAAAAGTACTTTGGGTTGTGAAAAGTGTATGATATGAATGCTTTTCTTTCCTACAATCTATCATCTATTGATAGCAAAAATGCATAAAGAAGCATTTATCTTGTTTGCTATTTATCTTGCTATGTGATAACTAGCTACTCCACTTGTAATGAAAGTGATTCGTTGGAAGTGATATGAATCTTAATGTAAATTTCCTCTTGTGGATAAATAACTTGAAGGATTATCAAGGTAGGCTCTGACAAGAGTCATGGCTCCAGTGTGAAATGAAGATTAAGGAAAGAAATCGCTGATAATAAGATAAGATAGAATAAAGTTGCAACTATCTCAACAGTTAAGTAAGTACAGATCTAATTTGAACAGAATGGTTGGGGAAATGAAAAAGGGACCAAATGCTGATCAATTCACATGTAGCAGTTCTCTTTCTTGTGGATCGTGAATTAAGGTCCAATCCTTTCAGTTTGGATTTTTTTCAGTAGAGGAAATGAGCTTGTTGAGTCCCTGAACAAAACTGAGCATAGTTTAACTGAAGGGCACCTTTACTGAATCTGAGATTGCCTATGTTGCACATTTCTAGGGTATAAACTTCATGGTTATTCTAAGAATGTCTTAGGATATGGTTGATGCCAAGAGTTGAAGCTTTATTTGTCTACCTTCAAAATGATCTGCTTGCACTTGATGTTTGACTTAGCCATATTTTTCTCTTTAATAGATTGACCCATATTTGCCGTATGAATTTAACTGTGAAGGAATGTTGCAGAGAGTCAGTGCTTTCATTGAAAATCAGGTAATTCTGTTTTTATCTTCCATTCATGTGCAATCTAGTAATACTGACTTTCAGGAGAATTCCTGCAAAACTACTGTTTAATCATAAGTCATTGTTTCTGTTTTGAGTTTAAAAATAGTTGCAATAAAAAATTAACCAGTAAAGGAACAGTGCTTGAGACAATTGCAGTATTTAATTATTTTTTATTTAATGGAATTAATATAGGAAAACAATTATCTTGTCATAAATTTCTGAAACTTGCATTATTTAGAACAATTTTAGGTTTCATTTATTACCTTTTCTACTAAAAAAAAAACTGGTTTTGGTTCAGCCAGCTGAATAAAGACTACATTTTCCAGGATGTGATCTATTGATTGAAAAAATGGTAAAATTTTGTTGTCAGATGTACCTTCCACTGTTCAAATGGTTAAATGAACTATCAGTCCAATTAACGCCTGTCTTAAAAGTCAGGTAAAAGCAGTGATTTTTAACAATACGCTTCAGGTCAAATTTATAAAAGCAATTGGAATTCAGTCTTGATTGCAGTTTACTGAATTTCTAAGTTTGTACAGTAAGGTTTTCATACAAAGTTCCCCTGTATATGGTACAGAACCTTTTATCCCTACTGCCCTAAACATTTGTGTTTGCTTATGATTTTTGCATTATTCACCTCCCCTTTCCAACTATTTCTTTTCCAATCTTTTCCATCAAAGATCTTTATCAATCATTATTCCCTCTGACTGAGCAGTTTCCCTTCCACTTTCTCTATTGCAACCATTAGTTTTAAACTGACACATCTGCAATTAATCCACCCTCAGGACAAGATCTGCAGAACCAATTAATTTTAATCAGGTAGTGTTTTAATCCATTTCTCTTAAACATCTGATTTTAAATGGATGGGGCACAGCAATAGATTGGAAGGAATAGATAATTTCTACCCGTCATTAACTTCTCTAGGTCTTTTTCTCAATGTATTTTTTATTCATGGAGTGTTGCTGGAAAAGCATTAATTGCCCATTCCTAATTGTCCTTGAACAGAGTAAATAGTTAAACCATTTCAGAGGCCAGTCTAAGTAAGGACAGGTTTCTGAAAGGACACCAATGAATCAGGTGGGTTTTTAATATTCTGGTGGTTGTTACTAATAGTTACTTAAATTCTTCAATAAAAATGAATTTTCATTCCCCAGATGATGTGATGTGAGGTATATCTTGTCACCTTTAGTTCAGGCTTCTGGATTGCAGGACCAGTAATTTAACCCCACGTACTCTGCTGCTGTGATATCGTTAAAACACTTTTTAGAAAAAATATAATAGAGTATTAAATCTAGCTTTAAAATTTCACCATGATCAACAGTGATCTAATCTGTTCCATTTCCTCTCCAAGTTGTCTCTTTACCTCTAATGTTTAGACAAATTTCTTTTGTCATGAGCTCTTTTTTCTGATGGTGGAGCCAATATTGTTTATTACATTGTAATACAGTAGATGTGGAGGGAAATTGATCATATTTGTATACAATTACATTATCTGCACCAGCAAATCTATTTCAGAGCTATGATTACACTTGATAATTTTCCATTGCAATGAATGGATTCTAAAACACCAGAAGTATTTCAATAGAACATGGGCACTTTTATATTGACTTCAATCATGATAAATAGAATATGAAAAAGGAAGGCCACATTCCTTTGCTAAAATAAACTCAATCATAACAACATTTTATTATTTTCACTCCTGTTATTATCTAAGGTAGGTTCCCCTAGTAATAAGGGGAAGCTTGCCAAGTTGTTGTTTGCTGTTTCAAACACTTTGCATGAATATTTGCTTGGTTTTCTGATCTTAAAATATAATTGTATGATCATGACATACATCTGTAATGAGAAGAAATGGCAACATTTGAAATGGTTGCCAGGTTATCACAGTCCAAAAGCTGCTGATTTTTTTTTTGTTAACGTGTAGTTAACTTGTTTTAAATCTGAAACTGACCCAGCTGGGATTACAGCCAGCAATTTTCTTTCTTAAATGTAGTACTTAAAAGCTAATAAATTACATTTGAGTTAAATATTCACTGCTATAAATAATATAGATTTTCTTTTGCTGAATGAATTAATTAAAGATGATATGGCTACTTTGTAATGGTCATAATAGTCAAATCAACATTACAGGATTTTTGCCATGGTCAAGTGATGTGGCCTCCTTTAAGTGCACTCCAAGTTAAAATTGCATCTCCCAAGCAGTCTTGTAAGCAGATCTGTCAAGAGAATAAGCTCATATGTGAACCATCCTTTTTTCAACATCTGAATAAAGACAGCGATTTGCAAAAGTAAGTATGTTTAACCTAATAAATGTGCAATAAATACAGTGCATTTCTTTACTGTCTTCCTGAATAAACCCAGTCACCAATAAATTCTTTTTAATTAACTTTTAACCAGTATTTATATAATAGAGATTATACACTATGTTCTATCTAGTGCTAATGATTTGTTAACCTTTTATGGAAAGCTTGTCTGTGTTACTAGAAAATAGCAAAAATTAACTATTCCAAATGTCAAAATTGATTTGCAATTTAAATGCATTTAAATTAATATCTATTTTGTTGTTACTTGCAGATATGGAATTGAATGCCAGTCATTTGAATCTTTAAGTGATATTGGTGTTCCAGCTTATGACGAAAACAAGAAGCGCTGTTTTTTCCAGAATGATTTGTTGCTTTTCAGCTGTGCAGGTTCAAATGAAAATTTTAAGAGAATCTGTCCATGCAGAGACTATATGAAGGGACAAGTTGCCTTATGTCAAGAATGCTTATAGCACTTGTTCATCCTTACACAGTAGTTTGAACAAAAAAGGGCTGGGTTATTAGGTCTTCATGACGGCCAAACATCGATTGTTAATTTTTGAAAGAGCCCTTCAAAAAAGACACGGGGGGGGAAATATTGTTTGACTCGAACATTGGTTCACTTGAAGAGAATAGATATTGACCTAGCCCAGGTGAACATTGTTAATTATGAAAAATTATCTACCCAATGGAAAGAACAAGTAATGTTTTTTAAAAAGGTTTCTCATTTATAAAAGTCATTTTTGACAAGGGTTGGTGTATAGATGTAAATGAAAGATGTACTACTAAATATTCTAAATTCAGAAAATAGTGTTATCAAGTATGAAAAGTTATGGTGAGCTAAATAAAATGTAATTAATGATGGATAATTGAGCATGCTGTAAGGAGCTGCTTAGTAAGTTTTGGCTTACTTTTAATTCAGGAGAAATAAAACAAAATCCCAACAGAATGGCTTAGTACCAGTTCAAAGTAATCCAACTGGAGTGTTTCAAAATAATCATACCAGATAAGAGAATCCTGATGGCCATTATTTCAGATGTCATTCCCTCTTAGTCATGGCCACTACTGTCAGTTATTTAAAGGACAATATGCTGATATTGCTGATAGTAATAACTTTAAAATATAGAATGCTAATTGTTTTAAATCATGCTTTAAGATTTGATTTAAGTATTTGAATGATTTTTAAACAAAACTGACCTGCTGGAATGAAACATGGAGAGAATTCCAGAAAGAGCATTGTTACATTGTGGTTATTACTTTTAGCTTTATTATACATCATTTAAGATGCTGGCAGTGCTTTCAACCAACTGATCCAAAGTGTTAACTGATCTTAAGTGGACATATTTCAGGCCACAAATACGTTGGCTAAATGGGCATTTTAAGTAGCAACCTGCTGTTTGAGAAATTGTTCCTATTGTAAATTGTACATAAACAGCCTGGTGTAAAATGTTTTTTTTAAAACTCCTATAATCATATCATGTTTACCATAAAAATGAAGTAGAATTTCATATTTGCACTTTCTTTTCGGGCTCAGGAGTATACATATTTTAGGCAGTGCATTTAAACCATTTTAGCCATACAAAAAATGAGTAACACATGTTCTTGTCACCAGATTGTTTTGGGTATGTTACAAAGCTTTAGTGCAATCACAATCATTTCTCTCAAATTATTTAATTAAATCAAAATGTTTGGTCAGATGATCTAGTCACATTTAACCCATTATCAAAAAGTGGAAGAGAGAATTATAGCTGAAATTTTAATCTGCAGCATTGCAAAAAATCATCTGGTTCTTTTCTCAGTTGACAGTAGTGATAGTGGTTGGAAATCATTGTTGACTAGAAGAGACTAACAAATTTCAGAACTGTTTACTGGTTATTGAAAATATAAAGATATTAGCCTATTGGTTGAGTTGTAGTGGTGCTGAAAAGATGGTTTAAGCTTTCAGAACATTTGATATACAATTTGCATATGTTCACTTTTACTTAATTCAACACAGATATGTACCCCTGATTATTAACCCTTATCTGAATGAAGTGTAATGAAGAATATGTAAATACAGAAATGATCAAAAATAAGTATGGCTTTTGGAAAATCAGTGACATAGAGTTAATCAACAGCAGCTAAACCTCATTAACAGCAGATTTATCCAAACAATTTTGCACATTTGTACATAAATTTTTTTTTAGGTACTCTAACTTGCTTTCTTTGCTTTGTTGTGCTTGTAAATATTAAATGTTTTCTGTGGCTATGGTGCCATGTAATGTATATTATGTGCCTTTTAAGGGTATTAAAGTTGCTTATCAACTTGTATAAAAATACTTAATGGCAGTCATAATTTAGATTGTGCATAGTGTTGTTAAGTGAGGAAATGGAAGAAAATGATTTTCCTGTATATTTTCGCAAATGGCATATATTGAAATGAGTTGTGCTTTGAAAGCTGTACTTGCAAGCATAGAAATTGTTTCCAGTTTTTGATCAGCAGGAAAAAAACTTTATTTTTCAATAAATCTTTTCTGTGAAGAGAATTTCTTCCACTGATGCGTACAATGTAATTTGTAAACATACAGAATACATTTTGAAACAACACTTGTTAGCTTAAGCTTAATAATAACTTCTGTATATTACAACTTAAAATTCCAAGCACAGTTCATGAACATATATTGTGCTGAATAGATTCTATTTAACTGTAGTATATTACAACTGTTTCCATTAAACTAGTAAGATGAGAACTCCAGCAAAGTGCAGACCAAATTAAATCCCAATTATTGTGCTCACAATATGCATTTATTTACACTAAATAAATACCCAATCTGGCCTTCCCTGAGGTTGGGAACTTAGTTTCACTGAACCCTCCAGGGCTATCTTGTGATGGTTCTGACTTGAACATTATCAAAAACTGAGGATTTCAATAGTATCCCAGAATGATACAGACACCTTTTAGAATTTTAAATGACAGCTAGAAAGAACAAAGGTGACTGTTCCCTGCTTTCACCTAACTCAAATCTTGATCAAAGTTTCTCTCAGAATAAAAAAAGAGCAAAAAATTACTCTGTGCCTTTCATTTTATATGTTGCCAGTATCAAAAGTTTTCATGTTAGTTTTTTTTTCTCCACTGAACATTACCACAGACTGTAGAGAAGTGGCAGCTTTGAAGTTGTGGTTTAATTTGCACCACTCTCTAGACTTCTTCTCTCTAGACCTTCTCTCTACCTCGAAAACCCCTCATTTGGAAAAAAAACTGCTTAAATAAACATTTAGTCATGCAGCTTAATGTTATTCCTTGGCTTTAAATCAATTTTTTGTGTTAAGTCAATTTGGGACACTTCCTAGCATTAGAATGCCATAGATAAGTTCTACAACTGTCAAATTATACTCCATTTATAGAAGCAACTCCTGCACATTAATTTGGTTCATCCTTTCAGTTGTACAGAATTTAAAATATTGCTTAATTTTTGGATAGTGTTTGGAGACCTAATTGAGATTTAAGGATCTAATCAACTTTTATTTGCATTATTTAAAGATTTTTTTTCTCTCTGAGCTCCCTTTGGGGGGGATAAAAGAGCACAATTTCAACTATTAATTAATTTTGGGTACTTAAATTACATGTAAAATATCTTAAAAGCCTAGTACAAAAACAGTATTTTAAAATTTGATTTCAAAAATGGTCTATTCTGTTTTATGTCTAGGACATATTTCCTAGAGCCTAGGCATAATTGCTCCTCTGAGTTTGATTTTAAAAAAAATTGATTTTTATATATATTAATTGTATGTAATGGTACTCTAAGTTATTGAGAAGGTTTTCTGGCTAATATTGGCTCAGGTCTATTAGTTAGCTTGTCTATTTATCTTTTTTTACAATCATTAAAATCTTATACCTAGACCATGTTGAAATAGTTTACCAGCTTAACAGCAATGCCAGAAGTTTAGCTTGCTAATATTTTTTCTCTGAAGTAGATGTATTACCCAGTATAATTGTGAAATGATTGACAGATAGCTGCTCCATGCTGTTCCACTAATTATCTGCATATTTTGTTAATCCTATTGGGGTTGGGGGAAATTTGTCATTATTGGGGCAGTTTTGTTCACCCTTTAACCCTGTGAAAGTCCAAATTTATCTTTTTTGATTTTAAACTATTCTGATAATGCTGTCAGTTTTTAAATTGTTGATTTCTTAAGTAGTGGAAATCACGTAACATTTTACTTGTATAAGAAAATGTTGAGTTTGGAATATTTTGCCACAGCAAGTAACTGAATTAAGGACTACTGTGCATTACAAAGGAAAAGTTAGATATTTTAGAAGTAAGAAGTTACAAGATTCTCAAGTAGGAATAATTTATAGCTTTGTTTAATCAAAGAGCTTGCGGATACAATTGTCAAATACATTGATTCCTTCACTTAAATTTCTGATTTTGATAAGCATTCCATATTGAATAAGAAATATTTTCCCATTATAGATTAGATCCCAGTTGAGGGTTTTGAGTAATTTATTCTAAGATCACCAACATCTTAAGACAACCAAATGGCTTAATGCCACTAGAAAGCAAAACTAAGAATGATGGAATTGATGCTAGAATTGATTCTAATTCAGCAAGCAGAATCTCATTTTTCAACCTAATTGTATAATGATGACCTAATTATTGTAGGAAAATGAGGCTTTTGTTATTTCCTAACACCACCACCTAGCATTCTTCATTTGAGTGCTATATTAATAATCATAGGAGCATTTTCAGGATCTCCAGTAGGTTGGATGTAACTGAGAGCAAGCTGCTAGAGGTTCACGTGCTTTAACAATTTGGAATTATAGATTATCTTTTGATTTTACTGTGCATCTTCAAATCTGGTATCAGTTGAGGAATTATAGTGAAATCATAGTTCAATATGTCAGGTTCTCTAATTTAGAATCATCTAATAACAGACTTAATCAAATTGTCCAGTTAAAAAGATTAAGAATCATTCTGGTGTGTGGAAGAGATGTCAGAATAAAACAAATAACTTCATTGTCAGCAATTATTAGAAGTGAAAATTGGACCCATTGCAACATTTTAGGTAAATGTGTTGAAATACTTAGTTCATGAAATTGCAAATATTTTCAAAAGTAATAATGAAAACCAATTAATGAGGCAAAAGTTTGGCACTGTATGCCTTGTGATGGAAGTGGATTCTATTCCCAGTTTACCTTTCTGGCAATATAGATTCTCAGTGATGTTTAGTCTCTTTAAATTTAATTGGCATCAAATTATTCAGTGAAATTAAATTTGTCAATGCTCAGCAAATTTTAACATTCTTACAGAAATGTGTTAATTATCTGTTATTAAAACCTTAAATGCATCTCTCATTTTGCCATAACAATTGGAATTTCAAATCTGAGGTTCTAATCAAAGCAACAGAAATCATACGAGTTACCTTTAACAGCTCTGTTGTATGCTGGAAGAAATATTAGGAAGGTGGTATGTGATAGGATTACTTTTAATTTTGTTAATAACACACTGAAAATGTGCCTTATGGGAAATAGTTGATGTAAATTTAATCCCTAATTGAATTTTGACTTGTGTATCCAAGGAAATCAAAGGAAAAAAGTTTTAATACATTTTTTTGGAACACAAACAGGAGCAGCACAGCTGGACTCCACATGGATATGAGCTGACCTGGGCTCCAATGTTCCTGATTTACTACCTGCAGGCCAAATCAGCAGAGGTGGGGTTGGGGTCAGTACCTCTTCCTGCCCCCCTCAACCAACACCATACCCCCATCTTCTGTGCCCTCTCCACCCATGTTTTGGACATGGGAATGAGATTCAACCCTCCAAATGGATAGAACCTCAGATGGTAGAATGGGCAATTGATGTGAGGTTTATTGGTCAAACAGCTGACAGTTATAGTCTACATTGTTTTTAAAGTCAATAACAATATGCTTGTTACTATTTAAATAGACAGGGCAAAGAACACCATCTTCAGCCTCAAATTTTAGTAGTCCACTATATTTAGCAAATGTGTTTATGCATTGAGGAAAGTGTTTTCTTGTGTCTCAAACTGGGCACAGGCAACTGCAGCATTTTTCCAGTTACTACTGTGATTTGGTTAACTTTAGTGATTCCTTCCAGGTCTTAATACCTCCCTTCCTGTGGAATTGAGCGTCACTATATGCTTTCGTCATGTCCATCATTCAAAGGTCTCGTAATTATGAGTTGCTTTAATTCGTGGGACTGTGTCAACCAGAAGCCTAGAAGAAAACAGAAAAGTTAAGTTGCACACCAATGTGATGTAATTGCCTGGATTTTTGATTTCCAATTCAGATAGAAATTTCACCCTGCTCAAAATCTTTCAAAGAAAGAAAGTTTTAGCAAATCAAATAAGCTAAGCCTTCTGCTGGTAGTTATGATGCAGTTGGTCAGTTTCCTCTAGCAAAACATTCTAGATTCCAATCCAACTTGACTTGTTTTAGCTTCAATCCATTAGTGAAGGAGGTTATACAATTGTAGGTGGTATTTTTTGGTTAACGCAATATACAAAGTGCATTTGCCACCACAGATAGACCAAAGATTGCATTGTACAATGTGAAGAAAATAATAAGGGAGGGACAGAGTTATGTAGACATGGTCCATCAGGAGGCAGTCACCCCCCCCCCCCCCCCCCTTAGAGCAGGTACATCTGAGGTTCAGGATGCAGATAGAATGGTGACTGTCAGGGGAGGGAAGAGGAAGAAGAAGGCAGAAGACAGAACAGGGAACCCCAGAGGCTTTTCTGAGTAACAGGTTTCCTGCCTTGGAAGCTGTTGAGGGGGATGACCTGCAGGGGCCTAGCTGCGGTAACCAGGCCTCTGGCACTGCGACTGGTACTGCTGCTCAGAAAGGAAGGGTGGGAAAGAAAGAGACATGCGGTAGTGATAGGGAACTCAATAGTCAGGGAAACAGATGAGGTTCTGTGGCAGTGAGCATGAATCCCAGATGGTATGTTGCCTCCCAGGTGCCAGGGTCCGGGATGTCACTGATCGGGTCCACAGGATTCTTGAGCGGGAGGGAAAGCAGCCAGAAGTTGTGGTCTATGTTGGCACCAATGACATAGGAAGGGGGATGAGGTCCTGAAGAGTGAGTTCAGGGAGCTAGGCAGAAGAATGAGGACCAGGACCTCAAGGGTAGCAATCTCGGGATTGCTGCTGGTGCCACGCGATAGTGAAGGCAGGAACAGGAGGAGGTGGCAGATAAATGCGTGGCTGAGAAGTTGGTGCAGGAGGGAGGGTTTTAGATTACTGGATCATTGGGATCTCTTCTCGGGAAGGTGGGACCTGTACAGAGGGGACGGGTTACACCTGAACCAGAAGGGGGCCAATATCCTTGCGGCTAGGTTTGCTAGGGTGGTTCGGGAGGGTTTAAACTAGTTTGTGAGGGGGAAGGGAACCGGAGGAGTAGGTCAGAGGAGGAAGGGGATGGGGAAAAGTTAGATCGAACAGGTAGAGAGGCTTTGGGGAAGGAGAAGCAGAATACAAGCTATAAAAGTAGTAAGGTAGATGGACTGAAGTGTGCTTACTTAAATGCAAGAAGTGTCAGGAATAAGGGAGATGGATAAGTATGGGGGACTATGATATTGTGGCTATTACTGAGAGGTGGCTGACATCAGGGCAGGAGTGGATATTGAATATTCCTGGTTTTCGGTGTTTTAAGAGGGATAGGGAAGGGGGGAGAAGAGGAGGAGGGGTGGCAATACTGGTCAGGGACACTGTTATGGCTGTGGAAAGGATGGATGTTGTAGAAGGATCATCTCTAGAGTCTGTATGGGTGGAAGTAAGGAACAAGAAAGGAGCAGTTACTCTACTAGGAGTATTCTATAGGCCCTCCGGTAGCAGTAGAGATATAGAGGAGCAGATTGGCAGGCAGTGTTTGGAGAGAAGCAAAAATAACAGGGTTGTTATAGTGGGAGACTTCAACTTCCCAAATATAGACTGGAACCTGCTTAGTGCCAAAGGTTTAGATGGGATGGAATTTGTTAAATGTGTCCAGGAGGGATTCCTGACGCAGTATGTTGACAGGCTGACTAGAGGGAATGCCATGCTAGATCTAGTTTTAGGAAATGAACCGGGACAGGTGAAGGATCTATTGGTGGGTGAGCATTTGGAGGACAGTGACCATTGCACCATAACCTTTAAAATTGTCATGGACAGGGACAGGTGCAGAGAGGACAAGAAGATATTTAATTGGGGAAGGATGAACTATGAGGCTATAAGGAGAGAACTTGGGAGTGTTAAGTGAGATGTCCTTTTTGAAGGGAAATGTACCATGGAGATGTGGTCGATGTTCAGGGATCTTATGCAGGATGTTAGGGATAAATATGTCCCGGTGAGGCAGAGAAGGAATGGCAGGGTGAAGGAACAGTGGGTGACGAGAGAGGTGGAACGACTAGTTAGGGAGAAGAAGGTAGCATACATAAGGTATAAGCAGCAAGGTTCAGACAGGGCCCGTGAGGAATATAGAGTAGCGAGGAAGGAACAAGAAGGCTGAGGAGAGCTAGAAGGGGACATGAAAAGGCGTTGGCTAGTAGGGTTAAGGAAAATCCCAAGGCCTTTTTCACGTATGTGAAGGGTAGGAGGATGGGTAGGGTAAAGGTAGGTCCGATAAAAGACAAAGGTGGGAGAATGTGCCTGGAGGCGGCGGAAGTGGGAGAAGTTCTCAATGAATACTTCTCTTCGGTATTCACCAAGGAGAGGGGTCTTGATGACGCGGAAGGGAGTGCTGGTAAGGGTAATGTTCTCGAGGTTGTAGATATCAAGAGAGAAGATGTGTTGAAGTTGTTAAATAATATCAAGACAGATAAGTCTCCGGAGCCTGACAGGATTTTCCCCAGGCTGCTTCGAGAGGCGAGGGAGGAGATTGTTGAACCGCTGGTAAGGATCTTTGAGACCTCGTTGTCCACGGGAATGGTGCCGGATGATTGGAGGGTGGCGAATATTGTCCCCTTGTTCAAAAAAGGTAGTAGGGATAGTCCAGGGAATTACAGATCGGTGAGCCTTACGTCTGTGGTGGGTAAGCTGTTAGAAAGGATTCTGAAGGATAGGATCTATGAACACCTGGAGAATCATGGACTGATTAGGGACAGCCAGCATAGCTTTGTGAAGGGAAGATCTTGCCTCACAAGCCTGATAAGAGTTCTTTGAGGAGGTTACGAGGGTAGTGCGGTGGATGTGGTCTATATGGATACCTCATGGTAGGCTTCTTCAGAAGGTCAGAGGCCAAGGGATCCAGGGAAGCTTGGCTGTGTGGATTAGGAATTGGCTTGCCTGTAGAAAGCAGAGGGTTGTGGTGGAAGGAGTGCCCTCGGATTGGAGGGCAGTGATTAGTGGTGTCCCGCAGGGATCGGTTCTGGGACCTCTACTTTTTGTGATATTTATAGATGACTTAGATGAGGGGGTGGAAGGCTGGGTTAGTAAGTTTGCGGACGACACTAAGATCGGCAGTGTTGTGGATAGTGTGGAGGGCTGTCGGAACTTACAGAGTGATATTGATAGGATGCAGAGCTGGGCTGACAAGTGGCAGATGGACTTCAGTCCAGAGAAGTGTGAGATGGTACACTCTGGAAGGACAAACTTCAGGGCAGAGTACAGGGTAAATGGCAAGGTACTTGGCAGTGTAGAGGAGCAGAGGGATCTGGGGGTTCATATTCACAGTTCACTGAAAGTTGCCTCACAGGTGGATAGAGCAGTTAAGAAGGCCTATGGGATGTTAGCTTTCATAAATTGTGGGATTGAGTTTAAGAGCCGCGAAGTGATGATGCAGCTTTACAAAACTCTAGTTGGACCACACCTAGAGTACTGTGTTCAGTTTTGATCGCCGCATTATAGGAAGGATGTGGAGGTGCTGGAGAGGGTGCAGAGGAGATTTACCGGGATGCTACCTGGATTAGAGCATATGGAATATGGGGAGAGGCTTAAGGTGCTGGGGCTTTATTCACTGGAAAGGAGGAGGATAAGAGGAGACATGATAGAGGTATATAAAATATTGAGAGGAATAGATAGACAGCTAGTGCCTCCTTCTCAGGGCACCAACGTGCAAGACGAGAGGGCGTGGCTTTAAGGTTATGGGTGGGAGGTTCAGGGGAGATATCGGGGGAGGTTTTTCACCCAGAGAGTGGTTGGTGCATAGAATGCACTACCTGGGGTGGTGGTGGAGGCAGATACATTGGACAGGTTCAAGAGTTTGTTGGATCGGCATATGGAGGAATGTGAGATAGAGGGATATGCGGGAGGAAAGGGTTAGATAGTGTGAGGGTGGTTTGATGGACAGCACAACATGGTGGGCCGAAGGGCCTGTTTTGTGCTGTATGGTTCTATGGTTTAATCAAGTTCCCACTTTATCCCATAACCAACATTACTTAAAAATCATCTAATCACGTTTACTCTGCTGTTCATGGGCTTCTGCTATGTATAAATTGACTGTTAAATTTCCCATGTTACAAGAATAACTCCACTTCAAGTCTTTGGCATTAAACCCTTTGGATGTCCTGACATTATGGAACTTCTCTCTCTTTTGCAGAGGGGTGATACCACTTTGGGCATCTTGCATAAGTAGTTAATGTCTGCCTCAAAATATGGACTAGAACCAAAAATAGAAGCCTTCTGCACCCCAATATGAGGCCAAGGATGTGATTGGGATCCTAAAAATCAAAAGATTTGCAAGCAAAACTGTAATGATATCTAATTCTTTGTTCGGCTCATGATTGCTACATATATAGTTGTGTATCTTGAATGTTATAAGCAGCTTTAAACAGCTCAGGGCTACAATCTGGTTACATCCCACAAGATGAAAGATGGGGGAATAAAAGCTAGCGCTCCCTATATGACAAGAGAAAATAAGTTGAAGCAGATAAAAAAAAAAGATTCATTATACATATCAAGTAAGAATAATATCGAGAGCTTAGGGAAAGTGAGAAAGGAATAAAAAAAAAATGAGAATCATACCAAAACTAACATAAATATAAAACACAAAAGTCATCTATAGGCTTATAGAAATAGGGAGGAGAATGAGGGGGGCTGATTGTGGACCAAATTTGTGAACTATGGTTCAAGACAAAGTATAGGGCTAAAATACTTCCAGAGTGCATTGTTTGTATCTGTATGTGCCAAGAGGATGCTGCCAATTTCTCAACAAAAGGGGAGGCAGTTGAGGTAATGGAGGTGAGAAAGCTGGTGAGAAGGAGGAACTAGAAACTAGAAATTCAAGTTACACTTCATCAGTCATCTGGTTAGGACTAAGTTGCTGAGAGAAGTTGCTGGTGGTGGTCCTCCTAGCACCTTATTAAAGGAATACTGAAAGTCCAAATATACCACATCCCTGGTTCCCTTTTTATGTATTCTGCTAGTTACAACCTCAAAAAGCTTTATCTAGTATGATTTCCCTTTCAGAAACCAATGTTGACGCTGCCTAATTTTATTATTTTCTATGTGCCATGTTATCACTTTAATAATTGATTCTAGTATTTCCCCACTATTGATATCAGGCTATACAATTTAATAATTCCTCCTCTCCCTCCTTTTGTAAATAGCCTTATATTTGCTACCATTCAATCTGCGCAACCATTCCAGGATCTATGAAAATTTGGAAGCCGCCAACAAGTGCACCACTGTGTCCTTCGCCACCTCTTTGAAAACCTTGGGTTGCAGGTCATCAGGTCCAGTGCACTTAGCAGCTTTGTCTCATTAATTTCTTCAAACTTTTTTGAACTAATGTTGATTTCTTTCAGCTTATTATTCATACCAGACCCATTTCCATGAGGATTTTTGTGTCTCCTTTGAAGGCAGGCATAAAATACTTGCTTAATTTTGCTGCCATTTCCTTATTTCCCAAAATAATTTTGACTGCCTCAGTCCATATGGAATCCACATTAACCTCTGCTAAATTTACCACTCTACAGAAGCAATTACAGTTTCTTTGAATGTTTCTCTCTAGATTACTCTGGTATTCTCCTTTCCCTTATAATTGATTCTCTGCTGAATTCTGAAACTCACCCATTTCTCAAGCTTCCTGCTCTTTATATAAACATTATAAGACATCATCTTTGATCTAATACTATCATTAACTCCTCATTAGCCACAGTTAGACCACTTTTCCTGTTTGGTTTTTATGCTTGAGGTGGGATATATATTTGTTGTAAATGATGTACTAATTCTATTAAAACTAGCCATTGCTTGTCCGCTATCATATCTTTCAATGTAGTTTCTCAATTTACTATTGCCAATTTATGTCTCGTGGTTTGCTTTGTTTTGATTTAAGAACTTGTTTTTAGATCAAACTAAATCAATTTTAGTCTTTATATGAAATTCATATCCTTCCTTAAAGGATATGACCTAGCTGTAAAATTATTAAATAAGCCTTCCTCATTGCACAATATTAGATCTTAAAAAGCCTGTTCACCAGTTGGTTCATCAATATATAGATCTAGAAAGCCAACTAGTTCCCATTCCATGAATTCATCCTCCTTCCTATCACTCCTGTTTTGGTTTGTCTTGTCGATATCAAGATTAAAGTCTCTCATGACAGTTGCATTATCCTTAGTGCTTACACATCTAGTTTTGTGATTTAAGTCATGCCCTATATTACCAATACAGTTTGATGACAAATAGACAAATCCTAGCATTGCTTCTTGCTCTTTCTTAGCTTCACCCAAAGCAATTAAACTTATGGATTTTTCAGGTAAAGATCCTCTCTCTCTACTACCTTTAGCCTATCTATTATTACCAGGACTACCTGTCTTCGTATTCCATTTTGCCTCTCTCTTCCAACAGTATCCTGGAATATTTAGTTCACAACATAAGTCAATTTGTAACCACTTCCCTCTGTGCATTCAATAAATATTTGAAGGTTAAAAAAATTGCAGAGATATGCAGAAAGAATGAGGGAATAGACAAGATTAGATTGCTCCACAGCAAGCAGTAAGCCAAATTGCACCCTGCTAGGTTAAAACAATGCTATCATTCTGCATTTGACATTAGCCATCGGTATAGTCTCACTGGGTGAGAATGTTCCCTCTGTTTCTTTTCTTCAGACAATCCCTCAGAGTCAAGGATATCCAGCTTCCACCCCAGTTCCAAGGCTATTTAAATGCTATTATGTTTCATTATTCCAAAGCCTATACACAAATTAATCACCTCACTTAATATTAAACTGCCACCGAAGGATCATGCCAATCATGCAGTCGTAGAACATGAACTGAGTTGACATATCAGCTGTGAAAACGTACTAGCACATTGCTTTCTCCCTGCCAAATGTGAAAGTATTTAATAGCAGTATCTAAATAGCAACCTTTGTAATAACTAGCAATTCAATTTCATGAAATTAACAGTTGGCATGTTGCCTGTGAACAGATAGTTTAGCATACCATCCACTAAATGGTACATCTGACAATGCAGCACTTCCTGAACTCTGCAATAATCTCTGTTGCAGAGATGAGAGCGCTACCATCAAAAAAAGTGCTGCTACTGCACCATAGCTGCCACTTAGCAGAGTCCATATAAAAAAAATTGAACAACACATTGTACCACATGCAAATCCAATGGCTTTCGGTATCAGAAGGCATTTCCATGATTCAAGTTATCATGTTGAAGAGTTTTGCACTCTTCTATTTAAAACAAACAATATTCAAGAAAAGCAATTTGAACTAGCTCGTAGCCAGTTTCTTATCCTTTAGGTGAAGCTTACTTTATTCCATACGCAAGAATGATCATTCCAATGAGAATCCCTATTGTGCCATCCAAATACCAGACCCCAGCATAATGATTGAAGACTTCTGCACTGATCAGTATAGAAAATCCCATGATTCCTCCAACTAAGGAGTTAAAGCCTGCAGGACATAAAATACAAACAGAACACTTGAGTTAGACAATAGCCAAATCATATGCGGCTGCAAAATGAAATGTGATGCATTACAGAGATGCATTTCTAATCAACTGATTTCACAATAAGTGAAAAAAATTGAAGCTGCTTGAAATCTGAAATAAGAACAGAAAATGCTGGAAACACTCAGCGGGTCAAGCAGCATCTGTACAAAGAAAATCAGTCTATAGTTCAGGTCAATAGCCCCAAGTCCTTCTGATGAAGAGTCACCGACCTGAAACATTGACTGTTTCTTTATCCACTGATGCTGCCTAATCTACTAATCTTCTAGCCAGCATTAAGCTGAGAATCCACTGTAAGGTAACCCACTCAACTCTAATAAGTTTTTAAAGTAAAGTATACTTCTTATAACACAGAGGAAAAATAGAGCCTAAAAAGTAACTTTAAATTGAAAGACCAGATTTTTCATGGAATATCAGCATTGACCCATGTTGCTACCAACATACTGTAAGCATCTACAGGATCTCCACATAAACATAAAAGCTCTGAAGTTGCAGTTATGGTTTGTGATTGTTTTTCCACTGAAATCCAGTTGGATTGCACTCATGATAGAGAATTTGCATGAATGCCTTGTGCCAGGTTGGAGGGTCCCTCCCCAATTATTTCATTAGAAGGAAACAGCTCAAGTAAAGCAGCAATCTATTTTTACTTAATTTAATTTGGTATGTTCTATTTGCTGCGAAGATTTGGGTTCACATGCACGGCCCTGACCTCTCAGTTACCTCCCTCTTTAAGTTGCCTTCCATGCCAACATTTCTGTCCCTGGCTTCTAAAGTGCATTAAGGAACTTCTGACTAAACTTTACAATCACCAGATTTAGCATCAAATTCAAAAAATTTCAGATAATTAGCACTTACAAAATATTTTTACAGTTGCAAGTGTTTTACGACATACAAGTAATATTGTATTGATATAGTTCTATAAATGTATTGCAGCAAAAATTTAGCAAATTCACATACCTCTCCAATGAAGACAACACAAAAATTGGTGGAATTTTGGTTAGTGAGGAAGGTCGTCAAAGGATACAGCACGATATAGTTGGAAATATGGGCAGAGAAATGGCAGATGGAGTTTAATCTGGATGCGAGATGTTACACTTTAGAAGGTCAAATGTAAGGTATACAGTATATGGCAGAACCATGAGGAGCATCCATGTACAGAGGGATCTTGGGGTGCAAGTCCGTATTTCCCTAAAAGTAGCCACACAGGTAGATACAGTGGTAAAGAAGGCATACGGCATATTCACTTTCATCAGTTGGAGCATTGAGTATAAATGTTGGCAAGTCATCTTGCAGCTTTATAAGACTTTGGTAAGATCACATATGGAGTATTGTGTGCAGTTCTGATCATCATATTACAGGAATAGTATGGAGGCTTTGGACTGGGTGCAGAAGTAGTTCACCTGGATGTTGCCAATATTAGATAATAGTAGCTATAAAGAGAAGTTGGACAAACTTGGATTGTCTTCTCTGCAGTGTAGGAAGCTGTGGGGCAATCTAATAGAAGTATATAAAATTATGAGAGGCATAGATAGGGTAAATAGTCAGAGTGTGTTTCCCAGGTTAGGAATGTCAAATACTAGAAGGCATAGCTTTAAGGTGAGGGCGGAAAGTTTTAAAGGAGATTGCAAGGCAAGTTTTTTTTTACAGAAAGTGGTAGGTGCCTGGAATGCATTACCAAGGAAGGTGATGGAAACAGATATGATAGCAACATTTAAGGTAAGATCAAATGAACAGGCAGGGGATGGAGAGATATAGATCATGCGCAGGCAGATGGGATTAGTTTAAATTGGCATCATGGTTAGCACAGGCAGCGTGGGCCGAAGAGCCTGTTCCTGTGCTGTACTGTTCTATGTTCTAATAATGGGGGTAGGTCTTCCTTTGCCCTGTATCTCACTGTCTGTATCAGTGTAGTCACTGGTGCAGTCCTCCACTAGGAGCCCAACTCCCAGCATTTCAGTGTGGATGTCAGAGGGCAGACAGCCTGCTGAACTCACAGAAGCACTGATGGCCCCAAACCACCTCACCAACACACAGGCTGTTAAAGCTGTCAGTGTGATTAGGACTACTGAATGTTTGTGAACCCACACAAACTTTCAGTAACACTGAGCACCCCCCAAGACCAAAATGAAGATAAAATATATTTTTAATGTTTATATTAAACCAGGTAGACTTCCCAGCCTGAAGACTGGGAGGCTCGGGAAGGATTACACTGCCCTATTGGTCTCCAGGAGGAATCCGGGGTGCAACAGAAGGGCAGCCACAATTTGCAGGATTAAGTGGATGATGCCATTACTGACTTAGGCCAATGTCAGCACTGGAAAACGGGATTTCTGCAAGGATACCTGGGTGAGTCCTGGAATTAGCAATAGCACTGGGGAGGAGGATCTGCCCAATTTGATTTTGCATTTCAGCCAAATCAAATGTTGCAGTTCAGCCAAATCAAATGGTTGATGCAAATCAAATGGTTGATGCAAATCAACTAAACTCAGCAACAAGTATGATAGTGAAATCTTTATATCAGCTAATAAACCCTGCTAATATAAAACAGGAACAGAGATTCCATAAAGAGTAAACTTGAATTTCTAATGGAGATAAAATAGCAAACTTTTACAAACAAGAGTTTTTCCAGAAACGGTAAGAGTTGTATTATACTTAAAGTTTTCCCCACATTGAATGTGCATAAATTATTCAAATCAAGCCTTTCCCCATCTTGTATCCTACTACGTTTCACCTACTGCTTTCTCTTCACTTCTTACTTCCAACATAAGAAATAGCAGGAGTAAGCCATCCAGTCTTTCAAACCTGCTCCACCATTCATCAAGTTCACAACTGATCTTCTAACTCAGTGCCATTTTTCTGCACCATCCCCATATCCCCCAATTCCCTTCATGTCCAGAAGTCCATTTAATTCTGTTCCGAATGAACACAGCTACTGAATATCTACAGCTGTCCGGCGTAGAGAATTCCAAAGGTTCGTCATCCTCCAAGTGAGGATATTTCTCTTAAAGTCAGTCCTAAACCCTTTTTCCCCTGAAATGGTACCCTTATTCCTACACCCTTAAGCCAGAGGAAAAGCTCCCCTGTATCTAGTTTGCCAAGTCCTTTAACAAGCTAATAATTTTCAATAAGATCTCTTTTCATTATTTTAAACTCTAGAGAACACGGTGCCAGTCCACTCAGTCTCTACTTGTATGGCAAACCCACCAGCCCAGGAACTATTCCAGTGGATATTCACTGCACTTCCTCTAAGGCAAGTATATCCTTTCTTAACTAAGGAAAACAAATATGTACGCAATCCGGATGTGGTCTCACTTAGGCCTTATATTATTGCAATAAGTCTTTCTTACTCCTATATTCAAATCCTCTCATAATAAAGGCTAGCCAACATTCAATGGACTGAATACATTTCTTGTATGTCATGAGTAATATGAAGTATGAACATAGCATTTGTCCTTTTAATCATTTGCTGCACGTGCATGTTGGCCTTCAGTGACTTGTGCACAACCACATCTAGGTTCCTTTGAATATCAACACTACTCGATCTCTTATCATTTAACAAATACTCTGCTTTTCTGTTGCCCTCCAATCCACAGGAAAAATTCCAGAACCTATGGAACTTTGGAAGATGATAACCAAAGCATCCACTATCTCCTAAGCTATATCTTTCAAAACTCTGGGATGTAAATCATCTGATCCATGGGACTTATCAACTTTCAAGACTATCAACTTCTCTTGTACTATTTTTTGACTAATACTTAGTTCCCTCGGTTCCTCATTCTCACTCGACCCTTGATCTATGCCTATCTTTATCAATTCCTCGGTCCTCCTATGCTGTGTTCTACAGTACTCCCAATCCTCAGGCCCACTGATATTTCCAGCAACTTTATAAAGTTCTTCCTTTGTTTTAGTACTATCTTTAATTTTTCTTGTCTGCCACAGAAGAATCACTTTTCCTTTTGGGTTTCTGTGGTTTTAAGGAATTATTTTTTGCTCCTAATTTCTTTAAATGGTATCCACCATCAAAGTTGAGTTTATTGTCATATGCACAAGTACATGAATGCACAGGTGCAATGAAAAACTTACTTGCAGCAGCATCACAGGCACATAGCATCATATAAGCAGCATTCACAAGAAAAACATAAATTATACACAACTTTTACAAGAAGGAACACAATTAGAACAAAAAAATGTCCATTTTAGTGCAAGGTGATCAAAAGTGGTCATAGTGTTACTAAACTGTAGTGATTAGGGTTTTGCCAGTTGGTTCAACAACAGAATGGTTGAAGGGAAATAGCTGTTCTTGAACCTGGTGGTGTGGGACTTCTGGCTTCTGTACCTCCTGCCCGATGGTAGTTGTGAAAAGATGGCATGGCCTGGATGGTGGGGATCTTTGATGATGGATCTTTGTTGCTTTCTTCAGGCTGCGCTTCCCGTAGATACTACAGGAATCATCCCTTTCAATGTTTCTCCCAAACAACCACAGCCAACTCTGCAGGCATGATGTTTCCCCTGGTTGGAGTTAGTAGAACAAGGGTTCACAGTCTCAATGTAAAGGAGTTAGCCATTCAGGACAGGGATGAAAAGAAATTTCTACACCCAGAGAGTAATGAATCTTTGCAATGAATCCAAGGAGGCTGTGAAGGCTCACACAAGTGTATATTCAGGACAGAAACTAATAGATTTTTGGTTATTAAGGAAATCAAAAAATGTGGGGTTAGTGCAGGAAAGTGACATTGAGCTGTAAAAGATGGACCATGATCTTGTTGAATGGCAAAGCAATTTGGAAAGGCTGAGAGGCCTACTCCTACTTCTATTATTTACATCTTGTGCTCTGTGAAGTCCCTTAGGACACTTTCATCCTTTAATGGTTCCACATAAATGCAACTTGTTGTACATGGATTAAAATTAAGATGCTGGAAAAAATTCTAATTAAACAGGGCAAATGATTTAAATGAAAATTATTTAATTCTTTCGATCCAGTATTCAGGGAAAGGGTAGGAAAATGGGAATGGATTACAAGAGTTTCCATTGGAAGAAATATAAAAAGTCAAAATGTCTTTCATAAGATTTTCTTTTGATTTTGTGATTCCATATATATTCAGTCACATCATACAATCTTTCTCTCATATTTCCAATGTCCCCTCGGTATTCAATGAACAATTTTTAAAAATAATTTAATTTAACCACATAACAGAAGACTACATCAACAAAGTGCCAATACTCACCATCAGTTATCAGGGCTTTGCTTGTGAGGACTCTACCAAGCATAAATTTAACCATTGCCAAAATACTGCAGAGGATTCCACTTATAATGGATACACTAAAAAGGAAATCATCCTTAAAACAAAAGAATATGTGTTTAGTGCAACAAAGTCTGGTTAGGTATCTTGTTTATATCCAAATATACTATGGAAATTCAAAAGTACGTAAGCAAAGAAACTGTCAGTTATATTACAAACCAGATCCATAAACCCATGAACACTACTCGTTATTCCTTATTTTTGTACTATTTATTTATTTTTGTAATTTATAGTAATTTTATGTCTTTGCACTGTACTCCACCACAAAACAAGAAATTTTGTGTCATATAAGTGATAATCAATCTGGTTCTGACCCTGAACCAGTATTTAAAACTGTAAAAATAATTTATAACATCAACAATAGCAGTTATGTAGCAAAGACACCACAAGTAGCTTCGCAGTAAAATTACCAAGTAATTGATGCAAGTCAATCATCCCAGCCCCAGGACTTAAGGGCCAACTATCTACAGCTGTTTCATCACATGACCTTCCTTCAATCACTAGGTTAGAGGTAGGAATATGTGCTACTGATTTCACAGTGTTCAATTCGGTTCCCATCTCCTTTGCAAATTGAGAAATCAGGAAGACTTAGACAACATTCAGACATGGACTGATAAATGACATGTAACATTTGTGCCAGGAAATGACAGTCTACAACAAGAGTCCAACCACCTACCCTTGGTATTCAGTGGCACCACCATCACAGAGTTCCCATCCCCAAGTCAACATTCTCTGGATCATCATTGACCTGAAACTCAGCCAGAACACTTCCAAGAATCCGGAGCTTGGATATCCTGCAGCGAGTGACTCATCTCCCAACATCACAAAGCTTTCCTACCATCGACATGGCTCAGGTCAGCAACATGATGGAGTGTTCTCCATTTGCTAGATGAGCTCCAACAACATCTAGGGTAGAACAGCCTACTTGACAGGCCCCCTCTAATATCCTAAATATTTATTCTCTCCACAACTAGTGCACAGTAGCTGCAGTGTGTACCATCTACAAAATGCACTGCAGTTATTCACCGCTAGTCTGACAGCACCTCCTAAACCCATCGTATCTACCATCAAGAAGGACGAGGGAGGCAAGTGGGTACAACGGCAGAAAATTTGTGTTCATCTGCTAATGCTCATGCTCAGCAGTGAGTGGACCTCATATTGCCAGATGATTAATGACAGAAAATGCCCCAACTTTAAACATCAAAGTTTCATCAAGCAAACCTGACGGCATGGGTTCATGTGTAAATGGACAACTCATCTCCAATTATTCTTCAGAAACACCTCAATACCAGTGTTATGCTTTAAACAGGAGTGTATTAAACAAAGCATGCCTATGAAGGTACCACTAAGTATCTTTGTCATGCCAATTAATAGTTGTAGAGAACTGCCATCACAATCTGTGTTGCAAGGGCCGGGGGCAGAGCCACACTGGCTGCCACCCAGAGCACCAGAGGGCTACACCATGGCAACAGAGGACTCAAACCTTCACACTACTTTTGCTGATTTCATTATTGTCATTCATAGTTCTTAGAGATCTTTCCTGCTTCTATTGGAAGGTTTCTAAAAAGAATTATCTTAATTGCTGTATTTTAAAGGATGTCATATTCATGCAAGTTAAAAATACAAGGCTTTGACTGATAAGAAATTAAGATGTCAAAGTGGTAGATTTAATGAAGAAAAATTCCCTAATTCTGATGAAAGATCATCAACCCAAAACATCAGTGCTGCTTCTTTTTCCATCAATGCTGTCTGACCCGTTGAGTATATCCAGCATAATCTATTTTCATTTGAGATTTCCAGCAACTGCAGTATTTTCCTTTTAATGTTAGATTTATGTTGGTTTACTCAGAATGTAAAGAAATACTTTTTTTTTGTCAGTCTGAGAAACTGACAAACATTATCAATCATTCATGGAATTTTCCTCTGTAAATAGTGAGAAATGGAATACAGAGGGATACAGAAGAAAGAAGAATTCAACTTCACCAGAATCATAACATACATGGTAGCATATTAGCTTAAATACATCCTTCCCTGCTTTTCTTTCCATTAAGATTAAATGGAAGGAAAATTCAGTGGAATGTATAACAGTAAACCAATCAGCTACTGGCAGTCTTGTGACCCAACTAAAATTGAATTTCACCCAGATACAGATAGAATGATGAGCTTTTTCAATAAGTGCTACCCTGACAGCCTGAGAAGTAATCCCTAGTAGACCCAAATTTCTAAGAGTTACTGCTCAATCTGGAGTCTTTTTAGTCTGGAAATAGTTATTGGATGTTTCCTTCACTATAGTTTCTCTGCTGGTGTATTTCCTACATTTGCCTCAGTCGGTACCCAGGCCTGAAAATAAACATGCAATTGTTTCACCTTCCTTAACATTAAGGTCATAGGCTGTCTTAGACATGGAAAATCAGCACTCAAAATTTAAGAAATATTCAGTATGTACTGTTCATAGCTTGAACCACTTAAATTCTATTTAATCTTTTTTTTAAATTGTGGATGAATGAATTCTCACATATTTTGTTTTATTGAGTTTCAGAATTTAGGCCAGCATTTACCACCTTCCTTCCCAAAGAAAAAACACTGCAGCAGGTCGAGAAGCTGCCTCTTCTTGTACCTGTGAAGTGTTCAGGAAGACAGCTCTTGAACTGCTGCAGTCTTCGTGCTGAAGATACTCCTATAGTGTTGTTGGATAGGGAGATCCAGGATTTAGACCCAGCAATGATGAAAGGCCAGTGATATATTTCCAGGTCAGGATGATGTGCAAATTGAAGAGGAATCTGTACGTAGTGCTGTTCCCATGTACCTGCTCCCCTTGTCTTTCTTGCTGAGTTTGGGAGATGCTGTCAGAATAGATGGGTGAGTAAATCTATTGCATTCCATAGATAATACAAACCTGGGAAAACAAAAAGAGACTGCAGATGCTAGAATCTAGAATAAAATCTGAACACTGGAAGAAGTGAGTGGTTCACTCTTCATCTGTGGAGGCAAAAAGGTATAAATCAATGTTTTAGGTCAAGTCTGAGTCAGAAGTACTGAGAGGGAAGAGTAAAGATTGTCAGTATACAGCAGTATGAGGAGTGGGGGTTGGTGGAGGGGGGGGGGGGTGAGGGAGGTGGAGCCTGGTAGGTGATAGGTAGAACCAGATAAGTAGGGGATGCAACATCTCATGTTCTGCTTGGGTACCTTACAACCCAACGAAGTGAACATTAAATTTTCCAATGTCAGGTAATCCACACCCCTGGTGCTCTTCTCCCTTCTCCTACACACACTCATCTGTCCACCTGGCTTCTTCTCCCTTTGTTCACCGCTCCCATCCGCTCCTCCCACCTGGTTCCATCTGCCCATCACTTCCTCCCCATTTGGTTCCACCTATCACCTTCTATCTTACCACCCCCCCCCCCCCCCCACATAGAGTCCTAGAGCAATACAGCACGGATACAGGCCCTTCGGCTCACCCAGTCAAGGCATGGTGCCCACGCAACTAGTCCCAATTTCCTGCATTTGGCCCATATCCCTCCAAGCCCCAGCCCTCCATGTACCTACCAAGTGCTTCTCAAATGATACTATTGTACCTGCCTCAACCACTTCCTCTGGCAGCTCCTCCCATATACTCACCACCCTCTGTGTGGAAAAGTTGCCCCTCATGTCCCTTTTAAATCTTTCCCCTCTCACCCTAAACCTATGTCCACTGGGGAAAAGACTGTAACCATCTACCTTATCTATGCCTCTCATAATTTTAAACATTTTTATAAGCTATATTATTCCTCCACCAGCAGCCCCCCCCCACTCCTCTTACTGCTATATACTGGCCATCTCAGTACTTCTGACCCAGACTTGACCTGAAACATCAGTTTACATCTTTTGCCTTCACAGATGCAGAATGACCCAATCATTTCTTCCAGTGTTCTGATCTTGTTCTAGCTTCCAGCATTGCAGTCTCTTTTATTCCATAGGTGTGTATCATCTATGGCTACATTACATGTACTGCTATATACTGGCACTCTTGCCTGTGCCCTCTCCGTCTTGACGCAGGGTTTCACTCTGAAACATCGACTTACACCTTTTGCCTCAGTGATAAACACCAAAGCCACCATATCAGTGGTGAAATAAATGGATGCTTGGGGTGGTTGTGGAGTGCCAGTCAAGTGGTCTACTTCATCCTGGATGGCACTGAGCTTCTTGAGAGTTGCCAGTGCTGCACTTACCCAAGCAAAGTCAAGAGTTTTCCATCACACTCCTGACTTGTTGTTTGGCGATGATGGAAACGCCTTGAGATGTCAGGAGATGAATCACTCACCATAACCTCTGACCTACTCTCATGGCCATGGTACTTACGTGGTTGATCTAGTTAAGTTTCTGGTCAATGGTGATATTCATGGTCGGGGTCTCAGCGGTGGTAATGTGATTGAATGTCAAGGGTGGGTAATTAGATGCTTCTTTTTGGAATATGGTCATTGCCAGGAACTTCTGTGGTGTGAATGACACATTGGATAGCACTTGCAACAGGCCCACAATATGCTGCTTGCTATTTTGAATGATCTTTGTATTTAAGTAAGCATGCTTCTCATTGCGTGAGACTAGCTACAGGAGCCAAGCATAACATTGGTGGCCACCTCAGACAGAAAACATTTGGATCCAACTGTTACAGCAACAGCTGGCCACTGTTGCAGCTTCCATTGCAGAACAAGCAAATTACAGGTGTGGTCATGGAAGCTGACAGCTGTAAGCCAAGGTCCATTTGCTAGAGAGCAAGTTTTAACTTCTGTTTTCAAAGGGGCTAGTGACATTCAAAGCAACCTGTCTTCCGATAGATTACTAGGATTGCTTAGGCGTTGTGATTTCATGAAGATAAAGCTGCTAGTCAGCAAAACAGTATTTGTTTTCTTGACTCTGCCATTCTGCTAATGTTCTCAGTGTCATCTGTTAGGTGGACAGCCCAGTTTATTTTTCAGAGGCTTCTATTTTTGCATGGTGACCACATGACAGAGAGAAGGAAAATACAGGGCAGTTGCTGAGCAGAAAATTGTGAATGCAGTTATTGGCATCACACTTGAATGAGCTCTTGATAGACAACGCACGTCCTTACTGGCCGGCTGCTCATAGATGGTAGCAAGAGCTATGATGGTTGGTTGTGGGGCATGTAAAAGACCACTGTGAACCTTGACACCTGGAATGTAAGTACTGCAGTGCTTCTTTAAAGCAGTGCAAGCATTGATGCAGCTCATCAACATGGCACTGTTGACATACAGCACCTGCCAAATAATGAGAAGGTGGTCAATATCAACCAGACCCATGTGGAAGGCTGTAAATCTCACAAGGCCATGTGATCACCTTGCTTTTTTTTGAGGAGGTTTGCAAGGTTGACTACACTTAGACAACTTTGTCATGTCCAAAGCTGGTGCCTCGGTCAATACTAGCTTGTCCATCTGGTTAAATTTTATTTTCTCTCTGTTAGGGTTGCAGTTATGGTAGAACTGAACAGTTTGCTAAACCATTTTAGAGGGCATTTAGGAGTCAAATTGGTGGTCTGCAGTCACATTCAGGCCAAACCAGTATGGATAACATATTTCCTCCCCTGAAGGCCATAGTGAACCAGCTGAGTGTTTACAGTAATCTGGTAGTTTTGTGTTCATCATTACTAGTATTTTTTTATTTAAAAAATAAATCAAATTGCAGAAGTCACCATGGTGGGAGTTGAACTGAGGTCTCTGAATTGCCAGTCCTAGCCTCTGCATTATTAGTCTGATAATTACTGTGCCAGACATTAAGATTTATCGTGGTACAGTTACTGTAGTTTTCAAAATGTACGTTCTACACAATATTTTCTTATAATTTAGTTTCTTTTTGTTTTATATCATTTAAAATTTAGTGTAAGATTGCAATAATAATTAGAATTCTTTTATTATTGTTGAAAAGCTCATTGATCTGTAGTTTAACTACTTACAATGTTCATTGATTTCTCCTATTATTTGTCTCTACGATTCTACAAGAGTTTTCTAAATCAGTTTCGCTAATTATGCCTGAGAATGACTGGAAGACATAAAGATAAAAAGACATTTTTTTCTACATTTGATTGTCACATTCTAGCTCTAACCAAGACTAACAACATCTTGAGAGATTAAAAAGACCAGCACAATGAACCATGTGAACCCATTTCCATGGCCAATGGTAAATAAAGCCTTTTCACAATTGAATTAGCCTGCATGTTATTGACAGCCACAAGAAGGAACACTCTTTATGACACCAGTCACTGTTGGGCTGGAGTGAAACATTCTGCATGGCAACTACATTGTCCAAGGAAAGTCAGGACAAAGTGAACTCCAGGTAAATGGGAGATGGGAATACCTTTTCTATTTGGGTACAAAATTGGAATCCAACCTGAATCCAGCACAACCATAGTCAATCCAAACCTGACCCAAGTTCTTATAATTTTTTTTCAGTATCTAACCTGACCAAAGCATTGATGTAACAATCCCAAACATGCTATTGATCTGTTTGAAGGCGAAACGCCGAATATTAATCAAGAACAGAAGACACGTTCCAAGTGTTACGGACTCAGTGAATGTCCCTTTAAGATAGAGTTAGTTGTGTGTGTGTGTGTGTGTGTGTGTGTGTGTGTGTGTGGCGCGCTTACGTCAACAAAAGATAAAGGACGTAATGACGTTGTTGGAGAAGTCAGTCGAAGTCGAAGAGAGCAAGAGAGAGAGAGAGAAAAGGGAGACTGACACCAGCCTGCTAGTTTTCTCTATCGATGGATGAGAAACAATAACTGTGTCTGCCACTGAAATCCATGTATGGAAATTGGAAGTAATCCAGTGGAGTTCACTTTGTTGCTGACCTGTAGAAGGAAACAGGTATTTATGTGGATGACTACGATTCGGATGCTTTTTGGGGTGAGGAAGTCACTACCGAGTAAACACTAAGGTGTCGTTTGGGTTCCATCGTGAAACATTTGGATTTCATAATTATCCTCTCTATGTTCTCTACATCTATGTCTTATCTTCAGACAATGGTGGTTGTTGAAGAAGCCTTTGCTCATGTTTCACCTTATGGCTTGCGGAACTGAACTTTAAGAACCATTCCTGGGACTTGGAGTTTGGGACTTTGCCACACACACACAAAGAGTTTAGTTTTGGGGTTAATGTTCAAGGTTTAACATTTTTACTTCTAACATACTAACATTTTCACTTTTATTTTTCGTATTATCATAAGTAGTGATTAATAAAATAGTTTTTGACACTGAATCATAACTCAGTGTTTCTTTTGTTGCTGGTTCGTAACACAAGCAAATTATCTGGAGCTAAATAGAATAGTGGGGTGGGTTGACTGATACAGACCCTACACAACCGTACCTGACCTGAGCTCAATTGTATTATCAGAATGTACACCTGATCCTACCAGAAGATATTGTCAGTCTTGTTTGGCTTGGTAGGTAGCGAAACTCTGCTTTTCTACAAGTCAAATTAGCACTAAATGTCCTCCAAACATAAGAATCAACTTGTTGGTGAAGATGAACATCAGCTTAAGAATAAACATAAGACAAGCAAATAAAAATATGGAAAGCCACAGGCAATCAGCAAAACTGCTTCTTGAGCAGCTAATTTTCATCAGTAATCCTTTTTTTCTAATGTTGTGGTATTAAATTTTCAAGACTGTAGATTTCAATTGGAAAAGTAGGCTTAAGAAATGATCCAATTTAAAAACTTATTTTAAACGCAGTGGAGCTCAATTTACCAATTGAGAATTCTCAGTTAGACTGTAGATAACAATAAATGACTCCAAAGGAGCAGTCAGATGCAACTTTGATGACTTCAGATCCAGCCCTTATGTTTGGCCCTTAAACTGAACTTTAATCTGAAACAATTCAAAAGGAATATATTTTTGAAAGGATCCTTTCGCAGTGCAGCTGTGTATCATATAAAAAAAATGAAATACTACACATTTATAGATACCCTGGAATATTAACTTCAGGGATTAGAGAATGTGATCCTTTGATAGTTAATTAAAAGAATGCAGGCAAGTTGATAACGAGATACATCGTACATGATCTGCAGACAAAGAAGAATTCATAAAGTCTAATGATATTTTTGTTTCTTTTGAAAGGTATAATATATCGCATTAACCTTCACAGTGGGTGTTGTCCATATTTATGAGTAAGCTATTGTAACAAGCTTGTCCTAATGGAACATCTTTTAGATGTTTACTCTTATAAATAACTATGGTTAAAAACAATTAATACAACTCCATAAACAGAGATATATCCAACAAATATTTTTCAAGTTACAAATATTAAAAACTTGAAATAATCCTTGATACATAGTGACTATTCAAAAGTTCAGACATAGCAGATCATATCAAGTAACAGCAGTAAAAGAAAGTCGCTCTGAAGTATTCAGCTTACCACTTCCGGAAGCAGCTTTGTAGCAAGGTCATGAATGGCTTTGCCAATAATGCAGACAGTTGATACAAGAAAAATAACACCCAAGATGACACAAGCTCTGTGGAGGAGAAATTCACATTGAGATGATAATCCATGTAAAAATGATACTACTACAGACTGTTCAAATTGATCTTTCCATGGGCTGGAAATGGGTATTCATTTTTTTTAGTACTTCTAGAATGTTAGAGATTGAATGCCAATTTTAATCAGGGATTATGTTGATAGCAGACATTAATACAAACAAAAAGAAGTCTTCAAAAAACAAAACTGTTCACATGTAACATTCATTAATACTTTAAGGACATTGAAACCAACCATTTTGGTGTAGGACCCTCTGGTTTTGCACTATTGTAAATTATGCTAGAATAGGTGAATTTTTATGTTAATAAATTATGGTTGTGAATTTTTATGAATATTTTTATGAATTTTTTACATTGAAACTCCCAAGATGGCCATCCTCTCACTTAAGGCATAGTTAAAAGTACTGTATATTCCTGCCATTTAATGCATAGTTAAAGTCAGATTTGTTCTGTCAAACAGTATTTGTTGTCTTTGTATACTCAGGGAGCCATCCCTCAATACGGTGTCTGGGGTTTTGTGCTCAAAAGCCTTCAGAACATCCATAGGTGTTGGAATATTCAATGGTGTCTTGTCAGTTGAGATGTGTCCTATTATAAATAGAAAATTCTATAAAGTTACTTGTCTATAATCAAAATATTGAAGTAATCTATGTAATTATAGCTACTGAAATTGTATTCTTGCTGTAATCTTTGTGCTAAAAGAGTATAAAACTTGAACGTATTTTGAGCTCAGTAAGATTCTTTTGTGAATTTGAGAGATTCTTCCAGGATGCCCATTTGTCATGGTCAGTCAAGACCTTTTACACCAGAGCCCCAGTCTCCGTGTGGCTTGTTTACAGTCACAACAAAGAGTACATTTCTTTCTCAGACTGGACTATTTTTCTTCATCACAATCAGAATCAAGTTTATTATCACTGACATTATGTTGTGAAATTTGATGTTTTGTGGCAGCAGTTCATGCCTCAATCTGCATTAGAAAAGGGGTAGAGAAGAAACTCAGTATAATTCTCTAGTGGACTGCAGCTATAATGAAAGCCAGAGCCCATCATGTAACAGGCTGGGGAAACAATAGAACAGGAAGGGCACAGGCAGTGTGTAAATGCCAGTTCAGTGGGGTGCTTAGTGATTTTGTACATTAACGTTTCTTCTTGTTCAAAGTTCCAGAATACTGCTAATGGTATTATGACACACAACTACTTCTGCTTGGATTGGTTCATGAAGTGCACAATATATCCCAAATTCAAGAGTTTTCATATTAATGGTCTTACCACCCTCTGTCCACATTTATCCTGTGGAACCACCTTTCAGTCTTAAGTAGAAGGACTGCAAGGATACGCACAAGCTATTTGCAGTGCAATTAGTGCCAGTCACATCATCTCGAGAACTATTTACGACAGTTCAGTAGGCATTTGTGATAAAGACCGAGTCATCATTAAGTAATCATTGCGACAATAGTCAGTGGATGAATCATATGATCAGATGATGATTCATTTGTTAAGCCTGTTGTTTTTAAATAAACAGAATGACGCTTGAATATTAAAAGTAAAAATTAAATTTCAGTTTTATGTTTTTAGGTTAATTTAATTCAGAAGTTGATTACTTGGACTTTTTTGAAATAGTTGACTCCCACACTCATTAAAGTAGTTGTAAGAGTGCTTTCAGTCAGTTGTGATTGGTTATTAGCTGCACATAGGATACAACCCCACTAGGGGGAGAAGAAAGATAAATTTTACTCACCCACACCTATCAACTACACAAGATCAACAAGGAAACAACATTTACTTTGGAATATTTAGGCAGTTGTCTAACATGACCAGAAAATGCAGGTGCTGCTGAGCTTCAGGCCCAGGCAATAGTTTATGGAAATTCATGGCCACAAAAGTATTAGCGTTGAATACCTATGTGCTGTCTTTGAGAGTGCAAACAAAATAATTGAGGTGGCAGCACGTGATACAGCAAGTTATCACTGACCAGTCAGTGGGCACAGTAGAATATCTGACTACAAGCTAACACCATCTCCTGCACGATCTCCACACAAGAAATGCACACCCATGCATGAGTTCTAATCCCTTTCTAAAACACAGAAATGTACATTCATTTCAGCATCTTGCTTTATTGCAGAGGACCACATAAGGTGGGAATCCAGCACAATATTTAGTAGAGCTGAAGGAAAGTTAAGATGGCAACTAATGCAGGATTATGTGTAAACTTGGAAGAAATTTTACCTTCAGCAGCTGTGTTAGTGACAAAGGAAAAACTGGATTTGTTTTCAATAATTATAAGCTTGTAACCCTTCTGTATTTTTCACCAATGAACAGCATTTTTGGTGACTGATTAGATCAATGGCTTCATGTTACCATCATTTGTAAATCATCCTATCCCCAGTTCTGTTTAATTAGAAAACACATCCATAATCATGAACTTTCTAGCCCATCAGATGACACATTCTATATTCCATCAAAGATGCAAAGTGTTCACGTTAAGGGCTGAACTGTAAAAGCAATAAATCCACCCAAATTTTAATAGTTTTTAATAGTCTGAATATTCCACCTAAAAGCCATCAATTCCATTTGAAACTGCTGATTTTTACTTATGTAACTGTGCAAAAGTTCAGGATTCCCAAGCACAGTCAGAAGTCAAAAACCTATGCACAGCCGATTACTGCTCTCAGGACAACTGCACTTTGGACTGTGCTAGGTTCAGGGAGGTTTCACTGGCAATGGGCTCATTCATGTTATTGGGAAAAAACAAGCATAGCCACAAAATTTACATGTGTTTTAATATTACTTTTAACATTGAATAGGTTTTGAATGATTGTGAATGTCAGGTCAATGTATTACCCAAGGTGACATGCAGCAAAACTAAATCTATAATCTAGATAAGACATCTTTATTAGTCACATGTACATCGAAACACACAGTGAAATGCATCTTTTTGCATAGAGTGTTCTGGCGGCAGCCCGCAAGTGTCGCCACGCTTCCGGCGCCAACATGGCATGCCCATAACTTCCTAACCCGTACGTCTTTGGAATGTGGGAGGAAACCAGAGCACCCGGAGGAAACCCACGCAGACACAGGGAAAATGTACAAACTCCTTACAGACAGTGGCCGGATTTGAACCCGGGTCGCTGGCGCTGTAAAGCGTTACGCTAACCGCGACACTCTAACAGTAGTAACCCCTCTGCTTTTCTCTCCTTGGGAAGTAATGTGAAACTGTAAACTCCTATAGCTCTTTATGTAGGTAAATTTGGCTGTCCCCAAAAATTCACCACCATCTGCCCTATGATGACATGCAAGCCATGATCCTAAGTAACAGTCGACCACAGACCCAATCCAATGCCAAGATTTTGTCATTATACCAACCCTCTTATCTATCCATACTCATGCTGGAGTGGAGTTAACTTTCAGGAAGAGTGAGAAATTGTTCCATCTCTATCAGCTCCATTCCTGAACTAACTTCACACTACCTTCCATCATTGACTTATCTTGTGCAGAGATTACTCGCATATGTGCAAGGCCAAGCTCCAAACCATTGTTGACTCCTTCACTGAAGAATACAAAAGGAAGCAGCTTACACAAAACACCTGGAAGACAAAGGTCACTTCATCAACCTACTCCCACCACACAACACTGCAGCATTAAGATCAAGATTCTCTTTAAAACCTGAGTCAGTGTGGATCACTTCTGATATCTGAGGAGCCCTCTCTCAGAAAAGCAGATATTAATGACAAAATCTACCATCAACTAACAGTGGCCCAGCTCCTAAGGAAAAGGATGTTCAAAGACCAAAACCTCAAATCTAGCACATGGTCAGTGAACCTGCCATGATCTCCATCATCCTGTGTGTGTTGGAAGCATCAGCAATCTACAGTAGGGCATCTCAAAGCACTGGAGAAATACCACCCATGCTGTCTCTGCAAAATCCTCTAAATCCATTCGTAATATGGGTGAATCACTATTAGCCAGACCAACATCCTCAGCATCAGGGCTCTGATCACGCTCAAACAGCTTTGCTGCACAGGCCATATCATCTGCGTGTCTGTTAAGACACCTGATGCAAGCACGCCAGTCCAAGCACCATCACAGCCAGCAATTCTGAGGTGAACAGAGATAATATTTCAAGGACATCCTCAAACCGCCTTGGAAAACACCTAACATACAGTGCTCATTAGTCATGAGCGGTAGCAAGTCATCTGCAAGCCTAATGGGCTGCCTCAGAAGGCAATGGCTAGATCTGACAACACCAATTGCTTTGGTGATTCCTCTTTTCTCCTTTGTAACATGCAGTCTCCTGTAGCTCATGATCTGGTAAATCAATCATTTTTATTGTGCATAAATAAGATTAAAATCACAGCTAATGTTACCATTTACAAAGAAAAAAATCAATGCAGTACTAATCCCTAGGGCCTAAAGATGTGCTAATAAAGTTCGTTTTCTTTAAATCAAATCAAAAATGTCCCAAGCTCAAAAACATTCAAACACAAGCAGCCCATGGAGCCACTTTCTTTGGCTGCTAATTTTATTTAACCACTATCAAAAGCATTTTAATCATCCATGTACGAAGTGTTTTTCACTTCTTTCTGCTCATTTTGGAAAGCAATTTTAAAATGGACAGTTCACCTTGCATTTTGCAACATATTTTGCAACATAAACGACAGTACATGAATGGCTTTCAAAGAAACTAGAAACTGAAATTATAAGTCACACCCCAAGGAGCAACAATATTTTGTTATATAAGCTGCAACAATATTATCCATCATTTACACAGCCTAAATCACATCAATGTCAGCCATCCATTACTTACAAAGTGACTCTGTCAGCTTTCAGTGCACAGAAGATTTATTGCCGAGCTATGTCAACCAATGCAATGGAGTTGGGGTGGAACATGTAACTCACAACAAAGTCTACAGGCTACTGAATAAGTTCAATACATTTTTAAAAAAAACAGGATCTATATAGTGCAGGAAAAACAAACTGCAGCAACTTCTAATAAAACAGGAGAAAATAGTGAATGAAGGAAAGTTATATTTAAATTATGTGTATGAAATCTATCTCAGACATTTACAGCAGTGTAGTCACCAACCTGAGTTATTAAGCCAATTATCCATTTATTTCCACCCTGGCTGGCTGAAGTGTTGGCATTAAATATACTCTTCTAGACTAAAATATAGGCACTAATTCACAGAATCAGATCCAAATTCATTCTGTTGAAAGTTGTTTGTTACTGGAAAACTTTGTGAAGATAACAATAAAAATGAAAAATTGTTTTAATTCACTACATTCTGTTGTGTGTATATAATTGCAAAATATAATGTATTCCTGACACTAAATTTGATTGTAAGATTAGCTTCATTTTTCCATACAGGCACAATAATTTAGGCACTACTTTAAAAATAATTAACAACCCACATTAGAAGACAATATAAAAATACCCAGAAGCTGTTCTTCTTCACAATACAAAAGTTTCATCTTTTACTGCTGAGCAAAAAAAAACATCAAGGTGATTCAAGATCCAAAGTGGCCTGTTGTTAGCTAATATCCAATTTTAGTTGGATGATAAATTATACAATTACTCTCATTGTTGCCAAAGTTCACAACTGAAGAATAACATTGTGTAGCACAGCACTCTTTATGTTAATGCATCCTGTGAACTGAAAAGCCAGAAGGAAAATTGCAGATCTCATGATCAATGTTGTAAGTCCCTGATCCCACATTCCAAACAAAAATCAATTTCATAGCCCACATACATTGTGCTTCAAGAGAATTTCTCAGCAATCTTTCCTTACTTAAAAGGATGGTATAGAGATGATACAGTATCTCCTTGTATTGGTTTGTTTAGAAAGTCATACATTGAAAGGTGCCAGGCATTAATATGGTCTGTGCTCAGTATGGGTCTAGATGCACTGCAAAATATCTGTCCTCATTTGACCAGGATAGGTGAATACCTGCAGAGTAGAAGTGAATCATCCTTGACACCAAGTGACTGCCTAAAAAGATCCTGCAATCCATTAATATCCTCTCCTTACAATTCTCTGCTGGTATTCACCACTGTGAGAAAAGGTGCTGCAAAGTGCTGTGATGTGCTGGATGTGGGCCCTGACCTTGCTTACTTTTGGTCAACTGGAGGAAATAAAACAAAGTAAGGCAAAGGGCAGGTAAAAGTAAATCAGCTTTTGAAATAATGCTGTAGCATCAGCTGCAGCTCCCTCCACTACAAAACAGAAGAATATGGGATCAAATCCCAATGCCGACACTGGAGAACATAATTAGGCTCATATTCCACTCCAGGAATGCTGCACTGTCTTCAGCACAAGTCAGGTGAACGTAGAAGAACCCTTGGCATGATTTCAAAGAAAACAGAAGTTTGTCCAAAATAATATTTATCCCCCTCGTCAACATTACTAAAAGTAGATAATCTAATTATCACATTGCATTGTGCTGCCTTGCCGCGCACAAAATCACTTCTGTATTTCCTGTATTACAATGACAACATTGTAAAAATTCTTAATTGGTTTTGAAGATGTGCCAGCACTGTGAAAGGCATTCAGTAATACAATCATGTTCTTGTTTCAAGTGGCAAGGCACTTAGGTGAGTGCCGAGGCTCTTGACTTCAACATATCATTGTGTGTCAAGCAAAACGTGATTCAATGTATGTAAACGAACCATCCCCTCTCCCCCGCCTATGAGCTCTAACCATCCCCTCTCCCCCGCCTATGAGCTCTAACCATCCCCTCTCCCCCGCCTATGAGCTCTAACTATCATTTTTTCCCCAACCTACAAACTCTAACCATGCTATATACTCAGAATCTGCCCACAAGAATCAACGTCCAGGATGAGATGAACCCCTACCTCTTCATATTCATTGGTGCAATTTACACATGGTCTTCTCAATATGTAAATATGGTTGGGATAGACATATGAGGAGGAAAGAAGTGTGATTAAATTCCCAGTCAGCAGCCACTTTATGTAACTATGTTAATATACAGCACACAGGTAATGAATAGTGTGTTCAGCATTTACAGCTTGACCTACTTCAATTGTCAAAGAACTAAAGTACAGTGATAGCAGCAGTTTAGAATGTCCTGTGAAAACACACGTATCCCTGTGTTAAAAGTAGTGAAATAATTTCTGGTGAGGTAGACATTAATGCACCGGTATGTTATGCCATTGACATTGGAATGTCAATCAGATAGCTTGGGATACTTGGGATAGTAGGGATACTGAGGAGCAGATTGGGAGGCAGTTTTTGGAGAGATGCGAAAATAACAGGGTTATTATAATGGGAGACTTCAACTATCCAAATATTGATTGGCACCTACTTAGTGCCAAAGTTTTAGACGGGGCGCAATTTGTTAAGTGTGTCCAGGAAGGATTCCTGACACACTACGTTGACAGACCGACTAGAGGGAATGCCATATTAGATCTAGTTTTAGGTAATGAACCGGGTCAGGTGACAGATCCATCGGTGGGTGAGCATTTGGGGGACAGCGACCACTGCTCCATAACCTTTAGAATTGTCATGGACAGGGATAGGAGCAAAGAGGACGGGAAGATACTTAATTGGGGGGAAGGCAAATTATGAGGCTATAAGGCAAGAACTTGGGAATGTAAATTGGGGTGACATTTTTGAAGGGAAATGTACTATGGAGATGTGGTCGATGTTCAGGGATCTTTTGCAGGATGTTAGGGATAAATTTGTCCCGGTGAGGCAGAGAAGGAATGGCAGAGTGAAGGAACCGTGGGTGACGAGAGAGGTGGAAGAACTAGTTAGGAAGAAGAGGGCAGCATACATAAGGTGTAAGCAGCAAGGATCGGACAGGGCTCGTGAGGAATATAGAGTAGCAAGGAAGGAACTTAAGAAAGGGCTGAGGAGAGCGAGAAGGGGACATAAGGCTTTGGCGAGTAGGGGTAAGGAGAATCCCAAGGCTTTTTTCTCGTACGTAAAGAGCAGAAGGATGGCTAGGGTAAAAGTAGGTCCGATTAAAGACAAAGGTGGGAGGATGTGCCTGGAAGCTGTGGAAGTGGGCGAGGTTCTCAATGAATACTTCTCTTCAGTATTCACCATTGACGATGCTGAAAACACTGTAGGTGAGGGTAATGTTCTAGAGTATGTAGATATTAAGAGAGAGGATGTGTTGGAGTTGTTAGAAAATATTAGGACAGATAAGTCCCTGGGGCCTGACGGAATATTCCCCAGGCTGCTTTGTGAGGTGAGGGAGGAGATTGCTGAACCGTTGGTTAGGATCTTTGCGTCCTCGTTGTCAACGGGGATGGTACCGGAGGATTGGAGGGTGGCGAATATGGTCCCCTTATTCAAAAAAGGTGGTAGGGATAGTCCAGGGAATTACAGGCCGGTGAGCCTTACGTCTGTGGTGGGTAAGCTGTTGGAAAGGATTCTAAGAGATAGGACCTATGAGCATTTGGAGAAACATGGACTGATTAGGGACAACCAGCATGGCTTTGTGAAGGGAAGATCTTGCCTCACAAGCCTGATAGGGTTCTTTGAGGAGGTGACCAAGAAGATTGATGAGGGTAGTGTAGTGGATGTAGTCTACATAGATTTTAGTAAGACGTTTGACAAGTTTCCGCATGGTAGGCTTCTTCACAAGGTCAGAGGCCAAGGGATCTGGGGAAGCTTGGCCGTGTGGATTCAAAATTGGCTTGCTTGTAGAAAGCAGAGGGTTGTGGTGGAGGGAGTGCATTCGGATTGGAGGGCTGTGACTAGTGGTGTCCCGCAGGGATCGGTTCTGGGACCTCTACTTTTTGTGATATTTATTAACGACTTAGATGAGGGAGTGGAAGGCTGGGTTAGTAAGTTTGCAGATGACACAAAGATTGGTGGTGTTGTGGATAGTGTGGAGGGCTGTAGAAGCTTGCAGAGGGATATTGATAGGATGCAGAGCTGGGCTGACAAGTGGCAGATGGAGTTCAATCCAGAGAAGTGTGAGGTAGTACACTTTGGAAGGACAAACTCCAAGGTGGAGTACAAGGTAAATGGCAGGATTCTGGGCAGTGTAGAGGAGCAGAGGGATCTGGGGGTTCATATCCACAGATCACTGAAAGTCACCTCACAGGTAGATAGGGTGATTAAGAAAGCTTATGGGATGTTAGCTTTCATAAATCGGGGGATCGAGTTTAAGAGCCACGAAGTGATGATACAGCTTTAGAAAACTCTGGTTAGGCCACACTTAGAGTACTGTGTCCAGTTCTGGTCGCCTCATTATAGGAAGGATGTGGAGGTGTTGGAAAGGGTGCAGAGGAGATTTCCCAGGATGCTGCCTGGATTAGAGAGTATGGATTATGAGGAGAGACTAAAGGAACTAGGGCTGTTCTCACTGGAGAGAAGGAGGATGAGGGGAGACATGATAGAGGTACACAAGATATTGAGAGGAATAGATAGAGTGGACAGCTAGCGCCTCTTTCCCAGGGGGCCAATGCTCAAAACAAGAGGACATGGCTTTAAAGTATTGGGTGGGAAGTTCAAGGGTGATGTCAGAGGGAGGTTTTTCACCCAGAGAGTGGTTGGTGCATGGAATGCGCTGCCTGGGGTGGTGGTGGTAGAGGCTGATACATTGGACAAGTTCAAGAGATTGTTAGATAAGCATATGGAGGAATTTAAGATAGAGGGATATGTGGGAGGAAGGGGTTAGATAGTCTTAGGTGTGGTTTGAAGGGCGGCACAACATGGTGGGCCAAAGGGCCCATATTGTGCTGTATTGTTCTATGGTTCTTATCCCTTACGTACCCCAGCAAAATTCTCTCTCTTGCTCCCTGGTGTGCACCTAATGTGAGACAGCATTAAACTTTCTGTCATCTCCATTCAAACTGGTCCTGACTATAGGTAACCTTTAACTTCAGAAAGAAGCTTATCTGTCACAGTTCCTACATACTCACCACCATAGCAACCTTTCAAAGTGATGTTCTGCCTCTGTAACAATACTGGAGCTATTGAAACTGGTTCTTATTTAATGAGAGCTGATATTCCAAATTATCTATGTACTATGACGATGAAGGTAAGAAATAGCATGACTGCACAAGGTCAATTCAAGAGAGCATGCAGACTCAGAGTTCAAAGAGCAGTTGTCCCTTGATTGCTCTAGCAATGGCCATGTTCACTATGACAGTATTTCTTAATAACCAATGATATCACAGCTTATAAATAAACCACAATCATATTACACAATTCAGGAGACAAGACATTAAGAAAGAAAATTAACCAATAACAATAGCGGTTAGCGTAACGTTTTACAGCGCCAGCGACCGGGGTTCAATTCCGGCCACTGTCTGTAAGGAGCTTGTACGTTCTCCCTGTGTCTGTGCAGGTTTCCCTGGGTGCTCTGGTTTCTTCCCACATTCCAAAGATGTACGAGTTAGGAAGTTTTGGGCATACTAGGTTGGCGCCAGAAGCATGGTGACACTTGCTGGCTGCCCCCAGGACACACTACGCAAAAGATGTATTTCACTGTATGTTGTTTCGATGTACCTGTGACTAATAAAGATATCTCATCATCTCATACTTAACAGAAACAAACTGGGAATAAAAGATATTTCATTGGAATCATATATCATTTCTTTCTGCTTCTAACACAATTAATAAGGAGTGACAATGTAGCATAACATGTTGATTAACACATGTTGTATGCCAAGCTACCAGAGAAAATGCATTTTTCAATTCATCACCATCTGTGGATGTATATTAGAAAACAGTACATTTCTGACAGACAAGGACCGAGGAAATCTAGCTGCAAAATGAAGAGTAAATGAATAATTTCTAGGGAATATTGGTCTAGTCATTGTCACATTTTAAGATGATTAATATACCTGCAATGTTTAATGCCTATATTTTTAAATACCTTCTTTTGAGCTTTTTGAATTGTTGAACAAATGAGACTTCACTCATTAGACCTAAAGGGGAAATGATAATGACATATTCTAATTTAGATAATATTAAATATATTCTGCTGGAGGAAAAAAATTATCATGCATCACTCTCAGTTAAATAATTCATATTTAAATTGCAGATCTAAATTTTAATTAAACAAAGGAATTTCCTAACCACATCTTCCACAGCAGGATGACAGGAAAAGTCTCCAGTAAAGGGTAATGAAAAATCTCAGTCAAGGCAGAGACCCCAATTTTTCTAGGATTACAGAGGTTCTGATATTTTTAGATCTAAAGAGATTTATTACATTTAATGGTTCTCTGTTTGAATAGAATGTGATTCACTAGCACTCACTAGCATTAGCAAAGCTTAAAACAATCAGGATGTGAAACTGGAGTAACTAGCAACTTATTGACTAGGTCCTGGCAAAATTGCCTTCAATGCATACATGCATATGTCCATAGAAAATGGTACCAGATGATGTTCACAAAACACAGCATAAACATACCACTACAGGAAGCAATCAGGAAGGTCTGCTCTTTCTTGACAGCTGTGTGAATTTCCACTGCAGCACTCAGACATTGAACGAATGTTGCTGGTGCTCAATTAAAGTTGGCACATTAGTTTTATATGAACATTACGCTGATATGAACATTAAATACGACTCCAGATTGATGGAGATTGTTGATCTGTAATTCATGATAAATTGAGCAGTGTCTAGGGCAAATGGTGCAGTCGTCGGACATAGTATTTGAAGGTGCTATCACTGATGTTTTGCTTGGGTCCACAAGTGGGCAAGAGTTGCTAGAAAGGATAGGCTGTAAGCTCCATTAAAGCTCTGTGCCAAGTTTGTGCTAAATCCTCTATTGCTGTTAAAGTTAGACAAGCTTCAAATGTTTTTCAATGTGCATACCCTGCCATCATAATACTTACAGAAGCCCACTGTAGTGGAGCCCATGCCTAATCTTGCCCCATTTGGAGTGAGTTGAAATTTGTACAACCTTTACCCTGACTGCTGGCCATGTAACCCATCATCTCACCATGCACAAGTTTGACTATGTGCAGTGTCTGAGAGTAACTGAACTGATAGCAGAGAGTTTAAGGGATGGTGAGTCTTCATGTTCACTGCCTTCTTGTTATTTTTCTATGAAGTAACAAGGATGCAGTTCTTGGGTATCTGAAAGGAGAAAAGGTCCAAGAGTAAGGTTGTGATGGGGTGGCAGGAGAAGTAGGGAGAGGAGCGGAGCACGAATACACCATCCACTGCTTGATAGTGATTATGGGATGAGGAGGGATAAGGCGTGAAAAAGAGCTTAAGATTGTTACTGAAATCTTCAATGATTTTGGCCCCACCACTCTCCACATCCCCAGAAATGGATGTTCCATTAACGGCCAGCACCAATTTCTCCCAGATAAGAACATGTAAGCAAGACCTCTTTCCTAAGGATTATCCCTGTTGTCCACAGTCAAGCGCTACCTTCTCTTGCAAGAGAATGTATGCAATATGTTTGTGTGATGGAATATTGTTGAATAGCTGGCAGTGTGTGCAAATCATGAGACATGGTTGTGAGACTCACAGTGAAAAGTGTGCAAGGGTGAATGGAGGATATGAACATTAGATGTGACTCCTGACTGATGGAGATTGTTGGTATGTAACCGATTATGAATTGAGCAGTTGCTGATGCAGTTGTGGGATTATAGTATATGAAGATGCTATCACAGACAACCATCTACGTGAAGTCACTGCGATTCTTGTGACACTGCAACAAGATCCTTTGAGCCCAACTTCTGGGACTTGAGTCCAATGATTAACTGCACTCAGCGCCCTTTCAACGCGTGTCTTGCGAGCATAATGATCTGTTAGCAAATGTTAGGACTGAAAAGCCTTATTATTGCAGCAGTAGTAGTTTAGGTAAACACCTACACTGCCATACAGGGGTCTTCGAATGCACTTTGAAATTAAAGTCTGTCACCCTGCTAGAATTGTTAATATATGATTAGCAGTTGTGAGTTACTTAACCATAATATTGCTGTACATCATGCTTTTCCAATGTCTGCTGATCCCTATCATTGCCTAGTTGACAGAAAATCTGTATCTGCCCACTTCCTGAACCACTATAATGCATAGTAAATTATAATTGAATTTTTAGAATTACTAGAGCTTTATGACATGTAGCATAGAAGTATAAATCACTTACACTATGCCAGTGCACTGGTGCTGAAGATACACATCTCTATTCAGCTTTTTTTTCAGGAAAGCAATGTTTTACTGAGCACAAAATTGATGAACGCAGTTATGGTTCGTTATTTTCATGCTGACATTTGTATAGCATGTGCCACCATAGTGCTGTCATTTGGAAGACTTCAGAGACATTTTGTGCTATTGTATATAAAAGGGAAATTCCAGTGCTAACTTTACAGCTTTTTTTGCTTTATCTTATAAAATGTATCTGTTTATTGTCCTTCCCTGATTTGTTATATTAAATACATTTTAAAATTCAGTTCAAAATTCAGTTCAATCAAAATTAATTGCTGTCATAATATATGCTCAAAAAATTCCCCTTCTATCAAAACCAAACATATACTAGTCCTTAATTATGTATAAGATATTCTATTATTAAGAATAAATGTTATCTTAATATAGTAGCTTAAAAGTGAATGAAATTATAATTTAAGTTATATTTCTATTTGATTCATTCTAAAAAAAATATAGTAATTAGCCATTTCCCTTCAGGAGATCTTCTGAAAAGAAATGTATTAATAAAAATAATTTTGTTTTCCACTCAAGGGCCAAACATCCTCCATGAGTTAGCTCATATCTAGCAACGGAGATTTTAATCAGACATTATAGCAACACTTTGGGACCAAAGCTACAATAAGATTAGTTTACATTCTTCAGTCAGGCTTGTTTATATCTTATTAAAAATAGCATACTTTAGAATACATTGCAAATATTGAAAATTTTTGCACCTGAATACTGCCATTTGAGCTTTCATGCACATAACAACTGACAATTTTTTGATAGTGTCACCAGAGCATGATAGAATCAAAAGTGATTAACAATCTACAAGTCTAGTGGTTAGAAAAGGAAATTAGCTTAAAATGATGTTAAAAGATTTGGTTGTAGACTTCCTAGGTGAAATGAGTTTACTAGTGTGGCTATTACAGAGACTTGGTTAAGGGCAGGACTGGCAGCTCAACATTCCAGGATTTAGATGTTTCTGACAGGATAGAGAGGGATGTAAAAGAGATGGGGGAGTTGCACTACTGATCAGAGAGAATGTCATAACTGCACCTAGAGAGGACATCCTGGAGGGCTCCTCCAGTGAGGCAATATAGGTAGATCTCAGGAATAAAAAAGGTGAAATCACTATGAAGGAGTTATACTGTAGGCCTCCTAATAGGCAGCAGGAGAACAAGGAACAGATCTGAAGGTAGAAAGACGTATAAGCAATAGGGTTGTTGTATCCCCATTGCCCAGCGTCTTCATATTTACATCTCTGTCATCTCCTGTTGGATGTGATGATGGAAGCTGCAGTCTCCCCCTCTCTTTGTTTAGTTGCACAGCTCTCTTTAACCCAGAGATTTCTCTATGGTAACAAGTTCAACAGTAGTTACTGGCTGTTGAGTCTGTTACCATAGACAAACCTCCAGGCTGGGGAAAATTGTGCAGCTGAACAAGGCAGACAACAACTTGTGTCCCATCCAACAGGAGGTGAGGAGAGAGACTGTAGGATCCAGACAGCCTGTCAACACATGGAGCAAATGCTGACAGTCCCCAGCAACAGCCGACACTCACCGAGATGGTCAGAGTGCTGCTCTGAGCCCTACATCTTAGGGCTGCATTCTTCACCCCAGCCTGCCCAACACTAGCCCTCACAGGCAACCTCTGCACATTTGCTCGGTAGTTCATTCAATATCAAGCCATGCAGCAATGAGATCACCATATCATTGCTGAGGGTATGCCAGTGAATGTTGGGGGTGTGCTCCTGATTCCCGGCACAGCAGCATCCCGTCAAGAGGATGTCTTTTTTTTTTAAAAGTGAGTGTGGCCAAGTTCCTGTGAGTGTTTGGACTCCAGGACCAACAGCCCTGTAACCTATCAGCACGCTATGGGGTAGCTCAAAGCTGGGTACCACTCCAATGCCAGGACAACTTTGGTTCTCTACTCCTCCCCCTCTCTGTAACTTAAAGCACACTTATTTTCCCCATTGTTCCCATTCTGATGAAGGGTCATTAACCTGAAGTATTTCCTCCATTTCTCTCTCCAAATTTGAAACAGAGTTGTTCCTGCTATCATCACAAGCATTCAGCCTAAATGGCTGGGAAATCTAAAGATAACACATGAATGGTTTGGCTGCACGAAAGTGGATTTGACATAGTAGTGCTCTGACATCAGTTGGCCTCATGCCATCATTCCAGTTTATTATCAAGTTAAAATTCAACCATTCACTGCATACTTTTGTCTACCACCAGATTACTCCAACAAGAACCGACACACAATATGACTCCATAAACAGATAATTCAGAAATTCTTATTTTAAATCAATTACTTTTGGATGTCTATGCTCGTTCCAGGCCTTCGCCTCTGATCCAAGGAGCGGAGAAATACATTCATGTTCTTGAATGTTTTCAGTGAGCTGGTTCACTGTTTTTCTTTGAACTTTATTTCTTACGTTTGGCCCAGCTGTTTCTTCCATTTAACAAAACTGTAGGAGTAGATATCATTTAATGCTGAACGGCTTATTATACATCACAACGATCTTAAAATCTAGCTCCTGTTTAAAGAAGTTTCTAGTGTTTTCCAGTGAACTCAGTTCATAAGTCCCATGAAATCCAAATTCTGCAGCCCTTCAATCATCCTGCTTTTTCCCCAGTGTTATGTTAAGCACCTAGTCTAAATCCCCCAGAACGAATAGGGCTGTGTTGAATCTTGCAAAGGACAGTGCAAATAATGTAGGAATGTAACTCAGGACAATAATGCTGTAGTTCCATCTCTGAGCTGTGCTCTTTTTGGGCACAGCATTCCCAACAGGAAAACAAGATTATGAGATATTCCCTTAACTTTCCAGTCTTGAATGGAATCAGAATTCTGTTACGTGACACAAAAAAAGCATTTTAGTAATTGAAAAGAAGACCAATTAAGTAATGTGCTAGTGGGGAATACTACCCCACAAGAGACTTTCTGAAATAGAACAGCACCAAGGCATGAGAGCAATGGCGCTGGGGAAAAGAGAGAAATTTGCATAAGAACATTAATATTTATTGCAGTTTGTTATATTGCAGTGTCACAGTATAATGTACCAGAACCTGAATGCTTCAGTCACCATAATCCAACACAGAAGTGATTAATATTTTGGTTTCAAAGGAATAATCTTAGTAAACAATAGGAACGATAAGAAATATTTATATGTCCAAGCAGCACTGAACCATGGCCAAGGCGTGCATAGATTAAATTAAATTAATTAATTACATCTTTGTGAATAGCAGTAAAGCCAAACTATAAATAGGCATGTCAGGATGTGATTTTTCAAAGCAATAAATGTTGATTACATCTCACGTGCATCGAAAAACAATAAATTCTATCACTGATAGTCAAAAGAATTCATAAATATAAATGTGTTTATTTTTCTTACCCATGCAATGTAACTGCTTAATAAAACACAATGATTTAAAGCAAGTCAGGTGCATATTATTGAGGTATGCGTATGCACATTTTATATTTTGACAGGTGATTACATAAAGCTTTTAATAGTGTGCTGTCACTGATAAATTATTTGTTTCTCTGGCTTTCATTTTCTGCAATCCTGAAAATTCAGATCCATAAATATCAGAATATATGTTTTAAAATATATGCTTATAAAATAACATTTTTAAAATAAATTCTGCCAAGCCCAAATCACAATGTGTTACTTGTAACCAATTTTGTCCAAATGTTTCTTCATTTACAGTTGTGTCAGCTTGTAAGTTGTGCTGTGCTACTTTCAGTATTTGTACTGTTCAACGGGAGGATTTCCCACGTTAGGGAGTTGCAGCAATTTACAACACAGAACTGCTAGCAAGTTTTAGCTCATCCTAAAAATTTTGTTGTGTATGCTGAGGCTTATTTTTCAGCATTATTCATCATTCTATATAAAAAAAATTACTTGAATCTAGAGTGTGCAATATTTGTGATTACACCTGGGTTGAATCAAGTAACTCAAAAACTAGTCATACACTGCTGGTCATGAATTACCTTTGCTTTATCAAAATTATTTTCCTACAGGATAGTCTCAGGGCAGGCATGGTAGTGTAGCGGTTAGCATAACGCTGCTGGCTACTGTCTGTAAGGAGTCTGTACGTTCCCGCCGTGTCTGCGTGGGTTTCCTCAGGGTGCTCTGGTTTCCTCCCACATTCCTCCCACGTACGGGTTAGGAAATCATGAGCATGCTATGTTGGTGCCAGAAGAGTGGTGACACTTGCGGGCTGTCCCCAGAACACTCTACGCAAAAGGTGTATTTCACTGTGTGTTTTGATGTACATGTGACTAATAAAGATATCTTATAAAAAGAGATCTTATCTTATCATTCCACATTGCAACATTACTCTGAAGTAAGTCAGCACGTTCCAAGCATTGGCCATCACTGGTCACTCTCCAAGCAACCCTGCTTTTATAGCATTATTTGACCTGCAGCAGGCCTCGTGATGCAGAACCCAGTTCAGCACTGGAAATCCAACAGGTAGATCAACTTTAATATTTTTTAAAATCAATTTATGTTCATGCCTCATCACTCAACCATGCTAATCCTGCCCTTCACAATTTCCTGATGAGCCCACCCACTGACCACGATCTCCTCTCCCACCCCTTGCCAAAGGATCCTTGGTCAACATCCCTTCAGCTTTGCACACACTCCTCCACTCCCAAAGGACCAAGAAAGCCTACACTCTCCCCTCCATGACTGCTAAACCCAGGCAGAGCACAAAAAAATAAAGAGAGGGGGAATGTAACTAATGTTCCCCCAGGAGCTGGCATGGATCTGATTGCCAAATGTTCTCTTTCTGCGACATTATAAGAATAAGATAAGCCTTTGGTCTCCAAGTACTTACCCCCTTGCCCACCCCATCAGCCATTACTTGCCCAATCTGTGGAAGTTGCAGTTCCCACATTGGTCTCATTGGCCATCTCAGAACCCACAAAAATAGGAGAGGAAGTAAATCCTCCTTGATCCCAAGGGACTGCCCAAGAAGAAGCTACTGAATTCTATAGGGCCAGGTCCATGAGAAAAGGCTTCTCATGCAACACCTTATTTATTGGCACCATAGAAATGTTAGCCCTTTGTTTTCAAAGAGGCAGGAAGCCTTCAAAATAAGTCCCCCAAAAAATAAATTATGAGCTACGGCAAAGGCAATTGTACAGTCTTCATTCAGTTAATATCCATTTAATAGATTGGAATAAATTGGTACTTTAATCAAACCATCAACTGGCCTGAACTGTCGATTCCAAATGTTATGAAGAGCAGGAGCCAATTCATCTTATGAGACTCAGTGTGGACTATTAAAAGCTGCTTTATAGAATCATTTGAAAATGATAAGGTGGACTTACATATTCTCCCGATAGGCAGAATGCACAGCCGCTGCATTGCTGTAACGCCACAGTACTATTGCAGAAGATAATACATCCAACGTAGCGTCAAACTAGAACAGACAGACACATTCTTCAGAAGATGGATTGTTGTCACACAGATACGAGTTGATATGTTACTTAAACATCAAGGGGAAAAATACATGAATGACTAAATATAGATTTCACTGGAAATCCATTGTCATGGATGACTTGAATTGCAGGAAATGTTATTTGAGATGGTAGTTTACCATTTTGAGGCAGGTGTCTTAGAATCAGATTCATCATCACTGACATATGTCGTGAAATTTGTTGTTTTGTGGCAGCTGTACAGTGACATAAGACATAAAAATAAGTTACAAAAATAAATAAATAGTGCAAAAGAGGAATAACTCTTTGTAATTTTATCAGATTAACAATCATCACAAAAAATTCCAAATATAAATTTTATATAACATATCATTTTTATGGTTAAAGTGCTCCTGCTGCAAAATGAAGTTACCAGCAAAATATTATTTCCTGAAAATCAAAGTCATGATTTTTTTTTGTCTTTGTGTACCCGAGTACCTCATTGAGGAAGGGACAGTGAAATTTAAGTTTCATACAAGCATCCCAAAGCCATATTCCTACACATTCTTCTTCTTGCTAAAATCCTCTGAAAGTGACAACTTATTCAAATGCTATGTTAATATGATTTATGTTGGAATGCACATCAGAAATTTAAATTAAAAATGAGAACATCAGGAAATCACTTCTCAGATCATATCTATCTGCATCTGCAGTCCTTTGTTTCTCTCATATCTATCTAATGTTGGACATTCACTTTCATATCGCTCAGCTAACTTACTTTTCCTTTATAGGGATCAAACATTTTATGTTAGCTTCATCAATATTCATTAAACTATAACATTATGTTATTGTACCTTAACCACAAGTATAATATGCACCATATTTTTCAAACCATGAAAAAAGTAAGATCTATTCTCTTATATCTAAGTCTCTAAATATCTAAGTCACTCTTTCAAAATGCTGTTAACGTTCAATAAAAATCCTTCCTCACCTATTTAGCATTTATCACACTATGATACATCCATAATTTGCGACTTTGTGCCAACCAGACAACTACCAATCCCACCTTGCTGATTTCCCAAGGGAAATCCCATTTGCCTAAATTACTTGTAAAGGACAAATTAACAACTGACACTGTTGAAGATTACTACTACAATGGCAAGAAGAGAAAGCTACCTAAAGGTTAAAAATAAAATATTTTCTGCCACTAATGAAGTGGCAAACTCCTATCGATTTAGAATTGACACTCAACTGTTCTACTCTATGTTCTTACCTTAATGCATAATGTATGACATTTTACCACACCTAGCAATGCTGGACAGCTTTTGCCTGCAGCATTTCCTAGGTCCTGCTATGTAAACAATCCTTAAAAGGGGGACCAAGCTCTTTCCTATGTAAGACTGAACACTAATTGTCAGACTTTCCCAGGGAAGTGTGCAAAGGCAGGAATTAGAGGGTGATGTAAACAAAGGGCCCTGCTTGAACCCCCAACCCTCCTCTCCATTATAAAAACTGTCCAAGCTGAAGTTATGGGCATATGTTTATCTCATAACTTTAAGGCCTTGTGCACATGATATTCCACAGGTTAGTTGATTTAAATTCCTGCACACATCCCTGGACTTTCCAGTGCTGGGGACGAGTGGATATCTGAAATATACCCCAGTAGTACAGTGCTTACCATGTGCATTAAAATGAGAGTACTCCCCCTGACCTAGTGCATGTTGGCAGTCAACAGCAAAGGCTCTTCGAGGATCGAATCCAAGGAATTAAAATTGTCTTACACATTCTTGGGGTCTGTGTGCTTTAATAATTTGCATGAAGGTTGTATTTGCAAATGTAGAACTGGAAATAATAAATATGTATAAATAATATAATAAATCCAAAGCTATATGTCATGTACATGTACTCAACTACAGAATTATTATAGGGATAACCAAATTGGTTTCTAGTCCTGGATGATCTAAAACCAAGGTTAAGATTAATTGGGACCAAGATTAATTGTATTAAAATCAAGATTAAGCTGAAAATTTGCCTCTGAACCTAGTACTATCCTTTATGATTAAATTTGGGCCAGAATTATTAAATTTTATAAGAAATCAGAATCCAAAAAGAAAAAATGGATATATAAATCCAGCCTCAGTCATAGGATTTAAACACACAATATATCAGCCTTTCAGTAATGTACTATGCTTCCAAAATTCAATGCCATTGAAGTTATGTAACCAGAATCAAAACATAGTGCATTGTATTTTGCCAACCCTGAATAATCTGTCCAAGTCACTTGTCACTTCTGTGTTTGTGTACATAATATTACTTACAGCAAACCCAAAGGATGATGCACTGTGCCTCATGACGGAAACAGCTGCAAGAGAATGGAGTACAGATGATTAGTAGATTGCAGTCCAATTAAATGGAAAATTAATGTAAACTATTGATAGATTCTACAAAAAAAATGTTCAGGTGAAACATGCTGGATTATTTGCTTATGACTAAATGTTCTTTCTTTTCCACAAATCTGGTAAGCTGGATGATGCATTGATAATAAAATACTTATTTTAAATATACTCAGTCTCCAATGCTAAAGTGCATATACTGTATATAGCAGCTGCTTATTGTATTCCTCACTACAGTTCTACTGAAGTCAAAGGAGTTGAAGTGGAGTACAATATTTCCAGTTCTACATTTACAATATACTACTATGTAGTCCAGGCAACTAAGGACAAATTCTACTCTCCTATATTTATTCAGATGTTTTGATTGTCATTCTGGAAATTATAATAAAATTCATGTATTTGAACAACGTGATCAAAATAACAACATTGACCAAAGGCAGAAAAAAGTGGAAGCTTTGATAATCAGGTGACATGAACCAAAATATTTCAACATTTGAGTCTGATATATTTCAAATCCATCGTGAAAATGTTCTTGAATGAGGAACTTGATAGAACTTTGTAAACAATGCACGTGGATACCTACTGACCCTGACCCCAGACTGATGACACTTTTAATTTTTCATAAAATACGTAAATGCCATAAATCTAGAACCTTATTCAAATATTGTTCTTCATGCTCAGCATAAATGATCTGTTGTGTATACAGTCCCTTACTCCCTGTTGAAGTGTTACTTATACATTTCTAACTAATTATGTAACCACCACAAACTCTAAACAGAACTCCTCATCATATATCTAGGTTACGTTACATGTTACAAACCTTGTGAAATTAGATGGCTGGGATAGTGAAAAAGGCATTTGGTATCAACACACGTAAAATGTTGAGTATACTTGCCTTCATAGGTTGAAACATTGAGTATACAAGTTGGGAATGTTGCATAAGACCATAAGAAATAGGAGAAGAATTAGGCCATTCAGTTCATCGAGTCTGCTCCGCTATTCGATCACGGCTGATTTATTTTTCCCTCAACCCCATTCTCCTGCCCTCTCCCTGTAACCTTTAACACCCTCACTAATCAAGAACCAATCTACCTCCGCTTTAAACAGACCCAATGACTTGTCCTCCACAGCCGTCTGTGGCAATGAATTCCATAGACTTCTCCTGGCTCAAGAAATTCCTCCTCAACTCTGTTCTAAAAGGACGTCCTTTTATTCTGAGACTGTGTCCACTGGTCCTAGACTCTCCCACTACTGGAAACATCCTCTTCACATCTGTACAAAACATTGGTTAGACTGCACTAGGAGTATTATGTACAATTCTGGTCGTCACATTGCAAGAACGATGTGGTAGCAATAGAGAGAATGCAGGAGAGACTCGCCAGGCTGTTACCTAGAATGGAGGGCTGTAGTTATAAGGGGAGATTAGATCGGCTGGGTTCATTCTTATTGGAACGTAGGAGGCTGAGGAGTGACTTTATAGAGGTTTATAAAATTATGAGGGGCATAGATAGTCACAGTCTTTTCCCCAGGGCAGGGCAGTCTAGAACTAGAGGACAAAGGTGTAAGTTGAGAGGGGAGAAATGTAAAGGAGGGGCAAGTTTTTCCACACAGGGTAGTGGTTATCTGGAACAAGCTGCCAGAGGAGGTGATAGGAGGCAGATACAATTACAATGTTTAAAAAGCATTTGGACAGGTACTTAGATAGAAAAGGCATGGAGGGTTACAGGCCACATGCAGTCAAATGGGACTAGCGTAGATAGATACATGTCGGTATGGACTAGGTGGAAAGAAAGGGCCTGTTTCTGTGCTGAATGAGTCTATGATTCTAACATTCACAAAGCCAGCAGTTGGCATAAACTGCTTCTGGTGATATCAACCTTAAATTCATTGCAATAACCAGTACTGGCAGATAGAAGACAACTGCTTTCATCACAGGCAGTTTAAGCTCTGGATGTGAATAAACAGACACAATGAAACATGTTGCTCCTGGCTTTGCTTATTTTGAGCTATTCTTTTGAGTATAAAATAATGAAAAAAAAAGATCAAAAATATGTGGACTAATTACAGAATCAGAATCACAGAAATTTCTGACACAGACAGAAGGCAGCCATTTGGCTCATTTTGTTCTGGCCAAAAATTGAGCTAGAAAGGTTGCTCTTGTGTGGATTTCCTCCAGGTACTCGGGTTTCCTCCCACATCCCAAAGATATGCTGGTGAGTTAATCAGCCAATAAATTATCATTTAGTGCAGTTAAATGGTAAATGAATCAAGGGGGAGTCGATGGGCATGTGAGATGGAATAAGTTGCAAGGCTGCAGGTAAGTAAGAGAGGGGGAACAGAACTGATTGGATTGTTCTACTGGTGCCAGCAAGGACCCAACAAGTCAAATGGGTGCTTCTGTAATAAGTCCCATTACTAGGTTCAAGTCCATAGGTGAGTAGGTTACTGTAAGTGCTTTTCCAGTCACCTTTTAACCGTGACAATGGTTTCTGTCTTCTTTAGCCTTTCAGGATTGTTCTGTATTTTTCAAGTAAAATGAAAATTCCTCCCCTCCTCTCTAAACCTCCCACCAATTAAACCTACATCCTTTAATATATCACATCCTCTCTGCAATGTGAGAACATAACTGCACAGTATTACTTGCCATAGAAGGAGTGCAACGATGGTTCACCAGATTTATTCCAGGAACTGGAGTATGAACAGAGATTAGATCAATTTAGTTCATATTCACTAGAATTTAGAAAATTGACAGTTGATGTAATTGAAACTTCCAATGTTATGACAAGACTAAACAGAGTGGATTTGGGAAGGATGTTTCTCCTGGCTGAGGTGTCTGAAAAGAGGGATCAGAGTCTCATGTTACAGGGTAAGAAATTTAGGACTGAGACGAGGTGAAATATTTTGACTCGGAAGGTGGTGAACCTGTGGAATTCATTATCAGGGAAGGCTGCGGGCAATCAGATCACTGAATATACTTAAGGAAAAGATACATTTCTTGATACAAGCTGCATCAATGTGTACGGTGAATGAGTGGGACCATGGTATTGAGATAAATGGCCAACCATGATGTGATGTATTGAATGCTGGAGCAGAGTTAAAAGGCCAAAAAGCCTACGCCTGCTTCTATTTTTCTACGTTTCTATTCTAGTTGTACATGAATCAATTGAACACTAGTAATTAGAGCTAAACACTGTTCTAGCAAGACTTCACTGTTCTTATTATCTATGCCATGGCTGTGAAAAACAAGTATTCTATATGCCTTCTTAACTATGTTATTTACCTTTCCTACATTACCTTCAATGATCTGTGGACATGCAGCTCAAAAATCCCTGTCCTCTGCATTATTTATAGCATTTTCCCACATGATGTTTACCTTCCCCAAATGCATTATGTCATTCTTATCTTCATCGAATCCCACTTGCCACTTCTGTGCCTACGTAACCAGTTCATTGCTAACTTCTTACAACCTAGAATTGTCTTCCTCACTATTAACTACACTGCCAGTTTTGATGCCATTAGAAAACTTTTAAACATCGCCTCAATATTTAAGTCCAAGTCCTTAATATACATCAAGAAATATAAGGGACATAGTACTGAGGCGTGAAGAACTCCACCGAATACAGTCATCAAAACACCAATTGACCATTACCCTCTGTCTTCTCCCAGGGAGACAACTTTTAATCCAATTTGCCACATTCCCATGAATCCCATAAGCATTTTTTTCCTGCCACCAATCTGCCATGTGGTACCTCATCGAATGCACTACCCTCTTCAACTCTGCTCACTGCCTCTTCAAAAAAAATCAAGTTACTTGCAAGCTGCAATTAAAACAGGAGATATCAGATCAAGCAGCATCTGGGGAGAGAGAAACAGAGTTAACATTTCAGGTCAGTGGCCTTTCACCAGAACTGGAAATATGAGAAGTTAAGCATGTTTAAGTTGTAGTGAGGGGGAGGAGTGAAGAAAACAGAGGGAGTGTTTCTGATAGAGTGGACAGCAAGATTATCCCAATAACACAAGCATTATTTTTGCCCTCTAAGATAACATGATAAATGCTTATTAAGCACAACTGATCTGACTGGAGGAGCATAGATAGAAGGTGAAGAACAAAGGCAAAAGAGAAAAGAAAAACAATCTGTAACTATGAGAAGCAGAACATAGCACTTGCTTGAAGTCTGAAATAAAAGAGAATGTTGGAAGTACTCAGCAAATCAGGTAGCATTCATGGAGAATGCGAAACTGAGTTAATGTTACAGTGGGTAATGTTAGATCTATTTTGGATTTTGTTGGTTTGCAATATTTATTGATCCCTTTGTTCCCTCTATGCATTCTCTTCTTTGGAACTGGAAAACATTTCTCACTTTTCCATTGCTGATGAAAAGTCTTAAACCTCAAATGTGAACTCTATGTCTTCCTCCACAGGTGCTGCCTGACTTTCTGAGTACCTCCAGCATTTCCTGCATGTCATAGTCAAGCTGATACTGTCCATCCTTGATTAAACTGTGTTTCTCTTAATGTTGATTTATGCTATCCCTCAGGACTTTGAATTATTTGCCCATTGACTAAATAACAGAATTTGTTATATGCAGTCCTAGATGGAAAGCATTAAACATTTCCTTTTTTTTAGTGAATCAAGCTACCAATCGAGGTCAGCTGTGAATCATACATTTAACTTGAATATCCATGGAACGGCTTCTGTCAAGTAGATGGGTGGAACATACTTTGAGTACAGAATGTTCAGTTTAAAAATTTAAGGTTAGTTCAGCCTCAATGACATACACATCCGAATCTGTATCAGTTCTTGCCCCCTGTGTGCCTTGAAATCACAATAAGGATATTCCAGCATCTAATCAGGAAGAAATAGACATGCCAGATAACATAAAATAAACCTGCATATACAAAGAAAATCCACATGGTTAATTAGTCATCCAGGGTAAATTTTAACTGATATTAGAAATTGCATACTAAAAAAGTTTTAAAAATTGGTAAAATATCTTTATGAATCTATTGATGGTTGCCTGCCAAGTTCACTTTTTCCTTTAGTTATGAATATTTATTATTAACATTACAAACAAAAAAGGAACAGATAATATTTCTGAAGGCTTATAAAATCATATTACTTCTGAAATAAAGTTTAAAAAAAATTAGAATGTATAAATGTGCCTAAGTGAATGATGTATAAACATAAACTAAGGGAACAAGAGAGTGGCTGCCCTTAACGCCCAAGCATCATTTGACTAAGTGAAGCATCAAGAAAACTCCAGTAAAACTGAGACTGATGGGAATCAATGGTGAAAATTTCCCACTGCTGGAATCATATCTGACACAAAAGAAGATGATTGCCATTGCTGGAGGTCAATCATTTCAGACCTAGGACATCACAGTATCCTATGCCCAGCAACCTTGTTGCTTCATTAATTACCTTTTCAGTGAAAGGTCAGAGTCATGATTGCTCAATGTTCAATTCCATTCACAACTCCTCAGTAAATGAAGCACACACTTAGGCTTAATACATAGCAATTAACATTCACGCCACAAAAACATCACAGAAGTACCAGTCAATGGCCATCTCCAATAAGAGAAAAGTATAATCATCTCTTCAATAGCATTAGCATCATAATACCATTAACATCTGAGGAGTCATCTTTGCATGGAAACTTATTTTTACCAGCTATGCTTTGCAAACACTGTGGCTACAAAGGTATGTCAGAAGCAGAGTACCCTGGATTGAGTAATTTCCCCAAGTCCCTTTCATCATTTTCAAGAAAGTCAGGAATGGGATGTTATGTACTCCACTTGCTTGAATGATAGCAAGTAAGACAACAATTAATTTGCTTGACACCATTCAGTGCAAAGCTGCCTCCCAAATGGTGCCCAACCATCACTTAAACATTCACTTCCTCCACCACTCAGTACACCACAGCTGTAGCATGTACCATTTACAAAATTCACTGCAGGTGCCCAGCCAGTCTTTTTCAATAGGACTTCCCAAACTCACAATCACTATTGCTTAGGACAAGGCCAGCAGGTACATGAGAACATCAACACCAACAAGTTCATTTTTCATTCTCCTTATAATTTGCATTTAAGAATACAAGAAATCAAGGGGGAAAAAAAAACATCAAAAACCACAGCTGCTGGAAACCTGAAATAAACACAGGGAAAAGAGACACAAGAGATTCTGCAGATGCTGGAATCTGGAGCAACACACACAAAATGCTGGAGGAACTCAGCAAGTCAGGTGGCATCTATGGAAAGAGAAACAGTTAGTGTTTCAGATTGAAGACACTTCCTCAGAACTAAGAAAGAGAGAAAACAAGCTCATTTAAATTTACAGAGAGGATGGATAGCACAAAAACAATATCTCTGATAGAGCAAGGCCAGGGATTCCATGGGGATGAGCTAGAAATGAAGTTGCTGTCATACAAAATCTTCACATCCTGTGCAGATGTCATTTTTGTCCTAGATTCAATTCCAGATCCTTGTAGTTAAAGATGTTAACATACTAATATACGGTTCTTTTATCAGACATCAATTGCAGACATTATTGACCATGGTTTAAAAAAAAGCATTAAGCCACAGAAATTGCAATTTTAACACTTCAAATAAAAACATGCTTTAAATCTGTTATATTTCTAATTTTAATCAACAAATCGCAAAAAGTAACTTCATAGCAATCTGCAAATAAATAAAATTTCTAAAATATACAATAACTAATCTAAGAAGAAAGACATAAATAACTCAATTTAAGCAAAATATTTCACTATCTATTTTAGATTTCCAAATAGTGCCTCTTTGTTTTTTCTGACTTTCGGATATTATGCCCTTTCAGCCAATGATTTTTCCATCCACAATTAATATTAACTTCATTTAATTATTGAAGAACTCCATGAAAAGTGCATAGGAATAGTGATATGAGAGCAGTGGCCAGAGGATTTATGTCTTTGTCAATGCCAAGCCACTACTTATTGAGGAATCCAGTAACGGCGAGATACAGACTGATTAATTTAGTAATTGTTTGAGTTTCATTCACATGAGACGAGATGCATTCACAGCTGGATGAATCACACTGCATCCAGCTACCACTCTTAAATGTAGCAAGGAATATTTTTGAATGCATGGAGAAAAATTACTTTCTAAAAGTCTGTCCATTTGAATTAGCTAAAAGGAAGATTTTATCTGATTAGGGACATGAGCAAGTGAAAACTTGAAACATGACTTCACTTCAGAAAACCAGTGCAAATCTACGCAAAATATGTTTTTGGATTGTCAATTGCACGTACAGGGGAAACTCAGATCCTCATTTGCAAAGTAACAATTTGGCAAACAGTCATAAAAGAAATAAAATACTACGTTAAAATATTAATGGCTGAAGACTTGGAAATAAAGTAGAAATATTCCATTTGACAATCTCAAAAGAATTAAAATACTGACTTTGAGCTACCTTATTACAATATGCTCTCTATCAGTAAATCAACTACTGTGACATTTAAATTACCTTATGCTTTCTCTGAAGGGAACAGCCAACAAAAGATTAACACAGTCTGGTTAGTGGAAACCCAAGTAGTATATCCTGATTATATTCTGCTAGTAATGCAAAACTCTCCCATGCTCAACCTGCCTATGTTTCCCTTTACAAATTGAACTCTCATAGGATCAAACTCAATAACCTTTCATTGTAATAAAGTAGGTTACTGTTACAATAATTTTTTTCACTTCTGACTCTAGAACAGGTAATTATATTAACAAGTGTTAATTACCAAACTCGTTAAGAATTGAACTGCTGGAAGCTTGTCCAACTGTTGGAAACAACTTTAGACCTGCTATTTTGCTATTAAGTCCTTTGAGGGAGTGTGGGTCAAATAAAGAAAAAAACAAGTTCAATTAAGCAGCAGGCTGTAACAGTGCTATGACACTAGAGAAACATTCTGATTCCTTTTGGCTCTATAGAAAGGGAACTTGTTTTAACAAAAAGAGCTACCATTTCTTTAGTAGCCTCTATGTGTTGATTCATGTTGGCCTCATTTAGATCTCACCAATTTCTGCCCAACTAACTTCCTTAATGCAGTTTAATAAGTCAGATGAACTAATAGGTTATCTGTAAAGAATATTATTACATTACTATTTCCTCTTTTGAATGCTTAAATATAATATTGGGTATTGTCTGAATTAAATTCGACATTTCAGACCCAGCATTGATTTTCTTACAATCACAATAACCCAAAATTTCAGTTTGATGCAATTATGTGCCTTTGATTGCGACAAGCAAAGATAAAGTGCCAAGGATAAGGTAATTCTCTGGATGACAACAAGGCAAAATTATGAAGAATCATGGAAGCAGAACCACAGCACAAGCACATCAATAGACTGAAAAATGGTAAACAGAAAAGAGTAGATGAATTTATGCAGAAAATTTGACTTGCGAAATAATTCTTGAAGCAATTTTAAAATCAATCACAAGATGGTTCTGTTGACAAAAATACAGGAGACCATTTTTTTCTCTTTATAAATTCACAGAATGCAAACATTACTGGCAAGGCCAAAATATAATGCCCATCCCAACTGCCCTAATGATTGACTTGCTAGACCATTTCTACAAGTGTGGAAGCATTTACAGGGCAGATAAGAACACCATTTTCCCTTCCCTAAAGAACACCAGTGAAGGAGATGAATTTTACTAAAGTTTGGTAGTTTCATCACCATTACTGATACTAAATTTTTCATTAAGTTACAGATTATGTATTTAATTGGTGGGATTTAAACTCTGGATCTTTATTTGACAGGTTTACACTACTTGTCTATTAACCATCAAACCTCTGATATAATATCATATTGCCCCAAGAAGATGTAGATGACAAGCTATTGGACTACAAGTTTATGTAAACCATGCAATTAAACTGGTGGGATTGTATAGACAAAAGCCTAAAAAATTCAATCATACGTGAAAACGTGTTAACATGGTGCTTCCCGAGTAAACCACATCAGCCAGTCCACATGGATTTTCATGTGCTTCTTGTACAAAAACTCAAGCATTTAAGAGGCACTAGTCACAATTCTGTTGATTAATATCCATTAACCACAAGTTCCAGACAGCAGCCGAATCTAACCTGTGGTAGTTGACATCCCAGCAGCGCCTCTTGAGAGGCGAGAATGACAGCACAATTCTGAGTTGCATGGAGGGCACTGCGGACAAAGAACGGCAGCACATTCATGGGATCAGGCAACTCAATATGCCAACATTGACCTCAAGTTTTGATGAACGACAGAGAAAGGTTCTCTGTGCTCAGGAATCCAGGACTCCTCTTAGCCTGAGACAGAGGGTGAAGGTGGCCAAAGAAGTCAATACTACCACCAAGGCGGCAAGGGCAGCAAGAGGATGGAAACACCTGAAGGTTTCCCTCCAACTCACACTCCATCCTGATTTGGAAATGTATCAATGGTCTTTCATCATCACTGGATCGAAATCCTGGAATTCCCTACCTAACAAAATTGTGGGAGCACCTTCATTGGGACACCTCAGCAGTTCCAGAAGGTAGTTCATTACCACCTTCCAAAGGGCAACTACAACGCATAATAAATGCTGGCCTGACCAGCAATGCACAGAACTCAAAAATGATTGAATAAAAAGCATGTCCAGTGACAAAGGAAGATTAATAATTTCACATGTGATCAAGTCTGAGCATATCAAGGAAACACGTCTGCCAACAAATACACCAGCAAATGGTGTCTACAGTAGATTAGTTAATAGAACTCTCATCTCCGAGTCAGAAGGTTCTGTGTTCAAATCCCCATCAACACTCTAGCACAAAATCTAAAATGATACTCCATTGGGTACTGATAGTTTGCTGCTGTGTTAGAATCAATACCTTTGCATCATCCTTTAGAAATGATATCGATTCTGCACCCTTGGTTCAGAGGAAGATCAGAATGCAGTGTTGTTAATAAATAAATGTATGTTTTAAAGCAAATTAAATATCACATCCACAAAAATAGCAAAAAATTCTTCAACATTATCAAGAAATGCAAGAGCTGAAACTGACCATCTGGATAACAAGAGCCAAGGTTAAGGATTTTACCCTTTTTCTACCTTAATTTTCATTGACTTTTGGAATCTTGTACAATATTAATGATAATAGAGACATAAAAAGAATTTTGCCTTCATGTTGATGAAATATTAATCTCCTTGATATTTCAGCATTACTGAGAGTTGCAAGAAAGGAGGTATATAAAATATGCAAGAATCAGGTAAAAAAATCCAAATAGATTTTATTTCATCCAGCAACCAAGTATGTGAGCATTTTCACATAAAGCAATTCTGTTAAGAAAGCAGAAAAACATATTAGCCTTCATGGTTACAGCATGAAAATTATTCATCAGCAGATTTATCAAATTCTGATGGTTCAGTATTACAATACAAGTGCACAAGATGACATTTTGCTACAGCACAAACCTGAATCGATAGGGGTCATTTGCCCGTCGGACAGAATCACACACCTGACTGATAAAATACTTTGAAATCTATTTCATAAAAGATGGCCACTGTCCAACAATGAAGTTCAAAATTACCCCATGAAAGCTGAAGCATACTTTGTGTCTATTTTACACATCATATTTTTAACCACAGCTAAAGGGAAATCTTCACTAACATGCAGATATATCTGATGTTCCCAACTAGAAGGGGAACATTTTACAAACTGGATAATTGTTCTGATAAACAAAACCAAGTTCTTCAAATTAAGAATGATTCCTCATTTCAAATAAGTAAATTAGAAAACCTTAACAGACACGATAAACTAATGCCTGAGGTATTATTTCAACAAGAGTTTAGCATACTGTACATCTTTATGAATCAGCTTTCTTATGAATTCTTTTCAACCCAGTTAAATTCTGCAAATGAAGTGGAACTCCAGAAAATCCATCTAAATTTATATTCCATATTAGTTACTGCTAAATTGTTACAATTGGCAAGATATTTTCCCATGGTCTTACAATATACCATTGAGCATTCAATCATTGTTATCTATACTTATCTTTAATGAAGCTTTTAAAGATAAATATAGAGTCATCCAAGCCCAAAAACAGGCTTTTTGGCTCATCAAGTCCACGCCAACCATCAAATACCCATGACCCAAACTGGAAATGGTGACAGTTGATTACTTGTCAAACTGTCATTTCGGTTCATTACTCAATGGACTATCTCCTCCAACGTATTAAGCAGACATTAAGTCCTGAACAGTTCACAGGACTTACTAAGTTGCTTCCATAACTTCTCTCTGCATTGGCCTACACTTCCCCATTGGTAATGTCTTTTGTTTCATCCTTAAAGATGACAGTGGTCACATGTTTCACTGCTCCACACATAAGTAAACCATCTCCAGCACCATTTCATTTTTTGGTAGACATCCAAAACTCCATTACTTAGTGTCTTGGATAATGAGTCAAAAGGGTGAATGCTGAAACTCAGTCTTTGTCTTCTTGAAGTTGTGCCTTGGGGTCGCTCTCAGTACCAGGTCTCTGACACTCTCTTGTATTTGGCACATGGGATACTTTCAGAAATTTCCCATGTATATTGGATTCTAGGCCTGACTGATTCTACAGTTTAATTCTGCATTCTATGCCTGCAGCAAAGGAAAGTATTTGCTTTGGAAAGAGCTTGGCCAGAAGACCTTTATCTGAGGCAATCCCTCTGGATCACTGATGGCTTAATTCCAATTCAGTTCTGTAGGTTCTGAGGTAGCTGATGAGGCCAGTGTGACAGCTGTTGGCAAGATACAAAGCAGGAGTGAAAAATCTCTTTTTGCAGGGCTTATTGTAATATTGGAGAGTTTCACAGTCCAATTGATACATATTCATTTCATTCCATTTCTTTGCTCCCAGCTGAAGAAACCCATAAAAACAACAAGATTTATGATGAAAGACTTCATTTCTTATAATGGGATGGTAGGAACATGTTATTTCCATGGTAGAGTTGCTGGATACACAGAGAGGTGCTGGACAAGAGTGAGGACTGAAGGTGAGCCATAATCCAAGTAATATGAACACAGAGGAATGAAACAGAAGACAAAATTAAAAGTGGATTTGTTAATTATTCAAAGAAAATAACACTTCATATGTATTAAGTGAAGCTGTCTGAAGGAACAGGTTAGCACTTCCGTGCCATCTGGTACATATTAAATATTCATATTCATAATAGAGGGAAATGAACCCTCCTCACAATAATCTAATTGTATGTGTATTATCTTAATTTTGTCCTATTGAGAGTTAATTTATAGAAAGCTATCTGGAACATCAATTTAGTGGGGTTTTTTTTTTGCAGGAATATGGTTTAGCTTTGAAATGTTTAGATTCATTTTAATCCTGAGCAGTCATCCATAAGGTTATTGGAAAGTTTTTCTTTGTTTAATAACTCAGCTCTGCTTCAGTGTAATATCATATGAAAGTAAATAAATTTTAATTATCAATGTCCTGAACATCATCAGCAAGTTTACCTTTGCATCTCAACTAAACCCAATTTAGAATCAGTTTTACTTCCATAAGAAGTAGGTATATAAATAGGCCACTCAGCCTGAGTCTGTTCCACTATTCAATAGGATCACCGCTGTTCTGAAAACATAACTCGCACCAAGTCCTGTTCACACTCTACCACACTGCCTCATTATCTTAACTTCCTCCTGATTATGCAACATCAGAATTTTAAAATTCTTATCAAAGCCTCACCTTCCCCTGTAACCTCCTGCAGCTTTACAACGCTCGATATATCTGTTCTCTGCCAACTCTTGAACATGCCCACCAGTGCCAACCTCACCTACAGCTGCCAAGACTACAAGCTCTCCAATCTCCTGATTTATTCTTTTATCTTGTTGACTAGCTTCTGCTCAGTGTTCAGCTCGTCCCCAACCTCCATGACCATGCGCTGACTCAGGCACTGGAGCACTAATGTTCTGAGGTGAAAGGTCAGATGCAAAGTGCATCCCACCCTTTGGTTCACACTAGATACGACTGCCATCAACCTTATGAGAAAATGTAAATGATTTATTCAACTTTATTTTAATTTTATTTGTTACCATTTTCAAGGTGTTTATACTTAAATTTAACTTTTACAACAGATTTAAATTTATTTGAACAGCTTTTAAATGTCTCCACATATCATTGAAAACAGTTCCAAAAGCCTTTGACAGGGGGCTTGGGGTGGGGACTGGGCCTCAGGGTCAATTTCCTGGGTTCTGCTCAAAGTACAGAACTTACTCTGCCTTGGTCTGACTGAGTATCAACTCAGCAACCGCAACCGCAGCCACCCCCCACACCTGTAAGTGGAAGATGTTAATGCAGGCAGGTACTGCAAGTTCCAGGAATAGGCTAAATCCAGGACTATTCCAGCCCAATTTTTTTTTCATGTGGTTTAGTGCCAGGTTCTGTTTGGTAATACTCCTGTGAAGTGCCTTTGCTATGTTAAAGGTGTGATTCAAATAATGCATTATTGTTGTTGCTGCCGATGGAACTTCACCACTTAGAAAGCTGTCCTTAAAGATTGTTGATTAACACTGCAGTTAATTTCTCCATTGGACTTTTGATCTAATATTTAACCACTGGTATTAAATCTCATGAGAATATGAAATTAAATGGACAGGTCGAATAAAAATTGATTTTGCAGACACATGTTGAATTTCTTCATGAGCTCCAAACTTGAGAATGTAAAGTTGTTTACCTGTTTATCAGTTTCAAAATTGAGACTAGCTTGTAGCATTACTAATTCTATCAATTTCTGTATGCTTTACTTTTCTTACTTTAACCAGGTGCAAAATAAGGGAAGAGCAACCATGTTGCTAATGCTTGGTTACACTTCTGAACATACACAAAAGGCAGAGAGCTAAAGAGCATAGAAATCAGACGGGTCTGACATCGGATACTCACAGGAATGGATCCCTTGTCTTGAGAGTAAGCCACTTTGTTTAACTGCAGATCAATGCATGCAACAGCTGGAAGATAGTTCCATTTCATGCCACCAAGCAGAGCGCGATCCATCATGTACACTGCCAAACTGTGCCAGATAATGTGGCCTCAGCCATAATATTTTATGCTTCACTGTTCCTTCAAAATGCCACTGCAAGTGGAACAAGAACAAATCTTTCCTTCATGCGTCAAAGACAGCAAAAAAGACATTGAAGCTTTACTAAGTACATTTTGGCACTATGCAGCAGTAGAGATCAAGTCAACAAGATTATTTAGTCTTCAAATTGTTGATAACTTGCCATGAGCACACGGTATCATTGAAATGCAACCATAAGTTCATTCAGCCCAACCTTTGTCAAGCAGAAGTAAATTTAAAAAACAAATCACTGTGCAGTAACACTTGAGGCCAACCTGAACATCCTCCATAATGTTGGCTAAGCAGGGAGCTGCCATGAGTTTTGCATCATGTGACATATTCACATTCAGTATTTGTTCCAGGGAATAGCTCTCCTTTTATATGTCTGTGTGTTTATTTGAGTCTAATCACATTCCTAGCAGACATTTTAAAGCACTCTTTCCCAGAGCTGTCAGGGGATAGTGATCAGAAATATAAAACCTGATTGATTTCATCCTTTCTTAATGCAGGATACATTGACTGAAAACTGGCCTATCACCTACCACTTAAAATTACATCTGGCCAGATAAATCTCCTGCTTAGTTTTAACTGCTCACACCCAGTTTTCACCAAGTGGCCAAGACAGGATAAGAGGGTTAAAACCTCCTACTATTGCAGAGTGAAGACTGACGTTTCCTACCACCAAAAGGCTTTATAAACAACAAACTTTCAGAGAATGAACATGGTGACTAAAGGTTCTAGGTTTTATTACTTGACTTTAACAGACAGCAGCTGCACATAGTTACAATATTTATGACCAATTGTCCAATAAACATATCCTACAGATACCACCATTACTCTGTTGCTTTTCAAACTGTGACATTTTTGGCACATAAATTAAACCAAGAGCATCATTAGTGTTGTTCTGCTTGCAATTCTGAAACTTTCAATCGATAAAGTGGTAATTATGTGAGAATAAAATGTTTTACAGTGAAGACCAAAATCTGAAAGAAGGGGAATGTTAATTTGGTGCCATTTAAATTACTACCAAAATGCGATATTAAATCCTTATTAAACATTTAATGATATAATAAAGCACTTTCCTAACCAGAATAATGATCTTTAAGAGGACTGTTTTACCCAGCTTTCAGTTCTGTCTTTTTAGATAATTCAAGAGATCTTTTGCTTCTTTTCCAAGAATATATACCTCAATTTACAAGGTCAGTAAACTGCTGCATCTTTTCAAAGCTACTTTAGTCACTGCTAATTTCAAAACTTAATGCACAGTGCACACGACAAGTTACATTAATGCACATGCAAGTAGCATTTAACACTTACTTTGACCAGGGACAAAACCTAAATTTATATCAAAAAGACTATGAACTCTGATTAAGAGTCGCAGACCCGAAACATTGACTGTTTCTCTTTCCACAGATGCTGCTCGACCTGCTGAGTGTTTCCAGCAGTTTCTGCTTTCATTATGAACTCAAAATATTCCAACCCCAAGAGGAAACCCATTAAGTTAAAACACTAGTTCAGCCACTGGACTATTTTGTCTTGTTCTGGTCACCACACTTTACGAAAAGCTTTGCACTGACAGAAAAAGGTTTAATAAAACAATTCCATGAATGAGAAGTCATATGTGGATAGACTGGAGGAGCTGAAGTTGTTCTCCTTGGAGATTTGATAATTAGTATTTCAAATCATGAAGGCCAAGGGAAGCTCTTTCTATTAGACGGGGGGGGGGGGGGGGGGGGTCAAGAACTAGGCGACATAAAATGAAGGAGATTGGTAACAGGACCAAAAGTGATATAAGAAGAAAAAGTTTCACAAAGCAAATGCTTACATTCTGGAAATGAATTACCAGGGATGGGAACAGGTTCAATTGAAATCTGCAAAAGGAAGCTGGATAAGTAACTGAAAGGAAAGAATTTGCAGGGCTATGAAGGCAAAGGAGAGGTACAAGCTGGTTCACCCTTACATTGGGCTGGAATGGATTAGATGGGCTGAATGACCTTCTTCCCTGCTAAAACCATTCTGTGCTTGGCTAAGCTGCTAGCTAAAACACAACGGTCTTCAAAGAGACAGGAGCATCAAGTCCAGAAGAATGAAGCAGCAAATGTAAGCACAATGAAACAGGAGCTGAGGAGTGCTGTCGCTGTGAATTCTCATCTGGTAGAAAGCAGAAAAATTCATTACACACACCTTTAAGGAACTGGTGTTTTGTCTTCATCCACTTGATCCTATGAATAACATTGTTCCCTAGCAACCTCAGATTCCCAGAAATTCTGAGATAGAGGCTATTCAGGGGCACATTATGCATACTGCAAACGTTTGCTTGTTCAGAGATGTACCCTGGTCTAAAGCTCACGTAGGTATCAGGGACATTGTCATCTGCCTCTGGTGCCATTTAAAGTGCCTGCCTCAAGAGAGGAAAGGGACTTTAAAAAGTGGTGCTTGCCCGCTGGTTAAGTGAGTTAGCTGGCACCACCCACTCAGAATGGTTGAAAATTAATAATGGTCCCCAGAAAAGGTGAGCACCATTTTTAAAAACTTTCATTGAAATTGCTCTTCTGATCTTAAAACCCTGCCAGATATCAGGACATACCAGTGTTTCTAGGACATGATTATAATATGAATATTGAGTAATATTTTCCATGATTTCCCATGTACAATATTTGAAAAGCAAAAGCAACCTAATTCTGTCTTACTTCAAGTGCTGCTCTCATTTACCCAGGCTCAGCATCTTTGGTGAAGTACTTAAGAAGCGTTCCTCAAATTCTATTAAACAGCTACAATATATTAAACAGGGCTTTTACAGCATAATAAATGACAATATGATTTCTACAATTTTCAATGTAACTACAGTTTGTTTTAAACAAACTTCACATCAACATTGAAGCTGATTATCTCATCACTTTGTACACTTTAAATTAATGACAACTTCTGGTTTCTAAGAAACAATGTCATGCAATGCCAACAGCTGCAACAAGTTCAGTGCTTGTGTTTTTACTTAACTGATTGTATCCAAATGCATATTTCAACATGTAGAATGCTTTTTGTGTGCAACAAATATTGTGTGTCATATTTGCACTTTGAGATGTGCTGGGCCATGCAGAACTGAAGAGCGTTCAATCCTTTCCCAAGCTCTTCGGGGTCATAAATAAATTATGAGGAACTGAAGGGCATCTACTGAAGTCCACCGTAACACTAATCACTCACTCTAATAAAACAGGGATAAAGCAGGAAGATTATAAACTAAGTTTCTATTATTTCAAATATTTTCCCTGATCACACAAACTTCTAAGTTTTTTTAAAATGTTGATAAGGAGCAACAGTGGGGTCTGGAGAGATGGTGGACAGTCATGGGTGGCTGATGTCAGTATACACATGAACATCACAAGGGGCAACATTGTTGGTGAGGAAAAGATGGACACCAAGGATTGATCCTTGGAGATTCCAGTGGTGAATGAACAAGGGTAGGATGAGAAACCTTTGGGAGATATAATTCAGCCACACTCTCAAAAGGTGAGAATGGAACTAACTAAAATAAAAACACTGCAAAATAAAATCACTGGTAATCTGAAATAAAAACAGAAACATTCAGCAGGTCAGACTTCTGATGAAGGGTCTCAGACCTGAAACATTAACTGTTTCTCCTTCCACAAATGCTGCCTGACCTGACAAGTGCTTCCGGCATGTTCTGTTTTTATTTTGAAACTAATTAAAAGCGGTTTCACTGAACTAAGTGGCGGACGGAGGTTGAGAACATAAATTATGCAACTGACTGTTTCAAAAACTGGAGAAAGAGAGATCGAGGAGAAGATGGTGCAATCAGAGTCAGAAAGAATCACTTGTGATTATAGCTAGACCCTTTGTGGAGCAATGGGACAGGCAAAATGAGGGGGAAAATGAGGGCAGTGAATTTCTAAGGGATGGACATTCAAGATGTAGTGTTTAGTATCCATGGAACAGAAGGTCAGTTTTACTGAAAAGAGAAAGAAAACACAAGAAGAATGGAGGAGATTCCAGAAAGATCCAGGATTAGCATTTGGTATAGGCTTCCATCTGAATAACTTGAGAATGGATTCTAACTGCAGAGCAAGAAGCCCAAATTCCATGAGGGGTCTTAGCTAACTTCAAAGTCCTTATTTATTTCTAATTAGTCAAATTCCATTGGAAATCAGCAGAAAATTTGGGTGAGTACCTTTGGACAGGATAAGGACAATTATTTTAGATGTCTGTTTTCTCCTTTCTTTCACATTATTAAAGGAGAACATAGCACATGTAATATTGGTTGATATCCCTTCTAGAATTGTGGCATTTTCATTTAGAACTTTTGATTAGCTGCTTGCCTATGTCAAGAAAGTTCACTTAAATGATTTCTAAAATGAAGAGGCAAAAATTAAGCAGATGGAACCTGTACAATCTGGAATTTGGTTCTCACTGCCCTGAGGGGACTTGACACACTTTAGAGGAATCAAGGATGATGGGAATCAGGCAAGAAAATGGAGCCGACATCAAGTTCAGATCAGACCACATGATCTGTGAATGGTGGAACAAGATCAAAGGGCCATATAGCTTGCTTTTTTTGATATTCAAGTTCTTATAAATAGTTTGTATTTCCTCCGTAATGCAGTTAGTGTCCAATAAAACCAACTTGCATCAATGATCACATTTGCGTGACTCTTAATGATCACACATGCTAGATTAGGATCTACTTAATCCCCTAATAATGTCAAACTGTAACATCAGTGTGACTCTTATTATACATTGAGTTTCCATTAATTCACCATAGTACAAAATATTTATTTCAGTCAAACAAACTGTGGTAAGTTTTAATTTAACTCAACTATCAGGAAACTAGTGAGACCAGGCACAGAACTAGATTTATCCCATACTTTGTTGAACTAATGAACTAATTGTTGAACTAATATTGGGCAAGGAATAAAACTGCCAATCCACCCATTCTCATGGCTCCCTGCCCTGTGAGCCAAGTTAAAATTGTCCCCAGTGATACCGATTTAACCACATAAAACATACAAGTAATTTTTGATTGAAGAAAAATCTGATCTTTCTGTAAACGAAGCTGGCAATTACATTTTTGCTTCACTGCCTCAAGTCACAGACTGGAAGATGTGATTTATGAAGAGCTGCTGTGGAGTGGGTGCAATGGCTCTCCCATCTGCAGAACTGGAGTTCCTGTGGTAGAATGGTGATTTAGGATGAAGTTTAGTTAAGCTGCAATGTAGAGGAGCTGCCCATCTTAACTTCACACACCTCAGACTGTTATTACAAAATCTTTTCTTTCACTATGTGGCTTGAACACATGATAAATATAAATAACTTTTTGTATGGTGTTTTCTCTGTCAATCCATGCTGCCAAGTAGGTGAATAAGAATGAAGTCACCACCTTTAAGTGGAATCAAACCAAAAATATAAAGTGAGCATTCAACAGTTATTGTGCTATTAGTATACTTTTCTTCCAAAGTGCACAGTTTAGTTTCTAAACAGAGTTATTTTCCAACTAAATGATTTCTGATCATTATCAAGACACTTCCCAAATGTATTTTAACTTGTTTTAAATAACAATGACCTTTACAATGCAAAGAGCCAAAATAGCATAAATGAAAGCAATTATCTCCATATCATTAAATCAGCTGATTGATAAAGGACAGTTTTGCCAAGTCATTATGAAAATATACATCACACTTTCTTCTGCTAGGAAATCCTTGGGATCAAGAACGACTTGCTTCTATTTCAATTTGGTGGATTCTGGGGTGACTTATGAAGCCAATATGGGAACTGTGGACTCTTCCACAGCTGGGGCAGCTGCTGCCTGATGGGATAAGTGGGTTGGTTGTTTGTGAGATGGTGTGTTCCCTCCACGACTTACACTGGGCTTCTGTGTGCTCTTGATGTATGGACTTGATATTCTTAATATATCCCCTTCTCCACTTTGACAGAGATTCCCAGGAGCCAGTTGGAATGTTGCACTTCTTCAAGGAAGCTTTGAGCACATCCTTGAGTCTTCTCCTCTGTCTATTTGGTAATCTCTTCCCATGAGAGAACTCAGAATAGAGTGTTTCTTTCAGAAGTCTGGTGCAAATGACAAAGTGTATCCAACATAGCTAACTGAGTAGTCAGAGGCTAGGACTCCTGTGGTAAGCAAATCACCTCCTAATGCCCTAAAGCCTGCCCACCATCTACAAGGCTTAAGTCAGGACCGTGATGGAATACTCTCCACTTGCCTTGATGAGTGCAGCTTTAACAAGAAGCTCGACACCATACAGTACATAGCAGCCCGCTTGACAGGCACCCCATCCGCAACCATTCACCCCCTCTACCACAGACACACAGTAGCAGCAGTCTGTACCATCTACAGGATGCCGTACAGCAACTCACCAAGACTTTTTAGACAGCGCCTTCCAAACCCACAACTTCTACCAGCGAGAAAGACAAGGGTAGCAAAAGAATGGGAACACCACCACCACCCCCCAAGACACACACCATCCCAACTTGAAAATATATTGTCATTCCTTCACTGTCACTGGGTCAAAATCCTGCAACTCTATCCCTAATATCATTGTCGGTATAGCCACGCCTCAAGGACCACAGCAGTTCAAGAAGGCAGCTCACCACCACCTTCAAGGGCAAATAGGGATGGGCAATTAAATGGTGGCTTAGCTTGTGAAGCCCACATTCCTTGAATGAACAAAACAAATCTACAGCCTCTATGATAGGGATGTCAGGCTGGAAGAGAACCTTGATGTCGGTTCACTTATCCTTGCAATGAATTTGGAGGATCTTACAGAGACAACGTTGATGGTATTTTTCCACTGCCTTGAGATACCTGCTATCAGTAGTCATATTCTGCTGCCAAAAAGGCTATGACTTTTGTGTCAGGTCTGAGGTCTTGATCTTCAAATACCATTTTCCTCAATTGATCAAAAAGCTGTGCTGGCACATTGAAGGGGTGCTGAATTTCATTACTGATGTCTGTCTCCACTGAGAGGAGACTTCTGAGATAATGGGAGGTGGCGCACATCTTCCAGGGTCTCACCATGACCCTTTGCTGTTGGAGAGCAGTGCTCTGCGATGGAGGCAAGTTGGTAGTGTCTTGAGGACATTGAGTGTAAGGCCCATCCTCCAGCATGCTACAGTGAATGAGTCAATGATGGTTTGGCTTTGTCTCCAAGCATGCGTTAACACAATGACCATCTGTCTACTGCAGCTCACCCACTAAGATTCAGGTGACCTAGGTTCTGGAATGCCGTTGCCATAGGTTGAACATTTTCCCATTAGTTCTGAAGATTAGCTCCATTCCCATGGGAGTTGAGGTGCAACATTGCAGCATGAAATATTGAGGAAAGTGTTGGAGCAATGATGCAACCTTGTTTGACACTAGTATTCAGTGAGATTGGACTTGATATGGACCCATTGGTTAGGATCATGGTTTGCATGCTGTCATAGAACAGATGCAAATTAGAGACAAATTGCTGCGGGCAGCTGAATTTGAGGAGGGCGTTCCATAGTCTCTCTTACTCATAGACTTAATGAGGTTGAAGAAAGTCATGTATAGTTGCTGATGCTGCTCCCTATATATATTTCTTGGAGTTCTTATGCAGTGAAGATATCCACAGTACAAATTGGAGATGAGCTTTGATGAGGGAGTTGAGAAGAACCCTGGCAATGACTTTCCCTGTGGCCAAGAGCTGGGAGACCTCTCTGTAGTTACCATGTTTCTCTTTTCTTGAAGATGAGCACAATTACAGCATCTCTGAGGTCCTCTGCCAACTTGTTAACACAAGTGAGAGCTGCTGATTACAGGATGTTCAGACGAGAAATAAGTAAGAAAATAAGAGGAGGTAAAGAGGCCATGAGAAAAGACACACAAGTAATCCAAAAATATTCCATAAATGAGTATACAGGAAGAGGTGCGGTTGGTCAGAGACAAAAAAGAAAATCTCCACATATAGGCAGAGGTCATGGCTGAGATACGCGAGTACTTAGCATCAGGCTTCACCTGAGACAAAGGTTCTGCTGATGTCTCAGCAAAGGAAGATGTAATTGAGATTCCAGGTGGGCCAAGACTTGATGAAATCAAGGTACTAAAAAGGCTAGCTGTATATAATGTGGATAAATCGCCAGGTCCAAATGAGATGCATCCTAGGTTTCTGAGGCAAGCAAAGGTGAAATTGCCAATGGCTTGGTCCTACTTTTCCAAGTATCTCATGGTTCAAGAGCTGTGCCTTAGGACACAGAAAGTGCAAATACTACATTTTTGTTCAAAAAAATGGTGCAGGCAGATATCCAATAATTACTGGCTAATTAACTTAACTTTGGTCATGGGGAAAGTTCTAGAAATAATAATCAAGGACAGAATTACCAGTCACTCGGACAAGTGTGGATTGATAAGAGAAAGCCAGCATGAATTTATGATTCTGTGATTATTTATTGGAATTAATCAACTCCTAATATTTTTATTATTTATCAAACCTCTTAATTTAGAATATTGTGGATTTATTGGATAACAAATGTTATCAAATCAATCAATTCTACGATTACATTATGGCAATACTAAATATTCAAAAACGTTTTATCTTTGGACAGGGGAATTCCCACCTCACATTTAAAATTGCTATAATTTGTACCTTACAGATGGTTGCTTAGATATTGAAACAATAATGGATAGTGAATCCATGTTTTCAATATCCAATTTCAGCCATTAGCTTTCAATGCAAGAGTAAGGTTACCAGTATCCCTCTGTGATTTTGTAACTATAGTAATTGCTGCCTCATACTAGAAGAAAATGCAGTTATTCTGGTTATTCTGAGTGCCTGCTATTCTGTGTTCCCTGTTGATTAAGGAAAGCTTTGTGCTTAATGATTTAAAACATTCAAGAGAGACATTTCTTTGAAACATTAGGGGGAATATTTTCCAACATTTAATTCAGCTTTCAGTGATGGGTTATCAGCATTGTGGCAGTTTTATCTTTTTGTAACAGGACATTTCCAAGAAAATTAAATTTACCTTCTATTGATAAGACATCCATGATTCAAACTGGAAAGTGATATTTGTAATAGAATTTATAACATCTTCTCCCCAGCTGGCACATAAGAGGCTGCAAGTAACTTTATTTAATCGCAGTTTGGTCTTTTAATTTTTGATACTAAAATTATGTTTTTGCCACCTATCAATGCTCAGTACCTCTCCACTGGTTACAACATAAAGAAACAGGGCAGCTACCATTGATTCATTTAATTCCTTATGAATGTTATGATGTGGCCCACAGTCTTTTAGAGAAATTGGGATGTGGAAGGAAACTAGACCACCCAAAGGAAACACTCATGGTCACAGCAAGAACATCCAAATCCATATAGACAGCAGCAGAAATCAGGACTGAACCCAGGTTGCTGGAGCTGTGAGGCAGCAGCTCTACCAGCTGTGTCACATAGCAACTGATTGACATCATCGGTGGGCAATTCTGTTGCTGTTGTGTCATGCCGCTACAGGACACCAGAAGGTGAACTGGATGGACTCTGGTTTCTTGTTCAGCAATTACTACGTTCTGAATTGCAACACAGATAAGCTATAATATCATTGGGGAATCTTTGTTTATGCATTCATTATAAGCATATACATATAATGCACGTATACATAAATTAATGACTTGATATCAGCAGCACAATAATTTTTCACAAACTACAAAATAGGATTAACTGTAGGGAGGACTAAATTACTTAGAAGAAAATTAGAAAGCTTCTAAATCGGGAAATGGATTTTGGATGAAATGTAAATGTGGAGGAATGCGATATTAGTGTGAAAGCAAAAATAATGAGAGATTTGTACCAGACAGTTTTCATTATTACATATTTTTCATAAAAGCTGATTTGTTTTGTAGTCCATGCTAAGTAAAAATATTTCACATTTAACTACCATTTGATGTTCATAGTTAATGTATTTGCACATTAAATTCCTGTTAAACACACTGCAATTAGCTACGTTTAGATGTTAATAGCTTAACATTTTTAACTATGTGAAATCATCATGATTGCCAAACAACATGAACTATCCAAAAAGTAAACAATTATGACATTATGAATGTGGAGTTTCACTTCTTCAGATCATAACCTTTCAAGAGATTTAAGTATTTTAATTTCTTTTCTACCCTTCTTTCAGTCTTCCCTCTTTCTTGTCACTACCATTCTTTATATTGCTTTCTGCACCTGATATGACCTTGAATTCATCCACTTAGATTTAGTCTTTGTTCATTTCTCAATCGTTGATTATTAGATGAAGGATTAACACTATGTGTGCCAAAGATTGCTGTTTATCCTGTTCACCGGATCCCATGTTATAAAAGTCACCTTTGCTGTACCACTTCAAGCTCTCAATTTCAGCACCCATGGGCAAAAGTTTTAAAATTGTAATGCATGAACAATCTAACCAACAGGATATGCTGCAATTTCACCTGTTCCAGAAATATCTCACTTAATATTACTGTAGAAGTCAGATTACTCTTGCACTATACTTTTATAAACTATACATTAACAAAAGGTTAAGTATTTTCTACATCATATAATCTGAAATGGTTGTAAAGATGCAAACTGTTTCACAATTTGCAACCATTGCTTTCAAAGATGAAGATTCCAACTCATTACAAACAGCTACAACCAATTTGGACTTTGGATTTAATCAATTTTGCTTGGACACTCTAACAACAAACCCATAAAAGTCACCTTTGCAATATGATCGATATCAACAGCCTATTTAAAAGAAAATCAATAACTCCAGACTCCCAGATATCAACCTAACATCTGGTTGATCTCAGCAGAACAGATGAATGACTATCTATGCAGTGAGATCTTTTTGAAATGATTAAGTCATACATATATATTTTATTCTGAGAATAGTTAATATTGCTCAAAACTGTCACATAGTCATAGAGAGATATAGCACAGAAACAGACACTTCAGCACACTGTGTCTGTGCTGACCATCAAGCATCCATTTTTACTTGAATGCTACCCTAACCCATTTTATTCTCCCCACATTCCCATCAACTCTGCCCAGATTATACCACTACCCTACACACTAGGGGCAATTTACAGTGGCCAATTAACCAACCAACTCACAGGCCCTTGAATTGTGGGAGGAAGCTGGAGCACCCATAAGAAACCCATGCAGTCACAGGAAGAAATGTGAAAACTCCACACAGACAAAGCCTGGGTCACTGGAACTGAGAGACAGGAGTTCTACCAGCTGTGCCACTCTGCCTCCCCAACCCCAGGAGTTCCGCAAAGTGGAGGTGAGATGATTTGGCAACAAGTCAGTCATACCATTGATTAGAATAGGTGAACAACAATTTTGATACATAGCAACAAAACAACTTCCACTGTACTTTTAACTAATGTGCGCTACTGACACATTTGATTTATTGTCACCACACATCAATTCTTACAAGAACAGGAGACCAGAAGGGTTCTGTGTTTAGGAAAGCCAATATTTGATGAAGATAAGAAGACCTTGCGTCTGACTTATTACAGCATAGCAGGAGGCCATTCAACCCATTGACTCCATGCTAGCTCCCAGCAGACCAGTCCCATCAGACCCACTCCCTTTAGCTCTGCAACTCATTCTCTCACATGCCCATTATCTCCCCTTTGGTTCCTTTGCCACTGACCTACACTAAAAGGCAAGTTAGAGTTAATTACCCTACCAGCACAACTTTGGAATAGAAATTGCAGCAGCCAGAAAAAGTCTGCACAACCACTGGGAGATCATGCAAACTCCACATAGACACCACACAAGGTCAGGATTAAACTAAGTCCCTGAAGTTGTGAGGATACAGAAGTTGATTTAAGATACTGGGGTGAAACTGGGGCATGGGTTGAAAATAGCTGGGGTTGGGACAAATAATCTTGTGAAGCAGCTCATGTTATTATTGTGACAATTTTGTTTTATTTGCCGACATCTTAATTCTAACAAATAAGAATTAAAAAGGAACGGATGTCAGTATTTCACAAGTAGTTCAAACATAGCTGAAATTTCAAGTCATCTCAACCCCCAGTTCAATCATGCCACATAATGATAAATCTTCCTTTCTTTTATAGGGCAGATGAAATTCGAGCCTTGGTTGCAGTACAGAGCAGACACCCATGCAAGAAAAACAAGACATCAAGAAATCATTAATCCGCTCCTTTCTAAATAAGTTTGATTATTTTTATATTTATAATAGTCTTCTATCGTTTAATAACACTTAAAATATCACTGCGAATACTTAATTAACAACATAGCTAGGTACGACTACTAAGAAAAGTCAATGGATACACGCATTGACTTTGTGATTGTCATACAAGAGTTGTTAAAAGAGTAAACATGACGTTTCTGTAAGTTTGTTGTTACGTTTCTTTTAAAGCAATGATAAAATGGTAGCTTCATCCATAAGGTGATGTTTCACCGACTGGCCACTAGTTATATAGAAGTTTATATACATCTGCAGAGAATGTAAAGGCTCAGAAGCTTCCAATTATCTTTATTTACTGTTCCCCGACAATAAAATAATTCTTCATTTTCTTACAAATGAATTTTGCATGAACAGCTGAAGCAAGATAAATTTTATAACATTGCATCTAAATTTCAAAAACATAATTTTACAAAATCTAGAGTATTAATTACTTCTTAGAATTATAAACAAATATTGTTAATCTGTAAACTGTAATAGAGCTTTCATTACACTAATGTAATATGGAAAGATCAGAAAGAGCCATTTTCCTACAATGCATTTCATAGTCTCAGGGCTTCAAAATATATTTTACAATCAATGTTATATTTGAGGTGTTGTTAGTGCTGTAATGTAGAAACAGCAGCCAAATTGCTAATGCAAACTCACAGAAACAGTAACCTGATAACAATGGGATAATCTGTTTTAGCTACTTTGGTTGAGATATATTGGCCAGCCCAGTAGGGATAGCTTTTGTGTTCTTCAAAATGCTACCATGAGATAGCTTACATCTACCTGAATTTCAGTATTAACACTTCCACTGAAAGTCCACATCCAACAATACAGCTAGATTGTCATACTGGAAGCTTGTATTGTACAAGTGACTTGCTTGTCCTTCCAAAAGCATAATGCAATAGTGCAATAGGATACCCTTATGCCACAAGACCGAAACTTTAACCACAATGTGCTATCACTGAATGAAGTTTAGGCAATGAAAGGTTGGGAGCAAAGGGGAGGCGGGTGGAATTTAAAAGGGTCACCTTCACACTTCTCAATAAATAGCATTCCTGAATGTAATTCATCTGCAATTAATAAAAATAGTGAATAATTGAAGACCCAGCATAGATCCCTGTGGGACACTGCGAATAAAGTTAGATAGGAATTTGTCGGCCCTTCTTCTATTGTAGGTTCCTGTTGCTAGAATACCACAAGACACACGTAAATACACTTATTAAATCCATTAGCAAAATTTACTCCTGCAGTGGTTGCAACGTTAATAATGTTAAACAAGATTCCTTTTTTTTAACCACAAATCCTCTTTCATTTTTTTAAATTCTTATCTCTACATAAATAAAAAAATTATGATTCAATAAGAGGAAGAGAAGATACATAATGAGCAGATAGTCTCATTGATGGATGTGTATAGTGTATCCCCTTGGATCTGTACTGGGGCCTTAATCATTCACAGTGCTTGTTAAACAAAGATGGCAACATGGATAGCCACATATCCAAGTTTGCCAATGGCACAAATATAAGCAGCAGTACAAGCAGCTTAGATGAAAACATAAGGCTACATAGATTAACTGTTGGAGTAAAATTGTGTCAGCTGGATTTCAATACAGGCAAGAGTGAGATCATCCACTTTAAATGTAAATAGAATAAATCAGAGTACATTTTGAACAGGAGAGCTCTAAAGAGAGCAAGAAGTTCATGCAAATTGGTCATTATAAAAGCAAAAATAGTGAATGGAATGTTAGCTTTTATACCAGAGGTTCAGAATGCAAAGGGATTAAAATATAGACTACAACTATACAAAATCCTGGTTAGATCACATCAGGGGACTATGAGAAATTCTAATCACCACAACTTCAAGACATATTAGCTTTGGAAGGAATAAAATATGGACTTACAACAACGATATGGATTCCAAGGCATAGATATTCATCCCATGTCACTTGTGCTAAATGTGCGATGCAGTAGCAGCTGTGCCTTGGGCACTGCTTCTGAAATTGGATTCTGTTGATTTCAGCTTTTACCTGCAGACATATTCCCAAGAGTTAAGCCACAAAGAGGGATTACAACACTGAGGGTTGCAGTCTCTGAAATATAGAGTATTAGTGGATGACTTGATCGGTTTAATTTAAGAACTGATAGGGTAGGTAGAGAGGAATATCCACGGGTTGGGAGGCTATGACCTGGAACCATGGTCTAAAAATCTAAACTATACATTCAAAGGGTAATGTTAGGAACCACTTTTTCATGCAAACAATGGTAGAAGTTTGGAACTCTCCAATGCAAACTGCAGTCAATTGCTAATTAAAATGTAAGATTGATTTGAAGGATGTGAAGAAAAGGCACCTGTATTGAATTAGGTCTCACATCAGCTGTGACCTCAGTTCAAAGAATGAACTAGTGGGCTCAACTAGCCTGCTTCTTTTTCTTTCTTCCAATGTGCTTATATGCCTTTAAAGTATATGTTTCTCTTGAAATGGTATCTCATGATTACTTTCATTGGTGCCATTCACCGTCTGGGTTCTGTGATTTTGTTCAAGTGTCTTGATTTTAGTGGTCATTCAATGAATGGTCCTGATAAAGTAAGTGCTACAAATGGTGTAGGAAGCTATTATGGTGTGAAGGCAATTGTTGTAACAGCAATTGAGCCAACACAACTATTCTGCTGCAGTACTGCAGAATTCCAAATCTTCATTTAGTATGCACCTCACATATCCTTTCTACTTAGACAATTTGTAATAGTGTTATTACAAATATTTAATACATAATTTAGACCCTTGATCTTGGCATTAGGTAATATTTTTCAGATTATGAAACAAATCAAGTGCCTTTATTCAAAGGCCTTGTAAAGTATTTAAAATAGTGTCAAAGCCTCACCACCCACCTGGGAGAAAGAATATGCAGGAGCAAGAGGAAAATGCTATTGAGGCAAAGTCGCTCTCTGCATGATCAAAAAGGCTGAAGGAAGATAGGCTTACTTTGTCTATAACTTCTGTAAAAAATCACTTTAAAATGCACTGCACTTTCTCTAGAACTGTGACACTTTATTCTGTACTGTTATTGTTTTTACCTGTACTACCTCAATGCACTCTGTACTAACTCAATGTAACTGCACTGTGTAATGAATTGACCTGTACGATTGGTACGCAAAACAAGTTTTTCACCTCGGTACAAGTGACAATAATAATAAACCAATACCAAATTACAAAGCTAATATCATAAATGATCACACTAGTCCAGTAGAGTGGTATTCTGTGTTTGTTTGGAGCATGTTAGGCAGAATTTCCCATTCAGAACAAAATATTACAGGAAATAATGAAGACCAAGGCATATGGAAATAGAATCCCGCAAAATAGGATACTGGGTTTACAGTTTGCATAAGTGGAAGGGGAATTTCAACACCCATTAATTGGTGGGGTTGAGATGAGTGAATTTTAAAACATAAAAGACCTGAATCCTGGCACCAATCTGCCCACGCCTAGTTGTTATGGAGGCAGGATAGGAGGTTGGTGGTGCTGGGCAATCAAGACAATTCTGGGAGGTGGGTTGGAAATCTTGAGATTAATGAAGGCCTCTTACTTTCTTGCTTAACCACAGTTTTAGTTTAACTCTGGCTACTTGAGATTTCTAGTACTTGAGGTAGTTGAGGACTGCCAGATTCAGGAATAAAATGCCTTCCACTGTTCAACTGTTTTAGCTATCCACTGCACTCAGGCTCCAGTCATGGCCTGTCAACCCCTCTAAACTCCTTACCAAATCTTCCCCACTGGTACTTTCAGTTATGAGGTCTAAGGCCTCCAATCCTTCTGTTCATCCTCTTCTTCCAAAATGCAGCCTGGCGTTAAAAGTTTAATCATCCAACTGCTAGCCTGACTCATTTTCCTCAGTTCAGTGGGACCTGAGGAAAATCAGTTCTAATTGGAATCCCAACCTCAAATGAACATCTTTCCCTCCTACATTTGGTGATACATATGTCCCCAGGGCCTGATGGAATCCAGGTCAGGATACTGAGGGAGGTAAGGGAGGAAATTCATGGGGCCTTGACAGAGATCCTTGTATTCTCTATCACCACAGGCGAGATCCCAGAAGACTAAAGAAGAGCCAAAAGTTGTTCCTTTGTTTAAGAAGGGCAATAGGAAATTATTGCCAATCCAGAAAATTATAGGCTGGTGAGCCTTACATCAGTGGCAGGGAAATTATTGGAGAAGATTCTTAGGAACAGGATTTACTTGCATTTGGAAAAGAATGGACATATTAGGGATAGTCAGCATGGCTTTTTGTGGGGGAGGTCCTCTCTCACAAATTTGATTGAGTTTCTTGAGAAGGTGACAAGAATGATTTTTGATCATACTGAACATTGGTCATACTGAACATCTTTCATTGGAGAATATTTTTCAGTACATTTGGCTAATTCTAGGCTGCAATGACAAAGAAGTAGTTGAGTAAGAAAAAACGTACAAAGAAATGAAGAAAGAAAAAAAGTAGGCTAAGAGGAAGCCGCACTAATTAAAGAGCTAGCACCATCACAGTGGGCCACTGACCTTTAGTGATGCCGTTTCTATGGTTTCATAAAACTTGCAATATACTTTAATAGAAACTTATTATAATTAGGGACTGTTGCATCAGGATTTACCATGATAATAACATCAGCCTCTCATTGCTACAATAAAGGAAATATCACAGCAGGAGTACAAACCGGCGCGGTTAGACATTGAAATTTTAGAAGTAGCTATCAGTAATATCCTGTGCTTCCACTGTGCACTGCCCTAGACTTTGCTCAGGAAATCAATTAAAATCAATGATCTAATGAGAATGCAACAATGTATGCACTATTCTCACTATGAAAAGCTCTGAAACAGTTTTAATTTGCTGAAAGGCATGTCAATATTAAGAAGGAGGAGGTGTTGTGTACTTTGAAAAACATTAAGGTGGATATGTCCCCAGGGCCTGATGGAATCCAGGTCAGGATACTGAGGTAGGTAAGGGAGGAAATTCATGGGGCCTTGACAGAGATCCTTGTATCTTCTTTCACCACAGGCGACATCCCAGAAGACTGAAGAAGAGCCAAAAGTTGTTCCTTTGTTTAAGAAGGGCAATAGGAAATTATTGCCGATCCAGAAAATTATAGGCTGGTGAGCCTTACATCAGTGGCAGGGAAATTATTGGAGAAGATTCTTAGGGACAGGATTTACTCACATTTGGAAAAGAATGGACTTGTTAGGGATAGTCAGCATGGCTTTTTGTGGGGGAGGTCCTGTCTCACAAATTTGATTGAGTTTCTTGAGAAGGTGACAAGAATGATTTTTGAGATTGGGCAGTGGATGATATCTACACGGACTTCAGTAAAGCATTTGACAAAGTCCCTCAAGTTAGGCTGGTTCAGAAGATTAAGTCACATGGGATCCACAGTGAATTGGTACATTGGATACAAAATTGGCTTGATCATGGAAGACAGAGGGTAGTGGTGGAGGAGTTTTATTCTGAATAGAGCTCTGTGACCAGTGGTGTTTCGCAAGAATCCATGCTGGGACTACTGTTATTTGTAATGTATATTAATGATTTGGATGAAAATGTAGGTGGTCTGATTATTAAGTTTGCAGACAACAAAAAAAATTGGAAATTGGTGGCATTGTGAATAGTGAGGAAGGTTGTCAAAGGGATACAGCAGGATATCGATCATTGGAGATTTGGGTGGAGAAATGGCAAATGGGCAATGTGAGGTGATGGATTTTGGGAGGTCAATTGCAAGAGGAAAGTATAAAGTAAACAGTGGGACCCTTCAGATGTACAGAGGGATCTTGGGCTGCAAGTCCATAGCTTCCTGAAAGTGACAACACAAGTAGATAAAGGAGGACGACATGATTACCTTCATCAGTCGGGGCACCGAGTATAAAAGGTGGAAATCATGTTGCAGCTGTATAAAACTTTGGTTAGGTCACTTCTGGAGTATTGTGTGCAGTTCTGCTTGACACACTACAGGAAGGATGTGGAGGGTCTAGAGAGGGCGCAGAACCATAGAACCATACAGCACAAAACAGGCCCTACGGCCCACCATGTTGTGCCGTCCATCAAACCACCCTCACACTATCTAACCCTTTCCTCCCACATATCCCTCTATCTCACATTCCTCCATATGCCGATCCAACAAACTCTTGAACCTGTCCAATGTATCTGCCTCCACCACCACCCCAGGCAGAGCATTCCATGCATCAACCACTCTCTGGGTGAAAAACCTCCCCCTGACATCTCCCCTGAACCTCCCACCCATAACCTTAAAGCCATGCCCTCTCATCTTGAGCATTGGTGCCCTGGGAAGGAGGCGCTGACTGTCTACTCTATCTATTCCTCTCAATATTTTATATACCTCTATCATGTCTCCTCTCATCTTCCTCCTTTCCAGTGAATAAAGCTCTAGCACCTTAAGCCTGTGCTCATATTCCATACGCTCTAATCCAGGCAGCATCCTGGTAAATCTCCTCTGCACCCTCTCCAACGCCTCCACATCCTTCCTATAATGCGGCGACCAGAACTGAACACAGTACTCTAGGTGTGGCCTAACTAGAGTTTTGTAAAGCTGCATCATCACTTCGCGGCTCTTAAACTCAATCCTACGATTTATGAAAGCTAACATCCCATAGGCCTTCTTAACTGCTCTATCCACCTGTGAGGCAACTTTCAGTGATCTGTGAATATGAACCCCCAGATCCCTCTGCTCCTCTACACTGCCAAGTACCTTGCCGTTTACCCTGTACTCTGCCCTGGAGTTTGTCCTTCCAAAGTGTACCACCTCACACTTCTCCGGATTGAACTTCATCTGCCACTTGTCAGCCCAGCTCTGCATCCTATCAATATCCCTCTGTAAGTTCCGACAGCCCTCCACACTATCCACAACACCGCCGATCTTAGTGTCGTCCGCAAACTTACTAACCCAGCCCTCCACCCCCTCATCTAAGTCATCTATAAATATCACAAAAAATAGAGGTCCCAGAACCAATCCCTGCGGGATACCACTAGTCACTGCCCTCCAATCCGAGGGTATTCCCTCCACTACAACCCTCTGCTTTCTACGGGCAAGCCAATTCCTAATCCACACAGCCAAGCTTCCCTGGATCCCTTGGCCTCTGACCTTCTGAAGAAGCCTACCATGAGGTATCCATATAGACCACATCCACCGCACTACCCTCGTAACCTCCTCAAAGAACTCTTATCAGGCTTGTGAGGCAAGATCTTCCCTTCACAAAGCTATGCTGGCTGTCCCTAATCAGTCCATGATTCTCCAGGTGTTCATAGATCCTATCCTTCAGAATCCTTTCTAACAGCTTACCCACCACAGACGTAAGGCTCACCGATCTGTAATTCCCTGGACTATCCCTACTACCTTTTTTGAACAAGGGGACAATATTCGCCACCCTCCAATCATCCGGCACCATTCCCGTGGACAACGAGGTCTCAAAGATCCTTACCAGCGGTTCAACAATCTCCTCCCTCGCCTCTCGAAGCAGCCTGGGGAAAATCCTGTCAGGCTCCGGAGACTTATCTGTCTTGATATTATTTAACAACTTCAACACATCTTCTCTCTTGATATCTACAACCTCGAGAACATTACCCTTACCAGCACTCCCTTCCGCGTCATCAAGACCCCTCTCCTTGGTGAATACCGAAGAGAAGTATTCATTGAGAACTTCTCCCACTTCCGCCGCCTCCAGGCACATTCTCCCACCTTTGTCTTTTATCGGACCTACCTTTACCCTACCCATCCTCCTACCCTTCACATACGTGAAAAAGGCCTTGGGATTTTCCTTAACCCTACTAGCCAACGCCTTTTCATGTCCCCTTCTAGCTCTCCTCAGCCTTCTTGTTCCTTCCTCGCTACTCTATATTCCTCACGGGCCCTGTCTGAACCTTGCTGCTTATACCTTATGTATGCTACCTTCTTCTCCCTAACTAGTCGTTCCACCTCTCTCGTCACCCACTGTTCCTTCACCCTGCCATTCCTTCTCTGCCTCACCGGGACATATTTATCCCTAACATCCTGCATAAGATCCCTGAACATCGACCACATCTCCATGGTACATTTCCCTTCAAAAAGGACATCTCACTTAACACTCCCAAGTTCTCTCCTTATAGCCTCATAGTTCATCCTTCCCCAATTAAATATCTTCTTGTCCTCTCTGCACCTGTCCCTGTCCATGACAATTTTAAAGGTTATGGTGCAATGGTCACTGTCCTCCAAATGCTCACCCACCAATAGATCCTTCACCTGTCCCGGTTCATTTCCTAAAACTAGATCTAGCATGGCATTCCCTCTAGTCAGCCTGTCAACATACTGCGTCAGGAATCCCTCCTGGACACATTTAACAAATTCCATCCCATCTAAACCTTTGGCACTAAGCAGGTTCCAGTCTATATTTGGGAAGTTGAAGTCTCCCACTATAACAACCCTGTTATTTTTGCTTCTCTCCAAACACTGCCTGCCAATCTGCTCCTCTATATCTCTACTGCTACCGGAGGGCCTATAGAATACTCCTAGTAGAGTAACTGCTCCTTTCTTGTTCCTTCCACCCATACAGACTCTAGAAATGATCCTTCTACAACATCCATCCTTTCCACAGCCATAACAGTGTCCCTGACCAGTATTGCCACCCCTCCTCCTCTTCTCCCCCCTTCCCTATCCCTCTTAAAACACCGAAAACCAGGAATATTCAATATCCACTCCTGCCCTGACGTCTGCCACGTCTCAGTAATAGCCACAATATCATAGTCCCCCATACTTATCCAAGCCCTCAGTTCATCTCCCTTATTCCTGATGCTTCTTGCATTTAAGTAAACACACTTCGGTCCATCTACCTTACTACTTTTATAGCCTGTATTCTGCTTCTCCTTCCCCAAAGCCTCTCTACCTGTTCGATCTAACTTTTCCCCATCCCCTTCTTCCACTGACCTACTCCTCCGGTTCCCTTCCCCCCTCACAAACTAGTTTAAACCCTCCCGAACCACCCTAGCAAACCTGGCCGCAAGGATATTGGCCCCCTTCTGGTTCGGGTGTAACCCGTCCTCTCTGTACAGGTTCCACCTTCCCGAGAAGAGATCCCAACGATCCAGAAATCTAAAACCCTCCCTCCTGCACCAACTTCTCAGCCACGCATTTATCTGCCACCTCCTCCTGTTCCTGCCTTCACTATCGCGTGGCACTGGCAGCAATCCCGAGAAGAGGTTCAGCAGGATGTTGCCCGATTGAACTGTATTAACTATAAGGAGAGGTTGGACAAACTTGGACTGTTTTCTCCAGAGCATCAGAGGCTGATGGAAGAGGCTGATTAGAGGCATAGCTTTAAGGTAATAGGGGAAAAGTTTAAAGGAGATTTATGAGGTAAGTTTTTGTTTTACACAGGGTGTGGTAGGTGCCTGGAACATACTGACAGGGGATGTGGTAGAAGCAAACATGATAGCAACGTTTAAGAAGCATTTTGACAAACACATAAGCAGGCAGGGAATAGAGGGTTACAGACCATGTGCAACTAGATGGGAATTGTTAGATTGGCATCATGACCAGCACAGACATCATGGACTAAAGGGCATATTGCTGTGCTGTACTGTGCTATGTCCAATGAGGCGTGACTGTAAATGTTGAACAACTAACCTGTCCTTAAAAAATTAATTGTATATGTGGAGTCCAATTCCCTGTGATTAATCGTTTCAAAAATCTTTAATTTTAAAATATCAATCAGGCCCAACATAAGTTTAAAGTGCACCTCATCTGTGCATGTTGCAGGCTCTGGATTCAATATAGCATTTTACAAATTTAGGTAACTTTTATCTATCTTCTTAGATATGTTTTCTTTTCATACTGTTATTCGACCTACACACTTATTTTCAAGTTTTGATTTTTCCTCAGTATTTTTCTTTTAACGTAATAGATAGTCAAGGCATGAAATGACTCAAGTAACTTGTAATACACTGAGTTCTGATTATATCAGAACAGACCAGGTCTGCTGTAGGTCAACTATTTGTAGTAATGAAACAGTCTTTCTCTCTCTGCTCGCACAGCCTGATCCGCTGGGCGCTTCCCACAGCTCTGTATTTCACAGCTTTTATGTGTCCCTTTGAGGTCTTGCCCTCTCAAAGTAAAGAACATAGAACACTACAGCACAGTACAGGCCCTCTGGCCCACAATGTTGCGCCGACATTTTATCCTGCTCTAACATCTATCTGACCCTCCCCTCCCACACAGCCCCCCATTTCTCTATCATTCATGTGGCTATCTAAGAGTCTCTTAAATGTCCCGAATGTATCTGCCCCCACAACCTCTGCCAGCAGTGCGTCCCACACACCCACCACTCTCTGTGTAAAAAACTTACCCCTGACGTCCCCCTTATATCTTCCTCCAATCACCTTAAAATTTTGTCCCCTCATGTTAGCCATTGTCACCCTGGGTGAAAGTCTCTGGCTGTTCCCTTGATCTATGCCTCTTATCATCTTGTACACCTCTATCAAATCACCTTTCATCCATCTTCTCTCCAAAGAGAAAAGCACTAACTCAATCAAACTATCCTCATAAGACATGCTCTCCAATCCAGGTAGCATCCTGATAAATCTCCTCTGCACCCTCTCTAAAGCTTCCACATCCTTCCTATAATGAGGCAACCAGAACTGAACACAATACCCCAAGTGTGGCCTAACCAGAGTTCTATAGAGCTGCAACATTACCTTGCGGCTCTTGAACTCAGTACCCCTACTAATGAAGGCCAACGCACCGTACACTATCAACCCTATCAACCTGTGCGGCAACCTTGAGGGATCTACAGACGTGGCCCCCAAGATCCCTCTGTTCCTCCACACTGCTAAGAGTCCTGCCATTAACCTTGTATTCTTCCTTCAAATTTGATCTCCCGAAGTGTATCACTTCACACTTTTCAGGGTTGAACTCCATCTGCCACTTCTCAGCCCAGCTCTGCATTCTATCAATGTCCTGTTGTAATCTACAGCAACCTTCTACACTATCCACAACACCACCAACCTTTGTATCATCAGCAAACTTACCAACCCACCCTTCCACATCCTCATCCAAGTCATTTATAAAAATCACAAAGAGCAGGGGTCCTAGAACAGATCCTTGCGGAACACCACTAGTCACTGACCTCCAGGCAGAATATGCTTCATCTACCACCACCCTCTTGTCTTCTATGAGCGAGCCAATTCTGAATCCACAAAGCTAAGTTTCCCTGGATCCCATGCCTCCTGACTTTCTGAATGAGCCTTCCATGAGGAACTTTATCAAATGCCTTTCTAAAATCCATGTATACCACATCCACAGCTCTACCGCCATCAATGTGCTTTGTCACATCCTCAAAGAATTCAATCAGTCTCGTGAGGCATGACCTGCCCCTCACAAAGCCATGCTGACTGCCCCTAATCAGCCTATGCTTCTCTAAATGCCCATAAATCCTGTCTCTAAGAATCTTCTCCAGTAATTTGCCCACCACTGAAGTAAGACTCACTGGGTCTATAATTCCCATGGTTATCCCTACTCCCTTTCTTAAACAAAGGACAACATTTGCCACCCACCAATCATCTGGCACTACTCCTGTGGCCAGTGAGGACACAAAGATCATCGCCTTTAAAGGGATACCTTTAAAGAGGAGACAGTTCATATACAACTAAGGCATATTCCTAAGGTGGTCAAAGGAAGAATAAACCAATCCAGAGTACTCTGAATGCTCTGGATGATGAAAGAGATAGTCATTTCCTTTGTCCTATCCATCCCTCCCTCACCCTCACTGCAATTTAAAATTAACTTGTATTCTCACTTTTCCTTTTCTGATAAAGGTCCCTTTCACCTGAACTGTTAATTCTGTTTCCCTTGTTACATTTTCTGCCTGACCTGCTTTGTTTTTCCGACATTTTCTGTTTTCTACTATAAATAGTTTTTGATGTTTGTTTATGATATTTCTGCTTCTATCTTAACCCCATTTGAATATCACTAAGTTTATCTGATGCTCTATAAAATACCTTACAGGTTATTTGAGAATTGTAACTTTTTATTTCCTGGTTTACAATCTGTATGAGTTTTTCACTGTTAAGCCTACTTGATGATATCATCATCACTGGACACCAGATTTCTCCTATAGCTGACAACAAAGTAATGTTAATATTGGAAATGGGGAAATCCACACCACAGAGACTGCTATATATTTATGTGCAGCTTTCTCTGAGCCAATGTTGAGCTGACTTCTGAACCATCTGAACCATTATCTCTGCATTCACTTTTTCTAATATTTTGCTCAATGTATTATGAGTTGCTTCAGTCACACACAACAAAGCTGTCAAGTAATTTTATGCCTTGAATATCTATTGATGTTAAAAGAAAAATTCTGAGGAAAAATCAAAATTTGAAAATAAGTGCGTAGGTTGAGTAACTGTAAGAAAAAAACATATCTAAATAAATATAAAAAACTTGCTTGAACATTCTGCCTCATCAAATCACAGTTTATGTCAGTCACAGATTCAAGCAACCAGCACAGGTTCAGAGCTGTTAAAAGGGCTGTAGGGCCCTTAATGAGTTAGATTTTGCTAAATTACAAGAAAATAATGAAAACTTTTGACATCAATGACTAAAAGGAGCTACTTCATTAAAAATGGATTTAGTTCAAGCGGTTTGCTGTACAAACAGAATTCAAGATAAAAGTCATTTGTGCCGTTGTTTGTGCTCCACAGGAGCCTCCTCCAATCTTACCTAATCACCCTTTCCTGTTGTTTCTTTCCCTGCAAGAACTTATCGAGTTTTCACTTAAATACATCCATGTTATTTGTCTTAACCATTCTACATCCCATCAGTCCTTCTGTAAATAAGTTCCTCCCTAAATTTCTCACCAGATTTACTTGTGGTTATGATATTTCTGCATAGAATGATAAAGGAAATGAAGCACAAAAGCAGGCTATTCAGTTGACTGGGTCTCCATCGATACTCCATGTGTCCATTTCATCCACCTCTTCTTGGACTCCAGCATTTACTTTTTTTTGACTTTCACATTTTCAATGGTAACATGTGCCATTTATTTTGTCTATTTATTCATTTTTCAGGTTCAAGGCATCGCTGGCAAAGCCAGCATTAATTGCCCATATGCCAAGGACTTGAATCTCCAAGTTGCTGGTAAATGGGATTAGTATAGATAGGCAGTAAATGTTCAGCAAAGGGCCTGTTTCTGCACTATATAACTTGATTACTCTATGATTCTATAACACTGATGTCCTTACCATTCCTGGAATGAAGAAATTTCTTTATTGCCCATTCACACTCTCAAACTCCTTCAATATTTTAAAGATCTCAATCAGATCACTTTTGTGAAATCTCCTTTCAAGAGAAATGAACTCCAGCAGTTCAGACTTTCCTCACAGTTGTGCTCTCTCACTTCTGGTATTATCCATTTAAATTATTTTTACTCTTTCTCCACCACTTCTGCATCCTTTTCGCAATGCATCACCTTTTGCTTAACATTCCTGAAATGAATTACAGCATTGTTCAGAGTTGCCTCCACCCTCCCCAACTACTACTCCTCACCCTCCTCCACAATTTGTGGTTTCTTCAACTCCTCCTCCTGGGATATTCAGTGCCTGAATGCCACCTTGCCAAAACAGACAGCATTGGGTGGGTATGCAGGCCTTTCCCTGAGAAAGCTTGGAGGATTCCACCCAGGGCTCCAAGTCCCAGGCAACACGAGAATTACAAGGGAAGGCAGTCCAGTCTGGGATAGACTCCAGGCTGAAGCCTAGGCCTGGTGTTAAGGACAGGAGCTTTGGTTCAATCATCTGAGCTCAGGATGACAAGTGGCTACAGAGCTACTCTGGAGCAAGCAAATGGTGGCAGTCGTGGAGGTGTCAGTCTGAGAGGGGGCAACTGTTTTGAAGCTGGGCAGTGAGGGATGATGGGGAGAAGAGTGTGGAGGAGTGAAAAAGGAGAGTGGAGAGAGGTGGAGGGAGAGAGTGGAGGTCAGAGAGAGGGAGATATTGAAGGAAGAGAGCAGGTGAAGGACATTGAAAAGGAGGGGTTTAGAGGGTGGAAGGAGGATTGAGGGAAGAAGATTGAGGGAGGAAAGCTAAGAAAGAAGTTGAGGTCAAGAACGTGTATGTCCATCTCTGTGCATGTGGGGAGAGTGTGAATAGGCATTGGCAAGTGTGTCCACTTATTTACTTTAAGCTCATGGTTTATAATCTTTTGAAGCTCCATGCCATTGGACCAAGACCTCATTCTGCTTAGTCCATGTGAGAGCAAGAGCCACCTTACATTAAAAGGAATCACATACAGGCAGTTTCCACTCAACACAGTGAAATTCAGGACCCAGAAATTCAGAACCCTCATGAACAAACCAAATAGTGACAGACCTGAACAATGGGACATTAACACAGCCCAGGAACTCTGATACATTGACACGGATATCATTGACTTGAGTAAGGCATGGCAAGCAAGAGAAGGCCAATTCAAGCAATAAGGTGGCAGATACATCTTCTCCTGCAAAGACAAACCAGATCTTCATGGGGTTGGTTTTGCTACCAAAAATGAATATTGGGTCTTCATGATTCCCCCTCGGGATAAATAAACATCTAATGACCCTCTAACCATCTCTGTCATAAAATCAGAACACCATGGTCATCAGTACAAATACCCCAACCCTGGAATTAACTGCAGAGTCCAAACAGGTATTCTACAGTAATCCTAGAGAAGGCAAGCTGAGGCACCGCTTCACCTGTGAGGCCAAGGGTGTCATTTATTGTATCTGGTGCTCCTGGTGCAGCCTCCTCTACATTGGTGAGACCCGATGCAGATTGGGTGACCGCTTCGTCGAGCACCTTCACTCTGTCCGCCGCAAAAGCAAGGATCTCCCAGTGGCCAGCCACTTCAGTTCTACATCCCACTCCCATACTGACATGTCTATCCTTGGCCTCCTCTACTGCCACGTTGAGGCCAGATGCAGGTTGGAGGAACACCACCTCATATTCCACCTTGGGAGTCTCCAATTTGACAGCCTCAACGTTGATTTCTCTAACTTCCAGTAACCCCTCCCCTCTTCTCCCCCCTACTTTTTTTTCCTTTTTTTTCACCTCCTACCCCCACCCCTCCTGTGACCCCCTCACCCCTTCTCTTTCCCCTTCCCCCCATGACTACATTGAAACCCCTCATGACCTGCCCATCTATTCCCATCTCCTTCCCTTTATTCCATGGTCTACTGACCTCTCCTACCAGATTCCTTCTTCTTCAGCACTTTGCCTCTTCTACCTATCACCTCTCAACTTCTTACATCTTCCTCCCCCCCACCAACCCACCTACCTTCCCCCTCTCACCTGGACTTACCTATCACCTGCCAGCTTGTGCTCCTCCCCTGACCTTCTTATTCTGGCTTCTGCTCCCTTCCTTTCCAGTCTTGATGAATGGCCTCAACCCGAAACGTCAACTGTTTATTTCCCTCCATAGATGCTGCCTGACCTACTTTGTGTGTGAAGCTGATTCTCTGTTGCATATTCTGTGCAGGTTGGAAAGGACATGATCCTCTGGAATGGTGTCATTATGAAGGAATGTGAAAAGCTGATTCCAACAGCTCCTTCTCCTAGGAAATCACTTAGAATCCATATTGTGTCACAACCAACATTCTGCCTTACACAAGTACAAAACCAATAAGCAATGCCCTCAATGCAGACATTGGCTTCTATCAGAGTGAGGATAGATAAGCAAGGGCATTCAGTCACCTGAGCCAAGTAGTGCTGAACCTACCACTGCCTAATCCAGTTTGTCATCTCATCAATTTAGCCCCACAATGGTGAGGGTAACACAAATGAAAATTAATGATGAAGGTCTTATGGATCATCATAAAGAAAGCTCTACTCAAACAATGCCTCCCAGTCAATCTGACAACACAGTACTAGCTAGAGAGTCTCCATTGTGCTGATCTGCCTTGAAGTCCAAAAAGACTTCTCCTAACAAAAATAATGAGGCTGGTTTGATAAGAAGGACCTGGAGATCCAGGAGCTAATAAGTTGTAAACACAAGGCATTCTTCTGACAAGGGACCACCCCCAGCCTTCCAGCACTATAAAGTGCCGCATGTGCTTGTCTCTCTCTCTCTCTCTCTCTCTCTCTCTCTCGATTGCACCGAGGACTCGTGAAACAACGCTGAAGAGACCATTGGTAAGAGTGTGCACTTCCACAGGGTTAGGGGCATTCTGAGTTAAGATTCCCGGTAGCTTAGGGCTGTTCCTGCACTGAGTCAAGGGGTGGCAGGCATTGTATTGTTTCTTCCTTGATCGTTTGTACCCAGTTCATTGTGTGTGTGTGTGTGTGTGTGTGTGTGTGTGTGTGTGTGTGTGTGTGTGTGTGTGTGTGCACGTGTGTGTGTCTGTGTGTGTGCATCTTACCCTTGTTGCGATTTCCCCCACGCTCGCAATCACCAGTGCACGTGTGTGTATGTGTGTATTGCCCCCGTTATCTTTTCCTGTGTTTGTCTTTATAAATAAATTATTTAACCCCAAGACTGTGTTCAGAGTCCTTGTCATTCAAGACCCTTCGAATCCATTTCACAACCTTCCCCTCCAGTGGGTTCCCCACCCCCCTCCTTCCAATCATCCTATTTTTGTCCCCTTTTCCACCAGCCCTCCCAGCCCCCCATCACCCATCTTCATCTCTCTCCCCCTCCTGGTTCCGTCCACCAACTACACACACAGTTCATTCACAGGCTTCCCCCACACCCCCCCCCCAACTACCTCCCCTATGTGGTTCTGGTTCCATCTGTCATTCACCTCTCCCCTAATGGTTCCCATTATCACTTCCTTTACGTATCAGAGTCCAGCACTGGTAGCCCTTTGTGTTCCTGCTTATCACCCTCCAGCAGCTGTCTCCAACCTTCACCCTCCCCTCCTCCCACCTCGCTCCATCCACCTCTCATATTTTGTTTCTGTTTTCTCTGTCTGCATCCTTCATCTACCTGCCACTGTCTCCTAACTCCACCCGACCCCCTCCCCTCCCTTCCCCTACCTGGCACAAGCTGCCCATCATCTTTCACCCATCCTCAAACTACCAATCACCACGGGCTCCTCTCTCACCACTCCCCTTCTCCTCTTTATGCTGGTCATCTCCCCTCAGCACTCTCAGTCTTGATGCAGGGGTTCAACCCAAAACATTGACAATTCCTCCCCCCCCCAACAGATGCTGCTCGACCCTTTGAGTTCCCCCAGCAAATTGATTGTTGCAGCAGTCGTTAGGTACCAGGCACTCAGGGTGTTGCTAAAGTGGAAGGCAGCTTAGATGATTGTTGTCAAATAGGTGTTGCACTGCAACAATCATGCAAGCAGCTTTCTATTTTATCTGGAGATCAAAAATGGATTGTGTACTCAGAGATTCAATGTACAAAATTCCAGAGAGTGGTATGGGAAATGCATCCAATATGGTGCTAATCTGATGACTACATTTGTGTGTGACTGCATCAGGTTGTGCTTTGATGCAAACACCATGTGTCACTAAGCACTGAAATTTTATTGTGAAGAACAGGTCTGACTATGTTGCCACAGAAAGTTTCATTCAGTTAGACCATGCCATACGACCTATCCTTCCTAGAAATTTCATGGAGAAGAACACCTTTGATCACAAGTCAATAAAGGTCTGCACATATTGTCCTGGAGGTGGTAAATCCTGTTGGATGTTTCCCCAAATAGACTACCATTTGGTCATTTGCTGAGATGTCTCATCAATAGAATTTTCAAACAAGCACCAAGATGTTGCTTGCCAGTTGGTGAGAAGGACCTTCTCTATCAGATTCTTCAAGCACAGTGTCTCAGTGCCACCATATGTGGCAATTTTCATCTGGAATGCACATTTGCTAAGAAGATCTGGAAAAAACTGCAGTGAGCTTTCCCAAGGTTTATCCCTAGATGTTGTGTAATACAGGATACTTCTCCAAGGGCTGTTCCCAGGGATGTACACTGAGACAATAAGCAACAAACTACATGATTATCAACTTGTTGAAATATGCCCAAGGATTTTTGCAGAAAATTTCCTGGTCATCCAATGAAAGGAGCTGTACATTCCAAACGTTGCAGACTGGCACATTTCAAGATCCAAGACTTTATACTGAGCAATGAGCTGAAATTTGGTACAACCACTGCAAAGGCTTTATGGGGGAACAGGCACAGTTTAAAGCCCCCCACAACTGTGTACTGAGGTGGGAAACATATATTAATAATAAAAAAAGGTGTAAAAGGCAAATTGATAGCAAGCTGATGTAATATGGATTGCTCTGTCTTGTGTAATGACTTATGAATGTACTGCAAATTTTACAAATACGGTATATTTTTGGAAAAAGGTCTTCAGTTTGGTAAGATAAAATTGATGATGTTAGTGGACAATTGATGGAGTAGATCCAGGTTGTAGTCAATCTGTTCACAACTCTGATTCAAAAAGCAAAAAACTGCAGATGCTGATAATCTGACACAAGAAATGAAAATGTTGGAAATACTCAGCAGGTCAGGCAACATCTGTGGAAAGGGAAACGAAGTTAACATTTCAGATTGATGACCTTTCATCAGTTTTGAAGAAAGGTCCGTGATCTGGAATGTTAACTCTGTTTCCAATTTTTTTTAACCATTCTGGTTCAGAAAGTAATGTATAATAAGTGATCCTTCTTCTTATCCTAATGCTGGTCTTGCAAAGCCTTTTGCATGTAATTAGATCTTATGTGTCTCCTATAGTGTGGACTTTAGTGGACACTGATAGTGCACTGTATTGGGCTGATCCCTCCATTGCTGTGATAGCTCAACCAGGGTACAACCTCATTAGAGACCATAAACCTCATTGCACACACTGCCAACCCATTTGCATAGGATAGGACCTGCTGAGCTATGCTTCTGCTATGTTTTCTGTGTTTCATTGCATTGGGAAGTAAGATCATTGCATTATTGCATGCTTTGATCCCAATCATCCATTTGATGCTTTTGTCATTTCTAAACTTTGCTAATTCCCTCATCATACCCACTTTCCACAAACTCCAATATTCCCATACCTATGTTACCCCACATTTACTGGGCCAATTGCCTTATTTCTCCTTCTAACTCCAACCTTCTGTACTCATTCACCATTACACTATCTCTGCTCTATTAGTGACAGAACTATCAACCTATCAACCCATCCTGTTGAATTTCCTCCCCAGACCCTTCTGTATCTTTGGTTCTCTTTACGTCAATAAAATCAAGTCTTCAGTCACAGATAAATATTCAGTGTCTGTGTTTGCATGGTGAAGTGAAAGCAAGTTGTTGTCATTGACCTGGCATTGACAGACATCACCAAGCCATGGCCTTTATGTCTGCTTTCTAAAAATTGAGCTTAATAAATATTGCTTGTCCATTTTAATGTATTCTGTATATGTTGTGTTCACAGTGGTTATATTCTGATAAACCTTCCTCTTTACGTCTTTATTCATTGTTACCTAAATATTAATAAAAGCAGTTTACATTGAATAAAATCATATTTAGATAGCCAGGTTTTTAATTTGCACTTTGCAGAAACAAAATGGGTTGCAAGCTACCTGAAAGTAGTTAGGTAGTTGGTCCATAAACATGAACAAAAATGAAAGATTAAATATTTGTCATCTTTAGACATTAAGAAAATGTTGCACATGCTACATTGCATTAAATTCAGTATCTTTGTTAATGTTGTTTTGCAAGCAAGCATAGACAAAATAATAATTTGTCACATAATTTATCAAATATTTTTGGTAAGTTCATGCAAAAATTGCTCAACATTCAACAGCAGAATAACAGTAATGTTATTGCCTGTTCAAAGCATTACTTGAAAATCTAGTGAGCATTTTATTTTCCAAAACATTCTTACTTTCCAAAACCATGGTATCAATGAGACCTCTCCCATCCCTAACAGCCATGCATTCCAGATTTTTCTTGCTCTACCACTCCCACAGATAAGTTCAGTTTCCCAAGCTCTAAATTCTGGAATTCTCTTTGAAGCTCTCTGCCTCCCCTCTTTAAGATGCTGTTTGACAATCTTCAGCCATCTGACTTAAAATCTCCTTATGTAAAATATACATCAGATTTTATTTACAAACCTTTTTCTGAAGCAAATGGATATTTTGCTATATAAACAATTGTACATAATTCAAGTTGTTGTTACTGTTGTTGCAATACATTGCAGATGAGTTAAAATTTTGCATAATATTTCACAAAAAAATGATTGAAACCTTTAGAAAAAGCACTACTTCTACGATGAGTCAATTTGATCATGTTTCACTAAATAGGACATTGTTACTTAACTGGTATAAAATCCTTTTAAAATGATCTGAGAACTCAAGCCCTAATATGTTTTATGCATCAACCATTTCACTGTTTATTATTTCCAAAGGCTATATTTTCCACCAGGAATACAGACATTGTATATTATCTTCAAAAATCACCAGTCATCTCCCAATGGATTGCCACTGGATCCAATGTAATATTTAAACTGTTTAAGTACAGCAAACACACATGGGAATGATGGAAATTCTATCTTTAAAAAGTTGCACCAATAATCAAAAATGAAAAATGTGAGCAGCTGAGTAGAATTGAGAATAAAATTTATAATATTGGCATAATAGATAAAAAGTACTCATAAGATGGAAATGACTGAGGAGAGATAGAGAAGATACAATGGGAAAATATGGATGAAACTGCAAGCATGGTTATATTTTTAAGTGTCTTAACTTTTATGTAAAGTTACAGTCATAGAATCATAGACTTATGTAGCACAGAAATTGGCCCTTCAACCCATTGAATCCACACCAACCATCAAGCAGCTATTTACACCATTCCTATACTAATCCAATTTTATTCCCTCCCCCAAGGACCACCACCACCACCACCATTCCAATCAACTCTTCTCCAAATTCTACCATTCCCCTACACAGTAGGGGGAATTTACAGTGGCTATTTAACCTACCAAATTATTCTTTGATGTTTTGTTTGGTAGCTCATGTTTAATATTACAACAATAGAGCTATTTCCAACAATTCAATATTGCAATATTTCAACGGTGTTTATTTCAGTGACACCTTACTAAAACTGAAAGGAAACACAACCAGTCATCCAGAAAGCAGTTTTCATATTTCTGCCATAAGAGAGAGTAAACACAAAGTTTACGGCTAATACAACACAAATCCCGATTGAACCTGTAGGGACAAAAACTGGATGTTCAAACTGAAACCCAAAGTCAAATTGAGACTGCCTCTCCTCAATCGGTTCCATTTGTCATGACTTTTTTTTAATTTTATTATGCCAGTATTTTAACTTTTACTTTCAATTCTATCTCAGGCAACCTGACGCTATTTCTTTATTGTGTCATGTCGGGTCAGGGCACAAGGTTTATACTTAATTTATCCAATTACAATTGGATGGAAAACCTGTTTCATCCATTATCTGCAGAATAAATTAACATAATTTACACCTATACGAACGAAGAAGCTCACAATACAAATGACGATCAGACACTGAGTTACGCCACTGATTAAAACATATTTTGTTGGACTGAACTGGCTAATCAAAGGACAAAGTCCAATTTTATTGTGTTTATCCTGTGGCCATACTACATAACTATTACTTAATGCTTAAAGGCGCGATTGGAGTAAAAAGAGATCCGCTTTTATCAGCATCCTGGTTCACCAGGGTTTACATCTTGGAATCTGGCTGCTTCTTAAAAATTGCTTTGAGTATTAAAGTCTATGTCTTGCCGCCGGAATTCAACCACTGCCCATTACTTTCAAAACACCTCGCCAATCATTCTCCAAGAGGCGTGAGCTTTGAGACCAATGTATTACAGTAATGACGGATGCTTAAACATTGCAGGTCTCCGCCAGAGAATTTCACTCGCTGCAGCAGCACTACAGAACAAGCCGAAATATCAAATTATACAAATCTTATCTCCTTGGAGTTTACCATTTCCCGCTTTAATGTTGATAAAATTGCGCATTCGCTAATGATGTACCGTGCAAGGATAGAGGGATACGGATAATAGACGAGCTCTGTGACTTGGGGGGGGGGGGGGGGGTGCTTGAGTAAAGCCTGGGTACTCACTGAAGGCGGCTACGGCCAGGGACAGAGTGACAACGATGGAGCTCCAGGACACCCACAATGCCTTCCTGCGGTAACTCTGGGCTTCGTGGGGTTTCAGCTTTTGACTGCTTTCCAGTAAACCTGGGGGGGAGAGGTGAGGAAGAAATAAATCTTCTTGCACGCTTTTAATGATTATCTGGTTCTCACTGGTGCTGGCAAGAATCCATCTCAGTTGAAGGGATTATTGGTGGCAGGCTGATTTTTTATTGTTTGTACACACACACACACAATGTTTGTATTCGTGGAATCTTAAAGCAATGGTGTTAAGTTTCCCAGACTGAATGTTTGATAAATTTAATCATTCCTGCCTATTTTTTTCGCCAGTTTCAAGCCGTCAGAGCTGCAGACAATTGAATTCAGCATAAAAATGCACCAAGTGTTAAGATGGGATACATTTAATAGCCAAACTTGCAAAATAGTCTCAACAATTATAAATGTGTTCTGTTTAAGCGCAGACTGTGACCACTTTTGATAACTTGCAGACAAAAGTTTGCATCTCTCTGATAAGTAATCGGCAAGTCATTTCTCTGATTTGGCTTTCTGCTGGGCTGTTCTCAGCCCGCTGGCTCTGGTGTCAGAGCTCGCAGCCTCCCGCCCCAGGCTTTGGAACAGCAGCGGATCACACACTCACCTCTGTTCTCCACCAGATCGCCTGACTGCGCGCTTTCAGTTATTCTCATTTCGTTGCCTTTCTCCATCTTGAACTCTTCCTTCTGCTGACTGGATGCCGAGGAACAATGGCCGTTCCTGGCTTCGGTGGCCGGCGGGTTGTAGCAAGAGCTTGCGAGATCTGGAGGCGAGCCGTCCATGGGTGAAGTACGGAGAATGCCTCACACTGACGAGATGTCTGGACTGAGGGAGAAAAGGAGAGAGGGGGTTAGATTTAAACGCGAGCTTGCGTACCCGATTCATCAGCACCGAGCTGCAAACTGGAAAGCGGGTCGTTGACGAGCAGTCTCTAATTAAAATTCAGAGCTTGGTCAGATCAGCTCTGAACCACTTTCTGATTCTGTTTCAGATATATGCAGCCGCGGCAACCAGCCATCAATACTAACCTGCAACAAGAACAAACACATATAAATGCACATTAAGTTGGATCACTTTCAGCCCGTATATCTGCTAATGCTTTTAGCACAAGGCAACTGAGAATATATTTTCTTTTTAAACTTAGTCTGCCTGGCAGAGTGCCGTTACGCCTGCAACGCTGGAATTTATGTAATCCAAGGGGCGGTCCTTACGGTTAGTTCCACATCTTAATTTTCGGTAGGAACACAATATAAAATCGTATTTATAACAGGCGGTGCTCGGTGGCGCCGAGCGCAAAACAATAGAAGGCGCTTGATATTATTGCTGGTTGGCATCAAAGGGGGGAAATGAATTGCTTAGGAATTTAAGCGATCATTGAATTTTCCGTCCAGTCTGTGAGCCCGAGAATTGCATTAAACAAAAACTCCTGTCCACTATAACGAGTTTCGGAATGGATTTGTAAATCCAGAAGGATTGCGTTACAGTAAACTATCGAACACACGCTGAATGGTTTTGGTACGCAGTTACCGGTTTAGCATTTCTATTCTAGATGGCTTGATGCCAATTGCACTGCAGTCTTTCGCGAGGTCCGTGATCAATTCTAACTCTTATTCAACTGTTAGGTCGCAATTTAATTCCCAGGCCAGGTGATGGATTACTTTCTTCGTGTGCTAGAAATCACACTGGGGTTTTACTTTTATCGTGTCCTCAACAGTAGTAAGCAAAGCTTTTTCAAAATACGTCATAATTACAGTCTGAATGTTAAATCTGTCTGCACATAAAAGGCATCTGCAGAGAAGGATCTTTGGGCTAAACTTTGGATTTTGGTAATAGTCTGATATCTAATTTAGTAGGAATGCTTAGTCCGTAGATGTATTTGTCTAGATTTCCTAGAGATGTAATGGCTTTAACTATGGTAAATTACACCCGTGAATAAATACAGTAGCACAGATTTACGTACTAAACTATTTGATCGTTGGAGCTAAATTATTGGTAGGTCGGTAGGCACTGTAAATTGTTCCTTGTGTGTAGGCAAGTGGTAAAACCTAGGAGGAGATGATGGGAATGAGAGGAGAATAAAATGGAATCAGTGTAGGAGTAGTGTAAATGAATGTTTGTCCATAAGAGGGGACCCTTGGGCCTGTTTCCCTGCTGCATAACTTATTAAACTTTACTAATGTGGCTTGAATAAATAAGTCATCTATAAATTAGATTAATAGTGAATCTCTTTTTCCTTGTAGAGTTGTAGAGCAATACAGCACGATACAGCCCAACAAGTCCATGCCGACCAGTCACGTTGTCCACCCAGCTAGTCCCAATTGGTGGCCCTACCACCCTTTTACTCTTAATGTATCTATAGAACCTCCTGGGATTTTCCTTAACCTTGCCTGCCAGATTCCTCTCTTTGCCCTCCTGATTTCCCTCTTAATCTTTTGATAGTCATCAAGGGATTCACTCATCCCTGAACTCCTAAACCTAATGTATGCTTCCTTTTTCTTGTGAATGCTGCTTCACAAAGAAGATTCTGTATTGCAATACAAGAGAAAACAACTGAATATTAGGTTGTGTATAAAACGTGTTATTGTTTATGGTTAGTCATCAGGTCACATATCATTGTTTCATATTTAGGTCATGCTTAATGCATCCTATTGTCTGTATGTGGATTCGTTTTCAAGCACAATGTCAGTGTGAAGCAATTCCTGAAGGGATCACAATGTGTAAAAGGCACAGAATGCCTTTGGACAACAATTGAACATGAATGTTCTGAAAGATTTAGTAAGCATTCTCTTCTTGGAAAACTATCTGATTTCTACCATTCCTCTGTGTACCACAATAAATCCTGCACAGTAATGATTTGGAAGTGTGATGATAGAAATTAGAATACTACAATGAGATGAAACACAGATACTGTGGATATTGGCTGCTATGTTGGCTCCTTGTAGAAAAAAGCAATGTTTTGCACTACAATTTTTTGTAATTCAATATGCAACCAATGGTTACTCGACTGTTCTTTATGGGGGAAGGGGAGGTGTTGCACCAGGTTGATTGTATGTCAGAAAACATCTGAGTTGGGCTCTGCACTGGCTAGCATTTGGTTGAATATGTTGAAATACTCATGCCAAAAGCTTATCATTTGATCATTAACTTTTAGAAACTCAATTTTGATTTCTTAGGAGTTCAGTTTAGAAGTGATTAAAAGTTGTAACACGTCCACAAATATACACTGTAGGGTAACATTGGGATGGTTTTAATTTGAAAATTCTACTGGGCTTCTGCTAATCAAAAGAAAAATATTGTAGATGTTGGAAATCTGAATTAAAAAAAACAAAAAAAGTGCTGAAGTGCTAAGCATCTCATGAAAGGTCATTGACCAGAAGTGCTACCTCCATTTCTTTCTACACCTGAGACTTTCCAACATTTTCTGCTTTTTAAATTGTGCTTTGTCAAGTTCATGGAACAAAATGGCATTCTGTCTCCTCGTACCATTATAAGCATGCCCACATTCCTTTACCAATTAAAATAAAGATACTGATCACGGTAAAAGGTCAAATCCAGACTCTGGAAGAGTTTGTGTTTTAACAGAGTGTGAGTGACTCAACCTTAGATATAGAGAACAGCACAGACCACTTATCAAAGCCTTGTACGGTTCCAGGAAGACTTGCTTACTCTTTACCCAGCACCCTTGCAATACAGAGAGCAGAATTGTGGAGCTCATATTTATCAACAGTGGCAATTTCCACCTGACCTTGCAAAATATGCCTTTTTTTTACAAGAGCTGTCAATAGTTTGAGGCCAGCATTCTATAGTAATATCAGTCCAGAATCCAGAAAATCGATTTTTTTTCTTAACTTTAATGTTTCACAAAAAGAAAACTGCATGCCATCTCCAAGAGCCATGGTCACTAACTCCCCTCCACCTCCACCAACTACACCTGACCCCAAACTTCTCCACCCCTAACACTACCACGTACCCTGATGGAGTAGGATTTCCAGTACTTCAGCATTGAGTATCAAAGTTGGCAAGTCATGTTGCAGCTATATAAAACTTAAGTTAGGCCACATTTGGGGCATTGTGTGCAATTCCAGTTGCCACATTACAGGAAAGATGTGGAGGCTTTGGAGAGAGTGCAAACAAGGTTCACCAGGATGTTGCCTGGATTAGAGAGTATTAGCTCTAAGGAGAGGTTGGACAAACATGGATTGTTTTCTCTGGCACATTGGAGGCTGAGGGGCAACGTGATGGAAGTGTATAAAATTCCGAGAGCCACAGATAGGATAGATGTCTTTTTCCCGGGGTGAGAATGTCAAGTACTAGAGGGCATAGGTTTAAGGTGAGTAGGGGAAAGTTTAAAGGAGAATAGCAAGGCGGGTACCTGGAACATGCTGCCAGGGAGGTGGTGGAAGCAGATACAAAGCAACATTTATGAGGCCTTTAGGCAGGGGATGAAGGAATATAGGCCATGTGCAGGCAAATGGGATTAGTTTGAATTGGCATCGTAATTAGCACAGATATAGTGGGCCAAAGTGCCTGTTCCTGTGCTGTACTGTACTGTTCTATGTTCTATATTCTTTGTCCTATGTGCAGGTATTAAGTCTTACACTAAGTTCATTATCAACTATTATTTCACCAAAATTTGTGTTTTTCAAGTCTAACATCTTCAAGTTTGTCTAATCACAACTTTTTCTGTGGAATTTTCCTATATCAGGCAATGATTAATCTTCTCCTGTGAGCAAAAATCTGCAGCACTTCTTCCAACCTGGACTTTTGCATTTGGTGCTCACAATGTGGTCTTCCCGACATTGGTGACACCAAGTGTAGACTAGGCGACCATTTTGCAGAGCAACTACGCTCTCTCTGCCATCTTGAGCTTTCACTTGCATGGTGTTCCAACTCCCCTTCCCATTCCCACACTGCCTGTCTGTCCTCAGCCTTCTCCACTGCCACAGTGAAGCCAACCACAACCTAGATGCAGAGCACCTCATATTTTGCCTGGGGAACCTACAGTCCAATGATATGAACATTGAATTTTTCAATTTCAGGTAACCCACTCCCTGTGTTCCTTTCCCACTCCCACCAGTCCAACCAAGGTCTCTGTCTCTTTGTTCACTTTTCTTTCCCCCTCGTTACCTAGATTATCATTTTCCCCCACCTGGTTCCGTATGCCTATCATCTGCATACCTGTCTATGTGGGTTTCTTTTTCCTCGGTTCACCTTTCCAATCCCCTCCCCCTCGGTTACATCTGCCCATCATCCCTCCCTTAATGGTTCCACCTATCAGCTACTAGCCTGCATCTACTCTTCCACCTCCCCGCCATCACCCAGCTCCATCCCTTTGCCTCCACAAATGCTGCTTGAACTGTAGAGTTCTTCCAGCAATTTATTTTTTGCTCCAGATTCCAACATGTGCGGTCTCTTGTGTCTCCAAAAATCTGCTGATTTTTGATTGTTGAAATACTTGGATTTCCAGCATCCAAATTCAGCAGAAAATGCTGAAAATAAGCAGGAGCTGTGATGGCATCTGCGGAGAGGGGATCAGAATTGAAGTTTCAATGTTGTAGTCTTCCATCAAAACTACAAAAGATTAGAAAATAAGCATTTTTTTAAGTTGGAGAGATGGGAGAAAGGTGGAGAAAACAAAGGGAATGTCTGAGTTAACATTGAAGGCTGTTGATCTTACATCAGAACTGGTCACAAACCAAAAAGAGTACTTGTTTGAGATTTTTGAATTGTTTGGGCCTTTCACAGGATTACCTACATGCAGAAGTAGTATCGCAGGTAAATGTGGACACTGAAAATAGATTTTCACATTTACTCTTGAAATGTGGACAATGCTGTAGGTTTTTTATCATCCATAGTTGCCTGGAGAAGCCTTCTTGATCCATTAAAGTTCTTTCGGTAATGGATTTAGTTCAGGCATTTCGGTATACTAACCTTGCAATGATAAAGGAATTGCAATATTTTTCAAGTCAAGATTGTCTAATTTGGAAAGTAGCTGGGGCTGTTGTCGTTTCAATGATATTGTTACTTTGTCAGGACTTCATGGAAGGAAGAGGCTGTCAAAGTCAACTTAATTGAATTATTGAAGTGGAACCTTTAGGTAATGTGCACTGCAGATAAAAGTGATGGAGAGGTGGATATAGAACTATATGTCTAGAAACTCATCCTCAATTGGAAGCATGAAAGGAGCTACAGTATATAGGATCATTAGCGTATTGTACTCTGCTTCCAAGATTCATTCTTTTGATGACAATGAGCTTTATGTACCATTGCACCATTGAGTCCTTTACTTCCTCTCCCCTCTTCCTCCTCCAGAAAGATGGTGATGAGTAGAATACCCACTGGGAGTCCTGTGATGAACCCTCTAGTGTTATTGCTTCCAGGAAGTGCCAATACACAGAAGCTTAATACGTAGGGTAAAACAGTGCTGCACAATCATTTTTTGCAGTAGGGCCCAGATTGACAATCTGAGGGTGACTTATGTGAAAAATAGAACATAGAACAGTACAGGCCCTTTTGCCCACAATGTCTGTGCTGAACACAATGTTTAATTAAACTAAATCTCTTCTGCCTGTACATGATGCATATCCCTCCATTCCCTGCATATTCACGTGTCTGTTTAACAGCCTTTTAAACACCATTATTATATCTGCTTCCACCACTACCCCTGGCAGCCTGTTCCAGGTACCTACCACTCTGTGTAAAAATTTGCCCCACCCATAGAAACATAGAAACATAGAAAACCTACAGCACAATTCAGGACCTTTGGCCCACAAAGCTGTGCCGAACATGCCCCTACCTTAGAAATTACTAGGCTTACCCATAGCCCTCTATCTTACTCAGCTCCATGTACCTATCCAACATAAGAGACTGTTGGATTGTATCCGCCTCCACCACTGTTGCCGGCAGCCCATTCCACACACTCACCACTCTCTGAGTAAAAAACTTACCCCTGACATCTCCTCTATACCTACCCCCCAGCACCTTATACCTATGTCCTCTTGTGGCCACCATTTCAGCCCTGGGGAAAAGCCTCTGACTATCTACCCGATCAATGCCTCTAATCATCTTATATACCTCTATCAGGTCCCCCCTCATCCTCCGTCGCTCCAAGGAGAAAAGGCCGAGTTCCCTCAACCTGCTTTCATAAGGCATGCTCCGTATTCCAGGCAGCATCCTTGTAAATCTCCTCTGCACCCTTTCTATGGCTTCCACATCCTTCCTGTAGTGAGGTGACCAGAATTGAGCACAGTACTCCAAGTGGGGACTGACCAGGGTCCTATATAGCTGCAACAATACCTTTCGGCTCCTAAATCCTTAAACTTTCCCCCTCTCACCTTAAGTGCACGTCCTCTAGTACTTGACATTTCTACCCTGGGGAAAAAACGATTATGACTGTCTACCCTATCTATGCTTCTCATAATTTTATAAACTTCTATCAGGTCTCCCGTCAGCCTCTGATGCTCCGGAGAAAACAACCCAAGTTTGTCCCACATCTCCTTATAGCTCATACCCTCTAATCCAGGCAGCATCCTGGTAAACCTCTTCTGCACCCTTTCCAAAGCCTCAACGTCCTTCTTGTATTGGGTTGACCAGAATTGCATAGAACACTCCAAGTGTGGCCTAACTGGAGTTTTATACAGCTGCAAAATGACCTCCTGACTCTTATACTCAATGCCTTGACCAATGAAGGCAAGCATGCCATATTCCTTCTTTACCAGCCTATCTACTTGCATGGCCACTATCAGTAAAATATGAACTTGGACCCCAAGATCCCTCTGCACATCAATGTAGTGCAGGGTCCTGCCATTCATTAACTGTTTACTTTCCCTTTACATAAGATCTCCCAAAGTGCAACACCTCACACTTGTTCAGATTAAACTCCATCTACCATTTCTCTGCCTATAACTGTAGCCAAAATATATTTTGCTTTATACTTTGACAGCCCTCTACACTGTCCACAACTCTGCCAATCTTTGTGTCATCTGCAAACTTACTAACCTACCCATCTATATTTTCATCCAAGTCATCCATATACAGTATATCAAATACAGGGGCCCCAGCACCAATCCCTGCATAACGCCTCTGGTCATTGACCTCAAGCCAGAATAACACTCTTCCACCACTGCACTCTGCCTTCCATGGGCAAGCCAATTCTGGATCCAAACTACCAGGTCACTATGGATCCCATGCATCTTAATCTTCTGGATCAGCCTACCATGAGGGACCTTATCCATGTAGACAACATCCACTGCCCTACCCTCATCAATCACCATCGTCACCTCCTCAAAAATCTCAATCAAGTTTTACTTTACATTTTTCATTTTAACCCTACATAACCAGAATCTGTCATATGTATGAAGGTAAATATGCTAGAACTTATTAATAACCTTATTTCTGTTCATATTATTGCCAAACAACAATAAGCCAAAGATGTTTTTCTATTTTTTATATGCAGGGAAGTATGGTGTGATTTTATGTGTCTGACAGTGTGATTTCCTTGAAATCATGTTTTATCCTTTATCAGACCCAGAGAACTAGTAACAGTCTGGGTCTATAGCCATCAGCAACTCATTGTTAATTTTAAAATATTCAGTAATTAATCGCCGAGAAATTCCGTAACAAAAAGGAAGAAGCTACAGACCTCCTGTGTAATTGATTCATTGAATGGTGCAAAGTCGGATAGACTGGAATGACTTTATGAGTTCCAACAGCACTAAAGATGTGGTGATTACAAGCTGTTGATGGGTATACTTAATTATAAGATGTGCTGTACCTTTATATTGTATAAGGCTGCCAGATTTTGTAAAAATAGCAATTATTTCTTTAATAGTTGGGTTGGAGTGGATCTCCTGTCTACAAGGGTTCCACTGCCATGACTGCAGATCTCGCCTGCTGGCTACTGTGGAATCATTAGGGTAAAGGGATAAATATACCATTAATTAGCTAAAAACATGGCCACATATGAAGTAAATTAAAAACCTCATAAAGATCCTTGATCTGAATTAACCAAAACATTTCTTAAAATGTAGGATAAACCCAGGTTTAAAACTTATTGCAGCAACTTTGAAAGTTAGCCCCTGATCAACCTTGCAATGATCTTTGCACACTTGTCGGCTAAATACTGTCTCTTACTTTGGCTAAATTAAGCTGGTGCTGTTATAGGAATATTCTCTTCATCCAGACTTTCAAAATGCTAACTTAGGTGCAGTGGGTATGTGTATTGTGGAGGGCCATGGCTGTCACGTGACAGCACTGCCCATTACCTGGTCAAAAGACACACCACTGTCAATCAAGGTTTGGGTCCACCCCAGCCATCAGTGCACACCTGACCATTGGTCCCTTTAAGCACCTTTGTACTTGGCTTCGGGCCATTGGCCTTTTGTGATCGATTAGTCGTTGCTGGCACCAATCCATTGGCCTTTTTGAACTACCTGGGCTGGACCCCCCAGCCCTCCAGCACTATAAAGAGTGCCACATGTGCCTGGTTCATCCTCTTTGATTGCTCCGAGGGTTTCACCCTGCTTCATCCCAGGCCGAGGAACCGTGGAACAGCGCTGGAGAGATCATTGGTAAGGTGTGCACTTCAATAGGGTTAGGAGCATTCTAGTTAGTATTCCCGGTAGCGTAGAGCCGAGCCTGCACTGAGTCAAGGGGTGGCGGGTATCGTATTGCTTGTCCTTGATTGTCTGTACCCAGTTCGTTGTGGGCATGTGTGTGTATTTTGGCTAGCTTAGAAAGATATATTTTCAAGCAGATTCAGCAAACAATCCTTTCATTCTGATAGATCTGTAGGTACCAAACTAGCTTTTTGATTATTATGTCTACGTTGAACCAAAGTTCTACCAACATTCAGTAAGGCTGGGTTCTAAAGTGTATGTACGTGTAACCAGCGACTCATATGGTATGACTTATTTGACGGGACCGAATTGGTGATTTGTGGGTTGTAGTTATGCACCGTTCATTTCAGCTAATATTTATTCTGCTAGTCTGGAAAAGACTTTAACCATTGCAGAAACCACTTTGGATAAAAACAAACATTCTGGCCTGCTGTTTTGCCATTCGCTGATTGTAAATTGAGTGAGGAAAAGTATTTGCATGAGAGTTGAAGAACATCCACAGAAAATCTGAACAAAATGATTGACGATATCAACAGAAACTAAAGCAGCAAACTTGCCTTGCGGCAGATATCCATATTCAATGCTAGTAAATCAAGAACTACATAATTGGCACTCAGTTCTGTTTCCTGACACATGAGTAAATGCCACAGGCAATTAAGATATTTATTTACCACAGTCATTATTCAGAAGTCTTCTTTCATACAAGTCTAATGAACAATTGGCATGACATTGTATTAGATTACACTCATATGGCTATAACCCAAGAGGATCCATCAACCGGCAGAGGTTCAATGCCATTAACATTCAGGTTGTCCACACCCACAAGAAATTTTATTTCAAGGTATGTGTGAGATTCCTGGGCAGCAGCCATAACTCACCTGTCTTTCAGCACATCACCCTCCGTAATGTATTCAAACCAGCAAACACAGGCCTGGCTGCGTGGGACAAAAGATACCCATTAAAATAATGGCTGATATTCCTGTGAGAAGTCCAAGTACAACAACCAAAGCCATCTGGCCATCAGAAAATGTAATCGGACTCGCTGCTGGAATGCTGAAAGTTCTACGAATGACGGTCTGCTCTGCACATCACAACATTGCAAGGATTCAACACACATGCCAGAGGTGGTAAAGACCCTACAAGTGAGGAGCAGAAGTAGGAAGAGCAGGAAGAGAGGAAGAAGAGGTTTATCAGAAGGTATGTGAGGAACAGTGCACAAGGCTGCGTGCATTGCCCAGGATGGCTTCATAGCTTAAGGTTTAGTTAGCATCTGCCTGAACAGGATGGTTGGTGAAATGAAACAGGCAAGAAGGTCAGTCTGAGAATGAAGGTAGTGTACATAATTCACAGATGCATAGCATTAACCATTAAAATGTTCTGCTTGTGATCACACACCTCCTTTACTTTCAGGGAGTAATACCTTTTCTGGTTTTATGAAGAGTTCCAGGTTCACTTATAGAGCCTAAAATGGCATGTAACAGTAATCTAATATTCCTTAGGGAAGGACACAAGCCTGATGAATCCACCTGCTCGTGACTTCTGATGGTTTCTGCTCAAGAAGAAGATGATGAATTTCCCTCTCCTGGAATAAAGTGTCCGCATGCTGTCCTGTGAGTTGTATTGAGCTAGAAACTAAAATGTAGCCATTACAACCTGGGAGTAGTCTAGAGACTAAGAAATTATGGATATCACCTCAACAAGAAGGACCGTCCATACCCAGGTGTGTGGCTGGAGCCCTGCCTGCAGAAGATAACAGGCTGCTAACACCAGTACATTAGAAAACTTTAGATGCCTAGATTTGTTGGAAGTATGAGTGTGACTCCCAAAGACTTTTAGTGTAGGACCCCTTAGCTAGAGTCCTACTGACCTGCTCTGGGCTGTTATGGGAGTCATCACTTAAGCCTTCCCTCCTTCTCATGGCTCTGTTGGAGTTGCAGTGGGGAGTCAGGAATTGGGTGATGCACACATATTGATAACACCCATGCATGCTTCACGTGCCCCTGATATGGGTATTCAGTGCACATGGAAACTACTGTGAGTGTTATTTTCTTCTAATCCTATTCTGCAATCAATGCAAAATTATCCGTTTACCCATTGCCTTTTACATTAAGGTTGACATTAGTGTGTTTTTTTTGGGTGATATGTCTTCCAAATAGTTGAGTCCTAAAAAATTTAAATGCTCACAGTTCTTTTGAAATCATCTACTCATAGCGACATTACACAGTAATCATTAAAATGATGCATTTTGGATCAGCTGCATATTTTCCCCACAAAGTCATTTTGTCTTTGGTGACCCAATTATAAGATAAAACTAGTCTTATGGTTGTTTAATTATTAGTTCAACATTCTGTTTTACTTGTTGTTTTCATATTTTCACTCTAATCCATTAGAGCATAGTGTGAAGTAATGGAAAGATATGCAAGTTTTTTTGAATAGACATACTCTGAATACACCATTAATGACTCTACTCTGTTATTAGGTTGGCAAAACATGTACAAGACTTATGGACTTCCACAACCCATGGAATGAGGAAGAACTGTTGTCATGTATTTATCATTGGATGATACGGCTGAATTCAGAGCCAGATCTCCAATCTGTCCTCACAGGAACTTTCGAGAACTTACAAACCCTGTACCCATTGATATAAAGGCCACCATTAAGCTGAAGGCTCATTCCTATTTTGGCTATTGCTAATTTAGCAGACACAATTTACTGGTAATTGGTAATTGATTTATTATTGTCACATGTACCGAGATACAGTGAAAAGCTTTTGTTTGCATGCCATCCAGACGGATCATTTCATCGAGGTAGTACAAAAGGAAAAACAAAAACAGAATGCAGAATGTAATGTACAGTTACAGAGAAAGTGTAGTGCAGGTAGATAAATTAAGGGCAAGGACCATAACGAAGTAGTTAGAGAAATCAGGAGTTCGTTCGTTCGGGAGTCTGACAATAGCGGAATAGAAGCTGTCCTTGAGCCTGATGGTACATGTTCTCAAGCGTTGATATCTTATGGAAGGGGGGAAAAGTGAAAATGACACGGGTAGGAGGGGTCCTTGACTATGTTGGCTGCTTTACCAAGGCAGCAGAAAGTGTAGACAGAGTCAATAGATGGGACGCTGGTCTGCATGATCGACTAGACTGCATTCACAACTCTCTGCAATTTCTTACAGTCTTGGGCAGAGCAGTTGCCATACCCAGTTGTGATGCATCCGAATAGGATGCTTTCTATGGTACATCTGTAAAAATTGGTGAGTGTCATCGGGGACATGCCAAATTTCCTTCTGAGGAAGTAGAGGCACTATTGTGCTTTCTTGGCCATAGCATCTACATGGCTGGACCAGAACAAATTGTTAGTGATATTTACACCTAGGAACTTGAAACTCTTAACCATCTCCACCTCAGCACCATTAATACAAACAGAGGTGTGTACTCTGCCTGCTTCCTGAAGTCAATGACCAGTTCTCTTTTTTTGCTGACATTGAGGGAGAGGTTGTTGTCTTGACACCATGTCACTAGGCTCCCTATGTCCTTCTTGTACTCTATCTTGCCGTTGTTTGAGATCTGGCCCACTACAGTAGTGTCATCTACAAACTTGTCAATGGAGGTAGAGCAGGATCTGGCCATACAGTTGTGACTGTGTAGGGAGTAAAGTAAGGGGCTGAGGACGCAGCCTTGCAGGACATCAGTGTTGAAGATAATTGTGTCAGAGGTGTTGCTGCCTTTCCTTACTGATTGTGGTCTGTACTGAATGGATGAATTTGCCTTTTATTCAATTACCAGTTATCACTGATGAAAAACCTGATGCGTATCAACCCACAAGACAGAAGCACGATAATTAGCCATCATATCATTGTGGCTGAGATGTTGCCAGATCTCTTTTACTACTACAGTAGGACAAAGATCTTGTCTGTGCCGACCAAAAGAAGCACATGTTTTGATCTTATTAATTTTGCCTAAGTAATAAAGTATGCCTTCTGAATACAGCTGTCGTGGAAATTTTTAACAAAGGAATCACTTTCTTGAGTCTTTTGAAAGATATGATTGTTAAAGAAACGGTTATTCAACTCCCATGTATGAAATATTTTTATGTCTGAGGCACATTCCATTGATTCAAGTGAGCAGCAAGCAAGCTTGGACATAAGACTCATTACTGACATATCACATGTTTCAGTTCCCCCATTTAAAATATTAGTCATCCAGATGTTTCAATTTTCTTAATTTTTAGTGTCACAGGCTTTGCTGTAAGCATATATTGTCTGTGCCTAACTGCCCTTGAGAAAGTGGTGTTGAACTGCCTTCTTGAATACAAACTTATCAATTAGGAGAAAGAAAAGGCCACTTGGCACCTTAAGCCTGCTCAGCCACTTGGCAAGGTTATGACTGATACTAACAGTTTGAATCTTCTGGTGAAGGTTCTCCCACAGTGCCTTTGGAGAGGAAGTCCTAGGATCTAGACCCATTAATGATGAAGGAAAGCCAATATATTTCCAAATCAGGATGATGTGAAAGTTGGAGAGGAACCTTCAGATGTGGTGTTAACAATGCCCCATAATACTGAAGCGTGACATCCCTACTTCTGTAATGAATTCGCCTGGAAATAAATTATATCATTCTGTTAGCTTCTCAATTACTTGCTGAAGCTGCAGGAATGCATGTCTCTCTGCCCCTCAGAGTACTGCAGTCCCATTTAGTTATGTATGTTTTTTAATCTGGTTGGAACTGCACTCATCCAGGCAAGTGAAGATTATTCCAACACACTCCTGATTTGTTCTGGTAGATGGTGGCTGGTTCAATTGATTTCCTAGTCAATATGATTCCCAGGATAATAATGATGGAGGACTCAGCAATGATAATGCCATTGAATATCAAGGAAAGGTGAATAGACTCTCCCTTGTTGAAAATAATCATTATCTGACACTTTGCGACATGAATGTCACTTATCAGTACATGACTGAATGTTATCTAGGTCTTGCTGACTGTTGACATAGCCTGCTCCATTTAATGAAGAGGTGAACAATCAGGAAATATTTCCACTTCTGATCTTATAATGGAAGGAAGGTCATTGAATAAGCAGCTGAAGATTGTTGGGTCTACGGCATTGCCCTGAGGAATTCCTGGGGATATTCTCTAACAACCTCTACCAACTCTCGGGCATACTCCCTCTCAGCTGTACAGCATCGGTGGGAGAGGACATACCCACCATTGTGAGGAAGGAGTCTGGCATAACAAAAGGCAAGAATCAGAATCAGGTTTATTATACCTGATATACATCACGAAATGTGTTGTTTTGCAGCAGCAGTACAGTGCAAAACATAAAAATTACTATCAGTTACCAATAGATAAATAAAATTGTGCTAAAGAGGAATAACGAGGTAGAGTTCATGGACCGTTCAGAAATCTGATGGCGGAGGGGAAGAAACTGTTCCTGAAATGTTGAGTGTGGGTCTTCAGGCTCCTGTACCTCCTCTCTGATGGTAGTAATGTGAAGGGGGCATGTCCCGGATGGTGAGGGTCCTTAATGATGGATGCCACTTTCTTGAGGCATCACCTCTTGAAGATGTCCTCAATGGTGGGGAGAGTTGTGCCCATGATGGAGCTGGCTGAGTCTACAACCTTCTGCAGCCTCTTTTGATCCTGCACGTTGGAGCCTCCATACCAAGCAGTGATGCAACCAGTCAAAATGTGCTCTGCCATACATCTATAGAAATTTGCTAGAGTCTGGTGACATACCAAATCTCCTCAAAGTCCTAATTATTCATTGAGGACCACATTTCAGCTTCTTACTTGACTAGTCTATGGGACAGCTCTCCCAATTAGATACTTGTTTACAGGTGCTTGTGAGGAGCAGTTTGCAAGGATAACTGGGCCAGGGCTGACTATGCAGTATCATAGGGACAGGCAGGGATACTAACTACTAAACTAGCAGTGGCTAGGCCATTTCTGTAAGGTCCATCTATCTTTATTCATTTTCTGTTTCAGCAATGGTTTTTGCATGTCATTACTTCCTATAAGGCGAAACCTAACAGCATAATCGACAGTGATGCTTCACTCCCCGATGAGCTTAACGCCTTTTATGCATTCTTTGAAAGGAAAAATAACAACACATCTCTGCAAATCCCAACAGCATCTGGCAACCCTGTGACCTCTGTCTCAGAGGCCAATGTCAGAACATCCTTTAAGAGGATGAACCCTCGCAAGGCGTCAGGCCCTGACGGTGTACCTAGCCATGTACTGAAAACGTGCTGAACAACTGGCTGGAGTGTCCAAGGACATCTTCAACCTCTCACTGCTGTGGTCTAAGGTTCCCACCTGCTTCAAAAAGGGAGCAATCATATTGGTGCCCAAGAAGAGCAGGGTGAGCTGCCTCAACAACTATCGCCCGGTAGCACTCACATCTACTATGATGAAGTGCTTTGATAGGTTGGTTATGGCTAGAATTAACTCCTGGCTGAGCAAGGCCCTGGACCCGCTGCAGTTTGCCTACCACCACAACAGGTCTACAGTAGACACAATCTCACTGGCTCTCCGCTCTGCTTTGGAGCACCTAGACAACAGCAAAACATACGTCAGGCTGCTGTTTATCAATTACAGCTCAGCGTTCAACACCATCATCCCCTCAGTACTAATCACCAAGCTTTAAAACCTGGGCTTCTGTATCTCCCTCTGCAACTGGATCCTTGACTTCCTTATCAGGAGACCACAGTCAGTGCAGATCAGTAATAACATCTCCTCCTCACTGACAATCAGCATAGGCGCATCTCAGTGACGCGTGCTTAGCCCACTGCTCTACTCTCTCTACACTCATGACTGTGTGGCTAGGCACAGCTCAAAGGCCATCTATAAATTCGCCGATGACACCGCTGTTGTTGGTAAAACCTCAGATGGCGATGAGGAGGTGTACAGGAGTGAGGTATATCGGCTGGTTGAGTGGTTTCACAACAACAACGTCCCACTCAATGTTAGCAAGACCAAGGAACTGATTGTAGACTCCAGGAAGGGGAAGTTGGGAGAAACACACACCAGTCCTCATTGAGGGGTCAGCAGTGGAAAGGATGAGCAGCCACAAGTTCCTGGGCATCAACATCTTGGAGGATCTATCTTGGACCCAACACACCGATGCAATCATGAAGGAGGCATGCCAGAGGCTCTACTTTGTTAGGAGTTTGAGGAGACTTGGTATATCACCAAAGACTCTCACAAATTTCTATAGATGTGCAGTGGAGAGCATTCTGACTGGTTGCATCACAGCCTGGTATGGAACCTCCAATGCACAGGATCACAAGAGGCTGCAGAGGGTTGAAGATTCAGCCAGCTCCATTACGGGCACAACGCTCCCCACCATCAAGGACATCTTCAAGAGGTGGTGCCTCAAGAAGGTGGCATCCATCTCTAAGGACCTCCACCATCCAAGGCATGCCCTCTTCTCATTATTATCATCGGGGAGGAGGTACGGGAGACTGAAGACACACACTCAATGATTCAGAAACAGCTTCTTTCCCTCCGCCATCAGATTTCTGAATGCTCCATGAACCCATGAACACTACCTCGTTATTCATTTCTTTTTCGCACTACTTATTTTGTAATTTATAGTAATTATATGTCTTTGCACTGTATTGCTGCTACAAAACAACAAGTTTCACATTATATAAGTAAGTGATAATAAATCTGATTCTGATTCTAGTCATTAAGCCATTTCAAAGGGCTTTTAAGCATCAAACCCTTTGGTTAGTTTAGAGTTACATATAGATCTGGGTAAGGAGATTTTTTGAAGAGCTTTTGCAACAATCCGGAGATACTGTGCCTATCTCCAGTAGTTTCTGATTATTAATTGAATTTAACTTCCCTAGCTGCAATGGTGCAATTTGATAAACTCAGGTTTGATGAATTCAGGTTTGTGGGTCTGGGTTTTTGGATCCCTAGTCTGATAATTTAAGCAACCATATCTGTATCATAGTTTCTGTGTTTCAAATTGTTATGAAACCTTTGCAGGAGGAAGATATGGACAAAGCACACTGTTTCAAATTGACCAGATGGCATTTTCCTTCCAAAGTGTCCCAGAGGACTGATCCAGCCATGAAGATGCCTGATCACTACATTGTGACTGTAAGGGAAATCAACCGCTACCATACATCCACCAAGCTGCACATCCACAAACTGCTTTTCCGGTGCCTGGTGTGAGACTTCACTCAGGAAGTCAAGGCAGAGCAGTATTTCAGGAGATCAGCTTGTGCACTTTCCATGCCAAGTGAGTTACCATCATGCCCAGACACCCAGCTGGCCCATCCCATCTGCACAGAGTTGCCTGAACCTGGCCTTAGCACTAATTTGGATACCTCCCAAAAGCAAGGTATTCTTTAATTCACTTCTTGAAATAAAAGGTGTTGCACAAGAATATAAGAAATGCTGGCAAGAGTAGGTTATAAAACACATCATCTGCTCTACCATCGATAAAATAATGGCTAAATATTTACATCAAGCCTTTGATAGTGCCCAAAAATTTTAATGTCAAATATACACATACACAGCAAGAACACACCTTTTATGATAATAATCCTCTTCATACTAATCGTTAGGATGGCTAATCATAGATAACAGGTAGTATTTATAGGCTTCCACAAGCTGTGTTATAAGAAGGACTCACCCAGTGGGACCAACAGACTTTGCCAAAGGTGGGACTGGGTGGCTGGGGTACAGGGTGTTACTTCAGGGGGTGGTTTGCTCCTTCTGCCATTTATGTTGGGCTTCTATGTGCTCCCAACAAATGGACACTTCATTCTCAATTCTTCCCAAATATTCCTTCTCCATTTTGAGCAATCACAAGGCAGGGACTCCCATAAGTGGTAGGGATGCATTTCCTCAGTCCACCTGGTAAACTGTTGCCAAGTCAATGCTAAGAGTAGAGAGGAGACACAAGACACTGCAGATGCTGGAACCTGGAGCCACAGACAACCTGCAAGAGGAGCTCAGTGGGTCAAGAAGCATACGTGGAGTGAAAGGAATTGTTGGCATTCGGGTCGAAAGCCTGCATTAGGACTGAGAGTGGAGACGGAAGATCAAGAATCTGAATCAGAATCAGACGTATTATCACTGACATATGACATGAAATTTGTTGTTTTGCGGCAGCAGTACAGTGCAAAGACATAAAAAATCTATAAATTACAAATAAATAAATAACTAGTGCAAACAAAAGGAATAATGAGATAGTGTTCATGGGTTCATGGATCATACAGAAATCTGACAGTGGAGTGGAAGAAGCTGTTTCTGAATCATTGAGTGTGGGTCTTTAGGCTCCTGTACCTCCTCCCTGATGGTGGTAATGAGGAGAGGGCATGTCCTGAGGTGAGGGTCCTTAATGATAGATGCCATCTTCTTGAAGCCCCACCTCTTGAAGATGTCCTCAATGATGGGGAGGGTTGTGTCCGTAATGGAGCTGGCTGAGTCTATAACCCTTACAGTCTCTTGCAATCCTGTGCATCAGAGGCTCCATACCAAGCTGTGATGCAGCCAGTCAGGATGCTCTCCAGTTAGATGGCCCGTACGAAGAGGAGAAGGAGAGCAAGAAAGGAGCCCAAGGTGATTGGTGGACTGAGGAAGGGGGAAAAATGACAGGCAGGTTTCACCAGGTGGGGGGGGGGGCCTGGAATTGGGAAGGTAGACGGCAGGTAGATGATAGATGGAGGCAGACAAAGAGAAAGAGAAATAATGAGAGGCAGATAGGAGCAAGGTGCGAGAAGGAAGGGTGAAGGGTGGAGACAACTGCTGGAAGATGATAAGCAGGAACACAAAGAGCTACCAGTGCTGGAATCTGATAAATGCTTGAATAGACAGATTGCTTCAGGACTCTCGAGTCAGACATGCAAAAGATGTGGCCTACTCATCAAAGCTGATGAAGTATGTAGGGCTTCAGTGCTGAAGATATTGGCCTGGGAGAGGATGGCACATTTGCTTCCTAATTACATACTATACCCATATGCTAATTTCTTGTGATCATGTCTTATCTTCTATTCAGCCATTCAAGTCAAAGGTGACTTGCTTTCACTTCAGTTCTGCAGAACACACAGACTTAAGGTCGACAGGAGAAGCACCTACTGGGTTAGTAGGAGGGTAGGTTAGGATGACTTTGGCTTGCTTATCCTGCCTGTCGATATAAAGGATTTTGCAGAGAGAGCATAGATGGTACCTTTCCAAAGCTCTGAGATGCCTGCTGTTAGTAGTCCATGTCTCAGAAGCACACAGGAGGGCAGGGACCACTGTTGCCTGATAGAACCTGAACTTTATGCCAATTTGAGGTCTTGAGCTATGGACACTGTTTTTACACAGTGGCCAAAGACACTGAAGGTGACGGTGAATTTTGCCTTCATTGAGAGATGGGTCCTGAGATATGGGAAAGGATCAGTTATCTCTTGTAACATTCTGTTTAATAGTTGGTCATTCTTGGGGTTGCAGCTATAAATTATTTCAAGTAACACAATATTTAACAAATAATATTATGCCAAATCTTTACAAAATACCATTTAGGTTTAAATTTACTAATGGACTAGAATTGGCTGAACCCATTACAGGTTTAGTGGGAATTTTCCCTGATATGAATGCTGGGGAATTCAGAAGTTTGTTCTTTACTTGGGAAATTGTGGCAGATTTCCGCCAGGAAGCCTGGGCTTGCGCATTCAAGTGGGACTCCCAAACACGCTGACAATTATGACAAAATGTTGGCGGTCTTATGCAGAAACTCAAACATTTCCAGTAAATTTTACCCCACTTTTTTCAACCAAGCTGTAGGGTTTAGAAGAGATTTACTAGAATAGAACCAGGATGGAGGAACTAAATGGAATGTTATTCTCCTTCAAGCAACAAAGGTTAAGAGGAGATTTGATAGAGGTGTACAAATGATGAAGTGCTATTATAGAGTGAATGAGGAGCAAATGTTTCCAGAAGCAAAAGGACATAAACATAAGATATGGGTATATGATGATTAGCAAAAACACAAAAGAATGTACTTAACAAATTGTTGTGATCAGGAGTGTATTGGTTGAAGGTATGGAGAAAATCAACTCAGCTTTCAAAGGGAATTATATAGACATATTAGAAAGGAAAATATTTGCAGGGCTATGAAGAAAAATCAGCGGAGTGGGACCAATTAGGCAAAGAAGCAGCACAGGTATGATGGACCAAATGCCCTCCTTCTGTGCAGTGTCATCTATGATTACATGATGTCAATTTGTTAACATAGATACAGGCTTATGTACTTCCTGTGCCATTCACAGTTATGTTCTCCAGCACAATTCTTGATGAATTGCTAACCCAGCATCTCTCTTGCTGCTATGTTTCAAAATTCCCATTATTTTAAAGAAGTGACACATCAATCTAACTCAATCACCAAATTAGGCAGTGTTATAATCCTGCTGTGTTGCATATACTTAAGATCACAACCCATGGTCTTCCCAACCATATCTCACATTATCTATTAGGCCTATCCACTATTCTTATTTTCTCCTTTGCCTCCAATATTCACACTCCTTGTGATGGTGTGGAGGACAGTGCAGCCGGCAATGACAGTGAAGTCTCTGTAGTTGATATTATGTGCAACTCAGCTTGGTGTACATGGCACCACTCCATTGCAGCTATCCCATTGATCTGTAAAGACAGCTCAGCAGGCGCAGACAAACAAGCTTTGCCGCAGATAGAATTCTTTGGCATCACTTTGTTGTTAGTCTAAAAAAATTTCAGGGAAAGGCAAGCAAATTATGATATATCCAAGATCTGTTGTGGCATTAAATTTAAAAACAGTTGACCTTTAACAAACTATTTTCAGATTAAGTCAAAGATAAGGATAAGTGGCCATCAATTCCCATGTATTTTTAAGAATAAGCACATTCAAAGTATTTTCTGCTTTTATGAAAGTTATGGTGCCAGAGGTCATAAACATAGATAATAAAGATCTCACGTCATAGGCACAGGAAACATTTTCTTATGTGAAAGAGTCTCCCAGGAAAGGTGATATTTAAGCAGAGCAATGAACAAGCAGAATGGAATACTGTGCAATTTATTTGCCTGTGACCTTTCAGAATTTCACTGCTCTGTTCTTAAGAATGCAGCAGGTAACATGACATTTTGAGTTTTTAAGTATTTCTGAAAGTTGATGTGCCTGTTTTCCTGATGTGCCTGCCAGGTCTAAGAACACTGCTGTGGTGTGCACAATGGTCTAAAATTACACTATTAATTAAAATGGAAGAAAGACAGAAAAAAAATGATAAACTACTAGCAAAATTACAGAATCACAGGATTTTCAAATAACTGTATTAAGGGAATAAGATTTTGTGAAAGGGAAGGAAACATAGCAGCCAATTATAGCCACACATGTCACACATGTAATAATAAGCTTTTAATATTTGTCTAGCAACCAATAAGTTCTTAAATAGTACAACAGTTTGATAACGCAGATGTCATGTGCAAAAATGTTTGAAAGGCATTGTACAAAACACCACTTTAATACAAAGTATCAGTCAGCTATAAACAACAAGCATATTTCTGTTAGAGAAAATTGATACTTACCAATGCAAAGAATGTAGAAAAAACTTCATCAAGAGTGTAATATAACAGGGCTTCCAGTCTACCTGGATTTTCAGAAGACGGTTTATGAACTTGAACACAAAAAACTGGTTAGACAAATTGAGGCTGCCGGAATCAATGAATCAGGAAACAAAGGAAGGAAACAGAGAGTCGTGGTAAGCCATTGTTTTTTTTCCCCCAACTAGAGGGTGGTGGTAGTCAGTTCTGGAGCTAATACTTGCTTTTATATAGATTAGTGACTTTATCATGGCATGCAGAATAAAATTTACCAATCTGCAAATGAGGCAAAACCTTGGAATTATGATAAAAAATTAAACAATGGTAATAAACTGGAAGAAGAGATGGGTGAACCAGCTGAATGGACAGACAAATGGCAGACCAAATTTAATACAGAGAAGTGTGGTCATATATTTTGACAGAAGGAAAAGGAGAGACAATAGAATCTAAATGGTATAGTTCTAAAGGGGAGTGCAGGAAAAAGGGAGCTGGTTGTGTGTAAGTATAAATTCTTGAAAGAGGCAGGGCATGTTGTGAGAATGGCTAGAAAAGCACTCTTGGGATTCCTAAATGGAAGTACATATTACAAAAGCTTGGAAGTTATGTTGGTTCTATACAAAACACTTGTAAGCCCACAAGTAGAGCATTTCATCTAATTCTGTACACTATACTTTAAAAAGGATTTAAAGATCCGAGAAAGGGTGCAGAAAAGATTTACCACACTGGTTCCAGGAATGAAGAATTTCAGCCTTAAGGTTAAACTGGAGAAAATGAAGTTGTTTGTCTTGGAACAAAGATGTTGAGGAGGATTAATCGAGCTTCCAGTTGCGTGTCACTGTACTTCTCCATTCTAGTCCTATTTTGACCTTTCTGTCTTTGGCCACTTACATGTTTGCAAAGAAAGCAAATGTTAACTTGAGCAAAAGCATCTCATCTTCTGACTATACACATTACAGCCCTCAGAATCTGAAATGGAAATGAACAATTTCAGATAACCAGTCCTTCCAGTTTGTGTCCGAACTAGCCAATTCTGATGAAAAGTCATCAATCTATAATGTTAGTCCCATTTTGCTGTCTCCACAGATGCTATTTGACCTGCTGAGTATTTCCAGCAACTGTAGTGATTTGTACTTCACTGGTGTAGCATTGTTTTGTTTTATTCTCACTCCTCTGTTCTCGTTCATCTTCTATTTACACCTCCTCCAGACAGATCAACTATGATCCACAAGCTTTCACCACCCTTTCTCAGCCAGCACTTCCACCGCTTGTGTTACTTCAGTGTGTCTTAGTCTCCATCCTAGCACAGACATCTGCTTTGTTCTTTCAATCCCCCACATGCAACTTAAACATGTTTCATTTCTAATTTTTTTCTCGTTACAGTGAAAGGTTATCGATAACCTTGAGGAGGGAATGAAATGTAACAATTTCAAGCCTGTTGATGATACAAAAATAGGTGAAAGGGAATGTTGTGATGAGGACATTGTGATTATGCAACAAGATATAGATAGATTGAATGACTGGATGAAAACCTGGCAAATGGAGTTTAATATGAGGAGGTGTGATGCCATGCACTTTGGTCAGAGGATTATTATCTAAATGGAGTGAGTGCAAATGTGTGAAGTTCACACTAGGTGGTCTAGTGAATGAATCACAGAAAGTTAGCAGGCAGGTGTAACAAGCATTTAAACAGGCAAACAGCATTTTGGCCTTTATTGCAAAAGGGTTGGAGTTTAAAAATAGGGAGCTTTTGTTACACAGTTGTACAGGGTGTCGGGGAGGCCACGTCTGGAATACTGTGCACGGTTTTGGTCCCCTCACCTAAAAAAAGATATTGCAGCATTGGAGGCAATCCTAAGGAGATTCACTAGGCTAATTTCTGGGCTGAGAGGGTTGTCCAAATAAAAGAGGCTAGACAGTTTTGATCTATATTCCTTGGAGTTTAAAAGAATGACACGTGACCTCATTCAAACAAATGAGTTCCGAAGTTCACTGGTTGGAGAGTCACGACCAAGGGGACATGACTACAAAAATAGGGGGATAGTCCCTTAAAATTGAATGCATAGTAATTTCTTCTCTCAGTGGGTAATGAATCTCTGGAATTCTCTGCCCCGAGGGTGGTGGAGGCCGGATCATGAGATAAAACTAAGGTGGAGGTGAAAGAGCAAGGAAGTGAGGGCCAGGGAACTGGCCCAGAAGAGGGGTTGAGGCCAGCATAGATTTAGCCATGATCATATTGAAAGGCAGGGCAGACTTAAGGGGCCTGGTGGTCTACTCCTGCTCCCATTTTCATATTAACATCCCAACACATGTTAGTTCACTTCCTTTGGTTGTTACACAGTATTATCATAAATTTCCCAATGAACCTAGTAATTTAAAGGAGTGCAGGAAGTGGGACCATGGTCAGTTTAAAGAGAACATGGGAACTGGAGCCCTTATTAGTGGAAGGGAGCATGGGAACCAGGGCCTAATGAATTGCAAGGAATCATGAGAACCAGGGACTTGGCAAGTTGGAAGGGAGCACAACAAGTAGTACCTGATGAGCCAGAGGTTGAACCTTTTGGGATTTCCAAATGGTTGGTTAGCAGTTTATTGGCGTTTTAATGCATTGGCCTCGGAGTCGTTGAAATATTTAGTTCACAATCATCTAAGGACACAATAGGTCTCTATTAGTGCCATTACATTATAATTCAGAGCTGTGATTTACACTTGCAGTTCTACTCTCTGTTTTTCTGCATAAAATATCCACTTATACTCCACTCCACATTTTAGAAAATGATCTAGAGCTTTTCAATCTTCACTCTGAAATTTAACAGTTATTAAATGTAGCATAACCACATAAGATGTTGCTGGAAGTTTTCAGTGTTTACATGATTGAATATGGCACATTAACTTTTTAGGTTGAAAACAAACCAATTTACATTTTTTTCTAAATAAAACCTTATCATCATTACAACATTCTTCATGGTTGCGCTGTTGGTTACAAATGCGTTAGCTGTGTCTCCCTCTATTCTGTCCTTTGTACTTTAATGATTAGTCAGCAGTTTAATGAAAGATTATGAGCTGTGATTGGCTAGTGTACAACTATGCCCCTCAGAGGAAGGCAAGATTAAAGAGTGAGCCATTATTTGCATCAGGAGATCAAGTCACACAGCAGTTGAATTGCTTTCTGTACAGGAATGAAGATAGACTTACATAGTCACATCTTGCCCAAGGAATGGCCTAATCTGAAGCAGGTAACACTCTGGCTGTATTGTTTCCTGTTTTTGAGAAATGTTAAACTGCAGAGATCATGTTGAGCAACTAGGCAATTAAATTCCTGAAGGAAAAAAGGTATAAATATATAAAGAAATTAAAGCAATAACAAATGTCTTTACGAAACCTGGAGGCACCTAAAATGAAGTTAAATACTGAGCAGTCTTGAACAGAACTGGTGACAAAGCATAGGTAAGAATGGAAAGAGCCACTCTTGGTATAAAAAGTATCCAAAGTAGTAAGGATTTGTTCAAGGCCAAATAAAAGTGAGACAATATAACAGTTATTTAAAGTGTTAACAAGAGTTAAATGTGGCACATTATGAGACAAGTAATCAGTTTTGAAAATGTTCTTATCAGATTCCATCATTGTTATAGTGCTTTGCTTCCTTGTGCTTTCAGTTACAAGTGCATTTTGTCGTCTCTGCTTCCACATTGTACTTTGCACTTTAAAAATTGATTTGCAGTTCATGAAAGTTTACTTGAACTCTGGTTTCTCTACTGCAGTACTGAGACTTGAAAAAACGCTATGATGCAGTGATATTTTTGTGTTATTTGAGAAAGGGTACAGATTATTGCTCACATAATAGAAATGTATAATAATGTTGAATGCATGAGAGAGAGGAACACAAAAGAAGAGGTAGGCTGGGATGCAGGCAAGTTGAAAGCTCCTGAAATCTTGTGGTGATAGCAAAGAATGATTTCAAATACAAAAAAAACAGAATTCAGGAAGCATTCGGCAAATCAGACAGCATCAGTGGGGGGAGAAACAGAATCAACACTTTGAAGTCAAGGACCTTTTAATCATTCCTGGAAAAGTGAAAAGAAAAGCTTGTTTAAGTTGCAGAGAGGGGGAGGTGGAGAGAACAGAGACAGTGTCTGTACAGGGTGCAGGCCAGAGTTGTCAGGGCAACAAATGCTTTAAAACATAGCAGATAGATCAAAACAATAGAGCAACAAATTGAAAAGTAACACATCAAATCAAAGGTACAGGTGTGTGACAAAAAAAAGGATTTTATTCAGAACCTATCTGTGCACTTTCAATTTTCATTCACAATAAACATGTCATTAAGCTCCTAATTCCATGGAGATAAAGAATTTAACAAAATAGGAACTGAACATCCGTATGATATTAAAAGCTAGTTAAGGAAGTAGATTATACAGCCTGCTAATATTCATATTTACAAACTAGCTTTGCTATTGTTCACATTATCAATGACATCTGCTATTAATATACTTCAACACAAAGATTTATATCATCATGATATAAGAATGTTAATTTAACTGCTACAAGACAATACGTTTTTTTACATAATTTTCCACAAAAGCCAAAATTCATTCATTTTATTGAAAGACATTTACTACCCTTTGGATAAAAGTTTTGTCACAGAATCTCTTTCATGATTTCACTTTCTACAGCAGGAGTATCTTCTTTTGATATCATACTTAAGTTCTCGGATAGATTCCCTTAATGTCATAAACTAGGATATGATAACGGTGGTTCAGCCACAGCACCCACCCAAAAATATAGGAAGGAAGCCCAAACTAGTTTTAGGTATAGGCCTCATTTTTTTCTACCACTAATTCTGACCCATGGGTTTGATACAATGGAAAACTGGCTGGCTTCTCTATATCCGACCAGTGAGTGTGTTTTGGTACATTACAAATGGAGTAAAAGAAACACTAGGATTATACATTTAAAAAATCAGCAGTGCAAACACTGATCACTGGAAAACATTACCATTTCAGTCTTTAAAACATAAATTAAATCATTCTTCTATTGGTTAACTGAAGTTTGATCAATTTTGTTCCACTGCGTTAATACCTTGCATTTTATCTTTAACGTATCCTATAGGTTGACACAGAATGGAGAATTGAAAGAACGTTAACAGATGCTGAGTTAAAAATTCATGTCAAAAAAACAAAAAAAAACTAATGGAGAAATGTCAGAAGAGTTCTCCCACAAAAAATGCTGAAATACTCAGTAGGTAGTACCTGTAGCCAAAGAAACAGAATTGAGCACCTTTATTTATTTGCAAACAGAATGTGGAGAAGTTGAGTAATGCAGTGAAAACCCAGTAAGGCTGGGGTGTGGAGGGCCAATGAATCTTAACAAATTGGCTTCATTAGTGCAATCAGGCCATGAATTTGGTTTGTTAATTAGTCATTAATTGTCTTTGCAGGAGTCCCATCCAGCCTGACTTCTCCTCTGTAATTTCAAAAGGATGGGAATGCCATGTGTTTAATGAGTTCGATATACTTTGTCCAAACTGACCCTATTTTTTTTCAAATTGGGAAAAGGCTGAGTTAGATCAAGACTAAAATTTCAGGTCAATAATATTTCATTGTCTCCTTTTCTCCTAATTGCTATGCTCTGATACCTGACCCCACAGGAAGGTGTTAAGCTTAATATTCAAGTGCACCCAAATGAATTTGTGCTCTCCTCACATTGTCCAGTGAGCGACTATGATCTACAGTTTCCCAACTATCAGGCGCAGGTGGACAAAACCTTTGGTGCATACACAATCCGTTGAAATATTGAAGGAAGACTCCTGTTAAGAGGCTATAATTATAACGTTTGTAGACAAAACAGCAATTAACACTAGCAATTATACTTCAATATAGCAGTCATTTGAATTTAGAGCACTTTGGAGCATTATGAGATTTGAAAAGTACTATATAATTAAACGATGTTTCTATCTGCATGTAAAATCAACCAGGCTTTCTTTTTTGCCAGAGATATGGATATGAAGGTTGGGTACAACTTCACCATCACTGCAAGGTATGGTTATTCAAATTCTAAAGAACAGTGGATAATTGATTGCAGGTCAATTAGAGGTTGTGAACAGAACAATACTAAATTGTGGCTTAGTTTGATTTTGTGATCCCCTTAATTGTATTGAAAGTACTTTTAGTTGTGTTTTCTCATTTAATTGTCATTGTGCTTTTCTGCTCTGCTTGATGCTGCTGACCAATGGTAATTTTCTTCCTTTTGCAAGAAGGTGTTTTAAAATCTGGTCTGCAGATCTCCCTGCAATTACCATTAATATTGCTCCATCACTACCCCAGAGTTACCATATTTAACTGGAGATAAAGCTCCAATTGTACACTTTGAGCAGGTACAGGGCAGCCAGATAAACAGACCTAGGAATTTAATTGGATTACCTGAAAAAAATGAGCATTATATGGAGTGAAACACAGTAATAATCATTTTCAGGTTATTTTGTATTACTCTGGAAATTTGGTTAAGTATTCTAAGCCTGAGTCACTCTTGAGAAGCTGATCTGATTTCCATGTCAACAGTCCATGAGATGTCAAGTCCTCTGCGACACTTCCTCTGAAGCGTTTTAGAGGAATTAGAGCCACTTTGTTCTGGAAGTGACCATCATTGCACAATTAAGGAACAAGTGGGTCTTCCCAGCTCAATATTGGATCATAACTTCCCCTACTTACCTTTCATCCTTCAGCATATCCCATTGCACTAGATCAACCCATCCCACCATTCTCCAACTCTCCACCTTCACCCCCTTAGGACTCTACACCATCCAATCTCCCAAGCACCATCCAAAGGTGCTGAAGTCCATAGCTGAGGCCTAATCTCCTACTCACCCCCCACTACTTCCCTCGCCACCAGTCCAGATCCTCAGTTTGCTTTCTCTTCATCTTCCCAACTCTCCAACCCACCTTCCCCCAGTCCTCTGAGATCCAGACAACAACTCCTCAATCACGACGCACCAAAAAAATGCCAAGGCCCCTACAAAAGCCTTGATCTCCACATGCCACTGCACCCTCTGCCACTCATTTGTGGGCCTTGAGCCAAGGCACAGCATCACACCCCCAATCCCTCCTCATCATGTCAATTCAAGGCACTCTTCCAAGACCCAAGGCTCCATACCCCACAGAGTAGGTTTGGAATGCCTCATCCACAATCCTCAACCTGTCAGAGCAAAAGACCCTCAAATCCCCCTCCACAGTACCAACCCCACTCCCTCCACCAGGTGCCTTGGATAGGAATGAAGTTTGCGGGGGACACCCATCCATGGTATGCTTTTGGGTGCTTCTGGATTTCCAGGTCACAATTTCTCCACTTCTGATTGCCCAAATCCAACATACTGTAACAATATTACCATACAACCTCTTAAATTAAAATGTGCTGTTTACAAAAAGGGTGAAGCAAAAATGATGAAAGATGATAACGTCTTCAGAGTTGTACAAGAGAACTGTTGGGATCCACAAGTACGAATTCAAGAAATGGATCAGTCAGGTAAATGGAGATCCAATATGCTGGCAATTTCTCCATTTGTTCATCTAGATGATAAATAGTGGTAGAGCCATTACACAGTGTTTAGTATTTATTATGAAAAGTACTTTAAAGGTTGCTGATTTGGGAACGACTGTGAAGTACTATGAAGTGCAGATTTCTAGCTCAATAACGATTACAAGTTTATAGTCTTACAAGTCTATTGTAAATATAAGTCAGAGACAAGTTTGCTTTGAATCTCTAGAATTCAGTTTTTGGTGCTTCCTAACTCTGAAGTCTATCAAACATTGAATGAGTTTATAATTTGGTCTTTTAGCTGGTGCATTGTGCAGGAGGGCTGGAGAAGGATGTTGGGGTTGGGGAACAGGTTGTGGGAGCAAAGGATGATGGTGCATTGTATAGGAAATATCTATTCATAATGTTCCAGCCTTCACAAATGCGAGGCAGATGTAGTAGATCAACTGGTATTTCTCTGCTTTTCATTTTCATGCATCGGGGATTAATACAGCAAAGATGGGTCCAAACGTGTTCCTTCAGATGTTTTGATCATTTATTAATCTTGCCTGAAGCCGTAATCATGAGACAAGTAAGGGAAAAGAAAATAGCCAGAACTTCTATTCCTAATATCTACGTTGCAACGCTAAATTCCATGCATGTAGGTGTTGGATAAGAGCAAGGTGAGCTCAGCATGGCAGCCTCAGGGTTGAATATACTGCTGACACACCAAGTTTTGGCAAGGAAGCAACATATTGCTGGGGAAAAAAACAGAAAATGCTGAAGACACTCAGCAGGTTAGGCATTATCTGTGGAAAGAAAAATAGAGTTCATGTTTTAGGCTAAAAATCATCTATTCTGAACCAATGTTATTCCTTGCCATTCCATTGCACCACTGCAAGAATTATAACTTTTTTCAGAGTGGTCTCTAATGAGGTAAACCATGTGTTGTCCCCAAACAATTCTTGCTTTGTTAATATGCTATCACGTAATTAAGAATTATTCTGCAGTGTTTTGATCTACATTCCTAGTATACCATTGTATACTTAAAACTTAACCTAATACAGAAGTTATTTTTGTACAGTAAAAAAGAACAAGGTAATCCATAAAAATAATCACACAAATATAGGATAGATCTTCCAAGAAAGTTTTAACAGGTGTTTCATTTCTCAGTTACAAATGTAACAGAATTAGAATGAAATAGGTCAGCATGCATCATCACATCACTGGCACAAACTGCTTTCAGAATGAAACTTGTGTTTTCTTCATGTTATTCTCTTTAAGCTAATATATAGATTTACCGAAAAGTTTCTCTTTACATCTGTAATTTTGTTAGTTGTTGTGTTAATATGCAGTTATATTTTAAATATTTTGGCATGATAAATGAATTCAGCTGAAAATAATTAGACCTGTTAACACAGGCAGAGTGTTAGTTCAAATGATTGGCACCTGCAGCAATTTCAGAACCAAAAAAGTAATGAGCTACATGGGGAAACTGAAATGAAACAGAATCAATTTTTTTAATTACGTAAAACATTTAATTTTACAGGTGTAACTGTTCAGGTTCTTTCTACTGTTCCTGTTATGTTCAACTACTGGGTAAGTTTGCACACCTGAACAAAAATGTGAGTACAACAGTTCTGGTTATGTAAATGAATGCCTTCTGTTAGTAGAAAGTACTTCTTATATATAAAAATACTTAAAAGTGACTTTTTCCTGCTTGACAGTACAGCAATACCTCAATGTTATTTATCATTAAATCAGAACCTTGGACACAGAAATGAATGTGTAGCAAACATAAAGAGTTAGGATACACATAATGATGAGGCCTATTTGGAAGACTGGAAAAAAATTGGGAAGTGCATTCTCTACAAAACTTAGTGCTGATGCAGTCAATGGTAAGTTATGTAGTATGAAATAGAATAAAGTCACTTTCTACAGTGCTAATATATAGCAAAACTAGTCTCTTCTTAAAATTCTCTGTTTTTCTCTTGCTCTTTTTAACAGCTTGCTCTCCTTCATTTCTGTTCACTTTGTTTTCCTTCCTCAATTCTCTTCCCCTTACTTTCTTCATTCATTTCTGTTTCTCAGTCTCCTCCCCTTCTGCTTTTCAGTCTCCTCTTCTGATTCCCTTTTTGAGGATTTGCATATATTAGAATCTTGTGACCAAAAACTGCGAGGCACAACTGAAAGATATGATTGGGGTGGGTGGGAAGAAATGCTTGCAATGTCAATGTGGTTTGATAGCTGAGAGAAAGCTCTCATCAAATAAGGAAAGTGAAGTTATTGAAGCTTTAGGAATGAAGTTATTAACAAAAAACAAGGCAGTACAGTGACCCCACTCGTACAGCTGTTGGCTTACAGCTCCTTCAACCCAGGGGTGTTCTTGACTTCTGCTGCTGTCTGTATGGAGATTACGTGTTCTCCCTACAACTATGTGGATTTCACCCAGGTGCTCCAGTTTCCTCCCACAACCCAAAGATATGCAAATTGCTAGGTTAATTGGTTTTAGCCACCATAAATCCCCCTTAATAGAATGCAGGTGAATAGTAGAAGTTGAGGGGAATATCAAAGAATAAAATGGGATTAGTGTAACTGGGTGTTTGATATTTGGCTTGGACTCAAGTGGACCTATTCCATGCTGTGTGATCCTTAAATATGATTGATTTTTATCTGATTAATGGATGGAATAAATGCTTATGGTTTGTAATTCAACAAAAATCAATCCAAATTAGCAGTAGAAACTCAGCTTTTTATAAAAGAGAATGAAGGCAAACTAAAGGTTCTCAGAAGGGATTTGTGGTGGTTGGAGGCTAATTCTTAATCATGTGGAAAAGAAATGAGTGCTGGCCAGAATCAGGGTGGTTTCTGTCTCTGTAACCATTGTAAACTACTCCTTTAAAACTGATGTGTATGGTCTTTGTGTGAACATCTAAATCTATTTATTCTTACTAACATACTTACATTTTCTTCTCCATTGTCTTTGCTTCCTCCTTGCACTTCTGACTCCTTGCTCTTCTCTATTTCCTGCTGCATTGCTTCTTATTGTCTTTACTTGTATCTTTCTCTTTTCAGTTTTTGTTTCCCACCTCCCTCACGATTGTTTTTAAAGAAGAACTTGTAGTTGCACTGTGTTTTTCATTGCCTTGAGATGTCCTGAGTAACAAACAATCCACTGAAGGAACTCAGTGAGTCAAGCAGCATCTGTGGGAGGAAAGAAACTATCAACACTTCAGGTCAAAATTCAGCATTTCTCCCCCCCCCCCCCCCCCCCCCCCCCCCCATTACCTTCGTCCCCCTCTTCTGACCCTAATCCTTGCCCCAGCTCCAACTCTTTCCAGGTCTTCACCATCCCCCTGACTTCCCCTTCTCTGATGCTGAGCGGTCAGTCCTCAGCAAAGGCCTCACCTTTGTACCCGTGTGCTGATACCTCAGTGTCTGCCATTATGTCCTGAGGCAGTTTGTAGTATACCTTTTCTTCTTGTCTCTGCATTTACTCAGTTGCTTGTGTCAATCACCACTTATTCCTCAGTCTTATAATTCACTCTTAACCATTTCTCCCTCAGTCTTTCTTTGTGCATTTCTTCTTTTCCTTCTTCCACAGGTTTCCTTTCATTCTGCATAATGGGGAAGACGAGGGAACTAAATTGGTCCCTGAATCAATTAAGAAAGCAGGACTTCCAAATAAGGAAGAGATGGATGGTTCCAATGAAGTACTGCAATGGAATGATGAAAAGAAAATAATCTTTTTTTTAAAGAAAAAAGCACACCAGAGAGGGATTGCAGACAAGAAGCATCAGGGAAAGATGCATCGTAAAGATTAGCCAGTTGGGTGGGACTGTCTTGACAAAAACTTCAATATCCACCTTAATTTGCAAAATAAAATGCCCCAAGGTGTGTCACCAGAAATGCTCAAACAAGATCTAAAAATCTACCACAAAGCCATTTCGGTATTCAAAAAGGTCGATTTTTAAGTGAGTGTTGAGACATGAGAGAATTACGGGAAAGGTGCCAGGAGGTCATGGAAGGATTCAAGATCAAGGAACCAATTTAGGACAGTTACCACAGGGATGGCGTGCAAATTGAAATTGGTACAAAAAAGAATATGGGTAAGCGGAGTCTTGGATGTGGCAAGCTTGGAGACTACCAGGAGCATTTAGAAATAATGAAGACATGGATAAGGGTTTGTCAGCAAATGATCTAAAGCAAGGTCAATTGTATTGGACTCGAGAGTATAATCTAGTGGCCTGGATTTATGATCTGGAATTGTGAAATTCCCACCGTAGCAGCTGCAAATTTAAATTCAGCTTATTAAATAAATCTGTACTTAAAAAGCTGGCAATAATGCCATAAACTCTCAGATGGCTCATTTAAATCTTTCAAGGAAAGAAATCTGTCCTATACTCCAGACTCACAGTAAAGTTGTTGGCTTTTAACTCTCTTCTGGAATATCTTGAGGCTTTCAGGTGTATTGGAAACCCCCCACAACAAACTGTGAGAGGACCGCCATGAGGTGGATTGCAGCCATTCAAAAAGGCAGCTCTCCATAACTTTATCCAGGGTAATTAGGGATTGGCAATAAATGTTGGCCTCAACAATTTTGCACACATTTCATGAACAGAAAATAAAAATGTTTCAGTGGATTTTCTCCATGTCCTGTATACGTCTTACTGATTAGAATCATAGATTATTTACTTACGGAGGAAGTGCAAAATAGAAATGGCTCATGAAGTCCATTCGGTCTATGTTGGCAGCAACAGAGGAGGAAGGAGTAGATACCACAGGAGTTGTATTCCTTCTTCCTTTGTGTACTCAATTAATCTTCCCATAAATGCAGGTATGCTATTCACTTTGACAATTCCCTGCTGTCATGAGTTCTACATTCTCACCAATCTGGAGTTGTTCATGAATTCCTTATCAGAATCATAAATGTTTTTGGCTCCACGTGCAGAAATACTTTGGTATATTGGCTTTATGACAGGAGGATTTGAATTCAGGAACAGGGATATTTTACTGCAGGTGTACAGGACCACACTTTCATTATTGTGTGTAGTTTTGATCTCTTTATCGGTGGAAGAATGTTCTTGATCTGTAGGGTGAAGCAAAAGCTCACCAGACTGATTCCTAAAATGGCAGGATTGACATGTGAAGAGGGGCTGGGATGAGTAGATTCACCAAAGTTTAGAAGAATAAGACAGAACCTCATTGGAACTTTTAAAATCCTGATGGGACTGGATAGACCAAATGTGGGTTAGATTTCCTACCAATGGGGAAGCCCTTAACTAAGGTTGCAGCAGAAGGATTCGGGGTAGGCCATTTAGGGCAGAAATTTCTTCACCCAAAGAGTGCTGAACTTGTGGAATTCTCTATTACGGAAGGCAGTGAAAGCCAAAGCATTAAATATATTCAAGAAGGAATTGGATATAATACAAGTGTCTAAAGAGATCAAGGGATAAAGGAAGAAAGCAGGAACAGGGGACTGAATTTGGATGGTCAACCATTATCGTATTTAATAGCAGAGCAGACTCAAAGGGCTGAATGGCCTACTCTTGCTTCTATTTTTGCTATGTTTCTGTGTTTATCCTTTTTACATCTTATGTAGCCAATTCTTTCTAACTCGCCTCATGTCCTTTTTTTTCAGCAGTAAGGAGCTTCATTCTTTCCTGATGCTTTGATTTTTAAAAAAATATATGATATATTAACCACTATTTCAGTTTCATCAAGGAGTGTAACTTCGTGAATTATTGTGTTTTAGTGCCAAATGAAGTATAATTCCTGGAGTGGTGAAATAATTTTAAGTTTAGCAATTAAAGATTTGTCAACTTGGATACCATAACAACCACAATTTAACATACACTTTATTTATACACATTTCCTATTAAGGACAACAAGCAAATACATGAAGAGTTCCATTTTTTGTGGAACACATTCAAAAGCCTATTCTTATGCTCCCAAGTTCTTACATAGGTCTTAACCCTTTGTGACTTGCCTTAATCTAACTTTCACAGAAAATATTGAAACATTTTCATAAGAAACTCTGCCATTGTCTGTTAACTGTCACACTGTTGTTTTTGGCAGGCAAAACCCAAGGACACATTGGACCTGTGCCATATTTTGAATGATGACCTTGCAGCCACAGTACATAAACATTCAAAGAGGTTCACTGGCCTTGGTACTGTGCCCATGCAAGACCCAGAACTTGCTGTTCAGGAAATGTATCGTTGCGTAAAAGAGTTAGGATTTCCTGGAATCCAAATTGGCTCTCATATTAATGACTGGGATCTGAACTGTCAGGAGCTTTATCCAGTGTATGCAGTAAGCATTGGCATGTCTTAAAGCTTTATATTGTCATGGAGGGAAAGGTCCCTACAGATTTGTGAGAGGGGGACTATATCTAGGGATGTCATCACATTGGGATTGGATGGGAGATATGGGAGAGCACTAATCACTGTTTAGTCATCAATCCCTGCCTGAAAGTAATTTAGACTCCAGTCCCTAGGTGTTTGCAATGAGCATCCTGTCAACCATTTAATAAGATCTTGGCTTATCTGACTGTAACCTCAACTCTGTATTTCCCAACCACCCGTGTCACATTTACAATATCAGACCAAAAAGACAACAAGCCAGACTACTCCATCACAATCTCTGATACATCCTGTCCCACTAGCAGGACAGACCCACCAAAGACAGAAACACAGTGATATACTTTCAGGAAGGAATAGTCTTCAACATTGACTCCAGATTCCATGAAATCTCACAGCATCAGGTCAAACATGGGCAATGTAAAATTGCTGATAACCACCTACTATTCTCCCACAGCTGATGGACAGTGCTTCTCTGTGGAAACCAATGCAAGTAACAAGGCCACAGCCTGGATGGGGGACTTCAATATTCAAAATCAAGTGCAACTTAATAGCACTACCACACTTGACCATTCCCACCAATCTGCCTTTTTTTATTACTAACTTTTGGAATCTGTGTATTGCTGACAAAGCTAGCATTTATTATCCACTGCGAAAGTGGCCGTGAACTGCCTTGTTGAATTATTGAAGTCCTTTGAGTGAAGGAACCCCCATAGTGGTGTTGAGTAGGGAGTTCCAGGATTTAGACACAGCAATGATAAAGAACTTTGGATGGCATGTGACGTGAAGAGGAACTTGAAGATGATGGTGTTCCCATGTATCTGCTGTCTTGATGGTGGAGATCATGAGTTTGGGAGGTGCTGTACGAGCAGCCAGAGTGAGTAACTGCAGTGCATTTTGTAAATGGTACACACTGTGGCCACTTGGTGCCATGGTGGAGACTATGACCATCTTTCACAAGAGAGTTAACCACCTTTCCTTGACATTCAATGGCACTACCAACATCCTAGGGGTCACCATTGATCAAAAACTCAACCAGCTACACTAAGACTGACTGCAAGTGTAGATCAGAGGCTGAGTATCCTGAGGGGACGGACTTGCCTCTTGATACCACAAAGCCTTTCCAGCACTGACAAGGCATAAACCAGGAATATAATAGAATGTTTTCCACTATCTAGGACAAAGAAGCCCATCAACTACCCCAAACCTTCATTCTCTCCTCATTGTCACACCATGGTTGTTCTGACAGCACTTCCCAAACAAGCAACCATCAAGAAAGGCAAGGACTTCACAGACATGAGATTACCAACCCTGCAGATTCCCCTCCAAGCCACACACTATTCTAACTTGGAAATATAATATCATTCATTCATTGTCACTCAGTCTAAATCCTGGGCTTCCCAAGTGTATTTTCGGAGTACATTCATCAGAAGGAATGCAGTGGTTCACTGCACTTTTTTAAAAATTTTATTTACAGCATGGTAACAGGCCCTTCCGACCCAATGAGTCCACGCCACCCACTAACCCAAATTAACCTACCCGTACGTCTTTGCAATGTGGGAGGAAACCGGAGCACCCGGAGGAAACCCATGCAGACACGGGAGAACGCACAAACTCCTTACAGACAGCGACGGGAATCGAACCCTGATCGCTGGCGCTGTAATAGCATTGCGCTAACCGCTACACTACCGTGCCGTTCTTGGGGGAAATCGGGGATGGACAATAATGAACACTTCACCGAAAAAGGCTTTTTTTTAAAGATATGCCCTTTGCCCAATCCACCCTCACAGCTCCAAACTAGTGCCTTTCCCCTATGAGACTGCCAAAAATTTCCAGGCTAGCCAAGGTAGAAGCTGGAGAAGAGAGTGAAAATGAAAATGCACCATTAATTGATTTAACACATCCAATCACAAGCCTAGATGCTGATATTCTTCGTAATTTAGTTCAGAGGTGGAATCTACAATTGGTGAGCCAAAAAACATGTGGACTACTGCCTGAACATATGGCAAGAATAGAATCAGAAAAGTAAACTCATCAGAGGAATTCAATGTGATAGCCTACAGAGGAAGCACAAAGAAATGCTTGAGGTCTTGGCAATTAGCTAGAAAACCTGTGTGTAATGTCAATGAGCAAAGAGAAGTCCAGCATCAATCTTGCACTGGATTCTACACCGAGCTTGTAACATTCCAGTGCGGGAATCTGCAGCCTCTATCACTGAAAGTCAGCAGTCTTCCGCCAGCCATGTTGAAGCCACTGGGGTATCCCCTCATAAAAGCATTAGGAAAGGCAAAGACCTCTGGAAGCCAAGCACTAAGGGAATGAATGGAATAATTTGTCAATTTTCCTATAGAGCTTGCCTGTTCTTATTTATAAACTTGGTCTGAATTATTGATTTCAGACCAAATTTATGTCTTAATATTATGTCAGAGTAATTGTTTTATTGTCCTGTCCTCTCCTCCTCACCGTCTGCCCGCCCTTCCCTTTCCTCCCCGCCTCCTGATCCATTGTTATTTACAGTATAATATTGGAATGGGATCAATGATGGAAAAGTAGTGCAGATAAAATTAATTAAAAGCTTACAAATAATTATGTATTACTACTTGCAATTTCAATAATAATTGATGACTCCACATTTTTCATTGGTTTACTTTCAAGGCTGCAGAAGAGTTAAGATGTGCCATATTTGTACACCCTTGGGATATGAAGATGGATGGGAGGATGTCGAAATATTGGCTTCCATGGCTCGTAGGTTAGTATTAACCCAGAAGTCTTCACAGGATCTGCAGCATACAGTCTGTAATTCTCTATTAGCTGAGCTCCTAATCTTGGACACAATATTGTGGAGACTATGGCAGTGGCCAAATACGTTCACAAGGAAAGACAAGGAAAACTGGATTGAGGGTCATACAAGTTATATGAAACATGGAATATCTAGGAAATGCAGCAAAAAGGAGTCTCATGTTCAACAACATTATATGTAGGCAATTCCTCCATTATATTGATCATAGTTATGAAAATAAATAATAGCAGTAAATTCTTATTGTAAAGTTCAAAAAAATTAGTGATAGGTCGTAAACAATCCATTTTCCATTCAACCACTTAATATTGGAAAGGAGATCAAGTGGGGTCTTAAACAAAGTACTAGTCCACTGCCACCTTTTTTACACTATCATGGACCATGAACTGTTATTGGCAATAAACCAGCAGGTTCCTTCTCTCTCTATCTCTTGCTATCTCTCTCTATCTCTCGCTCTATCTCTTGCTCCCTCTATCTCGCTATCTCTCTCTCTCTCTCTGTCTATCTCTCTCTCTATCTCCATCACCTTTTCACTTAGTTTACTCAATGGAATTTTAAAAATGAAAGACTGAGCCCCTTTTATTTTCATATTCTGCAATCTTTTCACACTGAGCCCTTTCAGTATCTCAGAACAGTAGTTCAAGATTTGTTAGGTTTTTGAAAGACTGCAGATAAAATTCAGTCCTTTGCTACAGTAAAACTGCCTGAAAAGTTGATTATGTCCAAAAGAATGAGAGTAAAATTACCTCATTCATTTCTCAAGTCAAAGTAAATCTGTTTCATCCCAGAAACCTCTGCTTATTAACCATGATTTTCTGTTTCCATAGAACATCAGATTAAGGTTAACAAAGCAGTCACTATAGTTCCTCGCAAAGGGTTGACCTAACAATGATTACTTTGTCAGGCTTCCAATGGGTTCTCATGTGTCGGAGAGAAAACAGAAGCTCCTTAAAGTGCCACCCCTAGCCTGATGGTAACATGTTTATCTGAGTTAGATTGTTATTGGACCACCTCGCCATCATCAACCCCACCCCCTGCCCTCTATCCCTGCCCCCAACCTCACTCCAATGCCTTAAGCACATTATCCTGATACCCCAGTGACCAAGAGACATTAAACCAAGACTCCACCAGCCTTCTCAAGTGGACAATAAAGATTCCAATGTAACTTTTCAAAGAAGAACAAGTTAAGTTCCCTTGCTGGCTTGCCAGATGATTATCTCTAACCAAGATAACAAAAAATCTTATTGTTTAACACATTCCTCTTAGGGGGAACTCTCTGTTCATCAATTGGTGTCACATCTCCCTACATTAGCATTATGAATAATACATTTCAGAAATTAAGTCTTTTGTTTAATATGAAGATCTTTGTGACATTTTAAGATTGTAAAAGGTGCCATATTGTTGATTTCGCTCAAACACTGCCTGTAGGAGAAATAATGATGTCCTCCTTTTGGCACAAGTTGTCAGTCCCTGCTGTTGGATTCTCCTGGCTTTCATCTTTTTCTTCTCCATAAATTGAGCACTCTCTTTTTCAAAGCACAGTAACAATGAAATCCTTAGAGAGAATTCTGTTATTTCACTTAAGTCCTTAACATTTTTCAGAAATCGTTTACTTGTTAATGTTCAGATTTTAAGTAGTGGAAGAGCCTTCCAGTGTGGCAGAATTGTACTTGAATAGCTTTTCACCCTCAATGTTTCTTCTTACCTCTGATGAACCATTTGGTTTTTGATGCAGGAAACCTAATTGTTGGTTATTTTATGGAGTGGTAAATGCAAGAAACGTAGTGAAATCTTGGGAGCGCTTTGTCACAATTTCTTTCTTCTGTAAAGGCTGTGGAATGTGCTTTCAGATACTGTCTTAGAATTAGAATTACAAGAAGGCAGACTTTCCCACTTTACTCAGCTGGTTGCCTCTACACCCTCAGAAGTGGTCAGAAGTGTTTTTTAAAGGAAAATTCAGACTAAAGTATTATTTCAAAAAATAAATACACAAGCATTTTAGCTTCTAATGTATACATTAATATTTTCTTGCCCTCGTATAGAAGATATTATTGACTATGATTGAACATTTCATGATTAAATATTTCATGATTAAATATTAGACATGATTAAATATTTCATGTCTAAAATAGATCACTCCCACTTCAAAGTGATCTATTTTAGACATGAAATCTGAGAGAGGAGGTGGCAGAGGTGGAGGGCCTCCTCAGAATGGAGAAGAGGGAGGTGGATGAGGGTCTCCTGAGGGTAGAGGAGGAGGAGGAGGAGGAGGAAAATGTGGAGGACGAGAGTCTCCTGGAGGTGGATGTAGATGAGATAAGGAAATGACAAATGATAAAAACTCGGATGGCTCCAGAGGAAACTGTGCAAGCAGAGGAAGTCACTTAAGCTGAATGGAGCCACACAACATTTCAATTGTTCGATAATATTTATCGTTGCCCCCTTTGCTCACTTCTCATGATCATAGAACATGAACACTTTCACTGTATGTAGAGTGTAATTCTATCTCTAACATAAAGTTATTGTCAACTTGCTGATCAAAAAGAACAATTACAACACAATCAGCAAGCTACCAAATTATTGGAAATTATTTTACAGCTTATAATGGAATTTACTGTTATTAAAGAATTGTTTGGTGAGAAATCAAACAGCACCACAGAGTAAATAATTTTAAAAAAATAGTTGTGGAGATATCAGCAGTAAGCTGGATCTCATCACCCTGAGTGAAACTGGAAAAATCAGCAGTTTACAATACACAAGATGATGGGTTACTCAGATCTGATCTCCATGAAAGGTCTTCAGTAACAATTAAATACTACGATGTCATTTTGTTTCAGAGTGAAGACCCTTGCATATATCAATTGTCAAATATTGACAAATCTCCTTAACAACACTCAGCTGAGGATATGCACATGACAGATCTAGCTAGGTGAAAACTTTGGGTCCTGCCAATTCTGCATTTAAATCCTGTGAAATGGGTAATAGTTATTGCTCATTGTCAGCTGCTTGGTTTAGTGACATCTGGTTATGAGTACGTAGTCAAGCAGTCTTGTCTGCTTTAGACATGGCTACAGTCTTCATTAGAACTCCATTTCTTGCTAATGTATCTAACTCCACCTTTCTCTGGTTCTTCAACACAAATGGGACAAATTGACACTTGCAATAGATTAGTTTTACACCTGACTTCATACAGGATATGGGCATTTTAATCTGTGATACCGTTATACAGATCCTTGAATATTTCTGCATACTTTCCCAACAGTATATCTCAGCAGGATTTTGAATATTCCATACTGAACACCCCTATCTAGTGTTGCTTCGAATTTTTGTGCCAAACTTTTCCCAACAATTTCAGCCAATTATAAAATCAGCCACAGGCATTTATAGTCCTACTTGCTAACCACTGTGAAACCTTAAATATTTCACGTGGCCTAAATTTTCACTGCTTCACCAAAATATGTTTTCAAGTTAACTGTAATCTTCATCAGTGATAGGTACATGGCTGAATTTACTCAGGTATGTATCCTTGCCAATGATTAAGCAATTTGCTGCCATTTGAATGCACTGACCATTTAACCATGTTTTTGTCTTGAAGTTGTTCTTCATTCTACCACTGCTGCTGACAACATAAATGCAGTGTAAACCCAGTTCTCTATTGTTCACATTGGCATCAATACTGTGGAGACTTCCTCTCTCTGGTTTCTGGCTGTAACAACTTCCCCTCTATGAAGAAATCACTCTACTAGAGTTGTTTTGATTCACTATCTTGGGTTTAGACTCATTGCTTAGGATCTGTGCTTTTTTTTGGCATTTAAAACATTTTGCCATTTTGGATTGATATACATGTGGTGGATGGCTTTTAATACATCAAGATGAGTAATTTGCACTAGTCTCTTACATCTGTATTGGATTCCACTTTGGAACTCCAGTTTTCACTATTGCTCCATAATCGTGAAGTGCAGTTGTATTTGTACCTTAAATTGGACTCACTAATGCCACCTCCTGTAGATGTATTTTGTATGCAAACTCAAATATGAGATTCTGTATGCTTAAGTTTGTTTCATCAATTAAACAATAAACAAACTTGTCATGTAGCACATGAGCTAAGAAGGTGCCAAAGTTGCAGTGCAAAGGCAGGTCCTTCAATGAGAAAATATATTTGCAATAAACTGCAAAGAGGTGACAGCATGGATGCTTCAAAATTACTCTTAGACAAACTGTTGGGAAATAATGCACAAATGTTCAAGGTACATGGATGGGAAAGGTTTAGAGGGATACAACGCAGGCAAATGGGACTAGCTTAGATGGGAATCTTGGTTGGCATGGACCAGTTGGGCCAAAGGGCCTGTTTCCAAGATGTATGACTCTTTGATACCTGTAAAATATTACGGGTTATTTCTTATTCCTGGTTTCAGACTTGCAGCTCTCCATAATTTTTGACAGATTAGGGTTGAAATCATTCTGTAACTTTTGAACTACTTTGCTAAATGAAACATCTTTTGTTTTCCATGCCATCAAAAGATTTTCTCATCTAATACATGTTTAGAAACCTATTTCAGTTTGAAAAATAAATTTCTTGCTCTTGCTCTCCCATATGGAACCATTTTATGCAGTCATTAATTTATCATTAATTTCCATTGGGTAATTCGCTCTACAAAGCATTTTCATAGACTCAGGATCATGAATGACATATTTCCAACCTGGTTTTGTGAGTTTAGAGGCTGCTTCTGAGGCCAGTATGAGAATCCCAGACACTTCTACAGATGGGGTGGGTGGGCAATAGTTGAGAGGACAGGTGGGTGGGTAGTCTGTGTCGTACAGGCTGTTCCCAGGTAACAAACAGACTGTTTTACAGACATCCAGATGTTGATTTTGTCCCAAAATACACAAAAGTTACTCAATATGGTTACCATACCTCCACAGTATTGTAATAAATGGCATCTAAGGCACAAAAGACTGATAAGAAAGAACATTGACCATAAGTGGAGAGAGAGAGAGAGGAAACTAGTTCTGGTAGAAATGAAAATATGTACATATTTGGGACTTTTGAATGTAATAATACTATGGGAGCTTGTTCATATGTAGGGGATGTCCATACATAAGGCATTCATAACCCAAGGATGGCCTGTAGTCCATTCCTCTACCAGGTATGCAGGTCTTCTGTGTGCTCCCAATGCCATCACAAATGGTCCTCCTCAATTTTGAGCAATTATGAGTCGGGGATTCCCAGAAGTTGGTGAGGATGTTGCATTTCTTCAAGGAGGCTGTGAGCACATCTTGAATCTTATTCCCTGTCCCCCCGACAATCTCTTCCCATGACTGGCCATTCTGTTTGAACTGATAGATTCACACGCCCAATTGAATACACCAAGGCTTCCAACGTAATCAGTCTGAGCAGTCATTTGGTCTTTTTCTTCATCTGATGCCATTGTCATTCCCATCAAAATTAATGACATCATGCCAGAACATGCAAAGTATTCCCAACTTTACATTCCCTTTTTAGTTCAGTTTCTGACTCAATAAAATGACATTGCATTATTTCTAGCATGACTGCCTCATAACTGAAAATGTCACTTGTTGTTCTTATCCTGCTGCACACACATCCAAAATCAGATACAATATCATTGTGACTATGTTACTGAATCAGAATTCATGAGGCCTGGAGCAGTGCACAACTTTCAATCATGTGAGAGTAGCTGAGAAATTTAAATTCAATTAAATAAATCTGGAATTTTTAAAAAATCTACTATCAGAAATGGTGACCATGAAACAACCAGATTATCATCAAAATCCAAGTGTTCATTAATGTCCTTCAGAGAATGAAGTCTGCCATTCTCATCCTATCTACCCAGTGCAGGAATTCAAACCCACCAATGTGGTTGACTCTTATCCTCTTCTTCAGTTCAGTGATAATTAGGGATGGATTATAAATCTCAGACTTGTCAGCAATGTTCAAATGCTCCAAAGGAATAATTAAAGTAAAATGTCACTCTGCTGGTGGCACCATATCCGCTGTGCTTTGCTCTACAAGAATAGTGCCAGTCCTCCCCCAAAGAACTCACCAGGAACCGCTCAGCTGTGCTATTTCCCTCCGTCATGCAGAGTTTGGTTGCTATTCCCTCCTGTGCCCATATCTGCTGGCACTTACGTGGAGTTAGCTTCCACTACATTCACCAGCTCTAGTGGAGCTTCAAACTCTGCAGAGGACACCAGTGCTCCCAGCTCACAATCTCTTTGCTTAACACAATCCTTTTTCATCTTGCTTCACACAAGGTCTGTTCTTCACATCCTCATATATAACTTGTAATGTTTTCATGTGCACGTTTCTTATTCTATGTGGGGAATGTGGAGAATCATGACGCGACACTGAGAACATATAGAACATGTTGAACTCATTTATTCAATGTGTTAACCAGGCTGCACATGTGCACATGTGCCATAGATGTCAGGCACTGCAATAGGCAACTGCAGGAAATTGAACCAGAGCTTTTCAGTGATACAGGCTGTTTCTAAAACAGTGTGGCATCGTACAAGGGATCCCGACTGTGCTGCTTTCTAAACGAAACTGAGATATCGTGGGGAGAAATGAAATATTTCATAGCATTGAGAAAACAGGAATGTTTTGTCTTGTATCTTAGCAAGGACTCAATCCTTTCAGCCTGGATTCCATAGCCTTGGAAAAGAAATGTGTGAAAGAGATGCAACCACCCATATCACTTTAACATTTGACTAACCTGTAAGAGGAACTATGAATTAATTTCATTTTCTTTAGGTATGCCTGCTGAAACAACCACTGCAATTTGTAGCATGCTGTTTGGTGGTATCTTTGAAAAATTTCCCAAGCTGAAAGTCTGTTTTGCCCATGGAGGTAAGAACTATGCTTTATTTAGAATCTCAAAGAAATTGATCGATGCCAGTGGTTCAGAAGGGACTGAGAGAAAAAGCAACATCCCGTAGTAGCCTTTGTGTCCTTCCTTATCACCCTCCTAGCTGCCTCCACTTTCACCCTCCCCCCCCCTACCTATCTCCAGATACCTTTTTTTGTCTGCCTCCACCTATCATCCACCTGCCAACTCTACCCCTCCCCCTCCTGACTCCATCTGCCCATTAGCTTTCACCCCTCCTCGGTCCCCCAATCACCTACTGGCCCCGTCACACCACTCCCCCTGTCCTTTTTATACTGGCTATCTTCCCTCTCCACTATCAGTCCTGATGTAGGAAACATCGTCAGGAAGCATGGATAATTCCTCCCCCCACCCCCCAGAGATGCTGCTCAACCCACTGAGTTCCTCCAGCAGATTGTTTGTTGCTCCTGATTCCAGCATCTGCAATCTCTTAAGTCTCCAAGGGGAATATTTGTCATAGGGTGAAATGATGGACAACCATTGAATGGACAGTTAAGCTCCTTTGTGAATGTAATGTGTTGCTAATGTTGTGAAGTCTTGGTGAAATTGGATAGTCTGCTCTACTGGTACCTGTTGAGTAGGCCAGAATATACAAATGTTAAAAGAGGGGAGCGGAATGGCAGGTACAAGTGGTCAGTCAATTTTTCTGTACATGGCATTCCTCTCCACCCCCCTACCCCGGCCTTTTTTGTATATTCTGACCTGCTCAGCACAACCTCGTAGGCCAGACTATACACTATCACCCAGATGTCACAGCATTAACGAAACATTGCACATTCAGAGATGCTTAACTGCCTATTCAATGGCTGTCCATCATTTTACTCTGCTGCAGAAATTCCTCCTGCACCTTTGCTTTTACTTAGTAGACACGAGAGACAGCAGACGCTGGAAATCTGGAGCAAAAGAACTGCTGGAGGAACTCAGCGGGTCCAGAGGCATCTGTGGGGGAAAGGAATTGGAGATGCAGAGACTGCAGATGCTGCTTGACCCACTAAGCTCCTCCAGCAGTTTGTTTTTTTTTCTGTTACTTAGACTAACTTGCTCTTTCTCCTATTTCAGTTTTGTTGAAGAGTCTTTGACTTGAAACATTAATTGGTTTCTTTTTTCATAGTTTCTTCTTGACTGGCTAAGTTATTCCAACATTTCTGTTTTTTCTTCATCTGCAGTTTTATTTGTTTTCCAATGTAATTGTAGGTCTCTTGCACCATACAGTATATGGAGAACAGGGAGGAATATGGAATGGTACCTGTAACTTCTGTTCTGTCACTAGTTAGAGGGCACCATATTTTTTAATTGCCATCCACATTATTATTTTGTTTACCTCATTGCTCAGGACATGGGTGAGGTCAATGCTAGAGTTGGCCAACTCCTTTAATTCTGATGATGCAGCAGCACAGCCAGAATTTTGAGGTTCATATCCCTAAAGATCTATTAGTTATAAGTATGTATAAAGGTACTAACATAAATGAAAAGAACCTTGCTACTTGCTTTCCAGTTCAACTATAGTGTTGATATAATGCAATCAATACTGCCTAAATCTTTGTCAAGGCAAAAGACACAAGTGGAAAGAGAATCTTTAGATAAGGAAGTCTCATTACACCCAGGCACACTGAAGTTTTAAAGAATGGGAGATGTTTTTTATTGAAACAGATAAGAATTCCCATGAATCTCTGAGAGAAAACAATTCCTCCACATCTCCATATTAAATGGATACATCCTTATTCTCAAACTATGCTCCCTGGTTCAAGATTCCTCCATGAGAAGAGCGCAGGCTCTCAGCATTTATCTTGGCAAGCTTCCTCAGAGTAATGGAGGATGTCATTGAACACATTCAAGGCTGAAATGGACAGATTTTTGGATTATAGGGTTATGGAGATCAACGGGAAAGTGAAGCTGAGGTCAGAATCACAGCAGTCATGATTTTATTTCACAGCAAAGGAGGTTTAATGAGTTGAATGGCTTATCCCAGCTCTTATTCCTTATGTTCTTTTGCTTCAAAGTCAGTCCAGATTTTAGCAGCAGATTTGCTGTTCTCTCTGCATGAAAGAGTGAAGCCAAAAGAACTTCATGTTAAGACTGAACTTGTCTATGTGGTAAAACAACGGATTGAACCTATAGGCAATTTTAGCAAGGATAGGTGCATTACAGCCTTCACCTAGGCACAAGTTGTTTACACAGAAACACTTGGAAAAATTGTACAGCTTTTTCTCCCCCCACATAGATATCCATAACTTAATGTATGCTCCAGTAATCATGGATAACAATGAGAATTCAATTTCCAGGTTAGAATAACTTCTGTTAGATGATGTCCTGTAAAGCACAAGAAGTGTGTAATGGCTCATTACATATGTTCCAAATGGCCTTAAATGTGCACTATCAACCAGAAGCATTGCATCTGGCATGCATATTGGGAAACAGCAGGTGCGCTGCCAAGTTTCCTGTCCATGAAAGGAAATGAATGGAAAATTATGGCCAGCATACCTGTGATTTTTTGACATGCAGAGCAAGCAGCTCAGCCTCACTAGTATTTACAAAATTGGCCCTATTGTTTCAGGATATATCCTACAGATGGCCAAGGGTGAATTGCTGACTTAAACATGTTGTGTAGGTAGAACACCTATGCAATGAGCTACAAACATTAAAGTTAATTAAACTAGCACAATTAATATGTTTACATGAATTTGCTGAATTTTCTAATTAGCTTTTTGTGAGTCTAAAACTTTCAAGCCAGTTGGAAATTACATGAAGGAATTGTGGCCAAATAAAGGATTTTTAACTATCCTTACCAATACATGATTTTTTTTCAATATTTCAGTTATTGTACCATGAATTCCTTGCAAGCTAGTTCAATTCATCATTTGAGTCAAAGAGTTAAATATCTTGGAAACAGGCCCTTCGGCCCAACAACCAAGCTGACCAAGATGTCTCATTTGCCTGTGTTTGGCCCACAAGCCTTGAAACTTTTTCTATCCATGTACCTGTCCAAGGGTCTTTTTAAAGTTTGTAACTGTACCTGCCTCTACAACTTCCTCTGGCAGCTCATTCTATATACCCATCACCCTCTGTGTGGAAAAAGTTGCCCATCAGGTCTCTTTTTAATTATTTCCCCTCTCACCTTAAACCATTGTTGCCTAGTTTTAGACTCCCCTACCCTGGGAAAAAGACTGTGACCACCCACCTTATCTATACACCTCTATAAGGTCACCCCTCAGCTTCCTACACTACAGGGAAAAAGTCCCAGCTATATGGTAGCATCTTAGCATAAAAGTTAAAACTGTGAACTGAGGAGACAGTTAAGAGTCAATCAGTTTGGTGGACTGGAGTGACATATAAGGCAGACTGAGTAAGGATGGTAGAGTTCCTTCCCTGAAGGACATTAGTGAACCAAATGTTCGTGTTCCATATTTTCATGGTTACCAATGCTGAGACTGACTTTTCTTTAAATTCCAGATTTATTTAATTACTTAAATTTAAATTCCCCAGTTGCCATGGAGGGTTTTGAATTTATGTCTCTGAGTCAATGGTCCATAACTCTGCCTGCTAGTCCAGTAACCTAACCATTAAACTAAAGTATAATGTGTCATGAACTAAAAATGCTTGCCAATCTATTTCGCTATTACTAAAAAAAATTAAACAATCTTTAGGCATACATTCTGAAAGTAGCAAAAGCACTTTAATATTGATACTTTTACACAACTATGAACAAAATAACATTATTTGTCTTTAGGTGGTGCCTTCCCTTATACTATTGGCAGGATTGAACATGGATTTAATGTCCGCCCTGATTTGTGTGCCATAGACAACAAGATAAATCCTCGAAAATATCTGGGCCGGTTTTACACAGATTCATTAGTGCATGATCCACTTGCACTAAAGCTGTTGGTCGAGTTGATAGGAAAAGTGAGTAGAATACTTTTAACATACTCATTATATTTTGTCATTAAATGTGAATCTTTTACTGAAGGTTAATCTTACACAGTATTACAAATAATAATGTGCTTCAATTTCTTAGCTGATTACAATAAATGTTACTTTGTTTAGGATAAGGTGATGTTGGGGACAGACTATCCCTTCCCACTGGGTGAATTGAAACCTGGAAATCTTATTGAATCTATGGAAGAATTCGATAATGAACTCAAGGTAAGATTGTCATTAAGATCCACAAATTTCAATGTCTAATGTGTGTGCATTAAAATATTCCATGTCAGCATCAATGAGGCTTAGTCCATGCTAACTATAAAGGGAATACAAACCAATCAGGTCACTGAAAAAGAAAAAAAGAAATGGGCATCTTGATAGTTTCCCATGTTTCTCTCCATTGCCCCTGCACATTTTATTTACCCTAGTCAGCCTTTGTTCAATCCTGGATCTCTACTCAGCTCACTATTCTACCCGTTTCAGAAAAGAAACTCCTCTCCACATATTAGTTTTCGGAGTGGGTTCTCACACCATACGGGTCCCATCGCATCCGTTCACCACACCAATTCCCAAGATGCTGCAGCAGACTGAAACCTCTAGTACGTAAGAAAACAGATAGGACGAATCACTTAGAAGCCAACAACGTTGCCTTAAATTTTTAAAAAAATGTTTTTCCAATCTTTTTAGATAGGAATTGAAATGTTTTACAAATAATTATTTTAAATTTCAGTATTGTTTTAGGAATCTAAATCCAAATTAATTTTGTACATAAGAGATATCACAAATATAACTTAAATGTTTGTTTAAAAGACTTGAACACCACTTTCAACCACTATTCAGGTACAGCCATTTCCAACATTCACCCAAAACAGGATAGCCAGACAGTGTCAGTCAAAAGATAACTGCCTTGAAATTCATTTCTTATACATTGTACTAAACACACTGTATAGAAATATCGTACATTGTATTGTGTCTCTGAAATACATTCCATTGGTTAAATCAACAATGTTGTGCATTTATTACGACCAACCAGAGGATGAATTTCTGGACAATTGTATAGCACCCCTACTGTATTGCATTCAAGTGCCAGACAAGATTGTGTGCTCAGATCTAGGTGGATTAGAACCTGTCACATTTTAACTGAGAGGGGAATGATATCAAAGCTAAGCTCATATAGAACTTTTGAAAATTACAATGAGGAAACAGAGTAATTAATACTTGGGGAATCTACTGATTTTCCATTCCTGCTACAAATTGAGCTTACAAACACTCTGAAACATTACATTGGTCATTTACAAGGATTTCCAGTGTGTATCTTACCATACCCATATGGTCATTTTAGCTCTCAAATGCATAGAGGAACATTTAATCACAAAGAATGTCTGTGCTGGTAATGGTGAGTAAACAAAATAATTGGATTTTGGATTGCAGCCAAAACCTAGCTTCAATGCACCCATGTCAAAATTTAGTAAAGACACATTTGGATTCATTTGGACACATTCTGCAGCAATTCACCCATATGACTTCTTAATTAGAATAGATGGGCACATAGGTATCAAAACAATTAACTTGGTGTATTTAAATTGAATATCGTTTTTAAATTTAATGATTTAGAAATACAACCTCAGTGACTGAATAAAATCATGGCTGATCTGATTATAACCACAGCTCAGCAATTCCACCTATCCTTGGTAACCTTCTTGCTTATCAAAAATCTAATAATTCTACCTTAAAAGCATTCAAAGACTGCTTCCATTATCTTTTGACAAAGAGAGTTCTAAAGATTCACAAATCTCTGAGAGAAAAGATTTTGCCTCAACTCTGCCTTACTTGGGTGACCCTTAATCAATGAACTCTCATAAAAGGAGACATCCACTCCACATCCATCCTGTCCAGAGCCCTCGATTCCCATTGCATTCTCCTAAATTCCAATGGATACAAGCTGTCCAATCTTTCATCATGACACAATCTACTCATTTGACATATTAGATTACTAGATAATGTTTGAACTGCTTGCAACCAATTAACATCAGATAAACTTGCTGTGTCAACTTCTGCCTTATTACAAGATACCATGCATGGTAAATATTGAACAGGTTGTAAGGTAATTATGTTTGGCCTCAGCTAGACTTCCTTCCATGGAACGCCTAACAGTGTTTCTGTCTAACCCAGTTACTCAAAGCCCAGGCCATAACCATTCCATTTCTTGGCTGGATCCCCCATACCCCTGACCATATCTTTACAATCTAGATTCCAAATTCTATTTACTCAGTTACCCTTCTGTGTTGCAATATTTCATAGTCTTTCCCTACCTTATTCAGGTTTACCCAACCTCTAACTAGAATTTTTCCTTGATTTTATCGTTTGCATCTTTTCTGCTTTTACTATCTGGGCCCTGCAACAATCTGTTCCATTTCTATCTATAAATTTAACTTACAGAAATGAGTGAAAATACAGGAAAAGACCAATTTTCAGAAAGTGCGAGACAAAAAGTGTAAGTGCAGGCAAATATGGAAAAAGAAAAAGGAAGGAAAGGGAAAGAATTTTGTTTTGTTTTATCAGTGAAACCATTGAACATTAACCACTGCAGTAGAGGATTTTGTGATTATTACGTTTGCTAAAACTCAAAAAAAAGTATACTGTCTCTAAGTTTACAATGCTAGAATTCTTTCAGATATTTATCTTAAAATTGTTTCACTTACAGGATAAGCTTCTCGCCAAAAATGCATTGGAATTTCTTGGCCTTGAAAGGAAACAGTTTGAATGATGCATTTTTTATTATACTTTGTTTCTCAATTAAGAAATGTCTACATTATATGACACACAGCCTGGTCTGGAACTGGCATGGTGAATATTTTCCCAGAGGCAACATCTTTACCTCAGCTTCTTATCATTGGGATAAGTTAACCAATGTGTTTTGAAATTAAAACCTTTACTGTTTACTGTACATATTTACAATGACCCAGAACTCGTTTGTTTTGAACAACAAAAGTGGCCATCTAAATCTTTAACTTTTCATCACTAATTGCAATAGTTCAACGCTAGAAATAATACATCAGAAAGAACAAGAACTGAACACTTGAGCTACTTGTCCACTTATTCCTGAGGCCATATTTTTGATAACTTTCTCACTAAGATTCCTTTTGTCCACATTTATAATGAAAATTACCTGTGCAAACATTGCATTTTTCAGATAAGATGATGAGTTCCTGTTGGTCCTCTGAATGGACATAAATGAGTTGTAATGCTAATCTACGGAAGAGCAGGAGACTTTTCCCCAGTGACCTCAAGTAAAATTACTAAAGCAAACTATCTGGTCATTATCATATTTGTCGTTTGTGCCATCTTCTTGTATGCAATTTAGCTGTTTCATTTTCTACTTTATAATTGTGACCACACTTTAAACTTGTGTATTTGAGTGATTGGAGTATCCTGAGGTTGAGAAAGGCATTATATATAAAACTTAGTTTAGGCTGCACTTGGAGTATTTTGTGCAATTCTGGTTGCCCCATTACAGGAGAAATGTGAAAGCTTTGGAAAGGGGGCAGAAGAGGTTTACCAGGATGCTGCCTGAATTAGAGCGTATGAGCTATAAGGAGAGGTTGGACAAACTTGGTTTTCTCTGGAGTGTCGAAAGCTAAGGGGAGACCTGATAGAAGTTTATAAAATTATGAGAGGCATAGATATGGTAGACAGTCAAAATCTTTCTCCTGTCAAGTACTAGATGCCATGCATTTAAGGTGAGAAGGGGAAAGTTTAAAGGAGAGTTTTTTTTACACAGAGTAGTTGGTGACTGGAACAGGCTGCTGGGGGCTGTGGTGGAAGCAGATACGATACTGGCGTTTAAGAGGCTGTTAGACATATGAATATGCAGGGAATGCAGGGATATGGATCAATTACAGGCAGAAGGGAATTAGTTTAATTGAGCATCATATTCAGTACAGCCATTGTGGGCTGAAGGGCCTGTTCCTGGCTGTACTGTTCTATGTTCCCTATAATTGTAGCAAAAAATGAGCTGCTGGAAGAACTCAGCAGGTCAGGCAGCATCTGTGGAGGGAAATGGACAGCCGAATTTTCAGGTCAAGACCCTTCATCTGGACTGCAGAGGGGAGAGAGCCAGCATAAAGAGGGGGAGGGGTGTGGCAGGAGCCGGTAAGTGATAGGTGGATTCAATGGAGTAAGGGTTGATTGGCAGATGGAGTCAGGTGGGAGAGGGAAGGGTGGAGATAGCAACAGAGGCTGGGAGATAAGTGGAGACAACAAACAGAATCTGATAAGGTGAAGAGGGGAACCAAATAAGGAAGGGGTGCTGGTGCTGCTGCAGCAATTCAGTTTTGTACTCCTTAATGCTGGATTCAAGATAAAGTTCCCATGTTCCAATTAATTCTATTTTTCTGCATATTTATATGAACTATTATGGGCTAGAATGTTTTTGATATGTTAATGTTTTAACGTGCTATTCAACTGAATTTTATCTAAAACCTGTTTACTAAGCATGATCAGAACGCTGCACACTTAGCACAGGTCCATAAATTCAATCCAGGTCTTTGCCGTGTACACTGCACATCTTGCACAATTCTTTTCATGTATATACAAGTCAAATTGGGTCATAAAACTTTAAAACTTTATTCATGCAGCATGGTAACAGGCCCTTCCAGCCTAACGAGTCCACTCCACCCATTTAAACCCATGTTAACCTACCAGTGTGTCTTTGGAACGTGGGAGGAAACCAGAGCACCCGGAGGAAACCCATGCCGTCACGGGGAGAACATACAAACTCCTTACAGACAGCGACGGGAATTGAACCCTGATTGCTGGTGTTGTAATAGCGTCACGCTAACTGCTACGCTATACTGGAGAGCTCAGGCAGTTTTCAGTGCTTCTTCATCAAAGGCAACCAACCTTACTTGGACTGACTACCTCATTGCAGGTCCAACAATTCCTACCATACCTCAATTGCATGTTTAACTCCACCACTCCACCACCAATCATGTGTCCAACCCCATCCCTTGCCACTGATGCCCTCTTCCCACACTGGCCTCATCCACCAAAACCCCTGAGCTCAGCACCAAGCTCAATCGACCCTACACCCATCCTTAACCCCTTCAAGTTCAGCTTTATAAGGCATGTTTTATCTTAGTGATGTTTTGCAAATATATTAATCTTAAAGCATCACTTTAAAGTAATTTGCCTAGGTAGCCTGGGAATATTTAACAATTATAGTATGCTTTTAATATTTATCAGAGAAGCACAGGAAAATACAAGGTTTGAAATCGAAATTGGTTGTTCGGTATCTGATGATGCTTGCTCTCCACAAAAGAAACTAATTTTAACCATATACATCTACTCAATTCCCACATTCCTCCTACCTCATCTTCCATCATACCCTATACAATCTAATTTTTAATGTTGACAAATTTGCTGCCTTTACAGACTTTACAGACTACAAATCTGTACAGACATTGCTCCTGCCCTCCATTCTGAATTTTTACATTTAATCTTTTCTTATAATTCATACACATATTTAAGGCCAGAATTAAATGCCCATTCTGATTGCCCTAGAGAAGAGGATTGTTGGCTGCTATCTTGAACTGCTGTCGTCTTTGTGATGAACGTATTACCACAGTGTTGTTATGTTGGAAGTTTCAGGATGTTGTCCCATTGATCATGAAGGAATGGCTATGTATTCCCAAGTTACAATGGATATGGCATGGGTGGAATTCCAGCTAGACTGCTGCTCTTGTGCTTCAAGTGATAAAGGTTCCAAAACTGATGACTAAGTGCATTTTGTGGATGTTGCCACAGGACACAGCCTACGCGATGAAAAGGAGTTTTGGGAGTGGTGGACAGACTGAAAAACAGGCAGAGTGGATTATACTTGATGGTCTGGAGTTTCTTGACTGTAGTCATTCAGGCAAGTGGAGAACATTCCATCATACTTCTAGCTCAAAACAGAAATGATCAACACATCAGGCAACACCTGTGGAGAGAGAAATAATGTTTCAGGTTAATCATCTTTCATTAGATTTAAGAAATCAAATATGAGTAGAAAGAATAGAGAGAAGGTCTGTGTTGTGGTGGAGGAGGAGATACTGACTAACGTGTGGTGGCAGGGCCAGCTGAGAATGGGTGACGAAGGCTTGTTAATTCTTGATGATCTGTCTGAGGAGATTTAAGTAGAAGACAAAGAAAAATTAAGAAGCGAAAAAGCAAGATACTGGAGACTTCAGGGAAGTAAACACAAAGACAGTCACCATAAGACCAGAAAGCAGCATCAATGACAGCAAGAAATTTTCCTTGTGGAAAGACTTTGGGGAGTAGAAGGTGAGTCACTCACCACAGAATTCCTTGATTTTGGTCTGGCATTGTAGCCACTGAACATATTAACAATGTTGGAGTTGGTGATATTAATGCACATGAATGTCATGGAAAGATGATAAGTCTATTTTCTTGAAAACTGTCATTGCCTGGCACCTATATAGCACAAAATTTACTTACCTCTTATAAGCTTAGATGTGACTGTTTTCCAGGACATGCTCTTATGAGCAGAGTCTGCTTAATTTCCATAGGAGTTGCAAATGAAGCTTAACACCTATCATCAAATACTCCCACTTCAGACTTTATAATTGAGGGAAGATCTTTGATGAAGTAGCTGAAGACAATTTTGGCCTAGTGCACTGCCTTGAAGGATTTCTGCACTTATGTCATGGAGCAACAATGAGTAGCCTCCATAATCATAACTATCTTCTTTTCTGCTAGTTATGATTCCTGCCAATGAAAATATCGTCTTTGATTCCCACCAATGCATATACTTTCCTTGATTCTCATTGACTTTGGTTTTACCAGCGCTCCTTGTTGTCACAATTAGTCAAATGCTCCCTTGACATCAAGTACGGTCACCCTCCGGAAATCAGCTATCTTGTCAATAAATGGACCAAAGCTGTAATGGGATAAATGTACATATGGGCACAGTTCTTAACCCATCAACTACTGAAAAATATGTTCCTATCCAGGTGAGTGGACAGGAGAGTAGTCAATGTTGCTGAGGGTAGGCCAGTGGATGTTGTATAAATGGACTTTAATAAAGCTTTTGACAAGGTCCCTCATGGTAGGGTCATCCATTAAGGCACATGGGATCCATGAAGACTTGGTAAATTGCAATCAAAATTGACTTGGCCGTAGAAGGCAGAGTAGAGTGGTGGAGGGGTAGTGTAGTGGTGTAGTATTCTGACTGGAGGTCTTTGACCAGTGATGTTCCACAAGGATCAGTGCTGGGATATCTGTTGTTTGTGATGTATATAAACTATATTCACAAAAATGTAGGTGGGCTGACTAGTAAGTTTGTAGACAACACAAAAGTTGGAAATTGGTTGAGTTACAGGTAGTGAGGAAGGTTGTCAATGGATCTGTCAGTTGGAAACGTAGGCAGAGAAATGGCAGATGGAGTTTCACCCAGACAAGTGTGAGGTGGTGGATTTTGGGAAGTCAAATGCAATAGGAAAGTATAGAGTAAATGGCAGAACCCTTAGAAGCATTGATGTGGAGAGGGATCTCAGGGTTCAAGTCAATAGCTCCCTGAAAGTAGCAACACAAGTAGATAGGGTGGTAAACACGACGTATGACATACTTGCGTTCATCAGTTGGGATGTTGTCAGGAAATCATGTTGCAGCAGTATAAACCTTTGGTTAGGCTACATTTGGAGTATTGTGTGTAGTTCTGGTTGTTGCATGACAGGAGGGATGTGGAGGCTTTGGAGAGGGCGTAGAAGAGGTTCACCAAAATGTTTCCTGGATGAGACAGTATTGGCTTTGAGGAGAGGTTGGACAAGCTTAAATTGTTGGAGCTGGAGCATTGGAGACTAAGGGACAATCTGATAGAAGTATATAGTTATGAGAGATGTAGATAAGGTAGATGTAGATAAGTCTTTTTTCCCAGGGTGGAAATGTCAAATACTAGACTGCATAGCTTTAAGGTGAGAGAGGAGAAATTATAAGGAGATTTACAAGTTTTTTTTACATACAGAGTGTTAGATGCGTGGAACACACTGCCAGGGGAAGTGGTGGAAGTAGACATGATAGTAACATTTAAAGAGGCATTTAGATGGGTACGTGAACAGGCAGGGAATAGGGAGATACAGATCATGTGCAGGCAGATGGGATTAGTTAAAATTGGCACAGTTGACACAGACATTGTGGGCTGAAGGGACTGTTCCTGCACTATACTGTTCCATGTTCTATTATCTACCTACCCCATCCTATCCTTTCATAATTTTATACCATTCCTTCACCTTTCTTTGTACTTGTATTTCTTTATTCCAGCAAGCATCTTAGTGAGGCTGCTTTTGACCTTCTTTCACAATCTTCTAAGATAAGACATCTTTATTAGTCACATGTACATCAAAACACACAGTGAAATGTATCTTTTGCGTAGAATGTTTTGGGGGCAGCCTGCAAGTGTTGCTAACACTTCCAGTGCCAACATAGCATGCCCACAACTTCCTAAGCCATACGTCTTTGGAATGTGGGAGGAAACCCATGCAGACACAGGGAGAATGTACAAACTCCTTACAGTCAGCAGCCAGAATTGAACCTGGATCGCTGGCGCTGTAATAGCGTTACGCTAACCGCTACCTTGAATGAGTCTGTTTCTCCTGACCTTAAAAATTAGCCAGTAACGGAATCCCACACATTGAGTTAAATTCTTTGTCACTGATCTCAGTAAAAAAAAGTGGAGAGTTTCTGTTTTGCACTATTTAGTCTCAAGTTTCAAAGTAAATCTGTTGGTGAAATGTATGAAAAATATTGAGAGGTACTTATTTATGCACCCAGAATATAGTATCAATAAATATAAACATGCATATTCTCTTTTTCATGATGTAGAATTGTTCATGATTTTCGTAAGTGTTAAGTTACTTTAACATCACCCAAACCTATCTTGCTGAGCCACAGGACCACACCCAATGACCTTTGTGAGTAGAACTGTTACATCAATGTTTATCAGTGTTACTGCACCAATGGAAAGATAAGTTTCAAGTTTGAATTAGAGAGGGCCATTCCTGCTTCCACCATGCCACTTATCAGCGCATGCCTGATTTTATTTTAAGGCCTTACGGCATGCAGCAAGGGTGGCCTCATTTGGTCGGAGTTGTGAATGGAATTGAACATTTGAGTCATTAGCAAAGAGCCCTATTTCTGACTATACGATGAGAAAAAGATGGGGGCTAGGACACCTCCCTGAGATACTAATACAGCAATGTCCTGCAATTTTGTGTGATGATGAGTGACTCTAATCATGGAGAGCCTTTGTCTTGATTTTCATAGACTTCAGTTTTATCAAGGCTCATTGCTGACACTCAGCCTTTATGTTCCTACTTATAACCTTCCAGCAGCTGTCACCACCTATCCCCCCACCCCAATGTGGCTCCATCTGCCTCTCTTTTTTTTGTCTGCATCAATCATCCACCTGCCTCTGTCTCCCAACTCTACCCTTTCCCCCACCCAGCTCGATCTGCATGTCATCTTTCACCCCTCCTCAGTCCAACAATCACTTCTGGTCCCTGTGTCACAACTCCCCCTCTCCTCTTTATACTTGTTCACTCCCCTCTGCACCCTTTGTCCTGATGCAAAGTTCTGACCTGAAGCATCGACAATTCCTTCCCCCCCACCACAGATGCTGCTCGACCCGCTGAGTTCCTCCAGAAGATAGTTTGTTACTCCAGATTCCAGCATCTGCAGTCTCGTGTGTCTCCATCTTCCACCTCCTTTTCCTTGGGTTACGTTTGTCAATCATGTCAACCAACCAGGGAAAAAAGTTATTTTGGATCTTGTTTTGTGCAGTAATACTGGTTTGACTGACGATCTAGTTGTCAAGTGACAATAAACAACAGAATTGATTTTGAAAGTGAATTCCACTTTAAACTAGGGTCTTAAATCTAGAAGGAAATTGAAGGTATGAAAAGAGCGTTGGCTGTGGTTGGTCGGGAGAATATATTGAAAGGTATGATGGTGAACAGACTGCAGAGCTCACAAATCTATTCCGGTCCTGTGAGTTTGGCAATTACAAGATATAAAAGGAGCACCTGGCAGACTGAGCAGAGGTAAGGCCTGAGAAGTAGCAGCACTTACCAAAGCATTGGGATCATCAAATATGAGAGAGGTAAGGCCTAAAGTTGTGTGTGGGACCAGCAATACCTGCAAGATAGGCAGTGGCAAGATAATAAAAGGAGCACTAGTAGCCACAGCAAGAGCAACCACTTTGTGAAGGGCTGCGAGGTCGAAGTGTGGGCTTTGGTGAGCATCAGGCTTTGGTGACTAGAATGAGTAGCCATGAAGTAAGGATTTTCTATTTCTGTTTTGCTGTTCTTAGTATGAAAAATACAGAGGCTAGAACAGTGGAATGCTCCTCCTGCAGGATATGGGAGATTGGGGATATTTCCAATGTCTCTTATGACTAAACCAGCAGGAAATATGTCCAGCAGCAGCTGCTGGCAGATAACATAGAGCAGTGGAGCTGTGGGTGGACTCACTATGGAGTGTACAGGATGTGGGAAATGCGCTGGACAGTATGCTTAGCAAGTTGGTCACTCCACAGGTACAGAGCAAGAGGAGATAGGTGACCACCAGGAAGGGCAGACAGGTAGTGCAGCATCCCCTGTGGTCATTCCTCTCCCAAATATGTTACACCATGTTGAATACTGGTAGGGGGTGGCTTCTCAAGGAAAACAGCAGCAACAGCCAGTTTGTGGTACCACAGTGAGCAATGCTGCATAGAAAGGGGAAACAGAACTGGGACAGCGGTAGTGGTAGGGGATTCTATCATAAGGAGGAACAGGTAGGTTTTCCTATGGACACAAAAGAGACTCCAGCTTTGTATGAAGGCTCCTGATGAAGGGTCTCGACCCAAAACGCCAACTGTCCATTTCCCTCCAGTAGATGCTGCCTGACCCACAGAGTTCCTCCAGCTCCTTTGTGTGTTGCTCCAGAGTTCCAGCATCTGCAGTCTCTTGTGCTTCCAGGTCTGTATGTTACCTTCCTGATGCCATGGCGAAGGATGTCTCACAGCAGTTGCAGGCAATTCTGAAGAGGGAGAGTGAAGAACCAGCAGTCGTGGTGCATGTTGGTACTAATGACATAGGTAAGAGAAGGGATGAGGTCCTGCAACAAGAGTTTAGGGAGTTAGGTCGCTGTTTATACAGCAAGACCTTAAAAACTGTAATCTGTGGATTGCTTCTAGTGCCACAAGCCAGTGAGTATAGGAATGCATGGCTGAAGGGATAGAGCAAAAGGAAGGGCTTCAGGTTCCTGAATCACTGGGATCATTTCTGGGGAAGTGGGACCTGGACTAGGGGAACGGGTTACACCTTAATCAGAACAGGACCAACATCCCTGTGGGAAGGTTTGCTTGTGCCGTTGGGGTAGATTTAAATTAAGTTTGCAGGGGAATGGGGCTCACAGTAGATGTTTGGATGGAGAGGCACAGTCATATTGAGAAGAAATGATTAGTAAACACAGTAAGAACAACAAGCAGGTTAGTGCATATCAGGGGAATTCAAAGCCAAGTTGTATCTATTTTAAAGCAAGGAGTCTAACTAATCAGGTCAATGAACTCAAAGTTGTAATCTATATGGGGAGTAACTGCTATCACTGAGACTTAGCTGAAGGAAGAACAGAACTGGCAACTCAGTATCCTAGGATATAAAGTATTGTGAGATAGAAGGGAAAGTAAAAGAGGAGTGGTATTGCACCATTAGAAAAGTGATTGCATTACTTCACTTTTGAGAGAAGATATACTAGAAGGCTCCTCCATCAAGGCTATATGGTTAGAGATTAAGAACAAAAGTCTGTAATACACCCCCTGCAAGTGTCACTTTGCAGGGGGTGTATTACAGACCTGACAGTCAACAAGCAGTAGAGGAACAGATCTGCAGGCATGTATCAATGAAAATAAGGTTACAGCATTGGGTGGTTTTAATTTTCCTGAGCATAAAAGGCTCGGGGGGTGGGGGTGGCTGGTGGTGAATATTTGAGATGTGCTTAGGAGAACTTTTTGACACACTTTGTACAGGGAAGGAACTCTACTGGACCTAGTCTTAGAAAATGAAGCTGGTCAAGTAGAGGGTGTATTTTGGAAAGTTGACCATAACTTCATATATTTCAAAGTGGTTATGGAAAAAGATAGAGGGTTTGTTATCAGACTGAAAACAGAGTAGGAACAAACAGTCCTCCTTAGGTTGGCAGGCAGTGATTAGTGGGATTAGAGATCAGTGCTTCCTTCCCAACTGTTGTTCAATATTCATTTAACAATTTGGCTGTGGGAACCAATTGTCATCTTTTCAAGTTTGTTGATGATACTCAACTAGGCAGAATTGACAATATGGAGGAGGAGGAGTTATTAACAAGCTAAATGAGGGGGTGACAACATAGCAATGGATTATTAAGTGATGTTACTTACCTTGGTAAACATAATAGGAATGCTGAGTATTTGTTAAATGATGAGAAACTGGTATTGCCAATGTTTAAAAAGATCTGGGTGTACTCGTAAACAAGTCATTGAAGGCCAACGTGCAGGTCCAGAAGGCGATTGGGAAGGTTTGATTGCAGGAATATTTCAATTGTATAGGGCCACAGTAAGACCATACCTAAAGAATCACGTGCTGTTTTGGTTTCCTTACATAAAAAAAATGTACTTGCCTGAGAGGCAGTGCAGTGCAGTTCATCAGACTACTTCCAAGGTTGGCAGTTTGCAGAATTGGAAGAGATTGAGTAGAGTATATTCTCGATAGTTTTTAACAATATATGGAGATCTCAGTGAAAATTATAATATTCTTAAAGAGTTTGAAAGGTTAAATGCAAGGAGAATATTTCTCCTGATTTAAGACTTGTTGAGAAACGGGGCACAGTTTCAATACAAAGGGTGGGCCATTTAGGACTGAGAAAAAATAACTGTCAGTCACAGGGTGTTAAATCTTTAAAATTCTCTACACTGGAGGGCTGTTGAGATTCATTTGTTGTGTTCAGTCAAAACAGGGATTGAAAGATTTCTGGATTTTAATGGAATCAGGGTGACAGTGCTGGAAAATAGCACTGAGGTAGAAGGTCAGTCATGATGAAAGGCAGAGTAAGCTTGAAGAGCAAGATGGTCTATTCTGGCTTTCATTTCTTAAGTTCTTATGTCATAATTAGTAATCTTCTGGCTTGATATCAACAATGTTAAATTTGATACAACTGCAAAATAAATCAATCCAAAACTCAATTAAAAAGGACCAAGAGAAAAGCTGCATTATTGAAAAAGTGAAGGAAATATTACCAGAGATCTGGTGAAATTTTATTTTGAAGTTCAGATAATAAATATAAGTAGTTCCCAGATCACCGAATATCCTTCATGAATTACTATTTACTACTCAGTCGTACAGCACATAAACAGGCCCTTCAGCCCACTACGTCCATGCCAACCTTTCTGCCCATCTAAACTAATCCTGTCTTAGGTCCATATCCTTCTATGCCTTGCCTACTCAAGTGTTTGTCCAAACACCTCTTAAACATAGTGACTGTATCCAATTTCACCACCTCCTCTGGCAGCATGTTCCAGACATCAAGCAACACACATGATGCTGAAGGAACTCACTGAGTCAGGCAGCATCTATGGAGGGAAATGGATAGTTGTTTCGGGTCAATACCTTTCACCTGGACTGAAAGATAGAGGGGAGATAACCAGTAAAGAAAGGTGGAATGGAAAGGGTGGATCAAGAGCTAGCAAGTTATAGGTGGATCCAGGTGAGAGGAGGGTTGATAGGCAGATGGAAGGGGGGAGAGTGGAAATAGCGCCAGAAGCTGGGAGGTGATTGGTGGAGGCAATAAAGGGCTGAAGATGATGGAGCTACAATGTGATCCCACCACCATGTCAAAGCCGACCCGCGCTTCTGTAAAAAACCACACAACAGCAGAACCAAAGAACTTACGATAGATGCTTTATTAGCTTTTGCTAGCGGGAGTGGAGGAATACAGCGAGAGAGAGCGAGAGAGAGAGAGAGCGAGAGAGAGAGCGAGAGAGAGAACCATGTAACCCTAACTCTATACCGAAACCCACTCAAAGAAGACTCGGCTGCAGTGTACCTTTATACTGATTTTCGTGGGAAAACTAGGTAAGAAGTTACACTTACACAGGCAATTGTTTACATAAAGTTTCTAGCACAACAAATGTCTAAAAAAACTACTCCTTCCCCACTTGCATCTAGCATTGAAAGTAGACAAAACTAAATCACACCATAGGTGAGATCATTCTTTACCTTGAGAACCCATTTATAAAGAAAAGCATACTAAGAAGCATACTATTAACTCTTACACTGCCAGTGTTTAACCCTTGCATTCCCAGCTATCTTTTACAACCAATCACATCTTCCCCTCCCCATCCCTTTCTGCTGGGATCTCTCTGACTCCCTGGTCCGCTCATAAGATATCTTTATTAGTCATATGTATATCGAAACACACAGTGAAATACATCTTTTTGCGTAGTGTTCTGCGGCCAGCCCGCAAGTGTCGCCACGCTTCTGGCACCAACATAGCATGCCCACAACTTCCTAACCTGTACGTCTTTAGAATGTGGGAGGAAACCGGAGCACCCAGAGGAAACCCACACAGACACGGGGAGACATCCCTCCAATACCCATCCTTCTTCTTCCCACTCCCCCTCCCCCGGCACTTCCCTTGTGACCAAAGGAGGTGCAACACCTGTCCCTGCAACTTCTCCCTCACCACCATCCAGGCCCCTAAACAACCATTCCAGGCTAGGCAGTCATTCACATGCAAATCCTCCAGCCTTATTTATCGCATACGGTGCTCCCATTGTGGCCTCCTCTATTCCGGTGAAACGAGGGGTAAACTGGGCAACCTCTTCGCTGAGCACCTGCACTCTATCTGCCACGGGCATCTGGAGCTCCCAGTTGCTAGCCACTTTAATTCTCCTCCCTGTTCTTACACTGATATGCAAGGCTAAACACAAACTAGAGAAACAGCATCTCACATTCCGCCTGGATAGTCTACAACCCAACGGCATAAACATTGAATTCTCCAACTTCTGGTAAACTGCTCCCCCTCTGTCCCTTTTCTCTCTCCTCCTGATCTACCCAGTTCTTCCTACACTCACACCAGCCCCCATCACCCGGTTTCTTTACCCTCCTCCACCCGCTCCATCACCGACACACTCCTTCCACTGGGTCCCGTCCCCCACTATTTCCCATCTGCTCTCCACATTTCTCTCACTTGATTCCATGCTCCACCATCCTCTCCTATCAGATTTCACCACCTTCATCCCTTTGTCACTTCCACCGATCACCTCCCAGCTTCTGGCTCCATTTCCACTCTCCCTTCCTCCATCTACCTATCACCCCTCCTCACCTGGATCTACCTATTGCTTGGTAACTCTTGCTCCACCCCTTTCCTCCACCTTTTTATATTGGCTCTCTCTCATTCCATTTGAAGGGCCTTGACCTGAAACATCGACTGTCCATTTCCCTCCACAGATGCTGCCTGACCCTCTGAGTTCCTCCAGCATCTTTTGTGTTGCCCCAAATTCCAGCATCTGCAGTCTCTAATGTTCCAGATATCAACCACTTTGTGTAAAAACTTTCCCCTCAGAACCCCTATCAAAGTCCGTCCTCTCACATTAAACCTATTTCTTGTCACTAAATTTTAAGAAGAATGCAAGTGCCTTGGAGAGCATTTTTGCTTGAAAAATAACACAAATGAAAGAATTCTATTATCCTGTGATATTGTGATTACTCTCCTTGGAACACAAGGGGCTTTGATAGAATAGGGGAAGCTGTTTTCACCAGCAGAGGGTCAGCAACCAGATTTAAAGTGATTACCAAACAAACCAGAAAAGAGTGCAGCATTGGAAACAGAGTCAAGAGCAACTTTCAAAGGGGAAAGAGCTAGAAAGTGGTATAACTGGATATCTCTTTCAAAGAACTGGTATAGTTATGCTGGGCTGAATCAACTTCAGTGTGACCCCACCCACCATCAGAAAAACAACCCACCCATCCACTGCAGCTAACATTATTCTCCAGAAAAGAGAGTCAAGTTTCTTTACCCTCTCTAACAATTTCTGGTTACTTCTGCCTTCTCATCTGCTGGACAACAAGAATCCTTGGCTGGGAGAGGAGAGAGGGAGGGAAGGGAAGAAGAGAGCAGGTGGGGTTGGAGAGAGGGAGAGACAGACAGAAATTACCTACCTGTTCTGCAGCAGGAGTGTCTAAGAAAGAGGTGCAAATTAGGACAAAAAGAGAGAGCTTCATATTCTACCCATTGGCTCAGAGTCTGGGTCCTCTGACGGTCTCGGGTGTCCCTTATCTGGAATTGTAACACAGACTGCAAGACTCTCTACAATTTATCAGCTATATTCTGTCAAGTCCCACTCTAGATAATTTGAGCACACCATTGTTTACATATTTTCTCAAGGACAGGGAATTTAAAAAATGTGAAAATGTTGACAGAGAATGAAATAAATAAGTTACTACAAAAGAAAGAAAAAAGTCAAATAAACGTTTACAATTAAAACAAAATACAATAAAACAAAATTTTCAAAAGAAAACAAATAAAAGTATGCAATAAAAGGTTAGCTTCTATAACAATAGAGTTTTAAAGGGAAAAACTAACAAGTTCCTTAAAAGTGCATTTTTTGTAGAGTGGATTAGCAAATGTGATATGTGCAGGAAATGGATTTTTTTTCTCTCTGATACTGCAGTGTCTGTGGCTCGCAGTGTTGCTGCTTACTCAAGCAAAAGTAGAGGTTGAGCTGTCAACACTGATTTTTTTATTGCAGCAAACTCTCAATTAACAGCAACATCAGGCCCAGAGAATATACCATTGTACACTTAGTGCATCTACACCTATAAACAATACAGATACAAAGGATGTTGTGATATAATTACAACGGTAAATTGAGCAGGGTGCCCCGAGTTTACCTTTTGTCGCACGAAATAGTCCGAGATGCCTGCACGATTGAACTATCACCGTACCCTTCACGAAGTAACTCATTTGCATCTTGAATTATTGTAGTCTACTGCATATTTTTAGACGCTGATCTCTAAAAAGTGGTTATATTACAACGGAACACAAAGGTGCATTTTAATAAAACGAAAGAGCATGAAGCTGAAATGTCAAGCACCTGCCACATTCTGCACCGGCGAGGCCTGGTGGCCGAGTATCTCCAGCGCTCGCATCCGTCTGCTTTCCGTCCATTTTGATGGGAGTTCTTTGTTCCCTTTCGCTTGGCCGTGTGGACTACAAATCCCATCATACCGCGCAAAGTGACCTTCCCGTGACGCCAGCACGGACTTGTCGCCTCACGTCCGGTGATTGTGTGCGCACAGGCTGGCCGCCGGAGCACGCATGCGCGCTGCTGGGAGTTGGTCTGGGTGTCGGGTAAATGGCAGCTTCAGCCGCATCGTCGAAATGGTACTTCACCCGGGAGCAGCTGGAGAACACGCCGTCGCGGCGCTGCGGGATCGACACCGACAAGGAGCTGTCGTACCGGCAGCAGGCCGCTAACCTTGTTCAGGACATGGGACAGCGGCTGAACGTGTATCCTTGCCGTTATTGCCCTTGTTGGAGTGGAGCAGAAATGTGGCGGGGCTGCGGGCGTGAGGCCTGGCCCGTCTGACATGGCGGCGCCTGCTGGGCCCGGCCGGCCGGCGCCGGGGACTCGGGCAGTCCACAAAGGCTGGCGGGAGGGCAGACTCCGGCCGCCCCCCCTCGGCTGTAGAGCCGGCCTCCCCCGTTAGAACATGTTTAGGCTGTGCGGAGGTAGTTCCCTGCCGGGAGCCGGGCCGCATCCAGCGCGCTTTCCAGTCAAGAGTCGGCTTTTTTTTTGGCGGCACCTTATTGCAGTTTCCTGCTGAGCAAAGGAATCCTTTAGCCCGGGTCCGCTGAGGGTTACTTAAAGGGCCTCCAGAATCTTAGATAATTAGGTTTTCTTCACCTTCCATGCCGGCAATTGGGGGAGGGGGCGGGTAGGTGGAGAGGCCTGCGGTGTGCAACTGGAACAGGTGGTGCAACAAGGCACAAAAGACAACATGGCTGCCGGGTCAGACCGGCAATAATTATGTTAACGACGCCATGCTTTAAAGTGATACAGCCCGATGAATGGGAGAGAGAAGCCCACACGAGTTCATTTACGTCTTGAGTTTGCATATTTTAAAAATGTAAAATGAGGATTTACACGGTTTATAATTTATAAAAGCTTATAATAATAAAAAAAAACGGAAACTGTAGGTCAAGTAGCATCTATAGGGAGAAAGTTGATCTTTTAGGACTGTGGCCTTGTTTCTTAACTACTCTTGGTAAAACTGTTGCTGATGAAAGCTTAACGATCTGAATTGTTAACTCGATTCTCTCCGCAGATGGCGCGACGCTCTTAAACCATTTTCAATGTTTAATTTCTGTTTTCAGCAATTGTGGTATTTTGCTTTTATTAGAATCGTTTTATCTGGCGAGAAATAGTTATTTTTCCCAAATGCAATTGGTGATTTCCGGTGGCATAAACTGCACATGGTTGTGTGTGTGTGTGTGTTCTATGACTGTTTGCTTAATAGTTTAACATTTTTATTTCAATCTGCTTAAGTTAGAACGTGAATTTGTACCAAGGTCCTAAAGGTCTTTGCATTAATAACACAGTGTCTCTTGTTTTGATGTATTAGAGGACCATTATTTGATTTCTACTTTCTTTTAGGTAGCAATGTTACAAGTGCTATGTGTCATTGGACATATATCCATTGTTTTGCGTATAAGGTGATGCAGAATGATATAATGCAGAAGTAGGCCTGTTGACCCATCATGTCTGTCCTGATGCTTTTGCTGGAGATATTCTATTTTTTCTTCTGCAACACCTTCCCCTCCTCCTCCATGACTAATAAAAAAAGATGATGCTGCTGTTAATTATTTAACCCATGAACTGTGATCCCTGCTGACCATGTTTATCTGAAAAATATTTTGTATAATTGGCCAAAGTGATTTGTAGGTAAGTAGAGGTGCATAGTTGACTGTTTTATTTTATCTAAAGCATATATTTAAAAACAGATTCACTAATTAAAAAAAACTTTATTAAGTGATATAGTTATTAACAAACAGTATAGCCAGTGCAGAGATTGTCAATCCTGACCCAGTTCCCAATAATTTTGCTAATCACATGGCTGTGATTTGTGCTTATGTGCCCTTTTTACTTAAATGCAGCTTATATCTGTATTTCTTTTGCACCAATTATTTTTAAACCATTGAGGCTGATTTATTTATTTTGCAAGATTTGAATACTTGGTTCATTTTCCATCCCTGTGTGAGCTTAATGCAGCAAGAGTAATTCAAGTGCTAAAACTTCATAGGTGGTGCATTCCTATTATTGTACAGTTAGTTATTTTCTTAATCATGCATATCATGATCAAGTAGTTCCATACAAGTCTGGCATTTTTCCAATGGCTTTTTTCTTTTAATTAAAAAAAATCTATATTGAGAATTAAAACCTTAATATTTAACTATTGCCTTGCTACTTAGACCTACCAATGATTGAATTATTTTCTTGTTAGTTGGTTTCTATGAGAAATTTTGTTTTGCCACTAAGTAATTATGTGCTAAAGTCATGCCGGTGGGGCATGATGATTCATTCCATGAATTATCTAAAAAGATGAGTAGCAGCAGTAATTTGGATGGAAACGTGGGCCTTAATAAGTGACCTTGGAGCTTTTTGCACTTCAAAGAAATGGACCAAATAAATCTACATCTGCATTAGTTATATAAAGACGTATTTAGGATTGTAAGTGGTACATTCATTTCATTGATTTGTACATTTCAAATTCAGGATTTCAGAATGTTTTCTATTGACTGTGCCCATTATCTTTAGTTCTCCTGGTCTAAATGTCCCTTATTTTTGAATTACATTAGCAATTTCATTAAAATTTCAAGTAATTTTTATTGTAGCACACTTTCCTTGACACATATTCTAGCTCTCAATTAACTATCAACACTGCAATTGTTTATATGCACAGATTTTATATGCAACATTCTTTCACAAGGTTTCATAGAAATGTAAGTGTTCTTAATTTTCTTTTACTTTTGAACAAATTGTAGTTTTAACCAATTGTAGGTCGAATGTTGAAAGATACAGTGAAAGTTTGAGTTTGACACGTTAGCTTAATTACATATTTAGTTTTTCAGCTAATACTTTGACTCTGCAATTTCAGTTTTAAAATATTGCTCCTGTTATCTAGCAATAATGTTTAGTTATATGATCCTTTAAAATGTTCCTATGAGGCATATTTTACTCGTGAAATAATTTTGTTATGACTTCAGATTTATAGTATGTATTGCAGAAGTCATCCTGGCTTGTAACAGTGGGACATCATTTACATATAAGAAGTTAATTTTTGTGTTTGAGTTTAAGTTCTTTCAATTTTTCTACTTTTGAGTATCATGAATCAAAAAAGTTGTTTCTTGAGTCTCTGAGCAGTATGTGATTGAGTGAATGCTTTCAAATGACCAACCTATCTGCTGCCTTGTGCCAAGTGCATTCACGCATTAGAAACTGCTCCCACAACTTTTTACAAGTTGTGGCCATCGAACCTCCATTTACATATGATTTTAGTTTCATTAACAGATCTCTGTTGTCTGACAGTTTGTCATGCATGTTTGGTCCCACAGATTAATCTTTGTGCTGTAAAGACATTTATGCAACTTGCTGGTTGTCAAGTATACACGCTTAACAGAATTTCCTCCATGTTCTGTTTTATGCATTAAAGGTTAAACACGTTGTACATTTAATGTATTCTGCGATTCCAGTTAAATTGTCTTTCAAGTAAATTGCCAATGAGTAGAAAGGTTAAAACCACTCTATATAGTCTGAAGTGAATAAAAGTACCAGGGGTGAGCAGCAGGGTAAGGATTGTATTTTGTGTAGTGATTAAATGTAAGGAAGGTAAATGTCAGTGGTCTTTGAAGCACTTTGAAACATTTCAGTGTGATTAGGGTTCTGCATCATGCAAGTATTTTTATATAGGGAAAAACAATGGGGCAGATCTTCTGTTGCTCTGAGATTGCAGGGCCCTGATCCTGAGCTTTGCTGTTTCCCCTCCCCGGCTTGGCCCTGAGTGCTATTTTCTAGAAGGGGCAGCACTTCACTGTAGCAGTATGCAGTATGCGGGCCATCACAGCACAAGCAGCCAGATGCGCAATGTAGAACAACTTTGATAGCTGCTGAAGCTCACTGGCAGACAAAGCTATTGCTGATATTGAATACTTGTGAATAGCTTTGATGTACAGTATATAAGTATTCAGTGGGACCTGTCAAAAAAAATTTAAAAGAATTTAATCATTTGAACTATAAAGTTGTAAATTTTAAGAAACACCATTTTAAAACTCTTCAATTTGACTTGTTAATAAATCTCCACTTATCATTCCTTCATCAGTTGCTTTCTTTCATTCATTTGAATAAGACTTGTATACTTGCACTTGGTTTATGCTGGTACAGGCTGTGGGCAGACATCCTAGCCTAAAAGCTGGACGCCAGATCTTCTGCAGAGTAACGTAACCAAGTATTGACGTTAGGACTAACAACACACTGGAATATTTGGCCCATTATTTAATTCATTGTGGTGCTAGAAATGAAAATCCAGTGGTTTAAGAAGTCGCTAAAATTATCTGATTCCAATCTATTCAAGTATATTAACAGAATCCTTTCCCCTAGCTGCACTTTGAAACCACTTCATGCAGCTTCTGTAAATATCTATATATTCTGCCAATAAATGGGATATTGGTTTGAGATTTTTTCATTTGGAAATTGAGGATGATCTGATTACTTTTCCCCATGTTTTTTCTGTATACTGGACCCCTTGTGCACATGAATTTGAAGCAGGAGTAAGCCATTTGGCCCATTGACTCTGCTACACAATTAAGAAGATCATATATGTGGTAACCTTTCACACCCTTGTTCATCAAATATCTTTCTACCTCTATCATAAAAATATTCAACTTCAATCTCACTGTCTTTTGAGGATGAGAGCTCCAAAAACTAGCATCTCTCAAAGAAAAGTTTGCCTCTCTCAAATGGATGAGTCCTTATGGTTAAACTGTGGCACTTAGTTCACAAATTTTCCACAAGAGTAAACATTCTCACCGCGTTCACCCAGTCAAGATCTCTCTCAAACTTGTATTTTAAAAAAAAATCCCTTCTCATCCTTCTAAACCAGTGAATACAAGCCTCGTGTGCCCAGTCTTCTCCGAACCACTTCTATTGCATTAATGTCCTTAAGTAAGAATGACCGGTACTGTACACCAGTTACGGTCTCTCAAACCTTAAATGGCTGAAACATAACCTCTATCTTTGCATTCAATTTCCCCCAACAATAAACAATGTTCTATTAGCTTTCCTAATTACATTGTAGGTTCATACTAGCAATTTTGCGAATCATAATCCCTCTGCATATCGGAACTCTGCAATCTCTTACTATTCAGGTAATATGCTTTTTCTTGCTAAAATGAACAACTTGACAAGATGATGCTCCATTTGCCAGATCTCTATCCACTCAAATGTGTCCTTTCATTGCATTCTTATGGTGTCATCATCACTATAGTGATTTTTTTTTACAGCTGGCAGTGCCTGTTTTTCTGCACAGGAAAAATTGATTTGCTTTGTATCTGTAAGGTACATGTCACTACATCTCAGCCCACAGAGTAAGTTTCAGTGTATTTTGAACATATTAGAAGCTCTTTGTCTGAAGCAAGTTTTTTAAAATTCCAAATTGATAGAGATTGTTATTTTTGACATCTGGATTTGAGATCTGCAATTTTTGTTGATCCATCCTGGAAAGTCTTATCACCTTCCTGCATATGAATCAGCACAATGCACCTTCAAGTTATGTGCTTTTGTAAACTTGGCAACGTGGTTTGACATAAGGTTTGCTTACAGGAAGCCCTTCGGATCAAATTGATTCCCCTTTATTCTTTTTGGGGATGACTTTAAATTCAACTTCATTGAAGTATATTGTCAACAAGAAAGCAAATTAATGTTGAAGATTAGTCCACATTGTCAATTGTTTGATCTTTATTCCTCACTGGCTCAGTTGGTTGGAATTCCATGAGGTTATTTATGTTTTCACATTTATTTTTACTCATGGTTGGCATGGACAAGTTGGGCCGAAGGGCCTGTTTTCATGCTGTATTATTCTATGACTACTGAATTGTCCAAAGTTACAGGCTCTGCAGTTTCTGTCTGGTACAATACTAAAGGTTCCAAAGAATCCTGCCACAAATAGAATTTCCGTCGTTGCCTCTGGATTTTGCTGCATTCATGTAGTGCACTCTTTGTCGATATGGTTTGAGGAAACTTGAATATTATGTGGGTCTGACGAACTATCCAGAATCCCTGTGTCTACTAAAGAAGCTTCACTTAACTCTTGGAAATCTGTACTGTATTCCATTTTCTGCTTGCATTATTCATGCGGTGCAAGCCTGTTAATTTTCTTAAGAGAGTTGCAAAAACTGCACAATTGGAGTATACGAGGAGTATTACAAATGAGATTTTTGAACTTCAGCACCTCCCTTTAAGTTTGAAGTTTCTCAGGATATTTTCTTCTTGTGATGGTATTTTAAGTCATGGGTTTGATAAACAAATGTTTTTCATGATACTGGTGAAAGACATTAAATAATTGTGTACAGTGGTGCTGTGATGACCAATCAGCCTGAAAGTAGTTGATCCTAGTGTGGTGGTGAGATAGATGCATTGAGCAGATTGTGGTTGTATGCATCCTCTTTATTACCAGAATGATTTTGCAGCATGAGCTATTGATGAGCAAGAAACAGAAGCACATCTGTTCGCCATATTCTTCTTGGCATGCAAATAGTGCTTCAAATCTTGATGGGCTCTATTCAGTGGTGATCACATTAAGAGCTTAATGGGGCAAGTGCATCAATCTTACTGAAATGAGGTATACCAACAAGCATTTATCCTGACTTTTGTCTCTACCATGAAGATATGGCCTTTGTGTCACAACTTCGGTCCTTTCTGCTCAACAGCTTGCAGTCATGCAGAATGTCGCATGGATTTCTGAGGAAGGACAGTTCGGCTGCACCAACAGACACAACTATCAGGAAACAGCTCCGTTCTTTGACAGGTGGGGTTATCCAGTGAGGGAAATTGCATTTCAGATTAGAGCCTTATTGCAGACATGGACAGTCCAGGTATAGAATTTGTTGGCAAACTCCATTTGCTTATCTTGCACCCAAGATGATAATTGGAGAAATTAGAAGGTAGTTATTGTAGAATCATATACAGCCAAGAATCTTTGGATCTGGCTGATTGTCATTTTGATCCTTCCAGTTTGCACGTACAAAATTTGTGATCAAGCAGCTAAATTTACCATTGTTCTTTAAATGTCACACTTAAGAGCTTGCCTGTTGAAGGCCAGCCTTCTAATTGTGCAAGATGTTCTTTGTTACTAGATGCATTATTTTCAAATTTTAAAACGTTTCAGAAAGCTAGTGACAAATGGGAGAGTTTATATTTTGGAATCATGGCTGGAATTCAAGCTGGTTGAAGCTAATTCAAGATATTGTACTTGGGCATTTTAGAATGCATGTATCAACAGACACATGACAAACATTCAATCTACACATAAATTTCATTTTACTCCCAAACTACGATCAAATTGCACATGTGAATTTGTTTTAAGTTGGTCTGCAATTACTTTTTTTTACACCATTTGGTAATTGAAGGGTGCAGTAGAAGTTGGGTTGTGGGTTGGCTTCCTTTTATAAGATCTGTAGTTTTGCTAATTCCTGAGTGAAAGCTCTTGCATTATGTAGTGCACTATCAGAGTTTTGCAATGTTTCAAAGTGCTTCAAAGTATGTAGGCACCTAGTGAACAGAATAAGAATCCACAGATGGAAAATGGGATTGAATTAGTGGTATTTTCTGATAGTATATAGAATATCTGAATACAAATGCTGTATGTTTATTTGTTCCTACTTGTTCTAATTGCTAGGTACATGTTAGTGAAAGCTCATTTAAATGAAACAGCGCAGAATGGATAACTATTAAACTTAATGACCTTTGGTAATGTTCAATTTCCTTGAAATTCTCTGTAAATAAGACTGTTATGAAGGGAAACTACGGAGTTGTACAGCACTTAGGCCATTCAGCCCACCACATCATGGCATCCTTTTTGCCCGTCTAGAGTCATAGAGCCCTCTGGCCCAACGAGTCCATGCTGACCATGGTGCCCACCCACTTGGTCCCAATTTCCTGTGTTCAGCCCATATCACTCAAAGCCCCGTCCCTGCATCCAATTTTACAATTGTGCCTGCCTCAACCACTTCCTCTGGCAGCTCGTTCCAGATACTCGCCACACTCTGTGTGGAAAAAGTTGCCCCTCAAGTCCCTTTTAAATCTACACTGATCCCATATGGTGCATTGAATAATTACATGGAAAATTATCTGAAAGCCATGGTATATTGTGTAACTCCAGAATATGTGCAAGAAGGAAACCAGTAAAAAATGAGTCAAGATTTCTGCTCGTATATATTGGTTGTGATTTTTTTTTTGTTGTTTTTGTGTGTGATTATTTGCTATACCAGTAATATTAATATTGTTCCTTTTTTTATTTAGTAAGACCTATTAATGAAATGGTGGGGTTGTTATATTAAGAGGTTTGTTAGTGAAGATGTGGAGTTGTTGTTTTCCCTAGCTGAGGTGCCTAGATCTAGGGGTCATTGTTTAAAAACTGGTTGTTTGGGGCAAATGAGAACAAATTACTTTGCCCAGAGAGTAGTGAATCTTTGAAGTTCTCCATCTAAGAGTGCAGTGGAGGTTTGGTCGCTGAGTATTTTCAAGGTAGAGATCAATAGATGTAAGGGTATTAGTGAAAGAACGTGATTTTTAAAAAATGTGGCAAGGAGTTAAAGGATTAGCCATGATCTTCCTGAATGGCATAGTACGCACAAGGAGTCTAATGCCCGACTGCTTCTATACTTGTTTGTGTAATATCATTTCTAGAGCCACAAGAACCTTCAGTTGGAGTAAAAGTGGAACCTAGGATATTGCATGTGCTTTGACTAAAATGCCTTGTAGCGGTATTTGATGCTTCATGTGTGAATTATGAGTAAGGTTGATGAGCATTTCCAATATTGGATTCTGACACTAATTTAAACAGTACATGTGGCATTTTCGATAAGAAAAAATCCCTAGACACTCTGCTGTTTTGGGTAAGGGCAAAAGACTTCCATTCATGAACTTTAACAATTTCAGTTTTGATACCTGATCCTATATGTATGATTGTAAGCATGACTTTTAGATACTGATTGACATTAATAAGGAAAGGGTTTCTGGTAAATCCATTGTCTTAAACAAAAAAATTGGCAAATTGAGTGGTGGGGGGCACTTTACGTTCTCTACTTTCAGGATAGAACTAGACAACTACTGGATTGAGATTTCTTATCGTGTGACCAATGAAGGGATTGTCTGGTGCATATTAATGATTGTTTAATTTTGCAGCTGTGCTGAAAGCCAGTTTACAGATTTAGGTCTTCAAAACCTTCAGCTCATCTCTGGATTACTTTGTTATACTTTTGGTTTATGGAGTTGGAGTCGTTGCTGGGAAATGCAGGTGTCATTCCTATTCCTCTGAAGAAACTCAGCTTTTGTATGTTAAACCTTCTTCCAGCTTATCCCATGCATGACGAAAATAACTAACTACTGGGTAAATTTTTAAATTGACATGAGCTCGTAGATAAGTGTTTTGAACTTCACACTGATACTGCATTCACAAAATGTTTAAGGTACTCTGTGTGGAATTTCTCTTATGCTAAACATTTTGATAAATCAGATGTGTTCATAGTACTGACTGACAAAGCAGTTTTAAGTGTTTTGGGTTGACCATTTGCAATTCAGGCCTAAATTGAGACTGAATTATGTTGAACGGAAAACCAATACAGGAATTGAACTTTTATATCCTTACTTGCCTGTAACTTAATCCTCCATGTTCAATACAATACAGATGATATTCTTTTAAATACAGCTAGGTGCCTTGCAGATGACAATAGGAAGGGTGCGAAATTCCACTTAAAAACATAAACCACCATATTTTGGGTTTTGTGTGTCATGGCTACCAACATTTTTCAACTTAGTTTATAAAAACAGACACTTTAAGCATCTTTATTAAAGCTTGTGATATTTAGTGAGCGTATCAGTTCAACTCAAATTTTTGCTGATTCAATGTGTACTGTTTAGTATTTTTTTTAAAAGCATTTAATGTCTGTTGAAAATTCTTAACAGGTAATTTCACCTGCTGCTTTGTTCTTGGCTGCAAAAGTAGAGGAACAGCCGCGTAAACTTGAGCATGTCATAAAAGTAGTACATGCATGCTTGAACCCCCAAGAGCCACCACTGGATGTTAAGAGTGATGTAAGTTGTAAATAATATGGTGGAATAACATTTAGAATATGAATATATTTCAGGATTTATTTGAAACATTTTTAATGGGAAAATTTTATTTGATCTGCAAATGTTATGTATGGGGGTTATCTTGCTACATATTTCTGACAATACAAATTTTCATCGATTTTAGCTTATTTATAAAAGTAATATTTGCAAAACAATTGTTTTTTCACTATCTGTGAGTTACTGATTAAACAAAAATATTCATAATAGTGAATTTGTTTGCTTTAGATTCCACTTGCAGACTGGTTTCTAATACATATTTGTTTAACCTTAGGCATATCTTCAGCAGGCCCAAGATCTGGTCATACTTGAAAGTATAATATTGCAAACCTTGGGTAAGTTGAAGTTGGAGCTGGATTATAATATTATTCAATTCATAGGTACCAGGGCCATATTGACTGACTGGCCTATTTTTAAAATTTTAAAGAATGTTTGCGATATAATTAGTTTGTGGATTATTTCCTGTCCTCGGGTGAATTAAATATTGCAATTGCAGCTAAGCCTCATTCTACGATTTCTGATGTAGGCATTTCTTTTGAGTGTTATGGATGGCCCTAAGAACTGTATCTGTTGTCTAGGTGCAATTTCTAAAGCAGATTTGGCTTTATTTCTGCTCTATTTAAAGCAGACCACCAAACTTGTGCAGCCAGAAGTCAGTATTGGGGCCTTTGTGCTCACCCTTAAGCTGTTACAAGGTGCAGACGGTGTTGCATATTGCCCAGGATTATACTCCTGTCAAACTTTGGGGAGATCTAATAACACTAAACGTAATGAAGTTGATGCTTGATTGAATGAATGTGCATTTGAGGATAAAATAAATTGTTACAGCGATTCTGCTTTAATTGTATTTCTTTAACTATAAGGTGGTGTGAGATATCCATACACACTGGATAAATATACCAAGTGATGACATTCCCATGATGTTGCACTGATTGTCCTAGTTGGTAGAGGTCAAGGGTTAGTGATGTTGACTGTAAGGTATCAGCTGAAAACTTTTTTTCTGTGGCCTTTCAAATTATTTCCAATTATATCTCCCAGTGGTGCTTCTTGATTTGAATTTCCAGAGCATGAATAGTCATGAAAGAAGTTGAAGTGACAACTTCCAGGAACAACATCTTAGAAGTGGGTTACTTGTCAGTTATTTGAACAGGAATTCTGCATTGTTGTAGGGAAATCCGTGATTTTATTCATTGCAAATCTGGTATTGCTCTTATTGAAGAAACGTGCAGAATGTATAATATATTCTGGTAAAGTGTACTTGTGATTAATGAGAATTGCCTCTTTAACACTGAGTTAAAAATGATATAACAGAATTTTAAGGAGCAACACAAAGGAGCTGGAGGAACTCAGCGGTTCAGGCAGCATCTATGGAGGGAAATAGTCGACATTTTGGGTCAGGGCCCTTCAATTGTCAACAGTCCATTTCCCTCTATAGATGCTGCCTGAACCGCTGAGTTCCTCCAGCTCCTTTGTGTGTTGCTCCAGATTTCCAGCATTTACAGTATCTGTGTCTCCCTAACAGAATTTTAAGTTGGTTTTGAGTATGTGTTGGTGTAACAAAAAACTTGGAATATTTCAGTAGCTTGTTAATTTATTCCATTTTTAGCAGTATAGATTTTTTTTCTTGTTATTTTTGCCTTTACTGTCTGAATCTTCGTTTGTCTTTTTTTCCTTGGAGATGGGGTGGGAAAGAAAGGGTTCCCAATCCTGAGCAATCTCCAATTGCCAGGAGTGTGGGAAATATTACGTACAGTCCTTGGTTTCTTGCTTTAAATGCTCACTATCTTGCTTCCCATAAAGCCATGTGTATGAGGAATCCAGTATTATTTTTGCTATTACTTTTTAATCCTACCATCCCAATACTGTTACTTTCTTGCCTTTTAAACACTATTCAAATGCACAAATCTTTAAAAAAAAGTTTAACTTCTGCTAGTTCTTATTCCAATCTTTGCTGGGGATGGATGGTAAGAAGTGAAGGACACAGATTTGCTAATTCTGAACTGCTGTCCTGTTATTTGTCCTCATCTGCTTCCCTTGACTTATTCACTCTGCTTCCTTTCTTTTCTGTAACTTTCATCATATCTGAGTTCTTCATTGTTCTTTGTGTTCCTTAATTATCTCTCATTCCTTTCCTTTGTTGCCCTAATCCACAACTAAACTGCTGATTTGATTGCACAGGTACTTAAAAATAGTTGCACAGGCTTTTATTTTGCAGTATGTATTTCTGGGGTAAATGGCATATTGGTGCTATTGAAGAAACATTTGAGTTTATTTTAGAACACCGCCTGGCAACTTACAGCCAACTTCATTGCAGCCAAATGTTCAACTGACTGCCCTTATAATCCACCAGGTGGTATATGGGTGGAAATATACATCTCTATTTTGAGAGAGGAGTATATTTTCTACTTAGGCTAAAAGTAATTTTTACAGCAATTCCTCTTTCCTGTTTCACTTATTTTGACCTTCTGGCTCCTTTCAGATTAGACCACAGCCTTGCTCCCATTGGAACTGATTTAAATGTAAAGAATTCTTGTGCTTCAGAAGCTGAGATAATACACACTGGATGTTCTGAAATTCAAGGGAATTCCTGTTCCAACTAAAATTATGCAGCTTTTTGCAATTGTTTTTTCAGTGTACTCAGATTCATTAATTAGATTTGCTTTTGAAAGGGAATAAGATGAGAGATATTCTGATACTTTTAATAATTTTATGACTTTCATTGATTATGCTTAGATGGTACCTCCAGGTTTTGTGGACAGTGTATACACCCATTGCTGCTTGTGTGATCTTAGTAAAATGGCTGCTGCACCTGTCTGTATTCTTGTAAAATAACTGTACAGGAATGCAAGTCTTTTTTTTTCCCTTCCCAGTTTACAACACTACTATTCTGTCCCTCAGATCAAAATTGTTTAACGTTCTGTTTCTTCATTGGATCATAATTAGAACATCTTTTAGTTCTGATTTCAGAATTTAAGGAGCCTCCAAATATTTAAGGAAACATGAGTGGTCTAAAAAGTCTGTTCTGAACCCTGCAGAAAGGCTTGTATATCTTCTTTTTCTCCACCATCAAGAGCATTGACTTTTTTGGGAGGGGCGGTGGTTGCACTGATACTGGGCACCAATTACCTGTGCCATCAGAATTCAATAGGTTCTCTAGCTATTCTACCTCAATTACAAGGAGTTTCGCCCTGTTCTCTAATTACTTTACTGTAAGGGTAGCTAGACACTGACTATGAGTAGGAACATTGATTTTCTATCCCCTTGTTAAGAAATAGCAGTGGACCTCTCAGTCCCTTTTGCCTGTTGTGCCATGGCTGATCTCGTCTCGGCACCACTTTCCTACTCCATGTCCTTTCATTCCTTTAATGGAAAAAAAATCTGTCAACTTTTAGCTTGTCTGGTGAAGAAGTTTCTTATTTCCATTCTGAATGGCTGATCCCACTTCCTTATTTTGAGACTGATCCCTGGTTCCAGACAACCAAGCCAGGGGAAATCTTAATTCTGCATCTACCTTGTCAAGCCCCTTCAGAATTTTGTACGTCTTAATGAAATTGCCTTGTTTCGAACTCAAGCATAGGCCTGTTCTTATTAGTCCCTCCACCATAAGAAAAACCCTACCTTCCCATTGATCGGTCTGATGAACCTTTGCTGCACTCCCTCCATTGCAAGTATATCCTTCATTGAAGAGGGAAACCAGATTGTCCACTTTATTCCAGATGCTGTCTCAACAGGGCTCTATATAATTAAAGAAAGATGTCTCTATTGCTGTACTCAATCCTCTTGTAATAAAGGCCAACATATATTTACCCTCTTAATTGCTTTCTGAACCTGCATATTTAATTTCCAGTGAATTCTGTACAAGGACACCATCTTCTAATCTCACCATTTTTAAAAGAAGTTTCACTTTCAATCTTCTGCCAAAGCTGGTGATCCCCCAATTATCCACCGAGGTAGCACAGTGAGCTCACGGATCCAGCAACCTAGGTTTAATTCTGACTGTAGAATGTGTATGTTTTCCTGATTTTCATGGATTCCCTCTTGGATCCCAAAGACCATCTGAAATTCCAAATACACTACATCAAATGCTTTTTTTAAACAAAATGTTATATTTCCTCGGTACCTTCTAGCATTTTCCCTGTGACTGAAATCAGGCCAACTAGTCTGTGATTACTGATTTTTTTTTTCATGCTCTCTCGCTGGTAGTTTAACTGTATGTGCAACCTTGTAATGTTTAGGAACCAGTTTAAATTAATGGAATTTTGGAAGATCATAGCCAGTGCCTTAGCCCTTGGAATGCAGGTCATCAACTCCTGGAGCTAATTATAGCTTTTAGTCCCATTATTTCAATATTAATGCTAATTTCTTTTGAGCTCCTTGTTGATCTGCCATCCTCCGCTATTTCCTGAAAGTTTTCTGTTTCAAGAATATAGAGTAAATATTTAATTTCGCTGCCGTTTCCCTTACTTAACTTTATCAACCTGAGACCCCCATATTAACTTGTTTTTTGTTATTTTCCTTTTTACATCAGGAGTTACTACAATTTGGTTTTATCCCCAGCTACGTAGTTAGATGTAGTTTCTCGATCTATTTAAGCCAATTTACACCACATGATTCATAATTTGTTTTATTCAAATTTAAGAACCTAATTTCAGATTGAAGTGCATCACTTTGTTTTATGTAAAATTCTATTGTTTGATTGCTCTTCCCTAAAGACCCTTTTTTGTTGTTCAGTACTGCACGCCCATGCCCTCACTGGATCAGTATGTTGAGCAACCACAAAAAAACATTCAATGAATCAGAAGAATTTATTATTACTTTAATTTGGTTTGCCCATATTATATGTGGATTACATCCTCTGTTTATTGTATTACTCTTCTTGCATGGACCTCAAAATTCCTGATTTATACTATGTATGGCATTGCTATGAGGGGGTCTATATATAGCTTCCATCAATGATTTTTGCCCTTCTTTCTTGGCTCCATCTACCTAACAGCACCTTCATCGCCAGAAGTTCCAATCTGCCCACTTATCATAGGCAAGAGGATAAGTAATACATTTTTGCTTGGTCAAATGTCAAACTGGTTCTATTACTAGATTTTATAAGCTTGGATTTGGATTCCCCTTCTCTTCTCTCTTCACCCCCCCCCCCCCAAAAAAAATAATCTGGTTGTCTTTATCCCTTTTGTTAAAGTCAGGGCTAACCCACCTCTTTCCATTTTTGCCTGTCACTTTAAAAGGTAAATACCCTGAAATACTTTTCCCAGCCTTGGTCATTCTGCATCCCTGTTATAGCTTTTAGATTGCATACGTTTATTTTAATCTAATCTATGCCCTTAATTCACTTTCCTTGTTGTGAATGATAAATACATTCCGATAAAGAGACTTCAGTCGTGTCCCTTACTCTTTTTTGCCTGCTCTGATTGTAATTGGAGGTATATATACCCTCTTGTGTTTTTGTGAGCTATCTGTTCCATTTTATTATTAGGCACAATCACTTTATACTTCCTCTTTAGCCTTCTAAATTTACCCTCAACGGAATCCCAGTCCCTAACTTCTGGATTTATATACCTTATTTATAATCCTGTCTTCCTGAGGCTCTTGACTAACCAATTTTGCAGATCTTAATCGAAAGGATGTGACAATCTCCTGAAGTAAAGTGTCCAGATAACTTTCCCTTTCCCAGATGCATTGTATTGTCTGAATTTTGCCCTCCAGCTAAAAAGTTCTGAGCTGGAGATCCTTCAGTTGTAGATGCTTATAACTACCAGTGTTGTCACTATGGATCTCAATGGTTTCATTACACATCCATGTAAATACATCTGCAACACAAGTGAACATCTAAAGTCTTGAGGCAAAATTCAAATAATAGTTTGTTAAATCATTCGATGTTTTCACTCAGTGTGCCATGCTTTTGTGTTCCTGTGGAGTGTGGAATCTTCATGCTTCAGATGAAATGCATTGAGTGTATACTTTTATTGCAAAACATTTGACCAAACTAAATGTATTACTTATCCTCTTGCCCATGATAAGTGGGCTGCCCAGAGTTCCTGGTGATGAAGATGCTATGAGGTAGTGAGTATTATGATTTGAATTCATAAGCCCAAGCATCATGAATATAGCTTGTAAGGATGTGAATGGACCAAGATATTGTTGCAAATCTAGGTTCCAAGTAAAGTGCATGTGAGATTGTGCAACATCCAAATTTGCAAAAAAAATTTGTGCTTTTGATTTACCTTACTTCACAATCCTCTTTTTAAATATATTTTAAAAATTAAAAAAAACACTTTACAGTTTATTTATCTGTTTCTCTAGTCCTCAAAACACTTAAAATAAATAAATTTCTCCATATTTCCCTTCCTTAAAATAAATTCCTGGTATATGAGGTGTTATTTGGGGTTAATTGAAGTTACTTAATTTTGCAGGTTTTGAGATTACTATTGAACACCCTCATACTGATGTGGTGAAATGTACCCAATTAGTGAGAGGTAAGTTTTTCATGTAATATAGTCAGTAATTATCCAGAGCTTCATTTGTGTCCAATAGGGTGCATTTTACACATGTTGGTTATACCTGCAGAATGTAGTGAGTGGTGCTTAAATATATTTAAAATATTTGTCCTTAATTTTTCTTTTGGCTAATTCTACTTTATTTTTATTACAGCAAGCAAGGATTTGGCACAGACATCCTATTTCATGGCTACCAACAGGTTGTTATCCTGACCCTCTTTGTTGCACAGTTTCAGGCACACTATTGCTTCCCTTACTGCAGGGCCCCCTTATCAGTGTCCCAAGCCCTTGTTGCAACAGAGAAAAGTCCCTTCATCTGTAGTGATGGTACCTCTCTGTTTGCAGTGCGGTGTACTGTACAAGGGTGTTTTGGACACTAAGGGGTTAAATGCACAATGAGAAGTGTAGTGGTGCTCTCTGATTACATTAACTCGATTCTGAGTGCATAACTCTAAAAATTGGTAGCCTGAATAGCAACTAAAGATTGCAAAGAGATAAACTTAACCTAGAATTCACAAGCATCATGGTAAGTATAAAAGTATTTAACATTTTTACACTTCTCGTTGAATTGCAGAATTTAATTTTTCCATGAATGACAATTTCTAACAATATTTTAATGTTTTCAGATTAAAGCATTACAATTCATTTTATGAACTGCAAGTTGTTGGGTTGTACTTCCAGTTTCAGTGGAAATTATTCAGTGACCCCTAAAATTAACTGGAGGAACTAAAAGTAGGTAATGAAAATGTCATTGCTGGAGGTACCACCATTGCCAATATGCGTACTTTTAAATAACTGTTGCTGTTTGGCAAAATCAAGTTCAAAATACTTTGAGTTGATAACTGAAGGAAGGTACTACTGTTACATTGAAATTATACAGTTAAGGGCATGTGTACTGCAAAACAAGGTAAATCTTTGATATTAACTTCCAAAACATAATTGCAGAGCGTGTGGTTTACACTGGATTGGAGGAAAAAGTAAAAACAGCAATGGATTCTGTATTTTGTTACTGTCTCTGGAGACTGGATTTTATCTGTGCACTTCCAAAAAGTATAAGCAAGTTAGCTTAATTGAAGTTGCGTCGCAAATAAGCTAATGACTGACCATTCAAAAATAGTTGATTTCAATTGTTTCCCTTACCGAATGGGTGTTTTGCAAATAATGTTGTTGAGTGCAAGAAATTGGTTGGCTAGGCAAACAGCTAAGAAATTTTCTGATGCAAAAAGTATGGCTAGGATTACTGTAATTATCACATTATTAAAATGTTTTGATTTCTTTATGGCCAGGCTTTTGCCTCTCAAACATTCTGAAAACTACCTGGAAAAGAACACGGATAGTGGCTTCATTACGCCAATGGTGTATATACTGCCTCCATTCATAGACATGTCTACTTAAAACATGTTCTTCAATGCTCTATCAGAAGTAGCCCCATTTTCAGCTTTATACTGGAAGTGTGACCCACCTTCTGCAGGTGTTTAATGTGTGTCTTTTCATCTGGAAATTAAATAGCTTCCTGTTTTTTGTCTCTTTTTTTCCATGATCCACCAATCTTCAATATTCTCCACTTCAGTTTGCACCTGACAACATTTTGCTTGCAGTACAAACCTACCGTGATAGCATGCGTGTGTATTCATCTGGCTTGCAAGTGGTCCAACTGGGAGATACCTGTATCCACAGATGGGAAACACTGGTGGGAATATGTGGATCCATCTGTGACTCTGGAATTACTTGATGGTTAGTTGTAAATTGAAGGGAATTTGGTGCAGAAATTCTTATGCAGAATTTATTCTTGTCACAGATTTTTGTAATGACAAAGCATAGCAACTTAATGTAAATTTCTAATATCTTGTATTTTCAAAAGTATGCTTAGTTGTCATAACTGTTGATAATACACACTGATTAAGTCTCCCTTCATATGAGGCATCAACAGCTGTGATTCAGAATCTATTGTATAATGTACTAAAGTGGTTAAGAAAGAAGACCACCTTATTTTGGTGATAGGGGAGTATTTTATACAGAAGATCATTTTATTTTCTTAAAATCTGAAATATATCTCAATTCCATCGAGAGAGTAAAATATTAAAAATAATTTTAGTGCTATTTTAAGAAATAATCCAAATCTCAATTGACAGCATATGGCATGCAGCCATTTTAATTTGGTCTCCTAATAGATTATGCACAATTGCTTGGCAATTACTGGCACATCTAAGAAATGGAAAAAGTTAAAACAATTTTCAAAATAGTCTTCCCCAAAAATTCATTGAGTTCTGTTTTTGCTGTTAAAAGTCCCATTTTTAAATACTTATTTCACTAAAAGATACTAATGGCATACTCAACTGGTTTCCCGTTATCTCTATCTATCTATTTATTTATTTATTTATCTGGACATGTAAAAATTATAAATATTAGTTGGGAAGTTTATACAAAGAAACCAGCTGCCCTGGAAAACTTAAAAAATGTGATTGTGGTAAGTTGGCAGTATTTTGTGTTTAAAGATATATAATTTACTGTTGTCAGAAGCTTTCATCTACTAACCATTATTTTGATATTTGTTTGCAGAGTTAACACATGAATTTCTGCAAATACTAGAGAAAACTCCAAGCAGATTGAAAAGGATACGAAACTGGCGGGTAAAACATAGTTTGGATTAGTTTGGTTTTGGGAGTCTCATTTCTAATACTGTTACAAATACCATCTTCCATTTTGATTTTGCTTCCTTTATAGGCTAATCAGGCTGCAAAGAAACCAAAAGTAGATGGTCAAATAGCTGATAATGTTCTTCCTGGTTCATCTGGGCCTCATGAATCTACATGTTCTGTTGGTGGTGATCCTGCTTCAAGTGCAAGCTTTCCTAAATCAAATTCCACAACTGCTCTACCTGCATCATTGAACTCTGGTATTTCAATTCCAGTGCATGTCCCTGAAATGATGGCTACCACATCATTCAGTTCTACCTCCCAACAAGATTGGCCCCAGCATCCACACCAGCACATGGAGCAAGCTCATTCTCATAAACAAGAATTGCCGCCATCTGTTCACAAAAATGACATGATCTGCATGCAGCAGTCAACTTCTGGACAGTTAACTCAAAGCCATCATCGACCAGAAAAGGGATCAGGGCATTCATCTAGTAAGCATGAGCATCTTAAATCTGGTAATGGCAAACATCATGGTTTCCCTCTTCCAACTGTACCAGCACCTCAAAAATTAGCTTTGGACAGATATAGAGAGAAATTTGCTGCAGAGCTTGCAGTACAAAAACGCAAACTAGAAACACTGGAATCTGATGTGAAAGAACAATATGCCTCTGCAGCTCAAGCCATGGTAGAACAACAGAAAAAGCGTGTGCCAGCACAGCAGCAAATTCAGCATAATAGCAATGCTGTGACTTCTCCAATTAAAATGAAAATACCAATTTCCACAGAAAAATCGGAGAGGCATGCAGCAGATAAAAAGGAGAAGGGTTTACTTAAATTACGGATTCCCATCCCACCCACAGAAAAGACTAAGGATGAACTAAAAATGAAAATTAAAGTTCCTTCCTCTGAAAGACACAGCTCCTCAGATGAGGGCAGCGGTAAGAGCAAGCACACAAGTCCACATGCAGGGAAGGAGCACAAGGAGAAACGCAAGGACCATTCTTCTCACCATCATCACCATAGTAGCAGCCACAAGCATTCGCATAGCAGCAGTAGTGGGAGTAGTAGGCACGGAACTGAAGGGTCGAAAGGAGGAACTTTGCGGAGTCCCGTAGGTCTGAGCGGTGATGGCAGTTCCACTGGCTCCAGCTCTTCACGCAAGAGGGCGCACGCCAGTGATGCTTCTCACAACCACCATCCCAAAATGAGCAAAACCTCCAAGACTGCAGGTACTTCATCTAGCTCTTCTTCCTCTTCCTCTTCTTCTTCCTCCTCTGTGAAGCAGTATATATACCCTTACAACTTAATTCTTAACCTTCCCTCCTCCCCTCCTCCCACTGTCACATACCAGGTGGGCTATGGACAACTCAGCACCCTCATGAAACTGGATAGGAAACCTACAGAGGCCAACGGTCACAACGCCAATCCAGAATACAATGCAAACACCCAGCACAAGGACTACAAAGATACTTACGATATGCTGGAGTCACTCTTAAGTGCCCAAGGAGTGAACATGTAGCCGTAACTCGCAGCCTGTGTTTGAAGCTGGAATTCTTCTTTATCCAGCTGTGACATATGTCATTGCTGCCACTGCTTCCATCAGATCTGAGCATTGCTTCCCCGTTCTCCACTTTCAAAAGGAGATTAGCGTAAGCATAGTCAGGGGTGAATGTTGAAAGGGTTGTGCTCTACACATAGTATTATAATTACAAATACTGTAACTTCTAGCATGAAATGTGCATATTTAATTTTGCCGATATTTCAGCAATTGAAAATTAAAGGTGGCAGACTGCTGCTTGTGAAGGTTTAATGCCTAATGTGTTGTGCACACCAATGATGTGGCAGCTTGTTGGTTTTGAAATTGACGAAGCCCTTGTTCATATTGCCACATGTTTCAAAGGAGTGCAATTTTTTTTTCAAATTTCATTTTTGTCCTTTTATTGTATTGTGATTTTTGCATGTTTCTAGGACAAAAGGGATGTAAAATGAACATTAGAGACAACTGTATTAGTTTACCAGAAAGTGGAGAAAAATGTACATACATTTTTGTATGTTTAGATGTACTATGAATACTCAGGTTTGGAGCTGCTTGTAAGTATAAAAAGTTTTTAAAAAAAAGAGAGGTTTACATATGACTGACTTTGCTATAAAGTGCATTTAACAATTTTCATGGCTTGTTGAAGTAATTTACCCAGACACAGTGCTGTTTCTTGATTACATGGAGTTATTAATGTAACATTTAAAGATATTGTCAAGGCTCATGTAGGAGAGAAGTCAAGCCACGTGTGTAATAGCTGTATTTTTTTAGGTTAGCTCTTCTATAAATATTACTTTAAATACATCTTAATACTCTACAGGGATCAAAGTGTCAATCGGCATCTTAACTTTCCAGCTTCTGTATGTTTGGATTATAAACTAAAAGGAACAAGTTACTGTTAATGTGATTTTTCTTTTTTCAGGCATATATAGGTTTGCAGTCAACCACACAAGTAAGCATCTTAAAAAGATATTGTCTGACCTTTATAGCCATTATAAGTACCAAAATAATACAGTTGAAAATTGTACATCTCAATTACTGTGGTAACAAAAAAAATGCTAATTATTTTGTCTGTATGGTGTGGAGGAAAATACAAGGATAACATGCGAGATAGAGCTTCTAATGATTGAACAGTGGTTTAGTTCTTAAATGTTTGAGACTAAAGTACTCTTCAAGCTGTATTCTAATGTAAAATAATTGCTGTAATTGGTCAGATATTACCTTTTTAACACTGAATTCAACTAAGAATCTTTCATCAATAAATGTGATAGATATTCACATTGTTTCTTGTAGTTTTTCTTTGCTCTGGCATGTAAAGGACTGCTGTGTCACATCATTCAAATAATAAAACCTATAGAAATTGGAGAAGTGTTCTAAGAATAGTGAAGTGGTTTACAAAATAATGGCTTTTTTACTTTTGTCTGCAATTTTTCTAGTAAAAATTTTATACAGATTAAAATATCTCATGTTCCCACTTCTGTATCCAAGCCCCTTGAATTCTTTCTGAACTATGGATTGGGAAGATCTCTGCTAATAGTATTTGACTACTACATGAGTAGTGTGGGTGCCACATTCCTCTCTCGGGTATGAGGAAGCACTTTTAAAACTATTTAAATATTGTCATTGAAATCTGTGGCCCACTGCATACTGTACAACAATGAAATTGGCCTGAGATGAAGTAAATATTTCTAAAATTAGACTTTCATTGCTTCCTGTTATGATGTATTTTTTCGCATCAGTATATTTAAGCTTTATTGTACTGAGGCACCATTTTCCCCTTTTCAAGTTGTTTTGCTTTACTATGTAGTTTGATAATGCCACATACATCGTAGCAATGAGTGATGCAAAGGTTCTCTTATTTGTTTTGACTTCACAAACCATGTTACAGAATTGTTGCATTACTTTTATTTTCTCCCTTACAGGCACTAGTGCTTTAGCCTGTCTTGGTATTATATATTAAGATAGTTATATAATGTATTAAATATAAAAACAATGTAATGCAAAACTTTTGCTGTCTTCAAATTAAATAATATTTGAACATTTTAAATTGTTTTAAAGTTACATCTTACTGGCTCCACTCAGTCAATTAAGTTTGCAGTTGCATTTAAATGTTCACCTGGGATGTTTTACCTTGGAGTGACCTATTATCGGGTGTCATGTGTGTCCCCAGTGTTGAAACTCAGCCTTGCCAATTTTTCAGATCTTCATGTTGAAAGAAAATTCTTCTCTCAAAGAAAATGAGCGTAATATAAAAAGTAGCTAATACTATAATGTTTGGATTTGAGAACATTTGTGCATGTCAATTATTTTGTACCAAGATCCATTAAAATAATCACTATTTAAGGTGTTTGTCAAGCTTTGTGAGAGCTATTTGCATATAATAGTCTAAGTAATTACAGCTTCCATCTTGGTAGGCAGCAGTTTACATTATTATTTGTTACTTTTAGTCCCATTTTTAATTTTGCTCCACTTGATGCAGTGCAGAGTTCTGCATTCTGCTTGTTGGTTCTAAACCTGGTGTTGTATTGCACTCAATTTGTGCATCGTTCATTTCAAAACTCTAAAGCCAATCAAAAAAAATATCATATGTTAGCAGACACCTATGTTGTCAATGCAGAAATCTTCCAAAAATGACCTATTGTCCAGTAAGGGATTCGTGGCTATTGATTATTCTGAAACCTGTATCTCAAGTTGCAGTTTTATTTATTACTACAAAATAAAAGCACATTCTACAGTGCTTTACAGTAAGTATGTGTTCACATGTTTCTTCAACACATTCATACTTGGTTTCCTCTGAGTGTGCAAAATATAACTATTGGCCAATTCTAGATTCTTTAGGCATTCTTAATTTTCATTCAACATTGAATGTTTTCACATCATCAATCTTGTGGCACTCATTCAATCTGTGCAGTAAAATTGAGCACAATGCTGCAATAATTGGTTGTGGCTTGTCCCTGTTATAATTTCCCTGAAGTATGCTTTTTATTCACATTAAATGTGTGTAGGTTTCAGGCTACGTAATTTTTAGTTATTTCCTGAGTATGGATCATAAGTGTGTTGAAATTAACTGCAAGGAAAACATTGTTATGGCTTCCTGCATGAAAGAATTAAACTTTAGTTTAAAAGATGTGCATTTAACAAGCCTGTTTTGTGTGCCACCTTTTTTACATTACTTTTTAATAACAAGTGGGATATCATGCCCTTAATTGGCAGATTTATTGTGAATGTAAAACACATGCCTTTTTTGAAAAGTGTCTCAATTACCTTTTGCTTGCATTATGATATTTCACTGATTACTTAGATATAATGAACCTTAGTTTCTTTGACTGTTGTGTATATATGTGCATGTATTTAAACTAAGACATCAAATGGTTGAAGTTAGTGCAAAAGTTCATTTCCAGGTTAATATAACACCAAGGCCACTTGTAAACATCTATTTGTGCAATCTTTTTGATTCACGTTTCTTTAGGCTGGTTTTCTCAAGCTGACCTTATTTCAACTGTATTGAAAGGTTTCTAATAGCTTTGTCTTGAGGTAGATGATTTTTCACTCCATTAAACAAACTTTTTTTTTTGTACAAGCAGTTTTTTTTCCCCCAAGGTCTGGTATTTCTGAGCCTGTATAATCTGTACCTTGAAGTCTTAAGGTTGGGATTTTTCTCAGCCTTGTGAATAATGTCAATGTTTGTTTTTGCACTTGTATTTTTTTGGCTACTTAATCTTTGGTGCTTCAAGCAAGAATGTGTAGTCAAATAATTTTTGACCGAAGCTGGGAGATTTACTAAGCATTCCATGTTACTTATCCAATCTTGCATTTAGATTTTATGTACTACAATTTTTTTACTTCCATTTGCTCTTTGATTTCAGCAGTATCATTCCTTGTAAAACAAAAACTGCCTATTTTCAATATGAACTTTTAATACTCTGAACCATTCAATGCTCTACCCACCTAAATAAAATGTATTTATATTTCAGCTAAATTGATGTGGAAATCTTGATGGTCAAAGTAAAAGGAAATTTTTGTTTAAAGACTTAAAGTTTGTGGTGACAATCAAACTTTGATTTATGCTCAAATGTATATTACACATACATAACTAGTTTTTATTTAGCACCTTGTTTGTTAGCCTAATCCCGATATAAATCAGTAAAGTTGTAGATGTCTTGGTGACCTCCAGTGTTTCCTTATTTTAATTATCCAATATAGCCAAATCATTTTAAAGAATTTTTAAAGCATGTTTATTTTCCCCAAGTGTCTTATGGTTTAGCACAGTCGTTACCTGGTTAAATATTACTTTTGTCCTAAGTAGTTTGTGCTGATAGAAGGAATGCACAAGAATTGTCAGACATTTGAAATTGGCCTTTGTGATTGCAGTCCCCTAATTATGCATTTCAGCTATGCAATCTTGCTACAGAGTAAAACTTCCACAAATTGTCTAACATTCCTCCAGTTCTGTGTTAGCTGTATAGATGATTTCATTAGAAAATCTGGGGTAGGAGTAGATAATGCAGGTCATCCCCAGGTAACAAGCAGGTTCCATTTTACAGACATCCATAAGTTGATATTCTCCATAAAGTCAGAAAATACACAAAAATCACTCAATTAGGTAACCATGCCTCTGCAGTTTTGTAATGAATGGCATCAAAAGTGCACAAGGCTGATAAGAAAGAACAATTACTAAAAATGAACAGAAAGGAAACTAGTTCTGCCATTCATAGGGATAAATGTATGTACATACATTGGCATTCCTAACACGAGGACTCTATTCAATTTTTTTTATTAAACAATGTTTGATACAGAGGTCTATTATTTAAAACAAGCATTTTGTACTTCCATCAAAGCTGCTCTGCACCTTTATTGTGGGGGTTGGGGAATGGGCAAGGGCTAGTGGGTATTTTTCCTTCATAATGGAAGGAGGACTTAAGTCTGAAATAGTTGACCGTTCTGATCAATCCTCCATCTAAAATGTAATAATGTTTAAGATGTTTTGAATAATTGGCATGATTTTGTTTTGTATAAACGGGTTATACTGATTTGATTTTAGTACGATCTTCAGTAATGCAGATTAAATTTTAGTATTTTCATACCTTTTTGTACATAAATGGAATGCATTCATTTAGTATTAATTATATTTGCATATCTTGGATTCTGATGTGCAATACTAGATGCTGTTTAGTATTCATTGATTTTACCAATGCATTTGACCATTTTCCATTTCCTGAACAAATGTATATTTCTTGCAATACCCACACATTGCAGTGTTACACTGGTGACTATAAATGGTTTTGGCAAATTTTTTAAAATATTTAAATTATTCAATTTGTAATATTTTTACAATCTTAGCTTTCTATTAATGTTTCGGATGTTGGCTCAACTCTTTTGTAAAGTTCTGTAATTTCTATGGTTTTATCCTGTTCAAGATTGTACTAAGCAAATTTTTGTCCATCAGCAGAGTAGTAATCAATATTTTACTGGGGTTCAGTGGGGGGGCAGTGGTGTGCAGGTTTCGATGTGGAAATTTGTAGGCAAAGCCACCCATGTTCTGCTGTCAGAATCCTAATGACATGGAACAACTAACTTTCCAGATGATGTCTCAAGTAGGCAGTAATGCATGCTTAAATTGTTAAATCATGTTTCATTTCTCTCTCCGATGTATTAATGTCACTCTGTACAGGTGTAATTTTTTTCTAGATTTGTTTGTAGTGACAAACCATGTTGAATTTATCCTTCAGTGTAATTAAAAAATCATTGAAGTTTATGTGGCCAAAATACAGTTTTTTTTAATAATTAGCATGTTTGGGCCATCAGCAGTACCAGATTGGCAGATTTTCCAAATTATTAGATGTATTTCTTTTAATATCTCAACATTCTTAATTCACACTTTAAAGGAAGTGTGGCAAACATTGCCTGATACCAAACCATAGATTTTTGAATAGCACATTATGGAAGTTTTACTGTAAAAGGTAAGTTTTTTAATTATCTAGTTGATTTTAGCCATCTATCCTTGGAATCGTGTTCACTGAAACTCATTTTCTGATTTGTCACTGTTCCTTAAATCTACCTCATACATTGCTTCAGTCTCAACTTGCATCCAGTACCATGGTTCTCTCCATGCACAAACACAAGCTGTCATATACCTAGAAAGAATTTTGGACTTCCCTAAATACTTGCTTCCCTAAATCTATTTACTAAGATTATGTATCTTTGAAACATCTACTAACTGTCTTCAGCCACTGGAATTGAATCTGTGTCTTACCTAAATTTGGTTTTGTTAATGTTTAAATTCTTGCCTGCACCCAATCACTGCTCAGTTTGATTGCCCACTCTGTTAAACAATTAGATTTTAAGAAGCCTGCCATCAAATCCCCTGTGGGTGTCTGCAACTCTTTATGAGCCTCTTAACTGACAAGATGTTAACACACAGTGCTTCTGTTGATTTTTCCCCCATTTCCTCTAGTATTTAAACCTGCTGGTTCAGCCATTAAGCTTTGTCTGTGGGATCCTCTTGACCTTTCTGGTTTATTGCTCAAGGTTCAAGAGCCTTGCCATTATTGTTAGCCTTTTTGCCCATTACTGGTTATTTGTATATGGCCTTTCAAACATTTAAGAAATGATTTTTTAAAAATTCCCAGCATCTAAATTAGTGAATAAAACAACATGCAGGAATGTTTCAGATTTCCAGCAGCTGGCCATCTTTGCTTTTCAATCCCTAGGTAGGGAAGCTATTCAACAATTCCATAAAATTCTGAATATTTTTAGTTTGCTAATTGCATCTTAGGAATTCCAGAAAAGAAATAAGTGCAGCATGTATTAATAGGACAGAGAATTATTAAAAGTTGTTCATTGTGCAAAGTAAGATTTGTACTGGGGAAAATAGGCAAAAGGAATGGTCAGTAGATGAATAGTGGTAGATATTAAAGCAGCTGTTTCACAATGCTCAGCAGAAATTTATCCCAGATCAATAGGAGGACTAAGCAAGAAAGATGAACAACCTGTGGTTAAGAAAGGATGTCAAGCAACCAATCAAGTCAGTGTGAAATTAACAAAATGAAATCACCAATTGCTTATACTTCCAGTACATGCAAAAGTTAGTGGTAGAACAGAAGAATGGGAATTTTAGAGGAACCAGCAGTGAGATGGTGAGAGTTGAGGGAGATAAGTCATGAACTTATTGAATGGTAGGGCAGACTGAAGGGGCCTATTCCTATTGTGAATGAACCAACAAAAAAAGTGACAGGTTAACACAGGTTTCCTGTGCTGCATATGGCAGTCTCCAATTTCTATCATTACACAATTTGTACCTTGCCACGTATCAATCAATTTAACTGAAATACTGGAAGTATGAATAAGCAATTGGTGATTTCATCCATTAATTTCACACTGATTTGATGATATATTGAATGATGTCCATCTAGAACTGCACAGGAAATGTGGTCTTGGCACAGTTAGGGGTTCTCTTGTTGGAAGGATCATCAAATACAGATTTGTTGGATTGATGTCAGAAATAAATCTGCCAGAATTGCACATCTGAGAATCTGGTGAAGCTTGCAATGTTTGCTCCAAAAATTAAAGTTTCAGTTATTCTGTTTGCTATCCATCATGATCCTTTTTTTTCCTCGGTTGTTTCTCTTTGTCTGCCTTCATCTATTAATCACCTGCCACTGTCTCCTAATTCCACTCTTGCTCCCTTACCTGGCATAACCTGCCTGTTGTCTTACACCCCTCACTCCACCAATCACCTCAGCCTCCTTTCTCACCACTACCCTTCTCTTTATACCAGCCATATTGCCTCTCCAAAACATCGACAATTCCTTTCCTACAGATGCTGATCAACCAGTGTTCCTCCAGCAGATTGTTGCTCCAGATTCCAGCATCTGCAGTCTCTTGTCTACAAGGATGAGGTCTCCTGCCAGAAGAAGCAGCAGGAGCAGGAAGGATAACATCTGAGATTGTGATATATTTAAGGAGTTAGGACATTGAGTGATTACCTTGAGCAATATTATCACAAACCAAGACTGCCTGCAACAAGTGTCTGATCTCAACTGCCTGCCTCCATCGTGAGAGCTCTAGCCACAGGGCTCTTCAAATTCTTGGCTTCCAGCTCATTCAGGAAATTGTGGCAGACACATTCCAGCATCTGAGTCTTGACGCAAGGCAAATTAGACACATTTGCATTCAACCATGTTACTCTCATCAGATTCCCCACTCATAATACCCTGGTCTTGTTGTTGACTGGAAACTTAGCTGAACTAAAGTGGCTGCTAGGTCATGTCAAAATAAAAATGGAAACTTGGAAAACACACAGGTCAGGCAGAACATGTGGAGAGAGGACAGTTTACATTTTGGGCTGATGACCTTTCATCAGATCTAGGAAAGGTTTTCCTACTTTAGATGAAAAGTAATTGATGTGAAAAATGTAACTATTGTTTCTCAGTAGGTTAAACAGTGACTATACATGGCATCAATGTTCATCATAATGAACCTTTGATTCAGTCACAACCAGAGTATTGTGCACAATTCTAGTCACATGCTTAAAGATGTTAAGAGATTTACCAAAATCAAAATGAATCAAGAAGCTACTATTTTTCTCCTTGGAACAGGAGGTATTTAAAAGCATTAATGGCAGAGACTGTAGATATAAACAGTTTCTCTTAAAAGTGTCAGGAAATAAGACTCGGGATGGTAACTGGAGAAGGAACCCAAAAGTTGCATGGGAAAAAGTTTTGTGCGCTGTTACGGTCTAGAAAGCACTGCCTGAGATGATAGTGATAGTAATAATAACAGTTGTAGCATTCAAATGGGAGCTGGATAGATATCTGAAAGGAAAGATTTTGTGGGGCTATAAGTGACTAGAAGATTGCAGGGACCAGTAGGTGATAGGTGGAGTTGGGGTTGGAGCTAGGTGAGGGAGAGGTGTAGTTGGGAGACAGACAAGGGGAAAGGGGCAGAAGAAACCAAGTTGGCGGGGGGGGGGGGGGGAAGAGGGTGAAAATAGAGACTGGAGGGTGATGAGTGGAGGCAAAAGATATCCAAGTGCAGGACTCTACACGGAGAGAGCGTAGGTGCTTTGCCAACTGGTCATGTAGTCCATGTTTGGCCTCACTGATGTAGAACAGGTACATCAAGAGCATCGAAGCAATGAGGTTGGAGGAGGTGTACATAAATTTTGTGTTGCATGGTTGTTTAGGTCTCTGCACAGTGATGAGGGAGGTGCAGAAACAAATGTTGCACCACTTGAGGTTGCAGGGGACAGTGCCAGGCATCAGGGAGGGGAAGGATGAGCAAACCAGGAGTCATGGAGAGAGTGGTCCCTGTCAAAAGTAGAAAGGGGTGGAGAGGGGAAGTAATAGCTGGTGGTGGCATTCCGTTGAAGCCTGTGGAAATGACAAAGGGTGATGTGCTCGATTATGGAGACTGGTCGAGTGAAAGGTGAGGAGCAAGGGAGCTCTGTTTTTGGATGGAGGTTGGGGGTGGGAGGTGGTCATCAATGCAGTTTGATACCTCTTCAAAGAATTCAATCAAATTGTTCAGACAGAACGTGCCCTTGACAAAGCCATGTTGGCTGTCTCTGATATGTCCCTGCCTTTCCAAGTGACCATTAATCCCCTCCACAACTTTTTTCCAGTATCTTCCATGATAATGATGCTAGGCTCACAGGTCTCTGGTTACAAGGCTTTCCCCTGCTGCCTTTCTTGAAAAGGGGGACTATGTCTGCTGTCCTCCAGTCATCCGGTACTTGCTTGTGTCCAGCGAAAATTTAACAATCTTGGACAGAGCCCCAGCAAACTATTCCCTTGCCTTGATGTCTTGATGTATGTTGCACAAATCCCTTAAAAATAATCATATTAACCTAAAAAGCTGACTCTCACATAAGCATTGCATTGAAGTTAATGAAGATTTTTTTTAGTATATAGTAGTTCATATTGTTTAGCTGATTAATGACGATTGAGCTGCAGAGGCTGTCAAAATTTCAGGTCTGCAAGCCTTTGAAGTCCTTCCAGGTGAAGCTGTGACTCCATTGCACTTCTAATCTAGTGTAATTGGTATTCACAATGTGGCTTCCTTTACATTGGAGTAACCAAATTCAGATTGGGTGATCACTTTGCTCAGTCTGCAGTGACTCTGAACTTCCAGTTGCCTGTCATTTTATTCCGCCATCCCACTCTTCCTCAGACCTTTGTGGCCTTCTGCACAATTACAACAAGGTTTAATGTTAGCTTGAGGAGCAATACTTCACCTTCCATCTGGCCACACTGCAGTCTGCAGGACTTCATTGTGAATTTTTCAACATTCTTTCTAGCTTTCTGCTTGTATGAAAACTGACCATTTTTGACTGTCATCAGTTTGCCTCCACTTTCCCTTTATGTTCTTTTAGTATTATCTATCATGCTGAGCATGCCCCACAGCCTTACCATTAACAATTAGTTACTTACACACACACACACACACACATGCTTACTTACCTAATCAGATCTTACCTGCCACATCAAATCATTGTGTCTCAACCTACCAGAGAAAATGCCTTTGTTCCAACTAGCCCCCCCAATCCTCTATCTTCTCTACTATCCATACAAACTTGTTTCTCTCTCTCACAATTCTAATGACAGGTTCCAGACCTTAAACATTAACTGTTTCTCTTTCCACAGATGCTACCTTACCTGCTGAGTGATTCTGTTTGATATAAGCAAGCATTGTCAGTTTACTGCAGCTTGACTACAGAGATGGTGTGACCTTGGTTTCTAAGTATAGGTGCCGTGGGTTGAACATTTGGCTCCACCACCAGGAAGCTTGTTGGATCTCAGGTGCAACACTAACAAAAAAGACCTGGGAAAAGAAAAGTGTCAAGGCAATGATGCAGCTGTGCTTGATTCTTTGCTGAGATTGGCTCAATTGTGAAACCAAGCTATGTACAAGGACTAAGTTTGACGCCTTCATTTCTCACAAAATCATTAGTCACGAGCAAAACAGTTGTCTTAAATTGTTGTCTTAGACTATTTTCTCCAGTAGACTGTGATGCACACAAGGTACGTTATATGGTAGTAAAATTTCCCATGGTTCAGCTTCCAAATAAATATCAATTAGATCATGTTTCTTTTCGTAAAAATCTATATGCCCTCGTTGAAAGGGTTTATACAGATATGTCTATATTTGTGATTATGTTTTTATAGTGTTCATATGCACCATTGATAGTGTTGACTCATCAGTTCTTTAGGATATTGCTCCAAATCTGGACAGTATGCAAAAGTGCAATTAATTACCTTCATTTGCTCTTGTACCTCCTGTGTTCCATGTGTGAATCAATTAATATCTTTGGTATTACCGTATACATGCCATATTTTAAACACGCTTGATTGTATGAGAAGGTAAATTGGTCTTGGTTCTTAATCTATGCACGTCTCCAACTTCAACTAGACTGTGTTCATCAGTACAACTTCAATTAGAGTGTGTTCATATGTACAACTTGTAATCAGGTCTTTCCATGGTTTACTCTGCAACTTTGGAAGCCGTCACCAGAAGATCTTGTTATAGGGTATAAATGGCACATTCAGGTTCTTTATTTGAACTCCTTTGTATAGTCCAGATGATGCACAAGGCACTCCGTTTTCAAGGTCATGGATTCTGTCTTGTGGTTAAATTGAGATTTTTTTTAAAATCCATTGTTGTCTTTGTGATGTTATTGGAGAAGTAGCTGATTTTTGGGTTGAAAATTGCTAGTAAAGGCTTGTAATTGTTACCAATTTGAATGACCTTCTAAGAGGAAATGAATAGAACTTTTTGACACCAAATACGTTAGCAAGATTTTTTTCCCTTTGCGTGTAATTTTGTCAGAGCAGGATGTGAAAGCAATAAATTTCTCCTGGCCTTCATCCACCACATGGCTGATAATTACCCCAACGCCCTGTACTGAAGCATAATTCACGGGTGGTTTTGTAATGAACAAGAAGAGCTTTATTTGCATGCTTCTGGCACGAGGTGCAGTTATTACTCTTTGCTTCTGGTCACAGGACAGCTCTTGCTTCATCATTTAAGATATCAAATCTGGTAGGAAAACTGCATAAAATTGTACCGTTCTTTAGAGTTCACACCCATTCTTGGGTTTCGGACATAATGGCTTTTGTCCATCAAAACTTTGCCATCACTGAAACAAATACATTTATATAATTCAGCTTCAATTGCCATTGGCATTCCTCAGTTATTAAGGTTCATTGTAGCGGCTGCTACCGCGATGCGAAAGTAAGACACTGGTCGATGAGCTGCAGAACAAAACTGATTTATTTTCCTGCCTTGCGTGGGCCTTTTAAGAGGAACAGTTCCTGCCCACCAAAAACAGAAATGACGTATGCGCTATGTCGTCAAACTTTTCCCACGCACGGGTTCTCCCCGACGCTCGGGGAAGACTAAGGCCCAGCGCCATCTTAGGCCTCGCCGCTCCGATGACGCGCGACCCGACCACCGAGCCGGTTCGCTTGCTTGGATGGTGAGTCGCTATATCATCAATTATATTATGTTACTGCAAAAGACAAATTTATGCATTTTCAAAATACTGTTGAAATTAAATGGCCCAGCGCCATCTTAGGCCTCGCCGCTCCGATGACGCGCGACCTGACCACCGAGCCGGTTCGCTTGCTTGGATGGTGAGTCGCTATATCATCAATTATATTATGTTACTGCAAAAGACAAATTTATGCATTTTCAAAATACTGTTGAAATTAAATGTTTCCAGGCTGATTATAGTGCCAATCATCATCTTGATGTTTTTGTTATTGATCAAAACCTATATCTTGAAATCTTGATTCACTAGGTTTCCACTTCACCCATTTCTAGCATGCACACTATATATGCCAGTTTCTTCATTCATGTCAGCTATCATCCAGTGAAGTTCAACTTGATCATCTGATTTCTCATTCACTTTGGGCTACAACCCCAAGAAGTTGCAATATGCCCCTGGTTTTGGTATCTATAAAAGGGCAGCTGTTGCACTTCTCACACAAATTTTCTGGCTCTTGTTAGTAGTAGTATTCTCTATTTGTGCTATCGTTACATACAGCATATGCCATTGGAATGGAAAAAGCTTTTTAACATGTAATGTTGCCATCTCCATTGAAGTTGGGCTTTATCAAAACTAAGCTTGGGTATTGAATCCTTAATCAGTCAATCCACAAAGTAGGCTATAGAAGTTCTATTAAGGAAAACTCACAGACGTAGTAATGTAACAAAGGGTTTTTCTTTGCCATGATAAAAATGTAATTGATTCACCATACTTTTGATATTGCTGTTCTGAACTTGTAATTTTCAGTTATCTCCAAAGGTTGAAGTGCTCCTTTAATTACTTTACCACATCTGCAAAAGAGATATCCATTGCTTTTTAAGGTCTAAGTAAATTAGTTAGAGTGTTGTATGTGTCTGGTCCAAGTGTAAGATGATCACTTATTTAATTGCCTTGTGGAACATTTTCTGCGCTTTCATCTAATTCTATGATATCATTGGCCGTAAAAAAAAACTCTGTGCTCAATAAATGAGGCAAAGGATTGTTAATATGTAGTGAAAGTTCTTAACTAATCACAATAAAGAACCAATGTAGCAACCTTGTTTTCAGCACTTTGAATTCAATGACATCAACATGGTCAATACTGTCTTTTTCATTGTGATTTCTGTGTAACGGCAGCTATTGGGAGCCTGGAATCACGACTGCCAATGAACCCCTCCCTGTGCAAAGATTATACTGGCACATGTTGGCTGTTGCTGGGATTGTGTTCCTTACTGTACCTTCACCACTGGCACATATTGTTTGTACAGTGCTCCTGAGAGATTGACAACTATTGCTTCCCCATTTACAGTAAAGCTTCAGGACCAGAGCTGCTAAGCTCATGGTTAACACGCAAATAAATCTCTGGGGGAAAATATCATCTCCCACACAGTTCTTGCATTTCACTGCCAGTTTATATTATCATCAGTATCCGTTAACACTACATACAAGTAGACTCTATGGATATTGAAAAATCAAAATGATCTATTAACAATTGGGAACACTTTATATCTAAGCAATTTGCACATTACTCCAACGTTCTTTCTTAAGATGGACTATTACACAGTAGGCATAATCACATCAAATTACAGTATGAAAATGCATTATAACAGGTCTGCTCTCCTCCCTTCACATTCACCCATGACATTGCAATGAGGGCATGCAACAATGACATTCAGAAAAACTGATGGTGTGAAAATCCAAAAAAACTGCAAATCTGAAATAAAAACAGAAAATGGTAGAGAAACTCAGTAGGTCAGGTAACGAGAAATGGAAAGGGAAATTGAGTTAACATTTGAGTTTGAAGACACTTTGCCAAGTGATGGTGTGAGTTTTTTTCCTCTTTCAGATAATCAAAACTTTTAATGATTTCATAATAGAAACATACAGCATGTAAACTGGGCCTTTGGCCTACTGAGTCTCAGCTGACTATCATGCACCCATTTATGCTAATCCCTACAGTCCCATGAATTCTCCTCAGATTCTACCTGTCATCTATACACTAGGGTCAACCTACAGTGGCCTACCAACCTGCATGTTCCTGAAATAGGGGAGCAAACTGGAGCACCCAGAGGAAACCTATGTAGACTGAAATCAACTTATAAATATCGTATGGGAAAGAGAGTGAAAAGTTATCTTCTCAATAAAAATAATTCCAAAGAGATCAAATAATTCTGCAATGCAAATTAACTCAAATTTTAAAAAAGTGGGCTGACATTTAATGTACTGTACAATTCAAACACTTTAATGTTAACCTTCATTTCAAAATGTATAAATCTACATACAGTAAATAAAGCAGTTACGTTGTTAGATATGAATCTACATAGAAATATACTATTTCATTCCCTTTAATTTTGTTAAAGTTCTGTGATGCCCAGTGATCTGTTCTTTGAAACAATCGTTACTTGTGATTCTGCTTTGACCACAATTTTACTTTCCTGGAATGGCTGCTTCTTTTGTTTCTTTATGATGAATGCATGCTGCAGTAGCTGTTTTGCTGAAGGACGCTTGTGTTGGTCCCTGGGTGTAAGAAAAAAAATAAAATAATTTTCTTGCTCTTACACAACACTGCAGTGGAAAGCACAGCACTTAAACATTCCACAGTGACTTAGCTAACATTTGTTGAGTTTGTTTTAGTGGGTTCAAGAATGACAAAATCAATTTTGTTTCTTCTGACATTCAACACATTTATTTCATTAAAAGTCATATTAAAATTGCAGCATCTAATATTAATATGGTAAAAAAAATTGCTTTCCTTCCTTTGTACAATGAATTTTGCTTTAATGTGCCAATCACCAATTCATTACAAGAATTCTTGACCATTATAAGATCTGGAATAGTTCATCAGAATATGCTCACATGTATAATGTGAATGATTACTAGATTTACATGAATAACAAGATCAAATTGTAAAATTAAGGCAGTTGCTTAATGTACGTGAGAATAAGTTAAAATCATTTATCTATAATGGGATCATTGAAGGTAAGATGGCTTGACTAATCCTATAAACTGCAATATCTCACATACTATTGAAAGTTCCTCTAAAATGGAAGCTCCGCTGCTGCCGCCCCATAAACACAAGGAAACCCCTGCTGTTAAACAACAATAAAACAATTGGGCGTTTGGAAAGTTGGGGTTGAGATCATGAAATAAAGGAGAGAGAACTCTGTACAATAAAAACCGAAAATACTGGAAACATTCAACTGGTCAGGCAACGTGTGAAAAAGCAAACAATTAGCGTTTCAAGTCTCAGTCCCAGTTCTTCCAAAATTGGGTTTCCAGCATTTTCTGCTTTTTATTTCAGATTTCCAGATATTTAATTTCTACCTGGTCGTTAAGGAATCTTTAGGTAATAATGATCAGTATACATAAAGATTGAAGTAATCTAGTTCATTCAGAAACAAGGGTCTTAAATCAGAACAAAGCAAACTGCAAAGGCATGAGGAAGGTAGTAAATATAACCCCACTCTATAAGAAAGGAGGGAGAGAGAAAACTGGGAAATAGACCAGGAGATCATGTATATGGAAAATGTTGGTGTCTATCACTAAATAAATGATAACAGAGTGCATGGAAAATAATCATATGATCTGGCCAAGTCAAATTGGATTTAGAAAAATGTGTTTAACAAATATTTTGGAATATTTTCCAGAATAGATATGGGTGAATCAGTTGATGAAGTGTACTTGGACTTTCAGAAAGCCTTTGTTAAGGTGCCACACAAGTGATTATGAGACAACACAGAACTGGCGGCTAATACACTGGTGAGGAGGATCCATTAACAGAAAAGGGAGAATAGGAATAAATGAGTCATTTTTGGGTTGGGAGCTTGTAACCAGTGGAGTGATGCAGAGATCAGTGCTGGAGCACCAGCTGTTCATACTCTATGCAAATGATTTGCATTACAGGATTTAGACCCATCCATGGTGAAGAGCTTGCAATATATTTCCAAGTCAGGATGTTATGCATCTTGATGGGAAACATAAAGATGGTGATGCTCCCATGTACCTAAGTTTTTGTCTTTGGTACTAGAAGTTATGGTTTTAGAAAGTGCTGTTGGAGTAGCCTAAGCAAGTAACAGTAGTGTATTTTAGAGGTGGTACACACAATAGCCACTGTGCACTGACGTTAGAAGAGTTGAGTATTTGGAGAGGTGGTTTCTCATTCTATATTTTCTATTGACACAGAAGGCAGCCGTTCAGCTATTGGAATCTATGCCAGTTGTCATAGCATTCCCGTGAGTCTCAACTGCCACTGGAAATACTAATCAAGCAGGTTGGTTAATCCTGGCAGGTGTTGAGCTATTTGTATGTTGTTGCAAGTGCATTCATTCAGCCAAGTGGACAGTATTTCATCACTGTCTTGAGCTGTGCCTCATTAATGGTGTAAAAGCAGGTGTTAAATTACAGAGTGGTTATGATTCAGACTTAAGGTTCAGTTTCTCAAAAGATTTAGGATTGACATATTCATGACTAAATTATTTTCAGTGAAAGAATGCTTGAAAAAGGGGATATGTGGAGGTTAGCTTCAAAGTAAGTACAATCACTTTGCTGTCTCATAAATGATCCCTAAGTTGGTATTTTTATTTCTGAAATTGAATATGATAAGACAAATTGAGTTTTAAGAGAATGATCTAACGTTGATTAAAAGAACAAAGTACTGTCTAACTAATTACTCTATTATCCTGGATAGAAATTTTGTTTGGGGAAATAGCTTTCATCACCATTAAAATGTGTTTGCCTATCAATGCAGCTGTTTGAAATTTGAGGTAATCTTGAAATAGAAGAATAGATATTTGGATTTCTGGGAAAGAAAATAAACTCGAATATAACCCAAAAAAAGCTGTTAATAACCTGGACTTGGTGGCAATATATGGTTTACATTTTAACAATATTGTAAGGATGTTGAATTGTAAACAGCTTTTGAGTAAGATAAAATAGTAATTACAATGTGAATGGGGATATTGCATAAAACAGGAAAATAACACCAAAATGGGAACTTTTCTAAAATGATTTTCTTAGATGAATGAGATTTGATAACCTGGGCCCAAAGATGCCATTCTAATTAAAGTCAGGAAAGGTAGCTAGTAAATGGGAATACAGACAAAGGAAAATAACAATTATGAAAATATTGAATTTCATGATCAAATTCTACAACTTCAGGCAACTTGCATTCCCTGTCTGTATTAGATGAGCCAGGTTATCCACCTGTGATATTGGCTCAGTTTTTCTGTCTCCATTTGCATAGTCTGACTTGCTGGATATGCCCTTCACACTTGTCTTCTGCAACTTTCACACTTTGTCTGTGGTCTTACTCAAACTGCCCCCATTTCAGAGTTTTTATGACTGAGGGACTATGTTCTCCCTCTCCCTCCCCCTCCCCACCCATTAACCCATCAATCAGTAAAAGCATTTTGTCAGGACAATCCTGGCCTCCCACTATTGGAAATATTCACTTTCGTATTTTCTATCCCTCCCCCACCCTCCCTGCAATTGAATACTAACTTGTTTTCTTTCCTTCCAGTTCTAACAAAGGGTCTTCTACCTGCAACATCAACTCTGTTTCTCTTTCCGCAGATGCTGCCTGACCTGCTGAGTGTTTCCAGCATTTTCTGTTTTTAACTCTGTCTGAAAGCCTGGCCAATGCTTGCAATATCAGGATCCATACAATGAAATAAGCAAAGATTTCCAATTTCATGTGTCCAAGTAAATTTATAATAGCCTGTATTTTGCAGCTTGTGCTGAACAAACAGTGCTCACCATTCATTAACCTCACAGATTTTGAGGGTTTCTGGGCAGTAACCTACAGTGAGCTGACTTTCTGAAATAGAGCACTACCTTCTACAAAGGATCTGTGATCTGTCTGATGCGTGTCTCTTGGAATCTTTATTGAGGCAAGGAAAATATATGAAGTGTAACTTCAAACATTAATTTCAATGTCAAATTAGTTACAGAAAGGGTAACAATGAGAATTAGAAGACTGCTAAATGAGAAATTAAAAAGCAAAGTAAATTTTAACTTATAAATGTCCAGCAATAATTAAGCTCCTATGAAAAATAACATTTTAAAGTTTGTTTTGTGGTAATTAGGACATCACACTGTTAAAAGTATACTTAAACTTCATTGGAATTGACAACCTTTGCTGTTGCTTTTTGTGGGTAGGTTTAACATCACACTCTTAATGTGAATTAACTTCAAATTCTCAGCAAGATACCAGTGTAGCAAAGTTTTGGATCAGTGGGACAAATATTCCTGATTTCCAGGAGTACTTGTGAATAGTGGAAGTTGTTCACCAGTTTACTCCTTGATAATGGTAAGCATTGATAGCCACTTCTAAGGCAAAATCCATGCTGATGAAAAATGCATGTATAAACATTTAAGGTTGTAAGCACACTATCTTTCCAATTATGATGCTGTTGTCTAATTTTGCATGTCCAAGCCTATTACTCAATTGCATATGATTTTGAAATGAGACTGAATTACATCTGCATTCCTCATTATTTCCCCACTTCAATGTAATAAAAATTAGAGAAACTGTTAAAGAGTTAGCAACCTGGTCAGCTGCATTGTCGCCATTAAGTAAATTTAAAAATTACACCCTGTATTATAACACCACAAGAAGTTGATTAAAATTTTAAAACTCACTTACCTTGTCAGACAAATCTGTACAAAATCTTGAGCATTCTCTGAAAACTGATCAGGAAGGTTGGGCATCAGCCCTCGATGTGCTCCAATGTAAAACATGGCTGCCATTTTGTCCATATGTGCCAAAGGTGGTTTCCCAGAAGCCATTTCAAATACTGTGCAGCCAATACTCCAAATATCAGATTTTTTGCCATGTCCAGTCTCATTAATCACTTCAGGTGCCATCCAATAAGGAGTTCCATGCATTGATTTTAACATTTCACCATGTGTCTCATTCATATTCACACAAGTCATGCGTTTGGCACATCCAAAATCAATGAGCTTTATCACACCATTAGGCATAAGCATGACATTGTTTCCTTTTATATCTCTGTGAATTACTTTGTTATCATGTAAATAGTCCACTCCTTTTAAAACTTGTTTCGTATATCCACAAAAAACAGGCTCTGATAATGGCCCAAAACAACTTATAATACCAGCTATGGATCCACCAGGAACAAACTCCATGAAAATGCTGACAACATTGGCCTCTAGGTTTGTACCTAGGAAATGCACAATGTTGACATGCTTTAAATCTTTAAGTAGCTCGATTTCCTCTTCCAGTTTCTGATATTCCTTTTCTGCTATGGTTTGATTTGTTGCATCCAAGACAACCTGTTTAACAGCGATTAATTGACCTTGACTGGTTAGACCACAATATACCTGAACGAAAAGAAATGACAAGATTTTTTTATTTGTTCATTTTTCAGGATCTGGGCATCACTGGAAAGGCCAGCACTTCTTGCCCATCCCTAATTGCTCTCAAGAAGGTAGTGGTGAGTGACCTTCTTGAACCACTGCAGTCTTGATGAAGGCATTCTCACAATGCTGTTGGGGAGGGAGTTGCAGGGTTTAGACCCAACAATGAAGGAACAGTGACATAGTTCCAAGTCAGGATGGTATGCAACTTAAAAGGACAATATTCTGGTTTGTGGTATTTGCATGAAACATTATCCTTCTTGGTGATGGAGGTAATGGACTTGGAAAGTGTTTTCACTGTAGCCCAGGTGAGTCACTGTAGAATGTTCTGTAATTGGTACACACCACAGCCACTATGCTCCAATATGAAGGCAATGAACATGTAAGGTGGATGGGATACCAATTAAACCAGCTGCTTTGTCCCAGTGGAACTTGGAGCTCAGGCAAGTGGAGAATATTCTATCACATTCCTGTGACTTTAAGATGGCGGACAATGCCATTGGATGAGTATGTGTAAGTGAGTCACTTGCCATAGGATATCCAACCTCTGGCATGGTCTTATAGCACAGTATCTATGTGGCTGGTTCAGTTAAGTTTCTGGTCACTGATGATCCCCGGGTTATTCATGGTAGAGGACTTGATAATGGTAATGTCATTGAATGTCAAGGTTAAGTGGTTAGTTATTTTCTCTTGTTGGAGTTGGCAATTACAAGACACTTTTGTAGCTTGAACGTTATTTGCCTCTTATCTGCCCATTCCTGACTATTGTCTATATGTTGGTGCATTCAGGCAAATAAGCATCTCAAATAAGCTAAATAATTTCATTAATCAATATCACCATGCATTTTTATTATGCTTTTCTTCCTTTGTCATTTTGAGTTATTATGCAAAATACTGGAATCCTGATAATCAAAGAGGTATTTTGGTGTAATAATTTGGTTTATAACATAACAAGAAAAATAATATAATTTACCTGACTGTTGCTATTTGATGTTTTCCAGCAGAAATGTTCAGGTACTTACTGTGCCATAGGCTCCTTTCCCAAGCACATTGCCTTTAGTCCATATAATGACATCCTCACAATTGGAGCTGCACTCAGACCTTATGGTATTACAAAGTGAACTGCTAGGTCTGCTAGAAGTCTTTGATAGTTTTGTAACTGTATATTCAGCACTCTGTTAAAAACAAAATATTCATGTTTGTGATCTAAGTAATTGCTTTTCTCTTCAACATAATTTAGCAATTTGTAAGTTTATTACTCTCACGATCTATTTTGCTAAAGATCAGTGTAAAAGTTTTTAAAATTACTTACCTGGAAAGATTTTTCATTTATCATTTTCTCATTTGTATTTTCAGACTCATTGTCTTTATTACCATAACATTCCTTTTGTTGGACATGTGTGGCCACTTGTATTTTGCTATCGTAAGTATTCTTTTCTTCTAATAATAACGCTGATGTCAGACAATTAAGTCGTCCATCTGCGATGCTGTCCTCCTTACCACATTTAAACTGAAATGCTGGGTTCATCTGTTCCACAGTCCATGTATTAATCAATGGTTGAACTGGAAAACTTGTTTGATTAGCATTTGGATGTGAAGTGGCTTTTGCTCCATAGGAACTGATGTTATCCTGGTCTTCAGGACACAAGAAAGTAGTTTCTGCTTCATCAACTACAACATCCTGATTAATTCCATTAGACAGAACTGCTGTAGGGTCTTGTGATACATTAGTCCCTACAAAATCTGTTCTTTTGGCTGATTTTATATCAGCTTCATTTTTTTTATTCAGATACTGTTCTAACTCAAATAAGTCAATATCACAGTTATCTGTAACTATGATTTTTGGGAGCATTGATGACATATGGTGATCAGTTGCATAATCTCCCAGATTTCCTCCATCAACACTGGCAGCAGATGATTTATTGTGTATATTATCATGACTCTCTGAAGTGACAGATTTGACTGATGTTTTTTCAAATGAGTCTTCTATAATAGTTGACAAATACTGGCCATCTAGGTGAACCTCATAACCTGGTAACTGATGAGAAGACACTGAACCATCTGAAAGATGGCCAGAACCTGAAACATCCTGACTTTCTAAGTTTTGGAATGATACCTCATTGCTGGAAGTTCTTGCATGCCAATCATGACCAGAAATTAGCCCAACATTTTCTTGTCTTTTATCGCTCTTGAACAAAAATGTACTTTCCTCTGTACTTTTTTTCTTTTTTTTCACATTTGTGTCAATTTTTTTTTGTTTGGAATTCAGTTTGGTTTTTATATGCATTGCATTGTTTTTCTCAGTTGCTCGATTTGATTTTGAAAGCTTACATGTCAGTCCTCTTCTCTGTGGCACAGAATGAACAGTTTGATGAGTAGTTGCACATGTTGTGGACTTCCGCATTGCACGATACAATGGGCTACTAAACATTTCATAAATTCCTGGGCCTTTATCAATTGGATTTATTTCCTGAAACATATCACTGTACTTTAATGCTGAGAAATCACTTGTGGAATTTAATCTTGGAACCTGCGGAATTGGTGATTTGTTAAGACTATTTATATTTCTGTTACCAGATGAATAAGATTTTTCATTAGAGGTTGACCCATTTTTTAAGGTTCCTCCTTGCAGTTTAGTTGGTACTTTTGATGAAACTTGGTGTAGATGAGAATTATCCAGTGAAGGGAATCCAGGAGTTTTTTTACATTGTAGAAAACAAGCAGTTGAAGGCATAAGTGTATCTTTCCTCAACCAACTTTGTGTTGAAATGGGGAGGCACTGCAATGATTTGGAACTAGATTTGTTTCTTTCTGGAGTGGAGTTATTCCATTGATTGATGCAATTCATCTTGTTCATTTTCCTTTTCACTTCTTTTTCTTTTCGTGATAAAATGCTGAAGCTGGAGTTGGCATTGTGAGGCACTTCAAAATTGGCATCTTTCATTTTAACAGAAGTACATTTTGAAATTTGTAGGGTTTTAGTGGGCATTTGTTTTGCCATTGTGATATTTTCAACAGTATTGTACTTTGTTTTTTTATCCTTAAGAGCTATCTTTTCTTTTTTCACAGAAGAGGTATATTTTGTTCCAACAATCTGTTTTGGCATTGATACACATTGTCCAAATTCCGCTAACTTTAGAGGAATTCCTCCAGGGATTATACTTTCTCTCAGTTTGTCTCCTTGAAATAGAGTATCAACTTGTTTCACCTCTTGTTCGGATGCAAGAGCCTCATTAGCAGATATTTTGGTTTTGTATTCATTCTGTAAATTTTTGGTTTCATTCGGACCCACATTTGCAGACTTGAGAACATTGGCACTCATATTCTCTTTAGCACAAGGCAATGATTTGTTCATCTGTAAAGTGGGCTCTCTACACAGAGTTACATCCAACAGTACAATATCATCTTTGCCATAATTAACATCTGTTAATTTATTTGTTAAGCTTGTTTTTGCAATATCAAGTTCTTCACATTTGTATATATATTTATCTGATCCAACTGATGTACATTCTCCTTTACCTTCTAATGTTATATTGTAAGTGACATCCATTGCACACAAATTTTTGGCCACTTCTTCATCTAGAAGGTCTTCGTGCTTGATTTTTGTACCAGCACTGACACAGTCTGTACATGTACTAGGATGAATTTCTAAGCATAGTGGCTTATGACTTTGAGTTTGCTTAGGATTCACATCCTTATTGGAGGAGGTTTGGTTGATGGATGCAGAGATGCTTGTGTATTCACTTACAGAGTTTTGTCTGTTAAACTCTGCTAAGGAATGTGCATTCAATCTTTCTGTCCTCATGCTTGATTCAGGTGGTGAAAAAGAATAAGAGGAGTTTTGTTTTGAATGTGATGTTATAGCTGTACTATCAGAGATACCACATTCATTTTGTTTATCAGTGACTTGTTCACCCTCTATTGGAAGAAGTCGCACAGGTACAGGTGACCTTACAATGCTGGTGCTCGATTGTGCTAAAGAAACCTGCAGTTTTCAAAAGTATAAGATTTAGATTTTGTTTTGCGTCATGCATATCCTTGGGGGCACATTTTACCATATTTCTCTTTTATTTAAAGCAGATAGTATCATGTACTTAAAATTAAAATAAAACTTCAGTTGCAAGGGAATAATCATTAAAATTACTTAAGAGAATTGCATAGGGCTGTTCTTTTATCATGAAACATTTCAATGAACATAATTGACTCTCAGTTAGAATGTTTAAATTTGGGAAGGTCATGAACAGTAACCAATCTTGCAAAGGGTTCTTGCTGGCGCTGCTGGTAATCTTGGGAATTGTATCCAGAGCAAAAGGGATATTTTATTTGTTTTGTGTTCAATGCTTTGATATTACATTTAAGCCAATAGCAGGTTGAAGGCTTGGAGATAATGCTTTGTTAGGGTGAGGTGGCATGGGAGTGCCATAAATGGACTAGTTGGTTTACCAAGTTCAGAAGCTGTGCAGAAATCTTTGTGAGGTCTGTTAGGTGAAAAGGAGTGGAATACTGCTGAGAACGAGGTCAGCAATTTTACCTCATTTCCAGACGGGTGAGTTGATAAGAGTCAGAACTTCAGATGCACCTGCTGCCCAATAAAATTGAAATGGACCAGGAGCATGAAAAAGGGGAGAGAAAATCATGGTATTTGTGATTCCCTTGATGCCAATAACATTGTTATAAACTTAATTATAAACAACTTAAGAGAATAAATTCAGAATCACACAATACCTTGCCAATGCTGTTTCTGCTACTCTCCAAATCTGTTGGCACTTGTTTTTCTAACACTTTCAAACCACAATAAAAAAATGTATATGATAAATATAACATGCAGTGTAACAATTTTATAGGCAAAATTACAACACTGACTTTAAAATGTTGTTGATGATCTTGCATTAATGACTGAAAATCATGTTTTAGAACTTTGTAAGTATAAAAATATTTAGATTAGTCAGACTTTAATTCATAACATCGTTATGGAAATGCACATCCATAGATAAACAGATAAGTGAAAATCTGAATATCTATCGTAACAGCATGATACTCAATATACCATTTCACTGTAATTGTTCATGATTATGGCCTCAAAAAACACCTTTGAAGCCTTATTTTGGAAAGCCAGGGACTGGCTTTGTGCATGGGAAATCGTGTCTCATGAATTTCTTTGAGAGTTTGAAGAAATGACTGAGAGGATTGATGAAGGCAGGATGGCAGATGTTGTCTACATGGACTTTAGCAAAGCCTTTGACAAGGTCCATACTGTAAGCTGATGAGGAAGGTTAGGTTTCATGGTGTCCAGGGTGAGCTAGCCAATTGGATACAAAATTGGCTTGATGATAGGAGATAGAGGGTAGAGTAGAGGGTTGTTTTTCAAATTAGAAGCCTGTGACCAGTAGTGTGCCACAGGGATAAGTGCTGGGTTCCCTGTGGTTTATCATGTATATTAATGGTTTAGAAGTGGCATGTAGAAGGTTTGCAATGACACCAAAACTGGACAGTGAAGAAAGCTGTCAAAAGTTGCAACAAGATCTAGATCAACTGGGAAAGTGGGCAAAGGAGTGGCAGATGGAATTTAACTCAGACAAGTATGAAGTGATGCATTTTTGGAAGTTAAACCAGGGCAGCACATGCACAATGAATGGCAGGGCTTTGGGGAGTGTTGTTGAACAGAGAGACCTTGGGTTACAAGTACATAGTTCCTTGAAAGTGGCAACACAGGTAGACAATGAGGTGAAGGTGGTGTATGGCATGCTTGCTTTCATCAGTTGAAGCATTGAGTACAGGTCCTATGGTTCGATCAATTACACTAATCTTACACTGATCCCATTTTATTCTCACTACTTACCCATCGTCCCAATACACTAGGGGCAATTTCAAGTTGCCAATTAAAGCACCAGCCCACATATCTTGAGGATATGGGGAGAAACCAGAGCTCCAAACCCACGTAATTATAGGGAGGATGTGCTAACTCCAATGGAGAACACCAGAGGTCAGGATCAAATCCGGCTCACTGAAGCTGTGAGAGACCAGCTCTACTAGCTGTGTCACGATGCCACCTTAATGCCTTCCTCCTGAATGCAATTAGTTGTTTGCTTTAAGAAGCAATGTGCATATAATAGGCTGATAGGAAGTAAGTAACCCTAACCCTACAAGCACACCAGTCCAATTTATTGCAAAACAGGAATGGTTAGGTACCAAAAGGAAAAGACTTTAAATCCTGAAATCTAAAACAAAAACAAAAAAACTGTTAGGTACTCTTACCCTGTCATTTTCTTCCAGCCTACCATCTTCTTGGACATTTGTGCATTTGTTAGAGATTGGCTGGGACAGAGTATACACCCATCCCTGGGATTCTGTATTGCCAGATCTTGGGGATTGTGCCCAAGAGTGGCAAACGGCATAGACTTTCTCAAACTTACCACGCAGGAATAACTCTACTCCTACATCAATAAACCCAGTCCTGTGTGGATTTTTTTTCTGGTATTAATCTGCTTTCTCTTGCATAGCTACCTGAACTCATTGAATACTGCTTTGGGATTCAGGAATCCTGACAGAGCAAGTGAGCAATGATCAGGCAAGAGAATATATGGCAAAGCAGAAAGTGGGGTAGGAAGAACCATGATCTGCAAGTTGATAGTTGTTCTAGTGATCACTATTCTTGTCTGGTGATTGCATAATTGGTTATTCCCCAAACCATGATGTTTTTTAACCTTCATAAGGTTTGGATGACCTTATTGGTGTTTTCCATCCTGTTTCTAAATTGATTACGTCATTCTACCTTTGTTCTCACTACTTAGGCATTACTGGAAAACCCGATGAGCTTGGGGTCTTGTTATTCCTATCAGGTGGCCATTATTCCAATTTTTTCCTAACATCTCAGCAAAATAGTACTGTTCAGCAAAATAGTACTGTTCTGCAAAAGAGAATGGAAAATACCAAACTGTGCTTACTTTGCTGAACATTAGTTTTTGTATCTTGTGAAGAATCCAGGGCTGCTTCAGTTTTACTGATATTTGGCTCCAGTTGTGAACCTTGTGTTTCACTGATAACTTTAAGATTGGGCATATTTTTAACCCTTTTCTTATTCCTGGTGGATGGATTTAATGAAGTTGATTTCCTTAGATTTACTGGATCCAGTAGTGTTTCATCTGGGAGCGATGATTGATGATGCTTTTGTCCATCAAGATGCTTCCAAAGATTTGTCAATGCAGTATCTGTGCTGTGAAACATTTCATCAATTGTTTAAAATTATTTTTCTGATATCATGTCTAAACTTTGCTCAGTCATGAAAAGTACATGTAAAAACTAAGTAAACAAAGCAAGTGATTCAGCAATTTAAAAAATGAATCAAATTAAAAGAATCACCTGTATACTAATAATTTGCTTTTGTTTTCCACTGGATTTAACTTAAGTGCATGTATGCATTATATATACATGGTGTGAAAGCCAATAAATTCATTAATTCAAAAAATAATGCACACTGTCGCAGTGGATTATCTCATCAGGCATATGCAATTTCAAAATCTCCATTTACCAACAGTGAGAATTTCAATTCAGTCATTTGCAATGCCACAAAGCAATGCAAAGGGGTGAGATTAAAGCTATTGTTTAGTTTTGCTGCATAAACCTATAATGAATAGAAATCTATCTATATAGCATTACTGTTATTATGAAAAGAATAAATTTGAAGTTGTTTTAGTTTCAACTGAAAGAGAAGTTCATTTTCTATTTGTAAGCACAATGCACAAGAAACTTATTAAAATTTGGTACTGAGTTATATGCATAAGTATATTATAGAAAGTAATTGATGTGAAACATTAACTCTCCTTCTCTTTCCACAGATGCTGCCTGATCTGTTGACCACCTCACTTATTTTTTGCTTATATTTCCAATTCCCAATAGCTGCAGCTTTTGCTATTCAATCTATGAAATGAAAGTCATGCCTGTCCAGTTGTTTTGTATTGCTACTGATGCTTTGGAATCTGCCTGCCAAATGGGGGCAGCTATCCCTAATGTGCTACAGAATTGTGAATAATAGTGGTTTGTCATTAAAGCTGTTTGTTATTAAATGAGTCAGAAATTAAAATTCACCAAGCCTGCAATTATTTCCTCCAATTATAAATACTGTTTTATATCACTGCTAAATGATAGTTTTTTGTGAAAGTTAGAGCTTGCTTCATTATGTTTTTATTGATTTACATGGACCACGTTTTTATTTTACATACATACTTCCGATGCCCATAAGTCTCAATTTCTACACCACGACTGCTAAAAATGAGTAATCTTACTTTACTTACCAACTTGATTCTAGCTTGTTATAAACACAAATCATCTCTTGTAATATATTTTTTCCAGAGTTGAAACAAAGCAGAATTTTCTGCGCTATAGGACAGATATTAATACAAAATCAGGCAAGACTATATGTTCTAGTGCAACCCAAACTACTCACTATGCAATAGAGTAAAGATCTTAATATCATTCTTTGTTGATGTCAGTGAGTCAATATTTCAATATTTGTTCATGCACATCATTCAATTAGCTGGATTTTGCCTGTGCTTAAGTACTAAAACATCTCCAGTCTTGGCAGGACATCTCAAAAGGAGAAAATTGTCTGGTCTTGAAATTCAATCACCCATGCTACTTGTAGTACGATTACATAAGAATTTTGTGCAATTCTGCAATGCATTTCTGATACTGCTGCAGCAAATTAGGATCTGGATGGGTGATGAAAGAACAGTAAGGGCCACAAACAGGAAAACAGGCCCTTACAGAAGGAAGTAGACACACTCATGTGTGACTTAAAAATACTTGACCCACATCTTTGTGTAAAGTCCTTTACAAAAGACATCAAGAGGATCAGCTTCTGATGGGCCAGATTTCCAATCATTATTCAGGGTAGACCATTTTGTTTTGGAGGAGTGGGAACACTAATCACACTGATCCTTTCCAAGCTATCATTTGAGAAGCAGTGTGTTTACAACCATGTCCATCTGACATTATTCTATTAGTTCATCCCAAGTAATCACAGTACACTACTTCCAGCAGCAGTTGGAGTAAGACCATTTTAAGTGCTCCAGCCTTGACCAGGCACAGCTTACAGTAATTTGTGTATTACTCTAAAATTATGCATGATTAGTAAATTCATCCATGTAAAAAGTAGGTGAATCACATCACTCACTTCACCTTGCACCATATAGCACATGTAAATAATTCCCAAAAGCACTGGGACAAACTGGTGCAGATCACTGACATGGTGCAATTTTAACAGATGTTTTTAATCACATTTGAGTTTCTAGGCCCCTGCATCCCAGATGTATTTTAACATATTTCAAGTAGACAAATGGGACACTATGCTTCTAACAGGGTAATTTCACACTTGATTATGGTAACTGGGTTAAAAAAGTAACTCTTTCCTATATTATGAAAAATTAGATTGCATATTTTTCTGCACATATGCACAAAAATAATTTTAAATTGCCTTCCATATATCATCTCACCAATTACACAAAGCTTTCAAATGGAAAAAAATATACTGTAAATGACAGGACCCTTAGGATCATTGATGTATAGAGGGATCTTGGGGTGCATATCCATAGCACCCTGAAAGTGGCAACTCAAGTAGATAGGCCGGTAAAGAAGGCATATGGCATACTTGCCTTCATCAGTTGGGGGGTTGAGTATAAAAGTTGGGAAGTCATGTTGCATCTGTAAAAAACTTAGTTCAGGCCACATGTGGAGTATTGTGTGCAGTTCTGGTTGCCATATTACAGGAAGGCTGTAGAGGATTTGGAGAGAGAGCAGAAGAGGTTCACAAAGATGGTGCCTTTGTATTAGCTATAAGGAGAGGTTGGACAAACTTGGATTGTTTTCTCTGGAACATCGAAGGCTGAGGGGCAACCTGATGGTAGTATATAAAATTATGAGAGGGATAGATAGGGTAGATAGTCAGAGTCTCTTTCCCAGAATGGAAATGTCAAATACTACGTGGCATAGCTTTAAGGTGAGAGGGGGAAAGTTTAAAGATTTACAAGGCAAGTTCTTTTTTACACAGAGGATGGTAGGTGCCTGGAACACGTTGGAAACAGATACAATAGCAACCTTTAAGATAGACACAAGAATAGGCAGAGAATTGAGGGATATAGACCATTTACAGGCAGATGTGCAGTTTTAATTGGAATCATGGTCAGCACCGACATTATGGGCCGAAGGGCCTGTTCTTGTGCTAAGCTGTTCTTTTATGCATTGTCTCCTCTTCCCAAATATTAAACAATTTATCAAACAACTGTTACCATAGAGATCATATTGTTTCAAATTATTCAAGTAGAATATGATAGAAGTGCAACCAAGTAATTCTTAATCCTCACCCTAAACAATAATTTGTGTCTATTTTGATCTGCAGCAAATGCATTAAGTTTCCATGATTAAGATTGGAAGCAGACTCATCCTTATTTTCTGTTTCAGTTTGTAATCAACACTATTCTGAAGAAAAGTGTGTTTGAAGATTAGTGCCCTGCCACAAAACTCATGGTCAACCAGGCATCAATGATTTTTACCTTCCTATTATGCTTGTGAGATTTTTACTATCTATCACAGGCATCTTAAGGCATTGGAGAGATACTTCTGCCAACACTGTCTCCATGAAATCCTCCAAATTTCTGGCAGGTTAAGCAAACCAACCTTGGTGTTTTCTCTCAAGCAAGCATCCCCAGCACTGGGGCTGTAATTACATTCACTTTGTCAGGTAGGTGAAACTCATGAAGCAAATGTTATTCTGAGCTCTGTCATGGGATAAAATTACCAGGTAGACGGAGGTAAATATTCAAAGATGTCCAACTTCACCATTGAAACCTTTGGGATCCCTGGCCTGTGACTGCTCAAAGTGGGTAAGGCGCATTTAGGTTGGCAATGAGAGCCTTGAACCCATATAGAAGGAGCATGTAAAAGTCAGTGTAAATGGCAGAAGGAGAATGCCACCTCATAAACTACCTACTCGCCATGCCATCAGGCAGTTCCTACTCCATTTATGGTAGTCTACTCCATTTACGGTATTGACCATATCAGCTAACTCAGAACCCATAGCAGTGAAGTGGAAATAAGTCATCCATAATCCCATGGGATTGCTTAGCAAGACAAAACTTATTGAAATCTTAATAAAAAGTCATTGAAAAATGAAACTGAATATCCTTCATTTTCTGGTCAAAGTAAATATAACAATACCTTGACTTTCAATTTCTGTATTTGTTCCACCACGTTGTTTGACCAAAGGTCTAATTTTATTAGAGGTTGAAACTGTATTTTTGCACAAACATTTTGTGTTTTCCAAGTCTTCTTGGAACACCTAGAGATGACAAGAAAGTTGTAAGTCTATCAAGTCTATTAATGCACCAAATAGTTAGGAATCCAAAAATAGGCACAGGAATTGTAATGCTGCTTCTGCTTCTGTATTTGACCTTATCAAGCAGCACACAAAGTATATACAGTAGTGCATACAATTATGGTGCCGAGCCAGCACAAGCTTCATTTATATTTAAAGCAAGGGATTAATATCATGATTGACTATCACTATTTATAGCATGCTTGAACCAGTTAACTCACCTACACATTTGAAAGAAGTTGCATTGTGGCTACAGCAGTTGCTTGGAAGATCTTCAAGAATTGAAAAGCAAGGGAGTGAGGGGCTCTGCAATTCTCTGACTCTGCACTAGAGGAAATACTCACTATCCATAGAAGGACCTCAAAAAAAGGTCCAAAACTAATGAAGGTGGCTAGTCATGTGAGTCAATGACAGGATAACACTTTTAATACTGCCCCAAGGACATGGATGCAGAGCTGAGTCACAAGAATTCCAACATCTTGAAAGTGGTTTTTACAGCAACTATTCCATTCCAACAAAGCAAGCTGTCAAATTTCAATGCTACAAAATTGAAACTTAAAAACTATACCTCAGTGCTAAATGGTTTGAATTGAATGATAATAGAATCGAAAAGCAAAATACTATAAATGCTAGAAATCGAAAATTAAAACTGCAAGTGCTAGAAATACTCAACAGGTCAGGCAGCCTCTATAGAGAGAGAAACACAGATAACAGTTGAGTGGTTGACCCATGATTATCCACTGTTTTCCCTCTCTAGAGGTGCCAGCAAGCCTGCTGAGTATTTTTAGCAATTTTGCTTTTATTGTAGTAATATCAGGATGTATTTCCAAGGGTGTTGTGCAGAAGTTCCTGCACTTCATAAAATATTTGATAAACTCATCCATGCTTCAATTATTTCATCAATGGTATCACAAGAAGAAAAGTCCTAAATCATTTGTTGTTAATCGGCCAATTATAAGGTTCAAGTAACGAACATCACTGGAGAAAAAAAGAAACCGTTTGTGTTAACCAAGACATGTTTCTGTTTCTTTTTCTCAAAACTGACTTTTGTTTCAACAAACAATGAAGCGTTAAAAAAAACATAAAAACGTATGTCACATTACCAGGACGAGGCTATATTTTCTCTTGAGTCTACCTTGTCATTCAATATAATTATTATTGGTCTGTTCTTGGCCTCAGATCATCTTTCCTGTCTGATCTCCATATCCCTTGATACAATGTAGTCCAAACATCTACCCAGCTCAATCTGTCAATTCAAAACAATTCAACACACATAGCTCCCTGGGATACAGAATTCGAAAGATTCTCAAGCATTTGGGAAAAGACACTCCTCGATCTTAAATTAACCCAAGACTATGCTCACTATCTATAGATTTCCCCATCAGGTGAAATATATCTCACATTAACTTAGTAAGATTCCATTGTGGATTTGACATGTTTCAGTGAGGTCATCTCTAATTTTTCTAAACTCTTAGAGTATAAACCTAATCTACTCAAGTTTTCCAAACAAGACAAGTCCTTCATGCCAGAAATCAATCAACTGAACCTCCTCAATTGCCTCTTTCCTTAAAAAAAAGACCAAACTGTACACAGTACTCCAGGTATAATCTTACCAAAGCTATTTATCAATTAGTAGAACTTTGTTTTGTACTCCATCCCTCTCGCAGCCTTCCTAATTATTTGCAGTACCTGCATGGTAATTTTGTGTGTTCCTTGGATGAGAAACCCAAATCCTTCATTATTTCAACACCAGTTAAATACTATTTATCTCTTCTGTTCTTCATCTGCCATCCTTAAACCCACTCACTTTGCCTGCCATTATTCCATTGCAGACTTTGTGTCGACTGCACAACTTACTTTCTACCTGGCTCTGTACCTTCAGCAAACTGAGATACAATACACTCAGTCCCATCATCTAAATCATTAACAGAAATTGTAAATAGTTGGGGCACCAGCACAGATTCCTGTCACACCTCACCAGTTACATATTAACAACCTGAAAATGACCCATTTATCCCCACCCTCTGTTTGCTGTCGGTTAAAACCCAATTCACTGCCCATGCCATAATTATACTATTGTCAATACTGGCAGTTACCTTTAGTGACCTTTTGTGTGGCATCTTTTGGAAATATAAATACTGTTCAACCACCGGTTTCCTTCTACCATCAGCTAGTTACATCATTGAAATAAATATGTCAAACACTATTTCCTTTTCATATTGGCTAATGATACTATGAGTTTCTAAGCATCTCTTTACAATTTCCTGGGTAATAGACTCTAAGATTTTTCCAATAATAAATGACAGGCTGACTGGCCTATAGTTCCTCGTTTTTTATCTCCCTCCTTCCTTGAACAGAGACGACATTAATGATTTTCTAATCTGCTGGGACTTCACAGAATGTAGGCAATTTTGAAAGATTGTAACTAATGCATCCATGATGTTTGTAACCACTTATTTTAGAACTCTGGGATGCAGGCCATTGCGTTAAGGGGATTTGTCAGTCTTTAGTCCAAAAATTTACCTAGAACTGTTTCTCCAGTGATACTGGCTGTTTCAAATTTCTCCCTTGCTTTTCCCTCATTATTTTCTACTATTTTTGTTACATGAAGACAGGTACAAACTATTTGTTTAATGGTCTTGCCATTTCCTTATTCCCCATTATTGATTTTCCATCTTAGCTTCTAATGTATCAATGTTTGCTTATGCAATTGTCATACTTTTTACATACTTGTAGTTCTTACATTTAGTTTTTATATTCATGTGAATTTGCCCTCTTTCACATTTCTCCTTTTCTAAGAATTTTTATTGTCATCCTCTGTTTCTAAACTCCTTCCATTCCTCTGACCTGCCACTATTATTTGCAACATTATAAGCCTTTTCTTATAATCAAATACCATATTTAACTTCTATAGACAGCCATGGCTGACTCCCCTTTCCTGCAGAATCTTTATTCTTTAGTAGTATGTACCCTTGTTGAGAATAATGGAAATTTTCTTTCAATTTTTATCGTTCATTATCTACAGTCAAGTCTCTTTTCCAATTTCTAATTTCCCAATCGATTTGACTTTACTTAATTGAAGACCTTGGTTTTAGGTTCAAGTTTGTCACTCACCTATCACTCTGATTCTTACTCTTACCTGTGAACCACAGATGCTCAGTTCACTATTTTCATGGTTCTTTTCTCTGTTTGTAAAGAAGCTATCTAAAAAAAAGATTCTGTATTGAGATGTCATTCAAAATATTCTCCACTTACACATAGCTACAGAAATTAAGAGAAAAGTTTTTTTTTTAAACGCTGATTTTTAAAACCTTGTCTGGGCAAGAAATTATTTGTTTTGATTGAAGAGCATAGGTTCAATACTTTTATAGTATGTTGCAGGTCCTAAGGTTTTCAAGCACTTACATTCATTCATACACCTCTTAAGGTATAATTGCCTAGATATTGGATCATGGCTGTGTTTTTGCATGAAATGAATTTCAATGGGTTTGTGAATTAATGACAAGAACATGGTCCTTCTGCAAGAAAAGCATGCTTTGTGCATTTCACTTGAGTACATCAAAAATATGGCTCAGGGGGGATGCATGGAGTCCAATCATCAATCATGTTTTGAGAACTGCTAAGACTGGAGCATCCTTTTCTTCTTTGGAAAATCTTCAGCCACTCATAGTTAAACATTTTTTCACATGTCCCATTCAATCTACACAACTTACAACACATTTGAGGCTATTTGGCCACTATGACCATACCAGCCAAAAATTGAGCTGCCTAAATTACTCTGACTTTCCATTTCCAGGTTCTTAGCCCTCTTGGGTATGGCTCATTAATGTTTCTGCAGGAATCTTTCAAATGTGGTGAGGTTTCTACCTCCACCATCCATTCGGACAGTGAAGTGCTTCCCCTTACAACTCTTTTGTTGGGGAAAAATACCATCAAATTTCATCTAATCCTTCAATCAATCAACTTAAATCTTTGCCCCTAACTTTTAACCTCTCTGCTAAGAGAATATAGATGCTTCCTGTTCACCTTGTCTATGGCTCTCTTAATTTTGTACACCTGAATTAAATCTCCCTTCTGCTTCTCAAGTTCCCATGAAATCAACCCTTGGCTATCAGTCTCTCATCATAATTTTTATTCTCCATCCCTGGCAAGATGCTCGGTTGATGCTTCTTGCTGCAATATGCTGTAGCACATGCTGGGAGCTGGCTCAAGAGACTTTGATAATGTGCACTACAACTTCAAAACTTATTCCTCTTTGCCATAGGTAGTGCTGTGGTTGTCCAGTATGAAAAGAGAGAGAGGGAGAGGGAGAGAGAGAAAGAGAAAGAGGGAGAGATTCCCATTTATGGCTCATAGAAGAACAGTTTATTCTAAGGTTGTCTTCAAAAGCAGTCATGATAGAGATCTTTTACTTTCTGTGTGCAGAATCACAGCCACTTTTTCTCCCACATATCTCAGATTGGTGGGCATGAGAACATTAAGGAGGCCACTTCAGTTCTGATGAAATATCCTGAACCTGAAATGCCAACTGTTTTTCTTTTCAACTTTGCTGTTTGACCCGCTGAGTTTTTCCAGCATTTTCTGCTTTTATTATTAAGGAAGATACAGTTGTTCTCTTTTCAGTGAAAAGGAACTATGTCTTCTTCTCTTTAAGAAAAGAGAATTATGCCTGGTGGCCACACAGATTTGTGGCAATAGCGGGCTTCCCAAAAATCCACAGAATGGTATATATACTACACCCAAGAGACACTTTAGAGTTCTCCATTTGAAACTGAAGATCTGATTAATTATTAGGACTATCATCCCTTGATTACACAATTCATGGTCATCAATGCCGTGGATCAAGGCAGTTCTTGTATCTTTTGTTCTTAGGCAGTTGGGGGGAAAGAACTTATCTCTTCTTTTCTTAGTTTGACTCCAATCCATGCTCTAGTGAGTTTAGCTGTGAGCAACAAACAGCAGAAAAGGAAGGGTCTATCTAGATGCGCTCTCAAAGCCAGTTTGATTGCGAGATTAATCAGTTGAGGAATTCACTTCATGGGCTATACAGCTAGGCAGGGATGTAATAAGTGGGGAAATAATGGGTGGTCTTTCACCACACCTAGTTGAAATCCCTTGCTGACATTTTTTTTACCTGACTCACAATCTATGCTTTAACTGCAAGAGACCTAGCCTACAATGGTTTCTGAAAACCTTTATCTTTGCAGTGAACCTGCAACAATCTTGAAAAAACAGTCCTTCTTTTACAGAGGGACTGAGAATTCATCTGCCACTTACACAGTAATACCAAAGCTACAGGAATTAGTTATAATGTTCTCACCTCAAAAAGGATCCAGTCTTAAACAGCCAGTTAGTCCCAATGGTTCAGAGTTACTGAGAGGCATCAGAAATACCTTTATCATCAGAAGCAGTACTCATGAAATATCTCAGCACAGGAGGAATAATTCATTTCAATTAGGTAGCAGCTGAGGGTTTTGGTCAACTGCTCTCTGAAGCACTATCATAGAGAGGTATAGATTCGTATGGCACAGGATCAGGCCCTTTGGCCCACCATGTCCATCTCAACCATTTTGCCCTCCTACACTAATCCCATTTGCCCACATTAGCAACATATCCTTCTATGCTGTTTCTGAAATATTGCTTCATGCAGGAATATTGATTGTCATGGTCACTGATTAGCATAAAGTCTTACAGCACACTTCCTGCTCCACCAGGGGTGCTAACACCCTTGACCACTGCTATACAACCATCAAAGATGCCTTCCAAGCCACCCCTTGTCCTCACTTTGGGAAATCAGACCACCAGGCGGTGCTCCTTCTCCCTGCATACACACAGAAACTGAAACGGGAGGATCCGGTACAGAGAGTCGTGCAGTGCCAGTCTGAGGAAGCAGATGAGCTCCTACGTGACTGTTTTGAGACAGTGGACTGGTCCACGTTCAAAGACTCAGCACCTAGCCAAGATGAGTATGTCAGCACAATCACGGACTTTACGAGCAAGTGTGTTGAGGACTGTGTACCAAAGAGGACAATCTGGGCATCCCCAAACTGGAAACCATGGATGAACCTGGAGATCCACTCCCTACTGAAGTCTAGGACTGCAACATTCAAATCAGCTGACACTGACCTATACAAGAAATCGAGACATGACCTCCGTAAAGCTATCAGAGATGCAAAGAGACGATACCAGTCCAAAATTGAGTCCCAGACCAGTCGTCAGTTGTGACAGGGCTTATTTGCTATAACAGGCTACAAAACAAAGTCAGGCAGCATTGCCAGCAACAGCACAACCCTTCCCAAAGAGTTTAACACATTCTACCCACATTTTGAACAGAAGGGATTGGTATGTCACCACCTGCCCTGACAGCTCCAATGCATCTGAACCCACAATCACCATTGCAGAAGTAAGATCAATCTTCCAGAGAGTGAACTTGCAGGAAGTATCTGGCCTGGAAGGTGTCCCTGGCCATGTCCTCCGATCCTGTGCAGATCAGCTGGTGGGGGTTTTTGCAGACATTTTTAACCTCTCCCTGCTTCAATCTGAGGTTCCCATCTGCTTTAAGAAGACCACTATCATCCCAGTACCTAAGAAAAACAAGGTAATGTCCCTTAATGACTACCGCCCAGTGGCTCTGACATCCACCATCATGAAGTGCTTTGAGAGGCTGGTCACGGCACACATCAACTCCAGCCTCCCAGCCAACCTCGACCCACTGCCATTCACTTATCACCAAAACAGGTCCACAGCGGACGCCATCTCCCTGGCCCTACACTCAGCTATGGAACATCTGGACAGTAAAGGCACCTACGTTAGACTATTGTTTATTGACTACAGCTCTGCCTTCAATACAATAATCCCAAGCAAACTTGTCACCAAACTCCAAGACCTGGGACTCAACACCTCCCACTGTAACTGGATCCTTGACTTTCTAACCAACAGACCGCAATCAGTGAGGATAGGCAGCAATACCTCCGACACGATTATTCTCAACACTTGTGCCCCACAAGGCTGCATCCTTAGCCCTCTACTCTACTCCCTATACACTCATGACTGTGTGGTCAGATTCTGCTCTAACTCCATCTACAAGTTTGCAGATGATACCACCGTAGTAGACCGTATCTACAGTGATCTACAGCGATGAGTCAGAGTACAGGAAGGAGATAGAGAGCTTAGTGCAATGGTGTCATGACAACAACCTTTCCCTCAATGTCAACAAAACCAAAGAGCTGGTCATTGACTTCAGGAAAGGGGGCGATGTACATGCACCTGTCTACATCAATGGTACTGAGGTCGAGAGGGTTGAGAGCTTCAAGTTCCTGGAAATGAACATCACCAACAGCCCGTCCTGGTCAAATCACATAGAAGCCACGGCCAAGAAAGCTCACCGGCGCCTCTACTTCCTCAGGAGGCTAAAGAAATTCGGTTTGTCCCCTTTGACACTCACCAACTTTTATCAATGCACCATAGGAAGCATCCTATCTGGATGCATCATGGCTTGGTATGGCAACTGCTCTGCCTAGGACCGCAAGAAACTGCAGAGAGTTGTGGACACAGCACAGCACATCACGGACACCAGCCTCCCCTCCTTGGACTCCTCTCGCTGTCTTGGTGAAGCAGCCAGCATAATCAAAGACCCCACCCCCCCGGGTCATTCTCTCTTCTCTCCTCTTCCATCAGGCAGAAGATACAGGAGCCTGAGGGCACGTACCACCAGACTTAAGGACAGCTTCTACCCACTGTGATAAGACTATTGAACGGTTCCCTTATATGATGAGATGGACTATGACCTCACGATCTACCTTGTTGTGACCTTGCACCTTATTGCAATGCACTTTCTCTGTAGCTGTGACACTGTACTCAGTACTGTTATTGTTTTTACCTGTACTACATCAATGCACTCTGTACTAACCCAATGTAACTGCATTGTGTAATGAATTGACCTGTACGATCAGTATGCAAAACAAGTTTTTCACTGCACCTCGGTACAAGTGACAATAAAAACCAATACAAATACCAACTTGCTCTAGGGATGGTGGGGTACTCCAAGTTATAAGCTAACATATTGAGAAATGAGCATGAGAATGGCATCTCCTTCCTTTCTAAGACAGCCACCCCAAGTAGCCCTCCTTGGATAGATTTAGTAACACACATGTTATGGTGCTCTTGTTTAGTGGAAAGCCCTCTTGAAAGGAATGAACTAGCAAATGCACTGAATTGATGATCAGAACCTGTGCATTAATTAGAACACAGCTTGCATAATCAAATCCACTTAGGCATTTTAATATAGATGTCAGTTGAATCTCACGTGGAAACTGCACCAGAACAAATGACACTGATTAAGTGTTCCTATTTAGGACTAATCCAACTCCCAAGCAAAATATCTCTCTAATTTAGAAACGACTTTTTTCCTCATGTTACTCAATAACATTACAAATATTTTTAATTTAAATGGATTTGTCTCCAGGCAAATTTGCATGTTACATTTGGTTCAGGTTCTTGCAACATTCCCAAGAATAGGATCTTGCATGTATTGACTTAGCAGCTCATTGTCATTATCTAAAATATTTCACCATACTTCCCTTCTAAGCATATTAAAAGTAAATAATTTTATATTATAAAAATAAGTTTATATCAAAAACCATCATTCAGATGGAAACAGACAAGTTTACCTTCTTGTGGGAGTTGATTTGGCAATACATTAGTCAATTGATTTCTTAATGTGCTTTTCACTTGAGCTTCATACTGTAAAACTGACCTCCTGTTTGAATGACAAAGAATTAAATTTTCTATAAAGTACAAGATAATATTTCTGTGCATATTTTTAAAATTGTTGGAGTTTGTAATTACTATAAAATGTATTTTTATTTTTATTTATATTATTTATTATATTTATTTATATTTATATAATTTTTTATAAAACTATAATATAATATAAAATATAAAAAAGTGGAAATTAAAGAGAAAAATAAGCACTTCTAAAATTTTGGGAAAATGTTTAAATTCATGTGCAATGTAATGAGTTACTAATGCAAATGGCTCAGTGGCCTAATGTCTTTTACTGTCAAAAACTCCCAGGCGTGAAATCTGAAGCCTAATGTAAGGTGCAGTTTGAGGTTGATTAATCTGGAGATAGTTCACTGTGCCCCCAGACTAACTGAATTTTATCTCTTTTTTGGCAAATACAATAAAATTAATTTCAACTCTTAGCCCCAAAATCTTTAACAGAGAATAAGACCAGTTTTGTCGATGCTAGAACATAGAACATTGAACATTACAGCACAGTACAGGCCCTTCGGCCAATGATGTTGTGCCAACATTTTATCCTGCTCTAATATCTATCTGACCCTTCCCTCCTACATAGCCCTCCATCTCTCTATCATTCATGTGTCCATCTAAGAGTCTCTTAAATGCCCCTAATGTATCTGCCCCACAACCTCTGCCGGTAGTGTGTTCCACGCACCCACTACTCTCTGTGTAAAAAACTTACCTCTGACAACCCTTTTATATCTTCATCCAATCACCTTAAAATTACGTGTTAGCCACTTTCGCCCTGGGAAAAAGTCTCTGACTGTCCACTCGATCTATGCCTCTTATCATCTTGTACACTTCTATCAAGTCACCTCTCATTCTCCCTCCCTCCAAAGAAAAAAGCCCTAGCTCACTCACCCTATTATCATAAGACATACTCTCCAATCCAGGCAGCATCCTGGTAAATGTCCTCTGCACCCTCTCTAAAGCTTCCACAGCCTTCCTATAATGAGGTGACCAGAACTGGACACAATACCCCCAAGTGTGGTCTAACCAGAGTTCTATAGAGCTGCAACATCACCTCACGGCTCTTGGACTCAATACCCTAACTAATGAAGGCCAACACACCATACATCTTCTTAACAATCCTATCCACCTGCATGGCAACCTTGAGGGATCTATGGAAGTGGACCCCAAGATCCCTCTGTTCCTTCACACTGCTAAGAGCCCTGTATTCTGCCTTCAAATTTGACCATCCGAAGTGTATCACTTCACACTTTTCCAGGTCTGCCACTTCTCAGCACAGGTCTGCATTCTATCAGTATCCTGTTGTAATCTACAGCAACCTTCTACACTATCCACAACACCACTAACCTTTATATCACCAGCAAACTTACTAACCCACCCTTCCACATCCTCATCCAAGTCATTTATATTTATCACAAAGACCAGGGGTCCCAGAACAGATCCCTGCAGAATGCAACTGGTCACCGACCTCCAGGCAGAATACTCTCCATCGACCACCACCCTCTGTCTTCTATGGGCTAGCCAATTCTGAATCCACACAGCCAACTTTCCCTGGATCCCATGCCTCCTGACTTTCTGAATGAGCCTTCCATGAGGAACCTATCAAACACCTTACTAAAATCCATGTACACCACATCCACTGCTTGACCTTCATCAATGTACTTTGTCACATCCTCAAAGAAATCAATCAGGCTCATGAGGCACAACCTGCCCCTCACAAAGCCATGCTGACTGTCCCTAATCAGCCTATGCTTCTCCAAATGCCCATAAATCCTGTCTCTAAGAACCTTCTCCAGTAACTTGCCCACCACTGAAGTAAGACTCACTAGACCTACGCAAAAGAATGGATATTTGTTTAAGATGCTTTGACTATGAATTTATTAGTATGATGTAATTTATAAAGTTTAATATGTTTTCTATTGTGCCAGAAGGAATTATGTAAACTGTATAGTGTTAAAACTAACAAGAGAAGTAATTTCTGTTTCTATAAAAAAAACAGAAGAACTAGTAATCCAACATCCATCCCAGTTCTCACAAAATTTCTCTGCCTGATGTATCCCTTTTAAAATGACGATGACTGTGTATTTCCAATATATTTAGGGGATGACAGAGCACCAATGGAAAGAGAGACAGCATTAACGTTTTGGGTCAATGACATTTCATCACAACTGAGTAAAATTAGAGATAAATAAGAATATCTTTGGATAAATAGCTAAACTACAGGTGATGTTAATCATTCAATATTTCAATTGCTTTGTATAGGAATTCTATTTCAGTCTAATAGGTACACTAGGTTGAAGCAGCAGCAGGGTGTCAAGGATTATTTTCGGTTACTGTCCCTCTGCTGAAAGCTTCACTTGTGCCCAATGTGAAAACAGTGGGCGTGGCACATTTTTGGAACCAAAAACTATGCTGCATGCTATCCTTTTTGGAGACCAGGACTGAGGTTGCAGGAATTGGGTTGGGGTTTGGGGTTGATGGCCTTGTGAAGGGTGATAAGGGACTGGTATGTAAGGGACTGGTATGTCAGAGGCTGGGCAGTGAGGGGGACGCATTGAAGACTGACATGGTAGAAGTTGGGGTGGGGGTGATAGGAAGAATGGCATGTGAAGTGTTGGGGGGGAAACGGGGAACCTGCAATTGGGCAGTTGGTGAGGGTTGGGGGTATGGCAGATATCTAGGATGGACAGCTGGGCAAATCGGAGGTGTGTGAAAATTAAGGAATAGCAATTGAGCAGTTGGCGGTGAGCAGGAGGAATCAGCAGATGTGGGAAGTCAGCATCAAGGACCTGCAGTATCAATGGTGGGCATAAAGAGGTTGAGGGAAACAGCAGATGGGGTCAGTTTGGAGATTGTGCTATGATAGTTAGGAAGGATTGTCATTCACTTACCTGTTAAGCTCTCTAGTCTGATACTGTGGTAAACCATCTTGCCCTAGGACTGTCCAATTGATGGACACTCTCAGGACAATGTGATCCAAGTTTGATCGTGAAAAGAGAAAAGAAAAAATGTATGATTTCAGATGAAAAAGTGTGGGAGGATTGAAAATGAATTGCAGTTCAAGGGACAAAAAGTGAACAACATGAAAACTGAGAATCTGAACTGGGTACTAATTTGTTCACACTTGCAAATTTTCAGTATATTTCAGTTCATTGACATATCTGCTTTGATCTGGCTACTGTTCATTAACTAGTAGTTTGGATTTATTGCATACTAATAGCAAGGCAATTGAGGCAAGACCAATTTATTTTTAATGTACCTGAATGTTGTTAACTGCTTATAAGATATTCAAATTGTTCTGAGTATAATACCAAACCAAAAGGACAAATACCCTGCATTTTGAAGAAATTTTCCATTGCACTAAATGCACACTTACTTATTGTGATTTAGAAATTCTTGGGCCATTTTCACTGGCCCATGTTCTGTTGTAGTAAGATCTCCCAGTTTTTCCAATATGTCCACATCCTATACAGTTAATATAAAGTGAGTCAGGCAATCAACCTTGTTGCAATTTACATCCAATGGTCCTTTCTCTGACCATTAGTAGGAAACTATTACCTTTAACAACTCACTTACTCATTATTTTAACTGTTACAAATACAAACAATTACATTTCTTGACTTCCCATCTCCTTACTCCTGTAATCTTCACAAATGCCATTCTATAGGATCTCTCCCTTACCAGATCTACAGTAGCTTGAACATGTGTAATACAAACCTTATACTCCATTCTGCCACCACTAAATCTTTAAGAGTGATTAATACTATTGCGAAAGAAAAATAAATAACTTAACTAAGGGAAAGGAACAGTGTTGAAAAAATTGACAGAAAACAACAAGAAGAGATGAATAATGTAATAATGTAAGGAAGAAAACATATCCATGTTTTTACAAGAATAATTAATGATAAAAGCAAAAGCTCACTGTACATTGATTGCTCTGATCAGATCATACCTTGCATATTATGTCTAGTTCTTGTAAAACAAAGGGACATTGGGAATGATTATCAACTGTAACCCATCCAACCTGGACTTAAAAACATAGAAATATGAAAGGCTTGTTGGACATAAACTTCAGGTCAATCTTGGAATAGACATCTTGTACTTCTACTCAGGAGGTTTATTAAAATAAGTATTAGTCCCAATATCATTTTTGTGCATCAACTTCGTATATCCACAGTCCATAAAGGTTCTACTGGAGGCCGTTGAGGAAGCATCATCTAAAGATTTTCACAGTGATTCCTTGGGGCCACAGGGGACATTAACATATCTCTTGCTCTCTTGCCTATCTTAATGGTCAAATGGCAAATATGTATTTATATTCAATTATTCTGTTTTTATTTATTCATCATTTTATAATGAGAACATTGCTGTCAAGGTCAGCATTTAGTGATCCAACAACGCTGTGGATGCAACACCTTCCATTATTTTGCTGATGATTGAGAATTGATTGGGTGGTAATTTGCTTGATTGGATTTGTCATGCTTTTTTTAGGACAGGGCATACTTGTGTAATTGCCTACAGCATTAGTTAGATGCCAGTATTGTGACTGTATTGGATCAGCTTGGCTAGAGATGTGCCTAATTCTAGAGTGCAAGTCTTTGGTACTATGGCCAGCATATTACCTGGTTTTGTAGCCTTTGCTGTAATTGGTTGCTGTCTTTATATTTTGAGGATGAATCTAACTGGCTCAAGACTGGCTTCTGTGACAGTGAGGAAGCCAAGATGGATCATCTACTCAGCACTCCTGCTTTTGCATCTTTAGTACTCACATGCTGGACATTACCATTATTGAGGATCAGGATGTTCTTCTCCATTACCATTCATAACTAGATGTGGCAGGACTGTAGAGCTTTGATCTAATCATTAGTTGTGGGATCACATAGTTCTGTCTATTGTATTTTTGTTTTGCTCATTAGTACATATCAGGTACTGTGTTGGAACTTGGCAAGGTGGTATCTCATTTTTTTTTGTATGCTTTATGCTGTTTCTAGCATGCTTTTCTGTACATTGAAATATGGTTGATCCTTTGGCTTAATTGTAATGTCAGAATGAGAGATATGCCGGACTATGAGATACCAATTGTGGTAATGAAGGATATCTGGATTTTCAAATGACATTTAATAAAGTACCAAACAAAATATTGTTACATAAAGTATGATATCTTACATTAAGGAGTAATTTCAACATGAGATTTGAGAAGGACTGACAGTAAATGACAGGAGACTATTTCCTATAATTGGTGAATCCTGAACTAAGGTTTTATTCCATGTTCTGGGAACAGAACTTCCACTTTCTCCAATTTTCAAAGAGAAATCAGCTCCTAACAAAGGGATAACAGAGGTGTCTTATCCACAGAAGGCAAAGGCAATGTTTAGGGAGTTAGTAGTGGCAAAGTATGAGATACATCCCAGCTGAAAGTTTGTTGTGCCATTGTGTTTTTGCTTCCATTGCACACTGCATTGATTATCATTGCATCAAGTGGCTAGGCCACACAATGAATTAACTATCTAGAGCTAATTCTTTGCTCCACCAGTTACAGAATGTACATTGTCACAAATTATGTGTGTATAACTTATGACTCTCTGCCTGTTAAAATAAATGAATGGAAAAAAAATCACAAGTCAGAATGCAGTAATTTCCTGCAATTAGTTCTATACCAGCCAGACATATTTTTAAAAAAACTTTTAAGCTGTTAAAAGAGCAGTCACCATTCTTCTTTTGAAAGAAGCTTCAGTCTGAATACTAGTAAGGTGAAATCTTGCTAAACAAATAAAAAACAAGAGATTCATTTTGGTTTGGATCAATAAAACTCTGAAGCAAGATAATTCTTACTTCTGCAGAGGTTTGCTGAACTGGTCCAGTTGGAGATCTGCAGTCTGTATTATGGAGTTCTGGATCAATACTCATAGATGTGGTTTCTTCAGTCTGCATTTGACTTTGTACTCTTGTTTCCAGGCTGCCCTTTGATGCAATGACTAAGCAGTCAAGCGTTGGATTGATTTTGTCCATTTTTCATGTTTCCCTATCAAAATTATAATCAGATCTTATATTAAAAAAAGCTTTCGCTATTTTAAAATAAACTTGCAGAGAAATGAAATGAAACCACATGTGTCAAACTTCATACAATAAACTACTTTTAATGGATTTTGGCTTTTCCCATTTATCATAAAGTATATGCTGAAGAATATGTCTCAAGAGAATTGAAAAACATGGCAGCCATGATCCCAGCACTGAATCCAATCAATCAAAACAGGTGAGTGCCCATTTTTAGTAATTGGCCTGCTGAAGCAACTGTCTTCTATGAAATTATAGTGATCATACATAATGTCAAATTGTAAATTATGTAGGTGGGGGGGGAGCCAATAGAAAATCTATGAACACTGGAAATTATAATAAAGGTACTTGATCTATTGTTTTAGTGACTAAGTTGAACTATAAGCAACCCAGAGGAGAGGAGGAAGATTTGTAAATGCTATTCATGTCTAATGAGCCGAAATGAACTGAAAAGTAGGTTGTCGTAGAAACAAAGGACTGCAGATGCTAGAACCAAGACGAAAAACACTATGATGCTGGAGGAAATCAGCAGGCCAGGCAGCATCAATGGAGAAAAGCAGGCGATCAACATTTTGGGTCAGGACCCTACTTCAGGACTGCAGATAGGAAAAGGGGAAGCCCAATATATAGGAGGGAAAAGCAGAGCAGTGATAGGTGGACAAAAGAGGGGAGGTGGGGTGTCACAAGGTGGTGATAGGTAGATGCCAGTAAGGGATAGTAATAGGCAGGTGCAGGGGAGATGGGAAGAGCAGATCCACCGGGGGATGGGTCAAAGGTAAGGAGGAAAAAAGGGGGGTAGCAAAAAGAGAGATGGGTTAGGAAAGGGAAGGAAAGAAGCATGGTTGGGGGGGTGTATGTTGGGGGAGGGTTGTGGGGATTACTTAAAGTGGGAGAATTCAATGTTCATGCCGTTAGGCTGCAAGGTTCCAAGACAGAAAAAGAGGTGCTTTCCTCCAGTTTGTGCTTAGACCTCCTGGTAGTGGAGGAGGCTAAGGAATTACATATCTGTGACGGAGTGGGAGGGGGAGTTGAAGTGACTGGCAATGGGGAGATGCAGATTTTTGCATAGTAGGGGTATTAAGGGTTATGGGGAAAAGGCAGGGAGGCGGATCTGAGTCCATGGCCAGATCAGCCATCATCTTATTGAATGGCGGAGAAGGCTCGACGGGCCAGATGGCCTACTCCTGCTTCTATTTCTTATGTTCTATGCTCTTGAGATGAGGCTTTCCACTCCAGGACACCTGGAAAGTTGTCCTTTTTCAGGAAATGTGCCTTTCGCTCTTCTGTGGTTGATGGAGCCATCACCTGCAACTTCTTCTCTCGCCCCATCTTCCTCTCAGCAGAACAGAGATAGGAACCCTTGGTTCGTATCTTTCACCCCAACAGCCCCCTCATCGAGCAAATCATTCTTCATCATTTCCGCATTCTCACCACCAGTCACATCTTCCTGTTCCCACCCCTTTCTGCTTCCTTCTGTGACTCCCTGGTTCACTCATCTTTCCCATCCATCCCTCCCTGTCCCAAGTAATTTCTCCTGCAACTGAAGGAAATACAATCCCTGTTCCTACACCACTTCCCTCACCTCCATCTAGGGACCTAAGCAGCCCTTCCAGGTGAGACAGACATTAATATGCACCTGCTCCAACCTTATCTATTGCATTCGGTTGAAGGATCTTGAAAGGAATTAATTCAATGAATTGGACCTATTTCCCCTGATAGTGGAATTGATACAAGAAAATGTAACCTTATAATCTGAACTAGACAATTCTGGTAGGAAGTTCAGAAGCACTTAAAGGAATGATAGGAATGTGGATCTCTCTCCCAAAAAAAGCAACAGATATTTGTTCAATTAAAAAAATAAATTGCGGATCGATAGATTCTTGGTATCCAAAGTTATTAAGCGATAAAGATCCAAGATGAGTGGATGTAGTTAGGATATAGCCTAGGCTTATTCTTTTGAACGGAAAAATAGGCAAAAGTGTTGAATGGCCTATGTTACAATGGACAATGCAAATAAAAGGGAAAGGAATGAATATCAAAAGAAGAATAAAGATGACCATGATGAAAAGAGTCAGGAAAAATCCAAATGTATAGCGATGAACAAAAGAAGAAATGAGGTATAAGTTCTCTGAAAGGAAGTTGAGGGTGAAGAGGGACACCAGATAATGTCACTGTTTTGAAGAAGAAATAGGGAGTTATTCAATATTTGTCGCTCAACTACAATCATTAAATAAGTTGGTTGGCCTGTGATCATGTTGATATTTGTGGGTGCTGGCCTGTTTCCTACATTACATCAAAGTGCACAACAGACTATTTTGTTGACAATAAATGAGTCCTGAGTTTGCGATTGGTGCAACTAAGTGAAAGACTTCCATTTTTCCTTACATGTGAATTTAGTGTCACACCATTATGGTTGAGTCTTGACTACTCCCTGGGGTGATCTAATGAGATACTTAGTTATAACAAACTGCCCCCAGACAACCAGGGAGGGGCATTAAATGCTGAACTTCTCATAGTTATTCTACAGCCTGAGGATCAATTTAAAATTACTTATTTTCATAAATTCCATGCATTCCACTATAAAACATTGTAATATGCACCAAATAAAATGTCAGAAATTAGCATATTCTAAAGGTATATCCCCTCAGTATTACATGTACAGTTTGCCTACTGCTAAAACCATTGTTATATTTCTGAACTAAATAGTAAATTACTAATCGAACAGCCTTCCCTCAAACTGGTAGGATTTCAACTGGATTACCGGCTTGCTTGTTTCTTTGCCAGTTCTAAATTGTGATGAGACTTTCATGTAAACTCTCGTATGTTATTCAGGTTAACATGAATAATATAACTACAACCGTTTAAACTTGTAAGATAGTCAATGACTCCTGGTGTGCGTCGGTGTCGTCTTACCTTTGTCAATGCTGCCGCTTCAAAACCAAAGTGGAAACCAAGGGAACGACCACATTCTGATCATCGACGTAGCTCCTGGAACTTGTAAATTAGGTTGAAAGATCAGCTAAGAGGTTGAGCCATTGGGTTCGGAATTACTGAAGAGTGTAACTGCTGAACTATTTCAACACCCAGAAGGCGAGCTGCAGCTCTGCCTCCCGTGGACTCGGTGATCTGTCCACAGGTTTAGAGTTTACAGCTTGGTTGCCAGTAGCAACTTTTGAACTCACTGAAACCAAAGAAGAGCTTTCACAGAGCAATGGGAAAAAAAATCCTAAGTAATAGTTTCAATCATTTTGAGGAGCTTTACAAAAGCAACGCATTTATTGTCACTAGATAGATTGCACAATGCAGCATTTACACATGAAAAGTAATAACGATGTTTTAAGTAAATATTGCATTTAGACTGCCGTATAATGGCTGATCAGCACTTTCCACTTACCAAATGATTTGTTTCAACAGAAAATCCTGTTATTTCTAACTCATATTTAATTTGTTGGTGATAATTGCAAAAATACAGAAAAAAAGCTCTTAGAACTCCTGGTATCGTTTATTAAAAATGCTTCTATCGTACTTTGCTAATCATTAAAAGACATAGTAGAAAGGACCTACCAGCCTCTGTATCACCACTCCCTCTCACTTTTATTGGTATTGGTATTCGTTTTTTATTGTCACTTGTACCGAGGTACAGTGAAAAACTTGTCTTGCATACTGATTGTACAGGTCAATTCATTACACAGTGCAGTTACATTGAGTTAGTACAGAGTGCATTGAGGTAATACAGGCAAAAACAATAACAGTACAGAGTGAAGTGTCACAGCTACAGAGGAAGTGCAGTGCAGGTAGACAATAAGGTGCAAGGTCACAACTAGGTAGATTGTGAGGTCAAGAGTCCATCTCATCATATAAGGGAACCGTTCAATAGTCTTATCACAGTGGGATAGAAGCTGTCCTTGAGCCTGGTGGTACATGCCCTCAGGCTCCTGTATCTTCTGCCTGATGGGAAAGAAGGGAGAATGACCTACGTGGGTGGGATCTTTGATTATGCTGGCTGCTTCACCAAGGCAGCGAGAGGTAAAGACATGGAGTCCATAGAAGGGAGGCTGGTTTCTGTGACGCACTGGGCTGTGTCCACAACTCTCTGCAGTTTCTTGCATCCTGGGCAGAGCAGTTAGGATAGGATAGGATAGGATGCTTTCTATGGTGCATTGATAAAAGTTGGTGAGTGTCAAAGGGGATATACTGAATTTCTTTAGCCTCCTGAGGAAGTAGAGGCGCTGGTGAGCTTTCTTGGCTGTGGCGTTTACGTGATTGGACCAGGGCAGGCTATTGGTGATGTTCACTCCTAGGAACTTGAAGCTGTCAACCCTCTCGACCTCAGCACCGTTGATGTAGACAGGTGCATATACACTGCCCCCTTTCCTGAAGTCAATGACCACCTCTTTTGTTTTGTTGATGTTGAGGGAAAGGTTGTTGTCATGGAACAACCTGGATCCTGGCTACATCTTGTATATATTCCCTCGACACTCTCAGTTTTGATGGGGTCTCGACCCTGAAACGTCGACCACCATTTTGCCTCCACAGATGCTGCTTGACCCACTAAGTTCTTCCAGCTGTCTATTTTAGCCCCAGATCCCAGCATCTGCAGTCTCTTGTGCCCTTAGTATAAAAGAGCAATTGAATGCAAACCAAATTATGTCTGATAAGCTCAGCAAAATCGGACAAAACGTCATTTCTTTGTCATTGAACCCTTCCATACACAGTTACAACTTAATATTAAAACCGCTGACATTTTTCACTCCAACAAAAATCTTTCTTACATTTTCTTCCATGACACCCAGCTTATTGTAATCACCTCTATATTATGAACATTGCCATAATATCAACTTGGGAAAGTTTATATAATATATAATGTTATATGATGTTTTGTGTTATTTCATGCCTTTTTATTCTGAATATCTCAATTACTCACAAACTATTCCTATGGATGAGCTTTATCAATTCATCCAAGCTACCGGTACAATATTCTTTTTGTTTTTTAGATAGATGATATATTTTGTGACTTTCAAGAGGTGGTAGAATAGCACAACACCAGATCTCATTTTCCAATTCAATTGCCAAATGAATTTCTTGAATAAAAATAAACATGCAATTAACACTAATAAAACTTTTAATTACATCTTTAGAATATCTGAATACACAACACAATTAAATATTTCAGAAGTAAAGCCAATGTTATTAAATTGGTAAACACAGTAGCCATTTTGGGTTCCCCAAGATGAATGGATGTTAAGATTACATGTCTTTTACTGATGCAAAAACAAACTGCTGGAGGAACTCAGCAGGTCAGGAGGCATCTGTGTGTTTTTTTTTGCTCCAGATTCCAGCATCTGCAGTCTCTTGTGTCTCTTTTTTATTGATTCTTGGTTGTGGACACTGGGACCTTGAATGACCATATATTATTTCAGTTTGAAAGATAGCTCTTCCAACAGTACAGTGCTCCTTCAATATTACAGTGAAATACTGGTCTAAATTTTGTGTTGAAGTAGGTTTAGAACTCACAAATTGCCAATGAAGCTATAGATGATATTACAGTATAATTTTTATAGTATCTATTGAATTATACAAACTACTTGGATAAGGAAAATAATAGAGTTCAGAAATTCCAGAATAAATGATATATTTGTATATGTAATTTGGTTACTATTGTCTAACTAAGTTTGGCAGGTGCAGTGCCGCAGCCAGTACAGCTGCTGCCTCACTCCTCCCAACGACCTCTGGTGCTGCATGTATGCAGTTTGCATGTTCTTCCTGTGAGCATGTCAGTTTCCTCCCACATCCTAAAGACCTGTGGGTAAGTAGCTTAATTGGCCATTGTTAGTTGCCCCTAGTGTGTGTAGGTGAATGGCAGAATTTAAAATAGCAATAGTGTAAGATTAGTGCAAATGGGTGCTTAATAGTTGGTACAAACTTGGTGGGCCAAAGGGCCTGTTTTCCTGCTATATGACCCTATAGCTTTTACTATCCTTTGTAGCAGTTAAGGCTAATTTGGCTTATTAGTCTTCATAGGTTTGGGAATGACAATAATTTAATAACTCAAGCAAATTAAAAACCATAAAATGCCCTTTGAAAAGGAATAACTGTCAACTAAAGCCGAAAGGAACTGTATGTTATTCATATAACTGAACAAGTTGCATAACATCCGGTGGAATTAGCGCTTGGACCTTTGGGAGCTATGTATTGAAGCTCCTGTCAGATATAGTCCTCAATGATTCTTAATACAGCATTGCGCAGGATATTTCTGTTTCAATTGAATGGGATTACTCCTTTATCTTGCCAATATCATCAGAGACAACTGGAAGTTGGCTGGTGGATAAAATTAAAACCCAACCTGAACCTCACCTGACCACAGCCAATCCAATACCTACTCAACCAGTGACCTTTGACACCGTCAGGTCTTTTTGGTCTAAAGTAGGGTATCATTCATATGATGAGGAGTAATGATACCCTACTTGTCCTCAAGTAGGGTATCATTACCCCTTACCATTCATATGCCTTCATATTTACTTGTTGTAGCTGCACATTGACTTGTTGTAGTTCATGTATTAGGACTCTAAATCCATTTGTATTGCAATATTCTGTAGTCTCACTCCCTTTGCTGTTTCATTCTTCCTTCTGCAGTGATAATCTCACATTTTCTCATATTTCACCACATCTGCCAACTTCTTGCCCACTCATTTAACCTATCTTTTTACCTTTGCAGGCTCTTTGTAACTTTCTCACAATTTGCTAACTCACCTATGTGGCTATCGTATGCTCAGTCCCTTCATCCATCATTAATACAGATTATAAGAAGTTGGTAACTTAATAGTTTAATAACTTATTTTCTGTAGTAGCTTATGAGCAACTGAAATTTTGTATATGGTGCTGTGAAAACCCTGATTATATGATTTAATACAACCTGTTTTTGGTGGAAGGCTGGCTGGCTTATCATTGATACGTTTCTCCTTAGTAGGCCCATTGCTAAAAGAAGTGTTGGAAGATCTGATCATGGATATTCTTGAGAGACCTACCAGTGCAGATTTTAATGTTTTCATGTCTGACTGACACTTCCACTCTGGCAGATCTGTCTGTGGCCTCTTGCATAGTTACAACGAGGCCTATATACATGGGGAACAGAACTTCATCTTCTGTCTGGGCACATTGCTGTCTTCCGGACTCAATATCAAATTCTACAACATCAGGTAACTTGCTTTCTCTATCTGTATCAGAATTAGCCATTTCTGTTGTGAGTCATCCATCTATGATATTGCTCAGTTTTTCTCTCTTCATTTAACACAGCCTGAATCACCAGTTCTGCATTTCATATTATACTTCTATGGTTGTATTATCACCCTCTAACTGCCCATTGACTGGAATATCTCTACAGCTTATCTCCTACCAGCAGCCTGTCACAGATGTTCCATTTATCCCTTCCCACTTTCCCTACAATTTAAAACTAATTGCTAAATGTTGAATTATTGCTCTAAGGACCTGGCTCAAACTCATGTTGACCAGACTTCCAAAAGTTTTCCACCATTTTTTGGATTAATGTTTGTAGTTTTTGAATAGTCCACATGATGGAGCAGTTTATACAGAGGAACATTTTATTTCATGAGGGAGAAAATATGCACATGCACCTTGCATGGGATTTCAGCTTTGTAAGTGTGTTAAAACATCAGTGAGTGTAACACTGTGCCAATTAGCACCCCATCAAAAAAAATCAGGTTATTGGTTAAAAACAAGTCTGCAAATGAGGACAAACTAACTCTAATGCAATAGTGGTAATTGGTTTATTATTGTCACATGTACCAAGGTACTGTGAAAAATTTGTCTTGCATACTGTCCATATAGATCAATTCATTACAACGGTGCATTGAGGTAGTACAAGGTGAAAACAATAACAGAATACAGAATAAAATGTTAGTTTATTACACTTGCGGGCTGCCCCCAGAACACTCTTCACAAAAGATACATTTCACTGTGTTTTGATGTGCATGCGACAAATAAAGATATCTTATACAGTTTATCAGAGATTCATCTTCGGATCTGAATGAATATGCCATGGCCTTCACCGACTTCATCAAGACCTGTGTGGATGAGTGTGTGCTGTCAAGAACATACCAAGTTTTCCCAAACCAGAAGCCTTGGATGAACCAGGAGATTTGCAATCTGCTGAGGGTCAGATCAGTGGTGTTCAAGAACCTGACAAGAAATCCAGGTACAACCATCAGAAGGCCATTGTGAGAGCGAAAGGCAATTCTGTGTGAAGTTAGAGATACAATCGGATACACGACAGCTGTGGCAGGGTTTGCATGCCATTACTTCCAATAAGGCGAAACCTAACAGCATAAATGGCAATGATGCTTCATTCCTAATGAGCTCAATGCCTTTTATGCACACTTTGAAAGGGAGAATAACACACCTGTGTGAATCCCCTCAGCATCTGGCGACCCTGTGATCTCTGTCTCAGAGGCCAATGTCAAAACATGCTTCAAGAGGGTGAACCCTCGCAAGGCATCAGGCCCCGACAGTGTACCTGGCAGGGTACTGAAAATCTGTGCCAACCAACTGGCTGGAGTGTTCAAGGACATCTTCAACCTCTCACTGCTGCAATCGGAGGTTCCCACCTGCTTCAAAAGAGCACCAATCATACTGGTACCCAAGAAGAGCAGGGTGAGCTGCGTCAACGACTATCGCCCGGTAGCACTCACATCTACTGTGATGAAGTGCTTTGAGAGGTTGATCATGGCTAGAATTAAATCCTGCCTGAGCAAAGACCTGGACCTGATGCAATTAGCCTACCACCACAACAGGTCTACAGTGGATGCAACCTCACTGGCTTATCACTCAGCTTTGGAGCACCTAGACAACAGCAATATATACGTCAGGCTGCTGTTTATCGATTACAGCTCAGCGTTCAACACCATCATCCCCTCAGTACTAATCAACAAGTTTCAAAATCTGGGCCTCTACCTCCCTCTGCAACTGGATCCTCTACTTCCTTATTGACAGACCACAGTCAGTGGGAACATCTCCTCCTCAACACCGGCACCTCAAGGATATGTGTTTAGCCCACTGCTCTACTCTCTCTACACTCCAGTTTGGCAGGGGGATGGGAAACCAAGTGACAGGTTAGAGGTTGGTGCATTTAGTGTACAAGTAGATGCAGCGTGTAGAAAGACTGTGAGGAAGGATAGTTGAAGGAGCAAAATTGCAGTCAGTTGGATGGGCTGAAGTGTGTCTACTTTAATGCGAGAAGTATCAGCAACAAGGCTGATGAATTTAGAGCGTGGCTAAGTACATGGAACTACAACGTTGTGGCCATTACAGAGACTTGGCTGTCACAAGGGCAGGAATGGCTGCTGGATATTCTGGGGTTGAGATGTTTCAAAAGGGACAGAGACAGAGGTAAAAGAGGTCGGGGAGTGGCTTTGCTGATCAGGGACAGTACCACAGCTGTAGAAAGGGAGGACATCCTGGAGGGATCATCTACTGAGTCGAGTGGGTGGAAGTCAGACACAGGGAGTGATCAGTCTATTGGGAGCATTCCACAGACCCCTTCCCCAATAGCAGCAGAGACACTGAGAAGCAGATCAGGAGGCAGATTTTGGAAAGGTGCGAAAATAACAGGGTTGTTGTCATGGGTGATTTCAACTTCCCTAATATTGACTAGCAGCTCCTTAGTGTCAAGGGAATAGATGGGGCAGAGTTTGTTAGGAGTGTCCAGGAAGGAATCCTGATACAGCGTGTGGACAGGCCGATGAGAGGAGAGGCCATACTGGACCTGTTACTAGGCATGAGCCTGATCAGGTTTCAGATCTCTCGGTGGGAGAGCATTTTGGAGATAGTGTCCATAACTCCTTGACCTTTACCATAGCCTTGGAGAGAGATAGGAGCAGATGATATGGGAAAGTATTTAACTGGGGGAGGGGAAATTATGATACTATTAGGCAGGAACTTGGGAGCATAAGTTGGGAACAGATGTACTTGGAGAAGTGCACAACAGAAATGTGGAGGTTGTTAAGGGAATACTTGCATGGGGTTCTGGAGAGGTTTGTCTAATTGAGGCAGGGTAAGGATGGTAGAGTGAAGGAACCATGGTTGACAAGAGATGTAGAATATCTCATCAAGAGGAAGAAAGAAGCTTACCTAAGGTTTAGAAAGCAAGAATCAGACAGGGCTCTGGAGAGTTACAAGGTAGCCAAGAGGGAGCTTAAGAAGGGACTTAGGAGAGCTAGAAGGGGGCATGAGAAGGCCTTGGTGAGTAGGATTAAGGAAAACCCCAAGGCATTCTACACGTACGTATGTGAAGAATAGGAGGATGACTAGAGTGAGGGTAGGACCGATCTGGGATAAAAGAGGAAACATGTGCCTGGAGTTGGAAGAGGTATGGGAGGTCCTTAATGAATAGTTTGCTTTGGTATTCACCAGTGAGAGAGACCTTGATGTTTGTGAGGATGGCGTACGACAGGCTGATATGCTAGGGCATGTCAACGTGAGGAAAGAGGATGTGCTGGAACTTTTGGAAAACATTAGGATAGGTAAGTCACCAGGGCCAGACGGGACATATCCAAGGTTATTACAGGAAGCGAGGGAAGAGATTGTTGCACCTTTGGTGATGATCTTTGCGTCCTCACTGGCCACAGGAGTAGTGCCAGATGATTGGAGGGTGGCAAATGTTGTTCCTTTGCTCAAGAAAGGGAGTAGGGATAACCCTGGGAATTACAGACCAGTGAGTCTTACTTCAGTAGTGGGCAAATTACTGGAGAAGATTCTTAGAGACAGGATTTATGGGCATTTGGAGAAGCAAAGACTGATTAGGGACAGTCAACATGGCTTTGTGAGGGGCAGGTCATGCCTCACAAGTCTGATTGAATTCTTTGAGGATGTGACAAAGCACATTGATGAAGGTCGAGCAGTGGATGTGGTGTACATGGATTTTAGTAAGGCATTTCGTAAGGTTCCTCATGGAAGGCTCATTCAGAAAGTCCAAGGAAACTTGAAAGGGATCCAGGGACACTTGGCTGTGTGGGTTCAGAATTGGGTTGCCCATGGAAGACAGAGGGTGCTGGTAGATGGAGCACATTCTGACTGGAGGTCAGTGACGAGTGGTGTTCCGCAGGGATCTGTTCTGGGACACCTGCTCTTTGTGATGTTGAAGGGTGGGTTTGTAAGTTTGCAGATGACATGAAGGTCCATGGTGTTGTGGATAAGTGTAGAAGGTTGCTGTAGGTTACAACAGGACATTGATAGGATGCAGACCTGGGCTGAGAAGTGGCAGATGGTGTTCAACCTGGAAAAGTGTGAAGTGATACATTTTGGTAGATCGAATTTGAAGGCAGAATACAAGGCTAATGGCAGGACTCTTAGCAGAACAGAGGGATCTTGGGGTCCACATCCATAGATCCCTCAAAGTTGCCGCGCAGGTTGATAGGGTTGTTAAGGCGGCATATGATGTGTTGGACTTCATTAGTCAGGGTATTGAGTTCAAGAGCTGTGAGTTAGTGTTGCAAATCTCTAAAATTCGGGTTAGACCACACTTGGGAGTATTGTGTTCAGTTCTGGTCACCTCTTTATAGGAAGGATGTGGAAACTTTAGAGAGGGTGCAGAAGAGATTTACCAGGATGCTGCCTGGATTGGAGAGCATGTCTTATGAGGATAGGTTGAGTGAGCTAGGGCTTTTTTTTGGAGCAAAGGAGGATGAGAGGTGATTTGATAGAGGTGTACAAAACTATAAAAGGCATAGATCGAGTGGACAGTCAGAGACTTTTTCCCAGGGCGAAAATAGCTAACACAAGGGGGCATAATTTTAAGGTGATTGGAGGAAGGTATGGGGGGATGTCAGAGGTAAGTTTTTTTACACAGAGAGTGGTGGGTGCATGGAACGCACTGCCGGGAGATGTGGTGGAGGCAGATACATTAGGTACATTTAAGAGACTCTTAGATAGCCATATGAATGATAGAAAAATGAAGGGCTATGTGGGAGGGAAGGGTTAGATAGATCTTAGAGATGGATAAAATGTCGGCACAATATTGTGGGCCGAAGGGCCTGTACTGTGCTGTATTGTTCTATGTTCATGACTGTGTGGCTAGGCACAGCTCAAACACCATCTATAAATTTGCCAATAACACCGTTTGTTGGCAGACTCTCAGATGGCGATGAGGAGGCGTACAGGAGTGAGATAGATCAGCTGGTTGAGTGGTGTTGCAACAACAACCGCGCACTCAATGTCAGAAAGACCAAGGAATTGATTGTGGATTTCAGGAAGGGGAAGTTGGGAGAACACACAGTAGTCTTTATTGGGGGGGTCAGAGGTGGAAAGGTGAGCAGCTTCAAGTTCCTGGGAATCAATGTCTCAGAGGATCTATTTTGGGCCCAACACATTGATGCAACCATGAAGGAAGCATGCCAGCAGCTCTACTTCATTAGAAGAGATTTGGTATGTCACCAAAGACTCTTGCAAATTTCTATAGATGTATGGTGGAGAGCATTCTGACTGGTTGAATCACTGCCTGGTATGGAGGCTCCAATGTGCAGTATCAAAAGAGGCTGCAGAGGGTTGCAGACTCAGTCAGCTTCATCATGGGCACAACCTTCCCCGCCACTGAAGACATCTTCAAGAGATGGTGCATCCATCATTGAGGACTCTCACCACCCGGGACGTGCCCTCTTCATGTTACTACCATCAGGGAGGAGGTATAGAAGTCTGAAGACCCACACTCGATGTTTCAGGAACAGCTTCTTCCCCTCCGCCATCAGATTTCTGAATGGTCCATGAACAGCATCTCGTTATTCCTCTTTTGCACTGTTTATTTACTTTTGTAACTTATAGTAATTTTTATGTCTTGCACTGTACTGCTGCTGCAACACAACAATTTTCACGACATACGTCAGTGATTCTAAACCTGATTCTGATACAGTTACAGAGAAAGTGCAATGCAGGTAGACAATAAGGTGGGAGGCCAAACGAGGTGGATTGTGAGGTCAGGAGTCCATCTTATTGTACTAGGGGACTGTTTAATAGTCTTATAACAGTGGGATAGAAACGGTCCTTGAGCCTGGTGGTATGTGCTTTCAGGCTATTGTATCTTCTGCCCGATGGGAGGGGGCAGAAGAGAGAATGTCCAGGGTGGGTGGGATCTTTGATTATGTTGGCTGCTTTACTGAGGCAGCGAGAAGTATAGACAGAATCTTTGGAGGGGAGGCTGGTTTCCGTGATGTGCTGAGCTGTGTCCACAGCTGAGTTTCGTGCAGTCACGGGCAGAGCAGTTGCCATACCAAGCTGTGATGCATCCAGATAGGATGCTTTCTATGGTGCATGGATAAAAATCGATGAAGGTCAAAGGGGATATGTCAAATTTCTTTAGCCTCCTGAGGAAGTAGAGGCGCTGGTGAGCTTTAGACCCAGACAGGCTATTGGTGATGTTCACTCCTAGGAACTCGAATTTCTCAAGCCTCTCGACCTCAGTATCATTGATGTAACAAGAGAATGTGCACCGGCCTCCTTTCTGAAGTCAATGATCAGCTCTTTTGTTTTGCTGACACTGAGGAAAAGGTTGTTGTCATGAGACCATGTCACTAGGCTATCTCCTTCCTGTACTCCAACTCATCGTTGAGATTTGGCCCATTATGGTGGTATCATCTGCCAACTTTTAGATGGAGTTAGAGCAGAATCTGGCCACATCGTCGTGGGTATATGGCGAGTAGAGTAGGGGGCTGAGGACACAGCCTTGTGGGGCACTAGTCTTGAGAATAATCGTGGCGGAGGTGTGGCTGCCTATTTTTATTGATTGTGGTCTGTTGGTCAGGAAGTCAAGGATCCAGTTGCAAAGGGAGATGTTGAGTCCCCAGTCTAGGAATTTGGAGATGAGCTTGCTTGGAATTATAGTATTGAAGGTGGAACTATAGTCAATAAACAATGGTCTAACATAGGTGTCTTTACTGTCCAGGTGCTTGAGATGAGTGCATCTGCTGTGGACCTGTTATGGCAGTAGGCGAATTGCAGTGGGTCAAGGTTGTCTGGGATGTTGAAATTAATGTGTGCCATGACCAGCCCTTTGAAGCACTTCGCGACGGTGGATGTCAGAGCCACCAGAAGATAGTCTTTAGGGCATGTTACCTTGTTTTTCTTAGGTACCAGGATGATAGTGGTCTTCTTAAAGCAAGTGGGAACCTCAGATGAAAGCAGGGAGAGGTTAAAATGTCTCCAAATACCCCCGCCAGCTGATCTGCACAGGATCAAAGGACACAGCCACGGACATGACCCGGGCTGGATGCTTTCTGCAGGTTCACTCTCTGGAAGACTGATCTTACTTCTGCATAGTGACTGTGGGCTCAGGTGCATTGGAGGCTACTGGTGTGGGTAGTGACATTCCAATTCTCTTTCTCATTGGGAAGGGATGCACTGTTGTCGGCAATGCTGCCCAACTGAGATGTAGCCTGTTATAGCATGTAAGCCTTGCCACAACTGACAGCTGATCTGGGACATGAATTTGGACTGGTATTCTCCCTTAGGATCCCTGATAACTTTACAGAGGTCGTTTCTTGATTTCTTGTATAGGTCAGTGTCAGCTGATTTGAATGCCGCAGACCTGGACTTCAGTAGGGAGTGGATCTCCCGGTTCATCTATTTCCGGTTTGGGCACACGCGGATTGTCCTCTTTGATACACAGTCCTCAACGTGCTTGCTGATAAAGTCCATGATGGTGATGACATACTCATCTAGGCTGGCTGCTGAATCTTTGAACATGAACCAGTCTACCAACCAACTCAAAGCAGATGCATGGAAGCTCATCTATTTCCGCAGACCAGCACTGTACAACTTTCTGTACTAGATCCTCACATTTCAGCTTCTGTTTGTACACAGGAAGAAGGAGCAAAGCCTGGTGGTCTGGTTTACCAAAGTGTGGGCAGAGAGTGGCTCAGTAGGTGTCTTTGATGGTTGTGTAGCAATGGAAGGGCGTTTGGGACCCTGGTGGGACAGGAGACATGCTGGTAGTATTTTAGTAACAAACTCTTGAAGTTGGTCTGGTTAAAGTCACCTGCTATGAAGAAGAGGGCCTCAGGGTATCCCAGTTCAAGGCTGTTGATCACGGAGTATAGTTCATTGAGAGCAGGCTTCACCTCCACCTGGGATGGGATGTAGACTGTCATCAGGATAGCTGAAGTGAAGTCCTGTGGCATGTAGTATGGGCGGTACTTCACCATTAGATATTCCAAGTTGGCTGAACAGGAACTTGCCGGGGTTGTCACATGTGAGCAACACAAGGAGTTGATTAGGAAGCAGAGCCCTCTGCCTCTTACTTTGCCTAAGGATGTTTTATGGTCCATCTGGTGAATTGAGAAGCCCTCAGGTAGTATGGCACAGTCAGGTGAAGCAGGTGTAAGCCATGTTTTGGTGAGACATATCGCACAGCAGTCCCTCAGTTCTCTTTAATAGGTTAGTCTCGCTCTTAGTTCATCAACTTTGTTCTCAATGGACTAGACATTAGCTAGTAGTATGCTAGGGAGGGGGGAACTTGAACCAATGCTGTTTCAGTCTCACTTGCAGCCTAGCCCTCTTACCACACTTCCGAGGTAAGTGGCTACATTTGGTGAGTGGCTTCTTAAGGACAGACCTGGAAGACCTGGAGTGGATTTATCTGGACTGGAAGGTAAGTGATTTCCACTGGGCAGACCTGGAAGGGATTTAGCTGGCCTCTAAGGTAAGTTGTTCCCATACAGGTTAAGGAATGTGGTCAGACTGAATCAACGTACAATCCATGACAACCAGAAGCACCAACCTTTAAATGTCTAACCTTGCTCCGCATTAACCCTCCAAATTCTCTGTAAACAACCCCACAGTAATATCTAAGGAACAGTGAGGTAATTCTTGTAAACTTTGGACAATATTTATCTCCAAAGTAACATAATTAAAGTAATATCTTGTCATACATTTTATAATTATTTGTGGAGTTATTTGTAAATAAACTGTCTTTATTGTCTATAGTGAGACATTGACTACATTTCAAAAGCATTGCTGGTAGAGCACTTTTCAATAAACTGAGTATGTGAAGCACACGACTGATGCTCATCCGTCCCTTTTACTGCTTATTGGAAGACAGAAGCTGTTTATCAGTGCCGGTGATGGCTGATACCAGGAAGCTGATCCACCATTCCACGTGCCAGTGATGGCTGATGCTAGGAAGCTGATCCATGTCCCTCAGACCTGTGCCAGTGATGGGAAGCTGACCCACCACCACCCTTAGCCCTGTACCAGGGAAGGGAAGCTGACCCACCACGTCCCTCAGCCCTGCACCAATGATAGGAAGCAGACCCACGACTTCCCTCAGCCATATACCAGTGATGGGAAGCTGATCCACTGTCTCCCTAAGCCTGTACCAGTGATGGAGAATTGATCCATCTTCTTCAAACCTGTACCAGTGATGGGAAGCTGACCCACCACCTCACAGCCCTGTAACAGTGATGGGAAGCCGATCCACCACCTTCCCCTCCCCTTGGCCTGTACGAGTGATGGGAAGCTAAGCTGATTCACTAAAACCGCCTCTCTCAGACCTGTACCAGTGATGAGGAGCTAACCTGACCCATTTCCCTCCACAGCACCACCATGCTGTAGCAGTGATGGGACACTAAGCTGACCCACCACCACCACCCTGTACCAGTGATGGGACGCTAACCTGAGCCCCCCACCACCGCCCTGTACCAGTGATGGGACGCTAACCTGACCCCCCCACCACTGCCCTGTACCAGTGATGGGACGCTGACCTGACCTCCCACCGCCTTGTACCAGTGATGGGACGCTAACCTGACCCACCACCACCGCCCTGTACCAGTGATGGGACGCTGACCTGACCCCCCCACCACCACCCTGTACCAGTGATGGGACGCTGACCTGACCCACCACCACCGCCCTGTACCAGTGATGGGACGCTGACCTGACCCACCACCACCGCCCTGTACCAGTGATGGGACGCTGACCTGACCCCCCACCACCCTGTACCAGTAATGGGACGCTGACCTGACCTGACCCACCACCACCGCCCTGTACCAGTGATGGGATGCTGACCTGACCCCCCCCACCACCCTGTACCAGTGATGGGACGCTGACCTGACCCCCCCCCCCCACCCTGTACCAGTGATGGGACGCTGACCTGACCCACCACCACCGCCCTGTACCAGTGATGGGACGCTGACCTGACCCCCCACCGCCCTGTACCAGTGATGGGACGCTGACCTGACCCACCACCACCGCCCTGTACCAGTGATGGGACGCTGACCTGACCCCCCCCCCACCACCCTGTACCAGTGATGGGACGCTGACCTGACCCACCACCACCGCCCTGTACCAGTGATGGGACGCTGACCTGACCCACCACCACCGCCCTGTACCAGTGATGGGACGCTGACCTGACCCCCCCCCCCCCCCCCACCACCCTGTACCAGTGATGGGACGCTGACCTGACCCACCACCACCGCCCTGTACCAGTGATGGGACGCTGACCTGACCCACCACCACCGCCCTGTACCAGTGATGGGACGCTGACCTGACCCCCCCCCCCACCACCCTGTACCAGTGATGGGATGCTGACCTGACCCACCACCACCGCCCTGTACCAGTGATGGGACGCTGACCTGACCACACGCCCCACCACCGCCCTGTACCAGTGATGGGACGCTGACCTGACCCCCCCCCCCCCACCCTGTACCAGTGATGGGACGCTGACCTGACCCACCACCACCGCCCTGTACCAGTGATGGGACGCTAACCTGACCCCCCACCGCCCTGTACCAGTGATGGGACGCTGACCTGACCCCACCCCCACCCCACCACCCTGTACCAGTGATGGGACGCTGACCTGACCCCACCCCCCACCACCCCACCAACCTACCACACTACCACCCCACCACCCTGTACCAGTGATGGGACGCTGACCTGACCCCACCCCACCACCCTGTACCAGTGATGGGACGCTGACCTGACCCCCCCCCACCACCCCACCACCCTACCACACTGTACCAGTGATGGGACGCTGACCTGACCCCACACCAGTTGACGGTTGGAAGCGGCTCCACTACCCACAAGACACCGCGGACAAACAAACCGACAGATCGCAAGATGGCGGCGGACAGCGACGTAAGGCTTTCTGTTTTCTGGTAAAACACTGTTTGTGATTGAAATGTCCGGCTTACAGAGGGTCCATGTTCGCTCACGCCTCTTCATCTTTCTCTCTTTCCTACTGACAGCCGGAGTCGGATGTGTTTGAAATCACGGACTTTACGACTGCTTCGGAATGGGAGAGGTAGGAGCCGGCGTGGGGCGACGGTTGGCGGCTCCCACCCCCCGTTCCCTGCCCGGGAACTCGCGAGTTGGGGACCCTCGGCTGACACGCGCTCCCGCTCGGGACCCCTGGCCGACGCGCGCTCCCGGCCCCCGGGACCCCGTGAGGTGGGACCTCCGCCCAATGCGCGCCGCCGGCTCCCGTCCGGGCTCCAGATTCGAGACCTCCTGCCCCCTAATCTCTTGCGCCGGGGGTCGTCGATGCACACTATTGCTCTTCATGTTGATATATGCATAATGTTTTGACTCCTGCGAGAAACACACACACAATTGCACATTGATTTGTCTTGCTGACCAGCTGGCTTAACTGTATGTCGAGGTCCACTTCAGTTTCGTGGATTTGTGAACCAGTTTAGACTTCTCGGGACTAATAATCAATAATTTTTTTCAAATGTTATTTTCTGTTATTCTAGCAATCTTAAAGGTGCTTCTTATTTGTTTAAAGCTAACAGATCTACTCCCTTTTGAAGTCATTTCAGCATTTCACAATTTGTTGCATTTAGTAATTGTGCTTTGGCCACAAACTTCTCTTTGTAGTTTCCAAAGTAGTACTCATGATACATTTCCAAATTAAATATCTGCTACTTACTATTAGAAGCCAAAATGGCATTTCTGTTGTAATGTGTTTTTAGAAGTTCTTGGGTGCTGGTATCTGGGAAAAAAAGATTCCTGTGTCCAATTAGAAGATGCTTACAAATCAAAATAACATTAGGAAGTACAATAATTTTCAGATTTTTGTAAATTATTTTAATTCTGAAAACTACAGAGTATTCCAGATTGAAAGATTTTGCTTCTTGTGATTGATATTCAAGTTTGAAGAAAGAAAAATCAATTAAGGTTTTGCATCATGTTTTAAAAATGATGAACAATAAACTTTTGTACTCAGTTATAGTGAGACTTACAAAAAGCATGTTTTTGAATAACCCAGTGCAAAGAAAAGAGATTCTTGGTATCTGGTCTTTGAATCCTTGATAGCTTTCAATGAATGTTGATTTCATCTTAGTTTTTCCATCTTTAGCGGTCAGAATTCATTTAATAATGTCCAATGACTTAACGAAAGCTCTGAGATTTTTTGTATTTTTCCACTTTTTTTTCTTACAAACGTTAATGCCAATGAACACAATGAATTAAAGCGGGTATGACTTAGTAATTTATGCATATTTACTTGTTGCATTTTGACAGGTAACTTTATAAAAAGTTTTTACTGGTACACTATTGTTGAGAAATTGTCCGGACCACAACCTATTTTTGTGCAATCCTGAAAATGGAGGGCATTGTGATTATGCAGCAGTTGAATTACTGGACTAGTAATTCAGAGAACTGGGTTAACAATTTGGAGGTCTGCATTCAAACTGCAACATGGAATCTAAATTAAAGTGAACAATATGTAATTATTTTAAAAAAAGTCATGATGACCACAAAAGTAACCAATAGCCATTAAAACCCCGTCTGGTTCACTGATGTCCACAATGGAGTTATATTCAGCCATCCTTACTTCGTCTGGCCAATACGTGACTCCAGATCCTAGAAAGGTGTGAGAATAACAGAGTTGTTGTGATGGGGGATTTTAATTTCCCAAACATCAATTGGCATCTCCAGACAGTGAGGGGTTTAGATGGGGTGGAGTTTGTTAGGTGTGTTCAGGAAGGGTTCTTGACACAGTATATAGGTAGACCTACAAGAGGAGAGGCTGTGCTTGATTTAATATTGGGTAATGAACCTGGTCAGGTGTCAGATCTCTTAGTGGGTGAACATTTTGGTGATAGTGATCTTAACTCTATCTCCTTTATGTTAGCACTGGAGAGGGATAGGAACAGACAGGCTAGAAAGGTGTTTACTTGGAGTAAAGGGAATTATGAGGCTCTCAGGCAGGAAATTGGAAGATTAAATTGGGAACAGATGTTCTCTGGGAAAAGTACAGAAGATATGTGGCAAATATTCAGGGGATATTTGTGTGGAGCTCTGCACAGACATGTTCCGATGAGAAGGGAGTCATGATAGGATACAGGAACCGTGTACGAAGGCTATAATAAATCTAGTCAAAAGGAAAAGAAAAGCATACAACAGGTACAGAGAGCTAGGTAATGTTAGAGATCTGGAGGAGTACAAGGCTAAAAGGAAGGAACTTAAGAAAGAGATTAGGAGAGCCCGAAGGGGACATGAGAAGGCCTTGGCGGGCAGGATTAAGGAAAACCCCAAGGCGTTCTACAAGTATGTGAAGAGTAAGAGGATGAAATGCGAAAGGATAGGGCCTATCAAGTGCAGCAGTGGGAAAGTGTGTATGGATCTGGAAGAAATAGCGGAGGTACTTAATGAATACTTTACGTCAGTATTCACCACGGAAAAAGATCTGGGGGATTGTAGTGGGGACTTGCAGCGGCCTGAAAAGCTTGAGCATGTAGATATTAGAAAAGAGGTGGTGCTGAAACTTTTGGAAAGCATCAAGTTAGATAAGTCACCGGGACCGGATGAGATGTACCCCAGGTTGCTGTGGGAGGCAAGGGAGGAGATTGCAGAGCCTCTGACGATGATCTTTGTGTCGTCCATGGAGACGGGAGAGGTTCCAGAAGATTGGAGGGTTGCAGATGTTGTTCCCTTATTCAAGAAGGGGAGTAGGGATAGCCCAGGAAATTATAGACCGGTGAGTCTTACCTCAGTGGTTGGTAAGCTGATGGAGAAGATCCTGAGAGGCAGGATTTATGAACATTTGGAGAGGTATAATATGATTAGGAATAGTCAGCATGGCTTTGTTAAGGGCAGGTCCTGCCTTACGAGCCTGATTGAATTTTTTGAGGATGTGACTAAGCACATCGATGAAGGGAGAACAGTAGATGTAGTGTATATGGATTTCAGCAAGTCATTTGATAAAGTACCCCATGTGAGGCTTATGGAGAAGGTGAGGAGACATGGGATCCAAGGGGACATTGCAGTGTGGATCCAGAACTGGCTGGCGCACAGAAGGCAAAGAGTGGTTGTTGAAGGGTCGTATTCTGAGTGGAGGTCGGTGACCAGTGGTGTACCTCAGGGATCTGTACTGGGACCCTTACTATTTGTGATTTTTATAAACGACCTGGATGAGGAAGTGGAGGGGTGGGTTAGTAAGTTTGCAGATGACATGAAGGTTGGGGGTGTTGTGGATAGTTTGGAGGGCTGTCAGGGGTTACAGAGGGACATAGGATGCAGAGTTGGGCTGAGAAGTGGCAGATGTAGTTCAACCCAGATAAGTGTGAAGTGGTTCATTTTGGTAGGTCACAAGATCACAGGACAAGGGAGCAGAAGTAGGCCATTCGGCCCATCGAGTCTGCTCCAAAGAAAAGGAAAAGAGAAAAAGAAATGAGAAATTGGTGGGGGGGGGGGGGAAACCAAAAAAAAAAACCCAACCCCAGTTTCCGGCCTTATCCCTTGATACCCCGACTAGTTAGATATCCATCTGTCTCTTCCTTAAATGCCTCCAATGAGCTGGCCTCCACTGCTGTATGTGGCAAGGAATTCCACAAATTCACCACCCTCTGGCTAAAGAAATTTCTCCTTATCTCTGTTTTAAACCTGTACCCTCTAATTCTAAGATTGTGCCCTCTGGTCCTCGATTCACGCACCAAGGGAAACAGCTTGACCACATCTACTCTGTCCAGTCCTTTCAACATTTTAAATGTCTCTATGAGGTCCCCTCTCATTCTTCTGTACTCCAGTGAGTACAGTCCAAGAGCTGACAAACGCTCATCATACGTAAGCCCTTTCATTCCGGGAATCATCCTCGTAAATCTCCTCTGAATCCTCTCCAACATCAGCACATCTTTCCTAAGGTGGCCCAAAACTGTGCACAGTATTCCAAATGAGGCCTCACTAGTGCCCCGTAGAGCCTCATCAACGCTTCCTTACTGTTATACACTATACCTCTAGAAATGAATGCCAACATATCATTCGCTTTTTTTTACCACTGATCCGACCTGGTGGTTAACCTTTAAGGTATCCTGCACGAGTACCCCCAAGTCCCTTTGTACTTCTGTACTTTGAATTTTCTCTCCTTCTAGATAATAATCTGCCCGTTTATTTCTGTTTCCAAAGTGTACAACTGCACATTTCTCAACATTGAATCTCATCTGCCATTTCCTTGTCCATTTTCTCCTACACTATCTAGGTCTCTCTGCAACCTTCCTGTCTCCTCAATACTCCCTACTCCTCCACCTATCTTGGTGTCATCCGCAAACTTAGCACAAAACCATTTACTCCATCATCCAAATCGTTAATGTACAAGGTAAAAAGAAGCGGCCCCAACACCGACCCCTGTGGAACACCACTAGTAACCAGTAGCCAACCAGAACAAGATCCTTTTATTCCCACGCTTTGCTTCCTGCCAACCAGCCACTGCTCCACCCATTCTGTTATCCTACCTGTAATTCCATGACCTCTCACCTTATTAATCAGTCTCTTATGCGGCACCTTGTCGAAGGCCTTTTGAAAGTCTAAATACACAATATCTACCACCTCTCCCTTATCCACCCTACCTGTGATTTCTTCAAAAAACTCCAATAGGTTGGTCAGGCAGGATCTTCCCTTCACAAAATCATGTTGGCTAGGACCTATCTTGCCTTGCACCTCTAGGTATTCCATAAGCCCATCCTTGAGGATCAATTCCAATAACTTTCCCACCACTGACGTCAGACTAATAGGTCTGTAATTTCCTTTATGCTGCCTCCCACCTTTCTTATACAGCAGAACTATATTTGCGACCCTCTAGTCCTCCGGAACAATGCCAGAGTCTATCGATTCCTGGAAAATTAGCACCAATGCCTCCGCTATCTCTGAAGCCACCTCCTTCAGAACCTGGGGATGCACCTCCTCTGGTCCGGGAGACTTATCAGTCTCTAGCCCATTTAGTTTTCCTAGCACCTTCTCTCTAGTAATCTTAACTGAACTCAGTTCCATTCCGTGAGACCCCTGACTGACTGGTATATTGCTGATGTCCTCCACAGTGAAGACCGATGTAAAATACTCATTTAGTTCTTCTGCCATCTCTTTATCATCCATTATAATCTCTCCCGCAGTCATCGATTGGTCCTATATCAACCCGTGTCTGTCTTTTACTCCTTATATATTTAAAAAAACTCTTAGTATCCTTGCGAATGTTATCTGCCAACTTCCTTTCATAATTAATCTTTTCTTTCCTAGCAACCTTCTTAGTTTCTTTCTGCAGGTTTTTAAAAGTTTCCCAGTCTTCTGTTTTCCCACTAATTTTTGCTTCCTTGTATGCCCTCCCTTTTGCTTTTATTGTAGCCTTCACCTCTCTCGTTATCCACATTTGTGCCTTTTTTCCATTCAAAACCTTTTTTCTTGGAATATATTGTTGGCGGAATATAGTATTAATGGTAAGACTCTTGGCAGTGTGGAGGATCAGAGGGATCTTGGGGTCCGAGTCCATAGGACGCTCAAAGCGGCTGCGCAGGTTGACTCTGTGGTTAAGAAGGCATATGGTGTATTGCCTTCATCAATCGGGGAATTGAATTTAGGAGCCGTGAGGCATTGTTGCAGCTGTATAGGTCCCTGGTCAGACCCCACTTGGAGTATTGTGCTCAGTTCTGGTCGCCTCACTACAGGAAAGATGTGGAAGCCATAGAGAGGGTGCAGAGGAGATTTACAAGGATGCTGCCTGGAATGCGGAGCATGCCTTATGAAAGCAGGTTGAGGGAACTCGTCCTTTTCTCCTTGGAGAGACGGAGGATGAGGGGGGACCTGATTGAGGTGTATAAGATGATGTGAAGTATTGATAGGGTAGATAGTCAGAGGCTTTTCCCCAGGGCTGAATTGTTGGCCACAAGAGGACATAGGTTTAAGGTGCTGGGGAGTAGATATAGAGGAGATGTCGGGGTAAGTTTTTTACTCAGAGAGTGGTGAGTGCGTGGAATGGGCTGCCGGAAACGGTGGTGGAGGCTGATACGATAGGGTCTTTCAAGAGACTGTTAGGTAGGTACATGGAGCTGAGTAAAATAGAGGGCTGTGGGTAAGCCTAGTAATTTCTAGGGTAGGGACATGTTCGGCACAGCTTTGTGGGCCGAAGGGCCTGAATTGTGCTGTAATTGTTCTATGTTCTATGTAGACCCACCGGAGTGGTTGATTCTTGGAGCCACTCAGTGATACTATAACTACCACTTGAAACAAAGGAAGAATGAAACAGTTAACATGGTTATCGACCCCAGACACTGAATTTGGACATGGCACAGTTAATCTTGCAAAATCCTTGTGAACACTTGGGAACCAGTGTACAAATTGGAAGAACTGTCCTGTCAACTGGTAAAGCAACAGTCTGACATGGTCTTCCTCTCAGAATTATATGTTATCGACAATAGGCCTGACTCCTCCATCATAATGCTTGAGTATACCCTGTCCTATTGGCATGGCAAAGGGGGCGGCATAATTATATACATATGGGAGGGAGTAACTCTGGGAGTCCTTAGCATGAAGTCTAACACAATTAGGTGAAATATGGCCACGAAAACTTACTGATTACCACCTGCTGTCCTTCCTCAGCTGATGAATCAGTCCTCGTCCATATTGAGTAATACTTGGAAGAAGCATTGAAAGTAGCAGGAACACAGAATGTACTCTGGGTGGGAGCCTAATTTGAGATTTTCCAGGATTAACGGGCTGCAGGCCTCATTGTAGCTTTAGTCCAACATGTATCAAAGAGCTGAATTCCAGAGATGGTTTGAGCGTTCACATCAAGGTCACATTTGATAGTGTGGCTTCAATAAGGCTCAGTAAATCTGATCTTTTTTAACTTCAATGGGAAACCATCCAGATTGGAATCAAAAGTTGCCTAAGCAGCCAGGCAAAGGCTTATAAGTGGTGCATAAGTGCTGGACTGAGACCCTCTCCAACAAGAGAGTTTAACTACCTGCCCTTGATATTCAATGGTCTTACTGCTGCTGAATCACCCTCAATGAATATGCTGTGGTGTCACCATTGATTGGAAATTCAACTGGACCAGCCATGCAAATGCTTGCCTACAAAAGCATTTCAAAGGCTAGGTATTCACCTCCTTACACCCCAAAGCCTTTATGGCATTTACAAAAGATAAGTTAGTACTGTGATTGGATACTGTTCACTTGTCCAGATGAGTACAACTAAATTAAAGAATCTCAACACCATCCAAGACAAAGAAGCCTATTTGTTTTGGGTAGTGGATAAAGTAGCAATCATTTATTCCCACTGGCACCCAGTGGCTTCAATGTGCAGCATCTCCAGTTTCTTGCCCAGGATACTCTGAGTGCATCTCCTAAAGCTGCAATGCCTACACTAGGAAGAATAAGGACTTCAGGTGCATGCTGTTTTCCTTGAAATTTTACACATCCTGATTAGGAAATAGTGCCATTCCTTCATCATCACTGGTTCTGAATCCTGGAACTCCCTCCTCAATAGCATTTTGGGAATATCTTCACCAGAAGGACTGAAGTAGTTCAATAAAGCGGTTCCTTGTGTTCTCCAGGGCGGTTAGAGATTAAGGCCAGGGCTGGCCTTGCCAGAGATGCTGAGATCTCAAAAAATTTATTAAAAAAACATTCAGATTGATTAAAAATTAAATTAAATGTCTAAAACAAAAACTTTTACAAAAAATTGAATCTTGTGAAGCCCTTTAATCCTTGTACTTAGAACACTAGTAAATGCTGCTAATTTTAAAAAAAATATTTCTAGCCTGGTATCTATAAAAATGTGCATAATGTGAGGCGGCATGGTGAATTATGCGTAATTATAAATTGTCCATCATAATTTTGTTGAAGCTTTACGGAATTGGTTTATTATTGTCACTTGGACTGAGGTACAGTGAAAAACTTGCATACTGTTCATACAGATCAATTCATTACACAGTGCATTGAGGTAGTACAAGGTAAAGCTATACAGAATGCAGAGTAAAGTGTCAAAACTACAGAGAAAGTGCAGTGCAGGTAGACAATAAGGTGCAAGGTCATAATGAGGTAGATCATGAGGTCAAGAGTCCATCTTATTGTACTAGAGAACCATTCAATAGTTTTATAGCAGTGGGATAGAAGCTGTCCTTGAACCTGGTGGTACGTGCTTTCAGGCCTAATGGGAGAGGGGAGAAGAGGGTATGTCCTGGGTGGGTGGGCTCTTTGATAATGTTGGCTGCTTTACTGAGGCAGCGAAAAGTATAGACAGAGTACATGGAGGGGAGGCTGGTTTCCATGATGTGCTGAGCTGTGTCCACGACTCCCTGCAGTTTCTTGGGGTCCAGGGCAGAACAGTTGCCATCCCAAGCTGTGATGCATCCAGATTGGATATTTTCTGTGGTGCATCGATAGAAGTTGGTGAGTTTCAAGGGAGACATGCCAAATTTCTTTAGCTTCTTGAAGTAGAGGTGCTGGTGAGCTTTCTTGGCCGTGGCGTCTACGTGGTTGACATATATAATTGTTTTATTAGAGGATCGGTAGCAGTTCATAGAATCATATAATTTTACAATGCAGGAAGAGGCTACTCTATTCATCATGTCTATGCCAATAAAAAAAGTTACTTTGGATATTTTAAATTTATCTCTTATTCCTCACTTTCTTATCTTTAGATTTGTGTCAAAAATTGAAGAAGTGCTGAATGATTGGAAACTGATTGGAAGTACCACAAGCAAACCTTTGGAAAAGGTCTTTTTAATTAATCTTTTTAATTAAGTAGCGTGCAAAATTTGTGAAGAAATTGTATTAATGATAAATGAAAATGAATTAGATTAATGGCAATGAGAGTTCTTTTTAAATGTGTTTGCTCCACAAATATATTGAGTTTATTTATATCTGGCTATAAAATAAACGTGTGAAGCATTTCACCATGAGTAATGCAGAGAGAAAGAATGTTTCAGCATTGGAATAATTGTCATTTCTCTATGGTACTTTCCAGTGGGTAATAATTTCAACCCATGGTATTTATAGTTATTGGCAGAATCTATTGTAAACTTTTAAACTCAATTATAGTGCTTTTGTGTATTAAATTATTGTTCTGTACAGCTAGCTATATTATTGTACCTTGTGAATTTATAGGGTGAATTAACCTCTGGAGTGTGGGAGGAGAAGTCTGATGAGATTTCTTTCGCAGATTATAAATTCAGTATAACGCATCATTACCTCAAACAAGAAACTTCAACCGATAAAGACATAAAAGAAGCGTGTGAAGAAGGTATGACTAGTTACCCTTGCTGGCTGTTTGCATTTATACAGTCATTGATGGGGAATCGGAAGTACTTGAGCTCTTTAATTAATTGGAATAAATTTTATCCACTTTGAATAATTTTGTGGAAGTAGAACCTTTAGGTTCCAAATCTACTCTCAAAACTTTCATGGGGTGTGGATTTTGTAAATTGGTTTCCTTCTCCATTTTGTTCATTTTAAGCACCACTGTTTATGATTCTATAAAGAATTTAGTTTCTTCCACAGAAGCATTCTGTTTTATGTTTTTCTTTTGGGGGAAAAATCTATTTTGTAAATTGCAATTTTATTTTAATAGATGTTCTTCCTGAAGCAATGCAGGATTTGCTATCCATGAACAATGATTTTCCACCCAGAGCTCACTGCCTCGTCAGATGGTAGGCATGTTCTTGAAGCTATTTATTGTAGTTAGACAATTGACAATTTTATATGAAGCTGATACTATACATGATTTAGAAGTTGTGTCTCTGGTGAGTAATCAGCAAGGTCTTGTATCAAAGTGCATGTAGGACTTGCATCCATATGTAAATAAGCAGAGCTGTGATGCAGTATCAATGCCTCAGAGACATCCCAATTTGCTGCCAAAATTTTTCTAGGAAATGACTAAACTTAGGAATGTGGAAGGTTTTTTAAAATTATTTTTAAAGGAGCAGGAAAGACTAAAAGATATGTGTTCAGTGCAAAATATTCCTTGTCTCCAATTTTAAGGAATATTGGTCTTTCCTATATGCTGTAATTATCATGAGCTCAGTTGTTACTCAAGTCTATGGAGTGATGTCCAGACTAATACTAATGTTTTTCCTTTGGAATACCTCCGGAGTGAAGTGAATGAAACTGGTTTTGTTACTCTAGAAGCTTGAGAGCACAAAGAGAACTTCCCAAAACGGGAAAGTGGCAAAATTCTGAATGGATAAACTATGCTGTTCAGTGATTTATACTTCCAATAAAGAAACTGGGAATTTTAATTGCACCTTACCCTTGTTTAAATAATGTGTTTCATCCTATGAATTGAATTGATTTTGTGAATTTAGATGTAAAGATTTCTGAGATAGATTTATAGAAACTACATATACAAAGTTTATTGACTTCACATGTGGGTTTTAAAATATCCAATTGTAGATCAGTTCTGATCATTTTGATATTTCAAAATCATGCTTGTAGTCTCATACTCCAGACTCCCTGTATGCACACCATTCACTGAACTTATTTCCTATCTTCTTGATCCAGCAAGTTAAGGTTTGTGAGAGTGGTTTTAGAAATTACATGGATGGATTGTATGAAACTGGATTGTATTCCTTTGAATTCTGATAATTGGAGGGTGGTCAAATCATGTTTTGAAACAAAAAATGATTAGATAGGGTCAATAAAATTTTTCATTCGTTGGGTAGAAGAAGAATAGAAAGTAAAGGGTGAAGGTATAAAAATATTAAAAGCAATGCCATTCACGAGTGAAATCAGGACACAATTCACTCAAAAGGTAGGAAAAATATGGAACTCTCTCCCTAAAAAAAGTTTCAAGACGTATCTTGCTGACCCAATCCCTTTGACTACAACTGCCTCTTCTGGTTTTCCCACGATTCTGTCAAGTCGCAATGTGCAGATCCACACAGCAGAGGACAAATACATTGCCAAGGTAGGCCTCACTGGCACAAAGAATCCCAGGGGCATGGATTGGATGACAGTGGGTCCTCCAGTGGTTCGGCGAGAAAGATCCACTCCTAAAATATCTCTGAAAACTTTGACAATGAGCAAAGCCCTGCCACTATTACTGACAGTCAAAATTTTTTGGGTAATTCTATAGTTTTACATGTCTCTGGTATTTGGAGCTATTTAAAACTATTAAAATTGAAGTAAATAATTTAAATAATTCAAGTAAATCAGTTGTTGTTGTTGTTATTATTATTATAATAACATTATTTCCCTATAATTCCCATTGAAGTCAATGGGGTCTAAACTAGTGTAGGATAAGCGGGCCAATTTCTCCACCATGAACACTAGAGAATCTTGATTAAATTGGATTTGGCATTTGGGCTCCATGTGGAGTCCAGTGGTGGAGTAAACTTAAATTGCTTATGTGGAAGTTCTTGACTTGTTGCTGTTTAAGTGGCTCCAGGCTGGCAATGTCATTCAGTAGCCAGCAGGATCTGGCCCTTTAAGTTCTAGTTGAGAGATGGGGTGCATTGAGTTGAAGTGCAGATTGGTTGCGATATGATCAGGTAGTTGTCAGGCTTGAGGTGCTGGATGGCCTGCTTTAATGTTGTGTTTCTATGTAGTAACAGAAGAATTTGGCTACACAGACCTGTTCCTTGTCAAAGATCACCCCTACCAACAATTTCCTACATTTACCTGGAATTGTAATTGTTTTATTATTGCCACATGAAGTGAAATACAGTGAAAACTTTTGATTTTGCAAGCCACCCATACAGATCATTTCAAAACTTGAGTACATTGAGGTAGTGTAAGAGAAAAGCAATAACAGAATGCAAACATAGTGTTGCAGTTACAGAGAAAGTGCAGCGCAGATAGACAATAAGGTGCAAGGACTATGGTGAGGTAGATTGTGAGGCCAAGAGTTCATCATTAGAGATCCGTTTAAGAGGTCCATTCAAGAATCTTATAACTGCGGGATAGAAACTATCCTTGAGCCAGATGGTGCGTGTTTTCAAGCATTTATATTTTCTGCCCGATGGAAGGAGGGAGAAGAGAGAATGTCCGACGTGGGAGAGGTACTTGATTATGCTGCCTGCTTTTCTGAGGCAACAAGAAATGTAGACAGAGTCCATGGAAGGGAGGCTGGTTTTCGTGATGGATTGAGCTGCGTCCACAACTCTCTGCAATTTCTTGCATTCTTGGGCAGAGCAGTTGCCATACCAAGCTGTGATGCAACCGGATAGGATGCTTTCTGTGGTACATCTATAAAAATTGGTGAGGGTCAGCAGGGACATGCTGAATTTCCTTAGCCTTCTGAGGAAGTAGAGGTGCTGGTGAGCTTTCTTGGCCATAGCATCAACATGGTTGGACCAGGACAAGCCATTGGTGATGTTTCCGCCTAGGAACTTAAAGCTCCCAACCATCTCCACCTCACCACCATTGATGCATACCTTGATCTCTATTCTCTGTAGATACTTTTTAATTTTTTGCTTGGATCCATATATGTAGTCCACAAATATTTTTTTACTTGTAATGATAAATATTGCCAATTATGTAGGAACAGTACGGCTAGTCTTACTACCCTGCCCTTATGCTATAGGCCTGCAATATTTTTCTTCCATGTACCTTTACAATTCCCGTTTGAAACCTATAATTGGAACTGCTCTCACCACCCTGTTAGGGTGCGCATTCCAGATGCTAACCAATTGTTCCAAAACAAAAATAATGTACCTTATGTGGTTAATTATCTTAAATATGTTGTTTGTTGGAAGAGGTCACTGGTCTGTTTCTTTTGAGTGAAGCAATTGCAATGGTTTGTCCTCACTTCTGATTTTCAGTGCTTTATCAATGAGTTCCTTTCCATCTTAATGTGGGCTTATGGATGTTTGCTGACAATTGCACAAGTTCATCTGCAATTTGTCAGCAAAACCTATACAACTTTCAGGGATTAACTGATACAAAAGTATCAGGCATTGAGCATCTCTGATAAGAGAAAGTCTAATCACTTCCCCTTGACAATCAATAGCGTTACCATTGCTGAGGCCCTCATGATCGACATTTTGAGGGTTCACCGTTGACTAGAAATTCAACTGTGTATCCAATGGTAAGTGACTCACTTTGTAATACTGCAAAACCTTTTCACCCTCTACATGGCACAAGTCAGGAGCATGATGGAATACTCTCCACTTGTCTGGATAACTGCAGTTCTAATGACACTCAAAGTTCAATACCATCAAGCCCACTTAATTGGTACCTATACACAACCTTTACACATAATGAAAATAGATAGCGAAGAAGGTTGTCTAAGGATATAGTGGGGCTTGGATCAGCCAGAAAGTTGGGCAGAGCTGTGGGAGATGGAACTTAATCCAGACACGTGAGTTACGGTACTTTGGGAAGTTAAATTTCAGTAGGACATACAGTGTAAATGTATGTCCAACTAGAATTAGTAGGACATACATTTACACTGTATGTCCTACTAGGCCTCTCTCAGGAGGGACCATGGGGTGCAAGTTCATCGCTTGCTGAAAATGACGACACAAGTGAATAGAGTAGTGAAAAAGGCATTTCTGATGCAGGTCTCAACCTGAAATGTCGACCATTCCAATGCTCCTTGACCTGTTGAGTTCCTCCAGCAGTTTTTTGGTTCAGATTCCAGCATCTACGGTCTCTACGGGGGGAAAAAAGGCATTTTCATAGGAACAATGTGGTAGCATTAGAGAAAATGCAGAAGAGATTCACTGGGATGTTGCCTGGAATGGAGGACTCTATTTATAAGCAGAGATTGGATAGGCTGGGTTTATTCTCAGTGGAATGCTGGAGGCTTAGGGGTGACCTTGTAAAAGTTTATAAAATTAGAAGGGTATAGATAGAATGGGTAATCATTTTCCCAGGACAAGGGAATCTAGAACCAAAGGCACAGGTTTAAGGCAAGAGGGGAGAAATTTAAAGGAGATCTGAGAGGTAAATTTTTCACATAGAGGGTGGTGGTTATCTGAAACAAGCTGCCGGAGGAGCTGGCAGAGGCAGATACAATTACATCGTTCAAAAGACATTTGGGCAGGTACTTAGATTGGAAAGATGCAGAGGGATCTAGGCCTAATGCAGAAATTAGCATAGACTAGCATCACGGTCAGCATGGACAAAGTAGACTGAAAGGGCCTGTGTCTGTCTTGTACGATTCTATGACAGTTTGTGCTTCATCAGGGATGATAGCTTTTCTACCATTTGGTAATGAGAGCTGTGAAGACATGCACAGCTAAATTTTAAACTCTTTTGATTCGTGATTTATTTCTGTAGTAATGCAACATTGGAAATCTGGGTTTAAGAAATATTATGTTTACATATACTGCTTACCTAAAGAGCTTTGATTAACTTCTTGGGGCACATCAGTTGTAAATATACTTCATCGATATCTGTAGATGTGGATCGAATTATAACTTTTCATCTTGCCATTGATGTTCAAAGGTGAACAGATATAAATAGCAAATTTATTTTTGGGAATTTCTTATACTAGGTATGGTCTACGGGAGTTTGTGATAATTGCTCCAGCAGCTACTAACGATGCAGTCATCAGTGAATCGAAGTGCAATATTCTGCTCAGCTCCATCTCCATTGCATTAGGCAACACTGGTTGGTAAGTTAATATTTGAAAGAGAATTTTATTAGATGTTCACAGATGGGACATCAAAGAAGAGGAACTTGAGGTTTGTGTTTTTGATTGACCCTTTCACATGAATTGATAAATAATACTTGGATTATCTTGCATTTTATCATACTTAAGTAAATAATGAGATGAAGAATCAGCTAATCTGTTGGAATGTTGGGAGAATATCCATGCTGACTCCCATGGGCCTTCTCTTATTGAAAGATTATTTGGTTTATGATTAAGGCCATGCTGTCCTTCCCTACTTGACCACAGAAAGCCTAGTGATTATGGCTTTCCTGCAGTGATTTGGTGATAAGGAATTCCAGGATTTTGACACAAGAGCTATGAAAGAAGAGTGCTTCTTAAGTCGGGATGGCCTATATCTTGAAAAGTAACATGAAAGTGATCTTTGTCTTTCTTGATGGCAATGGCTTGAGTTGTGAGTTACTTTCAAAATAAGTAAGCTTCAGTCAATGCTGTAATGTGCTCTCTAGAGATGTTAGCTTCAATATTTGTATGATAGCCCAGATTTTGCCAAAAATACCAATATTTCCCCATTTAAGTACCTGCAGCTGTATCCCCATGCTTGCTTATACAATCCTCCTGACAGCTGTTTTCCCAACTACACTCCAGTGTTGGACTTGTCAGGAGTTCAACAGTGAAACACAAAGATGTGGCACTTCCATACCAACTTCGGTGGGGAATCCATGTGAACAACTTGTGGCGGGTTGAACTTGGCAAACACTGCATCTTCATTTAAGTCGAGATGAACAGCTGTAAGGTTAATTTGCAATTTTTAACTGTTTTAGTTTGTCCACGTTTTAATTGTTTTTAAGCATATTAAAATGTTTTGGTTTTAGATTTTTTTTAAAAAAGCAATGACATTTTAATAGCTAGGATTTTTTTTTGAGTTCCTGCAAGTTTAGAATGTTTGAGTGTTAGGAATATCAGTGATTTTGATAGCTGGATAAGGTGGAGGCAAGGTTTCGCTGTTAAGTTATTTTTAAACTTTTATTATAGGTCCTGGTTATTCTACTTCTCCCCTGTCGCCTCCCACCACATCCCACTACTACCACCAAGACTTGCACATGGAAGGCCCTGCAGGGTGTATGTCTGGAGTCAGATCCATCCAGCAGGTTACCCTTAGGGAATCTGCATTAGTTTAATACAGCCTTTTTGTGTAGATCGGCCACAAGTGCTGCACAACATTGCAAGCTCTGGGCCATTAATTCAGAGGCAAAACACCAGTCAAACAGAATGCTTTGTTCTGGTGAGTTTTAAGCTTGTGTAATACTACTGAGTTTCTTGAGTCTTGTTGCAACTATATTCATCCTTGTGAGTGGTGAGTATACCATTGAATTCCTAATTTGAGCATTATATATAAAGTGGGTTTGAAAGCCAAGAAATAGTTAGCTGTCAGAGTACCCAGCCTCTGTCCTGCTCTTGTAGCTATGGTGTTGATATGGCAAATCCAATTCATCTTCAGTTAACAAATTGAAGTAACGCTTATGCTTGCAGCTTATAAACGTGTTGCTTTCTCACATAACAAATACCATGCAAACATAAAACTTCTGATGCCACTAGATGGAGGTATATTCTGTGGTTTTAAACCGTGTTGATCATTCTCTATTATGTGGTGACATATATTGCGGTATTCCTATTTGCTTCTGACTGGGATAGATGGTTAATTCTGTTGTGTCAGATGGCATTGCTGGTATGGGATGAAAATTTTTACTGCTGTTTATTTCTGCCCATGACTGAAGACTTTTTTTTTTGGAAAACATGAATATTATTGTTAATTATATTAGTTTATTAGGCATTAAGACATTAAATAATGTCTTAGGTTATGATGTAACATAGCTGGTGTTAGAGTTTCAGTTTGTTGCTAGGAAGGTTAAGTATTACTTTTTTTGCCTTTGGTATATAGTTGTTTGTGAATAAGATTAAGAGTTATTTTCTGATCCATATTAGTTTGGCTGTTGATTCGTTAACTTTCAGCAAATAACAATAACTGACACTAATGGTAAGTGTCAATTTCATGCCAAGAGTTGCTTCACTAGTTGCAGATAATATAGGATTTTGATCTCGCACATGAATGAATATTGGAGTGCTGACTGGCCAGGAAGTTCAGGACTTCAGCTTTGGGGAAGGAATCCTGAACACAAAGATGGCACTTTGTGGAATTTTGTACAGAAATGGATACAGAACTATTGGCATTTTGTAACAATTTTGCAGGATGCTTCCAAATAATTTTTTGGCCTGCTACTAACTAAATTAATGAGGATTCCCATACTTAAAGTTCCAGACCTCATCCAATTAAAAACCATGTAAAGGTCATGTATATTCCATAAGCTTGAAAAGATACTGAAATATGTTTAGCAAATGCATAGTTAAAAATTCTGATTCATTCAATAGTGGTGGTAGCATTTATTGATGGATCATTGCAGAGTTAAGTGAATTGAGTAATTATGTATCTTAAATTAGTCAGGTGGCCCTGTTTGTGCAAATTCAACAAAAGTCAAGAAGAATGTACGTGGGTGTATGCGAAGGCCCTGGTGTCCGGACGGATTTTGAAATGGTTCATCTTCGGAAAGTGCCAAATCAGTACAATCATCTGTCAGGTCTTCTGGACATATTTAAATCCAAGATTGTAAGTATTTTTATTTTGCCCACTGTAATCTAGCAGTCTCTCTGAAAAACAAACCAATTAGTCTCAGCCCAGTCTTTCTCCTTATTCTTTCACCTTTTCCACTACTTTAAAGTTATTCTGGATTCTGCTTCTAATCTAATGAAGTTAATTTTTAATGGTAGGAAATTTTGGCCTAGTCTTAATTAATAGAGCTTATTGAGAGTTATAGGAAGTAAAGCTACCTGGCAGGTTTGTTATCTGTGGGGAGATTAAGCAGACTGCACAATACTTTCTCAAGTTTAAGTGAATGAGAGGTGATTTCATTGAATTGTACAAAATTCTTATGGGTCTTGACAAAGTAGATGCAGAGATGATGTTGGCATGTCTAGAACTGTGGTCACAGACTCAAAGGGTCAGTTATTCAGGACAGAAGTAAGGAGAAGTTTCTTCACTCAGAGGGAAGTGGATCTTTGGAATTGTCTACCCAGGAGGCTCAGTTGCTGAAGACAGGCAAACTCCACATTACGGCTGTTTGGTTAAAGGAAGTTCACAAACCACTACCCAGATATTTGATATAGAATTTATGTGGGGGGAGAAAAGTAAATAACTGAACACAAAACTAATTTCTTTCCAACTCGCGTTTTGTTGATGCACGCACAGATGACGTGGCTTTGCTTTATAGAAAATTGCAATATGGACTGTTTTCTAGGAATGCAAACCTCCACTGGTAATATGATTATCACCTGTATGTTCATGATTGAGACTGGTAGATTTTAGATATCAAGGGAATAGAGGGATATGGGGCCATTGCAGGGGAGTGGCATTGAGATAAAACGTCAATCATGATCTCATTGAATGGTGGAAGGACCTTATGGTTGACTCCAGCTTCTGTTTCCCGGGAATCGTTATTTCATTAGCTGAGAAGTTTATGTGGGATTCAAAAAGGTATCTGAATTGCTTGCCCACTAACTTTATCACTATACTTTTTCTCTTTTAGGGATGCCCTTTGACACCTTTGCCCCCAATAAATGTAGCTATTCGGTTTACATATATCCTTCAAGATTGGCAACAGTATTCTTGGCCTCAGCAGCCACCAGGTAGGATGTTCCATGTTGTAATGCTATATTATAATGATTGTGCAATTTGAAGGTTGCTATTGCACATGATTTTAATTCAAGTATCAGACCATAACTTCTTTAATGATAAATTGGTTTATTATTGTCATATGTACCGAGGTATAGTGAAAAACTTTGTTATTGCATGCCATCCATACAGATCATTTCATTACAACAGTGCATTGTGGTAGTACAAAGGAAAACAATAACAGAATGCAGAGTAAAGTGTTACAATTACAGAGTAAGTGCAGTGCAGGTAGACAATAAAGTGCAAGGCCGTAATGAGGTAGATTGTGAGGTCAAGAGTCCATCATATTGTGCTAGTGAACCATGGGGAATGTACCAGGGGAATGAACGTTTGTATTTGTCCATGTTCATATTTTATACTTTTACTTTATTTCTGCTTGTATTTTGCCTCCTTGTGATGTTTTTAAGATGAAAGGATATAATTACTGTTATCTGTTATTAGTCCATATTTTTTACTTAAATTCTTGTATTGATGTTTATCTTTGCCCTCTTTTACAGTTTGTTTCATCACATCCATTCTGTATTATCAACATATCAACATTTTTTTTGTGTTGCCTGCTGTGATAGACAAGTTGTTCGGGCACCTGACCCCATGCATTTAGTATTGATGCTGAGAGACATAGTGGGTTTGTAGTGGCAAGCTATAGAATTAATCATTTTTTTATTACTGTGTACCTCTAGAGGTTTGCTGTCCTGGATTTTAATTTTGTGATCCAAATAACTGTTCATTCTTGTATATACAGTAGTTCTGTTTCCTGCGCTCCATTTAAATTCACTGTGACTGTTTCCAACTCTCTAAACTCACTGCGGCCTGTTTCCTACACCTCCTTTAAACTTAACGGGTTCTTTCACCTGTACTCCTTATCATACTTATGGGAGCGCCATTTTATGCTCCTTTTAAATTCATGATGGCATTGTTTCCCATACTCCTCGCTCGAGCACTGGAAGGTTATTATACTAATGCGTCACAGTGGAAAAAGTAAAAGTGCGGTCAAGTATTAACAGGAGTTAAAAAATCTATTAGTCTGGAAAAACCTGTTAGTCCGGCATCACCAAAGTCCTGAGGGTTCCAGATTATTTGAGTTTTAATGTGAGTTATAAGCATGGAGCAACACTGGTACTTTGTTGGGTAATGTTATGTAAAACAGATGGACAAAAGAGAGAAAATAAAAATGACTTTTTTGTATCAAAGCTATAGTGAACCATGAGCATTGCTTACAACTTAGTTGTGTATGAGTAGGACACAGTTAATCTTGATAAGAATGTAAGCAATTGCATTTTAAAAACATTGACATAATAGTAGAAGACTTCTATGTCATTAAATTTTCTGAAATCGTTTACGAGAAGTCAAACTTGTTTCAATGGCATGTAAATCTGAAGAACTGACACTGGCATAGATTCAAAAATGCTTTTAACTCAATAACTTAATGAAAACTTGATGGATGGACCCAGTTGGGTTTTTAAAATTTTGATTGATTTTTAGATCAGGCTTTAGATGTATGCAAAGCACTCTAATTTTCATAATTAGCCTTGAGGTAATATATTTGATTATATGATGGACTGCATTTTTAATTGAATAATATGGTGCAGTAGTGATTTTCTCAGCTTCACATTCATTTAATCTGTCAGAATAAAAGATTATATTCTGTGTTTAAGGATAGATATAAAAAATCAGTAAATAATTTGAATGCGTGCCACATATAGCACCTTTTACTGTTGCCTTGCACTTGATTTCAAAGTATGTAAATTTGTTTCCTTAGTAACAGCCTTTTTGCACAAGCAAAAACATACTATTAGAACTTAATTGCATCACTAACTGCCACAATACAACGGCTTGAACCCCCTAGCTACTGCTTTGGAGTTCTTGTGTTACTATCGTCCCTGCAATCCTGGTTTAGAATTTATTGCATTTTTGAAGAAAAATCTATTTCTATATTTTTGAAAAAAGAACTTTAAGGTGCAGGTAGATACTTCTGAGCTTAAAAATATTATCTGGTCTTTTTTCTAATGTTTCAATATGCAAAATTATTTACTAGGAAAGTAGTTTGAATTCTGCACAAACTTTTGAAGCAGACCACAAATTTTATAAGATTTATTTTCTCGAAAATAAGGAATATTAAAGGATTTAATCCTGACGTAGGGCCCCTATCTTTGTAAGTTCTCCTTGTGACTATGTGGGTAACCTCTGATTGCTTCAGTTCCTTCCATATCCCTGTAGGTTAACTGTCTGCAGTAATTTGCCCCATATGTAGGTGGATGGCAGGAGAGTCAGGGGTAGCTGATGTGCATGTTAGAGAGAATAGCTTGCAGGGAGATAATTGGGAGAATGGGATTGATGGATGTGCTCTGAGAGCCAGCATAGGCTTGATTGACATCCTGTATACTAAAGAAAAATGGGAATGGGGTGCAAGCAAGGATTAGGCAAGAGGGTGAAAAAGTACTGAGGCAACTGGATTAGTAGAACTGACTATTCCAGATGATAATACTTAATTCTAGATGCTAATGCTTCAGTTTAAGTTTCAGTTTAAAACAATGTTTAAACCTTGCAGCTCTGAGCACCAAATAACAACTTACTAATTATTGAAAACTTCTGTGATAACTACCAGATCCTTTGATGTTATTGAGTATGAATACGAGCTGTAGAAATCTTGGCTCGACTGTGGGGAGCAAAATGATTGATTGTTGTTATGACCCTTGTATGTAGTATTACATCCTTATGGGTTACTGGAAAATGCTACTTTTTCTTGTTTTTTTGACCGAGGGCCTTGGTGCACAAGTCCAAAGATTCCTGAAGGTGTCAGAACTGGTAGATTAGCTGGGGCACAGAATATAAGAGCAGGGAAGTTATGGTACAGTTTTGTAAAACATTGGTGAGGCAACATCCGGAATATTGTGTGCATTTTTGGTCACTGTAGAATGGAAAGAATGTGTTTGCTCTGGAGATGGATGCAGAGGGCATTCACTAGGATGTTGCCTAAACTGGATAGGCTGGGTTTGTTTTCTTTGGAGCAGAGAAGACGTATACTAAACGGGCCAGGCATCATCTGTGGAGAGAGAAATAAAGTTTCAGATTGGTGACCTTTTATTAGTGTACAAGCTTTCTTAGCCTTCTGCAACCAAACATATTTCAGGGTGTTTTACTGCGAAGTTTATTTGCGCATTATTTAACTTCAAATCAAGTTGAGTTATTTCCTAGATTATCTTGGAGGCAGGCTTTGGAGAAAGGCTGAATCATGACAGCAGCATCAGGATTTTTATATTATTTTTATATTATATCAAGTTGCTATCATTTTTGCAGAGTAATGAGCAAATGATTTACACTTATTACGACAATAAAATTATTACCCAATATTTTTATGTATTAATTATTTTTGGAAACTTGCATTGCTGGGAGTATTATGCATATCATGTAGTAGTCTTTTGCTTCCCTGAGTCTAGAGAGCTTAATGACATCTCAGTTGCTGGGTGCCTGGATCCTCTGATAGCAGGAAAGGGAAAGTTCTCACCACAAAGAAGGCCAGATGTTTGTGGAGAACTTTCTTTGAGACTAATGGCATGAGCAGTTACTTCACTGCTGATTACAAATCCTGATTCATTAATTTGGTCTGCAACTAACTTCATCTGTTTTGCGATTGGTGTTTTTAAATTTTTTTTTACAAAGAATTAAGTTTTTTCAAATATTGGAAATAAAACTATCAAATGGATGTGACAAGGATAACTTTTAGCTTTTTATGTATTCAGGCTAACTATAGAAGCAGTAAAGTATGGTATCGCTGTATTTTATCTGTTGGTTTATATAATTTGGAAATTAAAGAAGATTAATTTATGCATAGTTGATATTTGTTAACTACGGTTTTCTTTTACAAATGGCTCATAAAGAATTTTCTTTCTTTGTAGATTTTGATGCATTGGTTGGAGGAGAAGTGGGTGGTCTAGAATTTGGAAAGTTACCATTTGGAGCATGTGAAGACCCTATTAGGTGAGGCTGTGTGAATATCCTGCTACAAGCAGTAACAAAGAATAATTATTTGTTTAGTTTACTTGACCCTGTAATACATCTGAGTGTTTTATGGTCAATAAAGTTAATTTCACAGGGCTGAGGGGGACTTGGATGGTACAGTGTTTCAATCTTATTTCCCCATCCAGTTAAATAGTATTGTGGATGATAGTAATAAGCAGAATAACACCCTACCTAAATAAATTTGTTACTACTTTAAAAAAAATGGCATGTAGAGCCATGTGCTATAAATCATCCTAAGAACTCTACCTAAAAATGCACTTATCTTCCCTTGCAATGTGTTTTCTGTGCCTTTTACATAATTCCCTGCCCACTATTGGTTCATCAGCAGTGTTATTCTAAGCCAGAGAGATGTTTGTCTGAAACTTTCTCTCAGAAATATACTAGGTCTGGAGGTATGATGACCTTGCACGTAAGAACAAGAAAGTAATATTTAAAATTCAAAGAAGTTTAACTTACTGAACAGGTCTTAAGCAAAAACCTGCCTTTTTCTTTAATTTGCTGTATTTGCAGTTCTTGGATTGGTATTTTTTAGTCATCAACACATGTAAATTAGTCTATTTTCCAAAAGCATGGTGGATAAAGATAATTGATTTCTGCCTCATACACACAATAAACCAAAATGTATATTCTCAATGATTTTGTGTTGTGAAACAAAGAAAGATCTATTTGGTGTACACTGATATAGTTATGTAATCATCTTGGTACTAGAATGATTTTTTTTTCCACCCATCAGATAAATATTGGTGACCCAACTTAAACTGTTTGCTTTGCTTTCATTATGGTGTCATAGTAAATGATGCAATTAGTGCAAAGGAGGCTTCCTCACAAAAAAGTTATGCCTTGACTGAAATCATCCATCACGCATTCCACTCCAATAAAACAAAAATAGAAGCAGGACTCTGGCCATTTGGCCCTTCGAGCCTGTGTTGCCGTTCAGTAACATGAATGAACATTCAAATTCAATACCGTGTTCCAGATTTCTCCCTATCTCCTTTGATCCCTGTAGCCATTTGAAAAATATCCAACTCCTTGAACAGATTTAATTAGAACTTGTAGAATAGTACAGTACAGCACAGGAACAGGCCCTTTGGCCCACCATGTCTGCCCTGACCACAGTGCCAATCTAAACTCATCCCATCTACCTGTACATGGTCCGTATCCCCCCCCTTCCCTACCTGTTCATGTGTCTGTCTAAGTGTCTCTTAAACGTTGCAATTTTACCTGCTTCCACCACCTCCGCTGGCAGCACATTCCAGGCAGCTACCACGTTCTGTGTCTTAAAAAAAAACTTGCTGTGCAAATCTCCTTTTATCTTTCCCCCTCTTACAAAATTATACCCTCTAATATTTGACATTTCCACACTGGGTGAAAGGACTATCTACCCTATCTTGCCTCTTGTTATTTTATGTACTTCTATCAGGTCGGCCCTCAGCCTCCAACACTCCAGAGAAAACTATCTTTTGTCCAATCTGTTCTTACAGCTAATATGCTCCAATACAGGCAACATCCTGCCGAACCTCTCCTGCACCCTCCAAAGTCTCCACATCCTTCCTATAGTGTGGCAACCAGAACTGCACACAATACCCTAAGTGTGGCCTAAACAAAGTTTTGTATGGCTGAAATATGATGTCCTGTCCTTTATACTCTACCAACATAAAAAGCAGCTGGCATAAGCAAAGACCCCACCCATCCCGGCCATTACCTCTTCACCCTCTCCCATCGGGCAGAAAATACAAAAGCCTGAAAGCACATACCACCAGGCTCAAGGACAGCTACTATCCCACTATTATAAGACTATTGAACGGTCCCCTAGTTCGATAAGATGGACTCTTGACCTCACAATCTACCTTGTTATGACCTTATTGTCTACCTGCAGTGCACTTTCTCTGTAACTGTAACAGTTTATTCTGCATTCTATTATTATTTTACCTTTTACTACCTCAGTGCATTGTTGTAATGAATTGATCTGCATGAACAGTATGCAAGAAAACTTTTTCACTCTACCTCGGTGCATGTGACAATAATAGATCAATTAATAGTTCAGTACCCCAACCAATGAAGACAAGCATGCCTTTCGCTTTCTTTACCACCTTATCTACTTGTATGCCCATTTTCAGGGAGCTCTGGACTTGCACATCAAGGTCCCTCTGTACATCAGTGCTCCAAAGCGTTGTGCCATTTACTCTATACTTTCCTCTTAGGGCAGGCACGGTAGTGTAGCGGTTAGTGTAACGCTATTACAATGCCAGCGACTCGGGTTCAATTCTGGCCACTGTCTATAAGGAGTTTGTACGTCCTCCCCGTGTCTGCATGGGTTTCCTCCGAGTGCTCTGGTCTCCTCCCACATTCCAAAGATGTATAGGTTAGGAAATTGTGGGCATGCTATGTTGGCGCAGAAGCGTGGCGACACTCGCGGGCTGCCACCAGAATACAATGCAAAAGATGCACTTCATTGTGTGTTTCGATATACATGTGACTAATAAAGATATCTTCCATTTGTTCTTCAAAAACGCATCACCTCACACGTCTGAATTAAACTCCTTCTGCCACTTCTCTGCCCAGATTCCCAACTGATCTATATTCTGCTCTATCCTTTGACAACTTCCTTGCTATCCATAATTCCATCAATTTTCGTGTCATCTATATACTTACCTATAATTTCATCCAAAACATTAATATATATTGCAAACAACAGAGATCCCAGTGATCCTCACGGAACACCACTGATCACAGACCTCCAGTCAGAGAAATGCTCCCTTACCACTACCCTATGTCTTCAATGACCAAGCCAATTTTGCATCCAATGTTCCAACTCACTGTGGATCCCATTTGACTTGATCTCCTGGACCAGCCTATCATGAGGAACCTTGTCAAATGCTTTGCTAAAGACTGTGTAAATAACATCTACTGGCCTACCCTCAACAATCATCTTCATCATTTCCTCAAAAAATTTGATTAAATTTGTGAGACAGGACTTCCCATGCACAAAGCCATGCTGACTATCCCTAATAAATCGTCGCTTTTAAAATGTGAGTATATCCTGCACCTACGAACCTTCTCTAATAATTTCCATACCACTGATGTAAGGCTCACCAGCCTATAATTTCCTGATGTGTGCCTGTTGATTTTCTTAAACAAAGAAGAAAGATTGGCTGTTCTCCAGTCTTCTGGAACTTTGCTTGTGGCTAAAGAGGATACAAGAATTTCTGTCAAGGTCCCCTGCCAATCTCTGCCTTGTTTTCCTCAGTATCCTGAGATAGATCCCATCAGGCCCTGGGAATTTATCCACCTTAATGTTCTCCGAGATACTCAATATCATCTTCTTAATATTGGCATGCCCTAGAAAGTGTCTGATGCAAAGTACTCATTAAGAACCTCACCCACTTCCTCTGGCTCTACCCATTAAATTGGTAAGTAGGTTTATTATTGTCACATGTACCGAGATAAAGTGCAAGAATTTGTTTTGCATGCCATCCATACAGATCATTTCATCACATCAGTGCATTGAGGTAGTACAAAGGAAAACAATAACAGAATGCAGAATGAACTGTTACAGTTACAGAGAAAGTACAATGCAGGCAGATAATAAGGTGCAGGCCATAACGAGGTAGATTGTGATGTCAAGGATCCATCTTGTACTAGGGGACCGTTCAATAGTCTTACAACAGTGAGATAGAAACTGTCCTTGAGCAACGCGCTTTCAAGCTTTTGTATCTTTTGCCTGATGGGAGGGTGGAGAAGAGAGAATGTCTGGGGTGGGTTGGGTCTCTGATTATGTTGGTTGTTTTACTGAGGCAGCGAGAAGTGTACACAGTACATGGAGGGGAGGCTGGTTTCTGTGATGTGCTAAACTGTGTCCACAACTCTCTGCAGTTCCTTACAGTCTTGGGCAGAGCAGTAGTCATACGAAGCTGTGATGCATCCGGATAGGATGCTTTCCATGGTGCATCTATAAAAATTGGTGAGGGTCAGCGGGGACATGCCAAATTTCTTTAGCCTCCTGAAGAGGTAGAGGCGCTGGTGTGCTTTCTTGGCCATGATGTCTACGTGGTTGGACCAGGACAGGATATTGGTGATGTTGACTCCTAGGAAATTGAAGCTCTCGACCCTCTCGACCTCAGCGCTGTTGATGTAAACAGGAGCGTGTGCACTGCTCCCCCTTGCTGAAGTCAATGGCCAGCTCTTTTGTTATCCCCTCCTTGGTCCTTGAGTGGACCAAGCTACTTACTTGGTCCTATAATATGTATAAAATGCCTTGGGATTCTCCTTAATCCTACTTGTTAAGGGCATTTCATTAGCCCCTTTTAGCCCTCCTAATTTCTTGTTTAAGTTCTTTCCTGCTTCCTTTTTATTCTCGAGGGCCTTGTCTGATTTTAGCTTCCTGAACTTTACATAGCTTTCCTTTTTCTTTTTGACCAAACTTACAATATTTCTTGTCATCCAAGGTTCCTGAACCTTGCCATCCTTATCTTTCATCCTCACAGGAACATGCTGGTCCTGAACTCTAATCAACTGGCCTGCAAAAGACTCACACATGTCAGATGTGGATTTACTCTCGAACAGTTGCTCCCAATCTACTTTCTCCAATATCTGCCTAATACTGCGGTAATTAACCTTACCCCAATTTAGCACTTCCATCCAAGGACCAGTGTTATCTCAAAATGTTAACTATCCCTTTGCCTCCCCAGATGCTACTTGACCCGCTCAGTTCTTCCAGCAGTTTGATTTTTGCTCCAAATTACAGCATCTACAGTCCTTTGTGTCTCCTTATCCATAACTATCTTAAAACTTAAGGAATTATGGTCACTGTTCCCAAAATGCTTCCTGACTAAAACTTTGCAGGCTTATTCCCCATTATATAGTCTAGTATGGTCTCGTTTCGCTCCTCCATAAGGAGGAGAAACCCTCCTATGTGTACCTAACAAATTCTGCCCTATCTGTGCCCCTGGCATTAAGGGAATCCCAGTCAATATAGGGGAAGTTAAAATCACCCACAACAATAACCCTGGTTTTACATCTTTCCATGATCTGCCTGCATATCTGTTTCTCTAGTTCCTGCTGGCTATTGGGAGGCAATAGAATGAACTCATCATAGTGATTGCACCTATCTTATTCCTGAGTTCTACCCACATGGCCTTGCTGGATGAGCCCTCCAAGATGTCCTCTCAGTGCAGCCCTGACATTGTCCCTAATCTGTGATGCAACTTCCCCATCCTTTTTGCATCCCTCGCTGTCATGTCTGAAACATCTAAACCCTGGAATGTTGAGCTGCCAGTACTGCCCTTCTTTTAGCCAAGTTTCTGTATTGCTTACAATATCATAGTTCTACATACTAATCCAGGCTCTGAGCTCATCTGTCTTACCTGTTATACCCCTTGCATTAAAATAAATGCACTTCAGACCATCATTCCTGCCATGTTCATGATACTGGTCCTGCTTGTTTTTCTATCAGACTTAATTGTCTAAACCTCTCCCCTCTCCTCAATCACTCCACCTGTTGATTGACTGCTCTGGCTCCCACTCCCCTGCTACACTAGGCCTTCCTGAGTTGCACTATCAAACCTGTGGCAAGGATATTGGTGTCCCTCCAGTTTTGGTGCAATCTGTCCTCCTTGTACAGGTCCCACTTGCCCTGGAAAAAAATCAATGATCCTAGCATCTGAAGCCTGCACTCTTGTACCAGCACTTTAGCCAAGCATGCATTCAACGGCACTATCTTCCTATTTCTGGCCTCACTAGCACACAGTACAGGGACTAATCCTGAGATTACAACCCTAGATGTCCTGCTTTTTAACTCTCTACCTAACTCTTTAAACTCTTGATGCAGGACCTTGTCTCTCTTTTCCTGCCATGTTGTTAGTACCATAATTATCTGGCTTCAACTGCTTTCTGTGGTAGAGAAGTCCACAGGTTCACCACTCACTGGGAGAAGAAATTTCTCTTCATTTCAGTTATAAATAGCTTACCCTTATCCTTAGACTATGATCCATGGTTCCAGACTCCCTGGCCATTGGGAACAATCTCCCTGCATCTAATCTGTTCAATCCTGTTATAATTTTGTAGGTTTCTATGAGTTTCCCCTCTCAGTCTTCTAAACTCTGGTGAATATAAGCCTAAATTGGCCCAATCTCTCCATGCATCAGTCCTGCCATCCTAGGGAGCAATTTGATTGACCTTTGCTGAACTGTCTTCATAGCAAAAATATCCTTCCTCTGTTAAGAAGACCAAAACTACATGTTAATACTGAGGGTACAGTCTCACCAAGGCTCTGTACAAGTGTATCATGATATCTATGCTGCTAAACACAAATTCTCTAGTGATGAAGGCTGGTACACAGTTTGCCATCTTAATTGCCCGCTACGCCTACATGCTTGTGTTCAGTGACTGGTGCACAAGGATACTGAATTCTTATTGCACCTCTCCCTTTCCCAATCGATTTCCCTTCAGATAATCTGCCCTCCTATTATTATCATTCACATTTATCCACATTACACTGCATCTGCTGTGTATCTGCCCACTCCCTCAAATTGTCCAAACCAACCTGGAACTTCTCTGCATTCTCCTCAAGGCTCACCCTACTTTGGGTTGTCCACAAACATGGACTTTTACATTTAATTCCCTTGTCCATATCATTAATTTATATTGTGAATAGCTGGGGCCAGCACTGACCCCGATGGTACCCCACTGGTCATCCTGCCACTTGGAAAGAGACACATTTATTCCTACTCTGTTTCCTTTTGACCAACCATGTGGTTTAATTTTGCTTGATAGTCTCTACATGAAAGCTTTCCAGAAGTGCAAATAAACCAGAAGGATATAATTTTAGTTTTGTCACTGGGAAGAGGTAGAGGCAAGTACAATTACAACATTTAAAAAATATTTGGACAGGTATGTGGATAGGAAAGGTTTAGAGAGATATGGGCCACACACAGGCAAATGGGATTAGCTTGGGTAGGTATCTTGATCAACATGGACCAGTTGGGCCAAAGGGTCTGTTTCAGTGCTGTACAGCTTGATGAATCTGTGGGGGGGAAAAAAACCTACCTCCACTGGTTCTCTTTATCTATTTTGCTCATTGCATTATCAAAAAATTCCTGTAGATTTGTCAAGCGTGATTTTCCTTTTACAAATCCATGTTGACTTTGTTGGATTCTGTCACTGATCTTCAAGTGCCCTGCTATTATTTCTTTTATGATGGACTCTAGCATTTTCCTACCACTGATGTCAGGTTAAGATACGTTACGATAAATGAATTATTCAAAGCTGTGGAGTTTTGCAGAACCTGAAGCATGATTCCACAGGAATTCCAATAAAAGTTGAAACAAAAATGTAATTCTGTTTTTGGTTTGAGATTTAAGCATACCCAAATTATTTTTAAAAGGACAATTTATTTTAGTGTCAGTTACAAGAAAAGCACAAAATGGTGCCATTTTTAGTGGGGGGAGAAAAGGAATTTTATATGGTTCAAAAGAATTTTAGTGGACTTGGTTTTTGAGCAGTTAGTGTTTGGTCACCTGCTTACTTTCATTAATTGCACTCCTTTGGGACCTTGCTGGATTCAGCTTGATAAAATATATTTTTAAAACTGTTTTAATACTGTTATATAGAGCAATGTACTAGGAGTAAGATGTGTACATTTACCTGATTATTTCAGCTGTCTAGTGGTAATCATTACCTGGTGTATTGACCCCCTCTGGATTTAAATGACACAGAAAACAGAATTTTTCAAGACAGAAAGGATACTAAAGCCATGAAGACCAAATATTGTACATTTTGCAGGATGCCAGTAGATATTGTTGTGACAAATTTACACTTAGAGACACACCACTGATATATATGAAAGGAATACTTAGCTTTATTGCAAAGACGGAGTTCAAACACTCACAATTTCCATTGTATACCACCTGTCAAGACATGAGGTGATCACTCTTGGACTTGTAGCCTGCAGCTTTTTCTGGATGCCATACTTAGGGTTCCTCCTCTCTGAGTGTTGGTCCAAGTACTCATGAGGAATTCTGTTTCCAGGACCCATCTCCTTCCTATTCCTTCTGTCCTCTTTCAAATGGATGGTACCACATCAATAGTCTAGTCCAGATCCAGCCCATTTCGGCCATCTTCATCTCATTGCAGGTGGACTATTTGTTGACTAAGTATTATCCAAAATTTTCCAATTCAGTTATACAACATCCTAGATCTTGGTACTGAGCCAAGGTATAGAGAAGCAAGTAATTGATTGCTCCTGACAGTACTTACAAGGACTTCATTTTCCACGTGGGTCTCGTGACCAGGGCTAATTACTTAGGGATTTTTCTGACTTTATCTAGGCCTCTTATTACCATGGTAACAGCTAGCTGTTTTTTTCCTACCATTGAGGCCCTAGATGGAGATATCTTAGAATGGGCCCATTGTGTCTTATTTCACGAAAACCAGATAACCAGTCTTTTTACTTCCAATTTATTAGGCCTCTGAGATCTTGGGTCCTAATAAAGCAAGCCAACTTCCTAATTTATCACTGCCACTCGGTTAAACTGGAAGAATGTTACATTGGGATATTGTTCCTTATCTCATGCAACTAATTCTTCCTGTGATCAGACAATCCTGGAGATTCACTTCCTCAATTAAATCATTATCAATCTCCTTGTTTATATTTTCGTAACATTCTCAAAGAACGTCACAGACCATTAACCATCCTCGTACAAAGCAACCTCCAAACATCTGTTAAGGTTGTACACACAGTCCGTTCTTCTATGGTCGTTTTAACCTTTTGATTACCATAACACATAAAAGGTGAAAAACAGGAATATACTGTTGTAGAGAACGCACTGAGGAGATTCAGTAGCATTTTTAAAATTAGAATTTGAATAGAATGAATAAAGAAAGGCCACTTCTTCTGACAGGGATTTCAGTGTCAGTAGTTGTTAATATAAAACTGACAATGAGGGCAAGCAGAAGAATTATGATACATTTTGTTTGGAGCATGTAGTTGGAGTTTAATGTGTTTTGCACAAAAAGGTAGTTGATGTGCAGATCATTACAACTTAATTGGAAAAGTAGATGAATACTTGTATCAGAGTTCTGGGGAATAATGGTTTGAATAACTGCTTCTGTATTCTAAATGTCTTCCTATTTTTTCCATCCATTTCAAATCTTTCATATTTTATCTGTTAATCTCAGTGATTCTGCAAATTTAATTGATCGAGGATCAGTGGATTAGGTAACCCCAATGAATTCTGCATCTTACGTACTTGCATTTTAATTGATTTCAGATCAATAGTATTTCTCAGACGATAATTTATTTTGGAGAGTAGCCTTAAATGTTTTCTGTGAGATGCTGAGTTTGAAATGCATAAATCTGAGTGAAGGCACCTTTATTATTACAATTCTTTTGTCTAATCTACACTAATTATTCATAATGCTTCAGACTCTCCACACCAACCTACAGAGGGAGTGGCTAAGACAGAATGCATTCCTTTTAAAGAAAAAAGTTTACATTTTTCTCAGTCTGGAAATCCTAATTTTAATTCTAAAAAAATGAAGTTTAGGGATTTGCAGTGGAAACTATTGTCTTTGGTCCCTGCTACAGGGTGTACTCATCCCATCAATTCCTCTCCTTATCTGAGTGTTCAGTATAACTTCAAGATTATAACTGGCCTAAAGTTAAGTTTCTTTTTCTCTGCCACAAAGACCACCTGGGTAAACCTTGGTAAAGTTGCAGAGAATGTTTATGGGAGGCTTTGACGCTGTTTGAATTCATCTTCTGCTAAAACATTGTTTTATGTTTATGGGACCTCTAGTCTCAATTATTCCATTGCCTGCTGAGCTGGCCTCTTATCCTCCTGCCTAAATCCTTTCCCAGATTAAAATTGTATATGTGATTTGGTACCATGCTTCTGATCACATTAGGGATATACACAATTAAGTTTGAAACATAATTCCATTATTATGAATTGCATAATTTATCTGCCATTTCCTTCTCTTTCTGCAGTCCAGTAATTATATACACCAGTCCTTTGATCTGTGAGTGTAATTTTGTATGAGTTCTAGGTAGCATCCCAAATATGTGATTACTTGTTAAGTGTATTGCTTTTCAAAATTAACAGGGCAAAGTTGATGCTGAATTTGCAATGTTTATGGTACTCCAGTGATTATGAAACTGGACTAATGCCCAAAGATCATGAGTTCAGATACCTGCACAGCAAGTTGAGAAATTTGGTATTGGTATTGGTTTGTTATTGTCACTTGTACTGAGGTACAGTGAAAAGCTTGTCTTACAAACCAATCGTACAGGTCAATTCATTACACAGTGCAGTTACATTGAGTTAGTACAGAGTGCATTGATGTAGTACAGGTAAAAAAACAATAACAGTATAGAGTAAAGTGTCACAGCTACAGAGAAAGTGCAGTGCAATAAGGTGCACGGTCACAACAAGGTAGATCGTGAGGTCGTAGTTCATCTCATTGTATAAGGGAACTGTTCAATAGCCTTATCACAGTGGGGTAGAAGCTGTCCTTAAGTCTGGTGCTACGTGCCCTCAGACTCCTGTATCTTCTACCCGATGGAAGAGGAGAGAAGAGAGAATGTCCCGGGTGGGTGGGGTCTTTGATTATGCTGGCTGCTTCACCAAGACAACGAGAGGTAAAGACAAAGACTAAGACTATGGCTGTTGTCGATAAAGTAACTACATAATCTGTTAGATTGTTGTTAAATAACCAATTGATTCAGTGATGTCTTGAGAACCAGCCACCTCAGCTTCATATTTAACATAGTACTCTGAAATGGCCATGTAAATCACTGTAGAAATACCATGAGTATTGGGACTGCCGTGCTTTAAAAAGACCCACCACCAATTATTTGCTCATATCTCATACATTAATAATTTTGGAAAGGCGATCCTGTGACATGCCAATCAACATGATTAGTCCATTATTCAAAATAGTGAATAAGGCATTATAAACTGCAGATAAGTCTCACAACAACAATGTGGAAGAATTCCTGCTGGGATTTGTCTAACTGGCCATTGTAACTCTACAGAATTGCTGTCAGCCCGAGTTTCTGCTGTGATCAGGGGAACCGCTAGAAATTTCAAGTCTTCATTCATGAAAACAGGCACCAAGATAACAAGAATTTTCTGATATATTCTACACATTATAGAAGATGCTAAATAGAATGGTTTCATTGAAGAACACATCATTCCACAAATCTCAGGGCTCAGATTTCTTATGATTTGGTTACAAGTATAACCCTGAAAACCAAAGTTCTAAAGCAGGCAGTCTGTGGAGAGCTTATCACCATTCTGTTTTAAATGGTTGAGATCTAGTTGAACTTTTGCACATAGTTGGGTTTCCTAAGCTTTAGTTATTCTGCATTTCAGCTCTTAGGACTTTGGTAAGTGGAATATGTGTGCAGAGTCTTTGATATTTTGGCTAGTGGAACCTTAAACATTGTGATGGGTTTCATCATATATGGTATTGGTATTGGTTTATTATTGTCACTTGTACCGAGGTACAGTGAAAAACTTGTCTTGCATACCGATCATACAGGTCAATTCATTGCTCAGTGCAGTTACATTGAGTTAGTACAGAGTGCATTGAGGTAGTACAGGTAAAAACAGTAACAGTACAGAGTAAAGTGTCACAGCTACAGAGAAAGTGCGGTGCAATAAGGTGCAAGATCATAACAAGGGAGATCATGAGGTCATAGTCCATATCATTGTATAAGAGAACTGTTCAATAGTCTTATCACAGTGGGGTAGAAGCTGTTCTTAAGTCTGGTGGTACGTGCCCTCAGACTCCTGTATCTTCTGCCTGATGGGAGAGGAGAGAGAATGACCCGGGTGGGTGGGGTCTTTGATTATGCTGGCTGCTTCACCAAGACAGCGAGAGGTAAAGACAGAGTCCAGGGAGGGGAGGCTGGTGTCTGTGATGTGCTGTGCTGTGTCCACAACTCTCTGCAGTTTCTTGCGGTTCTGGGCAGAGCAGTTGCCATACCAAGCCGTGATGCATCCAGATAGGATGCTTCCTATGGTGCATCGATAAAAGTTGGTGAGTGTCAAAGGGGACAAACCAAATTTCTTTAGCCTCCTGAGGAAGTAGAGGTGCTGGTGAGCTATCTTGGCTGTGGCATCTGCATGATTTGACCAGGACAGGCTGTTGGTGATGTTCACTCCCAGGAACTTGAAGCTCAACCCTCTTGACCTCAGCACTGTTGATGTAGACAGGTGCATGTACACTGCCCCCTTTCCTGAAGTCAATGACCAGCTCTTCTGTTTTGTTGACATTGAGGGAAAGGTTGTTGTCATGACACCATTCCACTGAGCTCTCTATCTCCTTCCTGTACTCCGACTCATCACCGTTTGAGATACGGCCTAGAATGGTGGTATCATCTGCAAACTTGTAGATGGAGTTAGAGCAGAATCTGGCCACACAGTCATGAGTGTATAGGGAGTAGAGTAGAGGGCTGAGGACACAGCCTTGTGGGGCACCAGTATTGAGCATAATCGTGCCGGAGGTATTACTGCCTATCCTCACTGATTGCGGTCTGTTGGTTAGAAAGTCAAGGATCCAGTTACGGAGGGAGGTGTTGAGTCCTAGGTCTTGGAGTTTGGTGATAATATTAGGTACCCCCAAGAAATTGCATCACTGCTGATTGGAAGAGATAGGCGATCATCCACTCTCTCTTCTGACTTGGGTCAGTTAATGCAATACAAATTGAATATTAAGTCTGGACCCTGTCCTGTTCTGAGTAAGGATCAAGTTAACCAGCTGAACCAGCTTGAATTTATTTTAACATCGCTAATTTCAGGCTGTTATGTATCAGTCCTAATAGTTTAAAAATTTGTGACATTTCTGAAAGAAAGAGTGGTGGTGATGTCACATCAGTGTTATCCTGTCACTGAGTGCATCACCACTTGACATTAAGCAAGTTGTCTATCACTGGAAAATGGGACTAGAATACAACCATTAGTGCACCTTGTGAATTTCTGTGAAAATCATGCCAATACGATTGTAAACCCTTATTTGAATTAGAAGATCGTGTGGGTTTCAAAACCCCATTAACACATCCAACAGGACAACAATGATTTCCATGAATATGGTTCGTTTAAAGCAGGAAAACCTTATTATGATTAATAAGGTTTAAAATTCTAACTATTGTCATTGTTTTTGTTTTAGTGAATTACATTTAGCCACCACTTGGCCTCATCTCACGGAAGGCATTATTGTTGATAATGATGTGTACTCGTAAGTACTGATTAGCTTTAATTTTACATTTTAAAAACTGATTTATCATGTTTACAAACATGTTTGGTAAAATCTCAGAATTGTAGATATTTCATCCTTTGACACTTCTACGAAACAAGCTATTTCTTTGTAAGGAAGGATTCAAAATACAGCAGATTTTTTAAATCTAAAAGCAAAGTGCTGCAGATGCTGGAAACCTGAAATAAAAACATAATCTACTGCATTTTGTTTCCTTTGTGTACTCTAACTCTAGTTGAATGAGAGTTAGAGTACACAAATTTCTTTATTCAAGAAATCTCTGATCAATTTATTACATTCGTTTTTGGAATGGATTTAATTAAATCTTGCTGACATTTGAGAAAAGCATTGAACTAAATTTAACATGAATGATTGAGAAATGATGTGCAGCAAGTAAATTAATTGTACTACAAAAGTAGTTGCTAATTTGTGAGGTTTATCTTACTAGGTTAATTTATTTTCAGCAAAAATAAGTTGGGAAAGAAGGGAATGCTCCTGAATGCAAGATGATTTTAATTGTAGCTTTTTGTTCAGCTGTGAGACAGCAGATTGAGAAAATCGTACATCTTGCCATTAAATTAGCTTTCAAATGTCATTCTGGATCAAATAAACCAGCATTTGGCAACTTGCTAGAAGCTCTGGCCCTTTGATTCAAAATAATCAATCGGAAGGCAGGGTATTTAACTGATTGGAACAGCATTGTTTTGTGGGCCTGCCCCTACAATCATATTATGATTTCTTGAAGACTGTTATTGCAAAATTCACAAATAAACCACCTCTGCAAAGAAAAAAACTAGCCTAAAAAATAAAGCTTGACCCTTTTTAAAATAATTAAACATTTTTTTAATAAAACAAGCCCAATTCCATTCATTATGTTGTGAGAAATGAATGGTACCTTTCTATGAGGCAGGGAAACGGCATCTGCCAATAGTGTTATTACTGTTGTGCTGATGAACTGTAAATATGTTCTACAACTATTGACTTTTTCTTTTGTCAGGGACCTTGATGCTCTGCAAGCACCCCTCTGGTCTGTCAGGGTGCGGAAGGCTGATAACCCCCAGTGTTTGTTGGGTATAAAATTATTCTACTCTACAATGAAAAGCTGGAAGTGAAACTAAATGCAAAATTTTACATCTAATATTATTCTACTGGAAGCCTTAAATGGTTTGACTTTTTTTTAATAGGAGATTTTCTTACTGAATTCTTCAAACTCTGTCTCCGGAAAGAATCGACAGATGAGATTCTTGGAAGATCAACATTTGAAGATGAAAGTAAAGGTTTAAACAAAAGATTTTAACATTCTGATAGCTGTGTGTGTGTGTTTTTTTTAATGTATAGAAAGTATTGTTTCTATGTACTAATTATGTTGTTTATAATGATGCTTCTTTTACCAGATCATGCAGATATTAGTCAAGCATTGCAGAAGCTCACAGAACCAACATCTGTTCACATGCCTCGATTATCCACTATGTCAAATATGGTCCACAGTGCTCGCAAAAGGATGCATAAACACAGGCGTATAGAAGAGTCACCAATCAGTAATGAAGTTCTAAACTCCATTTTGTTAGTAAGTGGTGATTTAGTTTTAAAATATGCCTACTTCTGATAACTTAAAGTGGCTTTTTAATTAATAATGGGTAGCTCATCAGTTACCCCAAAATTGGTGTCATCTTGGCAGAACCATGCTATTTGTTCCCATTTGATTCCAGCACAGTCTTCTGCAGGGTATTTGGCTCCCTGCATTTAGGAATGGCCCAATGCAGCAATGGGCAGCCAGCTGTAGTCACAGCAATATTTTGATAGCCTGTGAGGCCCAGACCAAGATCAATGGCTGGCAAGATCTTTGCCATTCAAAGTCAATAACACTTAGGACTTGTTAAAAATTAAGCATTGTTTTAAACAAAATGTCATGGATTTTACACTTCAAACACCAGAAAACACATCCATGCACTAAAAATCCATTTAAAAAAACTAGCAAGTATTAAAAAAAAACTGGCTTCCCTTTCTCCTGACAGCTTATTCAGCTGATTCCTCCATTCTTTTGTCTGAGTCTAGGTTTAACCAGCCTGAGAGCTGGGAATCATATAGAAGATTGTACTGCTTTATTGACTCCATCAGAACAGTATAGGCAACAACAGCTGGCAGTGGCAGGCCAGAAGATACCAGTGCCAGCTCAGATTAAGGCGAGCACCAGAAACTGGGAATTCTACAGGGATACCTGTGTAAGTCCTGGAGCTAGCATTGGATTGGAAGAACTACACAGTAACTTTTAAATGATTGAATGCAGATGACCATAAATCAGGAATTTAGAACTAAAATGAAATCGAATTATCATGTTATAAATTATAGAAAATTGAATTAAGAAGAAAGAATTGTAGCATTATACAGTTGTAACTTTGTTTAGCAGTAGCTATATTCGTACTGCCAGATCTTGCTGGCCTGTCTCTGTGTTCATATTTACCTGATCCAGATGGAGAACTAATCTTGCTAGCTGAAGAATCCCTCTATGCTCCCACCCCAAGCCTGGTTTACAAAAAAGCATAAAGCTGCATGGAATTAAAAGCATTTAACTGAAGTAACCAGCCTTTACCTGTCCCTCCTTTATTCCTCATTTTAATTAATGAATCCAAAAGACAAATCCACATTGTCATGCTGTGGAGTCTTAACAAAACTCATCAGACATATTAGGCCTTCTGAATCTGTCAGTGGGTCTGCAACATGTAGTTTGACGGCGGGATTCCAGGCCTCTGTTTAAACAGCTAAATACTAGCAGTTTCTATTGGGACATGTTTTTCAAAGAAAAAGTTAGGAAACTTGAATCTTTTCAGACGTTGCAAGAACATTTAATCTTGATAATTACTGTCAGTTTCTTTAATATACTGATAAATAGAAAATGTTAACTGTAATGGAAATCACACAGACAATATAAATCAAAAGTTAAATAATTAATGCAAGCACCCACAACTGCAATATGAAGAATAATTAAGTGAAATTCAAAAAAACTGCTTTTCTCTCCTTCCCAGTTCTGATGTAGAGACCTGGACCTGAAACATTAACAGTTTCTCTTAACAGGTGCTACTTGATCTGCTGAGTGTTTCCAGCATTTTCTGCTTTTAGTAATAATTAAATGTGCACTAGTTTGACATTTTGTGTTTTAGTTTCTGTTTCCAGATGCTGTTGAAAAGGCTGGAGATTCATCTAATGCTAAACGTAGCAGTTCAGGAGGAAGTAGTATTGCTACAGCTGAAGAAGAGGGGGTAAGTTTGAAAACATATTGCCCATTTTGACCCTAGAAAGCATTTAACTATTTCACATATTAGATGCTAATGCATTTGCTGATCTCTGCAACTCCTCAAGATAAATCCTGTTGCAAACAAGAGATAATGGGAGAGAAATTAGTTTTTGGTCATCAACATTAAAGACACTTTAATATTAGCCACCAGTTGTATTCCATTCTGCATATTTGGATGTTTTGCAGACCCAGTTTCCATTTAAATGTTTTAAGTATTATAATAATTTAAAAATTGTTTAACTTGTATAATTGTTTAACTTTTAAAAACTGTATATCTGGTATGCAAAGAAGTTGTATGGATTATTAAGTAACACCATAAAACCACTTAAAACAATGGTCTGGAAATTTATCATTTAACATAACATTTTTATTTTCAGCAGAGCTTAATTTAGTTGGGAGCAGGTGTGCACAATCTTCTGTGTCTGACACACTTGTAAATGAATACTGCTGGCTGCATCTGAATAAGATCAGTCATTGTCCATATTTATGACTTTCTATGGGAATATGGGATTTGAAAATCATGTGGGTGTTAACCACACAAGAAGGCTTTATATGGAGGTTAAAGAGCCCAAGTCTAGCAGTAAAGATTTCATTTCATTCCTCCAGTGTAGTCCAGGATCACCATTCTTTCTTGGTACATTATTGTTTCCTAGGGTCTTAACTGCCACTATCCTTTACGCAGTAAAAGTTGGCACTTTAGTCCTGTGTGCTTGTGCTGCATAAGCCAGCCGACTCTGCGGCAACAATCTACTGTAAACTAACTATGTTGTTATTTCTTCTCGCCATTTAACATTTTTATTAAAATATTTATTTGTCAAATTTTCTCTCAAGTATCGTGGTCAGTCTAGCTACAGTTCCAATTTGTTACAACTCATAATAACCTTGTTATAAGTTTCTATCATTTAGGCCAACTCAAGTAAGCTAGTTACTTATTTCTCAAGTCTTAATGATCTGTATGTTCTCAGTTTATATTATCATATTCTCAAGTTTGTTCAATTTCGTATTAAAGTAAAATATAGATGTGATATATAAAATTAGTAAACCTCTATATTTCATTATCATGTATATTTTCTTTTCCAGAACCTTTACAGTCAATTTAAATCTGCTCCCTCGGACAGTCTGACATACAAGTTGGCTTTATGTCTCTGTATGGTTAACTTTTATCATGGTGGAATGAGGGGTGTGGCCCATTTATGGCAAGAATTTGTGTTGGAAATGCGGTACAGATTGGAAAATAATTATCTTGTGCCAGGGTAAAGCATTGATTTTAAGCCTTTTGCCACACATTTTTAAGCCTCAGATTGAATTTGTTCATATTCAAGGTTGCACTTCACATGGAATGCAAACTCTGCTGAGTCATTTGCACCATACAACTGACTGAACAGATTGATCTTGAGTTTCACACTTGGCATAACCTAATGACTGGAGAAATAATGATTCAGATGGTTCTGCTGAATAGGGTCTGAAATTTAGGACCTGCCAGCTTGTTGCCTATGTAGATTAGAGTATTAAAAATAGATTTAAGTGATAAATTTAGTCTATGCATGTTTTGAAAATATGTGCCAATAAATAATCCAATCACAAAGTTACAGCAAAGTAGTTAGTGCTTATTAATTCTCTTTTCCAGGTTATCCACTGGAGCTCCAGATTTAAAATGTTGCTTGTTACATCAAAAATTGCAGGTAAGATTTGAAAATTTCACCATTTAAGTTTCATAGCAATATCATTCTCAATTTTTTTCAACAGTTTAATTATCCAATGCAAATAAAAATTTATCAAGTTCTGTTTGTCTTTAGATACATTGCATCCTAGCAATGAAAACACGTGAGAGATTAAATATAGGAAATCTCAACCTAGATTCCATTATTTCTTTTAACAGAGAAATATTATCTGTAATAACATCCATTTGAATTATATTTTTTAATCCACTTTTATAAAACAGAGTATCTTTTGAATTTTGAATGATAAGAGAAGGTGCTGTCGTATGCTCTCATATTTCCTTATCTCTTCCCCTCCTCCACCCACCGGGAATCAGAACACCAGATATTGGTACACTGTTCATTGGAATCAATCTTGCAATAAGATAAACTGTTTGGAGAATGAAAACAAGAGGAAAAAGAACTACCAGAGAAATTATATGATGGATTCTGTATTCTGCATTGATTTTTTTTGTGGCTGTGTGATCATGGACCTGTAGATGAAGGTTGCTGTGATAGGCTGCATTTGAGCCCTTGCGCACAAGTGGAGGGGTAGAAATAAAATGGATAATGATATCAATATTTAATATCCTTTGTAAACTTTTGTTTTTAACTTTAAGATGTTGAATTGTTGCATTGAGAGGAAAAAAGCAAGAGATGTTGGAAAGAAACAGACATCAGAAAATGTAATGGTTGGTTCAACAGAGAGAAAGTTGTCGAATAATGCTGGCAAAGGGACAACAGAGAGTATGGATAACAAAGAGTTTGATAAGGAAAACAAAGGAGAATCTTCCCAGCAGAAATCATGGGACTCGTGGAGTGACAGTGAGGATGAGTTTTTTGAGTGTCTGAGTGACACAGAAGACTTGAAGGAAAGTAGACAGGAGAGTGAAACAAAAGAAGGAACGACAAAAGGTGAAAAAAAAGATGAAGGAGGAAAGAAAGACATCCAAAAGTGCAGACCAGATGGACGCTTGCATCAGCATGGCAAACTGACTCTTCTTCTCACGGGAGATCCACTTTATATTCCACTTACACAAGTAAAAACTATTATTTTCTTCTTAAAATGAATATACAGACAATGATGTTGTATGTCAAGGCCCTTTATGTTGTAGATATATGACACCTTTGATCACTCAATGAATAAATTTACCATCCACTGCTGTGCTAGGCAGAAGGTCATTCATTTGATTCTAGTCTTTGCTGATCTTGTTGATGTCAGAAAATGGTTGGGACCCTGCATCAATAACAAAAATATTGAGTGGGATTTCCACCCTTAATTCCCTTTGTATCTGTGTGCAACAGGGTGCATGGGTATGTTGTGACATCAATGAAAAATTGGTTATGCACAGCTGAAAAGTCATAACAAGAAATCAATAACCCTGTGGAATGTTTATTTCCAGAAAATTCCACTGGGATAAGTTCCACCAGGCAGTATAGAGGCACAGCTGGTGGAGGCACTGCCTCACACCAGAGACCGGGGTTCAATCCTGACCTTCGCTACTGTTTATGTCGAGTTTGTATGTTCTCCCTATGACCATGTGGGTTTCCTCCAGGTGCTTTGGTTTCCTACCACATCCCAAAAACATGCAGGTTGGCAGATTAGTTGGTCACTGTAAAATTGTCCTAGTGTGTAGGTAAATGGTAGAATCTGGGGAGATTGGATAATGTGGGAAGAATGAAAAAATGGGATGCATGAAGAATTCGTGTAAATGGGTGATGGTCAGCATGGACTCAGTGGGTCATAGGGCCTGTTTTTTTTTGCTGTATTCTTTCATGACTCTAATACTTCATAGAACACACCTGCGGAGTTTTGCCTTGCGTTAACGTAGCCCTAGGTCATGATGAAAGCAGTAATAGATGACTCAACCCTGCCTGAAAAATAATTTAAATGAGATTTTAAGTTGCAAACATTCTTGGGGTAAAGGTGAGAACTGGAATGTGAGGCCACAACAAAGCTATGTTGTTTGTCGTGTATATTAATAATTTAGATAACAGTGTAGGTGGCATTGGTGGTATAGTGGATAGTGAAAAAAATTGTTTAATGTACTTACCTCAACCACTTCCTCTGACAGCTGGTTCCATATATCTACCACCCGCTGTGTAAGAAAAAAAATTGCCCCTCAGGTTCTTATTAAACCTTTCACCTCTAATCTTAAAACTATAGTTTTTGATTCCCCAACCTTGGGAGGAGGTGGGGGGGGGGGGTGGTGGGAGAAAAGACCACTCACCCTGTCTATGCCCCTCATGATTTTATATACCTCTATGAGATCACCCCTCAGTCTCTGACAGTGCAAGGATTAAGGGCCCAGCCTGTTGAACCTCTCCCTATAAACTCAGTCCCTTGAGTCCTGGAAATGTCCTTGTAAATCTTTTTTGCACTCCTTCCAATTTAATCACATCCTTCCTATTAACAGCGTAACCAAAACTGAACGCAATACTCCAGGTGTGGTCTTACCAACCTTCTTCGTCACTTCATCAAAAAACATCAGCTGGGACTGTTTTCCCTGGAGTGAATGTGGCTGAGGGAGTGATCTTATGGAGGTTTATAAAATCATCAGGGGCATGGATAGGGTAGATAGTCACCGTATTTTTTCCAGGGTAGGAGAGTCTAAAACTAGAGGACACAGGTTTAATGTGAGAGAGGAGAGTTTAAAGGGGACCTGAGGGGCAGGTTTTTTACACAGTGGGCAGTGGGTACATGGAATGAGTTGCCAGAGAACGTGGTAGAGGCAGGTACAATTATAACATGTTAAAGATATTTGGACAGGGACATGGTTAGGAAAGGTTTAGAGGGACATGGGCCAAACACAGACAGATGAGACTAGCTTAGGTAGGCACCTTAGTCAGCATGGAGAGTTGGGCCGAAGGGCCTATTTCTGTGTCATGTATTCTTGTATTCTCTGCTGTATGACTGTGATTCTAAGGGAATTACGAATCGAGAGAACTTGGGAAAATTATGGTTTAACATTGGCAGTGACTTCATTGGTTTCCTGTTGTGGAATGTAAAGATAATTCCCAGCTTCTTTACTGTAGCCCAAGATTAAGATCCAGTTTGCTGTGTTTACCATGTATGAAATTTACATGATGGTCTGATTATTTTTTTCCTACTCTAACCATAAAGTCTTCACTGCCAGCGTGTTACATTCTTTTTCATCATTCAGATGTGATCCTTAATCACAAAGGCTACTTTCCCCTACAACCTTGACGTGCCCCAATCCATCATTCCCACCAATTTGACAACCTTACTTTCCCCCAATCCACCAACATCTGCATTTCCCTATCTTTCCTTTATATCTTAACATCCTGGCATATTCCAATTCTTAACTGTCTTGAAACCTTACCTCTCAGTAGTGGCTACTTAGCTACTTGAATTTGCACCTTTGTATTCTATACATTTGGATGAAGAGTGGTCATTTGGACACATAACCAGAGTTCTTTATTGTTTTGCTCACTCATTTCTGCTCTCTCTCAAGATTTAATTACTTTATATCCTTTAACTTTCACTTGAGCTGTAATGTCTAAAATACCATTTCTGATTATAAATCTATAGTCTCCCCTTTCATTGCTTTAAAGCTACTAATATTACTTACTCCCTCAGTGCCCACCACACCCCTCCTGTTTAAAAGTTTAAGGGGTTCTTAATTTATCTGAGTTTTGGTTTATTAGGCTTCTTAAAGGTGAATGAATTTTGCCAAACATCAATTGTCGAGCTCATTTAACTATGTGGTAGATCACTTTTTAACACATTGCTGAATATTTTCAGTCAGTGGAAAATTTGGGTGAAATATGAATGTGTGCTTGACGGTATTCCTCTCCACACTCCCCCCCCCCCCCCCCCCCCCCCCACCTCCTGTCTCCTTCCCTGCACTATCAGAGGGATCAAATCTAATCTAGGCATTTTATTTTACTGAAATCTTCCTCTCTGTCAGGAACCAGCACCAATGACAGAAGATTTATTAGAAGAGCAATCAGAGGTATTAGCTAAATTGGGAACTTCAGCTGAAGGAGCACATCTACGTGCTAGGATGCAGAGTGCTTGTTTGCTGTCAGACATGGAATCCTTCAAGGTAAAATGCCTTCTGAGAATTTTGTCAACATTCTTTTCCTTGGTAAATACCAATAGAAGTTGCCCTCCACCTCTTGGCACCTATTAGACTCCTGATGTTTATAGAATGGGGCAATAAATATGTAATAATATTTTGGAGGGAAGGGTTGTTGATAAAAGCAAAAATATATTGATTTTTAGTGCACAAGTTTGTATAAAGTAATTTTAAGTAAAGGAAAATCAAATTATGAATATTATTTCTTAAAGGAAATTATGTAACTTGAGTGGAAAAATAATTCTGTGACCCAATTGATTTGTTTATTAGGCTGCAAATCCTGGCTGTTGTTTGGAAGATTTTGTGAGGTGGTACTCTCCACGTGATTATGTTGAAGAAGAATTCACTGATGAAGTAGGTGACAAGGTTCTCAGAGGAGAGTTAAGTGCCAGAATGAAAATCCCTGGTAACATGTGGGTGGAAGTATGGGAAACTGCAAAGCCAATTCCTGCTCGAAGACAAAGACGGCTTTTTGATGACACAAGGGAGGCTGAAAAGGTATGACAATGACTGGCCAATTGTTATGTTAATGATGATGTAATGAAGGCAAGCAAAAATAGTTTAGAAAAGATGGAAGGAAATATGAAGAAAGACTGCAGAGCACTTAAAGGGAAAGAGTAAAGAATTCGAGAGAAAAAGCCTAGAGAGAATTGGAGAGTAGAATTGAAATTGCTCACAAAAGTAAGACAGGCATAAGTATAACATTGGAAATGGAAATGAACAATAGCAGGGTCTGTAATAATAATGTAGAATAACATTACTCATTGTAGTGCTTAGAAAGAAGTAGTGCTGAAATAAAATCAGCAAAATTCAGTGTGGAAAAGGCACTGTAGTCTTTTGTCCTTTATTGCACAATTTGGAGGGAACATGGAGAAGAAACAAGGAAATAGTGATATTTGCAATAGTGCTTCAAAGATCCTTTTGATAAGGAGGTTATGCCATGGAATTGTAAGGCCATCATTATACAAGTAAAACAAAGATAAATCAAGTAGCTTGGACTCAATATTGGTAATAGGAAAGCTTTGAGAAAGCAGTGTTATCCAATAACATAATCGTGTAACCTTTGTAGTTAATTAGAAAATCCAGAATGGGGAGATTTTATTTCTGCTGTGCATACAAGAATCAGTAATAGACACCTTTATTAGGGATATGATCTCAATAATCTGGTGTGTGCATTTAACTTGTATGTTTACTAAAGTGTTTTTAATTGTTGGCTATTGTATTAGCTTCGTTGAATAGTGATAGTAGTTAAGCAAATATACGTGTGAAATACATTTAACTTTATGGAAGATGTTTTCCTTTAAAAATAGTAGATGTGGCGCAAATGCTATTGCTATGGTCAATCTTGTTACTGGTCAGCAATTTTAATTGGACGCAGTGCTGTTGATAGTGAAATAAGGGATAAAAATCTTTCAAATTAAGAATCAAATGCATTAATTAAGAGCAACCTGCATGGATTTGATGAAAGGGAATTCGTGCCTGACTAATTGAATCCTTTGTGGATGTGATGGTGTTTTGATAATGAGATACAATTAATGGTTTAGCTTTGTAGTTTCTAAAGTCATTGAAAGCACTCTATGGGAGGGATGCTAAAGTAACTAAGAAATTAGATTGCATAGCACTTTTTTTCTTAAGCACTGATTACTCAAGATTTAATTTTATCTGGAGTATGCTGTGTTAGTTAACATTTCCACGTGAAATTGTATCAATTCCAAAATACAACCGAGTACTTCTGGCTGTAATCTACATCAGTATGCCTGATGTTTTTCTGGTACGAAGCATTGACCTAAAGATTACATTGTTTGCATAACATCTGTTTATGCACATTATACGAATTAGAGCTGTAAGTACCATGCCATGACCAGCATGAAACAGTTTCTATAGAACGAGGAGCACACAGCATTAGTTTGTTGCTTATGTTATTTATAGGGACACTCTGCTGACATCAGGAGACATAACTGCGCAGATTCAGAGCTCCATCCAGGCTGCTCAGACACCTTCCAAATCCACAGTGTGTACTTAATCTAACAGAGTGTTTTCTCCAGCATTTAGATGCTGAGATGATTATTCCATGGGTGCCACACAGTGAAGGGAGGGAGGCAAAAGACAAGAAATTATAGGCCAGTTAGCCTGACTTCAGTAGGATGTTAGAGTCCATTATTAAGGATGAGGTTTCGTGGTACGGGAAGTCCCCGGATTACGAACGAGTTCTGTTTTTGAGTCTGTTTGTAAGTCGAATTTCTATGTAAGTCGAAACAGTTACGTACAGTTCACATCTAGCATCAATTAGTCAAATGTTTGTCTTAGTATTTATTTTACCTAAAACATCATAAATATAATAATGCAGTAATATTAATAATAATAATAGGGCCGACGAACCACTTAAAACGCGCGGTGTTTTGAGTGTCGCGCAAAGTAGTCTGCCCGCTCGTTAGTACGAACCATTGTGTGTAACTCTATTTTTTAAAATAATAGGCTTTATGGAGGTCAGTTCATAAGTACGGGCATTCGTAAGTTGGGCGTTCGTAACCCGGGGACTTCCTGTACTTGGAAGCACATAAAATAGGTCGAAGTCAGCATGGTTTCCTTAAGGGGAAATCTTTCCTGACAAATCTGTTGGAATTCTTTGAGGAAGTAATAGGCAGGACAGACAAAGGAGGGTCAATGGATGTTGTTTACTTGGATTTTCAGAAGGCCTTTGACAGGGTGTCGCACATGAGGCTGCTAAACAAGATAGGAGCCCATGGTATTCTAGGAAAGGTACAAGTGTGTGTACCTTTCCTCTTGTGTGCTGCATGCTGCACAATCTTGCAAAGCAAGGACAAGGGATAAGCAGCAAAGAGACTATGAGTCTGAGAGCCCTAAGGCAGATCCTGAAGAGCAACAGGAGCAGGAGGAAGACATGACTGTGCTCAGCATCCAGAGCTTCATCTCCTAGCTGGAGGGAAGCATTGTTGCGACTGGCTACAAGTTACTACCTGATGGATGCTCCTCCAAAGAAATCTGCAAAATTATAGTCCCCAATGCACTTCCTCTACATTCCAATTATTACCATCGACATGGTACATCAGTAGTCAGTCTGGGCAACTCAGATGACACACAAAAATCTCTCACATCCTGCTTTGCTGATCCACCTGCTTTGATTGTAACATGTGAATGAATGAATCATCACTCCATTTACTTAAATGGTTTTCTATAACATTTGAATTTTCTGATGAGTGGCACTTCACTTTAAGAACTCTATACATTTTTATCAAGATCACCACTCTCCTGGTGTAAGCAGCTGGGTATGACTTGTGAAAGCGTGGAATTTCTTTGGGAATCATTCCACTCTGCAGGAATTCCCATTACTTGCAGAGATTACTATGGACACCTCTTCTTTATGGTGGGTCTGGCAGGTGTGCTGGCGCACAAACCTACATTGTGAGCTGTTTCCTTCACCTTAAAGCACTTCTTTCCATAGCAGCCAAAGTGTGTATTGCTGCTATCTGGATGCCATGGAGTATGTGCTTTAAGGGCTAATATCCCTCTGTTTGCTGTGTAGAAACATGTTGGGAGATGCATAGGATTTAGTAAGGTGCCAATGGGAATTTTCAAGTGATTCTGAATGTAAAACAACCCTGACACAATTTCACACTGGTTAAGCTAAGTTTTATAGAGGGGTTTTGATTAAGTAATGAGGTAACCTGTTTCCTCTGGATGGTGAGTTCCATAAGGGGAAGGTTTTGGACAATGTTATATTCTGAGAGTTGTTGGGACATGGAATTTTGTACAGGAAACGATGGAAGTAGAATCCATTTTTAGCCTTTGAAAGAAAAGAAATATATTAATAAACCAATAATTAATGAGAAACGACAATATCTTTAAATATGATTTGCTGTATAGTATCTCTCAAGTATTGTAAAATTCTATACTAAAACATTTTTTTCTCAGCAACAAATGTAAGCAGGATTCATCAGATCACCCCTAAATATATACGTGAGGGCTCAATAATAAAGGACCATAAGTAAAAGATATAATGCAGCAATTTCATTAGCAACCTTTTCATAAACAGCTAAAGTTCTGTTTGAGAATTAGCAATTGGCAGAATTTATGCTGCCATACAGATTGTGGATACGTTTGGTTAGAACTATATGGTCAAATCAAGGGGAAGTGCCAGCACAAGTTGGCTGAGGTGAGCAATTTTGGGCCCCGTATCTAGGGAAGGATGTGCTGGCCCTAGAGAGGGTCCAGGGTCCAGAGGAGGTTTACAAGAATGATTCCAGGAATGAAAGGTTTAACATGTGAGGAGTATTTGATGTCTCTGATATCTCTGAGCCTGTACTTGATGGAGTTCAGAAGGATTGGGGGGGGGGGGGGGGGGGGGGGTGGGTGATCTCATTGAAACCTACTGGATACTGAAAGGCCTGGATAGAATGGATGTGGAGAGGATGTTTCTATTAGTATGAGAGTCTAGGATCAGAGGGCACAGGCTTAGAATAAAAGGACATCTCTTGAAAACTGAGATGAGGAAGAATTTCTTCAGCCAGTGAGTGGTGAATCTGTGGAATTCATTGCCACGGAGGGCTGTAGGTTCTTGATTGATAAGGGGGTTAAAGGTTATGGGGAGATGGTGGGAGAACGGGATGAAAAAGTCAGCCATGATTGAATGGCAGAGCAGACCCATTGGGCCAAACTCCTATATCTTATGAACTTGTGGGTGAATGTGTTGTAACTTTTGTTCATGTCTATTTACATTGAGGTAAAGGGAACTTATCAAAGCACACCAAATACAGCAGAAATGTTTTCAACATAATTAAGATTTTAAGTTTCTTGAGCATATGTTATTTTCTGTATGTAGGTAATATATGTACTATTTTTCAGAGCAATTTTGGAATGTTTAATTGGTATCTTAGCCATGTTCTAATTTATATCTGTATGAATGAGATAACAGGGCATATGTTTTCTCTCAGGTTCTTCACTATTTAGTTGGCTTGAAACCTGCAGATTTGACTAGACATTTACTGCCTTGTATCTTGCATGCAGCACTGCTGAAGGTTAAAGAAGAAGGTGAATACAGATTTATAAAATTCTATGACATTATATGAATATGTGTAGTTGCTTGTAATTGGAAAACAAAATACAGAATTCCATCGATTTTTGATCTAATGAGTTAACTGATTATCTTAATGAGCTGTTTACTGTTAACGTAACAGAACTTAGTATGTTGCTTTATCTTTGTGCTTTCAGTTTTAATGGTCCTATTATTGTTTTCCACCTTTAACAGAATCTATAGAAGATATCCCATCTGTAAGGAAATTAATTCAGCAGATCATTACTCATGCTAGCAAACTATTAAGATATTCAAACCCTGACATAAAAAAATTGGAAGTAAGTTTTGTTGATTCTCTCTTAAACTATTTACAAATGGGTAAAATTGAGAAACATAACTATATCCTATACTTTTTAGGAAATAATTAGTCAAATAACAGCTTCAGAAACTATTATTGCAAGATCTCGATCACTCCAAGCCAAATTTGGAATTAAGAAATGCGAAAAGGAAGATGAACGTGAGGAATTGGAAAGGTAAATGATGTGTTAATTTGGTTTATTTCCCAATTAGTAACTGATAATTTGATGTAATTTACTTGTCATCTTGGTTGATTTGATAATTCACAGATGGGCAGTGAATATTCTTGTGTGGTTTATGAGAGTAAACTAGATAAATGGAAAGATTAATTTTAAAAAGGCATTTACCATCACGTAAATATACTGAGAATTGATATGATCATGTAAGTACAGGATATTGCATTCCTTGGGTTTATTTTTCACGGTTGGTGGCACAGTAGAGCAGGAGATAGTGCCGTTACCTCCCAGTACCGAGGACCCAGGTTCGAGTGCTGAATGTGTGGAATTTGCATGTCCTCCCTGTGACTATGAATTTCCTCCCACATTCCAAAGACATGTTGATAAATTAATTGTCTAAATTAGACGTAGTCAAGGTAAGTGGCAAAAGACTCAAAGGGAGTTAATGGACATGTGAAAGGGATATTGGGTTGCAAGGAAGGAAGAGGAGGAATGGGATTGTTCTGCTGGGAATCAACATGGACTTGGTTAGCTAATTGATACCCTCCTCTATCAAAGCTCAAAGCTATCAAGTTAACTCCTTAAACTTTTCAACATTTGTTTTCCTTTCTTTGCCTTTTAAGATCTTCCTTATAACACAGACCACATGGCCTAGTGTGAAATTTTCATTCATAACACCTCTGAAAATGAAAGATGGCCTTATAAATACAACTTGTTGTAAATTGTACTTACCCATAAGGAGTGCTTTAGATAGAATTTCCTGTCAGAAAGTAGTTGTAAAAAAAATGTTGGAACGTGTGATGCAGGTATATGAGGAGTATTTGCATGACCAGACACGGTGCTTCTCTATCTTCCCTTGATTCCATGGGCATTTATCTTCCTGGTCAATCTTTTACATGGGACAATGGCGAAGTCTTGCTCAAATCCACGTAGACTGTATCAAATGGGCAAACCCCATCAACTCTCCTAGTTAATTGCTCAGACCATTTAGATATAACTGTCTCTTATCAAATTTATGTTGACTATTTTTGATTAATGTGTGCATCTACAGGTGTTGATATGTTGTCCCTCATTTTTTTCCAACTACTTGCCCACAAATGGATCACCTAAAGTTACTCAGTCAATCCCTTTCTCCTTTGCTTTTAAAAGAACAATACCATATTAGCAGTCCTTCACCACTATATCTATAGGCAGAATATTAGAAAATAATGGCCAGAATCTGTGTTGTTTCCTCCTTTGCTTCTTTTAGGAGCCTTAGGTATATTTTGTTCAGTCTGGCAATTCATCTACTATTAATATTAGACCATTAATGTATTGTTACGAACCAGCAACAAAAGAAACACTGAGTCATGATTCAGTGTTTAAAAACTTTATTAATCACTACTTATGATAATACGAAAAATAAAAGTAAGAATGTTAGTATGTTAGAATTCAAAAATGTTAAACCTTGAACATTAACCCCACAACTAAACTCTTCGTGTGTGTGTGTGGCAAAGTCCCAAACTCCAAGTCCAGGAATGGTTCTTAAAGTTCAGTTCCACAAGCCATAAGGTGAAACATGAGCAAAGGCTTCTTCAACAACCACCGTTGACTGAAGATAAGACGTAGATGTAGAGAACATAGGGAGTGTTATGGACTCAGTGAAAGTCCCTTTAAGATAGAGAGTGTGTGTGTATGTGTGTGTGGGGCGTGCTTACGTCAATAGAAGATAAAGGACGTAATGACGTTGTTGGAGAAGAAGAAGAAGAAGGAGAGAGAGAGAGAGAAGGGAGAGAGACACCAGCCTGCTTGTTTTCTCTAAAGAGGGATGAGAAACAATAACTGTGTTTGCCACTGAAATCCATGTATGGAAGTTGGAAGTAATCCGGTGGAGTTCACTTTGTTGCTGACCTGTAGAAGGAAACAGGTATTTGTATGTGGACGACCACGGTTCGGATGCTTTTCGGGGTGAGGAAGTCACTACCGAGTAAACACTGAAGTGTCATTTGGGTTCCATCGTGGAACATTTGGATTTCGTATGTACTCTCTCTCTATGTTTTTCTACATCTACATCTTATCTTCAGACAACGGTGGTTGTTGAAGAAGCCCTTGCTCATGTTTCACCTTATGGCTTGCGGAACTGAACTTTAAGAACCATTCAGGAACTGGGAGTTTTGGACTTTGTCACACACACACACGAAGAGTTTAGTTTTGGGGTTAACGTTCGAGGTTTAACATTCTTGAATTCTAACATACTAACATTTTTACTTTTATTCTACGTATCATCATAAGTAGTGATTAATAAAATAGTTTTTAACACTAAATCATGCTCAGTGTGTTTCTTTTGTTGCTGGTTTGTGACAGGAGAGTAATTACAAAATCCAAATGTTCCACGATGGAACCCAAACAACACCTCAGTGTTTACTCGGTAGTGACTTCCTCACCCTGAAAAGCATCCGAATCGTGGTCGTCCACACAAATACCTGTTTCCTTCTACAGGTCAGCAACAAAGTGAACTCCACCGGATTACTTCCAATTTCCATACATGGATTTCAGTGGCAGACAGTTATTGTTTCTCATCCATTGACAGAGAAACTAGCAGGCTGGTGTCTCTCTCCCTTTTCTCTCCCTCTCTCTCTCTTCGACACCTCTTAAACAACGTCATTCCGTCCTTTATCTTCTATTGATGTAAGCACGCCACAAACACACACACACTCTCTATCTTAAAGGGACTTACATCGAGTCCGTAACAGTATCTCCACTGTTCATCATTTCCATTATTTCAAAATGTGAATTCTAGATATGACATTATTATTATCCAGGTGGGGTTTATTATAACATCAGGAAATAAGTTTCAGTATTTTCTATAGTACTGTTTTAATTTATCGACGGGTTTGAAGTAGCAGCATCCTCGTAGAGTTTTGATTTTAATATTGAAATTAGGATTTCACAATTTTGTTTAGAACATGTATTGACTTTGTTAAAATGTTTATGATCTTTTGCCTCAGAAGTGTGATAATTAATGTAGGATTGATTGATTTGCCTGTTTGCTATCCCTATATACAAACTTAAAATTTAAAACAATATTTTTATTTCAAACATTTTGAGAAATGGTACTGTAGAAAGCACTTGAAACTTACTTGCAGATGAAATTATGCCCCCCTTCCATACTTGATGGGCTTATGCAGTTATCTTTGCAAGTTTATAATGAAACTGAAATGTTTTATGTGCTGTTAGACATTCAAAAGCCTAACGTGATAGGAAACTTTGATTCACCATCTTAATATTTTGTTAGGTTTGTGAGCTGTCTTTTAGAACAGCCAGAAGTACCTGTTAATGGAGCAAGACGAGGGCCTACAGGGAACGTTATTTACAAACTATTTGTTAATGCACAGAGGGTAAGAATAAACTGTGAAATTACGTACCTGAATTTGATCCTGAAATGTTTTAATGAATGATCTTTTTACAAATGGGACAAAGCATATTAAAGAAATGGAATACTGAATTTTTAAAACCACATTCTTTTATTAATAAAAGCACATTAGCTGACTTTTGAAAGCATCTTTGTAACTTAGTGGAAGGGAGAGTCACATTTATGTTGCAAGAGAAATAGTTGGGTGTTGCATTTAATTTTTCCAGTAATGTTCTGTGCAGTAGTCCTTGGACGAGATCACTTGAGATGCTCAGCATCTTAAAAAAAATGTCAGGTACCCATTTTGACCTGTAACATGGCATACAGCAAGGTCAAATGATCTTTCACCCTATATGTCAATTGCTCTTTCAAGTCAGTGAGGTAACTTTTTAGAGGGATCAATTTCCCTCTTTAGAAATTATTTTTCAGCAAGAAATAGCTGGTTGAATACTGACATTAAAAGAACAATCAGTCATGTGAAATTGTTAATATTCATTATTTGTAAAGAGCTGTACAGGCATGTTGAACAAAAATAGTCTCACAAATTTATTGGACATTCTGCCCTGAGTTAAATGGTCAGTAATTTCATTTAATACAAAGATTCTCAGTTGAAAGGAACAAAATCCCTTTACTTCTGGAAAGGAGCAGAATGTAATCCACATGGTTAGTTGATCAACTGACTGCTGCATGTCAGACTTTGTGTAGATTAAGAATTGAAGCAAATATTCTGCAATTGTCTTCGGATGCTGGTCTTTTGGAAATAAGTACTAGATCCAGTATTGTTGCTATTTCTACTTTTCATTGCTAGTGTTCCTTTGTTCTCTATTCCTTGTATGTTTGGAGAACAAAATCAACATGTATGACCCAGTGAATAAAAATATACATGGATGGTAAAGTGCATGTTCTGTATTTGAAACTACCAATACATTAGACAAGGAGAACCTTTTAAATGAACAAGTCTTAGAGTTCATGATTACAGTGCAAATGAGATCCAATGCCAGCAATAGAAATAAACTTCAAACAAAATAATGCTCAGTGATAAGTAGTAATGAAATCCACAAAGACAATGTATCGAGGTTAATCAGCACATTATTTTAGAGTTGACAAGATAAGCATGTTTTTCTTGCTGATCAACAGCCTGTTTATTTTAATGGGCTCCATTGTGTAATATAAAGAACTTGTATATGTACAATAGTCAGGGCCATTAAAGATGATATCCTAAATTTAGACAATTGCAATAATAATTAAAGGCAGTTCAGCAAATAACTTGTTAGTAAAGATGTGCATCCGAACAAGTTGTTGTGTTTTTATATAAATCTTAGGGTTTATTCCCCCTTTTCATTAATTTACAAAAAAACAGAAAGTAGTATATATTATCTTCATATGAAGGTACATGATATACTTGCATTGAATGAAGGTGGTATTTGTCCAAATATTCATTAATGTAAAATGTCATATAGTATGCTTATTTTGGAGAATTGACACCATAGTCCTTGGGAAAATGATGTACTGCTCAGAGCTTTTGTAATTTTGGCAGGTAAGTCCCCTTTGCTTTTGACTATGTGTATAATAACTGCTGGTGAATAGCACAAAATGATTTTCTTTACATAAGCTATCAATTGTTTGTTCAAAAAATATATTTCTTTTAAGAATTGTTTGACCCCTTAACCATCTGATTCGATTTTTCCTTTCATCATTGATTTTCTCCTAATGCTACTTGTCTTTCACCCCTTCTCAAGCTATCTGAATCTACTGAAGAGGTAACAACCAACCCTTCTCCTCCAGCACCCTTCATGTCATGCCTCATGTAGATGCACATTTTTATTTAGGAGAATGCATAAATGGCAGCCATATAGCATTTGTTCCATTTTGGTTTCTCTGATTTCTATTTAGTTAATTTTTTTTGTTAATATGACCCATCTGCTTTAATAGATCAGAACATTCAGATAATATTTATAATTATGGAAATTATTTTTCCCCCTAGTTTTAAATACTATTGAAATGGAAGCACTCGTATTGTAATTCAGTTACATATTTTTCCATTGGCTTTCATAATGCTCACTCATTTGAATTTGTTTAAAATCTTCCTTCAAACTACATTTGGAAAAAATTACATTTTAAAAACTGCAAATCTGGCATTGTAGCCTGGTACCTTCTCCAAAGATATTATAGAAACTTTTTTTTAAAACCCAGGGCCTCCTGAACAATAATAAATATGTAAATTTATCAACATCAATTTTAGCATCTACATGTTTGGCTAATTTCATTTCCAGCTGCCACATGAAATTCCATACCTACAATCTTGCTTTGAGTTTCTTTTTCTAAAATAACACTATAGTTTTCAGTGCTAGTACATGAGTTTTAACCATTGATCAGACTCTTATGATTGGTGTGTTTTAAAGAAAAAATAAAAATCTCTTATTTCCAAGGCCACAACTCTGACTCCGATTGATGATGAACCTGGAAAGCCATGCTCTTCTGATGAGCGCAAATCAAGTTTAGGAGCAGCATCAGAATTTCCTCTGCCAACCGGACGTGAAATAATGCTTCGGACCACTGTACCTCGCCCTGCACCATACTCCAAATCTTTACCACAACGCATGTACTGTGTTTTGTTAAAAGATGAATTCCGTCTAGCTGGTGCATTTTCATCTGACACATCGTTCTTCTAATATAATTGATAATTTAACTAATTAAAATATGATCATTTACTAATACTTTGGTGTCATTCCTACATTTTACACACTTTAGTAAATGAACATGTTTTAGCTGAAACTGCTAAATATCTCAAAGTTGATCCAATGCTACTAATGCTTCATAAATAGTATGCATGCATATATGCAAACTAGCAGTGATTCTAGTAAGAGATATCACGTTTGAAAGAATTTGGCAAAAGCAGAAACAATATACACAAACACTATTTAAAAATAAAAATAGCAGTATAGTTATGAAATTGATCAAATGTACAATGTTACATGTGAAATGGAACGGTATTGTGCATTGGATACGTTTGATAGTCTGCTGCGTGCAGGATAATACTTATTACAGCCCTGGAAGCATTTGGAATGGTCACAAAAGATCCCTGCCTATACCGTGTACTCAAGATTATAATAAGTTTTCTGATGTAGGTGCTTTTGAAGGATTTTATTGCATCAATAAATCATACAAATCACTCTACAGTATTCTTGTGAACTGGTGAAAATTTGGTTGAAAGGAAGCTCAGCAATTAATAGCAAAAATGTTATTTTGGATATTTACAGACATTGCCTCTGCAGGGTGGAATTACTTGGTTATTTTAATTTACAATAACAATATGCATTTTTCAACAATTGAACAGCCACAGAGCCAAAGTTGAGGCTTAGACCACCTCGAGTTTGATGAAGCAATAATCCTCTGTCTGCATCCACAAAAACACCTAAATGATGAAGGTAAACTGCAGGTAATTTTTGGCCTATTCAAAGTCTGTTTATCAAGCTCCAGTCACAATGTAATTGATATCCAATGGGGCATTGAGGCAATGAATGTCCTTCACTTCCACTAATTCCTGTGCAAAGGATGATTAGAGACAAATCCTGATTAGATAGACTTTAGCAAAGATAGGATGTAGATAGATGGTTTGTTACAGTTGCAGGAAGGGTGTGACATGAACTCAAGTCACTAACTGGTGAGGGATGTATCAGTGAGTGATAGTAGCAATGCCAAGGAGTCAGAGCAGGGTAGGCGGGAAGAAAGTTCCAGCCTGGGATACATCTTATCTGGGAGGCCAGAGATGAAAGTTGCCAGATTTCTGAAAGAAATTTTCTCATGTCACTGAAAAATGTGGTACCCTGACTCAAGGGCAGCAGTGATAAGACAGGTAATTAGAGTTCAGTGAGTCTAATACAAGTGATAGTGAAATTAATGCAAGACTCGAAGGGAAAGGATTAATCAAGGATTGCTAGCACAGTTTGATTAACTTGATTTAAATTTTCAAAGAGTTAAATGTGTGTCAATGTGTGATTGACGTACTCTGTGTGGACTTCAGTAAGGTTTTGACAAGGTTCCACATGAGAGACCAGTTCAAAGGTCAGAACCTACGGGATCCAGAGCAATTTGGCAAATTGGATCTGAAATTGACTTAGTGGTAAGAGGCACAGGATTATTTTTGCAATTGGCAGCCTGTGACCAGTGTTGGGATCCTTGCTGTTTGTTACATACGTCAGCAATCTGGACCTGCATGTTGGAAGTATAATTGGTAAGTTTGTAGATGAAACAAAAAATGGTGATGATGTTGACTGTGACGAGGGTAATCTTTGGCTAAAGAATGGTATTGACGAGTTGGTATGCCAGATGTAATTTAATCCTGAAAAATTTGTGGTGGTGCATTTTGGGAGGACTGATGACAGGAGTTTGGGAATTACTAAAGAACATATCCAAAAATCCCTGAAGTCAGCAGCACAAGGAGATAAGGTGGTTAAGAAAGCACATGGTCTATTTGCCTTCAGTAGTGGAAGCATAGAATACAAGAGCTGGCAGGTTGACGTGCAATTACATAAAAATAGTTTGGCCACAGTTGGAGTACTGCATGCGATTCTAGTCACCACATTATAAGAAAGACATCAGAGAGGGTGCGAAGGACATTCACCAGGATTTTGCCTGGGATGGAAGTGTTTCAACACAGGTTAGGCTGGGTTTGTTTTTCTTGGAGCAACAAGTCTGAGGAGCACCAGGCATTACAAGGGATATAGATAGGGTAGATAGTGAGAAACTTTTCCCCAGAGCAGAGATGTCTCTAACCAGAGGGTGCAGATTTATGATGAGTAGGAGAATTAAAGGAAATCTGAGATTTTTCACCCAAAGGACTGGATGAAATCTCAAACACACACTGGGTAAAGGGATGGTGGAGATAGGTACTCTCACCACATTTTTAGTAGTATGAGATGAGCACTTAAAAAGCCAAGGCATAGAAGGCTCTGGGGTGAGTGCTGGAAAATGGGATTAGTATGGGAAATTTTACAGCACGGAAATAGGCCCTGCGGCCCAATTCGTCCACGCCAACCATGTTGCCTACCTAGGCTAGTCCCATTTGCCTGTGTTTGGCCCATATCCCTCTAAATCTTTCCTACCCATGTACCTGTACACGCATCTATTACTTGCCACATTCTGGTGTAAATCTAGTGAAAAAAAGCTTCCCCTTTTCTGATGTTGGTTGATAACAGGGATACATTCAAAGGGATCTCTGCTGTTCAGCAGCTGTGATCAAACTGATTGTTCAAAAGATTTTAATGATCAATTGAAGGAAGTATTCCAAACATTTAATCTTCAAAGGCTGATCAGAAGCACAGCATGGCACTTTGAATTTATAAACAGTGAAGGTTCCTTTATTCATTCATGTGTCCCATATTTTAACTATGAAGGGACCATTTAAACTTCATATTTTACATTTCTGCAAATGCAACAGCTACAGTGTAAACAGTTAACCAACTCTTACCATCAAGACCCACACATACACAATGGTCAATAATGAAGATAAATTGTCAGAGGGAAAATAACAGACTACACCTGACAAAATATAAAAACTGAAAAGCTCTATAAAAGGAAAGGTGGATATTCAATATGAAAGAGAAAAACATGCTTCCTGGTGTGGTTAACCTATTGAACTGTATTGTGCCAAATATGCCTGTTTTTCTAGATTAGAGAACAGTAATACAGGAAGTCCCCAACTTACGAACTGACCTTCGTGGTCGGTTTGTAAGCGGGCCTGGCCCCTGATCCTACCACGGCGGCGGTACACCTTCTTTGGGCCCAACTCCGGGCCAAGTGCGCATATATAGCCGGGGAACCCTGGGCCAAGTGCGTATGTGTGGCTAGGGCCATGTGCTGCTGCGATCCCCGGCCCAAGTGCGCATTCGCGGACACTGTTCCGAGTTACATACAAAATCGGGTTATGAACAGTCTCAGAAACAGAACTTGTTCGTAATCCGGGGACTTCCTGTACAACAGAATGTGATAGCCATGGATATGTTTTTATTGTACATTGAAAATCTAAATTGTAAAGTGACAAGCAGGCAAACACACATTCCATATTTATTAGCACTAAAATCTTATTGCAAACCATTCAAATAATGTGATGTTTCAACCCCTTAATTTACATTTATACTTATTCTTTACTTCTTTGTAAAAAAATTTCTGATGTCTGACCCATATTTCAAAGCTTCTGTCAGCCTCTTTGCCTGGCTTCTTTCCTTAGCTTGTTTTGCAGTTCGCTGCAGAATAAATTTTAAAATTTATTGTTAGTTTGAGTTAAACAGATCTATGCTCACAAGATTTGTTTTTCTATTTTACTGTAGTAAGCTGTACCTACTTTTGTACCTAATGCCTCTTGCAAGAAAGGCCAACATTTCATTTCCTTTATAATTATTTACAGTAACTGCATTCTGACTCTGCTGGTCATAGTCAAGAACTGGTGGGACTGCTGGTGTTCATATGTCACTGAACACCAGTAGTCCCACCATTAAAATAAAATTCTGCATTTGTTTTTCCTACCAAAATGGGAAATCTCACTTTCCTCATCACTATTTTCCTGCCATCTTTTAGACAAAGCAGTTAATCTGTCTATATTCCTTTGCAGCCTCCTCAAACTTGTATCGTCAGCAGAATTAGATAAACTTGGTCATTTCATTCAAGCCAGTAATATAACTTGATGAGTCTTCAGCAATAATCCCTATGGCATCCCGCATGTTACTATTTGTCAACTTGAAAATGGCCCATTTATTCCCGGACTGCCCTGTCAATTAATCAGTCTTCTATCCAGGCCAATATCCCTCAATCTCATTAGCATAAATCTTGTGGGGTAACCCTTTATGTGACACCTTATCAAATCCCTTTTGGAAATACAAATTTGCTACATCTGCTTGTTCCCCACCGCTATGAAATCAGCTAATGCAATTTACCTTTCATAAAACTGATGGCTCTGCTGAATCATATTATCATCTTCTAGATATCCTGTTGCTAACTTCCCTAATAATGGATGCTGGTGCAAATTTTCACTCAGCTTATAGTAGTGGTTATTAATTCCAAATAATAATCTGGTTTTAAAAACTCAGTCAACAGATAAAAATGATAACTGTGCAAACAAAGTCACACATGCTCTCTGGATTGACTATTATCAAGGAATAGATAATACATGAGAACATGCAAATTTGTATGGAAGCATAATTCCCTCAATTAATGAATATGGGAACGTGAAGTTGACTGCACAAAATAATTTTTATATTTTACAATTACTAATTTGCACAATCATTTATGGTTTTGTGCTATGGTTCACCAACTAGAATCTAGGTTGTACTTCCCAAATCTAAAGCCACAGACAGAGGAAGTTTGCATCTCGTCGGCCAATAACAGTCACTAATGCAAACCAATTCCAATTGGTAGGGCACAGCAAAAACTACAAGTTGGCAATTCAGAGGGCCTATAAAAGGAATTACCAAGAAGAGTGTGCTAAATGATAGTGGAAAAGTTGTGGAAATGGGTTAATGATTTCACTATTGTCAATCATGCCTTCGGCTGACATGGCCCTATATTCTGGAATTCCTTCCCAAAATTTTGGTTTATTTCTTTCTTCCATTAAGATGCTTCTTTGACAAACTTGTTCATCTACCTTAACATTTTTAATGGCTCTCTATCATTATTTTTTGTGACATTGTTCCTTGTACAAAATGATGATGTTTCTTTTATTATTTCTTACATAAAAGTGTATTGCTGAAAAGTGTTATATTCTATCACTTAGGCAACCTCAACAGTGAGGAGCATAACATCTCAATGTCAATTATGTGTTTACATGGTTGAGTAGTTAAAACAGCTGTAATACCAGCTTAAATTACTTTAAGAGAAGATCTAATTACCTTCACTTATGTAAAAAAAAATTAACAATGTTGCCGGGAGATCCCTGAAGATTTTCCTGCTCCTGGCCTGTACTCAGCAGAAACTGCATATGCAATGCTGGTGGTTCTGCTGAGGCTGCAGGCTCAGATGCAAGTTTTTTGGCTATTATCTAGCATTTAAGATCCAGTTAATAAAAACTTTAATAATCATTCTGAGTGGGACCAAAGGCAACCATCATTGCATTATAGATCTCAAACAAAACAATCTAATTGGTTTGATCATTACATAATGGCATCACTGCAGTAGAAATCTAAGGTAGATTGTTCAGGTGAAGTGTGGATCAGTCATGGTCTACTGATTGTGTTTGCCACTATAGTTGCCTGGGAAAAAATACTTGGCCATACAAATTCCCCAACAACTATGCAAGTCTTTATAATTTTATAGTCTTAGACATTACAAAACTCAAGTATGTTTAAACTAAACAAGAAGTTCAATTAATAAATTGACATTTCCAATGCAAATATCACCGAGTATCAAAATACTCCTTTAATAAGTATTTTATCTGTTTTCCACAGTATATTACCCTGCAATACAATTAGCTTTTCAGTTTATGGATGACTGTTATTACATAAGCAATTGGTGTTGCAATGAGGCTTGTTACTTGTTAATATTTTTCCTGTGGTATCCTATGGCTAGATGCAGAAATTGTTGATACCCAAGTATAATAGTACTGCAGACTTGCTGCTTACAATGCCCTGTGCCCTCATGTTGATACCAAGTAGAAGACATCACAGAAAGGCAAAGCTAAAAGGACCCCATTTTTCCAGACCACAAGATGAAGTATTGCATTTTTCCTTTAACTCACCCAAATCCATTATTGCTTTCATCAAACACAGCAGAGACAAAAACAAAATGGCCAGATTTAAAAGTACAATGTGATAAAATTATGCTATGCCAGCCATTAGAATATTTCAATACTTGTTTACTAACCTCTTTATGACAGACTGTACAGAGGGTCTGTAGGTTTTCAAGGGAGCACTGTCCTCCTCCACCATATACAGGTGTGATGTGATCTACTTGCCAAAATTGGCCCTCTGTTGGATTTGAAATCATTTCATTCAACTGAAACCAAAAAAATACCAGAAATGAAAATTCACAGCTTTTAAATGAAATTTTAGTGATACCATAACAGGTATTTTAAGTATTAGTTTGCATGTTTCAAACAAAATTACTACAAATTGGAGGAAGGGAATTCAATAAAATTTGCTTAGATGCAGTTGTGGTGTGAGAATTCTCATTTATTCCTGTACAAGTTGCTGCCATGGAAACTGGGTCATGATTCAAGTGCAGACTACACAGAGAAAATATCTGGATCAGTAAAAGGTATGTTATGAGAATCATTCCTAAACCCATGAAACTTGGCCTGCTGGCACGATTTCTAAGATAATTAGGCAGAAATCAGTAGCACGGGAACTTGCTAAATTCACAGCTGACAATGCAGAAATTGCATTAAATCAAGAACAGTGTCTTTATTTCCATCTCTTCCCCCCCCCCCCCCCAAAGAAACCAGGTTCAGAGCTAAATTAAATTTTGACAAATTAACTATTCCGTCCAGCCTCACTAGTCTCTCTTTCAATTGTCTGCTATCCTCTCCTACTTATGCAGGCTGGTTTTGTAAATGTGGGAATACATGCAATGTGATGACATAAGGTTCCTCTCCAAGTTATAGGTCATTCATACATGGCTTTACAGTGTTGTTCCTTTGAAGGTCAAAACCTACAGTTCTTTATCTGATGATATTACAATAACTGCAGTGGACAATCACCACCTTCTAAAGGCAACTAGGAGTCACTGTAACCTGCAAAATACTTCTTACAAAGAGAAAAACCAGGAACAAAAGAGGATGTCTCAGAATCATCTGTCCGTGACAAAACTATGTGAACAAAGGCTCTTCTAATCAATACATAAAAAAATGTTTTCACTATATTAAGAGGAGAAAAATTGAAGAGTCATACATCATTTTACCAATGTACTGACAATTAATATATTAACAGATTAGATTTTGCACTATCCCTGCACACTGAACCATGCAACAGAATTTGATTATCTTTCGAATGTGATTTCAAATACCATGCAAACACTCAATTCCATTCCCAATGCCTCAGAAAATGAAGCAGCTCATGCCTGCATACAGCCAGACCAGACAATATTCAGGCTGATAAGTGACATGAATTATTTGTGCCACAAAAGTGCCAGGCAACGGACACTCCAGCAAAAAAAATCTAACCATCGATCCTAATATTTAATGGCATTACCATCACTGAACCCCCACCGCCAATATCCTTGTGGTCACCATTGACCAGAAACAAATTAACCCAGCCACAAGAAAGCTGTAGATTCTCCTGCACTGAGTAATTTGCTTTCCAATTCCCTGAAGTCCTTTGTACCATTCACGTGGCATGTTAGGAGTGTGATGAAGTAATTTCCACTTGCCTGGATGAGTGCAGCTCCAAAAACACACAACATTTTCTTGGACAAAGCAGCCCCCTTGATTAGTAATGCAGCCTTGGTAATTATTCACTCCCACCACCACTGACTCACTCTGGTTAAAGTGTGCGCCATCCATGACGTGCACTGCAGTTACCCATCTAGGCCAATTAAATGTACCTCCCAGACCTAAGACTTCCACTATCAAGAACCAAGTTAAAGGAGCACTACTACCTACAGGTTCCCTTCGAAGTCATTTACCATCTTAACTTGAAAATATTTCGCTCTTCCTTCTTTGTTGTTGGATATATATCCTGGAACTTCCTACTCAACAAAGGATGGGAGTACCTTTAGCAGAAGGACAGTAGGGGTTGAAGGTGGCAGCTCAAGGTCACCTTCTGAAGGGCAATTAGGGATGGACAATAATTTTAACCTTCCCAGTGATAATCTCAGTTTGCAAATGGATATGAAAACAAAAGATTGAAAGATAGGTTACCTTGGTATGGGGGAAGTTCAACTGAAGCAAAATTACCGAGTGTTCATATAATGAAATCTAAAAAAATTGTTTTGCACTCCTACATTAAAATTCTGGAGTAAGACTGCAGGCTACCGGTAGACAAGGCAAATGACCTACATATAGAGCATTCCAAAATAGTTTGCTTCATTCTCTAATACTGTAGTAAATACTGACACTACACAGATTTTTTTGAAAAAGTAATAGATAATAAAAGCATATTTTACTTTAAAAATAAAAATGATCATCTTGAAGATTAATTTAAATCTTGTGCAACTGTAGGATATCAAGCAGCAAAAGGCCACATTTGAACACTGATAAGATGTGAAAAAATTATTATAAACATCTGGGATGTGGTCGTGACATTTTCAGTTTTAGGACACTTTCTGCTCTATTTGCCAATTCAGACAATGCCTTCTTTGACTCTAATAAAGAAGCATCTAATTCCTGATGCATACAATGACAGTCTTCTGTAGTAATTATCGTCCATTCCTGGAAGCAACTTTCAAAAGGACTTTTAATAATTCTTGAACTGCTTGCTGACCTAAACAATATGAATTAGTTCATTTGCACCTGCTGAATACACAAGGGGCAGTCACTTAACAAATATAAGAAACAAAGGAATACTATAATACATTGTGATGCTTGGAAAAATTTGAGGATTGCAAATGAATACTTATTGAGTTAATCAGAAATTAATTTAAATTAATCACAAAACTCTGAACAACTGCTCCTTCCAAATAATTTGTGGTCCCACGTAATAAAGGACAGGCATCTTTTTAAGCAAGGCTGATAAAGAACCTTAAAATAATACTAGTTTTGTTAGGTTGTGTGGTTGCAATTTGTCAAAGACGAACTAAGATGCTGTGATATTATTAAACTATCTAAAAATTGCAAGATCACAATAGGCCAAAATACTTTATAGACTTAGCTCCACATAACATAAACAAGAAAGGAATAAAAGCCAAAACATGATTTTTTTTCTTCCCACCATGCTTCCAAGTTTTCTAATTTACTCCCATTGATGTTGTAACACATATTAAACTTTCTTTTCCACTTACCTGATCTAGTGGAAGCTGTGATAGCCAGGTATTTTCAAGCAGTGCTTTCCGATGGGTTTTTGCGGTATCTCGAACACTAAGGTACAATTGCTGAGCATTCAGCTCACAGTGCTGGCAGATTCCTCGCTCAGCTTCAAATACTTTTGATCTCATGTAACCCCGATTAGATCGAACCAAAAAGTCTTCCTGGCATTTTTGGGAGCAAAATCGTGTATCCCAAGCTGTAGATTCATGATGCTTGCTGACCTGGATTGTTGGCTGCTGACAACCAAGGCAAAGTGGGTTTCCGTCTTTGTTCACAGCTTGTACATAGCCAATTTCTGGAGATATGTCAGATTCTTCATTAGTTAATGGTAATAGAGAAGTATTCTTGTCGATATTACTTGCAATGCTTCCATTTGTTTGACTGAAAGTGCAAATACAACATACTTTTTATTTGACCATTAGAGATCACACTACATTGTTAAATACTGCACCCTCTTTGTAAATCTGACTATTCTACCAATTATTAATTTAACCTTTATAAAACTTATCTCTATTGCATGTCTGGCTCTATCATCTATTTTCATGTCTTTTTAGCAAAGATGCTACCTTTACGGACTTTATTCAATATGGACTTTCATTTACACTTGACTGTTAACACTAGAAAGGTTCTAAAGTCGTTACACAAGTTAAAAATGTTTTGTCCACCTTCAAAAAAAATACAGCCACACAATCTTTTGATTTGGTAGTCTTACTTGCTACTAGTTTAGAATCTAAACCTGTGACACTGTGTCAAGGATCACAGCACATCTTTGTCTCAAGGGTGATTGTTGGGAATGGATTAAAATATTTCATAATTGAATATGAGAAAACTGGTGGATGAATTTCTGCATAAGAAGTCATCTTTAGGGTGAACAAAGTAAACCTACTTATGGATCAGTAACATCAAAATAATTATTGCAAAGACAAATGAAGCTCAAAACTGAATCCTTCTGCAATTATTATGTAGTGGACAGAAAGTAGATATAAATTTCAGATTTTTAAAATCAGGACAGCGAGATAGTTAAGTAGACAAAAGCTTTATACGAGGCCATTATTTTATCCACAATTTTGTCATTAGATGGTAGTTACGGTGAGTTAAAAATGTCACCTTATTCAATTACTTCATTAGAAATATCAAATCGAAACAGAGTTTATTTGTATATTGCAGTTCTTTTTAAGCCATTTAAAATAAAGTTACTTGCTTGCAAGTTGCTTGATTTTTTTCTTCAATTGTGACTATTACCCAAGATTATATTAACTACTAAACAGGAAACCATTGAAACATACTTGTTTAAACTTTCCTTAATGGTTTGATTGGAAGATTTGATTCTATTTTTGACATGGGATGTTGTTTCTCTTGCTACAACTCTTGTACTTCCTCCTTCTCCGTGCGCCTTACTCAGAGACTGAAGAGCGACATCTTCTTTTGTTATATATCTAAATGAAAGAAATTTATAATTCCCAATGATAGTTTTTTTTATTATTGGTAAACAAGTTAAACAGAAACATTTAAGAAGAACTTAAGTATGAGTAACAAACTGGTCTGTATGCATGGTGCACATTTTTGTCCATATTTCTATTTATAATTTTTTTAAGATAGAGTCATACAGCATGGAAACAGGCCCTTCGGCCCAACGAGTCCATGCTGACCACGGTACCCACCCATCTAGTCCCAATTTTCTGCATTCGGCACATATCCCTCCAAGCCCCGCCCCTGCATGTACCTATCCAAGTGCTTCTTAAATGATACTATTGTACCTGCCTCAATCACTTCCTCTGGCAGCTTGTTCCATACACTCACCACCCTCTGCGTGAAAAAGTTGACCCTCAGGTCTTTTTAAAATCTTTCTCCTCTCACTCTAAATCTATGCCCCCTATTTTTGGACTCCCCTACCTTGGGGCAAGGACTGCTACCATCCACCTTACCTATGCCCCTCATGATTTTATAAACCTCTATAAGATTACCCTTCATTATCCTCCGTGTCCTATGTCCCAAGGAATAAAGACCTAGCCTGGCCAACCTCTCCTTATGACTCAGGCCCTCTAGTCCTGGCAACATCCTCGTAAATCTTTTCTGCACTCTTTCCAGTTTAACTACGTCTTTCCTATAATAGGGTGACCAAAACTGTACACAGTACTCCAAGTACGGCCTCACCAACAACTTATAAACTGCAACATAAGGTTGCAACTCCTATAATTAATGCCCCGACTGATGAAGGCCAGCATGCTAAAACACCTTTTTCACCACCCTGTCTACCTGTGACACTGCTTTCAACGAACTACGCACTTATACTCCTAGGGCCCTCTGTTCCATTACACTCCGTAGTGCCCTACCATTCACTGTACAAGTCCTACGCTGGTTTGACTTTCCAAAATGCATCACCTCACACTTATCTATATTGAAGTCCATCTGCCGCTCCTCGTCCCACTTCCCTAAGTGATCAAGATCCCCCTGTAATCTATGACAACCTTCTTCGCTATCAACAACACCTCCTAATTTCATGTCATCAGCAAACTTACTGATCAAGCCTTGTGCATTTGCATCCAAATCATTTACATAAATAACAAATAACAAGGGTCTCATCGCTGACCCCTACGGCACACCACTAGTCACTGGCCTCTGAGAAACAACCTTCAACCACCACTCTCTGCTTTCCTACCTCCAATCCAATATTAAACACAAAAAGTGGATGGAAATTTTAAAAGAATCTAAAGACAACATTCTTGCTGAGAGTTCAACAGTAAAATTCTCTTCTGAAAGAAGCTCACTGAAAAAGGACTAAAATTTTAATTAATCTCAAACAAGATGTGCCACAAAAGAAAACAAAAAGGTACCAGAATATGGAAGATGCAGTCTAAAATAAATGGTGGCTCACAATATTACGATCATTCCAATGAAGTCTTACCTTTTTGTGCAACTTTGTCTACGTTGGCCTTTCATGATAGTTTCCACTTCAAGAATAGGACTGGAAAAAAGGTGGCCACTCTTCCTAATTATTCTTTGTTTCATGGCAGATAAACTTTGCCATTCACGTACAAATCGCAGAAGCTGAAAATTGGGGGAGCATAAAGAATTAAGGAAACATTTTTTTCTAAACAGGTGCAAATAAAAAGAAGACATACTGACAAACACGACTACAGGCACACCCAGGTTTTGTAACATTCTATGTGCAAGTTCAGTGCAAAATAAAATATTCTCATTGGCGCAATTTCTTTTTACAGATACATACAGGTAAGTGGGAACTACCTGTAAAAATGAGGGTAGGGCATGTGGCTACCTTTCATGCTGCAGTCTGGCTAAGTGTATTGGAGCAATTTCAACGTTTGCTGCTGCAATTAAACCCAAAATATGGTAGAACATATTGTGTGACCACACTGGAGAACAAACTTGATATAATAGAACAAGCAAACTTTGATATGGCTAAACCCAGAGCAATAAAGGATAAGGAATGGATTAAAAAACACATGAAAGTGTTGGCACCAATGAACTCTCCTGGGCCATAATGAGCTGCTTAGTCTCATTATGACCCAGTTGAAGGCTAAAAGTCTTTCTGAAGACTTGAAAACTGAGAAGGGTGAAACAGAGGAAACCTTTATGGTGAGTCAAGGGTGGTTTCATTGGTTTAAGGAATTTGTGTGATGCAAAAATGAGTGGTCACTCTGCTTGTGTTGATGAGGAGGAAGCAAAAGTGTGGGCTGAAATTGTTCATGCGGGAGTTTAGTTGCCTCAGCAAATGTTTACATGTAATCAGACTGGATAATTTTGGAAGAAAATATCAGATCACATATACGCTGATATACTGATTTCTCCTCCTTATGTGTGATATACAAGGATATTTATCACACATAAAGGGGAGAAATCTGTGCTTGGATTTCAAGTGACCAAAGACCATCTAAATCTCTTATTGGGGGAGAATGCAGCTGGGATCTGCTCGTTGAGACCCTCATGAATCTACCATGCTAAAAAACCTTGGGCACTGAAAGGGATTAGTAACTGTTCTCACCCCATTGCGTGAATGTCTGACCCAAGAGCTGGGTTATTATCTTTGTATTTGAGGCCTGGTTTTGATATCACCCAACCTTTCAGTTGAAGGAATACCCCTCAAGTTAAAGGAATACCCTTCAAAATCCTGCTGATTCTTGATAATTCCCCTGGCACGCTGCATATTTGGATGGTTATCACCAAATGTTAATGTTGCAAACACGTCACCAAACACAACCCCGATGTTGCAACCAATGGATCAAAGGGTTACTGTAACTTTCAACTAACATCATCAATGCAGGGTGCTTCCTCAAGCAATTTATACTACAGAAGGGGAGTATAGGAAGACTTCGAAGTAATTTTGTGTGGGGCACTACATCCACAATTACACTGCAGTGTCCTGGGCAGAGGTCAAATCAATAAATATTAATAGGATTAAAAAAAAGCTTCAGATACTGGAAACCCAACATAAAAACAGAAAATACTGGAAAGACTCAGCAGGTCAGGCAGCATCAGTGGAAAGATAAATAGTTAACATTTCAGGTCGTAGACCCTTTGTCTGACTTTATCTTTCTGCAAATGTGAATGGGATGTGGAATAAAGTGTGCACAGTTTCAAAAGCTTCATGGGAACAATTGGTGAAATGGCCAATAAGGTTTTGGTGGAAGTTAATGATGTCAAAATGTTGCTGGAATCCCACTCACACGAGTTGATGAACCAGGATTTAATGGAGTTGAAAACTCAAAAGGGGGTCGAGGAAACCCAATGAGATGATTCACCCAAGGCTGAACTGCCAAAAAGGTTCACAGTGAAAGAATTGGCCAAGGCAATAAGCATTCTCTTACTCCAATGTGTTAAAAATGAAACCCAACACAACTGTTTTTGCAAAGGTCAGCAGGATCATCCAAGACAGGATCTCTTGCTACAAGGCCATCTATAATGAAAAAAAAAGGCGGCTGTGCAGTCTTCACTGTACAAGTTTATAATGGACCAGCACTATCACCTTCAGCAGCACCAACACAACCATTCCCAGCCTCATCTTTGTCTTCCTCTTCATCTGATTAATTAGCTAATGTCTTACCACCACTACTCCCACCCCACCTCCCCCTGCTTTGTATAAGCAAGCCAACAATAGGAATTGAGATATGGGAAGTTAATACTAAATTATTTTCAAATCAATGTTTTGTTCATTTCTAATGAGTCCATTCAATCTACAACATTTTTTTCCATTTTACTGCAGAATACAGTGCATTTATACAGTACATAGAATAGGGTGGGAACTCAGGTCCAAAGTACAAAATAAAATCGTAAATGTGCATATGGTTCCAATGAAATCCAACAAGTAAAATTTGCCTGACAGAACAGCTTCTGTCAGTGCACTCTTATGTAGACTGAGGTGTTTATTTTGTTTTGCTATTTCTAAGACATCAGGTTTTGTTTGATGCAGTTTAACAAAACATTTACATACTTTTAAATTAATTTGAGAAATACTGCACTTTGGATAGGCTGAAAGTTATATGGTTAAAATTCTGGCACAATTGAGGTATATAACATTATCCCTACAATTAATTCTTGGACTCTTTCTCTTAAGTCAAAGTAGCACTATGTATTAGACACATCAAGTGCCTGCAGTAGAAATTTGAATTTTAGAAAACAGACCGTGGAAATAAAAACAGAAAACAGTGGAAATACACTGTAGGGCAGGCAGCTCCTGCACTGAGAGAGAGGTACACACACATAAACAAATGTATCAGGTTTTCAAAAAACATTCATTACATGATGTGTGGCAAAATTTTCAATGGAACACTGCAGAATTACAGTAACAACAGGCCATAAAATGAGTTTGTGGTCTGGTGTTTCTTGAGGTTTATTGCTCTTCAATTATTTATCCAGATGTTCTTTTCTTTTAACGGGAAGAACCATCCTTTCAGATAATGAACTCCAGACTCCCATTTCCTCTTTGGATGAAAGAGAAAATGTCTTGATTGATAGCAATAATGAAAAACTTAGGTCATTGATTGCTTTGATCAAGTTTTTTGAAGAAGTTACAAAATATAATGATGAGGGTAGTGCAGCTGACATAATCTTCATGGCCTTTGACATGTGTTAAGTACCAGCAACAAAAGAAACACACCAAGTCATGTATAAGTGTTAAAGCTATTTTGTTAATAACTACTTATGATAATAAGAAAAATAAAAGTAAAAATGTTAGAATGTTAGACGTAAAAATGTTAGATCTTAAACATTAACCCCAAAACTAAACTCAAAGTGTGTGTGTGGCAAATTCCCAAACTCCAAGTCCAGGAATAGTTCTCAAAGTTCAGTTCAGCAAGCCATAAGGTGAAACATGAGCAAAGACTTCTGCAAAACCACCATTGACTGAAGAGAAGATGTAGAGAGAAAACAGAGACATTATGGAACCCATATGACACCTCAGTGTCTACTCAGCAGTGACTACTCCACTGCTTTGTTCCGAAGTATCTGCCACCCCGAAAGGCATTCGAGACGTGGCCGTCCACACAAATACCTGTTTCCCACTACAGGTTAACGACAAAGTGGCCTCCACCGGATTATTCCAAAAATCCATATGTGGATTGTAGTGACAGGAACAGTTATTGTTTTTCATCCATCGATACAGAGACCAGCAGGCAAGTGTCTCTCTCTCCCTGACTGACTGCTCCAAAAACGTCATCACGTCCTTATCTCCTGTTGTCGTAGTAATCACGCCACACCCACACACACACTACTGTGCTATGTCTTAAAGGGACACTCACCAATAGTAACTTAATCTGTAACACATGGTCCTATGTGGAAGGCTAGCCTAAAAGGTTAAAACACATGGGAACCAAGGTGATGCATTTTGGGAGCTCCCATAAGGGTCAGACATGCAGCATAAATGGTAGGGTCCAAGCAAGTATTGAAGAACAGAGGAATCTTGGTGTACAAGTCCATAGATCCCTGGCAGCACAGGTAGATAAGGTGGTGAAGAAGGTAAACAGGAGACACAAGAGATTGCCTATGCTGGAATCTGAAGCAAAAAGCAAACTGCTAGAGGAACTCAGTGGGTCAGGAAGCATCTGGGGAGGGAAATGGAGAGTCGACATTTCAGGTTGAGACCCTTCATCTGGACTGAAAGTGTAGAGGGGAGATAGAGGTGAAGGGAAGAGATGGAGCAAGAGCCGACAAGCAATAGGTGGACCAGTCCTCACGAATGGTCTTGGCCCCAAACGTCGACTGTTCATTTCCCTCCATAGATGCTGCCTGACCTGCTGAGTTCCTCCAGCAGTTTTTGTGTGTTTCAAGCAATAGGTGGATTCAGGTGAGAAGGAGGGAAGAGTGGAAAAAGCAACAGAGGCTGGGAGGTGAGAGACGGAGGCAACAAATAGCTGCAGATGATGGAATCTGATAGGAAAGGAAGGCAAAGCACGGAACCAAATGGGGGGGAGGGGAGCCAGAGGGAGGAGTGTGTGGGTGATGGGCAGATGGAATAGGTGGAGGAGTGGAAAGAAACAGGGTGATATGAGCCGGTGGCGGGGGGAGAGTGGGTGTTAGGTGTGTGTAGGAGGAAATGGATAGATCAGGAGGAGAGAGAAAAGGAACAGAGCAGGAGCGCGTTACCTAAAATTGGAGAATTCAATGTTCCTGTTATCTAGTAGTAGACCACACAAAGAGGAATATGAGGTGCTGTTCCTCTAGTTTGTGTTTAGTGTCACCCTGCCTGTGGAGGAGGCAGAGTCAGTGTGGGACTGGGGAGGGGAATCACAATAGCTAGCAACTGGGAGCTTAAGATGGCCATTGCGGACAGAGTGCAGGTGCTCGGCAAAGCTGTCACCTCGTCTATGCCTGGTCTCACCACGGGATGTTGGCCTTCATTAGTCAGGACATAGAAAATAATAGCTGCGAGGTTATGGTACAACTTCATAAAACATTGGACTGCTGGATCCCCTATTTATGTACGGTACCTGCATGCTACCCTTTTGCAAATCATACACTTGGACACCCAGATTCCTCAGCAGCTCAGAACTCTGCATTCTACATAGAACATAGAACACTACAGCAAAGTACAGGCCCTTCGGCCCACAATGTTGTGCCGACACTTTATCCTGCTCTAAGATCCATCTAACCCTTCCCTCCCACATAGCCCCCTATTTTTCCATCATTCATGTGTCTACCTAAGAGACACATGATTCTCTCAATATTTAGGCAAGGTTTTTTTCCCCCCAATTAATTTTTTGCCAAAATGGAGAAGTTCAGATTTTCTTACAATATACTCTTTCTTGGCCTTCTGGACATAACGTTGAATTTGACAACCTGAGGTAATTTAATTTCTTGATCTGTATCAGTTGGCCATCTATGATACTGGTTCAGCTTGTTTTTTGTTCTCTCCTTTTTCCTTTCTCTGGGAGTGGCGGACAGGCTCCTACATTCGCAACTTCTACATTCTGTTGTCTATGTTCTTACTAATTGCTCCCATTCACTCACCGACCAGATAACCTTGTTACAGCTTACCCAGCTTTATCCTATCAGAGATAAACTCCCTCCATGAACTTCTTTTGTCTCCTTCCCAATTCTGAAGACCCAAAATGTTAGCTCTGTCTCTTTTGCCAGAGATAATGAACTGACCTGCTGAGTATATACAGCATTTTCTGTTTTTATTATTTATAAGATATTGGTTCGGCCATGCTGCAGTGTTGTATACAGTTCTGGTTGCCACACTGTAGGAACAATGTGATTGCATGGGAATGGGTGCAGAGGAGATTCACCAGGATGTTGCCTGGGATAGAGTGTTTCAATTATGAGGAGAGACTGGATAGGTTGGGTTTGTTCTCTTTGAAGTGGAGGAGGCTAATGTGTGACCTGTTAGGGGCATAGATAGGGTAGATAGTGAGAAACATTTCCCCATATGTTGTGAGAAGTCCACATGGCTGTCACGTGACAGTAACAACATTGACCCCCGCTGACCGGAGGACAGCATTGCTCCTCTGATCGGAAGTGATACTACTGTCAATCAAGGTGCGGCTCCACCCACCCCTCAGGTGTGAGGGTACCCTTTGCCTCTGAACTTGCCTGACCAGTACCCTTTGTCTCTGAACCTGCCTGACCATTGGCTGTGGCAGGGACCTTTGTCTTTGACTCCCACACCATTGGCTCGTTTAAATCACAACAGTGAGGCTCCACCCAACCTCCTGCATCCACTAGCCCTTCCACTTTTGACGACCCCAGCAGTAGTGAGACAACGCTGCAGAAATCATTGGTAAGAGTGCATCACCACATGGTCAGGGAGCGTTTCACTCAGACTCAGGGAGCGTTAAGGGCCAATGCTAGTGTGGGACGGGCATTGAAGTGTTATATCCTGAAGTTGTACATTGTTATTGTGTGCTTGTGTGTATTAGTGTGTGTGTGAGTGTATTTTACCCCAGTTGCGATTCCCTCTCGTGTTCGTGGTATCCTGTGCGTCAGTGAGTGTGTGTCTGTTCCCATCCATTCTGTCCCGCGTTTGCCTTTGTGATTAAACTAGTTTTGGTCTACAAAGCTCATGTTCAGAGTCCTTGATCCTTAGGAACGAAAAGAACGATTTCACACAACACCATAATGGAGATGTCTAAACTCAGAGGGCATTCGTTTAAGGTGAACAGTAAGAGGGTTAGAGGGGATCAGAGGAAAAACTTTGATCATCCAGAGGGTGGTTGCAATCTGGAAAATATTACACGAGAAGGTGTGACAGGCAGGTAATTTCACGCTTTAGGAAGTATCTTGACTGGCACTTGAATCACAAAGGCACAGAAGGCAATGGGCCATTGCTGGTAAATGGGATAGCAGGGATGGGTACTTGGAGATCAACATGGATGTGGTGGGCTTCTGTGGTTGATTGAAAGCACTTATGCCTCCATGTTATAAGATTATGCACTGAAGTCTCAGTCCAGTCACAAGCACATAATTAATGCTGATACATCAGTGCAGTAAAGTCTTCTGTGTGATTTGTTAAATAGAGGCCCAGACTATCCTCTCAGATTGATGTAAAAGATCACACAGCACTATTTGAAGATAAGGAGAGTTCTCAGTCCCCTGGCCAATATTAATCCATGAACCAAGAGCTCAAGCAGATTATTTGGTTATTTCTTCATTGCTCTTTGAGACTGTGAAAATCATCTGTTGCCTTTCCTTACAATATATTAGCATTTTTCAAAATAAATTTTATTGGCTATAAAGCTTTCTTAGAAATACTGAGGATACATAAATGCAGGCACTTGTTTTCATTAATCACAAATACCACTTAATTAAGTTGGAATGGAGGAACAATTCTATAACTTAGTAAGCTACGGGTAACACAATATTTTGATTTTATGACACCAGCTTTTATACAGCACCTGTTACCATTTAGATAGTAAGGAAATTTGCTTTATTTAAGCAATTTTTATATCATACACAGAATTGTATTCTGATTGATACAACTTCTGAGGATCACAAAATTCCAACAAACCTGACACACAAAAGCATATAGTGAAATAAAAAAAAGGTTTAATGAATAGCAAAGATCTGGAAAATAGAGTATAATTGTAAGAAAATGGAAATTCTCAATTTTGGCAAAAAATAGTTAAAAAAAAACACCTTCCCTAAATTGTAAGCGAATACAGAATTCTGAGATGCAAAGAGATCTGTGTGTCCAATTGCATGATTTGCAAAAGGCTAGTATGCAAGTACAGCATGTAATTAGGGAAGTTAACAAAACTCTAATGTTTATTGCTTGGTGAAATGAGTACAGAAGTAGAGATGTAATGCTTTGGTTGTATATGGCATTAGCAAGAGTACATGGTATAGTAATGGTCATCCAATTTAATAAAAAATGTTATTAAGTTGTAAACAGCTCAGAAAAAGTCAGCTAGACCGATACCTGGAATGGAGAGCAAATGAGGGAAAACTGGACATCTGTTGGAGTGTACAAGAGTAAGAAGGGACTTAATTAAAACAAAAGATCCTGAGGGATCTTGACAAAGTGAAAGTAAGAGGACAACCTATAAAGAGGGGTCTGTTTAAAAATAAGAAGTTGCTCATTTAAGGCAGAGACGGAGCAAAATATCTTCTCTCAAGGGTCATGAGTCTTCGGAACACTTCCTCAAAGAGCAGTGAAAGTAGATGCTTTGAATATTTTTAAGGCACAGGTAGATAGCCTTTAGCGAGAGGGTGAAAGGTTACCCTCTCACCCTTTAATAGATGGGAATGCAAACTTGAAGATATAATCAGATTGTGGAACAGGCTTGTTACCAAACTTACCAAATAGCGTACTTCTTCCCCTAATTTACATATTTGTATTCTAAAATAAAACACTACAAAAATATCCCATAGGTACATAAAACAAACTTACCACTGCACGACTTCTTTTCTGTTCAAAGAACGTTGGCAAGTCCTCCCAGTTTTCTAATAGTACATCTAGAGGAATAAAACTGCACTTTAACGGTTCTCCCTCCTAAGAATGAGAAAAAAGTGATAATCATTTTTTTAAGAATCCTAATATACTTCACATAAGATATCTCAACAATGTCGATGGCAATTATTATTAGACAACACATAAAGCAAATTGTATGAACTACAATTTCAAACCAAAATTTATAATGTTCTGTTCTGGATAATCCTGGCTTCTTCTCAAAGGCCTGTCCTTTCTACCATCATCTCTGCAAACAGATATAAGGAGCTCATGAATTTCTTTGACAACCAGACTGACACCATCTGTTTAGCTGTCTTTCCCTTTGACCATCACCTCCATCCCCTTCACCAACAAACCGCACTTACTCCAGGTTTCCAGTTTGCCCACTGTCCAATACAGTGGAAATACCCTCTTATCAATCCATGTTGAAATTCAGAAAATAAATCATGTTATTTTATTTAACTAAGCCTCCTGGATACTTCCGTGTATCATCTACAAAAATATTACTCAATTATAGGCTATATCGAGAAGTTATTCTGATACCTAATTAACATACATCTCCAGCAGGGGGAGATAATAGTATGTTATTGTTAACACTATTCAATTGTTAACTGAAAATGCTGATGCTATGTGTAGAATAAATTTTATGTAGTTTTCAAGAAATATGACAAAACCATACATAAATAATGTTGCAGTACAAAACTAAGATTTCTTTTTATTCCTCTGCAGGATGTGGGCATTGCTAGTATTCAATGTTCTTCTCCCCTTCAGAAATGGTGATGGAGGGACCTTTCTTGAATGACTGCAATCTCTGTGCAAAAAGCAGTTTTATGCTTTCAGGGTTAGACCAGATTTTCTTGGGGATGTCATCCCTCTAGGGACTCTTGAAATGCACAAAGTAAAAAAGATATGCAATAAGTTACATTTATGACACCATATTTTCCCAGGCACATCATCACTCTTTCCAAAATAATTGAAAGATATCACAGCTCCTCTTCCCATTAAAATAGGGGATAATCACCATTTTACCCCACATTCACACCAATATTTAAGCATGACATTTAAAATAATAGCACTGGTTGCCTGGTACCAGTGTGATTTATTGCTGACTGATCAAAATGGTTAAGCAAGATATTTTAGTTTCGAGTCTGAGTCAGAGGATGTAGCTCCATACACCATTTAAGTTCAGAATGTAGTCACTGCTCACCTATTGTAAATGATGCGAGGACCAGATCATTTTGAGGCATGCGCCTTGATTGCATGCAGCCAGTGTGCTAGATGCACCAAGCTAACATAGCTATAGAGGGGAGGGGCAGGAGATGATCTTGTGAAATGAAGGAGAGTTTTAAATGAATTAAAAAATGATTTGAGATCTTTTCTGGTTAGACCACTCACTGCCATGAAATTGAGTTAAGTGTTAGTGATGTGTATTATACTCATTTATTCCATAAAATCATAACTGAAGCTGATGTATGGCACTGTATTCAGTTTTTATATTACTTGTGACCTTGCTATAAAGTGACTGACACTGTTTGCACACTCAACAGGGAACAGTCCTCAGGGTTAGAGCACATTAATCCAGACTGACAATTCAGTGCAACACTGAGAAAAAGCTATTGTTGGAGATACCATCTTTTGACAAAATGTGAAAATGATGTCCTGTCAGCCTCTTCGACTGAAAGATCTTCAGGCATTATTCATAAGAGAGACTCTCCTTATATTTGCTGATATTTATCTCTTAACCAATATCACTAAAAATAGATTTTCTAACTTTCTATCCCAATTCTGTTTACTATCCTATGTTTGCTTAAAAAATAACAATGCCCAAGGTTTAATAATAACTAGTTGTTTGTATAAAAAAAATATGCTCATAGAATCAGTGCAGCAAAGATAATAATATACAAATGCAAGCCTTTTCTCTACAAGCAGGCAGCTAAAAAAAAGCATACAAGTTCTTTACATTAGAAATATATTACTCAAATGATGGTAGACAGTTTTCATTTAATGATTAAAACTTGTATTTGCCTCTGAAAATCAAGTTACAACTTTGCTGATGGTGACATACAGAGATGAAAATGCTAACAATACCTTTGTGTAGAGATGTATTCTATCAGTATTCTTGCTTGCAAAATACATGAAGCCATCATAAACTGGAACATCACATGGGGTATCATGCTGTTCTACTGCAGAAAGGTTTGACAGAATTGATTTGGAAGAAATGTCATGATTTTTTTTTCTCAAGAGGAATCACAGATAGAACCGGAGAAAAACAAACTTTCACATATGCTAGGAAGGGACGCTAGAAAAGTAAGTTTCTAAAAATATTAAAAAGCTGCCAGAAATAAACATGTGGTGTAATGACAGGACTGCAAAGTTGTTCTACCATGCAATTGAAATACCTACTGGCATTTATTAAATTAAATTTCTGAGGGACAAATGAACTATGGCATTATATCCCAGCAAAATGTCAATACACTCAAGACAGAGGAAGTAATTGGCAAAGGTGGCTGGAATTTATGGGAATTTCTCTTATTGAAAACACAGCTTGTGAAGTTAAAGCTGAGATGATCTGATTCTGAGCGCTTGAAGGGCTGGTAAACCAGATATCAAGAGCACACAAATATCAGGCCACCCCAAAAAAGATGGAAGAGCACATTATTAAAAAACTGTATGCAGTTTTAGAATTAGTAAACCTTTTTATATCAAAGAAACAAAACATATTGTATGTATATCAAAGTGAATTTGTTGCTTAAAGAGAGAGTAAGCATTAACAAGCTAACATTAACAAGAGTAAAATTAACAAGATGGATAACAGGATGAAAACTGCCAAAAGAAATTTTAATGATATTCATTACTGCATAAGATTCAATGATCTTCAATGATCTACTGTACTCTGATAAATTTTCAAAGTGGTATCAGCACACAGTTCAGATGGTTACAAAGCCCATTAAAACTTGATGCAGGCCAGAAATTGATAGACAGGGTAAAATTCTAGTCATTCGCTATCCAGAAATCCTGATAGTTCAGCACCTGGCTCACTGGGCCCTGGTTCCCACGCTTCTTTGTGCTCACTGGAGCCCTGAATCTTGCATTCCCTTGAAACTTAATCGGTTCACTGTAAACTTTATTATTCTACTGTACAACAACTAAAAAACATGTAATTTAAACATGTTGGAACAACATGCAATAGTCCAGAAAATCTGCTGGTCCTACACCAAAGTTCCAAGCAGGTTGGATTAATAAAGTTTTGCTATAATAATGAAATAGCAGACTCATTACAAAGTGATCTCAAAGCACCAGTGGTTCAAGGGAGACTTCAAAAATAAATCAACAAATAAGGTGTGCAATAAAATGGTAATGAGAAAATAATGCTTTAATCTGGACAAATTGACAGGACCCAATGAGGGAGAAACTTCTTAAGGTGTTAATTATAATTTTCTAAAAGAATTGTGCCTTTAATTCGAACATTTGTAACATTCTCGATTAAGGAGAAGGGAAAGAAACTAGTTAACTTCAGGCCCGATGGTTTACTATCAGTTGTGAGCATATTATTGGAATGCATCAGCAAAATGACTGACTAAGCCTGTGAAATCAGGATTATACCGGGGCCTAGAGAGTTAAATTTTAAGGATAAATTGTTCAATTTAAAATGCAGAGAGAAGATCAAAAGGTGTCTGAAATAAAGAAGTTCAACATGTTTGATACAGAGAAACTCATTTATGAAGGACAAGGGGAAACAATCACAAAATTAGAAGTAGCTTCTTGAGGAGATAAAACAAAAATCAGTTTTGCCAAAAAGAGGGTAGTAGAAATCTGGAACTCTCTGACACAGGTGGCTGAGGATAATGGACCAATTTTAATTATGACATTATTGATTGCTAGGTACGAGGTATCAAGAGATATGAAGAAAGGCGAATGGAAGATGATCCACAAGCGGATCAAATGGCAGAACAGTCTGAAGGTTAAATAGCCTATTCCTGCCCCACATTCATTTCAATACTATGTGGATAAGTACCAGGTAGGAGCAGAATTGAAGGTTAGTGGCATTCAAAGATTGATACAGTCATTATACATAATATAATCAAACAGTGTTTCTGAGGTACTACTCTGGAACAGAAAACAACAAAAATAAATTAAAACATTTGACATTTGTTGAGATTTGTTCTATCATTTCTGGGACGATCAGGAAAACACATGGCAAACTATGTCATTACAAAATAATTACATTGGGTATAGTCAGTTCAAGAAATAAAAAAAATCTGCACAATTTCTTTTAGTTAGCTGTAGATCTGTACAAACCAAATTACCTGGTAGCTGCTGATACTCATTATTGAAACTTTGTTCACTTATGGTAATTGCATTACTGCTTTTGTCAATATTAAAAGATGAAAGCCCTTCTTCAGATTTCACTGTACTGCAGTGCTTCATTTCACTACTTATCTGCTCAGTAGGTGTACTTGATTCACCTTTTTCATTTTCTAGGTCAGATTGGACTGTACATTCTGACTGGGGTTGGGTTCCAGTTTGACATTCATTTTCACTTGGATATGTCTGACAGGACATATGTTGTTCTTCTTGATTGCCTGTGTTAGGAAAAACTTCTGTTTAAAAAATTGCTCAAGACAATTTGAGTATTTACTATTTCTTGATAAATGCTTAAGTCAGTAACATATCAAACACTTCAACATAAAATGAATTTTCATAGGGCCTTAAGTCTTTCCCCATAATAAGACATAAAAAAGCCTACAATTTTTTTGAAGTAATAAAGGCCCGAGTCTTTTTCCTTCGCAGTTGTATGTGGTCTATGTTTCACAGTCATACAGTAATAAGCCAAGAATGAAGACCTAATGGATTAGCATCTCAGTCCCAAGTTGTTTTTATTCTTCCTTCTTCAATGTCTGTGATGTATTCTTGGCATCTTGTGGAAGGGAAAAAAGTAATTCCAACATGATAACCCTTTCTGAAGCAGATACCAAGCATTCATCAAGGAAGAAAACCTTCAGAGGCTTGGGCATGTGCATGGCATGAGAGATGGGGCATCAAAAAATATACCATATGGAGCAAAAACACCAAGTCAGACACCCAAAGTTGTTTTAAGGACATTCGAGAAAGGGACATAATAGACTTCAATATTGATTATGACATGGGAGATCATATCTGATGACAGAAGCAAATGGTGTACATTGACTGTATGTTGTATGTATGATTGTATGTATGTATGGCAGCTTCAATAGCTCCATAATAGATGGTACCTTGGTAAGCAAGATCATAGATCACACTAAATCATTAGACACGATCTCTCCAGAATCTGCTTATTTAGTCATCAACGGAAATATAGCACATAATACGGCCTCACTAAAATTTGAAAACTGCATATCCTGCTCGCCAAAAAAAGCCAGAATTTTTATCTTGTTCTAATAATATGGAACAAAATGCATCTAAGTAATAGGAAGCTCAAAGGGATCTTACCAATATCTCTGAGAGTTTTGCATATTTCACAGTAAGACAAGAAGGTATTATTGGTATATGTGCATTTAGTGCAGTTCCATGTTTTTTCAGATAGATGCATTTTTCTTGAGATAACTGGTGTTTCACCCGATAACTGTTGAGTTCTTTGAATACTTAATGTAGACGGTAATGTCCCAACTTTGGGCTGCCTATTTTTTGTATTTGCACAGGTTTGACGTTCTTGACATAAAGATTTAAATCGTTTATTCTGAGGGTCCGAGTCAGCTTTTAGGAAGATCTTGTTGTTGCTTGTTTCACACTTCTCTTCATTCACATTTTCTCCAGTTTCTCCTGCATTCATTTCATCCAGTTCTCTTTGCGATTGCTGAGTTAACTTAGGGGAATTTGGAAATTCTTCGAGCTCAATGATATCAGGAAACTGGCAGGGGGGCAGGTCTTGAGGTGTTCTTTTGCGTTTCTCTGCAGAGCCAGGTTTTGATGAAAAGAACGAGCGGATATCATGTTGTTTTTCTTTCTCAAACTAAATAACAGAACCAAAGACAATGTGAGGAAAAACATTTTTTTTCATGCAGTAAGTGTAACTGGAATGCAAGGGTATGCAGCAGATTTAACTGTGACTTTAAAAAGGGAATTGAATCAGTACTTAAAAAAGTGCAAAGCAATGTAGAAAGTGCTGGGGAGTGGGACTACCTGCAGTGCTCTTTGTACAAACTTTGTCCAGAGCTGAAAAGTCACCTTATAGAGCTTTGGGTATTTTATGACTACTTCCAAATGTAGACTTTTTAGATCAATTTTCCATGGAAATTAGCTATCTATAAAGCTGAAGGAATGCCATTTCTGGCTCTCCTACCTTTGAGACAGGGTTGGGAGTTCTAGTACACACACAAGCAACTTGGGCTCTAATATCTAGGCTTTGACACTGGTGCAGTACTGAGGGAGCGCTGCAATGCCACTAGTGCTGTCTCTTGGGTGAGACGTTAAAGCAAAAAACCATGTGCTCTCTCAAATGGACTTAGTAAACCCAAGGATAAAGAGCAGCGGCGTTATCCCCAGATTTCGGATCAATATTTATCCTTCAATAAACATTTCAAAAGCAGAGTATCAGCCATTATTATAGTACTGTTTGTGACAACATCCCATTAGCAAATAGGCTGCTGTGCTCACTACATTACAACTGTAACTACACAAGTATAATAGGAAGTGCCGAAGTTCTGGAAAACCTTTGAATTGTACTATTTATTGTAAATGACAGTATTCTTATTTTCCTAAATTTTAAAAGTTTTGCACCTGTTACATGACATTGATAAACTCATGTTCATGATACGTTGAGGACAATAAGGATTGCCAACAAAATAATAGCATCACTTTTGGTATGGACAAAATCAGAAGGACCAGTGAAAAGGGACATTGTCACTAAGCAAGTTAACAGCTTCAAATTTGACATAGCTGTTAATTATGGCCAAGTCCAGAATTAGTAAGATCCAGGCTGCCAAGTTTATATTTGTAATTGACTCAGCTTTGCAATGAGATAATCAGATGTTGCTCAGGTTGTGGTAGTGGGAAGACAAATCAATAATCATAGAACTTGCGTCACTACAATATACAAACATTGGCCGTATGATATCTTTATCTCTCACAAAACTTAAAATAGCATAGAAGCAGAATGTGTCACAAGAGACTCTCTTTCTGCTAGTTTTATTATGAAACTCAATTTATGAGATGTTACATAATTAAAAAACATCAAAATCAAATATGCAGATAACAAAATAAAATATAAAGGCTTTGAAACTGGATTGTACCATCGTTGTTTCTCAGGTACGAAATAGAAATCTAATGATCGAATGTGGGTGCATGGGGGTAATGTACATTCACGGATCTTTCCTGTGCCAAGAGTGACTGACAAACTAGATTGGGTGCCCTCATAAAGGTGTGCAGGAAATATTAGGACAATAAAGCAAGCGTCTTATAGAGGCTATCATTTTGTGAAACTGGTTATCCACAGGGCTAAATTAACCACTTTATAAACTTGCTCAAATGTAAATCCACATTAGGTTGCCATAAGGTTAATTGCTGGTCTGCTCCACTGAGAGGCAACATCTGACTTTGAGAGCTTTGGGAAAAACTTTTCTGATGGTATATTCTGCATATATTTTGTTTTATTCATTGGTGGTATACTGAGGGGAGGGGTCACCAATGAACACATTGACCATTCCTATAGCAGTCCTTGTGAACTTAATTCGACCATTGAGCACTGTCAGATACCTGGACCTCGTCATGGAGGCAGCGTCAGGAGCTGTGCCAACTGCTCCAATGATAAATGGAGTTCTGAACCAGGGTATAAGGCAGTGCTGCCAGTGGCCATCAAGGGAGGTGACATCAGCAACAATTGGCAGTTTTCTGTACACTGTATTAGGACGGTGAACAAGGTCCATTATTCCAGGTGAAAACCCTACACTTCTTTCTCTTTGGACCAAGTGAAGCAGCACGAGAAAGCAATAAATGTGATATGGATATTACAGTTTTCTCCTGCCCAAAGGGTTATTGATTACATTCATACTGCCCTCCACGTTTTTCTATTACCAGCCTGGAACCTGAAAAGGATGCAGTTCCCTCACCCTCTGGCTTTCTTGTGATCACAAGCAGCACATAACTAACGGTTTCCAAGTACCAGGTATGATTCTTTCCCACTACCATAGTCAATTATTCTATGTGCAACCAAAGTGTCGTGTGCTTGACTATTTAGTGACAAACATGGGTAAGGATTTTCAAAGTAAACCTAAGCACAGTGGGAGAGCAGGATAACAGGTCCACTGAATGACCAGTAAATAAGGTAATAAGATAAATGCATTTAACTGATCACTGACAAACTCAGCTGCTGGTTCTGCAGCCTGCGGCACTCTGGAGGAACTATAAATGTGTTTTCAAATTACCATTTGTGATGGCTGGTGCATGATTTTGCTCCAGTGAGCCACTAGGTCTTAAGCACCGTCTAGACTAGAAGAAGTTAATGATGAATAGGTGCAGCGTTGAGCAACAGTCCCTAAATGCTAATTATCTTGAACAATAGTAGTGGCAGCCACACTAACTCTTTAGAGATTGTGTGCATCGTGGCTGAGAAGCTGAAGGTAAGAAGTGAGATTTACTTTGACATGTTTTGTTCTGTGAGGTGAGCATTGCTGGTAAGGCCAGCGTTTATTGCTCATCCCTAATTGCCCTCAAGAAGACGGTGGTGGTGAACAGCCTTCTTGAAATTCAGCAGTCCTGCTGGGGAAGGTTCTTCAGCAATGCTGTAGATTACAGAATTCCAGGGTTTAGAATAAACGATGATAAAGGAACTGCGATGTATTTCCCTGTCAGAATGTTGTGCAACTTGGAGTGGAACCGGCAGCTGGTGTTGTTCCCATAAACCTGTTACTCTTGCCCTTCTGGTTGCAGGTTTCAGAGTTGCAATGGACTTTGCTGATGGGACACTGCAGCCAGGATGCACCCGCAGCGGAAAGCATGAGTGTTGAGATTGCTGGATTTCGGGGATTCAATTAAGTGGGCTGCCTTGTCTTGTGAGTGTTATTGGAGCTGTACTCATGTAGCCAAGTGAACAGTATTTCATCTTATCTCCTGGCATGCCTTGTAGATGATAAGGTTTTGAGGTGTCAGGTGTCATTTGCTACAAAATATAGTCTGTGACTGGCTGTGATGAGATCTGTAACCACAATATTTATAGTCATTGAATTGTACAACAGAGAAAAAGGCCCTTTGTTCCATTGAGTCTGCATTGCCCAGCAAACATAATTTACACTAATCATACACCAATCTTATTTTATTCTTGTCACATTCTCATCAACTGCCCTCAAAGTTCTACCATTCACCTGCACAGGTGGGACAAATTAGCCAGTTAACCTAACAACCTGCATATCTTTTGGATGTGAAAGGAAATGGAGCACCCGGGGGGAAACCGATGACACAGGGGGATCATGCAAATTTCACACATCATCTTCTGATTGAACATGTTTGTGCACGTTTTAGCCAAGTCATTAGCATTCACGCTCAGCCCTTACATCCCTCATGATGGGGGTGTTCTGGGAGCGATCTTCTCCCTTTAACTAATCCCCTGGGCCCCAACACTTGCAGCGAGATGTGGCAGAGATGTGGCAGGACTCCCAAGCTTTGATCTGATTTGTTGGCTGTGAGATCACTTAGCTCTGCCTATTACATATCACCATACAAGCCATGCTGCAGCTTCACCAAGATGTCAGTTAAGTACCTGCGGCTGCTGTAGGGATGCCCATCTGCACCTTTCATGGAACCAGGATTGATCCCTTGGCCTAATTTTTTCAGTAGAGTTAGGGATATGACAAGCAATTAGTTGGTCCAGTTCTGCTACTACTAATGGTTCACATGCTCCAATCACTCATTCCCAAGCAACCAAAAAGGACCAAGTGATGGATGCGTGCCTGTCTCATTACACAGCTGGTTCCAATAATAATTTCTAATGCCCCCTGTCACAACACAACCAGGCATGAGCAATATTCCTATGTGCCAGACTTTGGATATAGCTAAATTTATCATTTAGCGTCTTGGCTACATCACTTTGCTCTTCAATTATAAATGCAGCATCAACCCACCCACCCCCACCGCCCAAATGTTAAAAGGAGGATATGAAATTAACAGAACCAGCTACACCATCTCAAATTTATAAAAGGATATCCAAATATACAGTATAATGAATGTAATCTGCATTGATAACTGAGCAAAACTGTTGTCTGCAATCAGATTTCCTGGTTTGTTGCCGTACAATTTTAAAAAGCTATATTGGGACAAAAGTCTGTGTAGAAATCAAAGAGCCAAAGGGAGGCAGCTTGAGGAAATACTTTGCAAATTACACCTAGCATTTTAGATTTATGGCAGTGAATGTGAACACAAATCAAATTGTTCTAATAATGTCATAATCCAAGAGTGGCCCCAGTAGTTTAGAGCTTTAGTAAAAACCTGTAACTTGAATTGTTGCTTTATCAGCATTTTATTCCTGTTGAAAACAGCTTTTTCTTTCTAAACTGCTGTAGAAAAATAGATGCAATAAAAATGATGTGATGCATTTTAAAATGTAGTACTGAAGTTGGGTAAAAAAGTGATAGCGTACTAATATCAGTAAACAGATGGCATAGCAGAAATTACTCATTATAAATGTTCCACCATAATGTGTGCTTCGACATCATTGTAATTAGTAATCATGTATGAATATTAGTATTCTTACATGGGTGAAGAACACTTCGTGAGTTTCTGGTAAATTTTCATTTGGCACCCAGGCCAATGCAGTACTTAAGAAATCCCATTTTTCTTTATCCCCCTCTTCTACTTCCAAACGTTGCTTTATTCCATTGAGGGTGTTGCTGGTAACACAAGTCTGCAAGTGAAGAAATTGAAATAATTTCCACAGAATACTTCATGAACAAATGGTGTACTTGCACTAATCTTATTAAATTGGCTTTTAATGAACAAAATGCTTCATGGAGAAACTTTCTAAACTGGTTATAATTTCTGAAGTCTAGTTGTATATCACCTTAAACCCTGCTGTACAATTCTGGATTGTCAATAAATTTCATTATCACTTCAGTTTATCTTACATAGATCCATCCTGATGTGTTGAGAGAGAGGCAGAATGAACATTACAGGTCAATAACCTCTCTCCAGAACCGATGAAGGGCCATTGTACTGAAACATCAACTCTTGCTCCGTAGTTGCTGCCTTACCTGTTGAACCTATAATTTAAATATTTATAATTTAAAATACTCAGGCCAGCTTGTGTCTTCATTTAACTGTTTGCCCAAAATACCTCGGTGCCTTGGTAATAATAACCTAGACAATGTTAACCTAATCACCTTCCTCCCCCAGTCACCTTTCACCCCAGAAGTCTCAAAGTGAGCCCGAAACCCTGAGGGGAGCGAGGGTCTCTCTCTGGTGGAGTCCTCTCACCGTTCGGCCACCCAATTGTACCAAAAATTCTTGGTCGAGCTGGACTGGTGAAGGGAAGGGCCATTTTACGATGCAAAGGCAGGGAAATTCCACCTTTCAGTGGCATGGCTGGGGATGTCCTTTGACAATAAGTAGCTAGGTGAAGCACTCTGCTGCTCTGGTCACTTTCCAAATGGAAACAAAAATAATATCCAGTAATACCAATGCAGTCCAATGACAAGAACATTACATGCCTTATGCAAGGACAGATAGACAATGCCACAAAAATGATTTAACACTAAGGATTATATACATAGGTGCACAGTATACAAGAATAAATAAGTCATAAGAAATTTGCACCAGGTTTGACTTTGAGCACTAAGCCCAATTTTTGATATCCCCATTCCAGAAAGAACACTTAACACCATTGACAAAGCCAGTCCAGATTTATTTGAATATAGAGAGCTTTAAAATAAGGACTCTAGGGTGATAAAGGCTGAGGACAATTTAAAGATATTTTGAGAATTAGGAAGAGTTTTGATAGGGTTAACAGGGAGTCAGGGATTACTGATTATTTAAAATGTTGACGAGGCTACGAGAGAGATTATGAAGAAATCTTTTTTTTGTTGTAAGAGTTGTAACAGCACAACTGCAAAAAATAGCTGAGTTAGAGACTATCCCACGCTTTAAAGGAAAAGTAAATCGAAGCATACAATACGAATATGGTTTCAATTTGGTAAATTTTTTGGATTGAATAAATTTGTCAAGTCCCATTCAATCTAATTTTTTCTTTCATCCATCTAGAGCTGACTCAGCTTTTTCCATATGGAAAAGGAAGGGAATAGTATGTTTTCGGGATCTATTCATTGATAAATGTTTTTCATCTTTTGAACAATTGTCTAATAAATATAATTTGCCTAGATCACACTTTTTTCGATATTTGCAGATTAGAAATTTTTAAAAAACTACTATACCCTCTTTTCCGACACCTTACAAAATTGAAACTACGGAAAAAATTTTAGGTCTTAATCCTTATCAGAAGGGCTTGATAGCGATAATTTATGATTTAATTATGAAAATACGTCTAGAATCATTAGACAAAATTAAGAATGAATGGGAAAGTGAACTCCAGACATCTATACCTATAGAGACTTGGAAGAAAATTCTTCATTTAGTCAATACATCTTCAATGTGTGCCAGACACTCGTTGATACAGTTTAAGGTAGTCCACAGGACCCATATGTCCAAAGATAACTTAGCTCGTTTTTATAACCATATAAATCCTTTATGTGATAGATGTAAATCGAATGTGTCTTCTTTGACACATATGTTTTGGTCCTGTCCTCTTCTGGAAAAATATTGGAAAGACATTTTTAACATTATTTCAAACGTATTGAAGATTGATTTACAATCTCACCATATCACTGCAATTTTTGGATTACCAAGGATAGACTCTGGCCATTTATCTGCTTCCGCTAACTGTATGATTGCTTTTGTTACATTAATGGCCAAACGATCCATTTTGCTTAAATGGAAGGATCAAATACCCTCTACTACTTTTCAATGGTTTTCTCAAACTATATCATGTTTAAACTTGGAAAAAATTAGGAGTGGTACTGTTGATCCTTTGCTTAAATTTGAAGATATTTGCAGTCCATTTATTCAATATTTTCATATGATATAGATCCCCTTTCAATAACTTTTCAGCTTGGAGGAACGGACTTGACGACATAATATTGCTCTGTTTCTACTGAGAAATTTTAGCCCAGTTTTTTTTTTCTTTTTTTTGTTGTTTGTTTTTTTAAAAAATTTTTTTTGTTTGCTTAGTTTATATCGTTTACAATTTTTCTTATTGATTTGTTTTTAAAAAAATTTATATAATACATCTTTTTCTTTCCTTTCTTTTATATTATATTCATTTACTAAGAGATCGTTGGATCTACAGATTTTTAAAATATTTTATTGTTCTTTATGATTATCTATGCTATGATTGTTATCCTGATATATTTGTATTACATGTATAAATATTGTTGCTAGATATCAATCTGTATTAATTTGAAAACTAATAAAAAGATTGAAAAAGAAAGACATCTGAAGAAAGAGGAAATTAGAGCTACTGTAGGGCAGTAGAACCCAGCACTGCAATTATCAAGTCCCATGTCGCAAGCTCTAATGGGTTTCAAGGTATCAAGATTGCTAAATGTTTTGTTAAACAGCAGTACTAATAATTTGATTTACACATTGAAAGAAAATGTGAAAAATGGCTAACAAGTGCACAGACTCATCCCTTGAATGCGGCAACCATATGCATGGTGCAGCATAAATTCCATTTAAGTAACACTTGAAGAACTTCCTTGGTACGAAGGGCCAGAAATTATCACCTCCAGTCAACATTTTCATCTGAAACATCCTGTTCCCTTGTGCCTCATTTGATAACCACGTCCATCAAACTGTCACTCCCTTAACATTCACCAGTTTCTGGATTGTTGACCAAATGTATTTCCCACCCTCTGTAATGAAAGCATTGTTTGATTTATGTAATCCAAACTGAGGTAATTTATCACTGTGTTTTGCCTCAAGAACAATTGCCTAAACATAACAGATATCAACTTCCACTTCAGTTCATCATGTTTTCTCTCTTCTCACTTTACTGTCCTCCTGTCCGCCATCGTCCTGCACAGAAGCTCACAGATCTAACTCCATGACCATTCTCCTCACCTTGTTGCTCATATAGCTTTTATATTCCCACTGTCTCAATACTATGATCACCTCCTTGCATCACTCTACACCCACATTTCCCTTTCCTCTTCCAAAACTACTGCTTCCCATGCTTGTCCCTGAAAAGTAAGGTTCCTCCCAATTCATTTGTAACTCCACTTTTATATATCCCAACCTTCCAGCTTCTGGCACTCAATTCACCTCAACGTTTCTGCCTTCACTGATCAAGTCCACACTATTTTCAACTCCATCTTTTGCTTGCTAGTTTTGCATTAACAGCTTTGTTTTTTCTTAGTTGGTATTTTCCCTGATCTGGGTCCCATCTCCGCTCTCTTAAATCCAAGGCAAACACACTTGAGTGATCACGAAAGGCAAATGGCTTTGCCATTCAGTCCTAAATCTGTTAATGACTGAAACTGACACTAATCCAAAATCCTCTGCTATTCCCTGGATATACATAGGAGATAACCCCGGGTTCTTTTCTTCTTAAATCCTTCTCTCATCTTCTCCACTCTCACTTCCAAAATCATGGACTCTTTCCCATTAAGAACGAGGCAGCCATTGAACTCCCTCTGCTGCTTCCCCCTGCTTCATTTAAGATATCCATCTATAATTCCAAATAGGATTCCACTCCATATCCCACATTGCCTTAGCCTTGAAATCTCAATCTTCTTCTCATTTCTCTCTAATTCCCTTTAATATCCTCTCCAAACTTATCCATGATGTGAGAGCTCCCCCCAACCCTTCCAGCTCCAATAATCATTTTCTGTTAAAGTGTCACTAACAATATCCTGTACGACTGTGAAAATGGTAAACTAGCCTTTCTCACGGATTTCATCCTGACTGCAGCCTTTGATCTACAAGCTACACTACCCTCAGTGGCATCCTGCCTGGCAACACTGGACTTGGCTGCTCCCGTTCCGACACGTGAAAACCAAGATCTAAAACAAAAATAGAAAATGCTGGAAATGCTCAGGTCGGGCTGCATCTGTGGGAAAAGAAACAGAACCAACGTTTCAGGTTGAACACTCTTCATCAGAAGTATTCTGGCAAAGATTCTTTGACCCGAGATATTAACTCTACTTCTCACAGATATGGCCGTGTATTTTCAGCATTTTATGTTTTTTTTAATTTTCCATTTCTACTTATCCAATCTTAGCCAGAAAACCAATTATCATGTTAACCAGGAAGATTCTATTTCCCTTGGCTAAGGGGTCAAATATCAGGAACATAACATTTAAATTAAGTGGTACGAGGACTAGAGACAAGATGAGGAAAACATTCTCACATAGGGGCGAGAACTCACGGACTGAAAGGATGGTAGAAGCAGAAAACCTCATCACATTTAACATGTACTTGGTTCTGTAGCTGAAGAGCTGTGACCTGCAAGACTATGGACCTAGTTATAGGAGGTGGGATTATGCCGGGTGGCCCTTCTTGGACCAACAGTGACACAGTGGGTCAAGTGGCTTCCCTTCTGTCTGCATGATTCATTCGTGCAAAGAACAGAACAGAAATTGATGGAAACACTCAGGAGGGCAGGCAGCACCATTACTGTTTCAGATCAGTGACCTTCACCAGAACACCCCGAGGAAATGTTCTGAAGAAGGGTCCTAGACTTGAACCATTAACTGCTTCCCTTTCCACAGGTGCTGCCTGACCTGGTGAGTATTTCCAGCAATTTTTTGTTTGTTTCAGATTTCCAACAACTACAGTTTTTTTTTACTCATGTCAACCATCTTCACTCTTCCTGCTCAAGAGTTACCCCCACCGTCCCCTCAAGATTTGTGCCCTGTGACAGTTTTAATTGAGTCTCATTACATCCAAAAAAATTTACAAAATTTTAACATTTTATAGGGTGCACAAGAACAAAGATCTGGGAGGGTTGGTTAATAAACATTTTAAGGTAGATAGTCATATGGAAAAGACACAAGAATAGAGAATCTTTGACTTTATAAATGGAGGGGTAATGTATAAAAGCAAGAAGGATATAACATTACAACTTGGTTAATCACTGATTAAACCACACTGTCTGCAATTGCAGGTATGACACTCTTGGAAGAATGTCAGAATCTTGGAGAAAGTGGAAAAGAGATCAACCAGAATGGAAGCAGTGTAGAGGGAATACAGGTTTGTGAAGACTTTAAGGAAACAGAGATAGGTTTCCTCAAAACTGAAAATGTTAGAAAGAATTACAATACCCAATGTAACACTATCCTGTCTGATTTGTTAGCGTTCTTGGTTCTCCAGTCTAAACACTCAAAGGTACATTGCCCCGATGCTTCAATAGATAGCTGCTTGGACTACATACTGCTGTGCCAGGAACATGTTGGATGTGTTAGAAGCTGCAGTCTCTCCCTCTCTTTGTTTGGCTTAACAGCCCTCCCAGCCTGGAGATTTCTCTATGGCAACATTCAACAGTGATTGCTGGCCAGTAAGCTTGTTACCATGGAGAAATCTCCAAGTTGGAGAGGGCTCTGCAATGAAATAAAAAGAGAGGAGTACAGCAGCTTCCATTATCCTAGAATCTGAGCAGGCATAGAGTAGGTGCTGCCTCGTCCCACACTCAGTATGTCAACCAGCGGGTAATCCAGAGGTCCACGTCTCAGTACCGGGCAGTCGCACCCCATATGTTGACCCACCTAACAACTGCCCTCACAGGCAGCCTCTCTACACCATGGGGCACCAACAGATCATGCCAAGTTCTTGGCGTAGCAGGATGTAGCAACAGGGAGGACAGGAGTTTGTAGCAGATTATCAGCAGAGCAGGACTGTTAATAATGCTCCTCTCTAAATATCATGTATAATTACCCTTTCTACTTCCAAATTCCTTAGGGGTCTTGTTAATGGGAATGCATCATGAGCTCTAAATGAAGTACTAAGTGTAATAGAAATGTTTAATGTTAGAACTGGGTTTTAATGGAGTAAAATTAAGATTCTGTGGACGTGAAAGAGACTCCCGGATGCTATGTTGCCTGCCCAGTGCCAGGGTCAGGGACGTTTCGGATCGAGTCCACAGCATTCTGAAGGGGGAGGGTGAACAGCCAGAGGTCATGGTACACATTGGTACCAATGACATAGGTAAAAAAGAGATGAGGTCCTGAAGGGGGAAATATAGGGAGTTAAGTAGGAAGCTGAAAAGCAGGACCTCAAGGGTAGTAATCTCTGGATTGCTGCCTGTCCCATGTGCCAGTGAGGGTAAGAATAGGATGATTTGGCAGATGAATGCTTGGCTGAGAAATTGGTGCGGGGGGCAGGGTTTCAGATTTGTTGATCATTGGGATCTCTTCTGAGGAAGGTACGACTTGTACAAAAGGGGGACCAACATTCTTGTGGGCAGGTTTGCTAGAACTGTTGGGGAGGGTTTAAACTAGTTTGGTGGGGGATGGGAACCAGAGTGATAGGTCAGAGCTTGGTTCATTTAGTGTACAAGTAGATGCAGAGTGTAGAAAGACTGTGAGGAAGGATAGGCAGTTGAGAGGGCAAAATTGCAGTCAGTTGGATGGGCTGAAGTGTGTCTACTTTAATGCGAGAAGTATCAGGAATAAGGCTGATGAACTTAGAGCGTGGGTAAGTGGGTGGAACTATGAAATGGTGGCCATTACAGAGACTTGGCTATCGCAAGGGCAGGAATGACTGCTGGATATTCCGGGGTTTAGATGTTTCGAAAGGGACAGGGACAGAGGTAAAAGAGGTGGGGGAGTGGCTTTACTGATTAGGGACAGTGTCACAGCTGTAGAAAGGGAGGATGTCCTGGAGGAATCGTCCACTGAGTCAGTGTGGGTGGAAGGCAGAAACAGGAAGGGAGCGATCACTCTATTGGGAGTATTCTACAGACCCCCCAACAGCAGAGATGCTGAGGAGCAGATTCGGATGCAGATTTTGGAGAGGTGCAAAATTAACAGGGTTGTTGTCATGGGTGATTTCAACTTCCCTAATATTGATTGGCACCTCCTTAGTGATTCCTGACACAGTATGTGGACAGGCCGACGAGAGGAGAGGCCTTACTGGACCTGGTACTAGGCAATGAGCCTGATCAGGTTTCAGATCTCTCGGTGGGAGAGCATTTTGGAAATGGTGACCATAACTCCTTGACCTTTACCATAGCCTTGGAGAGGGATAGGAGCAGACGATATGGTAAAGTATTTACCTGGGGGAGGGGGAATTGTGATGCTATTAGGCAGGAACTTGGGAGCGTTAATTGGGAACAGATGTTCTTGGGGAAGTGCACAGCAGAAATGTGGAGGTTGTTTAAGGAATACTTGTATGGGGCTCTGGATAGGTTTGTCCCATTGAAGCAGGGTAAGGATGGTAGAGTGAAGGAACCGTGGTTGACATAAGATGTAGAATGTCTTGTCAAGAGGAAGAAAGAAGCTTACCTGAGGTTTAGAAAGCATGGATCAGACAGGGCTCTGGAGAGTTACAAGGTAGCCAGGAGGCAGCTTAAGAATGGACTTAGGAGAGCTAGAAGGGGGCATAAGAAATCCTTGACGAGTAGGATCAAGGAAAACCCCAAGGTGTTCTGCATGTATGTGAAGAATAAGATGATGACTAGAGTGAGGGTAGGACTGATCAAGGATAAAAGAGGAAACATGTGCCTGGAGTCGGAAGAGGTAGGGAAGGTCCTTAATGAATACTTTGCTTCAGTATTCACCAGAGAGAGAGAGTGAGAGAGAGAGACGACATTTGTGAGGATGGCATATGACATGCTAGGGCATGTCGACGTGAGAAAAGAAGATGTGCTGGAGCTACTGAAAAACATTAGGATAGATAAGTCACCGGGGCCAGATGGGATATATCCAAGGTTATTACGGGAAGCTAGGGAAGAGATTGCTGTGCCTTTGGCGACGATCTTTGCATCCTCACTGGCCATCCTCACTGGTTGGAGGGTGGCAAATGTTGTTCCTTTGTTTAAGAAAGGGAGTAGGGATAACCCTGAGAATTACAGACCAGTGAGTCTTACTTCAGTGGTGGGCAAATTACTGGAAAAGATTCTGAGAGACAGGATTTATGGGCATTTAGAGAAGCATAGGCTGATTAGGGACAGTCAGCGTGGCTTTGTAAGGGGCAGGTCGTGCCTCACAAGCTTGACTGAATTCTTTGAGGATGTGACAAAGCACATTGATGAAGATAGAGCAGTGGATGTGGCGTACATGGATTTTAGTAAGGTGTTTGACAAGGTTCCTCATGGAAGGCTTATTCAGAAAGTCAGGAGGCATGGGATCCAGAGAAACCTGCCTGTGTTAATTCGGAATTGGCTCGTTCATAGAAGACAGAGGGTGGTGGTAGAGGGAGCGTATTCTGCCTGGAGGTCAGTGACCAGTGGTGTTCCGCAGTGATCAGTTCTGGGACCCGTTCTTTGTGATATTTATAAGAAAATTGGATGAGAATGTGGAAGTGTGGGTTAGTAAGTTTGCTGATGATACAAAGGTTGGTAGTGTTGTAGATAGTGTAGAAGGTTGCTGTGGATTACAACACGATATTGATAGAATGCAGAGCTGGGCTGAGAAGTGGCAGATGGAGTTCAACCTGGATAAGTGTGAAGTGATACACTTCAGGAGATCGAATTTGAAGGCAGAATACAAGGTTAATGGCAGGACTCTTTGCAGTGTGGAGGAACAGAGGGATCTTGGGGTCCACGTCCATAGATCCCTCAAGGTTGTCACCCAGGTCGATAGGGTTGTTAAGAAGGTGTATGGAGTGTTGGCCTTCATTAGTTGGGGTATTGAGTTCAAGAGCCACGAGGTAATGTTGCAGCTCTATAGAACTCTGGTCAGACCACACTTGAAGTATTGTGTTCAGTTCTGGTTGCCTCATTATAGGAAGGATGTGGAAGCTTTAGAGAGGGTGCAGAGGAGATTTATCAGGATGCTGCCTGGATTGGAGAGCATGTCTTATGAGGATAGGTTGAGCGAGCTGGGGCTTTTCTCTTTGGAGAGAAAGATGAGAGGTGACTTGATAGAGGTGTGCAAGATGATAAGAGACATGGATCGAGTGGACAGTCAGAGATTTTTTCCCAATGCAACAATGGCTAACACGAGGGGACATAATTTTAACGTGATTGGAGAAAGGTATAAGGGGGATGTCAGGGGAAGTGAAATGGGAGTCAATAGACCATGCTCTCAAAAGATCAAGACCCACCACAATGGGCTGAATGGATTTCTTCTGTCCAGCATATTTCTATTGCATAAACACTCAAATATCTATCATTGAAAACGTACCTTACGCTTTAGCATGTTCCACATGAATGAGTCCAGTGTTCCTTTGGCAATGAGATAATAAATGTGAACTGAACTACACTGTCCTATTCGGTGAGCTCGATCTTCTGCCTGCAGTAAGTGACCTGGATCCCAGTACAGCTCAGCAAAGACAACATGTGTAGCAGCTGTAAATGTTAAACCCTACACGAGATTGAAAAGGAAAACTTAGACAATTACACATATTTTGGTAGAATCACATTGGTTAACCAATAAAGATCCTGACTAATCAATGCTCCAGAACCCAAAGATTTTAAAGATAAAAGAATTCCAAAAGATAAGAGGAAAGTAGCTGCTTACTGATTTAAAGGTCAAGTAATAGCAAAAGAATGACACATTAGACTTTTGTATTAATGCACAGGCATGCACAAAAATAATTGCATTACTCTGTGACGTTGCATTCAGCTGAATTCAGTACCACAGCATCCTTATAATGAAGAAGGATAAAATAAGGATGAGGAATTTCTCAGAGAAGCAAAGAAGAAAAGATTCAAAGTAACATCTTGTTCTTTATGCAACTCTAACTAGATATGGCTCAGAGCAATATTGTGAGAAAGCCTACTGAGAATGCCGGAGTTAAAAGGGACAAGAAACAGATTAGCAGAATAGCAGAGTCAAAAAGATTTGTGTTGGATTCTTGTCATTGATAAATTACTCAAAGTATTTCACACGTCAAACTAAAGGCCTAAACAGTTCCACCAATGACTTTTAAGGTTGTTAAAATCTTTCAAAAGCGTCACTGATGATCACACATGCACAAGCTCACTCATTCATAATCTTTCTTCATTTTAAAGGAGTCAATGCCACAAACAACCCTGCTGAGGTTGGGATTAGTGGGGAGAGGAAACATAAATTGAGCAATAGGCCATTATGACATCAACTTGTTACTGTTATGTAGATAATTACCGAATTATTTAGATGGAGACACAAGAGATTGCAGATAATGGAATCTGGAGCAAAAAAAAACTCTGGAGGAACTCATTGGGTCAAGCAGAGGAATTGCTGATGGTTCAGGTCGAGACTGTGCATCAGGATTGACAGTGAAAAGGGAAGACAGCCAGTATTGGGGGGGGGGGGGGGGGGGGTGCGGTAGAGAGGGCCCGATAGGTGATAAGTGGACCAAGGAAGAGTGAAGGATGATGGGCAGAAGGAGCCAGGTGGGGGAGGGGGAAGAGGGATTTGGGAGACAGAGGCAGGTGGGTGATAGTTGGAAAGGGTGCAAGCGTTGGAAGCTGATGAAAGGAAGATGATAATGGGAAACATTAAGGGAGAGATGAACGACAGATGGAAGCACATGGGGAGGGGATACAGAGGATGAAGTGTGTGGGTAGTAGGTAGATGGAAACTGGAGGGGGAACGGTAGAATGGGAAAGAGAACAAAAATGAGGGGACCAGAAAGGAGGGGGGGGGGGGGGGTCGAAGAAAACAGGAAACACAACAAGTATGGGTTACCTGAAATTGGAAAATTCAATACTCATACCATTGGGTTGTAGACTACCCACGTGGAATATGAGGTGTTGTTCTTCTAGTTTGCGTGCTACACTCTAGTAGCTGAGAAGGCCGAGGACAGACAGGTTGGTGTATTTAGGCGTTTTAAGTATTTTAGCTATTGCTTAATAAATCAGTGAGTAGAAACAAAGTAACAAAAAAATTGTTAGAAATTAGAAGTTATTGGAAAAAATATAAATCAACGAAAAAGGGGCTCAGAAAAATGATTTATATAAACACTAAATGGAACAATGAGGAAAAAAAATGTACTAAAAAGACAAATGGCTGAATGATAAACTTGATTTATATATTTCAGTTCTCTTCAGAAAGGAAAGGAACACAAAAATGAACGGAAGATTTTTAACAAGAATTAACACTAACATTCTAAATAACATCCAACAGCACTTAATACCTTTTTTGCTAATTAAGATTGACATATCTCAAATAAAATCAACAGATGAAGGTAATTTATTGTAGCCATAATACCTGTCCAGCAGCTTTGATGCTAAGAATTGCAACTTGCACCTTCGGATCATTCTGAAACTGATGGACAAGATGAATCCTTTCTGATGATGGAACATTGCCATCGATTCTTACATATCGTACCTAAACAAATAGATGTTCCATGACGTTTCATTTACAGAACAAAAACTGAGAGTTAAGGTAACAATTGGATGATTCTAAAAGATTTTGAACCTCGAATACAAACTGAGATCTAAGATCATTCTGTGTCAAGTCCATACTTTCAATTACTTCTGGTGTAACATGCCAGTGTGCTTAGAAATGCAAGGATAATGATGTGTGGCTGGAGAGATGGTGCAGGATGGAGGGGCATAGATAAAAATGGGGCTGTATATGTCAGACAGGTTGCACATCAGCGGTTCTGGGACAGACATCCTTGCAGGTTTGCTACTGTCATTGGGAACAATTTAAACTAGCTTTGCGGGAGGAGGGTATGAGAAGTTAAGAAAGTGGGGAGGGGGGTAGGAGGAGAGGGACAAAAGTTTGCAATTTTGGACAGTTTTAGGAAATGTTGGTAGGCGGGTGGAAGAAATATTAGTGGGAGAGTATTTTTGTGGTAATGATCATAATCATGTCTGCTTTAGCATAGTTGTTGAAAAGAATAAATAATAAATCAGAATAAAGGGGGTCAAAGCCAAATCTACTCGTCTAAGAATTGATTTAGCAAAATGGCAAATTAGATCAAAAATTGACCGAGTATCAGGAAACAAAGAGTAAATAGGTGTTTTTGTGATGAGAAGACTGTTACCAGTGGGATTCATTTGGGCTTGGGATTTAGTTCCTTGATTTTTGTGGTATTTATTAATGATAGAACATAGAACACTACAGCACAGTACAGGCCCTTCGGCCCACAATGTTGTGCCGACATTTTATCCTGCGCTAAGATCTATCTAACCCTTCCCTCCCACATTGCCCCCTATTTTTCTATCATTCATGTGTCTATCTGAGAGTCTCTTAAATGTCCCTAATGTATCTGCCCCCACAACCTCTGCTGGCAGTGCATTCCACGCACCCACCACTCCCTGTGTAAAGAAACTTATCCCTGACATCTCCCTTACACCTTCTTCCAATGTAGACTTAAATGTAGGGAAATGATAAAGATGACTGCTGATGATATAAAAATTAGGCACATGATTGACAGTGAGGAGAAAAACATTAAACTGCAGGAAGAAATAGGTGTTCTGGTCACTTGGGCAGAAAATTGTCAAGGGAATTTACATACAGAGAAGTGGAAACTAATGTATTTGTGCACAGATCATTAACTGCAGCAAATAAGGTGGCACCCTTTCCTTCAATAGCTGAGGCATAGAACACAAGAACAGGGAGATTATGCCCAAAGGGTATGCAATGCAAGTTAGCCCACAGCTCGAGCGCTGCACACATTTCTGGTCACATTACAGGAAAGATACGATTGCACTGAAATGGGTGGAGACGAGATTGACAAAGCTGTTGCCAGGAACGAACAATTGTAGAGACTATATATAAATATATACACATATAAAAACCGCACCTATGGGGGATGACTGGATAAGATCGCTGTTTTTTGGAACAGAGGGTGTGAAGGGAAACAATTGAGGTGTCAGAGGAGTTGAAAATCATCAGCATTGATTCATCAAAATTAGTGGAAGAATTAGAGGGAGAAAGGAAAGATTTTTCTCAGCCAGAGGGAAGTAGGTGTCAGGAGTTCCCTGTCTTAAAAAAAAGGTACAGGGAGAGACCAAGATCACATTTAAAAAGTACTTAAATACATGATCATAGAGCCTTGACAAGCACTAAGTGCTGGAACATAGGACTAGGCTAAAAAGCTCTTTTTTGACATGTAGAGACATTGCTGGCTAGATGGCCTCCCCCATGTTGTAAATTTTACCTCTGATCTTGCAGGGTATAAGAGTACAGGGTACATTATCAGAGGGGACAGGGTACAGATCATTTATGGAATGATGCTGCACAGAAGACCATTCAGTTCTTTATGCCTGTATTAATGTTTCCAATTAATCCCACCCACCTGCTCCTTCCCTATATTCTGTAATTTATTTCCTCCTCAATTATTTATCCCGTACTCCTTTGAACATGGCTGTTGAACCAACTTCCATCCACTCCCAACTGTAATTACCACCTGTGCAAAGAAATATTTCCCCATGTTTCCCAATCCCCTTAATTGTTGTTTTCTTGCACCAGAAATAGTTTTTTTAAAAAGTTTAAAATGTTGTTCTGGCAGTACTGGTGGAGAAAGAAACAAAGTTAAAGTTTCAGATCAATGGATCTTCATCAGAACTGACCCAATGGGATAGGGTACAGATCAAAACTAATGAAGGTGGTTCTGAAACATCAACTCCGGTTCTCTCTCTACAAATACTGCCCGACCTGCTGAGAAACTGAACTAGAGTAGCCATATACACAATGAGGGTGCAAGAGCAGGTCAGAGGCTAGGAATCCTGCAGCAAGTAACTCACCTCTTATCTCCCCAAAGCCTGTCCACCATCTAGAAAGCTCAAGTCAGGAGTGTGATGGAATACACACCACTTGCCTGGACGAGTGCAACTTCAATAACACTTATAAAGCTCAACACCATACAGGACAATGATAGACACCATATCCACAAGCATTCACTCACTCCACCACTGACGCATAGCAGAAGCAGTTTTTACCATCTACAGAATGCAGAGCAGCAACTCACCAAGACTCCTTAGACATCACTTTCTAAATCCACATGCCATACATCAGAATGGTATGTGGCTTGGAGGGCAACTTCCAACTACCAGCAGCTGTGTGTGTGTGTGTGTGTGTGTGTGTGTGTGTGTGTGTGTGTGTGTGTGTGTGTGTGTGTGTGTGTGTGGGGGGGGGGGGGGGGGGGGGGGGGGGGTGGAGTTTGTATCTACAGTCCCAAAACGTCGACAATTCCTCTCCCCGCACAGATGTTCCTCAACCCGCTAAGTTCCTTCAGCTGTTTAATTTTTTGCTACACAATATACCACCTTGGGCCTAATAGGTGTTTCCAGGTTTTAGGTAACTTCATACTCCAATCCTCTTGTAATCATGTTGTCGCTCCTCAGGTTTCCCGTAAAAAAATATCATTCCATTCCCATTTCATCAATTTCTTTGTTGTTTACTGTATCAATTGCGAAGTTTGAAATCCTGCCCCAAATATCCTAGTCAATGTTATTAATATTCATGAAGTAGTGGCCTCAATACCGATTGCTGGAGTCCACTGTAGGTCTTCTACCAATCCAAACTGTCACTACACTATATTTCCATGTTGCCACTGTCCCATTAGTGTTAACTTTATTTGGGATTTTTTTGCAGAATGGCTTTTGAAAGCACAACACCAAATCAATCTCCAAAAAAATAAACAAATTAGTCAATCATCATTTGCATTTAACAAACACATCTGACTTCCATTTATTACCCCATTACTTTTCCAATTAATTTTATTCCAAATTAGTGTCTTAACTTATCCTAGCATTGACATTTCACTCACTGGCATGTAGTTGCCAAGTTAAATGCTTTATCTTTTTTTCAAAAAATACAAGAATGAAATACAGTGGCATGCAAAAGTTTGGGCACCCCTGGTCAAAACTTCTGTTACTGTGAATAGTTAAGTGAGTAGAAGATGAACTGATCTCCAAAAGTCAAAGTTAAAGATGAAACATTCTTTTCAACATTTTAAGCAAGATTAGTGTATTATTTTTGTTTTGTACAATTTTAGAGTAAAAAAAAGGGAAGAAGCACCATGCAAAAGTTTGGGCACCCCAAGAGATTTGAGCTCTCAGATAACTTTTACCAAGGTCTCAGACCTTCATTAGCTTGTTAGGGCTATGGCTTGTTCACAGTCATCGTTAGGAAAGGCCAGGTGATGCAAATTTCAAAGCTTTATAAATACCCTGACTCCTCAAACCTTGTCCCAACAATCAGCAGCCATGGGCTCCTCTAAGCAGCTGCCTAGCACTCTGAAAATTAAAATAAATGATGCCCACAAAGCAGGAGAAGGCTATAAGAAGATAGCAAAGTGTTTTCAGGTAGCTGTTTCTTCAGTTCGTAATGTAATTAAGAAATGGCAGTTAACAGGAACGGTGGAGGTCAAGTTGAGGTCTGGAAGACCAAGAAAACTTTCCGAGAGAACTGCTCGTAGGATTGCTAGAAAGGCAAATCAAAACCCCCGTTTGACTGCAAAAGACCTTCAGGAAGATTTAGCAGACTCTGGAGTGGTGGTGCACTATTTTACTGTGCAGCAACACCTGCACAAATATGACCTTCATGGAAGATTCATTAGACGAAAACCTTTCCTGCGTCCTCACCACAAAATTCAGCGTCAGAAGTTTGCAAATGAACATCTAAACAAGCCTGATGTATTTTGGAAACAAGTCCTGTGGACTGATGAAGTTAAAATAGAACTTTTTGGCCGCAATGAGCAAAGGTATGTTTGGAGAAAAAAGGGTGCAGAATTTCATGAAAAGAACACCTCTCCAACTGATAAGCACGGGGTGGATTGATCATGCTTTGGGCTTGTGTTGCAGCCAGTGGCACGGGGAAATTTCACTGGTAGAGGGAAGAATGAATTCAATTAAATACCAGCAAATTCTGGAAGCAAACATCACAATGTCTGTAACAAAAAAAAGCTGAAGATGAAACAAGGATGGCTTCTACAACAGGGTAACGATCCTAAACACACCTCAAAATCCACAATGGACTACCTCAAGAGGTACAAGCTGAAGGTTTTGCCATGGCCCTCACAGTCCCCTGACCTAAACATCATCGAAAATCTGTGGATTGACCTCAAAAGAGCAGTGCATGCAAGATGGCCCAAGAATCTCACAGAATTAGAAGCCTTTTGCAAGGAAGAATGGGTGAAAATCCCCCAAACAAGAATTGAAAGGCTCTTAGCTGGCTACAGAAAGCGTTTACAAGCTGTGATACTTGCCAAAGGGGGTGTTACTAAGTACTGACCATGCAGGGTGCCCAAACTTTTGCTTTGGGCCCTTTTCCTTTTTTGTTATTTTGAAACTGTAAAAGATGGAAATAAAAAGTAATCTTGTTTAAAATATTAAAGAAGTGTGTCATCTTTAACTTTATGCCTTCTGGAAATCAGGTCATCTTTTACTCGCTTAGCCATTCACAGTAACAGAAATTTTGACTAGGGGTGCCCAAACTTTTGTATGCCACTGTATTAGCAATCCTCTACTCTTTGACATAACATACTCATTTGAAAAGGATTAAAAGTTTATTGCCTAAATTTCCATTTCCAACCTTACTGCTCTATATAATCTAGGATGCATCTCATTTAGACTGGGTGACTTTCTACATTGAGGCTTCCTTCCTTTTAAATATCTCCTCCTTGCTTGCTTTTATCCTATCCATTATCACTACTGTCTTCTCTTTTATTGTTACGTTGATAGCAGCCTCTTCTCCAGAGAAGCCCTATGCAAGCTATGGCAAGCTAAGCTATAGTATCTCAACTATGGCCTCCACAACACTTTTTAATCAGTTTCCTTTTTGCTGGAATCTGATTATTTTCCCATTCTCTATGTCCCTCTTACTCAGTTTCCTTGATCTTAATTATTTTCTCAATACAACTTGGATCTCTACTGCATTAAGAACCTCACTGGGTTCCCTCTTCTGCCACATATTAACTCGTATCTTTAGATAGCCTGGAGAACTTCAGTTGTAGGTGCCTTTCCTCTCCCTTTTGTGAGAATCTTTCTCTGCTATGAATGCCTGAATTAACTCCTCTTCGAAAATGTTGATGTCTTGCTTCCCCAATCAAAAAATTGTGTTACCTGGGCCAGAACCCTTTTCATTAAAATTTATTCAAAGATTACTCAAAATTATTTCAAAAATGCAAAGGTTCAAAGTGGACCAACATCAGGACTGGAAAACACTCATTTTCCACATAGACATCAGAAACAATAAAACCATGTAATTTGTGCCAGCTTTTGAGTGATTAGACTAATATTACAGATCTATTTGTACTTCTGGCAAAAGTCCTTTAAGGTACATATAAGAAAGCTGACAGAATTATGGTTATAATAAGGTCAAAAGATTGAACAATTCTGCCAAGTTCAAGTGTGAATAAATTACTGCTTTAGTCAATGCATTTACATAACTGAATTGTTGTAACAGATTCTAAATAAACACAAGACTAAATAAAGACACTAGTTTTTATAGCTTGAATTCAAATTCAAAATCAAGCTATTCATTGGAAGTGTAAATCGAGACACCAAATTTAGTAAAATATTCAATGGTCATCCAATGTGGGTTTCTCAAAGCAATAAAACTGCCATTAGAAACAAATTTAAACTACTAAAGCCTATTTCTCCTGCCTCATTCGAGACTACACTATTGCAGCATTCTCTTCCATGCTGTTGGAGAAAAGAATCCAGTAGAGTATGTAATTCATTCGTCTATTTTGGATTGCTTCAGATAGATTGAAGGAAGAGGTCAAGAGCACTGCTCTCTTCAATTTGTAACTTCTGGTGATTCTTAGCAAAGACCCAGGACAAACTGGCAGGAGAACTTTTAGCTGGTCAGACACCACAAGGATTATCAGGCAAGGAGGGAAAATTGGAATGAAAAGAGAAACCATGGGAGCATTTTGACAATACCACCTTGAATATGAATAAATTCATTCTGTAAAACAAGTACTCACTGGATGCCCTACAGGTCATACAATCAGAAGAGATGGGAGGCGTGGTAATTTATTTTCCCCCCATATACAGGTAATTCAATTTTATTTCCAAGAATATTTCTGACATTTCTTGTCACAAAGTCTTTTAGGCAATATTTCACAGGCACCTTTCACCTTTACAAACAATATACAATATTGGGGTTTTAGGCAGATAAGAAAATACTTGAGTTTAGATATATAGAGTAGGGACATATAGAGTTATAGATATATAGAGTTATTAGATATATAGATCTAACTATTAGATGTATAGAGTAGGGACATGTTCGGCACAGCTTTGTGGGCTGAAGGGTTTGAATTGTGCTGTAGTTTTTCTATGTTTCTATATTTTTTTCACTTTGGGAACACAAAATATACCCAGTTCTGTTATACAGTCTTTCATCTGATTACATAAATCACTCTCTTCCAAATAGTTAAATCCATCTCTCGTGAATGTAGTCTTATGCACGGAACACATTAAGTACTACGTAAAATGATTATAAGGAAAGTAACTGATCTGGTGCTCAAGATGGAGGCATATTTTCAACTCTCCTTCGATTAACTTAAGTTTATAACAAACTATACTTGGCTCAATTCATCATTGACAAGCCAGATTTGCATTGATATATCACAGATATCAATTATTAAACATCCTAAGATCATGAAAGATACTACATGAATGCAATTTCTTCCTTTCTTTACCCAATAAAGATCATTAAACTGGACGAAGTATGAAGATACAGTATTGTTCAGTACCCGCAGCAATAGTGTAATTTTGGTAATAAGGTGAAGGTAGTTCACAATGCAAATTACCTTAGTTTCTACCACTGCCTCTGTGCAAGCCTGCAACATGGCTAAATGATAAGCAAAAACTAAGAACTTCAGTTTTTTGTTTTCCAGCATCATTTTGATGTAGTCCTTCACTGCTCCTGCCTAAAACAGAAACACATTTAAGTTTGCTTAGCATTAATGCAATACAGATGAATATCACAATAACATGTTAATCTAATTCCATAAACCTACCCAAAACCGGCAAATGTTTACATAAGTAGACATTAAAATGCCATTTAATCAAATAAAGCATTCAAATCAAATTTTTAAACAAAGTTAGTTGATTCACAATCAGAACACTATGAACAAGTATTTTAGATTCCACATCATAACTTAATGTGCAGAAACAATTCAACTGTGCTATATTTAAGTCAAGTAATTAGTTTAAATATCTTGATTTTTTAAAATGGACTGTCCAATATCAATGGCAATCCATAAATAAGTAAATATAATTTCCATACAATTAAACATTAAATACATAACAAGCCATATCACAAGAATGACATGAAGAGATACACTTAAGAATACCACATGTATCCAAACAATCACCAATACAATTTAGACATTTAGTCTTACATCTAATTAAAGAGATCAATAAATTTGGTTACAATTGAAGTTCAGAAGCAATTGAAATGCTTCTGAAATGGTACCAGTTTTATCAATAATCCATTTCTAAATTAGCTAAGTATGTTAAATTTTTAGCAATGCTAGTTAACTTATTAAAGCTTCAATATCTACATGATACAGTAAAAATATCACTGCACCCTGAAGCTTTAATAAATGGAATACAGTTGATCAAATGAATGTATAATGAAAATTTTATAGTTTTGGATAAGGAACGAAACATTGTGCATTTCTTGTCTAAACTGTTTTGTGAAATTATAAGCCTTACAAAGAGAGTCTTTTTTCATACAGCAAATTGTTAATTCATTAAGGGGTGATGAAGAAGTATTCAATAATAGTTTAGCAAAAGAAATTAGATAAATGCTTAAGAAGGGAAAAAAAAGTTACAGGGTTATGTGCAAAGAACTGTCACGTGGAAGCAGTTAGATAATTCTTCAGAAGAGCAAGCACATTTATGATAATCTAGGTCAACACCTGAATGTAGTATTAAGATGGGTACCATGTTCAGAGCTGTATTAGGATGGTATTTTCTATCAACTTGTTCAAATAGATACAAAGGATGTCATTACACTACCTGCCAGAGGAAGTGGTTGAGGCAGATACAATGGTATCCAAGAAGCACTTGGATAGGTACATGCAGAGGTGGGGCTTAGATGCATATGGGCTGAACACAGGAAATTGGGACTAGATGGGTGGGCACTGTGGTCAGCATGGCCTCATTGGGCCGAAGGGCCTGTATCCATGTTGTATTGCTCTATGGCTCCCTGAAGTGTCCTGTTCAAAGTTTACCTTCAAGTAATACCAGCAAAAGCAGGTGGGCGGGTGGGTGGGGGCATGCGGTGGAGGGGTAGGGGTGCGCGGTGGGGAGAGAGGGGGGCGCGCACGGTGGAGGGGGGAAGGGGGTGTGGGGTGGAGATAGGGGAGAGGGAGAGAGAGGGGGAGAGAGGATAAAATTAAGTAGAATTAACTGATTGCTCATCTACCTTTGCAATAGCAGTTTGTTTATACATGTGAGTGATGAGCCCCATGACTTCTGGAAAGGAGTTATCGGTCTCTGCAGGTCTTGAATGCAGATCTCTCATTAATTTTTCCCACTCTTCAATACTGTCATTCATTTCCTACGTGGGCAGAAAGAATAATGTTTTGAATGAGAACAGATAGCACAATTAATGGATCTGTGAAGTATGCCCCAGTTTCATCCAGCATGGCTGGAGAAACAGGAACAGGAAAATTCCCAGAGTTATAAGACTGTTCCTGCAAAAAAAATGTCAATGCTGGTTAGGTCAGTCACATGCTCTGTTCAATTATAGAAACTTATGACAGGCTGGGGGCAAAGATAAAAATTCTTTACTCTGGAGTTATAAATCAAGGACCAAGAATGTTTCAAGGAGAACTTATTAAATATTTAGAAAGTCCAGGAACCAGACCGCAGTAAATACATTTGTGTCACAGAGCACAAATTTAGGACAGCCTGATGGAAGAAAATGAACAGCTTTGAGTATTATCCCAATACCAAATCTAAAGGTATTTTGGAATATAGCTATTTAATGAATCATTTACTATTATACCTTCTGTCCACTTCAGTGATTTACATTACTTCTATGCTATTAGGGAAAATAAATCAAAGTATTTTGACATGAACACACCTGGATGCATTGAGATAGAAAAATTCTAATGTTAAGAACTTATTTTTTTAAAGTTTCATTTTATATGTAAAGTCAAATGTAGTAATATGAAATAGTCTTGAGATCAGAAATATTAAAAAAGGGTGGAACATATTACAACTAGAAATGCATGCTTCTCACAGGCAAAGATCTTTAATAAAATTCAAGCTTGTAGAAAGTGTGAAATTTATCAAAATCTCAAAGAATTTGTAAAGCACCATGAAATCAATTCCCAATTTCAGAAAATGTAAATCCATTCTATGCAAGGGAAAAATATCTAATAGCATTATGAAATACAAGATGATTTGCTGCAGCATTGCAAACGAGCTGTGAAGTGACATTATGTCCTGGAAGAACCATTTTTTTTCCCCACTGTCAAAGGAGTTTCACCGAGTAGGTTAATGCATTGAAGGATATTCAAGACATAGCACGACAAGGGAAAGGTTGAAGCTCAAGTCTGGAATGGGTTGAGAGAAGACAAAAGGTGATGCAAGACTTTGCAGAACAAGATGTGCTTCCAGAACAAGAGTAAGCCAGGGCGCAAACCAGAGCATAAGAATGAGAGATCACGTGCTAAATGTAAATAAAGTCGAACAGATATACCATAGAACCATACAGCACAAAACAGGCCCTTTGGCCCACCATGTTGTGCCATCCATCAAACCACCCTCACACTATCTAACCCTTTCCTCCCGCATATCCCTCTATCTCACATTCCTCCATGTGCCTATCCAACAAACTCTTGAACCTGTCTAACGTATCAGCCTCCACCACCACCCCAGGTAGTGCATTCCATGCACCAACCACTCTCTGGATGAAAAACCTCCCCCTGACATCTCCCCTGAACCTCCCACCCATAACCTTAAAGCCATGCCCTCTCGTCTTGAGCATTGGTGCCCTGGGAGGGAGGCGCTGGCTGTCTACTCTATCTATTCCTCTCAATATTTTATATACCTCTATCATGTCTATCAGAGAGCCAGAGAGAGATTTAAAACACAGAAAATTTTAAAACGTTAATTGTCCAATTTTAATGAATCCAGTTGATAGCATTGAGAATTTTTTATGGTATTCAATGCTTTCGATTTTAAAATCTCATTGCACACCTTTAAATCCATGATCGCAGTAAAATACATGAGGTTACTTAGCAACTCAGCACAGCATCAGTCCCAAGGGACTTGACATACTGGCAATACATTCCCTACTTTGTTTGGAACCAGAGCAAAAAAATGATAAATTTTCAAAATGTTAGCTGGAGAAGTTAAAAATTTATTTTCAAATTAGACATTCACAGATGACTTCCATTGCACAAAACTCTCACCTTAGCAGCATCCTTTGACAAATCAAATGGGATTTGTTGCCGAATCTTTGGAGGCAGCTGGGTCAGAACTTCATCCTTCATTCTTCGGATCATTATGTTGCTCAAACGTTGGTGAAGTTCGTCTAAGTTGGAGGCTCCTTTATAATCCCACAGAGCTTTTTTGCCAAAATATCTGCTTTGCATTCCAGTTGAAATAGCATGAAGTTTTCTCATTTTTACACAGCAAACAAAATAACTTGGGACACGTTATTTACAAACACAGGCAGGCACATAATATTTATACACCTACTCTTAAAAATTGAACGCAAAAAGGATAGGACATAGAGGAGTAGGGCCTTTTAAAGACAAAAATGGAACTTGCACATGGATATGGAGGACAATGGTCAAGGTATTAATTAAGTAGTTTGCATCAATTTTCACCAGGGAAGAAAGTGCCTCCATAGTAATAGTGAAGGAGGAGATGGCTGAGACATAGTGGGTAGCACAGTGGTACAGCCACTAGAGCTGTTGCTGCTTAGCTCCAGTGACCTGGGTTTAATCCTGATCTCCAGTGCTGTCAGTGTGTGATTTATATGTTCTCCCTATGACTGCACGTTTCCTCCATGTGCTCTGGTTTCCTCCCACATTCCAAAAATTGTTCCTTGTACGTAAATGAATGGTAGAATCTGAGGGGCAGGGGTGGGTGGTAATTGATGGGAATGTAGGAAGAATAAAATATGTCAGGGTAAGTTTAATGGAAAAATGGGTGCGTGATGGTCGGCTCAGACTTGCTGGGCCAAAGGGCCAGTTTCTATGCTGCATGTCTCTATGCCTCTATCACTAGATATATTAAAAATTGAAAGCATGGTGGCATTGACTGATGCATCTCCAGGATAGGATGGGATGCATCCAGTAATTTTGAGAAATACGGGAGGAAATTACAGAGTCACTGATTATAATCTTCCAATGATCTCTGGAAATAGGGCTGGTGCGAGAAGAATAGAGAAAAGCAAACGTTACTCCCTTGTTCAAAAATACAAGGAAGGATAAGCCTAGCAACTACAGTTTAACCTTGGTGTTGGGACAGCTTCATGAAATATTGATCCATGACATGATGAATAGTCACTTGAAGGAAAATAGATTAACTAAGGCAAGTCAGCACAGATTTGAGAAGGGAAAATCTTGTTTAAGTAAAATGATGGAATTTTTGATGAGGTAACAGATGAACTTGATGAGGGTAGTGCACATAAACAGGTCCTTTGGTCCACCATGTCCAAGTCAAACATCAAGTAGCCATCTATATTCAGCCCATTCAGAAGCAATTGGTCCATAGACATCTATACCTTGGCAATTTAAGTGCTCCAAAGACTTAAATTTGCCTCCAACCCTCCCCAAGTGGTGGATTCCAGATCCCAACCACATCTGGATAAAAACATTCTTCCTGAGATACCCACTAAGTCTCTTACCATGGACTTCCAGAAGGCCTTTGATAAGGTTCCACATAACAGGCTTATCACAAAAGTTGAAGCACAAGGCATAAAAGAGACATTGATACAAGGTAGGCTAAGTAACAAACAACAGTGCAGTTCACCCCTCTGTTGTTTGTTACTTAACTTAATTCATTTGCGCACTATCAATGTCCCTTTTATGCCGTGGTTGAGAAGTCTGGATGGCATGAACAGAGGGAGACTGTTCCATTGGGTGAAGTGATCGCAGACTAAAGGTCACAGTTATAACAGAGTTATAAAATAAAATTCAAGAGAATTAAGAGCAATAAGAAAAACTCTTCCACGCCGCATGGGCTTGGAATCTGGAATGCACTGGATACAGGTTCTATTGTCACTATAAAAAGGGAAATGGATAAATATACGGCAGAGAAAAATTTGCAAGGTAAAGAGCCGGAATTGGGCTAGGGAGTGGCTATGATAATGAGTGGGCATTAAGTGCTGAATGACTTCCTTCAGTGCTGTAACCATTCTATAATTCCATTGTTAAACATTGACTGCTTTTAGTAACTAGAACTTCACTTCAAAAGCTACTGAAAAATCACATTAGTTACATGAACATCACCAAGGACGTCACCTTGATGGAAGAATTCACCAAACTTCAGAATTCAAATATCAATGATCTTTGAAAAAATAAGAGTACTCTCTCTAACATGCTTGCTCAATTTTACTTAAGGCAGACCTTTTTGTGTCTCAGCTCATTGGTTTGACACCAGCAATCCACCAAAGTACTAAATCACAATGTGACGCCTTTTTCAGAATAAGAATGGAATAATTATATTGCACTGATCTACAGTCCTGTATTATCATACAAGTCATCTTACTTAAATGTTAATCATCCACTTTGCCGTGAAAACAAAGACTATTTATTCAGAAGAAATATCATGCATCTGAAATATTATTTGTTTCTCCCTCTATTGATGCTAACTGACCTGCTGAGTCAGTATTTTTGTTTTTAATTTGATTCATTACTGGATATCAAGAATAGACCATTATCACAAAATATGAATAGGAAATTAGCCCTTTTCTTAATCTATTAATAAATTAAATGTTGTATGAGATAATAAATCATGAAAGTAGCATGCCAGATTATTGAAAACAGAATGGCTTAGTTGAACATTTGTTCCGCATTAAGCATAATTTTGATATTTTAGTATCTAGTAGAACCAAGAGAAGATTTCAAAGAAGAGTTCTGATACAAAGTCATCATCTGTTTCTCTTTCACAAATGTTGTCCGACCTGCTGAATATTTCCTGTACTTTTATTATTTCAGATTCCATAGACATTTTCTAAATTAAAAAGTTTTGATGAATCAGAAATAATATTCTTAATTAGTTTTCTTACCTACGATGAGCATTGCAGTACCTTTTTGCATATTCAGTCCAAGTTCCAAATTTTCTTGGACACAGTGCATTAATCTGCATGAAAAGCTGGGGAAATATTTAAGCAAAATTAGCAAGGAGAGAAATGAACATAAACCTCCGCACACAAGACTTTCAAACTATCAGTGCTCTGATTGTGAATGATCAGTCACAACAAACATGCTTGATTGAACCGAAAATAGACAGGATCATATTATTTCTCAGGAACCTGGTTCAACACACGCAAACTAGATATAGATTTCTATCCTTTCCCATCTAGATTAATGGGAGAAAGGAAAACTTAAGTTGAAAAAAATTTTGAATAAATTGGATATGAAGGCAATTTAAGGGAAATTATTTCCTTTCCTGTGCCCCATGTACAGTACAATGTGAAGCCAACATGCAAGTGTCCTTCAAGACTGGATAAGAGCACTTTTTTTTGAAATGAGATATTTCAGAGAGAAATGGACAAAATCTCGCTTTAAAGCAAGTGAAAGGATTATGGTTTGTGTGCAAGAAAAGGGATTAACAAGGGATATAGGGGATGCTCCAAGCCAAATGGTTCCAGACTGTATAAAGTTCTTTTTTCACTGTGGCATTGCATGAATGCACAGTTCAGCTTACTAAATTTATCCCACTTCACAAGGGAAGAAGCCCTCACAATTAAAATGAGCTCTTCCAGCCTGGCATTCAAATAATGGGGAGAAGGATTTGGCAGTCCTGACTGAGAAGGGGCTGGCCAACTTCCATCTTGATCCAATATTTAGTTCATGCTAACAGGCATGGTGTATTTATTAGTTAATCATACACATCTAAATAAAAGTATTATGACATTAAACTCACAGACAAATGCAGAGGACACAGGCAACAGTGACAAACTTCTTTAGTGCAAGGATTCAGCTTCATAAATAATCTCTTCACAATATCAGGAATGTCTCCATGATTTTTGACAGACCCAAAACTTCCCAAGCAAATATGAGAACTGAATCACTAGCTTTGTCGAGTCTAGATCCCAATATTAAAATCAAGCTTTTCCTGCTCAAGAGGAAACATTTTGTTTTTCCACTCAGTATTCCTTTGCACTTTGCGGAAGGAAGATAAATTCTCATTGTCGTGTTTTTGTTTATTAAAACCAGGATTTACAAGCTTGTCTATCTTCATAAAACTCAATCAAATCTTCATTATAAAAATCCAGGATTTGGTGGACAGATTGTTAAATGATGTGTTATTCCAATAACCGCACACTTCATTATGTCACATCAAAACAAAATTTTGTGCAGTAAATTGCTTTCATCATACTTTGTCTGTGCAATGGTGGTACATCATACAAGTGAGAAACTGCTTTGTTCAGGCACTCATGGCTAAGACTCAAATATAATCAGAATATTCTTAGTATAGGAGTTGTGACAATTGCAGTCTGCGACATGCCTCAGACAAGTATTTCATCCATAACCTTCAGTTTCACTTAAAAACAGATTTGATCAATCGTCCAGCTCCAGTCCCAAGGGAGCCTCAGTGACTAAATCTTGCTCTTATTCCTTATGTTCCAGCAAGGTATATTTGGTTTTACGTAACTGTTGTACTTATCACCCATGACAAATCTTAAAGTTGTAATTCAGGAAGTATCTCTGCATGTGTTCATGCCTGTCTGTCGACATGCCCGCAACTGTGCCTCTGTGTATGTCTGATATGTGGTACAACTGCTGAACTGAAAGGATCAGGTTTGGGATATATGCAGCTAGCTTGCAAATGTATCAGAGGGACCAAGGAAACTAGACACACAATGCAAGTACATTCCAATATTTTAAATCAACGTATTTATAAAAATAACATAACATTTTTGAACCTGATCATTCTTACTATTGACATCACAAATAAAGTGGCTGTGCTTTCCCTTTATTGTGCATTAAATGTCTTAGAAATAGAGCAGGCATTACAATTAGATAACAATAGATGTCTTGGGAACCTGTCCCTGTCAGTTATTATTAAAAATTTTTTACTGTGCTGAAAATTTCATTTCAGGCTCACCATGTATACCAATGATTGCAGTGGAAATGTATGATCAGGCCATTGATTTGTGGTATTCACAGATAACAGAAAATAAGATCTAAGATGCAACTAAAATAATTTTTTAAAAATTAAATCAGTTAACATTGGGCTTAATAATAAATAGGTGGATAGATGGAATGAATATACAAGTGTTTTACAATTACTTAGTGGCAGTGATCAGAAACAGTTTTTTTTTATATTGTAGCAACTTTAAAATACATCATTTAGCAGCTTTAGTTTGTATCTCACAGAGGTGATTTGCTTTCAATGGACCTCAAGCATTTTATTTGTATTCTCCTTTAAGATGTTATCAAAATTGTAAAAAGGCTCACCTCTTCAGGGCGACTAAGTGCAGGAGTTCCAGTCAACAGGACTGCTCTAGCGGCTTTTTGTATAATAGGCACCAAAATTGTGCTTCGTGCTGCAATACGTGACTTTATGTAGTGAGATTCATCAACAATAACAACTTGAAAATTTTGATCATACAAAGCATCTATTAAGGTCTGTGCCTTTGTCATCAAAAGGCCATAACCAAGAATGGTAACCTTGCTGGCTGGAATTCTCCTGCACAAGATAAAAATAATTGTGGTTATAGATCAAAACATTTTTATGGACAGCAGCATTTTAAAATACATTTGTATAGAGTTAACCATGGAAAAGTTATTTACCCAAGGTTAAAAGTTATTCTGTAGAATTAGATTTGTCACTCTTCAGTAACGTGTAAAGAAGTCAATGTTACAGGATTTCATTCCATATTCCACCATTCAGGAGATAGTTGGAGTTCATGTACTACAATTCCAAATGACTTCATTTCTCCCCTCCAAAGAGGTTATTTGCAAATTTATAAAGAAAATTAAATATGTAGTGCTTCACGTGTTTTACAACTTATCCCACGCATTAATAATAATGAGTTGTGAATGACAAGTTAAGGACATCCACTGATAAATCGCTCTTCATTTAGACAATAACAAGTTCTTCTAGGTCTTATTTAAAAGGAATGCTCGAGGTTACAGTACAGGTAAGGACCATATTATGGCCAACATTCTAGACAGAGAGGCCACCAATAGTTGAGAGCAACTCCAAACTCCACCAACAAAGAGATAAAGGAGTAGGCCATTCAGCTCCTGAAATTTTTTGTTATTCACTTAATCAACAGCTGATGTACATCAGAAACAATTCATCCTCAAGAACAGTGTTCAAATATATCTGTTATAAAATACCCAGAGCTGCTGTAGCACAGCTCCAGTGAATCGGGAGTGATCCTGACTTTGGGCAAGGTGTGTGGAATTTGCATATTCTCATATGATGGTGTGAGTTCTCAAAGACATTATGGTAGGTTAATTGGCTACTGTAAATTACCTGTAGTGGGTGGCAGGAGAATCAGGGAGGAGCTGATGGGTATGTGAAAGAGAATGGGTTTCAGGGAGGTAAGTAGGGGAAATCAGACTGATTGTTCTGCTCTGATAGCTCCCATATGCTTGCTGGGCCAAATAGCATCCTTCTATGTTGTAAGAAAATATAGAAATATGAAATAATTTGGGGAGACTGACTGAGGTATATCACAAGGGAGCATCTGAGACATTAAAACAATACATTTTGCAGTCCCTGTGCTAAATGATACATCTTAAAAACATTCCCTTTTTAGCTCTTTTACAGCAAAATCTCAGAAAAGGTACAGCATGTAAGGAGGGCATTTGGCCTGCTGAGTTCACAGTGGTTCTATGCAAGAGTAATCTAGCTAGACTTCTGTACCATGTTCTCTTCTGCTTTCTCTCAAGAGCCTTGCAATTTCCCACCCCACTCCCCCCAATTCAGGTTCTTATTTAACTCCCTTTTTGAGTGCTACCATTAAGTCTTCCTCTACTGCTACCCTTGGCATTTCAAGCCCCTGAACACACACTGTAAAAAAAAAAGTCACTTTTGGTTCTTTTGCCAATCACCTTCACTCTGTGTTCCCTGGTTCTTGACCCTTACACCTATAGGAACAGTTTATCAGTTAATAGATAACAGTTTACGTCAACTACTGTCTATGCCCTTCATAATTTTATATATATTTATCAGATCTCTTCATAACCTCTTCTGTTCCAAGGAGAACAACTTCAGCACCTCCCGTCTATCCCCATAACTGAAGTCTCTTGTTCCTGGCAATATTTTGGCAAATCTTTTCCTTACCCTCTCTATGGCCTCCACATCTCACCAAAAGTGTGGTGCCCAAAACTGGGCACAATACTCCAAATGTGGTCAGTGTTTATTGAAGATTGATCATGACTTCCCTGCACTTGTACTCTTTACCTCCATATATAAAGCCCAGGATCCTTTGTACTTTTGTAACCACTTCTCCATCTGCCTTAAAACTTTAAACAAACTACATCATATCCCCCCCCAAAGATTTCTCTGTTCTTATACATCTAGAATTATTCCATCAAACCTACAGCTTCTCCAAAGTGCCCTCATGGCAGTTAATACAGATTCCCTAAACAATAGTGAAGTTCTAGTCATGACACCATAGGAAGTATACAATAGCATTGGAGAAGCTGCATGGGAGATTTTGGAGGATGCTGCCAGGGATGAAACTCCCACCACTGTAAGTAAAAGGTATGCAGCTAAGCACTTGAAGAGCCATAGCATACAGGGTTATGGACTTAGAGCTGGAAAGTGGGATTAACCCAAAACGTACCATTTCTTTTACCAGCAGTGCACAATGAGCTGAACTGTGCTGTAAATATCTGAGATTCAATGAACTTTCTATTTTTAAACAAACTATAAACGGATACCTTAATTTGCATCAAGTGAATGTGACTAAACCATTATCTAATCTGAAGAAACAGAAACATAGGTGTATTGAGATATGCTTGTAAAAACAGAATATTAATTAAAATATTTTAAATATTAAGAAAACTTCAAATGAAAACATAATGGTAGGGCTAAAATACCCATCCTTCGGGTTGGCTAACAATATCAAGTACTGCAAATGAATTAGTATAAAAATTATCCTTTCTTTATTCTCCACAAGGTAGCCAGATGATTTAACAAGGGCTGATCATGCTTGACCAACCAGTCTGGCAAACTTTGAAGATGAGGCATCTTAAAGGCCATTGCAAAGCTCTACATTCTGTATCTAGACCACAAGAAAGCATTCTATGAATGTCTATACTGAGAACAGATACACAAGTTTAATAAGGTGGATTTCTTAACTTATGGACACAAAAGACTTTTGTATTCCACCCAATTTTTTAAAACCAATCATGCCTGTGGTGGGTTTCTTTGAGATTCCATTAATTTATTCTCCCTCATTTTATCTTAGCTCTTCCCTTAGATTTTAAACACTCTGTTGGACCGTCTAATATTAGCTGGACATATAATGTAAATGGCAGAGATCTTAGAAACATAGATGTACAGAGTGACTTTGGGGTGCAAGTTCATAGCTTCCAGAAAATGGCGACACAATGAATAGGGCAATGAAGAAGCTTGTTTGCCTTCATAGGCAAGGACATTGAGTATAAGAGTTGAGATGTCATGTGGCAGCTGTACAAGACATTGGTTAGTTCGACCACGCTGGAAATAGTGTGCGCAGTTCTGGACACCACAGTACAGGACGAATGTGGCAGCATATGAAATAGTACTGAAGATATTTACAAGGATGTTGCCTGAAATGGAGGAATTTAGTTACAAGGAGAGTGTTACGAGGTAGGCTGGGATTGTTCTGACTGAAGCACAGGAGGCTGAGGGGTGATCTTAGAGTCTGATAAAATTATGAGGGGCTTAGAGGGTAGAGAGTCAGTCTTTTTCCAAAGGCAAGGGCATCTAAAACTACAAAGCTAAAACTTCACACAGAGGGTGGTGGATATATGGAACAGTTTGCCAGAAGGGATGGTGGGGACAGGTACAATCATAGCATTTAAAAAGCATTACAACAGATACATGGATAGGAAAGGAATAGAAGGATATGTTCCAAATGCAGGAAAATGGGATTGGTGTAGATAGGCAGCTCAGCTGGCATGGACAAGATGGGCCAAAGGGCCTGTTTCCGTGCTGTACGAATCTATCCAATCTCAATATGGATTTTTCTGTGCAATGAATCATCTCAAATTCCCCAGTGTTTTATCAGTCCTAATAAATCTCTCCTCCATTCTGGAATTCTCAATGGAGTGAAAAATTCAAAAGCCAGTTAAATAAATATGCAAATTTCAACAAGAGAAATTGAATGGCCTCCCTCACCTATTGCAAATGGTGTTATTTTCCAACATCAAAATAATATCTTTTCAAATCTACACATTATAGATGTGACAGCATCAAACATTCCACTAGACAAGCATTTAAGTAGATCTGCAAATATCAAAAGATAATATTGAGGCTTAGGGGAAACAGATTGTTGAGTCTGGGAATATTCAGTATATTCGGCAGGCTTTCGAAATCCAGTTTATAAAACATCAGGGTGCTTATGACTTGACTTCGTAATCTTGCAGTACTTGCAGACAACATGAAAATTGTTGTGGGTAGTGAAGAAGTTCCTCAAAGTATACAGCAGGATATAGCTCAGTTGGAAATTTGGGCAGAGAAATGGCAGATAAAAATTAATCCAGACGAATGTGAGGTGTTGTATTTTGGGAGGTCAAATACAAGAGGGAAGTATACAGTAAATTGCAGGACCCTGAGGAACATTGATGTTCAGAGGGATCTTGGGGTGCTGGACTGTAGTTCCCTGAAAGTGGCAACACGAGTAGATAAGGTGGTAAAAGCAGTGTACAGTATGCTGGCCTTTATCGGTCAGGGCATTGAGTACAAAAGTCTGAAAGACATGTTGCAGCTATATAAAACTTTGAGGATCATGTGCAGTTCTGGTTGTCACTTTACAGGTAGGATGTGGAGGCTTTGGAGAGGGTGCAGAAGAGGATCTCTAGGATGTTGCCTGGATTGGAGAGAGCCAAGTGAGGGAAGCTGCAAGGAAAGCTTGGAGAAACTTGGACTGTTTTCTCAGGACTGTCGGAGGCTAATGGGTGACCTGATGGAAGTATACAAGATTATGAGAGGCAGTGATAGGGTAGATAGTCAGAGTCTTTTTCCCCAGGGTGGAAACGTCAAATATTAGAGGGAATAGGTTGAAGGTGCAAGGGGGAAGTTCAAAGGAGATTTGGAAGGCAAATTTTTTTTTTACATATACACAGAGCGGAAGGTACCTGGAATGCGTTGCTGGGGAGATGATAGAAGCAGATACAAAAGCAGTGTTTAAGAGGCATTTCAACAAACACATAAACAGGTAGGGAATAGAAAGATAGGGACAATGTGCAGGCAGATGGCATTAAATTAGACTGGCATCTTGGCCAGTGTTGACATGGTGGGCTGAAGGGCTTATTCTGTGCTCTACTGTTCTTTGTTCTACCTTCCAATCACCACACTGCTGAATTCTGCAGACGCAAATTCCTTCATTCTGTTTGCATTTTTTGCGACTTTCTGCATGTTTTTGTGATCCATCAGCATTTGCAATAGGTAATTCTTGAATAAGGAAGGTAGAAGCACTGGGATAAGATGTAATTGTTAATTATAAAGCTTTTGGTATTACACTCATCATCAGTGCCTCTCATAAAGCCCTTGTGAGAAAAGTTAAAGATCAAGCAGTTTTCATTATTTCTTTGAGACTTGAAAATATTCTACCATGATTGTTTACATTTATCTTGATGGTAAGGAAATAGTTATATTTTGGATACACCATATTTTGATTGGCACAATTTATGCTATTGAGAATAAAGACATCTACAGCCCACTGCCTATAGTTTAAAAATACTCATTTCAACCAATAGCATGTCCTGATGTTGTTTATCAAATGTGGTGAAAGCTTATTCCTTCAAGAAACCTTACATAAGCTGTGAAAATGTTTATTTTTAAGACGAGTCATTCTGCAAATAAAAAAGGGACCTAGCGTGGGGTGTGGGAATGAGAGGAGGAAAAAAAGAAGATATTTCTATGTAAAATTTTAAGACAAGTGCAAGTTATATTTTACTTGTATGTTGTCTGAAATGAGATATTTTAGGGACAGCACTAAAATTTTAAGCCTTAGTTTGAATTCCAGGTCAGCATTCAGAGCTGGCAGGATACAAAGCCTACAGTCCTGCTATTTTACTCAGGAACTACAATGGTCAAGTTTTCAGATTACTTTTGATTAGGTTACCCTTATAGATTAAGAAATATGCTCTATACCAAAAGACTAAAAATCACATGAGTTCCAATGCTTCAGTGAATAGCAAGGCTTCGGGAGTGTTGTAGAACAGAGGGACCTAGGTGTACAAGTACATGCTTCCCTGAAAGTGGTGTCACAGGTAGGTAGGGTGGTGAAGGTGGACTTTGGCATGCTGGCCTTCAGCAGTCAGGGCACAGAGTATAGAAGTTGGGATGTCATGTTGCAGTTGTACAAAACATTGGGAAGGCTGCATTTGGAATATTATGTTCAGTTTTGGTCATCCATCTATAGGAAAGATGCCATTACACTGGAAAGAGTGCAGAAAAAATTTACGAGGATGTTACCAGGACTTGAGGCTTTGAGTTATGGAGAGAGGTTGAGCAGGCTAGGACTTTATTACTTTATTCATTGGAGCATAGGAGAATGAGGAGTGATCTTATAGAGGTGTATAAAATCATGAGGGGCATAGGCAAGGTGAATGCACAGACTTTCTCTTCCCCACCCCCATGCTGGGGAATCAAAAACTAGAGGGCATAGGTTTATGGTGAGAGGGGAAAGAATTAATACCCCAGGGGCAACTTTTTCACCCACAGGGTGGTCTGTATATAAAATGAGTTGCCACGGGAAGTGGTTGAGGGAGGTACATTAACAACATTTAAAATACACTTAACAGGTACATGCATAGGAAAGAGTTAGAAGGATATGGGCCAAACACTGGCAAATGAGACTAGCTTATATGGGCATCTTGTCGATAGTTGGGGTTCGTTTCTGTGCTGTATGACTCTGACTCGCCCTGACTTTTACATTGCAAGTAGTAACAAAAAATGAAGTGCACCACAATTTAATTATCCTGAAAATGATCAAACATTTCAATGTTTACTACCTCAAAATCCTTCTGAACTTTTTCCCCAGCAGACCTTCAACAAAATCGTTTGCTCGTGTAATTGTTTTATTATTGTCATGTGTATCGAGATACCGTGAAAAGCTTTGTTTTGCACGCCATCCACACAGATCATTCCAAACATAAGTACATTGAGGCAGTACAAAAGGAAAAACAATAACAGTACACAGAATATATTGTTACAATTAGAGAAAAAGTGCAAGTCAGGTAGACAAATAAAGTGCAAGAGCCATGACGAGGTAGATTGAGAGATCGAGAGTTCATCTTTATTGTACAATTAGTCCATTCAAGAGGCTTACAACAGCGGGTTAGAAGCAGTCCTTGTTTCAAGCTTTGTATCTTCTGCTCAATGGAATGGGATGGGGGGGGGAGGGGGGTTGTGGTGGACTCAGAATGACAGGGGTGGGGGGGTCTTATATTACGTTGGCTGCTTTATTGAGGCAGCAGGAAGTGTAGACGGAGTCAATGGTGAGGAGGCTGGTGTTTGTGATAGATTCGGCTGTGTTCATAATTCTCTGCAATTTCTTGCATTCTTGGCCAGAGCAATTGCCATACCAAGCTGTGATGCATCCGGATAGATGCTAATGTGTGATCTTGGATGGTATCATAAATTTTCCTTCTGCAAAACTCTGCTCTTCAAAACACTTCACGCACGTCTTCCGCCTTGTAAGAAGATAAATCCTACTTATTTCTTAACAAGCAAGCTCATAAGAGATGACATTCACCAACTTTGGTCCTGTCACATACAGTCACAAACAGCAGTGACTGACAATAGCTTAAGTGTTTGCAACCATCTTCAGCCAGAAGTAATAAGTGAATCCCAGTTGTCTTTAAAATTTATTTTCTATCTGCCCCCATCATGACCTTTTCATGACCATCTAAGCCAATTTCCATTACACTTCTTACAATAGTATAAGTGGCAAATGAATGTCTTATCATCTTTTCTCACCTTCTCCACAATCATCATCACCCACTCCGTCTTCCTCAAATACTTTAGCTCTGCGTGCTATCAATGTCTAATTTTCACTGAAACCTGTTGCAATAAAGCCATACTACTCCCTCCAATCTCTATGCCAACACGTGTTCCTTTAGGCTTCACCCCCTCTTTTTTTTTACCTCTAAATGCTACGATTCAGAGACCACAAATATGGAGCCAATTTCTAACATACATAGCCTGTCTTCCCCCTTTTGACTTCTCTATCAATTTCAAGCCTAGAAAAAACACAGCAGAGGGAGGACACCAGCTGGCTCATTGTTCTTGGAAAAGTCAGCATTAACTCAATACAGCTAGTTCCATGCCTGACTCTTTCCTCCCTGCATTTTTATTTTTAACCTTTGTGCATTGCCTGGTTGCTTTTATGAAAGCAATCATTGGATTTGCTTCCACCAGTCTTATAGACGGTGCTTTACAGATCACAACCATCTCATGTGAATGTTTTTTTTCCTTTGTGTTGTCTTCAATTCTTTTGCCAATCCTTTAATCTGCTTCAAGTTGTCTTGATAGGTTGATACAGAACTACTACTTTACTTTCCAATAAACTAAACACTTCAGACCAACAAAATCCAAATTGATCCTCTCTAGCTGTTAAATGGTCAGTGTGCCTTTGGCCTTGACCAACCCATCTGTTATCTGAGTCAATGCATAAAATGAGGGGCAGACAAAACACAGCAGAGATTTCAGGAGTGATAGAAATGGTCTGTTATTAAAAGACCTGCTCATTGTAACATGGCTAACAACCTCAGTGAATCTTATTTATTGATCTTAAATTGATAAAACTCACCCTACATCACTTTTAGACTCAATTAGATTAATATCATCAGGATTGAGATCAGGGATCCATTTTTCTATTTCTTCTATCCAGGGATACTTAAGTGATGATGGAACAACGATCAGCACAGGCCATTCCTTTTTATACAAGTAGGATATTGCAATTGCTTGAATAGTTTTGCCCAGGCCCATCTGTGGGGGAAAAAAGTGCATAACCTTAGTTATTCTGTTCATAATTTGAATTTTCAAACTACTAATAGAAAATTAAGTGTCAGTTCACTTTCAGAGATATTGCAAATTAAGGATTTTCACAACCAGATATCCATTACTGAAATGGAGATGGCTGGAATTGACTTGCTTAATGGAATGGGCATTAGATGCCATCATCATAGAATTCACTCCTACGTGGACTATTTAATATTTACTTGCATAATATTTCAAAAATCAAGCAGCATTTTATTCTGCATGATTATTTTTTGAAAGCATTACTTTGATTTATTATGTATACTTTATTGACACGTACACATTTGAAAAAAAAAGGCCTTCATTTCAAGAGAAATTTTCAGTTTGCAAAATGAATGCTAATTTGTTATGGTAACTTTAACATAAAAGTTAAGCATCATATTTCTAAAATATTCACATTTGAATCTCAAATTTTAGTTCTGTGCACCTGTTATGGTTACATTGACAATGTAACAGTGGTGATAAATTTCCAAGTTAGCATGGTTTGTCATTTGGAGGATAACTTGTATGCACTACTCTTCCTATCTAATTTTTGCCTTTTCTCTTCTATGTGGATGAGGTAGCAGGTTTGACCGGTGCTGTTGCAGCAGTCTTAGTGAGTAACTGCAGTACATGGTATATGCTACAGCCATGATGGAGGAAATGAATGTGAAGGGTGGTGGATGAGCTCCCAATCAATTAGGTGACATTCTGCAAAACTGTGCAAAGCTTCATGTTGTTGGAACTGCAAGTGAAGAGTTCTCACATCACAACTTGACAAGGCTTGTACATTGTGGAAAGGTTTTTGGAAATCAAGAACTGTGCTGTTCGACACACAGCTTTTAATTTGGTCTTGAAGCCACAAAATAAACTTGTTACTAGCCCAGATAATGGTGACCCCCAGAAAGCTGACAGTGAGGTATGTGTAATATCACCCACAAATGGACCACAATAAGCAGAATAAAAGCAGGCTGCATATTTAACCCAACAAATGGTGACAACCAGGTTTATCTTCAGAGTACACACTTCTTTTACAACTCACTGAGGACTTTACTGGTAGTCTATTCAGACAGGCTCCACAGCTTCAGCCAAGATCAACTTCTGCTTTTGGGAAATAACTTGAGTCTATAATGGAATGCTTTGAAAATTTTCCATTGATCAAAGTGAATCAGCAGGCCAAACCAAACCAGAATGAAATTTTTCAAGCAGTGACCAAAAAAAGTGGGGACAGGAGAACTGTTGTTTGTATGGATCCAGAAGGAAGGGTTTCGACCCAAAATGTCGACAATTCCTTTCCCCTCACAGATGCTGCTCAACCCGCTGAGTTCCTCCAGCAGATTGTTTGTTGCTCCAAACTACTACAAGAAACTGCTGGTTGAGATTAAAGCTTGTGAAACTGAAGACAAATTACTAAACTGATTAGCAAATTGGCTGAGAAGCAGGTAACAGTTAAAAAGCAGGCACTCAAATTGACAGAAACATTGGATACATTCAGCAAGTAAGGTAGCAATAATGGAAAGAGAAAGAGATTTCAGGCTGATCACCCTTCATCAGCACTGGGAAAGAAACAAAACATGTTAGTTTTAAGTTGCAGCAAGGGTGGGGAACAGATAAATAGGACAAAAGTAATGTCTCTGATGGGGCCAGGCCCAAACTGCCACAGTGATAAGCTTTTGATGAAGCCATCTTGTTGACAGGTTAATGAAAGCAGTTGGAGAGAGAAAAACAAACAAATGAGCAAGTAAAAGTTGTGAAACACAGGTCAGGGATGTGGGAAATACAATGAGATGGACTATGACCTATGACCTCATGATCTACCTTGTTGTGACCTTGCACCTTATTGCACTGCACTTTCTCTGTAGCTGTGACACTTTACTCTGTACTGTTATTGTTTTTTTTACCTGTACTGCATCAATGCACTCTGTACTAACTTGATGTAACTGCAATGTGTAATGAATTGACCTGTAAGATCGGTTTGTAAGACAAATTTTTCACTGTACCTCGGTACAAGTGACAATAATAAACCAATACCAATACCAAATACCTAGCTGTTGCCTCTTGCAATCAAACCGGTAAAATACACATGGTTCAACAGGTTTGTAGAAGAGCTGGCCAGAAGCTGCACAAGGGCTCTCTAATAATCAGAAACCAACTTGGTGAAGCTACAAAATAACAGAAACATTGCAAGAACATAACCAAGTAGGAGTAGAACACTTGGCCCCTCAAGCCTGCCCGACCATTCAACGTGATCAGGGCTGATCTGTTCCAGGCCTCATTGCCCCTGCTGTGCCACTTCCCAGCAGCCCTCAATTCACCAACCTTTCAAAAGTTTATCTACTTCCTCTTTAAATAATCCCCACAATCCAGCCTCAGGATAGAGAAGCATTAGATCTGCTACAAAGGATTAGAGCTAAGCAATCCCACTACCAAAGCTCTGCAGTCTTGCCACACAGTCATGAATGAAATTTGAACAATTAATTGACGTCCCAATCCTCAAACATCTCAAGTGCTACCAGCATCCAAAGACAAGCCTGAGCACTTGAACCATTTTCAGCCAGAAATTTTGAATGGTTCATTCATCTCATCCTCTGCCAACACAGAAGTTGGACTTGTGTCATCTGAATTTATCCTAAAGCTGAGAATGCTGCATTTAGCAAAGGTTTTGGGTGCACACAACATCAAACATGTAATGCTCCAGTATAAACTGTCTCTACAATCAAGCTATGCCAGTACATTAACAATCCTGGCATCCACTGGACAAAACAGAAGATTGTCTTGTGCACGAGAAGGACTAATTTAATCTGACCAGTTACCATGTTATTAGCCTGCTATCAATCACCTCAAAGAAGGTGTCATCAACAGTACTATGATGTCAGACCAACTCAACCTGGGTTCCCCCGAGACCATTCTATTCCAGACATCTTTACAGGCTTACTCCAAACATGGGCAACAGAGTCAAATTCCAGCAAGGAAAACACGTGCACCATCTACCAAATGTGGCATCAAGATATGCCAACAAAATTCAATATCACAAATCAGTGGCAGGATCTCCCTAGCTGCAGTCCTATGCAACACAAAGGAATATGGGTTTGAGTGTTGGAAGATAATCATCTCAGCCTCTGGACACTGCTGCAGAAATGCCTCAGAACAGTGGACAAGTTGCACTATCAATGACCTATCATCCACATGGTCAGAAGTGGAAATATCTAATGACAACTGCATTGTCTTCAGCTCCATTCATAACAACTAGTAACTTCCCATGTGGGCCAATTGTACCTAGTAATACTCACAGTATGCAAGTTCGATGCAATGACCAATCTCCAACAGTACAACGTAAAAATACAAGAAAGAGAAGCAGGAGAAGACCATTCACTTTGAGTCTGCTCTGCAATTCAACATCATGGCAGATCTTCCACCTCAACATCATCTTCCTACACTCCCCATTGCCCTAATTTCCTCTAAGCTCAGGAAATCCATTGACCTCTCTCCAAATGCAACAAATGGCCAAGCTTCAATATCCCTCCAGTCAAAATGTTTTGTGTAAAGAAATTTTTCCCCATCCCAATCCTAAATTAGCTTAAACCCATATTCTGAAACTGCAACCACTTGTTCCAAATTCCTCACCCAGGGAAAAAATCCTGTCCTTATCTACCCTGTTAAGTTCTCCATGATTTTTTTTTAAATATACAGTATGTACCATGTAATCTAGTGAATATTTTTCAGGCTTCTATGACGCTCAGTGGCCAGAATTGGATGTAATATTTCTGTCACTGCCAGTGTTTTATACCAGCTCAACATAACCTTCCTGATTTTGTACTTTTACATCTTTATTTATGAAGAACAATTGCTTTACTAACCACTCTCTCCTGTTATCTTTAAAGAATTATGCTCAGTCACATGCATGTCCCTTTGTTGCTGTCCACCCTTTAGAATGATGCTACCTTTTGGAATTAACCTATTTCAACATCCTGAAACTCAATGAGAAACACAACTCAACCTGCCACATAAATATAATGACAGTAAAAGAAAGTCAGGCATTAAATATTGACTACATCAAGCTATAAAGGCACAAGAATGTTACTGTATATTCTCCATTTGACTGGATGTTTGGAACTCCAACAACACTCAAGAAGCTCAACACCACCCAGGGAACAAAAAAAATCGCACTTGATCCACACCCATCTAACACCGGAAACATTCTTTCTGCCATCAATAGTAACGCTGCAGCTGGTAAAGTGCACCATCTGCACTGGAACCAGATTTCATTCAGCATCAACTACCAAACACACAAATGCATAAAAAGGACTAAGGAATATAGGAATGTAACCACCTACAAGTTCCCTCCAAGTCTGACTTGGAAATAATTATCCATTTCTACATAATTACTTCATCTAAATTCTGGAAATGCCCAATAGCACTTTGGGAGTACTTTCACTGCCAAGAATTGTACAAGTTCATGAGTCACCATTTTCACAAGGGCTATTGGGGGTGGACATCAAATGCTGGTCTTGCCAATAATACTCACATTCCATCTAAAAATGAAACAAAAACAGAATTAAACTGCAGCCAAAACTCCTGAGAGATGACCAGGCCTTCTAAATGAGGAACTGTGAGGGGGGAGGTGGGGGGGTGGAGGAAGAAATCAAAGGAATAACATAGTTAAGTTTCATTCAAATTCAAAAGGTGAAAGTTTTTTTTCATGTTTTTAATTAGCAAATATTTTGTTTACACTGAGAAAAATGGCAGGCAAAATGATTTTTTGGAGATATTTCAGTGATAACCTTGGCATCTCTGTATGAAATAGTAATAATTTTTATAGGAATAAATGCAAATAAATAAATTTGTACATCATCAGGAACAAATTTTCTGGAGGAGGTGTGAATTCTGCATGAGCTCATTAAGTGCAAAGAATTTTGGATAAATTCATACAATTTTTTGATTAATGGAGCCTAAGAAACGTAGCAAAACTATGCATTTTCTTATGATATCCTAATAAATCACCTATGATGGTCAGTGACCCATAGGAACATACATAGGTTGTTGTGCTGCAAAGGATCAAATCCATTAAAGAGCCCAAATAATTAAAATTCTACTTTATAGAATGTTAGGATTCATAATTAATATCTGGAGAAATACATTTTTCTGCATATTGTTCTTATATGCTCCCCTTTCTGTGAATTTAATTTTTTTCATCCTTCCTCTTTCAAATTGGAGGATAGACAATGTTATTACTCCGTAAACAAATATTCAAGTTGTAATTGCAACATCATCATTCTGCTCCAGGATAAAATTCAATAAATGCTCACCTCGTCTGCAATCATACACCTGCAAAAAAAAAACACAACAGTAAGTGGAACACCAATTCTGAGAACAAATATGTAAATATTCACCAATTCTATTCAAGAATGGAATTTCTGTCCAGCTATTTTAAATATTTGAGATATTTATCCCCTATGAAAAGAGGTGAGTCTCTGTGTCTGTGCTTGTGAGTTTCACCTTGCAGAGTTGAGAGTCGGAGCCAGATTTGGAAGGTAGGTATTAGTGGAGCAACCATTGTGAGAGTGGACCAGGGTTAGAGCAGAGCACACAAAGCTTTGGTGAGAGGAGGCAGAGGCTAAGTCAAGTCTCTGGTAAGTTTCTTTCTTTATTTCTTTGATTTTTTCCTTTAGTGCCAGGCTAGAGTATTAAGAATGGCTCCAGGACCAGTGGTGTGTTCATCTTGTGAAATGTAGGAGTTCTGGGAGACATCCAGTCTCCCTGATAACTACATCTGCATGAGGTGCATCCAGCTGCAGCTCCTTACAGACCGTTAGGGAACTGGAGATGCAGCTGGATGACCTTCGGCACCTACGGGAGAATGAGGAGTTCATAGATAAGAGCTACAGGGAGGCAGTGACTCCTAAGCTGCAGGAGGCAGGTAGCTGGGTGACTGTCAGGAGAAGGAAGGAGAGCAGGCAGGTAGTGCAGAGAACCCCTGTGGCCATTCCCCTCAATAACAGGTATACTGCTTTGGATACTGTTGGCGGGTGGAGACAGACAACCTACCAGAGGAAAGCCACAGTGACCAGCTCTCTGGCACTGAGCCTGGTTGTATGGTGCAGAAGGGAAGTGGGAAGAAGAGGAGATTCAATAGTAAGGGGGGCAGACAGGAGATTCTGCAGATGTGAAAGGGACTCCTGGATGGAATGTTGTCTCACGGGTGCCAGGGTCAGGGATTGAGTCCACAATATTCTGAAGGGGAGAGCGAGAAGTCAGAAGTCGTGGTACATATTGGTACCAATGCCATAGGTAGGAAAAGAGATGAGGTCCTGAAGAGGCAATATAGGGAGCGAGGTAGGAAGCTGAAAAGCAGGACCTCAAGGGTAATCTCTGGATTGCTGCCTGTGCCAAGCGCCAGTGAGGGTAAGAATAGAATGATTTGGCAGATGAATGCGTGGCTGAGGAGTTGGTGCATGGGGCAGGGTTTTAGATTTGTGGATCATTGAGACCTCTTCTGGGGAAGGCACAACCTGTACAAAAGGGATGGGTTACACCTGAACTGGAGGGGGACAATCATGTTGGGTAGGGTTTAAAGTAGTTTGGCAGGGGGATGGGAACCCGAGTGATAGATCAGAGGTTGGTGCATTTAATGTACAAGTAGATGCAGAGTGTAGAAAGACTGAGGAAGGATAGGCAGTTGAAAGGGCAAAATTGCAGTCATTTGGATGGGCTGAAGTGTGCCCACTTTACTGCGAGAAGTATCAGGAACAACGCTGATGAACTTAAAGCATGGGTAAGTACATGGAATTATGACGTGGTGGCCATTACAGAGACTTGGCTGTCACAAGGGTAGGAATGACTGCTGGATATGCCGATGCTTCAAAAGGGACAGGGACGGAGGTAAAAGAGGTGGGGGCATGGCTTGTTGACGAGGGACAGTATCATAGCTGTAGAAAGGGAGTATTCGTCCTGGAGGGATCGTCTAGTGGGTCAGTGTGGGTGGAGTTCAGAAACAGGAAGGGAGTGATCACTCTATTGGGAGTATTCTACAGACCACCACCCACCCCACCCCCAATAGCAGCAGAGATGCTGAGGAGCAGATCAGGAGGCAGATTTTGGAAAGGTGCGAAAATAACACAAGGTTATTGTCATGGGTGATTTCAACTTCCCTAATATTGATTGGTACCTCCTTCGTGTAAAGGGGATAGATGGTGTCCAGGAAGGATTCCTGATACAGTAGGTGGATAGGCCAACTAGAGGAGAGGCCATATTGAACCTGGTACTAAGAAATGAGCCTGATCAGGTTTCAGGTCTCTCGGTGGGAGAGCATTTTGGAGACAGTGACCATAACTCCTTGACCTTTACCGTAACCTTGGAGAGGGATAGGAGCAGACAATATGGGAAAGTATTTAACTGGGGGACGGGGAATTATGATGCTATTAGGTAGGAATTTGGGAGCGAAAATTGGGAACAGATGTTCTTGGGGAAGTGCACAACTGACATGTGGAGGTTGTTAAGGGAGTTCTGGATAGGTTTGTCCCATTGAGGCAGGGTAAGAATGATAGAGTGAAGGAACCATGATTGACAAGAGATGGAGAATATCTCAAGAGGAAGAAAGAAGCTTACCTAAGGTTTGGAAAGCAAAGATCAGATAGGGCTCTTGAGAGTTACAAGGTAGTTAAAAGGGAGCTTAAGAATGGACTTAGGAGAGCTAGAAGGGGGCATGAGAAGGCCTTGGCAAGTACGATTAAGGAAAACCTCAAGGTGTTCGACACGTACATGAAGAATAGGAGGATAACTAGAGTGAGGGTAGGACTGATCAGGGATAAAAGAGGAAACATGTGCCTGGAGTCGGAAGAGGTATGGGAGGTCCTTAATGAATACTTTGCTTCAGTATTCAGTGAGAGACCTTGACATTTGTGAGGATGGCGTACAACAGGTTGATATGCTGGGGCACATCGATGTGAGGAAAGAGGATATGCTGGAACTTTTGAAAAACATTAGGATAGGTAAGTCACAGGGGCCAGATGGGACATATCCAAGATTATTACCAGAAGCGAGGGAAGAGATTGCTGTGCCTTTGGCGATGATCTGTGTCCTCACTGGCCACAGGAATAGTGCCAGATGATTGAAGGCTGGCATATGTTGTCCCTTTGTTCAAGAAAGGGAGTAGGGATAACCCTGGGAATTACAGACCAGTGAGTCTTACTTCAGTGGTGAGCAAATTACTGGAGAAAATTCTTAAAGACAGGATTTATAGGCATTTGGCGAAGCATAGGCTGATTAGGGACGGTCTGCATGTCTTTGTGAGGCGCAGGTCGTGCCTCACAAGCCTGAATGAATTCTTTGAGGATGTGACAAAACACATTGATGAAGGTCGAGCAGTGGATGTGGTGTACATGGATTTTAGTAAGGCGTTTGACAAGATTCCTCATGGAAGGCTCATTCAGAAAGTCAGGAGGCATGGGATCCAGGGAAACTTAGCTGTGGGGATTCAGAATTGGCTCGCCCATAGAAGACAGAGGGTGCTTGTAGATGGAGCACATTCTGCCTGGAGGTCGGTGACTGTTCTGGGACCCCTGCTCTTTGTGATTTTTATAACAAAATTGGATGAGGATGTGGAAGGATGGGTTAGTAAGTTTGCAGATGACATGAAGGTTGGTGGCGTTGTAGATAGTCTAGAAGGTTGCTGTAGGTTACAGCAGGACATTGGTGGGATGCAGAGCTGGGCTGAGAAATGGCAAATGGAGTTCAACTTGGACAAGTGTGGAATGATACAATTTGGAAGATCGAATTTGAAGGCAGGATACAAGGTTAATGGCAGGACTTCAGCTGTGTGGAGGATTAGAGGGATCTTGGGGTCCACATCCACAGATCCCTCAAAGTTGCCATTCAGGTTGATGGGATTGTTAAGAAGGTGTATGATGTGCTGGCCTTCATTAGTCAGGGTATTGAGTTCAACAGCAGCTCTATAGAACACTGGTTAAACCACACTTGGAGTATTGTGTTCAGTTCTGGTCGCTTCATGACAGGAAGGATGTGGAAGCTTTAGTGAGGGTGCAAAGGAGATTTACCAGGATGCTGCCTGGATTGGAGAGCATGTCTTATGAGGATAAGTTGAGCGAACTAGAGCTTTTCTCTTTGGAGAGAGGAGGATGAGAGGCGACTTGATAGAGGTGCACAAGATGATACAAGGCATAGATCGAGTGGACAGTCAGAGACTTTTCCTCGGGTGAAAATGACTAACACAAAGGGGCATAATTTTAAGGTGATTGGAGGAAGGTATAGGGGGGTTGTCATAAGTTGTGTTTTTTTTTACACAGAGAGTGGTGGGTGCATGGAACACACTGCCGGCAGAGGTGGTGAGGCAGATACATCAGGAACATTTAAGAGACTCTTAGATAGGCATGTGAATGACAGAAAAATGGAGGGCTACGTGGGAGAGAAGGGTTAGATAGATTCCAGAGTAGGATAAAATGTCAGCACAACATCATGGGCCGAAGGGCCTGTACTGTGCTGTAATATACTATGTACTATACATTTACCTTTTTCTGCATTGATATATAAAATAGCTCACTTTAGACCCAAGTCACATCATGTCATTTTTTCCAGGCTGCATCCATGTGTTTTCATATTCCAAAATAGGTGATGCAATGCAGACGAGGATATGATAGAACACCACACAAAATGCTGGAGGAACTCAACGGGTCAGGTGACATCTAGGGAGGGAAATGGACAGTCGACGTTTCAGGTCAAGACCCCTCAGCTGGACATTAATGGTTCAAATGAAGGGTCTTGACCCGAAACGTCGACTGTCCATTTCTCTCCATGGAGGTTGCCTAACCTGCCAAGTTCTTCCAGCATCTCGTGTGTTGCTCCAGATTCCAGCATTTGCAGCCTCATGTCAAAAATACAATAGAAGATTTATTGACTTCAGCAAAGTATTGATTCAAACTTTAATTTGACAAAACATCAATGATCTGAAAAGTTAATGTTTCTCTTTGCACAGACACTGCCTGATCTGCTAAATGTTTCCAGCATTTTGTTTTTATTGATTCCATTTACTGATTCTAATAGGTTATATTTCCAGAGTGCACTGAATTATTAGAAAAATAGAACTCAATAACAGAGGTCCTTTTTTGCTTAACTCTTAATAACATCATTTTACTGAGGAAATAAGGACAAGAAAATGTTACTTCCCCAATCTCAGAAATTGCTTCTGCAAATATACCTGCTCACTGTTATTTGTTTTTAATAATACAAGTTAATCCGAATTAACAAACTCTAAATAAAATTATGTACAATGCAATATCTTTTAAAATACAGACAAACATGGCTGTTGTGAAGAAACCTTACTGCCATCATGCTGGAATGAAGAGAATAAGAAAATGGTAAAAGCTTGCTCAAGAAAATTGTTTTTTCCCATTGATGTGACATGGAAACAAGCATCCCTGATGAACACAAGATGTGGGCTTTGAAGATCAGCTTGGAGTAAAAAAGACCAACATAACAAATGGCCTGGCTCAACCAAGAAAACAGCCAGGAAGCGATATGGAATAGGTAAGGTAACAAATACAAGAACATAAGAAATTGCCGCAGTGGCACATCAATCTCCTCAGCCATTCAACAAGATCAGAACTAATATGCAACCTCAAACACCAATTTCCTGCCCCATCCCCAGACTCCTGATTCCTTTAAAATGCAGAAATGTAACCAATATCTGTTTTAAATCAATTCAATGACTGTATCTCCAAAGCAATCTTCAAAGAGAATTCCAAGAATTCATCACCCTCTGAGTGAAGAAAGTTCTCATCTTTGTTCTAAATGACCTACCCCTTATTTTGAGACTATGACCCTGAATTCTAAATGCTTCAGCCAGGGGAAATATCCTCCCCAACTCTTCCTTGCTGTGCTCTCTTAAGATTTTTTTTAAAAAAGTTTCAATGAGATCACTTCTCATTCTTCTAAACTCTGAAGAAGAGGCTTGGTCTACATGACCTGTCTTCAAGCAAGAAAAGAGACCTATCATCCCAAAAACCTGTCTGGTGGATTTTCACTGTGGTTTCTCTGTAGCAATTGTATTCCTCGAGGTTAGGAGACAATGTTGTAAACATTACTCCAAGTGTGCTGTCACCCATATATATTGTAATATGACATCTTTATTCTTATACTCAAATCCTCCAGCAACATATCATTTGCTTCTTCTTAAACTGCTTGCTATACCTGCACATTGGTCTTCAGTGATTTACTTGCAAGCTGACCTACATCCATTTGAACACCAACTTTTCTTCATCTCTCACCATTTAACAAACATGCAGTATTTCTGTTTTTTTTCCAAACTCTGGATAATGTCACATTTTTCCACATTGCACGCCACCTGTCATGATGTTGCCCACTGCCTGAGCTTATTTATATCCCTTTAAGCCTCTTTTTATTCTCACCATGTTCACCTTCCCACTCATGGAAATATATACACACACACACATACGTACATACATATACATACATACAAGGTCTTTATTCGTCACATGTACATCGAAATACACAGTAGTGTTCGGGGGGGGGGGGGGCAGCCCGCAAGTGTCGCCATGCTTCTGGCGCCAACATAGCATGCCCACAACTTCCTAACCTGTACATCTTTGGAATGTGGGAGGAAACCGGAGCACCCGGAGGAAACCCACGCAGACACGGGGAGAACATACAAACTCCTTACAGACAGCAGAGGGAATTGAACCCGGAGTCGCTGGCACTGTAAAGCATTACGCTAATCACTACACTACCGTGCCTGCCCAGTCTCTTACAGTCTGCTAGCTTACATTTTTCTTCATGAATTTCTTGGTCATCCTTTGCTGAAGCCTAAAATGCTTCAAAACTGCATTCTTTTTTTTCTGCCAACTTTGCAAGCCTTTACTTTTGCTTTAACACTAATTTTTTTTTTCTGCAATCCATGGTTCGACCACTTTTCCTGTGATGCCTAGGCAAATTCATTGTGAATCACATGTTCTGTAAATGCTGGCCATCGCCTATCCCGTCATATCATTTAATGTAATTACCCAGCCAAAGTGCCCCTGATACCTTCTGTCTATAATCAATTCCCACCAATCTTCTCTGCCCCCAGTGACTCCTTTGCTCCATCTGAACTGATTCCAATTATGTACCATGATATGCGGAGTCAAAATCCTTTGCAACTACAGTGCTACTCCCTCAGCCTCACCCTGCAAAATGCTGACTCATTATAGTGCTCTTGGCCCTCCAATCCAAACCCTTACAGGTGCATGACCCCTCGCGTAATTTGAAGAAAGTCTGCTCAGGCTGCACACTGCTGTGGTGGTAACCTGACATGAGGCCCTACCCTCCTGTTGTGAGAAATCCACATGGCTCTCACGTGACAGTAATGACACTGACCCCCGCTGACCGGAGGACAGCACTGCTCCTCCGATTGGAAGTGATACTACTGTCAATCAAGGTGCGGCTCCATCCACCCCTCAGGTATGAGAGTACCTTTTGCATCTGAACCTGCCTGACCAGTATCCTTTGTCTATGAACCTGCTTGACCATTGGCTGCGGCAGGAACCTTTGTCCTTGACTTCCACACCATTGGCTCGTTCAAACCACAAGTGAGACTCCACCCAGCCCCCTAGCATCATAAAAAGGGCTGCCTCCTCTAGCCCTGTCTCTTTTGACGACCCCAGGAGTAGTGAGACAACGCTGCAGAGATCATTGGTAAGAGTGCATCACCACATGGTCTGGGAGTGTTCCACTCAGACTCAGGGTAGTATTAGGGACAATGCTAGTGTGGGACAGGCATTGAAGGGTTATATCCTGAAGTTGTACATTGTATTGTGTGCTTGTGTGTATTACTGTGTGTGTGTGAGCATATTTTACCCCAGTTGCGATTTCCCTCTCATGTTCGTGGTATCCTGTGCGTGAGTGAGCGTGTGTCTGTTCCTATCCATTCTGTCCCGTGTTTGCCTTTGTGATTAAACGAGTTTTGGTCTACAAAGCTCAAGTCCAGAGTCCTTGATCCTCAAGACAGTTAAAAGAATGATTTCACACAACAACTCCCAACTGCTTGGCCAGGAACCTGCAACAAACCCTTGCCCTGCTCATTGTGGTGTGAAGCTGTGCTGGAAACCTGCTACAAACCCCTGCTCCCCCTTGGTACTCCCCCAGCAAAGAATCGTCCTGTGGCTCAGTGTGGAGAAGCTGCCCTTTCAATGCTGGTGTTGGACAGGCCAGGATGAGTGGTTCAGCTGCTCATTCCTGAGAGTGTAGGGTTCAGGGTAGTGCCCTGACTGATGTGCTGAGCGTGCATCGTTGCTGGGGACTAGCAACAGCTGCTCCATGTGTTGACAGACCTTCCCATCACCTTCTTTGGATGCAGTAGAAACTGCTGTTTCCAGCTCCCTTATAACCTGAAAATTTTTCTATGGTACCAAACTGAAAGGTGACACTGTCCTGTCCAATCAGCAGCTTCTCTATATAACCATAGGTGATTCATTGATGTGGAGGGCTGGGATTCACACCAGGTGAATACAGCAACATGCAGCAATGAAGCGCAAGGGCTCATGCCAGGTTCATGAACCAACAGAACTTTTAGTAACACCTCTCTTGACAAATAAACTTATAATGAACCTTTAAGATCCCATTAGCTCTCTTTTTCCTGAGGCCATATCCTGAGCACCATACGGTACTAATGTCATCACTTTTTTAAATAATGTTAATCTGATGTCCTTTTCTTTTTTCATCTGTCCTTCCCAAATGCTGAATACCCTGGAATATTTAGTTCTCAGTTTTGGTCACCTTGCAGCCACATTACTGCATTAATAGTTAGAACCTTTATTATGTTGTTAATTCATCTAACTTGATGCAGCAGACATTCAGATGACAAAAAGTTTCTGAAAGAATAAGAGAATAGATCCCATGTCAGTTCAAGAGGTATGTGTATGGGACAGAGAGAAAGGACAATGCCGATGATGCATTGGCTGCATTAAGGTACAAAGAACAAGATCATGCAAAAGCAACAACCTGGATGACAGCTGCATGGCATTATAGGAGCTATGCAATATCAATTGCTGAATAAAGATTTCTCAAAGATAAAGCATTGTCAAAAGAATACAAGACATAATTCATCACTTCTACTGTGCTATTATTACTTGCTTCATGATTCTATTCGTATGCAACTCAACAACCTCGTTCGCCACTGCACATGCATTTTTTCAAACGTACTCCAAATCTTCAGATGTACCCATTTGTATTTTTGTTATGATACCACTGAATTCTGCATTACTCAAATTCAACTGCCTCTCAATCCTCTGTGATCTTCAGTATTATGTTATAGCATTATATCTTGGTGCTCAAACACCTGCTGAATTAGGTTAATCATTCCCCTATGATTCCAGTTAATCAGCCAAAGCTGTTCAAAAGCAACTCAGTGATCCTGAATTCGTCATTCTTTCTACACTTCCAGTCCTGACATTCCAGGAACATAAAATCCAAGGAAGAAAACAGACAAATGAAGTTTCCTTGATTCAGAGAATTTTTCACATCCAGTTGTCATATTAGAAATGTACTACCATATATATTTAGTCTGAGATTAATTTTTAATCAAATTTGATGTTTAAAAAGTGCCAAGACTGTTTGTTACTCAACAGCAACATAACAGTTAGTGTAACTGTTTTGGCAAATTTTTGGCAAATGAAAAACAATTATTTGCACCAACAGGCATGTTGCAATATGTGAATGCCAGGAAACCAGAATGAAATTAGGCTGAACTGACAGGAAGAGACAGAGACCCTTCTGTAAAAAAAAAACAGTACACGATTACCTTTTCAAGAAGGAGACCTTTTCTTAAAAAAAACATCAGGACCTGAAACTGCAACAAAAGCAGAAATTGCTGGAAATACTCAGCAGGTGAGCTGAAGAGAGAAGGCCAACAAAAACACTGCTGTAGATTCAGATCTCATGGACACAAAAGCCAAGCAATAGCTGTTGTGTTAGGCAATAGAAAGAGAGGCATCAGATTATCACCATGGGAAGGCAACATAATTGCTACATGACAAATATTCACAGGAAAAATCTGGACATAGGAAATTATAGTGCCAAAAAGCATGTGACAGGAATTCAAGCAGCACAGTAAGCATATGTAAATTTAAAATATTTAATACAGATTGTTAACATTTTTTCAATTCAATGTTAGTGCAGGCTTCATATAATTCAGACTGATAATTTATAATATTTCAATTTGCAGATGGAAGTTAGATACTAAACCCAACTAATATAGTGGATTCGCAAAAACATTCTTAACATTTCAACTGAACAGAAATGTGTTTTAATTTGTTTACAGTGCACAGGCATTAATAACCAAACGACTTGGTTTTATTACAATAATTATATTTTCTTGTAATCTGGTTCAAAATGAGGAAGAGGATTTATAGAGAAATAATTCAATCTCATGTGAGAAACACAATATTATGTGAGAAATGACTATTAATCAAAAAATAATACCAGAGAAATTAGTTTCCCCTGACTGATGAGTCTTGGACCAGACAACATAGTCTGAGAATAAAGAACTGTTTAGGATTGAGATAAGAAAAAAAATTCTTCCCTCAGAGGGTAACAAACCTTTAAAATTCTCTAACTTGATCTGCTGTAGAGACTCAGCCATGTTCATTCATAGCAGAGATGGATAATATCTGGATATCAAGGGAATCATGGAGATACTGCTGGAAAATGACACTGAGGTAGAAGAACAGCCATAATCCTGGTGAATGGTCTGGCAGGCTCAAAAGGCCAGGTGTCCTACTTCTCCTATTTTTATGCTCTTGCAATTTTAAGCCTAATTCACCATTAGTACTGAAATGGCTGCCTAACTCAAATTGTTTAAACATTTTGGTTGCTGTAGTGACTCAAGTCTTCACATTTGTCTGAGAACTGCAAGGTTCTAACAGAAAATATTTCCAGTTAAAGTGTTTTAAGTGCTATTTTTCACATGTTCCATTGAGAACAAGAAGTGAATGTACTGTACTTGAAGCTTGAATTATAATACTACCTGCCAAGCAAAATTCCAATTAATATTTTAAATATTACTTGTTAGCATTCTAATCATCATTATAACTTCCTTTGCATGTTTGTAATGGGCACCTTCAAATCCCAGTTTAATCATCCTGGTCATTGGTTGTAGGTTCATTTTGATTACACTCATGAAAAGATACAAAATTCTCAGAGGTTACAGCCATCAGCAAAAAAATTATTGATGAGAGTAATTACATTTGAATCCTTTAGATTTAGTTACATACTGAAGCTGTAAATTTGATAAAGGCAATGCAGACAATTGCCCACCATTTATGTAGATGGGAATAAAATGAAGGGAGGAAATTACGAAGGTTGAAATTTCTGCATTTTCTTCAATGAAGTCCAAGCCAGAAGTGAGATTTGCATATTTTATAAATTAAATACTATTTAAACAATATTTTTTGGGAAAAAAACTAGAAAATACTGGAAATACTTAGCACATCAGTCAGCATCAATGGAAAGAGAAAGAGTTAACATTTCAGGTCAAAAGTTAGAAAAAGTGTTTTAAGCCACAGAGAGGGGGAAGGTGGTGAGAACAAAAGGGAATATCTGGAATAAGATGGAAACAAGGAAAACTGAATTATACAAATGGTGATGATGCCAGTTGAAGACAAAATAGATGCAGATGAAGGAGGATGGGAAGTGGGAGAGGAAGACTGTTAATGTTACATGTTGATGGCCTTTCATCAGAATTGGGCAGTTTTGATACAAGCTGGAAATTACTCAAATTTGTTGATTTAATATTGAATTCCAACAGCTGTAGGGTGCCTCGTTGGCTGATAAATAGAAAACTATAGATGAGAAGGCGTAGGCCACGCAGCCACTCAAGCTACTCTACAGGTTAATAAGATCATGACTAATCTAGTTACATTCACTTGACCTGGGGCTCAACACCTCTCTTTCAACTGGATCCTTGAGTTCCTGACCAACAGACCGCAATCAGTAAGGAAAGGCAGCAACACCTCCACCACGATTATTCTCAACACTGGTGCCCCACAAGGCTATGCCCCCTACTCTACTCCCTATACACTCACAAATGCATGGCCAGATTCTGCTCCAAATCCATCTACAAGTTTTAGGATGATACCACCATTGTGGGCCGTAGCTCAAATAGCAATGAGAGAGCACACAGGAAGGGGATGGAGAGCTTAGTGACATGGTGTCATGACAACAACCTTTCCCTCAGTCAGCAAAACAAAAGAATTGGTCATTGACTTTAGGTGGGGGGGTTACACACACTCCTGTTTAGATCAATGGTGCTGAGGTCGAGAGGGGTGAGAGCTTCAAGTTCCTGGGAGTGAACATCAACAATTGCCTGCCCTGCCCCAACCATGTAGACGCCACTGCCAAGAAAGCTCAGAGCCTCTACTTCCTCTGGAGGCTGAAGAAACTTGACATGTCCCCTTTGACCCTCAGCAATTTTTACCAATACACCATGGAAAGCATTCTATCTGGATGCAGCACGGCTTGGTATGGCAACTTTTCAGCCCGAGACCACAAGAAACTGCAGAGAGTTGTGGACACAGCTCAGCACATCACAGAAACCAGCTGCCCCTCCATGGACTCCATGGTCTACACTTCTCGCTGTTTCAGTAAAACAACCAACGTAATCAAAGACCCCACCCATCCCATTCTCTCTTCTCTCCCCTCCCGTCGGGCAGAAAATACAAAAGCCTCAAAGCACATACCACCAGGCTCAAGGACAGCTTCCATTCCACTGTGGGGACTATTGAATGGTCCCCTAGTAAGATAAGACGGACTCTTGACCTCACAATCTACCTCGTTATGACCTTGCACCTTACTGTTTACCTGCACTGCACTTTCTCTGTAACTTTAACACTTTACTCTGCATTCTGTTATTGTTTTCCCTTGTACTACCTCAATGCACTGTTGTAATGAATTTATCTGTATGAACAGTATGCAAGACAAGTTTTTCACTGTACCTCAGTACATGTGACAATTATAAACCAATTTACTTAAAAATATAGGTCTCTGGGTTACAGAAAACCTTACTTTAAGAAATCCAACCTTACTGAATTCCCCCATAAATTTTGAATGAATTTTTCAAAACAGTAGTAGTAGTAACAATATGTTTCATGGCATTCATTAACAACTGAATACAGTATATATTCAATGAAATTATAGGAAGTGTATGCAGAGCAAAACAATATGGGTAGTTATAGAAAACAGACACAGAAAAAAATTAAATTAGAGGAACAAAAAAACAACTTGGGGAACGGAACCCTTATGTAACATGTAACCCAGACACTGCTGGTATCAGCATGACCACCAAAGCAGATTATTTTTAGAACAATGACCCAAGATCTAGGTTCACAAGAGGAAACATCCTCTCCACATCCACCCTGTGAAGGATCTTCAGGATCTTAAGTGATCCAATCAAAGCCCCTTTTACTCTTCTAAACTCCAGTGGATACCAACCTACCCTGTTTAACCTTCCCTCATAAGACAGCCTGCCAAGTACTTGGCTCGGTATATTTCTGATCTGCTTCCAATAAAGTCCTTCTTCAAATAGGACGGCTGACATTCCTCATTACCTGCAGAGCCTTTTGCAAATCATGCTTGAGAATACCCAGATCCCTCTGCAATCTCTCACCAGATTCCTCTGCAATCTCTCACCAGATTCTATTTTTACATTTTTCTTGCCAAAACAAATAACTTCATATTTTCCCACATTATACTCCATTTACCAGATCTTTGCCTGCTCATTTGTTTCCCATTGAAGCCTCTTCATGTCCTCCACAACTTACTTTCCTACTTGTTTTTGTGTCATCAATAAGTTTAGCAACAATATCTTCCGTCCTTTCTTTCAAGTTATTTATAAAAATGTTGAGGGCCCAGCACCAGACCCTGTGGCACACTACTTGATATATCTTACCAACAAAAAGGACCCATTTACCCTATTGCTTTTTGCTAACCATTCAAACTTCTATCCACATCAATAAGTTATCTTTAACACTGTCAGACAGTCCCTCTGGATCAAGGATGAGGATAACTTGCTTCCAACAGTTTGGTTGGTTTTGAGATGATTAATGAAGCCATTGTGGGAAATGCAGACTCATCCACAGATGGGGCAGGTAGTGGTCTAATTGGTAAATTGGTCTATTGTTGTCATATGTATGTGAAAAATTTGAAAAGTGTGAAAAACAGTGAAAAATTTCAATTTGTGTGCCATCAATATAGATCATTTCATTACAACAGTGCATTGAGGGGAAAAACAATAACAGAATGCAGAGCAAAGTGTTACAGTTACAAAGGAAAGTGCAGTGCAGGCAGACAGTAAGGTGCAAATTTATAATGAGGTAGATTGTGAGGACAAGAGTCCATCTTATTGTACTAGGGGACCCTTCAATAGTCTTAAAACCAGCAGGATAGAGGCGGTCTTTGAGCCCAGCAGTACGTGCTTTCAGGTTTTTGTACTTTCTGCCCCATGGGAGGGGGAGAAGAGAGAATGTCCGGGGTGGATGGAGTTTCTGATTATGTTGGCTGCTTTACCGAGGCAGCGAGAAGCATAGACAGACTCCATGGAGGGGAGGCTAGTTTCTGTGATGCACTGATCTGTGTCCACAACTCTCTGCAGTTTCTTGCTGTCATGGGCAGAGCAGTTGCCATATCAAGCAGTGATGTATCTAGATAGGATGCTTTCTATGGTTTATTGATAAAAATTGGTGAGGGCCAAAGGGGATATTCCAAATTTCTTCAGCCTCCTGAGGAGATAGAGATGCTGGTGAGCTTTCTTGTCCATGGCATCTATGTAGTTGGACTGGGACAGGCTATTGGTGATGTTCACTCCTAGGAATTTAAAGCTCTCAACCTCAGCATCATTGGTGTAAACAGGAGCGTGTGCACCACCCCCTTTCCTGGAAGTCAATGACCAGCTTTTGTTTTGCTGACATTGAAGGAAAGGTTGTCGTCATGACACCATGTCACTAGACTCTCTATTTCCTTCCTGTACTCTGACTCATCGTTATTTGAGATTGGTATTGGTCTATCATTGTCACACATACCAAGGTACAGTGAAAAACTTGTGTTGCATACAGTTCGTACAGATCAATTCATTACACAGTGCATTGAGGTAGTACAGAGTAAAAACAATAACAGAATACAGAGTAAAGTGTCACAGCTACAGGGAACTGCACTGCAGGTAGACAATAAGGTGTCCATGGGTTCAGTTGCATTGGAGGCTGTCAGGGTGGGTGGTGACAATCCACTTCCCTTCTGTTCAAAACGCACATAGAATGCATTAAGCTCATCAGGAAGTGATGGCTGTTGTTAACTATACTGCCCGACTTCGTTTTGTAGCCTGTTATAGCGTGCAAGCCCTGCCGCAACTGATGGCTGGTCTGGGGCCCACGGTGGTATCATCTGCAAACTTGTAGATGTAGTTAGAACAGAATCTGGCCACACAGTTATGAGAATACACGGAGTAGGGGGCTGAGGATGCAGCCTCGTGGGGCACCAATGTTGTGGCAGAGGTGTTACTGTCTTTCCTTACTAATTGTGGACTGTTGGTCAGGAAGCCAAGGATCCAGTTGCAAAGGCAGGTGTCGAGTCCCAGGTCTAGGAGTTTGGAGAGGAGTTTGCTTGGAATTATAGTATTGAAGGGGAACTGTAGTCAATAAACAATGAGAGACACAAAAAATTCTGCAGATGCTGGAATCTGGAGCAATACACAAAAAGTGCTGGAGGAACTCAGCAGGTCAGGCAGCATCCATGGAGGGAAATAAACAGTCGACGTTCCGGGCCAAAACCCTTCATCAATAAACAATAGTCTAATGTCAGTGTCTTTACTCTCCAGATGCTCCAGAGATGAGTATAGGACCAGGGATCTGTTTCAGCAGTCGACAAATTGCAGTGGGTCGAGGTTGTCTGGGAGGCTGGAGTTAATGTGTGCCATGACCGGCCTCTTGAAGCACTTCATGATGGCGGATGTCAGAGCCACCGGGCAGTAGGTATTAAGGAATGTTACCTTATTTTTCTTAGGTACTGGGATGATTGCTGTCTTCTTAGAACAGGTGGATACCTCAGATTGAAGTGGGGAGAGGTTAAAATTGTCAGCAAATACCCCCGCCACCTGATCTGCATAGGATCCAAGGACACAGCCGGGGACACCAGCTGGGCCAGATGCTATCTGCGGATTCACTCACCAGAAGACTGCTCTGACGTTTGCAACAGTGACTGTGGGTTCAGGTGCATTGGAGGCTGTCGGGGTGGGTGGTGACAGTCCAACCTCCTTCTGTTCAAAACTTACATAGAGTGCGTTAAGCTCATCAGGAAGAGATGTGCTGTTGTCTGCAATGCTGCCCGACCTCATTTTGGAGACCATTATGGCATGTCAGCCTTGCCACAACTGACGGCTGGTCTGGGACTCTATTTTGGACTGCTATTGTCTCTTGGCATCTCTGTTAGCTTTACAGAGGTCGTATCTTGATTTCCTGTATGTGTCAGGGCTACTCAATTTGAATGCCGCAGTCCTGGACTTCTGTAGGGTTCATCCATGGTTTTCAATTTGTGAACACCCAGATGCCACTCTTCAGTACACAGTCCTCTACACACTTGCTGATAAAGTCCGTGATGGTGCTGGCATACTCGTTTACTTTGACTGTTGAGTCTTTGAACAGGGACCAGTCTACTGACTCAAAGCAATCGCATAGAAGCTCATCTATTTCCTCAGACCAGCACTGAACAACTTTCTGTACTGGATCCTCATGTTTCAGCTTCTGTTTGGATGCACAGGGAGAAGGAGCACAGTGGTTCAAAGAGTGTGTGGGTAGTTTGAAAGGCATTAGGCTCTTCCCATCATTTACACAGGAATTCTGTGTGCTACCAATGCATGGATTTCAGGTTCTCAATACCACTCAATGTTTCACCTCCACTATACATGGTCATGGGCCATTGATTCCTAGGATTCAGTGGAGGCACTGTATTTCTTCAAGGTGACTTTGAGCAAACCTTTGAATCTGTTCACTTGGTAATCTCTTCCCAAGAAGGAGCTCAAAAAAGTTTGTATTTCAGGAGTTTGGCATCAAGCATGCAAACTCTGTGGCCTGCCCAATGTAACTGACCAAGTGTAATAGGGCCTCCATGCTGGGGACATTGGCCTGGGAAAGTACGCTTATGTCCTCTTATCTCTCTCCATCAAACTACCCCTGCTGTGCCACATTGCGCTCTGGCAATAAAGTTTCGCAACATGATCCAAAAACATGGACCACTTACCATATCTCGGGAGTCACATTTCAGCCAAAGTGGATGTCAATGATGAGATTCACTACGACCTTCAATGCGTTAGCAGAGTCTTTGGTCAGTTGAGGACAAGGACATTGTAGATAAAGACCTCACACCTGCTAGAGATTCATGGTCCACCAGGTAGCAGCGATTCCTACCCTCCCATATGCTTCTAGAATGTGGAGTCCTGACAGCAAGCACCTCAAGGCACTGAAAATCTGTTTCTGCAACATTTACTTGAAAGATAGAAAACTAACATTTCCATGATAACCTTTGTTACAGCAACTTCTAGAATGCCTTCAAGAAATCTAAGTATATTGCAATGATTGGTTTCTCCTTTGTCCACAGCATGTCACTTCTTCGAAGATCTCTAATAAATTGTTCAAATCTGATTGCCGTTTGAGAGAAGCTGTTCCTCCAAGTTCATATTGGGTTTCATTAGAACACTGCAAGAACCAAAGGCAAAGAAGGCATAAGAAAAAAAGGGACAAAAGAGATGCTGCAGATGCTGGAGTCTGGAGCAACACACACGTTGGAAGAACTCAGCAGGTGAGGCAGCATTTTGGGAGGGAAATACGTAGTCGACGTTGGTCAAAATGTCGACTGTTTATTTCCCTCCATAGATGCTGCCTCACCTGCTGAGTTCCTCCAGCATTTTGTATGAGAAGAAATGAGATGAAGAATTAGTGATAAGCAACTGGAAGCAAAGGGACACCCTTGCAGATTGATTAGAGGTGTTTGACACCAATTCAAAACATTGTTTCTCTCTCCACAGATGGTTGACTTAGTATTCCAGCATTTCAGTTTTTAATTTCAGATTTCCTGTATCTACAATATTCTACATTTATTAAAATTTCTTTGAGTATGGGAGCTGGAAGTTTTAATTTTAATTTAAATATTTTGTCCTGCAAGTTAATTTTTGTGCTTTGCATTTCCTAATTTTCTGATTATCACACAAATTTCATTCAATATTTTATATTTACATGATTGACACAGCTAACTAATTCCATTTTTTTGAAATGGAAATTAAATAAATTGGTCAAATATAATTTTGCATCAACCAAAAAACAAAACTAGTTGAAGGCTTGCCAAGCTGGGAGCACATTGGACTAGCAAAATGCTTCAAATGTCTGTCCTTGATAACATGGAAGCAAGTAACACAGTTGGTCACTTAACCATCAACCACATGGTGGTGGTCCTGGAATCACATTAAAGCCAGATGAAGCAAAGGGCAGGCAGTTTCTTTTCATCAAGGAGCCAGTAAAGCACTGAAATACCTGGTACAGCATGAAAGTGCTGTATTTGGGAAATAAACACACACGAAATACACAGAAATAGCCAGTGCTTGAATAATCATGTGACTGAATCTTAATCAATACCAAGCAACATCTTGGGCACTGAAAATCAGCTCCTACAAGAATGCAGTCCTGTTTGTTCAGATTATAATTACTGCTGGTGGTTTTGAAAATAGTTTTTTTTGAAAATCTCTCTCTTTGCCTCTTTAATGCAATGCACAAGATGTGTCATTGAATGAAATATTCTAGTAATGACTGAATTATGTTCATTCACAATTTCTCAGCTTGATACAATTTTGCTAATCCTGTTTAGGCAACTCCCAGAATTCCAGGGTACTGCAGAAAATTGGTTTTCTAATCTCAGCAAACTCCAATAGAAAACTCCCTATGGAGTCTTACGACCAGGGCAAGTCCTATGAACAGCTTGCACTGTTCATTCACCACCAACACAAAGTCCAACCAAATGACTTTACAGCTCATGTTTGCTCGTAGGGAACACAATGAGGGGAAAAAGGATTCAAGTATTTATTATATTTTAAAATTAGATTTTTTTTGTCAGTTAGCATGTACGAATAGTCGAGCTGGGCAATTTCATCATCCCCGGAACTCAGACTTTTGCCAGTATGGAGGTATCCGACATGCATAATTAGTTAATCATATACGTTACAAATTGGAAAATTAATTCTGGTCTTCCTTCAAATGCATCAAAAAGAGAAAATACAATAAAATGGTGTTTCATGCTCCAAACAGGCACAGGATTAGCAAAATACAATGATTTCAGGAGGGTGTGGATGCCACCAGCTCTTGGATTGCCAGAAAAGGTATAATAGAGGTAACTAAAAGATAGAAAATAATGTGGATTGATACAGGATAAATTGTGACTAGGAAAGAAAACATGAGAAATTATTTAGAGGATTACAATGATGAGCTGATTGGATACCAGTGATGGAGAAGATAATCAGATTACAAAAAAAAAAGGTGATTTAAAACTACCAAATCTCGTCAGACTGAAAGGTACAGAGACCACCAAAATTGCAGCAAACTGCTTAAACTGGCTAGCCAATGGTAACACCTTTTGGAGGTCATGTTGTTCATCTCAAGTCCAGCAATGGACATTAGAAAAAACAATACATCGATAGAAATATATGTGGTAGCAGAAGAGGAAGATTCAACAAGGTATACAGAACTCTGGCTTCCTCAGTTAACTGCGACATTTATAAATGTTGACAAAAATTATATAAAAAATCTAACTAAACCAGCAAGAGACTTTTAGACAATGTGAATGTCAGAAACAACTGTAAATAATTCTGTAGGGGGAGGGGAATCTAGGTGACTTTACTATGTACAGAAGTAATACAAATTATATATATTACATTGAAAATAATGCAGTTTAATTTTATCGAGTCCAAGTTAATAAAATCTAAATGTCAGACAAGAATCAAACAAAATAACAATCTTATTGCTTCTTGATACTCCTGGGATACTCCTCCGCTGCTATGAGTCAGCTTTCTAGCACACCCACTATGTTTAATTTCCCTCCTACATACAAAGTCCCAACACGGCAAATCAGAAATTTATTAAAAGATAATCTTAAGTTATCAAAGCAGTTTTTAGGAATGGATTTTTTTTTCAAAAAAGGTCACAGCTCTTCAAAATACATTGCAAGCTGATGGATTGAAGCAGACAAATACCTAAACAACGTCAGTCATAACTGACTACCAATTATTTTCTACACTGTTACAAAGAACATCTGCTTAAGAATAAAAATGTGAACACTGCACACATTTATATTTAAAAACACCTGCATTTCCTACTACTTTAAATGTAAAAATAAGTCCAAATGAAAATAGTTGTCAAATCAGACATAAGAGCAGCGAGAGACTGCTCCAAACACATGGGTTTTAGGGATGTTTTAGAAGTTTTCCTTTTGACAAATTTGGCAAGAGAGCATATTGCACTCAAATTTGTGAAGGTTTTAAGGATCGTTTTTTATTGTTCAATTTTCTGCATTTTACTTTTAATGCAAAAACTTCAATAAAGTTAATTGATTTTTCAGTATTAAAATTCATATTTTTAAAGATGGCATTAAAAAGCTTATGTGATAAATACAGTTTCAGCTGCAATAAAACAGGTAATCTTAAGGTAAAAGCATTTTATTAAGATTACCTCTTGTAAGTAAGCTGATTTGTGACAGAATTATGCATGACAAGACACTCCCATTAAACTGATGTCTTGTTTCTTATTCCCCATACCAAAATTGTGAAAATTATATTTGTTACACCCTTCTTCAAAAAGAGTAAACCCAGCAATTATAATATGGGATAGAATTAGCAATCACTTGAACAAGCATAAACTGATTAGGGAAAGCAAAAGAGATGTAGTAAAGGCAAATAATGTCTAACCAATGACATGATTTTTTTGATAAGGTAACTGAGACAGTCATTGGGGATCCTGACGTGACGTAAATGGACTTACAAACAGCATTTGACAAAGAACCACAGAACAAGTTTGTGATCTAGTTAAAAGCGCATGAAATAAAAGGGGCAGCACAAATAGAAAATTGGCTCAGCGACATGAAAGACTAGAAGCAAAGGCTTTTTTTGTACAGTAAGCAAACAGTAATTTCGTCCATGGGTCAGTATTGGGGTCACTGTTTTTCTTAATATACATCAATGGCATGGACTTGACCATACAGTGCACAATTTCCAAATATGCAACCAACACAAAACTTGGAAGCACAGTGAACTATAAATGGGATATGAATAGACTTCAAGAAAATATAGATGGGCTGGTGGAATGGGCAGACATGAATTTCTCCTGTGTATTTCTGCGCAGGAGAAATTAATTTCTTAGACAGAATGATGAGAGGCAATGCAGACAAGAAGGCACTGGAACTGGGAGAACAGTAGGTTCATGTGCGTCAATCGTTTTAAGTGACAAAACAGGTTGAGGAAGTGATCAAGGAAGAACAAATTGGATCCTGTCCTTTACAAAGAGGGATGGGGTACAGTACAAGAGTAAACAAGTCATAATTAACATTCAGAAAATAGTGGAGTACTCTATCCAATTCTGAACACCACCTTAGGCAAGACGTGAAGACCACAGAAGGGGTGCAATAAAGATTTATAACACTGATTTCATGGACAACAGACATTAATTTCATGTCTAGAAGTGTATAGACAGTAGGTAAAAAGAAACTTTTCATCACTGGGTTAAGGATCAAGAACCAGAGGCTGTACAAGAACCAGACACAGACTGTGAAAAGAACCAATAGTACTATATGGGAAACACTTGTTATATAACAAATCGATAGAACCTGGAATGTATCACGAGGGAGAGTAGTACGGATTCAATTCTGTCGGTTAAAAGAGAAAGGGACAAGCACTTGAAAGAAAGTAAATGCTGGGCTTTGGGATGAGTGCAGTAGAGATGGATTGCTTTAGCATAGAGCCAGAATGTACAAAATGGGCAAGAGGGTGTAACCTTTGCATAATTCTGTAAAATTCTAATTCAAGGATAAAGGTCAAATTTAACTGTAACACATCCTTGAGTATACATGTGTGATAATGTGAATAAGTGTGAATGAGTGTATGGTTTAACTACTAGTTTATATCCCCAACCTTTTGGAATTTTTTCTTTCTTTACAAAATATTAATGCTAAGTATTTGAGATCATTGGAGTTACAGCCCATCTTTCACTTCACCACCATTCAGTTCTGCTCTGACATACAGTTAGCAATTACTGTCTAACAGACTCCCTGGGAAACAATTACGGATCCATCGGAAATGTACAGGTACAAGGAATATAAGAGTACATTTTTCACAACCTTGATTGCAACACAAAAAAATTATTTCTACAGAACACAAGATCTTTTTGAAATACTAAATTTGACAGATGATGTATACTTGAATACGAATTTGGTTAAAAGAACATTCTGCTGTTCTCTATATGCACTTTAGTCTCTCCTCCCTTCCAGAGGCAGACAGAAAACTCTCTGAACCTCAAATAAAAGCAACTGTTGGATCAAACAAGAGTGCAATCTTGAACTAATTGCTGGCAGATATTTACCAGACTCCAGCTGCAGTGGTAGGATGCCAATTAGATGCAAGACCAGTTCTATAATTCCTTCAATTAAAACAGTGCTTTCTTTTAGCCCATCCCTAAAACTCACCTCTTGGTACAAGTTTTTGATTACTCCAGATACCTTCATTCTTGGCTTCTTTCCTTTGCTTTTCCTCCTTATGGCACCGTGCAGGCTTTTGATTTGTTTTTCAACATTAAAAAGTAAATGCTTTTTGGAGCTCTTGCATAACCTCATGTCACAATTAAGCTGGGACTTTTGAAGTGTCAGCTCAGAGTCACACAGCCCGTCCTTTCGTTGGCTATGTGGAACAGTCTCTGTTCCAAACCTTCTGTGGTACAACTCCCCAGCTCCTCTTCTGTTATATTGATGACTGCATTGGTGCTGCTTCCTGCACCCATGCGGAACTCATCGATTTCATCACCTTCGCCCTCATATTCACATGGACCATTTTTGACACTTCTCTCTTTTCTAGATCCGTCTCCATCTCAGGATGGAAACTATCTATTGATATTTACTATAAACCCACCGACTCCCATAGCTGCTCGGACGACACTTTTTCTGACCCTGTCTCTTCCAAAGATGCCATCCCTTTCTCCCAGTTTGTCCATCTCGGCCACATCTGCTCTCAAGATGCAGTCTTCCATTCCAGTGAAATGTCTGCCTTTTTCAGAAAACATGGCTTCCCTTCTGCTGTGGTTGAGGAACTTCTGCACTCATGTACTCTCTCCAGACAGAGCAGAGATAGAATTGCCCTAGTCCTCACCTTTCACTCCATGAGCCTCCGCATCCAGCATACCATTCTTCATCATTTCCATAAGACACAGCAGCAGTATTAGGCCATTCAGCTCATCCAGTCTGCTCTGCTAATCGATCATGGCTGATGTATTTTTCTCTCTCAACTCCATTCTCCTGCCTTCTCCCTGTAACCTTTCATGCCCTTACTAATTAAGAACCTATCAACCTCCACCTTAAAAATACACAACTTGGCCTCCACAGCCGTCTGTGGCAATGAATCTCATGGACTCACCACCCTCTAGCTAAAGAAATTCCTCCTCATCTCTGTTCAACCTGAGGCTGTGCCCTCTGGTCCTAGGCTCTCTCGCTACTGGAAATCCTCTCCACGTGCACTCTATGTAGGCCTTTCAACACCAGTAGGTTTCAATGAGATTCTCTCCACCCTCCCCCCTCCCATCCTTCTAAACTCCAGCGAGTACAAGCCCAAAGCCATCAAACGCTCCTCATATGTTAACCCTGTTAACCCTTTCATTCCCTGGATCATTCTTGCAAACCTCCTCTGGACACTCTCCAATGCCAGCTACAATAAGATCCCACCACCAGCCACATCTTCTCCACTCTATCCCTTTTTGCCTTCTGCAGGAACTACTCCTTCTGGGACTCCCTGATCAGTTCATCACTCCCCACCTATCCCTCCCTGACTCCTGGCACATTCCCATGCAATCACACACAGGGAGTGTAACACTTGTTATTACACCTCCTCCCACATCACTATCCAGGGCATAAACAGCCCTTCCAAGTGAGGCAAAGGTTCACATGCATCTCTTTCCAACCTTATCTTTTGTATTCTGTGCTCCCGATGTGGCCTCCTCTACATCGGTGAGACCACATGCAGACTGGGCGACTGTTTTGCAGAGCACCTGCACTCTGTTGTAATGGCCACCAATAGCTCCCAGTTGCATGCCATTTCAATTCTCCTTCCTCTTCTCCCACTAACCTGTCCATCCTCTGCTTCCTCCACTGCCAGAATGAGGCCCACTTCAAAATGGAGGAAAAAGCCCCTCATGTTCCACTTGGGTAGTCTACAACCCAATGACAGTTTTAGGTAACCCTCCCCTCTGGTGGTTATATCCCCCTTCCCTCCCCTGCCCCCTCTCTCTCCTCCAGTCCTCCCACTTTTGTCCTGTTTCAAACCCTCCCCCTCCCACCAAATCTGGTTCTGGTTCCACCTAACATTCACTTCTCTTCTAATGGTTCCCATTATCACCTTCTCAAATTCCAGCATTGGTAGCCCTTTGTGCTCCTGCTCTTCACCCTCCTGCAGCTGTCCAACCTTCACTCTCCCCTCCTCCCACCTCATGGCATGTGCCTCTCATTTTTTCTCTCCCCACCGCCCCCCGCCCCCCCCCCCCCAGTCTGCCTCCATCTATCATCCACCGTCTCCCAACTCCACTCCCCTATCTGCTGCAACCTGCCAGTCAAAGAGTACTCCAGCACAGAAACAGGCCCTTTGGCCCATCTAGTCCAATGCTGCCTGATCTTCTGCCCAGTCATCTTTAACCCATCCTTAATCACCTCGGGCTCCTGTCTCACCACTCCCCCTCTCCTCTTTATACTGGTCATCTCCCCCCTTGGACCTGACGTGGGGCTTTGACCCAAACATTGACAAATTCCTCCCTCCGACAGATGCTGTTTGACCCACAGAGTTACTCCAGCAGATTGTTTGTTGCTAGAGATTCCAGCATCTACAGTCGAGTGTCTTAATTTTCTTGTATTCTGTGCCTTCAATAAAACAAAGTGTCTCAGAGATATTTCATACTTCATACAAAATAAAAACTTCCTTCAAAAAAAAGCCAGTTACTAATCTGAAGATTGAAATTTACAAGCAGCTTGCTGCCTTCTTTTTAATCTCAATCAAAGTTATCTAAACTACCAGGGGGTACTTTAGGCATGGCCTTTGAGGGGCAGGCCCACTAAAATACAATGTCGCACAAGTAAAGCCATAGATCAGCTAATAATGTACAATAATGGTGTTTTAGCACAAGTTTGAATTGATTAAAAAAATCTGCTTACCTGCCATTTCTCTCAATGGCAAACTTGACACCTTCTTTCTGGAAAGGAAGCAACTTCTGATTCAGCTTTTGGGGCAGTGTTGACAACAAAGATTCAAATTCATTTTCTGAGCAGTTCTTTGTTAAGAATGGACTTCGTGGTAGCTTCTGTACTTTCTTCATGGCTTTAACACTGACTCTATTTTAAAATGTTGGGAATATATGTTAAACTCTGCAATTGACAATTTAACTAACAATGATGTTGTCAACTTTGAAATGCATCATAATGAATACTAGATGTGTCACACTAAATTCAGCTAGTGCAAGCAAGCATTACCTACAAGTAAATCTATTAAGAGGAATAGATAGAGTGGACAGCCAGCACCTCTTTCCCAGGGCAGCAATGCTCAATACAAGAGGGCATGCCTTTAAAGTAACGGGTGGGAAGTTCAAGGGAGATATCAGAGGAAGGTCTTTTACCCAGAGAATGGTTGGGGCATGGAATGCGCTGCGTGGGGCGGTGGTGGAGGCAGGTACATTGGTCAAATTCAAGAGATTGCCAGATAAGCACATGGAGGAATTTAAAATGGAGGGATAAGTGGGAGGAAGGGGTTAGATAGTCTTAGGCGAGGTTTAAAGGTCGGCACAACATGGTGGGCTGAAGGGCCTGTATTGTGCTGTACTGTTCTAGAAATATTATTAATTCAGAACTTAATTCACTACAAAATCAATATTTGCCAGAATCCAACTTTTCAGATCTTTCTTTCTGGCACACCATGGCACTTTGAGTTATTTTCATATGAAAGAGACAGCAATTGTTAAACTAATTAAAAAGAGCCAACGAATTTAAACTTCCATTTAAGTCTACTTGATTACATTAAAATGATAATTCAAACAGCACTGTAGGCAAAGTGCTGTATGATGCATTTCATCATCTGTGACTAAGTTAACACTTATGGTCTGTTTCCCTTTCATACAAAAAGGTTAGTTGATACACTAGGTGAATCAAGGGATATAGGGTACGTGCAAGAATGTGCTAATGAGGTAAGAGTTGAACCTTGATCCTATCAGTGGGGCAGATATGAGGGGCCCAATGTTCTAATTTGAAGATATCATATGCAAAATTCAGAAATGTTTGCTACAAAACTGCAAGTTAATTTATAGGGAACATATTTATATTACTCTGCATCTAATGTGGAGTACATCAAGTCCTGTAACTTTAACACTAGAAAACTCCACGCTTAGCAGCAAAAGCATATTTCCATTCTCCTATGTTTCCCAATTTGACCAAAAACAAAAATGGACAGTGATTTATGATGGCGAGTATTAATGATTTGCTAATGTACTTGAGATTCAGAACATCATATTCTGTGGAACTAGGTAACAAGAAAAGAGAAAATAAAAGGAGAACAATGTGCCTTCCCTTGAACAGAACAAGGGAGCAGGACAAAGGGAGAGGACACAAGTTTCAAATAAAACCAAAATGAAGATAAATTGAATTACATTGAAATTATTTTTTCAGACTTCACCTTTTAATTCATTTAAAAATTAATTTGTTGCTAATAATTACATGAGATTTATTTCAGTTAACTACAGACACATTTAATATTTTTGATTAAACATACCTACCTCTTCAAGGGAACCAGACTTGAAGATAAAAGTGAGGCCAATAAGGCACAGGATCAAAAATCTAAAAAAAATTACATTCAAGAAATTTAAATTAAAAGCCCAGCAAATACGGTGTATAAACACTATAGGCTATAATATAGAACATTAATGTTCTTCTAAATTGACCAAGGGGAGCTGGCACAGATCTGTAAGAGCCAAGTTATATCTGTGCTAGACAATGATTTATGATAAGACGTTCAAACTAGTCCTCAAAAATCAATAAGATTCTTAAAACATTGAGAAGAAGCTTTTATATAAGTACACGGTACTTGCAATTATGCTTAAACATGCATTTAATTATGCAGCATTGACAAGGCCAATATAGTAGAGAGACATAGAAGCAACACTATTTTGAGTTGAGTTTTCTGGCTGATCAAACCCCTCGCCCAAATTCTTCAGATTTTCAAATTTACCTTTCTATTTTCTTCTTACCCAAACAATAGGAGAAATAACATTCTTTCCCCCAATATACCAAGATTAAATGACAACTTCATAGAAGGCTATGTACTTTATCAATGACTCAATTTGCAAATTGATTTCCTTATCAAAGGAGCACTTGCAAAGCCAAGAAATTTGTGTAACTTGCCATCCTGTGCTATCTGTGCACACATTCTCGCCTAACTTTAGATATTACTACTGGGCAATTAATATTAGATGTTTAATTTTCTGGACACAAGATTTAGATGTAATTCAATGTCCCCGATGGGTGTATCTTGAGCATGAGTCCGTGCAAGGGTTTTCATTAGCTTCTATTTTAGGAGCCTCGCTCCCCTTTGCACTTACTAAATTGAGTAAACAAATGATTAACCCAATAACTAAACATACAATATGAATATGGTTTCAATTTCATAAGTTTTTTGGATTGAATAAATTCATTTTATCAAGTCCTATCCAATCCAATTTTTTCTTTCAAACATCCAGAATTGATTTAGCTTTTTCTTTACGGAAAATGAGCACACATTCTCTTCTTGTTAAATTTAATTGTTGACAGCCCACATCAATGAACCATATTCTGAAAGCTAAACTCTTTCAGAGTTCTAATTAAAAATCCATAATTAATTATCCATATGTTTTCCTTTCTCAGGACTGTCTTTATAGTCAATGGACACATCTCTGAATTTGGGAGCAGCGTCCATTGGCCTGCTTCCAATTTACCCACCTCATCAAAGACCGAGTTATTCCAATATAGACAACCATAGGTGTTTCAAGTATCAATGTTCACCATATTAGTATACTTGTAATTTCTGAAATATTTTTAAGATAATACAACTTACATACAACAATACTTATGCTTCTGTATTTAAGAAACAAAGGATAAAAATTAACATCTGTACTGGTGCTATGAAAGAGGTATCCAATTAGTTTACCTATCTGGCCATTCTGTACAACCCTGCATTGTTTCCTCCCTCTTCAAATACTTTTCTAAGTTCCTTCTCTTTTAAAGTTATTATTGAATTTGTTTCCACTGCCCTTTCATGCCAAGCAAGCTCGATTATAGTAACTCCTGCATAAAAGACATCCTCAATTTCCCTGTTACTTTTGCCTTTCACGCTGAATCTTTGACACTTATCAACTCATCTCAACCCTTATTTCCATGTACTATCAAGACCCCTTGCCTCAATTAGCACTCTTTTAAAAAGGATAAAGAAATAAAAATAGGCCATACAGTCTGTTGAGACTGTTCCACCATTTGATCAGATTATGCCTGATCTCACCTTTAACCTGTTGTGATTCCAAAAGATGGGCCCTCTGGAAATGCAATCCCATAAGGGGTAGGAAATCTAGAAGGAATGAGGAAATTTTTTTTCATCCATGAGGTGGTTGAAATCCAAACTGAAATCTATCCAGTTTTGACCATGAATTAATCAATGTCTAATTTTATGCTCCTTTTGGTAATGCTTATTAAGCACTAATCATGCAAACTTGGACACACAATCCCTTGTCTGAAACTCTCTGATCATTATTGTACAGATGGTCAACAAGTGGCTCTAATTAAAGACACCAGTAACATCCTTCACAACTATGACAAAAGAAATTTATTGCCTCCCAGTCCCTGTTAACCTGAATGAAACCTGGTATTCGTGAATGGAGAGAGTTTGCTAATGTTGGCTCAGGGTAGGAAATCATTACTGACTCTCATTTACATGCAACTCCAGATGCATCAATGTGGTTGACTTGTAAATGACCTAGCAAGCCAATCAGTTTGACTACAGTTAAGGATAGGCAATACAGTAAAACTGCAGTAACCTACTAACCCATTAATCAAAAATCCTGATAGTTTGGCATCTGGCTCACCAGTTTAGTTCGGGCTCCCGCGCTCCCTCCCATTTACTGGGGACACGGTTCCCATACCTCCACCAGGGTCCTAGTTTGCCAAGCTCCTTTGAAAATCAAACCCACCTGACTGCATTTGCCAAGCACCCTTCAAAGTCAAACCCACCTGGCTCCGTATCCCAATATCCCTTGGGACTCACCTGGCTCTGTATCTCTATCTCCCTTGAATCTCACCTGGTTCCATATCCCTAGCTCCCTTGAAGCTCACCTGGCTGTTTCCCCAAGCCTCCTTGAATTTTACCAGGGTCTCATTTCCCATGCTGCCTTGAAATTTAATGGATTTATGGGAAAATGTATTATTCTATTGTTTAAAATCTGAAATAGACAATTAAATGTTTGTCGGCATATTAAGAGAGTAACATTCAACATTCCGGAAAAATCTGCTCGTCTAGCACTCAAAGTATACGGAATTAATGGAGATCACTAAACTAGCTATATCCAATTCTCACCCCCCACCCAAATTGAATACATGGGAAAAAAAAACTGTAACGTACGTATTTTATGACGGTAAATCACTAAAGACCCGAGTACATGCACATCTATTTAACTCAGCAAGTCTCTATCGTGTTAGATCTGTATTGTTCCTTAGAAATGCAAGATACAAATCGTGATAATGGACTTTATATTCCAATTATGCACTTTCATTGATGATTCACAGCAAATATACGCAGTGCAAAGTAACACAAGTAATCTAATAATGAAAACGTTGTCCCCCAAAATTTATTTGAACATGAAACTCACCTCAGTACCAAAATTGGATTAAGAAGTATTAGAATTATTTTTAATCAGTTCAGGAAAAAGAGATTGCAGGTGTAAACTTTATAACCAACTTGCTTGGCCGGGAAATTGTTACTTTCTCGACCCTGCTGAAAACGCGCTCAAAACCGACGTCAGCGCGCTTGCGTCCCCCCTCCTCCAGTTATTAGCAATTGACGTAGGGCGTGATGACGCATGCACAGGGCGGTGATGCCGGGTCAGGTTGGGGGTGGGGTTTTCCCATAGGTTTTAGCTTTAGTTTTATCCCGTTTAGTCGCTCTATGAGTCCACACAGAGTTTCCGGATGGTAGGTAAGGCAGCTCGTTTATTGGTCTTGTGAAGTAGACTCGTTTTGTTAACGGTCAAGCAAGTTCCAGCGGCAACGCCGCACTTACGGTGGACACCGGAGCTCGAACGCCCGCGGCGCTGTCTCAGACTAACGTGATAGCTGATTAACCCCGCCCTCGGCCGCCGTTCATTGGCTCAATGTCACCATTGTGCTCCGGTGATTGGCGGGTATCCGGGCAAATGGGGGTGGGGTGGAACAGGGCGAATGGCAGAAAGCAAAGGGGAAAAAAAACTGTAGCAGCTGCTTTCAAGATCCGTTTAATAATTTTATAAAAGGCCCATCTTGATGGTTAACTGTGGGGAAGGTACTTGATTGCGGAAAGATGACCTTGTTGGATTTAGTGGGTCAGGGGTTGCAAATTGTGTCGAAACAACCTGTTGAAATCTATCATATCGCCCTGTATTATTGCAGATCAGTATTAACCATAAGTGGCGAGGTTGCCGAAGATGGATGCACCAGGGCAGTGTTTCTTGAAGGCATTCATCAAGAGTTACCCTTAATAGGAATGTGGGGAATTTGAGAGCAGTAGCAAAATAAATCAAAAAGTACGTTGACATAACGGGAGTAGCATTTTAGTGGAACCTGCAACGTTATGGGTAATTTTGCATCAGCCCATACATTGCTGTAACTATACATTGTGCAACTGATCACACATCTAAACCTGCTATTCGGTGCAATAGTTCAGATAGATGTGTTAATTGCCGATGCGCATTCACGCTCACTTTCTTCTTTCACTTGATGGTCAACTAAGTACAGAATGACTTGTGCCAATCGTCAATAGAGATTCTCTACTTTGGGTGTAGTCTTCTTGAGCCTTTTAAACATTTATATTTAGAGTAACCCCGGGCAAGGCTGCTTCTCCCGCCTCCATTGGTCGCTGTCTGTTAGGGCGCGTCACTGCTTCCTCCATCAGGTTTGGTTGGAGTTGCCGAGGGTGGGGGAAGAGAGAGGGCCTGGGTGTTGGGGGGCAGGGTTTAGCCATGCTCCCGACTCGCTGCAACAAATCCTCTCGGTGGGGGACCGGTAAGTGTTTATATTTTTTCTATAAATTAAATCACTCGCCCTTTAGTTTAAACTGTATTTGTCTTTTACCGAACGAAAAAAATTGAATAAAAAACCAATGGTAAATGTGCGCCACGCATAGTGAGAAGGTCATCATCGTTCTTGGTGACGGACTGAATAAAGGATTCGCGGAAGCGACGTATGGAAGGGTTTGACTGGGTAAAATTAGCCCGGCGGCCTAGTCCCCCCTCTCCCCAATAGGCCGCAGTAGCAGCTTGTGTGCTTGGGGAGATGCAGTAACCACCGGGGATTTCGAACAGACAGTACGTGCGCATTATTACCAGGCAGGATGCTACATTGCTTCAGTTCTTTATAGCTGCAATGTTCTTAGAGATGTTAAATATACATTCGCATGTGTGTGTGTCCATATAGCTGTCGAGCGTACGACATGTTGAAACCAGGTGAGAGTTCGGCTTGGTTCATATCCGACTACTGTAACCAGACTTAAATAATGTAAAATACATTATTTTTCTTAGGGGTTCTTTTAAAATTTATCAAGGGTGGTGTGGGTGTAACGTGTTTAAATCTGGGTGAATAGATAAAACGGGATTAAGCCGTGTTCCCGAGGATCCTAAAATAGATGAGTATAAATATAGCACTCGAGTACATCAGACATAATCTTACCGCTTTTAACGTAAAATCGATTACAGATCTTCGTTTTCGACTCATCGAAATGAAGACGAGAATCAATAATTATTTTTTAAATTAAATTAGGTTATTTTTACTACAACTATTGTATTCAGCTTTTTTAAATGTTACTATTTTAGTCGACACGATTTTCATCATTGCCTTGCTTTTTAGTAATTGGAATTATCATCTGAATTCTGTCGTTTATGAATAGCTCACTACCTTGTGGTATGGACTAGAACAGGTTCGTTGAGGTGGGAAGATGTGTAGCAAGGATCCTTATTTTTTTCATTTTCTGATATGTGGTGTTGTAACTGGTGTGTTTTATTAATTTGTGTAAAAGGAAACTTAATTTTGCTGAATCCTGGTAGGATGGCATGCAGTAAAACTTAACTTTGTCTCATGTAATGAGTTTTGGCAAATATTTTTATGCATTTGATATAGATTTTGCAGATTGACAATGGAACTACAAAATATCTCTGTACATAGCATTATCAGGAAATTAACCAGCATCTTATTGTGACCAACTGTCTAAAGGGATGCAGCACGATCTTGAAGATGATATGGCAATGTAATTAGAAAGAAGCTTGAAAGCTTTACAACCATTTGAAGTTGCAGGAATATTGGAACATTGTGCACTACATTGCATTAGAAAATTGTGTTATACTGCATATTAGAAGGTGTTAAGAAAATTCCTCATTGGATTGCAGATATTTTATTGACAATTGGCTCACTTTTCATGCATTATTATGTGTAATTCACATATGTGTATTCTGTGTAATTCACATTTTAATGTAATTGCAGATCTTATTTTTTCTCCCTATATGTACATTTTGTGGTAAAGCTGTAATGGTTAATATTCATGGATGTACACCACCATTATCGTATATTATGTGATAATTTTAGCAAGTACATTTTTATCTTGTGGTATTTCACACAAATCAAAGTTAAAATGGAGAAAAATCAAATTTTGGTAAAAATTACTTTAAACATAGTGAAGGCAAATATATGAAGTATTTGGACAAAATTTCATCCAAATTATTAAGTGCACTAAATGGTATGGATTAATTTGTCATTTTTGTCTTAAAATTTCATAAGACAGTATTTATACACTTGTTTACAGAAAGATTTCTGATGCATGTTGGTGTGTGGTGTTCAATACAGGTGATTGAATGGGCCTACGGTCCCAATGAAGCTGTTGTGAAGGACATTAAGAAGTGCGCTGCAGTAACTTTCTTGCACTTTATTTCTCAAGACACAATTATCCTCTGAGATCTGATGTCTTTGAGATCAGAGATGGGTTTGGAAAGGGATCATGGGTGTGAAATTGCATTGGATTATTCCATGCAAGAATATGACTAAATCAATAAAGTTTTTTTTCCCAAAATGGTATAATGTCTGCAAGGTCATCCTAACTACCAAATCACAAACACTGCAGTGTGGGCTGCTGTCTTTTGCATCAACCTACAGTTAGAAATGCTTTTGTAGCAATCTTCCTATAAAATATCACAGAAATATTGATTTTTGTGTGTCTGAGACTGGGATTTTCCCTTGTAATCTGATGACTTGTCATCACCTCGGAGATCAACATTTTGGTGTCCAGCATTGCAGTCCATTCATTACCATCTAAAGATCTACAACTGAATCTTTAGCCTCTGATAAGGTGATGGCTCCCAGTATCTTTCTGCATCTTTTCAGAGTTTCTCTAGGTTTCTCTCATGTCCGAAGCCTTGGTGCCTCTAATAAAAACACAACTTGTTGGGGAATACTCAGCAGATCAGACAGCATCTGTTGAGAGAATAACAGACTTAATATTTCATGTTAATAATCCTTCCTCAGAACTAGAAAGGCGAGTATCAAACCTATTTTAGGTTAAGAGATGGGGAGGGGAATACCTGTGATAGCATGGAGACCAGTTATCCAATGGTGACACGATTGCTTTCGAGCTGAGCTATAATTTACAAATGGAGCAAGATGAGGGCAGTAGAGAGAAGGAGGGGGAAAACCCATGCTGAAGCTGTGATTTGCAGAGCAGTTGCTGGAAATCTGAAATAAATGAGAACTCATCAGATCAGGCATTGACTGTGGAAAGAAAATTTGAATGAATGATGCAGGTAGATGACCTTGCATCAGAACTGGTTACTACTGACAAGTATGAAAGACTGGTTACCTGAAATTGTTCAATTCCGTATGGAGTACCAACAGCTGCAATGTGCCTAGATGGAAGATAAAGTGCTGTTCTTTAATCTTAACCATTCAGCTTTGTTGGAATTGTCTTTGTGTCTCTGCCTTCCTTTTTCTCCATCTTCATATAACTCAATGAACTTTTGCTGATGATTCCACTTCATATTCATTGATCAGTAAAATGAAGATTAGAGGAACAACACCTTGTATTCTGTCTTGGTAGTCTCCAACCTGACGGCATCAACATTGATTTCTCTAACTTCAGGTAACCTTTTCCCACACCCCTCTTCAGTTTTCCCTTATCCCTCTGGCTCCTTTACCTGCCCTCTTTCCCCTCCCCTGCCCTCACGACCTCCCCCCACCCCCACCCCCACCCCCACCCCCACCCCCACCCAACCCACACCTTCCTCCCTCTGGTTCCCCACTTCCTTCCCTTTTATTCCATGGTCTACTGTCCTATCATATTCCATCTTGTTCAACCCTTTGCTTCTTCCACCTATCACCTCCCAGCTTCTCGCATCATTCCCACTTACGCCCCCACCCCCTCACCTGGATTCACCTATCAGCCACCAGCATGTGCTTCTCCCCCTTCCCTGTAGCACCCCCCCCCCCCATTTTATTCTGGCTTCTACCCTCTTTCTTTCCAGTCCTGATGAAGGGTCTTGGCCCGAAACGTCAACTGTTCATTTCGTTCCATAGATGTTGCCTGGCCTGCTGAGTTCCTCCAGCATTTCATGTGTGTTGCTCCAGTAAAAATATTGTTTTGTTTTCAAATATTTGAGGAGGCAAATTTGTGTCACTTTTTACAAGGCCAAACAGTGCTTCACATAGCTCTTGCTCATCTCAGAGTTGTGAATTTTTGGAATTCTCTCCCCTATCGAGCTATGGATGCAGAGTTATTAAGTGTACTCAAAGCTGAGGTAAATTTCTGGACCATAATAGAATTGAGGATTATGAGGTCAAGTAGGAAAGTGAAGTTGAGGCCAAAGGTATGATTGTGATGCATTGTGGGGTAGTCATGAGCTGGTTTATTTCTGCTATCTATTCTAGTCTTGGCCATTAAATTGTTGCACTGTTATCAATTCTTAATTTTATTTAAACTCGAGTGCTATAAAAATTTGAATACTGCTTCCACAGCTGAAGGCTCTACTGGAATCTTGCATGTAGGCAGAATACGAGAAAATACCACTGATGATGATCCTTCACTGGTATTCAAACTGTAGCATATTATATCAATGTATTTTATACTACCATTGTTATTGCTGCTGTGATCTTTTCACTTCTGAAACTCCTAATTTGTTGATGCATCTATGGGAGTGTTGTAAACAAGATAAGTTGTTTTAAACATCATGCTTTTCCCTTGGTCAAAAGCTATGGAGGTACTTGCTTTGCTTAATTTTTTCCAAGACTATTTTAAGGCTGTTAACGCCTAAACAAATTATTTTTGCTCCTTGGTCTTCCATTTACACTCTCTTCAGCTGGGTTTTAAAATATATATGCAGAGTGAACAAAAAAGATATGGTGGTAAACCCTGTGTACAAGTTGTCTTGACTGCAGTTGTGTGTGCAGTTTTGCATTTTCTGAGACTGCGCAACAGAGATTCATGAGGGTCCCATCAATGAGGGACATTTAAAATTGAGAGATGAGTTACTTATTACTTCTGCTGGAGCACATACTCAGACAAATGCTTTGATAATTCTTCATTTACTCTATCTACTCCTGATGTCGAGACTATACCAGGGATTCAGTCATTTAAAATTGTATCAATAAGTCTAAAGTCAGGAGAAACAAACAAAATGCTGGAGACATTCAGCAGATAAAGCAGCATCTGCAGATAGAGAGTTAATATATCAGATCAATGATTCTTCATCAGAACAGTCTTCAACCTGAAGCGTTAATTCTGTTTCCTTTTCTACAGATGGCGCCTGATTTGCTGAGTGTTTCGAGCATTTTTTGTTCAAATTTCCAGCATTTGCAGTCTTCTGATTTTCATTTAAAAGGAGGCAAAATTTTGTTGAAGAATCGAATGCTTTGCCATGGAGTGGTTGAGTCAGAAGTCCTAGGATCTTTAGAAGAATATTGGAGGACTACTCAAAGCAAAAGAACACACAAGGACACGGGAAGAAAACTGGGGAATAGAATTAATTATGGAGTCATCAGGGCCTGAATGGGCCAAATGATATTCCCCGCTCTAAGGTTCTGTGGCCTGGTGCTGTGTTTCTGGCTTTAAATTCAAGTTTGTCATTTTTAAGAAGTGACAGTTATTACCTTCACTAAGATATTCAATGAAATGCCAGTGTTTCATCTACTTGATCTTGTATTCTGCTATGATGTAATCCCTCTTCACCTTGCCTGTTCTTTTCACTCCTACCATTTATCTCCTAAACCAAGTTACAGTTATCTGTGCTTAGTCTCTGTAAATTCCAGGCAAAATTCTTTCGATGTCCATAGAGTTTCTGAGGTTCTGGTCAATTTTTTTTCTGCTTCTGTTCCTGTAAGCCTTGTCACTTAATTGCTTCCAATTCTGATTCAGTGAGAGTGAGAAAGGAAATATTGTCAGGATTTTAGCTTATTTCAGCCTTTATCTTGGGGGTGATAAATCTGCTCGTGAACACCCTTATAATTAATAAAAATATCGTGACTGAACGAGCAAATGTCAACTTGTGACTTTCAGGTTGCAGGATACTAAAGGTTTATATTTAATAATTGCAACTGGCTTCTGAAATGAGTCTAGTGTTTTGAAGATGACTGCATTTCCCATACTGGTATAAACAATCAAAAAGGATAGAAATAAAAACTGTTTGCATTCTGATTTAACGCAGAGTAGTTTATGTATGTTGGAACAAACCTAGCTCATTAAACCACAATAGTCTAGACTGCAACAAAAGTGACCCCAGATAGCAGAGTTCATCTTGTATATATTTTTCTCAGTCTTTTTCATTGTAAATTTTTTGTTTATAATGGAGACTGCTGATGCAAGCTCTCTCAATGATGGTGCTGCAGTATCAGCACCGTCAGGGTGGGGTAATTGCAGGCTGATGAGTTTGTATGTGCATTTGTTATTGCAAGTGCGGGAATTAAACTTAATCAAAATATGAACATTAGGGTAGTTACGATGGGAATTTGGTGTTAACTATTACTTGGTTTTTAACTATGCCTTGTAGACTCCACCTACTTTGTTCTGATTCCTATTGTGTAATACCATAAGCATCCTACGAGTAAATTGCATGATGTGCATAAATTTATGACAGTGAAAATAAAAAATTGTTTTTGCATAAGATTAGTATTTGTAGTTGTGCATTAGCATTGTTAAAAATGTAGGAATTTTTTTTTCCCCACTAGCCTACTGATTGGCAAATTTCTCACCAAAACTGCACTGCAACTTGCAATATGGCCCCTTTTAACTGCATATACCTTTCCCTTGTTTGTAGAAAAATGTCTCCGTTCTGAATGTGCAACTTTATTTCTATACCTTTTCATGGTTTTGGATAACATTTTCTTCTAAGATTAGTAAGGCATCTTCCAAATATAACCAACTGTAGGAAGCATAATCATTCCAATGATAAATAAAAAAAATTTAAGCCATCTCTCGAAGTGGATGAGACAAGAATGTTGATGTGAAATGATGCGGATTGTCACCTGCTTGTCATCTCGGCTCTGTAAATAGCACACTTGCCTTCTAGGAAGAAATTTGTTGATTCAAGCCCATTTTATGTATGACTCTAGCACAAAATCAACTATTGCACTTTGGCAATGCGCTGCACAGTGTTGGAAGTGACCATCTTCAGGTGAAACGTTAAAACCAACTATGCTTACTCTGAAAAATATAAAGATCCTGTAAGCATTATTCAAAGAAAAGAAAATTGCCCTGCCAACATTAAACAAATTAACTGTAATTTCTCTTAATTGATGTCTGGAGAATCTTTCAAAGTTATCTGCATGACAACAATGAGAGTGTTTCCAAAAAAAAGCAAAGTGAATGGGAATACTTGGAGGTGAGAATTTAAAGAAGGACAACTGGATCTTGTTATGCTTTTACTCCTTGGTGCATAGCAACAGGGCCTTTAGCCTTCAAGCCAGTTTCACCTTCAGTGGGACTACAAAGGCCAATGTAGTGGTGCCCAGAATTGCTCACAGTACTCAAATTCTCCTGTATGTGGTTCCAATTTATTTATTTCCTTTTGGATGGGAGATAATGCCATTGTGAAATGCATTGCCTTATGTTCTAGGCACTCCTTGTCAGGTTAGATATTAGCTGTGGAATAAAACTCCCTGCAGAGAAAGAGCACTTGGGCTGGCACTACAAAACCTCAAGTCCAAGTGTTAGTAGCACACAGAAGCCCAGCATAAATACCCGAAAGAGCACAGCGCTTCCGAAACTCTGTTGCCACCCTGCTGGGTCCTATATTTTCCTTGTCAGTCACTCAGAACACAGGAGTTGTGTGGAAGCAAGTCTTCAATTCTGAGGGACTGCAGAAAAAGGGAAGAAAGCTCATTGACCTCTGCTATGATAGAAGCTTAACCTTGATCTCAACTCTGATTGCAAAAGGGCATTCATTACTTCACTTTATGACATTTTTTCCCTTAATAGTCATTTCTGTGCTCTTTGAGATTTCCATTAAACTATAATATTTTAAAACTTTATTTACAGGCCTTCTGGCCCAACAAGTCCATGCTGTCCATTTAAACCCATGTTAACCTACTGGTACGTCTTTGGAATGTAGGAGGAAACTGGAACACCCGGAGGAAACCCACATAGACACGGGGAGAATGTACAAACTCCTTACAGCGATGGGAATGGAACCCTGGTTGGCTGGCACTGTAATAGCATCATGCCAACCGCTACGCTACCGTGTAATTTTGTACTCTTAGATAACTTTACCAACTTGAATGACAATTCAAGCTACTTTCATATAAGATGTTCTAATAGCTAAGATTTGCAGGCAGATTTTCACATTAACGTGCTGTATTCAGTCCAATTTTTTTTTCATGAAAGCATGCTGGCTCACTGGCACCACCATAATTGTGTGTACTGTTGGTCTGTTTTTCTGTTTGAATATTGCTTTATCACAATCATCAATGGAGTAACTGAAGACATGCTTTTACATTGAACACATATAGGCAGTGTTGAATAATATCCAGTATTTGCATTGAAAATCTCAATAAGATCGCATCTAGTTCTGAGATCCTATTTGAATTAAAGGCAATTTAAAACCAAAATTGGGTATTGAAACAACAACCTCTGCATGTTTGATCATCATGAAGGCCCAAATTTTCATCATTCACATTGTGAAATCTAATCAAATATTAACATTGGTTGTCATAAACTTGTAAAATGTAGATCTATTCAAGTTTTGAATCTCTGGGATATTTTAAAGAACTATCCTTGTTTGGTAAAGCTCGGGAATTATTCACTTTTTTCAGGGATGGGCTGATGGGCAAGAATGGCATTTGTTGCCCATTCCTAATTTTCCTTGAAGGTGGTAGTTCCTTTTGAAACAGCTGTAGGTCTTCTGATGAAGGTATTCCCACAAAGCTGATGGATGGAGATTTCAGGACTTGTACCCAGCAATGATGATGAAATGGCAATAAATTTCCCAGTTGGGTTGGTGTCTAACTTGTCGGAGAGCCCACAGTTTGCTGCCCTTGACTGACTGAGATGTAAATGTCAAGGGTTTCTGGTGCTGTCATTGTGGTATAAGCAAGTAATTGCAATGTATTTTGTAGACCATACACTCTGAGCCATGGTACATTGGCCTTGAAGGGAATTGAAATGTTTAGATTAGTGGTCGTCGTGCAATCAAGTTGGCTGTTGATGTCAAGCTTGTTGAGTGTTAATGAAGCCAGTCTCCTGCAGGCACAGTACTGTGGTATAAGCGCATGTCAAAAGCTGCATACTCTGCAGCAAGCAACTTCCTGACACCATAAGGTCTTTCTGCTGTCTACAAGGCACAAGTCAGGAGAGTGGCATGATATTCCCCACTTATCTGGATATTTAGTTCCAACTACACTCATAGTATGGCAACATTCAGAAAATAATTTTCTGTTTGGTTGGCATATGATCCACCATCCTAAACATCCGGTACACCACTGGTATGCCATGGATGTGTGTTTATTTCAAGACGCACTGCAGTTCACTGGTGACTTCGGCGGAGCCATTTCAAATCCATAACTGCTACACCAAGAGAGACGAGGCCATCAGGTACATGGAGTGCAATCACTTGCATGTTATCCTAAAGGTTGGCAACTATCCTGACTTGAAAATATATCACTGTTCCTTTGTTGCTGGTTTAATTCCTAGAACTCCCAATTCACCAGTTCTGTGGGAATACTTTCACTGAATGGATTGTAATGGATGGCTCCTCACCACCACTTTTAGTGCATTTAAGGATGGGCATAAATGCCAATGATGTCCATGTCCCTTAAAATGGAAAATGCTTTATAATTATGGCCATATAATTTGAATTAACTTTGTAAATGTATCGATGGCATAGATTTCCAACCTGTCAATTAATAAAGTAGTTTCTAATGTATGTCCAAATAGGAAGGATTTACAATTTAAAGGAACAATGAGGTAATGTCTTCTCCCCATACATTTTGTTGCCATCAGCCTAACTGGTGGTGATCATGTATTTTAGTGGTGCTATTGAGAAACTTTGAATGCTGTAAAGCCGCCTATATGAACAGTGTGGAGTGACTATTTGCCATGCGGGCATTGATCAGGCATATTGCATGATTTGCATGCTGCTGCTGTTTTAACAGATATAGGCTGATAACACCTCACTCCTTCACCACCTCTCTCAATCCCTTTGTTACCTCGAATTGAAAATGGTATTGGTTGAACAGAAGGTTCCTTCAGTTAAATATTGGGAAGACTTGAGCTCTTGTCTGTCCTTTTCTCTGAAATTCTGCCTCTCTGCCACTAAATCCATTCCTCTCCCTAGCAATTGTCTAAAATCAAATCAGACTGTTCATAATGTTGGTGTTGTATAGTCAGAAACTCATCTCTGGTTTAAATACATCAGCATTATCATTTGGTTCCTCATTTTCCACTTTTGTAACATCTGCCTGCTCCCTTTTTCCGTTAAGGTTATCTATTCTGATTATTGTACTCTTTGCCAGCATCCATAAATTTTCATCCAAAATTTTGTTCACATCCTGACTTTCACCAGATCCTTTTCCACATTATCATTATATTCATTGAACAACACAAATTAATATCTTAATCTTAAAATGCTTTCCCTTGTTTTCAAATTTGTTTGTGGATTTGCCCCTCTATTTCCATAATATCTTTCCCTCATCAGTCTTGGTCTCCTTGTTGATGTCATGTGAAGTATGTGATCAATGACTTTCTATGGTAATATAGTTGTTCAATCCCTGATAAATATCAAAGTGTTCATTAAGTGACAGTAATGAGTCTGGTCATAGTAAAACAAGGAAAACTATAACTTCAAAAATTTTAAAAGCATTTTGATAACTGAGAGCCGGCTATTAATAACAGGAAAGAACTTGGGCTGCCTCCTGTGATTGGGGAAAAAAGAACAATCCATGGTAATGCTGGCAAAATCAGAGTGCACAAATGTGACACCTTGTTAAGTACTATCTCAGTAACTTTTACATGGAAAATTTGGAAGGGCTCTTGGCCATCTGGATCGAAGACCAAAGCAAACTACCTCTTGATCATTCATGACTTAAAGAATGAACAAGGTGAGGGCTAATGGTTGGAAGGTTGTGGTGCAAGTTTAAATGTTTTAAGTGACTTTACAAAATGCATACATCAAAGTGATGGGTAATGCTGCTAATTCCGATACTGAAGGGGCTGAGAAGTGCCTGCCTATCTGAGGAAAATTGAAAAGGCTGTCTACTCATAGAAACGACTTTAACATCAATGCCAGAGAGTTTTATTGGAAATTTATGTAACAGTGAAAGTGTATTTCCAAAGAGGGAAAGACTGTGTGAGCATTGAAACCCATCAAAGATGGCTTGGCTCTTAAGTTTGGTTAGAATGCTGTGGGGAAATTTCAAATTTAAACCCATGGTGTATCACTCAGACCTCAAGGCTTTGAACAGATCTTCTAAAGAACTTCTACCTGTTACTCATTACTTGGAGATCACTTAAGAAAACATGTATAACTAGGACAATTTTTTTTTTCAAGAATGGCTTTCTCCATTTGCCATCTTGGAAGGAATATTATGACAAAGAAAACCGCAATGCTCATGGCTGATCATTTACCTCTGCACCACTTTCCTGCACCAACCCTATATCCCTTGATTCCTGTAATATCCAAGCATCAATCGATCCCAAACGTCTTTGGGTGATTGATGGTTGGTGTGGACTTAGTGGGCTGGGGGCGTGTTTCTGTGCTGTAACTCTCTGACTCTGTGACAACTTCAAGGTACAGCTTACCCTTGACAATGCCTTTGGGCATTTTAATGACCAGTCACCTTGTCAATGACATGTGGAAATATTTGAGGTTGTTTTCCTGCAAGCATGGAGTCATAGAAAGTTTGACATGGATGAGGCCATTTAGCACATGATGACTATGTGGTTCGGTGCAATAAAAACTAGCCACCTAGATTGCACCTTTCGTGCTAGCTCTGAAGCCCTGCAAGTCATGGGTCTTCAAGTATTATCTCAGTACTTTTTAAATGTGATGAAGATTTCTGTCTGTATTGCCCTTTCAGGGTGTGAGCTCCAGACCCCTACTGGAGGGGAAAATACTTGTCCTCATTTTCCTCATCTCCCCTCTAATCCTTCCACCAATTACTTTAAATGTATGCCTTGTGTTTTTTTTTAAACACCCCTGTAAAGGAAAATCGTTTTAGCCTCTTTACTCTTGGACCTCATAATTTTATACACCTTCAATGAAGTCTTCTCCCTTCCTCCCCACCCCCAAGCATCTTCTATTCCAAAGAAAGTGGTCCTAACTTTTTTGTGTCTTCAGTGATTAAAATTTTTGATTCTGGCAATATCTTTACAGAACAGCATCACAATCACATCTTTCCAGTTAGGTGGTTATCTGAACTGTAGGTAATATCCAAGCTATAGTTCAACTAATTCCAACTTATTTCTTTGCTCTTGTACTCTTGGTCAATAAGGCAAAGTACTTTTTTTGACCTGTCCCACTTTTAATGATCTGTGGATTGTACACTCCAGGGCTCCGATGTTCTTCCAACATTATTCCATATCCTCTCATTTATTGTATATCACTATGCCTTGTTGCACCTCTCCAAATGCAGTAGTTAGACTTTTCTTAATAAATTCCACCAGATTACCATTGTACAAGATAATGGTGAGACTGCATTTGGAGAATTGTTTTCAGATTTGGTTACCCTGCTATAGGAAAGATGCCATTAAGTTGGAAATGGTGCAGAGGAGATTTACAAGGATGTTGCTGGAACTGGGTTATGTAGAGAGATTCAGCAGGTTGGACCTTTTCTCATTGGAGAATGAGTGGTGATCTTATAGAGATGTATAAAATTATGAGGGGTGTAGATAGGATATATGCGCACAGTTGTTTTCCCAGTTTTGGGGTATCGAGAACTAGAGGGCATAGGTTTAAAGTGAGAGGGAAGCTATTTAATAGGAACCTGAGGGGCAACTTTTGCACCCAGAGAAGGAGCTGCTAGAGGAAATGGTTGAGGCAGGTACATTAACAATATTTAAAAGGTGCTTGGAGAGGTACATGCATAGGAAAGGTTTAGAGGGATATGGGACGAGCTTAACTGGGACTCTTGGTCAGCATGGACGAGTTGGGCTGAAGGGTCTGTTTCCATGCTGTATGACTCCATGCTATTTTCTGCTTAACTGATCAGACTGTCTGCGTCTTCCTGCAATCTAACTTCCACCCTCCCCAACCTCTACCAATTTTTACATCATATGCAAATTTATTCATCGTGACCCCACATCAAAGCCTAGATGACCAATATATAATACAAAAAAATAAGGGACCAAGTCCTGAGTCTTCTGGAATCCCATTGGTAACAGCCTTGCAACCATTAAAGTATCCTTGCTCTCTGTCCTCTGATCTGGTTTTGGATGTAAAGTACCACTCCTTCTGGATCCCGCAAGCTTATACATCTTTGGCTGGTCTGCCACATGGGACTTTGACAAAAGCTTGTTTTGATCCCTGTGGAACCCATCAAACTCATTGCTCTCATTGACCCTCATTACCCCCCTAAAAAATTCAGTCACTGTCTTCCCTTGACAAGTTCATGCTGAATACCTCTGATTAATTTTGCTTTTCTGAATCAAGGTCTCCGCTGTCCCTTGGAATGATTCTGATCATCTCCCCACCAGTGAAGTTAAACTATCTTTGGTTCTTCTTCCCATCTCCTGCTTTAAACAAATGGTACAACATTAGCAGTCTAATAACGCTGTAGTACTATCTGGGTAGCCAAGGGGGAATGAAAATACGAAATCTCTGCAATTTCCTCCCTTGCTGCTTTCAGCAGCCCAGGATATATTCGAGCCAGGCAATTAACTATCTTGAACCCTCTTCCATGTTCTGATAAGTCCCTTAATGCTGGCTGTTTTGCTCTTTCTATTTCATCTATATTTCACACTGATTTGGCTGAACTGCAATGTAAGACGCTGTCCCATCTTTGTAAAGAAAGGCACTAAGTATTCACATTATTCCTTGTATCAAATGAAAATCTGAAATGCTATTTATGCCAGAAATCTGAAATAACAGAAAATCCTGGAAATACTTGGGTCAGGCAGCATTGTGGGAAAGGAAGCCAGTTGACATTTGGGTCAGGGGCCATTCTTACAACTAGGCAGGGAATAAACAAAAAAGGTAATTTAAGTTGCTTAGAAGATGGTGAATGGATAAGACAAGAAAATATGTGATAGGGTGAGACACTGTCAAATAAGTAAATGCAGTTAGAAGGTGATTTGTGCTCCTTTATCTGTATTATGTGTTGCTAACAGCAGGTCAGACTTTACTAATAGAGAGAGGAAAAACTAAGCCAAAATCACAGCTGACTTGCAGCAGAAATGGCCAGTTCTGATTCAGACAAAGAACAAGTTAGCTAAAAATTAAGAATTTGACATTGAATCAGGGAAGCACAGAAGCTGCAGTGCTGTTCTTCAAGTTGCATTAGGTCTTGTTGGAGACCACAGACAGAAAGGTCAGAGTGAGAATGGGATGGAGAATTAAAGTGGCAGGCAACCAGAAGTTCCCAGTCACTCCCGCAGTATGAATGTAGGTGTTCTGCGAAATGACCATTCAATCTGCATTTGCTTTCTCAATTGTAAGGAGACCACATTGTTAACACTGAATATTTTACATTAGACTGGAAGAAGTGCAAATGAATTGCTTCTTCATCTGTTTGGATACCTGGAATGTGGGAAGGGAAGAGGGAAAAGGACAGGAGTTGCATCTCCTTCCATGGGAAGTGGTTAGTGGAAACTGGAAAGCAGCCAAAGAGTTTGCAAAAGGAGTGATCCCTTCAAAATGCTCAAAGGGAAGGTATCTGGTGGTGGAATCTTGTTGGAAATAGTTGAAGTTGCTTAGGATGATCCCTTGAATCAGTTACAGCATTTCAAGGAAATGAAACAGCATGAGATATGACAACCTGACCTTTCTACTCTTCACTTCCAACCCTCCAGGGAATCAGGCAGGTGAAGCAGTGGTTCACTTGCATTTTTCCAACCTTGTGTACTACTTTCAATGTTCACGATGTTGTGGTCTCCACATTAGAGAAACCAAAAGTGGATTGAGTGGTGGTTTTGGAGCGCCTATACTCAGTCCACAGGAATGAACTTTAGTTAGCGATTGCCTGCAACTTTAGCTCACCATCCACTCCCAGTCTGACCTTTCTGACTGTGGCCCTCCTGCATTGTTCAACAAGGCCCACCTCAAGACTGAGGAACAACACTTCATCTTCCATCTGGGTGGCTGTAGCCTTCAGATTTAATACCTTCACCTTTTAGATAATGGCCATTTCTGCTATAACCTGTGATTTTCAGCTCCGATGTTTTGTCTTCTTTAGTACAGCATGCCTGGGCATGTCCTACAGCTATAGTCAGGGAGTCATTCAGCATGGAAGCAGGCCCTTTGGCCCAACTCATCTATGCCAGGCAAAATGCCCATCTAAATTAGCCCCCATTTGCCCGCTTTTGACTAGAGTCCCTCTATACCTTCCTATCCATGCTCCTGTTCAAATGTCTTTTAAGTGTCATTATTGTATCTGCCTCAACCACTTCCTCTGGCAGCTCGTTCCATATATGTGTGGAAAATGTTGCCCCTCAGGTTCCCATTAAATCTTACACCTCTCACCTTAAACATTGTGTATACTGTAGAAGCTTGTCGTAGGTTACAATGGGACATAGACAGGATGCAGAGTTGGGTGGAGAAGTGGCAGATGGAGTTCAATACGGAGAAAGTGTGAAGTGATACACTTTGGAAGAATGAACTTGAAGGCAGAGTATAAGGTTAATGGCAGGATTTTTAGTAGTGTAGAGGAACAGAGGGATCTTGGGGTCCAAGTCCATAGATCCTTCAAAGTTGCCTCGCAAGTTGATAAGGTGGTTAAGAAGGCATATGGTGTGCTGACCTTCATTAGTTCAAGAGCTGCGGGGTAATGATACAGCTTTACAAAGCTCTGTGTTCAGTTCTGGTCGCCTCATTATAGGAAGGATTGTGGAAGGTTTAGAGAGGGTGCAGAGGAGATTTTCCAGGATGCTGCCTGGATTGGAGAGCATGTCTTATGAGGATAGGTTGAGTAAGCTAGGGCTTTTCTCTTTGGAGAAAAGGAGGATGAGAGATGACTTGATAGAGGTGTACAAGATAAGAGGCATAGATCGAGTGGACAGTCAGCACCTTTTCCCCAGGGCAGCAATGGCCAATACCAGATGACATCAGTTTGTCAGAGGAGGAAAGTTTAGGGGAGATGTCAGATGTTTTTTTACACACAGTGGTGGGTGCCTGGAATGCACTGCTAGGGGTGGGGGTAGAGGCTGATACAACAGGGGAATTTAAAAGATCCTTAAATAGGGACGTGGATATAAGTAAAATGGTGGGTAGGAGGTAAGGTTAGATTGATCAAGGAGTAGGTGTTTATATAGGTTGGCACAATGTCGTGGGCTGAAGGGCCCATACTGTGTCCCTCTGTTCCCCAGCACCCTACCATTCATTGTGAAAAGTCCTACCGTGGTTGACTTCCCACGATGCATTACCTTGCTCTCATCTGAATGAAAATCTATTTGCCATTCCTTGTCCCACTTACCAGCTGATCCTGATCCTGCTGTAATTTTTGATAACCACCTTTTGCGCTCTACGATATCACCTATTTTAGTGTCATCTGCAAACTTACCAACCATGCCCTGCTATTAGCAACACAATACAAAAAAGCATAATCACCTTCTAACTACATCATTTACCTATTTATCCTTTCACAGATATTCCTCTTGCCCTATCCTTCCTTACCACACCTTCTCTGTAACTTAAAATTACCATTATCTCTCCCAGCTCTGAACTAAAATATTAACTTTGTTTCTCTTTTCACTGCCTGTTGTCTGACTTGTTGAATGGTTTCCAGCATTGACTGTTATCTGAAGCTCTCCATCCTGCACCGACTCATTCATCTACACTATTGCCTTATTTCTGTGGCACAGGACACCAGGCATAATCTGGCAGTCTCTTCCCTAATTCTTAAATCTGCCTGCAGGATGTCATCTCCTTTTGAACCTATGTTGCTGGTACCATGTACCATGTTCTCAGGCTATTCACTTTCACCCTCCCCCTCCAGTGTTCTGCAGTTGCTTAATAGTATCCTTGACCTTGGTGCCACGGAGACAACATGCCATACCACTCAACGTGACTTCCTTGCTATATCTCATTGATCAAGGAGCAAAAGTAACATTTGCTTATTATTTATGGTATACCTTCTCCCAGCTCTTCAAGAAAACAGGTGGTGAAGATAAAGCCAACAGTTGGAATTTTGGCACGACTATAATATCCTCAAGGGTATCAAAAATACTGCTAGTATGTGGACTGAGGTTACATTGGCATGCAAGGATGTGTGTGTGGGGAGAAATGTTGAGCTCAAATGTGTCAACAACTTTAAAGTATTTGATAGTGTTGTCCCTAGAGTTCAATACAGTCATCAACTTAGCCAGAGAAGTTGACTTTGAAGAGGTGACATAATGGAATTGTTTGCGTTCCACAGAACAATTGTTGAGTCAGGATTTTGTACATCCAAAGATGTAAACTGAAGAAGTAAAGAAACTATTGAAACATCAGAGCATTGAATGTTTACAAAATTAGAGATTGTACAAATCTTTTTAACTTTCTGAAGAAGCAATGACATTCTTTACCTTGGACAATCAGAACAAAGGGCAGAGGTCCAAAGTGATAGGCTAATCAGTGATGAGATGAATTGTTACATGGAGCCTTACCAATTTAAAAAAAGTGCTATCCAATGCTAAAGTTGTTAAGAGGTAGAATAAAGGACCAGAATAGGCTACAGTTGCATCCTTGGGTGCAGTGGCAGATGATAGAAGCCCTTCATTCCATTACCCCTGCTACTCACCCCTCTACCCTATCCTACTTCCACAAGTATGTCCCATTGTCAGCACAGGTGAGTGTTATTTAAATTTTTATTTTCCTTTTAGAAATATAATTTTAAAAATATTTCATTTAGATATGTACTACATGTGTACAATATTTCAACATTGTTGATTTAACTGGTGACCAGGCTGCAAGAACTAGCCGGGGGACAACAGGCTAGTGAGTCTAACATCAGTGGTGGGAAAGTTACTGGCGAGAATTCTGAAGGACAGGATCTTCCAGCATTTGGAAAGGCAAGGATTTGAGTTAGTCAGTGTAGTTTTGTACATGGGAAATTGTGTGTGTGTCATGAATTTGAGTTTTGTTTTGAAGAGGTGAGCAAGAGGTTTAAAGAGGGCAGGGCAGTAGATGTATTCTACATGGGCTTTAGCAAGGCTTTGGGCAAGGTCCCACATGGTATGCTGGTCTGGAAGGTTAGATCACATGGAATCCAGAGTGAGTTAGCCAACTGGATACAGAGTTGGCTTGGTGGAAGGAGGTAGTTTTTCATATTGGTGTGCCAGAGGGACTGGTGCTGGGTCCACTGCTGCTTGTCATCAATATTAATGATTTAGGTGACGATGTTGTTACCAAAGTTAGTAAGATACCAAAATTGGTGGCATAGTGGACAACGAAGAGAGTTATCTAAGTTTACAAGAGGATCTAGACCAAATTGTGAAGTGGACCAGCGAATGGCCAATGGAATTTAACTCTGACAAGTGCGAGGTGTTGCACTTTAAGTTAAACCAGGGCAGGACTTGCACAGTAAATGGTAGGGCCCTGGAAAGTGTTGTGGAACAAAGGGACTTGGGGTTATGGGAACACAGTTCCCTGAAAGTGGTGACACAGGTAAACAGGGTGGTGAAGGAGGTGATGGCATGCTTTCATTTATCAGTCAGAGCACTGAGTTCAAAAGTTGGGATGTCATATTACAGCAGTACAAGATGTTGGTGGGATTGTCCTTGGGATACTGTGTGCCATTCTGGCTGCCTGGGTATAGGTATGATGTCATTAATCTAGAAAGTGTGCAGAAAAGATTCATGAGGATGTTACTGGGACTATCGTGCTTGATCTATAAGGGGGGACTGGATAGGCTGGGACATTTTTCCCCTGGAGGGTAGGAGGCTGAAGGGTGATCTTGTAGAGGTTTATAAAATCATGAAGGGTGTAGATAAGGTGAATGATCAGTCTTTTTCCCAGGTTAGGAGAGTCTAAAACTAGAAGACCTCGGTTAAGGTGAGAGGGGAAAGATTTAAAAGGGATCAGAGGGGAAACTTTTTCACACAGGGTGGTGAGTGTATGGAATGAGCTGCCAGAGCAAGTGGTAGAGGTGGGTACAATTACGGCATTTAAAAGACACTTAGACAGGTACATGGATAGGAAAGGTTTAGAGAAATATGGGGCAAACACAGGGAAATGGGACTAGCTCAAGCTGACATCTTGGTCAGCATTGACAAGTTGGACTGAAGGGTATGCTTCTGTGCTGTTTAACTCTATAACTTCAATTCCATGATGAGAAATGTCCAGAAGAATCTACTTTCATTTCATGTACTCATTCTAATGGGGAGAATTGAATTGGCTTAACTTTGTTTTACTTGAAGTTGTACTTTTTCAAGAAAAAATACTACAATATTTAAGCAAGAAATTGCTGTATTGTATTAATGCAAGTCATTGCCATTGATATTTTGTGTAAGTGATGAGTTTTCCATCAGGATCGTAATTTGTCTTTTGTTGATGGTAAAGAAGCACAGGGGAGTTGGGCAGTCTTCTTGTTGCAGAGCCCACCACTTCTGCTCTGCCCTTAAAGTCATGGCATTCATATAGCTTGTCCAGTGAATTTTTGATCAATAGTGGCCTTAAGGACATTGATGGTGGATTCAGAGAGAGAACCACATTGTGCTATAAACCTTTTGCAAACCAGTATTAATCCATTTGGCTCAACTGGTCTCTATACTCAATGTGACCCTGCTTCCACTCTTACTTTTCTAACCTTATTAGAATATCCTTTTGTTCCTTACTATATATACTTATCACGTGGCTTCTTAAATAATTATATATTACTTGTCTCGTATTTCTTCCAGTGGCAGGGTTTGCATTCTTATCACCTTCTGAGTAAAGCAGTTTCTCCAGGTGTTCATCTATGTGTCCTCTGGTTTTGAACTCCCCTTCAAATGGAAAGAACATCTCAAATCCCTTCATGATTTTAAAGGCAAATAAAAGATAATTCTTCAAGCTTTCTTTTCTTCTAAAGAATCTTACCTGTTCTTTTCTCATTATAAAGTCTCTTCTGGTGGTATCCTCAAATTTATTTTGCATCTTCTATCTTTTATTTAATATGGAGATCAGAACTATCTGCCATCCATAGTAAATGTAAGCTCACAAAGATTCTATGTGCTCTTAATCTCTTATATTTTAATTAATTTCCTCATAAAATGACATGAATGTCTTGTTTTCATGTTCATGGGCCTTTGAACCTGCATTCTTCATTATTATGCTATTGTTAATGTTACCATACATTCTAAGCAATGGAGCACTTCACAATAAGTTGAATCAGATCTATTATCAATGTCTTATGACGTGAAATTTGTTGTTTTGTGGCAGCAGTACAGTGCAAAGACATAAAATTACTATAAATTACAGAGGTAAATAAATGGTGCAAATGAACACCATTTCATTATTCCTTCTTTATGGGTTCATGGATCGTTCAGAAATCTGGCGGAGGGGAAGAAGCTGTTTCTGAATTGTTGAGTGTGGGTCTTCAGGCCCCTGTACCACCTCCGTGATGGTAGTAATGAGAAGAGGGCATGTCCTGGATGGTGAGGGTCCTTGGTGATGGATGCCACCTTCTTGAGGCACAGCCTCTTGAAGATGTCCTTGATGGTGGGGAGCGTTGTGCCCATGATGGAGCTGGCTGAGTCGACAACCCTCTGCAGCCACTTACAATCCTGTGCATTGCAGCCACCCTACCAGGCTGCAATGCAACCAGTCAGAATGCTCTCTACCATACATTATAGAAATCTGCAAGAGTCTATGGTGATGTTCCAAATCTCCTCAAACTCGTAACGGAGTAGAGCCACTGGTGTGCCTTCTTCATTATTGTATCAATGTGTTGGGCCCAGGACAGATCTCCTCAGATGTTGATGCCCAGGGACTTGAAGCTGCTCACCCTTTCCACCACTGACCCCTCAATGAGGACTGGTGTGTGTTCTCCTGACTTCCCCTTCCTGAAGTCCACAATCAATTCCTTGGTCTTGCTGATGCTGAGTGTAACGTTGTTGTAATGACACCGCTCAACCAGCTGATCCATCTCAGTCCTGTACACAGCCTCATCACCATCTGAGATTTTACCAACAACATAGTGTCATCTGCAAATTTATAGGTGGTGTTTGAGCTGCACTTAGCCACACAGACATGATGTAGAGAGAGGTAGAGCAGTGTGCTAAGCACACATCCTTGAGGTGCACCTGTGTTGATTGTCAGCAAGGATGAGATGTTATCACTGATCTGTACTGACTGTGTCTCCCTATGAGGAAGTCGAAGATCCAGTTGCAGAGCTAAGTACAGAGGCCCAGGGTTAGAAGCTAGATCTGCTGTAGGAGGCATTGCATTTTTCTACCTGGTATTTGGAAGGCTGTTGATTGAATTGATAGACTGGATGTGGAAGGCTTTTGCTCTAAAGAAGAGAATTTAATGATTTGTACAGCTTACTTCCTTGCACCAGTTGGACTTCATTTCAGATGAATACTTGGCTGATTTACTGATTATGCATCCACCTCACACTTTCTTAAAATCCATTTGTGAATTTGCATTTGTCCATGTGTGTCTTACAAGATTAAGCAGGCAATTTGGTTATTTTGTCTCTTGTTGGTAAGTGCCAAGCAATAACCATTTCTGTTTATCAGCTCGAGTCTAGATAGTATCTGTGATTTTTTGCATGCAGGCATGAGATACTCTTTTACCAAGAAATTGAAATTTTTGTCAGGCAACAGTCCCACTTCTGAGGAAGGTCAAAATGAAGTACCTGAAGATGGTTTCCTTGGATGTTGCACTGAAATGCACTTGCATTGATGATTTAGGGCTAAAATGATGAGTTTCCAATTATCATAACCGTTCTTCTTTTTGCTAGGCATGGTGCTTTTGCTAGCATGGGTTGTTTTGATTATGGACCATGTTTACCAATAAAGATTTGTGGCACCATTCTGTTCAAATGCAAGCACTTCATGTGACTCAACAGACAATTAAACTAGTCTAACTTGTGATGCCATGCTTTTATCAAAATGATGTTGCCAGTTCCAAAGCTGAGGACCCATATATCAGTATGAAGACTGAAATGCTAGAAACACTCACTGGTCAGGTGACATCTGTGTAGAGAGAAACAGGGAAACTGGTCAGGTCATTTCCTGTGTGGTTTATCTAAATAAGGTTTCATTTTCCTGCTGCGTTGTGCATGTGAATATGCCATGAAAGTGCATGGCACATTTTAATTATATAATGCTGGTTTAAAATGTCATGACTTCCATCAGTAATGACAGGCTGAAATAGTTAAATATGTGTGTGAATTACCCTGATTCTGGGATTTTTTAAAAAAGAAAAACATACTATTCATAGAATCATAGTCATACGGCATGGAAACAGGCCCTTCAGCCCAAGTGGTCCATGCCGACTGAGATTTCCATCTAAGCTAGTCCCATTTGCCCGCCTTTGTTCCATATCCCTTGAAACCTTTTCTATCCATGTACTTGTCCAAGTACCTTTTAAATGTCATTAATGTACCTGCCTCAACCACTTCCTCTGGCAGCTCATTTCCATATACTGACCACTCTTTGGGTGGAAAAAGTTGTCCCTTGGGTTCATATTAAATCTCTCCCCTCTCACCTTAAATCTGTGCCCTAACAGGTTTCTTTAAAGAACAAGCTGTCTGAAAAACTAATAAGTGCAACTCTCTGACCCTTCTATCTTTGGCCACAGTGCTGACATAATATCATGGGAGTTTGGGCTTCCTGCAGCACAAGGGGTGAAATTGGTCTGGCTTGCTTTGCAGGAGTTGAGACTTGGAGAGTTTAAAAGAGGGAGGTCTCAGGGCTTGCTTGTGAGTTTCACTTTACAGGAATTTAAAAGAAGCAAGTTTGGTAGCTGTTAGTTAATAGTTGATTGGCTAATTAGCCAATAAACAGGTGGTAGGGTCAAGCGGACCAGCCATTGTGACAGTGGCCACTGTAGGAGTGGGGAGCTGAGGCTTTGGCTCAAAAGGAGGCACAGGTAAGAATGGGTAAAGTTTTATTTTGCCATTGATCCTTAGTACCTGATTCAGTGTAGGCAGGATGGTGGTTAGGGCCGTGGAATGCTCCTCCTGCAAGATGTGGGAAGTCAGGGGGCAGCGAACAGCCAGAGGTCATTGTACTTGTTGGTACAAATGACATAGGTGGAACAAGGGATGAGATCCTGTAGAATGAGTATAGGGAGTTAAGTAAGAAGTTAAGAAGCATGATCTTGAGGGTAGTGATCTCTGGATTACTCCTGAAGCCACGCGCTAGTGAGGTCAGAAATACAAGGATAGGCCAGATGATTTTGTGGCTGAGGAGCTAGTGCAGGAGACAGGGATTCAGGTCCTTGGACCATTGGGATCTCTTCTGGGGGTAGAAGGACAGGTTGCACTTGAACCTGAGAGAGACCAGTATCCTTGCAGGGAAATTTGCTAATGCTACACAGGAGGGTTTAAACCTGGTAGGGCATTGGGACTCTGAGCAGGAGCAAGTCATGAGATAAAGCAGTGGCTAGTGAGAATAAGTTTAGTAATCAGGATAGCCAGGAGCACAGTCAAGGCAGGGAAAGGAATACTCAGTTAAGCTGCATTTATTTCAATGCACAAGGTTTAACAAGTAAGGCAGATGAACTCAGCATGGATTGGCTTTGAGGACTGGGATGTTACAGCCATAACAGAATCATGGCTGAGAGAAGGGCATGACTGGCAGCACTGTATTCCAGGATACAGATGCTACAGGTGTGACAGAGGTACAGGTAAGTGAGGAGCAGGTGTTGCCTTTTTGATAAGGGAGGATGTAACAGCAGTACTAAGAGACGACATACTTAGGGGATCGTCCAGTGAGAGCATATGGGTCGAACTTAGAAAACAAGAAGGGGAGGGTCACTCTAGTAGGGCTGTATTATAGACCCACCAATAGTTAGCAGGAACTTGAGGAGCAGGTGTGTAGAGAAATTGCTCATAGTTGTAAGAATAATAGATTGTATTAGTGGGAGATGTTAATTTCCCCTGGTATTGACTGGACGAACCAGAGTGTTAAGGGACTAGAAGGAGTGGAATTTGTAATATGTAATTTGTAATAAAGTTTCCTGAGTCAATACATATAGAGGATGCTACTTGGGAGGGTGCAATACTGGACCTTCTCTTAGGGAATTGAGGTAGGGCAAAGTAACTGAAGTGACAGTCAGGGAGCACTTTGGCTCTCGTGACCATAATTCTATTTGTTTTAAGATGGTGATGGAAAAGGATAGGACAGGTCCACAGGTTAGGGTCCTAAACTGGAGCAGGGCAAAGTTTGGGGGAATTAGGCAGAATCTAGCAGAGGTCGATTGGGTGAGTCTGTTTGAAGGGAAAGGGATGAATAGCAATCGGGAGGCTTTTAAGAGAGTGATATCAAGAGACCAGGAGCAGTATGTTCCTGGTAGGGTGAAGGGTAAACCTGTCAAGTTTAGGGAAACTTGGTTGACAGGAGATACTGAGGCTCTGGTCAAGAAAAAGGAAGCATACATTAGGTCCAGGAGGTTGGGGACAAGTGAATCCCTTGATGGCCATAAAAAGAATAAAAATATTCGAGGGATATCAGGAGGGTAAAGAAGGGGGTATGAGATGTATCTGGCAGGTAAGGTTAAGGAAAATCCCAAGAGGTTCTCCAGCTATATTAAGAGTAAAAGGCGGCCAGGGACACAGTAGGTCCCCTTAGAGATCAGCAGGGCCACCTCTGTCGCGAGCCACAGAAGGTGGGTGGGATTTTTAATGAATATTTCTCCTGTGTTTATTGAGGAGAAAATCATGGTTGCTCAAAAGATAAGGGAAACAAGTGGAGATGATTTGGAGGACGTGTGTGTTACCAAGGAGGAGGTATTTGAGCCTTACAGCGCATTAAAGTGGATAAATCCCCAGGACCTGTCCAAGTACATCCTCGGACTTTGTGGGAGGCGACAGAAGAAATTGTGGAGCTCCTTGCAGATATATTTGCTTCATCGTTAGGCATTCGTGAAGTTCCGGAAGACTGGAAGGTGGCTAATATCATTCTGTTGCTTAAGAAAGGTAGGGACGACCTGGGGAATTCCAGATCGATTGACCTGACATCAATAGTGAGGAAGCTACTGGAGGGAATGCTGAGGGACAGGCTCTACCAGCATTTGGATAGAGAGAGTCTGATTAGGAGGAGTCAGCATGGCTTTGTGCGTGGAAAGTCATGCTTGATGGACCTTTTGGAGCTTTTTTGAAGAGGTAACCAAAAAGGTAGATAAGGGTAGGGCATTGGATGCTGTCTATTTGGACTTCAGCAAGGCCTTTGACAAGGTCCTGCAAGGTAGGCTGGTCTGGAAGGTGAGGTCCCATGGAATCCAGGGAGAGCTAGTTGGGTGGATTCAAAATTGGCTCGGAGGTAGGAAGCAGGAGGTGGTGGTTGGAGGTTGTTTCTCGGATGGAGATCAGTGACTAGTGGTGTGCCATAGGGGTTGGTGTTGGGACCTTTGTTATTCATTATTTATATGAATGATTTGGATGCAAATGCACAAGGCTTGATCTGTAAGTTTGCAGATGACTTGAAATTAGCAGGTGGTGTTGATAGTGAAGAAGGTTATCGTAGATTACAAAGGGATCTTGATCAGTTAGGGAAGTGGGCTGAGGAGTGGCAAAATGGATTTCAATACAGATAAGTGTGAGGTGATGTAATTTGGAAAGTCAAACCAGTGGAGGACTTGTACTAAAAATGGTAGGGCACTAGGGAATGTAATGGAACAAAGTCACCTTGGTGTACAGGTGCGGCACTTGGAGCACTGTGTACAGTTTTGGTCACCCTGTTGTCGGTAAGATGTGGTTAAACTGGAAAGAGTGCAGAAAAGATTTATGAGGATATTGCCAGGACTAGAGGCCTAAGTTATAAGGAGAGACTGGCCAGGCTAGGTCTTTATTCCTTGGGAAATAGGAGAATGAGGGCGACCTTACAGGAATGTTTAAAAATTGTGCGAGGCATAGATAAGGTGGATGGTAACCGTCTTTTTCCCAGGGTGGGGAGCCCAAAACTAGGGGGCATAGATTTAGGGTGAGAAGGGACCTGAGGGGCAACTTCACGCAGAGGGTGGTGAGTACAATGGAACAAGTTGCCAGAGGGAGTGGTTGAGGCAGGTACAATAGTATCATTTAAGAAGCACTTGGAGAGGTACACGCAGAGGCAGGGCTGAGATGGATACAGGCCAAACACAGGAAATTGTGACTAATTGGGTGGGCACCGTGGTCGGCATGGACTGGTTGGGCCGAAGTGCCTGTATCTGTGCTGTATTGCTCTCGTTGTCTTGGTGTAGCAGCCAGCATAATCAAAGACCCCACCCACCCAGGACATTCTCTCTTCTCTTCCATCGGGTAGAAGATACAGGTGCCTGAGGGCACGTACCACCAGACTTAAGGACAGCTTCTACCCCACTGTGATAAGACTATTGAACGGTTCCCTTCTACAATGAGATGGACTCTGACCTCACGATCTACCTTGTTGTGACCTTGCACCTTATTGCACTGCACTTTCTCTGTAGCTGTGACACTACTCTGTACTGTTACTGTTTTTACCTGTCCCACATCAATGCACTGTGTAATGAATTGATTGACCTGTACGATCAGTTTGTAAGACAAGCTTTTCACTGTACCTCAGTACAAGTGACAATAATATACCAATACCAATATGACTCAATGCTCCAGAGTCTGGTTTGAAGGCTCTCCCCAAGGAGTCCCATGTGCCATCAGCATCCACTCCTCCTCCCACCAACCATAACATTTTCTGCATTTTCCTCCCAACACCTATGTTTCCCTGCAGTGGTGAGTAACAGCAGCTCCTCATGTAGAAAGCTGCAACAACTGAGAAATGTGCAGTTCACATTTTAACAGTTATACGAGAGCAAACCATGATAACGATTTTTTAAGTAAGGAATTGATTTCATTGAACCATAGTTGGAATTAGCGCTGTACATAGCACCCACTTAATTGATCAAGAATGCATACAGTCCAACTTTTCACCCAGATCCCGTTATCAGTCATTACAAATTTGCTGTTTAGAGTCATTTTAGCATTTAGCATTTCACTAGTAAGGGTCTATTGTCAATTGAATTTGCAAATCATTCAAATTAAGCAATATTTCAATTGGAGATGGCTTTTGTGCAATTACAAGTTAAATTAATAATTCAATAAAATGCCTCAGTGGAGCATTGTACATTCTGTATTGTTATGAATCAAATATTGTAGTTATTTTTCATTAGAAACTCATTTTGAATACACTAAGATCTATTCAATGAATTAATTGGTATTTTGTCTGATTAGGTATCATACTTCACTGATGGACACAAGCTATAGTTACTTTAGCGGCAATTTTGTTTGGTACATTGCAAAATTTATGTCATTTCTCATGGGTTGTTCATCAACGGGCTTTTTTTGTCATGCTCCTTGGGCTCTGCTTTATTCTCCATGAATATTTTACAATAGAGTAATAAGTACCCAGAAGTAATTTACCACTCTGATTAATCAAAAGAATGGATGACCTGAAGTCCATATCAAATCTTCGTGGTGCAGTGGCTATTTCTACACCAATTATATAACTATTATTTGGTGGCGTTGATTTTGGAGCAGAAAACCTTAATGTGTTAGGTTCATTTCAGTAATTCAAAGTGATGTGAAAAATAATTTCAATGGATTGTTGTACATTGCAGGATTTCTAATAACTTTGTTAGGCTGTCCTTATATAAAATGTGTTAATTTAAATGTAAAAATCGAAATTGGAATGCTGGAATTTGAAGGGCTAATCACAGCCCTTATTTCTGTCTATGTATTTTTCTGCTGAGTGATTTTTGATTGAAGCAATGTTTTGATATCGATGAGCAAACTGTATAGTAATTGTAGCGTGTAGGCTTCATTAAACTGAATGTACAGATGTGAATAAGAATGGGTTAATTCTGGAAAGACTCAACTAAGTGGCTCTAACACCATTTGATTACATTGGAAGTTTTGAAGGAATTCTGGTCTACTGTTTCCTTAAGCATTATGAACCTGATTGAATGGAATTTATGCTATGGATTTAAATTAATATGCTTCAATTTTTACTTTCCAGGTGTTTGGGAATGATTTGTCTGATCAGTAGAAGGAGTATTCAGACCAGGACTCCGCACTGTTGATAAGGACATGGGACTCCCCTTGCCAGTTCCATCAGGTTCAGTTCAATTGACATCTTCATCAGCAGCACTAAGGAGGAACCTTGGTTTGCTTTATTACCTCATTACAGAAACATTGGTGTCAAAAGCCGAAGGTAAATTCGTGGCTACAAATGTGATTTCCAGCGTAGGATTCTGCACTATGCAGGACAGCAACAACATTTCAGTTGCTGAAAGTATTATTTTAGTGTTACAAGCTAAGTCAAAAGATATTACATCTGCTAAGATGGTAACTAAATATAACCCTGGGTGGATTATAAAACTCAGCAATTGCCCTTTACATTGCATTAGAAGGACAACCTGGCCCTTGTGTGCTCATTTTCATTTTGACTGTTCCCCATCCCTCATTCCAGCCCCCCTCCCCTTTTGATCCTCCCCATAAACTATACAATCCATCTTCTGGTTAAACCTAAAAAAACCAGACTCGTGTCCAACTCTAGAAACCCTCTGCATTTCATTACAAAGCCTCTCTCACTCTTCAGGTTCCATTCAGATAAAAATTCTGTAATTATTGCACAGAAAGACTTGTTCTTGGCTTCCATATACTGTGCTGGCTTCTGCAACAAATTCATGAATCACTTTAGAAGAGTCACCTTTACGTATTTTTTGTAATCCTGTTGCACAATTTAACCATCCTCTGGGAGAAGTTAAACCAAGGATATGCAACCCAACTCTTTTATGTATATGGTCTTGTCTTCTGCTTCTCCATTATATCACTCACTTGTTTGTACTTGGATATTGTTCTTAACTTGCATATCTTTAAGGGGATGCAATCAAGTTACTTTTAAGGTTCACTCACTACCAGATGCAAGCACAAGTCATTAAACTTTGTCCATTTTCAGCACTGACAAACCAGGGATTATCTAATCCCCCTTTGCTTTATTCAGTAATAATATCATTGCCACAGTTTGGGGAGGGGGCAGGTCAGAACTAACATGAAATTTGCTTTATAGGTTTCTATTATGCTTTTGTTGTTGGTTTAAGAATGGATGTCCTGGGCAATAAACTCTGCCTTCTGGTTGCTTTGGCTCAAGCATTGGTTTTGGTGTAGTAACAATGTATTTAATACTCTAAATCTTTTTGCACTCGTGGTTTTAAACATGTACCATCAGGCATCATTACCAATGCAATTTTTCAATTGATCAAAGTTCATTACTACACTTGTATTTGGCTCAAATTGCAAATAAACAATGAAGTATATCAATGTGCTAATGATTTACGCTATGGAGTGATGGTGCATGTCTTCTCCCGTATGATTGCTCATATAATCATTTCCAGATATAAGCTATTGTCTTTCTGTTCAGGTGGACATAAGATCGCATTGCACTATTGAAAGAGCAGGGAGTTCTCCTGGTATCCTGGCCAGCGTTATTCCCCTCCTCAAACATCACCAAAACCAGTTATCGGGCCATTCATCACATTTGCTGATTGTGCACAACAACATCCCACAATGTGGATGTCACACTTGTCTACATAACAGTGAAGCACTTTAGAAGTCCTGAGAGGGCATGGTAAGATGGAATCAACTAATACAGATTTTGTGTACTTCAAAGCTGTAATTTATAATAATCATAGAAATAAAAATGAGAGAGAGGAAGAGTAGTTGAAAGAGGAAAAGCAAACAATGGGAGAGAACTGTATGCTGTAAAGAGGATGTGTACTAATTGGATCATCTAAAAGATTAGTACTGATGCAATAAAAAGTAATTTTAACAAGTACTACAAACATTAGCACTTTTTCCATACATAATTATAATCATAAATTAAATGTTTTTTTTCCTGTGGTGATTGGGATTTCTGTTGACTTAAAGCTAAAATGATAACTGGTGTATTCCATTTGTAAAAAAAAGTGCTGTATTTTGAATGGATTAATTAATCATAGCTTTGTAGTAGCAAAACAAGTCTAGTAACTTATAAACTGCACTATCTTGAACTTGAAATTCATGATAACAATATGATCATTGTACAATAGAGTATGGAAGAGTTGTTCAGCCCGATGACACACATAAGAGACTTCATGGCCACCCGCACTTAAGCCTGTTTTATCATTCATTTAGATTCTGCTGCACCTGCCTATCTACTCATGCACCCACCTGTGCTTCATGCCCCTGAATACCACTATTTAAACAAAAGCTTATTAGTTTCAGACTTGAAAATTTTGAATTGTCCCAGTTACCACTGCCTTCTTAATAAAATATTTCAGTGTTTTATACTATTAAAAATAAATCCTGATTTCACTCTAAAATCATAGCTCTTAAACTCCCTAATTCTGTTTCCTTGTTTATCCCACTCAAAAAAATCTTGCTCTTCTGTATCGTGCTATTCATTATCATGCTAAAGTTTGCCTCTCAATGATTGAGGTCTGTGTATTCTGTCTCTTAATTTAGACTTTTAACCTTGAAAGTATTTTGTTGAATCTGCTGCTAGATCCTCTGTGGAATACTGCCCAAAAGTAAAGGCAATATTCCAGATAAGGCCTGACCAAGGCTCTGCATCTGAAGAATCAATTCCTCGTATTTGTACTTTCACTCATTTGATGTAAAGATCAACGTTCTGTTCATTGTCTTTTATTCATATTCAAGTGTCAATAATTTATCAACATGGATCACAAACTTTATTCCTTCACAACTTTTAGTCTGGCATTAAGAAAGCATTTCACTCAACATCATATTGATTGATCCCCATAGATTTTCCCATTTGCTGTTATGTCCCTCTGTAACTTCCTGCTGCAATCGATGTAACTTAACATATCTTGTAAGTTTGTGTCCATTGTAAACTTGGAGAAATGTAATTAATGATCTGAAGGAAGCTATCAGGTGTCCAAGTTATGGGGGGGATTTGCATTTGTAGCAAACGATCCATATCATGATTTTTCTGTAATGTGAACCCACATCTGTGTGTGCGTCAAGAAATGAAAGTTGGAAAACAAAATAATTGTGTTGATTTATTTACTTCCTTTTCTACATAAATTCTGTGAGAGTGCATTTTATTCCCTATGTCAATTTTTTGGGAATTGAAAATTCTGTAAGGGTGAAGTTCCATTACATGAACGGCCATAATGCGGGGTCTGCCTGTATAGTCAAAATATAAGCTGATGATCACAATCCTTGGGGAAGACCATTTGTCAATGAGAGAATATTCCTATTCTGTGTCTTGTACTTGTCACATTCATTGGTAATTGCTGCTAAAGTCACCTCTGAGACCCTTCATCTAGACTGAGAGGAAAGGAGAGATATCCAGTATGAAGAGGTTGGGGGGGGGGGGTGTGGGTCAAGAACAGGCAAGCAAAAGGTGGATCCAAGTGAGGAGGTGTTGATTGGCAAATCGTCAGGTTGGGGGAGGGGATAGATGACCCAGGGGAGGAGTGTGTGGTTAATGAGCAGATGGAGAAGGTGGGGGAGGGGAAGAACCTGGGTGATGGGGGCTGAGGGTAATTGGGTGTGTGTGAGAGGACTTGGTAGATCAGAAGACAGAGAAAAGGAGGAGCAAGTTACTTGAAATTGGAGAATTCATTGTTTGTGCCCTCGAGTTGTTAAATAACTGGACAGAATATGAGGCACTGTTCTTCTTTGTGTTTGACCATGGAGCAGTGGAGGAGGCCGAGGACAGACAGCCTAGTATGGGAAGGGGAATTAAAATACCAAGCAACAGGGAGCTCCAGGTGGCCATTGCGGACAGAGTGCAGGTGTTCGGCAAAGCGGTTGCCTAGTCTGCACTTGCTCTCATCAATGTACTGGAGGCCACATCCAGGGCACCAAATGCAATTGGCGAGTTTGGAGGAGGTGCATGTGAATCACTGTCACACCTGCAAGTGCTGCTTTGGTCCCAGGATGGAGATGCAGGGACAGGTGTTACACCACCTGCACTTGCAGAGGAGTCCCTGTGAAGGGGAAAAGATAAGTGGGGAGGGATGAGCAAACTAGGAAGTCATGAAGACCACTGCCCCTGCAGAAATGAGGAAGGGGTGGGGAGAGGAAGCTGTGACTGGTGGTCGGATCACATTGTAGCTAAATGTTGAAGAATGATTTGTTGGATGCATCAGCTGTTGGCTGAAAGGCAAGGATCAAAGGAACTCTCCCTGTTCTGTGGGGGGGGGGGGGGACGGGGGGTGAGAGCAGAATTGCAGGAAATGGAGCAAATGTGGGTGAGGGCTCCATCAACAACAGTTGGCTGGTGGTGGGTGGGAGTTCTAACCCTATAAACATCCTCCCTCACCTCCATTCAGGGACCTAAACAGCCCTTCCAGGTGAGACAGAGCTTCACATGCACCTCCTCCAACCTTGTCTATTACATTGGTGTTCTCTGTGGCTTCCTCTACATCAGTGGATATCAAGCGCAGACTAGGCGACCATTTGGCCGAGCGCCTGCACTCTGTCCGCAATGGTTATCTGACGCTCCCAGTTGCTAGGTGTTTTAATCCCCCTTCTTTACAAACCCAGATTCTTCTCCACCCTCCCCCCCCCCCCCCCCCAAACCCCATTGTCTTCACTTGTCACTTGTCGCTATCGCCACCCTTCCTTCCCCAACCTGCCAATCATTTCCTCCTCACTTGGATCCACCTAACCCTTGCCAGCTCTTGCACCCTTGCCCATCAACTCCCTGTACTGGTTTTCTCCTATCTACTCTTTCAGCCCAAATGAAAGGTCTTGACCCGAAACATTGACTCTCCATATCCCTCCACAGATGCTGCCTGACTCAGAGTTCCTCTAGTTCATTTTTTTGCAGCAGATTCCAGCATCTGCTGCAAAAATTAATGGGACTGAATATTGATAAATGCCCAGGGCCTGACAATCAGCATCTGAGAGTACTGAAAGAGGTGACCATGAAAATAGTGGATACATTGGTTGTATTTTGCAAAATTCTATATGTTATAGAGCAGTTCCATCAGAACGTGGTATATGTAACTTCACTATTTGAAAAAATGAAGGGAGAAGGAGAAGTGGGAGTTACAGACCAACTAGTCTAACATCAGTAGTCAGAAAAATTTCAGCCTTGATCAAAGGAAATGATAGCAGGATATCAACAAGATTAGACAAAGTTCATGTAGAATTTATGAAAGGGTTTGACTTAAGGATCTTTTGAGGATGCAATTGGAAAGAACCAGATGATGTGGTGTATTTTGGATTTTCAGAAGGCCTGTGATCATAAGGTTAATATTGCAAAATTAAAGCATGTGGAATTATTCCACTGACATGGATTGAAAAGCAGAAACATTCTGGAAACAGTAGGATTAAATGTTGTCTTCGTGGTGGAATGCCACAGGGATCAATGCTTAGGTCGCAGCTATTCACAATACAAATCAATCTTTTGGATGAGGGACCTGAGATATACTCTTTGTAAGTTTGCTTCAACACAAAGTCGGTTGTAGTTGTGAAGCAGGATAAGCTTCAACGTGATTTTTACAAGTTGAGTGAGTGAGCAGATGCGGTAGAAATGTGAAGTTATCCACCTTGATAAGGAAAGCAGAAAGGTAGAACATTTTTTAAAATGGTAATAGCATAGGAGATGTTGATGCACAGAGGAATCTGTGTACTGCAGTCGCTGAAAGTAAATATAACAAGTAGAAAACAAAGCAAATGGCACGTTAACTGAGTACAGGAGTTAGGATGTATTGCTAAAATTATGCAGGGCCTTGTTTGGAACATGGGGAGTAGTTTTGATCTCCTTACCAAAGAAGATATATACTTGCCATGGAGAGAGTGCAACTGATTTCCAAGATGGCAAGGACTGTTGTATGAGGAGGGATTGTGTTGACTAGACCAGTATTCACTGGAGTTCGGAAGAATGGAAGGGAATTTCATTAAAACGTACACAATTCTGACGTGGCTTAACAAAGGAGGGTAATTCAACGTGTGGGGGTGGGGGAAAGGGTGGCAGCACGGTTAGTGTAACACAATTACAGCACTAGCGATCGGGGTTCAATTCCCGCTGTTGTCTGGAAGGAGATTTTACGTTCTCCCCGTGACTGGGTTTTCCTCCAGGTTGCTCTGGTTTCCTCCCACGTTTCAAAGACATACAGATTAGTAGGTAAACATGGGTGTAATTGGGCAGTGCAGGATCGTTGGGCCAGAAGGGCCTGTCACCGTGCTGTATAAAGTTTAAAAAGTTAAGAGGTCACTATCTTGGTTTATGGGGTAAGACACTTAGGACTGAGTAATGAAAATCCCTTCACTCTGAGGGCAGTGAATTTTGAAACACTCTACCACAGAAGGCTGTGGCAGCCAAGTCCTGAAAAAAAAGGAGGTAAATAGATTTCTAGAGACATAGTATCAAGATGTATGGGGAGAGCAAGAATCTGCCACTGAGATTGAAGATCAGCCATGATTGTATCAAATGGTAGATCAGACTTGAAGAGAAGCTCACTCCTGCTTCTGCTTTTCTGCTTCTATGGTGTTAGAATGTATCTGAAAAATATTTAGAGTATCAGTCTGAAGTCATTACACTAACTTCGTAAAGATTGCCAGTGAAGCCATTTCTGGAGTATGATGTGCACTTTTCATTGTTGTACCACAAACTGTGTAGCTGCGTTAGCAAAGTTTTAATGAAGAAAGAATTTTCAAGAAAATAAACTTTTGTGGATTGAAGTAAAGAAACTTGAAAGGAAGCACGATCCGGATCCCAAAATAATGAATGGGAATGTTAAAGATAATTTTATTTATCTTGGCTAATGAGACAAAGTTTGCCTATTTCAAACAAAGTTCATAGATTCAGATTTTTTTTTCTAATCGACACACATCACATGTAGCAAGCATTTGAAATGGACCATGAAAGGGGGTGAAGGTAAAACTGGAAATATTGAGGGAATCAGGCAGTATCTGGAGAGAGCAACCAAGTTTTAGTTGAGGACTGAGTCAAAGAAAGTTGGGTGATTGGGGAGGATGGAAAACAAAGCAAAATAACAGGTCTCAGAAGTTGTTTAGTTCTATGCCATGTGACTTATTGAGACGTGTTATTCAAGTTGCATGTGTTAGTATTTGAGTAGTTGATGGTCAGCAGAGAGTCAGGAGGCTGAAGGGCCTGTCCCCATGCTGCAACTGTCTATGATTCTGATCTTGTAACATTTATTAGAGCATTTCAAAGACCCTGTGGTCATCTTAGTTACTTAGGAAGGTAACTCTACTTTTTGGATAATTTCAGAGGAGGGTTTGGTTGTCCGCAGCTGAAAGATGAAGATCTTTAAAATTAATATATACGTAGGATAAGACCATAAACCAAAGGAGCAGAAGTCAGTCATTCGGCCCATCGAGTCTGCTCCACCATTCTATCATGAGCTGATCCATTCTCCCATAGCACAGAGATGATTTGAATTACCTTTGCTTTCTTTCTTCAAATTCACAGTTCACTTCCTCCATCCTATCTTTTTCTGGGTTTTGCAAGGCCTTTCTCTCTTGTGGTGTTTCTGCCATTGTGCTGCCCCTGCAGATCCACAGTCCAATAAAACTGCTAACACCTTTTTTGCACAAGTACGTGGATATGAATAGAACACTTCTTCAGTTGGATATGAGTAGAACACTTCCTCCTGCTATGGAGATCACATATTTAAGTTGTACTGGGTAGAAGGTTGGTGATAGAACATTTAAGTTTCACCTGGTCTTTGGGCTGGTTTTGCAAGAGGGTATGCTGGGAGTTGCATACCAGCAGAGTAGCATGTTTATTAGTTGGTGCTGTGATTTAATCCTCACCTCTCAGTGCTTCATGTTGTTCTGGAATGCTGGAGCATTCTGCTGGCCTCATTCAGAGCCCAAGGTCCAGTGAATGTACGCAACATGGTGGGAATTGCTTTTGGAGTGAATAAGAAATTCGGAGTTTGTTTATTTTGCTTGTCTCTGTTACAAGATAAAACAGTGACATCTTTCTTGCCATTCTTTGATTTCTGTGGAGAGATTTGTCAATGTTTACAAAATGATACAGTGCTCTCTGATTAAATCATGTTCACTAAGTTTTATAAATTTCACAACCTTATTTTTTAAACTTGGCTCACAGAAAGAACTTGAAATGTAGTAAAGCTCCAGTAATCTGCTTTCCGACAGTTTAAGATTCCCATATTCCCTTGCCACACACCTGGTTCACTGAGCAATTTAATATAATGCTGTGTTACAATTTTTTAAATACTGAATGAAAAGAGTTTTGATTAATAGAAATAATGTCCAGTAGTACACAAAATCTGCCGATCCACCACCACAGAAGTCCTGACCTTGCTGGATTATCGGTGTATTTGTGAAATCCACCTTTATCCATTTCGTAATCCTAAACTTCAAAATTGCAGTGATTACCGAGTCAAAGAATTCCTGCAGAATAGTGAGCATTTCCTGCTCTAACACATGTATCATTTTTACTTTATTTCTAATGCATTAAAAAGTCTCAGAAGCAACAAAGCTCAAATGAAACATTTTAATGTTCTAATTCATGGTTTTTGTTGTACAAGTATACTTCCTTGCTTTTGGTTCAATTAAGTTGACAAGGCGCTGTGAGTTGGAGTGGGATCTTGCTTTATGCTGCTATCAGTTTAGGCAATGAATGTTAACTGCTATCATATGGTGAATCAAGTGTGCTTGATCCTCTTAATCTGGAACTTTGCACATCCATTTCAATCAACTGGAGCTGTCTCCCGTTTTGGATTTGAGGGCAGCTGCAGTCCCCCTGTTCACTTATTGACAGTGGTTTACTCAGCACAATTCAGGGTCAAATCTGAAATAATCCTGGTTTACATGACAATTTGGTTTTGGCAGAATTAAAAATACAGTGCACGAATTGTGATAATCATAATTTGAATCAGTTCTAACATTTTAATATAGCAATTAAGAAACTGTATTGAATAAAAAGCCTCAGTTTCTCTAATTATGCTACACATGAAGCTTCTTAGTAAATCTTTATTCTGTTTACAGTTCTCCATGTTAAGTATAATTTTCTTCTTGTGATCTGAAAATGTTGATAGTGTTAGAGCCCAATCTGTGTTTATATGAAGAGCCACTGTTCACACTGCCTTAACTTAAAAACTGTCACCATCTTTTAATCAATCTTTTATACATGGTTTTAAAATTGTTTCAGTGCCTACTGCTTTAATTCTATTGGCAAGGTGATGTGCCACTTTATCAAATGCCTTTAAAGATCTGGTTCTTAAAATTCATGGCACTTTGCATATCAACATATTTCTTCTTCAAGGTATCCATTTATAGATATTAACGTAGAAGAAAGATTAATTATTTTTCTAGCATAGTAAAGAAGATAACTTGAACTGTAATGTGAAACTAGCATTGTTTATCTTCCTGCAGGTTCTCCATTTTTAGTAGATTCCAGAGTGAACTTATCCAATGAGAATGTCTGATATAAATATTGTGAAAGAAGAAGCTGAAGCAATGAGGGGTAAAGAGAATACCCTTAAGCAGACATCAATAACGGAAAACCTGGTAAAATCAGAAAGCCATGAATCAAAGGCAATGGAAAAGGATGAAAGCTGCATAGATAAGAGAATTGACTCTCAGGTAAGATCTACTGAGCTTATCTGCTTGTGTTAATGTTGATATGGTTCCTTTATACCCTTTTGTCATTATTTTGACATGTTGAATTTGTTTCATGCTGAATTGCAATAGAAGCAGTTTGGCTATTGCACTGACAGTTTCCACAAACCCATTTCCACTGTAGTCCTTTAAAATTTAAGCATGTCTCCTACATTGCTGAGTTAATTTAAAATAATGACCATAAAGAAGTCTTTTCCGCTGGTGGTTACTTTATACGCAACAGCTCCAAATCTACTCAAATTAAATCCCGATTTAAATTTGGGAACACAAATTAATCCATTAATTAATAAGACAATGCTAATATAGTAAAATGACGAAGGCAGTGACATTTGCAGAAAACTGATTTTCTATGTTAGCCTTCTAAGACCTTATCAATGACTGTACTATTTAAAGCACTATACCCACTTATGTCATTTTCTACGTAGGCAACATGGGATCATAGTCACAAGGTTAAGTATAGGATATTTAGATCACACACCGTGAGAAGTATCTGAGGTTAATGATTGAAACAGAAACTATAAGCATTAAAATTCTTGTCTTTCATTTATGATACATGGACTTTACTTGTGTTACGAACCAGCAACAAAAGAAACACACCAAGTCATGATTCAGTGTTTAAAAACTACTTTATTAATAACTACTTAAGATAATAAGAAAAATAAAAGTAAAAATGTTAGAATCTTAAACATTAACCCCAAAAACTAAACTCGTAGTGTGTGTGTGTGTGTGGCATCTCCCCAAACTCCACGTCCAGGAATGGTTCTTAAAGTTCCAGTCAGCAAGCCATAAGGTGAAATGTGACCAAAGGCTTCTTCAACAATTACCGTTGACTGAAGATAAGACGTAGATGTAGAGAGAAAATAGAGAGTAATTACGAAATCCAAATGTTCCACGATGGAATCCAAACGACACCTCAGTGTTTACTCAGCAGTGACTACTCCACCGCATCTGCTTTACCCCGAAAGGCTCTCAAATTGTGGCCGTCCACACCAATACCTGTTTCCTTCTACAGGTCAACAACAAAGTGAACTCCACTGCTTTGTTCTGAAGTATCTGCCACCCCGAAAGGCATTCGAGACGTGGCCGTCCACACAAATACCTGTTTCCATCTACAGGTTAATGACAAAATGGACTCCACCGGATTACTCCAAAAATCCATACGTGGATTGTAGTGACAGACACAGTTATTGTCTCTCATCCATCGATAGAGACTAGCAAGCTGCTGTCCCTCCCTCTCTCTCTCTCTCCTCTTCTTCAGTCTGACTCCGACTGACTGTTTTAAGATGTCATTACGTCCTTTATCTTATGTTGACATAAGCACGCCACACACACACACACACACACACACACACACACACACACCACTATGTTCTATCTTAAAGGGACATTCACCAATAGTAACCTAGTCCGTAACACTTGCTAGTCAATTGTTTGTTGTCTACCCCTGAATACCCTCAAAGGTGATGAGTCTCCACAATTCAATTGATAAAGGTGCTTTTAGAGTGCTGTTAGGTGGTGAGCTACAAGGTTTTGTTACAGTGAACTTTCAGGAGTCTTGTTCTCGAGCACCCATTGCCTTGGTAACATATAGTCATAAAGTTATACAGCATGAAAATAGGCCCTTTGGCCCAGCTCATTCATGCCAATCAATGTGTCTACTCGAGCTAGTTTCATTTCTCCACATTTGGGCTATATCCTTCTAAACCTTTCCTATTCATGTACCCGTCCAAATTGTCTTTTAAACATTGTAATTGTATCCTCCTCAACCATTTTGTCTGGCAAGATATGTTACATTTGAGTTGTCAAAAGTCTTGGCAAGGTACAACAGACTACTTAATATTTGATTCACACTGTAGCCCCACAGATTACAGTATGCACATCAGATAAAAGATTAATATTGGAAAAACTTCCAAGCAATATACTAGATAAACAGTGTCTTCAGTGTCACCACATATCTTTTGAATAATGTTGAATACCTTACTTTCATCCTTTGAAGATTTCAATTATGTCTTGGAACTTTGTGCTGTAAACTGATTTGTTCGGTGAGAAACATGTGCAGCATCATTGTGAACTTTTAATACAGTAAGTTGTCTTAAGGTCCTTCATAAGTCTCCAGGTGACAAATTTGATACTGCTGATGAATCAGAAGAAGATATCAATGCATTGACATCTTTTAAGTAATTAAGGAGTTACAAGACTGACCTGCAATGGGAAGTTTTATCGTATGAATGAAGATTGGACAGGCAAAGCTTGTATCTGCTGGAATTTAGAAGAGTGAGGGGAGTTGATGGACTGAAGTGTCTTGACAGGGTAGATGTGATAAGGATGTTTCACATTATACATTACTTTATACATTAATGATTTGGAAGAGGGGACTGATTGTAGCATATCTAAGTTTGCTGATGTCACCAAATTGAGTGGAAAAGCAAATTATGCAGAAACTCTGCAGAGATTGATAGATGGGTTAAGTGAGTGGGCAAGGGTCTGGCACATGGAGTACAATGTTGGTAAATGCAAGATCATCCATTTTGGAAGGGAAAATAGAAGATCAGATTATTTAAATGGTGAAAGATTGCAGCATGCTGTTGTGCAGAGGGACTTGGGAGTGCTTGTGCATGAATCGCAGGAGGTTGGCTTGCAGGTGCAACAAGTTATCAAGAAGGCAAGTGGAATGTTGACCTTCATTGCTAGAGGGATTGAATTTAAGAGCAGGGCGGTTATGTTGCAACTGGATAGGGTGCTGGTGAGGCTGCACCTGAGTACTGCGGACAGTTCTGGTCTCCTTACTTGAGAAAAGATACACTGGCTTTGGAGGTGCTGCAGAGGAGGTTCATCAGGTTGATTCTGGAAATGAGGGGCTTAGCCTATGAGGAGAGATACAGTCGCCTGGGACTATACTTGCTGGAATTCAGAAGAATGAGAGGGGATCTTCTAGAAACATATAAAATTATGAGAGGGTTAGATGAGTTAGAGACAGGAAAGTTGTTTCCACTGATAAGTGAGAATAAAACTAAAGGACATAGCCTCAAGATTTGGGGGAGTAGATTTAGGACAGAAATGAGGAGGAACTGCTTTTCCCAGAGAGTAGTGAATCTGTGGAATTCTCTGCCCAGGGAAGCAGTAGAGGCTGCCTCATTAAATATTTAAGACACAGTTAGATAGATTTTTTGCATAGTAGGGGAATTCAAGGGTTATGGGGAAAAGGCAGGTGGAGCTCAGTCAATGGACAGATCAGCCATGATCTTATTGAATAGTGGAGCAGGCTCGACGGGCCAGATAGCCTACTCCTGATCCTATTTCTTAAGTTCTTATGTCAATATTCTGTGTGACAATCTAGGATAGGGCTCACTATTTTGTTTAAAAAGAATGAGACCCATTTTTTCCCTCTGAGAGTTTATTAAAACTTCAGAACTATCCCTGAAAGGGTAGTGGAGGCAGAGACTTTATAACATTAAGGCAGGGATGAATAGATTCTTGATGTGCAAAGGGGTATGTGGTTCCTTAAAGGTAGTTGGAAATATGGATTCGAGATAAATTGGAGCAGCTGTAATCTATTGTTCAAGGTGCTGAGTTGCCAACTCTTCTCATTTCAAAGTTATGAATATGCTGTGGTGGGTAACTGAAAATCTGGTCAAAGATGGAGGTTTTAAGAAGCTTTATGAAGACTGAAGTCTAGGATAGAAATTCTGGAGCTTCAGATCAAGATAACGGAAGACAATACCACAAGTGCTGTACCGAAGGTGGCTGATTTTTGCATGAATTGGAAGGTGTGCAGAGTTCCTTGGAGGGTTGTTGGATTGAGGGATGCTACAGGTCAGGGCATGAATTTGCGACTGAGAATTTTATAAACAAGTCACTGGAAATGATCAATTGTATGTCAGTGAACGGAACTGATGGGCAAGTAGGATTTGGTGCAAGTTATAATCTGACTGAAGGATTTTGAATGAGCTGAAGTATGTGGAAAGTTGATAACCAACCAGGATGACATTGGAACATGTCATTGGATGCAAAAAAAACCATGTGTAACTTTTCAGCAATTGATGTGGGGTTGGAAATGGGGAATAGTACGGGGACTATTTTAGTGAAGAAAAGGTGAAGTACATTGCTCACCTTATAGCCACTTTAGTGACTTGAAATTGCACTGTCCATTTTGGTCTAGTATGGAGGTGGGGTGTTGCATGGACGGAATCAGCAACCAGAGAAAGGTATTTTGTGGAAACCAAAGAAAATGGTTTTGGAGGAAATTCAGCTGCATGCATCCTGTTGATACAGAGGCAGTGGAGGGGCTGAGAGAAATTACTGCGAAGTAGAATTTGTGACAAAAGCAAACATGGAATTTGAGGGGATAGCATGTACTTGAGAAATAGGAGTGGACCCAAGAATTGATCATGTGTGACTCGTGCAGTAAGATGTAGGGTGGGGAGAGAAAACCCATCTGCAGAACATCTGGTTACAGTTGTAGCATAAGGAGTGGAATTAGGTGAAGAGTCATTTTGAGTTGATGTTGGAAGGTCAATTGTGTCAAAAACTGCAGATGGTTCACGAAAAATGCACCACCAGAAAATTTGATTTGAATTGGGAATTAGCAATAATCAGTTTTCTAGGGTGCAATTCAATATTGATGCATCTGAAAATTTAGCCTCGGTAATGGCATGACTAAATTTGTACATTTCTGTGTTCTTGAAAGACATGAAAATGAGACTGCTAAGCTTGGGCGTTTCTGCTTACAGTTAATTGGCATTTTGATGTGAATAGCAGCTACAGTATTTTTCGTGCCTGATTTTTCACTTCCTTTCACCTAATGGACCCTTAGAATTAGGTTTGTTGGTACTCTCCTCTAGCATGCGTTATTCTTTAATGATTGTCACAGAAAATGTGCATAAATTCAAGTTTAGTGACATGGTTTGATGCAATTATATTACATTGTGATGTTGCTATTATGAAATTTTGCCTTTTTCAACATTCAAGTCTTCAATTTCCCTTTGAATTGCATATTGTTGATTCAAATATCCTTTTGCTTTATTATTCATTTCTGTATTCTGGGCATTGCTGGCTAAGTCAGTCTTTATTACCGATGAGAAGGTAGCTTTGAAAGTGGTGCTTCTGGTGAGGTACACCCACAATGCTCAGTGGTCAAGTGTTCTAGGGTTTAGACCCAGTGACATGAAGAACCACCAATACAGTTGAATGACAGGACGGGGTGCGATTTGGGAAGAGAACTCGCAGGTGGTCATGTCCCCACATTCATGAACCTCTTGTCCTTCTTGGTAGTAGAGGTTGCAGCCTTGGGAGATGCAATTAAAATAGCTTGGGTAAATAAATGCAGTGCAGTTTTGTAGTGCAGAGAATGAATGTTCAAAGTGGTGGATGGGGTGCTTTGTCCTGGATAGTGTTGAGCTTCTTGAGAGTTGTTGGAGATGCATGCGTCTGGGCAAGTGAGGAGTATTTCATCACACTCGTGATGTGCCGTGAAGATGGTAAAAATGACTTGGGGATATCTGATAAGTCACGGTCTCTGACCTGCTCCTGTAGCCTCAGCATTTATGCAGCTGCTCCGGTTGAGTGTTTGCTCAATTGTATCAATGGTGGGTTACTTGGTATTGGTTTATTATTGTCACTTGTACCGAGGTACAGTGAAAAACTTGTCTTACAAACTGATCTTACAGGTCAATTCATTACACAGTGCAGTTACATTAAGTTAGTACAGAGTGCATTGATGTAGTACAGGTAAAAAAAACAATAACAGTACAGAGTAAAGTGTCACAGCTACAGAGAGAGTGCAGTGCAATAAGGTGCAAGGTCACAACAAGGTAGATCGTGAGGTCATAGGTCATAGTCCATCTCATTGTATAAGGGAACTGTTCAATAGTCTTATCACTGTGGGGTGGAAGCTGTCCTTAAGTCTGGTGGTACGTGCCCTCCGATGGAAGAGGAGAGAAGAGAGAATGTCCCAGGTGGGTGGGGTCTTTGACTATGCTGGCTGCTACACCAAGACAACGAGAGGTAAAGACAGAGTCCAAGGAGGGGAGACTGGTGTCCATAATGCGCTGGGCTGTGTCCACAACTCTCTGCAGCTTCTTGCGGTCTTGGGCAGAGCAGTTGCCATACCAAGCCGTGATACATCCTGATAGGATGCTTTCTATGGTGCATCGGTAAAAGTTGGTGAGAGTCAAAGGGGACAAACCAAATTTCTTTAGCCTCCTGAGGAAGTAGAGGCGCTGGTGAGCTTTCTTGGCCGTGGCATCCACGTGGTTTGTCCAGGACAGGTTGTTGGTGATGCTCACTCCCAGGAACTTGAAGCTGTCAACCCTCTCGACCTCAGCACCACTGATGTAGACAGGTGCACGTACACCGCCCCCTTTCCTGAAGTTAATGACTTTGCCGTGGCCAAGGGTAGGTTAGACTCTCTCTGGAGATGACCATTGCCTGGCACTTTTGTGACCAGAATATTGACTTCTACTTCTCACCCCATGCCCAGATTTGTCTAAATGTTCATGTATGCAGTTTATAGGCTGTTTCATTACCTGAGGAGCTGTGAATGAAATTGAACATTAAGCAATTGTCAGCAAATATTGCCACTTCATGCCTCCATGATACAAAGGAGGTCATTGATGAAGCTGCTAAAGATGGTTGAGCATTGGGCACTGCCTTGAGGAAATCCAGGGATGGGCTGATTGAAGCTGCAGATTGAACTCTGAAACTATTGTTCTTTACAAGTGAATCCATAGAACAAAGGGCCTGTATTGTGTTGTATTGTCCCACCATGTTGTGCCAACCATGTCTCTTTAATATAAATCTTTTTCTTGCACTGGTGGACATTTAACTGGAACAAGAAAGGATGCATTTTTATTGTAATGAGGATCTGCTAAATGTACAGAAAGATTGTAAATGTAGAAATCTGCAATAAAAATAGAAACTGCTAGAAGTACTCAACAGGTCAGGTAACATCTGTGGAAACAGAAACAGGTCAAGGACTTTGCTTCAGAAGAGACAGAAGTTACATATGAAAACCTCTGTCCCCTGCCTCTCACTCCCCCTCTTCTCATTATACCCCACTCCACTCTTAGTCATGATGCAGGGTTTCACCCGAAATGTAGTCAAGTCATTTTTCCACCCCCAACTGATGCTGCAGTTCTTCCAGCAGATGGTTGTTACAAATCAAACTTATTTTAAAATGCAGATAAACAGAAGGTGTGGAGAGAAAGGGAATGTCTACCAGATCACGCAGCATCTCTGGAAAGAGAAAAATGCTACTGTTACAGATTAACCTTTCATCAGAATTGGCCTGTTCTGATACATATTGGGGGGAAAAAACTGGTTATTTGAAATTGCTTAATGTTGAGTACCTAATCAGAAGATTGGGGTGCTGTTTGTATTGGTTTATTATTGTCACTTGTACTGAGGTACAGTGAAAAGCTTGTCTTACAAACCGATTGTACAGGTCAATTCATTACACAGAGCAGTTACGTTGAGTTAGTACACATTGATGTAGTACAGGTAAAAACAGTAATGGTACAGAGTAAAGTGTCGCAGCTACAGAGTGCAGTGCAATAAGGTGCAAGGTCACAACAAGGTAGATCGTGAGGTCAGAGTCCATCTCATTGTATAAAAGAACCATTCAATAGTCTTATCACAGTGGGGTAGAAGCTGTCCTTAAGTCTGGTGGTACGTGCCCTCAGGCTCCTGTATCTTCTACCCGATAGAAGAGGAGAGAAGAGAGAATGTCCTGGGTGGGTGGGGTCTTTGATTATGCTGGCTGCTTCACCAAGACAACGAGAGGTAAAGACAGAATCCAAGGAGGGGAGGCTGGTGTCTTTGATGTGCTGGGCTGTGTCCACAACTCTGCAGTTTCTTGCGGTCCTTGGCAGAGCAGTTGCCGTACCAAGCTGTGATACATCCAGATAGGATGCTTTCTGTGATGCATCTGTAAAAGTTGGTGAGAGTCAAAGGGGACAAACCAAATTTCTTCAGCCTCCTGAGGAAGTAGAGGCACTGGTGAGCTTTCCTGGCCGTGGCATCTACGTGATTTGACCAGGACAGGCTGTTGGTGATGTTCACTCCCAGGAACTTGAAGCTCTCAACCCTCTCGACCTCAGCACCGTTGATGTAGACATGTGCACTGCCCCCTTTCCTGAAGTCAATGACCAGCTCTTTTGTTGACATTGAGGGAAAGGTTGTTGTCATGACACCATTCCACTAAGCGCTCTATCTCCTTCCTGTACTCCAACTCATCGCTGTTTGAGATACGGCCTACAACGGTGGTGTCATCTGCAAACTTGTAGATGGAGTTAGAGCAGAATCTGGCCACACAGTCATGAGTGTATAGGGAGTAGAGTAGAGGGCTGAGGACACAGTCTTGTGGGGCACCACTGTTGAGAATAATCATGTCGGAGGTATTGCTGCCTATCCTCACTGATTGTGGTCTGTTAGTTAGAAAGTCAAGGATCCAGTTACAGAGGGAGGTGTTGAGTCCTAGGTCTCGGAGTTTGGTGACAAGCTTGCTTGGGATTATTGTATTGAAAGGCGGAGCTGTAGTCAATAAACAATAGTCTAACGTAGGTGTCTTTACTGTCCAGATGCTCCAGAGCTGAGTGTAGGGCCAGGGAGGTGGCATCTGCTGCAGACCTGTTTGTCAAGCTTGTGTGGAGGTTGTTGGAACAGTGCAGGAGGCCAGAGCCTGAGGTTGTAGTGTGATAGGCAACTGTTCTTGTCCAGGACATTTTTTTTCCACAAAGGAAAATGGTTTATAACTGTGCAAGTTTGCCTCTGAAAGAGTAATTTTAAAATGACCTTTTAATTAGGTCTGCAAATTTTTTGCAACCATTCCATAAACATCCTCACTTCTGATAGGAAAGTTACTGAAGCAGTTTAAGATATTTGGGACTAGGATATTGCCTTTTAGAATCCTGCAACAATGATAAGCCAACAACAGACATCTTGTTTTGTTCTAACTATTGCTCTAGCTGTTGAAGAGTTGCCATGTGTGTGTATACACACACACACATCTCTCTCTCTCTCTCTCTATCTATCTATCTATACATACACCACTGCTGTCCTTACTCAGTTTACTTCTGACTCCTGATCCACGTGTTTAACTGAACATTCCTTCCTCTGGCATGACCTGCCAAATCATGGTAAACATAAGTACTCGGACCACCTGGAGTTAACCTAGAAACTGCTCTCCGACACAAAGGAGCCATACTCAGCCCAGATATCCCTGGAAAATCTTCTTAGATTTTTGGAAAACTTCTAGAATTGGAGGTGCTGTCCCACAGTCTCGTTGAACAATATCATGACTGGATCATACCCATAGAATGAGCCCAAGTCTCAGGTTAGATTATAGTAGATATACAAGGGTAAATCTACTTATTCAGCATGGAAGAGAATGGGTTTATCACCCGCCCCCCCACCCCCACCAATTTCTCCTGAAGTCATAGAATTTTGAGGGGTTCAGATACAATGTTGAATTTTCCTGCTCTCACTCCTCACCAAATGTGTACCTTTGCACTGCCAACTTTGGTAAGTCTATTCTTGTGGTGGGCCATAACATAAACAAGATGATGCAAAACGCTGCTATGTTTCTTGAAATGCAAGAAAGACTGGAGATGTTGGAAATCTGGAGCAACACACAAAATGCTGGAGGAACTTGGTGGGTCAGGCAGTATCTATGGAGGGAAATGGACAGTTGATGTTTTAGGTCAAGACCTTTCATCAGGACTGGAAAGAAAGAAGGCAGAAGCCAGTATAAAAGGGTGGGATGGCGGAGGTGGAGCAAGATTTGGTGGGTGATAGGTGAATGCAGGTGTGGGGGGAAGATAGGTAGGTGTGGGGGAGAGATTAGGAATGATGTAAGAAGCCAGGAGCTTGATAGGTGGAAGTGACAAAAGGCTGAAGAAGATGGAATCTGGCAGGAGAGGACGCTGAGCACCTTCAAATATTCCCTCCAGACTTTTATCCCTGCAATCGTGCTAAGTGTTTACACCTGTCCCTCCTCTCTCACCACCATACAGGACCCTAAACAGTCCTTCCAGGTGAGGCAGTCCTTCACATGTGAATCCATTGGTGTCATTTATCACATCTGGTGCGGCCTCCTCTACACCGGTGAGACCTGATGCGGATTCGGGATTTCGTCGAGAACCTTCACTCTGTCCGTTGTAACAGCCAGGATCTTTCAGTGGCCAGCCATCTTAATTCTACTTTCCATTCCCACACCAACATGTTTGTCCACATCCTCTACTTCCAAGTTGAGACTAGACATAGATTAGAGAACAGCACCTCGTATTCCACCTTGGTAGTCTCCAACCTGACAACATGAATGTCGATTTCTCTAACTTCCGGTTACCCCTCATTGGCCCCCTTTGCTTTCCCTTATCCCACCGGCCACATCACCCCTTCTCTTTCCCCTCCCCCATCCTCTCGATCTGCTTATCACCCACACATTCCTCCCTCTGGTTCCCCTCCTCACCTCTTTTATTCCATGGTCCACTGTCCTCCCCTATCAGATTCCAAGTTCTTCAGCCCTTTGTCACTTCCATCTATCACCTCCCAGCTTCTTGCATCATTCCTACTCTTTCCCCCCTCCCCCTCTCGCCTTTCTGCCTCCTCCCTTTTATACTGGCTTCTGCTCTCTTTCTTTCCAGTCCTGATGAAGGGTCTCGACCCGAAATGTCAACTGACAGCTTTCTGCCATAGATGTTGCCTGACCCGCTGAGTTCCTCCAGCACTTTGTGTGGTGCTGTGTTTGTTGAAAGGTGTGATTCTCAGTGACTGTATCAGGTTGTTCTCTGGTCTCTGAGGCAGTTCTTCCAATCTTGACAATGTCCTACACTGGTCCAGTAATATGCTATTGCTGGTAATCTTTGGATTTGTTCAACTAGCAGTGTGCTTGGCTGTTTAAACGAGCTTTGTATCTGGAGTTGTGCATAGCAATGGCAAGAATGACAATCTCCTTTTTTTGAAGGACATTGGTCATTCAGGTGGGTTTTGGAATGCTCTAGAAGTTATGTGGATGTCATTGATAATACTGGCTTTTCATTTCTTTAGGTTTATTTAATTAACTGATTTGCAATTCCCAGCATCTTGTAGTGAGGTTTGGATTTACCCCTTGGTTTCATTCATTTTCCTTTTGAGTTAAGTCCAGTCATACATCCAAAATGCTTGTGTCCCTCTCAAGTTGCCACTTTGCAGATTACATTTTTGTTTGCAACAGCACTTTTAAAGACATCAGAAATAGGAGCAGGAGTAGGCTGCCTTGCACTACAAGCCTGCTTCTGACTTTCATCAAGGTCATGGCTGATCTTCCACTGCAACTCTATTTTCTTTCACTATCCCAATATTCCTAGAACCCTTTGATATCCAGAAATCTATCAACCCCTTCAGAATGAATTAGATGACTGAACCTCTACAGCCCTCCTTTGCAGAAAATTCCAAACATTCATTGCCCTCCATATGAAGAATTTTTTTTCACTTGAGTCCTAAATGCATGACCCCTTATTCTGAGATTGTGACCCAGGTTCTTGACTCCATCCAGAAAAACATGATCCCTCCATGCAGTCTATTGTGCCCTCTGAGAATTTTGAGCTCTTTCACATTCTTTTACTGAGAACTCCCCTTGTTCTTCTAAACTCACAGAATGCAGGTTATCCATTCAACTTCTCCTTGTACGGCAAGCCTACCGTCCCTGGAACCAATCTGGTGAATCTTTGCTGTCTCCCTCTATTGCATGTACTGTGCAACCTTTATATATTGAGCACCGTATTATGTTCACAGTTTCGGATGTGTGGCATGTAATATCATGTCTCCCAAGGTGGAAATTAGTAAATGTGAGTTTCATTTGTAAAGTGGATAGCTTTTAAGGCGGGTGTTAAATTTGTTCTCCAACACTCGCATTACATTGAGGTTGTACTGTATGTCGTTTTTAAAAAAAAGTTAAGATAAAACTTTCAAGAAGAACTCCAAGAATGTGGGTTTACTGGTACTCTAATTCCAGTGAAACATCTTTACTTCTGCACTCAAACTTAGATTCTCTTGTAACAAAGACCAACATACCATTTGCCTTCCCAATTGCTTCCTGCACCTCAGTGTGGGTTTTCAGTGACGTGTATACATGGACACAGTCTCTTCAAACACCAACATCACTCAATCCCCTACCTTTTGAACAAAGCAAAGTATTATGCTTTTCGGTTTTGCACTTCAAGCTAGATAACTTAATATTTTTCCACATTATAATCCATCCACTATTCTTGCCCACCCACTCAGCTTTACAAATGTTTAGAATTAATAATTATGTTTGAATCACGTGTAATTAGGTGCATTTATGGAAAAGCTAGTAAATATATTAAATATATACAAAGCAAATTTTCTAACATATTTGGGCTTGACAGTGGACCTTCATTTATTAAGTAGTTATCATTAGAGCTTTGAACAGGCCCTTATGCCCACTGAACTGTGCCAGACATCAAGCACCCATTTATACAAATAACATTTCATTCTCTTCACATTCCACCTCAAATCCCTCAAGATTCTACTACTATCTTACTTGGGGCAATTTACATTGGCCAATTAACTTGCCAACCTGCTCATCTTTGGGATGTAGGAGGAAACCAGAGCACCTGGGGCAAGACTCGTAGTCACGGAGAACATACAAAATCAGCATAGATGGCACCAGAGATTAGGCTTAAATCCAGGTCACTGCATGGTAGTGCAGTGGCACAGGTATTAGTGCTGCTGCCTCACAGCTCCAAAATTCAATTGTTTTATTTTTATTTTAGCTTATTTCTAAAAACATAGTGTTGCATTGTTGTGTTGGAATACAGTAAAGTGGAACACTTTGAACTACTTTGTTTAAAAGCCTATCAAATTGAGCTGAATATTTATAATGGTTTGATTATATTGGTTGGCATGCATTTGAAAATCTCGATTCTAGATTAAATGCCAGGATCTTATTGGTCATTTGCATCTGATGGATATTGTAAGTCAAATCCATCATGAATTTATTGTCATACCTGTTCAATTATTTGAATACATTTTTTACTGTAATGATCTCTTGTCCACTGTACAGAGACAAATACAAAGTCTTGGACAGGCGGGGAAAAGGTCAAAGGTATAGTAGAAGTGCCTCTCAGCATGTCAGAGGAAGTAATATATGCTTGTTGACTATTATGACAGTTTGCAAGAAATGTATTTTATTTAAATATTGCTTCATTTAATGGAGTGTTACATCCTTGTGCATGTGTTTTTGATCCAGTTTTGCTGTTTTTTTTAAAAAAAGACATTGCAGTGCTTTTTTTATTGGTTTATTGCTTAATTTAGTAAAGCTCACTGATTCTATAATGCTTACTTGAGAATTATTTGGGTGTTTTAGATGTACTCATATTTTGATTGCTCAAGTGTGTGTATTTTGTATTTTGCCCTTGTAAAAATATTTTGGACCTATATTGTGCATGGTCATGTGCTTAGCGCTCATAGTTTAAAGCAAATTTTTCTTTGCTCTTTGGAAATTGGTTATCAAGGGTGGACGTTATTGTTTGCACTGTGTGATGTGGTTGCCAGTTTTACTCGAATAGAAATAATATGCATCCCTAAGATGCTTTTTAAAAAGCATCCGTAAATGTTTTATCCGGCATGAAGGGCTTTTATCTTTAGGGATTAGCAATACGATCAAATCACAATTCTTTGAGGAAATGCGTTTTCCATGGTTCCTAATACACATTAAATGGAAGTATTTCACCTTATGAAAACTAGTAGCCATCTTGAAACAAGTCAGCTGACGAGTAGAAAAGGTAGCAGTTAATGGATTGCACAAAATTGCCTATTGAGTCATGCTGATAGTGTTTTATGAATGTTTAATGAATCCTTCCTTCATTAAATCCACATTCTTCCACAATTTTTGTTTTAAATTAGTAGTTTTTGAACATCGTTATTTTTATCATGTTTTCTGAGACAATTTGATGTTGAAACACTTGGCAAACACCTGGGTGTCATGGTGATCTCCTTGGGCAGCTGCACTTATAATTCCACTTTGCTCTCCATATCTTCACAACAGGACTAGCATGATTTTGGCCACGTGGCTTGTGGTGTTCTAATTGTAGAGCAGCTTCACTTTAAATGTAAAACCATAAGCTTCTCTTATTAATCAACCAAACATACAATTATTTGCTACCTGCATAGAAGGATTTGATCATAGAAAACTGTATAAGAATTGTTTTTCGGATCCGAATTTTGAATTTGTAAATGGAGTTGGCTATTTAAGGAATTGGTATGGCAAGGTATGTTGAAGACTGTACCCTGTAATAACATAATATTGCCATATTTCATGATCAGATAATTATCATCTGATCGAATAACTAACAGATTTACATTTATCCAAAAATACCACTGGAAATTAAAAGTGGGCTTCTATTTTAAGCTGTTACAGGGTACGCAGTTGGAACGAGTTAACTTCTGGTGAAATAAATGTAGCTAAAAATAATTTTTAGATCCTGCATTTCCCCTAATAATGAATATTTTCCTTCAGTCAAATGCAAAGTTAAAGCTAGTACGGAGCCTGGCTGTGTGTGACGAGTCCTCTCCTCCGCCCACAGCTGATGTTCCACAGGAGAATCAGGTAAAATGCATCAGTGCATTGAATGAGTAAACATCATGGTCTGCATTAATGATTTTTGCAAATTCAAATTTATATCTTTGTTTTTTATTATTACTTTGGAGCAAATAAATATTGTTTAATTCTAAATTATATAGAAATTAGTTTAGTCATAGCTAATTATGCTTTTTTAAAATGAAGTTCATTTGGTTGTACTGCAGTAAATTTCAAAGGATCAGTTGAAGAATTGATATTGGGAACACTTTTAATAATTGTATTCGCCTAACAATAGAAAACAGTGCACTTTGGTAGGTTGGTAGTATAAGAAATTATGTTGGATTGCATAATTTAAAATGCCAACAAGAATAGCTTTTGAGGTTTAATTTTAGCAGTACTATTGTCACTTCCTATTGTTGAAAGAAATTGGACAGAAGGATCTGAAATTGTAAAATAATTTTAGTTTGGAAGGCTGTAATATTGAATCAAAAGATGAGGTGCCATGTTTTATAATTCTGTTGAGCTTCATTGGAACAGTCCAGAAGGCTGAAAACAGACCAAAGTGGGATGGATAATTAAATGGAACTTGAGTCATTTTGGCTGATAATTCACCAAGATTGAATTGTGCACTTGCCATATGCCGCATAACCAGTTTTTAAGGAGTTTAAAACTTAAGTAAATGTCTTTTGAAATCCATTGCACACTAATGTATACATTTGTGCATTAAAACCACAAATCTGATGCGTCTGGTTGTTCATCTCCGTGGTGTGGGTTAGTTTGTCAGTGAAATTATTGTGATGGTGTCTGTGAGAGGAGTATAGTTATTTTAATATTTAATGAAGACTGTTATTTTTATAGATGGCAGAAGGTTTATCAAGCTTTGAAAGAAACCAAGTTTGATGTGTTTAGATTAGATGATACAAGGGTCTAGAAAGAGTTGTGTACTCCTGGCAAATGAAGAAAACAACTGAGTATGAATAATTAGATTTATGCCGATTGGAATGGCTCAGAGATTTGCTTTTGTATTGTAATGTGAGTGATGAACAATGACTGTTTTTCTCTCTGGTTTTCATGTACAACATCTGCATGTTTAGTCCAAGGTTCTTGATTGCATCACATTCAGGATTATGGAGTTGGTAGTTGGTGGTTCCTGACAATTTGTGTGATGGTGCTAGATTATATTTGGGAGAATATTCCTAGAGTAACTCTGTGCTCCAATATTTAATATAAAAATATAGGGTATTATATCTGGTGACTCATCTCTGGGCTTATTTCTTGATTTATCTCAAGTATTGTATTCCCATGTGTCATAACAGCCTTGCTTTCATGTTAATGATTTAACATCTTGCAGCTTGGATATCCTAAAGATATGTAACAATGTTGTGTCTTTGACTTATCTGGGAGATTAAAGTAATGTGTGATATTTTGCCCATCAAACACTTCTTTTGCCCCTGCTGTTGGACAGTTAACTACATATTTCCATTCTTAGCCAGTGGTTCCTTTGATAAAATGGCCAATTCTGCTCTGATAATGTGCTTGAGCTATTTTCAGTCCTATCAGCTCTTTCATCTAACTACTTCAATTTTGTCAGTATAAGTGCTATCAAAAGAGTATAACTACTCCCTGATATTAGCATTGTCTAAGATGAGTTGTCAGATTTGCAAAACTGTCAAAGATAATGCAGCAGAGAAGAAAGTGATGTTAAGAAATGTAAGGCACAACAAGAATATTTGGACTTTGTGCCTAATGAGTGAATAGAACACAAAGGCAAATAACTTTGTATCTGGTCAAAATTTCTGTAGTCGTTTTCTGAGTATGGGATTAGATATAAATTTGGCTGGAGACACAGTGAAGAGGGATTATGGGGAAAGAGCTGTAGGTGATACGGGAGTCTGAGGACATCTGGGGGGGAAGGGCAGTCTGCTAGACAAAACAGTGGAGACTGAGAGGCTGATAAAAGATCAACAAAGAATGAGGTTTCAAGAAATATGACACACCATGAAGCATAGAAGCTCTAAAAGCTTTTGTGAATTGGGTGCAGATGCTATGTAGAAAGGCTGACCACCAGGCCTCGTAAGTCAGCAAGGCATGGGACAGAATGTATAGTGCAAATGCAATAAATAACTGTCCAGGAAAATAATAGCAGTGACAACATCAACAATGGATACATAAACAGACAAACATAATGAAGGAAACATAAGGACAAGAGTGTATCCATTATTTCAAAATAAGGCAAAGCCAGAGAGGAGCCTAAAGCAAAATAAAATCAAGTAATATAACTAAAGCTACATGTTGGCGCAATCACAGAGCAATTACTGAATAGATCTACCACTGTAAAATCAGTTCAGTTCACTGGCTGCATGTGTTTCATTATGGCAGTCACTGATCCAAACTCCCACACTGTATAATAGACCTAGCATGAGGAATAGAGCTGATATCACAGCTTAGCACTTAACACTCAATTTGCCATGCTATAGTGGGGTTTACTTAGGTTCCATAAATGACAAGGCTTGTGTATGGCCATCCTCCTCTTAAGCCTTTGCAGGAGCCCATACTCTATGGCAAAGCATAAAGCATGTTTCATGTTGTTGATGTCTGACTGTTGATTAGGTTCTGATTGTCTACAAGAACTCCACATGGCCATAGAGAGTGCTGTCGCATAGCTTGATGACAATGTTTACACTCATTGTCAGATCAACCTGAATGGACAACTTTGCAGGGACACTGCAACATCAATAAGAACAAACATGACCTTGACAAAACAGTGTGCATAACTTTTCCAGAAAGGTTTTAGCATTTTTAATCTTACTTTGTTAGATATCATATGTTGTGATGCATTTCCAGTATATCGATCTTATTTTTGATAATACTTTGTTGGTTGGACTTCAAGTAAGATGGCAAAAGGTAAAATTGAAGAAATTAGATCTGTTGATTCAAAAAGATTGTGAAACAAATGAAAGTAACCATCCCTCATTGACAACATACAATTTCCTGCAGTATTTTTATCAATTAGTGCAATTTTTAGCTTGTTCTTTGGTTTTTGTCAGATGACATCAAGTTATTGGAGTTCCCTGGTTCAGTTGTGTGGTAAAAAAGCAAATAAGTCAAATCACCTTGCAACATTAGAGTGCACAAATGTGAGAATTCTGATGATTTTGAGTTTGATAATTTGACTGGAATGGATTAAAATTAGGAGACAAAGATTTGTCTATCTAACTGTACAGTTTCCTATTTTGATAGCAGTTCTAAGTTTCCTATGAAATTTGTTCTTCATATTCTCTTGGTTTGTTTACTGGAGTTAAGTGTGCATCCTCAAGGTTATCTCACCTGACTTACTCATTACTGTATTAGTATAGTTTAATTTAGCCGAAAATCAAAATTCTACAAAAAATGTATTTTCCATGTAGTTGGCAGAGTGGATCAATGGCACACTATCCAGGGCATCTGCCAAGTAATTGAGGTCAGTTAGGGGAAATTGTTGAAATATTTTGTAAGAAATGACATGTGAAACTTGGACACCAATATTGTTAAATTCCATACACAACACTAAATATGTTGAATACATCTGTTTCTTCAAATTTTGTTACAACAATTTGCCTTGTGTTTACACAGGATAAAATTCAACTACAATTAACACAAACATTTGATAAGGAAGAGCAACACACGAAAGATGAAGCTGAAAAGGAAGAATGCACAGACAAACCAGATAAAATGCATAAAAAAATGTTATCAAGAGGTTTACACTGCTTTTCTTCACTAAAATACTTAAGAGATTTTCGGTGCTTGCTGAATGACTTGTAAATGAATGGAAATTCTCAATGTCTTTTAACCAGATTCCAGCCAAGAATATACAGATTCCACTGGAATAGATCTTCATGAATTTTTAGTAAATACTTTGAAAAATAATCCCAGGTATATATAAAAGTTAATTTTGAATTTTATAGAAAATGCAATATTTTCAGTATGTAGTGCTTATCTATCACTGTTACTGTATACATTCAGAAATTTACTTTATAAGTAAGATCAAACCAATTGTTACTATTTATTCATGGCAGTTTAACCATCTAAATACCTGTTCACTCGCTCTACTAGTCATCTTTCTGGAAATGATAGCTGTAGTCATTCCTTATGTCAGACTTTTATGATGAGATATTTCAAGATTCACCTGTTCCTGTTACAGTTCCTGTTAATGCTAAAACTTTAATGAATTCAAGGCAGGACAGCAATGTCATTGCAAAATTGTACTCAGTAAACAGAGCACACAGATCATCTATTTATTAGTATCCTGATTACATGACAGATGATCAGTCACTTTAGGACTTAGCCATCCTCAAGGCATAATTGGTGAAGAGATCCAAAATATTTCTTTCTTTTGAGTCTTGGAAATCAAATTTATTTATGGTGTAATGTCAAATATTAAATTCACCCCCTCGGTTATAGGGATGGCACATCCCTATCACCCCACTTAGCCAGGGCGGAAGTTGTCCCCTCCCCTACCTGGCGCCACCTGCCCATCATATTTCATCCCTCCTCACTCCACCAATCCTCTCTGGCTCCTGTAGCACCACTGTCCCTCTCTTTATACTGGTCATCTTCCCTCTCCACTCAGTCCTGAATGCAGAGATTCGACCCGAAACATTGACAATTCCTTCCCTTCCCTCCCCTCCCCCCCCAACAGATGCTGCTTGACCCACTGAGTTCCTCCAGCAGATTGTTTGTTTCCCCAGAAGTTATGATCCTTGCATCACTTGTTTTCTAATCCCCAGTAACTGCATCATTTCCAAAGATGGATACGTAGATGAGATTTCAACACATTGTCAACAAAGTTGATTTAGCCTTGGGTCCCACAGAAAGCTACAGCTGCTAGAATACTAATGATCTCTTTCAATTTTCTCAAAGCAGGGTGAGGGCTCTTTTTAAACATTTTTCTTCTATATAATTTTGGCTAATTCCTCACAGTACATACTACTTCAACATTAGTCGCCATGCATGGACATTTCTGTATTTGTATAACCAAGCACAAAGCTAAGCACACAAGAGTTTATAGCTCCCCAGTCATCAGTGTAGATGTGTGTGTCTATATTTTAGCTAAATATTCTGCGATAAGTAAATAAGAACAAAAAAGACATGGTTTTGTCAAATTATCCATAGTCTGTTTCTTAATCAAAGAACTCTGGACCACAACCAAGTTAGAAAAATGTATGAGTGCCTTGTTGACAAGTGCACAAAATGGGCAGATTTTAAAGCCAGCACTGCAGCAAGTTCTCCATGAAGTAGAGCTGAAAATGGTTCCCCTGGAATAGAGAACACAACACATCAGAAGTAATTTAATAACATCTTAAGGAAGCATCCTGCAAAATTATTTTGTGCAATACTGATTCAAATTCTTCAGGTTTTATACTGTAATCAAGCAAAAGTCAAGCTTGGACCTTGTCCAAAGTGTGTGTGTGTATGTGTGTAAAGGTGATGTATTTAAATAAAAAATTATACCAATTGCATTTAAAGTAATTGGCAACATTTCAAAGGTGCCCAACAAATAATTCTGAAGGAATGGGCAAGATTAAATTAGGTGAGAGTTGAAATATTTGCACAGGAGAAACTGAATAGCCTCACCCTGTGCTGTGATTTTTAATGAGGCATTCTACCCTTAGAATGAAATCCCTTTACACTAACCTGCAATTGAAATGATTGAATGATGAATAATCTCTTTCTTTAATTTAGAATAAAATCTTTTGCCTTCAAAACTTTAGCCTTCATGTACTTTGTTGTTAATTTTTCATTCAAACCACCCTGTCCTTGTCACTCAACCATTTGTTGCGTAGCTTTCTTACTCTTTTTTAACTGAAATTTCAACTATTCCTCATGACTTCAACACAAGCCCTGATAGCTGCAATGGGATTGAAAGTGGGAGTAAATTGCCATTAAAATTTAAAATTGTTGGAGGTGCACACATCATACCACTGCTGGGCCTATCAGTGGAATAGTGGTCTGTGTCATCACCATTCTTCACAGAAACTTGCTGCTGAAAGGGAAACCCAAAACTAGGTTATTTCCTTTCAAGCACAGGTACTTTTTACACTCTCATAGTAATGACCTGACAACAGAATGTAGGCTTAGGATTCCAAATATGAGAAAGTCTAGTTTTGCTCTGCTATTGAGTCTTTTTGGGCCTTGAATCTGACTTGCATGCTTGAAATCCAATTAAGATACAAAATGATTGTGATTGTACCTTCAGACAGTATCCTTCAGGAACTAAATAAAATAAATTCTCACCTCGTACAACAATAACTACAACATTCGTGCATGATCATGAAGACTTTATTTCTTCTGCAACCCCATCCCAGGGCTCCCAACAATCTTTTTCTGCACTTAATTACTTGAGAGATGGCACCCAGAACTTTGTACTTTGTTTGAGTTTCCACAGTGGCATTCAGATTCATCTTACTTGTATCCCTCAACCCTACTGAAGTTATCTGCAGGTCTATCTTCCATCCAAGTCTGTGCACTTTCCAGCAGAGACTTAAACAGCTCTCATGAGAAGAGAGGCTCTCCTCGTTTAGTCATATGATTAGCGTTCACTAAGCACAGAAGTGGAGCTTGAATTAAGCAATACCATCTAAACTTATTAATGTCATTCATTTCAGGGTCATAGAATAATACAGCACATAAAGTCTTTAGAAGGGCTGTCCAGTTAGTCCCAGTTTCCAAGCTATTTTCCCATTTCCTTTCTCTCAGAAGTATTTAATTTCTCCTTGGGGCTACAATAGAAAATGTATTGAACACCTGATCAGATAAAGTATTCTAAAACCAAACCAAGTATTGTATAAATATCGATTTCTCTCATATTGCTTCTGTTTCTCCTGCCAATTACCTTTAAATATGTGCCCTCTATATTAGCAACACTTCAGTTATTAGATTCATTGTAATGTTTCAGCTGTGGATCCTTCATATCATTTCCTGTTTGAGGGCCTTTGCTATATACAAGTTACGTGCTACTGATTATATTTCAAACATAATTCATTCCTTACGGGTGCTTTGGGATATCCCCTCCTGAATTTTTTTTTGAAAAAATCTCTAAGCTACTGAGAAATTGGTGCTGCTGGAGTTTCTGTTTAATAAGCTGCAAACATTCCCAAAGGATCAATTTCACTTGTGTGTGTTAAACCGACGTGGATGGAAGTTTCACACACACAAGGTTCTGGAGGAATTCAGCCAGTTAGGCAGCATCTATGGAGAAAAATAAACAGTCGATCTTTTGGGTCAGGACCCTTCATCAGGACTGGAAAGAAAGAGGGCAGAAGCTAGGATAGGAAGGTTGGGGGAGGAGTGCCCACAGGCAAGTGATAGGTGAGTTCAGGTGATAGGCGAGTCCAGGTGAGAGGGGGAAGATAGGTGAGTGGGGCAGTTAAAACTTCGGACTGCCAGTTGTGCACTGGATTAATGAAAGCACTTAACCAGATAATCCATTGTGAATTTACTGTTTACTTGTGCAAAACCACTGTTTTTGCACAAGGATATTGATTTGTTGAAGTACCTATATCTAAGTAGAAGTAACACCAGGGCTATTGAAGTGCACCAATGTAATCTGAACACCTTGCGTATCAGATTCTGAATCTGTGATAGAAGCTTAACTTTTTTTTCCCCCTCAACCTCTGTCATCAGAAATGACATTCATGAACCACTTTGAGACCTGGAATCCCCTAATTGCCTCTCCAAAAGGACAGAAGCTCCAACTTAAAAACCCTTCGTATGCAGTTTGTTCTTTTATAGGCTTACAGATGAATGTCAAGCTCTGTTGATTTAAATGTTTATTTGTGCTTTTTAGTTAACTGATGTGTAATAAATTTCTGTTACATAAATAGGCCAATGCAAATGTCTTTGTAGATTAAGCACTGGACATCTATACTGTACTGTGTGCATGTGTTAATTTTATAAGTGTTACAATGGTGGATTTTTCATTAAAAGAAATATTGTTTTACACCTATAAGGAATTTAATTGATAAGCACGTCATTTTCAATTGCTGTAAGTTTTGAGTGTTTGAACAAGCATATTTTGAAAACTTCTAAGTTTCTATTTTGTTCTCCAGGGATAGAATGATGTTGCTGAAATTAGAACAAGAAATTCTGGATTTTATCAGTAATAACAAGTAAGGCCTATTATTAATGCATCAGCTCAATGAATGTTCTTGGCTTGTGTATTGTTATCAGCAGTATCTTTCTCTTCCTTTTCAGTATTCAATATAGGAAGTTTCCTCCTATGACCTCCTATCACAGGATGTTGTTACACAGAGTGGCTGCATACTTTGGCTTGGATCATAATGTTGACCAATCCGGAAAAGCTGTGATTGTAAACAAAACTAGCAACACAAGAATGTAAGTGATTTAACTCAAAATTTGTTTTGTTTTTAATAATGTTAATATTATGTTTTATAAGTTTCTGAGTTTTGATTTCTAGTGGGAGGTGGGCTTCAAAAGAGATGAGTTTGGTATATTGCTATAACAACACGCAAGACTTAAAGGTCTTCAACACGAGAGAGATCAGAATGCAAATCAAAGGCTTACTTGAAAATTGGCATTTAACTTGAGCTGCACATTTTAGGAATGAGTAACCAAAATGTTGGTTGAGATGAGTTTTAAAGGGGCTGTACAAATAAGGGAGAATTAAAAAACATACACACTTTGGAAAAGAATTTCTTTGTTGGACCTGGGCACTGAAAGCATAGTCTCAAGTGCAGCAAAAGGATTGAGGCTGCATGAAACACATCTGAAGAAAAGAGTGATTAACAGGCTGGGGTTCCAGGGATGAAGGTGGCTTTAGAGATGGGAACTGATTATTTTGGAAACAATGGGGAGAAAAGTGACTGCATTTCAATAAAAATGGAGGTGATGTGTTAGAGGAGTGCCTGGTCGTGAGCAATTTGTGGGATTTAAACACTTGTCTATCTCTGCTTTTGAATTGAGATGCTTCTTAACAATCATGTTGATAGATCTGGAGTCATGAATAGACTAGACCACATAAGCATGAAGAACATAACCACAAAACTGCTAGATTGTTGTAATCAGTCCAAAGACCATTCTTTGTAAATTCCATAATTATTTGGTTGCATGAATTAAATTCCCAACTGTGGAATTTGAATTTGTTTCATTGGATTAATGGTCTAAAATTACAGTTGTTGCTCCAGTTTCTTAAGCACCATGTACTGTATCCCAAATTACAAAGATTATAATGTCAGCAATAAAAATAGAAAATAGTAGAAATATTCAACAGGCCAAGCAGCAGCTGTGAAGAGAAAAACCGTCACTGTTCAGCTCAGTGACCTTCTATCAGAACAGGGAATAATTAGAGATTAAAACAGTTTTGAAATGCAGAAGAAGGAGATGACAGAACAGTTGGGAAGATATTTGACATGGTGGAATGTGGGAGAATTTAAATTAGCAACAGGATGAAAATGTGATTTGGGGAAAAAAGTGGCATTAGGGAACAAAGGGTAGTCTGGAGGAGGTGAAGTGCAAAATAATGATCTGAAATGATTGCTTTTTCTATCCTTTCGGTATCGGAGCAGAAAGAAATTAAACAAACCTTAAATGTGAATCCCAATTGAATTTTTTGCAGACCTGATCAGAAGTTTTGTGAACATATAAAAGATGAGACAGCTGATGATTTTCAGAAGAGGTATATTCTTAAACGAGATAACTCGAGCATTGACAAAGATGATAACCAAGTAAGTGTTCAATTTGTTAGCAGTCTTAGAGTACGATTCTGTTGTTTTGTGGCTAAATTAAGTATTATTGTTTGTTTTTCCGTAGTAGTATTGAATAATTTAACGCAACTGGAATGCAAAGTTTGAATATGTGGTAAAATCGAACAAAATAGTTTAATTAAAAAAAACTCTGACGTCTGTACATGTAATTGTTTTGCAGCAAAATTTTAAGGACTTTTTTTTTGATAATAAATAACCAGATCACAGCCGACAGTCATTTTCCTTAAATTCCACTTGTACAATGACAAATTATACTTCTTGAAAAATATATTTTTTGTGCTACTTATTTGAAAGTTTTACCTACAGGTTACAGGAATTTAGTTACACCATTGCTGTGAAATATAGCTTAATTCAAGTAGCCACAAGGCACATTTGATTCAATGGGTGACATTCAACGAGTCCTGGATTCTACTTTCATCATTTAATTCATTTGATTGTGTGCCAGAATCTTGTCTATGTTCATTACGTTTACAGTTAATGGAATAATTTTAGCAAAGTATTAACATTCTATTTTTTCTTGTAATTTATTTTTAATTTTACATTGGTTAACATGCTTTTATATTTGTGTACCACATGTCTTGTATATTAAGTCCTATATGGCCATTGCAGTAAGCATTATTTGACACTCTGTTAAATGGAAAAGATATTTGAAGGATATTGTGTTTTGCATTGGAAAGATTTGAATTCAACATGGTGGCAGGTGATCACTTATGAAACTTAATTTGCATGTTTCTCATTGAAATTTCCTCAAGTGAATATATTACACGATTGTTTAGATGCACAACTGGTTTTAAGACATTTTAGTTTGTGTTTCTCATTTGAGAATTTCATTTTAAGTGAGTGAGAACCAGCTAATTAATCATTTTAAAGCTTGGTTGCATAGCTCAGTTTCAGTTCAAGCCATGAATGATCGCTGAGAAATTGTAATCAATTCTCTTAACCAAGAGATTGCTCATGGGTATAATTGGAATATTTCATAGTTTGAATAAAGCAGAATAGAATAATGTGTTAAACAGGTTAATTGCTCTGAATGAATCAGCTACCAGTTCAGTGGAATTTAATGGCACAATCAGGAAAACATCTGGAATTAAGTAAAGGCGGAAGCACAAACTGCCTTAGGAGAATGAAATGTACAATGAAGAAGACTCTTAGGCAATACTTTTTTGAATGGAGAGGGCAGCTGTGATTAAGACCAAAACTCATTTTTCAAATTTGTTTTCAAAAAAGATATATTTTTGGTACTGTTAAAGCTTCAATTAAATTCATTTTTACTTTGAAGTATTTCAATCTCCTAAGAAGACGATGTGTTCAAAATTTCCAGATACGTATCAGATTGCGGCATGATAGAAGAAGCAAATCAATAGAGGAGAGGGAAGAGGAATATCAGCGGGTCAGAGATAGGATATTTTCTCAAGATGTAAGTATAGAGTGAGAAAGGAGAAAAGTAAAATTTGGTTTTAAACTGGACATTACTAGCTGTGTATGAGTAGCTGAAAAATCTAGAAAGTATTGGACTTGACTGATTCAGTTGTGGAGATTTTAGAGTCTATGATACATCAGTTAATTGAAAGTTGAATGGTAGACTCAATCAAGACATCTTTGGTTGAATCATATAGGATGCTGTTCCATTTACTTGGGTAAATAAAAATAGTTCATTTCACCTGTTGAAACTCTTGAAAGAAAATATAAATTATTTCAGTGTGAGCAGGTGATGCACAATAGAGTAGGGTACAGAAATTTGATGAGCTATATTTTATTTACAGCCTACTTTGTTCATCAGCATAACATTACAGATACAGACCCAATGGGCAATTGTATGGTGCTCTTGTGAGAATGCTTTGCAGAGCTTTGCACTGTTAATAAAACCTTGGGTGGGTATTTTTTTGAGTTAGGGTCATAATTCAGGTGATGTGCAGTCTTATGTAATGTTATGTTCTGCCAATAGGAAAGATTGTTATTAAGATGTGGTAAATGTAAGGAAGCTATTGCCTATGGCAGAGTGTTTGAATATAAAGTTTAAGAAATGGGAAAAGTAAATAATGCTTCTGATAGATGGCATATAGGACTGAAACCCTAGATTCATTAAAGCTGAATTTTCACTTTTTTAATTTTGTACCTTGGGCTGAAAAGAGCTGATAGCATCCCATTGACTGGTCCCAAAGTTCAAAAATTACAATGTTGCATGCCAATATGTTCTTTCAATTCAATGCATCTGGATGCATTAATTTTGACTATGGCAATTCAAAAACATCCTTCTACAAATTGTTGTGAATAAGTCTCTCCTGATGCTGCAACTAGCGTCCAAGTAAAGGTACAAAAGGATTCCATTGGTGCACTTATGGTAGCTTGCACTGATAAAGCTTCAGGAAAGCAATTTTTAGTAACAAATGTAGAGACATTTATAACCATGCGCACATATTATCTCTATACTGTTCATTTAATGTGGATGTTCATAGCACCTTTGCTGTTCACAACTCCACTGTTGTAATATTTACATAAAACAAGAATCTAAATAAATGGAATAACTGTTTTTATTAAAATCAGGATCTTTAAAATGTGCAAGTTTTAAAAACCTGGATTGCCTTTCCAAGAAGACCTGCAGGGGCTTTGGGAATTTTTTTTGTCTATTTTCGAGGCTTTATGCAGTATATTGCAGGCAGATTGTTCCCAGCTGAGATCAGTAGAAAACCAAGAAGTTAACAATGACAGAAGTATTTTTTACAGATCTGTGATTGCTCAATTATGCTACTTTCACAATGTTCTTTTTTTTAAAAAAAAAAGATACCTTCACATTGCCTCAATATGAAACTTAAAACTCTTTATAAAGAGTAGTTGAAGAAATGTTCTGCGACTGTTTTCTTATATTGGATACCGTTGTTTCCTTGGTGGTTTTTCTTATGTACTAGGATTTTTTGAATTATGTAAAAACCTTCAAATAGCTTCCAAACACTGTAATACCATTTATAACATTATATGCATTAAATAAGGTTGTTGATACTGTGATTATTGGTAACTTTTTAATCAACAGCATTCTATTTTTGTGTTAATAGTTTTTGCTTAAGCCACTGTGTTGTTTCAGATTTGTTTAAGGGTGCTCGAACTCCTAATATAGAAAGGACACGACTTGTTTATAACAGTTTGTTCTGTAAAAAGCATTTCTTAGTGATTACATTGTTCCATGATGCTTGTGGAAAATAGTGAATGATATACAGTATTTATCTGTAGTACATCTTTACTACCAAAGAATATGTTTCTTTCAAAATTATAGTGGAGTAACATAAAATGACTGTTAATGGTTTCATTTTGTGATCATTTTGATTATCAATAAAAATTTGTTTTCTCTTCCAGTTGTCATTTCCCCAGGATAATTACTTTGCAGATAAAAGGTTGGTGCAATTTGAAAAGACAACTTAATTGGTTTGTTGTACATGGTATTTTGTACTAAATTTTGAAATGCTCTGTTAATGCTTACAGATCTCCTGAAGAAGAAGCTGCTAATAGCACCCAACAAAGGCGACAGATATTTAGGTACAGAAGAGGTTGTTCAAATAAAAACAAAACTCTATCATCCTTGTAGATGCTGATGATTTTATTTATTCTTTAATTTGTGATTTGATGGAAAATGAAAGTTGGGTTTCTTTTGTACCTTTCTTCAGAGGAAATAAAGATGGCACAGGGAGATCCTCCAATAGTTGGCAGAGCAGTACTGAAAATGAACATAAGTGGTCAGAGCCACGTCCATGGAGTAGTACAGATTCGGATAGCTCCAACCGCAACCTGAAACCTGCGATGACGAAAGCTAGCAGCTTCAGTGGAATTTCTGTATTGGCAAGAGGTGATAGCTCTGGTAGCAGCAAAAGTACAGGCAGGCTTTCAAAAACAGGTACATTCCTATTGTGTGCAGCTGTACACCATAACAGTAAAGTACGAGTTTGGCAAATGCTGGCTTTCAGAGAGTCAAGCCAATTTTCCCATTTCTTAACACAATTTCAGTTAATTTAGTTTTTATAAGCTTTTCTGTTTCTCCCTTCCTGTAGTTTCTGACTCTTGCTATTCATCCTTTTCAGTATTTTACCAGATTGGCCATCAATCATGTTGAGCCCACAGAATGAGTGCTCATGTATTAGTTGACCAAAGCAGTGTTGCAGCTGAGTCCAGAGTTGAGTCACTGCACACTGTAGCAGGAAATTGATTTTTTTTTTGCCTTCCTGATCTCAGGGATGCTGAACCACTAGTAGTTCGCCAATATTGCTTTGACTGTGATGAGCTCTTCTTCCATGCAGTTCAAAGGTCAAGTCTGGAGTTTTCACCAGGCAATATATTACCAATTTATTGCAGAGTCAGTAAGGCAATTCTTTAAAGAATATGTTCTTTTTGACTAATTAGTGTTGTACTGTTTTAGTTTATTTTGATTACCCAAAGAAATGCGGGCTGTAATCGATTTGAGGGAAAAGAAAGGAAAATATAAACATTCTAATTGAATTCTCAAAATCCAATTTGGGAATATCCATTTTTTGTGTATTTGGAGAAAATCTGTAATTTTGTTCATCACTTATGAGATTTTGTTTTTGTTTATACTGCTCTGCATTAATTGTCAGATTTTATCATTTTACCTTGTTCAAGGCAGTATACTGGCCTATGTTAATTTGAGTTAACCTTTTATTCTTTAGTCATAAAAATGGCTGCTGTTTTTGCTTTCTGGTTCATGTTATGAAATTTATTTTTACTCTCACATCTGAATTGCTGTGTGTGTTTTTTTTTAAATTTCTGTTCTGTGATCACTTGCAAGTAGACATAGAAGTATTACATCACCAAAGGGGAGGAACAACCTCTGGCTGCTTTAACATCTTTATTCTTTCATTAGTGGCTGATTTTATTATTATTTTTGAACCTTATGCTTTAGTGAATTAATTTGCATGTTGTAGTTGAACAGTTGTATCTAAAATTAGTGTTTGCTAAGTTAACTGATGGTTAGTTTGTGCTTTAATACTTTTAACATGTAACAGTCAATAGGGAACTTACTGATTTTTTTTTCTTAATATTGTGCATGTTTGAACTCTTAAATTCATCTAAATGCATAGAAAGGAAAAAGGCATGATGTTTCTGTCTCTAGATAAAGATTTCTCATTGCTCCTTTCCCAGGTTCAGAGTCTTCTAGTAGTGTAGGGTCATCCACGGGTTCCCTTTCTCGCACCCATCAACCTCTTCCAGTCACAGCTATGAGCCAGACTCATGGTGTGCCATCCGTCTATTCAGCTGTCAACACTAGTAATTCTCTTGCCTTTGATGGTGGCATGAGTGGGCAAGTGATTCCTACTAGCACTAGCTTCTTTTTGCTTCCCTTGGAAGCTGCAGGCATACCACCTGGCAGTATTCTCGTGAACCCTCAAACAGGTTGGTATACACTGCTAGGATTTGTTTGAAGTATGTTGTCAACTGAAGTTTACAGTTTCTGCACAATGTTAGCATGAATGTTTTTCAGGCCTTTAAATGCTGTTGTTATACATTAAATATTTTCAATAATGTTTTAACTTTTTATACAAATGATACTGTTTGTCTCTGTGTTTAAAAATGTACATTTTGAACATAAATTTTCCTTTTCAGTGTTATTTCTTTTAAAAAAAAATGAATCATCAAGCCCTTCATGTTGATGCATCACATAACTACGTGCCCAGCTACTCTGCTCATTAGCTACAAATAAATAGAATATCTAGTCATCAAATCTAATGCAAATTAAGTAACTGTGATCAAATAGATCAAATACAACCTAATTGTTTTTGAACATGGATCTGAGGAGAGATCAGAGAGATGACTAGCACAGAGCACAGATTAGATACTGACTTCACTTTGCACAATTTTATAATTACTGGTCAGGGAAGTTGTGATTTTTCCCCCCCACCCCCAAACAGTTTGCATTATTAAAGTGATATAGAATGGTGCCATTTCTAACCCTGGTGGAAAGCTAGGCATCTGTAATCATAAATTATGCAATAAAAGTTTTCCTGCTTGGATAATAAATGGTGTAAAAGTGAAGAATCACTGGACCGCTCCATTGCATATAAATTAAGCAAAGTAAGGGCAAAATGTTTATTAAAACATTTTTAGTGGATCTGATTTTCAGAAATGACTAGGACATTTTCAGATAAACATTTTTGAAGGATTGGTACGTGTGAACCCAATGATACCAGACTTGATTATTGTGCCTTGTATTTTTATTACTTAATATTTTCATTTGGTTGCCAAATTAGATGTATTCTTTTTGTCCTGTGCTTTTCAAAGATCATTTCTGTGGCCAGGCATAGCTTAGTGATGATCCTAAGTGCAGCAAAGTGACTGTATAAGTGAAGTAGATTAAACTTCTCAACCAATTATTATGCAGTACACTGTCTTGTCTGAGAAGAAATATTAATTTTCTAAATTCAGGTTGTCTAATGTCATTATTGGTGTGACAGCAACTCCAGTATCAAGAAGCAGTAATCACTCCCCAAGGGTGTTTAAAGTACTTGTTTCCTGATAATTCATTCTTTGCTGTAATAATAACATAGCTCTAACTTGTAAAAATTTTCACTAACTGTAAGCAAGTTACTTCACCTGTCACTGGCAATGGCACTCTGCATTTATTTATAAACTAAATGCTCCAGAAAAATATTTTTTGGAAGTTTGATATATTACTTTCTTTAAAGTCCTGCAAGGTATTGCTAGCAATAAGTAATAATTTTAAATCTGTTTTCATTGTTCTAATGTTTTCTTGCCATATATTCTTAAAATGTTGATGGCTTATGAAATTATTCCTGCAGAAATGAATAGAATATTTTCTGCTGAAATAAGAGTTTAAACTTTGTGAAAACCCTTTTAATAATGATTCATAAAATGTTTTAATGGCTTTAGCAGGTTTTCAATTTCCCCTTTTTAGTTTGAATATAATTTTAATTCATCATCTTTTTGAAGAGCACATTACCAGTATTTTGAAATACTTTTGGCATACAGAAATACCAAAGATCTCAACTACATTTAGAGTTAGAGCCCAGTTAATTTGCTTTCTAAAGTGAATCTTGCAAATAAAATTGTGAAATATAGAGATATTTAGATAGATGTTTTACACCAAATGTTATGTGCATTGTCCATGTTAGATATTTTATCAAAGTGAATTTCATCATTTTTTGAATTTACTTAAACTTATAAATACTGTAATAATATGTTGTGGTCACCAGAAGTAATTTGACTTTGGATTGAAAAGAACTTTAAGCTTTAAATTATAAACTTCTTGATTTTTATATTTCTTAAATGTTAACTTGGCTCGTTTATAATGAATATGATAAATATTTAATGATGGTTAGCACTTTGGCTCTTACTGAGTATCGACATGTTAAATAATTGTAAAAATCAGCTTGTTTTTTTTACATTTTGGTTATTATGCATATGAGATAAAAGTCCAAAGAGAGAATATGTCCTGTTCATTTATAATCTACTTTAAATGATATTCAAAACTGATAATCATTTTATTCCCATGCCTAATGTCCACGTGCACACCCACCTTTTGATTTCTATCTCAGAATAGAGAGGGCAAGTCTTTCCTAAGGCCATATCATAACAAAGATGACGTGACATTAACCTACCTAGAAAAGTACACTGAGCATTGTCAAAAATCATTACCTCAAAAAAAAATTCTGGCAATTTTGAAATAATTTGGATTCAACAGAAAAGAAGAGCTAATGATAGCTTAGATTTATGTTGAGCTTGCAACAGGAAAATATGCAAGGGCATTTCACAGAAGCCTAATCAGAAAGAAATACATTGAGATAGGCTGCAGATGATGTTTGACATTATTTATAGATGATAGTTGATGATGCAGGAACTGGAAGGCTGGGAAGTGGTAGACAAGAGAGACAATCTAGTGATTTAGTTAACCCCACATTTTGCAGCTGACCCCATGTATTCAGAGACTATTGCCAATGGAAAGGATGTTGTAAATGATGATTAGGTGGATGGGAGGAAGAGACACCAAGAACAAGTTCTGAGGGACTCCAGAGTCAATGTTCTAGATGAGAAGAGAAGACATGGTTGGAGATGTCCTGACTTATGGTCAGATGAAAAGAATACCCTTGGTAGGACAATCTCACTGAGCTGGATGATAGATGAAAGGCATTAGATGAGAACAGTGTGGTTGACAGTGTTGGAGGATGCTGTGAGATTGTGTGGGTGATCAGGGATAATATCCAAAAGTAACATTGAAGCTTAGTTTGGTGTGGAAAGATAGGAAGGGTAAGCGGCAGGGGAAGTTGAATTTATTGTCTCTGTCTTTGTGATCAAACAATGCACGAGCTCCTTGAACATACAGGTGAGTGTGGAAGGACAGGGCAGCAGGATTTAGAGATGCTTGGTAATGGAGGACAACAAAAACTGGGGATATCTGCTTCAGGGTGATTGAAGTATGATACTGTTTTGGCAAAAGGAGATGTGGCCCAGCTCTTTTGCTACTTGTTTGCATCACATTGTGATCTGCTTCACACTTTGTATCTTCCATGTGTATACTTCCTGATTTCACAAAGCTGAAGTACTAGGTTTTAATTTCCTCCTTTGTTTTCTGTTGACGGTGAGATATTCTGTTGTTTAATCTTAAATTTAAATCAAATGGATGCATATTTTAAAAAAAATGCTTACTCTGTATCATTTTAGAAGATCTTTTGTTAAATGTTATTGACACTTTAAATCATTCTCCCCTTCCAGGTCAGCCATTCATGAATCCAGATGGTACAACAGTCGTGTATAATCCCCCACCTGCCCAGCAGCCTGTGAGGAACCCTATGGCTGCTCCTGCACAGCAACCACCACCACCAACTGTTCCACAGCAGCAGCAAGTACCAAATCAGATCCTTTCTCAGGTTAGTTGATCATAGATTAAACCTAAAAATTACATTGACAGAAGATAAGGTAGTATAATTATCAATTTTTTAAATTGAACTGAAATTGAATATTGTTCTATATCTGTTGACTTTTATAATGCTCATTCTTATTGAAGTTGAATGTTAGAAGTTGAATGTTAAAAGTTGATTCTTGAGCTTTACTGCTTAGAAGTAAAATACATAGTCCATAAAATTTGACTGACTTGATAGTTATAGATCATAGTTGCATAAAATATTACACAGTTAAGTTGTTAATTAAACTTTCTGGATAGCATACCTATGACTAGCTGTGTGATCAGTAATTTCTTAAGATACTAGAATTTTTAGTAACATTCCATAGCAACCTTTTTTCACTGTGTTCTATTAACAACATATTTTTCAGTGATGTGGTGTCTTGTTTTGGGCAATTTTATTCTGCTATATTAGAATTAAATAGAGAAATTTGGTAGAGTATTTTACTGATTATGTCTAGAGTTATAAAAAAAAGAATCAAATCATGTATTTACACATGCAGTAAGGAAATGGGCAATTGTGTTAGACAAGGTACAAATTGGGTACCTGGATTTGGAAATAGAAAATGAGTGGAGTCAGATTTGAAGTGCTGGGTATGTAAAAAGTAGGCTGAAATTGAGGATGGACAACAAAAGATCTCTCTTCATACCTGTTTTACAATTAGGAACAGGAATGGACTATTTAGACCCTCCAATTTGGCCATCCATTCAATTAGACCATTGACTATCACAAACGAATCACCCTCTATTTTGAAATTTTCATTTCAGTGGTCTCAACCCCTCATTTAGGAAGCATGTTTCAGATTCCCATCTTGTATGTCTGAATCGCTAAGCACTAGGTTTAATACTGAACACCACCTTTCTGAGATGTGATCCCAAAATTGAACAGTATTCCAGTGAACCTTAATCAGAGCTTGAAATAACTGTAGCATACTTATGATATGGGCCAGATCATGTTGGCTACACTGGTGGTTCAAAATGAAACTGCTAGCACTTAACTGTTAAAACAGCAGTGTTTCTGGAACATCTGCACAAGTTGTGAAATGCTGTCATCCCAAATTCCTGACAGATTTGGAATTGGTGGATCAAAATTTTGCTGAGATTCTTTAACTTTTAAATTGGAGAATCACGAATCAGTCCTGCACCACTGTAGCTCTAGTACCAGATTCGAGACCACATCAAATTCAGTGGGGGTTAGAGGATTAGGAGGCAAAGGGCAATAAAGCTCTTTATTAAGTATTATTTTATCATGATTTTTTAAAAATTGTTTCTAAATGTTATAATTTTAATCTTGCAACAAAATTATTTTTAAGTTTAAATTATTTGCTTCAATTTTAATTATTTTTAACTTTCTGAAATTTATCTCTTGAATTGATTAAAGGAATGAAGGGATGTGGGGTTAGCACACAGAAGTGACATTGAGGTAATATATGAACCATGATCTTATTGAATGGCAGCGCAGCTATGAAGGGCTAATGGCCTTAAACGCTTCTATTTGTGCTCTTATCTAGAGGGAAAGTGATTTTGAAAGAGAGGATCAGCCATAATATTGAATTGCAGAGCAGGCTCAAAGGATTGTCAGCATCTGTGGAAAGACACAGTTAACATTTCAGGTCAAGCTCTTAATCAAGACTGGGAAAGACAGAAAATAAGAAGTTAGTTTTAAGTTGCGACGAAGGTTATGAGGGATGGATTCTTCTGCACCAGTACTTCTGCACCAATAAACCCATTGTCCAGATAACTTCTACAACTTATCCCTGGCATCCTTTTGTCTTTGTCTTCTCATCTTCTCTGCCCTTTCTATCCATTCCCCACTTTCTTGGCAATTTAAAACTAACTTTTATCCCCCACTCAGAAGGGTCTTCTACCTGAAATATTAACTGTTTTTCTCTTTCCATAGATGCAGTTTGACCTGCTGAACATTTCCAGCATTTTTTAATTTCAGATTAAGCATCTGCAGTATTTTGATTTTCAAGGGATTATATATCCTTACACCATTTTAATATTTTCTACCTATCAGGGAACTGGTCAGCCTGACATCAGTAGTGGGGAAGTTAATGGAGAGAATTCTGAGGGGCAGGATCTACCAGCATTTGGATAGACAGAGTCTGATTAGGAGGAGTCAGCATGGCTTTGTACATGGAAAGTCATGCTTGACAAACCTTTTGGAGTTTTTTTGAAGAGGTAACCAAAAAGGTAGATGAGGGTAGGGCATTGAATGTTATCTATTTGGTCTTTAGCAAGGCTTTTGACAAGGTCCTGCAAGGTAGGCTGGTCTGGAAGGTTAGGTCCATGGAATCCAGGGAGAGCTAGTTGGGTGGATTCAAAATTGGCTCGGAGGTAGGAAGCAAAGGGTGGTGGTTGGAGGTTGTTTCTCGGAATGGCGGCTGGTGACTTGCGATGTGCCACAGGTGTCAGTATTGGGACCCTTGTTATTCGTTACTTATATAAATGATTTAGATGCAAATGCACAAGGCCTAATCAGTAAGTCTGCGGATGACACGAAATTAGGAGGTGTTGATAGTGGAGGGGGTAATCTTAGATTACAGGGGGATCTTGATCAGTTAGGGAAGTGGGCCAAGGAGTGGCAAATGGATTTCAATACAGATAATTGTGAGGTGTAGTATTTTGGAAAGTCAAACTAGCATCGGACAGTTCATGGAAGGGCCCTGGGGAGTGTCATGGAACAGAGGGACTTGAGAGTGCAAGTGCGTAGTTCTTTGGAAGCGGCGTCATAGGTAGACAGGGTGGTGAAAAGGGCATTTATCACACTGGCCTTCATCATTCAGGGCTTTGAGTATAGGAGTTCGGGCATTATGTTGCAGTTGTATAAATCATTAGTGAGGCCACACTTGGAGAACTGTGTACAGTTTTGGTCACCCTGTTATAGGAAGGACGTGGTTAAACTGGAAAAAATGCAAAAAAAAAGATTTGAGGTTGTTGCTAGAATGAGAGGGCCTGAGTTATAGAGAGAGGTTGGCCAGGTTAGGTCTTTATTCCTTGAAACATAGGAGAATGAGGGTGACCTTACAGAAGTGTTTAAAATTGAGAGGTACAGATAAGGTGGACGGTAACAGTCTTTTCCCCAGGGTAGAGGAATCCAAAACTAGGGTATATGTATTTAGGGTGAGATAGGAAAAATTTAAAAGGGACCTGAGAGGCAACTTTTTCATGTTGAGTGTCCATGAATATATGGAACGAGCTGCCAGGCGAGGTGGTTGAGGCAGGGACAAGGGTGTCATTTAAGAAGTATTTGGATAGGTGGTACATGGAGGGATGGAGCCTGGAGCGATATGGGCTGAACGCAGGAAATTGGGACTAGCTGGGTGGGCACTGTAGTTGGCATGGACTTGTTGGACTGAAGGGCCTGTATCCGTGCTGTATTGCTCTATGACTGTATGACTTCTTCACTAGCATTTGAGTTTTCACTTGAACCCCTAAATATCTGTCTGCTCATCCATGATAACTTTCCCACATTCAGCTGCATCTGGCAGAATCTTGCCTGCACACTTCATGAATGATCCTGTCCCTTTGTCATCCTCTGTTTTCATCTACACTGCTTCACGTGTCAACTATCGTGGTGTTTTCAGCAAATTTAGATTAAAGGCTCTTTATTCTTTTATCTAAGTCGTTTACTGTTACTGAGAAAAGCTGAAATCCTATTACAGATCCTAGGCAGATAGAGCCAGTTCTTTCTTGCTGGATCAAAGTCCTGGAACTGCTACCTTCACCATTACATTGCAGTAGTTCAAGACTGTCACCCTCTATCACCTTGTCAAGTGAAATTGAGTGCTGACCTTGCAAATGACTACCACCTCTCTCAAATGAAAAATTGAAAATACAGTATGCGCAGATTATCTCTCCCTCTTTTCATTTCACTGACTAATTCCCTAACAAATTATTTGCCTAAATTTTTTGCAACATACTTTCATACATGCATACATTCAAGTTGCTGCTTTGAGGATATTAAAAGTTAATTATCTATGTGTTATGTAAAGCAGCTAAACCATTAAGGTGGTAGTTGAATTTCAAATGATTCTATTAAGTATTTACTGACTTTTAGCATTGAGGTGGTTGATATATACAGTAATGTATCAAGCAATTTATTATGACAGCATTTTTGTAAATTAATCTAATTGGTATAGTAAAATCTTAATGTACTTTGTGATGCTACAAAACCATTGGGTTTTATAAAGTTAATGTTGCTGAATTAACTGTGCAAACTGTTGCTTCTTCAGCCAATTCGGGCTCTGCAGTCTTCCTCACAGCCTATCCAGTACTCTGCGGTCTCTTACCCACCTCAACTCCTGCCAGTATCACCTACCCAGCAATACACTGTGGTATTGACACTCAATATTCTATTCTCATCTTTCAGAAGATCTTTTAGTTTATAAAGTCTTTCTTTTCTCTGCTGGTGGTTATTACTTGTGTAATTTGTTTTGTGTCATTCTTCATATTTGGCTGAATATTTTTTAAAACAAATTCCTTTATTTAAAGATTTTGTTTAAAACAAAAAGTGATCTTGTGTATCTGTGACTAAAATATAACTACAGCTATTATGCTTTGAACTTAAAATGAAGACAAAAGGGCAAATCCACAGCCTTTTCAGTGAACAGTTGAAACTGAGATAAACACAAAATGCTGGAAATACTCAGTAGGTCAGGTCAGGCAGCATGATGCTGCCTGCCCTGCTGCATATTTCCAACATTCCCTGTGAATATTTTATATTCTTACATCTGCATATTGTTTGCATTACAGTTAAAACTGAGAGATCTTCATATTTAAATGTGTGCTAACCATAACTTAGGAAAGCATCTTCTGTTTACTTTGAGTGTATTTCAACACAAAAGTTCAGCTGTGTGTTAAAAGATATCAGATGTAATTACTGTTGTCGACATTGTGAATTAAATACAAAAGGAGGATGACTTTTTGAAGAGCAAACTAGGAGTGCTTTCCGAAAGTAAATATTCTAGATGTCCTGAATGGTACATTAAATCTACAAGGGGAATAATACGTACCAGAATGTTTTAGCATAAAATTCAGTAATGCATGTTTGGATAATTTCAAGATTTATAATTGATTTTTAATATATTCTTGTTTAAATCTATGGCCATGGCCCACAGACTCTTCTAAGTGACAGGATGGACCTATTTCTCAATCGTACAGGACATTCCAGAAAGTTTAGAATTTGTAAAATGAACTGAGGAAGAAAGTTTTATAAATTTCCAAGATACTCTTCTGATTTTAAAATATCTGCTTCAAGGCCAAATAGAACATAGAACAGCACAGGAACAGGCTCTTCGGCCCATGTTGTGCTGAACAAACTAAATTAGTACTCAAACGCCCAACTAAACTAGTCACTTCTGCCTGCACAATGTCCATATCCCTCCATTTCCTGCACATGCATGTGCCTATCTAAGACCCTCTTGAATGTCTCTGTCTTATTTGCCTCCACCTCCATCCCTGGTAGCGCATTCCAGGCACCCACCACTCTGTCTCTCTGTGTTTTAAAAAAAAATTGCCCTGCTCATCTCCTTTGAACTTGCCCCCTCTCATCTTAAATGTATGCTCTCTGGTATTAGACATTTCACCCCTGGGAAGAAGATACAGGCTGTCCACTATATGCCTCTCGTAATCTTATAAACCTCTATCAGATCTCCCCTCAGCCTCTTCTCCAGAGAAAACAACCCAAGTTTGTCCAACCTCACCTTGTCGCAAATGCCCTCTAATCCAGGCAGCATCCTGGTAAACCTCTTCTGCACCCTCTCCAAAGCCTCCACTTCCTCCTTGTAATGGGGTGACCAGAATTGAATGCAAGACTCAGTTGCAATAACTAGAGTTTTATAAAGCTGTAACATAACTTCCTGATTCTTGAACTCAGTTCCTTGACTAATAAAGGCAAGCATGCCATAAGCCGCCTTTACCACCCTATTGACCTGTGTAGCCACTTTCAGGGAGTTATGGACTTGGACCCCAAGATTCCCTCTGCACATCAACACTGTTGAAGGTCTTGCCATTAACAGTGTACCGTTCCTTTACATTTGATCTCTCAAAGTGCAACACTTCACATTTTGCCGGTTTAAATTCCATCTGCCGTTTCTCCATCCAAATTTGCAACTGATCTATATCCCATTGTATCCTTTGCCAGTCTTCTACACTATGCTCAACAGCACCAATCTTCATATCATCTGCAAACTTGCTAACCCACCCATCTACATTTTCATCCAGGTCATTTATGTACATCACAAACAACAGAAGTCCCAGTACAGATCACCGCAGAACACCATGAGTCACAGACCTTCAACGAGAATAAGTCCCATCGACCACTAACCTCTATCTTCTATGGGCAACCCAATTCTGAATCCAAGCGGCCAATTCACCATGGATCCCATGCATCATCTGGATGAGCTTCCGATGAGGGACCTTGTCATACGGCTTACTAAAATCCATATGGACAGCATCCACAGCTCTACCTTCAATCACTTCAGTCACCTCCTCGAAAAATTCAATCAAGTTAGTAAGACACGACTTGCCCCACACAAAGCCACGCTGGCTTGTCCCTAATTAGGCTCTCGTTTTCCAAATGATCATAAATCCTATCCCTAAGGATCCTCTCCAGTAACTTCCTTACCACTGACATGAGACTCACCAGTCTAGAGTTTCCAGGATTATCCCTATTTCCCTTCTTGAATAATGGAACAACATTAGCTACTTGCCAGTCCTCTGGGACCTCACCTGTGGCTAGAGAGGACACAGATCTTGGTCAAGGCCCCAGCTATCTCACCTCTTGCCCCTCTCAATAACCTGGGGTATATCCCATCAGACCCTGAGGACTTATCCACCTTAATGTTCTTTAAGAGACCCAACACAACTTCCTTGTTTATCTCGAAATGCCCTAGCATATTAGCACACTCCACACTGATCTCACTATACTCCACATCCTTCTCCTTGGTAAATACTGATGCAAAGTACTCGTATCTGACCTCTCCCACATCCTCTGCCTCCAAGCAAATATTCCCTCCTTCATCCTCGAGTAGTCCTACTTCTCCCTAGTTAACGTCTTGCTCTTGATGTATGCATAGAATGCCTTTGGATTCTCTTTAATCCCACTTGCCGAGGACTTTTCACGGCCCCTCCTGGCTCTCCTAATTCTCTTCTTGAGTTCTTTTCTGGCTTCTTTATAATCCTCGAGGGCTCTGTTTGATTTTAGCTTCCTAAACTTTACATATGCTTCCTTTTTCTTCTTGACTAAAGTCACTACCTCTCTTGGCCTCAAAGGTCCCCTTACTTTGCCATCCTTGTCCTTCCTTCTTACTTGGAACATACTTGTCCTGTACTCCGTGCAGCTTGTCTTTTAAACGCCCTCCACATGTCAGATGTGGACTTGCCCAAAAACAGCTGTTCCCAATTAACTCTCCCTAGTTCCTGCCTAATACTCTCATAATTTGCCCTGCTCCAATTTAATACTTTCCTGCAAGGTCCATACATATTTGTAGTTATCTTAAAACTTAAGGAATTGTCACTGTTTCCGAACTGTTCTCCCACCTGGCCAGGCTCATTACCAGGTCCAGTACAGCCCTTCCTCTTGTTGGACTATCTACAGATTGACTTAAGAAACACTCCTGGATGCACCTAACAAATTCTGCCCCATCTAAACCTCATGCACTAAGGAGGTCCCAGTCTATATTAGGGAAATTGAAGTCACCCACTACAACAACCCTGTTGTTTTTACACCTTTCCATAATCTACCTGCATGTATGTTCCAGTGGCAATTGGGAGGGGAGGGAGGAAGGGTTCTATAGTACAATTCCATCAGATTGATTGCACCTTCCTTATTTTTGAGTTCTATCCATATAGACTCAGTGGATGAACCCTCTGAGTGCAGCTGTGCTTTTTTTTTCCTGATTAATAGTGCAACTCCCCCCTCCCCTTTTACCTCCTCCTCTCTTTTTTCTAAATCATCGAATGAAATGTTCCAAAACGTAAATGAAATTAATTAACATAAAAATGCTAGTACAAGTATTATCTGTAAGGGGGAAGGGTATTTTGAACAAAAACACACCATGTTTGTCACTCACTATTTAAAATTTTGGCACAGTGCCTTAAACTATCAGAATGCAGATCGCAGTTAATAATCCCAGTGTTTAAGGTGAGAATGTTTAAAAAAAAAACTTGCCTTTGGGTTAGTTTATTGCTCCTGCATTATTTAAATGTAAATGGATTTTATTCATTGTACTAAGATAATCTTTTAATACATTTCTTTGAATTTATACTAAGTAAAACCTAACACATGCAATCTTTGTGTCTGTATGTGAGAGATGGAGACTTACCTGATTTCATGGTTTGGCTCATTGACTTTTCAATAATGCATCGCTTAATTAAAGGAGGATAATATTAGACTAAATTATTCTGTTCCCTGTATGTATCATTTCAAAATAAATGAATCTTCATTTGATTAAGGCATTATTCTTCAGAAACCAAGCTAGAAACCAGTGTTTGGCTATATGTAAACACTTGCATTTAAGTGTTCACTTCATATTTCTTGTTAACCTTGAATATTAAGAAGGCTTTGACATATACTTGACTCCTCCTTGAGCTCCATAGTGTAAATATTAATGGTAACAATTATCAAAGGGGAACAGAATACAAAGAAATTTTATTTTATCAGTGGGGTTGCTGAACTGAGAGTCATGCTAGGATTCAGTAAATAATGTATCTGACTCTAAACAGACACAATTTAAAATTTGCATTATTGATGTTTTTTGTTGTTTTAAAAAAAAAAGCAACCTTCATAATATTGGTAGGAAGGTGGTCTGAAAAAATGTCTTCATTATGCACCATGAAATCAAAAATATATTACTTTGGAATGGTTCAAATTGAAAATGTTTCTCCTTGTATACCATAACCGTTGTTAACAGTACATGAGCTGGATTGAACCTCTGCCTAAAATCTCCATTTATGGTCCCCATAATCCTGCATTCAGGTTCTCTCTAACCCACTCAGCCATCTCACTGGTCTCCCATACCCTGGGGTCGAGCAGTGAAAACTTTGCTGGCTACAGCTGGCATACTGAAGCGGCCTCATCTTTGATATGTCCCTGATTGGTTTGCACAGATAGTAAAGCACTATTCTCACATTTGCCAGCTGTAGAAGCTGTAAGTGATTTTTAATAGTTTATGAACATATGGCATTCAGAAATTTTAGAATTGTTAAAATTGAAGTAATTCAAATAACTTAACATCTGAAGTACTTTAAAAATAAAAAAGTGGAAAATTAAGATGTATAACACAATTAAAGATATTTAAACTCAATTTCTCTCCAGCCCACTTGACAATCTCACTGAGATAAACTTTTTCCTTCCCCTTTGCCTCCTATTTCAGAAGGCATTGATGTGGACTCATTTCTGTGCCATGTTGCAACTGGTGCAGAATCTGAGAGGTGATTTCCTAATGTAATGTTGGTGAATCCCTGCCCCACAACTGGACTGAATGTGGACAAGTGTGGTACTACCTGTTGTCCAGTAAGTCCCAGACAGCACTTGAAAGTACATGCTTGGAAGTCCAGGATTTGTACTTGTCCAGATGCCTTAGAACTCAATTTTAATTACTCTTCAATGAAGTTTAGGTACTTTTCGTGATGTTTAATCAAATCTATTTTTTGTAATGGCTTGATAAACATCTGCATGCTTTTTAAATTTGTGTAATGAGAAGGAGTCCCTTTGTTATTCATAGTCCTATTTTAATTGCAATTTTTATTATCTATGCAGCAAGAAAGTCTTGGTGCTCAGTTTAGCCAGATGAGCCTTTGCCGTCAGCCATCTGCTGAAGTTCCAGATGCCCATACTGCCATATTCCCATCATCAGTTGTACTTCAGCCGCAGCAGCAGCAGCCTGGCTTTATCATGGCATCCCCAGGGCAACCCCTTCCTACTCCTGGCTATTCTGCCTCTGGCCCATCAGTTAGCCAACAAGTGCTTCAACAGCAGGGATATGTACAGCAGCCGATTCAGCAGGTAAAAAAATTTGATTTTCAGTTATTTTCCTTTCTCATTGCAATCTTCTCATTTAAGATTTATCCATCTGTAATCGATGCTTGTGAAGTTGCCCCCAAACTGATTTTTTTTGTTGCCTCAACCTCTCACTATTTCATCCATGATCCATCCAGAGAATGTTTCCACTTGGAAGATAAGATATCTTTATTAGTCACATGAACTTTGAAACACACAGTGAAATGCATCTTTTGCGTAGAGTGTTCTGGGGGCAGCCCACAAGTATCGCCATGCTTCTGGCGCCAACATAGCATGCCCACAACTCCTAACCAGTACGTCTTTGGAATGTGGGAGGAAACTGGAGCACCTGGAGGAAACCCACGCAGACACGGGGAGAACATACAAACTTCTTACAGACAGTGGCTGGAATTGAACTCTGGTCGCTGACACTGTAATAGCATTACGCTAACCGCTACACTATCATACTCGTGCCTTTTTATGATGGTTAATTTTGTTCCATTTTCTGAATGGTATCGTGAAACAACTTTTTGTACACTGGCGGAGACGCAAGAAATTCTGCAGATGCTGGAATCTGGAGCAATACACAAGAAGTTCTGGAGGAACTCAGCAGGTCAGGCAGCATCTGCTGGAATCTGGAGCAATACACAAGTTCCTCCAGCACTTTTTGTGTTTTGTACACTGGCTTCTGTATTTGTGCTGCCCAAAACTCATTTCATTTCTGTTTAGGTGTAATGAAACAATACTCTCCCATTAAAACTAATATTGCTTCCTTGTCCCAGACAGCATCTGAAAGTAAAAATCTTTATTTTAGGCCATGTTCTGTGGCATATTTTATCCTATCCTGTTTATATGCTTAATTAATAGTACATTTTGTACAATTATTCATGTAATTTTATTTAAATTAAAATAGTTGTAAGGGAGCTGTGGGCCTAACATGCTGTGATTCATCCTTTCTTTAATTGCCTGATATAATTTTGTTTATTTAAAGTTAAAGAAGGGAAATAAAATAATATCGACAGAAGAACATGTTTGGATCAGCTAAAGATTCCATCTTTTTGGGTAGTAGGGACAAATGGGAATGTTGTATACGTGTTGAAGTATCTTACAGTTTAGTACTACTTTAATGCATAGTGGCATCTCAGTAATGAAACCTGGAGAGAACAAGTAATCCTGTTCAGTATATTGAAGATGAATTGGTATGTCGTGCCTCGGTCACAGTTGTTATTTTGAGGCAGTCAGCTATTTGATTCTGGCAACAAAAGAATATTGGCCTTAGTTGAATATTCTTATTGTGGTGAGGCATGAAACTGGAAGAAAATGAAAAGATGAGTTTTATTTTTTTTGTGTGATTCTTTCCTTCATTGATAGATGTTGCAGGGGATGAAATGTACACAATAACATGAAGGATGACATAAGAAATAGGTCGGAAGAAAAGTTAAAAATAATAACCTCACTTTTATAATACAAACAGCTGCTTATATATTTCAAGGAATGCCTCAGAAAATATTACAGCATAAGACTCCTTGCACAAGTTTTCTAATATATGACTGATATAACAGTTTCCACAGAATGTGCAAGGAAAGTTTAATTGGCCACGGCAGCTAATAGTTGTTTAATACAACAATATTGACTTTCATCCTCTCATTAATGTGGGGAAGTATAAGGTCATGCAGGCATCACACACATAATCATCATCCAAATGGAGAGAGAGTGCAAATGAGTGAAGTTCAGAGGGATCTAGGTGTTCAAGTGCATGAATCACATCAGGTAGGTCCAACAAGTATTTGAGAAAGCAGGTGGCATTTTGGCCTTTACTGCAAAGGGGTTAAGAGTTTAAAAAGAGGGAGGTTTTGTTACAGTTGTATGGAATATTAGTGAGGCTGCACCTCAAATACTGTGCACAGTTTTGTTCCCCTTGCTTTAAAAGGATATAATATTGTTGGAGGCAGTCCAAAGGTTCACCAGGGTAATTCCTGGGATGAGGGAGGTGGCTGGTTTTGGTCTGTGTCCATTGAAGTATAGAAGAATGAGAGTGACCTTATTCAAATCTATAAAATCTTCAGGGGGCTTGACAGGGTAGATGTTGAGATGTTTTCATGAATGGGACAGTCACAATTTAGGAGACAGTAACATTGTAAGGAGCTGGTCATTTCAGATTGAGTAGTATAGAACTTTCTTCTCTGAGGGTGGTGAACCTCTGGAGTTCTCTGCCCCAAAAAGAGGCTAGATCGTTGGAAATATTTAAGTTGGATTTAGATAAATATTTGGAAGATTGGCGAATGGAGGGCTTTGGGGTATGGCATATATTGAATGGCAGTGCAGACCTGATGGGTCTGGTAGCCTACTCCTGCTATTTTCTTGTGTTCATCATCCTATATTAAATAGCATGACAAGATAATGCAAACGTTAAAGAATGGCTATTTTCCACTTTTCCCCAGATGAAATACAAGTATATGTAAACAATTGAATCATTGGATGTTTATTGCATGTTCAAGCAAGAGTTGGTAGCTCTGGCAGAGAGGTGGCAAGTAACGTTGAAGCCACTAAAGAACCAGGCAATGACCGACTGCAACACGAGAAAGTTTAACTACTTACCCTGGAAGTTAAAGGCATTACCATTGCTGAGTCCTCCACCATCAATATCCAGGTGTTCACTGTTTACCAGAAGCTCAACTGAGCCAACCACAAATACTGTAGAGAATAGAGCAGTTCAGAAGCTGATGATTCTGCAGCGAGTGACTTGTATCCTGACACCTCAAGACCTTTCCTCTCTCCACAAGGTACAAATGAGGAGTATGATAGAAAGCTTTCTCCTTTTGCCTAGATGAGTGCAACTCTCAAGAAGAGGGATGGGCAGGACTGGCAGCTCAGTGTTCCAGGGTACTCATGCAACAGGTGTGATAGAGGTGGTGGTAAGAGAGGAGGGGAGTTGTGATATTGATTAGGGAAAGCAGTGCTTAGAGAGTATATTCCTGGGGGAATGTCCAGTGAGGATATATGGGTAGAACTTAGAAATAAGGAGGAGGTGATCACTTTGGGATTGTACCATTGCCCCCCTCACCCCTGCCCCCCAGTAGCCAGCAGAAATTAGAGGAGCAAATATGTCTGGAGGTCACAGATAGTTGTAGAAATAATAGGGTTATAATAGTAGGTAATTTTAACTTCCCTAATATAGCTTGACACTGGCACTGACACTGCCAGGGTTAGATAGGGCAGAATTTGAAGTCGTCTATGTGTGGAGCCATGTGAGATAGGTGAATACTTCTTGTCTGGATTTAATGTGGATGAGGTCTTGGAAGCTAGTGAGTTCAGGGAAGAGAAAAGTGATATCCTGAAACAGATAGACTTTGTCAGAAGAAGTGTTGGCAGTCTTGAGATGCCTAAAGTTGGATAAGTCCTTGGTGTCTGACCAAATATATCCTTGGACATTGTGGGAAGCAAGAGAAGAAATTGCTGGGGCTCTGGCAGAGATTTTTGTATCTTCGTTAGCTACGGGTGAGCTGTGGAAGACTGGAGGGTAGCTAATGTTGTGCCTTTAATTAAGAGGAGCTGCAAGAACAAGCTTGGGAACTACAGGCCAGTGAGCCTAACATCAGTCGAGGGAAAGTTACTGGAACGGATTCTGAGATTGGAAAGGCAGGGACTTATTGGGGGTTTTCAGTATGGCTTTGTGCATGGGGAAATCGTGTCTCATGAATTTGATTGAGTTTTTGAAGAAACGGCTAAGAGATTGATGAGGGCAGGGTGGTAGACATTTTTATGTGGACTTCAGTAAGGACTTTGACAGGGTCTGGCATGGTAGGCTGATCCAGAAGGTTAGATCACATGCGATCCAGGGTGAACTAGCGAACTGGATACAAAATTGGCTTGGTGGAAGGAGTCAGAGGGTGGGAAGTGGAGGGTTTTTTTCAGATTAGAGGCCTGTGACCAGTGGTGTGCCGCAGGGATTGGTGCCTGGTTCCCTGTTGTTTTGTCATATAAACGATTGGATGAGAATGCAGATGGCACGATTAGTAAGTTTGCAGATGACACCAAAATTGATGGTGTAGTGGGCATGAAGAAAGCTGCCTAAGGTTACAACAGGATCTTGATCAACTGGGAAAGTGGGCAAAGGAATGGCAGATGAAATTTAAGTCAATTTACCAATTTGGGATGTACAATTAGTGCTAGTCATGCCAATTGATGTGCAGATTCTGAAAATGGATTTAAAAATAAAACCTTTTGTCAACAAAACCACTGTTGTCACTGCCTTTTCTGAATCTCCCATGTTAGCTTCCATCTCCAAGCTACATTTCCTTTTCAAAGGCCTTAAAACTGTCGTCATTTCCCCACCTTTGTTCCCATGAAAACGTAGAACATAGAACAGTGCAGCACAGAAGAGGTCCTTTTGGCACACGATGATGTGCTGAACTAGTTAAGATAATGAAAACTAATCCCTTTTGTCTGCACATGGACTATATCCCTCCATTCTCTGCATATTCATGTGCCTCTTAAATGCCTCTATCATATGTCTGCTTCCCTGATGATGTATTCCAAGCACCCACCACTCTCTGTGTAAAAATAAAACACAGCCCCACACGTCTCCTTTGAACTTGCTCCTCTCATCTCAGCTGCATGCCCTCAAGTATTAAACATTTCAACCCTGGGAAAAAGATACCAGCTTTCTAGCCATGCCAAAAGCCAACAAATAGCTTGGATCTGATGGCCAAAACCCTATATGAAAAAGATGACTTTCCCCTTAATAGATAAAATGTTTTTGATCTTCCACAGTTTCTTAGATTCTAGAATGGTTTCTGCGGATTGTAAAGTAACAAAATGTAGCCCTGATACTGGAGCAAATAGGGAAAAGTAAATCAAAACCCATAATGGCCACTTTGATTATCATTCAAAAGGGAAATGTAAGGATCTGTTGTCAAGGAAAAGTAGCAAGGTGATTAGCTTGGGTAGGAATTAGTGTTTGGCATCCATTACGTTTTTTTTGAAGTTATCATAACTTGGCAGAGTAGATGAGTGAATGTGATATTTTTGAATTTTCAAAATCATTTGGTAAGGTATCACAATAGAAGTTGTTACACAAAATTAAGGGTTTGAGATTGGTACCATATCATTTATATTAAGGATTCATTAATAGACATAACAGGATAGGAATCATTGGATCATCTTTGGGCTGACAAGCTATAACAGTTTACAATCTACACCAGTGACTTGGGTAAGGAGACGAAGTGTAATGTGCCCAGGTTTGCTGATGGTGAGCAGCAGGTGAAATACAGTGTGGAGCTGTGAGGTTATCCATTTCATAAAGAACAATAAAATAGCAGAATATTTTTAACATGAGACTCTTGGTATTCAGACTCAAGGACCATTGCATCCTTTGGCCTGAATTGCAAAAAGTAAAGCAATTGTCTTCATTTCTGAGAAATCTTCATGTAGGGATAATGTTTATTTTTGTAATTATGCAGTGCCTTGGTGAGATCAGACTAGATTATAGTATGCAAAAGACTAAATGTAGAGTGTCATGAATATTGACTAATTTCTGGAATGAAGAGTATGTCATTTAAAGAAACATTGAGTAAAGCAAGATATACTTCCTTACAAAAAGTAGTTTACATTTATAGTCAGAAACAACAGCTTGGTAGGAACATGTGATCCTCTTGAAATTGACACATATTGACTTGGCATCTGTATTTACAAGAGAATAGCAGACAAAACCTCCTGAGGGAAGCTGATACTGAATTGGGGATAGTCATGCCAAAATAAACATCAGGCAATTAACAAAAATTGGAGGGGGGGTGGTGGAATTAATGAGAAACATTTTTTTAAAAAGTGACTTGGGTATTTTTTTAAAAGGGAAGAGCAAAACAATACAATCAGAATCAGATTTATTATCACTACTTGTATGATGCGAAATTTGTTGTCTTGCAGCTGCAGGACTGTGCAAAGACAAAATTACTATAAATTACAAAAATAGTACAAAAAAAATAGAGGTTGTGTTCATTGGTTCAGAGACTGTTCAGAAATCTGATGGTGGAGCAAAAGAAGCTGCTTCTGAATTGTTGAGTGTGGGTCTTCAGGCTCCTGTAGCTCCTCCCTGATGGTAGTAATGAGAAGAGGGCTTGTCCCAGATGGTGAGGGTCCTTAGTGATGGATGCCACCTATTGAAGATGTCATCTGGTGGGAAGGGTAATGCCCGTGATGGACCTTGCTGAGTCTGCAATCCTTTGCAGTCTCTTACAATCTTGTGCATTGGCGCCTCCATACCAGGCTGTGATGCAATTAGTCAAAATGCTCTCCACCATACGTCTATTTTGCCATTGTCCCTGCTCTGCCTTTCAGTAAGATCAAGGTTAATCTTTTACTAAAGTAAATTTTCCTGCACTAACCTTAAATTCATCAGTGTCCTTAATATCAAAAAAAATCATCTTTGTCTTGAATGTAGTCAGTGATTGAGCCTCCATTGCCTCTTGGGTAGAGAATTTCATAGATTGACTACCTTCTGGATAAAGAAATTTCTCATCTTTGTCATGATTTATCATCCATTTATTTTGGTATATTGATACCACCGAGGGAAATGTGATGCCTACATCTACCCTGTAAAGCCCTGTAAGAATTTTGTACTGGTCCATTTTGCTTTATCTCTCCTCCTATGACAAACCAGCCTTCCCAGAATTAGTCTGGTGGATCTTGGACTGCATTCTTTCTGTTACAAGTATGTCCTTCCTTGGGTAGAAAGATCAAATTGTACGTAATATTCCAGTGAGGGTCGCCAGAACCATGTACAATTGGAGCAAAGCATTTTTATTCTTGTATTCAAATCCTCTTGCAATGAAGACCATGATACTGTTTCTCCTCCTACTTGTTTGCTTCAAGTTAACTTCCAGTAATTTGTGCGTAAGGGCATCCAGCTTCCTCTTGTTGACCCACTTGCTTTTAAAGCGAGTCAACTGCCATTAGAGCCAAAGAGGCATTCAAACTGTTGAGAAGTGGAACTTAGTCTTTATTAGTACTCAAATCACTTAAAATGTACAGATGTTCAATTAGCTTTGCATTTAACCCACTGTTCTAGTTTGTTATTCATTATACTAAATTGTAAGACTCAGGACTTAAATACTACCCACCCAAGGTTAATTAGCCAGACTAACTCTGGTGACTTATCGTCTTTACTCGCTTCTGAACTCTGGGTCTTGCTTTTATGGTGGTTGCTCCCAAGATGGTGCTGCCAGTGTCTTCAGTCTTTATTTGATGTTTACTTCTGTTCTCCCAGATCAAGGCCCTCAAAATTCTGAGATCATTCATCCAAGGGTTGTATAAATAAGTCATGTCTGCTTCATTTTTTCTCTTATCCATCCTTAATTTAATCACCTTTTCAACCACATTTGCTGTATTGTTTTCATAGCCATCCCTAATTTAGTCACCTTTACCATGTCTGCCTTATTGTTCTCTTATCCATCCATAATTTGCTTAGTCTGTTGTTTAGTTTCACTTCCCTTCTCAGAATCGATTGGTGCTCATGTAAAATTAGCTTGTTTCTTAATAATGCTTTGTAAAGGTTTGGCTGCTAGCCACATAGCTACACTATGTCAAACCTTTCAATCTCACTATTTCGCCATAGTGGATCACCTCATTTTTTTTCCACTTTATATTTCATTTATAATGTCCTTGGCCATTCATTTAACCTGTCTATATTCCCCTGAACACTCCCTGCATCCTTCTCATAGCCCTCACTGCTATCTATCTATCACCAGGAAACTTGGATAATTTATATTTCATGCTCTTATCTGAATCATGGGTGCAGATTGTGAACAGCTTGGGTACCACCACCAATCATAACCTCCCAAATGGAAGATGATCCATTTATTCCAAATCCCTGTTTTCAGTCCTTCAACTGATCCCAGTACTGTGTGCTAATTTTGTTTCATAATCTCTATATACAGCACCTTATATGAAGGACTTTTGCAAGTTCAAACACATTACATCAACTGGTTCACCTTCATCTATTCTGCTTGATGCAGTCTCAAAAAAAAATTCAAAGATTTGTCATACATTTTCCTTTCATGTGTCCATATTGACTCTGCACAGTCCTCTATTTCTAAGCCGCCTTACCATTTCCTAAATAGTTTGTTGCATTTTAGAATAACTCATCTGAAGATACCAGTTTTTTTTCTCTCCCTCAAATATTGAGGTTATATTTGCTGTTTCTAAAATGTGGGAACTGTGCTAGAATCTGGAATTTTGGAGGATGATAGCCGGTGCATCCACAGTCTTCACAGCTTCTGCCTGCAGAACCCTAGGATGCACGTCATTAGGTCCTGGGGATTTTTTACCGTTTGGGTTCCATTAATTTCTCCAATAGCCACTTTATAATAAAGCTCATTCAAATGAAGTCCTCCATTATTTCCATTAAGTTTTCTGCATCTTCCATGAAGACATATACAAAATATTCAAATAATTTCTTATTTCCCAGTATAATTTATTCTGTCCCAGTCTACAAGGAACCCAAATTAACTTTTGCTAATGATTTGCTTTGTACATATCTTTGGAGATTCCTATCACTGTATTCTACTTTCCCTTTCCTTATCCTTGCCTTAGCCTTTGCTGAATTCTGAAATCTTCCCAGTCATTGAGCTTGGTGCTTTTATTTCTGGCAACATTTATGTGCCTTTTGCTTTGATCTAATACTATCTTTAATTTCTTTTGATAGCTGCAGCTGGACCAACTTGCATGTTTCTTTTGTCTTAAACCAGTTCTTGTAAACTAGTTATTCTTTAAATGTCAGTCATTGCTTGTTTGCACAACTTTTAATGTAGTTTCTTGGTCTACAGTAGCTGCAGTCTACCACACCTTGTGCCTTTTATAATTTGCTTTACTCAGATTTAAGACCTCAGTTTCAGATTATTTATTTTATTTTATTTACAGCGTGGTAACAGGCCCTTCTGGCCCAACGAGTCCGCGCCGCCCACTTTAAAACCAATTAACCTACCCGTACGTCTTTGCAATGTGGGAGGAAACCAGAGCACCCAGAGGAAACCCACGTAAACACGGGAGAATGTACAAGCTCCTGACAGACAGCGACGGGAATCGAACCCCGATCGCTGGCGCTGTAATAGCGTCAAGCTAACCGCTACACTACAGTGCCACCTCTCGCTACTAAATCATTTTCAATTCATAGACAAAGCGCAATATTATGATACCAATTACTGTATGTGGTCTCTTTTACAACCTTGAGGCACCAAAATACTCTGCACAGGCAATGAAATATAACTAAATATAGCCGCAGTGCACAAAACAATGTAATCCTCAAGACCAGATGGTTTCTATTCCATGGTTTTAAAAGGAGAAGCTTGAAATTGTTTTTGTTTGTAACCCTGGAAAATAGGTTTTGCCACTCTGCTCGTTAATAAATGTGAGGAAGTTAAAGCAGGAAGTAAAATGTCGTAGGCCCAAATAAGTCCCCGCCAATTTTAGTTGATTGAAGAGACTGCAAATAGATTTGTTGAGGATAGCTCATGCATGACTAAGCTGATTGAAATTTTGAAGAGATGACAGAAGCAGTGGCCAGAGTAATGTCAAATATCTTCTAAAATTTGCATCTTTCGATAAACTTCTTCAGTAGAGCCTGTTATAAGATGTTGAAGCTCGTGAAATTGAAAGGACATGATTAGGAAATTGACTGACCAGACTTGAGATAACTGGCAGATCCCCAAACTGGCAGAATATGACTGTAGCAGTGCAGATGGAAGCAGTAAATTAGGATTAAACTGATGGGCAAAACTGTGGCAAATGGATTTATTTTCATTGCTAACATTGTGCTTTAAAGAGTTTTTTTAAAATGTGTTATTAGATTACATGTAGGATCAACAATACTTATCGCTAATCTCACCCCAGCATTATAGGAAACAAACCAAAGTCTACCAGAGAACTATTCCAAAATGCACAGACTGTCCACCCATTTACTCCCATAGAATGTTTATGATATGTGTGTCAGCCACAAAATTTGAAACAGGGCAATGTGCACATCTGAGCTCACAGAAAGCAATCATTTTTTACAGTAGATACATTTATTTAGAAAACAGTACAGTTAAAGTGGCAGGAACCAAACTGATGACGAGTATTATAACTTTTTCCAGCAAAGGGTAGTTTCTCCAGGAAAAAAACAAATAGAACTGCTAACATGGTTAACTAGTTACCACAATTAGCATTATTCAATTGTTGCATACAGATCATATGTGTGTAACATTAATCTCAGTCACAGAGCAATGCAGTCATAAGGTTTGATTGAGAGAAATTGATATTGGTTTATTATTGCCAGATTATTCCGTGCATAAGCACATTGAGGGAGTAACAAGGAAAACAATGCCGAATATAGTGTTACAGTTACAGAGAAAGTGCAGTGAAGATAGACAAAGTGCAAAAGCCACAATGAGGTAGATTGGGAGATCAAGAGTTCATCTTTTTGGATATGAGAGGTCCATTCAAGAGTCTGATAACAGTAGGATGGAAGCTGTCCTTGAGCCTAGCGATACATGCTCTCAAGCTTTTGTATGTTCTTCCCGATGGAAGGGGGAGTGAAGAGAATGACTAGGGTGGGAGGTGTCCTTGATTATGTTGACTGCTTTCCCATGTGTAGATGGAATAAATGGAAGGGAGGTTAGCTTTCACGATAGACTAGACTGCATTCACAACTCTACAATTTCTTGCAGTCTTGGGTAGAGCAGTTGCCATACCAAGCTGTGATGCTTCTGCCTACCACGCTTTCTATGGTCCATCTGTAAAAATTGGTGTCATCTGGGACATGCAGAATTTCCTTAGCCTTTTGCTGATAGTTACACCAAGGAAATTGCATAATTGTGAACACCTGTTATGGAAATAGTGCTGGCATTTTCTGCAGCTTTAGACAGTAAAGTCTTGGAGTCTGTACCTGTAGGTTTACCAAGGTAATACCAGGAATTAGAAAGAACAGTCTTGAGGCGTTTTGATCTAATGGGTTGTTGCTACTGCAACACACAGTCTTAAGTATTTAAGAGGTGTTTAAAATGATGATTGGTTTTGATGACACAGATGAGGAAAGGCCCATTTCCCAGGATTAAGAAATAATTACTCAATTTAAAAACAATAACTAAGAGAGTAGGAGATAATTCTCATACAGTGGGTTGTCAGAGTATGGAATGCTTGGTTGCAAAAGTACAGTTGGGGTAGAGGCTATGGCTTTTCATGAAAGAGCAAATTTTATTTGAATCAGAGGGACATGCATGCAGGCATGGGGAGACGATAAAGCAATAGAGTCAGGTTTGCATTAAGAAAGAACAAATGTGATCAGTGAAATGGCTTCCTTCTGTACTTTAAATCTCCATTTTATTTTAGTTTCCACAAAAGGTAGATGTGACCCACACAATTTGAATCTGAAAAAGCTTGAAATGCATTGTAATGAAAGTACAGACTCACTTTCCTCACTGAATATCGGAACTGCCAGATTTCTATTGACCTTGGAAGCCAGTGACTGACCTACCACCTGAAATTTAAAATTTTTGAAACCAACCTCAAACTGTTTTTAGGGGCGCTACAGTTTCTATTAGGAAACGTGTTGGGTCATGTTAGCAAAGAAGCCTATATGTAGTTCATTGGGCTATTAATAACATGTATCTGTGTATTTTTACTGTGTGTTTATGCATTATTTATTAATATAATTACTCTTGAATAGATGCAATTTTTTATTGCAATATATCTGTATATCAACAAGTGCAGCAAGTTCTCAGGAAGTAAGTATGACTCTTAAATTGGGGCTAGGTTGTGCTGTCAGTTCCCTGGTAGTTCTGCTGGGAAATGTCAGCTGCCTGCCATGCACATGCCAGCACATTTGAGACTGCGACATGGAAATGCAGACCTTGGAGCCACAGAGTACGACAAAACAGAAATAGGCCCTTCAGCCTATCCAGTCCATGCCAGCTTGGAAGGTCTGCACTTCCATGTCACAGTCCCATCTACCTGTACCCAGATCATATCCCTCCATACCCCTCTCATTCATGTACCTATCCAAACTTCTCTTAAATGTTGCAATTGAGCCTGCATCTACCACTTCCACTGGCAGCTCATTCCACATTTGCACCACCCTCTGAGTGAAGTAGTTCCCTCTCAGATTCCCCTCAAATATTTCACCCTAAACCTATGACCTCTAGTTCTAGTCTCACCCAACCAGAGGGGAAAAAGCCTGCATGCATTCATACCCCTTATAATTTTGCATACTTATATAAAATCTCCCCTCATTCTTCTGCTCTCTGGGGAATGAAGTCCTAACCTATTCAGCCTATCCCAAAAACTCAGGTCCTCAAGTCCCAGCCACATCTGTATAAATCTTCTCTGCACTCCTTAAAGCTTATTGATACCTTTCCTGTAGGTAGGTGACCAGAACTGCACACAATACTCTAAGTCTGGCCTCACCAATGTCTTGTACAACTTCAACATAACATCCCAACTCCTGTACTCAATGCCCTGATTTATGAAGGCCAATGTGCCAAAAGCCCACTTTATGACCTTATCTACCTGTGTTGATCTGTATTCCCAGGTCCCTTTGCTCTACTGCACACCTCAGTGCCCTACCGTTCACTGTGTCATACCCTGGTTTGTCCTCCCAAAGTGCATCACCTCACACTTGTCTGCATTAAATTCTATCTGCTGTTTTTTCAGCCCATTTTCCCAACTGGTCCAGATCACTCTGCAAGCCTTCCTCGCTGTCCACTACGCCCCCAATCTTGGTGTCATCCGCAAATTTGCTGATCCAGTTTACCACATTATCACCTAAATCATTAATATGGATGATAAACACCAATGCACCCAGCACCGATCCCCTGCGGTGCACCACTAGTCTCAGGCCTCCAATCAGAGAGACAACTATCTACTCTCTGGCTTCTTCCACTATCCCTAATTAGGCCCTGTTTATCCAAATAGTTGTATATCCTGTCCCTCGGAATACCTTCCAATAATTTACCCATGACTGACAGGCTCACCAGCCTATAATTTCCTGGTTTATTCTTAGAGCCTTCCTTAAACAACAGAACAACATTAGCTGTCCTCCGGCACTTCATCCGTGGCTAAGGACATTTTTAAATATCTCTGCCAGGGCCCCTGCAATTTCTGTACTAGCCTCCCATGAGGTCTGACGGGACACCTCGTCAGGCCCTGGGGATTTATCCACCTTAATTCGCCTCAAGGCAGCCAGCACCACCTCTTCCAAAATCTGGATACGGTCCACGACCTCTCTACTCTTTTTCCTCGGTTCTGTGGACTCAGTTCTGTGTCTGTTTCCCAAGTGTAAACAGATGCAAAAAATTTATTTAAAATCTCCCCCATCTCTTTCGGCCCCACACATAGATGACCACGCTGATCTTCAAGGGGACCAATTTTGTACCTTGCTATCCTTTTGCTCTTAATATAGCTATAGAAACCCTTTGGATTCTCTTTCATACCTTGTCTGCCACTGTTTCTAAATGTCTTTGCTGTTTCTGAATGTCTCTGATCATCAGAGTCTTAAAGAGATAGTAGGCCGCCTTAAAGCACAAGCTGCCCAATGCCATTAAATATTATCTGCCCCCTTAGCTGAGTGAGATTACAAATTGCCCCCAGACTAAGTGGTCCAAGGTGGAGTGGGAGCTACACTTGCACCTGGCATGATTCAGTTTGTGCTGCCTGAGGCCAGCTTGCCAATTGTAGCCTGTACCCTGTCACCAAACAGCTGCAGTTTTGAGGCCTAAAGCATATTCAGCCAATGCAGCTGTGGGAATCCTATGGGAGGTGAATGCAAGGCATTCAGCCCATAATATAGAAATAGAAGGTTGCCTTAATCCTTCAGATTTCATTTGTTGTTTGATCAGAAAAATGCATGCATGATAATCTGCTCATGAAATTCAGTTCAGAGAAATCACCATTTTAAGATTGTTTAGAATCACTAACAAGTCTATGTACAGAATGCAAGAACCTTGCAGGAAAGATTTTTTTAAAAAGTAGTTTTCAAGGCAGGAATAATTTATGTACAAAATTTTGAACATCAACAAAAATCTGCTAGGTAATGAACATTAACCTTGCATCGTGGCAACATTATATACTGACTATTGATACTTGGGAAGATACTAACAAAAAATCCCTGCGCAGACTGACTGTATCAATGTTTAATCTTTTGGGGCTCCAAAAGATAATTCATATTGCTATTGGGGGAAGCTTGCTGAAAACCCTGTGCTATGTGCAAATATATGTTGAGATGTGGCTTTAAGTCCTATTTCTGTGCCATAATTTGTTAAAAAGCTGTTACTATATTTACTCGATTGTTAGATAATGTGTCAAAGGAACAATCCTTTACAAGAACTGTTCTTCTTTTCCTCTTTCAGCTGCCCAGTTGTTTTTGTGCTCCAGGTCAGTACCCCCATTCCAATCAGCAGTATCGGCCTCTCGCCCCTGTCCATTTTAACACTCAACAGAATCAGGCATTGTCTCAAACTGCCCCGCAAGCAGGTTGGTTTCGGTTTAAGTATTTTGTTTTACTTCATGTGATGATTTATAATATTTGCAAACATTTATGTCAGCTACTTCATAATTCCTTGATTTTTAATCATTCTATACATTTTTAACAAAATTAATGTCTGCAAAGAGATGAAAGTAATGCTCACACTTCAAATATTCCTGCTGTGAAAATAGGTGGTGCTGAATGAACAGATGTGGGATTTCTTTGTGAACTTCATTCTTCTGTCAGTTTTACTTTTTGTATACGTTTGTGGATGTTGGATTTGAATTGCTAATCAGCATTTCTGAGAGTTGTTGAATACGGGGCCGGAGCACTGTCCGAGAGTGGTATGTTTCTCACAGTGAACCGGTCTCTTTTTCAGCTGCTCCTTAAACTACGGGGGAAAGTATCTAGATCAATGGCTTGTAATGTCGTATGAAGTATTGTGGATTGAATCTTGTGTCTTTATCCCTTTTTAAATTACAGAATTGGATTGCTGCTTGGTTTCAATAGCTGAAATCCACTATTAATGAATATTAGCAGGCTGTTTTCATCATCATGATGACAAGTCAGGAATGCTTCATTTTTAAGTCTTTCTAATTTTGTTCATCATTGTAAAAATCAAAAGATGTATGGGATTTTTTGTTTAAATTAGGGTGGCGAATTCTTTCACTCATGGTAAAATGTTTAAGGTACTAAGTACTGTTTCATTTAATTTTGTGACAAATAAGGTGAGTTAAAACATCTAAAATGGAATTGTGCTTGTAGCTGTAAGGAAGGGTTCCAATTCATCAATTTACTTCGCCCTACTTTTTTTCTCTTCAGGGGAAATTGATCATAGTTTGCTCTGCAGTACTGAAATAATTGAAGCTATTCACAGTGGTGGTGCAGTCTCCTGCCAGTTTCAGTGAGAATTTTAGATGGTTGCCATGGATAACATCAATCATGTAATTTGGCCATTGAACCTTTCTGCTAAAAATAGAACATTCTTCTAAGACAAGTATTTTCTCAGCATGTTGGATGGCAGGTGCTCCAGCTTAAAAAGGAATATTGTGTGGTTTGTTTTAGAATTTCATTGAAGATTTAAAAAAAACTTTATCCAGGATGATTTATGATAAATCTATATTTAAAAATAGTTAATATCTGCATTAATTTAAAATGCAGACATAACAATTTGGTATCTTTTATTCTGAATAAAATAATGAAATGCTTGTCATTTGAATCTCTACGTTGACATTAAAATCACCAAAAATTCTGACAGATGCTGTTTATTGCATATTATCTTTTAAATTTTGTAGTTTGTCAATCTCTCTGTCATATGAAAAGGAGCCAATGTTAATAAACACTGGCAGTGATGTGACAAGAAAGGATGTCATTTTATACCATAGGAGATGCAGCCCATCACATTTTGCTTCCTACCTGATATGGACACAAATTGAATAATATCCTCAACATCATCTTTTTTAAATGTGTCTGTTTTAATTTCTCCAATTTGAAAGTTACTTTAGATTTTGTTTTCAGTGCTCTTTCTTACACATTTCATTACCTTTCATGTGTATACCCCTTTTCAAAGAAAGCTCCTAACCTTTCATTTTGGTTATGTTCTTAAATTTAAATCTTACAATTATTGAACATCCTTTCAGCATAACACCTGTAGCCCCACAAGGATTCATTCATGGTCCACTCTTCTTGGTCATTATCCTATTACCTTTCAGTAACAACATAAGCAGACTTGGATTTAGTTTCCATGTGTACTTTTGTAACATCCAACTTTATCATGTCACCATCTTTAAACCCAATTGCATTGTAAGAATGGAAATACAATACCCAGTTTTAGTTTCTTCCACTCAAGTTTTGGTACAGCTGAAGCCATCATATTCAGTCCAGCCCAAATTCAATACATCTTATTTTGCTATCATGGGCTGAACTACACTGAAATTTTGTCTTCCTTTTCCACTCCATTGAGTTCCTGGTCCCATATCTTCTGGTGTTCTTGTGTCGTATTCACTTCTTGGGGCCTCCTGCCCTCCAAGGACAGTAACTTCAGCTTTCTAAAACTCCCAAGCTACAATTTATTCTGCACACTTCTTCTCCCCGATCGCTCCTTATTGACCACATAGTTCAAGATCTCATCCTCATGCTTAAGTTACACCACTCCAAACATTTTGACAAATCATTTTATTTCACATGCTGTAATTCTTGCTTCATGATGACCATGCATGAGTTCTCCAAAAATGGAGCTATTTTAACTGCAAGTGGAACCCAAGTAGTCTGGCCTTTCAAGATTAGTATGAAGCATGATGTTATTTTGACACCACTGGTCATTAAGCGTTTGGACGTTTGCGATGACAGAAAAATTTCTGCAGAATAACAATATCTAAAAACTTGTGAGTGATTAAATAAGATCTGTACTACTATTGTGCCTCTTTCTTCACAATTAGAGTTGGCCCTACCCATAGTTCACAATGCCTTTATGTGCAGAATTAGCCAGGGTGATGGTGTTCTAGTAAAAATTTAACTTGGGTTATAAATGATAAAATCTCATGGGTGTTTAGTTCACATACACAACCGTCTGGCAAGCACAAGGAATTGTAACTCTTCTGGATCAAATTATCCACTGAATGTTGTCTCACATTAGTTTGTTAACAGATGTTTTGGGCAATGGTATGAAATGATGCAGGCAAACTACATTGAAAGTTTGTTCTCTTCATGATTTGTTGTTAATCGAGTCATAAGTTCAAAAATTAGAGTTCTGTATGTTTACTTACTATCCCATTTAATTACCTTAAGTCCCAGGAAAACTTAAATGAATGTTACTGTTTTTGCTTAAAGCTCAACTTGCTATTACGCACATTATTTTCTAAAATTAAAGTGGACTTATTTTGAACATTATGTACTTTCTGGGCCCTTTTAAGTAAAACTATGGAATTTGAAAGTTTCACTTGATTGAAGTGCAGAGCCAGCTGGAGAGCAATCATATTTTCAAACTTGTGTACTTCAGGGTTTAAACTGAAGGTGCCTTTTTTTTAATAGTGTTATTTTATCTTTGGTAATGATCCAAGGTACAGCAAGCCCTTCAGATCTTTTGCCAGATACATAATTTAACATTGAGGTGAAATAGACATTAATCTTGAATTATTTTATTGCAGGTTTTCAAACTGTGATGTCAAGTCAGCAGCAAAGCTATCAAGGATTGGTTAGTGTTCAGGCTCAAAATCAAAATGTTATGAGTGGCCAACATAGTGGTCTGAGCAATCAGGTGCAAGGCATGATGGTCCAGTACCCTTCAGTGCAGTCCTATCAGGTATGGTCTCTTCAGTGGAGGGGATGTTAAGTGTAGAAAGATTATCTTTTGTGAATAGTGCCCTCCACTTTTCAGATATAAGAAAGTCAGTACAGAATTTCTTTAACCATCAGTTGTGATATCAAGATGGTGCCTTTCAGACTCCCTACTATACTGGTCAAGTACACATCTTGAAGCCGGTTATTTATAAATCTCATAGACCATAACTGAGGAATATCTGATAGCTTCAGAGTCACAGCATTCTTGGTAATCATTCAGCAAACTGCAGACTAGAATCTGAATCCCAGTTACAAACTGCACACTGTACCCCAAAATACCTGTATCTTTCTGGGGCTGGTTTGTTCCAAAACTCTGCAGTCAAATGAAATGGAAATTTTCTACAAATACATTCTCAGCATGTCAATAGCAAATTCTTCGAGCCACTGTAGTTCATGGAGTAAAAAGGTGATTTCACAATGGCACTGCTTATTAGATTCCAGAGATGCAAGTTTTAATCCCACTGTTCTACATGGGGACTTTACATTTGGGGACCGTGAAATAATGGATTCTTGATAAAGTCCAAGTAATTTGCTGATGTTCTGCAGGGAAAGAAATCTGTTACCTTACCCCCAGCTGATCTAAATGAAATTATCTGGTTAGCCATTCAATTCAAGAGCAGTTAATGATGGATATAAATGCTTGCCTGTATTCCAGATCTTGTGAATATATCTTGGTGAGTTGCTACAGTCTATCTTGTAGACAATGTGCACTGCAAGCACACAACATTGGTAGAGGGAGAAGATTTTTAGACTTCTGAAAGAGGTGCTGATCAAGTGAATCATTTTGTCCCTAAAGTATAAATTCCTTTAATGTCATTCAAAATGCACCAAATCAGATGATATTTCATCCAACTACTATTTTGTGTCTTGGAGGTCAAGTGAAGAGTTAATAATCATTAGAACCAGTGTTTGGGCAAATTCATTTGTGGCCCCTGGTATATTGATGCTGGGGGATTTGGCAGAGGTATTGAATCTCAAGGAAAGGTGGTTATGTTTTTGATGATTGTGACCTGATAACTTGTGTGGCATGATGATTACTTACCACTTAGTTACCTAAGTCCAGGGGATGCTTGACAGCTATCTTCAAAACATAGAAATACTTGGAATGATCTATTACTACTCTTTAACAATATAGTTTTAATCTGTGTTGCTTTTCTGAGTGTAAAATATTTTGTGAATGTCAGGATTCAGAAGCTACAAGTTACCTTTTTGTGCTTAAAATTCAGATATCATTGACTGCAGGCTCTCAAGGAATGAGTCAGCAGCCCTATCAACAGACAATTTTAATCCCAAATCAGTCAAGTCAAGGGTCTTTACCTTCTGCAGGAATGCCAGTCTATTACAGTGTTATCCCACCAAGTCAGCAGAATAATATGAGGTCAGTGTCTTGGAAAAACGTAAACCTGTTAATGTTAACCATTTCAGGAAACATGATTTTTCACTTCATTCCTTTGTACACCTGACTGCATCTTGTGTTTTATTGTGCAGTTTTCTGACCCTAATATTAAAGTTTTTTCAAAAACTTCTGTCAATTAAGCACTAGTATATTTGCACATGTCCGTAAATGTTTGTATCATTAATGTGTTTAATGATTATTTTGGGGGAAGATGATGAGTGTGTGGGCCTGTATCCCAGTTGGCTCTGACCAGTGTGAACATGCCTAAGTGCCAGTGGTTCCTTTAAGCATGTAAATATAAAAGAACACATGAAAATTGGAGCTGGAGCAGGCCACGTCCCCTGAAGCCTGCCCCGCTATTCAATGTGATCATGGCAGATCTGCCCCAGATCCTGATGATATTCTGTCCCATTACCTTCGATTTCTCAATCTTTAAAATATTTATCTTTTTGCTCTTCAAATACCTCCCGGAGATGTTGTCTCCACAACCCTCCAGAGATTTCTATGCACCTCAGTTTTAAAAGACAGCCCTCTTATAACTTTGTCCCCTCATTCTAGACTCTCCCACCTGTAAAAACATCTCAACATCAAACCTAGGTGTGCCCCTTATGATATAACATGTTTCAGTGAGATAACCCTCATTTTGCTGAACTCCAAAGAATTGAGATTGAACTTATTTTAGCCTTTTGTGATGAAGCAACTTTCTTCTCAGCAATTAGTAAAGTGAATCTCTTCTGAACTGCCTCCAAAGCTAGTAGATCCTTTCTTAAATAAGGGAGTCAGGGCTGTTTACAGTTCTGAAAGGGCCCTCCATTAGTATTGCACTTTGCTGCTATTTCTGCTTATTAACCATGTCCATTACAAAGCGGGAGGAAGAAGAAGAAATGAAGTAGTGTTTAATTGAAAATAATTTTGATAATGTTTCCTTTAGTTTGAGTTATGCACCTGTTTTTTAAATTATTAGAATCTGAGCAACGTGTGTATGAGCTTCTAATCACCATTACTAGTGTCTAAAATAAAAACAGAAAATTTTGGAAATACTCAGGTCAGGCTGCATCTGTGGGAAAAGAAACAAGAACTAATGTTTCAGGTTGAAGACTCTTCGTCAGAACATTTGTCTTCATCCTAAAATGTTAGCTCTGTGTCTCGTCCCACAGATGCCGTCTGATCTGCTGAGTATTTATAGCATTTTCTGCTTTTTATTTCAGATTTCCAGCATCTGCAGTTTTTTTTTCCATTTTCAATGTTGCTACTGTCACCTGCAGCTCAATGTGTGCCACTTGCACCTCTGATTCAAAGGCTGTAAGCCAGAGACTTGAACGTCAAGATTTAGATTGACATTAAGTGCAGATTTGAGTGAGTGCAGTGAACTGACAAGGTGTTCCTTTGGGCTGAGAGATTAAACCAAGGCCCTTTGCTCTCAGCTGTATGCAAAAGATCTCATGGCACTATTTTGAAGAAGGGCAGGTGAGCCCTGCCAATGTTTATGCTTAATCAATGTGACTGAATCTGAATATTTAATCATCATTAATTTTTTTTTGAGGGGGATGAAGCTTGAGTTGTACAATTTAGCTTATGTTAAAATATTTTTGTAAGTTCTCTGGAATTGTGCAATGTTTTTCTCTTTAGAGGGAGGATATATTTCAGCAGAAAGGACTGGAGGAATGGGATTGCTCTGTGAGCCAGCATGGACATGGTGGGCTCCTTCTCTGCCATAAAGAAATCAACGTGAAACCTGTTATACTCCTCCTAACGCGTACATCTTAAGAAAGAACTTGAGAAAGAAATCAGGGGGGCAAAAAGAGGATATGATGTGATCTTGTCAAGCAGAGTTAAGGAGAATCCCAAAAGCTTGTATATTAGAAGCAAGAGGATCACAAGGGAAGGAGTGGGTCCCTCTCAGAGACCAAAAGGGAAATCCGTATGTAGACCCAGGGATCCTAAATGAATACTTTTCACTAGTATTCATCAGAGAGATGGAGAATCGGAGAAAAGAAGAAATGAAGAAGAAAGAGAGAGATCGAAGGATGGAGAGTTAGAGGAGGGGTATGCTAATGTTCTGGAACATGTCCGGCAGGAAGGAGGAAGTGTGAAAGATCTGGCACACAGCAAGGTGGTTAAATCCCTCAGCCCTGAATGGATCTGACCCAGGATGCTATGAGAAGCAAGAAAAAAAATTACTGGGGCTCTAATGGAGATTTTTGCATCATCTTTAGCCACTGGTGAGGTCCCAGAAAACAGGAAGATAGCTAATGATGGCCTCCTATTCAAAAAGGGTTGTCGGGATATGCCAAGAAACAACAGGCCAGTGAACCTTGTGTCAAAAGTAGGGAAATTATTGGAAAAAATTTCTCTAAGGGACAGGATTTGTATTTACTTGGAAAGGCAGGACTGATTATGAGGAGTCAACATGGCTTTGTACAAGGGAAATCCTGTCTCTTAAATCTGAGTATTTTTGAGGAGGTAACAAAGAAAATTGTTGAAGGCAGCATTGATGTGGTTGACAAAGTACCACATGGCTAGCTGGCCTAGAAGGTTAGGGTACATGGGATCCCAGGCATGTTGGCAAACTGGACCAAAAATTGGCTTGGCGATGGGAAGCAGAGGGTAGTGGTTGACGTGTTTTTCTAACTTGAAATCTGTAACCAGTGGTGTACTTCAGGGATCACTGCTGGGACCATTGTTGTTTGTCATAGATAAATTACTTTGAGAATGTAGGTGGAATGCAAATTTGCTGACAATACAAAAATTGGTGGACTAGTAAATAGCAAAGGAAGTTTTCTAAGTAGAGACATGTAGAGAGGAACGTAGATCAGTTGGAAAATTCGGCAGAATGGTGGCAGATGGAATTTAATCCAGACAAGTACGAGGTAATGCTTTTTGGGGAAGTCAAATATTAACATGTACAGTAAATGGCAAGGTCATCAGGATTGTTGATGTTTGAAGGGACCTTGGGGTGCAAGTTCATAGCTCACTAAAAATGGCTACCCAGGTGAATAGGGTAGTTATTCGGCATGCTTGCCTTTAGAGGCCAAGGCATTGAATATAAGAGTTGGATGTCATGTTGCAGCAGTACAAAACATTGGTCATGGTGCACTTGGGGTATTGTGTACAGTTCTGTTCATCACATTATAGGAACAATGTGATAGCAATAGAGAGCATGCAGAAGAGATTCACCAGGATGTTTCCTGGAATGGAGGAGGTTACTTATAAAACGAGATTAGATAGGCTGGGTTTATTCTCATTGGAAAGGAAGAGGTTGAGGCCTGACCTTATAGAGGGTTATAAAACCTAAATTCATAAAATTATGATGGGTATAGATAGAGTAGATAGTCTTTTCCCTAGGGTGTGGGAGTCTAAAACTAGAGGGCATAGGTTTAAGGTGAAAGGTGAGAAATGTGAGGGGCAAAAGAGATCTGAGGGACAAGTTGTTCCACACAGGGTGTTGGTTATCTGGAATGAACTGCCAGAGAAAATGGTAGAGGCATACACAGTTACAGCATTTCAATGACTTTTGGCCGGGTACTTGGAAAGGAATTGAGGGATACGGTCCTGATGTGAGCCAATGGGATTAGCATTGATAGGCATCATGGTTAACATGGACGATTTGGGCCAAAGGGCCAGTTTTTGTCCTGTACAAATCTTATAATTTTATGACACCAATATGATGAATCTTACCAATTACTGAATTTACTTTGCTATAGTGCTTTGAGCATTTGCACAATGCATTGAGTTATGTTTAAGTTTGTTGTATGCAAGTTCAGCGTCTACTGTGTCCGGCCACTGTTTGTAAGGAGTTTGTACGTTCTCCCCATGTCTGTGTGGGTTTCCTCTGGGTGCTCCGGTGTCCTCCCACATTCCAAAGACGTACAGGTTAGGAAGTTATGGGCATGCTATGTTGGCGCCGGAAGCGTGGCGGCACTCGCGGGCTGCCCCCAGAACACTATGCAAAAAAAAGATGTATTTCACTGTGTTTTGATGTACATGTGTCTAATAAAGAAATCTTAATCTTAATTTAATGACTTGGGTTTTTTATTTACTTTTACCAAACTTGTTTTCAGGAAGGTTGCAGGCAAAGGGTTCTTGCATGTTACTACTGCTGGTTTGTTTGGTTCCCTCTTATTTTCCCCAGCTGGTTTACACATGCACACTAATTCTGAGATCTCAGTTGATATTTCTGTACTAACAACAATTTTAAATTCAAGGTGCCATCTTTTTGAGTGTTTTACTTTATTCCTTTTGGAATAAAATGTAACTGTTGTGCAAGGTTATAGGTTAACTTTGACATTCGAAGTCCAGCAGAATGAAATAGCAATGGTGTTTGTTGCAACACTTTTATTCCTGCTGCCTCGCACGTCTGGGTTCAGTTCTGATCTCTGGTTCCGTCTGAAAGGAGATTGCAAGTCTTTTCCTCTGACCCTGTGCGACTCTGCTGGGTACTCCAGTTTCCTACCACATCCTAAAGATGTAGGTTAATTGACTGGTGTAAATTGTCCGATAGTATAGTCAAGTAGCAAAAGAATCAAAGGGGAATTGGCAGGCATGTGAGAGAAAAAGTTGCAGGGGGGCCGAAATGGGACCGATTGGATTGATCTACGGGGATCCAACATGGTCCCTGGGGCCTCAATGAAGTCCTTCTGGGTTGCAATAAAGAATGTAAAGTGTGATCTACTTTGGTAGTAGTATAAAGAGAATCTTGCTTTTCTGATCTTAGCTTTCTCAAATAGTAAGTCTTTATTTCTTTCCAAAGTTCATCAGCAGGTTATCTGCAGCCTCCAGGAGCAGACCAGATACAGTTCCCTCGGCCATCTTCCCCATGTTGTTCTCAGCTACAAAGCCAGCAGTGTGCAGGTAAGCAGATGATTTTTGTTTCTTGGTTTAAGCTGCTTTGTTAAATTTAATAAAACTAAAGATATCCTTATTAGTTTAAGAACGATTGGCTATCATGAAGCGCTAACTCCTGTTAAATTGGAAATTCAAGTTTTGTAACCTGAAAACACAGCAAGATAAGGATGGGGAAATCTTAGATTTCTGCTTAGATAGCTGCTGAGAGAATATTTCAGAATTCACTTCCGTGCGTCTTTAGTCGAGGTGAAATGTTCTTTAATTGTGTGTGAACTTGCACCCACTTGCCACTGCAATAAAGTGTGTTTATAATCATGTGTTTTCAAATGCAGGTACAAATTTATAATAAATCATACAGAAATTAGAATATATAACTTTCATGCATGAAACTAAATATTTCTATGGGCATTAGTCCAATGTTCTTTACTTCCTCTTCACCCCTTCATAAAGTACTTTCTGAACTCTATACTGGATCTTAACTCCCACTGAGTAATTCTATTGGAAATCATTTGAGTTGTACAGATGTAAAAATTCACTCGGTTGTCAAAAAAATAATTTAAAAAATTCTGCCACTTGTCTAAATCAGCTGCATAACACTTGCCAGAAATCATAGAGTGAATGGTAATATAAGCTGTTTTGCACCTAATATTGTTTTCTAACTCTGTATAGTGAAAATTGGAACAGTGTAGCAGTGGTTCAATTCATTTTGGTGTGTAGTTTAGTCAGCATTGCGGACAGTCAACTTTAACTGAATTAAAGTAATTGCCCAGATTTTTCAGGGAATGGTCAGCTACTCCTTGCATAAAACTAATTTTTCCATGTAGTTATCTGCAACTTTGGGATTTCCGTGCAGACAAAATTCAACAAGTAGTTTATGGTAGTTTGGTTGACAGAACTCAAATGTTATATCCTTCAGCAAAGGAACGCAATGTTGCATCGATTCCCCACCAGTTAAGCTGCAAGGGACTAATGTAAGTAGTAGTTTAATGAAGACACGAGGTTGCAGATGCTGGAATCTGTAGCAACAAACAATCTGCTGGAGGAGCTCAATGGGTCGAGCAGCATTTGTTAGGGGGATGGGGGGGAAGCTGAGGGAATTGCTGACGTTTCTGGTCGAACCCTGCGTTGGGTTTTGACCCAAAACATTAATAATTCCTTTCCCCCTCTTAGATGCTGCTTGACCCACTGAGTTTCAACAGCAGATTGTTTGTTGTATTAGTTCAGATTGTCTTGGATTGTTTGAGTTTCAGTTGTCTTAATTATTGATTAGTTAATTAATAATCTCATAACCTGCTTTAAATTAATTTTTAATATTAAAGACATTGTGTTTTTCATAGACAGTCGAGCCAGGGAACCAAACTTAGCTAGCTTTCAAGACTATTCTTTTTGTGTAGGACTTGTTCTGGTCTTGTATGTGGTCCAGTTACAAAGTAAAATGTCCTGTCATGGTGCAGGATTATACCACAACTAGTGGTACCAGCCTTTGTTTACATTCCCACCAGGGGAATTTTGCAAGATAAGGATGAATTTTCTTCAGTGGTCGGTATGCTTGGGTGGCTTGCTGCTGGCCAAAATTTCCAGGGCCAGAATGTGACTTGGTTTAGAAAATAATATTTTAGGGTTATTCGGGATGTGTTGTCTTGTAAGTGTGTAAACTATCTGATAGAAGTGGCAAGTAAAAGTAGCCACATGCTGCTTATTCTGTTGCTGGGAGTTGAATTATTTTCAACGTCAAAGAGGTAGTTGTTTTGTGTTAATAGGTATCATTTCTGCCTCTTGTATAGACCTGCAAAATTACGCTATAGCTAAAGCTTATTGAGAATTTAGAGTACAGAATTAATTGGTCAATACTGCATTATCCATCAGTTAGGAGTTTGTTGAGCTTTTATTTTCCTTGCTGCTATCATCTGAATTCCCTGCTGTAATTTTTGATCCTCTGCATTCTCTGACTTTTCTATCATCAATTTAGAAATGTTAAGTCGTACTACTTGATATGTATCAAAGCTATCCAAAGGAATATTCTTTATTTCACAACATATGAAATCTCCAAGAAAGATTGGACTTGTCTTTTTTTTTGGTCGTCATGTTACTGATGAGTTTAAACAATGCTTAAGGAAATGTCTGCTTCTCCACTGTTGTTAACATCAGTGTTAATAGATTGTAAGCTTAAACCAGAACAACTTTTATCTCCTATTTTCTGTGTTGCATACATCAGGTCATAAACTAACAGTAGAGGTAGTTGGCTGTTTTATTTCTCTAGTACCTCAGGCTCCCAACTTTTAATTCACAGGGACTTCTGTCTTTTAAGAAATAGCAAGTTTCAAAGGCAAAATGGATATTTAATCCTATCATACTTATCTGCTTGTTTTCCCTACTGCATTTCAGATTTCCTCTAAAAGATTGCAATCAAAAATTTCAGGCTTTTGGATAATGTTAGTTAATTTATAAAAATGTGAATTTGATATTTTAGTAAGTATACATATGACAATTAAGCATAGTATGATTGATTCTGGGATCACAATGCATTTAATATGTTGTTTTAAAAATTTTAGTTGGAATTACATTGGAGATAGTGTCAAATGCCTTCAATTCTTACGTTGTCAATAGTCTCCGCAAAAGAGCTGATTTGGTTTTCTTTTACATCTAACCAAAATGCATGTCTCCTGTTGCTTGAGGAGCGCCTTTTATTGAAGAATCAAGTAAGATTCTGTTCTTTTTAATTGGTTTAGATTAGGTAGATTTATTCAGTCATGACATTTTTATTCTGTTGCAAATTGCAATTTTGTCAGGAAGGTGATGCATTGGAGCTGGTTAGTATTGGGTAACCAACTTTTTTTTTGCCCTTTGGGTACCAATGAGAAGAACCTTGTCCTCTGTAAGGCACACCAATAACACAAGAAGGTTCTTAGACTGTCAAGGACTTGAGGGAGTGAGCTGTATTCTGCTTGCACTTATGACTGCCTTCTGCCAAATTGTTCACCACTTCTGGGACATCCTGGAGAGCAAACTCTTTTCTATCCAGATGAAGGGTCTCAACCTGAATCGTCAGCTGTCCATTTCCCTCAATAGATGCTGCCTGTTCTACTAAGTTCCTCCAATGCTTTGTGTTGCTTTCTTTTCTGTTCTGTGAGCCATTCCCTTGAAGCCCTTTTCTCTGCTCTTTCCATGCTGTCCCTGAAATCCAAGTGCAAAGAGGTGGGAATGGACAATATGTTTCTCTTATTTCTTCTCATACGTTTGCTGAGTTTATCATATCAATAATGACTCCTGAACTCTTAATTTTATTCTTTTGATTCTGGTGTAAGCAGTTCCCTCTTTGCTGGTATTGGACCCCTTGCTTTCTTATCTACTATTGTCACCCTTTCTTCAAAAGACCCAGCTTTTTCCCTTCATTCTTTGCAGACTGTTGAGCACAAAGAATATATGGCATAGAAACAGGCCATACAGCTCAGGCAGTTGATACCGGCATTTATGCTACGCTCTATCATCATTTCAGCTTTCCTCAAATCTATCAACATAAAACACCTTCTCCCTCGTGTGCTTCTTCATTTACTGTCAGCCTTAACCTGTCTGTTCACTATTATAACATTTGCTGCAATAGCTATTTTATGTCACGTCTTTCTATAGAGTGCTTCAGGATTATATTTTTGCTCTCTGCCTATTTTTATCTAGATCCCAACACTCGCTACAATCATGTTAAGTAATCTTCTGTCCGATCAGTGTACTTTTGATGCTTAATTCTGTCCCACTAGCGCCTTTTCACAAAATGTCATTGTGTTGTGAGAATGCTTTTAGCTTTGGGTATGATACAACTTTATAAAGATTGTGAAAACTAAAGCCATTGTCTCTGGCCCCAGCCATAATCTTGTTTTCTCCTTATTACTGATGCTAAACTTGAGAGCAGGACCCAAAAAAGCACACGCAAAGAAACCATTCTAACATAGTCTTTAAGTTTTATGCCCCCCGCCCAATGTTAGGCATTTTTGAGCACGCACCGTTTCCAGATGCAAAAGCATCAAATGTACCAGGCATCCCTTATCACCACTGAGTGCCATGGGTACTATTTCAATCTCTATAGAAATGTTATGCAAATATAGCAGAAACAGTTCATCCCTCCATGGTCAATGATAGCGCTCTCTAATTTCAGCAAAACCTATGAAGAAGAACAGATTGCCTTGCATGAAGGGTTTAATTCCATGAGAATTTCACTATAACTATTTTAAGGCCAAGCTCCTTTGCACAAGAAGGCAACCTTGAACTCTACTACTAAAAAAATACCAAATCAGAGAAGAGGACAGAGGAACAATGACAGGTTTTGGAGCAGTTTACTGGAATAAATAGCAGGGTCCAATAGCTGCATACAGCTTGGGAATAAGACACCACCAACAGCATGACCCATCCACAATGTTGTGACATCATCTTTTGTGTGCATGCTAGGCAGCTGATTTTCCACAGAACCACACATGGTAGGCTTTACTCCCATGGTGTCCAGAGGATGCAAATCATTCAAAGACTGAAAACTTGCAAGGTAGGAAATTAATAAAAATGGAGGAGTAATTGATTTGTGAAAAGTTAGTTCTCTATTTCTTTAAATTAGTTTCAGTCCATAAAAGAAAAAATGCAGCTTCAAGCCAATTGAATTCTATATTGACAGTGTTCATCTGCTCTTGTATCCAAAGTAACGGAGTATCAAATGTATAAAAGTATATAAATTGCTCTTCATTCATTTTTATGCTTTTTTTGATATGTCTCTCTTATTATCGATTTGCATTTCTTCTCATTTTCCTGACAGAGTTTAGTTTGTGCTGGGGTCTTATCCATGAACACAGAATATACAACACAAAAACAAGTCATTTGACCTATCTGATCTGTGCTGCTGCTGATGCTGCACAGGACCATCCTTCCACTCTTTTAACCTTTCTGCTATAATCTTTTATTCCTTTCTCTTTCATGTTTATTCAGCTTTTCCTTAAATGAACCTTTGCTGCTTTCTTCTATTTGTTCTGGTAATGAGATCCACATATCTGATTCTGTTCGCTCTTTCAGTGAAGAAGTTTATCCTAGTACCTTAATGCATTTATTAGAAACTAAGATTCCCAGTTTTGGTCTCTTTCACAATTGGAAGTATTTTCATTTATACAATTGAATATTTTCATTATATATGTTAGACCTCTTGTAACTTTACAGCCACCTTTTCTGAAGAAATGCTAAATGATGTAATCTCTGTGATATCATTCTTTATTTGCATCTAGCTAGTAAGCATAATCAGACTGCTCAAATCAGCATCACCCAGTCAAGTCCTTGGATTGTGTTCAAGATTTTTCTTTGGCTAGCAATGTGGTACAAATGATGATTAAGTTTATCAAATATGGTACAAAGCAAGGATTGAATTTAGTGTGTGATCCAACTACAGCTAATAATTTATTGGGACTATTTCAGGTAATTAGGATTATAGCTGAAATACTCTAAGGAGCTGCAGCTTTCTAGAAATGCCTCCTGTTTATACAAATAAGTTCTGTTCCAAGATGGTATCAGTATACACCCAATTACAGATGCCATCAGCTGATTAATTATTTTGTTATCCTTGTCAACAATAGAAGTTGCAATGTTTACTGATTTCTACAATAAAATATAAAAATTAAGACTTCAATTACTGTAGTTGTCTGTGAAGAGTCTTGGTACTATCATCTACCTTGCAGGCAGATGATTAATGTTTATCTAATGACCAACATATTATTGTCATCCTCTAGCAAGCAGCATCTTCCAAGACTATTGTGCTTCAAGTTCATGGCATTATTGAAATTTCAAAATAAATGCCTCCATGTCCTCAATGGAAGTTACAAGGCTAGATCTGATCCAGATATCTTTCTGTTACACTTTTTAATCTTGACACCAATGCATGTGGCCAGAGACTGTGCACTTACTATCAGGCTAGAGAGAAATTCTTCTCATTATTCAGGTTAGATTAAAAGATCCACCTTTCTCTAAAATGTTCTTCAGTCATTCCTTGACAAATTTAAGCTTGTCTTTCTAATTTTGTGTCAATGGTTTCCGCTTTGTTTTAGAGATGGTTACTTAGGGCTTAAGACTAAATTAAGCTTTTTGAATATGTCACTGTTGTTTATTGAAGGTTCATATTTGGTTTGGCCTTGTACACATTTGCCATTAAAATTTAAACTGAATGTCTAATTGTGCTTTTGTCTTGCATTTGATTATATCTGTTTCATAAATTATTTCAATCATAACATTGTAAAAACAAATAAAACGGAACAAACATTCTAAAAAGATCATGAATGGTCACAGACCCAAAACATTGACTGCTTCTCCTTCCATAGATGCTGCCTAACCTCCTGAGTTTTTCCACTATTTTCTGTTTTTGTTTCAGATTTCTGGCATCTGAAGTTTTTCATTTGATTTTCATTCTTGAGAGAATGCTCCTACATCATGCCAATCTTGTAACATAGAATCATTGATTAGTTGCATGGACATAAGTCATTGAGTTCATCAGTGAGCAACTGCTCTATGTAGGACCAGTCCAGATATCCCATTCCCTTTTCATGTTTGTTATCTCTCCCTCAATGATCAATCCATTTCCCCTTTGAAAGCCATGATCAGATCTATTTATACCAGTCTTTCAGGCAGTGAACCATAAGTATTTGCTGCATTAAAAAGGCTTTTTCTTCAGATTACCCGAGTTTCATTTGATAGTCATCTTTTGGTGTCCTCTTGTTCTGAACCCTTCTATCATTAGAAGCAACTTCCCTTTATTTACTTTTTGTATCACATGATGATTTTGAACACAATAATCAGATCACATTTTCTGCTCAGAAATGAATAATCCTAGCTTCTCCAATGTATCCACATTTTTCAAGTCCCTGATCCTGGGCTTCTAGCAAATCCTTTCAGCACCCCCTTTAGAACTGCCACATTTTTTTCCTGAGTGTGATGGCTGGAATTGGACACAATGCTGTAGCTGAACCTGTATTTTATAGAGATTCAATATAAATTTTTGTTCTGTGTTTTAATTTAGCTTACTCAGGATTCCTTATGCTTTTTTTTCCCCACTTTCTTAGCTGCACTAAAGATATGTGCACACATGCACCCAAGGCTAAAGTCTTTGCACCCACTTTACCATAGAAGACACTACAGCTTGGCTGAATGTAACATCCTGAAATTATATCTATCAGCACTCAAAGTGTAAGATAGCCAGATCATGTTTGTGGAGGCATATGTGAATTCTAACATTCACTTGCAGTTTTCCATGGTAATCTCACAACATGCAAATACAATAATGTATTTCACTATTAGTTTATTTTGTAAAGTTTTTATTATATTTGATGAAATGTACAAAAAATTGTTTATAATTATTAAATTTTCCTTCACATACTTGCGTTCAAAGAAATTAACTTCAAAAGGTGCAGAGAAACTGAATAAATGCATTGATAGCACATCTCCAATGTGCAAATCTGTTCAGTTGAATTATCCCCAAATAAAGTTACAAAATGGAATTATTTTTCATTTTCCGCTGTACTGCAGTCACCCCTTAGTTGCATGCTTTATGAATTAGGATGTCTGGTGACATGAATCTTGAGTGTGACAGTTTTGTCTAAATCTTTAAACATTCCCTGATGTGACACCATGATATCGAGTTCAGTTGAACTAGGTTACTTTCATGAATCAGTATCTATTCATTTCAAAGTGCCAACTAAACAGATTTCCTTTTGGAACTAGTTGAATGGAAGAACTCATTATGTTCTTAAAATAAAATGTGCAGTAACATTATCTTTTTTTTAAGTTTCCTTATTCATGTGCACTAATTTGGGTAAGAAAGTGAGTGACCTAGGCAGCTGCTGGATTGAACTCATGGGAATTGTTTGGTTATGACTTCACTGCTCTTTCATCTAATATGCTCCTTTCTTGTCTTGTCCTGGAACGTGGGTCCACAATTCATGTCATGGATGCAGGGAACTCTATCTCTATAGTGCATACCTTCACTGCTACACTTTGCTAAAGACCGTTGTTTTGCCTTGGCTGACTCTTTTTGGCACTTAAAGATTCTGAGTAATCCTTTGATATTTTTGCTGGGAAAAGATGCCTTGTGCTGTCTTTTGAAAATGGCCATTCATTCACATGTTATTTGTATTTGTTATTGTGTGTTATTTATTAAATTAACCACATCACAGTGCTGAATATGCAAAGAGGCTTTAAGGGGATGGTGATATGCTGAGTGAAAGGACAACAGCATGTAGACGGAGTACATTGTGGAACATTTTGAGATTTCTAACTTCAGTAGGAAAAATGCTGTATATTAAAATTGATGCCCTTTTACACAAGTCAATGAAAGCCAAGATGCAACTGCACTAGGCAGTTAGGAAAGCAAATGACATGTTGGCCTTTATTTTTAGCGGATTTGAATACAAGAGTAAATGTCTTACTGCAATTAACAAGGCTTGAGACCATATCTGGAGGATTGTATACAATTTTGGTCTCTGTACCAAAGGTGGATATACTTGCTTTAAAGGGAGTGCAGCAAAGATTCACCAGACTTGTTCCTGGTATGGCAGGTCTGTCATTTGAGGAGAGGTTGAATATGGTGGGCTTGCATTCTCTGGAGTTTAAAGGAATGAGAGATGATTATATTGAAACATTCTTAGACAGTTTAACCGGTTAGAAACTGGGAGGGTGTTTCGCCTGACAAAGGAATCTAAAATTGGGTATCATAGTTTCAAAAGAAGGGATAGATAATTTAGGATTGAAATGAGGAGAAACTTCTACATTGAAAGGGTGGTAAATCTTCGGATTCTCTAATCCAGAGAGTGTGAAGGCTTAGTGACTGATTGCATTTAAAGCATAAAACGCACAACGGTCAGAGGAATCAAGGGATATGGGGATAGGGGAGGAAAATGGTGTAGAGTTAGAGTCATGATCATGTTGAATGGCTGAGCTTGAAGGGCTGATTGGCCTACTCCAGTTTCTATTACTGTTTCTATTTCACTTGAGCTGTGCTCAGTTTCCAAAATGCCTTCTGCAAAAGTCGATGGAAAATGATCAGCAGTATGAACCCTTTGTTTCCTTTTTCCCAGTGCCCATTCAGTACAGAGGTCAGTCTCTTTGTCATATTCCTTGTTTGCATCCATTATTGGCAAGGGTGAGGTAATGGTGGTGGGCAAAGTGACCCAAATTAGCAGAATTATCAGCCGAAACACTTTCAGACTGTATTGAACTTTTTTTCAACTTTAGGAAAGCTTGTTCTTTTTAATGTTAAATTATATGATTATTTGGAAATACATTGTAGAAATCTGATCCAATTGCTGTTTAGCATTGAGTTGTTTGATTTATTGGCATTTAACTTCTGCATCCATTGTATGATGTTCCTGTTTGTTGTATCTGTATATTTTAGCAAAATACATTAACACTACATTGAGCCTCAATGCAAATTTATCATCTGAAACTATTAGGACTGGTGGGCTTGCAATGAAAAACAAATGTTTTTGTTTTGAGTTGTTGATAGCTTCCAGATCACATGCCTAGTTTCTTGAAATAAAATCGGCAATTTATTTTTTAATAGATCCATGTGACGTTTAACTTAATTAGGCAAGGTAGATGTGCTGGGAAAGATTTTCTACACAGACTGGAGGGTGCCTGGAATGTGCTGCCAGGGATGGTAGTGGAGGTAAATACAATAAAGGCATTCAAGAGGCTCTTAGATTGAATGTGCAGAGAATGGAGGGATATGGACATTATGTAGGCAGAAGGGATTAGGCATTTAATTACTAGTCTAATTAGTTCGGCACAACATTGTGAGCTGAAGGGCCTGTTCCTGTGCTGTGCTGTTCTGTTACTGTTACTCCATGCAGTCACGAGGGCTTTGCATTTGTTCTAACCAGCATAGAGTCCTGCACATGCACTACCTAAAACATGAAACTATCTTTTACTAATTAAATAATAATACTTTCTAATCTTTAAAGAGAAACATATTAAATGTGTGATTTATATTGGTGTACAAATAAAACTATAATATTTAACACATGTTACATAATGGCCACAACTAATGCAGGACCTGGTGAACAAAACCCAAAATCAACTACTGTATAAAATGATGTAATCAGATGCACAACACATTTGCAGAAAATATTTGGTTGGTACTTTGTTGGAGGAAGCAAGTGTTGAATTATTTCGGCTGTTTAGTGCACCAATGATAAAACGTAAAAGATACTTTCAAGACAAAATCTCTTAAACTTAAAATCTTTTATGTAAATTTGGAATCCTGAAACTCTTTAGAATATATTTTGTGTTAAACATTGTTTTGGGGGTTTGGCTAGGAGCAGTTTTTGAATTTGGCCTACAAAGTATAAACTTTCTTTATGGACTATTGTTTTGGGTTTTTTTGCTATTTAAAGTCAGCTTTATTGTTAAAGAATGAGGAATACTGCACAATTACATTGTCGGTTCCCAATTTGTTCTTAAACCATCCTACAATTTTACAGAAGAGGGCTAATAAAAAGAGTGCATTTACTTGAAGGGCAATAGGTTAAACAATATAATGTCTGATCATCCATGACTTCAGATCAATTGACTTATAACATTGAATTGTTATGAATTGTTTGCAATGCCATTAGGTATAGATAGTTTTGATGTCAACACATTTTCTCAAGTATGTAGTAGCATATATATAGTTTTGCTATTATTGTATCAAATTGAACAGTTTTGTGTAAATTGGATCTGAAACAGAAAATGCTAGCACATTAAAATATTCTAAATTAATATACTTCCATATGAGGAACACCTTGTTTCTTTCACATATAACTGAATCTCCTCTGCACCCTCTCCATTACAAATAACAGGACAAGAAAAAAATGGTGAAGATTAGTGCCAGACATGGTGGAGGAGGATTAATAAGTGGGGAGATGGAGGGAAATGAAGAAGCATTAGCGATCAAGCATAGGTTTAAATTAGATTGACACCTCTGCTTGCATTGGAGTTGGCATTGCAGGAAGATTTTTTTAATGTTAGAAGGTAACAAGCTTCCTGTAAGTTTTAATGATTTGAATAAGCCTAGAAGGGAGTCGCTAACTTATGCCAAGGCTTCTGTGACAGAGTTGCAGTACAGATAAACTATAATATAATTGATGGGGAGAGTTGGCCTGAGAGATTTGAAGGCCTTCTCTTCCTACAGAAGTGGAAATTGCCAACCTTAGTTTTGAAGTGCCTGACGTTGCAAAAAATCTGGTTTAGTTTATTGTACTGGTCACAGAAGAGAATAACACTCAGTATAGTTACAAAGCGTATGTCTAGAGGACAGCACTATTGCGGCTCCTCCAAAATTGGATGCTGTTTGGTGAATCTAAATAAAACTTGCTGTTAGCAAATTTGTGTCTTTATATACGTGACTAAACTTATCAGTACTAAAACAAATGCATTTCATGGGCAGTCTTTAGAAGTGATTTGGATTGTCATTCTGGTTCTTCCCCCACTTCTCTGTATCAATGTGGCACCCTCTACAGGGAATCTGTGGCAACTGAGCTGGCAAGTAGAGCAGGCTCTTCGGTCAATTAAATAGAAGAACTCGCACTGAGATGTGCAGTTTAAACCAAGGGGAAGAGATCAAGAAATAACAATGGCACGGACTGGAAACAAAATAAAGAATGGGAAATTCATATTTGGATTAAGGGAGAGACACAAAATGACAGGCTGGAAAAAAATCTCACTCTTAAAATCTCCAACATTTCCTTAAAGAATGAGATTTTACAATTGTAAGTTAATTTTTCAGGCCAGAGGTGATATTAATTATCACTTCTTTGTCTTTCAAAAAAAAACACTTGTTCCTGAATACACTAACACTAGGTTTTTTCAGTTTTTGTTTTATACATTTTTTTGTGATTTCCAGCTTCTGATTGATGATGTTCAGTCTGTGAATTTTAAAATAATTCTGATGTTTCTATGATTTGTGGTGCCAGGAAAAATTTAATCAAGACAAAAAGTAATCAACTACACTCTCTACTTTGTTTTTGAATGCATTCAAATGTACACTAATATATACTCTGCATTTTTTCTCTTAGCTGTTGTGTCACCACATGGCAGTGGGATGCTTATGATGCAGCTTAGCATTCCTAACAACCCTCATCCACGGACTCATTCTCCACCTCAGTGGAAACAAAGTAAATATTTCAGTATGGACCAGAGAGGACACAAGTCTGCAGAATTTAACAGCCCAGATATTACCACACAGGTATGCAACTGAATTTCATTAAAATCATTAAAAGGGTGAATAAGTTTTTTTTAGTAATATTACCCAAATATTCAATACAACGATCAGTGATTGCCTTTGAAGGAACAGAAAACAGTTGACGTTCCAGCTAAAAATGGTCTGACATTATAAGTCCTAAAACTTCTATTTTGGATTCATATTCCATTCATTCGATTCAAAATCTATAATCTAAAATCTTCCTTCCCAGATCTAACCTTAACAATTTTAATTAATTCATCCTGCTCGCCAACTGCTTTTATAGGGTTAAAGTCATTTAAGCAAAATTTGGTGATTTCTGGGGAAAGAAAAGAAATTATTTTTGTCTTTATTGTTTGAACAGTAAAGGATAGGAATGAGTAGCCTGCACTTTATGGAATTCATAAGATTTTCATATCCTTTTTTTTTAAAAAAATCAATAGAGATGAAAATCACTTAACTCATTTTCCAGTTTTCATTCAAGCAGTGAAGGTGAAAATCATCACTGAACTAAAAGTTTGTTTTTCTGGAAGGTGACATCCTAAAGTTCTCATTTAGGCTCTTGTAATGTTAGCAACATATTGGTTCTGATGTGATCCTGCCCGCTTGTCACTCTTGTGGTGAACTTCGACAGCAAATACTGATTTTTATCAGATTGTTCCCAATCCTGTTTTTACTCAGCAACAATAATGTAATACTTTCAGCAGGATTGCTGAAACTCAATTTTGTTGTAGAGCCCAGGAATGGTATGCATTTCTGTATTCCTATTACTATCGCAGATGAGATTAAATAATTGAGCACATGAGAAATTGATCTTGGTGATCCTTAATATTTAAAGCAAAATTTTTAAAGAAATATGAAATTAAATGAGTAGTTTCAGGCTGAAAATTAGTTAGGGAGTGTACGATCAACTATAGTGCATGAAGTTAAATAAGAGACATCTTTCACCAAACTTGAAGTAGGCATTAATCCCTTTACACTGCAAAAATAGCTTCTAATTCTAATTCCCATTTATGCATCAGTTTTGCAAGGAGTGCTAACGTTATGCTTATTTCTCGTGGTGAAACTTACCCCAAGAAATTAAGTAACTTGCCTAAATATAGTCAGGATGTACTTCGCTCGACTTTGCATAAGGATATTAATTCACCAAGGATTGGGAACCCATTAATGTTTGGTGACAATGTAGTGATAAGGAGGCCAAATGTTTTTGAATGTTATCTTCCTTCTATCACACAGTCAGAACTGGGAATGCTTGCTGTTGAATGCACACTGTTCAATTCTATTTGTAACTCCTCAGCAACTGAATCAGTCCACTTCTGTATGCAACAAGACACACACAATGTTTGGGCATAAGCTGATAAGTGGCAAGTGACATTTGTGGCACAAATGTGCCAGGCAATGATTCGCTCCAATAGGAGAGTATCTAACTGCCTACCCTTGATATTCAATGGCAATACCATTGCCAGAACTGACCAGAAACTCAATTGGACTAGCCATATTAATGCTGTGGTTACAAGAGTGACTCGACTCCTGACACCCGAAGCATTTTCTACCATCTATAAGACACAAGTCAGCACTGTATTGTAATGATCACCACTTGCCTGGATGAATGGAGCTCCCGCAACTCTCACGAAGCTTGACCCCACCCCGGACAAAGCAGCCTGCTTAATTGGTACCCTATCCATCGCCCTAAATATTCATTCCCTCCATCGTCTCACAGTACCTTCAATGTGTACCTCCTACAAAATGGATTGCAATTACTCGTCCAGGCTGCTCTTGACAGCACCTCCCAAACCTATTACCTCATCCACCATGAAAAAATTGGAATTGGTTTATTATTTTCACTTGTACCAAGGTAAAGTGGAAAAACTTGTCTTGCATACAGATCAATTCATTACACAGTGCATTGAGGTAGGACAAGGTAAAACAATACAGAATGCAGAGTAAAGTGTCACAGCTACAGAGAAAGTGCAGTGCAGGTACAGAAGGTGCAAGGTCATAACGAAGTGGATTGTGAGGTCAAGAGTCCATCTTGTCGTACTTGGGAACTGTTCAATAGTCTTATAACAGTGGGATAGAAGCTGTCCTTGAGCCTGGTGATATGTGTTTTCAGGCTTTTGTATCTTCTGCCTGATGGGAGAGTGGAGAATGACCTGGGTGGGTAGGGTCTTTGATTATGCTGGCTGCTTTAATGAGGCAGTGAGAAGTATAATAGAGTCCGTGGAGGGGAGGCTGGTTTCTGTGATGTGCTGAGCTGTGTCCACAACTCTCTGCAGCTTCTTGAGGTCCCAGGCAGAGAAGTTGCCATACCAAGCCATGATGCATCCACAGACTCTGCTCCTTCTCCCTGCAAACAAACAGCTGAAATGGGAGGATCCAGTACAGAAAGTTGTACGGTGCTGGTCTGAGGAAATAGATGAGCTTCTACCTGACTGCTTTGAGTCGGTAGACTGGTCCATGTTCAAAGACTCAGCTGCCAGCCTAGATGAGTATGTCACGGACTTTATCAGCAAGTGTGTTGAGGACTGTGTACCAAAGAGGACAATCTGGGTGTTCCCAAGCCGGAAACCATGGACGAACCAGGAGATCCACTCCCTACTGAAGTCTTGGACTACAGCATTCAAATCAGGTGACCCTGACCTTTACAAGAAATCAGGATACAACCTCCATAAAGCTATCAGAGATGCCAAGAGACAATATCAGTCCAAAATAGAGTCCCAGACCAGCTGTCAGTTGTGACAGGGCTTACATGCTATAATGGGCTACAAAACTAAGTCGGGCAACATCGCCGACAACAGAGCATCCCTTCCCGATGAGCTTAATGCGTTTTATGCACGTTTTGAACAGAGGGGGATTGGTATGTAACCACCCGCCCTGACAGCCTCCAATGCACCTGAATCCATGGTCACAGTTGAGGATGTAAGATCAGTCTTCCAGAGAGTGAACCTGTGGAAAGTATCTGGCCTGGATAGTGTCACTGGCCATGTCCTTAGATCCTGCGCAGATCAGCTGGCAGGGGTATTTGCAGACTTTTTAACCTCTCCCTGCTTCAATCTGAGGTATCTGAGAAGACCACTATCATCCTGGTACCTAAGGAAAGACAAGGTAATGTGCCTGTTGGCTCTGAGATCCACCATCATGAAGTGCTTCAAGAGGCTGGTCACGGCACACATTAACTCCAGCCTCCTAGAAAACCTTGACCCACTGCAATCTGCCTACTGCCGAAACAGGTCTACAGTGGACACCATCTCCCTGGCCCTACACTCATCTCTGGAGCATCTGAACAGTAAAGACACCTATGTTAGACTATTGTTTATTGACTACAGCTCTGCCTTCAATACTGTAATTCCAAACAAACTCATCTCCAAACTCTGAGACCTGGGACTCAACACCTCTCTCTGTAACTGGATCCTTGACTTCCTGACCAACACACCGCAATCAGTGAGGATAGACTCATGACTGTGTGGCCAGATTCTGCTCTAACTCCATCTACAAGTTTGCAGATGACACCACCGTAGTGGGCCATATCTCAAGTAACGATGAGTCGGAGTACAGGAAGGAGATAGAGAGCTTAGTGATATGGTGTCATGACAACAACCTTTCCCTCAATGTCAGCAAAAGAGCTGGTCATTGACTTCAGGAAGGACTGTGGTGAACACACTCCTGTTTACGTCAATGGTGCTGAGGTCGAGAGGGTTGAGAGCTTCAAGTTCCGAGGAGTGAACATCACCAATAACCTGTCCTGGTCCAACCACATAGACACCACGGCCAAGAAAGTTCACCAGCACCTCTACATCCTCAGAACACTAAAGAAATTTGGCATGTTCCCTTTGACACAAGGGCTTAAGGGCATGGAAGTACCCTGCTTGTTCACCCCTGTCACTTACCATCTTGGTTTAGAAATGTATCACCATTCTTTCATTGTTGTTGGATTTAATTCCTGGAACCCTTTCTCGACAGCACTGTGAGAATACCTTCAGAAGAATTGTAATGGTTTAAGAAGGCAGTTCAGCGCCACCTTTCAAGGGGAATTCACAATGTACAATGAATGCCATCCTTGCCATATTCTGAAAAATAAATAAATGAAAATAAGACAGATGTAGTTAATGAGCGAAACTTTGGAAAAATTGTAAGATGTTTGGGTTTCATGCATATGTAATATTTTAGGGCTAGAGAAAGGAATTAGCTAGAAAGGAAGAGCGCCCCAAAGATCAGAACTGTAGTATTTATAATACTTCAGCAAGAGTTGAGCTCAAGTTGAATTAGCAAGTCACGATTCCTCAACTCGTTGATTAACTTTAAACTTATAAGCAGGAGTGTAAAGTTGAGGCCAAAATGGGCATTGTTGACATGGAATGTGGCTTCACCCTAGTGGACATTTAGCTGAAGGAAATTTTCCTCCTTGTCAGATGGTCAGATTTGGTGTTGGTTAAGATCTGCACTTTCTTGGTTCTCATTTCATAGACGTGGAAGATGGGAGCAAGAGTAGGCCTTTCAGGCCTGCTCCACCATTCAACACAATCATGGCTGATAACCCAATTTTCAACCTTGTTTCTGCTTTCTCCCCATATCCAGCAGGCACGGTAGTGTAGCGGTTAACACGACGCTATTACAGCGCCAGCGACCTGGGTTCAACTCCAGCCACTGTCTGTAAGGAGTTTGTACGTTCTCCCTGTGTCTGCGTGGGTTTCCTCCGGGTGCTCCGGTTTCCTCCCACGTTTCAAAGACGTACAGGTTAGGAAGTTGTGGGCGTGCCATGTTGGTGCCAGAAGTGTGGCGACACTTGCAGGCTGCCCCCAGAACACTCTATGCAAAAAAGATGCATTTCACTGTGTGTTTCAATGTACATGTGACTAATAAAGTTATCTTGTCATCTTATCTTATCCCTGGATCTCTTTGTAAATTTAATTTCTGTGCATCTTGATGGTGTCATTAATCAATAGGAAATGAAAGGAATAAATCAAGAATGCAACTTGTTGATATACCAAAGATAGCTGTGTTGAACATGGTTAACTGTTGCTGACAAGTTAAAATTTACGATGGGGAAACATTTAATAAGCACCACTATGATTTTTAATTCTATTACGTTTTTAAAACCTTGGATTAGTGAATTAAATGGTGCAAACCTTGTAACAGTTGATTCAAAGAAGACAGAACACTACCATGTAATGTACTAGTTTAGGGCATGCCTCAGGTATTAATGTTTGATTTGTATCAATTAATTTAGCTGAAGAGTATTTCTCCAGCAGATAGAATATTTAAGCACTTTAAAAATGTATCTTATTTAGAATCTGAGCTCATGATGTGTATGAGCTCAAAATACTGGCATGTTTGAATTTGATATTGATATTTTTTTTGAAACAGAACAGTCCACAGCTGAGTAGTCCTGCTGTATCACCAGCCCAGTCTCCAGCACCACCACCAATGGCAGCTTTAAAAAATGTCCGTACTGGATTAGGACCTCTCCCAATAATGGCACAGTTTCCACGTTCTATGGTTCCTGGACAAGGTATTTGTACAAGAAGTAGATGATGTTCCGTTGTTGGTGTGACAGACATGTAACTTTCGAATGTGGAGAACTTTTAGTTTTGTAAACTGGGCAATGTGGATGGGACCTGAAAGATGCGAAACGACAGACAGATTTAGTGAGTGGGGAAAAATATGGCAGATGAACTTCGATGTTAACATGTTCATCAATTCAGATCCAAGAAAAAAAAACTAATAATGTTTTAATGGATTCTAGAAATGAATAACTGTTGAAGGCTGATGGGATTTGAATGTCAAGATAAACAAATAATTAAAAGTTAGCCATCAGATACAGAGAGTACACAAAATTTAGCATGTACTTTGAGTTTACAAGGTTGAAAAGCAAATTTAACTGTTGATTTGGAGTGCAAAAGTGAATTGATGGGGCCCACAAATTACTTCTACCAGTAGGAAATCCAGAACAAGGAAGCATGATCTTAAAAACTGGAGCCTGAGACTAAAGGTGGTGAAAATCTTGATATTTCTAGCCCAGTCTTTGGAAACTAGGTCAATTTAAAGTTCTGATTTTTTTAATTGAATAAGGATCAAAGGTGGATAAACTAAGTTGAGAAACAGTTCAGTCACCGTCTATAACAGAATGACAGAACAAGTTTAAGGGGCAGAATAATAAAATCTTGTTCTGTTGTAGATTATCCATTCCTTTGGATTATGGCTGGATTGTTTCACTGCACTGTAGTTTTACTTTTTGTAATGGCTTCATTTACTAAGAATAAGTGTGAATTTAAAATCTGCTTCAGCCACTCTTTGTCAGAAAAATACCTGCATGCAGTGACTGAGAGAGGAATCAGGTTATCCAATGCATAGAATCATTTTGATACACTCACAGATCCTGTGGGAGTCAGCAACCTTTCCTTATGAATCTTGCAGTGTGTTCAGGAACTAATTGTGTAATACGGTTGAGCATTAATTTATTTGAAATGTTAATGCATGCAAAGTTGCAGATTGAAAAGTAAATTAGTTCATTATCTGTAAAGATCAAACCATTGGAGACATTTACAAACAAAGGTAGGCTAAAAGCTGTCTATTTCGATAAATAAATTATCACAGCAGTCTTCTCTGCACGGATTGCTGCAAAGGGGAAAGAGCCGATACAGCCATGGTAAATAGCAATACTTCGCAAACCTCAGTCCGAGGATCGTTAATAATTTCTTCCAATTTCATCGACTGATCTGATAGTTAGATTCCATTATTTGAAAGGAGAACAATATGTTCTTGGAATGCCTTCCAACTAAGTCAAGCCAACTCTCGTTTAATCTTAAAATGGAAAGAGGTGGTTGGGAGAAATAATTGATAAACCAATCAAGTTTAGAAACTTTGAAGACATCTGCTGCAGATAGTTAGCACAACCACAATTACATACTTGCAACAAATCAATAGTAAAGGGACTAGAGCCAAAGGAGTATAGATGCTTAATGGCTATTCCTTGTGTAAGAACACAGGTAAAACAATTTTGGGTAACACTGGACTGGTTGGCTTAACGTGGGAGGTAGGAAAGGTAATGGAATCTTTACTCTGATAGAAATCACCAAGAAAATACTTGAAATTTTTGCTGCTTATTCTTTAAAGGGGAAGTTCATCCTTTTGATCATGAATTTTTTAAAGAAATAGTGGAGAGAGGTCACATAACAGAAGCAATATATCAGGATTTTCAAATTGTCTTGAAGAAAATAAACTTGTGATTAAGGTCAGATCCTGTGGAGCTGGGACAGATAAGGGAACGAATAGCAAACTACAAAACAGCAAATAATTGGTCTTGAGGGTAATTGATAAAAGACAAGAAGTGGTGTCTCACATGGAGGGGTGCTGGGATTATTTTTCACTGCTTACGTGAACTATTTAATTGATGTATGGAGGTGTTATTTCTCAATTTGTAGACAATAACTTGAAGTACATTATTAATGCAAAATAAACAAAATGTGGGAGAACATTAATAAAATTGCAGCTATTTTATTTCAAAAGAGCTGATTTTCAGTTAAAGGAATGGGGAGACTTTAACAAAATGTCTGTAAACCTGTTACTAATAAATACAGTAGGAAATTTGATGAAAACATCTTAACCCAAAAAATGATAGGAGTATGGAACTTCGATGATGAATAAAAATGCAGTACAGTACATTAAAAGTTCAATACAGATGCATTGGAAAGGAATAAATAAGCAGATGAAGAAAGATGTATGACTATGTTGATGAAAAGGAACGGAAATACCCTTGTGGAAGGCATAATAGCTGGACTAATAAGAAAAATGATCTATTCATTGTCATAGATTTATATATCCACACTGTCCACAAGGTACTGATTTGACCTCTAATTCCATCAACATTGTTGATTGGATAGAGGAGTCATTTGATTTCCTGAGATTGGGAAACTTAGTCACCCTTATCTGCTTAGCCTTTGCATTACCAAAACATTCTGGTAGGCCAAGAACACAATGTGGCATAAACCACTGAACCAACAACAACCGAGAAGCTAATTAACTGCTCAAGTTACAAAATCTTGTACATCAAAAATAAGGTAAAATATTGTCAAGTATATGGCACATGTAATAGAATTTAACCATGTATGTAAAGTAATACTTATTATCAGGCACATTGAAGTTACTTGATTCCAGTGTGTTGCAGTTCTGAGCTCAGCGTCTGTTGCATGAATTTCCAACCTTTTTGGATGCCTGTCATGTGTTCAAATATTTTGTGGGCCACCATGTGCTCCTTCTTAACATTTACAGTATGTGCCAAGAAGCTGTTATTTTTCATTCCTGCGGTCCATGAGTTGGGAACCATTGCATTGACGAATACAAATGGTACTTAAAAATGTACAATTTTTGCAAATAGAAGAAAAAATGACTAAGAACAATCTTTGCTTCTACAAAATTCCAATTAAAAAGGATTATGTGCAAATGTGTTTCTTTGCCATGTTACCTATTTGCACTTGTTTTTGACTGATAAATGTTATCTAAAATATGTAAATTGTTATCCACTGTAATGATCTTTAAGTGGGTTCAATGAGGATCTTAAATCAACTATTGCTTTAAGATCAGCACTGGCCACAGATACTTAAACTAAGTTTGCATTGTGAAGGCTAGAATGTCCTATGAACATGAAGAGAAGCAATTTACAGGGAAATCAGCAACAATATAACATAAGCAAACATCAGGACTCTCTGATTAACTCTTAACCCAGTAAAAGCACTCTTAAGTGACCTTGCTCAAATCTATTTTATGGATTCTTCATTACTTTGTTGAAAAGGCTGTCCTATTAAATCCCACCACCAGAGAGTATTCCCTGTAGAAATGAGCGTTATCCCATCTTCTGTACCTTTTCTGGATGCTGCCCATCACCAATCCAGTTCCAGGACCTCATCAGGCATCATCCTAGATTCCTTTGAACAGGGAAGTAGCTATTAGTATAGCTGGAGTGGCTTCACCTTGGCATCAAGAGGCAGGCTTAATTTTTTAAAACTTCATATTTCTAATGGGCAGCACAGCTCCATTTGAAGATTGCCTGGAACAGTTTTTCCTCAGCAACATGTTCTGGTGACACATAAGCACATACACACATATATATTCTTTTTCCCATTCCATAGAAAAAAAACGATAAAAATTAGAGAGAATGCTTGGATTACAATTGCTGGTGAGGCTTACATTTTTACACATTCTTTCCCAAAGGACTGTATGCTGTGTCTCTGCAGTTCAAGGTTGTCTGCCAATCTGTTCAGATCAATCTTGAGTGTTGTGTTGCTTCTAATAAACCAAATGGAGCAATAATCAGGCCTTAGAGGTGTTTCAAAGAAGAGCAATAAGGCTGATTTCCAATGTGAATAGCAGAGTCATAAAGATAGCCTGGGACGGTTCATAATCATTTGTCAAAAGGCAAATGAGAACAGAACCTAGACAAACACAAGATCACTATCTAAATCAATTTCCATATATCCTAGGTTTTTCTCTACAAATGTATAATTTAACCTTCATCTGAACCTTGCAATTTTGTTTTAGTTTAAAATGCTTATTCTTGGCTGCATTTTGCTCCTCTTAAATCCTGTATGTGGTCTCCTACCTCCCCTTTGTGTTTCCTATTTTACCCACCCTTCTCTCCTGGGTTGCTGCTCTTTCATCTTCTATTTCTTTGTCATGTCATTTTGACATTTTATCGTATTGTTTATTGGTTTGAGGATAATGGACTCCCACAAACCAACAAACATCTGCACTACTTTAGTACACTGTTTAGATTTAAAACTCGATAATGTGCTTCAACTCTCTTCCTTTAAGGGCAGTGGAAGCGGAGTCTTTGAATTCTTTTTTATAGCAAAGATTGATAGATTTTTGATAAGCAAAGGAATCAAAAGTTACTGTGGGTAGGCAGGAATGCACGGTTGAGGTTTCAATAAGGTCAGCCATGATCTTAATATATAGTGAAACAATTGGCCTACAGTGTCCACCTTCTTTGTATATTTGTATTTTAAGTCTTTTTTCAGTCTTTTTTATTTAACTTGCCCTCATTCCCCTTTGCAAAAGGTGCTGGCTCACACTGGGCTATTAGGTACTCTTGTACTTGCACATTTAGTGCACTAGGTAAAAAGGAATCAATGTAAGTATTATATTTTTAACATTTTCAAGCACATTCCCAACGTGACAATTGTATGGGTGGAATTAAAAAAAAGACAAACTAAGTTTTATTCTTATCATTGTGGCACCAGATAGTTGCAGGAGAGTAAAACCAAGTCGATTTTACATTTAAAGATGTCAAGCATAGCAACAGTACTTGAACTACAGGGTGCAGTGGAGGTAAACCACTCAAAATTATCATGGGTTTAAATGTTACATAACTAGATACAAGTCTTTTATCTGAATTTTACGTTTATTTTTCCCCATATACTTCATGACATGACATTAAGAAAATTTCTCACTTGACCTGTAGTCTCTCTTGCCCTCCTAAACTTTTTCCTGTCATAGCTATTCTCTGGCATCGGGTACTTTTAGACAGCCAGAGGTTCTGTGGGCAATTAATCTAATAAATGTTGTGGAAGCACCCCTAAAATTTCAGCCTCTGATTTTGGAGGTATTGTTACAGATGCCAAAAGTGTTTAAGCATTAGTTGTATTTCATCATGCATTAGCACTAATTTCTGAAGAGAGAGTACATAATGGAGGAGTTATTTTTAAAAAAAATTCTTTCTTTTAAAGGAGATGGGCGCTACCCTTTGCTGGGCCAGCCTTTGCAATACAATGCACCAATCCGTCCTCTTATCCAAGGACCACATATAGTCTCAACGCAACAGGTTGGTTTGAGTTTCGCCAAAGTTGTCATCTTCTGAACTAAATTTGTGGAATTTCTGTGCTGGAATTATTTGTATCTGATTTTGCTTCAGCACAGTGCTCAAAATTACGCTCGTTTTCTCTAGTTTGAACTTATCAAAGTTTTTTTTTCAAATTTCCTCTCAATGTAGCCAAAATGTGAAATCTGTGATGAACCAGTGCAATCGGCAGGTTTTAGGATGTAATTTTTTTTAGTCTATCATTACACTTGAGTCCTAAACAAAAAGCGCTCAATTTTAAGAGCTTTGGAAATACATGGAAATTGCAACAACTTCTTTATGGTGCTTAATTTAGTCTTGGAACCTGGTCAGTTTTATCAGTAGGACTGATTTTTACCATATTGTTTTTAAACTTGTACAGAAGATGGCAGAAGCTCATTTGAACTGGCTGTAAGTTTTGCTTGAAATTCCTGTACTCTAGTAAATTGTTCACTAAAGTATTCCAAGTTACATGACACATGGTGATACAGTTTTTTAGGAATATTTTTGGTTATGTTAGGTATTCACTGATTACTTTTTCTTTTTGAAAATTGTTTATTTTTTTAAATTGTTTTTGGTTTAATGTTTGTGTGTTGAATTTGTCAGGGTCAGAACTTGAATAGACATGGTGGAAGAGGAAAGAAACAGACCAGGAAAGCAGCATCAACAGATCTTGGTGCAGGAGAACCAGGTATGTAAATAAGTGTAACATGTATATAAGGATGCAAAGGGTGTTGCTTTCTGCATGCAGTTAAAATAGTTTTTATAGCACATATCAATCCATTTTGCCCCAAACTTTCATGTCAGTATACGGTGCTGCACACAAATTATCCTTCATCTAAGGTTTCCCAACATTTCTTCTATTCCTTCATTTCTACGAAATGTACCTTATTATGGTACTGAGCTTCTTGTTTTTAATACTTAACTGATTTTTTTTTATTGGATTAATAAGAGGCTGTGTTAAATTTATGATGCCTTGTTTTTTTTCCTCCTAGGGAACCCAAAATATTTCCTTTATTGCAAGCCTTATCCTTCCATAGTTTTAAAGACCTCTGTTAGGTTGCCCCTCATAAGATTGTTGTGACGAAGAGTAAATCATTTAGCTCGAGCAGAGATAAACTGAGTCCTGTTTCCCTACTCTTTCCCCCGAGTCATGTAAACCCCACTCTATTTCAATTACTTTTTTAAAAGCCTGTGATTTAAAAACTTTGTTCTTGCATCACTCCCGCCCCCCTCCCTCCCTCCCTCCCCATACCCTTGTATCTTTTGCCAAAAATTTAAAATCTGTGCTTCCTGCACTGACAGAAACAGTTTCCCTTACTTAATGTATCACAAAGTGGTAACATTTTAAATATATCCATTGTTCTCCTACAAATACAACACAGTGCTTTGGTGGTATCATCAAAGGTACTTTATTTTAAGGTTTCCCTCCATCATCGCCCTCGTGCACATCTGTTCCATCTCCTGCACTTCTATTTTCATCCCTTCTCTTCAGTAGTTCTAGTCTTTATCTTACAATCCATAGTTGTTTTTCTTTGTCTGTGCTTGTAATTTAAATTAATCATTTGACTTAAGCCCATTTCGTCATTTCACTAAACCCTTTTATTATTTCAGCATCATTACATTGTAGGAATATATTTGCTTAGATACATTATTTTCCAAATACAAATCAACTTAGGGGTTACAGTATAAAATTTGCATTATTGCAGTTTATGTGGAGATCATGTAGAAATTTTCCTGGCCATTCACTGAAATCCTACTACTGAAATAAAATCCACAATAAAGAAATAATATCGCTAACATTAAGCCTATTAAAAATTTTGGCAGCCATGCTGCTGTATTGCTCATTCACCTCAGACAACTTTTCTAATTTTCTGATACTTTCTTATGACATTGAAGGAGGCCATTTGGTCCATTGAGTCTATGCTGGCTCTCAGAGCACCAATTAATCCATAACCAACTTTTTATTGAATGACTTGTGAATTAATGTACATTGTTTGCTTTGCATGTGAAAGAAGAAAACAAAGTTGTACAAATTTGTTTTCTCTGGTAGTTGTCATGCAAAACTTGCAAGCACAGTCATTAGATTGTGGGATGTGACTTTATTTTAGTGCAATTTCTGCAAACCTTTGTGTTCTCAGCAACCAGGTTTGAAACCATTGTCTTCTGTCCTGGTGGTTATTACCCCTGGATGCACTGTTATTACATTATTTAGTATTAAAAAAAAATGTTAACAAGTATAGTTCTGCTTGATTTTTGTTTGTATAAACTAGTTGTCTTCTGACTTTCTTGCAGTTGTCAGCAGAGTCTTGGAGGTGACTGACCTGCCAGAGGGAATTAGTCGTACAGAAGCTGATAAGCTTTTAAACGAACTCTTTAAAGCTGGTGCTAAGATTCGATGGCTGCGAGATACTCAGCCACATTGTGGTGGTGATAGTAATGCAAACACAGAACACTCAAAACCTTCCAGTGACTTGGCATCCATGTACACAATCTTAGCAATGTTTCCTTCAAAACTGGCTGCTCAGAATGCATTATTGAAACAAAATAACTCAAACAGATTTAAACTGAGATCAAGCAAGAAGCACTACGATTTTCACATTATGGAAAGGGCTAGTTCTCAGTAGTTTACACTGCACTGGACTTGCAGTTTCTTCCACTTATCTCCCTCCTCAATTGGACGTATATAATGATTTCTGTTGACATATAGACTTCTGGAACGTGGTGTTTTACAATATAACAATTGAAGAAAACCAGTGATCCACCAAAAAAGGCTGAGTTTCCTAATTTATGTTCACCGTTGTCACAACAAAGTATCTGAGCATATCACTAAGCTGTGTCTTTATATGGAGAATGCTGTAGAATCACAGTACAAATTTTATAGCCCTTTTGTTTTATATTTGTGAATCTTGTATCCAATCCAGAGCTCCATTGTACAGCAATTCTTACATGAATACCATCAGCCAATAATAATTGTTTTGACAGGTTTCTACCCCAGCACAGCCAACATAATGTGAGCTTGCTTAAAAGAAACAAAATAAATTAATTTGGAGAAGCCCAGGTAGTCATGGGAATGAAGTAGTTGGTTATCGTTCTCAGCTGATCACCAGCGATCTACAAAGAAGAATGTGTGAAAATAATGCCTTTTGGATGCAGACTGAAGATTTTGCTATTTGGCATCCTGGATCCAATGAGTTTTAATCTTAGTCCCCAATACCCTATTTTAGGTCAACTTTATACAAATTGGGCTCCAGTTTACTTGTGTGGACATTCCTCTTTTTGTTATGAAGCTCCAGATGCAATTTTTGTGTTCTTTTTAAATGCTGGACATTTGTTAGATGTTTGTGTTTTAAGTTCACCTAATATTGAGGATCACTGGACATCGACAGAATTGTTGCTTTATTGCCAAACAAACTTTTCATTTCTTTTTGGTTGTGTATAAATCCTGCCAGGCTGTACAATGTGTGCTGATGCAAGTTTATTTTTTCCCCTTTTTCAGTTCAAGGAAAAATAAATGTTTACAAATACATACAAAGCTCTTTGCAACTTATTTGGCTCATATAAAATTGTCATTGTTGGGTGCTACTTGGCTGCTATGAGACTTGATTCTGTGTAAATTGAACTGATATTGTAAATGTAATTTTCTCTACAAATGAAATTGCATTGGTTGTTAGGGAAGAGAAGCAATTATCTTCAGTTTTAGTACTTTTATGGTCCTTTTCTGGCCTGTATCTAAGAGAACCAAAAACATTACTTGTGTGTATAATATGATTTAAGTATCATTTGTAACAAAATGGCTTTTCTGGTTTATTTCAGCTGGTAATGTTGGCTGATGACAATAGAGGTAGAGGAGTGGTACAAGCTATAAACCTGACGTGAAACACAAACTTGCTAGGCAGGTACATAGGACAGAATTGGGCTACATTGCTGTTCACCTTACTATAATAAGTTTTCATCTCATAAAGGTGGAAATAGAAAAAGCATGTCAGAGAGACAATGTCAAGATAATTATGGGGGATTTTAACATGAAGGTGGATTGAGAAAGCCAAGAAGGTAGTGGATCTCAGGAGACAGAGTTTGTGGAATGTCTACAGGATGGCTTTTTGGAGCAACTTGATGAGCCCACCAGGGGATCGGCTGTTTTTGGATTGGGTGCTGTGTAATGAACCTGAGGTGATTAGGAAATTAAAGGTAAAGGAACCATTAGGAAGTAGTGATCGTAATATGATTGAGTTCAGTTGCAAATTTGAAAAGGAGAAGCAGATATCAGGTGTATCAATATTTCAGTGGAACAAAGGAAATTACAGAGGCATGAGAGAGCAACTGGCCCAAAAAAGATTGGAAATGTAAGCTAGTTGGAGGGACGGCAGAGCAGAAATGGATGAAATTTCTACAAGAAATAAGGAAAGTGCGGGACAGATATAGTCCAAGAAAAAAGGTTATGAATGGAAAAATGGCACAAATGTGGCTAACGAGATAGGTTAAGGCTAAAATAAAAGCAAAAGGGAGGGCATACAAGGAAGCAAAAATTAGTGGGAAAACAGAAGACTGGGAAACTTTTAAAAACCTGCAGAAAGAAACTAAGAAGGTCACTAGGAAAGAAAAGATGAATTATGAAAGGAACTTGGCAGATAATACACAAAAGGATACTAAGAGTTTTAAATATATGAAGAGTAAAAGAGAGACATGGGTAGATATGGGACTAATTGAAAATGGTGAGGGAAAGATTATAATGGATAACAATGAGATGGCAGAGTAACTAAATAAGTATTTTGCATCAGTCTTCACTGTGGAAGACATCAGCAATATACCTGATAGTCAGGGGTCTCGGGATAGAACTGAGTTCAGTCAAGATTACTAGAGAGAAGGTGCTCGGGAAGCTAAATGGACTAAGGACAGATAAGTCTCCCAGACCAGATGAAGTGCACCTTGGGTTCTGAAGGAGGTGGCTTTAGAGATTGTGGAGGCATTGGTCATAATTTTCCAGGCATCAATAGACTCTGGCATGGTTCCAGAGGACTGGAAGGTCGCCAATGTAGTTCCGCTGTACAAGAAAGGTGGGAGGGCATAAGGGGAATTTCAGACCTATTAGTCTGACATCGGTGGTTGGAAAGTTATTAGAGTCGATCCTCAAAGACGAGGTTATGGTCAAGATAGGTCCAAGCCAGCATGGTTTCATGAAGGGAAGATCCTGCCCGACCAATTGGAGTTTTTTGAGGAAATCTCAAGTAGGATGGATAAGGGAGAGGCTGTAGATGTGTTATTTGGATTTTCAAAAGGCTTTCAGCGAGGTGCCGCACAAGAGGCTGCTTAACAAGATGAGAGCCCATAGAATTACAGGAAGGATATTAGAATGGGTGGAGCATTGGCTGACAGGCAGAAAGCAAAGGGTGGGAATAGAGGGATCATGTTCTGGTTGGCTGCCGGTTACCAGTGGTGTTCCGCAAGGGTCGGTGTTGGGGCCACTTCTTTTTACACTGTATATCAATGATTTGGATTATGGAGTAAATGGTTTTGTGGCTAAGTTTGCAGATGACACCAAGATAGGTGAAGGAGTAGGGAGTATTGATGAAACGGGAAGGTTGCAGAGAGACTTAGTTTAGGAGAATGGGTAAAGAAATGGCAGATGAGATTCATTGTTGAGAAATGTGCAGTTGTACACTTTGGAACCAGAAATAAACGGGCAGATTATTATCTAGATCGGGAGAAAATTCAAAGTACAGAAGTCCAAAGGGACTTGGGGGTCCTCATGCAGGATACCCTAAAGGTTAACCACCAGGTTGGATCGGCGGTAAGAAAAGCGAATGCTATGTTGGCATTCATTTCGAGAGGTATCCCGTATAAAAGTAAGGAAGTGTTGATGAGGCTCTATGCAGCACTGGTGAGACCTCATTTGGAGTACTGTGCACAGTTTTGGGCACCTTAGGAAGGATGTACTGATGTTGGAGAAGGTTCAGAGAAGATTTACGAGGATGATTCCCAGAATGAAAGGGCTTGCATACGATGAGCGATTGTCGGCTCTTGGACTGTACTCATTGGAGTACAGGAGAATGAGAGGGGACCTCATAGAAACATCTAGAATGTTGAAAGGACTGGAGAAGAGTAGATGTGACTAAGTTGTTTTCCTTGGTGGGTGAGTCCAGGACTAGAGGGCACAGTCTTAGAATTAGAGGATACCCATTTAGAACAGAAATGAGAAGAAATTTCTTTAGCCAGAGGGTTATGGATTTATGGAATTTGTTGCCACATACTGCTGTGGAGGCCCGATCGTTGGGGGTGTTTAAGGAGGAGATTAGTCAAGGTATCAAGGGATATGGGGAAAAGGCTGGAAATTGGGGCTAGATGGGAATGGTTTAGCTCATGGTGAGGTAGCAGAGCAGACTCAATGGGCCGAATGGCCTTCTGCTCCTTTGTCTTGTGATCTTGTGAAGGTCTCCTCCAAGGAACAGCATTGTTCAATTCATATTTATTGGGGGATAGTATGGTCAATATGTAAGGTGCAGGCTGGAAGATCAGTGAAGACATGGTCAAAAAGTTCAAGATTGGAGAGAAGCAATAGCTTTGGCTTTATTGTTGATTTGAAGGGTGGAAGTGTTGGGTAAAGGGTGTCAAGTATGATCCAGAGCTGGAACCAAATGCCTTTTGTAGTGGTTTATCTGTTTCAAGTTTGGTTTGGAATTAAACAAAGCAGTAAGGTGAATAAATCTAGTGGAAATAGGGGAGAGAGGGCAAGAGGGTTATGTTCAGATTTGGGTTATGGTGCAGACTTTGAGGCAGGAGTTGATGACATTTAAGCTCATTTATATCAGATTTCAAAGTCAAAGTTGAGTTCATTGTCATATGCACAAGTACATGCATGCACAGGTGCAATGAGAAACTTGCTGCTAGCTGCCTGCAAAGTGTCTAATATGAAAGCATGATTATCCTTGGGTAAGTAAGTGTGTTGGAGGATAAGCTTTTGGAAACAGTGTTGAGATGATTGAGTTGAGCTAAGTGTAATATGTGTAAAAGAATTGGACAAGTTAAGAGTGACTGGAAGAGGTAATTGATCGTATCAAACGACAGGAGTTATTAGTTCTGCACTCACAGCATCTCAAAAGGTTAATAATTTGTCATTGTTTTAATTATTTGGAAATGTTCAACAAAAATAAATTCAGAAATCGAAGGCACAAATAAAAAAAAGTAACATCAACCTAGATCAGCAGACAGCTTTGCCAGTGTTTGATTTTTGCTGACCTTTCTACGTACTATATTCTACTTTCCATAATACTTAATACTTGGTTAAGATTTTCATGTATCAGCTGTGAAGTGCACTGGCGACTTGTAAGCATGTTGAGACTGAAAATAGAATAACATTGCTATATTAGTTCACAGTCATTTGTAAATATTACAGATCCCTGTACTCTCTATTCAAAAAATGTTGATTTTCAGCTTTGTAATTTTATCAGGGATTTGTTGACATAAGATTAGTCTTTAGTCTGCATCATTTTCTGAATCTGTTGCAATCATTGCTATTATTTGAATATCCTTCATATATATATTTAGATTGACTGCTGCTGGTTGATATATTTGATTAAGATGACAATCCTTCAATTTCAGCGCAGTGATAATGATTTGCTTTTTTTTCCTACATTTAATTATAAAGCAAAATGTAAAGGGGAATTCTATCCAGTGAAAATATTCTGTTCCAGTAGTACCAGTTGGCACAGTGGTTCAGCTAATGGAGCTCTGCTTCAGTGTCGGAGACCCCATTTCTCCCTGACCCCAGGGAGAATGGGATTAATGTAACACTGGTGTAAATGGCTGGCTGATGGTCGGTGTGGACTCAGTGGGCCTGTTTTCATGCTGTATCTCTCCATGACTCTACAAAACAAAAGTAGTTCCACACATAGTTCAGAGTAACAGCTAGTATTATGGATAGTCTTTCTAGAGAAAACATAGAGCACAGAGACAAGCCCTTTGGCCTCCCATGTCTGTGCTGACCAAAGTGCAAATCTAACTAATCCTATCTGCCTACACACAGTCCATTACCCTCTATTCCCTGCCTGTTCATGGCTGTCTAAATGCCTCTGAAACGTTGCCATCATACCTGCCACCACTTCTGCTGGCAGCGCGTTCCAGGCACCTACCGCTCCCTGTGTATATATTTTTTTAAAAATTGCCTTGCGCATCTTTAAATTTTCTGCCTCTCAACTTAAGCCTACACCCTCTACTATTTGAGGTTTCCACCCTGGAAAAAAAACTCTAACTACCCTATCTATGCCCCTCATAATTTTAAGTCCTTTTAACATTGAATTATTTTATATCCGCACATTCAATAGAAAAAAAATGCAGTGACTTCCTTGCTATATAAAAAAAAGCACTTCTGTCCCTGTTTTCCCAGCTTTGACATATTACAGTATTATGAGCAGCAAAATTGGAAAATACCTGTGAATGAAACAGCCCCTATTATTTTTAATTAGATTTGACATGCTAAGGCTGGGGAGGTCTCATGCATAAACTGCAAGGATGAATCTGAACATATTTGAATAAATTGAGAACAGTTGGTAAACAAAAGTAGAGGTCTTGACTTTCACTTTACTAAGTAGTTTTAAGTCAGTTGCCAATTATTAGACTCTAAAATGCTTAGGGGTGGTTTGGGGTGATAATAGATTGTTATGAAGATCACCTCAGACTGGGTTCAGGTTTCCTGATATTTAAAAGATATGGGTTTGAGTTGAGCATGATTGGCTCCATCTTGTTATGAATTTTGTGGGAACATGTTATTGAAGATGTTAGCAGTGGATTGAATACCCTAACTGAAAGCTAGGAGGTTTCCACTTCTCTGTTCTCTTATCAAATATATTGCATGGAGAAAAGAAAGAGTAAACTCTTTGTTATTTGAAGTAGGGTAACTCTTACCTGATTGTTGAAAACTTGTTTATCAACATTATTCAGGGAAGACAAGCTGACACCTCCACACCAATCTCATCTAGTTTGACCATATGACTCCAATCTTACACTGCGAATAAACCCTAACCCTTGAAAGGGGTGGGTGAATGTGTTTGGGTTGAGTGTAGGTTTGCTCACCTTATTTAAAGACAAGTGGTACACCTGCCATTTTAAAGCAAACTCGGAAAGCTGGGTATTGCAGTTAGGTACCACATTACATTCTACATTAAACAGCAATTGAAATTAAATATCAACTTATGAATTACGTTAATGCTTTGCCACCATGATTTTGCTTCCACAGTCATGTAATCTCAGCTGCAGAATGTCTGTTCAATATTCATTCACCAAGTGATTCAGCATATATTAGATTTCTTAAATAAAACTGATGAAGGGTTTTCAACCTGAAACATTAACTCTTTTTCTTTTTCCATAAGTGCTGATACCTGCTAAGTGTTTCCAGCATTTTATATTTTTATTTCAGATTTCTCGCATCAGAAGTTTTCGATTTTCCATTAAAATTCTTACCTGGATTACAAGCTCCATCAGTATCTAAACATTACCTATTGAAATTCTAAGGTAAACTGTAATACAATCATACTTCACTGTATAACTTAACCTTTCAGGTTTCTGGTAACCTTCCTTGGTCATACACCATTATGTGAAATGGTGGGGCAGGCTTGAGGGACCAGTGCCCTTCTCCTGCTCCTGTTGTGTTCTAGTGAATTGCATAAATAACAAGATTGATTTCTGTGGCACATTTCACAACTTCTGGACATCCAAAGTGCTTTGTAGTCAAATAAACACTAGTGTTAATCACTCTTTATCTGAATTTTTACATGTCACTTAATTGAAGTAATTGTCATCAAAGACTCAAAACATCCTCGCCTCCGATCCAAGTGGTTTGGGTTCAAGCCCCACTCCAAAAATGTGAGTATAAAATTTACTTTGATGTTCCACTGCAGTATTGCACAATCAGACATGTAATCTTTTGAATGATAACGTAAAAGTGAGGCCCTGTGTCCTGACGACGTAAGATGTTCTATGGCAGCATTTTGAAGAGTGGAGATATTCTGTATCATGGGTTATGTTTATTTTGCGAACAACAAACAGTATCTCGTCATAATCAGAGAAACAAAGGACTGCAAATGCTGGAATCTAGATGAAAAACACTATGATGCTGGAGGAACTCAGCAGGCCAGGCAGCATCTGTGGAGAAAAGCAAGCGGTCAATGTTTTTGGTCAGAATCCTTCCTCAGGACTATCTCTGACACCCGTCTCTCTCCCTCGATCTTTACACCTTCATCTCAGGAGATTCCTTATCCACCGACATCTTCTACAAACCCAGTGACGCCCATAGCTACCTCGATTAGAGCTCCTTCCACACTGTCTCTTGCAAGGAAGCGATCCCTTTTTCTCAACTTCTCTGCCTCCGCTGCATTTGCTCCCATGATGAGGCTTTTCCACTCCAGGACATCCGAGATGTCCAACACCTCTTCTAACCGTGGCTTCCCCCGAATGTGGTCGAGAGAGCTTGCACCTGCACCTCTGCCATTTCCCGCAACTCTGCTCTCACCCCCACCCCTCCCAGACCCAACAGGGAAAAGGTTCCCTTTGTCCTCACATTTCGTCCTACCAGCCTACGTATCCAACACCATTCTCCGTCACTTCTGCCATCTCCAATGGGATCCCACTACCAAGCATATCTTTCCCTGCCCACCCCTTTCTGCCTCTCACAGGGACTGCTCTCTCCACAACTCCCAAGTTCACTCCTCCCACCCCCAACCATCCTGCTCCCACCCCGGGAACTCTCCACTGCCCCCACCAAAGATGCAATACCTGCCCCTACATCACCTCCATCCAGGGACCCAAACAGTCCTTTTGGGTGAGACAGATATTCACCTGCACCTCCCTTAAGGTAAGATAAGTTATCTTTATTATTCACATGTACATCGAAACACACGGTGAAATGCATCTTTTGGGTAGGGTGTTCTGGGGGCAGCCCGCAAGTGTCGCCACGCTTCCGGTGCCAACATGGCATACCCACAACTTCCTAACCCGTACGTCTTTGGAATGTGGGAGGAAACCGGAGCACCCGGAGGAAACCCACGCAGTCACGGGGAGAACGTACAAACTCCTTACAGACAGCGGCGGAATCATCTTCTGCATTCGGTGCTCCAAGTGTGGCCTCCTCTACATTGGTGAGACCAAATGCAGACTAGGTGACCGTTTCGCAGAACACCTGCGCTCTGTCTATAACCGCGATCTGCATCTCCCCGTTGCCAGTCACTTCAACTCCCCCTCCCACACTATCACAGATATGTCAGCCCCCGGCCTCCTCCACTGCCAGGAGAATTCCAAACGTGAACTGAAGGAACAGCACCTCATTTTCCGTCTTGGAACCTTGCAGCCTAACGGCATGAACATTGAATTCTCCCACTTTAAGTAATCACCGTACCCCTCCCCCACCCCCCCCCCCCACAACCATGCCTCTTGCCTTTCCTAGTGCCTCTCTCTTTTTCTACCCCGCTTCTTTTTTTTATCTCTCCTTGCCTTTGACCCATCCCCCAGTGGATCTGCTCTCCCCTCCTCCCCCACCTGCCGATCATTATCTCTCACCTCACTATCACTATCTACCTATCACCACCTTGTGCCCACACCGCCTCCCCTCTTTTGTCCATCTGTCACTGCTCTGCTTTTCCCTCCTATATATTGGGCTTCCCCTTTTCCTACCTTCAGTCCTGAAGAAGGGTCCTGACCCGAAACGTTGACCGCTTGCTTTTCTCCATGAATGCTGCCTGGTAATATGAGTTCCTCCAGCATCATAGTGTTTTTCATCTGCTCATAATCACATTGATGTCATAATCACGTTGATTACAGGAGCTGGCTGTGCTGAAACTGGCTGCAATGTTCCTCCTTTCCCACACTGCATTTGGAATATTGTGAGCAATTCTGGGCCCCATATCTAAGGAAAGATGCGCTGGTCCTGGAGAGGGTCCAGAGAAGGTTCACAAGAACGTTCCCAGGAATGAAAGGCTTAACATGTGAGGAGCATTTGATTTCTCTGGGCCTGTACTTGATGGAGTTCGGAAGGGTGAGGGGAGGATCTCATTGAAACCACTGGATTCTGAAAGGCCTGGATAGAGTGGATGTGGAGAGGATGTTTCCATTAGTAGGAGAAACTAGGATCCGATGGCACAGCCTCAGAATAAAGGGACGTCCGTTTAAAACTGAGGTGAGAAGGAATTTCTTTGGCCAGAGGGAGTTGGAGGCCAAGTCATTGGGTGTATTTAAGTCAAAAATTGATGGGTTTTTAATTGGTAAGGGGGTTAAGGGTTACAGACATAAGGCAGGAGAACAGTCACGATTGAATGATGAAGCAGACTCGATGGGCTGAATAGCCGAATTCTGCTCCTTTAGCTTTTGGTCTTGTATCGTATGGTCTGATTATCACACTTCATTAGCTGCAGATGTAAGGAATTGAAAAGTCCAGAAAGTTGCTGTGTAAATGCAAGAAAGTGCTGGTTGAAGCCATGATAAACAATCTCAGCAGCTGCCAATAGATGGTAAGTTTGCTCAGTAGCTTGTCCTTTCCGTTACTTGAAAATGTAATCGTATTTTTATCCAAATACAAACTTTGTGAATGCATATTAGTCATAAAATCTGTGTTTCAGAATTAATACAAAGTTGTAAAAGACACTCTATGAATATATATTTTTTCTATATCTAGCAGTAAACCAAAACATTATAAATCAATTCAGCTTAATGATTGCATGCCCTGCTTGATTTCCCTTGTCCTCTTTCCCTCCTTTATTAAACATTTAATCTTGTTATGCAGCAGCTATTTCGCATGAGAGAGAACACTGCATACTAAGCGTTTCCAAAAACTTTCTTTTGGTCTTTTCAAGAGTAAAAATATCCAATGCTAATCTGGTTGATAACAACAAAAACATGTTAAATTTGAAAAAATATGGAAGATCATGACATTGTTCTGTAACTCTTCCATATCTTGAAGGACTTTTATTAACTTATGTAGGGATCTTAGCCTTTCACCTGAGGTGCAAGCAGTTTGATAAAAGTTAGCTGGAACATCGAACACGTGCACTGGCCTTTGAAAAATGACATCATTACAGAAGAAAGGTTATCTTGGTATTGATATTCTGATGAAAGTTCACAAACTTGAAATATTAACTTTTTCTCTTTCCACAGATGCTGCCTGACTTGGTGAATGTTTCTTTGTTAGTTCAGATTTCCAGCATCTGCAGGGTTTTTTCTTTGGTTTTTCAGTTTTGAATTGAAATTCAGTTTTAATTTTTCTGTAATAGACAACTTTGGAAACATTTTGCACTGAATTGGTGTGCTTTGTCAGTGAAAAGGCAGCAGCAACTGAAGTTCTCGCTTCCTTCCTGTTCTCATGGGTGATTGACAACAACTATGTTCATGTTCCATAAGTGAATGATGGCCACAGAAGCCACGTCCCTCACATGACTGACCAGAGAGATTGTCTTCAAAGAGTGATTGACATCCATGTGAGCTCACTTCCTCCAGATGATTGATAAATTAAAATATTTCTTCCTTGGAATGATTGACTGAATAGCCAAACTCTCTCCGCCCCCCCCCCCCCCCACCGAATTGATTGATAAATCATCAAGCCTGCCTGCCCCGAGTGATTTAAAGGCAATATTATGCTGTTACTACCAGACGCACTTTTCCCCCTTTCCTTTCAGCTTTCCAAATGCCCCTTTAAATCTGTACATTTAGGCTCATTCTTCCATCTCCATAATGCCAGCTCCCGTTTCCACAGCATTTTCCTGTGTCACCATTGGAGATGAAACAATACTTCGTGTTCTATCCAATGCTCCATGTATTTGTGACCAGGGCAATCTTTCCTTGATTACAAACACATTTTCCTATGTAAAACAATGATTTTGAACTTAGTACACTGTAGTCACTGCTCTGAATGTGGTTTGTACACTGAAGTCCAAATGAAGAATGTGCAATTGATTTGTGGAATGTGTCCATTCACTCCCTTTGACCCCAAGCTTCCAGTTGCTCGATAACTTAATTTTCTATTTCAATCCCACACTACTTGTAACCTCCATCTCTTTTCCAACAAAGTTCAGTGTAAGCTCGAAGAATAGTACAGGCAATCCCCAGGTTACGTAAGCGTTCCATTTCTGAGAACTGTCCATGAACCAATTTTTCTCTAAGTCAGAGATGAATAATTTCAATGAGAGTTGACTAACATGACCATCTATTTATAGTCTTCCCCTGTGCAGTTACAGTGGTACAGAATCAAAATGCCCCACATCCAATGGCTAGTTTAGATGGCCTTAAAGTATAATGGATGTTAAATTGTTTGATAAAGTATCTTACAAGAGTCAATGGAAGAAATTGCCTTGTTTCCAAAGCAAATCTCTTAAGTGGTCTCCTGCTGTGAACTAGAAGCTGTGTTGTTAATGACAATGGTGTCCATTTGATTATTGTGGAGAGGCTACATTTAAAATTTTTTGATGACTGGTTGCTGTTTGAACTAAGTTGCTGCTACCCCTGTTCTATAACTCCTGAACATGTTTGCATTTCTGTAACTAACTTTCCTACCTCAAATTTTAAAAAAAATTTTGGGAGAATTTGCATCGTCAAATTTCTGTAAGTCAGGTCTTCTGTAACCCGAGGAGCCCATGTACCTCAGTCTCCCACTAGTCACATTTGAATCTCTGATCTTAACATTGAGCTCAACAATTTCAGATTCCTTTCACAAGAATGTTAGAAGTGGGAGTAGGCCATTGGTTATTTGATCAGGTCTTGGCTAATCTTTTACCTCAGTGTCACTTCCAGTACTAACCCCATATCTCTTGATGCCCCTTACTCTCCAAAAATCTAACAATCTCTGAATCGAATAATCTGTGATTGAGCATCACAGTGTTCTTTGGTTGAGAATTCCAAAGTCTTCACCCTTTCTCTCCTCATTTCAGGGAGAGGCCAATTTCTTTGAGACTGAATATAGATTTTAAGCATGCAGCCTGGGTAAACGTCTTCCTTACAACTGTACTGTAAAGTATTTTAAGAATTTTGAATGTTTCAGTGAAATCATCTCTCATTCGACTAAACTCCAAATGGTGAGGATCCAGTTTGCTTAATTTCTCCTCCTACTTCGAGTACATCCAATCATCCTAGGAACCAATATGGTAAACCTTCAGTGTGTTCTCTATCACAAGCATATCACTTCTTTAATAGGGAGACCAGACCTGTACTCAATATTCCAGGTATGGTGTCACCAAGGCCTATACAATTGCAGAAAGACTTGACTTCTCTTGTATTCATATCACATGTAGTAATACAGGCTGTTGGGTTTCTTAATGTTAACATTCAGTAATTAATATATGAGGAAATGCAGAAACACCAACCCCTTTCAATCACTCACCATTTAAAAAAATACTGATTTTTCTAAGATGGAAGAAGATCCAATAACAATGTCTATGCAGCATTTAGACAGGCACATGAACAGACAGGGAATGAACAAGCGTTTGTCAAGGGTCCACATGGTAGGCTTCTTAAGGTCAGAGGCCAAGGGATCCAGGGAGGCTTGGCTGTGTGGATTCAGAATTGGTTTGACTGTAGAAAGCAGAGGTGGAGGGAGTGCATTCAGATTTGGAGGGCTGTGACTAGTGGTGTCCCACAGGGATCGGTCCTGGGACCTCTACTTTTTGTGATATTTATTAATGCCTTAGATGAGGGGGTGGAAGGGTGGGTTAGCAAGTTTGCAGATGACACAAAGATCGGTGGTGTTGTGGATAGTATGGAGGACTGTCGAAGCATACAGAGGGATATTGATAGGATGCAGAGCTGGGCTGACAAGTGGCAGATGGAGTTCAATCCGGAGAAATGTGAGGTGGTACACTTTGGAAGGACAAACTCCAAGGCGGAGTACAAGGTGAATGGCAGGATTCTGGGCAGTGTGGAGGAGCAGAGGGATCTGGGGGTTCATATCCACAGATCACTGAAAGTCGCCTCACAGATGGATAGGGTACTTAAAAAAGCTTATGGGATGTTAGCTTTCATAAATCGTGGGATTGAGTTTAGGAGCTACGAGGTAATGATGCAGCTCTACAAAACTCTGGTTAGGCCACACTTAAGAGTACTGTGTCCAGTTTTGGTTGCCTCATTATAGGAAGGATGTGGAGGTGTTGGAGAGGGTGCAGAGGAGATTTACCAGGATGCTGCCTGGATTAGAGAATATGGATTATGAGGCGAGACTCAAGGAGCTAGGGCTTTACTCATTTGAGAGGAGGAGGATGAGGGGAGACATGATAGAGGTATACAAAATATTAAGAGGAATAGATAGAGTGGACAGCCAGTGCCTCTTTCCCAGGGCACCAATGCTCAATACAAGAGGGCATGGCTTTAAGGTAATGGGTGGGAAGTTCAAGGGAGACGTCAGAGGGAGATTTTTCACCCAGAGAGTGGTTGGTGCATGGAATGTGCTGCCTGGGGTGGTGGTGGAGGCTGATACGTTGGTGAAGTTAAAGAGATTATTAGATAAGCATATGGAGGAATTTAAGGTAGGGCGATATGTGGGAGGAAGGGGTTAGATAGTCTTAGGAGTGGTTTGAAGGTTGGCACAACATGGTGGGCCAAAGGGCCTGTATTGTGCTGTATTGTTCTACGGTATTGGTTTATTATTGTTACTTGTACCAAGGTACAGTGAAAAGCTTGTCTTACAAACCGATCATACAGGTCAATTCATTACACAGTGCAGTTACATTGAGTTCGTACAAAGTGCATTGATGCAGTACAGGTAAAAACAGTAACAGTACAAAGCAAAGTGTCACAGCTACAGAGAAAGTGCAGTGCAATAAGGTGCAAGGTCACAACAAGGTAGATTGTGATGTCATAGTCCATCTTACTGTATGAGGGAACCGTTCAATAGTCTTATCACAGTGGGGTAGAAGCTGTCCTTAAGTCTGGTGGTACGTGCCCTCAGGCACCTGTATCTACCTGATGGAAGGGGAAAAAAGAGAGAATATCCCGGGTGGATGGTTCTATGGCATGGAGGGATATAGACCATGTGCAGGCAGATGGGATTTGTTTAGAGTGGCATCATTGGCATAGGGTGGGTTGAAAGGTCTCTTCCTGTGCTGTTCTATAATTGGATAATTTCTGGATTAAATTTAGTAGGTGCTTCCTTCCTCATTTGATCATCCACTTATCTCTGGTGCCTTTCAGAAATGTTCCCTTTTGCTTTTTCCCTTCCCTCCTCTTCTGCATCTTACAACTTGTTTAATCTCTAACTTCAAATGTTATCTCTAACATCTCCCGCCACAAATACTGCCTGACCCATTTGCTTTTTCAGTGATAACTACACTATTACTCCTCGGGTGATGCATAAAGCGCTGGAGGAACTCAAAGGACTACCCATTTCCCCCCACAGATGCTGCCTGACCCGCTGAGTTCCCCCAGCGCTTTGTGCGGGTCCAGATTCCAGCATCTTGTGTCTCCCTCGGGTGATTGACGGCACGGAATCCGCCTCACGCTGGCGGTGGACGTACACAGGGCCCGCCTCCCTCGGGTGATTGACGGCTCCGAAGACCAGTCTGACCGGCGTAAGATCGGCGACGCGTCACTGCTTTTGTAAACGGCAGAAGGGCTGGAGGAGGAGAAAATAGTCGGCTGTCTTTGGTTTACGTGAAGAAGCAACGAGAGTGTCAGGACAATGCGCTGGTTCGAAGGCACCATTCCTGCTGCCATCGCTTTCGCTAAACATAACAATGCGGTTTTTGTAGTGTTCATTACAGGTATGGCAGTGGGCCGAGCTCGGGCAGGTGGGCTGAGGCCTAGCCGGAAGGAAGCCTCGTCATTCCGGCTTCAGGCTGCCCTTGGAGCAGGAGCTCGGCGCCGGGGTCCGACACGTCACCTCTGGATGCCGTTGAATTGTTTAATCAGATCAATTCGAGCAGGATTTTATCCTTTTAAACAAAAAACACACGCGTAGCAGCAGCTTCTGACTGGTGGGAAAATGCGCCATTGGGATATTTCAAGGATGCCTTCGAATTCGTGGGCATTTTGATTTGTGAAACTGATTTTTTTTTGTTGTTTGACTCAGATATTGCTTCTGTTTTCAAATATCCCCGGTGATGAAACAATGTAAATACGGCACTCAGGGCAAACCTCAAAAGATGGAAAAGCTGTGTGTCTTTCATTGTTATGTTGTGCACAAACAGTACAATGATGCACTTGTATTTATTTGCATTATCATATCATGGCCGCGGGTGAAATTAAAGTTTGCTAAGTTTTTTTTGTTAGGAAGATAGCTGCTCCTTTTAAACTGTTACTGTCCAGCCTCGCCTGGATACAACATAATACTTCTCGCTGAGCTTTTCAGAAAAGGAGTTGACTTTTGACAATTTAGTGTGCTGGACTGCTGGCATACGTGCATTAAAGACTCCACTGTGAATCTGTTGTAACAAAAAAATCACCTTGACTCTTAAGGCAGCAATAGCTTTCAAGATGACACCTACTTGCTACGATGTTACGAACAAGCTTGTCATGTACCAACATAAATCCACGTTTAAATTGTGGATTATGGACCTATTTGTTAGGATGAGGGCCTTTTGTTCTCCTGCTCTTTTCACCTTGTGTGAAGAGCATTTTGAGCAACAAAGCTCAAATCTTTATATTTTAGTAAAAAGGAAAATAGTATTATTAGCAGATGTTGCTCTCCTTTCAAGTATCAAGTTTTTGAGAATAATAGATCAAAATTCCAGTTTCCTCTGTATTAGTGATATGTCATTGACTATAGGTTAAAGTGTATACTCTACATCAGTCTGTTAAAATCAAAGCTGGTGAGTGCTTTTTCCTATAACTTTTGTAAAACTGAACTATAAATGCAACTTTTTAAGTTTGCAATTCCTGTGTATAGGGAATATCACAAGTTCATTTGCTGAGGTCTGCACAATTCCTGGGTCCCAACAGGGTTATGGTTACAAAGCTAAATGGAATTTTGTTCCATGGGTAAGGAATGAGGAGGAAAAGGGGCAACTTGTTGGAAGCATTCATTTGTCAGATGAAGGCTGGATCAGGCTCAATTGTAGCAATCCGCATGGTCAAATCAACAGAAGTTCTTGCAGTTAAGGCTGACACATGAAAGTTTGCCACTTGGATAAGTAGCGGAAGAACATGTGCTTTGGAAAGTAGAAACAGGAATAGTTTGATCCTGTTCAGTCATTCAAATCGATGTTGATGTTTGACTCTATTTTATTCATTCATGTGATGTAGGCATCTTTTTAATCTATCTCTAATTGTGCTGGAGCTGAGTGACATTTTCAAAGGACAGTTAAGTAAACTATATCACAGTGAACCTAGAGACACATACAGAGCAGATCAGATAAGAAAACTGAATGCATTTTTGTAACAATCTGCTAATTTTGTAGTCACCATTTTGGTTTTCAGATTTCAAGTTATTTAATTAATTAACTGAATTTACTTCCCCATTTGCTAGTTTTGAACTGTTGGTTAAATCATTATTCCAGATCTCTGGTTCTGTTGCTAGATTAATAATTCCCTCTTGCTGTACTCCATATACTCACATTTACCCCATATTGTTTAATAATTTTGATTTAATAAAAAAACTATCAATTATGGATTTAAAATATACCTCTTGACCCAGCATCAGTTGCTGCTTGCAAAGTAATGGTAATTTCTGCCATACATTTTGTGTAGGAGTGCTACTGAGATCCTCTATGGGTGATAGGTCCTTAGTAATTGAAACACAAAATACTGCAAGTGGAAATGTGGGGGGAAAAAATAGATAATGCTGGAAATGCTCAGCAAGTTGAGCAGCTTTTAGGGAGAAGGGAATGGAATAAACTCTTCCAGTTGACCTTTTATCAGAACTCTTTACCAGAAGTTCTTCTTTAGGTTTGCTGATAGAACTGCTCACAGTACAACAGATGTGGTCTAACCAGGACTTTGTCTGGCAGTAGCATGACTTCTTTTCCCCTGCTTTCCATTAGTTTCATTTATTATTTTCTCTACTGTCAGTAATATGTCATTAATACGTGTCTGTGGACCCCTTGTACTCTATGGACTGGCATTGTTGGTAGCTTTTCACCATTTTGAGTCAAAGTGGATGACTTCGTGTTTGTTCACTTTGAAATCTGTTTGCCATATTTTTACTCTTTTGCTAAATCTGTATCTCTTTGTATGTAAAGGAAGTCAAAGTTGAGTTTATTGTCAAATGCACAAGTACATGTATTCCACAGGTACAGTGAAAAACTTAATTGCAGCAGCATCACAGGCACATAACATCACAGCATGCTATGTTATGCTCACAATGCCATTTATCTTTGTGTCATTGGGAGACTTATGCATCTTATTTTTTTATCCTGTCATCCACATATCTAATAAATACAGCAAATATTTGTGTTTTCATATCGTCACTACTTTTTTCCTGGGATTCAAGTATCTGTCGCTTATCCCTGTAGTCTGTTGTCTCTTGCTCGGTTCATTGTTTTTAAATGTTATGAATAATGTTATGAACTTCAATTTTCATGAGAGATTTCATATATCATCTGGAAATCCATACAAATAACATCCGTACACTTTCCTTTCCCTTGCTTTAGATACCACTAAAGTTCATCAGGCATGATCACCTGCACTCCTTTAATCTGACCACCTGAGTATTTTCTAACAATAATGTTAAGATCAGCTAGTCTCTGCTTCCCTGTTTTCCTCCTAATTATTTTTTTTAAATATTACAATCTCAATCAACAGTTTTCACGTTCAATAAAACTTCAGAAGCTTATGATTTAAGGCATCTGGAGTGTTCTTATCCACTTCCTGAAAGCAATGAAGTGGAAATCACCTGCTCCTAGACATCTGCTTTTTTTTATTATTTATTTTCCTCACTATATTATGATATGTTTGTATTAAGCTTTGGCAAACCCCTGTTCCTGATTCCACATCTTGTTCATTCTTCTCAGCTGTCCACCAAGTATCCTCTTCCCTTGGGAAGAGAAATAGAGTTAACATTTCAGGTCGAAGACCATTTGGCAGAGAAGGGTCTTCAACCTGAAATATGTGTCTCTTCCCACAGCTATGGCCTGACCTGCTGAGTATTTCCAGCATTTTCTGTTCTTCAAGCAGATTTCCAGCATCTGCAGTTTTTTATTATTTTCACATCCTCTTCCATTGACATGTTGATTTTGAGGAGCTGTTTTATAGGGTATAGTACATCAGCTAAACCTTGGATTAGTCAATGCTTCCATCTGCAGCTTTGCCAATTCTCAAATACTTCCAAGGGCAATTGGGGGCAAGACTTCCTTACTGTGCCACCCAAAACTTTTTGTCGCTTACTGGACTTTGGGATACAGGGGGCTAGAGATGGGAGCCTGCTATATCTAGATAGGCATTTGGGACCACGGGCATCAATTCTGGGCAGGACTGATTGAAATTAAATTAATGGGAAGAAGACTCTTTTATGATTGTTAAGAGAACGAGATAGATAGGTACATCTATATTGCTTGTTTATTTGTCCCCAGTTTGTAGAATTATATGGTATTATAGTTTCCACAAGTTTTTCTCTGCTTGCATCTTCTTGGTCTGTTACATTCAGTGATCTCTAAAGCTTTTCTTAACTGTTAATCTGACCAATTTTTCCTTAGTAATCAAATATGCTATTATGATTTTTAAGATGACAAGATATATTTTGATCTTTGAAGGTTGACGGCAGTCTTGCATATACATTGGATCAGATGGTGGTTTTAATTAGTGCATTTGAAGAGTAGAATAAATTATAAATCTAGTGTTTAAGAAAGCAAATGAATAGTAGACACAAAATCAGACAGTAAGTATGTCCTTGTAGTTGCTCTATCTGTGGTTGTGTTTTTTAAGGTTGGGAAAATCAAGAAATATTGCAATATTTTATACTGGAGGTAAACCAAGCCTTTGGTGTTACTTGCTAAAATATGAATAAGTGGGGGGTAAAAGGCATTTGTGATGTGGTTCATTAGATTTCTTCCTTGTTTTGAGGATGAAAAATAATTCTGGCTCCTAGTTTCATAGAGCAGGCATATCATCTCTGATAATCCGATCAAAGAACGGGACTAGCATTAAGTGTATTACAATAAATTAGGAACTGGGATGTCATTTATTTTAAATTTTTTGCCTAAACTATAAAGGACTTGATCTATTATCATTCTCTTGATGTAACAGATGGTCCAACATTTAACAATTTGAACAAAGTTCCAAGATTTGAATATTGTTAAAGTATTCACATGATTAACGTGGTTCTCAGATACCAATCCTATCATGATTTAAGTTCTTAAAACATGCACACACTAAAGTGGGGATAAATTAGTTGGAAAATACTAACATTGTAAGACCCACAATTAAAGTTGTAAAACAAAATCTGAATTTGACGTTTTGTTTATAATTTAAATGTATGGTGCTTGATTTAGAGCTAAAGACAATAAGAGCTGGAACAGGCCACTGGATCTCTGGGCCCTTTCTACCTTTCAGCACCATTATGGCTGATCATCCACTTCAGCATCCTGTTTATACCTTCTCCATTTAACAGTAAAAAAAACATAGTTACCTCCTCCTTCAATGTATTTAGTAACTTGGCCCCCACTGCTTTCTGTGGTAGAGAATTGTACAGGTTCATCCTCCTGTGTGTGAAGAAGTTTCTCCTGATCTTGGTTCTAAATGATACACCTTGTATCCTGAGGAAATAACCCCCTGGTTCGGGCTTCTTTCTCTATCTAGTCAAACTACTCTAGAATGTTGAAGGTTTCTTTGAAATTCCCCCCCCCCCCCTTTGTTCTTTTGTACTCCAGTGAATATAGGCCTAACTGACCCAACCTTTCTTCATCTGACCAGCTATCCCAGGAATCTGTCTAGTAAATCCTTGTTGTACTCACTCCATGGCAATAACTTTCTTCTTCGGGGAAACCAAAACTGTGCACACAAATCTGGATGGGGTGTCACCAAGGCCCTGTATGGCTGCAGCAAGACATCTTTGCTTCTTAAATTCTTTTAGAGCAAAGCCAACGTGCTGTTTGCTTTCTTCACTACTTCATGTACCTGAACGTTTACTTTCAGTGATGAGTATTGAAGGACATCCAGGTCTCATTGTCTTTTCTCAGTTCATCAGTATTCAAGTAATCTTTGTATTTAGAACAAAGTGGATAAACTCATTTATCCTTACTACCATGCAGTTACCCACTCAACCAACTTGTCTAAAACACATTGGATCCTCTTTGCAACCATCTTGCAGCTGTCACTCCCTCCCATCCTTCCTCTTCCCCCCCTCCCCACCCCCCAGCTTTGTGTTGTCTGAAAAATTAGAGACTGCACTTAATTCCTTCATCCAGATCATTGATAACCATTTTGAATCCCTGAGGCACCTTGCTAATCATTGCCTACTACCCAGAAAAACTGATGTTTATTTTATCTCGTTTCCTGCCTGTCAACCAATTCTCATTCTGTATACTGATATTACTTCTATTCTCAGTGCTTTAACCTGTAATGTTGGACGTTATCAAAAGTCTGCAAGTCCCAACACATGGACATGAGATTCTGCAGATGTTGGAATCTGGGGCAACACACAAAATGCTGGAGGAACTCAGCAGGTCAGGCAGCATCTATGGAGGGAAATAAACAGATGTTTTGGGTCAATACCCTTTATCAGGACTGGAAAGGAAGAGGGCAGAAGGTTGGGGGAGGAGCACAGGCTGGCAGGTGATGGGTGAGGCCACGTGAGGGGGGAAGGTAGGTGTGTGGGGAAGGGGGGATGAAAGGGAGTGATGTAAGAAGCTGAGAGGTTATAGGTGGAAGAGGCAAAGGGCTGAAGAAGGAATCCAACACGCCACATCCACTGGTTCTCCTTTATCAGTAACATTCCATTAGATTTGTTAAGCGTGATTGCTCATTCATAAACCCATGGTGACTTTATCCAATCCAATTTATACTTTACAATTGTTTCTCTAGCTTGCTTTTTGCTCTATATTAAACCAGCCTGAACAACATTTTTTAAAATCATGAAAAGCTTAAGCAAAGAAGAAGTTTCCTTTTTGTACATAATGGAGATTGAGAAATGAAAGTTAATGCTACTTAATTTTCCCAGGTCATGTAAGTAATCAGCAGTTGGAATAACTTTTTCCCCTAACAAAACAGCCAGATGACATCCCAGAATTACCACAGGGCAGCTCAGCATAGCTCACCTTGACAAAATCCAAATAATTATAGTGTTCGGTCATAGCTCAGTTTTTAAATGTCTGAACAGACTCAAGAAGTAGAATGGCCTACTCTTGTTCCTATGTTAATATGCATCTTCAGATTCACATGCTAGTGTTAAAGGAATGCAAAGAATAATGGTCCATTTTCTGTTAAAGATGTTGCTATTAATAAAATGGCTTACAAACATTTGGCTCCAGAAGTGCATGCGTTTTCAATTTAAACAGCTTCTCAGTCTGATTGTTCCTCTTTCCTTTTCTGTTCATGGTTGCACCCCTGCCTTTTACTGTAACCTCTACCAGCCCAATGGAGGCACAGTGTATTTAAAAAGTTATCACGGTGGTGCAGCAGCTGTCTTACAGCTCCAGGGATCCAATGGCCATGTATGCTATCTCTCTGGAATTTGCATGTTCTCCCCTTGACTGCTGTGGTTTCCTCCCACATTCCAAAGACATGCTGGTTGGTTAATTGGCTACTGTAAATTGCCCTTTAGTGTGTGTAAGTGCCAAAAAGAATTAAAGGGGGTTATGTATGGGAGAGAATAGAACAACAGGAAAATAAAAAAATGGAGGAACAGGACACTTGGGATTGCTCATTTGGAATGGCTGAATGGCTGTCTCCTGTGTCAGAATAAGTTCAGTGGAGAGGCACAGATTAATTGAGAAGTCTTCTTGAATTTCTTTAAGGAAAAATGTGTCTTACCAAATTGATTAATTTTTTAAGGCAGTAACAAAGAGGATTTGATTAATTTTAGTAAGGCCTTTGATTGGGCCTCGCATGGTAACCTGGTTAAGAAAGTGACAGCCCATGGAATCCAAGTGAGAGTGGCAAATTTGGATCCAAAGTTGACTCTGTATAGATCAGTTGGAAATCCGGGTGTAGAAATGGCAGATGGAGTTTAATCTGGATAAGTGTGAGGTGGTGAACTGTACCAAATAAGACACCAAGTAGTGTGGCAGGAAGTCTGGGATCTTTATTTGTTCACAGATCCTTAATGGTAACAGGATAAAAAGTTTTTAAAAAAAAAAACACACATATGATATTTGGTGATGGAATCAAATATGAGCAAGAAGGTTACACTAGAATTATATGCAACAAAGAAAGTTTGAATACCACGTAGAATTCTCCTTGTCACACTATAGCAAAGATGTGATTTCACTGGAAAGGGCACAGATTTACAAAGATGCTGCCAAGACTGAAGCATTAGAGCCATGAAAAAAAGTGGGATCTGCTGGGGTTTTCCTTGGAACCAAGTATATTTAGGGAGATTTAATTGGAATGCATAAAGTAATGAGAAGCCTAGGTTGAGTAAATAGGAAGGACCTATTTCCCTTGTTAGGAAGCCTTAAAGCAATCACTCGATTAGAGAAGAGGTGGTGGTAGTATGGGTCTGGAATTCACTGCCTGAAAGAATGGTTGAGGCAGAAACCCACATCACATTTTAAAGAGTACCTGGATGTACACATTGTCGGTAGGACTATGGATATAGAGCTGAGAGGTGGTATTAGGCAAGAGGCAATTTAGCCCAGTGACTGGCTTTGACAAGATGGGCCGAATGACCACCACTTCTGTAGTAAATTTTCTTGGACTTATAATTTGCAGCTCTCTGAGAATTATTGTTTTTCTTCTGCCACCACTCTCTTCATCTTACCATTAGTATCTGTTTTTAACTACTTTGACTTGGAGCTCTGGAGTTCCCTCCCTAAATCTCTTGTGTTAGTCTTTCCTATTTAAGGTTCCCCTTAACACCTACCATCTTGACTGAACTTCCCAACACTACCTCCTTTGCCTTGGTGTTAATTTCTGTCTGATCATAAGCATTTGAAGCACCTTGAATTGATTCCATTCATTAATGGTGCAATATTAATCCAAATGTTGTTGAGGAAAACAAGATTGCCTAGATTTTCCACTTTTTTTTTGCTAATGTTTTTCCAACATAATGAAGACTCATTTAGTACGTGCCTCTTGTACTTACCAATTCCATCAGCAGAAATGATATCAGCAGAAGGATATGCACCTTGTCTTGTTCCACCTCTGCACTGTGATAGATAAATTAACTGCTTTATGGTCTTTAACTATGGTCGATGTACTTGTGCAAGTATGCTCAGATGCTACCAGTCACAAACAGCCTTTTGATTGGTCGCATGTTGGATGACTTGTTCTCTGGAGCACAGAACATTTTTAGGAAACCTGCTCCTGTAGTGACCTTGAAGCTAACAATGTTATCAGGGTTTAGGAAGGTTTCACTCAGAACTCTGGATATGAATATGAAAGTGATCCAAAGGATTTCCATTGCAGATACTAGTCTGATTTTCATAATATATAATGAGATACTTTTTAGACTGTCAGTGAATATTATTTAAATCATTATTATTTAAATAGCATTTTGGCACGTCATCATTAAGAAGAGTAGATCCATCTTTTAGTTATCTTTTGTTTTTTTCTGTATAATGAGGAAGAAGGTTAAGGGTAAGGCAAGTTAGATATTTTAATTTAATGTGCATGCAATAATTTAATATTTTAGAAATATTTTGGAATTTTAGGTGATTTTGTTCTGATTTGCAATACTTTTAGCATTTAATTTCTCTGCTGTAAAACGGATGGTAAAAAGGAAATCCATGCCAAGTTATCAAAAAAAAATTAGAATTAGTTAAGAATGCTTCATACTTTAATGTTTTTCTTTTCAAGTGAGGAATATTTCCAGCATTCCATTGTTTTGTTTCTGCCTTTTGTCGTTATTGTTTATCTTACAATATATTTATTTTTAATCTGACTTTGTCGGCAGGCATGCCAGTCGGTTTTGCCTGTTGTAAATGAAAGGCGGTGGTAGCTGCTTCATATTTTAGATTCATTCCTGGTTTTGTTAAAAATATATTGTACTTGTATTAAGTATAATTTTCAGGTATTTTTGCATTTAATATCTTAGAATGCACTCGTGCAATATTGATCTGATTTACCAGAGTGCATTCTAATCAAGAATAAGTGCTTAGATTTGAAAGTGGTAATGAACTGCATGTCTCTCAAATAATGTCTCTGGTCTGTTTTGAATACTAATGATTTTTATTTTTAGGGAATGATGAACAGTCAAGACAGATGGCTGCAAGTTGGGAAGCTGAAGGAGTAGGAGAAGCAACTGTAAACACTTTTGTTGCTATTAAAATAGATGCTAAAAGGCAAGTATCCCATGTACAGTGTGCCAAATGGTAGATTGTGGGGTTTTAGTTTGTTTTTTTTTAATTCATTAACCTTGAGATGATTTTAAATATTAGATCTAAACACCATTATAATATTTGGCATTGCTTATTTTTTTCTACAGTGAAGCATGTATGCAGTTTTCTCAAATTTGTATCCTTTTCCTGAAAGTTAAGATATAGTTTTCATTGAACTACTTTTTTAAAGATGGGAAATTTTGAACTTGTCAATAATAGTAAATGACGTACAAAGGAGACTTCAGAAACATCAGATTCTCCAATAATGACGGTCCTATATTCACTGAGGTCCACAATACAGAGATCTTAAGATCCATTACAAAAATAGACCTCTCACTTGCCCACTGTCACAAATTGGGACACACATGCCAGCTCTTTCTTTTTTTCTCTGGATCTCAGGCTATTTTATACTTTACCATTTTGTTACTCCCATTATCATTGATATTTTGTGCATTTGAACTCCAACATTTTCAGGCTTGAAAAACTCATGGTAAGGGACTTCTTCCTCATTTGTCAAAGTCCACCAATTGTGAGGTAACATTTTTCAGTTCTCCAAATTCCAGAAGTTTATGAAAGTTAATTGCAAAATAAAACAGAAGCTCTTTGTACCAAAGACCTTGTTTTGGACAACTCTGTTATAATTCAGTTTCTAAGGAATATACTCTTCACAAGGATATATTTTCTTTGGTACCACAATACACAGAGGCTCCCTGGGTTACAGAAGACCTGACTTCTGGAAATCTTAGCTTATGCAAATTCCCCCATAGATTTTTAAAGCATTTTTCAGAACAGGAAAGTAAGTTACAGAAATGCAAACATCTTTGGGAATTACGAATTGGGGAACAATGTAACATCCATGGATACTTTAAGGCCACTAAAACTAGCCATTGGATGAGAGACATTCTGATTCAGTACCATTGTAACTATTTGGGAAGACAATAAATATTCATGTTAATCAACCCTCATTGAAGTTACTAGTTTCTGACTTTTGGAAAAATCAGTTTACGGACAGTTTTTGGGAACTGAACTCTTGTGTAACCTGGGGACTGCCTGTACCAGATTTATTACATTTATTTTTATATTCTGGGATAGAGTTTTAACTCTTGACATTTGAGTTGCTGATCCATCACCATAACCACCTGGTTATTGTGACCTAATACATGCTAATGGAAGAAACCTTCAATCTGAATAGCAATATAGTTTTTTTTTACATTTTACCTGGTAACAATCATTGCTTGTGTGTAACTTATTCTACACAAGTAACCATGGAATACACTTTGCATCTCACTCAGTGCTCTGATTATGTGTTCTGATCAAAAATTCAAACTACTTGGGGGATATAACTTGTACAATACAAATTGTGATCTCTTACCAAAAATCCTTTTGGTGATTTGTGAAAATGAGGAAGCTTGATGTTATAGCAAAATGGAAAAAAATTACAATCTACTAAGTAGTGAACGTAATCTGATTTGAAAGATAAGATTTTAGGTGTAGAGCTGATTTCATGAGTATTTAATGTGTTTATTTTCTTTTTAGCATGGAGGACTTTGTTGATCAAGTGGTAATTTTTGAGAAGTTTAAATACCATATATTGTTGTTCTGCTATAAGGTGGCCATAAGCAGGTTTTATCAATAAGTATGTATACAGTTTTATGAATAAAACACTTTTTAGAATACTTTATAAAATGATTAGTTGGAATGGTGCTTTTTCATCAATTTTTTCCAGATTAAAGTTGTTTTACCAGAATAAGACATTAAATAAGAATTCAATGAATGGGCTTGTACAGAATTAGAGCTGGGAAGTTAGAGAAGGCTGAGTCAGATCTTTGAGACCTTGGGGTAACTGAAATAAAAAGGAAAAGATATGGTGGTGGGGGAATTATGTCAATGTTTGAAATACCAGATAATTTTAAAAATAGTGGTGGATAATGTACAAGAAATAGAAGTATTGTTAATTTTAGAAGAAATTCACTAGAAGAAATGTAACTAGATCTTTCTCTTGCCTTCCTCTGAGATGGACTCATTTTGGGCTGGTACAAGTTGGCCTTGTTTCATTATTAATATTGGAAAAAGCTGTATATTTGAGGCAAGGCCTTAATCTTAACATTTATTTTATTCTTCAGAATTTATTCTTTTACTAGTATTTCATGGTAAAAGCCTTGGAAAATATTTTTTGGCCTCAACAAATGAAAAGTTCCAAATCAGTGCTGAAAGGTGATATGTGTGCCATTTTGTTTAATTAACTTGCAGTAGAACTATTTCCATTAAGTAAAATTTCTTACTGGTCTTACGTACATTTGTCACACAGTTGAATTTCATGCAGCTGTCTCATTTGTAATGGTGTTCCAATTTACATTGTTACTATGTACTTGTCTTTCTATAATAAGACAACAGCTGTCCAATCAGTGACAAATCTTCATTTAAATAATTCAGTATAAATAGGACGGTCTAGGTTTTGTGAGGTATTGTGACTGTTTTATGGTGAACTGCCAGCAATACCCATCCAAATAACAACAAGTTTGCAACATTGACAAATGCACAGCTGATCACTGAAGTTGCAAACTTGGTGACAGCTTACCAGTGAATCTGTGACTGGGTTAAATTTCTGAAATCTGCAAGGTGTCCACTGATGGTGCACAAACTTGCTGATACTTTCCAATAGTTCTGTTCTTTTGAAAGGATGTATTACTGTGAGGAAGAAAGGTAAGGATAAGGCAAAAGTCTTAATGATGCAATAACTTGAATGCTAGAGTCATAGAATTATATAGCATGGAAACAAGTGGACCAAGGTACCTACCTGAGCTAGTTGAATTTGCCTGCATTTGACCCTACCCCTCTAAACCTTTCCTATCCATGTACCTGTCCAAAATTCTTTCAAGCATACCCACTTGTACCATTTCCTCTGGCAACATGTTCCATATACTCACTACCCTCGGGTCTCCTTTAAATCTTTCACCTCAAACCTTTCACCATAAACTTTTTCCCAGGGCAACAATGGCTAACACAAAGGGACATAATTTTTAAGGTGATTGGAAGAAGATATAAAGGGGATGTCAGAGGTAAGTTTTTTTTTTACACAGAGAGTGGTGGGTGCGTGGAACACACTGCTGTCAGAGGTTGTGGGGGCAGATATATTTGGGACATTTAAGAGAATCTTAGATAGACACACGAATAATACAGAAATGGAGGGCTATGTGGGAGGGAAGGGTTAGATAGATAATAGAGCAGGATAAAAAGTCGGCACAATGTTGTGGCCCAAAGGGCCTGTACTGTGCTGTAGTGTTCTATGCCCTCTAAGCTTTTCTACCCTGGGAAAAAGACTGTGACTGTCTTACCCTATCAATGCCCCTCATGATTTCATAAATTGGAATTGATTTATTATTGTTACATGTACCGAGATACAGTGGAAAAACTTAGTTTTGCAAGCCTTCATACAATCATTTCAAAACGTTAGTACTTGAGGTAGTACTAGGGAAAAGCAATAAGAATGCCAAATATAGTGCTGCACTTACAGAGAAAGTGCAGTGCAGCTAGACAATAAGGTGCAAGGCCATAACGAGATAGATTGTGAGGTCAAGAGTTCATCATTAACTTACAAAGTCAAAGTCGAGTTTATTGTCTTATGTTCAAGTATAATGAAAAACTTGCTAATATTTACCAGTAGTTCACTAGTTCACTACTCTCTGCAGCTTCTTACGTTCCTTCACATTCAAATTGCCATACTGAACCATGATGAAACCAGTCATGATACTTTAAACAGAGTCTTAAAACAGCAGGATAGAAGTTGTCCTTGAACCTGGTGGTGCGTGTTTTCAAGCTTTTGTATTTTCTGCCTGATGAAAGGGGGAGAAGAGAGAATGTCCAGGGTGGGAGGGGTCTTTGTTTATGCTGGCTGCTTTCCCGAGGCAGCGAGAAGTGTTGGCAGTCAGTGGAAGAGAGGCTGGTTTTTGTGATGAGCAGAGTTGTGTCCACAACTCTGCAATTTCTTGTGATCTTGGGCCCAGCACTTGCCATACCAAGTTGTGATGCAACCTGATAGGATGCTTTCAGTGGGGCATCTTTAAAAATTAGTGAGGGTCAATTAGGACATGCCACATTTCCTGAGAAGAGGTGTTGGTGTGCTTTCTTGGCCATGATGTCTACGTGGTAGGACCAGAACAAGCTCTTGGTGATATTTACACTTAAGAACTTGAAGTGCTCAACCATCTCCACCTCAGCACTGTTGATACATACAGGGGCATGTGCTCTGCCCCTGAAGTCAATGACCAGTTCTTTTGTTTTGCTGACATTGAGGGAAGGTTGTTATCTTGACATTATGCCACTAGACTCTCTATTACCTTCCTGTACTCCTCCTTGTTGTTATTTGAGATCTGGCCCACTACAGTGGTATCATCTGTGAGCTTGTAGACAAGGTCACCTCTCGATCTCCTTCACTCCAGGGAAATCGGTGCCATGCTATCCAGTCTCTATAAGTCAAGTCCTCCAGTCGTAGCAACATCCTTCTGAATCTTTTCTGCACCTTCTCTAGCTCATTCACTTCAAATATTTTGGGTTTTTAGGTGATCTTGTTTTATTTCTAATTTTTCATTGTTTATTTCAGTTTTAGTCATTGTTGATTGCATTTCAAATTCAGAAGTGTTAAATGAATTTGGCATTTTTGTCATCGTTCAAAGATTTTCTACCAATTCCATCCACGGAGTTTAATTTGGCAAACCTGCATGACCTGGTTACCTTGTGTAAGGCTCTGACAAATACAGGGCCTCAGTGATGTAGTTCAGTGAGCTTCTGTCCAAAAAGATGTTCTTTGCAGATGCACCAAAGATAAATGTTGGACAGTTGGATTTCCAAGCAGTGAGAGCAACCTGTGGGCCCCACTAAGTGGATTCACTCTGATAGGATTGCAGATATTTACAAAATAAAACTTCTCTACTGGTATCAGTTCACATGGATGGATAACTAAAGATATTGTTCGACTTGCGTTTGCATTTTACTCAACAATGATCCTTAAATCAGTAACATGCAGATCCTGTGGTATGCATTCCATCAAGCTTTTTTATAGGAGACAATGGAATTCCATTGGAGGTTATTGCTGGAAGTGTGACTGCAGAGGAACTTGTAGCTCGAATTCAGAAAGTGAAAGAAGTAAGCAATGATTTTTTAATGTTGTGATTGTTTATTGGTAATTGCATTTAATTTTCATTTTAGTGGAGCTTTAAGCTTAAACTAAATAACCAAAATGCGTGAACATACAGGAGATTATGAATACGTGATCTGACTTTTAAAACTATTTAAGGTATCTTTTGTTCTCTTTTGGAGTCTTTTTATTTTAACCATATGTATGCTATACAAAATTGGAACACAGTGATAAGTAAAGATATGAATGTTTTGAGAAAAGATGTGCATTTTCTTCTCATGGTTAATCAACCAGCAAGTATACTTTACATATTTTTTATATCTAATTTAGCAAAGCTAATGAAATCTCCTCATTCAAGTGTGACTTCCCTGTTAAAATTCAAATGTCATTAACATTATCTATTGGTTTTCATTTAATAGATGACTTACTGCAATGTGAAATTATTATTTTTGTTTCGATGGTGTCAGAGCCTTAGATTGCTAATTCTGCTTTCCCAGCAGTTTCTGTACAGTTGCTCTTTAGCAAACATCTTATCCAGATGGTTTCTATGCTTTCTTCTCCTTGCATCATAGTGAGAATCAAAAAATAAAATGCTCATGGTTACCTAACTGGCTTAAAGCTTGACTGTATAACTGAATGGATAATTGGTGGTACAATTGCATTCATGGCTGGTCGATTCCTTTGCTGAATTCTTGTATACAGTCTTTCATGTATTGATTCAGAGAATTGTGGAATCATTATGTTGATATGCAGATTATGTGTGGAAAGGTTGAGAGTAGAAAGTAGTGTAGTAACAGATTTCCTTCCAGTTACTAGAGTATGAATAGGTTTGTGATTTGCTGATATAATTCTTCTCCAAGATGATTTATTCTTAAGAACAACAGAAATAATTTTCATTTCCAGAGTACCTTTGAAGACTTAAAATAACCTAAAGCACTTCACAGTTCTAGTAATATAGGGAAGTGGAATACTTAATTTGATGGCATCAACAAAGAGCAGATAGATGAATAGTTAGATAATTCAACAGTGGTATAGATTGAGGGATAAGTATTGGTCGAGATTCTTCCTTGCTCTTGTTCTATGTGATTTTTATCATATTTACCTCTAAGGGTAGACAAAAACCTCCCTCTTATCTTAAATAATGCCACTCTATAAGTGCAGCACTCCTTCTCAAGTGTCAGCCCTCACTATGTACTGAAATCTCAGGAATGGAGTTTTAACTCTGAACTATTAGACTCTGATGTGTTAGTGCTGCACTGAACCAAGTCTGACAACAATGTTGTTTAGAATTCATTTGACAATTTAAAATTTTCTACTTATTCAAAAATTCTGTTGATGTAAATATTAAGAATTTCTGATGCATTTGTTCCAAATCGAGTTAACATATCATTTACATTAATGACCTGGAAGAAGGGGCAGACTGTAAGATATCCAAATTTACCAATGATACAAAAGTAGGTGGGAGGATATTTGGACTCTGCAACTGGATATTGAATGGCTAAGTGAGTGGGCGAAAATGGAATTTAATTGGAATAGTAGGAGGTTATGCACTTTGACTGGAGGAATCTAAAGGCAAACTATTATTTCAATGAAAAAAGATTGCAGATGAGTGAAGTACAGAGGGATCTTGTGTACGAATTGCAAAATGTTAGCCAGTAGCAACAATTGCAAGAGAATTGGAGTTTAGAAATAGGGCAGTATTGTTACAATTACACGGGGTACTGGTGAGGCCACACCTGGAGTAATGTGCACAATTTTGGCCCTCTTATTTAAGAAAGGATATTCTAGTATTGGAAGTAGTCTGAAAGTGATTCACTGACCTAACTCTTGAGATGAGAAGATTGTCCTATCATGAGTGGCTGAAGAAATAAGGTCTATATACCTTGGAGTGTAGAAGAGTGTGGAGTGATCTAATCTCAAACAAGGAGACATAGGTATAAGATCATTGGGGGGCATGTCAGGGTAGATGTTGAAATATTTCCAATAGTGAAAGAATGTCAAACAAGGAGACATGGTACAAGATTTGGGATGGTCATTTAAAACTTCAAGCAGAAGGTGGTGGATCTCTGGAATCCTTTACCCCAGAGGGTTGTGGAGGCTAAATCATTTAAAGAGGAAGTAGATACATTTTTGAAAGATCAGAGATGGGAGCTATGGAAAACTGACAGAAGAGATGAGATGAGGCTTGGGGCAGATCAGCCATGTGGTCATGATGGTTGGGTGTCTTGAGGGGCTGAGTCGCCTTATCCTGCTCTATTTTCTTATGTTCTTGTGTTTTACTTACTGTTAGATGCATAGACAAAAGAATGTAGCAGCAGGTGACAACCAGGAAAACCATATTGGTCAATGCCATGCTTCAACAAGCAAGTCTGCAGAAACTGTTCAACCTAATGAGCCTCAAGGTTTTACTACAAGAACGACAGAAACAAGGGCACCAGAAGAGCTTGAAGAAAGATCGAAAGGTAAAGGAATTTTTCAAGCAATAACAAAAATGATTGACCATTACACGAGGAATGGAATCTTATTATTCAAGTGGGAAATATTGTAATTTTCCCCATTTCAAAAATTCAAGCATCGGTATGTGTTTGTTAGTGAACCATGAACATTTTCAGAAAATGGTTTGATTATTTTGTGTTAGTAAAATTTAAATTCATTGATACTCTAAAAATTGTCTGAAGAACCCTTTGATATTTTCAGGAATTTATTTTAATGCATTTATAAATGTATTAATTTCTGACTGAGTGTTAACACTTTTGCCTCTGAGCCATGTGTTTGTAGACAATGATCATTTGAGACTTGAAAGCACAACATTCCAGTGTATCACCAAGGGAGACAAAATTATGAGAAATATAAACAATGTAGATTGCAGCAAACTTTTTGCCATATCAGAGGTAGCTAAAACTAGAGGATATAGGTTGAAGCTGAGGGCAAAGAGATTCAGAGGGGATGTGAGGGGCACCACCTTCACCCAGAGAGTTGTCAGTGCTTGGAATGTCTGAGAGAGTGGTTAAATCTGGGTCACTGACAGTATTTAAGAAGTATCTTGAACACTTGAGTCACTTTGGCATATAAGGTTATGGACCAAATGCTGGGCGATTGGGTTGAAATGGAAGGGTCCCCTCTGGTCAGAGTGGAGGAGTTGGGAGGATTCCATGTTTCCATGTTGTACAATTCTACGATTCTGAGTGAATATACTCAGAATTGGTTACACCTGAACCTGAGGAGGGCCAATATCCTTGCAGCCAGGTTTGCTAGGGTGGTTCAGGAGGGTTTAAACTAGTTTGCGAAGGGGATGGGAACTGGAGGGGGATGGGAACCAGAGGAGTAGGTCAGAGGAGGAAGGGGATGGGGAAAAGTCAGATCTAACAGGTAGAGAGGCTTTGAGGAAGGAGAAGCAGAGTTCAGGCTATAAAAGTAGTAAGGTGGATGGGCTAAAGTGCATTTACTTAAATGCAAGAAGCATCAGGAATAAGGGAGATGAACTGAGAGCTTGGATAAGTACATGGGACTACGATATTGTGGCTATTACAGAGACATGGCTGACATCAGGGCAGGAATGGATATTGAATATTCCTGGTTTTTGTTTTAAAAGGGATAGGGAGGGGGGGAGAAGAGGTGGAGGGGTGGCGATACTGGTCAGGGACACTATTATAGCTGCAGAAAGGGTGGATAATGTAGAAGGATCCTCTCTATAGTCAAGATGGGTGGAAGTTAGGAACAAGAAAGCAGTTACTCTACTGGGAGTATTCTATAGACCCCCTGGTAGCAGTAGGGATACTGAGGGGCAGATTGGGAGGCAGATTTTGAAAAGATGCAAAAATAACAGGGTTATTATCGTGGGAGACTTCAACTTCCCAAATATTGATTGGTACCTGTTTAATGCCAAAGGTTTAGACAGGGCGGAGTTTAAGTGCGTCCAGGATGGATTCCTGTCACAGTATGTTGACAGGCCGACTAGAGGGGATGCCATATTAGATCTAGTTTTAGGTAATGAACCGGGTCAGGTGACACATCTATCGGTGGGTGAGCATTTGGGGGACAGCGACCACTGCTCCATAACCTTTAGCATTGTCATGGACAGGGATAGGAGTAAAGAGGACAGGAAGATACTTAATTGGGGAAAGGTGAATTATGAGGCTATAAGGTGAGAACTTGAGAGTGTAAATTGGGATGACATTTTTGAAGGGAAATGTACTATGGTGATGTGGTTGATGTTCAGGGATCTCTTGCAGGATGTTAGGGATAAATTTGTCCCGGTGAGGCAGAGAAAGAATGGCAGGGTGAAGGAACCGTGGGTGACAAGAGAGGTGGAACAACTAGTTAGGAAGAAGAAGGCAGCATGCATAAGGTGTAAGCAGCAAGGATCAGATAGGGCTCGTGAGGAATATAGAGTAGCAAGGAAGGAACTTAAGAAGGGGCTGAGGAGAGCGAGAAAGGGACATGAAAAGGCTTTGGCAAGTAGGGTTAAGGAGGCTTTTTTCTCATACGTAAAGAGCAGAAGGATGGCTAGAGTGAAGTTAGGTCCAATTAAAGGCAAGGTGGGAAGATGTGCCTGGAAGCTGTGGAAGTGGGTGAGGTTCTCAATGAATACTTCTCTTCAGTATTCACCAAGGAGAGGGGTCTTGATGACGCTGAGGACAGTGTTGGTAAGGGTAATGTTCTAGAGTATGTAGATATCAAGAGAGAGGATGTGTTGGAGCTGTTAGAAAATATTAGGACAGATAAGTCCCTGGGGCCTGATGGAATATTCCCCAGGCTGCTTCGTGAGGCAAGAGAGGAGATTGTTGAACCGTGGCTAGGATCTTTGAGTCCTCGTTGTCCACGGGGATGGTACTGGAGGATTGGAGGGTGGCGAATGTTGTCCCCTTATTCAAAAAAGGTAGTAGGGATAGTCCAGGAAATTACAGACCAGTGAGCCTTACGTCTGTGGTGGGTAAGCTGTTAGAAAGGATTCTAAGAGATAGGATCTATGAACATTTAGAGAATCATGGACTGATTAGGGACAGCCAGCATGGCTTTGTGAAGGGAAGATCTTGCCTCACAAGCCTGATAGGGTTCTTTGAGGAGGTGACCAGGAAGATTGATGAGGGTAGTGCAGTGGATGTGGTCTACATGGATTTTAATAAGGCGTTTGACAAGGTTCCACATGGTAGGCTTCTTCAGAAGGTCAGAGGGCAAGGGATCCATGGAGGTTTGGCTGTGTGGATTCAGAATTGGCTTGACTGTAGAAAGCAGAGGGTTGTGGTGGAGGGATTGCATTCGGATTGGATGGCTGTGACTAGTGGTGTCCCGCAGGGATCGGTTTTGGGGCCTCTACTTTTTGTGATATTTATTAATGACTTAGATGAGGGGGTGGAAGGGTGGGTTAGCAAGTTTGCAGATGACACAAAGATCAGTGATATTGTGGATAATGTGGAGGGCTGTCGAAGCTTACAGAGGGATATTGATAGGATGCAGAGCTGGGCTGACAAGTGGCAGATGGAGTTCAATCCGGAGAAGTGTGAGGTGGTACACTTTGGAAGGACAAACTCCAAGGCGGAGTACAAGGTAAATGGCAGGATTCTGGGCAGTGTGGAGGAGCAGAGGGATCTGGGGGTTCATATCCATAGATCACTGAAAGTTGCCTCAGAGGTGGATAAGGTAGTTAAGAAAGCTTATGGGATGTTAGCTTTCATAGGTCGTGGGATCGAGTTTAAGAGCCGCGAAGTAATGATGCAGCTTTACAAAACTCTGGTTTGACCACACTTGGAGTACTGTGTCCAGTTCTGGTTGCCTCATTGTAGGAAGGATGTGGAGGCGTTGGAAAGGGTGCAGAGGAGATTTACCAGGATGCTGCCTGGATTAGAGAGTATGGATTATGAGGAAAGACTAAAGGTGCTAGGGCTTTACTCATTGGAGAGGATGAGGGGAGACATGATAGAGGTATACAAAATATTAAGAGGAATAGATAGTGGACAGCCAGCGCCTCTTTCCCAGGGCACCAATGCTCAATACAAGAGGGCATGGCTTTAAGGTAATGGGTGGGAAGTTCAAGGGAGACGTCAGAGGGAGGTTTTTCACCCAGAGAGTGGTTGGTGCATGGAATGCGCTGCCTGGGGTGGTGATGGAGGCTGATACGTTGGTCAAGTTCAAGAGATTATTAGATAAGCATATGGAGGAATTTAAGATGGAGGGATATGTGGGAGGAAGGGGTTAGATAGTCTTAGGTGTGGTTTGAAGGTCGGCACAATATGGTGGGCCGAAGGGCCTGTATTGTGATGTATTGTTCTATGGTTCTAATATGCCTCTCAGATGAGACAATAAAACTGAAGCTGCAGCTAGAGATTATGCTTTATTTGTAAAGGGTATTTTTGAGAACTGAATTGGAGAACTGTGTTTACTTGTTATGGCACAAAAAAATTCAAGGTGTTTGGGTAAAGCCAGTATAATTTTTGTGAAAGGAAAATCATATTTGATGAATTGGAGTTCTTTTGAAGCAATAACATGTGATGTGAATAAAGGAGAATTGGTGAATTTCTTCTATTTAGGTTCCCAGAAGGCATTTGCTAAAGAGCTGCATCAAAGATTCTTGTGTAGGAGATAACATTGGCATGGTTTAAAGATTGGCTTACTAACAGGATAGAGAGAGCAGATTGGTGAAATATAAAAAGTAGTGTGCCACAGGAATCAGTGGTTGGGCCTCAACATTTTACAATTTTTATAAATGACTTGGATGAAAGCACCAGAGATACGGCTACTCAATTTGCTGATGTCACAAGAGCATATAGGAAATTAAGTTGTGAAGAGCACACTGGGATACAAAGAGATATAGATAAGTTTTATGAGTGTGCAGAAATGTGGCAAATGAACTATAATGTGGGAAAAATAAACAGATTGTTTAATAATGAGGGATTACCAAACTCTGAGATGCAGAGGGATGTGGGTGTCCTAATGCATGGCTAAGTAATTGGGAAAGCTAATGTGAGGGCGTTGCTTATTGCTAGGCAAATAGAATGCAAAAGTAGCAGGGGAAATCATGCTCCATTTAAATGGAGCATTGGTAAGACCTAATTTGGAATACTGTACGCAGTTTTGGTCTCCTTAATTAAGGAAGCATGTTAACACTTTGGAAGCAGTTCAAAGACGTTTACTAGACTTTTATAACTAGAATGGCATGTTATCTTAAGGAGATGTTGGCTTGTATCTGCTGGGATTTTGGAGAGTGACATGGGACTTGATTGAAACACGAGTTCCTGATGGGCCTTTACAAATGAATGTGGAGAGGATGTTTCCTCTTGTGGGGAAATGTAGAACTTGCGTTCACTGTTTGAAAATCAACCATTTAAGACAGATGAGTGCAATTTTTTTTCTGAAGGTTGGGAGTCTTTGGAACTCTCTTCCTCAAAGGGCATTGGAAGCAGTGCCTTTGAATATTTTTAAAGCAGAGTAAGTAAATTTTCGAGTCAGGGGATTGAAAGGTTACAGGGAGTTGGCAGGAAGGTGGAGTTTGGGTTACAATCAGATCAGCCACAGTCTTATTAAATAACAGAACAGGGTCGATAGGCCAAGTACTCCAAATTCATATGTTCATTTGTCTGTATCCCATGACAAAATTTTAAAAAGCACAGAGGGTTTATTCATGATGAGCAGCCCAATATTTAACCTCAAATGGGCCCTGATTTTGTTAAATTGTTGGCATCTGCTCATTTACTCCCAATGTTTCCTTACGTAACTGTGAACAAAGTCATGGTTTCTGAGAGAGGACGCACATCCTGAAGTTGCATTGAATGCTGTTTTTCTGAATGTACCCTGATGTTTGATTTCTGATTGGGGTTAATGTAGCATGGTTGAGCAGATTCAACCACTCACCCGACATGATCCCATTACATTATGTGGGGTCTTACCATGAGGGGCTGAGCAGGCTGCAGATTGTAAGTTCTTGCAGGAGCAGTCTACCAAGATCAAGAGTAAATTTTGAGTGTTCCCAAATGCAGATGCTCACTGCTGAGTGCACCTTATGAGGCCTTTATGTGCCCACACTGCATTACTATATCAAGGACCTTGCTGTATCCAAATTGGCTGCTGCATTTATCATAATTAAACTTCATTGGTCATGTTACTTTGGAGTTTCCTGAAGAAGTAAAAAGTGCTACATAAATACAGGCAGACCCCAGGCTATGTAAGGGTTCCTTTCCTGAGAATTGTACGTAAACCGATTTTTTTTGTAAGTCATAAACAAACATTTTCAGTGAGGATCAATCAACATGTACACTTATTTATTGTCTTCCCTTGTATAGCTATAGTGATACAGAATCAGAATATCTCATGACCAATGGCTAGTTTTGATGGCCTTAAAGTATCAATGGATGTTACATGTTTGAGAAAGTATTTTACAAGTGTCAGTTGAAGAGATTTGCCTTGTCAGCTTCCAAAGCAAATCCTTTAAGTGGCCTCCCACTATGAACCAGAAGCTGCATTATTATAACAACACGCAAAGTGCTGGAGGAACTCAATGGGTCAGGCAGCGTATATGGAGGGAAATGGACAGTTGACATTTCAGGTCGAGACCCTTCATCAGGATTGGAAAGAGGGGATAAACCAATATAAAAGGGTGTGGGGAGGGAGGCAGTGGAGCAAGAGCTGGCAGGTGATAGGTGAATCCAGGTGAGAGGGAGAAAATAGGCAGGTGGGGGAGGGGGAGAGTGGGAATGATGCTGATAGGTGGAAGTGACAAAGGGCTGATGAAGATGGAATCTGATAGGACAGTGGACCATGGAATAAAAGGAAGGTGAGGAGGGGAACTGGAGGGAGGAATGTGTGGGTGTTGGGCAGATGGAGAGGGCGGAGGAGGGGTGATGGGGCTGGTGGGATAAAGGAAAACAAATAGGGGACAGAGGGGGGTGGTTACCGGAAGTTAGAGAAATCGATGTTCGTGCCGTCAGGTTGGAGACTACCAGGATAGAATCTGAGGTGCTGTTCCTCTAATCTGCATCTAGCCTCAGCTTGGCAGTAGAGGAGGCTGTGGACAGACATGTCGGTGTGGGAATGGGAAGTGAAATTAAAATGGTTGGCTACCAGGAGATCCTGGCTGTTACAGCAGATGGAGCGAAGGTGCTTGATGAAGTCTTCCCCCTATCTGTGTCAGGTCTCACCAATGTAGAGGAGGCTGCACTGGGAGCACCAGATGCAATGTGACACCGATGGTGTTACGGATTAGGTTACTGTTGGTGAATGTCCCTTTAAGACATAGCACAGTAGTGTGTGTTGGGGGGGGGGGTGGTGGCGGAAGGGTGTGATTACGGCAATAACAGGAGATAACGACGTGATGATGTTTTGGAGCAGTCAATCAGAAGAGAGGGAGAGAAATACCTGCCTGCTGGTCTCTGTATCGATGGATGAAAAACAATAACTGTGTCTGTCATTACAATCCACACATGGATTTTTGGAATAATCCAGTGGAGTCCACTTTGTCGTTAACCTGTAGAAGGAAACAGGTATTTGTGTGGACGGCCACGTCTCAAATGCCTTTCGGGGTGGCAGATACTTCGGAACAAAGGAATGGAGATCATTAGTGATTGTGGTGTCGTATGGGTTCCATCGTGGAACATTTGGATTTCGTAATTACTCTATTTTCTCTCTACATTTCCTCTTCAGTCAACGGTGGTTTTGCAGAAGCCTTTGCTCAAGTTTCACCTTACGGCTTGCTGAACTGAACTTTGAGAACTATTCCTGGACTTGGAGTTTGGGAATTTGCCACACACGCTTTGAGTTTAGTTTTGGGGTTAATGTTTAAGATCTAACATTTTTACTTTTTCTTATTATCATAAGTAGTTATCAACAAAATAGTTTTTAACACATACACGACTCGGTGTGTTTCTTTTGTTGCTGGTACGTGACAGATGGATTCACATGTGAAGAACTACCTCACCTGGAAGGACTGTTTAAGGCCCTGGATGGTGGTGGTGGGGGAGGTATAGGGGCTGGTGTAACACTTAGTGCGGTTGCAGGGATAAGTACCCGGAGGGGGATCAGTGGGGAGGGACGAGTAGACACAGGAGTCACAGAGAACATAATCTCTACGGAAAGCAGGGAGGGGAAGATGTGCCTACTGGTAGAATACCGTTGGGGATGGTGGAAGTTGCGGAGAATGATGCCCTGGATGCAGAGGCTCATGGGTAGTAGGTGAGGACAAGGGGAACTCTATCCATATTATGTTGGGGGGGGGGAGGGGAATGGGGTGAGGACAGACGTGGGAAATAAAAGATGCTGGTGTGGGCTGCATTATTATGGACAATGTATCTATTTGATTTTTGTGGGGAGATTATATGTAAACAGGTTTTCTTTAAAGACTGGTTGTCTTTTGAACTAACTAGCTGCTGCCCCTATTCCATAACTCCTGAAGATGTTTGCATTTCTGTAACTAATTTCCCTGTCTTGAAAAATGCTTAAAAGTGGGAGAATTTGCATAAAGTTGGATTTCAGTTAAGTCAGATCTTCTGCAACCTGGGGAGCCCCTGCACATCTTTATTTTTTGATGAAAGCAAAAGACATATTAGTATAGAAAGTAGTATAAAGGTTATGACAAAGGTAAAATACTCGCAAAAATAGCAACATTAGTGTTTAGAATGGAAGCATCCATGTCCAACATGTTTTTTGCTAACTTTGTTCCGGATGATTTCCTTTAGTCATATGGTAGAATAAAAGCCAATTTTTTTTTCCCCCCAAGAATTGCCTTCCAATGAATTTCCTGTGGAATGGTAAATTGGAGAATGCTTTATTTTGTATGGGAAGAACATAACACCATTGAAAATAAAATTCGAGTGCGTGTTTTCCTGAATCTTGAAAATGTAATTCTGTGCAAGATGGGTTAATCTTTTAACATTCAAATTGTAGATGGCAATACTGGTTTTCTTTAACACTTATAAATTTGTGGAGGTATGGAGCCCTTACATTCATAAGGAACTGACATGCAGCATTCAGACTATATTGCATTTTTAGGAAAAGTTAGCAAGTACAAGGGGCAAGGGAGTGAAGTGATTCTCATCAGATTAGCTAAAAAGTAACTCTAATGTAGAATAGACTTCGAGCAGTTCTGCTGAGTTCACAAGAAGCAGGGTTAGGAGTTAATCCCATGGGAAGAATAATACAACCAGATTAGATAAATTTGTCTAGGGTTAAAAACTTCGTGAGATGATCTGATGACTACCAAAGATGGTCACAAATAGGAATTGCTGTGACAGCTGATGCCTGGAGACTGGGCCTCACCAGTTGTCAAAGCTGTTCTGTATGTGTTGCTGGCCTCTTGTGCAGAAGCAGTGTGCTTGAAGGCAGCAAAAGGCTGTGCCTAGAGTCACACTCAAATAAACAACCTGACCCAAGAGCAGGTAAGCAGCAATTTCGGTCTGCCCCACTGCCTTCAGAAAAAGTGGAGATTTAGAACCAACTAGAAAAAGGAAAAGAAAATTTAAAGATGTTATTCAAATAATGAACTTTTGCAGATTTGATTTTTGTTTGCAATGTCCTTCTGTTTGAATATGATTAAATGTATTTGATTACACTCTTTCTCAGAATCACCTGTAAATAAAGGTCTTTCAGATCATGCTGGTCCCTCTAACAGAATCACTTGCCACAATGATGAAGCTTCTGCAAAATCTCAAGAGGGGGAAGATCTTAACACCCGAGTAGAAAGGTATTCTTAAATACATCTGCTTATTTGCACTAGGCAATCAATTTACTGATGCTCAAGTTTGTTTATAAATGGATGATTTTTTTAATGCTTGTTATTTATTGGAATATTTATTCCTGACATTTTTCAATGTAAAGCTAGTATTTGGTTCGGTTTTCAAAAATTTTACAGGACACTGAACCCTCAGGTTTGAAGCTATTTGTGTCTTTTCAAAAATCTGTATTTGTTACAAGATGTCTGTATGTGCTGATATAGTGAAAACAGAAATGTGCTTAGCTTCTTTTTATTTGGTACCAGACTCACGAAGAAGCTTGAAGAACGGAGAGAACAGAAAAAGGAGGAAGAAGCAATGGTAAATCTTATTATTTATGGTTTACTACTTTGTTTATTGAGTGTCACTGGACAAGAAATCCATAAACCTTGACTAATAATTGAAAAAAAATAAGCTCAGGTCTTTACCATAATAGTTTAAGAATTTGAAATTTTAAATAAATCTCACTCATTAACTGAATTAATCCTTAGTTTGTGTTTCAAAAATGTAAATTCTTTCAGAATGAAATTAAAGTTGAAGTTGAACGTAGAAAAATAGGAAAGGAAATGGCAGAGTTCAAGAGGAAACAAGAGGAAGACAGAACAAAAAGAATGCTGGAGGAAAGAAGCCGAGATAAAGAAGAAGAGCGTTTAGCACGAGAAAGAATAAGACAACAAATTGCCCTGGTATGTGTTTTGAGATTACGTATCTTGTTTAATATCTTAGCTTTGAAATTTCAGCCTTTGTGGGGAGGTGGTGGGGGTGAGGGGGTGAGAAACAAACTTGACATTTTGGAGAAATGAGTTCAGTTAAGAAGATCCGATGTTTTCAGACCATCTAAACATGCTCATAATTGAAGTAATAAGAAGTTCCTTCTGTTTTCCTTTCGTTGAGACCGGTGCTGTATTTAAAACCAACAGTCTGTAAATATCCCAGTTTTGTGATTTGCCAAGTAAGTTAATCATGAATATTGGAAGAATACTTAATTATTTTAAGGATAAGTCAATCCCTCAAAACAGCTTTCTCATCTCTGAATCACTTTGCCAAAGATATTTTTTTGAAATTGGAGTTCGACTGGAGCAGTTCAAGAAGGCAGCTCACCAGCACCATAATAATAATAATCCAGGATAATTAAGGATGGGCAATTAAATACTGTCTCAGCCTGTGAAGTGCACATCACTTGAATGAATATTAAAAACAAATTCCTAGATATTTGCCATGGTTTGGTGTTTACACAAATGTTGACTTCCTGATTCACGTAAAATATAGAATTCCGTACAATTTAACATTTTTACTCTTAATTTTTTGATTTTTTTTCCTTCATAGGATCGTGCAGAAAGAGCTGCACGCTATGCAAAAACAAAGGAAGAAGCTGAAGCAGCAAAAAGAGCATCTGAGCTGGAAAGGCAGGCTACTGAAGAAGCTAGGAAAAAAGCTCTTAATAATGAAAGGAGGTACATCATTTGACAAAACAAAATATTTACCTTCATTAAGTTCGCTATTTAATTTCATTGATCAAGAGATTATCCAACATACTTTTGAATCTCAGATTTGTATCCAACTTGCAAGATGTTTTTAAATCCTACGAAGTTGATTTTTTTTTCATTCTTTAACATATGAGGATGTTTTCTATTTTGTCCATTCAGGAAATTATTTAGAATGCTCAGAGGCTCTCTTCATAAGTGGTCGCTTACGCACTCCTCTCTCCCTTCTCTCATTTTCTTCACCACCCTGAGAAATACTCTTCAATTTACAAATGCTGTCGAGTTATTGTATTCACCTTCAGGTGCCATACATCATACTACTTTCTCTGTCACACATAGACAATAGTTCGAAGAAAACTTCAAGTTTTGCCAGGAAAATAGAAAGGGAAGGAAGATTAAACTTCTGTGGCAAAATAGGGAAGATGTCACCAGGATAATTAATTTCATTCTCATTTATTCAGCATAATTCCATAAAGGTTATGTATGGTGGGATGCAAAGACAAGACCAGAAGACAGTTCCCAACTGATTATTATTAAGCACAAGAAGAACACATATGCATATGGTTAAGCGGTCAAATTCTTGTTCAAGCCCCTGTATAGTGGCAATAAACAAGATTTTGAACCAAAATATTCAATTTACTGCATCACTGCAGAATAATAATAATGTTTAGTAAAAGTGTGCATACTTGAAGAGATGGTGGTTTAAAAAAGGATTTTTGTTAGATATTTAAGTTTTTTGTTGTTCATATACAGGGTTGATAGCAAGACTGGTTTTCATTACCCATTCTTAATTGCTTTTGAGAAGATGATGGTTTGCCTCCTTGAACCTTGGCTGTTTGTGCGCTAGAGTATCTCCAGAAGAGGCAGAGCCCCCATTTCTCCTCCCCTGCACCCCCCACCCCCCCCCCCCATACCTCCCAAGCAGAGCAGGAAATGCAGGACCAACCCTTGCCGTTCCACCCACCCACCCACCCCCAATGCAGAACACAAGAAGGAGGCCCCTACGCTTTAGTTTGAAGGTGGAGTGGGAGATGGAGGCCCAACCCCCCCCTACTCTCCAGGTTTGAAGTGCATGAAAAGGATGCTCCCTCATTTTACAATCTTTGTATATACTGGTTCCCACTCCCAGAGGTTGAACCTGCCTTATGAAGTCCTGATGAAGGGTCTTGAGCCGAAACGTCGACTATTTATTTCCCTCCATAGGTGCTTCCTGACCTGCTGAATTCCTCCAGCATTTTGAGTGTGGTAATACAATGCTGTTATGTAGAGAGTTCCAGGGTTTTGTCTCAGCAATCATGAAGAAACGAGGGTCTATTTCCAGGTCAGGATGGTGAGTGACCTGAAAGGCAACTCGATCATTCCACATGTGTGCTGTCCTTATCCTTCCAAGTAAGGAAAACTGTAAGTTTAGGAGTTGGTTTTAAAGAAGCATTAGTTAATTCTTATAATGTATGGGAGATGCAGTGGATGTTTAATTTGAAGGGTGAATGCTGGTCAACTGGTGTGTTTTGTCATGAACTGTGTTGACCATCTAGAGAGTTGTTGGTGTAGCATCCATCGCAGGCAAATGGAAAGTATTCGGCCACATTCCTGATGTATCTTTACAGTATATAGATAGTGGGAAAGGCTTGGTCTTGGGAAGTGTGCCATTCACTACAGAATACCCAACCTCTGACTTTTGTGATATGGAACCCAAACAGTTGAAATTTAGTTCTTGATTTGTAGCTGATTCTGGTCTTTCTTAAATCATCCAAGAAGTGAGTATTATAACAGATTTTTTTAAAATCTCAAAGCTGCTTTGTAATTACAAGGGCTAACTTGTTTTTGGTAGTAACTGTTAAATCATTAGTTGTGAAATGTCACAGAAACAATTTAGTGGTATTTGATGACACATGCTCATTACCAATTAAAATTTGTTTCAAATGAAACACTAAATGCTCTTCATTCTTTGTCTCAGCTTTTCTTTGAAGAAATCAAAATGGTTGCTAAATTAATTTAACTTGAAAGATTTGGCCCCTTTTATAAAATATTTAAAGCCAGATTAGATGTCCTAATATTGAGATTATTACACTTTTAGTTACATTGTGGTTGTATTTGGAGTTGCATCAAAAATTTCTATACTTGCTGAAGTTGCTTCAAATGTTATCTCTGTCTTTGTAGTAAAGTCTGCCGAATCCAGTTTAGACTCCCTGATGGATCTTCCTTTACGAACCAGTTCTCACCAGATGCCAGTTTAGAAGAAGCAAGGGAGTTTGCTGAATCGGTAAAAGAATATATTGGATTATAATTGACTTTTTAAGTCTTTTGAATGGTGTAGATCCTTGATTGATGCTGTACCCTCTTTTACCTTTGTTCATTGCATTGGCCCTTCCACACATAATTAGGGTACTTTAGAGTACTTTTAAGTAGCTACCCTAATTTCCATTTGCTGGTGTCACCAGTTCCATTTGAGGATAAAACTACTTATGTATTTAGTTTTATTAAATATCTTCTCCCTTGGACCTCAAAATGTAAAACATGATTCTTAATTGTCTATATGTTCCTTTAAGTACAATTTTGCATGAAGCTAATCAAAGAAGTAATGATTAGTTTGGCCTAGAATAATCAGATCAAAATATTGATGAACTGTTTTGTTCTTGAAGAGCTTATTTTATCAAAAGCATTTGGAATCTTAACTTATTAAAAGTATAGCTGATAAGCTCATATGCTTCCACTTCTGAAGTATGTACTTTAAACCACTGCTGTACTGCCATGTCTATATTTCTTTAATCAGTTTAGAATGTATACAGTATAGTGGGCCTTGCTGCTTGAAAGAAAATTCTTTATCTGTCCTTACCACTAGTCTGGAGTAGTTATTTGCCTAGCTATTCAGGACTGAGTTGTTTTATGCAAAATTCTGCATGTCTGATTTAAATTCTTTTTTTTTTGTAGCGAGTTGGTGGTAAATATGGAAACTTTGAATTGGCAATAACATTTCCAAGGAAACAATTTACGAAGGACGATTATAAGAAAACGTTGACTGAGCTGGAGTTGGTACCAAATGCCTCAATCATACTAATCCCAGTATGTACATGAAAACCTTTTTCTCCTCCTCTACCCCACAAGTTTTACTTTCCCCATGCTGTGAGAAGCACATAGTGTTTCTGTTTCTTGAATGAAGTACTTTGAAGCCAAAGTTGAAAGGAAGATCAATGCTAAGCAATGTTCAGAACATGGACTGAATTCTAATTGGTTTGGAACTGGATGGGAAACACAGGAGTTTCCTTTAAGTCCTTATCAGGACACATTCACTTTTTAATTGAAAAATAATAAATTGATTTGTTGAGAGTACAATCAGTAAAAAAAAATACAAAGTAAAAATAAATATTTAATCACATCAGGGAATTAATGTTCATCTTTAGTGCATTTAGCATTCTAAAAATGTTTGTTGCTAATGTAACTGCTTTAAAATGTTTAATTGACAATATATTAAAACAATAAAAGGAAGCATTGTTAAATATACAGTGTATTTAATATTTACAAAATTTTGTATTTGATTTGATGTATCATTAGTGCTTTGTTTAGTTGTCTGGTTACTTTCACTGGTATGTATTTTACTAGTAAAGTAAGCTACTTTGCATACATTGCTGTCTAGCATTTCATCTGTAGGTCAGAGTAGAATGAAGTCATTTCTTCTAATATGGCACAATCTTTAGTTCAATATTGGGAAAAACAGTAAATGTTTACCTTTTTAGTTTGAATATATCTTAATAATTGGTAATTTCAGTTTGTGTGTACACTTAGGAGGGTGGGAGTTGGAATGTTGGTAATAGTGAAGGTTAGAATTTTAATGCAGCGAGTCATATAATTCAATGTGGCAAAACCAGATGCTACTTGACTGTCTCACTTATTTCAGCATTTCTGTTTTTGTGTCAAAAGCTTGCTTACTGCAGCACTTGACAATTTATTAAAAGACAAGTCTTAACAATTTATATGGACAGTACACTAAGTAAAACTGACTTCTTAACCACACCCTTCCCCACAAAATGATTTGGAGATATGGACTGATGTATTCAGGAACCTTGTGTTTATTCTTTCATAGGGTGGAAGATCTACATTGTCAATGGTACCATCCTCAGAAGGAGGATTGTGGACTTTCTTGAGAACGTTATTTTACCCTATTATTGCCATTTGGAGATTTCTCAACAATTATCTATTTGCTGGTGATCCCACACAACAATCATCTGGAGGAAATGCCAGTCCAGCTCAACCAGAAACATCTAGAACACCACCATCTGTTGTATCAGATACAGACAGGTAGCACAGCATGAACTTTCCCTTGAATGAAATGTAACATTTATCTTAAGTTTATGTTCCAACTTGTTAAAGTAGCTTTTTAGCCTTTGAGAAATATATTATTAATGCCTTTTATGTATGGGGTGTGTGTGTGTGTGTGTGTGTGTGTGTGTATGTATATATATATATACACACACACACACATTCTCTCTCTCTCTCTCTCTCTCTCTCTCTCTCACTCACTCACTCTATTAAAAGTTGCAGTTTTATCCCAACCTTCTCAATCCATCTTCCCCAACAAAGTTTGAGGAGCTCATGGACTTCTTTAATAAGACCACCTGTTCAGCTATCCTAGTTGTTCCTTTCTTCCTTCTATCCCTCAAACTCCTTCAAAGATTCTGTCCTGTTTTAGTCCTCTATTCTTTTTGTTTCGGTCCTGTTTTTCTTAATTGTTTTTCAATGTTCATCTTGTCCATGAGACCCAGCTATTGCTCCCTCAGCCTTATTTACCCTGACCTCATTTCCCCATCTCCCTTCTTGACTTTGCTGTTGTATTGTTAACAAATCCATTCCTTGAGCAATTCCCCTTCTCAAAAATCTCAGCCCTGACCTCTCTGCCCTGGCAAAATACACAACTGAAGACTCCATGTTTAAACCTCCCTGTCACACGATTGAAATAGCGCTTATCAAAGCCACAAATAAAATATTTTGCCATCCTTTTCCAATGCCTCACTTGCATTGTCCAGTGAGTTGGACGACCCTCTCCTAGTTCCATTCTTAAGTGTTGAGTATTGCCTCGAGAATCAACTGCAGTGACTTCTTTCTTCTCTCACAGTATTAATACTGAATTCCCCCAAGGATCGATCTTTGGTCACCTACCATATCACATTTCCCTCAGCGACATCCAGAACCATTGCGCCACTTCCCACATTTATGCTGACTAGACCTAGATGTATCTCACCATTGCCTCTCAATCCCTTTACCTTCCATGATTTGTCCATACGGGTTGTTGGGCATCTGGCATTGGATGAACAAAAATTTGCTCTCTGGCAGTCCAAGACCATTACCTTTTGAATGTCTGCCATAAACTCTATTCCCTAATCACCAATTCCATCTCTCTTTAAAGTCACTGTCTAAGACTGAACCAGACACTTTGCAGTCTTGGCATGCTGAAAAGTTCCTTCAACTACTTGGAGTGAAGGCTGTCCCTTTAAGATTAGTGTGCTTAAAAGATTCTGACCCAGTCATTCTATTCTGGTGCAATGGCCTTTTGGGTAAAAATCCTTGTCTATATGATTAAGTCAGAGATTGCAGCGAGGTACTCTTGACCTGGCTCCCCAAAGCCTTTTCAGTATGCATGATACACAAGTCAGGTGTGTGATGGAATACTCTCCACTTGCCTGGCTGATGGCAGACAATATCCAGGTCAAACTCCCTTGATTAGCACCCAGTGCCCCACACTCTCCATTCACTCTTTCTGCCACCCTTTGCCTGCAGTATTTACAATATTCAAAATGCACTGCAAATTACTTTCAAGAGTACTCCAAAGCATCTCCCTCACAGACAACCTCTACCACAGAGAAAAATAAGAGCAGGTGCATTGGAACATCGCCACTTGCAGGTGCTTCAAGTTGCATACCAAACTGATTTGATATCATTTGTTCATTCATTGCTAGGTTTAAATCCTGAATTCTCTACCCAATAGTACAAAGTTAAAGTCAAGTTTATTGTCATATGCACAGGTGCAATGAAAAACTTACTTGCAGAGGCATCATAGGCACATAGCATCATATAAGCAGCATTCACAAGAAAAATATAAATTAAACATAAATTATACACAATTTTTATTTACAAGAAAACACAATTAGAACAAAAAAAAAGTCCATTTTAGTGCAAAGTGGTCATAGTGTTGCTAAATTGTAGTGAGTAGGGTTTTGCCAGTTGATTCAAGTAGCTGTTCTTGAATCTGGTGGTGTGAGACTTCAGGTTTCTGTACCTCCTGCCTGATGGTAGCTGGTACCTACCATCCACAGCTCCGATTTGGATGGTAGGTACAATAAGCTTATCCTCACCTGAAGAGCTGCAGCAGTTTAAGGTGGCAGCTCACCACAATCTAAGTGGCAATGAGGGATGCAGAATAAATTCTGGCCTTGCCAGTGACACTCAAATCCTGTGAATAAAATCAAATCAGGTGTTTTCTAGGTTTGTTCCAACTCAAATATCCAGTAAAATGTAAATCTTTAATGAAAGTTAGTGCTTTCAGTTTAATGTGCTGAAATTGAGGATAGCAATTTGCTTAAACGTAAGAAATTTAAGGCCACTAGGTGGCAGATCTTGTAAAAAGTAGGAACATTAAAATACAAAAATGGGATAGATTCTGTTGCATGAACTTTAAATGGGACCTTAGAGATTCAGTAGCTGCTTATTGATGTGTAACTTCCTCATCTTATATCTGCTTATATTTCACATATTATGCCAATAGATTTGTAATTTGATTAGGGATATCATTCTTGAAAAATTTGGTTTGATCTATGTTGAAGCCTGCATATTAAGGACATCTAAGCAACATGCAACTGGCATTCATTTTTGCAGATATCTTTATTTAAAACATTATATTTTGAATAAACCATATAAGCCAAATATTCCAGGATCCTTTAGATTTGGTTCCCAAAATTCCCACTTTGGGCAGACGTCTGCTGGATTTGGCAAATTGTTTTGAGTGCTGCTGCTGGCAACTCAAGATACAATGTGGTTTATGTGCAATACCCTAACTGCCTGCCCATACCTGTCCCTTTTCATAATAGAACATAGAGCAGCACAGTACAGGAACAGGCCCTTCAGTCGGTGATATTTGTGCCAACCATGATGCCAGTAATAAAGTGACAGCAATACATAAATTAGACAGAGTGCAAGCGTAGGGCTGGGCTGAAAGAGATAGCACAGCAAAAACTGGATGGTGATGGGGTTAGATTGTAGAGGGGGGAGAGAGAGTAAATTGGGCAAATCAAGGAAGAGACACAAGAGATGCTGGAATCTGGAGCAACACACAAAATGCTGGAGGAACTCAGCAGGTCAGGCAGCATCTATGGAGGGAAATCAGCAGTCAACATTTCAGGTATTTTGTGTGTGTTAATCAAGGAAGAGAAGCACAAACTGAATAGGGAAGGAGGGAGACCAAAAACACAACCCAACTGAAATGAGGATGAGTTTGTATCATCCTGTAATGTGCACTGTTGTCAGATGTGCTGTTTGTCTGCTTTCACTGGTTGAGTTTGGGAGTCCATGAACTGGTTTAGGTTTTGTTTTCTACTTGTAGAAAGTTGTTAAATTGCAAAAAAAAAACTGAGGTGGTTTCACAATATTTTCATTGAATCAGTGCTTTATATTTACTTGGTATTTTTCATTGCAAATATTCCTGCAGAAACAGCACAGTAGTTTCTATTTAAACAATTACAGGCAGTCCCTGGGTTACGTAAGGCTTCTATTTGATTACTGCAGGGAGGTTACATGTAAACTAGAGGCATGAGACTGCATTTGCTGGGATCTTTTTTTCTTTTTCAATCTTTTTATTAGTTTTCAAATTAATACAGATTGATATATAGCATCAATATTTATACATGTAATACAAAGAGATCAGGATAACAATCATAGCATATATAATAAAGAACAATAAAATATAAAAAAAATCTGTAGATCCAACAATCTCTTAGTAAATGAATATAATATAAAAGGAAAGAAAAAGATTTATTGTATAAATTAAAAAAAAACCCAAATCAATAAAAAAAATTATAAACAATATAAACTAAACAAAAAAAACTTTTTAAAAGAAAAACAAACAACAACAAAAAACAAAACTGGGCTAAAATTTCTCAGTAGAAACAGAGCAATATTATGTCGTCAAGTCCGTTCCTCCAAGTTGGAAAGTTATTGAAAGGGGATCTACATCATGTGAAAATATTGAGTAAGTGGACTGCAAATATTTTCAAATTTAAGCGAAGGATCAACAGTACCACTCCTAATTTTTTTCAAGTTTAAACGTGATATAGTTCGAGAAAACCATTGAAAAGTAGTAGGGGGTATTAGATCCTTCCATTTAAGCAAAATGGATCGTTTGGCCATTAATGTAACAAAAGCAATCATACGGTTAGTGGAAGGAGATAAATGGCCAGACTCTATCCTTGGTAATCCAAAAATTGCAGTGATAGGGTGAGGTTGTAAATCAATCTTCAATATGTTTGAAATAATGTTAAAAATGTCTTTCCAATATTTTTCCAGAAGAGGACAGGACCAAAACATATGTGTCAAAGAAGCCACATTCGATTTACATCTATCACATATAGGATTTATATGGTTATCTTTGGACATATGGGTCCTGTGGACTACCTTAAACTGTATCAAAGAGTGTCTGGCACACATTGAAGATGTATTAACTAAATGAAGAATTTTCTTCCAAGTCTCTATAGGTATAGATGTCTGGAGTTCACTTTCCCATTCATTCTTAATTTTGTCTAATGATTCTAGACGTATTTTCATCATTAAATCATAAATTATCGCTATCAAGCCCTTCTGATAAGGATTAAGACCTAAAATTTTTTCCGTAGTTTCAATTTTGTACGGTGTCAGAAAAGAGGGTATAGTAGTTTTTTAAAAATGTCTAATCTGCAAATATCGAAAAAAGTGTGATCTAGGCAAATTATATTTATTAGACAATTGTTCAAAGGTGAAAAACATTTATCAATGAATAGATCCCGAAAACATACTATTCCCTTCCTTTTCCATATGGAAAAAGCTGAGTCAGCTCTAGATGGATGAAAGAAAAAATTAGATTGAATGGGACTTGACAAATTAAATTTATTCAATCCAAAAAATTTACGAAATTGAAACCATATTCGTATTGTATGTTTAACAATTGGGTTAGTTGTATGTTTACTTAACTTGGTAAGTGCAAAAGGGAGAGAAGCACCTAAAATAGAAACTAATGAAAAGTCAGGAACTGATTGGTGCTCAAGGCATACCCATTTGGGGCATTGAATTACATCAGAATCTTGTATCCAAAAAATTAAATATCTAATATTAATTGCCCAATAGTATAATCTAAAGTTAGGCAAGGCCAAACCACAATCCTTTTTTAATTTTTGTAAATATTTCTTACTTAACCTTGGGTTTTTATTCTGCCAAATATATGAAAGAATTTTAGAATCAATAGTGTCAAAAAAAGATTTCGGAACTAAAGTTGGAATCGCTTGAAATAAATATAAAAATTTTGGTAAAATATTCATCTTAATCGCATTAATTCGGCCTACCAATGATAAAGACAGTGGAGACCACTTAGTAAATAATTGTTTAACATGGTCAATTAAAGGCAATAGATTAGCTTTAAGTCCTTATGTTTCTTGGTAATTTTAACACCTAAATACATAAAATAGTCAGTTACCAATGGAAAAGGTAATTGGCTATAAATTGGGGTTTGCATATTCAATGAAAAAATTCGCTCTTATTAAGATTTAATCTATAGCCAGAAAAAACACTAAACTGATCTAGTAGTGATAGTACTGCGGGGATAGATTCATCCGGATTAGAAATATAAAGTAACAAGTCATCGCATTTGCTGGAGTCTGAAGCAACATACAATCTGCTGGAGGAAATTGTGTGACCAGTTCTTCTTCAGACTGATTTATCTTTTGAGACATGCTCTCTTGTTACTACCATCAGGGAGGAGGTACAGGAGCTTGAAGACCCACACTCAATGATTCAGAAACAGCTTCTTCCCCTCTGCCATCAAATTTCTGAATGTCCATGAACACGTTTTTGCACTTTTTATTTATTTTTGTAACATATAGTAATTTTATGTCTTTGCAGCTTACTGCTGCTGCAAAACAGTAAGTTTCACATCATTATAAGTGAGTCATAATAATTCTGATTCTAAAGTGACAATAATGAACAGGCAGAATTAAAGGTTCAAGAATGTGGTAGCACCACTGAAAGGGGATATGAAAGGGACAATTGGTTCAGAAGTCTGATAGCAGTAAGGGGAAAAGCTGTTCTTGAGTCTGGTCAGCTGGGCTTTAAAGCTCCTGTATCTTCTCCCAGAAAGTAGAAAAGAGAATAGGGAATGGCCAGAGTGTCAGGCATCCTTGACAATACTGTTAGCCTTCCTGATGCATTGCCCTGTGAAGATGGACTGGATGGAAGGATGTACTGAGCCTGTGATGGACTGGGCAGTGCTTACCACCCTCTGCAGGTTCGGACAGTCTAGAGTTGAGCAGTTGCCATACCAGGCTGAAATGCAACCTGCCGGGATACTTTCTATAACACACCTGTAGAAGTATGACAGACTCCTCGTGGATAAGCTGAATCTTCTCAGTTGCCTAAGAAAGTACATATGCTGATGTGCTTTCTTGATCATTGCATCAGTGTGGAGGGACCTGGAGAGGTTGCTGGTAATGTGGATGCCTAGGAACACGAAGCTGTCGACCATCTCTACAGCAGCTCTTTTGAGGAGGACAGGGTTGTCTTCACACGCACCCCATCCCCGCTTCCTTAGGTCAACAACCAGCTCTTTTATCTTGCTGATGTAAAGGGTAACGTTGTGTTCTGACACCATGACAAAAGGTTTGCAGTCTCTTTCCTGTACTCTGTCTCATCATTGTTGTTGATTCAGTCTATAACAATGGTCCCATTCGCGAACTAGAAGATCAAATTGGCACTGTATTTGGCCACACAGTTATGGGTATACTGGGAGTAGAGCAGGGGACTGACCACGCAACTCTGGGGAGCACCATTTGAGGGTCAGGATGAATGAAATGTTAACCAACTGTGGTCTGCTGTTCAAAGTCCAGAAGCCAATTACAGATGAGGGCTCCAAGACCAAGGTCCAAGAGTTTAGTGATGTACTTAGTAGGAACTATGGTGTTGAAGGCTGAGGTGTAATCAGTGAACGACATCCTGACATATATATTCTTATTGTCAAGGTGACCCAGTGCAAGAGAGAGAGCATCCTTCATAGACCTATTTTACCTGCATGCAAATTGGAGGGAGTCTAGACTGTCTGGGAGGCTGGCACTGGTGTGGGCATTACCAGTGTATCAGCATTGCCCAGAGAGTGGCCAGTTGATTAGTGCATGATTTCAGAGCCCAATCAGGGGTTCCATCTGGTCTGACTTCTGCTACTGAGGTGTAAGGGACAGAGCCAGTGGGGCACGGGGAGGCACTCCTGTGTGGTATTTTGTTTGCCTGCTGAAACTGGGTGTGCAAGGCAATATCCACTTGGTTGCTGCGAGCAAGAACTGAGGAGGGAAAAGGGGAAGTCTTCCCTGTCTCATCTCAAATCCTATTTCTAAGGTTTGTCCTCACTAATTATTGAATCCACTGTGATTCATCTCTTCTGCATGGTGCTGTCACTGGCAGTGAAACATTTCAATCCAGTGATACAGCCGTGCAAGCATTTATTCTCAGAAATGGTGGTTTCTTCGCTGCTCTCCATCTGGATAAAGAATTCACTATTAAACTCAACCTATTTTTTTTTCATTTGCTGTCTCGTTGCATTTTTGGTCTAGGATTCCTTGTTGTAAATAAACTTGGTGCATTGAAAGCTTGAGTAACTTGAAATTGCTGAGTGTCTGATTTCAAGGGGAACTTACGTATCATAACCAAAAGCAGCTGGGACTTCCGTCAAGTATACAATTTTTTGCAGATGTGTGTTTGAGGTTATCCAGTTGTTCAGACTTTTACTGTTTTATATTCTTAGGGAAGTGAGGAGGAGGAGAATCCTTGAGAAACGTGGAGAGGACTTCAAGAGGGATGGAAAAATATTCAGACTGCGGAGAGAGGATGATGCAGATGATGAAAACAATACTTGGAATGGGAATTCAACTCAACAGATGTAGCTTCTGCCTTATTAAAGTACAAATTGTTGTATTTTATTTTGCTGTAAAGTTGTACAAGTAAACTTCCATTTAAAAGAAAAAAAACTTGACAGAAGATGCATTTTGTACTTCTGTTAATTTCCTGCATGGATTTATACAATTCTACTACTTTTGGTGGGGCAAAATGATTGCTACAAAGCGAATGTGCAGAAAAATCATTTTAGGCAAATTCCAAATTATGTTTTCAGACACCTTTTAAAGTAATATATATATTTGAAATTTTGTCTTTAGGTTTTATCCATTCCTTGCCTGTATGACAGATTAGCTGAAGACTCTCCAGCCTCTGGCCCTTATAATTTAAAGCTGGTAATAAAATGTTTAAAGTTTTCCAAAATAAAAAGTGTGGGTTTACATCCTTTGTAATTTCCTAATGTTTGCAACTTGCCATTCACAATGTTATATTTGGAATAATGAATCATTGGCATCTATCTGTTACACGTGAGATGAGTGTTTGAAATATTGCAGTGCAGTAACGGTTTCTCAGTTATGTTACAGCCATGGAAACACAAGGGGAAATGGTTTACTATTACCACTGAGCATAAAGGTCTTTGTGCTTGAACACTGCTGAACCTGTGTTACTTTTATAATTAATGAAAATAGTTTTATTCCATTTTTGACCTCTACTTTTTGTGATAAAGTTTCCATTGATTCTTAGTTTGATTATTGTTGGATGCATTGATCTGAAGGACAGCCATTGGGTTTTATTTCATGCATTACAGGGAAATTCTGTACCCTGCATATATTAAAAATTTTTACTTTGAGCTAATTTTGGAGCATTGTTTAAATAACTGGTGTGATTATCACTTATTGAAAAGCCAAAACTTCCAGAAGCTGGAAATTTAAAATAAAAACAGAAAATGCTGATGTAATCAGTAGGTCGTGCAGCATTTGTGGAGACAGAAATGGTCAATGTTGTTTCAGGTCGATGGCCTTCCACCACCACTAAGCAAGGTTAGAAAACTTCAGTGTTTTGCGTTGTGGGGAAGGGGTGAAGGGAATGTATTAAATCTTTGTAATAGGATGGCAAGACAGAGTGTGATACAAGTGGTGATGGTGAAGGCTTGTTAATTGCTGATGATCTGCCTGGAAGAAAAATAAAGAAAAGAGGGGGGGGGGGGGGGGGCGAAATCGCAGAAACTGAGTTCTGGAGAATACTGCAGTTGCTGGAAATCTGAAATAAGAGACTTGAAAATGCTTAGCAGGTCGTGCTTCTATAGAGAGAGAAAAACTGATTTAACATTGCAGATTATGACTTCTGATATAGGTTGGTTTGTTATTTGAAATTATTGAATTCAGTGTTGAGTTCTGAAAACTGTGACATGCGTAGTCAGAAGTTGAGATGTTATTCCTTGAGCTCACTTTGGCTTTGTTAGAACAGTATAAGAGGCCAAAGACTGATTGGAATGGGATAAAGAATGAAAATGACAGGCAATTGCTCTGAACAAAGTTGTTCCAGAAAGCAAATATTCAGTGAGTGTTTGGTTTCTCCAGTCTCAAAGAGACCAAATCGTGAGTAGTAAATGCAATACAGGTGACTCCCAAGTTATGTTCCCAGAAAACAGCCTATCATGATTTTCCATTACACGAAGATGTGTCATCTGTGCATGTCAAGAAATGATTTGAAAAAAAAATTGTGTTGATTGATTTATTTACCTTTTTCACAAATTCCATGAGAACGAATATTCTGTATCTCAAAATTTTGGGTAGTAATTTGTCAATTCTGTAAGGGCAAATTTCCATTACATGAGCAGCTGTGGTGCAGGGGTCACCTGTACACTGAAATGAAAGCAGTACAAATGTTACACCTGGAAGGAGTAGGCGGGATCCTGGATGGTGGGAAGGGAAGAGGGTAGAAGGGCAGGTGTTGCATCTCCTGCAGATGTATGGAAAGATGCCAAGAGGAGAGAGTGGTGAAGAAGAAAAAGTGAACAAGGGAGTTGCGGAAGGAATGGTTCCTAATGGAATACTGAAAGTGGAGGGAAGGATGTTTGGTTGTGGCATCATGTTTGAAGGTGGTGGAGGTTACAGAGGATGAGTTGGTGAAAGTGAAAGGATTGAAGATGAGAACAAGGGAAATCCTATCCTCACTCTGGTTTGCAGGAGAAGGGGTGAAAGCATAAGTGCAGTTGAGAGCCATGTCGATTGTGGTGGAGGGCAAGGCACAATTAAGGAGAAAGGAATACATCTCAGAAGCATTAATGTAGAGAATCTAATCATCAGAAACTGGGAAAATGGAAGGTGGGTGGAGGTGTTAATCAAAATGTCTGTGAGCTTATATAGGATGGTGATCACTAAACTGAACCATGTTCACGGATTCATCTGTGGAATCTGAATGACTATGCCACAGCCATTACTGACTTCATCAAGACCTATGTGGATGAGTGTGTGCTGTCGGGAACATACCGAGTTTTCCCAGACCAGAAGCCCTGGATGAACAGGAGATTCACAGTCTGCTGAGGGCTAGATCTGTGCATTCAAGACTGCGATCCAGAATCCTACTAGAGGTCCAGGTACGACCTATGGAAAGCCATCGTAAGAGTGAAAAGGCAATTCCGTGTGAAGTTAGAGACAATCGGATGCAATGACAGCTGTAGCAGGGTTTGCATGTGTTACGGACTCAGTTGAAAGTCCCTTTAAGATAGAGAGTGTATGTGTGTGTGGGGCGTGCTTACGTCAATAGAAGATAAAGGACGTAATGACGTTGAAGAAGTTAGAAGAAGGAGAGAGAGAAGGGAGAGAGACACCAGCCTGCTAGTTTTCTCTATCGATGGATGAGAAACAATAACTGTGTCTGCCACTGAAATCCATGTATGGAAGTTGGAAGTAATCCGGTGGAGTTCACTTTATTGCTGACCTGTAGAAGGAAACAGGTATTTGTGTGTGGATGACCACGATTCGGATGCTTTTCGGGGTGAGGAAGTCACTACCGAGTAAACACTGAAGTGTCGTTTGGGTTCCATCGTGGAACATTTGGATTTCGTATGTACTCTCTCTCTGTTTTTCTACATCTATGTCTTATCTTCTGACAACGGTGGTTGTTGAAGAAACCCTTGCTCATGTTTCACCTTATGGCTTGCGGAACTGAACTTTAAGAACCATTCCGGAACTGGGAGTTTTGGACTTTGCCACCCACACACACACGAAGAGTTTAGTTTTTGGGGTTAACGTTCAAGGTTTAACATTTTTGAATTCTAACATACTAACATTTTTACTTTTATTTTACGTATTATCATAAGTAGTGATTAATAAAATAGTTTTTAACACTGAATCATGCTCAGTGTGTTTCTTTTGTTGCTGGTTCGTGACACATGCCATTACTTCCTATACAGCAAAGCATAAATGGCAGTGGTGCTTTATTCCCTGATGAGCTCAACTCCTTTTATAAATGCTTTGAAAGGGAGAATAACACTACACCTGTGTGAATCCCCACAGCATCCGGCAATCCTGTGACCTCTTGTCTCAGAGGCCGATGTCAGAACATCCTTCAAAAGGGATCAGGCCCTGACAGTGTACCTGGCCAGGGACTGAAAACCTGTGCCAACCAACTGACTGGAGTATTCAAGGACATCTTCAACCTCTCAGTACTGCAGTCTGAGGTTGCTGCGACACCAACCAGCTGATCTGTCTTACTCCTGTACACTGCCTCATTGCCATCTAAGATCTTACTAACAACAGTAGCGTCATCTCTGAATTTATAAATGGCGTTTGAGCTGCGCTTTGCCACACAGTCATGACTGTAGAGAGAGTAGAGTAGTGGGCTAAGCATGCATGCTTGAGGTGTGCCTGTGTTGATCATCAGCAAGGAAGAAATGTTATCTCCAATCTCTATTGACTGTGGTCTCTCAGCAGATCACTGACCAGATAATGTTAACTCTTTTTCCCTTCAGCAGTCAGGCAATATCAGGAATGCGTATTTAGAAATTTCTGTTTGTATTCAAATTCAACGAGGAATTTATGACATAACTAGTAACAAAATGAAGAGAAAGATGATGATAATGAGGGTGTAATTTGCAGATTACAAGAAATGATGGATCATCTATTACACAAGATTTCTTAAATCATGTATATGTATACAGTATTCCTTTGAGGAATTGGCTAATCCTAAACTTATGGTCCAAGGAGCACAAGTAGAAAAAGGCAAGGTGTTTCTGGAGTATGCTTCTGGAGTAGAAAATGTACCAGATACTAATTGTCATGTTTTGTGGCTTTAATTACTTATCAGTGAGGTTCTTGGTTGTAGGGATGTTGTAAAAGTTTCAAATCTAAAATTGACTCTAGTATTGCCAAGACTTAACATGCTTGCCAGTTGCTAAACAATTATTTTTCACTTGCAGACACAATTGACTTAAAATTGAAAGATATCAGAAGACCATGAGCTTGGACCTGTGTTGCAGAGGCAATATACACATTTAGCAAAAGGCATGAAGAAGAATGAAAATTGGTTGTTGGGCCACATCAGAATGATACAACAAACAGCTTTGCAGTCATATTCCCACTAGCAAGCTTGTTTAAAACAAAAAATACATACAAGAGCAAGACAGAGATTGGGTATTCTGCAGTGATTGATTCATCAGCAGAACCCTTTCCAAACCTTACAAGGATGGTACACTGGTGCATCTAGCAGAGTTGCTGCTTCGCAGCACCTGAGACCCATATTTAATCCTAACCTTGGGGGTGCTGTCTGTGTGGAGTTTGAACATTCTCCTTGTGACTGTGTCGGTTTCCTCCAGTGCTGCAGTTTCCTCCCACATCCCAAAGAAGTGTGGGCTGGTAGGTTAATTCACCACTGTAAATTGCCCCTAGTATATAGGTGAGTGGCAGAGTTAGGGGGTAATTGATGAGAATATGGGTAGAATAAAATAAATGGGATTAATGTATAATTAGTGTAAATGGGTGATTGATGATTGTTGTCGACTCTGTGGGTAGAAAGGCCTGTTTCTGTGCTTTATCTCCATATGACTATGACCTATAAGGCACAAATCATATTTGTGACAGCATACTCCCATTTGTCTGGTGAGTAGAACACTTGACAACCAGGACAAAGCCACCCAAATGAATGCCAACCTGTCCACCATCTTAATGATAACACATTTATTTAATAACATTAGCAGCAAAACAGTTTAATATGCTTCACAAAAGCATAAAAAGACACCAAGATGACAAAAAGATGTCACAGTAAGCTGCAAGAAGGGTCTTAAGAGGGAAAGTGAATCAGTCAAGGGAGGAAATTCCAAGATTTAGGACCATGGCAGCTCAAGTTCTGGCCACCAGTGGCAGAGTGATTTAATTTGATGAAGGTTAATTATTGGAGCAGTGCACATTGCTCAAAGTTGTAGGATGGATAAGACTTGATAAGGTTGAAATGATGTGTTTTACAAAAGGGTAAGAATGTTAAAAATAAAGGCATTGCTTAGTCAGAAACCAGAGTAGAACAGTAAGTGCAGGAATGCTAGCTCAATGGGATATATGCAAGGAAGGATATACACAGCAGAATTTTTATATGACCTCATGTTTACAAAGAAGAATAAGGAAGAATTGCCCAAATAGTCAATTTTACATTTAATATTGTGGTGAGTGTTTCAGAAGTAGATGAGATGGGACGGGAGTTAGACTTTGCAATGGAGTAGGTCATAGTCATGGTGTGGAAATGAAATCTGAAGCAATCTCTGTTAAGTAGGACACCATAGCTGCAAACAGTCTATTCAGTGTCAAATAATGTTAAGGACACGGATTGGGTTATTAGCTCAGGAATAGAATTTGTGGTGGGATCCAAAGATTTTGGTTTTGGTCTTCCCAATATTTAGATGGTTGGAACTTATGTTCAAGTACTGAATGTTACAGTTATTAGAAACAGTTGTGAAAGATGGTGGTGGGGTACTAGGTGTTTATAGTCATACTGTGTTTTTGGAGATGTGGAGGGACACAAAGAGAAATGGGAAAGGGCTAAAGGGAAATTATTGAGAGATTCCGGATGTAATAATACAGCAAAGAAAGAGCTGCCAGCATAAATGATTCTATGGCCATGATTATTTTGGATCATGAGTCAACTGGAAACCAGAGCAGCAGATACAATGAGCCTTTATTCAATCTCAATACAAGCATACATTCAGGGGAGATGAGGTGGGAGAATCGCTCCAAAAATCAAAATATATGATATTTATTATAATGTGATTGGTAGCCCATCAGATATGACCATTTTTGGTGATGCTGATGTTCGAGTAATTACAAGGGACCTCCCACGTTCCTATGCACAAGTCTGAAACAGAGAGTCCCTCTTGGTATATCCGTAATACTTTAATTACTGTCAGATACTTTAATTCTCAGATGTATTTTGTTCCTAATGCCTGGTCCATTCATACCTAGTCTGTTTTACATTGATGGCTGTTCTCGGCCATCTAGTACATTCCACACCTAGCTTCAGAACATGTGTCTATTGTTCCCTTCAGTCTTTAACTCAGCCATTGTCTCAATGTGACCCACGATCTCTGTGTACCTCTGGTCGAGTATCCCAAGGCCTCATGGTCACGTCACATTTGCTGTCTGTACCAATGCTGAACAAATACATATCTACATACATACACTTCAATATGATCAATCGAGGGTTTTATGAATGTTGTGGTCAGTTTGAAGCAAAGACAACTAAATTGAAACAAAGCTCAAAGGTGTCAGCGCGAGTTGTGTGGCATCTGGGCAGGATTATTCAAGTTTCAAGGCTGAAATAAAAACAGCAGATGAAAAACAAACTGCAGCTGCTGGAAGTCTGAAACAAAACCAGAAAATGCTGGGGAAACTCAGCAGGTCAGGCAGCATCCCCCGGAGAAAAAGTCAAAGTTTCAGGTTAGAATAGATGCTGATTGACCTCCTCTGCGTTTCTATTTCAGATTTCCAGCATCTGCACACGACTGGTTTCAGGCTGCGGGACCGCCATCGTCCGTGAGTCGGTGGACCCACACGTTCAGGCCTGGGGTGGCGTCGGCCGCTCACCGAGGGCCGTGGGGTCCGCTGTGGTATCCCGGCACCAGCAGGACCTGGAGCCGCGGCCGCTCTGCAAGGCCCACTCTTGATTGGCTGCGGTAACCAAGGAGACAGGCCCAGGCCACATGGCAGCAGCGGGACAACCCCGTCGGATTCAGTCGGCTTCTCCTTGCCAGCCGTCGTCGGGGAGTGACCCAGTCCTGGCCGACCTGCCTTGGAGAAGGTGCCTTCTACCATCCCCTTCATCATGCAAAGTGAGTCCATGCAGGGGGGGCGGGGGAATTGGACAGACCGGGAACGTTAGGGAGGAGGAGGTACATAGTGGCTGATAAACTTTGTGACCCCAGGCTGGGGGAGTTACAGCCGCGGGGACTCCCCAACCCGAGCAACGCAATTCTGTATTTACTGCCTGCTATCTTGAAATCACACTCGCCGCCGCCCTGTATTTTCCTTTCCAATGATATGTCACATTTCATCACCTCGCAGGGCCAACGGCGAACCCCCGGGGTTTGAAATATGTGTCCATCTTGCAGGTGTGCTGCTCTGCCCAGCAGTTGCGCCGTCTGTAGAATAACACGTTGCAGGCATCTCTCCGACCAGTACCTCCAGCCCTCCATACTGTTTCGAGAGGATGCCAAGTGGTTGATTGTGTTGATATTTGCCTGAAATCTCCTGAACACATCTGCAGGTCTTTTTCCCCTTTTATCTGCTGATTTGTTAATCCAGTGGTTTTCTAGTCTCAGCAAAGGTTGTGTTTGAGGTGAGATACCCTTTATGGTTCGCTAGGAGTTTTCGAATCATTTCCCTTTGTGACATTCTCTCAGTTTTCATCGTCACTTTCATTGGGCGTGCACAAAATGTAATTATCTACTAGTTGCCATCCATGCAATTCATGGGGTTTGCACCTGGTATTGTATATTCCTGGTATGGTTGGATAGGGAAGTTGCATACTATTGAATGTTGGGAATCAGACAAGGTTTCAATCTGTACAAGCTAGAATGTACAACTTATGTACAATTTATGTTCTGGTTGCCAATTCCAGTTGGATATATTTAAGAACATAGAACATTACAGCACAGTACAGGCCCTTCGGCCCACGATGTTGTGCTAACCTTTTAACCTACTCTAAGATCAATCTAACCTTTCCCTCCCACATACCCCTCCATTTTTATATCATCCATGAGCCTATCTAAGAGTCTCTTAAATGTCTTCAATGTATCTGCCTCTACCAGCACCCCTGGCAGCGTGTTCCACGCACCCATCACTGTGTGGAAAAAAAACTTGCCTCTGATATCCCCCCCCCTGTACTTTACCTCCAATCACCTTAAAATGATGTCCCTTCATGTTAGCTATTTCCTTCTTGGGAAAAAGTCTCTGGCTGTCCACTCGATCTATGCCTCTTATCTTCTGTACCTCTATCAGGTCACCTCTCATTCTCTGCTCCAAAGAGAAAAGCCCTAGCTTGCTCAACCTATCCTCATAAGACATGGTCTCTAACCCAGGTAGCATCCTGGTAAATCTCCTCTGCACCCTTTCTAAAGTTTCCACATCCTTCGTATAGTGAGGTGACCAGAACTGAACACAATATTCTAGGTGTGGTCTAACCAGGGTTTTGTGGAGCTGCAACATTACCTCATGGCTCTTGAACTCTATACCCTGACTAATGAAGGCCAACAGGCCCTACACTTTCTTAACAACCCTATCAACTTGTGCGGCAACTTTGAGGAATCTGTGGACTTGGACTCCAAGATTCCTCTGTTCCTCCACACTGCTAAGAATCCTGCCATTAACCCTGTATTCTGCTTTCAAATTCGACCTTCCAAAGTGAATCACTTCACACTTTTCCAGGTTGAACTCCATCTACCACTTCTCAGCCCAGCTATGCATCCTATCAATGACCCGTTGTAACCCTCGACGACCTTTTACACTATCCACAACACCACCAACCTTCGTGTCATCTGCAAACTTACTAACCCGCCCTTCCACTTACTCATGCAAGTCATTTATAAAAATCACAAAGAGCAGGGGTCCCAGAGCAGATCCCTGTGGAACACCACTGGTCACCGACCTCCAGGCAGAATATGCTCCTTCTACAACCATCCTTCTATGGACAAGCCAATTCCGAATCCACACAGCCAAGTTTCCCTGGATCCCTTGTCTCTCAACCTTCTGAATGAGCCTATCATGGGGAACCTTATCAAACGCCTTACTAAAGTCCATATACACCACATCCACTGCTCTACCTTCATCAATGTGTTTTGTCACATCCTCAAAGAATTCAGTCAAGCTCGTGAGGCATGACCTGCCCCTCACAAAGCAATGCTGACTATCCCTAATCAGACTGTGCTTGTCGAAATGCTCATAAATTCTGTCCCTAAGAATCTTTTCCAATGATTTTCCCACTACTGAAGTAAGACTCACTGGTCTATAATTCCCAGTGTTATCCCTACTCCCTTTCTTGAACAAAGGAACAACATTTGCCACCCTCCAATCATTTGGTACCATTCCTGTGGCCAGTGAGGATGCAAAGATCATCGCGAAGGGCTCAGAAATCTCTTCCCTCACTTCCTGTAGTATCCTGGGATATATCCTGTCCTGCCCCAGGGACTTATCTATCCTAATTCTTTTCAAAAATTCCAGCACATCTTTCTTCTTAACATCGACATGTTCTAGCTTATCAGCCTGTTTTATGCTGTCCTCACAAACATCAAGGTCTCTCTCACAGGTGAATTCCCCCTACCTCCTCCAACTTCAGGCACATGTTTCCTCCTCTATCCCCAATTGGTTCAACCTTCACTCTAGTCACCCTCCTGTTCTTCACATACGAGTAGAACACCTTGGGGTTTTCCTTAATCCTACTGGCCAAGGCCTTCTCATGCCCCCTTCTAGATCTCCTACCTTCTAGCTCTTCTGGCTACCTTGTAACTCTCTAGAGACCTGTCTGATCCTTGCTTCCTAAACCTCAAGCTTCTTTCTTCCTCTTCACTAGATATTCCACATCTCTTGTCAACCATGGTTCCTTCACCCTACCATCCTTTTCCTACCTCAATGGGACAAACCTATCCAGAACTCCATGCGAGTGATCTCTAAACAACCTCCACATTTCTATTGTGCATTTCCCTGAGTACATCTGCTTCCAATTTACACTCCCAAGTTCCTGCCTGATAGCATCATAATTCCCCCTCCCCCAATTAAATACTTTTCCATACCATCTGCTCCTATCCCTCTACAAGGCAAGGGTAAAGGTCAGGGAGTTGTGGTCACTGTCTCCAAAATGCTCTCCCACCGAGAGATCTGACACCTGACTAGGTTCATTGCCCAGTACCAGATCCAGAATGGCCTCTTGAGTCGGCCTGTCTACATACTGTGTCATGATGTCTACATACTGGACACACCTAACAAATTCCACCCCATCCAAATCTTTTGACGTGTCAGTCCACAAACTTCCTGGGTATCAACCTAGGTCACTGTTGAAGACCCAACGTGCCTAAATTTAGAATCTTGATGGATTATAGAAGCATTCAGAGAAGGAGATCCTTTGGCCTATTATGCCTATGCTGATTCCTTGAAAGAGCACAACCCTGAATGTTCCTCATTCTTTTACAGTTGCTCATTGAATTAGTTTCCATTATATTTCCAGGTACAGATAGTCTCTGGATAACGAACAGGTTCCGTTTTTACAGACGTCTATAAGTTGATTTTGTCCATGAGTTGGAAAATACAGAAAAATCACTGGATTATGGTAACTATACCTCCACAGTTTTGTAATGAATAGCACAAGAAGATTGATAAGAAAGAATAATTACTAAAAGTAGGGAGAGAGAGAGAATACACTAGTTCTGCTGTTCATAGGAATGAAGTACATATTTACATTGTACTTTTGAATTGAATAATATTATGGGAGCTTGTTTGTATTCCAGCTCCTTATGGGAGCTCCTCGTTCATACTTATGGATGTCCATAAGTCGGGCGTTCATAACCCAGGGATGGCCTGTAATGTTCTGGATTCCAACAACTCCTTTGAAAAACAATCTCCCCTCTCCTCTAAATTAATTGCCAATTATTTTGAATTCATGACCTCTGGTACTGACAAACGTGCCAGAGAAAATAACATTTCTCTCAATATCTTGAAAACTCTCAGCTACTCAACACATATACTTACTCCAACCTGCTGGCTTAAACAATAGTCTGTAGTTGAGTTTATTGTCATAAGCACAAGTACATGTATGCACAGATGCAATGAAAAATTTACTTGCAGCAGCATCACAGGTATATAGCATCATATAAGCAGCATCCACAAGAAAAAACTTAAATTAAACATAAATTATACACAATTTTAAAAAGAAAGAACACAATTAGAAAAAAAACAAAGTCCATTTTGGTATGTCACCATGATATTTTAAAAATAGTATGTCGTGTTTTATATTGTTGAAGAGTGCTCACACTAGTAGGAATATGGAGTCTTCTGAACTTTGAAATATGGGTCCATCTCACAAACGTACTGCTATGCTTCCTCTCAGCAGAATGCCCAAACATTTCCAGCCTCTGATAACTAAAATCTCCCACCTCTGATAACACTGTAAGCAGCAGCTGTACCTTTGCAATTTTCTAGTGTGGTGCCCAGAATTGCCTCCAGTACTCTCACTGAGACCTAACTAGAAATCTATAATAATCAATGCCTTTATATTTTATTCCTCCATTCATAAACTTAAGTAACCTATATCCTTTTTATCCACCTTATCAACTTGTCCCATCACCTGATCTTATATAAGATTATGGGGTGCATAGAAAGGTTGAATGCGCACAGTCTGTTTCCCAGAGTTAGAGAATCAAGAACTAGAGGGCATAGGTTTAAGATGAGAGGGGAGAGGTTCAATAGGAACCTGAAGGGCAACTTTTTCACCCAGAGAGTGCTCAGTATACAGAATGAACTGCCAGAGGAAGTGGTTGAGGCAGGTACATTAACAACATTTAAAGGGTACTTGGACAAGAAAAGTTTAGAGGGATATGAGCCAAACGCAGGCAAATGGGATGAGCTTAGATGGTAATCTTGGTCGGCATGGACTAGTTGGGCCAAAGGGCCTGTTTGAGTGCTGTATGACTATTAAGGATTTTGATAAATGAACACCAATTTTTCCTTGTTGACATGATATGAGAAACAAATAGATTATAAATAGTTGAATAGTCTTTTACTGGGAGTAATTTTTTCCCACATACTACATTTTTATAACTGGTAAGACCATTCAAAGAAAATGAGGGAGGGATAAAGTTTTTGCCAGGTGTTCACAGCATTGACCTGGAGATTAAACTTTAATTACTGGAGATGTCAGGATAATGCTGGAAGGCTGACAATCCTAAATTATCTGCTGTGTTTAAAATGAAAAATACAAAATCAATAACTTAAAGATCAATGAAAATTCAGTGAAGACAAAACTCATCCTCCTAAATTTCTGTGTGGATTTTTCCACTGTCTCATGGCTTTTCAGTGGAATTCCTAAAGAAGAAGCTTAAACAACCATTCCTCCTGATCCTTCATTTATTAAAATATAGAGCTAAACAAAAATATTATTTTATTTTGCATATATTATCAGTAACAAATAAGAATAAAGCATGAATAATCTTAACAGTATCTTTATGCTGATATTGAAGTGTGAGATGGGGAATCCCCACGGAAATCCTTTGTCAACGATTACTTCAAATCTTAGTGTTTTGATTTCCTGACAATTGCATTGTATCTGAGGGTGATTCCAGTTGTTTACTTCCTTTTCCACTTTTCCAAATTTTATATGCAAAGATAGCCAATAAAAACAATTAGCAATTATTGAAATAGTGAACAAAGTATATAGAGCACTTGCTGCATCCACACTAGAGATTTCTAATCCCAGGAAATAAATCTGTCCCTCATCGGTGTTTGTTGTCAAGCTAGTCGGTGTGGTTTTCACTGTTGAAGGTTCTATGGTGGTAGCTAACAAAAAAATATATATGCTTAGTGGAAAACCATTCCATATGCTTTTACTCCTTCATCAATACTAAAAAATATATTAAATTTTACTTTGCATTTCTCTAATTATGACTGGTAACAAATAGTAAAGTGTACATAATCCAAAACAAAATGTAGTCAGAATTTCAAAGTGGGTTTTTCTTGATTTCTTGCTGTAACTTTTGTTGAGACACTGAAGAAACAATATAAAGAGGTGCTCAGCTTTTTCTGTGAGTCCTACTCGTCTTCCATTTTTCTGGACAGTTAGCAAAGTACCACCCCCAGTTTCAGAACTGCACTAGTGTTTAAAATAATCAGTGTTTGTCATGTAGTTCCAATTACAAAGACATAGTCCAGCAGCACAAACTGAATTGATGTGCCATGAACAAATTGAAATGTGAGTTTCTGATACATTATTACAGTGTATACTGTACATGGACTTCTGAGCATTCTGTTTTCATAAAATATAGAATGCAGGGTTTGCATAAAATTATTAAAGTGGTATATAATTCAGTGTAAAGGATAAATTTATCAGTATGTCACAGGTGAACTGTACATCAAGTTTATACGGATATGGATCTGGTAGTTTGGTACTGGACTAACAACCTAGAAGTGAAGTAATGAAATTAACTTGGTGTGATACTTTGTGGAAACAAAAGAGACCACAGATGGCTGGAATCTGATAAGTAAGGAAGTGATAAGTGGAACTGGGTAAGGGAGGGACGATGGGTAGATGGAACCAGTAGGAGGCATGTGTGTGGCGTGTGGATGATGCACAGATGGAACCAAGTGGCAAAGGAGATTGAAACTGGGTAATGGGGGGAGGGGTGCTGGGGGGTGTGAGAAAACCTGAGTGGATCATAAGGAGAGAGAAAGGATCGGGGGGGGGGCAGGGGGGTGGGTTACCTGAAACTGGATAATTTAGTGTGTATACCATTGAATTATAGACTACCCAGGTGGAATATGAGGTGCTGTTCTTCTAGTTTGCATTTGACCTCATTCTGGCTTTGAAGAAGGCTGAGGACAGGTTGGTGTGGGCATGGGAAGGGGCACGCAACTGGGAGCTCAAGATGGCCATTGTGAACGGAGTGTATGTGTTCTGCAAAACAGTCGCCTGGTCTGCATTTGGTCTTGCTGACTTGGGGATGGCCACATCGAGAGCACCAAATGCAGTAGACAAAGTTGGAGAAAGTGCAAGTGAATCCTTACTTGACCTGGAAGGGCTGTTTAGGTCTGTGGATGGTGGTGAGGGAGGAGGTGTAGGGACAAGTGTTGCACCTCCTATGGTTGCAGGGGAAAGTGCTAGTGGATGGGGAAGGATGGATGAGTGAACCAGGAAATCATAGAAAGAGTGGCCCCTGCAGTAAGAAGGAAGTGGTGGGGAGGGGAAGATGTGACTGATGGTGGGATCATTGTTGTAGCTGGCGGAAATGTTGCAGGATGATGTGCTGAATGCAGTCTTTGGTAGGGTGAAGCGTGAAGACCAAGGGAACACTATCTCTGTTCTGTCAGACACCTCATATTCCAACTGGGTAGTTTGCACATCTCTACCTAGTTTAGTCTATGTGTTAATCCAGTCGACTACAGCATGATTAATCTTTAATGATCTTGGAAGTGACACAATATGTCACTTAGTTGCAAATAATAACTACAATGTTCAACGAGAAGGATAACATTTCAGCAGTGTAAGGACCAAGACATTCTCAGTCAAATCATCCCTGCAAAATCATCCTCACTATATCTGGGGAATTGTGCCCAAATTCAGAGAGCTGTTCTTCAGAATAATCAAGGAACAACCTGATACACCCAACATTTAGGTATGAGATGATATTGGCAATTAATATTCAATGACCATCTAAGAGAGTGTCTGGCAACTTGTCCTTGATATTCAGTGGCTGTACTCTCAGCAAGACCCCCACCTTCAAGATTTTAAAGGTCACCATTGACCATAAACTGGACTAGCCACATAACTACAAGAACAGGTCAGAAGCTGATTACATTGCAGTGGGTGACTTAGCCCCAAAGCATTTTACCATCTCTAAGGCACAAGTCAAGAATGTGATGGAATATATTCTCCAGTTGCTTAGCTGACTGCAAGCAGACAGTGCCACAGCTAATTTATGATGAAGCAGCCTATCCTGGCGTAGATGTTCCGATCCCTCAGATCCTCTCCATTGTTCAGAGGGCTCAAATTACTTGCCTGCAAAAGCAGGGAAGAACCTCAGTTTCTTCCAGGGTGGAACAGTTTGCTCCATCAATGTCTCTTGGCATTAGAATCAAATTCCAGTCCTCTATCGTGTACTATGTTTCCAGAAGCTATTTTGTATCTACAGGATAAACTGTAGAAATACAATTCTGCAACTCCAGCAGCATATTATGAAAATACCACTAACACCTCCACATTCTTGTCCAAGGCCTTAAGTGGACAAATATTCCTGTTCCTTTGCCAATAATTAGGTTAACAGCCTTGGCTGTGATTTTATTGAATGGCAAAGTATATATGAGGATCTACATTGCTAACTCCTGCTTCTGTTTCTTGGGCTTATTTGCAAGAATACCAATACAGCAAGGATTGCAACAGAGCAAAGAAAAGGCTCACTGCCATATTCTCAAATAAACATGATGGATGATAAATATACCCTTGCCAGTGGCACCTTCTACCACAGCACAAATAAAAATGAAAGATTACATGGCTGCAAATTAACTTCTTTATCTCTACCAGTTTAGATTGTTCCACCTTGCATCTTTTCCAGGAATTGTTGTCTCAATCCCAACTTCTTGACCAAATCAATCCTTATTTTATGAAGACCAAGAGTAAGATTTTTCAGTTGATGCAATGCCAGTTAATAAAATAACCTTTACAGCTAACCAACAAAAATTGCAGCTGTAAAATCTTAAAATGATCAAAACTGATTAAAATGTATTTCCTTCAAATATTATTATGCACAAGGATATTTACTTACCTTCTGATTGCAGACACTTGTGTGGCCCTAAAGCAGGATCAGGGAAGCCATTACAGCGTATAATGGTAGAATACACTTTGGCTGAAGCTTTGGGAATGCGAGGCAAAGAAGAGTCTGTGTAATTTACATAAAATAATCCAAATCTGTCAGCGTAACCTACAGCCCATTCAAAGTTGTCCATCAGCGACCATGCTGTGTAGCCCCGGATATCGACTCCATCAAGTTTAATTGCTATGTGGTTATAAAAAAAGACAGAAAATTGTTTGAATTTTATTACACCCCCATAAGTATTGTTCAACAGTTTATAACTGAAAGGCAAAAAAAAGTTGTAGGAATCTGTTATAGGTCACAGAAAGGACAAAGGAGAGGATGTGAATGTGAGTTTAGTCTGGGTCTTTTGCCAGGTTAGCATTGTCAGCTCCTGCATGCAAATACCAAATATTGAACCATTTGATTTGCTGGCAGCAGTTCAGAGGTAAATCCAAGGAATGGGGTTAGAATGAACAATGGGTGTAAGAGGTAGCTTAAAATACTTAAAATATATAAGCCTATATTTAAGTGTCCCTGATGTGTCCTAGTATTTTAATATGTTGCTGACATCACAAGTCAATGAATGAACATTTGTCATGGCCGCCGGACTCGAGGACCACTTCTACCCATTGTTATCAGACTCTTGAATGGATCTCTCATACACTAAAAGGTGAACTCTTGATTTCCTAATCTACCTCATCGCGGCCCTTACACTTTTTTTGTCTACCTGCACTGCATTTTCTTTGTAACTGTAACACTATATTCTGCATTCTGCTTTCTTTTTACTACCTTGATGTAATTATGTATGGAATGACCTGTCTGGATGGCACACAAAACAAAAGTTTCTCACTGTATCTCGGTACATGTGACAATAATAATCAAATAATCATAAACCAAGTTAGGACTAATTCTACAAAATATTGCTGCTGCAATGGAACAGTTTTGTAAAGATTATTAAAAACAAATTCGACGTATTAATTCCTTATTAAAATGGTGTAAAGTCAAAAATCAAAGCATGATGAACAGTTAACTCAAAAAAATACTGCTAACGGCAATGAATGTGCTGAAACAAGATTATCTTTGAAACTTGCAGATATGATAGTCAAGACATTTAGACTGTGTGTGAAGCAGACAGGTAGCCTGAGAAAGAACAAATACATTAAATCTGCCAGGAACTTGTTAATGAAGTATGGTACTTGAAACATGTAGGTCCAGAACACTGATTAAGAGATAGAGAGCAGAGGAAGGGTTGAAACATCCAAAGAACCATTTTGCTGTTGTGCTGACAGTGTTTGTGTGCTTAGAGGTATGGGTGAGAGGCTTGCACTATTTTTAAGAGGGTGTGATGGGGCATGTTAGGTATTATTGATGGATATAAATTGTTGATAGACCATTGACTGGGATGGATAGCACAGCAGTATGCAGAGGAATTATTGTAGTAGTCTGGAGATGGGATTTGATGTCTTCACTTCTCCTTGACTACACGTGAGGTGAATTAAGCTGTTTTTCATCTATACGTATCCTTGAGACTTCACCTCTAGTGTTGACCTCATTTGCAGCCTCTCCCAGTGTTAAATTTATTTTTACCTGGAGAGCTTCCTGATTCCCTGCACCGCTTCCCACCTCATCCAGAGCCATATTTGAAAACCAGGATGCCTGCTCTAGTCTTTGCTCTGCCAAGTCTTCCACACATCCAAACTCTGTACCATCAGTAATTTCGGGCAATGAGCTCTTTTTATTATAATTTGCACAGACGTGAATTCAGCTAAATACTCATGAAACTGTGCCCTCTGGACTAGTACTATAGTTGATGTGCATTGTCTGCGGAAATCATCACTATGAAGTAGAAACGCGAATTTTGTCTGCGTACTGCAGTGGGGCAACTGAAGACAGATTAATTAGGCATTGTGATCACAGAATCTGTTTTCCCACTGCTATCCATCCCCTCCTGTTCAGAAAAGGGAACTCGTATGCAATATTCAAAAGCATAAAGTATGTACAGTACAATAAAATGCCAAAAATCCAGCACCTGATGGTTTGGAAATCCTGGTGGTTTGGCATATGGCTCACTCGCTAGTGTGAATGGGGATCCAGAATGCAACTGAGATGTGCAGCCAGAGTCAGCACTCATCAGGTTCACTGGAAAATCTATTATACCACTGTATGACGTGTGAAAATAGTGAAATAAAAGTGTGTTTGAGTATTAATTGGAGAAACATCCATTGTCCAGAAAATCTGCCAGTCAAATGGGTGCCAAATTATCAAAATTTTACTCTATAGGCATGAGTTGGGTTTAAATCTAGATCCCTATTTTGAATTATCCTGTATCAATAAATGTTCTTATATGAGGCATGGCTGACATGAATTGACCAAATACAATCTCAGACATGGCAACTTCCACAAGGGAACATCCCAAAGTATCGACTGGAGAGTCCACCCAGGAGCTGTCCTCTGTCCCAGCAGGAGACACATCCTCAGGTACCAAGCCTTGTGTCTCTGGGATCATTCAATCTTTCTTCCACTGTGGCAAGTGATCCTCATACACTCTTCACTTGCTGGATGTCCAGTGTAGCGGGCCATGAATGGCAGTGAAAGTTGTTCCCTCTCTCCTACAAACCCCCCGCCCCCCCAGGCCAATTTCAGCAGTGCCAGACACCACTTAGAGGATTGTGCACATACCCACGATGGACAACATGCCATGGTCTGAGGCTGGTTCGTGGGGTCAGGTGAGATGGGTTGGAGGCCACTCCTGCGGTTTGGTTGGCGATGAGGTTTCAGTGGTCCCTGGGGATGTTTGAGTCAGCTTCAGGAAAGTTCACGACCCGGGCAAGAGCGTTGGACACAGGCAAGTTCATGATCTGGGCAAGAGCGTTGGAGGTGGGCAAGCTGTTGGAAAGGATTCTTAGAGATAGGATCTATGGGCATTTAGAGAATGATGGTCTGATCAGGGACTGCCAGCATGACTTTGTGAAGGGCAGATCATGTCTCACAAGCCTAATAGTGTTCTTTGAGGAGGTGACAAGACAGATTGATGAGGGTAGTGCAGTAGATGTGGTTTACATGGATTTTAGTAAGGCATTTGACAAGGTTCCACATGGTAGGCTTCTTCAGAAGGTCAGAGGGCATGGGATCCAGGGAGGCTTAGCCGTGTGGATTCAGAATTGGCTTGACTGTAGAAAGCAGAGGGTTGCTGTGACTAGAGGTGTCCCACAAGGCTCAGTTCTGGGACCTCTGCTTTTCGTGATTTTTATTAATGACTTGGATGAGGGGGTAGAAGGATGTGTTGGCAAGTTTGCAGACGACACAAAGGTTGGTGGTATTGTGGATAGTGTGGAGGATTATTGAAGATTGCAGAGGGACATTGATAGGATGCAGAGCTGGGCTGAGAAGTGGCAGATGGAGTTCAATCTGCAGAGGTGTGAGGTGGTACAATTTGGAAGGACAAACTCCAAGGCAGAGTACAAAGTTAATGGCAGGACTCTGGGTAGTGTGGAGGAGCAGAGGGACTTGGGGGTCCATATCCACAGATCCCTGAAAGTTGCTTCACAGGTGGATAGGGTAGTTAAGAAAGCTTATGGGATGTTAGCATTCATAAGTCGTGGGATCTGGTTTAAGAGCCGCGAGGTAATGATGCAGCTCTACAAAACTCTGGTTAGACTGTGTCCAGTTCTGGTCGCCTCATTATAGGAAGGATGTGGAAGCATTGGAAAGGGTGCAGAGGAGATTTACCAGGATGCTGCCTGGTTTAGATAGTATTCATTATGATGAGCGACTAAGGGAGCTAGGGCTTTACTGTATGGAGAGAAGGAAGATGAGAGGAGACATGATAGAGGTGTACAAAATATTAAGAGGAATAAATAGAGTGGATAGCCAGTGCCATTTTCCCAGGGCACCAATGCTCAATAGGAGAGGGTATGGCTTTAAAGCAATGGGTGGTAAGTTCAAGGGAGATATCAGAGGAAGGTTTTTTACTTAGAGAGTAGTTAAGGCATGGAATGTGCTGCCTGGGGCAGTGGTGGAGGCAGGTACATTGGTCAAGTTCAAGAGATTGCTGGATAATCGTATGGAGGAATTTAAAATAGAGGGATATGTGGGAGGAAGGGGTTAGATAGTCTTAGGCGAGATTTAAAGGTCAGCACAACATGGTGGGCTGAAGGGCCTGTATTGTGCTGTACTGTTCTATGATTCTATGATATCCAGGGTATTTCCCTTTACATAAAAAAAAAGTCTTCCCATTTTTCTTCAAAATTCTTCAGCTGGTTTAAATGTGCAATGTCTGTTGATAAAACAGGGAAGTCCAGTGGAAACAGCAGGGCTCTAAATTTTGAAGTGTTTATGATGGTAAGCAAGTGTGCCTTAAACAGTGGATTGGAGTTTGAGTTGGTGGTGCCTGTGTTGCAAAGAACATTAGATTGTTTATCATCCAGACTTCACTTGCAATTGAGCTAATGGGAGTCAGATAAATGCCTTCTACCTTTCAAAACTTCATTTATGTAACTCTGATGATAATAGATCCTCCAGGTATCATTGAGACCTTTATGTCCATGCTCTGAAACACCATTTTCTGTTAGGTAAATTGGAGGATTGTTGAACTCTTTCTTGATCCAGTTAAGAATTTTCCGATAACCCCATGGAGTCATTTTCAACCAAAAAGACCCAGAGCTAAGCCAGCTGCGGTCTGTGGTTGTCCCAGTTCCCCTAGAAATAAAGGAGGAATTATTTCACACAATAGACAGTTTTAACAGAAAATGTTAGAAGAGAAATCTACATTTGAATAATTTTTCTAATCTATCTATAGTTACATATTGCTGGAAATCTATCCAATTTTCAATTTACTGTCTTCACTCTTTTGGGATAAAGAGGTTGGAATCCTTTTGAGGCCCTGGGCTCATTTAAGTGGAACTATCTGGAGGATATCCTGATATAGCTGTCCTGAATTGGGCCAACTCAAGATATTGAAGCAACAGCAAGGTTAAATACAATGGAGATTGCTGAGAAAGGTGGAAGCCCTATTAATAAGAAAAATGCTGGAAAAACTCAGCCAATCAAGCAGCATCTGTGGAAAGAGAAACCAGTTAACATTTCAGGTCGCAGAGTTCTGATGCAGGGTCTTTCAACTGAAACGTTAACTGGTTTCTCTTTCAACAGATGCTGCTGACTGGCTGAGTTCTTCCAGCATTTCTGGTCTTGTTTCAGGTTCCAGCATCTGCAGTTTTATTTATCTTACAAGGTGGAAGCCCTGCGTGGGAGCAGTTGAGATTATTGCCCCCACCTAAAAAAAAATCCAAAGTAATTCCACCAATTCCAAATGAGGCTGTTACTGCAATGTTAATAGTTTCCAAAAAGTTGAAATTGACCTCTGTACCTTTCTAAATGTGGTCTTCTTTTCTGAAGGAAATATTTAAAAGACATTTCTCTACTTAGCAAAGGAAACATAAACTTTTATTTACAATATGTCTCTAGGATATCACCTGCAGTTCCAGCAAGACATCTCTAGAATCCCCAATGTAAATTGCTGCAGTATTTCACTCATTTACTGTATATAGACAATTTTTAAAGGTTTTTACAAATGGAAGTAGCTAAGATTCCCAATAGCTCATCAAGAAACTTTAGAGTGCCTATTGAAAGATTCAACAAAGGGGGATTTTGAGGAGTTGTTAAAAGTACAGTTTAGGAAGAGAATATTGATAATCCTGAAGTCCTTGAAGGCAATGCTATCATCGTTGGTGTAAGAACCCAGAGAATAGCTTGATTGAATGTAGGGTTTTAGAAAGGAAGTAAGGCTGGAAGACATTACAGAAATAAGATGAGGTAAAGGAGGATAAAAAGTTTGACTTCCGTGCTTTGCAGATGGAGCCAGTATAAATCAATAAGGATTAAAAGGACAAAAAGTTTTTGAATAATTCAGCTGAAGTTAAGGCAATCAATAACTAATGGGTGGAGTTTGCAATGGTGATGGTTGTAGTTTCTTGGATTTAAGGATGGAGAAGTTTATTATTGATTCTCCATTGACAATACAGAGGTTGCCGAATAATTGATGTGACTCTTGGTGGGTAGACAGAAGTGTTATTGATGCATGTATGACAACGAAACCCATGCCTGGCATTAGCAGCATGTAAATAAAAGGGAGGAGGGCATAGATTGCTGAGGGAGACCAAGGGGTAGTATTTTGAGGAGGTAAAAGTACCCTTTGCTGTAGATTCACCAAATGAGTATGTAGAAGTAAAACCATGTGAGGACAGTACATCAGGACTTTGCGGAAGAGTAGAGGTATTGAAGGTAACATTGTAAAGAACTTCAGTCTAACCAATATTTAATTCTGGTAATGTATTATGTACCATTTTCTATTATTTAAAACCTTACCTGTCAGCATCATACATTGGGATAACGTTAGCAAAATTGACATTGAAAGCCAACACAGTGGTGTAGTGGTTAAATCCCATATAGTCATAGGTTCCTTTAATTCTTCTTTTTTCAGATTCTGTAAATTCAGGAAGCCTGAAAAGATTATTTGATAGACAGTCAGGTATCTCAAACCATATTTTTCTTGCCAATTCATACCTGCTATTTTCAGATTTTTTTGTGACAGATGCTTTCGTTCAAGATGATTTTAGTTTGGCTGTTGGATTGTTTAGTTAGGCAAAAATGACCCATATCCTGTTAATGGTCTCAAGTGTGACAAAACAGGAACTTTCAAGTTGCTAAGCCAAGCCACGCCTGTTCAATGGTCAACTGATATTATCCTGACATGCAAAGCGATTTTGAAAACCTGCTATTTTTATAGTTCTTCAATTGTTACTCCTTACTAAACCTTTTCTCAAAGAATTCTATGGAATAATGGTTGTTTGACTTTTATTATAATAATTTTTGAAATGGTTGGCAATTTGTTACTGTATTGCTGCTGTGGTATCGATGTGATAAATCAGTGGAAATCTTCCTCTATGAATGCCTAGAGGATACCTAGCAGGTGGCACCTGAAGTGCAATAAGAGAAGAAAGAGAGTTGATTCATACAAATAAGGCAAAAACCTCATGACTTCTGAGTTACAAAACAATTAAGAGCATAGAAGTAGCCCAATGGGACACTGCAGGTGTTTATGCTACAAGCACAACTGTTTCAAATGGTTGATCTATACCCATTAATTAAGTTAAATCTCCTTGTAGTGCGTTGAGGATAGAAATCTGCTAGGTCTAGACTCAATTTTTTTAAAATTTCCCTATCTAGCAAAATCATTCCCCAAGTGTTTGAAAAGTGCATTGTCAGAAAATTCATTCTTTCTTGATGTAGCAGCAGCACATTGTAATCTGTTTCCAAAATTCACTTCCTTTTGAAGTCAGTTTGGGAACTATGCTGCCACTACTGTATAGCACAGTTAGTATTATTGGTCAGGGATGAATTTCTAGGCAATATGTATCTTTGTCTAAGTGACCTTTTTTTCCTTCTTCAAAACTAACATTGAAATCATGTTATTGATTCAACGTATAATTACAGCAATAGCTTTGATTTATCATAGCAATTTTAATCCTTATTACAGAGCTTGAGTAATTTTCCAAAGTCAGCATTAATACAAAGCTGCAGGTCATGGAGAAAAAAAGTGCCATTACCTAGCTATATATTACACTTTAGGTACTTTTAAGGATTAAAAATGCTTATTTCTTACCGAGATTTGGCCAATCCTTGAGCCAAGCTTTTCTCTCTCACACGTGTTTTCATTATCTCATTGTAGTCACCATCTTTAAAAATTGGATATGCAAACCAACCACCATAAAACTAAAGGGGAAAAAATATTAGATTACACTTTGGCAGTGTCCAAATTCTTTGGAGGCTAACTTAGATAGCCCTTGAACATTGACTTTGGAATCATGATTGTTCCGTGCCCATTCTTTGTAATGCAGGTTGCACAATATCTACGTGCTGACTATTTATAATTATGATTACTCCATGCAGCCAATACTAACTGCAATTAATTAGCTGTATGCATCAATGCATTTATTTTCAAGCAATGCTTAAAGCTAGCATACATTTCTAAAATGACAAACCATCTTGTCTATTGAAATTGTTGGTGCTTGAGGGGATCTTTCAAAACACACAGAATAGAACACATTCCAGTGAGAAAGAAAAATTCAAAGGGTGGACCCATCATCTGTGGTTAACGAAAAAAAAACAAGGGCAGGGTATCATACTTAAAGAAGTAGAGTATAAATGTGCAGAGATGGATGGCAGATCACAAGATTAGATGGAATATAAAAAAAAGCAAAAGATTACGTGACTAAAAGATTAATAAGGAAGGAAAAATTGGAGTACCAGATATAGCTAGCCGAAAATTTAAAAAGATAGTAGAAGTTTCTATAGCTATTTAAAGAAGAAAAGCGTTAACAACGTGAACATTGGTCCAATAGAACATGAGAAATACAAACAGCAGTAGGCCATTTGGTTCTTCAAGCCTGCTCCAGTACACTGCCATTTTCCTGCTCTATCTCCTTATCTCTGGATTCCCTTCTCAGGCAGAGAATTCCAATGATTCATTCCTGTGGGTGATGAAACTTCCCCTCATTTCGGTCCTAAACTTATTCTGAGACTATGATCCCTGGTTCTCGACTCCTCAGCCAGAGGAAACATCCTCCCTGCACTCCACTTGTAAGAATTTTGCTTCAAGGAGATTTCATTTCATTTTTGCAAAGGAAGTACAGGCTTTGTCTGGTTGATCTCTTGTATAGCAAACCAACCATTCTTGGAACCAGTCCAATGAACCTTTGCTGCATTCCCTCTGACAAGTATATCCATTTGTAAGTAAAATCCAAAACTTTATGCCATACTCCCAGGCTCAGGCTCATCAAGACATTGTATGATTGGGTCAGGGGAATTAGTAATGACAGGTAAGGAGATGGCTGATGAATTAAACAAGTGTTTTCATCAGTCTTCTCAAAAGGATGTAAGTAACATCCCAGAAATAGCGTAAATCAGGAATTGGGAGGAACTCTGGAAAGTTAAGCAAATTGATGAAGCTACAGCTGATGAATTCCTGGGTTTTGATGCACTTCATCCAAAAAGAAGTGGCTAGTGAGAAAGCTGATGTGTTGGGTTTAATTTTCCAGAATTCCTTCGATTTGGGGAAAGTACCATTAGACTGGAAAATGGTAAAAGTGACCCTTTTACTCACAAAGGGATGGAGACAGAAAGCAGGAAGGAAGTATTTCCTAACTACAAGCCAGTCAGCTTAACATTTATCATGGGGAAAATGTCAGAAGCTATTACTAAAGATGTTATAGCGAGGCATTTAGAAAAATCATTTGGGCATAGTTAATGTGTTTTTGTGAAAAGGAAATCACAGTTAATGGATATTCTTTGAAGAGCAATATGTTGTGGATAAAGGGGAACCAGTCGATCTATTTGATAAGGTACCACATCAAGGATTATTGCAGAAAATGAAAGCTCATAGTGTGGGAGGTAATATGTTGTATGGATTAAAGATTGGCTTGCTAACAGAAGACAGTTAACATAAATGGATCATTTTCTGGTTGGCGAGATGTAACAAGTGGTGTGCTGCAGGGATTGGTCCTGGAGCCTCAACTTTTTACAATTTATGTAAATGACTTAGCTGAAAAGTACTGAAGGTATGGTTGTAAAATCTGCTGATAACTCAAAAGTGGGAAATTAGTTTGTGCAGAGGATGTAAGGAGGGTTCAAAAGGAAATAGATGGGTTAAGTGAGTGGACAAAGTTCTGGCAAATGGAGTATAATGTGGGAAAACAAGGAATTCATTTTGCCAGGAAAAATTAAAAAGCATATTATCCAAATGTTGAGAGTTTGCAAAGCTATGTAATGCAGAAAGAACTGGGTCTTCCAGGGCATGATTCACAAAAGTTTAGCAAGTAATAAAGAAGCTAACAATGTTATTGTTTGCTGTGAGAGAAATCAAAATAATCCTTGTAACCTTCACTTTGCAGATTTCAGTCATTCATGAAGGCAGTTTACATCCACCTTTTGGAAATGCTGTCGTCCCAGCATCACACACATTGCATAATTGAACTAGGGAAAAAAGACTGTGACGTCTCCTTTCATCAGATTTCAATTATTGTTGGAGATTTTTTTAAAACAAACATATATATGTTTTTCATTTTCTTTCTATCTCAGTTCTTTCTCATGATCCCTTATTTTGCTTTCTATACCTAAAGTGACCTTACATTTGTTATATCCAACTCGAACTCCCTGGCTTAGACACTGCTATTCATTGATTCTTTATTATGATTGGTTAAGCAGATACACTATTGTTCATATGGGTCTCAAACCCCTCTGTCAAGGATTTAGTACTTTTTGGATAGTTAGTTCACAGGGAATTTTGAGTGCGGAGGCTCATAAATGTCTGAGGCCAATTGCAGTGTAATAGCTAGCATCTGATCCAAACATATGGCCCATTGCTCAACAGTGATTAGGAGCAGGAAGAGTTTATTTCCTCCTCTCTTAATTCAGTCCATCTTATTTAACTAAGTAAGAAGCAAATTAATATTATCTTCACTTTCTTACCATCAAATGTCTTTTGGCTGCATCAACATCTTCTTGTTTATATGGGTTTCTTGGTTCAACCCAGTCAGAGTTTATTGTTATGGAAATCAGACCTTGCTGTTGTGCTCTGTAAGTTTCATTGTACAAGTGCCAAACTTCAGCATGAGCTTTGATTAGATTGTGAGCAACAACATAAGGAGCTGTGCCCAATCTTGTGCCAATACCTACAAACACAAGAAAGAATGGTTTATTAAATCAAAATCATTTAATAGTTTTAAGAGTAATTAAGTTAGAAGTTAATGTCTGGTAATGACTGTATGTTGCACTCCTGAAATTCAGTTCTGTTGACTTCAAAGAGCTGAATTACATAAGCAAAGTACATTGCATTCCCATTCTAAAATACATTCATTATGTGGTGATGATGAATTTGAGATTAGAACTATCATCTGATGAGATTTGAGAACCATTAACAGAATTTTCATACTTTAGATGAATATTGTAATTAAGGCTATTAGTAGTGTTACAGAAAATTAAAAACACAAAATTTATTGGTGATTTGAAAGCAGTCAAACTGGTGAGAGAGCTCAAGGGCTAGTACTACACTCCTCCTAATTTTATTCTGTACTGAAGTTAATGTGAAATAAAATCTGGTATATGGGTGTAAAAGTACTATGGGTTTCGTGCATGATGAGTGAAGTTAAAGTTGTCTTATTAACTTCCTTTATTTAGGATCATTCGGGATATGGGTGTTTATATAGACATTACCTGGTGCAGCGGTACCATAGCCATAACCAAGAAGTGCTGTATTGTAAGGCTCATTTAAGGTTATCCAAAACTTCACTTTATCACCTAATCTTTGAAAACATAAATTAGCATATTCTACAAATCGATCAATTGTGCTGCTGTTCTCCCAACCACCAACATCTTGTAGTGCTTGAGGCAAATCCCAGTGATAAAGTGTAACCTGTAGATAATCAGCAGATAAAAAAAATATTAGATTGATTATCATTGGCTTGAACATTTTCAGATAATGGGTTTACAGTCTTCTTAAATTACATTTTATACTGTAATGTAACTGCTCAATAAATGTTCCCTATATTTTGTCAGCATGAGTCGAGAGCAAGCCATTGTCACATACTTTCAAACTCAGCAAATAAAATAGTTCTTTTGAGTAAGTTGTTGAAATCAACAGATATTAATAATCATCAATTATATTGGATTTTACTGAAACCAGGTTCTGTATATTAAAGGTGATCATTTCATATCAAGAAATGAACTTTCAAATTAGATGTTCTTTCCTTTATGCTTGTGTACCATGATATTGGTTATTATTGGGTCACTTAATAGAGATTAATAACTTGTTATTTTACTTAAATGTTCATTCACTGCAAAGAAAAGAAAAATGCTCAGGTCATTTGCCAAATAACACTATTTCAGCAATTGGTGGTTAAATTCTATTTTAGTTTTGTAGTGCCAAAATGTGTTTTTCTTAGAGTTAAATAAATGTTCCTCACTTTTCTGATGATGTTCTTCCCCTCCTATTTTCTTTGCCATTTGGGCTGTGGTTTTAAGGTACCAATTAACTTTTCTGTCCCAAACCAGAACCCTTGTCTAGTTCTCCATGTGCAAGTCCAGATGAGAACAGTTGGCAGTCAATTTCTGCTGCATTCCTTGTATGTAATCCATACACATGTACTCTATAGCTAGGTACTTTTCACTTATCCTGGGGTACTGAGATTACCACTTCCTCAACCAAGTTTTGCTCATTCAAATAAGACTAAGCTTAAACCTGAGGTTTTGCAGGTTTGAGTGGCTCAATACTGATCACCTTAAAAAGGTGAGCTCTGGCAAACCTTTTTCCAGTCCCTTTTCAGCTGTGTAGAGATCTCCTTAATTTTATGTTCCAATAAAGGAGATGTTACGATAAAAATATCAAACTGTATTAAAAATAAAGCATAGTCGTTTTGTTTTGATTTCCATAAATAATGTTTAGCTCCATTTTTCACAAGCTGGCAAAGATAATTTTATTAATTAGTGGTGCTTACCTGAGGCTTAATGTTAGCTTTAAGGAGAGCATCAATAAACTTTATATAGTAGTTTAATCCGGCCTCATTAACAAAACGCGTGGTTCCATCTGGGAGAATGCGAGCCCACGATAGGGAGAAACGGTAATGGTTAACTTTCAGTTCTTCAAGAATAGCCAAATCTTCTTCAATCTTGTGATAGCTGTCACATGCTATATCCCCTGTATCATCATTGCCAACTTTAAAGGGAGTATGAGAAAATGTGTCCCATATGCTAAGTCCTTTGCCATCAGCTCTCCAAGCTCCTTCAACCTGTAGTCAGTTGGATAACAGTAAAAATATGTATGTCTTTTAACAATTTTATCCACACTATACCGTTTTATAAAATGCTGAACATATCATTACTTTTTTCTTTCTATCCTTCACAAATAAAGATGGAGACTAAACTTACAACAATCTACTGTTACACATGTCACTTTCCCATTCTTAATTTTCTTCATTACATATCACCAAATGGCTGCCTGAATAGTACATTTCTTTGTAAATATCAAATAAACTGCACCAAAGGTGAGCCAACACAGTTTCTCATACGAGTATGGTCAGAGAGTCATAGAGCACTATCAGTACAGAAGTGGGCCCTCTGTACCACAAGATAACAGTGCTGTTCCTGGGAACTTCCCTTAGTCTACAGCAATCAGCACCACACTTTTGCACAATCTTCGGGTTACAAACAATTCACAGGAACAGAACCCTGCTGTAACCTGGGGAGGTCCTGTAGATGAATCTGGATCTGTAAATGCTGAAGCACCCTCCAATCGTGGAACTGAAAATTAGATGTTGGTGCCAAAGCATTAATAGGCATTTATGTCAATTTGGTGATGGTGCCCATCGTCCAACTCAATCTGTGGTATATTCGGAGGCAGAAATGTTAATTTCATACATTGCTGAGTCTGCCTCCTTAGCCAAGTATTAAATATGATACTTGTTGAAAACAATTTAGAATACTTCTTCTTCCACAAAGACTGAAGTTAGCTTGGGACCAGCACAATACACTGTATGGGCCTATGTAAAACAGGGGAAAGAATCTAATTGAGATGTGAAGGAAGAGATTGTCATACACTTCCAACTTAGCTTCAGCTAGTTTTTTTTCTCTCCCAAACATCCATGGTACATTTATTGGCAGATGCAACTTGTTGGGTCAAGCCAACAGTTTCATGTAAAACTGCTGTATTTAGCACCCAGTAGCAAATGCTGAAGCCCTGAACTCACTGGCTGCACTGATATTAGACTCCACATAGAATTCAGCAACAGAGCATGGCTTGTTGAATTTCATGGTACTCAAGGCGGTGAATCTTCCCACTGAAGTTTGCCAGGTTAAATCTTAAACCGGAATATCAAACCCATTCATTTGAATGGAGAGATATAGCTGTGAGGATATATTAACAATATAGATGAGCTCTACATTGTGGGGTGGGGGGGGGGGGTGCATTCTTAGAAAATCGTCCGTATCATGATTTTCCATAACACTGCACGTGTCAAGAAATGCAAGTTGAAAAAATACAACTTTGTGTTTATTTTTTTTCATATAAATTTTGTAACAGCAAATTTTTATTCCAGGTTGCAGATTTTTTGGTAGAGATATGTGAATTCTGTAAGGGTGAATTTCGATTACCCGAACTACTGTAATGGGGAGGGTGGGTGTCGTCTGCATGTAATTATTAAGTATGATGAATATGCCCAGATTATGCATTTCAGGTGTATGTTCTAATTAATGAAAGCGATCTTGCCAACATGAGGTGGGATTATAGTATATCCCTCCTCACTATTTCTCATTAAATATTCATTCATAAAAATTATCCTCCCAAGATTACCAGACAACTAACCACAGGGTATACATGGTTTGAAGTGTATAGACAGTGAAAGAAATTTTACTTGTTATGAAGGATTGTTTTTAAGTGCAATTTTTAAAAAATCTAAATGGAATCTGCACTTCTTGTGGGATAATGGATTAGAATGAAGAAGGATCAGAAACAAAGATACCAGGTAGATGAGGATATCATTGGCCACTAGCTGTCTGAAACTGGCCAAGCAAAGCAGTAGCAGAACTCTGCCACATCTTGCATCCAAACTGTTATCGGAGGTTTGTTCAGTGGTTGTGAAAGTTACTCTTATACTTCATCACTTATATTTTACATCAGATTAATGTATGGGAAAGATACCATAGAATCCAAAGGAGAAGAAAATTCTTCATTTGCCTTTTCTTTACGTAACTATAAAGGAGAGCAAAGTATTCACTTCTCTATAACTTGCCTGTGACTTGACTTCTTTACATTTCATTTCCATCTGATTACTCTTTGCCCTTTTCTTTAGCCATGATAAAAATGTTAATTGTTTGTAATGCCCTTTGAGCCTTTCTTTAAGCCCTAAATATTTTTGCCATCAAACAGTATTGCATGCTTTTACCAAGCATTGAAAATCTAACTGAGTGTGCTTTGTCTTAGCTCTAAAAATATTAACTGTCTCAAATGTTGAATTAGTGTATCGATGAAGGTGCATTCAGCTATTAATAAAGATTACAGGCTCTCTATTAGTTAATTCTGGGCCCAGAAATATTTCCCAAGATGTACAAATTCAGTACTTCCTCCTTATAACATCAGGCTGCCTTGTAGTGCAGTATTCCAAGTGGTAGCCCAATTGATTAGAAGTTGTAATGCATGGTTAGAGTCGTATCATCATAGTGTCATACAGCACAGAAGTGGGCCCTTCTGCTCACCATTTTCATGCCTACCATCCCCAGTTATCTGTAGCTTTCCATGCTTTGGCGATTCAAGCGCTTACCCAGATATTTTTTTTAATTTTGTGAGAGTAGCTGCCTCCACCACCTTCTCAGGCAGTGTGTTCCAGGATGCAAGCACCCTCTGGGTGGGGAAAAAATATCCTTGGATCACCATGGGTAACTACTGTCTCTGCAACATTATCTTGACTGTCATTCAACTAAGCCAGATCTAGAGATGCAAAAGATTGCAACATTAATAATTCCTTTTCCCCAACAGCTGGTGCTTGACCCCACTGAGTTTCTACAGCAGATTGTTTGTTGCTCAAGATAGTTGTTCTAACTAGAGATGATCAGTGCTGTCCTTGATATAAAAATGCCTATGCATCAACGTGGTAAAGAAGCAGTAAAGTTACTGCCAAGGATAAGAGGTCTAAAAAAAGATTTTTCTAAAATATTTTTTTAAAGGAAACATTTCAATAGTTGGCATAATGGATAAATAGAAACTGGACTTAACTCATGGATAACAAGAATGTGGCATTTTAGATGGAAGCAGGTATCACAGGGTAACGTTATAATTTTTTTTCTAAAGTTTTCTTCTGTTAGTAGAATTACAGTTCTTACTTTTTAGCTTCCTAATTGTGCCACATTATTCCATAGAAATTGTGGCCATTTTGTGATGTAAAAAAATAGAAAGCAATAAACATTGGGCATGAAAGTATTATTTTCAGATGTTATCACTACAAATCTGGAGAACACTAATAATGTGTTTATAGAACTGTATACTCTCCAAAAACTATTAAGTTTGCAACAGGCTTAAAGCCTAACCTGATAGGCAGCAGTAGCAGCGCTCCATGCAAAGTTCTTTGGAAATTCACCATAAAGAAATTCATCATCTTTCTGCAGTGGGAAGCCATTGTCACGAATTATTCCTGCAAAATAGTGTGCTGATCGCTTGGGAGTCCTTGGCCTGTTAGGGTCTTTGAAGTTTACATGATGCAGTCCATATCGTAAATTATATTCATTGATCCATTCAAAACTGTCCATGAGGGACTTGGCAGCGTAACCTTTAAGATTAACATGGTCCAACTTGTATGCTGCAAATATTTTTAAAGAGAAAGTAGTTAATTTCAGGTAGTTAAAAATTAATATTCTTACTGGACATCTAGCACAATATCAAGTAATTAAAATCAATATTAATGTTAGGGAAATATTTTAAAAGACCAGTTTCTAAATCCAACAATCTATAACTGTATGTTTCTGATGTTTCTCATTTTTTTTAATAAGCTTCTTGTGGATTATGGTCCCATAATTTGTATATTGTAGGATCCTATCTAAATTCAAGAAAATCGATAGAAATATATGTAAGCATTTTAGTTTAAAATTTTAAAAGATTTTGAATGAATCAAAGTATGTAGAATAGCAACTGGAAAATACTGCTTGCTAAAAAAATGTATTTTTGTTATATAATTAAGAGACAGCACTAGAAGCAATAACTTTAAAAATTGGAATTTGCTCCAGATATTCTAAATGCCATGAGGACAAAGGCATCTATTACTATATTTAGCAGGGAAACAGAAACAAAATAACCTTTCAGTGCTTCATTGATATATGTTTTGTAGTAGAATATCCTATCTGTATCATCCACACTAGAAGAAGATTTGGTGGCTACTCCATTTTCAGTTATGTAAATTGGTGGATTATTATATTCTTCTTTAATCCAGTTCAGTAGTCTCCTTAGGCCCCAAGCTACAGCCCGAAAATTCTTGGCAGCTGAAGTTGGCCAACTTGGGTCAAACTTTTCGGCTGTGTCTCTATCGTATTCATAAGATAAGGTTTTAAGTTTGTTGATCTGATGACTAACAATTTTTGTCGTGTGCATATTGAGACAAAAAACATCTGCAGAACCACGGATATAAGATTTTTCCTTCTCTGTAAACTGAGGAAGCCTTGAAGACGATAAGCGTTGCAGTTCACTCTTGTTTCCAACCTGCCATTTCATTGCTTGGGGATAATCACCATTTTTGAAAATGGGATGTGCAAACCATCCCAGCGTAAACTGCAGGTAGCGATCAGCTGCAGCCACATCTCTAGGTTCATTCATCATCTTTGGTTCCACCCAATCTGCATTAAGGCTGATAGAAATTAAGCCCTTCTGCATGCTTCTATATTTATCATCATAGGTGTGAAAAACCTTGGCATGAGCCTTCAACAATATGTGTGCCACTATGTATGGAAGATTACCAGGCTTTTTTAAAGATGGCGGAAAGACACCTGTACCATATCCTTCCCAGCTAAATACAGAGGGTTCACTAAATGTTATCCAGAACTTAACTCTGTCTCCAAAAGTTCTGAAACAGTAATCAGCATATGCATTAAACAAGTCAATCAGTGTTTCATTCTCCCAGCCTCCAATATCTTGAAGTGCTTGAGGCAGATCCCAGTGGTAAAGTGTTACCATTGGTGTTATGTTGTTAGCAAGAAGACTGTCAATTAGTTTATTGTAATAGTCAACCCCCAAAGGGTTCAATGACTCAAGATGCCCATTGGGGAAAATTCGAGGCCATGAAATAGAAAAATGGTAGTTTTTAACTCTCAATGCTCGAAGCATGTAAAGATCTTCATCAATTTTGTTGTAACTATCGCATGTAACATCACCATTCTGGATGTTAAGATTATGGGTGAAATTGTCCCAGATACTAGGTCCTTTTCCATCGGCATTCCACCCTCCTTCAATTTGATAAGCTGAAGTGGATACACTCCATCCAAATCCTTCTGGGAATGTGTCATGTAAGAAGTTGTCCCTTTCCATTTTGTCCTGATTTGAAAACTTTTCCCATACAACCTTAGCCTTTGAAGGCACTTCTGATGCTGATAAATTTGTCAATCTTCTAATATTGTTGAGAGTAAGACTCTGAATTAATTTTTTTGAGGAACTGTTAACAAAGCCATTATTCTCAATTATCCGTGTGTAAAAATATGCAGATTTCTTAGGAGTTCTAGGTCTGTTAGAGTCTTCAAAGTTCACATAATGAAGTCCAAATCTATGGCTGTATCCTTGTGGACCTTCAAAGTTGTCCATTAGTGACCATATTGTAAATGCTTTTACATCAATCCCATCTATAATGAAAGCTGGTTGGGGTGGGTGGGAAGAAAAATAAAGGTGATGTTAGTCATGCTTTTCAGTAATTACATGTAACAAAGCAGTTTGAGGCTATCAGTCAAGTGTTTAAAAGACAATACTAGTTTGTTTTGCTCTTTAAATTTTAAATCATTTTAGCAAAGATACTCTATCACAAAATAGATTCACAAGGAAGAAACTGATTAAAATAGCTACATTTCTTTCCTATAATTAACATTGTAATCTTGCCAAACTCATTCTTCATAGCTCTTGGTTTTTAAGAATTTTGCCTTGTGAGTAGACAGTCATGAAAACTTACCACCTTTCCTACAGTTTTTCCAAGAAATATATTTTCTTCAGTTTCCCTTGAATTTTATTATAACAGCAAATTTAATCTCTTTGTGTTGAAACATGCATTTATCCTAAATCGAAATAATTTGGAGGAATGGTATTATAGTAAGGGGAATAGATTAAGTTTCTGGGAGAGTAAACTGCAAACCAGAATCTTAGTTCTCAAAGGCATTAATAATTTGGTGAACTGGATTGTATGCTATCTGCTCTTTCACTGAAGTTGATCCTTGTGCTACATTTTTCATGACCATCCTTGCCTTTGCAGCTTCATAGAATCGATGCCATGAATGCTGCAACTGTCCCATGAAATGCTGCAGGCCCCAGGTATCATCTGGGCCTCCGGTATTGCCCTTAATGGTCATTCGTTAGATTGATACTGTCAAAGGCCTTCTTAAAAATGTTATACGTCTCTGATTATCATCTGACCCCTTGGCTCAGTACATTTATGTTGCACCCCTGAGCTCAATGGCGAGTCCAATGGCAGAGTGAGGGGTCAGATCTGCTGGCATCTGATTTCCAGTTCGTCTGTCTTCTACATTTAAGAATTCAACTGCAGCTACCTGGCAGTTCTCTATTAACCACTAACTAATGATCAGTATATTCTGGCCCAATGTAACATTGCTAATAGAAGCTTAAAATGCTCACCTTCAATTGGCAATAATATTCCTTCACGTGTTCAATATACTATTTTGAGTGTGGGTGGTTGGGAAGGTCTGACTGATTCTTGGCACAACCAAAAGTAAATGTGCTATTATGGTTGTAACCACTGTCTGATTGGCTAGAAGCATGCAAAGAGCTGAGACTGAAATATGCACTTGCAAGATTGTAGCCATTGGAATCAGCAAACCATTGAGTGCGAGGATTTGGGTTTGTTTGTGGGGGAAAAAAATGAGATTTACTACACATTTAAAATGAGACTAACATTGGTAAATTATTTGTGCATATCTCAAGTGATAGTATGAGACCCCAAATCAAAATAGCGCATGGTTGTGCTTCTTTTGTTTAATTAACATTTACATTTGTTGATAATATCCGTTGTTATATCCATGGTACTAAAGTCATAAAGACAGTATCTGTAACCAGTAACAAAAACAGAAAATTCAAGAAATACCCAGCAGCTCATGGAACATTTGTGGAAGGAAAAACAGAGTTAATGTTTTCTGACTTTCGATCAGAAAGATACCTATGTGTTGATATAAGAAATTATTATATTCATTTTGACAAGAATTTCTGTAATAACAAACTTACCCTTTAATGCCTCATTAATATAGGCAACCGATGTCTCTGTCCTTAAGGTATCATTTATAGAATCACCACCATTAGTTGGCACTCCATGTCCTGTTATATAAATTGGAATGTTGCTACCTGTATATTCTAGTGTGACAAAACTTAACAGCCTTCGCAGGCCCCATGGAACGACATATATCCATGGAGATGCAGTTGGGGGCCATGATGAGTGTACTTGTGGGGAAAAATCCCCAACGCGATTGTAGTTTAAACCACATGTTTTGTTTGTGGTAGAATTGATTAGCCGAGAGGTATAGTGACTAAGACCAAAGAAATCTGAAGTTCCATTTATATATTCTTTCTCCTTTTCGGTAAATGATGGCAGTTGGATAGGAGTAGATGAACATTCCTGATTATATTTTTCTATCTGCTTCTTTACGGCAGCTGGATAATCACCATTGACGAAGATAGGATGTGCAAACCAGCCCAACATAAATTGCAGGTAACGATCAGCTGCTGAAACATCTGGATTATCAGAGGAAGGTTCAGCCCAGTCCGAATTTAATGCTATTCCTATTTGACCATATTGCCAAGAACGGTAGTTTTTGTCATATATGTGCCAAGCTTTGGCATGGGCCTTGATTATGGAATGGCCAACCTTGTAGACAGCAGTACTTAGATCACTGATTCCAGGTGCATGTTGCCCTGTGCCATATCCAGCATAACTAATAACCCAGGGCTCATTAAATGTGATCCAATATTTCACACGGTCTCCAAAGGTAGCAAAACAAAAATCTGCATAGTCGGTAAAACTATCTATTACACTTTCATTCTGCCATCCTCCAATATCTTGCAAAGACTGAGGAAGATCCCAGTGATATAGTGTTACCATTGGTTGAATGTTGGACTCCAGCAGACTGTCAATCAATTTATTGTAATAGTCTAATCCTTCTTGGTTCAGTTTGGCACGATAGCCAGTTGGAAAAATTCTTGGCCATGACAGAGAGAACTTGTAAGTGTTTGATCGTAAACCTCTCATCAAATAAACATCATAATCAATTTTATTGAAGCTATCGCAGGCAACATCCGCAGTCTGGTTTTTTTCTATTTTTCCCTCATGAGCAAACCTATCCCAAATACTTTCTCCTTTCCCCTGTTCTGCCCAACCTCCTTCAATTTTAAATGAGGCAGTAGCTGTGCTCCAAAGAAAGCCACTGGGGAAAGTGCCTTGCAAAAAGGAGTCCCTCTCTTCTGGTGATTGTTTAGAAAACTTCTTCCATACAGTTTGATAAGATGTAAGGACAGATGCTGTGGGAAGTTGGACTTTATTAGAATGTTCCACAAGCTGAAGTTTACTTCCACCTTCCATTGGAGAAGAGGTACTGAAAACAATAAATAAAAATGTTAAAATACTTTAATTCCATATTGGTTAAGGATGCGGAACATAAATTTCTTGGTCTGAAAGTCAATGAAGTACTTGTAAATAAAATCTCTCCAGCAAAATAAGACCGAATCATTTAGTTGTGTGATTATTGCTACAAAACAACTAGGCAGAGAAGATAACAGTATAAAGTTGGAACAATAAGCATAGGAGATGAAGAAAATGTCAAGATTGCTGTTTCTCTAAAACTACTGCCTACTTACAAGAAGGAATGTTGACCCAGTCACAAATTAGATGTGTTTATTATTCATGGTTCTCAGAAATGAAGTTCCTCACAGAGAATGTGTTATTAGGAAAGCTATTAGGAAGTGCAACCAAAGTCTTGGTTAGAGGTGTACCTAAGAGAGGTCTTGAAAAATTACAGAAGTTGGATAGGTGCATGAGGTTTGTGAGAAAGAAATGATGAGTAGAAGGTAGGAAAAGATGTGCCATGTAGTTATTGGGCTAGTGGATGCTATTGAAATAGGAATGTGTGAGGGTATGGTTCCCTGAAAGTGGCAACACGGTGTGAAGAAGGCATATTGCGCTTTCCTTCATTGATCGCGGCATTGATTACGAGAGTTTGGAGGTCATGCTACAGCTGTACAAGATAATGAGACCACACTTGGAGTATAATGTGCAGTTGCCATGCTATAGAAAGGATGTTAGACATGGTGCAGAAAAGAGTCACAAGGATGTTGCTGGGACTACATGGCTTTAGTTATATGGAGAGGCTTGATAGGCTATGGCTGTTTTCCTGGAGCAAAGGAGGCTGAGGGGTGAACTTGCAGACCTTTATAAAATTATGAGGAGCTTAAAAAGGGTAAATAGTCACAGTCTTTTTCCAGGGTAGGGGAGTCTCAAACTAGAGAGCAAAGGTTTAAGGTGAGTGGGAAAAGATTTAAAGGGGACCTGAGGGCAAGTTTTTCCACACAGTTGGTGGTGGGTAAATGGAATGAACTGCGAGAGGAAGTGGTAGAGCTGGGTACAATTACAATGTTTAAAAAGCATTTGGATGGGTACGGATAGGAAAGGTTTAGAGGGATTTGGGACTAGCTCAGGTGAGCACTTTGATCGGCATGCTTTGTGACTCTGGCATGGAAGATTGAAACAGAAGGGACAGGATTTTAAATTTGAAGTGCTGCATTTCCAGGAGTGAGTGTAGGTGAGGGTCAACAAGATGATGTGCAAGTGAGACAATGAAACACAGAATGTTTTGGATTGGTTGTATAGGATGGCCAGGACAGTACTGGAATTGTTGAGTCGGGAACTTAGAAGGATATTGTCAAGGGTTTGCAGCAAGAAACTGAAGTAGAGATGGAGGTAATGAATGCATGGCAGTTCAGTTTCTAGGCCAACTAGTTTTCACAATCTTTTAAGTCCATTTCTTTGATTGACAGCATTCATGGAAAAGAAACAGTTCTCCTTCATAAATTATATAGTTAGAAAATGCATGTTTAATGAAACCTTCATGCAATTAGGGAATTCTTCACATTTTCACACAACCATTCCATATTTATATAGAAGCTGTAGTTTAAGTATTTTATAATTTAAATACCTTTCTGTATCTGAGTTTCTTGTTTGATAATACAGAGATAAACTGTCCAAAAAGTGATTGGCATCACAGCCAACAATTGGAACCTTATTCATGCTTACAGCTGCCAAAAAGAAAAATCAATATAGCAAAATTACTCAAAACTCTGAACAAAAACACACAGTACATAGTAATGAAAAGGCAAATTTGAAATGCTTTTATCAAGATTGATATTTATTAACTTTTTACTATACACTGTGGGTCAAACTGCATGGACCCTAGGGCGCTTGTCAAACTTACCAGTAAGAATAAAACTTCATTTAGTTACTGGACGTTTAATTACCACAAAATAATGTGATATGTTTCAATTAAAGCAGTGTGTAAATGTTCAGCAGGGTAAATTGGGATCGTCAGGATGGGGGTGGCTTATGTTGGACATGGAGAAACCCTGAATAGCATTGATGCTCAGCATTTTAAGATTCTTCACATACCTTTCACAATTTCAGTTAGTGCAGTTCTGTAATATTCTGTGCTACTTGAGATACTGCATTGTGAAAAGTCTAAGCTGTAGACCAAAATCTGTAAAATGTTGCTGATGCTCTGCAAAATAAAAACAAACCAACCTTATTCATTGTTTATAAAATCAGAGTTCAATTTCAAATGATAAATGGTTTTCGAGGAGGCCAAAGGAGGAATGAAAACAATAATTGGTATCCATTATTCTTTGCCTAAATTCTATCTGCCACAGCTGAATTTGTTTATACTTCCAGTTTACGGCATGCTTATAGTATTTACAACGTACTCTTGGGTTAATTTGTGTCAAAACTGAAACATTTTTGTCTAGACTTAATCACGAAGTTTAGCAATGAAGAAAGATTCTGTAAAGTGCAGTTATTTTTTTGTGATCAAGGAAAGATTTAATTATGGCTATAAAACTGAGAGGTCAATAAAATAGTTGCTAGATTAATGGTGACTGTAAATTTCCCCTAGTGCGTAGATGAGTGGTAGAATCTGGGGGGACTTGAGAATACGGGGACAATAAAAAACAGTGGGCTGAATGTAGGATTATTATAACTAGATGGTTGCTGGCCAGCATGGACTCATTGGGGTGAAGGGCCTGTTTCCTTGCTGTATCCCTCTATGATTCTAAAGAGCATTCATTTAACTAAATACATAGACGGATTAGAGAGGAGTTGAGGAATAAATTTTTAACCCAAAGATTTGATGGGGTCACAAAGTTAAATCCTGAAAGGGTGATTAAGGCAGAAACTCTCATCATATTTAAGACAGCTCAATAACAACTTTTAAGAGACAATTGGACAGGTACATGGATTGGAAAGGTTTGGAAGGTTATGGGCCAAACGCTGGCAAATGGGACTAGCTTGGATGGGGCATCTTGGTCGACATGGACCAGTTGAGCCGAAGAGCCTGTTTCCATGCTGTATAACTCTAAGACTGGATATGCTGTAACTTACAAGGCTGTGTACTGAGAGCTGAGAGGTGGGATGAAACAAAATAGCTCATCTTTGGCTGGCATGAAGTTTGTCAGAATCTTTGACAAACTTCTACAGATGTACAGTGGAAAGCATTCTGACTGGTTGCATCACGGTCTGGTATGGAAACTCCAGTGCACAAGAACACAAGAGCCTGCAGAGAATGGTGGGTACGGCTCCCCCCACTATTGACGACATCTGCAAGGGGTGATGTCTCAGGAAGGTGGCATCCATCATCTGGGTCATGCCCTCCTCTCAATGCTGCCATCAGGCAGGAGATACAGGAGTCTGAAGACCCACACCTCAAAGTTCAACTAAAGCTTCTTCTCCACTGCCATCAAGTTCTTGAACCAACCTGAAAAATTTTAACACTCCCTCAGACTATATATTTTTTTTCTCTCTCTCAATCTTGTACTAGTGTCATTATGTTTATTTTGCACACGTGCAAGTTATGTCTAATTTATGTTAAGTTTATGTCAACTTTGTCCCCGTCTTGTTCTGTGCTGATGCTGCAAAAAGCTAATTTTCATGGCATTTATACCCTGTGTATGTATGTATGCCTTTGACAACAATGAACTTGAACTTGAACATGATGGCTGAATGGTCTCCTGTGCTGTACATTTGAGATCCATGTTGATCAAGAGGTCTAAAACCGGTGTAAACTGGGAACACAAACTGTGGGATAGTTCATTTATACCTCTTGCCCCTTTATCTATTCATCACAATTTTCATTTGACTTGTGTACATGCATGTTTGCCTGAATTATTGATACCATACACACAGGAAATATCCTGTATTTCATTTCCTGTCATTTATGTTGCAACATTGTGTGTCGGGGATACCTTGGAGTTCTTGACAACAAGAGCTGATAAACTTTTAAGAGACTGACATGTGGCTAAATTTTAAAAGGGTGGTTTTTCCTTCTGAAATCAATGCAGAATCATTGATTGCAGAAGGGAAGCTGTGTTCTTGATTGACAGCAATTTTAATTCCACAAGAATCATTGGTCAGCATAGCTGACCTATGCTGCAACAAGGTACTGCACTGTTTTATTTCCTCTGAATAAAGCAGATGATCTAATAGCATCAGAAATGGCGTGGCCATCAACCTCGGCCAGAAGCAAGCCAGTGCCAGATTCAGACATGCAAGCAAGAGATGGTAGAAATACCATAAATATCATAGCTCATTGGCAGGTGGGACCAGAGGCCATTCAATTCTAAGAACTCAGAAACAAACTGCTGATATCAGAATTGCATCCCAACTTAATTTAACACACTTTATAATCTTGTCAGTGGCCACTAAAGTTTTGAGTGAGGAACCGACTTGTTTTTAAACAAATGTCTACTGTGATATAGTTCTGATGTACGGTCTTCCACATTAACTCAGTTTCCATTATTGCTGCCTGATTCGCTAAGTTTTTCCAGTATTTTCTGTTTTTAAATTTCCAGCATCCAAAAATCTCCAGTTTTTGATTTTCACCTACTTTATAATTTTGTGGGTTAGATGTTCAGCTGATAGCCAATTATTCAAATCCAAAGATCTCCAAGAGCTGTTTGAAGAATAGCATCAACTATGTTTTGTGTTTAACGCAGTTGGTGGGAACTTGCAATTTACCAATTCCAACCAGTAAATTTAGCTTCTTTGAGAGAAGAGAAATAGAATTTCTGATAATTCAGCAAAAAACCCTCAAATGTTTCCAACCAATTTTAAACCAAAAATCAGATTCAAGTATGTATGTTCATTGTTTTGTAGTAATATGTATGCACAGTACATGTTGGTGTTCCAGTTGCCACACCCCTGGACCCAATTTCTGTCACAAATAGCATGGAAGGCTGTAGAATTTGGTGGTTGTTTTTAACAGGAAGCATGAGTCTTGCTGAGGGACTGGAGCAAATGACAGTCATTCATTCTTACAGTGGCCTCCACAAGACTGAAGACTTCAGTTGAACAATGTCACAAATCCATTATTTATTAAAAACATGATTTTAAGAGGAATTATTGGAAATGTGACAGGTGAAATTCAATGCAAAAGTTAAACTGGTAGGAAGAATGAGCAAAGAAAATACATTCCAGATGATATAGTTTTGAATTGGGTAAACAAATCTTTGAAGGTGGTGGAATAGGTTATTAAAGCAGCTATTCAAACATTTGGGAAAAAGGGCACAAGTGTGCAAAAATAGGAAATGATGCCAAATCTATATAAAACACTAACTTAGCCTCGGGTGGAATATTGTGTCAATTTTAAGCACAGTACTTTAGGAAGGGAATCAAGGCTTAGGAAGGCTTTCAGAAAGGAGTGAATAGAATGGTTTTAAGGAAAAGGGATTACAGTTATTAGGGTAAACAGGAGAAACTACACTTCTTTTCAGAACAAAGCAGGCTGAAAGGAGATTTTAAAGAGGTATTTCAAATCGTGAAAGGTTTAGATGGAGAGCAAAAGAGAAACTGTTTCTAATAGCTGAAGGCAATTATAGATTTAATGTATTTGGTAAGAGATTCAGAGACAAGGTCCCATATGGGAGTTCAGTCCAGAAAGTTGGAGCCCATGAAGCCAAAAGAGACTGCAGATGCTGGAATCTGGAACAAAATACTAAAAATTGCTGGAAGAACTAAGCTGGTCAGGTAGCATCTGTGTAGATGTATGTTGACATTTCAGGTCAAGATCTTGCATCAGGACTAAGAAAGAAGAGGAAAGATTGCCAGTATATAGCAGTGCACGGGAGGGATGGGATAAAGGCTGGAAGGTAATAGTTGAAACCAGAGTGGAAGGAATGATGGGCCGGTGGAATCTGGCGGTGAAGGAGTGGGACAGAGGCTAGTGGGTGATAGGTGGAACCAGATGAGGGGAGGATGATGGGCAGATGGAACTGGGTGGGGAGGGGTTATGGGATGAGAGGTGAACAAAGGGAGAAGAAAACAAAGTGAATGTGTGTTGGAGAAGAGCACAGGGGATGTGGGTTACCTGAAATCGGGAAATTCAATGTTCATACCATTGGGTTGTGAGCTACTCAAGCAGAATGTGAGATGTTTTTCTTCCAATCTGCATCTGGCCTCTCCATAGCAGTGGAGAAGGCTGAGGACAGACGCATTGGTGTGAGAGTAGGAAAGTTAAAATTAAAAGTGAGAAAGTTAAAGGAAAGTTAAAACGAAATGCAACTGGAGGCTCGAGATGGCCGTTGAAGACAGAGCGCAGACGTTTTGCAAAACAGTAACCTGATCTACACTTGGTTTCTCTGATGTAGAGGAAGCCACATTATGAGCACTGAATACAATAGAACAGGTTGGAAGAGGTGCAGGTGAACCTCTGCCTCACCTGAAAGGACTGTTAAGTCCTTGGATAGTGGTGAGGGAGGAGGTGCAGGAGAACACACCAGGTGATGGGGAGAGGTGGGTGGGGAGGAATGAGTGGACCATGAAGTCATGAAAAGAGTGGTCCCTGTGGAAAGCAGAAAGTCGGGGGGTGGGCTGTGGCATGGGGAGGGAACGCAGTTAAGGGAAAGATATGACTGGTGGTGGAATCATGTTGGAGCTGGTGGAAATGGCAGAGAATGGTGTGTTGGATACGCAGGCTGGTGGGTAAAAAAGTGGGGACCAGGGGAACTCTATCGCTGTTCTGTCTGGGGAGAGGTGGTTAAGCGCAGAAATGAAGGAAATGTGTGTGAGGGCTCCATCAACTACAGGAGAGGGGAAGGCACATTTCTGGTAGTAGGAGGATGTTTCAGAAGCCCAAGAGCAGACAGCTTCATCTTGAGAACAGATGCGGCAGAGATGGAACATAGAATGGTACAGCACAAAACGGGCACTTCGGCCCACAATATTGTGCCGGCATAGATAGAGAAATTGAGAAAAAGGAATGACATCCTTACAGGGGGCAGGGTGGAAGGAGGTGTAGTCGAGGTAGCTGTGGGAGTCGATGGGTTTATAGAAGCTGTCAGACTCAGGGCTAATTGGCACCAAAGTTGGCTTGGTTATGGGAGGCAGCGGTGGAGGTGGGAGATTACTTTTATAACTTTTTTGTGATTGTAAGCCTACGTACCACAGGGATCCATGCTGGGACTGTTACTCTTTGTTATATGCATGAACAGTTTGGATGTGAATGTGGGAGGTATGTGGGTATTAGTAAGTTCACAGATGACCCTAAAATTGGTGGTGGTGTTGACAGTGAGCAGGGTGGTTTTTAGACTACGTGATGATATTGATGAGTTGGTAAAATGGCAGAGAATTGGTGGATGGAATTTAACTCTTGTAAGTGTTAAGTGATGCATTCTGGGAAGACCAATTAGGGTAAGGTAGACACAATGGAATAGTAGGGTCCTATTGAGGAACAGAGGGATCTGGGGGTATGTCCAAGGATCCCTGAAGGTGGCAGCACATGTAGATAACATGGTGAAGAAGGTGGGGGCACTGACTATAAGCAGGGAGATTATGGTATAACTTTATGAAATATTGTTAGGTTACAGCTGGAATACACACTGCAAATCTGTTTGCCACATTATAGAAATGACAGGATTGTACCAGAGGTGATGGGGTAGTAGATCCAAATTGAACAGAAGCCAAAAGAGAATACAAACAATACTTGAAGGAAAAAAGTAATTTCAGGAATAAAGGTTGAAATGAAGGAGTGTGATATAATTGGATTGCTTTATGAAGAGCTGGAGCTGCCTCTGGTGCTATATGATTTAATGATTTCAACATGGCTCACATACTGGTTAATAACACACCATCGCAACAATAGTCCCTATGCACATATTGCTTCATGTGCATGAAGGCCAGCATTATGTGCATTTGGAAATGTTGATCATATTTCCAATCAGTTTTTCACTTCTATTCAATTGCATAACACATTAAAACATATAATGTGCGATTGAATGTTAAAGAATCTTAGAAGGCTATTCAGCACATTATACTACCGCTGACTCTCAGAGTATTGATCCCCTGACTATTCCCCAGACACTTTTTAACCTTTAGAAAGATGGAATTATTTTCTTAATAAAAGCTGTTAATTGATCCTGCTTTGGCCATTGTTTCCAGTAGGGTATTCCATACCAAAAGTTATCCAACTTCTCCCTTTGTGTAAATCCCTTTTCCAGTTTTTGACCATTCTAATATACCTGGTAGTGAGCATTGGGTTCCATTTTAAGACATCAGTGAAGCCTTACAATAGTTTGACCAAATGCCACAAAATGCAAGCTAAGCAAGTTCATGGTAAATTCAAAGAAGGAGATGGGTTGCACACTGGTACAGCAGGTAATGCTGGTGTTGTCTGTGTAGAGTTTGCACATCCTTCCTGTGATTTTATGGGTCTCCCCTGGGATTCTCATTTTTCTTACATCCCAGTTATGTTGATTGGTAGATTAATTGGCTACTGTAAATTACTTCTAGTGCAGGTTGGTGGTTGGAGAATCGTGAATGGTGGGGGTGGTTGGTGGTTTGATGGGAATGCTCTGAGAGCTGGCATGGACTCAGTTTGATGAATGGCTTCCTTTGTTATAACGAAATATGAGACATTTAAATCTTTGTACAAGTTGGGAATTGACAAAGAATATAAATGGGTAAAAGGGGATATGAGTAAAGATTAGTGGATAACCTAAAAGGGAATGTTTTTTAATAAATATTTAAAAGATAAAGGATAATTAGAGGAATAAAGGTGAAGTGTAGGGACAAAAAATGAAATCTTCCTGTGAAGACAGAGGCCATAACTGAGGTACTTAATGAATAGTTTCCCAAAACAGGTGAATGAAGTTATTGTTTTGGTGGAAGAATACCATATTAGAGATGTTGGATTGGATAAAATTAATGGCAAGGAGGTACTAAATAGATCGTCATCACTCAAAATGAACAAGCCACCATTGCATATGGGAAGCTAGAGTGGAAAAAGATCTTTTGATCAATTTTTCAATCCTCCAGTCCTCCTTGGAAATGGGTGTAGTACCTCGGGACTGAAGGATTTCAAATATATACATCTTTTTTCAAAAGAGCAAAGAAAGCTAAACTTGGTCTTATGTCTGTTAATGGGAAAACTAGCATAGATCCATATCCCATACACCTCAGGTGATGCAGGAGCAGAAGGATGTGGATCTGTACAATTACAAGTTTGTGATAACCAGCAATGCTCTTGCCAAGTAAGGTATTCATTTTCAAGGTATTTATTTCTTATGATGTCACTATTGATTAGAGAACATTCACAACACATTTGTGCAAAAATAATATTATAAGTGTACCTTTATTTTTGTCAGATTTTCCAGTAGGGAATCTTTTTTTGTTATTGAGTTTTCATTTCCCGTAGTGTCTGTCTGGAAGAGCAAAGTCTTATGATCAGTTACAGAGGCATGGTGATCCAAACCAAAGTTATCACATATTAAGTGAGGTTTAAATATGATCCACAAATTGAAAATGGTCTTGCATCTAGGTGAGCATGGCTTTTGAACAATTCACATTTAAACCTTAAAAGATTTTAATTTTAAATCTATATCTCAATTGATATTATAACTTCTTTGTTTGTATGAATTTCATCATTTCTGGGCCAGATTACTCTCTAGTTGTTGTGAGAGTAGAGAGCTACGTTTCAATGAATGGATAAACTAGTTGGGGGAGTGCCACCTGCAGAGACACAAGTCAGCTTTTTGATTGATAGAGCAGCATTGCTCTGTCAATGGATTAGACTGTCCCACATATTTAACAGGAAGAATGACATCCTGAGAAAAATTGAAAGCAAATTCTTTCAGTCAAAGTAATGTCCATAATCTATTTAGGTACTGTTTACTATGTATCCTCCACAAATATACAATGCTTGGTTCTCAATTCAAATGCATAGTTCCTCAATTTCTAATTGAAAAGAAAAAATGTAGATGTGGAATCTGAAATAAGAATCCTGGGACATTAATCTGTGAAGAGAGAAATACAGTTACTGTTTTGTGTCAATGACCTTTCATCAGATCTAACTTCCTTCAATTTTGTTTATTTTCTTGGTGATTCCATCCAAGTATAAGAAGATACAAATACATTCTCATCAGTAAAATAGCTCTCATCAGTTAAGGTTTACCCTAGAAGTTTAGTGCCAAATATAATCAAAGCTTAAGATTTAGTATCAGTATAACATTTTACTTACCTTCTGATCTGGTTCACAATCATATGGTACAGTTAGAGCGATCAAGTCTACTGTTCCCTGCGAATAAGTAGAGTTATTTTACAAGAAGGGGAAATATATCAAATTTCAAAATAACTTTTAATATTTTCTGCAGCTTCCAAAAGCATTTGTTGAAGTCTTCTAAAAATATAATGTGCAGCGTAATGTTAAATCCAGGGTAAGCAATTAGTGATCATTTGATTACGGACTTCCCTCACCACCACTCTCCTATGCTGATGCAGGAGTTTCTACTAGCCTGATTTTGCTCAGGGTAATTTGTCTGAAATTACACAGATCAAAGGGATTATGGAATTTTCAAGTGAAAATTATATAAGAGCCATGCCATAAGATCATGGCTGATCCAACTTCAGCCTCAACACCACTTTCCCCCTCACTTTCCAAACCCTTGTTGTTTAAATATCTGCCAACCCGGGCTTTGAATATATTCTCTACGGTTCTCTGGGATGGAAAATTCTAGATTTGCAAATCTCTTGGAGAAGGTTTTCCTCATCACCTGTGTCTGAAATGGGTGACCCCTTATTCTGAATCTATGCCCACAAATTCTAGATACCCTCATTAGGAGAAACAACTCTTTTTAGCATCTACTTTGTCAATTCCCCTCAATGCTGTTTCAATTTGATCACCTCTCATTCTTCGAAACTACAATGAGTATAGGCCCAACCTGCTTAACCATTCTGTCATCAACCCCTTCATCCCAGGAATCAACTTGGTGAACTTTCTCTCCACTGCCTCCAATGTAAGCACGTGTTCAGTGCACATCAATTTTCTGCTATCTTTTTTATTTGTTTAAAATAAATCTAACTGGAGTTAGACCCTGCCCATAAAGTTGAACACAACCCCAGATGAAATGAATTGCAGTTGAAGTTTTGGCTGTTTGTGGGAATCAGAAAGCTTACAGTGATTCTATTTTTAAGACACAAAACAAAATGGTAATTTTTAAAAGTTCTTGAATATAGATTTTTTTCTTAATTTATTAAGGAACTGACTTATATATACCATATTGTTAACATTGTATAGAATTTACTGCACAGAAACAGATCTATGCACTGTTAATGCCCCACACAAGCTGATTCCCAATCATAGCCATCAATGTATGAGACTGGATTGTGCTGACCCAGCTCACTTGTTCAGAATCATCGACTGTGGTCCACCTACACTCACATTTATTTGGGCCAAACGGCCTATCTCACTGGACCCTGGTGGTGTGGTCCAGATTGGTGTCTGGGCCTTGGGCAGCAATATATGGACACACTGCTCTCAAAAGTGCCTTAACGGTCTTTGACAGCTGCCAAGCTAGAAGTAGAGTTTTGCCGGCAATAAACGCTGTCACTGATTTTAAATGTGTCTCTAACATTTTTACCTAATATATAACAGCTTCTTCATTAGTTATATGCAAAATCTAATTGTTTGGTATATGTTTGTACACAGGCATCAGTAAGTTGCAAATTAAAAGGAGATTTGATACATGTGATTAGGTCATACCACTTGGATTCAGAACACCAGACTGCTTGTATTCCATCAATGTATTGGTTCACAAAATACCTATCCAAAAATAGTGGGAGAGGAGAGAATAATAATCAGGTGAACCACCAAGGAGTAAATGGCAAATCGTACCTAGGAGATTACATTGTTCACATCAGAGGATACTGCTCTGTGCATGATGTTGAAAAATTGCTACTTAGAGACATGCAAAGATTTCACAGGTTGGTGAGCATTTCCTGGCTTGACACTGCAAATATGGACAGATGTCTTCACCCTTCAGGAACGATGTGGAGACTGTGGAAAGGGTGCAGAAGAGGTTTACCAGGATGCTGCCTGGATTAGAGTGTATGAGCTATAAGGAAAGCTTGGACAAACTTGGGTTGTTCTCCCTGGAGCATTGGAGGCTGAGGGGAGACCTGACAGAGGTTTTTTAAATTATGAGAGGCATAGATAGGGTAGACAGTCAGAATCTTTTCCCGAGGGTACAAATGTCAAACACCAGAGGACATGCTTTTAAAGTTAGTGGGGGGAGGTTTAAAGACGAAGTGAGGGGCAAGCTTTGTTACACAGGGAGTGGTAGGTGCCTGGAATGGGTTAGCAGGGGTAGTAGTGGAAACAGGCAGTTTGGTGGAGGCTTTTAGGTAGGTACATGAATATGAAGGGAATGGAGGGATATGGATGGTACATAGGAGGAGGAGATTTTGCATAAATTGGCATCAAGATCAGCACAACATCGTGGGCCGAATGGCCTGTCCAGTGCTATACTGTTCTATGTTCACTCATCAGTGCTGACCTTGGACATCTTGAGATCGGGCCAGTGAGCATTTGGCAAGTAATTATATGTGCCATGCTCTGGCCCAAGCATAATGATTGGAAAATGAACTGTCTCATCTCATACCCTTTACTAAGGAGAGATGTTGAAAAGAGATGTGATTGTTCTTTATTATGGGAAAGAAATTCTTTGGAAAAGTTTTACATCTCCAGGTAACTCAGTCTCATACGCAAGTTTCAGACTTATAAATAATTTATCAGTCACAGTGAAAAACAAACTGCTGGAAGAACTCAGCAGGTCAAGCCGTGTCCGTGGAGGCAAGGGGATAGTCGACGTTTCAGGTTGAGACCCTGCATCAGGACTGCAGGGTTTCGACCTGAAATGTCAACTATCCCTTTGCCTCCTTAGATGCTGCTCGATCCGCTGAGTTCCTGCAGCAGATTGTTTGTTGCTCCAGATTCCAGCATCTGCAGTCTCTTCTTTTGACCATTTATCAGTCACATGTTGCATTATCTACAGAAAGGAGGACAAAATACTTTAAGAGGTGGGGTGGGGGGTGGAATTCTCACCAAAAATAAGCTTTGATTTTAAAACCTGAATGTTTTTTTTTCCTTTTTTACATATCAATGTGGTGTAGTGCCAGAGTGCCGTCTTTCAGAGAAACCAAGGCACTGTCCTCCCTCTCGTGTGGACCTCAAAGACCCCGGGCTCTGGAGAGAATGACAGTTCTCCTTGTGACTTGACCAATGTTTGTTCCTCAACCAACACACAAAACCGATTTGTCATGGTAATTTATTTCATTGTCTTTTAGGGAAATTAGCTGTGTTTAAATTGGCTGTATTACAACAATGATGTCATTTCCAAAGTTATATTAAGGGAAGTTCTTTTTAATGCCAATTTCTGATGCAAGTTTGATGCAGACACTCAGACTTCTTGAATTAATTGAAGTTAATTTTGTTTACTTCTTTCCTGTTGGTATATTCATTACAATCTCTCAAATTGTGAAAATGACATAACACTTTGTTCGTTGATGAAGTTAGGATACAACCTGCTATTGCTTAATTCCCTTTTTGTCTTATGCTTCAGTTATTTGAATAAGTGTGCAATTAGCTGCTGTGTTTTGTACATTCCTTCAATACAGGTCTTGAAATTATATCTACATTATTGTACTAATCTTACCAGTATAATTTCAAATCCACTGGCAGTTGTCAGGAATAGAATTGTTGATAAATAAATAGTAATATAACTTTTTTTGACAGATAGAACAAGTAAGGTACCAAGCTTAAAAGTCTGAAAACTCACCGCTTTGATAACTTGCTGGAATATAATGTCTGTAGAAATCATGTCATTAATATTCAAAACAAGAGACAATCTTTCTTCTGTCAGGTGGAGGGGAGGAAAGAATAATTCAATTTTATAATGATTTCTCTTTCATTATGCAAAAATTTCTATCTGATCTGGATCAAGAACATATAAAGCAGAATTACTAATTGATAATTAAAGGTACAAGGCCAGGAATTATACCATGAAGCTGCCATCTGATTTGTTCATGTTTTGGTCACATACAATGTATTTCATAGAAAATGCTGAAAATATTTAGGAGCTCAAGTACTTTTGTGGAGACAGAAAGCACTTTAATATTTCAGGTCAATGTATTGTCCTCACTGGTTCTGGTGGAAGGTCATCAACTTGTTTCTCTTTCTGCAATTGATGATTTTATTGCAGATTTCCAGCATCTGTGGTTTTTTTAATAATTCATATCCATTTTTAACTGATTTAACCTGACCTGGACCTATTTCTGACTTGTTTCCAGATCTTCACTCTGGTAATGGGTAAGGGAATATGAACCACAACTATTTCAAATCTCCAGGAAATAAAGTACACCATTCTTATTTTTCACAAACTGAATTCAGTTGTTTTGTTAGTATAAAATGGGTGAACCACAGCAATTTAGTTCTTACTTGATCTAAGCACTTATTAGATAATCCTTTTAATCATTTTGAGCTAAGGTGACAAAATTACAATGAAGCATTGTAATGTTTGCATTTAGACACTGACGATGTGTTCTAATTATGTATACCTTTCAATTCCATAGTTTCCTTGAACATTCGTTAGAAGATTAGTGATTGTAAACATACTTAATCTGGTTTTAACACGCAATTCTAAAACATTTCCTTGTAATTATTTTTTTAGGAAAACAAATACAAGAACTGCCAGTACTTTTCCACGTTGATTTGGTTGGAATAGATTTTGAAAATTTTAGTGGATTTGAGAATGTAACAAGCTTGGTGAATGGGAATCCAGTTGATGTGGTGCTCTGATCCTAATCATAGTAAGCTGGAGGAAGCCTGTTACATAAAATAAATCACACAAATTTTGGGTAATACATTGATATAGATAGACCATTGGTTAAAACATAGAAATAAGAGAGTATGGATCATTTCTGGATGAGGAGCCTGTTACTTGTGGACACTCAGCTATTTACAATTAATTTGAATGATTTGGATGGAAGTATTGAGTGTAATGTATCCAAGATTATTACAGAGACATGGCTCGGTGTGAAAGTATGTTGCAAGGGTTACAAGTCTCCATGAAAACAAAGTATTTTTAAATGGTGGGTTGGTAGTAAATAATTGTTCAAAGGGATTTGAGACTCATTGTACACAAAGCACAGGAATAACATTAAAAGCAGGGTAAGCAAATTTGCGTCACTTGTGCTTGAAGTACAAAAGCAGGGAAATCAACTGGATTTCAGTGAGACTATATTTGGAGTACCATGTAAAGATTTAATTTCTGTACCTGAGAACCAGCACAAACAAAGACTTGATAAATAGTTTGCCTGTTTTCTGGACTTTGGATGAATGAGAAGTGATCTTAAAATGTATAAAATTCTGAGAGGAGTTGATGAAGTAGATTATGTGAGGCTATTTCTCCTGTCTGTGGAATCAACCAGCTAAGCAGCTTAGACTTGCCATAATGCCATTTTGGACCAAGATGTGGAAAAATCCCTCCACTCGGAGGATTGAGCATATTTGGAGTCCTTTACTCCAGAAAGTTACAGAAATATAATGGTTAACTATATTCAAGGCTGCGATTTTAAAAAAAGTATTTTGTGATACGAAGAACAGGAAGGAATGTGGTGAGGTACAGAATGATCCCTTCCTCCCACATATCCCCCTATTTTAAATTCCTCCATATGCTTACCTAACAACCTCTTGAACTCGACCATCGTACCTGCCTCCACCACCACCCCAGGCAGCGCATTCCATGCCCCAACCACTCTCTGGGTGAAAAACCTCTCTCTGATATCTCCCTTGAACTTCCCACCCATTACTTTAAAGCCATGCCCTCTTGTATTGAGCATTGGTGCTCTGGGAAAGAGGCGCTGGCTGTCTACTTTATCTATTCCTCTTAATATTTTGTACACCTCTATCATGTCCCCTCTCATCCTCTTTCTCTCCAAAGAGTAAAGCCCTAGCTCCCTTAGTCTCTCCTCATAATGCATACTCTCCAAACCAGGCAGCATCCTGGTAAATCTCCTCTGCACCCTTTCCAACGCTTCCACATCCTTCCTATAATGAGGCGACCAGAACTGGACACAGTACTCTTAAGTGTGGTCTAACCAGAGTTTTGTAGAGCTGCATCATTACCTTGTGGTTCTTAAACTTGATCCCACGACTTATGAAAGCTAACATCCCATAAGCTTTCTTAACTACCCTATCCACCTGTGAGGCAACTTTCAGTGATCTCTGTATATGAACCCCCAGATCCCTCTGCTCCTCCACACTACCCAGAATCCTGTCATTAACCTTGTACTCCGCCTTGGAGTTTGTCCTTCCACAGTGTCCCACCTCACACTTCTTCGGATTGAAATCCATCTGCCACTTCTCAGCCCAGCTCTGCATCCTATCAATATCCCTCTGCAATCTTCGACAGTCCTCCACACTATCCACAACACCACCGACCTTTGTGTCATCCGCAAACTTGCTAACCCACCCTTCTACCCCCTCATCCAAGTCATTAATAAATATCACGAAAAGTAGAGGTCCCAGAACCAATCCTTGTGGGACACCACTAGTCACAGCCCTCCAATCCGAATGCACTCCCTCCACCACAACCCTCTGCCTTCTACAATTACAATTCTTTGTATCATCATTACACATTAATAATTCAGAGCTTGATAGGAAAGTAAACTTGGTTACTCTACACTTGGGCCATTCATCTATTTCCGTGTTGTAAGTGCAGTTCCAACACTTGCCTTTTTGACTGAACCCTAATATTGCCCACTAGTAATATTCTACCAATCTCAAAATTACCCATTCTCCCTAATTGTTTTTTTTCTATTAACCAATCCAATATCAATGATAATATATCATCCACAATTCCATGAACTCTTTTGCATGCTTTTTGAACAACCAGATACACATCCACTAAATCCTCCTATCCACCTTTCCATTTAAATTCTCAAATTCTTTGATTTATCAAAAATTAATTCCCTTTCAAAAATGATGTCAATTTCACCTAATGATATAATTATTTAAGTGCCTCGTTATTACTTCCTTATCATTTTCCCTGTAGTTTCCTACTGTGCCTCTAACTCGTGTTTAATTTTGGTATCTTTCAATATCCTGAGATTATTTCAAAAAATGGAAAATGATCAAATGTCATGATCACCATCCCTGTAGCTACCTCTTCTAGAACCCTATAGTGTTTTAAATACCTGCAGAAGGTCTTGCAATCAGTTTTCATATTTCTTGCAACTTCAGTTTTATATTCTATCTCCATTGTTAATTTTTGGTCATCTTTTGTTTTAAAAACTCTTTTGTTGTCCATATTTAGTTCCCATTGTTGCTTTCCGTCAGCATACGTTTACTTCAAAAACTTAGCTTATACAATGGTTATTAGACACAATTATTTCTATTTGTGTCATTAATTTATCTATGTTGTTATAAATGCATGGAATACTGCAGATGAAGTGTGCTTAACTTGAACTTTCAGTACCATTTTCCTAGATTTAATCTTCCTCCACTTTTCCACTATTGTCATCAAACCCATTGATCCTTTCTGTCACACTGCTTATTGTTACTACTTCCTTATTAATAGATTCCAGTATTTTCCCAACAACTTGCTTTTACTTCTCCACGTCTTTGACTATTCTGTTTAAATTTATAAACTTTCCCTTCTCCCATGAACCCTCTCCTTTTTTTTCTGCTTGTGAATGGAAATCTCAAATTCATAACTGAACTTGTGCCACATAATTTTGTGTTCAATGTGATAAAATATCCAAAATTAGGAATTGTTTAGACTTGCAAAGAATTATAATTGAAGACGTGTTTTACGCTAGTTATAGCTTTTGCACCTTGTGAAACAAATAAAATATTAAACTAATCTAAGATGTTAAGCAATCTATAAAAGTCTCCATAAATGATCTATAAATACCTCATGGGCAAACGATCAACAGAAGTCCTGTCTAAGTCTGGTGTACCTATACGCAATTGTGTACCTGATAAATGAAGTTCTACAGTGAAATAAGACCGCAAGAGATGGGAGCAGGAGAAGGCCATAGGGAACTTGTAACTGTCCTACCATCTAATAAAATCAAATACCAACATTCAAGGGAAAATGGAATGAAATTGCTTTTGGGTAGATCTTACTTGGATCAGCTTGTGCACCTTTCATCAATTGTAAAGCCAAACTTCGTCACCTCTGGTCCATAAAAGTATTAAGGATTACATATTGTTGAGTTTCAAAGCACATTCTTAATTTGTTGACTTTAGACTTTGGTAAAAAGACAGCATTTATATTATGTTTGCCCAACTGTAATTGATACAAGGGTTAAGAATTGAATAGCTGTAATATTTATTTCACAAAGCAGATAAATATGGATAAGGAAGATCATTTGGCTCAACTTATCCCTTTCACTTATGGTCTTTGTTCTCTTGCTACATCAATTTTCTCCTTGAGCAATTGTAGGATATTCAACCTCAATACAGCAAATTTCTTTTCGTACATTGATCATTCATTGTTGTAGATTTGAGTCCCAGCATTGAATTTTAACATTAAATTTAGGTTGATATTTTTGCACGTTATTTTGTTATAAAAACTTACCTTTGGGTGCCACCCCATTGTGATAAATTTTGTAAGCCTTTTCATGGGCAAGGATTATATTCCTGATTGCTGAAGATTCAGTGTTTAGTATTTTGTGTTTGGATATTATCTTTGAAGGATCATCAAATGTTATCCAGGTGTCAACTTTTTCTCCATATGTTTCAAAAGCAAATTGTGCATAGTTTGCAAATGAATCACTAAGTGCTTCATTCTCCCAGCTGCCATACTTTGCAATCAGACCTTGAGGGATGTCACCATTGTACAGAACCATTATAGGCTTGAGATTTGCAATTATTAATTCATTTAGGAAGTTTGAATAACATTCGATTTGGTTATGATCCACTTTCTCAGCTGCATCTTCTGATAGAATACTAGCCCAAGGAAGCAGTACTTTGTAATGGGAAAGTCCTTTTTGATGTAGAGTTTGAAGATGATCTTTCAAATATTTTGGCAGAGGATCCAGACAAAAAGAGTGTGTGCCTTCTTCCACACCGAAGTCAATTATCTGGTGCTTTTCTTCATCTTTTGCCAAAGTATTCACCAGAGTATTTGTTAAGGGGCCACCAATTACCATAAAATCGGGTGGTAATTTTATTTCTGCACTAGTCAAACTTGCGAAAATTAAAACGACGACGACAACACTGTTCTGTAGTTCCATTTTATAGATCTAGTGTAAAGAGCAGGTGAAGCACTTTATATATCAGCTCTAATTGCTTAATTGCTGATAAGCTTTGAGCACCACCCATAAACTATCTTCCTCACAAAAGTTTCAACATGATAAAATTATGGCCATAATTTTAACAGCAAAAGCTAAATTTAGCAATTTTAATGAATTCCACTGGAGTATCTCAGCTAGATCTTCTTCAACTCTTCACAATTCTTTCTTGGAGATTTTTAAGAGAATTAATTGCCACTTATTTAAATGAAATAGTTGGTAGGTTGGACGCACAGATGAAAATGTGATATGGTGTCTAAACGGATCTGTTTTCCAATTTGGATAGTGAAATGATAAAAGGAACTGCGTGTGACTTACCTCCTCCTTTGTAAAACATAAGACCTCCTATTGGTACTTTGATATCAATAAATTTGCCAATATGGGGAATGAAATATGGGACTTCTGTAAACGTGTGGTCCATATACTGCACTTTCTTTTTCTATCTCCATTTGCTTGGAGTTTCTTTTCCCCAGCAGAAGCCAGTGCGCAGGCACGGGAAGCGACAGCAGTGGGAAAAGAGCAGTGAGTCACCTGACCCGGTGAATTTTTTTCCCTATCTCCATTTGCTTGGAGTTTTTAACCATAATAGGGAGGTAGGGTCTAGCGGAGCATCCATCATTGGAGTGGGCTAGAGTCAGAGTGGGAATTTAGAGGCTTCGACTCAAGAGGCTTTGACAAGAAGAGGCTGAGGCGAAAGAACAGGTAAGGAGGGTAAGTTTGTCCCTTTATTATTGCTGCTGTCGTCTTAGATTCCCTTAATACAGTGTAGGTAGGATGGCAGATACGGCAATGGAATGGTCCTCCTGTAGGATGTGGGAATTCAGGGAGTTTGATGGTGTCCCTGATGACTACACCTGTGGGAAGTGCAGCCAACTTCAGCTCGTGGGAGACCGGATTAAGGAGCTGGAGCTGGAGTTGGATGAACTGAGGAACATCAGGGAGGCTGAGCGAGTCATAGACAGGACTTTTGAGCAGGTAGTTACACCCAGACGGCAGGATTCAGGTAGCGGATGGGTGAGCACTGAGAGAGGTAGAGGGAAAAAGAAGTCAGTGCAGGGTCCCCCTGTGGCCATTCCTCTCAGCAACAAGTATACCTCTTTGGATACTGCTGAGGGGGCTGACCTATCTGGGCAAGGCAGCAGCACTGTGGTTGGCTCTGAGGCTCAGGAAGGAAGGGTGAAGTCGGGCAGAGCGATAGTCATAGGGACTCGACAGGAAGTTCTGCAGCCGCCGAAGAGACGCCAGGATGGTGTGTTGCCTCCCAGGTGCTGGGGTCCTGGATATCTCTGAAAGGTTGCAGAATATTCTTAAGGGGGAGGGTGAGCAGCCAGAGGTCATGGTGCATATTGGTACCAATGACATAGGCAGGAGAGGGATAGAGGTCCTGCACAATGAGTATAGGGAGTTAGGAAGGAGGCTGAAGAGCAGGACCTCTAAGGTAGTAATCTCTGGATTACTTCCAGTGCCACGAGCTAGTGCAGGAAAGAACAGGATGATAGCACAGACAAATGAGAGGCTAGGGAGATGGTGCAGGGGGCAGGGTTTCAAGTTCTTGGATCTTTGGAACCTTTTCTGGGGAAGAGTGACCTGTACAAGAGGGATGGGTTGCACCTGAACTGGAGGTGAACCAATATACTGGCAGGGAGGTTTGTTAATGCTGCTGAGGCAGGTTTAAACTAGCTTCGCAGGGGGATGGGAACTGGAAAAACAGGTCTGAGGGAATGGGCAGGAGGGCTGATGTCAGTATGTAGTATTAGGCAGATTCCTAATAACAGATGTGATGGGACGAATGGTTTGAAGTGTTTGTACTTTAATGCTCGGAGTATTATGGGCAACAGTGATGAACTTAGAGCATGGATCAGTACATGGAACTATGGTGTTATGGCCATTACAGAGACTTGGTTGAGAGAGGGACAGGAATGTGTGATCGATGTACCAGGGTTTCGAAGTTTTAGAAAGAATAGAGAGGGGGGTAAAAGAGGGGCAGGAGTTGCAATACTAATTAGAGATAATATATCAGCTGCATCCAGGGAGACAAAATGGAGGGCTTGGATACAGCTTCTATGTGAGTAGAACTCAGGAATAGGAAGGGTGCAATCATTCTCTTGGGGGTGTACTGTAGACCTCCCAATAGCCACCGGGACATTGAGGAACAGATATGCAAACAGATTAGGGAAATGTGTAAAAATTACAGGGTTATGGTCATGGGAGACTTCAACTTCCCTGATATACAGTAAATTGGGACCTTTTTAGAACAAGGGGGTTAGATGGGGCAGAATTTGTTAGGTGTATCCAGGAGGGGTTCTTAAATCAATATGTTGACAGTCCGACAAGGGGAGAGGCTATTCTGGACCTGGTGTTGGGTAATGAGCCTGGCCAGGTGACTTACCTATCAGTGGGTGAGCAATTGGGGAACAGTGACTACAGCTCATTAACTTTCAGGATAGCTATAGATAGGGATAGGTATGGGGCTAGCGGGAGGGTTTTAAATTGGAGCAGGGCTAATTATGAAGGCATAAGGCAGGAACTAGGTAGAGTGAACTGGGAACACCTTTTTGCTGGCAAGTCCACATTGAGCATGTAGAAAGTGTTCAAGGATCAAATACATAGGGTACAGGATAGGTATGTCCAGATTAGAAGGAAGGACATGAATGGCAAAATAAGGGAACCTTGGATGTCTAGAAAACTAATGAATTTGAAGAAAAAGGACATGTATGTAGAGCTTCGGAAGTTAGGATCAGACAGAGCATGTGAGGACAATAAAGAAGTGAGAAATGAACTCAAAAAAGCCAGGAGGCGCTATGAAAAGTACTTAGCTAGTAGGAGTAAGGAGAATCCAAAGGCATTCTATACCTACATCAGGACTAAGAGGATAACAACGGAAAGGGTAGGACCACTTAAGGATAAAGAAGGGAATCTGTGTTTGGATGCAGAGGATGTGGGTGAGGTTCTGAATGAGTATTTCTCTTCAGTATTTACCCAGGAAAGGGACATGCAGGATGCAGAAATTGGAACTGAGGGCAGAAACATGTTAGGGCATTTAGAGGTCAAGGAGGAGGTAGTGTTAGGTCTCCTAAACAGTATTAAGGTGGATAAATCCCCAGGGCCCAATGGGATATACCCCAGGTTACTGAAGGAGGCGAGAAAGGAAATTGCTGGGGCCTTGGCCAGTATCTTTGTGTCCTCTTTGACCACGGGTGAGGTCCCGGAGGACTGGTGACTAATGTTGTTCCTCTATTTAAGAAAGGAACAAGGGAAAATCTGGGGAACTATAGACCGGTGAGTCTCACATCAGTTGTCGGGAAATTGCTGGAGAAAATTCTTAGAGATAGGATGTATGAGCATCTGGAAACCAATGGCTTAATTAGGGAAAGCCAGCATGGCTTTGCGTGGGGCAAGTCGTGTCTTTCTAACCTGGTTGAGTTTTTTGACAAGGTGACGAGAGAGATTGATGAAGATAGAGCTGTGGATGTCATATGTATGGACTTCAGTAAGGCATTTGACAAGGTCCCACATAATTGATTAATCAAGGAAGTTCGGAAGCATGGGGTAAGTGGAGAATTGGCTGTGTGGATCCAGAACTGGCTTGCCCATAGAAGACAGAGGGTGGTGGTTGAAGGGACTTATTTGGGCTGGAGGCCTGTGAGTAGTGGTGTTCTGCAGGGATCTGTACTGGGACCTCTGTTGTTTGTGATGTACATAAATGACCTGGATGAGTATGTTGATGGATGGGTTGGTAAGTTTGCAGGTGATACCAAGATTGGTGGAGTTGTGAATAGTGTAGAAGACTGGCAATGGATACAGTGTGATATAGATCAATTGCAGATGTGGACAGAGAAATGGCAGATGGAGTTTAACCTGGACAAATGAGAGGTGTTGCACCTTGGTAGGATTAATGTCAAGAGGCAGTACATTCTTAAAGGCAAGACCGTTAAAGCAGAGAACTTGGGGTGCAAGTCTTTGACTCATTGGAAGTGGTTACACAGGTGGATAGGCTGGTTAAGGTTTATGAAATGCTTGCATTTATTAATCGAGGTATTGAGTATAGGAGTCAAGAAGTTATTACGCATCTCTATAGAACTCTGGTTAGGCTGCATCTAGAGTATTGTGTGCAGTTCAGGTCACCTCACTATAGGAAGGATGTTGAGGCTTTAGAGAGGGTGCAGAGGAGGTTTACTTAGGATGCTGCCTGGATTAGAGGGCGTGTGCTATCAGGAGAGGCTGGACAAATTTGGGCTCTTTTCTCTGGAACAGCAGAGGCTGAGGGGCGATCTGTTGGAAGCGTATAAAATTGAGGGGCATAGATAGAGTGGACAAGCAATATCTTGTTTCCATTGTTGAGCAATCCAATACCAGAGGGCGTGCATTTAAGGTGGGGGGGGGGGGTAGGTTCAGAACAGAGGTGAGGGGTATGTTTTTTACTGAGAGAGTGGTGGATGCCTGGAATGCGTTGCCTGATAGGGTAGTGGAGGCAAATTCATTGGGGACTTTTAAGAGGGGTTTGGATGGGCACATGATTGAGAGAAAAATAGAGGGATATGGGCATTCTGTCAATAGGAGGAATTAGCTGTCAGCACAACATTATGGGCCGAAGGGCCTGTTCTGTGCTGTACTGTTCTATGTTCTAAATCCATTTACCTCAAACACTTATGTATGAGATCTGGTACATGCTTTTATGGTGACATACAACAGAACAATCCTTAAAGTGACCATGCAAGGTCCAATTGTAAAAAATTAAGATTCTTAACACATGCACAAGTGTGTATATTGCAGTAGTTTTACAGACAAGCTAGTTACTAATAGCGAATATTATGGAGTTAAGAACAAACAAACAGAACAAGAGATGGCAGATCAGACTATATTAGGCATGATGATTTTAAAGAGGAGTCAAAGGTCCTTCAAAGTCCTAATACTCTGGGCACTCTTCCCTCCCCATTAAACCTATTAGATTGTGTGCTTTCCCAAGTACAAGGGCTGTCACATTATTGATGCTTTGTCCAGTACCTTTGTTCACTGAGAACTTTGACTCAGATGAGCAGTAGTATTGCAGATTTATCTTGATGGTACTTTCATGGAAACATTGACAAATCTGGCAGGAAGCCAGTGAAAACAAACAAACTGATCTCAAGAGTGACAGTGACTGAAAATGCAAACAAAAATAAATGTAAGGATATTACTAAGTTAGATAAATACTATAATTGTGTGGAATTATGGGATTACTTCTGGCTTTTAAACAGTTTTCTTATGCCACAATCTAAATGTGTAACAAGAATAAAATTCAAAGGCTTAAGTCATGTAAACCTAGAGATTTGATGAAACGGTTAACTGTTAATTTTGTATATGGGTTGTACACTTTGGTCAGTTTGTGCTGATAATCCATTCCCAAGGTGATATAAACCACTACAGATAATATGAATCAAGATTAATTTACTGAAGGCTGCATAAAGTGTTTTAACTTATTTGCTTTGAAACCTGTTTTACACTCTGTAAGTATTTATAGTTCTTTAAATATGCACTTAATGTGGGCAAAAATGCTCTAAGCTGATTCGTTAGTGCATCATCTAAGAGAAAGGATGCATTTGGAAGAATGGTCAGTGTTTTAAGGAGATCAGTTCAGTCCTCATTTGAACCTTTTTGTTGCACTACCCATCCTAGCAATATTATATTCAAAACTTTGAAAACATTCATCTTGTTGGCTTTTATTTGTAATTATGACACCTTATGCTTGAATTCTATACAAAGCTGTTCAAACCATTCATTTGTTTGAACAACCTTGTTGAAGTGGTTTGCAATCTAAAAATATAGACACACAACATTTCAGATTGGATTTAAAATTTATCCTTAAGTAATCCAAGTGCTTTTCCTTTATGGCAATTGACTCTTGCTGATTCTATAATAGTATTTTAAAATTTGATTTCTATATTCAACTTTCAGATGTGTATTTTAATTAGTAAAATGACAAAGTGAATTGAGCAACTATAATTTGCTTTTTATTTAAGCACTCAATTTCAACACAAGGGTTGTTTTCTGCAATATTTACAACAGTCCCAGAATTCCACAGCTAGTTTTGAATTAATCTCTTGCACTACCAAAACAAGACTGTAAAATTTTACCCAGTCTTGGAATTAAAATACAACCCATCTCAGTTTTGCTTTTTATTATAAATGCAGGCCATCTCTACAAAATCTAAAATACTTGCATGTTTATCTAGTCATAAATCAGCATATTGCAATTGGTAAAATACAATGTATTCACAACTATTGCAGAATGGCTGCTGACAAGTGTATTGCAATTTGAGCTTTTATTTTGAAGCTCAGTGGCATGCTAGATTTAAAAAAATCAAACATCTTACAAAATGTAACAGGCACCATTTGTTTCAATTCTTGATTACACTGGAGTAGAATTAACAGATACAAAAAATTTGGTTCATTAGATTTAGAAAGGTGTATATTCCAATTTCTCCAAAACATCAGGTACTTAATCTTCCAAAGTATAATTAGGATTAACCACAAGGTAAGGATCCTGTTCAACCACTTCATCACCTTCTCCTTTTCGGCTTTTCAGACTAGCTTCTTTCAGTTCAATCAAAATATGATCCTATAAAGAAATTCAAACACAAAGTTCACAAAATACACTAGGTTAAGATTTAAACTCTTGCTGCATATATATATACTTAATAAAGAGATCCAGTAGTGCATGGTCTGATGGTTGAATGCAATCCAGCCTAACAGGCAGTAAGAGTACCATTAGTCAACTGCCACATCCAAAACCAGTAATTTTTCAACCATTACCTCCACCATAATGGAGCTGATCTTGTTAACTATAGTTATAAAGATATCTTTATCAGTCACATCTACATTGAAACACACAGTAAAATGCATCTTTTTGCATTGAGTGTTCTGGGGGCAGCCTGCAAGTTAACGGAGTCTGTAGTTCCAATGAGGAACACTAGCTACAAGGCATTGAAATGTTCAGCAATTGGGTATTTCTGCACATCCAATTCTGATCATGGAAGTCTAGGATACATGGCTCCATATTTGTCCCCATGTTCTGCCAATATCAAGTCAGACTGTTTGTAGGTTTGATACCCAGCTAGTTCCAATGGAAATTCCTGGCCACCAGTTCAAGAAGCAAAAGGTACAGATAGGGATCTCAGCCAGGGTCTAGTAACAGCAGGCTCACTTTCAGGAGATAAAAAAGGTACCAATGCTTACATTTCAAATGTTTTTTTTCCAGAAACCCCAAATCAACCTACCCAAACAAGACTTTCAAAAGTATATATAGATCAAGACAGATACTATTGGACTTGCTGCACATTTCCATGACCAACTCAGATTTCTTTTACTGCAATCAAGTATCACTTTATCTGGCTAATGTCCAGCATGTTATTTTAGCTCTTCGTTAGCAATGGCAAACAAGTACTTTGATGTATCAATATCTAAGTGGAAAAAAAATCTGCTTGTGATATGAAATCCATGTCTTCTAAGTGACAAAAAGGAACTACTCTAACCTTAAATATCCCTCAATAAACCTTCACTGGAAAGGTCAACCATTTGTCTCATTTCCGTAAGTTGCATTCTGCTGTTTACAAGAGTTGTGTCATTATGACCCATTCACTGCTTCAAAGTACAAGTCATGAAAACACACCGTGCTAACCTCCAATTCTATCAGCAATGGGAAAATCTTAACCAAACTGATCAGACTGAAATTTACAAGATACTTGTCATACTTACATAGTGAATAAGTCTGTAAATAACTTTCTCAATTAACCTCTTCTTGTTAATTAGTTCTTCTTCTGATTCAATTTCAGATTCAATTTCTTTTAAGTACCAATTAACAAGTTCACTCTTCTTTGGGGAAGCATCATCATCCTCTGAAGAATAAAATAAACAAATCAGCAATGGTGTACTAGCACAATAGATTTTGTGTTATTTGCTTAAGTAAACAAAGATAACTAAAAGTCAAAGCATCAAAAAAAAAATCAAATAGATCATCTTCCCCCCCCCCCCAACTACACTATCTTTGTCTTCACCATATCATCAATACATCTTTTTCCAATCATTTTTGTCTGAATGGTTGAGTCCATTCAGAAAGCAGCCCCAATGGCAGAGAGTTGAGAGATTGCTGAAGTATTCAGAATTAAATGGACAGAAAACTGGAAAGTAAAGTTGGTTTGTTGCATACTGTTTCCTTTGACGTTTTTGCATGTATAAATATGGTATGTTTTTAATGAATGTATTTGGTGTGGGCGGTGTTTGAATTTTACATGGTGGTGTAAATTTTTTCTAGAGTGATTTTACCCGCATACAGTAGAGAAATGTGCATGAGGCTTGAATTTATAATTAAGGGAATCCTGTAAAGTCAACATACCCACTGAACAGCTGTACCATATTTAGGGCTTTACATGATCTCTCAAGCCTACTCTGCCATTCAGATACTAGAAGTGGAAAACTTCAAGCTCAGATTCACCACCAACAGCATCATCAGTGAGTAGGATTTAGTGCAAGTTATAATCTGATTGAAGGGTTTTGAATGAGCTTAAGTGTATGGAAAGTTGGTAACCAACTAGGACAGTGCTGGAACATGTGTAACAAAACCACATATTCCTTTAAAAATTGTTGTGGGGGTGGAATGTTACAGGGACTAATTTAGTGGAGAGAAGGTGAAGTACATTGCTCACCTTGCAGTCACTTTAGTGACTTGAAATTGCATTGTCCAGTTTGGTCTAGTATGGAGGTGGGGTGTTGTATGGATGGAATCAGCAACCAGGAGGAAGGGATTCTGTGGAAGCCAAAGCAAATGGTTTTGAAAGATATTGGGCTATATGCAAGAATCATAGGGTTGTCATTGTAGGAAAGTTAACATTGACTGGGATTGTCTGTGTTAAAGGTCCAGGTGGGGTGGAATTTGGTGTGTTCAGAAAACTTTCCTTAGGCAGGGAGGGAGCAAAGCTTGATCTACTCCTGGGGAATAAGGGCAAGTGATCAGGGTCACAGTCAGGGCGCACTTTGGGACCAGTGACCATAGTTCTGTTAGTTTTAAAATAGTTATGGAAAGGGACAGAACTGGTCTACAGGTTTGAGTTCTAACGTGGGGCAAGGTGAATTTTGGCAGTATGAGACCAGAGCTTGCAAAGGTTGATTGGGCCAGGTTGTTTGCCGGCAAGAGGACCTCTGCTAAGTAAGCGCTTTTTAAAGTGAGATAGCACAAGTTCAAGGACTACATGTTCCTGTTAAAGTAAAAGGCAAAGGATATCAAGTGAGATTGCAACTCTGGTCAAGAATGAGGCGGCTTGGGTCAGATATAGGCAGCTGGGATCAAGTGGAGGGATAAGATATATTTGGAAAGGCAGGGGTTAATTAGGGGTAGCCAGCATGGCTTCATGCAAGGGAGATCTTGTCTTATGAATTTGATTGAATATTTTGATGAAGTGACAAGGGGAGCACAGTAGATGCATATATGGATTTCGGTAAGGCTTTTGATAAGGTTCCACATGCTAGGCTGCTCTGGAAGGTTAGACTGCATGACATCTAAGGAGAGCTAGCAAACTGGATACAAAATGGACTGGATGGTAAGAAACAGGGTGATGGTGGAAGGATGTTTCTCAGACTAGAGGTCTGTGACTAGTGGTGTGCCCCAGGGGTCGGTGCTGGATCCATTGTTAGTTGTCATCTATGTTAATGATTTGGATGAGAATATGAGGAATAGTAACTTGGCAGATGACACTAAAATAGGTGGTGTCGTAGACAGTGAAGGGTATCATCAAGAATTGCAGCGGGATCTTGATCAGCTGGGTAGGTGTGCTGAGGAATGGCAAATGGAGTTTAATTCTGCTAAGTGCCAAGTGTTACATTTTGGAAGGACAGATCAAGGTAGGTCATTTACATTGAACAAAAGGGCCCTGGGTACTGTTGTAGAACAGAGGGACCTAGGACTACAGGTGCATAGTTCCCTTATAGGCACAGGTAGATAGGGCAGTGAAGGCAGCTTTTGGGATGCTGGCCTTCATCAGTTGGGGCATTGAACATAGAACTTGGGAGGTTACGTTGTGATTGTACATTGGGGAGGCCAAACTTGGAAGTACTGTGTTCAGTTTGGGTTACCCTGTTATAGGAAGTGATCTCATAGAGGTAAATAAAAATCATGAGGGGCGTAGATAGGGTAAGCAGTCTTTTTTTAAAAAAATTGGATTGGGGAATCAAAAACTAGAGGATATAGTTTTAAGGCTGAAGTGAAGGGTTTAATAAGAACTTGAGGGGCGATTTTATATACATATATAACACATCAGATGGTAGATATATGTAATCAGCTGCCAGAGGAAATGGTTGAGGCAGGTACATTAGATACATTTAAGAAGTTTGGACAGGTATATGGATGACAACAGTTTAGAGGGATTTGGGTAAAGTGCTGGGAAATGGGGTTATCTTGAATATACATCTTGGTCAGCATGGACAAGTATGACTCTTACAGTACCACCTCTCATCTTCCCAGCAAAACTACCACTTCTTTATGGAGATATTAATTAGGAAAAAGTAAACCATTTAGAACTTGAAAGGCTACATTATGTGTGGTTTTGACTATGAAGACTGAATAAAATATTTTTAGCTCAGACACTTGATTTTTATTATTTTTACATTGAGTTCCAGAGCTTTTTAAAAAAAGCTTCAAACAATTTTTACATTGAAACTAGAAGCCTTTTCATTTTAGATATTTGCTTAACAATGTTTTATTGGAACACAGCATTTTTATGTCAAGGAACACCTGTAAAGTATTATTAAATGGCCTCTTAACTTTTAGGTACATTGTGTGATTTAGAAGTGACAGGAGTCCATCACTAAACAGGACTCCATTCAATGCTCACATTTGTGTAAAGTGTAACAGGGTTGCAAACTATAGTTTAAAGTATCAGATGATGTAGCATACATTATGATTTCAGATTTGTTTTTTTAAACAATGGCTGTTCTAAATACATAACTAGTTATTTAAAAACAAAAATCACAGATCTTTTCTGACGGATGAACATCAAATTAAAGTTGACATAGTGTAGATCCTCCTTTATGTATCAGAGCATGTCAAGATAAGATCCTCCAACCAGAGTCTCTTGTTTAAGAATCTGAAATTTTAGCATAATGGTCAAGACACTGATCAAGCACAGCGTTTTCTAAAGCAATGTTTTGGCTGCATTATGCAAGGCATCTAGGGAAAAAAAAATCTACATTCTTACCTTCTTCTAGTTTGCGGAGATGAATGACCAGAAGATTTGAAATCTTGCGATACTCTACGAAAGACAGTCTCATTGTGGATTTTGGCACATCCTCCTTGATACTGTCTTCAGAATGGCCATTGATGCCATTTATCCCATTTGGAATACCAGAGTGCCCTGTTGAAATTATTTATATAGTTTTACGTTTAAAACATGGCAACTTCTAGCACACAGTAGCAAAATGAAATAAAAGGTTGCTAGAATTCTGCTGCCATTATCATCTCATTGGATTATTAAAATCCAAGCAGCATTTTCAGGTCAGAATCAGGATACGAGGAAAGTATTTGAATACCATGTTTCTAGGAGAGAATCCAGAGAGAAAAGGAGAGCCAGTGCAATAAGTGAGATCAGCTGTTCTGTTTGGCATTACCATATTAGTGATAAACATATGAGTAAGGAGAAACAGATCATTGTTACGAAATATAAATAGATAAGACATTTATTAGTCACGTACATCAAAACACAGTGAAATGCATCTTTTTGCATTACTGAGAATGTGCTGGGGCAGCCTGCAAGTGTTGCCACTCTTCTATAATAACGTTACACTAACCACTACCAACTGTATTGGCCAAATCATATAATGTAATAAAATGCAACTCACACTAAGTATTTAGCAAAATTATAGTACTAGGAAAGCAATTAACTGTCCACAATTACACTAACCAAGATAATTAAGAAACTGACTCAATGCATAACCACCACCACATAGAAATGCTCCTTCTAGAATCATTAATCAGAGGACAAAGTCTTCAAAGCAGTTGATGATATCTTAAGTTTTGGAGGATGCCAGTTTTTAAATATGAATCACGAATCTAGGGCTCTCCAAATCAGTGGGACTAGATATATTTTGTCTCTCCATACCTACAAAATCTACAAGACAACAAGAGCAGGAATGGGCCACCAGGCCTCTCAAACCTGCTGACATTGAACATGATCACGGCCAACTTCAACTCTTCTGTGCCAGTTTCCCACAGTCTAACTTCTTGATGTTTCAAATATTTATCTAACTCTACCTCAAGTATTTCCAATCTAGCCCCCACCACCTTCCGGAGTAAAGAATTCCAATGATTCACTACCCTCAGTGAAGATTTCTACACACCTTACTTAAATGACAAGCCTCTTGTAACCATGTCTCGTTGTTCAAGACTCTGCCACTAGATCTGGAACCTCAGTTCTAATAATTGATTTGTTCAGCAGCCAGAAAACAACTCAGCATCTACCCTACCAAGCCCACTTAGGATCTCAGGATCCCGCTTAGGATCTCACCGCAAGGAATGTAGACCCAAACTGCCTGGCCTCTTGATAGGACTCTAATCCCAGGAATTAACCTGGTGAATCTACTTTGGACTGCCTTTAATGCTACTATATCCTTTTCTCTCTTTTTTTAGGCAAGGGGATCAGGTTGTGCACAGTATTCCAGGTGTGGCCTCACCAATATCCTGCACGTTGTAACTACTTTTAAACTCCAACCCCTTCACAATAAGGCAAACAGCAATTTGGCCTTTTAACTACTTGTTGAACCTGTTGGCTAACTTTTTGTGATTTATGCACTGGAACAGCTAGATCCCTCCATACTTCACTCAAATGCAATCTTGCTTCATTTAGATAATCTGTTTTTATTTAAATTCTATTTGCTGAATCCACAATCTTGAATATTTTCCAACAAGTTTTTGTTTAAAAACACGCACATATTGAGGAACCAATCACTCATATATTGGTGTGCCAAGTACTTAAGGGCTTTTGAATACTAATGTATATAAAGGCATTAAGAACAAAATGTTGACCTTCTACATACAGTGCACAGACTGAAAGAAAATAAACTTAAGGGAGAAAAGCATTAAATCTGTTACATTCATCAATACTGTCAGAGATTGATACGTATCCTTTTAAAATGTAAAGCCAACAAACTAACAGATTAAAACTGCAGTCAAGAAATAACTATATTCATTCATATGCAGACAAAAGACTTACCAAGTTTATTCAATCCTACTACAATTAAAAATAGCCTACCATTAATCCCTTCATGGATTTCCTGTTCCATCTCTTCTACACCCTCATCATCTTGGTCAAAATTTACATCTGGAGTCTCAACTCTAATAATAGATTTGTTCAGCAGCCGGAAAGCTTCCTTGACGTGCTTAGGTTGAACCTATAAAGCCACAACATATACATCAAATTTGGTAAGTTTTGTTTATTACTGTATTGTGTGTAGCCACAGTCCTCGTTATCTGATTTGTTATCCACGAATCCGCAATCTTGAATTTTTTCTAATATATTTATTTACATGCACATATTGAGGAACCAGTATGTCTGTATATAGTGATCAATTGCCAGACCATTTGTATCAAGTGCTTCCTTTCTGTGCACTTTCATTAGAGAGCTGCCTTTGTTTCCACAACTGCACCTTGTGATTTTCAAACCAGTGTTTCTAGGTTTCGAACATAGAATACTATAGCATGGGAACAAACCCTTCAAGCCCACATGTGACGACCATGATACCAATCCAACCAAACCTAATTGCCCACACACGGTCTATATCCTTCTATTCCCTGCCTGTTCATGTGCCTGTCTAAATGCCTCAAACTCCACTGTCGTCTGCTTCCATCACTTACAGCACGTTCCAGGCACCTACCATTCTCTACAAATCAAAAATTTGACCCGCACATCTCCTTTAAACTTTTGCCGTCTCACCTTAAAAGTTATGCCCTCTAGTATTTGAGATTTCTACCCTGGGAAAAAGACTGACTACCCTATTTTTGCCTCTTATAATTTTATAAAACTTGTATCAGGGTCTCCCCTTAGCCCCCAAAGAAAATAATATTATTTTGTTTAATCTTTATAGCCAACCCTCACTAATACAGGTAGCATCCTGGTAAACCTTTTCAGCACTGTCTCAAAAACTTCCACATCCTTCATGTAATGGGGAAACCACAAATGCGCACAATACTCCAAATTCAGCCTAACCATAATTATATATAAAACTGCAAAATGACTTCCTGACTGTTATATTCAATACCCCAACTGTTGAAGGCAAGCATGCCATACAACATTTCTTGTTAGGTATATTGCATTAGAAACAGATGAAAAATTTAAGGCTTTTAGAACATTATTGGGCATATTTATAGTTTTTGGATACAAAGGGCCTTAGTGGTATTCTTTTTTTTGGAAATTATCTGCAAGAAGTCTGCACCCTTATCCTTTGTGGGTAACAAAGTCTTAGTGTGCTTTCATCTGCCTCAATTTTTGGTTTAACTCAAAAAGCAATTGAACAAAATTTTCTTATATTTGGTCAAAAAAGAGCAAATGACTCATGCTGCTATAGCAGGAAAAAGTTCCAAAACAGGGTAAAATTCTGAACAAAAACAGTGCTAGAGAATGTTTCTCATTTTACAGCTGGATTAATAGGTAGAAGAGCTGGGCCATTGAACATACTATTAAACTGAATGGTCCATTTCACAAATAACTGATAGGTCAAGAAAAGTATGCTGCAGAACTCTACCGAACTTCAAATATGCTGGCCTTTACAGTTAAAGAAACAACATGGCTCTAAAGGAAAACAATGAACACGGGTAACCATTCAGCTCTAGTGGTAAATCTTTGAAGCAGATTTGAGCCACAGATTAGTGTTAATTAAAAACAGATGATTTCTTACATCTGTCTGTTACTAAGCCAAGATAACTAACGGACAACAATCTGCTGGAGGAACTCAGTGGATTGAGCAGCATATGTGGGAGAAAAGGAATTGTCGACATTTCAGGTTGAAGCCCTGCATCAAGACCCCTTCCCCAGCTCCATAGCTAATTGACAGTTCATGGCAACAGACAGAGAAGCACCTTTTAATCTTGTAACTGTGTTTGGAGGACAGAATGACTATACAATAGTGACCAGAATGATAGACATGTGTTTCCAGCCTGATGCAAGGGTAGACTTGGGGATTAGTGAGGTTAATGGGTCTTCTCAAAGAGAATAAACCTTTCATTAAGTCAATAATTACCTCATCACAGCAATGCATTCTAGCCATGGATTCAGAAAGTCGAATCATACTCTCCAGCTGACGCACTGTGATTCGCCATGCCGATTTAGTTATTCCAGATCCATCCCTCTGACGGAGTCGCCTGTACTGTTCCACTATGAAGTCTTCCGATTCCTTTGAGATCTACAGTTATACAGAGGCTTGGTGAGATACACCATATTGTACCTTTGATCTGCTTATCCAAGAAAGTGTATACTTGTGTAGAGGAAACACAACAAAGGCTCACTAGTCTGATTCTTAGCATGACAGTATTGTCTTATGAGGAGATTAGGTTGACTGGGTCTATATTCACTCAAGTTTAGAAACAGCAGAGGATATTGAATTCCTCAAATTTCTGACAGGGTTCACAGGGTGGGTGGCTTTAGACCCAGAAGTTACAGCTTCAAGTAAATTTCTTCAGGATGAGGAAATACTGCTCTCTTCAGGGGCTGGTACACCTGTGGAAGTTTCTATCATAAAAGACTGGAGGCCAAGTCACTGAACATATTTTGATTTCTAGACACAATCTGGGGAGATATTGGAAATATGATATTGAGACAGAAGATCAACCATATCACATTGAATGGCAGAACAGGTTCCAAGGGCTGACTGGCCTACTTCTACTCTTATTTTTGAGTACCAAAGTAATAATGCCCTCATGAAGTAACCGACCTTAGGCTTGAACTGTCTTGCAAAAAGCAGGTATCTCCTGATATCATCCAAGGAGTAGATTCGCTCAATGGATTCTTGTATTCGAGAATGAAGATCCACTATGCGCCTGGCAATAGCGTAATCTGTTACCTAGTTAGCAAAATATTAATCAGGTAAATTTCTTCATTTAAAATGTAAAACTTCAAGAAAACGGAACACAAAAATATATTCAATATTTATTCCCACCTCATTGCACTCATCAACTAGAATGAAGAACAAATCAAATCGAGACATGATTGGGGCTGTGAGGTTTACGTTTTGTTTGAGAGATTTTGAGCGATCATATCGTCCACCAACTGGGTTTGCTGCAGCCAAGATAGATGTCCTGGCGTTCAAGGTTGCCTACATCAAAAAGATGAATGGTATATTATCTTTTAAACAATCTTGTTAAACAACCTCCACCTCATTTAAAAAGGCGAACAACAATGTGGATACTTCATTATTGCTTTCAACTGCTTAACTATCTACTTCAAAATGTTACTGTTTCCATTTTTAAAATGCAAATTTTCTACCAATTGAAAATGCAGAATGTCTTCCAGTAAAGAGGGGTGACCCAAGATCTTCTGCAATGAAATTTTCACACTTCTTTTTAAACAATGACATTCTGAAATCTTGAATTCTCCAACCATCAAGTTGAATTTCCCCATGAAAGGCAATATCATACCAGTTATTTTCCGTGCTCAATGTTGGACACAATATTCTCAAATTTTGTTTTCAGAAAATTCAAATGCTAGATCCTTCGGAAGCCAAAAATTTAGATTGTTTGTGCAAAAGTTCTACAACCAAGGTTAAATTAGGAAGTACTTCAATAAAGTATTTGGATGAGATAAATGGATAGCAGTAATCAATTGTTCACAGCAACAGAAAAAAACCAATCTACACTTTGAAATTTTATATGCTTGCACTATAATCACCCAGTGATAGATATCCAATTATAGTTTATTCTTTATAATTTATAAGGAACTCAGTTTTCAGTAAATTAGTTCAGTATCAATTAAACAACTTACTTTGACTCCAGCTTTCGTGATGGAAATGGTCTGCTGCTCCATAGCTTCATGAATAGCCACTTGATCTCTTGTATCCATTTTATCAAATTCATCAATGCAGCAAACACCCTAATAAAAAGTAGACAGGTGAATTCAATGGTTTCACTCAGTGAAGATTACAATAATTTGTGGGAATTATGATCTGGAAGTGTTTAGGAACTCTGAACAAGCACAGTTTAAAGAAAAAAGAAAATTTCACATTCATGACTCAGGACAAGCTCAACAGTACCAGGACATGCAGTGAACCATGCATTCATCATTTTATGGAGGAACTTAAGAGGTCAGGCAGCATCTATGGAGAAAAGTGGACAGACAACGTTTGGATTGAGACCCTTCACCTGGGCCGTCCAGATCTGTCCAAATGAAGGGTCTTGACCTGAAAGGTCAACTGTCCACTTTCCTCCATAGATGCTGCTTGACCTGCTGAGTTCCTCCAGCTTGTGTGTTGCTCCAGATTCCAGCATCTGCAGTCTCCTGTGTCTCCATTTGCCATAGAATAGTACAGCACAGTACGGGCCCTTTGGCCCACGATGTTGTGCCAAACTATACGAACACCTCCTCCATGATCAATCTAACTCTTCCCTCCTGCATAGCCCATAACCCTCCATTTTTCTTACTTCCATGTGCCTAAGAGCCTTTTAAATGTCCCTATTGTATCAGCTTCTACAACCACCCCCAGCAGTGCGTTCCAGGCACCATCCTCTCTCTGTGTGTAAAGAACCTAACTCTGATACCTCCCCTGAACATTCGTCCTCGGACCTTAAATGGATGTCCTCTGATATTGGCTATTACTGCCCTGGGGAAAAAAGTGCTGGCTGTCCATTTTAACTATGCCACTCATAATCAAGTCACCTCTCATCCTGTGTCACTCCAAAGAGAAAAGCCCTGCCTTGCTCAACCTTTTCTCATAAGGTATGTTCTCTAATCCAGGCAGCATCCTGGTAAATCTTCTCTGCACCCTCGCTAAATCTTCCACATCCTTCCTATAATGAGGTGACCAGAACTGAACACAATACTCTTAGTGTAGTCTAACTAAAGTTTCATAGAGATGCAGCATTACCTCGCAGCCATGTTATGCTGGTTTTACTATTTAAATAACTGAGGACCTCTCGTGGCAGCTACCCAGTACTGCACCATTACACTCTGGAGAACCAGACAAATGAATATTTGAAGACACACATCAGGTCCAGGGACTAGAATGTTCACCACGACTGGTGTTAACCCTCCCCGTCCTGCCCAAATTCAAAATCCATCAGGATATCAAAAAGTTTAAATATTACTACTGCAATAGACTTCAAATAAAAATTAAGATGCTCTTACGTTATCAGCGAGCATCAATGCTCCAGCTTCAATGACAAATTCATGAGATTCTTCATCTCTCACAACTGCAGCTGTCAGACCTGCAGCAGTGCTAGCCTTGCCACTTGTGTACACAGCCCGAGGGCTGAATTCTTCTACATGCCTGTTTTATCAAGAATAACATATTGGTTATGCAAGTATTTTGAATTCATGAATATTAAAACAAAAATATAGTTACATGCTACTCTTTCACAGCAACATTTAATTTACAAATATTTTCATTCCTACCCCCGAAGTTACACTGGCTGTACCTGATTGAGTGCTTTTTGGCATAAAACTTCAATTAAGACCTTCAGTGCCAGTTTACACTGGCTATGGGTAAAATGAATAGAAGAATCAAAGATGCAAAACTATATCTTACACAGCAGAATGTAGCTGCAAAAACGTAAATGCAAACTGACTGGATTGTTTGATTCTTCATTCCCCTTCCCTGTTTAATCAAATTACATAAGTTTAATTATAGAAGACTGCATAAACGGTGCATGACTGTCATCAGGAAACAGTCATGGATGGTGAAAAGTTTTTAAAATGCATGGAAGTCACCAAGAATCTTAATTCTTCAACACGACTTACTTAAGGAATTGACTCTTGGCTGTGCTTGGATCACCAACAATACAAACATTAATATCACCACGCAAAGAAGTGCCCTCCATGGTAGTCTTTGGAACTCCACCAAAAAGCATCAGCAGAACTCCACGTTTCACTTCATCATTACCTAATACAAAAAAAAAAGTGGCTTCTGAAGACTGCACTGAAAAATAATATTGGCAAACCTACAAACAACTCAAAAATTCAGCAATTAAGTCTACAAAATGTGTTAGATGCCAATCAATATTATTGAACTCTCTTAGTAACAAACACGTGGCAATTTTTGAGATTCACTAACTGATGACCCAAAGAATGCTCGATCCAAGTCATACTAAATTTATAAATTTTGAAAAGATTTAACATGTTGCTTCTTACCGTGAATGGTGGGGAAAAGGCTTGTACAGAGATTGTGATACAGGTTCTTATCCTGACTCATTTCAAACACCTTCTCCCATTCCTGAACAGTCATCTGATTTTTAATACTTTCTGCAGTCTGTTCTTCTTCTCTCATTTCTTTGCCACCAAACTGTTTTTCCCCCCCAGAAAGAAAGACAAGAGTTTTAAGACAAAGTAAATGTTTCCAGAGATAACTAATAGGACCAAATATGGCCAATACACACTTAAAGTTAATTTCTTATATTCAATTATAAAAATATTTTCAGTAACTAAAACTGAGCTGTTATTAACTAATCTAACCTGATCCTATTTAATAAACCCAAAGTCGCTTTGTGTACAAAAAAAAGTGGCAGATAATTCTTGAAACTATTTCTTATTTTTCTTTTATTATATTTTAACTGCACCCCCCCCACTAAATTAACTTTAGCAAAGGGAATCAGGAGTTCAGATCCGATCACAACCATAAACTAGGTACAGGAGCAAGAAATCAACATCCAAGAGAAGCAGGGCTTGATCTCAAGGGAACTTTTAGATCAGCTTTAGTTCACTACCTCAGAGACAAATAAAATGAATATTTCCATACAGTTATAACCATGTTCAGTTAATCACTAGAATTTTGGAATTTAGAAAAGTTACAAAGATACAAAGCGTAACACCTTGCCCACTACACAAAAAATATATCATGATACCATGGAATCGATACTGAAGTGCAAAGGACAGGAAAACTTCGGTTTAATACAATTAGGCACTATAACAATTAGGACTGTGCTGCTCTTACAAGTAGCTCGGTACCATAAGCCATTCCATTTAAACAAGTATACACACCCGTGGATTTGTTTGTGCCACATGACATGCCAGGAAAGCCAGTTTGTAGGACAGATCACGTACACCTAAAGCACGAAGACCTCTAACGCCTTCATTTTCGTACCCATCAGCTCCACTGACTCGGGAGCCAGTTTCAGCACGGACTCCTGAATAAACAAGATTATTATGGGACTCTGTAAAAAGGCAATATTCTTGCATGATAATTCTTTCAGACCACTGTTGTAATGAATAATTTTTATTTGGTGGCCTCTAACCAACCATGGAGATTGATAACTACACTTCACTTATCTTCCAATGAATGTTACTGCAGGTTAAACTACCATGGAAAGTACAGCAAAGCAATATAGGATGGTTCATGAAACATAAATGGTAATGATGAGTTTTGTAAAACTTACAAAAGTGAGCTGCAACTTCATCATTACCATTCTGTTAACTCCTAGGAATATCTTTGGGACAAATTATAAGCATTGTCAGAAATAAGACAAACAAATCTACATCATGCAACCAGGAAGAAATTTAACAACTACTTCAAATTCATTACCAAGGGTTAATAGTCAATACATTTGTTCTGAGAATATTAAATATTTAAGAATGCCAATAACAAGCTAAAATGCTATTGCTGGAGTAATGATCTTTTTTTTGTAAATTTACCAACAAGATTGGCACAATACAATCAAGGTTGAAGAAAGCTGCAAAGGCAATTGCTGAATAAGACGATTTGCTTTGCAGATAACCACTTCAAAGATTTCTCCATTTATTATGGGGTTGGATCTTCTTGGAGTCACCACCCAATCACTTGGGCCAGATATAGAGAGCTGATCTCGCTAGCTCTCTGCGCCCTCATCGGCAAAGAGGTCCAAGTAGCTAGCTCATCGCTCAGGTGGCATATTGCAGAGGTCCTGCCTCTGGTGTGTCCCTGACAGAAAGACAGCAGAGCCTGTGATTCCTGGAACCCAATCAATCTGATTAGCCACAGGCTAAATTCAGCCCACAAGTGTTTTTTCTTCTTTCAGTAGAATTTCTGATCAAATTACACTGAACCTCATTGGTCTATAAATGCCAAAAGATGTACTAGTAATGAAGCTTTTTAGTTTTTAAATTTAGCTCATATATAGACATTTAAAAATTAAAATTGACAATTTAAAAATCTTTGAAATACATTTCCTTAAAACTGAAGTAAAATTACAAAAGTAAACTTTCCAATTCCTTAAGCTGCGAATCCCCAGTGAAATGAACAGTGGAGAGGGGATGTTCTCCAATCCAACATCAGGCGTAATTTGAGCTTGGGTCAGAGGGGGCAATTCCTACATAATGCCACCCAGTATAACACTAAGGTAATCCAGCAAGATGGGGCTCTGACTCCACTTCAAGAGCATATAGGAAATCCTTTATTCCTGAGTCTATATCACTCTGGGACTTACTTCCAATCAAATGTTTTCTTTCATCTTCAGTACAACTTCTAATCAAATTCTACTAAATTTCATTAATTTACAAATCCTATCAAGATATAGAAGAAAACAGTACAGGGCATTTAGTCTTAACTGGCTTTCAATTTATTGAATACCTGGTGTAGCCAGCTGAGATACATCAGGAACCACAATAAGCATCCCTGTGAAGTCACATCTGTCACCAGCTTGCGCAGATTCCACAGCTTCTGCACGCAAGATAACTTCCACACTACGGGGAATGCTACCACGGGGTAACTCAGCCTGGGTTTCTTGAATACGAACCTACAGAGGCAAGACAAGGCAAGTTAACCAAATAATAAAGAACAAGCAAAACAACCATTTTTTAAATTTTTACTGTTTACATTACAGCATTATATAATGGTTAACTCGAGACTGTTTTGTAGCAACAATTATCCACAAAATTTGTCTTTTCTAAATTGAATTTTGTTAAAAATGTCACACAATAGTTTAAAAACCCTATTCACAAATACTAAAATTGTTAATCAATTATTTTGTCCCATAAATCATCTTTCACATGTAGAACTTGCATTTCTAATTGATCATTTCCATTTTCCCAAATGTTTAAACAAAATAATAACTTCAATTGTGTTGCAGCAGGAGAATAAAAGGCTGATAACTATACTGAGCTTTTAATAATCGAGACACACCGAAGCATTTCCAAATATATTACTCTTAAAGTTTAACAATTCTTGTGAAGTACAAGACAGGTTTAATTACGTAAAGAAGCAAATGTAAAATTAAATATACATTTTATCCACTAGATTATAATGTAGAAAACCAGAATATTCAAAAACATTACGGCAAATTAGAAAATCAAACGGTGGACTCCTGAATACGGAAGCAAATACTAAAAATGGGTTATTAACTGTAATGTTGTGATAAACTAATGGAACTATTTATAGCTGCTCTTCTGCTATAATACAAAGTTGTTTATACAAAATAGACAAATGCAATAATACTTATTAGTTCACATATAAAAAGGAAATTGGTTTCTCCATCTTTAGCAGAATAAAGATTTTTTAAAAAATTGGTAAGTTATGGGCACCAAGAATAACTTGTCCTCTTTTTCCTCTTATGCTATTGGAAGTTGCTGGAAATGGAAGTCAAGGAAAGATGATCCTGCTCTTTATTCGACAATTTTGCTACCTGCGGGACTTTTATTAAAGTGTTAATTTTAAATTTTGGCCCTTTGCAGACATAACAACACTGAAGGAAGATTTTTCTTCAGAACATGTGCAGTACAGTAAGATGTGTTAATCATAACCCTGACAGCAACAGCGAACTGGACAGTGCTGGCCAAAAGTTCCCCATGAGTTGGTACTAGGATCATTACTTTTCTTCAAATAATAATGACTGAGACATGGGCATACAGGACATAATTCCCAAAAATGTGAACCATGTACAGTATGATAGGAAGAATGAGAAGAGGCAAGATAAACCAGAGGACACAATTCTGCAGGGGGAACAAGAACAGAGAGATGTGGGAGCATATATTCATATTCACTGAAAGCATTTGGGATTCAGGGCTAAATGAGGCAAGGAAATCACAATTGGATTATTGTGTCCAGTTCAGGATGACGCAATTTTAAAATGATGTGAAGGCTTTGCAGAGGGTGCAGAAAAAATTTATTAAAATGTTTCCAGGGATGTATTATTGTAGTTATAGGTATAGATTGAAGTAGTAGGGGCTATTCTCTTGAAACAACTGATTGTGAGAAAATCTGATGGAGGTATCAGAATCATGAAGGGCATAGATAAAAAACAGAAACAAACTGCTCCCATTAGATTTTCCCATTTTAGCATGACAGGATTCCTTCCAAAGAACAAGTTCCAGGCATTTTAATCACACGTGGAAAATTTTAATTCAAGTTTAATCTCACCTTCTGAAAGTCAACGAATCGTGACTTATTAGTATCCAACATAAATCTCCTCCTGTTAGCACACACTGGATTTCTGCAGATATTAGGCTGTGTATACTTGAACTGTTGCTCGACATCCTTAACTACCGTCTGACAATCAAGGCACATGAATGTTCCACTGACCAATTCTGGGTGAACAGGATGAGTCCGAACAACCTGTCCGCTAATGCGTAGTAGAGTTCCAATCCTTGCTGCGGTCAATTCTCGTATTCTAGTTTACATAACAATTAGCTGTATTAGTATTTCATCATTTTTCTGAATGATTATCTACAACTCAATACGAGTCTCTAAACTGCTAATTTTCTCCCCATGAAGTAAGATTAAGTTTGATTACAGTAATACTCAGATAACCAGGCACCCTCAGAATTTTGGTGCTTCAGAACAGGCATATTTTCCTGACTACTGGACATTAATTCCCATTAATACACCAATCCAGTTTTAATTCACCTTTAAGATATTACACAGTAGTATAATAAATTTTCCATTGAACCAGGTGAATTTAAAGGGAGCGTGGGAACTGAGGGCCCCCCCCTCCAGGCTTAGATGCAGCAAAGGAATTGATTAAAGAACAACAGGAATATTTACAAAGCAAGTAGCACTTTCATGTACCTGGAAAGAGGACATGAATTCATATTTTAGAAACTATTGATCTTGTGATACTGAAAACACATTTTAAATTCAAATCCACAAGCTACCAATCTTTAAACTTCTGCTAATGTCTCTTAAAATTTACAATGTAAACTGAATAGAGTTATACCTAGCCATAGGTAAGCAAAACTCATGAAAATTAAATGGGTAACACTTAAATATTGATTTAAAAAAGATCCAAATGCAAATACCAATTTAAAAAGATGTTTAATCTCATAGTCCACCCAATTTCATTCAACTTCAAAAAGACAAAACAAGTTATCTCTTACTTGTGTCTGGCTGGCAAATCCTGAATTGCTACATAAAACTCTTTGTTTTGTGGAATATTTCCATGGTCTCTAGCAAAATTCCGAACAGCACGGCATAGATGTGGGTAAACTCTGAAAAAGAAAACAGGAAATTCACTATTGAACAGAAATAAATCAGAACCTGTGCTGCTGGTATTAGCATTAAAAGATATTTGTCTTGAAAAAATCTTAGAACTAATTCTGAAAATTGGAATTTGGTTTTCCATGACTTTACCCATGGCTGTCTTGTGAAAAGCATAAGCAGCTGGTCAACTCGGGGTTCATAGTTCAATGAAGCAAGCCAGTTATCTTGATTTCTAAACAATTTACAGACTCAATCAAAAATGCATTGTGGGAACCAGTATTCATAACACATTTATACAAATTTTAGTATTTGTCTTACCTATAAAATTCCTCCTGAATGGTAGTAGCCAGTTGCTGGTTATATTGCTCCAGATCAACAAAGCTTACAGCAAGTGTGTTCCTTTCAGGGCGGATTAACTCCTCAGCATCATGTAAATATTTAACTTCTCCATCACTGTTTTGAAATCTACAAGAATAAACAGTTTATTATGAAATCAAAATACAGATTTCTACACTGTATTCTATTGATGGAACGGGGGCATTTCTCTGCTACAAAGGTGTACTGTGTGAAGTCCTTAACTCTACACAAGTTATCAATTCCATCACAAGTTTTACACAATTTCACCAACAATAAAAATTACCTGTAATTTGCTACAGCCCTGCAATTACTTGGAAACATTACATTCACCCAACTGCCCCATTAATAAAATTATTGAGTCAATATAGCATCTACACAAACAATGCCACCAAAATTAACTAACAAGTCCACCAGATGTAGTGCAGTAGGATTTGGGCTGGAGAAAATGGTCCTGAATGTCACCGTGGCCTCCAGGACCCATGAAGTCTCATAGCATCAGGTCAAACACGGGCAAGAAAACCTTACCCCTTCATCGACATCAATTCTCAGCGGTGTTCAGTGCTCTTCCATGATGAGCAACCTTGGAAGAACTGAAAATAACCAGTACAGAATGCATTCTGGTTGAAGGACTTCTATATCCATCACCAAGAGTAGCTTGGTAACATCAGAAACAAGAGTCCAAAAGGTCACAGTTAAGACCAGATCTGCAGTAGTAAGTATGCAACATAGCACAAGACATTAAACTATTTAATCTCATCCTCACCAATCTATTTGTATTTTCGTCAGTTCTCAACAGCATAGGTAGAAGGATATGCAATGTCCCATTTTCAGATTAGGACATTCTCAATTTGCACATCCTCTCCATCCCAGGAATCCTGCCCCACCATTCAATATGATCATCGTTGATCTATGCTAGCCTCTTCCGTGCCAGTTCCCCATAATCCTCAATCTGTCATCACCTTTAATGTCTAATGATCCGGCCTCCACCACCCTCTGGGACAGAGAATTCCAGGGATTTACTACCCTCTGAGAAATGAAATTTCTCCACAACTTAGTCTTAAGTGACTGGATCCTCACTTTGTAACCATGTTCCCTTGCCCATGACTCTCCCACTGGTGAAAACATTCCAATATCCATCCTGTCAAGCCCCGTTAGCATCTATATGTTTGAATAAGGTCACCCCTCATACTTCCAAACCCCAAGGAATAGACCCAAACACAGATTGTAAATTGTTGAGGTCCCAGCACAAGTCCCTTTGGCACTCCAAGATTTATTGATTGTTGACCTGACAATGATCATCCCAATTTGCAGCTATCGGTAAACTTAATTCCAAAATATTATCCCACATCCCATAGAGTAACTTTTTACGTGGCACCCTATCCAATGATTTTTGAAATCCAAATACGCTATATTTACTGGCTTCACTTTAGGAAGCTTGTTACATCCTCAAAGAACTCTAGAAAATTTGTCAAGCATGATTTTCCTTTCGTTAAACCCTTTACTAAATCGTCTTATTTACTAGACGTCCTGTTAATACTTACTTTATAATAGATTCCAGCATTTTCCCAATTACAAATGCTGTGCCACCAGGCCCATAATTCCTAACCTAGGGTATTTTGGTAGATTTCAAGCCATCCTCACCCTCTATCAGCTGGGTGCACCACCATTTGCATCACTCAGCAACATACCAAACGCTGGAGGAACTCAGCAGGTCATGCTGCATCTATGGAGAGAAATGACAGCCAACGTTTCGGATCAGGACCCTTCACCTGGGGCCGTACAGATGAAGGGTCTTGACCCGACTGTCCATTTCCCTCTATAGATGCTGCCTGACCCAGAGTCCCTCCAGCGTTTTGTGTGTGGCTCCAGATTCCAGCATCTGCAGTCTCTCAGGTCCCCATTTGCATCCCTCAGCCTACTCTTGGCATCCACCTTGTCATCAACATCCCAGCTGATCTCTCCACTCTCCAGACAGCTTTAAAACGTGGTCGTATTCTAACGTTGCCTTGCTCTGATGAAAGGCCATCAACCTGAAACGTTAACCCAGCTTCTCCCTTCACACATGTCGCCGGCTGAGTGTTTCAGCATTTCCTGTTCGCTCTCCCTAACCAACACACAATTGCGGGGACTGCCTTCACCGGTAGAACCGCGGCCCTTCAGGAGGTTAGCGAATTGGCGGTAAGCCGGTCTTCCGCTAGCTTTGGAAGCACGAACCCGGCGGGCGATTCGGGGCCGGGGTGCAAGGCACCGGCCTCGCCAATCCTGGGAAAAAGGCCAACAACGCCGGCACTGGTCGCCCACCGCCCTCCCGGCCCGGCCCGCGGTGTAAGCACGGCCTCTGACGCGGCGACCGCCTCCACCCACCCCGCTCGCCAGAGCACTCACTCTTCTAGGAAATCCTGGAAGAGCTTCTGGCACTTCTCCGCTAGCTCGTCCTTGACTTGCTGCCCGGCGGCGGCAACGCCGACCGCTGCCTCCCCCACATCCATCGGCTGACAATCTGACGAACGGACACACTCGCCGACAATGCCGGGGTTTTCGCGCCACTGCGGGGTCACGTGCCACGTTCCCGCCAGCAGACATCCAATCCCCGCGGCCCGGCCACGTCATGTGATCCATCCTCCCACCCACCCTCCCTCCCTCCCTCCCTCCCTCCCTCCCTCCCACCCACCACCCCCCCGGCTGAGGGGGAGGAACTGATCGCCCTTTGGTGCAGCCTGCCGTCCAGTGGTGGCGGGAATCATCGCTGCTCCTCAAAGGGAAGCAGCAACCGCTGCTGTAAAGAGGTGCCAGTAACTACTATAAAATAGTACCTATAGCTAAGCAGCAACAACTGCTGTAAAGTGGCGCCTGTAGCCAAGCACCGACGACTGCCATAAAGTAATAAACAAGATGCTGGGCGAACTCAGACACATGAGATTCTGCAGATGCTGGAATCTAGAGCAATGCACACAAAATGCTGGAGGAACTCAACAGGTCAGGCAGCGTCTGTGGAGGGAAATGGACAGACCCGAAACGTCGACTGCTCATTTCCCTCCACAGATGTTGCCTGGCCCGTTGAGTTCCCCCAGCAGATTGTTTTTTGCTCCAGATTCCTGCATCTGGTAAATGGTAAATTGGTTTATTATTATCACATGTACCAAAGTACATTGAAAAACTTGTCTTGCATACCATTCGTGCAGATCAATTAATTACAATGGTGCATTGAGGTGGTACAAGGTAAAGCAATAACAATGCAGAACAAAGTGTGATAGGGCGGCACGTAGCATAGCGGTTAGCGTAAAGCCATTACAGTGCCAGCGAGTGGGGTTCAATTCCCGCCACTGTCTGCAAAGAGTTTGTACATTCTTCCTGTGACTGTGGGTTTCCTCTGGGTGCTCCGCTTTCGTCCCACATTCCAAAGATGTACAGGTTAGTAGGTTAACATGGGTGTAATTGGGCCATAAGGGCCTGTTACTGTGCTGTATAAAGTTTTAAAGTTACAGAGAAAGTACAGTACAGGTAGACAATAAGATGCAAGGCCAGAACAAGATAGATTGTGAGGTCGAGTCCATCTTATCGTACTAGGGAACCATTCAATAGTCTTATAACAGAGGGATAGAAGCTGTCCTTGAGCCTGGTGGTACGTGCTTTCAAGCTTTTCTATCTTCTCCGCGATAGGAGGGGGGAGAAGAGAGAATGTCCATGTTGGGTGGGGTCTTTGATTATGCTGGCTGCTTTACTGAGGCAGCGAGAAGTGCAGACAGACTCCATGAGAGAAGGCTGATTTCCATGATGTGTTGAGCTGCGTCACAATTCTCTGCAGTTACTCGCAGTCTTGAGTAGAGCAGTTGCCATACCAAGCCGTAATGCACCCGGACAGGATGCTTTCTATGGTGCATCGATAAAAATTGGTGAGGGTCAAAGGGTACATGCCAAATTTCTTTAGTCACTTGAGGAAGTAGAGGCACTGGTGAGTTTTCTTTGCCGTGGTATCTACGTGGTTGGACCAGGACAGGCTACTGGTGATGTTCACTGCTAGGAACTTGAAACTTTCAACCCTCTTGACCTCAGCACCGTTGATCTAAAGCTATGTGTCTGTGATGTGGCTAAAAATCTGTTTTTCATTGGACCTGTGCATACATGTACTTGTGGTTATGACACAACTTAGGAGGCCTGCAGACAACTCCCACCAATGTCTTCTGCCCTGTACTGCTGCTTAGCTTCATCCAAACTACTTCCATTTGTACACCAAGATCTGCCAAGCCAAATGAAGCCAAACACAAACTGGAAGAACAATATCTCACAGCTAACTTGGATAGCCTACAACCCAATGGCATGAACGTAGAATTTTCCAATTTCAGGTAACCCATCCTGTGTTCCTTTCCCACTCCCTCCAGTCCAAGCAGGTTCTCTCTCCCTTTGTTCACTTTTTTCATCCCTCCCCTCAATTACCAAGACTTGATTCCCTCTCCCACCTGGTATCATCTGCCTATTACCCACATACTCAACTTAATTTTACATGTCAACACAGCCCTCCCAATACTAGTGCTGAGACCGAAGAGCACCAGGAGCTGGACGTCAAAGCCCCCAACATGCTTTTGTCAAGGTTAAATAGCAAATTGTGCCTCAACTCTCTGAGACGGTGGAAGAGCAGCTTGGGAGCTGACTTTCCCCACCTCTGTTCTGGGCTCTTAGAACTTGATCAATAGCTGTTGGAAATACAAGCAATTATTTGACTGCAGGTGATCCAAATATTGTAGGGTACATGAAATAAAATTTGCATATCTGACTTGGCCTACTTATGTATCATTGTGTCATGTGATTGACCTTCCAGAGACGAAAAAAACTAGATTGTATAAGAAAAGCTATTTATGTCACCTTCCTTAAGGTTTGGTGTTCACTCAGGGAACATCAGTGCATGTTTCTGATTAAAGGTTATCAACCTGAAATGTTAACACTGTCTTTCTCCAGATGCTGCCTGACCTGCTGGGTATTTCTACCAGCTGCTTTTTCTCAGATTTCTAGGATCTATATTTTTTCTTTGCAATTCAATTAGTGGCTACTTATTTGAATAGTTTTATGTGACACTAATTTGTGAGCAAATACAAGTGCAGGGAAATCAATGCTGGAGCCCTCTTGATGTCCGATAATGAGAACTGTCATGTTCCTCTGGTTTGTATAGCACTAAAAATTTCATGTCCAGAAAGCTTGTTTCAGTATGTTTTGTATCATTTCTAATGTCACGCCCAGAAAAGTATATCATCACACACTTACAATAGAAATAGACTCGTAGATGTAAACTGGTTAGTCAGAATAATGAAAACAAACTTTAAAGCATGAACCTTTAAGCATTTTGTATTGTGGTTTCCAATTTTGCATTTCCTTTGCTCCCATGTTTAAGCAAGTTTGCAATTAGATGCACAGCTTTTTGAACTCTTTAGTTTCTAATATCTGTTTTTTTAGAATTCACTTGTCATAAAGTCACACATGGAAACAGGCTCTTCAGCCTAACTCATCCATGTCGACCATGGTGCCAACCAAGCTAGTCCCATTTGCCTGCATTTGGCCCATATTTCTCTAAACCCATTGTTGCCAAGACTTTTTTTTCCTCAATTTATTGTTGTACTTTATTAGGCATCGTCTTGATTATGTTGAGTTTTTACTGATTTTTACCAGTATGGTAAATATAAGGACTAGTGATTGTCTCCATCACTGCAACCAGCAAAGCAAGTGTGTCCATTTAGCCGAGCTGAAATTGTGATGAAGTTTTAACATAAAGTAATAAACATTTACTTGAAAATAAAAAATCCCATTAATCAGTATGGTCAACCAGTACAATGAACCATAACAAATTTGTTACTGGAACAGAATTAACTGAGCTATTCTCAAAAATAAGAAATAAAAATCCTTCCTCAGACAATCTGAAACTACAGGACTCCTTACCGATTATTAGCCCATCCAGAATCTCAGCTGCATCTTCCTTTACTGAAACTCCAGCAGCATTCTCCTCTCTGGTAAAGATGGCATAAAACATTCACTTAGTACCGCAGCCATGCTTTCAGCCTCCCATGAGTAAATTTTCATTTTGGTTTTTAACTGTCCCCACCTTTGAGAGGTTGGTCATGGCACGCATCAACTCCAGCCTCCCAGACAACCTGGACCCACTGCAATTTGCCTATCGCCAGAACAGGTCTACAGCGGACGCCATCTCCCTGGCCCTACACTCAGCTCTGGAGCCCTAACGTAGAGCACCTACGTTAGACTTTTGTTTATTGACTACAGCTCTGCCTTCAATACAATAATTCCAGGCAAGCTTGTCACCAAACTCTGAGACCTAGGACTCAACACCTCCCTCTGTAACTGGATCCTTGACTTTCTAAGAAACAAACCGCAATCAGTAAGAATAGGCAGCAATACCTCCGACATGATTATTCTCAACACTGGTGCCCCACAAGGCTGCATCCTCAGCCCTCTACTCCCTATACACTCATGACTGTGTGGCCAGATTCTGCTCTAACTCCATCTACAAGTTTGCAGATGATACCACCGTTGTAGGCCGTATCTCAAACAGTAATGAGGCGGAGTACAGAGCTTAGTGGAATGGTGTCATGACAACAACCTTGCCCTCAATGTCAACAAAAGAGCTGGTCATTGACTTCAGGAAAGGGGGCGGTGTACATGCACCTGTCTACATCAATGGTGCTGAGGTCGAGAGGGTTGAGAGCTTCAAGTTCCTGGAAGTGAACATCACCAACAGCCCATCCTGGTCAAATCACGTAGATGCCACGGCAAAGAAAGCTCACCAGCACCTCTACTTCCTCAGGAGGCTAAAGAAATTTGGTTTGTCCCCTTTGACTCTCACCAACTTTTACCGATGCACCATAGAAAGCATACTATCTGGATGTATCATGGCTTGGTACGGCAACCGCTCTGCCCAGGACCGCAAGAAACTGCAGAGAGTTGTGGACACAGCCCAGCGCATCACGGACACCAGCCTCCCCTCCTTGGACTCGGTCTTTACATCTCGTTGTCTTGAAGCAGCCAATATAATCAAAGACCACACCACCCAGGACTTTCTCTCTTCTCTCCTCTCGGGTAGAATATACAGGAGCCTGAAGGCATGTACCACCAGACTTAAGGACAGCTTCTCCCCCACTGTGATAAGACTATTGAACGGTTCCCTTATACGATGAGATGGACTATGACTTCACGATCTACCTTGTTGCACTGCACTTTCTCTGTAGCTGTGACACTTTACTCTGTACTGTTATTGTTTTTACCTGTACTACATCAATGCACTCTGTACTAACTCAATGTAACTGCATTGTGTAATGATTTGACCTGTAAGATCGGTATGCAAGACAAGTTTTACACTGTACCTCGGTACAAGTGACAATAATAAACTAATACCAATACCTTCCCGCCAATCCTTGATTATTTGCTAGTCCTGTTGGGGAGGGTTTAAACTAATATGGCAGGGGGATGGGAATCCATGCAGAAAGACAGAGGGAAGTAAAGCGGAGACCAGAGCAAAAGTTAAAGAGAAAAGTAAGAGTGGAGTACAGAAAAGTCAAACACAAGGGACACAGAGGTTACTCGATTCTAAAAGGCCAATGAGTGTAAGGGCACTTTATCCAAATGCCTGTAGTATTCAAAACAAGGTCAGTGAACTTGTGGCACAAATCAGTACAAAGGGGTATGATATAGTGGCCATTACAGAAACATGGTTGCAGGGTGGAGATGAGCAGGAATTAAATATCCAAGGATATCTCAGGTAATACGGATAGGCTGGAAGGTAAGGGAGGTGGGGTACTGCTCTTATTTAAGAATGAGATCAGGAAGATAGTGAGAGATGATGTAAGATCTAAGGAGCAGAATGTTGAGTCCATCTGGGTAGAGATTGGGAACAGTAAAGAGAAAAAGAAAATCACTGGTGGGAGTTGTCTATAGGCCACCGAATAATAACATTACAGCGGCACAGGCAATAAACCAAGAAATATTTAATACATGTAAGAATGGAATAGCAGTCGTCATGGGGGACTTCAACTTCCACATAGATTGGGCGAATCAAGTTGGTCGAGGCAGTCTTGAGGAGGACTTCATAGAATGTATCTGTGATAGCTTTCTTGAACAGCATGTTAAGTGAACCTAGAAGGGAAAATGCTATCTTAGATCCGGTCCTGTGCAATGAGACAGGTAAAATTAATGATCCTGTAGTTAGGGATCCTCTTGGAAAGAGTAAATTCTCATTCAAATGGAGGGTGCAAGTTTGATCTAAAACCAGTGTATTATGCCTAAACAGGATCACTACAACAGGATGAGGGAGGAGTTTTTATAAGATAAAATGTCTTTATTAGTCACATGTACATTGAAATACACAGTGAAATGCATCTTTTGAGTAGAGTGTTCTGGGGGCAGCCCACAAGTGTCACCACACTTCCGGTGCCAACATAGCAAGCCCACAACTTCCTAACCTGTACGTCTTTGGAATGTGGGAGGAAACCAAAGCACCTGGAGGAAACCCACGCAGTGACGGGAAGAACGTACAAACTCCTTACAGGCAGTGGCCGGAATTGAACCTGGGTTGCTGGTGCTGTCATAGCGTTACGCTAACTCTGGAAACACAGGCTATATGGTGGAACGTTTGAGGAACAGTGGAAGACTTTCCAATAAATTTTTCACGGTGCTGTCACTAAGGAGGCAGTGATGAGAAAACTAGTGGGCCTAAAGATAGACAAGCCCCTGGTCCTGATGGGAATGCATCCCAGGGTACTGACAGAAATGGCGGAAGTTATAGTAGAGGCGTTTGTGATAAATTTGCCAAAATTCTCTGGACTCTGGGCAGGTCCCGGCAGATTGGAAGACAGTGAATGTCACGCCACTGTTTAAAAAAGGATGTAGGCAAAAGGCAGGTAACTATAGGCCAGTTAGCTTAACACCTGTAGTCGGGAAAATGCTTGAAGCTATCATTAAGGAAGAAGTAGTGAGACATCTGGATAGAAGTGGTTCCATCAGGCAGACACAGCATGGATTCAGGAAGGGCAGGTCCTGCTTGAAAAACTTACTGGAGTTCTTTGAGGACGTAATGAGCACAGTGGATAGAGGGGAACAGGTGGATGTCATATACTTGGATTTCCGGAAGGTGTTTGATAAGGTGTCACATAAAAGACTTATCCATAAGATAAGGATGCATGGAGTTGGGGGTAAGGTATTGGCATGGATAGAGGATTGGTTAAACAAAAGGCAGAGAGTTGGGGATAAATGGATGTTTCTCTGGTTGGCAATCAGTGGTGAGCAGGGTGCTGCAGGGGCTGGTGCTGGGCCCACAACTGTTCACAATATACATTAATGATTTGGAAGAGGGGACCGAGTGTAGCATATCTAAGTTTGCGGAAGACATTGAGTGGAAAAGCAAATTTTGCAGAGGATGTGGAGAGTTTGCAGAAACGATTCCCGTCGCTGTCTGTAAGGAGTTTGTACGTTCTCCCATGTCTGCGTGGGTTTCCCCCGGGTGCTCCGGTTCCCTCCCACATTGCAAAAAGACGTACGGGTAGGTTAATTTGAGTTTAAAATGGGTGGTGCCGACTCGTTGGGCCGGAAGGGCCTGTTACCACGCTGTAAATAAATAAAATTTAAGTGAGCAGGCAAGGGTCTGGCACATGGAGTACAATGTTGGTAAATGCGAGGTCATCCACTTTGGAAGGAAAATAGATCAGATAATTATTTAAATGATGAAATATTGCAGCATGCTGTTGTGCAGAGGGACTTGGGAATGCTTGTGCATGAATCGCAATAGGTTGGTTTGCAGGTGCAACAGGTTATCAAGGAGGCAATGTATTTCTGGAATATTAATGGAATCAAGGAATATGGAACGAGGATAGGAGAATGGTATTTAAAATAAATCACGACATGATGGAGGAGTGGACTGAAGGGACCAAATGGACCATTCCTCCTCCTACATATTCTTATCTGCTCTCTAACCTCAGCAGACTGGACATAAAATGAATGTGGGCAGCATTACATGATAATGCCAGATTGGCTATTAAACACTGTGTGCTTGTGATCTCTTTACAGAATATTTATGCAGAATTTAGAGCCTATGTATTACAAGTTGTACTCACTACTTGGAAGATTTAAATGATAGTAATTGCACATTAATTTCCAGTGACTTCATCTAGTTGGAAGAACTGCAGTATAAAGAAGAAAACATGGTGAAAGCCAGAATGCAAAGAAGATTTGCATTCATCAGTAGCAGACTTCATCTGCCAAGCATTGCTGACTCACTAAAAAGCAAGCAACTTGAAACGTGACCACAGAACAAATCACAACTTTTCATTTGAATATTCTCCTGGATCAGAATTATTGATCAACAAGGTAACTGCATTAAAATAATCCTAACAGCTGCCAAATTCAAAGTTCTGCAGGGAAGTTGACAGATAAACTAAAGAGGGTTGGTTTCCTGGAATACTGCTCACAGTAAACGTCCATATTCTGATACAGATTTTGTGAATGGTATTGCAGAAGTGCCTGCAATTTTATATTCAAGTAACATAATACATCAGCTACTAATAAAGTAGATGACAGAATCCATAAAAACCCACAACCAGGATAAAGACCAAAAAAGTTTTAGCAGTTTTTGGTGACAATGCAACAAATATAGATTTAGTGTTATTTTATTAAACTTCAGAAGGTAGAATATCAGCATGGAGTTACACAGCACCAAAGCAGGTCCTTCAGCCCAATTCATCCATTGTCTATCCAAGCTAGTACCATTGGCATGCATTTGGCCCATATCCTCTAAACTTTTTCTATCCATGTACCTGTCTAAATGTCTCAAACTTTTGTACCCACCTCTACAGCTTCATCTGGCAATTCGTTCTATTTACCCACTACCCTCTTTATGAAGAAGTTTCCCCTCAGGTCCCCTTTAAAACTTTTCCCTCTCACCTTAAATCTATGTCCTCTACTTTTAGATTTCCCTACCCTGGGAAAAAGCCTGACTATCCACCTTATCTAAGTCTCTACAAGGTCACACCTCAGCCTCCCACGCTCCAGGGGAAAAAGCTTCCAGCCTATCCAGCCTCTCCTTATAACTCAAGCCCTCCAGTCCCAGTAACATCCTCATGAATCTTTTCTGTACCTTTTCCCAGCTTAGTCACGTCCTTCCTATAGCTGGGCGACCAGAACTGCACACAATACTCCAAGTGTGGTCTCATCAGCGACTTGTACAGTTGCAACATGATGTCCCAACTCTTGTACTCAATGTTAACTGGTGAAGGCAAGCATGCTAAACACCTTCTTCATCGCCCTGTCTACCAGTGTCGCCACTTTTAGGGAACTATGTACCTGTATCCTAAAACACTCTTGTACACTCTTCAGGGCACTACCATTTATTATGCAAGTCCTGCCCTGGTTTAACTTACCAAAGTGCAACACTTTGCGCTTGTCAAAGTTAAATGACATCTGCCATTCCTTGACTCATTTCCCCAGTTGACCTAGACCCTGTTGTAATCTTAGAAAACTTTCTTCATTGTCCACTACACTATCAATTTTGGTGTGATTCGCAAACTTACTAACCACATTTACAACACTGTCATCCAAATCGTTAATATAGATGACAACCAGTGACCCAGCAGAGGTCCCTGTGGCACATCATTGGTCACAGGCCTCCAACCTGAATAATAATCCTCCACTACCACCTTCTGTCTCCTTCCACCAAGCCAATTTTGTATCCAATTGGCTAGCCCACCCTACCCTGGATCATGTGATCCAACCTTCCAGACAAGTCTACCATGTGGCACCTTGTCAAAGACCTTGCTAAGGCCCATGCAGACATCGTCTACTGCACTGCCCTTATCTGTGTCACCTCTTTAAAGAACTCAATCAAATTTGTGAGGCACAATTTCCCAAGCACAAAGCTACGATGAGCATCCCTAATCAGTCCCTACCTTTCCAAATGCTGGTAGATCCTGTACCTCAGAATCCCCTCCAGTAACTTTCCCACCAAGTGCATTTATCGAAGTTGTACATCTTGTGGCTCACGAAACATTTAATATTATTGCACAGTACTTCAAAGCTCAAAAGGTTTGGTCATCCCTGACCTAGAAGCTTATCAACAAAATAGATACAGAAGTATGATTCATATGGGAAACTTGTCAGAAAACCTTAAATTCCACAAATAACCAACAGTAACTCACTAAAATTGCACCAATAACTTCACAGAGTTCCATCAAACCCAAAAGTAATACAAAACTCACAGATGTAACTAGCATTGCAAGCATATAGTAACTGTAATTATCAAAAATATTATAATTTAATTAACACTGCAAAACTTTAGTCAGAATTCCCCTAAACTAAGTCTGATCACGTCACCCTTTTCCACTTTTAATAGGCCTCTTCCTTTCCATCTCTTTCAATCCAGATTCGATTTGAAGGTGACAATTCTCAACTTGGACTCTTAGTCAGAGCAGATCTGTACATGGACTTCATACATCAAAAGCAGCTTACACAGACTGAACAAAACTGTAAGAAAACACAAAAAGCAGTGGGAACTGTGTCTGCATACATCATACACAGCAGTCCCAATATTTCTAAACCACTTCTTGGATTTTGATTTGATACCGGTGTGGCACGGTAGTGTAGCAGTTAGTGTGACACTATTACAGCGCCAGTGATCGGGGTTCATTTCCCGCTGTAAGGAGTTTGTATGTTCTCCCCATGTCTGCGTGGGTTTCCTCCGGCTGCTCCTGTTTCCTCCCACATTCCAAAGACGTACGGATAGGTTAACATGGGTTTAAATGGGCGGTGCGGACTCGCTGGGCTGTAAGGCCTGTTACCGTGCTGTCTAAATAAAGTTTTTTTTAAAAAAAGGATTGGCAGTTAGCATTCTTACTTGGGAGGGCAATAATATACAGGAGACATTGAGTCCACCCTTGTCCAAGAAATACTTCACCAGCATTGCATAGTCATAGAGGATGTGACAAAAATAGCAAAGGAAGATTTTTGATGTCAATATATCAGTTATAATTTAACAATTTAATAGAGGGTATGACAGAAAATCATTTCACATTTGTTATTAATTATCCAATTTATTGCAACTAAGTCCAGAATATATTAAAATTGAAAAATTATTACAATAGTAAGTTAATAATTCACTACTTTTACCCCGTAATTCTCCTTGATTTACCACTTGAAATTAAGGCTATATTTGCAAACCATCTTGTAAATTACCACATGCAAACTACAGCAGAATGTTGTCCCTACACATTACTTACTATATTTAGGTTTTTTCTTATCCTTGCAAATCTTATAAATTGTCATTACGTTAGAAATTGTTAAGTAAAACTGTGTTTTCTTAACAGAATTTCAATTTTCAGTCCTATAATTTAAGTATTCTAATTCAAAACACATAAAATGTTAATTTAGCAACAAGATGAAAAACAATTTTGGCATTTATTAGTATTTAGCATTTGTTATTTCTGAAAACACATATACCATGTATAATACTATATCAACAGATCTTCAGATCCTTAGGGCCCAATCAGGGAGTTAGTCGCTTGGGATCACGGGGAAACATAGAAGTCTGACGTACATTGTGCAAGCCCAAGTACAGCATGGTGACACGTTCCAAACCTAAATGTTGAGGAAAGGAAAAAAAAATGAATATCTACTTAAATCTATTTGTAACTATTTTTATATTGACTGGTGCAATAACAAGACATTACCTATACCACCACCAGCATGTGGAGGAGCACCAAAACGGAAGGAATCAATATATGATTTTATCTTCTCTATATCTGTAATGCAAATAAATCTCAATTATATGACAATAAAAAGGCATTAAGTGGCAATTAGCATTCTTACTTGATAGGGAAATAATTTGCTGGAGACATTGAGTCCATCCTTGTCCAAGAAATACTTCACCAGCATTGCGTCGTCATGGAGGATGTGACAAAATAGCAAGGGAATTTTTTTGACATTAATATATCAGTTATAATTTAACATCAAGGGTATGACAGAAAATCATTTCACATTTGTAAATTAATTATCCAATTTATTGCAATTAATGGCAACAGTTGATAGGTGTTGGGCAAGTTATCAATTTCAGATCATCCAGTAAGACAGGAAATGTCCCATCTCCCACAGCTGACTGGTGTCATTTGCTTTCAGTTCTTAATGGTTTCAGCAAGCATCCAAGTCAACTGAGTTTGCTGTTTCTCTCACCACTTCTGAGACTTGCAGCCAGCCAGTGACTAAAGGCCAGGAGACTAATGTGCCATAATCCTGGCACCAACCTTATCAGGTACAATCTAATTGCCAGGCCATTGTATATGTTAACTTTGTTTAAATGGAGATTCAAACAAAATTAAAATAGTAAATTACGTAGGTGGTACATATTTTTAAACAATGAAATACACATACCTATCCCAAGCTGGAGTGCTCGATCTGTTAGGACCTGAGGATCATGGATTCTCTGGGCACCAGACAAAATCTCCTCCCCTCTCATAAACATGTCATACGAGTTGGAATATTTCTGGAATGTTTAACATTTAAAATAAAATATATAAATGTAACTGCTATTGCTAGTATGAAGTTACATTAAAGTTAAAACAAAAGTATTACTCACAGGGTCGTGTGGATCTGGCATTGTATAGAAAGGTCTCACAGCCAGAGGATACTTGTCAAGGATATAAAAGTCTGTATCATACTGTGACAAAAAAAAACAATAAAATTGAACACTTTCTTTTTGCAAAATAACTCTGTCTCTTGAATTAAAAAATAATTGGAGTTCAGATAATATTTATATTTCAGAATCCGGACGCATTAAAACCAATTCACATCTAATGTCCAGGGAAGCCAGCATGTGCGTGTGATGGAGCCAGGTGGGGGAGGAGGAGGAGACATGAAAGAAGAAAAACAATAGACAGGAGGTGTCAGGTTGGACATTGGATGGGGACAGACTGCGAGAGGAAGGAAGAAGAATAGACACAGAGGCTTCTGATGATAGGTCGAACCAGATAAGGGAGGGATGATGGACAGATATAACCAGGTGGGGGAGAGGATAGGAAATGCGAACCAAGGGAGAAGAAACCCAGGTAGGTAGGTATGTGGGTGATGGGCAGATGAAACCAGGTGCTGGAGGGTGATCAGTGTTGGTAACAAGGGGCCCATCATCCCTTCCTTACCCGGTTCTACATATCACCTACCAGCTTCCAACTCTACCCTTCCCCCGCCCTACCTTGCTCTAACTGCCTAGGTTCTTCTTTTATGTTTCCACCCATCACCTACCAGCCTCTCTCTCAACATGCTCCCCTCCCAGCTCTGTTTGCCATCATCCTCCCTTCATCTGGTTCCACCTATCGCCTACCAGCCTCTGTTTCACCCCTCCCTCTCACTTCTATCCACTGACTTTCTTCCCTCTACACTCTCAGCCCTGATGCAGTCTCAACCCAAAACATCGACCATCCCTTTACCTCCACAGATGCTGCCTGACCCACTGAGTTCTACCAGCAGTTTATTTTTTGTTTACGATTCCAGCATCTGCAGTCACTTGTGTTTCTTTAAAGAGCTGATTTTCAATTTTATTCCATCAATTTTAAAACTATAAAATGATAATTACTATCCATCCATTTTTTAAAATGTAATCAGCACAAAATTACATACAGTTCATTACTGAATTTGCCCTACTGTAGGACATGATGCTCAAAGAACAGGATCAGATTGCCATCGCCAATACTGTGAGACTTCATAATTATTTTACTTCCTTCCTAAGGTTGGTGTGTTGTGGATAGTGTAGAAGGTTGCTGTAGATTACAACAGGACATTGATAGAATGCAGAGCTGGGCTGAGAAGTGGCAGATGGACAGTCAGAGACTTTTCCCCTGGGTGATAATGGCTAAAACAAGGGGGCATAATTTTAAGGTGATTGGAGAAAGATACAAAGGGGATGGCAGGGTTAAGTTTTTTTTTACACACAGAGTGCTGGGTGCGTGGAATGCACTGCCAGCAGAGGTTATGGGGGCAGATACATTAGGGACATGTAAGAGAATCTTAGATAGGCACATGAATGTTAGAGAAATGGAGGGCTATGTGGGAGGGAAGGGTTAGACAGATCTTAGAGCAGGATAAAATATTGGCACAACATTGTGGGCTGAAGGGCCTGTACTGTGCTGTAATGTTCTACTTTCATGTCACGAATCAATAATTTATTTGTGATAGTGCCAGCGGGGATGCAAGATGGAACCAGCATTGATTGCAGTCTTTATACTTGCAGTCAATGCAGGTTCCATCTTGCATCAGGTTATGAGATAATTCTGTATTATATGATTTTTTTCATATAATTATTCTTGATCTGAAATTTTAGCAAAGCCAAGTAAGGGATATTTGCACTAGTTCCAGTTGACTACTCTCAGGGAAAAATCAGATGTTGTGAGATAATTCTATATTATATAAAGCACTTGAACCAATTTAAATTTAAGCTATTTACAGATGAGTCCCCATGTAAAATGCCCTCAATATAATAACAATGATAAAAATACAGAGATCACTTTACATGCTATTAATGTAGCAGGATATTTAATGCATTATATTCAAATATTCTTGATTTTCTTAAGAATAACATGACATTCATATCCCTAATATTCTTTCCTTCACCCTACAAATAACATGATAATTATATCTTTGGTACCTTTTCTTTCACCAGGCGACCCAAAAGCTTTTCATTTGGAGTGCTGAAAGTAGAGATAATATGCTCATAATCTGAATTGGTAACTCTTTAACCATTAATAGAGCAAAATCAATATTTACCATCTTATGCCTAATTCTACCTCCAAGAATGAAATTGAAAAATCTCTTATTAACTAGTTATTACAAATATCTAGTTCTTCCAGTAATTTCTTGGTAGATGCAATTGGTTTATGCTATAATAAATGAACTAACTTGATTAACATTTTGTTGCCAGACTGAGCAGACAGGTAACGATTCTTCTACAAATAATGCAAGAAAAAGTCAATATAATTGCTTTAATTCCCAAGATTATTAATTTTTCAGTTAAAATGTTGTTAAAGCTATCAATGCAGAATAAGGTATATATGTTCAGTCATGAATCAAGTGGAAAACTAGTTTCATTCTGATATTTACCTCAAATCCTCTTCATCACCCATCTCCACACCAGCTTCTCTCAGCATAGCCACAGCTTCCAAATATTCCAGCCTCAAAGTTGGTTCCAGGAACTTAAAAGGTTCACATGGGTATTGTTTGCCAACTGTTTGAATCTCAGTTTGAAACCTATCCATTTTTTAAAAAAATGCAATGAATGTTTTATTATAATTTCACATACTTTTAGATTACAGTGCTTATTAATTTTAATGAACTTTTAGCTTTCATTTATTTTTGTTTTTAGCCCTAGCTATAAGAGGAAGCAACGTTTAAACTATTCAGTACTTGTCAATTTTTAACTTTTAACTAATGCTTCAACAATTTATTTTTGTCTAATTATTTTCGCTGTGATCTGTACAGATGTAAACTTTACATGAATCACAACAATTTTCATTGTATGCATGCAGCAATAACAATTAATTGGATGCAGAATAAAATTCATTTAGAAACAACTATTTGTCGTAACTAGCAGAAATTATGCAAATATATTATTAAACTTTTCTCATCTCAAGCATTTTACAATTGGAACTGATGTACTGAGACTTCACGTAACTGAATTTCCACACAATTCTGAATTTTAAAAAAGGTGCCTGGATGATGGGTGACATTATTATTTTATAAAGTGGTCAACAACTTGCAGCACAATGAAAAGATATTTGAATGATTAACAGACAAAAAACTAGTATGTACCATGGCACACTGACTTTATAAAAACATCGCACAATTAACCTCTTAATAGTTGAGGATCTCGCTGCTTCTGTAAATGAATTGCCAGTTTGATCGAAGAGAAAATCAAATCAGCATAAATATCAGTTTGTAAACGTTGCAATTATTAATGATCACCAATCAACCATCTTTTGCTTATTTCTTTTAATTCCTAGACCTCATGGGTTAAGGAAATATATTCTTGATATTTGTAAACGTTGCAGATGCCCTTTTGCCTTCACTAAACTAACAACTCATACTTTCAGCACTTTAATGAGCTTTTTTAAAAAACCTGAACATAAAATCTTTAAATATTGGAAGCCACTTGGCCCATCTTTATACAGTCCAGTCAGTTCTATTTCTGGCTTCTTTTGGAATTTATTTCCCTTTAACTTGGTATCCAATTTCCTTTGTGAAAGATAAAGTTAAATTTTACCTTCCTTTCTGGCAGTACAGTCCAGATTAAAACTATTTGTCACATGAAAATGTTTTCCTAATGTTTCCTTTACTTCTTTAGCCAGTCACCTTAAATCTCTCTCTCTCACACTGGGAGAGTTTTTCTTTATGTTCTCCTTCTAGAGCCTTCATTATTTTCAACACTACTACACAACCTTCTCTAATCCAAGGAGAACTATCCCTTCATTTGCATAAATGAAGTGTCTCAATCTTGAAAATATTCTAGTTAATCTTTTCTTACCTTCTATATTGGCTTTCCATCCTTCCTCAACAATGCTCAGAATTGCACACTTCCAAACTGAAAATGAACAACTAAAATTGCTTTCTCAAACCGTCCCACTATTTTCAGGAATTTGTCCACATATACCCAGGACACACTGTTCCTGCATCCTTTTTAAAATAATACATTTTAGATTATATTGCTTCTCCTCATTGTTCCAATCAAGATACTGTACATCACTTCGCACTTGTGTTAAATTTCTTCGAACACATATCCCACCAGCCTGTTGATGTCCCCTTGAAGTATGTTATACCACTGAAGTATGTTATAACATCTTCCTCTCCATCTACCGCACTTCTAACTTGTGTGCCAGCTGCAAATTTCAAAACTAGCCCCTGTAAACCAATGTCCTAGTTCATCAAGAAAAACAATAGTGTTGGTACTGATTTCTGGGAAACACTGGTACATACCAATATTAATTCCAAGAAACAACCATTCAGTCCAACTCTTTCCTGTCCCTTACCTAATCATATATCTAAGCTGCCACAGTCTCTTTTATTCCAATGGGCTTCAATTCCACTAAAAGCCAATAATTTGGCACTTTATCCATTGCTTTTTGAAAATCCACATACATTTTAGTACCATTGCCCTCATCAGTCTCTCTGTTAAATGGACTAACTGTTAAATAGTTATTGGGTTTATCTTCACATTCTTTTTTATGAAATCTATCTGAAGGACCATGATATGAGGAACTGTGTTCCACAAAATTGTACAAAGATTTCATATTCTTTCCTGGAATTATATTTGGAACTCAAATTTTAGTTATAATGAAGAGTAAGTTAGCAGGTTATCCCTTTGGGGATGAACTTATTATTTTTGAAACATAGTCACATTGTTACATTGATCACGTGCAAACAGCAAAATCTAATTAAAAGCAATAGACGTATGACTAGTTAATAATTTTTTGATATCATAACTCATCTCCAGCTCTATCACATCTCCTCTGATGCTAAAATTCTCAACTATAGTTCTGTTACTTATGGATGTTTCAATGCTTCCCTGTAAAATTGAACATTTCAGAACTCTCGCTGCTTGTATCTTAATTTGCATTTATTACTATTCATTGATCACCTTTATGCTCATTAACTTATATTGGCTCCCCATCAGACTGTACTTTGATTTAAAAAATTTCATCCTTGTTTTATCCCTTCTACGCCTTCAGTTTCTCTAGCCCTACAAACCTTGTGATCTCCCAACTTCTTGGGATTCCCTAATTTTCACTGGCCCAGCATTGACGACTGTGCCTTCAGCAGCCTAAATCCCAATAGCTCTGGAATTCCTCAAGGCTCTCACTCATCCTTCAATTAATTCCTTAAAAGCTGCAACTCCGGTCCTAAATTGTCACTTTAGCACAAAGTTTAAACTTTGTTGACACGTTGTGAAGTGGAAGCAATGCAAGTTATTATTAGCTGAAGGATAATTGTTACTTGTCACCACTGGAGAAAATCTCTTGTTGCTTCTGAATACCATCTTATGTATGTAGACAAAATAGGTTAGTGTAGTATTAGTAGAAATGGATGCTTGATGGTTCGCAAGGACTCAGTGGGCTGAAGGGCCGGTCTCTGTGCTGCAAGACTTCATTAGGGTTTGATCTGACATCTCATCTGAAGGCAGCAGAAGTTCCTTGCATGGGGCTTGAAGCAATTAGCAAAAACACCACCATCTCGTAATTTAGTAAATATGTTTCATTATAGCTCAAGTATAGCATTTATTGAGTGCACATCATTAAATATTTGAACACAACCTTGCACACTCAAATTATACTTTCACCTTCCAATGCAATGACCTTGTGGGAAAAATTTGTAAAAAAAAATTAAAATTAAAAAATTAAACTGAATTTAACCAGAAGTTACTTTACCTGTCTCTCAAACCCTTGAAAATCTGTACCAGAGTATCAGCAATTTCAGTTACCACCTCATGGTAGTGATAGTTGAATGCCATCTCAATATCCAGCCCAACAAACTCAGTCAGGTGGCGATGGGTATTGGAGTCTTCAGCTCGGAAGACTGTGGAAAATTCGAGAAAACTTAATAATTTTCTAAAATTAAAAATTACTTTTGTTATGGTAGGGGTATAATAAAAAATTAAGCTTTGTTTAAAATCAACAGAAATCTGAATTACCACAAAATGATAATATTAAAACTGACAATGCAGACAGTGAAAATATGGTATAGCTGATGGCACCAATGATGCTTTAAATTCTCAGCTTCAGAGTACAGGAACATTTCAAAAAATTGTATCAAAATTGATGTCAGGAATACTGCATCAGTGGAACATACTAAGGTAGTACAGGCAACCCCTGCATTACAGCTGTTTAGGTAAAGGAAATTTGCCCTCATAGAATTCACAAATCACTACCCAGTAATTTGAGATATGGAATAAAATTCACTCTCACGGAATTCATGTCAAAAAAAAGTAAATAAACACAGAATTTACTTTTTTTCAACTCACGTTTTATGATGCATGCGTAGATGACATGGCTTCACACAACAGAAATTAACGGTACAGACTATTCCTCCTCTCCTCCCCCCCATGTAATGCAGGCTTATATGAAGTGGCACAGTTGTAAGCTATTTACTATCATCCATAACTGTGCAGAATCAGTAAAAGTATCCTATAATCCAACACAATCCTCTGCCTTAATTATAACATTAGAGGATGGAGTACAAAATAATGGCTTACCAGGTCCAATACAAAACACTTTGTCGAAGTCAGCACAAATACACATTTGCTTGTAGAGCTGTGGTGACTGAGCCAAGTAAGCACTGGTTTTAAAATAGGACACAGTAAACACATTGGCCCCTCCTTCACTGGCAGCTGCAAGAAAATCAATAATTTTGTTCTATTACACCAAATAATCATTTGTATCTTTGCAACATAATTATTAATTTTTAAGATAAAAACTGTCTTCTATCTTAATCTTTTGACACTGCAAATCTGATTGGGGAATCTTTTCAAATTCTCTGACTTCTGTAACCCTACATTGACAAGGCTACCTTTTGAGATAGTATCTTGGAAGTTCAGAAAAAAATCCTATTTCTTATATAATAAGGAATTCAAAACATAAATCAGCAAAAATTAACAATAAATAATGTATCCAAGCATACACTGGAAACAAATACAACAATATCATGTACCTCTCATACACCTTGCATAATAAAACACATTTGTATATTAGAAAAACAAAAGAAATTATTTCAGATTAAACAGATTCAGATTAAGGATTAATATTTCAGATTCAGATTAAGGAGTCCGTTTGATTAGGTTTTAAGACAATGCTGCAGCAGAACTAAGTTGCCTTTTCTTTTTGTGATAGGGTGTTCTGCTGTGCTGAGACTTAATAGGGACCCGAACTGTCATGTGGATAAGGAAGCCCTTAAATTCACTGAAACTTTGTTGATTGTGCATTTTAAATAGGTGCAATGCAACCGCCCTTCTAATCTTTTGCTGCGTGCACTTTCGCCATCACATTATCTTAGAACAGTGAGTGGACTCCAAAAGTAGATCAAATACATGCACAAATGCATGATACTTTAAATTTCTTTAAGCTGAATTTGATCAATTTGAAAACTGAGCTGGTACTTATCGCTTTGTATATGTTTAATTTAGTTGCATTATTTTCAATTGAAATATCAGAATTGACAAGCAGGATACTTCTCTTGTACATTTTTGTCACACATTAATTGTGGCTTAGTTGGCAGCACCTTTACATCATAGGGTTCTACAGCATGGAAGCAGGCCCTTCGGTACAACTTGTCCATGCTGACCAAGGTGCCTACCCATTTGCCTATGTTTGGTCCATATCCTTCTAAACTTTTTATATCCATGTACCCATCCAAATGTCTTTTCAATGTTGTAATTGTACCCACCTCTACAGCTTCCTCTGACTGCACGTTCCATATACCTATGCCCCGTAGTTTTAGATTTCCCTACCCTATGAAAAGACTGTAACCATCCATTTTATCCATGCCCCTCACAATCTTATTAACATCTATGCATCATTCACTCCAGGGAAAACTGTACCAGCCTAACCAGTCTCTCCTTATAACTCAAGCCCTCCAGTCCTACCAGCATCCCTGTGAGTCTTTACTGCAACCTCTCTAGCTTAATCACACCCTTCCTATAGTATCATGACCAGAGTTACACACAATACTCCAAGTGAAGTCTCACCAATCTCGTACAGCTGGAACATGAAGTCCCAACTCTTGTTCTCATTGTCCCGACCGATGAAGGCAAGAGTGCCACATGTCTTCTTCACCACTGTCTACCTTTGTCACCACCTTCAGGGAACTATGTACTTGTACCCCTCGTCTCTCTGCTCTACAATACTCCCTAGGGTCCCCCTATTAACAGTGTATTTCCTGCCCTGGTTTAACTTCCCACAATGCATCACTTCGCACTTGTCAGAGATAAATTCCATCTTCCATTCCTTTGCCCACTTTCCCAGTTGATCTAGATCTTGTTGTAATCTTAGACAACCTTCTGCGTTGCCCACTACACCACCAATTTTGGTGTCATCCACAAACTTACTAATCATGCCCCCTACATTCTCATCTAAATCATTAATAAACATGACCAACAACTGGGGATCCAGCACCAGTCCCTATGACACACCACTGATCACAGGGCCCCAGTCTGAATAATAACCCTCCACTAAAACCCTCTGCCTCCTTTCATCAAGCCAATTTTGTATCCCATTGGCTAGCTCATCTAGAATACCATGTGGATCTAATCTTCTGCACTAGCCTACCATGTGGATCTTGTCAAAGGGCTTGCTAAAGTCCACATAAACAATGTTTATTGCCAGGCCTTTATCAACCCTCTTGGTCAATTCTTCAAAAGAAGTTAAATTCGTGGGACATGATTTCCCACGCACAAAGTCACGTTTACTATCCCTAATCAGTCCTCGCCTTCCCAAATGCAGATAGAACCAGATAAATTGTCTCTCTCAGAATTCCCTCTAGCAACTTTCCCACCATTGATGTCAGGCCCACTGGCCTGTAGTTCACTGGCTTGTTCTTGCAACTCTTCTTAATAATGGCACATTAGCCACCTGCTGAATCAGAAGGATGTGGTTTCAAATCCTAATTCAGAAGAGCTGAGCACAAAAATCCAGTTCAACACAAGAGAAGTACTTCATTGTCCAAAGTATCATCTTTCAGTTGAGATGTTAAACTGAGGCCCCATCCATCCGCAGAAGCTGCACTCCCAAGGGCACTACCTACAAGTGTATCCAAATCTGGAACATTGGTTATTAGTGAATCCTTAAGGAAAAAATTCTTCAGCATGTGGCACACCTTTCTGTATTGCCTTAAAAGTTGTCTAGAAAACACAAAACTAGATGTCAATCAAAGCAAAAGCAGGTTACAAAAAAAAAATCAGCTTCCAACCCATAAATAGTGGGTCATCTCTTTCAATAATGTTTCCTTTGGTTGACCACATGTTCAGCAGAATGGGCTTAACAACAGACTTCAGAGAGCAGAATTCTCATTGGGCAGCATCAAATCAGTGTTGCATGCTAAACGATACCATAACCTGCCCACCTGCATTGTTCCAGCAGGCATTCATTTCACGTATGTTAACACTACTGCAAAAGAGGCAGCTGGCTCAACATATGCTAGGAGTTTACATGTACACACATTGGTCATCATATTGGAACAAATTCAGCACATGCACTCCCCTGACAGCAGCAACTTTCCCACCATCTACCAGGCACGTCAGTGGTGTTAAAAATTGCAGATGCTGAAAATCTGCAATAACATCTGAAAATACCGGAAAAGCTCAGATCAGCCAGCATCTTTGAAGAGAGAAAAAGATTTAATGTTTCAGGTCAATGACCTTTCATCAGATGACGAGTCTGTTTTGTTCTCCACAGATGCTGCCCGACTTGCCCAGTACTTCCAGTGTTTTCGGTGTTTATAACAAGTCAAGAGCATTCATGCAGCTCAACACCATTCAGGACAAAGCATCCCTAAACACAACCAGCGCATTGCGGCTGCAGTGTGCACCATCTACAAAATGCTGGGCTGGGCTACTCTAACACGAGCTCCTCAACCTGTGATCTGTACCACAAAGGGACACAACCGCCTACCTGTTCTGTTCCAAGTCACACACTGACCCAAATTTGGAAATATATCCAAGTTTCATATATCCTTTATCAATGAGTCTAAATCCTGGAACTTTCTTCCAAATGGCACTTTGACAGAAGAACTACAGCAGTTTAAAGCAACAATTTCTCAAAGGCATACAGAGTCTGGTAATAAAAACCTCCATTTCACCTTTGGACAGCAGGGGGCACTGTTGTCTTAACAAATTAAACAATTTAAGTTCAAAAGCAACATATGTGTCACTGAAACTGAACAACATTAATAATTTTGTTTTTTTTGGGGGGGTGTATAATGGTAACAGTTTTAAATGATCCATACTAGGCGCAAGAAAATTCATTAACAAGTAGTACTAATATTTTTAAGTACTTTCATAGAAATGCCCGCATGGAAAATAAAAGCCCAACTCCACCTTTGGCAAACATCACACCACCACCCAGACCAATCCATTAACCTTTAAATTTAATGTACAACTCTTTTTAATACCTCACTTCTTTATGTTCATAAAAGTTAATTTCCGCTTGCCTAGATAGACGATTTGGCACATTTATTTAATTAAAAAATTACTTTGCAATAATGAAGTGGGAAATTGCAAATTACTGTGCAAAAAGCTTGTAAAAATGTAGATATTATAAGTGCAGACTGTCCCGCTGCATCACACATATTTGTACAACTACACTGAAGGGCACCAACAAATGCAATGCTATTGCCTCCCGGAAAAGTGAAGTATGGGCTTAGCATGATGACCTAAAACACAAACTCTGTTCTCTGCCTGACCCAAGTATTCCCAACATTTTCTGTTTTTAATTCGGTTTGAATCATTTTAAATTATGTTTATGTCTAAAGATAAAGGTTCTTGAAATATTTAATTTTAATTTTGTTAGTATAGGTGAAAGCTGACACAGGTCTGAGAATCAATTCCCCCAAGTGTAATACTGAAAAATCTCAGATCGGCTGAGCTCTGTCACTGAATTAGGTTCCACATTTGACGACCCACCCAGAGAAAACTAATGCACACACACAAAAGCATTTAAAAGGCAAAATACCACTCAGAATTCCCAATATTTAAACAACAAAATCTGGGCCAATATATTTATAAAATATTTTCATCCTCATGTCTTTACAATGTAGAATTCTAGTTTTTAATTCATACTTTGCACAACACTGCGCCTGAATTACCCATGACCAGATCACAAACGAGAAATCAAATTTTATGTACCTGATATAATTTTTGGAGTCTGGACTTCTACAAACTCCTTTTTGATTAATGTTTCCCGGAACAGTTGGCACACACCTGACTGTAGACGAAAGATGGATTGACTGGTCATGGTCTGCAATAAAGCCAAAGAGGAGATTTTAAAACATCATTATCTAATCACTAAAGTTTATAACCAGATTTATTTTCCTCAGGTTTCACATACAATTATGATCAAAAGGTTTTATTGGAACAATCTTACAAAACCAGTCAGGGTAAAATTCCTAAATGATAATTTCATACAAATTTGAGGTTGTTTAAGATTGCCACCATTAAAATGAAAGTGTTTAGGGGAATTAGTTAGGGCAGGATCCACAAAGTTATAAAAAGGCCATTGAAAATGGTCATTCTTAACTATAACTGCAATAACTAATGTAAATTAACCTGAAAGATGTCCTGCAAAATTAATATATTTATTTTATGTTGACAAGTTCATACACTCAAGCTGGCTCCTATGCCTAACCAGGGTGTCAGACAGCACTGCTTTCCTGCAAGTGTCCACAAGCGAGGCCTGAAACAGCCAAAGTTTGTCTTCCTCCAACTCAAGTGGGGAAAATCCAATTCTGATCATTGCATCTGCAAAACTCCAAAAAAAATTGTCACAGTTGAACTTACTACAATAGCTGTTGAAATACTGAGAGGTATGATTGCAAAATGTAATATTCAAATCTTTGGTGCAAGGCACATAAACAATGTGCACATTTAATCACTGACGTATACTATTACAGAAGATAAAATATACGTGGTTTCCCTTCATAACCACACAAACCCCAGTTCTTGTCACTAAACTTATGAAAACAGTTTCACTATTCAACAGTTGATCAGAAACAAAATGAAAACCACTTTTAAAAGAAAAATCCATCCACAAGATTTGAGCAATATCGACAGGACCACCACTGTGAATACTTAGGTAAGATTTGAGCCACTCCTTGAACAACTGCAATCTACTGATACAAATTATCCTAACAGAAACAAAATATTAACTTATTCAAGTCATAAAGTGACAATAATATAATGCACTCACAGTATAGTCACTTCATGACTTCAATAAATTAATATCTTTTTGGACATGAACCTCAGGTAACATGACTGGTCTCGATGTAAAATGTGCAGAAATTCATATGCTTTATATGAGATTTAAACCAGTTTCTAAGTGCTGGTCTAGGCCACAATTACTGTTTGGCAAACAAACTAAATCTTAAAAGCATTTTCAAAATAAAGATCCTAATTATTTTTTTTTGAAACTTTTCAGTTTTCTGCTTCAGTCACACAAGTTCCACTTTTTATTTAGCATTCAGCATACCACTGAACACATTAATTAAAAATTGTGTTATTTGTTTCTTGATTTCCAGTGTGAGAATTTTACTTTAATGCGATTGACTGCTCAGCAGCCTAATGATATCAGGAACAATAGAATCAGAGACATTTTGGACTGAAACAAGAGTCCTGCAGCCCACCAAGTCCACACTGACCCCCAAGCACTCATTATTGTCTGACAAGGAAAGAGAAATAGAAATAGAAATAGACAACAGTAGGCTAGTGGGAAACATCTGCAAGAACAAAAGGGAAAAGATTTACAAAAGTTAACATGGGTCCCTTACACACTGCAAGTGGAGAAATTATATTGGAGAGCAAAAAAAATGGAAGATAACAAACCAACCAACCTTCTGTGCCCATTTTCACAGAAGATACAGGAAACTTTTCAGAAATAGTGGAGGACTGTAAGTCCACAGTAAATCAGGCACTCAAAGAAATTAGCATTTCCTTAAAAGGAAAATCAGTGATAACCTGCTTCTGAGGATTTTGAAACAGGTAGCTATGGAGATAGTCAAGTAGTTTTCCAAATTTCCATAGCTTCTAGAACAGTTCCCACAAATTGGAAGGGAGACAATGTAACCCTACTATTTAAGAAGGGAGGAAGAGAGAAATCAGGGAACATCAGACAATTAGCCTGGCATCACTGGTAGAAAACTTGCCAGAATCTATCAAGTAAGTGGTAACAGGACATTTGAAAATAATAGTAGAATTGAGCAGAGTCAACATGGAACTTGTGTTCATACTGAAAGCTTCCCCTTCAACTCCACCCATTTCATCCAAATTAAAGTTGTAGCCATGGGATCCCACGAGACCAAGACTTGCCCGTCTATTGGCAGAATAAATGAGTCTTATTTCAGTCCTACTCAGCTCATCTCTTATCCCGGTACATTAATGACTGTTGGTGCTACTTCCCATTGACTAGAAAGCTACATCACCTTTGGTACAATTTTTGCTCTGTTCTCACTTTCATTTGCTCCACTTCAGAGAATAAGTTAGCGACCAGTTTCCATTACGAGTCCAAACTCCGACAGCTACCTTGATGACAACTTCTCACTCTCTTCCTGTAAGGATTCCATTCCATTCTCCCAGTTTCCCCAGCTCTGTTTTCATCAGATTAGATACCACACTTTCCAGTCCAGTGCTTCTGAGATGTTATCTTTTTCTCTTAATTGAAGTTTCCCTTTCCACATAATGACAGGTCTCCATTTCATTTCCTGCATTTCTGCTGTTACCCCCTCTGCATCACCTCCCGGAAGGAAAGGAGGGGATAAGGGTCCCCCTTATCCTCACTTTCCACTCCACCAGTCTCCTAGTCAAAACCTCCACCACCTTGCCCCTCCCTTCTCCTTTCAACATGCCAAGAGGACTGTTCTCTATTATTCCCTGCTTCACTCTTTCACTTTCATCTACACCTATGTTTCTTCTCAAGGCACATTCCCATACAACCACAGGAGAAACACCTGCTCTTCCCATATCTGGCAATCCAAACACTTCATGTAGAAAGAGCAATCCACTTGTACTTTCTTAAATTTACAGTACTACAATTAGGGATCACGATGTGACCTGCTCAACACTGGAATAACCATACACAGATTGTGTGACTGCTTTGCAGAGCAGTTCCATCATTGTACAAGGGTGACCCTGAGCTTCCAGTCACATGTTACTTAAATTTTCCATCACATTCACACTGTGTCTTAGGCTTCTTACACCGCTCTAATAAAGCCTAATGCAAATTGAACAGTATCCTCATCATCCTACTGGGTACGTTACAGACCCCAGGACTTAACACTAAATTCAACAATTTCAGAAAACCAACTTTTCCAGTTCTGATGACAGATCATCAACTTGTACAGCAATTGTTTCTCTCTCTCCACAGTCGCTGCCTGTCCTGCTGAGTAATACCAGGATTGTTCACTTTATTCAGATTTCCAGAATTTTTATCTCACAGTTCTAACATTTTTTTCCATTTTCATTCATTGTCAATTTATGTCTCTTCCAGATAGACCAGCTGAGATTAACAAACCTTCACCACCCATGCTTAGCCAGCATGACCTTCACTTGTGCCAACTGGTCCATCCTGGTTTCCACCTTATCACAGGCATTCTTTCTTCTCTCTAACCACCCTTTCCTTTCAACTTAAAACATGTTTGATTTCTGACCTTTCTCAGTTCTGATGAAAAGCCATCAATCTGTTTATCCCCCCACTGATACCGTCTGACTTGCCAAGTATTTCCAACATTTTTTTTATTTCAGATTTCTAGCATGTGCACTTTTTTCGCTTTTCAATCCTTCCACATCTCTTGTGCCACCATTCACTTATCCTGTTAATGTCCATTGTATCACACTCACAGTCCACGCTGCTTTGCAACATCAGCAAACATAAATCTTACATTTAACCCACTCATCCAAATAATTGTTATGGAACATGAACACCTGTTGCTCCAAAACAATCCCTGTAAACCCCACTGGTCATAGACTCTCAACCTGTTTATTTCTACTCTGCCTTCCATCTTTAAACTAATCCTTAATCCACATCAATACTGTCCACTCTAATCATCTTTAAAAATCTCTTTAGTAGCTGTATCAAAAGCCTTCTGGAAGTGCAAATACACCACACCGCTCCTTAAATATAATTTATGTATACGTGAATGCTTACAATCTCAACATTGCCTTCATGCCAATAAGACAGTCTCTAAAACATCTCCTCCTGGATATAGTGTAATTTCCTTCAGCTAAAAACGGGAAAAAATGAAGCTCACAGCTTTTGTTCTGATAAATTGTGTCCTCTCAATTAACCTGCTGGCAATTCCAATATGCCATTTGACTTAAAGCAGAGCGTCTGCCATATCTTCTCACTATTGTCAAGTCCATCTGCTTCCACCTCCATAAGATCATTTGCCCGCTCTAATTATCAGCTCAGCTTCAACAAAACCCTCAGAAAAGCTTTGTCATCACTAGCCACAATTGCTCTTCTGGCCAATCTCTCATTTCAAACACTCCGCAAATTTCAGCTCAACCAAAGCTTCCTATATGCACCAATTTGCTCTTGGTTGTCATGTTTGTACTTGTACATGGCTCAATCTACCAAGAATACTCCAGCCAAGTTCCTGTAGTGTAACTTCCTAAACCTCTGTTTTTACCACTTTCTTTAAGAGAATCCTTAAAACCTTGCTACTTAACCAAATGTTTGTAAAACCACCTAATCCTACCTTCCTCAATATGGCCTGTTTTTATTCACACCTCCATGAAGTACCTTAAGACTATTTTTCATATTAGTGAGTGAAGAAGCTGGGGTCATTTACCCTAAAGGCTAAAAGGAGATTTAATGAAGATTTTAAAAAGAATTAGATAAAGTTCAGAGAAAAGGTTTCCAATGGCTAAGAGATACACAACTACAGGCGTAGATTTAAGGTCAGGTCACAACTACAAGGTCACAAATTTAAGCTCACAACTACAGGCACAGATAAAAGAATAAAAGGCAACACACGAAAAACCATGTATGCAATGAATAGTCAGGATTTGGAACTCTGTCTGATGAAGAAGGATGGATGCAGATTCAATATTACCCTTCAAAATGAACTTGGGGGAAAAATTGTAAGACATTGGAAAACAGTAGATATATTGGGATTAAATGAATTTCTCTTTGGAAGAATTGCTGCAGAATCTATTTGCTGAATGGATTCCTTCTGTGCAATATAACCATTCCATCTAACTGCATGCCGATAAGTTCCAGTTCAGAGTTCAGAATTTGTGACTTTGGAACCATGCTGAGCAGACAAACAATTAAACAATATTTTGATAAGGCAAAGGCCACTTAGTTCTACTGGACAGAAAGTGATTAGTGCTTATCAATTTAAAATTAATAAACTCTGGGGAAGTTTTCTCTATGGTGACTATTATTAGAGCATGTACAGTTTCAAAAATGAATTACTAAGACAGAGCTCATAATATTTTAACATTTAACATCAAAGATGAACTGGGGACAGAAAAGCATAGATTATTTTTGGAGCAACAGACAAACTGCTGGAAGAGCTCAGCAGGTCAAGCAGCATGTGTGGGAGGTGTTAGGGAACTGTCAGACATGGGACATCTTTTAGGGGTTACAGAATAGGGATAGCAGGTGTTAATACAAACAAGAAACAACCAATTTTCAAAAACAAACCCGTCGAAATGTAAAGTTAAAGAAGTAATCCGTTTTGAAATTAAGAAGCATCTACAGAGCATAGACTGCTGGCCCTCAGGTAGGGGGCTGGCTGCTCAAGATATGGTTTGTATAAACTACAGTTACTGGTTGTAACTATTGGATTACTTCAACACACTTACAAGATAAATATGAAATGAGCAACTCCTATGAGGAAGATGATGCATTTTCTAATAGGAGTGAAGCTTGTAAAATTGGTTATATGGTGGAAGGAAGTACAAATGAGAGGAACTCAACTCAATTACTACTTCATTATTCCTTTTTTTGCTCTATTTATTTCTTAATTTAGAGTAATTTTATGTCTTTGCACTGCACTGCTGCCACAAAACAACAGATTTCACAACATACAAATCAGTGATAATAAACTGGATTTTGATTATGCAAATTATGTCCCACGATAAAGTCCAGGGTGATGAGGAAGAAACCTGAACAAATGTCGATTGAAATCATCGCAACTTTGGTAATTTAAATTAAATGCAGCAAGAAAGAACATTTATTATTATCAATGTGAGAAAATGTTAAGAAGGCCAGTGAACCATGCATGCTATAGCTTACCCTTAGATCAATTATTCGATTATCAAGTCTCGTATCTTGGTTGACGGTGGCCCGTCCTTCCTATATAGAAATATTAGAATATATATCAAATGATCAACAGGTTGAATAATTATAACCACTGAATCTTGCTTCCAACAGGTAGGAAGGGATACTTTTACAGAAACTGAAGGTCAATTCTGGTTTCCACAGTCCCAAAATTCTAAATCCATACAATAAATCAGCAAATTAACATACAAAAATTGGCCAATCCCAATTGGTCAAATTTTGATGGAAGCTATTGGTGTTGACTTTCCTGTTGTTACCCATTGAAATGAATGGTTTAGTAGTAGAGTTATGATCAAAGAACTTAATCCATTAGTTCAGTGCATAAACAGGATAATAATGGCGATTGAGGAATTATCTAATCCATTTCCTGCATTTAGTATGATGGTGAGCAGGAAAAGCAGTTATTGTTTCAATAACAATCCAAATCTTATCAGGGTTCTGAAACATACTCCATCATCTTAAATAAGTTACCATTTTTGTTTTTTTTTATTGACCACACAAGGCTGGTTTTAAAAGTTTAAAATCAAGGTTCTCCAACTCCCTTCAGATACACTGTCCCATCGGTCTTTATTCGTCTTCATGTTTATGGAGAGCAATATTACTTTTATTACTTTTAGTCTGAGATCATTTCTATTTTGTAATGAAAAAGCATACAAATATTCTAATATGATGAAATTTAATAAAGCATTAATAATGAAAATACAATAAATTTTATTTGGAACTCCAAAATTAATTTTCATCCAAGTCTCAGTGAAGAATTGTTTATAACATTAATGTATTACTGCAATTCCCCATGAGAATTAACTGCCATCATTATCCTCAATTTTCCCAAAAAGTCAAAATGAACACACCAAATAGATCAGTTATAATAGTAGTAAATCATGATTGGTCAAAAGTTTACTTATCACAAATTTACAGGTAAAATACAGTCAAAATAATGCACGATTTAATTTGCTCCTCAAGAATCTAATGTTAGAACAGATTCTAATTAATACAGTGTCAATCCCAGTGAGAATAGTTAAACTATCTGGGTGAAGCCTTCAAATGATACTACTGTGTTAAGATATTTTTGGGCGTGAATTACAAATTTAATAAGATTATATAGCTAGCAAATATACTATTTTAAGTCACATTTAAAAAGATACAGTCCTAGTGACATCAGAGGAAAGATGAGATATAAACAGAAATTAGTGAAAACACTCAGGTAAGGTAGCACTTGTGGAAAAAGAAACAGTTAACTTTTAAGGTCAAAGACTCCATCAGAATTGTGAAAGTAAAAAAGCAAATGAGTTCTAAGTTGCAGAGAGGGTGGGCGAGGGATGGAAAGGACAGAAGGGAATATATCTGAAAGGGCGGGATCAAGGTTGCCATGGTGATACCTTAATCTTTCTACCATGGTTGAATGATTAATGAAGGCAGTTAGAGAGAAAACAAACAAAGGGAAGAGCAAAAGCTGTGAAGTGCAGGTTGGAGCTGTTACGGAGAACTGAACCAAAAATAGAATGTCTAGCAGACCAGACAGTGTCTGTAGAGAGAAAATTTAAAGAAACATTAAAAATGTGTAGCCTTACAGTAGACATGGCTAGTTCTTACTCAGAAAGTTCCAGCATTTACATTTTTTTTTGATTTTCAGAGAAAAGATAGAATTGTGCTGGAGAGGGCGCAGAAGAAATTTATGAGGATGCTACCAGTACAGGAAAATTGCAGATTTGAAGAAAAATTAAATAAGTTTGGATTGCTTTCTTTGGAATAGAGGAAATTGAGAGGAGACAATTCAAGTTTTAAAATTATAAAGGGATCTGTGCAGAATAAAGAAATATTTTCATTAGCAGGGGGTCCAAAAACCAGGGGTAATGGTTTAAAGTAACTGATGGAAGGATTAAAGAGAGAGGAGGAAACCTCTTTTTTTTGCCCATAAAATATCAGGATTCTGGAATTAATTGCTTTAAAGCATGGTAGAGGCAGAAAATCACTTTATATTTAAAAAGTACTTAGATGTGAAGAGCCAAGAGGTACGGACTTGTGTTGAAAAGTGGGATCACATTGGTTTACTTTTTCTATTAACATTTGGAATAAATTTACCATATTACATGGGTTATATCTTCAGATATGTACATGTGACAATGGTCCAACAAAATAAAGCATAATACTTTAACTAATATATCCTTGGCAGAATGACACAATTAGTTTCAACAAAACAATGAAAGGGCCAAGAGAAAGATAAAACTCAAATTTTGGAAATATTCACAGGAAAATGTGACTGAATGAATGGACAAGGTTATTTTTAACACTAGATTTAAGAATGCAATCAAATTCCTTTCATCAACTGCGGACTTGGTTATGAATGACTGAAAAACAAATACACCTGACACTTAGGTAAGTTCATTGTAATACATCTTGACTGTTAAGAGGGGATGCTAAATATGTCCTCCATGATTTTTTACATCTGTGATATGACCATACACTCATTTTTGCAGACATTCAATTCTATTCAAACAATTAAATCTAGCAAATGAGGAGCTAACAGAATTTGACTTTTTAAAACTATATGGAATGTATTTGTTATGTTTTAAACAATATCTAAGCAAGGTAAAGAAAACTAAAACCTTTGGCAAACTGTGTGGAATTAAGAGTATATTAAATCATAAAATACAGCATCGATATCTAGTAAGAATGGAATTATCTATTATGTGACTCACCTCATCACCTGTCTCAGGTCGTATCGCATCATCCAGTTGCAAAGGAAGGCGTGGTTCAGCTGCACTTACAACAAAGAGCTGAAAGCAAATTATGCCATAAATATTAGGACAGTAACAAAATGGCAGAATGAACAGAACCATAAATAGGGATAGGTCTTCACCTTATAGATCTCAGATGTAACAAATTGAATTTGTACTTTAAGTAGGCATGTGATTCCCAAATATATATTACAGAAAGCAGATGGACTAACATTAACCAGCACTGATTGTTTTTAAAGCAATACAGAAAACACTGGGATGATTGGTTCAAAGTACAACATGTTAACTAAAAGACCACATTAGGGTTTAAAGGAAGTCCTATCTTCAGTCCCACTCAGATCCCTCCCTCACCACTTTTTTCCAATACATCGATGACTGTAATGCTGCTGTTTCCTGCATTCATGCACGACTCGAAGAATTAATTACTTCTGCTGCCTATTTCAATCCTACTATCACCTTCACATGATCCATTTCTGAAAACATCATCCTCATATCTCCTTCATGTCCTTCCCTTTCTGGATCTCTGGGATATGTTGTGGCAAACATCCATTACAAGCTCAAAGACTAACACAATTATCCGGAGTATACTTTCTCCCACTCTGCCTCCTGTAAGGATGCTATTGCATATTTCTACTTTAATTGTGATTTCCCTTCTACTATAGTTGACAGCTCCATAAAGACATCTCATCTATTTCCCTCAACTCTGCTCTCTTTCTAGACAAAACAAGTATAAAGTTCCTCTGGTCCTCACTTACCACCTGCCCAGTATGCACGTCAATGACCTTGCATGTTAATTGTTTCTCTTATCACAGGTGCTGCCTGTTCTTAATTGAATTATTTGGCTGATCAAGAAAATGACTTTAATTTAAAAACTTCATCAAAAATGTACATTTTATAAGGTTATCACCACACCTAACTGCAATATTAGACAGTGGTTAACTCAGCACATACGACATATCCTATAGCTTTAGAAGCTACTTACTTTTACAATGTGGAGCTCAACATCACACTGGGAACAGCTCTCTACTTTCTGCTCCACCTTCCGAACATAACCTTCCACGTCCACGATACTCTCTTTGCTAATGCTACAGACAAGAAAAAGTACTATGATCTAGATGAGTATTTCCAATCTATAAATTGTCGCATGAAAGACAACCTTGCAAAATACTTGAAAATTTTTGGAAGTTTTATTGTCAGATTATGACTGATCAAACACAAGAAATCAAACAATGATATGTATATGTCTTTTGTCACGCACACATTAAAAAGATCTCACCTACATTTATTTCACATACTTCTGCACTTTTTTTTAAATAAGCATTTCACCCTGCATTGTTCATTTAGCCACTACAAGTTAACATAGTGGAATAACCTGTGGATCTGAGGTAGCCAGCGGCAAAGTTGTGAATGCACTATCCCAGAATGGATAGAGAGAGAGAAGGAGATTGTATGCACAACAGAAGGCACAAACAGGCTGCACCAGAAGATGTCATTTAAGGTTAGTGATGCCACTAGCATGGAATAAATAAGAGAAAAGAGAAAATAAATTAAGGTGTTAAGTAAACTAAGTCCTCCATCTGCTGAGTAAGTATCTGCAGATCCACATACTCATGAGGTCAGCTTTGAATCGTTGAGAATATTGGTAAGGTAAGATAAGATATCTTTATTAGTCACATGTACATCGAAACACACAGTGAAATGCATCTTTTGTGTAGTGTGTTCTGGGGGCAGCCCGCAAGTGTCGCCACGCTTCCAGCGCCAACATAGCATGCCCACAACTTCCTAACCCGTACGCCTTTGGAATGGGGGAGGAAACCGGAGCACCCGGAGGAAACCCACGCAGACATGGGGAGAACGTACAAACTCCTTACAGACAGTGGCCAGAATTGAACCTGGGTCACTGGCACTGTAAAGCATTACGCTAACCGCTACACTACCGTGCCTGCCACATATATCACATGTTCCTTCAGGGCCCTCTCCCATAATGTCAAAGGAATGAAAAATCTTTCATCCTAACTGGAACATATGTTTATTGTTTAAACAGAGATTTCAAGACATAAAGGAAGAAGGAAGGGCAGGAGAGAACAATATGTCTACAAAAGCATAGAAAGTAGTTGGAATTAAAACAAAAGGGCAAAAGTATTGTAATGTGATAAGCAAGAAAACAGAAGTTTCAACTACAGGTGTAAATAGAAACAGAATCATTACATGAAAAATTGAAATGCAAAGTAGAAAATGATGGAAATGCTCATTGCCTGAAACTGACAAGTTCAAAAAGTTGACTCCAGAAGTTTGTAGCATGTCATGAGAGAAGGTGAGATGCAGTCCTACAGTTGTATGGATGCCAGCATTGTCAGAATATATGGCACCAAGTCAGACAAGGGAGTGAATGGGCTTATACTTACTGTTACTAGCCTAGCCCCTGAAATGGGAATAGAGACACAAAATAAAGAATCAGAAAAGACCAGATGAAGCTGAGAGAAATTGCCAAAATATTCCACTTCAGGACAATGGGGACACTGATTCAGTCTATGCACTGGAAGAGATGCAAGGGAGGGAACCTGAACAGTACTGAAACAAAGAAAGCTCCAAGTATCTCAAAAAGAGACAGCCATAGCTTGGATGTCACATCAGTTCCTTTGGGAGCAAGAGCAGTCAAAGATAAATTTGTACAATATCAGAGGGGCAGAAAAGGGTGGTGATGGAGAGGGCTTGATCTGGCTCCTGTTCAAGGAACAAGGACCCAGTCAATTCCATATTTCTTCATGCAAATTAATACAGAATTCAGGAGTTTAGGGAAAACGTAAACCCACTTTAAAAATGCTTCTTTTCTGCACCATATTTGATCTAAACATGGGTTGGGTGGACAAAAAAGGCGAGAAGTGTGAAATAGAGATGAACAGTATCTCTCTCCAAATTATCTAAAGAAATAGAATCCATAAATAGAAAGTTACCCATCATGCTTGAAACATACTCACCTATTTTAGTTACTTCAAATGGATTTTTTTAAGCTGCGATACAGCTGCAAGTAAGTTTTTCATTGCACCTGTGCATACATATACTTGTGCATATGACAATAAACTCGACTTTGACTTTGGAGGAAGCACCAAGAATGGCAAAGGTGAGGAAAGTACTCTGGGGAGGGGGTCCTCAATGTCCATCACAAGAAGTGGCTCAGTAGCACCACTACTGACCAAACTAGTCGGGTGCTAAAGCACATTGCTGTTAGATTGGGTCTGTGGCAGGTGATGAGGGCATCAACAAGAGGGAAAAACTTACTTGATCTCATCCTCATATCTACCTGTCACAGATGCATCTGTCCACAACAGCATTGGTAGGAGTGACCACCAGAGTCTTTGTGGAGAAAAAAATCCTGTCTTCACAGTGAAAATACACGTCATGGTGCATGTGGCACAACCGTTATGCTAAATAGATCCAGCAACCTAACTCTGGGCATGCATGAATCATTGTGGGTCATCAGCGGCAGCAGAAATGTAATCAGTCTATGCCTCTCATAGTTTCATACGCATCAATCAGGTCGCTCCTCAGAGAAGTGGCAAATGGAGTTTAAAATTAAATAGCAAGACCCTTAGGAGCATTGATGTACAGAGGGAGCTTGGGGTGCAAGTCCACTGCTCCCTGAATGTGGCAGGTAGAGTGGTAAAGAAAGCATATGGCATACATGCCTTCATCGGTTGGGGCATTGAGTATAAAAGTCAGGAAGTCATGTTGCAATTGTATAAAACTTTGGTTAAGACATATTTGGAATATCGTGTGCAATTCTAGTTGCCACACTATTGGAAGGATGTGGAGGCTTTGGAGAGGGTGCAGAAGAGGTTAACCAGGATGTTGCTTTGAATGGGGTACATTAGCTAAAAGGAGAGGTTATACAAAATTGAATTATTTTCTCTGGAGTGTCGGACGCTGAGGGGCGACCTGATTGATGCATATGAAACTATGGGAGGCACAGACAGGGTAGATAGTCAAAGTCTTTTACCCCAGGATGCAAATGTCAAATACTAGAGGCATAGCTTCAAAATGAGAGGGGGAAACTTTAAAGGAGATTTATGTGGTAAGTTTTTGACACTGAGTGGTAGGTGCCTGGAATGCGCTGCCAGGGGAGGTAGTGGAAGCAGATACGATAATTGATACAATACGATAATGTGATAACATTTAAGAGGCATTTAGACAGGCACATGAACAGGCAGGGAATTGAGGAATATAGACCACATGCAGGCAGATGTGCAATTTAAATTGGCATCATGGTCAGCACAGACATTGTGGGTCAAAGTGCCGTGCCTGTGCTGTATTGTTCTCCGTTAGAGGCCATTTGGTCCTTCAAGCCTTTTAAAAAGATCATTGTTGACCTGACTGTAACCTCAACTCTGCATTCCCATCTAACCACAGTAACCTTCCACTTCCTTTGCTTCACCTAATCTGTCTTAAATAGACAACCCCTCCTTTTCCTAGATTGTCCCACAAGAGGAAATATCCTCTCTACATCACCCTTATTTGAATCAACCCTTCTCATTCTTATAAACTCCAGCCAATACAAGCCTAGCCCAATTAAATTCTCCTCATAAGACAACCTGCCATTCACACATTAGTCTAGTAAATCTTCTCTGACCTGCTTCCAACACTTACATCCTTCCTTGAAAAAGATCAATGCTATACACAGTATTCGAGATGTGAGCTTAGCAATGCCCTTGATACCTGAAGCACAACCCCCCTACTTTATCCCTTAGCAATAAACAATAACATTCTGTTAACTTTCCTAATTGCAGGACCATCATGTCCTTGCGAGTCAAAAAAAAATGAAGCAGCCTAATTGCACCTTTTGGCACCAAGTTTCCTCCATGCAGGTCAGTGCCTTCAAGGACACATTCAAGCACTTCAGGTAGTGAGTTATAGACTCCTAGCACCCACTCGGTGAAAAAACATTTCCACATCTCTCATTTAATCTTTATGCCAATTACTCTATGCTCCCTGGTTTTTGACCCCTCTGATAACAGTCATACACCTTTCTTATTTATTCCATCTGGGCCCTTCACATTTGATACACCTCTATTAAGTCTCCCTTCAGCCTCCCCTCTTCAAAAGTAAACAACCTCAGATTCTCCTCTATATCCTTGTAGCTTGTAATTTTCCAATCTGGGCAATATCCTTTTTCATCTCTTCTGTATCCTTTCCAGTACAATCACATCTTTCCTGTAATATGGTATCTGGAACTTATTATGTGTGATCACTTTACTACAGACTTTTTTTTCCAGTGTTCAAGTTGTGTTCTAACTGGCATTGTATACACTTCTAGCAAAACCTCCCTGCTCTTATGTTGTGGCTATAATGCAATTTCGAAATTCTGAAGGATTTCATAAGGCTAACAAAACCCAGTTTCTGTAGGCTGATAAGTAGATCATCAGAAGGCAGATAGGTTATTACCAACAACATATGAAGATGGCTTTTAGGCTATGCGAAGCCCTTACCAAAAATAGCAATGACAGCTATATCCATAACTCTTTTTACTTGAAAGGAAACTTTAAATTTACCAAGAGATTATAATTAAGAAAATATAAATTCAGATACACATTTCTTGCATGAGTAGGCAGTGCACATATTATAGGCATATACAGACACAACACATATTTTGCTAACTAACAACCCTTCTGTTGAATCTGTGATCACACTCCCACACAAAAATACTGTGCATGGTGACACAGAACATTATGAACTGAGACAGGTGCAAATGAACTTCCTGTCTCATCTGTTAAACCAGGCATATCAGTTTAACACAACCAAGCCGAGCCATCTGTGAAAAAAGTCTGCAGTAAAGTGATTACATAAGTTTACAAAGCCCTTTAGTGACCAGCAACCTGTAATCACCCTTACAAAAACATCCGTCAGGATATCTATTTTAAACACCACAATATAATTGCACAATAGGATGTGGTTCTTTAAGAAGAAATGCTTTAGAATCTAAGAAATTATTAGACCATTTAAAAATTAGGACTTGAGACCTTGATTCAAAATATTCTTAAAGATATTTTTAACAGTACAAGATGAATATACACATGCACATCATATTTTTTAAAAAGAGATTCCTAAACTGTCTTAATTCCTTTAAAGCTATTTAATACAGTGCCAAACCCTAGCTTTTTCTTTATCTTTAACCTTCAATTTTTTCAAATAAGAATACAATTAGAATTCAGAAATTCCTATAGAATTTGCTTCTCGTACCCCATCAAATAGGCATGATCATAAAAATTCTGTATGTGGAGAAAATTCGATAAAATCTTGCACAAATTATTTTAAATTAATGACTCCAGTTATCAATCCACCTTTTGGGGAAAAGGGTGGCAAGCTACCCACCAACCAGAGTCATAGGGGGCAGAGTTGAAGGCAGTGGGAGAGCAGCAGACAGTGGTGAAAGCAGATGAGGGAGGGGAAAAAAATGGTGAAAGGGAGAGGGGCAATGTGGGGGAGATGTGATGTGAGAGATCATATTCTTTCTATCCACAGGAGTCAGAGGGTGGTAGTGGAGGGTTGTTTTTCAAATTGGAGGCCTGTGACCACTGATGTGCCACAAGGATCAGTACTGGGTCCCCTGTTGTTTGTCATATATAAAAACAATATGGATGAGAATGTAGGTGGCGTGATTAGTAAATTTGCAGATAATATCAAAATTGGTGGTGTAGTGGACAGTAAAGAAGGTCGTCTAAGGTTACAGCAGGATCTAGATCAACTGGGAAAGTGGGCAAAGGAATGGCAGATGGAACTTAACTCAAACAAGTGTGAAGTGATGCATTTTGGGAAGTTAAACCAGGGCAGGACATAGACAGTGAATGGCAGAGCCCTGGGATTGTGTTATAGAACAGAAAGACCTAGGGGTACAGATAAATAATTCCCTTAAAATTGCAACACAGGTAGACAGGCTGGTGAAGGTGTCATATGGCATGCATTGTCTTCATCGCTTGGGGCAATGAGTACAAGAGTTGGGAAGTCATGTTGCAGCTGTACATGACATTGGTGAGATCACCTGGAGTAGTGCATTTCTGGTTGTCATACAATATGAAGGATGTGATTAAGCGCAAGAGGGTGCAGAAAAGATTCACAAGGATGTTAACTGGACTAGAATGCTTGAGTTATAAGGAAAGACTGGATAGGATGGGACTGTTTTCCCTGGAGCGAACGAGGCTGAGATATAACCCTATAGAGGTTTATAAAATTATGAGGGTCATAGATAAGGTGGATGGTCACAGTCTTTTTCCAGAATAGGGAAGTTTACAATTACAGGACATAGGTAATACCCTCTAATCCAGGGACCATCCTGGTAAACCTCTTCTGTACCCTCTTCAAAGCCTCCACATCCTTCTTGTAATGTGGTGACCAGAACCGCATGCAATACTCCAAGTGTGGCTTACCAAAATTTTATACAACTGCATCATGACTTCCTGACTATGCCCCTAGCGATGAAGGCAAGCGTGCCATACGCCTTCTTTACCACTCTATCTACTTGTGTTGCCACTTTCAAGTTGTTGTCAGAGAGCTGCACAACATGAATACAGGCCCTTTGGCCCACCAGGTCCATGCAAATCATCACATACTGTATGCATCTATACTAAACCCATTTTCCAATACTCATCGAAATGAGCACTTGAATCACCAAGGCGTAGAAGCCTGTAGCCTGCTATGCCTTAGTGATTCAAGTGCTCATTTCGATACTTTTTAAATGTTGCAAGAGTCTCTGCCTCCTCTTCAGGCATTGCTTTCCTGATTACAACTACCATATTGGTGAAAAAATTCTTCCTCCGATCCCTTCTACTTCTCCCATCCCTTACCTCAAGCCTATGCCCTCTAGTCTTAGTGAACAACTTTCTCACCATAGTAGAGGCATCTGTCTATCCAATCTATGGCCCTCATTATTTTGTATACATCAATCAGGTTCATCCTTCAGAAATACCAGATTAGTTTCAGTTTGCATGAATCTTCAAAATAGACTGGGTTTCAATAATCTTAATATGTCTAAGATTCCTTTGCTGCCTGAACATCAAAACAATGCCATTTAGGAACTGCATACTAACGATGATATTTCAGAACTATGCCAACAAAGTAACCCTACAATTAACTTTCTCATATTTGTACTTGAGACAACAGGATGTAATTCTGAACTCACTTAGCAGCAAATTTGACCATCTGTTTGCTCACATGGTCTCCCACAGCCACAAGTCCTTGGATGTTAAACTGCTGCTGACGTAGAACTAAAAAGCATTGCTTCCCTGTGGAGATAAAAATAGTGTGCATTGAGTGCTACATAACACAAGATCCCCTGACACACTCCTTTGTTTCTTTCAACTTAGTCACAATTTTTTTATTATTCATAGACTTTTCCTTTAAAGCTACATGGAAGCATGTGTGGAAAAATATTTCTATCCACATAAATTAAATGGAAATATCAGCTCTCAGAATCTCACAGAACAAATCAATTATTTAAATTATCCAGAAAGACTAATTCCAAATTTTTCATTGTGGCAAAATATTTCTTGATTCCTAGCTTGCCAAAATGATTTTAACAAAAATTACTGCCAAAAATGAGTAAGCCATACAGGTAACATTCTTGTAAGCTTCATTAAACAAAGGCAATCTACTAAATGTGTTTAAATGAAACTTAAAATATAGGAACATGGATGCAAAGTTAATGATTATATTAAAGTCTAGGATCAATAGGTTTTTGTACATGAAGAGACTTGAATGAAACTGAGAAAGGATGGGAGAATGACGTGCTTATTCCATGGCTGAGCAGGCTCAAGGGGCAGTTGAGCCTACAACTATTTCTTACACCCTTTGCTATAACATCTTGCAAACATAAATAACAAAGAATTACCAGATTCACACCGTAATGTAAAACCGTCCAGATGGCAGAGACAATCATACACTAAAAACTGGACTGATTACCAGTAGCGCTTTCATTCTTTAAATGAGAGCATACATGATTAATATGAATATTGGGAAGTTATTTGACCAATTCAACCTCACCCATTCAAAAAAGAACCTGTACATGTTTGATTACCTATTAAACACAAAACAGAGTTAATTGCTGAAGATTTTTGCCATTTCCATCATATAATAAAATTCATCCATGTGAGGGAGTTGTGCAGGTAACTTTAAGGCATTTGCCTTAAATTACACTTTTGCCAATATGAACAAGGACCCAAGTTATATTTTAGTTGGAAATGATCTTCAGAATTAATATTTTCTACATAACTGTCTATCCTATAAACTTCTCAACTTCCCTCAGTTAGTGACCTCCCTTCAATGCTGAAAGATCAAGAAATTCCTGTGGCCTCTTACGTAATGACAAGAAATGGGAATTCATCTGGGCAAAATGTGGTACTTTGCGATATTCGCTCACAGCTAAGTATTTGCCAGAACACCATAAGCCCTCCACTTCTCTCTTATGACGATGTTAACAGGACCTCAGCTTAAGATCTCTTCCAAACGACAGCACTTTGAGCAGTGCAGCATTCCACGGTACTAATGTGCCAGCCAAAGTTTCAACTCTCTGAAGTGAATCTTAATTATTGACTGTTTAACTTGACATTGCAATTTCAAATATTTCTTAACCAGCTGACGTAGTATCATCTTTCTTTTGGTTTTCAAACAAAAGTTTAAGCAGAAATTTTAAAAATGTACATATTCTTTTATGAATGGTTGAAGTTGGATTCATCTAATAATGTAGAACATAGAACAGCACAGCACAGGAACAGGCCCTTCGTCCCAAGATGTTGGGCCAAACTAATTAAACTAGTAATTAAACATCTAACTAAACTAATTCCTTCTGCCTCCACAAGTCAATATCCCTCCATTCTCTGCATATCCATGTGGCTATCTAAGAGGCTCTGAAATGCCTCTATTGTATTTGCCTCCACTGCCAATCCTGGCAGCACATTCCAGGCACCCACCACACTTTATGTAAAAAAAAAAGGCCCTGCACTTTGAACCTAACCCCTCTCATCTCTTCTATTAGACACTTTAACCTGGGAGAACAGTACCAGCTGTCTACTCTATCTATGCCTCTCATAACCTTATGAACCTCTATCAGATCTCACTTCAGTCTCTGCTACTCCAGAGAAAACCACCCAGGTTTATCCAACCTCTCCTTGTAGGGTATGCCCTCTAATCCAGGCAGCATCCTGGTAAACCGCCACTGCACCCTCCCCAAAGCCTCAATATCCTTCCTATAATGGGGTGACCAGAACTGAATTCAGAACTCCAGATGAAGCCTAACCAGAGTTTTATAGTAGCTGTACTTTTTGCTATTGGTCTTGTATGTTCCCATTCACAGAATGAGAGCACTATTGTTAATCAACCAAATGTTTTGCATAAATTGGTTTTATGTATACTTTCCATTTTATCTTCAAAAAATTCAAAGCTTGTTATCTAATTTGTTGTTAGGGCTGAAATAAGCCTACAAAAGCTTTATTCTTATGATGAGAAACTTCTACCTCCAGAAAGCTGTTTCCTGTTGACCAAGTATAAAGGGAAAGACAACTGAATACTGTTATGCGTTGTTCTTACCTTTGGCTCTACTGGTGTGGACTCTGGCACGGAGCCAGACCATCTGGTCGGCTTTATCTTCTGTCAGATTTTTCACATGAACCAACACACGGTCTTTGCAATGAAGAAGATATCACTGTTTTAGAGTTAGCTCAGAAAATAGTGTGTCACCTCAAAGATCAAAACATCAAGGTATTCAGATGCGCAAGCAAAACATATAAATCTGGTTAGGCTTCGTATTTTCTCAATATGAGGGTTTGGGATGGGACATGCACACCCCCATAAAGGAAGTCAAACTTCCACCATTTAAGCACACATCAGAAGTTAGTACACTTACTATCTTTCCCTTTGTTAAAAACCTTAGGCTTTAGCATTCTCTCAGAGACAAGCTAATATTAGTGAAATCACTTTTTTGAGACTTTTTTTCTTGAGTCTGTCTCAGAAAACATTAACATATTTATTCAGTTTTTTGTTTCTGACATTTTAGCTGATACAATAGCATCAATGTGCTTGAAGAAAGCACTTGAATTTAGTTTCAAAAAGAGACTCTATCTAACCAGACTTTTACTTAGAGCTCTTAAAAAAAGTGTCTGGTATTTTTCTTGTTGACTGCATTATTTGCAAGTCCTTTTTTATTATTAAACTCACCCAGTTTTTCTTGTGATTGAATCATTGGAAGAATTCCATATTTGTCCTTAGCGAAGTCCTAAAAGGGAAACCATATTTAATACACTGGAAGATTATATATAAACAATAAATATGGCATATATGATAATTTGATGCTAACAGTTCATACAAATCATAAAGCACCTGGCATAATATCACCACAAATTTTAAATAATTGTATTGATATAGTTGAGAAGGCCTTTGTGATTCTTCACATGAACTGTGATGTTGAAACTGTATCTACTTCTATCATTAATGCAAATTATTATGAAGTTTATAACAAACTATTCAAACCTTACATATAACACAATCATAAAAATGCACAATCTCCTAATTAAATGAACATTCAAGGTCTTGTCCAATTGGTTCAAAATTCTTTTCAGAACGTTGCACTGAAATACACTCTAATGCTAATTTTGTTATTGCAACATCATCAGTCTTAAATGGAGACTGAAATTCAATCTAACTGATTAAAAATAGTTCAGAATCCATTAACAGCCAATACCCTACAACAGATGTATTCTCTTAAAATAAAACATTAAATCAACTTAAACTCTTTGCCTCGGTCACCACCAAATATGAAGAAGCCTAGTTTGCAGCTTCCACATAGAACTTGAGTGGTTATGGACGGAAAAATGCCCAGGAATATTTATCACCATCGTTCCCACTTTCATGAAGGGCAGGTACAAAATTTACCGTTTTCCAGTAATGAACACATTGTCTCTGCCTCATTTCTTTCCCCATTTGCAAGTTGGATGCAACAGTTTGTAGGGACCTTTGTAGGCATGTACATTAACGGAACTATGACCCAAACACCTCCAAAACAAACAAAAAGACCAATTGCATCATTCAACTGTTTTGATTATTGAGAAGATAATTTCACCACCCAATTCCAATTATGCATAGTTTCCTAATGTATCTGAGAAATTTTTCTTGCTATCTATGGGGCAAATTCACAATCAAGGCCTGAGCTAATATAGCCTGCAATCACGATCTTAAAATAAAGTCTTCATCCATGAAAACATCAGGGATGTATCAAGCTCTACTACAAAGAAATAGACCTCCAAACACTCATCCTCAAATGCAGGAAGCACAATATGTTCACCAGCATGACCATTTTTAAAAAATCATGGGTTATAAACAAGATCAGGAGAAACAACAGGAATACCTAAGGGAATAATGGATCTTGGGGCATTTTGCATATCCTGAAGGCAGCCCAAGAGAATTAGGTTACTGAACCAAGAGCCAATTTCAAATTCCATGCACATGCACGAAGAAAAGTGATGCTCCCAAATGGACATACAAGTGCACAAAACTCTACACTGAAATCTCATTATTCCGAGACACAGTTAACGCAAGAATGAAAATAAAGTCATGTAGGTAATGGATGACTTCCATGTGGTATAATCAGTACACAAGAAAACATTTCTTTTGAAGAGAACCAAACATGCTTAGGTTTTAAAAGTCTCTACAGTTAACCAATCTAAATGCGGATTGGAAATCTCAGACATACGAATGGAAAGGTATTTTACATTAACTTTTGCAAAACTATTTAATGATAAAAATTAGCAACATTTCTGGACACATTATCATATGTAATTTTTAAAATTTAAATTAAACAAAATCTTTAATTTAGATATGCACCCACCTCCTCATCTGCTTGATTTTCTGCTGCCTATAGTGAATAAAAATATTAACAATCTTAGTTACATCAATCACACTATTTTTGAATTAAAGTACACAAATATAAGGACTGATTAAATTTTACATGCCATTATTTATGATTGCCAGACAATTATACAAATTGTCACCCATTATCTTGTATTCAGAAACCTGAACAACTATATCTCCATAATTATGTTTCAATACATTTTCCTTAAATTGCACTCTTAAAGCAAATTTGTCAAAATGCTGCTTGAGTAGCCATCCTGATAACTTGGTAACTAAGTGCTGAGCCAAATAATCTAAATTAGTACACAATGAGTCAACTAATCTTAGACAAAGTGGCAATTTGGTACCACATTTGGAGCCCAAGGGTCCTTCACTTATGGATGAAAGATATGGATGAGAAAAAGCAAAAAAAAATCCAGGAATCTCTAGTCATCATTTAGTGACAAATGCTAGAAAATGCCCACTTTGTGGACTTTAGGCAAGGACAAGATTAGGTTGGGATGAAATACTTCCCATGATTACAAAGCTTCTTGGTCTCTAAGAAAGAATGCCCATTGGGTAGGGCCCCAGAAGCTTGCTGACAGCCATGAGTTGTAGAGAGCATGAGTCACTAATGTCTGGGAAAGAGTGGAAAAACCTGGAGTAAAACAAAACAACATACTTCTTGGGAATTAAAATAAACATTTCTTGCCCTGAATGCAGTAATCATCCAATCTACAATTAAACTCCACAATGCACATTGGAAGAATGGACTTCACAACAGAGGTTACGGTTCTGACATCTTTGATGTTGAGCACAAGATTAAAGGCATGCTTCAGCAATATCTTCTGTAACTTAATTTTATTTAAAAATTGCAAAAGCCACATCTGCAAATCTAATCAACTAGTTACCCATTTTTCACAAATGGTCTAGGCAACTGCATGCATCTGAAAAGGTTTTCAAACCAACCAATTTGGCTTGCTTCTCTGCCTTTTTAGCAGCCTTTTCTGCTTCTTTCTGTAGTTTCTTTGCTGCTTTCTTCGACTGTGCCTGGTCCTCTGGGACACTGTAGGATAAAATGGTAGCAATCATTGAAATGCTTTTGAAATGATAATGCAAAATTAGCAACTTTTTATTTCTACCTATTATGCATTTCATGTATGTACTTTAGGATGATAAAAAGTTGTTAGAAAGACAGAATTCTACTGGATATGGAGGTGATTTAGTAATTTCTAGATACAGTTCTTTATTTATATTTTGCAGTTCAAAGATTTGTATTTTACAACATTGTGAATTTGCACATCTTTATTCCACACAACATTGCCTTTAACCAAAAGAACTATAATATATCAAGGTGGACAAATAATCCATTTGGCATTCAATTATTGAACTACTTCAGGAAATAAACACACAAGAACTTTTATTGTGGGATACCAGCTGTAAGGAAAACAAAGAGAACAAAGTTTAAGTTCAAAACTTGTTTTGACCATCTTGTTACTTCCACTAAAATTAGAATACCCAAGCATGGGATATCCAGACATAATGTAATCACACTGGACTAGAATCAGACTCAGCGTGATCTCCCAGAGGAGGGAGAAGAAATGAACACTCATCTACAGCTGACTTCCACCATCAAAAGCCTGGACTATCAAAAAGTTGTTCTGTAATTCCATAAATGCAGCAGGACTACAACAGATGTTATACAGAGATAAGCAATAGATTTGGTTTAAGTCCTTAAATCCCTGGAATATCCTTTGTTATTACCATTAAGTAGCTTTTATTAAACACAATGCTAACAACAGACATAATTCCAGACCACCACCCAATTCATGCAGCTCTGCTCGTTCCAATGTAACAAAAGACTGGGGTATTTTTTTTTGTATTTTCAGGTTTTTTTTCTTGTGAATGTATTATTACTGCCAACTGAACATAATAAATTAACGCAGGAACAATATGTTGATTTACATGCATTTGCTCTTAATATTTTGACACACAAGGCTTCAAATAATATTCTTGATGATAAATTATGTACCTCAGCCCGAATTCAGAATCAGAAGAATCAGATTTATTATCACTGACATATGATGTGAAATTTGTTGATGTGAAATCTGATTCTGTGTAATCCTGAAGAAACAAAATGATTAAAAGTTGAAGTTATTTCCAAAATCACACCATTTTTACCTGTTGAAATTATAACCAAATTCAGCCAACCTTTTTACTTAACCAATTGATATTAATAGATTATTACATTAATTCTCATAATTTGGGGAAATGTTTAATAGATTAACATTAAAGCACTAGATTTTGCGGGGAATAAAATGTACTTTTTCTCTCAGATTATGTGGTCTATGACAAGATTAACACCCTGCCTGCAATATCTTGACTGTTATTCAACTTTATGGAATTAACTTCATAGTTCGACATTTACCAAACAAATTACAGCCAGCAAACAAGATATTTATTTATTAGTCACAGGTACATCGAAACACACGGTGAAATGCGTCTTTTTGCGTTACTGAGAATGTGCTGGGGGCAGCCCACAAGGGTCGCCACTCTTCTGGCGCCAACATAGCATGCCCACAGCTCCTAACCTGTACATCTTTTTGGAATGTGGGAGGAAACCAGAGCACCCAGAGGAAACCCACGCAGACACGGAGAACATACAAACTACTTACAGACAGTGGCAGAATTGAACCCGGGTCATTGGTGCAGTGATAGCGTTACACTAACCGCTACACTACCGTGCCCCATCAATGAAGATTTTCTTTTCCATGCCATTTTCAGAGAACTCATCAATATATACCTGATGCTAGCTGACCCTTTCCTATACAATGCCCTTTGGCAATGACATCCAAAATCACGAGGCACATTCTAGATGTTCAACTTTCCAACCATGTCTTGACCTGCCAGTGACTTGTGGATGGCCTACTGGTGCAGCAGGTAATATGCTGTCTTAAAACTCTAGTGATCTAAATTCACCGTTCCAGTCTGTCTGCATGAAATTTGTACATTAGCCCTGTGACCATTTGGCTTTCCCTGGTTTTCTCCCACATCCAAAAGATGTGCTGGATGGTAAGTTAATTTATCAATTGTATGGGTGGTGGAGAATCAGGGTGGGGTTGATAGGCATCTGAATGGGTTACAATGTGTGAGAGAATGAGATTGAAGAATGTTCTGACAGCAAACATAGACTCAAATAAAAAAAATACAATATCAGACTGCTTGCTGGAGTCAGAAATTTGAATTAAGCACTGTAACTCCTCATGTATTCTGTGCCATTGCCACAAATTTCATTATACTCTACGGCAGGAGGATGACTGCAAGCTCAGCATCTTTACATGGTCATAGCTACGTATTCTTTAGGAAGTGCACAGTGGCACAGCTAGAGGAATTGCTGCCTCACAGATCCAGCAACCCAGGTTCAATCCCAACTTCCAGTGCTGCCTTAAGGGAGTTCGCACATTGTGTGGGTTTCCTTCGGGTGCTCTGGTTTTCTCCTAAGTCCCAAAGATATGTGGATTGGTAGAATCATTGACCACTATAGTAGCTAGGTGATGGATTGATGGGAATGTGGGAAAAGTAGGTTAAAGGGGTAATTAGTGGGGGAAATGGGGTTGCTCTGAGAGACAGTATAGACTCACTGGGCCAAATGGCCTACTTCTGTGCAGTAAAGAAGCATGAAAATCTTCCTATCCCATGCATCAGTCAAATTGTTACTGAAGGCTTCATGGCTTTGTCACCTCCCAACTTGAGTCTTTCAATGCTGTCCAAAATTCTGCTGCCTCTAATATTTCATCGAGTCCTGCACACCTATCCCTAAAGTCCTTCCAGATGAGCAATGGCTTAATTTCACAAATTTAAGATGATCATCTTCACATTTAAATTGCTTCATATTTCTCCTGCCCTACAGCTTGCCCTTGCTTGGGCTTCCCTGTGCAAAACCTGTGCCAATCATCTACTATTCACTGTGATACTTCCAACATTCTTGTTCTGAATCACTGTCCAGATTCTTCAAGGTTCATCCTCCCTCAAGCCCATCAAATAACCCCAACACAGACACCATGCATCAACTTTGAATAGACTGTGGATTTAGAGGGAGACATCAGTGCTTGGAAAGCTGGCAAATTCTTTGAAAAGGTACTGGTAGGTCATGCATGAAAGGACTCCAAGAATATTAATTTCAAGTTTCAGGAATGCTTTTGAATTTGTATCACATAGGCATTTGGTCATACCGAGAAAAAACATGGGATGGTTGGCACATAGTGAAATTGATTTGGCAAATTTGTTACAAAATATCCTATTTATCCAGCTCATGTAAACAGCTACTTATAATAAGAGAGTAATTAGTTGCACATTCGCAAAAAAGTGCTGAAACATTTGCTAATCGGGTACACCAATTACATGGATTTAGAAATAGAGTCATGGAGCAATACAGCACGGATATAAGCCCTTCAGCCCAACCAGTCCATGCCAACCACAGTGCACACCCAACTAGTCCCAATTTCCTGCATTCGGCCCATATCCCTCTAAGCCCTGCCCCTGCGTGTACCTATCCAAGTGCTTCCCAAATGATACTATTGTACCTGCCTCAACCACTTCCACTGGCAGCTCATTCCATATACTCATCACCCTCTGCATGAAAAAAATTGTCCCTCAGGTCCCTTTTAAATCTTTCCCCCTCACCTTAAACCTATGACCCCTAGTTTTGGACTCCCCTGCCCTGGGGAATAGACTGTTACCATCCACCTTATCTCTGCCACTCATAATTTTTTTAAACACTTCTATAAGGTCTCCCCTCATTCTCCTATATTCCAAGGAATAAAGATCTAGCCTGGCCAACCTCTCCCTATAACTCAGGCCTTCTAGTCCTGACAACAACAGACACAAAACTGTCAAAGTTTACCATTAGTAATGAAGGTAAGATTGATAGAGGTGATTACAATTGCGTTTTCAGGTTTCCCTTTTATTTATATGAAGTGGGTGACATTAGCAGTGCCTTTTCCATTGTGAATGATTTGTTAGGTTGTGATAGTGAAACTTCTTGAGCTGCCGCAATAGCTGAAACATTTAGAAATTAGGCTCAAGTGCCAAATAATTTTTTTTAGTGACAGGTGGACTATGATAATATAAGAGGAGGAGAAATAAATTGGAGGTAGAAAATAAATGCCAGTCCACAAGATAGAGCATAGGAGCAATATTTGCTGGATACTGGTTGCACAGAACACAAATCATAGAATGCAATTCCCAGAGGGAGTCACACGCTAGCCTTGGTTATATCACAAGGCAGGAAATAGTCACCTATCTTATACCCAACACCTTACATCTGAGCTACAAAGAGACCAGAAATCAAAGTTTGGTTAAGCTAGAGTAGAGAACAGATGGACATATCACCATTTAATTGTTTTTAAATCAATTTGTACATTGGAAAATATGATGTCTGAAGTCTTTGCCTTGATTGACAAAGGTTATAAATTTAAATTAAGGAACAGCCAGTGGAAATCATCGTGGAAAAGCCTGGGCTGGTGGTACAGTTAAAATAGGCCAAATGTATGTGGAAATTTTTCTAAATTCCATTTAGTAGACCAATATATGACCAAGGAAAGACGAGTTTAGTTGCACTGACACAATCCTGGATCTAATCCATGCAAATCCACAATTAACTGTTTTCTTTAAAATACAGCTGTTCAAAACTATGAATGGCTACACCTGCAGCTTTTCTGAATGGTGGGACAATACAGAAAATTCAGCTTCAAACATTTCCTTGGGTAAACAGGAAATCCTAACCGTGATTTCCTTCACATAACACTTATGGTAAAGCCTGAAAAATAATAAAATCTACTATCAGAAGTGGGCAAAATGCCAATAAGGAGTCCTCTCAAAAATGAGTAGGAGCTATGTCATAGCATTAGATTGAAAATATTATTAGCACCAATGTTCATAACTACAATCACAAAAAACCCCCCCAAAAAATCAACCATTTAACATTATTAGTTACGGATGGATCAGTTGGACAATTAATTTCTGCATGATAGGCCAAAGTAAAAATTCAGAGAAAGAAGAACAATAAATGACAGTTTTACCCCCTCTGTCCAAATCACATTTTCTATAGTTCTTAAAAACTTTCATACTTCAGCTGAAGGCAGTAAGCTAGTGTACAGAAATCTCAGAAGCCTGGTTCTAACAAGTGAAACTGTCATAGAATTTGAATTACTTGCCACCATCATCTTATTTTAAATAATAGCACATTCTGAGAGGAAAAATATGTTCAATGTACGCATCAGAGTCCATTATGGAGACGGTACCAGAGTAGATCCACTCTGGATCTACTGGATAACCAGAGTTGTATAATGAATCATTACAACAACTAAAATATTAAATAAAACTAAAATGCAGCTGGATACATCACGTGAAATTCAGGGAAGTGTGATTCACTGGCTTGTCTCTTTTTCTTTTGTGTTGCCATACTATGCAAACAACTCTACATTGCCAAATCTGCTTAGTAATGAAACAAAATTGCAGTTTAACAGGAAGATCTGGTCTTCCAGCTTTTCTCCGTTGGGCAAGACTTTTTTAGATTTGTCACTGGTCTACTTGTGTAGGAAATCACCTGCAGGTAACAATCCCAAACATAAATCATTGAAATAGCCAAGAGATCTTTCCTGGCAAAGAGACTGTCCTCAGACCAGATCAGAATTAACATGATCAGAACCATGACCAATGTTTAACATAGGCCAAGTCTGCCCTAAGAGTTTTGTAGATGCTGCATGAGAGAAACCAGGTTTCAGTGTGATTGGAATTTATTGATAAACAGAAAACAATTTTTAAAATAGAGAAAATGACTAAAGTTGCACCCCTACCACATGACAGTAAAACTTTAAAACTGCTAACAAATTAGATTAAGGAAGTGGGAGACTAAAATGAGTCATTTTATATTAATAGTAATAACTGAAAGTAATACAAGTATTCTTTACACTATTTGTTCTAGTCAGATAGAATTTGGGCATGGAAATTTCATTTTTTTTAAATTGAAATAACCAGAATACTACCTCCAAAGACAAACTTAAAACATTCATTATTTTTAAACTTGCATTAGCTTTTTATGATTCCTCCTACATATTCAACTGGCATTGCACACTGCACAAGCAGTCCACTGGTGTTGACTAGACCTCAGGTGGCAGATCCCAGGGCCGTACCCCTTGAATATCCTATTGACCTTTTAATAATTCACTGTTGTCAAAGGCTTTTGAACATTTTTTAAATGTCTCTGATGACACACCTAAATTATTTTTAAAAAACACTTTTACTTAAAGGCACGAGAGACTAATTCAAAATATTGAGATTAAATAAAGAAAGATCACCTGCCTTTATCTATCCAATCAATGTCAGCAATCACATTCAAATAATAGGGTTGCCTTTTATACAAAGTGTATCCAGTCCCTCACCTAGTAAGTACGTCTGTGGTCCTTCCCTGGACTCAGTGCAGAGTCTAGCAAGCAAGCCAGGTGATGAGGTCTGCCAGCACTTGATAGAACGGTACAGCACAGGAACAGGCCCTTCGGCCCACAATGTCTGTGCAGACCATGATTCCAATTTAAACTGCACATCTGCCTGCACATGGTCTATATCCCTCCTTTCTCTGTCTGTTCATGTGCCTGTCTAAAAGCCTCTTAAACATTGCTATTGTCTCTATTGCCATGATTTCCCCTGGCAGGCACTCCAGGCACCTACCACTCTTGTGTAAAAAAAAACCTGCCTTGTCAGTTCAACTTTCCTTCTCTCACTTTAAAGCTACGCACTCCAGCATTTGACATTTTCACTTGATCTCAAGTTCATTCCCAATTTCAGCGATGCAACACAGAAGTCAGGAACTGCAAATAGCCAGCAATTTTCCACGGAACCACCATCTAATGTTCAGTACCTATTATTTATTATCATAAATAAACCTATTATTTATTGGCGGCCTAGTAGTGCAGCGAGTAGAGATGCTGCCTTACAGCTCCAGTGACCTGGGTTCAATCTTGACCTCTGACACCGCCTGTGTGGCGTTTCCACGTTATCAGTATAATTGCATGGGTTTCCTGCAGGTGCTCCAGTTTCTTCCCACATCCCAAACACATGCAGGTTGGTAGGTTAATTGGCCACTATAAATTGCCTCTAGTGTGTAGGTGAGTAGCAGAATCTGGGGATAGTTGATGGGATTATGGGGAAAATAAAAGGGGATTAATGGAGAATTAGTGCAAATGGGTGGTTAATGGTCATGGACTGTTTTCATGCTGTACCTAGGACTCTATTATCATTGGCAATTTAGTTGGAATTTGTAAAAGAAACTGGAAGTTGGCATATTTGCCTGAAGTTCTCTTTTAAATAAACAAAAATGCCTATGATGAAAAACACTATGATGCTAGAGAAACTCAGCAGGCTAGACAGCATCCGTGGAGTGAAGCAGGCGGTCAACGTTTCGGGTCAGGACTCTTCTTCAGGACTGAAGATAGAAAAAGGGGAAGCCCAATATATGGGAGGGAAAAGCAGAGCAGAGAGCTAAGGAATAGCAGAGAGAGCGGCGGCAGAAAGAGGTGGGCAGGGGAAGATATGCTTGGTAGTGGGGTCCCGTTGGAGATGGCAGAAGTGGCGGAGAATGTGTTGGATACGTAGGCTAGTCGAATGAAATGTGAGGACAAGGGGGACCATATCCCTGTTGGGTCTGGGAGGGGTGGAGGTGACAGCAGAGGTGCAGGAAATGGCAGAGATGTGGGTGCGAGCTCTCTCGACCACAGTCAGGGGGAAGCTACAGTTGGAAAAGAAGTTGGACATCTCGGATGTCCTGAAGTGAAAAGCCTCATCATGGGAGCAGATGTGGCAGAGGCAAAGAAATTGAGAAAAAGGGATCACGTCCTTGCAAGAGACAGGATGGGAGGAGCTGTAATCGAGGTAGCTATGGGCGTCACTGGGTTTGTAGAGATGTCGGTGGATAGGGAACCTCCTGAGATGGAGATGGAAAGATCGAGGAAGGAGAGAGCGGTGTCAGAGTTAGTCCAAGTGAATTGGAGAGCAGGGTGAAAATTTGTGGTGAAATTTATGAAACTGTCTAGTTCCGCACAGGTACAAGAGGTGGCACCAATGCAGTTGTCGATATAGCGGAGAAAGAGTTGAGGAATGGGGCTGGAGTAGGCTTAGAACAGAGATTATTGAACCAGGGAGGGCAGGATAGCATCCAGGTACAAGGATAAGAGCTCCGTGGGGCAAGAGCATGTGGAAACAATAGGTCTGCTGGGACAGTCTATCGTGTGGATTTTGGGGGAGGAGACAGAAGTGGGCAGTCCAAGGTTTCAGGACCATCAAATTGGTAACGGGGGGGGGGGGGGGGGGGGGGGATGATCGTTCGAGGCGATGAGGTCGGTGATAGTGTGGGAGATAATGTCCTGGTGGTCCTTGGTGGGGTCATGGTTCAGGAGTAGGTAGGAGGAAGTGCCCGAGAGTTGGGTGTCTGGCCTCTACAAAAATGCCGTATGAGCTGTACCAAAAGTGAACAGTATAGAATTCTAGCTCAAGGTATAAAACACTGTAACATTTAACATATGCATAAAGGTGCTGATATCCTTTAAATGTTTTTGTTCTCTGGTTATTGATCCTTCTGCCACAGGAGACAATTTTCCCTTATTTATTCTATTAAAACCATTCAAGATCTCAAACACTTCTATTCTTCCTTTAATCTTCGTAAAAGAGAAAAGTTTATCAAATCTTTCAATGTTTTTCATCCCTAACACTTTTCTAGTATGCTCAGAGTACCATTTCTAATCTCACCACAACTCCTTCCTGACACATGGTATCGAATTGGAGGAAATCTTCCAAATGGACAGTAACGTGTTCACTTTAATAGTCAAGTACATAACTTGCATTGACAATTTAAACCTCCACTTCAACTGCCAAAGATATAATGCAGCTTCTCAACTGCTATCTTTCAAAAACTGTGTATGAATATCCCCAAATTTGTCATTACCTCCCTTTTAAAATTACACCACATTATTTTGTCATTGCTTCATTCAACACAAAACACCCAATATTTGTTCTATCTATTCATCTCTCCCCACACTCTCTGCTTAAAGCTAGTTTGTCTTCTCGGTTTAAAAGCAGCTTATCTCCACTCTTTCCCAGTTCTGATGAAGCATCATTAACCTGAAACATTAATCATTTCTCTTTGCACAGATGTTGCCTGACCTACTGAGTGTTTCCAGCATTTTTCCATTTTTATTTTGGTCCAGCACCTGCAGCGCATTGGTTTTCAACCAAAAATCATCCCTTAGGTAAAGCAAGGATGGTACAAACTTGACAGTGGAGCAACTGAATGAGTTGATCTACAGAACATGTTGACTGAGAATCACGGTGTGGGAAGGGAGGAAGATAAAGAAGCTCCTGTGGCAGGTTTGTACCAAGGTGCAGGTGGTCCTTGAGGTCTAAAGAGAATTGAGGAAGTGTATAACAGTGGGGAAGGTTGGTCACACAAGGAAACTGCCCAGTAGGTTAGTGGGTAGTAATGAACCACAAATGTCTGGGAGTGGGCTGATTAGTGTCATGGCATGGGCGTGTCGAGGACAATGAAGGGAACAGGGATTAGTGAGAGCCTGGCTGTGGAAGTTGGGGATAGCAAAGGCCTGTGAGGGGAGAGAATTGGGGAGGAAAGGCCGGGGGGTTGGGTGGGGGAGGGGGGGAGGAAAGGCCGGGGGGTTGGGTGGGGGAGGGGGGGAGGAAAGGCCGGGGGGTTGGGGGGGGGAGGAGGAATGGCCGGTGGGTTGGGGAGGAGGAAAGGCCGGGGGGTTGGAGGGGGAAAGGCCGGGGGGTTGGAGGGGGAAAGGCCGGGGGGTTGGAGGGGGGGGAGGAAAGGCCGGGGGGTTGGGGGGGGGGGGAAGGAGGAAAGGCCGGTGGGTTGGAGGGGGGGGAGAAGGAGGAAAGGCCGGTGGGTTGGGGGGGAGAAGAGGGAGGAAAGCCCGGGGGGTTGGGGGGGGGAAAGGGGGAGGAAAGCCCGGGGGGTTGGGGGGGGAAGGGGGAGGAAAGCCCGGGGGGTTGGGGGGGGGGGGGAGGAGGAAATGCCGGGGGTTTGGGGCGGGGGGGAGGAGGAAATGCCGGGGGGTTTGGGCGGGGGGGAGGAGGAAATGCCGGGGGGTTTGGGGCGGTGGGGGAGGAGGAAAGGCCGGGGGTTTTGGGCGGGGTGGAGGAGGAAAGGCCGGGGGTTTTGGGCGGGGGGGAGGAGGAAAGGCCGGGGGTTTTGGGCGGGGGGGAGGAGGAAAGGCCGGGGGTTTTGGGCGGGGGGGGAGGGGGAGGAAAGGCCGGGGGTTTTGGGCGGGGGGGGAGGGGGAGGAAAGGCCGGGGGGTTGGGGGGGGAGGGAGGGGGAGGAAAGCCCGGGGGGTTGGGGGGGGGAGGGAGGGGGAGGAAAGCCCAGGGGGTTGGGGGGGGGAGGGAGGGGGAGGAAAGCCCGGGGGGTTGGGCGGGGGGAGGGAGGGGGAGGTAAGCCCGGGGGGTTGGGCGGGGGGAGGGAGGGGGAGGTAAGCCCGGGGGGTTGGGCGGGGGGAGGGAGGGGGAGGAAAGCCCGGGGGGTTGGGGGGGGGAAGGGGGAGGAAAGCCCGGGGGGTTGGGGGGGGGGGAAGGGGGAGGAAAGCCCGGGGGGTTGGGGGGGGGAAGGGGGAGGAAAGCCCGGGGGGTTGGGGGGGGAAGGGGGAGGAAAGCCCGGGGGGTTGGGGGGGGGGGAAGGGGGAGGAAAGCCCGGGGGGTTGGGGGGGGGGGAAGGGGGAGGAAAGCCCGGGGGGTTGGGGGGGGGGAGGGGGAGGAAAGCCCGGGGGTTTGGGGGGGGGGAAGGGGGAGGAAAGCCCGGGGGGTTGGGGCGGTGGGGGAGGAGGAAAGGCCGGGGGTTTGGGGCGGTGGGGAGGAGGAAAGGCCGGGGGTTTGGGGCGGGGGGGAGGAGGAAAGGCCGGGGGTTTGGGGCGGGGGGGGGGAGGAGGAAATGCCGGGGGTTTTGGGCGGGGGGGAGGAGGAAATGCCGGGGGGTTTGGGGCGGTGGGGGAGGAGGAAAGGCCGGGGGTTTTGGGCGGGGGGGAGGAGGAAAGGCCGGGGGTTTTGGCCGGGGGGTTGGGGGGGGAGGAAAGCCCGGGGGGTTGGGGGGGAGGGAGGGGGAGGAAAGGCCGGGGGTTGGGTGGGGGAGGGGGGAGGAAAGGCCGGGGGGTTGGGGGGGGGGAGGAGGAATGGCCGGTGGGTTGGGGAGGAGGAAAGGCCGGGGGGTTGGGGGGGGAAAGGCCGGGGGGTTGGGGGGGGGGAGGAAAGGCCGGGGGGTTGGGGGGGGGAGGAAAGGCCGGGGGGTTGGGGGGGGGAGGAAAGGCCGGGGGGTTGGAGGGGGGGGGGAAGGAGGAAAGGCCGGTGGGTTGGAGGGGGGGGAGAAGGAGGAAAGACCGGTGGGTTGGAGGGGGGGGGAGAAGGAGGAAAGGCCGGTGGGTTGGGGGGAGAAGGGGGAGGAAAGCCCGGGGGGTTGGGGGGGGGGAGGGGGAGGAAAGCCCGGGGGGTGGGGGGGGGGAAGGGGAGGAAAGCCCGGGGGGTTGGGGGGGGAAGGGGGAGGAAAGCCCGGGGGTTGGGGGGGGGAAGGGGGAGGAAAGCCCGGGGGGTTGGGGGGGGAAGGGGGAGGAAAGCCCGGGGGGTTGGGGGGGGGAAGGGGGAGGAAAGCCCGGGGGGTTGGGGGGGGGAAGGGGGAGGAAAGCCCGGGGGGTTGGGGGGGGGGGGAGGAAATGCCGGGGGGTTTGGGGGGGGGGGAGGAGGAAATGCCGGGGGGTTTGGGGCGGTGGGGGAGGAGGAAAGGCCGGGGGTTTTGGGCGGGGTGGAGGAGGAAAGGCCGGGGGTTTTGGGCGGGGGGGGAGGAGGAAAGGCCGGGGGTTTTGGGCGGGGGGGAGGAGGAAAGGCCGGGGGTTTTGGGCGGGGGGGAGGAGGAAAGGCCGGGGGTTTTGGGCGGGGGGGAGGAGGAAAGGCCGGGGGTTTTGGGCGGGGGGGGAGGGGGAGGAAAGGCCGGGGGTTTTGGGCGGGGGGGGAGGGGGAGGAAAGGCCGGGGGTTTTGGGCGGGGGGGGAGGGGGAGGAAAGCCCGGGGGGTTGGGGGGGGGAGGGAGGGGGAGGAAAGCCCGGGGGGTTGGGGGGGGGAGGGAGGGGGAGGAAAGCCCGGGGGGTTGGGGGGGGGAGGGAGGGGGAGGAAAGCCCGGGGGGTTGGGGGGGGGAGGGAGGGGAGGAAAGCCCGGGGGGTTGGGGGGGGGAGGGAGGGGGAGGAAAGCCCGGGGGGTTGGGCGGGGGGAGGGAGGGGGAGGAAAGCCCGGGGGGTTGGGCGGGGGGAGGGAGGGGGAGGAAAGCCCGGGGGGTTGGGGGGGGGGAGGGAGGGGGAGGAAAGCCCGGGGGGTTGGGGGGGGAGGGAGGGGGAGGAAAGCCCGGGGGGTTGGGGGGGGGAGGGAGGGGGAGGAAAGCCCGGGGGGTTGGGGGGGGGAGGGAGGGGGAGGAAAGCCCGGGGGGTTGGGGGGGGGAGGGAGGGGGAGGAAAGCCCGGGGGGTTGGGGGGGGGGGGGGGAGGGAGGGGGAGGAAAGCCCGGGGGGTTGGGGGGGGGGAGGGAGGGGGAGGAAAGCCCGGGGGGTTGGGCGGGGGGGAGGGAGGGGGAGGTAAGCCCGGGGGTTGGGGGGGGGGAGGGAGGGGGAGGAAAGCCCGGGGGGTTGGGGGGGGGGAGGGAGGGGGAGGAAAGCCCGGGGGGTTGGGGGGGGGGAGGGAGGGGGAGGAAAGCCCGGGGGGTTGGGGGGGGGGAGGGAGGGGAGGAAAGCCCGGGGGGTTGGGGGGGGGGAGGGAGGGGGAGGAAAGCCCGGGGGGTTGGGGGGGGGGAGGGAGGGGGAGGAAAGCCCGGGGGGTTGGGGGGGGGAGGGAGGGGGAGGAAAGCCCGGGGGGTTGGGGGGGGGAGGGAGGGGGAGGAAAGCCCGGGGGGTTGGGGGGGGAGGGAGGGGGAGGAAAGCCCGGGGGTTGGGGGGGGAGAAGGGGGAGGAAAGCCCGGGGGTTTGGGGCGGGGGGGGAGGAGGAAAGGCCGGGGGTTTTGGGCGGGGGGGAGGGGGAGGAAAGCCCGGGGGGTTGGGGGGGGGAGGGGGAGGAAAGCCCGGGGGGTTGGGGGGGGGAGGGGGAGGAAAGCCCGGGGGGTTGGGGGGGGGAGGGGGAGGAAAGCCCGGGGGGTTGGGGGGGGGAGGGGGAGGAAAGCCCGGGGGGTTGGGGGGGGAGGGGGAGGAAAGCCCGGGGGGGGTTGAGGGGGGGAGGGGAGGAAAGCCCGGCGGGGTTTGAGGGGGGGGAGGGGAGGAAAGCCCGGCGGGGTTTGAGGGGGGGGAGGGGAGGAAAGCCCGGCGGGGTTTGAGGGGGGGGAGGGGAGGAAAGCCCGGCGGGGTTTGAGGGGGGGGAGGGGAGGAAAGCCCGGCGGGGTTTGAGGGGGGGGAGGGGAGGAAAACCCGGCGGGGTTTGAGGGGGGGAGGGGAGGAAAACCCGGGGTTTGGGGGAAAGCCCTGGGGAGGGGGGAGGAAAGCCCGGTTGGTACGGGGGGGGGGAAAGGAGAGCCCGTGGCTTTAGGGGGGAATCCAAGGGGGTGGTGGGTTCAGGAGGGGGAGGGGAAGCCAGGGGGGCTGGGGTGGGGGAGTGGAAGCCGGGGGGGGGGGGGTGGGGGGGGGGAGGGGAAGCCGGGGGGTGGGGGTGGGGAGGAGTAGGAAGGCCCGGCGGGTGGGTGAGGGATTGGGAAGCCCGGTAGGTCGGGGGTGGAAGCCTGGGGAGTGGGGGTGATGGGAAGCCCGGGGGTGGTGGGTGGGGATCCTGCGGGGATGATGCAATGTGCATGAAAGCGGAGACTCCATCATGTGCTGAAAAAAATATTTCATCTTGGCCACCTTTCCATGCTTACACCTTACCCAACGGCCTCTCCTTTTGTCATCTTGACGATTCCTTTACAAAGAACCGGTTCAAATCTCGCCTGAATCCACGAATTTGTCCGACTCAACACTCTGCACCAACCGGAAGAGGCTGACTGCACGCCAACCACCGCTCCGGGTGCAACAGACGTCTCCAAACATGGATCCGTCCAGGCAGGGCCCGCTGAACTTGCAGAGTACTGCACTGTAACCTGTGCTGTGCGGACAGCCAGACGCTCGAGTCCTTTTTAAAACCTATTAAGCAACGGAACCTGAATTTGTGGAAGGGAAAAGATCATTATAACTGTTCACTGAAAATTAAACTAATTTCAGAATTACAGTGTTACTACTTCAGTGCTTTTACCATGCATGTACATTGTCAATATCTATTATTATCACACAATAAATTCCTGATTTATGGCTAAACTAACTCCAGAGCAGAGTCTGGTAGTGAGAGACTTTATAACATTGTTTTGGTGTAGAATCAAACCTTATTTGGAAAATGCTCAGTCTACTGTTAGATCAACAAACAATGGACTGGAATGTCGACAATTTCTTTCCCCCACAGATGCTGCTCGACCGCTGAGTTCCTCCAGCCCATTGTTTGTTGCTCCATGTTCCAGCATCTGCAGTCTCTTGTGCCTCTACTGTTAGATCAATGTTGGTGCTTTGTAACAACAATCTGCTGGAGGAATTTGACCCGCTGAGTTCCTACAGCAGATTGTCTGTTGCTCCAGATTCCAGCATCTGTAGTTTCTTATTTTTCCTGGTACTTTGTAAAACTATATAATGTTAATGTAATTGTTTCAGGAATATAGGTTTTTCTACACTTTTTAAAACTGCTGATAATTGACATCAACTCTCAAGGGAAATGTTATTTCCTTAGTTACTATCAAAAATCCTCAGTTTGAAAAATATGCACAAAATCTTGATTCAGGTTTCAATCGAAATAGTCTTGGTAGCCAGAGACACAAGAGACTACAGATGCTGGGATATGGAGCAAAAAAAAAACAAACTGCTGGAGAAACACAACTGCTTGGCCCACTGAGTTCTTCCAGCAGTTTGTTTTTTAAGTCTTGATACCTCATTTACTCAAAACTATACCTTACCATTCATTTATTCTTTTGGAAGATATTGCCGTAAATTCAATATTTTCGCTATATTGGGCCCTCCAAAGCTAACTTTGGCATAAAATGTATATATTTTCAAAATAACTTATTTGCTTTTGAATGAATCCTACATTGCTCTCAGCCACTTTATGACAGTACATACTTGTACTTGCATGCTCAGAATTTTATATCTTTGAACAAATGTTTGTGCTTAACCAGATGCGTTTTTCCATGGAGGGGTGCAATGCGAGTGGTGTGGACAAAACCCAAACTAGGCATTGATCAGCACATTATTAGTGGGTAGAAGCTATTCAAAGGCACTGTTGATGGCACCTTTCATACTTTGTTAATGATTGAGAGTAGAATAATTGGGCAGCAATAAGTCAATTGGATTTATCATGTTATTGTGAACATGAAATAACTGGGCAATTTCTGCATAGGCAGGTAGATGCCAATGTAACTGTACTAGAACAGCTTGGATAGAGGCATAGCTAGTTATGGAAAGCAGGTCTTCATTGTCATAGCGGAGATATTATAGTCTGGTCCCATAGACTTTACTATAACAAGTGCTCTCAGTTGCTTCTTAGTATCCTGTAGAGTGAACTGATTTGGCTGCAGCTTGGCTTCCGTGATCTCAGGAAAAGCCATGATGTTTTACTTGGCATTTGTGGTTGAGCATGGTTGCAAATGTTTCAACCTTGTCCTTAGCACTCACATAAAGGATGGAGGTGTTCTTGGAACCCCGTTTTCCCAATAATTGTTTCATTGTTTGCCACTGTTCATGTTGAGGCATGGCAGGCTTTTATCTGATCTGTTAGCTGTGAAACTGCTTAACTCAGTCTACTGCATTCCATTTTGCTGTTCAGCATGCAGTTTCAACAGGTCAGCATCTCATTTTTAGATATGCCTCATGCTGTTCCCAGAATGGCCTTCCACATTCCTCTTTAAACCACTGTATTGTCTGTATGAATCCAGTCTGATCTCCTGGTTTCATACCAACAATACAGTGAAAAATATGCAGGCCTTGAGATTTCAGATGTTAAAGGAATTCATATCCGTACAAATCTGTTGCTGCTGATAGTCCACGGCATCTTATGATGGCACAGTAGTGCAGCGGTTGGTGTAACGCTATTACAGTGCCAGCGACCCGGGTTCAATTCCGGCCGCTGTCTGTAAGGAGTTTGTATGTTCTCCCCGTGACTGCATGGGTTTCCTCTGGGTGCTCCGGTTTCCTCCCACATTCCAAAGACTTATGGGTTAGGAAGTTGTGGACATGCTATGTTGGCGCCTGAAGCATGGGGACACTTGTGGGCTGCGCCCAGAACATTCTACGCAAAGATGCATTTCAGTGTATGTTTCGATATACATGTGACTAATAAAGAAATCTTACCTTATCATTTCTGAACTTCCAGATTCCAAGAACACCTCCATCCTTCAAGATTCCAGCATCTGCAGTCCTTTGTTTCTCTCCTTCCAGATCTATTCTGAGTTTATCCCATTTAACACAACTGTGATGGAGGGTATCTTTAGTATGAAGATGGGACCTCGTGTTCACGAGGTCTCCGCAATGGTTACTTCTACAGTGCTGACATAGTTATCTATCCAAGTTCCTAAGATGATGCTTGTTAGTCGGTCTGGTTTTATTCTTTTAATGTAGCAGTTATAGTACAACCAAATTGCTTGCTTGGCCATTTCAGAGGCTATTAAAGAGTCAATCACACTGCTGTATCTGGAGTTATATCTAGACCAGACTGGGTCAGGATGCCAGATTTACATCCCGGATGAGAATCAGTGAACCAGATAGGCTGTGATCATTGTGAAAAATAGTTTAAATTTGTTTCACAGCTGCCATGCCAAGATTTGAATTCAGGTAACAACAGCTGAGCCACCACTGTAGCTGTAAATCAGCGTACTTTCATTCAGCAGCAAACTGCTGGAAATTTTTGTTGAGGCACACATACTCAGTCATAACCTGCTCACCGATGCAAAACTGTGTATTACTATGACCACTTTGCTCCAGACTATCATTGCTTTGGTTGAATTGTGGACCAAAGAGCTGAATTCCAGAGGTGCGAAGAGTGTGACTGCCTTTGACATCAAAGCAACATGTGACCAAGTGTGGGATTGAGGAGCCCTGATAAAACTAAAATCAATGAGCATCAAAGTGAAAACATTACAATGGTTGGAGACATACCTTGTACAGAGAAATATGGTTGTGATTTCTGATTTGTTTGTGGATTTGGGAGGTGCTGTGTGAGTAGCCTGGCAAAGAACTCAGTGCATTTTGTAGACAGTAAACACTATGAGTTGGTGTTAATCATTCCAGCACCAGGGCATCACTGCAGGAGCTCCTCAGGGTGGTGTCCTAGGCTGAAATATCTTCTGCTGGCTTCATTAATGAACTTCCTTTCATCATAAGGTTAAAAATGGAAAAACCTACGATTGCACAATATTCAATTCCATTTGAAAAGCTTCAGCCAATGAAGCAATCCATGCTTGCATTGAGAAAGACCACATTTAGGCATGGGAAGTACTGCAAAAGTCTTTAGACTTCTGAACCAATTACCTCTTTCATTTCCACTACCTGGTGGTGCTGCCACGTCCTCAGACTCTTAACTCTACCTCTCTCGGTTATTCCATTATTGTGGCTTCAGTATTTTCCAGATTGCACTACTTCAGACTGCAATACAACCTTTGCACCATTATGCTGTGTTGTGCTTGTTGTTGTATTTATTATTACCATGTATGCTGTTTACTCTGTGAGCTTCATGCAAACAAGGAATTTCATGGCACCCTGGTATATATGACAATAAATTAAGCTAATCTAATCCAAAGTGCCAAACTATGACCTTTTTCAATAAAAGAGTCTAACCACCAATTCTCTATATTCAGTGGAATTATCACTGTCAGTGTCTTCATCATCAATGTCATTGGGGACCCATCATTGTCCAGACATGAATCTAAACCAATTACACAGGTACAGTGGCTGCAAGGACATTTCAGAGGTTGAGCATCCTGCAGCAGCGGACTCTTCTCCTGCAATCCTGGTCTTTCCTTGAGGCATACCAAGAATATGATGGAACATTCTCCACTTCCCTGGACGAATGCAGCGCCAACAGCTCTCAAAAAGCTTGGCACTATCCAGGACAATGCAACTCATTTATTTTGCACCCCAACCACCACCCTAAATATTTATTCTCCCCTTCACTGACTCACAGTGGCTGCAAAGTTAACCATCTACAAAATGCACTGCAGTTATTCGCCTAGACTACTCACACAGCACCTCCCAAATCTGCAATTGCTAACCACATGAAGGGCAAGGGTTTCAGGCTTGTGAGAACACCACCACTCCTGGTTCTCCAACACACTGCCCTGACTTTAAAATACGTGGTTGTTTCTTCATCACTGCCGTATTTATCCTGGAATTCCCTCCCAAACACCAAAAGCACAGCAGCAGTTCAAGATGGCAGCTGATCACCAACTTCTCAAGGGCCATTTGCAATAGGCAATAACTACTAGGCCTGCCAAAGACATCCAGTTCCTGAAAAATGAATAAATATAAACAAGATTGAATGTAGATTGTTTGTTCTTCTTTTGTTACCCAAAATGTATAACCATATAAAATTACGATATCCACATTAGATTGCACCTATCACTTGTTGCTCCATTTTGTTAATCTAGCTGTGTCTTCTTAAAGACTCTTATATCCTGCAGGCTGTTTGCCAATTCTTAAATTTTTGTGTTGACAGCAAATTTTAAGATTTCATCCACAACACTGAAGTCTAAAACATTTATAAATACTGGCAACAAAAGTGCACCCAGCATTGGACCTGGGTGCATTACTTCCATTCCTTCTCTAGTTCAAGCAACATCCATTCATCACCTCACTTTCAACCTATTCAATGCCATTTCCTCATCATATGTCTGCTATATTGTCAGTTGTGGCAGGGTCTACAAAACGAAGTCAGGCAGCATCGCTGACAACAGTGCATCTCTTCCGCAAGAGCTTAACGCATTCTAGTCATGTTTTGAACATAAGGGGATTTGAATGTCACCCCACCCCGACAGCCTCCAATGCACCTGAAACCACAGTCACCGTTGCAGATGTAAGATCAGTCCTCCAGAGAGTGAACCCATGGAAAGCATCTGGTCCAGATGGTGTCCCTGGCCATGTGCTCAGATCTTGTGCTGATTAGCTGGCGGGGGTATTTGCAGATATATTTAACCTCTCACTGCTTCAATATGAGGTTCCCACCTGTTTTAAGTGTTACAAGCCAGGTTGCTACTTGGTGAGTGTCCCTTTAAGGCACCTGGACAGTAGTGTATTAGTGTGTGTGTGGCTTTGTCTGACTACTGCGAGTGAAAAAACAAACGACTATAACTGGAGCGTACTGGCAGTTACACAGAGAGAGGGAGGGAGGGACACTGACTCACTGACTGCCGGTCTCTGTATCTAAGGATGAATAACAATTGTTGTGACTGCCAATGTAAAATCCATGTATGGATCCGTGGAGCAATCTGTGGAGTCCACTTTGTTGTTAACCTGTACTGGAAAGCAGGTATGCCGGTGGGTGGCCACATATCGAGTGCTCTCGGTGTGGCAGATATTTCGGAACAAAGCAATGGAGATCTTTGGTGATTGAGGCATCGTATTGTTCCATCGTGGAACTTGTGGATTTCGTAAACTCCTTCTCTCTACATTCTCTCTACATTCTGCTGTGGTTTTCAGAAGCCTTTGCTCATTGTTCTACTCCATGACTTGCTGAACTGAACTTTGAGAACTATTCCTAGACTTGGGGTTTGGGAACTTGCCACACACAGGCACTTTGAGTTTATTTTGGGGTGAATGTCTGATATCTAACATTTTTATTCCTCTTATTATTTCAAGTAGTTATTAATAAATAGATTCTAACATTTATACATGGCTCGTTGTGTTCCTATTGTTGCTGGTACGTAACATAAGAAGACCACTATCATCCCGGTACCTGAGAAAAACAAGGTAACATGCCTTAATGACAACTGACTGGTGGCTCTGACATCCACCACCATGAAGTACTTTGAAAGGCTGGCCTTGGCACGCATCAACTCCAGCCTCCCAGGCAACCTTAACCCACTGCAATTCGCCTACTGCTGAAACAGGTCTACAGTGGACGCCATCTCCCTGGCTTACACTCATCTCTGGAGCATTTGGACAATAAAGACACCTATGTTAGACTATTGTTTATTGACTACAGCTCCGCCTTCAATACTATCATTCCAAGCAAACTCATCACCAAACTCCGAAACCTGAGACTCAACACCTCTCTTTGCAACTGGATCTTTGACTTTCTGACCAACAGTCTACGATCAGTGAGGATAGGCAGCAACACCTTTGCCATAATTATTCTCAACACTGGTGCCCCATGAGGCTGCATTCTTAGGCCCCTACTCTGCTCCCTGTACACTCACAACTGCATGGTCAGGTTCTGCTCTAACTCCATCTACAAGTTTGTAGATGATACCACCGTACTGGGCTGTATCTCAACTAACAATGAGTCAGAGTACAGGATGGAGATAGAGAGCTTAGTGACAAGGTGTCATGACAACAACCTTTTTCTCAATGTCAGCAAAACAAAAGGGCTGATCATTGACTTCAGGAAGGGGGGCAGTGCACATGTTCCTGTGTACAACAAAGGTGCTGAGGTCGAGAGGGTTAAGAGCTTCATGTTCCTCTAGGTGAACATCACCAACACCCTGACCCTGTCCTGGTCCAACCACATAGATGCCACGGCCAAGAAATCTCACTGGCACCTCTACTTCCTCAGGAGGCTAAAGAAATTTGGCATGTCCCCTTTGACCCTCACCAATTTTTATCTATGCACCACGGAAAGCATCCTATCTGGATGCATCATGGCTTGGTATAGCAACTGCTCTGCCCGGGACCGCAAGAAACTGCAGAGAGTTGTGGACAAAGCAGTCTCCCTTCCATGGACTCTGTCTATACTTTTTGCTGCCTTAGTAAAGCAGCCAGCATAATTAAAGACCCCATCCATCCTGGACATTCTCTTTTCTCCCCTCTCCAATTGGGCAGAAGATACAAAAGCCTGAAAGCACATACCACCAGGCTCAAGGACAGTTTCTATCCCACTGTTATATGACTACTGAATGGTTCCCTAATACGGTAAAATGGACTCTCGACCTCACAATCTACCTTGTTACGACCTTGCACCTTATTGTCTGCCTGTACTGCACTTTCTCTAACTGTAACACCTCATTCTGCATTCTCTTTTGTTTTACCTTGTACTACTTCAATGCACTGTGCAATGAATTGTTCTGTATAAACGGTATGCAAGACAAGTTTTTCACTGTACTAATTTAAAATTGATTTAACAATCATATTGTGAAAGATATTTACCTTTTGACTATTATACATACTCCTCCTTTTCCTTCCCTTCATCATCCAATCAGTTACTACTTCAAAAATGTCAAATATGACCAATCCAAATTGATTGTCCTTGATTAATCCATACATTTTACTTTCTATTTATGTCATGAATTATACATTCTAAGAATGGATGTGAACTGTTGTTAAAATAGTTGACCCATCGTTACCATGTATCCATTTCTATATTGTTCAACAGAAGTCTTACACTGGGGCAAAGGTTCATTTCTGCAATTTGCATAAATAAGAATGATTGTACAATTATAGCAAAAGTCCTTTTCTCTGACTTCTTTTAATAGACGGAATAAATTTCCCAACGACAGATGATTCAAACCACTCTTAGCTCTGCTTACTTCTATCAGAGACGTTTTATTTCATCAGTTGTCTCGAAGAATTACTCCATAAGACAACTGAATATCATTGTATACTGCACTGCATCATTTAGTGCAGTATTTTTAAAATCTATAATGCCATTGTCTTTCACAATTACATTGCTTTTCTCTTTGCCAATCCCTCCTATCCTCAATATTTGAAGATGCAAATAAAGCATATAACATTTTATTTTATATTATTTGCTAACCATTTTAGTATTTCCTATTTGTCACCTAATTCTTCATTTTCATTGTTTTGTAAAGCAATCTTGGATTCTGTTTGGTACCAAGTGGCTTCTTTTGTTTCATTTATGTTGCCTTCATCTACAAAATTCTATCTTTTTCAGAAAATGCAATCTTATTCCATCCACCACATATTTGATCATTTTCCAATGTTTTTTTTGCCTTGTTAATTTTATTTAGATTTCTCCTTATTTCTGAGAGTGTTGACTTTACTTGACCAACACCTTTACTTTTGTCCCTCCATCCACCTTCAAATCATAGAACAGTACAACACAGAACAGGTCACTTGACCCATTGAATACCAGCCTGCCCTATCAAAGAATAATCCACTTAGGCCCACTCTCAGCTTTCTGTCTACATTCTTGCATTTTTTTTCCTTCAAATATTTTGACAGTGAGAATTGAATCTCTTTTCACCACTGTATCAGGCATTCCAAAGATAGACACTTAGAACAGTACAGCACAGGATCAGGCCCTTCGCCCCATGATGCTTGTGCCAACCATGATGCCAAGCTAAACTAATTCCATCTGCCAGCACATGGTCTATTTCCCTCCATTCCCTGCCTGCTTATGTGCTTGTCTAAATGCCTCTGTTAATATCACTATTGTATCTGCTTCCACCAGCTCCCCAGCAGCACGTTCCAGGCACCTACCACTCAATGTGTATAAAAGTTGTCACATAAATCTCCTTTAAATATTCCCACTCTCACCTTAAAGCTATGCCCTCTCATATTTGATACTTCCATCCTGGGGAAAAAAAAACAGCTATCTACCCTGTCTATGCCTTTCATAAAGTTTGGCAGAATAGTTGTTTTCCTCATGTTTTCCGTGATTCTTTTGTCAATCACTTTAAAGCTTTTCCCTCTGGTTATTGATGAAGTCGCATTTGTAAATGATTTTATTTATTAACTCCATCTAAATTCTTCATGATTTTAAACACATCTACTAAATTTTCTCCACATCTTTTCTGCTCTTTAGAGAGCAACCCTAACTTCTCCGGTGTATTCACATAATGTAATTCCTTATCCCTGGAACTATTCCTGTAAATCCCCGGTGTACTCTCTCCAAACCATTTAAATCTTTCCTAAAAGGTGTGCTGCCCAGAATTGAACATCATACTACAGCTGTAGCTGATCTCGTATTCTATATTGGATTATCGTAATTTTCTGCCTTTAGTGCTCTATGCCTTTGTTTATGTAGCCTAAGATGCCATATGTTTTTGTGATTGCTCATATGTTCTGCCACATTCACTCATTCTTATCCTTCTTATCAAAATGGATCCCTTACAATTTTCTGCATTGAATTACCTCAGCCACTGGTCTACTGATATGATCAGTCCATTACTATCTTTCTCAATGTTTGCTACACTCCAAACTTTATCCCATTTGCAACTTTTGAAATTGTGACCTGTAGATTCAAGTCCAATTCATTAACTGTAGTCCCAGAATCTTATATAACTCTCCCCTTTTCAATAAACAGACATTCATCACAGCTGTCTAATTTCTATCCTTTAAGTGAATTTTACATAATATCGGCACTACCCCTTTAATCCTATGAGGTTTAATTTTGCTAACATCTAGCACATTGTACTTAGGGAAATGGCTTTGAAAATCTATTTTCACATCAACTAAATTATTTCCAGCTGCCTCTGTTATCCTAATCAAAAATCGAACTAGTCAAACACAATTTCTTGTTAACAAGGCCACAGTAGCCTCATTATTAGTTTGTACATACCCAAGTGGCTGTTAAGTTCTCTTGTTCTAACCGACTCATTATTCATTGCTCAGTTTATCCTCCTTACCATTTTTAGCTCTATCATGTTTGTAATATTTGCAATGCTTCAGCCATTTGGCATCACCGTGATATGCAAGGAAGATGAGAAGACAGTGATTCTAGTCTACAATTTCTATCCACAAGTTCCTCAGCAACCTAACATGCATCCCATCAGGACAGGATATTCACTTAAAGGGCTACCTCTCTAATAATTCTTTTATATCTTACATTGTACCTAACAATGTTATGGCCATTGTTTATAAATTGTTCTTCCACCTCCACATAAATGACATTGCTCATTTAGTTTTCCGGAACAAGGTTAAGAAATACGTCATTTATTGTATAGAGAAGGCTGAACCCTAAAATTCTATACTCTTGACATCATTTGCCTTCCTGGCCAATGTCTAAGCCTGAACCAAACGGTTTTTACTTTGGTATCCTGTTTGATCCTGAGCTGAGCACCTGACCCCACATCACCTATACATCCATGGCATAAGGTGACTCTGCTCTGGTCTTAATTCACTTGCTGCTGAAACTCTTATCTATGCCTCGTTACCACTCCTGAACAGCTGTCTTATTTCCAGTATATAGCTGTATGTCAGTGCACACTCTGAACTTAATCCTTTCAGTTGTTTTTCTTAACTCATAAAAAGCAAACTACTTCAGATGCTAGAAAACTACATAAAACAGAAAATATCAAAATAAAAATGTAACTATTTGTGGCAGCATTTGTGGACAGAGAAACAGAGTTACATATCAGGTCAATGATCCTTCATCAGAGCCAACTAACAATGGATTTTGTTTTACCAGCCTTTTAACAAGCATGGAATACATTGAGATGATTGTTGATGTGTATCATATTTCTTCAGACAGATAATACAGATTCTTTGTCCCTTGCTGAATACGTTTCCCCTTTTCACTAATGCATGCTAACCTCTTGTGGCAGAAGAACGTAACCTATATTCTGCTACTGAGACATCATCTGTAAGTCTGTTGAATTATGGTGCAATAGCACAATGACAAAATATATGTTAAAAGTCTATTACAGCATCTTATTCATTATTATCATTTTTTCACTTAGTATTTACGTAGCACACAATGCTGCTTGATTGAAAAAAATCATAATTAATAGATCCCCCAACGTATCCCTCAAAGTTGGTGTAAGCTATGGAAATCTAAATCCTTTATATCCTGTGCTGTTTTGTTTCCCATTGAATTCTTCTGGTAGTCTCTTGTTATTCATCGGTGATGGGTTGTGCAGAAAGCAAGAAAATCCAGGTGCTTATTTGACCATTGCAATTCCTGTCTTTATCTTTGAGCAAACGATGTCAGGAGGTATAATGCTTCGTAATGAATTCCTACATCTGTTCTACCATCTATCTTTTCTGGTGATTTGTTCTCTTTTGTTACTCTCTCCTGAGTTAGTTACACATGCTATTTCTCTTAATGTCTCGGCCCTTGTTACTTTTTTCCCCTGTGTCTCTGTTACTCCCTCTGCATGTTTTTGCTGCTCTCCCATGCTCTTCTCGTCATTTTCTCTTATTCTTCTGTTCTTGGGGATGCTGTCTCATTAACTTAGTTTAACAGCACCGCAGGGTAACGTGGAGCAATTTTCCAAAGTTCCACATGCAGTCACTGCCCTCCATCATCCAAGACACCAGCAAGACACCAGCTGCAACATACTGTTTGATAATGTGCTTGCACAATCTTAATGTTTTTGCTTGTATCATTCTTTTAACCACAAGACCCATGACCTCAAACCCCAGCGTCATCTTTTGGCCAGAAACACGTGTCATTATCATGGATGCTCTGTGTCATGTTGCATTTCCAGTATTTTCTCTCTAACTCCAAAATGTGGATATTTCTGAGCTGGTGTTTAAAGGAGATGGAATGAATGACAATGCATACATACTAATGTTGTCAGATGTTAAAAGCACCACTCTTTCTTGCTGCAGCAAGAAAAGACGTGCGAAAGGAGAATGAGGTTAGAATGGTTTCCTGGGGAATTCAGATGCTGGGAGAAAGTTTGATGTGGAAGATTCATTATCAATTTAGTAAAAGTTAGTTCTGGGTACAGAAACAGAATTTTGCAACAAACCTTCAACTTCCCCATCACCAAAATGCATGAGTTAATGTAATGACTCATGTGCACATAGACTTTACTTGCAAATGTTTCTGCATTTATCCTCTCACTCTAGAAATTGCACCTGGGTATTATCGTAGGTCAGAGCAACAAGAGTTAATTCTTACATTTAGGGTTCTTTTTTAATGCATCAGGAACAAGCTTAGGTAGAGGCCTCCAAACTGTTAACCTCTAATCCTTATGAATAAGCAGTATTTCAAATCTTGATCTTTCTAGATCAAGAAGTAAATTAAAAAGTCAATTTAAGATCTGAAAGTCTTTAAAATCTTATTTAAAATAACATATTATTTACAACTTGAAAAACAAAAATATCCAGCCGAGCCAGAGCGAAAGTGAGATAATTTTTCAAGTCAATGAAACCCCATTGACCACTCCAATGAAAGGTCATTGACCTCTCATTATACTCCTCTCTCCGCAGATGCTGCCTGATCTTTTGTATATTTTTGTCATTTTCTGTTTCTCTATTTTGTAGAGTTGCCTGCACCCCACACTTCCCTAAGAGGGCTACCAGTGTTAGGTGCAACAAACAAGATGCTGGAAGAACTCAGTGGGTTAGGCAACATCTGTGGAGGGAAATGAACAATGGAAGAAGTGTGTGGGTGATGGGTAGATGGAGTTGGGTGGAGGAGGGGAAAGAAATAGGGTGATGGGTGATCAACCCCCATCCACCATCCTCCACCCACTCTATCTGTCCATCACCCACACACCCCTTCCACTGTTTCCCCTGCCCCACTGTTCCCATCTGCCCACCCCACCTCCCTTATTTGATTCCATGCTCCACCTTCCTCTCCCATCAGATTCCATCATCTGCAGCCCTCTGTTGCCTCCAGCTATCACTTCCCAGCATCTGTCACTATTTCCACACTTCCCTCCTCCATCTGCCTTTCACCCCTCCTCACCTGGATCCACCTATCGATTGCTAGCTTTTATTTGAAAGAAGAGATTTTCAATTCCCTTCATGTTTTTGTACTGGCTGTCTTCCCTCTATCTTTCAGTCAGGAAGGGTCTCAATCCAAAATGTTGACTGTCTACTTCCCTCCACAGATGCTGCCTGACCTGCCGAGTTCCTCCAGCATCTTCTTTGTTGCTCCATATTCCAGCATCTGCAGATTCTTGTGTCCCATCATTAGGTGTTTATTATACCAGGAACTTGCACCTAATTCTGAAAATTATGTGTCTATTCACAAACTCTCGGCCAGCACTTTCTCTGACACTTTGAAAACAGAATGGAAAATTTGCTCATTTATACAAATTTCTTCCATAAATATGCCATGGAAAACATTTGAGACATTGGATTATGTTTAATTCTCAGAGATAAACTAATCCATTTGAAGTTGAAATTGTAAGGTTTTAATCTGGTTTATTGGCTAAATGGAGTATCTTCTACATTACCAAAAGTACAGGAAAACAGAACCAATGTGGTTGGAGCATTAGTGAGGGAAACATTAACTCGAGCAAAGACAGCAGGAGCGGCCTTATTATTACAAATCGTATCAGCTGCATTAGCAGATTTATTAACTTCTTGCCTCAGCAAATCTATATAATTGAAAATCTCATCGTTCAAATAAAACCTCTGTTCATCAAGATAAGGATACCCTTGAAATAAATCTAGTTTATTACCAAATGTAAATCTAAGGTAAACTCACTCCTAATACTTCCGAGCACAAAGCCAAGTTGGCCCAGTGTTTAAAACTAAATAGATTTTATTTCAGGGACAGTTTAAAAGGTGGTCAGGTGGGGAAGAGAATCATAGCACCTCAAATGAAATACAACAAAGTGGAAAAGATACAGCAGGAGAGGGTGGAAACGGGCCTGACAAACATGATGGCACAGCAAGGAAATGTCAAAAAGTTGCAAAGGTCAATGGAAATTTTGGGAAAATATGGAAGGGAATGATAACAAGGCAAGTTGACTCAACAACAAATGAAAATCAAAGGAAACTAGATGATGCTGATCGAAACCTGAAATAAAAAACAGCTAGAGCTGGGAACATTCAGTAGGTCATGCTGCGTATGTGGAAAGAGAAACAGAGTCAACATTTCAGGTTGAAGACCCTTCATCAGAATGTTCTGATGAAAGGCCTTTGACCTGAAAAGTTAACTGAATTTTTCTTTCCACAGATGCTGCCTGACCCGCTGAGTGTTTCCAACATTTTCTGCTTTTATTTGATTCAACAAGAATTTTTTATTCACTTACAGAATGTAGATGTTGTAGTTAAGACTAGAATTCATTGATTGTTCCTAATGGTTCTTGAGGAAGCAGTGGTGAGCCATCCTAATAAACAGTTGTAGTTCTCCAGTGTTGTTAGGAGGGAAGTTCTGGATTTAGACTATGAGGGAGCAGTGATACATTTCCCAATACATTCTAATTTTCAACAGAACAAAATAACCCATTCAAATAATACATCTATATAAAGATATAACAGTGCTTGTCTGAAAGCACGGGTGGCTCTGTGGCATAGCTGGTGCCTCACAGTGTCAGAGACCTGGTTTCAATCCTGACCTTGGGAGCAGTTTGTGTGAAGTTTGCACATTCTAACTGTGACAACTTGGGTTTCCTCTAGGTGCTCTGGTTTCTTCCCACAATCCAAACATGTGCGAGGTTAGTGGGTTAATTGGCCATGGTAAATTGTTTCTAGTGTGTAGGTGAGTGGTAGAATCTGGGGTTAGTGGTTAGTGTGGACCTGGTGTGCCAAAGTGCCTGTTTCTGTGCTCTAGTTCTGAATGACTCTAAATAAAACCAAATGCAAAGAAGTATTTTCATGCTTATGCTCCTAAAAGTAATCACATTTGCAAATTTGTTTTAAATGCCATGTGGTGAAATAAGGGCATTGGAGAAGGAGAGAGAATAGTTGTTTTTAACAAGCAAGTATTAGTACTGCAGCAAAGAAGAGTACTTTAAAAATAGAGCTGGGGAAATCCCAGAAGTTAACAGCTTAATATTTACTCTTGCTCACAAGCCGCATAGAGAACACAGGGGAAATTTTTGGGCATGGCCAAAATAAAGGCAGAGTGGTTGGATTGTCCAGCTCACCCACCTCTAATTTAAGTAAAAGGCACAAACCATTTCAGACTTGCAACTCATTTCCACATGACAGATCAGCTGACATTCATTGTTTATTGGCAGCTTGTCTTGGACTGGTGGGGGGAGTAATTTTGAAGCAGGTGATGCCACATGAATGTAGCTGAACCTCAAAATAGAAAACTTAATTAGTGCTGCATTCTTAAGAGTACAAAAATTAAAACAGAATGCAACCAAATGAATTCTTTGATAGCACAGGACAGAGCAGGAAGAGGATGTTGAAGTGGAAGATCAATCATGATCATGGTAAAAGGCAGAGAGGACTTTAAGAGCCAAATGGTCTAATCCTGTTCCTAGCTCTTATGTTTTATGAAGTACCCCTTGAATTTCCAACAGTGAGATGGAGCTTCTTATAGAGGAGGTCAACAGGAAACTGGGGGTCTAACTCAGGAGGAATATGGAGTTCCTGTTTAGAGATGACAGAAGGGAGATTCCAAAGAAAATAGTTGGCGACTGCTGTCAAAGTGATCAAACATGTAAAGAACATTGTTCCCAGGACCTGGCTGTAATGAATTAAGAACTTTGACCAAAGTTGCCAAGAAAAGACTGCTACTTAAGGGTTTCATATATAATTTTGCATCAATTGCATCCTCAGTAGCCACAAGCCTACTGTTCCCTGCTTCTTATCACTCTGCTGCTATGGAACAACTGATACCGTACAAATGCAAATTGTTACTGTTATCACATTTCCCATTGTATCTCATTCAGCTGCACAGCTGCAGATTGCACACCCTGTGGCCACTATTGCCCTTTCAACCATTCCCCTCACATAAGCAAATGTGTGCTATTTTCCACTTTATGTCTAACTATATGCATGCCCATATTTCTATAACGAAAAGCTGGCATGCATTAAAATGAAGCAGACACACATATGAAGGGGCCATTCTTATTTCAAATCCTGTCTCCATTGGTGGAAACTATTGATGTAATTAGTAGGGACTGATGTATAAGTATGGTAAGTGGAAAAGCCAAAGGATTTGCTTAGCAGAAAGAAAATAATGAATAAGATGCTGCAATAGACTTTTGATAACAAACCCAAGAATGACCCAAGCTCTGCAGTGAGGGAGAATCAGAATCACAATCAGAATCAGATTTATTATCACTGCCTTAACTGACATGAAATTTGTTGTCTTGCGGCAGCAGTACAGTGCAAAAACATAAAATTATTATAAATTAGAAAAATAAATAAATAGTACAAAAAGAAGGAATAATGAGGTAGTGTTCATGGGTTCATGGGCCATTCAGAAATCTGATGGTCAAGGGGAAGAAGTTGTTTCTGAATCATTGAGTGTGGCTTTTCAGGCTGCTGTACCTCCTCCCTGATGGTCATAATGTGAAGAGGGCATGTCCCAGATGGTGAGGGCCCTTAGTGATGGATGCCACCTTCTGTACATGCGCTGCAGGTTAACTGCTGGTATGCTAGTACTACAGCAATCAAAGTGGACAATACAACAAATTTACTGTACTCTACCTCTTTAAATTACATTTCCCTTAACTGGGTCGCTTCCCTCAAGGCATAGTGAACAGGTCAATGCTTATGGAAGTTGGGTGTGGCTTCTGCTTCCACGTGGATTTTCACTTTGAAATTCCATTTCTTCCCATATTCCTCCTTAAAGACAGAAGCATGTTTATCCAACACTTGCTGCACTGTATGCTATGGAACATTTTCTTTGTTTTGTAGCTGAAGGTTTTTTTTCAATTCTATTTCTTCCTAATAATGCAGGAGTGTTCCCATTCACCATCACTAGGGGAAGGACTCTAACTTCACTGGAACTTGGATCTCTCCCACAACAAGAAATCTGTTTCCTGCATATGACAAGAAGTGTTGGCTCCAAGGGCACATCAGAAGCTGGCCCAAGTATATGTAGTCTAGCACAAATGCCCCAGTTTCCAACTGAATGCTCCCTGATTTCTTGCCAGTAGGATCTGGAGAAAAATTCTGTCTCCGTTTCCTTCAGTTGTGTAGACATTTAATAACCCAAATTGCTCTTTGTCTGGTTCACTGTTCTCTTTGATGTCAATCATATACGTTGAATGAACAGTGAGTTTTCTTACTCGCTCTCTACATGACCTATATTTCCACAATTGTGGTACCTTTCCTGATGTCAGTGGTTTCCACTGCAATGGTAACCTGCTTGTTTGTGTCGTGTGGCAATTGTTTGAGGAATGTACTTCAGAGGAGCCTGTATTTTCTGATGAAATTGACAAGGCCCACTTTGTATCAGGGTGCTCTCTATAAGCTCTGGAGAGCTCTCTAGTTGGGTCAGAAAGTAATGCTAACTTTGCTAAAATCCATGTGGAAGCAGAAGCCACATCCAAGTCATGGTATCCTTGCAGGCAAGTTCCAAAGCCAGTGCAATATCACTGGCTGACTTAAAAGTCAAATCCTCTGGTGAGAACAGTCATTTCTAACAAGTTTCCCCTCAGAGACAACAAATGAATTGATCTTGCAGGGCATCATCTGGGAACACTCCAAAATCACAGGAGCTTGCCAGATGCTTCAATGCAATGATGTCATTAACAATAGTGCCTCTTTCCTCCTGATGCTGATGCTGAAATCTGAAATGTTCTGCAATGAGCATTGGCTTGGGCTTGAAATGCTTTAACCATGTTTCAATGCATTCTGTAAGACAAATTCACTAATTTATTTGATGTAACGAGACTTTGGAGAAATCAAAAATCTGTGGGCCAAAAATAGCAAGAAATATTTTTTTTCCATTTGTATTAATGTTTGTCACCAGCCACCATTCAGAATATTCCAAATAAGCATCAAAATCTTCCTTTTATCCCTGAAATTGTGGTACCTGCCCAATTGTTGACATTCTATTGCTCTGCAGTTTTTCAACTGTAATAATTGTAATAATCTATCAACGCTGATTAGTAATGTATTTGAAACAGTGAACAGTATATTAGCAGCATTTGGTTCGGGTCAGTTTTACCTTGTCGCCTCTTTAGCCTTTGTTATAATACAGAGAGGGAGTTAGACACATGCGCCTTTCATCTGCATGTAACCATCTGTAATCTTCTCCTCCTAACACTGTTGACTTCAGATTCTAACTACTGGTTTCAGGAGGGAAACTGTCCTGGATTGGTTAAATGAGTTCAGTAAGTTAAATGTTTCCTCTCTCCTCTCTCCTTGCTGATCCTGCATGTGTCTTCAGGTAAAACTGAGTCAGTGGAAGAAATCTTAACTCTGAATTGGATGGGAAATAAAAATGTAAAAAGATTGAAATGTAAATAAACTTGCTTCAAATTCTCTGATTTTAATGGAGTCTGTTTAAGGATCAGAGAAGTAATCCACTCCCAGGAAGCTGGCCAATTACTTAAATATTTTACTAAATCTGTCTGCATCAGATGTTATTATCATTTATTTTTAATACTGGATGGTCTAGTTGCATGGAAGAGATCAGCTTTTCCAGTACTATTTTTGGGCTTGGAGAAGAGGAATACAGGAATGCTCCCTCCCTTCATCCTCCCCACGCCTCTCCGCTCCCCTAGATTCATTGAACACCTCTGTTATTGCAACCGGTAATTGGATACAACCTTCTGATAATTTCCCTATTCATTTTCCTGTGAAAGATCTCCTCCCATGTCTCTATTCTGTTCATCAACTGCATCGTCCTCTCTTGTGTTTCCAGTTCTTGCAATATTCCCTCCTCCTCCCATCTTTCCTAGCTTAGGATCTTTTTCACTCTTTCCCAGAACTCCAACTGCGATCTTCTCTCCTCCTATCCATAAGATTATTTCTATAAGCTTCTTCCTCCTCCTCTGATCTCTCCTAGCCTCTTCCATGAGATCTTGAACTCTCTTTCCCTCTCTCTACTCCCTGGGTTTGACCTATCAACTGGACAGCCAGCAACTTGTCAATCTGATTGTTGTGGTTGGGAAACCAATTCCAAAAATGTTGATTGGCTCCAGACATTAAACTTGGCAATACCTGCTGTAACTCCATTCTTCTGGGTTTTTCAAATGCAGAATAGCCACTCCCTTACTTCCTCCCTGCTTATGAATTAATATTATGGTCATTGTTTCAAAAGCATACAAGTAAATGAGAACTTAAAATGAACAGGAAATGCTTTTTCTGCTTTGACCATCCTTTGAAAACATTCCTTGCTCTAACAATATGTAAAGAAATTTTTCTTCTCACTCTCATGTAGATTAAAAGAGAAAAATATTGATGAATTTATGTGAAACATTTGTGAATTCTTCCTCTCCCCAATTTGCTCAATGTATTCAATGCTATCAAACTGGCTTGCTCACCCTAAAGTGACCAACAATGTTGTCCCATTAAAAATGAGAAAGGTCAACACATTTATTTAGGCTCCTGCCACAAATTGTGTACTCTTGTGAATGATTTTATCTGTCTTCTTTGCCAGTGCCTTAGTTTGTATCATACTGCTGACAAACTAATAACCCCTTGTTAATGACTTTCCAAGCAGCGCAAATAATTTACTCTCGTACATCTTGAAAAAATGCTTTGTAATCTGACAATAACTCTTAAATCTTCCTTTGGCCTTCTTTGCCCCAGTGGAAGTAATTCCAACAGTTCAGATTTCATCTTAACCATCAGCCAACATCCAAAACTTCTGCATCACCATCCATGGTAATGACTTGCTTCCATCCCCACACCCCATTGCATTGGGTGATACAATCACCCTACTATCAGAAATCAATAGATTTTTAATTATTAAGAGAGTTGACAAATATAGGGTTTGTACATGAAAATTGGAATTGGAATTGGTATATTATTGTCACTTGTACTGAAGTATAGTGAAAAACTTGTCTTGTATACCGTTCATACAGATCAATTCATTACACAGTGCATTGAGGTAGTACAAGATAAAACAATACAGAATGCAGTGTGAAGTGTCACAGCTACAGAGAAAGTGCATTGCAGGTAGACAATAAGGTGTGAGGTAGATTGTGAGGTCAAGAGTCCATATTATCGTACTAGGAAACCCTTCAATAGTCTTATATCAGCGGGATAGAAGCTGTCCTTGAGCCTCACAAAATCACAAGACAAGGGAGCAGAAGTAAGCCATTCGGCCCTTCGAGTCTGCTCCAAGGAAAAGAAAGGGAAAAAGAAAAAAAAAGAGAAATGGGGGAAAAAGGTCTGCTCCATGAGCTAAAGGAAAAAAAACACTATTCCTTTCTAGCCCCAATTTCCGGCCTTATCCCCATATCCCTTGATACCTTGACTAATTAGATAATTATCTATCTCCTCCTTAAATGCCTCGAATGATCGGGCCTCCACTGCTGTATGTGGCAAAGAATTCCATAAATTCACTACCCTCTGGCTAAAGAAATTTCTCCTCATCTCTGTTTTAAACCTGTACCCTCTAATTCTAAGATTGTGCCCTCTGGTCCTGGACTCACCCACCAAGGGAAACAGCTTGACCACATCTACTCTGTCCAGTCCCCTCTCATTCTTCTGTACTCCAGTTAGTACAGTCCAAGAGCCGACAAACGCTCATCATATGTAAGCCCTTTCATTCTGAGAATCATCCTCGTAAATCTCCTCTGAACCCTCTCCAACATCAGCACATCCTTCCTAAGATATGGGGCCCAAAACTGCACACAGTATTCCAAATGAGGCCTCACTAGTGCCCGTAGAGCCTCATCAACACCTCCCTACTTTTATACACTATACCTCTCGAAATGAATGCCAACATAGCATTCGCTTTCTTTACTGGTGGTTAACCTTTAGGGTATCCTGCACGAGTACCCCCAAGTCCCTTTGTACTTCTGTACTTTGAATTTTCTCCCCTTCTAGGTAATAATCTGCCTGTTTATTTCTGTATCCAAAGTACTGGTGGTTAACCTTTAGGGTATCCTGCACGAGTACCCCCAAGTCCCTTTGTACTTCTGTACTTTGAATTTTCTCCCCTTCTAGGTAATAATCTGCCTGTTTATTTCTGTATCCAAAGTGTACAATGGCACATTTCTCAATATTGAATCTCATCTGCCATTTCCTTGCCCATTCTCCTAAACTGTCTAGGTCTCTCTGCAACCTTCTTGTCTGCTCAATACTCCCTACTCCTCCACCTATCTTGGTGTTGTCTGCAAACATACCCACAAAACCATTTACTCCATCATCCAAATCGTTAATGTACAAAGTAAAAAGGAGCGGCCCCAACACCGACCCTTGCGGAAAACCACTAGTAACCGGTAGCCAACCAGAACAGGATCCTTTTATTCCCACCCTTTGCTTTCTGCCAACCAGCCAATGCTCCACCCATTCTATTATCCTATCTGTAATTCCATGACCTCTCATCTTATTAATCAGCCTCTTGTGCGGCACCTTGTTGAAGGTTTTTTGAAAGTCTAAATATACGACATCTACGACTTCTCCCTTATCCACCCTACCTGAGATTTCCTCAAAAAACTCGAATAGGTTGGTCAGGCAGGATCTTCCCTTCACGAAACCATGCTGGCTTGGACCTGTCTTGTCTTGCACCTCTAGGTATTCCATAACCTCATCCTTGAGGATCGATTCTAATAACTTTCCCACCACCGATGTCAGACTAATAGGTCTGTAATTTCCTTTCTGCTGCCTCCCACCTTTCTTATACAGTGGAGCTACATTTGCGACCCTCCAGTCCTCCGGAACCATGCCGGAGTCTATTGATTCCTGGAAAATTATCACCAGTACTTCCGCAATCTCTAAAGCCACCTCCTTCAGAACCCGGGGATGCATCTCATCCGATCCGGGAGACTTATCTGTCTTTAGTCCATTTAGCTTTCCTAGCACCTTCTCTCTAGTAATCGTAACTGAACTCAGTTCCATTCCCTGAAACCCCTGACTATCCGGTATATTGCTGATGTCCTCCACAGTGAAGACCGACGCAAAATACTTATTTAGTTACTCTGCCATCTCTTTATCATCCATTATAATCTCTCCTGCACCGTTGTTGATTGGTCCTATATCAACCCATGTCCTCTCTTTTACTCTTCATCTATTTAAAAATCTTAGTATCCTTTCGAATGTTATCTGCCACTTGCTTTCATAATTCACCTTTTCTTTCCTGATGACCTTCTTAGTTTCTTTCTGCAGGTTTTTAAAAGTTTCCCAGTAAAACAAGAGCAAAAGGGAGGGCATACAAAGGAAGCAAGAATTAGTGGGAAAACACTAATTCTTGCTTCCTTGTATGCCCTCCCTTTTGCTCTTATTTTTAGCCTTAACCTCTCTCGTTATCCACATTTGTGCCTTTTTTTCCATTCAAAACCTTTTTTCCTTGGAATATATCTATCCTGCATTTTCCTTATTTCTTGTAGAAATTCTATCCGTTTCTGCTCTGCCGTCCCTCCAGCTAGCTTACTCTTCCAATTAATTTGGGCTAGCTCCTCTCTCATGCCACTGTAATTTCCTTTGTTCCACTGAAATATCGATACACCAGTTATCAACTTCTCCTTCTCAAATTTGAAACTGAACTCAATCATATTGTGATCACTAGTTCCTAATGGTTCCTTTACCTTTAGTTCCCTAATCACCCCCGGTTCGTTACACAGCACCCAATCCAAAACAGCCGATCCCCTGGTGGGGTCATCAACAAGTTGCTCCAAAAAGCCATCCTATAGACATTCCACAAACTCACTCTCCTGAGATCTACTGCCTTGCTGGATTTCCCAATTCACCTTCATGTTAAAATCCCCCATAATTATCTTAACGTTGTCACTCTGACATGCTTTTTCTACTTCTAACTGCAATTTATAGTCCACATCCTGACTGCTATTAGGGGGCCTATATATAACTGCTATTATTGTCCTTTTACCCTTGCCATTTCTTAGTTCCACCCATAAGGATTCCACTTCTTCTGACCCAATGTCCTTCCTTTCTATTGATTTTATATCATTACGAACCATCAGGGCCACACCACCCCCTCTGCCTACCCACCTATCCTTCCTATAAACTGTGTACCCCCGGAGCCTGGTGGTATGTGCTTTCAGGCTTTTGTATCTTCTGCCTGATGGGAGAGGGGAGAACAGAGAATGTCCATGGTGGGTGGGGTCTTTGATTATGCAGGCAGTGAAAAGTATAGACAAAGTCCATGGAGGGAAAGCTGGTTTCCATAACTTGCTGAGCTGTGTCCAGAACTCTGCAGTTTCTTGTGGTCCTGGGCAGAGCAGTTGCCATACCAAGCCGTGATGCATCCAAATAGGATGCTTTCTCGGATCTGAAATGTTAACTGTTTCTCTTTCTACAGATGCTGCCTGACCGGTGCTTGGCTGAGTGTTTCCATTATTTTCTATTTTTATTCTAGAATCTTATGCATGCCAACAGCAAAAGTGGCATGTAATACGTAGCTAAGTGATCAGACAACCAAAAGATCAGGTCAAATCTCTGCAGTCCTGCCAAATCAGATGTGAATTGTGGTGGATAACAACTAATGGGTGGAGGAAGCTTCATGTACAGTTGTGTCCTCAAGGATGATGGAGCTCAGACATAGCTCAAAAGGTAAAGTTGGAGCATTTACAACTACATGAGTGTTTGATGCATCTTATCCTCCTCTGGAGCTCCCATCTTTACAGAAGTAAGTCTTCAGCCAATTTGTTTTACTCCACATAACATCACCATTTTCCAAGAACTTAAAGAAACCAGCCACATAAATATTCTAACTCCAAGAACAAGTGAAAGGTTTGCCATTCTCCAGTGAATGGTGTACTCCTGAATCTCAAAAGCCCTTCTATTGTCTACCATCATGTGATGGAATACTCTTACTTGCCAATAATGTGTGCAGTTTCAGCAAACACTAAATAACCTGAACACCTTGAAAGACAATGTGGCTTCCATGACTTCCATTGTGCAGTTTGTACCATTTACAGATGCAATGTAACAACTTGTTAAGGCCTTTGCAACAGAAAACTGGCAACCACCGACCCCTATCCACTTAGAATAGGAAAGGCAACTAGCATGGGAAGACTAACAACTCCCAAGTCACTCACCATCCTGAATTAGAAATAAATTGCTGTTCCTTCATTGTCACTGAGACAAGATCCTCAGTCTGCCTATCTAACAGGACCTTGGGAATACTGTCATCCCAGGGACAGAAGTTATTCAAACAGATGCCTAACCACTGCCTTTTCAAGAGCATCTAAAGATACTTAATAAATGCTCACTTTGTCAGTAATCTCTACATCTCATGAATGAATACAATGAATATGTACAATGAAGATACAGCTCAAAAGAATACCAATTGCTTTCAGATGGATGTACTACAATATGTTTGCAAATGGTTAACACTACATCCAGTTCAATTACTTAAAATTACATTTTTTTGTTACTGTACATTGCAGATATTGATTATTATTACCCTTTCATTTGCAACATGCTAATGGTAGAAAATTCTTGTTGTATCATAATTGAATTAGTTTTGTTATTGTCAGAATAATTGATGGGTGTTATATTTTGGCTGTTCTAAATTGGACTTCCTTGGAGTTTGAAGCAGCAGTAATTACTTAGATGAACCCACCAGACGAATTTCACTTCCCTGCAATGAAATTTCATCATATCCATGCTGTTACTTTGGATGAATATATTGAAATTTTGAGACTGAACAGAATCTGGCTCACCTGCCTGGATTGACTTTCCATCCAAACAGCCACAATGATTGGTTGCCTCTCATTTTTAAGCCTACCCCAATCTGACCCTTTATCTCAGGTTTCTTCCTTATGTGTAAGCATTTTATCCTTACCAACCTTTGAGGTTCCTCAGTACCTATTGGCCTATGGAAGCTTTTTTTTTGGAAATATTCCTACTTCTTGCTCATTCTTTACAACAGAAGAATCTTCACCCTCAGGAGTTTTCATCAGAATCTACATTTCCACCATTACCCTCTGGTTTTATATCTTCCCATTGTCATTCAGTCTTACTATATCACCCAGAAACACAGTGGCCTAGATGTAACCATTTCCTCCTATTCCTTATTACAACAATAAGAAGACAAGACACGGGAACAGAAATAGGTAACTTGCATTTAATAAGGCAACTGTTAACCCTTTACCTCACCCACTTTCCTTCCCGATCTCCACACCTCTTGATTCCTTTAGTCCTGCGTCTTCTTTCACACATTCCATGAGTAAGCATCCACTGTCCTCAGGGTGGAAAATGCTAAGTGATGAAATTTCTCTTTAACTCAGCCTAAATGGATGACCCCTTGAGACTTATACCATTTACCTCTAAACTCTCCAGCCAGAAGAAATAACCTTTTAGCATAAACCTGTAAATCCTTTTCAGAATCTTATATCTCAATGAGACCACACTTTCTCCAAAACTCCAGTGAGTAACCTCCAGTGAGTAAATCTCTTTCCTTTGGACAACCCACTATCAACCCTCACCACCAACTGTAGTCTCATCAAAGTCTTTTACAACTGCAGAAGAATAAAGCCAACAGACACACCATTTGCCTTTCTTATTACTTACTAAAACTGTCCGTTAATTTGCTGTATTCATGAACCAAAACACCATGATTCCAATGTTTATTAGTTTCTCACTATTTAAAAGCATATTCTACTTTTCTATTCTCCTTACTGGTCAGTAACTTCATAGTTTCCCATATTATACTCCACCTGCCACTTTAGATTTGCCTTTTCACAATCTCTGCAGACACATGCAGGCTTGCTGCAGTGTGTGTGCTCTTTGGATTTCTGTGCACTGCAGTGTGGAAGTCAGGAAAATGCTGGTCTTGTTCTGCCCCTGGACTCACTATTAAGTCCAGAGATATTCTGTAAATTGCTGAGCTAAGAGGTTGGATACATTTCATTTCTGGCCCCTCAGACTTTTGCCAACAATAGTTAGTGCAACTAACACAGCCCTATTCATTTGAATGGGATCACCAACCTTCATTTGGAAGTTAAGTATTTTGATTATGGAGAAACAAGAGACTGCAGATGCTGGAATCTGGAGCAAAAAAAAACAATCTGCTGGAGGAACTCAGCAGGTCAGGCAGCATCTGTCGAGGGAAATGGATAGTCTCCAGTTTGGGTTGAGATTCTTCATCTCAATTGCCCAGATGAAAGGTCTCAACTCAAAATGTTGACTGTTCATTTCTCTCCATAGATGCTACCTGACCCATTGAGTTCCTTCAGCAAATATTTTTTTGATTATGTTGTTTATTCTCATGTGTATTTATGTTTTTGATTAATTAATGGTAATTTTATGTGGTTTTTTTCTGCAATTTAGTTTAGTCTGATCATCAGCAGATAGGATTATCTCCTTCGAGCAAAGGGAAGACTGAATTGAAACCAGAAGGTCATTAGGGTGAACTGACCCTTTCTTTTCCATCATGTGGCCTAGTTGCCAATCACACTCTGCTGTGTCACAAGGAAGAGCTGGGTGGTGATGCAGCAGTGTGTTAGGGGCCATGCTGTTACAAAGACCTAGTGCAGCTGCAGCACCAACATGATCAGCAACTGCAAGGTGTTGGCAAGGATCAGCACAGTCTGGCCCAATAACAGCATTGTGCAAGTACCATAACTGGGAGGACTGTAGCAGTTTAAAATGGTGACTCATCACCACCTGCTCAAAGGCAATTAAGGACAGGGAATAAATGTTTGCCTTAGCAGCAACATCTACATTTTGAAAAATGAAACACTCATTATTTTTTCTATTATTTTAAGGGTATGGCCACGACTTACCACCCTCACCCTGCCAATTAGCCAGTTTCTCCCTCCTTGCTTTATCAGAATCATTCAAAGTTTTGAATACTTCTATTCAGTGTTCCTCCTGCTCTAAGGAGATAACTTTAGCTGCTGTGATTTCTCAGCATAAATGAAGTCCCTCATCGCTGTTATTATTCTGGTAAATGTAAGCAAAGAATTAACATTTTTCCTAACATGTAATTGCTAAAAAATTACCATAGTATTCCAGATGTAACCTGTGAGTTGTAAATATTTAACATGAGCTGATATGATTAAATGGGGTATAATATTGAAAAGCATCATTTTATTCTCAGTAACGAATAAGCCCCTTGGTCTTACATCTTAATAATTGTTCTTGAAAATGATATGACCTGTATAATGTCATTTTTAGGTTCTCCACGTGACTTTTACATTGTTTACTTGTTGCAGTTGGCAGGAAGAACATCATTTCCTTTTTGACAGAAATTTTCATAACAGCATGTCTTGTGACAATCTTGTCATTAACGTTTAACAACATTATGTTTAACTTGGTGTTTTTAATGTTGAATGCTAATAGAACCGTAACCATGAACACTCTTCCTGCTTTAAATCTGAAACAAAGGTAAATCAGAAGATATTATCATAATTACACGTCAGAATTTGTCGTTCACAAATAAGTTTCAAAGGCACTCAAAAACATCTTGTCAACATACAAGTCAGGCTGTCAACAACCTTTTAAGATATAAGAAAATTAGAACATAGAACATAACAGCACAGTACAGGCCCTTCGGCCCACGATGTTGTGCCGACATTCTATCCTCTTCTAACATCTATCTAACCCTTCCCTCCAACATAGCCCTCCATTTCTCTATCATTCATGTGACTATCTAAGAGTCTCTTAAATGTCGCTAATGTAGCTGCCCCCACAGCCTCTGCCGGCAGTGCATCTTTGCAGAGATTTTGCTCCCATGAAATTGGGGTTGCAAATTTGCCCTTGTGGTGGGCAATATGCCCCATTTCACTAGTTATAAAGAGCGGGGTCATGATCTGTAGCTCACTGCCTGTAAAGGTTGTGGAAACAGAGTTAATCAGGCCTTATTAGAGGCAACTGGATAGGCACGTGAAAAATAATGTGCAGGATGTTGTGAAAAGTGCCAATGGCTCTTTAAAGGCTATAGGATATAGAACAGTTCAGGAACAGGCTCTTTGGCCCACAAGGTCTGTGCCAACCATAATGCCAATTTAAACTGCACATCTGCCTGCACGTGGTCTATATCCCTTAATTCTCTGCCTATTCAGGTTCCTGTCTAAATGTCTCTTAAATGTTACTATTGTATCAGCTTCCACCACCTCCCTTTGACAGCACATTCCAGGCACTTACCACACTCTGTGTAAAAAAATGTGCAATATAAATCTCCTTTAAACTTTCCCTCCCTCAGTTTACAGTTATGCCTTCTAGTATTTGACATTTCCATCCAAGGAAAAAGATTCTGACTATCTACCCCGTCTATGTCTCTCATAATTTTATATACTTCTGTCAGGTCGTCCTCAGCCTCCAACATTCCAGAGAAAACAATCCAAGTTTGTCCAACCTCTCCTTCTAACTAATACTCTCTCATCCAGGCAAAATCCTGGTGAACCTCTTCTGCACTCTCTCCAAAGTCTCCACATCCTTCCTGTAGTGTGGCAACCAGAACTGAACACAGTACTCCAAATGTGGTCGAACCAAAGTTTTATACAACTGCAACATGACTTCCCAACTTTTATACTCAACATCCTGACCGATGAAGGCAGGAATGCCATATGTCTTCCTTACCACCGTATCTACTTGGATATGCCACTTTCAGGAAGGTATGGACTTGCACCCTGAGATCCCTCTGTAGATCAATACTCCTAAGGGTCCTGCCATTTAATATATACTTTCCTCATAAATTTGACCTCCGACAGGGCAACATCTCATACTTTTCTGGATTAAACTCCATCTGCTATTTCTCTGCCCAGGTTTCCAACTGCTCTATAACCTGCTGAATCATTTGACAACCTTCCTCATTATCCACAACTCTGCCAATTTTTGTGTTGTCTGCAAGCTTACTAATCAGCGCACCTACATTTTCATCTAAATCATTTATTGGTATTGGTATTGGTTTTGGTTTATTATTGTCACTTGTACCGAGGTACAGTGAAAAACTTGTCTTGCGTACCAATTGTACAGGTCAATTCATTACACAGTGCAGTTACATTGGGTTAGTACAGAGTGCATTGACGTAGTACAGGTAAAAACAATAACAGAACAGAGTAAAGTGTCACAGCTACAGAGAAAGTGCAGTGCAATAAGGTGCAAGGTCACAGCAAGGTAGATTGTGAGGTCATAGTCCACCTCATTGTATAAAGGAACCGTTTGTTCCTGGAGGTCGGAAGATTGCCAGGCCTGTAAGAAGATTTAAAAGAACATTAGTAGTAATAGTTAGTGACATAGAGTTTAAATTTAAAAGTGTAGAATGATTATAGTAAGGGTAATGAGTAGATCTGTAGAGAGCAGCTTGCAACGAGTCGCCACACTCCTGCGCCATCTTGCTTCTTTCATATAACAAACAATGATTCTATGTAATGATCCTTATCTTGCATAAAGATGTGATGTCCCACTACAGGGAAGCGCCAAAATGTTCCTCTTGAAAACTGGCCACGTAAAATCTGACCTTTAACATTCCATAAAATTCTCAGTATGTATTCAAGTATAATGGAAAGTGTTGCACAATTTGTGCAGATTAAAACAACTAATCCAGGGTACTGACGCTTCAAACTAATTAAAATAATGATATTAGGTATATCTCAGGTATTGTATGATATCCCTGTACAAATGTATCTTACTTTCTATGGCATGAGGTCTGAGTAATTCTTTTATTGACATTATTTACAAGGTGTGAGTGCTTTTATTACCTTTTATTATTTGTTACCTTGTATTATATTATGTAAAGCACATGTTAGAAGTGACTAAACATTGCTATCTTCCCAGATTTTCTCTTTGATGCTTATTTTCAGGTTTCATACATGTACTTGTGCATATGACAATAAACTCGATTTTGACTTGGACTTTGGAATGTCTGATATGGCGGTTTAATTATTAACACACACATAATTAGGACAGCTATATTTCAATCCTCTACCAATTGAGACAGGCAGTTTCTGAATTCAGGCCTCAAATTCAGTGGTATCTGATATCATTTTCTCAGTATAAACATCAGACCCACAATCAAACACCAGTGGCTACTTCTGTGGCCGCTTAATCATCTTCTATCCTCCTCCAGTGTTGTGCCTTAATTTGAGGATGGAGTGTTTGACTTCATGACTCCTGAACTTTGGCCCATAGGATCCTTTGATCTTCAGGACCCCTGACTTGTATCCCATCACAATTTTTCATATTGGATTTCTGGTGCTATCATAACTATTCTTTGCAGACATTTCATAATCATATCTTGCTAATACTTTCTATTAAGTTTAGTGCCTCAGCAAGTTAAAGGCATCTTTTTCATCAGTGTTCTGAATTAGATTTTTTAAAGTAAAATACTGATGTTAATGTGGATAAGGTAACAAAATTATCAGTGAGGATACTGCACGTGGTCATGATGGAGGTTAAATTGTATATCCTCTGATATTGATCAACACTACTGTTTGGTTAATATACTGTATGTGCATGGTAAAGTTTACATGAATGTATGTAATATGTACTCTGAAAGTCTCAGTCTTCACATAGATAAATCAGCAGTAAACTACAACTGTTTGGCAGGCACTGTGGTGTAGCGGTTAGCGTAATGCTTTACAGCACCAGCGACCCGGGTTCAATTCCAGCTGCTGTCTGTAAGGAATTTGTGCGTTCTCCCCGTATCTGTGTGGGTTTCCTCCGGGTGCTCCGGTTTCCTCCCACATTCCAAAGATGTACGGGTTAGGAAGTTGTGGGCATGCTGTGTTGGTGCCGGAAGCGTGGCGACACTTGCGGGCTGCCCCCAGAACAGTCTACGTAAAATGATGCATTTCACTGTGTGTTTCGATGTACATGTGACTAATAAAGATATCTTATCTTATCTTATCTTATCTTATCTTATCTTATCTTATCTATGCAGCTGGGCAAACTTTCAATGCAGAAATAAAAATCAGAAATGCAAATTACAAATCAAGAATCAGAGATCAAGAAGTCAAGGAAGAGACACAATAACTCATTTTATGGAACATTGTAAATGCTCTTTCAACCAGTGTCTTTCAAGATTTCTAGATATGGTATTGCTCTTTCCAACTAATCAAGTATTTTTGAAATATACACAGAGTTAGAGTACAGGAAATTATTGTAGGCAATTGGTGCAAATCAAGTCCCACAAACAACAATATAATAACAAGATAATCTAGTTTCAGTCTGTGGATTGAGCCAAATTTTAGCCACGACACTGATGAGAACTCAACTGCTTCTGGTATTTTCATGGGATCTTTTACATTTATGTGCAGGAGGAAAGAAGATGTCTCATTTGAAAGATGGTAATTCCACCTGTACAGCAGGATATTTAAAGTAATCTTTTTAAAATTCATTTTTAGGACCTGGGGATTACGAGCAGGGACAACATTTATTGCCCATCCTAATTGTCCTTGAGCAAGGTGCTAAGCTATTCAAGGCCAGCTACATTGGTGAGTGTGAGGCTAGACAAGGGAACGATAGCAGATTTCTTTCCCTGAAGGACATTAGTGAATCCAGTAGTTCATTACTAATGACCAATTTTTGTTTTTAGATTCATAGAGGCATATAGCACATAAACAGGTCCCTTGTCCCACCGAGTCCATACTGACAGTCAACCACCCATTTACTCTAATCCTACATTAATCTTTATTTTATTCTCCCCACATTCTTGTTAACTCCCCCCAGATTCCACCACTAAGGACAATTTATAGTGACCAGTTAATGTAACATTTTTTGACTGTGGGAGGAAACCAGAGCATCCAGAGGAAGTCCATATGGTCGCACTCAATACAGAATGGCATCTGAGGTTAGGATAAAACCTGGGTCTCTGGTGTTGTGAGGCAATGGCTCTATTAGTTCGACCATTGTTTCATTTTGATTCTATAACTGGTGGGATTTGAACTCAGGTCAGAATAGAGACGAATCTAGTGTATAAAGGGCCCAAGAAGATTTAACTACCTGAATTTAATTGGCACATTGTAATATTAGGTAAAATATTACAATTAAGGGCATGGTAGTGGCACAGCAGTTATGTTGTCAGACCAGTAATTCAGAGGTCTGGGCTAATAATCCAGTCTCATCCAGATTGCTGGGGTGGTTGGTGGAAGCAGAAAGGATAGTGGAGTTTAAGATGCATTTAGACAGGCACATGAACATACAGGGAATGGAGGGATACAAATCACGTGCATGCAGACGGGATTAGTTTGGATTGGCATCATTGTTGGCAGAGACATCGTTGGCCTAAAAGGACCAGTTCCTGTGCTATACTGTTCTGTGTTCTAAATGGCTTTTACAACACAGAGCAGCTCCCTCATTGTTCCTTGGTGCTCCCCACTGGAATCAGCACCAATACTTACTTAAAATAAATTGGTGTTCTGGTGTTCTCATCCAGAATGTTTCATCACGCAACCTGTGCATCAATGAGAGTTAAAGAGTAGAAGGGCATGTGCCTAGAGCAGACTTTCTTTTCCCAAATATTTGTGTAGACACATGCCAATACATTATCATGATTTTATTTCATACAAGTAAATAACAGGCCGATTGTGTACCAGATGGCAAGCAGCTTGAGCAACTCATCAATCACCCTTCTTTTGGTATCCCCCTGGTGGGGTTTCTACTGGAATCTGGTTCCAGGCCAGTTGGAGAGACCCAGCATAGTACACAGTTCTGCCCCATGCTTTTCGGATGTCAATACTGCTGCTTAAATTGAATGCTTGTTAATATATTTGTTCTTCCCGAACACTCAAGGATACAAATTGAAAACATTACCTAAAATATTTATTAATTATTTGAACACTGAAAAGCAAAGACACGAAGTTAAAATAATTAAATAGATCTAAATTACATAAAAAAGGAAATTGATTACCAATCATTTATGTGGACTGCCTATTCTTCCCAATCATTTCAGTCGGTCTGTTGAACATGCGCCAAGTCTAACCTGAGCTAGGCTGAGCGGCAGATTTCCCAGTGAGGAAGTCTGTGCTCCACTGTAGGACTCCTGTGTGCTGCTCAGGTTTCCTGGAATCGGCGCTCACCTGGATCAAAAGCCAGGACATCAGCCTGTGTTCCATCCGGAGCTGCTCTGATTTAAGCAGAAAATCGGGGCCAAAATTGATTGAAATCTATTAACTATTGTCCTTTTCTGTTATGAACTCCTTACAAACAAGTAACTCTTGTGAATGTGTGCAATGAATATTGTGATTATAGTGTTAGGAGGGGAAATCCAATAAATATCTTTCTCTTTTGAACTATTTTTGAAGTTTAAGAATTGTTTACGCTTGTAAACAGGAAATTGCACATGTTTTTGAGATATTGAGCCTTCATGCTACTTACGTTTGTTTATAAAAGTAAACGTTAAGTGACGAACTCACTGAAGTTCACATAATCAGGAAACTGTTTACTCCAGCCCATAATACTTTTTGTCCATTCATTTTAAGAAGCAGGAAATGTTTTAAGACAGGAACATAAAAGCAGGAACTGGCTGACAATGGACAAAGTGATTTTGGAGAACCTAAGGGTGGAAAATGGGAAAATCTGGAAAATGTCTCCCCCAGCTTGATCAAAACTTGTCCCCAAGACCATTCTGGCCCTGATTAAATCTACATAATAACTCTTGTACAAAATGATTTTTCGCATAAGCAGCTCCAGCTCTTGCTTTGAGGAATTACACCCGAACCAGAAGGGGGCCAATATCCTTGCGGCGAGATTTGCTAGGGTGGTTCGGGAGGGTTTAAACTAGTTTGTGAGGGGGAAGGGAACTAGAGGAGTAGGTCAGAGGAAGAAGGGAATGAGGAAAAGTTAGATCAAACAGGTAGAGAGGCTTTGGGGAAGGAGAAGCAGAATACAGGCTATAAAAGTAGTAAGCTAGATGGACTGAAGTGTGTTTACTTAAATGCAAGAAGTGTCAGGAATAAGGGGGATGAACTGAGGTCTTGGATAAGTATGGGGTACTATGATATCGTGGCTATTCCTGAGACGTGGCTGACGTCAGGAGAGGAGTGGATATTGAATATTCCTGGTTTTCGGTGTTTTAAGAGGGATAGGGAAGGGGGGAGAAGAGGAGGAGGGGTGGCGATACTGGTCAGAGACACTGTTACGGCTGTGGAAAAGATGGATGTTGTAGAAGGATCATCTCTAGAGTACGTATGGGTGGAATTAAGGAACAAGAAAGGAGCAGTTACTCTACTAGGAGTATTCTATAGGCCCCCCGGTAGCAGTAGAGATATAGAGGAGCAGATTGGCAGGCAGTGTTTGGAGAGAAGCAAAAATAACAGGGTTGTTATAATGGGAGACTTCAACTTCCCAAATATAGACTGGAACCTGCTTAGTGCCAAAGGTTTAGATGGGATGGAATTTGTTAAATGTGTCCAGGAGGGATTCCTGACGCAGTATGTTGACAGGCTGACTAGAGGGAATGTCATGTTAGATCTAGTTTTAGGAAATGAACCGGGACAGGTGAAGGATCTATTGGTGGGTGAGCATTTGGGGGACAGTGACCATTGCTCCATAACCTTTAAAATTGTCATGGACAAGGACAGGTGCAGAGAGGACAAGAGGTTTTTCAATTGGGGAAGGGTGAACTATGAGGCTATAAGGAGAGAACTTGGGAGTGTAAATTGGGATGTCCCTTTTGAAGGAAAATGTACCATGGAGATGTGATCGATGTTCAGGGATCTTATGCAGGATGTTAGGGATAAATATGTCCCGGTGAGGCAGAGAAGGAATGGCAGGGTGAAGGAACCGTGGGTGACGAGAGAGGTGGAATGACTTGTTAGGGAGAAGAAGGTAGCATACGTGAGGTATAAGCAGCAAGGTTCAGACAGGGCCCATGAGGAATATAGGGTAGCGAGGAAGGAACTTAAGAAAGAGCTGAGGAGAGCTAGAAGGGGACATGAAAAGGCTTTGGCTAGTAGGGTTAAGGAAAATCCCAAGGCCTTTTTCAAGTACGTGAAGGGTAGGAGGATGGCTAGGGTAAAGGTAGGTCCGATTAAGGACAAAGGTGGGAGAGTTTGCCTGGAGGTGGCGGAAGTGGAAGAAGTTCTCAATGAGTACTTCTCTTCGGTATTCACCAGGGAGAGGGGCCTTGATGACACGGAAGGGAGTGCTGGTAGGGGTGATGTTCTTGAGGTTGTAGATATCAAGAGAGAGCATGTGTTGAAGTTGTTAAATAATATTAAGACAGATAAATCTCCGGGGCCTGACTGGATTTTCCCCAGGCTGCTTCGAGAGGCAAGGGAGGAGATTGTTGAACCGCTGGTAAGGATCTTTGAGTCCTCATTGTCCATGGGGATGGTGCCGGAGGATTGGAGGGTTGCGAATGTTGTCCCCTTGTTCAAAAAAGGTAATAGGGACAGGCCAGGGAATTATAGACTGGTGAGTCTCACGTCTGTGGTGGGTAAGCTGTTAGAAAGGATTCTAAGGGATAGGATTTATGAACACCCAGAGAATCACGGACTGATTAAGGACAGCCAGCATGGCTTTGTGAAGGGAAGATCTTGCCTCACAAGCCTGATAGAGTTCTTTGAGGAGGTGACCAGGAAGATTGATGAGGGCAGTGCGGTGGATGTGGTTTACATGGATTTTAGCAAGGCATTTGATAAGGTTCCTCATGGTAGGCTTCTTCAGAAGGTCAGAGGCCGAGGGATCCAGGGAAGCTTGGCTGTGTGGATTAGGAATTGGCTTGCATGTAGAAAGCAGAGGGTTGTGGTGGAAGGAGTGCCCTTGGATTGGAGGGCAGTGACTAGTGCTGTCCCGCAGGGATCAGTTCTGGGACCTCTACTTTTTGTGATATTTATAGATGACTTAGATGAGGGGGTGGAGAGCTGGGTTAGTAAGTTTGCGGACGACACTAAGATAGGCGGTGTTGTGGATAGTGTGGAGGGCTGTCGGAGCTTACAGAGGGATATTGATAGGATGCAGAGCTGGGCTGACAAGTGGCAGATGGAGTTCAATCCGGAGAAGTGTGAGGTGGTACACTTTGGAAGGACAAACTCCAGGGCAGAGTACTGGGTAAATGGCAAGGTACTTGGCAGTGTGGAGGAGCAGAGGGATCTGGGGGTTCATATTCACAGTTCATTGAAAGTTGCCTCACAGGTGGAAAGAGCAGTTAAGAAGACCAATGGGATGTTGGCTTTCATAAATCGCGGGATTGAGTTTAAGAGCCGTGAGGTGATGATGCAGCTTTACAAAACTCTAGTTAGGCCACACTTAGAGTACTGTGTTCAGTTCTGGTCGCCTCATTATAGGAAGGATGTGGAGGCGTTGGAGAGGGTGCAGAGGAGATTTACCAGGATGCTGCCTGGATTAGAGAGTATTGAATATGAGGAGAGGCTTAAGGTGCTAGGGCTTTATTCACTGGAAAGGAGGAGGATGAGAGGAGACATGATAGAGGTATATAAAATACTGAGAGGAATAGATAGAGTAGACAGTCAGCGCCTCCTTCCCAGGGCACCAATGCTCAATTCGAGAGGGCATGGCTTTAAGGTTATGGGTGGGAGGTTCAGGGGAGATGTCAGGGGGAGGTTTTTCACCCAGAGAGTGGTTGGTGCATGGAATGCACTGCCTGGGGTGGTGGTGGAGGCAGATACATTGAACAGGTTCAAGAGCTTGTTGGATAGGCATATGGAGGAGTGTGGGATGGGGGGATATGCGGGAGGAAGGGTTAGGTAGTGTGAGGGTGGTTTGATGGACGGCACAACATGGTGGGCCGAAGGGCCTGTTTTGTGCTGTATGGTTCTATGGTTCTATGGTTCTATGGTTCTATGGAATTTGACCAATTAGCATTCACAATATGAACTCACAGCCAAATCCACCACTTTTTGAGAGAAAAGCCACCACCTCGCATCTAATTGCCCTTACACAGTTTGCGATTTTGATCCATTGTTGTAACGAACTGTTTATACAAGAGCAATCAAATCCCTTCATTATTTAAAAACCTTCATTAAATCACCAATAGATCAATGCTTCCATGTTATGCAGAGACAGTGTGCTGTGCAATGTTTACATCTGCAAGGCAATATAGTTTAATCAAGTAACCAAATAAATTGATAAATTGCACATTGCACCTATAATGAATCATGCCAAATTATTTCTGTGTCTGCCCTGCATATGGTAAGCTTATGCATGGAGGTGCCCCTGGTACGCATAGTTGCATCCAAAAATGTGCCACCAAATGAAACTTAAATGGTGTCTTCCTGACCAGGCTTCATACTGTGGAATCTGAAACCACAGAGAGGTTTCCCTTACGTTATTCATTTACCTCTCAATGTAACCTGTCTGATTTAAACCCTGACCTTTCACCACCCAATTACAACCTATACCCCTCACAGCCTCCAACAGCCAATGTGATGCCCCCATTCCAATGATACTCTGATTCAGTCGTAACATCCCGATCTCCCCAACCCTTGCTTTTGATCCTCCTCCAGGACTTGTCTACCCAGTAACCCGTGCAATCCATGACCTGCAACCTACTTGTTTTTCTCAGCACGTAATCAGTATTGAGTCAATTACAAATAAATTTGTGCTCCTCTCTTGGATCAAGAAGGCAACATCCCAGGACTTTCTCAGGGATAATTAGGTTTAATCACTATATATTAACCTAGCAGCATTGCCCCCATCCAATGAACGAATAGATGATTAGTGGTTCCTAAAGATGCATTGCACGTTTTTGAATGCCACTATGCCAGGGACACTTCCAAGCATAAATTTACGATATGCATGAGGACCTAGAAATATAGATACATTCTTCTTCCCACCATTTTATGCAGCATTGTCTCATAGAAAATTGGATTGGAAGTAGGCCATTCAGCCTTTTGAGTCTGCTTCACTATTCAACTTTGTTTGAGACATCCTAGCCAGGGGAAACTTCTTCCCCACATCTAGTCTGTCCAGTCTGTCTGAATTTTGTATGGTTCTTCTTCACACCATTTTATGCAGCATATCTCATAGAAAATACCATGACTGAATTCAAACCTAATTGACTTAATCTCTCCTCAGATATCGCCACCACAAGAATCAGTGTGGTGAACATTTGATGCACTCACTCAAAGACAAATCTTTCCTTTTTTAGATATGCAGACCAAAAACTGCACACAATACTTTAGGTGTGATCTCACCAAGGTCCCATATAGCCATAGCAAAACATCTTTACTCATCCATTGAAATCCCCTTGCTATGAAGGCTAACATACCTTTTGCATTCTTAACTGCTTGCTGTATATTTGCTTTCAGTGATTGGTGTACAAAGATATCCAAACTATCTTTTACATCAACACCTCCCAATCTAACACCATTTAAATAATATGCCACCTTTCTGTTTTACCTGTCTATAAGGATAACCACACTCTACTGCATCTACCAAGTTTTTGCCCACTCCCCTAATTTTCCTAAGTTGTTTTGAAGCCTCCTTGTACCCTCCTTACAATTCATAAACCTATCCAGTTTCATGCTGTGATAATAGCCATGGTTGATTCACTTTTCCTTTTGTATTTTTTATGCCAGGTGGTAAGGTAAATTTGTTGTCATTCCTGCATTTGCTTGTTAAGTGTTAGCTATTGCCTATCCTATCATACTTTATTATGAAGCTCCCTGATCTATTATAGCCAACACATTCTTCATACCTTCACAGTTTCCTTTGTTTATATTTAGGATCTCAGTTTCAGATTGAACTACTTCATTTTCAATCTTAATGAAGAATTCTATATATTATGAGTACTCTTTCCTAATGACCCTGCATGACAATTCATCTTCTCTTGTTGCACAATACCTTGTTTAGGGTAGCCTGTTTTGAGTTGACTGCTAACACCGTGGTCCAAAAAGCCATCCCATTCACAATCCAGGAATTCCCCACCATAACATTACTGCTGATTTGACTTGACCAGTCTATATGTAGACTAAAGTCACCCATGGTTGCTGAAATGCCCTCGTTGCATGGATTTTAATTTCAGTTTGCTGCCATCCCCTACATTATCACCACTGTATGAAGAACTGTGGACAACTCCCACCAATGTCTTCCACCCCTTGGTGCTACTTAGATTGCACGTCTTCATTTTCTGAACTAATACCCTTTCCCATTATTGCACTGCCTTCACCTTTTACTACATGCACTTGTCTACATCAACGGTGCTGAAGTCGAGAAGGTTGACAGCTTCAAGTTCCTAGGAGTGAACATCAATAACAGCCTGTCTTGGTCCAACCACGTAAACACCACGGCCAAGGAAGCTCACCAGCACCTCTACTTTCTCAGGAGGCTAAAGAAGTTTGGTTTGTCCCCTTTGACACTCATCAACTTTTATCAATGCACCATAGAAGGCATCCTATCTGGATGCATCACGGCTTGGTATGGCAACTGCTCTACCCAGGACTGTAAGAAACTGCAGAGAGTTGTGGACACAGCCCAGTGGATTACAGAAACCAGCCTCCCCTCCATGGACTCTGTCCATACCATTTGCTGCCTTGGTGAAGCAGTCAGCATAATCAAAGTCCCCACCCACCCAGTTCATACTCTCTTCTCTCCTCTCCCGTCAGGCAGAAGATACAGG